>NC_054865.1:37885397-43417897 GCF_018320785.1 Cheilinus undulatus | reverse complement strand
ATTTTTGGGAGAAATTGTATATTTTCTGGAAAAATTCCAGGGTTTCCAATACTTTTGTCCATGACTGTACCTTCCCACCCAACAGTCAAGGTCACCCTATTGTACAGGTCAACAATAAAACATGTGATTAATGCAATTAAAATAAAATAATGCATTGATTATGGACCTTTATTAATCAGGATAAATGCATTCAAACTGAAGCTTTAATAAAATGTATACAATTGAGAAAGACTAGAACAATGTAAAAGAGAAAAGAGGTATGAAATAAAGTTGCATTACAAAAAAAAAACAACAAAAAAAAACGGTAAACCAGAGTTTCCATTATCCTGTATTTAACAGCATTTGGACAGTCTCACAGGGCCATGTCCAGCAGATAAGAATATGAATGCTTTAAAGTAACTGGAGGCAGAAGCATCTGTTTGTAAAAATTTTATTAACTTACATTTGTGGTCAATTTTGGTAAATATTTGCTGCTGAAATCTCTTGCGTCTGAATGCATGTTGTGTAAGTGTCTTGTACTGTCTGCTGTGTATGACTGTGCTTTGTATCTTCATTAACTGCGCTGCTGCCTGGCTTGCCCAGGACACTCTTGAAAAAGATTTTTTCATCTCAACAAGGTTCTGTTCAAATAAAGATGAAAGAAAAAACAAAGTAAAAGATAAAAAACACAATGGCCAAAATGTCTGGCTGAAAAAATGACGAATACCAAATCATGTCATGCGCTGTCATAATCCTTTGCCTTCATTTATCAGCCTGTTTTAAATGAAGATATAGCTATTCTTTTGGTTGCCAGTGTGAATATCATCTATGTTGTCTCAAATTAGTCTTAAAATAGCACATCAACCAATTCTTCCTGTCAAAATGTTTGATTACAGAAATTAAGCACTACTAAATGTTGACACTAAGAAGTACAAAACAATCAAGCAAAGGATTCATGTTCTAATGAAGACCATGTTTCAT
Organism: Cheilinus undulatus; assembly: GCF_018320785.1. Classification (NCBI taxonomy): domain Eukaryota; kingdom Metazoa; phylum Chordata; class Actinopteri; order Labriformes; family Labridae; genus Cheilinus; species Cheilinus undulatus. The sequence continues at coordinate 43,416,937 of NC_054865.1, read as the reverse complement.
TTTACTTTAGAATTTGCTCATTTGAAACCACATGCCATATTTGGCCTGCATGCCATAGTTTGAACACCATAGATGTAAGAAAATGACATGAAATAAAGGTCTCAATGCTACAATAAAACCATACACTATGAGTGGCAAAACCTAAAAAAACAGTGTTAAAAAACATATAAGAAGGATTTAGTCCATGCCGTGAAATCACATTTACATTCCCTTGCAACATAAGCAGTATAATGGTGTTGTTTCTTCATATTCCAATTGGATAAAGTTCCTCTCAAAACTGTTTAACAAAAAAGTATTTCTGTACTGTGTATTTACAACAAAAAAGAAAAACGCAGGCAGTGTGATGAGAGGAATAAGAAAGCAGAAAAGTCCTGTGGACGTGGGGGAAAATGGATGGAAACATTGCATTGTAACACAGCGGCATGTTAATGACTTCATCTTCCCAGGACTGCTGCATAGCTTCTGCAGTGAAACATGAAAATAAGCACTGGTTTTGACATCTGGGAATCACTGTTCTCAGAATATATAATCCTCATGTGAGATTAGCATCAAGGAATGGATGCAAAACATTTTCACTGCTGTTGAGCATTTCGGGGCCACATTCGCATCAACATTGGTCAAAATGAGGCCCTTGGGCATTGTTTGAGATTCATAATGAGTATGAGGCATGCACATCACTAGATAGTCAAGACTGTCCTCAAAGTTTCCCTCGCCTTTCTAACGGGTTTGTGCATATTTTAAATTGAAGGACTGGAATCTTGGAAGTTTTAAAACAGTTGCCACTCAAAGAAAAAAGCAGGGTTTATTTACGAAGGAGAAGAGGTTTATTTAAATCCATGAGTAAACAGTGGTTTAACAAATGGCTTAAAAAATGTAGTGTTGTAAATTCCATGAAAAAATGACAAGGACAGATCTTAACCATAATCAGCTGCATCATCTTATATAAGACTTTACAAATTCCTTAAACCCAAGGAGGAGGATGGCTGCTTTATTTGTGGAGGTAATTCAGACAGGGATATTACTCCAGTATTTTTTAGTAATGTAAGGATGCTGGAAAGAGAAGGAGGACAAATACTGACAACACCTACAACAGCAGGTCAGGTCAGATATGGGAGATTTGCCGGTTTGCTGCATCAACCATCTAGTCTTGCAGCAGGCCCATGCCCCATCTCTCCATGTTTCTCCCCACATGACCCCTCCACAATGCTGGCAGCATCCCCAGAGGTCTGGGCCAACCTATCAGATCCCAGGCACCAAGTCCCAGAAACCTCCCCTTTCCTGCTCTCCTGAGCATGTCAGTATTAGACATATGGTCTTACCAACAATACCCAAAAATGCAACTAAGAGAAGTCATGGCAAAGGAGCCCAGCCTGCCCCTCAATGCTCAGGTTTTACAAGTGTATAGGAGTCAGCCACCCTTGGGCATCTCAGCCAGAATTTCAGGTAACTACAACCCCACAAGAATTGCACCAAAAAATCCATCCCTTTGGGTTTAAGTTATGTTATCATAAAATCCAATTTGTAAGATACAATTTTTAACCTGTTTTTGGCTTAGAACAACCAGTTACAACCACTCCCACCATCACCCACTGTACATGCAGCCTGAAGCCTATGAAAATTAGTCCCCATCAGTTTTATATTTTAAGCCATATTTGCTGCTCAGAGTGTGCATAGATACACAGTGAAGGTTGGGGGTGTCACTTTTTTTATCAGCTTTTCACCCTCATTAGGATACAAACCTACAATTAAAGGAAACAGTGGTATGCTGTCAATAAACAAGCCCTATGGTTTGACTGAAAATATTCCTGGGGACCAGCAGAGGTTGGCAGCTAAATTCACAGGCTGAGGGTCCTTACCTCACAACTATCACTGTAGCCTGAAAGCTCAGTGACCATATTCATGTCACAGGGTGATTCTGTGTGTATGGCCACAATCAGGAGATGTCCATGTGGGTTGGCCCTGGCTAAGATGCTGCTTTGGGACAGGGGATGAGGTTTGCCTTGGACTTTCAAGTGGGTTCATTTTCACACACTTGGTTGCACGAGGTGCTGATAGTGTGTCGTGCTCTGCAGTGTTTTTTTTTTTTTTTGTTTTTTTTTTCTATAGTTACACAGAAGCAGTCGACAAGAGGGAACGGACACAGAAAGGGGAGCAGAGCATGGAGAGGCTAAGGTCTGTGCTTCTGAGGACACAGAGAGCAAACTCCAACCTACACTCAAGTTGTGAGTTCAGTTAAGTCTGTCCTTGTTGCCTTTACAGTGCATATCCATAGTATGAAATTGGAGACTCAGCCTTGTGTCTTGGCTGCACCAGATAGGAAATATTAAAGCTTGACAAAATAAGAAAGGACCTTTCATTTGGAGTACTGTATGATAAGGATTCCTTTAGTGTAGAATATTGATTTAGCTGATTTAACTGGTTGCCCCATCTCTCCAGGTATCTGCCCAGCAGACCCCTCCACGATGCACATGGCTGACCCTTTTCATCCCCACTCTCCTGAGTACATCAGCAATAGATACATGGTTTTGCCTATGGCACCCAAGGGTGCTCTAAAGAGAAGTTGTCACAAAGGAGTCCAGTCGTGCCTCTGGCCATCAGTGAAAGCCCATGCCTCACAATAGTCTAGTAAGACTGGAAGGACCATAGAGCGAAAGACTCTGACTTTCGACCGCATGCTCAGACACTGGGAACGCCACTCTGTGTTGCACAGTGAACCCATTGCCTCATGCATGGGTACGAGTCTGCGGTTGATCTCAGCCTCACAGTCATTGTATGGCAGTCCTTTTTTTTCTTTCTGTTCTGCTTTCGTCAACAGAAATAAGCCAATTAAAACCCTGTAAACAAGTCTGCAGTCTGAGTAGAGAAACTTTGAGAAACTTGCAAATAAGTACCGAGCACAGTGTTTTCTCTGAGTTACACAAAAGAGCCTAAAAATATCCCAAAGCCTGAATTGTATACTGCTGCTTTTGGATTGATTACTCTGCTGACAATGTGCCAGTCTGACTAATGTGTCACTGACAGTGACAGACAGATCCAGCTTGCTAAGAAATGTTTTTGCTTCTGGATCGTACCCAAAGACACAGCTGACAAATTAAAATCAAGTTAATAGTATTACATTGATACCACTGAAGAAAACAGCAACATGAGAATGTTTCTCTGTGTAATCCTCAGTATGTATGAGTGCATTACAGGAGTGGAAAGAAGTGAAGACAGAATGAACAACAACAAAAAAAAAGGCTTTAATCCAAAAAAGTAAAAATGTGGCAATGATAGCATACAGAACAGCAGAGTTATCTTTATCCTGACATTGGAAATCAGCCTCTACATGGTAAACAGGCTGATTTTCAGTGAAGGCTGCTGAGACTTGATAGTTGTTGAAACCTAACTGCTAACTTGTAATACAAGTGGAAATAATAATGTAGGGAAGCTGGAAGCTGCTGAGAAGGATTTGAAGAATAATCAGGCCATCTCACATAAACTCAGTTTGCAGCAAAAGCTTCAATATAGCATGAGGGTCAATTTAATGAGCGGAAGCAGTAACTCCCAGCTTGCCAGCTGCCTTCTTAAAACTATCATAGTTGTTCCTGCCACATTCGGATGGCAGAGGAGGAAGAAATTGATTTTCTCCCTCACTATTACTGTCCGAGGAAACGAAGAACTGCCAAAGCTGGTGATGTCTCCTGGTGTGCTTTGAAACTTTTGTCACCGGTCAACCTCAGGAGGGACAGAGCCGCAACGCTTCTCCCCAGCGTTTCCTGCCCCCTGGCAATAAAGACTGACACTACTGACAAAGGTTAGTTTTCAAAAATAGATGGATCATGAGCAGATGCTTATGCACATTGGCCGTCACACAGATTCTTTGATTAAATCTGCAACATGAACTTAAGTCACATCGGTGTTTTTTATCAGTATAAAACAGCATGATGCAATAGTTGGTAGCTGGTATGACTAATGTACTACTTTGATAAAAGATTCTCAGTTACACTGATCTCCTTAATAAGTATCTTAAACACAAACTAATTTTTGGTTTTACCAAGTGTAAGACACATTGACAGTGACTAAATCAAAGTGAAAATGGATTCAGAAAAGGGCATTTTATTCATGATACTGAGATGCAACAACAAGACGAAGAAGATTAACCAGAGACTGGTACCAGTGTGCTTTACTGTGGCTTCAAGCAGCATAAAACACAGGAAATGCTTGGTTAGTCGGAAGAAAGGAGGCAAGGTAGATTTAGCACTGGAGCAGTTTGTAGCTGAGTGCGAAGGGATTGAGTTGAGGGACAGCACCTCCAAGTTTGGGTTATGGTGTACATTTTAGGACATCCTCAGGTCCCAGGGTGAGGTGTCAAGTGTCACATGAAAAAGCATCAGGTCTCAGGTAAAAAGATGTCAGGACAAAAGGGGTCAGGTCTCAGGAAAATAGGCGTTAGGTCAGGCATTTTCTCCTGAAGCCTTTTTTCCTGAGGCCTTTTATTCTAACGACTTTTTCCTGACACCTTTTTTCCCGAGACCTTACGCCTGTTTTCATGACTCATTTTTTCATGACTCTTTTTTTTTTACCACCATGAAAAGAATCCAGGCATTTATCAACAACTGCCGCAGATGAGTCCTTAGAATATGCTGACCAAACTCCATCAGTGACCTGGATCTGTGTCAGCCTGTTGAAGAGATCCTCCAAAGATGCAGGAGATAGATTGGCCACACCCTTTGCAAGCCTACATCTAACATCACAAGACTGTCCTCATCTGAAATCCACAAGGAAAAGGGAAAAGAGGCAGATGGTCTGTGAAGAGGTCTGGCCATACATGGGGACAGCTTGGAGAACCTGTCCCAGGGCCGAGAGGCCCTGAGAGCTTATGTTCATGGTCTTTGCCCAGAATTGGGCAGTAGGCGCAAGTAAGCAAGTACCTGGCGGTTGTGGTGAAGAGGGAGCTGAGCCTGAAGACAAGACTCTCAATTTACTGGTTGATCTTCGTTCCAGCCTTCTCCTATGATCATGAACTCTGAGTAATGACCGAAAGAATGAGATCCAGAGGCCAAGCAGTCGAAATGACTTTCCTCAAGATGGTGTCTTGGCTCAGCCTTAGAGATAAGGGACAGAGCTTGGGTATCTGGATGGAGCTTGAAGTAGAGCTGCTGCTCCTTCACGTTCAAAGGAGCCAGTTGAAGTGGTTTGGGCACCTGATTAGGATACCTCCCTGTGGAGGTCTTCCAGGCGTGCCCAACTGGGGAGACACCCTGGGGTAGACCCAGGACTCACTGGGAGGATTATACATCTCATTTCTCCTGAGAATGAATCCCCCAGGAAGAACTGGAATATGTCCCTGGGGAGAGAGATGTCTGGACTGACTTGCTGCCATTGCAACCTAGCCACAGATAAATGGAAGAAATGGATGGATGGAAAACACATCTGCATTATTGATAAAACTAACCCAAAATGCAGTAGCCTACCTTCGACTGTCTTTATTTTGCTTTGGTGAAACCAGAACAATTTGGTAAAAAAAAAAAAACAAAACAAAACAAAAGAAAACAACAACAACAACAAAAATGTATTTATGTGTGTAAACTGAAAATTATTATCATTAGGATTGCGATAATTATCAGATACATTTATTTCCACTAACCTATGTATTACCTCAAGTAATTCAGATGTTACTGTCACTGTTTACTTATTAAAAATACATTACTGTGCAATGAGGCCTGAAAGAAACTGAAACTGGGAGGATTTAGCAGTGTTAAAAGTATTGTTGCCAAAGGGGAGGCATTGGCTCAGTATATGCAGAGCAAAAAGACACTATATTTATCAAAATAGTACCACTTTGCTAACATCACAGTTTCATTTTGCTCCCTTTAAATGGACTGTGTATTAAAAGTGTCCATGTCTGTGCCTTCACTGAGCTCTTTTGTCAGCGAAGACTGAAGCTTGGGTGAAGATCTGACACTGCAATCAGGTTTTGGAAAAACATTTCTGTATTTTGTATTCACGAGTTGACACAGAATCCAGTTTCAGTCGAATCAGAATGAAAACAGAAGAAGCAACAAGTTTACCCAAAGACTTCAAACACACAGTGTCTTTTGTTGGATCAGCTTTGCTTGAAGGGCAGCTGAAAAACAACCATGTAACTGTCTTGCAAACAGGACAATGGAAGTGAAAACCTTCAGAATACAAAAATCAACAGTATTTCTGTGGGTTTTTCAAAGAAACAAAATGAGATTTTGGATGCATGCGGTTTCTCAGTATACATATAAACACTGAATGTACTGAATGGTGTATATTTAAGGCCAAACTGGGAACAAGAGGCAAGAGCTATGAACATCAGTTTCATGTTCTGATTGGGAACTTTATGAAATAGTTTCCTCATGATTTAAAAAAAACTCAATTCAAAATCAAAGACAGCTTCCTAACATTCCCAGTTAATAAAATAAAGCTTTTTCTTCTTCTACAATTCCATAAAACTGTCTGATGAGGTGCAGGCTGAAGTAAATAGAGATGTATATGTGTAAAAAAATAGAAAGAATAGCCTAACCCAGTGGTTCCACTGTGCAATTTCCAGTAGATTTAGACTCAAATTCGGAGCCACGTGACTCACTTGAAAGTCGGGCTGACTTTCAGCCTGATCATAAACTTTGTAGTTCAGTGTGCAGGGGGACATGACAGCAAAACCTTGAACCCAATCCCCAAATTTAGGTCATGTTTCCTTTCGTAAACTGTCTTAAAGAGCAGGCATGCCTGTTTTAGGTGCCTTCCTCCTATCATAAAGATATGAATGCACATGAAATAACTGCAGTGTGTCAATCATGAACGATCCAGTTCTAAAAGCCGGTTCTTATTTTTTGTGAGTGATGGGTGTCATTTCCCCTTCAGAATGAAGGAATGGTCTCAGTCCTCACTCTTTAGCCACATGAACACTTGCTCAGTGGTAAAACTTTAATGTTTTATACGAAATAGTAGTAGTAGTACTTTTCTAAATTACATGGGCCCCCTTACATGTGCTGGGCCCTAGAAAGCTCTCCCCTTTATCCCCCCTTATTGGTGGCCTTGGTCTCTGGTCCTGTTATTTCAAGAGTTGCTGACATAAAGGATGAAACTAAACAATCAATCCAAAGATGATTCTTGGTCAAAATAAGCTACCAGAGGAGATTTCTCAACTACTCTAAACTATTCATCAACAGAGCCAAAAGTAATGAAATATTCTAGCAGCCAATGATTGATGCAGCTGAAAACTAAACAGTCTACATTAAACAAGTACGGCTATGTTCAGCCATCTCCTGCTTTTAAATTAGGATACTCAAAAGACAGCTGGTGTAATATAAAACTTAAGTATGCTAAAGCACAGAATGTGCAATTTGCAAACAGAGTAAAGTTGTTTTAGGGTTGTGGAACCCAAAAAGGACTTTATTGTATGGAAATGCTAAAGGGGACTTCATAGAAAGTCCTTAGCCTGGGTTACAGTAAGATTACTAAAACTATTCCCTCTTTTCATTCCCTCTTTAATCAGTAGCAGCAAGGCTAGACAGCTACAATACTGCCTCAAATACACAAGGGCAAAACCACATGAGAATGTCATGCAGTGCCTCTTAAAGCTGAATGGGACCTGAGTAATGGCTCCACAAGAATAGAGATAAGAGGGCAAGGCCGGTGAAAAGGTAACAGTTTTGCATTCCAGGGAACATGAACAGATCACTGGATTTTCATTCAGCAGAGGGTGCAGGAAAATGGCATTCTTGACACCAGCACATTTTAATTTACAAGCCTTTAGTTTGCCTTCATAAAAGCTTCCACTCACTACAAAATGTTGGAGACCATGACCTCCACTAAACCAGAAAAACACACCAGAAATCTCAGATAATGAGCCTTGAGGATCATGAGATGAATGAGGAGACAAAATGCAGCAACTGGCCCAATACCGAGTAGTGGTGTTAAATTTAGTCTGGATTTCAAGAACATAATTCATCAGTACTACAGCTAGTGTGAGAGAAGTCACTGTGCCATGTCACAAAAAGAGACCTGCACTACTTTAGATATCTGAGACTGAGACTGGTTATTGATTAGAATTTCCTTCAAGTATTGGACAATAATGGACAATAAAGTGTGGATAGTTAATAATTTACTATCTACTACAGTACTGTGCTACCACTGTCTATTTGGAAAACAACTAATTGACCATGGGGTCTTGACCAACATGATGACCCTTATAGGATTACACATTTGCAAAATTATCTTTTTTTTTTGTTTTTTACCAAAATGTGTTTTGACATGATTAGTTACGGGTTTTTAGCAAATAATGATTTCTGTTTTTTTTTTTTTGTTAATATGAACGTCCTACCCCAGTTGAGTTACATCAGTAGCTTAAAGCAACGGAATGTAATGAAAACATTACACGCTAAAGGTTTTTAACTTTTAACCTGTTAACTTTTCCTTAACTCAGAAATAGAGATACATGCAGTTTTTTTCAGAACTGAAATAAATGGATGGAGAGATGGAGATAGAGAGATATATGTGTTAATTCTGATATACAAAAAAAGAAAAAAACTTTTATTATTGTTTTGGTGGTATTATGTGTGAGGTTATACAAAGCTCTAGTAAACTTGAAACAGTATTTATTATTTAAAGACAAAACAGGTAACAAATGTTTTCAGATTAAATATTTGAAACTGCTTTGAATAGCTACAAAACTACGGGGAACTGTAAGAAAAAAAGGAAATACATAGAAATTAATATCTACCAAAAAAAAAAAAAAAAAACCAATCAAATAAATAAATGTAGACGGGTTTGGCTAAAAATTACAGTCATGGATGAAAGTATTGGCACCCCTGTAATTTCTCCAGAAAATACACCATTTCTCACAGAAATTGTTGCATTTTTTTTTTTTTTCGGTATACACATTTTTATTTCATTTATGCACATTGGAACAACACAAAAAAGCAAAAGAAAAAAGTAAAACCCAAAAATGGGCTGCACAAAATTATTGGCACCCTTTTAAGACTGTGGGTAAATAATTTTTTTATTCAAGTATGTGATGCTCATTTAAACTCAGCTGTGGCAGTAACAGGTGCTGTCAATCTAGAAATCACACCTGAAGCCAGTTGGAATGAATAAAAGTTGACTCAACCTTTGTGTTGTGTGCCTGTATGTGTCACACCAAGCATAGAGAAGAGAGAGAAGAGACCAGAATTGTCTGAGGACTTCAGAAGCAAAATTGTGGAAAAAAAAGGAACAATCTCAAGGTTACAAGACCATCTCCAGAGATCCTGAAATTCCTTTGTCCACTGTGTATAATATATCAAAAAGTTTATAACCCATGGAACTGTGGCTAATCTCCCTGGATGTGGATGGAAGAGAAAAACTCAATAAAGAATGCAACACAGGATAGTTGGAATGGTGGATAAACATCCTCGGTCAACTTCCACACAAATTCAGGCTGTCCTGCAGACTCAGGGTGCAAAAGTATCAGCTCAGACCATACGTTATAATCTGAATGAGATGAAGGGCTATGGCAGGAGATCGAGGAGAACCCCACTGCTGACAAAGAGACATAAAAAAGCCAGACTGGAGTTAGCAAAAATGTACCTGAGTAAGCCTCAATCCTTCTGGGAGAACATTTTGTGGACAGATGAGACTAAGGTAGAGCTTGTTGGAAAAGCACATCATTCTAGTGTTTACAGCAAACAGAATGAAGCCTACAAAGAACAGAACACAGTACCTACAGTCAAACATGTTGGAGCTTCAAAGATGTTTGGGCTTGTTTTGCTGCCTCTGGCACTGGGTGCCTTGACTGTGTGCAAGGAATCATAAAAATCTGGAGACTATCAAAAGATTTTGGGCCGCAATGTAGGGCCTAGTGTCAGAAAGCTGGGTCTGCGTCAGAGGTCATGGGTGTTCCAGCAGGACAATGAACCCAAATAAACCTCAAAAAGCACCAAGAAATGGTTGGAGACAAAGCGCTGGAGAGTTCTGAAGTGGCCAGCAATGAGTCCAGATCTAAATCCCATTGAACAACTATGAAGAGATCTTAAAATTGCTGTTGCAAGACGGCACCCTTCAAATCTGAGAGACCTGGAGCAGTTTGCAAAAGAAGAGTGGTCCAAAATTCCCATTGAGAGGTGTAAGAAGCTTGTTGATGGTTATAGGAAGCAAATTGAAATATAAGAAGCCAACTGAAATATACATTTCTGTAGGAAACATTTTCTGCCAACTCAACATTTTAAGCTGTAAGTTTGTTACGTCAGCTAAATGGCAAAATGAAATATTAAGTTGGGCCCATCATCTCGATAAAGCTGTGAAACTTGTTACTTGAATATGTAACGTTGGGCTCTCATTTTTTTTTTTTTTTTTACAGTACAGATATATTTATTGTTGGTTGAACATTATGTGTATCAACATTTCCTGTAATATTGATGTTTCCTGCTCCAAACAAAACAAGTGGCAAACCTTTTTATTTCATCCCTTACATCCTTAACAAAAAGGGGGTGCGCCTTAGCATCTGAGGAGATCATTGTCCTTAAAAAAACAAAAAAATGAGCTAGGGGGTGGGAAGGGGTATAACTCCTCTTTTCAAGCACACTAGTCACTTTCCAAGAAAACATAAGCCCACCTCAGCTCAGTTACTTAGCATGGGTCTTTGGTGACCAAAAATATTTTCTTTTTTATATGCTTCAGCGACGGATGTGGGTGATGTCACTGAGACCATGTCCATGTTTATACAGTGGGAATACAACTTTGAGTGAAGAGGTTCTTTCATCACACAAACATTACAGTCAGTTTTAGTTTGGTTTTGTTGCAGGTAAACCAAAGTGCACAACTTCATCTCCACACTGATAGCATCTATTCTGGAGAGTCAAAGCATGATGCCAGGTTAACCCAGGGAGCATGTCTAAGCAGAGCCTTCAACGCCAAGCAAAATTATTCCGCATTTTTGCAATAAATGATGATATGAATAACAACTAATGTCCATAAGATAAGATAAGATAAGCAAGGACAACATAAAATAATATTAACTGAGCTCATATCAGGATCCTTTTTGCATTCCTAAATCAGGCACATCAATAAAAGAAAGACCTTAACATTGAATTTTCAGGGAGAGAATTCTTGCAGGAGACAGGTCCTTGGTTATACAATGAGACAGATGCTCCCAGCATATTATAGCACTGCAGTTGGAGTTTACATAGAGTGAGCTGAAGGTCTATTGCATCTCATCCAGACACTGAAGGGTACCTTTGTTGCTGTATGAGACACAGGGGGGCATGACAGAGCTTGGGTATTTGACGACCCGGAAATGTGAACTGGTTGGGAGGACAGTAGATGAGGACGCGGGGAGACATACAGTAATTAGCAAAATGGAAATAACCTTCCATGTATACTCGTGCCATGACACACCTGGGAGGCCCTGGCTGCCTGCTTATTTGAGTGCTTCTAATTAGCTGATAGTTTCTGGCTGACATTAGTGACCAAGCTTCATATTTGCTGCTCACTCAAGTCTACCCAGCAATGCTGATGACAATTGTTTGCACTGGAATATCTGCATTCTATAAATCTAGTGATAATTCAGTTAGTCAGTTTCCTATGAGAAGTGTCGATATTTATTAACTTTTAGTATATATGACCCATGAAAAACATTCCTGCTGTTTTAATAATCATTAAAGATTCTATCACCATCTATCGCTGTCTGACAGTCATATTTGTTAGTCTTTAGCTCATTTTTTATACAGCATCTCAAAAACCCTGCAGTTTCCTCCAGGTGTCAGATTTACTTTAAATATTGTGAGATATTTTCAAATCTGATCTTTTTTGGTCTGATCTTGAATTAAAATATTGACAAGCAGCATTTTTATAATGCCTTTGGGCCATCCAAACAGCAGATTGCTGTTCAGCAGTGACTCTACCTTTTTTGGGAGCTTCAGACTACTGAAAGGATTTTACTTCTTGGCACGTTTGCGAAATGTATGCTCTCTGTGAATTAATACTGGATCAAATGATATAACATTTCAAACATTACCTCCCAGGTAAGCCAAGAGCTACACATAAAGTTTAATGTTCTTACTTTTATTTTATGCTGTAATAACAAAAAAAATCTGTTGAGGTTACAATTAATATTCTTTTACCAGCTGTAAAAAAATGTATGACGATATACAAATAAAACTGCATGTGACCTGAAGTGACTGAAAATTTTTCCCTTTTAGAATTATTTATATAAGGGGGCCACATCACAGCTAAACATGCTCCCTCATTAGATCATAATCTTGCATTTAAGAAAAAGCAGTGTACTTTAAAGTAAATAAACTTTGTGGAGCACTGGCCTGATTGAAAAGATTGCCCAATTAAAGTCATTCCCTATGAAAAACTGCCCAAAACAACAGACATACTTTCTATTTTCCTAACCAAAATAATCAGGTCAAGTTAGTCTGGTAATAACACTAGTTTTGATTTTCAAAGTTCATCTGTTTCAACGAAGAATCATTCTTACTTGACATGCCAGGTGGACGGTTTCACACATCCATGGTTTGGGTATATTTCACATCCATCTAGGCAATGCCACATGGAAGGTGTTAAAGAAAAGGCTGAACCTTTAAAAAAGGAAAAAAGAGAACATTTTTTTCTCTCAGGTTCATAGTGAACTATCAGAGCAACAAAACAGCCCCAGTGACTACACTTCAACACAAGCTCAACAGTCAGCCTTTATTGTTGTTCATAATCAGTTTAGGAAGTTGCTGAATTAAACTGTTGCAGATGGATTGGCCAGATTCCATGTCTGTCATCAGGCGGATCCAACTTTCAAACCTCCAATCTGAAATGATTATGGCAGGTATGAAAAACAGATCTGACCAATCAGCATCATTTTAGGAGAACTAGGTGGTAGCTACTTGCAAGGTTAAGTTGTTACTGGAAGCCAACAGCAATGGCTGCCATCAGTGTAGCATTTAGCTCAGACGTAGCTGTAGTACAGCAGCAGTTCTATCAGAACTTGCTGAAGCTAAAGCAATGTCAAGGAGGGCTCTGAAACGCAAATCAAAGTAATATACACTGCAAGCCAAGCATGAGAAGATTTGGAAAATGTATGGCTAACATTAAATCAATACCACTAATGACTATTGTTTGAGACAGGATTTTCTGTATATATCGATATATAGTCATGGGTATACGTTTTAGGCATGTAGGGCACTAAGAATTCATCATAAGACCTGATGACAACCCTGGAGCTGGAAAGGGGTGGGGACAGGTGGCCAGACTCAAGCTCGACACATGTTGACACATGTATGTATGCAGCCAAGGTCAAGCTAGCTGGCATCACTTTCGCCAGTGTCTTTTTACCTCTGATTATATATGCCTGGAGCCTGCTGGCAGTTTTTGGGCATTGGGACTTCCACAGCACAGCCAGAGGTTTGGGGCACCCGTGTTACTGTCCTGAACAGTAATTTAGGCCATGCTTTTCTCCCGACATCCACTCATTTCTCTGCCCTTAAGGTGTGGACTTTTTATTTTCAATTATTTTCTCAATCCCCTTTTTCAAGGACATCCAGAGCACAACGTGGGTTTTGTCAATCAGTTCTACCAGTGGTTCTCAACTGGTCTAGTTCTTGGAAAAGTCCTGAGAGTCTCTTACTCCTTGGGAAATTTTTTCAAAATTGGAGGAAGAGAAGAGTAGCAAAGGTTCAGGGAGAATGCCCAAAGAAAACTCCTTAAAAAATGTAGGAAAACTCCTAAACATTTTTGGGAAAATTGCCTTTAGTTTCCTTAAAAATCAAGGAGAAAAAAATTCTCTGAGTTTGGATAAACTCGCAATGAAAATTCTTGAATGATTCAGGTTCAAAATATACAAATCTAGTTATATCCTTTGCTGTCAAAAGTTTAAACTACGATGCCTGATCTAGTATGGAAAGTATGAAAGAATGCAAGGCCATTTAAAGACAAACTGAAGTAACCAATGTCGCAGTTATACCGTAAGTTGTGGGTGTTGTCCTTGTATTGAACACACAGTGGAACCCTGTGACTGGAAGTGAGTCACCATACATGCATGCTGCTGACAATAGATGACAAAAGTTTTACTGCCTTTTTTAAAGCTGATTCATAAACTGTTGATATGGGTGAGTAAGACAGGAAACTGTCCACAGTTGTAGGTGTCATACCATGCAATGTAGGTGAGTAGAGAATTGAATAAATGCCTTCAAATGTTCAGATATATGTAGGTGCAATGGCAGCAGATGTAATGTTGGTGAGAAATGTATAGGCGAAGTCTATAGTATTGAACAAAAGAGTTCAAGCATCAACACAAAAGTAAGAAGTGGGTTTGAAACCCCCTTGGGAACCATGCTTTGCTCCTGTCCCTGCCACTGGTTATCCTACACCAAAGGTTTCCTGAATGACAATTTATTACTGCTCTCCCTCTCTTGTCACTGTCTCTCTCCCCTGCTTCCTTCTCTCTCTTTTCCTATCTTTTGCAGTCGCCCTACAATCCGTCTTGTAAAAGTGCCAGTGAACTGTGGCTGCAGGGCCTAAAAATACCTGCCCCTTGACAATGTTCTGTGACGTGTCTTTCTGCCAGCTACCTGATCCATTTGAGCCTACTTTTCTGGCTCATCTTCACCAGTCCCATTTCTTTCTCCTTGAGGCATGTCATACTAATCTGGCCGTGCCAAAATCTAATATGACACTTAGGACCCCAGTGAAAGTCACCATATTAGAGTCACGGTCAATATGGCTTTAATCTGCAGACTCTACTGAAGTGGAACGAGAGATTTTGTCATCATTTCTTTCTCTTAATGTTCAAAAGTCATCTTCATTTCTTTGTTTGAGTCTTTGCTGTCGTGATTTTGCTTGAATGGTGCTGAAATATTCATATCTTTAAAAGTGAACTCGAGCATTCAGGGCAGTCAGGAGGACAGAAAATGGAGACAATTTCCTCTTAAACAAATGTCATTGGCGAGGTATTCCTGTCTTGTTACGGTCTCAGGTTTCACGACACAAGTAATTTCCTGGATCGACAAATAGCATTGATTTGAGTTGTATTGAAGTCACCATTCAATTGCATTTCTTACAGAATGCAATCAGGCATCACCGGCACTATTGATTTAAAAGTAGTCCTTGCTCGGATGAAAAAAATCAGGCCCTTGTGTCTAAATCCACTGAGTGTATGTTTTCTCCTTTGCAAAGTATTTTGTCTCGACAGTGGCTTTGGATTAGATGTGTCAAGAAGTCATCAGTGCAGAATAATACTAAAATTTCTCCTTGAATTACACATTTATGGTTGACCATGATGCATACCTACTGCTGTATGTCTGCAGAGGTGGAAGTAAAGCATATAATGTCGTTATGTACCTCAGGGCAGCTACTCATCATGGTGTTGTTCTTTTTTTAGCTTCATTAATATCCCTGTAAAAGACTGCACACTAACACTCAGATAAGGCTCTATTTGCCTATATGGATTGTCTTTATTAGCATGCATCAATTAATATGAGCTGCATATTCAGAGCCTCTATTGTTTGACTTTACAGTCAGCCTACGGCTGTTATGTGCATTCACATAAGGTGGTTCTATGCTCGTGTGTTTGTGTGCATAAAGTGGGGGTGGGGACATGAGAAAAGCATGGTGGTCTTCAGAGGGCTTCTTAATGAGCCAAGGTAATCAATGGCAGAGGAGATGGCTTTGATGGATGCCTTTGAGAAAACAATGTGTCATGACGACCTCTGTCTACAGCATCTACAAAGCAAAGATTCTAAACAAGAAAACTGACCTTCAGCTGCTTTCTGCCACGCAGTTGACCCTTTAAATCACTATTTGTGCACACAAGTGTTGATTTAAGGCTTACCTTGGTGATAAGAAAGGGAGATTAGTGAAGATTTATCTTTTTGACTGCGTTTACTGATAAAGCCCCCTTGTGGTTTAGCCTTACTGATTTAAATTGCTAAACGTTTAGGGCACGATAAATTAAATGACGGATATAAACACAAAGACAAACAAAAAGCAAGGACTTAGATTCTTTTGGAACAACCTCCTATTCACAATAAGTTTGTGTGTCACTAAACTGCTTTTCTAATTACTGTGTTCTCGATCTAATTGCTGTTTGACTGTGTTTAGAAAAAAATTTAAGGCAAAGGAAAAATGAAATAAAAAAAAAACAAAAAAAAAAAACAGCCCTTTGATTAAGTTATCCTTTACCAAATCCCTGTTTACAGATTCTAAATTGGAACACAGAACCACTGGGGTCTCTGTAGAGTTCAACATTGCTCATTGCTTTTTGAAGGCTCTGATTGAAGAAGTAAATTCCACCCTTCAAATCCTCCATTGACATGCAAAATCAGAATCGTTATATCAACATTTTAAATCCAAGAACCACATCAACATGCTAGCTGAATACTCAAGACTACAAAAGATTGGATTTAACCCAAAAACAAAGGGGTAAAGGTATGAAACATATTGTTTTCAAAGGTTGAAGGAACAGCGTATCCCTGTTCCCATTGCAAGTCCTTAATTCAATGTTAATGAAAGCTTTTCAAACATACACGACATGGACAAAAGTATTTAGCCACAACTGTTTATTATTGAATTTAGGTGTTTCAATTAGACTGTTGCCACAGGTGTATAGAATCAAGAACCTAACCATGCAGTGTCCTTTTGCAAACATTATTGATAAAACAAAAAAAAAAAAAAGGGTCATTCTGAAGAGATCAGTGACTTTAAGTATGGTACTATGATGGATGCCACTTTGCAACAAGATGGTTTGTGAAATTTCATCCCTTCTGGATATTCCAGTCAACTGTCAGTGATATTGGAAAGTGGAAGGATTTAGGAACAACAGCAACTCAGCAATTAAGCCAAAAAACACATAGCAGGACTCCATATAAAAGCATATATATTTGAATACAAAGTCATTACAGTCCCTGTTGGTGTACTGGTCAGGTGTCCAAATACTTCTGTTCATATCGTGTACCTCACCTGCCTTGTATCCAGCAGGAGATCAATTAAATTGCAGCAGACAGGTTTCAACCCATAGACATTGCTGCAATGTTGCAGACAGTAATGGTGCATGGAAAATGAAGTTTTTCCTGGTGGCTATTTGATGCTAACTGGTGGCTTCACCAGAATTACTGAGAAATTTGCTTCCGTTCCCAGGAGCATATGCAGTTTCATCTATCAGGATAATGATAGGCAATTGGTTCTGAGGTTGTGTAGAACCTAATAAATGAGTATTTGATCAGTGGGGAAAAAGTGCCTTTCCTGTACGTTGATGAGTGTTTTCCATTCACTACAGATTTTACTCCCACCAAGCTCTCCAAAACTCTCCTCAGTTACTTGATGCAAAATTGCTTTTTTATTCCTTGCCACCTGCCTGTGCTCATTTCAAAATAGTGTTACAGGGAAACCCCAACATTGATTCCAAACTGGAGGCTACTTGATGGGCTGTGGGATATTTGTGTAACTCTGCAGGGTGCTGTAAACATGACTGATTGCAAAATGATGAGTACAGCATTCAGATATCACAAACTGTGTTTTTATAACTGTAGTGGAATTTCACAGATGGCTAGGGAGTGTACTGTAAAAACGAGCACATAAATTTGGGTTGTTTGATGACTGAAATTCTCTATAGCCTATGATGTCAAATGTAGTTTAAATTATACTGAAATAATTCTTGGATGCTATTGCTCTAGAGCAGTGCTCTCAAAAATTGTGTCCTGTGATCCACTAGTGGGCCCTGGAGGTACTGCAGTTGGGCTCAGAGAGGTCATTTACTTGAAAAAAAAATAAAATTCTTAAAAATAAAATAAAACAACCAAAATAAATAAATAAATAAATACAAATTTGAAACCTGAAATTCTGTTTTAAATGACTGCATCATGTATGATCATGTATTTTGTCTACTGTGCAAAACCAGTGTCACAGTTTAACTGGTCCAACTGGTGAGACTATTTTGAACATTCTATTAGAGCCCTTTGCGATCCTGAAGCTCCCACCCACTCTCACTGGTGTTCAGACCATTACCACCTGCTCCCTAGTGTTATCCCTACTAGTAATAATCGTCATGTCCGCCATACTTACAGACTTAATTCACACACCTTTATTTTTAAGCCATACAGAGGTAGGTAAGAAGGGCAGCAAACTGTGAAGTGTCATTTGGTGACGTCCTGATCACTGATCTGGACTTTTCTGATGATGCTCTTAAATTGCTGAGTGAGGAGGCTCAAACGTTGGGAATGCATCTCTCCTGGGCCAAAACAGAGATCCAGGCATTTGGGGATGCCTCGGCTGCTGGCATAGAAAATGTGTCTCTGAATGGTGAGAGCATTGAACTCCCAACTACCTTGGTAGCGTAATCCATCAGTCCACAGACTTGGAATTAGACACATGGGGCAATGGGTTCGCTGAGCAAGACAATGTGGCATCCCCAGTGTCTAAGCATGTGGACGAAAATCAGAGTCTTTCAGACCTTGGTCCTCCTGGTCTTACCATACTCTTGTGGGGCCTGGATGATGGCTGTTGGCCAAAGGCACTGGCTGGACCGCTACTCTTTGGCACATTTTTGGGCATCGTTGGCAAGGCCGTGTGTCTAATGCTGACATTCTCAGGAGAGCAGGAATGGAGAAGGAATGGCAGCTGCACTCTTACGGGCACCTGGCAGGCTTTCTCTGGCCTGATCTGGCTCATCACATACTGGGTGCCCAGGATCTGGTGGGCTGGTCCAGATGCCAGGGGTGCCCAGGAAGATATCTGAAGAGAAGGGGTATGGGCCTATGGGCCTCTAGAAGTGTCGAACCATCATGCGCTCCCATTCCTGACTTGGCTACTATCTCCATCTCTCACAGACTCATTTATACAGTTTTAATTGGGGGCAAGAACTGCACAATCCTTTTGTGAGCTTTTACAAAGCATCACACTGTTTGGCTGAATCAAAGGTAACTTAATCAAACATATTTGCAAGGTCAGTAAATGTACATGATTGGTGAGAAAGTATCAGGTGTATTATCTTATACAGGTATACCAAATATATGCCCACTGTACTGTCTATCATAATGTTTTCACAGGTTTCAACAAAGTCCAGGTATTTGCCAGCATTGTCAAATATTCTCCCATTTATGAGTTAAAAAATTCCTTCACATCTCAAACTGCCCTTGCTACATCTTTGTGTTGTGAAGAACAAAATGTATACTCTTTTCAATTCTCCATAAGAGTAAACGCAAGCTCTCCAAGACCATCCAGTGCAATGTTGAAACCACCCTGTCCCATGAGATTTATGTTGGGTCCTGCAGGATCCAGCTTCCAATGTAGCCCTCTACTTTCTATTACACCCATCACTTCCTGGTTATAAGAATTTATCAGCGGCTTTGGAGATATTAATTACAGTTATTTGAATCTCATATTATGGTTGTCTGAAGGTTTTGGTGTGCTTAGGACAATTTTAAGGTCTGTCTTTTCCATCTATGATTAGTCTTAAAAGCAGAATGTTTAACAGCTTTTTTCAGCATGATCCATTGTTGATTACTTTAAATTCATATAGACTACTGTATTATCTGATTTTGATTTCATGTGCTAGGTAAGGTAGATTTCCACATACACTACTTCCTTACCAATTAAAACTCCTGACAGAAGTTTTAAACTCTGATCTTTAGCCATTTAGTCAGTTCAATTGACTGTCACGTCAAAAGCTGCCTTTTTATGCATATATATTGTTCAGTGTGAAACAATTGCTTAGACACAGCATGCGGTCCATTAACTTGCGGTAAGCTTCCCATTAAACTTGCATAATGGCGAGATGGGTAGCATGACAAGCGCTGTAATGTAATTGCTTCTCTTCACTGCCAAATATGAAACGACTTTGTGTCATACTTCATTACAGAGGAAGAAATGCCAGAGTTAGCAGGGAGCTGGGCCATACATCTGCCAAAATCAGCATGAACAGGAATAAGACTCAATGGACGCTTGTAGCATGCATGTGTAGTGTATAATTCACTCTTAAATAGGCTTTGGTACACTCAGATTTCATATGAAGACATTACAACCCTTACTTAGAATAGAGCCCAGCTCTACTTCAAGTCTTGGAGACATTTATGGGATTGTACTCTGTGTTCAAGTACCAACAATGTCCTGAATACATGGTTGAAAAAGACAGACAGACGGACAGACCTTGGTGACAGTACAAGCTGTGTGGGCTCTTAAATAAATTGGGTATTTATTTATTTTTAGTTTAAAGACAGCTGAAATAAAGAACAAAAGTGTGTGCAACAGTTTAAATTATTTTTTTTCCAAATAAAAACAGTTTTGTATTTGAACAAGAAGACCATTAACCTTAGTTTGAGACAGAATGCAATTTCAAAATGAACAAAACAGACAAAAAAAAAAAAAAAACTGTAAATGAAAATAGTAACACTTCCAAAACACATCAAAATGGGAGATTAACCATGATTAACTATTTAATTTATCTTGATTAAAAGTTTTAATCATTAAGTATTGGGATTTGTAATGCAGGGTTTTGATTCCTATTAAAACATTTACAGTTGATATATAATTATTAACTGAAATTATTAAAACTAGTTATCAAGATTAATAAATAATGGGCACCACCCTAAAATCAGGGAACAAAGACCTATAAGACCAAAAATTAATAATTTATTATTATTATTATTATTATTATTATTATATATACTATTTCATAATGAATATTGGTATTTAAATAACCTGAAGTTGTGAAATCATGACTGACCCTTTCAACCAGCAGATAATTACTATGTGCATGCATTACAGACAACTTCTCTTTAAATATTTAAAATAATTCATTGAACAAAGCAGAATCAATCAAAATCAATGATGGGCAAACAACTATTATAAGACTGAACTACAACAAACAAACAATTTCCAAAGCAAAGAAAAGCAAGATGAATGTCTATGGCAGGGTTTGAAAAACTTGAGAGAACAAAATGGCTGACAGTCTTAAAATGGCTTGATCACATGTTGTTGCAGACTAGAACAAGAATCAAGAATCAGAACAAAGAAAGCTGGCATGGCTAAGGAGTCTACAAACTCGGCATGGTAACTTCACCAAAACATAAACCAAGTGGCTGGACTTTGATTCTATTGCAGTCACACTGGTGATTTTGTAAGTGAAGGTGCTGTTGGACATAAATGGACATAGCAAAGCAAATCAGCACTACAAAAGCAGAGCCAATAAAACAACAAATGCAGCTTTTAACAAATGCCCAAGCAAAGCCTCTTAATTGTTGTTATTTGTGATTAGTCTGATGTCCAACCAGGTCCAGGAGTGAGCAGAGGTCACTATATTAATGTCTCTTCCACAGTTGGGTGTTTCTCCAGCAAGTGAATAGTCTTGTGGGATCAAGAATCAGCTAAAGGATGAGGGCAGGGCTCAGTGGCTTTAACTACCTGTGGGCTTGTATTATTCTTGGCCTTATTATGCCATCATTATATTTATATGTGTGACTGAACTACTAGGCCATCTACATCTATGCCCCATGTCTGTGTAAAAGGTAGAGAATATCCCCTCTACTAACTTATTTATGAATTACATGTTGTAAATTTATATATTTAAAAAACAGTCAGAGGCTTGAAATATGATGTTTTATCCATCGCAGTCTTAGCACAATTAACGTCTCTTGTCATTATTTCTCTGTCAGGAAGTTGTATAGCTGTATCCGTATGCCTTAGCTGAGCACTCTTGTGCTTCATTAAAAAGCGAAGCCACACTGATTCAGCTGGTGCCCACAACCCTGTGGCAATATTGTTTTCCAACCAAACACTGCCACATAATTTGGGACTATTTAACACCAATTAACACGGTGGCTTTCTCACTGGCCAGCTTTGAACAGTGTCTGAGTGTTTGTTTTCCAAGTTGGGACACAGAAAGAATAACATCAGTAATCAAGACCAATCACAGGGCCTCAGCTACCTGTCCCATGACAATAACAGATCAAGTTGGAGTCCTGGATCTTAATAACGCGGAGGATGTTTTTTGCATGGATCAAGACGGACACGAGCCTTAATGAACCAGTTGGGTGACTTGCTTGGACATGGACGATTTAATTGCTTAGTGTTTTGACAGCACATAGAAACCATAGTCAATAATATTGCCAGGCCTGTGTGGCCCTTTGTCTGTAACTGGAGCAATAATGCACTAATCATTTCTCCAAGTATGATCATTGAGGGAAGACACATTTGAGAGTGCTGCCCGGCACAGAATCAATGGAAGTAGCTGAGAAAATTAACAGCTGTGCATAGCATGCATAATGTGAGGCACACAGTCTGTCTCTTCCGTTAGTGTTTGGCTCTCTCCTCATGAACCTTCTCCTCAAATTAAAATATTGACATGATATTCTTGGATTTAATTGTCACTACTTGTCTCTGAAATCCAAGATGTTTGGCAAATGGTTCCCATATGGGATGCCTCCCTTGTTAAACTTGCAGGGGGTTGCATCAGTTGAGAAAAGGATTGATAGGGATAGATTTTCATTTGCACTGTCATTTCTTTACTCTTCATAATGCATATTGAAAAAGAAAATTTAAGAATCCTTTGAAATGAGTCATTGTGGTTCTGTGTGCATTCAAATTAATGTGTGTAGCTGTGTGGTTTATGATTTTTTTTTTTTTTTTTAAGTTTTAAAGAGGGAAACCTAATTGACTGTCGCACTTAGGTTTTAGAAACCACTCACTGAGGTAATCCCTGTCTTCTTGTGCCTTAGGACATGCAAAAATACCTATGGCCTCCTGTACTGGAGGCCTGGGTTTGAAAGAAATTCATCTGTGACTCATGTTCTGCACAATTGTCTCTGACTGGAAAATTGTATCCAATACTGAGAGGAGCAATCTCCCGATACATGCTGCATTTTGAGACTCAGTGCAAGTCATGCTGTATTCACTGGAGGTCGTCTTTGTTGTCTGTAATTGCTCAAAAACATCCAAGTAATGATTGTGATAATAGAAAAAAAGACCTTTGGTCTTATATTAAAATAAAACAAAAAGTGTTGGTAGAATATATAGCAATAAACATCATCCACTCCTTAATCCTGTATGTCTGTGGATGATATGGGGTTGCCTGCAATATCCACAGGGTCCACGTCATCAGCATCCTGTCAATGCCATCTGTCCACACAAAAGTTCACCATTTCATCCACTGTGTCTTTTTTTGAAGCAAGCACAATGCAGCTCATAGCCGTTGGACTATGAGATCACAGATACAGTGCCAAAAAATATTCACCACCTTGGATGTTTTTCCAGTTTATATATTTTACAAATCATGGTCAATACAGTTTGGCTTTTACGACTAAAAACATCACAAAAACAACTCTGTCGTGTCAAAGTGAAAACAGATTTCTACAAAGTAATGTCAGTTGAATAAATATATGTAATGTAAAATAGGTGACTGCATTAATATTCACCCCCTGCAAGTTCTGCATGGAGGTCTCAGTCAGGCTTGCACATCTGAACACTGAAATGTTGCTCCACTCTTCATTGCAAATCAGCTCAAGATCTGTCAGGTTGCATGGGGATCGGGGGTGAACAGTACTTTTGAAGTCCAGCCACAAATTTTCTGTTGGATTGAGGTCTGGGCTTTGATTCGACCACTCCAGAACATTCACCTTGTTGTCTTAGAACCATTTCTGTGTAGCTTTCACTGCATACTTCAGTCACTGTCTTCTTTGAAAGAAAATCTTCTCCCAAGCCATATTCTCTTTCAGACTGACTATGATCCTCCAAGATTTTCCAAAGTTCCCAGGGCCATCTGCTGAGAAGTATCCCTACAGCATGATGCTGCCACCACTGCGTTTCACAGTGGGGATGGTGTGTTTGTGGTGATGTGCAGTGTTTGATGTCCACCAAACATAGCGTCTTGTCTGATGGCCATAAAGCACCATTTTGGTGTCATCAAACCAAAGAATATTCTTCCACATGGCCATGGAGTTTCCATATGCCTTTTGGCGAACTCTAGTCCAGATTCAATATGCACTTTCCTCAACAGTGGCTTTCTCTTTGCCACTCTCACATAAAGCTTTGACTAGTGAAGAACCCATGCAACAGTTGTATGTAGAGTCTCAGCTGCTGAAGCTTGTAACTTCTTCAGAGTAGTCATAGGTGTCTTGGTGGCCTCTCTCATTAGTACCCTTCTTGCACAATAACTCAGTTTGTGAGGATAGCCTGATCTAGGCAGATTTACACACGTATCATATTCCTTCCATGTTTTGATGATGGATTTGACTGAAGTCCAGGGGATGTTCAGTGCCTTGGGATTTGCTTTTGTATCCATCCCCTGACTCAGTGGTTCTCAACCTCTTTTCACTGAGCCCCCCTTCATATCTAAGAAGAGCTGTGGCCCCCTACGACCCACAAGAAAAAGAAAATGACTTATTGCTGTCAAAAAAACACGTCAATTTGAATTGTTTTCATCATTTAAAGCCAAACAAAACAGCCAAAAACACAAGTGTTTTCACCAAAGACAAATGGATAAACCATTCATGTATTTTATCATGAATTTGGATCATTTGAATGACCCTATTTTGAACAACCTCAGGGCAGACAGACTCTTGCCCCCCCCCCCCAAAAAAAAAAAATCTCTGGTGCCCTTCCAAGAGGGCCCCAGACCCCAGGTTGGGAACCTAGGCCCTAATTTATACTTTTCAACAACCTTTTCTCTGAGTTGCTTGGAGTGTTCTTTTGTCTTCATGGTGTAATGGTAGCCACAAATACTGATTAACCAGTGACTGGACCTTCCAGATACAGGTGTTGTTATATTACAATTATTCAGGTTATTCCCATTTCACTAATTGTGAGAGTACTTGCACCAGTTGGCTGGAACTTTGTTGATTTAGGTCAGTCACTCTAAAGGTGATGACTATTCATGCATTCACTTATTTTAACTTACATATTTAAGTATAATTGACAATACTTTGTAGAAATCTGTTTTCATTTTTCAAATAAAAAGCTTTTTTTGTATGTTTTTGTGGTCAAAGGAGCTGTATTATATTGACTGTGATTGATTTTTAAAATCAGTTAAAAGGTAAACATCCAAGGTTGTGAATACTTTTTTTAAGGGTTCTGGATATAAACCTCATGCAATCAAATGTGCAATCATCATTGAATTTTACTGCACAATGAAAAACATATGTAGTAAATTTTGAACAGTTTGTATAAAATTAGGTAAGGAAGGAATAAGTGTGTTGGAGAGATGGTCCTTTACCAAAAATGTCAACTTAAGTCTCAGCTCAGAAACGCATAACTGATAAGGACAGCCTTCCACAATCTCTCAGACCTTTACTGGATAAAACATCTATAAATCAGATACCTGAAACTGACCTTAGAGTAGCTCACAAATCAAGAAGACCAGAACCATCTCCCAAAGCAACATTCATGTGAATTCAGGTCAATAGGTTTTTCAATTGTAAGCAAAGTTTGCAAACCAATTTACATTTCAAAATATTTCCCTCTAGGCCAAAGGTTAGGACTTATCGACCCAAAGATGGACCAATCAAGACATCTCCCCCACCCCAACACACACACACACCAAGACTTTTCGTGGCTACAATACACCTTTGAACATGGGTCAACGTACAAAGACAATATGCTTGGAGAGGTTTTAGATTGTTAATGAGGGGAACTGTCTGTATTTGTGTAACTATTGTGAGTATTGCTGCTTTATTTTTTTTTCTTTTCTTGTTCAAGTACCCCCTTGAAAATGAAATGCTGAATTCCATGGGGCTAGGGTTATGCAGGTCATAAATTGACTAAATGTACTGAACAGTATATAAAAGACACAAAGAGCAATCTATAAACCACTCCCTTATCCCTTCAAAATCCCCATCTAGCAGCTGAAATTTCATGAAATTTCAGATAAAATGGATTTAGAAATTAACAGAAAAGAACAAGAATGAGATCAAATAAAAAACAATACCATAAAGAAAAATACAAAGCAGGAAAGTAAACGTATAGGAAGATCAAATTAGGGAAAAGTCAAATACTTGTTTGAATTATATGACTGAATATTGTATTATCTATTTCTCCATTTTTAAGGGTCTGAATTTTGATGGAGTCCAAGGAAAACCTTGGTACTGCTAGATAACTAATTATTAACAGCAGGGAACTACAATACAAACAGTTGTAGCTCCATTAAAAACTGATTTTGAAGTACTTCACAGTTTTTAGTCTTTTTCAGAGAGAAAGACTTTAGTGTGGAGTTGGTCATACATTGTGCTCACCAATAAATAAAGTGACGCAAGCATTTGCAATGTGTGTTTTAGTATGCCTTTTGATCCGAAGTAGAAATAAATTGCTCAGACTCATACACTGTTTGATCAATTATTTTTGCACCAGATGCACTTTTTTAGTTCAAAATAATGATGTCATGTAATTAAAGTTTGAAGTTTGCATTGAACAAGATGTGTGACCTCAACCATGTAGGCTGTTGTTTTTTTAGTACTAGTGGAGAGTGGATTTGATCATAGACTGAAGAAAATATTTGAGGAAGTCTGAGTAGCATTGCCACTTGTTTAGTGAAGTGAGCTTTTGATTCCAGTCTGTCATATTTCAAACACTGTCTCAGACTAACCTTAGATCAGCCCAGTGAGGCTGAAGATCTACTTGCTGTTTCACCTTGCATATACTCACTCACTTATTCTACCATTGACTCTTGTTTGGTGTTGTTTCTGTGGATTGGAAGATTGAAGTCTGAAGAAACAAGATGTATTAGTTATGCAACTATCTACTGATTGAACCAACAAGAGTCTCAGTAGCGTGTGGAAGAACCTCTCATAGACACAACAGTCTGTCACCTCCTCCTCAGGCTGGTCACCAGCCTGGTCACACACTGCTGTGGGATGGCATCCCATTATTCAACCAACATTCGTTGCAAGCCAGCCAATGTGGTTGTGTTGTTAACCCTGATATAAACAGCACGCCCAAGTGTTCAATGAGGTTGAGGTCAGGACTGCCGAAAGCCCATTCCATCCTCTCCACTCCCAAATTCTTGAGGTAGTCTCTGATACTTCCTGCTCTGTGGGGATGAGGGTTGTCATCTTGGAGGAGAAAGTTCGGTCCCAGAAATATGGGATTGCCACTGGAGAATCTCTAATGATTACAAGCCTCGTTTTTCCAGTAAGGGGAGATGCTGTCCTAAACCATCACACTACCTCCACCAAAAGATGTTACTCTCTCATAGCAGCAACCAGCATAGCATTCTTTGTGTATTCTCCACCCTTTGACCCTACAGTCCAACTGTAGTAAGCAGAATCTGGACTCATCACTGAACATTAACATTCCTTCACATGTTCAGGTTCCAGGGCACTTGTTGCCAACACCAGGACAAAAGGGCCTGACGGTAAAGGCCAGGCGTGGCAGGCCTCAAACGGGGCATGCTGATTCTTGGAGCAGACACTTACTGACCACTGTAGCAGGACTCATGCTCACAGGTACTCAGTTTCTCCTTGGGTATCCTTCTATCATAGTAAGGCTGAAATTTACTTGGAGGATGAGTCTCCCAGTTTGTATGGTGAGTTTCTCCCCTGAATACTACAACACAGGTTTCAGAACTGCCATGTAGACCATGTCTTTGTTTCACAATGGCTGGTCCAAACAACACTAGAGTAATGGAAGGATGGTTAATTGCTGTAATGCCTGCACCAAATCTAATGCAAACATACCAGATTTCACTCAAGCCATTCATTTTGCTGTAAATGGTGCCGTTTGGTCAAAGAATCACCAATGACATTAGGCTCTACCATTTGTTTATGCAAAATAGATGTGGATTATCTATATGTTAAAGTAAGATTGCACAAGTGTGTGCTTTTCCATGATTGGTTATAAAATGAGTATTATGCAGAAAATGATTTGGAGACATTTCTACAAGAAAACAGTGTCAGAGTTGTTGCCCTTAAGTTAAACAAGATGTATTGCTGTGCATGAGTAGTATGTTTGGCCTGCTTTTTGTAAAATAAATTCCCGGTTTGAGCCTATCTTAGTAATTCAGTTTAAGGGCTTTTAAATTAATTATACCGTATTGTTATACGAAAGAGATTCTCTTTGTTAAAGTCAAAGGATTGTCTTTTTGTGCATTTAATAATGTATTTTGAGTTAACATTGCTCCTCAGTTACTTTGTATAAATCACATTGTCTGTCAGACATAAGCTTGATGCATGCTTGACTCCACTAACATATTCATCAGAGGACATAAGTTAAAGTGACGGCGCAGGCAGAGATAAATGTCTTGGTTTAAAATTACCATTCCAAGGTCATAGCAGTGGGACATTTCAATTAGGGTCCTTTCTGGGAGCAAATTTAAGTGGAAAAAGGAGAAGTACTTAAGAGAAAAAATGACTGTTTAATGAAACTGTCATTCTTGATTGAAATTTAAAATGGAAGAGGGCAACCAGAAGACTTAGTGTGAGGGAGGACTACTTCAGTTTTTATGAAAATGGGATCTGAATGGAACACATGATGGCCAGGACAAAATCGGACTGATTTTGAGGGCTCTGTTGACTTAATTTGAGATTTCTGGTGTAAATTTCATGAAACCAGCTGCCTGGTCAAACATGTTGCACTCATTGTCCCCCTTTTTGAGGTGATCAAGCTTGTTTAGGGGTCTCTGCTTTTCCTACTGTGAGGTGGTGGAAAAAGTAACATTTGAGACTTGCAGATATTACAGTTTGGCATAGCTTCCATTTGGCTAACATGCAATCGATTGGTACCAAATAAAGAAAGCCTGAATTAACACAGTGGCCCTACAGGGATGAATCTGCTGCACTGACAAATGGGGAAGCAACTCCCCTCAGTTTTCCCTGCTTATTAGTCCAACAACTCCCTGTTCTACTGGAGAGTGTTGAGCTGACAGCTGCTCACATTTTTACTGGAGACAGTTTTAAAAGTGAAATACAAAAATCCATTTAATAAAATGTGTGAGGCCCATCGACAGTGTAACTTACAGCAACTATGGCATTTCAAAGAACAACCTTCTGCTCATGTTTGATGATTGATTTTAAGATGAAGCAACAATACTGCAATAATTCCTCAGCATTATTTTGCCCCATAGTTGATATAGAGTCATGAAGTCAATGCTGCTCAGAGTTTACATGGTGTTTGAAAGTAAAACATTTTTAAACATTTAATATTATGGTTGATTTGATCAAACGCACAAAATGAAACAACAAAACTGAAAATATTAGAGCTGAACTAGAGCTTGGTATAATTGTTTGCATCCAACTCTGATTCTGATTCAGATGTATAACGATGTCAGTTTTGATGGTTTAATTATATTGATCCCTTGTGTGCATACTCTGTAAATGTTTGACACTGAAAGTGTTTTTTAAACAGAGACTCTTGAACTGTGGTGCAGCCAAGCTTTTGACTGTAGCAATGATTTTAGTGGGGATGGCCTGAGACATTAGAAAGAATGAATACCATTTATCTATCCTGTCAGATTTCACTTAACATGTCTAAACAGGCAACACATAAATAATTTAGAGATGTTGTATTCCTGTTTTACACTGCTTTCCACATTATTAGGCAAAGACATTTTTCTCTTATTTTCCTAAATATTAATGCAAATGACAGAGTATTTTCAAGTCATCAGCCGTTAGAGCATAATTCAAATGTTTTTGAACAAACTTCATAATGATAACCTTTTTTTTAAATAAAAACCTCAAAATGCGATTTTCCACATATTCCACATTATTAAGAAGGCCACAGGTTTCAAGCAATATGGGAAAGAATAAGGATCTCTCTGCTGCCGAAAAGTGTCAAATAGTGCAATGCCTTGGACAAGGGATGAAAACATTAGATATTTCATGAAAAATTTATCATGATCATCATACTGTAAAGGAATTTGTGGCTGATTCAGAGCACAGATGGGTTCCTGCAGATAAAGGCATAATGAGGAAGGTTTCTGTGAGATAATTTCATCAGATTAAGAGAGCAGATGCTAAAAAGCACCAAACAGCTATTTAAAGCTGCTGGTGTCTCTGGAGTCCCACCAACCTCAAGGTGTAGGATCCTCCAGAGGCTTGCAGCCTCCCCTAACCAATGCTCACAAGCAGAAATGGTTGCAGTGGGCCCAGAAATACATAAAGACTCATTTTCAAACAGTCTTGTTGACTGATGAGTGCCGTGCAACCCTGGATGGTCCAGATGGAGGAGTAGTGGATGGTTGGTGGATGGCCACCATGTCCCAACAAGGTTGTGACGTCAGCAAGTAGGGGGTGGAGTCATGTTCTGGGCCGGATTCATGAGGAGAGAGCTGGTAGGCCCCTTTAGGGTCCCTGAAGATGTGAAATAACCTCGGCAAAGTATATAGAGTTTCTGACTGACCACTTTCTTCCATGGTAAAAAAAAAAAAAAAAAAAAAAAAAAAAGTGACTGACCATTTTCTTTCATGGTAAAAAAAGAAGAGCAGTGCCTTCTGTAGCAAACTTTTCTTCATGCATGACAATGCACCATCTCATGCTGTAAAGAATACCTCTGTGTCATTGGCTGCTATGGGCATAAAAAAAGAGAAACTCATGGTGTGGCCCCCATCCTCCCCTGACCTCAACCCTGTTGAGAACCTTTGGAGCATCCTCAAGCTAAAGATCTATGAGGGTGGGAGGCAGTTCACATCAAAACAGCAGCTCTGGGAGGATATTCTAGACATCCTGCAAAGAAATTCAAGCAGAAACTCTCCAAAAACTCACAAGTTCAATGGATGCAAGAATTGTGAAGGTGATATCAAAGAAGTGGGTTTTATGTTAACATGTAACTTTGCCTATTAAAATGTTTTTGACTGAAATAGCTTTTGATTCCAGTGAATATGACCTCCTAATGCTGCAAATTCAACAAATGACCATTTTCAGTTCTTTACAACCGATAAAATGTTTTAAAACTCTGTCAAGCTTAATAATGTGGGACAGTGCATTTTGAGGTTTTTATCTAAAAAAAAAGAATGGTTATCATTATGAAGTTTGTTCAAAAACATTTGAATTATGCTCCAACCACTGATGACTTGAAACATACTGTCATTTGCATTAATATTTAGGAAAATAAGAGAAAAATGTAATTTGCTTAATAAAGCGGTGTAGTTGTGGTTTTCTACAGTATACTGAAATGGTACTTTTTTGGAATTTTTTATGCAAAACAGTGGGATACCTGGATTTTCTGACATTGCTTTAATGTGGACAATTTCCTTTTTTAGTGAGCTCTCCACGTTTTACCATTTTGAAAAGGAATGAGGGATTTCAAACTGAATTCACCCAAATTTGAGCCGGCTCACTGGGCTTCTCTGAGAAGTCAGAAATTAATCAAGCACAACATTCAACCACTACAACTATTTTTTTTCTGTTGAAGAATGCAAGTAAATAACTATAATTTGAAATATTCATCAAGAAATATTAATGTGCTTTACTATTTTTTTCAGTTTTTTTGTAAATCAGTAAATTTGAAAATTCATGGATAAATAGTAATAATTATATTTTAGCATTAAAAATATCATTTGGGTTAAAGAGCTTCTACATATTGGTGTAGTAACCATTGCAGAAACATAAAAAATGATTATGGTAATGACCAATGCTGTTAATTTAGGGCAGCTGTGGCATAAACCTTACTTTGGTTAGGGTTAGGGTGGTCTAATATCTCTCTCTCTCTCTCTCTCTCTCTCTCAATATATATATATATATATATATATAATTATTTATTATTTATCTTTTTACATCACAAACATCAGAGGTTTTGCACTTAAACTGCCATTTACATGATTTACACAATAAATGTAGTGTTAGCATATTAGTTGCATGTTATCACCTCCAATCCGAATCAGAAAAAGCAAGACAGGCATGCTGGATAAATGGGAAACAGTGAAAGTAATCTGCTGAAAAAATAACAACCTTCACAGCTTTAGGGTGGAGTAGGGGGTGGATAGGGGAGTAAGTATGGCCTCGGGTACTGTCCGAGCGGGTAGTAGGGTTGCTATGCACCCCTGATCATGCTTTGGAGGTCCCAAGGACCCGAAAACCACTCCTCCCTCCAGCCATATCAGGTATGAAAAGCCCCAGAAATATCAAAAGATCAAAAGAGATGCCATGTTAAGTGAAATCAGACAAAAGGACATGTGTCAACATGTGTCGAGCTTACCTCTGTCCCCACTCCTCCCTCCAGCCTGGAGCTGTGCCACATCAGGCATCGAAAATATCTCTTTAAAAAAGGAACCTTGTAAAGCATTGTTCTTAGTTTTCCACCAAAGTATTATTAGCCTATAGAATACAATGAATATAGAAAATAGGGAATCCATATTAAATAACAAGCTTTCCTGCATTTGAACTGTTTACACATTAGGTCATTAATAAACTGTTATGGTCATCTTTAACCACATGAACAACATCTGCTTCTCCTGCAGTGAATGAATACCAGGATAGAGTATGATATCTTGCACAAGAGACAGTGTTTCCTCCATATGCCCTCTGCAGCTCTTGCCACTTGTGTAAAGTGTCTGTGCATGCCAAGGCTGTTGAAATGCAGTTGATCTCTATTTATTTGCAGTGTGCCATCTACAGCATGGCTGGTTGCACATTGTCATACCAGCTGTACAGCAACAAACAAATGGTGTAAAGACTGCATGGTCTGCAGCTGCTGCTCAGAGGACTTTATGTAGAAAGGTAGTGAGGGCATTAGATAGAATCTGTGACTGGAGCTGAAGGTTGTAGTTTCCACATGAGGACACAGAATCTGTTATGAAGTTGGGAGTGACAATAAAAATAAAGCTCTTGGTCTCAGTAGTTTATCTGGCTGAATGCATTGCATGTGTTATTTAAATGGGAAACATCAAATCATCTCCACCATATGCACATTGGAAACAACCTCTGAGCCTCAGTGGACATGAAAAACAACAGCTGTGATTTGGTGTGTAAAACTAAATATGTTTATACGAATTTCAGCCGTTGCAAGTAGTAAGATGTAAACACATTTTAATGAACACCTAACAAAAGAAGCTTGGGTTTAAGTGCTTTCTGAAAGGAAAAGCTGTATATGCATTCATTTTCTGCCTTACATTGTTTATAGTGTCATGTAGAAACATACAGCAGGAGGTCAAAATAATAAGCTTGCTTTCCTCTTGGTGCTGACCCTCCAGCTGTCCAGACAAACCAGTAGGAATGGCCACAGCAGAGACAAGGACACGAGGCCATGCAGGCTCCCCACCTGCAACCACAACCAATTGTGTTTGTTGAAACTCCCTGACCTGTTCACAGATGCCTCAGCCAGGGACTGAATCTGGGTCTCTGCAGAATTTGAGGGCTTTTAAGTGAGCTGTATTATTTGGCTCATCTCAGCAACAACAGCACACTCTTGGGGATCAACAATGGCTCTTCATTTGGTACCACATCTGGATGTAAATGTAGCAGTGGTGTTGCATATGATTGGTGTTCAGGCACATAAATGGCTTAGAATGTTTAACCCAATTCTAATAGTTTCTGTAATTTTACCTAAAACCTTAATTCAAGGACACATTAATGCATACTGTGTTGTCAATAACTGGTTGCTTTCTTTTTGATGCAAAAATATTGTATAAGATCGTTCATCTTTTGAGATTGATGGTCAGATTTAGAGCAGAAAGTGGAAATGTTGGATGCTAGTTTAGCCCAACTGGAGCAGGCGCCCAGTACTGAGACTAAAGTTCTTCATGCATGTTGCAGGATTGATTCCTGATGCATGCTTTCCTCCTTTCTCTCTAACTGTATTTCCTATCTTTCTTTAGCTATTGTTACGGCCGCTGCCGTCTGGGGATTTTACCTCCCTTCCTTTGAGTGTGTGTGTGTGTGTAAGTGTTCTGGTGCGAGTGCCACTGCTCTCAGGTTGTAGCAGCAGCAGGAGCTGGTTGGTCTGATCCTGTTCGCCTGCGCTGGGGAAGGCTGATTGGCGCGGAGGTTCACCGGCTGAATCCACCAATCAGAAGTGGCTGCGCAGAGGACATAAAGAGACGGCAGACCAGAGAACACCAGTAAGCTGTAGCCAGCCATGCTCGCAAGCCTCTTTGTTAGTTGCTGTTGTTGATAATCCTGTGAATTTGCTGAGGCTCAAGATCTTGTGATTTTGTAGCCAAATTAGTTACTTTTACACACACACACTTAGTTTTATATTTGTTAGTCACATTAGTTGGGTGCTGTTGTTGCATTTCCTTTTTGTTACAGTAGTTAGGTTTTTGTTTCTTTTCTTTTGCTTAAAACTCAGTCTGAACAACTCTAGGTTAGAGGCTCTTTTTGTTCTCCTTTTCCACTTTTGCACAGCACTCATTCAGACCCTAGTTGCCTCACCTTTTTTTCATTTGTTAAAACAACCCTTACTTTTGTTAATAAATAGCTGTAAATAACCTTAACATCTGTTTTTTTTTTAATGTTACTTCCCTTTCCCCTAACGAGTTGGTTGTAACAGCTGTCTTGTCATAATGACAGCAAAATGCCTGATATATAATCTGAAAAGATATAGTTGTTTTGACCATCTGACACAGTATTTAACATAAAGGCTGAGTAATAATTTCAAAACACTGCAGAAATGTTTTAATACCACCATAAAACCTTGCAAAGCAGATGTATTGGTCAGTTTCCATGACCAGAGAATGGACGGACCAATCAGTATCATTTGAGGAGAAAGATGCAGTAACTCTACATGTGGTTTAGCTGTACAGTGTCACCTGCATGGTGGTTCTAGCTATAAATAGTCATTTCAGGGTTTCTTCCAAGTCTTAAAGAGTTTAAGGATTAAAGAGTTAAAGCTTTTGCAAAATAATAAAATGTCTTAAATGTCTAATCTAAAGAGAACTTTGGCTTTAAAATGCTTTCAAATCCGAATTAAAGAATATTACAAGTACCCTGAAATAGGCAGCCAAACCTTGTTTTAAATGTTGTCAAACCTAAATATATGCCGTTCTGCTATTTAGCTTTAACCCCAGTGCAAAACTTGTAAAAGGGTACTTCCTGATAGAGGTACAACAACTTTTAGGCAGCTTAAGTAAAAAGAAAAGGCCTTTCATTTAGCTACCACATGGATTCATATGTTTTTTTTCTCATAATCTAATCTCAAAGAAAGCCCAATTTGCATAATACAGTAGGAACTAAAACTGGCATTTTTTTTCCTTTTCTTTGGTCACATTTTTGCCTTACTGTCAGCACAGATCATATAACTGTATGGTTAATGTAAAGGCCTAGAAATTGAAGATGCAATAGAGTCTTAAAATGTATGAGGAGGGTCTTGAAAAAGGTCTTACACAGTATAAAACTGAATGTTGTATTTCCTGTGTATGCACTGCATTGCTAAAGTTTCAATTAGGGCAGTTTTTATGACAGCAGGGGCTAAAAAACAGACTGTTAGGAAAAGTAGATGACTGATTTTATCCTTACTTGGACACAATTACAGAAAAGCACTGGGTAAAGTTTACCCAATGGCACTTCTAGTGTTAAGCTACAAAATGGCTCCACTGATAGTGAACAATGATGTCAACTGCCTGTTGAACTTTTCTTGTGCATTTTACTCCCCAGAGGTGCACATCTGCTCTGTCATGTGTTATGTCTCTCTGATTGGCCAGTACTGAATGCCTGTTTGTCCAATCGCTCTCTGAGTTTAAAAGGTTCTGCCTTTCCCAAACACTGTCTACTGAGTATTGCCCAGATGGATGTGAAATATATCCCGGACCATTGAAATAAGTAACAGTCTGTTGTGTCGGGTTACGTGGGATGACCTAGGCTGTTCTCATGAATACAATATCTCATTCATGCTTTGAAGAATTTTCTTCATATGTGGTTAAATTTCCACTTTGGCTCAAGGATGTAATGATTACATTTTGTAAATCATAGGTCAAAGATCAGGATCATAGGGTCTTATCTTCATCAGCTGCTTGTGAACTCAAATCTTAAGGGATTTTCTATAAACATTATACAAATGTCCCCTGTGACTTTCTCTGACCTCTTCATCCAACATTTTACTTTCACTGTGTGGCAATTGGATGCCTCACAGAGGCATATTATAGTGACAGTTACTCAATAACACCATAATTTACTGTATATTTACCAGGTAAAAGCCTAGTATTTTAGCTGTAGTTTCTCTATACTTACCTATGTATTGCCAGTGGTAAATAACCTATCACACAATATAATTTCCATATTTTTATCTGGTAAATACCTAGTATGTGGGATTTTTTTTTTTTTTTTAAATCTGTACTTACCTATTTATTACCATGGGTAGCTACCCAATAATACAATCTAAATTATCATATAATATCATATCATATATATTATATTTATTATATACCTCTTATTATAATTGCTATCATGGACCTAACAACAAAACACAAATGGATGTAGGTGCCTACTTGATAATCCTGGTGATGTATTAGTTCTTTCTGCATCTAGTTTCATGGTTGACGTGTGGGGGCCAGGAGAGGCTGTGTGGTAGGGGAGTTAGTATCGACATTTCTATACCTGAAGCTCACATGTAAGCAGCCTGCATCTGTTAAAAATGTCAATGTTGTTTGGGTTGCGATAGCCACTAAGGGCCATGTAGTGAGGTAAGTTATTATAAGGCAGAAAACATTGGGGTAAGGTAGCAATTGTGTCAGTAAGCATTTATTTTTATGCTTCAGACATCTTTGATATGTTAGAGCCAACTGAATGGTGGGATATCTGTCTCTGCACATGAACAATGACTACTGAGATGATGACACTGAGTTTTTGTGCCATCACATAGACCTGGTGCATTAATCTTTAGTTTTTAGTATACTGCTCAAAGGAGTATTACCTTGAGTTTGAGTGCCTATCATAAAGCTAAATACTTTAGGTTGTTGGCAATCATGTGATGATGATGTGTGAATGCCAGAGGTGAGACAGGAAGTGAAGAACACTGGTTAATCAACGAGAATAGAGTAAAGTTAGAAGGTTTAACACTCATATTGGACATGCATGCTGAAATTCTCATTACAAAATTGTTCTGTACATTGGATGTGAGCCCTACACTTCACAAAAAAAAAGTGATTTTTCCCACAGGCTAACTATCGACCTGGTGTGGAGGTGATCTTAATGGCATATTTCTTTGTCCTTCTGGCCCCCCTCGAAACATCTAGCCAGATAAAGCAAGACAAAAGACTTGAGGAGTCTTGTACTAATCGACAAGGTTAGCTGCACCTCTTTAACAGCTTTTCTCCCTTGAGCCATTCTCAAATGAGTTTCCTTTCTTCCATTTTTGTTGTTATTCAATACTATGGTTCCCAACCATTGGGTCAGGAATGGAAAGGGGGTCGCTGAGCTCTTTCATTGGGTCCCGAACGAGTGCCTGCAATAAAATTGAGGCAAAAAGTATGTCCTGACTGGACACACCCATAGTTTTGATTTTACTTAGTTTTCCTGGGATAACAAGTAGATTTCAGTCTCCATTCTCATTTTCTCAAGATTTCCTCCAATTTATCTCATTTTCTTGGGATAAACAATCTGTTTTCCCCAAAATAACAAGATAATTCCTCATGAATTTACCTTGAATTCCATGCTGTCTAAGGAAAAGGGAGTACAAAATAAAATGTATGCATGCATGCTCTTTGTAACTATGCACTTTTTAACATGTTTGATTTGTCCTGTCTCTTTGTTCAGTAATGTTTTGATCCATTCATGAATAAATTGGAGAAAATGAAAATGAAAATGTTTAAAAAATTGGGGTTAGTGGTGGGTCCTGATGCCCAACCAGTTGACAACCACTGATTAAATATACATTTCAAAGTCAAATTGGTACCAAATGAAGAGCCAACAGAACGACTCTTATTACTGAGCTGATCCAGATCCCTTAAAAGAGACAGATTTCTGATTGCAACAGGTAAGACTGGATGAGCATTAGCTCTGGAAACACTGGTAAAATGAGGGTTAAGCATGCAAACTGAACTGTACAAGAGCATTGTCAAACATTGCTTGTCTATGCTGTAGATGGAGGGTTTTTTAATCCTATTTTTGCCGCTGATTCTTTGTGAGATTTTTTTAACTCTTTATGCCTGAATGCGTCACTACTTTTGCATCCCAAAAGTAGCTTTTAACCCTAAGTTGACTGGTTGGTCAACTTTTGCATTTTGATAGCTCTTATGCAGAAATCTCTCCCTGCTGCCCATCTGGAGTTCCTCACTGTAATGTGACATCATCTGCAAACAACTTTTATACACAATATGGTATACACAACCCAGAACATCCACTGTCAATGTGTTTATTCACTTCCTTTCATTACAAAGAAATATTCCCTCAGTGTCCTGTACATCATTATCCTCTGTGCATGTTTTGCTTTCTAACAGTAATGAAATAAAGACTTGTCTGAAGGGTTAGACACTTCAGAGTGCCAAGTGAACACATTACAAAAGGTCAACACAACAGTTGGGAGTGCATTTAATAGCAAGTGTGATGAGTTCTCAGGTTTAGTGTGAGCTCCCACATTAGAATGAGTGGGATTAACACTGTAAGAGCTTTTAGGACCAAACTGAGGGGTGAGAACCACAATGAGGGTCTGGGCAAGAGTTGTGATGAACATTCAGTTAAGAGGCTGCATGAGAATCAGAGAGTTGACACGTATTAGAGCCAGGGTTGGAGTCTGTCACTGGTCCTACATACTTCACAAGGCCGTGTGACCCAGATACATTTTCTGACAGGTCTGCAGAGATGATGCAATGCTTACCATGTCCCTTTACAATGTTTGCAAAAAGCAATGATTGAGAGCACTTACTGACTTGAGAAATGAAACATGTAGGTTAACATCCACATAAATTGATTAGAAAAAAAATCATTTATTTTTTTTAACAGATCCTTTCAGTTTCTTGAAAGACATGTATGAATTACAGACTTTAAAAAGTACAATGTGAAGATTTAAAAAAAAACTGTTTTCAGTGAAATCTTTACTAAAAGATACGAGTCAGAGATTTAATGTAAGAACATGATGGAAAAAAAGAAAACCTATTATTGTAAAAGCACAAATGTTAAGATCGTGAGTGTTAAATAAATCAGTAGAAACAAAGGATAACTCAATGGGACTTTCCTCTTCAGTGCCACTACAGTAAACATTAAATTTCCCATGTTGTGTTTAGAAGCACGCTGTGCATGCATTAGCAAAGAAAAAAATAAATGTCAAAAACACTGCAAAGCAAATATTGTTTTTTGTTTAAAGACTCGGTATATAGATTTTTTTGCACTCTAATGCCTCGATTAATTAAAAAAGGACAACTCCTATGTTTTTTAGTACATTCTTCTTATTATAACTGAATTAGATGTGGTCTCTTATGTAGGCTGCATTGGTAGTAATTTAATCGTCCAAGCTCACCCTTCCCTACCCCTAACATGCCAAACCAGGCCTTCCAGGTCAAGCAGAGACCAGACACACTGGTCAACATGCTGACCTTCACAGCCTACTTGTGAATTGAGGACTGTGTCCATTAAAAACTGCAGGCTATAAGGTGCAACAAACTTTATGCTACAAAGGAGGAGGCTGGGGTGGAGGAGGTTCAGCTGTGCCAGCAGCAACAGTGTGGTGCAGCAGCAATAATTCAAGAAGGGATTAGTAAGAAACATGTCATATTGCTGTGTTGAGAAAAAAAGAGTTGTGATTGGCTGTGGAAGCTGGGAGGTGCTAATCAGAATCCGCTGACCATCAGCTGATCACGACTGGGGCTATGACTTTTGTGGCCTGCATGAACTGACGCTAGGTTTCATTCCAGCATATCTTGTGGGTTGAGACACAAATTTTGGATTTTACTTTACAGGGACTTAAACTTGAGCACTACAAGTATTGAAAATGCAAAGCTTGCTGTGGACACAGGATTTGAAATGCTGATGGAGTTTGCATGAAAAGCCAAAACACATAGAAAGACTTCAGTTTTCAAAATGATACCCATGTACGTATTTGGAGAGGCATCTGGCTGAAAACATTAGAAATCCATGAACTCATGTGCACTTGGACACCTGTAATCTGCGACCCCACTAAAAACGTTCAAGTGCAAAATCCTACCAGGCCTTATGCTCATCCCATCCACACTGTTGCCTGTTTTTTTTTTTTTTTTTTTTTTTTGAGGTGTCTTCTAATTAAAAACTGAACTCGATCAGGCATATGTTCTAAACAGTAATCCTACATTCAGAGTTTCCTATATCGAGAGAGAGAGAGACTGTTTTAAAAGTGTCATTGTAGACTGGCTTCTGCTTCCAGCATGTGGGAGCCACACATATGCCCAATGCAGAGCAAGGTCAGGGTAAATCGGTACTTTTAAACATCCTTTCTCTCTAAATATGTGAAATTTATCATAGAAAATCAAAGGTTGGTTTACTGTATAGTACATTCACTTTATGGAGTTTGCTTTTAATGAAAAGACACCAACTAAAGCAGGTGAACAGATTTAACCCTTCTTTTCTGCATATTGATGTCTGTCATTCTTCTCTGTATGTCAAAATGCCAGTGACAAAAGCTAGTCGACCTTTTCTTGAAAAAGAAAAAAAACTTTATTTTTGTCTGAGTTCTGAGAAAAACAGAAGTAGTCTTGGACTAGTTTTGTAAGGCCTGTTAAATAACCTTGATCAAAACAAAAATCTTTCCAGTGAAAAAAGGGTTGGTATGATTTTTCACAAACAACCTGAGGTTAAAGTTTGACAAAGTTCCACAGAAGTGTACAATAAACTTATTTCAAAATGACTTATAAAAGCTTCAAAGTTTATATTCTGTAGATTCTTCACGCTAACCTGAAGGGCGTCTCTATTTGCCCCGGCACCTTGTAAAATGAGATGTCTTCTTTTGCCCCTCAAGACAGTAGTAATTGCAAAAACCTCCATTTGTAAACCCAATGTTTGCTCCCAAGCTGCCACACTTGCTCTTCAGAAAACAAATACCCACTGAAGTCATGCTAACCAGCCCCTACTCTCAGTTAGGAGGTGGACAGGCCTCTTTGATCTGTGCCACCGAGTAAAAATTAGTCCATGAAGCGGTTATTAATTCCTTTTGTGCATCCTGTGTCCTTGTTTGTCTGAGAAAGACAAAGACCGCCTGCGTACACGGTGTCTCCAGCTTCCCTCGTCCTCTGCTGTGCTCCTCCTATTTCATTCTGCCCCCTTCGATATCCCCCCACCCGTCACTCTCCAGGCCTCCATCCAATCCTCATTCGTGAGGTGTTGTGGTGTCTGTGACACTATCAGGCATGTGAGAAGGGTCATTAGCACAGCCATCATTAAATAAATGAAATCAATCCCAAAAACAGCTGGCTCCTGGGGAGGGCGGGGGGCTGGGGAATATACCGGGAGGTTCAGGCAGAAATAATTGATGGAGATGCTGTTGTTATTTGTGTGTGGCTGGTTGATTGTGGAAAGCCTCATATCACCAGCTTTAGATTGTTCTCGATCTTGGCCACAGTAATTATGATGTAAGTGGAACAACAGCGTGAGGTGTGTGTGTGGTAATTAACCCCAGGCAGCTGAGAAATGAGTCTAATGAGGAGAGCGGGACGTTGAATCTGTTCAATCAATCCTTCCTCGCTTTCCCTCTCCTCTGGAGCATTTAAATGTATCAGTGACCTTGTAATGGTTAACTGCGACACACATTTGAACCCATTTAGCACATCACCGTCTCTTCATTTATTTTTCTGCCTGGTTTTTTGCCTTGTTGAAGGGGACTCAAGGAGTCTGCTTTGACTTTTTGTTCTGAGAGTTTCTCTTGTTTAAATCCTACAAAACTAATCAAAGTGGTCGATCACTGAAACTACGGCCTACGTCAAATTAGTACAACAAACTAATGGAGCCTTGAAAATGTTGTTATATGATTAACATGAAAAAGTAATATTAATTTAAGAACTGAATTTCAAAGAGATGAGGGTAATAGAGTGAATCGTACATTAGGGGCCATTGACTGGATGTCATTACACCAACAGCATTACCATCTAAACTAAAATGCAGTAAAAATATGGTCAGTTTTATTGCACTGAATCACTGAAAATCTTCAATGTAATTAACAAAATGTCATGTTAATTAAAGGACCATTTCATGCAATTAAAATGCCCTGTGGAGTAATTGGAAATCACAGAGCACAAGAGGGCAATGTTTAAAAATATCATGACAAATTGAGATCTAAATGTGGTGTAGAAAATGCTTTTAAGGGTGGTCATATACATTGCCTATAAAAACTATTCATCCCTTGGATGTTTTACCCTTTCATTGCTTTTGTTTTACAAATCAATCATGGTCAACGGAATTTAGCTTTAAAAAAAGTGTAGTGAATGTGCCTCAGTTGATTGGAGAAGAAAGACACCTGTGTCTGGAAGGTCCAGTCACTGGTTAATCAGTATTCCTGGCTACTATTACACCATGAAGACAAAGGAACACCCAAGCATCTCACAGAAAAGGTTACTGAAAAGTATAAGTCAGGGGATGGATGCAAAAAAAAAAAAAAAAAAAAATTCAAAGCCATTAATCATCCACTAGAGTTCAGTTAAATCCATCATCAAGAAATGGGAGGAATATCGTTCATGAAATCTGCCTGGATCAGCCTGTCCTCACAACCTGAAACCTATGACTACTCTTAAAAAGATACAAGCTGAGATGGGAGAGACTTTGCATATAACATAGCTTTATGGGAGAGTTCCAAAGAGAAAATCACTGTTGAAGAAAACTCATATGACATGTGGATTAAAGATCACTAAAATCCATGTGGGAGACTCCATGGTCAAGTGGAAGAAAGTTAATTTGTCTGACGAGACCAAAAACATGCTTTATGGCCATCAGACAAGATGTTTGAATTTAAGACCTCAATGTTTGGCAGACACCATCGTTATGTGCCATACTAATATTTATTTTCTTTGAGGCATTCTGCAGATGCCATACATCTGGTCCTCTGCGGCACTTCATGGCCTCCACATGCTGACCCCTTGATGGCACTGCTCAGCTACATTCAATCAGTCTCTGATCACCTGCTCCTGTAGGGAGTCTGCAAAAACCCAGAGCAAAAGTACTCCTCGCTCACTCTCAGCCTGCAGCAAGACCAGCTTTGTTCTTCAGCCATTATTCTCATTTACATTGTTAAACTTAAGCTTTGGTAATAAAATACCTTTGTTAACTCTTGATCAGTTTCTGTTCCTTTATGTTGCTCCCCCTGAGCCAGGGTCTTAACAAGCATACATTGTAGCACAAACACACCATCCCCACTGTGAAGCATGGTGGTGGCAGCGTCATGCTGTGGGGATGCTTCTCAGCAGCTGGCCCTGGAACTTGTAATGGTAGAGGGTAAAATCAGGGCAGCAAAATATAGGAAAATCCTGGAAGAGAATATTATTGTCTGAAAGAGATCTATGGCTTGGGAGATGATTTATTGTCCTGCAAGACGATGAACCGAAGCATACAGTGAAAGCTACACAGAAATGATTTAAAGACAGCAAGGCGAATGTTTTGGAGTGGCCAAGTCAAAGCCCAGACCTCAACCCAATAGAGAATTTGTGGCTGTACTTGAAAAGAGCTGTTCACACCTGATCCCAGTGCATATGAAATCAATTAAAGGGTAAAACATCCAAGGGATTGAACATGTTTTATATGCTCTGTATGCTTAGTCGTTTAATTCAAATTATTTACATTGTGTCTGTTATGCTATAAATTACAGGACCAATAATAATCACAAGAAGTTGATAAGAAATCTGTATTTAACATCTACAGACCTTTTATAATAAATCCGATTACAAAGGTAGCAGATTTTCACTTCTTACAAAACAAAAAGAAACATGGCTTTGTCTTCTACCTTTTATATGAGAAGCA
Organism: Cheilinus undulatus; assembly: GCF_018320785.1. Lineage (NCBI taxonomy): Eukaryota > Metazoa > Chordata > Actinopteri > Labriformes > Labridae > Cheilinus > Cheilinus undulatus. The sequence continues at coordinate 43,373,210 of NC_054865.1, read as the reverse complement.
TTATTTATTTTATCAGATGGTTCCACTGCTCTAATGAGTGCAAGTATTGTTTTTGTTTCACAGATTTTACCATAGCTCAGAGGTAGGATTATGAAAAGTTTTGAAAATATTGATACAAGTCTCTTTTCAGTAAGGAAATAGAAGCAGTGGGGGTTCATTTAAAGTCCCTTGTACGTAGTGGGGTGTTGATGATCCTGCTATGATACATGCCAGAGAAAAAGTTTCAGGGTCAGATCGGGGTCTGGCTACGTCTCATATGGAGCAGAGGGCGTTGGGGTGAGCCACATGATTCTACACCCTGCGGAGGGAACGGCACATTAATCAGTTTAGCAACATAATCTGTCACAAATGGGGGTGTGCACAACAGCCAAACTCACGACTAACGGCGCTATTAGCGATGCCAATCAGAGCAGTGCTCACTCACATAACAAGGCCAAATTGCACGACTCGTTCACACAGAGAGGATGCATCAATATAATTGGAAAATCCTGACTGGAAACCTGTTATTTTCAGGCGGGGTAATGTGCGAGACCTACTGTGAGTGAATAGATTGAGTTGATGATGTAGAACAGCAGATAGAAAAACTAGAGAGTAGTTCATCCACATGAGAGCAGTTTTGTTTTGGCATATTGAATTAGAGATGACACCATCACCCTACCATGGGGTTACAGTGCCAACTTTCAGCTTTAATTTTTTGTTGTTTACATCCAAATTTATTGGACCACATAAGGACAATCCTTTATGCATAAGAAAGGGCCACAAAGACATAAAAGGTTACTCCCACTGAGGCACCTTTGCCTTCAAAGTTCCACATTTTCAAATCACTTTATTACTACAGAGTTTTACACACCATATACGTCACTATCACAAGACATCTTCATGTGGTGTAGACTCTATCAAACACTGCAACAGATCAAAGACACAAAAAAGGGGAGAAAATCAATAGTAAGATAAGTTTTCATCACACTGGTTTGTGTAATGGATGATTTTATTGGGATTTTAAGGTTACCGTCTGATATTTTTGTCTGGCTGCACTATCTGCAGTGCAACTCTCTACAGATGAAAGTTCTTCTCTAGCAGCTTGGCTTTTTTAGGCACTATCTTTTCCAAAATCTTGTGTTTTTAATGTTTTTATTTGCCATTTAGGCTTAGTTTGCAGCACAAATGATGTAAGTTGAATTGAAGTAGTGTGTTTTTAAACTGAACAGAAAAGAAGAAAAGAGATTTCCTGGCTACATTGTGTGCCTACAGGTGTGACTCTTTGCCCTAATGAGCACAGAGACAGGGCACACATGCCAATTATACTGACTGACAATATGACAACATGGGATGTACAGCTAACCTGTAGAGTTTTTATTCTGTTTGTGCAAACTAATTTGGAAGAAAGAATGCAAATTTAAATAGTCCTGTAAGAATGTGCCATATCAGAGATAATGTATGTATACAATAAAAGGACATACTGTCAGGGTATGCATTAGGGATTTCATACTAGGGCTGTGTATTTTTGTGTAATTCAGTATCCCAGTAAATTAGAGTATTGCTTAGAAACTTAAAAAAAAATATTTCTAACAGAAATGCTGGACAACTGAAAAGTAACATGCTCAGCACTAAATACTTGGTCTGGGCTCCTTTTGCATAAATTACTGCAGTAATGTGGTGTGGCATGGAGGCAATCAGTCTGTGGCACTGCTGAGGTGTTATGGAAGCCCAAGTTGCTCTGATAGTGGCCCTCAGCTCTTCTGCATTGTTGGATCTGGTGTCTCGCATCTTCCTCCTCACAATACCCCATTCACTTTTTCAAATTAAATTACTGAAATAAATCAACTTATGATGATATTCTACTTTATTGAGATGCACCTTTAGAATTGGAATAGCCATCTGTTGTCTTTCTTGCAGTTGTTTTAGATGCAACAATATATTCTGGTTACACTTTGCACACACTTGTATTTGCAAGAATATCTTTTTGTTACACATCTGCATAAAGCTTAGGCACTCAGTTCAATTCAATTTAAACTTTACTTAAACAAGTATTTTCTTTTTCATTTTTAATGAATTAATACTCAGAATTTGCAATTCTGTCCTGAATCTTTTTTTATTTTAATTTTTCATAAACACCTCTGCTAATAACACTAATGCTGTTGCTTTCTGCCTTTTTCTCTGAATGTTGGCACTTTGCTTTGCAGGAGCAGCACATGGGAAACGCTGTTTTAACGCATGCCTGCTGTAGTTATTTTTCTGAATCAGTATGCCATACCTTTTTGGCACTATGAAGCTTGCTTTTGTTTCCAGATACTGCTTACTGCATCTAGCCCAAATAAGTACCTAGTACTTGTATATTAGGTAGTTTTGATTGCAGCCAGTGAGCCCAATTTCATTCTAATGCTTGTTAATGTTAATGTATGTTGTTAAGTCAGAAAAGGGCAGATCATTTTCATGAAAAATGTTCTTGTTTCTCATTTCTCACAGCAGATCTGTTGTAGTATCTCTCCTGGAGCTGTCGGAGTCCCTCTTTCCTGTTGTTCAGCCAGTAGCTGTCCCTTAGTCCATGTCTGTTCCTGAACTTTTATCTGTTAGGAAAGGCTTCCCTCTGTTTCCTTGCTGACTTTTGTAGACCTCTTCCCCTCTAAACATGGCCCGTGTCGTTTTCCCAGCCTGAGCCCTGTTTTGTTCTCCCCTGCCAAGACTAGTCTTCCAGTACCCAGCCCCTTTAGAGTCTAATGCCCCTGTTCTCAGCCTGCCCCTTGATTCTTGGTAAGCTCTGTGCTTGGATTCATTGGCCTCTATGCTCCTGTCTGTTCTCCCCAAGCCATCATCCTAAGTGTTTCCCTGCGTCCCTCCAGCATCTGGGCCACACTCCTGAGCCGTCTCTCCTGTCCCTTGGCTGCCTTCCCGAGCTGTCCCACCACTGTTCCTGCCGCCTGAGTAGTTCTGCCCTGCCAGTTACCGATGCCCAGGCAGACCCCTTGAGCAGTCCAGCCTGTTCCTCTGCACCACTGATCATCCTCCTGGCAACTGTAGCTGTATCAATGCTCCCTGTTACCACATCTGGCAACTGCTTGGTTGTCAACCTGAGACTTGACTCTTTCAACCCTTACTACTCCTCCATGGGGTACAGATAGTATTTGTCTTATCATCATACAGCTAGGATAACAATATGCAACCACTAGTCTGCTTTCTGGCAGAAATCCCAGCTCTGCATTATGAATGAAACAGTTTCACTGACCTAGGACCTAAGGCCTACTTTTGTTGAACTCCAGCCATATCCAGTAAAGTCAGATTGTCACTTTTTTCATATCCACTTAACATTCACCCATTTCAATGAGAGCTTATCTATTTTCAGCTGTCTATAGCCTTAAAAATACATGAAGATGAATTTTTGCAATGAAATGTCTACATTAACTGAATCTAAATATATTATACTGTTTATTTGAGTAACTGTAACAGCTCTAATCTTTCCAGCAGATTTCAAAGCCAGAGGAATCCTTAAGTTATATAGCTGAGAGTGTATATTTGATGTTGATGTTGAATGTTATGTTGCTAACTTATGTGTAAAATTACTTAATTAAAGAATCAGAACTGCTACTAGAAGCTGCTGTTTTGTTGCTATCTTATTCATGTTTTGTGCTGCTTTGTAATGGATCATAAGCTGTGCATTGTCACCAAAGACCCCACACATAATCCCCCCTCACCTCTCACCCCTCCAACTGTGTGGCCCCACTAGACATTTCCAAGTTGAGTTAAGATGCACTGCAGCCCACCTTGGATGATGACATATTGATTCAAGGAGTCTTTTCAACAAGAAATGTACTCTGTAAGATACTAAACAATATACTACCACGCTCCTTATGTGGATAAAATCACATAATGTGGGACGTTTAGCATTGCGAGGTGTCCCAGAATGCTTTACCTCCTGTTTCGACAAACTGTGACCACGCTGTGATCCGCCAGTGAATCATACTGCAGAGCACATCGCTCCCTCTTTAGTCTATCAACGGATTTCTAGCAGCACCATCCGCTTCGCTTTGTTCTAGACACACTGCAGGTCTATTTTCAGGTCTGGCTGCTGCCACACTGCGTCAATTCCTGTCTATTAGAAAGCTCCAAACAGGAAGTCACAAGAGTAGAATATCCAGTTCTTTCAAAATACAACACAATGCAAGGACTCCTGATCACAACTCATCACTATATATTAACATTACTTCTCATCCTGCAGCTAGGGTAAAGGGTCACTGAGCGGTCAGTTGGTCACAGAGCTACAATGGCCCATTGACAAGGAAAAGTTAACTTTTGAGGAAATTTAGGCAAAGAATTTTACATAAAACCCCAGATCCTTTGAGCACACATTAACCTTTGAACTTCCTAACGTACTCACCCAGTGGCAGGAAGCAATAAAATCATGGATTTATACTGGAAAGTATGATAAATTAACCCCAAAGGTAAAATCGTCCACTGTTGACATACTATCCCTGTGTGAAGTCACAGTTCTCCTCAGATCTCTGCCCACTGTTTAAAGCTGTGCACCGTGGCGCGGCGCTGACCAGCGCTCTCTGCTTTACCTTTACGCACACCTCATGGAGTGCAGTTTTAATGAAATAGAATCCACAATTTAAAACTAGAAATTAGCAGGGGATATGGGCCGAGCTGAGCACTATGTCACTACGTAACAAACTTCCTGTGTATAAGGTGTCCTTCTACTCTTTGTTCACAACACTGAAGAAGACTGCTTGTCGAAACACATTTGTTGTGTTCAATACTGCTTAACCTAGTAATAAAATGATCTGAAAGAGCATTTACTTGGACTGACCCATCAGTTTTTTATAAGTCTTTGTCATGCACTTTAAGAAGTTGAATCATTCAGGTGTGCTCCGTTTTTCCCTTGTTAGAGAAATGTCATAATTTAATTTTTGACAAAATTGTATGCTGACTAGATATTGAAAGCAGGGTATCTATAAGGTGAATACTTTATTACCATTATATTCTACTAGTCCTCTGCATTATCTGGCCTCTGTTTGGGGATGATAAGTGAGTTTTTGTGAAAGCAGCTGCCTTTAACAGACAAAGGCTGATACGAGTTTAGTTAAACTATACCAAAATAACAACAGTAACTTTATAGGAAGGGATACCAAAGCTATGGGTTGAAAGTCTGACTGAATTTTAAAAAGTCTGAATGAACAATAAAGTCGGGTGATAATTACCAGTGTGTTTGTCATAAGTGGTAACCTCCAGTGCTGAAAAATGAAGCAAATGCCAAAAACTGCAGTTCCTTGACTGTCCACTTGAGGCTGGCAACAAAAACCAAGAAATTTGTATAAGATCCCATAGTGAATTACCAGTTGTACTGTAGAAAAAAACACATTTACTGCCTTTCCAAAAATTAATTGGTATCCATAGGTTCTTCTTTGTGTACTGTAGAGGGATCAGATTCTTATAACTTCTCTGTTTTATTCAAAAAGTCCAATATTCATTTATAAATGTGCATTATAAGAGGCCAGGCTTTGTGTTCTGACAGATAGGTGGACTGTAACTATTTGCCAGAAGTTAACCAGAAATTACAAAGAGTTAGCACTTCCAAAATGGTGGTCACCATAGTTGACTTCAATATGCCTCTTCAGAAACCAGTCAGTAGTTTGTCAGCGTTGAGTTATCCTTAACAGTAATGTACCACAGATTGAGAAGGGGTTCCAACAAGGCTCACTACTGGGTCCTCTGTCATTTACTATCTACTGTATATAAATCGTCTGGGACAGAATATTCCCAATTCCTCATTTCATGTTATGCTGATGATACGGTTATTTGCTGCTATGAACCTACACTTGCACAAGCTTTAACAAATCTTCTATGTGCTTTTGATTTAGTCTAAAATCATCTTTGTCAGCTGCAACTTTTACTACACAGATAAAACTAAACTCATATTCTTTACATTCTCAAGAATGGCATATAGGGACATTGTCTGGGAAAGTTGTTACACAGGACAGTCAAGAAAATGGAATGGTATCTTTCAGGTCTCCCTTGGAAAAGAGAGCTATGATCCCAACAGGACTAACACTGTTAAATGAAGTTAAATACATAAATTAACCAGTCATCATGTTTGAAGATAAACAGTGATTGTAGGGAGCAAATCATTATGTTTTGTGAGTTAAATGCTCTTTTTAATTGTGCAAAGGTACAGAGAGCAAAGAAAGAAGGGGAAGGAAAAAGTCTCCAAGAATGTATAAATGCTAATAAGGGTTATCCCCAAATGAAAACAGGAGAAACAAGCATCTTAATATCATAAGCATTTACACCAGCTCTTTCATATATTAATTACCCACGGAGGTGGGCTTTGCATCGGTAAATGACACCAGCGTTTTCCCCCTAAGGGTGGAGCTGACAGATGAAGGAGCGATTAAAATGGAAAAATCTTGATGTTGCTAGGCTGTGTTGCTGAGAATCATTGCTGGTGACAGACAGGGCTGTTCCACACTCACACAACTTGAAACAGTTGCCACAGGCTATATACACCTCATCAGTCTTCACCTGTCCAAAGCAGTTTCAGCATCAAACCAGTTAAGGCGGGGATCTTGCCGCATGCTCCACTGCAAAAATGGAAAATGTGTCTCGGTAGTGGAACTTTTAAGATGGATTTGACAATCTCAAATATGACTCCAGATGTTTTAGTTTTCTATGAATTTATGCTAAAAATAACTGCACTACTATGGTTCAGTACTAAGACATTGGCCTGATCTTTGAGTAGGCTGAAATCTGAAGTCTTGAATAATTTCAAGTAATAAATCAGTTTTCTGTAATAATGCGTGTTTATTTTCCCTACAAAACTATTCATCACAAGCAGCAGCGGTTTGAAACTCACATCAGTCATTACATTTCAGAGAGCTACTGACAATAAATAATACTTTATTCTCCAAACTACTTTGATAAGTCTTTCAGTATCTCTGTAAAGATGTGTTTGAAGTTGACCAATGAGATCTAACGTGTGTTGTCTAACAAGAAGAAAGGAAGCTCATTAGCAGGGGAGCTGCTCATCTGAGCTAAAATCCCAAACAACCCATTATAACAGGTGACTGTATCAACACAAACATTAAAACTACAAAAAAAAAAAAATAATACTAATAATAAAAAATACATGATAGGAAAAGTTCTATTTGCCCATGAGGTGAATAAAGTAATACTTGGGGAAAACATTGGCTTGAATCAGGCTTGCTTTTTCCTCAATATCAACCAAAAGAGAGGTACTGTATCTGCAAACTAGATGTACTTAGTTCACTTTAAAGTCTTTGGGGCTGACAGTTTGACTTTCATATGATGAGGGGAAATAATGTCAGGACACCTGTGGAGTTTAGAAGGAATCAAATACCTGGCTTAAGAGGATTAGCCTTAATGCTAACATGCTACCCCGAGCTGTGCAAAGTAGCATGAAAAATTTGTTCCTTTTTATGTGTTGAAAGAGGGGCCCTTTTGCCAAGAATGATCCAAGGAAACAGAACAGAGTTGATGAATATGAATGAGGCAAAAAATATATGAATAAACACAAGAGTCACTCCAGGTATATGATGTAGAGGTGCAACCAGATAATGTAACACATTTTAGTGAACTTTTTGGCTCACAACTCGACATTACCTGAGGTAAAAGCAGAGCTTTCCCTCTCCATACAAAGAACATGCATAATGGGAAGGGCCATATGTGTGCCCAAGTGTGACATCCTCTAACAGAAACAAGTAACTGACATAATAAATGAATGCTGAAAGAAAAATCAGTTGGTATTAAATGCTGTTGAACACATTTTTAGAATTTAGAGTCTGGTATTTTCATGAAATGTAAGGTGCAAATTAATGGTCAACCCATGTTTTTATTTTGGAGTTATAGTGAACACTCTGCTCGCTCTTGCTCTTCCTCTCCTGTTCACTCTGACAGAAACACTCAGTCACACTTTCAGTGTAAACAAACAGCATATAGTGTAAGTCCAGGTCAACCCTCTCATCCAGCTGATTCACAATAAGCTTCCTATTTGCTCAATGTACTCATGCTACCAAATTTAAAGAAGTAGTGAACACTCTAACATTTTTTCAGCTGTACACTGAGGTATCCGTCTGAACTATGATAAAACACATCAATGCTGGTGTTATTTCTGATATTTGCACCGAACTGATAAAAATCTGCATTTTTATGACTTTTAATTAGCTCAAACAGACATCTGCTTTGAAAAAAATATTTTCTGAAAAGGCGGGGCTTATGTGACGTAGAAACCTGTCACAAACTTGATATAAAAGGTAGAATGTTACCACCTCTAACTGACTTCACCATTCAGAGACTATTCCCATCCTCTCCTACACTTGCACTGCTTCGGCTCCAAGAGGTCCGGCTTTGGTAATGCTGCTGGAGCAAACAGCCAAAACAGGTAGTGCTCAGGACCACCACGGTCCGCTACCAGACTATAGCCTGCTTCAGGGGATTCTGGAGGGGAAAAATCCTCCACCTCAAAAGATCGCTCTGAGGCAGCAGTGCTACTGGACTCTGTGCCACTTTTTGGCAAGGGGACATCACTGTCACTTCTGCTTCATCAGGAGAACCCCATCCTTTGAAAAAAAAAAAAACATCCTTTTCCCATCCCTCCTCTCAGTACCAGACTGCTCACTTACTGTGCAACTTTTGAAATCTTGAAGTGGGCAGTGTTAGCTCTGAGCCGGGGGTTCACTTACACTTTAAGCTGCTCTGGCATGCCTTGTCTTTGCTGATACCTCTGCAAACTGCTTCTGCAACCCTCCTCGACCCCAGCTCCTCCATAATGCTAAATTTGATTTAATTAATGGCATCCTGTTGCTACAGTTTTTTTTTTTGTTTGTTTTGTTTGTTTGTTTGTTTTTTTGCTGCTTCTCTCCCTGCCTCAGGATTTCCTTGTATGCAAAGAAAGGGCAGGAACGTGTGCTGTTAGTACTTGATGCTTTCCATGAAGGCTCATGGAAGGGCAGGGAACAGATCAGTCACACCACCAAATATAAATTACAGCAATAAACGCATGATAATAGTTACTTATAAAATCAAAATATAAACAAGTACAAACTACGTTTCTTGACTAAATGGACCTGGCTAAACTAATAATACATCTTGATCATGAAAAGAGAATTTTCTTGCAAAGAAATTAAAGAAAAATGCTCTGAAAATTGCAAATATATTTCACAGCAGAATTGAAGATAATATTTGTATGCACTGATCATCAAGAATTGAATAGTTTGAGGGCACAAATAATATATGAGTCGTGAGTTGTCTGCATCTTAATGAAAGGCTATATTTATTAAAGCATAAATTTTCACCCCCTTCAAGTCTGATTTAGTACATGAACCTTTGGCTGCATTGTCGCATAGAGTCAATGTGGACAGGTCTTTGAAGCTCTTTTGAAGAGTGAATAAGATTGTCAGTGATGTGCAGTATTTAGTGTTATAGTGTCTTGCACAAAAAGCACCAGTTTGGTCTAATCAGAGCAAAGAACTTTCTTCCACCTAACCATGGAGTCTCTTGCATGCCTTTTGGTGAACTTGTCCAGATTTATTATGAGTTTTCTTCTCTCCCATTAAGTTTGGCTGATGAAGAACCTGGGCAACAGTTGTTATATACAAAGTTTCTCCCATGTCAGCTGCTAATAGTCATATAGTAGGCACCCCTCATTAGTCTCCTTCTTTCACTGTGGAATTTTATTTTGTATCCATCCCATGATTTGTTGACCTTGCAAAGCAAATGGATACGCCCATTTCTGTGTTTCTTACTGGCAAATCCATCTTGCAAAGCTCCCATCTGAACAGTTTGGGCCCGGTTAGAAAGTGACAGGACCAATCAGCAACAAGGGGCAGTACTTTTCGGACACGGCAGAGTTGTGATGTATGCAAGCAGCGAGAAGAGGCCGGTGCATTTATGGCGGAAGACAGTGACATTTCGATGACATTTCTTTGTTAAAAGAAGAACAAAGAACAGCACTGAGTCATTTTCTTTTCAAAAACAACAAAAGTTGTGTACTGACATGTCTACAGTCGCCATGGTTCGCGTTGTGTAGCTCTCTACGTAGTTTACTCATTTGTCACGGCACACCTCGGTTTGAAGCTATGACGTCACGTGCTTTGTTGATCTGATTGGCCTGTAAAGATGTGACAGACAGAAGGTTCATCCAATCACCCTCCAACTTTTTTTTCAAAGGCTCTGCCCTTTCCCAAACATCATCTATGGAAGGTTTACCAGATGGATGTCTGAAAGAAACCCATCTGGGGTGTCAGGTTGATGACTTCTACTGTTCATTAATCTTTTCTCTGAGTTGCTCGAGTGTTCTTTTGTCTTCATGGTGTATTGGTAGTGAGGAATATTGTAAAGTTTTTTTTGTCAGGAAATCCAAGTTGTATTGACCATGTGTAATGTATGGAATAAATAAAGGGTAAAACATGCAAGAGGGTGAATACTTTATATAGGAAATGTACATCTGTGACCCACTGAAAATAGCTTTGTGGCCCATTGGTGGGTCCAGACCCACCAGATGAGAACCAAGGAATTTAGACCACATAGGACATAGAAAAGAGGTATGATGCGTTTCGCCTTTGAAATTTCGTGAACATGGTGACAGGTGCTTCACATAAAAACCATGTCAAGGGCCCCTGGGCATTAGAGTAATGCTATAAAGTAACCAGTATTCTAAATTTTTTCCTTAAAATACTGATGATTTAGACCAAACAGATGTGCAAACCCATTTTCTTTCTTTTGAAATTTACCAAAGCCTTGAATTTTAATGGGGGGTTTTAATCCTCAAACAAGGTGGCTTAGAGGAGGAGGTTATTTTCTTTCTTTGTCCCTAGTTTCAGTTAAAAACTCTTGCTTTTCTTTTATAGTATTTGTCAGTAAATAAAAAAATTCTCTTTCATACACAGCCTTGCTTTCTCCTGTGTCTTAATTGTGTGTTTCATGAATTCATGCATGCTTATATTTAGTGGGATATTTGAGGCAAAATAAAGGATTAACACTAATGTTCAAACAAAAATCATCCCAGACGGCCACTAAGTACAACAGTACAATAATTAGATTTAGCACATTTTGCCTCTTAAGCATCCCTGAGCTGTTTTATTTTTTTTTTCCAGTACAGCTTTGTGAGGATTAAATGTACCCCAGCTTTCTAATTCATACTAAACAGCTGCCACCTTTCTTCAACATTTGATCTTTTTCTGATCATTGAGAATAATTCAACCTTGATTACTCTCAAGCAGCAACAGTTCCTGTAAATAAGTCTTAATAGTAGAAGCAATACAGATTTACAAAAAGCTCTTTGTGGGAGCGTTAAGTCAATATGAGCCAAGGTTTAGCTTCCTGTTTTCATGGCTGTTTTATCTGAACAGCTTTTGAAGAGATTTCTTAACACTTTATGTGGATTTTTAAAATATTTTCATAATAATTCAGACTGCACAGGGAATATGCAAAAATGCATTGCCTAAAAACAGTTATAAAATAATTAGGTGACACTAAAAAGCCTTCATGGACAGTGACTCAAGACATGGTTTTCCTCAGAACTAACACAAGGATTGGGCTCATTCTATTTGGAGTCTTGGAATTTGGTCAGCTTGTCGTCTCATGTGAGTATGCAGGAAGGAACCGGTTGTATTAATCTGACCAAAATAGTAACTTTATCCTAAACTGCTGGATTAAATCACCTAATCAGAACCCATGTTCCCTCTGAAATGGGGATTTATTAGGCACACAGAGTGCCAGGTGCCCCCTTAATGCCTCTGCCAACACGCACACACCTAAACACACACAAGCACACACACAGTTTCCTTCAGAACACTGTAAACTCTTTGAGAAATGATTTCAACAAAGTGCTGGAAACCTTTCAAGGGATCTGGGTCCATGATGACTTCATAGCTTTTTTGGCGGCACCTTCACAGGCAGAGATAGATGCTTCTAGAGATTTACAGGATGATTCAACAGCTGTAGACAAGCCAAAAAGAGAGGAGGAGCACAGCCCAGATAAGGAAGGTAGAAATGTGTATGAATATGAAAATCAGACAATAAGCTGCACAGTTTAATCAGAGGTTGGTTTGAGATTCTATAAATCAATTCATAAATATCATTCAAGATGTTAAATACCTGTGTTTGAAAAGGGTGACTTGCACGTCAGCTACCTGAATTTGCATAACCCCTTGACTGGTGCTATGCAAATGCAGTCGTCACACAAGTAAGGATATGGGCTGGCGTCACTATCAGCACATGACACGACTGCTCAGCCAGGCTGAGTGGGAAAACACACCTGTCTGCTCTATGGAGAATGGTTTGAAACAGGAAAATAAGACTAACATCTGCTTGAATGAGGGATACTTGGACTAGACAGAGATTAACACTGTTTTCTAAAGACACTGAGGACCATTGACAATTATATCTTAATTTCAGTGTTAATTTTGATGTCTAAAACATGACTAAAAAAGTTCGTCAACTTCCTTTTTTCCCATGAGGAAGACTAGACAAAGACAAGCTAAAAACAGATCTTTGATAACAAGGCCTCGATGAAGAGCATGTTTAGTTTCTATCAAATAGACCATGGGTGTCCAAACTTTTTCCACTGAGGGCCACATACAGATATATGTAAGAATGGTGGGGTCACTTTCATATTCCTCGCCTTGACGATATGAAGAATCCATGCTTAGTGATTGGATACGCCTAAATGGCATGTTAATGGCTGGCAAGACAAATAGATAGTCATTTTCAGGATTTGGGGGAGCCAATCAGATTTCAGGGGGCCCTGTTTGGCTCTACCACTGGCTCTGCCTCTGAAATAGTAATGGTGCTGCTATTTCCTGCAATATTCTATAAAGACATAATTAATCCATATTTATTCTTGTCAAAATGTTCATTTACAGTGTCAACATGGTAGCACTGAAACTAAAAATTACAACATCATCTAATATGGGCCATTTTTCATTTTATTTGTAGAATTTGCTGCGGGCCAATCAAAAGTGGACAGCAGGCCGCATTTGGCCCCCAGGCCATAGTTTGGATACCCCTGAAAAAGACTAAAACTAGACTCAAATGTTAGCGCTAGACTGTAGAACATTCATAATCCATGATATTTCTCCACTGTGCATATAATCCTTAAAAACACAAGGAGAGATTGGGTGGTGAGCATTTTGTGTGTTTCAGTATTTTCTCCAGAGTATTTTCAAGACATGAAGTTGATTGAGCATTTATGCAAGTGTTTTACAAATATGTTAATTTCACAATTTGGCTAATATAATAAGGATGGACAAAAACTCAGACTAAACTCAATATAGTGCCAAAATCAACACAGATTGATATGTGGTTTCTTGACGCTTTAATGGACCTGATTTCAAGTACAGAAAGCAGAGTCCCAGAGTGGTCATCAGCCTGGTTCATCAGTGATGGATGAGAAACTAAATCAATGTAGTTTTAGATCTGCTGGATTGTTTCAGTGATTCAGTGATTCATTTGCTTCTTTTTACTTAAATTTCTCTGTAAAAAAGATCATTCAGTGGTTGTTCACTCAGGATTTTTTTTTTCTTAATCTAGTTTGATTTCAAAACCTTAGTTTTTTTTAAAAAAAATTATTTTCATATTTTACAGCTGTCAACTTCATATCAGATGTCTGGCCAAAACCTTGTACCTCCAAAATCTCCAATTTTAAGGGAATAAAGAAGACATAGTATTTTCAATTAATTCAACACTAAATTGTCATAGTCGACATCTATATGACATTTTTTTGTAATTTGTTAAAAACTACACACATATGTAAAGGGTGACCAAAAGCACTGATTTATGAAAAAGAATGTAAATCATGATAACTGGAGATTAGTGGTTCTGACCCAATCCCAGCAATAATATGTAATATACTGTTATAGCGTCAGATACGTTCTCTTTATGAAGCATTTATGGAAACACTTCAGTATTTAACAAATAGAAACCATGTTCATTTACAAAGTAAGAAATATTGATGGACTTGAAAATTCTGGTCCTTCTAATATAACACCAGCTGTGTAAATCGGACATTACCGGATATAAATGTACAGCTATAACACATAGTTAGTGGTTGTTAGATATCTTGTCATCTTATGTATTACCTGACCATATGATTGATCTGCAGAAATCTCAGATGTAAGTTTTCCTTTAAGGCAAGCGAAAGGAGAGATCAGTGAGGTTTAGCTTAATTTCAGCACTAATTGAATGTCTATGATAGCTAATGTACCAGTGCAGCTTAATTGTGGGTCTTTATTAAACATTTCTATAAAATATTCCATTAGTTGATAGTCTGTACTCAGGGCCGCCCATATGGGGGTATAAAGGAGAGAGCATTCTTGGGCCTGGTCTTTTTAACTGAATAATAACCAGTCTTATCAAAGCAACTAAAATGTCATTCATTTATTAATGCTATGGTACAGTATAGCAATATTTCTAAATGTAAAACCCTTTTCTGCTTAAGTAAAGTGTTATTGGTTATCTTAACAATGTGGATGGGCACACTGAATGTCCTGAATGGGAAAGTGATGTCAGACGTCATAGATAAGCCATGATGTGCATAAACAATGGGATACCAGAAAATAAAGCAAATGAAAATGGAACAATTTAATGGAAAGAATTGAAAATTGGAATATTGGTTAAAAATAGTAAAAATTGGTCAAAGTTGGCAAAAAGAAGTGTCAAAAATGGCCAAAAAGTAGCAAAAATTGGCAAAAGGCTTAAAAAAAGGATCAAGTGCAGCTAAAAAAGAAAAAAAAAGTGGCAAAAACAGGTTAAAAGTGACAAAAAGAAAGGCAAGATGAGTGAAAGTGGCAAAAATGGGTTTAATATAGCAAAAATGCTACTGATTCAACACACATGCATTAATATTGTCATTAAATCACAGCTGGGATCTTTTTTTTTTCCAGCTAAAGACTGCTGACTTACTGTTAACAGAAGCATGGCAAGCAAAAAAAATCTGGTCCGCAGCCTTTACATTTCCTCCCAAATAGAGGTGAGGCCTCGCCAAAGAGCAGGAGGTGGCGATGACTTTTGTCATCAATTAAATCTTTTCTAATTTAGTCATACTTTCTTTACATTTTACAGGCACATAAGTCAGCATGTCTATGAAGAAAACATCTGAAGTATTCTATTGTTCATTTGAATGATATCTTCATAGCCAGCATAAACGAGTTAATCAACCGAAAGCCCACAGGGATGGCCCAGAACACAAGAGTTTACACCATCAGCACCACACAAAAGCACATTTCTGCACTTCAGACATTTCAAGGCTGCACATTTGAAATCATTGTTTCTCTCCCGTCATGTTTGTGAAAGCCACCATGAGTAATGTGTGAGTCAGCCTCTTTGAACCTGATCTTCATAACCCACTTTCAGAGCCAAAATCAGCCTCTGTTAATATCCCAGAAGGCTTATGTTACGCTTGTTTTTACAACTAGATATAATTTCAAAAAGCAGTTAGTAATTAAAATAACAAAATGAATCCCTTTCTACATCATTTAGTGCTCGAATCAGAGCAGGTTTTACACTTCTTACATAATCACATCAGTCTGGTACTCCACTTAAATACTTACATTTGGTTGTATAAAGTGACATTCATGCACTTGTATTGATAAATGTACATCTACAGTATATGCAGGCATAAAGACCTTCCAGAAAGATTCTCCAGCTACCACTGTCAGAATCAAAGAGGTTCCTGTTTATAAGACTTATCCAAAGCTATGTTTGTTTGTTGTTTGCTTCTTTCTCCCTCTCTGGAGGACTGAGGTCTAACAACACAGACAGGAACAGGAATATTGATTTGAGGATCTCGTAGCAACTTACAGTAGGCAGGCTCAATGAGACTTTTGTGAATGCAATCCGATGCAACAGTCATGCAATAAATACTTCTTTGTGGGTGAGTTTTTCATGAGTTGGAAATGTGTCAGAGAGGTTTTCATCAAACTGTGTGGTACATTTGTGCTCTAGAGAAAGCATTGTTTTCACTATTGTCTAGTCAAATTAATCTAAAGGTCCAATGTTGCATTTTCACTGTGAAATGTCTACAATACTACAAATTATTACTCCTATGTTAAATGTAATTTAAGGACTTACATTACCTAAGGTCGGAGTTTCTGCTAGACGTTTTTGTCCCCAGTCAAAATGACCGGCAATCTTCAAGAATTCCGGCCATTTAGAACAACTTCTGGACATTTGCTTTAACATTATTTTGCTGCATGAACAGCAGCAAAACGCATAAATCTGATAGTACATGATACATTGATACATACAAGTCTGTGCTAAACAGGACAGAGGACACATTTTTATTTCCAAACCTGACCCAAAACTGAGACAGTAGAAACCAAGCCGACAGTAAATCTGAGACATTATTACCCTGTTATTACAGACTGGTAGACACGTACACATGATTAGACCCTGGAAATGACTGCAGAAAGACTTTCTCTTATTTTTCTTTTTGTAAGGGGTTTAAAGTATCAAAATAAAAGCTACAAGCTTTTCCTTACAAGCAGTCAATAACACAATATATGCCCACATTGAACTCATAAACAACAACCGTTAGCTTCACATTAGCACCGTTAGCCTGCTAGCACATTGGCCGCTGCCATAACTTAGCAGCTTACAACAGCCAAATACCATCCTCCACCAACAACAAGGAACTATCCAAACATAACTCCTCATGCTCTGTTAACTGGACACCGCGTTAGAACTCTACATTTCAAATGAAAATGAGTCTTACCATCAGTTGTCTTATATCAGTCCTCATGATGATATAGTTAACTGTAACCTCTGCTAAAGCAGTAAATCCAACCATCCTGGTTTATTTGGACTAGTCCTGAAAAGACAAATGCTCCACAGCAGATAGTTCGGTCCAGTCCTCCTCTCATTGATGGCTCATCCAAGAATGCTTCTGCTAATTAGCCAGGACATTCCAAGCCTTAACAACCAGCTACGAGGAAGAGAGATGGCCCTGCTATCAGCTCCAAGCGGTCCATGCCATTCTGCACAATGTGAATCTGTGTTGACTACAATCCAACTTTATCTGAGGATTGGTCATAGGTAGATTTATCGAATTCCACTACAACTTTGCTCGGCGTAGGCGTTTTTCTCTCTGCTGCTGCATCAGTGTTTAAGGCACTCAGCTATACAGTTCCCTTTGTTTCAGCCTCTTCATGCAGTGATGACTAACCCAAAATCCCTCCAAACCGGTGATAGTATTAAGCCTTTGGTGAACCAGGAAAACTTCACTGAGATTAAAATTCTGCTTTCCGAGAATGTTCTGGTCAAACTTTCCCTGCAGCGCTCAGTTCACTGAGAGATAGCCTTGGTTTGATGTCATTCACGTCATTTTGCATACATATGCAAGATAACAAGCCATGTGCTTGCTGTCTGAGGAGATAAACAACCCCAGCACCGCAGGACAGTAGGTGTTGTAAGATTAGACTACTTTAGTTTATATTAAAGGATTTTCGCAACATGTCATCTAGGTTATACAAAATATAATGTGCAAGTATTCAGTATTGACTTATCTGGTCATTGGCATGTTTTCTGCCAGACATTTTGAGCAGTCATATTTTCATCTGCTGGACATCCGCTCATGAAGCCAGCCAATGACCGGCAAATGCAGACTGATGGAAACTCAGCCTCAAGTACTGTAAAAGTTTTACATGCAAAAAAATGTTCAGGTTAAGTCGTAACAGTCCATGTCTTGACAGGGCAGCTAATATGACCAAGCCGTCATGACAGATGCATTAATTGTTGCAATGGAAACACCTGATAATACTTAGAAATGCTCCATGAAGAGACATAAATTGCTCCTGCAAGCTGCAGTTTTGTTGCTGTGTCTGATTCGCGTTTTGTGTCAATTAGTGTCATTCAAGGAGACAGAGGTGGTAGCTACAGGCATGGTTTAAGTAAAACAACTGCCATACTAGAAGCATGGCAGCTAGTGAAGAGATTAGAGTGAATGCAGCTAAAGATGTATTTTCTAAGAAGTGGACAACATCTTACTACTATAATTGGCAGTATGACTAGCTGTGTGTGTGTCTGTGCTGATTTGCACGCCACACCATTGCTCCATTTGTCTTTGATACCTCTCAGAAGACTTTTTGGGTGTACTGGCTCAAACTGGTGACATACCAAAATCGCAAATATGTGCAGACTTTCTATAAAAACCCAAAATGTTGCACTGAGTCATCAACGGATTGAGTGCAAATGTAATGTTGTCAAAGTTAGCGCCCACCATCAGTGCTGGAACCACTGGTCTATAGGATGTTTCCCAGATGGATGTGAAATATATTCCATGCAATATCATGTCAGGTTGTGGTTACTGATGATGATGATTCTTTGCGCTCCATATCATTTCTCTACTAAACATTTGCAAGTCAAGGTGAGAAAAATTAGTTTGCTGTAACCACCTCAGTGTCTTTCTTCTTGTTATAAAGGGCTCTGTTCAATAAAACTTTGACTCTATTAATTATATTTACTAAAGACTTAACAAAATGTTTCTGTTTTATAGATGAATTTCACAGAAGGTTGGAGAAAAGCTGTTAAAAGTGGCCTTCCTGATTACTGCTAATGATCGCAGCATAATTTGCGAGTAGCTTGCAGGAAAGCCACATTTAACAGCTTTTGTTCAAAATCAGATTGGAGCTATCAAGAATGATCTACCTGATGACAGACATTGGATCTTCCCAGTCCTTTAGCTTTGCAAGGTTAAGTTTAGAGTACAGGTTGCCAAAGAAAGAGTCAAGGTTATACCAAATGATAGCCTGAACATGTTGTGTGAATCCAATAATTTGTAAGCATTCATCTTCCATGAAAATAAATTCAGGGGAATACTGAGTCTGGCTAGCACAGAGAAAAAAAAAAAACATCACTGTAATACAAATTCAGACATGGAAAAAATGTGACAAATGAACAAGGTATAAGCTCAAAGATAAAAATGTCCAATCTGTTCATTAAAAGCTCAATTACTCTCCAAAAGAAAACGAGCTGGGTCATTCAGTCTGCCAGGCAATTCAGTGACAAAGAAAAGAAGACAGAGCATTCAACCCTTTCAGCAGAGGTCTTTCAAAAATGTCTTCATTAAGAGAAAAATACACCCTTGGGATCTCTTACAGCCTCAGATATTTTCTATTTGTGCAATGCATTCTTTGACTATTTGGAGATTAAGGTTATAATTAGCCATTTTGAAGCTCACACTTTACCCAGACCTTCCTGAGATAACAAGACAAGTGGGATCAATCACAAAACATCAGATATTTATTTTGACATCCCTCTAGATAAATGTTTTCAAAATCTTAAACTGCATAGTTAACCCCTGATTGAACACATGCAACCCTAGCCAAGTAGGTCAGGCTTGTGGCCGTCAAAGCTCAGAAGCCAGATCATCAGAGACGATCTTGGTGGTGATACAAATTTCAGATAAGTTTGAGGTAAGGGCTTAACTCAAATGTAGCTGACTATATGCATGGTGATACCACAGAGTGAAGAAATTTGCTAATACTGTATTACTGAAATTTAACATTGTGCAACTGTGTACTTTTTATAGAATTCTTCTAACAAAGTCCATCAAAACTCATGTTCACGCAGGTTTCCTGACAATACACTCAAAGACTTTGTGTGTGATGTATGCAGTGACCATCTTATGTTTCCCCTCTCTTCATAAAAATGGATTTGGTGTTATGTAAGTAAGGATAAAGCTGAGATCAAGAGGCAGAGCAGAGAGTGAGACGCTCAAACATGATCCACTTAGGGCACTTCGAGACAGAGTTTTGTCCAAATCCAAAAGTGAAGAAGAACTGCTGTTTTGACTTCTGATGTCAACCAAGAAACTCCACACATCCTATACAAATCAATCTTTGTTCCCCTAGTTCTTTGAAGCTAAGCTTGGGGGTATAGACTATAAGAACATAAAGACAAATCATTGAATATATTTTTTTAATTCTTAAGCAATCAGCCCTTATGTTATTACAGATCTACCAGGTCAATGCTTGTCAAGTTTACTCAATTCAATTATATTCAGATTGCTTTAATGGAATGGAAATTGATCTCTTTCATTGCCAAAAATCAAAGATTCAAATTCAAAGATTTTACAGAGTTGGTTGGGAGGAGACTGAATAGAACAGATACTGGAATAATGGAATACTGAATGGAATTCTCATCTACCAGTTTGCTTTATAAATAAGAAAGTTACCCCAGGATATGATTTGATTTCCTTTTGTCCACACCTTATTATTTAAGTCCAAAGAAAACATTGTACTATATACCATACAAAAATCACCTTGATACCCAAATTACTCAGAGAATCTGGACATGAAAAACATCTTTCAACTTGTTTTAAAAAGGTGGATTGACAATTTGGCCTTCCCCAAACTGTTGCCACAAAGTTGGAAGCATAGCATCGTCCAAAATGTCTTGGTAAGATTGCCCTTCCCTGGAGGAAAGGAGCCTAGCCTAAACCCTGAAAAACAGACCCATACAATTATCCCTCCACCACCAAACTGCACAGTTGGCACAATGCAGTTATGCAGGGAATGTTCTCCTTGCATCCGCCAACCCAGACTTACCCATCTGACTGCCAAACGGAGTTTTGTAACTCCACAGAACACCTTTCCACTGCTCCACAGTCCAGTTTTGGTGTACTTTACACCACTCCATCTGACGCTTGGCATTGGACTTGGTGGCGCTCAGCCATGGAAACAGATTGCATTGCATTAATGTCTGCCTAGTTTTTGAGCTAATGCCAGCAGGAGTTCAGAACTCTTCAGCTATGGAATCAGCAGAGTGTTTGTGACTTCTACGTACCATGCGCTATAACAGACATTGAGCCCTCTCTATGATTTTTACATGGTGTACCACTTCATGGCTGGGTTTCTGTTGTTCCTAAATGCTTCCACTTTCTCATAATTCCATTTACAGTTGATTGTGGATCAGCCAGAGGAAATTTCACAGACCATTTTATTGCAAAGGTGGCATCCTATTACAGTACCACGGTTTAAGTCACTGAGCTCTTCAGAACAACCCATTTTGCATCACAAAGGTTTACAAATGGAGACTGCATGGCTAGGTTCTTGATTTTATACACCTGTGGCAACAGGGTTATCCAAATATTTTTGTCTGCATAGTTAATCAAAACAAATGGAAGATATATTTTCTTAAATGTATATCCCTCTACATCTAACCTATTTTGGGAAATGAATTACTCACATAAAACTCAGATTTCAATATATTTGCTCAGGTATAACACTGATAAGTATCCAAATTTTTATCCCATACAGCAGATAAAAAAAAAAGAAAAAAATGTTCACCTACTTTTTTTCCTAGACAAGGAGGAAGATAGGAGTGGTAGTTCTGTATTCTAGGATTCATATTTTCATCAAATTAGAGAAATATTAAGTGCTGGTTTAGCTTAGTTAGTAGCAGTGATGGCCTCAGGATGTTTGAGGGGCAGGGGGGTATCAAAAGGGCACCTACTGGGTTGTCATCTTTTGGTCTCTCATGATGACACCACGTCAGACTATGCAACAAGAATTGGCTGACGGCCTGGCCACAAGTGTGATCCCTATTTCTCACTGTATGCTGATGACACCACTATCTCTGTGACTGTAAAAAAGTTCAAAGGTCGTCGGTGGGGCCGGTCAAAGAGAGTGAATCATAGGTACAACAGAAGTGCTCTTTATGATGCTAGCTGTCTTTTGCCCCAACAAGAAAAAAATACCAAACAAGAAACAATTATGTACTCATCCTGGTGTATCCAGAGGAGGACAATATGGACCCCCTCCACTTCAAATAGAACTTCAAGTATGAAAGTGATAAAATGCCAAGAAAATCACTTTATGTACCCATCCACAGAGGGAGAAAAAGTTGGGCCTTGTGTAATGTCACTGGAAAATGATGAGAGCAAATGCACTCCTATTGGCAGGATTCATGCTGTTGATGTTGGGTCAGGGTGTCAATATATAATCGGTAAAAATGTAAGACTATAGTTATTTACTTGCATTCTTGAACTGAAAAAAATATTTTCAGTGGTTGAATGTTCTGCTTGATTAATTTCTGATTCTCAGAGAAGCCCAGTGAGCCAGCTCAAATTTGGGTATATAAAGTGAATTCAGTTTGAAATTCCTCATTCCTGTCACTGGAAATGAAGGAGTCCACATTAGAGCACTTCATGATGCTGGATGTCTCAGAAACAAAAAGGGAAAGACATAACTGGTATGTCTGGTACTTAGAAAATGCACCAAGGAAGAGGCAGGAAACAAAAATTAACTGAAGCAGATGTCAGACCCCTCAAGATTTTAAGGACTAGAGACAGAAGGAAGACCGCTGCTGATCTTCAGGCAGAGATGAATACTTCTAGACTAGAGTCTGATAAAGTCTCCAGAATGACCACGAGCAGATGACTGACAGAGCAAGGCTTAAACGGAAGAATAGCTGCTAAGAACCCATAATTGAGGCCTGCAAATAAACGCCTCAGATTTGTCAGGGAGCACAAATGTTGCTGTTGATGTCTTGATGAAGGAGACAATTTTATAACAAATAAGTGCATAAGACCATATCACAATATAGGAATTAAGGGAACCTCCAGACCACCCTCTCAAAAAAAAAAGTCTGTCCCTAGAAAAACATCCCATATTTTGAAACCTAGATACTTAGATGTCCACAGGTATGTTTTAGATAAAACCTATAAGGCAGACTGTGTGTGTAAAGCTGTGATTTAAATATCACTTGTTGGCTACTCTGTGATTAAATGCTAACTCAGTGCTGCGTAATGGTGCAACAAGACTAAAGGCCAGGCTATGATTGGAAAATCACTTTTTAAAAGACTGGATTAAGTGGTCGATTAGGCGGATAGTTATGACATTAACAGATAATGGAGACACCATGTACTGCTGAAACTACATGGGAAAGGCAAGAATCTAAAAAAGGTTATCAGGCAGCCACTATGCTGTGCATCCCTGTATTTATAGGGTATGTCTACCTGAGAGATTTTTAGGGAGGATATCTAAAGGAGTGTTTGCCATCAGAGACAGAAACACACACCAAAAAAAAAGAAAAACTTCTCTGCTTGAAGCACAGCTGAAATTCAATCAGACGAGCTCAGTCTTGTTTTTTGAGGACTGTTCCAGTCCTTTCGAGATAAGCTGGCGACTCATCAAGGCCACACTTTGAAGCAGTTTGGCCCACAGGCTTTCATCCTCACCTGACTAGTGATTTATCATCGCCTCACCGAGCAGAAAGCAGCACTCCTCCCTCAAGGTAACAAAGAAAACACACATAGACACCGGCCGGTGTGGGTCAGCGGGGTCTACACAGTGCTAAGAGGAGAGGAGCCAGAATTTTTTGGACAGCACTGGGTTAAGCCTGTTGCAAAGTGGGTCTTATTTTCCCATTGGCCAATCGGGGTCTATTAAAGCACTTGTTGAATTTATTCATGTGCAGGCACTTTAAATCTAAGGTTGCGTGAAGTGGAATGTAAATTAGAGGATTTGGTGATTAATCATGATCTTTTTTTATAGAGTCACTTTACTCGTTTCTAAACTTCTCATTACATCAGTGAAGAAAAAAAAACATTTTAAATGAATAAAAGGACTCATGATGATGTGCTTTGCTTTATTTTCTATACATTTAGGGCTTTAGATCAAGTATAAACCAGCCCTGCTTTTAGGTTTTTGATATTTGTACAGTTATCTTGTACTGTGACGAAACAAGTCCTCCTCAAGTGGAACAAAATGCAAAGCATTTTATCTGGTGACATTTTGTGGTCATTGTGGCAAGTGTGGTATATATTTCTCACCTCCACCTAGCAAAAGCAGATTAAACAAAAAGCTGCTTGGCTGAGCAGGACATTCTACCCAATGCAACAGTGTTATCGGAGCTGTAGATATGACCAGACCATGCTGATCAGAGTGATTTAACACTTCAACTGCTACAATCAAGAGAAGCACTGGAAACAAAAAAATATATATTTAAGCATGGACAACAAATACATAGCAGAGAAGAAGATTAATTTGAAACAACGTTTGAGTTAAGAAAACAAGAGAATAATTGCAAATTACCACTGTAGAGAAATCTAAAAGCAAATAAATCACCTAAGTGAGACACTGCTAAGGCTATCTTGCAATAAGGTTTTGAATAATGATGATAGTAAAAAAAGACAATAGTGAAATTGTGAAATGTATTATCAAAAAGCACACTTTATCTTATATAATGGATAATGTTTGGTTACAGAGACATAGTTTGACTCTGAGAAGGGAGAGCAGAGATTTCAAGGAACTGAAGAGATCAAAACTTACAGCAGAGTCTGAATATTACAATAAACCAGATCTGCCTCATACATGTTAAATTTAAAATATAACTCTGTGTAGAGGACTCAAGGCAAAGATGAAAGGGAGATGAAGGAGGTCAAGTCAATACTTGAATCCATCCATAAATCAGTGCACTTGCAACATATGTACTGTAGCATGCCATTTTCCTGATATGGACAGAGAGCAAGAGAGAGAGAGAGATCAAGGTGAGCAAAATAAAAAAATAATAATATGAAGGACATCAAAGGCAATTATATCATATAAGGCAATCTCCAAAACCAGCCCATGTTTTGTGTTATTTATATAAAATTTAATCATAAAATAGAATGAGGTTTCCTGTTCACTTCATTAGGTACACCTGTTCAACTGCCCATTAACACAAATATCTAATCAGACAATTACATGGCAGCAACCAACAAATTTAGGCATGTAGTTAAGATGATCCGATGCAATTCAAACGCAGCAACAGGATGAGGAAGAAAGGTGATTTAAGTGAGTTAACATGCTACGGTTGTTTGCGCCTGATCAGATGGTCTGAGTATTTCACAAATTGCTGATCATCTGGGATTCAGCAATGGGAAGTTACTCTGATGAACACTCAACAGTCACAGAGTGTCAGGAAATAGAGCTTTAATTTAACAAGCACCTTAGCCCTGCTAAATGTAAAATATCCTGCACTGTCCCTTTATTGCTTTACCATAGCTCCAGTACTGTAAGGAAGCTAGCTGTGGTAAAATGCCTTATTTCATATGCACGTATAGATTAATTAATCTATTTGCCATACTCAAAGCTGTAGTGGTAAAATACATCACCATACATGCGCTTTTGCACCGATTAGTTGATTTGCTTCAAAGGAACTCTGCATGATCAGACAAGTTCATCTCATTGGATAGTTATTTGTGTCTCTCACATGCATATTGAATTAAAAAAACTCAGTAGATATCTGCGTTTTGTGTTATTTGAGTTTATAAACCCACCAGGAGGTCGCCCTGTTTTGATCCACACTGGTACTGTCATGCCACTGAGCCACAGTGCTACTCACCGTTCATTTGCAGTTTCAGACTGGCAGTCGATGTAAGGGCTGCATCTCAGAGACGCTGCAAACCTCACGCACTTAGAATTTAAGATTTGAGGTCTCATCTATTTTTTCCTTGCACCATGAGCGGTTGTCGGTCAAACAGACAGGAAAAACATAAATACAGAGCCATATTAACCTTGTTGTAGCAAATACTTAGGTCCACATCGGTAGAATGTGTCTGAAATCTTGTTCTTGACGATCTTGATGAAGGCCATGAGCTAAAATATGTCTGGTAAAGTTGTTCCCTGAATTTCTACTCTTTATGAAGCTTTCTATTTCCACACAATTCAAAATGTTGCAGGTAAAGATGAACAGAGTACGAAAACACTTCTGGTTTGAGCTTTTCAAAGTAAAAGCCCACTTAAGCTTTTCTTTGGAGAAAACTCCTTCGTTCATACGTAATGCTTTTATTTCAAAAAGCTACCGGCATTCTTCCACTATACACTGAATTAATTCATTTGTAGAAAGGTTGATTGAGGTAAAACTAAGGAGGAATGACAGAGCTTTAACAGCAAGGAAACAAAACCAACACACAGCAAACTCGTGCCTGGTATGACAGCTGTTAAGGCAGCAACAGCTGCAAGCAGCAAAACATATTGCCAGTCTAAAACACTGGTTACTGCATAGCAACGGCGAGGAACACTGCGGCTATGTGACTTCACGCACTACCAGTGTGGACCAAAACATGGCGGCCTCCTGGTGAGTTTAAAACCTCAAATTTACTCAAAATACAGATACCTAGCATATGAAGTGAGGTTTTTTTGTTCAGTATACGTTTGAGAGATACAAATATCTATCAAACAAGATGAACTTGTCTGATCATGCACGGTTCCTTTTAACTCAAATACTGCAAATAAAGCTCACAGAGGTAAAATGCCCCACTTCATATGCACAATTGCACTAATTCTTGTAAACTATCTTAAAGTATCCTCTATCTCATGTATATCTGCCCACATCCTTTCATATTTTAAACCTCTTATCATGTCTAGCATTCTTGCAGCCTTTGCCCATCAATGCTTCCATCCATACTACCAATGCACACAAACCTACTTGAAAATATGCAACAAGAGCTTGTAATGAAATTCTATTTTTATACTTTTTTTCAGTTTTAGTTATTTATATTAACATATTGATGTTTTAATCTTGTACATTGAGAGCAAAGCTAACCAGAGTTAAATTTCTCTTTCCCTTTGAAATGTGGCATAAACGACATAAAAAGCTGCCCGACCACAAACAACTATGGCCTGTTTAAAGTCACCAATATCACTTTTCTTCAACATTCTGATCGTCAGTTTGAACTTCAGCAGATTATCTTGACCATGTCTACATACCTACATTTATTGGTTGCTGCCATCTGATTGGCTGATTAGAATCTGCCTTAATGAGCAATTGAACAGGTCTAAAGTGATCAGTGACTGTAGCTGAAAAATCTACTATTTTAACATAATGATGATGGTTGATGATGGTTCTGACTGCAGCTTTCTTTTTTTTTTTTTTTTTTTTTTTTTTTTTTTTTACTTATTTGAAAAACAATTTCTCTGTCAGATACAGCCCTCGGAGCAGGTTGCTGTCTGAATGAAGATTTTTAAAACCTTTAAGAGTCTACCTGTGGACTCTAACTGTGAAGTTCAAACACTCCACTAAACCTAGGTATTATAGAGATTAAGAAGAATTATCTCACCGTTTGCGGCACTTTGGTAAATGTTTGGCCAAATCCAAAAGCTCTTTTCAAAACAGACGTCATACAGATTTATATGTGAGCTGTCCCTTTGTATCCTTTGCCAGATTGCTTTTGAAAAGATGCTTTGACCATGTAGGTGGAATAGTAATGATATAATTTAGTACCCAAAATAGACAGAGGAAGGCAGGCCAAACCTTACCTAAAGTTGGAAGCAACAGTTAAACTAGTAGTTTCTGCAAAAAGTAGTGAAGTTACAGGCATGTGTTACCTGCAACACTGGTTCAGATCTAACAAACTGTTATACCATTTGCTTTTTGAGTGTAAACAAAATCCTCAATGATATGAAATTTGCTTTTGTTATTCCTCTGTCTAAAGGAGGAGATCCCAGTGTCTTAAATAAACAATACTGTCAGTATTGTCCAAAATGCTCTAAACCGTAATCAGTGATCAAGAAAAAGAAAACCTGGCTTTAAACTCTCTAGTGTCTAATTTTCAGTCAGGTTTCAGAATAAAAAACAGTGCTAATGCTGCTGCCTTGAAAGTTGTAAATGACATTCTTTATCCCTTGGACAAACAGTGTTGTTTGTCTCTCCTGATAGACTTCTCAAGGCCTTTGTTACTTTGTCTTATTGGACCGTCTTGGGTTTCCAGAGCACGCTGTCAGTTGGTTTGCTAACTATCTGACCGGTAGAACCGGGGCTGTTCAATCAGAAGGTGTTACCTTTAAGGTACTATGAATTGAAACAAGGTTCAATGCTGGGCCCTCTGTTATTCATATAAATTGCCTTGGACAGAATATTTCTAATTCCTTATTTCATTTTCTATGCTGACGATACAGTTATCTAGAGCTGTGCACCTATGCCTACACAAGCATTTACAAATCTAAAGCATGCTTTTGATGTAGTCTACATTCAGCTTTGCAACTTGTACTAAATGCAGATAAAACTAAACTCACATTCTTTACATCCTCAGGTCTGTGAGGTTTACGTTCTTTGGTTACAAAAGACGGACAATAAATTGAGTAGGTATCTAAGTATTTAGGCTTTTTGCTTAATGAAAACTCGTCTTTTAAGAAACACATTCAGTATGTTGGCAAAAAGCTGAAGGTTAAACTTGGTTTTTACTACTGAAACAAGTCATGTTTCTCTTTCATGGTCAAAAATAGACCAGTTGAGTCTACCATTTTTACCTATCATGACCATGGGGATATTTGATAAATGAATTTTTTCAGAGTCTTCATTTGTTGGACTGTGTCTATCATTAAGCTCTGAGATTTATCACTAACTGTGTACTCTCCATTGTACTTTATATCCTGAAGTCAGCTGGACTATTTTAAGTGCACGTCATCTTGGACATTGGTATGCCTTCCTTTATAAAGTCATTCTTGGCAAAATTTTCTTACCTCTCTTCTGATCTTGAAGGATGGATTGCACAGCGTGCATTTGTTTGACACTGCGCCATTCTGTTGTACCCAAAGATAAAACTGAGCCAGGAAAGACAGCTTTAAAGTGTTTTTTGTACTTTTGCTTGGAACAAACTCCTTGCCTTACAGTTATATAGTTCATGCAAAGACATAACAGCAGTTTCAATCTTTTTATTCTAAATTTTATCAATACAGAAGAAATATCTTAAATAATTCTTATAAACCGTTACTTTGGCTTGTTATAGCTAATGTATTCTTTGTTATTATTCCCCTACAACAGATGTCTCTCCTAAAAATTTATGAAAATAAGTAAGTACCTATTCTCGAAATCTACTCACACACTTAATAAACCTTAACTGCTAAACAGTGCCCATTGGTTATCAGACTGAGAGTGGAGTCTATTAATCACAGTTTGTTTTTAGCACTCCTTGTACAGATTCCCAAACTAATATCCATTCTATGGGGCTCTAGAGTAGCAGTATTCTGGGACTTAAATGGGCTGGTTTACTGTTTGGCAAAGGTAGACAATTACCTAGGGCCACATGCTTCAAGGGGCCTCAAGATAGAGTCAATAATGAGGTACATTAGGTACAAAACTAAATCATTTTCGATGAAGATTTTGAATTTGAATGTGAATAAGGGGGCTGATAAAATAGCATCAAAATAGATTTTAATTATCTAAAACAGTCCATGGGGAGGACCCCTGCCCCCAACAGCAAAGTTCAAGCCCCTCAGAGCTCAAGTCTTTATATCAAGGAAACTAGTTGGTGAGATCCATATCAGTTTACTGAACAGTGCATCGGTGGATCATGGAAAAAGGGCAGGCAATTAGAAAAGTATGATTTGTGGCAGAAGAATGGACATTGCACCAAAAGTGAGCTCATATTTTTATTTATATGTGACATTTTAAAATCTTTCTGATGAAATTAATCAATAGAATATTTAAGATTTGGGTGTGTCTTGTAGTACACTGGCTATTTTACCTGAAAAGGGATACTTCAAAATATTTGTTTACCTACTATGATTGCCATAAGGTAAATGGTGAGGGGCCTCACATTAGTCTTTGCTTGGGGCCTCGAAAGTATTAGAACCACCACTGGATCAAATGCTTCATTTTCAAATGGTGGTAATGATTGCAGACAGCAGCTTTCAATTCCACCTCAAACACAAGTAAACACGCTAAATGCCCTGGCCCAGTTAAAATTTCAAATTACATTAAACTCTCTTAAACCCTGCTCTTGGGTTTCCTCTCACTGGTGGGGATGACCTTTTTACTGCATCCTCTCTCTTCCATCCTCCTCATCTCCTAATTAATATCCAATAAACGAAATGATGACTTTGAGTGGTCATTCTGAGGTTGTAACCCCCCTCATTTAAATGCCACTCAGCTCAATTTCTCAAGAATGATATACCACCCAAAATCAAAACATTAATTAAAAAGCCATTTTCTCAGTCCTCACCATGAGGATGTTTCTTTCACCAGTTTGTTGATTGCTCTGCTTGGCAGAGCTGCGGCAGCTGCAGCTGCTCCACTGCAGCTCGGCAGAGTTTGTGAAGAGCTGAGGAGGAGACACGAGAAGAGGAGATGGGAGGAAAACAAAAGAAAAAGAAGGCTATAATAAGGTGCGTGGGTGTGAGTGCAACATGCTGATATCCAGGTACTGCACACACTCAGACAGTGTGGGATGTGACTGCCCACTAGTGTTGGCATTGAAGATGTATGATGAAGGACACACACACACAGCCCTGCAGCATTAGGTATACACACTCAGGTCTGTTAATATGCAAATTCCTAAAGAGAAGAGACACTGTGTAAAATGTGATTATTAAATACAGCAAGATATTTAATGTTCAAACTGATAACTGCATTGCTTTCCAGAAATAACCACACATTCTAATGCCTGCATTGTGCTACAAAGAAGCTGGGACAGGAGCCTATTTACCACTGTGTTACATCACCTTTTATTCTAACAACACTCTTTAAATGTCTGAGGACTGAAGACGCTAATGGTTGAAGTATTCAGAGTGGATTTCCTTTCCTTTCTTTCCTGATGGACATCTTAAGATGCTCAAAAATGCACGATTTCCATTGTTGGATTTTGATTGGTCTCGACTGCATGTAGGCCAGGCTAATACGTAAACTCTTTCACTACAAAGTCATGCTGTTGTAACCTGTACAGAATGTGGCTTTGCATTGTCTCGTTGAAATAAGCTCAGAAATTTATGAAAACGAAGTCATCCAGGAAAAAGCATATGTTGCTCCAAACCTGTATTTGCCTCTCAGTATTAATGGTGCACAGCAAAACTGAAGAGTTGAGATGTCAGTGTTAAACATTTCAAAGTTGATTTTAACTTCCAAAGTGTAACTCTGAGGGAGGTGGCCTTTAGTGTTGGTAACTTTACAGTGTTAGTTCATTCAGTGATATTCCACCCCTTAGAAAGTCAACTAATCTTAACCTCGCCCACTGCCTTCTCAAATCTGTGTAGGGGATTTTTCCAACCACATCCTTGGGCAAAGTGTTTATATGTGTAACAGATGTTGCCTGATGTACAGTTATCGCTGCTGGGATTCCTTTGCTTTATTTCTGGTGGATTATTCTTGTTTTTGATGTTAAATACTCCTGCACCATGAATGAAGTTATCTACTGAGTTACTTCCCGCCTGTTGCAACGTGCAGTGCTTCTCAACTGGTTCCCAGAACCCACCAGCAACTCTTCAATAAAAAAAAATGTGAACAAAATTTCTGAAATTTTTGAACTGATAAATAAAACCAATAAATTATACCTGAAGTGAGAGGAGATAACACATTGTTGTGTTAAAATAATCTTTTTAGCAATTCATTTTTGAGTAATTAATTACAACAATCTAGATGGTCCTTTTCCTCTTAGCCCAGAGGACTTAAAGGCCATTATTTCCAAATAATTTTGAAATGCAGACTCATTAGACCTCAGAACAATCTTACACTTGGCCAGTCCATCTCATATGAGCTTAACTTACATTTATAGATTCACTTGACAAGCTCACACTGTAATACTCATCACAGAATTATGCCTGTTTTATACAGTGCCACCTGATGGTTTGAAGGTCACAGGAATCCAGTGTTGGTTTTCAGCCTTGCTCCTTATATGAAGGCATTTCTAGAGATTCTCTGAATCTGTTGATGATGAAGTGGAATGTTAAGTGTTCAACTATTTGCCCATGCAGTCTTCACAAATGAAAAACTTTGCATTATCATTGATTGTAAATGACAGGGCCTTTATAGAGTACTCCTTTTATACCCAGTCATGATTCTATCACCTGTTTGACAGTTAACGTAGATATCTGTGTAATGTCCCAGATTTTTTGTTTTCTTATTTTGATTGTTTGCATTACAAACATTCCCAGTCTGTTCTTGCCCCATGTCCCAACTTTTTGGAACTTATTGTAGGTACCAAAATTCAAGATTTGGCCATTTTTTCATGGGCGCAACCCACATACTGAGCTCTGCTGCTCATTCCACAAATGCATGATGCGTACAATAAACAGGATTTCCAATAGTGTAAGATTTATTGCCAGTGAAGCATTGTGACAATATAGAAATACTCTACCAAACACAAATCCTTGCTAAGTTTATCTCCTCTTTGTGCTCAATTAAATATAAGTTGTAAAGATTTTGCAACTTTTTTGGAATGAGGTTAGTACAACTTTACACCAAAGGACTAAACTGACACGTCAGATAGATGTGTTTGACACATCCATCTGGGAAAGCTTCAATAGGAAACGTTTGGGAAAAGGCAGAGGCTTTGAAAAAAACTCTGAGTGTGATTGGATGAATGTTCTGTCTGTCACACCTCTATGGGCCAATCAGAGCAGCAAAACATGTGACGTATCCGCTATCAAGCTGCGCTAGCGCAGCTACTGAGGAATAACGTGAAACATGGCAACTAAAGATATGTAAGTGCTCGACTTTTGTCGTTTTTGAGAAGAAAACAACTCACTGCTGTTCTTTGTTCTTTTTTTAACGAAGAAATGTCATCAAGTTCTGATAAAACTGTTGTTATAGCAGCATCCACACTAAGCTCTACCGGCCTCTTGCTGCTGCTTGTTTATGTCACGACTCTGCTGCACCTGAAAGTACTGGCCCTCGTTGCTGATTGGTCCTGTCACTTTCTAACCGGGCCCAAACAGTTCAGATGGGAGCTTTGCAAGATGGATTCACCAGTGAGAAACAAGGAAACAGGTGTATCCATCTGCTTTGCAAGGTTACCAAAGGACTTGACCTACATTAAAGCTTTGAAAAACATAGCAACAAGCATCTACTTGTGAATAGTAAGTCTGTAAACTTTTATGGACATTTAGGGGAAATGTAAAATGTTATTAAAGTGGACAAGTAGAAGAATGTAGGTAATCACAAATGATCTTTAGACAGTTTTTTAAAAGTACCCCTCTTGCTGTACTTGTTTTTGCTGTTTTTTGCTGGTACGATTTTTTTTTCAGAAACCACTCATATATAGAGAAATCTCACTGTTTATGCACACGTATTAAAAAAATACATTTTCATGCAAACCAGTGAGAAAGTTAATTAAACCTGCAGTTGTTTCCGTCCCAAAATTTTGCAAGGCGAGTATGGAAAACAGGCTAAAAATGGCCCTAAATTCTGCACTTCTTATCATTTCCTCTGCCTATTTTCTATCTGCTAAAAAATACCCAAATATGTATGTGGGGGGTGGGGGGGTTCATGGGATCTATGATTATTTCCCTTCCACCCATTGGAAGTGCATTCGCTCACCATTATAAGGAGAAAATGGCAACGTAAGCCCGCCAAGTTCTGATAAACACATGAATACATGAATATGTGAGTGGGAGCGGTAACGAGCAAATGTGTTGTTGAGTGGAGAGGTTTGGGCCTGAGCTGTTTACACTGTAGAGAGAAGTAGCGGAGAGCTGCTCTTTTTTACGGCTCCTGTAGAAACTACACGTCTAGACGGTGAAACACTCTCTGTGGATGCCATTAAAGCCCTCTTCCTCACTTCCTTTGTTTGTATGTACACATTTTATGAAATAAAGATGGAAATCTCCTCATTGAGACGGAAAGCAATCAATATGATAATTTGTGTATTTTCCATTCACCTGCAAGAACAGGCACAGTGCACTGTGTTTATGTTTCCCACAAGAGTAATTCATTTTAATGTGTCCACTGAAAATATTTCTTATTGTTTCTCCTTTCTGACTGACATGGGACAACACAGACATCCTCTCATTATTTTCAGCTGAATTGAATTTCATTGCCTGGACAGTATTTGTATTAGGCTTTCTTTTTACAGGGGCGCACATTTGCCTTGTCAATTTGGCTCCACATTGTAAAACAGCATTTTTTTTAAGCATCATGATGATTTATACCCTCCCATAAAAGCACAGTAAACCCACAAGGTTAGTCAAGGGCATTCAGCCATCCCGCCTGGCTCACTGTACGAGGTGAGAACACTCCCTGTCCCTAAACACGCCACATGCACACGCTCCCGACACCTCCTTCATATCACATTTTACAAATATCCCATGATGCGACGACTTCGTGACCCTGGTGTGCAACGTGTTGGTGTGTGAGAGTGGCAGCAGGTGGGGGGTTGGTGCTGTGTGGCGAATACTTTTTTGTACTGTGGAGCGAATGCACTTTAATGCTGAGTGCACACGCATGTGCACACATATGTGTCGACGGAAACTTCAGAGGACATTTTTAGGATAAAGAGAAGAGTGTAAAACCCTGAAACATGCCCCTTCCCATATTTGCACGTCAACTCTGCAGTGGAAGTGCCTCCTGGTGACTATGATGTATTACATGTCACTGGGATACATCCCTGCAGAATACTAATGCAAGCATCTGTGGAAATTGTTGCGGTATTTGTGTGCTTTTAGGGGGGGAATAGACAGGTTTCCTCAAGTATTTTTTTTTTTTTTTTGAATGATTTAGTTTCCTCGTCCTCTGAGAAGTAAGATTGCTTGGGTCACATTTGTTTCACCTTGCCTTGGACTAAGTAAGGTGATTGTGCTGGCAAAGCGTGGTTTTAGGGGTTTTTGTTGATGTGAAAGACTAGAAAGGCCCAAATAACAGTGATACAAAGGCTGGAATTTGATGTTAAAAGGAAGCCTATAGTTGTGTTCAGCCTGTAATTTATTCCTTCTCCACCTTTAGCAGTATCAGAAGGACATGGAGAGGATTTGTGGTGATGGGAGGTCTTAAACTCCATCTGACCCTCAAACCCACCTGAGAAGGCTTACTGAGTGTTTTTACATTACATATGCAACTTGTGGTGTACGGTGTTGATGCTGGCTAGGCATTAATCACAGCTGAGTAATAAAAAAAGAACCTGGAGTGCAGTGAAGGATACGAGAGAACAGAGATGTGCCAGTCTAGTGATTTGCTGTGCGTGTAAGCTGATGTCAGAACAAGGTAGAATTTACGGGCATCGTGAGTATACCTTATTGTCTGCTGCCATCAGCTGAGTGGCCATTAGAGGACTTATAGGGGCCATTCACTTTGTAATGATAAACAATAGATGCTATTCATCATTCACAAACGGTAGAGAAAAATCAATAAATAATATTTTATTGTTTTGTTTGCAAAGAAAACATGCTATTGGTAAAACATCACATTTACAACAAAAACAGCACAGCTGTTTGCAGGATTACAAAAGAGAGCTGTTTGGCGTCAACTGCATCTGTTCATGGACATGATTAAAAAATCTGAGATACAATAAGAAAGGCAGCCAGATGAAATGAGATCCTTATCAAATGCCTCTGCTGATAGTTTCTAATTTGCTTTCTAAAACCAACACCTCAACACATAATAAAAAAACTAGTTATTTCACTGAAATGCAGTCCTGATTTTACACATGAGAGTTCTGAATGCTCAAAATGTAAAAAACAAATCTGTTTAAGTCTCATCAAGTCTTCATAAAGTAGATGTATCTTTGCCACCTTTTCCAAAATAACTCACATCAGTGTTTCACACTTTCAACAAAGTTTAATTCAGACTAAAGATTCTCCAAAAGATGAGTTCAACCTTGCAACAGTGACCACTACTAATTTCATCAATAAAACTATAACTAAATATGTTGAGGGGCATCTGGCGGCAGACCCTTATGGTGGGGCGATTTGAGCTCTTCTGTTGTAGACCTGTACAACAGGCTACCTCAACTATGGGGCAGAAAGAGATGTACAAACCCTTTATTTGTTTGCCTTAGTTTGTGGTGTGTTACTTTTAATTTTATCCCTCTCCCCCTTACCCTAACCTCTAGTGTTCAGGTGCCTAACCCTAACCCTCTATGGGTTTTTCCTTATTTTGTGGTGTGTTAAATTGAAATTTATCCCCCTCAGTAAATTTTAAATTTTCATTCATAAAATTCCACTGCTGTGATAATTACCCACTTACTACAAGGTCTCAACAACATTTTTTTTTTCCATGAGGGAGAGTAAACTAAGGGTCAGAGCCACTAAGACTTTTGCACCACGCTAATAGCGTTGTCTTTAGCGCAAGATTTGAGTCTGCCAACAGCTCGTCTTTTGCAAAGAATCCTCTAAAGAATTTGCTGTGATCATATGCTGCATGCACTAAAACGCCCTGAAACTTTGCCAGCCCAGCACACTTAGCCACAGACCAAGTGGCACATCAGGGGCTGTGTGCTAAAACCAAAGGACCACGATGACATGAATATGATTTTCAGACAGGGAACTTGTTCATGCATAAACATTGTTTATTCTTCATCAAGGAGACTAAGGTGAGTCTAGAATTTTAGTGCTAGACTGTAGGACATTTAAAATCCATGACATTTTTCCACTGTGCATATAAGGTAGGCCAGTTTTTTTCATTACTTAAGACCTATTTAATTATAGGTAGTTCATGTGTTCAATGTTTTACGTTTCCGTTAACTTCACAATGTGGCTTATTGAATTAGTTTAAAGAAAATAAATGTCTGAAACCTAAAATGTAAGGAATTGTTATTGACTACAACTGGATGAAATGTTTCTGAGTTTTCATTGACTAAAACTAGGCCAAAACTATCACAGTTAAAAATGATTCAGATGTGGCTAAAACTTATGGACATCTTAATCTAAAGGCAAAGACTAAGACTAGATTTAAAACCTGACAAAAATTATCACTGCATGTGACAGCTGCTCCATAACAGTCTGAAAAACTACCAATTCATAACATGGTGTATCATTTCTAAAACAGCAACCCCACTCACACAATGTTAAATGTATTAGTTTCTCTAAGTGACTGCATGATAGATCTGCCTCTACAAGAAAGAAAGTACTGCACATTCACTGGCATGCATACAGAAGCAGTCGCAGACAGGGCTCTCTCTCTCTTGGCTGCGACACAGCTTGATTTTCAGTTGGTTTGCAGGTCAACAAGTCAGGGCTTTCAGACTATGTGTGTGGGTGCAGTGTCTCACATGCATGACACGCTATTGTCGCGCACTGAGAATCTAGAGAATAAAGTCAACTAGTTTTCTGTGTTTTCTGTGTTGCAGGTTTTGGCCAAAATATTTCCATATTTCTCTTGTTTTAGCAAATGTGTCTATATTTGAAGAATATGTTTGCAGTCTGTTTCTTGATGACCCTGATCCACAATACTTAAAACTTTAGCAGCTTATTAATTTAGCAAAACATAGCTACAGTAAACACACATATTTACTTAGCATTTAAAAACTAAATGCTCCATCAGTGACAATGGGGAAGATGAGCTACAGTTTGGTGCTGCACAGACAGGCTCGATCCTCTGAGGTCATGGCATTGATTAGCCAGTTTGCCCTGAAGCCCAGAAGGGAGGCAGCTTGCAATCTGACCTAAATGAGACTGTAAGAGCTACATCTGAGCCAGTTCAATTAGCAAATTCTAATCCACACCGATTACTCTAAAGCCACATCAGTGCTGATGGCAAACTCTCCTCTTGAGTGACAGTCAGACTGATCTTTAAAAAAGGCCTGACCTTTTGAAATGCTAAAGCTACAGGAGACTCCATCCGTAAAGGTGGATTGTTCCCGCTGCATTTCTCACACAAGCCGTACTGCCAGGATGATATGAGTGTAAGAGAGGTGAGAGGGAAGCGAGATATGTTAATTATGCATCACCAACAAGCTGTTTAACGTCACCTGCTGCACAACACTGCAGCCATAATGGTAAAATATGTAAGGGACAGGCATGGTATCACTGCCGATTCACACATAATTTGGAAAACTGTTGCCTGGCTTCACAAAATACCAACAATTGAGTCATTGCTTCTGCACTAAATCTTGTTTACTTAGCCCAGTTTGCTTCTTATTGAGGCCTGGCTGAAATGTGCACTGAATATAAACATCCCCTTTTCCTCTTTTTATGGAAGAAATCGCTTGAAAGCTTTATTGTGTAAAATTCAACCAGAGATGCCCAGCGGTAAACAGTAATTCAAATTTTTTTGAGAAAGTAATTCACAACTAAACATTGTACTCAACTCAAGAAAATAAAAAGGTAAGAAAGGTGTGAGCAGACAATTTTGACGTTTTGAGGAACATAGGGAGACATCTTTAGTTGCTGACATATTGCATGTAAGTGCACTAGGAGTTTTAGATTAAAAAAAGCACAAATACGATGATGGAAACACGTTTTTTTTCTTTTTCCTAGAGGATGCTTACTACTATTCAGACCAAAAGATTTAAACTACAGAACATAAATGTTGTGTTTGTTTTATAATTTAATACATTTTGAGACCACTACAAGTGCACTGCTAATAAACTAAACTATACAGAGAATTAAATAATCATTTTCGGTTGAACAGCCAACAGTACAAAGTTAGACACCTCTGCATATTTCCTAACAGACAGGGGGTCAAGCAGGAGCATCACACAAGGCTAAGGGAAATTAATTCTGGCAACAATTACATGCTGTTCTTTTATGTTCAAGTTCAACTCAGCAACAGCAAAGCAATACTTTTATGCACATTAATCAGCAGGCCTTTGAATAGTGAAGGAAAACTGCTATCGCTTCTTTGCAGTCATGTGATTCTGATGATACATAAATGTCTGTTGGGGGTCAGGAAGTGGGTGACAGCCATTAGGAATGAATAGGGATAAAGGAAAGTCAGTACATTAAAGCTCTAAATAGATAACCTGACACAACAGATGGATTTGTTTCACACATCCATCTGGAAAACCTCCCATAGACTGTGTTTGAAAAAAAACAACTCAGAGGGTGATAGGATGAACATTCTACCTGTCATATCTTTACGGGCCAATCAGAGCAACAAAACACATGACGTCGTAGGTGTGCACAGCTACCGAGGATAAACTCCATAGAGAACTGCATAACACAAACTATGGCGACTGTAGACATGTCATTACACAACTTTTGTCATTTTTGTAAAGAAAAGAACTCAATGCTGTTCTTTGTTCTTTTTTTTAATGGAGAAATGTAGTCAAGTTCTGATAAAACTGGTGCTATAGCAGCATCCACGCTAATCTTTTCCACCTTAATTACCCCGGCCTCATCGCTGCTTGCTCACGTCATGACTCTGCAGCACCAGAAAGTACTGCCTCTCGATGCTTATTCCTCCTGTTACTTTTTAACTGGGCCCAAACTGTTCAGATTGGAGCTTTGCAAGATGGATTTGCCAGTGAGAAACAAGGAAACAGGTGTATCCCTCTTCTTTGCAAAGTTACTAAATAGACCAGTAGGCTGAAATTATCATCATTATACATACATTGTAACATGGCATGCCAGATGGATTTGTTTCACACATCCAACTGAAAAACCATTCATAGACAGCGATGAAAGGGCAGAGCCTTTGAAAGAAAAGGGTTATTGGATGAACGTTCTCTCTGTCACATCTTTACGGGCCAATCAGAGCAACAAAACACGTGATGGGGCTGCTACCAACATGCGCCCCTACCGAAGGTGTAAACTCCATACAGAACTGCATAACGCAAACCATGGCGACTGTAGACATGTCAGTACATGACTTTTGTCATTTTAGAAAATAAAAAACAACTCAGTGCTGTTCTTTGTTCTCCTTTTAACAAAGAAATGTCGTCAAGTTCTCATAAAACTGGCGCTATAGCAGCATCCACACTAATCTCTTACACCCTAATTGCACCGGCCTCTTGTCGCTGCTTGCTTATGCCATGACGTCACTGCACCCGAAAGTACTGCCACTCGTTGCTGATTGGTCCTGTCACTTTCTAACGGGGCCCAAACTGTTCAGATGGGAGCTTGCAAGATGGATTTGCCAGTGAGAAACAAGGAAATGGGTGTATCCATCTGCTTTGCAAGGTTACATACATTGAGTAACATCCACACTTCCCAAAAGTGAGGAAACTTGGGAATTGGTGAGCTCCAGACTTCAGGGAATTATTGAGGGTCAACAATTTTCATTCATGTATTTCGAATATGGTTAATCCATAATGATGTAGATACCCTGAATGAAATGTAATTTCTAGATGGTAAGTGAAAGCTGAAAGTCTACTGTTATGTCACATCTAGACTGTTTTATTTCAAATCCATTGTGGTGGTCAAAAGAAGCAAAATTATTTAAATAGTGTTGCTGTTCAAATACATACGGGCCTAACTGTAAAAGAGAGAGGTGAAGGCAATGACTGCAACTGTGCACAAGTGTGCTATTTTAAATCTCTGCAACAATGTTGGCTAAAGAAGCAAACACAATTTGATTAAATGGTTAGAATCAAAATCATGGCTGCAACCTATGATATGCAGCAATTTCCATAAAAGGCATGGTAAATCAGTAGAGCCAGCAGGAAGCGTGGTGGACTGGGAAGTGTGTGCCTGTTGGATATTTCCAGAGCTAATGGTTTAATAAAATGACCAACTAGGTCCTTGAATTGAGTGTGACTATGGGGCTTTCTGGCCTATTTCTGCTCCTCCTATGTTTTCCTTGTAATATTCTGCAAAATTTTAGAACATTTTTACCAAAAATGAACCATAATTTTGTTTGAACTAATTATTGCTTATGGAAAAAGGTACCCCCCGGATGTCTTACTCATTTTATTCAAGTCTGTTATGGTCAATATAATTTGGCTTTTTGACACAAAAAAATAAACCTATTTAATGTCAAATTAAAAACAGACTTCTACAAGGTCATGTCAACTAAATAAAAATATGTGATGTAAAATAAGTGACTAGTTAAACAATCACCTCCTTCAGGTCAGTATTTAGTACATTCACCTTTGGCTGCAATCACAGCACTGAGTCTGTGTGGATAGGTCTCAATCAGGCTTGCATATCTAGACACTGCAATTACACTCCATTCTTCATTGCAAAACTGCTCAAGCTCTGTCAGGTCGCACTGGGATTTGGGCTTGGAAGGCCCTTTTCAAGTACAGCCACAAATTCTCTATTGGATAGAGGTCTTTGCTTTGACTTGGCAAATCCAGAACATTCACCTTGTTGTCTTTGAACCATTTCTGTGTAGCTTTCGCTGTATACTTTTGCTTGTTGTCTTACTGAAGAATACATCTTCTCCAAGCTGTCTGTGTAGACTTAACCTCCAGGATTTCCCTATATTTCTGCTGCATTCATTTTACCCTCTACCTTTACAAGCCTTTCCAGGGCCAGCTGCTGAGAAGCATCCCCACAGCATGATGCTGCCACCACTGTGCTTCACAGTGGAGATGATGTGTTTGTGGTAATGTGCAGTGTTTGGTGTCTGCCAAACATAGCGTCCTGTCTGATGGCCAGAAAGCACCATTTTGGTCTCATTAGACAGAAAGAAGAATCTTCCACCTGACCATGGAGTCTCCCACATGCTTTTAGGGGAACTCTAGTCCACTTTTAATGGGTTTTCTTCAACAGTGTCTTCCTCCTCGTCACTCTCCCATAATGCTTTGACTTGTGACCCTGGCAACAGTTGTTGTATGCAGAGTCTCTCTCATCTCAGCTGCTGAAGCTTGTAACTCCTTCAGAGTAGTCATAGGGGTCTTGGTGGCCTCTCTCACTAGTCTCTTTCTTGCCACTCAGTTTGTGAGGACAGCCTAGTCTAGACAGATTTACACATTTGCCATATTCCGTCCATTTCTTAATGATGGGTTTAACTGAACTCTGGGGGATGTTCAGTGCCCTGGAAATGTGTGCATATCCACCCCCTGGATTATACTTTTAAATAACCTTTTTTCTAAGTACCTTGGAGTGTTCTTTTGTCTTCATGGTGTAACGGTAGCTAGGAATACTCATTAACCAGTGACTAGACCAGACACAGGTGTCTTTATACTACAATCACTTGAGACACATTGGCTGCACTCGGGTGATCCCCATTTTACTAATTGTAAGACCACCAGCACCATTGGCTGGACCTCCGTTGAAATAGGTTGGTTCCTTCAAAGGGGGTGAAAATTAATGCAGTCACTTATTTTACATTACATATTTTTGTTTAATGGGCATTACTTTGCAGAAATCTGTTTTCACTTTGACATCAAAGGGTTTTGTTTTTTTGTTTTTTTGGTCAAAAAAATGTAAAGTGTAGAAATGTCAGTCTGTAAAGTTTGTTTTTTACCTTGTACTTTTAAAATTTTTAGGGAGTAACACCACCCGTTTTGCCTCTTTTTGAGCCATCATTGAGTGGAGTTAAAACATAAAATGTCCTGAGGGTGGGTCTTGATTAATGGCCATGGCATCATTAAAATTTAAAGCTCCTGGCCTCCCCATTGGAGCAACATTTTGCACCGAACTGTCATGGAATTCCCACTATATCTGTCTGGTGGATTATAAGACATCTTGTCTGAAAAGCTGACATTCTGGCCTGAGTATGATACAGGGGAAAGCTCACTGGGGGTCAGAGAGGGAGAGGGTCCACTCCCTGGGGATCATGAACGTGTTCAGTGAGTTTAATGGAACCTGTCCATTAGATTTATACATTTCTCCTCAGGAAGCCAGTTCTGACCTGATGGTGGCACCACAGGGAGAGATCCCAACTTCATAAAGATATTCTGCAGATAGTGGATTAAAAACCAGAATAAACATGCAGCAAATGTAGGTTCTATGATTGGGTTTTTGTCATATTTTAATTTGGTTTCAGAGAAGACAGATCTGTGAACTCTTTATGCCATTTAGTCGAGAGTTACGCTGAGTGGTACCATCTGTCTAAATGTTTGTCTTTTTTCAGCAGCCTCTCATTTACATCAGTTGAGTCTCCAAGTAATTGCACTGGCAGATAGAGTACAGTCAGCTTGTATGAGCATGTGGGCTGAGAGCATCTGTGCATGGTTTTATATAAACCAGTGTTGTCGTGGCATGCTGGACCACTGGACAAAAATCCCAACTGGCTTTTAAGATTTTTGTTTCTTTGTTTTGAATTCTTGTTTTAAATACTTGTACTGAAATACTTTATATTTTGACCGACCAGCAGGGCTGCGCATAAAGGGGGAATACAGAGAGGACTTTTTAGTGCCCAGCTGCATGGGGGGGTAGATAACATAGCTAATGTAGCTATGTAGCTTAGCTACATAGCTACATTAGCTATGTTATCTACATTGCTTATGTAGCTAACTGAGCTACGTAAGCTACATTTACTAAGTTATTATGTTTTCATGAAAGACAGGCTTTTTTTTGTGAGCAGACTGTTTCTTGGCATTTTGAAATTATGTTTTGCAGCTCACACCCTGGTGCTCTCCTGTCTTTCTACATGTTTTCAATAAAAACATAAGTCCACAAGTTTGATGTAGTTAAAGGTATCCCACTGCTTTCTTTAAATGTATAATTATAACCTAATGAGGGAGAAAAAAAAAAAGGCACCAGCCTTGTCTGTGTTGGTATGGATCCCGGTACAGTTTGATCAGTGAAGTGGCCTTTGCTACATGATAGATCAGGATTTTTTTTTTTTTTAATTAAGATCAGGACATGTGCAGTGCGGTAGCAGCTTTAAGTAATGAGTTTGTCCAAACATTTCAGTGAACTGCTCACACCAGTACGTATATAGGTTGCAGCCCACTTTTCTGATGAAAACTAAAGCATTAAAATTGCATCTCGTACAGCAGGCTCCACATTCATAAAAATCCCTAGGTCTTAAGAACTGTTCCTAGTGTTGAAATTCTAAGAAAATTCTCAGAATCAGGATATTTCAAAGAATCCCCCCTCAAAGTTCCGACTAGATCCTTGTAAAGATAAAAGTTATTCACAGACCCCTTAGCCCTTAAGAGAGCTCCTAAGGGGCAAAATTGTAAAGAGTAGTGAGGAGGACTTTTAAAGTTTCTCAAGCAGAGGGGAAAAAGGAGAAATTTTCTCCAAACACTGAATAAGTAATATTCTTTTTTTTTTTTTCAAAGATAGCTAGCAGAATATTCAAAAAACTACTACATTTCAGAACATTTTGTTCTTTCTTCAGTGGAAAATGAGACATGTATTGCGAGACCCTCTAAATGTGATTCACTCCTCAGTTGCTTTTTATTCACTGATTAAAGCCTTTTTACCTGCTGGTTGAACTAAGACATTATAATGCAAGTAGACATGTGTTTTTAACATGTCATAACATGTACTTTTAAGGTTTTGCTTACGACTTATTTAACCCAAATGTTCATTTAATAAATTACACTGTTGGACTGGACCATTTATTTCAGTGTGTATGCCTATCA
Source organism: Cheilinus undulatus (assembly GCF_018320785.1). Lineage (NCBI taxonomy): Eukaryota > Metazoa > Chordata > Actinopteri > Labriformes > Labridae > Cheilinus > Cheilinus undulatus. The sequence continues at coordinate 43,329,145 of NC_054865.1, read as the reverse complement.
TCACTAAGATAGCACTTTTTTGTCTCCTTCTTTTAGTTCAACTAATTACATTTTGTGAAGAAATGTGTCATGCCTAGCAACAGGATGAACCCCACCAGTTGCCCAAAGACTGTATCTGGGTCGCTCTTACACCATTTTTGTCTCTTAAGATGGCCTTTATGTCACACCAGGTGATCACAGAGCCACAAATAAGTTTAAAAAAAGACTGTAATCAAACATACTGTATTTACTTTTTTATTTTTTTGTCTATGCAAACATGGCGATGAACTAGCTTGATGCTAACGCTAACAACCAATGCTAACCAGGTTGCTGAAGTGTGCCTGCTATTTTTCTCCAGTATTAATCATTATTCAGTCTGTGGAAACACCATAAAGGCAGGGATGTTGTAATCAGAGCTTAACAAAGTGTCCATACTTCTAGCTCACAGCACAAACGTTATCCCTCTTCTTTTGCGTTGCCATTTGGTTTGTTTACATTTGGGTCTACAATGTGTGCTGTATAGGCAGAGTGAGGGAATGGCTTATGGGATTTTAGCCTTGAATGTTGTCTCAAAAGCTCTGAATCTTCCAAGTTGGTAAAACGTTTGTTGCTGCTGAGATTTATCATAAACAAATGTGTGAAAAAAAATGATGATAATACAAATAGACCCTGTTGATTCTTTACATTTCTATCTTGTTGCCAAACAGAAAAAAAGTTTGATGTTTCTACTTCACACTTTTTATATTTTCTGCATTTTTGTAAAAATAATAATAATAATAATAATAATAATAATAATAATAATAATTCATGGAACTTATTTTTTAAAGAACAATTCCAATTTTAAACTTTGCTGTCAAAAGTCATATCCAACAAACGTTAGGTAACACAGAAAATGTGGCAATAATTTTTGCCTTTATTAAGGGGAATGAAGTATAAAACTATTGATCCTCAACATTATTTTAGAAAGATAATAACATTTTGAGAAAAATTACATATCCAAAAACACTGTTTGCTCCAGAGTGTTTTTTCTTAGGTGGAACTGTATATTTTTTGCCAAAATAATATACAGTACTATGCAGAACTTTTTAGTACAACCAAGGCCATGCTCTAGATGTCCCTGCATATTACCAGGGGCATGGGAAAATAATCTGTGGAAATGACAAGCAGATCCACACACCTTTAAGGAATAGTAAGGGGGGATGTGGCATGGCCAAGGGTACTGTCCGGGTGTTGCCACGAGCCCCTAGTTGTGCTGTGAATGTTCCAAGCACCAGCAGTCTCTGGACCTGAGACCAAATTTTACAGTACTTGTCCTATGGATTTTAAATAATGTATTTGTTACTAGCAGAGGTTATTCATATCCATTTGCACATTTGTCGCATGAATAACTTAAAGGGGACACACTATGCAAAACTCACTTTTCAGGCTTTTCTAACAAAAATATGTGCCCCTGGCCTGTCCACAAACCCCTCAAATACCAGAAAAATCCATTCCCTTTTACCCTCTCTTTCTCCGCCTTTCAGACGATGTGTGCTGAAACAAGCTGTTTTCAGATTTTCCCCTCATGACCAGATGTGGGGAGTTAGCCCCACCCCCAGGATTGGTTGGCCCTCCCACAGAAGAAACTTCCACCCTGAGAGGGTGTCTTAAAAGGGTAAAATATGTCCCCTTCAAAGAACATTTCCAGTGGTGACCAGTTTCATGCAATGCATGATGGTGGCAGTTGCACATGCAGTGATGGGAATACGTCACTCAGCTCTTTACACTAGTAGTATATTCACCTAACAGTCATATGCCCCTTACTAGTAAAAAAAACTTGCATTAAAATGTCACAAAATATAAAGATTTGATTCATTATAATCTTTTTGTTTCTAACTATAGTGAGAGCAAGCCAAAGGTTACACTCTTTACCTGCTGCCATTCCTATTATGGAAATAACTCAGGGTAGCAGAAGGCTCAAATTCACATTAGTGAAAACAACTCCAGCTTTTCAAACAGGAAAGTGGAGAAGTGACCCCCTGGCAAGGTGACATCCTGACTTTTCCCCTCCCTCGATAGCCCAGGATGAGGAGGGAGCGGGACACAACAAGCCTTTCAGCCACAGCCAAGGTTTTGATGTCCTGAGCCAAACACTGCTGCTTACTAAAGATAGAAGGCTCTTATCAATTAGTGGCTGAAGACACCCCACTCTCAGCACCTTGGTCAGATAATTCGCCCTTGTGCTGGGCGATTGGATTCCCACCTCCCTATTTGTCTGCCCCTCCTACTGTCCTTCACAGTTTGGCATAAACACACCGCTGTTTCTCTCCCAGCCCTTCTTGGATAGAGGAAATAGCCTTAAAAGTGCAGTTACATGAGCATGAAAAGACAGAAATTCAGTTTTAAGAGTAGAACATCTTGGCAAAATACAAGTTCTTAAGGCCAAAATGTTGAACATCCTTGTAAAGTAAAAAAGACATGAGTATGAGGGATTGTTTTCAACATTTTATGATCCCGTTGAGCTCGCTGTCTGATCTCTCCTTGCTAACATAACGGCTGCAAAAAAATCTTGTCCTCACTCCATGCAAATGAAAATGGGACATCTAAATATTTTAGAGGATACAATGGATAGATTCCTTTCTGCTAAAGATCCATCCATTGGAGAGGCTTTTGCAATGTTTGAATAACAAATCCTCAGAGAATGAAGTTTTCATGTTCTCTTGCTGCTTTAATAAACATCAGAGCCTTCTCTGTTGGTATCTCGACTCAGCTGTGGCGCTGCCTATCCTTTATTAGAAGTACAAATTCAATCCACTGCCCTGAAAGATTTATAGATTCATGCAAGTTTTACGCCACTGGGAGCGCTAATGGCTTTTAGTGCTGGGGCCCCAAGGAGTCATTGTGCATGAAAACCAGAAAACGCAGAGCAGCACTTAAGCTTACCGCAATGTCAGGTTTCTGTCGAAAAAGATGCAGCTGACTTGGAATACCGGTTCCAGCCGGTGGGTTTCTGAATAAGGAGAGACAAGGTCTTCAGTCATCAGCATGTACTTCAGCTTGAGTCACTTCCTATCTCCTCCTTTGAATGACAGGGTCCTGTAGCTGTGTATTTCTTTGGAAATGCTCCATGTTCCTGAAAGAAAAAAAATATAATATTCACTGTAAATAATGAATGCATGACATAAATGATTCCAGGTCTTGTAAGGTTCATTTCCTGACTTGAAGAGTATTTTAGCTCAGTGGTTTTCTGTGTGTTTACCCTCAAGACTCACACACCAACTTCTTAATGAAAAATCACACAACCAAATATCTGACAATTATCAAGCACTCAAATGCATTTCAGGAAAAATGTTGCAGTTTGGAGCCAAGAGGGAACAAAACATATGATTAAATGAAGACACAGGAAAAACAATAATGTTTAAAAAGCCTGACAGAAGCTCTGGAAGGACACTCATGTGGACATTTCATTTTTAATTCATTTCCTGTAATTATATGGCCATGTTGGTTGTTTTCTAGAGTCCTAAAGACATTTACACTTTAATGTTATCACCACCATTCTCTCCTAATCAAAGCTGATCTTTTTCACATCCCGTCTTCCCTGCTAAACTATATTGCAGACAGTTGCAGCTTTGCTCCCATGGTGTGCACAAAACTCCTGCTTCATGTGAAAATATTAATAAGCAATTCCTTTTTTTGGTGTTAAAGAAGGTCATTCAGTTGTGTTGGCATCATTGCAGAGAGTCACTGGGAGGGGCAAAAAAGCCACATGAGAGTCTGGAACCATGGGTTCCCCAACCTTGATGCATGGCTGATGAGAATAACCATCCAGACATATTCATTATACAGTGCTTATTAAAAAGTATTCACCCCCTTAAATTTTTACTCTTTAATTGATTTTATAAATCCATCATGGTCAATATAATTTGGCTTTTTGACACAACTAAGAAACCTCTTTAAAGTCAAATTGAAAGCAGATTTCTACAAAGTCATGCTAATTAGAAAATGTAATGTAAAATAACTTACTGCATAAATATTCACCCCCTTCAAGTCAGTATTTAGTAGATACACCTTTGGCTGCAATCACAGCACTGAGTCTGTGTGGACAGGTCTCAATCAGGCTTGCACATCTTGACACTGCAATTTTAATCCATTAATCTTTGCAAAACTGCTCAAGTTCTGTCAGGTTGCACTGGAATTGTGGCGTGAAAAGCCTTTTTCAAGTTCATCCACAAATTGAGATCCGGGCTTTGACATGGCCACTCCAGAACATTCACCTTGCTGTGTTTAAACCATTTCTGTGCAGCTTTCGCTGTATGCTCCAGGTCATCGTGTTGCTGTAAAACAACTCCTCTCCCAAGCCATACGCAGAGATTCCTACAATTTGCCACATTCATTTTACCCTCTACCTTTAAAAGCCTCCAAGGTCCGACTGCTAAGAAGCATCCCCACAGCATGGTCCGGCCACCACCGTGCTTAAAAGTGGAGATGGCGTGTTTGTGGTGATGTGCAGTGTTTGATGTCTGCCAAATACATCTTTTCTGATGGCTAAAAGCACCATTTTGGTCTCATCAGACCAAAGTACCTACTCCCACATGCCCATTACCAAACTCCTATCAAGATTTAATTTGAGTTTTTTCCAACAGTGGACTGAATGTGTTGTATGCAGATTCTCTCCCATCTCTGCTGCTGAATCTTGTAACTCCTTCAGACTAGTCATAGGTGTCTTGGTGGCCTCTCTCACTATTCTCCTTTTTGCATGGTCCCTCAGTTTGTGATGGCCTGATCTAGGCAGATTTACACATGTGCCATATTCCTTCCATTCCTTGATGATGGATTTAACTGAACTCCAGGAGAGGTTCAGTGCCTTGGAAAGTTTTTGTACCCAACCCCTGGCTTAAAATTTCAATAATCTTTTCTCTGATTTGCTTGGAGTATTTTTTTTTTTTATTTTTTTTATTTTTTTTTCATGGTGTAATGATAGTCAGGAAAACTGATAACCAGTAACTGGACCTAGGGTTTCTTGAAATCTACCTAAATAGACTTGTTATCACAACAAACGGTATAAAGGAAATATATGGATGCATTTCCACTCGGGGCCTCTGCATATCATAGATTTTAGCTGCCTTTTTTTTCCAAGCAAACATTCACAACCCTCTGAAAACATCTCCATGACCCACTTCTGGGTCCTGACCCACCTTTTGAGACCATGTGCTGCATGGCATGGTGTATATTCACAGCTTCTATAACATAAAGCCATTGTATAGGATATAAAAATATTGCCATGATTACCTGGTTAGCTCATGTTGTAAGCTACATGACACTTGAGAGAGATGAAAAAAAGCTAAATGTCTTTGTAAGGAGATGCAAGGCTGACATGCACCACTAGAACCCAGAGCACCCAATAAATCAAGCAGCGTCTCCTGCCACAAACCTGTCAACCTATTAGGGATAGACAACTGTGAAGACAGAAGGTGTACGGCTGAGATGTGACTGGGGAGTGTGAGAGAAAATATCAGATAGCGTGAGACGCTAGAAGGATTGGACACACATGACAAGAAAACATAAAAGAGAGGAAAAGCACTCAAAAGCAAAGATTCGCTTTAAACCAGTTACTACCTGAGTGCTGAGAGAAGTTGTATACAAGTCTAAAAGAAGGACATGGAATAAAAAATGCCACCGCTTATCATCAATAATTCAATAGATTGCAATGGCACAAAAATAACAGATGGAAAAAGCCCTGCCGTTGGAGCTGACATCACAGGGCGGCTGGGTTTATCATGTTTGGATGTTGTTGGCTTGTAATCTGTCGGTAAGAGTCATTTCACAAACACAAGCTTTAAAAACCATCCTTCCCCTCTCTTATAACCATAAGCTTGTTCACAAAATCTCCATGTTGAAGGACGGTTATTCTGGACATCTCTGTCAGCATTATAGCTGAACAGGAGTTGCATGAAGAAAAAGAGTTTTGCAAAGAGTATCAAAAAAAGATCAAATTCTTCATGAATAAAAAATTATGACCCTGTCCTTCTAAAGTTTGATCAAATCCTACAATTTTTTGAAGAGTTCTTTAGAAAGTTTGCCGTGTTCAGAGCTTAAAAAGTCCTTTGATTAAACTTTAATCAAATCTCTGTTTTGTCTCTCTGTAATGAAGCCCATCAATAGGTCCCTCTTGCCCTCAACCTGAAGTCTTAGATATTCTTAGAACTGTTTTTCTATCTCCAAATATGCAGACATGTCTCCTGGCTCACTAATTACAGCACAAAGAAGAAAGTTATGAGGAAGTTTTTGTTGGGGGGCAGTAGTAGCCTTGTGGTTATGTCTGAACACCCAAGTACAGAGGCTGCTGTATTGCAGTGGACGACTGGCAAACTGATTTTTGGACAAATGCGAGAAGGATCAGCCAACTACTGGGGCTATTTGAGAAAATCAGATCCATCCATCCATCCATCCATTCATCCATTTTCCTCCGCTTATCCAGGGTCAGGTCACAGTGGCAGCAGGCGAAGTAAGTCAGCCCAAACATCCTGCTCCCTAGCAACGTTTTCCAGTTCCTTCTGAGAGATTCCAAGTTGTCCCAGGCCAGATGGGATATAAAAGCGCCCAGGATGTATCCTGATCAGACACCTGAACCACCTAAACTGGCTCCTTTCAACGTGAAGGGGCAGCGACTCTACTTTGAGATCCTTCCGGATGCCTGTGCTTCTCAACCTATCTCTAAGGCTGAACCCAGATAGCCTCCTGAGGAATCTCATTTTGACTGCTTCAACCTGTGGTCTCATTCTTTCACTCACCTTCCACTGATTTGAATAAACAGGGAAAAACATAAATAAAAATGCTAATGTATGTAAGGGGATTTACAACACGTATTATAGGGAGAAGGGTTTTTCCATCTGTTCTTTATGATGCTATTTGGGAGGGCCATTTGTGTAGCTGGCTGCAGCTGTTTGTCATTGGCAGACATAAGGGAGTAACAAGCTATCTCTATTATATATACATCTTAGTCATTAGATGTAGTTGATGTCACGTTTGTCTGACTGGGCTGAAATATGTATGTCACTGCAGTCTGTGGTTGCTATCTGGGGACACATCCTCAGACTAAACCTAAAAACAAATGCTACAGACTTGAACAAGTTTAAGATAAAATAGAGGCAAAATTCCTCCGGACTCACAGAGAAAAGAGACGTTTAGTTTGTCTGTCTGATGCTTCTAAAAAGATAACCTTCAGATAAAGTCGCTAAAAGAGCAGCAGGCCTTCAGTCGAGGTTCACATCATAGTGTGACGCAGCTGAAGGTCGCTCTGTTTGTTGTCTTGAATCACCATAGACTCTCTTTTCTTTATGTATGGTGCAGTGCACATTTAGTGAATTCAAACAAAATGACATCAGCTGCAACGTAAACCTTGTCCCTGTCCTAAAGGTCAAAAATTACACGCCCTCATTTAACTCCCGGAAGAAAGAAGACTGATTGAATTTGAAACACAAAACCTATTTAGTATGAAGAAAAAGCCTGTCAGTCACCACAAATTCTGAATATCCCACTTTTCCCTTTTCACGGTGCAAAAAGACTGCCTTTCATCACTGATGAGCACGTGTGTTTTTTAATATTTTCTTTATTGGATGAGAGATTTTTTTTATTATAAAAGTTATAATTACTGACATTTCAAGGCGAGCCACTACATATTTTAATGCACATTTCAAGTCAGCTCCAAAGTACAAGTTCTAGTCAATTTTAACATTTCCATATCCAGAAGTTGTTCTAATAATAATGCTAATGATAAGAGTAAGATAATTGATACAAACTTAAATTTGAAGACTATAAATCATTCAGATCTTTGTAAGTGTGTTCATGAACTTTTATTGAAGATGTGTTTCTTGCATGTGCAGCACACAGTGCATTATCCTTCTTTGAAGGGCAGAACTGATGTCTACTCCTGTCTTAGCTGGGGCAGCTGAAGTCTAATGTGGACAGAGACCAGATTTAGCCCGTGAACAGCTTTCCCAAACCCTGCAGAGGATTGAACCTCTGTCTGCAGTGTAAGGATTACTGTCAAGATATTTGGTTTTGAAATAGTTGAACTTCAGATGTGCTGTACCTGCACAAGATTTAGTATTTAAATTTTGTTCTGCCTTACTTTAATTAGAAACAAATAATCACAAAAAAAACTAAATTTTACCCTGAAAATTACAGGAAATGCCAGAATGGAATTTTTCTTTCGTTGCTTCTTAAAAAGCTCCCCTCTCCCCTTTTGGAGGGATGAGGTCTCAGAGAGAAGAACATGACATTCAGTCCAGACACTGCAGGGGCGATTTTAGAGCTAGATCTTCAGGGATGTTCTGCTTCTAAAGACTTCTAAAGACATGTAGACATCAATGCAAGTGTTCATTATTTACACTAAATCACAGTTTAGTTTTCAAGGTATATCACTAACTAAAGAACAGTAAAACTAAGTACCTTACTCCACAACAAATAGATTTCATGCAATATGCTGTGTTACAAATGTAATTGTGTATACCATCATCATTATCATGTAGGTACCAGGATTTTTACTGTTTCCAGGCCTCCAGATTGGAACCTTCGGCTGCCTGATCACATGGCCATCACTTTCCCCTCTGATAGGTCTGAAATGGCCATTAAAAAAAAAGAGAGAAAACATTATATTTTCATCTCATTTTTATCTAAAAAGGGAGGCCTGTGGTGAAAGTAGCCTCAGTGAGAGTGGCTGCATTACTTAAATACAATTTCAAAATAAAATATTTTTATTTCAATACTGTAGTCCTTTTTCTGCCAGCATTTAAATTTCAGCTCCAACACATCTCGTAAAGATATGTTTTGATTTTTACTCAGCGACGGTCATCTGCTTACATTAGGCTACTAATGTTCACAATAAAGTCGACAGTACAAAATATTGTGACAACAGACAAATATCAGAAACATTTTCAAGGAAATAAATAGTTGTTTTGAACTGAATAAATAGTCAGCTTCATTTTCACAGGTGTAAAGTCATTAGTCAGTGCATCAGCAGGCCTACTAATGCAGTTATAGGAAAAACAGACATTAAATATTAAATAAAATGTATAATTTCATGGTTCTTGTAGAATAATAGCAACTTTTCACTCATTGTTGGCACATGTTAATACAAATATTGTTTTACTGCTATATATATGCTTCGAAGTATCTCTGTGTTGCTATGGGCAACCATCTCACTCTCAAGAATGAGCCCCAACTCTTTGTTTCCTCTGTCATCTATCAGAAAAGGGAGTGATTTCCTCTTCATCCTGATATTGAATATCTTCAATTGAATTAAATGAAAATATCATTAAAATGAAGCATTCCTGTGTACAAACAGGAAGTAAATGACCCTTAGAGATGGCACAAAATGTATAAACAAAATTAAAATAGTTTTAAATGCAAAATCATAGAATTTCAAATTTTGACGAACAGGGGAGATTAAGTATGATTCACAACAGAAATTCTGAGATTAGTCGCGATGAAAAATATTGACTGTTTAACAGCCCTACTGATTTTAGCTAACATATCGGATAGATTTTTTCACATAGTCACTGCATAAGATTTATTTCACATTCATCTGAAAAACATCCAAAACAAAGCATTTGGGAAGGGCAGGACTATTGAAACAGTTCTCAGAAGGTGATGGGACAAACATTCTGTCTGTCACACAGTGTTCATTTGGAAAGCTATTTTTAATTCTAGTCTCAGTCTTTAGATCAAATGCCTTTTAGTTTTAATCCCATTTAAGTCATTTCTACCCTTTTTAGTTTGCGTCTAGTTTTAGTCGATGAAAACTCACAAACATTTTAGCCTAGTTGTAGTTCATAAAAAGTCCTCACATTTTACTCTTTACTTTTAGTCCAAGCATTTATTCTCTTGCCTAAATCTGGTACCAAGTCCTAATGGTAGTGTGTTGAATTTTGACAGATTTACCCACAGTGGAGAAATATCATGGATTTTGGATTTTGAATGAAAACTAAATTACATTTTATTCTAGTTTTATTCATCTTGACAAAAACTTGACTTACTTTTAGTCAGCTTTAGAAATCAAAGATGTATTTTTGGATAGTCTTAGTCTTTTTCATGTAAAAAAGGCTGTCAACAAACATTTCCAGCCATAATGTTAGTCAAGAAAATTCAACAAAACTCTGCTGTCACATTCATTACAGGCCAATCATCTTTTCTGCCAAGAGAAGCTTTAAGTTTAGCTCTTTACTCTTGTTTCAATAGCGAAAGGTGGCCCAGTCCTGATAAAACTGCTGCTATACTATAGCTACATCTGAGGTTCATGTTACATTGGCTGTAGTAACTGTTTCAACCAGCTTAGACTACAATGTAACCTTAACCGTAGCTATTGCAAACTCATGCTGAAGCAGGCCAGGAGAAGAGTAAAAACATCTCTTTCACTATTAAAAGTTTCCTGTGTTGTTATTTGCTCTTTATTTAATAAAGAAAAGTGGTCCAGTTCTGATAAACCTGCAACTGTGCTCTAGACGCCACACTGGCGTCACTGGGAGACATAGTGCAACTAAACCCCACCTGTCGCTACCGCCATGTTCTCCTCAAATGATGCTGATTGGTCAGGTTCGTTTTAAGACCTGGCACAAATGTTTCAGATTCAAGCTTTGCAAGATGGATTTGCCTTCTGACAGACATGGAATCTGACCATCCCACTGCTTTGACAGGCTACTACTTGGTATCTTTCCACCTTCTGCTATTTTTTGGCTCGGGACTTCAGTCCTTTTCAGTTTCAGTTTCTAATTTTTTTTTCTTTTAGATTGATTACATGTTAGAAAACTTGTTGTCTTTGTTTCAACCTCTAGTCCATGTAGCAGCCTTTTTGTTCCTCCCTTGTGTTTATGAGCCTTGGTTTTGTTAAATTTGTTTGAAAAGGTCATTACACACCATTTGTGCCTTTTTTTTTTAAATCCCTTTAGCCAATATTTAACCCTTCTTCGCAACAATGTCTGCCCATGTTTGCTACTTTTAAGCCACTATGTCACTTTTTAAACCCTTTCCACCACTTTTTCTGCAAACTTTTGCCTCTTTTAACTCATTTTGCCACTTTCAGCCTATGGTTGTTGATCCATTTTTGCCACTATTAACTCCTTTTAATCACTTTTTTTCCAATGTTTTCCAGTCTTAACTGCACTTCACCGGTTGTTACTTTTGTAACCCTTTCCCTTGTGTTTATGAGCCTTGGTTTTGTTAATTTTGTTTGAAAAGGTCATTGCAAACCAGACAGATGATGTTGGGATGCAGCCTCATGGTCTGGCTAAGAAATACCCGTCTCCAAAAATTGCAAATAAAAGTTACACAGATGACTCCAGAATTTTTCATTCCCTTTTGTACCTTTATATCCCGGTTATGCACCTGTTCATTTCAGAGTGCTGTTAAAATGAAGTTGGAGAGACCTGCACTTCTACTGAAATCAGTAATCCATCATATCTTCGTTCTCTATTTAGATCCTCTAGTCCTGCTTCACTGCAGCCAAAGCGCATAAAAACATGCACCTAAGTGATTAAAAAGTGTTCCACTTTTCTATAAATGCAGATACATAATTGCGTGCTTATGCTACGTAATGGCTGTTTGACTTGAATCCAACACTGCAGACTCATCATAGGGCTCAATACACTGCACTGCTTAACTATACTAACATCACATAACTGCTCACTTTGTAGGAATAACTGTCAAGTCCCAAGTGGCGTTCAAGGGCTTGGGAAAGCAGATGGTGTTCAATAAAGTTTTACTCAGAACAGGAGCAGCTTCATTATAAGAAACACTTACAGCATTCATTTCATTACAACTGATACTTACAGAAACAACACTGACAAGATCAGCTCTTTAGGAAATGTAACCACATGACTTAAACCTCTTTTTTTTTTTTCTTTTCCAAAAGGTTGCCAAACTCCTACTGTGCATCAGCTATGAGTAAACTGCTGTCATATCAAGGAAAACAAAGATGAACATGCTGCTGTCTGAGCTTAAAGCTCCTGTGAGGAGTTTATGGCTGGGGAAGAAACAGCCTGAAATTGATACTAATGCCTCTATACGACACATAAAAACAAACAAACCCATTAGACGCAAGATTTACTATTTCTATCAAGTTATTTTTAAAGTTTGCCACTGAATTGGTGTCATATAAGAAGATTAACAGCACACAATAAGCCAACAAAGGCTTTCCTGTCAGTGCAGTTCCTTGCATCTTTCAATAAAGAATGTTTGCCCACCTCCGACTAACCTGCCGCTGTACCATAGCTACGTCAGAGCTGATCCCTACCATCTTGTTCTCCTCAAATGATGCTGATTGGTCCAAGCCATTCTAAGATTTGGCCCAATCATTTGAAATTGGAGCTTTACAAGATGGATCTACCTGATGATAGGCATGGAATAAGGTCAGTCTATCTGTTCTGTAACGTTGGGCCAGGCCTGGAGGGAATGTACACGGGTTCAGGTGGGAGTGAGCTGGAATTTCTGGGCCTGATCTAAGCTCTAATTTTTGACAATATTCACCACTTCCCACGTACTCCCATATGATTTGTAACTTTGGATAGAAGTAGGCCCACCCACAGGTTTGCCTTGGCCCCTGACAAACCCAGAGAATGGGCCCTCCCCGGTTGTGATTAATTGATGGTATAAATGCATGTGGGTTGGATCAGTAGCATTGTTAGCCAGCTATCCCGGCAAACAGTTAACTTACCTCATTTTGGAGGTGAAAAGTGTGTAGCACTATAATTGGGTTCTGCTGTTGAAATTATTTATTTGTGCCACTTTTAAACTTCTTTTAACTGCTTTTCCTGTCCATTTTTACAACTGTTATTTCTACTCTGTGGTTTGTGCACTTTTTTACCCATTTTTCAATTCCTGTCTCTGTCAACCCATTTTTCCTACTTTTAGCACTTTTTTGACACTGTCTAACCCATTTATATAACTTTTGTCTACTCGTTTTGTGCCGGTTTTGACCCATTTCTGTGTCTGTTATCCCATTTGTGCCACTTTTCACCCTTTTTCACAACTTTATCTGCCCATTCTTAGCACTTTTAACTCATTTTTACACTTTTCAATCCATTTTCACAACTTTCTCTGCCCATGTTTAGCACCTTTAATTCATTTTTACACTTTTTAACCCATTTTCACAACTTTCTCTGCCTATTTTTGCCATTTTTAACTCATTTTGCCACTTTTTTAACTCATTCACAACTTTTTCTGCCAATTTTAAGCACTTTTTACTAATTTTGCCACTTTTTAACCAATTTTCACAACTTTTTTTTGCCCATTTTTGCCACTTTAGACCTTTATTCTGTGTTAACCCATTTGTGCCTTTTTTTAAACCCCTTTAGCCAGTATTGAACCCTTTTCTACAACTTTCTCTGCCCCATCTTTAGCACTTTCAAGTCATTTTGCCACTTTTTGATCAATTTCCACAACTTTATCTGCCCATTTTTGCCACTTTTAACTCATTTGCCTGTGTTCACCCATTTGTGCCTTTTTTTTAACCCTTTCAGTCAACATTTAAGCCTTTTCACAACTATCTCTGCCAATTTTTGCCACTTTTAAGCCACTATGTCACTTTTTAAACCCTTTCCACCACTTTTTCTGCATACTCTTGTCTCTTTTAACCGATTTTGCCACTTTCTGCCTATGCTTGATCCATTTTTGCCACTATAACTCACTTTTTTAATCCATGTTTTCCAATTTTAAATGCATTTCACCAGTTTTTACATTTGTAACCCGTTTCACAACTTTTTTCTGCCTGTTTTTACTTTGTTTAACACATTTTTGCAACTCTATGCCTATTTTGTGACTCTGTCAACCCATTTTTCACATTTTTATTCTATTTTAAGACAAGGGGTTTACATTTTGAAGAAGGCTGTATACTACAGCATAAAAACATGCATTAATTATTTGTTGCTTTTAATAGAGTGGTTATTATTAATCAGGTAAAAAGATCAAATATAGCCGGGCCCCAGAAAGCTCCCCCACTTTATACCCCCTTTTGGGCAGCCTTGTGTGCTGTTCCAGGTTTGCTTAAAAATGATGGTTTAACTTTTTAATAACTGAAGGCTTATCTTAAAGTTGTTTAAATGGACTTCAGACTAAGAAAGCTGGTATGACTGTGATTGTTTTAAATGAAGCGATACACAGTGCTTTACCTGAGCTCATAGTTCTACATTAAAGTTGAAATAGCTCACTAAAAAACACTACCCCTGCTAAAGCACAAAACTGGATTAGATTCATGCAAAATATTACATTACCTCAACAGATTCTCAAATAAACTTCTTAGAGTGTAGTCTATGACCTCCCCTCAAAAATCTCTGGGATTTTAGATTATTCTTCTTTGTTCTGTCTCACAGCTGTAGTTTGAACCCATGTTTAGAGGAGCCTTTAACCTCACAGTAATTGGACAGCAGCATGGGAGGTAGCAAAGACAAATAACGACATATAAAAAGTTTTCTTTTGTTCAACTGAAAAGCACAAACCACTTACCATGAAGTTTCAACATTTCACAATCGTTTGTCTTGCATGAAAAGTGAATAATTCAATTCGAATCAAAACTTCCACCAAGGACTCACTGATGTTATGACAGAGTTTTATTTTAGCTCATGAAGTCAGAACTTGTTTTAGAAAATGAATTAACTGATTCAATCTTATTAAAGTTAGCTGAGGTGATAATGGCAAAAACACTCCACTTAGCCTCTGTCACTCAGTAAAAACATGAGTAAAACTGATTAAAACTACAGCAATGTTTGTTTGTGTGAAACCTTTTCTGTTGACTGAAGTTATTAAGATAAATTTGATTTTGTAAAATCCAATGAGGCATAGAGTGGTGGCACGTATCATGATCAAGTCTATTAAATCCAAGTTTTCCATCTTTAGTTGCTGTAGTTTAAGCTTACTGGACAAGTGTTCAAACCACAAATCCTCAAATAAGATACAGAGACATTTATTTACTAAATTACATAAGGAATCTGGCCTTTACTGGAAGGAGGTTTATTATAGCAGGCTTTTTTAAATATCAGATGCGTTGTGCTTTGTCTGATATTAATGCATGAAATCATTCCATTTAATTATCATGACAGCATTGAAACTAAAATAGCTTACTGATGTTGAGAACTGCTACTGCTTACGTTACTGCATCTCATTTATGTTTTACCCTGCCTGCTTGTGATGATGATTATTCTCTGTTATTAGTAACGAGTTCAGTTACCAGCCCACTTCCATCCATGAAGTTGTGGCCTCTCTTGGCATGTCCAGTTCAAGTAGAGACCAGACCCGCTGCTCTGTCTCGCCTTTCTCCACGGTTCATTTCCTGATTTAAATTGAGGACTCGGTTCATTAAAAACTACTAAACAGTCACAGCAAAACTTAATAGTAAACCGATATTTTGGTTTCATGGATGAGTTTACATTAATGAGGGAGAAAAGCGGTAAAAAGTGCCCTTCCAGTTTCATGCTGAGAGTGATCCCAGAATGGTAGCACACAGCACAAAGCAGGAAGGCCACTTTTAACAGCTTTTCTCCTTCACTGTGTGAAATACAAATTGACTGCTGGTCCCTTGAGGATAAGTGAAAGCCATAGCTTAGTTAGCGTTATATTTTAAATTAGTTTTTGCTTGAGGATAAGTAATTTTAAAAACAAGGTCATAAAATGAAAACCCCCATTTAGCACAACTTCTTCCTTTAAATTTTAACAACCCTTTAGAAACTAAACAGTCAACAGTCACTTCCAGTTCAAATGTACTATCCTAGGCATACATCCCAGACCTGTCTGCATGCTGGACCAGCAGAGCTGAAACTGGTATGGATCTTCTCATTTAATTGATAAATCAACAAACAACATTTTTTTAAATTGCTGGACAGATCCCTTAAGAGCTGGGATTGATTTTAAAGCAATTTTCAAAGAACAGACAGCAAGCATTTCAATCATATTTTCTATTATGCCATTTGCAAGTCCCAGCCCCCTCCGTTCAGCTCCATTTCTGCCTCCCCCTCTCTTCATTTATGTCCATCACAGACAGATACCAACTCACCTGGGAGTCTGTGAGTGAGGAACCTCTGATGCGTTCCACATTGCTGCCTCTGTGATTGCACTGTTTACAGCCAAAGACAACTGCAGCCTGGTGCAGTGGAGGATAATTAGACCTGTGCTTTGCTCTGCTTGTGCTGTTTGAGTAATCTGTTTGGCAGAAAAAGGGAACTGGCCAACAGTTATTTACCTGCGGTGAGCAAAAAGCCAATGTGTCATGCCTGGTGATGGCTGGAGAGTCTCTCGTTGGCCTGGATAGTTAGGGATGATTTCTACAGTTGTAAGGATTTTAGCATTTGCAACATTTGGATTGTAAATGGTGAGAGTTTGGGGTTTTGGTGAAAATAATAAAATGTTCTCTTCCCTATTCAACCAATTTCACAAACTGGTGGATGTTAGACCATTCAAAGAATAAATAACTGGTTTCATTTTCATGCAAAGGGTATTTTTTCAGGGTTATTGACTTCAGACATTTTCAGTCTCCTGTGCTTTTCAGTTTTACTGTCATATATACCATACTCTGAGACTACAAACACATACATGGTCTGTCATTGTAATGTCTTTGAATCCATCATTTCCAATTGTTGTGGATTTTAAATTTACATTTTTAATGTATTTTTCAGTGTATTTCTTGTGTAATTTGTCGTGTGTTATATCATGTTATGCTGTTAAGGTGATGGAATTATTAAAGACAACTGAGGCTTATGTATTTTTCTGTCAGACCTGTTGTTTGTTGGACTCTATACAGACCTTGAGCAAAGCTCAAAAGTGATATTGGTTTCTTTTTTATTAAGTTTAAATTTAGCATTGAAGTGAAGAGTGATATTCTGGGCCTGGGGTCAATAATTAGTGGGTTCAAGTGTTGTCGAATCCTGACCAGTGTCTACCTGCCCGCTCCTCTCTCAACCTGTCTGATCTTTTTACATTTATAGTGACGCTAAGCTCTTGAATAAGAAAAGGTAACGATGAAAAAAAGCCTTTTTTAATCAAGTAATATGTTCATTCTTCAACATAGTATAGCAACTTTTGTAATTGTATGGTCATTTTTTGCCCAATTTTGTAACTCCTTTTAGCCATTTTCTGGCCTATTTTGCCACTTTTAACCCATTTGCCATGTTTTATCCATGTTCGTCATTGTTTCGCCAATCCTTGCCCAATTTTGCCCATTTTTTGCCCCTTTTTCCATTTTTTTCTACCAATTGTCATTAAGTTTTCCACTTCTTTTAGCCTCTTTAACACATTTTGGCACTTTACACCCATTTTTTGTCCCTTTTCACAATTATTCCATTCTTTACTATTAAAGTTGTTTGTGTTTTTTGTTTTTTCTACTTTATTTTGCAGCATCCTGACATTTGTTCAGTTTGCACATCCACATAGTTAGCTTTACCAAGAGGGCTATATTGTACCAAAGCATAAATAAATAAAACCCATTTTTTGTTCATTTGGTTATTATTCAGGTTAAAATAAAATATTGTTATCACAGCTTAACTTTACAGTGAACCATGATTTTGCTGACCTCCATTGGACCCCATTTTAACAGGACCCCAGAAAACTCTCCTCTTTGTCCTTCCTTATGGGTGGCCTTGACCCTTCATCTCTACTATTACTGAGTTAACAGCAATCATATACCTAACAAGGTATTTGTGTCATGGCGTCAGTCCTATGCAGTAGGTGCTGCAACACTGCAGCACATAACTGTATGAAGTTTGAACAGGAAATGTCCACACCACAAATAACCAGCCACCTTCAGTATCCCACTCTTGGCATACAACTCTAGTTGGTACGGGTATCACAAGCATTTACATGAATTCTATTGTTGTTTTTCTCTCCATGTTGCAGTAGTGTTGGACTTACAAATGTGAGTAAAAGTGGGCAAGAAACACTCAAAAGTGAGTTCCTAGATAGATACATAACAGCAATAAACATAAAAACATACGAAAAGTTAGCTGATCACCGTGCTAGAGTTTACCACAAAGTACTTGGAAGGTTTTTACTGTTGTTAATTTAAACCTGCAAACCCACTGGATCAATAACCCTCCCCAACCATACCGTATGAAAGATACAAGGGTATTCCTCTTCCTTTGTGTCTATAATACATGAGCTCAGCGAGAAATGGATCGAACATACACAGAAAGTTTAAGATCCCTAGATAACTCCTGTTTGGGAGAACCATATCCACTTAAAATGGTAGATATTGTTCCTCCTAAGACTGTATCACTAACTCTGCACACTACATGTAGAAACTCTTCCCGTTGCATGACCTACAAGTTGAGAATCTGAACTGTGATTTTTAGTAAGTTGAGAGGTATGGGATATGACTGTGACATGATTGTGTAACACATATCCAGCATTTTTTTCAATTACAGACTGGACCTTTGACTGAAAACTTTCTCCATTTTATGCATCTAAGACAGTATCTTTACACAAACTCTTGTGGACTTAATGAACTGTATATCTTTACTAGACTGACCTGTGTTTCAGGCCCTAGACTTTCTTTGTTTCTGCTATTTACCACAATGTCTCTTATATAACTGCCACTCTATGCTTTAAATAAATCAGTTCACACATTATTCTGCTACTGTGTCTTTACAATATTGCATAATATTTAGCCTTGACATCCCCTAATCTGTGATGCAAATCATACATTCGAAAGAAATTCATAGTTGTTCCAATGTTACTCTACGTTTATTATGTGGAAGAAACTGTCCTGTATATTGTATTTTGACTGCTCCTGCTGGGAGAGGTCAGAATCCAAGGTCAGCATTATAGGTAGAGCTCGCACAGATCATGTTGTTGAAGAACACTGGTGCAAGGCAGATACATGCTGACATGGACTGGTCTGGATGCAGTCTTTGGACAAACATGCCGACAGGCTGTATGCTACAATTCACCATTTCAAACAAGACATTCAAAAGGGAATACTGGGTTCAATTTTGGAGTGCAGAAATCAAAACCAAATTGAATCATGGATAGGTCAAGGTGGGATCATGTGAAAACTACATTAAAAAAATTTCATACTTTCCAATATCTTACATAACCCCTAATGGATATACATTTAAATATTGTATTTTATTTTACCATGGTTTCTGTTGACAACAACAACATTTTGGCTGTTTTCTTTAGATCTCGCAATCTAATCTCAGGGTAATGGTTTCATAGTGAAACATAGCAGTCAGCATTCAACATGTCCTTTAACACCTTTAAAATCTGGGCTGAGACCCGTTTCAGCAAAAAGCCTTCATCAGTATTCACATGTCCATTATTGGTTCGTATGACGCTGCTCTGCCCAGATTAAAATAAATTAGAGGACTTTTTCTGTGCTTACTGGTTTTGTAGTGTTTTTATTGCTTACATCCTTGTAACACTCGGTCACAGTCATTCCAGAGTGGGTGTCTCAAATATGGACAGTAACAGCATAAAAAAATAAGAACCAAGGTGTAGAGTGAAAGTGAAAAACTGAAGCTCTTTAATGGCAAAACACAGCCTAAATTTCTTAATTTTTTCAATTATAACTAATTATTTTCAATGAAAAATAGAACAGCATGGACTCAAGATGGAACAAAAGATTGAAATGGAACAATGTGATTGAGGCATGCCCTTCAAAATAAAAGCACATCCTAGAATTTTTGCCACATATTTTTCCAAGCACACGTCCTCGGCCCACTGAAAATGGTTTTGCAACACACTTTTGGGTCCCTACCCATCATTCAGAACCAAGGATCTATAGAATAGACCATGATTAAACCATGATTCTCGTCACTTGCAGAAAGATTTTTTTTGGGACCTTGTGAAGAAAGCTGTACATCCACCACAGCCATCATGCAGCATACTGTTTTCTGTATTGGTCATGCATCTGAAGAGTTTTCATTGATTTGTGTGCTCCTTTTTGGCCTGCAATGAAAATGCTGTTCCCATTATATATACATTTCATTTGTTTTTTGTTTTTTTTGTTTTTTTAACTCAAAAAACTGATTTAAATCATATAAGAGGATGCTTTGTTAGATGATGACATTCAAAAGTCAGATTCTCAATAATCACGTTACATGTTATTGGTGTAAATCAAGCAAAGTAAAAATGTAAGGATGTACATCCCTGTTGGGCTGTGAAAGCATGTGATCCTATTACAGTAATACATAGTAACCAATTGAAACACTTCATAAACAACATTTTGACCTTTTCTGGTACATAGTAAAAGACTTAGTATTGAGGATAACTGAATGAAAATGAAATATATCACCATGCTGCTTGTTTAGGATATAAATAAGTTGAATGTAATCAGTGGTGTCAAATAAGGTATCAGTTGCTTTCACAGAGGAACGTGTACAGTATAAAAAGTCCCTCCAGCAGACTGCTTTCACAAGTAGCATCCCTGAATACTGATGTAATGTATTCCACACCTTCCCCTTGAGTTCTGCCACATCAGCTGCTGAGCGCTGCTTTGATGTTTCTGTTGTAAAAGCGCTACAGTCTCAGGACCCCTTTGATTGTGTGAAATGTGCTGTGTGTTCGCTATTAAACATCTGTTAGCAATTTTAGTCTTTAAGATGAAGGTTGGGCTGCCGTTGTTGACCTGTGCTTTCTTTTCTCTGTGTCGGCTGACTTTGAGGTCTTTTTAGCTCGGAAATTTCGAGTGATAAGCAGAAGTCTGGATCTTTTCCTGACTTATTCTAAAAGACTGAGCCCTACCAGTGCCATGCTGTGCCTTAGCTGTATCCTGTGTCACCCTGGTTTCACAGGATCACATCCTGTGTGTCACTGATAAAACAAGGGTGATGAGGCAGGCTGCTAAGACACTGTGCCGTCTTCTTTCATTGCTTTAAAAATCAGCTTTAATGTGTCTCTTCAAATACTATCCTATTAACTCAAACAAATATAATACAATAAAAATGTAATGGATCAGCAAAGGATCATCTAGTGTGGGGTACTTGACATTATTTAGACTTTTTATTGATTCATTTAGTTGAAAATAAGTCAATATTAGGCAATGTATGTTTAGGCTTTGGTAGACTTTTAATCCAAGATAGAATTATAGCTTAAGGTGGATGTGTTTACTCCCATTAAAAGAAAAAAAAATGTAATGCTGCTTTTTTATTTCCCAAGCCATGACTCATAGGCTCCTCTGGATCATTAGAGTGGATCATCTGCTGCTGTGGACCCACACATCTAGCACTTTACAGCATGAACCTTGGTCCTGTACTGCTCTGGCCTCTTGATTGCCCTCTTCCAGGCCTGCACCAGTCCCATGCCCCATCTCTCCAGGTATCCTCCCAGCTTCCACCTCGCACACGGTCGCCCTCAGCTATCCCCAGCATCTGGACCAGCCCACCGGGTCCCGGGCATCCAGTATGTGGTGAGCTGGATCAGTCCCAGGAAAGCACACCAGGTGTCCATAAAAGCACACTTGCAATTCCCGTATCAAGCAACCAACACTTCTCATCCCTTTTCTCCTGAGCATGTAAGCATTAGATGCTTGCCAATGATTCCCATAGATGCACAAAAGATAAGTTGTCATAAAGGAGTCCTGCTGGTGCCTCTGGCCATCAGTCAACATCCAGGCCTCAAAAGAGAATAGTAAAACAAGGAGGACCAAGGACTTAAAGACTCTGACTTTCGTCCGCATGCTCAGATACCAAGAACGCCACGGTCTTGTTCAGCAAACCCATCAGCCCATCCATGAATCCAAGTCTACAGCTGATGGATGGATTACTCTGCCAAGGTAGGTGACTTGCTCTACAACTTCCATGTTCTCACCATTCACAGATACGATGGTGGCATCCAAAGTGTCCCCAAATGCCTAGGTCTTCGTTTTGTCCTGGGGATGTGCATTTCCAACACTTCAGCCTCCTCACTCAGCAAGTTAAGAGCCCCCACAAGTCCACCTACAGTCTCCTTAAGGATCACAGCACCTTTACCAACATCCAGATCAGTGGTCTGGTCATCAGCAAATGACACTCCACAGTTCAATGCCTCTCTCAGCTGACCCATCATCTAGTCCATACAGGTGGTGAAGAGCATAGAAGCCAAGGCACACCCCTGCCTCACCCAGAATCAACTGGGAAGAAGCCAGAGGTGGAGCCACCACACTTTACAGCACTATGTCTACATGCAGTTGTAGACAAGGGGGGAAAAGACTGGAATCTTTAAGAGAGCTTGGCAGTAAACTGGTAACAATACAGTCAACAGTATTACTTCTACTACAAACATAATTTAAAACAAATGCTTGTCTTGAGCCCTGCACAGCAGGAATTTTCAACTCCATTACAATGGCCAAAAAACTGCTTAATGCTGCATTTTATCTTAGAACTCACTTTTATTCAAGACGATTTAAAGACGAAGGTTGTTGCTTTAATTGCGGTCAAATAAATAGCTATACTACTGTAGCTGCTTTGTAGCTCATGCAGTAGTGTAGCTCTTCCCCCACTGTTATGTTGTTAAAATGCTTTAATTATGAAAAAGCCATATCAGGAATTGGGTGTTTTTAATAGCAACTTAACACAGATTATGAGGAGAAGAGAACTTTAACACAGATTCAGCCACAACCCACACTAAGAGGCAGTGAAAGTATCTTTCTGTGATCTTAAACACAGTCATTAGTTGAGTATGGCGTTGTTATAAGGGTACAAGGGGAGTCATAGCGCTTGAACATGCATTTGAATGCCAAATCTGTTTAAAATTTTGGAATGATTGGAAATTAAATTTACCACAAAGAGCTACAAAAGCTACCATGACATGAAATGCATGTAATATTGCCCACTTATACCTTTAAACCATGTCCAATTGTGATCTCTCTCTCATGAAGGACATGACCCTGAATACCCTGCCAATCTAGCTAAGTAGATTCCATGTTTATACAAGGCCGATAGTAGCCAGCAAGTACATTTATTTCCTGTATTACATTTGAAGGAGAGCATACTATATATGACCTGTATAGTGGTCACAATAACAAAGGACACAATCATAGTAAGTCAAACAAGGTTCAAGGAAGAATGCATAGGCAGATATATTATTTAAAAGCAAATCTCATAATGTCAACCCACAGGTTCAATGTATAATGGTAGTTTCATAACCTCTCTTTATTCTACCATGCTATGTCAACAAAATAACTGATGTGTAAGATGCCTATTTAACATAACCATGCCCAATGAATTGAGAGAACTGACCAATCACAAGCTGGTATAGTGCTGCAGTGCTATTTGATGGATGTGATCTAGGATTTAAATGCAACTGTCAACATGAAAATCAGAGATTCAAGTAAATCAACGATCAATTCATTACAGTGAAAGAGCAAATTTAGACATCCAATCAAATTCAATATTTTCAAAGTAATTAACTCAAGGGTTTCAATAAACATCCCTGTTAACAGGACATGATGAGGTTAAAATCTGACAAATTAAGTCCCTAATTGAAGCTGTGGTAACAGATTTGAGATTAAAACCCTGACAGACACACAACCATGACATTTGGTCTTCTGTGCATACAGCCTTTCTGCTCATACAGCAACAGAGATGCTGATATTTCATTCAATTATTCTCTTTCAAGGAAAATACACACTGTGACTTTAGCTGTGTTGCTCATCATAACAGTGCCCCATGAGTATTGAAGGCTTATTGTTAACACTATCAATATAAGATTTAGGAATTCACATGCAAAATTCACAGTGAAGATTTTCTTTGCTGCCCTGGATCATAATGTAAAATAGGTCCATGCTGCACCATCAATAATAGATTCCATGGTATCACTTAAACAAAGAGCAATCATCTTCTAAGCTGGGTGCATGAAGAATCATGCATTTTTAAATGCTCAAGTTGTGAAATGTAATGTCAAAATAGCATGTTTTTGATTATAATCATGGTGCAAAGGAACAAAAAAAAGATGCAAACTTGGATAAGATGGCAGACACTTAAGTAATCCCTCTTTTCTCAAACACCTTTTTTGTCGATATAATTATGTCAACACTGTGAGCCTCCTTTTCACAAGTTTTTCTTTGGTGTGATTTGCACAGCTTCGTTAAAAGCATGCTGTATTTTCCGGTAATAAGTTTAGCCCGAGCTGTTTGTGGGCTGCTCTAATTAGCTGCTTGTCCCACAAGCTATCTCTCTGATGTGGTAATGTGTGTTATGGATTGTGAGGATGCAAACGGAATTAGAGTAAACAAGTTCATTGTGCTCAGTTTTTATTACAAGGAGGAAGTAAAATTGTACTTTTGCTCTTATTTTTTCGTTCATATTTGTTTACTGAGTCATTTTGAACAGGCGTAGTGGCCTGCAAGGTGTCGTTTGTTATTGGTGGATAAAATCAACACGTATAACTATAGTGGGACCTGATTTACCAGTGTTAATCCTGTATGGGGATAAAGAAAAACATTATTCCATTAATAATTGTACAAAAATTAGCATGTTTAGGAAAAGTTCCTCTTATTTCTTTGGAAACTAAAAAGAAATGTTGCCATACCAATCCAATAAAATCTTTTTAATGCACATATATATGATGCTGTGATAAACAAAATGCTTTTGAAATAAGGAAAAACATTACAAATGCAAGTTGCCATGGTAAATACCACATTTACTCTGTCTTTTCATTTGGATGAATTTTGAGAATATTGCAGATGTTATTTATGTTAAAAACCTCAAAGAGAAATATTATGCAATGCAAATGAAAATGAAACAATGGCATATAAATTTGTGATACTTAATGAAAAAACTAAAAGGTGATTATTTAACACTGTTTTTTATTTTAGAAATATAGGGTTTAGAAGTCCAGATTGTTTGTGTAGGAATAATTTTAGTAATCTGATACTCTAAACCTAATGATATAGAGGGTTTTCTGTACAAAATCAAAAACTGATAGTCAAATAATCCTGACACTGGTCATTAATGCTACTAAACAGTGCCTCAAGAAAAACTGGAACTTCATCCCTATATTATGACTCATTTCAATGTAATTTCTAATGATTTATTCTTAGCTTGGTGCATGAATGATATGAACTAAATCGTAAAGTTTCAGTGTGGATAATTATTACTTAACCTACACCTCTGTTTGGAGGTGAAGATGGCGAACAAGCCTTTACATGTGTCAAAGTTGAAAAAATGTCTTTCAATCCTGCATACCTCGTCAAAACACTGTTTAAAATAGAGTTAATTCAACAGGAAACAAGCTTAGTTGTTTAAATGGCTGTAACAGAAACATTTTGAAAATGCAATGCTTTGTGGTGCTGCCTGTGCAGTTTGTTTCTTTTTGTCAGTTTGTGGCAGTGATTTAAGGGCTATTCCTCTGCACAGGTTGCATCACACAGGATTGGACTTGCATCAATGCCAGACGTCATGCTGTACATCCTGACCAAGATGAACACATACAGTAGCAGGCAGCTGAAATTCCAAAAAATGTGTCCACATAGTAAGAAGCTGCAGAATATTGGGGGTTTGCTTTAAAAGACACTGCACCTTTCTCCTGCTCGTAGAAATACTTCATGTTTGAAATATTCTTCACAGAAATAAAGCAGTTATTTTTAACACTTGGCACAAACTGAAGGATTTTTTTCTTAAACACTTCTTTCCCATACATGGCGACAAATAATGGCCGGGTTATTTGTTTTCATTGTGTGTGGCAGGCACTGAGATGACACACACAGCACACTGTACTTTCATACAGTGGTTCCCAAACATTGGAGACCCCTCCACTTGTATCTAAAATAATTTTAGTATTTTTAAAAATTGTTCAAAACCAAACATCATAGCCTGAACACAATTTTATTTTATTTTTCTAGCAAAACACCTTTGTAAGTAAATCTTTACTTACATAACACAAGTATTTAATCATGACATCTGTACACAATTTGGCAAACGTGTATAGATTATCAAATGTGTGCACAAATCCACAAATGGGTGTACAGACATGCAAATGCATGTAAAGATCTGCAAGTACATGTACAGATCTGCAAATGTGTGCAAAGATCTGCGAATGTGTACTCAGATCTTGTGCAAAAGCAATGGTGGTTTTTTGCCTTCAGTGCAGGTTCACCGGCTAGCCTGCCTGCCTCAGCATCACCTGGGCCAGTATTCAATGCTAAACTGCAGTTAAGACCTTATTAAAGCTCCATATAATGTCAAAACCAATGACTTCTCTAAAATCATATCACAGCAGGGGTTGAATTGCCATCTCTACTGGATAGGGTTTCATTGTGTTCTATTTTTAAACAGAAATCACCACTTTATGAGCCATGTGATGTCAGCAATAAGATCAAGAGACGTCATACATTTGAACATTTATAACAGCTGAAGGGAAAAAAAGATATTCTTACACAGGTACACTATATGTCACTGAACAATGCTGATATAGTTCAGTAATATTAAGGCACATGGGATAATAAGTAGAGCTGATGGCTCAACAGAAATGTCATGACCTTAAATCCAGATATTTTGGGTTCAATTCCAGTGGTGTCCAAAAGCGTATCTGTAATTTTTTTTGTTGGTGAGGCTTATTCACTGCTTAGGAGTTTAATCATTCAAGCCAGAAAAAAAAGAAGAAACACAACTCTTCTCACACCGCAAGAAGGATAATAAAGTTATCTCGTCCAAAAGATGAATCTTGACTTTTAACTTGCTGGAACTGTGGAAGGAACATTACTGGACTGACCTATGCTCACTTCTGGATCTCTTTAATCTAATCCCCCAACATGATTCGAGTAAGACGCTTTGATCTGGGCAGAACTAGCTGAAAACTAGAAAACTCCATTTGTGGTCATATTGTCTCTGCCTATGTGTTGTTGATTTACCTGAAGGTGTTCATGTTATTGCCTTGGTTTTAGTCAGCTATTTAAAGAACGTGAGCCATCCTCTCACTCCCTTGTTTCCCTCAAACTCTTTCTCACACAAACCTTTCTACACGTGTTGTTTTATAAAAAGTGTTTTTTGTAGTTTAGTTCATAATAGTCACTTGTTTGATTAAGTGTCATTGATTCTGATTGATGCTGCTTTGTTAAATAAATTCTATTACAGTTTTAAAGAGAAGTTGTCTGTGACTTTTGTGCATATATACTGTAACAATGTGCTCGTTGAGGAGATCAGGGATCATTCTTGCACCTTCTATCTGTTTGAATGCTGATATTTCTTAAACAATGATATTATTATTATTTAAATCTTAATTCTGAGGAAGACTTTTGCTCTTTTTGTTTGCCTTTCCCTGTTTTTTGTTTTGTTTTGTTTTTTTTTGCTTTGTTTTCAGGGCAGTCCCCTGTAAATTATTAATCTGGATAAAAATGTATCTATTCATATTAACAATGATAAGAATAATTCATATTTAATAATAATCAAAATCTAGCATTAAAACCCCTGAAACAAAATTGAAATAAAATTGTCCTTTTGCAGGAAATAAAGAGGGTTGCTTTCATTTTAAATCATTGTGGTGTGAATTTGGTTTTTAGCCTGTTCTTTTTTTCTGTGCTTTTTGAAGTCTTTAAATAAAGTTTGATATCAAGATGTTTAATGTTGACAAGCATTACAGAAATCCAGAGAAATCTACATCTGTTCCTCCAACCTCCCTCCTTAAAGAGAACACTTTGACAGCCACAGAGGGAGAACGTGCTCAGCTGTGTTTGTGCATAAGCAGCACATTACTGAAACTTTAACAGACTTTGCCTGCAGTCAAAGTGATGACCTCCCCTGCTGTGCACGAATCACCCACACATCTGTCACCATCGCAAATGACGACAAAAGTCTGTTTGATCGGTGATGGCAGTCTGAGAGACCAGCCAAGCTCAGGAAAGATACAACATTGACCCACCGGGATGTTCTACTGAAAAAGCAAAGAGAAATCTACTCCACCCTGATCACGATCAATGACACGACCTCTCCAACCTGAACTACAACAAGCTGCATCCATCACCAAGACACTTCAACTGAGAGAAACAGAGGGGTAAATTGCAAAGTCTGCCTTGATTACAAGCCAGAGATATCTCCTTTTTTCATTTATTCTTAAAATAAATGATGAAAGCTGCCTGTTTCTGCGATAATTATTTATTACATATCAAAACTGTTGTGCCTTTTTCATGGGCATACATTTTCTCAGATGTATACTTGTGATACAGTCACCACAGTTATCATGGGAGCATTATCCTCTCAGTTTGCTAAACATAATTATTATAAACAGGAAGTGCAAAATAAAAAGATTCCTAGTACCAACTTCAGAGGAGCAAAGATTAGGAAAAATGTTGTTAAACAGTGTGTATAAATGACACTAAGTAAAAAACAAAATTATAGTGAGCTGAAAAAGGTATTAATTGGAAAGTTCTATTTACCTGTTAAGTAAAGTACACTATATAGACAAAAGTATTTGGCCATCGGACCAGGTCAGGTATGGGAGCATATATCAATTCAGCACTTTGCTGTGTCAGCCTTGGTCCTGTACTGCTCTACCCTCCTGATGGCTGTCCTCCAGGCCTGTGCCATGCCCCACCTCTCCAGGTACCCTCCCAGCTGCCCCCTCTATGAGGCATGCAGTTGCTCCCTGTGTCTGGACCAGCCCACCAGGTCCAAGGTACCCAGAATGCGGTGCATCAGATCAGGCCCGAGGAAGCGCACCAGATGCCCATGGAAGTGCAGTGTCCATTCCCGTATAAGGCATCCCATCCTCGCTCTCCTGAGCGTGTCAGCATTAGATACACAGTCTTGCAAACATTACCCAAAGATGCAGAAAGGAGAAGTTGTCATAAAGGAGTCTTGTTGGCGCCTCTGGCCATCAGTCAATGTCCAGGCCTCACGAGAGTGTAGTAAGACCAGAAGGACCAAGGGCCAAAAACTCTGATTTTCATCTTCATGCACATGTAACACCACACTGTCTTGCTCACCCCATGCGCAAGTCCAAGTCTGGTGTTGATTTCAGCCTCACAGTCAACAGATCAATGAATTACATTGCGAAGGTAGGTGAACTGCTCTGTAGCTTCCAGGCTCTCACCATTCACAGACGCAGATTCAGTGGCAGCATCTCTAGTCCCCAAATGCCTGGATCTTTGGTTTGGCCCAGGAAATTTGATAGACATTCCAAATGCCTCAGCCTCCTTTCTCAGCAAATTAAGAGCCCCAACAAGGACACCTACAGTCTCCGCAAGGATCACAGCATCATCAGCAAAGTTCAGATTGCCGCGCAGTATTTCAACTGCAAAGAACCTTCAGAATTTATCTTTTAGATTCAAGGTCCAGTACATGTCAACAAACTACACTTCGTCTCTTTAGTTGTTTGGACTGGGTACGGGTATTCCACCATTGTGCCCCTACATACAGCAGCCCTGAATAGCTAGGGCAATTTCTCTTTCTCTTCATGATGGGGAGGCTAATTGTTGACTTGAGAGGGGTGAACTTAAAAAAAAAAAAAAAAAAAAAAAAACTACATGAAACATGTTTGAGCCACTGAGCAAAAAACAGAGGGAAGTGCCCTCCATTAAGTGTGAACAACGAGCTGAGAATAACAAAACCAGAGGGGGTTTGACTTCATTTCATTTTGTACCCACAACTTTTTGGTTGATATTTTTTGGCCAAAATAAATTTGAATAATGTTGTGTGTTGTACTTTTAACATAGATTGAAATAAACTTCAAACCCTTGCCTTCCAAGCCATTAAAGCTGCTTTGCTTTAGATTCTGGTTCTGATTATTCACATGCTTTCAAACTATGTATTGACCTTGTAATCAGTTAAAAATTTTACTCTGGCCTGGGAAGAGAATTTGTATTTTTACATTTACAGTATGCCAAAACTTTTACTTAAATTTGTAGTCCAGTTACACATGCACAGGTATAGATACAAACATTTATATTTTGAGCTCAAAAATTAAAGAAAAAAAAAAAAAGAAGAGAAAGTTCCTACACTGTGCAGTTCAAAAGAAGCTGAATGTTGGCAGGGAGGCCTTTAAGCTGAACAAAGATCAGGGAAAATGCCAGGATGATAAAAATAAATAAATAAGTATGGAAATCAATAAAAATGCTCTTTGGCCTGACACTTTTCAATGATGATAACTAGGACTCCGGATGTACCAGACAGCATTTTGTTTTGGCCCTGGGTTTGATTGACAAATAATGGCCCCACAGTTGTTGTTTTTCTCCGCTCGGCACACAGTGTGTAACGGACACCCGTCTCACCGGCTTGTGGCATTGGGGAATAATTACAGGGGGCCGCCTGAGGTAAGGCCTGGCAGAGAGAGTTCGTTAGTAATGAGGAAGACGGGTGGAGGAGAGAGAGAGGCCCAGGAGGGTTAGATAGCCTCACAATGCAGAGCAGAAAAAAAAAAAAAAAAAAAGACGGGAGAAAGCTCTTGCTATAGCTGAGCTCAGTGCACACTAAACACTTTTGCTTCAGCAGAACCTCTTATCCCACCACGGCTGCCTGCATATAGAAACCTCTATGACTGCTACAAGGCAGGGAAAGAAAGGAGTATTGTGATGCCTGTGGACCACCTGTGTCTAACAGTATTTAACTCATTTGTATGGAAGTTTATGTAAAAAGCACCACAAGGGGTTCAGATTGTGCCTGTATGCATGCACACATATGCCTCTCGCTGTTATTTAAATCGTCAAATCCACCAGGGAAGCAAGCAGATGCAGATTTGTTTGGAAAAAAATATATGCACTTGAATTAATCATGTAAATCGAGCAGGCTGAGTGACGAGGGAAATTCAAATTCATTTAAAGTGAGAGGTAAGCACTCAGCAGTGAAGTAGCATTCAAAAATAATTCGTGGTAAAACAGGATGCTTTAAAAGCTAACAGTTTAAAATGCTGTATTATTTACCCAACATTAGCTATTTTACTATGCTGATTTAATATAGAAGTAAGATGCATTCGTCTTTAAACCTATTGTATGTATTTACCAGTTACCAGCAGCTGTCGTCCCATTGTAGCTGGAAACTTAAGCCTTCTTTGAAAATCTCAATTATTTGAAACAAAGTGTTTTTAAAGGGGACATATTATGCAAAAATCACCTTTTCAGGCTTTTTTGACAAAAGTATGTGCCTCTGGCCTGTTCACAATCCCCTTAAATACCAGAAAAAAATCCATTCCCTTCTACCCTCTCTTTCTCCACCTTTCAGAAAAAGTGTCCTAAAACAAGACGTTCTCAGATTTTACCCTCATGATGTCACAAGGGGAGTAAGCACCTGCCCCCAGGTTTGGTTGGCTCTCCCAGCGATGCTGGATAGCTCTGTGGGTTACCCTGCTGACTTTGGTCTG
This sequence comes from Cheilinus undulatus, assembly GCF_018320785.1. Lineage (NCBI taxonomy): Eukaryota > Metazoa > Chordata > Actinopteri > Labriformes > Labridae > Cheilinus > Cheilinus undulatus. Next base: position 43,297,942 of record NC_054865.1, on the reverse strand, counting down.
GGAGATTGATGGTTTGAATCCCAGTCAGATCCTTAATTTTGGATAAAAGTATCTGTAACATTGTAACATCAGGAGTGCCGCATCCATTTCCTGAGAGGGGTGTGGTCAGGGGCGGAGTAAGACAGCTAATTAACATTTAAAGCCACAGACACAGAAACAGCTCGTTCTGAGAAGGGCTGAAACAGAGTTATTAGACATGCAAAAATCTAATACTAGAGTGTTTTATTTTTTAGCAATAAACATCACAGGCATGTTTTTGGGACCTCTGAGAACAATATTAGCTTGTCTTAAAAGGGTAAAATATGTCCCCTTTAATCAAATACACCGGAAAACTGCTTTGATTTTACAAGTTGGTTTAATTGAAATTACATTTTTATCAAAGAAAGAAAGTTTGAAAAAAAAAATGACAAATTTTGTGTAAAAGTTAATCTGTCTTAACTGCATTAAAAATGCAAAATGTAGATCTGGCTGGATGGTTTTTTTTTTGTTTGTTTTTTTTTATCAGTGAAGGCCTGGCTTACAATCTCCATCCTAGTTCATCCAAAGGTGCTTGATGGAGGATGGAGTTGTCCATGTCTTTATAATCTTGCTTAGTGCATTGGGGCACAGTCATTTTGGAATAAAAAAAGGGCCTTCTCTGAACTGTTGCCGTAAAGTTGGAAGTATAGCTTTGTCCAAATGTCTTGGTATGCTTAAGCTTTAAGACTGCATTTCACTGGAGAAAAGGGGCCTAGCACAAACCCTGAAAAACAGCCCCATACTATCATCCCTCCTTCACCACACTTCACAGTTGACACAGTGCACTCAAGTAGGGAACATTCTCCCACCATCCACCAAACCCTGACTCACCCATCTGACTGCCAAATAGGGAAGCGAGATTCGTCACTCCACAGAACACGTTTCCACTGATCCACAGTCCAGTGTCTGTGCTATATACCACTCCATACAAGGCCTGGCATTGGACTTGGTGATATGTGGCTCCATGGAAACCCTTTCCATAAAGCTTGTGAAGCAAAATTATTGTGCTTAAATTAATGCCAGTGGACGTTTGTATTTCATCAACTGTGTGATGGTGGCTTTTATGCACCATACATCTTAGCAGACGTTGACCCCACTCTGTGATTCTACTTGACCCTTCACGTTTCGGCTGAGTTGCTGTTGTTCCTAAATGCTTCCACTTTCTAATCATGGTGTGCATTTTGATGTAAATCTTGCATCTTTAATCTTCAGTGTATATCATTCAACTCATGTACGTTGATAATTGTCTTTGCACATTAAGGTTACAACTTGAATCACTTGAAAGTACAGGCCAGATAACACCAGGAAGGGAAGGAAGGGAAAGAAAAAGAAACATGAAAACTGAAAATTGTAACTCCCACAGGACACAGGCCATTACCCAGACACTAGGAGTGATACAGCTCCCAAACTTTCATACAACTCTCCAATTTAATCCATCAAGAGACCAATCATAGCCAGCTTGACTGAACACCAAAAAATGATTTAGTGTATATCACAGGGAGCACGTTACATGAAAACTGTGGAGATGGAGTTGATTTGAAATCTCCAAAATTGACATTTGTAAGGAAGGAATTCAAAAGAGGAGTATATGCAGGTAAAATATTCTTTAATGGTGCAGTGGAGATGCTGTCCATTGCCCTGTTGTCCCAAAAGGATCGGCATCTAAAGAAAAGTGTAAGGTAGAACTCAAAAAGAGAGGGAGCAGCATGTTCAGAGGTGAGATGTTTGGGCAAGGTTCACTCTATACAGTACAGAAAAGGGCAAACTGTGAGTCTCTGTTGTTGCTGCACAGCACCAGGTTAGCTGCAGTGCCTGTGGTTTGGTATTCGCACTGCAGCAATCACGGCGAGTTCCCTGGACCCAAAAGTCTCGAGCTAGACAGCTGAGGTTAAGAGGCCTTTTTTTCCACTTGTTTGTTGTTCAGGCCCAGAGTTGGCAACAGGAAAGCAGGCACGTAACGGGCAACTTAGAACAGGCAAGGCAACCTCTGAAGGCGAGAGCACTAAGAGCAACAAAGTAAACCCAGACAATCTGACAAATGACACATATACTCCAACACTAATGAGCTGATTCAAGACAGGAAGCTCACTGAGGGTGTCTGGAGGGCAGGTGTGGAGGAGAACAGTGTCTAGAAGATAAATACAGAATGCACAACACAAATACACAGAATGACTGGAGTATTTCTCTGCTAGTTTAATCAGAATATAGCACACATATAAAGCCATAATGCAGCTTAATGAAGAGCTGAATGGTAATGCCATGAAAGTGGAGGTAGAGCAACACAGTAGAGAGAAGGAAAAAGCCAACCATCAAGCACTGCATAAAAGGTGCTACAGATTATATAAAATTCATTTTCCAACATGAAGCTCTTATACTGTAAAATCCAGAACATAAATCACAGCACTATATGAAACATAGTCTGCTTTGAGGGGTATTCCAGAGAGAAAAAAGGGTTTAAACTCTCTTCCTGTGAGATGATTTCAGTTGTCCACAACATGCAGTTTCTTTGCTGCTGTGAAGCTCTGTTAGCTCCATCTGTTTTCTCCAGATTTTGAAATCCTGCTTAGCTACCAGTACTGTTGATAAGCTCTCAGTGTAAAATAAAGTTGATAATTGTGAACACAGCCTATTTCCCTCGAGTTACATTGCACACTTTGGTTGGACCCTATATGTCTTTAAATTAGGAGTCATATCAAACAAGCCACTCCTCCAGGTTCATCTTCTCAATGCTGCACGACAGTTATTTTCACAATGTTTAATAATGATCCAATGAGTGAGAAAAACATGTTTTAACATTGTTTTAAGTGACAAAAACAATAAAAGGCAAAAAAAAAACAGCAACATCTGTTAAAGTGGCAAAAGGAATTGACAAAAAGCAGCAAAATAGGTTTAAAGGGACAAAAAGGACTGGGAAATGGGGCAAAAGAGCAGCAAAATGTGTTAGAAGTGGCAAAAAAGTGATATTTAAGGGCAAAAACCAGCAAAACAGGTTGGAGTGGGGAACAAAAGTTGAAAAAACAACAGAAATTGGTTATTTGGCAAAACAAGTTTCAAAAGAGGGCAAAAAGCAGACAAAATGGGTAAAAAAGTAATGAAACAGGTGGCATGAATAATGAATTGCAACACCAGAACCCCATATTAGCTTCAGACACTCTCAGTTTCAAAAGGAAGTCACTGTAAGCTAGGGCTCTAAGAACTGGACTAACCCTGTGTGACGTCAGCCGTCTGCTTATAATAGGTGGACTCAAACTCTTGAAGCTCTTGAAGGCAATCCGCAGCAGGTTTCATATTGTTCATATTGTTCATATTGTTCAGGGGCACAGCCAACTCTGTGGGCAGGCAGCTTCAATCATGGTACTGTGATGGATGCCACCTTTGCGATAAGATGGTGTGTAAAATTTCATGCTAGATATTTCAGTGTCAACTGTCAGTGATATTAGAAAGTGGAAGCATTTGGGAACAACAGCAACTCAGCCATGGAGTCAAGGACAACAGAGTGGGATCATATAACTGCTAAGGCCCATGGTGCGTAAAAGTCACCAGCACTCTGCTGATATTTATGCCCCTCAGCTATCTGCAGTTCCTTTTCTTGTATATATATGTGCCTGCAAACGAAGGTGTGAAGGTGTAGAATCCAAAGAGTCCATCTCTACTCTGCAGTTTGAAGCTGTCTTTTATCAAAGATTTATATTGGTGAGAGAAAACTGGTGAAATCTTAAGTTGTCAAATGAAAGCCATCATACTGGAGGACATTCAACGACAGGCGACTTAAAGCTTCAACGACCCAAAACACTGTGCATAAAAATCCTGTCAGTGTTAGAAATACAGAGAAGCTCCCTTGAATCTGAATCTTTCCTGGACCAACATCCACAGATCAGAGACAGAATGAAATTAGAAAATGACTGGAAAACTGCCAGATTCTGCTGTTAAAAAAACAATTCATCCCCTGTCATATTGGCTGCTTTTCCTGGGCATCGGCATTGTATTTATGCAGTCTCTTAGGCTCTAGGGCTTTTACATTGCAGGGAAATAGTACAATGGATAAAAACTAAATATTGCAGTTGTGTGTGCAAAACAGGTTAGACATTTAAATTCTAAGGGTAGTTTTGCTGATAAAATATTTTTTTTTCTTATTTGACCTCCTTTTGCTTCCCAAAAATACACGTCTTATGGCTCTGTAAGGTTTCCGATTACCCATGGCTGTTTTTCACCTTGGTGGCTTAGTGAAGTAAACATTGTGTGCTTAGTCACTGACCTTGATTATGAAAATAGCCTCCATCATGTATTCAACCAGACATTTCCCTCAACAGTAGCACGAAAATTCATGTCATACTTCATTATTCAGGAAAGCACATGTTGATACAGAATTTCAGTGATCAGAAAAACAAACTGATATGAAATGAAAAAGGACTCAAGTATGACTTTTTTTCTGGCTGCCTCTGATTTAGAAACGAAGCCAAGCTGCTCATGCCTGTTAGCTCAGTGCTCTCAAAGCTGTTGCCATTTTTGGGATGTCAAACTGCTCTTAACACTGTTAAAAAGACTTCACAGTCAATTGCAGTGTAAAAGCAGACAGCACTGACCACTCTAGACCAAAAGCTGTCATGAAAAACAAGACTCTAGCTGTACATGATTTGGTCATCATTGCTTCATGTCATGTAAGGGCCATCACTGACTCAGGATGGAATTTCTCCTTTGAAATACTGCAAAACTGCCTTTGACTTTTCCTCGTCGTGGAGGACATCCAATGGCGCAGACATGAGGGTGTGGATGAATATTCGATGTATTAGCACCACGCAGTCAGGTAACACTATGTGCGGACCCCCGAGGATGCTGGGAAAGGGATCGTCGAGATCAAAGGGAACGTGGAACACAGCAGAACGAGGGATCTCAGGGCTTAGGGGCTCATTAGGAATATTACAAAGGTAAGGCTGGGAATTAGCGCTGAGACAGTCTTAATACAAAACCCTGGAAAAGATGGCTTATGCATGTTTTACTGGCATAGGTAGGGGATTTGGCTGTAGTTAAAAAGTACTGATCCCGTGTCATTATGCTCATAATGATCAATCTCACAGAGGCAGGATTTCTGACCTTGAATTTTAAGTACTGTATATGCCTGAAGAAGATACTGCCTACACTGTAGTCTGTGATGAAAAGAATAAACAGAGAATGTGAATATAAATTCAGCCTTTGACACTTTGGTATAGTGCTCTTCAGTTTTGGCAGTTTTACTCTGTCTGTCTGTATTTGAAATATCCAGTTGCAACATGACAAGCCTTTCTACCAGTATTACTGTAATCCGCTGAATATGAGATGAATACCAAAAAGGTATCTGTTGCATGGAAACCAAAAAGTATATGCAGGTAATTTGCAACTTTGCAGCATGAGAGGAGCAACTGAATTCCAGAGGTGAAGAGAAAATTGAAAATGCTGGAGAAAAAGCCTGGAAATACTGTAAGAGTTTGTAATGATAATCGTTTCAGAGATGAGCATCAGATTAGGTTAGAATTTAAGAAATATCAAGAAACTGAGGGTTTTTTTTGTTTGTTTTTTGATCAAAGTATTATCCAAAAAAAAGTGTGTAGTGTGCAATCTTTCATTTTATCCGTTATCCATATTCTTCATCCTGTTTAGGGTCATAGGGAGCTAGGGCTAGGGATGAGTGATACCAGATTTTTTGTATTTGATGCAATACCGATATTTTTTCATTTAATTTTACTGATACTGATACTGATACGGTACTTTGCTCAGATAATTTTATTGGATTTTTACACATTTAAGTGCATCAGTAATAATGTATATGCCAACAAAAAGTAACTGTGAAGAAGGGAGACCCCACATCCCACCTCAGCAGTCCTTGGATCTGCAATGAAAGAAAATTAAACAAAAAAATAACAAAAAATAAAAAAAAATAAGGAATACTAATGAAAGTACATATAGTGCTTAACAAATTTATTAGACCACCTGTCTCACCTTCCAGCATCATGAAGTGCTTTAATGCAGACTCTTTCATTTTCAGTGAGCTCTCCACGTTTTACCATTTTGAACAGGAATGAGGAATTTCAAACTGAATTTACCTTTTTAAACCCAAATTTGAGCCGGCTCACTGGGCTTCTCTGAGATGTCAGAAATTAATCAAGTTTAACATTCAAGCACTAAAAGTCATTTTTCTGTTCAGGAATGCAAGTAAATAACTATAATTTGACATATAAATCAAGAAATAATAATGTGCTTTACTATTTTTTCAGGTTTTTTGTAAATCAGTCAATTTGAAAATTCATGGATAACAATAATAATTATATTTTATCATTAAAAATATCATTTGGGTTAAAGAGCTTCTACATATTGGTGTATTAACCATTGCAGAAACATAAAAAATGATTTTGGTTTTACGAATTTTTACCAATGCTGTTAATTTAGGGCAGCTGCAGCATAAACTTTACTTTGGGTGGTGGTCTAATAAATTTGTTAAGCACTGTATATATAAACAAAAATGTACATATAAACAAAAAATATCTATCTATCTATCTATCTATCCATCTATCTATCATCTATCTATCTATCTATATGTATATATATACGTGTGTATGCATACATACATATATCCACGTATACCTATAGATGTGTAAGTGTACTTATATAAACTAAATACAAATGCAAATCAAACGGAAAGGGGCTAAAAAAAAATATAAGGCTTACTATAATGAGTAGAAAAAAAAACATTTCAATATGGTACTTTGGAAGAAAGAGTAAAATATTGGACGATCGAACTTTTAAAAGGAAACCATTTCAGGCAAATAAGTATAAAGACATATTCAGGTCATTCAGAAATCGTGCAAGCAGGTAAAAATTAAACAAAATAAATACAAATAAATAATTACAGCATAAACATACATAAAAATACCCAAGTAATTTGCTTTAAAAAAAAAATCACATAGGTCAGATAAATTGTCCAACTATAGCCATTAGTTTCAAGCAAGAATTCAAGAGAAAAAATTATTAAAGTTTTTTTATAAAAATAATTATATTTGGGCGGCAGATGGATTGTGGTTTAGGTGCGCCTCATGTATGCAGGCAGCCGGGGTTTTAATCTGGTCTGAAGCCCTTTCCCGCATGTCTATCCCACTTCCTTGTCCCTGTTTCCGACTCTTTTCACTCTCCTCCTCTATCAAATAATGCCCAAATGCCCAAAAATAAAAATGAAAAAAAAAATATATATATATATATATATATATATGTATATCTTTTTTATGTTTCTACGATTCGGTCAGTATTCTAACTTTTTTAAATAATAAAAAAGTGTCTTTTTTTTTCAGTGGCCCTAATCCTCTTCCGTAAATGCCGTACAATCATTGTGCAGTAATTTTGTTACAAGTGTGTGTTTTCTGCTAGTTGTATGATCTTCGTATTGAGTCTTGTTGAAAAAATAAAAGTAACAGTTTGGTTTAAAACGGCAGTAATTCTTCATCTTCAATCTGTCTCAAATGTGAAGATTTCTCTTTTTTTCCCTTACGAAGATCCTGATAAAAATCAGATCAATAAAGCTGTTCTTAAGCTGAATAATTGTTCTCACCTGTGAATCTATGATCTTGTTCGATGGAAGCTTTTTATGCCCCTTTAATGTCAACATGAGGGCTAGAAACTCTAAGTCCATGTAGACCGCAGGAATGCAGAACATCAGGAGTAACAAAAAACAAAGTAAAAACAATTGCCTACTGGACTACGAGAACTTCAGTTGATGTTGTGATGCTTGAAATAAAACATAAACAAGCTGATGTAAATTGATAGAATGGGCTGAGTGCTGCGAAGAAAAGGGGTTGGCAAGGGGTCAAAAGTGCATATGATGATGATAATGAATTTATATGCAAAAAAAAGAAATGGTTAAAAATAGCAATCAAAACTGAAAATGCAAGGCACTCTGTAATAAAAAAAATCCTGTATCAAACAAGTTGTATATGCATTTCAGTCAAATAGTGCATTTTAGGGTTGGTGTTCCTAAAAGTGGTTGGTGAGTGAATCATTCTGACAGGTATGTATTTGCAGAGGCGTTGTCACAGCAGTTGAGATGCATAGTTTCACCAAAAAGTTTAAATATTTGTAATTTTATGAGGTTTTAGAGCCATTAACTCTTGTATTCAATGAAATCTGCCAGATATTAGAGGATAAAGTTTGGGGGTTTGACTATAGAGGGAAAAAGCCTATGGAAAATGTTCCACCATACAGCTCTTCCATCAGCCATCTTGAATTAAGGAATCAACCAACTGGAATCAAGTTTTATCTCACTGTGTAAAAAGGAGACTAGAAGCCAACACTTTTTGAAGTTTTGGTGCATTTTTGAAAACAAACTTTCTATTCATTTACACTAGCAGAGTTTTACATGAAGTGAGAATGGCACACCAGCTGTTAGTATACCATTTTCCTTCTCCTTTGTTGTGAACTTGTGTCTGTGAGTCTCATATAATGAGATTAGGCAGGTATTCATGGCGTCCATATGCACTGTCAATGCTCAGGGGCAACCCTCCAATGGTGTATTTAGCATGTGAAGAAAAAAAAGAGGAAGACAGAGCAGACTGAGACTGCACCACCATCTGGGCAGCAGTGTCAGGATCCAGCAGAGGATGATGGAAAGCTTCATCCGGATACCTTGGGGGCTAGCAATAGAGGCAAACTCTCATTATCATCAAAGCTAATCAGATCCTGAAACATGAGTCTGTAGGACCCATGGCTGTGTATCAATGTTGTGTTCATTTGTTACCAGGTGATAATGATTGAATACACCAAGGAGCCCAGGGGCGAAGCTTTGTCAAGCCTTCCTGAGGAATGTTTCAAAGACATAGCAGTGCATCATCTCGGTAAGTTGTGGAAAAGAGCTACGGAGAAGGAATAGAACCAAAACTGTAGAAGAAACAGCCAGGCTAGTTGGGATTTTTCCCCTTAAACCTTTAAATCCTCTACTATAAGGGGAATTTCTGTTGTGTATATACAGATACAATGATTTTGGTGACAACCGATGAAAGATGAATGAAACAAACCAAACCATATTTCTCTTCCTGGGAGAAATGCAGAAAGTTTTAGATCCTTAAAGCTGTGGGCTTACTAAATCTGACAATAGTGCATTTTGTCTGTAAAGCATACAGACAAGATCTACACAATAAAACCAAGTTTATGTGTAGTCTAGTGACACATCAACTATCTGGAATTTGGGCAAATGCCAGAAGTGCCATCCTGCAATGGGCTGTTTGGGCCAATCAGACTGGCTCTTATTCAATTAGTCAAGTAGGGCTGTCAGCATGAATGAATTAATACTGCTTTGATAAGTGTACTAATTTTTAACTGACTAGTTGCATGGTCTATTGTTCCTTTCTACATTCTTTGGTTGAGTCACTTCAGCATCTCTCTGCAGCCTCAGTGATGTAAAATAAGTCCATCACTGCTCCTCTAAGTCTCATTTCACTTTTAAAAAACATCAAATAGCTCAAGGGACAAGTCGAAGCCATCTGTACCTGATTGCATCAAACATTTACCTTTTTTTTGTGCCCCTATTTCCTTTTCAATCCATTTAAAGTTATTTGTTTCAATGGTTAAGTTCATGTCATAATTTTCAGTCTACCTACAGTTCATTGTTGTCTTTCATAATTCAAGCAGGTCTGTGTATCCAAACAGGAAGTGAATAACTCGGTTTAAGACAGTACAACAATTCAAAATTACACTTAACAGATTTAAAGTCAAAATAGAGTAATAAAACTAAAATGCAACAAAAAGTTTAGATTAATCGATTCTATCATATTTAGTGATAAATAAAACAGAGGAAAAGGTCAGAGGTCTAATCTGGGCTTAATTATGTATAGACTGGTTTTAGAAGTTACCCACGTAGCTTGCATGGCTGCTGTGTGAGCTTAGCTTTAGCCACGTTATCTACATAGCTACGTTAGCTATGTAGCTACATAAGCTGCTTGTGAGCTTAACTTTACCCACATATGTCATTGATGTAGCTATGATATCTATGTAGCTTATGTAGCTAAGGGAGCTATGACTGCTACATTTGCTATGTAGTGTTTTCATGGAGGATGAGTTTTTATTTCCTGCAGGCAGTTAACTCAGCTTAAATGTTTTGTAATTAAGTTAGACAGATCAGGTTTTAAACTTTTGGTATCCTAAACATTAAGCCTTACCATAACCCTAAACAGAAGTCTGATTTTATTTTGAAAGTCTGGCTTCTTTTTTTGGTTATGAGATGGACGACGTCCCAACCAGACAGTCTGCAAAAGAGGCCACTAGAGAAGAACAGTCTACAGACAGAACCCTCTCTGAACAGTGGTTTTGGAGAAAAGAGGTTATGGTGGGACGGCAGCATTAATGTATGTGAAAAAAAAAGATGAAAAGGGACAGATTTTCATATGGTTGAGTCCTGTGATGTTTCACATAAAATTACCTTCCATTTTACATTTTCGAAGACTAATTAGTATTCATTGTTGTACTTTTAAACAAAATATGAATAAATTCCTGTTCTATAAAAAAAGTAATGAACTGATAAGAGAAAAGGGAAACTTTTGTGAAAATGAACAAAAGTGGATTGTGTCTCCACAGTAAAACTGCTTTGAACAGGGAACTCTGCAAAGATTTTAATTTTTTCGTGATCTTTGCCTTCACTCCTTTCTGTTATATTGAATTAACAGACAATGTCTCCGCTCATTTTTTTTAAACACTGCTGAAAAGAGAAATAACAAATAAAGAAGCACTGGTTTTAGATACACAGTGAATAACATAAAATACTGATGAAAAAGGCAAAATAATGAGAAAAAGAAATGACACTGTCATTCGTAAACATACTTCTCCTTACACTAGAATAAAACCAACCACATTCTTATTGTGGCTAATAATGTTCATGAGAGATTTGAAATATTATGCATCTTACTATAAATTTAGATTCAAAAAGAGGTTGCTGATCTATTCATAGTGTGATTACTGGTGGAAACGACTAATAAACTAAGACAGTCTTACCCTGCAGTCCTGAAGTGCACTACCTTGTTAACCTCTAAATAGTTTATGAAACAGTGACAAAAACTTTAGTAATTTTCCTGATTCTGCAAAAAAGACTGCAGGCATAGTTTTTATTCTTTCATAATGCTCTTCCTCTTTTTATCTCGTGCTCAGTGTTGTGTGGGAAGTAGAGGAGCAAATCCCAATGGCATCTGTTATTTAATTGTTAATGCTAAGCATAAGGTTATGTTACTTGTGTTCCACGCTGGCCTCACTCTCCTTGTTAACACAGGTCCCAGGGTACGTTTTGTTACAGTGCTGCATGATTCATCAGTGCAGTCAGGGTCAGGCGATATATGCACCATGTTTCTCAGGCATGAAACCAAACACTTAATACTCATGTCGGGAGAACAGTGGAGCAGTTGACACTCCAGATATGACACGTGATCCTGCAGATCCTTCTGTATGAATTATTTTCTTGTATTTATATTCCAGGATTATGTAAAGATCAGCAAGATTGTGGTCACCTTTTCATCTTAGGCCTTCTTTGAAATCTAACCCTTTAAAGGTAATTGTGTCATATTTGATACGTGACTTTATGAGACCTCGATCTAATCAACATGATCAATACCTTCCTTAAAAACCTTCTGTACACAATCTGATGAATAATAAAAATGCCCTTCAGTGGACTATTAGTTGCCAAAAATGCCTCAAATGTGAAAAATACATATATTTGTGAAGTGCCATGGCGATTTTTATGAGGGGGATTTTGTTAGAAGGTTTAATAAACATCTCAGTTTCAAAAAAATAGAATTTTCTGGTCATAGAAGTATGCATGTCACACCACAGGCAGCATAAATGACAGAAATGAGTAGTTAGTGAAGAGTTAGCGGTGTTATTTAAGCTGAAAAGTGTCATCTTTTTCATAGCTACATCTTGATGATGTTCACCATGGTCAGTCCAGATCCTGTGCTGGTTTAGTCTGTTTATAGAAATGTTTGGAGCCGTAGCGGTTCGTTAATAAAGGCACAAGATGAAGCTAGGCCATTATAGTAGATACAACAAGCATTCAGATGGATGGATATTAGCTTCACCTCGCTCCATTCTCCTTCCTCTACAAAGGAAATTTAAGACCTTAAATTTCAGCTACAACAATACCGATAAATAATATCTAAGATGACAATGCATCTAATGATAGCAGATTATGTTTAATAGCAGTGTTAACATGGCTGGTTTTACGAGGAAAGACAAAAAAATGAAGTCCATAAATATTTATCATAGATTCAATAAGGCAAACTAAACTAATGATTTTATTTTGTAAATATTGTCTGGATGATAGCGCCTTGAAAACAGCAGACAGAGGTGAAATGTCTTCACAATCAGTGTCAAAACAAAACCAATCTGCACGTAGCATGACTTACAAACATGTTTTTCACTATTTGTCTTTTTTAATTTTAGAGGAAGGCATAACTGGCTCAGTCGTCAAAAGAAAAAGATACTTGAAGACTTGTACATTTTCATTTTAAGACGTTCAGAGGTTCACTGACCCCACTGAACTACGCTTACGCTTTCATTTAAAAGAGGACTCTTGAAATTTTCCTAAGGTTGGGTTCTTGGCCATTTTGGTTCGATGAATCTTGAGTTTCTTTAACAATATATGAAACTGAAAAGGTTTTAAAACTAACTAATTTATTTAAGTGAATTCAGGGGACTCATCACTGACATTCAGAGAGCTTCCCTTCATCTAAGAGAGAGAAAAATGCTGGGATATAGGAAAAGAAACAGTGGAAGAGAAGGAACATGTAAGTCCTGACTGCACGATAACTATTGTAAGTGCTTGCAATCTTTTCAGCCTGAGTTATACTATGTTCCCACCTTAATGGCACTTCAGTATGATATTCCAAAGTTCATAGTCTTATAAAACAGATTCATATGTTCAGCCTGAAGCATTGCCTTTAAAACTGGCTTATTCATTACCTTTTCCCTTTTATTCAAACAGACAAAGTTCATCCAACAAAAATCTGTATTATAGTCTACACAGATGGAATTATCTGCATAAACATGACCCTGTGGGACATACAAAGATGTAAAAAAGAACTTTTCAGTGCATTTACAAAGACATAATGGTTAAGTGAGGATATTAAACATAATTTAAAGGGTGTAATTTATTTCAAACTTTCTTAAATTAAAACTCCAGCAATAACTTGGTTTTCATTGATTTCTGTATAACTGTTCTGAACAAAGTATGACCAGATCCTTTGATAAACTTGTCCTGTCCTTGAAAGCAGCCTTGTCTGCTGATTTCAGCTAAAAGTCAACTCTTCCTAAAATGAAGCTGTACTATGGAACAAAGAAAACAATAACTTGGCACATACCTGATGGTTGAGGTTACGAGGCTTTACAATTTATCTGCAAAGAAAAACTTGGTCTTTTCACTGTAGGTCATATCATAAAACTTGTTTCAGTGAGTTACACAAGATGCTAAAAAGTGGAAAAAACACTTACTGTCTTAACGTTATTTTGGGCCCTGATTTGCATAGCATGTTGTCTAAAGGCCATTTCATGAGATCTATGGCCTGGCCACGACCTGATTTTTTTTTTTGTTTTTATGTTAACAAGTCAGAGCTTTCAGACGACATGCTTAAGTATCAATTCTCGCACATGGAGAATCTAGAGAACAGAGGGCTCGCCTGTTAGTTCAGAGACAGTCTGGCTGCAGACTGTACTCTGACAGCCACTCAAACAAACCATTCGTCTGAGACGCCATATATCTCAGAACAGAATTGCTGTAAATGGCCAGTACAACGTATTTCCAGTTTTTAGCATTTATGAAATAACCACACTGCTTGCATTACAAAACAGAGACAAAGATCTGAGGTCTAATCTGGGACTAAATTAAATATAGACCTGTTTTAAAAGTAGTTCTATGAACAGTGGCTTGCTTTAGCTTTGTTAGCCTTAGCTATAGTTAACATAGCTACACTAGCTACATAATTAGCATTACTACATAAGCCAATTAGGTAAATTAGCTTTAGCAATGTGAGCTTTAGCAAATGTAGCTGAAGCTCACATAGCTATGCAGATAATGCTGCTATGTATCTTACATATCTGCTTTGTGAGGTTGGCTCTAGCTACGTATGCGATCTATGTAGCACAGAGGACACAGAGCACAATAAAAGCTCTCAAATATGACATGATAATAATATAAAGTAAAATTTCATCTAAAAAATATTCTTCCAAAGTTTAAAGCATATCGTATCCATTATGATTAGTTACGTGGTAGCTACGCTGGCTGTCCCAATTCCTGTTTTTCATTTGTGAAAATTGTTATCTGGTTTCAAAAATACAACACACTAGCCCAAATAAAGCATGAGCCCACCTGACTTCTTTTGTCCTGCCACCAAGATGATTTTAGATTTGTTAAATTTTAAAGCACACTTTAAATTTAAAGCCTTTTTGGTTTTTTAGCTGATCTAGTCTTAGTTGTCTTAGCTCATCTAGCAGATTGGCAGTGTCTGGGAGACCTCAGAGCTCCATAATTGGCCTTTTTCATCCTACATTGTAGCTGTCAGTTTACATTGATCCCGATAAAACTGGCTATCCTAATTTGCTGATTTGACACAGCATTTCTCTTATGCAGCTATTGTATCAGGAATGGGATTTTTATGCCTACATCAAGATTGTATCACTGTAAAATATTGAACAACTGTCTCAAGGTATCTGCTCCAACCAGAATTATGTTCAGAACGGTGTTACCTAACCCCAGCCCATTCTGCTAAGAAGAGAGGGAATATAACATACAGTTTAGCTTCCCTGCACTGGCTGCAGTAACAGTTCAGGGATGATTTGAAGATTCTACTGTTCATGTTTACACACTGGCTGCTCTGGCTCCCGGCTACATCGCTGAGCTTTTAAGTCCCCATGAGCCCCTGGTTGCTGGCTGAGATCATTGGGAAGGTCACTCCAAGCTGTACCCAAATCTAATTTGAAAACTCAGGGTGACCTTGCTTTGCTATTAAGGCTGCAAAGCTTTGGAATGACCTCCCCGAGGAGAACAGGTTTCATTAACAAGTTTTAAATCTCTTCTTCAAACTTTAGACTTGAATTTTCTTAGCCTACATACACCTACAGTACTGGAAACTTCTTCTTCAACAGACGTACACAATGGTTTAATGAGATGTCCCACTCATACACTACACTACACTATAAATAAATGCTTTGTCTTAAAATAAGCACTCTGGAAAAGCAATTCATGAAAAGAAATCTAATAATGCGATGACAATGATTCAGCCATCACAAACTCAAATGTGTTGACACACACTCATACTCATGAAACCACAATCACTGCCAGTAATCTCCTCACTTTCTCTGCTCTGTTGGCGTTGCTTCTCTTCATGGGGGGGTATAGAGTTCTGACACCCTTCAATGATTGAAAATAAATCTGTAATACATTTTGGCAAGGCAATTAATATTGCAACAGGAGAAGCCGTTTCAGAGGTCCATCAAAAACTGCACTTAATAATTAATCCTGAAAGCTAAATTCAAAACCAATCCATGCTTATAGTTACTGCTCAGTGAGCAGCCAGATTTTGATATGAGATGTGCACTTTAATGTGTGTCTGGATTAATGGATAGCTAACATGCAAAATCATACATGACTACTATACCAGTCATTTTGATACCAAATTAGCATCTCTACCAACAAGTAAGACAAATGGATGATGGTTACACTGGTTTATCAGATAACAAGTATGCTGCACAGAGACCAGGGATCCCCAAAGTGGGTACCAAAGTGATGACAGAGGGCTTGACAAGGCTAAATAAAACTTTGTACTCCATTTTGCGCATCTAGCAAGGCAGGGTGAATTATGTAAATATGGGTTAACAATAAAGCAGATGTCACAACTGCTAAAATAAAGAAATGAGGATGGGCATTAAAGAGGGAGATCAGCTCTATCCTCTCACTACTTCCTACCTACATAAGATTTTTCACTGTATATTAATATGTCTATATGTTGACATGTATGGTGAATGATTGGGCAGGAAGAAGTTTGGAAACCACAAACATGCATGTTTTGCTTTTGCTGTAATGGCGTCACCCCCGTTTTAGCATCTCTACATTGGCTTCCAATCAATTTTAGAATTGATTTTAAGATTTTACTTTTAAAGCACTAAAGGGTCTGGCTGTGAGTTATTTATCAGAATTTTTACTCCCTATCAGCCAGTCCACAGTCTCACATCCTTGGGTGGGGGCCTCCTGATCATTCCAAAATTAAAATGTAAAACATAAAGGTGATAAGGCCTTTTCCATCAGGACCCCTCGACTTTGGAACAACCTGCCCAAGGAGATTAGTCGTGCAGAATGAATGAGATCTTTTAACTCACTTCTTTATACTCACTTTTATAGACTTGCTTTTATGTGATGTCTTCTTCTTCTTTTATTCATCTTACTTCATTTTTATCATACTTTCATTATTATTATTATTAGCAGTAGTAATAGTAATAGTAGTAGTAATAGTAGTAGCAGTAGTATTTATTTCTTTATTGGGGTGTTTTGATATACTTTACTCTTCTTATTTTTTTAATATTAGCAGACTTTGTATTTATTTATTCACACACATGGAGCACAAGGTACATTTAAATAGCTTTTAATAGCTTACTTTTTACCTTTAAAGCTTACCACCAAAGCTTACTGTATGTTAGACGTCACAAAAAGCATGTAAATTTAGATTTATCATTTGACAGAGAGATTAAGATGTTTAGGAACAAATAATAAAAACTCTATAAAAAAGAATAATTTTCACATTTATGTTTACATCATCGAACTGTTTTTAAGTTTGTTTGTTTTTTGTCAAATATGCATATTTGTTCTATAAAACAACTCCCTGATACTTGAGAGAGAACAAAGTGATGCTTTATACAGTGGAAGGTGAAGATTTGTAGCTTGTCTGGTTGAATAATCATGAAATTCTGAGTTGCAGGGAAAATAATTCCTAAAACTGATTTTACAGTTTTTACCTTTATCCTTTTAAATGCTTGTATTAAATGCATGTTGTGTTTCCCTTCCTCATATTAATGCTTTTAAATTTCATTTTTTCCTTTGTTACATTACCTTACTTATTATTCTTAGTTCTAATTGTTGATCTTTTAATTACTTTTTAAATCTTTAATCCTCTTGGCCTAGTCTAGTAGTTGGGTTCCTGTGTTGGCCTGGTATTCATGGGTTTCAATGATGTCATGTGAAGTCTCAGTTTTTATCATGTCTTGGGATGTCTCAGTTCTTATGATGGTGACGCCTCATGATGCCTGGGTAGTAATGTTAGTTTGGGTTTCATATATGGGTTATTCTACCTTGAAGGTTCTCTTGATGTTGTTTGGATGTCTTGTGTTATTTTGCTTTTTTTTAATCTCTTGTTTGGGTTCTGCTGCTTGTTTTTCTGCATACCAAAGCACTTTGTAAACCCTTGTTTTTAAAAGTGCTATACAAATAAAGTTATTATTATTTAATGTTATTAACAATGTCAGTATCTTGGCGGCTCAAACTATCAAAGGAACATTTTCTTACTGTATGCCGGTGCAATGCCCCTGCCCAAAAATTCCTTGTGGTTATTTATTGTGCACATGTTGTACAATGTCATTGACATGATATGTATATTTTTTGTGTCAGAACCCATAATTCTTTTTTAAAGAAAAAAAAGACTTTAAATCCTTTTTCAGCATATTTGAATAACATAATTAATGTCACATTTTGGCATCCTAAAAATGTTATAATTTCAAAGCTTGTTAGATCATATATATATAAAAACTTTTGTCCTGGAATTTACAAGTTCTTAAATGTCAGGTTGGTGCAACCATAAACCTAATAATTTTATTTTAAATTAAAGTGATCAAAATAGATTGTAGCATGATTTATCCCCCCTTCAACTCCAGCAGACTCTCATGGCAGAGTGAAATGGTTTGAAGATCCTTTTCAAGTAAAGATTAAAATAATTTCTTTTCAGTCACAGGCTGGCTTGTAGATTTTTCATGTCAGGTGGAACATCAATGTCAAACTGTTAAAAATGTACCTACCGTGAAACTCCTGATTTAATTTTGAAAACATATGCTCCAACTTTCTGTGATCAGGTGACACGACCAACATGTCACAAAGCTCAAGCCTTGTTCACACAAAGGCCAATATATTTGAAGAAAGTTTTAAATTTTTCTTCTGTGCATTTTGTTCAACCATACACATTCGAATGGCAGGTTACTTCACTTCTTGAAAAATCCTTCTAAGTGAAAATTTCTTCGAAACTCTTTTTATAGCTTTTATGTGTGGATAGGGGAATCAGAGATTTGGGTTTGTTACATCACAGTATGCACAGGTCTCTCACCTGTTTGATGTCACTAGTATGGAATGTTATCACACAGTTCCATGACAACGATGGATGCCACACTTGTTTTTGTGTTTATGTTCCTAACTGGACTTTTGACATGATTACCTTAACATGTTATGGTGATTTTAAACTATGCTGAAGAACAAAGACGCCTGAATGGTCTCTAACGCAGCACTCCAATGACACAAACGTTCGTACTTTTGGACGAGACTCAGGTTGGTAGGACAACTTTGAAAATGAAATGATAATTGAAGACAAGGAAACTGTTGCTGTCTCTGAGTGAGCTAAACATCATTATGGGGATAAATAAATCCCCATAGAATACCACTAATGTTGACATCCCAAGCTCCTTACACCATCCAAAAGTGCATTTTTGCATTTTCATGTGGACAAAGATGTTTCTGAGAGTGTGTGGCCATGAATACTTTTTGAATACAAAGAAGGAAAATCTGTTTTCAAAAAGTCCTGCCCAAGTGTGCATAGGGCCTTAGAAAATTAGAAATGTCAACATGAGATGCAGATAAATCATTTTATGAGACATAAAACAACATTTTCCATAGCAATGTCTTATTTGCAGCAGAAGCACTGAATATGCTAAGGCTATCAAAAATGTGTTTGACAGAGTCACTGACATTTAGATTAAGGAAGCTAGTTCTGGCATGTTAACTTTCATGGCTCTGAATTACACCTTGAAAAAAAATATCAACTTAAATGTATAGCATCGTAGTGCTAACATCTGTGCTTCCACCATCCACAGTAGTGATGTGCCTGCAAGAGGTCAGTCTTTACTGTTTCATTTATGCACTCAAATACATTTTTGCATATCATGAGCAACCCACAACCAGCTTTCTCGTATATTCAGCTGAGGGTTTAGGTTTCATGATTCTATTGCCATGTTTTTGCATTAATTCGAATACCAAATTACTTTCTGTATTTCTTCAAAGAGGATATCGACATAAGGTGCTGATGATTTACCAGCTGATCACTATGTACATAAACAAATACATCTGTACATGCTGCACTCTTTATCTTACCTAACCAGCTCCACCTGTGCCAGCATGTCCACTTGAGCCAGTGTTAGCTCTTAAAGTGATAAGACTGCACTGCATTGCTATCCTGCTGCTGCTCGTTCTGCTCCTGGTACGCCAACAGCATGGCTGCTGGATAAGAAGAGAAACAGCTTAATGTTGAGCAATGAGTGCCAAACATAACCACATCAGCCTTTGTTGTTATAAATGGTTTATCTGGTGATTAGAGCGCTCATGACTGAACAATGTTTGGTGGCAGATTTGTTTGAAATGAAACAATGTCTCTGCCATGCAACATTAGTCACTAAATTTCTCCAGCATTTGTTTGTTATGCAGCCCTGCTAGAAACCGACTAAAATTGAATACGAGATGAGCCAAATATGAGCTCTTCTGCAGGGTCTTTCTGTTATGCAGCCATTTTTACATTCAGATATGAGAAGAGTGAAGTGCCAGTGATTTTAATACCACAGCTGGAATCAAACAACTAAAAACTGTTTTTAGGTCCAATGACTTCCATAAGCATTGGTAGGAAGAGTCAAAGTTATTCTTCTGCCTTTATTTAGAGTCCGGTGGCTGCCTTTATAATTTCAACCACAGCTTTGCAAAAGGAAGATACATTTTAGTCTGCTCCTGTTGATGACAGGGAATAAAGCTAAATGCACTCTGTGTTTGTATGCTTCATCTAGCCTCTGACTCCTTGAGTGACCAACAGACATACACTCTTTACTTCTTCATGCCTCTGTGCACACAGGATATAAACCAGCTTTAACTGGAGCAGCATGAAACACTAGTATTGAAAGAAACAAAATTCTGGTGTTCTCATGACTTAAAATAAAGTCTGTCAAACAGTTAAACTCTTCAGTCACCATTTTCCTCAGAATTTCTACACATGATTGCAACTAATCTCCCTTTTGTCACATTTCTGTCCCACCATATTGAGCTCAGTTAATCATGATAATGCAGACATCCATACTTAAAATCTACAAGAGCAGTCCGGCTTGAGTCGGTACATCTCTGCCATTTACTTTCACAGACTAAACAACTTTTCATAAGTAAAAAGAAAAAGGTCAAGGGTCTATTCCATGATTATAACAAGTACAGACCTGTCCAGTCACTGATTAATCAGTATTCCTGGCTAACATTACACCATAAAGACAAAAGAACACCTAAAGTAGCTTAGGAAAAAAATATTGAAAAGTATAAGTAGGGGGATGGAACACTTTTTTAAGGCACTGAACATCCCCTACAGTTCAGTTAAATCCACTATCCCCAGTGTGAAGCACAGTGGTGGCAGCATCATGCTGTGGGGATTCTTCCCAGCAGCTGGCACTGGAAGGCTTATTAAGGGAGAAGGTAAAATGAATGCAGCAAAATATAGGAAAATCATGGAGAACCACGTTACCCAAGAGAACTATGGCTTGAATTTTTATTTTTATTTTTATTTTTTTTTTCCAGGAAGACAATGATCTGAAGCATACAGTGGAAGCTACAAATGGTTTGAAGACAAAAAGGGGAATGTTCTGGAATGGCTGGGTCAGAGCCCAGACCTATATCCTATAGAGAATTTGGGGCTGGACTTGAAAAGGGCTGTTCAGGCCCGATCCCTGTGCACCCTGACAGAGATTGAGCAGTTTTCCAAAGAAGAATGGAGTCAAACTGCAGTGGTCAGATGCGTTTTTAAGCAACTTTATGTCACTTATTTTTCATTACATATATGTGTTCATTTAACATTACTTTGAAGAAATCTGATTTCACTTTGACTTAAGAGAGGTATTTTATACACACACATATATATATATATATTTTCTGTTTTTTTTTTTTACTAAATAAGCCAAATTACAATGACGATGATTGATTTATAAAATCAATAAAAGGATAAAACTTCCAAAGGGGTAAATACAGAAGGACGTAATATACAAAACAAGTGAAGAGCAATACCAACCTAAACAAAATGTCTATTTTCCAGTATACAATCCAGTTTTAACAGATCTTGGCCATCCATCAAACTGGTCAGAATGAGTATTTTATTTTCTCTTTATACTGGCTATATCAGAGAAATCTTAAATCAATCATTTGGCTAATTAATTTTGATTCTTATAATTACTGCATTGATATGGTTCTTTCTGATGACTGGGCTTTCTTTGCAGATTTTAGTTTTATCCCATATGATGCTCATGTACCGTCTTTGCAGCAACACTGCTGCATTTCATTCAGGATCATTTATTGTGTCACAGAGCAGGACCCCCAGGTCCAATTAAGACCCCTTTTCTTCAAATTTGAATCCTTACCGGCTGTCTGTACTTATGTATGGATACCAGCCCCTTCATTCAGGTTGTACAAATATGCTGCTTAGTTATGCAGTCCTGCACATGAGTCTCTACAAATGTGAAATGACAGACTTAGCCAAAGGGATGACCCACTGGCAGCTCACTGTCATTGGCTTTCCCCCTGTGGATTAATTTGTCATGAACATTAGGGATATCATCCTTCAAGTCAGCCAATGAAAGTCATGGGATTGGCAGATAAAGGGCATGGGGGATTTCAAGAGGGTAGATTCGCAGGGTTTTGTATATATTAGAGTGTGACATAAAGCCTGGAGCTATAGTGTACTGCTCTGCTTCAAGGTAATGGATACCTGTCTTCTTAATCGTGTCCCCATAGAGCTTCAGGGAGTGAGGAGGGGGGAGGAGGCGATACATTGTTAAAGGAATGCTATCACAGGCGTCCCTGCATGACTGTCTGAGGTTTGTACCCCTTTAAAAAAGTTACAGCTTAATTCAAGCCAGGAGCATACCTCATTTTGAACTGTGTTATATCTTTTCTAAATACACAACAATATAATATAATGTAATATAATATAATATAATATAATATAATATAATGTAATATAATATAATATAATATAATATAATATAATATAATCTTTTTAATTGGAATTATTGGGATTAAATAGTCAAAAATGACCTATTACATGGAATCAAATCATACCAGATGAAGCAAGTTGCCTTGCACATCCAGATCAAATTTCACTTTTTACTGGGACTGATTAATGAGGCTCTATTTGTGTTTTTAGCCCAGACTCATCAGAATCTCATTATCATTCAGACTATAGAGAGACATTGCCATGGGCTATTCAGAAGCAAACCGTAAACAGACAGCATCCAGGAGACGACTCTGATCTAACTGGTGTTTTGAGTTTTCATTCCTGTAATCTTACAGCTTAAAAATGTCATAACTTTGTGAATTTAGACACTTGACATTTTAAAGCTAAAAAAAGCAAAAAAAAAAAAAAGCAAAAAAAAAAAGAAAGAAAAGAAAATCAAAATGTACATATTTTTAAATAAAAAATTCTGTTTGGTTTCTTGTACATTTACAACTTATTTTATTTTCCCTAACAAAAATGAAAAAAAAAAATCATTTTACATGTTTTTGTATGTAAACTTAGCACAAAAACTAAGGACATTTTGTTTGGTAGATTGTTTGTTGTAACGATGCTTGGTCATAAATCTTATACCGCCTTATAAGCCTGTTTATTACCCTTTTGAATGATGCCACATTTGTAAGATGCATGCATTTGAGGGATGAGCAGCAGAGCTAAGTATGTGGGTTGTGCCCATGAAAACTTTGCCAAATCTTCTCTGCCAATGCCAAACAGCTTATTCTGCCATTGACTCTTGTTTGGTGGATTGGATGATTGTAGTTTGAAGAAACAAGACATATTAACAAGTTGTTCATTTAACAAACATGAGCCTCAGTAGCGTATGGAAGAACCATACACAGCCACAACAGCCTGGCACCTCCTCCTCATGCTAGTCACCAGCCTGGTCACACACTGCTGTGGGATGGCATCCCATTCTTCAACCAGCATATGTCACAAGTCAGCCAAAGTGGTTGCGTTGGTCACTCTGGCATGAACAAGTTATTAACTCTTGGACATGCTTTGTCCCATTTGACATTCAAGACAAATGGGACAAAGCATTATACAAGCTGATTATAAAAATACAAACTTATTATATGAATCAAACTCATCCACGTTTAAGAGTAAGACTTATTTGTTTTTGTTGTTTATTCCCACTCAACGAACTCAATTACTCATTCAACACATGCTATTTTTTTCTGGACAAGCCTGAGGGGTTAAATGTAAGGCCATCATCGCTGACCATCTTGGATTGATATCATGAAACAGTGAATATATGGAATAAAAGAACTACTGTTGCAATATTTCTATCAATCTACTGACACTGCCCTTAAGTGGTTTTGAAAAAATACTCCATAATGAATTTAAATGAACAAATACACAAAAAAGTGG
This sequence comes from Cheilinus undulatus, assembly GCF_018320785.1. Taxonomy (NCBI): domain Eukaryota; kingdom Metazoa; phylum Chordata; class Actinopteri; order Labriformes; family Labridae; genus Cheilinus; species Cheilinus undulatus. The sequence goes on along the minus strand of NC_054865.1, from coordinate 43,274,231 downwards.
TATCTCTCAATAATGCACACAAACATGAGTGACAGTATAACTAACACAATAATACCACTCTTGAGACTCCTTCTCATGCACGTGAATTAGAGATATCCTTGAAAACATGCTAATGTTGTCCTCTGTGGCTCTGTATCTCATAGCTGCTCATTGTCTGTGTAAATTGGTGTGATATTTGCTTGACTTGACCTCACATGAGTGTGTGCTGTTTAGTCGCATGTGTAATTGTATTGCTTGAATAAGCATTGAAGCAGTCTGATTAGGTTAGCATCTTCAGATAAGATGAACCAGTCAAGATTGGTGTGGAACAATCGTGTGACCCTTGGTAGTTTCCTTTTATTCTTGGCTCAGTGTACAGTCTGATATTTTACAGTTTAACATGACCTGATAGTTTTTCTGCAAAGCTCCTATGAGTAGTATTAGCACATGTTCCATCTAATATCTCCATTCTTGTTGAGGCTGGTGTCCAGAGGGAAGAATACGCTCTTTAATAGATCACAGCGTCTTCTGATTCACTAAAGTGAAAAGACCTGTCTCTCACATTTTTATTAGTTATTCACTTATTCTAAAGAGTTGCAGGAACACCAAATAACTGACAACAAAGCTAAGGCTGCAGACTTGGAGCCACACGTGTTGAGTCGGCCCCTCCCTGGAGGACTCGCTCTGATTGAATAGGCAGTTTTATCTGCTTTTGCAACAAGTCTGCAGTCAATGACCACTGACTTCCCTGAGGAAGGGCCCGACTGAAAAGGAAATATTCCTACAGCAATCAATAATGTTGCTGATTGTGGTTATTTCTCTTTGCATGCCTTTTGTTTGCCGTGGGATTTTACATTTCTCTCTGCTCACACAAGTATTTTGTGATCTCACAGTGCCATTTTGGAGAGTATGACTACAGCAGAAACTGACGGTAATGCTGCCTTCAACCCCCCCCCCCCCCCCCCCCAGCGGCCTCATGCTCTTGCTCCAACTCCAGGAGGAGTTGCTCCCTTTTCCTGGGCCTGACCAGTGGTTGTAATCTCGTTTTACTGAACTCTAAGGACCCCACCGTCTTGTTAGCTCCAGTGCAAAGAACAAGTCCATTCATTATATGGAGCCTGATGAATGACTTGGTCAGACAGTAAGGGAAAGCCAAGGTGTAAATGTTCAACCTCTCATAAATCACATCGACGGGCAAGTCTAGACCTTAACCTACATGTACTCAGGAGTGATGATACCTTTGTATATTCCTACCCAGTTGTGCAGAAAAATAGTTTCAGAATAGTGCTGCACTTCTGTCTGTCTCTAAGTTTGAGGTTTTGCACAGCAGACATCTCTCAGAAGTAGCAGTACTGTAGAAGTGATTGTAATGTGGTATCAAAGCACTAGATTGATCCAAGTCTTAAAAGCTTACTTTTTCTAATAGAATTTTGCAGGCTGCAGAAAAAATATTCACTCTTTTTTCCACGTAGAAATCTTGACATTTAACTTATTCCAAACAAAAAAACCTTCTTCCAGAGCAAGAGGACTTCTGCACATACAGACATGAAGAGCTCTTGAGGCTTACCTCTCAACCCTGACACAAGCCCTGCATCTCTGCAACTCTGTCTGCAACACAACGCCATGTTTATCCAAAACATCATCTCTATTCACAGATACAACATAGAAATATAAGCATGTCTTGGTTTCCTTTTGGAGCACATTTGCAGCCTGAGCTGTTAAGACCATTCAGCAATTTTTAGAGAAATTGTTCCCAAGCTTTTTTACTTGAAGCCCTGAGCCCCCCATGACTTACACAAGAGAAAGAAAAAGATGCCATGTTGTCAAAAATCAACGTTAATTTTAACTGTTGCATGCCATGCCTCTCACAGAAAGCATTTGCGAAGAGTAGGTGGTGATTGAAGGAACATTCTGTCTGTCAAAGGCCAGTCAGAGTGACGAGAGAAAGTAAGGTTCTACACATACGCTTCTCCTGAGCTGATGAGGACACAGGCTACCGCTGCAGTAGTTGGAATGGTGGATATCTTCAGTGAATAAATTCATGCCAACACTGGTCAGGAGACATGCAAAACAACTTCTCTGCCAAGGCAAGCTTTCAATGTGATTCCTAGTTCTAGTTTCAAAGGACAACATGGTCCCGTTTTTAATTAAACTGCTGCTTTTCTACAGCTACATCTGAGCTAACAGCTACCATGGCAGCAGCCGTTGGATACACCAGCAAACCCCACCGATAGTGTTCACAAAGAGACCGGGAGAGCAGCTACAACATCTTTTCTGTCATGAAAAGCTTTTCTCTTTTTTAAATAAAGAAATGTTGTCTAGTTCTGACAAAACCATCGTTTGCCTAAGTCTGAGGTAATCCCTTCACTAGCAGTCGTTATTTACCACTCACAGTACAACTAACCCTTTCCCTTATAATTCTCACAAACTCATGCTGAAGCAGGTCTGCAGAAGTGCAGACACATCTTTTCCATCATTAAAGCTTTAAGTGTTGTTTTACTTTTTATTTCAGACAAAAATATGGTCCAGTTCTGATAAAACTGCTGCTATGTTTTAGCTCCATCCGAGCTTCTCACAGCCCTCTATGCAGCCATTGCAATCCACTTGTTTAACCTCAAATGATGCTGATTGGCCGCTGTTTGTTCGGCACAAACATTGTGCATTAGAGCTTATAAAGATAGATTTGTCTGATAACAGACATGTAGCCTGGCAAATTCATCTGCTTTGCAAGGTTAGAATAAAACCTAAAGGAAATAGGTCTGTATATGTTATTCTTTCCAAGAGACCCTTGAATAAACTTCTTAATGAGTGAGCCTTGGGCCATCCCTGAGATCTTGGGCATCATAAACTGGTAACCAAGGTTTTAGAATATACAGACTAAATGCTCTACGTTCACTAAACAGGCAGGATTTTCTCCACACAGATGACAAACCAGCTTCTAATAATTAATTATATGTCTCTGTAATTACTGTAGATGTCTGCAAATATGCAGCAAACAATCCATTATATGTATATCACACGTTAAAATTTAAGCTGCAAATCTGCTCAGCACTGAGGAGAAAGACAACCTCCACTATACTGAACAGTAGATTGAGTCAACCTGGGCCAACCGCCTCAGCAAAATGGGATGCGTGGAAACAACTATCAAGGCAACAGAGCCCACTGATGTCTTACTTTTTACAAATCTGCATTTTGTTATTATTTCAGCAAACTTGACCCCTCTTAACTGTGAGTAAATCGATTTGAAATAAGTTTCTTTTTCAGGCTCACACTGGGAAATCAGTGCCTTAGGCTGGCCACACACTACACAATGTTAAGACCGATTTAAAGCCAGATCTTCCTCCCCTGACAATCGGGATAGCGTATCATGAGTGGAGGCTCATCACAAATGATTATTTTTTTGGAATAATCCCCGAGTGTGCGGTGTCAACACAACTATTTTACTGCTGCAAATCACATCATAGCCTCATCAGACCTTGAATCATGAATACCAAACACATTTGATATGTAGGATTCTGGGTCATAATGCCTCTGATGGAACACCCACAACAGCCAAAGACAGTGAGCAGACTGGGTAGCAGCTGCATGTAACATACTTTCACCACTTTCAAAAATAAACACAACTTTACCTTAAATCCAGCAAAGATTTCATCCTTATTCATTTTTCTGTTTATGATTTTTGCTTTAATTGTAAAGTATCCCAGGACAGCCTGTGTTGGAGGGAGGGTATCAATGGACACCCACGTTTGTTTTTCTTCTGAAGTCACATTTGATCCTGCAAGATTCTGTGAAATCCCATGTGTGATGAATCTTCACTTTGAGGCATGTCAGCAGGTGTGTGGTCTCCAGTGATCTTAAGTTCTGGCTGAGTCATCTCATATGTGTGCTCAGAGGATCAGAAGATGAAAAATCATTTGACATTCTGTGTCTGTGGTCCCCCACGTTTTTAAACTGTCTAGTGTGTGGCCAGCCTAAGTCTTAGTTTTTTTTATGCTGGTGTTGAGATGCTATCACCACTATTCTCTGCTGATGAAATTTTTATCTTCTTCAGGTCATATTTTAAGCTTCTCTGGTATGCACAAAACTCCCAATTAAGGTGTCACTTCATGATATGACAGAATCCTGACCTCTCTATACATTGTTCTTGAACTGGTTAACCTGAAACTCAATGTTTGACAATCACAAAATGAAGGAAAATAAAGGTTACTGAATTTTTCCAAGAGTGTTTAAATTTCCACCTGTGAGATGTAGTCAATTTTACATTTCAGTGTACATGTAAGCCCTATCTTCTTACTCACGGCCACCTATTTCTTCATCTTCTCCTTTAATACTAATATTATGAAGGCAGAGAAAGGACAACTTACACAACTAAAAGACTTTGAGCCTGTCAGAGGCTCAGTGCTTTCCTGACCTAACCTCAGAGAGCTGGTTGGAGTGATACAGGGTATAAAATCCTTCTATTTTGTGTGGCTGTTGGAAACAGTTTTTGACAAACAGTGAGGGTGGGCAGCAATTTTAAGAAAGCAGAACAGAGAGTTTGTTCCAACTACTGTGAATAACAGCCTTCAGCCTGATAAATGTCTTGTGAAGAAAACTTTACTTGAAAAAATAAAAATGGATTCACACATTCAAAAGAAGTAAGCGAGACATTCACAGCAGGAAGTGGTCCAACTTTCCATGGTCAAGAAGATAATCAAAGGATTATGTGAACTAGCGAGGGAAGGATATTCAAAGGATTGGTGCTTTGGAGGCCTTCATTCTTAACCAGTGTTTTCTTTTTGTTTTGCAAGTTAGGTAAAATATATTTTAAAAAACAACCTCTTATCGGTTTCATGGCCGACTGTTTTGGACTAAAGAAATTCCTCTTTAGTGAGTAGCACCACTCTGTCCTGGCTGTGTTAAAAACTCAAACGAGACTCCAATTAAATCTATTTTAAAATCAGTAAAGCTGACAAATGTTGGTAACAAGAAATCATTTACAAGAGAGGTTAGGCCAAGGATGGCAAACAACAGAAATAGCACACAAATATATTTACTGAATATATAAGCGCTTGAGTGAATCAAGTATTTTAAAGTTAAACTCTACATACAGGCTTCAGAATGAAGTTCAATCACAGGACAGTTTAAAGGACTGAAAACTAGAGGAAAATATATTACTCTGTCATGTGATTGCATTTCCCATTCTTACACCAATATAATAATAATAATGATAATAATACATTTTATTATAAAGCTTTTTTCAAAGAACTCAAAGTTACTGTACAACAATAATAAAAAACACATTTCAAAAAAGAAAGAAAAAGACAGCAAATGACATCACAGCCAAGCAAAGAAACAAACAAGCAAGCAAACAAAGTGACAAGACGACAACAGAAACAAACATATATATGTTTAGGGAGTGAGGTCCTCTGTGCTGTAGAGTTCTGGATGTACTGAAGTTTATTAAGGTCTGTTGAGGATGTGCCATAAAGGATGCTATTGCAGTAGTCAATTCAGGATGTGATGAAAGCGTGGATGAGAGTTTCAGCTTCAGGGAAGGAGAGTAGTGGACGGATGTGGGCTATGTTTTTTAGGTGAAAGAAGGCCGTTTTTGAGAGCCGGGTGATGTGCTGATCAAAGGAGAGGCGACTGTCGAAAATGATACCAAGATTGCGGGTGTGAGGGGAGGGGGACAGGGTGAAAGTGTCAATTTGGAGGCTGAAGTTATGGATGGATTTGGTGAGGGATTTGGGGCCAATTAACATGAGCTCAGATTTATTGTAATTTAGTGAAAGGAAACTGTTGTTCATCCAGGTTTTTATACCAGAAAGGCTGTTGGTTAATGTGGAGTGTGTGTCTGTGGTGATGGAGGTGGTAGAGATGTAAAGCTGAATATCATTGGTGTAACAGTGAAAGTGAAGTCCATGGTGGCGAATGATTTGACCACGGGGGAGCAGGTAGATTATGAATAGGAAGGGACCAAGCACCGAACCTTGGGGGACGCCTTGTGTCAGGGGAGCGGTGGAGGAGGAGCAGTTGTTTATTTAACTTATGACAATATGAAATTCATCTTTAAACCAAGTCCTTTATTCAGAGAAGATTTTTAAACTTTGTGTGGATTGTGGGTAAGGAGATTGGGCTACAATTGTTTGTATGTAGAGTACCTAGTGCCATGGTATTCAATCATTAATCATATTCTTATTTATCTTGTTTTTCTTCCCACAGGGTAAGGTAGAGGGTCATTTGGCTGTCAAGCAATTGCTGTTAACAAAAGTGAACTCATTAGCTTTGGGAAGACAAGCTTCTTTTGTAAATACATGAATTAATCAATGATTTATATTTTACAGTTGCAATCAATACTACTCACCCCCATTGCAAATCAGGTTTATTGTGAAAATTTACAGACCATCAGCTGTTTGCAATGAACAAATCAAACAAAAGGAACCGAAATAGCTCACCACATCTAAAGATTCAAGTTGCTTCAACAAATCCAACTGAAAATGCAACTTAGAATGACTTCTCCAGTCCCATAATTATTAAATTCCTTCATGGCAAGAGTTTTCAGTATTTAGAGTGTCATTTTACTTATATGACCTGCTGCAAAAGAGATGCATAGCCGGACACCAGCTTATGGTTCCTGAGAAATCTTAGCCCATTCCTCATGTGCAATGGCCTCCAGTTCAGTAATGTTCCTGGGTCTGTGTGCTGTAACCATCTCCTTCAAAACCACCAGTGATTTCCTATGATGTTCAATTTAGGCGACTGTGGTGGCCACTGTGGAATCTTCCAGGACTTCTTCTGCAGTCAAGTTTTTGGATTGGCTCTTTGATGTAATTTTGAGTTAAAAATGTGGTCGAGGTCTAAACTGTTGCTTTACTACAGCTATACCCGGCTAATTGCTGCTGTGGTGGAAGCCATTGTATACACCAGCTTGCAGTACAACTCAGCCCCACCCACCTGGTCAGAACCGTTTTCGTTTCAGCACAAACATTGTAGATTGGAGCTTTGCAAGATGGATTTTCCTGACAATAGTCTGGCAAATGGTTCTGCTTTGCAAAGTTATTGCAGCGTTACGATCAGTTTCTTCTCTGTTTGATGCCACTGCTGAGTGATGCTATCACTTTTGTTTACTTGGCAATGGTGGACATAGCCAAACTTTTCTTGTTGTTAATGTTGCTAACTGGACCTTTGAAATGCTTACACTTAAGCCCAGAGTTGCACCTAAAAACTGTGTCGATTAACAAAGATGCCCGAATGGACTTTAGAGGCCACTTCTATAAAACACTCCAAAGACAAAGAATGGCTACAAAATCTTTACCTATCAAGGGCATTGTTGCTGTCTTCAAGTAAGCTACTTCCCCCGCACAGTAAAGGAAGGACTGTAAGGTGTCCATGACTGAATACATGGGTAGTTTCCTTTCCTCTATGTCTGCTATGTTGACAAGAAGGTTAATTTCCCCTGCAAAAAGGGACTGAAAATTGATGATGTGTTTTTATTATGCATTTGATCATGCATATATTATTTTGCAATAAGCTTGACCTTTGCTGACCATATTTGTGGAAGTAATTACAAATTAAAAAGGGAGTATGTGGTGTTGAAAATGTGTTTTTACAGAATACCCTGTTGATTTAACAAGTTCTAATATGCAGTGATACTATTACTATATCATACCACAGAGTGCATTTTTTAAAATTCCATCTATATTTCTTTATGTTTTGTGTTGACTCAAAGATCCAACTTTATTTTTTGTTATATACTCAATAAATACTTCATAGTTGAGCAGTCGTGCAACAGTTCCACTCTATCTACTTCGAAATGCCATCATCCTTGTCAAAATAATATCACAGAAAGGTCAGGACCCCAATCTACTCTCCTCCTGAGGCCATCTGATAGAGTGGTAACTAGGTGTAAATTGGAAAGTGCTACTCATGGACATCCACACAGCTAACTTAGACAAGGAGAGAATTCAAAGGCAGTGTACAACTACTGCTGTTGGAGTCACATTTTGATAAACAAACTCCTCTAAGTGTAGGTTCTCAGTACACCAAAATGTATTACACATTTCCATAAACTGTATATTTTGTTGAACATCTTCTGATGCTTTTTTGTTTTAAGAAATTAGCATCAGATTATCTGCTAAATATTTTTCATTAAACATGTCAACAAATTAGCATAAATAACAGAGGAAAACAGTTTTTGTTTCCTTAAGGTTGGATTCAAGAAAGTTGTATTGTCTGTTTAGCAACTCACCCTTGCATAGTTCCTTTACCCATTAAGTGTTCACCAATACTGACATAATATGAAGTACCGTGCAGTTTTTTGTTATGTTTGGGTAAAAACTGAGGCTGTAGTAAGGCATAGATTTGGCAAGTAACCCCTGATAGACTAGAGACTAGAGACTAGAGAGGGAGCGATTTGCTTAGCAGTACGATTACTATAAAAATATATGCATAAAAGTAGTTCTGGTTAAAACAAAAATATGGTCAGAAATTGAAGTGACGTTTATAAAATCCTTAAAATGTCAGTCTGTTATTGAATGTGTGTGATTTTTGTGCAACTATGTTTCAATCACTGGGAGGTTCAGTTGGGTCCACCAAAAAAATGGTGAAGTCTGAATCAATCAATCAGAAATGTTGCTAATGATCAAATCTGAGAAAGAGGCAGAAAATACATACTTGTCTGCATAAAGATTACAATTTATCAGTATGTTTATATTGTGTACATTGATGGATATATACACATGAATTGATGCAGTATACACACCCTGTTGCCAACTTCGTATTTATCTCAACAGTGAGTGACCTCAGCCCCCAACCTACCCACCCTGTTAACCTTCCCTTCTGCTGGCAAGAGACTGTAGAGCTGAGGGAGCTTCAGAATAAGAATTTAAAGTTTTGAGACCATAAGACTGTGCAACAGAAAGTTCAAGGGATAATTTATCTGATTGCAGGTGCCACCAGTGGTTTAATGACAATGTGTGTGGTGGTTTCCACCACATCACCAAAATTTTCTTTGCAATATGTAGACTAGAGAGAGAAATTATTTTCTCATATAGGGGCTTGGAATTACAACATTGAATCTCCTTACTGATAATTTCTGAGAGATTTTTTGGAACTTGTGACCAAAAGGACAGCACCTCAGGATGCTCCCCAAACATGTTAAAAAAAAAAAAAAAAGAACCTATACAACTTTATCAACAAAACTGGCTGACTGTCCATAAGGCCCTTTCCAGGATAAATGTATCTCAGCTGAAACAATGGGTTTCAGTTACTCTTTAAAAGATAAATGCCAATATCCAGCTAACCATTAGAAGACGAGGTAACAGAAGGGAGTTATCTGAATAATTGGTGATTTAATGAATGAATGAGTTTGGAATTACACACAAAAAGTGGTAGAAACCTTGCATATTTCTTGACTGAAAGAAAAAAAAACAGAATTATAAGAAAATATTCCTCATATGGCACTAATTTTTTTTTACATTTTGGTTTAGAAACTTTGTCAAATGGCCTAAAACACTTAAATTTAGAAACTAAATTGCACAAATATTCACAAGACTATTTTTTTTTCCTCGCTTCATGTCAACACTGACAAGAGACACAGGATTTTCAATGGACGGTGATAATTTGTCACTGCTCATGATGGCAGATGCGAACACATCTTACAGTATTTTCCTGAGAGCATTTTGAGGTGCTGTGTTTGGTTTATTAAGTGTGTGATCTCCACTGTTCTCCACTGTAATGCATAATCATCTCCTCTCATTGAGGTGTTTCGTGTCATTTTATGTCCCCGTGGTAATCATTAAACAACTGACGTGACCGTTCAAGTCCATAATTTTGACTTGTTATAAAAAATTAGAGGGAAAAATACCATGTTAGCCTAAGTAAAAGCATGCCACAATCACTGTACATCTAACACTGACACCGCAGACAGTTAAACACAGAGCTGTCATGAGGTTATACGAGAAAAAAGGAGAGAATGACAAAGAGGACAAATGAAAGGGAGGGAAAGAACAAGAGAGTCAGTTGTCAGGATACATTTTCATTGTGTGATTGATTTATTTTTGTTGCCTGAGTTCCCACATTGGAGAACATCTGATCAGTCGCAGAGCCAAAGGAAAGGGGGCGCCTCTGATGTGCACAGAGCACAGGATAAGGAGTCAATTATACAACTGTCCAAATATCTTCCCTCTGTCTCCATTCACATGCTCCCCTCTCTCTCTCTCGGCTGTGCAGCTCTCCTCGTCTCCAATTTGCTGATCTCTCAACTAAAACCAAAAGTGCGAGAGGGAGATTGACAAGCCTACAGAGAGGAAGACCGCAGATCTAATAGAATATGGAAAGTGCTGACAATGTTTGACATGCTTCAGCAAATTCCTCTTACACTAATGACTGATCATGACAAATGAATTTTAATAATCCAGATCTGAATATAAATCTTAGCATAATGATGTTTGAATCCTTATTTCGTAAGCAAGTAATATGTAGCATATTTAAAATCTGAGCTGGGTATTTCTAAATGCATCTCAGGCAAATGTGAAGTTTAGAAGGCATTTGAACCCTGAGAAAAATGACTGAATATGATCAAACCTCATGGTGGATCTGCATGCATTCATATCATATTACTGGATGTCACAAACTTCAATCTTAATGTGCCATTTAAGTTAGCATCCATATATCTTCCTGGGAGTTCTTGAGCTCCTCTGCCTTTGTGTGTACAGCCTGCTGCTGTGTACTCCTACGATAACAACTAAGAATACCAGTCTGTCATCTGTTATCATTATTATAAATGTTAATTTGAACCCTAGAGCTGCCCAACTCCTGCTGCTATATGTATCATAATCAGTCCTCTCCATTTCATTATTGTAAAGTTGCTAATGCTAACACTGGATATATCAGTCTAATATCATACTTTGGTGTTCCTGCTAATGCAACACATACTTTACCCTCATTACTGGCCTTATAGATATACATACATCCCATTAATTGTTGTTGTAGTTGCTCTGTCTTTATTGATCTAGTTTTCTGTATTATCCTCGACCCCACTTTCAAAGCCCAACACAACAGCAGCATGAGTGCGTACGTTTTTGGCATCTAGGGCACTAACGATTCATTAAGGGGCCTGATGTGCCACAACGAGGGGCTGGAAAGGGCAGCCAGAGTCAAGCTTGACACATGTCAACACGTGTGTTTCAAGGTCAAATTCAATGGCATTTCTTTCGTCCACGCCTATTCACCCCAATAACATGCTCAGAGACTATTGGCAGTTTTTAGGCCAGTGGGACATCCACAACATGAGAAGGGGCTCTTGACAACCCTAACTACCCACTGGATGGTACCCTTGACCATGCATACTTGCTACATGCACTGCTTGCTGTGCCCTGGAAGGGTTGATTTTGAAATCTTTTTGACAGATTATTTTCCCATTCAAGATAATCCAGAGCATCACAGGGCTTTTGTCTATCATTCTTCCAGTCTAGTGTCACCCTCAGGCAGGAGCACCTTCCATAACATTACTTCAACCTTAGTTTTTGGCCCAAAGACATAGATGTGGTGAGTAAGCATCTGAGGGCACCTTTGAGGGGAAAGGAGGATTGACACAACCTTTGTAGTGCTCTGGATGCCCTTACATTTTACCAGGGGTATGGGAAAATAATCTATTGAAAGGATAAAGTCCACACTTGTTGGGTGAATTAAGGGGTGGATGTGGCGAGTAAGCACAGCCAAGGGTATAATTCATGTTAATAGTAAATGAAAACTGAATTAGCATGCCAGTTGTTTTCAATAGATTTCATAGCTAAGCCATAATGTGCACACATTTAAGCATGCCAGAAAATAAAGTAGAAGAAACACTGACAACTTTTTTGGAAAAGAACAGAATACTTGTGAAAAAGAGAGAAAAAATGGGTGAAAAGTGGCAAAGATGAGATAAAATAGGCAAAAATGGCATAAATTTGCAAAAAGTGGCAAAATTGTGTGTAAAGTGGCAACAGTGCTAATAGCTGGCATAAAGCAGTGGCAAAAATGGTATAAAAGGGCAAGAAACAATGCCAAAATGTGCAAAAAAGTGGCAGAGAGGTGGAAAATATGGGCAAAGAAATTGTAGATATAGACAAAAAGAGGCAAAAAGTTCAAAAAGCAATAAAAAAAAAGTGGCATCAATGGGTCAAAAAGGGCAAAAATAGGATAAAATGCACCAAAAATGGGCAAAGGGTGGCTAAAAATTGTCAAGAAGAAAGGTGGCAAATATTGGCAAAAAGGAGGAAAAAAGAGGAAAAGGGGCAAAAAATGTTAAAACAAAAAGGTTGCACAAATAGGATGAAAACTGGATGAAAGTTTCAAAAAGAAGTGGCAATAATGGACGTAATAGTGATCACACAGGTTAAAAGTAGCAAGAATAAATGATTTTTTTACATCAGAAACAAAGCCAGGGTACTAGCACCAATACTACTCATCCAACACACATACATTGATATTATCATAAATCACAACTGGGGAGGACCCGTTCTCTTAGTTTTACAGGGGCCCCGCCAATTCTGTGGGCAGGCGTGGTTATGGGATCATTTATAGCCTCTGGATATGAAAGGACAACATTACCAGTGCCACTTTTCTGTATCGTTGTTTTAACCTCTTAAATAATAGAAACATATATACTAATGCACACATGCTTAAACAGGATCCTATTCACCAAGGAAGAGATGTCAATGCTTTTCATGTGCAGCCCTTCACTCTGTTGGAGGTCCAGTGCTGACTGATTTCCATGCTTTAGTCCATACAGTGGTTCATATAGGTAACCAAACTAAAGTCAAGCAGCCATTGGATTCACTTTAACACTTACAAGAGTGAAAACAGATGTAAGGCTGTTCATGATTGCTGTACCACTTGTACTCAGGCGAGATCGTAGCAGCAGGCTATCCATGCCTGTAGTGATGGTAAAAGTATGTGTGGTATCAACAGGAACAGCAATACTTGATTAATGATGGGTCATTGTGAATTATGCAATGAAATGTATGGTCTGGACCTGCTCTTTTGTGCACTGAGATGTCATTTGTAATACATTTTCCACTATAATAATTAAGACTGGCTGGTGGATTAAGGGCACTGGAGGAAAAGTTGAGGTATCACTGAAGCTGCCATAAGTCATTCTAAGAGGAGCATCACTGTATGAAATAATACATTTCTGACCCAATAGTTGTCAATGAAGACCCCTAATGTAAATCAATGGCTCAGTAAAACTTTATCTCATAAAGTATTTTAATGTTTAACATGAGCTGTAATGCTAAACAATTTAGTATGTTTTCCATAGCTCTATTACTCTTTACTGGCATCTTGTATTAAGTATTTTAGTGCAGCTTAGGAGATACAGTGTATATCTCATATGTATAAAGCAGAGGGTTGCCATTAATTTCACATTCAAGAAAATCTTTTGGATGACAGGCCAACTGGGCTGCTAATATCCCGGCCTGAGAAATAAGAAACAAAAGTCTGCAGAAAGCCTCGACAACAAGGAGGAAAATGTTTGTTTAATCTTCTAAGTGTTCTAGCTTTAATAATGTCCCTCCCAAGACACAAGGGAGCTCTGCTCTCTGTTGTCATGGAAATTACATTTTAATAAAATCATAAACAGGTCTGCAGCACTCACCTTTTATACCTTTCATTCTCCATGGAAATACTTGAGATGAGAAATCTCTGAGCAACCACAGGCTGGCTGTGCATTGTTGTCTTCATGTATAATAATGGCGGCCTAATCAATATCATATTTAAATGCTGGAAACATATGCATACAGCTGGAGATTAAATTAAAAGCGGGCAGCAAAAGTTTTGCAGGCAATCGGTACATATGCAACCTTGGTGCTGGACTCAGGTGTCATTTCAGGGTGCAATGTGTTAGCCTCACCCAGAGATGGTGGCATGCCTTGGGGTGCATTTCCACCTTACCAGTTTAATTGAACAGCTGCTCAGCATCAACATTCATACACACGTAGCTACTTCCTTGAGTCTGATGGCTCCTTTATTGTGACAAATACAGGGGCAATTTATTGGTCTCCCTGGACAGTAAATAGAAGGTTACATGCAGCACCAGAGCTTTAATTGCATTGTCAGGAGAAGGTAATGTCTGGCCATGGCAGCTCTGATGCGTGCAAAGAAACACACATGGATGTGCACATTCACACACACACCAATTACAGTTTGCATGCACACACTGTTTGTGTCTGAACTGCACGTACACAAACACACATTGTGTTCTAGGAAAAAATAAGTTATTTTGTCAGGGTCCTCTTTCTATGGATTCTCTCTTTTCCCAGCGGCTACACTCCGCTGCTGCTAACATGGGACAGATAGAGACTCACAGCTGTTTGCAGAGGCTTTATTCTGATAACACTGTCAGGGCATCAAGTGGATTACTCATGTTATCTTGTCCAACACTTCGCTGCCTGTGCGTGTATATAATCATCAAGTTATCTCTATACTGAAGTTTGAAAAGAAAATAGCATTAAAAATAGCATAAATAAATAAGGCCTGAGCCACAAAAGATTGCGCCACTTTTGCATCCACTAAACATGTGCAAATAAGGGGGAAACACAGAGGAAGGATTGATGCTCTGCCAGGCAGACAGCATCCTGATTGCGCCTGTCCCATTCACAATAATTAAATCAAGAAATATTATACATTTCAGCACATAATTTCTCCCTTTCTGTGAAAATAGCTGATAATTTTTAAAGGCCAACAGTAACTGCCAGTGGTAATAGGGGTGTTAACTACTGGTGCTACTTAGACCTGTGTATTAAATGATCCTGAGCATACAAATCAATAAGTTAAGAAAATATTGATTTGTACAGCAGAAGGTTAAACATAAATAAACTCACTATGCTGAGCTATGGCTGACTGTCTTCTTGACGGTTAGTCTGCTTATAATGTGCTCTCTATAATATTGTAACAATAGCAGAGGTACCAATGTGTGGAGGGTTTTTCATGGGGATCTCTGATCACAGTGCATTTATGACTGAGTTGCCTCATAGGGGAATACAGGATCAAAGGTGAATGATAAGTGCAAATTCTATTGGAGATAAAGTGCAAAAAATGGGCAAATAAGTGCTAATTCTGCACAAATCCTCACACTTGCCAGCCAATCATTTAGGGTCTTGTCCACAATGTTTTATCTTAAACCCACAAACAAAAATCTGCATTTTTTTCAAGTACAATTTTCTATCCCTGTGCAAGATTTTACTATGTAGGGGACTCTAATAACAAAAGAAGCAAGCATTGAGATTGTGCTTTGAGCTTACTGAGGCGATTTGAGGGGCTTCAGAGATTGTGGCTCAGTAGGAAGAGAAGGTCATTGCAATCATAAGTTTGTGGGTTCGATCCCCGGCTTCTGCAGTCATATGTTGGTGTGTCCTTAAGCACTTAACCCCAATTTGTTCCCACAACGTCATCGGTGGCATGTAAATGGGTACGTATGGGATCAGCTAATGGCCAATTCTCCATGTGTGAGTTAAGGGATAGGTTTGTAAAAGCACTCTGAGTAGTCAGATAAGTAGAAAGGTGCTATACAAGCTTAAGTCCATTTACCAGTCAGGGGGGTCTGGATGCAGACATGGCTGGCTCTCTGATGGTTACTCAGACCGTTCATCTAAGACACCATATTACATCATATTTCCAGCTTTGGATGTTTTTTTTTTTGTAAATTCAACCATTTTCATAGACAAAGTCAAAAAGGTCAGAGGTCTAATCCGGGATTAAATTATGTATACACCCATTTTAGAAGTAGTTACACAAACAGTGTAGATATGTAATTAACGTTGATAAATAAGCCAACGTAGCTAAAGCTAACATAGCTACATAGATAATGTATCTACATAGCTTAAATAGCTACTTTGTGAGCTTAGCTTTAGCTACTTTAGCTAAATAGCTGTTTCTATAGTTAAGTTAGCTTAAGCAATGTGATCTTAAGCAAAAATAGCTAAAGCTAACTTAGCTACATAGAAAATGTTGATACATAGCTTTTGCAGCTGTTTTGTTAACCTTAGCTTTAGCTACATAAGCTTTGTAGCTATGTTACCTGCATAGCTAATGCAGCTAATGGAGCTATGTTAGCCCCACTGACTACAATAGAATGTTTTCATGGAGGACAAGCTTTTTTACTTAAGCAGACTCTTTCCGTTTCGATTTCTGATTTTATTTTGAAGTTCTAGCGTGTATTTTCATTCTAAAGGCTCAGAAGAACAGTTTGTGGGCATATCCATCAGAGATGAACAATATGCAGCCAGACTGTGTTGTAGCATCACCAAGTGCTACACACTAGTCTAAAATGGGCACTAGCATACATTTTTTCCTTCTGTTTCTTTGGCATCAGCCAGTGCTGAATAATAAAACATGTCTTTGCAGTTGTAAAATTCAGTCTAACACCCTCAGTTAATCAGAAACATAACTTAAAACAAAGGTAAGGGAATGTAAGACTACTGTACGTATATGTTGTTGCCGCTGTATTTCTGCTGGTATCAGGAACAAGAAAAAAGAAGGGAAAACATTAGAACAGAGAACTAATACTGACATTCTGCCAAAATATGAGCCATACACCCCAGCTTTGACTGAGAACATTCACTGTGATCCTCAGCTGTCTGTTTAGCAGTGTGCATTCAAGAGGAGCAGAGCCAAGCCAATCTTTGCAATCCTTTAATGCAACTTTTCTTCATTTAAAGTTTAGGTTCAATGCCAACAGCCTTACACAAACCAGAAAGTTTCATGTCTTTCTGTTTAAAAAGAAAGGCCCATACTTTTATCTTCATGCTTTTTTTTTTTTTTTTTGTTAGATTTAATGAAAAACAAACTAAAGAACAGTGACAGTGAGGGTATGCAGAAAGATTAAACATGAAATTTACTTTTACTTATCCATTAATCCCTTATTATTTTTTAGGTTTTGATGAAGGTAGTTGTGAATCTATTATTGCTGCAAATGCAAGTTATGATGTCTGAAATCAAAAACCTATCTCTTCTAAAACTGTGGCATCAGACCATTAAATACTCATCATACTCCAAATACTGTACCAGCAATCTCACAGATGCCAGAGCACTTTGAAACAGCATATGGTTTGTAGCTCATTTTACCTAGATCCATTTCACTTGAATTTGTGGGTGTTTAAAAGTCTTTAAAGTGCTCTAAAGAGTGGAAGAAAGTAAAGCAAACCCTAACTGAATTTGACATAATGAGTGCCAGGAAGAAGTGAAAAGTCCAATGCAGAACTCTCTAATTGGTGTCTGCTTTGGCATGGGGGTGGAAGACCACCAGAAGGATAGAGCACTACTGGGGATAGAAGCAATAAATAGGAAGGAGCAGATGGTCGCTTCCAGAGGACAGACACCCAAACACATGGAACAAACTGGACACCGTAAAAGTTGGAAGTAGGTGTGTGAGCGTGAGAGAGAATTTGTTTTTGTGTGATCCAGAGAGAAGTGTTGTAATACAGCACATGTATACAGGCAGGCTTACATCTAACATGTTAAGATGTTATAAATGTCTGATTCTGATTGAGCTCTACTTTATTTGACCTTTATTTTTTTAATGTCTATCAATAAATGATGAAGGGAACACATGTCCTTGAGTTATGAGTCCGTATGGATGAGCCATGTGCTATTGATCATTCCAGCAGCATACCGCGGATGTGAGGCTGAGCAGGCGAAGGTTATCTCTCTCTCATCTGTGACACATAGCTAGGGCTGTGGTTCTTTCAGTATCTCACGATGCAATTCAGTTTTGATTCTTGGGTCAAAATTCAATTCAAAATCAATTTTTAATTAAAACAAAATACATATTCACAACACATTCAGTGATTGTTTCAGAGATGTGTTTATTTCAGTATCTTCTCTGGTCTGCTGAGTATTAAGGGCTTTTTGCAAACTTATCTTTTTTTTTTTTTTTTTTTTTACATCCAGCACAAATGCAAACAGCAGTTTAGGTCACTGTAAATACACCTTTTTGACAACTACTTCCAGGGTGAAGATTTTAACTCTACATAGCATTTATGTGTGTACAGGGAAAACAGAGATTTGGGCTTGTAACATCTCACTTTACTCCAGTTTCATTGATGTTACTGATGTATGACACAGGGTGGCTGGGAAGTATCGCACTAAAACATATTTAAAACATTTTGCATTACCAGGAAAAGCACGTTGCATTAGGAAAGATGGCTTGAGATAGCTACAACCACTGTTAATTTCGTTAACAACCTTCTTTCAAGGAGAAGAACGGGACTAACCTTGCAAAGCAGATGGATACGCCTGTTTCTGTGTTTCTTACTGGTGAATCCATCTTGCAAAGCTCCCATCTGAACCGTGTGGGCCCGGTTAGAAAGTGACAGGGCTAATCAGCGTTGAGGGACAGTACTTTCGGGCATGGCAGAGTCGTGACATAAGCAAGCAGCAACAAGAGGCCCGTGCAGCGCGGAAGACATTAGCATGGATACTGCCAACACGCCAGTTTTATCAGAACTTGACAACATTTTTTTCGTTAAAAGAGGAACAAAGAACAGCATTGAGTTACAATGTTACAATGTTACAATGTCATTTAGCAGACGCTTTTCTCCAAAGCGACGTACATTTGAGAGCAAGAACAACACAAGAAATGATCTAGACAAGAAGAAACAACGTCAGTAAGTGCCATCAAGTGCTTCAGGTTCAATTGGACGCAAGTGCTGCCGTGTAGAGTTTAAGGCAGAGTACCTAAAATATACGTTTTTTTTTTTTTTTTTTTTTTATGTTTTTAGACAGCAACAATGAATCAAGGAAAATGTGGGATCACTAATTGCCATTCATTAGGCTTCACAACAACTATTTACCAAGTACCAAGTGCTGGATCATTCCCAAAGAGCTGGGCAAAGAAATCCCAGAAGTAGAGCAGGACAGTGCGAGCTAACTATAGTTGGGAAACTCATTCAACCGCTGGGGACAGCAGTGGAGAATAGTCTGGCTGAGACTCAATCTACTACTGGGGACAACAGTAGAGAATTGCCTAGCTAAGTGCAAAGTGTTCTCTGAAGAGCTGGGTCTTTAGCCTTCTCTTGAAAGTAGACAGGGAGTCTGTAGATCGAATGGAGTTGGGTAATTCATTCCACCATTTAGGGACAACAGAGGAGAAGAGTCGAGCTAGTGACTTAGGAGCATGATGTGCTGGAAGTACCAGGCGCCTTTCGCTGGCTGAGCGTAGTGGGCGAGAAGGGGTGTAGACCTGGATGAGGGACTCCAGGTAAACAGGAGCAGTTTTAGTTACTGCTTTGTAAGCAATGATTAGAGTTTTGAATTTAATGCGAGCTGCAACTGGAAGCCAGTGTAGAGAGATTAAAAGAGGCGTGACATGAGCTCTCTTGGGTTGGTTGAAGACCAGACGTGCTGCTGCGTTCTGGATCAACTGCAGAGGTATAACTGTGCATGCAGGTAGGCCTGCCAGTAATGAGTTACAGTAGTCAATACGTGATATTATAAGAGCCTGTACTAGGAGTTGTGTAGCATGCTCTGTCAAGTAGGGTCTGATCCTCTTGATGTTGTAGAGGGCGAAACGGCAGGACCGAGCAATCGAGGCCACATGGAGCTTGAAGGTTAGCTGGTCATCAATCATGACACCCAGATTCCGGGCTGACTTAGTGGGCAAGAGATTATTTGATCCAAGCTGGATACTGATCTGCGGTTCCACAGTGGGACTGGCTGGGATGATAATGAGCTCCGTTTTGGGCAGGTTGAGCTGAAGGTGACGTTCCCTCATCCATTTAGAAATATCAGCAAGGCAGGATGAGATCCGAGCTGAGACAGTTGTGTCATCTGGTGGAAAGGACAGGAATAGCTGTGTGTCGTCTGCATAGCAGTGATAAGAAAAGCCATGGGAGCGGATGATTGCACCAAGTGAGGTGGTGTATATTGAAAAGTAGGGGACCAAGCACAGACCCTTGAGGCACCCCTGTTGATAAGCCATGCAGTTTAGACACTCCTCCCTTCCATGATACTCTAAAAGATCTCCTGTGAGGTAGGACTTAAACCACTGTAGGGCAGATCCTGAGATACCAAGTGAAGAGAGTGTGGAGAGGAGGATTTGGTGGTTTACTGTGTCAAAGGCAGCAGACAGATCCAGCAGTAAGAGAACTGAGGACTGACCAGCTGCTCTGGCCAAGCAAGTGATTCCGTTACCGACAAAAGTGCAGTTTCAGTAGAGTGGCCCGCCTAAAGCCAGACTGATTCTGATCAAGTAGATCATTGTTCTGCAAGTGTTCTGAGAGCTGGTTGAAGACTGTGCGCTCCAGTATTTTTGATAGGAATGGGAGAAGTGAGACCGGCCTGTAATTTTCAACCAGGGCTGGGTTGAGAGTGGGTTTTGAGCAGTGGTGTAACCCGCTTGCTTGAAAGCAGCTGGGAAAACACCTGTGGACAGAGAGGAGTTAATGATACAACTCACAGCAGGGCTGATAGTGGGCTCAATCGCCTGCAAGAGATGTGATGGTATCGGATCGAGGGGACAGGTTGTGGGCTTAGAGTCAAGCAGAAGCCTGGTGACCTCGCTCTCACTTAGTGGAGAGAATGAGCTAAGTGATGCATCACTAGCTGGTGGCAGAAAACTGAGTTGGACAGGCTCAGAGAATTGGTTGCTGATGGTAGAAACCTTGTCAGTGAAGTAGGAGGCAAACATGTCTGGAGTCAACATACTGGAGGGTTGAGGGTTTGAAGAGAGGAGCGAGTTAAAAGCAGAGAAGAGTTTGCGTGCATCAGTGGCAGCACAGATCTTTGATTGATAGAACGCCTTCTTAGCAGATTTTAGAGCAGAGGTAAAACAGGACAGTTTTTGCTGATAAGCACTCAAGTCAGTGGTTTGTTTGGATTTACGCCATTTTCTCTCTGCCGCTCTGAGCCCTGCCCTTTGGGTTCTGATGACCTCAGTGAGCCAGGGACAAGGTGGAGTATTACGAATAGGCTTAGACACCAGAGGGCAGAGTTTGTCCAGAGAGGAGGTCAGTGAGGAGCAGAATGTGTCTGTGGCCTCGTTAACAGTGAGTGTGAAGGACTCGTTACATGAGGCTAGTGCAGCTGAGACCTCGTCAGACAGCTGTGTTGGGTCAAGTGACTGAAGGTTTCTGCGGTATGATCTTAGTTGAGTAGTAGATTGTTGAAGTTCAGGTAAGCCAAGTGAGAACTGAATGAAGTAGTGGTCAGAGAAGTGAAGTGGTGTTACACTCAAATTAGCCGTGGAGCAATTGCGAGTTAGAATCAAATCCAGTGTATTACCAGCCTTGTGTGTAGGAGGCGTTTGAACCAGTTTCAAGTCAAAGGAGGACAGTAGTGAAATAAAATCAGTAGCCTGGGCTCTATTTAAGTGGATGTTCATGTCACCCATGACAACCAATGGTGTGCCATCATCAGGGATGTCTGAGAGTAACATGTCCAGTTCCACAATAAAGTTGTCCAGGTGACCCCCAGGTGGGCGGTATACCACAACCATGTAAGCCTTTATTGGGGCAGTGACCTGTACTGCATGATATTCAAATGAGGTGTTATTGTCCAAGGGTTTGAACTGGCTGAATTTCCAGCTATGAGAAAGAATAATGCCTGTGCCACCTCCTCGGCCAGAAGAGCGAGGTGTATGAGAGAACACTGCATCAACTGATAGAGCAGTTGGTGTTACAGTGTTCTCAGGACGGACCCAAGTTTCTGTCAGGGCTAGGACCTGAATGTTAGACAGTTTAGTGAGGGAATTGATGAATTCTGCTTTGTTAACTGCAGACTGGCAGTTCCAGAGGCCAACTGTGATAAAAGGTTGTGGAAAAGAGGCATTCTGCAAAGTGGATAGATTATGCAGGTTTCGTTTTCTGTAACTATTGTGCTTCTTTCTGTTCCCATATATGACTTGTATTTTTTGGTTGCACATGTTGCGTTAGACTGCTGGGGTGCGTTAGACTGTTATGAGGCAGTGCTGCCTGTCTGTGGCCTTGCTCGGTGGACTCGCACAGGTAGACTCGCTGGTCTTTACCCAATGTGGTCTTCACACAATTGGGCTTCCACAAGGGCTGACGCTTACGCTGACGCTTCAGCGCAGTCTGTGTACTTATATAGAGAGATATGCCACAGATGTGCACAATTGAGTTGATTGTGCACAGCCGCTAACCGCCCCAGCTGGCAAATTTAGATTCAAACTCTCTTAAAGCTTGAAAAAACCAAAAGCAGATTCCTCTTACCAAGTAGCTTCTCCCTTCCTATCTCAAAGATCAGAGCTTGTTCTGCTGGCAAATTTAGATTCAAACTCTCTTAAAGCTTGGACTACAGTGAAACTCCGCCCCGGCAGTTTACACTTTTAGCAATCAATAGAGGGAGCCACACGCGTCAACTGCCTCACCTATTGTGGCAGAGAGAGTGAAACTAACACGTTCAGCCTAAGCAAAACGGCCAACAACCTACTTCCAACTGAAAAAACCAAAAGCAGATTCCTCTTACCAAGTAGCTTCTCCCTTCCTATCTCAAAGATCAGAGCTTGTTCTGCTGGCAAAACAAGTTGTTTTTTTTTTTTCAAAAACAACAAAAGTCATGTACTGACATGTCTACAGTCGCCATGATTCACGTTGTAGTTTACTCCTTCGGTTTGGTCGCGGCTACGTCACGTGTTTGTTGCTCTGATTGGCCCGTAAAGATATGACAGACAGAACGTTCATCCAATCACGTGCCGAAACACGTGTGAAACACATCCATCTGGCATGTCGGGTTAAGACGGGAGGAGGACGGGCTGAAAGTAGATTACTGATGATAAAAACTCTGACGAAAAGTAGATGACTTTTTGTTACAGAGACGAGACAAGACTTAAATGTCCATGCCTTACTGACAGACATTAGATTCTGTGATATTTCTCCTCTGTGTGTCTAACTTGCTGTCTTTCAAAACAACCAGAGGAGGGAGAGCAGGATGAGCGGCGTGTCTGGGTGTGTGAAGTGGCATGACAGATAGAGGAGCTAATAGGTAGATTACACATGTGGCTCTTCCCTGTATTCTAGTGGTAGTCTTTAAAACACATTAAACTAAAGTGCAGCCAGCCTACTTTTGAACTGTTGAATTACTCCATCAGCTGTTTAGTAGCATCGACATCTAATATTGCTGAACAGTAATCCTCCTCAGTCTTGGTCAGAGTAGCAGTGATATAAAAACAAAAGCCTCCAAAACCTTGTACTAGAACCGTTTGGTTAAAAATATTCATCCAAAGTTGAAATCCGTGTTGAAATCGACAAGCCAAATGCTCATTAGCGAGTCAAAGGAGGCGACATACCAGTACATCATGATGTGTTTAAAGAGGCTCAGCCTTTTGGCAAATCAAGAAGGATGAAATAAAGTTATTGTGATGTGTTCAAAGTCACATGGAGAATTGGAATTTGAGTTTTTTGTGAGAATTCTGAATAAATGTGGTCCTTTAAATGTGGAATGTTTGTTTAATTAGTAATATAAAATAAATATAAAGCATGAGTTCATCTCATTTTTCCACTCCAAATGCAGCAATATTCCTATTAATATCACTAATATTATCAATAAATACTTTGATAATCAAGGTGCATTAATAAGAGTACCATTATAAATAAAAATCAATGACTGATTATAAAAGTATGTTATTCAATATATGTTAGTATTTTCATCAATTTATTTTAGATTACCACATTTAGGCTATTGGTTGTATAAAATAAGTGTTTAATTTTTTACAATTTGGCTAATTTTTTAAGAGAGAAAATATAAAGTGAATAAAAGTAAAGACTAAAATGTTTTCAGAGTTTTCATCAGCTAAAACCAGATTAGAACTATGAGGGGTGAACAGGACTAACACTAACACTCAAACAAACACTCTCCTAGACAGACACAATATACAAAGCAGTTTTGAAAAAACATTTGTTCTGCTCCTGTATGTAAAGCATTTTTAACTCTCTGAGACTTTCAATGTCGTATATGACAAGAAGAGAGACAATTTACAAAAAGTTTTTATCATCACTTTAATTCACCACAGGTGGACTCCAATCAAGGTGTAGAAACATCTCCGCAAAGATCCAGAGAAATTGGAGGAACCTGGGCTAAATTTCAAGTGCTTTTGCAAATGGTCTAAATTGTTATGTTAAGTTTGATTTTTACTTTTATTTTTTAATTCCTTAATGAGGAATAAAGCAATACACTGTAAGTCAACTTTTCTCTTTAATAAAAACGCATAGTCTAAAGGAGTACCCAACTCTGCTGCTATAAAATGTACTTAAGATGAACAACTACAATAAAAAATATTGACTCTAGGATCATTTAAATTACCTTAGAAGTGCAGAAATTTATATTTGCAATTCTGACATAAATTCTTGTTTTGCAACACCTCTAATAATTATTAAATAGTTTTCTTTATCTTGTACAAAAATGTTTTCTTTTTTGCAAGATTATAGGCAACCCTCATATTTGTCTATTTTCACAAACATTTAGGGTGTATTCCCCTCAAAAGACCCCCATTTTCTGCAAAACACTGAGAACACTTTCCCTTGCGGCTGCAATCAGAACCCATTTTTGATGGTTTGTGATGCTATCAGCGACAATGATTTGACTGTACCTCTGAGGCATGTAGAGCTTACACATACTACACTCCCACCTGCGTTATTGGATTCTGTTTGACATTACCTCAGGCAGGCTGCCTTTAGTAGAATGAATAGTGGATTATGCCAGAGTAATGAGTCATTGAGCATTACACATAACCTTGGTGTTAATAGAGTAGGTGTGCTTTCTCTTCTGGTTAATAAAGTGATCCTTAGAAATGGCAGTATGGATTTAATTAATGTTTTCCAACTATGGCTCCAGTGACCTTTAGGCCTCCTGCTGTGCGAAAGAAATCTACTTTTGCGGTGTTGATTTTGTCTGCTGTCTGTAGAGAGTGTGTGTCTAGATTCCCTGTTGCTTCAGTGCTTTGTTTAGTCCATAAAAAGCGCGAGCGTGATTGTGATCATAATTGTCTCTTATGCAAAATTAAAAGGGTGCAAATTGCAAGTGTTTTCTGAGGTTTTCTGATGTCATTTCAAATGCAAATGCAGAGACACAGTAATTTTGATGAAGTAGTTGAGAGCCACAGTTGTGCAGTTAAATTGATTGCTAAACCTTTGATAGAGCATGTGAGGGCAATAAGGTGAAGGACAGGCACCAGGGAAATTATGTTGACCTCATGCAGGCCATTTATTGTTTCCAATTACAAATCACTTGAAAGTTTTATAGAAGCAACACAGGACCAGTGACTCTGGCTCAGTACTAGAGTAGATCATCTCCCAACTGGAAGATGATCCCCAGCTCCTACAGTCTTAGCAGTGAGTTACAGGGATTTATATCCAGTTTGATCATTCTGATACCAAGAGGTCATTCTTAAAGCTGTGTGTGGATGCAACTCAGTGTATAATGAAAACAGTTTGATATCCAGTAGCACAGACTAGGAGTTTTAAGACACCTTCATCTAGATGTGTTTGTGTGGACAAAACGCTAACTGGCTACCATTAAAATCTACCTCTTCAACTAACATCTACTGCATTCTGCTAGTATACAAAAGCATGGCTTTGTTTATGTCAGTCTGCCTTGCTTGGATTGTGGCTCCTCTTAGACTTTCAGATTATTTGGCTTAGTGATAATCATTTGACCTCACTGACAACTTTATTAGGTACACCTGTTCAATTGCTTGTTAATGCAAATAGCTAATTATTCAATCACATGGCAGCAACTCAACGCATTTAGGCATGTAGGCGTGGTCAAGACGACTTGCTGAAGTTCAAACTAAGCATCAGAATGAGGAACAAAGGGGATTTAGGTTACTTTGAATATGACATCGTTGTTGGTCTGAGTATTTCAGGAACTGCTGATGAAAGATGTTGTTCTGATGAAAATGCTTTGTTGATGTCAGAGGTCAGAGGGGAATGGGCAGACTGGTTTGAGATGATAGAAGGGCAACAGTAGCTCAACTAACCACTCATTACAACCAAGAATACCATTGAACCCTGAAGGGAACTGAGGCTACAATTTGCACAGGCTCAACAAAATTGGTCAATATGAGATTGGAAAAACGTTGCATGGTCTGATGAGTCTCAATTTCAGCTACGACATTCAGATGGTAAGGTCAGAGTTTGTCATAAACAACATGAAAGCATGAATCATCCTGCTTTGTATCAATGGATCAGGTTAGTAGTGGGAGTGTAATGGTGTGGGGGATAGTCTTTTACATTGTGAAGTGCTTTGGCAATACAAGTTATAATTTCCATGCCAACACAGCCATTTGAATTTAACTTGAGATGACATTTTCTTGGCACACTTAGTACCAACTGAGCATTGTTTAAAAGCCACAGCTTACCTGAGTATTATTTCTGACCGTATCGATACCTTTATGACAACAGTGTACCCATCTTCTGACAGCTACTTCGAATAGGATAAAGCGCCATGTCACAAAGCTCACATCATCTCACTCTGGTTTCTTGAACATTACAGTGAGTTCTCTTTGCCCCAGTAACCTCCACAGAGACCAGATCTCAGTCCAGTAGAGCACCTTTGGGATGTGGTTGAACAGGAAATTCACATCACGTGCCGACAAACCCAAAATCTCAGGAATGTTTCCAATACCATGTTAAAACTATGCCACAAAGAATTAAGACAGTTCTGAAGGTGAAAGGGGTTCCAATCCAGTACTAGAAAGTTGTACCAAATAAAGTATTTACAACAACAAACATAACACAAGGAGCCAGCTCTCAGTATCAGCTTTTTTGCAAACAACATCCCAGTCTCCTACTAACGTCTTGTCTTGAAATGAGTTGTCATTTTGATCTAACCACATGGTTTATTTGCAAAATAGTATATTAGTGTGTCCTTTAGAAGCATACTTACAACAACATGAGGGATACACTCTGAACAGAAGCATAGCCTTTTAGCTCTTGGCTGGTTTGCCAACATTCTTTTTGTTCTCTACAAACCGTATACAGGTATGTCCAGCCATGGTCATTTCAGACTTGGTGCATGATGGCAGAAAACGCTACCCATGCCTTTGAAGCCCTTATGGACAATTTTCTAGTGAGCTTGGGACTTGGGTATCTTTCTGGGTTATCAAGAGATAAAATCCACACCAGTCACCCACATGTTGATCATATTCTTTAAATCCAGTTTTAATCCTTTTTACATTGTTTCTACCACTAGATTAGCATTAACCACCATATTGTTCTGTCACATGGAATGTGACAACCAATGGCAGGTTGTGTTGTCATTGAGACATACTTTGCCAAACTGTGCGAGTCTAACTGGGCATTGCAGGAGATGGTCTGAATAGTTCATGAAGGAGAGAAAGAAAGAGACAGAGAGCCTGTAATGTGATGTGGTTTGGCATTGCTGTAAAGAGACTCCCCTTGTTTGTATGGACCATTTTATTCTGAATTTTCCAAGCTCAGTTAGCCTAAACAATTCTAAACAAATGCAAGATACTTGTACCATACAGAAAAAATCCGCACTCAGTGAAGAAATCCACAACCCATAAAGTCAACCATCCAGACTGATGGGTAGCAAAAATCTAGCAGTTCGCCATCGTTGTCAAATGTAAACCCTCTTTCAATGTGTCAACCCCAGAAGGCTGAACAGTGATCTGTAGCATCCTAGAGTCATCCCCTCCTTGTCAGCTCCCACTACCTACCGTGCCAACATGGAGACATCATTATCTTATCTACCTTACCACAATGCCACCTTCAACAGACCTAGGCTCTGTACATGCAAGCTCCAGGTAGTTGAACCTCAATGTGTCCCTTGGGAGGCTACTGAACACCAAATTTCTCTCACTGCTTGGTCAGTAGATGCAGTTTAGGGCTATGAATGAATGTGTATGAATGGGACTATTAAAACTGATGAACAGTTTATACAGCATCCTCTGCCATCAGTGTGTGAATGTGACTTGAATGGGTGTTTGACCAGTGATGTAAAAGCACTTTGAGTAGTCAAAAGGCAATGACAATGCTGCAGAAGCCCAAATCCATTCACCATTTGTGACTTTAACTTTACATTCAACCCCATGCAAAAATGCATACACTGGACATTAGTAGTTGGATAGTAGAGGAGGTTCAAAAAAGGGGAAAATAGGTTAATTTTCACAGTCTTTACTAACTCAGCCATTCTAAATGACTGTGTGTGTTATCTGTAGTAAGGAGAGCCAGGCAGAAGGCGTCTGATTGGTGAATAGAGTCTCCTTTCTTGAAGGAGACCAGACGGACTAAGATGGCTGCACACTGTTTGTCTCCATTTGGGACCAAGGATGGCAGACGTCAGCATGCACTCCCCTGGTAATCCAGCTGTTAAGAATGTTTTTGGATTCCTAGTTTGGCAATCTGCATCTTTCTGGGTTTGCACAACAGATTTGATCCAGGTGCTCAATTTAGACTGAAGAGTACACAAGAACATGCGTACGCTTGGCAGTCATAAATAAACTCACACAGATGCCACACAAACAGCTGGATTCAGGCTCATATTTAGTACAGAAATACTCCTGTAACTTCAACATAAACACTGAAATCTCCTTAAGGTTATTTATTAATGTAGCCGAGGAGAGGAGAGGAGAGGGGCTTCACCATGTTCAACAACCTCCCTTTAACAGATGGTTGGGGTTTGATGTACCAAGTCAGATATCAAAACTTAAATTAGGGGGAGCATACAGAACAGTTTCAGAGGGTGCACAAACTTCTATCCCCTTCATTATTAAAAAGGTTCCAGCTAAGATACATTTGCAAAGAGACACAACCATCTTGAGTAATCTGATCTTTGAATTCTTGTGTTCTGTTCTGACGGGCTGAAATGTATTCCCTCTGTAGGCACTTAATAATTCAGAAACCCTGTAGAAGTGAAACAGAGAGCAAACTTCCAGAAATTAGAAATGTGTGAGTCCAGTACAAATCAGACAAGGCTGTCATGAGATTAGATTTGTTTTCAGTCTGAACACAGAACACGTGCAAAAAAAAAAAAAAAAAAAAAAAGGTTAATCTGCTTATTTTATTTTCCAAATTAAGAGCCTGACCAAGATTTGATTGAGTTTTATGAAAATAATATACCAATTTACCATGGTCACAAGAGCAAGCCCTGACTCTTATGAAATTGGTCAGTGACTTTAACATGAACATGAAATGTTTTGTGTTAGTTCAACACAGAAGTTAAGGCAATAATTAAAATATACAGTGCCCTTAAGAAGGATTCACCACATTTATTATTTTTAAAAATCAATTATGGTCAACATAATTTGTTCATCTCAGCGGCCATCCCTATAGGGCTTGCAAAGGAAGAGGGTATAATGAATGTGGCAAAATATGGGAAAACCCTGGTGGGCCATCTTATTCATACTGCAAGAGAACTACAGCTTGTGAAAAGATTAATTTCAAGCAAGACAATGACCTGAAGCATACACAGAAATGCTGCATAGAAATGGTTTAAAGACAGCAAGGTGAATGTCCTGGAGTGGCTGAGTCAAAACCCAGACCTCAATCTAATTGAGAATTTGTGGCTGGACTTAAAAAGGGCTATTCAGAACCAATCCTTGTACAACCAGACAGAGCTTGAGCAGTTCTGCAAAGAAATTGCAGCGTCCAGATGTGCAAGCCTGGCTGAGACCTATTCACACAGATTCAGTGCTGTGATTGCAGCCAAAGGTGCATCTACTATCTATCAATCAATCAATCAATCAATGAATCAGTCTTTATTTATATAGCACTTTTCATACAATGCAATGTAGCACAAAATGCTTTACACACAACATAAAATTAAAAGAAAAAAAAACATTGGTGTGTCCCCACACACACACACACACACACACACACACACACAACCCCCACTCCACCACCATTCCACCATTCCACCCTGTACCCCTACCTCCTTCCTCACTCTGTAGTCCATATCTGGCAAATACACACAGGAATGTGCACACTGAGGAAATGCTATCTTAAAGTTCAGAATGAGGAAACACTGGAGATGAATGAAATAAAAACAGAATGAGAGGATACTAAAATAAGAATAAAAACAAATAAATATAGATCAATGAAACTGTATAAAATAATTAAACCTAAAGACAGACAAAATTAAGATGATAAACTAAATTTTACCTAAAAGCCAGTCTAAAGAGATAGGCCTTAAAAAAAAAAAAAAAATTAACATTAGGTGCTACTAAATACCATGCTGCTTTATCAACTGTTTTACAATACATATTTTTATCCAACTAACATCACTTAGTTGACATCTGATTTCACTGACATTAAAAAGTATATATATATTTTTTTGTCTAAAAAGCCATATTACACTGACTGTGGTTGATTTATATAATCAATAAAAGGGTAAAACATCCAAGGGGTGAATACGTTTTATAGGCAGTGAATATAAGATGAGATCAATTTTATATAGGCAATACAGATATACCTATATCGAAGAATGGGCTTTGAGAGTTTTACTTACGAGATTAAAATATATGTGGATCTTCAACATGTGTAGTTTGCATTACATTCCAAGCTCTGTAATCTTGCCCTTAAAGAATTCAATCCCCTGAAAACGTTTCAAGTCAAGTAATTTTCAATTCTTTACGCCCCAAACACTACCATATAGCTTTCTTGATTGATTTTACTGGGTTGTGTGCACTATTGTCCTATTATCCCTGTCTTTTCTACAAGGCATTTTAACCTGTTGACATGTGAGATTAAAATATATCCCCCATAATCCAATTTTCCTTGTTAGGGCCACAGCTTGTCTAATTCAGTATGAAACAGCTGAAACATGTTTTGTATCAGTGGTGTGTAAAATTAGCTTCATGGCTGTTACATGGAACCCACTGACATTCAAAAGGGGGAAAAAGAAGACGTGGTTCTCCAGTCGTGACAGACACAAGGCTTGCATTTGGTCTAAAATAGTGTGATGGTGTTTGCTAATCAAAGCCTGTTGGTACCTCCGTTTTACACACGGGAAAAAAATCACTGTGCTTAAAAAAAAGCTTGTCACAGTTCCTGTTGTATAACTTTATAAAAGGGGTTAGAAATGTGGTAAAAAGGGGTAAATTTTAGCAGTATGAAGAAAAAGCAGACTATGTATTGGAGGTGCTGGTTGTCTGGAACATGCTTCAGAGAAATGAGGTTAATTTAATGGCTACTAGAGGGTAGTAATTACTCACACAGCCAGCAATATTTCTTTCATGCTTTCTGCTTGCTGATCCTGTAAGGGGCAAAGGATCAACCCTACCATATGCTACAATTAACTAAGGTTTCCAGCTGTCTGAGATAAGCAGCCTGAGATGAACCTGTGCTAAGGTTGCAGACCGGCTATAAAAAGTTTTATTCCACTGTTCTTTCTAAATCACTGATCACGTCTTGTGCATATAGCCATATAAGCCAGCATGAGGTGAGAAATTAATTGGCTTGTTTATTATCCATCCAAAAATGTTCAAACTTATTGATGAAGGTGCTGATTACGCCACAGCCAAATTTATGCAGGGCATTAATTTACTGAAAATGTAAAGTTTTCTAAATGTCAAACTTGCATATAATTGTTGTTTAACATAACTTTGTTGACTACATTTAAATGTGAAGCAGGATCATTAAGATCTCTTGCATTTATTTTTAGATGAAATTTACATCAGTTGTCCAAAAAAAAAAACAATCATTTTCATGTATCACACACAGTAGTCAGATAAGGATGCGCTTTACTCATGCCAGAGTTATAAAAACTAGGAAGTTCAAGGCCATAGTCCCAACCATTAGAAACAGTTCTAAAAGTATGATAGGCTCCTTCCTGCCAGTGTTATATTAATGATAATTTCAGTAACAAATGTTTTAAGACACTGAAGGTTTTTGAATCTCTGAGCCATGATCTCAGTAGTGGTGTAGTCAATACCATACTATCCAAGTCCAAGACATGCCTGAGACCAGAGTGAACAAAGACCAAAATAAGACCAAGACTTTGGGGGTCAAGACTGAGTCAAGACCGAGGTCAAACAAGCCAAGACAAGCCCATAAAAATCAGTTTTAAAAAATCATAACAGGGTTCAAAAGTGGAAAAGCACTCTCAATTAGTTTTCTTTTAGATCAATTTAAAAGCAAAAAACAAGGTGTCTGCAAATCTGTTTTCAAAGTACCACAATGCAAAAATCTCAAATCTTAGCCAATTTGTCCAACAAACTTCTTGTCAAAAAATAATATATCCTTTTATGTATTAAAAAAACCCCTGACAATTCTGGAATTGTTAAATAAATATATGAAAATTAGATGTTTATCTAGATTTGTCAGGTAAATGAGGCCTAAAATAAGTTTTAAGCAGTATTTCCAAATCCTTCTTTCCAAGAAAGCAGAATAATCAGTGACCTAATTGAGGCTGTTTTAAGTCAAATTACAACATTAATTTGGTAATTTATTCAGGAACAGCCAGGGCTGCCTCTGGCCAAAGTAAGGCCCTGAACACACTCTGATATGAGGCCCCAAACACTGCCCCCTCTGAGCGATGAAAATAAGAGGGTAATAAAGTATTATTATGACAATAATAAATACTATGTATTTGCAATTTGTGATTAAGCCTGAGATGGTTGCATATAAAAGATACAGTTCTTAGTTACAATTAAGTCATTATCAAGGATAATTTCCATCTTTTATTTTTAAAATAGTTACCACTGTTGGTTCATTATTTTCACCATAACATTAATGCCACTTTATTAGCTATCTTTTTAATTGGTGTCTTTCCTTAAATAAAACTAACATAAATCAGCTCATCAGCCCCCTTGAACCCTCCTCACACAACACCCCTGGGTGCAGGGGTTTTATTTATTTCAACGTTTTGTTGTCGAAAATCTCCTATCATTTATTTTTTTATTTATTTATTTTGCTATCAGAAAAAGGAGTAAAAAGCTGCACGGAGTGTAAAAAAACCTCATAAATACCACCATAAATTACAGAGATGCCAATTTGCACAGGATAAGTATCACCTGTGGCCCTCTGTGCGCTGAAATATGGTAGGTATAATTTTAAATTAATTTTGATTTTTAATTACCAGTAAAATTAATCAATCAACAGTGTAAAGAAAAAATAAAACAAATTACAGGAGATTAAACACTAATTTAAACGGGCTTATCATAATTATTGTTATTGTTATAAGTTTGTACTGCTAAAAGCTACTAGGCTAAATTTTACACACTGCTAGGTGTGTGTGGTATATGAGGTAGACGGTATAAATGATATAAAGTTGGCCTACAGTAGAGATTTGGACTCTACCGACCAATCGTGATAATGCTTGTGGATGACGTCATCGTATCTGCCTCGGTGTGAAAATGGCTTCCAGAACAGAGACCATGGAGCAGGAGGAGCTGGTTAAAAAAAAAAAAAAAAAAAAAAAAAAAAAAAAAAAAAACGGTGCTACGTCAGTGATTTGGACTTGGTTCAGATTTAAAAAGTCGCAGTGAGCAGAAAAATGTAATTTGCAAGATGTGCCTATGTTGTGCTGTGATGCACGTGTGAGGCATATCTGCTCCCACAGCTGGCAGAGAGGGTCATTTGTGACAGACAGCTCAGGCTGAGTCCAGTCAATAGCACTTTTAGCTAGCATTACGTGTAGCCAGGTGACTAACCAAATGTCACCTGCTCTTGACGTTGAAAATAAGCACAGTTAGCAGGCAAACGTGTTTTTCCCCTCAAAGTTTGACCGATGTACCACAACAAAGTCAGTGTACCTTCTCTGTCAGCCTGCCTGAGGCTTTAACACAAGCTAAATGCTGCTTTGGAGGGTCTCAGTTTGTTGAGAGCCGAGCGCTGCGGGACTTAATCTTACAACAGCTTAAACAACCCTTTAAAAGTCTATTTTAACTTTTGACTTTCTTTTCTAAGTCAACAGTGAGTCAAAGATCCAGGCTGGGATGTTCAATAAGCTCAGAAAAGCTGCCGTAAACTAGCTGCAAAAACTCTCCAGTATGGCAGCCAAAGCTAAGCTAACTCAATGCTAAACACAGTACTTCCATCAAGCCCTTCACAATAAAAGTCCACGGCTGTTATTTTTCTGAAACGCTTTTATTGTGAACAACTTCACCAGGAAACGTGATCAAGTCATTAGCAGTTTAACACACCTCATCAAGATAGAGAGAAAATGTGAAACATGGAGTGCAGTTAGACAGAAATAAACCTAGAGAGACTTTAAAAAAACAAAAACAAACAAACAAACAAAAAAAAAACTTTTTTTCTGTGTTCCTATGCTTAGACATAAATTGAGTATACCAGCAAAGGCTTGTTTTAAGGGGAGAAGAGGGTTAATAACACTTGTATTTGGATTGAAAAACACTGTCTCCTATTAAATTTGTAATATTGTGATATAATACCGTTACCATCAAAGGCAAGAAAAATACCGTGATATGATTTTTAGGCCACATCGCCTACACACTGCCCCTTTAATGTGAAGAAGTTGAAAGACAGTAAAAGAGCTTTCCCAGGAAACACGGTTGTCAAAATGACAGAATGTTAACCTTGATATGAAACAAGAGTAAAATCAAATAATATTGATGCCTCCTTTCATGCTATGCAACAAAAATTGAAGTCCAAGACATCCAATGAAGGGTGATGTATTTCTTATTATTGAAAAAAAATTACAGGAAAACTCCAGCAGTACAAACTGAACAGAAATATAGGCAATTTTATGGTTTGTGCAGTTCAGACTATGTGAATTTGCTTTTTTTTCATGATGTATCACCATTAAAAGAACTTTGCAGGATGAATTTGTTACTTATCTTAATTCATCTTCATTTGAACTTTGTTTTAAGGTAGCTCTGGTTTACATTTTTGCAAATATTTAGATCTGGCGCAATCAAAAAGAATTTCTGCCACATTTTTGTGAATGTGAGAAGAGCTTAAATGTAGACAATTTAAGCACTACACTCATTCAAGTGTTCAAAACTAACCAGGATATCTCAAAGAAGATATTCAAATGGATGGAACACAGCAGATGGCATTTCCACTGTTCTAAGTTTAGACACTATGCAAAAGAGCCATAGCTAAAGTAAGGCTGTAAACAGTTGCATATTAATAATCACCTTTGGAGTCCTTGCTCACATTGAGCTCTACTGGCACAAATGACCTTGCCACTAGAGAGACCTATAGAAAAACAATAATTCATAGAAAGAATATGGAACCCAGACATGTTTTCATTTTCAAAGCCTCAGCCTCCCGGTCCCTGTGTTGCCATCTACTTAAGCATGCATGGTCAAGCAGCAGCAGAGTCTGCTCGTTTGTCTCATTAGTGGAGAAGACAGAAAGAAGTATGACTCCCCTGAAATACCTGCCCTTGCCCACAACTCAGGGCATGCAGAATGAAAGACGACCGCATTGAAATCCAGCTTCTGATGGATTTGCTCCATCAAACATCAGCAGAGATTGTAGAAGAGTTGCCCCACAAGTTTTTTTTTGCATTTCTTTGTGTTGTTGTCATTGAACTTAAACACTTATCCTTGCAAGAATTGTGTTTTTTTTTATTAGGCAGTGCTTTACATTTGTGCCTCGTTATTTTCTTCTCCGGCTCAAGAAGCTGGAAAGTAAACACTTGAATAAATTCAACCTTACAAATTTTAATGAGGTTTACTTTCACAAAAGTTATGA
The DNA here is from genome assembly GCF_018320785.1 of Cheilinus undulatus. Taxonomy (NCBI): domain Eukaryota; kingdom Metazoa; phylum Chordata; class Actinopteri; order Labriformes; family Labridae; genus Cheilinus; species Cheilinus undulatus. The sequence goes on along the minus strand of NC_054865.1, from coordinate 43,238,655 downwards.
AAATAGTTACAAATGAGCTGACCACAACAGGTAAAGTTTTAAGTCATTTCAACAAATTAAATTTTAGTCCTGTATTGTGCATAGTTACGGATGCCTAATTTTGCAAGCCGAAAAGTGGACTACTTGTTAAAGAAGTATAGGCAGGGGAAAAAAAACACAGCAATCAGCATACTGTGTTATCTATCCAAAAGAAATATGCCTGTATGCGTTAAAATATATGATTCCTGAGTGGGTAGTGGTACTGATTACAATCACAAACATTATCATAAACCTCCAGGGGGTCAAACTCATGAATGTGACAACCTTTCTCTCTGCATGTTAAACATTTGTCTGTTGCTATGGGACATCTTTAAAAGCATTAATGGCCAAAAATGTCTGTGCAAGGTATGTGTTATGCTTTCACCCAGTGAGATCATTATTTCATGCCTGGTTCATATGAATGAGACTGAATCACGTCTATGAAAACCGTCTATCTGCTTCTAATACTGAAAGCACTGAGATGTGGTTAAAAACTCTGAATTTTTGCACTTTACAGACCATTTCCAGAGTGATTTTTCTTCTTTGTTTCAAGCGATGGTAGTAATGTTGATCCTTTCGAAGAATCATAGTTTATAGGAAAAAAAATAGAGTAGAGAAATACTACAGAATCTTGAAACTTTAAAGACCTTTTTAAATAAGAATTCCATGTAAATCTTCCTGCTTTCTTACAGTTCAGACACTTTGCTGCTAGCTCCAAATGTTGCTTTCATTCTTGGTAATATATCTTTGTTGTTTTGGACCAACAGTGACAGACAAAGATCCCAGAGATTTTTTCATCACTGGAGCCATACCTTTCGAAAGACTGTAGGTAACGTTATATCTGAGTAGACCAAAATTGCATGCAGAGTCCCCAAAGGCTCCATCCTGGGGCCCCTTCTGTTTCACATCGGCATGCTTTCTAGTGTTGTTCTCAAGACCACACTATCTGAGATTAAGACTTGCCTGAGACCAGAGTGCACCGTGACCAAGACAAGACTAAGACTTTTGGGGGTCGAGACTGAGCCAAGACCGAGACCGAGACAAGCCAAGACCGTGACAAGACAATAAAAATCAATTTTTAAAAACCATGACAAGGTTTAACAGTTAAAGAGCATTCTGTCTTTAATTTAAGTTTTCTTTTTAATAAATTTGACAAATAGGGGTGAGGGTGGTCTAGGGTTTGGGGCACAGCTGCCCTAAATTACCAGCATTAGTAATTACCAAAATCATTTTATATGTTTCTGCAATGGTTAATACACCAATGTGTAGAAGCTCCTTAACCAAAATGACATTTCTAATGCTAAAATATAACTATTATTGTTATCCATGAATTTTCAAATTTACTGATTTACAAAAAAACCTGAAGAAATTGTAAAGCATATTATTATTTCTTGATTAATATGTCAAATTATAGTTATTTACTTGCATTCCTGAACAGAAAAATTAGTTTTAGTGCTTGAATGTTATGCTTGATTAATTTCTGACTTCTCAGAGAAGCCCAGTGAGCCGGCTCAAATTTGGGTATAGAAAGGTAAATTCAGTTTGAAATTCCTTATTCCTGTTCAAAATGGTAAAATGTTTTTAGTTTTAGTTTTTATTTTTAAACAAATTTTTGAAACATTTCTAAAATATTTATGTTTTCTTGTTTTTATGACAGGTGGTCTAATAAATTTGTTAAGCACTGTATATATATATATATATATATATGACCAATAAAAACAAGGTGTGTGCAAATCTGTTTTCAAAGGACTACAATGCAAAAATCTCAAATCTTAGCCAAATAGTAAAATTTACTTCTTGTAAAAAAATAATCATTGTATTTTAAAGCCACTGACAAGTCCAGAATTATTTCAAATATCTGGAAATGAGATGTTTATCTAGATTTGTCAGGTGAATGAGGTCCAGAGCAAGTGTTCAGAGTTATTTTTGATCAGAAATAAGATGGACTGATGTCCGAGTTTTTGCAGGTGAAGCTATCTGTTGTTTTAGCAAGTGCTTCTCCTTATCATCACATTAATGAAGTCGAAGAAAAGCAGATCAGTGCTGGTCTCAACCAGTCTTGATGGAAAATTAAGATTCCGGCCAGTCCGAGACCGAGACAAGACTGAGACATTCAAAATGTGGTTCTTGAGACCAGTCTCAAGACCAAGACTGTTCTCGAGTACAACAACAGTCATGCTTCCACTTGCTCAGATCAGACAAAACAACAAAATTAATTACCATAGCTATGCAGATGACATACAGCTCTACATTTCAATGTCCTCAGATAACCATGGCCCATACAAGTACTGGATAAATGCATGGAACAAATAAATGAGTGATGTGCTGTTATTTTCTGAGAAAAAAAATAGAGGTAGTTTCTTTTAGCCGCAAGGAGGAATGTTGGATTCAGAACTAAATTTTGCAAGCCACATAAAAACAATCACAAAGTCAGCTTATTATCATCTGAAGAAAATTTCTAGGATTTAAGGTCAAATTTGCTGCCAGGATCTTAAAAAACTTCATATATCTTCAGTAGAGTTGACTACTGTAACAGTATCTTTACTGGTCTGCCTAAAAAGTAAATCAGACAGCCACAGCTGATTTAAAAGGCTGCCGCACAAGTCCTGACTAAGACCAGGAGAGTGGATCATATCACTTCTGTTCTGGTTTCTTTACATTGGCTCCCTGTCTCTCAGAGAAAAGACTTTAAAATACTTCTGTAGGCTTAAAACACTGAATGGTTTAGGCCCAAAATACTTCACAGACCTTGTAATACAGCCTGAACCATCCAGACCACTCAGGCCATTTTTTTTTTCTTTTTTTTTGGTGTTTCTTTTTCCTTTTGTCATTGTGTTATGACGTCTTTGTGTGATGCACTTCAAATTGCCTTGTTGCTGACATGTGCTATACAAATAAACTTGTCTATCCTTGCCTTGCCTTTATTAAATTGGACATTTTAGTTGTAAACAATGTATGGAGACATGGTGGCATAACCAGGATTTTTCAGCAGGGATTTTAAGCAGAAGACAGAAGCTGAATTCAGGACGAGTCTACCAGTTCAGTTTGTCTGTGAGCGAGGAGGAGGTAAGGAGGTAAGTCTTGAGGCAAGCACCAGTCAGGCTGTTTAGACAGTGTTGATGACTGATGCAGGTCGATTTGGTGGAAAAACTTAAGCAATTATGCTATGAGGCTATATCTATAGATTTAATCCTGAATACTGCTTATCATGCATAACTGATTAGTGCTAAGCTTCACACAGAGCTGCTCTGAAATCAGTGACAAAGTACATTTACTTAAGATCAGTTTTTGAGTATTTGTACTTTTTTGGTCAATTTTTACTTTTACTCCAGTGCATTTCTGTAGAACCTCTTGTTACTTGCTACTTTTTCACTGAAGTCAGCTGATGACATTTTTTTTTTCCCACAGTCTTATTAGCAAGATAATAAACTCTGTTCCTGTGGTTTGTCCACATGGAGTTGGCCAGCCTTGAACCCCTGTAAGAATGCTACGTTCAGTCACAGATGACCTGACACCTTTGATGGACAACACAAATATTTTGGAGAGAGGTGAAAGCTCAGCTGATGATGAAACAAGTGCTGTAGACTTTGCTAAACCGCTCAGCAGAGAGAGGGGCCTTTTATCTAGAGTAGGAGGCTGCTTCTCTATCTCAAAGAAAGCTCATACACATATAATTCCTAGTCTTGTGGTTATGAGTTCAGAGTCCATTCCTTTGTCAGTGTATCTTGGCATCCTCCTTGAGATACGATAGACAATTTAGTAACTGGGATTCTTTGGTCACTGTGATTATGATAAGAGTAGTTATCAAGGACATATAAAACATTAGCCTTTCAGATAGAAGAGGAAAAAAGTTTAAACATGCAGATTTAGGGGCAGAAACTGAAAAGCGAGGTTGAAAGGTTAGGGTTTGTCTGATAGAAGTGAGATGAAGAAGATTTAAAACAAGATCACTGGTGTCATAATTCAGAAAGCTGGGAGTACAGGGACAGAGCTCGCAAGAGACAGGAAAGGGGATGAGCTTGTATAGAGCATTTCCAATACAACATTCACACCCATTCATTCCACATTCATGCAGATGTTGCTCTGGAGGATTGGCCATAAGTAATTGCTTTTCCCATTAATCTATATCCATACACATTTACACGCCACTGATGCAGCAGTGGGAGCATATTGGAGTTAAGTGTCTTACCTAGGGATGCATTGACATGGGACTCCATAAGCTGGGGATCGAACCCCCTGCCGTTATGATTGCAAGACAATGGATTCTACCTACTGAGCCACAGTCAGCCCAATGTAGATGTAAGATGAAGGAGTTTGAAGCAGTCAGTGGATTACGATGGAGCTGCTGTTGGATAAAGTGAACAAGATTTAAGTGAATGGAGGTTCCCACTTGATAACCCTGGTGAAGTGCTGGCTTTTTGTTGTCCACTGGTCTGCATGGTTCACTTGTGGGGGCCAACGTCAAGGGCATGGCTGGGTTTAAGGATTTCTTCACAGAGCACTTCTCTTTTCAGTAGGGCACAAGTATCTTAGTTTCCTTCAAATGCAGTTGAAGAGGAGGCCTGGATGTAAGGTCATGCTGTTGTTTTGGTATTCACTGTGTTATTCTTAAGCTGGAGATCAGAAGTCCATGTGCTTTCATAATCCAACAGTTAAGATTAGCTTTTAAGATGTACCAGCAGGGCTTTCACCACTTTGACCCTGACTAACAAGTCTCAACACTTACTGCCTGGATGGTAGCAATGAGCCACTGTGGATCTGAAATATTGTCTTCCATGTATCCCTATTTCCACCAACATTGCTGTAAACACAAAATAAGATACTTTTTTTTTTTTTTTTAAGTTGTACCTGATAATGATACAGTGGAAAATCATTAACCTTCAAAAGAAATTGAAACCAGAACAGAGAGATACTCTAGTAGTAATGTTCAATTTTAATGGCTGTGTCTGCAGCAGGGGTCAGTGTCAGATGAGGCGATGTCTTTGATTACATTTTCCACAGGAGAGATTAATTAGAAAGGTACTTACAGTCATGTGCATAAGTGGGAAGTGGGTGAGCAATTTCAAGCTCGACACATCAACACACTGTTCCCAGCCAAGGTCAAGCTTGCTGGCATCTCTTTTGTAGGAGCATTTTAACCCCTGGTAATACACCAGAAGACCACTGGCGTTTCTGTTTTTTTGGCCCTAGGCAATTGTTTCCCAACCATTTTTTCCTTGGAACGAGAGAGTCCAAGGCGCTTGTAGTTCAGTGTCTTCAGTTTCCACAGTCAGTGATGGTTTGAGGTGCCCTATCATCTGCTGCTGTTAGTCCACTGTGCTTTATCAAGTCCAGAGAACGCTGTTAAGGGTCCACAGGAGATTTTAGAGCACTTCACGCTTCCATCTGCTGAGAAGCTTTACAGAAATACTGATATCTTGGCACCTGTCCACAGTGAAGCCAAAACTACCAGAAATTGTTTTGATGACCATGCTGTTATTGTGTTTGATTGGCCAGCCAACTGGCCTGACCTGAACCCCATAGAGAATCTCTAAGGAAATAGCCAAAAGGAAGATGTGAGACACCAGACTCAATGATAGAGATGAGCTGAGGGCTGCTATTAAAAAACCTGGGCTTCATAACAACCCAGCAGTGCAACGGACTGATTGGCTTCATGCTACACTGCATGCAGATTCTGTGCAAAAGGAGCTTCAACCAATTACTCAGTGCATTAATGAGAATTATTTCCAGATGGTCAAGATTTCTGTGTTTTAAGTCTCTTTTGTGGACTGGTGTTTTGTGATACTCTAATGTTCTGAGATAGTGGATATTAGATTTTTGTGAGGTGCAAGCCATACTAATCAACATAACACAAATTTAAAATCTTGAGATATTTCACTTTGTAATGATAAATCATAAATATATGGAAGTTTCCCTTCTTGAATGAAATCACAGGAGAAAAAAATCTAAATGTATGTTTTTTTAATTGCACCTGTATATAAATATAATACAAGTGTTGACTTGCAATTGGAATGTGGACAGCCAATATCTATATAGTTTTCTGTGTGTCTAACATTACATTATATACAGTCAAGCCCGAAATGATTCATACCCCTGGCAAATTTTGACTTAAAGTTACTTTTATCAACCAGCAAGTTTTTTTTTTTGACCAGAAGTGACACAGGCTTCTCCCAAAAGATAATAAGACAATGTACAAGATTTTTTAACTTTTATTTACATCTGAACAAAAAGTGGCATGTCCAAAACTATTCATACCCTTTGCAAACTGTCACAGTCTATGGGAAAATCCAAAGTTCCAAGTAGTCCAAGCTGTTCTAAAGCATCCTAATTACCCTGATTCGTTAGGAACAGCTGTTTTAATCAACTCAACAGGTGAAAAACAGCAGCTCTCTGCAGTCGGTTTGTGGACAGTCATGGCTAAGACAAAAGAGCTCACTGAGGACCTGCAGCTGCGCATTGTGGCTGCTCACGAGTCAGAAAAGGGCTATAAGGCCATATCTAAATGTTTTCAAGTTCCAGTGGCTACAGTGCAAAGTATTATTAAAAAATACAAGACGTTCCACACTGTGGAAAATCTCAGAGGACATGGTCAGAAGCCAAAAGTGACACCTGTGCTGGCCAGGAGGATAGTGAGAGAGGTGAAAAAGAATCCAAGGATCACCACTAAGGCCATCCTGGTGAATCTGGGCTCTGCTGGTAGCAATGTCTCAAGGCAGACAGTCCAATGGACACTGCACACTGCTGGGTTCCATGGACACAGACCAAGGAGGACGCCACTTCTCCAGATAAGGCACACAAAAGCCTGCTTGGCCTTTGCAAATGCTCATCTGGACAAAGAAGAAGACTTCTGATCTTCTGTTTTATGGTCAGATGAAACAAAAATTGAATTGTTTGGCCACAATGATGTATCCTTCATTTGGCGTAAAAAAGGAGAAGCCTTCAACCCTAAGAACACCATCCCTACTGTCAAACATGGTGGTGGGAACCTAATGCTTTGGGGGTGTTTTTCAGCCAATGGACCAGGGAACCTAATCACAGTAAACGGCACCATGAAAAAAGAGGATTACATCAAATTCTCAAAGACAACATCAGGCAGTCTGCAGAGAAACTTGGTCTTGGGCATCAGTGGACATTTCAGCACGACAACAACCCAAAACGCACAGCGAAAGTGGTGAAGAAATGGTTAACAGACAAAAACATTAGCAGCAATTATAGGAAGCGTTTGATAGCTGTAATAGCCAATAAAGGCTTTTCTATTGATTATTAAGAAGGGTATGAATAATTCTGGGCATGCCACTTTTTGTTCAAATGTAAATAAAAGCTGAGAAATATTTTTTTTTTCCACAGTGATGCCTCTTGTACATTGTCTTATTATCTTTTAGTAGATGCCTGTGTCATTTCCAATCAAGAAAAAACTTGCTGGTTGAATAAAAGTAACTTTAAGTCAAAATTTGCCAGGGGTATGAATAATTTTGGGCTTGACTGTATATGAACATGTGCTGCTAGTAAAGCAAATCACAACAGAAGGAGCTCAAACCATTCTTTCTAATAAATCTATCTTGTAATGTTTTAGTCTAGAAACCTGATAAACACAGTGCTGCTGAAGGACACTCAAACATACAAGGGAATGATAAAAATCAATAGAAAAAAAAAAGGCAAAAGGCTTTTTGAGCCTCAAACTCTGACCCTGAATTGTAATCCCATCTTTCAAAGAAAGCAGAAAATTCTGGAATGTGCATATTTCTTCAATAATGGTTGAAGTTTACCAAAGTAAAAATGAGCAAATCTATGCCTACAAATACCGAGTAATTCACATGACCAAGCCTGAACCCACCTGGTGCCCTCGAATGTTAGTCTGTAAACTTTGAAGTCAAGGTTGGGAGTAAATCTGTGTGCACAGATGTAATAAATAGGATGCAGAGGTTTCTTTGAAGGCTCTCCAGGTGTCTTTTTATATCAATCTTACATTGGTTTGGAGGTAGCTTTCTTTCATGTCAAAAGCTCATAGCAAAAAGGCCATGGCTACAGCATTCATTATGGATAGCTCTTGAGAACATTCTCATGAATAAAATACAGCCTTACACTGGGTCAAAAACTTGTAACTCATAGTTGACTAGGAATGTTTGGCTACATCTGGAGCTTACAGCAAAAATTAAGATGCAAACAAAGGAATATCTATTTACAAGTTGACATGGAGACATGGGTTGCCTTTTGTTTGCTGTTCACTGCTTTGAATAAAAATGTTAAATACAAGGGCAGTACACAGACAATTATCAGTTTTTATCAGCTCTTTAAAAGCATGTCTGCTACAGAAAACCCACTAATAAGAAGACAAACTGGTGAACTTTATTGTTTATCAGGAAATATATTTGCATTCTGAATTTGATACCTGCAAAGTGTGCCAAAAATGTTGGGACACGGCCAAGAAAAGATTGGGGAAGTTGTGCTATGCTCAAAAACACCTGGAAGTTTCCACAGGTAAGTAGATTAACTGGTAACAGGTGGTCGTATCATGATTGGGTATAAAAAGGAGCACTCCTGAAAGGCTCAGACAATGATGTCACAAGGAAAACTGCATAGGCAAATAGTCCAAAAGTTATTGAACAATGATCTTCAATGTACAATTGCAAGGAATTTAGAGATTTTGCCATTTGGAGTCAATTAAATTATCAAAAGGTTCAGATTAAATGGTGAAATCTCTACACATAAGGGGCAAGGTCAACATCCAGCAATGAATGCCTGTGACCCCTCAGGTACCACTACTTAAAAAAAAACAAAAAAAAAACAGCATCATTCTGTGATAGATTTTACAATGTTGGCTCAAGAAAACTTTCAAAAAACCATTGTTGGTCACTGCAGCTACAAAAGTTAATACTCTGGCATGTAAGGTGAAAGTCATTTCTCAGCAAGTGGAAAAAAATTTGACAACAGAAACCCTGCACTGTTAGGCTATTTAACCCTTTAAAGCAAATTGTATCATGTATTTGATATGCACTTTTTTATATTTCTATCTAATCAAAATGATTAAAAATTTCCTAAAAAAAACTTTTGTATACAATCATATAAATGATAAAAAATGCCCTCCAATAGATTATCAGTTTCAAATAATTCCTAATGTATCAAATGTGGTAAAAAAAAAAAATGTATATGTGAAATTGTATGGCCTTATTTCTTTTTTCTGAATTTCAGGTAAATAAACATCTCATTTCCACATTTCCAAAAAAAAAAAAAATACTGGCTGGTATCAGGCTTTAAAAAGTTAAGATATATATCAAGCAAGAATGGGTAAGAATTCCACTTTAAATACTGCAGAAATGAATGCCTTCAGTTCTCAGAAGCATGCAGTGATGTTAAAATGATGTGACACAGATGAAAACATGCTCCTGTATGAACTTTTTTGGAATATATTCAAGGCATCATATTCAGAATGTTTGAATATTTCCAAATCAACACCAACACTTTTTCCAGTTTTAATATAGCATAGCTTTTCTTTGTGCTGAAATTGACTGAATATTGATTGAATACTAAGCATTTATTCACACTGAAAACAATATCCCAACTTTTTTGGAATTAGGGTTTGTACTTCTGAGTTCAAGAGAGGTCTGGCCGCCACACTGTAAACATTAAACAGCAAGAAACATTTCATAAATAAACTAGAGAAAAAGGTCAGCTATGGTATGCATCAGCTGTGCATAAGTTCAAAGTTGAAAAAGTTTTCATGTAAGTTCTTACTTCTGTCAGAGTTTATGCTCTACTAACATTTAAGGTGTTGCACCAGCTAAGACAGTTTCAAAGTAGGCTTAAGTTACAGCTTAAATATTAAACCTACCTCCTACTGGGTGTAAAGTCCTCTGTAAACATGGCTGTCATTGTGATTGTTCTGAGAGACGGTATGACGTGGAGCAAAAGATTTTACCACCAATTTGGTGTCAGCAGTGTGTTCTCCATGATCAAAAACACTGTTATTTTCTATGAGCGGAGATAATCTCCTGCCAACCACTGCTGAATTTTTCATGTTATTAGCGATTTCACTTCTTGATGTCAGTGTTATTATTTTATCCTGGCTCTAGGTTTAGGCTGTAGGTTTTCATTCTCACATCTGTAAAATTCTTTTTCATATTTGTCATCCACACTGGATGCTGTCTGCGGATTAACAGCAATTAGCATGTCATTTTTAGCTCTTAGCCTGTTTGGAGACAGTTGGACACGAGAGGCAGTACTGGGACAAACACTGGGATAAAAATACTTTTCACTGATTGGTTAAATTAAGTAAAATGTCATATAGAATAGAATATTTTGGTTAGTTTGGGTTAGTTTAGTTCAGATTAGGTTAGATTAATCATGACTAATCATGATTAATCACAGCATAGTGATGTGATTAACTTGATTAATTTTTTTATTCAATTGACAGCACTAATATGGACATATGCAATATAGTACATTTCCAAAAAGTATCACAAGAGTAGTGTTGGTGATATAGTTTCACTGTAAGAGGGTACATTTCGGGGTTATTTTTTCTCACCAAGCATGGATACACATTAAGGGACCTGAATCTTGCAGAGGAATATTTTTCCACACAGATAAAGTTTATGACCATCGTCCATGGTTATTTGTCCCTGGTGGTTGCACTGATTGCTGAATGCCTGGGTGTGTTGGCAGGAGATTGCCATGAATGGATCAGGATAGAGATTCTCTACTGAAAGAGAGAGCTGTGGGAAAACGTGTCCAGATGTAAGGGACAGGGTCACCATCAAATGATGTGTATTGATGTGTGGAGCTTTGCTATTGGTGTATGCAAAGGTATTCATATTTATCTCATTTGCTTCAAATTACTTATATAAGTGGGGGATAAAACATGACAACTCGTGCAAGTGAATCACAGTGTAATAAAGATATACCATTATTTTTTGCTAACTAAAAATGTGTTTGTTGTGTGATGGTTGACTGAAGTTCCACATGAGTTCAATGTGAGTGCTCAGGTAAAAGAGTCTTGTCCATCTACTATTTTGTGTTCATCATTGTAGTAGATGCCCTGATATGCTGAGCAAATTTACTGAGACCGCAGCATAAGCTGCTTTGAAAAGAGAAGGATGGTAACATACTGTACACATACTTTAAAATGTGTCCATTTATAGCTCAACAGATGGCTGGTGTAAACACAGGCCACTACTTTGCTACAACCCTGCAGCTGTGCCTAGGTGATGAATAGCCACAGCAGTTACTGTCTGCTCGACCTACTTTGTCCTCAATTGACATAATTCCAGTTCAGGTTATAGAGAACATCCATTGTTTTTCAACCTACTGTGAAGTATTATACACCTATGCAGTACTCTGGCTGAAATAGTTCACCTAGTCAGATTTCCCAGGTTAGAAACTTAGTCATAGTGCATGCAGATATGTAAAGTTAAAAAGGATCAAGTCTAAGACATGCTGCATGTCACTGCTATTTGTTAGGACACACTCACACAGTGAGAAAAAAAACAGTAAAGTGCTTCACAAAGCTTCTGCCAACACAGATAAGGATGCAATTAAAACCATTAGTGAATACAACTGTTGATTCAATTATCAAAGCTTGGTACACATCTGTTTAACCATAATCATTATTATTGTGACATTAATTTGAGAAATGATTATCAAAGCCTTAATTTAAGGTTAAATCATTGTATGTCGACGTCATTTTTGTTTTTGACTTTCCTTTTATCATGATATTGCCAGTAATGGAGGGAAGAGAAAGAAAGTCTGTGAAAGATGTTCAAATGTCTGACCTCTCCTAGTATACGGCTCAACTGGCTTGCGTTGCTGAGCAGTGTAACATTGGGTCTAACCACAGTCTGTCGGTTCACCTGGGAAAGAAGGATCTAAACTCTACTCTTCCATGGTAAGATGGTTCACAGACAACCTGAGCAATGGCACATTGTCCCCTTTACTTTAAAGAGGTTATTTTAAAAACAGCCAAAGTGATGGCCTTAGCCCCAGGTGCTTTCATAGTGAAATGCAGGTACTTACATGAAGTTACATCCAGAGAGGCATTCAAGTGAAAAGTGTCATTATATATCCAAAAAGTTCCTGGTATTTCTAGATTTTTAGTAACCTATCACGCTAGGATGAACTGTTTTATGTAACCATGGCATATACTTCCTATCAGTGTGGGCAACACCCCATTAACATGGTATTTGAGAAGGACAGAGACTTTCAAAAAATCTTGGAGGGTAATTGGACAATTTTTCTTTTTGTTGCAATCATTACCAATCAGAACAAAAAAACATGATTAGAATTGCATCTCGATTCACCCAGTGCATCCTCCATATTCTGTATTACCACACAAGGCAACTACAGACACAAGTCTGACGTCATTGTTTAAGGGCTTAAATTCTACCACATCTGTAGCTACCATCTCTATTGTCTCCAATGATGCTGATCATTCCAACTATTAAGTGATCAGGATCAAGCATTTCAACTTGAAGCTTTGGGAGATGGATCCCTCTAATGATGGACGTGGAATCTGGTCAATCCATTTACTTTGCAAGTGTAAACTTTAGTAGAGACATGTAATTTTGAGCTTTCTTAGTCATCATGGCCAATAATAAATCCCATCTATTGACATTTGATAGGGTTTGTCATTTTCTTCTGTGTTTTTTATAATACTGGTCGATGTTATTGTTTACCTCATTTAAATACTAGTGGAGTTAGCCAATAAGCTTCAATCATAGTCAATGTGAATGGAATGGTTAATAAAGTTATTTTTTAAATAATTTTCTGGGGGCTTTTTTTTGCCTTTATTTAGGACAGCCATAGCTAGGACACATGAGGAGGGAGAGTGGGGGATAACATGCACAGAGATGGGAATCAATTCCAAAACCAGTGCAATGGGACAACAGCATTCACACACAGGCGCCAGCTCCAAACTGGCACCCAATCAAGTTACATTTTTGATTAACTGTGCCTGCATTTTCAACAAACATGGGGTGGTCTTAACAGAAATAGACCTTCTATGCTAAAGAATGACCTTCTATGCTACATTGGTGGAGTCTGAAGTACTGTACTGCAAAATAGGTCTTTAGTAGCTACTGTATGTAGTTTTATCTGCTGTACATTAAAATGTTAATGTTATTCTTGTTTCTTAAGGATCACCATTGTAAAATGTCTGATGTACAGTGCTTAACAAATTTATTAGACCACCTGTCATATTTGTCTCAAAGACCATCCAGCATCATGAAGTGCTTTAATACGGACTCTTTCATTTTCAGTAAGCTCTCCACATTTTACCATTTTGAACAGGAAAGAGGGATTTCAAACTGAATTCACCCAAATTTGAGCTGGCTCACTGGGCTTCTCTGAGAAGTCAGAAATTAATCAAGCATAACATTCAAGCACTAAAACTCATTTTTCTGTTCAGGAATGCAAGTAAATAACTATAATTTTACATATGAATCAAGAAATATTTATGTGCTTTACTATTTTTTCAGGTTTTTTGTAAATCAGTCAATTTGAAAATTCATGGATAACAATAATAATTATATTGTAGCATTAAAAATATCATTTTGGTTAAAGAGCTTCTACATATTTGTGTATTAACCATTGCAGAAACATAAAAAAATGATTTTGGTAATGACCAATGCTGTTAATTTAGGGCAGCTGTGGCATAAACCTTACTTTGGTTAGGGTTAGGGTGGTCTAATAAATTTGTTAAGCGCTGTACATGTCGGAAAAACCCTTTTGTAGCATTTAATTACTTGCCCATCATACAGTAGGCTGGAAAAAACTCATACCTATGAGCCTTTGCTGACATTGACATTGAATTTTACAAACAGAACCAAGTAAAAAATATGCAGTCTATCCACCCACTTCACAACATAAAATATCATAACAATAGAAGTCTTTCTGTATGATCTGGAGCTTGCCAACGTAAACAACATAATGCTTACTAAAGCAGAGAACCTTCTTGAAATTCAAAGTAAAGTTTCAGGTTTGGGAAAATGTGTAACACAATAACATACACATGAAATTGCTGAAAACAAACAATAACATGCATGTTTTCTACTCAGTTGTAGTCCCTCTTCTTCCAGTCTTTTTCATTTCTCCTTTCCAGCCTGTTGAATAAAGTAAAGATTGTTTCTGAAAACCAATTCAGCTGTGGCTATTTGCAACATCTCTGATCTATTCAGCCATACACTCCACAGTCAGTCCAATATCCCCTGTCACAATAGCACTGAGCCCACACTCCTCTCTCTGGGAGAATGGGAGACATCACAACAAATATTATAGGAGATGGTCTTTGGAGGGAACACGAGACATTTAGGTTTTTTTTTTTTTTTCTTGACATGGAAACTCAAGATGCTGTAGCATAACTTACATTGCCTCCTACAAGATGAATATTTACCTGTTTCACTCATTCTACATAAACTGAAGTCAAAAAGAGGCCCAAGATGATACTACTTTTTACAGTGCAGCATCAGTAAGGTATCAATCTTGAGTTGTCAGCTCAGTTTTTGAAAGAAAGGCAAAAACAAGCTCTGAATCTGTTATTTTAGCTATTGAGGATGAAAATACCATTTTCTCTTGAATTCACTGTTGTTAAAGTTGTTACACTGTACTTTGTTACAAATGCTAAATAAATTATACTCAGCGTATCCAGGTAAACACATATTTGGCTTTTCCTTTACACAACTGAATCACACAACAATATGACAATGATTGGCTTATTCAACAAAGCTTTTGCATTACCGTTATAAACACCTCACAGCAGGTAGCTGTTACTGATGCATTAACATTAACATAAACCGCAGCAGTGGCTTGTTTGGAATGAATAAAAGAAGACGTATGCTAAAAGCATTGAAGAACACACACTGCAAATCAGAACAGCCTTTAGAAACACCAACCGAATAAATGTACATCCAGTGACAAAGAAAAAGACTAATCGCCTGGAGAAAGGTAAGGGAAAGACACTGATGATGAAAAACACCCAGAAATGATAATTGACTGCTCTTACACCCTCTGGTATTTTCTCTTCAATCTGTTCTTTGTCTTATGGCCACAGGACTGTGAAGGGTTTCAGTCTTTAACATTTAAAAAGGAACATATGTTGACCTTAGAGGAGTTTGAGCCAGCAGCTGGTTAACTTAAAATTCTGGAAACAGCTGGCCTGATTCTGTCTGTAGGTAGTACCCTGACGCGCAAAGTAGACTGTTTCATCAATCGATTTATTTCACATGCATCTGGGAAACCTCCCATACAAAGTGTCTGGCAAGTGCAGGACTTTTTTAGAAATTACTGGAAGATGACTGGACAATCAGTCTGGCTCTCACAGTCATTACAGGCCAATCGGAACAACAAGACAAAATGAGATAGTAGGCTCCGGTGAGTAACGGAGTAGCTCAGCAGTAAGGTCCTGTTGTAGTTTATGAATAGAAAAAGATTCCTGTGCAAATTTTTGAACTACTTTGCTCTTTTTTTTAAAAAAAGAAGTGCGGTCCAGTTCTGATAAAACCGCTGCTACTTTAGCTACATCTGAGCTAATCCCTATATTATCATCAACTTCCAGCACCAGTAAACTCTGCCCCTAGCTACACCTTATTCTCCCTAAATGACGCTGATCAGTCCAGTCTGTTCTCTAGTATTGTAGTGCTAAAGAACGGTCTTGGTCTTGAGACTCTGTCTTGTCTTGGTCTCGGGTATCTAAAATAATTCCTGACTTGTCAGTGGCTTTTAAAAACATATAAGGATTTATTTTTTTACAAGAAGTTAGTTGAACAAATTTGTTAAGATTTGAGATTTTTGTATGTTGTACTTTGAAGGAGTTGCAGACACCTTTGTTTTAATTTGTCAAATTTATAAAAAAAAAAGAAAATTAAAATTAAAGAAAGAATGCTCTTCCCAAGCATGGGTTCGCATTTTCCACACCTTCACCACCAGGTAACCCTTTAAAAAGCAACTTAAGACCTACTTGGTTGGTCTGTTTAGTGTACTGTGTATTCTTTCATTGTACCTTTGTATCATTGCCTGCGTTTCTTTTATCTCCTTGTAAAGCACTTTGTGACTTTGCTGTTCTTGAGAGGTGTTATATGAATAAACATATTATTATCATCCTCGATCTCTTGAGCATGGCTGTGTAAGACACACGATCTTGCTAACAATACCCAAGAATGCACCTAAGAGAAACTGTCACAAAGGAGTCCAGCCAGCTCCTCTGGCCATCATCCAGGCTTCACAAGAGTCTAATAAGACCAAGAGGACCAAGGACAGAAAGACTCTGACTTTCATTCACATGCTCAGATACTGGGAACGCCATGCTGTCTTGCTGAGTCCATCGCATAAATAAAAACTGTTTTATTGTAACCTGCCTTTCTTATAAGAGTGAATACAGCAATTTTCTTCTTGTTGGGATGTTTTTCTGCAGCGGTTTTGTTTCTTGGTTGGAGCCTCAATGGGATCACCTCACCATCTGTCAGACAACAATGATGCCTTTGTTCAAAAACACCAAACACAGACAGAAATTACAACTGCTTCTAAAGTGGAGGACCTTAAAGAGATTGTTTGTTCAGATGTTCAAATATCTTGGGTTGACAATGTGAAATGTTGGGTTATCTTTATATTTTTAATGAAAGCAAGCTGAGGTAGAAATCAGAAAAGATTTCAAAATCAGTGCAGTTTGGCATCCACTAAAGGAATATTTCTTCTATGTAATGTGGAGCCTTCTGGACACGCTGTAGGTAAAAGAAGGCAAACTCCCACATAGAAAAGAATTACCATAACTTAGACAGAGAAGGGCTTATGTAGTATGTTCTCCAAGTCATAAATGGAAGGATATTTTTATTTTGCAATAGTAAAACCTGGAAATGCTTTTGTTGTTAAAGTAATCATTGCTTTGGAGCAGTTTCAAGCTAAACGGATGGTATAATATCGGAGGGCAGGGGTCTTTGAAGATAAGGACCTTTTACCCTCGCTTGGCTTAAGAAAGCTCTGAGTAAAGCAACTTTTAACATCTTCAAGAGCAAGGACTTTAGGCTGCATGGATTACTTAGTTTCCGTGGAGAGTACAGCTGCGTGTGGTCAGAAGGAGATGGATATATGGATTTTCTGTTGTTGTTGTTTTAATAGAGCCCACTGGGAGCATATATAAACAGAATAAAATCAGGTCTAACATATCAAAATAGAGTCTTAAAAATAGGGCAGAAGAAGCATCAGTGAAGCAAACATCCTGTTGTTTGTCCATAGCCGGGGTTACTGCAGTTATTACGGCATGTGTTTGAAAATGTATTCAAACACTGTTTGACCTCATTGTGGGCACACCAAAGGCCTATCTGATAAACTTTGAGAGACAAACAAACATGAAATTTGCTTTCATATATAGTCACAATGGGTCTGTCTGGCTGAGATGCCAAGAGTTGCAGACTGCCTTTCAAAATGAGAATCAGTCTGGAATATGGTGGCTCAACAGGGGACAAATCACTCAAAGAATGTAGAAAAGAGAAGGGAACAAAACAAGTCTCTCTTTCTTTGAACTCTTGACATACGAAACATTTTTTTTTTTCATGTAAACACCAAATAATTGTTTGGTTGCTTTCATATCTCATTCCCTTTTTTTGTGAAACATTCACAGTATGCCCTGTGGGAGGGTGTGAAAGCGTTCTTCCCTATCGGGAGCTAATATCCAAGTCAGCAGTTCTCAAATTGTAATGATAGAGTGCCCAAAAATGTAATCCCTCCTTGACTGTCTCCCATGGTGAGTCAATGACATAACTGACAAAGCTATTACTTCAGACAAATGTCTGTGGCAAATTCACACCGGGATATCCAAGCAGAAATAATAACACCATCTCGCCTTGAACTTTCAACACTTCCCTGAACTTTCTTTTCCCTTTTGTTTTCAGATTGTATTTTGAATCTATTGTTGTGGTTCTTATTGAACGGATGTGCACCATGTCGAGGTAGTATGAGGATAAAAGAATATGGATCTTTGAAATTGTGAATGAATATATTTAAAACTACCTTTAGATGAAAACAATAACAGTATTTGCACTACATAACTGTAGTTTAGAATCAGAATATTCCTAATATAAAGGAATTAAAGATTCAATTTAAAATAAAAACTTGAAAAAACATACAGTGCTTAACAAATTTATTAGACCACCACCCAAAGTAAGGTTTATGCCACAGCTGCCCTAAATTAACAGCATTGGTAATTACCAAAATCGTTTTTTATGTTTCTGTAATGGTTAATACACCAATATGTAGAAGCTCTTTAACTGAAATGATATTTTTAATGCTAAAATATAACTATTAGTGTTATCCATGAATTTTTAAATTTACTGATTTACAAAAAATTGAAAAAATAGTAAAGCACATTATTAATTCTTGATTCATATGTCAAATTATAGTTATTTACTTGCATTTCTGAACAGAAAAATGAGTTATAGTGATTGAATGTTATGCTTGATTAATTTCTGAATTCTCAGAGAAGCCCAGTGAGCCGGCTCAAATTCTGATGAATTCAGTTTGAAAACCCTCATTCCTGTTCAAAATGGTAAAACATGGAGAGCTCAATGAAAATGAAAGAGTCTGCATTAAAGCACTGGATGGTCTTTGAGACAAATATGACAGGTGGTCTAATACATTTGTTAAGCACTATATATATATATATATATATATATATATATATATATAAATCTTGACTAGAGTTTGGCATGTAGGAGACTCCATGGTAAGGTGATAGAAGGTTATTTGGTCTGATGCGACCCAAACTGTGCTTTTGAAAATGACGGCACTTTATGTGGTGGACACCAAACACTGCTCATCACCACAAACACACCATCCCCACTGTGAAGCACTTTGGTGGCAGCATCATGCTGTGGGGATGCTTCTCTGCAGTAAAGGTAGAGGATGAAATGAATGCGACAAGATAAAGGAAAATCCTGAAGGTCAGTCTTACTTGGAAGACTTGAAAGGGCTGTTCACAAAAAAGGATGGAGTAAAATTCCAGTGTCCAGATGTAAAAGTCTGACTGAGACCTATACACACAGACTCTGTGCTGTGATTGCAGCCAAAGGTGCATCTACTAAACACTGACTTGAATGGGGTGAATCTGTATGCAGTCATTTAGTTTAAATTAAATATTTTTATTTAATTGGCATTACTTTGTAGATATCTGTTTTCACTTTGACATTCAAGGTGATTTTTTGTAATTCTTTTGGTCAAGAAAGCCATATTATTTTGGCCATGATTTATTTTGAAAATCAATCAAGGGGTGAACTCTTTCTACTGTAGGTACTATATTCCTCATTATATCTCCTGAGACACACCCTAAGCTAAAGTCAGACTCTGTATGCAAAGAACGAGTCCATGTGAATGTACGTACAGAAAAGGACTCATTTTTTAATTACATTAAGCATTTTATTTAGGTGTACAAAAGTATTTGTAAAAGATGGATTTTTTACTAATAGTCCACAGAAATGCAGAGGAACATCAGGCTTCATGATCAAAACATTACATTACATTTTATAGTTTTTGTACATAATGATCCACTCGGTTGCCTTCCACTGGTCAGAAATAGAAATGCAGGTCGTTGCTTTGAGTCTGCACCATGGTCTTCTGTCAGTTAATGCTTTTGAAGGATAATGAAGATGAATGAGGCTTTGTCTGATACTTTATATGATTAATCTGCTTTAAAAATAATTAACCTATTAAGGTCTCTAGATTACCAATAATCTTCAGACAAACTGTTTCTTTTTTGCAAAAGTAAAAAATAAATTTTTGTTGTAACACAACAAAGTAAGTCAACCCTGGCTGTTCAATGACTCTAAACTGAAGCTGTGACTAGAGCATGCGCTCTGATTTAATTTGTCGGCGCTCCAAAGTGCATGCACAAATGTGTATTCCTAAGAAGTTGCCAGAAGTGACTGTGCGTTGGCAGTGAAGCTTCGTGGGCAGCATTGGTGTTTGCGGCGAGGCCACGGACACCTTCACCTCTTTGCAACAAATGATTGATTCTCAATTCCCACAGAGTGCAGATGGCCATGGACCACATTTGGAACATGGCCTTGTCAGTTGGAAAGTATCACTCTGGGCTTGTACTGTGAAATGAGCAAAGGGCCGCTGAAGCAACAAAGGATGTCTGCATTTAATAAACGGTATCGTGTTAACCTTGAGGCTGCTTGGTAACAAGATAAGCCCCAGAGTCCATAGCTGCCTTCTTTTAATCGCAAACAAACAGCCTTAAACCTTAAACACAAGCTTACATCACACTGAGCTTTCTATCCTGTTTCATATAAGAGAGGAAATGCACTGCAGCAGTGTGACCTCTGCAGATGAGTCAAAGGTAATCATTACTCATTGTTTCTTTGCGGTTAATGCCTTTAGACTCACCTTTTTGTCTAATTGAGAAATAGTTTGACAGAAAAAATTTCATGTCTTGTAACACTTTCTTCACCAAGTTTAATCAATTTAATCTTTTGTTATGAGCAGTTTATTCTTTCCTGTCAGTTTGTTTTGAATCCTTGAAGCCAAACTTTAATATTGGGAAAAGTGAAAACTTTAGTTCATACATAGTTCATACATTTAGTTCATACTGACTAATTTCTGATCAAATGTTACACCGATAAAAGGTTTTCTTTTATATACTTTTATTTACCAGTTAGTCCCTCTAAGATTAATCTCTTTGTCTTTTATAACACAGATCTGGCCAAGATAGCAGCTATACAAATTCCCAACACATTAGAAAATTCCAGCTCCAAGGGGCTGTCAGAAAATAAACAATGATGAATGCTTACTTTTTTTGATTAACACTTGGGAATGTACAACAACAAAACTAAAAAAATCTCTCTGAGGTGTGTTTAATAAAAAGTACTCCATTGTTTGAATTTCATGGATGAATTTAACATAGTAATGGAGAAAAGCTGTTAAAAGTGGCCTTTCTGTTAATGCTGAGAGCTACTTGTAAGTTTTCCGAGGTTCGCAGCATTTACGAGGATGGCCACTTTTAACAGCTTTTCACTTACTTATGTAACAAAAAAGCAAGCAACCAAGTTGGATGGAATTAAGCAGCATGTCTGGTCTCTACTTAAAGGGGGCATATTATGCAAAAATCACTTTTTCAGTCTTTTCTAACATAAATAAGTGTCCCTGGCCTGTCCACAATACCCTTAAATACCAGAAAAATCTATTTCCTTCCCTCTTCTCTTTCCCTACTTTTCAGAAAATTTGTGCTGAAACAAGCCATTCTCAGATTTTCTCAGACCTCATGTGGGGAGTTAGCACCCGACCCCATGTTTGGTTGGCCCTCCCCGCTTGGCAGAAAGTTCCACCCTCCTCTCCTATCTTTCTCTCAGCTAGAACCTGAGATGCTGGATAGCTCAGTGGGTTACCCTGCTGACTTTGGTCTCGAAGGTTGATGGGAGTGCGACATACATTTCCTGAGAGGGGTGTGGTCAGGGGTGGAGTCAGAGCTCAGCGTTCTGAGAAGGGCTGAAACAGATGGCTTTTTAGACATGCAAGAATCCTATACCAGTGTGTTTTTTCATCACCAAACTTCACAGGAGTGTTTTGGGGACCTCTGAGAACAATATAAACTTGTCTTAAATGGGTAAAATATATCCCCTTTAACTTCTAGTGGGGCCATTGTATTTAAGCATGGGGGTTGGGATGCTTGGGTGATCGAACCCACATAGTGGCAGAGAATAATCTTGGTTCACCACACCTAAGGATCACAAAACATGAATGAGATACAGCAACAGGACGGCAGCTCACACCTCCTTATATAGCAATCAAGGCTGCTCTACCATGACAGCCACTCTGACTAAAAATAAAGCCTTTCAATCATCAAATCAAGAATTTCTCTGGCTTTGAAATCCGTTGGAAGTTTTTGCAAGAATTTGAGAATATTGGCAGAGTCTTTGACATTGCTGTGGAGGAATTTTGGCCCACTCTACATTGCAGAATTGTTTAAATTCAGCCATATTTGAAATGTTTCCACCATAAACAGCCTGTTAAAAGACATGCAACAGTTGGATTTTGGTCCAGACTTTCACTTTGCCATAACATGGCTAAAGCATCCAAGGGGGTGAATATTTTTTATAGGCACTGTATATCTGTAAGTGTTATTCATCCTATCAATCACAGCACTGAAAAGTAAGTTTAGTTGAGTTCAAGTGCCTAGGTCAGAAACTCTCCAGTGTTGTACAAACAGTGTAAAATGTGACTGTTGTGACACTGGAGTCCATTTTTGCAGCAAACACCCTGAAACTCACTCTGCCGTTCATCCTATAGATCTGCTTGACTGCTCGATATGCTAAAGCTGCTGCCTTTTTTCCCCGTTACCCCAACTCTCTGGGCTCATCGTTAAACAATCCATGATGCAGTGGGAAGACGTACCATCACCGTCTGGCTCAATGCTGTAATAGTTAAAAAGCTTGTTACTTTTTGAGTATAAGGAGGTGATTTAGGGTGAGATTATATTATTCAGGGTAAATCAGGATCACATTAATGTGCAGGGCTTGTTTCAAAGTAGAAGCATTGATTGGTAGTCAGGCTATTGAAGGGATGGTGGAGGCACTTATAGCAGTGAGGCTTTTAAGTGAGCTCATTTGATCACACATTGTTTGTTCATTAGTCTCACACTACCTTAAAGGAAGAAAAAACTACAAAAGGTTTAAAGAAAGTAAGAAAATCAAGAGTCAATTATTGCATTCTACGTTCCTCCGTGGCAACCTTTAGACGTACGTGTGAAAAGAACATTGGTACTTAGAGCTATTTTAAACTTCAATCAGCAGCAAATGTAAGTGATTTTTGACAGATGTTAAGAGGTTCTTAAGGATAAAGGAGTAATATATATCAGACACAAAGGTTTCACTTACAGCCTGTGATAAATGCAGACCTGAAATACCCATCAACCCCCAGGAGCCACTGGCTCAAGCACAGAAAGGCCAAAGCTCATGGACACAATATGACAAACTGACAGCACTTCCCAGGCAGTTTCTTGGTCAATGTTCAAATAAAACAGCCTAATCAGAATCACAGAGTCACACTACATCAGATGCAGATGGACAGGATATGTCATATCTGACTCTTAGCTCTCTTACAAGCCTCCTTACCCCTCTTGTCTTTATGAGCTCATGCCAAACAACTCCAAGGACATATGCAAATGACTGTTTCTGACAGAAGATAAGTCTCTGGCACCACCACTGGCACTGACAGATGCTACAAACACCAAAAGAACATTTTGTATGGTAGAGGCAGAGCTGCAGGCATCACACCCTAAGATTTGGTGGCTTTTCACTGGCTAACAAGATTTTGACATCTTGGCAGCACAGTGATCAGGGTGAAACAGAACGGTATGAACTGACACAGTTCAAATTGTGCCATGTCGAAATGGGAGGCAGACAGGCTGGCAGGAAGGCAGGCATTTCCACAAAACCACAGACCTGGCATTGATGGTGCATTTAGGGACTTCTATGGGGCTGTCACATAATCCAAAAGGGAGATTATTTCTACTGAGTAGACTCCTGGATGAAAGAGTAACAATCTAATACTCAGTAAAAATAAAACATGGCTTCATTCTTTTATATCTTATATCTATAACCAGTAAAAATCAAAAGCAAATCTTGAAATGAAAGTGTTATTTCTGTTATTAACATGCTGTATAAGACCTAAATGTTTAATGTTATAGTATGTACATTCTTCCTCATTCTACATTCAAGCCTTTTCATATTTCTCTGTCTTTCTCTCACTTTCTGTTGCTCTGAATGAATTTATTTTGGCCTCACTTCCCTTATCAACATTATGCCATTATGGTGTGACAAAATGCCTCAAATGCATAGTACCACACTTATTTGCATCTCATTTTACATCCATTCAGTAAATTATGATGATTCAACATTTTCTTTTCATAATTGAATTTCATTGAACGACAAAAAAAGTGCACTGGCTGTTCGGTGTATGCATGTGAATGTCTGTGATAACGCTGATGTGTGTGTCTGAGGGCTGGGCTGAGTTATTTTTAGCAGCTGAACTTTGTTTTCGCCGGGTTTCCTCCTTGTTGTTATTAGTGATGTATCAATTTATTTAAAGATATGGTTCATTTGCTCTACTACAGTTCAGTCTTGAGAAATATTTGAGATGTTAATGTTGAATTAACAACAGAATAGAGCTTTCTGGGGACCAGCCAAACTGAGGGCCCATTGAATTCAACAAAATCATGGTCGTCTTAACCTGAATAATAAGCACTCTCATCAAAAACACAAAAAAAGAATTGTATTTATTTATTCTGCAGGACACTATATCCTTTATAAAAATTATTAACCTAAGACGTTATACAGTCCCTTCCAAAAGTATTGGAACGGTGGGTCCAATTTCTTTATTTTTGCTGTAGACTAAAAACATTTGGGTTTGACACAAAAAGATGAATATGAGACAAGAGATCAACATTTCAGGTTTTATTTCCAGGTATTTACGTCTGGATTTGATAAACAACTTAGGAGATAGCATTATTTGTAACTGAATACCAAATTTTTAGGTGAGTAAAATATTGGAACAGATAGACTTAAAACAGATTAAAGTGAACAAGCCTTAAATTTAGTTGCAAATCCTTTTCTTGCAATAAATGCATCAGTCCTGTGACCCACTGGCATCACCAAACTTTTGCTCTCTTCTTTTGTGATGCTTTTCCAGGCTTTCACTGCAGCCTCTTTCATTTGTTGTGTGTTTTGGGGGTTACACCCTGCAGTCTCCTCTTTACCAGGTAAAATGCATGCTCTATAGGGTTTAGGTCTGGAGATTGACTTGGCCAATCTAAAACGTTCCACTTGTTCACCCTGTTAAACTCCTTTGTTTTTTTATCAGTGTGTTTTGGGTGATTATTTTGCTGCATGATGAAGGATCTTCTAATCAGTTTGGTTGCATCTTTTCTTAAATTGGCTGACGAAATGTTTCTGTGGGCTTCTGAGTTCATTTTGCAGCTGCCATCATGTGTTACTTCATCAAAGAAGATTAATGAGCCAGTCCCAGAAGAAGCCATGCCAGCCCAAGCCATGACATTACCTCCACTGTGTTTCACAGATGAGCTTGTGTGGTTGGGATCATGAGCAGATCCTTTCTTTCTACAAATTTTAGCCTTTCCATCAATTTGGTAAAGGTTCATCTTTGTCTCACCAGTTCATAAAACTTTGTTCAGAATGTTTGAGGGTGATCTCTGTACTTTTTAGCAGCAAATTCCAGCCTGGCCTTCCTGTTCTATTTGCTAATGAGTGGTTAGTATCTTTTGGTGTAGCCTCTGTAGCCTTCTTTTGTTTATGAAGTCTTCGTTGAACAGTAGATGGTGATACCTTCACTCCTGCCCTCTGGAGGTTGTTGCTGATGTCACCAACAGTTGTTTTAGGGTCTTTCTTTACAGCTCTCACAATGTTTCTGTTGTCAACTGCTGCTTTTTTCCTTGGTCTACCCGTTCGACGTCTGTTACTGAGTATACCGGTGGTTTCTAACCCCTAAGGAACAGAGACCTTGAGGGAAACATAATGAAAAAATTGCAAAAAATTGGTTAAAAGTGGCAAAAATTGGCAGAAAAAAAGTTTCAAGAGGAAAAAATGTGTCACAAAAATTGATGGAAAAGGTGGCAGAGTGGCAAAAAAAAAATAAAAAATCAGTGTCAAGAAGGTCCCAAAAATAGGTATAAACAGGCAAATAGGGCAAAAAAATAATAATAAATTGGGTTAAGACTAGCAAAGTGTTGCAAAAATGTCCAGATAAGGCAGTGAAGAGGTGTTGAAAAGTGATAAAGCAGCAGAAACAGTGTTAAAAGAGGCAAGAAAGCACACAAATGTGTGTGTAAATTGGTGAAAAGCAGTTAAAAAGTGGCAAGAAAATTGATTAACAGTTAAACAAATGGGCAAAGACCACAAAAAAAAAAAACAAGTTAAAGAGGCAGGAACAAATTTCAAAAGGTTTTAGAGTGCCTAAAGATAGTAAAAAGACATTGAAGAGGGAAAAATGGGTTACAGCAATGTAACCCAGTGGTTACAGCAATGGTTAAAGGCAGTCAGAAAGTAGCAAAAAAGTGGCAAAAACAGGTTAAACAAGCAAAAATTGTGCAAATACAATTTTAAAAAATTGGTTAACAGTAGCAAAGAGTTGCAAAAATGTCCAGATAAGGTAGTAAAAGGTTTTAAGAAGTGATAAAGTTGTAGAGAGGGGTTAAAAAGTAGCAAAAAAGGTCACAAAAATGTGGGTAAAATGTTGAAAAGCAGTTAAAAAGTGCTGAAAAATGGTTTGTGGCAAAAATGGGCAAAAAAAAATGTTTGGGGGAAAAAAAGGGTCACAAGTGGCAAAAACCATTGCAAAAATGTCTAGACAGGGCAGGATGAAAGGGATTAAAGTGGTGAAAATTAGTTAAAAGTGGTAAAAATGAGCAAAAACAGTGGTGAAAAGTGAAAAAAAAAGTGGCATGAATAAACATCAGTCCCAGTAACAGCTTACATACATTTCTGCTCCAAAAGGAAGTAACTGTTAGCTAGCATGCTAGCACCAATGCTACTGATCCAACACACATGCATTGACATCATCAATAAATCCCAACTGGGTGTTCTCTGGGCTTCTCAGTGGCCCGGAATATTTTGTAGGCAGGTCTGCCAGGAAGTGTTCATGCAAACTGACTGATTCTTAATGCTTTAGAGAGGAATTTAAGTAGGTTACACTGATACCCAAAAAGACTGAACGCTTTATTCAATAGTGGTCTAGGGGTGTGCATTAATATGCTCCCAGGTTTCTTGTTTGATTTATTTCTCCCTTATCATAGTTTTTTTTAATGCTTTTTAATTAAATTGTGTATGGTATAGGTCACACTGAAGGTCACATTAAAGGCTAGAACACTTTGGTCAATGGTGAAGATGGGAAGAGAGCAGGATCTTGCTTGTACCAAACTTGAGTGAATGGTTGGTCTTGTTTAAGATCCGTGTTGCACTTTAGGTTATGGGGTAACACCATGGATCACTGTCAGATTGTATCAGCCAGTTCTATATGATGCCCAGTGTGAACAGCACATATCCAAAAGTAATTTCCTTGACAATGTAACACCATGCTGCTAAAGTGACAGACAGACCACTCTCTCTAAGAATCTCCTGCTCGCGCCCGGGGAATGAAAATGTGCTAAACACAGTGAAAACCAATCTCGTTTTTCATAATCATTCCTGGGATTTTCTTCCGTCTCCAAATGCAGGAGTGACATTAAGCCCTGTAACAGCAGGATGGGCCCATAGTTAGATTTGCACCCTATCAGACTGCAGCCGTTCTGGGAGTCCACTCAGCCTCTGCTATAAACTCACACATACACACACACGCATACACCCTGGCCATCGGCTGAAAGCTTAAATGAACAAATAACTGACGGATGGAACATTTAAAATAACATCCCTAAACCCAAATTCACACTTACACACACAGGAAATGTGTGTGTGTAATATAAGCAATAATTTCAAGTCAATTCTAATGCCCAATCAGTCATATACAATATAAAAATCATATCCAACTGAGGCTAAACTGTAACAGTTTTGACATCCTGTGATTTAAAGGGAAAGATGGATGATATATGGGACAAGTGACAGTCTTCTTAGACTTCAATGTCAAACCTTCAACTGTATGCAGTAATGAAAAAGGTGCTGATATGGGAAGTTGCAGCTGTTTAGCTGTTTGAGTTGAAAGTGAATAACCCTGAAATTAAGTGACCTTATGTAAATATTGGGGGATTTTTTTTGCTTAATTTTTGTTGCATAGAACAGCCTACTTTAATCTGTTGTCATGCCATTGAACTCACTGCACACAATCCAGCAATGTCTATATGTTTGCTGAGCATATATTCATATGAAATCATGTGCTGTAATGTTGGTATGAGCGTGCTCATTAATGTGTTTCAGATTGCTTTTATTCAAAAATTTATTCTAATTATAAATATTGTGACACTGATGTTTTGACAGCCTACAGATGTGGATGATATAAAAGTCCTCTCTTCAGTATGACCTGTTTTTTTCTCCATTAAGAGGCTCTCTGCGTCCTTAACAATGTAAACAAACATCTGAGTCGATGAGCTGAACGATTTCTTATGCGGCTCTGCCTTATACACCAAGCTGTTGCCTTTACCTTGTTAGCTGCATGCAGCAATAAAAAAATAAAGCATGAAAGTAGTCTGTGCACTCAAAGACATGTATAGTAATTATCTAAGTTAAGAAACGCAGAGATAAAACAAAGGTTTTCCTCACTGACAGCACAGGTGATTGCAGATAAATTCAGACATGTCAAAATCCACTAATTTGTTCATTTAGTCCATTTATGTTTGGTCTCAGAATCTGTTTAACATGTTTTTACTGCACTCTAGATGTTGGTGAATTAACATGAAATTCATACATCTTTTTCTTTTTGTATTACAACTCTTAAAGAGATCCTGCATTTAATTTCACAGCCAAAATTCAGAGCCACAGCCTGCTTCTTTTACCGTCTTACCGTCAAGCAGTGCATGGGTTGTAATACATCTTTTCCTAGTTTTTAGGCTTTTATAATACAATGTAAACTGATGAACTGGATTCAAGCCAGTCGAGTCAATCTAACCCCTAACAGGCCACCAGAGACACCCTGCAGAGCTGATACACTTACTAAATATTATACAGGTAGCTCAACCTTTTCGGGGCATAATCTTGGCACCCTGATGGAAGGATAACAAAAGAAAGTTGGACCCTTTCCAACTTTTGATAATGGAAATGCAAAGAAAAATGTACCAAGCCATACCAAACTGAACAGGAAAAAGAAAAAAGACCTATTTGAGTGTCTGAGTGAAACATAAAGAGACTCATCCAAGCTATTATCTGTCAAAAATACCTTTGTTGGGTTATTGTCATTTAGTTTTCATGGCTTTGTGTGAGCTCTATAACAAAAGCTCAATTAAACCATTAATTCTGATGGTGCAAACCAATTTAACTACAGAGGTAATACCAGTTAAGGTATTGAAACCAATTTACTACCCACCCCTTCAGTCATATATCAAGGAGGGGTAATGCTCAACATTTTGCCATAGAGAGCTTATCATTTCACCCAATTTGTTTTAATGTTGAGCAAAAAGAGTGGTGTAGGAGTCCTAAAACCTGGAAGTATGTAAGCATTTTAGCATGTCCAGTTCCCTGGTCTCTAAGTCAAAGGGATTTTTCAGTGAGTTGCAAAAAAGCTTTTGAAAAGTTGACATTTTTCACAACATTTCAAATGCCACACTAATCAATTTCAAAACTTTTTCACATCTTGCAGGAGTTGGCTGGGACATTAAATGCCATCATGCTGGGCCTGTAAACTCATTTACTAGTCTGCCTTTCACTCTGTGTGTTTTGCGTTACTCAAACTTTGCAATTTGTTGGTCACCCTAAAAAGGAAGCCTATTATTGAAGAAGTCAGAGTGTGAAAAAAAGTTGGTAAAAGTTGAAAACTTATGACATTCAGTCCTTTTCATAGTCAAGGATCCTCCATCTGTAGGAAAAATCCTCTCGAGCTGGGTCCTACGAAGGCGAGGCAAGAGTCTTCCTTGGCAAATGTTAAACACACATTTGGAACAGCCTAGCAAGCGTGTATGATAGCATCATTGGAATGGCTGCAGCCTCTGGTTGAAATCAAAATGGAGTCGTACTGACAACAGCATTGTACAACTTTACTCAACCAACTTTGCTTTGATGCCATGAAATCATAATGATAACATATTTTCGGTTCAGTTCAGCCATCTGGAGGGAATTCAGAGTAGACTAGCTTCTCCTTTGCATCGAAAGGAGTCAGTTGAGGTGATTTGGATATCTGATCAGGATACCTCCTGGTCGCCTCCCTGTGGAGGTCTTATGGGCATGTCTGACAGGGAAGAGACGTCAGGGAAGACCCAAAATGCAATGGAGGGATTATATATCTAGTCTGGTCTGGGAACGCCTCAGGATCCCCCTTTGAAGAAGGTGGAAAGTGTCAGTGGGAAGAGGGATGTCTAGGTTGACTTGCGATGGATGGATGGATGGAAGGATGGATGGATGGCATTAGATTTTTGCATTTATAATTCAGTTTTTAAAAAAACAAAGAAAAAACATTCCATAGGCTTTTGGTTAATTAAACCTGTGCAATGATAACTTCAGGGATGGTCTATAAAATTACATAACCACTGCAGCACTCCAATAAAGCCTAATGTACGGATGCCAATTAAGAACAAAACAATAAAGTTGACTTCAGCACCTGTAGTAACATTACACCCAGGTCTATTTAGTAGAAATAACAGCTGCACTTAAAATTTCCTATAAATACATGAAATGACAACCAGATAAAGACACAAGCAATATTTTTGAAATGTTGAATGCAGAGCTGAAGTCGATCGCACTTGATCCATGATCTGTTTGGATCACCCACAGTTCTAGCAGAATGTTGATCCATGGATCGATGGAAAACGTACCAACATAGTGTAAAAGAAATGTACTTTCTCTGCCCTGTGCAGTCTCAGTGAAAAAGAAGGCAGCACTGAAGCAATACATGTACTCTCTGGGGAATTGTGCTCTACAAACAGGAAGGCAATTCAGACTTTGAAAGTATATTTTTACAAAAGTTTTCTGTGGACCTTTAAACAGAAATGGGTCTTAAAATGTTGAAATTCTATTGTGTGTGGTTGAACTGTTCTTTGTTTCAGCTCATGGTGTCTGTAGGCTATTCATCATGCAAGCATCAAAAGATAGCAGCATATAGCACCAGTCAGAAACTTAATTTAGCAACTCCAGAGTCTACCGTAGTCTCTAGCTGTACACAACAAACCATACCATAGTCCAAGCATAGTCCCTGAATGCAGGTTCCCATTTGTTTTTTCTGACTGATTTTACATTTGTAAAGCTGAAGTCCCTAAGGTGGAGTAACAAGTCTGCTGTTATAGAAATGATGGAGCTTTCATAATGCATGCTGTTGTACTTTTATTTTAAAAGCACAGAAGGAATTAAAGAGAGAGTACAGGTGTATGCAATGCCTGTAATAATATTACTGATTCCACCACTATACTGTATGTCTGATACATTATCAGTTAAGAGTTTGGGAGCTGAATGTTTTTTTGTTTGTTTGTTTGTTTGTTTGTTTGTTTGTTTTTTGTTGTTGTTTTTTATAGAATTGAATGCACATAAGGACCCCAGTGTCAGTTCTAGCTTAGGCATTGTCTTCTGTTCACAGCAGGCAAAGGTTGTAGAAAATACAGTTCACTCCATCCCAGTTGTTCTCTCCTCAGTAACTCTTAAGGTAATATAAAGCCCCAGCATGTTGGAGACTATTATATTTATCTGATATAATTCCCTGTAAGTTTGCTTTTTTTCCTTTTTTATTTTCATACCATTTGACCATTGCAGTGTTTTTGATACACTTTTTGCTTGTGTGAATCAAGAGCTTATTATATATATAGCCTGTGATAACTTAAAAAGAGCAACAGGCATTTCCACTCTATTTGGTTGTTTCTCTGCAAAGTAACTGGCAGTGAGATGGTGCTGGCAAGGATAATCCCTGCTGTTACCAAAGCAAGAGTGTGATGTGTTTGCACGTTGGACGTAGCTCTAAAGAAATGTGGACTTGCATTTCTTGTGCATTTACTGGAGCATTGACGGTTACTGTCAAAGACTGAAATAGCTGCTGAAGTGTGGCACAAGCACAAGCTACACTGGGTTTTTCTTAATCCTCCAATGATGTAATCAGCGGTGGCTTCCAGGGAGTTTTCCCTCTCCCTTGGCAGCCAACCCTGCCTCAAGACTTCTAATGATGATCAGGGCTCCTGGCATCACTGCCCTCGGATGACTTTTTCTTCCTCTCGTATCAACTCACAAATTCAGGCCTGCCTTACTTGCCAAAGCTTATCAAGCAAACCTCCGGAAGACTTTGTTCATTATTTGAATATTACTTGATAATGTTCAAGAGAAACTTGTGAAGCTGAGTTTAAATTTGACCTTACCAATACATTACATTTAGCAGAACATACTGGACAATGATACCTTCCAGTAAAATACAAACCAGTGGGCCTAAACTGGGGGGTTGGGACCCAAACGTGTGTAAATAGCTGTTGTAGTGTGTGGCAAATGTGTGTCTGGAAAGAAATACTGACATAAAGTTTATATTGTTTATAAGCCCTTAGCAAACATGCACTCATACATTTTATTTTACTGTATTTAGCTGTGACAACTACTAAGTAATTTGTCTAGTGGACTGTGAGAGCAACAGGCAGATTGGTTCAGTGTCTGCAATACTGCAGACACTGGACTGTTGTGGTGAAGAGGGAGCTGAGCCAGAGGGCAAAGCTCTCACTTTACCAGTCTTCATCCCAACACTCAACTATGGTCATGAACTCTTTGTAACGACTAAAAGAATGAGATCCTGAGTTCATCTCTCCTCAGAAGGGTGTCTGGGCTCACCCTTAGAGATAGGGTGAGGAGCTCGGACATCTGGATGGAGCTTGAGGTAGAATCGCTGCACTTTTGTGTTGAAAGTAGCCACTGATAAGGATGCCTCTTAGACGCCTCCAGGTGAGGGTCTTCCAGGCACGCCCTACTGGGAGGAGACCCAAGGGTAGACCTTGGAATGCCCTATGAAACCTAGAATATGTTGACCACCAAGACCTTGCCCAGCATAAGTGAAAGAAGATGGATGGATGGATGGATGGATGGATGGATGGACGGACAGAATAAATTTTGGTTGTTCTTGTAAGATCTTGATTTATTGGTCTTGTTATCTTGGAAAAATAAATCAAGCTGTCCCAGGATTATGTGCCAATTCTTTGAGACCTCCAGAAAACAACAAAAATGTACATCTTTTATTGGAAACAAAGCATAATTTGATCCAATATTTCCTGTCATATTTTTGTTCCATTTAAGGTCCAAACTTTAACATTTCTATTCAATAAGTTGAAGTTGAAAAAAAATTGGAAATGTAGGTTGTTTATTTCTCAAGACGACAGTGGTAGGTCCTGATGCCAGATTACTAACATAAAAAAGCGGGTCATTCATCATTGTATTTGTCAGAAACTCAAGTTACTTAGAACAACAGAAGACCAAGCTTTTAGACTGCTGGAAAAACAAATGTCAAAATTTGAGAATCTGATTTTCAGCTACATAAAAGAAACTGATAAATAAATATATTAAATAAATCCTCGTCTTAATCAAAGTCATGACCACTATTTCTACTCTCATCCAAGAAGAAGAAGAAAAGGCATAATTTATCAACCCCTGAGGAGAAATTCAGTTTTGAACAACACATGAACAAGCAGGATCTTATGGACATGCACTGATGAGGAGATGTGAAAGTGAGGGGGCTGCATTTAAATAAATGCACCAACCAACTGCTTTGCTTAAGAGCACTGAAGACAGTTCCCGAGGAGTACCTGGCATCTCTTGAACAGGTCACAAGTCATAAGTACTTGGGACTCAGACTGATAACCCTGTGGTTCCCAATGACAGTCCATACGGAATAAGCTTTTCCACCCCAAACCATGGACCTTTGGGGCCTTAGCTAAACTGTCTTGTACCTAATGTTAATCATTCTTCTTCGCCAGTTTGTGCTTTGCAGCAGTATGTCTCTGTAGTGGTGGAACATCTTTTAACATGTTCCATGCAGCATCACATAATGCAGTATAAAGAGGTTATGAACTCAGGTTATCGTCTCAGGTTTTCTGTAGCCTATTTGGCAAAAGTGCTGTAATGAAGCTCTATCATCGTTACACCTTTAAAATTCATATTGATGCCACAATGTCAAGTTGGTTTAATTTCAAAGTGCATTACAGTGTTGCTGTGAGGATACTCACTCCTGCAGCTCATTGAGGCAGGTGATGCAATCATTCAACTCACCTGCAGAGTCAGGTGTGTGGCTGATTAGCCTTGATGATGACCAGGTGTGGGAAGCTTATATATGCTCCTGAGCTCCAGCTCTCCTTGCTGACTCATTGTCTCACCTTCAGAGATTCTGAGAGCATCTCCCTGGGTTTTCTCGTGTGTGTTTTGCATGAAAGAGTTTTCACAAGCATTTATAAACCTTTCTAAAGGAAGACTTAGTTTACTGGTCACTGAAAGTTCATTGAGTATCAGTGCTGAGGGTTTTTACTCAGCCATTTTTGGTTTCCTTGTTTAAGCTGATCTAGTTGCCTTTGCATGTCATTTGAGTTTACTCAATCTCCCAAGTTGTTTCAGTTCGTTGTCAGCTGCTTGGCAGCAGTGGTTTAGTTTCTTGTTTGCACTTTGAACGGGAGCTTTTAGGTTATTTCTTACCAGCATATAGCTTTTGTTTTCTTTCCCCGCTTCCTATTGATCGCCTACGATCTTAGTGGTTATCCTTTTAGGATAACTTAAAGAACCCCACCCCCTGCCTTATCCGCAATTGTGTCCTAACTCCCCTCGTCCTGACAGAATGAGTCAGCCAATTGTGGACACAATGGACCACGGTGTTGGGGTTGACCTAACAAGTGACTGGAATGAAAAAATTGCCTTACATGGGCAAGCAATCTCTGCTCAGGGGGCTTTACTAGGCTCCCATGAACATATGCTCCAGTCAATTACGGACCAACAAGCGAAGCATAATATTATGTTAAAAGAGATACTGGGCCATTTACAAACACCAGTGCAAGCAGCAACTGACGTAAGCACCGACATTAACCCTAACTCCAAACCCTAACCCAGTTCCAACTTGTAGTCCTTTTGCCATACAAGAAACCAAGTTGTCAACTCCAGCCCGCTATGATGGGCATCCAGGGAGGTGTAAGGGATTTATCACTCAGTGTAGTCTGGTGTTTGAGTTACAGCCCTCCATGTTTAGCACGGAACGAGCCAGAGTAGCTTATATAATTTCCTTGCTTTCAGACAAAGCATTGTCCTGGGCTACAGCCATGTGGGAGAGACAAACTCTGATATGTTGTGATTCAGCTCTCTTCATGGCAGAAATGAAGAGAGTTTTTGACCATGATGTTAGTGGCCAAGAGGCAGCCAAACGGCTAATTATGTTACGCCAGGGCTCCAACAGTGTTGCAGAATTTTCTATTGAATTTCGAACCTTAGCTACAGAGTCGGGTGGAACAGGAAGCTCTGACAACCACTTTCATCAATACCTTGTCGGAAAAAGTAAAAGAGCTAGCCTCCCGCGATGTTCCTGGTTCACTTGAGGAACTAATATCCTTGGCAATAAGGATTGACAACCGAATCCGTGAGCGCAACAGAGAGAGGGGACAAGCTAATATTAGAGCAGGGGTGAGAAAGAAGGCTCACAACTCTCCCGAAGCCCTGCCCTGGGAGCCTAATGTTGACGAGCCCATGCAAATCGGACATACACGGCTCACACCTCAAGAAAGAGAGAGGCGCATAAGCAGTGGGCTCTGTCTGTACTGTGGAAAAGCTGGCCACTATCTTAAGAAATGTCCTATAACGCAGAGAAGATACGCTCAGGGAAACGAACAGACTCGCCAGAAGGTGGGGAATTTCTGCCGAGTCTGAATAACATTCCCCAGGTAGCCAATGACCACACCTTCCTGTCCCTTGAATTATCCTGGGGCAACAATGAGTGCCACCTCAAAGCGTTTGTTGATTCAGGAGCAGCTGGTAGTTTTATGGATATAACCCTGGCCAGAAATCTTAAACTGCCCATGTCTACTCTTCCCTATCCTCTTGCCATTACAGCTGTGGATGAGAGACCTTTGGGGACTGGAAGGGTTGAAAAAATTACAGGTGAGATCTTGGTCCGTATTGGTAATCATATGACTAAAATGCAGTTCTTTCTGATCGATGCACCTAAACTATCACTTATTCTGGGACACCCATGGCTAGAAGAACATAACCCCCATATCAACTGGAAGTCTGGGGAAGTGATGAGTTGGGGTCCTGACTGTAAAACTCACTTGGTTGAATCCAGTTTAGTGCAACTCAGTCCTTTAAGACCGGAGTCTCCTAATGCTCAAACTTCTGCCCCTAAGTCTCCCCTCCGGATGAATGAAATCCCTTTTGATTCCCTGCATTCTATAGACCTCACTCCACCCAAATCCTGTAATACAGTGGAGGCCCCTAAACCTATCAACACTTCGTGTTCCTCCTCCGAGTCTGTGTGTTCTCCCCTTCCCAAGGGGGTCCCCACTGAGTATACAGAATTAGGTGAGGTGTTCAGTAAACAGAAGGCCTCGGTTCTGCCTCCCCACAGGTCATACGATTGTGCCATTGAGCTCTTACCTGGCACTGCACCCCCCAGGGGGCGGTTATATTCATTATCAGGACCTGAAACAGTAGCTATGAACACCTATATCGATGAAGCCCTAGCTGCAGGTTTCATCCGGCCCTCTACGTCACCAGCTGGGGCTGGGTTTTTCTTTGTAGGGAAGAAGGACGGGGGACTCAGACCCTGCATTGATTACAGGGGTCTGAACAAGATCACCATTAAGAACCGCTACCCACTCCCTCTCATGTCTACTGCATTCGAGCGGCTGCAGGGTGCTGCCTATTTTACTCAGTTGGACCTGAGAAATGCGTACAATCTGGTACGTATACGAGAAGGAGATGAGTGGAAAACTGCGTTCAACACTCCACGGGGGCACTATGAATATCTGGTGATGCCCTTTGGACTGGCCAATGCTCCAGCTGTTTTTCAGGCGTTTGTTAACGATGTCCTTAGGGACATGCTTGAAATATTTGTGTACGTGTACCTGGATGACATCCTGATTTTTCAAAGTCCTATGAGGAGCATGTGACCCATGTGAAAATGGTTCTCCAACGGTTGTTGGAGAATCACCTCTTCGTAAAGGCGGAGAAATGTGCCTTTCATGCCCCTACAGTCAAGTTTCTAGGGTACATTGTGTCACCGGGCAACATCAGCATGGACCCAAGCAAGGTCAAGGCAGTTCTTGAGTGGCCACAACCTGACTCCATCAAGAAAGTTCAGCGTTTTTTGGGCTTTGCCAATTTTTATCGGCGGTTCATTAGGGGTTTTAGTTCTATTGCTGCCCCCATTTCAGCACTGACTAAGGGGGGCACCTCACAGCTCAAATGGACTTCACAGGCTGAAGAGGCCTTTACTGAGCTCAAGAAGAGGTTTGCTGCGGCACCTATTCTCATTCATCCTGATCCAGCTTTACCATTTATTGTTGAGGTCGACGCCTCCGATGTAGGAGTTGGGGCTGTTTTGTCCCAGCGCTCCCCTAAGGACCAAAAGCTGCACCCTTGCGCTTTTCTCTCGGCGTCTCGCCAGCCGAGAAATTATGATGTAGGTGATAAGGAGCTTCTAGCAGTAAAGTTGGCCTTGGAGGAGTGGCGCCATTGGCTTGAGGGTGCGGCACATCCATTTCAGGTGTGGACAGACCATAAAAACCTAACCTATATCCAGCAGGCTAAGCGGCTAAACCCTCGTCAGGCCCGATGGGCCCTCTTCTTCAATAGGTTCGACTTCACCCTGTCTTACCGTCCGGGTTCTAAGAATTTAAAGCCTGATGCTCTCTCTCGCCAGTTTGACCATCCAGACAGTAACAGCCCCAGTGAGCCTATTATACCCCTGACCCGCATCCTTGCACCCCTAACATGGGAGATTGATGCTGTGGTGCAGGGGGCTCAGCAGCAGGAGCCAGGTCAAGGAGGAGGGCCTGCAGGCTGTCAGTATGTGCCCACCACTGTACGATCCCAGGTGCTCCAGTGGGGCCATTCGTCTCGACTTACTAATCACCCTGGTGTCCGGCGAACTCTTAATTTCCTCAAAAGGCGATTTTGGTGGCCCCAGATGGAAAAGGATGTACGTGAATTTGTGGCAGCTTGCACGGTGTGTGCCCAAAATAAGACAGCCCAACAACCCCCTGCGGGGCTTCTCCAGCCGCTGCCTGTCCCACATCGTCCTTGGTCCCATGTGGCCCTGGATTTTATAACTGGACTACCACCATCAAAGGGATTTACTGTCATTATGGTGGTAGTAGATAGATTCTCGAAGGCAGCCCACTTCATTCCCTTACCGAAGCTTCCCTCTGCCATAGAGACTGCTCGGCTTGTGGTCCAGTATGTCTTTTGCCACCATGGCCTCCCCCTAGATGTTGTATCGGACCGGGGTCCACAATTTGCTTCCCGTTTTTGGAAAGCATTCTGTTCTCTCCTTGGGGCGTCCACTAGTCTGTCCTCGGGATTTCACCCTGAAACTAATGGCCAGACTGAACGCACAAACCAGTCGCTGGAAAGAACGCTCCGTTGTTTGGTTTCATCAAACCCAACCACTTGGAGTGATCAACTTATCTGGGCAGAGTATGCATACAACACCTTGCAGAATGCATCAACTGGTCTATCTCCCTTTGAGTGCCAGTTTGGGTATAAACCGCCATTGTTCCCAGACCAGGAAAAGGATGTGGGGGTACCCTCTGCGACACAGTTCATTCAGAGGTGTCGGGCCACTTGGAGACATGTTCGCGCCCTTCTGCGCTCTGTAGCACGGCAGAAACACTATGCTGATCAGCATCGACGCCTGGCCCCACGCTATAAGGTCGGTCAGAGGGTGTGGCTTTCTACCAGAGACCTTCCCCTGCGGGTAGAGTCACGCAAGTTGGCACCACGCTTTATCGGGCCCTTTCAGATCATTCGGAGGATTAACCCAGTCACATTTCGCCTCCTGCTTCCTCGGTCTATGAGGATTCACCCCACCTTCCATGTTTCCCGTCTGAAACCAGTTTGCTCAAGTCCTCTTGTGCCAGCAATGAGGCCTCCACCCCCACCCCGTATGGTTGGAGGTCAACCAGCCTATACCGTTCGACGTATTTTAAAAAGTCGAAGAGTCGGACGCGGAATGCAATACCTGGTTGACTGGGAGGGCTACGGCCCTGAGGAACGTGCCTGGGTCCCAGCTAGGAACATCCTGGACCCAGGGCTTATCCAGGAATTCCGTCGCCGTTGCTCAGGCGGCGGGGCTGGAACGTCAGGGGCCGTTCCTTAAAGGGGGGGTTCTGTGAGGATACTCACTCCTGCAGCTCATTGAGGCAGGTGATGCAATCATTCAACTCACCTGCAGAGTCAGGTGTGTGGCTGATTAGCCTTGATGATGACCAGGTGTGGGAAGCTTATATATGCTCCTGAGCTCCAGCTCTCCTTGCTGACTCATTGTCTCACCTTCAGAGATTCTGAGAGCATCTCCCTGGGTTTTCTCGTGTGTGTTTTGCATGAAAGAGTTTTCACAAGCATTTATAAACCTTTCTAAAGGAAGACTTAGTTTACTGGTCACTGAAAGTTCATTGAGTATCAGTGCTGAGGGTTTTTACTCAGCCATTTTTGGTTTCCTTGTTTAAGCTGATCTAGTTGCCTTTGCATGTCATTTGAGTTTACTCAATCTCCCAAGTTGTTTCAGTTCGTTGTCAGCTGCTTGGCAGCAGTGGTTTAGTTTCTTGTTTGCACTTTGAACGGGAGCTTTTAGGTTATTTCTTACCAGCATATAGCTTTTGTTTTCTTTCCCCGCTTCCTATTGATCGCCTACGATCTTAGTGGTTATCCTTTTAGGATAACTTAAAGAACCCCACCCCCTGCCTTATCCGCAATTGTGTCCTAACTCCCCTCGTCCTGACAGTTGCAGAAGTATAAGAGAGCATGACAACAACAACATTTCTGATATCAATACCAATATGTACCCAGTAGTGTAGAAAAAGGATGGATAGAGATATTTGAGATGTATTGGCTATAAATACTAGCAGAAATTTTCATTTCTGCTGATACTGATATGTAACTTTTTTTAAGGTATATTTTTGGGACTTTTTTATGCCTTTATTTACAGAGGAGGATGGTGGATGGAGTTGAAAATAGGGATCAGAGAGTGGAGTGGAGACACTGGGGGAACTTGAAGCACTGGAAAGTCATTCCTTCTGTTTACATGGTGATTTGAGATGTCTGACAATTAACAACGGGAAAACATACTCCAAAGTTGAGGATTCTGCTTGTGGTTCTGCTCACACTGTAGGAATGTGAGAAGTCGTACAACCAAAGTATCAAACATCAGAAATCCATCTGACCAACTTGGAGCTGCTAGTTGGGCTTCAGTTGGCTCTCATGTGCTCCTGTATACCGTATGACAAACGATCCGACCGAAAGTTGTTGTGACTTCCAAGTGAGTCATATGACTCAGAAGTCATATCTGAAACAGATTAAATTTGCACAGTGTAAACTTGGCTTTTGCCTACTTTCAGAAGTTCTTGTTTCCCCTTTTTTCTTTAGTTTTATAATGCAAAAAGTTATTTGAATTCCACCAAAACCAAATTCAGATCAAATCAGATCGAACCAAATCATTCTGTATTTTAAGAAATTGTCAGTGAATCAAATTGTTGTCTGTATACCAAGATTTGAATTAAATCATTTTGAGAAGGAGAGATGTAAACCCCTAATATCTGCCAATACTGATATCAAGCCAATAATGCTGTTCATCCCTACCAGCTACTCCCTCCACTACGCGTGCCAAGCCCACCAGGTGTCCGTAGAAGCACAGCTGCCCCTTCCCATTCCCGCTCTCCTGTGCAGGTCAGCATTAGAAACTCAATCTTGCCAACAATACCCGAAGATGCACCGAAGAGAAGTTGTCACAAAGGGGTCCAGTTGGTGCGTCCAGGCCTCACAGGAGTATAGTAAGACCGGAAGACGCTCAGTCCAAATCTGCGTTTGAGCTCAGCCTTGCAGTCATTGGATCGATGGACACACTCTTAGCATTCACAGACACAGATTCAATGGCAGCATACAAGGCATCCCCAAATGCCTGGATCTTTGTTAAGTGTCACAGGGGTGTAAAGTAAGGTGAAAAGATTGCCCGGCATGTACAGTTATCTTTCTTGTGAAGTATAATGAAACAGACAGGGGAGAATGGTAATGGTAGCAGTGTCAGCACCCACTTAAAATGATAACAGGTATTTGCTGTAATTGGAAATCATGTAAATATCCTAAGGCTCTGCTTGTTTGTAAATGCTTATAATTATAGGGGTGGCTGATTACTTTATGAAAGAGAGCTTGATTTGTGTACATATGATACATGATTGTTGGACCTTAGGCGAAGAGAATTTTGGAGGAACGGAAAAGAGATATGCCTCTTTTTGTATGTATAGTTTATGATTGTGTCATTACTCTACTGTACAACAAGAAGTGAAGTCTTATCACACAAAAATAACTTCAATAAAAAATACCTAGGAAATAAATGATACTTTCCCTGGTTTGCAGTGGCTGTTATAAATGGACCATTAATTACAAATATGATGAATGTTGCTTCTTGGATGAGTGACGTCCAGAAAAATTGCTTTTTCTGATCGAAGCACTAAATAACAAGCAGGTCTCTCTGACATTAGAAAGGACAGACTCTAGACTGTACTGGCTCTATCACCTCATTGCCTGTGGCATCCTGATAAAAATCACTTAAGTCATTGATTAAAATGTAAGCAGGTTAATGCTAGAGGTGACTTTTCCCGCTTAGCATAATTTGCTTATTACACAGGCAAATAAACAAACCATTGATCACAGACGTGTCTGACAGAAAGTAGATTAGATGGAAGGAACCAGGATCAGGTACATGTGTATTACAGCAGCATGCTTGAAATGGTTACACTGTAGTGTGGCCTATCAATCACAGACACACAGTGTTTGCCCAGCACTGACTGGGTTTTGTAATAATG
Source organism: Cheilinus undulatus (assembly GCF_018320785.1). Classification (NCBI taxonomy): domain Eukaryota; kingdom Metazoa; phylum Chordata; class Actinopteri; order Labriformes; family Labridae; genus Cheilinus; species Cheilinus undulatus. The sequence continues at coordinate 43,197,011 of NC_054865.1, read as the reverse complement.
AAGTAAAAAGTATTTAATGAGATCAAGCTAAGAGAAATTGGAGAAAAAGGATCTATCTCAGGGAGAACTTGGTGAACACAAAGCACATTTCAGGATTAAAATACCTGCAAAACATTTTAAAGTGTTTTTCTCCTACATTAATGCTTATCTATTTTTTTAACCTTAGCTAAGTTCAACTCTTTGACTTTAGGCCGCATTCAAATTCATCCTACCACAGTCAGGACCATGGCAGTAAGCTTTCTTCACAGACTCTGCAAACATTAAATCTGGACAGGTGTCGAAGAGGCTTGCAGTGAGGGGACAGACAGAGGCACGGGTCAGAGAAAGACTGCTGAACTGCAGATGTCAGGATCATCTTTGTTTGACATGGACGGCCTGTGTGCCTCCGCTCCATTCTACACATCCGACTGCTGCAGGAAGAGGACATGACTCCAGCTCAGCATTTCATTGCTGAACTTGTACCTTAATGCTACTGAAAAGATTGAATAGGATTGGTCTGAGGGATGCTGTTTACCACAGTTAGACAGGCAATGCCAGCAGTGGTACTGATTTAACTCTATATGTTTTGGTAGCAGTGGGAACTATAACGAACAAAAAAAATACAGTGTTGAAAAGAAGCCAAAAGCAGACACATATTTGTACTGGTCTTATCATGTGATAACACAATTTAACAGCAAGCCAAACTCCCTTCAATAAATGCAGATGAATCAGGATTTATCTTAGGTTTGCCCTTTAATAAGATGCTGTTGTTTATGCATTTATCAAGAAAGAGTGAGACTGCAGAGAATAAGAAAGCAATAATGAAATGACAAAATAGCTTTAGCTTACTGCTTCATACTACACAGCAAAATCGCCAGTGTTAGATCAACACTGAGAGTGTTATATCTAACACTAGAAAGGTGTTTAAATGTGTCCACTCTTTTGAGTGTTAATGTAACACTTATCAAAGTGTTACTTTTTTACACTGAACCAGTGTTACTCCAACACTTTATGGTGTTAAAAATTTTCACTGGTGAAAACTCTACACTAGTGTCAGTGTTAAAAAAAATTAACTCTACCAGACAACACTTAACTCTGGTATTAACACTAATGAGTGTATTACAGTTAATTTCAGTGGGTTTAAAATAGTGCTGTTATGTGCTGTGCTGATGCTTCGGAGCGTGCATCTAGTAATTTAGGGAGTGTTTCCGTGAAGCGCATACCAAGGCTTGTATCATTTCAGATGAGTGATGTCATTGGAGACGTCCGAAGCCTCGCTGCCTAGCTGTACCACGTGACTAGTTCAGCAAGTGGTTCAGATCTTTGCGCGAAGTTTGACAGCAATATAAACCCCATGCGTTCCATTCAAAATGTGTGGTTATGACTGAGGAGATTGTTGGTTAGTTTTAAGTTTGTATAGTTTGGATAATTTGGAGAGTAAGACAATTAAATGAATGCCATTTTCCAAAAGTGACACAGAACACGAATATTACCCCTACTGCCTTCAATATATATTATATGAGGCTACCCATGTTTATTATTATACATGCATATGATATAGCATAGTCACTATAAACTAACTAGAAAATACACTTTATTTATATAAACAAGTTGTAGTCCTACGTTTGTTTGTTTTTTCATTTTTTAGAATAATTCCCACACATAATACAGTGTATCACAGAATACGTGGCAAAGATCACAGCTGCCTGTTTTACACACTGGCCTGCAGGAGGTTTTGTGCGCACATGAAGTCTCAAGAAATAAACCCTTTTCTGAACCGATTTCCTGGAAAACTTCAATGCTTCATGAGGCTTCATCTCACCATCACTAACTACTGCCCCTCTTCCACAAACCTCACAGTAACAAGAAACAAGACACGTCCGTACCATAAAATGTGTGTTGAAAATCAGATACACCTGACATCATTGATTGCTACCTCACATCATGAGATATTTAAAAGCAATCATAGACTTCTGAGGCAGACTCAGAACCAGGGCTTGTCCTGAATTGACAAACTGCACTCTCTCCACTGATGTAAGCTAGCTATCACCACAGCCAAGACTTGACCAACCTAGAAGACAACTACACTCATGGTGCACCCTGCACAAAGGCATGATGAGAAAACTCTGCCCCCCAGATTCGAAATTGCAGTAGGCAGGGCTTGGATCAACTGACCCAAAAATCCAGTGGAAGTACCAGATAAAACTAGCTACATGTAGCTTGTTTACTTTAAGAGTGTGCAAGATGTGAGTTTCGAGAGTGAAGACTCTGGTTGTTGTTGTTGAATGAATCTGTTAGTGTGTGGCATGCCATGTTGGCAATCTTGTTTGACATCACACATGAGAGGAAACAAATGTTAAATCTGTCATCATTAATCGTCTGTATTGGGTGAGAAAATCTGAGCTCTATCAAATTAAAAGCTCATCAAGCATTTAGACAAGTAAGTATATGAAATCCCATAAAATGACAACAATTAAAAAAAAATAATGTATAACATGCATATTTCATGTACACAATCTGATTATTAGAGCAATATTAATTCATCTGCCATGCCATGGAGGGACTACTGCAGATTTGTAGTGTGCTACATTCACCCATGCCATCATGTATCTCACCAGAAAAATAATAGGAACGCATTGAAGAGCAACGTCCGGAGAATTTTGGACAACACGGTGCATAAACCGATCTGGTCTTTAACCATAAACTCTGCCAAATGTTGGCAAACACCTGGTGGAAGTGGTGTCACATCCAAACATCTGTTCATACTTGAGTAATTGTCCAGGTAATTTATCATATCATTAACAGCCGACTACACAAACAGTGTAGCTAAACATAGAACCAGAACAACAGTACGCATGACATCCTTCAAAACAGACAGAGGAAACATTGTGTACAAGCTGTTGTTGACTTATTTAACTGTTATGTCTTGACATCACAGGGGAGATGGCAGATAAGGCATAGCTTTTTGACAGTGTTGAGAAAAGCTTCTCATATGAAAAAAAAAAAAAATACCAAACAGTCAAACATGCCTCAACAATTCATTCTTCCTTGTTATGCAGCACTTGGTTCACACATTACACTAGGTGTGTGATGAAGCGGGGACCCTCTGTTTGCCTGAGGCGTCCTCACTTCAGACAGTTTGAAGACAGAAAGCTTCTCTTTCAGGCTTTGTTTTGGGATTTGGAAGTGTGAAAACTTAAAAAATATGTTTATCCTCATGTTGAAGGTGTGTCCCAGGATGCAACAACTTTTAGACAATATGTTGATCTTGTAAAATGTTATGAAACCTAAACACGTCTCTTATGAGTATACAGCCAGCCTACATAAACAACGTGCTATCCACATTACGCCCTGCTCTGTGCTTGAGATTCTTTAGTGATTTACAGTTTAAGCTTCAACAAGAGGCAAGATGTCTTCAGTTGTTGCGTGATCCTGTTTTTATGTATGACCTCAGCCCTGGCGCATGCATTCATAGTTTAAATAAAAGCTTAACACCGTTTTTGAAGAGAAATGAATGGAGAGTTTGCCGTTTGATATTTCCATGTTATATTCCATGTTTCAGTTTTACATCATTTTCAAAAAAGGAGGCCTGTGGCATAGCTCAATAATCCTCTTCTCTCTCAGGTGTTTTCTAGGAGAGACTGGAGTAAATGTTGCTTTTACTTCTGAAATTTTTGGCTGAATCCTAAGCCCTTATCAATGTCCTCTCTAAATTTTACAATAGCGCTTTCTTGCCTTGTGCTTTCATTTTAACCTGAACACCATACAAAGAAGTAAACTAGGCCATGCTGCCAGAGCAAAGGAGAGCTATAATTGCCTTTTTACACATGCAAGTGATGGAGCTTGTTTCCCTTAACAAACAATATGTGCTATGCATGTTCATACCGCTTCAGTGTGCACACTGAACTTGAACCTTTGCAGGTTGTTGTGGGAACAATAGAATCATGTAAACACACTGTTTGATAGATGAATATGATGCACATCATTCAGTTGTCTAATGCATGTTTTTTTTGGCTGGGGAAGGAACGACCCCCCTAACTTTGCCTCTAATTGGCTTGTATTCGTTGCTGCCTTTGCTGTTTGTTTAGGTCAGAGTGCAGGGTAAGTCAATCAGGAAAAGAGAAGGGTGAGTCATAGTTTGTGATTCTCTGAGTTATCTAGCAACCTAAATAGTGTATACTTGAAACCAATCGATTCCCTCATCATGATTTCATACATGCAAGAGTGCTTTATAACATAACATAGGCCATTTATCCTTTGTTGATTGTTCTATTTAAAAAATTGTAGAGCACAAATCAAGAGCATTCTTCTATTGTCACCATTACACAGCTGAATATGAGTCACACAATACTTGGTTTCAGAAGCATTGTGGTTCGTGTTTGCTGCCACAAGATGACAGCTGATGGGTCTTGAGAGTCTTTGTCAATTATTCTGCATTTCAAATTCCACATCAGGAAATTTTTTACTGTAAAATTTTTTAATTAATTAATTCCTTTTTCAACCACAGCGGGGAGGTTTGCGCCATAATCTTTAATCTATCCAAAGTTTCTTGTTTCTTTAAAAATAAAAGCAGGTCAGTATCTAAAAAAGAAATAAACAATCTTAGTTTAAGACAGCACAAAAAATCGAAATGAAACAAAAGCTGTTTTGATATCATAATAATTTTGACAAACAACAAACAAAATAGAGATTAATTGCAACCAACTAAAGATATTTGAAAGATATTCATGAATGGTAAGTATCATTAACCATTTGGCATCACTAAGATCATTAAAAATAATTATTAATCTGCTATCAGTATCAGCAGATATCAAATGTTCTGCCAGTATTTACATTCAATATTTTACCTGTGTATATCTGCAATATACAGTGCTTAACAAATGTATTAGACCACCTGTCATATTTGTCTCAAAGACCATCCAGCATCATGAAGTGCTTTAATGTGGACTCTTTCATTTTCAGTGAGCTCTCCATGTTTTACCATTTTGAACAGGAATGAGGGATTTCAAACTGAATTCACCTTTTTATACCCAAATTTGAGCCGGCTCACTGGGCTTCTCTGAGAAGTCAGAAATTAATCAAGCATAACATTCAACCACTAAAACTAATTTTTCTGTTCAGGAATGCAAGTAAATAACTATAATTTGACATATTAATCAGGAAATAATAATGTGCTTTACTATTTTTTCAGTTTTTTTGTAAATCAGTAAATTTAAAAATTCATGAATAACAATAATACTTATATTTTAGCATTAAAAATATCATTTGGGCTAAAGAGCTTCTACATATTGATGCATTAACCATTGCAGAAACATAAAAAAACGATTTTGGTAATTACCAATGCTGTTAATTTAGGGCAGCTGTGGCATAAACCTTACTTTGGGTGGTGGTCTAATAAATTTGTTAAGCACTGTATATCGACTGTAAATTGTGTCCTTATATACTAATAAATTAGTGGAGTTTTAGGCTGAACCAACAGACCTATGTCAGTTGAGGTCCTTTTCTTTATTTATCCACATGCTTTAAACTTAAAGTGTTTTTTAAGGACTAAAGTTTGTTTCCTTGGCCATCCTCAAACCTAACCTGGCACGCCAGATGGATGCGTGAAACGCATCCATCTGGGAAATGTCTCATACACAGTGTTTGGGAAAGGGCAAAGGCTTTGAACAAAAAAAAAAAACAGTGATTGGATGTACGTTCTGTCTGTCACATCTTTACGGGCCAATCAGAGCAACAAAACACGTGACACAGCTGCTACCGAGGAGTAAACTCCATAGAGAACTGCATAACGTGAACCATGGCAACTGCAGATGTGTCAGTACACGACTTTTGTCGTTTTTTAAAAGAAAACAACTCAATGCTGTTCTTTGTTCTTATTTTAACAAAGAAATGTCATCAACTTCTGATGAAACCGATGCTTTAGCAGCATCCACGCTAATGTCTTCAGCCATAACTCCACCGGCCTCTTTTTTGTGCTTGCCTACATCACCGCACCTGAAAGTACTCTCCCTCGAAGCTAAATGGTCCTGTCACTTTCTTACCGGGCCCAAATGGTTCAGATGGGAGCTTTGCAAGATGGATTCGCCAGTGAGAAACACGGAAACGAGGCGTATCCATCTGCTTTGCAAGGTTACCTCAAACCCTGAAGTGTGTCCAAAAGGACTAAAATTTGTTGTCCGCAAAGCATTTTCAAAAATTGGTATCAATATCGGTACTGGCTCAAATGAATCTGTAAATATCTGCATATCGGATAAAATCAAATATTGTGCACCCCTAATTAAAAATGTTATTTTCTGATAATGTCTCACATTGGTTAGATTCTAAAACCTTGGTTCCCAACCTGAGGCACAGGACCCCCCAAAGGGGGCACCAGAGAATTTAGGGGGGCAGCTCTGTCTCCTCTGAGACTGTTAAAACAGATTTGCATATTAAAAACACAATATAACACATTTGGGTTTAGGGCAATTTGATTAAAATTATTCCTGTGTGTCAGTCCTGGGGCACATCTCAAATGTACTTTGCTCCAAGTAGGGGGGGGTCAAAGGAAAAAAAGCTGTTTTAATAGCAAATAGATTAAATCAAGTCCATTTACATCTCACTAGCATGCACATGTTAATGTTAATGTCTGGTGCCTATCCCAGCTGTCATGGGTGAGAGGCGGGGTACACCCTGGACTGGTTGCCAGTCAATCACAGGGCTGACATATAGAGGTAGACAACTAGGCACTCTCACACTCACACCTACGGGCCATTTAGAATCACCAATTAACCTAACAAGCATGAATTGTGTGGGAGTGGTGAGAGGAAGCCACAGTACCCAGTCATGAATCAACCCACGCATGCACAGGGAGGACATGAAAACTGCGCAGAAAGGCCCTGACCGGGAAGCAAACCAGGAACCTTCTTGCTGTGAGACAACAGTGCTAACCCCTGCACCGCTGTGCAGCCCATAGTGAAAACAGATGGTACTTAAAGAGCAAAACAACTGCATAGAAACTGCAAGTTGTGGGCTTTAAGGAACAAAATTGAAATCATTGTGCAGTTTCCCTCTGGGAGACTGCACAATAAAAAAGAAATAAAGAATAACAAACTGTGGCTAATATACCAATGCATCTATGGTCCAGATTTTACAATAAGTTAAGATATTACACTGCACAGACTGGAAAAAAGTGGGTAATGATCATATTTACTAAACAAACCATTAACACTTATCCAAAATTATTTTGTGTATAATTTTATATAGTTATTGTGCTATAAGCGTACATTTATGTTGTTATATTGTGATATAGTTTTATTTCTAAGCTTAGACTACCAGACAGGGTGCACTGACTAACTGCCACTGAAAGAGTGAATCCTAAAATAACTTACAATCTTTTATTTTTGTCATTTTCTAAAGTCAAATCGACTGGTTGATAAGTGGGTGTAATTTCAGTTGGCAAAGTTTTTCCATGGTTGATGACAGCCTCTGACCACACATCAACACATCACCCTTGAATTACTGGCCAGCATGTCGAATCACAGTATTATCTGTTAACTCCACATTAGTCATATCCCTGCTGCAGTTGCTTCCTCCTCTTGGAAGTCACGGTGCCTCAGTGAAACAAATGAAGTTCTTTAAAAAACCCTTTGGAGTCTTCCAAAGAGGACTTGTATAATTTCTGTTCTGTGGCACTGCAGAGAGCGATTTGAAATTGAGTGTGTGACAATAAACTCTGCTGGCTGTCTATCTAAAAACACCCACATGTGAAGTTAAACTGTCTGGCATCATTACACTGCAAACAGGCATCATGAGTTACTGTATAATCACTCCATAATGAATAGAATTGGCTTAACGTGAAAATGGTGACACTTCTAAAAGGTTTTTGGACTAGTTTTAGATGCAAGTGTAAACTTAAAATACCTTGAACCAAGACACAGCAACACAAAGAAATGGCCTTCATGTTTAAAGATACACTCCTGATGGACAATGATTCTTACACGGTAGAAGCAGCCTCTTTCTGTGCAGGTTAAGTGCTTTTAATCTGAAGCAGCAGTCAGAGAATGGAATAAGTTTCACTGAGATTTCGTCACTGCATTTAGCCCCACAGGGCTGCCAATCACTCCTGGTTGGGGTTTCAGTAATCTTGGTTATGGCTGGGTGGGTGATTGGTCCAAGCAGCCAGGGTTGCAGTTGACCTCTTACCTCCCTTTCCATGCCTGGGTCCTCGAAGCAACAGATTACATCCCTACACCACATGGGACAAAACATTACAGCCTTGGGTTGAATACAAGCCTTGTCAACAAGTCAAGCTTGGCCAAATCCAGCAATTTTATGATGAAAGCACTGGCACTGCCTTCACCAGAAGCAGAGAAGAGCTTTATTTTAGCTCCGTTTACAAGATTTAAGAGGAAAATAAAGAGCAGACTACCATAGGGATAAAATTTAAAACAGTACTATCAATTTTGTGTAATCCAAGACAACAGAAGAAGGGCTTTATCATTCAAAATGCAAAATTAATGTATTAACGGAATGCAATTGCTTGATTTTGTTTGAATTAATACACAATATACTGTATGAGTTACTTTCTTCATTCTATTTACATGCAGACCTATAGAAAATACTCCTACAAGCTGGCTCTGGCAGTTTTAATGAGAAAGAACATGTGTGCATCCACAGTAATAGGATGAAACAAAAATGTCACAGGAATTGGACGGTCACCAGCCCTCTGTAGTTGTGGGCTGCAATCCAGCATCTTAGATGAAGGACATGTGACTGCAGATGTCGTTCTTCACCTATCTTTGCTCTGGGCAAGGGCAAAGCTAAGGCACTGGTGTGACATGGACATTTGTGACTCACCTCAGCAGTGACTGCATAGCCAGTGGTCATGTGTTCTTCCCGAAGGCGATACTACTAGGTAGGGTGTTTGTGCAGGAACTCAGGTTGATTCAGGGATGGTTCACTTCCAAAGTAAACAGAAAAGGGAACAAAAGACCACCAAGGTACTATTAGACTGTTGTATGTGGTCATATGCCTACATTAAGTCAAGCCAAACTGCATAGCACATTTTATACACAGGGGAACAATCATTCAAATCAAGCTTTCTTTGTATAGCACTGGTTTTTACAGTAACAGCAGGTCTAAACCTTACTCTTTGTTACAGAGAACCAACACTGCATTAATATAAGGACAAAGCTCTCCTCCTTCTAATATTTAATTATTAAATGTCCCCAAGAGGGACAAATTAATGTGGAAAACATAAAAAAGGTGTTCACTGTGTGACTTAGTTACGTGTCTGCTCAGATATGACAGCGATAATTTTATGCCAAAAAATATTATTAAAAGTTGTTTAAAAAAATGCAGGGTTATTTGACTCCTGTAATAACCCTGTCATTTTGAAAATGAAATCCAAAAAATGTTGTCCAAAAAAAAGACACTACGATAACCAATACTTTGCCAAACTTTGGCTGGGTAAAATGTTAAACAGCATCTCAGAAAAATGTAATCTATGTCATCTAAACAGGTGAGATTTATTCTGATGTCAAAGTATTTAATTACTTTCTATAAAGAAAAAAGATGGAGACACATTTGGAACGTTTTTCTTCCTTCATATTCAGTCCGCATGACTTCATGTCTGAGATGAAAAGGTTAAATACCTTTGCGTTTTTTGGCTTTGTTTCACCGTGTGATATACCCATCTTAGAGCACCATCTTAGAGTATTGTTATATGAAAGGTGAAAGGTCAACAAAAGACACTTGTAGCTTAAGGATGCAAAGCACATCAAGTATGCAAAACAAACTGAGACAGGCAGAAAAAGCTACAGTGAAGCAGTTTAACACTTTAAAATCAGGGTATCAAAAGGTTTGTACATAATCCTGGACTCTACCAACTAATGCACTTAGATTAATCCAAGGGTGTCAACTTTGGGCCAGGTCTGAAAATTAATCTGACCAATCAGTGTTGTTTAAGGAGAACAGGGAGATAGCCTTGGGTGAGGTTTAGTTGTAGCTGATTGAAATAGCTACCAATGTTAGCTCAGTTGTAGCTATACAGCAACAGTTTTATCAGAACTGGACCACATTTCTTTATAATATAAAGAGCAAAGAAAAGCAGTGAAAGTCTTCATGCTGGAAAAGATGTTACCTCCCGACCCGCTTTAGCATGAGTTTGGGATTGTCACATGTGAGGCTTAGTTGTACTGTAATCCGGAGTATACAATGGCTGCTGCTGGTGTAGCCATCAGCTTAGATGTAGCTATGGTATAGCTGCAGTTATATCTGAACTGGGCCACATTTCTTGATTAAAACAAGAGAAAGAACCACACTGGAAGCATTCTTGGCAGAGAAGATTTTTTTAGCACTTTTTCCAACCGGCTTTGGCATGACGTTCATCCAAAGTCAGGCTCCACCATTAGTAAACCACTACAGGAGTTTTCGGTAGAGTTCAGTCTCCTAATGGGAGCCTGGGGGCGGCAGTAGTTCAGTCTGGAAGGAACTGGGCTGGAAGGAATTGGGCTGTGAATCAGAAGGTCGCCAGTTCGAGTCCTGGTCAGACTTTGGCCTGGTAGCTGAAGAGGTGCAAGGTCATTTCCTGAGCACTGTCAAAGTGCCTTTGAGCAAGGCACTGAACCCCCAACAGCTCATGGCAGCACTTCAACAAGAGCAGCAAGGTCATCACTCTATGTGTGTGTAGCATGTCAAACAATAGAGTTTAAACTGTGAATTTCCCTTCAGGGATTAATAAAGTATGACAAAAAAAAATAAAAAATGGAGCTGCACATGTCTATTACCTCCATCTGTATTGTCACTCTAATTGGACTGTCATGAATACAACAAACAGAACATCCATCCAAGAATTTTTTGAAAAGTCCTTCCCAAACACTTTGTATGGGAGATTTCCCAGATGGATGTGAATCACACTCGAACCATACAGTGGTACAGTTTATGAAACAGTCTATCTGGTGTGTCAGGTTAAGAATATACTACAAGCATATTAGAAATGGAAGACAGACCTCAGTTGGCCCTTGTTATATAGGCCATTGTTTGGACCCCCTGGGTTAATCTTTACACACCTATGGTTAAAGATCTATCACTGTCTTGAGATGGACATTGAGCTATAATGCAATGATGGAGTTCCTTACATTCCCAGACATGTCTGAGGGGCTTATGTCATATCAAATGTAGAGAAATCTGTCAAAAACGACAACACGTATCCGATCTGCTCTGCTCAGTGATCGTCTTCTATGTCAGTCTGTAGAATGAACCAAATGAAAAGATACTTTCAGTGGATTGGAAATAAAAGACAAAATCAGTTGAGCCTGCCTGGCTAAGACGAAGGAGACATCTGGATAGCTGGCTGAAAATCGCACAGTGCATTATCAGATGCTTTTCCTGGCCCTGGAGAGAAATCAGCCCTTAATTTTTAGACCATTTCTTTCATCATAAGTGCAGAAAAGCTTAATCAGCTGTGTCAAAGCAGCGTGAAACTGTTGTATTCTGTCTTTATGGAAACAACTATTTTCATGTGCTGATGTCTGATAATGAAGGGTTTAAAAGCTCAAAGACAAACCTTTTAGTGGCACAGGCATCCAGGCTTGCAGCCAACCTCAGACAGCTAATGCTTCACGACTGTAAATGTTTTGGCCTTTTCTGAGTATCTCAGCATTTACTCCACAACTGTTAATTGATAGGATATATTTGCAGCCCGCAGACATATCCATTTATAGGAGTCGTGCTTAATGTCTGTAAATGTTTTGGCCTTTTCTCAGCATCTCCTCTGTCTTGCACATGTATATTATTTGACACGATGTGAATCTGGAAAGAACACTCTGAGAATAGAAAGTCTGGCACACAAAGCTGGGGAAACAGAAGTAACCTTGATTGCAATTTCTCTCCAGCTCTTGCTTATATAAAAATCTCCCGCTTCCATATGCAACCCCCCCTTTCTCTATATCCACATGCACGTATCTTGACATTTTGCTTGCTAGTTAGCAATAACAGATGTTTCTCTGATAGTTTGTCATTTTCTGTGGCAACTGCTAAAAACTGTGTTGACTGGGGCTGGAACATTCAGAACTATTTCTACAGAGCTGTATATGTCTGAACAATCTGTCCAATCTGCCAGCTGTCTGAAACCTCACAGCAGACAAATCATGCCTACGTGAGCAAGTAAGCAAGTGTCTTTGATTAAAACTTTCCTCTGTGCCAGCCTGCCATGTACTGTTATTATTATGTATTTGTTTAAACTCTGTCTTCAGTGTGAAAATTATGCCTTTGTCACACCTTTAATGGATTGTGATATAGCTCCTTATTAGTCTGACAAAATTAATCATGTATATACCTTTAAAGAACATGCCCAGAGAGGTATGCCATAATAACAAAACTTAACAGCCTAGTGTTTCTCCCTTTAACCCATTTCCTTATTCTATCACCCTGAGAACAGACCAGCTTAGAGATTATCCACTTCACTGCATTGATGTAATACCAACCCTTATCCTCCATTATACCTCCCAAGCTATTGTAAGAAATGTATTGATTGTCTATGAGGAATAAATGGCATTCTATCAGTGTAGCTAATATTGTGCAGGCATGTGAACATACCACTGACCCTGAGCAGCCCTCCAACAGTATGGCTTATATGTGGGTTTATGCCACGGTAAATCACCACGTTCTCTAAGGCAGACGGAGTTACACAACTGATCCATCTGCTCAAACTGAAACAAACCATCTGTGCCTCTCTGTTTATTAGTCATCAATTTGACTACATTCAATTTCTTGGTTTGTTTTTTTTTCAGATACAAGCATTTTTAATATCTTAGGGAAATTATGGAAGAGTTTTCAGGCAAACGACGGATGTAAAAACAAAATAAATATTGAGGGGTTTTTTGTCGCTGTTGTGAAGATTCCTTGGTTTAAAATAACAAGAAAGCTAAAGCTGCAGTCCATATGTTATGATGTCCATAAAGGGGCCATAAGGTTACAGAAGCCAGGGGGAGGAAGTAAGCATTACTGGTAGTTAGAGTGACAGAACGTGCAGCTAATGGAAGAGAAAAATTAATGATAGCTAAACTAGGAATAAAGAATTAGACACAACAACCAGGCCTGCACACTGAATTAGACAGGCCCCTAAAAACAGCCTGATAATGCCTCCCTCAGCTATAATTGATTGATTATATCTATGCATTTATGTCCAGTAATATTACTGCCAGAATCATGGCTAACAAGCTGTTGGAATTTTTTGTGCTGGTTTTTAACCCTTTTTCATTATGTTTTCTGCCCAATTTAGATACTTCTTTTTGTCTTTTTAACCCCATTTTTCTGGTGTATACCCGCTGTTTTGCCACTATTAACATATCTTGCCAATTTTTGCTAATTCTTGTTGTCAATTATATGATACTTTTAACCCTTTTTGCCACTTTCTGCCAATTGTTTGTTATTTTTGTTATTATTTCCTGCTTTTCATCAATTTTTGTTGCTTTTTGTTATTTCTGCCACTTCTTTTTACCACTTTTAACCCATTTTTGCCACTGTTTTCCTCTTATTATCTCTGCCAAGGAGGTTATGTGATCGGGTGGGTTTGTTCATTTGTTAGCAACATAACTCAAAAATTTGTGGACAGATTTTGATGAAATTTTCAGGAAATGTCAGAAATGGCATAAGGAAGAACTGATTAGATTTGGGAGTTATCCAGATCACCGTCTGGATCCAGGAATTTTTTAAACGATTCTTTACTATTGGGAGATAGGGTTAATGGTGGAGGTTACCACTTCACACCAGGAGATGGCAGACATGAGTAACTTCAATCCCAGGAGCATTTTTGGGTGTGTTTCTATTCAAAATTTTGGAGTTAATAGAGTTCAAAAGAAGCACGCCCGGTCGAGGAGACAAGTCGGAGCGTAACAGATAGATAGGGCTAATGGCAAAGGTCTGCGCTCTCCGAGTGCTTTTCTAGTTAAAAATGTTTGCCCATTTCTTTACTACTTCATTTTGTCCATTTACTTTTAACCCTTTTTGCCACTTTCAGATCATTTTTTGCTGCCTTTTGCCAATTTTTGCTACTTTTTGTCCATTTCTGCTACTTGCTTTTGTCACTTCTAACCTTTTTTGTCACTTTCTGATCATATTTTGCCATTTTTGCCACCTGTTTCCATTTCTAACACTTCTTTTTGCCACTTTTAACCCTTGTTCCCACTTTAAGATCTAACGCAATTTTTTCTGCCTTTCACCCATTTTTACTACTTTTTGTCCATTTCTGCTCCTCTTTTTTGACACTTTTAACCCTTTTTTGTCACTTTTGACCATTTTCTGGTTGAATACGAATTTGAAAACAGCTGGGTTTTCTTTCAATTTTTGTTTTCTACTAGTGAATTGAAATGCCTCTGTAAAATAATCCTATCACATTCAATATATTTTGATCTACCAGGTGTCAACATGTGTGAGAAATATTTGCACAGCATCAGAAATGTTTAACAAGCCTAATGTAGAAATAAAAGCAGTAAATGTTGGCATACAGTAGGTTTAAAAGTATCAACATTACATAATTTAGGGCAGCTTTTACCATTTAAAGTAAAGCCTAGGAAAATGAAGGAGGACGAACATTGTGAATAGTAGTAGTAGAAGTCATGCAGAACCATGTAATACTCTTAAATGCTTATGTGAAAGGATGTCACATTGAAGGATTTTCCTCAGTTTGACACTCATGCCACTGAACAACAGTGGGAGAACTGACAAGAATTATTGTGAATTTGATGGTGTTAGTGGTAATGAGGACTGAAGAGGTGTGTGAAAGAAAGCTGAGCTCTTCAGCTGAGTGGTGATAAAACAATGACGCAAATATGCAAGAAAAGGGCAAATGATATGCTCAAAGTTCAAGTGTAACATTAAATTAAAACTAAAGAAAGATATGAGGGTTGCATACATTCAAGGATTCTTCTTTGGAGTGCTTTTCACAATCACAACTAATTAACAAGTAAAGCTGTTCATAGAAGTGAGCAAAGCAAAGAAAGACTCATAGCTGTCTAGTTTAATGTGATGTGCAGCACTATAAATGGGAAACAATAGAAAATGTTAATGTAAGTGTACAAGACGCCAAAATTTCCCTGAAGAAGAAAGCATCCAAACCAAAATAATGAATGACTTTTGTCATTTTCTTAAGGCCAACATGATGACAAAAACTGGAAGTGAAGTCAGCAGAGAAACAGAAGGTCTCAGTAAAATGCAGACTGTGAGATTCTTCTACTAGCTGTAGAGTATTACATAACCTGGGGACACTGTTTTTATCTTTGGTATATTTCACTGCTAAATGCTTATTTGCAATGCTAAATGATAAAAAATAAACCTAATTTTAGTGACATTAAGGCATGCATTAAGCATTTTTAGACTAGTTTATTCACTGGAACATTTCTTTTCTCTTGTTATTTCGTTTTTTATTTCCCAACTGAACATACGAGGCTCATACATTCTCATTAGACATCCCTTGCAGCAAGCTCTGCTATACTATTGCATTGCAGTGTCTGCCTTCTTGCCAGGACAGGTATAGCTCAGTGGTACTCTGGGGACTGATGATAGAAGTGATGGCATTGCCACTGAGAAAAGGATCCCCAGAGGTATTTTCAGGAGAATGTGCTGTGGACAGCAGAATGGCCTCGATTGCCCCAAGGAAATAAAACAAAGAGATGTGGGAGATGGACTTCAGAACAAGCCTGTGTCTGAAAGTCAACAGTTAGTCAACAGCAGGGGGATTTTACAAATAAAACAGAGTAGTGTTCAGACCTGAATCAGTCTAAGTGGAGATACAAGTGTTTTCAGTCACTTAGTGAGAACATGCTGTAAAGACAGTAATCACCTTTTATGGTGCAAAGGAAAGAATAAAAAATGTCAATGAAAAGCTGATCTGAGTTAGGATTGCTGCATGATTTTGACCCTGGTTTTAGGCCTGGTTGGACTGGGGCTCAGCCAGAAGCACTTATGCATATTTGTATATTCACATATGGACTATGGCCTGAGATTCTCCCATTTTAGATAGTAAAATGTAGACAGACATGCTCAAAATCCTGCTGCACCACACAGCAATTAAAAATTTGGAAAAAATTGGTTTAAAGTGGCAAAAACTGTTTAATAGCTGCAAAAATTACACTTTTGATATAAAAATGCCTGACAAAAGTGATACAAAGTAGATACAGAGGGGCAAGAAGGGTTGAACGAGGCAATATAAGGACAATGGAAGCAAAAATTGATAAGGGAAGGCAAAATTGGTGAAAAAATTGTAAAAGGAAGTAAAAAAGTGAAAAAATTGGCTTAAAAGTGGCAAAAATGGGTTGAAACTGGCAAACTGGGTTAAAAATGTTTAAAATTTGCTGATAAAAGTGGCATACCGTGGTTACAGAGAGGCAAAAAGTTGGGTGAAATGTGTTTAAAAAGGCAAAAATGGTTGGAAAATTTGTGAAAGCAATTAGAGAGTGGCAAACTTGGTTAAAAGTGGCAAAATGGGTTGAAAGATGCAAATCTAGGGGAACAGCTACAGAACTTGATCAAAAAAAGCAAAACAGGGGAAAAAAATGGGTGAAAACTTGTCAAAAGCATTAAAAAATGGTAAAAATTGTTTTATATAGGCAAAAATTAGATGACAGCTTGAGAAATTGTTTTTAAAAAAGGCAAAAGCGGGTGGAAAATTGGCCATCAGACAAGTCGTTTAAAAAGTGGGAAGATAGGTTTAATGAATAGTGGATAATAGCTGCAGAAATTGATTAAGAAAAGGCCAAAAAGGGGCATAAGCAGGCAGAAAAATTGTGAAAATCCTTAAAAAAAAACAGAAATTTGTTCAAAGAGGCAGAAATTTGTTGAAAGTTGAAAAAAACAGCCAAAATAGACAGAAGAAATTATGAAAAGGGGTTAAAGGGCACAAATAAGTGATTTTAACATCAGAACCTGTGTGCAGTGCTCATGTAGTCATTCTCCAACCAGTATCTTTTTTTTCCTGTAGAATAGCCCTGGAGTTATTCTGGATTTGCAGATGGACAACACAATCATACATACTTAAATAAAACAAACATTAAATTAGTAAAATTCCTGCTAAATAAAGAGAGTGTGGTAACAAAGACATACATGACATATGCAACAGCTTATCACCAACAAATAACCAATTCAGTTCATTTTCTTGTTTGAGAAAGTTTTGTATCATCTGGTCTTCTTGATGTTATGGACCCAGTGAAGGAGCAGTTGTAAAGACGGAGGGTTTTGGCATTTTAAGGAAAACTATATTTGTGTAATTAAAATAAATGTCATGTTTCTTTATGAGGGGAACAAGTGGCAGGACAGAAAGAGTAACAGAAATGGCACAAGAACCAAGCCCTGGGCAACACCACTGGTAAGGGCGACCAGGGGGAAGCCCGCAAAAAAGTTTTTGAATTTGCATATGAAACAAAGCTAAGGACAACTACATTTTCTCAACCACCATCTGCAGATATTAAAACATATAAATATAATTCATGATTCTATCTCATTAATGCAAATATCCATTAAAATAAATCAAACAAAACACAAGAGTCTAGATTAAAGCAAAAACTGTACAAATTGAATATTTTTTTCAAAACAACTTTGTAGAGATTTTTTGTTGACTTTTAAAGCCATACTGGTGATTTTTTATGAGTAACTTCTGGAATGGTAGTTTAAATTTTTAAAAACAGACATCCTAGATCCTGCTGTGTCTTGAATTAAAGTGGAAACAAAAACAAGGCTTTCTTTTTTAAGCCTAAGTTACAACAATCATGAACTTAAGCTCCGCCTGGCCTTGGCACACACTGAAGGCTGAAGCCTGCTGAGGACTTATTTGATTCAGCTGGCTTAAACCGCATACTGTATTCACATCATGTCAGAGAGTGGAAACCTTTGCACCCGCACTACATTACAGTGGGTCACACTTGCATGTGAAATCTATGCAAATGTACTGTTCACTCAGAATACGTAATTAATGGAGAGCAATTAAAATGTGACTCTGAAATAAAACGTGTGAAGTACTGCATGTTAATCCTGCGCTCGAGGAAAATAAAAGCTCTGAGATCAACAATTTTAAAATATCCTGCTTAAATAGCAAAACTGTTCAACTATTCTGGGGGAATTGTTGGTTTACATAAATTGGAACTCATTGTTGTGCAGTTCAAAACTATATCCTTATTAATAATGCATTTATGCATGCAAGAAACAACATGATATAATGAGCAAAAATATTCCTGTGGCATGTAAATGTTTGTTCAAATGAATTCCATGTTGTGTCTGTGTTATGGTGGAAGGATTTCTGGTTTGAAACAGTGGTAAGGATGTGTTAAGAGGGCGTCCTTTATGGCAAAACTGTTGAAAAGAGAATGGTTTAAGCCTGAAGTCATAATGTAATGTCACTTTAACGTGTCATCTCCGTTGTTGCAGCAGTTAAGTAGATAGATTAGCAAACACTGAGATATGTTTAGCACAAAGCTAACAGAAACCAACAGCAGTATATGTCAGCTCTGCTGTACTCTGCTGAGATTTGTAGAAGCTTCAAACAGAAAGAGCATCATCCCAGATTCCAGTGTGAATCAAATACTCAGTTCTGCCTTTTTTTTTTTGAAGAAGTGACTTCTGTTTAAAGTCAACTGTAAGAAAAAAAATTGCAGCAGAACATAGCTTATGTTTGATGTCTATGCTCTGGCTGCATTCAATTTATTTTATTTGCTGAAGATGAGGAGGAATGAGATTGCATGTTAAATCCTAAAGCCTACAGGTGGATGCTGGGATGGTGGTGGGGCTGAAACCAGCACTGCCCTACTGAGCTGGCAATGGCAGAGCTCCAAATCTTGAAACATAAATATTCCACCATTTGAGAGGATGGTTGTCAGGTGATCAGATAATAAGCACATCAAGTGTGGGCATGGTTTGTCTCCCTAAACTATCTTGCAGATGTCACTCCAGTTGTTTGCTCTGAAATGGCTGGGCTGCACAGTATCAGAAAGTCGACTGAGCTCACAAGTTAGTTAGTAGTTTCAATCAAAACACACAAAATTACTTGCAAGCCAGTTATGGACAAACTGTACATTTACCATAAAATTAGGTGCATCAGACACACCTTTAATAGCTCACTTTTCATCCATAAAGTAGTCTGTGTGCTATTCATACATCCATTACTCCAAAATATCACTTATCAATTCACTGCATATAACATGAGGCTGTACTGCAAAACAGACCAGACTGACATCAGAACTTTTCAACAGATTTTCTTCCTCATGAGATGTTAATCCTGCATTTAAAGAAAATAGTGGTTTACTGTTAAGGATTGTGGAGTAATGGTTTCAGTGACAAGTACAAGTGAAACTAAAATATAGTTAGTAAAAACATTAAAAATAATAATTTACTATGAATCATTTTCTACAGAATAGTATGGTATACAATGACATATAATGCCTATAAAAATTTTCACCCCTTTGGAGGTTTTAACATTTTATAGATTTTATAATACAGATTGCAACAGATAGGCTTTTACGTGGTTTTAACAGTCGACACCATCTAACCCCAGTTTAAGCATCCTTACACTGGCTCCCTGTAAGTTTTAGAATTGATTTTAAGATTTAAATCATCACTTTTAAAACACTTAAGGGCCTGGCTCCAAGTTACCTGATAGAACTTCTAACCCCCTACGAGCCAGGCCACATCCTTAGATCCTCAAACATGGGCCTCCTTGTTGTTCCAAAGTCAAGGCTTAAGACTTAAGGTGACAGGGCCTTCTCTGTCAGGGCGCCTCAACTTAGGAAACAACCTGCCCAAGGAGACAAGGCATGCAGAATCAGTGATATGTTTTAAATCACTTCTTAAAACTCATTTTATAGACTTGCTTTTTTGTGATTTCGTCTTCTGTCTTTTACTGTCAGTTTTCTCTCCTAAATCTGCTACCTCTCCTTGAAATTTGACCTTAAAGCCTCAATGTCTGCTCTTCAAGGCTTTGTATTCTATGCTTACTGCGATATCTCCACTTCTCCTATTTGGATTTTACAAAACTATTACCTGACTATTATCAGTATTATGATTATTATTATTATTATGATTAATATTTTTCACTGTCTAGCATTTTAATTTTTGTATTATGACTTATTAATCTCTACATTTTTTTAAATTCTACTTCTTTTAGTTTTGATCTATATTCTTCTCCATCTCTTACTAATATTCAAAATACAGTTAATTCCTGGTGCTTAGGTCTCTTTTTATGCAGCTGGGTTCCTCTGTTTCCTGGGTTGGTCTAGGTTATCCTGGGTTTTTATACTTGGTCTTCCCTTTTATTCTGAAATCTAACATAATCTTACATACCTGGGTTTTTATGATGTCTTTCTAACTTGACATGTTTTTCATGTTTAAAATGTGGTTTTTATGATGGAGTTACACCGCTGGCTGAGTTTTTCATGGGCTCTTCTATTGCTGGGATTTTGTCTTTCTTGTTGTGTTTTGCTGTTTGTGTTATGATGCTTTGTCATAAATGTGATTCTGTTTATTGTCAAAGCACTTTGTGAACCTCTGTTTTTAAAAATGCTATACAAATAAAATTCATTATTATTATTATTATTACAAATCAACCATGGCCAATATGATTTGGATTCTTTTCCACAAAGAAGAAATAGAAAAAAGATCTCTTCAATGTCAAAGTGAAAACAGATTTCTTCAAAGCAGTTGTCGAAGAAACAAAAATATATAATGTAAAATGAGTGACATGAATATTAACACCCTTCACTAATAATTAAGATTGTCCTTCGGGATTTTCCTTACCACTGCCACATCCATTTAACCCTCTACCTTTACAAGCCTTCCAGAGCCCACTGCCGAGAAGCATCCCCACAGCATGATGCTGCCACCACCACAGTGGGTTTGTGGTATTGTGCAGTGTATGGTGTCCTCCAAATATAACATCTTGTCTGATGGCAAAATAGCACCATATTCATCTCATCAGACCAAAGAACTTTCTTTCACTTGACCATGAAGTCTTCCACATGCCTTCTGGGGAACTGTAGCGGAGATTTAGTGAGTTTTCAAGGGATGGGATGAATCCATGAGAACGAACGTTACAGCTACCACCAGTTTTAGGGGTCAGTAGAGAACATAAAGGCATCAGTAACAACTTCACAACAGTAAAGTTTCCAGATAAATCAATTATATGAGTGATAAATGTAAGCAGACATACTATAAACCCTTATGGGACAACATTTTGAGCATTATCGGCATTTCTTATTTAGTAATATGAACTAGACTGAAGGGCCTTGTGTTCCCAAACAGACACTAGAATGGTATTCTGATTATCGTATTTTAAACACCAAGCTGTTGTGTTTAAGTTACAGTGAAAACATGCCATTACTTGTCCAACGAATGTCTTAAGCTGAAAGACAAGAATGCTTCTATAAATATAAGGTATGATTAAAATGTTCCAGACTGTAATGGCTTGAAAACTTTTGCCCTTGCTCAAATACCATTTTGTTTAGTTAACAAGAATTTTAAGGAATGATGATTTTTATCAACGTTGTCTTACTTTATGATAAATAAAGGATGAGCAGCTCTTTTTTCACACTTTTAACTTCAGGAAGTTCTACATTGGAGTAAATGAGGACTTTTGAGTTACAGTACATCTATTCAGACCCTTCAGAAAGTTTGGACTGAAATAAGAAGGAGAGATTAATGAGAAGGCAGCACCATTGGGCGTCTAGTGTTTGTCTACTATAACAAGCTTTCTGACCTTCAAGAACAGAAGTGTACATGAGGGCCAAGATGAAGTGCCTATCCTAACAATTTTCTCCATCTTACCTGCATAAAATAATCTCACATATCGAATTTCATGATGTACTTTAGCCTGAATTTTACCCGAGGACATCCTGTTTCCTATTAAATCTCTATTGATTCTTTACACACACCCCCATCAACCCATTTTGCATCACATACAGTACACTAAGACATGTGCTTACACAAAGACACACACAAACACTCATTTCCTTGTATCAACGTGAGACTTTTAGAGGCAGAATGTAAATGAGTAAATCCCTAAGGTAATTAAAAACCAAGCCCCAAACTTATAGCATGAAGCCTTCCTGACTAACTAACACCTGCGCTGTATCAATTAGGAAGGTTTTATTTGTATATATTAATGGAGCACAACTCCGTTTAGTTAATTTAAGGTTCATATATTCCATTTCCAGCTGTGCATGCGCTGCAGTATTCTGTTAACTGTAAAGGCGGTGTTCAGTTCAGAAGGGAATTTACATAATTTAATCATTTGACCTTCCAAAGCGAGGTTTGCTACATGAACAGCTCACGTGTAAATTGAAAACAGAGTCTAATCTGTGATGTCAACACAGAATATTTTAACTGAGAGTAATGAGAGGTTGAAAGCTTTATAAATTAATGGCAGTAGTGCCTATGCTGTTGCTGGTCCTAAGTCCAGTATCATACACACGTGTGTTACAGCCTGCATCAGGGTCTGCTTCCTCCCCTTTTTCCTACCAAGCGGAGGATCTCTAGAAGTCAGGGGCGTGCCTTTTATGGGTTCACAGTAGTGGTTCAGATTAAAACAAGAAAAAATAGTGTCACAACTTCATTTATTTATTCATTTTCTGTATGTGTTTTGTTTTAGCACTAAAAACTCTGGATGCTTGGGTAAAACAATGAAAAGCATCCTTTTTATCACTGCAGTTTAAGCAGTTCAAACTATTTACTGGGAACATCCTAACATCATATATTATAGCTCAAATTAAATGGGAATTGGGGGCATTGCAGAGAGATATCCAGATGAGATTCTGCAACCTGTGGCAATCCCATACCTCCACAGTCTTGGACCAAATTCAATCCTCCAAGATGACAACACTTGTCTCCACAGAATGGGGTTTATCAGAGACTACCTCCAGAATTTGGGAGTAGAGAGGATGGAATGGCCTGCCAGCAATCCTGAGCTTAACCCCATTGAAAACTTGTGGGATCAGCGTGGGTGTGCTGTTCATGCCAGACTGACCGACACAACCACGTTGGCTGACTTGCAACAAATGCTGGTTGGAGAATGGGATGCCATCCCACAGCAGTGTGTGACCAGGCTGGTGACCAGCCAGCAGGTTGTTATGGCTGTGTATGGTTCTCCCACCTGCTACTAAGGCTCCTGTTTGTTAAATAAATAAAATGCTAAATTGCCAATACATCTTGTTTCTTCAGACTTCAGTCATCCAATCCACAAAACAACACCAGCGAAGAGTCAATGGGAGAATAAGCTGTTTGCATCCGCAGAGGAGATTTGGCACATTTTCATGGGAGCAACCCACATACTCAGCTCTGCTGCTCCCACAAATGCATGCTCCTTACAAATGTGGCACCATTTAAAAGGGAAAAAAACGGGCTTTCCAACATTATAAGATTAGTTGCCAAGAAGCATTGTTACAACAAAGAAATAATCTACCGAACGCACATTTCCTTACTTTTTGTGTTAAATTTGTTAACATTACTTCTCCATAGTGCAACCAAGCAGTGTCACAACTTAAGTTAGTCCTTGAATACTTTGAATTCATTTATAATTTATAGTGGACCTCACACCATAAACATAACCATGAGACATTACTTACGCATGGCTGGTGCTACAAGCTGCAGGAGCACAGGGCAAGTGGCTTTAGAAAAATGTTAAGCAATGGCAGCTTAGGCCTTGTCCACATGGAGACAAAAAGTGATATATTTCCATTTCGTTTTGAAAAATATTTCCGTAAACACGGGATAATTTCAGGAAATGTCCGCATAAGCACGGAACCACACTGAAAACGCTGTAGTAACTAGCCAAGCCATTAAATGGCACTGTAACACTGCCATGCAAATGTGCCAAAATAGAGAAGAAGAAAACAGAAAACTGCCCAAAACTTTCTCCTGGTTGGCCTTCTGGTTCTTTGCTGCGGTGGATTTAAGAACGTCTGGTGTTAGCTGTTCTCGGTGGCGGTAAAGGAGCATCAGTTTTTGCTGCTAGAAGCCATAATAAGCTCAGTAACTTCTGCAGAACAACCCTGTAATCTACCATTGTTGTTTTAGCTTGACCCGCGCATGTGGCTTAAGTGGGCTATGCTATGTATGACATAATCATTTCAAGAAAAATGCAGTTGGCTGTCCAAATGGAGACGAAACAGTAAGCATTCATAGATTTGTTCACTCTGGGACCTGGTTTCAAAAAGTAGTGTTATGGCCTCCCAAAATGCAGCTTCCGTGTGGACAAAATGCCGATGCGAGAAAAAAACTTTTTTTTACTCCTGAATTCATCTCCGTGTGGACGGGGCCTTAATTGCCAATGTAAGAAGTCAATACAAAAACACAGTGGAATTTTCTAATCAATTTAAACAGTTCAGTGCAGAAAATTTTAATGCCATACCTTTAGCTGGTAATGTATTTAATTGTAAAAATAAAAGCACACAATTTGTCCAACAATATTGTGTCTTACATTAGTGCATCTTGAGGTTTTCAGTGACCAGGTTGTCCATATGTTGGAAGGAATAAAGTTTAATCTTGAATCAGATGCTTTGGTTAGTCTTGTATGTCATCTATACTCACCGTTGTTGTAGAGATATTTCATGTTCCGGGCCCCGTGTTTGGGGGTTCAATTCACTCCTATTTTAGTCCACCCTGCTGGTGCTCATGGGACCACAAGTGCAAAACTCTATTCATTCTTTCTGAATGAATTTAAGAGCTGAATTCATACCCATGGACAGTAACAAAAGCCATGCACTCCAGATTCCCGTGTTGCCACTGGTAATGGTGTAATTGCAAACAGTAGAGCTAGAGCAGTGAGCGTTGTCTGCATGTGCTCGAATGCTCTAATTTTCACACAGCTGGCAGCTCTTAGAGAGAAGCTCAACAGCCTACTTTAGCATGAACAAGCTTCCTCAAAAACTCTTTTAACCTGGATTAATTGACTGCTGGTATTACGGGTGAACCCTAAACAGTTTAAATGTCATGCATATAGGTATTTTTAATAGAGAAAGCAATGCAAATATTGATCATGCTTTTGGGAGTATATATAGATTATAGCACTGTGAGAAGCGTTTTTAGACGCCTTTATGTCCTCTGTATGTTGCTAATTTGTCATCAGTCCAAACCACATTCAGCTTTGACAGAACAGCTACTTATGTAAAATAGTAGGTACCTCTGATACCATAAATTTAATCTAATTCATCATGACTGCAGCCCAAGGTTTTATCCCTCCAGGAAATCACACATGATCACTATCTTTGCTTTTCCATGCCTGTCTTATATTGAAACAGAAAGTGCAACAAATCAGAGCCCCATATGATGAAAAAGGGCAGGGGTGAGCTTCATTTCAGCTCTTTTAACTTGTGCATTTGACTTTGTCATAAACACACTTGTGAAAAACCTAATAATTATTATTTTCTTTCATCACATCAGAGAATTGAAAGATTGTTCATGTGCAATAAAAACCCTTACTGTAACTCAAAAAGGCATTTGTGGATTAAAATGCCATTTGTATTTCCTGTACATATACAAAATCTCTTGATGTTGTTTTGGTATTTGGTGCAGAGTACATTCACTTTTTGTCCGCCTCAGTGCACACCATGATGAAAATGTTTCCTACCCCACCTGCTCATTAATCAGGAAGGCAGTGCAGATGGCGTTCTTTGACAGAGAGGAAAACGTGGAGAGCTATCAACTTTTTGCTGCTAATTAATCCTTCCATTCTTTGCATGGAATTGCAAACCACATAAATTAGCCTGAAAGTAGGGGAGAAACGAGTCATAATTCCATGTAATGCACAAAGTGTCTCCTTCATTCAGTTTACAACTGTGTTTTGATTGAAACTTGAATGGTTCACATCCCAATCCTCTTCCATAGAAATGGGTTTATTTTAATTTTACTTTCAAAAAGGAATTTCCTGAAGAAAATTACCATCTTTGGGTTAATGCTGGTTAATTGCGACCTAGACCAAGAGGGCGGAGGAAAGCTGAGCTTTAGGCATTGAAAAAAAAACATGCTCTTATAAGAAAACAGCGATCAAAAGTCATGTCTATGACAAACAGCACAGCAAAGCGAGGGTGCACAGCCTCCATGCTTTTGAGACCTCTTGAACTACTAACAGGTTGCCTGGGATAGAAAAGAATATTCATAAACCAGCAGAGCAAAACTAAGCAATCAAACTTCTGTGTCCAAAGCAGTGATTCACTCTTGGCTAATTGCTGGCCATCCACACGCCGCCAACACAGGCTAAAATACCATCATCAAACAGGGCTTTGGTGCTGTATGAACACAGACAGTCACTTTCTTGGATTGACTCTGTAAACTCTGAAAATGATCAGCATGCTGCTTCAAAACAAAAACTTTTGTGAATACACATTTCCAAACAGGCTTTGTCAACTCTTGATTGGTCCAACTTATTTTAAAAAGAACTAGAAAATACACCTCCCATATAAGCCTCTCTGTGCTCTCTACCTTTAAAATGCATCAATCAGTCCATCCATTATCGGCTTTATTAGGGTCATGGGAGCTGGAATAATCCCAGCTGTCACTGAGCATGAGGCACAGTGCACTGGTCAATCATGGGGCTAACATATAGGTAAACACCCAGTCAAACTTACACTCATGCCTATTAAAAATGGACTTGGATGGGCTTGTATAGCGCTTTTCAAGTCGTCTGAATACTCAAAGCACTTTTACACTGCAGGTCACACTTACCCAATCACACCTTTTCACTCTATTCACTCCAATTTCACACACTGATGGCAGAGGATGTAATGGAGAATTGACCATCAGTATTAATTTATGTCGTTCGCATCCATACCCATTTACACACCACCAACGAAGCAGAAGAAGAAAATTGAGCTTAAGGCCCCATCCACACAGAGACAAATTCAGGGGTATACGCAAAAGTTTTTTTTTCAAATTGGCATTTCATCCACACGGGAACAGCGTTTTGGGAGGCCGTAAATGCTACTCTTTGAAACCGGGTCCCAGACTGAACAAATCTGTAAATGCTTACCGTTTCATCTCTTACTTAGCTGAGTGTGGACAGCCAACTGCATCTTTCTTGAAATGATTATGTCACACATAGCATAGCTGACTTAAGCCTCATGTGCTGGTTGTGTTCATGCTGCAAAAGGTATTGAGCTTGTTATGGCTTTTACAGCAAAATCTGATGCTCCTTTACCAACCCCAAGAACAGCATACACAAGATGTTCTTAAATCTACCACAGAGAACAACCAGAATGGCAACCCAGAGAAAGTTTTGGGTTCTGTGCTTACCTGGACATTTCCTGAAACTATCCCATCTTTATGGAACATTTTTCAAAGGGAAACAGAAATATAACGTTTTCATCTCCCTGTGGACAAGGCCTAAGGGTCTAGCCCAAGGACACATCAACATGCAAATGCAGGAGCTAAGGATCCAATCCACAACCTTCAGATTGCATGGCGACCGACTTTAAATACTTAGCCACAGCTGCACCTTAAGAGTTACCTTTAGCCCTAACAAGTATGTCTTTGAATTGTAAAAGGAAGCCGGAAAACATGGATGCACAGGGAGACAATGCACTTCCACTCAGATAACCTCTGTCCATCCAGCAACTGGAACTAGGAATCTGCCATCTGTGAGATGACTGCACTAACCACTGTAGCAAACTATTGTCAGTGTAGGTCCTCGCTCATCCAGGTAAAGTTATCCAGATCTTCGTCAAGGAGGCAACTGGACTTGGTTGAGGTTCTTAAAGATATTTTCCCTCTCCCCCAAAAGGCCTCTTCAGTTCTAATGTGACTGGATCCAAAGTTGGAATTATAGCTTCTTTTGGCCATCCCCATATTGACCTGAGTCCCTGGGTCACCTGAGAGTCATTGGCAGAGTTGTTGACCTAGTTTCTCCTCAAGGAGTGTCCTCCTGGGATTCTTCAGGATTGCCAGGGCTGCATGATGTTGGTCCCTGTGACATTTGGATTGCTGTCGAAATGAATCCAGGGCTGCATTGTATGTCAGGGATAAAAAGTTTCTAAGTCTACCATCTCTGAACAAGACGTTTTTTTTCCAAATTGACATAGGTGGCTTCCTTAACACTTCTCTCAAACCAGCAAACTTTCTTGCCAGTATCTTCACAATGCTGTCCTCAAAGGAATGTCCTGTATCCTGTAGATGTGAACAGCTGAGCCCTGACCAGATGAGTTGGTTCTCCTGTGTTGGCTCTCCATGCATTTGAGTAAGGGTTGTTTTGTTTCTCCAAGACAAAAGTCCTTGCATTCTTCCGAGCATTTGATGGCGTAAATATGTTAATATAATTCACAAGCCTTCTGCCAACCTACAAAGCCTTTGATGGTTAGGTAGCACCATATTTTAAAGAGCTCACAGTGCTCCTTTTAGAACCTTCTCCTCAAATAATTAACTTAATGTGGGGCACATTAAGAGTGCTTTCACACCTGTTTCAACCTGTTTTCTCTGGACTGGTTGCCTACTTGGTTTGGTTTGTAATGTAATGGATGGATGGATGTAATGGATGCCACTTTTTTCAAAATGAAAATTTCGTGAAATTTCCCTCCTGAATATTCCATAGTCATACGTAAGTCATATTATTACAAAGTGGAAGTGTTAAGAACAACAGCAACTCAGCCATGAAGCGGAAGACCACATCAAATCACAGAAAAGCATAAATGGCTGCCAAGGTGCATGGTGTATTAGAGTGGCCATCGCTCTGCAAAAACTGCAGCGAGGGCTTCATGGAATGGATTTCCATGGCTGAGCAGCTGCATGCAAGCTTCACATCACCAAGACTAATGCCAATCATTGGACAGAACCCACGTACATGGGGTGTGCCTTTAACCACTAACTAGGCCACCTGCGCCCCAGACAGTGAATACTTTTGGCCATATAATGAAGGTGTATTCAAACAAACCAGAGAGCCTTTCTTAAAGGACAGAATAAGTGATCTGTTGGAAAAACTGATCTGTTTTCATGCTCAAATGGGAGAAAAACTGTTGGCATACTAGTAGTGTCATAAAAGAAGTAATCAGTACATTTCAACTTGAGTCCTGGTGGACTATTTTTTTTTGGGGGGGGGGGGGTGGGGGAGGGGTTGAAGAAAAATCCCGCTTAGCTTCAGTATTTACCACACGAACACTGCAAGAATCTCCTTAGGATTTTGCAAAATGATGTAGTGGTGAAGTGAGTGAAGAGGACAAGAAAACTTGTCCAACAGCTACAATGAGTGGGAAAAGGAACACGAGCTTAAGACAAGAGCAAACTCTTAACTCTTATTCAATATGGACCAACATGAACATCACAGTGGGGCTCCCTTAGGAGGCTGGGCTCTTACAAGATATAACACAATCTTGCAGTCACAGGGTGCCAACACAAAACAAACCATACAGCACTTTAAGATCCCTGCCATGCATCCAACTGACTGGAGGAATTCTATATTGGTGTGATTCCAGGAAAAGCAAGGTGAATGACCAAGGGAAGCAGACAACCTGTGAAAATGACATCAGAGCTTGCAGATGTCAAAAACATCAATAAGATGTTGGCAAGGAAGGTTAAGACCCCATCCATCCAATTTAAACTAATGTCAATGCCATAAAAAACTCAGGGAGGTTGAGCTTCTTTGTCCCAAGTTACAACTGAACATTGTGGTCCTAAATCGGCAAAATAAAAAAGATCAGGGCACCTGCAAAATAAAAATAAAAATAGCAAAAGAAAATCCATTATTCAGAGCTAATGAAATGCCAACTGCTGCATACATTTAACCCCACAGATATCTCCAAATTCTCCTAAGCCCTACCACTTAGTCCCTGGTCTGCAATACGTATTTGTATATTTGACCGTTTAACATTTAAATCTCTCTGAGATACATCCCTAGATCAGCAGGCTTGCAAGGATTCAAGAGGGGTCAGGGCATAGTGGAGTGCAATGTTTAATCACACATCATTCTGTCTTTACAATCTGGAGGAGTAAATGCAGTGTTAGGTTGTTTAATTCAAGAGGGAAGAAAGATACATGAGGCATATTTCCCTACCAAGTGGAATCCAGTGAAAAAGGTTGTATTGTTAAAGAGTGTTTCTTTTCTGTCCATTGTCAAAGAAAAGAGTCCATGACTTTTCATTCTAGCGGTGAATACTGTTCCAGAAATTCTGGTCCCCAAATGGCCATTGTGATGATTGAATAAGAATTAAAATCTATGATTGAAAATATATTCATCCAGTAGCCACAAGGACTTTCAGTGCCAGCATGTGAAATTAATGACTTTGGCAAATCTGAATCAGCTATTTGATCTTGCTTCTCCCAGCAGATGATGCTGCTCCACGCCTGTGCTTTGAAAAGCAGCTCTGCAGGCATGGCCTGGTACAAAGGTCCGAGCTCACAATCTGGTGCATGAACCTGGATGCTGATTCCACAGATGAGCAAGTACTGTTATTTTTTGGCAAGAAGTAAAGATGATGTATAAAAGGTATTTACAGTGAAAGGCAAGTTAAAACAAAGAGCATTGTATCTTTGTAAATGTGACTTGATATCTTTAATGGGGAATGTCCAAAGCATGAAAAAAATGTATACAAATGTAGTCGGCTGTGGTTTCAGAAATCAATTAAAGTGAGGCAGATGTGTTTGGTTCTTTTTTTTCTCTTTCTTTCCTGGTAGGACACATAGTTCATATAGAAAGTTTTCACCTCCTTGGAAGTTTTAACCTTTTATTGATTTTATAAATCAATCATGGTCTGAGGGAGTTAAAAGCTTGAATCTCTGCATACAACAACATAGCATGGCGGTGGTAGCATCATGCTGTGGGATTGCATTTCAGCAGCCAGCCCTGGATGGCTTTTAAAGGTAGAGGGTAAAATGAATGCTGCAAAACAGCTTGGGAGAAAATTTATTTTCCAGCAAGATAATGACCTGAAGTATACAGTGAAAGCTACACAGAAATGGTTGAAAGACAACAGGGTGAACGTTCTGAAGTGGACAAGTCAACGTGCGTCCCTTAACCCAAAAGAGAATTTGTGATTGGACTTGAATAGGGCTGTTCGCACCCAATCTGTGCAACCTGACAGAGCTTGAGAAGTTTTGCATAGAAGAATGGAGTAAGATTGCAGTGTCCAGATGTGCAAGTCTGACTAAGACCTTTCCACACAGACTCAGTGCTGTGAATGCAGCCAAAGATGAATCTACTAAATA
This sequence comes from Cheilinus undulatus, assembly GCF_018320785.1. Taxonomy (NCBI): domain Eukaryota; kingdom Metazoa; phylum Chordata; class Actinopteri; order Labriformes; family Labridae; genus Cheilinus; species Cheilinus undulatus. The sequence continues at coordinate 43,165,892 of NC_054865.1, read as the reverse complement.
CTGACTTGAAAGGGGTGAGTATTTTTGCAGTCAATTATTTTACATATTTTTCATTTGAGTGACATTACTTTGTAGATATCAGTTTTCACTTTGACAAAGATTTTTTTAAAGGATTTTTTGGGGGGGTCAAAAAAAGCCAAATTATATCGACCATGATTGATATATGCAATCAATAAAGCCAAAGGGGTGAACTCTTTTTAAAGGCACTATACCATTGATCTTATAGGGGTAAGGCTAAATATAACAGCTGTAAGAAGAGGTATTCTGGGGAATTTACTCTGGAAAAAATAGCAATAGCTGCCACAGATGTAAATCATTCTTAATCTACACATATTTCTTTTTATCTGAATAATAAAATGAACATCACCATGTAATGATGATCACATAAGCAGCAATCATCAAGTCAGTGGCCCAGAAAAGGCAGACGGTCATTAGCCTTCAATATTAAGGTGTTATCCAAACCTGGTGGCTCTGGCTCTGATGCTGTCTAGCCTCTTCATAATAGCAGAGTACACAGGTTCAGCAGGTTGCATAAAGTTACTGAGGCTCCAGGAGCCCTATTTTGCACTTCCTGAAGCTGTTGTAGGTGTAACTAATTTCCTCCAGAGCATTTTGGTAATTTTGTTATCTGTGATAACACCCCTTGGCAATCGAAAATGAACTGACTAAGGTGAAGTCAGGCTGACTGTGCTCAGTGATGTGCAGGGTATTAGAGATTTCTTGTTTTAATACAGGATACGGCTTGTGCACAGGTCTGTATTCAGGTCATAATTACATACATGCCACTTTTGCATCCTTATTAATCATCATGAATGATACTGTAACATAACAGAGCATGTCAGTGATTCTTGTTGCATTCCACTGTAACCTTTTAGGTATGACAGTATGGGAAGAATATCCTTATATGACGTATTATTTATCCTTAAAGAGGAGGTATTATGCCTTTTTTCAAGGCTTTATACCATCTCTCTGATACCCACGTAGTAGCTTCACATGGTTTACAGCTCAAAAAAACTCTTCATGTTTCTCTCATTGGCGTCCTGAAAAACCCTTATTTTAACCTCCGTCTGAAACGCTTCATTTTCACTGCTGTCTCTTTAACACCCCCCGCTCCATGGACCTGTTTTCCTCCGACTGGCCGATTTTCCGGAGGCTGGCCGGGGGCGAGACTCAATGTTTTGTGCCCCCCCTCCAATATGGCTATGTTTACGTACTTATAAACTTTGAACGACTGAGTAAATTATGGCGAACTTGATATATGTCCGTACGTGTTAGAACCGGAGTCTGATCCTGATAGTTTGGAGAGAGAAACCAGCAGCAGCGAAGGATAGAGCAGGATGTATCTGTTTGGTAAGTGTTTAATTACCATGTTACTAAATGGCTAAATGGGAAAAAGGCCTTGTAGGGGCAGTCTGTTCCGCTTTGCCGGCAGCACAGACGAACCAGTCAGGAGATCCTATTGCGATGACCTCATCAGTTTGCTCCATCGAAATCTCATCTCGGGAAGATCTTGGAGAGATTCCCAACAAACCATTTTCACCAGTTTACAGTCTAATTCCAAGATTACTGCCACACACGTTTATCTTGTGGTTTGAAAATTTACATACATGAAGTATGGCCACCCAACATTGTGACTTTATATTTATGTTTTAAAAATCGGAAAAGAATAATACCCTCTCTTTAAATGTCTTTCAAAATGTATGCAAAGCTTTGATCGACCCAAATGATAATCTAAAAGCTTTGGGGTGTGATGACTCAAAGGTACAGTTAGAACTTCTGATCACAGTTCTTAGCTCTGTCCTGTAGTTTATAAAGGGAAAAGTATGATTAAATCGGTCTTAACTCAAAGATTTGGGACCAGCTAAATGTGGGTAGACCTATAAGAGGTGTTTCTTTAAACTGAATGTTGGAACTTATCAACAATCTGATGGACGATTTATGCCTCTTACTCACTCAAATTGTATTAATGATTAAGTATTTTGCAACTTAAGCATGATGAATGTTGTCTTTAAGTTATTTCTCTGTTTTGTGATTACTGTGAACTGTGTTGTGGTAATTTTGTAAAACTTTAAACAAGCCAGTGTATATTTGTAACAATTTCTTTGTATAAAGATAGGAAAGTTATTTGATTTATAAGAGTGGGTTTTTTCATTAGTATTGCTATATCCAGACCTGCCAACCTGTACACATGTTGCGTACCAGGTACGCAATTTGACATGTGAATACGCTGGTACGATTTGCCTCTCTAAACTACGCAAAAAGCTGCGGACATGTGAGTTCTGAAGGAAATGTGCACCATCGTACTCATGTCTGACAGCAGATGCTGCAGCGTGATGAAGCAGTTTCAACCAATTATGCAGAGTAGCGGAGAATAACGAGTCTGCTGAACCTATAGCGTTATATCCCCGCTCCCCCTCCTTCCTGCCTCCTGCCCTGTGCCTCCCTCCCCATGCGATGACGAGGTGAGAGAGATGCGCATATTGCAGGCATGCAGTTTTACCTGTGGCCACAAAAACTTCACTTCGATTTAAGATTTGAAATTCATGCCCAATCGTTTAATTTTTATTTCCTCTCATCATGCAAATTCCTCTGCGTCTGGAGTGTGAGCAGCCACGCTCAGCAGCTGATACGATGGCGAGAAAGTGCCCTGCAGCAGACGGGGCAGGCTCAGGGCAATAGCAGTACAGGTAGTCGTCATGTTTAAGAGAAGCACTGCTTTAATCCAAAATTTTTTATTGAGGCAGGTAGGCTGGACGACATTAAAAATGACTGTTTGCTAGCTTACTTCTTCGTTCTCCTCATCCTTATGAATTTACCTGCAAGAAATCCATTAAAAAGGCCCACATAAGAACATAAAACTTGTACTTTACTCTTTTTCTTAGTTTGACTAGGATTAACAATATTGGGGTTTATACAGTATGGAGATATTTACAAATTAAATTTAGCTAATATCAGTACCAATATAAAAATCCATAGACCCAACACTTCAGTCTCTAGAACACATTAAAGTCTAAGTAAACAGGATGAACACAGAAGAAGACTTCAGCTGTCTGCTGGCCCTGCCTAAAGTTTAAAAAATGATGAATACAAACTAAAAGATTACAGCAGCAAATAGCAGCATGACTGGAGCTCATTTGTTTCTCTGTCTGATCTATCTCAAGGTCTGATTTCCAAATCATACTGCTCTAGTGATCTTCAAGCATCAGCACTTCTATAAAGTTAGTCAGCTTCCTGCAGGTTGCTCTTGTTTTATGTCTGGATGTGGAGATGAACCATCGGCGTCTCTTTTCTTTGCTGTACCCCAAAATTCTTAACAATGATTGGCTGTTTGCTTTGGTAGACATTAATGTAGGGCTGTAATTGAGGCTGTTTTGGTTTTGTTTTTAAGTACTTTCACTTAATGAGCATATATTTTAGTTATATGTTGGTTTCAGAGATGTAAAAAACATTTTATATATTGTACTACAGGTTTTAAATTTAAAAGCCTCCCATGGACAGGTGCTGAAAATTAGCACATTGTTATAAACACTTACAGCAGTGCATCTGGGACCTGTGTATGATTAAATGTCGTTCGTAATGGGGTTTGTAGGTTTAAAATAGTCTAAAGGACACATGATTATTTTCAGTTTAGCAAATAAACATCATCTCCACATGACTTATTAGGAGCAGTTAACACAACTCACGCCTCTACGTGACACAAATAGGACTATTACGTACTTCTACAAATACAATACAGCATACAGAGTTATTCTATTATCAAGTAAACGTAAACATCATTCCTGTCTGTATTAGCAGTATGTTTTCTCTCCATCCTAGTAGCATTTGCTTTCTAGACTGCCAGGGATATAAATTATATAAAGTGTAGCGTATTTTATTGTCGTATAAGATCACCACAAGAAGAGATATATGGACTACACTTGTAGATGAAATGTACTTTCTTTTATATGGGCTGTGATTTGTATCTTAAGCCTCGGGAGGATATGCTTGAAATAATGACTCGGTAGAAACAGGATTACTTGTGTCACTAATAAATTCTCCAGGAGGACTATCCAAGGAAAACTTACCAAATGTGACCCTAAATTCCCTGTGCTTCACATACTTGGTGAGTGAGTTAGTCATGAACCAAAAATAAAAGACACTGCAGTGATAGATGTGTGTTTGCACGGAACTAATCATGGAAGTGTTGCCAAGAAAGAGGAAACACACAAACAACAGTTGGTCAGCAATGGTGAACAATTACATCCATATGCTAATTTGAGGTGGTGATTAATTCTTTTAAGCTTTGGCTGTATTAAAAACAGTCAAGAGTGACTGATGGACATACTAAGCTGATTTACTGATTGTATCTAATTTCCAATTGTAATTTGTTTATCTTGCTGCATGCTACCGAGTTATTAAACCAATGGTAATGATGCATAATCAAAATGCAATTAATAACCAGTTTGGCAAAGTAAACAAGAATTAATCTACAATTTGTCAGCAGCGACTGAAATAGACAAACACACACAGCTAACTGAGTATACATTATCAACTTCTGATTGCACTTATGTTTACTTCATGCTGCTGTGATACAGGTTGAACTGTCAGTAAGAAAATACACTTGACAAGTCACTTCTACCAAAACTGAAGCTGTGAAATGATTCATGATCTGAGTGTAGTTATCAGTCACTTTATGGAAAGTGTTGACTTTGACGAGAATATTGTCAGTATTTGTCAAAAATATTGTCATATTCAACAGTGTAGAAAAAACTGTAAGTCACTCTAATGCCATTGTTTTTTTTTAGATCGAGCTACTGATCTAGAGATGATAATACTTATAGGTTGTCTGCAGATGATGCCATGCAGCAGCAATGCCAAGCATTCAAAGTGCAAAAATATTAACAATTCTTAATTCTAAAGCTACTTTTGTGTCCCAGAAGTAGTGAAATATTCATGCAATTTTTTTTAATTAAAAAAAAAAAAAGTTCCGCCCTCCTCTCAATTGGCAGGTGAGAGGAGGGTCAGGAGAGCCACATCCATGAAGCCATATCTATTTCCTGATCATGGATGGACGGACGGATGGATGGGTGGATGGATGGATGGATGATGTTTTACAGGCTTTTTAAGACAAAAAGTCCAAGCGTGACAAAATGGCTCAGGGCTCAGAGAGTTAAATGCTGGGTGTGCCAGCTGTACAGCTGGGTGCTTCCATGGGTGGAGATACTGTCCCAGGTTATGGGCAGAAATTAATATAATGACACCCATTGTGACGTCTCGAGGAGCACAGATTATGATTTTGTGCTTCTAGACATGGATGGACCATGAAATAAGGCCTTAGTTTGCTTTTTTAAATTTTGTGGGTCTAGAGATAGACTAGAGACCCAAATATATCTGCAAAATACTAAAATATATATATTTTTTATGATGTTTATAGACATTTTCATAGACAGAAATGATTGTTCATAGACATTTTGTTGGTTGGTAGACACCAACGCCAAAATACATGAGCAAATGTACCAAAAGGTGATTTTTTTTCAAGATATGTCTTCTTCGATTCACAAAACACATAAGTGGTGAAATGCACACTTGTCTGCAGTGGGCTGCGTTTTCTTCCCTTTCCTCCCTAAGTTGCCCTTGCTTGCTCTATTCACGGAGAAGCAATTTGTTTGAAATTGCCAAACTCATTGAATTTTTTGCAGACATGAAGATGATCTCTAAAAAGTTTCCTCTCCACTCCCTCATCATCCTCATGAGGGCAAAACTTTCAGCCATCAGCAGGAGAGCACAGCTCAGCACAGAGTGAAGGTGCAGACAGCCCCTCTTACCATTACCATCCAAAACAAGAACAAACTGCATGGAGCAGGAGAACTTTACTGCATGGGCTTGCTTGAGCTTGAAAATCATTGATTCTGCAGTGCTGTAAAAAGTATTCATCCCCTTGGATGTTTAACCCTTTCATTGATTTTATAAATCAATGGTAATCAATATAGTTTTGCTTTTTGACAAAAGAATACAAAAACTATTTGATTTAGAAGTGAAAACAGATTTTTTTCAAAGCAATGTTAATAAAAAAAAATGTAATAAAAAATAATAGCTTCCATGAAAATTCAGCCCCTTTAAAGTGACTGACCTAATTCAACAGAGGTCCCGCCCGTAGGTAACCTGACACGCCATCTGGAAAATCTTTAAAACTGTTTCGTAAAGGGCAGAGGATTTGAAAGAAACTTGGAGAGTGATTGGATGAACGTTCTGTCTGTCACATCTTTACAGGCCAATCAAAACACGTGACCGAGGTGCGCGTGCGCAGCTACCAAGGAATAATGCAAAAAAGGCGACTATTGACATGTCAGTACACGACTTTTGTTGTTTTTGAAAAGAAAACAACTCACTGCTGTTCTTTGTTCTTCTTTTAAGGAAAAAATGTCGTCAAATTCTGATAAAACTGGCACTCTAGCAGCATCCATGCTAATCACCTCCGCCATAACTGTACCGGCCTTTGTTGCTGCTTGCTTATGTCACAACTCCACCGTGCCTGAAAGTACTGCCCCTTGTCGCTGATTGGTCCTGCCACTTTCTAACCGGGCCCAAACGATTCAGACGGGAGCTTTGCAAGATGGATTCGCCAGTGAGAAACAAGGAAACAGCCGTATCCATCTGCTTTGCAAGGTTAACCTGTAGGTGCTAGTACTAGAAATCACCAAAAGGCATGTGGAAGACTCCATGGTCAAGTGAAGGAAAGTTCTTTGGTCTGATAAGACCAAAATAGTGCTTTTTGGCCATCAGACAAGATGCTATGAGAAGACAAAAACACTGCACATCACCACAAACACACCATCCCCACTTATCTGTTTTTTTAATCCATATACTCTGACAAAAAAAAGTAATGCACACAAATCTTGAAAACTAACTCTCAATCATTTATTTTTTTCTTTTCGTTGCAAACATTTTTAGAGCAAAACAAAATGGTCCTGAAATGAAAAGACAAAAAGCAGCACCAAACTTGAGAAAAGAAAAACCTTGGTCCATCCACTCCTTTCAGCCCTTCATATCTTTACTTTATTTGCACAAGCTCATGTATCACAGTGCTGTGCAAAGTCGGAGAAATAAAGTACTTTTCAATTCAGTCATTCTTGCTACAACAATGTCTGGCCTGTCTCCTATATTCCATGGTTGAACACCACAGAATGCATGGACACAACATGGTGTTGAAAGGGAACTTTCAGTGCAAGGGAGGGAGAGAACAAGAGGGAGCCGCAGCTGCTGTTCTGATTAATTATGCATCCCTCTGAATGATTGAAAAGATATAAGAAAAACATGAAAAATCTGAACCTCTTTGGAAAAAAATATGGCTGATAGTTTCAGAGTCAGTGTCCAAACATAATCAACACATTTTGAGATATTTATCTGAAACAAGCAGCAATTTGGACAAAAAAGGAGACAAGGCTTTAATAGTGTCCTGTCATTTGCTTTTGTGTTTGTCAAAAACCTTTTAAAATGGCGCCTCTTGGGGCAATGATTCACCTCAACTGGAGGGGCCCAGCCTCCCTTCCTGGAGGCCAAATCCTCCAGTACAGCCCTAGATTTGACTGCAGCTCTTTGCCATTTGTTCTGTCATCCTCACTCTCTCTTCCCACATTTCCTATCTCTCATCTGCTGCCCATATGGCCCCAATGACCAGCAAAACAAGCTTTAAAAAACTCTCACAACTCAAGGTTAGCCCCCGAAATAAAACACATGACAAACCAGATCACAAAGCCCATTCCCTGAATAACAGCTATTGAAGTGCTATAGTGAGACAAAGGCTAGATGTCTTTAAGCCTGCCAAACATCTGCCTTTTGAAATTCTGCTCCTCAAAAAAAAGGCTAGAAGAAAAATCTCAGGCAGCACAATAATGGAGTCATTCATTCAAGAAAAATCTGTTTACCTGTAGGTGTACAAAAGAAACATGCACACATACGATTGCTGCAGCTTTCTGTGAGCCATGGTTATATTTTTCACACAAATTGACTCCCATAACAGTCAACAACTGTGGTGACTTTGGAGCGGTGAATCTGAGGCTATATAGTGAAAATATCTGTACAAGTGTGCAGGTAGTTTGCACAAAAATGGGAATCAGGCCCTTCATTGTTGAATAGGCTTCATAACTTTGCTATTTTCCTTCCTTATGCTTCTGATGCACCAATCAAGTAAATCGGTGGGTGTGTACAGTTAAAAAAAAATCACTGAACATGCACAGAATATTTTGATTTGTTTAAAAGACTCATTTTACAACAAAGAAATCATGGGCAACTGTACTTCAGGGTCCAGTCAAGTGCATTCTTTGTGTTTTCTGCACTCCCCCAGAGAGATCATGAACTCTCATTAACAGGCCATAACTCACAGGCACAATCTTAGGGCCATCTCTTTACCTAGCTGAAAGAAGGAGGAAAAAAATTGAAGTCTTACATAGCTGTGCATGGCACCGCTCTGATCAATGTGCTGTCTGTGTCCTGCTGAGAGCTCGCATTGGGCAGGTGGTGCTGCAACAGATACAGAGAGGCTGAGAAGAAAGAAATGAGGGGAGACAAAAGGAAGAACAAAGAGCCAGGGGACACCGAGAAAGGTATGAATCTGAAGTGTAAGAACAGCGGAGAACAAAGAGGATAAGGGGCAGAGAGAACAAATTACACTGAGAATTATCGATGAAAGGGCCAGTGTATGCTGATTTCTTAATTCTGTGGCTGCTGTGGATGGTTAAATTTTATGCAACATGACTCCATCCTGAAATAATCAGATTTAGGATGGAGTCATTTTACATAAACACAAAATTATAGATACTGACTGAAGGTAGTTGAAAAATACCAATCTTTTTTAAAAACATTAATGTGTCTAGACACAACCCAGACTCTGTTTGGGAAGAAAAAGCACAACTCCGCCAACAGAGCTTTATTCAAAAAGAATAGCATGGGTGCCACTTTAACCTGGTTGGTAGATCAGGCGCCCTGAGGTTAGGGACCTCCATGCACTGGTTGCAGGATACATTCCTGGTCTTAGCTCTCTCCCACTCCCGTCACCCAGCCAGGGGCTCTTAATCAAAGCAGTAGCATAAGGTGAGAAGACACATTCCTTAGCCATGCTGCCTTGCATTGCTTATTTCTTGTTTTGAATAGAGGACACTATTTAAACCTGAAACTTCAGTCCTGAAAATACACAACTTTGAGAATTTTGAGAATGAACAAACTGACATATAGACTTAAAGTGTAAGGACTGACAGCACTGGCTTACAGCTCAGTGGTTAGGGCAGGCACCCATATACAGAGGCTATAGGTCTGGATGCAATGGTTGCTGCCATGGTGGATCAGTTCTTGGTCACTGAGCTGTTTAGTGCAGGTCTTCCCCCCTCTCACTCTCCCCAAGTTTCCTGTCTCTCTTCAGCTGTCTTATCATAATAAAGGCAATAAAAGCCCAAAAGATAATCTTGCTTACACAACAATGAACTTGACTCCTGTTAGCTTTGCTTTTAGTGTACAGGAATTAAACATTAAATACAAATACTAAATAAAAATCCCCAAAAGAATAAAAAAAAAAAATCAGATTTAAGTATGTACAAGCTCTTGTTAGGTATTTTTCTACTAGGTCTATCTGCATTGATGGTACAGTTGAAGGATGTGCACAGTGTGCAGCTGATACTGGCAGATTTCCAAAGCCAAAATATTGGTTCTTAATATCAGCAGAAATTTTCACATGTGCGAGTACTGTTAATTCAGTTTTCAGTTGTGCATATAAACTAAAAAAAGCCACCCAAAAGTGGTAAATTATTTCATTTAAAAAACATGTTTGTACACTTTTCCAAACAAATATAAAAAATGAGACCTGATGGTGTTAACACAGTGGTTCTCAGCTGGAGGTTTGGGACCTAACAGTGGGTTGCAAAGCTGTCTAGTGGGTTGCAAGTATGTGCCAAAAGGTATGTCTAAGTGGACATGCTGTGCCTCCATATTTATTTTTTAGTTTTCCTGTGATGATGTGCAAATTTTGGTATTTTTCTCAAGGTTTGAACGTATTCATAACCTTCCCCCATACCAAAACTGGGTTTCCCAAGATAATGAGGAAAGTCAATGAGAACTGACTAGATTTCCACGCTGTCTCAGAAAACTATAAATAAAATGTATGGGTACATGTCCTTCCGTAATGATGTGCTTTTTAAACATGTTTGTTTACAGTATAGCTTTGTTCAGTCAGGCTTTGTTCCATTTAAGGTCCAAACAGCAACAATTTTCATTGCAGAAATTCACAATTTCATAAATTTCTCATAAGGAAGTAGTGGTGGGACCTGATGTCTGTCTGGTTAGAACCACTGTGTTAAGCACTTGATATAGTGTTGATAAAAACTGATGTTTTAACCAAAGCTAGAATACAGTAATACAATATTAACTTTATCTACTACTTAGCTGCTAAAGCTGCAGCTTAAGGCAGCATGTCATTTCTTGACTTTATCACAGAAATGCGTCTGTCTCCATCTCTATAGCACTAAATCAGAGCCTTGATATGTGTTTTATTTGAGAGATACTTATGAAAGCTGGAGAGCAAACATGGGGGCTGGTGGTTTAGTGTAGGAATTACTTAGCACTGTGAAGGTACCTGGCCCTTATTTGCTACCTTACCACCTGTTGCAGAAGTAACAATTATCCCAACACTCCCACAGTCTGGGCGTTGTATTGACTGTAAGGTGCATAAGCCTAGAAAGACTGTTATGTTCAAAGGTAAACAAATACACCCAGAAATTGGATGTCGGGTTGAGTTGGCTTCAACAGAACGTACAGGCAATTTATACTCTGCTTGAAGCATTGTACCAGATATGGATTTTGGATTTTTCTGTTTTGTTACCAGTTTTTTTATCATTTTATATCCCAAACAACTGCTATTGCTGAAATTCCTTGTGTGGTCATGCTTTGCAGAAGAATCTCCCCTTCAAACTTAGCTTCAACCTTTGTGCTGAAAGGACATACTTAACTGAAGTTGACTCTTAGCTGTCATCCATCTTTCACAATACACAACATTCAAAAATGTGAGTTAATTTTAATTTTCAAAAAGGACATAAAGATTTCCACATGATATTCCTGAAAAGCACTGGTTACCCTCCCTCAATAGAGTCATATCAGAGAAGACATCACCAAGGCCGTGGCTGTAAAGCATGGAATGACAAATCTGGTTTAAAGAGGTTTTCCTGGCCCGCATTATGTTTCCCCACTTAACATGCTGAATATATGCCAGGATAAAGTAGTCCTTGGAGACTAGAAAAGGTTGTTAAACTCTCTCCTCTCCCTCCACATGTATAAAATCTCTTAAACAGTACACTCTATGGTATTTCACAGTATTATTTGAATGATTTCTTCAGCTTTGAGGAAAGAGACGAGGAAAGATGGCTTATCCACTATACCATGCACTTCACAAATCATAGGCTCGAGCAGGATTAGTATGTGAAATGTTTTAACTCCTGATCAGTTCCAAGAAAATGGATCAAAGCTTGATTTGACATGGTAGCACGGGATGTCAGGGAGGTTTGATGTAATTAGAATTAAAACTGACAAATCTCCAGCAACACTAGAGCTTCCTAAATTAAACTGAGGCCCTTCTGTCACTCCTTTGACCTTGCTGGATTCATCGATACACATCCCGAGAGGAGAATCCGGGACAGGTGGAAACCACACCTGCTGACCTTGAGAAACAGCTGGCTCTCTGACAGTCAATAAAGGGCCTGACAGATATGAGATACAATGAAGATATTATCTACAGAAAACAATCAGTTTGTCATGTCCAATCAGGGGTAGTGTCCTGTTTATCTAGCCCACTCATGTATAGTGTTCCCCATGGACCCATTCTAGGATCACTGTCATTTTCTACATGCTTTTGTTAGTCCACATACATTGCCGTGAAAAAGTATTTGCCCCCTTTCTGATTCCTGAATTTTCTGTATATTTATCACTTAAATGTTTCGGATCATCAAACCAATTTTAATATCTCTCAAAGGCAACCAAAGTTAATACAAAATGTAGTGTCTGAAAAATTATTTTATTTATTAAGGGGAAAAACCTATCTGGCCCTGTGTGAAAAAGTAATTGCCCCCTGAACCTAATAACTGGCTGTGCCACCCTTGGCAGCATTAACTGAAATCAAGTGTTTGAGATAACTGGTGATGAGTCTTTCACATCGCTGTGGAGGAATTTTGGCCCACTCTTCTTCGCAGAATTGTTTTAACTCAGCCATATTGGAGGGTTTTCCAGCATGAAATGCTGTTTAAGGCCACTACACAGCATCTCAACTGGATTTAAGTCCAGGCTTTGACTGGGCCACTCCAAAACCTTAATTTTGTTTTCTTATAGTCATTCAGAAGTGGACTTGCTGGTATGTTTCAGGTTGTTGTCCTGCTGCATAACCCAAGAGCACTTGAGCTTGAGGGCACAAAGTGATGGCCATGTGGAAAATGAAGTTTAGAGTTTATTCATTTGCATCTTCACTGTTAGTTTTCTGGATCCCTTAAATGAAGTTAACCATACAGCAGAAGCCCGTTGGCCTTCAGGATTTTCTGGTAGACAGCAGAATTCATGGTTTCTTCAGTCACAGCATGTGGGCCAGGTCCTGAAGCAGCAAAGCAGCCCCAGACCATCACACTGCCACCACCATGTTTGACTATTGGCATGATGTTCTTTTTATCAAATGCTGTTATTTTTACGCCAGATATAACGGGTCGCACACCTTCCAAAAAGTTCAACTTTTGTCTGGTCAGTCCACAGAATATTTTTCCAAAAGTCTTGTGGATCATCAAGATGTTTCTTGGCAAACATGAGATGAGCCTCTGTGCTCTTTTTTGTCAGCAATGGTTTTGGCCTTGGAACTCTCCCATGATGTCATTTTTGCCCAGTGTCCTACTTAAGGTTAAGTCATGAACTCTGACCTCAACTGATGTCAGTGAGGCCTGCAGTTCTTTGGATGTCATTCTAGGTTCTTCTGTGACCTCCTGGATGAGCCATAGTTGCACTCTGGGTGTCATTTTGGTTGGCCAACCACTCCTAGGAAAGTTCACCACTGTTCCCAGTTTTCTCCATCTGTGGATAGCGGTTTTGACCATGGTTCACTGGAGTCCCAAAGCCTTGGAAATGGCTTTGTAACCTTTTCCAGACCGATAGATTTCAATCACTTTGTCTCTCATTTGTTCTGGATTTTTTTTGGATTGTGTAGCCAACTTCTATCTCACTCTGTCTGACAGCTTCTATTTAAGTGATTTCTTCATTCAACAAATCTGGCAGCAATCAGGCCTGGGTCTGGCCAGTGAAATTGAACTCAGCTTTCCAAGAACTGTGGTTAATCACAATTAACTCATGATTTAACAAAGGGGGCAATTACTTTTTCACACAGGGCCAGATAGGTTTAGATATTTTTCCCCTTAATTAAAATCATCATTTAGAAACTGCATTTTCTATTTACTTGAGTTGTCTTTGTGAGATATCAAAATTGGTTTGATGATCTGAATCATTTTAGTGTGATAGATATACAAAAATTCAGGAATAAGAAAGGGGGCAAATACTTTTGTTCACGGCACTGTATTTCAGTGTCACAGTATTTATTTTTAAAGATGATGCATGGCTTCATATCATCAAAGAATGAAGGGACCCCAATAGTGAGTGCCTGCCAATACAGCCCCCATCTTTTCCACTCTTATTTTGCTCCATTGAATTTAGATGGGGTCAGATTGCAGCAAGGACATGAGAGATCACCATAGACACCATGCTGTGATCTTTGTTTTTAGCTTTTACGGGCTTTATTGGTTGTTTTAATCACTTTTTAATGTTTTTGTTGCATTCTTTCTCCCTTTGTCATTGTGTTTTGATGTCTTATCTGAAACACTTTGAATTGCCTTGTTGCTGAAATGTGCTATGCAAATAAACTTGCCTTTCCACAGATCTCTAAGGAGGTTTTCATCTAAAAAAAGTGATCTGTAGGCTTAGTTACTCTTTTAAAACAGAGCTTATTTCGATAAATATTCCTTTCAGTTTCCCATTTCATTCAAATTTATATTCAGTTAAAGCAAAACAGTGAAATGCGCAAAGAAAGAATGACAGGGCCATCACATGAAAACCTTGCACACGTGAAACAACAAAGGTAGATTTTTTTTTTTTTACATAGCAAAGAAATCCCAGAGAGTAGTGGTTGGATGGTAAAATGCAGCAGTGGCACCGTCTCCTCTGCAAGGACAAAATGAAACATATGCATTGGTCACATGTATTCTAATACATAGGCATTAAGTCAAGCAATAACTGACAAAAGGGTACCTTGACCGTCCATGACAACCCTACAATCACTGGGAGTGCATGGGGAAATGGTCAGCAGCATGTGCTGACCTATCTGAGGACAGAGAAGCAGAGGAACAGATGGGAATATACTTGCAAACTTAATAACCTGACTGAACAAACTAAGTAATATTGGGATTACAGGTAATGTCACATTGACCAGGGAGAACAGCGATGCAGAAATGCATTTTGGTCTTTATCTGGGAGCTGATTGCTGCTTCCCCACATTAATTACAACATCCAAAACCCAACCATGTTTACATCTGAGACACATTTGACTAGAGGATTTTTTTTTATCTATTTACTTTTTCATGCAGATCTTTAACACCTGTACTTCTCCACCAAAGACACAATAAAATGGATGTATAATTGATTATTATTTGTTTTCCATTTGTGCAGTAAACATTCATGATTTATAACTGTGTACTAAATTTGCCAGGACACACATAAATGTCAGGTTATAATGTGCTTTTTTGTTGATCCATCCTTTCCTTTGTGCATCACTGAATGCCTTTACTCTGTTCACAAACACAATTTCACATCCAGAAGGCCAAAGAGACAAGACTGCCAAGGTCATGTGCAAGCTGCTGCGAGCTGAGCTCATCTTCTGTGGTGTTTGACAGCCCATGTGGAAAATGGAGTTTAGAGTTTATTCATTTGCATCTTCACTGTTAGTTTTCTGGATCCCTTAAATGAAGTCAACCATACGGCAGGAGCCTTGGCAGGGGCTTAAACATATTTTTTGGCAGCCATCTACGCAGAAAACAGCTGAAAGACTAGATCATGATCACTCTCCCATGAGTAAAGTACTTCTCTTTTCATTGTACTGAGTGACCACAAACTGTTGCTCCAAAACAAGCTGAAAGAAGGCTCTCAGTGTAGTGTTTGAGTGTCTTAAATTGGATTTCAACAGCTGATCATCTACATCTAATTAGTGCCATCTGCTTTTGTCAGCCTAATTGCACTGCTGTGACAACTAAAGGGATCAGTAACCATAATTTGCTTTAACTACTCTAATCTTCCTTTCCATTTTATGTTGTGGTCAGGTACCATATAAGTAAATCATGATGATTCAACAGCATAATAATGTCCATTTTCACTTAAATGGACCGCAGTTTTGATCACTTCACCCATGTCATGAGTTTCTAAATTGAGATCCATATTACCATGACACCTCAGGTTTACTGCAGATTGACCAAGCAGTGCTCAAATGTTAAATTCTGGCTCAATTTAATTTACAATCCCAAATCCAAAAAAGTTGAGGCGTTGACAAAAATGTAAATAAGAACAGAATGCAATGACTTTTAATCTCATAAATCAACATTTTATTCACAACAGAACACAAACAACAGAACGGATGTTGAAACTGAGGCATTTTACCATTAGTGGTAGTAAGTGGTACTAATAAAAACAGCTGGAGGAGCATTTTACAACTTTTAAGTTTAACTGGCAACAGTTCAGATACATGACTGGGTATAAAAGGAGCATTTAAGAGAGACAGAGTCTCTCAGGAGTAAAGGCAGTTTGTAAAAAGCTGTGTCTAAAAATTCTCAAACAATTTCAGATATTGTCACTAAACTTTAAATTTAAAGATTTTCAATATCACATCATCTGCAGCAGATAATTAAAAAATATTCAGAGAATCTGGAGAAATCTCTGTGCAAGGTTTACAAGGTTAAAGGTCAATATGATCATGATCTTCGGGCCCTCAGGTGGCACTGCATTAAAAACAGGCATGATTATGTACTAGAAATCAATGCATGGGCTCAGGAACACTTCCACAGTTCACTGTCTGCCAACACTGTTGGCTGTGCAATCCAAAAATGCAAGTTAAAGTTGTATCATGCAAAGAAAAAGCCATGTGTAAACATGAACCAGAAAGTCTGCCATCATCTCTGAGCCAAAGCTCATTTACAATGGACTGAGGCAAAATGGAAAACTGTTCTGTGGTCAGATGACTCAAAATCTGAATTTTTTCTTTTTTTTTTTTTTTTTTTTTTTTTTTTTAAATACAGATGCCATGTCCTAAAACTTTGATGTGTTGCTGCCATCTGATTCAAACTGAGCTTATATTTTTCACAAAATGGTACAATGTCTCAGTTTAACATTTGATATATCATTTATGTTCTGTTGTAAATGAAATATTGTTTTATGAGATCTGAAGTTTTTTTATTCTCTTTTTGGTTACATTTTTTTTCAGCACCTAACTTTTTGAAATCTGAGTTGTGTTATCTACATTAACACTATTCAAAGATCTTCTATGTTGATGATAATGTCATTTACTACTGTGCACATATACTTGCACAACCTTTATCAGTCTTTAGAGTTCACTTCAGCACTTCAAAGTAGTTTGATTTTGTACAAAAATAGCTTCTCCAACTACATTTTTTTTTTCTGAATTCAGACAAAAACTTGTATTCTTTACATCTTCAAAAATAGCCAATAAAGCATTGTGTGGGAAAACAGACAAAATGAGATGTAAAAATTGAGGATGTATTGATTTTTAAATACATTCTAAAAACTACTGGGTTAAAAATAATCCATTCGGGTTACTCTGGTCACCCAGCAAAGGGCCCAAAGGGACTTACCCAACCCTGAGTTATTTCATCTCAGCAAGGTTAGTTGGTTTATGTTTTTTGGCCCAAAAATTAGGTAAAAACAACTAGGTTGGTAAAAGCTACCAAAAATGTGGTTTCAGGGTTTCATTTCAGATGTTTTTGTTCCAAAACCAAACCACACCATCCATTTTCTTCCAAGCCCACCGGGTCACAGTGATTGCAGGCTCCCCCTTTCTAACTCCCTCTGGGGGTTCCCGAGGAGTTCCCAGACCAGCCAGGATATATAATCCCTCACATCTTGGGTCTATTGTACACTAACCCCCTTCACAGTCAGGAAGTGAGCAACTTGGTGGATAACTTTGTCCATGGTGCATAATTGTTTGACATAGAAACAACAGTAATTTACCAAAAACATGAGCAAAGGAATCCCATCACTGATCACTGTACAACACACAATACCTAAATACATGTAGATGCACCTAGACACATCTAAACAACACGCAAAAAGCATGATGGGAAAACCCCACCCCCAAATTTCAAATGGCAGTATCCCCCACTCCCCTGCTCATTAAGCAACCTCTTCTCATGGGTCACTATTTGTAATCCAACACTGGGTCAAACCTACCCAACCTGTGACCCAACAGCCTTAACCCAGAATCTGGGTAATTTAAAAAAAAAAGTATTTTTTAGTGTTTAGGGTTTTTACTTGATGATAACTTGTCCGAGAAGACATTTAGTATTTTGCTACAAAGCTTAGGCTCTTACAAAGATTTGGCAATAGAAACAATTCCTTTTTCCTCCTTTAAAGTAAAAAGAAACTACTGGAGTCTAGTTTTTAACTGTCCTTGACTGTGGTGATGTGTTGTACATGAATGCCTGTTATCAAAGCCGTCACTGAATGGCATATTTCATATTCTAAAACCAACTTGGCTTCTTTAAACAGTCTCCAGCTAGTGCATTGTTATATTTTCATTTAGAAAGCTGCTATGGGCAAAATTCTTGACTAGCTTTATTATCTTTTTAATCTTCAAGGTTCAATTGACAACCTTCCTGGTTGGACACTGTGTAATTTGGTGTTTCCAAAGTTTAAATTCAGTTGGGAAAGAGAGTTTTTTGGTGTTTTGCACCTTTAGGCTTGGAAATAAGACCTATCTGATTTTTAAGTTACCGTAAATGTAGGGTAACCCAAGTCCCTCCTGAAAACTTCATCATTTGGTCTGTCTTTGTAAAAATGTTTAGCTTAACTTTTTTTTTCTACTATTCTTGGTCAAATTGTGTTTACTTGTGTGCTTCAGTGGCTACAGGAGGGGAAGAATGGATGGAGATACCTGGTGAGGGGCAGTTATTGTTAAAATGACTTATTTTGATATAGCAAGGAGCTCACATTCTGAATGTACTGTCAGATTTCTTCTTTTCAGACATAGACAGGAACTAGAGCTGTGTTGGCTTATTTCACATTTTGTGGGTATGTTTATACTATGGATACCCAGATGTATGTGCAGAAATATCAAACAGTGGGTTTTTCATGATCTATCCCCTTCAATTCTGCAGAATGGACAGCATCTCTGTGCCCCCTAAAAGTTCTCTTGCTTGTTCCATTCAGGGAGGAACAAGTTGCTTTAAATTGTAAAACTCATATAACTTTTTGTCAGGCATGAAAATAATATCTGAAAAAGTTTCTCTTCCACTCCTAGCTCCTCATCTTCACGAGGACAAAACTTTTCCTCCATCAGCTTGAGAGCACTGCTCAGCACAGAGTGTAGATGCAGACAGTTTCTCTCAACATAAATACTCAAAACAAGGGCAAACTGCAAGAAACAGGACAGCTTTACTCTATGAGCTTGTTTGCACCTGAACATCATTGGAGCTTTGCACATTATTGTCATGGGAGCAACAGATGCACCTATTTTGGAGCTATTAGCAGTTGTAATTCATCCTTAATATATTGGTAGAGATATACTTTCATTTTGCCTCTGTGTCAGCCCAAGTCTCTAAAAATGGTGTCTCTTTGAGCAATGATTTACCTCTGTTGGTAGGGCCAATCCCCCCCTGTGTGGAGGCTAAATCCTCTGTCATGGCCCTGGGTTGGACTGCTGCTCTTTGCCATTTTGTTCTTTGTAATATTTCCCTTTTTCTTTCCATATTTTCCATCCCTCATACTGGCCAAACGGCCCCAAGGACTAAAAAATAAGCTTAAAAAACTCTTATAACTCAAGGTTGAAATATAATACATGACAAACCAAATCACAAAGCTCATCCCCTGAATAACCCTGAATAAAAGCTATTGAAGTGGAATTTAAAAGCATAAAACAGTTAGCCCAAATGTATTTGAGTCTCATATAAAAGTCTTTAATTGCTTTTTCTTTGTGTAAATATCTATCTGATTTTTCTTCTCTGTGTTGTATGAAACTGATGTCTTAAAGCTACATTTTTAGGCTTTTTGCCCCATTATGATAGGATAGCACCAAAAAGTGACCTGATCAGGACTAAATCCAGCCACCTGTGTGTTTGGGACTCTAGCTTCTATATAGGTGCATCCCAAAGAAATCAGAATATTGAATAAAAGTTCATTTTCTCCTGTGATCTCCTTGAGAAAGTTGCATTTCTATATATTCAAGATTAAGTAAAACATTTCAAGCCTTTATTTTAATCTTGATGATTTTGGCTTACAGCTTATTGAGATTAAAAAATCAGCTACCTAAAATATTAGAATTTGTGGAAATGTCAGATTTTCACAGGTTTCCTGAGCCCTCATTCTCTCTATCTGGTTCAGTACACACAACAACAATCATGGGGAAGACTGATGACTTGACAAACGTCCAGAGGACAATCATTGTCATCCTCCGCAAGGAGAGTAAGGCACAGAGGATTACTGCAGAAAGGGAAGGTTGTTCTCAGAGTTCTGTATCAAAGCATACCATATTTATTGAAGGTTTACCGGAAGGGAAAAGTATAAGAAAAGGTGCAAAAGCAACAGGGATGAGCTCAGGCTTCAGTGGAACGTCAAACTTTGTTTGGTACACCTTGCTAGTACCGGGTTGGACCACATTTTTTCTCCTTAACTGCCTTAATTCCTTTTAGAAAAGTTTCAACAAGATAATGGGAATGTTCCTAAGAGATTTTGGTCCATATTGACATGATAGCATCCTGGATTTGCTGCAGATTTTTCGGCTGCACATTCATGATATGAATCTCCCATTCGACCATGTACCAAAGGTGCTCTATTGGATTGAGATCTGGTGTCTGTGGAGGCCACTGGAGTACAGTGAACTCATTGTCATGTTCAAGAGACCAGTTTGAGATGATTTGATCCTTGTGACATAATGTGTTATCGTGCTGGAAGTAGCCAACTGTGTCATGGAGGGATTGGCATGGTCAGCAACAATACTCAGGTAGGCTGTGGCATTTAAATGATGCTCAGTTGGTACTAGGGGGCTCAAAGTGTGCCAAGAAAATCTCCCCCTCACAATTACACCACCACCAGCCTGTTGATACAAGGCAGGATGGATCCATGCTTTAAGGTTACACCAAATTCTGCCCTCATCTGAATGTCGCAGCTGAAATGGAGACTCATCAGACCAAGCAATGTTTTTCCAATCTTTTAATGTCCAATTTTGGTGAGCCTGTGTGAACTGTAGCCTCAGTTTCCTGTTCTTAGCAGGCAGGAGTGGCACCAGGTGTGGTCTTCTGCTGCTGTAGCCCATCTGCTTCAAGGTTTAACGGGTTGTATGTTCAGAGATGGTTTTAACGAGTGATTTGAGTTACTGTTGCCTTTCTATCATCCTGAACCAAGACATTTTCGTCCACACAACTGCTGCTCACTGGATATTTCCCCTTTTTTGGACCATTCTTTGTGAACCCCAGAGATGGTTGAGTGTCCCAGTAGATCAGCAGTTTCTGAAATACTCACACCACATAAAAAATCACTTTAATTACCTTTCTTTTCCATTTTGATTCTTGGTTTGAACTTTAGCAAGTCGTCTTGACCAAGTCATCCCTAAATGCATTGAGATGCTGCCATGTGATTGGCTAATTGGATATTTGTGTTAACAAGCAATTAAACAGGTGTATCTAATAAAGTGGCCAACGAGTGTATATGGGTACCTGCTTTATCAACTGAGCCAAACAAACACCCTGAGTTTTGTTGTTGAAACTGTGTTTCAGCTATTTTTAGACATGCCTTAAGATCTCTGATATTCGTGGGACTAACCTGGCTTAATAAATGTCAAATAAAACCTTACTGCAACAGGCCTCTGACAACAAGTTTCTTGTGTTATCAAAAGTGAAAGTAGGTAGAAAGATGGTACAGTCAGTTTTTACCTCTTAACACTGTAGGTGCAGCCCACACAGACAGGCTACAGACAGGATTTAGTTAGCTTGGAGGCTTTCTTGCAGGGAGGCAATACTATTACCTACCAGTAACATTACAACCCAATTTACATCTAAGGATTGGAATCAGCTGTCTCACTCTGCTGATTGCTGTACTATGGCAACAGTTGCCTCTCATACCTTGCAGACAGACTGTGAATGAGCATTAATAATATAGCAAAGCTATACTATACCTATAAATGAATATTAATAAAGCCATGCTATATTATACAAGAAGATTAAGTCTGCTCTCCCTGAAGGATAAATCTAAGGAACTTAAGCATATTACGTCTTTATCACATTGTCGGCAGCAACAGCCTCTGTCTCAGGTTTGTGCGCTGAGTTATGACCTCATCATCCCGTTTGTACAAAGGGAAAAATTAAATTAGTTAGAGTAATGAACCTAGGTGCTTTCCATGAGAAATTCCTCTGCTCATTGTTCCCGGAGTCGTTTAAGGGACTAATCTGCCGCATACGCCCCCATCTCACTTAAATCCTGGCCGTCTGAAAGAGCTGTCAGGGGTCTGCCTCCTCAAACATGACTCCCCATGGGGGTCCTAGATCAAAGATGAAAAGTGTGCTGAACGATTCAGGAGGCTGGGGCGGAGGGGATGGCATGAAGGGAGTTGGAGGAGTGCGATTCATCAAATTAACAAATTTGCTTTCCTTTCCCCCTAAAGGCAGCGGAGTAAATTCTCGGGTACTTAAATCGGCAAAGCACTGACATGGCAGTAGAGAGGGAGGGAGGAGTCCGAATGTAGGGGGAAGTTCTTGGTTAGACAGTGATGTGAGCGTGAAGGAACGTGTAATTAATGACACTCTTACTCCTAATTAAAACCTCTTAGCTTTCCCCTCACAAGGTTGCAGCAGCTGGTATAGACAAGGCCCTCACTGTGAGATGAGAGACATAAATTTCATGACAGTATCGCGAGGCAGCACCTGCTTATGCCTACACCTGTCACTGCTGGAATCATACCTCATTCTGTCAATGAATTAACATCCTCCTGGGCTGAGAGAGGAGAAAAAAACGGCACGTTCTCTCATCCCGGAATCAAATCCCTGGTGGTTTCAAGGAGGTACTATGTATCCACTTTCAAAATTTAATTTATCGTTGTTTGGTTCTCCTAGGCAGACACCTGCCTCCTCTAGTAAAAACGGCATACTCTAGATCTGAGAGATTTCCCCCAGGATCCACATCACAGTATTGCCTTGTAACTATAACTTAATATCATGTCAAAATCTCCCGAGGATGATACAGCTAGTCAAGCCACAGACAGAGAGGGAAAACAAGAGCAAGTCAAATGCTGGGAGAAACAGATGGAGGCCAAGAGCAGGTGGAAGAGAACGAAAGAGAGAGAGGCAGCTTCAGGGAGCTGAGAGGGAGAAAAGGAAACCCCCACACACAAAAGGAAACATAACACAATTTCCCCCATGATAATAGAGGCAACATGGGAACAATAGAAGGCTATCAAGTCATTTGAAAAAACAATAGGGAACAGCATGGTAGAGCCATTTAGTATAAAATTTTAATGCTAGTTCAATAAATGATTCTGTTGTCTTTTACAGAAGTGTTTTAACAGGGGCTGAATGCATGAGTAGCCCTGAGGGACATGCACAGATGCACTTCTTGCAAGCCATAATACTCCCGCTCTTCTATCCATTCTTTAAGCCTCATGTCTTTTATTCTTTCTCTCTGTGCACAAAACCTGTTGGCCTTGGCCGATGAGCCTTTATGGGCCTGCTGTTTTTTTTTTTTTGTTTTGTTTTTTTTTTTCCTCCTGCAAGCTCCATTAGTGATCACACTGAAGGTATCTATGCCTTATTTCTCTCTTCCGCACATCTTTTAAACACTTTTGTAAAAAAAAAAAAAAAAAAAAAAAAAAAAAAAAAAAAAAATATTGGAACAACAGATTTAGCATGATGTCATTTGTATGCTATGACCGGCCCATGACAAGACAGTCCGGCCTTGGACCTATCATCTTTGACAGCTGCTCTCACAGACCACTCATCTGAGATGCTGTAAATCAGAATGGAAATACACGCAAAAAGCTCTTGAAATAAAAACGGATTACACTTAGGGTTAGAGTGAAGGTTAAGGTAAAAGTTAGGATACAAAATGTTAAAAAGAACCGAGGAAACAGTCTGCTTACAGGTTTGAAGCTTTTCCTTAATGAAAACTCTCTCACGCAGGCAGCGTAGCTTATTTAACACTGTTACCTGCGTTAGCCACAGAACTACATAGCTAAAGCTAAGCTCACAAATCAGGTGAGTAAGCTATGTATCTACATTATCTGTGTAGCTAAGTTAGCTTAAACCACGTTTGCTAGAGTTCATGTTGCAAAAGCTCAAATTGCTAAAGCTTCTTATCTATAGACAAGAGAGCTACATAGTTAACTTAGCAAAAGTTAAGCTCTCAAAGTAGCTATGTGAGCTATGTAGGTAAGTTATCAACATGGCTATGTTAGCTTAAGCTACGTTTACTAAAGTTCACATTGCTAAAGCTAAACAATCTAGGAAAAAACAGAGCTATGGAGCTAACGAAGCTAAAGCTAAGCTCACAAAGCAGCGATGTAAGCTACGTAGGTACATTGTGTACATAACTATGTCACTTTTAGCTACATTTTAGCTCACAATGCCTAAGCTCATGCTACTAAAGCTAACTTACCTTTAGATAATAGAGCTACATAGCTAACATAGCTAAAGCTAAGCTCACAAAGCAGCTATGTGAGCTTCAAAGGCACATTATCTATGAAGCTACATTAGCTTTAGCTATGTTTGCTGAAGCTTACCTTGCTAAAGCTAATTTAGCTAAACTGGCTTATGTAGTAATTACATAGCTATGCTAGCTTTGACTAAAGATAACAAAGCTAAAGCAAGCCACCATTTGTGTAACTACGTCTGAAATGGGTCTAAGCATAATTTAATCCTGAAATAGACCTCGGATCTTGTTCTCTGATTCATTTATGAAATATTTCTTAGTCTATAAAATTTACTGTTTGGTTATTTCATGAATGTAACTGCCAGACTTAGTTGATAGAATTGTATTTGAAAAAGAAATCTAATGCATTGTACCGGCCAATACGGCACTTCCTTTCTGAGATACACAGCGTCTCACATGGTCTGCAGCCAGAATTTATTTGAATTTATCTAACCAGTAAAGCCTTACTGAGACCAAGAATCTCATTTACCGGAGAGTCCTGGCCAAGACAGGCCACGGCATGATAAAGAGTTACAGACATAAAACATAACAGTCACAGACATCAACCAGTCCTGAGTCACAGAGCTCAGTCATTAGTCAAAACATATACAGTTCTTCTAATGATTTTACTCTACTTTAAAAAAAAAGATTCAAAGAGACCAACGCCCTGAGACATAGAGTCTTCTCCTGGATCAGATTTCAGGCTGAAGAAGCAGCGTACCTGAACCTCCTTTAACTTGCACTTTTGGAACATAAAGCAAAAGTAAGCCCTATAACCGAGTCACAGAACGAAGTCTGTATCTTCCAGCACTTTTCACATGAATAAAATCTCACAAGGATGATGGAGGCAGATTGAGTAGTTTTAAAAATAAGGACATGCCAGTTATTAAGCCTACAATTTAGTGATGAGGGCCATCTGACTCGATCATACAGAATACGATGATGAGTTAAGGACTTAAGATTGGTGATAACCCTCAGAGCCCCATGGTACACAAGATTTGAAAAAAAACTCAAAGCATTACTTTTGAAATTTACAAAGATTGTATTGTCCAAAATATCACTGTGCTTGTTTTCTTTCCAACAGTTTCTCCTCAAAAAACAAACTGAAAAAAAAGAGAAAATAGTGCTGCATAACAGAACACTTCTGCTGCTTCATTCTCATTTCCTGCTCAAATGGCACTAGCAGCTCCTCCACTCAGCAGCATGGACATTCCTGCTCCATAGAGACGATTATTGATAATTGCTGATGTCATATCGATGTTCTGATGTTGTTGCCGGGGTTGACCGATGATGAGATCTGTTGTCTGCATTAATGGTGTGCTGTCACCCGCAGTGATAACATGCTGAACAGAAAACTCTAAGTGAGTGTGACTGTGCATGTGTGTCAGAGTGTGCAGACGAATGGTTGGCAGGTAGCTAGGGGGGAAATGTGACATTTGACTGACACATGACTAGGGTATGATGTTTATTCCTCTTTATATTATTCATAATTGCCTTCTCCAACCTTAACAGACTTGATGCTTTAAAGAAAGAAAGATCCCATGATCCAGAGCATCACACTATTTCAACCATGAGACACTTTGCAGTTAAAATGGTGGAAAATTGATTGAAGCAGTGAAACAACTTGTCATCTTTGTGCACCCTGATAACATGATGAATTGCAGCTCTGGACACCTCGATCACCTAAGCTGTCTTGGTAAGCCACACTTGATCACTGTCAGAGGAGCTCAAGATGGTCAGTGATTGCTGTAGAGACGATGGCTTACCACCTTCCACTCTCTCTCTCCCTCCCTCTCTCTCTTTGCCTTTCTCTCCCTCACACAAACATGCTCATTTGTGTCAATCTAGCTGTCTGACAGACCTGAGATGAAAATAGTCCAGAAAATAATCTTTCAGAGTACATCATGTACGGAGCAAACATGATGAAGTTTTTTGTGATCCCATCTGAAAAAAAGTCCTCAATAAGATTTGTTTAACCTTTCCTAAGTGTAGAAAAAAAATCTTTGTTTTAAAGGATAATGTAAATATGGTCACTAAAAACTAATAAAATGCTTTTGTTTACCTGGTAACAGCAGCAACAGGTTTCCTTATTGGCTGAATTCAGAATCAACTGGCTCATATAAAGCCAAACTGTATAGGAATGAGCAGCATGATTCAGACTGCCCCACTAGACAAGGATGAATACAAAACACACTATCTGGACAAAAGTATTCAGCCACCTGACCAGGGGTACCGACAGGGACCGTGATGACATTTTTTTAAAATACAACTTTAATATGGAGTTGGAAGGTATTCCACAAGATTTTGACATGTGTTTTGGTGGGAATTTATTCCCATTCATTCTGTATAGAATTTATGAAGTCAGGCACTGATGTTGGACAACAAGGCCTGGCTCAAAATCTCCATTCCAATTTATCTGTAAGGTGCACGTTGAGGTTGAGGTTGAGGTTGAGGTCAGGGCTCTGTGTGGGCCAGTCAAGTTTTTCCACATCTAACTCATCAGACCATGTCTTTATAGTCCTTTCTTTGTGCACTGGGCACAGTCATGTTGGAATAGAAAACCCCAAACTGTTACCACAAAGTTGGAAGCAGCATTGTCCAAAATGTCTTAGGATGCTGAAGCATTCAAAATGTCCTTCACTGGTGATAAGGGGCCCATAACCCAAACCTTGAAAACAGCCCCATACCATTATACCTCCTCCATCAAACTTCACAGTTGGCACAATGCAGGCAGGTAACATTCTCACCCATCTGGCTGCCAAACAAGGAACGACCTCAGCATCCTGAAATGATAGAATTGATCTAAGCTTTGCAAGGAGGTGAAAAAAGATAAACGTCAGGACCAAATGTGTTATTATAAATATCACTGTACTTCAATTTACAATTTTTATAAAGTCTCATAATGTTAGAAATATTTCCTGTCACCCCAAGCACCCTAAGTATCAGGGTTATGAGATTACCTCCAGGTAACTGTAGGGGAATCTACAGCAAAATATGATGGGTCACATCTCACCTTTGACTTAAGTGATACGGTGATGAGTATTAAATTTAGAACCACACTCCATCTTTTTACCACATCCTAACTGCTTGACATGGGATTTTCAGTGCACACTGATACATGTGTCTGTGTTGATATGTATGCTGTTGGGTGGGGGTGGGGGGCTTGAAAATATTTTCCTCTGACAAAGAGAGTACGGCAGTAAAAAAATTAGCCGCTGCTTCATACCGTCTATTATGCTACACTGTAAGTGGAGTTATCCATAGTGGCATTAACCTTTCCTTTTAATGTAGCATGATAAAAATGAGACTGTCGGTAAAAAAATAAGCAATGAAGAAAGAGTGGGAAAATTGTGGAGATCTTTAACAGCACAACCATCCATCAGGATACTACTAAGGCTCTAAGGTCATGGGGTGAGATGATCTCATGAAACCCTGAGTCTTAGGAAGGTCCTTTTCTGGCTATTTCAAAGTCTTCCTATATCAAGAAAGTCAGGCTAAATTAGAGAAAAGGTCAGGGTAGCTCAGCTTGTAACCGTGGATATTAAAAACCGTTGAGACAACCTTAGTGTTATAAAGTGCCTCAAAAAGTACTCAGCCCCTTGGATGTTTAACCCTTTTATTATATATACTGAGTGCAGGGATTGTGTCTCAAGTAACTGTAGCATAAAGACACCTGTGTCTGGAACGTCCAGTCAGTGGTTAATCAGTATCCCTAGCTACCATTACACCATGAAGACAAAAGAACACTTCAAGTAACTTAAAGCAAAAATGTGGTTGAAAAGTATAAGTCAGGGGGTCTATCCAAAAAGAAACCCAAGGATGTTAATAGCCCCCACAGTTCAGTTAAATCCATTATCATGAAATGAAAGAATACGGCACATATGTAATTCTACCTAGATCCAGCCATCCTCACAAACTAAGTGAGACTAAGAGGGAGACTAGTGAGAGAGACCACCAAGACACTTATGACTACTCCGTTGGAGTTCCAAGCTTCAGCAGTTGAGATGGGAGAGACTCTGCATACAACTGTTGCCCAGGTCAAACGTGAAGGGAGAGAAGCAAAGAGAAAGCCACTGTTGAAGAGAGCTCAGATTAAATTTTGACTAGAATTCACCAAAAGGCATGCTGGAGACTCCATGGTTCAGTGGAAGAAAGTTCTTTGGTCTAATGAGACCAAAATGGTGCTTTTTGGCAATCAGACAAGACACCAAACACTGCATATCACCACAAACACATCATCCCCACTGTGAAGCACAGTGGTGGCAGCATCATTCTGTGGGGATACTTCTAGGCAGCCGGCCCTGGAAGAGTAGTTAAGGTAGAAGATAAAATGAATGCGGCAAAAAATAGGAAAATCCTGGAGGACAATTTTATTCAGTTTGCAATAGAACTACGACTTGGGAGAAGATTTATCTTAAGCAAGACAATGACCTGAAGCATACAGTGAGAGAAATGGTTTTTAGACAACAATGTGAATGTTCTGGACTGACTGAGTCAAAGCCTGATCTCAGTCCAATAGAGATTGTGTGGCCAGACTTCAGAAAGGCTGTTCGCAACCAATCCCTGTGCAACCTGGCAGGGCTTGAGTAGTTTTGCATAGAATTGCAGTGTCCAGATTTGCAAGCCTGAGTGAGACCTAGCCACACAGTGCTGTGATTGCAGTCAAAGGTGCATCTACTAAATACTGATGTAGAGGGGTAGAACATTTTTGCAGTCACTTATTTTACATGTTTTATTTAGTTGACATTACTTTGTGGAAATCTGTTATCAATTTGCCATTAAACAAGGATTTTTGTGATTTTTTTGTGGTTACGTTGACCATTATAGATTTTTACAATCGATAAAAGGGTAAAACATCCAAGGGGGTGATAACTTTTGATATATTAAGGAATGCAGGCATGGTCAAGCCAATCTACAAAAGTTTAAACCAATTACATTGGTAAATGGAATTAAGTATGCAGAGAACTACAACCTGTAAGCAAATTGTGTAAACCATTTCCCCTTAATCAGACATGAAATGAATCCATTACACATAATAGATGCATTGCTTATCATGCTATGCAAGAATGATGAAAATAATTGAGGCTTTTGAGTCTTTTCTCCCATTTAGAACAGAACAATTCCATTTTTTAGTTACTGGCAGGCATCTGTCTATTATTATATGCACCTAATGGGCGACTTGTACTTAAATGTGTGGGCTAAACAGCTCTGTGATGTCTCATGAGATTACTAAATCGTCAAATCAATTAACAAATCAGGTCATTATCATTCACAAAGCAGGTGCCATCATTTGAATCACAAAACAGAAAATCACCTTTAGTTTTCATCTAACACCTGTGCAAGGAGAATTGATCGAAAAGTGTCGAGCAGTGACATCTAGAAACTTTCTAAAACAAGTAAACTGATGTCCATTTGTACAAAACTGTCAAGAGTGCATGAACAGCTCCATGAATAAGCCACCCTGGGCATAGGTTAATGTCTTGCTCTGGTCCAAGCAGGGGAACCATTTCTCAAAATGCTTCCGCGATATTAGGCAGAGAGCCAGACACGACCACTGGGACACATAGCGAGTGAGCCTTCACTTTGTACTGCATAACCTCCAGCAAGATGTGCACAGGTAATTATCTTTTTTTATAAATTACAGCAAGGCGCTAATTACAAAACAATCTTTGAGAATGGCAACACAATTTCTGGGACTCACTTCCTTAGAGGACATTTATTGGGACTGTTTACAACACCTACATGCTCTATCTATAATATAGAATAATGTATTATTATATATATATTGTATATATATATATATATATATATATATATATATTATTCTAGATAAAGATATCTTTTATTATATTATTATTATATTATAATTATATTATAATAGAGCATTATTATATTATTATATATCTATAAAGTTATTGTATTGTATCTAGCCTGTTTTGTCTCAAGAACTTTGTGTTAGTGTTGTTGACCCCTGTGGACATATAATACATCTTATTTTTTTGCTAAGCCTGTCCTGCTTCTGCGTAGGTTGTGTTTTTTTCCAACAGATCATCATATCTTGCCTCCTGTGAACACTTAAAATGTATCCCTTCTTAATATTTGCTGTGTAACATGTCAAAAAAAATTGCAAATTGTTTCCTCTGACACCTACCCCATGGCAGCAGATGCAGGCCTTTAAAAATTACAATGTAAAAAAAAAAAAAAAATCATGTTTCTGATGGTCTTGTTTGCTTTTTTAAGGTCACAAGAAGGCACCACTATCGATTCCAGCTTCATCATAAGTGGCTGAAAACCTCTCAAAGGACCTTTAAATATCTAATAAAGCATGAGTGAAGTCAAAAGTGTGAAAAATGAGAAACAATAAAATTCAAAATAGGAAAGGGAAAAAATCTACCATTTTCTTCTCCTCACTTGCAGTGTCAAAGATATGGTTTAATGCACCCTCCATCTCCTCTATTGCCCTTTTAACACCTCTTACACACTCCTGGTTTTTCTTCTCACACAAAAATCAGTGAAATTTCTAAAGAAACATCAAAGGAGACGGATTCACCAGGGCATACAGAGGGTGCCAAGAAATCGTTTTAAAGTGCTGAGCTCAACAGATGCCCCCGTGCATCCAGCCTTAGCACAGAGCTCTGGCCAGTAAGGTATGCTGTCTTCCAAATCATGATTTACAGATAGAAATCATACAATGGGGTTTTCTAACATTTAACTACACAGAAAGTACACTCACTATCCAGGAATCTTATGGGTAAAAAAAAACCTTATAGTCTCTTTTCTATTACTGTCCAAAGAGGTGCATTGCTCCTATTATTATCAACACAAATATCTGACTAGTTATCCTGTGGTGTGAGGTGTTTAAAGTGTTCTTTATTCTCAAAATATGAAAAAATTAAGAAAAGGGGGCATTTATACATCCTCTTTTATAAGCTTAAATTCATCTTAATGGTTGTTTAACTGCATGTTTATGAATGACAATAACATCAGTATATTTTATGATTCCAGAAAAAAATTCATGCGCTTGGAAGATGATTATTGGAAAAGCTAAACAACAGGGTCCCATACATGATCTCTGCAGTATACCAGTATTCACAGTGCTGGTAACGACTTTGTTTATAAATGACGGTATCATCAGCGTGTCTTTTGATTCAAGAACAAATGTAAGTGCTTAGAAGATGGTGAAAGGGAAAACGATACAACAGGGCCCCATCTGCACTCAAACTACTAATAAGGACTTTCTTGACTCAAGAACACATTTATGTGCCTTGAACATAATTGGAAAATCTATACTACAGGGCCCAGATATGATCCCAGAGGTACACCGGTATTGGTCATGACTATGCTTATTCATAAATGACTGTATCATCAGCGTATCTTTTCGTTACAGAATAAATGTATGTGCTTTGAAGATGATTACTGGAAAAGCTATTTTACAGGGTCCCAGATATGATCCCTGAGCTACACCAGTATTTAAAGTACTGGAAAGGACTGTGCTTGTTTATAAATGACAATATCATCAAGGTATCTTTTGACTCCAGAACAAACTCCTATGCTTGGAAGATGATTATTGGAATGCTTTTCAACAGGGCCCCATATAAGATCCCAGAGGTACACCAGTATTCAAAATAACAGTAAGGACTTTACTTGTTTATAAATGAAAATATCAGCAGCGTAACTTTAAAATTAAAAAAAAAAAATATATATATATATATAGAGAGAGAGAGAGAGAGAGAGAGAGAGAGAGAGAGAGAGAGAGATTTTGGACAAGCTTTTCAACAGAAACCCAGATATGATCCCCCCTAAAGTGCATTGGAATTACCAGTACCAGTAAGAATGCTTGTTTTAAATTACAATATCATCAGTGTATTTGGAGGATGATAATAAGAAAAGCTGTACTACAGGGCCAAGATATGATCCTTGAGGTACACCAGTATTCTAAGAACCAGTGCTTGTTTATAAATGAGAATATCATCAGCATAAATCTTGACTCAAGAACAAATGTATATGCAAATGAACTCTTCAAATTTATGTGCCTTAAAGGTAAATGGAAAAGCTGTAAAACAGGGCCAAGATATGATTCCGGAGGTATTCAAAGTGCTGGTAATACTTTTTTTATATAAATATCAATGTAATCAGAGTTCCTTTAGATTTAAGAATAAATGAATGTGCTTGGAAGATGATTACTGAAAATCTTTTCAAAAGGGCCCCAGATATGACCCATGAAGTACATCAGTATTCAAAGTGCCAGTAAGGACTTTGCTTCTTCATAAATGATAACATCATTAGTGTATCTTTTGCTTCCAGAAAAAAAATCTATGTGCTTGGAAGATGATCAATGAAAAACCTAATCTACAAGGCATAGATATGACCCCTCAGGTACACCGGTGTTCAAAGTACCTGGAAGGACTTTGTTTGTCTTTACTATGAAAGAAAAGTTTAACTTGAAGCTTTTTTGTATGGGGTCAGTTTGTGCCATATACATTCAGCTTCAAGAATGTTATCTATGACAAACTTCATTTATGTAAAGGCAGCAGTGCAAACAGAACATTCTTTAGTTTTACTGCATAATTGAACTGGCAGACTTGTGACCCTTGGAAATGATTCAGTAGTGAAGTTAGTTGTAAAGTCACAGCTATGTTTATTTAACCATTGTGTCCATGGAAGGACAAAATAATAATGGTAGGAGCAAAGGAGGATTCAGGTAACTTAGTTAAAGGGCAGCAAAGTCCATGTAAGTAGGTAAGTATTAGAGTCTGCTGTAAATCTCCATCTAGAAACCAACAGATGCTGGGTTTAAAAAAAGACAAAAGACGCCTTACTTTATGAAGGGATTTGAACCAAAAAAGAAAGAGCTTTTATAAAACCACAGCGTGTTTGTGTGCTTACACCAAATAAGATCTTTATCTGAAGTGTAGTTTGGTCAAAGAGCATTCCTGGCGGTTTAAGGAATAGTTGATGATAGAATTTTGCATGGTCGGCTCATGGCAGCCTCATTAGATAAATATAGATGAGTAACTCAGATTAGCCCCGCTGATCTATGAATCTCACTCTCAGCAATTACACACAGGTGCCTAGGTTACACAAGATAGTCCTGCACTCCAAAGAAAAATACTTAATGCATGTCAGAATCATTTTTATTCAAAGCATGACCATAAAGGTCGTAAAAATAGGGGTAGTAACATGGTGCAAATATACTATGAAAAGCACCATAAAAACTATATACAAGTAAAAAATCACACATTATATATGAGCTTTTCTTCAGAATTGACTTAAAGTATCTTATTTATTCATTAAATTGGTAAATCATAACAGAACGATGTATCTGAGTTTGAAGTACTGCGTGTTAATGTGAGCATAGAGTGAAATTTGCAGCAGATACTTTTCTCAGAGTTTCTCTCTTTCCTCTTGAATACACTGATGATAATGAAGTGCAGCAGGCCACTCTCTTGTAATGTTCACCAGCGGGACAGATGGATGGCACCTTGACAAACAAAGAAAAACAGACAGACTGTGTCGCCTCACACAGATGCAGGGAAAAGTGGTGACAGGCTAACTCCATGCATATTGATGCCAGCCAGCCAGCAACGCTGGCCTATGTTTGATTGAATGGTCACACAATAGGAAAAGGCAGGCTACTTTTCATGCTCTCCCATCAATCAGAGCGACCGACTGCAGCTCTCTCAGCTTTGTTTTAGTGTCAATTAGCTAACGTGGTTCAGGTTGCAAGACGAACTTCTGAGGGTTCTGTTTTTCATAAAGCAGACATCATGTCACCATCAGCTGTGGGACCAATCAACCCCTTCAAACATCATTAGAGCAGATTAATGGTCAGAAGAGACTGACTAGTTAACTTATATACAATACTCTAGAGCAGGAGGACTTCTTCTGTCTGAAGTCTCTTCTAAGAATGGCAATAATCATGTCTCAACTTCAAGTAGGTGAGTCAAACATCGAGCTTTATGTGCAAAACTCCAAAATTAACTGTCTTTATGTCTCCAAAACTATCCCAAATCATCCTCCCTTTATGTTCTACTACAACAAAGTGATTGAGGGTTAGTTGCTTTTAGATGAGCGTACAGTTAAATAAAACTGAATCATCATCTTCTGTATTTTCTCTGTCGTACCACTGAGCCTAGGAGCCCAGAACAGATCAGTCAAAACTGCCAAAAATGGAAGCAAAATGCTGTGCCGTTCTTTCACTTGCAGCTGTGTAGTCCAGGCATCCATCCCAGGGTACTGGCACAGTGGAGGCGATCTTTTCTTGGCTAATCTTGTCCATGACGTCAATATGTGCTGGGGTTTTATTAGGCAAGTAGACTACTAGGCAAAACTTGTGAGATTTTAGTAGAAGAGACAATCTGCATCAGTCTGCAGATTCTGTGTCAGACAGTCAGTGTAGTATACAGTTATGTATCGCCTACTAAGGAGGGTAACAGTTATCAGTCGTTACAGGCAGTTCCTCTGATACAGTTTGACAACAAGCATTTCCTTTTCTCACAAATAAACAAAAACCCTGTTTCACCTACATCAGCCTTTAAAACAAAATGATGAGCAGAGAGGGGGAGCATCACTAAATGGAATGGTAAATAGACATGAGTTTGTAGTAGCGCGTTCCTAGATGTCTGACTACTCAGAGCGCTTTTACACCTACCCATTCACACTCATTCACTCCACATTCATACACTGATGGCTGATGTTGTTATGGAGAAGTGGCCAGCAGTGTCAGATAATCCCATTCATACACATTTGCATGCTCCTGACGAAGCAGTGGGAGCAAATTAAGATTAAGAATCTCCTCTCAGGACACATCGACATGTGACTGTAGGAGCTGATGATCAATTGTAGGACTACCAACTCTACCTACTTAGCCACAGTCACCTCACAAATGTGCATGCTTTACAGAGAACTAAGTACAAGGGTATGAAGTTATTGGAGGAAAAAATGACTAAATAATTGAGACACATTATCAAACATCAGTACCCTAAATGCATGCAAATATAAACCCAAGATGGCCCAAGATGCACATCTTAGTTTGTTAGCTTGATGCTAACAGAAAATGGGCAATGCTACTGACAGACTAACAGAATGATCTTGGCTACAACTAATTATTAACCTGACAAGCCACATTGACTTTTTCACATATCCACTGCATTGGATATATTTCACGCCCATTTGAGCACCACTCTACAGACAGTGTTTGAAAAGGCCTTTGAATGTAAGACTCAGAAGGTGAATGTATGAACGTTTTGACTGTCACATTCATTTCAGGGCGACAGGAAGAGCAGACAAAACATATGACAAGTGGAGCTTGACAGACAGCTGTTATCATTGTTTAGTACCAGTGGGGCCAGCTGGAAAATCAAACTCTCTGTGAAGCTGGCTGGGTGAAGAGCACATCTTTTTCTTCAAGAAAAGCTTTTAGTGTGGAGCTTTGCTCTTTTTCCTACTAAAGAAATAGTGTCCAAGTCTGATCAAACTGCAGCTGTAGCTACATGTATGCATAATCTCTTTAGAGGCTACCATTGTTTACAGGCTTGCAGTATGACTAAACCACACCTGCAGATATCACCTACTTCTCCTCAATTGACACTGACTGGTCCAGTCATTCTCTAACTGGGAACAGGCGTATCAGTTCACAGCTAGATTGATCTGCCTGATGACAGACATGGAGCCTGGCCTATCCATCAGCCTTGCAAGTTAAGCTAACCTTATTGAACATGAAGTATCATCTCTGTCATCTCTTTCCCCATAATTCCTGTCTCTCTTCAGCTTTCCTATCTAATAAAGTCAAAACAGACTGAAAAATAATCAAAAAGATATGTATTAAAAGTTGTTGGTAATTCCTTAAATAAAATCAGTTAACTACAAGATTAAGATTTGTTTTGGGCTTTTTGTGCCTTTATTGATAGAGAAGGACAGTGGATAGAGTCTGAAACAGGGACAAGAGAGTGGGGAGAGACATGCGGGAAAGGGCCACAGACCGGAGTCAAACTCAAACACCCCACGTTCATTGGGTACACCTTAAAACACAAGGCCATCTGCACTCCTGCAAGTTAATCTTTTCATTTTTTTTTTTTTTTTTTTTACCAGTTAGACTGTTTGGGTATTTCAATATTAAAACCATATCCATTCATGATCTTGTTAGTGTTATCTAATTGCCCCGGGTGTTGTCAGTCATGTTTTATTAGACATCATATTTTTCATTATGATCTGTGCATTTATTTTGTATTGTTTCAGATAAATTTCCCTTTCAAAATGCACATTTTTTTCTTCCTTTATATTCTTTATGTTGATTCATTTCTTTTGCCAAGTACTACATTCTTTCGATAACTAACTCCAAGGATATTCAGTTTGTTGTCAAAGAAGATGTCATGAGTAGAGACCCATCAGACAATGTCTTAGAAGGCTTAGAAGTTTTTAGAGACCTGGTATTTTTGGTTCATCTATGCCAACCATGTCGTAAGCTCCATCGTTTGTATTGAATGATTTTTTAAAATGTAAATTTATCGGAATCCTCATCTTACATTAGCATTCTTTACTATGGAAACATTTACAAAAAGGAATTTCAAGAAAGAGACTTTAAAAAACAGACTTTACAACAACATCAAATGTTGCAAAAAAATGTCTCCACAGGAGAAGCCATTCGGCCTTAGGTAGTGCAGGGCAAAAAGCTGAAGTGGAACACAGTTAATGGAGATTCTTGGAAGTACTTTTTTACAGGCACTTTGTGCAGCTTTTACTAGACTTGCTGAATATCCAAACAGCACTGTCAAAATCAAGTGGGAAGTTGATGCAATCTTCTGTACAATGTCAGAAGTTCAGTATCAGCTCTGCTGCCTGCAGTCTGCATCACTGACACACTGATCTGAGCCATCTTACAAAACCTTCACACCAATCTTTTCCCGACCACGTCATTCACCCTGCAGATTTTTACTGCACACTCCTTTAATAAATGGATAACTATGATTTGTGTTTGGTTTAATTCACTGAATGTGCTTTTCTGTGTCTGTAACTTTGACAGACTTCATTACAAATGGGGCCTTGTCTTAGTAATTTTGTTTCCAGTGTTGTTTTGTGCCTCAGTGAATGTCTGGTCTTGATTATGGCAGCTGATGAGGTGATTTGGCGTGATAGCAGGCCAGGTTTATCCATGAGATTTGTTGCCTGTAACTGTGGGTCTGGTCTTGGAGCAGATACACCAGTGTTGGCATACTGATTTTTTTTCTACCCCATGTCAGATCATTGTGTGATTTACAAAAGTTACACATAGCAGTCTTGATACTCTTAATATAAACCTCCCCACAAGGTGTTACTGACTGTAACTAACTATCTCCGTGTAGTTTATCCATTATCATGAAATGTCATGAACTGCGTTATTCCAAATGTGGCATCCATCACGGAACCACGCTTGAAGTTACTGAGCTCTTCAAACTGACACATTTTGTATCACAAATGTTTGCAAATGAAGACTACATGGCTAGGTGCTTGATTTTATACACCTGTGGCAATGGGTCTGATTGAAACACCTGCATTCAATAATTAACAGGTGTGGCCAAAAATTTTTGTCCATGTAGGTTTTGAAGTCAGCATGAGCACTGTCCTGGGACTAGTTCAAGTGATTCTGTGGAGTTGCCTGCAGGTAACATTACATGTCATAAGCTATTGGAAATTGTAGGCTGTGGTCAGGTGGTTGGTGGGGGAGTGAGTTGGAAGTCAAGTGAAAGTTCTGTTACATACAGGTAGGTTTTGTGCAAGATGTGCAAGATTCAGCACAAGTTTTAGCCCTAGCAGGGACAAATAAATCCAGGCTGACTTCTGAGAAATTGCTGTTTGCCATGAAATTTAAGTTAGGAATAAATCTTTGGGGGGTGTTGAGGACAATGCAACAGAACAAAAGTATATGAATTTAAACAAGATAGAGAGAACATGAGAGATTTGTAGCGAATCAAAGTTAACTCTAAAAGTCAAAGAAACCAGATGTGCTGAAGTGATGTGATGTGAAACTGTGTGGGCTGCTGTGATGCTGTCTCCTGTGGTTGATAATAGAAAGCAGGATGAGAGCAGTCTGGGACATATTCAGGTGTTCACGGACATTACATCAGAAATGTTAATGTGTCAGGTCATGACTCACCTGGTTTGGAGCATAGTACAGGAATGGTGTCTCCTAAAATAGAGTTCCCCTGTCTGATCATCCTCCATCTGTTTTAAGCCTGGCACACATGAAAAGAGTTTTTTTAAAACGGAACCTATTTTGAAAATCTGAGACTTTCCCTACCCAACCACCAATGATGACACACATATTTAACCATTATATTCGTAGAGTTTGAAGCATACAATGAGATGATCAACATGGTACACCACACACTAAGTGATTCATTTACCCACAACTGTTTGATACCTGCTATATCCATTGCAATAGCAATTTTGGTCAGCTCCTCTCCTTGTTAGTTCAACTGTTCTACAGCAGTGTTTCCCAACCATTTTCCCTTGGAGCCCCTCCTACATGTACCTAAGAAAAGCAGAGCCCCCCTAGGACCCAAGAGAGAAGAAAAAGTGACACACTGTGGCCAAAAATCAACATAGATTTTAATTGTTTCACTGATAAAAACCCCTAAAAGGCCTATGGATGCTTTCCTTATCAAAAGACCATTGTATAAACTACTTAACTGTTTTATCATGGTCTTTGTCAATACTTACAAATCTAATTTTGGCAGCCTCAGAGCAGATAAAGCCTCGTGCCACCCCTCAGATCTTTGCCACCCCCCTGAGGGGTCCAGGACCCCAGGTTGGGAACCAATGTTCTACATGACATGTTGTATAGAAACTTGTGTTGTTGCCACAAGGATTAAGGATCAAGGATATCAGCTGCTGAAGCTTGTAATTCTTTCAGAGCAGTCATAGGTGTCTTGATGGCCTCTCTCATCAGTCTCTTTGTGCGGTCCCTCGGTCTGTGAGGACGGCCTGACCTAGGCAGATTTACGCATGTGCCATATTCCTTCCATTTCTCAACAATGGGTTTCACTGAACTCGGGGGGATGGTCAGTGCCTTGGAAACATTTTGTATCCATCCCCAGAGTTGTTTGGAGTGTTCTTTTGTCTTCATGGTGTAATGGTAGTGAGGCATACTGATGAACAAGTGGCTAGGCCTTCCAGACACAGCTGTCTTTATACTACAATCACTAGAGACACATTCACTCAAGTGATACCCATTCCACTGCTAGCACCATCTGGCTAAACCTTTGTTGAATTAGGTCAATCACTTTAAAGGGGGTGAATATTTATGCTGTCACTTATTTTACAGTGCATATTTTTTAATTGACATTATTTTGTACAAATCTGTTGACATAAATAGTTTTATTATCTTTTGGTAAAAAAGCAAATTTTTATTGACCATGATTGATTTATAAAATCAATAAAAGGGTAAAAAATCCAAGGGGGCTTCATAGGTACTGTACGTTCCATATACCAATCTTGCTCATTGCTGCTTGGCTTTCTTCAGTGTGCCTCCACACAACAGAGTCTCTGATCATAAATATTGAACATGATTACCATTTATGATCATAAGTCCACAGCTCTGGTCTATTTGTGAGCAGATCAGAGGGAAAGATCACTCTCAACACATCAGAAAATCCAGCAAGATTATCATTTAGATCCTCCGGATAATCAGGCTCTAAGTGATGACTGGGTTGTGATTCAAATGCTTTTATTCATGTCTGCATTGTGGATGAGTCATTGTTTATTGGCAGTGATAAAGCACAGGGTTATTTTGATGGCATACATGGAACAGAAGACACATCTTTTAATCGTACTTTCACAGAATGACACGAAGAAACAATTTATTAACTGCTCTGTTCTGTGAAAATTTTAAAGCATTTTAAGGATTTTATTAAAACGATGAGACATTTCTTCAGGTGTGACACGACAAGTCTCAATAAGTCCAAAAATACACACATCCAATGGAGCAAATCCAGTACACTTTCCTGGCATTTTCTCCAGCATGTAATGAGTCACATGACCATGGCAGTTTATTATCTTAAGACCTAGTTTACAGGTCTCACACCCATCCATACACAATACTCAGGTATTAGCTTATGGCAAAGATGACAGCGTGTGGCATCATTTTTAAACAACAAGACGAAACATTTTTTATAATGTGGTATTTTGGTATGTAAAAACCAAGGGCTTCTTTTTAAACAAATTAAATCCTACACAGTTGTAAAATT
Source organism: Cheilinus undulatus (assembly GCF_018320785.1). NCBI lineage: Eukaryota > Metazoa > Chordata > Actinopteri > Labriformes > Labridae > Cheilinus > Cheilinus undulatus. The sequence goes on along the minus strand of NC_054865.1, from coordinate 43,125,738 downwards.
AAAGCAGCCTCATAGAAGATAGTAAGAAACATTTTTTGACAAACAAAAAATCCCTTGAAGAAAGAGGGATAACTCAAATTCCAGAGCTAGAGCTGAAGACAAAGTATCACCATATTTTAACTTGACAAGAAGCTCAAATATTATGAGACCAAAAGCAGCAGTAAAAGCCAACAGCACAGCCTCAGATATGTCTTGTCATTAAATAAAATATTTGAAAGATAAAAAGTGATCTACCTAAAGTATCTCTTTCAGCACATTTCATCTTCTCCAAATAATATCAGTCATTATTTTTGTTTGCATAGCATGGACAAAAGTATTTGACTACACCTGTTAATTATTGAATTCAGGTGTTTAAGTCAGTGCAGTACTGTGATGGATGCCACCTTTGCGATGAGACGGTTTGTGAAATTTCATCTCTGCTTGATATTCCAATGACAACTGTAAGTGGTATCAGTGGAAAGTGGAAGCATTTAGGAACAACAGCACCTCAGCCCTGAAGCAGAAGGCCATGTAAAATCAAAGGGATGGGATTATCATTAGGAAAAGGAGTCTACTGTCGGAAGCATGTCTGCCTACACAACAGGGGATAATAAATGTTAGCAAATAGCTAACAAGTTGTATGTTGACCATCCTCCAAGGGACCTCAGTTATTGTAAATGAAACAGCATCATAATAGATTTGAATTATCCTAAAAGTTCCTCAGGATGATCGCTGTCTTCATCATCAAGGTCTGAGCCCTTTAAAAAGTCAAGTAATTCTAGTTGGGTAGATCCCTGTAAACATACAGTAACAAAGAGTTGGTGGATTACTGTGTCGCCAATAGCATGTAATCAATAAAATTGTATGACTGTAGCAGAATAACAGATATTGCACCAATTGTGAACATACACTTAGAACTTTTTAAAAGTTCCACTAACCTAGAGATGGGAAAAAATATTCCCGTGTGCCGAGTTTGAGTTATGATGCTCTTCCGAGAGCTGAGAAAGTCCTGCTGGGTATTTGGAATTTATATTTCATATTTGGGTATGTTCTGTAGTTCTTTGGCTTCCTTACCTAAAAACAGATGCTACTGCATATTTGTTTACCTGCTGTGATTGCTTTTAGAACAATGGGGAATGGCCCAATGTTGGTCTATGTCTGGGGTCTCCAAATTACTAAAACCACCCCTAAAGACGGCAACGCAACTACCGCTATGACTAGCTTTTTTGCTAATCAACTTGGGTCAAAACCTCTAGTGTATAAATTCAAAAAGACAATTGATCTCAGGCTACTTCAGTTGTGTTAGTCTTACATTTTTACATATATTAGAATTTCAGTTTTAATTGGACTAACAATAATTAGACTTTTCTGGAAAAGTGACATTTCACATCATGTCTTTAGAAATATTGTTTTCTTTTGATGCAATCTATCTAGTTTGCAACATTTTAAAGGTTGAAATATTTTTCTGCTTTAACCACTGTTTGCTTTTGTATCTATATTTGTCTTGAATTTAGCAGAGGAAATTAAATCCAGCCTTTTATCCAGGGTGCAAAAGTTTGACAATAATCAGGCTTTTCTCTCTCCTGGTGTTGGCCATCTGACCGTGCCCCAAATCCATATTTATACTTTCTCCCTCCATGTTGCTGAAGGGCATTAGTTGAACTTTCTATGTCCACATCCTGCCTTTCTCAGCCTCCCTCATCCCTTTCCCATTAGTTAATGTTAGAGTTGTAGCACTGGTTTTCGGAGAAGTCCAGCTCTGTCAAAATCAGTCCGTCCCTTGCCTTGAGCTAATTAGTTGAAAATACTCCTCCTTTTGTCTCAGTCTTTTAACATATCATTCATATTTTCTTGTATTATCCTTATTGACTTCTAAGATTTTCAGAGCTTGAACCTTTTCGATTCAATTCAGGAAAACAAAGCAACTGAAACGTCCTTTCCTGCAGCAATCTTACTTGGTAAAATATTAATTTATTTTCCATTATCTTGGAGAACAGGGTTGCTATATCACTGTATCATACCCCGGCCTGCTCAGAAAATTGGCTGGGCCCCTGAAAACTGAGAGAATGGGCCCTGTCATCAGTGATGATGTTTATGCATGTGTGTTGGATCAGTAGCATTGGTGATAGCATCCTGACTAACAGTTAGTTCATATAAGAGCTGAAAAGTGTGTCAACTATTATTGGATTGATGTAGAAATTTGTTATTTGTGTAGGTTCAGACTGCTTTTTCCAGTCATTTTTGCAACATGTGTTGCCACTTTAACCTATTTTTGCTGGGGTTTTTATTTTCAACTTTTATCCTATTTCCGGCATATCTTTGCCAATTTAACCCAATGTTGCTGTTTTTGCAACTTTTAGCCTATTTTAGACACCTTTTTGCCACTATTCAAGCATTTTACAATTTTTTGTAACTTTTTTCCAGTTTTATCCCATTTTTGCCCATTTCAGGCCATTTTTGACACTTTTTCTTAGCACTTTTTGCTCATTTTTGCCTATATTTTCAATATTTTGCCCCTTTCCTTCAATTTTCTGCCAATTTTTGCCCATTTCTGCATAATCTTTTTGCCTTGTTTAGTCATCTTTTGCCAGTTTTGCAATTTTGAAAAAGCATTGCCCATTTTTGCTGCTTTTACCCCATTTTTGCTGTTTTTCAACAATTTTGCCACCTTTTGCCCACTTTTTTCAAATTTTTCCAATTTCATTTTCCAATTTGTTGTCATTTTTTGACACTTGACAATTTTTTGTGACTTTCTGACATTTTTTGTCTCTTTTTGACAGTTTTTGCATTGTTTTTTGAAACTTTTTGCCCATTTTTGCCACCTTACCCCAATTTTGCCACGTTTCGTCTACTTCTACAACTTTTTAAATACTTTTTGCTAATGTTTGCCACTTTTAACCCATTTATGCAATTTTTAACCATTTTTACCCATTCTTGCAGTTTTTCATCCATTTTTTTTGTTTCTTTTCACAATTATTCTATTCTTTTCCATAAAAAAGTTGTACCTCTACCTATACCTTTGAAGTCTAACATTACTTTCCTAATCATTTCATTTAATGTGCCCATTCACAATGTTAGCATCACTAACAAAAAGGTCATGTGTTTTATGAAAAGGGGTTTTGAAATAGCTATATGCTATATGTGCTACATCATTGATAAAAACATATTTTTGTTGCTTTGATAAGAATGGTTATTATTCAGGTTACAAACATTATTATCACAGATTAACTTTCAATGGATTGCTGAACTCCGTGGGCCCCCACTTTGGCTGGGCTCCAGAACACCTTCCCCTTATGGGTGACCTTGATAATACTCACAATTAAATACTTTATCATATTTAGGAGGCATGGTCAGTCCTAGCAAGAGACATCTGAGATGCTGACATCAACAGTTGATGTGATAATGTCCACAGTACTGAGTAAACAAATGTTCATAAAAGTTCAAGACATTGTTTCATTTAGCTGCCACCCAAATAAGTCCAGAGCTCCTCCAGTCCTGGAATACAAAGCTAAAATCTCTCATTCTCCAGGGATTCACACAAACCAGATCACTGCTGACTTAAAAAAATACTCATGACTTCACATCTCAGATGGACAGGCAGCCAGCAGACTTAATTATGCCCATCCCAAGTTGATTATATCATTTGTAAAATGTTAGCAAATATTTGCTTGCCTGAAAGATCCTTTCTGCTCATTTGACTCTCTGCAGCAGCTCTGTGCTACATGCTCCATTGCTTTGCACTCTTTAACCAGTCTCTACAGCGCCATGAAATCTCATCAAGCAGGCAGGTGCCTTCAGCTTTGCACCCCGGCAGGATGTGCTCAATACTTAGCATTCTTTAGACCGCTCGGAGGCTAGCTAGAACTACTCAGCCACATAAAACCATGACTGCATCACTTTTCTGCCATACAAACAGCTTGCAATGCTTGTGCAATACAGATATCTACTTTACATTTTAAAGTGCATTACGGAGAATAAAACCAATTTCTCACAGAACCCACAGTGGATGATACAACACATCCTGTGATTTTGTAAAAAAAACACCCTGTGTTACCAAATGTGCCACTACCTAACAGTGTTCACATGTTTGAAGTGTGACCAGTAGCTTAATTCATAAGTATTACAAGGCTCAGATAACAGTTGAGCTGGATAAATGACAAGTATTAAATTCACCTGATTTCTTTTTCTTTTGCATGTGTGAGAAAAGTGGAGCAGCAATTAAAGAAAAACTTGGAGTTATCATATTCTTTTTTATTCCTCTGAGTGTGAGTGATTATGTGCGTGTCGTACACAAAAAGTCCAGTACTGGCTCGGGGCTGTCGGCTCCTTCAGTCTTTGTACTGCTGATAGGCTGATTCTCCTGCCTAATTGGACCATAATAGAAAAAAGAAATCTTTAACTTCAGATTAGTTCAAATAAAGCTTTGAGTAGGTACTTCAGCGTTTTAGTCACCCCTTACATTACATCACTCACACAGTGTTATACCAACCTGGCTCTCCTGTATTCCCTAAGATATGACTGTTAAACATGTTGTGTGCCACATAAGGTTTTGGCCACACCAGTTAATAATTGAGCTCAAGTGTTTTGATCAGCCCTGTTGCCACAGCTGTATAAAAACAAGCACCTAGCCATGCAACCTCCATTTTCAAATATTTGTGATACATAACAGGTCATTCTGAAGAGCTTAGTGACTTCAAGTGTGGTACTTTGACGGCTACAACCTTTGCATTAAGATAGTTCAGAAATTCCAAGTCTTTTTTTCTTTTTTTTTTTTTTTTTTTTTTGTGATATTATTAGAGAGTGGAGGCATTTAGGAATAACAGCAACTCAGCCAAGATGAGGAAGATCATGTAAAATCACAGAGCAGGGTCAAAGACTGCCAAGGTCACTAACAGATTGGTGCAGATTTCATAACTGAAGATCCCTGAACTTCCACTGGCATTATCAATGTTAGCAAAAAAACTGTACAGTGGAAGCTGCTATAAAGACATCGTTTAAAGACCATAGAGCCCTGACCTTAACCCCATCAAGCACGTTTGGGATGAACTGGAGATAGCGAGCATGGCCCTTTCGTCCAAAATCAATGCCTGACCTCATAAATGCTTTACAGAATGAATGAGCACAAATTCCCTGAAAAAACAATTACAAATCTCATGGAAAGCCTTCTAAGAAGATCTGAAGCTGTCATGGCTGTAAAATGGGAACCAAATCCATATCAAAGTACATGCATTTAATTACAATGACATTACAGTCCCTGTTGGTGTAATGGGCAGGTGGCCAAATACTTTTGTCCATATAGTGTATGTTAAAGTAAGGTGAATAATTTCACATCCATTTGACACTAATAATTACCAAGCAGCCACTCCCAGTCCTGACGAATGAAGCCAATACAGAAGTGCAAAAAATTGCAATACAGCAAGTGTCCACTTGAGGCTGGCTGCAGAAACACCAGAAGTCCCATCTGAACACATGTTAAAGAGCTGTTTTTGACATTTGAAACAAACTGGTTTACAGCAATCATTTAGATTATATTTAGGAAAAACCTCACTTTTCACTGATTGGCACGTCACAGTCAGACGCTACCTCCAGAAGGATGGCTTTAGTGCTGTCTGAGCTGACAGGAAGTCGAGCTCAGTGGGCAGGCTCTTATCTGCCGTTACCGTTAGGTTGATCCAAAGTTCGGTTGAGACAGCGATTTCAACATGGAGCCCAGCACAGATAGGCTTCAAAAGCTGTTTGAGTCTGCCTATTGTAAGCAGACGGCTGAATCACAAAGGCTTTGTCCAAGTCTTTCTAGTCTATGATTATTACAGGGTTTAGTCAACTAGTCTAACTCCTGGAAAACATACCTAAAACTGAGCACTAGTTATCTAAAAATGGTGTGACTGGTTAACAGAATGTTGCTAATGTGAGCAAAGCAACGGAACAACTACAAAGAGCGTAGGAAGTCAGCCTTTTAATGATGTAAATCAGTGGTTCTCAACTGGCTGAGCCTCAGGACCCACCAACGACTCCTCCATTAGAACCTGAGACCCAAACTTCTGTTGTTTTTTTAACACATCAGATTTATTTTGTGGAAAAAAACTTGAAAAAGTTTGGACCTCAGATAATAGAAAACATGTTTACAAATCAAAGAGACAGGACATAAGTATATCATGAAATCATTTCCTAGACATTGTGGCGGTAGTTCTGTTTCTATGCATACCTTCGGGACCCAGAGAAAAGGTCTCTGCGACCCACTTTTGGGTCCTGACCCACCAGTTAGGAACCACTGCTGTAAACTATGGGGATACAAAACTGCTGCTGGAGTTTAGCACCCCTGGCTAGCCCTTCTGTGTAGTTAATGATCCCATCATTACACCACCATAAATGACAAGAAAGTGAGTGATAACATATCACCTTCTTTCTCTACAGCATATACTACATATATCTATATATATATATATATATATATATCTCTATATATATATATATATATATAACTACTCATTTGACTGTGTGGATGTTTTTAGATGTGGCTATGATGCATAATTTGTGCTGGATTAACCTGCATGTGATAATCAGTTTACTAAAAAGGCTGCCCCCACAGTTGTTTGCATGCAGAAATAAAGAGGTTTAGTTCACGCTGAAAGTTGAAAGTATCTGATAGTGCATCTGGTTAAAAGGATGACCAGGATTTTTAACCTGGAGGGATAAAATATTCATAACCGACTAGTAATTCTGGTGCTGACAACGAAGGGATCCGCCATTTACCAGCTAATGGTCTCACTAAATCATGGGTAATGTTTTGATACAGATACAACTTCTTTTTTCTAGATTAACTGGCTTTGGTTTGATATGAAAAAAAAAAATCAATAATGCTCAATACAATACTGCTTAATCACCTGAGAGAAAATACAGGAAGCTACTGTATTCAGTGTGTATGCTGTGTAGACATAGTTGCAATTAAAAGGATGACACTCAGGACACCACAGCCTATTTTCATTAGTTGGATAATGGTGTATTCCCACTGTGTTATTCATTACAACAGTGATGTGTCTGCCCAGACAATTGGAAATATGTCATTTCTATACCTAATTTAGCAGCTCTGGTCTTACATTTCTTGCTCTAAAACTGCTCATTGCCTCCTCTCACTCTGTCTTAAATCACTATAAACTCAGTCTTTTCAGGGCTGATCCTGACATTGTCATAATTTAAATGAAAATTAATCAGAACACTGCTAATAGACTTTATAGCTACTGTCCAAAAAGAGACAAATAGACTTTTTGTTATAGATCAAGATTGGTAAATTCCCTAAGCTACTGTTGCATTATTGATTTCATTTTGAATGAGGATTAATGAGACTGCTTATTTTAAATTAAACATCTTTCTTACCTAGAATTTAGCACTATTCTGAAACCTGACTCTAGTTAAAAAGATTGTCACATTTCTATTTTTCTTTCTCCTAAAATGTTTTTTTTTTCCATCATTATTTCCAAACAGGAAAAGCTAACATTGTCACACTGTGGCAGCTTTTGGATACTTCCATGGAAACCATGAATGTGGTGCTGTCTATTGTGTTTATCCACAGGGTGTGGCAAGAGGGGGAATGGATTAAAAAAGCAAAAAAGCTAAGGCAATGGCTTACGCTGCTGGCGTGAATGGATGCCACAGCAGGTCAGATTCTGCCAACCCAAAAACAGAGTTGTATAAATGCTGGTAGGAGTGAGTCAGTGGCTAAAATGGATGAACCTTTCATAGAAAAATCTAAAATTACATGCAGCCACTGAATTACACACCATGCCACATGTAGCATACCACTTTGCATCTGAAAAGCACACAATTTTCATTTCTTTATCCAACTGTCTCACAGTCAGTACCAGCAGAGCTGAATGTGAATGATATTCATACACTGTAATAAAAAGTCACCCATCGATAATAGCATGTAGCTGAACGGAGTGGAAATAGGCCACTTTGCACCAGAGGTAAAGTACTACAAAGCAAGATCAGCGTGTTCATGGTATCTCCAGGCTAGCTGTCTTCACTAACTGACAAAGGAAATTGTGCTTAGCAGTGACAGGGAGCTGGTAACCAGCTTCATAAGTTAACTCATTGTTTCCGTGAGCATGTTCGTGAAAGACGGGAGATTTCCCTGCATATGAACAAGTCTGCCACCAGTCGGTCATCACATTTCTCTTAACAGAGCAAATCACAATCAAAGAATATGAACCACATAACAAGATTAAATTCTATCCACCTTATTCCTAGTCCCCATGATTCTTTGCATGAAATATGGGCGCAACTTCCGGTCCCTTCTACCTAAATAGGACTTTGCATTGAATACGAGATGTGAAATGTGATTATTAGAGCAATTTGGACATTAAAAAATGTAACTTTCGACTGCTTCACCTCAAACGGGACAATATTATTATTTCTCCGCCCTCTACTAAAGAGTACAAAGTGACGACATTACCTCGGATGACCTAGACAAGCATATCTAGCTAACTTTATTAGCTTCGTATCAGTATAGTAATACACGATCATGTTTTGTTGACTGAGTTTGGACACCACCTTCAGATAACATTTCTAGTTTGAGGGTTGCTGAAATCCTTATTAGCAACCAACTAATCCCTCTTAAAATGTGGGAATTATATTGATAAAATTATCTACGACTCAAGTTGTCAGCTCTTCAGTTTGGTAAATGTCAAGTTTTGAATTAATGATGAATGAATAAGCATCTATCGTTAGCTGCTGTATTAAAATACATGTATTTATGTACTTCTGCCTTAGCACCAGACGTTTCGACCATATTCAGATTTACAGCAGCGGCCCTGTTCACCATGTTTTACATACATTTTTGCTACTGATGACACATCTTAGTCCCTCTTTCTACCTTTTTTTCCTAAATAAACCAATTTTTGCTACCTAACCCATTTTGCAACTTTAAAGCAAATTTTCACACTTTTTTTTACCCCGTTTATCACTTTGTACACCATTTTGCCTCTTTTATTGACTTGATTTTGTCTAATTTTCTTCTTTTTTTTCCTGGCTATGAAGTCTGACTTTACTTTCCAAGTTGTTTAGTTTAATGTGCCTATCCACACTGTTGCCAATGCCAAAGAAAGGTAATTCTGTTTTAAGAAAAGAGGTTTGCATTTTGAAGAAGGCTAATACTTCAGCATAAATACAGTTTTTAAATTGTTGCTTTTCTAAGTGTTGCTATTACTCGGGTAAACAAAAGAATATGGTTTTCTCAGCTTCACTTAAAAATGGACCATGATTTTGCTTACCTCCATGGGCTCCCAATGTGGCTGGGCCCTGAAAGCTCTCCCCTTTATTCCCTTTGTTGTCTGCCTTGGATACAGACATTTGTCTTAGTTGCATCTCTGATGGTCTCACACATGGACCATCTAGTAAGGAGGAGATATAATAAAAATAATAATAATAATAACATAGATTTAAATAGCGCCTTTCAAGAAACCCAAGGACGCTTTACAAAACACATAAGACATGGACAGACTACATGAGGGATAAGATGAGTGTAAGGGGTGGTTTAGTAAAAATACTGATACTGATGTTTAAAATAACGATTGAACTAATGCCGATACTGATTTTGTTTTTTTACATGACTGCTTTTGGTGTAATACTCCCACTGTGCATACATTTTCCCTCATGTTTGACCACGAAAACAGATCAGACAGATGACTTATTCTGCCTGATACAAAATTTTCTTCTTTGATTAGCATTAAGGTATACTGAGGCCATCATTAAATTGATTTGGCACAATAAATAACCAAAACTACTGATATCTGTTCCAATGTTTGGGCACATATTAGTTGAAACTGATGTTAAACCAATGCATCCTTTCATCCCTAGTATGAAATTAGAAACAAATGTCAAACTTGATCATTTAATGCTGCAAGTAGGCATATTTTCATATCTAAAGGGAGTAAAAGGCTTGGGTGATTTTATAGCCATTGTGGATGTATTTCATATGAAAAGTCAAGAAAAAAGACAAAGGGGTTTGTCTCAGCCTTCCTTATGCCTGCTCCCAATCAGCTCAAACTAATTATCAAGATATCTGATTGTCAATCGGCTTTTTATAAAATCATCTGTCCAAGAGCATGATGGAAGTACACCATCAGGTAAGAGTATTAAATCTCCTTTGCCAAAGTGTTTAAAATTTGCTTTATTCTATAATATTACCTACATTAGAGTGGTGGTGGCTTGTCAAAATTGTCCTTATGATCTATTTATGGAAAAATATTGCCCACTGACTGTCTGCTGCCTGCTTATTCATTGTTTGCTGTTTGCATCACCTTTATTTACATGGCTCCTACAGAGATGCAATAATAAGCCCTCTGATTCTGAAACCAAGTTTTCCCCAGCTCTCAGACACTCCAGACTGGTCTGAGTAAACAGGCTGCAATCTTTTCACAATATGGCTGGCACTTTCTCCCACAGACATAACAGAAACCGCATCAGAGATCTATTAGCATTGTGTTTCTATAGCTTCGATTGGTTCAGTAGTTTCATTTTGAAAAAAAGTATTAATTATACATTTTAATGAATACCATGAGCCTTAGACCTTGTAATGCCACCCATCCTCTCTTGATGTCATGTCCCCCGAGCAACCTGTGTCTACATGCAGCTCTTTGCTGCCTTTGCTCTTGAATAACTTGTTAGAGTACAGTACCACTTTTACTTGGGTTTTGAGTGTTGTAAGCCTCTAAGAGCCACTAGGTTGTAGAATCAAGGTGCATACGCCTGTGAGCAGAAACCTTGGGTACAAGAGGCCTGTTTGCTTCCAGTCCAGCTGCCTCTGCTAGTTCATATGTGCAGGCATTTGTGTATAAAGAATGGTATGCTTCTGATGCTGCAACATCATTGTTCTTGTCTTTGCAGATTTTTTTTTTTTTTTATCAACCTGTTAAAATATTTAACTTTACATCAAAGAGATCATGAAAACATGGGGTGTCAATCACTGCAACACAAAAAGAGTCTCTCTGAAGCCTAATCCAGACCAAAGACTTGCAAAGAGACAGCTTGAATCTCGCAACTGGTGTCAACCTTCTAAAAGTCATTTCACTCTACTGCAACTAGAAGAGACGATATGTTGTTTCCATATTAACGACTATGTGCGCTTCAGTTTCCTCTCGTACTTTTTCATGCCTATCTCACAGTTGCATGTAATTTGTTGTGTACCATATGAATGAGGATGCGTTTTTAGTTCCTTGGTTGTCAAATAAGCTAAGGCATTAAAAAACAAGAGGATACAAACCTAGGAGCCATTCATGGGTGCTTAATGAGATACCTAGGGTGCTAATGTCTTTTTATCCTGTAAGCTTAAGGCAGGAATCGTCTCATCTTTTGTCAGTTTGTTCAGTTTTATCATTTACAGCAATCGGTTTCTCCCCTCATATGCAGAGCAAACACTAACTACCAAGACCGTATTTCACCAGGGGACTGACTAAAGATGTCTGGTGCTTCTGGGCAACAGGTGAGCCAAAAACCACTGGTGAGTATATATTGCAGCTTATGCATGATATAAACCATTTAACAGGTTACTTTTGTTTACTTATTGTCTACACTGCTGATTGCTTTGCAAGAAAATGCAGACTTAGCAATTAAAACTGCCACAGCATAATAATATACTATACTGCATTATGGCATTAGCACTTGAGCTGAAGAAATTTGGATCTGAATCATTGCTGCTATGTTAATTCTCACTGATGCACCTTTATAGGCTGTTTTCAACTTTGGACCTGACTTTTTCTGCAGGCTCAGAGGTGCTGATTTGCTGTTAAAACAGATAACTTGGCTCATATTTCTAAACCAGTCATAGATGGCATGGCAGACTGAGGGACCCTGGTCTGGATCTGAGTATTTGACTCCAAAGTCATTTGGTCATTTTGAACACAAGCATACTGTACTCTGGCACCAGGTCTTGGTCTTGGGTATGATACAAACAGCACCTATAAAAAGTACTCACCCCCAGAAATGTTTTACTCTTTAATTGATGTTATAGACCAATCATGGTCAATATGACTTTGCTTTTTTGACCAAAAACAATAAGAAAAAAAAAACTAAAACGTCAAAGGCAAAACAGATTTCTACAAATTATTGTTAATTTAACATAATTATGTAAGGTAAAATAAAAAATCAGCCCCTTTAAATTGACTGATCTATTTCAACAGAGGTCCAGACAATTGGGGCTAGTAGTCTCACAGTATGTGAAAAGGGGAACACCTGAGTGCAGTGATTGTAGCATAAGGACACCTGTGTCTGGAAGGTTCAGATATTAATCGGTATTAATTGGTATTCCTGCCAGGAATCGGTATTCCTGGCTACCATTACACCATGAAGACAAAAGAACACTCAAAGCAATTCAGACAAAATGTTACTGAAAAGTGTAAGTCAAGGAATTGATATTTAAAAACAAATTCTGAGGCACTGAACATCCCCTGGAGTTCAGTTAAATCCATCATTAAGAAATCATGCAAAAAGGAGACCAGTAAGAAAGACCACCAAGACACCTATGAATACTCTGAAGGAGTTACAAGCTTCAGCAGCTGAGATGGTCAAATGAATGCAGCAAAAATTAGGAAAATCCATGGGCATCTGTGGAGGACAATCTTATTTGGTATGCTAGAGAACTATGGCTTATGAGAGGATTTATTTTGTAAAATATTTATCGCTTTGACTTTTAAGGAGGTTCCAGGGGATTTTTGTTTCTTGTCAAAAAGCAAAATTATATTGGCCATGTTTGATTTATAAAACCAATAAAAAGTAGCAAATCTAAGGTACAGTATATGGAATTTGAATGCAACCATGCCCAAGTGCTTGGTTCTTGTCAGCAAGTAGTTATAAAGTCTATTCTAAACGTCTTCGAAATCTTCAGAAGCCATTGTATGCATGCAACGCGGGCCTATTTCATCCAGCAAGCAGCATGGTGGATGTACAAGTAGGAAGAGGGCCATTGGCATCATGAAAGCAGTTAAAACATCCATAGCAGGCTACAGGATGGACTTTATTGTCTGCAAGGAGCATAAACATAAGTTGACCCAGGTGGTTGCAATGCTTGTGCCTTCTTTGTCTCTTTGGCAGATACCACCACCTACCTTAGTCAACTGTGTATAATTATATATTTTAAAAAATGATGTTATCAGTGTTAAAGCAGAACAGCCAGGAAAAGGAGATGGGGAATAATTGGAAAGAAGCATGGAATGAAGCAATGGTGCCTATGTGAAAATCCTTTGAATGACACCTAAAGTCACCCTGATTCAAGCTAAATTATCTCAGTCCACGCAGCGGTCCCCTGCAATGTTCTAAATGCTTTTATCGTGTTGCAAACTGTGGTTTGAACTAGGCCTTAAACACAGGTTTTAAGCTTTAAAACTGCTTTCTATGCACTTTGACAAACTAAAGTGGGTTGCCCTCTCAGTACACACTCAGGGCTATACATCTGTTTTGTTTTTTTTCTTGAACATCAAAGTACCAAAATAGCAAAATGTCTGCAAGTTTGCTGTCCAGGATCCAGAGCTGATTCAACCTTCATCAAACAAAACTAAGAGATGCCCTTGGAACAGCACGGTTCTTAGTTCACAGGCCAGTAGTTTCCTTATTAGAGTGTGGAAATTTCTCAGCAGGATGTTGTTGACACTGTTTAACTATTCAGCTGTGTTTACAGTGAGTATACAAGTACATGCAGGGGCCTTTTGGCTGGAGAACCAATGGACATATCCTGCAGGTCTAAGATGTGTTTATCTTTTATGAGAATGGCCAGAAAAGATGTGGTTTAACACATTTTAAGACAGTGCATCTTGCAGAACATCATTTATTAGTTATGTGTAGACAGTTTATTACACATTATTAAGTAAGCATTTATGTGTTTCCCGCGTGTTCTGCAGTCTTAGTGCCATGCCTTATGCAATCATCAGAAATAGAACTTTCATTCAATGAGCACCTTAACCCTGAATAACGGAAAATATCTTGAACATCTTACTGCTTTAGTGTGTCTCAAATACTGTAAGAAAGTTCACTGTGGTGAAAGCCTCTCCTCATATGCACTTCTGTACTCACAAATCTATTCCCTGTAACTTAAATCACTCCAGATAAACGCCTCACCTTGTATGCATACTTGCAATAATTAATCTACCAACCATACAAATAACTAGTTTCATCTATTTACCGTACTCAAATGCTCCAAGTTATTAATCTACCGTAAAATACCAAATAACCACCGGGTCCCAATTAACCGCCGGGTGTGGCAGTACATTTTGACAAATAAACGCCTGTTCCAAATAAATGCAGGGTGTAATTTATTTAAAGCTCCGATATGTGACTGAGATAAGATCCATATAGAATCAACTCTCAACTCCCTCTCCATTCCTATTCTCTGTGTTTGACTCATGGTTTGACTGTTTGAGCTCCGTAGCTCAGCCCCTCTCTTTACATACCTCCTCGTGGATGAAAATGTCTGCTGAATTGAATACTGACGGTAGCAAAGTGCTCGTGAGGTGATTTTGCTCTGCTTTTCCACTGAAATCAATGGCCGAATCACAGGCCAGAAAACACTTCATCTCATCATGAACAAATTCTACACAGGACCGAACACCGCCGTAATTCCGCCATTGAATCAACTTCTCATTGAGCTGAGATACGGAAGCTACAGCGGCCAATAGGAACGCTCCCTCTGACCTGAGCCTGACTGGCTGCGAGGACTAGCCTCCTCGTTGGCTGGGGCACCCCCGTCCCTTGCTGGTTTTCTCAAGTGAGATAGCAGCGCCATGCCCCAGTGCAGTGAAAAAAATAAAAAGTACGACATTAACTTTAAACTGTCTGTCATCAACTTTGTGTTTGTTTGGTTCCTTACCAGTATTTAAAGTGTTTAGAGAGTGTTGAGCTGACAGAAGAAGACAAAAGTATAACTATGGTACTGTAATCCTGTTTTAAAAATGTAAATGTGATATTCATACTGGTGTAAATAAATAGTTTGAATAAATTTACCATATTTTTCCAATTTTTCCTAAGGAAGATTTTCGAGAGAAAGGAATTAAACACCTGTTCCAAATAGCCGCATGGTCCCAAATAAACGCCTGGTCTGCTCAGTGATTGAGACAAATAAATGCCCCGGTTATTATTTGGTATTTTACAGTATTAACTGTCACATATATTTCCTGAGAAATCTCATTGTGGTGAAATGGTTTCATGTGCACATTTGCACTAATTAATCTACTTACTGTACTAATAACGAATTTATCTGTTTACCATACTCAAATGCTGTAAGAAATACATATTTTAAATGTAATTGAAATGCTGTTAGAAAGTTCACTGTGGTAAAATGACTCATATGCAAATTTAAACTCACAAATCTATTCATTGTAATCTAAATCACTGCAGTTAAATGCCTCACCTTGTAGGCCTAGTTCAATAATCAATTTACTTACCAAAGGAAGAACTAATTTAATCTATTTACCATACAAGTGCAAGTTATTAATCTATTAACTGTAACTCAAATGCTGTTATAAAGCTCACTGAGGTAAAATGCCTCATTTCATGCTTGCATTTGCATTAATTAATGTACCCACCACACTTTTAACTAAGTTATCTATTTGTCCCATTAAAATGCTGTAATTAATATATTCACTGTTACTCAAAGGCTGTAATAAAGCTTACTGTGGTAAAATGCCTCATTTCAGGTGTTCATTTGCACTAATAAATCTACCTACTGTACTTATAACAAATGTACCTATTTACTGTTACTCAAATGCTGCAAGTAATTAATCTATTCACTAATACTCAAATGCCATTTGAAGGCTGTCTGTAGTAAAATGCCTCACTTCTTGTGCAAATTTGCACTAATTAATCTACCAACCATATTAATTACTAATTGAATCTTTTTACTATACTCAAATTCTAAACATTATTCATCTATTCCCTGTAACTTAAATGCTGTAACAAAGCTCACTGTGGTAAAATTCCACCTCATTTGCACATCAAACTAAACAACTTTCTTAAATTATCTTATCTACCTCATGTAGATCTGCCCATGTCCTTGCATTTTATACTTCTTTCCTTTGCACATCTAACAACCATACTATCAATGCACACAGACTTGTAATATTACCTACAAGAGCATGTACATCTTTAAGTCTTTTTCTTGTACCCTTTCAGTTTAGCTTATGTCTTGTATTTAAAGTTTGTTTCCTGTACACTGAGAGTAAAGCTAACTGGGGTCAAATTCCTTGTTGCATATGCATACTTGGCCAGAAAGCAGATTCTTATTCAGATCAAAATGTGTATTGTTTTGTATATTTGTTATTTTAGCTTTGAAAATTCCTAAAGATGGTCATAGCCATTTTACACACATCGAAGTTGACAAAAAAAACCCCTAATGTCATGCAAATTTCAAATATGTCCAAATGCCACAGTACTACCTTATCATGGAGCAACACATATGAATTCAACATAAATAAATGTGTAATTTGGATTCATAACTAGATTCAGAGCTGAATTGAGGGTAAAAAGACAAACAGTTTATATAAGTGGCCACACATCAGTTCTGGTTGATCTTCCTCCCCCCTCTGCCTCTAGCTGTTGGTGCATAGTATGTGGGGGTGTGTGCATGTTTGTGTTGTTTTGACCGCTTGTGGTCATGTGCTCGTGCCAACTGATGGGCTAATGCCTAATGTAAGATGAGAATGTGGCAGAATAACATCCAGAGGCGCCTGTGTTTCCCAGCTGTTATTCTACTCCATTTAATGGGCTTCCTTCCCTGCTCTACCACCCTCAAGGGTGGTTACCAACAAGGAGCCATTTCTGATTTGACAAACCTCCGGCATTGAGCCTCTGCCCTTAAAAACACTCAGCAGGCCATGGGACACTGGGATTTAAACACAGTTGCAAGCATATTTGTTTGGCATTTTGTTAAATATTCTACTTTTTTCAGCTCTCACATTTGCCCTTTTACAGTTTAATCAGCGCCCTTTCTGTGCCTCTGTGCTGCTGTGTTTTCCTGCAACAAGGCAGGATTGCACTCAACTCTGGATGGTACTTGGAAAAGTGATAATAAATCAGCCCACCTATTTACTCCACATTGAGCCAGACGAGGTGAAACAATTTCACTAATTTTGGCCCGATGAAAAGATAAGCCTCTCAGAGCTCGAGTGAAGTCATCAAAACATCTGCTGTTAAGCATTAACAGCCCCGGTGCCCTGCTGATGCAAGAGGTTTTTCAAACTCTTCTCACTGTAGATGCTAATTTATTAACTGTCATGTTATTTACAGCTCTGTGATTGATGCAAATGTTTTGCATTTCATACTTTGATGAGACTGGATTCATAAACTGTTTTTAATAATTGCATGTGAAGCTACAGGGTATTAGAAATGTGTTGCAGAACAAAGTTTCTTCCAACATTTTAAAGAAACATGCATCAGTATGAGACATTGGACATGAATCCATCAAAAGGCTGTTCTTGTTTGGGGGCCATAACAGATTTTATCCATGTTTTAAAGTCTGTTTTGCAGTATCTGTCTTTCTTTCTGTCCATCTGTCTTTTTCATGAGATTTGGGGTACAAAGTCTGTCATATCTGTCCAAAAGCTGTTTCAATCATTCAGTAAAAATGACAAGGATTTAAAAGCTATGTATCAATATCTCTGGTTTATTTAAGAGCTCTGTCTCGGTCTTGTATTTCATAAATGGAGAGATTTAGCTCTGCTGGATTCTGAATCTGATCAGTTTCTGACGTCCTCCTTCACTGTCATGGATAGAAATAATCTGAATACAAGCCTGATCAGAA
This sequence comes from Cheilinus undulatus, assembly GCF_018320785.1. Taxonomy (NCBI): domain Eukaryota; kingdom Metazoa; phylum Chordata; class Actinopteri; order Labriformes; family Labridae; genus Cheilinus; species Cheilinus undulatus. The sequence goes on along the minus strand of NC_054865.1, from coordinate 43,107,977 downwards.
TAAAAATGCATACACCAATCAGAAAGTCTGACACAGCCCACCTTGAATTAAATGTATTCCAAAAATGAGAGCTGGACTATGTAGAGACATAGACCAGCTATGTCTATGTCTATTATTCCCTTCTATGTTTATGTATACACTTGTTCAGAAGATATCATCTTGGTTGGGTTTAAACTGCTCTCCTGCAGTATGTCTGTGTCTCTCTTCAACTATGCATGTCTGAAGTTCCTCCTGCAGGCCTGCACTGTCCCTGTGTTTATCAGCTCCAGGAAAAGATAGCACAGCAGAGCTTCTGGTTTGACTCGAGTCTATGGCAGCAAAAGCATCGCTTTCACTCACAGGGTGTACACTGCCTATGGAAGAAGTATTCACTCCCTTGGATGTTTTACCCTTTTCTTGATTATATAAATCAATCATGAGCAATATAATTTATTGACTGCATAAATAGTCGCAGGTATTTAGTAGATACATCTTTGGCTGTAATCACAGCACTGAGTCTGTGCAGATAGGTCTCAATCAGGCTTGCACATCTGGACACTACAATTTTACTCAATTCTTCTTTCTAAAACTGTTCAAGCTTGTGGCGAGGTGCAGTATTTTTGTCCGCCAAACATAGAGTCTTTTCTGATAGCCAAAAGCACCATCTTGGTCTCATCAGACCAAAGAACTTTCTCCCACTTGACCATGGAGTCTCCGACATGCCTTTTGGCAAACTCTAGTCGAGATTTAATGAGTTTTCTTCAACAGCCACTCTACCATAAAGCTTTGACTGGTGAAGAACCCAGGCAACAGTATGCAGGGTCTCTCTCATCTCAGCGGCTAAAGAGTAGTCTTAGGTGTCTTGATGCCCTCCCTTGCTAGTCTCCTTCTTGCACAGTTACTTAGTTTGTGAGGAGGGACTTATTTAGGCAGAGTTATACATGTGCCTTATTCCATAATGATGGATTTAATTGAACAGCCAGGTTGCCACATGGGATAAGAAAGAACAGTCTCAGGTAACGGCAGGATATGTTATGATGGGATACAATATGATAGGACACCTAAGACACCCAGGAAACAACAATGATTATGATTAATTGCAAGACTATTACAATAACATGGTGCACCATAAGAAATTCAATTATTGCAATATCATGGTACAGAAATTCTGAGATAATTGATCAACTACAAGACAATTAAACAATGCACTGCCTAATGTGATACCCTATACATGGCCCATAATAATGTAAATCTCATGGTACAAAGATTTGACACAGTTATGGCTGCCATGAAAAAGTATTTGCCCTTTTTCTGATGCCTGATTTTTTTGCATATTAATTGATGGTCACTGCCTTGGAATTTTATTTAATACCCATCCCCTGACTTAAACTATGCAATAACCTTTGCTCTTGGAGTGTTCTTTTGTCTTCATGGTATAATGGTAGCCAGGAATACTGATTAACCAGTACTAATTGTAATTTCACTAATTGTGAGACTACTAGGACCAGATGGCTGGACCTCTGCTGAATTAGGTCAGTCACTTTAAAAAAGGGTGAATATTTCTGGAGTCACTTATTTAATATTACTTATTTTTATTCAACTAACTTTACTTTACAGAAATCTGCTTTCACTTCAACATTTATGAGGTGTTTTATTTTGTAATTTCCCTATGTCAAAAAAGCCAAACTATATTGATCATGACTGTTTTATAAAATCATTAAAAGGGTAAAAACACTGTAGGCACTGTAGGTTTATTTTGAAATGAATAAAAAGAAACTTAAGACATCCAAAGAGGAGGAGAACTGACTCACACAGCGAGGGAACGAGAGGAGGAGGCATGCAGCGATAGCCGTGTTTGTTTACAACACAGACGCAGTTGTGATTTTAATATATTTACAAAAAACATAGATTGAAAATAATCCTGGAGGAATAAATATACATTAAGAAAGTTGAAATTGAACTGGGTTGCACTCTGGAGAATAAACTTTATTGAAACATGCTAAGAAGACATTCTTGTAACATTGTACTTAATCAGTACCAGAGCATATCGTGCTGCTACTGTCTATGTTAGTGATGACTTATTCTAAACAGAGAGCCTTTTCTTACATTTTTCATGTATTTTTACAGGAAGGAACCATTTCTTCTTCAGCTGTTTCTGACAGATAAGAGCAGCAGGACAGCTCTGTGCATGTCTGAACATTTTTATTGACGCATGTGTGTAAATACATGTCATAACTGGATCACTTCATCTAGCATTTATGTAAACATTGCATTTGAAATCCAGTGTTTCCCAACCATTCATGAAACTCTCACCACTCCACATCAAAGGTAAGAAATTCTATATTCATACATCATGTGTCAAATTTATCATTACCATCGTCACAAATCAGACATTTAATTTAAATATGTTGTGATAGGCTTTCAATTTAAACTTTAGAAAGTAAATTTGATTTTAAAAGAAACACTCTAATACACATAGCCCCACCTCCACCACCCACCTGCAGTGCAATACCAGACCACGATCCCTATAGAGCAGCATTTTTTAAAGTGTGAGGCTAGCCTCCCTTGGGGGGCGCCTCAGGACTTCAGGGGAGGTGCGGACCATAAACCAGAAAACAAAGGTGACTTGCTTTGCTAGCTTCTGTTGTGAGTGGGGCTAATTGAACCAATTAGTAGTTAATGTGGAGAAAAAAAGTTTAGATTTTCCTGCATTGTTCCTGATAATGCTCAACAGCCACACTGTTTAATTTACAAAGATGTACAAGCTAATCACAGTATAAGGCGGAGCAAAATCTGGGGTCATATTGAGATGCAAGGATGAAGTCTAGCAGCCAAACCAGGGGAATTTTTGACAGGAAGTAAAAAGGAATTTTGGTCACGAAGGTAATTGAAACATTTAGAGAGCCTCTGCTGGTGCAGGTTTTTGACACCAACAATGATCAAAAGTGAGTACCAGACAAGGCTGAAGAAAGAGAATGCTCTCAGTTATGCAATCCTGCATCAACTGCATAGATGCAAATTTATAGTTCCCACTAAATTAGAGCACAATGATCAGGTAGTATTGCCAATAACAAAAATATCAAGACGTTAACATTTTTTAAAGAGACATAAATGTACAACAACACAGTTGTTTACACTTTTCAATATTTTATAGCTATAGGTGAGGGTCAACAGAATAAATCATTTTCTTTAAGGGGAGGTTAACTCTCCCACACTTCGAAAACTCCTGCTATAGAGGGTACATTCTTGACATCACTGTCAGCATGAGTCACTGCATTTCCAGCCCCTAAGTGGCAGAAAGCAGGAACTGGTAACAGAATCCAGTAGGGGGCAAGCAGTAAACAGCTTTATTGAAAAATGCAGTCTTTTCAATAATTATGTCTTTATAATATTCTTAGTGGGCAGTATAGAGCCAGAGAAAAAGCCGTGCTTCCACATGCTGTATGCCTCATATCACAGTCCATAAGCATTCTTCTAGTGATAAACATAATCTGAAGCATATTCTGCCAATTGAGGTTGTTGAAAGGCTTACATGGTTGTTGTGTACCGCCCACCAGGGGGTCACTGGACATGTAACTCTCAGACATCCCTGATGATGGCACACCACTGATTGTCACGGGAGACCAAACCACCTCTTTAAAACTCGGCATTTGAGACCAGTATCACTGAGGGCTGCTCCTTCTACTACTTCTAGTTTTAAATTAAGGAATCTAACACTACATAAGGTGTTTTCACAAAACAGAAAACCAACATTCTGTTTTTGTTCATAAATTTCTCATAATGAGGAAGGAATGCACTTAAAAGTGCACTTCCACATTTACACTGGAGGCCATGCCAGAGCATATGTGCATCCTTGGATCCCAGAGCACATGTTCATTCTGGGACTGCTTCTGCTTCCAACCCAACTGATCAATGGTGGCACTGTTGACCAGTTAGGGTCCAAATTTTGACATTCTAGCAGTAAGAATTTAAAGTCTAAATTTTGAGTAAAAGAATAGCATAGTAACTGTCATCTAAAGGTTGAAGCTGTTTCAACATGCTGATCTGGACTAACTGAATAATATGGGGCCATCTGGCCATCATATGGACACATCAATGTCCGTGGTGCTCTGTGTCTTTAGTAAACAGTATGGGTTTATTTTCTTATTCCAGATATCCCTTATTTAAGCAGATTCAAGTTTGTCTTCCTTTTATTTTTGCCCACTTGAGCAGGAATGTCACTTTCTGAAAGTGACATCAGTGCATGCTTTCTATTGACAAACTTAAAGGAGACACTGCAGAAGGTTTTTACCAATTCTGCTGTTCTCACACCAGCTAGGGCGATAACAGGCTACTTAAAAGACAATTTCATGACTGACTAAAATAGCAGCTTCATTAGCATGGAAGACTAACATTGACTTTATTTCTAATCCCTTATGCATGGCTAGCTACTCTCTGCTGCTCAAACCTCATGAAAATAGTGAACACTGCAGATAGAGTGGAACCTCTTATAATCTTACTACCTACCTGTTTAATGACAGTAAACACTAAACCTTACAGTGACTATTTAACCTGGCTGTTGTCCTCCATCTAATACTAGTTTACCCTTGAAGCTCTAACATGCTGGACCCATTTTAGCTGCTTGAAGTTCATCAACAGCATGCAGCTACATTTTCCATAATAATAATAAAAGTCTCATCAGCATCCCCTGCGCTGATTCAAGCAATTAAAAATAATTAACTTGCACAGCGCAGTTTTGGGGAGAATACAAATGCATGCTGTGTGCCCCTCTGCTCCCTACAGTATGCTAATACCGCAGGGACTCGGCTTTGACCAGGCTCATACAAATGTTGCTCGTGTGTTCAGAAGCAGTAATGCAATAAGATAAAAGCATGAATAGAAATCTTTGGAATAAAACTGGTATCAGTATTAAGTGATCTAAAAAATTAATATCCCCTTAGGTTAAAAAAAAAAGGTGTTATAACAGATTCAGATGGCATCGTCGAGTCACCACCTGAAGCCAAAAAGATATTGGTAGGCGATGCTCTCCTTTTTGTGGATTGGATGACTAAGTCAAGTATTTTGCTCCTAATTTAGCCTCATAGCTGTGATGGTGGTGATATTAAGCGCATAGAGATAATAAAGCATACTCTTATGGAATAATGGCCGGGGCTTTTGAGTACCCTGGAAAAGCCAGCTGATGAATTTTTAAATGTTAATCTTTGAAGAAGCAGCAGGAGTGCACTCGTCGGTAAAATGAGGGTCTGCCAGGAATCTGCAGCAAGATAATTAATTGTTGAGTCTTTACTGTGGGAATGCATCTGCCGAGACCCATTGCAGATATTATACAGCTGTTAACTTTTGAGCCAATTCAATGTTTTTTTATCCCCCAACCCCTCTCTTTGTACAGCCTGTATGTGCGTGTGCGTTTGTGTAATGATGTGTACATATGTGCGTGGTTGCATGTATGCGTTGAAGTGCCCCCTGAAGCCCTCGTGTGTGGGCCAGCCAGATGTTGCAGCTGGAATATACAACCTTGTTGACAAAATGGAAAGCTGGAGCACCAAATATGTGCAAGAAAGTTTGTTTTAAATGTTCAGAAGCTGCTATTAATTTTATTTTGAATTTGGTTGAAAGCCCTGTGAGGGATTCTTTCAGTATTTTTCACTGCTTTTGAGATCTTTGTGACCTTTACTGGCCTCAATAATTGACCCTTTTTGACCCAGAACAAATAAACTTCACTAGTATTATGGCAAATTACCAAAAATGCTTCTGCGCCTTTTATTCATTCAGACATTTCTTTCAGAGATTGAGCGTTTCCGCTGGCAAAGCATTTAATCTTCAATCTGAAACTATGGTTTTAAAATCTAATTTTGTCCCTCAGTCAGAGGAAAAGCAATTTATTTTTGTCACATCTCATAGAAAGCATGTTTTCTTTGTCATGAAATGTGACCTTTCAATGTGTGCTAAATATTTCCTGTAATAGTATCACAACCAGTGTTTGGTTGCACTGAGCAAAATCTTTCCATTTTTATTTTGGTAATTAACCCCAGTTGAGGCCTAGAGCTGGCCAAGTTAATGAAGTTGAGATTTTAGCGCAGGATTAATTAGAGCTTAAATAGGAATAGAGGGAGGGGCGGGGGTGGCTAAATAAACAATGTAATAAATGACGCAGCGCATGGTCTTTAATGCACAATTAAATTGGGATTGTCTTGGGATCAGGCAAAGCACACACAAGTAACTCTCTAAAGCTTGCGTCATATATCATGCCTTCCCTCTTAATGGTTAGAGCCGAGCTCGGCAAAGCCCATGGTGATGTTTAAAATACGTAGGATAAACACAGACATATTTTGTGATGTCTCATTAGCAACCACCCAAATGAACTAGAACACCCATTTGGATTCAGCCTAGGGGTAAGGAAAGACCCAGATGATGCTTAATCATGACTGTCCAGAGGTAAAAACAAGGAAGTGAACACCACAACTACCAGGTACCAGGTGTTAACCAGAAAAATAGCTGCATCATTTTATACCAGCCTTTTTATTTGTGAACAACTTTTAATAGAATCATGTACATCATATACATATATTCTTACATGATTTAGACAAAATTCAATCAGTGTTGAACAGAATCATAGAATAGGCTATTATTCAAATAAAAAACTACTACTCAAAGAACAGCTGTCATCACCAGAGGGTTTTGATTCATGATTGCATTGATATAACTGCATAAACCAATAAATAAAGTTTAAACATGTATAAATAAAAAAGGCTATCAGTCAATGATATGACACCCACACGTAGGCTGATGCTACAGTTGAAAAGAAAAAATCATTTTAGTTCTCAGTGATCTACACTCAGTAACTCATAATGACAAAGTGAAAATGGAATTTTAGAAATGTTTGCAAATGCATTACAAAAAAACTTAAATACTGCATGTAAAAAAAAATAATCAGATCCTTTGCAGTCGCACTTTGCCATAAGTCAAGATCCGTGGAGGGCTGCAGTGATCACTCTTCTCCTGGAACTCTGTCCCATCTCCACACAGGATCTCTGGAGCTCAGACAGAATGAATCAGGTTTTTGGTCACCTGTCCTACTAAGGCCCTCTCGCTCGATTGCTCAGTTTGGCCAGGCGACCAGCTTTTGGAAGAGTCCTGGCTGTGCCAAGCTTCTTCCATTTGAGAATCATGGAGGCTACTGTGCTCTTGTGAACTCTCAGTGCAGCACAATTATTTTGTTGCCCTCTTTATAACAATCTTCCCTGAGTTCTGCAGGCAGCTCCGTTGACCTCATGATTTGGTTTTTGCTCTGTTATGCGTTTTCAGCCGTGAGGCCTTCTATAGAGAGGTGTGTGTCTTTCCAAATCATGGCCAATGATTGCCAAAAGTGGCCATAGGTGGTCTCTAATTCATTCATTGTGAAGAGAATTTATGAGGTCAGGCGCTGATGTTAAATAAGAAAGCTTTGCTCATTATCTCCATTCCCTTTCATCCCATGGGGTTGAGGTCAGGGCTCTGTGCAGGCCAGTCAAGCTCCTCCTTCTTTGTAGTCCTTGCTTTGTGCACTGGGGCACAGTCATGTTGGAATAGAAAAGGACTCTCCCAAAAACTGTTGCCACAAAGTTGGAAGCATAGAATGTCCAAGATGTCTTAGTATGCTGAAGCGTTAAGATTGTCTCTCACCACTCCACACTGTCAGTGTGCTGTACACCACTCCAAACGCTGTCATTGGACTTGGTGATGTGAGGTTTGCATGAAGTTCCTGCTGCACAGTTTGTGTGCTTTCTTTTATGCCAGTGGAAGTTCAGAATCCTTCAGCTATGGAATCAGCATGGGCTTTGGCAACAGAGTGGCGACCTCACTCTGGGATTTGATGGTCTGCTGCTTCGTGGCTGTTGTTCCTAAATGCTACTTTCTAATAATATCACTAACAGTTGACGGTGAAATATACAGCAGGGATGAAATTTTACAAAACCATCTTACTAGACAGTTGGCATCTTTCACAGTACCACACTTGAAGCCACTGAGCGTGTATTACAAAATGTCTGTAAATGGAGACTATGTGGCAAGGTGCTTGATTTCATTCACCTGTGGCAACAGTCTGATTGAAACAACTGAATTCATAATTAATAGGTGTGACTAAATACTTTTGTCCATATAATGTATCATGAGTGGAGCTGGGTGATCCCAGTTACCTTCTTGGAATTATATCTTTTTTTGCCTGATATCCATTATCCATAAAACAGAAAGGCTGTGAACCCCAGAGAAAGATGAAAACTAGATTATATTTGAGATGCATATGATAGCTTCTTAAAAGTAACTCTAAAAGATTTTGGAAGCTTAGAAATAAATTATTTGAAAAATGATGGTATTTAAGGAATTAAAAGTGTTGAAGAATAACTCATTTGGATTTATCATAAAGGTCTCAGACCATGGTCCAAAGATTTCCATTTCTAACCTGTAGAGGGGAAACGTGGGCTTTGAAATGTGATAAAACCCTGTGAAACACTTAAGAACTGGCAGCCTGTGTGAGATGAGGCGCAGCAGACGGCCAGGACCATGCTGGGTAACGTGTTCATTTGTCCATATTTCTTCTTCAGTTCCCATGAGACCATGCTTCCTTCTGTTGCCTTATTCCTATATTTCTGAAGGGAAGGGGGTCTCTACAGAGGGAGATCTCTATCAGAGAAAAATCTGTGTTCAACAGTTCACTTGGCAGCACTTCACTCAACAATAAGGAGACAGAAAACCGCTGTGAAGTGGAGGTGGATGAAAGCTGTGTGTAGTATACGGCCGGCTCTATCAAAGTCCGCCTTTAGCCTGTCTGCCTTGAGGTTCGGGTTATCTGCAAGAGGGATATCACAGCATGGGATGATTGCTGGGAAAATTTGATTCTTTCTAGTACGAAATATAACAAAACAGATAATCTTTCATGTGTGAGAGTATGCAGACTATTCTCTACAAAATGAAATGTGTTTTAGGAATTCTCAAGTACCAACAATATCTTACACAAAAGAAAACATAAAGAATCCTAGTTATACATATACATACACTCAACAACCATTTTAATAGGTACACTAGTTCAACTGCTTATCAATGCAATCATCTAACCAACCAATTACATAGCTGGATCTGATGCATTTAGGGATGCAGACATGGTCAAGATGATCTGCTAAAGTTCAAACCAAGGAGCAGAATGGGGAAGAAAGGGGATTTAAGTATTGTCAAACATGTGACATTTGTTGGCACCAGATGGAATGGTCTGAGTATTTTGCCAACAGCTGACCTATGTGCCACCATCATAAAAGAAAGGAAACAAGAGAAACGTTCCAGTGAGCTGCAGTTCTCTCATACAGGTAACTTGTTGGTAGAGGTCAACAGAGAATAAAAAGACTCACACAAATCATTAATGGAGGCTGGCATTCGCCTAATTCAGCGTAACATCCTTAATGGGAAATGGGCCGCCACTTGATAGCACCCCGATTCAGAGCTCACACCCTCAGTTGTGTACCACTTAGATTAGATGGCTAGTTAATAATACCGCCTGTCTGTCTTAGTTACTGTATCTGGACGGTCTGAATCCAATATGGCAGCAGTGATTACAGCATCAAACTGTGTGTGATGGTAACAGTCAGCACAGGCACCACACATTGAACAGATTGAGTCAAACTGGCTAAATTGGTAATGAATTATTGCAGGGTGGATTTAGACTATAGATGTAAGAGTCTTCTTTGATCAGAACTGCCCTGAAGCTTTTCCGCTGTTTCCTTTGTGTTGCAGTGCAGTCAATGGTGTGCTTCCTGTTGGATCATAGTGTTGTGGACTTCCTCTGGTTATAGGATATGTGTTATTCATTAGAAATCCTGTCCTCTGGCTATGCCGAATGCTGAATATTGGAGCTGAGACCATGAAGCGATCAATGCAACCTGCTGGCAAACACTCAGAGAGATTCTTGCTTTGGTTATCTCTGCATCTGTATGTGTGCTTTACTGCAAAACAGTCTCATTAAATCATCTCTACTTATCATGACCATACATGATTAGAGGATTTTTAATGAAGTGTGATCAATTTTAATTCATTACTTGGACTTTCTTCTGGGTTTATGAACAAACAAGTCCAACTTCAATTAAAAAGAGAGCAAAAAATATTTGAATGATATGTATTTTCTTAATTTTGTACATTCACATGAATGATATTTGGAAAAAAAAGCTGTTATAAAATGTAAAATTAATTTCAAATTATGTTAGCTGGAGGGCTGTTAATACTGCTGTATGGCAGATTTTAATACAGTGAGAAATAATCATCTGATGAGAAGAGAAGGGTGTATTTTACTGTGTGCCAGATGTCTGTAATATTATGGAGGAAGAGAAGATCAAAGAGCAGAGATGGCATTTATCCACTTTATCCTAGCCTAATGCCAGTTTTCATGTACGCTCTTGAAGTCCCTCATTAAGCCAATGCAAGGTGGCAAAAAATTCACTCAGCTTACTCTTCCTTCCATTAAGTCCTTTCACTGAACCACAGAACTTTCTCTCTCTCTCTCTCTTTGCCCATTTACCCCCTTAGCTGTGCTAGTTTAAAGTAAAACGTCTTTATCTGTCATAGAACCCAAAGAGCTCCCAAATGCTTCATCTCCAAAACCATCCAACACACGAGCACAGTGAGCAGTTTCTTCACATTTCATAAAAACTGCCTTACTCCAGGGAAACACTTGTGAGCATGCTTTATTCATCAGTCATGAAAGACACACGAGATAGCTACAAAACATGAGCCTAACAATATAAATATAATGGACTTATGATGTTCAGCATGTCTGATGTTGTGTCACTGAGGTGTTGCTTCTGCTCTTTGACAGCGCTGCCCTTATGTTAGAGGTGTATTCAAGTAAATTATTGATATGTTCATAATATGGCACGTGTATTCATGTCAGATACAATGAAAAAGGGAGGTTTTCGTGTAGAGCAAAAGCTATAAAAAGAGAAAGGAAACCCCATTATTTTCAAAAGAAAAATTTAAATATGGAAGCCTGTAAGGTGGAAACCATAGAAATAGATTCAGATGTGATTGCATCTTAGTCAGGCCTGTAGTGTTTGCAAGAAAGTGTGTATGGGGCAAGGGCTGTATGGAAAAACAACACAAATGACATGGCAGATTTGTTTCTTTTTTTATTTCAACCAAATCAAATAAGTCATTGCCAATTATTCAATCTCTCAGTTACATAAAACTTGTATATTTTAAACCTAGTCAAAACTCGCAATACAGCCACCCTAGACAAAGAGATGAGGAGACAGTTATGATTTGAACAATGCAGCATCACACTGCATAAACACTCTTTGTTTAAGAAAACGGAAGGATTTCTTCATCTACATTAGAAACATCAGTCAGGACCCAGAGTAATTATGATAGTACCCAAATATTTACATTTTTAATCAATATCTTGTAATGCTGGAAATATTTTCCTGTCACTCTGAGTTTCATTATTTCATATCAAAGTTGTCCAAAGTATGGCTCAATAAATTCAATAAATTAACTAAATATAAGGTCATTTCTATGTAATTAGTAGTTATTTCATTCACTTACATAAACAGGACACTTTTTAAAAATAACGACCGAAAAATAATAAAATTTGTGTAAAGGTAAAAAATAGAATTTAAAAAAATAAAATGGAATAAATAGAATTTGGGGGTAAAATGGATCTATTCAGGTCCTTGGTATTGATTTAAAGCTTCTGTATAAAGTCTGGACAAGCACAGAGACGCACCACTCATATAAGGTCATTTTCCACCAAGCAGTCCAGCTTGGTTCTGTACAGTTTGCCACATTTTAGCATAATTAAATCCTGATGCCATGAAGCTGATTCCATCCAGTTTTGCTCGTTGTGATGGGAAATCAGTCTCTTAGAGATCTGCATCAGCTGCAACAGCTGGTTGTTTGGCTCCCAAATGGTTTTACATTTATTAACAATGTGGCTTTTTAAATGTGGGTTAAACAACAACAAAAAAGGGGGAAAAAATGAGCCCCTCAAACTGTAGTTAGCTTCAATGGGTCACATTAAAAAGCCGCTTTGAAGAAGAACAAGATCATTACTCGTCTCTTATCCCACAAGGCTTATCTAGGAAATAGTATATAACCGTTTCTATTAAAAGCGTGTTTATTACAAAACAAGCAAGGCAACAAATTCTTTAGCTCAGTGTATGTAAAAATGTTCTGATGACAATTTTAGGGTCCATTTAGAATTCTAATGTACTGACTTTCCTCTATACCCATTCATTATTCACTTCCTGACCCCCATCTGACATGTGCATGTCATTGATATTATGACAGCAAACAACCTAGAGCTTCTTTAAATGTAAATAAATCACTTGAATATTCACTGAAAATGCCTTAAAGGCATTCTGAAATGCTGTATGTCTATAATTCCGTCTTCAACCTATAGACAATGCCCCCTCTGCCCTTTGTCCCATAAACTCAAGGAGCATGTAAATCCCTGAAGTGAGAAGACGGTCCATCTTAAATCACTTCCCTCCCAAGAGGTTACTTGTGTTAACCAGTGGCCTTGTTTCACGCTATACTGCATGTAGGTAACACGCTTAGGGCCCTGAGCACAGTGCTGCTTTAAAAAGAAAGCATCTTAACCATTGTGTCACTGAAGTAAGCATTTTAATCCTAAAAGAAGATGAGATAAAACAGCCTGCAATGGTTAAAAGTAGTTTCAGGTTCAGGGAGAAGTCAAATTGATGACTTATCCAGGGGTGTGGCCCCAACTGAGAATTGAACTGTGGTGTGTTTCTAGTCTTTTGTTATTCTGTTTGAAGTTTTCCCCTCATTGGCTGTTATTATATTTGTTACATTATAGCACTTTCTTTTCAGTTCTTTACAGGTTTGGTCAAATTGCCTGTTGGTCCCCATTTTGTTGAAAATTTAGTAGGATTAATCTTAGCCTTAGCATGATCTTCCCTGACCCTTTAAGCGTAAAGCAATCTGATTTTCCCACAACCGACATCATGTCACCTCAAGTCATTTTCTTCTTTCCTTATATTTCCAAGACCTTTCCCTATTGACCTTTTGTGCTGTCAGAAGAAGACCACTGGGCTTTGAACACATTGCCAGCCTATTGGTAAACTGCTGCAGAGATGACGGTGTGTGTAAGGTTGCGTGGGTGCAGTTCTTTAACCTTGCTGTTCAAGGTATGTGGAGAAAATGTCATTGAATATCTGCACATGCACACGTTGACACTGTCAATTGATATGTGGAGCCTAACAAACTCAAATAGCATGTATCTCTATTTGAGCATGGAGGACAATCAACAATCGGAAATAAATATCAAAGAAGTTTTGAAAGAAAAGATTTCATTAACATCATGATGACATTTGCATCAAATAAAATATTAATATTACTATATCTGTGTTTTTTGGAGGACAAGTATGTTGCATGTAAATCAATGCAACACAACACACACAACACAGAATATATAGCATGTACTCATTTATGATGCAATGCTGATTTCAAAACTCCCTAGATCCAGAAAAAAAGCATAAACTCTACAATACACACTGAGTTTAAGAAAATAAAACTCAGAACTCAACAAGAGAACACAAAATGATCTACAATGTAGTGAAACAGCAAACTTCAAAAATGATAGTCACTACATGTTTGTGCTTATTTGTAGTAACCTCCAGTGTTAAAAGTCAATGCCAAGGTGCAAAAAGCAGCAGTTCTTACAGTGTCCATTTGTTAAATGGGCACTAGACACACTTCAAAATGTCCATTTAGGCAGCAGGTAAAAACATGTTAAAGGGATATTTTGGTATTTTTGAAGTTGTGTTGTTTAAGGTGCTTGGCAATAGTAGTGGCATTAGCCTAGTCATCTAAAATGGGCCGAAAAACAATGCTGGCTAAGTTATACGTGATATCATATCTGGATCCACAAATGAAGGCCATCTTAAAAAGCCTGTTTGGTTCTCCAAGATACTTCAACCACAGGGTCATTAGGCAGCACAGGGGCTGAGTTTGAGGCCATTTGTGGATATGAACATAGGTTCTTGGTTATTTCACACTTTTTCAGCATGTCCAGTTTTTACACAAACATCATACCAAAAGTTCAAATTACAGCAAGTTATAGTCTGGGTATAAACCATGCATTTAACATGTCTTGAGTATGAAAAAAAAAAAAAAAACATTTTCTTACAAACATGGAGCTTTCACCTCCTCATGTCAATGCCACCACTGCCAAGGCTGGAAATAAAAACCTCCGTGACACAGCATGTCTTAAAAGCTGCTTTTTCTGGGCACCAGTTTTGCTGAGCTGGTAGAGTAAGTGCCCAAATACAGAGGCCACAGTCCTCAGCGCACTGGTCACAAGATCGATTCCCCATCCTGGTGCATGTTTGGTGCATATCTTCGCCAACTCTCTCCTTCTCTCCTTCTCTCCTATCTCTATTCAGCTGCCCTATCAAATAAAACCAAAAGCCCAAAAACTATCTAAAAAAGGCTGAATTTTCAACCAACAAATCAACACCTTTACTCTCAAGACATGGCAAGAAAAATGACAAAATCTCAAGCTTCTACATCCTACATGCTGAGGCTTTATCAGGAAGTGCAGAAGCATTTGGTGCAGAAAGAAAGTGATCTCTGCTGGTGTCTAACCCTTAGATTTATGTTTGTTGGAGTCTGATTTTGGAATTGAGAGTTTTTACAAAGTAGCAACAGTGTGCACTAAACTTTAGAGGTCAAAACATCTTAAATGCATGGCCTACTATCAGAAGAAATGATAAGTCTCAGAGTACTGTGACATAATCAAGGAAATCAACTGCTTGAATCAGTATCAAGGATTAATCAAAAGACAATAATTCCTCTAGTTTATGCCAAAGTGTGAAGCAGCACTGGCGACAATGGAAGAAAAGCACATACAATTATATGACAATTGGTACATCGAGTATACTTTTTAAAATAAAAACACCCTTACATGCATCTGACATCCTTTGCCTTTGAATGTTAGAACAGAAAACATCAGTTTGATACATATATATATATATATATTTGATTAAACTCAGCAATCTCCATATTGGTTTATGATAATTAGAACATATTGTGTTTAAAGTGCACAGCTTGTTGTATCAGACTCCTGAGAGCTACCTTAGCTATGCATGTTTATTTCATAGTGCTTTTTTTGTATTTACTCCTTCAATCACAAGCCTCATTAGACAGCTCATGTAGCATGACTGGTGTCCCCGCCCCATTCGCAGTGAAACCACAAAATAAGGGTCTTGCCGAAGTAACTTGTAAGGGATAACAAACAAGAAAAAATGTCCATGTAACATGTTTAAATGTGGGTGTGATCCATACTAAATGTTGTTTTATGAAGAAACAGAAACCTGCCTTCAAATATTAAAAAACACCAGGGATGCCTCATTCAGTTCTTTGGTAGTTTAAAATGAACACAGATTATCTATGACAGATAATTGATACCAAAACCATTTAATTTTGTGTTTGGATTTATTATCTGGTTTAATGTTGGTCAGCCTGCCCAGCTTTGTAGCGTATCAAGATCTCCTAAAAGTGGAAAAGTAACCTCATAAACAGAGAAAAAAAGTCATCCATATTCTGCCAGCAACATGCTTTTACTTATTTTGTTAAAGAGCACTATTAAAGCATCTCTGTAAAGCATTTGATACTGCTAAACATGACAATACGTAAGGGTTTTTTTTTTAATATTTGTTGAAGCATTATGTATGTAATAGTCACCAGCACTTTAGCATTAGATTCTGCTTTAGAATCTGAGAGAGCTATGATACAGTGTGGGGTACCACAAGGTTCCATTCAGGAATATTATTGATCCTGATCTATATGAATGATTTTGCATTGGTATCCAGTACACTATACCAATTATTATTTGCAGATGACACAAATCAACTTATCTGTAATAGAGATTTGTCTGTACTCTTTGCAGAAGTTGACAATGGCCTTGCTGCATATTCTAAATGGTTTCAAACTAATAAATGGACCCAACATACCTTTTTTAAGTGTAATAAACTGACTACATGACAACAATATTCTTCAAATATTCAACTTTATTTTTAAGGGAAAGCACATACTTACCAGAAACGTTGAAAACATTGTGTACTTGTAACTCTCACAACGCAAAAAAGTTTGACCCTGTCCCCTTCTTATGGACAAATATATTTTAGACTGTTAAAAAATAAAATGCTGGAGATGTTCGTAACATTTCACCCATGACAAAGTCTGTCTTTCATTTATTCTGTCACTAGTAAGGCATGCCGTTCTCACTGCCCAATCCAAAAAATATGACTGTGTTCATTTTCTGCTCTCTTGAGACCCACAAATCAATAAGGACACTGTTCTCTAACTTTTATGCAGGAAAATCCTCTCCTTTTGGTGATAAGCGCGAATTACTGTTTGTTAACTGATCGCAGAGAGAGAGAGAAAGAGAGAGAGAGTGAGAGAGAGAGAGACAAGGGAGAGAGAGAGAGTGAGAGAGAGAGAGAGAGAGAGAGAGATGACCTAAAAAAAAAGCAGCTTGCAGTGCTGTCGGTCTACAGCTTGATTTTTGCTTTAACACAATGTAAAGTTATTCAGATCAGACAGAGTACAGAGATCAAGGAGGGCTCAAAACACTGCATCATCAGCTCTAGACATGCCCTCAAACGGGTAGTTCAGTTGTGGTGGAAAAGAAAACCCCCTGCTGCGCTGGGCTGCCGTGCCGAGTCAAGCCGAGCCACACCATGTAATGGAAACGCCCCAATACGTCCCCAAGACAAGACTCAATCAGATCCCATGGAGTCTTTGTGACACATAAATTTGTACTTAACAGTTTTGTTTGTTTGTTTTTTTTTGTCTTTGTCTAGATACAAAATGAGGTTTAAACATGCAGCAAGACTTCATAGAGAAGAGTTAACAGTTAAGATTTAGTTATGTCTACTGTTATTCTTATCATTATCATTATTTTGAGTTACAGTCATTTCTGTTGTTCCTGTTATTTTTTATTGTTGATCCAATTTAAAAAGGTAAAACTCAGTAATTGATTTTGTACTTTGATGTTTTGAGATAACCACAAAGTGGGTTTGGGGTACAGTTAGGGTTGGCCACTATTGCCAAGTTCTTCATGAAAACCAACTTTAAAAAAAAAAAAAAAAAAAAAAAAAATATATATATATATATATATATATATATATATATATATATATATATATATACAGTGCTTGACAAATTTATTAGACCACCACCCAAAGTAAGGTTTATGCCACAGCTGCCCTAAATTAACAGCACTGGTAATTACCAAAATCATTTTTTATGTTTCTGCAATGGTTAATACACCAATATGTAGAAGCTCCTAAACCCAAATCATATTTTTAATGCTAAAATATAATTATTACTGTTATCCATGAATTTTCAAACGTACTGATTTTTTAAAAAAAGGAAGAAATAGTAAAGCACACTAATATTTCTTGATTAATATGTCAAATTATAGTTATTTACTTGCATACCTGAACAGAAAAATTAGTTTTAGTGCTTGAATGTTATGCTTGATTAATTTCTGACTTCTCAGAGAAGCCCAGTGAGCCGGCTCAAATTTGGGTATAAAAAGGTGAATTCAGTTTGAAATTCCTCATTCCTGTTCAAAATGGTAAAACGTGGAGAGCTCACTGAAAAAGACAGAGTCCGCATTAAAGCACTTCATGATGCTGGATGGTCTCTGAGACAAACAGGGAAAGACATCAGGTGTTCTCACAGTGTGGTCAAGTATGCTTTGGAGTCAATTGCTGGGACTGGTAATTACAAAATTCACCAAGGAAGAGGCAGGAAAGGAAAGTTCACTGAAGCAGATGTCAGACACCTCAAGATTTTAAGTACTAGAGACAGAAGGAAGACCACTGCTGATCTTCAGGCAGAGATGAATGCTTCTAGATCAGAGTTTGAGAAAGTCTCCAGAGTGACCATAAGCAGACGACTGATGGAACAAGGCATAAAGGGAAGAATAGCTACTAAGAAGCCATTATTGAGGCCTGCAAACATTCAGAAACACCTCAGATTCGCCAGGGAGCACAAACACTGGACTGTTGATGACTGGAAGAAGGTACTCTGGACGGACGAGTCCAAGTTTGAACTCTTCGGTTAGCATCGTTGTGTTTATGTCTGCAGAAAAGCTGGAGAAGGTTTTGATGCCAGATGCATTGCACCCACAGTGAAACACGGTGGAGGTTCCATTATGATATGGGGTTCCATTTGTGGATACGCCATGGGCAAATTAGTGAAAATCCATGGTTTCATGAGCAAGAACATCTACCACAACATCTTAGTGCATCATGGAATCCCTTCTGGACTAAATCTGATTGGTCGTGGGTTCATATACCAACAAGACAATGACCCCAAGCATACTTCAAAGCTGTGCAGAGACTATTTGACCAAGAAAAAGGAATATGAAATACTGGAACTGATGGCCTGGCCAAGTCAAAGTCCGGATTTGAATCCTATTGAATAAATTTGGGATTTAGTAGATTCAAAGATTGATTGCACAAAAGTTTCACCTAAAGCAAGTCTGTGGGAACAGCTAGAAACTATTTGGAACTCAACAACAAAAGAGACTGTGGAAAAGTACATAAAAACAATGCCAGCAAGAATGCAAGCTGTTATCAAAGCCAAAGAAGGCCATACAAAATATGAAGTTTTTTGGTTATTATGTGTGAAAAAGGACTATTTAGTTGTTTTAGTTTGTTATTTGCCAAATAAATAACAATAACATTTTTAGTTTTAAACAAGCTTTTGAAAGATTTCTAAAATATTTATGTTTTCTAGTTTTTACAACAGGTGGTCTAATAAATTTGTTAAGGACTGTATATCTCTTGAAAAACTCACAGACAGCTCAGGGGACAATTCAAAGTCATCTGCACCCAGTGTGTTACAATATTCAACTTTGTCCTTTTTTATTTCTTTCCTTAAAAATCCATAAAAAGTTCCTTTTCCATGGTTAAAACATGTCCTCATTTTCAACCTACCCAAAGTTGAATAGTTTATTTCATAATTAAAGCAGCTGAGCAACCAAACAATTGTTAGTTGCCCTCAGTCTAAGACAGTGCAATAACCAAAATGAACAAAAACTTTAAATGCACACTGGTGGAATTTTAAAATGTGACAACAAGTGAGATTAAGCACAATTAACTCAAGAAATTCTGAGATTAAGCATAAAAATTATCTAATGGGACTCAAAAAAATATTTCAGAGATTAACACAGTTCCTGCAAGTGGACAACTGAGCAACCATGTTCAGAGCTGCAGAAGCTGCAGACAAGCTTATGGAGTTATTTAAAGCTGATAATCTAAAGTGCAGCATTTCAGTTCTATTGACTCACAATGCTGATGTGCAATTCTTATTGGCTAGAAATTATGCAACTGCACCACACTGCACACACAATGTTTCTCTCAGCTGCAGACATCATGCGTGGTATTGACTAGGTGATTGGATTTGTGGCTCTAAGCATTACTCTTTATATTTCAATCATGTGTTTCTAATGAATAGCAGCCAACAACGATCAATTGCCAATTAATCTGGGAATCTTTACTTGATATCAATATAAAGAATTAAGGCCCATGAAACAGTTTTCTCTGTTAGTAGTAATATTTACTTTGAGATATTGTTGAATATGTGTTTATGTGAAATAGTAATTGTCATAGTTTTGTGATGCTTTTCTTTGCACTACATCTTACATCTCTATAGTCAAGAATCAGTATGAAAATAACTGAAGCTCATGCATAAATCTACAATAAGAGTGCTGCATATAGATACATACCATTCACTGGGATCCTTTTCTTTCTCTCAGAGATGCCACGGGATTTATCTTTCTCCATATCCCCTGTCAGGCTAAAATAACAACTGGTTATAGAATGGGTTTCTCTTCAAAGTAGTTGTAAATGATTGCATTCTGTCTAAAGCTAAGCATGCCTGTAGCACTGTGTACTGAGACAGCCTTTACATCTGCCTGGTCTTATTGCTGATGTACTGTATAAGACCCTGAGGAATTACCAGTGGTGCAGTGTCTGATTGAGCTGCCTGGCGATACAGACCTTTCATGACAGGGAAAGCAGGGCTGGATGAAGCACTTTGATGAGGCAAGAAAAACCCACATCAGAGGCCAAGGAGCATTCCCACCCCCTGTCTCCCTGGGAGTGTGCCCTCTGTCTTCAGGGTGAAACAGCACAACTACCTAAGGCCCAGAGCGCCAAGGGGGGATGCAGAAAGTGGTCCCCCCTTTTTCCTTTACCCGCCCACTGGCTGTGTCCCAGTTGGTTATGCAGTAATCTGAGCAGCAACATGAGGCCTTGTGACCCATTTGTTCAGACAGTGATAGCAGTATCAGTCTTTGGGCATTTTCCATGAGAGATGCAGAAGGAGTGGAGAAACCGTCTAAAAGGCTTAGTTTCTAATAATGCTGGCATGTGAATGCATCACTCATGCACATGCATGCTCTTTCTCTCTAATACTGCTGATGTCTTGGATTTCCTTGAATCCACTGAGCCGAGAAGATTTGGAAGGACTTCATGCAATAAATATAGCCTAATGAGATGAATACAGACCACCAACACAAGGTGCCAATAAAAAGTATTCATCCCTTGGATGTGTTACCCTTTTATTGATTTTATAACTCGATCATTGACAATATAATAAGCCTTTTTTAACAAAATACTCTTTAATGTCAAAGTTAAATCAGTTTTCTATAAAGTAATGTACATCAAATTCCCCCACAACATTTATGCAGTCACTTATTAACAAAACAGTTTTATGTAACTGACATTACTTTGCAGAAATCTGTTTTCACTTTGACATTGAAGAGGGTTTTTTGCTTTTTTGTCAAAAATGCCAAATTATATTAACAATCATTGATTTAAAAATCAATAAAAATGAAAAAAAAAAAACCCAATAACATCCAGGGGGTGAATACTTTTCATAGGTGCTGTATCTAAATATTGAAATGTTGAAACAGAGAGAGAACCTTCTGGATGTCAAATGAATAAAAGAAATGCTATTTAAATTGTATTAAAAGTTTTTGGCATAACTGTGGTCGAGTGGCAACATTATTGTTTAAACATCAGCTGAATTGGAAATTGAATTTCTGAATTCTCCCCTACTGCATAGAAATCTCCAAAGATCTGATTTGCAGGCAATTTGAATCTACTATTTTCATTCATTTATTTCACTGATGCAACTTTGCTGCAGATGTATGATTTATTATCATGTCTCTCACCTTGAATATCATATTGAAATCTCATGGATTACTTCTCAGGCAGAAAAAGATACATTTTCTGAAAACTTTGTCTCTGCTATGACTTGCATTAATTCTTTCTACATGTGTATAACTATCTATATGTAGCGTCTGATTTCATATAATGGACTGCAGAATCTAGATCCTCTTTTTGAATGCACTTTGGTCAGCAGAGAGCTTAAAGTCAAAGATCACATGCCTAATCCAGAATAAAAATCAGGCCAGTGCGTGC
Source organism: Cheilinus undulatus (assembly GCF_018320785.1). Taxonomy (NCBI): domain Eukaryota; kingdom Metazoa; phylum Chordata; class Actinopteri; order Labriformes; family Labridae; genus Cheilinus; species Cheilinus undulatus. The sequence goes on along the minus strand of NC_054865.1, from coordinate 43,086,513 downwards.
TCATCTTATATAATGTGTTCAGTTCATCTGAATGTAATGCCTTTGGCAGAACTTTATTTGCTTTGCATGTCCGGTTTTCATTGACTCTTAGGATTTTCTTGTGCTGCAGCAGTTAATTTTACAGAGTTTTGCATGAATTTCTTATGATGCAGCTTTTCAGCTCAAAATGCTTTTGGTGTTGTTGAAGTTGTGAAAGTTTGTCCTTCTGATTTAAATTCAATTTTGAAGTTGTACAATCAAAAGATGTTCCTTGACTTAAATGAATGTTGTGTTTTTTAAGGGAACATATTTGCCTTTTTATTCAGAGTCAGAAATAATGATCGGTATCTAGTTCACCTCTGTGTGTTGAGTTCAGGAAGAGCTGCAGGACATGTTTAGCATAGATTAAAGTTGGTCGAATCCCATTTAGGGCATAAAATAAAAATGTGTATTTAACATATTTGTAAAGATATAAAATGATCCAACATTTTGTGGATTAGGGAGCTGTTATATTACAATATAAAGTTAATTTTGGATCACATTCTTACTTCCCATGTCTTGAAAATCTTGAGGTTCTGTCTTCTGCTTTTCACCAACTTTAACAAACCTTTAGTGATTCTTGTTTGTACCGCCGGCTGACAAGATGAAAGAGCTATAATTCTTGTAAAGGGATGATAGCACCGTGCTGTATATTTGTCACTGTGTAGGTATTATGGGTGCAGTGTTGTTACAGAGCTGCTGATTTGCCGTGAGTCATCTGGCAAAGCCGTTATGAAATGACCTCTGCAGGTTCTGCTGACAGAAATTCAAGTGAGTTTGAGAATATGTGAAAGTTCAGGATTGTTATGTAAGACAGTTTTCACAACTAAATGTGGTGGATATCAGGAACAATGTTGCCAAGTCTGCTTATTATAAGCAACTTTGGGCATGTTTTTTTTCTGCAGAGGGGTTTGCAAATATTGTCAGTTGCAGGATACATTTTTGGGGGTCTTGTTTGTAGAGTGTAGCTGCTTATTTCAACTCACTGTCCTCTTTTTTTTTCTAAAAGAAAAGCACTAAAAGTTTGCCCTGTTGCGGGATCCATTGGCAACCCTGACCCTCTAATTATCCCCATTCTTTCAACCCGACACCTCCTTGGCACACAGGCCTCAGTCATGTTTTCATGGTGTTACAGCGATGGCGTGATATTGCGTGTCCCTGTCTGTCAGTTGGGCATTAGTGGAAATCGAGCACAGTGGGAGCTCCACACACATACACAGTGCTGTGCTCCCCCACTGGCTCCACTGATCCCTTTTTAGCCACTTTAACGCCTCTGTAACCCTCTCAATGGCACAGCAGGGCATCACCATATCCCCCTGTAACACCTCTGTGACGTTGGTAATGAAGGTGAAATGTCACAGAAGTGTAACTGAGATAGGGGGTGACAACAAAACTGTGGGATTGTATGGACTGTCTTAACCGCTTACTTGGCTAATATTGCCTGGCACTAAGTTTGAAAACAGCAACAGTAAAATAAAGAGTGGAGAGAGAGAGTGGGTTAAAATAGATCTGACCTGAAGAGGGAGGCGAGTCAAAGGAACTGTACAGATTTTATAAGTGTGGATCTAATTCAGCATGCCATCCTTCTCAATGAGGCTTACATATATTTGATTAACCGTGTCAAAACCAAATAAGACAAAAAATGTAAAACTACAAGTGACAGTATAGTGTTTACAGTTGCTACTTGTATGGATGTCTGTTGGGCTTTTATTTTTTTTTTCTTTTACGCTTTTTTTCATAGATCTGATGGCTTGTATCTCTTTCTGTAATTACCTGCCTTAGGACAACGGATGAAATGTAGCTATTGTGCTAATTCCAGCATAGTTACATTATCTTGTTTTGCGAAAATGTTGATTGATGTGCACTGTCCTAATCAAATAAATAATTAAAAAAAAAAATCTGGGAACACTAACCAGGAGGTCTCTTTATTTACTCACGTATACATTAGTGAAATAATGTGTTGTTATCAAAACACAGGATAGTAATTCATGAAATGTATGCCTTCAAATTAAACACATAACACTCCTCCTATGACTCAAACATTAGTGTTTATTGGTTATTATTGTTTATTTATGAAGATACTTCTTATCACTATTTATAAGTAATCAGCATCCACTGTGGCGATGCTTGCTAACAACTAACCCTTCTTTGACCTTGAATTTCTTCAATGCAGAACGCAAAAAAAATCCTCTCTCTTAACATGCACTAAAGACAAGGGCCACAAAAGATGCTCAGCAGTATCAGCAGAATATTTTTAGAAAAACTAGCAATATATGTATTCATATAAGGCTGATTTTATCATGTCATTAAGCTAATTCTAATGGGGGGGGGGGGGGTTTATACAAATGTTTCATCCATTTTCTAGATCGCTTATCCCGTTGGGGGTCATAGGGGGGTGCACCCTGGACTGGTCGCCAGTCAATCGCAGGGCTGATATATATAGAGATAGACAACCAGGCACGCTCACATTTACACCTACGGCCAATTTGGAGTCACCTAACGAGCATGTCTTAGGTGGTGGGAGGAAGATGGAGTACCTGGAGAGAACCCACGCATGCACGGGGAGAACACAAACTACACACAGAAAGGCCCTGACTGGGAAGCAAACTAGGGACCTTCTTGCTGTGAGGCAACAGCAGTATCCCCTGTGCCACCATGCAGCCCACTACCAATGTTTCAGTGTTTTCTATATTAAGTAATTTGATTAGGATGCAACAAGTTTTGCACACCTGGATTGGGGGATTTTCTGCCATTCTTCATTGCAGATTCTCTCAACCTCACTCAAGTTAGACAGGATCTGCAGAGGTCTTCCATAGGGTTCACGTCAGGGCTCTAGCTGCACCTTTACAGAGTTGTGTCTTACAGAGTTGTCCCCTGTGTTGTCTCGACTGTGCTTAGGGTCAGTGTTAAAATGTTACAATGTCATTTAACAGACGCTTTTATCCAACGACTTACATCTGGGACAGGTGTTCCTGGTGTTAAGGACCTTGCCCTAGGGCCCACACTGGACACTTGTGCTCTGACTGGGATTTGAATCCCTCAACAATGTAAACTACTGAGCTATCCAGCCGCCATTGTCATGTCATTGTCATGTTGAAAAGTGAACCTTCAGCCCATTCTGAGATTCTGGGAACTGCAGGGCCAGTTTTTAATGAATATATCTCTGTACTTTGCACCATTCAGCTCTCCCTAAACTCGGACCAGTTTCCCTGCTGAAAAACACCCCAACAGCATGATGCTGCCACTGTTGAGATGATATTGGGCAGGTAATGAGTGGTGCCTGGTTTCCTCCTGGCATAACATTTAGAATTGAGGCCAAACAGTTCAATCTTGGTTTCATAAGATCAGAGAATCTTGTTTCTCATAGAGCTTCAGTGTTGCCTGATTGCTCAGTTTGACCAGATGACTAGGTCTTGGAAGAGTCCTGGTTGTGCCAAACGTTTTCCATTTGAGAATTATGGAAGCCACAATTTATTCAATTTACCACAGGTGGACTCCAATTAAGGTATAGAAACATGTCAGCAAGAGAAATGGGAGGATTTTTATAAGGGTCTGAATACTTATGTCAATGTGATATTTCAGTTTTCCCTTTAAATACATTTGATACACTTTGCGAAAGGGTACCAAGTTAGAGGTGGTGATTTTAGAGATAGGAGATTACGGCCTGACGGCAGCATTATTTCTGTGTAAAATTATCTATTGTTGCATGTTTTAGTTTGTTTCGTTAGTGTGTCTTACTCTGTATTGTTGGTGACACTGCTAATGCTTTGGTTGTGTTTTGACAAACTCTGAAGATGGTGTGTTGGCAGAGAATGACTTTTGCCTGCTGACTAATCAACAGGATCAAGGCTAAATTAACCATTATCATAATAAACTAATGACGTACGCTGGAAACCACCCCAGAACCGGCAGTGGGATGATTGTGTCACTAGATTTGGCAAACTTTAGAGCAAATTTCATGGCTTTAATGAAATGGGCCAAGCTCTGGATTTAACAGCTGTTGGTAGAGGTTTAAAACACTTTATCTTAAGTTTCCACCCACTGCCTGATAGTTCACCCACACATGACACAAACTGCCAACAACCAGCTGCACACAGCTTTTTGTATAAATTTACATCAATTTGTAGAAGAAAAATCTATTGAAGAAGTTTAGTTCTGTGTCAACATAGAGCATCAACATTTATTTACTTAATTGGTTTTAGGATAAAAGCATTAAAAAGAGGAAATTTGGTGTCAGGCTGGTGATGTTTTGCTCTCTGTGACAGGACAATTGGTCTGCTTCTATCTTGATTTCCAGTATAGCCATTACAGCCAAATTACCTTTGACCAGGATCATTAAGGGGTGTACACCCGTGGGCAATGAATAAAGTATATCAATAAAGTATAGTAGGCCAATTAGTTTAGACTCAGTCAACCTTTTCACAATCAGAATGTTATTGGCTTCCCCCCAAAGACATTCAATCCAGACAGGAAGCAGGCATTATAAGCACTAGGAGAAAATATTTATTTTGTTTGCTTGTTTTAACATAAATTACTTTGCTTTCATTAGAAAACATCTGAATCTGCATTTAACAAAGAATTTAAAAGATATGAGGCACTAGATCATAAATCTCTGACTACCTCATGAAAGACTTAAAAGCAGCTTCAACTTCCTGTGCCAAAGCGGACAGCAACAGTACCCTGATGCTAGTATTAACATTATCTAATGCATGTGTGTTTTTATGTGTGAACCGATGTACATCAGTGTCACATCAGTGAAACAGCTCTTTTTATGGCCATGCACACCATGCTTGTTGTAATCTGAGCGGAATAACAATCTGTTTTTTTTTTTTGTGTCACTTAAGCCATCATGGAGGAAAATGTGGAATTGATTTTCATATTCTGAGCTATGATTGTTTGAACACTGAGGAACATTCATAAAAAATCTCAAGATTGTTTTTAAAATTCATTAAGGCATAATATGAGGAATACATTTACATCAATATCCATCTTCACCTTCACACACGGAGAAAACCAATAAATCTGCAGCGTTCCTCCTGGGCTGCATCCTCAGAGATGCGCTGATAGAGAAAGCAGGGTAGAGGTGCTTTGCTAAATCACCCAAGGACCCAGAGGAATTTAAGATTACCATTATTTCTTCTGCAAAGATCTAACGTTAAAAGGAAACTACATCTACAGCAGGTCCATAGGACACACTATTATTACCTTGTTTTCATCTAATAAGTTGCCTATATCTTGTTTACCACAATGATCAGTATACCACAATAGAATACTATGAGAGGTATTTATCATTGTTCTACTGAAAACTTGCCCCACTGATTGTGCATTGCAAGCTGCCACTTTGCTGCCAAAAGCATGCTGAGATACATAACTTGGACTAGGCTGGCAATGCCGCATTTCTCCCTCATTTGGTTGTGATTCTTTATTTAAAGAAACAGTGGTATATTTTTTAGAAGTGCTGGTCTGATTGAAATGTCTCCCCAGTCAAAGGGAGAAAGTGACCAGTAGAGGAGGACGGTGCAGTTCTGGGAAAATTGGTCAGGAGTGGGTCTGTACTTAACAACTATCAATTCTACCGTAAAGTCAAAGCTATATCTATAGCTATCAGGGTTGTGAATTTCACTGGTACAAACAGATGGTGGAGCGAGAAGGGACTGGCTGTAGGCGGTACATTTCTGACCATCACTCTCAAAGACAGTTAATCTGAAAAACTGTATATCTCAAAAAGGAAATGCAATAATTTGCCAGAACAACGTATTTCCAGTCTAAGATTTTTTTCAACTTTATTCATTAATAAAGGCTGGCAGTTACATAAATTAAATAAGCCCATTGCAAACATTGAAAACTAAGCAACATTTCATAAACAAAATAGAGAGATACTGTAGGTCAGGGGTCTAATCCTAAATAAATTATGTGTTGAACAATTTTAAAAGTAGTTACACAAACAGTAGCTCGCTTTTGCTTTATTAGCTTTAAGCTAAAGCTAACATAGCTATGCCAGTTATGTAATTAATGTTACAACATTAAACCAAGCGAGCTTAATGTAGTAACAATGTAATTACATTTATGTAGAGATGTTATTTACATAGCTACACTAGCTATGTATTAACATTACTACATAAAACCCATTTAGCTATGCTAGCTTTAGCAACTAGCTATGTAAATAACATTACTACATAAAACCAATTTCGCTATGCTAGCTTTAGCAACATATGCTTTAGCAAACATAGCTAAAGCTAATGTAGCAAAGTAGATTACATACCTACATAGCTTACATTGATGATTTGTAAGCTTAGCTTTAGCTATGTTTTCTACAGTATTTATGTAGCTTTGTTATTTATAGCTAAGTTAGCTTTGCAAATAACAGATATATAGCTTACATAGCTGCTCTGTGAGCTTAGCTGAAGCTACGATAGCTCTGTAGCGCCATTATCTAGATAGCTAATTGCTAAATAGCTTTTGTTAAGTGTTTATGTAAATGTAATATTTCACTTTTTTCTTTTAAATCAAGTTGAAAAATTACTAGTATTCTGTTTTCACTTTTCCATGATGGGCTACTGAGTGTAGATTACTGAGAATAAAAATGATTTTTTTTTTCAGCTGAAGCTTCAGGTTGCAACATAGGAAAAGTGGAAAAAAAGAGAATGGGATCTCAGTACGTACCCAGTCAACATAGTAATGAGCATTAAAAACTGAGAAAATCCAGGCAGGAATGGGTTAACCTCAGTCCCAATCATGGGAGTCTCACCAAAAACAGACTATGCCTTCTATACCACGGCTGCTTCTATTGGATTAAATGTTTATCCACTAGTCATTTCTCTGTGGCTGCTTTGAAACTCTTATAAACAATTAATCAATCAAACATCATGAATGCTGTATGGTTTTGGCATGGACTGGAAGAATCATTTATTTTTACGTCATTGGCAAATTATTCACTTTGAGCCTTGAGGCAGTAACAATTACCAGAGAACCAAAACAAGAAAGAAATCTTCACTACTGGCCATTTTACCAGAAACCCAATGATCTCGACTGACCCTAACTGCATCCTCTTACCCTGTGTGTAACAGCAGTGAGAAACAAAGTAAGATGAAGTCAGGGATAAGGGTTATTATTCTTCGCTGGTCATGAACTCAACAAAACAGGTTTTCTCCACTCCGTAGCACGCCATCTCTCTTCTGTTTCCCATCTCCTTTTCTTTCTCATAAATTAGATAAGATCCGCCTTCTTGATGTTCAGCAACTAATCAATTGGAAAATAGGCTGTAGAATAGGAACAATCCACAGGGTTTGAAGCAGTTGATTTATTATCAGAAAAGAAATATGCTAACATGTTATGATACTGGTGAGGTGGAGCAAGGACATGTAAACCAAATTACAGTATTTTTGCTTTTGTCAATTACTGCTTAAATTGGCTGAATGAAAATGGATGACTAATGATTGAAATAGGAAAAAAACAATGTGTAATGGATGCATCGACAAAGAAATGAAAGCCCCCGCTCTGACACTCACACACATAGCTCAATATGTGACACTGTCCTCTCACAAAAGAGAACATGGGCTTATAACAGGCCCTGAACCACTGGAGTGAAGATGTCTGGCTCTGTGAATTACACTGGCCTTGTTGTTTCTGGATCGGCTGAAGCCTGTGGGGACTGACTTAGAGTAATGCCTTGCCCCATATCTCCCTCAGCACTCAGCCAAATGCAGCTACGCAACAGCAGCCCCACTTAATGTGATCTTCCTTGGCTTTCTGAGGTGGAAGTGGCAGAGAGACAAAGGGCAAAGAAAGAGTCAGTTGACTCATTGATGTGCACACATACACACTCAACAATGCACAACCACTCTCCAAAAATAGTTGGTGGGTTTATGTGTGTGGGTGCATTTAAGTGTGCATGCAGCTCACACGCCAGTCTCTGCAGGCACGAGCATCTTGAATCTCAAGATTTCTCTTTCCCTCTTCAGCTCCTAAATAAAGTCTGCTCGGTGAAGTGGAGGGAGAACACAAGAGAATCAATCATACAATTATCCAGATTTCCTCTGTCACTTCAAACGGAGAGGAACTCAGAGTCTGACCGTTGTATTGGTGTGGGGGCGGGTGAGCGTGACTGTTTTTATCAGCACAAACTTTGTTTTAATAGCGAGTACAATGCTGTCAATCCCTTTGTCTGGCAGTCGTGTTCAGTGGCAGAAATGTGTGAGAGTGTGAAGGGAAAACAGAAAAAGGAATCGTGAGGCAGAAAGAGAGTGGAGTGAGGGAAATTAAAAAGTTGCTTTCAAACATAAAACTCACGAAAGTCTTACACAGCATCTTGCACCGTGTTAAGTCGTGTGGTTGAGTGAACTGTGCGTGTGCTTGTTTGCATTTTAACAGGATCAAATCTGAACCGTGTCAACAATACAAAAGCGTTCCCTGCGGTCTTCAAATGAGCACATAAAGTAATGTTTAGAAAGTGTTATGCACACTGAAAGATGGCACTGAGGTTCCATTTAACAAGTCTTTATGTACAGCTGCTGCTACTGTAAATATAAGAGGAAGACAGTAGAGAAACATCAGCTTCCTCTATTGCCATGCAGACTATGACACACTCAATCACTGAGCAAAGTCACAAATTTACAGTCAAATAAAAAGAATTCTGCATGTCAGCCTGCATTTATATGTCATTAATGCTTAAACAAAGCTAGTGATCCCTGTGCAGAGACTTTTTGCACATTCTAACACTACACTGCATCCTTTTCTAACACAAACAATGTCTTACAGATCTTGCTATTCAGTTTCTTCAATTGCAGCTGGTGAGCCCTCTTGTTCAAAGCAGAATAAAACATTTCAACATAAAAAAAACTAACCAGGAACACTATGAATGAATAAAAAATAGAAAATAATCCAGGGTATAGTTTAAAATCCAATAAAATGTCAAGGAGAAACTGTACATTCAAACCTGCTTCTTATGAATTGGCTCCATTGTGGAGTATGTAAGCACTACATAGCCTTTTATGCCACTTCCTGCTCCCACCAGCACATTTCCTGCTTGTTTGCTTACAGAAGACTATGGCAGCTGAACCAGAGCATGCTATGTTGGAGTTGAAGCTGATAAATATTGAGCAGCAGTTGATTATACTGCAGCGATATCAAAGGAGAAAATAGAGAAGACATCAGAGGAGATGGAATGTACAGCCACTGAATCAGCCAAGGGGCAGAGGAGGGTGGAATTTTTCACCACTGAGACATGAGTGAGGAAATGCTAGTTTGATAGAAGTTCGTAGATTTGGCTTGTTGTGTCATGGTCTACAGCCATTTATCGCTCACTCGTGAAATAAAGCACACAAAGTATGCATTGTTTCGGCGCATAGTAGTGCTACACAATTAATCTGATCATAATCACAATTGCAATCCCGTTTGCATATCTATTTTCAACTGCGGGTAGAATTTTAACCAAACAAGATAGTGCAATAATTATTTTTGCATATAAAACCAGAGGAGTAACACTAACATATCACACATTCAATGAGTTCCAGAGTACAGTTTCATTATAGAAATATCCCTCCTTCTTTTGCGTAAATGCAGTACAAAGCGACATCAGAAACAATATAATATAATAAAACCCGGGCTATAAATGTGTTGTTTTCTTGCAGGTCACAAGTTGCACTTCTTATTGTTTCAACATGGTCTTCTGCAAACATATGTATGCTCAAAAGTATCTTGCACACTTAGATCCTTGATTTCACTGTGAATAGTTTTATTTTTTATAAAGATGCAACCTTTTTTGCAAATTCAGTACAATTTCATTTTATTTTCATTTTTGCCACAGTTTATAAAGATAAGTGTATTTTAAAAATGAAGTTATGAACATACTCAAATTAATTTTTTGTGGTTTGAAATGATCTCGTGCAACTTTTTTATAACCACATTTTTGAGGGATACAGCTATGACATCTCTGTATTTAGGAAAATGAGTAAAAAAATCAAAAAACGCTTTTCATTTTTATTGTGGTTTTTCTTGCAACTTTATGCAATTTAATTTAATACTATGGACTTATCACATACATATCATTTAATTTGGGTTCTAAGGGTTGTACTGATGTATAGCCAATTCAAATACTCCAAAAAAAAAAAGAATAATGGCACTACGGCATGTAACTAGAAAAGCACTTGGAGAGTGCAGACCTCCGCCATTAGTCCTATCCCAATAGTGAAGAATCCTTTAAAAAAATCCCGGATCCAGACAGTGATCTGGATCACTCCCAAAATCTAATAAGTTCTTCCTTATGCCATTTCTGACATTTCCTGAAAATTTCCTTAAAATCCCCCATAATTTTTTGAGCTGTGTTACTAACAAACTAACAAACTAACTAACTAACAAACCCTGCCGATCACATAGCCTCCTTGGCGGAGGTAAAAATGTAAAGATTTGCTCTGGCGGACTTGCACTATGGTAAGTCATAAAGGGTTAAAATGCGTTCCACTACCAGCTATGACTGCGCCTTTTAATTAATTTTATGAGAGATATAAGACTATTTATTTCTGTTATACTTTATAATTTGCATACTTTTAAAATATTTTTTTTCCTTTTTTTACATGTTTAGCACAGCACAGCCTGTACCAACGATCACAGGTAGTTCTCAATAATATGAGAAGGATCAAACTGTGAGCTACATAACTGTCAGTTTAAGGTTATAAATGAGGGAAACCAGATATAGGCCTGGAAATTCAGGACTTTATGCTCCGTTTTTTACTTTAATGAGCGGAACCTCAAAACTGAGGTACAGACCAAAACCGTGACCTCTGTCTCGCTACACCCCTACTAGCTGAATGCCTGGCCTCTGTGTAGGGTTCGGGGCTACGCCCACCAACAGCAGGCAGGTGGCCAGATGGACGGACGGTGGATAGATGGATGCTTTATTGATCCCATAGGAAATTCAAGTTACAGCTATTCCATTTGCACGCACAGCAAGTCAAGAAACACAAGAGACATGAATAATAAGATGGCAGTTATTAAGAATATAACAGCAAAATATGCATGGAGTAAAGGGAATATCGTAAGCAAAATGTACAAAAAAGTAAAAAGTATAAATATATTTACAGGGCAAGGTGGACAGTGTGTAAAAGCAGAAACTATCATGAACAAATACATGTGAACAGAATATTACAGGAAGGCCAAATGGAGTGATATAAGTACAAGTATAAATGGCCGTGAGAGAATATTACTAAGGCCCTACAGGAAAAAATATGAGATGATGAATAGTGCAGATAAAGAACAGCTGTGTGAGGTAACCCCAGCTATTTTAAGGTGATCATATAAAGATAAATCAAGCTTTAGACTAACAGCTTGGTGCTGTAGTCTCCTCAGCAATGTTGGAGGTAATGTGTTACAAGTAATCCATTCGAGTATTCAATTACATTTTTGTTGGAGAGAGAAACATGACTTGCTAGTTTGTCAATTTAGTAATCCGTTATTACTAAATGCTGCATTTCCCTTTACCTTTGGTTATAGGTCACAAAATGTTTTCCATTTTTGGCTTTTCCATAGGCCTACTTTCTCCAGTTTCTTACCAGTAATGAAGCAACTTCCCTCTTAAAGGAATTGATCTTGCAACCTGATGAGAAACTTTTAGAAGAAGCTTTACACATCACTATTCCCACCCTTTATTAAATATTAGAGCCTTTTTCTTTCTGGGAGTAAATACCAACCCAACTAAACTCAGGCTGTTTTTATCAGAAACATTATGTCCTGTGGTCTTTGAACCATTTACTTGAAGCAAAAAAAAAAAAATCAGCATGATTTTAGATGAGAAAATCCACTTTTGTACCCACTGTGTTCCTCCCCTCCCTCTCACATACAGTTTGATGTACTGTATATAGTCTAAGACTGAGAAAAGTTTCTTTAGAATGAGGCTTCTTAAAACTGTGCCCTTGGGTGGAAGATGTGTTGTGCTTACTGATCACGTCTTTAATGAAAGGCGAGAGACCAAAGCCTGACTCTTCCCGTCTCTCCTCTCTCAGAAGATGCTCAGGTTCTACATCATTAACCAGCCAGCCTTCTGCTATTGATCACATCAAGATCCTGAAATATTCACAACATTCTCACAATAACAAAAAGAAATACATAGGGGAGTTGTTTGCTCTATACCTGTTCTGCTGCAAAGGTTTTATGGAGTCCGGTGGATTTTCAAAGTGTCCAGAGGTGGAGACCTGAGGTTATTCGCATTCATCAGGCGGTCAAGCTGTGTAGGTTTTAGCACAGCTCTGCATCGGACTTCAGCACTCAGATGTGTTGGTGTTAACTCTGTGTTAACGGATGGAGCGTGCCTCTAAAGCTTTCTATTAAAAGACCAGATGCAGCTCTAGTTATAGTTTTGTAAGGAATACATACAGTGCCATGAAAAAAGTATTTGCCCCCTGTCTTATTCCTGAGTTTTTTTGCATATTTATCACACTTAAATGTTTCGGATCATCAAACCAATTTCTATATTTCACAAAGACAACCCAAGTAAATACAAAATGCAGTGTCTGAATGATTTTTATTTTTATTTTTATTTTTGTTTTTATTTTTATTTTTATTTTTACAGGGGAAAAAAATTCCAAACCTATCTGGCCCTGTGCGAAAAAGTAGTTGCCCCCTGAGCTTAATAACTCGTTGTGCCACCCTTGGCAGCAATAACTAAAATCAAGCGTTTGCAATAACTGGTGATGAGTCTTCCACATACCTTCGGAGGAATTTCAGCCCACTCTTCTTTGCAGAGATGTTTTAACTCAGCCATATTGGAGGGTTTTCAAGCATGAACTGCCCATTTAAGGTCACACCAGCGCATTTCAATTGGATTTAAGTCTGGACTTTGACTTGGCCACTCTAAAATCCTAAAGGGGACATATTATTCAAAAATCACTTTTCAGGCTTTTCTAACACAAATATGTGCCCTGGCCTGTCCACAATCCCCTCAAGTACCAGAAAATCCATTCCTTCCTCCCCTCTCTTTCTCCACCTTTCAGAAAATGTGTGCTAAAACAAGCCATTCTCAGATTTTACCCTTGTGACTTCATGTGGTGATTAAGCACCCACCCCCAGGTTTGGTTTGCCCTCCCCCACTTGGAGGAAAGTTCCACCCTCGTGTTCTTCCTCTCAGCTGCCAGCTGAGATGCTGGATAGCTCAGTGGGGTACCCTTTTGACTTTAGTCTGGGAGATTGATGGTCCCAGTCAGGTTTTTAACTTTGGATAAAAGTGTCTGTAACGTTCTAACATCAGGAGAGCCACATCCACTTCCTGAGAGGGGTGTGGTCAGGGGTGGAGTCAGACAGCTCATTAACATTTAAAGCCACAGACACAGAAATGGCTCGTTCTGGGAAGGGCTGAAACAGAGGGGTTTTTAGACATGCAAAAGTCCTATAGTACAGTGTTTTTTTCAGCAAAAAAACTTCACAGGCATGTTTTGGGAACCTCTCAGACCAATATAAACTTGTCTTAAAAGGGTAAAATATGTCCCCTTTAATTCACTGAATTCATTGTTCCATCAATCACAGTAAGTGGTCCAGGTCCTGAAGCAGCAAAGCAGCCCCAGACCATCACACTGCCACCACCATGTTTGACTGCTGGCATGATGTTTTTTTTATCGAGTGCTGTTATTTTTATGCCAGATGTAACGGGCCGCACACCTTCCAAAAAGTTCCGCTTTTGTCTCATCAGTCCACAGAATATTTCTCCAAAAGTCTTGGGGATCATCAAGATGTTTCTTGGCAAATGTGAGACAAGCCTTTGTGCTCTTTTTTGTCAGCAGTGGTTTTGGCCTTGGAACTCTCCCATGATGCCATTTTTGCCCAGTGTCTTTCTTATGGTTGAGTCATGAACTCTGACCTTAACTGAGGCCAGTGAGGCCTGCAGTTCCTTGGATGTCGTTATGGGTTCTTCTGTGACCTCCTGGATGAGTCGTCGTTGCACTCTTGGAGTGACACTCCTGGGAAGGTTCACCACTGTTCCCAGTTTTCTCCATTTGTGGATAATGGCTCTGACCGTTGTTCGCTGGAATCCCAAAGCCTTGGAAATGGCTTTGTAACCTCTTCCAGACTGATATACATTTCTATCACTTTGTTTCTCATTTGTTCTTGAATTTCTTTGGATCGTGGCATGATGCTTTTCTTTTTGAGATCTTGTAGCCTACTTCACTCTGTCTGACAGCTTCTATTTAAGTGATTTCTTCATCCAACAAATCAGGTGGTAATCAGGCCTGGGTGTGGCCAGTGAAACTGAACTCATCTTTCCAAGAACTGTGGTTGATCACAGTTAACTCATGATTTAACAAGGGGGGCAATTTTCACACAGGGCCAGATAGGTTTGGATCCCCCCCCCCCTTAAAAAATTAAATAATCATTCAGACACTGCATTTTGTATCTACTTGGGTTGTCTTTGTGAAATATAAAGATTGGTTTGATGATCCGAAACATTTAATTGAGATAAATATGCAAAAATTCAGGAATCAAAAAGGGGGCAAATACTTTTCACAGCACCATATATTGTATTGTCCTTCAAGGGTACCACTGACACCTCCTTAACTCCTTCAAAGATGAGGCTATTGAACATTAAAACACTGTTATACCTCTTAACGCAGCTTAATCAGTAATCTGAAGCCCAAAATGGATCAGATTACTACTTTAATTAATGAAATGGTGTTGGACAGAAACCCATTGTGGAATATTATCTAAGGTTTAAGTTTGCTGATGATCTCTGAAGTATTTAAGAATTTTTAAGACTTTTTTTCTTTGTTTTCAAGCCGACAACTTTCAGTTTGGCATGTGAGAATCTTCCATTATTACACATTTCTTTGAAATGGTTTTGTTCTGGTTAAGGAAACTCATCATTATAAGTCAAAACTGAATCCAGGGTCAGGGATCCACCAAATATGGGTAGATCTTACATTCAGGTTAAAATCTGTACCACAATAGCCATGTGTAAGAAATCAATGCTGAGTTTAAATGACATTTGGTGCTGCATTGTCTCTTCTCCCTGCACATGCAAAGGCATGGCTGACCTCTCATCTGTCACGCACTACCATCTGGGTAAAACCAACTGAACAACACTCAGAATGCTTGTAAATTGTGGAATGATGAAAATGCATCATCCTGGTTTATAATAAATCTACTGCCAATAAATACCTGCAGATTTTCAGTGGGATGAAAGAGGCAATAAGTGTGCATATGGAAGTCTGCTTCTCTGCTTTCTTTATCCTCATGTCTGCAGCTGTAACACAGGTGAAAGACAGCAATCAGTATTTAATAAAATGCCTCTTGTATAATGTGCTTTTCCTTACACCTGGGGAAAATTAGACGGTGTAACAGTATTAAGAATTGGATGCCACCTAATCTGTATGTGTAATAAAACAACTGTTGTAAAAGTTTATTAGTAAGTCATTACATTGTTGTGTTTCAAAGCTTGTTTTTGTAACCTCTGGTGGTAAAAAAAAAAAAAGATATAAGATATTGCTTTTGTTCTTGTTGCCGCTGTATCAGTTTTTAACAGTACCTGGTTTGTATTTTTCCTCAAGACCCATTCAGGCTTTTTATTCAGTAATTACCCCTCTTTGTGATACTCTTCAGTGTTATTTGCAAAGTCAGCCCTTCCTGTGCATGATTCTAATTGCCTTCACATGCACTAGGGAATCACAGGAAACAATGCAGACTTCAACGTTACTCTTGCTAATTGTCTCAACATCGATCAGACTGAAAGAAGCCTCCCTGGTAACTGTTCTCAGCTGTAGAAGAGCTCTGATAAGTTTCTGTTAATTCAAACAAAAACACCCTCTGCGTATGCTGTTTTACATTTAGCAGGAAACTGGTAAACCCCGTGGTGTCTTTTTATGTTCAGGGGATTCATCGTATGTTTCACAGGGGTGAATACTCTCCGTGCATCTACACAACATGGCTATTTTGAGCCAGCACAGTGGATCATGTATTTATTTCAAATGTGATAGGGGGAAAAGCCACGGTGAGATGCTCATTTTAAAGCTGCAGGCAAGAGCTGCTAAAATGCCTTT
Organism: Cheilinus undulatus; assembly: GCF_018320785.1. Classification (NCBI taxonomy): domain Eukaryota; kingdom Metazoa; phylum Chordata; class Actinopteri; order Labriformes; family Labridae; genus Cheilinus; species Cheilinus undulatus. Next base: position 43,070,479 of record NC_054865.1, on the reverse strand, counting down.
TTTTCTATTGTGGGAGCGCAGCAAAATGCAACCAATCTTCTCATCACTGTTAATTCAGCTGCTTTGTTTACATACACATGAGACGCAGTGCAATTTCTAGCACCAAAACTCACATGTAAAGACATTTTGGCTACGTTCACACTGCAGTTAAAAGTGACCTGAATCTGATTTTTTTTCTGACAGTGTGAACAGTGCAAGTCATATTGAATCTGGCTGTTTCGAATCAGATTCAGGCCACTTTCGTATGTGGTTCTAAATGAGATATCTATCTGATCTTTTGGAAGTTGACTGCAGTGTGAACAGACAAACAAAAAAAATCAGATCTGAGAAAAGATCAGCTTTTTTTTACCCGGCTAAATTCTAGACTCTTTAGCAGCATAACAACTTTTCTGATGCATTCATCATAAATGCACAGACACAGAGTTAGTGATGTCATTCCTTCGTTTCTGATGCCCAGTTTTGAGGCCTGACAATGGAGCTATCTCGTTGGAAATGATGGACGTCTTATCAGCAAACAAGCCCTTGATTTTTTCCCCCTGTTGACGTCAAGAAAGGACAGCCTCACCTAGGCAAGTCACTCAGTGTTTATTCCACCCACTGAGTCTGCATCACAGCTTCCATCTTAATTTGCTCACTATTGTTGGCTCAGATAAAACGAAGATATTGAAATTACAAGAAAAGCACAACAATTTAATTTTTTGTTGTATGCAAAAACCAACGTAAGTCTTTTTAACCTTACATCTATGCATTTGAAGGTCAAATGGATTCATTCCATTTTTGATGAAAATGTCCCAACAACAACTCTGGATTGGACAAGTGCAAAGAAGAATTCAGTTCAGGTCTGGAGATAAAGCATGGATCAGTACCAATTATCCATGCCACATGTTTTGTGGACATCGAGACTGTTGTAAACTTGTTGAGATGGATTATTATATGGGACTTCTAATGAGAGACCTAAAACAGCTTGTCCTTTTACATTGACACATTTGCATCATATTAAGTTAAACCTCCTATATCAAATTTCATTTCCTCTTTCTGAATGTCTATTTCAACATGAATGTTAATGGGACCTCCTGTACTTTTACAGCCTGCCTTAAGTGGACACCAGAGGAACTTCCTTTTTTTGGCTGTAGTAATATAAAGACCCTGTAAAGAGAAACTGAATCTGTATTTAGGTTTGCTTCATGACAGGTCACTGTGTTATGAACTCCTACATCAAATTTCAGTCAAATAAAACATCTCTAAGTTGACAAAATTAAGCTTCAAAATCATGAAAAAAGAGGCAGTAATATCTGCTCCAGGATGGTGTGGGCGTGCATGTTGCATTATCTGAAGCCATGCCCACTCAGGAGAAATTTGATCCTCTCAGATAAAAAAAATGTTATAACTTGAGTGTTGGCCTTATGAGTAAAGCGCGGCTGCCTGGCTCTGTGCCAGAGATGAGACAAAGTCAGTTTTCTGACTGAAATCTCTGTTATGATGCTTTTAATGATCCACAGACCACTTTGGCAAATTTATTTCACAATGACCAAAAAAAAGCAATAAACTGACTGTTAACTTTTGATAAAGGCAGCTAACAACAGACTGTACTGAGATGAACTGCTCTGTGATTTTATATTGTAGTGTTTGAGGGGCGGGGTCTTTCCCCACTTTGGGCTCGTGACATCATGAGCCCACATATTTGCTCCGCCCAAATTGAACCAAGCCAGGACAGAGGTGAAAAACTTTCTAACAGTCCAAACCTAGAATTCAGTCACATGTAGAGCTCAGTGTTTTCACTTCCATATTCCAACATTTCTTGTCTGTTAAGACAAAAATGTTGGATTTCACTTTACAGGCTCTTTAGCACTAGAGTTTGGTCTGGAAGTTTTAAGATAATAAATAGAATATGATAGAATACATGTGCACACATTAATGAAAGAGCCTCCAGTAGGCTGATGTCTTTCTGTTGATAAAATTGAATTTCCAGCAACATTTGGAGTATGACCCCTCTTTGCCTGAACCTTTGAGTTCCCTCTCAATGTCAGCTTTGCCTTATTTGCAAAGATCTAGGGCGATTTATATCTCTAGCCTCCTTAGCAGGCAATCCGGAACATTAAGTGTGTTTGTTAAAGGCCTGTTTTGTGTTTGTGTGGGGAATGATTGATCACAGTGCGGAGAGGGGACAGCCGAGTAGGGACAGCCTGGTGATATAAATCACATCTGATAGAGGGCACATAGATAATTGGTTGTCTGGCCCTATAGTCACGAGGAGCAGGCCACTATCTTCTACAGGGAGATAAACTAGAGGGCAGCACACAATGATAACAACATGCTTGACTGTCAACAGAAGAGATGCAAAATTACACCCCCCGCTCCCCCTCTCTCCCCTCCCGTTGTCTCTCTGTCCCTTTCTCCTGCCCTGGTATTGTTCCAATGAGGAGTGGAAAGGTTAAGTGGATTGAAAATCAGTCGGCGGAATGTTTCTGTTTATTCTTCTAGTCGCCCTGTTTTCCAAAAGTATTTCAGCTGCAGCGGTCATCAGAGAATAGATTTACTGTGGGTGACCATGGAAAAGTCTGATCAATACAAAAGGCCCCATCAAGGACTTCTAACAGCCACACAAAGTGACGCTGAACAAGATTCCCTCTCTGTCCCACTCTCACTTTCCCCCCCTCTCTCCAAATCACATCCCACACTCTTCTCAAACCCTTCCACTTTTGGGTAGGGGGGTGTCTGCCTCAATCAGCAGTTTTAGAGATAAAAGGAATGTCCATGTTATTCTGACACACAGAGAGAGTCAGTCCTGATTAAATAGCCTGACAATGTGCCAAATGTGCTGCACTGTTGCCAGGGAGACCAAACTGACCTTGGGTGTTGCATTGCAAGGGTTGCCAAGAAGGTACTAAGTGTACGTTAGAGAGAGGGAAGGGACAAAATATGCAGCACTTCAAAAGAAAAGTAGGACTATTTGTTTGAAAGAGGGAGGTTTGATATGAAAATAAGTACCCACAGCCTGACAGGATTCAAGGGAAGAAGAGTTCTGTTGAGCTTTCCATCCTGGCTTTTCTTGTTAGTTTCTATACCAACAGTGCTGAGAGGAAGTGTTGTGGATGAGATGATGAAACTTACATTCTCTGTGATTTGTTTTCGACAAAAGCAGCACTAACTTTTGTGGTTTTAATCAGTTTATCGATTTGTTGACATTTCCCTGTTTCCCCTTTTTGATCTATTTTCATCATTACTCATTTGGTACTAATGGCTTTCAAGCTTTCTTTCCCCATCTTGCCTTTCTGTGGTTCATGTGACTGTCTCTCAATGACAAGTGTGAGGCGACACTGTAGCTGGTAATCTGCAAGATCTGCTTTTTTTAAACACCCTTTTTTCAGGACAGCCTGGGCTTTAAGAACATGTGTGTTTTTTTTTAAAGTTACGGGACTATAAAGACAAAAGACAAAGTAAAGCCAAAGAAAGCTCCAAGATTATTATGTTTGGCACAGAGTGAACTATAATAACTATGAATATTTTAGCACAGACTTGTTACCCCATCTCTGCGGGACCAAAAAGTGGAAAAAAAATCATTCTGTGGCAAAAGGTCTTCAAAATATATTTACAAAAAACGTCTTTGCACTTTTTTGTATAGGCTCCATTTCTGCCATTGCTCAAAGCAGTTCCTGTCTACAGTGACACAGGGGGCCGCATCACAGGCTACCTCTCCCTCTTTCATGTGGAGTGTGCAAAAATCTGCACATGAAATCCAAGTGAGCTTCTATGTGTTTGGCACTGAGGAGAGGCTTTGGTCCAGTCATTCGGCCATAAGCCCAGATTGGTGAAGGGCTGCAGTGATGGCTGTTCTTCTGGAATTTTGTCCCATCTCTGGAGCTCAGGTAGAGTGACCATCGGGTTCTTGGTCACCTCATTTGCTAAGGTCCCTCTCCCTCAATTGCACAGTTTGGCTTTGCAACCAACTCTTGGAAGAGTCTTGGTAGCCAAACTTCTTGGGAACTTTCAGTGTAGCATATATATATATATATATATATATATATATATATATATATATTTTTTTGTTTTTTTTTTTTTTTTTTGTGGCCTTCCCCAGATCTGTGCCTTGCAACAGTCCTGTCTCTGAGCTCTGCAGGCAGTTCCTGGTTTTTCCTTTGATATGCATTATCAGCTGTGAGGCCTTCTATAGAAGCTTGTGCCGTTCCAAATCATGTCCAATTTATTTTACTACATGTGGACTCCAATCAAGGTGCATTAAACATCTCTGCAATACTGAGAATGATGGAAGGAACCCAAGCTAAATATCAAGCATTTGTGCAAGGGTTTGAATACTTATGTCAATGTGATATTTTGGTTTTTTTTTCATACATTTGTAAAGACTTCTGATTTCACTTTGTCATGATGGGGTGCTGAGTGCAGATTATTTAGAAAAAAAAATGTTTGTTTTTTACTGTAGCATCAGCATCATCAAAACAAAAATGAAAAAGGGGTCTTAATACTTTCTGAATGCAGTGTATATTTTCTTTACAGAGACAAATATATCAGCAGCACTTTTCTATATATAAAAAGGAGGTTTAGGGGCCAACATTGCACAAATATATTGGCATTGTTTCCTTATCTAATTAATACCAAAGTACTTGTGTTACTAAGGCAGTATGCAGGAGGTTTCTCAGCTTTTTGTGGAAATGATAAACAAGAAAAAGTCCCATCCATGGTACTTTGAACTTGTATTTTGTTTACTACTGTATATTATTTGATATTTACTGGTATTCTATCCAAGTTGAATATTCTGTTATTGTGACATCTCACATTGTGCAGAAACTATTTTGCTCCTAAACTAATCACAAACAGTATCACGCTTCCATGACAACATAAGCGCTGCTAAAAGAGTGAAAATCCAGGCCTTCTCTCTAACATTGACTCTACTTTTCTAATCTGTTCAAGATGTTGTTGCCACTTTCAGTGCAATGTGAATAATAGTTTAAGGATTAACAGAGCAGCAGTGAAGAATGCAACACTCTCCCATCATACATATTGCATAAAAATACATTTCATAAACCTGTGTATGGGATTAAATGCTCCCTGAGCCCAGAGTGCAATAATAGAGCAGATGCAAAGCAACAAAACATGTCCCGAACTTTTGATGTAGGTTTTGCATTCCCACCGATTTATTTCTAAAAAAGTAAATTTGACTAAGTTGAGCTTTGCATCACATTAGCAGAATATTAGCGTCTGAGCATGGGGGCAAAATGATGCATGTGAAAACGAGGATTTGGGTGCCACAAAGAGTTTAGCAGTCATGTCAGATCCGTCACCTTTAAGTAATAGAGGAGATTAGCATACACTAAATGCAGTGTCGATGTATTCATTTCCATGACATCCGTATTGTGCTTCATCTGTCACTGCACACCGAATAATGCATTTCTCACATGATTAAGCTAGAAAGCTTAATATGTTTTCTATTTCCAGCCAAGTTCTTACTACAGCCAGAGCCTCGGTTGTGTAGAATCAGAGCAAACAGAGAAAGCAGACGCTTTTCCTTTAAATGAGAGCTTCCCTCTCACTCTCTCTCAGGAGTCTTTTGTGAGGATGAGGTTTTTGTAGTTCCCCAGGCTTTTGATAAGGCCTCCTGCTCTTCCTTGGCCAAATCTGGAACCTCACCGCAGGGTCCTCAGGTGGGAGTAGACTCACCTGCTGCTCTCTGTGCCTATTTTATCGTCTGAGTTCACACACATGCAGAGAGAGAGAGAGAGGGGGTGAAACAAACAGACATTGAGGTTCCATATGACCTCCAGGCGTCCCGCTGAACCTCTGTGTTGTTTTCCAGCAACTGCTCCAGTATACGAGCAACAAACAACCTGAGTATTAATGTAATCAAACATGTTGTGCTCACAAATTAACACATCATTTTACATCAGCAAGGGAGAACAAATCCAAAACATATTGCTGCTCTTATTAGCAAGGATTTCTTTCATTGAGAGAGCAAATGCATAGTTGATGGGCCCTCGTTTTAAAGATTGCTGGATGCTTGACGATGCCTGTTAGGGAGGAGGAGGAGTTGGCCCTGATTATTGTCATTCACATCACACCGTGCCTCTGTGTGCACCCACTAATTGATGGGGTTTTTCCTCTTGATTTCTTTGGGGGAAACAATCCAGCAGATGTACATTCATTTACGATGAGAAGATTGCTTCCATTGCCATCATTGTCCATCCATTACTATTCCAGCAGCGCCAGAGAAACAAGCACAAGCGCAATATCTTCCACAGGTAATGGGCTCCACTTTTGTTTCTCTATGGTTGTGTTGTTTTCTTAACTTGTCAGGCTTGTTATTTCAGTCAGTGACAAAAAGCAGCCTGCCTTTAGTTATCTAGGACATTCAAGGCAAAGTAATAGGAAATTTCCAATCAGTTGTTTATTACAAACTTGCTTGAACTCTTCCAGCTGCAGTTTTGACAATTTTTAAAATTATTTCTATTATTTGTTTTTCCTGGCTGAGAGCAAGTCTGCAGGAAGGACAAAAAGGAGAAACTTCTTTCCATTATCCACAATTTTTAAAAAAAGGGAAATGTCATTAAAAATCACTACTTTTTAGTATTTTTTTGCAAATAAATGTGGTGTCCAGATTTTTCCTTCCACATTTAGAGTGACCAAAATTATCACTATCAGTATTACCTGGTACTATTATAATGTGCTGAAAATGCTATAAAACACTGATAGAGCTCACTGAAATAATCTAAGTCTTTAAAAAAGCAGCAAAGTGGACAATGCACTTATTTTGCGTAAAGATAAGATAAACATTTTAAAGGTAAATATACAATATCAAAACTTTATTAAATTAAATGTGCTTTGACAAAGACACTTTCTCAAAAAGATTCTTCAAATTTTTGAAATTTTGATACTTTTATAAAATCCCCTTCTCAATGATGCTCATAAGGGGGGAGAAAAGGGGGAGCTTTCTGGTGCCGAGCTTAGTGTGGGGCCCACAGAGATCAGGAAAATCGTGGTCCATTGTTGCATTAAGCTGTGATAACCATATTTCATTCTTAACCTGAATAATAACCACTCTTGTCAAAGAAACAAAAAGAAAGGATTATATATACTGATGTTAACAGTCTGGCTAAAACTTTGGAAAATAATGTCAAATTTCATAGCAAGGCCATGAGACGCACAATCCTCATGGTGCCAAAGAACAAAGGAGAAGGTCAGAAATAACTTTTAGAGAAAATAATGACATCATTGCAAATAGAAAAAAGGTGACAATTAGCAAAAATGGGTTAAATGTGGCAAAAAAATGTGGGCAGGACAATCATGACAAAGCGGTTAAAAACTGGTAAAAAAAAATGGTTTTGAAGGAAGTAAAAATGGGTTTAAATTAAAAAAATAAATAAATAAAATGGGTGAAGTGATGAAACTGGTTTTAAATTGCCACAAGGAAGTCCTTTGAACATCAGGAGCTACGGATAGTTTGACACAATTTACAAGGTAAAGAAAAGGCGATAAAGTGGCAAAAATGGGTGGGCAAACTGTGAAAAGTGGTTAAAAAAATCTGCTAAAGGAGGAAAAAATGGGTCAAAAGTAGAAAAAAACAGTAGAAAATGGGCAGAAACAGTCATGGAATGGTTAAAAGTGTCATGAAGAAGTTTTGGGAACAAAATTGGCAACAATGGGTTAAAAGTGGCAAAAAATCTGGCAAACAAAGAGTGATAAACCGTAGGTAGAGAAAGCCAAAAAAAAGTTGAAATGGGCAGAATGGAGTAAAGAGCTGTAAAAAAGGGTTAAGAAAGGCAAAAAGGAAAAAATGGTGAAAAGAATTTGAAAAGTAGAGAAAGTATGACAAAAATAGGCAAAAGATGAAAAGTGTTTTTTAAAAAAGTGACAAAAAAGGTTAAGAAAGAGGCAAAACTGGTTAAAGTCAGGGATGTCTGGATCGTATGTATTGGATCAGAGCCGATATAAGCATTTTAATTGATTGGAGATCAGCAATTTGATCCAATCAGCCCAGCTGAGCACAATTTATGACAGACCATAAACGCATCAGTAACACAACAAAGCAGCAGTAGCAACATTAGCAGTCCTGTGTTTAAAACGTCAGCGGTGTGGAAAAACTTCTAACGTGAGAGTGAAAATAGTCCAGTGGCCACTTGCAGCATCTGTAACATGGATGTTTCACGAGGTTGTAGCAGCATAGCTGCGTTTAACACTACAAGTTTGATCCGCCGTCTCCGAACTAAATATGCAGTGGAATACGTTGCCTTCACTATAGCAACAGGCAGCTACACCGAAGCAACAACCTCTGGACTTTAAGAGGAAAGACAAGTACCCTTGCGATAAGGCAAAAAAGATAACAGAAAAAGTGTATGAATTTATTGCTTTGGACAACCAGCCCATCTCCGTGGTGGAGAATTTGGGTTTTTAGTCGTCTTCTTGAGCTTTTAGATCCACGCTATACATTACTAACACTGCCTTACCGGAGCTGTACATCAAAGTACATGACAGCATACTAGAGAATTTAAAAATCAACTTTGCTGCCGTTAGCTTCACTGCAGACATTTAGAGCTCTGATGTTTGCCCCATGTCACTACTGAGTCTCACTAAACAGTCCTTCACCTTCAAGTTAACGTGTACAGTATTATATGCAAGCCAGTTTCGTGGGTCTCACACAGCAGAGCATGTAAAGCAAGCCATTGAGAATGCTGGATTTCCTAAACAAGAAGCTGCACTTCATTTTAAAGTAAGAGTGGGTAAAGAAATAAAAGTAAGGGAGGATGTGGTGTGGCAACTCCAGTTGTACTTTAGAAATTGCACTGTAATAACAAGAGTGCCCTGTATTTGATATTTGGGTTTTATTGCAATGCTAGTGTTTTGGTTTATGTCTCAGATTAAAGCTGCTACATTTGATTAGGAATTGTTGTTTTGAATCTGTATGATTCATATGTTTTTGATCCCATTCAAGTTAAACTGTTTTGAATTCAGCTTTTGTTGTGACTAACAGTCAAGTTAATATGTATCTTTATTTATTTATTGATGGATTATTAAAGTGAAACAGAGCTAATACACCATTTTGAGTAGAAATGTGATTTTGTTTTTTACAACATTGTTGGCTGTACTAGGTTAAATGGAATAAGTTTGAGTAGTTATTCCGTTTACTTCAGTTATTTTTGTGAACAAAAACAGTTGAAACTCTAAGTAGTTATGAGTATCGGATTGGGACTCGGTAATGGCAGATATTTAATATCAAAAAATCAGATCGGGATCGGAGGCCAAAAGTGCTGATCAGGACAACTGTAGTTAAAATGGAAAAAGTATCGCAAAAAGGGCTGTGAAAATGGTGAAAAGCTGTTAAAAAGTGGCAAAAATGGGTTAAAAGTAGCAAAAACTGGATAAAAGAGGCTTAAATGGGGTAAAAGTAGAAAAATATGACAAAAATGGGCTGAAACAGTGATGAAAAGGGGTCAAATTTTCTGCCCTATAGTGAACCTCTTGAATCTGAATTGATTTACTGCTGACGAGCCCCCTCCTTCATCATGTCTCTGCTCCTCCTTTTGACAGACAGTTAAGAAACAGGAGACGATGATGTCTCCTGGTCCTTGAAAGTTTCTCTTTATGCACCATGTGGACCCATGTTGTCTGGGCAGTATTTACTGTGATACTAATGTGTGCTAATTGCAAATGTTTTGATGTCAATTAACATTTGAATGGTATTATGGTAGGATCACCAGGGAGGGGCAGAGTGAAGAGGAACTTATTTGCATTTAAAGAGACACACACCAAACCTAAGAAATGCTGTTTAGAGCAGGTTTATAAGCTCAGTAGAGCTTGAGTTATACATTTAAAAAGGTGACTTTCCACCTGATATATCTATTTTATATTTGAACACATCCGGGCATTTTATTTACATTCCCCTAAAAATCATTCTACCTAACTGACCTTGAAAACATCATAATATAACCATCTGTCAGCTCATGAAGTGGTCTAATTAGAGTTTATTCTGCTGATTTCAAAACAGATAACAATTAATTGATATTTTTAACTAAAGAGACATGCTACAAAGTTTGTGAGCACCTTCCACAGTCAATATAAGCAACAAGAAGGATAACAGCTAAAGACAGGGTTGTGAGTGCATGCTACTCCAGAGCTGCCTGAGTTTTTTTTTCTTTTTCCCAAGCTGACAGTTGAAGGTCGAAGGCTTTAATTTGATGCACAAGCTGATGTGCTTTGAGCTTATGTTCCCCCTTGCAAGAAGTGATGTATGTTTTTCACCAGTGATACGTTAAATGATGTTATGTTACACAAGCGAAATGAGATAGGAGTGTCAGTAAGCAAAGACCCTATTAATTTTCTAGTTTTGAAAAATGCTGAACCAGGTCCTTAAGGAACCCAGTTTTGATGTCTACACCCTACTTACAACTATTTAAGAAATCAAGGATCATCAAGTCTAAAGATGACAGCTAATTCAAATAATTAAAATGAAGCACCTCATATTAGACCAATGTATGATCAGTTATTGCGGTGTTTTTTCCCCTGTGCCTGCCTGTGTGTTTACGCCTCCATCGACATATGAGCATGTGTGCAGTTCCCATCCTCTGGGTCATATTGATCCGGCTCAGGTTAGTCCTCACATGAATAATCAAAGGCAGCTAGCATTGGCCCTTCCTAATCAATAGCTATTTCGACAGCGGGGCTCCAGAGCAACAACTCATCATAAATGGAAAGCCACAATATATACACCTGACCTCTGTGTTATGACAATGCCCATCCGAACATGATCATAACAATAGCTGGTATCGATCCCGTCCAAGTTCATAAGCAGGGAAGGACGCTGATGCCAATTAACGGAGTAAAGGGCAACAGCTGATTTGTTTTAGTTTTAAAGCAATGGAGTGCATGATCTATGTCAGAGATAGAAATGGTGAAATAACTGCAAACATTGCATAATCTCAGCGGTCACTAAAGCTGTAGTTTCATCCATGGTCCACTTCTAAGCGGTCACATTGAGGTTAATCAGAAAGTGATGTGCAGCATGTGTGTGCATGCATCAACAAGGTGACAACTTCTTTCTGTGGGACTCGTCCGCCAACTGTCCACAGCCTTAAGCGCAGTCCTGTGCTTGGTCTGCCACCACAGCTCGCTTCTGCCAAAGTTTCCCAGAGTTTCATCATCTTTGTTACCATCGCTTTAACACTTGCCATGATTCTGAGAACCATGGCTGTGCGGACATTTAAAAGGGACAAGACCTGAAGTTAACAAACTGAGAAGCCTGACAGCAGCTGTACTCTTTGAATGAAAAATCTACAGTCCTCTAAAACAAAAAGGGCTCTTACAATGGCACATTTAGATTATAATTAGAGACAGGAGAAGTAGACCAAAGATAACAATAACTTGTCACATCTTCAGTCTTTACATGAAATGACAAGCAGAGTGCCAGTGTTTTTTTTTTTTTTTTTCAAAAAAGAAACTAGGCCAGCACAACATGTAGAAAACATGTGCTCAGAGCAAACATTGCTGCATTGCAATGATGATATTACTTGCGATCAGTCCTCGTGAACTCTGCATATTAGCTCTAAAGCTAATGTGTTTCTGCTTTACTAAGTACACTACTTCATTAGGCTCATTATGTTGCATTGCTGCCTCTGCTCACTGAATAAACTACTACTATCAGTGTTACAAAAATTAATTTCAAGATTATTTAATTAAATCTCCTCTATCAATATTCTCCTATACTCAACAAAGACTTTTTTCAAAATAATACTGAACATACAAAACACAGTAGATGTAAAGGAAACAAGCACCCCATTTAAATTGACTGAGCTAATTAAACAGAGGCCCAGCCAATAAGTGCTAGTGATCTCACAATCAGTGAAATGGGGATCACCTGAGTGCAGTGAATGTGTTTCAAGTGATTGTCATTGGTTAATCAGTATGCCTGGCTACCATTGCACCATTAAGACAAAAGAACACTCCAAGCAACTCAGAGAAAGGGTTACTGAAAAATAAGTCAAAGCTTGATGGGAAAGTGGCAAAGAGAAAGCCACTGTTGAAGAGACCTCATATTAAATCTTGACGAGAGTTCACCAAAAGGCATGTGGGATACTGTGAAGAGACCATCCCCACCATGAAGCATGGTGGTGGCAGCATCACTTTGTGGGGATGCTTCTTGGCACCCAGACCTGGAATGTAACTGTATGTTTAACATAAAACATATGGATAACTTTACAGCTCAGTTCATTTCATATTCTGTACCTTAGTTTGGTACTATGTTGTCACTCCATCTTATGGTGATGAACCAAGGCAGATGACCATGTGACTTCTGTTCGGGTTAGCATGTATGCTACTCTACTTCAGGGTCAAAGTCTGGTGCTGACTTGCCACCCTGCCAGCTACCACCATGAGGGGTGAATTTATTGTGGTATACACTGGTAATAGTACTCAAGATCCTCTACTCCAGGGGTTGCATTTAACATTGTATTTAACATTGTCATACATTAAGAAACATGCAGGAGTGCATGTACAAAATGACTCACTGAATTCCAATGATCCCTGTTTAAAGCAACAACATTTTTACTTTTTACACAATCAATTTTAATTGTAGTCTTTGTTCCTCTTTGCTTGTTATGCTTTTACTTTGGATTTTATCCTTTCATTGGTAAGAATGCTTTACTTAATTTGCTGATAAAAACCTGCTTTTATTCTGAAAGGAAATAAGAAACTTCTGGTAGGTAATGAAATTATTTTAATCACAGAAAAAGAACTTTCCACAGAACAGTGCACAGAAAAAAAGTGAAATGTTAATATGAAATAGTGTTAATTACCATTGGCTTATCCAATGAGCTGTCAGCAAGCCTTTCAAAGTGAAATGAAACATCCTTATTGTCCATAACTATGATTGGCATCCAGCTACAGCCTTGTTGAGATAGCCAAACTACAGTGCAACAACATAAATACAAAAAATTAGCAAAGTCAGACTCAAATTGACAAAACCATCTCAGCTCATCGTACCTATAGGCATCAGATCCTAAGCCGAATATTGTATAACAGTCTCTATCACTTCTCTATGGTGTTTGGTTGCTCTTTGAAAAGAAGTCACACACAGAACTCTGAGATTGCTGTAGCAATGGCAAGGCTTTTGACTTGCTGCTTCTCGGTTTTGTTGCTTGAATAGTTTTGAGTGTTTTGTGAAGTTCTTTATGATTGGGCTGCAGGTGATGATAGAGGTTTGTCATATTTCCTCTGGAAGTAGCCACAACTGCCCGGCAACTTTTACACAATACCTCTGTTTGTAACCTGCAACTGTCATGGATCCAAAATAATCCCAGGTGGCAGGGGTGGCTGTTCTTTTTCATGGCAAAGTCTTTGTATTCTATATTTCTTTGCTTGTATCTTCAGTCTCATCCATTGTGCTGGCTTACAATTCTTCCACAAAGGGAAAAACACACAAGATACAATTTACTCACTCTATTTTGAGGTAGGAACAAAAGACAGAAAACTCAAAGATGTAAAAGCTTGACAATAATGCTGACCACAAAATCAATTCAGTAAAATATAAACTTTAAACAGATTTATCTGTCTGTAGTTGAACAAAACTGTATCAATTCATTTTTGCCCAAAACAGTAAAGAATAAGGCAACTAATTTAAAAAAGATATATATATATAATGAAGGTATAATGCCTCTGTTTTGAGTATTTATGCTTGCCACTGAGTTTATTTATCTAAATAAGGTCTTTTCCTGCTTTAGTAAATGTTGAATAAAAGTGGTACCTGAAAAATTAAAACAAAGTTAATCTTTTTGAGAAAACCATTTGCACAATACAAAAGAAAAAAGAAAAGATAGGCCAATACACTTGCATATCACAGCAGACATTTGGATAAATCATAACACAAGAGGCTTAAGTGTTATTAGTAATTGCTAAATTCCGTTCATATGTTGAAGAAGCAGTGCACTGTTTTATTTTGCCAGCTCTCTCACATCTGGGACTATTAAAAAAGAACAGAGTAATCAATAACCAGATTAGAAACACCTGTGTTTTCTTATTATTAGATCTACAAGCTTTCATTACAATGTCAAGATGAAAGTATAAAAAAGTGAAATTCAAACAAACTTGCAGCTAAGAAAAAGGATCACATCTGATTAAGCCTTTCAACCTGAAACAAGCGTTTCAGGTAAGTCTCTTTCATGCAGTCCTTCATATGACTTGCCATTTCATATTCCAATGCACTGAAGATTTTTAACGGCTTTCCTAAAATAAGTTGTCTGTAGTATTTGAATTTATAGGACATTTTAATGAGGTCATTAGTTAAATATAAATTAGTGTGAACAGTAAAAAAGCCAGAGCAGGCCTATCCTAACCTGACATGCCAGATAGACTGTTTCATATATCCATTGCATGGTTATTTCCCATTTATCTGGGAAAGCTCCCATAGAAAGCCTTTGGGAAGGGCAGGACTTTTCAAAAAATTCTTGGAAGGTGATTGGATGAACATTCTGTCACATTTTTCACAGGCAAATAAGAGCAACATGAAATGTGATATAGCAGCACGCATGCACAGCTATGCAACAAACCTAACAATAAATGCTACCACTATTTAAGATCTTCTTACAGTGTGGTGCTTTGCTCTTGTTTTAATAAAGATATGTAGTCCAGTTCTGACTAAACTACAGCTACACCACGGATGCACAGATGGTTGAGTGGTCTAAGGCACACCCCATGTGCCTGGGCGGCCTGGGTTCAAATCCGGCCTGTGGCCCTTTGCCATATGTCTCTCCCCACTTTCTCATCCTTGTTTCCGAGTCTATCCACTGTCCTCCTCTATCTAACAAAGGCACAAAAAGCCCAAAAATAAATCTTAAAAAAAAAAACTAGAGCTACACCAATGCTACAGCCAAGCTAACTTCTCCACCAGCTTCCATTAAATATTAAGACCCCTATTCCCTTGCAAACTCATGCCAAAGCAGGTCAGCAGAGGGGCGGAAACATCTTTCCCACTATGAAAAGCTTTCGGTGCTGTTTCTTATTCCTTATTATATAAACAAATGTGGTCCCGATGTGATAAAGCTGCTGCTATACTTCACCGAGTTTACCATTAGTAACCCACAAGTCTGCTTACAGTATCACTAAACCCTGCCTGTAGCTACTGCCCGCTATTCCTTAAATGATGCTGATTGGTGCGAACAGTGTCTTGTTCACCAAAAACGTTGCAGGCAAGAGCGCTGCAAGATGGATTTGCCTGATGACAGACGTGAGTCTGGTCCATCCATCAGTTTTGCAAGGTTAGACCTACGTACCTGAAGCGTTCCAAAAAATAACTAAATTTTAAAGCTTTATTTTATTACTAAAACCCACGAAGTTAACTGTATAGACGGTTTTGAGTTACAATCATCACTGATTCAGTAGCTGTAAAACCCCTCAAAGAGGTTGCTTAAGCAGTGATATACACTGACCGATC
Organism: Cheilinus undulatus; assembly: GCF_018320785.1. Taxonomy (NCBI): domain Eukaryota; kingdom Metazoa; phylum Chordata; class Actinopteri; order Labriformes; family Labridae; genus Cheilinus; species Cheilinus undulatus. The sequence continues at coordinate 43,055,052 of NC_054865.1, read as the reverse complement.
ATTTTATTAGGTACCCCTACTCATTTGTTATTAGACGCAGTAAACAATGCATTTAGACTTGCAGACATAGTCAAGGTGAACCACTGAAGTTCTAACTATGCATCAGAATGGGGGAGAAAGGTGATTTACAGCAAGTAACTTTGAACGTGCCATGGTTGTTGTTGATGGTCTGGAAGTCATACATATTATGTATGCCAAATGCTGACCTTACTTTTTGAATGCTGCAGCAGAATGTGGGCCTCATCAGACCAGGCAACATTCTTCTCTTCTCCAAATGTGGTGAGCCTGTGTTAGTTGTAGCCTCACTTTCCTGTTCTTACTGACAGGAGTGGCTGCCTGTGTGGTCCTCTGCTGCTGTAGCCCATCTGCTTCAAGGTTTTATGTGGATTGTATTCAGAAATGCTATTCAGCACAGCTCAGTCATAATGAATGGTTATTTGAGTTATTGTAGCCTTACTATCTGCTTAAACCAGTCTGGCAGTTCTTGTCCATCCTCTGCTATTGAAAGGGCATTTAGCCCCACAGAACTGCCATTCTTTGGATATTTTCTCTTTTTGGGGGCTATTTTTACAAACCCTAAAGCTGGTTGTGCATGAAAACCCCTGTGGATTAGCAGTTTGTGAAGACCAGCATGTCTGGCACAGACATCCATGGCACATTCAAACTGATAAAATAACTGTCTTCCCTGTTCTGAAGTTTGGTTTGATCTTCAGCACATCATCTTGACTAAATCTACATGCAACTGATTGCTGTGAATGGCCAATGAAATATTTTCATGAATAAGCCTGGTATGAAAGCCATCATGACATGGGCCTTTAAAAACACACACTGCAGCCATTAAACAGCAAATGTATCCAAGTCTGAAACAGTGCCAGTGTAAGTATTCACCCCCTCAGATGTCTTACCCTTTTATTGATTTTATAAATAAATATAATTTAGCACTTCTGGGAAGAAGAAATACAAAAACTATTTAATGTCAAAGTGAAAACATATTTCTACAAAGTAATTTCAATTAAATAAAAGTACTTAATTTAAAACAAGTGACAGCAAAAATATTCACCCCCTTACAGTCAGTATTGAGTAGATGCACCTTTTGCTGCAATCACAACACTGAGTCTGTGTTGATAGGTCTTGATCAGTCTTGCACAACTGGAAACTGCAATTTTACTCCGCCACAAATTCTCTATTGGACTGGGGTCTGGGCTTTGCCACTCCAGAACATTCACCGTCTTGTCTTTAAACCATTTCTATGTAACTTTCGCTGTATGCTTCGGTTATTGTCATGCTGTAAAATAAATCTTTGCCCAAGCCACAGTCCTCCTGCAGACTAACTGTCCTCCAGGTTTTACCTATATTTTGCCACATTCATTTTACCTTCCACCTTTACAAGCCTTCCAGGGTCAGCTACTAAGAAGCATCTCCATAGCATGATGCTGCCTCCACCATGCTTCACAGTGGAGATGGTGTGGTTGTAGTGATGTGCAGTGTTTGGGGTCCTCCAAATATAGCATCTTGTCTGATGACCAAAAAGCACCATTTTGGTCTCATCAGACCAAAGAACTTTCTTCCACTTGAAGATGGATTTTCCCACACACCCTATGGCAAACTCTAGTCAAGATTTAATATGAGTTTTCTTCAACAGTGGCTTTCTCTTTGCCACTCTTCCACAAAGTTTTAACAGGTTAAACTGGGAAACATCTCAGCTGCTGAAGCTTGTAACTCCTTCAGAGTAATCATAGGTGTCTTGGTGGCCTCTCTCACTAGTCTCCTTCTTACACACTCAGTTTGTGAGGACGGCTTGATCTAGGCAAATAACACATGTGCCATACTCCTTCCATTTCTTGAAAATTGATTTAACTGTACTCCAGGGGATGTTCAGTGCCTTGGAAATTTTCTTGTATCCATCCCCTAAATTATACCTTTCAATAACCTTTCCTCTGGGTAGCTTGGAGTGTTCTTTTGTCTTCATGGTGTAATGGTAGCCAGGAATACCGATAAACCACTGACTGGACCTTCCAGACACAGGTGTCTTTATACCACAATCACTTGAGACAATCACTTCACAGGGGTTGAATACGTATGCAATCAATTATTTTACACAACTTGTAGAAATCTGTTTTCCCTTTGACATTAAAGATTTTTTTATTAATAATAAGTGTTTGTCAAAAAAGCCTGATTATCTTGGCCATGATTGATTTATAAAATCAATAAAAGGGTCAAACATACAAACGCTTAAATACTTTTATAGGTATTGTAGGAGTTCAGAGTAATAAAAAGGTTGAATTTACATTAAAAAAATAAAATCAAATACGGGAAACATTTGACATTATTAAATAATGTTATACCTCACTGATAGGCCCTAATTAAACAGATAATAGTTCAAAGGACTCACAGATTTAAGATTTTTTACAGCATAAATCCTGATGGTGTGGAGTAACAACTTGAAAGATGATGAGCCTGACTCATTTCTAATATGTGCGCAACAGTTCTTTTTAAACCTTTGTTAAAGGAGTTCTTTCAAATGTTGATATAATGGACAAAGTGACTCACAGCAGTTTGTAACTGACATCTGTTTAAACTGCATTTTCTAACATTTTGAATGGCTTATCATTGATAATATGAAAATAGGAAATAATCAGAGGAATTTTTGTGAGGTTATGGTGAAGTTGGTACTCAGCTGCCTGGTTAGAGGTACAAGGCCATGTGACACGGTACCATTGTTGTCTTTTAATGACACTTCTGGTTAGTTTTTCAACCACACTGCATACTCTTCCTAATGCACTTATCCGTTGATATTTTTTGAACATCCTATGATGAATTTTGTGTTTTTGTTTCCCTGTATGAGTCAATAGAAACTTATGAAGTTTCAATTTCACTGTCTGGTCTCTTTTTGGTAAATCAGGCAGAGTGGAGCAACATGTAAGATATACAATTTTACTATCACATATAAATCAGTATTCATTGAGTTGAGTATATTCAAAATTTAACCTACAACTGCAGGATGGAGTACACAGGATGATATTTGAATGCAATTCCCAAGTGTTGTGATCTTTATGCAAAGACAGTATGATTTAGCAAAATAACAAGACATTGTAATTCCACTCAAACAACTTCTGAGAAATTGATTTCTTGTTTTTGTTGTTTGCCCTCTCCAATTTCCTCCTTGGTTGCTCGCCATCACACATCCAAAGGAGCACTGCCACACACAGCCATGTGCTCCAGTTAATTATTTTCTATATTTGAGTAATTATTTGAGAGCTCATGGTTCTTTGAGAGAGCCAAAGTGTGAAGGCTTGGTGAAAACAGGTTTCAACTGAAAAGCAAGACTGCGAGGCTTGGCCAGCAAAACATCAAGTTCAAATGAGCAGGCAAAAGTCAAAACCCCACAGGCAGGTGGAGATGTAGCAAATATATCCAATGGGGGGATCAGCATTGAAGGTAGGAGACTCTGAGGCTAAGAGGCACAGCTCAGGCAGGGAGGGAAAATGGCAAAAGTAGAAGCACAATAAATCGTCTGTGAGGAATGGAAGTGGGCTGGTTTTAGGCTTCTGGGCTGATCAGGAGATGGAAAAAGCCCAGTTTAGGGGTTACTGCAAGGAAAACACATAGCCATGTGATGCACTCCAAGTTTTCCTGGTAGGCCCAGACCATGAGCAGCTGCTCTGCCTCTGTTCATGAATGCTAATGTTGTCATTTCTCTGCTTTGGCTATGGCCAGTGGCAGAAGAATATGCAGTAGTATTTCTTGGGGGCTTGGCCTCACTGGAAAAGAGAAGGAAGTTCTGAATTAAATGAGAAAAGAAAAATGGAGAGGTAAAAAATGGACAGAACATTCATGATGGCCTTGTCCTACATGGGTTCCATTTGAAAGCTGCCTGTGATGAGACACCCATGCATTGACGTGATATTTCAACCTCTTGACAAACAGCCATTTCTTAAAAAGCCTTTGCATGTTTCACATAATCCCGCTTGGTCCTGGAAGGTAAAAATATTACATAAATATGCAAAAACAAATTTGTTAAGAATGCTTAAGACTACTTTAACTATTGCTAGGAAACTGCAGGATTACCTGTAAGGCCAACAAGCATAACCAGATTTGTCTGATGGCCTTGCAAAGGGAAGTCTACCACTTAGCATGTGATCCAATGAGGTCAAGGTGACTTGCTTTGATCGAATGAGTTCCAGGTGGCATGTGGTCCTTAACAAAATTGTAAAATCTGTCTGAAAGGACCCATCCAGAATACCAAGGCTGGCTTCTGAGATGGAAGATTCCTTTTGGTTTTTAATAATCTCTGTGAAGCCTTGGGACTCTAGGGGGAACAGTGATAAAGCCAACCTTTGAGATAAGAGCGGAAGTGGGCTGGTATTTATGCTTGAGGCTGATCAAGTGAGTGCAGGAGGTCAGGTGATGGGAAGCAGCCCAAACACTACAGCAAGGATGACCTACCTGTGCACAGGCCTGCCCACAGATTTGGCTTGGCCCCTGAAAAACACAGCAAATGGGCCCTCCTAGGGTTTTATTTGTTGATATCAATGCATGCGTGTTGGATGAGTAGCATTGGTGCTAGCATCCTGGCTAACAGTTACCTCATTCTGGGGCTGAAAGTGCGTCAAACTATAATTGGGTTCGGACGTTCAAATTTGCTTATTAAGGCCACTTTTAGACACCCTTTCATCATTTTTTCTCTCCATTTATACTTGTTTTTTAAGTTTTGAACTATATTTTAACCTCTTAACCCTTTTAACCTATTTTTTCTACTTTTAACCCATTTTCACTATTTAAGATGCCTATTTTTGCAACTTTTTGCCACTTTTAACCACTTTTTACATTGTTGCCTCTGTAGCCCATTGTTGCCACTTTTAGCCACTTTTCACCTTTTTCCCAAAATATTGTAGCCGCTCTTTGCCTTTCTTAGACAATTTTTGCAGCTGTTATCCAATTTTTACCACTCTGTAACTACTCTTCACCACTTTTTCCATTCCATTTTCTTTCACCTTGATGTTAACCAATTCTTCCCACTTTTACCCTTTTCTGCTACTTTAAACACCTATCTTTGTGATTTTTTTTTTTGCCAGTTTTAACCCAATTTTGCCACTTTTTGATTTTTTCCTCTTTTTTTGGTTGTTGTAACCCATTGTTGCCACTTTTTATCCGCTTTTCACTTTTTTCCACCTATTTCTGCCCCATTTTGCCTTTGTAGCCCACTGTTACAGCTATTATCCTATTTTTGCCATTCTATAACTACTTTTACCACATTTCTACGAATTGTTACCTCCTTATGCCAATTTTCAGCCTATTTTCGTCTCTTATCGCAATAATTGAATAAAAGTTATTTAGTTCCTTCTACTTTATTCTCTGGAATTCTAATGTTTGTGCACGTCAGGAAAAGTCAGCCCTAAAGCGAAGAATGGAAGTGGTCTGCATGTATCCCTCTGGCCTGATAAGGTGGGGACAAGTGGGTCAGGTAATGGGAAATTGCCCAAACACCAGGGGTTACAGCAAGTAGACATGTAGCCACATGGTGTATTCCAGGTACTACTTAAAGAAACATTCTGGAGGGAATGTTTTAGAACATTGTCCCTGCTGGCTATATGGACCAGAAGATCCCTGCTGCCTTTTGATTTCTATGATGCGTTGTTTGACATGGGAGGACAGTGATAAATCCAGCCCTTAAGCAAAGAATGGAAGTGGCTTGGTATAAATGCTTCTGACATGACTGAATGGGCACAGGGGGTCAAGAAATGGGAAATGGCCCAAACACCAGGGGTTAAAGCAGGGAGGATCGGTAGCTGGTCAAGGTCAAGGACACATTCCTTGACACATTGTTTGTTTATGAAACATCTCTTACAAACCTGTATATCCTGCAGTAACAACCAGCAGATTCTTCAACTCCCCTTAAAATGAATACTAGGGAGAAACAGACATGGTAGATCTGAGAATGTCAACACAATGCTGATGAATCAAGCTAGAAAATAACTGCAGAGGAGAAGCCAATGTGCGGATTATGTCAGACAAATCATGGACAACCTAGAATGACAGGCAGTTCAGATGTGTCATTCAGGATTGATTGGTGATGACTACCTGACAAGCCCAGTAGGACAGGGACAGTTCTGTAATCCACTGAGCAGAAAGGCAGCTATAAAAGGGACGGGTTACCAATGGGCCTGGCTTTGACCTCCAGTCCAAGCCCAGCTGGATTACAGGCACTCTGTCCACAAAGCTAGTGTTAATGTCTGAACTGGTGGTGCAGATGAGACTACATGTGTATGGTCAGAGTGTAGGGTTGAGTAAGGATGACTGGCGGCTCAGTGTGGCTTAGCTGCTTCAATAGTAAACCAAAGTTGGGTGCTCTTGAAGAGCAGGGGGAAAGAAAGGTCCAAAAAAGGGGAGAAAACCAGGCACTTCAAACACAAAAATAGTAAAAATGAGGGAGGAAATACTAAATAGCCTTTATTATAATGGCCAAATCATTTTAAAAAGGACATGTTCCAGGGCTAACAAACATCTGTGGTGTGGTCAAAACTACAGCCAGAGACAGGAAGTCACATGAATCAAAGACAATAGAAGCAGGGTGAGAGTCTTCATACAGGGCTCAGTCTATGAGTATTTACCTGCACATTCAAAAGTGATTTAAAAAACATACATTTAATTTACAAGACCTTGTGTGGTTGTTTTTTGATCCTGATCTCTTTTAGAGGAAAGATGTGAATGGCCTCAGAATGCTGGATAAGTAACAGAGGTACCACCAGTTTCTTTCTTATAATTAAAAGGGACACCTAAAATAATCACAGATATTGAATTACTATGTGAATTTTAGTGGTGAGGCTCACAATAAAAACTAAAAACAGATGTGGGTTTGGTTGGTTAATTTAAGCAGAAATAAGGCTCACAGAAGAAATAAAAACTAAAACCACTCAGTATAACAAAACTTCTGTTAGGTTATAAAATTAAACCTATTTCACTATTTATACTTTGAAAATTTCTATCATATAGTAAAATTTATCACTGGATCACTTTTTACACAGTTTTACAAATCTGTGGCGACATCTAATGACACTATAGAATACTGTTATCCTACATTAGAATAAGTATTTTATTCAAGAAAATAATCTTAGTATGATTACTAGATGAGTTGGCCATATGTCTTAATACTGACATTATTTTACATCCCCAAATGAGCGTATTATCCAATGTGGTCACCGAATATTCATGCAAGAATTGTAGTGATGACTAGAAATCCTACAAAAAACCAAACCTATCATGACATTTAGTTCCACTTTTCATCTTACTGTTAACATCTTTGTTTTGATGTTTGGGCCAATTATTTGGGTCCAAAAGAGGCAAAACTGCATTTTTCCAAGCTCTGGAGTAAAACAGGAAAATTGACATGCTCTGGGCCACTGCTGATTGGTCGGATGGTGTGATGTCACTTTCCATGACATTGACTGATGACATGACATTGAATTCTGGGGGGGGGGGGCAACAAAGGAAATCAACCGAAGTGACCATATATGGTTTATAGCCCCATAATTTCAGAGAATAAGTATGAAAGAAAGCAGGTTGGTTTGGTGATTGCAAAAAGAAAAATCAATCTTGCGAGTATTGAAGATGGACTTTGTTCCCATGTATGATTTATGGATGGGGGAAATTGCCAATGCTTTGCATCTTAAGAGACTAAGATTTGATAATGAAAACAATGGAAATGTGTTTGATAAGATCCGAGACTCTTTTCTGAATGTTTTAATAAAATGAATGTGTGCTGGTTTGAAAACCATTTTGCTCCATGTTTTTGACCTTGTTTTAATTGTGTTCTATCCACTTTTTAATGACAAACTGCTTTGTTTGTGGCCTGATTTCAAGCATGATCTCGCTGCTATTTCCTCTGATGTGCTGAGGTCTTTTTCTATTTTTCAGAAGGAGGTGGCAGGGGTACTTTTTATTTTAATTTCTTGTGTGTCTATTGTTTTGTATTTGCTCCAAAAAAGAAATGAATATACGTCAATGTTTTAAGAATTGGCTTTAGTTTAATCTGCCAAAGCTAAATTGTTTGAGACCCTTTTTGTACCACTTTGACCAAAATTATCCTTTAACAACAGAAAAGAGTATAATGAGACTTAAATGTGTTTTTGTGCACTAATGGATTAAGATAAGTGCCATTACTTGCTTTTAATTCTAAATTTAACAATATGCAAATTAACAGATTTTGCAGAGTGGATTGTACGAGGACTGTCACAAATGTGAAAGAAAAACATGGTAACTAATTTCCCCGATTTTTAGCTCCTTTGCTCACTACCCTACAAATCCTCCACAATCCAGTTGATGTGCTGAATGGCTTCTGAAGTAAGTGGCATGAAAGAGAAATATCTTCTTCCACCACTGCTCACAAGCACCTCAAGTGAGAACCATAAAGTGTTTGTGAGTGAGGGATTTAAGTCTGCTCTTTTGACAGGTTTAAACCCAGCCATCCAATCTTAATCCTATGGGCAAAATGCTCTCTTGCAAAGGATTCAGTCATCTGCTTTCAACCTCTGACACTGACAGAGAAATACACATTTCCTGACATCACATTCCCATTGTGTCAGATTTCAACATCCACATCCTTCTTATTTCACATTTTTGATGTCGACTTTTAGCGTGTAATTTGGGGGACCCTTTTTTTTTTTTTTTTTTTTTTTACAAAGCACATACTTCAGTTTGTCATGTACATCCAAGATATGTTTTTTATTTCTTATTTTCAAGCCAACATGAAAAACATGTCAACAGCATGAAGTTTTTCACCTCAGCTTTTTATAATTTATTTTTAGTTTGCACCATTGAGTGCATTATTGAACTAGAAATTTCTTTTCATCACCTCGACAAATTAGACGTCTGCATAGGTTGACTTTGGTTGAGCTATGCTGGGGTTATTTTAGGGCAGAGAACATAATACACTAATAAGTTTACTCATTTTACAAAGACAACATGCTTCAAATCACCCTTAAATTATAGATTACTCTCAACATACAAGTCTTTTTTAGCTAACAGGTCAACAAAAACCACAACAGTATTATTCACTCACTTAACCATTTAAATTATTTCAAACAAATATTTTAAACATTTTTTTCCACTTATATGTAAATATCTCTTGATGCTATGTTCAGTATAAGAACAGCAGTATACCCACATTTCCAAGAATACATCGTTTTTCTATTATTCTGATGTAGAGTCAGATGTACAGAAAGAAACAATAAAGTCAACACATTCTCATTCCAGTTCATGTTTTTTTTCGAGCCGTTGGCATTAAAAATACATATAAATAAAGTGTGATTCAGTGTATGCATGATATTTATCAGGCTTTCAGCTTATTGGCTCTTATTCCGGGGTGTCAAGAATTGACAATTTATCTAAAAGTCTCATAATAGTAAAAAAAAAAAAAAAACTCAAGGTGACATCTGTTTTCTTCCTTTCCAACATCATGTTGTAATGAGGTTGTTTGTCTCAAAAAAAAAAAAAAAAAAAAAAATCAGCATTGATTTTTTGTTTAACACAGATCTTGATCCACAATTTTAAACTGAAAGGTCTGCATTGTTACAACCATGCACTGCCTCTGAGCATCAGCCTAAGAACTCCAATGGTGGCACTTAATCCTGCAATCCTGCAGTGAATGGGTTTAAAACAGAGTTTTTAGAAAACCTGTTTCTTAACCCAGATCGATGTTGTTGTGTACGACAAGAAAAGACACGTTATTCAAAGTTAACTTTTGATAATCCATAGCCACTTGCTTGCTTTTCCACTAAAAGCCCTTCGTTGTGCCTTTATAGCTCTTACAGAAAGTTTTCTAGAGACCCTGGGACTTGGGTGACTTTCTGGGATCTTCAAAGATTAAATCCACACCAGTTACTCTGATATTGAACATCTTTTATATCCATTTTACTATCTTTCCTGCAGCTAGCAGCTAACGCTGTCTGCCATATTGTTTGTTACTGGAGAAGAAATCCCGAATGACTAATTATAGAGAGCCTATGATGTGTCCCTCTGTGTCACTGCATACAGACATTGTTTTGAATAATGACTCAAATTCCCAAAAGTGCATGGACATGTTTTTGTAAAAATGTGAATATATTTAAGATGTTTTTTCACAGAATGATTTTTTATTCATTTTTTGGTCCCCAAGAGGGACTATGCACTACTAGTTAACTTCACTCATGCTGACATTTTTAAAGTGCTGTTGCCTGTCTACACTTTGCTGCTCCCTCTAAAAGTCATTTTTTTCAATTCCCCTCCACCCCAGCTCCTCCTTTTTTCTGCTTCTGACTTTATCAATGTCATTCTGTTGTCACTGATGTGCTCTGCTCTGGGTATTTTTGCCTCTTCTCTCATTGCCTCAGGCTTTCCATGTAGGAACATGTGTGGCTTGTGTAAGCCAGAACAGCACCACTGCAAAGTAGAAATAATGGCAATGAGTGCAAATTAATAACTGGTAAAAAAGAAAAACAGAACTGTGAATCAAATGTGCTTCTTGACAAAGTGGTCCTGATTGATCTGTCATTCTTTGTCTTTGTCCACTGTAAAAGCCGACCAAAGTTACATGGTGCAGAAAACTGATGATTGGGGTGCTCTGTGGAAACAGGATGGGTTACAGAGTTGAGGTGAAAAAGTCACATACTGCTTGACTTAGGAAAGCTTGTGCATCAGTGTGAGATGAAAAGAGGCATGAAAAGCATCGCTGTTTGACTAATTGGTAAAAGGCTGAGAAAGCAGCATGTAGACATGTTACAAAATTGTAATTTCCTCAGCTATCAACATTTGGTATTCTGAAAAGAAGCTTGTTCTCCTCCCAGGGCGTTCTGAATATACCTAGCTGACAGACATTTTTGAAGGTATGTAGTCAATGCATTCCTTATGCATAATTCTCTAACACAGAAACAGATGTCTCCTCATTTTACCTTTACTTTAAGAAAGTATAAAGGTTCATATTCACAGCAAGAGGAGAGAAGTCCAAGTAAAGCATGATCTAAACACATCCATATGGAGAGGAAGAGGTTGAATCGAGATCAGTAAGTGAGAGCTACAGTGTGGGTGGACTGAGTGTGTGTGGGTCCTTTAACATTTCAAAAGTTACTGAGATTTATTGATGTCTTGAGTGACAAATTTCAGAGTTGAATGTGTTAATATATCATTACATTTAACTACTGCTTCAACAGCATGACAGCCGCATTTCTACTGTAGAATTTGATAATTCATTCTTGGCTCATTAAAGTGTTTTTGCACTCTAGGTTTCCAGACTAAGACATACATATATAGTTCCAGCTTAAGAACTTGCTCTTTCTTGTTCTTGTTTTGATTTATTTTGTTTGGTTTTGTTTTTTCTTATTTGTCTTTGAACCACCATGTCACACATGCAACCCTAGCCCGGTCTAATTTGCAATATTGCTCTGGACACCAGGGATGGGAAATGCTAAAAGGATCAATACTAGAGAAAAAAAGAAAAACACTTCCACTAAAACTTCTACACTGCAATGGACTCTTTCCAGCAAGTGTTCTTAACATTGTAAGACTCTGCCCTCGAGGGAATCAGATGAAATCTGGTGTTTTTCTTCCCTTGGTTCCTTAATAGGTCTCCTGGGCCCTCCAACCAATATGTGGCAAAAGAGAAAATAAAAACATTGATAATTTCTAAGTTATGCACAGAAGAGAGACTACGACACACCTCCCTAATGCTGTTCCGTTTTTCTTTCTATCCCCAAGACAATTTAGTGCTCATTTTGTTTTTCCAATGCAGCTCCCGTCTTGCACAGCCGTATGCACTTGTTCTTAAGCTGTAAGAAGAAGCCACATAACTGATAAGGAATCTGGTGCCTGGTTTTTAACAGGCAGCTGTCCCCTCCAGGCAGTTTTAAAGTCACTTGGTGGCTGTCTTATATTTGTAAAGCCAGACAATTTTTAGTGGGGCACTCACTTCAATATAAACTCAATAAAGGTCCATTTGAGAGTCCACTTCAAAAAAGTATCTTAAAAAGACTAACTAAATCCCGAGATCACTTTATTTTCAACTGAAAACATCTGTACATTGGTATTTGGTAGTGTTTTTGACCTATTGTGTTTAAATCTCATTATTTAGGTATAGAATGTTTTAATTCTGTAAGTTGTGCTAAAAATATGCAAAACAACTGCACTTTACAGGTTGCAAAGTGGGTTGCACGGTGTTTTCTGTGGGTCCCCAACGTGTGCCTGGATAGAAAAACTTAATGTGACTTTATTTGCACACGTAGGCAGGCCTGCCCACAGAGTTAGCTGAGCCACCGAGACACTCAGTGAATGGGCCCTCCCCAGTTGTGATTTATTTACGATGTCAATGCATGTGTGCTGGACCAGTAGCAAAGATGCTAGCATCCTCATTAGGCCAGCAGTTACTTCATTCTGGAGCTGAAAAGTGTTTCAAGCTATAGTTCTGATGTCGCTTGTTTTGTCATGACACTTTTGAGCACTTTTTCACCACTCTGTTCACCCAGTTTTGCCATTTGTAACAAATTTTCCACTTTGATTCCATTTATGCCCATTTAACCGTTTTAGCCACTTTTGGCCTATCTAAGCTACTATTTGCCACGTTAGCCACTTTTTGGCCATTTTCAGCACATTTTAGCCACTTTCCTGCTGCTTTGATTCCCTTTCATGCCACATTTAACAATCTCAACCAATTTTTGGCCGTTTTTAACTTATATAAGCTACTATTTGCCATTCTTTTTGCTCAGCCCATTTTAGCCACTTTTTTGCCACTCTGATTCCATTTTTCCTCTTTTTTTTTGGCCACTTTTAACCCATTGTTTATTTGTGTGTGAATATGCCTGAACCATTAAAGAAAGAAAAGAAAACAAATGTGACAGTTATGCTGGTAAGTGTGGTTGCTAACCACTATTAGTAGTTGTATACTAAGTAGTTGCATACTAAAACACATGAAGAAGAAATGTTCGCTCCTGCCTGCCACTGCAAAGTATTGATTGATCAATTCAAATTTATATTACAAACATCTTAATAAGGTATAAGCTGCACGACCATAAGTAAAATAAAAAATAATGAAAAGTGAGAGAAACCTAGAATTACCAATCTGGGACTTTTTCTTTTTTTAACAATGAATCGAACCCGAATCGTGACTCCAAACCCGAGGTATGAACCCAACTGTGACCTTTGTGAACATTATGCCCCTATTTTAACTCATTTTCACAACACTTTTGCCACTTTAACACACTTTTAACCCACATTAAACACATTTTAACCATTTTATCCACTTTCAGTATTTTTTTGCATCTTATAACTCATTTTTTCTCCTTTCAACACCTTTTTGCAACATTTTTACCCTTTTTAATCCATTTCTGACAACTTCAAGTCCTTTTTTGCCATCAACTACCACTTTCAGCTCATTTTCACCCCTTTCTGCTTCCTTAAAGCCATTTTTGCCTTTCTTTAACCCATTTTCACCACTCTTTGCTACTTAATAACCAATTTTTGCCAAAGTTGCAACTACTGACCAATTTTTGCCCGTTAATTCCACTTAACCCCTTTGACACCAACTTTTGCCATTTTCAACCCATTTTGACACCTTTATGCCATGCTATTAGCCCATGTTAGCTAAATTTGACCACTTTTTATCTCTCTTAGACCATTTTTTTTTTCAATTTTACCCATTTTTGCCCATTTTTTATCGTTTTGAAGCCAAGTTTTGCCACTTCTTGCTTATTTTTGTGTCATTCTGAAATTATTTAATTACTTTTTCCAATAAAATTGTTTTTTCCTACTTTATTTCCTGGCATCCCGATTTGACGTGACTTCAAGAAGTTTAGCTTTATTTGCCTATCTATATTCCTATCATTACCCTAAAAGGTAATTTGGTCTAAGAACAGGGTTTTACATCTCTAAAAAGACTATCTCCACCGAAGCAACATTGATTAGATGATGTTGCTACTATTGGTGTTAGCATAAAGGATGAGTTAGCATGTTAAGGCCTGTCTATGTTGCTACGGCCCCACTGAATTCATCCAAGATGTATTTAAATGGACTGGCATGATCTATCCACCTCAGTTACCTGCTTTTCCAGTGTAGACACACCTTAGGCCAAACTCTGCAGTGGAGTTCATCTTTAAGCATCTAAGAAGTCAGTGTAGGCAGAGTTCACTTGAATAAGTGAAATTTGTGAACAAAGGAGAACATATAAGGTCAAACCTCTGATCAACTATAATAAGACTTATTTCTTTATTTTTACTAATTACATGTTGGCTGTACAGCTTTCTTCAAAGTGGCAGCTGCTAATTGGCCCCATCTTGCCACTAGCTGCTCTTATTTACCTGTGCCACATAGGGAGAGGTCTTCAAACCCAATCACACTGTAGATCATTTTATTCTTGAGTTAAAAACACACCCACACCTACATTATGAGGAGAAAAACATCAAATAGCCACAGCTTTAGACTTATTTCCTCTTGAAGTTGGAGGCTAAATTGTCACAGCTACAGTATTTGCACCTCACCCCATGAAATGAATTTTTAATGACTTTTATATTGCATGTTACTAGCTCCAGTTCTGGCGCTTTTTAAAGTATACTCTGAGAGGAATGAACTCATCCAAATAACTTCAGGTCCCTGCTGCGTGTAAGAAAAAGCTGGAACTGCTCTCATAACTGACTCACACAAAAAATTGCGAATTAGGTCCTGATCCATGAGATTTAAGAGCTCAACTTATCATGTCGGATTCACACGATCACTGCGGGGAGGCAGCCGGCATATGAGTAACAGTTGCAGTTTTTTTTTTTTTTTCTTGGCTGTCCTCCTGTGGGGAGAAGACAAAGACTACGCTTTAGACATTTTTCATAAGCATGCTAGAGCCGTTGAAACCTTTTCAGAATAATTCTTTCAGGTTTTTTTTCATTACTGCAACATAATGGGACTGAGGAACTAAATCTGATGGCCACACATAACCTTGAGGATGGTATACACCGCAAGATAGCTAGGCTGAGTCTGGGCCTGCTTCTCAATTCTCTCCTTTAGACAGCACTAAGTAAAATTCCTGATTTTTAGATTATTATAAGGACTATCTCGACAGATCATGCTGCTGTGTTAGTGTGTTTGAGGCTATCCAGTGTGCTCATAGACTGTGGTGTTGATTGGTGTCTACAGAAGGGAGTCTCAGGGACTCACATTAAATGGGTACCCCAGACCAACCCACTTCTGAATCTCTATTATGGAAAAATGTGTTTCTGTTTTTCCCTCCAAGGAGATTTTGTATGCATAACATTTTATTTCTTTCACTATATATTCCTACACTCTACTTTTTCATGAAAATGCCTTTATTCCTGAAGAGGCTGAGCTCTTTAATATAAATAATATTCATCTGGTACTTTCTGCATGAATGCAAAATTTCACTTCCAAGTGAAAAACAAAGTTCAGAGGTACAACGATGGCAGTTGAAGCTGTAGCACTCCAAAATCACACATTTCAACAAAGTCCCCCGGAGCAGGACAACAGATTTCTAGGACGTAACGCAGTTTCCATGACCTGCTGACTGGTGTCTGTACCAATATGAGCTTTTTCCTTTTTGTGTCTCTCTGCCTCAATCACTGTTTTTGTAAAATTAATTGGTTTATACCTGGATTTTATCAGTTTATTATCAAAATGTATTCCTCAATACCATTTAAGGACACTGGGGCCTTTTTAAAAAATACGCCGTGATAAAGACGTGATGGCATTGAAGATTAAATAAATACATTTTTAATGTACGTACATCTGACACCTGTGTGAATGGAGAGAGAAACAGGAAAACTTTAATCATGGAGTATATTGTTTCTCTGTTTATTTCTTGAGTCCATTGATGAAGATTTTAAATCCTCTGCAGTCTGCTGACCCAGACTGACCGCTGTCTCATTTAGACAGCAGAGATCTGTTGTTAGTGAATAAGTGGCCCTAAGAGCTGGCTCTTTGGTGTTAACGGTAGAAGCTGGATCCCATCTAAAATCTGGTCTCTCACAGGCACACATAGGCTCATGGTTAGTGGTTTAACATTACAGGGGTTTTAAACAGCTCAGTCTGTGAGCAGGTTTCATCTGACCTGTAATACACTTTAAGGAGACAGGACATCTTTTTAAAAACTGACTTTTCTAGGGATGCACAATATAATCAGCACGATAATGGGATGGGTAGGTAGCCAAAAAATGATCAGTTTCAGCAGATATTAACATGCTGATGATTAACTGCAAATCTATGCCTTACAAACAAATAAGTTAGTGGAGTTTTAGGTTGTACCAACCACCTACTCCAGCTGAAGTCTTTTTCATTATTTATCATCATTCTTTACATACATTTTATGTTGATTTGTTCATCCTCAAACTTTAAATAAGGTGTTTAAGAACTGAAGTGAATTTTAATATCAGTATTGACTAAAAATTATTTGTCAGCATAATGAATGTCATCAAAAATGCAATGTTACTCATCCCTAGTTTTCATAAATCTATAAAATAAAGCACAATCAGAGTAAATACATGCACCCATATCAATCACATAACAAAGCATTGCTATATTTGGCTGATCTGATGAATGAATGGAACAAAGTGAAGAGCAGTTTGGGAGTTCAAAGGGTCAGCTCTTCCTGCTGAGCTGAGCTAAAGAGCACTAAGAGCAGAAATTCCCTTCACTATATGAGAGCCTCCTGCAGGCTGAGTGTGCACTTAGAGATCTACATGGTGGCAGTCAAAGGTACAAACACAGTCACCACAGAAAAAAAAAATGTAATGGCAAGTTTTCACCATCAAAACATCTATGTAATACCATTAGATGCAGTAAGAAATGAAAAAAGACTAATCTAGCATTAAACACTGTGGGAACGTAAGATTGTTTTTCACATTGGATTGTTAAGGGAGAGCTGTGACTCCCCCCAGTGAGTTTACTGCGCCTTTGTAGATTTCAATGTGTAAGACAAAGGACGTGTAGCTTTCAACAAGACTTCATAACTAAATTATCATTGCAGTGATTTGTGTTTAGATGCTGCTTGTTGTACAGTGACCCCTGCTGGGGCTCTTTTGCTCATGTGTCTGACAGATTGTTGCTGAGACACATTTGCACCATGAGTGAAGTTATGCGCTGAGTTAGAGCTCCCACCTGTGACTTTAGGTGTTCCTAAGAACATGTAATGCATAATATTGATCAGCATGCTTTGCCATATAATAAGGGTGAATCTCTGCTTTGTTCTTGCCAGAATAGACCCACATTGCCACAGATTTTCATGAGTTTTCAAGCATCTAAACAGAGAGATTTGTGCCAGAAAACAGTAAATTTTAAGGATGCACGACATTATTGATCTTATATTGGTAGATTGGCAGATATCAAAATTTCTGCCGATATTTTAAAGCGATGTTTTGGCTCTGTATATCTGCATATATCAACTGTAATTTTTTGCCCTTTTTACTAATGTGTAAAGTTTTAGGCTGGACCAACAGACCTATGCCATTTGAGGTGCTTTTCTTTGATGATTCTCAGTCTTTAAACTTCAAGTCTGATTTTAGTGTTTCTTTGTTCTTTATTTATTAAAATGTGTTCAACTGGCTGAAGTTTTAGGTCTGAAATACACATTTCAGTACCTATCCCTGTATCAATATCGATATCATTAGCTAAAATGATTCTGTTAATATTGGTATATCAGATATCAGCAAAAAAACAACATTATTGTGCGTCCCTAGTAATTTCAACCCCCAACTGTGTCTCTCTGCTCTGGCACAGAGCCAGGCAGCTGTGCTCTGACCAGAATTCATCTTAATGTCAGGGGGCAGGCTAATTACTGGAGGGTTCATCTAATTTTTTACTTGACCCAGATGCAGCTGAAATTAACATCTTACCTGCTGAAGGTGTGTTTTAATCCATATTTCACTTGTCTTTAGCCCTGGATGATTAAAAGAAGCAGACTGTGGCTTTGTCTCTCTCAAATCAGCAACAGTTCAATCCCTCCTGTTAGTATTGTCATGCTTATGTTGAGTAAACTATCTGGTGATAGACAAGTTCTATTCCTTCCAGGTCTGTCACATAAAACTCTTCAATGCTAATCATCATTCAAAGCTTTCACTTTGAAGAGAAACATCAGGAAATGTAGTGTTTTCAGCAGCAACTTAACAAAAAAGATGTCTCATAAAGAGAGAGAAACATAACTTCACATAACTCAGAAGATCAGAAAATATCTCAGAAATACAGAATGAGAATGTGGAACTTTTTAGCTCTAAACTGTCAGCTTGTTTCTCCAGTGGCTTGAAAAAGAGAGTTGCAACATAGCATAGCAGACAGATGATTCTTCCATTTAGGTTGCAGCCACTATTTAGGGTTTGAGAAAATCATACTTCAAACCATCCTAGTGCTGACACTACTGCTTCATTTTTTGGGATTTTGAAGCTTAATTTCATGAAGTTATAGATGTTTGTCATGATTGAAATTTGGCCTGGTGGTTCATAACACAGTGGCTTATCAAACAACAAACCTAAAAGACAGATCTTTTCTTTTATTATTTTACAGGGTCTTAAAGATAACTAACACATCAGTTTTATCTATTTTACTTCACATTGCATTCTACTGAATAAAAGCTATTCACGGGGCTTCTCTATAGTTTTTCCTGCACAATTTTATTGCCCTTTCTCTCCCATTGGAATGGTTTGTATGTAGTCTAATTTATCCTTGCCTCAACTACTTTAAGGAGAACTGAAGAGGCAAAGAAATCACTAACAAGAATTGTTTTTTCTATCCAAGAGAAACACTCGAAATGCATAAGCTTTGTAGCTGAATAAACAGCCAATTCTTTATTTTCCAAGCTTTAAATTTAGATTTTTCTGTATCAAGGTGAACAAATCAAACCCTCCTGAATCACTATCCTGCAGGATGATTGCTTGGCATACTAGGCTGGTGAGGTCTAAGACCTGGCCTTTCTCCCTCATTTCCCAGTACCCATAAGGCCAGAGAAGCATTGTCCTGGTCTTACTACAATGTGATCTACCTTCAATAGACAAAGGATTCCAGCTGGGCTTATTCCTCCGTTCTTTCAACCTCCTCCCAGTGACAGATGGGACCAAAACTAGAAAAAAAATCCTTGAAGACAAAGAAATTAGTGCCTTTTATATGGATCCAGAGCAGCTAGACACATGGGATGTTTGGCACGGGCTAGGAGAGGAGTTGCAGCCTTTCAGTATCATTTCACCCTCTATTGTTGCGAGAGAAAAAAATTACACTATAGTAGAAGAGCTGTACAAAGCTCCAATATAATAGAAATCTGTCTGACACAATGTTTGTATTGTTTTTCTGAACACAAGAGCTGTACACCTCAATAAAAATAGAAAAACGCACACAGTGACACACGTATGCTCATGTATATGCGCTCTCTTTCTATTATAACCAAACATACATACACACGCACCTCTGTGAGCTGGTGATAACTGCTTAGCAGTGTATGCTCCAACAATTGTCAGCCTGCCAGGGCAGAGAGAGCCAGGAAAGAGAAGAAGGGGAGGGTGAAGGAGCAAGCTATGAGTGGCACCACAGAGTGGATACAAGGAGAATTAGACAGGTGCCATGGGGAGAGGTTGGCAGAATGAGGGAAAGGTAGATGTTGGGAAAAGGTGGCAGGACAGATAACAGAAGAATGGGGGGAAAAAGGATAAGATGGAAAAGACTTCCAAGATTTCTGCAAATGACAAGACCTGCACAGAAGACGGGAAAAAAGAGAGACGGAACTGGAAGGACAAAGGCAGTGGAGGTGGGAGAGAGGGAGGGAGAGGAGGGGGGAGACATAGCCAAAGAAAAGATATGAAAAAAGAGGAGAGGGAAAAAATAGCAGACAAAGTGTGAAAAGGGAAAGAGAACAAAACAAAACCATAGTGGGTGAATGATAATGTGTTGTGCAGGCACCTCCACCTCCACTGGATGCAACACTCCCACTCCTTTCATGGTCTGCAGTCTGTCATCAACACCCATCTCCAAGGACGGCACACAGGCAGGGCTCCATCAGTGGCTGCGCAATAATGATAAAAAAAAATGTACCCACGATGTAGGTGAGTAGAGCTGTTCTCTTGTCTTAATTTTACTTAATTTGCCGTAACACCTCACCCCATCTCACATTATGTTAGGGAAGGAGAGAAGGAGGGTGAGAGCGAAAGGATGTGATAAGTCAAAGCAGGAGGTAGTGAGAATGAGACGGTGTGGGATTGAAAGGAGGCAGTGTGCGTGCGACAGATAGGCTGTTGTTGATCCACGGTCAGCAGTCCGCCAGCACCACCATGTGGATGAAAGCACAGGGCAGAACTTCACAGTGGAGAGGTTGTTTTTTTAATCTCTTACACACTGAGGAAGACATAAGAACAGCATATTTTCAGCAGCATCTGTCATTCTTAATCTCCCATTAAGATACTTTATAACACACAAAGTAAAAGCAAAAAGACACACACTTTAGCACATCTTAAAAGATACACTGACATCTTTTAAGAGAAAAAACGCACTTTTCACCACATTTGAGGCAGTTAAACAGCAACATCACTACACAGTATTAGTACAGTAATTCCATGCATGTTCCAGCTGTAAACTGGGTCCTATCTGGGGCACTACAGTGGATGCAGTTGTGCTGTTTCCACATTCGTCCATGTCAACAACTGACCTGCTTTTTCCTTGCCTGCTTGCCTCTTCCTCCTCTGCTCTGTGTAAAACCATTTAGCTTTGGATGAGACAACCATTCAGTTTGCAGGGGAAAAGATTGCAGCCCAAGTTTAAAATCAATCACATCGACCTTTGAAAATGTCCATTTCTAATGTGCTGCTGCAGTGCTACACTTGCTTCTGTTGGTAAAGTCGTATTCCCTGATTCTGATCACTCCCTGAGCAAAAACTCAACAAGAGAAAGCATTTTATATTTGCTGGAAATTTTTCTTTTCTTACTTAAATTAGAAAACTGGGAGTTTATTTCAAGACTTCGACGTTTTTGAAGCTGTTTTCGTTTAGCCTGCAAGGATAAACTTAAATCACTCAAAGAAGTAGTGATAACTGTTCAGCAAAAATGTATCAATGTTGCACAGGAAAAGGATCAAATGAAAAGTGTCATTTTCCATAAATGCCAGTGTAAAGTAGATTTTCTTAACAGATTTTTTCCCAGCATGCACAGATCTACTCTTAGACAGTCAATGTTTGTAGTCAATTTATAAATAACTAACACAGGAAATGTAAGTAACTTTGGGAACAACTGTGACCCAGCACACAGAGTTGGTCGTCTCTGAACCTGAAGGTTGGCATTTATGTTAATATATCCTTGGGCAACACACTTAACCCCAAACTGCTCCTACTGCTGCATCAGTGGTGTATGAATGTGTATGAATGCATAGAAATAGGATTATCGAACACTGATGGCCACTCTACGTGGCAGCCTTCACCATCACTCTGTGAATGTAGAGTGAATGGGTGTGAACGGGTCAGAGTGACTTGGGTTGTAAAAAGTGCTTTGAGTAGTCAGAGGACTAGTCAAGTGCTATAGAAGTTCAAGTCCATTTGCCATTTACTCCCTCTCCTGTCTCAGTCTGTCCCATTTTCTGGGTTTGTACAGTCACAGCAAGTAGCAGCCCACTGATGAGTGGCCCTGCTCAGGGTTTCTGCCTTTTATAAGCAAGGTTTACTTCAAATCATGGTCAATTGTTTGCCCAGAACAAGTTAATAATGGGTCTTTTAAAAGTTCCTTTTTTGAAGTAGGTCTCAACCTATCCAAAGCCTGTGTTATGGAAAAGGTTTTGGTGTAATTTGGTACTTTATGCATGAAAGATTGATTGATCACCACAGTGACTGAAAAGCAAATCCACTATTTCAAGTTTTTCATGATACATTTTGGGCTTTTTGCATTTAAAAGAGGGACAGGATAGTGAATAGACTTGGAAATCTGCATGAAAAGAGTGGGGAAGGACATGCAGCAAAGAAGCAAAAGGTCAGATTGGAACACCCTCAATTTTGCTTTATTTTCACTGACATAAAATCTCATCTGAAGGTCTACACTCACTGAAGTTTGTTTTGGTCATGCAAGCAGGTCATCAGGATCTTTACTCTGGTTATGGCCTCAATGTAGACACTCCATGTCCTAAGCTCCTTAATGCTGGTAAAATCAATCAATTAATATTTTTGGTGTAGTACTCAACTAATTTTTCTCAAGAAACATTACACAAAGAATGGACATAGACCATACTCTTTTTTGTACAATTTTAGATACCCAACATCAATCCCCTATGAGAAAAGAACTTAGCAAGATTTAACTAAGTATCAGTCAGGTAAGGTTAGGTATGGGAGCACTTCATTAAGTCAACCTTGGTCCGGTACTACTCTAGCCTCCTGATGGCCATCCTCCAGGCCTGCGCCAAGTCTACACCCCATCTCTCTATGTATTCTCCAAGCTGACCCCTGCATGTCGCACATGGTCTGGACCAGCCCACCGGGTTCTGGGCACCCAGTATGCGGTGAGCTGGATCAGGCCTGGGAAAGTGTACCAGGTGCCTGTACAAGTGCAGCTGCCGTTCCCATATCAGGCTGCTAACCCTTCCCATCCCCGCTCTCCTGAATATGCCAGCATTAGGCACACGATCTTGCCAGTGATACCCAAAAATGCGCGGAGGAGAAGTTGCCACACAGGAGTCCAGGCCTCACAGGTTTAAGTATCAGTGGCAAGGAAGAACTCCTTATTAAGTTATATGCTGCAACTGTGTAACCTTACCAAACTGATGGATTGACCAGATTCCAAATCTGCATTCCAAAGCATTAACTTCTTTACTAAATATTCAATACTAAGGGAACATAAGTGCAAAACGTACTTTCACATTATGAAGAACACTAAAGTGCAGTCTAGTACTGGTGCACTAAAAACCGTCCAATGATTGTGAATTAAACAATGGACACATCCTACCCTCTATTAACACAATATTGGTGACGAAGTGGATTTGGTTTCCTAGCTGCTAATGTGACTTCTAGCAACGGCAGCAAAATAAATTCATGGTCTAAGAAGGAATAATAATAAAAGGACTGTCAATCTCATCATATGCAAATTAATCCAAGTCCATCATTAGTGCACTAATTTGTTTTAATGGTGATGATGATGATTAATCTCATGCTTTAATTTATTTTTTAGTCTACTATAGTTAGCCATGTCAGCGTCTACCTGCAACAACAAAGATGTAAAATAAGTCCACCACTGCTCCTTAACATGTCATTTCAATTTGAAAAAAAAAAGAAACTCTCAGAAAACCTCAGTGGACAAGTCAAAGTCATCTAAGCCTTGTGTTTCTCCTTTCTTTCTGTGGTTAAATCTTCAGTCTACCTTTAAAAGCAGGTCTGTATCCAAATATTGTAATATATTTACTTATATGTATTTTTTAGATTTATTTTGAGATTCTTTGTCATTATTGGAGGGAATTTCTGAGATTAATCAAAAATTAAAATGTGCATCTTTTGACAGCCCTGGTTAAAATATTATAAAAGTTACATTAATGTAACTTCAGTAAAAAAAATTCAAGTCAAATATCAGTGGTAATTTCTTAGAGTCTGTTTGCAAGTTGCCATTTTAAAGGAAGCAGTAGATGAAAAAGAAGCAATGAAGCTGTTGTTGCTTCATGCAAGGGGACAGCAGCAGTGCACGATTTGGAACAACAATACCCTGTCGAGATTAGTGCTGTGTGCAGTATTTCAGTATACTGGAGTAAAGTATACAATCAAAGTACACAATTTGTAGTGTGCTAGATGTCTGTCATCAGGCAGATCCATCTTGCAAAGCTTCAAACTGATACGCTTGTTCCTGGTCGTAGAAAGTACGAACGAATCAGGATCATTTGAAGGGAGACAGCAACGGCAGATGTGATTTAGTTGAAATGACTGAAAGCCTGTGATCAATGGTAGCCAATGAAGAGATTACAGCTGTACTTTTCGTTTTGAAAACAAGAGCAAAGATGTGCACTGAAAGCTTTTGTTTTTTGCTCTTTAAGTTACCAACATTTAAGGCTAAATTTCAGCTGCAGCAGGGATATTCAAAGCTCTCTTCCCTTGCACCGTTCACCATCTGCAGAGTAAAAGACGACCATCCTGACAGACTATCACATCTTCTGTGGTGGCTGGTGTCTATAGGATGTGTTGATGCGTTCTCTGCTGAAAGAATTTAATGCAACAGTTGTTACAGCTTGCCACAATGTGTCCCTAATAAGTCAGCCCACACATGCAAGCACAAATCTCTCATTCCACACCTCACCCAAGGGTTCTGGAGCGAAAGGATAAATCTATGGAAACAACTCAATCACATTACCTTATGTAAATACCCAAGGCCCCCCCCCCCTCATCTCTCTTGACCACTACGTTAGCTCCCGGCCCTATGGCTCCTCTGGCACACAAATGCACACGGGGCAAATTAACATTTGCTCTCATAGTCTGCAAATGGCAGCTCGTGCTTCCCATAGAAATGAATCAGAGGCCCTTGCAGGAGATAGAATGAGAAAATATTTGAGCTGGGACAGATTAATAATTCGTCAGGCAGAGCGGTAACATTTGCTTTTAGTGGCAGTGGATCGACAGAATGGGCTTCCTCTGGAACTTTTGAATCAAAGTTGACTTTTCTTTGGCAATTTCATTGTCTTCTATGCATTTACAAGCATCAACTGGCACATTTTATAGACCATTAAAGTACAAAGTCATAAGAATAATATTTCTCACTATATATTAGGAGCTGTTCACTTCTAAAACCATAATCTTGAACCATATAGAAATCATAAAGAGGGGGAACTAGGTTTATTCTAAGACATGAAACAGAAGCCTGCACTGATTGCTGGTAATAACCCTCTATTTACAACAGAAAGAATATTTGTCCTAATTATACTATGAGCAAAAGGACTTCTGAATGCAATACGTCATTATTCAAATATAGCTGTTAACACACAGTGAAAGGTCTGGACTGCATATAATAATATGACAATCTCGGCTGTGTGAATGCAAAAGTATGATGATTGATGGCTGTGCAGAAGAAATGCAGTAAATGATTTGCAGGCCATAGAGGTAAATTTATGTCCAGAGGTTCTATCCAATGTGTCTCCACTCCACAACACTTATCAGGCCATTAAAGCCGTGATTACACAAAGGGCTAAATGGGACAGAGTTATTGTAAAAAGGGGAGGGAGGGAAATGGGACACAACCTCCCGCTGAAACTCCACAGGCACCACACGAGGAGCACCTTCTCCATTTGCTGCTCAAGATGTTTGACTCAAGGCGAAGCTCAGTGCAGATGGCTTTTCCCTGCTCGGCTGTAGTTTGATCCTGCTGTGGAAATATGCTGTCTCTTTGCTACGCTTGAACAAGACAGGCAGACATTTCAAAGGAAAATAAGGCACATCTGTAAGATGTAGTTTCAAACAAACAATGTCCAACTACAAGTGTATGACAGAAAAAAACGAGGAACTCATGTTGCAGAGTAGAAGGTTGGTAGATTGATAGTTAATGTAATTCAAATTTATTCTCGGCAAACACTGAATTCAGCTCACTTGCTTCACATACTTCATGCCTTATTGCTTTCATTATTAAATGAAGGGTATATGTTACATTAACATCTGCTATAAAGTGAAATTTCCTCTTAGCCTTGGGACTTACTACCTTGAGGCGTCTTAAACACATGGCCAAACACCTTCAATGGAAGATGTTCATTTACACCCTGATTTCTTCAAAGTTTTAGATTTACCTTTGTTACTTGAGATATTTCTAGTCCTCAGTGGCTTGTCAAAGCTCAAAAACAAGCAATCTCTCAGACTTTCTTATGTAAAATGCTTCCTGTGTTCTCATACTTTGAGTTGAATGCTAACCAGTCAGGGACGACAAAAATAGTTCTGTGGTAGCCTTTGTGTAGTCCAGTAGAGTTTCAGCAGGAATTCATTGCAGGAAGGAAAACTGTTTGCTGAGAACATTCAGCTTTTTCATAAACTCTACAAATAGAAATAGGCACGTAAGTGCAGATAACAATCCCATTTTAGATGCAATCTCCACTATAGCTCTAGTGTTGTGTCTCAAACCTGAGCTTAAACACTGACCAGTCAACTGCAGGCTACAATACAAACCCTAGAGCAGTGATCACCAGCCAACAGCTTCCTATCTGACCCCAAAACAATTAATAAAGTCAGAGAATTTGGGGAGGAAATAATGTATTCTGGTTATCTTTTTTCTCTACTAAATCTCTACTGAATTTTAAATACCTCAAACCAAAATAGATTTATACAGGTTTATCAGATATAACTCAAATTTTGGTCCATTTTACGAAATCCTTACGTTGCAAAGCAGATGGATGCCAGAATCCATGTCTGTCATTAGACAAATCCATCTTGCAAAGCTTCAATCTGCAATCATATCAATCAGCATCATTTTTAAGAGAACAAGATGGTAGCTACAGGCGAGGCCACCCATAAGAGTGGAAAAGGGCCCAGCCAAAATCCCATTCCATTATAAAGTTAATATGTGATAACCATAATCAATTTTTAACCCAAATAATAACCACTCTTATCAAAGCAACAACTAATGAAATGGATTGGTTGATGATGTTGTTCAATACAGCCTTTTTTAAAGGGTAAACCCCTTTTCTTAAAAAATTATATCTGTTTTTGTAATGTTAACAGTGTGGATGGGCACACTGATATGTACCATTTGGAAAGTAATGTCAGACCTCACAGCTAAGCCATGATGTGCACAAATGTCAGGTTGCCAGAAAATACAGACGAAGAAACTGAGACAACATTAATGGAAAAATAAATTAGCAGAATTGGCTAAAATGTGTTAAAAGCAGCAGAAAAAAAGGTTTAAAAATGGCTACTAACTGTCCAAAAAAGTGGCAAAACGGGGTTTAAGAGTGACAAAAATGGGATAAAAGTGATAACAATAAGAAGAAACAGTGGTAAAAAGGTATTAAAAAGTGGCACAAAAAAAAATCAATATTAGGACCCAATAATAGCTTGACAAAATATTCCAAATTGATCTTTACTGTTGGCCAGGATGCTAGCACCAATACTACTGGTCCAGCACATGTACTGACATCGTCAATAAATCAAAACTGAGGAGGTCCCATCTCTGGGTTTTTCAGGGGGCCCAACCAATTCTGTGGACAGCCCTGGCTACAGGCATTGTTAAAATGTATGGGAAGCTGTTAGTACTGGCTGCTAGCGGTGTTTCAATTAGCTCAGATGTAGCTAAGGTTTAGCTGCATTTTTGTCACAAGAGCACTACACTTCTTTATGATAATGAGCAAAGAACAGCACTGAAAGCTTTTATTGTGGAAGAGGTGCTGAGCTGCCTCAGCATGAGTTTGGGAAAGTAATGGTGGGGGTTGTTACAGTGTGAAAATCTGAAGCAAAATGGTTGCTAGTAGAGCATAAGACCATATTTCTATTTATCCACACCATATTCCACTGTTCATGTACTGGTCCATATGCATACAATCTCACCCTTCTGCTTCTGATTGGCCCATAATAAATGTGTCACAAAGAACGTTTGTCCAATCTTCTGAGAATTGTTTGAAAAGTCTTGCCCTTCCCAAATACTTTCTATGGGAGGTTTACCAGATGAATGCTTCACAGATCCATGCATTGGATCTATTTAATTGCCTATCTGGTGCCTCAGGTTACAGAAATCCAGCCTTCAGCAAATATGTTGGTGATAAATGTAAACTATACTGTATACTGTATATTGTATATGTCCATTCTAGATAAATGCTTTCCAAGTCAGCTTTCAGCTTTAGGTTCTTTGAAAGGGTAGTTTTCTCTGCCTGAGAATCAAGACTGAAGTTTTCTCCAATCACAGCACAGCATATCAGCGTCAAACCTAGTGACAAATTATACGACAGCCCCAGAAATATGTAGCCAACATATCTCATTTGCCTCCTTGTGACAGTCTACAATGTAGATAATAGGGACTGATCTAACTATTTAAACAATAATATGATCATTAGACCAAAATTGATTTAAATTCATTTGAAAGGCTGGCCCCCACAACAAAGTCTAAAAGGAAAAAAATGGCCTATGTACAAATGTAGGTAATGACCTCTGCCCTTAAGCATTGTTGGTCTCACTTAAAGGCAGTATGATTGCAAGACATGAGTCAATTTGTTCCATGATTGTTCATAAACCAATCAGTTTCTTGGAGCGACTTCCCATTTTTTGCAGGGATGAAAACTTCTGGCTGAAACTTCTTTCTCTTATAGCTATTCATCAAAGTCTGACGGAAACCTTAACAAGTTCAAATAATTTATTTAAAGATGACATTTAAGAGCAGACTGGCAGTTGTACCTACATGCAAATATCTGGTTGCAGAGATAAAAGCTCAGCTGATGACCCTCTATGCCTACAGGACTAGCATTTCAGTATGTATTCCATCTTCTTTTACCCCCATGGACTCTGTTCCTGCAAGCAACTAAAGCTGGAATACACACTGGCTTGGTTGACCATGCCAGTGTTTATACCAGACTAAAAACCAAAGCCAAATACTTCAAACACATAAAAAAAAAAAAAAAAAAACATTTAATACGCATATGGATTCTGTATACTTACAGGACCTGTTGAATTAGCACAGATGTATTCTAACTTAAAGCTCTGAGCCTTTTCTTCACTCCAAGACTTCACAAATGATTCATATGTTGAATTTGAGAATTTTTCTACAAATCAAAACATTGTGCAGTTAAACAAGAAAGCTCTGAATAGACTGTCAGAATCTCTCTCATTTCTAAACAATGTTGGACAATTGACTGAGCTCTTTAATGACTTACATTGTGTAAAACTTCTGTCAGTCATGATGACTACAGACACGTTTCTGTCAGAAGGAGGTCACTTTGTGTGATGATTTAATGAAGGTAGGCTGTCAATAGATTGCTTATCAAAAAAAACTACAAAAGCATCTTGTGTTTTCATTCAAAATGCAATACAGTGTATTTTTTGAATAAAGAAGATTGGAGTATATGAAAATATCAGAGACACTGGCAGATTAGAATGTAAATCTTATTGCTATATTTGGTGGCATGTCTGGGTGTCTGTCTGTCTCCACTGGCATGCCACATCATTGCTCCAATTGTCCTTGATTCCTCTCAGGTGACTTTTTGGGTGTACAGGTTCAAACTGGGGCCATGAAAAAAACACAAATATGTACAGATTTTCTGTCAAATCCCAAAATGCTGCACTGAGTCAACATTCAAGAACTTATGCTGGGTTCCATTTACCTCGGAAGTTGGAAGTCAGGTCTGGGAATGGCGTCACACCCGGGTTGAATGCGTTTCATTTGCTACAAGCTCATAAGAGTTAGTGACAGAGCTGTTTTGTTGTTTGTGCTAGAAATGACATAAGGAAGAACTGATCAGATTTTGGGAGTGATCCGGATCACCGTCTGGATCCAGGAATTTTTTAAAGGATTCTTCACTATTGGGAGATAGGGCTAATGGCAGAGGTCTGCACTCTCCGAATGCTTTTCTAGTTTGGTTAGGGGTTTGGTTTCAGAATACTGAAAACCAACTAGACATTATGGAAACACGCCCACAAGGAAACGTATTTGGATGAGATGATACACCTGCTCCACAATCCACAATCAAAGTAAGCACTTTTCAAAGCACTTCTCCATTCTCATTTTGAACAAGATAATACCATATTCTGGCACATGTTGATGTTGGAATCATCCACTGAGATTTCTCAGTTTAATTGGAGTAAATGGGTCTTTCTCTGCATAGCCAGCATCACATAGCAGGTGGGTTGTGTGATACTTTGTCAAAGCTCAACAAAAAAGTGCATGTACTAAAACTTTGTAAATAAGTCAAAAGGCGTAGCTTTAATGCTTCCCTTAATGTGTTGTTGGCCTATCACTGCAAATACGCCCCAGCATGCAGAGATGTGAGCTCATGTGCAGTTATTTGGGGAAAAACACTCTTTCCATGAAAATTGGCCTTATTGCATTAAGCATCTAATGATGAGGTTAGTAAAAGCACAGCATTAATACAGTAAAGATTAGCCTACTGTCAGCGAGAGCTGATGGAAGTGTGCTGCAGTTTTTATGACACCCAAACTTTCCAGAGATCTGGAAACAACTTCCCCCCTGTACAAATTTTGTGTAAATTAGGTGGGAAAATATTATTTTGGCAATGCTATTACTAAGCCATTGCCAAGAGCTGAATCAGTCTGAGACTACCAGTTGCTTTTTGTTTGCCATGAAACTTAATCAGGGTGGTGCTTTAGGGAACATATCAACATTGTTTTTAATAAAACACGCTGTCTCTTATTCTGAATATGTAACATGGATTGAATCCATTCAGGAAGCAGGTGGGATGGGACACACCTGTTGCGGGTGTGGGTGGGAGTGGATCGAACATGCTGTGGAAGTGGGCGGTAATGGTCAGAAACAGAAGATGCTTAGTTTGAAATGACATCCCTGGATCAAATGGATTTGCAAGAATAATTGCCAGTGTTTTTAATGATTTTAATGATGGGCTTACCAAGAGAGTTTCAGAATAAAAAAACAGCCACTATACTTTTACTGCAAACAGAGGTATTTATTTAGACGCTTCATATTGGCAACAGGATAATTCAAAGTGCTATACACAAGACATTACAGCATAATGACAGAGGGAAAAGGCAATATACTTAGAAAACTAAGAAGTTATAAAAACAGCAAATAAAACAAAAACTATATAAAAACAAAGAAATAAGACAAGAAGAAGATAATGGCTAAAACAGAAACGAAATGAGGACAGCTGGTAAAAGATTCAGTGTGTTAGAAGCATTCTTAATCAGCTATAGTTGCCTGATAGATGTTTTCTGCAGACCTTTAAAGACACTGACACAATAAAAAAGTTGACTGAAGATGAATGCATGCAGAATTTTTTCAAGGTCCTGCTGAGTCATGAATCGAACAAGCTTAGAAATATTCTTTGGTCGACAGAAGGTCAACTTTCTTTTGTGTTCTTTGAAATTCAAGCCAAGTCCATGCATCCACATTTCCGGCTTGGTCATGATTAAGTGCATGTAGTCAAATCTGCAGAGCAAATTAGAAGCAAATTTATTTAAAAAATTGCAAAGCCAAGCTGAACTCAAAGGAAAAAGTTGAACTTTCAACAACAGCTGCAAGTCCTAGCTTTCACATGACGTCACATACTCATGACACTGCCCCCTGGTGGGAGAGAAAGGCTTCCTGCTGCTGTCCGACTGCTTCCTACTGCCAGCCCGAGGAAGATGATGGCTTTAAAATGTAACTTGTTAGTAAAAGCCTGAGCGGGAGCTTCCTGGTGTGCAGACTTCTTTGCTTTTTTACATGACAATTCTTTGGATCCAGGACCCATTTAATGATGGGGGTGGCCTACTTTATTTCCTACTATTAAAAAGTATAGAGAAGTTGATGATCTCAGTTGCCACCCGTATGTTCTAACTATTTTTTCCCATAAAAAGTTGTACAACTGACTGTACCAGCCATTGATGGAGCAAGCCTGCTGTCTTGGCCAGAACTCCCTTGTAAAAGAGATTTTTATATCTCAATGGGAATAAATCCTGGTTAAATAAAGGTTAAATAAAATAAATAAATACTCTCAGAACCCCATCTGGGAAAGAAACCCCAAAGAGAGGCAGAAAGTGGATTATTCCTGTTTGATGCTCTACTGTTCCTTCAGAGAACAACACAGTACTACAGAGCAAACTTCTCTCATCCTTACATCAAATATTATGTTAACTTGTTTCTAATTTGACTGCCTTTTAACTGACATTACTGCCCAAGAACACTGAAAGTTAAAGCTAACAGCGGTCCAGATACTATGAGATATTTCTTGTCATTAACCGCCCAAACTGCAGCATTTTTACCCACGTACATTGAAAATACATCAAGCTGTCCATGCTTTTGTAGAAATTCATCCTGGTGGTTGTGTAAAGGGAAGGATATCCACTACTGTAAATATACTGTAGGTATGTAAACATCACTGAAGTGAAGCCGCTTGGACTTTTCTGACTGCCTATCTAAATAGCGTACCAGCTGTTGTAGGGTTTAACTGAGAAAAAATGTACTGTTTAAATTCATATATCAGTGTTTTCTTAAGTTTGAAGCAGGTGTCACTCTGAAAGGATAGGAAAATTAAAACCCTGATGCCACAACTAAATGGCATTTTATGGCAGATGCCACTGTCCTAGGCCTTTTTGCCCTCCAGGCCTCCGCAGTGGTGCCAACAATGACATGGCATCAGCCACAGGGACTGAACAAGACTATTTTGGTAACTACTGTATTTGAATCTATTTTTTTTTTATTATTCTTTTCTTAATTTGTCTTATTTATGGGCTTTTCAGCCTGTGTATTGAGAAGATAGGACAATGGAACAAGTCTGAAACTGGGAAGAGTGAGTTGGGAATGACATGTGGGAATGGAGCTGCAACCCAGATTTGAACACTGACGATTTAACAACCACCAGGCTACTGGCATTCCTTTGAGTCTACTCTTAACCCCTCTTAGGTCCATCCTTGGTCCGCTCAACATCCATCCATCTCTGCAACAGCATTTGTGAGATAAAAATGTCAATGGACAGGGTTTGGGCTAGGGCCCTTCTCTCCAGTGAAGGGCAGTCTTAATAGAAAGCATACCCAGACATTTTGGACAATGCTATGTTTTCAACTTTGTGGCAGCAGTTTGGAGAAGGCCCTTTTCTATCCCAGCATGCTTGCCCAGTGCACAAAGCAAGGACTATAAAGACATGAGTTCAGTCTGGCCCACACAGAGCCCTGACATCAACCCCATAGAGCATTTTTGAGATAAGGTGGAACAGAGATTGCGAGCCAAGTCTAGTCCAACATCAGTGCCTGACCTCAAAAATGCTCTGCAGAACAAATGGTCACAAAGTTCCAGAGAAACTCTCCAAAATCTTTGGGAGAGCCTTCCAAGAAAAGTGGAGGCTGTTATAGTTGCAAAGCCAACTCCACCACACTATGTCATTGCAGTCCCTGTTGACATAACAGTCAGGTGTCAGAAATACTTCTGTCCATATAGTGTCGCTTTCTCAAGCACTAAAAAGAAAGACTGTCTTCTTGTAAATCTCTGACTTTGATTACAGATTTGACTCTTTTACACCAAAAGTCCCAAGGATACAATTAGAGCCATTTCTGAGAGGTGTTGAAGGATGTCAGCAAAGGGAGTTGATTTCATATGTCGGCCTTCACGGCGGTGAATCAGTAGTGACAGTAGCAGTAATTGTAGTCATCATAGTACCAATTTACACCTTTCTGCTAGGTTTGGAGAAAGTGTGTGTGAGAGTGGGTAGCTAGGTGAGTTAAAGAGAGCAGCTAAGTGTAGAGATGGATGAATAAGTGAGTGAATGTTAGCGTTAGATAAGATATCATTTCAGTATTTCCTACATAATTGATCAGGATCTTTAAGGTTCTGGCTTCTTCTGAAAAATGTAATTCCATTTCAGGTGTATGAAATCAGGTCTAGCTAACACTGTCATGTTCCCAAAGGAAACCGTTACATGGCCTAATGAGCCATTTTAAAAGCTGCTCAAATGCGATCAATCTCCTGTTGTGGGCGTTGTTGTTGGCCTACCTGGTTGTCATTCACCGAAGCAGCTAGTCAAGCATGTTCAACTTCAAGAAAAGCAACTCCTTTGATGTGTGTGCTCCAGTCTTGAGGTTGATTAAAAAGAGGAGAGGATACTGGAGCATATGTGCACACACACCTACTCCCAAACACAAGGAACAATACGCAAAGCAGGAGTATTCATAGCAAAGATGTATAACCTTGGCTCACCTATTTGAAGAACATCTTGATCAGACTCAGATAGTTCGTCTAACATCACACACTCTGTTTCTTTCAAAACATCACGGCCATCTTCATTACTCTCAAGATGTTCAGCCTTGAGTGGGTTAATGACAGGAGCAGTCAGCTGCTCCTCCTCAAATATTACCGCTGTGGCGTCATGACTGGAGTCAAAAGTCACAGCTACACCACTGTGCTGCTCATGTAACATTCTGAAAGTAATCTGCTTCTTGAAAACTCTTTAATCTCTGATGTGTGCAGCTTTTTCGCTTCTTACTAGCAGAAAGGGCTAAAGCAGGTGCAAGCTGTGTCACATAAGCTGAATAACCAGGCTAACAAAAAAGGGAAATACAAAAATAGATGAAAGACTCAAAGAGAGGGGATAGGTGCAAAATTGAGCACCACAGTTGCTTCTTTTAAATACTTGTTGTGAGTCTGGGTGTTGGCAAAGACCTCACAATATGGTATGGAGTAGGAATGTGCATGATAAGCCAGGCTTAATGATTTAACCGCCAAGGTAGCAGGAAGTTGGCACACCTGTCAATGCTCGTGTTTCTCCTGGGTTTCTTCTGTATTTTTGGGCCATCTCTTGCCCACATCCTGTTTTATCATTTCTCCTGGGAAACTCCCATAATTTCATGCCACTATAATAATCTAATTCTTAGACACTTAATCACCATTTATAATAATCCATAATTCTCTGTCATGTAGTAGAGGCATCATCAGACTGGGAATGATGACAGTATTGTTAAAATGTATGAAGGAGGGGAAAACCAGACATTTGCACTATTATTGGAAATGAAATAGGTTTTTTGGTTATTTCTTTTTCTTCCCAAAATTAAACACAATTTTCTGACATTTAAGTGTAGAAAGTGCAGAAGTTTGAAAGCATAGCCATAGTTATGTTGCTGATCAAAAGGTCATCAGGTGCCATCAATTATAAGTAATAACTTTTGCAAAATTAACCCTCTGAGGTCAAAGCACCTGTCGCTGTGTTTTCACTATGTTTTTATTAATATATTTGCCATTTTACCTCGTAAAAATGTGGTTCAAATACTACTTTGAATGGGAGAATCTCATCTTTCACTTCTACCCTCACTTGCCATCTCACATGATTCACAGCCAGAAAGAGGACAATGGCACATGTCCTCACCTCTAACTATGCATCATTAGAAGAATCCCTTGTCCATCAACTTGTGCATACATATTTGGTTGAATCCTTTGTACATCAACCTTTCCCAACCAATTGACACTCTGGAATCCCTAAGGCCCTCCCTATCACAGTTTTTGCAGGAGAGGTAAGGAAAGAGACAGCAGCGAGAGGAGAGAATTAGAGGAGAGAATCATCTCCGATGATGACGAAGCATTTATGCCCAAAAAAATGAGAAAATTCAAAATTTCATTTTACACGTTTTCTGCACTTACCTATTAATTTATTTTCTGAAGTCCACTACTTTTGTGAAGCTAAGACTTTGGTAAACCTATTTCATGTCCACATGATTGAAGATGTGTTTATACAAGAAATTCAAGAATGCTTATAATTCAGATTTCAAAATTCATCATTTGGGCTACATTAACTCTTTACACAGTTCTCTAGGACAAAAAAGGGCCTTAGTGGCCATAAGCTGAGATTATCCTGAACATTTTGATCCAAAACACGTGGGTATGGTGTTATTTGCAAGTACCTTAAAAAGGGGGATTAAAAATAGTATAAAAATCAAGGAAATACCCTTGGACCTCAGAGGGTCAGGTGAAATAAAGGTTTTGTTTTTTTTTTCAACAGAAAAACAGAAGTCTTTCAGCAATTAAATTGTTCAAACTAATCTCTGACGAAACAGATGTGTAATATTGACTGATATCCATTCTAGACACCTCAATTGAACCAAATTAAAATCATAATGGGAAAATGATATAATGATATGATACTGTATCTTTGTCAAAAGAATGTATATATCACCACATCTGATCATAATGAAACTGATAATTGGCACCCATTAATAGGTATCTCCCTTCAGTCTCCCCTGCATGTTTGACTCTCATGAGATACACATGCACAAGCAAACACACAAAGAGACATGTGGAGATATTCTTAAACTTTGACTACATCTGTTTATGTGCAGTCTTTCCATCTACCATAAATCTCTGTCCTTGTTTCAGAGCTTGTAAAAACTTCTGATGCCCCTCAGAATCATGTTCCCTTGAATCCTTCAGTAAAAATATTAGTCACGTAGCAAAAAAACACCTACACTTTTGAAACTAACAAAATAATGATGAGAAGGCAGACAAAAAAGCAAGGGGCCAACAACAGAGATACAGTCAGTGTGTGTGTGTGCTGTGTTTGTGTGTCTGAGTACTAAACAGAGGCCACTGGATTAAATCAAACTTTGAAAATGCCTTATAAATGTAAAAGACAAAGTATATTAAAATAAAGAAGCCAGAAATAACCAGCTAGAAATGTACTTGATATGTGATCCTTTTATATCAACAACATTTACAATTGATCATAATTAATAAATGACATAGCCTCTTATAAATGAGACGGTCTTTAATCGACTGACAGCACTACTTAATCATGGTTTTCACAAGGGATGCAAATGATGAGCCAGCTTAACAGTTCAAGTCAGATCCCTTGTGGAGTCAGTTTAAGTCAGTTTATAACTACAGGCCCACTTCCAAAAAAGTCGGGACACTGTGTAAAATGCAACAGAACAGAATATAATGATTAGCAGATCTCAACCCATTATATTCTCAATACAAGATAAACAACATATCAGATATTGAAGCTGAGACATTTCATGCTTTCATGAAAAATATTCCCTCATTTTGAATTTGATGGCAGCAACATATCTTAAAAGTAGGAACTTAAGACTAGAGGAATGTTTTCCCATTCTTCTCTGATGTAGGAATCTAACAGCTCAAGATGATCTCTGGAAGTTCTCCAGATTCTCTGAATCTTTTGATGATATTATGGTAGGACATTCAAAGCCTTGTCAATTTGCAAAAGCTTCCATCTGGAACATTAATTCTGAAATTGTCACATTTTTTTTTTTTAAGTTGTATTTTTGTGCTTTTTTATGCCTTTATTATTTCCAGAGGAGGACAGTGGCTAGAGCCAGAAACAAGGATGAAAGAGTGAGGAAGAGACATAAAGAAAAGGAGCAGCAGGTTAGATTTGAACCAGTCCACCTGCATACATGGGTTTACACCTAAGCAATAGGTCATCTATGCCCCTGTTCCTACAATTTCTAGATTCAGGTTTTTTTGCAGATTGGTGGACCTCAGCCCATCTTAACTTCTGAGAGACTCTGCTTCTCTAAAATGCTCCATTTATACCTAGTCATGTTGCTGACCTGTTGCCACTTAACTTAATTTGTTTAAAATGCTCCTCCAGCTGATTTTCATGCGTACAACTTACTTTTCTAGCCTTTTGTTGCCCTGTATCTATTTTTTTTAGATATGTTGCTGACATCAAATTCAAAATGAACTAATACTGTATTTTTCATGAAATTGTAAAAATGTCCCATTTGATATATTGTTAAAGTTCTATTGCGAATAAAATATGACATATTTCAGTCTCACAATCCTGGGTGGATGAACCATCTAAACTGTAACACAGTCTCCACCTACTAGTCACCACTGATGTTTTAGCTCTTTAATCCGATTTTCAAAAAAAAAAAAAAAAAAAAAAAAAAACGCTAATTGTAGCGACAGTAACTTGTAGGACCAGTGTAGTTTAGTACTATTTCAGTCCAGAAAAAGGGGATCAATTTTTCAGGTTATACTCATATATAACTGGAATAATAGTGGTATCTCTAATTAACCATGTTTAATTACTTACATATCCTGTAATTAATCAGATTAATGTCTTTAATTGATTGACAGGTAAGATCCCTGGATAGTCGGCACCCAACCTCCTAGTGAGTCACCAGTCAGTTCAGATCCACAAGGTCCAATCAAATGTTTTGTGTAAATAGTAATGCAGCTGCTTCCAACAGTATCCACTTTAAAAAATAAAATAGTAAAAAAAAGCACCAATAAAATATCATAATACAGGAATTGTGGAAATCATGTGTAAATGGTACTGTAAGATTTTCTGCATGTATTCTATGATTTTTGCTCTTATAATATTAACAAATTATCAACAAATAATCAGTGAAAAATGAATGGTTCCCACGTTCTCCTGTCATCACATCAGCTGGATAAAAAAGGATATCAAAAGCACAAAATAAATGAAAGGTCACTGTATAAAACATTAAAAACATACTATACAGGGTTATTTTTTTCTGAACAAAATATCACTAATTAATTTCCACACTTATACTGATTTTGCGGTTTATTATAAAATATCAGTGCAGTTTTCTTTACCCCTTGTAGCATGATGACTTTCCCAAGGTTTTATTAAGTTCTATTCAGTGTGTGGTTGTTCAGCTCTTACACGAAGCACCCATCTCCTTTGTTTCCTTCCTCCCTGTCTATCATCTTCTGCTTTGTTATTCGATTCTAATAAAAAAAAGGAAAAACGGCAGATGAGTGCTTGAAATATCCTACTGAGACTAAAGCCTCATTTCCGATGGTGTCCTAGAAACATAAATCTCATTATAATTTCCAACATCAAGACAATCTACTTTGGAATAACACAAAATTATGAGTACAGCTAAAAAAAGATTTTAAAATAAACATGATAAAGCCAAACAACTTCAAACCATACATATGCATGGGGCGCCTTCGACGAGATGAAGCGGAAATTCTGGGATATCAGGGGAAGAAACAAATAAATACATGTTGAAATCCTTTGAAAGTTTGGAACAATAATTAACAGTGTTGTTTTTCTGTCACAAGTTGGTCGTGAAGAGGACGACAATGTCTTTGAACTCAAGCGGTTCTAAAGATTTTAGACAGCTTTACTGAGACAGGGCTTTAAAAAGCAAGCAAAGCCACATATTTTAAACTAATTCTTCACAAACAACCCATTGCACACTCATGTTTCGCTCTTAAATTGCTCCCTTAAGGGAGTTAAATTGACAACAATGCACATTTTAAACCATTATTTCTCTTTGTCTAACTTGTCTAGTAAAGAAAGAGGGAACTATGCTTTTTTTCTGGTACACTTTATTTAAATACTATGCTTTAAAGTTTGAATAATGACAAAATAATACCATCAAAACGTGTTCCTCAGTCTCCAACCAAATCCTTATTATCAAGTTGTCTGGGCTTTAATTTCATTTCCTCAATTGATGAATGTGAAGCCATTTGGGGAGGGAGGAGCGGAAGCTATTTGGATTCCTCATTCAGTGATAATTCCTCCGGGACCCTAAGATTACAGCGTGATAATGCTGATAGCAGTCTTTTCGGCTGTTGACACAAACAGAAAATGGGAGCTTTTGTAATGTTTTATAATGAAGCTATTTGCTGCAAGGAATACAGCTTTTAAGGACACCTTGGGACCTTGTTCTCACACTCATTCAAGACGTTGTGAAGTGTGACTTACTCTCAATGAAATTCTGATAAAGCTAGAACTAGTGCATTACACAGTATGTGACACCCACTGCTCACACAGCTGAAGAGGTGCCAGCTATGTTTAATGTTAGTCCAACAATGCCTCTATAAATCAGACCTCTCTGATTGGTTACATGCTTTTATAGAATTCTCCCTAAACTATCTACTGTGTTAACCTGGAACCCTGACGGATTTGTTTCACACATCCATCTGAAAACCACTCATAGACAGCGTTTGGGAAAGGGCAGAGCCTTTGAAAAAAACTCAGAGGGTGATTGTATGAACGCTCTGTCTGTCACATCTTTACGGGCCAATCAGAGCA
This sequence comes from Cheilinus undulatus, assembly GCF_018320785.1. Taxonomy (NCBI): domain Eukaryota; kingdom Metazoa; phylum Chordata; class Actinopteri; order Labriformes; family Labridae; genus Cheilinus; species Cheilinus undulatus. The sequence goes on along the minus strand of NC_054865.1, from coordinate 43,015,454 downwards.
ACAAAACATGTGACGTAGCCGCCACCGAGCTGTGCCCCTACTGAAGGAGTAAACTCCATACAGGACTGCATAATGTGAACAATGGCGACTGTGGACATGTCAGTACAACTCAGTGTTGTTCGTTGTTCTTCTTTTAACGAAGAAATCCCAAGTTCTGATTAAAACTGGCGCTTTAGCAGCATCCACGCTAATCTCTTGGATCAGGAGATTGACTGACTGATTTTGTTATTACAACGTTGCACCTCTTGGCTCTGGCAAACTTTCTGAAGTTTATAATGCCTGCTGAATCAGCACTCTGACTGGTATTAGCCACTGGCTTGGTCCTAATGCCCAGGGCTGAGGCTAGTGTCGCTCCATTGTAACATCGTTAGGATGATAACTTTTAAGTGACTCATAAGATCCACTGAGGACTTCTTTCCACTCTTCAGGATCACTGCAGGGCAAATTCTACACACACTGATGTGTTGTCCTCCCTGTAAATACTGAATAACTCCAATGTGTTGTTAGCCTCTTAGCACTTAGGCTGCAGTTAATTTATCGCTACAGATAATTATCATGCATCTCTACTAAATAGTTAATTTTGCTGTCTGGAGGCCCTCAACTCAAAGAATAACAAAAGATGACTTGTAGTGACACAGAGCTAAGCTATTATAACTTCTTAAACTGAATTTAGGTTTTGCTTGACAAAATAGTGTATTTAACAGTAAACCACCATTTTTGGTTTTAATGAATTTCACATAACAAGGGAGAAAAGCTGTTAAACATGGCTTTCCTAGTTAATGCTGGGAGCAGTCCCAGAATGCTTTGCAAGTTTATTGGATGAATGAATAGGATGAGATGTTTTTTCAAATTTTAACCCAACAGACTCAGACTCCTGCCATGTTTCCTCTAAAGCTGCTCCCATTCCCAGTCTCTCTAACGTATCAATCAACCAATCTTTGTTTATATAGCGCCAATTTATAACCAAAGTTATGTAAAGACATTTTAAAAAGAGGTCAAGTCTAGACTGTGCTGTCTGTTGTGGCCTATTATAATAAAACTAGCATTAATCATTAGTTTTATAATAAAGACTACCCCCTATCATAATAAAGACCAGCGTTTATCACCATGAGCACAGCACTAGCAGTATTTAGCCCTGTTGCAGTGGAGACCAAAACTTAAATAGGGCCGGACTGTTGAGCAGACCAGACTCATGTTGGCTGCCCTCTGCGGTGGGATAGAGCTAGAAGGAGAGGTAGGGGCGGGAGAAAAGCAGGTAGAGGAGACGGACAAGAGAAACAATAAAACAACAAATGAAAGACAAACTTATGGCAGTTGTGTTCGTAAAAATATCTCCCACTTTGTAGGAAATTGCTTTAACGTTATTGATGATGGCAGCAACATGTGAAAAATGAGCAGTTACAGCTTTGATTGATAGAAACCAGAACAATGCACTATTTTCATCAGCAGCTAGGATGGTAATGGCATAGAGAGCTATTATCAATTAATATAGCAGTAAAGTCAGCTGAGCCTTGTAAAATCAACATTTAACTTTTCAATAATCCCTTTTTCCTTTCAACCCATAACAAGTTCCTTTTTCTGTTAAGCTCATAATCTTCAATCTACCTGAAGTTTCTTATTTTCATCCAAAATAAATCAGCTTTGTGTGCAAAAACGAAGTCAGTTACCCTTGGATTAATACATTACTAAATTCAAAATGAAACAAAACTCTCAAATGGGGATATCAATCAGAATTAACAACAGAATAATTAAGGTTATTGGCATCTAGAAATTTTAACCCTTCAGCAGCCTTCAAAATTAGTAATTCAGTAGTTAATCATAATTTAGTTGGCTATACAGCACATTCTTATCTCTAACAACTACTTGCAATTACATAGTTGCTCAATCAGTGGGTTGAAATAGCAAGACTAGTTTATTTATTTATTTTATTTATTTTATTTTATTCAACCAGGAAAACCTCATTGAGATCAAAAATCTCATTTACAAGAATGTCCTGGACAAGAAGGGCAGCAGCACAATGAACAGAGTTACAGACATGAGTTTCCACGCCAAGCTCCAAAAGCTTCCCATAATGTAGATCTATATAAGTATTTGCAGCTTTAAAAAACAACCTTCATTGTAAACTAATAATTGCAGTTTTAACAGAGCCTTGTTTAAGGAATTAATTTGAATTAATTAATTTTTTCATGTTTAATTTTCCCCTCTGAATATTTGATGAATATGAAGTTATCTAATTATTTTATTCTGTAATAGTTAGGCTGATTCAACACCATCCAAGTTTTGCTTTATTTACCAGCAACTATCATCTTCATGCACTGCCTTGCTGTCTATCACTATAACCCATACAGTGTAAATCAAGTTTATTGATGTGTTTATTTATCTATTGCAGTAGATAATGTATGTTTTTATTGGTATAAATATTTTTAGAGAGAATATACAGTACGTATTTGGGACAGTGCGTTGGTGTTGCTAGGGAAACCCTGGCTAAAACATTATTTTGGTCTTACTGCATCTATCTTTTTTTCTTGAACAAATAATTTTCAAGTACAAACACAATCAGCGATTACAGCTGATCCAACAAAGCCTTCAGTTGGGATTTTCCCTTCAGTGTTTTCAGTGGACAAATCTGGAGTAAATCTGCCCAAAGATACTTTGGTGTGTCTCCAGCGGGAGAGTTGGCACCTAAGCACAGTCAGTCCAATAAGCAAATATTGGCCACACAATAATGGTAGATGGGAACTTGTGAAGACTGGCAGACTGTATATTTAATTGTGAGATGGGGTGGTGGATAAACACATAAATGAATTGCCATTTCACACAGTCTTTGGGATTTAAACAATCTCCTGGTGTTTTTTCCCTCGGGCGTTGTTTCAGAGATGATGGCAGCCCCTACAGAGGATGCCTGGACCACCAGATCCTTTTGTGTTTTTAAACCATGTTTTTTTCTGCTGTTATTAAACTGCATGAAGGAGTCTGACAAAGGAACCCAGACTAATTATGGTGTTTGGAATAAATAGTCAATAGTCTAAATCAATACAAGAGTTCCTCATTTACTATACTGTAGATGTTTACTACACAAAATAACAGTGGGTAGGCTTTTTAAAGCATTATGTCTTATTCAAGCCTCACATGAACAAGTTAAAGCTGTCTATTGAATTTAATGTTTATATTATTTTACCTGTGCCATGGCTGAGCTCTACTTATTTTTGATAATTGATTTTCATAAGTCTGCATGGGCTTTGAATTCTTCCAACATATGAGCTTACTAAGCTAATGTAGAATATAAGGAAGGTATATTTAAACTTTCCAGTTAAAATGTGATTTATGCTCGCTATGGCAGATTTTGCTGAAGAAATAAGACCATATAGTCTAGCATTTAGGACATTTTGATAGTTTTTAAAAGTCTTAGTTTTCACTAAATTGATTCATCACCTTTTAACACTGTTTTCCCCATGCTGGATTTAACTTTAATGAAAACTAGTTTTATTTTAAAAAGCTAACCCTTCCTCCAGCTTTATCCTCTACTATTTTCTCAGTGTGATTAACTAATGGTTAAAAGTATGTACATACAAACTTATGCATCGACTCAGCAGCAATTTTCTCTGTCCTTCATCAGAGTAATTGGGCAACATGTAAAAATAAAGCAAACATTTTGAAATTAAAGCCAAATTTTAGGTTGTATATTTAAGAGAAACAATAATAAAGCAATTTGAAATGAATTGATTTCTATAGACTGGTTGCAATTTGCATATATAAGGTGGATTGTTCTGAAGTCAATTATTGATATGCTTAACATTTTATAGTTTTAAGATAAAATGATGAAAATAGTCTCTTTGGAATAAGCCTACAACTTTGGCATTACATGTCCATACTGTTTGCACACTATTTGAACCTATGCTATAATTTCTTTATTATATTTATATCAAACTAAAAATAACACATGTAATCAAAGACTAATGTTACAACTTTATTGTAGTGATCTACAATTTAAATCTTATTTTGTTACATAAGTCATAAGAATTTACAATGCTATTAGGCCTATCACAAATGTATGACTTTGTTCGTGTTAATCTAAGAGCTGTTCAATGAACTTTTACAACCTGAGCCTTTTAAAGTTTCAACCTGGAGTTGTTTCTTGTCCCCTTCATCAAAAAAATTCAACAGAAGGAGGATTACTCTACAGTCTAACACTGTCTCTCTGCCATCTCAACAGCTCAATGATGTATGAACACTAATACAGCTGTATTTACCTTCTGCTGCCACACAGCTATGGAGTAACGGATTAAGAGAAACTGAAAGTGTGCATATCCTCTGAGTACTTTTTCTCTGTTTTTTTAAGGGTAAGAGATACTGTAGCAGTGTTAACCTTTTCACAAAAAACATTTTCCTACTTGCAGTTTTTCTGCATGAGCATTTCTAATTAGAGAAAGGTGACAGGTGAGCAATTCTCTATAAGACCGGTACAAAGGTATTTGAATACATCAGGGCAGTTACAGAAAATCTGACATGAAATTTAGTTAACATTAGCTAAATCCTCAATTTCTAACCCGTTACATTAACAACACAGTTATGTATATGTTTTGAGCAATAGACATTGGGACATTTTTTGACTAGACTATGAGGACAAAAAGCCTGATACCATAGCTGACAATGCAAGGTCTGATTTTAACTTAATCCCCTTCAAGTAGTTGTACATCAATCTAACAGCACCTACTTACAAGCTTTGCACCATAGTTAAAGCTAAAAAGTAGAACAAAATACGTTTGGGTTGCATGAACAAAAATACCAAATAAAAATTGCCCACTTCTGGATACTTAATTCTCTTCAATTCTGATTTCAAATCATTTTACAGCCTACAAGCTTTAAAATGCTTTAAAATCAAGCAATTAATTGTGGAGAAATAACAATTTAATAAGTGTGCACTTCCTTCTATTCCTGTTTTGCACAGTGCTGGTGCAAGGCCAAAACCTCTCGTCTCCAAAATCACTACTCCTCAGGGAATAAGGAAAATGAGTATTTTTCAAATATATAAATAACACTGAATGGTCATAGACAGCATCTTTTCAACACTTTTTTGCTTTCAAAATTTGTTAAAACCCTATGATAGATGTAAAGGGTGACCAAAAGTACTGATTAATGGAAAACTATTAAAATCATGAAAAATACAGATACAAGGTTTTGCCCCAGTGCCAGTGATATGTAAACCAAAGCATGGCAGTTGACCTTTTTGCATTGCACTGTCTTGTGTATTTTTTTTTTAAGTTTATTATTTTTGTATCACCATTTTGCTCTCTTTTTTGATATTTTATACACATTTCAAATTTTTATTTCTTTGTCACCTGATGACATGGTGAGTCCATCAATGTATTTTTATTGTCTGGTGCACACTGAACTCTGACTGAACCTCATCAGAGTTGATTAAGCAAAAATAAATTAGCTGTTCTGGATCTGAAAGCTCAAGAGTTTCTCATCTGATGGCAAATAAGTGAAGGGTTCAGGTTAAATTATTTTCTGAAATGGATATCATGAGACAAAGGTCTAGTAGCAAGTTACTTTGGAAACACAAGCCTTCATGGATGTAGGTGCAGTATCCTGATAGCAGTGATAACAGACTACAGGATTTTAAATGGCTTGGTAACAACCCAGACATGTTGATTATAACATCTGGGTTTAAAAAGACAATCTGTGGTACATGTCACCAGTCAATATACTAGAAAATCTGAAACGCTGTTTATGTGCCGATATGTTCAATACAAACGAAATTTGCATTTAAGCTAAAAAAAAAAAACAAGGCTGCTATACATTAAATAAAGAGTTTCACTAAACAGAGCTCTTTCCTAATGACTGTAAAAACTCAGATATTGTTTGTTGCAGCTGTTTTGCCTGAAGAAACTCCATGTTTACTGCACAGACTTTTTCCTTCAAAGCACTGTGTGTGTTCATTGTGTAATAAGCCCTAAGGTTACAATTTCCCACTCGTTAATCTGTTATTCTTGTCATTGAGTGTAAATAACATCTGACCTTCTTCGATCTCATGATTTAACGGGTTTTTTTGTCTTTTCCTGGCTGTAAATTCTACAGCACAGTGTAATATTAGTGCAAGTTTTCAGACAGTGAAGGCAAAAAGCCAAAAGCTAAGTGTCACTATGACACTAGAGTCAATATTCCACTGCATGAAAATAGTCCACTCTGCTGCACAGCACTCATCTAACACACAGAGACAGATGAACAATTAAATGTCTGAAACCTATCAGGGCTTGAGATCATTTTAAGTGACTTAATGGTTTATTTATTTATTCAATCATAATAATGGGATATCCATGGGAGTAATGGAGCTCCATCGGTCCCTGCCAACCCCTAAGGCAACAGATGTTTCACAGCCCATATGGTGTCTTGGTTTCTTTATTTTCTCCCCCTCTATTTCTGTTTCTCTCTCTCTAATCTCAACATTTGTTTTACTGCTTTAACATAGATGATTCCAATAAAACCCATGTAGGGTCAGGGGATGTCTGAAGCCAGAATGATATTCATGGACAGAGTGGCTGCACTGTGAGGTTCAGTGATGTGGGAAGACCTCAGTATCCAGCTACCGGCTTTTTCACAAATTGAGAGGAGCCAATTTAGATGGTTTTGGCATCTTACACAGAGGACCCTAGGCACATTTCTGAAGGTACTCTAGGCATGAAGAAGACCATGTGTAGAGGCCCAGAGGACACTGGAGGCTTTACATCTCCCAGTTAGGCAAAGAAGATCCAGATGAAGAGGAAAGCATGTGGGCTGTGCTGCTCCAACTGTGACCCTGACCTGGATTACAGGCCTGAAAACTCAATCGATGGATGCTCCCAGAAATAGTAAGGCATAAATGAGAGATTGGAGATGCTGCATATTCTATACTGTTTGCTGTATAATATCTGAGCTTGGTCCTAATTGGGTTCTTGGACCAAAGAGGTCTGGGGAATTCACTTTGACGTTGCCCGCAACAATAGCATCACCACTCAGGAGGCGAGTGTTTTTCTGACTGTGTTTAGCGCTGCCTGTCTGATTTCTCCTGTCGTTCACTGATTTTAGCCCCTGGTGTCTGCAGTGTTGTAAACTGCCAGCTATTTCCCGGCTCAATAAAAGCTTAGCTCAGGGAAGGAAAAAGTGCAGATAAATGTTGACGCTGGCTCATACTGTGGAAGTCAGAAAAAGCTGTTCAAACAGATTTTTATTTTTTTTTTACAATTAATCCCATGGATCAATAAATTTTCCTTGTATCTTGTATTCCTTAAAATGTGTGCAGCCCCATTCGTGGTTAGTCACTGGCCTTTCTGGCTCATTCTGCTTCAACCAACATGGAAAACAGCAGACTTTGTAATATCATACTACTTGCAATGGATGGTTGTAATTTGTCAATTGTTTCATTAAAGTGGTAACCTCCAGTGTTAAAATACAAAGACAGTGCCAACGTGCAAAAAAACTGCAGTCTCACAAATCTCCATCTGAGGCTGACTGCAAAAAAAGACAGAAGTTTCATGTTGAAAGGTCCATTTTGGCAAAAGAATTATTTATGTTTACAGCATGATCTTAAAGAAAAAAAAAATGCTTCTAATAGCTCATGTTTCATCGGTACACACTATATATAGGATGATATGGGATTATATAAAATGAGAGTTCTGCATCATTTCGCATAATTACAAGAGCAGCCTACAGGAGGGTGCGTTGGATCTGTTATAAACAGGCACTATTTTTTTCCCACACTAAACCTGATTCAAAACTCGATTTCCTTCTTAATCACAACATTTATTAAAGTAAACTGAATTCCCCTTCTGGGGTTAAAGTGAAAAACTTAAGCATATGTTGTCATACTAGTCCCGTATGAATAGTACTTTTATTCTTCAGAATTAAAATATTGCAAAGATATGATCAGTTGTTTTTTAGGTAGACCTTTAAGTTGGTTCTAGCCAGGATTACAACATGGCTACTGTGGTTTTTGGCATCAACGACTACATCCATGACACATACAGTCTATATTGTCATTATTATTTTAGACAGTGGAAACCAGAAAAGACAGATTTCACAAAAAGGGAATGATTGATAAGATAAAATTGCTCATAGTATTGAATATTTTGTAGTTGTGTACTCTCTGTTCTGCTTTTTATTTGAGGGACAACAGGGGATGATAATTTTGCCCATCATTTTATTCCTATTTTATGTCCAATTATGGAATATTAAGGCCTTGTGTATCTGGAAACCAGGACAATCAGAAGTAATAATACTGTATGGACACCGCTGTGCATAAAATATGTCAGAGATGATAAATCTGTGGTGAATCACAAATTAGAAAAATTCAAGGTCGACAGTTCAAACAGTGCCAGCTGTCATTGAGGCTGAAACTTTCTGTCCTCACTCCTCATTTCCTTGTGACAGCTTGTTGTATTCAGTTCCAGAGACACTAGCATGGCTCTTGCCACTCTCTCACACCTACACAGTTCTGACCTGAACTCCTGTCATTCATCTCCTGCCTTAACAATGTCCTCTTTGGTAGGTGTCACTGTTAAATATTCTCTCCTGTGAGGTGCTTCTGAACATAGTCACAACTCGTCTTCCTTTTTCTCCACTGGAAATGACCTGTTCTGTCATCCAATAATATTACCTACATTGTTATGCTGATGACACTCAACCTAACCTTTCAGTCCCCTCAGACAGTACACACTGTGAGGCATTCATTTGTAGATGCCAAATTGACACCTTCAAATGGATGCCTGCCCACTACCTCAGGCTCAGCCTTGACGAGAGCGAACTGCTCTTCTTTCAAGGCCATTTCTGACTCCTGCAAGATCTTTTCCATCATCACCAATGACACCACAGTGACCCCTTCTGCCTGCCAACAATTTCTCTGGAACTCTTGACAACTAGCTGCCATTCATGAAACATTTGCCATTAAAACTCCCACTCACAACAGTACATTTTCATTGCACTTCTGCCAAATCAGAGCCTCTCTGGGGACGGTACTAACCTCAGACCTCCTCTGTCTAGAAACCTTCCTTTGCATGGGGTTTCATTTCGGAAGACCTACTCATAGCCCCTTATTATGGTGAATAAATCATCCTCTACATCTATTAAAGTGTCAAACTGAAACAAAAGACAACCATTTTTTTGCAGACAATTAATTTCATGCATTTTATTCAGAATTGGCTTTCTTATCACTTGGCAAGCATCTGCACAAGCAGGATACTGAATATGATATACAAGATACTAGTGCCTTGATGAAACTCCTCTGCCAACTTGTGCCCTGATGCCCTGGTGATCCATCACATGGCCTACCAACATTGCCCTGAGCGGCCACCACAGGTCAAACAGCATTGCCACTTTTATAATTTATGCTTTTGGTTTTAGAACTGTCTGTATCAATCTCATTCACTGTTGTGCTTTTTTTGCTTTTGCTCAAGTGTGGTGTATGATCCCCACTGGACCTTTACACTTTCAAAGTCATTGACGAATCTGTTCTTGGGTTCATTCTGCATATAAAGCAATGTGTCATCGTCCTGACTCGTGATACAAATACTATATTACAAGAGGAAGTAGTAAGGTGTTCTAAGGCTGTGGCTCAGGCTAAGCAGGTGTTAAAAAGAGGAATTGGAGTTGGAAGAACCTCTGGATTATGGAGGAAAGTTGGGTCAAATTCCTGCAACCTATGATGTCCTACCATCATCACAAAACTTTAAAACGAACAGTCGGTCGTTCAGGAACTTCTTTTAATTCAGAAATGCTGTCCAATTTTGTTAAAAATACCACTTTAGCAAAAAATCAAGCTTATCACTTTATCAGGGGTAGCAATTGTTTACCCTCTTGCAGCACAACCTGTAGCTACCATCTTGTTCTCCTTAAATGACAGTGATTAGTCCATATAATCTCAGTTGGTGCACAAATATTTCTGAATCAAGCTTTGCGAGGTGGGTCTGCCTAATGAGGGGCAAGAAATCTGGCCAATCCATTGACTAGCAAGATCAATATTTGCACAGTTTTGCAAGGAATTTGTCTCTTATGACATGAGCATGAGTATATTTGACAAAGCAGAATAAAAAAGATATGAAACATGCAGAAAAATCTGAAAACAATGATTGGTAATGTATTGGTAATTTCAGAACCCCTGTATCCTGGTACCGTGGCCCCACTGCCGTGCATTATAAATGGTGTGCACTTGTGCAAGCAGGTCCACAGTCAGCTGACATCTCCCAATCAATCCAGATGATTGACAAAAAGATCTGACATCAGAATAATTCAGAGGTGTATGTGGCCTTATTAACCAATTCTGTATGTTCCTTCTTCGTCTCTCTACTTTTGTTTAGGATTTTTCGATGTGTTCTTTAGGATCATGTTCCATTTAGTTTCTGCTACCAGCATGGCTTTAACCTTATTCCTCTTCTCTCATCGCCTCAGGGTAAAAGGTAAATGGAGGATTCTATCAGACCAAACCCCAATGCTGCAAAAGGCTTTCAACTCCACCAATTGAACTCACACGCAGCAGAGCTGTCAAGCTAAGCTGCTGAGCCATGTGAAGGACCAGTGAGGGGGAAGGAAAACGCAGACGCCATTACTGTCTGTTTATGCCAACAGAAGAGGGAAGATGGGGAAAAACAGGGTCACTGAGCAGAGCAGAAAGGAAATTGTGCTGTGATGCAAACAAAGAAAGATCGGGGTGCTATCATCTAAACCTAATTAGGTGCAGGACGTCCAGCAGATATTGGCTTGATCATTTTAATCAGGTTGTTAGCAAACCACCACACAAAAATGACTACAAAACTGCTTACATACACATACCTGCCATGAGACTGGATCTTACACCTGCTCTCAACTTGAGGCATACATTACCAAAATCCTTGAAACAACATGCTGTGGTCTTTTACTGGCATTAGGCTTTTATCCCAATTATCTTAACTAAGAGAACAATGATCAATCATTTTTTCCAGGTACTGTTTTTGCATTTCTGATTATATGTGAGAAGGTGGAGCCTTACAGCCTTCTGTTGTACCTGTCTATGTTGAACAGGCAGTTGCTGAAGTTGTGTTGGGGTTAAAAAGGGATAGAGGAAGATGCAGAAAAAGAAAAGAGAAGTTAAAAAAGAGAGGTGACAGCAATGCAAGAAGAGAAAAAGCGGGAGATGCAGAAAGAGAGTAAAAGAGAGAAGAGTGTGATACAGAAAGGGGAAGGAGGGAGATACAGAATGATAGAAGAGAGACAGATGAAGAAAGAGGGAAAAGGAAGATGCAGGAATGGAAGAAAGAGGAGAAGGAGATAGAAAAGGGTGATACAGAAAGGGAATAGGAAGGTGCAGAAAGAAAAAGGGAATAGGGAGATGCAGAAAACAATGAGATGAAGAAAGAGAGAAAGATGCAAAATGAGAAAAAGCTGGAAGAGGGTGATGCAAAAAAAATGACAAAAGGGAGATTTAGAAAGACAAAGAGAAGAGGGAGATGCAAATGGAGAGACAAGAGACACAGGAACAGAAAAAAACAAAGAGGGAGATTTAGGAAAAAAGAGGAAGAGTCAGAAAAAAAAGAGAAGAGGGATATTCAGAAAGAAGGAGAAGAGCGAGATGCTGAAAGAGAGGAAAAAGAGGGCAATACAGAGAGGGAAAAGGAAAGATGCAGAAAGAGAAAAAGGGCAGAGATGCAGAAAAAGGTGAGATAAAGAAAGAGAAAAATGGGCTGAGAAAGAGGCTGAAAAAGAGAGGAGATTTAGGGAGGAAGAGGAAGATGCATAAAGAAAAAGGGAATAGGGAGATGCAGAAAAAAAGAATGAAATGAAGAAAGAGAGAAAGACGCAAAATGAAGGAAAACTGAAAGAGGGTGATGCAAAAAAGAGAAAAAAAGGAAAGATACAAAAAAGGGAGCAGGAGATTCAGTAAAAAAAAAGAGGAAGATGCAGAAAGAAAGAGAAGAGGGAGATGCTGGAAGAGAGGAAGAAGAGGGTGATACAGAAAGGGGAATATGCAGAAAAAAGGAGCTAAAGAGAAAAAATGGTCAGAGAAAGAGGCAGAAAAAAGAAAAGGGAGGTTTTGAAAGAGAGAACGGAGAAGGTTATACAGAAGGTGAATGAAAGAAAGAAAGAAAGAAAGAAAGAGAGAAAGAAAGAAAGAAAGAAAGAAAGAAAGAAAGAAAGGGCAAACAGAAGAGAAGAGGGATATTTAGGAAAGAAGTAGAAGATGCAAAAAAAAAAAGAGAGAAGAGGGAGACGAAAAAAGAGGGAGAAAAAGGATGCAATGCAGAGGCCAAAAATGAGAAGAGGGAGATGCTAAAAGAGAAAAAAGGCCAAATGGAGATGCAGGAAATATGTTGAAAACCTAGAAGAGGGAGAAGGAGAAAGAGAAAAATGAGGAAAGGGCGATGCAGAAAGAGGGAAAATAGAAGAGTAAAAGTGCAGTGATGGATGAAAAAGAGAAGAGGGAGAAGCAGAAAGACTAAAGTGAAAGAAGAAGGAGAGACACAGCAATAAAGAAAATGTATTCATAAATATCCTGGTCAGATAGATTTTGATTAGATTTGCTGTTCAAAATCTAATCAGTTCATTCGTGAGTGAGAGGGCATTTGTGGAAAGTTTGAGGAGAATCCTATGGAGCCTTCTTCAGTTATGTTCTCAAGCAAGGAATGAACATGAGGCCCATGACTTTGATCACTGACTTCCAAAATCTGATCAGTTCAAACAAAAATCTTCAAAATTGTAAAAAAAAAAAAAAAAAAAAAAAAAAAAAGACACCCTACGACAGTCATTTAAGTTGACTGCATCAGATTTCTGTTGGGTTATATGTTTGAACCGTTCCAACAGAGTACCTATAAAACAAGTCTACACAGATGTGGTTATATGTTGGACAAAAGGTTGGACAATGATTTTAAATAAAGGACTATGCCCATTAAAAATAATAATAACTAATGCACTGTCACTGCTCTCTATCATTCCAAAGCAGTGTTAATTGATAAAAGATGATCATTCATTTTTAGTTTTACCAACGGCATGACTCAGAGCACTTCATCAATTATACAATATGGTTTGAAATATACAAAGTGTCTTTAAACTCCAGCTGAGTTGTACATTGATTTGTGTGCAGTGCGTCAAACTCTCAAATCTATGGAGATTGTTATGCATTTGTACTAAATATTGATACAGAAAGAACAAAAATTGCATGCTGCATTTGCTCTCTTTTGCCTAAAATAAGACCTTGTGATTTCAACCTCAAAGGTTTAGCTTTGAGAATACTTTCTGGGTGTTTTGTGGTATGCAAGACATGTTTTTGCTTAAGTTTTCTGTTTGAAGGCACAGAGATTTGTAAAAGCAAGAAACAACGTTTCAATCGCCCCATACTTTTAGTTTGTGCATTCAAATTTGTCATATTGCCTCGGGGCATCGAGGAAAACAAGGCCTGTTAAGAGACTGTGTCCAGACAGCCTTCTGACTCTGCAGGAAAGCAGATGGTTTTTAATAATGCCCTACTCTCAGCTTCATGCCCCCCAGCTAGCCAGCCGCACAAATGCACACACATTACATACAATCTCTCTCCCTCTCCCTCCCTCTTTTCCTCACACACACACACACAGACGCACACAAAACCCTCTTGCTTGTGTTGCCAGGTCTACAGCTTTCCTGCCAAATTGGACTTTAGTAGAAAAATTCAGTCATGGAATAAAATGTTATAGTTGTTGCCATGTTATGTGGTAAAAGTAAGGTCTAGCTGAGAGATCATAACAAACATGCTCTGGGGGCACGTTGACTCTGGAGTTAGGTATCTGGCAGGGCAAGGACAGCGCCAACAGCGCTTTCTGCACGAGGGCATCAAAGTGCTAGTGATGCCTGCAGTCACAACACACTGTCATACACCTAATGAAGGAAGAAGACATGAGAGAAAAATAGAGAGTCAGTCCTGACAGCATACACCTATCAAATCACAGTTTCTAAATACAGCAGATTTGACTTAACAAGCAACTTACACAAAATAATAGTTTGCAGTGTGCTGTGAAGCAAACAAAGAGAGAACATGGGAGCAAAAGGCCACACCATGCTTAAATTAAAGAAAGTAATTCCTGAGTAAAGTGTGCTGTGAAAGCTGCATGCTGAATAATCTTGCGCTTTACTGATACTGCTGTGTCTAAATAATTCAAATAATGCAAATAATTCCTAAATGATGTTAAATTTATTGATGAAAAGTTAACACTAAACTATTAAAGCTGCATCTAAAAATGTTATCTTGGCAATCTTAAAAGGTCAGGTCACGTATGTGACCATATGACGGTTCACTTCACCACGTCAGCCTCGGTCCTGTACTGCTCTGGCCTCCTGATGGCCATCTTCCATGCCTGCACCAGGCCCATGCCCCACCTTTCCCGGTATCTTCCCAGCTGAACCCTCCATGATGCACGCAACCGCCCCTAGCGTAAGGCTGGGAAAGTGCCTGTAAAAGCACAGCTGCCATTCCCATATCAAGCAGCTGACCCTTCCCATCCCTGCCCTGCTGAGCAGGTCAGCATTATACACAGTCTTGCCAATGATGCCCAAAACTGCGCCAAAGAGAAGTCATTACAAAGGAGTTTAATGGCATCACAAGAGTATAGTAAGACCGGGAGGACCAAGGACCAAAAGATTGGCTTTTGTCTGCATGCTCAGATACCAGGAATGCCACACTATCTTGCTCAGCGAGCGCATCACCTCACGCACAAGCCCAAATCTGCAGCTGATTTCAGCCTCACAGGCAGCAGAGCGATGGATTACACTGCCAAGGTAGGTGAACTGATCCACAACTTCCTACTCTTGCCATTCAAAGGCACAGATTTAATGGCAGCATCCAAGACATCCCCAAATGCCTGGATCTTTGTTTTGGCCCAAGAGACGTGCATTCCCAACGGTTCAGCCTCCTCACTCAGCAAGTTAAGAGCCCCCACAAGGAAATCTACAGTCTCAGCTAGGATCATGGCAACATCAGCAAAGTCTTGATCAGTAACATAGCCAAATGACACTCCACAGTTGGCTGCCCCTGTTACCCACCTCATTATCCAGTCAAGACAGGTACTGAAGAGCGCAGGGGCTAATGCTCACCTCTGCCTCACCACTGAATCAACTGGGAGGAATTCAGAGGTGGAGCCACCACACTTCACAGCACTCAATATACCAGAATATAGGGCATCTTAAAAGATGTAAAAATGAAAATTTGGAAAAAGTGGAAAGTCTGGTGGCAAAGTGCTGAAGCTGTGTTTGAAAAAGAATGAAATACCTTAGAAATCTTGCAAGAGGATGTAAATAATGTAGAAAAGCTTGCACTAACCTGCTAATGCTCCATGTTTTGGCGCATCATCTGAAACTCTGTGGTTTTAAAATGAATGTAAAATGCCTTGAAAGCCTGAGAAATTTAATCAACTTGAAACGTCATTGTGAAAAAGTATGAACAGTATGGAAATGTTCAGTCGTACTGGAAAGGCCTGATATGTTGGGGGTATTGTTATGGTTGAATTGAGTTTCTAAATGAGTGTATAAGTTCTAAGGGTTTGAATGAAGTTGGAAGAGTTTAACTGGAAATTCTGAGGAATAGACTAAAGTGATGACATTTCCCACAAGTAGCATCAAATAGTTGTTACAGATGCACGTCGTGATTTTACGGGCCCAAATCTTCATTTACCCAATAACACTGTAAGCAGAGTTTGCACAAATGTTAATCCTGTGAGAAACTTCTAAAAAGATGTTTTCAGTGACCTTAAACACTGTTTTCATGTTTAAGGAAGGTCAAAATGCAAAGAAAAACCTCAGTTTTCAAAAAAATAAGACACCTTAGGGTCTTATAAAGCTGATATTGTGTTTATTAAGCATCGTAATTGTCTCTTTACTTCCATATCACTATACACGAAATGTATCATTAGAGTCTATAGTAGTATGTATTTTTTATTAGTTTTTTTTTTTGTTTTGTTTTGTTTTTTCACTTTCTGTGTACTATTTCAGTTTAGTTTTAATTACTTTTTACTGCTGGTTTGTTAGTTTGTTTTAATTTTGCACAAATGCTTCATTTTAGTTTAGTTTTTATTAGTTTTAGTGTTAGCATTAGTTTTTTCCAGTACATGTTGGGGCTGATTGAACGTCATACATTTTTAAAAACATATTCAAACAGGCTACTCTTCACTTACCATTTCATTTAATTAAAGGCAATGTTTGACTGCAACTCCAGACATTAAATTACCACTGTGTGAAGTCTTAACCAATCAATTCAGGCAATTTCACACACCCTAGACTTGGGTGTAGGTGCCAGTCAGTAGGGGTGTGTCAGAGATTAAAACTAAGGATATTTTGTCTCTATTTTTATTTTAGTTAGTTTTGTAAGCGCACGATACAGATTTAGTTTTCATTTTTTTGACAAAGCTTAGATTTTATTTAGTTTCAGTTCACTAAAATGATTTTTGAATTTTAGTTTTAGTTATTAGTTAGTTTTAGTGAAATGTAATAACCTTGGTATCTGTGGCTCCTTTTTCACTGTCTCTGGACCCTGTATTGCAACTCTGGATTCAAGTATAAACATTTTTTTCAATCTATAACTAAATTAAGCTAAGTTGTTAGTTCATGCAGGACAGTGACATCATATGCCCCGCTGTGATCAGCTGACAATCAGCTGATCCTAGCTCCCACGGACAATCACAGCTCTCAACACAGCGGTCCATTTAAATATGACGTACTTCTCACTAAACCCTGCTTGCATTAATGCTGATGCACCATGCTGCTGCTGGCAAAACTTAACCTCCACCCGCCAAGCCTCCTCTTTTATAGCAGAAAGCTTGCTGCACCTTCATATTCAGATTCATGCTACCAATTGCTTCTGAACTAATTCCATTGTATTCAGTATGCATTGTCATAAATGTACAGTATCTATCCATGTGGGGTGTCTATGCGCTCCATGAAAAGTGAAATCATGCTGCTTGACTCTACCATTTTGAGTGGAGTCTTCTTCGCCAAGTAAAAGTATACGTCCATTATGCAATAAAATTGTAAATGTGTGATGAGAGTGAAAAATGAAATGATTTAAAGTGCTGTGCAAGTGTTCTTGCAGGGATGTTGATTGCATTCAGCAAAATCCACAACATGCAGTTTTTCTGCAAATATGTAGTTCTTTTAGTACCATCTATGGCATGTGGAGTTAGCAATCCTGCTAGCTAACATTATGGAAGCTAAGCTTGCAGTGCAGCAAGTTTGAAAGTTGAAGCACAGATCCACAGCTCTACTTCTACTGGTCGCTTACCATTAATTTGAGTTTATTTGGTTTATTTACTGAAAACCACTGTGAACAAAAAGCTGAGAGAAAAGCTGCTAAAAAGTGGCACTTCCAGCCTTCTTTGTGTCATTATGTATCCCTGCAAGTAGAGATGTGAATCTTTACATAACTGACTATTCCATTCGTGATCAATTTTTTAATCAAACCCATTCTTGATTCACACATTATCTATTTACTATACAGAGGTGATAACTTAATGATCTACTCCAGTATGCTGTGCATTAGGGGCTGTGAATTATAATTTGGCATTTAAAAAGTTTTTTAAAAAATGTGCTCAAAATAATGTTTTTATTAGCATTTTTGTAGTGGTTTTATAATCAAATTGCAAATAAAATGTGAGGACTTCAGCAGTAAATGTATTTATTAGATACTCAGCAAAAAAAAGATCAGAAATGTAAGCTCTTCACTGTGGGGGAGCAGATGTTATGTTTTAACAAGTGACCATGTTAACTGGGGACGTTTCAGCTGAAAGTGTCGGCAGTTGTTGTAGTTACAAAATTGTTAAAACCCTGAACAGTTGTTGTTATGTTGAAGATATGTGATATGAAGTCAATGAAAAACTCAACAGGGGCTCTTTAGGTTTTTGATATTTGTTATTAACCGAACATATTTGATGTATAGTCACCAGTTGACATGGTAACTCGTTAAACCGTAACACCAGTCTTTGGCATGAAACAGACAATAGATCCTGTTAATTTCTCTGTGCAGTCAACGGCTGATATTCACTCTGGTGGAACATGAACAGTACATATGATGTGAGTTTGGGAGTATGAACCGTTCCTATAGTGGGCTACATTGCTTTAGTTCAGCACAGTAAGTGAATACGTCGGGTCAGGCTTCCTCTTACCTGGGATTGTAGAATCCACAGTGGATCCTAAAACTTTTCTTTTGGAAAAACAGGACAGGCTGAATAACTGTTGCACTGGCAGCAATGATGCCACATGTCTGACCATCACAGTGATTTGTTCACATTGGTTTATAGGATGCAGCTAATGTTCTAAATAAAATAGATATTTACAGCAGGTTACACCATAAATAAATAACAATAACAAATAAAAGCTTTATGGCATTCATTAAATGCTGCATCGTCATATTTTACATAAGGGGATGTTGGGATATGAGTTTGTACTTGTAGAGTCCATTAATTAAACAAAAAATACTAGACTGTGAAAATCCCTATAAAACAGATTCAACTGGGCAACGTACACTTTTAAGTTAAACCACAGAGATGGATTTACATAAAGTTATCTACACATAAGTTGAACTCTAAAACTCAACAATCAACTTTTGACTAATCTTTAGCTGTTTGATCCCACAGCCCCTACATTTGAGCCTCATAAGGGAACCCTTGTGGTGAAAACTACATTGTAGTTGGAACTGGCCAAAGAAACTGCCTTAAAATGTCCTTTTCAAGTTGCTTCATTAGAGCCCTTTGGACCCCATCTTTTCATCAGCATCATCCTGTTCTAAAGCAGTCCCCATCCTGTGCGTGCCTTTAGCATCAAGCTGAGTTAAATGTCCAGCAGCTACCAGTTAATCCTCAGATATAGCCAGAGTTAGCCCCTCTCCCTGTAGTGGGATGCAAAAAGTCAGAGCCAAATATCAAACACATTAGCTAGAAAGAATCTGAAAACATCCTGTGCACATCTGCTCAGGATGTGGTAAGTCAATGTCATTAGCTTTAGCTGGCGTATCTCAATTACTTGAAGGCCATGAGATTTTCTTTTTCTCTTTGGTTTACAGGTTTACAAATGCAGAGCTGTGTAAAAAGTAGGGATGTGAATAAAAACAAGGTTCTATCAAGGATCTGAGTCTGCATTCTCTAAAACGTGAAGTCAGTCAGAGCTCAGCTGATAAACATGACTGTTGAGTCTCTTTGGCCCAATTATATTATGTTACAGCTCCAGTCATGTCATTGAAATTAATCACTACTGGTGCATAAGCAGTCACCTCTTGAGCATATCTGTATAGTGCATCAAATTAACTAATTGAGTGCCATTGACGTATATATACGTAATTTAAAAACCAACGCTTGAGTGCCATTGACATATGTATACATCAGAGTGTTTTTCAACGGCTAGCACAAGGGGGCGCTCTCACGCTCTCTGTGAGTAATTTTGGGGCTTCTGGGATACGTAGTAGGAACACTAAAGTCGGAAGTGACGGTAGATCAAACATCAGAGGTGGAGACCCTGGGGTCAAAGAGCAGAGCGATCGTTACGGAGGTAATCTAAGCTAAAAGTTCTAACTTAGACGCTGGAAGAAACTTTAAACTTTTGCCTGAGAAATCGCTTACTCACTGAAACCAACACTGAACTTAACGACAGCGAATCCAGGGATCGGCACTTTGATTGATCTGCCTAGGCCAGCCAAGAAGCTAAAGAATGCCGCAAGGTCTTCCCCGTGCATCTGAGAAATAAGGCCGCCTCTTGCCAGCTGGATGCATAAAGCGACAAGCAGGAGAGGACGTGGGCATATAGAGGGGGTCCCATGGAGGCCGTCCAGTTCAAGAGTGTGAATGGCATGACAGTGACTGGAAGCATTGTTATTTATTCTGCAATAAAATAACATTTGTAATACAATTTTCAGATGTCTTTTATGTCACTGAAGGCAAAATTATAACATTCAAATCACTGTTCTACTTGACAGACTCTCTTTCACAAAAATACATTTTTCTCAGTTTTCTAGAAAAAAAGTGGTCTTTTTGGTGAAACTAGCCTCTATTCAACTTCAGATAAATCAAGAACGGAACAAGCTACACACAAACAATTTTTCCATGATGAAATAGAGAGTCTCTTCTTTCATTTGAGCTATTTGGTGTTTTCAGAATCATAGTACAAAATATTCAGTGGGTCTTTAAAGATGACTCAAAATGGCCAAAACGCTGTCACAAGCCACGTTCCATTTTATAAAAGGGCTAGCACTCATTGAGTTAAACTGAATGTAGCTTTGTCCATCTTTGGGTTGAAAAAACTTCCTCAGCTCTGGCTACTGCAGAATTGACATCCTCCTTTTCCACATAATGCAGCTGTGGTAAGCACAGCTAGACTTTGCTTCTGGGCCTTCTAGTTAAAAATCATAATCAAATGTTGATGTCTGTTTTGAAATTAGCAGAATATTTAACAGAGTATGAAAGTAACAAAATAACTTTTTAAAATAACAAAAGGTTACTCTATAATGTGTTCAAGTCTAGGTCAGTGAGATGACTGTATGGAAATGTCATCATGAAGTACTGAGTACTGGAGAGAATATTGAATAAATACACAAAAAGAGGTTAAACAGCTGAAACTGAAAATACATAAATGTACTGATAGTGGTATCAATTTTTGGTGCCCCAGTTTATCAGTAACTGTTCATAGCTGACTGTTTTTTCTTTACTTAGAGAAAAGATCAGTGGATCAGAGTTAAGGCCTCTAGTCACAGATCAGCCAAACCAGTCACCTGTGGTTTTGCTTTTGTGTATGCAGCTTAGAGGCAGTATCAGTGTAGTGTAATTAAACAATAGAGTTACCTGCCAATAAGTAACGTGTGTTACAATATCAACAGTGTAAATCAGATTTAACAGAAATGCAACACTCTCAATGGCCAGCATGAAAAAACTTCAGTCAAATCTTCTATATATTGTTTTAATGTGAAAAATGAAAATGTTCTCTCTGTTATGTTTACTATTGTTGAATATGAAAATTGTTATTTTCTTCACTAGGGGTAAAGCAAACAAATAAAAACTCACCTATCAATTAGGTTGAGTGTCTTTATAAGATTTTAAAATCCAGGCTTTCAACAACACTCACTGGGGCCGTGTCTTTAGTGATGTGTTACTGTCACCATAACCATCTTATTTCTAAGAAATTACTTAAGAAAATACCACATAATTACAGAGAATTGCCACGATATTATGAGGAATTACTTTACAATTAATACATTATCATTACGTAAATACTTCTGTGATAGTATCATGTTTTCGAGTTATTACTAGAACTGCAGCTCTATTACTGGGAATCACCACTTTATTCTTAAGAAATTACTTGATAGTAACGCTTCGTACTATGAGATTACCATGTAATTACTCTAAAGTTACGAGGTCATTCTAGGCCCACTAAAACAAAGTGTTACTGTCATTTAACATATCTCACAATGAAAAGCCACAAAAATATACTCGATATATGCCCCCCAACCCCACCACCACCACAATGTGTTAAAATGGAACTGCAAGAAGAGGAAATTTTGGTTTAGATGAAAATCTTGGGGAAAAATACAGTTGATTGGGGGTAAAATTCGTTTTCTTCCTTGAAAATAAAAAACAACTACATTCATTTTATAATGCTACTGAGTTGATGCTCTCAGACCTAATGTTGTTTATTCATTAGGTTATTTGAGCTGTGCTAAGGATTTCTTTTCCTGTCTTTCATCATTTTTGTAGTACTTGTTGCATTGCTGCATAAGTGGTTTTCGCACTACTCTATTGGATAAAGTGACCTAAAACACATTGTTCAATGAATAAAGATGACTTTTGAGGTCCTTTAATCAGGTTACACTGCCACCTGCAGGAGGTACCTGTACACTACAAAGCTAAGTAGACTAACCACCATTAAGGCCCCGTCCACATGGAGATGAAAATGATACATTGCCGTTTCATTTTGAAAAAGTTTTCTGTAAAGACAAAATCGTTTCAGGAAGTATCCATGTAAGCACAGAACCCCTGAAAGACGACTGAAAACGCTCTAGTGCATATGCCAAGCCTGTACATGGCACTGTAACATTGCCACGGAAATGCATCAAAAGAGAGAAGAAGATCACAGAAAACTGACACAAACTTTCTTTAGTTGCATTTCTGGTTGTTCTCCGCATTGGATTTAAGAACATATGGTGTGTGCGTTTCGCGGTGGTGGTAAAGGAGCATTGGATTTTGCTGTAAAAGCCATAACAAGCTCAGTAGCTTCTGCAGCACGAACACGATGCTGTAATCCACCATTGTTGTTTTGGCCGGACCCACATAGGCGTCTTAAGAGAGCTACACTATGTGTGATGTAATCATTTCAAGAAAGATGCGGTTGGCCGTCCACGCAGAGGCAAAACCATTGTCGTTGACGGGTTTGTGCATTCTGGGACCCGGTTTCAAAAAGTATCATTTACAGTCGCCCAAAACGTTGTATCTGTGTGGATGAAATGCTAATACGACAAAAAAAACTTTTGGTATGCTCCGTGTGGACGGGGCCTTAAACCTGCTGCTACATCAAAACACTAAATATGATCTGTACTGGTCAGTATCAGCTGATCTCACTCAGAGATAATTTGTCTTAGCAGTAATGAAAACATGATCAGGACATCCCTAGTATCAACTGCAGTAATTTAGGGAGTCTTTATAATAGCATTAATACCATCTAAAAACAAATGATCCCAATCTGTTGATGTTTTACTAGACTGTTTCAAAGCTTTAAAACAAAAATCCCTCACAAATGCACCAAACATGCCTCCTTCTCACATCTCCGGTGCATGCATGACAAGCTCAGTTGCAGCATGTTGAGCCCATACAGAGCCTTAAGGACTTTTGCAGATGATGACATTTTGGCTGCTCCATGCAGCAGTTCGGAAGCAGAAACCATGGATTGGCCTACATGTGTCACACTTCTGTAGACTAAAGCATAGTTTTCAAGCATGTGTCAAATTTGAAGGATATGCACGAGGGAATCTGAGCTTTCAACCTGGCAATGCAGTTTTGGCAGAATGCTGTATAGTATAGCCTGACTGTTTCTTTAATCTTTTTTTTTCTTGTGCTAAATATCTTTAAAAGTGGCCCATTGTTGCACACTTTGATTTAACTGTCAAACCATGCTATGTTTTGCTTAAAGAAAACTTAGCAAGACAGTGAAGACAGGGAGGTTGCAGTCTATGGTACATTAAGTGAAAAACTCTGATCCTATAAGAATGAAAGTACAGAAGAAATGAATGTTCTTGGACTGATCTGTCATGATTCTTGCTTTTTAAAGTATAAATGTAAGACTGAGATACAGGGTGGGAAGGTGAATACACTAAAGTACAGGGGAGAACATAACCAGCAGCACTGTGGACACCAAGGACAATATGAAGTAGTCCAAGCCCTACAAAACACGGAGAACTGAAGGCTGGGCTAAAACACAGCTTAGTAGAAAGAAATCCTCCAGTATCCACCCTCCCACACTCATTTACATACACAACCTTGTCTCTGCCTATCTAGTTAGACAGCCAAATGTGGTCCCAGGCGATGGACGGCTCCCATGTGTTGATCCCAAAATACGCAAATCCATCATCATGGCTGCTGGAGAAGGACGTTTCAAAATGCTCTTGAGGTGACTCCTTTCCCAAATTAAAACTCTTTGACTAATGTTTCTATTAATTACCAACACCTCACCGGAATGACATTTAGACTTAGGCTGACACGCTGATCATTCATGCGAGAGCAATCAGTTTATTAAAGATTAAAATCGAGCATATATAAGAGAGAATCATTCTTTAACAAAATCTGCCTCAAGCTTTTCTGTCCTGAGGGGAGGGCTGTGAACATGTCATGAATATAGTCCTGTTAGGCAGTGAAGTCTTTTATCTAAAAGTGCCTCTAGCTCAAGTTAAAGGAAAAAAAAAAAATCAAACTTCTCTGTGAGTGATGGCCCCAAAAGCGTCAGCTTTACAAGTCTGGTCATGGACTGCCAGCATACTGTGGCAGTCTAAACTGTATAAAAGAATTTCATTTTGGTTTTTGAGGGCAGGAATTTTCTGGAGTTAAAGCTGGAAAGTCGGCTGTAATTAATGGCTGCATTTAGTTTAGATGCTCTAGTTTCCAAGCATGCTGGCTCAGTGGCAGTACTTACTAGGACACTTGCATTGAATAGAGCTATCATCGGTGTTATCACTTACACCTGTTTTCCTTGCACAGTCAAAAATGGTTGCTGGGAAATAGGCCTACTGTGTGCCATAAATCAGGGGTTGTGTTTGCCAACATAGTGTGCTGAAATTCTTTCCCAGGCCATCACAGCTTTTATGGTAGCTTCTGTCCACTTAGAATACATGTTTTTCTCTTGAATAATGTCTCTGCACAGATTCTGCCTAAAAGCAACAGACATGACACAGCAGAGCTAACATCCAGGAACAATAAAGACCACGGAGTAAACATGCTTCTGTTAGCAAAGATATTTCAACATTTGCAATGACAGAAATAGTTATTTCTAGCAGCATATAACAGCAATGCTGAAAAAAGGTAGCAGCGACCTTGTTGGAAAACAAAGCTTATGTGAAGTACAAAGACTGCAATTCCCTGAGTGTCCACTGGAGGCTTGTTTCAAAAGCCCCAGAAGTCACATACACACCCATTCAAAACAGCTCATTCCTGCATGATTACAGCCTGGTTCATTATAAGAATCTGAGCTGGCAAGCTCAGTTCTTAATCAAAACAAACTGTGCAAAAGATTAATGGTTTTATTAACTCCTGTTTTTATTTGATCAAGGATAAAAATTCATTATAAGGGGCAAAGTTGATCTGACTCACAGGCAGACACATTGCAGCCTTTTCTCAGAATGGCATTAGTGCTAAATCCTAAATTACACACACATGGACTTTGAGGTGGATCCTGAAAAGTGTGTTAGTGCTTAGTGTTGTCCCACTGTGAAAGCATCAAGTGTGTTAGGGCTCCAGTGTGGATTATAACTGCAGATTACACACCTTGTAATAGGCAGTATTTTACCCTAATCTTAACCCCTAATCCTAACCACCTTACCCTAAAGAATTACTTTAATTTCTTTTTAGGATGGACTCAATTTTATTGAGTGGGCCACAATAAGGACATTAGCTGGGAATTATCAAGGAACATCGATAAAAAATGATCATACTATTTCTAAGAAATGACTTGTTCCCTAATTACCAGAGAATTGCCTCAATTTTACAAGGGCTAGGGTTAGGGAGTTAGGGTAAAATACCACCTAATTACCAGAAAAGTGCCACAATATTCCAAGGACTTACTTGGTATAACTATTACATTATTACTAGGTAAATACTTCCTTAATATTACCTTATTTCCAAGTTACTTGGTAAAATGCCAACTTATTACAAGGTAATTACACCTTATTCCTGAGAAATTACAAGATTACCACTCATTACAGTAAAATTACACGGTAGTTAGCATCCACTAAAATAAAGTGTTACCCTATTATTTTATACCATCTTAAGCCCTTGTGAAAACATGCACCTACATACCTGACACTATGAAAGTCTGTGAGGGCTCAGTGCTAAGGCTTTAGGGTGGAGTCTGGGATTCAGCCTAAGCCTCAGCTTTCCCTCTTTGTCCGTTACAAGGTTAAGCAAAAGCTTGTTGAAGCAGCATTTCTAATACAGTGACTGCCACCTGTAGGGCTTCAAAAGTCTGCTTTAGAAACCATTGGCTGTCACACTGAGGCACTATCCAGGTTTATACACAGTATATGGAAAAATACAGTCAAGATAAACTGTCTGTAGAACTCTTTCGTTCAACATGGGCAGTATTGTTAAATCTGTTTCATCCAAAACGGATCAATTCTGCATCTTTGCTGTGTGATTGAGGCTATATTTATAGTGTTTATGTGGCATCACACACTCATTGAATCACCCGTAGAGGGCAAAACAGACTTCTCCTAATCCTGCCATCAAATAAGATGAGCAGATTATGACTGTCTTAACATGCATTACAGTGCCAGAACACTGACTGACAGCTGACAGTGATAATCATAATACCATTTAGTAACGTTAGCAAGCTAATATTTGCTAATCAGTACTGATCTATACTTTAATTATTAGGAACATCTTGCCCAAAAGCAGCATTGTTTACCCAAACACATTGTTACTACATCAATCTGTCTATGCCGACTTTTCTTCTGGTGGCTCTGAAAGGAGAAGGCTCTCTGCTACTACAGATACAGTGGTATACGACTGAAGCAAAGTTCCCACTGGATGAGATTGGCATAGCATAAACTCAGTTTAAATCAAAAATTCTTTTTAATGGGATAGTCAGGAGAATTAAAATGTCCAGTGCAACAGCTCCATGCAGTGGTCAGTGGTAGCTTCTACTGTCCCAAATTCTTTTTGCCCTCCAAGCCAGTCGCATGACTGAAAGCTATGCAAGATGAATTGGCATCAAACAGGATGCACCCAGGAACTACAGTAAGTAACCCAATGAATCTGTTCAAATTGAGTCAGAAAGAAAGCTGTTATATATGCAAAATTAATGACCTATGTCATGATTTGCTGTTCATTTAATTTATATTTTAAGCTCCAGGTTTTGCTTGTTTATTATGCACATATATATTGCATATGCAAAATATCACTGTTAAGAGGAACAAACCAATATAAAAGACAACTGCTAGGAACAGGGATCAAAACAGCAACTCTGAAAGGTAACTGAGGAGTGTTCATGCTGACAGCTATTTTTAATTTTGGTCTTAGTCTTTGATTTCATGTCTTTTAGTTTTAGTCACTTTTTAGTCATTTCTACCCCTACCCAAAAACTCAAAAACATTTCAAGCTAGTTTTGTTTCATTAAAAGTCGTCACATTTTAGTCTTTACTTTTAGTCCAAGTATTTATTCTCTTGCCTAAATCTGGTACCAAATCATGATAGTGTGTTCTCTGCACTCTGCCAAACCTGGGGTTCCTGCTTTCAACAGCTGAGAGGCAGAGGAGATACAGGTGCATTGTATTTTGACAGATTTGCCCAAAGTGGAGAAATATGGATTTTAAATGCTTCACAAAAACTACATTTTAGTCCAGTTTTATAACCTTGCAAAGCAGATAGATACGCTCGTTTCCTTGTTTTTCACTGGCAAATCCATTTTGCAAAACTCCAATCTTAACCATTTGGGCCCAGTTAGAAAGTGACAGGACCAATCAACAAGGGGCAGTACTTTCAGATGCAGCAGAGTCATGACGTAAATAAGCAGCAACAGGAGCTGGTGCAGTTATGGAGGAAGAGATTAGCGTGGATGCTGCTAAAGTGCCAGTTTTATCAGAACTTGACGACATTTCTTTGTTAAAAGAAGAACAAACAACAGCAGTGAGTTGTTTTCTTTTCAAAAACGACAAAAGTCGAGTACTTACATGTCTACAGTCGCCATGTTTTGTGTTATTCCCCGTAGCTGCGCAGTTTTAGTCATCTTGATGAAAACTAAACTTGCTTTTTTGTCAGTTCTAGTCATCAAAGATCAATTTTGCTTTATCTTAGTGTAGCTTTTGTCATGGTAAAAAAAGGGTGTCAACAAACATTTTTAGTTAAAGATTTAGTTGACGAAATTCACACTGTAACTAAGAAATGGAGAAACAAGACAGAAACAGAAAAGAGGTTAAAAGGGACAAAAACTGCAGGCTACAAATCTGACAACACCCCATATCCTTAACAGATCATGGTATGGCATATGGGGATGTTTGAAGACTAGTGAAAGGAAAAGGACATGTCTGACAAAGACCATGACAAAGCAGAAACTCAGTCAGGTGCTGTGCTAGCTCATGCACAATCTGTTTGCCTTGTCTCACTTTAACAGCAGTTAAATGTGAGCAATAAAGACTTCGTTTTATGAAGGCTGGAGTCTTCCTCACACTGTCAGGGTTCCATTCTGCAATAAAAGCCATACATTATCCCCTATATATGGAATGTCTTTAACAGAAGATTAATTTGGGGGTCAAGTATAGGTGATTTACAAACATTAACTTCTGTGAATGCAGGGCGGTATGACTGCCATATGTTCAATATAGTAAAATGGATTCATGGTATATCTCTGTAAAACTGTAGTTTAATAAATAACACTGCCTTCAGTGTGCTTTCCATCAGATATCAGCACTGGTTTGCACATTGCCAAAGCACACAACAGTGTAATGACAACTATAATACCTGACAAAACACTATAAAAAGGTGCATAAATTGGAAATTTATATTGTTGCATGGACATCGCTCATGCAAAAGAGATCTTGGTTTTCATCAGTGAACTGCAGATCCTCACACACAAAGCTACAAAGATAGCAAGCAGTTTCTTTTGTTGTGTAAACATAATGTCATCCCGCACACAATGATAACAACCAGAGCAGAGTGCTGTGAAATAAGTGAGCATCGTAACCTCAGGTGGTCAGCCATTAAAAGAAATCTTTGCTTTTATTCTCCTGAACACTCACTTACAATGTCAGCCTTCATGCTTTCGCCCTTCAGTTGCCAAGATGTCCCTATATTGTGAGCAATAGCTAGAGCTTTTAACTAAATACACAGAAGTAGGTTTTCTTTCTTTCTCAGGTTAGAAAATATTTCTCCTCAACAGGACAGAACCTGGCACAACCTGTAGATTCTGGCTTTTCTGCATCTGCTGCAGTGTTTGTTGTCAGACGGCCAATCAGATGAGACAGGGCATTCAGAAGATGAAAAATGGAGAGAAAACAGCCATTCTTTGTCGCTGCCCTTGACTTCTCAAAACTCCACTTGACTACACTAGAAGCAGAAGCGCCTTCGGTGGCAACAATTGTTGCCTGTCCAAACACATCTTTTTTACAATATTTTTTTTCGAGCTGGAGATGACTGACAACCCTCACCACCCACTCTGCACTGTTTCAGCACATAATGATGTGACTGATGTGTGTGGATGAGCGGAGAACGTTGTCTGGTGCCGGCCTGTCAATCATGCACAGCTGAGCTAAACCCTGAATGGATTGGGCAGTTCTGTGCCTCCAAGCTTCATTTGATGTTCTTATTAAACACAATCATACTCTGCTGACCACACACATGCTCATTTTGATTAGTTTATAAGAGAGCACATAATGAGTTTTAATGAAATGAAACTGTAGGTTGTGTTGGAGAAGCATAGTGCAGTGATGAATGATTGAAACAGAGCTGTTTCCATGATCTTTTTCTGTTTTCCTAATACTTATACCAGCAACAAGTCAATTTATAAGAGACAAAATCATCCTTGATGATGGGTAAACAGTTGTGTTATTTAATAATGTTGTCACCTTACCAGGAACTTGTATATCAATCTCTTAAAATCAGTGATCCAGCTGTTACAATGGCAAAGTAACAACAAACGTCCTTGGCATCCATTGTTGGGTCTTTTTTTTCCCCCTCAGTTTCAACAATGCAGGAAAACTGCATAAATGCCTTGGCAGTGTGTTCATATTGTGCAATTCAGACATTGCTCTCTCTTCATGGCTTTCACCAGAATTTGGTTGAAATATGACTAACAACCCTCCTAATACCTAACCATATTAAATCACTGTATAACAAAATAAAAAAGAAATAATGGTTTTCAATCCAAAATTCAAGTGTTAGAAATCCCATTCACCTGTTAAAACAAGCCTTAGATGGCATACTCAATTTATGTCTAAGTTTATAAATGTTTTTTTTTTAAGTCTCTCTAGGTGTACCTCTGTCTAACTGCACTTCAAGTTTCACATTTCATCTCAATCCTGATGAGGTGTGTTAAGCTGCTAATGACTTGAGCATGTTTCCTGGTAAAGGCGTTCACAATAAAAATGTTTCAGAGAAATAATAGCTGTGGAGAGCTTGATGGAAGTAGTGTATTTAGCTTTGGCTGCCATACCGGCGAGTTTTTGCAGCTTGTTTACAGCAGCTTTTCTGACCTCATTTAACGTCACAGCCTGGATCTTTGACTCACCATGGACTTAGAAAAGAAAGTCATAGGTTAAAACACACCTTTAAACAGTTGTTTAAGCTGTTGTAAGATGAATAGCTGCAGTGCTGGACTCTACACAAACCAAGACCAGCCAAGGCAGCACTAAGCTCGTGTCAAGACCGGCTCAGACAACACGAATTCAGCCAGATTTAAGCCCGACTGCGATGTCGCAGCTTGTCGTCAAAACTTGGGCCCGATTTTTGAGAGTCAGGAACGACAAACGGTCTTGTAGTGTGACATAATTAACGACGCGTCCAAGACTCCTTACGATTCCTCACGATTCAACAAGACTAGCATGTCAGAATTTTTCGTACATCGTCATCAAGTTTGACCCCCCTACCTGACGTCAACGACGTGAATCCTGACTTCTAACAAAAGGAGAACATTTGCTCATTGTCTTTGCATCATCCCTTACAAGATTTACCACCTTTTGTTCCCTAAAAACTAATGTGTACATTTCATTTTATTTTATTTATGTTATCACATGCATACCTTAAGGTCAATCTGAAGGAGAGCCAGTCCATATTGTCCTCCTTTTGATACATCCATACATATTATCCATAATCCAATCTATAATTGTTTCTTATTTTCCTTTTTTCAGTAAAAGACCACTACAATCACACAGAGCGCTTCTGTTGTACAGTGACTGACACTCTTTGACCCGCCCCCCCAACAACCTGTGAACTCGCATTCAGTCATGGAGACAGTAGTGACGTCAGCATACGCTGAGCAGTCCGGACCACTCTTGTAGTGTGGCCAGGCTGTCGGCCAAGACGGGACAAGTTTTTAATTGCATAGTCTGGCATGGTGCCATCATGAACAACCAAAAAAATTGTGTAGTCTGAGCCAACCTTTAAAGCCCCAGGTAGGCTGACAGAGACGGCACACTGGCTTTGTTGTGGTACAGCGACCAAACTTTGAGAGGAAAGAACACGTTTTGCCTGCTAACCGTGCTTCGTTAAAACAGCTACAGGGCTACATGTAATGCTAAAGCTAAACGTGCTAATGACTGGACTCAGCCTGAACTATCTGCCACAGATCACTCACTCCGCCAGCTGTGAGAGCGAATATGCCTCAAGCCTGAATCACAGCAGAATGTAGGCATTTAAACCGGTGATGACAGTGTTGCAAAAATCCATACCGTGGCAGAAATTTTACCGATGACGGTATTAATACCGGTTTACCGCCTGCCTCTAGGATTTAGTTTTACTTTAATCAGTTAGGGTCTAAATCTTGGCATTTTAGAACAAAGTGTTTAAATTCTACATTATGTGTTCAAACGTGTAAAGTGATTTCTCTCTACCAGTTGAAATCATCTACTAAAACTACACCTTTTTATAAAAATTTTACTGGTTGATCTGGTGCTCAGTTACCTTTGTAATGCCATCTGTCACGCACTTTTCCCCCGACTGTTACTTTACTAGTATCAGCCAACAGCAGAGTTTTGCAGCTCAACCAATCAGAGATGTTGAAGTGACACTTCATGATTATGGGTAATGTAATGCTGTTGCCGCAGATTAAATCAACCATATTTTTCTTTGAAAGAAGTTTGATAATACACTTGCTTTTGCCTTCTACATGACCATATATCTTTGTTATACCATCTTTTATTTAAAAACAATGGTTAAATTCCCTGCATTGGATCAAGACGCATGTCTTGCAGGTGATGGCAGGATCAACCAATCAGAGGCATTACTGTGACACTGAGATTGCAGGTAATACAGTGCTTTTGACAGAGATCCTGTTTAAACCAGGGTTTTCTTTAAACAAGGCTGACAGTAGTGATGTTCCAAGGCAGATAATTTCCCATCTAATAAAATGCAAAATATGTTTCCATTTAGCTGACTGGTCTAAACTTAAATCAATTCATGAAAAAGCACCCCCCGCTGTTGCATGCCTGCCTGCCTACACGCCCCCATCCCAAAAAAAAGTGAGTAGAGGTTAGGAACCAATATGTTATAGTTTTTATTCATAATTATATGTGACAAATAATATTGCATAGCATCACTGACTGTCCCAGAACAAATATTTATAAATAAAGTCAGTGAATATTTGACATGTGGGATGGCTGGAATGAGCTGCAACAAAACGTGTGGCACCCAACAGGGGACGTGTAGTGGAGGGATGATTTGAGCATCGAGCGTTAAGGGAGGGGTGGCGGAGGGGCTGGGGGGTGGCGGGGGAATGACAGTGAACTTGATGAAGGCGGCAGACAGAAAGAGACAGATACACAGAAATCCAAAGAGAAAACGGAAACTGAATAGAGGAGGAGGGGGGATGGAACAGTTTAAAATCATCTGCTGTCTGCTGTCTTGTCATTTCTAACCAGCCTACCAGGACCACAGGTGGATGGAGGACTGTCACATTTTAACATTCATTTTTCATTCATAATTGATTTTTTAAAATCAATTATGGTCAGTATAATTCGGAGGTTTTGACAAGAAAATACAAAAAACTCTGAAATGTCTAAGTAAAACAGATTATTACAAAGTAATGTAAATTAAAAAAAATACGTTGGGTCAGATAAGTGACCGCATTAATATTCACCCCCTTTAAAGTGACAAACTTAATTCAACAGAAATCCAGCCAGTTAGTGCTGGTAGTCTGACATTTAATGAAACAGGAATCACCTAAGTGCAGTGAATGTGTCTCAAGTGATTGTACTGTTAAGACACCTGTATCTGGAAGGTACAGTCACTGGTTAATCAGTATTCCTGGCTACCATTACACCATGAAGACAGAAGAACACTCAAAGGAAGGGTTATTGAAAAGTATCAGTCAAGGGACAGAAACAAAAACATTTTCCAAAGCACTGAACATCCCCTAGAGTTCAGTTAAATCCATCACTGACAATTGGAAGGAATCTGGCACACATGTAAATCTGCCAGGATCGGGCCGCCCTCACAAACAGAGACCGTGCAAGAAGGAGACTAGTGAGAGGGGCCACCAAGACACCCATGACTACTCTGAAGGAATAATAGCTTCAGCAGCTGAGATGTCAGAGACACTGCATATAACTGTTTCCCAGCTTTTCACCAGTCAAAGCTTTATGGAAGAGTGGCACAGAGAAAGCCACCGTTGAAGACATGCCAAAAGGCATGTGGGAGACTCTATGGTCATGGAAGAAAGTTCTTTGGTCTGATGAGAAAAAAATGGCGCTTTTTGGCCATTAGACAAGATGCTATGTTTGGAGGACACCAAGCATGGTGGTGGCAGCATCACACTGTAGGGATGCTTCTCAGTAACCGGCCCTAGAAGGCTTGTAAAGGTAGAGATTAAAATGAATGCAGCAAAGTAAAGGAAAATTCTGGAAGACATCCATCTGCAAAAGGACTGTGGCTTATGAGCAGATTTATTTTCCAGCAAGAAAATGACCTGAAGCATGCAGCGAAAGCTACACAAAAAATGGTTTAAAGACAGCAAGGTGAATGTTCTGGAGTGGCCAAATCAAAACCCAGACCTCATTCCAATGGAGAATTTGTGGCTGGACTTGAAAAGGGCTATTCACACCAAATCACTGTGCAACCTGACAGCTTGAGAAGTTTTGCAATGAAGAATGGAGTAAAATTGCAGTGTCCAAATGTGCAATCTTAGCTGAAACCTATCCACACAGACTCAGTGCTTGCAGTCAAAGTTGAATCTACTAAACACTGACATGAAAGGGAGGAATACTTATGCAGTCACTTATTTTACATAACATACTTTTAATCAAAATTGACATTAATTTGGAGAAATCTGTTTTAACTTTGATATTTGAGGTTTTATTGTAATTTTTTGTCAGAAAAGACTAATTATGTTGACCACGATTGATCTATAAAACCAATAAAAGGGTAAAACAGCCAAGGGATGAGCATCATTGATATGCACTGTAGACACACATATACAGATACCAAAAAAGTCATCAACACATGAAAATGCACACAAGTTAACTATTTATAAGCTTTGATTCCATTAAATTTGCACTTAGTGGTGTTGTCAGTTGCTTGGGATGAAAGTTAATTCTTTGGAGGGAAAAAAAAAGAATCTGCATGATGAATCTGTATCATGTTATGAAACCAACATCCCATAAATGTCATGTGAGGGGGGCTATCACCTAATTAAAATGAATAAGTTCAACAATATTCCCTTAAACACCTTCATTATCCACTGATTTAAAAAGAACATTAGCACCCTTAATAACAGCCTCACAGTCACCATAAATAACAAGAGAAACAGCACCCACATTCAGCAGTTATGTTGCTTGTGCTTTCAAGTGTCTTGCTCTTGTGAATGCACTTGAAATTGCTGTGGCCAGCGGCCATGTGGACACAGAGACAGTCCGTTAACCAGATCATCTTGGTTCAAGCTCTTTGCGTTGGCAGGTAAGAGTCTTGGCTCAAGGGTGGCCCAAAGGAGCCATAATTTCACTGATGCCTGCGCCCACAAGCCTCTTGTCTGTTGATTTAAGCCATTACTCTGCTGCTCTAAATCAGCATATTTCTGCTGGCTTCTGACTTGTGCGAGTTTTAGCCTGTTGTATTTCTTTGCTACTCACTAAAAATAATAAAAGAGGAACATCTTATATCCTGGAGCCACAGTAATGTCAAAGTAACAATCTTTCTAATCAATGGTGGCAAAGCATTTGTCCAGGAGGCCATTTCACTGAACTCCCATGTTATAATGAGACATGGAGGAGAGAGAGAGAGGTTTCCTGCTATGTCCCTGTAGGGGCGGAAGTACCTCCAGTCAGGCTTCGCATTTTAACAAGAGAGTACACCAGAAAAATTAGGTCGAGGGATGCCAAAAGTCTGGTAATGGCTTGGACTCATTTCATTTGGAGCAGTGTGGAGGCATGGTTAGCTCTGTGTGACAACATGAGATACAAAA
Source organism: Cheilinus undulatus (assembly GCF_018320785.1). Classification (NCBI taxonomy): domain Eukaryota; kingdom Metazoa; phylum Chordata; class Actinopteri; order Labriformes; family Labridae; genus Cheilinus; species Cheilinus undulatus. The sequence goes on along the minus strand of NC_054865.1, from coordinate 42,980,645 downwards.
AGTAGGAAAGATTTGCTGCTTGGGTCCACATGGGCATTGTTTTGGATGATCATGTGAACCTTTTTTTTTCACTAAAAAACAACACAGTGATTAAATTTGGCCCCTTCGTCATCCTTATGGAAAAATCCAAGCTAATTCTGCCCGTGTGTTGCTGCAGGGATTTGGACAGGAAGGAGATCCTTAGAGTCCTTTCTCCATGGATTGGTTAAGCTCCTGTTAAAGCATAATTAGCATTTCAGCTCCTCATTCAAGGTAGGGCCATTTGAAAAAAAAAACAGAGATAAATGTCTTCATGTGTTTCTTTTTTAATCACTGAAAAAGGGAAATCATTTCCTGCCAACAAATGAATCTGCAAATTTTGGCAGATTTGCCCCATTAAATGATGCATTGGTTTATAATAAGTGCCAGAAAACAACATGGAGGAATATAAAGTATCATAAGTGGTTGGGCTGTAAAACTGAGTTTATGAAAATTTGTAATCCTAAATTAAGATCACATAGAGTTCATTTAGTACAAAATATTGACCTGAAGACTGTTTCAAGGCATGTTGATTCAGCTGTATTTCGCAACTTCAGTTAAAACATCACATTTGCATCATCGGGTTCATCAGTTTCATGGGTTCAGTTAGGGGAACTTCAATACAAAGGTGGCCATCTGTGAGGCCATAGAGGGAAATGGTGTCCTCTAAAGTGTTGAGCTTCAGCTGTAAGACAAAGGTAGGGGGGGCAGGGTGATGTGAGGGAGCAGAACCTCGGTGCTCCGTCCAACTGGCCAACACAGCTGGAGTGCTGGCTGGTGGTGGCCACCAACTTTCTTCATATGACCTTTAACCAGGTGGCACAGAAATAAACATCTCTTTCGGCAGGTACCTGGAACTAAAACAGACAATACAGCAGACACAATAAAGCATAGAGGAGTAAATAAAGCCATGGTGTGTATGAAAAAGGACAGAAATGTCAATAGAAGTCTATTTTCCCCAAGAGAGCATTTAGAAACTGGAGCATTTTTCCAAATTGTTGCTTTTTTAACTCATTAAATAAAACCACAAGTATTCTTGTAATAATCCCAAACTATGCTGTTATTATTTATTCCACATTAGATACGTTAACATGTCTTTCATCTGATTAATAATAAATAGTACAACGGTCACTGTGTCAGATTAGGAATACCTCAAAACATCGGCTGACACCCACAGAGAGTGAATCAGCAGCATTATCAGCCATTTCATTCCATTCGGTCTGGAATGAGTCAAATGAACAGATTGGAATAAGTCAGACAGACAGAAGGGAATGAGCCGGACAGACAGAATGGAATGAGTCAGACAGTATGGAATTAAACACTTAATCAGACAGGCAGAATGGAATGTTCAGAAATAGTGGAATGAGTCAGATAGACAGAATGGAATAAGTCCAACAGACAGAATGGAATGAATAAATAAATCAGGCTGACAAAATAGAATAAGTCACACAGACAGAATGGAATGAGCCACAAAGACAGAATAGAATGAATCGATTAATCAGACAGACAGAATAGAATGAGTCATTTGATTAGACACAGAATGAATGACTCACACAGACAGAATGGAATGAGTTGATTAATCAGACACAGAATGGAATGAATCACACAGACAGACTAACAAAATGAATCAATTTATAAGACAGAATGGAATGAGTCAGACTGGTAGAATGGAATGAATCAATTAATCAGACAGACAGAATGGAATATGTCAGACAAACAGAATGAATCTATTTATAAGACAGAATGGAATGAATCAATTAATCAGAATGGAATATGCCAGACAGACGAACAGAATGAATCAATTTATAAGACAGAATGGAATGAGTGAGACAGAATGGAATCGGTCAGTGAGAATGGAATGAGTCAAACAAACTGAATGTAATAAGTCACGCAGACAGACAGGATGACATGAGTCAGACAGTCACAATGGAAAGAATCAACTAATCAAACAGAGAGAATAGAATGAGTCGCACAGGCATAATGAAATGAATCAATTGATCAGACAAACAGAACGGGAATGAGTCAGACAACACATGGAATGAGTTCAACAAAAAGAATGAAATGAATATGATTTTGAGTGGCATAGTCACAGTCCGAACATTTTCACATAGTACCAGGTAAAACTGGATGTTTTGTTTCCTCTTGATAATTTATGTCATCATTTCAAAACCACATATTGAATTTACCCAGGTTATCTTTGTCTAAAACCAGAATTTGTTTAATGATCTGAAACATTATGTGTGACAAGTGTGACCAATGTGCAAAAAAAAAAAAAGAAACCTGGAAGTGGGAACTAACATCACTTTTCTTCACCCATATTTTCAAAGGTACTTTCCACAAGCAGTGACTGCCAGCAAAACAGCCAACTACTCAGTTCCAGCCAGCTATCTTATTGTTGGTTTAGTAAAATAGTTTGGTTTACTGGTAGCGACTTGCTTTTTCTGTGCATTGTAGAAACACATCCCAGCGCCTCTGCTAAAATTACTGTGGACCTGAGAAAGATGCCTCTCCATCCAAGTTAACTCTACCTCTGAGTGCGTGAGTATGTGCAGGCACCATGGTGCTCAGCTGATGGGAGACTGTAGTGCTGGACGTACTATATAGCATGATTACTCTTTTATTATTAGAAACAAGATCGCAACAACATAACACCTGTACAGTGCGCTTTGAAAGTTTCATGTTATGTCTGCTCCTTTGTTCAAATGCCAGGGTGTGCACCCTCTCTCAACCTCTTCATCCCTTTCAGTTTCTGAATAGCTATTATTCGTATGAAATTCATTAACCTGACTGGTTTGGTTCCATTCAAAGTCTATTATAATTTAAGCAACAGCATTTCAGTGTGCAATTCAAAAACTCTGATGTACTAGACACATCTCACATTCTGTAATGATATTTGTCCATTACATTAAACTACACATTTTAAAAATGTGAAAGATAACAGATCAGATTTTGTAACACTGCAAGCTTCATGCATGAAATGGCTGAATATTTGTTAATAATTAATTACAACTTTGTGTATTCTTCTCCCCACCACAAACTGTTGCCTAAATATTCACCAGACTGCAGGGAATTAAGTGTTGGCTGCTCAAAATCTTTCTGGAGGAGGACCCAAGAACCATCCTCGTTTTACTTGTGAACTGTTGTGGGACTTTAGTCCAATTCTGAAACTTGAGGCTATTTTTAGCAAATATTGCCCAAATTAAAAATTTCACCAACTCACCTTCACTTAACAGGCTAGAAGAAGCCACGACCGGAGGATAAATTCTATTTTGAAATAAGTCAACAAATGCCTAGGAAGAAGGGTTAGCAAACAAAAAATATGCATTCAGCATCAGTGCACGTGTATGATAGAAGAGTGGGTAGAAGTACTTAAGAGCAAGGGCATGCCCCCTGAAGTCCCCTCCCTTCTAAGTGGCTACTTTTTGTGTGGAGAATGTGAGTGTGTTTCTTGTTTATCTTTTTGTTTTAATGTGAAAATAGCATTAATTCAATGTTCTTGTCATTCAACCAGTGTAATTGAGTTTAGTATGTTGGAAATGGATGAAATCAGCTAAACTGGTCCCCAAATGAGCCCTTTGAAGGATGCAGCCTCTAAACCTGGACATAGTCTTTGTCCTCCCCATCACCTGTGTCAGCTCCTCTTTAAGTGACTTCCCCTATATCTCCACTTTACAATTGTCTATTTCCCCCTTGTTCATTCTGTGTCCCCTTGTGTCACCTTGTCCCAGCCTTAATTATTTTCCAGTGCTTTCGGTGTTCTCTGTGTATTGACCATTGCTGTCCTGGCTCTGCTCCTGTGGATTTGTTTGCTTGTGAAGTTGAGTGACTGTATACTGAGCCTTGGACTGAACATTAAAGCTCTGTCTGCTCTTACCTAAATCCCTACTTGTGCCAGGCTGTGCATCCGATTTCACTGTCTGCCACTGTATTGGCTGCACTTTGCTGGAATATAAAGGCCAACTTTTTAGTAGTCCAATATTTCTGTGTAAAAACTCCTTTTTGTATGGTTTGAAGAAATATTCTAATTTTCTGACATAATGAATTTTGGGTTTTCATTAGCTGTAAGCCATAATCATCAAAATTAAAAGAAAATAAACAGTTTAAATATATTAGTGCGTGTGAAATGAATCTATGTATAAGTTTCATTTTTCTAATTGAATAACTGAAATAAATTCACTTTTTGATGATATTCTAATTTACTAAGATGCACCTGTACTGTGATTTTTGCCCAGAATTGTACCATTATCAATAGCATCTGGATGTTGAAGAGACATTGATGTAAATTGACAGGATCTGAGAGACGACTCTGATCCAACCAGTGTAATGACTCTAGTTTTTCTTATATGTACAACTCTATAATTTAATAAATTGCATGCAAATCATATTCTGCAGGTTACCTTCATGTGTACACATACTTACAACCAGAGTTTCCAATTCCAACAAACATGCACGTTAGTGTTTTTTCCCTCTAAATATATCTTTTCACATTTTTAGATCTGTAGCAAGCTGTCAATGACAAAGAAACTAGTGAAATATCTCCTCTAATGCTCTCATTATGCATCAAAGTTGTGCAAGTCACCTGTGTATCTGCAGCTGATCCGACAGAAGAAAAGGGAGAAAGTTGAGAATCCCTCCCCATTAATGAATGAGAAAAACAAACGTCCAATGTTCAGTATGAACCTCTCCTGTTAATTCTAACAGTTTACATGCAGTTAATGCTATTGATGTTGTCCTGTGCTCTACAAATGTGGGGTCATTACACATCCATAACAACCCACCGCATGCAGACCAGCTGTTGCAGCCCAATCAGTGAATGTTGAGTAACATATTTAAAAACATAAATTGTGCAATGTTTGAAATGTACAGCTAAATAATACTGATATAATATCAGGCACAGCAAAAGAGAAGCTGTAGGAAGCAGAGCAGAAGCACTGTGCATATGAAGAGAGCAGTGGTGCATGTGTGCACATTTGGACAGCAGAGTTTGAATAAATAAGCCATTTTAGCACATAAGCTGAAATTTCCTGAAAGAGAAGCACTATTTATAAGATATGTGTCAAAACTTTCTGAACAATCTATGCAGCCTCAGCTGTTTTTTCAGTGAAAAAGGAACCTAATTCCCACTCTAAATTACAGAGATGCTGATTTGTGCACGATGCTAAAATATGGTTGGTAATTTGCCCTGACAATTTTACACTGCAAATAAGATTCGTACAGGATTAAGAAGGCAAGCATACTGCAAGATCGTTACATATTTGCAGAGGTCCCTAGGTAATAATCTAGAGCAAATAGGGCATAAGACTTAATAATACAACAATTAAGACAATGCCATTTTAGCCAATGATTTTTTAAGATAGTAGCATGAGCAGTCAAAATGAACACTAAGGATGATAAAACAATGGGGAAAAAAGCATACATTTACTGCATTTTTTAAAAATCCCTTCATTCTTTTTTTGCACTTTAGGTATAACAGGAAATGTGGGATAAATATAAAATTGTTAATTCCCTTTTTAATAATTATAGGCTGGTAATAACAATGTGCTCAAAACCACACTAGCACATAAACAAATGTTTTTTTGTTATTTTTACCAGTGATGACCAACCTTCACATGGGACCGCTTTTGTTTTTTCTTTCAAATAAAAGAACAAAACAGAGTGGAAAAAGAGACGTGAAGAGAAAGCATGGGGGCACAGTGATAATGGGCTGCATTAGCCACATCTGCTGGGAATTGGCCTGCAGAGAAGCTACTTGCTCACTGAAGTGTAATCTTCAGTGGCCTGGCCCTGGTGACAGGCGGGCTCACTGAGTGGTTTGGGTGGGGCCAGTGGGGCCTTACACAAAGCAATGAGTTTCACTATGGCAGGTAGGGGATACAAATAACACACATACAGCATAAACACTGGGGGAGGGCATCAGAGCGTGTAGGAGCCCAGCATGAAAGGTAGATCAGTGGTGATATAGAGAGAAAACTAGATGTTGGAAAGGGGACTGTGGGGAAATTGGCTGGAGGGCGTGAAGGGATGAGAGCGAGAAGATAGAAACTCGGCAGCGATGGTAAATAGAACAGAGCTGGGGATGTGGAGATGCAATGGGAGAGAAAAGGGGTTGGGTAGAATGATAAAGAGAGTAACGATGGTTAAAACAGGGAGAGCTGGAAGGATAAAACAGAAAAAAGGTCAGAGAAGGGATGTATGTGATCGTTAAGGATTGAGAGATCCTGAAAAATTATCACACGCCCTCCAGTGGGAATGCTTCCTGTTACCTGAGAAAAACTCAGCAATACACCTGGGGGAGCAGAGAGATAAAGATGTACAGGGCACATGATTACAACAGCTAAGAAATGTGAACAGCTGAGATGCATTTCTTTTGTTTCAATGACTAGAAAAAAAAAAAACTATCACTTCGACTGCATTATGTAATAGCATCTATTATTTGTTTGAAACGTGACTTAATTTTTGTTTGTTTCTATGAATTTTAGTTATTGTAAATAGCCTCCTGCAGCACACCTCCAGGCCTAACCAGCACCCTACAAGATTAATTTGGTAAACATTACATCACCCTATCTTTTCAAAGCATGTTTAACACATCAAAGGGAGAAAAGCTGATAAAGATGTGTCACTACTTTCTTAGCTTATAGCAAGTTCTCCCTCATTCAGTGGTATTGCCATAATCTTCGCTGAACACAGCATATATGGATACCAAGCCACAGTAAGAAAGCCATAGAAATTGAGTGGTTACATAAGAGACGGGCAAGTAAGTCGTATTATCAGGTTGTCTCTAAAGGCATACTGTTAATGCATAATGCTGAACTACATGCTAAAATACCAAGAAGCATTGCTGATTGAAAATGTTAAAAAAAGAAAAAAAAAGAGTTTGAGTTGAGGCTGGGCTTAAACATTCTGGAAATAGCACAACACCCCCAACTCAGTCAAATCAACCACACCCACAATTCAGAAAATGCATGCATAGCTACAATTGAATCAAAATGGTTAAGTTATAAACCACCTACCCCTAGAAATTAGTCTTTCTGATCCAGGCCTTTTGAGTCGACTGTACTGATGGGCATTTTTTCCAAGTGTTAATAAGGTTTCCTGCCCTTTTGTACTGTGCTTCAAGTGGACACAGATGGAATTGCACTTTTATGTACCTCCACATTGGCTTCACCAGAGGTCATCGCCTCTAACCAGCGGGCAGGAAATATCCTCAGTCAGACATAGTCTCTTTGCCTTAAATTGCTGAGTTGCAACCTAGGTAGAGCCCAGAGCAGGAGAGGGAGAAACATAATGTTATGGTACCTGACTTTGGTGTAATAATATCAGAAAATGTATCTGGATTTCACCAATACAAATGCAACAGTAGAAAGCTGGTAACTAGGGAAACTGGAAGGTTAGGAAGTAAGAAAACTCCATGAAAATTAAAGAATGTCATTAATATTACCACTCTCTTGCTTTTAAAAACCCAGATGATTACCTAATGGGCTCACACATTGTCAAATTTGGACCTGACACAAGTTTGTATTTGAGAGCTGGCAGGTCTAATGCTTAATGTCAGGATCAAGGGACCCAGACGTTTGTGTTCTGACATGCAGCCCGACCTGGTAATGTCAGGGCATTTGTAGTGCATGTGGAAAAAAGGATGTAACAAAGTAAGAGCATGTGCCACTGTGGAATGAGAATGAGTCAGTCCAAAAGAATCAAGCTTCAAATTAAAGCAGAGAATTGAGTCATCACACAATAAACTCTGGAAAATATCTGACTGAGATAACACAGTTTTAACAGAGCGAATTTTACTGTACAGTACAACTGAGCTACTTTCCTTCCATTTTAAAGACATTTCTGTTTTATTGCTCCAAACTCACAGGCACCTTTGCACCTGGTATGCAATCAAAATCTTAACACATATATGCATCACCAGCTGAGCCAATCATTTATCGCATTCATGCATGCCACCAGGCATCTATTTTAGTTGATGATAGCCATGGCTGAATTCATTTGACCCGCTGATTCGACCGTAGTATCATTTGTCCTTCAGGTGTCGATTGGGCTGTTTACGAGTTGCAGGTACGACTTCATCCGTCCTTTTACCTCCCTCAATCTTTACGGCCCCATAGCTACCTGACCTTTAAGAAAGTGTCTGCTGAAACGAAACAGGGAGAGGAATAGAGAGAGGCTGGGGAGATGTGCGTACACCCCCTAGGGAGATGGACAGACTCGTAGACATGGGAAGTAGTGGCACTTGAAAGCAAATGGGAATCGAGATGGAAATAGAGGCACATCAGCAACTGTTTCCTGCAGGGTAGGGAGAAGTTGTTCGGTGTGCACCACTGAGGTGGAAATGTGAGGATGGCCTGGCATGGTGGGTGGGCAATCGTTCTTTTTTATAAAGGCATGAATTACAAACATTTCATGGCTATGGAGATTTGCTTTAAGTCCTGGACAGCACTCTGCTTGTCTCGATTCATTACATGTTATGGCCATCAGGAAATAGGAATACGAACAGCAATTAGACTTAAAAAGGGTAAGTTAAGTGGGTCTATAGTGATGATTTACAACAGGGCTATTCAGTTACTTTTAGCAGAAGGACAGAATTAAAGGGAAAAAGAATAGCCAAGGGGAGTATTCCTTCATTTCTAGAACAGAAGATGTGTTTTTAATCAAACAGAATTGCATTTGGCATCATTTTAAATTCAGTTTGACTTGAATCAACCACCCCCTTTCAAACAGCCTGAGTCAAAATATCATTAAATGTTTTGATACTCAACAAGACCCATAACTAATGAATGGCCTAAATAGCCTATTAATAAAATGATGATCTTATATTTAACATAATAAAAAATGAAAGCATCAACAACAACAAAAATAAAATTTAAAAGGTTTAAAAGATTTAAGTACAGAATTGAGTAGATGCTGAATAGACCAACAGAAAAGATCTGATTCGAACTTTGTGTGAAGCTCAGGTGTGATGGGTGATAAAGAGAGAGATCCCATTCCCTTTTTTCTTGCATCACGTGATCCCAATTACGTACAAATGTCAGACGGGGCACAAGACATTAAAAACACCAGGCTATGCCTAGCCAGTTCAGTGGAGACTAGTCCTATAGAATCTTGTACTGAACTATGAGGCTAGCAGCACCTCTTTAACAGCTTTTCTCTCATTTTGCTATGAAAAGCTTTTATTCTAAACTGTTATACTATAAGCCAAATAAACCAATGGGAGCCTGTACCAAATGACGTGAATTCATTACCAAATGGGGGTAAGGACTTTGGCTGAAAGTCAGAGGGTCACCAGTTCAGGCCTGGTAGCTGGAGAGGTGCCAGTTCACTTCCAGAGTGCTGAAGGCACTGAACCCCTAACAGCTCCCTGCAGCACTTCAACAAGAGCAGCAAGGCCATCACTCTGACATCTCTCCATTAGTTCATGTCCATGGGGATCCTGTTTGTGCATGTTTGCATGTCACTCAGCCTATGTGTGCACATGTTCAACAACAAAGTGTAATGTAAATTATGTCTCACATGATCCCAAGTATGTCGTCTTCTTCTTCTTCAGTGAAGTGCGGTTTGAGCACCAAAAGCTGTATCTCTACAAAAAGCAAGAGAAAGTGAAAGAGCTGGAAAACAACTTGACTTTGTTGAAACACGCCCACAAGGAAACGTATTTGGCACATGATGATACACCTGCTCCATGATCCCTGATTAAAGTAAGCTCTCTTTAAAGCACTTCTCCATGCTCATTTTAAACAAGATAACACAAGAGATGTGTCACACGGTATTAAAAATCAAGGTGTATTTGCAGTATTTTTGTTAGCTGTTGCCGCAGGTGCTGCATAAACATGTTTGAACATATGTCCGGCCCTGCACAGCTAAACACTGTGATTCTTTGTAAGAGCTCCACAATAAAGTGCATGCCCTAAATCTTTGAACATAAGTCAAAAGGCACAGCTTTAACGCTTCAATCACTGCAAACACTCACTGGCACGCAGAGGCGCTGAGCCATTATGTAGTTATTTGGGGGAAAAACACCCTTTCAATGCAAATTGGCCTTAATGCATTAAGCATCTGTTGATGAGGCTGGTAACAGCATAACAGCAATAGAGTTAAGATAAATCCACTGTCTGTGGGAGCTGATAGGAATGCAGTGCAATTTTTATGATGCTTGAACTTCCCAGAGATCAGGAAACATTTCCACTTCTGTATGACTTAGAAATAAATTATGATAAATAATCAGTAAACATTATTTTGACATTGATATTACTATTACCATTATGCATGCTGAGGATGTGAAAATGTGTGTTTCACTTGTTTTTCTTGGATGGCACCAATGCAGGAGATGCAGAAGTGGGCGGTAATGGCCAGAAATCCAGCGAAAGTAGCAGGATTAAGAAAAGAGCACGGTGCAGGGCTATAGTTGGTTTAATAAGTGAGTGTATTAAGTGGTGACTTTCAACTGACTGCATTTATAGACAAAAGACAAATAGCATCATTGTTGATGCTGTGTTGAATGTTGGAGTTATTTCGATGGACACAATGTACTGTCTCTCCCAGTTGTAGTAGTATGAATTGACAGGCTTCAGGATTTTGCAGATTTCATATTTCTATGAATCTTTTTCTGAACTTGGCTTAAGAATGGATTCTTTTGTCTCTTTTGTTTGATTTTTTTCATCTCCATTTTGACTGGGTATCCTTAATGGTGCATGAGACATCAAAAACCCATCTACTCCTACTACTGCAAAATGTTAAAAGTTGCTTTCAATTTAAAGAGAGCAGACTGTACCACCTAAAAAAAAACTCATAGGAATGAGAGATCACAAAAGTAAGATTATACAAACTTCTTGTTTTTCAACCACTGTATTAAAAATTTACGGTGGCCCACATGACCAAAAACACTACAGCAACTTAGTAAGTTTTTTTTTTTTTTTTTTTCTAGGTGAACAGGGCTTCAAGTTCGGAAAAGATGCCAAAATCTCGACAAGAACAAAAGCTAGCTTAAAGAAAGAGTATTGCAAAGTCTGAAACAAATGCATCTAGAGCAACAACAAAGCACACACGCGTAAGATGCAAAGTCAAAGACACAAGCCCAGAAAACAAATGCATTTGCAGTTTCCAATTACAGCCCATTACAACATATGAAAATCTTTTAGCTTGATGCAGCACATTTGCCCTTGAGGGTCATCATATATATTTCTGAAAAACTGTGCATATTTAATGAGTCATTTGTGTGTGTTCTCCCAGGCATATCCAGATATTCTCAGTCTAAACCGCCACAGACATTCTCTATGTATTGCATGTAAACATGTGATTAACACTGCCTGGCCTCAATACAAAGCAGTGTTTGAGACATATTTGCATACAAACAAACACATCACATGACCAAGAAACAATCCTTTCCTGTGAGGGCTGTGCACACGCAGCAACAATTGTACTGCTGTAGGTAATAGAGCGGGGAAGGCGACAGCCGAAAAAGCACTCTAACTACACACATGGCCAGATACCCGGCAGAGAGGAGTATACATCTTCAGCAGCCAGTGACACGCACATTAAGCACACTCTCTGTGTTTTTCACCTGGTCATGTGCAGTATATCTCTGTCTGTCTGCAGAGCACACTCTTTAACGGGCACATAATAGGAAAAGCTGATGACAGCGGAGTTTGTGTGAAAAGAGGGACTATTTTTCCTTGTTGAGGAAATCTAAAGTTGCTGTTATTAAATTCTAATTTCGGCACAGCCTGTTCCCATCAGCAACATTACCCTCCATCTCCAAAGGGGTTATTGATTTCAGGTCCTAATCTACAAATAAATATATTGTCTGAGTTTATTTTTTCCATGCTGTCAGCAATGTTAAAAAGGACACAGCTCATCTGGCTGATGGATGGGAGCAAATGTAGCCCAGGGCCTGAGGGTGCACTGCAAGAGAAATGTACCTTATAACAAACACACAAACATACACACAAAGACATCCCCCTCCAGATGGGTCCCCCCTTGTGAGCAGTGTGTAGGATCCAATTATTTGTGTTCGTGTGAATTTGTGCGCGTGTGGGTTGGGGTTAGAACAATGTGAATCTTAACAGTTTTCCGTGATGCTTTTTACAGCTTTTTTCATGATTGCTTTGGCCTAATTTTTGGATTAAAGTTATAAAAACCTTTTAGTAAAAGTGGCTTTTGCTCAGAGAAATAAAAAAGCTTTAATACCACTTTGAAAGCACAAACCAAGGATAAGGAATAGGCCATGAATGTACTTCAAATGTTTATTAGAGGGCATCCATATTACCAATAACAGCGTTAAAGAAAAGGTTGAATCACTGTTGTGCCAAGGAAGGTGTAGGTCATGAAATGTGCTTTTCTGCAGGTCAAGGCTGCAGGATATTGTTACCATAAAGCAGCCAAATGTACAGTACAATCTTATGACACCGTGTTATTGTTGCTTTATATTTTAAATGCATTTCTTCATTTTATCTATATCACTTTTAATTGTCTGAATTTATTTGCATCATGAAAACACTTTAATGTCAAAATCTTGGTTCTACAATGATGCCTTCTTGTGAATTGCTGTAAAAATAAACTTCATTATAATCCTTATTTTATTACATGTAAACACAGGTTTATAGTCAGGTGGATGGAGAGCAGAGAGCGGGGTCGGTCGGTGCTATAAATGAAGGCCATAAACCACAATCACTGAATACGTCCCCTGCTTTTATCTGCAGAGCTTTTAGTGTCCTTCTTGCATCACAGAGGACACCGCTGCATTTACGATGCCTGCTAGTGCTGCTAGCCGCAAGTTTGCTGGGGTTTGATGTAAACCACTTTAGTCTCTATAGTGAGAGCTTGTAGTTCAGAGGGGGGCTATATCAGCCGCTCAGTTGGTTCAACCACTTTGGTACAGAGCTGCAGGACAACAGAATCAGGCCAGTAGTTGAGCTTTTAGAGTGTTATGGTGTTGTAAACACATGTAGAAATATCCTCCTGGTCTGAGGAGAATGTGTCAATGCAAATGGTCACATTTTTCACCCTGATATCATTTGGAAAATTTTCCATTTCTACAAGGAGTCGGAAAAAGCCGACATTGGTGAAGCATGAAAAATTGAAAGAAAATTCACTCCACCCCTCTTTGCCTCTTAGTGACTTCTCCCCTTTATAGTTTTAGTCCATAAAAAGTCCTCATATTTTAGTTCTAACTTTTTAGTCCAAGCATTTATTCTCTTGCCTAAATCTAGTACCAAATCATGGTAGTGTGCTCTGGTCAGCCTGCCAAATCTGGGGTCTCTGCTTTCTACAGCTGAGAGGCAAAAGAGATACAGACGTGTTGTATTTTGACAGATTTACCCTCAGTGGAGAATATTTCCGTCTAGTTTTAGTCATTGTAACTAAAATTAAACTTACTTTTGTCAGTTTCAGCCATCAAAGATCAAAGATAACATTTCAGCTCCACCCAAATGAGAAAAAAAACTAAACTGACATTTATATCATGTTTATGGTTCAAGATTCAAGGTGTCTTTGTTAGTAACTAAACAGCTAAATTTGCTGTGCAGACATACGGTAGGTTTCAGCACAAAACCCACTGCAGGTCACTGCAAATTTGCATGCGCCAATTCCACACCAGTTGGATTTCTGTGCATGTTATAAAGCTTCTTACTCATTCAGCTTGCAGGTATACTTTTTGACTCAAAGGTTATGCTGTAAAGACATTAAATAATCCAGCACCGGTCTGGCCTTAGAACCCAGCGCCACCTCCACCATGTGAAATCACAACCAAACTTTGAGAAAAATTTCACTCAAATTTATTCATGAAAAATGTTACAGTGTGAGCTTAGATGAAACACAGTGGCTAAACAAGGAGACAACACTTGGAGGGAGGACACGCATGCACACATTTTATTTTACTCTCTGTTCTGTGATAACATGTACATGTTGCTGTTTTCTAGAGATCCTAAAAAATAACACATTATCATGGGAAAACCAGCTGAAGTAAATATCGAGATTATTGGAAATAATAAAGATACATGTGATATCATTTCCAAATGCTGGCTTCAGAGGAATCCACCTTAGTCTTGTCACCAGACATTACTGCATTATTCTTGTTTTTTATTTATTGGCTTTTAGCAAACAGCTTTCAGATGCACTACCATCAGGCAGTGCTGCATTAAAACCAGGCATCATTAAAACAATGGTGAAAAATGGCTTTAAATTGAGACAATAGTCAGATTCTTCTAGAAATAATGATTGAATATTTGAAAAAATATGCCCATCCTTTTCTTCACCTTAAAAGGCAAGCATTATGTTGAATATACTGGCCTGGACACTAGCAAACATCCATAATGTGTATTCCTAACTTGTTTAAGTCCACTGTCATGTATTTCTCCAGCATGTTTTTCACATTATGTCTTGCCTCCTGAGATCGTCCCGGTTCCCAAACAACAGGGAATACTCCTCACTGTGAGTGGCATGTTTGAAGATGCAACTCTGGAATATTTTAGGAGTGACCTGTCCTGAAATTTTTCTACACACTTTCAAGAGTGTACATGTAAAAATAGCTCCTCCATAGATTGCAGAAATGCTAACAAACACCTATTTTGGAAGAAAACATGTATTTTGATCCCAAAATTAGCACAGACGTGAGGGTAATTAGTCCAATTTGTGAACATTATTCTCATAAATAATAAAGAACATTTTGTGCAGCCGTGCTGAGCCCCTTCACAGCCTGCTCTTCCTGCCACAAAGCACACAGAGGTCAAAACTGAGCAGAAGTCCCTGTGGGAGCTCTCTTTGCCCTTGGACCTTTAGGTGCCTATCCCTGATGCTCGTTCCCCTGAGGTGTCAGATGAAGACAAACCCAAGTGGTGCTGTATGCAAAGGCGAGAAAGGAGAAGTGTGTGGGAAGGAAGGGAGGGACGAGGAACTTGAGAAGGTGAAAGAGGACACAAAGTGCTGTGAATGAGTGTCTGTAAAAGGAGAAAGTCAAGGAGAAGAGAAAGGGAGGGAACAAGGAGGAGAGCGTCCAGAGTGGAGGTGTATTGGGTGAGCAGACAGGAGAGAAAGGAGGAGGAGAAGTAGTGCTTGAAGAAAGAACACAATGAAGATGAGGCTGCATTAGCGGCACGTTGTGGGCCAATTACTCTGCTGCTGCTTGCCCCTCTCTTCTGTCACTCCTTTGCCTTCTCTCTCTCTGTCCTCTCCTCTCTCCTTCCTCTTCTCTCACTTTCTCTATCTGTGCTCTAACTATCCTTGTGCTGTCAGCAGCAACAGATCCCTAAATGATACCGGTCTCCACTGGCAGGTTTTATCTTCCCGTGCTACAATAGGAAAGAAGGATCTAAGGGAAGATAAGATAGGACCAACCAACAGTGACAACAGCAAACACATAATAGGCGATGCAAACACAGTGCTTCACTGCCATCTAGTGGCCGTCTACTTGGCAGGAGCTCTATCAAAAGGAGGCTGATCATTAGTTACAGGCAGTTGCTTTACAGCAATGTGATCAAAAAGCACATCTGAGAAGGTGTTTCACAGATGAATGCAATGAGAGATGTAAGGTTTTGAAATACGCTCTGCACCTGTGCTCTGCAGGAGTTATTGTGTGTGTTGTCATCATTCCTGTGCAAACCCTCCTACTCTGTTTAACCTCATGCTTAGTGTGGCACATTTCAGTTCTGGAGGAGCTTTAAAGAGTTATCCTGATACCTAAAGATAAAAAGTATATCTGAATACTACAGAGCAGCCTTTCCCAACTAGGATGATGCAGCATCCTGGGGTGTCTTCTGGTATCATTAGGAGTGCCTTCAAAATGTTATAAAATCAACCACGAATTACCATGAATATGCTGATTATAACCAAGCCCTACATTAGTAATCAAAATGGTCTTGTTTGCCCTTTTCCTGGAATGACGTCAGCATCTAAGTCAGCAAAGAAATACTGCAGGTGTATGCCAGTAAGACTCTGGCTTTTTTTTTTTTAATATACCAGCTTGTCTGGCACCAACAACCATGCCACATGCAAAGTCACTTAAAAGTTACATGTTTTACCCCTTTCAGACAAGTTTCTATCGGTCTCAAAGGGCCCCAAAACACGCCTGTGAAGTTTGTTTCTGAAAAAACACTCCAGTATTGGATTTTTGCATGTCTTAAAGCCACTCTGTTTCAGCCCTGCTCAGAATGAGCTGTTTCTGTGTCTGTGGCTTTAAATGTTACTGAGCTGTCTGACTCCGCCCCTCTCAGTAAATGGATATGACCTAATGGATGTGAGGAAGCAGCTGAAAGGAGGATCAGGAGAGGAGGCTGGAACTTTCTTCTAAGCAGGGAAGGCCAACCAAACCTGGGGGTGGGGCTAATCCCCACATGACATCATGAAGGGAAAATCTTGTTTCAGCACATAGTTTCTGACAGATGAAGAAAGAGAGGGGGAAGGGAATGGATTTTTCTGCTTTTTTTTTGAGGGGGGGGATTGTGGACAGGCCAGGGGTACATATTTTTGCAAGAAATGCCCGAAAAAATTTATTTTGCATAATGTGTGGCCTTAAATCCCCTTTCTTCCCCATTCTGGTGCTCAGTTTGAACTTTAGCAAGTCATCTTGACCACATCTACATGCAAAATTGCACTGAGTTGCTGCCATGTGATTAGCTGATGTGTTGACAAGCAATTGGACAGGTGTACCTAATAAAATGACCAGTGTGTGTATATTCTAACATATTGTTACATACTGTCTTTTATTGGTAAAAGTTTTGACAACTTAACATGCTTAGCTATGAGCATGTTGTGCCAACTAAATGGCATCATGATTATTAAGATAGCCCCACAATTTAAAAAAAAGCTTTAAATTTGTTACTTAAAGGGATACTTCAACATTTTGGCAAATTCACCCATTGCCATAATCCCTATAGTCTTAGTAATAGGTTCGTTACATTTAGTTGTCGGTGCAAGCTGTTTTTAGATCGGCGGGTCTGAGTTAGGGGCAGCTCTGCCAGCCCAATGGAGTCTTATGGTAATTCCAGCTTTCCCTCATCAAACTCATCAAATACACAATCCAACAACTCCAAAACACTCTCCTGGACAAGTTGTGACCTGCACATTCACCACTCTATGAAATAATCACAGCATCAAATAATAACGTATAATTATGCAACATTACGACACATGAAGCAAATACTCGGAACTACTTTCTTGAGTAAGCCACTTTTACCACTTTTGAAATCACTGCCCAGCAGCCATGTCTGGTGTGTAGTTCCAGCTTTGAATTTTCCTCTAAAATACCTTTGTCTCGTAATGTTCTGTGATTATTGAGTTTTGAATGTGGGGGCATTTGTGGTTTTGTTGTGCTTTTTCATGCGCATGCTTTGCTCATTTTATTTCCAATTTTGCAGCTTTAAAGTAATCCATCTCTGTCAAATATTTCTGCACTTAAACCATGGTCTCTGAATCATAATATGAAAGCAAAATTCTGGATCTATTTTGATTAATTTGCTGATATTATCAACATATACACAATTTCAAGAAATTATTTGTGTTCTTTAACTGTTAAAATATAAATAAATCTATTTGAGGGATAAATTGATCAACAAGACTACAGAAATTTAGCATTTTTTATGTGGGTGGAGTGTTAAAAACAAAAAAAACAGGCAAGTCAGCACTGCAAACAATTTCAACTCATGCATCTTTAAAAGATTTATTATTAGTTTTCCTCTTGAGCATATCTTCACTTTATGTTCATTTCTAACTGCCCATCCTTAGAAAAGCATACTGAGAGAGAAGTGAAACACTGATGCATTCTGGGAGGTATTTATTCCACAGGTGCAGCTCAGCTTGTTTACAGAAAGCTGCAGGAATCACTCACCAGTCCCAACACTGATGGAGAGACTTTGACTGGGACATCGAGTCCACAAGCTGGTGGCTTGTCAGACAAGAATGACCAACTAGAGCTCCATCACCGACAAAAACATTTCAGACTTCCAAAACACCAAGAAAGTTTTTGAAAATACAGAGATGGGTTGCTTTTTTAATCAGTAATTTCAGTGGCAAAGTGATGCCTGCAGAAGCGGATATGCTCATAATTTATACCACAATTTTTTTAGAGACTCATTCAGCAAAGTATCTACAGCGTGTTTTGCTCTTGTACATTTTAAACAGCCACAAATGTTCTTTCTGGATTTGCACATTGACTTCAGGTATTAAGGATCACTATGAAATTATAATGAGTGAAGCAAGTTAGTAGAAAGGGGCTACATGCTCAGTTTGCTTCGCTAGATATCCCAAAAAAACTCAAAGCATGGCCCACCCAACTCTGCCTCTGCTTATCCTGATATTATTACCCAGCTAACCAACAAGACAACAACAAGTTCAGCCAGGCAGATCATGCCTCTTCCATCCAGTGAAAAAGTAAATAAACAAAGTAGCATATGACTTAAGGGTAGTATACTTGCTGGTTGTCTGGAGGACACCACAACAAGGCACACAAGAGACAACTCTGGCCGTACAGCATCAGCTGATGTCTGAGATATGGGAGTCTAATGTCTAAGCATAAGATCACAGAAACTGTTTTTGTAAGTCTGGTTTAACCTTTTATTTCCCCCATAACTGAATCTGTAGTTTATAGTTCCATTCCTCCTTTGCTGAGGTGTTGAGCTGCTATTTGAAACATCACGTAAGTAACACAACAACCATGGACTTTTAATGTGAAGGATTTGTCAGCAGTACCATGGATTATCATTTATCTAGCTAAGCTTTTCATCAGTACCATCAAGTTTATTCTACTACAGAGTCTACAGCTGATGCTCTGACCTTGTTCATCACCACAGCTTGCTTCTCTAAATAATAGAATTAAGACAAGTGAATCATCAGTTTAAACACACCTTTCAACAGCCGTTTAAGCCGATGTAATACACGTTGCTGCAGCTCTTGGCTAAGAGCTTGAGCTCACCCCAGACAGGCCAGCAGAGACGCTGTGGAAGGCAAAACACTTGATTTATGTTGCTGTTATTACAGACAACAAACTTTAACAAAGGCAAGAACACTTTTTACCTTATTACTATGCTACACATTAATCATACGATACAAGCCGGAGATGCTTGTTATATGACTACTCATTAGTATTAGGGCTGAACAATTTTGGAAAATAATCTTGTTGTTTCTCCAATATTGCAATTGCTATCTGATTTGCGATTATTCCTTAATTTTGTTTTATCCCTGAACAAAGGCAGAACAATTATTTAAAAATATCTAATTCTGACAATTTTGACTCGTATTGCAAATTGGATATGATTTAATGCATTAAAGGGTTTTTGTCATTCTCATATTGAATAAGAAAGTACAAAAATGATGGTAGGGTTTTTTGTAGACTATCCAAAACAAAACAAAAAAATGGCACTGGAATGTTTGCATGATATTTCATGCATTACATCTCTTCTGCGAAAAAACAGTTTTAAATTGCAATTTTGAAACAAATTTCAGGTCAAAGAAATATTGAACCTTCTGTGATTTGAAAATTGCAGCAGGCCATATTGTGATTTAATCTAATTTTCAGTTAACTGCCCAGCACTATTTAGTATCAGAGCAAATAATAATGCAACACCTGCCTTTACATCGGTGATGGCCGTGTTGCAAAAACCCATACCACAGCAGAAATTTTACTGGTGATGATATTGATACCAGTTGACTGTTCACCACTAGTGCATGCTGCATTTCATGTTCATGCTGGGTACATTTTTGAGGATGTGTGCGGCCAGTGCATCAAACCAATGCTGGGGATGTGTGGCAGCCATCATGCATCAGCATAGTTAAAAGCAAGTGCTTGTCCAGCCGAAGAAGACTAAAAAAAGAGAGGGTATACTCTACATCTATGTTTTCCTTGCACTACACCTATACCTGAATTTTTTACAATACAGGGCAACTCAACTGCAACTGCAAGCTCACTGGCATAAATTAATGAAGACATTTTAAGGTGAAATATTAGATATTGTACCTTAAAACCCATTCAACAAAAAACATACTTGTGAAACATTGCATCAGGCCATCTAAACATGCATCTGAGGTTTAATTACTCTAAGAAGTTAATAAAAGCAAATGTTAAATTAAGCTGGTCAGAACTGTGTACACTTCTTCAACTTGTTCACTTCTAATTAGGACATGTTTTCATAAACCCTAAATACTGGGCTAATCCCAGAGGACATTTCTGTCTGTGACTCTACTTGCATACTTAAGTGTTGCATTGTGTGAGTATGTGTTAAAGTGGGTGTGCATGTCCATGTGTGTAAGCTGAGGTTAGTAAAGGTGCAAAGAGCTGGAAACAGATAAAAATAAAATCACAGGACCAGTGCAAAAATAATGGGACATCTGGTCCAGACATCTGGAGCCAAAGGACTTTTAGGAGCTTCCCAGCACCGTCTCACCTTGCGGGCAAATTAGCAAAGTGAGAAAATATGGCAGGGGTAAACGATGCTGACAATCACACAGAGGGAGGACGGTTGAGACGGGTGACTGGGGAATTCATCATTTGGAGGTCTTTTTGTGTCACGTTTGTAAAGGGTAACAAAGGATCGACAGTGGGGGAGGGGGAAATGAATCTGAGAGGTGTTTGGAGGGAGACAGGGGTGTTAATCTTGTATTCTTTGGCGATAATTTAGGGCGTTTTACATGACTGAATGAATGGGAAAAACACATTACGATATGTGTATTTTAAGATGGATTTTCAAGGTAGAAATAAGTCATAATAGTGATCATCTTTCATTTCTGCTGTAGGCTTGAAAATGCATAAAGACATACATTTTGCTGTAAATCCCTAGCTCAATTACAGACCAAACTTACTTATCACCATGACAGAAATGACTGACCTCTCTCTTCTGCACCCAGACATGAACATAAATCTTACCAACACCTGACAGGCATGAATCACCATTCTCAAAGCTGCCAGTGGCCTTTTCCAATGATTTTTAAATAAGAAAAAAAAAATTGCAGCTAATCCTCAAGTGCCAAATTTGCCAGGGCTGTACTTATGAAATTAGGTAGAGTAAATTTGCATTAAGGGCCATGCAGTAGCCGTATCATGGCTCATTTTATAGATGTAACACGTGGTTGTGCATGAGACTGTGGCGTCGAATCGCCCCGTCAGACAGAGAGAGAGGGCGAGAGAGAGATGGTGTCAGATGTGATATTGATGACAAGCCCTTGTGCTCGTCTCTTGTTTCCCCTTGGCTTAATGTAAGGTCACAGTGGAAAGGTGGGACAACAAATGCCACCGAGTTGCGGTGACAGCCTGACCCTTGGGAGAGAGAAAATACCCTTTTAATCAGATGCCCCCTCCTCCCTAGTGCCCAATTCCTTCCCAGCCTCCTTTTTCCTCTTCCTCTCTGCCTTCTTTCTTTTCGTCATGTCCAATTTATCTTTACTTAACCTTTGCTTTTTCCCCATATATCGTCTCTGGTACCACCAACTGCTTTGCCCTCTTTGTTCTCCTTCCCCTTCGCACATGTAAAGCTATGGAAACAGACGCACAGACTTCTCTTCCTTGGCAGTTTCCTTCAGCTTTCGATCCAATGTCACAAATAGGTAATAAAGATGCCATCAAAAGGACACCAGAGGATCCACATTCTGCCTCTGTTCTATCCCCCTCGTAACTCTCTGGAGGTTTGAAGGACATACATCACCTGGAGAGCCTGCTGGCATAGAATTATGTTGTTTAGTGCCGGCTGTTCCCTTCTGATCCAAATGCATATCATCCATGTGCACAGAGAAGGAACAGAGAGCATACTGTGCAAATACGTATGCCTTAACAGCGGGACAAATGCCTGCCAGTAAGTGCAGACCATTAAGTTATCTTAAATATAAAGAAAAATGCATCTTAGAGGGCCCCACTCAGCATGCAATCCACAGAGGAGGTGGAATAAAGGATGCAGGGATGAGTACGGGATGCACATGCTGTATTTATTCCACTTTGTGCCTCCTCCGACCCCCTCCTCAGACATTCTGATAGGCTCTGCCCATAATGTCTCGTATGATATGACCTTGAGCAAGTCCATTGTCTCCCAGGATCTTCACTCACACTGTCACATCAGACCACTTCAGCGTTCTCAATAAAAACAACACAACAACGGCATCCCAATGATGTATCGCTGCACATCAGCTGCATTAGCAAACAGCTGGGGCAGCTTTGTCATTTCCAATTATCAGAGCGGCGCAGTAAACTGGCCTCAAATGTCTTTCCAGTGAAATCTTTATGATTCAGCCTGTATTGTTCTTGTCTCTGGTTTTACTAGAAATGACATTAAACAACAACTGTCTCTATAAACCCTTTAACCTATAAATCCTCATGACAGGCAGATAACAACGCCAGTACGTGTTTCATTAAATGGCAGCTTACAGGATTTTTGTATCAATTTGTTTCAGAAGAAGAGACATGTGTGCCCTGGTTTTTAAATGTAACCACAGAATACAGACTGCAGAACTTGCATTTATCCTCTATTGAAGATGCACATGCACTGTTTTGCACATCAAAGATCTGTGAAGAACTGCAGCGATGACCTTTAGCACACGTGTGTGCCATGCTCATGTGGCTTTACCTGGAAACTTTACTTCTGTGCCTTCAGGATTTATCTCACCTCCATGAGTGTGTTTTTTTTTTTCCACAGCACATGATGGGACCAGGTTCTGCCTCAGCAAAAAGCCACACACTCAGTCTTCATCTTTGGCCTTTTGATATTTTGGTGAGTCACTCTGAGAGACTCTCTAGACTGCACCTTAAAGTGCGGAAGGGCTCTATAGGGGTGTGAAAGCTCAACTTGTGATAATCCTGAACTGTGAATTAAGTTCAATGCCCAAGTATTTCACACCTTCATACACCAGAATCATTGAATAATCACAATACTCCTTCAAAATGAGAAACAAACCCATTTCTCTGTACACAGAAAAACCTGGAGTGTTGAAAGCCCCATATTGTAATTTTAACTTTTAGTGTTAGTCCAACTCTGATCCAAGCACATTTTCCCATCATGCCTTTAGATGTGTTTCAGATTTTTTCAGATGTATAAATATGTGTTAATATGTTGCCTTTTGTACAGTGTTCTGGGATGCTGGGATTCCTTTGTTGATGTTCCTAGCAGATTTTTTTTTTTTTTTTTTTATCTTAGACACATCTGAACAATGCATGAAGTTATCCACTGAGTTAGTGACTTCCCACAAGTGGCACTGAGAGCTCTGCAAGAAAAAGTGATGAGCTGATTCTCATCAAAGGATTTTATCCATTTGTCTCTTTGCTCCATCCTTACCAGAAAACACCTGATTGTGCCACAGCTGTCCAATTGAAAATGGCAATTTGAAGTAGTTATTAAACATACAAATTACAAAGACTTCAAATATATACCCATAGTGAAACAAAATCTTAATTTTAGCAATATTCCAAATTTTCTGTTTTAAATTACAAAAATATGTGCACCTTACTGTGTTAAAATGAGATTAACATTTTAATAGTTGAAAATGACTCACTGACAGTACATTTCTAATTCCACTGATAAGTGGTGAGCTAAAGTAATACTGGTTAGTGTTAAGAAGAATCAATTAATAACTCTAAAAAGAGTCAATAATGACACCTGTTTAAGAAGAGGCACCAACTCTCCAAGAAGTGTCAAATCAACACTGGGTGTACGGGTGTGGACCCATAAAAACTCTGTAAAAGTGTCAATATTAACTGTGATGGTGTTAATTTGAGTACGCAGGTTTTGCTGTGTTGTTTGCACAAGTAAGTGTTTAGAACAACACTGATCAATGTTCAGGGTAAAGAAATGTAACTGAATTGAAATATGTCCAAATATATCCATGGTGTACATATAAGTTTGTATGATTTCCTATATTTCTTGTGTAATATAAATTCTCACCTGAGCTTGTAAAAAAGTTCAGAGGCACGTCCAACTTTACTGTTGTTTTACGCCATAGAAAAGAAGTTTCTGTGTTCTTGTGTGCTGTAAAAAACTGATTCATATTGGGGGGGGGGAAACTTTTTGAGACTAATAAAACAATGATGAGGAGGGAAGAAGGGAGGACTGTATACATCTAAGTTTGGGGATGAAAACTAAAGAGAAGCAACATGATCACATATATAGTGAATTCACTCTAAACAACATGAAGAGCAGATTAAAGTCAAAGTCTGTATCAATGTACAAACTTCACATAGTAAAAGTGTCTAATGCAGTCCTTCACATATTATCAATAAGAGAAGCACTGATTGTGCAAATTGGGGCAAATACTGATACCAGTGTTTTATATAACAGTGGAGCCAGAGCCGGTACCAATGTTTTTTTAATTTCTTCTTTTGGTGTAAGACTCCTAGACTAACATATTCCCTCACTTTTGACCATGAGAACAGATCAGAGTTTCTCTAACTGGTCACTTCTTCTTCCCTGTGTAAAATCTCATATTTGATGCTGCGGCTGCATAGACCAGATGAGATAGGTTACTGTCACCGGTTCATCCCTCAAGATAGTCTGACTGAAGACCATTCATCTCTGATGGCCACTCTCACAGACTGTTCATCTGAGGCGCTGTATATCTCAGAACGGAAATATAAGCTAAAACTTTTGAAATAAAATCAGATTAAAGTTCCGTTTAGGGTTTGGATTTAGGTAAGGGTTTTGTATAAAAGATTAAAGACCTGTAAACACTCTGCTTTCAGGAAAAAGCTCATCCTCACAGAAAACATTAGAACAAAGCAAACCTAGCTTACCTAGTTCTGTAAGCTGCTTAGGCTATGTAGATAACAGCTATGTAGCTAACATAGCTATATCGCTAACACAGCTAAAGCTAAGCCCAAAAAGCAGTTATATACGTAGCTAAGCTCACATTACTAAAACAATGTTAGCTATAGGTAATGGAGCTATGAAGCTAACATAGCTAAAGTAGCTAAAGCTAATTTGGAAAAGCAGCTACGTTTCTATGTTATCTATGTAGCTAAGCTTATCTTACTAATGCTTAATTAGCTAATGGAGCTACATAGTGAAAGCTAAGCTCACAAAGCAACTATGTAAGCTACATAGATGCTATGTAGCTACATTAGTTTTAGCTACGTTCACGAAAGCTCACGTTGCTAAAACAGACCTAGCTATACTGGCTTGTGTAATAATGTAGATACGTAGATAGCATAGCTGTTTTAGCTTTAGCCAAAGCTAACAAAGCTAAAGTGAGCCACCATCTGTGTAGCTACTTTTAAAACGGGTCTATACAAAACTTTATCCTGGATTACACTCATGACCATTTTCTCCATTTTATTTATGAAAAGTTGCCTTGTCTGTGGTGTTTGCAATGTTGTTATTTCATGAAACTGCTAGTTTGTTTGTTTGGTTTTTTTTAATAAAGTTGAATGAAAAAAATCTAAAACTGGAAACACAATGTACTGGCAAATTACAGCTCTTCCTTTCCGATATAACAGGTGTCTCAGATGAACGGTCTGCGAGTTCATTATTTGGCTTATGGTCATGTGATATCAGCCTATACCACTGTTAAACCAACACATCTGAATATCCCTAATATCAATATATGTGATCAACTGTGATGGATTACAAAGCTATAATTGAATACATTTAACAATTTTAATTGCTTGACAGTGCTAATATTTATAAAGAAGTGCATGCAGAACTCCACAGTTCATACACACAAAAATACATAAGAGGACAGAAGAAGTGGACAAATTGCACAGATTTAACATACCTAAAGATTTTCCATTTGTGATGTTGATTACTTTTTGCCATGTTTTTAAAGTCAAATTTCTCTCTGCTTTCATAGCTGCACTGCTTTTTTCTATGTAATAGAGGCAGAATGTCCCCCTGTGTGTGAGGGAATCACATAAGCACCATGGCCTCCAAATCCTCACTGTTCTGGATCCCTGGGTTGTTCTTTCACAGTCATAAGAGGAGACCTTGGGGTTACATGGAAGCCATGTGTGAGATGTTACATTGAAAGAAGTGCGACTCCTGGGGTAAGATTTGAAAGCCCTGGGAACCTTTGAATATTTGCCTGGGCTGAGATTTTATGACTGTATTTTTCTACTCTTTACTTTCATGTTTTAAACATTGCTTCGAAAACCCATTCATGGGTGTCAAGGAGGGTAAATGCACATAAATGCTGTTTACCCACCTTTCAACATCTGAAGTAGCGTTTATGCAGATCCCCCGGGGCGGTTGTGCATAGCTTACATGGGTTAGAACACTCTTTCACATTTTGTCTCTTGTGATCTCTCATTTTGTCCTTCTTTGGATATCTTCACACGAGAGCAGAGCCGCCATTAACCCACCATCTTCTCACAGCAGGGGGTGGTTAAAGCAAAAGCCATCTCTGCGCTTCAGCATGCAAGAGTTAAAAAGTGCGGCAAACATAAAAGAATACATCAGATAGGTCTGAGTGAAAATGAATTAATTTCAGGGTGGCAATGCAGAAGAATGCACGACCACGTCAATACATGCAGATATTCTTCGAATGTACTGTGTGCTTTAAAAGTAAAGCCCCCATTGTCTTTGGTGTGTGATTTTCCAAGAGTGACGTTAGTAGAAGTCAGTATGGTTTCATTGTTTGTTCTTGGTATACATTTGTGTTGTTTGGCTGTGTATTTCAGTCTAGTTTGTTTTCTGACACAATCCCCTTTCAGTTCTTGTGTGCATCAAACCACATTGTATTCTACAGCTACCTGTTTTTACATTTGAATAGGTTTTATTTGTCACCACTGTGTGAAGTCATTCACCTTGTCTGAGTGAGACTCCCTTTCCTGTAGCAGAAATTCAATACAACATTTCAATGTGCCTGCTCAGTGTTCTTGTGAACTTAACCAGCAGACTTTGTTCAGGGCAGATAAACCCAAAAGACCAGAGAAAGAAAGAACATCAGACTGAACGAAGAATCTAAAGAAAATTCACTTTAATTAATCTGTAGAGACAAAACTTTTCAAATAGTTAAGAAGAACAAACTTTACAGTACAGTGTATTTAATAGACATAACGGTACAATGGCAAATCGTAGAGAAAAAAAATGAAGTAGAAAAAACCTTTTCCATCCATTTGTGCAAAAAACATTAAAAAACATTCATACACTCATTTCTTTCTTCATGTGGGGATTAATAGAACATTTTGAACCACCTTCACCATGCACACTTTCCTTTGTGTTTCAACTGTTCACAGTTGCAAAGCATGCTGTGGTCTCAGTGCCTTGTTCCGGGTCTGTGCATTTCAGGGCCGTCTCTCCAACAAGTGCTACTATTCCACCATCTGCACCATGAAAGACATTCGAGTGGTGCTGTGCCCACTGCCTCTTTTCATTGCTGAAATACATCATTACGAGAAGGCCAGAATTTTCCCTTGACCCCTGACATGATCTTCTTTATACAGTATGACAACCAGGAGTGCGACATCATTCATCATTTAGTGCTACTTAAGTCATTTATTATATTTCAGGTATGACAAAAACAATACTAAAGGGCCGTTGCATCTTGAAAGGGTCTCTACTAACTGAAGAGGTGTTTAGGGGGTTTCATGAAAAAAATACATCTACTTTGACCGCAGCACATGAATCAAGGAGTCCTGACCTGATAATATTTATTTGTTAGCAACTATAAGTACCACTTGCTTATATCAATAGAATACCCTTTGCATTAAGAAAAGCTTAAATGTACTGAACAAGACTCTGGTTACAGTAAATGGGAGTTGTAATAGTGACATTGTAACATCTAGGATGTGCACAGTCTTGCTGCCATCTCTTGATCCAGCATAACCCAAAGACCTGTGGGGCATTAGAGCTAAGGATGCATGATATGCTGGTGTTTAAAAGTTAATTTTAGCCAATACTGATATCTAGAGATGTTCCATTTAGAGATGACCCATTTCAAATCCAATATCAGTATCAGGGTGGATATTTAGGTTATTCTTATATTGCTGATCAGACTGATGGTGCAAACCATATCACCACACACAGACACAAGGCATAAACAATGCTGCTGCTAGCGTAGCAGTGCTTTATGACAGACAACAACTCAGCCTGAGTCCTCTCATCATCACATTTCTCTCTGACACTAAGCAGTCAAAAGACCACCCAAACAACACCCATTTGTGTCCATGTGATTAATGTGGAGCACAGTAATGAGATAAAAGGTTTGTTCTCTCCTCTCTAAGTGTATCATCTGAATTAACAACAGTCTACTCTGTCTGTCTGTGGCTTTAGCATGAGCTGCAGCAACTCATATTACAACAAATTAACAACTTATTAAAGGTATTTTAACTTGCTTGTTTTAAGCCCATGAATCTAAGAAGCAGGCCGCTATATAGAGTGACAGCGAGGATAACGGTGCTAAAGCTGAGTTAAATCAATGATAAACATTATACTTCTGACAAATCCTTCACAATAAAAGTCTGTAGTTTTCCTTGAGAGCTTTTATTGTGAACGCCCACATCAGAAGTTTTTTTTATGTCAATATCAATTTGAAAACTTAACTTATCTAATCTTGTTTAGTTGGATCATTGTTGTTTTAGTTATTTGAGTAGGTTTTTAGTTTTGTAGATATTCATTTCTACATATTTACTTTTTATATAGTATTTACAGCACTTTATGGTAAATATTCTGTTTGCTGCAGTAGCCCTCTACTGCTGTTTTTACAGTGCATTACAGTTTCAAATGTACTGTATGACATTTGCTGTTTCTATGTGAAGCCAGCACAAAGATTAAATAAATTTGTTAGGAATAAAACTGATGTTTGCAAATATAGCCCATAGTAGAAATGGTGGTCAAAACTGAAACTCTGGGGTGCTCTGATGTGATGGAAATCCTTTATGAGACAGGAATGTCTACACGTTTTGCCTCACCACAAGTCTTCATCAGGACATAATAGACAGATAAAGAACAGGTGTTAAAATGACCTTTTACTGACTTTTTTTGACCCCTTGCAGTACTCACCCTCCTCTCTCTACATTAACCCAATACCAGAGCGTTGGGTATCGGCCGCAACCAAGTGTGAATCTGATACCGGTGTAAACTTTATGGACCGACTGAGCTGTGGAAAAATGTCACATTATTTTAGCCTTAAAGTGAACTCAGAACACTGCTCAACAAATAGAATCATAATGTAAAGCCTCTCTGTCACACAAAGTTATTTTTCCTGCTATTTAATGTGAGTTTTACTGTTAAATATTAAAAAAACAGACACAGACATGAAACAGAGGGCCACATCAGAGACTCTCTCTCTTACTTTTTCTACATTGTGCCCTATTCTGGCCATCTGAATAATGAGCTGCACATTTAAGCATGTGCAGTTTGATACAGCATGATGTGATGACGGAGAGACCTGCAATTTGAAAAAAGCATAACTCCTTAGAATGGTGCAACTTCCAGAAGTAAGAGGCTATTATTTATAGTTGTAAAGTTATTTAACAGTTAATATGACATTTAATTTGATGATGCAACAACCTGTGTCATTTCTTGTTATATACAACAATGCGAGACTGGAAGAGTTTATTCAAAATTGGATTGGATTGACACATAAACACGTGTCACTACCAATATCTAGATTTTCAGCAATATCAGATGTATTTCCAATACTGGGATTGAAACAACATTACTGGTATTAATACCAATTTTAGGTCAAATGATTAGAAAGCTGCACAAGCTGAATGACATTTACCATTTACCAAATGCTGAGTGTAAAGTATGCAGTCTTCCTAAAGCTGCGGCTTTAGCTCCTGTCAGTGGCTACTGTCATATTGCTCTGTAGCCCACATGTAAACTAGCACAGTGGATGGATGGCACCCAGTAGCACAGAGCAAAATTATTATCTCTAAAATGGAGATAAACAGATAAAACTGTGTCATTTTAAACTGGTACACAACCACTCATCTGTTACAATGTATGTCAAGTCTCAGCACAGGAATAAGGATACTAACCTGCAAGGAGGAACAAAGGCTTGGAAAGCTTATATGGCACTGTTCATCCTGCTTAGCCGTTTTCAGTAAATCATTCCCATTTTTTCAGTGTTTTGTACTTTAGACAGTTGACTAGTCTGAATTTAAATGCGAGTTTAATCTACTTTGAAATTCATCACCTAGGAACATGCTCAGTTCACACTGCTCACCTCAAATTCTGACCCGGCCTTCTGCATGTGTCAGGTTAAATTTCCATGACATCCCCTGCCCACTGCAGCCTCAGTTTTCTCCTCTTTTCTGAACGTAATGGAACCCCATGCTGCCTTTTTATGTAGCTAATCTCCTTCAAGGTTCAGAGTGTTGTTTGTTCAGAAAAGCTCCTCTCTGTAGCACTGTTCTGAAGTGAGGACTTTGTTGTTGCTCTCCTGTCAGCTTGAACCAGTCTGGCCATTCTCCTCTAACCTCTCATTAACAAGGTGCTTTGGACCACAGAACTGCTGCTCACTGACTGCTGTTTTTTCAACAATCTCTGTAAACTTTAAAGACTCGTGCATGAAAGTCCCTGGAGATCAGTGGTTTCTGAGAAAGTCAAACCAACTTGACACCAGCCTGACACTTCAACCACTCGACGGTGTTAGATCCCAACGCTTTCTAATTTAGGTGCTTGCTGTGAACAACAAATAAACAGCTGGATGTTTAATACATTTATGTCCTACTGTGACTGACTGACTGGCTAGTAGGATGTTTGCATTATGGAGGAACTGTACAGGTGTCTGAGTCAATGATTTCTATTCAAGTGCACCACAAAAAGAGTGCCTTGGTTTATTCTGAAGACTCTGATTCTAACTATAAAACTTCAATGAACTGCAGTAACATTTATCATTAAACCGATCACCAAAGATTTATGTCTTACTTTGAAGATGCCCATCACTGCAGTGCACTTAAGAAATCAAAGCTAATAGGCCTCATTTTCACTAGTGTTACAGCTCAGACTGTTTACCATAGTCCTTCAAAGAATGTGTGTTTGCTTGAAAACCCACGTGAACAGTATTACAGAGAGAACACATCTTACTACTATAGATGGCAGTGTGTCTGTCCATCTGTCTCAATTTGAATGCCACACCGTTGCTCCAATTGTCCTTGATATCTCTTATAAGACTTCTTGGGTGTAGTAGTTCAAAACTGGTGCCATAAAAAAAAGTGACTATGTACAGATTTCCAATAAAATCCCAAATCGTTTATGCCTTACACTTCAATTTGTCAGTTATCAAAAAATACATGATCAAAAATGTCACAGATTCAGTCACCTGGGTGAGCTGCTGCTCAGTCCTAGCAGCTGTGTTCAAATCGTTAAAACTTTGTTTTTTGCCTCTTTGGTTAAAAACACATGACTGTGGTGTTGAAATCCTTGTTGAAACCAGTAGAAACTGTTTGCTAACTTAAGTTGGCTGTTAACATGTAAGCCAAAACCCATGTTGCCCAGTCACTAAAATAACTATTAGATAAGGATAAAGTCACATAATGTGTTTAAATGTTACTTCAAGAAAAGGATTTTTGTGAGAAACTTAAACACTGATCGTTGTGAGACTATTGCCTTTATTGATTAGACTATTTACATTTTTCAGCCTATTGAATAGGCTTAGTTTTCAATCTACAAATGATTGGGTTAATTACTTCAAAAATATGAACACATGTATTTGAAAAGTTATTACACTGTCATTCAGCTGTTCTTACTGTGGCTATATTAGTCTATAGAATAAGGTAAAGACATGTTAATGACTGAATTTAGATGACTTTGGTGTTTCCATCAGGTTACTCTTCCACCTGTAGGAGGTCTCAGCAAGCTACAAAGCCAAACAAACTGACCAACTGCGAAACCAGATACAATATCATTGCACTAAACAAGTTAGCATCGACAATGGTTATCAGCCAATTTTACTAACAGGTGATTGGCTGCACAAAATCTGACCGCGGAATCCCTGATAGGGCTGGACGATTTGGGAAATAATGGAATTGATATTTTTTTCTCCCGATATCGCAATTTCAATTTAATAGGCTTATTTTTCCATTAAATTATTATTAAATTGGTATTTTACCATATATCAGGTCAAAGAAACACTGCACCTCCTGCAACTTAAAAATTGCAGTTGGACATATTGCAGTTTAATCTAAATTTCAATTAATTTCCCAGCCCTAATCCCCAATATTTAAGTTTTTCCAGATTAAAAAAAACAAAAACATTTTATTCTTGTGTGAATAATAAGGTCAAAAATATACTTGTTGTTATATGCAGAAGAATCATGGCTGCCACACGTTCCCAGTGTTGGTTAGATGCATCACGACTCCTCCAATTCCTCCTCCATTTTCTACATTACTGCACACAGCTACATTTTATTAATAGAGGAAGGTTGTCTGATGAACTTCATAGAGTCATGGACGAAAGTATTGGCACCCCTGGAATTTTTCCAGAAAATACACAATTTCTCCCAGAAATTGTTGCAATTACAAATGTTTTGGTATGCATGTGTTTATTGCCTTTATGTGCATTGGAACAACACAAAAAATCTGAAAAAAGACTAAATTTACATAATTTTACACAAAACCCCAAAAATGGGCCAGACAAAATTATTGGCACCCTTTTAAAACTGTGGGTAAATCATTTTATTTCAAGCATGTGATGCTCATTTAAACTCACCTGTGGCAGTAACAGGTGCTGACAATCTAGAAACCACACCTGAAGCCAGTTAGAATGTATAAAAGTGGACTCAACCTTTGTGTTGTGTGCCTGTGTGTGTCACACCAAGCATGGAGGAGAGAAAGAAGAGCCCATAATTGTCTGAGGACTTAAAAAGCAAAATTGTGGAAAAATATGAACAATCTCAAGGTTACAAGACCATCTCCAGAGATCTTGAAAGTCCTTCGTCCACTGTGCGTAATATAATCAAGAAGTTTACAACACATGGCACTGTGGCTAATCTCTCTGGATGTGGACAGAAGAGAAAAACTGACAAGAGAATGCAACACAGGATAGTTGGAATGGTGGATAAACCTCCTCAGTCAACTTCCACACAAATTCAGGCTGTCCTGCAGACTCAGGGTGCAAAAGTGTCAGCTCGGACCATACATCGTAATCTGAATGAGATGAAGCACTATAGCAGGAGACCAAGGAGAACCCCACTGCTGACAAAGAGACATTAAAAAAACAGACTGGAGTTTGCAAAAATGTACCTGAGTAAGCCTCAGTCCTTCTGGGAGAACATTTTGTGGACAGATGAGACTAAGGTAGAGCTTTATGGAAAAGCACATCATTCTACTGTTAACAGAAAACAGAATGAGGCCTACAAAGAACAGAACACAGTACCTACAGGCAAACATGGTGGAGGTTCAAAGATGTTTTGGGATTATTTTGTTGCCTCTGGCACTGGGTGCCTTGACTGTGTGCAAGGAATCATGAACTCTGGAGACTATCAAAAAATTCTGGGCCGCAATGTAGGGCCTAGTGTCAGAAAGCTGGGTCTGCGTCAGAGGTCATGGGTGTTCCAGCAGGAAAATTACCTATAACATACCTCAAAAAACACCAAGAAATGGTTGGAAACAAAGCGCTGGAGAGTTCTGAAGTGGCCAGCAATGAGTCCACATCTAAATCCTATTGAACACCTATGAAGAGATCTTAAAGCTGCTGTTGCAAGAAGCACCCTTCAAATCTGAGAGACCTGGAGCAGTTTGCAAAAGAAGAGTGGTCCAAAAATCCAGCTGAGAGGTGTAAGAAGCTTGATGATGGTTATAGGAAGCGATTGGTTTCAGTTATTTTTTTCCGAGGGTATGCAACCAAATATTAAGTTGAGGGTGCCAATAATTTTGTCCGGCCCATTTTTTGAGTTTTCTAAATCAGACTGTTTTCTAAAACATCACAAATAATGTTACATATTTAAAATAAAAAGCTTTATCACCTGCTTCTCTCCATTCTTTTTCTAACTCTCACACATCTCTGACTTAATAAGAGAAAGGATTTCTACATAGACTCTAACTAATGTCAGGAAAGTATTGTAGAAACAAAGTGCAGATGGTGCGTTTTAACCAGCAGTCATCAGTCTAATGTTATTATTGAATACTGATGTCACTATTGTGTTAATTCTCATCACAGGATTCACATTATAGTAACCTCCTCAAGCGTCACCATGCCTCTAGTTTACATCTCACACATCAGGTGGTGGTATACAGCCCAAGCTCTCGTGCACCCTCTAGTGGTGTCCTCCAGGACACACATTGTGATTATTTCTAAGGATGTCAGGATGCAGCCAGAGTCAAAACAAACCCAAGGTGAAACAGAAAGTACTCTATGTATATCTCTAGCCTAAGACTGTATATGACTGCAGCCACTGCTGCAACATGCGATGAATTTTAATAATGACTTTAACAAAAACAAATTTGAGCCTTGTTCCCATTTCCTTTCTCTGTTCCTAATTTCCCTCTAATTTTCCATAGACCTCCTCAGTAATCCCTCTGCATGATCATGGGGGAAATTAATATAATTACTGCCACAGAAATTAATATCAATGCTCACTGGGGCCTTGTCCCTCATATCT
The DNA here is from genome assembly GCF_018320785.1 of Cheilinus undulatus. Lineage (NCBI taxonomy): Eukaryota > Metazoa > Chordata > Actinopteri > Labriformes > Labridae > Cheilinus > Cheilinus undulatus. The sequence continues at coordinate 42,946,184 of NC_054865.1, read as the reverse complement.
GATGTCTATCTGCTGTAACTTTTTGTTCATTATTAAGCACATTTTCTGTCCTTTGTGACACCATTTTTATCTGTTTTCTGTGGTTTGAAAAAAACTGGCGGGGCTTCATGAAAATGCTCAGAAATAATTGAATACAGCAACTTATTTCAGAAATATGTAGGGCTTTCTATCAAAAGCTGCATGTGTATCTTCACATGGAGGTGTTTTTTACATCTCTTCACTGATACAGGAACACAGAAGAAAAAAAATACGGAATGTGAAGTGTTGCTTGTGAGGAGTTCAAGGGCAAAAATTGATTTTCTCTAACATCTATGAAGCACAATTTGAGTTAAGTTTCGAGTTATGGAAGTAGAAGAAGTTGCTATAAGATTATTCTCCATTTTCCAGCACATCAATCCCTCCTGGAAACCCCATTTTATACCTTAATTGATGTACTCAAAAACCTCAAATTGAAGCTTTGAAATAGTCACACTGTTAGCAGGCAGAAACAAGAACCTGTGGTGGGCCAATCGATAGAAACTTCATTACTGGGAAGCCAGGCTAGTAATCTCCTTGGCTGCAGCTGTGAGGGGCATACATTCTAGCACAGCACCTGTTCTCAATGATATATCCAGGCTGCACCTGCAGAGGCATTAAAGCAACACTCACCACACTGGGCTTTAACCCTCTCTTACCATCCTATCTTACCATCTTTTTCTGTGCCTGTCTGTCGATCGAGTTCAAGCCCACGAGGTTTTCATGTTATTTTAAACTCCGTCCCCGATTCTGTCTCGCCCCTGCAGATGAGCCTTCTCACATTCATGCCAGGACACATCTTTAACAGCTGACGCGAGAAAGAGGAGAGGGAAATGGGGGGAGAACACAGTAGGGGAGAGAAGCAGCATGGGAGGTGAGAGGAAGAGGGGTAAAAAAAAGAGGGAGTTGAGGTTTTTTTCTGTTAATAGAAATATACCTTTGGGGTTCAGAAATTGTGTAGTATAATATTATGTCAGGACAGCTCCATTTTACACTAAAATTGGTTTCATGATGGCGAGCCACAGAGACATTTCTAAGCATTTTTTTTCCTTTGTACCTTTCCCTCTTTGAGAAAATCGGTCTCCACAGGGAAAATGACAAATTGTGTACTTATCAGGAATAAGTACTCTTACAAGTTTTCAGCCATGGATTCAACCGGCACATTTATACTAATCTAATCCTGCAGTAGAACAAAAGGCCAATGGAAGAAAAACCATAGATTTAGCCTGAAATTACATTTCAGATCCAAGTAGAAAGACCTGAAAGAAGCATTCAGGGTCTGGATGAGTAATGTGACACACCGATACTCAACTATACTGCACTGTGTGACCAGATCATTACTCATGCTTTTTCTTTTATGACAGTTCATCCAGTAGATGGCAGTGACAGAGCAAGAACACCCATGGCTGACTTCATGGATTAAAGTAAACCAGTACACACAGTGCAATGAGGGGAGTTCATTAAATCTGTGAAAGGAGTCTGGGAACATCACAGTAACAATCTGTCTAGTTTGGAATCAGAAATCAACCCTTCCCATCTGACACACAGGGATGCAGCTGCAGTGTGGCTCATCACACCGAAGAGCAATGGTCTGGAAAATGTCGTTCCAAGCCAGAAAGACAGTGGATTGGTTATTTATTATCTTATACTCGAGCCTATCTCGGTGTAAAAGTCAATACCGGGACTCTGTCAAGAGAGAATATTTATATGCAAATGGCACCCATTATACACCCAGGTACAGTAAGGTTAGGCAGAACCACGAGGACTAGTGCCAACAGCCACTCTCAGCTCTGACTGACATGAGGATTAAATGAGGGTTCTGCCTTGTCAAATAGACTCACAGAACATTGTGCTGTGTAGTACCCTATTAACATAAAATCTGTGTTTGATTTGCAGCAATTATTGTTTTGGGATGAACACAGGAAATGCAGGCTTGATTAATTAGACATTATAAAACAAGTTTTTCTGATTTAACTGCATTGATCTGCCAAGAAGCAGCTCTACAGACATTTCATCAGCACTAATATCACAGCTGTGATGGATATTTCAGAAACTGCATAATACTATAGAAGCAGGGATTCCAGCTGGCTCGATAACTAACTGAATTTACTGGCTTCTGGTTTTGGCATTTTAAAAATTACAGTCCACATAGATGGCATTTCTTTGGACCATTTTGCTCATTTGTACTGAATGTCACATGCAATCTATCACATAACTGGCTTTTTAAATGAAGGGAACAGTGCAGATCCCCAGTGTTCTGAAATATTTACATAATTACACTCATGGGCCCATTGGGAGACTGACCAGGGGCAGGTTAGCACACAGTCACAGGACTCTTACAGTACACCATAGCCCTAAATCGTTTACTATTTCCACCTTTTTACATTTTTGGATTTTTAACAATTATTTACTTTCTCAGTTGCCCTGGCTTACAGACATGTTTATTGTCAATGATGCTGTGTTAGACCTTCATCACGAAAACAGTTTATTGTACAGTCTGTGTCACAGTTATCCAAATGCTGCTTGTGGTCCATTTTTAATTGGGTTACAGTAAAAAAACAGCCCCCATTAGAAAATGGAGCTTGTGCTTGACTTAATTGTGCATCTTAGTTTCAAAAATCAGCCGTGCTGTTAGTTCTGTAAACAACATTTTGACAAGAATTCAGTGACACTCTTTGATTCATGACTAATTTGAGACAACTTTTTAAATTTTTGACATGGTGACAGCCAACTTAAAAATATCTCAATTCACATCCTTTCAAATAAAGACAAAAATTAATCTTGCAAAGCCCATAGGTCAGCCAAATTCTATTCCTTCCATTATGCAGGTGCTTCTCAAAAACTTAGAATATCACGCAGAAGTTCATTTTTTTCCCCTGATTTACTTCAAAAGGTCAATTCATCTAGATTCATCTCATACAAAGTGAAGCATTTCAAGACTTTATTGTTTAATCTTGATGATTACAGCTTTCATGGACACTTGACTGGAAGGGAAGAGTGGTAAGAAAAGGTGCACAAGCAACAGGGATGAGCTCAGCCTTTAGAGTATTCTCAAACAAAGCAGATTTAAGAATTTAGGGGCACTCTTCATGGAGTGGACTGAAGCTGGAGTCAGTGGATCAAGAGCCACCACACACACAGGCAGGTCAGGGAAATGGGCTCCAAGTGTCGTGTTCCTAGTGTCAAGCCAAACCTGAACCACAGATGTCAAACTTCTCATGCTAAGGAGAAAAAGAACAAGACCGTTGGTCAGTGGTCCAAAGTCCTATTTTCAGACCAAACTACATTTTGCATTTCATTTGGAAATCAAGGTCCCAGGGATGTGGAGAAAGATCAGAGAAGTACCGAATTCAAGGTGCTTTCAGTTTTTACAGTCAGTGATGATTTGGGATGCCATGTCATCTGCTGCTAGTGGTCCACTCTGCTTTATCAAGTCCAGAGTCCGCACTGTCAGCCGTCTACCAGGACACTTTTACAGCAACTCATGTTTCCATCTACTGAGAAGTCTTATTGAAATACAGAACTTGGCACCTGCCCACAGTGAAGTCAAAACTACAATAAACTGGTTTACTGACCCTGATATTACTGTGTTTGATTGGCCAGCCAACTTGTCTGACCTGAACCCTGTAGAGAATCGGGGGAAATGTCAAGAGGAAGATGAGGCTTTCAAGATGGTTACCTTAGATGACTTTTCTATTTCTAAGTTTTCATTTATAGATATTGAGCCATACCTGTATATTTTTTGACTGATCTATCAGGGGCTTGAGGGGGTTATGGTGGCTTACTCTTGACTAGGATGGAAAAAAATTAGTATCAATAGCCAGATAGCAGCTGGTTCTAGCCTTGACTCACCAGATTCACCTCACAATCACTCCGTCTTTTGCACCAAATTAGGCTTGAATCAGCAGAATGACAGTCATATCCCAGACAGCAGGGGTGGATCTGGACTTGCAAAATTCACCTAGCAGTTACACCCGGTTAGCACCTTTGCACCAAGTAAGGCTGCAATCATCAGAATGACAGCAGTGTTAGTATTTAGGAGATGATACAGAGCACTTTTAGACCAGACACACTTAGATTCAAATATTAATAGACTTAATGATGGCATATCCACAGCAGCAAGCCAGCTGTGCCAGCTTTGGGACAGATCTGGGCCAAATGTCTTTGCTATCAGACATATTTGCAGCAGATTTGGGTTAAAAATTAACTTGTTTTCTGTAAATCTGGACCCACTTGGTCCAAAACTGCTACAGATTCATCATGTGAGTCCACACCTGATCAGGCCCATGTGCAGAAAGACACTGGGGCAGACCCATTTCCTCAGTTTGGATCGAAAATTGGAGTACATCTGGCCAATGTCTGTTCCAGTCACATTTTGCTATCTGGGTAGTTTCCTATTATTGACTTTTGCAGTATTTCAATCTCTGTTTAGGATTGCTATTTAGCTTTTAGGACCTTTAGCATCTCGTTAACTTCAAATAATTACAGTGATCTTGATGTATATATTTGAGAGTGTACTTTCAGGCAGGACATTGATATTTGTTGTTTATTACTTCACCTCAGCTCTGACAGCATGATCATGACTGGTTTCAGGCTCACAACATTCTTTTAAAGGGTTCCCAACCCTTTTAAGGGTTGCTATTAAGAGCAAGCCTGCAGGTTTGACATTGTGCAGTCTTCTTAGAAGTTTTTTTTTTCATGTAGATGCATGAAAAATGAAAAATTACCCCTGGAACTCCTGGTGATATTTAAAAAACAAGTTGACAAATTGAGAGAGGGAAAATATGCACAAGAGTCGAGTGTTAAGTTACCATCCCAGTATAAAAAACACACCAGTCAAGCAGTTCATGTGTGCTTCTAATGTAGAGTTTTCAAGCTACAGTATCTCCTGACACAATACTTTAGTGTGGTCATATCCGTCTTACATAACAGCCATGGAGCTGTCTCGCAACTATCCAGATAGCTTAGAAGCACTTTGATTAAAAGAAAAGGCCAAAGTTAACAGGACATCTGTTTGGAAATCTGGGCACAGATTACCCACCCTCATCTCAAACAGTAAATGATGTAATGAAGAACAAGTAATACAGCCTCTCGTCCTCATCCAACCTTTGTAGTACTTTCTTGGGGTGCTGGGACAATCAACACAAACAAACATTAAAAAAGCAGCCACAAAAAATGTATAGTAAACAGCTGACAAGTAGCAGAGCATAAAACATGACTGCACAGAAAGTAAAGAGAGAATAAAACTAACAGTAAGTAGGTTGCTTTAGTGGCTTGTGCCTAATATTTAAAGTGATTTTCCAGTATAAGTGATACCGCACTATGTTAAGAGTTTGCTATTTGATATTGAGTTGACATTTGACTGGTGGGGACAAACTGACAAAAAGGTCATGGTATCAGGTTGATGGACACATGGCATCGCTGGCCTTTAAGTTAAAACCCCTTGTAGAGGGATTGCAATGCTATAAATAATGTCAGCTAACAATATCCTGTAACACAACATATGACAGCAGCACACAACTGGTCTAGCTTTGGGATCACTACTTCCTTCTTGATGATAACTGCAGACTAATAATTTAAAAAAAAAAAAAAAAACTTAAACCACTCAAGTTGAATGAAAAACAGTTTTTATTTGAGATGGAACAAAACACCATAGTATGTCAACATCACAAACAAAACAAAATTTTTTTTTTTTTTTTTTTTATCCAAACAGCAGCACATGAATAGTGTTCTCTCTCAAGTGCATTTAGTAGTCTTTGTGAGCTGAATTAAGTAAACATGTCTCCAAATTGAAACTTTTGTATGGCCCATCAAGTTTCAGATGTGTTAGTCAGTGAGGCAAGCCTAAAAGTGGTGTCAAGACTGTTGTAAAGAAAATTCAGTCAGCTGATTGTTTTGCCGCACAGCATTTTTTTTTTTTTTTCAAACTACACATCTGCAATAGGAGTACCCCATCTGGGTACGTTGCCCAGACGATGCCAGCCCCTCCCCTTTATGGGGGAAGACATTCCATAGAAATGAACAGCAGTCAATGGGAAAGATTAGGTTATTAGGAATGTAGAAGCTTACAATATGAAAAACATACAGTTAAACAGTCATTGAGAGCAAAATCCAATGGCATGGCCAGTGAGATAAACATATATATAAGCTATTTATAACAAAACTACATGGATCCTAACAATATTAAATAAAAAAAAAAAAAATTATAGATGTACATGAGTGTCTGTTCAGACTCTCTTCATCAAACCGGACAGACAGTCCCATCTTGTGACTGGAGATGTCACAGAGCGACATCACATACCTTATGTGTGATCTTAACAGTTGAATGTGGTTAATAAGATGGTGAATGTGTGAAAAAACTGTTAACAGACAGACTACAGCTCCTGCTGTCACAGACCAATTGCTAGCTGAAAGTCATTAAAAACACATCACTGGTCCAACATTTGCTCGCTTTAGTCCTCTCTAGTTTCAGCCAAAAGAAACAGAATTATTCTTTGACACTCTTTTGTCATTTGAGAATAACAAAGCATGCCTTAAATTATGGCTTTTTAATCGTTTATGGTCCAAAACACAACTAAATGACTTTTAATTGCATTGCTTTCTAATTTATACCACCACTCAATCTGAGGGCTTGTTTTCCTCAAAATGGGGGGCTGGTCCCATTGGAAAGTGGGACATGACGTTGCATTGCTCTTAGACTATTGCTTGATTTCAGAAGGGGTAAATCCCGCCGTCAAATTGCACACTGCGAACTGATTGACGTTGGCGCAGTGAACATGGAGGCAGGCTGGCCCGCTTGGCCCTACTCCTGAGTAGGACCATTCCCGGCGCAGCCAAACTGGCGATGGAAAAGTAAATCAGCACGGTTTGGTTTGGCTTGGTGCGGTGGTTTCCCATCAATTAAGTAAACTATGGTGCTCTGCCATGGATTAATCTTTAGTTTTATTTGCCCCACCAGTGTGACATTGGTGGGGCAAATAAGACAAGGTCAGGACAAGGGGCAGGACTTCTCAAAAATGTAACCAAATATTCTGGCACAATCAGCATGTAATTTTTTAGCTTTTTTTTTTCTCCTTACAAAAATGTGAAGGATTTTTTGCCTTTGGCAGTGAGATCAGCCGCAATCGCCTAAAATTGCCACTGGAGGCGAAAGTGATATTTTGCCTGAAGTGCCTGAAGTGGAAAGTTGACATGGTAAACATCTGCTTTAATCAAGAACAGACCAATGAATATGTGTTTATCATGCGTCATATTCACTAATAATGACCGGTAAACATCTGCTTTAATCAAGAACAGACCAATGAGTATGTTTATCATGCGTCATATTCACTAATAATGACTGATGGGTGGATTTCTGTAAAATGGATCACAACATTTTAAAGCATACAAGGATTTTTTTTTAAATATACCCTAACTACCACAACATATTTTGCCTGTGAACATATTTTAGTGAACATCATTACTAAAAAAAAAAAAAAAAACGATTCCCGACATATGCGAGATCTCTAGATTGACAGTGTTTATCACTGGCTAATTTTGTGAGTACATTAAACAAAAACGATGTGTTCCTCAACTTCTTATTTTCAGTAATGTTTCTGTCGAGTCATCTTAATTGTCTGAATTGTCACTGTTGAACACCTCAGACTCTCTGTACCTCAAGGCACCTCTAAAATGACTTCCCTTTCCTTCATCTGCCTTTTTCCCATGCTCTACAGCCTGCAAGCCCACTCTCTCTTGAGTCTGTGTTTACAGAAATATTTCTGAGCTTAAGCACATACATGACAACACTAAAGATTCTGAATGTATACTGGATTCTTACATGATCCGTGTCGATAAACTCTTTAGCTCCATCACTGAAAAATACTGCACATACACAATCAAGAACAGGGATTTTGTTTTATTATCCTAATCTGACCTTGCATTAAAGTAATGCATAGTGTTCAGGTCTTATTATTTGTCCAACAGGCCCTTGTGCTGCGGCATCAGATGAAATGAGAGTGTGTGACCGTCTCAATCCGCCCTTTACCAGAGAACTTCAATCACTCAATATCTCTGAGCAGTATGCTTCCAATCCTCGCAAACAGCTGGCCCGGCATTTAGAACACATGAGGATTAGGGGGTTGATTTAGTTAAAGGCTCAATCCAGAATCAGACCATCGCACCACTTATGATGCCAAGATCACCTCTGTGCTGGCTTCATTATGTTTTCATGCTTTTTAGTTAGTTTCATACATTTGTAGCTTTGACTTAATGTAGAAAATCACTATTTTGTCTGTGTTGGAATAACTGAACTCTGTAAGGGAGATTAACTCTTTTTGGAGTGGCACTGAGACAGATCTTATTAATCAAGAGGCATTATTTTTGTAAAGCAATGTTCTAGTGTTTAAAGAAATGTTTTATCATGCTACTTTCACTTTAATTCATTCTGTGCTGAGGTTTTTCTTTTTTTGCAGTGTTTTTTTAACTAATACTGGATTAAAGTAATCCCTCTACTGTGGATATTTAACATCTTGCTTAGTCTCTCGTGTCATCATAAGCTCAGTTGGTAATCATATGTTTTCACTCTGCCGCAGGAATACAAGGAATGCAGGCGCTTCTGACAACATGGGTGTGAAAGCAAAGTGCAGGTGTGTGTGTCGCAGTGCTTTGACAGAGTGCATGAAAAAGGAATCTGTGAACTCAAGTAGATTTCCCAGTGGCCATGGGCTCTTATTGGTTAGCATGAGGGACTGATTTGCATATGGTGGGAGTGTCCTGAGCCTGCACTGGGATGAATGACTTGCTCAAGTCAGATAGCAATAAGGCATAGCACTCAGCAGAGGTCTGCGCTGCTCAACTCTCAAAATGCCTGCGTTACTCAGGCTGCTGTTCTTCCTGCTCTGAGTGGAAAGTGCTGGACCAGGACAGAAACATGTTCAAGAGCAGACACCCCAGCCTTAGCAAAAGAGGAGGAATCTGGGTAAGTTTGATGATCACTCACTTAACAGAAACAACTCATTTTTACACAAATACTGAGATAGAGACATGAGAGGGCCCATCTTCCTGTACTGTACTCTGTGCTGATTTTATTTTTAAAAAACTGCCTTTTCATGCAAATAAATAAACTCCTGGCACATCTGGCATGTTTTGATATGCTAAAGTGATACTTTAAATGTGGGTAAAGTTAGTGATTACAGCTTCAAGTCTCTGTTTAAAGACCTGCAGCTGCTTGTAAATACAAAAAATGCTTACAAATACTCTGACACAGAATAACATCACAACAACAATTTTTATTTTATTATGCAACACTCTGATTAAACCTGAATATCTTTTGTTATCTTGTATTACAGGGATTGTGCATCCTCTTGCTTTACACCAGCCCTCTCTCCTGTTTTGCAAATTTCAGCAAAGCAAAAGAGCTCATCTATAAGATAAAGGAGGGATTACCAAAGGGGACCTTCATAGGGGCCATTGGAGTAGACCTTAATTTGGATTTTAATGTGGAACCCCCATTTATATTCAATCTCCCGCAAAAGAAGGTCAGCGATCAGTACGTGAACCTGAATAATACCACGGGGGAGCTTTACACATCTGCTACTGAAATTGACAGGGAGACGCTCTGTCCGGATAACACCGGGGGAAGGGGCTGTGTCCTCTCACTGGACGTCTTTCTTCTGCCTCAGCAGTACTTCCAGCTCATCAAAGTTAAGATCTACATCGAGGACATCAATGACAACAGGCCAAAGTTCCCTGTGGATGAGATTTGTATTTCTGTTCCAGAAAATACACCCATCAATGCTCGTTATGCTGTGGAGCACTCTGCGGTTGATCCAGACCTGGGTCTGTATGGAGTGCAGACATACTGGCTTGTTAATGACTTTGGCATGTTCACACTGGATGTTGAAGAGAATGAGGGGGGTGAGTTGACACCCTTTCTCATCGTGACAGAGGCTTTAGACAGAGAATCCCAGGCTGAATATATCACAGATATCATTGCAGAGGACGGAGGGACTCCTCCTCTGCTGGGCGCAGCTACTTTAAAAATTGTAATCACAGATGTCAACGATAACTGCCCCCAATTCACCGAGTCACAAATTAATGTCACTCTGCATGGGAATACAACCAAAGGGGCACATTTGGCCCGTCTGCATGCTTTTGACCCTGACCTTGGTGCTAATGCTCAGATCGGCTATGCTTACAGTGAACGTGTGCCAAGGGAGACCAGGAGCTTGTTCCATTTGGACAGAGTCACAGGGGTGATCAAGCTAGCGGGGAAAATAGACACGGGCACCAACACATTTTACAAACTCACCATCCTGGCAAATGGACCTGGTTGTATCCCTGCTGTTGCCACGGTTGCTGTCCATATCATCAAAGTTGTTACAGGACCCCCTGCTGTCATACCCAGGTACATTGCACCAGAAAAGGACGGGGTGGTGTCATTAAAAGAGTCTGAGCCAGCGTTTTCTCCTATCGCTTTTTTTACTGTCAAAAATATTGATAAAAATCAAAAGGTGGACTGTCATTTGGAAGGGACTGGACCGTTTAGACTTGTTCCCTACCAACTGTTCAAGAACGAGTACCTGCTGGAGACTACAGAGCCCTTGGATTATGAGAAGATACAAGAGTATGAGCTTATTGTGGTTGTTAAAGATCACAAAGAGCTTGTCATTAAGACTTTCCTCAAGGTGCAAGTTTTGGATGAGAATGACAATGCACCAATGTTTCAGCAGTCTCTAGTTAAACTCTCTTTGGAGGAGAACAATCCACCTAATACCTTCCTGACTCAGCTCCAAGCCTCAGACCCAGACAGCGAAGGCAGAGGGGACGTCATCTACCTCCTTGGAGGGGATGCCCCTGGGATTTTCTTGGTGGATCGTGTGACTGGTATCCTGACAGTGACCACATCACTGGACCGTGAGGAGAAAGAGACTTACCGTTTCATCATAAGAGCAGTGGATCAGGGTACACCAAGGAGGGAGTCGATTGCAACTGTGGTGCTGACCGTTGAGGACCGCAATGACAACAGTCCACGCTTCATCAACAAGGACTTCACGTTCTTTGTGCCAGAGAACTTTCCAGGGTACGGCGAGATCGGGGTCCTCTCTGTGACGGATGCAGATGCTGGGAAAAACGGTTGGGTGGCTCTTTCGATCCTCAATGGCAGTGACATCTTCCTCATAGACACAGGCCGTGGAGCACTGAGGGCCAAGACCTCGCTGGACCGTGAGCAACAAGGGACATACCAGCTGTGGATTGAGGCAATCGACGGTGGGGAGCCTGCACTTTCCTGTGTGACTATGGTGACTGTACTCCTATTGGATGTAAATGACAACCCTCCTATTGTCCTCTTTCCCCAGTCTAATCAGTCCTACATGTTAGTACTTCCCAATACAGTCCCAGGAACATCAATCACAGAGGTCTACGCTGTGGACAAGGACACAGGCATGAATGCTGTGATCGCTTACAGTATCATTAAAAGGAAAGGTGGTGAACCAGGGTCATTCGCCATCGATCCAGAAACAGGAAATATCACGTTAAAGAGGGAGCTCAGCAACCGGGGTCTCTACAGCCTTCTGGTGAAGGTCAGTGATCATGGTCAGCCTGAGCCCCTCTACTCAACTGTCATGGTTAACTTTTTTGTTAATGAAACTGTGAGCAATGAAAGCTACATTCAGAGTCTTCTGACAAGAGAGGCTGACATTGAAATAGAGGAGAGGCCCTGGTATGTTGGCCAGATGACAGAGGGGCCTGAGAGATACGAGTTGTTCCCTTGTCAGCCTGTCCTCATTGCTCTGTCAGTGACGTGTCTGGGGCTTTTCTTCACAGTTGTCACACTGACATCTTACATATGCTGTAAGAGACATAAAAAGCAGCGAAAGAAAAGATCAGAAGTGGAGGTACCTTTAAAAATGAAGAATGACTCTATGCAGGTTGTGAACAAGAGACTCAGGCAGATCTCGAACATCTGATTTTCAACCGTCCAAAACCATCACTGTTTACATGAATGTTTACAAAACTCACTGTGAGGAGTGGAAGTCTTACATGAGGTTGCTCATTCTGGTTTTGTCATATAGTTGCTATTACTCAGACATGAGGTATGGCTATTAAAAAACAAGACAAATTCTGTAATACAAGTTTTATTGAATATAAACATTTTCAATGTCTTTCTCTTTCAATATACTCAACATCTCACCGCATTCGGTGCTAAACCAGGTGAACAGGGAGGGAGATCAAACACTGTGACATGTTTTTGGACCAGAAACTGCTTTACTAAGAGCACAGGGTGAGCTGGTGCGTTGTCTTGATGAAGAAGGAAACAATTTTTCCCCAGTTGTGGTCTCTTTCTTCTGACTTTTTCTCACAATTTTTCTAGAGTCTCTTTGCTAATAGTGTTGCATCACTGACTCTTCTGGAACCCACTCCTCCAAAATTATCGGCCTTAATGTCAAAGAAAACAACATGGACTTGAATTTGGATTTGCTTTGTCGCTCTTTCCTCATCCTTGGTAACAAAGGCGTTTTCACAGGCATTGAGTGCCGTTTTGTCTCAGGATCATATTGGAAGATCCAAGTTTCAATGCATTTAATCACTCCTAAAAAATGTGGGTTTCCTTCAATTTGTTACAAAATGTTTGCACAAATTTGCCTGCATTTTTCTTTTTGATCATGAGTCCAAAGTTTTGGGGCAACTTTAGCACACACTTTTGTCATTTTCAAATTTTCTTGGTAAATTTGTGAAACCATCTCTTTATCAATGGAGACCATTTCTGATATCATTTTTATACTGAGCCATCAATCATTTAGAACGATTTGTTTAATTTGTTGAATGTTTTCAGAAGTTTTGATGATGGGCCTCCAGAACAATCATTGTCTCGGATATCCTCTCTGCCTTCACAAAAACTTTTGTGCCATTCACACATGTGCAATTAACATGCTGTGTTCCCCATACACCTCAGTTACGTCAGTAAGATTTTGCTACTTTTCGACAAAATTTCAAGTTAAAGCATTAGTCAACTTTTAAGCCAAGTGAATGACTATTTTCCAACGCCATAGCAAAAGCGTATGCACTTCATTCAGCATCTTACAGTGAACTAAAGACGCCGCTTATTGGAAACTGAAAATAATTAGTAGTGGGTGAAAACCCAACCTTTAATATATAACACTTGGTGTGACTATGAACCACATGGTTTTATCCTCATAAGCGAAGCCTCATTATTTAATAGCCATACCTTGTATATTGTCATTTGACTTTTACATGAGCAAACAGAGGCATTTTCCATTTTATAATATTCACGGTTCATGAAAATTAAATGTTAAGGATCCATAAACCAAAGTCAAGAATCTGTTACTACAATGTGAAAGTAATAACAGCTTTATAACAAAGTCAAAAGGGCAACTCATTATAGATAACTTTGTCTAAGGTCCAATGTAAATACTGTATAAATATTTTACAACTTTATATTAAACTTTTGCATTGGCATTACAAGGATACAGGGCAGTTTAAGGCACAGCATTTTTTTTTTTTTTTTTTTTTTTGTCTTTAGTATTTTTGGAAAGTTTGCATCCCTTTCCTCTATCTGCCACATCTACAAAGAAAAAAAAATGTTATCCAGATATTTTCATCTCTTCGTATTTAAACTTTATAACTATATTTATATCTATACGATAAAACATAAATGTCACATTGAAAGTGATAAAAAGGGCTTAACAAAATTTGATACTTAAAGTCCCTGTAAAGAGATAAAAAAAAAAAAAAAATGTTTATTTTAGGTTTGTTGTATGACAGGCCACTGTATTATGAACCACCAGGCCAAATTTCAGTCATGAAAAACATTTCTAAGTTTATAAAATCAAGCTTCAAAATCATGAAAAAAAAGAGGCAGTAAAATCTGCTCTAGGGTGGTGTGGGCATGTCAGTTGAATGAGCTGAAGCCACGCCCACTCATGAGAAATACAAACCTCTAAAATTAAAAAAAATATGCTTCTGATCAGAGAGACAGAAGTTGGGGATTAAATTTACTGTTTTCTGGCACAAATTTCTCTGTTAAGATACTTTTAATAACCCGACAGCTTTGGAAAATTTTCCTCAGCCCACATCAAACAATCAAACACTTCAATCAAGATAGTTACATCAGTTAACAACAGACTACACCGAGATGAACTGGTGAAGTGGTTTTATATTAGCATTGGGGGGGGCAGGGTAATTTCCAATCAAGACTGGTGTTGTCATGGGCTCATACTGTATACTATCCCTGCTCAGATAAAACTAAGCCAGGAAAGAGGTGGTCTAAATTTTAAAATTCTGTCACACATAGATCTTAGTGTTCTCACATGTTTACAGGAACTGTATTCTAACATATCTAGTGTGTTAAGACACAAAGTTTGTTTTTCACTTTATGGGGACTTTAAAGCAATTGGTGGGTTTACTGTGTCACTACCTATAGGTCCTAAAGTTGTGCAGTGAATGCACAGTATGCACAAGTTCCCTTTGTTCTGTATGAGGTGCATGACAATCAACTGTTGAAACTGCAGCAAAATTACCTAGAAACACTTTGCGGTCACTTTCAGATGCTGCTGGTTTTTAATGACTGAAATCTGTGTAATTGAAGAGGTTCTTTAATGAACTGTTTCTTGTCAAAATTTTGCATGATATGTGACAGAAGTATCCAGATATCCTATTTTCTGTAAAGGCTCAGAGCAGTTACTGATCATGTAAAGCAGAGGTGTCCAAACTTTGTCCACTGAGGGCCACAAACGAATGTAAGGATGGTGGGGCCACTTTCATATACCCCAACTTGAGGATATTAAAGTTAGTAAAACCAATCTAATGAAGGTTAAGATATGCTAAGTGGCTGGGTATGCTTCAAAAGACTAGTTGGTGGCCGACAAGACAAATAGCCCATCATTTTAAGAATTTTAGCGAGGCCAATCAGACCTGAGGGGGCCCTGGTAGGCTAGTACTGGCTCTGCCCCTGGAACACTATCAGTATAGATTTGCTGCTGTGGCTGTAACCCATCAGGGCATTATAAATCAAGACGTTATTATTTGGTTTCAATATGTTGTCTAAATTCAGTTAAAAAGTCCCAAATCAAAATGTCAAAATGTTTGTTTACCGAATTAGCATGGTAGCTAGGCCTTGCACTGAAACGAAGAAGTGCAGGGCAGTCAGGCACAAGTGTCATGTTTTAATGTGGGCCATATTTCATTTTACTTTAAATTTGCTGAGGGCCAATCAAAAATAGGCTGTATTTGGCCCTGGGTCATAGCTTGGACACCTCTGATGTAAAGCTTTTCAAAAGGCCATTCTGAGTTAACAGAAAGTTTCTAACACACTGAACGACTTCAATCTCGTCACCCTTCTTTTCACAATCTTGGGATCATAATGTGTCTGTGAAAACTTGCTAAGTGTTTGTGAAAGAAAGTCAAAGCAACTATTAAAGATGTTTTATTTTTATAATATATTGGATATCCTCCTGTATTAAGCATTATCTAATGGGATTTTTTAAAAGTGTGGTATTAAATAAGGTTTAAAAGGGGTTAATCTCAACTTTCAATCAAAGAACAGTTAGTACTTTCATGCACAAGTACATGAAAAACTCATCTTTAAATGCTGGTCAAGTTTTGCAAAGATGATCACAGCCAATAAAGGCAAATTTGCTGAAAATGGGATAAACTGAGAAACCTAATCAAAGCAGATGTTTCACATTATCAAAGCTGCATGATAAATTATTACCTCTCTTTAATGCATGGATAATTAAGTGCATTATTAATCAAATAGAGTCTAGTTTTGATTGCATCCTCTTCAGACAAGATTAAATCTGGTGCACAAATTAACAGCTGCATTGTAGCTGGGAGAGATGAAAGAGTTAAGGATGAAAAGCCTGAGAGCCTGTGCTGTTGTTGTTGTTGCGATCGCCCACACAGGTCAGAGCTGGTGAGGTAACACCTGAGAGTCACACTTAAAGGAAAAACACTGAGATGACTTGTAGCTACAGCTGCTCCTGTCTGGAACATTTGAGGATCAATCAATTTAGCTCAAGTGACATCTCTCACCTTACTTGAGTGTTATTGGCAATCACTGTAGTACCAACACAGCAGTGCAAATATCACCTTAGAAAACCGTGGGAGTAGTTTTGAAGCTTTCTCTCTCACTAAATGACACCTTAGTGCCCTCTGCTTTACAAAGTTGTTGATTTTCTGTAAGCTAAAATGTATGTTCAAATAATGGTTGTATAGACAGAGAGCTTTCAAGGATCTTTGTTTTCTTGTTAACCATGCCCACTCCTACATGAGGAACTCTGTTGTATTATGTGTCCTTATAAACCTGTTTGGGTTAGGTCCTTACGAAACAGGAGACACGCAAACAAACCTGCTGAGAATGTATTCACACGTGTCTCAAGTGATAATCGGCATTTCAGGACGGAAGCCTGCCATGTAAGAACAGAGCACATCAGGGCCTAAAAACAGCTCAGTGTAATCCTCAGTAATCACCGCTGGCCAAACACTGCATCGCACAAATATGCAGGAAGATAATCAGACACACTTTTTACACACACAGCAACGTCCTCAAGACAGGTGACAAAATAGGTGTGCACTCACACAAGATCATGTACAGCTAATGACTTTTAAATGCATTTTATCTGCCTTATGTAAGAGAACAAGTGTCAGCGGCTTGTGCTGTTGATTTAGGACTGCAAATAGAGATTACTTCGATGAAAGTCGGCAAGGCAACATGGTTAACATCTTGAAGGGGTTCAAAAGGGCTCTGTTCTGTCAGGTTGTTTGAGATCAACACAAGAAGCCAAGTAAGCATGCTTTTTCCTACGTGTTTGTGTGAGAGAGACAGAGAGCAGAAGAGGGAGAGACAAAAAGAGAAGGATTCCTGTACTAACAAGTTCAGTGAGCAGGAATAAGTTCAGTCTGTTAGCCTCATGCATGGTTGTCTTTATTCGTCTCTATGCCTGCGAGACACCTTCACATAAAGCTTAAGATAACAACCTGATGTTCTAAAAAGAGCTGAAATCAAGTTAAGACTCTAAGGTGTCATTAGCTTCACTTGGAGCAAAATTCTTCTAAAAGTGCCTCTTCTTAATCCAGTCAGAAATGTCAACTTTCAGACAGTTTTGTTCCTTCACTGTAGAGAACATTAAAAAAACACCTAGGCACCAGTAGCTCTGTTTGGTGCACGTCTTTCCTCCACTCTACCTGTCTCTTTTCAGCTGCCCTATCAAATAAAGGCAAAAATGTTAAAAAAAAAAAAAAAAAAAAAACTTCAGGTTAAAATATAGAGCGTACAAGAATCTTTCCTTTCTTAACTTCTGAGACTAGGTCCAAAAGCAGCACCCTCTGCCAGCCAGGTACTATGTCAAGATCTGACCTTCCCATTTATCAGCAAGAATCAATACTGAATCAATAATGTGTGCTGGAGCATTCACTATCTGCCAACAATAAATAACTCCGCTGCCCAGGCAATGGCTGCTGCAGCCAAATGACACAAAATATAAGGTGTCTTCCACCCTATTCTACAGTCATTTTTACACAATTCAAACAATAAGAGCTTAAGATTAATTGCCGTAATAACAATGTATGGTTCATTTTACTGTATCAACTTTCTCATTTACCCTTTCTCACTCTTTAATTAGTCTTTTCCCTCAGCTTGTTGGGACAGGAAAAACACAGTGATATAGGCCCTTTAGGCCTATTACAGCTTAAACACAGCTGTTACAATGATAGAGGATACCCCTGTGTGCAAAAACAAATACTCTGGTCCTGGTTTGTAAAGGGCTGGAAGACCACAAAGGCTCAAAATAAGTACATCAACTATTCACTAAAAACCCAAAATTTAACAGTGTTGAAATGGCCACTGGTGCTTGTTCTGTATTTTCTGATCAAAAATGGAAGCTATCAACATTTCTTCCATGCCTGTCAGTTTTAACTGGGGTATTAGACTAACCTGAAACTATGGTTTTTATGCTTTGTGGATGTGTTTTGGCTCAACACTCTTTAGAAAATGTTCTGTTCAGCCATAATAAGGTCAGGCTAATCAACATTTATTTACATGGTACAGGCTTCAGCAGCATTGAGATATTTGTGTAAACAACCAAAATGACTGCTAGTCATGCGGTGCCAAACGAGATACTATGTTTTGTCCCGGTGCCACAAATCAGTATGAAAATATAAACTTAAGCATGATATGAGTTAAAAAGGAAAAAAAATTATTCATCAATACCTGTTTCGATCCCACAGTGGTGAAAACTTGAGACACGGGGATCAAAAAATGCAGTTAAACTCCAGCCAAAAAAAAGGACACTGCACAAAACATGCATGCAATCCACGATTTAGACTAGGGCTACGCAATTATTTGAAATCTAGATTAAGTTGCAACATGTCTTCCTGCAATTTTCAAATCACAGAAGGTGCAATATTTCTTTGAACCTTTGATATACAGCATTTGGGAAAAGGACAGAGCCTTTGAAAAAAAAAAAACTCGAACTGTGACTGGATGAACGTTCTTTCACATCTTTACGGGTCAGTCAGAGCAACAAAACACGTGACATCATCACCACTACCGAGGTGCATGTTCACAGTTACCAAGGAATAAACTCCATATAGACCTGCATAACACAAACCATGGCGACTAAAGACATGTCAGTACACGGCTTTTGTCGTTTTTGAAAAGAAAACAACTCAATGCTGTTCTTTGTTCTTCTTTTAACAAAGAAATGTCGTCAAGTTCTGATAAAACAGGTGTTTTAGCAGCATCCATGCTAATGTCTTACTGGTGTCTGCAAACTAACAATCAAATGTGTATGATAACTACATGTGATGACCATGTTTAAAATACTGTTTAATAGTTACACATCATCTCATATGTTACTGAGCAGTCTACACAGAAGTGACCATTATCATTTACTACAAAATTGGACCATATAACAATATGAACTACGTCAGTTCCTAAAAACCTTCCAAAAGCAAACATAAATGGTTGGACCAAATTCAACGGTAGTCGTTTAAACCGTCTTGAAGGCATTAGATTCAGACATCAGCCTCATGGTGTCATGTGATTAGAATTCAGTGGTTCACAGAGAGAGGATCTCAAAATGCTCAGTTCAACAATTAAAGGACAAGGCACACAATCACATCTGGGGCATACAACATAAAACCCAGATTTGACATCTGAAATACAAATCCACCACCTGCGTCAGCAGCTCTGGCAATCTGTTCTGCATTGGGTGAGAAGATCCAACAGTACAGTATCGCATAGCATTTAGATCTATACAGCCCTCAAGCTGACATGATCCTCCTCGTAATCTTTAACCCAGACATTAATTGTTTTTAACCTTCAGTAGTGTCATTTGGATTTCCCTGTCTCTTAGTCAGAGTTAAACTTGGCAACAAACAGCTGGAATGGGGCTCCCATAGGCTGAGACAGGCCACAGCTTTTCTACTTGACTGATCACCTCCTGTTGGAGTAATCCTGATGATAGTGGGTCTGGCTTCTTCAGAACAGAGCGGGATGGACAGTGTAAGGGTGACTAGGCTTAGACCAGGTTCTTGAACTCTTTGTGACCCAGGGGATTAGTGTTCTGTAATTTAAACTATATGAAGGTTATTATGACGAAAAAGAAAGAGAATATGTTGGCATCAAACATTCAGCGGCTTCACACTTTTCTCAGCAAGTTGAGCTTTAAGCTCATTTTCCTATCAGCATTTTCAACATAGGGTTATATACAAGACTGATACCCTACAGACTCAGCCAAACCTATGCCCCTGCAAAGTATCTCTCTCCCTTTCTTTCTCTCCCTTTCTCTCTGGAGAAAAGTCTATCTGAAATTACATTAAATTCTTAATGGTGTAGACAGCCAGTAATTACCATCAGTCACAGCCCGATCCCATTTCCAGATTGGCTTTATTGTAATGTCCTGGCCTTGAAATCAAACAAATAAAGACACAATGAAAGGCCCAGGTTGGGTTACACAGTTCTGCTGAATAGGAGGGGCTACATTTCCCAAGTTATGACACCAAATACAACCCCCCACCCTTCACCCCCTGCACACACACTTTGTCCCCCCTCTTCAATAATGCATCTCCATATTTTCTCACAGAAAATCTCTGCCTTTGATCTAAAGCATCTTTCGTTTGCTGTGATGCAACCACATATAATCCAATAGTTCTCTTTTGGTCCTGCTGTGGATTAGATTACTAATATGCTTATTCCTCTGTTAGATTTCAGTTTCATCCCAGTCAAACATTCAGGAGCAACTTATTTCCCACAAGTGCAAACGATTTAAAAGCAACAAATTGAACATTAAAGCAATCCAACTGGACAGTTCTGCTCAACAGTGTTCCCCTTATTAATCAGGATCATTATAGCTGACATTATAATAAGTCTTTATAAATGATATCAGCTATGATATTTGAAAATGAAAACTGTGGCTGAAGCACAGTATGATTGCTTCTGCTGAACAAAACTAGAGCAGGCCAACACTTTCTGGAGAAGTGAAATTATGCCTGGAACTCTCTGGTACCAGGCTTAGAGCAGACAGTCCTCACCATGCAGATCTTTTGGCTTTACAGTCTTGTCTTTAATACCACCATTAAACATCTTCAAAGAGGCCATTCTGACAGTGACAGAAAACAGGACACACTCATTTACAAAGCAGCACTGTTCAAAAAAAATGCTGTCAAGCTATAGCTGCCAGTGACATACTTACACTGACTGATGCCTAAGTGCTGTGGGTCGTTAACTGAAACTGATAAATACTCTGTGAGGCAAGATAACATGTTTTTAGATCAGTTAGAGTTTAAATTCGAGTTTATATCCAAGTCCATTGGCACCTTTTTAAGTTTCATTGGAAGGAAGGAGCATCACTGAGGACAAATCTGAGACTGAGATATTTTTGATCAGTGATAATGAGTATTCTGTGATACAAAGCAATGATTACAAGTCTTTCAGTAGTATGTCTTTCATTTCTAAAAATTAAGCAGAGAACAAACTACAAGTCAGGATATCCAGTAGCTGGACTGGAGTCCATTTTGGCAGTTCTTCAGTACTTGATATTCTTAGGCATCTCAACACTTATAAGTAGGGCCGGAAAATTAATCACATTTTAATTCCAATCAGAATTGTGAACTACAAAAACAAGATAATTATGGCTAAAATATTATTGTGCTGTATGCAGTGTAACACTTGTTTTGTCATGTGGTAAATAATCTGTCTGTTCGTATATTTTGGCCATAAAATTAACCATTTTACGTTTCTTCATCATCTTGCATTATTTTCATATAGGGGTGTGACAAGATCTCGTGCCGGCGGATCTTACCAGACTAAAACTTCACGAGATTTGTTGTTGAAGTGAAAAATGTCGTGCAAGATTAACAGGCTGTGTAAATGCAGTTGAGTAAGAACCATTAAGTGGTCCACCTTAAGTGGAAAGTGTCCTGCTTTTGCTCCTGACACTTTAAACAGTTTGTTTGAAAGCTAGTAAAGAAACCAAGCACAGCTGATCCTTTGATACCTGTTTGAATTACTGCAACTAGCCTCACCCCAACCCCCCTTGCACGCTCGTACTCATCCGAGCTGCACGTTAGCGGCAGACTTAAGAAAATAAATCATCACGCTGTGCAATAAATCTGCCACTGCTATATATATGAGTCTTGCACAGAGAGGCTTGCAAAGGGATGATGTGCATTACTTTGTCAACTTTCCTCCATTTATCTCACTGTGCATCTGTGTCACTCATCTATCGCAACATAAAAGCCTGTGTTACACTGCAGGGGTTAACTAAGTAGTATGAACCAAGCTATAGCAGCAATGCAGTCGCTAATAGTGTGCCATTTTTTGTCTAACACACACTCGCTGCTGAGATCTGTGTGTGTTATGTGTCAAAGCTAGGGATGTTCCTATGTGTCTATTTCTCTATTTGGCTAAACGCTGATCTCTAACGTCTAACTGACTCATAAATCTCATGCCAGCTAACTTAATAAATGTATTTGACCGTTTAAGCGTTGAACCGCACACATCCCTAGTCAAAGCCTACATGAAAAAAACGGACTGCAAAAGAATTTTAGATTAAAATATCCTGCAGATTACTACCAACATGTTATTGAAAAGCAGATTTCTTTAAGTGTTCCTAATGTTGATGATCCCTCATAGAGGGTAAGAAATTCAGACATTATTTACTTTTTTAAAATACACAAAGATAGTTCAGGTTATCCAACAACTTCTATGATCTTTATTTTCAATGGAATTATTGCAATAAGAAGCATAATAATGAGGATGTGACACACTATTAACATGCATGAATTCTTGATATGAAAAGTTGTTAAATGTATGTTTAAGACATGGCTGGGCAAGAAAAACTATATGTAAGTAATAATATTCAGAGTAAGATGATTGATAGTCAAAACTTTCCAAAATGGACCTGCATTCTTTGCATTTTATGTCGTTAACTTGAATAAAAGAAAAATGTCCATCTATCTTATAATTAAAGTTTAAAAAAAGTGTAAAATCTCGTCCTTCTCAGAGCCCAAACCTCGTCTCTTCTTATCAGAAGTGTCTCGTCACAATCCAAATTTTAGACATTTATGTTTTTTCCCACTGATGTATTTCCTTTATTGCTTGTATTTCAAAGTGTTAAAAGGTTTGATAAATATATGTGATGTAATGTTGTTAAACCAACAAGTAATCACATTTTGTAAATGTGATTTCAATACCAATCAAGATCATCCTGATTATGTTTGTTTTGCTATGATTGAGCAGCACTACTTCTAAAACAGTGGTTCTTAACTGGCGGGTTGGGCCCTAAATTGGGTCCCAGGGCCCTTTTCAATGGGTCATCAGTGTGTGCCTATAAACCTGTGCCAGTAAGTCTGTAACATGCTTCATTCTATTAGTTTTTTCACATGATTTGCGCTCTCCAATTTCCAAACATTGTAACATTGAGTTGATGGTGGATCCTGAGTTTCAATCTGTGCATAACCACTCTTCTAAGAAAACTCTTTTCTGTGACTGCCAAAATACAAGGCATGTCATTGACAGGCATCAGATTCAGTTTCTCTATAATTTCTCCAGCTCGATAAACTACATAATACCATGTTTTGATTTGGAGTAGATGAAATACTAGCAAGTGTTTGAAGCTTCCTTGAGGAGTTAAAATGTATTTTCACAGACATGGACTTCTGCAAATGTGGAATGCTGCTCCTCCGCGTCTCTTTTTGCTGAGTAATGTACAGGCCATTCCCTGTTTAGCAGATGCAAGACTAGCTATTAGTGTTTAACTCTGTGTAGTGTGAAACAACAGAAGAGTGATTGCAGGACAAACCGGTTTTTAATGTACTTCTCATTCCAAAAGCAAAGCAAATTTCTTTAAAGAGCAAGAAAAATACACTTACAGTAACAAAGAAAAACATGCAGATATGCAAACAAATTCATTCCAAGTTGTGATTTTCTTCACATGCACTAATGGTTTCATGAATGGGCTCAGCACCAAGTGAGTTTATATCAATTCATCTATGATTAGCAGTAGCTACTGTCGTTTGGAAGGGATTACTTTATTTATGGTTTAACAAGTGACCGTGTTAACTGGTGACAGGTGAAAGTGTTGATGGTTGTCATAGTGGGAACATGTTAAAAATAGAACATTTTCATCATGTAGAAAAATATAATTTAAATGAAAAACTAAACAAAGTTTCTCTTAATGTGTTTGCTATCTGTTATTATGACAACCACTGATGCATTTGACATACGGTCATAACTTAACATGGTCATTCATTAAACCATAACACGAGTCTTTGATGACAAACAGAAGATAGTTACTGTTATCTTTATTGTCTGAGTTGGTTTGTAGTTGTTGACTGTTGTTCTGCTTATTTGAACTCCTTGTGGTTGTACCTGATGTGAACTCAGCATATGAACTGTTAATGTAGAAGACTACATTACTTTAGCACACAAAGCAGACACGTATGGTGAAGTTTCTTCTTAGTCAAGGGATTGTAGACTCCACAGTGAAACTAATGTGAATCCATCATAAATCAAATCCCCATTCCACCTCTGAGCTGTACAGTAGCTGTGAAAGTAGAAGAGGATTGTTGTTGGCGCCTTGAAAATAATAAACATCCATAGTTGCCTGCCAGATGGTTTCCACTCTCCGCACAGGGGAATCACAAACACCCTTTACCAAAGTGGTCTTTTCTTTTTTTTCTTCCTGGCAGAATTACAACCAATTACATTAATTCCACCACCCACTGTATCGAACAGACTACGTATATAACTAGGCCTGTGCTCAAAAAAATCAGTCTGGCTATATATCATCATGTGCGCCTTGCCGATACATGTATCGATACAGATTTTACAGAATCAATATTGCCGTGTTGTTTTTATGTAATTTGTCTTTGGTTTGTGTGTTGCGCTGTATGTTGAGCCATGCCTAATGCAATTTTCTGTTATGACGGACAAAGTCTTCTGAATCTGATTCTCACCGGGTAATGTTGATCATAGTTTTATCAACTGCCAGCAAGACTTAAAGCAAAGACAATGGACCCAGAAGTCAGGAGTTG
This sequence comes from Cheilinus undulatus, assembly GCF_018320785.1. NCBI lineage: Eukaryota > Metazoa > Chordata > Actinopteri > Labriformes > Labridae > Cheilinus > Cheilinus undulatus. The sequence goes on along the minus strand of NC_054865.1, from coordinate 42,921,629 downwards.
GACATGAGCCATGCAAGCTGTGGAAAAACAAGGTAAAACACTGCAGCAACACAAATCTTCATGGACACTAGGCAATTAGCAGTTAGCAACAACGGCTAGGCTCACTTGGCTAATCTGTGTTGTCCAAACCAGCACTGAATAATGCTGTTAAGTTAAAATTTCCCTCAACTTCGAAACAAAAATAAAAAAAAACCAATATAACATGAAAAAGAAGAGACACAAAAGAGAAGGTAATTTTAGGTTTAAAAAGTTAAATATTACTGTATTTGCATTTATTGATAGCTAAATGTTTAGATATAACTATTTGAATTTACTTGGATCTCTGAGCATCTGAATTTAAGAGTTTAAGGTGTAAGAACCTTTAAACACTACATCTTCTGTTATCCTCTACAATAAAAAACAGCATCTGAATTCAGGGTAGGGCATGTTTATCATGCTTATTACTCCAAATCAACATGAATCACTTGAAAATTTGAAAATACTCTGATGTACCAACCACAGATATCCTCTGACAGGAAACCTTTTGTAACAAGTCTTTTAGAAAACTGCTATAAAAACACTTAATGACAGACTTTAAGAGAGTTTGTGACATTGTCACTTAAACAACTTCATCATTTGCATGTCAGGGTAAATAAGAATTTTCTTTCCCAAATTTGTGCACCTCTGCACCTTTTTTTGCAATTCGTTCAGCCCATGGTTCAAGCATACTTTAGCTGGTAATAGGATGAGCTCTCTGTCTCATGTTAAAATTAAGCGTTTTCTGATAAAGTCCTCTTTGATATAAGAGGCCTTTCTGGTTATTATTTTTTGTAAATTCAGACCTAGAACTCTGAAAATCTGCTTCAAGTTTCTGAGAGTGAGAGGCATGATGAAACAGTCTGAAAATCTCCCCTATGACAGGATTGCATGCACAATGTGCCTAAATCAACAGAAGGTCAGACAATTTCCCTTTAGGCCTTCATGGCCTTTCACATCCTGGTCGCTGCTTAATCCTTCATTTACTAAAAGAAGCACAGAAAATTAAATCAACAAAATTATTACTTTTGCAAGCTGTGAAAACCCAAACATTTAATCAAATGACACAAAACAAGGTCCTCACCCCATCTTTGCCTTTAAATGAACATTTTAAAGCTACTGTAAATATCAGTCAACCAGCAGTACTTGGTTTAAATGGTTTTCAGTCTCACAAACTGGTTGGCTTCAAATTATGTGCCATGTGAGTTCTTTCAGATGCTTCTGCTCAACAGGAAATTAAAATAGAGGAAGTAGCAGACAGGCAGAGAATTATTTAAGAGACATTCATGTTCACTGATTAGTTTAAGGCTGGTTGAAGCATCACTCTATGCATTTTCAAAGAGCGTCTTGATTCAGAGAGCACCAACTCCCTCTCCACTTCCCTGTGTTTTCTCAGCCGACTCATGTTCCACCACTGGTGTTCCCTTCAGGCTGATACAGATCAGTGCAATACAGACCCTCAAAGGTACATGAACAGAACAAATTTAGGGGAATGCTAATGATCCTTTTAGATCATTAGACTGGAGGAAGGTTAATAAAGATGTTTCAGACGTGTGCTTTATTTAACTATGAGTGGATGCATACATAAAACAAACAGAAGTGTTATTCTGGTTTTCCCATTTATCTAACCTAACATTGTGAACTTAATTTGCTTCCTAAAGGTCAGAATTATCACCATCTTCTCTGTAATATATTAGTTCTTCTTAGGTGATCTCAGATACATAGATACTGCTTTTTGCATATGTTTAATACTCTAAATGTAACAACAATGATCTAAGAGGCACTTTGGGACACTAGTAGAAACTCTTGTGTAAGTTTACCCATGTGGAATAATGGAAGTGACTCTACTCTTTGTCCAGTATTTCCCACTAATGACCACCAAAGTATAATTATAAACTTTTTTAAATTCATATATGATTGCTATAATGAGCATGTAAGAGTGAAAAGTCCACCAGTCTGTCCTTCCAATAAATTCACTTATGAGTTGTGGTGTCTCATGTTAAAACTGAAGCTTCTTATGCTTTCCTTTTTATTATTTTCTGCAGCCACTTCCTTCCATTACTGTCCTGCACCCAAAGCTTAGGATGATGGTTGTGATGGATGACATCATCATCATCTGTGGGAAATACAGTTTTCGATAACAACACGTTTCCCATTCATTCAATTATTAACATCTCTAATAGTCAAGATGAGACCACAGCTCTGAGAAACTTTTATGAAATAGGATCTATGGAACAAATTGTAAACCGGCCAGCATTTGCAGACTACATTAGCTATTCCTGTAAAAACAATTTAAACTTGTAAGGCCTGTAACCACTAACTGCCTTTTTGCTGTATCACAGCTACACTTTCAGAGCAGTACTAACAAGCACTTACTGGAGGTCACTCTGTGAACTTATATTTGCTTTGTTATGGATTTTTTTTCATCAAGAAAATGGTAAACGATGTAAAGGAAATGTGTCTCAGCACAAGCAGCTGCTTTGGAGCTGGAAATTATACCCTCAAAAAGACAAGTCAGACCAGTTTCTGTTATATCACACTTTTGTTTTAAGATTTTTGATTAGCTTTTTGTCCTAATAGGTTGTTTGCAATCATGTGATCCAGAATGCAGAATGACCACTGGGGGTCAGGAAGTGTGCCAGTCATTAGAAATGAATGGGAACAGAGGAAAGTTAGCACTCAACAGTTCCAAATGGATCTCTACGCTGCAACTGTCATCAGACAATTTCTACATACATTTATTACAAGAGACTTTTAACACAGTTTAACTGATTTACCTAGCATGGAGGGAATCAAAATAATAAATATTAGCAATTTATTTATTTTTGTTTAAAAATATTTTTTCATAAATTGAATAATTTCAAGAAAACCATTGAAAATGACTGAAACACTGCAGTATATATGCCAGGCATGTATGCTGCATTGTGACGCTGCCACAGAAATACACCAAAAACAGAGAAGAAGATTATGGAGCATGCACATTAAACTTGTGCATTGTACACAAACACAAGAAGAAGAAGATGATGAAGACGACAGCACAGAACATGAATGCTTGAGCAACAACTGAGATGTCAGATGTTAGACTATGAATTCTTACTCCTGCTCTGGGGCACACTGGATTACAAGATGACCAAAAACTGCAAGATGGAAAGCGGTGAGTATGGACAAGTGTTGTTGTTGGGGTTAGTGGATGCGGGTTAAGAAGGGCTATGATGTGATCGTTTCAGAAAAGATGCGCTTGGTTGTATACACAGAGATACAAGAGTGGCGTAAACACATTTGTTCATTTTGGGACCTGCTTTAAAACAATAGCATTTTCATCTGGATGAAACGCCAATAAGATAAACTGTTTTTGGAAACGCGTCTCTGTGTGGACGGCCCCCTAGTGTCTAACGTCGTCTTGTCAAAAAAAGGTTGACAAGACTCTAGAGGTTTCTTGTAGTGAGCTCAGAGGCTAGCTGAGACCCTTTACCATATAAATTCCTCATTTTGTCTCAAACATTCTTTAAATTGAAATGGGGATGGACCATCAATCGAGTAAACCTTGTGTGGTGAGTGACTGGGTGAGACGGTGTGCCATTCATGAATGTGCATGCTCTCCATAACCACAGTAGCTAGCCCTCATTTGAGTGCCACGTTCTTTTCCTCCCCTCTTTGTCGTTATCTAACCCACATTTAAAAAGAGATGGATTTCAGCTGAGGAAACCGGGTAAGAACAGAGATTCATTTGCTAATCCATGACAAACTGTATTGAAGTGGACTAAACTGCTTTGTGGAAATGAACTATACATGAGTGTTGTGTGACACCACTTGACAAGCTTTAGACAGAGGCTGTTTTAACTCATGCTGGCTGAAGATTCTCAATGAGTTTTTTTTTTTTTTTCCATGTTTTTGCCTAAATATTTCACTTTGGAGCTCAAAAGTAGCTTAAGAATAAAGAATGTTAAAACGCTGAATGCTTGGCATAATCTTAAACATCCCAAAAATCCCAGCGTTTCTCTGTGCAGAAATCCCTCCTTGCCCCAAAAGGGCTGTTATCTGCTGCTGTGTGACATCATCTGCAAATAATCTTTTTGATAGGATGCATGAAGGGAGACAGGAAATATGAGGAGAGAAAGTGAGGGAAGACATGGACCCAATAGCCACAAGACACGTTGAGGACTGTGGCCTCTGTATATAGGCTCCTATTCCACCAACTGAGCAAAACCAGCACCATGCTATCAAAGCTGACTCCCATAGGCTTGCCACCTCTTGATTTTGACTGGTCACTGAGAGAAGTGACACTGAGAAGTGGCAGAAATCCAAAAGCTGAATTACAGTCATTCACTTGAGAGCACAGCCAAAAATAGAAAATAAAAAGGCCAATGATGAGGGCATGAGCTTGGGACACCGAGTGCCATAAATGCTGAACCCTATTGCACTGATCATCAACTGGAGGCCCCCAGAGCTTCCACCCCAAAAACGATTAATACTGAAATAGTTTTAGAATGACTTAACATTTGATTGTCCTTTACAGAAATTGACTTGCCAGCCATTATTAGTAAATATTTTTTTAAAAAGGGTCAAAGTTGTCAGAAATGTTGCAAAACATGACAGATAAAGGGGTTGAAAAAGGGTTAGAGAGTGGTAAATATTGTTGATAAGTGGCAAAATGGGTTGCAGTGTTGCACAAAGGGACAAAAAATGGCAGGAAAAGTGGTGAAAAGAGGTTAAAATGTGGCACAAATTGGTAAAAGAGGAAAAAGGGGGAAAGAAGTGTCAGCAAAAAAAAATCAGCAAAAAAATGCAAAAAAAAAAGTGCAAAAAAAAAGTAATGAAAATAGGTTACAAAGTGGCAAAAACACAAGAAATTTTGCAAAAAGAGTGGCACAAAGGGGATAAAACATGCAGGAAAATGGTTTAAAAGGGAAAAAGAAAAGAGAGTAGCGAAAATTGGATTGAAGTATCAAAAAGGGAAAGAAGTGTCAAACATATAACAAAAATAGTCTGGCACAGTAATGGAAAGGTGCTAAAGAGTAGCATACAGGGGCTATAAATAGCAAGAAAGCTGCAAAAAAGGGGGTTGAGAGTGGCAAATGGGTGAAAAGTGGCAAAAATTGGTTTATAAGTCGCAAAAATTGTCAAATTTAATCTTTGTTTATTTGAAAGTCCAGCCCCCTGGAGTTTCTGCCAAGACTAAATCTGGCCCTCGTGTAAATGTACTTGATGACCCCTGCCCTATTGGCTTCATTTAAAATATAGAAAATTAGTGCCGTTAGTGCAAAAATGTAAATTTAAAACAATGTACAAACTTAACGTGTCCTTCTTCTGTTTTATGCTTCATTTTGTAGAAGTCATGCTCTTAATGTCAAGAAGACTCGCACAGAAATTGTAAGAAAACAAGTATAAAATGTGCCTCTGATTTCTCATGCTAAGTGTGAGTCAGTCAAATCTATTTGTAGTTTTTGCCCAAGTAAAGCGTAACTTCTTTAAACCCTGAGTCAAAGTATAAAAGGCTTTAAAGGGAGCTGCCCTACATGGTCTGACAGCCTGGCTGCCTGTCCGAGCCACAGCATCACACTGAGTTAATGAAGTGCCAGATGAGCGCTCCTTGTTAATATTAGCCACTGATGCATTTCAGGAAGCCACCCCTTCTGTCAAGAGGAACTAAGTCTGCTAACCAAATTTGGAGAAAGAGATTGTGCAACAGTTTTCCAGGAGAAAAAAAAATACGGTGCATCATCATTCCTCTCATTTGCTCTCCTTGATGGATGCTGATCACTGATCTGCTACATGGTAATTGAAAAGGCATGCCAGGCCAGAATTATGCATTCCAACAAACACGATGCATTATCCTCTCTCGCTGTGCTAATTCGACACACTTTAAATCTCATGCAAATTTTTTTAGCATTTCAGGAGGTACAAAGGCAATAAGAGAGAAAAGAGGCCTAACACACACTACTGAGTAGCAATAAAAGGGAAATGGAAAAAAAGGAGAGAGCGCATTAATCCATGTGCACTCTGCTTGTGGTTTCAAACCTGACAGCTGCAGGAAAAGAAGCTGGTGAAAAAAACTCACAAAAATACAGATAGAGACAGAGACGAGAAGAGAGGCATGAAAGTATGGGGGGGGGGGGGGGGTGATTAAAGGGCACGCAGACACAAATAGGAACAGGTGGGCTAAAAGATAAGGGCTCATGACGTGGCTCATTTGGTCTCAGGTTTTCCTATTAGCAAGAGCCAGCACTCATCAGCCATATGGCACATCCAACTCTACATTCAGTCATGAAATATAAAGAGATGTATATGGGTTTGTTTCATCTTTGTGAACATAGTGAATGGTCTGTAAAAAACAGTACATGTAAATATGTTACCTTATCTAAGCCAGTCAATGACAAATCTTATTTTGAGTCAAAGTATTTTTTTCTACACACAGTCAAAAGCCCCTTGATTCTGTGGTTTGTTCATGTGCATGCATGCACAAAATTGGGATAATTACTTTCAGTTTATAATCCCTAGGCTGAAATATTTGGGTGCACAAAAAAGTGTGATTTTTCTTTTCTCTGCAACTACAGAACTGCAAGGCTGTTTAAGCTAAAGACAGTATTAACAGTACTAATATGATGTCACATGCATAACAAAATCATCCACTCATGCCTCACCTGTTACCTTTCTGTGTCAGTTTAAAACAAGATGACATGAGTGCCCAAGAATCAAACTGGCACTTCTCCAGCCCCATTTCCAGACCTTGGACTTGTGCAAGGACTGCACACAGGTAGGTGCTTTTAGAAACAAAACAGGACTTGAACCAGAGATTCTCCTGTAGGATTATTATCAGTCTGGCTGATTATTGAGGCTGACAATGGGCATAATCTTCAAAAAGTGTGCAACTTCGGCTCCTCTGCAAGGTGCATCTTCCCCTTTGGTTGTGTTTTCCCTCTTCAAGGTCACATCCCACCCACAACACTGTCTAATTGGCTAGACGTCACATAGCCAATCAAAACTGAAGGCTGAGTAGCACTGACACAGTAAGCATATGCAACACTTCCCATTTTCCTGCAGCTACTGTGTTGCTCTGTACTGTTTGTTTCAGCAGATTGAGAGCTAAATTGTTCTTTTTTGATTATGCAGATTAACTTTTATTTGTTTGTAATAATTAATCCATAAAAATTCCAAACATCAGTTTTCAGTCTCATGACCTAAAAATAACCAATAGCAACTCCTACAGACTGGGCTATGAGTGCATCAGTCATCAAGGGGAGAACACTTACAAGAAAACGCACTTAAAGTTTCTCAGGGCAGCATATCACTTTCAAAGGGTGCTTTTTCCTCTCTCCCACTTTCTTAGATTTATTCTGTGGCCTGTCATTTTGGCCTTGTAATGCCTTTACTTGTAGAGGACAGTGGATGGAGTCTGAAACATGTATAAGAGGGTAGGGAATGGCATGGTAAGGCGCCACAGACATGAACCTCGGTCGACTATGTGCATGGGATGCAACCTCAATGCTATTGCTGCCCTGCTTTTTCTAAAATTATGAAATAAAACTTAAAATTACACTCTATACCAGGGATATCCCAATCCCGATCATGTGCATCAGATAGGAGATGATATAATGATGTAACTGATCAGAGATCACCAATTTGAGTATCAATAGATACTCAATATCAAAAAACTGGATTGGGATTAGAGGCCAAAAATGCTGATTAGGACAACTCTACTCTATAAACTCTGTTTATTTTCATGTTTATCTATAAAGATTGTACTTTACATGTATGACTTACATCCTTTACAAAGTTAGGTAAAACTGTCTGAATCACAACATTGTCTTGTTGCATATCCACAATACAATCAGGCCAAACCATAAAGCATTTAGGAAGAAAACACCAACAACAAAACAGACAAATCCTATTTGCTAAATTAAAAATAGACCTGATATAAAAAACATTAACTGACCACAATAAAATGTCCTATTGAGCCTTGACTGTGTTCAGATGTGGCCTGACTGAAGAAAATGACATCATAGCACACAGTATAACAGCAACATCATGAGGATATGAAAAGAACACTTGTATACATCACAGGAGCTGAATAATACAAAGGAGCACAACACATAACCACAGTAAGCAACAATAACTTCAGGGGAATACTGTATGCAAAGGAACAGTCACAGTCCATATACCAGTACATAAAAGACAAGAGCACTGCACGCGCTGCTACAGTGATACAGCAACTTCAAGAGTAAGGACAATGCACAAAGCAACAGCCATATGGCTTCACAAATAAAACAAACTAGAGCACGTTTATGCTTTAGCCTACCGGGACCAGAACGTGTAAACATCGCACAGGCTAAAGTAGAAATCAGGCAGAACACAATGGCTCATTCACAGAAATCACAGGTCTTCTTTATAATATGGCAAACCATCACAGTGCATACAACAGGCCTTCATAATATGAATAAGACTGCACACAGCCAGGTGTTTACATGAGGATATCACTGCACATAGCTGCAGCTGTAACCTTGCAGGATTAGGAACAGAGCACTGCACAGCCATAATAATATAAACAGGTTTTTACCTTGTGTAGCTTAGACCAGCAAACCTTGTCAATCACATCAACACAGCCCAGGCGTTTCAGGATTTCCTTTTCTGACCTCGTCAGGATAAGAGCTCCCAAACTGTCATGTGATGTTCAACTCCTGAGGTAATGCTTTATATATTTCATTCTTTCATATGCCACCTGTGTAGAGGACTGGTCTTTCTTGTGAAACATCAGCTTCTTATAGACAGCAAAGTCTCTGGAAGCTACGTCTTCCTTTTCTTCTTCTTATCCATCTGCGGTTTTCAGAGGCAGCTGACATCCAAACATGCTGCATTAAAGCCTTTTGTTTAGCAAGCGGTTTGCAATTAGTGTCGGCCTCACCTGTGTGTTAGTCAGTGTTTTCACTTCGACTTGCAGTCTTTGAAAGCAAGAATTAATGTGAAAGGCGACGTCTTAGAGCGGTTATCAGGGTCGTTTGGAGCTCGATTAAGTAGCTTAATTATTGTCCAGTGAACACTGCGAACCAAGGCCATAGCGTTCCACCTCACTAGCTCTCCTCGCGCACTATTCTCCTCAGCCAATTTCCGGTGAAGCTCGAGTGAAAGATAGATAGATAGATAGATAGATAGATAGATAGATAGATAGATATTATTAGTCCTGAAAAAAATTCGAGAAATTTTTAGAACTTAAGGTAATTATCTTGTCTATTTCTTTTGTTTGTTTGTTTGTTTGTTTGTTTGTTTGTTTGTTTTTTATGGGGGGGGGGGGGGGGTTACGCATAATGTTGCTGTTTAAGGAGACTATTGTCAAGGCTGCCCATAAGGGTGTATAAAGGAGACAGCTCTCTGGGGCCTAGCCTAATTGGGGGACCATGGGGGTCAGCATAATCATGGTCCATTGTAAAGCAAAGCTGTAAAGGCCATATTTTATTTTAAACATGAATAATAACCACTCTTATTAAAGCAACAAAAAATAATTTTATTTATTTATGTTGAAGAGGAAAGATGGATGAAAAGCATCACAAATGGAATAAAGTGGCAAAAATGGAGGCAAGTGTCAAATATTGGCAATACATTGAAAAAAATGGGTAAAAAGTGGATAAAATAAGTGGAAGAAATGGGCGAAACGATTCAAAAATGGGTTGAAAGTGTTTTTTAAGTGCAAAGATGCACAAAAAAATTGACAAAAACTGGAAAAATGGGTAAAAAGTAGAAATAAACAAAAATGGGCAAAAGACATGAAAATAGGTCAAAAGTGGAAAAAGTTCTAAAAGTGCATGAAAAGCTGCAAAAATAAGTTAAAAGTGGAAAAAAGGGTGAGAAGCAGCACAAATGGGATAAAGTGGCCAATATAGGCAAGACATGACAAAAATAGGCAGAATGTTGCAAAAATGGATACAAAGTGGAAGAATGTGGCGAAAATGAGTCAGAAGTGATGAAAAAGAGTAAAATGGGTTTGGAAAAAAAAATAGCAGGAATAAATAATTTCATCAGATCGCGATTACAGTTTGACCAACTTTTCAGCTCAAAATGAAGTAACTGTCTGCCAGGACTTTGGCACCAATGCTACTGATCCACAACACATCAATATCATCAGTAAGTCAGACCTGGGGAGGACTCATTCTCTGGGTTTTTCAGGGGCCCGACCAAATCTGTGGTCAGGCCTGGCTATTGTACTAGAGTTAACGAAGTCCCTTGACTGATCTCAATTGTAAAACAACACTGAATAACCCAGACAACACATGATGTTACTATAATTTTCTAGCACTTCAACCATATTTTTTATGCAAAATAAAATGTGTTAATGTTTTATTATTTTTATGTCATCTATCAATAAAGTCCTGTTAACTTTCAATACAAATTCTTATATAAGCCTGTGTATTAATCTTTTGGTTATGATGGGTATTGGAGGAGTATGCCTTCCACTTCACCCATTATGTCTGCTTTACAATTTCACACATTCCTGATTAGCAAAAGAGAGTAAACAGACACAAGTTAACACATTTACAAGGTCTGAAGGACACACAACTGTTTACTCTTTGGTTGCTGTCGCTGTTAAATGCTCTGCAGCTTTTGTTGAGATACAGCAGAGGAAAATATAAAACATTTTTGATGTAATTTCACTGAAATATTTAGAGAGTGAAATGTTCTGATATGTGTAGGTCAGATCAGTCAGTGACTTCCAGTATTTCCAACCATCCCTTTTCCCTTTACACTTGTTATAGGATTTCCTTTTCATCAGCTATATGTGATGTTAGCCCTAATAGGTGCTTAACTTTTCCATCAACTACACTGTAACAGCTCTATTTGTTTTTCCTTATCATTTACCCTTGAGAGAAACCTTCGCCCTTCACCTCATGCTTCAGTTATACTGCAAAATCCATAAATATCCAGACAGATGAGGACTTAAATAACCTTCATGATATATAAGCCTCTTAGGGGGAAGAGGAGACTTATGGCTCTCATCATCTCAGTTGATCACGGATGTGTGGCTGTAATGCAAATCTCAATTGTCCACAGGTTAATCCCTGGATTTGAGGGATTTTAGGTATTTCATCGGACAAATTAAGCTGCAATGAGCACAGATGACACACTGGACCCTAATTTGGTGATTGTGCATGCTTTATGCTGGTAAGGTTGTATGTACTTGAAGTAGATGGATTTTTTCCTTTCACTTGGATCCACTGGATTCTGGATATTTGAGGATGAATGTGGCACAAATATATCTTTTACATGCTAAATGAATAAAGCTGGGAGTTGCATGCATCACCAAACTTTTGGTACTAAATAAAATGAACATCTGCAGTTGTGGTCCTTATTTGTATCCCAGTCAAGTCTCACACAAATTAGCTCAACAACACTCAGGAAGGCTCTTTATTGCATGGTACTATTGGCTTTTCATATCAATATAAACTGTAGAGCAAATTTAAAAAACAGCCCTTAATTTCCTGCAGTCCAACCTCTCTCAGAGGACAAAAATACAACAGCATTCAGTCCTATCTTTAATTACGGCTGATTGAATTACTATAAGATCACATAGCAGTTGTAAGTATCATATCCTGGCTGCTCTTGCTGCTTACAGATCAAACTTTAAGAGAATTATTAACAAAGCCTTTGCCCCTCAGTTGCAATGATCCACTGCTGCCTTGCTGGGTTGGTTAGTCAGCCATTCAGACTGTTTTAAAGTGTCTCAAATCCTATTTGTAATGACAGGCCTGCTATCGATGTCTCAGTGTCTCTCTATTGATTGAAGTATGTCTGTTTCATTTATTTTGCTCCATTGACTTGTTCGGCACCTTTGACTCCATAAAGGTAGTTCATAAATAAACTTTACCACAACACAAATACGGCTTGATTGATTGGTTATCCCCCTGAGATTTATTAAAGAACTCAGACCAAGACACGTTGTAAGCTGAACAAGAAGCGGCATGCTGGAGATATGCTGGTGGGAAACTCAAAGAATTGTAACTCACTGTTTTTGAGAGGTAATAAGGTTTACAGTTGCTACCTATAGTCTCACTTTTCCTTACTTCTAAGGCTGCAGTTCTTAGAAGTGAGGAAAAGTGTAAAGGATCCTTTAAAAATGGGGTTTACATCAATTAAAACAACATCACAGATGACGTGCTGCTTTGAGACTTTTTCTAAGTAGGCAGCCAACTAGCCAAACAGTCCCTTTGCCCTCAGGGTCAAAAGGAGATCTGTACTTCACATCCCACTGCCTCCACAACATACAGTAATGGCCTAATTAGGAAAGTTATGGGACCAGAGGCTTAAGACATAACTCAAGACCAAGGGGCTGTTTTGGCATCTGACCAGCCTGGCAGGCTGGCAGTTTTTCAATCTCTCTCTGTTACACAGCAAATATAGGATTTTTTGGATCTTTTGGTATGATTCCAATTTCACTGACAGCTGTGTAAAGCACAGTAAGACTGAACCATACTGGCTGTATGTTTAAATACATACCATCAAGTTTTGAGTTGGTAAAGTTCCAGTTTTTCACGAGTAAAAGATGTTATTTCATGTTTGATGTTTTTACGTAGCCAATGACTAAACTATTCTGCTGCTACCATTATGAAGCTTCCATTTTCAGATCATGGTTGGCCCATGTGACCAAATTTGGAGTGGATGCAGATAATAACTCTACTCTAGTTGATATATGACGATAGAAAACAGTCACAGGAAACTACGCTCTAAAGCATAACTTGCTTTGCTTTTATTACTCTAAACAGGACCATTTTTCAAACAATACGCATCATGAAGCATTGAATAAGACCTAAAGTAGAAATGGAGTCATTTAGGTCCTCTGCAGCTCCAACAACTTCAGTTTTGGAGTACTTCTCACCAGCGTTTATTGTTGCAAGGTTTCCCAGTTGACTTAATCTCTTGGTAGTATGATGGTGTTTTTAAATAATGTTGTGTACATGAAGCTCAGCATTATTTCATGCAGGAACAGTTGTTGTACGCCCAACCATAATCAGCTGACAGCCAGCCAATCCTAATTACCGCCTCCCAGCTCCCACAACTAATCACAGCTCTTTCTCTCAACACAGCAGCGTATTTAAATATGACTTTCTTCTCACTAATCTCTGCGTGCATGAATGCTGATGCACCAAACTGCTGCTGCTGGCAAAACTTTACCTCCTCCACCCCAGCCTCCTCCTTTATAGCATAAAGCCTGTTGCACCCTCATATTCAGATTCATGCTACTACTTGCTTTTGAACTCATCTTTCTGAGCATTTTTTGAGCAGAACCTTCTCCACCAAGTAAACTGTCTATCCATTTTGCAATGAAATGGTTAAATGTATGACCAGAGTGTTTCTAATTCAATATATATTTTACATTATTCATGGTTAAATCACCAAGAAAAAATAAAAAAATGTGAAAGAATCCTTCCCTAAAATCAGCATTTTATACCTGGAAACTTTGTTCTCAAAAAGACTCACATCATTTTGTCCTCAGCCACTGATGTTGACGAAGCTGGTATCATATAGGTCCATCCACTCCTGGCACAGCCTTTCATATATTTAGGTTATCTGCACAAGCTCATGTGTCATGGTGCCTAGTTGGAGAGAGAAAGTGCAACTTTTCAAATCACTCTCTTTTGTGCATGGTTATGACTCCAGACTCTGGGACCTTGGAGAGGCACAGAATCCATGTTGCTTGTAGTCCAGGATGAAGTGTCCACAGACAGTGGTGATTTGGGCTGCCATGGCATCTGCTGGTGTTGGTCCACTGTGTTTTCTGAAGTCCACAGTCAACGCAGCCATCTACTAGGACATTTTGGAGCACTTCATGCTTCCTTCTGCTGACAAGCTTCATGGAGATGCTGATTTCATTTTCCAGCAGGACTTGGCACCTGCCCACACTGCCAAAGGTACCAAAAGCTGGTTCAATGACCATGGTGTTACTGTGCTTGATTGGCCAGCAAACTCACCTGACCTGAACCCCACAGAGAATCTATGGGGTATTGTCAAGAGGAAGATGAGAGACACCAGACCCAACAATGCAGATGACCTGAAGGCTGCTATCCAAGCAACCAGGGCTTCCATTACACCTGAGCAGTGCCACAGGCTGATCGCCTCCATGCCACGTCACATTGATGCAGTAATTCATGCAAAAGGAGGTCCAACCGAGTATTGAAGGCATAGAAATGAACATTCTTTTCAGAAGCCTGAAATTTCTGTTTAAAACATCCTTTTTATATTGATCTTATGTAATATTCTAATTTTTTGAGACACTGAATTTTGGGTTTTCTTATCTGAAAGCCATAATCATCAACATTTCAAGAAATAAAGGCTTGAAATATTTCACTCTATGTGTAACAAGTCTATATAATATATGGGTTTCACTTTTAGAAAAGAGTGACAAAAAATATTGCACTTTTTCACGATATTCTAATTTTTTTAGATGTACCTGTATATTAAATGGCTGAAGTCCATAGTACATAGGCAGAGCACTGTGTTTAAAGTAAATTGAAAATACATGGAAATCACAAAATACCACAACAGCTGTGGACACAGGCCCTAAAGCTCCTGTGAGGAACTTTTTTGTCTTGTACATGTGTAGATAGTGCTTTCCAAAGTAAATCTCATCCTGCTTTCTTAAATCATTCATTTTGAGTCTTTTCTGCAGAAAATGTAAACTAAGGCTTGCTTTGTCAGTGTGCTGCAACTTAAGGCTGGCTCAGACTAAAAACACTCAGATATAAGCCCAACTACACCGCCGCAGCTCATTGTGAAAAATCTGACCCGATTATGCAAGCCAGGAATGTAAACGCTCTTGTCCCGTGATGTCAGCAAAAATGAGTCCAAAACACCCCACGATTCAACAAGACCACCATGTCTGGATTTTTCTTGCGTCGTCATCTAGTTTAACACTCTGATTCAACATTGACATGGTTCTGATGTTTAAATTATTCATCTGTGCCACTTTTAACCTCTTTTCATCATTGTTTCTGCCCTTTTTGTCCATATTAAACCCATTTTGCAATTTTTAGATCATTTTTGCTACTTTTTAAACTCTTACTAGTCCAGCCGCCCATTTTTGCCACTTTTAACACAATTTTGTCGCTTTTACCCACTTTTTATAATTTTACTGCTCATTTCTGCCATTTTTGTCTTTCTTAAACCTTATTCGCTGCTTTATTCCATTTCTTTTGCCTCTTTAAACCACCTTGTCCTCCATTTTTGTTACTCTTTAACCACTTTTCACCACTTGTTTATGCTCATTTTTGCCCATTTTTGCCAAATTTCTGCTTTATTTTGAAATTATTTACTATTTTTCCCTTCAGGTTATTACAGTTGCTTCTATTCTATTCTCTGGTATCCTGACATCTGTGCACATCATGGCTTAGCTGTTAAATTGTTTGGGTCAATTTTCCCACCACATTGTTAGAATTACCAAAAAAAAGGTCATTTGTTTAAAGAACATTGGTCACCTTTTTAAAAGCCTATTCTGTACTACAGCATACAACTATTCAAATTCACGTATTGTTCCTTTGATAAGAGTGGTTATTATTCAGGTCAAGTGAAAAATATGGTTATCACAGATTAACTTTACAATAGACCATGATTTTCCTGAGCTCCGTGGGCCGCCCATCTGGCTGGGCCCCATAAGGCTCTCCCCTTTATCAGCGGCCTTGGTAAGAAAGAAGCATCAGCATTAGTTTCAGTCTGTTTTATATCCAGCTAGAAGACCTCACAGGAGCTTTAAACAATGAACATTTTGAGGATCAAGTGAGAAGTAGTATCATTTTCTCAACTACTTGACTGCAATCACCTGCAGTCACAATTAGAAAGAATGCGGCTCTCCAACTTCTTATACAATATGGATGTAGAAGAGAAAGCACTGACCTTATTTTTTTTCTACAGAGCAGGCTCACAAATCTTGCCTTTTATGATGAATTTAACTGTTACAGAAACCCTGACAATATCTTTGTATTAACCAAACATTCTAACTTTACCTCTGATATAAAACATAAAAATAGCTCACTTTCTTTAAGTGGAGAAAAAGCCTCCAAATTCCTTGATGCTATTTTTAATTAAGAAAATTCAGACACTGCAGTTACGTCTTGTCTAGACCAGACCAGATGCTTACACTGGGAGATCTAACCTTTGAACCGTGTTTATTTATTCCTTCTCAGAGAACAAGAGCCTGCTCTGTAGAGGGCATAACTCACTATCAGTCATGGGTGATTTTAAAGCACCCAGTTAAGTGTGACCCATATGAAGCCCACATGTGGAAACGTAAAGCATCCCTGTGGTTATTTGCCCTGTAGAAACAGTTGAAAGAAACCACCTACAAGAGATTGAGCATCACGGTAGAGGAGGGTTTGTTTTTAAAAGGCCCCAAACATATGGATGACATGGTGAAGAAATGAAACTACGGATCTTGTTTGTGAGCAGCAATCAAAAAGCTAAAAGGAAGAAAACAAAGGTAGCCACACTGCCTAGCTAAGCTCGACAGTTCCTCTTCTTCATGTGCTGTGTAGCCATTAAGTGCAACTGGACAGGGTCCATATAAGTGACTGAGAGGTGCTTTAGTCCACGCTTGCTCCACTGCGTAAACCCATATCTGGTAATGGTAAAGATCAATACCCAGCTGCTGATTCATCATTCACCCTCAGTCCATACTGTCTTTGGTCAAGCTAACTGGCCCTATTCGACCATTATTTTGTCATGTGTTATGAGTAACGCAAGGGGTGCTTGGCAACAAATGCTGGCAGGATATTTGAAGAATGACCCGTGTAGCCCATGGTCTGCTGCACAGTGAAAACAGCCATTAGCACTGACAAGCAGCACCTTCTGTATCTCGCTCATTAAGTGCTGAGCCTCTCAGCTGCAGTTCAAGTAATAACACTGAAGTCCGTGTGTCATAGGACATATGCACTATAAATCCTGTTTCAATGGAAAGACTATCATATCTAAAATAAGCTCTAGATTCAGTATGCCTTTTAGTACACCTGCCCCGCTCTGTTGTTGGATTGTATGCAAAGTCTGGAAGTGTCTATTCCAACACAGCGGCTGTTGTGATTTCACCCATGTGAGAATTGGGTGCAAGCCTTTGCATTACAAATAACATTTGCCTAGAGATCCCAACAGAGCATACACATGAAAGCGTTGGTTTTGCATGTTAGTGGTGTAGCCATCTACCAGATGGTGGTTTGACTGTAAATTCTCGGATTTACATGCAAACAACAACCCTAAGCCGTCAACAACTTCAGAAAAAGAGAATATCCCCACACCACACAAACAGACAACTCATGAGACGTGAACCTCTTCAATATCCTGTGTTTACAACTTTCTGGGATTTAATCTTTTTAGAAGATGCTAAAGCTGCAATTTCCTCCCTTTTCTCATTTTTATCAGGCAACCAAATACTGGTATCAAGAGACGTGGTGCTCTACTGTATTTAGAGGGTGTTATAGAAAAGTAAGAGAAAATGCAAAAGCATATATTTTACCACACGCTGAGCCTTTTAGCAATGATTATCTTACTTAAATTACTGTATGATGGGTGGAGCAGATGCATCTGATACAAAGGCCCCTTCATACCTGTTCTCTCTGTTCAACCTACACTTGCAAGAAAATTCATTCTCTTGCCACTAAAGTTTCTGTGACCCCCCCCCCCAATCTACAAGGCTGATACAGAATGGATTCAGTTGCTGAAGCCAATGTAGAAATTGTGTAAGAAAGGGCACATTTAACAAGATCACAGGGTTCAGATGTCGCTGCCACAAAGGTGCCACGGTGGAAAGATGGAGGTTTAGGGGTCAGGTACGCAGGAAGATAATGGGTAACAGCTGTGAATGGGGATACAAGGAGAGGCAAGCAGGTGGGAAACGAATGGGCAAAAGGGATGTTAATGTGGGAAAGGAGCCCCCCCCCCCGAGGAGATAAAAGCATTCCTCCTGCTGCTGAAGGTTATCAAGTTGCAGGTTGAGAGAGGACTGAAAGAGGCAATGCAGAGAGAAGTGGGCTTGTTTTCGGAGTGTTGGTTGCATTACTTTTTTTACATGCTGGCTGTATGGTAAGTGAAGTTAGTAGGTGCAACATTTGGTCCACATGAAACCAACATACTTCTTCTTACAGAATTTTTATTGCTTTCTCCAAAGTCAGAAGTTTGCATATACTAACGTTTTAGTTAACTGGAGGCACACCTGTGGATGTGTTTTGAGGCACACCTCAAACACACTGCTTCCTTGTGTGACATCATGAGAAAATCCAAAGAAACCAGCCAAGATATCAGGAAGAGAATTGTGGACCTCCTCAAGAATGTCCAGCCATCATACCACTCAGGAAGGAGATGGGTTCTGTGTCCCAGACATGAAAGTGCTTTGGTGTGAAATGTGCGTATCAACTCTAGAACAAAAGCACAGGACCTTGTGAAGATGCTGGTTGAAGCTGGTTGAGAAAGTGTCATTATCCTCAGTGAAATGAGTCCTTTACCAAGTCATCACTCCAAAAGCAACATAAAAAAACAGATTACAGTTTGCAAATGCACACAGGGACAAGGACTTTTTGGAGACATGTTCTGTGGTCTGATGAAACTGAAATGGAACGGTTAACCCATAATGACCATTGTTACATTTGGAGGAAAAAGGGGGGAAATAAGCGCTTTCAACGATTTTAGGCACCCATATGAACCCTGTGATCAATATTGTTATTGTGATCCTCATGTCAGATATGCAGATCATTTTGTTGGCATACTGCTATAAACATTAAAACATTAACCGCAATTAACATCTTTACATCTTTAACAAACTCAGTGACATGTTTTACCAGACCAGCCTGTTTCAGTTGTGGCACAGGAAAAGAAAGCAACAGAAGATGACGCCCAGAAGTCATAAATCCTCTTTACTCGTTAGGTGACTCATGACCTGAGGATATTTGTGGTTACATTTTTGCTGAGCGAACTTGTTCTATCATCCCATAATCCTTTATGGAAATACAACTGAACTGTAGCCGACCCTACAGTATACTGCCAAGCCAAATATTAGAAAGTAATTTATTACATGTGTTTTATAGAAAATCCATTCATAGTTCAAGATTGTTTGTGAAAACTTGACAGGACTGAGTTAACTTCTAAAAATAGAGGCTCTTTAAAAACTGCGGGTTGCAGTATTTAAGAATCCAAATTTATCTGATTATCTCTTCAACATGGCATCAACATTGCAGTTGCATAAACCGGAAAACAAGATCCAATCTTTTCCATCCATCCAGATTTCATTGCATCCGCCTCCTTAATGAGGGAGCCACACAGCATGTCACACAAACACTACACTGATACTCTATCGGGGTTAGCTGAGGCTACATATGTAGCATGCTGACCCACATGTTCAAGACTGTTGGGAAGGATTTCTTCTGCAACATCTCAATTCAATTTAATACAGTAAGAGCTTACCATTCAAAATATAATTCAGCTTGTTCTTTCTCTGATTGCTCTGTTTATCCTTCACACAGCAGCTACATCAGAGTTTCTATGTGATCAAAATCATTTTCCAGTAATAACACTGTCAAAAATATGAATCCATCAGGTTTTTTTCTCACAGAAGTTGACGTTAATTGAGTCTACTACACGAGAGACCTCAGGGCCTCTGCCTAAATTTGTCATGCCTGACATTTCACAGGCCAGAAGGAAAAAATATCAACATGAAATTGCCCTCAATCCTCCACCAAATATCACAGCATATCTGATTGAAAATCAATCCTTTATGATTATCTTGCCAATGTGTCATGGTCAGCTCCTGAGAACACTTTGGAGAGCTTCACTTTCAGTTCCTCTCTGGCGGATAGGTTTCCATATTACCAGCTGTTAATTATTCATCTCAGCTCGCTGGCGTCTCAGTTGGAAAATAAAGCAAATCCTTTGCACCAATGATACAGAATAGCTCTGTGACCTCTCTACTGAACCCTGGAGCATTGTCCATTTGTCTCCCGCTGCTGGTACGAGTGAAATTGGAGCCAAAGTGGACATTATTTCTTGATGTGTAAAACTTGTCTCTCACACGGTGATAGTCCGTGAACCGTCAGCTCAGTGGTGTGTGTGTGTGTGTGTGCGTGTGCAATGCTTCAAGAGCTGGGTACAGTCCCTTTTGTAATGTGCAAAATGATATCTCTGCAATGTAACCGTCTCTATTACAGGGGGAAGAGATTGTCTTACCCTTTGGTTTTGCTTCGCAGAACACAACAAATGAGCTAAAGCTACTTGCTGTGGACTCCTGTGCCCAAGCCTATCTACAAGAGGAGAAACAGCAGAGGTATGCTGCAAGACAAGAACGATCAAAGAAGGTGGAGCAGATCTAAGAAGATCTCAATGCCATGGGTTTAAATGATATCTATTTACCAGAGTAATAAACAGAACCTGACAGGTATTAGGATTGTAATGACATGAAAAATAAAACCAAGGTTTCTGCTTCTTTTCTTTAACATTTTAAAGAGATTTTTATATCTTAATGGGAATACTCCTGGTTAAATAAATAAATAATTTACTCATTAGGAATAAAAAACACCCCAAAACAACATATCAGCTACATACTATATTAACTGTTTATTTTTAAGCATCCATTTAACAAATCTTCACAACATATACAGTAGATATGTTTTACCAAAATCCACAGGTGCTCATGTCAGTTTTTTTCTTTTATTTTTGCATCATGTCCAAGCCCTTTGAAAAGTCTATTATGTCCTGACAAAGTGGACATGCAGAAATACAGGAAGCACTCTGGATTTTTGCAGAAAGTGACGATATCTCTGTCTTGAGATGAGGACGTGGAGGAGGAGGGACAAGCACAGTGACTGATGGAGAAAAAGACAGAAAGAGAAAAAAGATGACATTAATTGTTGCAGCCCCTGTGAGATACTTTTTATACAAGACATTAAACCAACGGACACAATCAAACATTTGATTTATTTAAACAGAAAATGATTCCAGCATAAAAGGAGAATGTTTTGGCTGTAGTTGGAGAGAGATTACATGTAAGAAATTCCCAAATTAAGATACTCCCAGCACAGTGACATCCAGGTATGAATACAAACAGGAACACTGCTAAAACATGCAGTTGATACATTAATGGAAGAAACATAATACTACACTAGAGGATGTAATTTCTACAAGATATTGAACTGTAAATGCTGCATGCTGATTAAGGACTACATAATTTACTGCTAAGTAGGGCAGCATGACTTTTGCCAAAATGGCAATCATGATTATTTTAAACACTATTAAGATCATGATTACTATTCACAATCAATTTCTATCTAAAGGGCAATTTTTATTGGTTATTTTAAATTTTGAAACCCTTATATCCTGCTACTAGACTATTTTCAGGGCTAGACTGAGACAAAAATTCTGCCGAGCTACTTTGGCCCAGAAGCATCTAGTCCAGTTGTTCCCAACTCAACAGTGGATTTTGGGTCAGGACCCAAAAAAGGGTCGCAAAGTTCTGTCTAGTAGTGGGTCTTGACTGTGTGCCAGAAAATAAGATGTTACAACAGTCTATAACGTACAGATGCCCGAAGTGGACATACAGTACATCAATACATTTTTCAGATTTTCCTGTGGGGGAATTTCAGTCTTACTCGTCTGCTTTTCCCAAGTTATCATGGGATTACATCATGACGTTGCCAAATTTTCATGCTGCCTAGGAAAAATTAAGTAAAAAAAAAGAGTTATTCATGCATGTCCTATTCTAATGATGTCCTTGTAAAAACTCTCATTTTCATGGCAAAGGTTTTAGCCACTGGGGGGGGATTGAACAAACTCTTTTCCAAATCTGAGAAAAAAGCCAGGGTTTTAAGACAAAAGTCAGAACTCTGAGATTAGAGTTTTAATTCTGAGAAAGAAAAAAGCCAGGATTCTGACAAAAAAATTGAGACCTTTTTTTAGATTATTGGAAAAGGTCTGAATTCTGAGAAAAAGTCAGAATTCTGAGAAAATGTCAGGATGACCACTTTGAGTTTTGTACGAGCAGAGCATGCATTTTAAACGTAAATCATTGCTGTGTTGCTTTGATTGTATGAAGGTCAAAGTTGTCACAATTAAAATTGAAGTTATTGTGGAGCTCCACCGATAATGGTGCTTCTAAAAAGTTGAATAACAATCTATGAAACAAGTTCAGTATACAGTAGCGTGGAGAGGCTGGCACTTAACGGCCAATACTGCTTCTGAAATAGTTCATAAAGATATTCTATGAAGGGTGATGAATATACTGAGGGAAAGCTACTGTTGAACTGCTAATGCTTCCCGTTGAAGAAGTTGAATAGATTCCGATGTAAGGTGCTCTGAATGGCTGAGAAACTGAATCAACTTTGAAAGGTCACTGTTAAAAAGTATGACTGCACTCACACTGAATCATCAGAATGAAAAGGTTAACATGTTAAGAATATTTAAAAAGTTGTATGGTGCTTCATACTGAATGTATGAGTGAGTTTTAAGGGCTTAAAGACACTGAAAAATTGTGAAAAATGGATATTCTGAAGAACTTTTCAAAAAATGTCAATGGGGCAAATTTGGTACAAAACTTGGATATTTCTGGAACTATGAATAATACAAATGTGAAGGGTCACAGCAATGACGTCCTGAGTGAGTTCAATGTTGTACTGATTTTTGAAGTTTCAAGTTTGAATTATGTCGAAGGAGTTATGATGGAAAAAGCAAAACCCACAGCTGAAAAAGAAAAAAATGAAGAGGTCTGGAAAGAACATGCTAAGTAGCAGAACATGTGCTGTGAATGCTACAATTACCTGTAAACACAGACACGTCAATCCCGTGCCCTGGGTGGCTGGTAATACTGCTGTGTGGGTCTTGTGCGCCTTGGCTGTCCATCTCCTCCACGTCGAAACTCAAGTGAACTGTCGTAATAACCGTCATCTTCCTCCTGCCATTGTACATTTGATATTGTTGTGATGTTACTGTGGGTAATCAGATTAGATGTCATTCATATTTTATTCCCCTCCTAAACTGACTTCATGATCGTTCCATTAGTTACTTCCGGCAGGTATTAAAAATGCAGTCTGACGCTAATAAAAAGGACTGATCTCATTCAGTCTCCTTACCAAAACATCAGCAGGAACAGGCTTAATGTTATGTAGCAGCACTTCTTCACAGTTTCCATAATCGCTGAATACAACCACAGCCGTGGAGCCTGAAGGATGCACAGCGTCTATTCTGGCATGGTAGAACTTCACACACAATCACACACAAAAAGAGAGAAAAAAAACCAGATATCTCATTACCGAAATACAACATTTTCACATGTCAGATTAAGACATTTATTACAACAAACATATCGAACACTTTGTCAACACTGGCGGAGATAATGAATTTATTCTGCACTACTAATGTTGATACTATAAAACATGCCAACTGTCAGGAAAGCTCTGATAAATCAAACATGTTTAACTTTTCTGGAATCACATGGCTACTGTCAGAATTATCATTTAAACAGATTTAGTTCACTTAAAACGCCAGAACTATTGCTGCACAAAATAGCAGAAAGGAGAGATAGAGTTCAATGCCCTTGCTGATTTATACATGTGTATACATTAAGTACATATCTGTATACAACAATTGTTAATATGCGAGTTGTAAGTTTTACATTGTATTTGGAAAAGTGCAATTAAGTTTGTATTAAACAAAAAAAGAGAGAGAGATAGAGAGAGCTTGTGATGCAGCCTCCTGTATTATTTTTATTTTAATATTTAGCAGTAAAACTCAATAAGCAGGAAAACAACTTTAGGGTCACAGAGATGCCGTACATTTGCAATTCTATTTGTTGAGACATGTTTTGTGTCAAATATAGGTCTAAAACGATTTGCTAGTCTGAACAGTCACTTCAGAAAGTTCAGGCTGTTATCAGATCCGTACTCGGTATCAGTCGATACCCAACACCTTGGTAACGGAATCGTATCGGGAAGGAAAAAATGGCATCGGAACATCCCTAATAGTGACTATTGTAAAAGACAGAAATAATTGTGTAGTCTGACCTCAACTTTAAGTGAACCCTGTAAATTGCTGGTTAGATTGAAAAGCCTCCTCAATTTAGGCCATTTGACCAGCCTAGCTGAGCAGCATGAGTCACAGAATTTGCAACTATCACTGTATGTTGAGAGCTCAACTATCGTAATGGTAGCTAACAGGTTTTCATCCTCCACATGTTGAAAACAGTAAGTACTAAAGTACTAAAAAGAACCACACCACTGTACAGAAACTGCACGTTGTGAACTTGGCAAAATGCAATGGATGTCATCCCAGGAAGACAGTATAAAATGCTTTCCCTCTGGCAGACACCCAAAAACAGACTGTGTCTTGAATACTGTTTATATTCCAGATCTTACTGTAGGTTTGACATACCTTACTGTCTTCCCAGTACAGTGCCAGACACTCATCTCCAGGTTTCCAACTATGTTCCACAAAATGACCCTTGTCTGATCCTCGAGGACCTTGACCTCTGCCCTGTCCTGACCGCCGTTTAGACCCTTGGTTATTAGAGGTGTTCCTCTTGGGGGGCTGCTCCCTGTTGGGGGGAAATGATGAATTTGCTGGCTTGATTGGCCCAGTTCTTTTGTGTTCCACATCTCCGTTTTGGAAAAGAGTCGCCTCTCCTGTCATTATTCGAGAGTCCTGTGATGGCCCTACTTCGTGGGATGTCCCTGTGCTTCCTCCTCTAAAATTAAAGTTTTGCGGTCCACCATCCTTTTGTCGGTCAAAGTGGCCTGAGTTTGGCCGCTCACTTTTCCCCATCCTCCTGCTGTTGCTGGGTTCGTCATTCCTGTCTGGGCGTTTATTTCCTCTTCCATCCAGTTCACTGACTGCAGAATTACTAAACTTAGATGTGGGAGCGTTATCTTTTGCCCCTCTCCTTTGAGACTGTCCAGACATGTTACCCCCACCACCTCCGTCTCCATTTCTGGATCGTTGGTGGTAAGATCCACTTAACTCCATCTGTTGCTGAGGTTCTTTAGAACGGGTGAAAGTAGTCGGGAATGATGAGGGAAAATTCTGCTCATCACGCAAGTCTCTTCTGTCAGTTTGTGATCTGTCTTGTGCACCTCTTGACCATCTCTCCTGGCCCTTCCAATGCTGGCCTTGAGCTGATGTTTGGGAGGTTGTACAGCTGGATGGAGGCTCCTGACCAGGTTTGGGGAAATCAGTGTCCCTGTGGAAGCGAGGAGGTCTGTCGTTCCTTTGTTGCCTATGCTCATTATGAGATGAGTACTTTGTATGAGATGTGTCTTTGGAGTAATACTCTGAGTTGGAGAAGTTCGCTTTACTCTCATTATGTCTCTGAGTTCCCTGGCTCTTTGGCTCTGAGAAAGCAAAGTGGAAAGGACCAATGAAATGATGGTGAAACCACCAAACCATGTCATTTTTATTTGATCAAAAATGAACATCAAATCATATGCGGTATTTTAAAAGTGAATGTTTCAACAAGACATTGCTGCCCTGGTTTTCTACTGTAGCACGCTTTCAAGCATTTACAAACTAAAAATATGCACATCTGTTTTTACCCAAACATGACTCTGTGCATGAAAAAGTACATCTCTTAATTGGCACACTTCTTACTACAGAACTGGCATGGGAAGAATGCAAAAGCATCTTGTTAAAAATGTGAAACGTGTGTTTCTTAATACAACAAGTCAAATGCTAGGACATGATGGTGATGTTTTTAGAATGAACTTTGAAGCAGTCCACTCACCATCAATGGAGAAAACTCCCATCTTGGATTCCAGAAAGTCAAACAGAGTGCTCGGTCCAGATGGCCTCCCTCCTCCTCCTTCTTCCTCTTCATCATTTCTGGACCTGCCTCTTCCCCGTCCTCTGGCTGAGAGAAACCGAGAAATCAGACTAAGCTGACCCAATTAAGAACATTTGATCAATGGAACTGGGTTTCTACATCAAAATATTTGGGTCATGCTCTCTGTGACTGGGTGTGTGCTTATTTTCTTTCACTTCTGCTCAGTGTTAGAGGGAATACAGGAGCTTGAATACACTAAGGATGAACAATTTTGAAAAGTTTCTAATTGCAATTATTTTGACTCATTTTGCAAATTCAATATGAGTTGCTGTATCAAAGAGACTGATCATTTTTGTCACTGTCTTATAAAGGAACACATTTAAAAAATAAGGAAAGTGGGATTTTTTTGCTAACAACCCTAAAAATGGCACTTAAATTGCATGGTGTGTTGAGAAAAACATTTCTGCTGCAAAAAAAAAAAAAAAAATTAAATTGGATTATAATCAGTTACACTCCTAAAGAAATACACTGTACAACGGTCAATGGACTTGAACTTGTTCAGCATTTTTACAATCTTCTGACAACTCAAGTGCTTTTACACCTCAAGTCATATTCGCCCATTCACAACATGTTCACACAATGATGACAAAGGATGCCATGTGAGGCTATGATGAGACAAGCTGAAAGTCACAACTGCCTATGACGGGCTACTCTGCAGCATTCTGACAGCCTACAAGTTCTCACCACTGCAATCACTGTCAGATGATGTATTATTTCCCAAGAACTGACTCTCAAAGTCACTCAGTTTAAAGTCATTTATGTTTTAGGTTTTTGTGCATAAACAAGTCTCTACGAGGAGGATAATACCACACATTAGTTGATTTTTTTTTCTGTGTCATCATGATAATACCTACCATCAGGCTGTATGATTCACTATATTGCCAAAAGTATTCGCTCACCTGCCTTGACTCGCTATATGATCTCAAGTGACATTCCATTCTTAATCCATAGGGTTTATACAACGTTGCTCCACCCTTTGCAGCTAAAACAGCTTCAACTCTTCTGGGAAGGCTTTCCACAAGGTTTAGGAGTGTGTTTACTGGAAGTTTTGACCATTCTTCCAGAAGGGCATTTGTGAGGTCACACACTGAAGTTGGACGAGAAGGCCTGGCTCGCAGTCTCCACTCTAATTCATCCCAAAGGTGTTCTATCGGGTTGAGGTCAGGACCCTGTGCAGGCCAGTCAAGTTCATTCACACCAAACTCTCATGCATGTCTTCATGGACCTTACTTTGTGTACTGGTGCACAGTCTTGTTGGAACATGAAGGGGCCATCCCCAAACTGTTCCCACAAAGTTGGGAGCATGGAATTGTCCAAAATCTCTTGGTATGCTGAAGCATTCAGAGTTCTTTTCACTGGAACTAAGGGGCCAAGCCCAGCTCCTGAAAAACAACCCCACACCATAATCCCCCTCCACCAAACTTTACACTCGGCGCAAAGCAGTCAGACAAGTAGCGCTCTCCTGGCAACTGTCAAACCCAGACATCAGATTGCCAGATGGAGAAGCACAATTCATCACTCCAGAGAACGCGTCTCCACTGCTCTAGAGTCCAGTGGCGTGTGCTTTACACCACTGCATCCAACGCTTTGTATTGCACTTGATGATGTATGGCTTGGATGCAGCTGCTGATCCATGGAAACCCATTCCATGAAGCTCTCTGCACACTGTTCTTGAGCTAATCTGAAGGCCACATGAAGTTTGGAGATCTGTAGCGACTGACTCTACAGAAAGTTGGCAACCCCTGTGCACTATGTGCCTCATAATCCGCTGACCACGCTCCATCATTTTACGTGGCCTACCACTTTGTGGCTGAGTTGCTGTTGTTCCCAATCGCTTCCACTTTGTTATTATACCACTGACAGTTGACTGTGGAATATTTAGGAGTGAGGAAATTTCCCAACTGGACTTGTTGCCCAGGTGGCATCCTATCACAGTACCACGCTGGAATTCACTGAGCTCCTGAGAGCAACCTATTCTTTCACAAAAGTTTGTAGAAACAGTCTGCATGCCTAGGTGCTTGATTTTATACCCCTGTGGCCATGGAGGTGATTGGAACATCTGATTCCAATTATTTAGATGGGTGAGTGAATACTTTTGGCAATATAGTGTACATGCATGAGGGTGATTCATTACTCATTCCCCTTTGTCCTTACCATCACAGTAAATTGGCAATTGGCAGTGCAATTGCATGGCACATGCATGGGCTTAAGGTATCTGTCGGTACTAATCTTTTCCCACACATTCACATAGCGCTGATGCGGCAGCAGGAGCGATTCAGGTTTATTGTCTTACCTAAGGCGATTTAATATGTGGCCTAAAGAGCTACAGTAGGACACACACCCCCTAGCGTCTAAAAGAAACAACTGACTCCACTACTGATACACAGCTGCACTGGGTAGGTTAATGCTCTATAGCTGACTCAGATGATCCATTTTTGCAGCAACAATAAAGGTCCTAATAAATATAAAATATAAACTGTCCTTGCTGTTAAAACATATTTTGAATAAAATAGGCTGTAGGTGTTTCAGGATGAGAAAATAAGTCACCACCAGTGAATTTTTCACTCCTGAAATGACCAAAAAACAGCAAATACATCAGTATCCATCTAAAACCTAAAAGTGTGCTATGAAAATAGTCAGCAGTAAACGATGCAGTTTGCAAAAATGGAATAAAACAAGCAAAGCAGTCACTGCAGACCTTAACTTGGCTGTCTCTCAATCTTACTCTGAAGAAACAAATAAGGTTTCAGGCTTCGGGGTGTTTTCTCAAGCTAAAGCGGACAGCAGTTGTGCTTTTGTGTTAGAATGTGTTTGTATGAACCTCTGGGTGGGGGCTTGTTGAACTCAGCTACTCCAGGACCAGGTCTGCTACCAGAAGATCCTGTCAGCAGGCTGTTTAGTGCCACTTCAAGGTTGTTGTTGTTATCCATTAGAGCCTGCCGGGCGGCCTCTCTGTTAAAGCCCATCTCCATGATATCTCTCAGAGCACGCTCATCCACCTACACACATGAAATCAGACAAAGAACAACATACATGTATATTTAGAGAAGTGGATGAAAAACATTTTCAGTTGTATTCAGCCCCTCAAAGAAGATACAGAAAATACAAAAAGGGGAAAAATCTGCACTTTCAAGTGAACCAGACATGGGAAATAATTTGAGTTTTGTTTTATGTTAGACCAGTGTGTGTTCAAGTTTCAAACCATCATTAACATGTTCCCAAGCCAACACCATAATATCCTGATCCATTCAATTAATGTGCTCAGCCAAAATGTTGGCCGAGTTCTGCTGCAAACTGGCATGTCACTACATAAAAAGCCAGACAAATGAACTGCCACTTGATTGGAAAATCTGACCAAGCCTCCAATTCATTTAGATTTCTATAATATCATAATCAATGCCTCATGCAGTCCATCAGCCATGAAATAAGACTCTAATCCAAAGCAAAGAAAGAACGAAGAGCAAGTTCCAGCCTTCAAATTGCTTGGTTACAGTGAATGGAGGCTTCAGTAATGAGAGGCTGAAGTCTTAGCTAACTAGGTTTGGACCAGGTTTAGCTCCTCACCAGCTCGCGATAGTTTCCATCTTGTCTGCTTTCTGTTCTTTCCACCCTGTCTTCTCGTCTCCTCTGCTGGTATGAGTCTCGGCTCCGAGAGGAGGAAGCGGTGCTGGATAAATTACTCCCTGCATTTCCTCCACCACCAAACGTGCGGGGACCCTAACAAGGCAGAGAGCTTGAAGATCAATAGAGCTGCACAGTTGGAAAAAAACAAATCCAACACTAGAAAGAAAACTTTGTAGTTGGCATTATTAAATCATTGTTTTAAGGTTGCCAAACTTTAGAGGTGATAAAGGTGAGAATGTCAATAAAATCCATATATTTTAAATGTAGGCTAAATAAAACAGTTGGTGCAAAAATTATGATCAATATGAGAAACAGCAAATATATTTTTTCTGGTTAAATAAATGGTCCTGAAAGGCAGTTACTAAATGCGCCTGCTTTATGAAATTATTCATTACCCCTTTCTAACAAAACTGCAAGATTTAATAAGGATACATACCAATAATAGTGTTTACATACCTCTTTGGTCTTAGCCACCTCAGCAATAGCTGCAGTCCTCTGCTTCTCAAACTCATCATTCTCGTCAGTACTTCTGATCACATTGTGAGTCTGCAGGGTCTTCCTCTGGTCTAGTTCTCTGCTGTCTACTTCATCCCTCCTTGCACACTTCTGCAGGGAGCAAATTGAGAGAGAATATATTATCAAAGATCCTCATCAATCATGTATAGTACCTGAAGAAAAGAATCAATGCAACTGACAGTTTCCACATATTTTTTGGAATTATATTAGATCCAGAGTCAAGTAACCTGCAGTGTTTAAGTTCTACTCAGAGTTTTTGTTGAAGCACCCAAAAGTAACACAAATCCCATCGCTTCCACCAAGCTCCCACTTATTTGGGAACTGAGAAAAATAGAGTAGACTTTGGAGGAATGAGATGGAAACCAAACACATCCTGCAGCTGTATCGAGATTGAAGGATTAGAAAAGAAGTCAGCAACTGACGGGATCGCTGACCTTTGCTTATGAGTTTGTTGTGGCTTAGTAAGTTATAGGAAGTCTGCCTTTACAGCCAGAGGGAACATATCTGCAGAGGACAGAAGGCAGCTGGAAAGTGTCAATAATAAAGACAGTTGTCTCAGTTTTATGGCAGTTCAAAAACCTGTGCAGGCTGCATTCAAACTATTTGACACCGAGTGAGAAATTTGCATTGCCTGTCTGCATTTTATTGCTCATGGCGGGTTTAGCTCAGACTGCACAGTGCAAAAGTCATAAGTGAAGATAAATGATGTGATGTAGGAAGTCTTATGCTTAAGCTGAGTTTCAGAATCATAAATGTTAAAGCTTAACGATGCTAATCTGATGAATTTGCCAACAGCAAACAAATGCTTTTAGCAAATATCCAACAATTATAAAAACAAGCATAAAAAAACTGTAATTTTTAAAACTTTTCCTAGTTGATAAATGAATAAAAACAAGGGTCCAATACACTTTTATAAATACAAATTCCAGGTTTATAAAAAATATATATTAAAAAGGCAGATATGACTTCCCTGTACATGAAACCAGGGCTGAGTTTTCTGATTATTGTATTCTTCATGAAGTAACAAATGTTTAAGGATACATTTTCTAAAGGATCCTGAAACCAAAAGGTACACAGTTGGATAGAATTGTTGGTACTCTTCCATCAAAGAAAGAAAAAAACACAATGGTCACTGAAATAACTTGATACTGACAAAAAGAATTATAAATAAAAATGTACTGAAAATTAACTAAGGAAAATCAGACATTGCTTTAGAAGTGTGGTTCAGCAGGATTTTTCTTAAAAACAAAATGGTTGAACTGGTCTGGAAAAAAAATGATGGTACCCTTAACCTAATATTTTGTTGCACAACCTTTTTAGCAATCACTGCAATCAAGCGATTTCTGTTACTCTCAATGAGACTTCTGCACCTGTCCCAGGTATTCTGACCCACTCCTTGTGAGCAAACTGCTTCAGCTGTCTCAGGTTTGAAGGATGCCTTCTCCAGACAGCATGTTTCAGCTTCCATGGATGTTCAACAGGATTTAAATCAGGGCCCATAAAAAGCCACTTCAGAATAGTCCAATGTTTTGTTCTTAGCCCTTCTTGGGTGTTTTTAGCTGTGTGTTTTTGGTTATTATCCTGTTGGACAAGCCATGACCTGCAACTGAGACCAAGCTTTCTGGCACCGGGCAGCACATTTCGCTCCAGAATGCCTTGATAGTCTTGAGATTTTATTGTACCCTGCACAGATTTAAGACACCCTGTGCCAGATGCAGCAAAACAGCCCCAGAACATAACCGAGCCTCCTCCATGCTTCACAGTAGGTACAATGTTCTTTTCTGCGTATGCTTCATTTTTGCGTTCTCCCAGAAGTTTTGTGGCTTTTCAATATGCATTTTGGCAAATTCCGGTCTCACTTTTTATGACTTGCTTTCAAGAGTGGAGTCTTCCTCTGTCTTTTTCCATTAAGTCCACTTGGGCTCAACAGCGACAGATGGTGTGTTCTGACATTGATGTACCTTGACCTTGGAGTTCACCTCTTATCTATATGGAAGTTGTTCTGGGCTCTTTGGTTACCATTTGTATTATTCGTCTCTTCATTTCATCATCAATTTTCCTCTTGCAGCCACAGCCAGGTAAGCTACAGTCCCGAGGTGCTTAAACTTCTGAACAACATGCAACTGTAGGAACAACAAGCTGCTTGGAGACTGTCTAATAGCCTTTACCTTTAACATACTTGTCTATCATTTTCTTTTTGATCCCCCGGGACAACTGTTTCCTTAGCTTTCTGTGTCCATGTTCAGTGTAGTACACACCATGTTACCAAACAGCATAGTGACCAATTTTCACCCTTGAAATAGGCAGACTGACTAGTGACAAGTCTGAAGACACCTGTGATGCTAATTACAGGACACACCGTAGTTTAGTATGTCCCTATGGTCATGCCATTTTAAATCTTTTCTAGGAGTACCATCAGTTTTCATTAGTTTGTTTTTGAAATTGATTCTGTTGAACCACAATTCAAAAGAACTGTCTGATTTTTGTTCGTTAATTTTCAGTAAATTTTATCATTAATTTTGTCAGTTTCAAGTTATTTCATTGAGCACTGTGGATTTTTCTTTGTTTAACATGAGGGTACCAAGAATTTTGTCTACATGTGTATATCTACTAACAACTATGCATTGTATAAAATGCTATCAACTATCAATCTAATGTGCAAGCACACTAGAAAGAAGAATAAAAGCGTATACAGTTTATTGCTAACCAGATAAAACAGATTTGATAAAGAGAGTCTAAGTCAAACTGTCGTCTAAAATTTAAGAGCTCTCAAGAAAATGCATGACTTTCAAAGACCTTACATTTCTAAAATCTAATGTAAGACTTCTTAAGATTTTTATGGATCTGCAGGAACCCTGTAAAAAGGACTATGTGAAAACAGCAGGAATGTTACTGCATTTATGCACAATTAATATGATTGATTCTGACTATTTCACCACTGCCACAGCTGCTGTACACTGTATGAAAAGCTTCTCCTCCAGTTCATTAAATCCCAGCAGCCATCTGACAGCAGCAGGACAGATAAGTTGATAAATCTACAGCCTCTGCTCTGAGAGGAGTCGAGCCAATGCCATCACGCATGACTGTCCAACATGTTTACCTTCATTTAATCACTTTCACATGACACCAGGCTGCTGTAAAAAAACACAGACACTTCTACACATATCAGACAGATAGAGTTCATCCAACCTAGGCTTCATAAGCTTCTTTCAAAATCTGATATTTATTTTAATGCTCCATGTTTTATTCTTAAAATAAATGATGGTATAAGAAAGTGATGCAGTCATATTAAAAGCTTTTAATTGCTTTATAGATTGGCCAGACTAATCAAGCCATCAGTACATGGCTAATTGATTCTGGAGGATCAAAGCATAAAAACTAAATACACCTTTCGTGAAGTGGTGGTTATTTATGATGACTAACATGTCCTTTTTTTCTGTCATAGCTGTGAAGTGTAGCACCTCAGAACATTTCATTTTTTAAAGTGTTGCAGACTCAACACGTGGCATATAATTCTCTTGCGTGACAAGATGTGAATAAGTTAAATTCTTCTGGGGAAACAAGTGTCACAATGTGACAATCTTTGGCGAAAACCTACCATCTCCATTTTAAAAATGCTTCTGTAAAGAGTGGTGGTGACAGCATCATACTGTGAGGATGCCTCTGAGTAGCAGCAACTTAGAGAAGTGGAACTGACTGACTAAATCTTGAAGAAATGAAAGCACAGCTACAAATATGAAGAGAATCCTCCCTCAAGTGCAAATTACCTTGGAATAGGATAACGACTATAAATTTAAACTATAAGAAGACATCCAAGCTGCTGCAGCGACCCAGTGTTAAAGGAAAATCTAGAGAATGCTGAATGATAATTCCCCAAGTACTCTTCATCCAACTTTACAAAGCCTGAGCAAATCTGGAATGAAGAGTGAGTGAAAATCCTAAAATCCGTGTGTCAAGCTGATACAGCTGTATCCCAGGCTGAAGCTATGATCCTTATAAGGGAGGGCTGACTCAGGCTCAGTGGTTTTAAAGTGAGACATGTCTGAATTTAATTTTCAGTAGTGGTGATCTGCAAAACCACAATATTAGGAAATAGCAAGGTAAAAAGTCTCAAGCTAATACTGGATATAGACACCCCTACTTGATGGTAGTGTATATTTGCAGCACTTGCTTTAAAGGAGGACTTAAGCAGCCTTCTTATTGTTTTAACATGTAAGTCACCTTTTATAGGAATTACCATTGCATATCCAGGGTTCCTAAACTCTTTAAAAGATCTGATTTGAGACCTGAGCTGAGAATACTTAATACCACTTTTGTACTGCAGTATTTAAAGGAATGTGAGATTTCTTGGTACTCTGGACCAAAACTGAAGGAGCCAGACCTGGGAAGGGGAGCTAGCAGGCAAGCATCTGATGGCCAGGTTTCTCTCCATGGGGTCTGGCTGGGTTCAACCAAAAAGAGCTGCATGGAGCTGCACCCCTGTAGACCCACCACCTGCAGGGATGGGCATGGTGGCAGGGTGCAGTGCACACTGGATGGCAGGTGAAGGCGGCAGCCTTGGCATGCTGACCCCTGGTGCTGCAGACTGACTGCGAGCATGTAGAACGTTACCTTGCTGGTGGGAAAGGATAAGATATTCCTTTATTAGTCCCACAAGGGGAAGCTGGGGTTGGTGTAGGAGGTGGAGTGATACCCACGAGATATAGTTAGGCTCAACTCCACGCACAGCTCTGGTTATGGAACCAAACTCCTGGAGAGGGGCTGGACTCTCCTTTTCCGGAGTTGCCCAGGGTGAGAGGTGCCGGGAATACTCACAAGCCCCCTGCGGAGCGGCGCTATGTTTAAGTTCTCTCAAGTGAACAAGAGGGTCACCTCCCTGCAACTGACAGTGGCAGGGGGTAAGGCTCTGAATAAGAAAGAATGAGATCGTGGGTACAAGTGAATGTAATGACTTTTCTCCAGAGGGTGTCTGGGCTCAGCCTTAGAAATACAGTGAGGAATTCAGACATCAGGAGGGGACTAAGGGTAGAGCCACTGCTCCTTTGCATCAAAAGAAGCCGGTTGAGGTGGTTTGGGAATCTTATCAGGATGCTTCCAGGCCTCCTCCCAGTGGAGGCATTCCAAGCAGGATAGAGACCTCATGGAGGAACTAGAATGGGCTGGCTTGCTTATATCCTGTCTGGTCTGGGGGCCTCGGGATCCCCCAGAAGGAGATGGAAAGTGTTGCTGGGGAGAGGGATGTCTGAGTTGAGTTGCTTCGCATGCTACTACCACGACCAAGCCCAAGATAAGCGGAAGATGGATGGATGGATGGATGGATGGACAAGGCATTTTATTTAATTTGAGCATTCAACCCATTTTACTTCCCTGTATTGTAATAAATACTTATGAAGTGAATTTAGTAGAAATCCAGTTAGAAATACAAAATTATTGATAAATAACAGAAAGAGAATGCTTTTTCCTTTATAAATGTTAAATTATGAAAGACTAAACGCAAAAAAGAATAATCTAAATTGAATAAATTTGGTTAGACAACAAAAAATTAAATAAAGAAATGTATTTGTCAATATGCCTAAATAAACAAAAAATTTAATACTTCTCACAAGTAAAAAATAAGACTTAACACTTTTTGAAGTCCAGTTTAAGACTTTTCAATAATCTGCAGGAACCTTGATATTAGTTGGATACAAATGCAGCATAAGCACTGGATAAAAAAACAACTGCCAGTGATCTCTGCTCTATTTGGTAGGACTACAAAGCACATAAAAAAATTCAGCCATGTATTGAAAGTTTTATGGAGTTTCACAATTTGTTAAAAAGATCAGAGAGCATGGCCTAAAAGGGACATCAAGGCCACTCCTGGAGCCCAGTCTGAATCTAGCCCCTCACATACTATTGAGGTGATTGTTATCTGAAAGCAACTTTGATTTCTTTTAAATCACAGCTGAAATATTAGACATAAACTTGCTTTCCTGATTTTATGACTTTTATTTTGCTCATTTATATTCATGTGCATTGTTCTCTCAATAACACATTTAATTCTGAACAATTCTAACTATTCAAATCCTCACCTGACCAAAAGGCACAAAGGGAGGAGGTCCGCCTTCTGCTCCAATGTTGCTCCTGCTGTGTTTGGCAAGACTCTGCAGGTTGAGTGGGAAAAGACAAAAAGTTGTATCTCAGAGAGAGTAATGAGACACTGATGGTTTCCTTTAATGCAGATTTTACATGATTACTAACATATGAATTCAAATTTTTTTAAAGAAAAAGCAGCTGAGTCATCATTATAAAATCAACCTCACCCTTTGTA
Organism: Cheilinus undulatus; assembly: GCF_018320785.1. NCBI lineage: Eukaryota > Metazoa > Chordata > Actinopteri > Labriformes > Labridae > Cheilinus > Cheilinus undulatus. The sequence continues at coordinate 42,885,351 of NC_054865.1, read as the reverse complement.
ACTCCCATTTCTCCACCATGTGATCAACCTCGCCTCCAAGGACTGAGATTTTTGAGTCATCAAGCAGCAAAAGACCATTTTTAACCTGGACTGTACCAAGGAGCTTTACCTTTGTTCCAGGGGGGGTATTAAGACTGAAAAACAAAGAAAAAAATGTCAAAAATGTTTCATGAAATTATGCTTTATCTGTAAAATAGTACATTTTACACATAATCAAATGCTTAAGACATTATAACTACATTTCCCATGCCCTAAACCCCACTGCCATACCCATACCACTTTATAAATGACATGGAGCAGTGCCAGGGGAGGGGTGGCGAGGCTAGGAGAGACTATCAATAATCCCAGCTGCTCACCCATCCTCATGGTAAATTAAAAGCCCCTCTATCTCATCAGGCCTGATAAGGCCTCTGCCTCTCTCATTAAAAAAGCACTAAGACTTAGAGGGATTTCCAGCTACTGATGCCGGATGCCAAAGCAACAATTAGGGATTTCACTCCAAACCTCTGGGATGGATGCTGTTCTCATGATAGCAGCCAGCACAGAATGAGGCACTGTCTATCCTTGATTCAATCACATAAACAAGATCCTGCATACACACTATTCAGCCTCTGATTTATGTTGCTCATAATGCTTAATTGTCACCCCTCTGTATCACTTCCTCTCACACTGAACAGTCCTCGTAATCCATCCCATCCTCCTTTGACACTTACTTAAGGCCTCACGCACACTAAAACGGACACTTTCATGAGACACACTAACCGCACACCACCGTGTGTGTGTCGCTCATAAAGAGGGGATTTGTTCTGTTCTCTCCTCCCTCCCACCAGGAAGTCAAGGCCTACATTCTGGCCACTCCACCTGTACAGACTGGCTAGTCACCATGGCAGCCGTCACCAAGGCCACCGTTGCTGGGATGGAGATGTAATTAAGGCTGGATATTGTTAGATAACTGCCGCCACGTGGAAAATTCAGATAAAGGGAAAACTGAGACATGTGCTAGAGTACGAATGTTGACAAGGGGATGAAGGAAGAGTGTGATTACTCTGAAGAAACAATGATCTAGCCTAATGAGATCTGTTCTTTTAAACAAGAAATACACACAGCATACTGTTGCTGTATGTAATGATGCTAATGATTACGTTTTTTTTAAATAATACACAGTGATATCAACTTTCTACGACATAATTCCTTAATCACTTGCACTGAAGCTTACATAATTTTCAAGTCAACAGAGCTGTGATATAGGTACCTGATCTTGGACAGGTGTTTAAACTCTAATCCAACACAGGTGGTATGTCCATCTGTCATTTGTAGTCGCAGCATTCTCGGCGCACCCTGGGACTCTTCGTGGTCTTTGGGCGCTGAGATGTTCCTCACCTTCTGCACCTGGAGAACACATGGTCCTTCCAACTGGCCATGTGCAAGAGACAACAAAAAAATAAGAGGACAAACCAGCAGAATGTGGGGCCAGATTTAGAAAAGCATCAACAAGCAAGAAACACTGTCATAGGATTATATGGGGATGGCTGTTTAAAATTATTTCTCAAGCATGAGTAAAAATAAATAATTAAAGCATTTTCCATTTTCCACACATTTTGTACACCTACTCACTGCTTCATTGTTTCTATTCAAAAATTTACAACACTGTAAAAAGCCAAGTGTATGGCCTTCAGAGTGTGCATCTTATTCAGAGTGATCAAGGTTTATCATCTCCACTAATCAAATGTTTTATTGTTTTGATAGTACTTGGAACATTTTTCTTCATTCAGTTTTACAGGAGAAGCAGCAGTTTTTGCAGCTTCATTGTTGGTGTTTTAGGGCCATCTAGTGGCACTCATGAGAACTGCAACTGGGTCTGCACTGAAGGAGACTTTCTGAACGTTTATGAATGTGGTCATTAAGCGCCATTTGGTCAATTATGCCACATTTAATGCAATAAATCAAGAGCATGCCCACTTCTACACACACCAGTGGAAATCCCAAATCAAGAGTGGAAGTTTTCAGAGTGCCTTGCACTTTATCTGGTTGCCCTGCAAGTTTTGTCCTTTCTCGGAGAGTCATATAAGTAAAACCTGAATCTCACTCCACTCTCCCTATTATTTCTGGTCTTTATGCTAGGGTAAGACAACTGGCTACATTTTTACCTTACTGGACAAAGAAGCAAAGAATCAAACAATATCAACTTTGCATTAAAGGGGACATTACTGACCAAATGACACTTAATGACAACATTCACAGATGCTCATAAGGCCTCCTTCACGTGAATGACAGGTGTTATGTCATGATTATGACAATATCATGTCAGTGTTGTACATACCCCTTCAAATAAAATGTATTCATTTATTATTTCATCTGTGTTTAAAATGTGCACCAGCCCATCTCTGATACAAAATATTTGAATTAAAAAGTTACTTGAAATGGATCTTTGGCTCCCATTTCACCTAAAGCGACACTGGACCCCAGAAGTAGTTGCTACTTTGGAAGCAACCAATGGCAATCCAAATAAATTAAAAAAAAAAAATAAACTGCAATACTTGCAAATTTGCAACTCTAATTGATTGTTCACCCCAATGGGTGTAGAATCTGTATGCAAAGGTCACAATTTTCACCATGTTAGGTCTGCTGGTTTCTGTTTGCATTAAATCAGTAGTCCAAGCATTATTGAACAGTTACTTATTAGCAGGTTTTGGTTTATAAAGGTAAAACAACCCGTGTAGAGAACAAGCAGGCAGAACTTCGAGCGGACTGATAACAGAACAGCCCACATTGACCATATCCTTAGGATTTACATGTCTTTATAAAGCAATATCTGCATTAAAGTGCAGATAACAACCCATTATAGCTCAAACATTTAGATATGAGCAACAAATCTGCTTGACACAGTGTGCAAAGCCAATCAGATGCTGGATTCCCTCCCTAGCTGAAAAGCATCAGAAGGGCTAAACTACATTTAGATAAAATACCGTATATTTAAAAAGTTGTTTTGCTTCTGCTCTTAAGGAGAGACAGGACAAGTCTTGACCTTTAACTTTTTACAGTCTGCATAAAAATGTTATTTCAGTAGACTTAATTCACCTGCATAGTGAGAAAATCACATTGGAATTACTTTCTTTTTCAGGCTTAGACTGCTGAAGTGGGTGCCAAGTATTGCTACAGTATTTTACTTAAATCCTGCCATGGACTAATCAGATAAACGGTGCTACTCCAGGATAAAAGAAATGACAGCCTCCACATTGCAGATGTAAATGCTACATAGAATAGGAAACAGGTAGTCGTTTAAAACTAACAGCTTGCTTCACCTGGTCTAAGGAAAAATCCATCCCTGCTCCCAAAGGTCTCTCAGACAATGACAAACAATGATAGCCAGTTGGTTTTGCGATTGCAGAATAAGCAACATAGCACAATATTTCCCACTAAACTTTGTAAAAGTAGGATCAATTTGCTGTATTAGGGCTTCACTAGCACTCACCTTCTCAGTTCTTCCACTGTTGATATCAGGCGGTAGATATTTCTTCCCAATAGGTCTGAGATCACTCTGTAATTAAAAAAATACACCTCCTAATAAATATATGAATGAGAAATAGTACACATTTCATAATGAAATTGAATAATTAGTCTATGTGAAATCGAATCTGCTTTTACTGGTATCCTTGGTCACAGGTATGAAAATCATGAAGCACATTCTGAGGAGTCACCACAGGCAGACAAGAGCTGACATTTACTTTAAACACAGGTTTTATTTCTGGGTAGATCTTCACTAAAAAATATGATAATGAAATATGTCATAATACTGCATCAAAGTCAAAGAGTAGTCTGAGACATCAGCATCTCCAGAAAAACAAATGAATGATGAATTTAATAGTTATGTCACAAATGATAATAATGTAGAGTATAATAATGTAAGGTTTAAATAGAAATGCAACAGCTAAACAATTTAGCTAATGGCCAATGCCAATGGTTTTTCCATTACTTCTTCTGGTGGTAGACTCCCACATTTTCCCATGTTTGTCATGAAAATAGATCATAGCTTATCCAAAGGGTCACTTCTTTTGTCCATTTACAAATCTCTTCTCTAAATCAGCTGTTAGATGTGCTAAATGTCACCATAAAATTGATATGACAACATCTACTACTGACAACAGTTCATGCCCACAATTATTGCCAGAGGCGAATGTTTGTCAAAATTGCTTACATTTGCCGATACCAGTTCTGAAACCGATGCATGTGTACATCCCGAGTCCACTATTGTTTCTGTTTCACAGATCAAATACAGCAACTGCTTTGTGTTGACTCGGCATGCTGAGTGGAGCAACGGAGTGATATTTAATAGTTCATCATCTACAAATGTTTATCCTGAAGATGATGAAAATATGGTATGAGGAGCAACAAATGGACAGAGCTACTGCTCGGCCAAGTGAGTCATACTTAAAATCAACTAACTGCCAATAAACTCTAATATTCTTTCCATTATTTATAGAATTACAAGTTTGAGTACCCATGTATGATGAATATTAACACCTTTTTCCATAGAAGTTTAAAGTTGTAGGTAAAACTTACATCAAGTGCAATGCGAATGATGTCATTATGTGTTACTTTCTCTGCAGATCCCTTCAGTTCTGTTATTCCTTCATCAGTGAGGTACCTGTGGGATTACAGAGAAGGTGGAGAGAGTGGGTTACCAGGATGTTACCAGTTTTTAGAGAGCTTGCCATACCATTTTTTAACCAGGGTGGAAAGTAACTAATTACATTGACTTAAATTAATTCAACTGAGTAGCTTTTCTGCACTTGTACTTCTATTGGAGGACGTTTTAAAATCGGTATTTTTTCTTTTACCTAAGTATATTTTGGGAAGTATTGTTCTTCACTAAACTTTAAAAAAGCATCAAGTATTAAGTAAAAAATACTTAAGCGCTAAAAGCCAAAATGAGGAGCTCCAAGCTTTCTGGCAAGAGCAAGAAAATGGCCAGTTATTTGACTTTCACAGCATATGATGGTTATTAGCACATAGCGAGAAAATGATCTCATATTTCATCGAAAAAACAGCTGGTGCATTTTACTTTAGGTTAGGTCACATGTTAAAATAAGACTTGGTGGGAGATCCATGTTCTTTTACAGTATTAACACATTAGGAGACATATATCATTGTAAAAAACCCCTCAGGTATCAAAGTAGCTACTCAGCACTTTGAGTAAATTTCAAATGACTTACTTTTTACTCTTAGTAGATTTAAAGACTAGTACTTTTACTGCTACTTAAAGGGGACATATTTTATCCTTTTAAGACAAGTTTATATTGGTCTCAAAGATCCCCAAAACATGCCTGTGAAGTCTGTTGCTGATAAAAAACACTCCAGTATTGGATTTTAGCGTGTATAAAATCCCCTGTTTCAGCCCTGCTCAGAATGAGCTGTTTCTGTGGCTTTAAATGTTACTGAGCTATTTGACTCTGCCCCTGACTCCGCCCCTCTCAGGAAATGGATGTAGCTTAACGGATGTGGCTCTCCTGATCTTTGATCAGGAGAGGAGGGTGGAACTTTCTCCCAAGCAAGGAGGGCCAACCTAACCTGAGGGCGGTGCTAACTCCCCACATGACATCGAAAGGAGAAAATCTGAGAACAGCTTGTTTCAGCACACATTTTCTGAAAGGTGGAGAAAGAGAGTGGGGGAGGGAATGGATTTTTCTGGTACTCACGGGGAATGTGGACAGGCCAGGGCACATATTTTTGTTAGAAAAGCCTGAAAAAGTGACTTTTGCATAACATGTCCCCTTTAAGTAAATTTAGACAAAAGTAACTGTACTTTTACTTGAGCACAATAGTCTGGTTCTTGTTCCACCTCTGTTTATAACATTGCTTGTGGGCAATAAATCTTATACCATTGGAAAGCATTTGTGAGATAAGCAGCAGAGCTGAGTATGCGGGTTGCACCTGCGAAAAATTTGCCAGATGTTTTAAGCCAGTGCCAAACAGCTATTTCTGCCACTGATGCTTGTTTGGTGTCGTTTGGTGGATTGGATGACTGAAGAATAAAGAAACCAGACATTTTGGCAATTTAACAATGTATTCATTTAACAAACATGAGCCTCAGTAGCATGTAGAAGAACTGGCAGATTTTTAATGGGTACAACCCATATACTCAGCTCTGCTGCTCAACCCACAAATGCATGTTCCTTACAAATGTGGCACTATTTAGAAGGGAAATAATCATGCTTCTAAACTGTATAAGATTCATTACCAAGAAGCATTATTACAACAAATAAATAATCAACTGAACACAAATGTCCTATTTTTTGTGCTGGGTTTAATTTAAAAGTTCAAAACAATTCTATACCACCCCTCTTTAAACCTCAATACTTTGTTGTTGCTGATTTATTATCAAGCAAAGCAGGAAGATAGAAATAAAATGCAAATGCATTAGCATCTGTTGTCAAACTAATTTATGTACATACCACAAGGTAACCCATTAAGCATGGTTTATATTGTTTAAACATGTAAGCTAGCATTCAAAACTAGGCAATGGTATTAGTATTTAGAAATACTGTAACGCTGCAAAAAACGTGCAAAACAGCAGTCAACCAATAAATCAGTGATGGACTAGTATACGTTTGTGTCAGCACGTTTTTATGTAAATTGCTGTCGCTAGGTGATGCTGGGTTACTGTGACTTTCAAACTTCAGCCCCACTTTCAATTCAACTGAGGTCAGCACTTCTTGTCAAGCTCATAACCTACCCCTAATCATCGTTGGACGTTTCCTCAAACTTGGCATAACGCGTTATGTTAATAGAATGCTAACGACAAATGTTAGCTAGCTAACATTATTTTCTATCTCACTATTACTCCGTACTTCAATTAGCTTTAGTTTCACTTCACCCAATCAGGTAGTGTTGTCTTAACACTATGGGACCTAATCAAAGAGAGTGTGATTAGACAAACATCGTACTCCAACAGACTTCTAATGAGAATGTACTGCTAGTGATTAGCTACTGTTGTGAGCTAAACCCAATCTGTTACCTTAGTGTGTTAGCAACCATGCTACCTACCAGCCCTCTTTGACCAGGGAATCTGCCAAATCGGTCATTTTCGTCCAAAATGTAAATGAATAAGTAACGATACTCGTTGGTTTAAGGTGAACACATTTGTGAAGAAGAGACTATCTTATTCGGCTATGCATATTCTTCTCCTAACAATGATAAAGCTCGCTAATGTGAGTATTGAACGTCTGCGTGACATACAGATACGTCACCAACCGAGACGCGTTCTACGAGTATGGAGTGCCGTGAGGGGAAAAAATAGTTTTTTTAAATTTCATCGCGCATTTTTGCTGCTTCTCTGAACAACGTCTTTCAGACGAACAGTGTGCGGAAAAGCCACAACATTCACACTCTTATCTTATGAGGAATTGTAAATGTCTTAACGGAAATTATGAAATATCACATTTGTCGTCATTATAGTGGCCTGTCTCTGCTTTAGGCAGAGGTAGAGAAAGTAAAAGACCACTGATCACGTAAAAGCACAATTACTTTGGTTAAAACTTACTGTGGTAGACGTTAAAGTGCTAGTCTGTGAATCAACTCAAGTAAAAGTAAAAAGTGCATAATTAAAAGTTCAGTTACTTTGATACCTAAATACAGTAGATACGATCTTCAGTTAATGTGCAGTAATATCAAGAGAATATTAATCTCCAACCAGGTTGTTCAGGTAAAATCGCACTAATAATTAAATGAAGTGCAAAAGCTGCTTTTAGATGTAACGTGGAATCATTCTCTCACTGTGTCATACTGACCATCATGTGTAAGAAAATTTCCTAACAACTGGCCAGTTCCAACATTGAAATAACCTCTTTCTTTTGACTTTTCGTTTTTTTAACTCGATAAGGGTTACCTTTTAAAATGTAGTTAAGTACAATACTTTGACCAAAATATAGTAAAGGTGTAGTGTGCAATATTTAGCCTAGTAGCATTGGCGGAGCAGGGGTAGCCTTAAAGGGCTTAAGCCAAAAGCCCTGAATCTTTGAGGTCCATAAAGTGCATGTTTCTGTGAAGTTATGCAAGATAATGCAAAAGGAAACTGATGGTAATGAGTAAACGTAATAACTTACTTCCCACCCCTGGATTTAGGCTATATGCCAAAGAAGTTATTATGTTGGTGACTATAGGTTATAGGCTCTGCATGCACATTATATTAACAGACAAAAAAACATAAAACCAGTAAAAGAAAAGTGTACATGGGGCAGTTGTCTTTCTTTGTATTATTTCCTACATTACTCTATGGAGAAGAACATCATGTATGGGGGGAATGTGTTTGCTTATTTTTCCTCATATTTAGTCATATTTCTCTCTCTTTCATTATTGTCCCTTTAGTTGATATTTGACAGTCGTTAGTATTTATTTCATTTTAAGGTAGCTATTTTAAGCACTGATCAGAGAAGTTCAATGTGTCAGATTGTAGCCTGTAAAAAGGATTTTTTTGTTTGTTTGTTTAGTTTTTTTAACAATCAAGTTTTGATGCAATCAAGTAATTTACTGGCAAAATAGCATCTTTTACTTTTCACACCATGCTCTGGTATGGTAAGATGCTGGACAGTTTTTAAAATAAGTTCTTGTTTTTTGCAGGAAATGTTTGCCTGCTGTCATAAATTAATACAGTCTAAATTCAGCCATAATGAGTAAACGTGTAAACCAGATATGGGCCTCATTATGAGTGATATGGCAAAGTTCATTTGGGATCAATAAACCCAAAAAGGGGAACATATTTTTTACTTACTGATGATATCAGTTTTTTGTTTTTTTGTTTTTTTGTTTTTTTACCTATGTGTTACAATCAAGGATAAGACGTCAACTATGAGAGATTGCTACCTGGGATTAACATTGATGAAACTTATGTTGTACAAAGAATCACACCAGATGTGTACATTTCAAGAAACAAAAAAAATGTACATATAGGCAGCTATTGTTTTGCAAAGCACTCTGCGGAGTGATGTCACATAGTTGCTTTGTTGTTCTATCTATGGAATGTCATCTTTGAAGCCCTTTTCATTTACCCTAGTACTTTTTTAGTGAAGACAGCATTAAGAAAGAATTAACTGAGGTGAGTGCAATCACAGATGTGGGAAGAAAAACAATGTAACCATTTAACATCACTACCCAGAGTGCATTGCACAGCAGAACCAATCTTTCATCCTCATAATGTAATAAATGTGCAGTTATTTGTACGACATACATAAAGCCCAAAAGGGTTCCCTTTAAATTCATCATACAACTATTCCAGCTTATGATACAGCATGCAACTCCAAAAAAGACCACAGGATGGCAGTATATGCCCACTAAAATGCTTAAACAGGTGCTGCTGTCTTTATGTGGATTTCACAGGCGTGAGCAAAAGTGATGGACTTGTTGGAAATTGAAACCATACTTTGATGGTAATATTTCTGTTTTATGAGTCTTAGCATTTAAGTTTTATTCCAATGATATTTTCTTATCTCCTATCTGAAGAGATACTGAAGATATGTGCTGTTTTCTAAATTATTTCTAATTGTTTCAAAGAGTAATGTTCAGCATCATGCCAGTCCCCCACACTCTCATACAAGTGAGATACTTAGTTAGAATAGTATAAACTGTGTCATAAATGACCATACCACTTAAAGTGTAAGTTTAAATAAATAAATAAATCGGGTGCAGATGGCCTAGTGGTTTAAGGCGCGCCCCATGTATGCGGTTGACCAGGGTTTGAATCCAGCTTATGGCACTTCCCCGCATTTCTCTCCCAAGGTCTTTCATTCCTGTTTCTAATTCTATCAACTGTCTTCCACTGTCATTAAAGGCTTAAAAAGCCCAAAAAATAAATCTTAAATAAACTGATTAATAAATAAATACATACATTGCCAAGGCATGTCTTTAGTGACTTCAAGCCAGAGAAGAATTATTTACATTTGTTGTCACATAAGATCATTTTAACAACAGGAACTTGTATGAATTGCATTTTTATATTTGTTTAAGCTATCCTTTTGCTGCCTATATTAATAACCTCAGTTTAATGTGGAAACAAACATTTATTTAAATCTGTTGTTCTGCCTGTTGTTGAAACATTGTTATCAATAGAAAACTTTTTATTTCAATTAGTTTGATCTTATTGTGTATTCCTGCTGCATTTTTCTATTACATCTTTTAAAGAAGAGCGCATTGTTTGAGAGGATAAGGAAGACAAGGCTGATATTTGACTTGATAATGATACGTAATATGATGCTGGAAGCCATACGGAAGGCATTCAAGGGACTCCAGAACTAAAGCTTTTCAAAGATAACATGATTTCAAGAGGCCAAAGAAATAAACTTTAATTTGGTTTCATAAGTGGAGCTATTATTCAGAAGTGACATTTTATTCCAAAAACAACTTTATCAATTCAAATGTCCCACTACATCTGTTTTATAGGGATTTACAAACATTTTGCCACACTTCCAAGATCTGTCAGTTTACAAGTGACTTTATTCCTAGAAGTATTTTTGAATTTTAGCATAGTCATTGTGAAAGCCAAGTTAAATGGAATCATCTCTACAAATACAAAAGACTAATAATCAAGATAAAACTGTCAAAACAAACACTCTTGCTGAAAGACATCTGTAATGAGTAAGAGACTGCGTATTGCCTGTTACCAAGTATATACAGTAGTCCTCTTTCATTTTTAGAGAACAGAAAACATATCAAACTTAAAACTAATTGCAGTTAAAGTTTGACCTACCAGGCACACATGTCTAATGATCGTGTGACATTAGCATTCTTGTTCTAAGAAGGATTGGCGCTCACCCAATTTTCTCAAAGCACAAAGGCCATAGAGGGTTAGTACTACTTTTGGCATTTTATCCTATTATTAGGTTGCGTAAACTTGATTGTCCTCAAGAGGAACAACCACATCAACTCTAGATCAGGTTACAGCACCTGGAGAAATCACTTACTGTCAACTCTGCTCCATAACATCAATGTATTCTCCTTTGAATTTTTCATCATACAGTTTTGATTTTATATTGAAGAGCTCTTTCATATATTGTATGTCTTTGGGGAGAAAAACAGGTTTGGAGTAGAGCACATTGAAAGCATCTCACAGAAGTTTCTACTTGTTGCATCAGGTCAGCTTATTGGTGTTTGCATCAGACAAGGTGTTTGGGATTTTATGTTGCAGCTTTAGGCTACCTTTTCATATGGCAAACAAAACTGATAACCCACAGTGCAAAGCACTTTCAGCGTTAAATACTGATCCAAAAACAAAGGAAAGCATCAACTTGTGCTTCCTAAAGCCTCACATTATTCTGAAAGAAAACTTCAGAGCTTTAAGGTCATATTGCTGGGTAGAGTAAGGCTGATAATTTAGAAGAAATGTCCAGATTCTAATTTGCATGATTGACATATAATAGTGGTTCTCAAACTGGGGTCTGGGGACCCCTGGGGGTCCACGAGCAACAGCGTGGGGGTCTGCGAAATAATTCAAGATAAATTATTAAAGTAATGCCATGTCTTTAAAAAGCAAATAAATGCATATAGGGACCACAGCACCATAAAACAACCATACTAAGCCAATGACTCCCACATAAGTCAGCTTTGGGTCAATAAAAACTCAGATATGATTGTGACATATCACATAAATTCTATCACTCGTCACGCATCAGTCACTTTGCTCAGGATGCATTTGGTGTGCATGTCCAGCATGCAACAATGGATAAATATTTAAGCGTGTCCACTCCATCAAGTGATGCTAGGCTCAAACCAGCTAAACTGAGAAAATACGATGACAGCTGTCGCGAGTTTGGTTTTATTGAGGACAGCAATGGAAAACCAAAATGTGTTGTGTGTCTTCATGTGTTTGCAAATGAAGCCATGAAGCCTGCCAAGCTAAAGCTTCATCTGATAACAAGGCATGCAGAGTTTAAGGACAAAACAAAAGATTTTTTCAGACGAAAGGGTGGGGAATACATCCGCCAGAAAACACAAATGGTGAACCTGACCACAGCCTCAGAAAAAGCACAGAGGGCTTCTTATTTGGGCTTGAAGAGTTTGAAATACAGCATCTAGGAGTACAAAATGCAACATATTTTAATCAGCATGAGGGTCATACAGCGTGGGGGTCCTTGGAAAATTTCTGGCCCTGTAAGGGGTCCCTAGCTCCCAAAAGTTTGAGAACCCCTGACATATAAGACACACTTAAAGTTTACTTTCATTCTCTTTCAATTTGCAACTGTTCATGATAAAAGGTGCAGTCCCACAAGCTAGAACATTTTAAAGAAATATATGTTGTTGTCTTCTTCGATGTGACAGAACTAAACACACAAACACAAAAAAGCAACTTAATTCAAGTAATTTGAGTAACTGTAATTAGCTGGGTAGAAAGTAATTGATTATATATGCTCAAATTATTGTTGCTTTGACTCCATTCTAAGTAAAATGGTCTTCAGTGTTGTAGTAAGTTGACAACGTTATCCATCAGTGTTAGTTTTACTATGTAAAGGGTCAACTGATCTAAGCTCCGCCCTGGATGTAGCCTGTTTTACAGTGATCCCCTGGGGTTCTTTTGCTCATGTGGATTGTTCTTTTTGATCTGAGACACATTTGTACCATGATTGAAGTTATCCTCTGAGATAGTTTCCACCTGTGACTCTAGGTGTTCCTAAGAGATGCATTGTGAGTATGCATCATCAGTATGAATTGCATTGCTATGAGGTTGACTCTCTGCTTTCTTCGTACCAGAGGAGACCCACCTTGCCACAAATTTTCAAGAGTTACTGCAGGTTTGTCATATAGCAAAATATTTAAGACTTTCAAAAGTGTAGTTTAACTACATACAGTATATGTAGTGTGGACCAATATGGAAACTTCTTAAGTATTCAACTATATCAGGTTTCATAACACTCAATTTTGCTGTGTATTTTACATGATGCTGTGGCTCTACCTGAACAGCCAGGCTGGAGACCCATTCACTTGTTGTTCTTGCCAATACGGAAATATCCTTTACCCTACAAATCCTCAGCAGCTAATCAGTACTTAAACTTTAAAGTAAACTTTAAATTGAATAATTTCACCTGACTAGATTTATAGACCAGCACTTTGACTAAAGTATAAATACCCGTGTCCTTTTTCCACCTGTGGTAGTTACTCCCCCCCCCCCCGCTTGTAACACTATTCAGCCTGCAATTGTAGAAGTAGCCCACATGATGACCTGTTTTACGAGGTAGTAAGGTCATTTATACAAATAAAAACGTCTTTTTCACTTTTACGTGGTCAAACAGCTATAAAGATGACGTAACAAAGGCGTAACCTCACCCAACATAGACTTTAAAAACGCTCTTACATCTTTTTCTATGAAAAATCCATCGTTTCTTTCAACCTCGGGCTTTGTGCAACATGCATCCTTCAGGTGGCGTATGACTGATTGAAAGCTGAATGTGACCAATGAAATACAGGTCCAACTGTAAACATTGGGGGCTGAACCAATGAAGTTTAAGTTTTGCATTGCTGGTTGGTCGCTATTGGTTGGATTAAACACCCGGAACTAGAAGAGTCATCGCGCGGGTCTGTCAAAAAAGGTTTCTGCCGCATAAATTTATCTAGCCCGGCTTCACCTACTGCGTATAAATGCATGTACAGCTATCAAATAATGTCTGAATAACCTTCGTCTTAAAATAAAGTAGTTTAGTTGTCTGACGTGCTCCTTTTGTCAGCGGGGACCGAATCGGTACGTGACAGTCCGTAAATTGGATTAGCGCTAAGTAAAGCCAATAGTGAGTGGTAGTTTAGCAAACTTGCTAGCTAGCACACCGGTCTGTTGGTTGACGACTGTAAAATATTCCCTGTTTTTGACGGTGTATTTTGCATTCATGCGTTTGTGACTATTAGCTGTTGGGCTAATTTTACACACAAATGGTAATGTAAATATTTAGTTAGTTCCGCCTGTGTCTTGACAAGGTTGTGTGCCTGCTGTTCATGTATTAGAAGCTCAACGTTGTTAGCTCGTTCAACGCAGTTAGGGTTTACAATATGGATAGTTACAGTCAACGAGACAGTAAACATCAAAAGAAGAAGGGTTCAAGCACGTCAAGTTATGAAGAAGGGGACCGAAAGCCAAAGTTTGTAAGTATTACACAACATATAAGGCAGTTTTGATACTTCATTTAACCATTCAGTACAAACATATAATGGACATTAGACTGCAGCTGCATTAGAGGTGATCTAGTATACCCTTATTCTTTGCTTTTTTTCTCCTGCTGTCAAAATTAGTCTCATATGGTAACACACAAAACAAACAAACTGGCATACTAACATGAACATGGGAGTGAAAGGACCACATGGAGACTGTGTTTTTACCCATAGAACTTTTTTGATGGTTAGTAGATGCATACCTCTATACTGAAAGTGTTTTTGAACTGGCCTTGGATTAATTAACTCTATTTTAAGTGACTGAGACTCTTTTGAAACAGGCTCATCACAACTTAGGTAGAAGAGCAGTGGTTGTGATGCTTACTCAGTGCATTCTATGTCCATTGATGAAAAAAAAGCCTTTTCACTATCTTATGGTCCAGAAAGCTCTTGGACCATACAATCTTTGCATGCTAGAGTTTTCTGTGTAAACACCGACCTTGGCTAGTTGTTTGTTTGCAAGAGGGAAATCAAAAGGTTAAAATTAGCACAGGGGTTTAGCCCTTACCCTAATCCATGAGCTTTCTACAAAGCAACCACTATTCTGTCTGCCCTAAATTTGTCTCCTGTGTTCCTCCCCCCTAAAAAATAAAGGAAGGTGTTCATATTGAGTCAAAACTTTAACACCACGTGTTATTCATTAGAGGTCTCCTATTTAAAACTCTCAGGCTTCTATAAATAACACACAAACATAGCCAGACACATCCCCTTTCAGACAGGAGGCGTGTGTGTGACATAGATCTTCTTAGGGAATGGTCAGCCTGCATTTAACCCCGATCTTATGGGAGGGCTAGTACAAGTTAATTCCTCATCGGTGGCTTTCAAATATTACAGTCTGCTATTATTGAGTGGCAGGTATGACATTAAAAGCAAGACTGTATCAGTTCCCTTTTATAAGCTGACGCCTAAATGTGTAACTTTTAATGTCCTTTACAAGCAAACCTTTCACCTACAAAGATGGGTGTTCAGTACATACCTCTATATTTGACAGCGTCTGCCTGGAAGGGGGCAAGACACATGCAGATTACGTACAGAGTAAAAAACTTGATTATTTTTTGAGAAAAGGCTACAATTTTAAATTGCTTTTGTAATATATCAATTGTAATCAGTAAACAAAGCACTACTAAGTATTTACTGAGTGAAGAATGAGACAACAAAAAGCAGCAACAAAATAGACACCAGTATAAAGAGAGGATACCAGACATTTCAGGCATGAAAATGTAAAAAAATGAAGAAAGAGCAAAATCAATTAGGAATCCATTTTTAAATGTTTGGACATTACATTGCAGCCCCCCCCACCCCCCACCCACCGAGACCATCCAGCTTTGTTTTACAATGTTCTTCTAGTTCACCCGCACTGAGGAACCAGTCATGCTTCTATTTCCTGTGAAAATAGAGACACTGAAAAGATGTTAATATGAGTCAACATTGTCACTTTTGAGAATAACTGGCACAAAGGTGACTAAACCTCAGATTTTCTGTAAAAGGCTTGTTAGCTTACCTTGTGAATCCGAGGGATTTAACCTCTCAGTTCACACAATGTTTTTCTTACCCTTGTAGAAAGTACGAACAGACTGAAACAGTCTTATTATCAGTCCATTAACTGAAAAATGTCAATCCAGAATAACTTGTAACCTGCAGCAGGAATGCCCTTTCTTCACCTAAGGAAAGCTATTTAACTAAAGTATTTTATCTGAAGGTGCTCTTAATGTTGTTGTTCTGGAGAAATCAACAAGCTGATTGCTGATTTAATTAGCGGATGATGTTTCTGCTGTTGTCATGGAGACTTAGCAGTTGTCATCAGGACCTTGATAAGAGGGGCCAACATGTTGGGGAGGCTTACCTCTGTCTGTTAGTCTGTGGATTCAGGCCATGCATGTAGCTTGCCCACTAA
Source organism: Cheilinus undulatus (assembly GCF_018320785.1). Taxonomy (NCBI): domain Eukaryota; kingdom Metazoa; phylum Chordata; class Actinopteri; order Labriformes; family Labridae; genus Cheilinus; species Cheilinus undulatus. The sequence goes on along the minus strand of NC_054865.1, from coordinate 42,869,276 downwards.
AATGCTGCAATGTGTCTTAAAACCAAAGCACTTATGGTTCCATTGTCTCAAAATCTTTGGGAATTTTGAATACGTTTTCTTCTAGATACTAGAAATCAGGTCCGTGCAACACAAGCTGAAGAGATGTTAGTGCTCACCTTTTCTACAATCTAAAATATATCTGGAAGTGCCCCACTTGAAAATTTTAAAGCTTTTTTTTTACATCTAAGAAAAGGCAGTTACAAACAACTGGCTTAGTTAATTAAGGATGTCATCATGTGAACATATAAACTCATCTTTGAGTCTGCCTTTCACCCTGTGTTTTTGTGCCAAACTACTGTGACTCAAACTTTACACTGTGTTGATCACAGTAAGAAAAAAAAAGAAGTTATACAGAGGAGGTAAGGTTGTGAAATAAAAGTTGGATGCTTAGTGTTGGTGATGTTGAGGTAAGTCAACCGTGGTTTCGCTTCTTCTCATTTAACATTAGCTTTTAACATTAGCCAAATGCATTTATGCACATGGTGCGCATTTGCAAAGATTATCTTAATGTATCATACACAGTTTTCTGGCAATAGAGCCGATTTTCATTAGGGATGCACAGGTTATCAATATGATATCAGAACTGAATCAGAATATTAGCTTTAAAGGTGAATGATCAATAGCAGCTGTCAAAATTTATGTAACAATGATATTTGGCTTAAAAACTGGGAAAGCCACCCATAGTCACAGTGATTTGGGAAAAAATTAGAGATGCACCTATGAATCAGTTTAAAATCAGTATCACCCGACACCAGCTGCACTGAAAAACATCTGCCATATGCAAAAATTGTGACATGAGGCATCATATTTACCTGTTGAGTTCAGTCAATTTAATACTGTCATCTAGTTATACGTAACTGCTGATTTAAATAAGAAATTATTTTACTGGACAGAATAAGCCATCTGTTGGACAAACCCTGATCTGTTTTCATGGTCAAGTAAGTCAAATATTTTCATGCTGAGTTTGAATGTGTTGTAGCTACATGTTGATTGGCCGCATCTTCTTCCCATTGTTTTCCAGGGAGCCTTTTGCTGTGTTTTCAAAATGTTATTCTATTGAAATGACATTTGTTTTAAAGCTGTAATTTAAAAGCCCAGGAAAAAATCTAGTAAATGAAGCTGTAGTTAAAAGTAGGGCTGTAATGTGGATCAGTGTCCTAACACATCCTAAAGCTCTCTTAGGTCATGTGGAGCCAGCCCTGCTGAGAGTGTTTTGTCAGTGCCTGATTAAAACCTAACAACCAACATTAATAGATAACTGCTAGTGCATCACACTAAAATCTTTGCTTGTTTCTTGTGTTCTGATCAATCTATTATGATCTTTTCTTGGTAGAAGTGTTATTATTGCATAAAAACACTGGTTACTTTTTGTCCCCATTTTTTCAAAGTGTTTTTTTAATCTGAGCTAAAAAAATCACTCAGCTGACAAAGTGTTAGCTGTTCGTTTTTTTTTCTTTCATATAACATCCATAAATCAGTTAAGCACTCCGAGGGCATCATGTGTCCAGGAAAACCTTGAATTGCTGGGAAAAAGAGAAATTGTCTTCACAGTATCTCCTGTTTAACTGTCAAAAATTCAAAAGCAAAGAACATCACGTTACTTGTTCAGGCATAGAGATACATATTGTACACGTTCCTGTGATAGGACAGCTTAGTCTTGACACCTTTAGTTCCTCACATCTCACATGTGAGTGGATTTTCCAACACCATTTAGCATAACACTGAAACAATGCACTAAACAGAAATGGTACATCAAGTTAACTGTCATCTCAATAGGTGGCACTGTAATACCACAATATAATTGGTAGTAAGTCCATTAAAGGCCATATTATGTACAGCGGAACAGCTTAGGAAACTGTAAAGAAGAAATGGAACATAAGGCATATTACTGCATTATACTCCTCTTTAAGATGCCCCAAATATAGGTTGAAACGAGGGTTGAAAGAGACTTTTTTTCACATACAGTGCTAGTTTAAGCTCTGTATGGATTTTATAAATCAAATAGATGTTTATTTGTCTTTAATGTCACCGATATCGTACAGAGTTTTAAGTGTTAATAGGCAATAAAGCAGGACTTTGATGACTAAATGAGGATATATGACTAAATTAAGCATAAATTAAGCATTATTTTACCTGTTCTATTTACCTGAAACCTTTTACATTGCTAGTTCAGTCCAGCCCCGAAAAAGTGACATACTTCAATCTCACAAGAAGCCTGAATAAATGAAAAGGAGAAGTATGAGAAACTAAACGCAACAAAACTGTCAAGAGAAAAAATCTGTCATTTCAGAGCTGCAATTTCGTATGGAGACTGATGCGATACACAAACCCAGCTGAGGGAAAAGGGGACAGTGTCAATCATTAATGAAGGATAGTTTATTTGCATTTAGTTTGGTCAACATTTCTTTGGCATGGCAAATACTTTTGAGTTTGAATTGTTAAAGTTGTTTTGCTGGGTGGCTTTTCAGTCAGTGCCTGTGATGCTGTCTAGTATAGATGAAATGGTAAGGTGATTATTTATAAGGGGATTTATGCAGGAAGGGCTCAGTTTGAAAGCAGAAAGTAGAAATTGACTTATAAGGCTGCTGTTGTAGAAGTTAGTGTTTATTAAGTACCATTCATGATTAGAGGGTAAAGCATCATTCCTTCATTAAGGTGAGCCCTGTAGATGAGTTTCTGATAGGTGTTTGCAGCCTCTCTTAGCTTGTGCATGTGCTTTGCATCCTAAAAGAAATTCATACAATACAGGTAGGAGTTAAATAATGAATGGTCACAAGAATTTAATTTCCTAATCTGGTGTCTTTTGATACTGTCTTGGTTTGGGTTTGGTCTTAGTTAGGGTGTTTAATTGTTGTTTTCCCTCACCTTCATGAAGCATTCTCTTTCAGTGTTTACCTCACTCTTTTCTGTTGTTGATTGTGTGTGTAGTGTTTAACAAATCAGTGTTCCCTCCGACTGGTGGGTTACTTGTCTCAGTTAATTGAAAAAGATGTTATCACAGTTTAATTAAATGAGCAGCGTGATAGTGGAAAGTAAAATGAATTCACCAGTGTTAACAAATGGCTGTTGTCAGGGCTTCTATTTTGTCCATTAAAACAAAAGATTTGCATTAGTGAGATTCTGACAAAATAGCCAACACAAAGCCTCGCTGGTTGACAAGCCAGCCCCATCTTTATGGCTGACATTTTTTTTTCCTGAGATATTTGTTAGCTTCGGCCATGGCGTTCCTTGCCTGGAGCACTTTGATGGCACCTTTTGTCCTGTGCTGTCAGTGGCTCCAACTGCTGCCACTTTTTATTCAACCATCTTTATCAGCTTGAAAATGAACAACTGAAACGCTGTCGAGGCCGTGCCCTTGCCTGCAGTTCTAATTGTGACTATGGTGGCTAGTACAAGACAGCCTTGAATTGTTACTGCTTGCTCATTTTCTAGTCAAATGTCAATAAGCTCCTGGGTAGGACTTCAGCCTATGCCTTTTTTAAAATCACTGATTAATTTGACAGTGATTTTCTTGAGTAATGTATTAGCTGTTTTCTCAATGAAGTTCCAAGGCCTAAAATTATACTTTCAGATTACTTCTTTGCCAAACATAGTTCAAAGAATTACACTGTAGCACATATGTCTCAAACTTGCGGCCCGCGGGCCAGTTGCGGCCCACAGGAAGATATTTTCTGGCCCCCCACTTGACATCAAAGTGTAGTCTTAGTGCGGCCTGCGCCTTTTACGCATGCACACTCCAGCCTCAGTTACACAAATCAACCAGTTTCTGCTGCCAATTAACAACACTGCAGCTTTAAAGCCAACAAAAGGCTCAATTCATATTGTATCTATAATATGAATAAGCAATAAGAGATACAAGAATTCAAAATAGATGCATTAATCCCCATATGCAATTAATTAACACGCTGCAGTCGAAAAAACACACAAGTTTGATGTCTCCATAATAAAATAGTCTTCAGGTTGTTATGGTGGAGGGCGAAGGCATCAGTGAGTTTTGCTTGGTCCAGGGATTGGGTTCTGTCTGAGTTTATTGCCAGCAGTACCAGGTTGCTGGTCTGAGAGTCTCCGCTGCTGTTCCTCAACTCATTCTTTAAACAACACAGACATGAGAACCTGTGATAACAGCTCACTGATGTGACAGGAAGGGTATGAGATATGGATAGGAGTTTAAATAAGTCTATAAAGGCATCCAGAGGTTTTTGCCTTGTAAAACCAAACTTCCCCTGAGTGGGATTAACACAGCTGCACTCAGGATGACAAACACAGACAGCGTATCTTGCTTTGGTGAGCGAAATTGTGAAATTGTTGTCTTGATCACTTATGTTTAAACAGGACATGGTTTATAAATCCTGTGGTGTGTTTAACTCCAGGTCTGTCAAATGGTAAAAATTCCTCTCACAACGATAAAAACAAATCTTTATAAATGAACATTTAATCCTAATCTGGACACAGGCATGAGACATGAGGCATGAGAGGTCGGCATGTTTAGTCTTGGTGCAGCGCTAAAATGCATCCAAAATACACACAGAGATGCCCCAGTTCATGACGTGTGCAGGGATGGGGGATTCAGATGGAGTGGACATGCAGAAGAACGACTGTAGGGCTCATACATGTGTTTAAAGTCAAGTTTTCACTCAGCAGGTGAGGGTTTGCACTGCAGCTCTGCAAACAGCGCAGTGTGATGAATCTCCGTCTACCCCCCCTCCCCCCTCTGGACTCTGTGCACTGATCCCAGTTCAGGTGAAATAGGGCTCAGATCAGGTTTTGTGAACAGGTTGCTGTTTTAAATCCATGAACAGTGATGATAAATGTATATTTAATGAATATTCCAGTCTTGTAAATTCATCATCAGTGGATTCTAAAAACGTTAAAATCTGTAAAAATTTTCAGATGTTACAAGAGCAGCATATTTTTGCCTGACCTGTTTAGATTACTTTCAAACAAATTTTCCTTCTAAAGTAGCTTATTAACCCTTTTGTGTACAAACATGCAGCACTCATTAAATGGTACATGCATCTAAAATTGGATCAGGTCTCTTTATAGACATTACAGCAGCCTATATATCAGTGGTTGGTTGTATTGATATTGATAAAAGAAATGTGCGGCCAACGGGACGTCTCGGAGGAAATCCGACCCCTACTGTAAATGAGTTTGAGACCCCTGCTGTTAAAGGAACTACTGTAAATGAATATTTACATTAAAGAGGCAGTGGCAGTAATGGCTTTTCTTCTTCTACTTTTAAACGATGGTCAAAATGATAAAGGTTTGACATGCTGATTTAACAGCCAAACATTTCAGTTCCTCCTGTGCATCCATATGTTAATGGTAGTTGAATATTGTAAGTAATTCTTATACAGCTGCTAGGCTTTTTAAAATCTGACATTTACATAATTTTATTCCACAATCTGCTCACAGTATGAATCTCATGCAGAACAGGATGTGTTCTCAGTGTGCCTTTTGCCTCTCGCCGAGCGTCATCTTCTCTGTTGACATGTCTTGTGTACACTGTCCTGTTGTGGAGGTTACATCGCCCTCCAACAGTGTAGCACTATCCACAATTAGACTGCAAGCGCCCTGTGAAAGCCACCTGTGGATTCTTTTTCATGATGTTGATTGTTTGGTGATGTTTGAATGCAGCACTGAGACACAGTGAATACAGGCTGAGCATCTTGATGTTTGTTTTTAGCCTACATAATATGTCCTACATATATTAGGCCCACACTGGGAACAAGCTGCAGTGACATACATAATTGCAGAGATGTGTTATTGCTGCGCATAAGAGAGCAACAGCTGGGACAAAAAGCTGCTAAGGCACTGCTGGATAGTTTAAAACATGCAGTAAAATTTTAGAATGTCAGATTTAATAAATGATGAAAATGGTGAAAAGGAACAGGAGGTGGCATAATGTCTATTCAGTCATTTTATATTTGCCATTTTGGTGTTCCATACCATTAATCCTGCAAGGAGACTAAGCTACTTTTTATCTTATTATACTGTTGAGGGCTTAGAGTGTCCATGGGCAGAACTGTATTACAGAGGCTTGGATAACAAGTAGGAATTATTTTCCCAAGCTTTGAGTGTGATTTTTATCCTTTATTTAAGAGTTTTAAAAAGACATGCTCATATGCCATTTTAGATTGGGATTCAGATACATTGTGTATTAATTATGGTCAGTGAAGAGTTGAATCCTTGCATCAAGTTTGTTGAGTTTTTATGAAAAAAAAGTATAAATTACTGCATTAATATTGAAAAGTAATAAGAATTAAAAGGAAAAAAAAATCCAGCCCTTTCATTTTAAATATTGACTGTAATCTGAATGATATTAATATCTATCAACTTGGCCTCATTGTGGTTTGTCCATGTGGAGCTGCCTTAGCCAACAATGTGTTCAACAATGTGTTTTGGTGGTACCAGTCTTTGGCCCAGCACCAGCCTTATGAAAGTTCCACCTGGCCTAAAGATTTTTAAGATATTAGAATGTGCTGAGTTTGAGCTATGAGATCCTTTTCAAAGAGCTGGTGATTTATGGTTGGCTATTTGGATAGTTCTATCTCACATTGAGGCATTTACTGTTGTTCTGTGGCTTTATTAACATAAAAGAGATGCTTTCTAATTTTTTTCCATGCATTATACATTCTTTAGTTAAAGGGGGAGGGGCCTCCTATTGGTCTTTCCCCTGGGCCTCCAAATGACTCAAACCAGCTGTGCCTCACACCTGCAGCTCTCTAGACACATCGTTTCACCCTACCTCATTTTGGAGCTATGGTTTTATATTTCTGATCTTTTGTCAATATTCATAATTATTAGTGCATTAAAGATCAAATAAAACACCCACGTTTGGACAACTGATGTAAAATAATAAATGTTTAAATTTGGACGTTAAAGCCTGTCTTCTTTGTATGGGTAATGGATTTATTGATGTGACCTAGTGTGAATCTTTACTGATGACAGCATTAAACTTCAAAAAGGTTTTTAGTTACTTTTTTTTTCTTTCTTTTCAAATAAGCCTTTAAAGAGCTGCAACTGGTCACTAAAGAGCCACATGTGGCTTGAGAGCCGCAGGTTGAGCATCACTGTTATAGTGTGAGCACATAAAATATGTGCAATGGTCGTGTGTTGTAAGCAATTAAGTCATACAATGTGAGCTGATATTCTGCCACGACTGCCATAGAGCCTGCTTTAAATCACACAGTGCATGCCTAGCTTAGTGAAAGTAACACAAATTTTGACAAAGTTACTCCCTACACATTGCTGCTCCACTCTGCCAGCTCCAATATGGGCACTGGTGCTATCACACCTCTTGTCCTTTTTAAAATCAATTCTCATGTCAACTTTCCAGTCTTTCTTTTCTTACACACACATTTGACGTAAATCTAGGATCACTCATTAGAGTGATGATGATTAATTGAAAGGCAGAAATACTTCATTCTAGCTGTGTATTGATTTATCTCTCTGAGGATCCCTATGGTCTGATGCTATACTCGAGGGAGACAGCGCTCTTTTACTCAGCACCTAACTGCATCAACTGGACTTTAATTTTTCTGTTCATGTATTGACTTCTGATTTCTTATTTGGGTCACTCACATTGGCAGTTTTGACTCTTTTGCACCTGTGTGAAGTACATATGGCAACTACCCAAGAAGTCTACTGAAAAACAAAAAAAATCTGCCTGAGCAGCAGACCAAACTCGCTCGGCAGACGCTGACTGAGAGAGCTGGTACTCACAGATAAAAAACAGGCCAACTGGCAGTCTCCTCCTTCACAGCACAAGTGAAGCCTTTATAATTTGGAGACAGGGCTTGTAAGAGAAGCACTTTTTAGGAAATTTTTTGCTTCAAGACTTGTTGATGCCAACTAATACCCCCCTCAGGTTTATACTTTTAAACATGGGCTTAATATCTGCTAAACTGCACCACCGGGTGCGCCAAAAAGGATTTCCTTGTTGGAGAGAAAGTTTGTTGGCACACAAATACTATGCTTGTTGAAACTGTAAATGCTTAGAGGAAAAGTGAAGTAGTTTAGGCTTCAGTCAGCTGACAACACTCTTTATTTTTTAAACAAAGCCTTACTAGCCACTACATCACAGCTATAACTTTCAGTAGAAAATACTGTATGTCAAAAAATGATCACAATATTTTTCTTTAGGATGCTGTAACTGTATTAGTTATTGTGCTAGATTCACAGGCTTTGTTTCCTGAATCATTTATTTGTATTTATTTGTCTGTTTCCCACCTGTAGCACATACCCTTTAAAAACATCACAGATGATGTGGTAAGGTTTTAAAAGTTTTTTTTTTTCTTTTGTCTTGGTTATCACCTCTGCATCATCTAACATCTTTTCACTCAAATTGTTCCAATATCCTGGCTTTGATTGATATTGGTCATGGTAGCCAAGCATCAGGTTCATTCACGTCAAAGAGCATGGTCACCTTTCTCTACTAATGTCTTCATTAAGACTAAATCTTTTCATTGTAATGCAACTCATGTAATATGTATACTGTCCTCACTAATTGCATTGTTTTTCTATATCATTAACAAGATAGTTTTTTGTGTCTTATATGTCCTAAAAGCTAACCATTAATATAGACTCATAATGAAACTAATCTCATATGTACCTTAATTTGTTCCTGACAGTTGTGTACCTTTTCCTCATTCAGTTGTTCTTTTCTCTTGTTTTCTGTCTTTTTTTCAGCTTGACAGATTTGCCAGTATCCGGATTCCAGGCAGTAAAAAGGAACGGCCAACATTGTTGCAGTCTAAACACAGCAATAATGATTGGTCAATTTCCTCATCGTCCACATCGCACCAATTTGAAGAGCTTTCATCGAAGATCACCTCAGAAAAAGAGATCTTGGCTCTGTTTGAAAAGATGATGGTGTGTTGTTTTTATTGTGGTACAATATCACAGAAGTGCCATTTTGATATGTAAAATTGTCATTTTTTATTCATAATGAAACACTTTTTTGTAAGATTTATTTTTGGGCATTTTTGTGCCTTTATTCGATAGATGAGGACAGTGGAAAGAGTCGGGAACAGGGATGAGAGCGGGGGAGAGACATGGGGTAAGGGGCCTCAGGCCGGATTCGAACTCAGGCCTTCCGCGTAAATGGGGCGCGCCTTTTACCACTAGGCCACCTCACCAAACATTCACCCAGACTTAAATTAAACCTTTTTCCTGCTAGCCTGCTTTTCCATGAAAGGTTGTGGTGAGCCGACGTGAAAACACAAGGAAATATTGAGGAAAAACTCACCATGAGCAGGGTTGACATTTATATTCTTGAACTTGCACAATCATAGACTAACAATGACAGGTGCAGTCTCAATAGGGCTGGGCACTTAATCACAAATTAGATTAAATCACAATACGGCTATTTCCAGAGACAGTGCGATATTTCTTTGATCTGAAATCTGTCAAAATACCAGCTTGATACAATCTTTTTCCTTTTTTTGCTCTACACATTATGCCAACATACAAGTGCCTTTTTTATTTTTACAAAAATTATACTTTTCTTTTTCTTGTATGTTTTTCTTCATCAAAATGAGAATAATATAAAAAATGATTATCCCTTCAATATAGCAGTTGATAATAAATTTTCTATATGAGCCAAAATTGCAATATTTTTTTCTGAATTGTTAATCCCTAGTTAAATATATCTAATATTCTCCTTGCTATGATAAAGAATGATTTCTTGCATGTTTCTTGAACAACATATAAGATGAGGAATCTAAAAAAAAAATGCATATTACGTAGCAATCACAATATGAGGGGGAAAAAATTGCAATTAGATTATTTTCGCAAATTGTTCTTCTCTAATTCTCAGTGCACTTAATAAAACAAGTTCATAACATTTTTCTGTTCAAAAGTATGTAATCCTCCCCTCTTTTGCTGATAACAAGAATACATCATTGTACGTTAGCACTGATGTAATTCTTCATATGTTTTTATCATAGTGTCATATGGCAGAGTTTTTTGCTTTACTTGCAACCTCCCTTGTTTTTTTTTTTTAAGGTTGATTCTTTTTTTCTGAGGCCTCGTCAATACGGAGACGAATAACCCTGATACGCATATGTTTTTGTCATAACGGCATTTCATCCACACAGAAACAGCGTTTCGGGAGGCCGTAAATGCTACATTTTGAAACCGGCTCCCAGAGTGAACAATTCTGTAAACACTGACCATTTAGTCTCCATGTGGACAGCCAACGGCATCTGTCTTGAAACCATTTCATCATACATGGCATAGCCCACTTAAGCTGCATGTGCAGGTCAAGCCAAAACAACAACGGCGGATTAAAGGGTTGTGTTTGTGCTGCAGCAGCTATTGAGCTTATTCTGGCTTTTACAGCAAAATCTGATACTCCTTTACCACCACCGAGAACAGCATAAACCAGATGTTCTAAAATCCACCGCTGAGAAACACCAGAAGGGCAACTAGGAGAAAGTTTGTGGCAGTTTTCTGTAATGTTCTTCTCTATTTGGGTGCATTTCCATGGCAGCGTTACAGCACCACTTACAGGCTTGGCATATATACTACAGTGTTTTAAGTCGTTTTCAGTGGTTCTGTGCTTACACAGAGATTTCCTGAAATGATCCTGTGTTTACGTCGATTTTTTTCAAAATGTAACAGAAATATATTGTTTCGTCTCTGTGTGGACAAGGCCTGTGATTATTCCTTGTTTGACAGAGATCAACTGCATGTGTGAACAACCAAGTGGAAGATTTAGGGGCAGACATTTTCAGGACTGCTTGTGTGAAAACTGTTGTAAATTTCAAAAACAAGAAGCCTAAAAGAAATAACTACAGTATTTAAGGAAAATGCAAAAGTCACATTGTTTGCCTGCTTAATGTCTGACCGCGACAACTATTTTTTACTTGTTCTAAATTTCCTTTCCACAGGCTAAATAGATCTTAATGTGAGCCTTTTGTTGTTGGCAAACACCAAACTTTGTTTACATGTATAGGGAGAAACCCAAATAACAGCACAAGTGCTACAAGCGACCATTAAAGCATCACTCTTAAAATAACAGGCTTACTTTCTAACACAAGAAATTGCTGTCACTACATAAGAAAGGCTATTATTATTTCAATAATGTCTTATCCTCTAATTTAATTGGAGTCCAGTTTTTAAATACAATTTTCAGAATTACATTTTCTGGCCAATATGGAAAATGAATAATTAAAATCTAAAATGAAGGTTAATGGAAAAATGTGGTAGAAAAGATTCAGCTGTCAGCACTAACTACACTAATAATGCTAAAGTGCTGTATAATTAATACACTGTAGGAAAAAACAAAGCAAAGCCAGAGGTGTTGCTTGGATACAAAAACAAGAATATTAAGGATTACATTTTTAACAAGATGTCTCCCCTTTCTTCCCTGTCTTTTTTAACTTCATTTTTACAGGAGGACATGAACTTGAGTGAAGAAAAAAAGACTCCTCTGAGAGACAAAGACCTCAGCACAAAGAGAGAAATGGTCATCCAGTATATTTTTGCTGCTTCTAAAACTGTAAGTTTTTGAATGTCTTTTTTTTATATTAGTTCTTGTGTTTTCTTCTTAACCTCATGGTTACATGATCTAAGGTTTCAAATTGATTACAGTGGAAACCAGGTATGGTTGTAACACAGAGTTGAAAAACCTCCATTTCCATAAATCAGGGATAAGTAAGGAGGCACATGATCATTTCATTGATTACCCACTTCCTCTCTGACACCACATGGTAGTTTTCAAGGCTGAGAACAGTTGGACGTAGATTATATAGACAAAAAACTGCTCTTTGAGGTAAGTAAGTATTATTTATCTAAGACCATATTTTGTTTAGTTCTAATATAAACTGTGGAGTTTTATTGGATTACAAGCTGGTACAATTTCATTTATTTGGACATCTCTGTATCTCTGAGTGATGGTATAAGAAACACACATGGGACACAGTTGTAGAAACACAGTCAGCCTTTGCCAGTAGGTCATCAAATTTTAATACTGGTCTTCATCATATTTGTTGTTTTGAATTTATTGCATCACAGCAGAAATAGTTAATACGAGAGCATCACAACACAAATCAGAGAGGTTTTGTATCCATACTTGCAAACATTATCAAGTACTTGAAGGCAGTTGATTAGACAGAGTGTATGTGGGTTTGCTTTCATGGTTGATTGGTCCTCCTTCAAAGTTTCAGCAATGAGCCCTAAGCTTTTCCTTTCCTCTGGATCTTAGAGGGTGATAAAACTGTCAGTGTTCAGAGAAAAAAAAACGATTACATCTCCAAAGAAATGGAACGATGGATCATTCTTTCTCCCCCAGATCAAACAAGGCCCTGCTTTACATTGATTTCACTTACCCTCAAGATTAGAATCCTATTGTAAGACCACAGTTTACAGGTGGGACTCCATTAAACGTCTACCCAGGAGCATGGTGATACTTGTGATGAATTCGGCACATGGACTTAGATTGAATTATAATGAAATGCAGCCTGCCTGAGGTTTTCTTTTTTGTTGATTTCATATTTAGTGAAGCTTTGATATAACCTCTTTCTGAGGATACCTCCTACTTTAAATCAACTCTAACAAATATCATAGATATTAACAGTGCTCAATTTACCTAAAATTGCACTTCAAACAGTTCTGATTTTCCGTCACATATTTATATTTTAAAGGTTTTTCTGATTTACAAGTGGGCACCATGTCTTGAAAATAGAAGTGTTGCATTTATTATCTTCGCTTTAACCAGACATCCCCCCAAATTTGCCTCAGGCTGTGAATCTTAAGTTACCACAGGGGCCAGCCTGTTTATATGCCTGTATTTTTTACCTGCATGTTAAGGTAATGTAGCCACTGGCCAAACTGAAGCATATTTCACATACTTCAAAAAGCTAGTTTTATCAAACACCACATTTACAGAAGATGCGGTAAAATGCAAGTTCAGAAAGAGATGCTGTGAAAATAGGCATGCTGACATGCAGCATTTCTCTTATGTCTGTTATTACTGAATTAATATACCATGAGAGTAGGTGTAAGAGAGTCCGCAGGCTGGATTTCATTCTGCTTTCAATTCTTAAATCACCCTTAAGACCATGGTGTGGCCAAATGATGACCATTATTTTATGAGCATGTCATGTCTCATGTATCATTTGCTTTCTCAGACCACATCAGACCCTTAAGCAATAACGAACTTAAGGTAATGATATACTGCAGGGATTTGTGGATAGAGATTGAAAACAAGGTTGAATTAGCCTTCATGTTAGCTGTTAATCTGTGATGTTCCAAAGTGCTGCATTGACTACAGTCCACAGATAGCTGTTGTGTTTCTAACTTTATGATTGATATTTATCTAAGCAATAATACGGTAAGGGTCATTATTTAACTAGCAGTTTTATTAAATCATTACTTTGTATCAGGGTCTCATCAATCAATGTTCTCATTGTTTTACAGTCTTTATTATACATGGCCATTTTTCTCTCCCCTTATCTGATGAAAGAGACGATTGAGTAGAAAAGGTAGGGAGTAAATTGAACCTTATGTCAAACTGTGTCTGATGAGTTTCAAAGCATAACAAAATTACTGTGTGTAAAGCTGAGCGTCACAGGAAGAAGGCATCATTCACCTATCTCTAATGTAAAATTTTGTACTGTTAAAGCACAAATATGCTTGATATAGAAAGGAGGGTTGTCTAACCTTTTATTTGCGTTGACTGCTTGATATGTTTGACTCGTGCCAGGTGAGGTTTTCCTCCTAACAAATGTTCAGCGATAAGGGGAACTGCTCACTGACACACCTTTACCTTTATCCCTCCACTGCTTCATCCTAACTGATGTAGCTTATGTCCTGTGCTGACATCATGACATGTGGCTCTCAGGGTGGGTAGACAGTCTTTGGAGAAACAACAGTCATGTAATTTGTTACAAAAAATAATTGCTGACCTTTACTATTGTGTTGTGCAGCTGTAGTTTGCTTGAAAGAACAATTTCTTCTTTGAGACTCCACTGCTGATTTGTCTTCACTGCCCCTGCTGTGCAGGAAATTGTGTTTGCCTTGGTGTTGCTTTTTAAAAGGCCTGGAATAAATTTAAGAAATAACTCTTTTCTTATTTTGAAATGACTAATACTTGGGATGGGGGTGATTGAATAGTTCATTAAAGTATAATTAATCTTTTTTTGGTGCCACTGTTTGGTTTAATTCCCTTCTACGAGTCTGTGTTGCAAAGATACCTCACAACTTAAGTCAGTGACTTTGGTGTTGACAACTTTTTAATGTAGTGAGTTCCTAGAACTCACAAGTGTTCATCTGAATGTTTCCCAGGAAAAATAGGACGGGTGCTATTTTTAATAGTTCTTTTTTGGAAATGATTATGTATAAAATACATTATAATTGTTAGAGATGAAATGGTTTTGATGATAACCATGATAACATTCTCCCATGGTTATCATGCCATTCAAATTATTATTCATTAAGTTATTCTTAAAATGATCAGTGATAACCAGGCTATAGTATCAAGGTAAAAAATGTCCAGACAGCTTCCAACTAAGGTTTGTTTACTTAGGTGAAAGGAATAAAAACATCTATAGGTTGACTGGGGACTTAAAGAAACGTCTCAGGGAGGAGGAGACATCGCTGTCTCACCTGTCCTTTCTCACCTGCACTACTTACTGTCACTGCGTGTCAGAGCAGTGGGAAACACTCAATAAAGAAGGTACAGGAGCACGTAAGCAATTCATAAGCTGAAATATATCAGTATTATGATCAAATCAAAACAAAATGCGGTACCTTCATCCTGTGACTTAAAAATATTAATCCCATGTAGAAAATCTGCACTGATATTGGCACACCCAGAGTTAATTGTATAATGATGTGTTCAGGGTCAGTTTAGAAAAAAATGAGAGTACATAGGAGAATGTGCGTAAAATGTCATCATGTCTTTAATGCAACATCAGGAAAACTAAAATTCAATTTTCAATGAGAAACTTGAATAAATTCAGTTGTGAAGGCTAGAGTAAATGGTTGACTTTTTTACTTACGGTCCTCAAAAATTCCAGCCAAGTCCCGGCTGCTGCATTGTTGTTTATGCCGCTCAGCTATCTACAGTTCCCTTTTGTTTCAACTTCCTAAATACCTGCTTCGATATCTAATACAAAATTGTCTCACACCACCAACTTTCCTGCATAGTGTTCAGTGGCTCTAAAATCCCGTGGAGATAAGCTTTTGTGACATCATTCAAGTTTATCACATGATTATTCACCGCCTAAATTAGCCATGTGCTGTGTTACATACATAAACAACCCCTAGCACTGAACAGGACGTAGGTTGTAGGAAAATTGTCTTGAGTTTATATGACAGGATCCCATATAACATATCTTTTCAGTAACACAATAGGCCTATATATTGTGGAATTTTTCACTACTTACTTATTTGGTAATTGGGTTGATTTTCAGCTGAGCGTTTTGGCCGTTAATGACTTTGTCTGTCGGACAACTGCCTGTGAAACAGACTAAAATGCTGTAAATACAGGCTAACGTAAACCCTTGTGAAGACAAGAACTTTAAAATGTAAAAAAAAAAAAAAATAGATAGATATGACAGATGGAAACGTGGCCTTTGTAACTTTCTAGCTCAAGCTCTACCAAGCTTCTATTAAGGCGTTTGTCCATAGCTTGCTTTCTTAGCGTGGGGAGCGCTTATTTTAATTCAAAACCAATGTAGTCCAGCATTCTGAGCACTCCGTGCCCTGGGCGGTAAAAGCTCCCTCAGTGATAGCTATTTTTGTCACCGCACTTAAAGCGCTCTAAGTTGAAAACTGTTCAGCTTTTTGGAACAGCGCTGCGCTCGTCAGTGTCACTTACACTGCACTTGCCGATCAAAATCAAGAAGGGGCGGGACTTCTGACAATAGTGGAAAAAAAACGATCCGATTAGTGTTTCTTTGTCTTTTTTGAGGGAAGTTTTCAGGTCTGAAGCTGCTTCCTTTATCAGGACAGGATTCTTTTACATTGTCTATATGTCTGTGTGATATTTCCTTGAAATACAGCAATATGAAGCATAAGAGCTGTTTTAAAACTATGTTAGAGATCTATGTTGTAGATTCTGAGGAAAGCGGGAACATAGCAACAAGTCCTGGTGAAAAGCACTCAGGTTCTGATCACTGCCAGTGCAAAAGAGGTGGCTGTGGACACACAGCCTTAAAAATGTATTGTTTCTTTTTCTACCAAAAACAGAAATGTAGCCTAGCAGTAGTATTAATAAGGACTCTGATTGATTAGAAGCCTGCGATTTAGAATATGATGTGTCGTATATCTGTTTTTTCTTTGGGTTCTTTGGTACTTTTCTGTACTATCAAATGCAAAAATAACAGTTACTTGTTTAGAGCATATCGTATAAAAATGATCAATGTAATGAAATCTGATAACCTTATAAATAAAGTACCTCTGTTAATGCACATTTGATAAGGTTTTCATTTTGGCTTTTAATATATTAATGTTTTGACGTTTATACAACCAAAAAGTGTATGGTGCTCTGTGCTGCTGCTTTGATTCGTAGTATGGTTTTTTTATAGAAAACTTGATAAAACCATTCTAAATGATGGATCTGGGCTTTTTGAAGATTTTCTGCAAATTATAAGAATACCATGATAAATTGATGAACATGACATTGTAGGTCACAATAATTGTGATCTGAAATTTGAATATGTTATATCTCTAATCATTATACATACTCAGAATTTTCAGATGTTATTAAGTCCATACAATTTTGAATGTTGTTGTAAAATGTCAGTATAAAATATTATCAATAACATACTTGTTGTCCTCCTTCTGAAAATAATTCTTCTGTTTATGATAATTCTTTTGTGTCTGATGGTACCACTTGCTTAAGATGTACTTTTCCCCTGAACAGTATAGCATGAACAGGCTGTCACTGACATGAGTAAGCACAGCACAGAGCACTGTTGACATGAGTCTAGAGATGTACTACTTTTTGTTTGAGCACAATCCAATTTAAGACTGACTCTGTGAGTAGCTAGACCATGTTATGTAGATATCAAGGCAGTCAGCCAAACTTCAAGCCAAGTAGTATTAAGGAACATTATGGACGAGTAGATTGTAATTAGACCATCATTTATGTTCACTATGTAATACAGGGACATTGTGATTACATATGCCAACTACATAAAGCTGCATTTAAATGGCAATCTGAGGAATGCTTAAGTGCGTACATAGGTTGTTTTGGTACATTTAAAAAAAGATATGACCTAAAATGTATATCACAGTATTTTTTAATTACTTTGCGATATTATATCAAGGTTTTTCAAGATTAAGAGATGTTTCATTTGATTTCATATTCAGGTGTTGCAACCCCGCTTTCACCCTAAAAACAAGGCTATGATGGCATACTTAACACAAGTCTGAGCAAAAGATCACAGAAATATGATTTCATAAGTCTCTCTGTGTTCACTTCTTCCCACACCTGTAGTTTAAGTTTCCTTTCTCTCCTGCTGAGGTACTGTATGTCAAACAGCTACTGGCAACACCAATTTTACTTATGGCAGTGTACACAATAAAAGCAAAATACCAACTACAGACTTTTATTGTAAAGAACTTGCTGGAAAGCAAATGTTTATCAGTTGTCTTGCTTACCTTTAGCAGAGATGCTGGTGAGTGTACAAAGTTGCGGTGTTTACAGCTGCTCCTCAATCCTTGTTAACGTCCCAGCCCACTTCTTTGAATCATCATTTACTCAAAACACGTGAGCCATCAGTTTCAATACACCTTTTATGTTTTTAGCCATTAGCCAAGATGTTTTAGCCATTTTAAAACAAATTGCTGCAGAGCTTGACTCAGGACAAACCAAGTTGATCTATCACAGCTCGGACAGGCAGGCAGAGACGCTTTGCTAAGCGAGCACACTCACTGTATGTTGCTGTTATTCAAGATGTCAAACTTGGACAAGAGAGAACACACAGTTTACCTCACTGCTGTGCTTCACGTTAGTAACTCTGGCACAAAGGGACGAAACACAAGAAGTTACTAAAACAGCAAAAAAGATCACAAAAGATAAAAACAGAAATCAAAAGCTAGAAAATGAGTAAAATGTCTTTTTGGAAATCTTGTCTCTTTTACTCTCTTTACTCTCTTTTACTCTGACATAAAAACATCTGATGCAGCTGGTACCATATTTTGTTTTCATTACATTCCCATGATGTCTGTAATAAATCTCTTGTGGCAGAAACTATACCCATGCTGGTACCAGTTTACCGCCCTCCACTACCAGCTTACTTTAGTTAGCTGTGGACTGAAGAAAAATGATTGAATTAACTCAAAGGTTTCCAATAGCTTTTTCCAACTTTTGAAATGGAATGTTTTCTAAATTAATACATTACTTACAACAATGATTCAATCAGCAAACAATAATTATTCATATTTGAAAACACTGACCAGTTCCTGTCTTTGAATTTCCCTCCTGCATGCAATAATTCAGAGGTAACTGGATCTTTAGGTGTTTGATTATTCTCATGGATTTTACATTTGGAAAAGTATAGAAAAATCAAACGAA
This sequence comes from Cheilinus undulatus, assembly GCF_018320785.1. Lineage (NCBI taxonomy): Eukaryota > Metazoa > Chordata > Actinopteri > Labriformes > Labridae > Cheilinus > Cheilinus undulatus. The sequence goes on along the minus strand of NC_054865.1, from coordinate 42,850,723 downwards.
GATAATACTAGAGTTCCATAACCTTGCAAAGTAGATGGATTTGCCAGACTTTATGTGTCATCAGGCGAACCCATCTTGAAAAGCTTGAATTCCACAACGTTTATGCTGAACCGAGCACTGCTCGTACCAACCAGTATCATTTAAGGAGACTGAGGCGGTAGCTAAGAGTGAGGCTCAGTTGTATTTGAGGTTCTTTGTAATGGCTGCCTGCCAGAGAGCAACACTGAAAGCTTTTCATGACATAAAAGATGTTTTCACTCTTCTCCCGGTCTGCTTCAGCATGAGCTTGTGATCGTTACAGGTGGGATTCGTTGATGTATCTTATGGCTGCTGCCACAGTAGCTGTTAGCTTGGATGTAGCTGTAGGAAAGCAGCAGTTTAATCAGAACTGTACCACATTTCTTTTTAAAACAAGAGCAAAGAGCCACACTGAAAGGTTGTCTCTGCAGAGAAGACATTTGTGCATGTCTCCTGACTGGCCTTGGCATGCATTTTATTCACAGAGAAGCTCAGCCATTAACAGTCTGCTACAGTGGTAACCTGTCAGCTCAAGAGAAGTGCATGCATATGACGTAATTTTGTCTAGTTGCTCTGATTGGTCTATCATGAATATGACAAACAACGTTCCTCCAATTACCTTTGGAGGATTTCTTGAAAAGTCCTGCCCTCCCCAAATGCTTTCTGTGGCAGCTTTTATAGATGAATGTGAAATAAATCCGTGTAATGATATTTAAAACAATTGATCTGGCATGTCAGGTTAGGAGTGCCATTCTTTTGTGCTCCAGGTGCACCACAAACACATTTCAACAATGGGGTTCACTCTGTTTATCTATTTTTGTGGATGAATTGAAAGTGAACAGCTTTCCAGTATCTACTCAGAACTTGTATCCCATATACAGGTCGCTTACCTGATAACAACACAACATTAAAATATAGTTGGTGTGCTGAACTACTATCCTTTTAACAGTGGCTGGGTAGACATCTCTTCCTGATATATATTGTATGGAAAGCTGAGGATAAAAACCTGCTCTAGTCTAAAGCTGATAGCCGCTGTAGTGCAATTTTGCCAAACTTAAATTAGTATCTTCCAAACCTTCTTTATCAAAATAAAAACAAAATCTAAGAACGTTTCACTTCTTGGCTGTGTAAACTTGTCACTTCCCTTGGATGAACAGGGGAGTAAACTTAGGAAACTTTTAACCCTTAGAACTCACAGCTATTTTTTTCATCATCATGTCTCGTCTGGAGTCTGGACTTTTTGTTTTAAAAGACTTATAAAACATCAACCCTGTGGTCAAGCTCTATACATACATATATTTTTTTTTTTCTGGGACTGTTACGGCCTCTTAAAAATGACTAGTTTAAACAATGAGAATAAGGCTCGTACAGAAGAGACCATAACATATAAATGGACACTGACAAAGGGTTTGAATTTCATTAAGTAATCCAAGCTTTATTTTTAATAAGCAATAGCCAATTAATTAATTAAATCAATCAGCAGAAAATAAATCAATGAAATTAAAAGGGCTGCAGCCGCCAGCCAAAAAGAACAAAAGAGGGGTGATGGACGTGGCTAACCTCGCAATGGGCCATTGGACCAGCCACCACCCCTAACTGCAACTACCTAACCAAAAAGAAACTACCTATTTAATCAATAAAAGAAAACAATGAGAAAATAGGACTACCGACGACTACAGCCAAACTAAAGTAAGCAATCTAGACATGCTTGGAGGAGGAAAAGAAAGAACGGGAAAACCAAAACGGTTGGAAAACCGAATTAACTAATGAACAACGAAAAGAGAAGGTTAATCAATATAAAACAAACCTCCTCATGGGTGAGTGTGGCATGGTGTCTGGCTCTGCTCTGCCTGCCCTGCTCCCCTGCCACTCTGAATACTCCCCCTCCTCCACCTTGAGTGCTAATAACACTCAGGTGTGCTGCAGCCCGCAGGTAGAGGGAGGAGGGAGACCAGAGAGCCAGGGAAGAGAGGGCATGCAGCACTCCAGGACGCACGTAACAAGGACAACCTGGGCTTTAAGGATATATCTAATACCTTAATGTCACTTGAAGTTTTAAAAAGTTACAAGACTCTAAAGACAAAAGAAAAAATAAATCGGAATTTGAAACTCAGCGATTTGTATTTATAACACACAGAAAACATTAGCGACCAAGCCTTTTCTTTGCACAAACTTGTTCTCCCATCTTTTGGGGACAAAACAGTGGAAAAATAAAAATTTTGTGACCAATGGTTTTCAAAGTATCTAAATATATACAAAGAAAAGTCCATGCGCTTTGTTCACTTGTGCCATTCCCAAAGCAGTAGAGGCGCAACTGGATGACTACAACTCCCACAATGCATTGCGGTAAACATCATGACGATGCCCTGGGCAAAAAGCTGAAGTAAGTGATCGAAAATGGTTTAAAAATGGATAAAAAGACGCTTATTATCGGATCTAAAAATATGGATTCAATCTGTAAAAACCCTGAAAAATCACAGAAGTTTTGGGCTCACTAGAATGGCGTCCTTTAGGGCTAGGGAGACACTGAGGGTAACAAACGAATGGCAGGAAAGTCACCTTTCAGAAGAAAAGGGGAGTAAATGTCTATGACTTATGGTTCAAAAGTTATCAGCATTTTTATAAACTTGTCACTTCTTGTTACTCACGACAACACCGTCCTCAGAGACCCCGGAAAGTCAGCTGAGTTCCGGGCTCACTATAAAATATTCTGTAAGAGCTACAAATGCATAATGCACATAATCAGAAAGGCACAACGGAGAGCTTTCAGATGAAAAAAACAACTAAGTGTCTACGACTTACTGTTCAAACGATACCAAGTGATCTATAAGGGGATTTGTCTGCGGCATGGATCTGTGCTGTGTGAGCTCTAAGGTTTAATCAAGGCATAGGAACAGAGATCACTGTCCCAGTATTGTTGAAACATAAATTGTGGTCTACAGGTTTGCTTATTCTAATTGTGGCTAAGACCTCAATTAAAGTGACTGATTGTTAAAGGAGCTGATCATTAAAAGAGAAACAAGTGTCCAGCTAAGTAAATATATGGACAATAGACGTATGTATATAATGTAAACAGAGCATGTTGAACACTGACTAATTACACCAATTAAGGTGAAGTCATTACACATCCATGCCATATGTAGAGGACATGTGGGGGGTAGAGATATGCTAGGCAACATATTCATGATAAACTCATATAGCACTACTGCAAGCTTGCTAATTATGTGCCTAGATTGCCTTCTTGTATGGTGTAGAAAGGTTTTAATCATAGCAGTTTATATGTTTGTCAAATTCCATACATTTGTAAAAATACTTTTGTAATGTTTATCAAAGTATTGGATTCACCTTTGACTGAGTCTCACCAGCCATGGCCATTGTTTTATATAGTTTGAGAGCACCACAGTTGGAGGTGTAGTTGGACCTGTCTAAACGGTGTTCCTGTCAGCTGAAGGTACAAAATAATATCCAGGTAATCCTGGGTTTTGCAAGGGCACAAGGACAAAATGTGTGTCAGTGGTTTTGGATTGCATGTCGAGTCAGTTATCACTGTCAGTTGCCAGCTCTGTGTCCTCATCCCAGCGTCTGATCTAGCAGAGAGGAGGGGGGGCTCAGAACTTTGACTGTGGAGGGTAAGTGCTCTGTGAGTGAATGCGCAGTCAGACGAGGATAGAGAGACATTGCGGCTACGCTCTAATCCCCTGTCCTGTTGTGAAGAGAAGAGAGTCCCAATGAGAGGGTGGTTGAGATGGGCAAGCAATGGATGAAATATCTTAACTATAATTGTGTGAAAATCACTGTGGGTGAATAAAAAAGACAGGATCTCTCCCACAGGGTTGTGGATGGTCGTGATGAGAGGACAGCGATGTGTTAGGATTTGTACTCATTTGAAGTTAAATGTGACCGTATGCCACTGCTGTAGACAACAATGGTGCAATGCAGTGCAAGTTTTATTGTTTTTACCTTTTTGAAGAGTTTAGTCTCAGAGTCATGGAGCACAAAAACCATTCAATTGCAGGCCCATTAGATTTTTTATGCTCAGCTATTAATTTAACTGCCACATGGCAGTATAAATAAGATATTTAAATAAATAAACACTAAATATAAGGGAAGTCACATTAGCTTGAACATGCTGTTTGAGAGACGAGGCCAAAGGGTCACACAGACCCCCCCCTTGGGCTGCTTCTATAGCAAATGACAGGGTTGAGGTTTCAGGTGAGTCCACAGCTCCTCTGATGCCAGCAGTGGGCAAACATGCTGTCACAGATGCTCCTTTAGTGAGAAGGCCCCAGCAAGACGTTGCCGGTTGCTGTCACGAGCAGTACTCATGGTTCTCTGACTGCTTAAGGCCTTAGAGATCCCGGGAAACAAACAGGCTTGTCATCATCCTGTCTCACCAGGACAGGAGAGGCGTTTGACCATTGAGCCAGAAGAGGAAAAGGCACAGAGACACACACTCACTGTATCACTGATGGGCTGTTGTGCTGCCAGTGAGTGGGTGGAATTGGTGAAATTGCGGCTGTTGTTCCAGTTACTCAGGACAGAGCAAGAGACAAAAGAGGCAGGAGTCATCTCAGGCTGAAAAAGCCAAGAGAGAGTCACAGGCTTTTTTTTTTTAGCCATGATGGTACAACACAGAAGGGTATTGTTGCTGCAAAATGCAAGATTCATAAGACTGCTTGATTGTGTGCAGGAGTGCATTGATATGTCGTTTAGTGCTGAGGCATAGCCAAAACCTTTCCAAGGTCCAATGGAAGTTGGAGCTCAAATCAAAAAGATCCACTTACAAAAAAAGTTGAAATAAATATCTAACTGTTCTGTAGTGACTTTGTATCCATTGAGACTTGTTTTTCTTTGGCTTTTATTTTGTGCATGTGGATTTTCCTGGTTATCAGTTTTACTTTCTGGAGCTATCAAGTAATTATGATCATTAAAAAGGTCTTTGATTCACTCTGAGTCTACCATTATGCTTTATAAATAAATTTCACTTGGCTGGATGGTGAGAGATAAAACAGTTTTTAGTGAATTTTGACCCGAATTTTATTTTTATAATAAATTGGGTCGAATATTACAGAGTGACACTTGAGGTGTTCGAGGAGAGACAGACTGGGCATAGTTCCACTGGCTGCCTTCATGGGTTAGGGATTATTTATTCCTGCTGGTAGTGAAAGAAGCTCATTTTTGAATCTTTTGATGACTCAAAAAATTACCCAAGGATTTGTGAGGTTTTGGCATAAGTGCAGTCTTGATAAACCAAACAAGTGTAGCCTTTTTCTCTACACCACACCTCTCACTGACAAACCTAGAAAAGCTTCAGCTTTCTCTGTGTTTAACAGCTCTGTGTGGGTTTATTCCTGGCTGTGGAGATCCATGTAGATTGTTATTTTTTTTAGAGTTAATGGTTTCAAAACTACCCAAATATTGTGTCTTAGTGACATTTATCATGTTTTCATATTCATGTGATCACGCTTCAGTGTAAGAGGAGGAAGCTATTTGTTTCTATTGCTTTGATTTCCGAGTTAATGACAAAATTTTGAACTAACATGAAAAGAATTCTGACTCTGTGCCCCTTTAGAGATGTAGTGTTTGGGAAGCGTGCCTTTTAGTTGGGAATTATTTGGAGATTTGGAAACTAATTAGAAAAATATCATTTGTGGTCATGTAAAATAGAACTGAGAAATAAGTATTCAGGTTTCTCTCTGACCCTGGGCAGGCTTTTATTCAAACCACAGAAAAATGTGCTGATTAAAATCATACTGTTATTTCAACTTCAAATAAACTGTTGTGCAGAAGTTTTGTTTTTTATTCTGTGTATAAAGACTTTAAAAGGAACACAAAATTGTCCATGATTATTACCAAAAAAACACAAATCTTTGAAAAAATGGTGTATGTCTATTCACTATGGCATTTACTACATGTAGTTACGTGTTCATGCTATGCATGCTTTTCTAAAACAAGTGAAAGATCCAGTTGCCATTAAACTGTTTGTGCTTGTTGTTGGTACTTGTTGATTGAATTCTTACATTTTCAGTGAATTAATAATGGCATACAGTCCAAGTGTTGGTGATTTTTTTCCTCAGTGATTTCCAGTTCACTGCCTTTAAAAGAAAGTCCTGGTCGACATTCTCTGGAATTGCCACTTAACATTGCTCTCACATGCCCACCCAGAGACTGACTCTTACCTGTGTAGTATACACTTGACATGCTATCAATTTAAATAGGATTTTATTTGAGAAATAGCAAATGTACGTCTCTACGATATTTAAATCCAAAGACAATGAGAGGGAAAAACTTGCATATTTACTTTAAGGAAATTTTCGTCCTCATATGCCCGACACAACATGCTGAACAATACTGAAAAAGGGGATTGTGTTATCATTTCTTTCTGTGATGCATGTTGTTACATGAAAAAAATACAGCAAGTTATTCAAGAGGCTTAAATAAAGCAAATAAGTGCCTTTTATCAAAGATCCATTGATTGTACAAATTAGAGCAGTCATTGATACCAATGTTAAAGATAATTTAGCTGTTAGCTGATTCCAGTGTTTTATTTGAGTAGTTCTTTGGTGTAACACTCCCTCTATGCCAACTTTGTCTCTCATGTTTGACCATGAAAACAGATCAGAGCTTGTCCAACAGGGGACTCTTCCACCCAGTAAAGAAAAACTCAAACAAAAATGCAAACAAGCTACTGACATGTGATCATACCACATAATTGGCCAGTGGCCAATGTGCGGCTAAATGGTGTGCTGCGCAGAAAACTATGAAAATTTAGGTTGAGGGTTATAGATAGCTGGTTTGAGCTTGATCTAACTATAAGAAAGTTCCATACATTAAATGAATGTTGATGCTAGGTTAGAATAATTTCAGATTTGTTGTGATAAAGCGATGTGATTGTTTGGGAAAGCTCATATTACAAAAATCATGAGATTGTGTCTCATTGTGCAGCCGTAATACTAATGATAAGTTACTGAACATTAATGTTTTTTTCTGTAAGGATATTTCAAACTTTTTTTTTAACTAACAAGTGCTTTAGAGAAATGTGCCACTATCAAAGGTAAAAAAATCGACTGAAAGTAGGAATTTGGTTTGAATGATTATTTTGCCCCATAGGTTCAATCTATACCAGTTACCTAGAAAGGTAATCATGCTGGAAAAATTTGTGTGAGATGGTAGAAGCAACAAAATGAAGACATTCCTGGCAAAGTGATCTTTTCTTGTCTCCTGTAACTTCATCATTCAGTCATAGTGCGGGTAAAATGCACTTTAAGTGCATTTGTGTTGAAACATGAATGCTGCTTGTCCAGGGAAGAAAAAAAAGAAAAATTGAATAGACAGGTGCACAATACTGTAAAGGAGCTTTTTGCACTTTTCCAAACTGTTAAATGGTTTTTTTTTTTCTGTCAGTAAACCATCATCTTAAATGCCTCGTGTCATTCTGATAACTTTTTCTATGTACTATAGTAATTTCTCTGTCCTTTTTCCCCAGGGTAGCTTGAGAAGCAGCCATCAAATATCTCCCCAGGAGTTCCTGGGAGAGCTGAAGTCAGGGGTGATGGACGAACGCCTGGTTGCCTGTCTGGACTCATTGAGGGTGTCCCTGACCAGCAACCCTGTCAGGTACAGTGCAATATTCTGGCAATGGTGATGCACTTGCTCCCCTTATTTTCGATACCTCTTTGATAGCTGTTTTACAACCTTCATGAAATTAATGCAAATGAATTTAAGCATAATATCATGCAATAAGAGAATTAATAAATTCTTCATCTTGAACAAAACATTACTTTTTATTGATTCTGCCCAGAATAGACTGAGACTCAGAGTGATTTTTTTTTTTTTACAAACTAATCAATGGATGGTAATGATATGTTAGGCTAACAAAAGGTGACATAAGTGTCAAACTTTTGAGACTTTCTGACTGCTATGCTCTTTGAGACTCTTGGATAGCTTAGGGCATTGTCTTTTGTAGTTAACTTCGTGGACCTTTATCAACTCAGTGTCTCATTATTTGTGCAAATCATAAACCCACTGAATATAATGTTCTATTTAAGCCTCAGAGGTGCTCCAACTGTCAGCTTTTTCTGTTTTGTGTGAGAAGATATAAACAGGTCTTTCATAACTCTACTATAACCCATTTAACTTTCTTATTGTTCTATGCAGGCTGGTAGTTTAAATTAATTAATAATGAAGGTGGGAACATTTTCATCAACTTTTATTAAATGCCATAAAATCCAGTACTAAAGGCTGGTAATAAGGACTTCCTTTTAAAGCATATAATGTTGAAGTTTTGTACTGTGTCTTTGTCAGACAGGTGTCATTCCTCTGTTATGCTTTTTCACTTACGCCCAGTTCAGACCAAAGATTCACGGCGAGAAATGGTGAAAATGTAACTACTTCAGGGTGACTGCAGGGTCTTAAAAACTATTAGAGGTTGATAGATTTGGTAAGCAAAAATTAAGGCTTTAAAATGTATTTAGAAGTCTTAAATGCAAAACCATAAAGTCTTACATTTTGCAGCTGTTTTCTGTTTTTTTTTTTACATTTGTCAAAATTGGTTGTTGGCTGTTATTATGTTTTTGTCTTTAAGAGGGCTGAACGGTTATTCAGCACTTCAGTAAAAAAATGCAAGATAGTCCACTGTGTTTTTGAAATTGCAGGGGCTACATTATTTCTTGAAGGCAAAGTGTGTGTTTAAGTATCATTCAAATATTTGCTGCAGAAGCATTCTGGCCTGAGTATCTTACACAGGTGTAAAAATAAGCTCCCTCTTTTTGGTGCAGAAATTGCTAAGAAAAATTACATACTCATCAATCATGTAAATAATCTCTCAGTCATCATTTTATTGTTTATTATTTAAAAAGGGAATAATAAGTTCAGTTTTATGTTACCAGTTCATTCTTGCTGCTGCTCAGTTGCTGGAACTGCACTGACATACGCGGCCTGTGATGTTAAATGCATACCCTCTATACCCTGTAGTATATTTACCACCCTGCAACGTTCTGAAGTAAATGTTCTCTCCACAGACTTCTACAAAACCACAGAATCGATCAAATAACTGTTAAGCATGTTTTAAATTTCACTAGTTACCACCAGAAGTGAGAGTTTAAATCTAGAATCTGGCTTTCAGATATTTGTAATACTTACAATTTTACACACTGTACGTTTAAATTGAGATACATTGAATTGCTGCCCAGAAAACTCTTAATTTGATTATGTGACCTTGAGAAAGGAACATTCCTTTGGTAATACTTTAGCCCTATTGACACAGAGGTAGCCATGTCCTTCAGGTTTGCACACTGGAAATTAGATGTATTGTTTCAAGCCCAAAAACTAAAGTGAAATACCCTTTAGTTTAAATAGGGCTAGCTCTCAAAATGCAGTGCCCTTACTATGAGTACTACCACTATACAAGCTGTCTATTGCCCTTTACAGTTTCTGGTTCCAGAAGTTGGGCCTCCATTATGTGTTTGTAAAGACACAATGCATTCCAGGGTTTCCTCCGGGATTTTTTTTTAACTTTTTAAACTGCAATTTTTATTTTCTCTCCTTGGTGAAGTTTCTACTGTGCTTTATCATGGACAGGCAAGCTTTGTGAGAGGATACTATATCAAAGAAGCAAAGACTGGAGCATACCAAGGAGATATCTCTTATGGCTCAGAGGCTCTTGTTGACCATGTCGGGTCTGCTGTGGGCAAGACCAGGGTAGGCATCACCAGAAAAGCTGCTACTTTTGACTGCAGAATTCAGGAACCATTTCTACCTGGATAAGATGAAGAAAAAGAAAGAACAGCAAGCTGTTGACCTGTAGAGAAAGGCTTAACAGATGAGCTGGATAATTTGAAAAGGAAGAGGGCTAGGATGGAGGCTGACATTTGCGCCCTTGAGAACCTGGTGGATGAATACGCTGAGAAAGCAGAAGCTGCAAGCAGGCTGACCTTCATCACTACATCCATGGCACCGCAAAAGAAAGAAGGAGCTCTGCTGGAGATTGAAAAAAGGATTGATAAGAAGCTGTCAGAGATGGGAAAAATAAACAGTTTTTTGGCAGGTTCAACCAGGGTTTTTTTCTCTTCTGTTAATGATAGAAATGCTGTCGAACAGTTAGTTCCTACCTGGTAATGCTTCCTTTTAAAGCTCTGCAGACATTACAGGTATTATATGTTATAGATAATATTAACTTTATTACTTCTGCTATGTCCTTGCTTGCATTTATGTTATGTAAGTATAAGGAACTGCTTCTCCTGAGGGTTTAGAATTATTTGTTAACAGCTTCCTATTAGGCCTTGTTCACTAATATCTTTGTGAGATTTTTCTCAAATTTGTTCTTAAGAAGAACCGAAGAAATGTCTTGATGAAGCTGTTCTTAAGCTGAAGAATTGATCTCATCTGTTCTTAAATTGATGAATGCCATGTCCTAGTAAGCTGGAAAATCATGTTTATTTCCTGATGAACAGAAAAACCAAACACCCCATAATGTCCACAGATGTGCTGCTTGAAATAAAGCCAAAAGAGACACTTTAATGCCAGTTGTGAATACGAATAATGCATACTATGGCTGATATCATCAATGGATGATATCACTCCTACAGACAGGTCCGTCACTGGAGAAAGCATGCTTTTAGAGGGGAATGCTAGTGAAATTGTTAAACCTGGGGGAAAATTGATTTGATGGTACATTTATTCTAAAAGCAGCAGCTAAAAGATGGTGGATCATAGCAAGTTTATCATTTAAAGACCTCTATGCAAAGGTAGGTTAAAGTTGTTGTAGAAAAGTAATTTATATTCCTCTTATCTTCAAAATTCTTATTTCAGAGCCCAGTTAAAACTCACTCTAACATTTTGTTTTTTAAAGCACAGTATTTCAATCCTGCCATCGGGGGCCTGCTTTTTTGTTGTTGTTTTGTTTTAAATTCCAGACTGTTGATTAAAACACAACTCGGTAAACCATATTGGTCTAATTTATACATTTCTCATAATGAGGGAGAAAAGCTGTTATGGTGACCTCCCTGGTTTGCGCTGCAATCAACCTGCAAAGCATTGTAGACTCACTTGCTGTGCGAAGGTTAACAGCTTTTCTCCCTTACTCTGAGAAATTAATCCAGCCAGAAAGTGTGTTTACTGTTTGGTAAATATACTGTATGGAGGGATGTTTTTAATGTTTAGAGTCCTCAATTCAAAACAAAAAGTAAACTGCAGAGTTGGGTGTGCTGAGCAGTGGGCTTGTAGCCTGTTGCCACAGCATGTAAGTTCTGTCTTAAGTCATGGCGTGAAGTAGACACTAAGCTTTATGTTGAAGTTAAATTAGAACTTACGTTATGCCATTGTTTGGTTGCACCACAAAGACACAAGGTTCGTCTTAACTAGTAGATCTTCACATCCAAACTAACCAAAATATTGTCTCAGATATGAAGCTTTTACTTGATTTAAAGGTACAGTGAGTAATATATATAGCCATGTAGCATTTAGCAACAAACTTAGCAAAATGGAACATAATATTTATCAGCAGGCCTACAGTGTTTCCCACAAGACTGGAATCTATTTGTAGTGGTGGGCTGCCGGGGGGGGGACAGCGACACAAACACTTAAAGGAATCATTGTGTCCATGTGTTTCTTTTAATCACAACTGTCAGTATAAGAAGTCTATAGATGGCCGGGTCTGGTTCCCTGGTTTCCTTTCACAACTGCCTGCTGTCTACGTAATAAACAGAACACTGAAATAATCCCCTAACATACATACATACATCCATACATCCATCCATTCATCCATCCATCCATCCATACATACATACATACATCCATACATACATACATACATATGCCAAGCTGATCCCCACACACCTGTGAGGGACCGTGCGTATTTCTGCCTGCTGTGGTGATAAGATCAAGAGGGAGTTGTTGCAGACATGAACACAACAGTCGCTAATTTAAACATGTTTCCCACCTGTGTGTCAGTTTGCAGCGTGATGTACAGTGGACTGCAGGATTTTCCTGCATTACAAGTGTCAGACTTGTCACGAGAATTCAATAAATTACGCACAATTGCTGCAATCTCGCGCCGGAATCCAGGGCTTGTTTAACTATCTCTGATGTAAAACAGCGGGGCATCGGTTCATACACAACTTTAGAGGATAAACTCCTTGTGCGAGAGAACTCTCTCTCATGTTACTGAGTCAGCTCTGACACAGGGAGGAGGAGGCGGGGCTCTCTGCTCAGTGAGCTTGCTCAACTCTGGTTATAAAGTCAGACAGAACAAGCAGAACACCAGGACAGAAATGTCATGCATTCCTGTAAACTAGATGAATAACATAGGGCTATTTAGTTTGTTTAATAAAGGGACTAAGTATAGACCTGCTCTGTATGAAAGGTTTTCTTAACTGGATTCTGTTGCGATCTGGTGCATTGTAGAAAATACAATTAAATGAAAATTAACTCAACCTTCTATAGAACAGTAGGGGAAACACCAGAGTTGAAATGACACACTACATTCACAGAGCGAGGGCGAACAGGTAGTGCCAAAATTTATTTGTGGTGGGCTTAATTTATTTGTGGCAGTCCGCCACAAATAAATGTGAATGTATGGGTGTTGAAACACCTGAATCTATACAATTGTTTTATTACTGCAAGATGCCAAAATCAAAAATGGTGGAGTCCATGGAGGGGACCTCCCCATAAAAAATCCTATCCAGGTGGTGGAACACTAATTTAGAGAGGCCTACTTATAAATATTATGTTGTTTTATCAAGCTTGCTTTGCTAAATGCTAGTATGCTAAATATTACACATTACACCTTTAACCAATCAGTGAAAAGCATTTTTGACCCAGTGTTTGTAACAGAGCTACCTCTTTTGTCAAACTGACTCTAAATGGGCCAAACAGCACTTAAAGTGTTTAAAAACTATGACAAACCATTTTGAATAGTCGATTACCTACAGCCTAAACCGAGAGTCATTATAAAATAACACTGACATCAAGTGCTGAAGTCACTATAACACAAAATAATCGAAAGGTGGTCAGAAGGATCTATCTCTGCAGCCATATTTTACGGAGCATTTTATACCTTGTAGGAGGTAGGGTCTCATAGATAGATTTAAGATATAACTTAAGCCTATGTTGAAACCGTCTCAGCTGGTGCAACACCTTAAATGGTAATAGAGTGTAAACTTTGTCGTAAGTAAGAATTTAGGTTCAAACTGGGTTATGTTTGAACTTGTGCACAGCTGGTGCAAATCCATAGCTGTTTTCCAATCAATGTGGAAATGCATAGTGCATGGGTCATCAACTACATTTGTACAAGGGCCAGATTTTGCCTTGACAGATTCTTTGGGGGCCATATTTTTAAATCAAATCAATTGAATAAATAATTTAATGTAATTAAATATTTTTTTTTGGTACTGTTTTTTATTCATAGTTTTTGATGGTGGTATGGTGCGCTCCAATTGGTAAAAACAGGTGTTTTTTTATTCTTGGGCAGAAAAATTTCACTCTCCAAGAGCCTGAAGTAGAAAGATGACACAGAAAAATCAAATTAAATGTTCAGTCATTCCTGATAAGACTGTTGCATTCTTGAAGTCAATGAGAACTTCTTTTTCGTTAATTTTAATGATTGTTTTCAAAATCTGTTTGTTCATGTTATCAAAGACAATTATGTTTGATTATATAAATTTGCTGCAAAATAATGGAAAGGTGCTGTTAGAATCTGTCTGTGCCCTGAAAATAACAAAGCCTTCTCTGTCTACTCCTCACACAATGCCTTTCTTTTTGTAAAATAGATCTGGCATGCATCCGTCTTGGTTGATTGAGGATGACTGTGGCGTTGCATCATCTTATGAACTCTTGCTTTGTAGTGTATAACTAATCTCTTCTGTTGGCAAAGGGCTGTGCTTTTCAACTAGAGGCTTTTGTCCACAGTAGCGGTTGTTGGTCACCCTTTCATACGAGGCATCTTTTTAAAGTTATAACTGTAACCAATTAAAAACAGCTTTTTTCACACACGAATTCCCTGATTATCCACTTCCAAAAAGCATTCTGTGTTGCATCATATTTCTTTCCAAGGCAACAATGCATCACCTGGTACTCTTACACATAGACAGGCTAGTTGTAACACCTATTATCTCCAAAAGGAGATTTTTTTTTTTTTATCAGCATTAGTTTAAGTTTGAATATTCTGTCTACTTCCGTTGGATTAATTCATTAGATTCTTTTATTATTGAGCCAAAGCAGACCAGGACTGTTTGACTTCCCTTATCTTTTCCTCTACCTTGCCCCTAACCAGAACAGCATCAGTGAGTCATAAACAAGATTTTAATCAGACAAACCCTTGATTGTGCCAGGTTTCAGCTCTTTCATGGTTAATAAAAGCTTCTTTCAGTCAGGCCCATATATTTGAGTTCACATGTGAGTACTGAGTGCCACTCACACCCACTAGGGCTCTCTCACACCCACTTACACTATAATACATGAGTGATGGTGAATGGATGGAGGACTGAAAGAACACAGATTTCAACATATTTTGTAGAACCACTGCAGCAGAGATTTTTGAAGATTAACAAGAAGAGATAATCAGTGTGAAGGGCTTTTAACCATGAAGACTCCACTTTTTGTGGAATCACTGACTTTAGCATAATTTTCAATAGTGCAATTTTCAGATATGTATTAACACAAAAACACATTAATTTGTTTACAGCAAATGTTAAGGAGGTATATTGAAGGCAAAGATATTATTAATCTCTTTATAGCATAGACAATGATAAACTGCATTTTGCCATATTACACAGGGACACTGATAAATTACGTATGTTATGCCATACTAAAACTCAGTATCTATCTCATAAAATATACTTCCTAATGCTGATTATGACAAACATCAAACTTACTGCATAGGATGAAAAAGCTCACAATTGACTATTGTTCTGCAGATCAACTTTCTGCTTAGTACCTCACTTTCAAATGACTGCGCCTAGTTGTTGTACACTCATGCGTCTTGTACCTTTGCACTCTATATTTCATCTGTTTTGAAGGACTTGAATACAAAACTGCAGAAGTTGCCTTTTTTTTAAGATTTATTTTGGGTGTTTTTGTGCCTTCATTTGATAGAGGTGGACAGTGGAAAGAGTCGGAGATAGGGCTGGGCAATTAATCGCAAATTCGATCAAATCGCAGTATGGCCTGCTGCAATTTTCAAATCGCAGACACAATTAGATTTTTTTTTTTCCCAAAATTGTCCAGGCCTAGTTTAATCTAGTATTGTGTTGGTTATAGTATAGAATGAATTTTTGCTTGTTTTTGTTGGAAAATACATGAGATGAGGAACTTAAGAAATAATTGCATATTGAATCGCAATTGCAATATTGGATTAAAAAAAATCACAATTAGATTATTTTCCCAAATTGTTCAGCCCTAGTTGGAAACAGGGACAAGAGCGAAGGAGAGACATGGGGTAAAGGGCCTCAGGCTGGATTCGTACATGGGGCGTGCCTTAAACCACTAGGCCACCTGCGCCCCAACTTTGCTCCAGTTTTTATTTGGAATATTTATTTTTAATGTTTTATAGGACAGCTGAAGGGAGACAGGAAATATTGGAAGAGAGATTATGAAACATGTAACGAAACCGAGAATTGATCCCACAGCTGGTACGCGGAGGACTATAGCCTCTGCTTATGGGCGCCTACTCTACCCACTGAGCTACGCCATTGCCCAGGCTGCTAAATGATTTATACCGCAGATATTTATGGCTGATATATTGTTGGAAATTTAGGCAGAAATTTTCATGTCTGCTAATACTGATAATTCACTTTTAAAGCTAATATCTGCTGATACCGATATCATGCAGATGATATTGTGCAACCCTACAGTAATCAATAAATGTATAAGTTGAAATAATTGTTTAAAATATTTGAATGTTCAGTAACCATGGCTAATACAGTCTAACTATCATGAAATATAATTTTTACTTACTTTTCCACTGATCATTGTTAGACACTGTAGATTGAAACAACAAAAACTTACGAGCTATTTGATATTGTAGAAATAACTGCAATAGATCAGGATAGGTTATCAATAAAGACCAGATCAGATGTTTCAAAGTAATAGAAATACCAAATCCCTCTATCCATTACAGCTTTGCCCTTGTGGGGCTGTGGCAGGCTGGAGCCAATCCCAGCTGTCATTGGGTGAGACACCCTGGATCTGTCACAAGTCAATCACAGGGCTGACATATAGAGACAACCAGTCAGACCCACATCTACATAAAGAGTTACCAATAACAAATAAGCATGTCTCCATGAGGAAGTGGAGTCTCCAGAGGGAACCAACAGAGAACATGCAAACTCCACACAGAAAGATCCTGTCCAATGGAGATTCAAACCAGAACTTTTCTTGATGCAACAGTGATACCCACTGCACCATGTAGCCCCTGAAAATAGGAAATAAAAATCAACAAATTTACTCTAAATAAGGTAGCTGTTTCGCATATCTATTATGACAGTGTTTGAAAAAGCCCCCGTTGTATTTCAAGTTATTCAAATATGCAAAATAGTAAAAGTAAATCAAATATGGCTTCACTTTCTATCTTTAGTCACAGCAGTTCAATACACGGTCATACTGATAGCAATTGCCAGTGCTTTCCCTCTGCTGTTCATGGGACCATCACCACTTTGATCCTTAAGGAAATTGTGGCCTACAGGCACAGGCTTTTAATGAAGTCACCACTAATTAGATGGGAAGTCAGGCTTGTGTATAATGACATGGTTTGGCTTGACCATCTATCTTTCTTGGCTAGAAACAGTAGGCCTGCAGCGGTCACCCCATGCCATCTAATAGCACAATTACAACCTTGAGTTTTGGGATTGATTTAGCAGTAAGGTACTTTGTCTGACACTGTTTTAGATGCTGATCACCTTCACTTTCTTGGCACTGTTGCAGCAAAAGTATCTCACTTTTTGCCTCCATCCAGTTCCAGGTGTTTTTTATTCTGCTGGTATAAGCTGATAGGATTATATGCTCCCTCATCAAGTTTCCTCTGGCGATGCAGATAGACTTAGAAGTAATTTGATACTTCCTGAAGCTCCACAGTCTCACCCTGTGACTTGACTCTGACCCTCATATACACTACCTACCTCAGCTTTTTTTGCTTTCTTTCCTTCTCTGAGTAGACAGGCCACAGTTGTAGCCCGCAGGACCGGCAAGGCTGCAGGAAGTAATCATGTTAAAGAATTTGATAAATGGATCTGACAAACGAGTAGAAATTGTTTTTTGATATGATATTAAAACTGACCCTCGGGTTTAAGGCTGCAGATTTATTGTTTTTCAGTTTAGCTATGAAGTTGAGCATCCCTCTTTTTTTCTTATAGGAACATATTTAATAAACCTTGATGCTCTCCCTGGCTTGCATACATCAGTTGCCCATCTATTCCTCACTAAGATACCCTGTTCCTTAAAGGGATTGCACTGGTAGTAATTTTACATCAGGAAATTTACTCAAAAGACTCTTCATCTTTCTCATACGGTATTTCATTGGCAACATCTGTAAAATCTCAAAAGCAGTTTGTAGCGATGTTTATGTGGAATTCATTAGAAGCAATGATAAATGTGAAATGTAATTTTAAAAACTATACAGGCTACAACTTTAGCAGTAAAAGTATGACTTTTCTGTCATCAATCAGAGGCATGCAGGCACAAATTGTGTACAGCAGCCTTTCCCAAACTTCAGTATGCTGCAGCCCGATCTGAAACCTGAAAATCTTTTGTGGCCCGTGTCAACCCTCACACAACCTAAAAATGTATTGGATTTTTCTTTCGTGAACAGGGAATTTCAACGCAAATGCTTTGCTTTTAGATTCATTTACATTAGTTGGACAGAGTTTGTGGGTTCACAAAGTGCAAGTTTTGAACCGCTGTCATTTACATCAATCATTTGAAAAGTCACTTCAGTTTTCTTTTCTAATATTCATTGCTATATAAATATTTTTGGCCCGGCAAACTCTTCCCAAGCAGCATTAATGTCTCTGAAGACACTGATAAGTACTTCAAATAGGGAAAAAGGCGGCATTGTAGAATGTTTAATGGAGTGTCACCAGTCAGTCCAACTACAGTTAAACCTCGACACTGCTTGTTTACATCAGTCAAAGAATAATAGCATGTTTTTAAGTATCGCATAATCATAAGACTATTATTATATTTTTTTTTTGTTTTTATCATTTTAAGTTATTGTAAATGACCTATCATGGCCCAGCGACAACCCACTCTTTGGAAAGCACTGGTGTACCATAAAGTTTTAAAAGAAGGAATACACAGTTATTGTTGTCCAAAATGTTGATGCTTTTGTGAGGAAAATCAGCCTGGCAACTCACTGAGTGTGTCAATCAGTGCAGTGCCAGGTGTGTGTCAATCAGGGTAGTGCCAGGTGTGGGTCAATCACCGCACCACCAGGTGTATGTGGCTGTTTGTCACTGATTGGGGCCAGGTGTGGCAAACCTATATATACTCCTGGGCTGCAGCACTCTGTGCTGACTCATTATCTCACCATCAGAGGTTTTGAGAGCATCTCCCTGTGTTCTTTCTTGAGAGTGTGAAAGTTAAAGGTCACCTAAGCATTGTGCAATATATTACTTGTCTACATTCTATGAGAATAACCAGTTGCCCCTGGATTAAGATTATCGTGCTAGAAAGCATTAACCAGTGTTTTGGTTCTCCTTTTCACACCAGTCTGGTGATCTTTGTTTTCTTTCATTTGAAGATAGATTTCTCAGTCTCCCTGATAGTTTGTGTTCATTTCAGCTGCGCGGCAGCAGTGGTTTAGTTTCCCCTTTTCTCAGTATTGTCAAGAACGGGAGTTTTTTGGTTGTGGGCTAGTTTCCTGGAGCTTTGTTTCCCCCCTCTTCCCATTTATCGCTTGCGATTTAGTGGTTATCCTTCTAGGATAACTTTTAGAAACCTGTTGTCTGCAGTTGTGTCCCACTGCCCCTCCTACCTGACAGCTTTGGTACTTTTAGATAGTAAGTGCTGTTAAAAAGATAATATCCATGGACTGAAAGTACCATAGTTTTGAAGAAAAGACATGAATTAATTTGTATTTCATCATCAAGTTGAGATGCTTCTAGTGGAGAATAACAGGAAGCGTGCAGCAACTGGCGATAAAATGAGTGAGCGCCTTTGTCCTGTTACCCAAACAGACCGGCGATGCAGAGAGAGATGTTGTTTCCTGATTGTTTCACAGTGGTAAAGCTCTAAAGAACTTAGAAACACACCAACACCTTTGCACGGACATGAAGAAAGAAGTGCCTGTTTCTGCACGCAGCGTGGCCTCTGTCCCAACCTCTGTCCACGCTGACTGTTTCGTTCACCAGTCGGCAAATATGTTTCAGTCTCTTTGGCATCTTGTAAAGATGCCTGTGCTAACCTGAGTGTCTGTTACAGACAGATGGAGAACAGAGGAGTAAGAGAGCAGTGATTTCTCCTGGTTTGTAAAAGTTTCCTTTTACCTGTGGACTGATGAACACCTCACAGCCCTGCATAAACACTGACACCCATAAAAAAAACTTTGATAGAAAAAAACACCCTGAGCAGAAATGTGCATAAACTTCATCTGGTTTAATCATTATAATCAGGAGAAATATTTGATTTTACGTCAGCTCTATATTAGGAAAATCTTAATTATTTTGCCTTTTATTACTCTAAACATTTTGGTATGTGTTTGTTGTTTATTGAACCTTTGTTATGTGCTAGTTGAAAATATGAAAGATAAAATTCCTAGCCTAAATTTAGCAGCTTTAAGTGTCCAAGAGGTCATTTTTTCTTGCCCTGGTATCAAAACAGGTATCAATAATTTCGTTTTTGTTAGTGTTGTATCAGAAATGAAAATTCAGGTATTGGAACAACTCTTTACATGATAATTATGGCGTAATGTTGATATCTGTAGATAACATAAAAAAAGTTAGATATCAGAATTGAAAGATGTGAACATTTCTGCCAGTGTTTACAGCTAATATATCTTCTGTAGGTTTTGGCAGTATAACTAAAACAGTATGTTGACCTTAGATAACAGCAAAATGTACCATCAGGTGCCACACTCAAGGGGGCCCACCGTGAGCTCTGGGCATTTTAATTGAAGTCCAAACATAAAACAATTACCAGACTGTCTTCTTTCCTGCTCCTCCCTCTGCTCCACTTTACTGAGCCTCCCTTTGCACTGGAGACACTTGTGTTTTTACAGTAAAAATTGTATTATATGTACAGTATTGTGCATCTTTTACATTACAAAAAATGTAATGCATGATTTAAAAGTCATTTTTCTTAACATAATTTTTTCTTGGTAAATAAACCTTACATTTGAGATACTGTATGTAATGAACACTGCTTTTCCCCAAGCATTGTTTTTGTTGTAGGCAGTCTGCTTCAGCAACGTCACTCTATCCCAAGTGAATTAAAGACCATATCTATTTATACCTCAGATGCCCCACATTTCTGTAACTTCAGACTTCTCCCCTCTGTCCCTGGAGAACCCTCCTATAGTCAGTCAACTTGTGATACTCGGGACAACGGTCTGAAGTTAATTTTTTATTTCTGGTTCATAACTGCTGTAGTCGGGCGCAGCGATGTGCTGTACTGCCTAGGAACCTTGGAGGCACTCTCCTGAGACTCTGTTAGAAGTCAAGCTACCTTAGCTGTGAAGTTAGCCAGATAAGGTGCCTCATTTTTCTCTTTGATTTATGACGGTTTTTGTTTCCAAGGGAAGGGGATGATTAATTTGTTTTCCTTATTTCTTTAATGCTACAGTATTTCCTTCAGTCTGGTTCTTGCTGTCTTTCTGAGATGATAACCTTCAGTCCAATATTGCTGTTCCTGATGATGAGGTGTGATAACAAAATGTATCTGATCACACAGTCAGATTAATCATTGATGTTTGCATAGTAACAGTATCTGAGATCTGTTTACAGTACCCCATTGCTTGAGAGACTGATTAATGGCATTTGATAATTTTCCATGGGGTCATATTAAAAATCTTTGATCGTGCATTCATATAAACTCTGGACTGGTTCAACATGTTAGGTTTCATCTCCCTCTGTTTTTCTGTCCTAGCCCAACACAGTTAAAGCGGAAGGCTGTTGAACACGAGTCTGGGTGAACTCAAGGTTTCTAGGCTTGAAGGTTAAAGTCAAGCGGCAACCTCTGGTCCTGAAAATGAAGCCAATGTAGAAGTGCAAAAAATTGCGGTACAGCGAGTGTCCACTTGAGGCCGGCTGCAGGAACACTGGAAGTTCCATCTGAGCAACTGTTAAAAAGCCGGGTTTTACACTAGAAATAAACTGGTTTACAGTCTGGTTAAAAAAAAAAAAAACAAACGTCTCATTAGCTGAGGTCTTCATGTGCTCTCACAATAAATTGCAATTAGCTTATTTTCCCAAATCATTCAGCCCTAATAAGCATTAATATTGGTTAACTGATTAATGTAGCAATGTGTAAGAATTTGGTCTGCACCCACCGTAGATCTTTGAGTGTAACTGCCATGATGTAAAACTTAAAAAGTGCTGATACGCCTCCACTGTTTACCTATACTGACAGAGTGGTGAAGCCAGTTGTGAGACGCTAGAGGGGCATGTTGACAGACAAGAAACAGTAATATTACTGGATTTTGTGCAGATGTGACTCTGCTAGTGTCTACAGCTTGTTATTTATGAACTGTTAGCATCAACAGTGTGTGTGTGTTAGTATTCAGCTGTTGCCATAAAGTCTGTGGTCTGTGGCAAAATGGAAAAAATTGGAGAGGATGATTTATTATAATAATAATAATAATAATAATAATAATAATAATAATAATAATAATAATAATAATACATTTATTCAAGCACTTTCAAAGTGCTGTACATAGTGTTATATTGACTTTAAAGTTCTATATAGGTAGGAAAGTTACATATTGTTGCTTTACAAAGGCAGACTGGAAATGTGCCATAGATTAATGGATGAGTTTATAATTACTCTTCTGACCTAATAAGCCCTTGCCATCACATTTTCAACTTTTTTTGAGTGAATTATTAACTTTGACACTAATTGTAAATCACTTTGAGTGTGCAGTAGACTAGAAAAGCAGCATAAAATGAAGTTTACCATAAAGCTGTGGAAATGTTTTCAAACTATTTTTGCTAAACAACTGCTCCTAATGCTGAGGACATACAGACAGAGAGAGAGAGTGATTGAAGTTTCTCATTTGGGATTTGGGAGGGGTGCCAGCTGTTAGGAACTAATGAAACCCAAGGGCTGCCAGAGCATGCTAGATTAGCAAACAGAATTTAAAATACTAATTACTTTAGAGGCCAAACAGATAGGATGTCAAATACAAACTACTTAAAGGCACAAGAATGAGAGACAGGTCACTGTTTACACTTAACCTTAGATTCTTTGTTAAATCAAATTAACCTGGTAATCATGAGGAAGGCATGGTTAAGACACAGCTGTCACACAGACATATGCCTCATGCTGTGAGTGCCTCCACTGGTTCTTCAAAGCTAACAGATACATTATGGATTTGCCACCATTGATCAGCCCCACTAGTTTTAAAATCAGGCTGATATTCTTCCAGATTGGCTACAGTTTAATATGCAGTTTAGGAGATAAATTGCATGTATGAGAAATGATCTGGCCCTTTAACAGCACTTTCCGTCCAGAAATTTGATTTTAAATGGTTGGCAGTCTTGCAGTTCAATAGTCTGATATCTGACATGACTGCTGTCAAGAAATCTGTTGTTAACTCTGATTTAATACTATTTTAGCAGATTGATACTGAAATCTTTAGACTTCTGTGATAGAGAACTAAACTTTGCTCTTCATTTCCCTCAGCATGTGTTGTCTCAAGCTTTCAAACCTGTGGCACTACATTGCTCTTTTGTTCTGTGAGCATCTAAATTGCATCCACTCAATATATCCAGTGTGACCTTAAAAATTGCAGGTTCTGGCTGTGCAGTATAAAAAGGATAAAACATCCAGTGTGAGATAACACAGCCCACAAGATCAATAGAATAGCACTGTGTCCTTCCAGCTTTTTTGCCTTTTCCTGCTCTCCCTGACCTTCAACTATGACTCTGCGACACACCCCCTGCGATACATTATTGCCTCGGCCTGATTGTTCCTGATCTGAAGATGAGACTTGGCTCCAAGATGCGGAAAGCCATTAAATTGTCCTTCTGGTCTCTGAAATGTCTGAATTTGCTTGGTCCTTTATTAGAGGCCTTTAAAAGCTAACTTATGTCACCACTGTACCTCAGTGTTTCATGGCACATGTCTTTGAGATTTTTTGCAGCAGACCCTGACTGACAGTGCAGGCATGTTTGCTTCCTATGCAATAACTCCCACTATAGATCAACCGATTAATTTTCCTTTGCTCTGTGCTTCACCTACTGATGATGAAAAACTAGCATGCCCTCGTCACTGAGCTATGCATTTCAATGAGGCTCATGTCAAGACCCCCTGCTTGCCTACTCTATAACCTGAATGGCCTGAACCATGGCCCTGTGAAAAGTGTAAGCTAAATTGATTTTTTTCTCAAACATGAGCGCCTCATTGCTGAGCTGCCTTGGCAGCAGCCTTCCCTGTCTTCATCAGCATAGTGGTGACAGTTTTTGTCAGCCTCCCTCATTTTTATGACCCTGTCACACGGTCATTCACTTTGATGATTCAGAGCATAAGCCCACACTCCTTTGCCTTTTGTCCTTCTTTTGTAAGTACAACACAGTTTATTACAAGGTTTTATAGAATTTCCTACAGAATCAATGCCTTTCTGGTTTAAATGGACAAAACACTTCTTTTGTATGTGTTTGAATTTCTATGATAGGGCTCTTTGAAGATAGATATTCTTCCAGTGGGTTCTATGAATGCCTCTGACAATATCAAAGGCTATGCATCAGTGTTATGAGCTCTTTTTACATGGTGCAATAAAGAGCATTGATACATTGGCCAATACCTAAAAAAATTTGCAAAGTGAACGTTTTTCAAAACTGAATAAATTAAGTGCCTCCTATAAAGGCTTGCATAGACCTACATTCACAGCTAAGATGGCATAGCTTGGGCACAAAACTCACATCTCTAAGTCCCAGTTTGAGCTTGTTTGTATAAGATGTATGCACAAGATCGTCTAGACTTCTAAACAAAGAAGAAGCAAATCCAGCAAACTGAGATCGCAGGCATTGTAAAGCACCAATGTTAGCCC
The DNA here is from genome assembly GCF_018320785.1 of Cheilinus undulatus. Classification (NCBI taxonomy): domain Eukaryota; kingdom Metazoa; phylum Chordata; class Actinopteri; order Labriformes; family Labridae; genus Cheilinus; species Cheilinus undulatus. The sequence goes on along the minus strand of NC_054865.1, from coordinate 42,826,512 downwards.
ACTAAGTTATCTGATTTCAGTATCTGTCAGAGAGCCAGTCTGGGTGCTGCAGGGATCCTTTTTCAATCAAAATTAGAGAAATTCACTCAAAATGTATTTAATGCATATTCTAATTTAACACTCTGTACTTGTTCAAACAATCTGTACAGATGTTTGCATCCTGCAATGATTACTTAAACTCATGATTTTGAACTTTTATTTTATATTTTGACCTTTTCAATTCATAATTTTGACTTTTAATCTTACATTTTGACCTTTAAGATTCACAATTTTACATTTTAAGTAAGTTTGACCTTTTAACCCTTATGCCCTGTTCAGGGAAATCTGTGTATTTTGGAGTGCATTATAGGAAAATAACTTTGGGTGTGATTGTGACCTTTCCACCTTTCCATTAGGGCAGGGAGTGTGTTTTTGCCTGAATTTTGATATTTTTGAGTTTCATCCATATCCACTGTATTTTGACTGTGTAGTCAAAAAAAGTTACGTTTGGTTTGTTCCCTACAAAGTTTGGACCATAGACTACCATTATAAACACATTTTTGACCTCCCATGTAAAACAAATTGAAAAAAAAATGTTCCCTGTAATTTTTCCCATGTCTGTGTAGCAAACTACTTGAAGTTTTGTAAAAATTAAGTCACTCATATTTTGACCTGTAAAACTCATGTTTTTTAACTTTCCTACTCATGTATTTGCCTTTTTAAAGCATTAACTCGACTTTCAATCTCGTTTTTTGACCTTAAACGTAAAACTGAAAAGTTTGACTTTTGTCTCAGATTTTGAGCATTTAAATGTATCATTTTGATTTTTTAAAATCTCAAAATCATTTATCATCAGTGATATTTTTTAGAATCTGACCCCCACTGAGAGTTTGACACCCCTGCAATACAGTCTTAAAATGTATTAAGAGGGTCTTGTAAAGGGCTTGAACAGTATTAGATTTATTGTCAGATTTTCTGATGCCCTGTAAAGATGTGTGGAAATTAACTATCACGTTTGAAATTTAGGTTTGAGAAGTGTAATTTTAAATTAAAAAATAAACACTTCAAAATGAAATTTCATGGACTGTCTGTTGCATGTGTCCACAGTTTTTAATAGAAAGCTTCCCCCCCAATGCCACTCTTCTTTTCTAGAAAATAAAACCTTTACAAAAGATAAATGAGCTCATGGGCTCACATCTACCTATCACCCCTATGTGGCTATTGAAGAAATTAAATTCAGATAACAGCATCCCATTCTGTCACCTTGAGAATTTCTTTGGAGTTGATGCTGAGAGGCAGGCATTTTGTTGATTAGAACAGTACAAACACTGCATGCTAATGTTCAGAGAGTTCTTCACTTTCAATCAGGAGGGAAATGCAGTTTCTCACTTTTCACTCTCGCTGTCTGTTCCTCTGTTACCTAAAGGCTTTTGCCTAAACTCACACAACCTCTCTGTTCTTTTCAACTCGTTTCTGCTCTGTCTCGTTCCCTACCGTCAATCGTGGGTGAAAACTTTGGATCCTGAGCATATGATTTGTCAGTAACAAGGAAAAGTAACACGTTTTTTATCTGGATTGTCACACTCTTTTGATCATATCCCAGAAGTCTCGGAGTTAGAGTTGTTTATAGCACATTGCTTCTGTAAACCTATTCACTGCTTTTACTTACACATTATTGTTCCTTCATCTCACTCAAATACAAGTTTAACTATGATTGTTATCGAAAAGTGGAGCACCCAAAATGATTTGGGTTTTATATATTAAAGACCTATTTCTGCATTATTTCAGAGCAGTATCCCTCAAAAGCAGGTTGCTGAGCTGTTTTCAGTGGGTCATGAATGAGTGCCTGCTTAAAAACATTACATTTTGTTAATATCCATGCATTTTATTTGACTCTGTTTCATCATGATAAGCACATTTTGGTTGTTTTCTGAGAACTTGACTGGCATATTTTCTTATCTTGGGATAAGGGACAAAGCTTTTTCCTGTTTTCCAGTGATAGTACAAAAATAGTAAAACAAAGTACACGTCCTCCCAGGGCTTTGTAATGATGTGCTTCCAAATTTTTTTTTTTTTCTTTTTTTTTTGTTCTGTGTCTTTGTTCAATCTTGTGTTTTGTTTCATCCAAAGTTGAAAATAACGATTGGGTCAGGATTCCTCATTAAGAAGTTGTTGGTGGGTCCTGAGGCAAGACTAGTAGAGAGCCACTGTTAAACGGACTTTCGGAGTATTTGAATCCATAGAGAGTTGTAGCCAATGGCAAATCTGTTCACACCTGCTAATCAGTTACCTCATCCTAAATATTGAGATCAGAGCTTTAGGATTTTTATTAGATTTCAGACCTTTATTTATTAGGGAATGTGCAAAAGATTTTCCTTATTTCCAAAAGCAAAAGAAAAACACAAATTTACTGGAGAGGCTGCATTCACATGAAAAGTTAAACTTTGGTCTGTTTTTCTGGGTCAATGATATCATCATCCTGGTATTTAAGGAAGACTTTTCCTAAACATATTAATTCTCTGTTATACCAGGCCTGCAGGTATGAGGAAAATGTGTGATAACATTTTTCAAAATAGCAATGACAATACATTTGCGGTAAATAAACCAGCCTGTGTGTCATGTGCATTTTAGCTTTAAAATTTCTCTGTGCTTGTTTTTAGAGAACCATTAGGGATTATTGCAAATTGTCTGTCTATAATCAGGCATCATATCCTGAGCATAATGGGAAATAAAATTCAAGATTCAAAATTCATTTATTATTTCACACCTACTTGCATACACAGAAACAAACTAAATATTGTTTCTCATCATCTTTATAGCAGTGTATTTAAGAGTCAGAAATATATTTTTAAATATATTATCAAAAGGGCTAAAACAATAGGGCTAAAAAGTGAATTTAAACAGCAATAAGTACTTATTATAAATTATAAATGGGGCTAAAAGCAAAAAAATCTCACACTAGAGCCAGAAAAATATTACTCATGTCCTTACCCAAGCTCACAGACCATTATTCTGTTTGTCCTTCTGCTCCTGCTGGTATAAGTCCTAACAGGTGGCTGCTGTCAGGCTGTTGGGATGGGGTGTTTATATCATGTCCTCAGCTAAATTACAGGTAATGGTCATAATGATGGCAAAGTTTTTGACTGGTGCTTCTCAGCTTTTTTTGGTTTTGTTTGAAGAGTTTTGAGTGTTTGTGTAGTTCTTGTTGCAGGTGGAGACAGATTTTTTTAAATATTTAATTTCAAAGTAGCCACAACAGCTTGGAAAGTGTAAGAGAGTAACTGTTTATAATATGTAGTCCCTCCTGGATTGCAAACTATTCAAAATAGCCGCACGCTTCCTTGCTTGTCTCTCCTGTCTCGTCCTGCTAGCTAATGTCTCTGCCATACTTCTGTCAATAAAACATTTCTTACAATAGTACATCTCCAAGCAAACTTTTCCTCTAATGTTAAATTGTCGAGTAGCAATAACCTCAGTGGTTTGATGGTTTTCTTGCTGTATTAAAGGAATATAAATCTATATAATACACTTGTCCTGAGAGTTTTATATTACTCCAGGTTATCCGTCAAAGCTGCCTTCTCTTTAAAGTTAGTCTCAAATCAACTTTCATATAAAGAGCAGCAGGAACGTTGGGTCCTTGTGTACCTTATTTGTTGGTGCAGTGTGAACTTTCTTAACCTCCTTTGCTGAAAAATGTCACTCGCTTCATGAAAGTATGACTTCAATAACAATCCCTGCCCTCACCCCAAACTCCGTCTTCTGCATCATGATTGTTTTTCCTCCTTGCAATGTTCATTTAATCTTTTAGAAGATCAATGGTGGAGTAGCAAGACCTTTAACACGTTTTTTTAATTTTTTTTTTTTTTTTTTTTTTTAATCATTCTTGCATTCCTGTATTATTTTCACTGATTGTTCTCTGGGCAATCAAAATTATAGCTATGAAGCTCTTTGGTGTTTTCAGACAGAGTCTGGAGTCTGTAAAAATTGATCTAAATGGATTTAGAAGTCCCAATTTTCCCATCTTTTACCCTCCTGGCATTGCTTCAAAGTAAATTTCAGGGACATATTTGTTAGCCTTAAGTTTAAATTTACATTTCATGGCCTGATTAGTTGACAAATTGATCTTATCACATCATTTTAAGTGTCTGTCAGGTATACACACAGAAAGCAATTTAATCTAAGTAAACTTTATAAGAATTGGATTAAGAATTACACATTGCTTTATCTTTGTGTGTGTAAACATCATTGCTTGGATAAGAGGTACTTTGTAGACTGCAATAGAAAATAGGGGCCCATCGGTGAACACTTTAAAGTCATTATTTTCCATCAGAAGTAGATTTTATTAACTTAATTTGTAGGATTTATATTTGCAACATAAATTAAGAACTGACCAATACCTGATTGTGGATCCATACTTATTTGAGATCTTTTGGTATTTGTATACGAGACACTTAAAACTGTACATAACATATTATAGCAGTTCAGTAAGTCAGGCTTTGGAATGCATTTTAAAATCGTATATAAACACCTGACTGTGCTTTCAGTTTGCCGTTTCTGTCAGTCTGTGATTTTCCTTTGCCTTTTAATCAGGCATGTAGTGCTGCATGTACTACTGCCTCCTCTAGTGCATACAGTCCTGATCTCAGTGTGGGCTTTTCTGTCTGTCCACAGTGGTTGATGGGTTTAAAAGTGCTGTTAGTCTTCAGCATTACATTAGTTGGATATTGATTTACTGTTTGTTGTTTCAGTTGGGTCCAGAGCTTTGGACATGAGGGTCTTGGACTGCTGCTGGACATTCTCGAAAGGTCACTATGCAAGAAACAGTAAGTTTGTGCATATTTTTTTTTTCTTAGTACATATTTTAATCTCTGCATTTAAACAATCAACACAAATAAACACACTATGTCTCCTATAAAAATGTAACATTTTTAGTTTTTAGGTTGTATATTAGATGTATATTCATATTACTTTCTTGTGTCCACAGACAAGAGAAGATTGACAAAAAAAATCAACATAAAGTTGTCCAGTGTCTCAAAGCCCTCATGAACAACAAGGTAATGAGATCTTTTTGCTTTTCTGAGTATCCAATTGAAACTGGGGATACACAATATTGGATTTTTGCCAAAATCCAATACGCTGATATTTGCAGATTAATTTTAGCCGATACCGATATTGATACTGATATTTAAATATGCTTTTTGGACGAGAAATGTCAGTCCTTCTAGACACACTTTAGGGGTTGAGGATGACAGAGGAAACAAACTTTAGTTATTAAAATACACAAAGTTTATAGAATGAGGATAAATAAAGAAAAAGACCTCAACTTACATAGACCTGTTGGTTCAGCCTAAAACTCCAATGATTTATTAGTATGTATGGATTAAACTTACAGTTGATATATGCTGAAATACACAGGCTAAATACAGGATTTTAATATCGGCATAAATTTTAGTATCTGCCGATACCAATATTTGCCTCTTTAAGCTAATATCTGCAGATACGGATACCAGACCGATAATATTGTGCATCCTTATTAAAACACCAATTTGTTTAACTTTAATTAAGACTTATTTCCCTTGAACAAGGCATGTGTTTCTTGGTTGGGTTTAAACAAAATAAGTAAAAAAGAATACGTTTTGATAAGTAGGTCACCTACAAGAGGTTCCAAACTTCCAGTCCTTGCAAAGACCTTGGAACTCTTTTAGGTGTCCAGCTTAAAGAGTTTTTAACACTTACCGATTTTTTAGCTGAACATCAATCAGGTTTTAGGAAAAAAAAACAAAGTACCACCACTGCTGCCTTAACAGTAGTCAGTAATTTTTTTGAATCCTTGAACAGAAAGGAACAATGTGCTGCTCTTTTAATTAACCTGACTAAAGCCTTCGATACAGTAATCATGTCATTTTGATAAAAGACTGTGCTGTATCGTTTTTTTAGAACAGTCTATTCATTTAGTTGAAAATTACTTATACAGATCACAGTGTGTGCAGACTGAAGGCCATTCTTCTTAATGTCTTGAAGTGGAAAATAGAGTGCCTCCAGGCTCAGTCTTGGGACCACTGTTATTTAAACTTCATATCACCAGTATTGCTTGAAATGTTTCAAATGTGAATTTTGGTTTATATGCGAATGACATTTTCATTTATTGCTCCACTCCTACACAACATCAGGCTCTTTGTTGCTCATATTGATACTGTACAGGACTCTTTGCATGAGTTGAAATTGGTTCTGAATCCTGACCAAAAAAAAAAAAAAAAAAAACTTATGATGTTTGCAAACTCAATGACCTATGGATTGGTGACCTATGTCTGTAACTACTATGTGTCATAACTCTGTGATTGAGCTGCTGCCTGTCTTGGCCAGGACACTTTTGTAAATGAGATTTTTGATCTCAGTGATGCTTTCCAGGTTAAATAAATCTAAATAAATAAATAATTTCAGTCAACAACTTAGACAGTCTTCTATGAATTTTAAAATAATTCAAACTATTTATTGTTATAATGAACCCTTCATGGTTTTTAAAGTTACATCCATGAGCCTAATGGTGAAACTGAACCTTTTTATGAAAATTTAAAAATTGATGTCCTGTAACAGACATGGAAAACCGCAAACAATTGATTCGTTGGGGAGTGAAACACCCTTCCGAGTCTTCAGAGTAAAACTTTAAGACAAATCCCATGCTAATGTTTATAGAAAATACATCCAAGAATTGATGCATCATTTGTCCTTTTAACCCAAAGGGAAAAGTATTTGAAAAGCCGTCCTGTATTTTGTGTTGTCTGATCTCCAAGGTTAATTTTAATCTCATCCACATCGACATCTGGTGTTTTCATGCAATTACCAAATTAGGCATTTGGGGCTTCAATTAGAAGAGGGCTTATCACCAGTGGAGGAGAATAGCAACATCACAACAATATGGAACAAATAGGGGGGAGTTTTACTGATGCAATCTTTGTGGCCCTATGCAGCACATTTGCAAAGATTTAGGTTTCCTATTCGAGGGAAAGTCCACACATTAGGTCTAGTGCTTTGTGATGATCCAGCTACTGTAAGATATAAAGAAATACAAGATAGAAAAGAGTTTGAGAGTTAGACAGTAATTTCACAATGTCTAAGAGAACGAAATGAAACTTAATTTCACTTAGTGTTTTAATTTGGTGATGCGCTAAAGTCAGTTTTAATAACCACAGATTTACTTAACAGCATGTCTCTGTCTCTGTTTTGTCCTGATTTAAATGAACATTGTGGCTAAAACAAAGCAGTGATTTCTAAATCGTAGGTCTTTGAAATTTACCAGATTTCACGGTTCTTCAGATATGAAACAAAGGCAGCAGGATTGTGCTTAAATGACTTTAAGTAACAGATTCAGTTCCTGAGAATCTGTGTTAGAGAAAAACAGAGTGGGGATTTGAAGGACATTAAAAGTAGGGCAGGTTGAGAAAAATAACAGAAATGTGAAACTAAAATTATGCATCTCGTACTGACCTAATTGAAAACATAATGTGCCTCTGTAAATGGATTTTCTCAAAAGCTGAGCTTTGGAGCCACTTTTTAATGCACCTGAAAATTAAATGAATCACTGTCAGTCAGTGCGGAACTGTTTTTCCTTTAACATCTCCATTATTTAATTACAGTTTGCTATGCAATTTGTCCAACTTAATGTTATTAAATTTGGCAAACTTTTAATCAAAATGATCACACTGATATAAAATAATTCCACTTAAGGTTAATAGTAAAATGAAATTATAGCCAAGGCCAAAGCATTTACGCTGTAAAAAATGATATATTTAATTCTCTTTATTTCACAATACTTCAGCTTTTCCTCCTTGTGTGCTGTTAGCTCAGACTAGATACTGAGAAAAAAGAAGGATCTTGCCACATGGAGCTAAAACCCAGCGGAGACAGATATACAGCCACTCTGGCACAAAGTGTGCTGTAAGGTCTCATGTAATCCTGCGTCTCAACAGGCGCCAGACGCCAGCATTTACCCGTAGGCCTCTCTGTCAGCCCAGACCTTTCCCTGGCTAGAGAGGCATCTTGGGATGGGATGTACCCACAATGCCAAGAAGACAGGTGTTCTCTGCCAGCTGTCATAGCAGCCTTTTTTCTTCTGCCTTCCTGCATCAAGTCACAGAGTTTCATATTTTGTATTGTCTCTCACCAACAGCACGGTAATGTAATACTAAAAGTTACCACACAGTGAAAGTTAGCTCTTAAGAGCGAGACTGTATCAGGAAATAATTTTTCCTTAAACCAATTTGACTGAAATGTTTGATAACAAAAGAGAGGTTTATTTTTTTATGTTAAACCATAAAATGAGTGTGTAGTCCTTTTAAAATGCTGTTGCTTTAAAAATAAACACTGACTTTAATTTGGCCAGTATTTATGCTGCTCATCTTCTCTGCTCTTTACTGTACATAATGAATCATAATACTGAACTTTTTTTTTCCAAAGTGAAGATTTTTTTTTCAAAACAATGTTCGGATTAATGCAAGATGAGGACAACAATATTAGCTCCCCAATGAAAATTGTAGTTTTTCCCAAGCCCTGTTAAACTGAACAAAGAGTTTTCGTCACGGCTTTTCCAACATCCTAGTTTTATTTTGGTTGTTTACATTATTCTACTTTGCACACAGAAACAAAATTATTGCACAAAACCAAAAACTACAAGGGTCAAATTATTAGCCCTCCTGATGCTAATAGCCAGTTGTGTCTCCTTTTTGCTGGATAACAGCTTGTAGCCTCAGACATGTCTCATGGAGGCCAGACAGCTCAGTGGGTTACCCCACTGACTACGGTCTGGCAGATAAAAAATTTGAATGCCAGTGCATAATCAATATCCAGTTTGGGCCCTTGGGCAAGGTCCCTAACTCTTGAAACACCTGTCTACCTGTCTGATGTACGTTGCTTTGGATTGAAGCGTCTGGAATCCCTGCCCACTCTTCTCTGGCCAGTCTCTCAAGCTCCTCCAGAACTGGTGGGGGTCTTCTGGCATGGACCTTGGCCTTTAATATCCCAGGATAGGATTCAAGTCAGGGCTTTGTGCAGGCCAGTCAGTAATGTTTACTTTGGTCTTCTGGAAGTACAGTAGTTCTTCACCAGGAGCCAGATGTGTCCTGGGTCATTGTGTTGGAAGACAAAGTGACCGGTGACCCAGACCTGGTTTTGCTGTTAGCTTGAGGTTTTCTTTCTAGATCTTCTTCAAGATCTTCAAGGTCTTCTTTATTCATGGTTCCTTATTCGTTAATGAGATTCCCAGTTTGAGATGCACTGAAGCATCCCCACAGCATAATACTCCCACCGCTGTGTCGCGCTGTGGGTGCAATGTTCTGTGGGTTATATGCACTTTGATCTCCAAACATAAGCAGTTTGATTTCATCTGACAAAAAGACATGCTTTCAGTGGGCATCATCTTTCTCCAGGTTGTCCTTACTTAAGTACTTAAGTCCCACTTGAAGGTGTCTCTTCTGCAGAGGTAGAGTTTTTCTTAGTCTCCAACCTCTCAGTCCATTCCTGTGCCTGGCCCTAGTGATCATCCTCTATGAGTCAACAATTCCTGACCTGGCTAAGTCCTTCACTTGTGTTTTGGTAGTTGTTCTGGGGTCTTTAGACACATCTCTCACTAGTTTTCTTTCCAATCTTTAAAATCTTCTCTTCCTACCTCCACCAGGCTTGTTCTGGACTGTATGGCTCTTTTTTACTTTCTTGATTATACTTCTCCCTCAAGTTCTTGACACTTGGAAACACTGTGATAACTTTGCATATGCTTCTCCTGCTTTGTCAGCATCAACATTTTTTTTTCCTCAAGTCTAAACTGATTTCTTTTTATTTTGTCATGATGCTTTCTCCAGTGACAGCTCAAAACCTGACTGATTTTTTATACTGTTCGGAAATTGAAAGATAACCCTCACTTTTAACTTGATTTCACAACTTTGAGCATTACAAAGTTAAAGCAAATCAATGTACAACAGTTGTCCATGCTATGGCTCAACAAAAAGAGTCAGCTGTGTAAGCATCCAAAATAAAACTAGAATGTTTGGGAAAGCTGTGTTAAAATGTCTTTCTCTGTTAAACAACACTTGGGAAATACTTTGGAAAAATGGAAATTGTCATGGAGGGGCTAAAGATTTCATCCCCATCTTTATTTGTTAGTTGTATTTATATAGTAAAAATATAGATATAGGTACAAGTAAAATAAAAATGTATGCATGTTTGAAAATAGATGAATAAAACCCTTGTTCTTAATGTCCCATCAATCCTTCAGGACTTTTACAAATGACCAACACAGAGCTTATCCTTCTTCTCGAATATCAACTAAATCCAGATACATTGTGACAAAAATGACTGAGGAGCAGGGTTGGCTTCACAAAAAAACTTCAAAAGTAAATCAAAAGTAAGAATGCATTTAACAAGCATTTATTATTGCGCTATTCTTCAGATAACAGATTAGAATCTGCACACAAAGTTTTGTTTGCTGTCTGCCTCTTCAAATGCATAAAGCCATCATTGATCACACAAACAGAAAATATACCCCAAATGCACAGTAATAATGGAGTTTGTCTACAAAAGCATTGTCTTATATTGTTTTTCAAATCTGACAACAAATACTGAGAGAGAAAAAAATCAATTTTTGATGCATCCCGTAGTAAAATTAAACCCCTTCTTTGGTATGAAAAGGATGTCTTAGTTGTAATGTTTTAATTAGAGTAAAAATGTAATTTTCTAACAATAAGACATTGATTAATTGATTTTAATTTCCCAAATCTAACAATAGATGAGCCTGGATGAAGTGTTATTGTTCAGCAGTAATTGCGGTTCTGAAGACTGCCAAAACTGTAATTCACTGGACTTGCTAGGATTGTCTTGACAAAAACAATTCTTTTAAATGTAATGAAAGTGTTTTTGCAATTGCTTTTGTATACCCAGTGGTTAAACCTGCAGAGCACAATTATTCTAAATTTGCTTACGTTGCATGTTTAGCATTTGTTTTCTTGGCTCTGTTCCTTTACTTAATGTTTCTTCACAGAAAGACTAAAATCTGTGCCATACCTGGATCTTCACTTGAAGTGAACATGAATCCCGGATTTTTGTCTACACATGTCTTGCCTACAGTTTCACAGGATGTTGCATACTTTTAAATGGAATTGCAGAAAATCTGGGTAATCATCATGTTTTGTCTTTGTATTTTCTGCAGTATGGCTTGGATCGAATCCTTGGGGAGGAGAAAAGTCTTGCGTTACTGGCAAGAGCCATTGATCCCACCCAGTCTGCCATGATGACTGACGTGGTAAAGCTGCTGTCAGCCATCTGCATTGTGGGCGAGGAGAACACGTACGTTCTGTCTGCAGTCATTCTGTCAAAATCTCCATGTCTTACTGCTTCTCTTATACTGGATGTCACATTCATAAAATGTAAAATTTCCCTCAGCTTGGGCTGTAAATAAAATTCTGCTCCACTAATAATATATTTTTGAACATCACAAAAGGAATTTAAGGCTTGTGATGATCAAGTTACAGGATTTAACAGGCAATTAATGTGGAAATTGTGCCTATATCAGTATCTCTGTAAAATGCTTCTATGACATAGCCTTTGGAGGGTTTCAGTTTCACTCTCAGAAGAAAGTTTCCTGTTAGTGTACAGTATAGTTTGTAGGGAGTTGTGCACGGATTTACATAAGGTGTTAGTTTGTTTTGGTAATAGTGTGGGCATGAAAACAGGTTGAGATTTCAAGTAAAATTTTGTAACTGAAGAAAGAACACAAAGGAGACTCAATCAGTTTTCTTTAGAGTAAATTTTGAATTAAAATGACATTGATTTCTTAATTCTCAAGGACATATTTGTAGATATGTCTGGAAGAAAAAAGAAATACAAGCTGACAAGCCATAATAACTGCTGCAACATCTTGCTTTAACGTTTGAGTGATAGCAGACTAAAGATCTCAGAATTTTCCTTATGGCTTTCTTTTTGATGGTGAGTCAAAGGACATTGTGAAGAACCTGTGGAATTCTCTGCTGCTCTAACAATCCTGAAAAGTTTTAACCATGGAAAAACAGGGAGCAAAGAACAAGCATTTACTTCATGAAGAGTCCCCCAGTATGAGAGTGAATAGTGCACAGATTCTCTGACTGCGCAGTGGACTAAAATATTCTACAGAAGTGGATCAAGAACAGTAGAATTATTTTTGCCCCTCTTGTGTGACGTTATTGTTAATCTCTGGATGATTCAAGAAATAATCTTGTATAAAGCAGTCTTGAAGTGAGCATAATTAAGTAAGAACTGCTGAAAGGCATCTGGCTGCAGACCTCTTTGGTGGGACGATGGGAAACAATGGGAAAACCTCGACCTAGGGGCAAGAAGTGATGTACAAACCCTTGTTGATTTTTCCTTGGTTTGTGGTGTTAATTTTAATATATCGCCCTCCCCCTATTCCTAAACTTTAGGGGTTGGGTTCCTGTAAAATTTGTGTGAAATTTATCCCCCTCAGTAAATATTTGATTTTTAGTAATAAAATTCTGCTGTTGGGAAAAATATCCACTCACTGTAACCTCTGACAGCGAGTGGAAAATATACGCCATTAAGTGTGTCACTCTTGGGAAATGTACGCCACTTCCCGCCTTACCATCTAGGTCACTCCATAGTGGAGGACTGCAACAGATGAGCCCAAAACACCCCACCATGGAGGTCTGCAGCCTGATCCTCTTGGAACTGCTTGTAGTCAATACAAACTTGCTGCTTTAAACCCCCAAAAATACAACAAACAAAGCTAAATGAACATTCTTTTAGTCTGGGATGAAAACTCATGTCAAATTATTCAGTGAACTGGCAAGAATAATAATGTTCTATGACATAGCACCTCACTGCAGATATGTGGCAGCAGTCACTTTTTTCTATATTTCTGAAATGGATGATGTAAATGATGACCAATTTGTGAAATCTAACTAAAAATAGAATAATGTAATCAGGGTACCTTTGTCAGTGGCTTTCTAATGTTTATATCAAACCATCTCTGCCGCAGTCACAGTCAGCAGGTGGCAGTAAACACCACTATTACCACCACAGCTATGGTGGCAAGCTAAGATGGCAGCGCCTACAAATCAGCTATACGATTTGTCTATGGTAAAGGTGATGAAATCCCCGGGAAAAGACCGTCCATTTTGGTGAAATTGACCAGAATAAGAGCCTTGGATCCAGTAAAATAGGACAGGGCTCATGCTCAAATTCCCTTTAAATGAATGTATTTCTTCCTTTTTTTTCACCAATTGTTCAGTCATGTATTTCATGTTCTCATTTAGTTTGGAAAAGGTCCTTGAAGCCATCACCACAGCAGGGGAATGGCGAGCCATCGAGAGGTTCAGTCCCATTGTGCAGGGACTTCGAGTTCGCTCGGTTCAATTACAGGTAAGTACAGCCACTGACACGGTGTCATTTCCTTCAGAATTCTCTGAAATGAAATATGAAATGGTTATGGGAAGGCGACCATTTTGACATTTCACAACCATCTGTACTCAAGGTTTCGTTGCCACTTACCCATTTTTAACTCTTTCTTTGGTCTGCCAAAGTATTGTAATTCCCTTTTTTAGTTTTAAGTATTTAAGTCTAGAATTGTTGTTCTAGTGTGAACATGAACCCAAACTATTTTCCTGTCTTTATCAGAGATTTAAGATTGCAAACCCTTTTTTTTAATGGAATTCAACTTGATCTCAAAGTAACATTCTAGATACAGGTACATCTAGTAACTAGCTGCTAAACAACCTGTGTTGTTCGAACTGTTGAGCAAGGAATTTTTTCATTGTGCTGTTCTGAAAAGAACAATGACAACTGTGTACGCTTTACAGATTGAACAGTGCATACACAATGCTCTTTCAGATGTATGCTAATTTCCCTGCCGACATCTACACTTGAGATGTTTCATATGGACTGTTTTTAACAGAGACAACATTGGTTTGTTCCAAAGGAGTGCTTTTCATGATTAAAGAATGTTATCTGCATTTTTAATTGGTAGCAAAGGGATGCAAAGAGAGTGATCATTCATCCAATACCTACAATCAAACACATGTGAGCGTAAAACTCCTACGTGTACACCCATTTATTCCTTTGGTATTTTTATATTAACCAGCGGTTAACTTAATTAAAAGAACTAATCTTTTCAGCCCTCCCCCGTAGTATAATCTGTGGAATTTGCACGCTGTTTGCTGTAACTGTGTTTGACAGTTGCAAAACTGTAGGGACACCCACGTAAAGAGAGGAAGCATCAGAAGGTAAAATGGCAAGGGAGGGAAATATTTCAAGATAAAACAAAATGAGAAAAATAAATGCTGGGAGCCAGATTCACTTACATGGAGTTATTTAATACACATAAAGCATATCTGTGGATATACAAGCAACAACCTTGTACTGGACAATCTTGTTCGCCTCAGTTGTGTTTTATTGATGCTTTGTTACAACTTCCCACTTCCTAATACACAACACAGCCTCCTTTTAACCCCATGCATTATTAAAGGCCAGAGACTCTTATCTCAACCATGGCCGTGTGTAGCCTCTCTGTCCTACTGGACTACATTTATACACAGTCTCCCCTGGCACCCTTTGGCTGAGGAAAGTGTGCATTTAGACTGTAAGTGTAAATAGACCCATAAGGGACCACCAGAATCAAAGCAGCACAGATTTTCTCTTGAAGTCTGAGTACCTTTATGGGTTTGTTATAAACCAACACACTGTTTTAAGTAGAAGGCTTAGACTAATTTGTATGATATATTTATTAATGATTAAAGTTTGTGATGAGCTGGAGTTTGAATACAGGCTCAAAATACATAACATGTATTTTATGATTTTTTTAACCATTTAAAATGATTTAAAGCATTACGGCAACCCCCCTTTGACTCTTTTATCAAGTTTCATCCTTCTTGGAATTGATTTGAGTTTTAATAAAATTTTACAAACTGGCAGCAGAAGGTATTTGCAAGGAAATCATGCAAGAAATGATTAAAGAATATTGCTAGAAGGACATTAGGCTGGATCTTTTTGAGCCATTAAATCCCAGTCACATTTTTAAACAAAGGTTTTGAGACACTTTGTAATGTTAACTGCCTGTATAAAATAAACGAAATGGTTCTTTGAAGAAAAGTAATTATAAAAGTTTGAGTGTCACGGCCAAAGTAAGAGTGTGCCGTTGAATTGACAATAGACCGAACGACATCTGAATATCCTTCCGGACTCTAGCATTGCCATACCGTCTTTTCACACATGAGTGGATTGCTTTACTGATCAATAATTGATTTTTCTGTCTGTGTTTGCCTGCCGAGTTGAAGAGTCACAGAATGCAGCAGTCCCTGAGCAGTAAACCAAACTCAGAGGGGAGTGAAAAACAGCTTCCAAAAGAGCGAGTTTGCCCTTAAATTGACTGTTAGTTAGTTTTGTGTGTATGGGTCTGCAGTTGTTGCATTAATATTAAAATCGGCCCCCCTAGTTGGTGACTGGAGAAAATAGACATGCATTAGTTATGGTCCTTTGCTTCCAAGGGACATAGCTCATTTAGAATGCATGCCGGCATGCTTTTCATCAACTTCTGGAGGAAGAAGTCCATCGTCCTTTTCTCTGGTTCTCTCTCTTACTTCTCTCTTCCTTCCTCTCTCTCCCTCCCTCCATTCCTGTCTTTGTTCTGTCAACCCTTCGTGTTGCAGGTGGCATGCATGCAGCTCATCAATGCACTTGTAACGTCTCCTGATGAGTTGGACTTCAGGCTGCACATCAGAAATGAATTTACGCGCTGTGGCCTGAAAGAGATACTGCCGGTAAGCACAACATTACACGCACATAGACACACAATATAAAGTCACACTCACCTTGTATTAATATTTAAATGAGTTGCCCACTTCAGTGAAATATTGTAGATTTGCTCCAGCAAATAATTTATGAAACACAGAGGAGAGTTTGCACGTCCTCTGTCTGCGCCAGCACCCAGAAACCAATAAAATTTCTAGTGCCTCAGCTAATAATCTTCCTACTGGCTTTTATACCCTCCACCTAACATGTTTATCCGTTGTAAACAATGTTGCTGTGGCTGCCAAGACAACAAATTTGGAGCCGGTCTCCCCACCTGTTAATCATGTTGAGTAATAGTGTTCAGAATATGCCCCCTGTTTTTATTACAGCTTTATTCTGCTCTCATGTCAGGAGGGTTTCAAGTCTCTCTTTCTGATTTATGACGTTTAATTTTTCAACTCTGAGTGATTTTTTTTTTGTTTACCTTTTTGTTCTTTGTCTACCTTAATCCATCTTTAGCAACTGGCAACCATCAGGAATGAGGCCCTTGACATTCAGCTGAAGGTTTTCGAGGAGCATAAAGAAGAGGACATGATAGAGTTCTCTCATAGGCTGGAAGACATCAAAAGCGAGTTGGAATATCCTTGTCATTATTACAAACAGAAGCATGCTATTCATCGCTAAGGTCTACTTCAAGAATCTGTGTCTTGTCTTGTAACTTTTACTGAAAAAGGGGCCTTAATGTGAGGTTAATTGTTCCTCAAAGCACCTTTTCTCTCTTTTTTTTACATTTCAGTAGCTGCTACATTTTTTTATGTGATGCAGTCATGTAGTGTTTTGCTTCACGAATGAATCCTTGACTCCCTGCACTGATGCGGGGGATGTGTTCAGTATTGTGCAGAGCATGGTGAAGGACAGCAGTGCAGAGCCCTATTTCCTCTCCATACTTCAGCACCTGATGCTAATACGCAATGACTACTTGGTCAGGTAAAAATTCCCAGCACATACCGACACAACAAACTATTTTGTAAGTGTAATGATGCGAGCATATTCTGGATTTTCTTCTTTTCTCTGACTCATTATACTCATACCTTCAGTGCCCTCTTGCATTTCTATTCCTGAGACTTCTTGTGATTTTTTTTTTTTTGTCTTTTAATGAGATTTATTCCACAGCATTACAGTTTTCTTTTCAGACTTGCTCTTCGGTTTTATTCAGAAGTGTCAAAAGCGCTATAACACAGACTGTGTGATAATAATGGTGAATGACATACAGTGTTTTAATCTCACATCTTAGCTGAATACACACAAGCAAAAGTCCCACCTCCTTTTGAAAACTGGTAATGATGTACACTAGAGAAGAGCTTATGTTTTGTGGAGGTCTCTCCTTTTGCCTTAAACCCTTTCAATGACATTGGCTAACAAAGAGAATGCTCTCTCTTTCATCTCAAAGCCATCTATAGCAGCCATGGCTCCAGAGTATTTCTCATCTCCTTTTAATGGTATTTTCAAAGGCTTATTTTATGTTGGTTCACTCACAGCTGGGTGTGAGTTAAACCTTGGCTTGATCAAAAGATGGAGCTTTAATCTGAAGAATATAAAATGGATCACCTGCAGTTTCCTTCACCCTAAACCAACACCTGAAAATGTCATCCTGTTTTGGCTGTTTGATGAATTTCCTTCACATAAATTATCATGAAATACTAACTTTTTTATGAAATCAGGTCTTTGTTACCATGTTGTGCATTGTTCTTTAATGCCTTTTGGCAGATAACCTAAAAGGGTTCAGCAACAGCCATACTAAATAAACAGTTGAGTTGATTTAGAATCAATTCATTATAATGTAAGTCCTTGGAAAGTATTACTGAAAAAGAAGTTCATTAACCACTCCCTGGCTCTGCCTCACAGAAAATCTAATAATAATATCCAGCTTAACTTGGATTGTCCGGCTTGTAAAGCTTTGATTTCCTTTCCATATGTAGTAGTTGTTATGCATGAAGCCAAGTTAAAAGACTTACCCAATGAAAGTTTCCTCTGAAAGCTGATCAAAAATCTCAATACCAACAAATTAATGAATTCTGCAGGGCATTTGTGTGCACTCCTTCAAGTTTCAATTACTCAACTCAAGTGTAGGGGTACATACAAGTTAAAGCATTTTTGATCTTTATTTGGTTTCAGTGGTGTCTCTTGGAAGGGTTTTATATTCCATCCACTGTTCCCATCTCTTTGCAAACTCAAAATATCTGTATGTCTTTTCATGCAGTAAATTAAATCTAAGATTTCCAGCCAGAGTCTCAGAGAGAGAAGATCCTCTTTGTGTTTTTTTCTTGGCTGTTGCTAGCAAAATTTTAACCATTGAACAATATTCATTATCAGGCCAAATCAAACATGCAAGACTTTCTGTCAGGAGTTTGTGAGGTGTCTCAGGCACGTCCTTAGTTGTTGTTCACTATGGTGTACTGCAAAAGATGAAACATAAGATTTTCGATCTGACGGGTCCAAAAACGCTATGACAGTCAGGTTGAGCTATAATTGTGCTGAAAACATCTGACCTGGCCTTAAGACAAAGTTTCTCTTCACTTCTCGAAAGCTGACTTCTTAATTTTCTACAATCATTCTGACTGCCCCTGTTTACACACTGCTTAAATCTAGCATCACAAATACCTGGAATCTGGAGCCATAGATAGTTTAATAAAATGTATTGTCTGTCTGAGACGTGATAGAAGTTCTTCTTTGACAAGGCTAAATCAACAAATAATAACCATCCAGGCCAGGATTTGATCCCCCTTTCCTAGTTGTATTTTTGACCATTGTAAATGAGACATCCAGGGTGAGTTTAGCAGAGATGTACAATTTTGGATTTTTCAGAGATCTGATATGAGGATATTTTCAAATTCATTTTAGCTAATACCAATATCGATATTTACAAATGTATTTCAGGCTTAAACTTAAGTCCTTAATACACCCTTTTTTGGCTTAAGGATAAAAAGAGAAGCAAACTCCAGTCCTGAGGACACACTTTAAAGCTCAAGGCACAAAGATGAACAAAGAAAAGACTTCAGTTGGCCCTAGGTCTGTTGTCCCTGCCTAAAACTAAAAAAAAATATTTACGGAGTAAATAGGATGATATTTACAGCTACTATATTAGTTGTTAATATCAGCAGAGATTTTTACGTCTTCCTATTGCTAATTAGTTTTTAAGCTACTTTCTGCTGATATTTGCTGTACTACATTGCAACTAGGGTTGTAACGGTACAGAAAAATTTTGGTTCGGTACGTACCTCGGTTTTGAAGTCATGGTTTGGTACGTTTTCAGTACGGTGATTGAAGCGGATAAATTAAATTAAATTTTAATTCTTTAATTAAATTGTATTAAAATGAATAAGCTGAGTAAATTACATTTAAATTATAAATAATGCTGTGACCTCCCTCCAAAAGTTCTTCAGTGATTAAAAATATTAAAAAATAAATACATTTTTTAATAACTAGGTTATTTTCATTGATATATTGACATATTTATACCAATTCTTTAAACACTGACATTTCCCAGGTAACTTGAACACATCATCACACAACCGCAGGTTAGCTTGTTAAGTATGGAAATTAGCATCTTTTTTTTTTTTTCTTGCTGATTCCAACACGGACTTCAGCACTGGCCTACTTTTTTAACCAATGGGACTTACTACAAAGTTTGGAAGAACTTTTCACAGCCAATCTTGGAGGATAAAGAGGTTAAAGCCATGTGAAATCTGAGGATAACTTTACCTATGACACAGCTGCAGAGTCCCTCTCTCACTCCTCCGAGGCTGAATGTCAAGTTAATATGATTCACAGAGCAAGAGCACCATTGCTATACGGGTGATTTAAATGAAGCTGGCGGCTCTTCTAACTCCACATGTGCCATCACTCTTCTTCGTTTTGTTTTTGTAACTGCTCTGTCTTATGTAATGACAGTTGCTGGCAGCTTTTAGGCTCATTGCCGCCACCTGGTTTGAAGTGAGAACTTGACTTTTTAAAAAATTCTCACTTAGATGTATTCGTCCTATTACTGGGTGCACCGAACCGTGACGGCCATACCGTGACGGTACAGGACGAATACAAATACCGTTACACCCCTAACTGCAACCCTAGAATTAAGTAATCCTTTCATGCATGTTTTCATTACCTTAGATTAAAAAAATAATGCACAATTTCTCTTCACTGTGTAGACACTTTCATAAGTTTGACATTTTTCTTTCTCTTTTCTTCTGTTGTACCCCTGAGATTTTTTACATTTTTAATTTATTATACTGTGTATGGATAAATGAGTACATTCCTTTGACTATATCCTAAAGCACATACACATAATACACTCAGCGACCCCATCTAATATTTAATCCAGACAACATCACAGACACCAAACACATTTCTTTGTTCTTATCCTTTTCTCTTCAAAGCAAATTTCAGAAAAGAGAAGAAGTCAAACATAAACCACACCTTTATCTTTCTTGTCTTAGCTGATCTGACTTAGTTTAAATCTTATTGTCTTACATCAGAGATGGGCTGTTTTTATTACTGAGAGGGTCACATTGGTTTTAGACTGAGTACCAGAGGGGCAAATTCTTACAAATTCTCAGATAGGCTTAATTACAGAATGACCTTTAATTTTAAAGAAGGAACAAATGCATATCTTACGTCAGAATGTAGAATATAAATTGGGATATTTTGAAATCTCAATGATAATGTTTGATTAAGTGACCTAAACTCAAAATTAAAACTAACCTAAGCTACTTCTGTGATGCATGAACATATTTATAGGTTATTACAGTAGACCTTAAATTCATTTTTTTTTTCAAATGCCTTTAGTAAGGCATTAGATAATTACACAGAAGCAAAAAGAAACATCTACATTTACTAATTCCTTGCAAAGTGCAAAACATATACCTCAAAGATTATTATAGAAATATTTCTTATGGATTTATGCATTTGGTTATTGTGCATGATTTTGTATTGGCAACTTAGTTTTACATTCTCTTGATCATATTTTGTCACGGTTTCTTTATTTTCATAATTCATTTTTCTTTGAAATTAACCTGTGTGCCATAATGAGTGAAGAGGGGGGGCCCTCAGGTTGCTTGTTCCTCATCCCTGTCTTACGCTGTTTTATACTGAACTTGCAGTTCTAGGAATATCTAATTCTATCTAATTCTTCCTCATTGAGGACTCTTCTACTAATGGCATGTAGCTTTAGCCCTAGCCCTTTACCTCCCTGCTACTATCACAAGGTAAACATTTGCTCTGTGACCAAGCTCAACCACTGCTTTCTCCATGGATGAACTTTGCTTTTGTGTCCCTTGGATTGAAATAATGGAACCAGTGAGTTTTGATAAATTCTTGCACAACAATAACTTTGAAGCACATATTTATTATGCATCACATAAATCACATAGGAATTAAAAGGGACAGATTTTAGAGAAAAGCCACTGGGGGCAAGACAACAGCTTTGATGGCTGATTAAAGGTTTGATCTTACCAAGCTTCAGGCTGTTTTTGTTTTCAGCTATGGCAACCTTGACATCTACCAATCAAACTTCACTCGGACATTTCAAAGCTATTGTCATTAGCCTAGGAAATCTCAATCACATTTTATGGGCAAAGCTGCTATTGATGTTAGGACTGTTTACCTTGAAATCCCAACATCATTGTTAAAAAGAATTATCGTCATCATTAAAGCATGCCTAGGGTTAAAAAGCATCAGCATTTTTATGATGAATATCTGGACTGGATAAAACTTGTTAGATCATTGTTTAAATATGAGAACCACTAATCCTACGGGCACGTAACAAGAAAAGTCCTTGTAATCATGGCATTTATAAATCGTTATTATTATTAGAGATGTTGACTTGAAAACTGGCATGACAGATTGCATATTTCCCTCTTCCTTCTCAAACCATATGGTGAAGTTAATTTTCCTGGATTCAAATATATTTTTAGAGTACATTTGCAAGTTTTCCTCAGGCAGTTTTAAACTCTTGATATGATTAATTTTCATCATTAACACATAGGGCATCTGAATGTGATCCTTTAAATGCACTGCATCTCTTATAACTGACTGATTATAAGTTTTTATTTATAACCTCAAAGTCAAGAATTTATAGCCCTCTTTAACAAAAGGGTCGCAAAGTCAAAGTGTAATGAGAGAGGCACCACCACCATGAAAAACAACAGACCCAGTGTGATTGTTAGTACATTGTCTTTCAAACAGACTCCAAAGTGCATCTAATCTGCTAAATCGGAGAAACGGTATTCATGCTATCAGATTGAGTCTCTTTATTGTTTTAGGAAGAGGTGGGAGGCAGTGCCACTGATTTATCGCTGTTCATCAGGGCATTAGTAATGGCTCCGTGTTGAAGGGATTTGCACTCTCAGTGGCATTGTTGTAAGATAATGAGCAGATCAAACAGACATTTTCTTTTAAATCTGTGATAGTAGTGTGGCTTCCAGCCTTGAATGTCATCTGTTGTTGCATTGTAATGTCTCCCTTTTCTTATTAAGTGATACCCTCAAATCATGCGATATCAATGCAATGATAAAAGCCATTTGTAACAACTTGACTGCAATAATTCAGAAAATGCTTATAGGTCTGATGTGTTTCTTGTTGTTCATGCCAAGAGAAGTGTTCTTTTATTAAGTTGTAAATGGGATTTTAAAAGAATTTGTTTGTTTTAGCAATTCTTAATGAATGATAAGATGCTAAAGTTGTGCTACATTGTGCATCATTACTGTTATATCACAGACCTAATAATCAAGACTATTCGATTTATCTGTGCATTTCAGCTCCCTG
Source organism: Cheilinus undulatus (assembly GCF_018320785.1). NCBI lineage: Eukaryota > Metazoa > Chordata > Actinopteri > Labriformes > Labridae > Cheilinus > Cheilinus undulatus. Next base: position 42,803,952 of record NC_054865.1, on the reverse strand, counting down.
TTCATGTTGGCTTTCCTTCTTTTTTTCTTATTGGTTGTTCTTTTTTATGTTATTTGGTTAGGTTCTGGACATAGTGGTGTTATCATTTTGCACTGACAATGTATTTATATGGACAACAAGTCTCTATAACCTTCCCTTGTATAAAAAATGGTGCTTAAATATTGCTCAGGTAAATGTGATTTTGTTTGGGGCTGATTAGAGACATTCACCAATAGGAGCTGGCCGGTGAAACCACAGAATTAACACCATTAACACCACCTGCTTTCTGAAGCAAGCATTTACCTAAAAAATTCCACATACTTTGTGTTTATAGACAGGCTTTGATCTGAATGAAGGTGCACCCTCGCCCTCTGGTTGAGTATCTAAAGGTATGCACAGCCCTCAGCAGCTGGAGACAAGAGGTCACAAGATTATGGGAGAACTACGAGTTTATGTGGAAATTGCAAAATCATGCAACTAGAGATTCCAGCTCGAGAGCAGCATGTAAACAACAGGTTACTTTGCCTTTCAGAGGTTGATTTTCTGTTCATTTTAATACTATTCTGTGATTTAATTTGGTTTCTACTATGGGCTAGTATATTAAGGCGTTAAACATTTTCTAGAATGGATGTGGGTTGTCATAAAATCTTGTGGTTTTCCACCTCAACAATTGACTTCTCTTGTCCATGGCATCGTATTACCCCTGTACCCTCTGACCGACTGATGACCTCTAGCCTGTGTCACAGGATGGGTTGTAATGTTTATGTGGTGATGATATGATACTGAACCAAACAAATGGACCTGCCAAATGCAAACAGAAAGAAACAAAGTTCAAAAGTTGGTTTAATCAGTCCTAAAGTTGGTACACAAAAATCTGGCAGGGAAGGAAAGAACAGGGGAGACTAAAACACTGGGGAAGGGAGACAATTACACATGTTAAACACATGAGGTAACCACTGAAACAGGAACCAGACTTGCAAAGACTGGCTAGAGAGGGAGCCATTTGTTGCGGAGTGTGCTTTACAAAGGGATAGCTGTTCGGACAGAGTATGTGGAATTGTAAGGTATCAATTAAGTGTCAAATATTCCTCAATTGGCACAGTCCACACGTGGGGACAAATTTTTGTCCGGTTAAGAACACTGCAAGGAGCCTCATTTGTCCACAGAAACATCAGTCATGTTTTATCAGCTGTTTTTTGCATCAAACAACTTTTTTAATAACTAAATTTCTTGGAATCATGAACGCTTGCACATAAATCAGTGGGATAAAAACTATCAAGACAGACTAAGCTTGACAAAAAATGATAGTGTGTATTTTAATTGTATAATTCATGTATGTCCTATCTGTTTACAAGGAGGTTGAGTTTGTGACTTCTAATGCAGGCTGTGAGAAGGTCTAGCTGTAAATTTATTATGCTTCATTCCTGGGCAGCTGTTGATCTGTCCATCTTAATAAAGTGAAGTCAGTGTATCGTCTTAATAAGGTTCATTTAATTTCTTTAACATATAAAATGTTTTCTGGTTTGATATGCACGTTGATTTCAGACACAGAACACCTTATTTAATTTGACTCCCTTGATTATATGTATATGTTTTTGATGTTCTCCTTCTCTTGTCTGACTCATTTTGACTTTTAGGCCTCAGTACTTTAAGATCATTGAGGAGTGTGTGTCTCAGATTGTTCTCCACCGAAGTGGCACTGATCCAGACTTCAGTTACCGCAAGCGCCTAGATGTGGACTTCAGTCACCTCTTAGGCGAGTCTTACACTTTATTTACAATCCAGGTTTTTAATAAAATGAGTGATTTTTTAAAATTACGTATTTCTTGTTTCACTTTCAGAGGTGTGTGTAGATAAAGCTCGCTGTGATGAGTATGAACAAAGAGCCTCAGAACTGGCACAGAAGGCAAGTATTGACAAAAAAAGCAACTTACACTTTCATCCTGTTACATTTCCACAGCACCACCTGGCCAAAACAACACCTGCTCTCCTTATTTCTTCTATACAAGATAATAAAACATTAACATTTTGAAGTAAACAAAACACTGACGTCTTCAGGGTGCTTTTATAATACAAGATATATATAAGTATATTAAGTGCAGATCATAGCAGTAAATTGAAAGGCAAATATACCGTAAAATTGCAGCTATCAGGGACCAGATTTGAAATGCTCTCTGATTCTTTTTCAAAGAGTGAAAGAGACTCCTTTCGGAAGTGAGCATTATGGGATATGACAACTTGGTATGAAATAATAATGAGACAGATTACTTCAAAATGTTGAATTCTGTTTTTAAAATCAAGGAAACCAAACATTATGTAATCAGAGGGAAAATATCCTAGGTTTTTGCAGCTTTGTAATAGTAATCTATCACTTGTTTCCATATGACTTTCTACTTTGCACTGGGTACATTTAAACAAACAGTTTATGTGCCATAAGTTTAGTTTTGCCAAGCCATTCAATTTAACTACTGCTCCAGCTTGTGCGGCTCAGTTCATCATCACAGAGTGGAAAAGGAGCAAAAGCCTTAAATGCATCTTCCTGAGATATAGAAAAATAGAAGATTTTTTCCTTATGGACATTTTAACAAACATACCAACAGGGACACACACACACACACACATTTGCTGAAATGTGTGAGGTCAGATGGATTGGCTGCTGTGATTAATTGGAGTTGCAGCAGCAGGTTGTAGATCCTGATTACAAGTACGGGGCTCACTGATTGGCATGTGTGCATGGTTGTTAAGAGTTTCATTAATGAATGGGTGTTTGACGAAAGGTTAAAATTTAATCAGTAAATGAAGATCATCAAGGTAGATTGAATGTTAATTATGGAAGATAATCATCCCATTAGACTTAAATAATTTTAATGAACACTGCTTATGCTCATTCTGAATACATTATTTTAAAATCATTGTGTGCTAATGTGATTAATTGTGGTATATGTTTCTCTTTTTAGTTTGATGAGGAGTTTCTAAGCAGACAGGAGGCTCAGGCTCAGCTGCTGAAGTATGAAGAAAAAATAGCCGAACTCCAAACAGAGCTGCAGGCCTTCAGGTCCCAGGTACAAGAGCTCTGTATTTTCTTCGTTAATGCTTGTTTTTTGTGAATCCTGTTTACCCTGTGGAGTATGAGAAATATGAGAAAACACCAGATTTGATTGCTCTACAACCCAACCTAGCATTTAGTTGGAATTTTAGCTTTTTTTCCTTTCTTTTCATTATGAGATGTTCTTTTTATTTTGGTGTGTGGGGGTATGGAAGGGTGGGAGTTTTATCCACTGGAGCCTGTATTTTGGTTTGACATGGAGACTGCTTCACTGGCTAGCTGACACTAAGTCTAATGAGAAAACTGACCAGTCCTCCATGTTGGCTGTTTCTGATTCTCTGATCTTTATCCCATAAGAGGAAATTGTTCTAAAAGCAATTTATTCTGACAACCCCCTTCAACCTCACTACAGGGCCACTCTTCAACCCCCCCCACCCCTCCCCAACACTCAGGAGAGTTGCTCCCACGCCCTGGCACAGCAAGATAACTACACTCTCAGAGAGGGAAAGAGAACTTCCTTTTTATTTTCCTGATAATTTTTCAATTTGAAAGAGCAAACACAGAATGAATACTCAAATAGTACCTTGGTTCAAATGACGGTGGTCACTACGTGTTCATGCACACTCACTCGAGTACACACTTGGTCGCACTGTCTTTGCCTGTCTGTGTGTTCAGTATAACCCTCAGTTACACATACCAGCGCCCACACACTTATTAATTCAGCTAAGGTGTTCTTCCCTCTCAAGGCAGTGGCAGAGCAAGGGTCCTGTGCTGACCTTTGGTGTGCGTCTTTAATCTAAAACTGGTGCATGGATCAATAAGCCATTTGCAGGGTATGATACAATTTACAAAGCTTCGTAGCCTGGGTTATAACATTTGATTTTTAGCTTTGGCAAAAACAAATTATTGTGGGTATTTTTTTGGACAGAAACTGGGCGGTTTATAAGCATTTGGCCCCTACTGGATGGTTGAGAGAACACGCCTCCATTACCCGCATTGGTGTTAGAGAGGCACGCTATAGTTTTTCAGATTCTAGCTTTTTTCCCTGTTCATTTTAAGTCATTTTTCCTTTATTTTTCTGACATGTAAGTTCTGCGTTAATTTATTTTGTGGCGAAAGGTTTCGTGAGCACTGCTGTATTCTCTGAAAAAAGCCCTACTCTTTAGAAATGAGGAAAATATCTTATAATGAAGAAATATTGATAGATTCAAGCTAAGAAACCCTTCGGCTAAGGTTAAGAGAAGTCACGAAAGAAAATAGAATGAGCTATGCTGAACTGATCAGATGATAAACTTAAAGAAGGGGGCAACATACAATTTAAAAGGATTAGATCCTAAAGGTGTAGAGAGAAGTGCTTCATGGAATGAAAAAGGCATATTTGAGTTTTTTTGGAACAGGAGCAGTTATCAATGGATTAGCAAGACAGAACTCCAAGGAACACTCTTAAAGCAATTTAAAACGCCATAATTGTGCATAGCATGGTTAAGTAGACCTTAAATACACACTTTGAAATGTTTTTGGCAATCAAGAAAAGCAAGACAGATAAAGGCTTGATGCTGAAACACAATGAAGTGTGTGTTTTTGAGATTTTTTGGGGGCTTTTCCCTCTATTTGGATAGGACAGTTGAAGAGAGACAGGAAATATGGGGAGAGTGGGGGAGATATGTACCAAATAGCAGCAAGACCAAGGATTGATCCAGGGACCAGCAAAACGTGGTTTACTGTCGCTGTATATGGGTGCCTGCTCTTCCCACTGAGCTAAACCAGAACCCTTGAAGTGTGATTTTGGGGTCCACAGGACTAGGGATGGAAAGCTTTTTTTTTTTTCTGATACTGTTGCGAAATTGATACTTTTTGTACAGTGCTGGTGCCTAAAATGTGCCTGAAGCAATATTTTTGATAGGAAAAAAATGTGCTGAAAGTCAGCAGAAAACTAAAAGCTTTCTTGGTGTAAAAGAGGTGTAAAAGAGTCACAGAAATATCTCTATAAGATGCAAGTTGCATAGGGGATAATAAAAGGAAACCAGTGTAACGACTTTTGATCCATGCTTATTCTAGGCTTTGGTACTTTTGAATACCATCAATTCTCAAATGATGGAGGTGGTATCATTTATAAACAGGGTGTCTGCAGTAGGGCTGAACAATTTGCAAAAATAATCTAATTGCAATTATTTTTCCCAATATTGCGATTGCGATTTAATGTGCAATTATTTTTAGGCTCCCCATCTAATGTGTTGTGAAACAAACACACGCAAAAAATACTTCTTTATTATAACGAGCATCATATTAGATAAATAAAACTAGGGATAAATAATTTTTAAAAAACAAAATTCCAATCGCGATTTTGGTTCCTATGGTAAATTTTATATTAATTTCTATGTTGAAGGGGATGATCATTTCTTTGTTTTTCTTGTTTTGAATAAGAAAAACGGATACATGGAGAAGAAAATTAGGATTTTTTTAAAAGAAAAAAAGAGTGCATAAAATGTCTACTGCAAAAAATAGCTTCTGGTATTTTGACACATTTCAGTTTAAAGAAATATTGCACTGTCTGGGCTTTGAATATTGCAGCAGGCCATATTGCGATTTAATCTAATTTGCGGTTAATTGCCCAGCCCTATAGTCTGCAGGGTTGTAAAAAGTATTTAAAGTTGATAAATCAATTCAGCCACAATTAAGGTGTTTCAAAAGTATTAAAAAGTCTTAAATGCAAGACTATAAGGTCTTAAATTTTGATTTTTTTTATTTCATAGCATATTTATCTAAAGAGGTTGAAGGTTAGATTTTCTGCCTGTTATTTTATATTTATATTTAATCATGAGATTCTTTTGAATCTGCCATATCTGACCTGAAGTCCCCAGATGTATGGAGATAAATTATTGAAATGAATGCAAGTCAGTTTTTATGAGCTATGGCTGATCAGCTGCAACAGTAAGGTGGTCGCTGACACATCAGTGCTTTAAAATCAGAAGTAATTATTCTAAGAATAGCTTTTTTTCTTAATGACAGATTGTAGGCGGTTAAGTTTTGTTTTTGTTTCAACAGCAGTGCTTTTAGATAGAGACTTCCAAATTTTAGGATAGCTACTTTTAGGCCTGTTAATTAGAAAATAAAACCTTCTATTGGACTACCTCATAGTTTTTGGTTGTTATTTCTTATAGTCTAATCTCAAAATGCTTCAAAAAAGCTCAATTTCTGTATGACAGTAAAAAATATCACTGCCATTTTCTTTTCTTTTTGTCACATTCTTGTCTCACTATCAGGACAAACCATATACACAACTTTGCTGAAACTGATGATGGGATAGGTCTTAAAATGTATGAAGAGGGTCTTTACAACGGTCATAAAAAGTACTGAATCCATTGTCAGATTTTCTTCAAATACCTTGTTAAACAATGATCCAAATTTTGACAACCTCATACTGCTGTTTACAATTTTTCCACTTACTTTTGCCACTGCAGTTTGGAGCCGTACCTGTGACTTTGTCCACAGCCAACCCTGGACCCACATCCACAGCCTTCCTGTCTGGGCCTCCTCCTCCTTCTTCAGCATCTGGAGTGCCACCTCCCCCTCCTCCACCTCCTCCTCCTCCTTTACCAGGCTGTCCTGCCCCACCTCCTCCACCTGGAGTGCCTCCTCCATTTGGTGCCCCACCTCCACCACCTCCAGGTTTTGGAGGCTTCCCCACCCACTACGCTTTGCCTTATGGTCTCAGGCCTAAGAAAGACTTCAAGCCTGAGACCTCCATGAAGCGCCTCAACTGGTCTAAGGTCAGACTTAAGTCTTAAATCCTTACAGTTTCACAGATACAGATTTTAGTCTCAAAACCTGAATGCACTGTATTAGATCACATTTCTAAAGTATTTTTGGTGATATTGCTGGTCTCTGAATTGTGTAGCTAAAAGTTTAACATAATAAATCACAGATGCTTCACAGCTAAACTTGTTTGTTGTGATCAACATTAGTTTGGGACAACCAAACTTTAAATTTAGGCCAGGTGCTCAAAGTAACCCTTTTCCCTCCTATTTATTTGACTATTCCTGATGTCTATTGGCAGCAACTGAACACTACAGATGTCTTCTAAGATTTAAACAACAACTTTCTACTTTTGTGCCAAGAAAGGAATAATTAAAAACAGTGGATGATCAGATGCTTTTGTCAGAGCAGCTGCAGCTTCTGCAGATGTTGTTCACTGCAGAGCAATATTAGTTCACACCACTAGTGATATCAGTTTGATTAATTATTAACACTCAAATGAACATCTGTACAGGTGTTCAACAAACTGAACCATATGCTTGGACCTTTTAGTAGGACATGAGGAGGACTTATGGCACAGCTGTATGAGACCCTACACATATGTTCTGTTTGGGACAAAGCTGTTCTGAAACTTTCCAACTAAGATGACTTCAAATTCCATGCTATTATGGAACTGTTAAATCAGTTCAGGGGTTTGGCCTTTTAGATAATCAATAAAGGAGGGGGGCCCATGAGCAACCATGTGGTAGAGAAAGCTTTTGCATACAATTGGTTCACAACCTTCTCATAATTACTGTGTAACTCAGGAGTTACCAGCCTACACATCAAGCACATATATGGCCATATAGGCATTTCACAACAACATAAACAAAAATTTAAAAAACAGTTAGGTAAAAGGGTTAAAAACAGGGAGATAACAATACTGATGCTGTAGCTGAAACATTCTCATGCCCTTCTCAGCTGTATCCAGGGATTGAAAAGGACATTTTTGGATTGTGGCCCCTTGCAAAAACATTTCATCAGTGTGGCTCCAGAGTAGGGCAAGGCTGGGTACGACTGGTTTATTGTTAAATCAGAGCTGTAGTCCCAGATTTTACCTGACTCTTGGTTGAACTTCCCGTTCTTTTATTCCACAGTTCAGCAGTAGTACTCTCCCTTTCACAATACAGGAAGTGTTCATTGTGTTACCAGAGGGCCTTAAATTAAATATAAATAGCAGTTTTCATGCAGGATATATAAACTCAGCACGTATTTTTATATCTGACATGCAAGAGCTAACACAACAGGGCTGATGTTGTCTGCCTTGGTGTTGAATTTCTTCTATATTTTGCTGTGTCAAAACAAACTATTTTTGGGTTATGGTTCTTATAACAGTGTTGAAATGTTTAAATGCCTTATTTAAGTTTAGCTGTCCCGACAGGGGCTGTAGTACCTCAGCTTTAAATATACATTTTGAGGTGTATGCAGGACAACCTTTTGCTTAGGGCCTTTTTTTTTTAAACGTACAGTTCATATCACTTATGACACTATGATTTTTAAAGCCTCTTTCTCCCTGCCTCATTCTTAATGTTTATTTTTTGTTTTTCTGCTCTTCTGACAGTATTCATCATCGGTACAGGTGCATCTAAAAAATTGAATGTCATGTAAAAGTCTTTCTTCTTGTGATTTAAGTCAAAAAGTAAAATTTAGTTAAATTCTAGATTAATCTCACACAAAGGGAATCAATACTTTTTCCTGTTTTAATCTTGATGATAACTTCTTTCAGCTCATGGAGAGGAAAAATCCATGACCTCAAAAAAATTAGTGTATTTAAAAAACACAAATCAAAATAAGGATACAGAAATGTCTTCATTCTTATATGATTATTCTCATGCACTCTGCGACATGGCATAGAGGCAATCAGTTCATGGCACTGCTGGGTTATGAAGCCCAGGTTGCTTTGATGGCAGTCTTCAGCTCATTTGAATTGTTGAGTCTGGTGTGTCCCAACCTCCTCTTGACAATACCAAAGACATTCTGTTTGTGGCCAGTTGGCTGGCCAATCAAACACAGTAATAACATGTTCAGCAAACCATTTTCTGGTAGTTTTGGATTCTTTGTGGCGTGCTGCCGAGTCCTGCTGGAAAAGGAAATTAGTATTTCCAAAAAGCTTCTCAGCAGATAGCGCAAAGTGCTCTAAAATCTCCTTTTGGATGGCTGACAGCGTTGACTTTGGACTTGATAAAGCACTGTAGACCAACAGCAGCAGATGGCATGGCACCTCAAACACTGTGGAAACTGAAAACCCTGGACTTCATACACCTTTGAATCTGTGCCTCTGTGATCCTACTCCAGACTCTGGGATCTTGATTTCCAAGTACAGTTTACTTTTATCTGGAAACATGACTTTGGACCACTGAGCAATGGTCCAGGTCTTTTTCTACTTAGGTGAGGTGAGACACTTCTGACTTCTGTGGTTCAGGAGTGGCTTGACACAAGGAACATGATACTTGTAGTCCATTACCTGACACGTCTGTGTGTGGTAGCTCTTAATCCACTAACTCCAGCCTCAGTCCGCTCCTTGTGAAGTTCTTGAATCGGCTTTGTTTGACAATCCTCTGAAGATTGCACTCATCTCTGTTGCTTGTGCTTCTTTTCTTACCACGCTTTCTGACCTTTTGTGGCTTACCCTCCTTGTGAAGGGTATCAATGATTGTCCTCTAGACACCGATTATGCCAGCAGTTGTCCCTATGATTGTGGTTGTGTAAACTAACCCGGAGAGAGAGAATGAAGGCTCAGGAAACCTTTGACTTTTCCAAAATATTCTAACATTTTAAGATAGTGGATTTTGTATGAGATAATTCTAGAATTTATGGAAGATTAACTTCATGCAGTGATTCACAGAAAAAAAATGAACTTAAACATGATATTCAAATTTTTTGACGTGCACCTGTATACTGTATAAATACATTCAAATAACATGACTTGCCTTTTAAAATGTTTAAGTCATTATTCTGTAATCGTAGAAGGTGAGCTCTTTGTATGTGGAGGCTTATTGTTGAACAGGTCGTATATCACAAGTATCATGCTAGAGTGCAGGAGTACAAGATGATGCAGCAAAGAGCTGCAGAGAAATGTTGAAATGACAGAATAATTTTTAATGTGAGTGGTCACACTGCAGTCGATGCATTTACAGGTAGGACTACAAAAGGACCTCTCTTTCATGCAAACAAAGGAAAAAATGTCAGGCGAATATACTTGTGTGGTTTTAGATGTACCCAGTTGGTGCACCCAAACATAGTCTAGCATAGAAACACTACCATACATGAAAATATGGCATAGCAACTGAAAGAAAGAAAGAAAGAAAAACTCTGAATTGTAATATTTGTTAAAATTCTGGTGTGTAAGTTGACAGTTTTAACGTGATGAAGTATTGCAACTGAACTGAAAACATTTAACAAAAGAAAATAAATTGAACTTGATAATTTGATACAGGATGCAGTTCTGTCAGTATTGTTTTCATTATGGCATCTATTATGCAGTAAATTCATTTGGAATAAACCTTATTCAAATATTTAAATCCTATCTGAATAGAAATACTAGTTTGTGTTTTCTCAATGCGGACTTTCCATCTGAAGCCTTTCTAATCTGTGAAATACAGAGCCTTGCATGAACTAAAATGCTTGACTGTGGATGTGTGTTTGCAGATTCCTCCCCAGGAAATGTCAGAAGGCTGTTTCTGGGTGCTAGCCGACGAGGACCAGTACGCAAAACCAGAAATCCTTGAAAGGGTTGCTCTCACTTTTTGCTCACAAAGAACAGGTCAGAAATCACTTGGAATCTTTTATTGTTTATTTTTTCCATGTAGTTCTCTTTTTCACTTTAATTCCCCTCTAGAGTTGTTTTTTCTTTAAGTTATTTTTTTTACTTAACAACAGTTCTTTCTTTTCCTCCACATCAATGTCTCTTCCATATCCGCACTCTTTGACTTATCGTTGTAGTGTTAAGACTGAAATTATCAGTATTCCTCAGAAAGCCTGGAGTTGTTAGACAAGGACAAAACATGTGAAAGAATTCATGCTTTTGTGTTGTGCATCTGTGCTTGTGAATAATTGGCTATATGTCTTCATTTAGTGGAATTGTATGACAAAGACACAGCACAGTGCTTGTACCAACCCTCCAGGCTACTGTTGGTAAACAAACTGCTTTTCATCACTTTCAGTAAATGGATCTCTGTGTGACAAAATCATTCCTTATTTGTAGGAGTTCAATTTGGTCCAATTTCCTGTGCTGTTTCAAGCATAGATGGAGGTCTTATAAACCCAAAATGGACCAGAATGCTGATTTCATTTCAATGCCCCATTTGTTTCAAACTTTCCTTGGCCAATATCATCCCTGATGTGCTTTTGTAAAGCAGTGGTGGGAGATATGGACCAAAAAATCTAAATATATTTCAGCACAGGAATCCCTTATCATCAATTTATCCCCTTTTCTGCTGGTTAGAAAACAACAACAAAAAATTCCTGAGTGCTTAAGAGTGCAAATTGTAATTAGGGATGGACACATAACCTACAGTACAATTAAACAGCATTTGAATATGGGCACTTAAAATTGAAATTATGCCTTCCAACACACATCGCAGAGTATGCTTGATTTGTCTTGTGCACTGTCAGTTTCTAAAGAAGAGATGTGTTAGCCAAAGCAAGGCAAGGCAACTTTATTTATAGAGCACCATTCAAACATACAGCAATTCAGAGATCAAAGATCTTTACATTGACAAAAACAAAGCATTTAAAACATCAAGAGCATCAAAAACATGACAACAACCTACGTGTAGACATGGCGTGTGGCTGGAGAGCTTGGTGATTTTACCTCTCTGACTTTGTAACACGAGATTGGGGGTTCAAATCCTGGTCAGGGCATGATGAGTGCCCTTGGGCAAAGTCCTTAATGTCCTTAAGATGTATGTAACTTTGGACAAAGCGTCTGCTAACTGACACTGTAACATTTTATGACAGGAGTAAGTGAAGAGTCTGAGCTTTAAGTGTTTCATTTTTCAGTTTTGGGTTAACAGATTTGTGGAAAACAGTGCAAATATTGCAGGGGGCTGATACAAGACAAGGATTGCACCTCAAAGTTGCCCATAAAAAGAATTTTTATATGATTTTTACTTTTTAAAAGAATTTTCGTAGCAATTTTTGATAATTTCTTGGAAATTTTAGGGAATTTGGGAGGGTTTTTTTTGTTTTGAAAGTGTCTAATAATTTTAACGTAATTTGTTGTGTGTTTTACAGTAAGACAAGCCTATTGTGCTAATATGCAGTCGTCATTTTTGAGTAAAATCTACTTCCTGTTCAAAGATAAGTCTTATGTTAAGGTTTTATACTTCTCAGATCCCAGTTATCCCCAAAAAGTGGAAGAATTTAAAAAGCATTCCAAACAAAAGCACAGGTCTCTGTAGTTTAAAAAACAACATTTTCAAAAGGTTTTTGTATGATAAGATCAGAATCAGTTCTTTCAGGAAAATAGAACATGTTTTGGTTGCACAGTATTTCAGTGATTATTGCTAACAGCTCCTAGCAAGAGGGTCTTTGTTTAAGCCTGCTAAAGCGTGCCTGCTCATTTGTCTCTATATGTCAGCCTTGTGATTGACCAGTGACCTGTTCAGGGTATACCCTGCCTCTTGTCTAGCAACCTGTGATCCCAAACCAGATACGAGGGGTTGATAATGATGGATGGACATTGTTGCATTAGAAACTATACAACAAACCTTGAGTCTTACTGGTATAACTCATATTGATACATCAGAGTAAAGGTTTATAAAACTAAAAAACAAGGATAAAATCTATATGGTGGCACATATTCTGATGTGAATTGAGTGTATCGGTTCATCCCTTCTCATAATCCGCCGAGTGAAATAAAAGTCAAACATGAGAACTGTTAGCAATAAATCTTACATTGATATATTAAGTAAGCCATTTTAGCTGTTAACATGTCTTTGTTGTCAAACTTATTGCTGAGTCAGAGGCCCTGAAGTGGTCATGCTGTTTAGGATTTTACTTTGTTATCCTTCCTTCTCCTGGTTATCCTAATGCTGCACGATAACACGACATCCTTACACATTAGTATGGCTGGCAAGATCTCTAATATTCATGTACAAGGTTGTTGGAGTGATCAAAGCAAGAGCAGGAGGAAGCATGAGATGTTATCAGTCTTGTACTCTCTAGTGCTTGGTCTATTAGTCCCTTCCCTGATGATTTATTCACGTGTCGTGTGTTTTCTTTCTTGTCTCTGACTCAGCTAGCTTACGCCAAGTTGAATTATTCATCCAGGTGTTATCTACCTGTCACAACTCTATGCAGCTCATCTCAAGGCACACAAGACCCCCTACACTAGTGCACCCTTGTTCCCCATTGCGAATGTGTTGAATAATGGAGGCGCATTTAAATAGCAAACAGGTAGGCCCTCAGTCGAGTAGATGTTCTCTAGAGAGGGCAAAGAAGGGATGTCCATCAGCAGAATATTTCTATTAGGATAAAGACCCACAGCCTGCAAATGCTCACACAACATTTTTATTTTACAGTCTTCATAAAAACACTCTTTTCATCAGATAAAAAGGTAATAAAAGCACTGCTTCTCTGCATTATGGCAGCCGGCAACTTTGTTTCTGCTCATGGCTAATGCATTTTACATTTGGTGGGAAAAGCATGAAATATTTGGCTAAATTAAATCTCTCTGTTTTGAGTCTGTCCTCTTTGTCTTGGTCCTTTTGTTTCCTTCCATCCCTGTGGAAGGTTGTAGGAGCAGCACTGTTGATGGGTGGAGCTATTGGACCCAGTGGCTACTGCTGCTGCGTGTCAGTGACCGTACGTGTCTGCAGACGGGCATGTGGGCTTGTCTTCTCATTAACGAAGCCATGTAGCATCATGTTTCATCTCACTTAAGAGCAGCAGCATCTGGATCAGCATTAAACATTAAAGAGGACACAGTATGAAGCAGTATTCACAGTTTTTCTTATTAAATATTCATTTATTTCCCCTGGAACTTCCTTTTTCTTTTGTGATGTTTGCGCCTCTCACTGTTGTTTTCTAACACAATCCCCAGCATCCTGTACACAAACCACAGACTTTGAAAGGGGACTTGGCACTGTTTGTTTAGAGACCATCACTGTTGTATTTTTGAAGACCTCAGCTTAATCTGGTGTAAATAAAAACAATTTCTTTCTATAATTTAAAGTCTAAGGAGAAGGCTGGAATAACACGTTCAAACAGAATTTAAATTACTACATTTGGGGGAGACAAGCACATTTTTTTTTTGACAAAATAGACATAATGGTTCCAGTGGTAATACATTTTGTATTGTGATAAATGGATATTTTTTACGTTTGTATAAAGGTCAGAGCAAAGAAAATTGAATAAAACCATAGAGAATATGAGTTGATATCTCTGCTTTTCCTTCAGCACATTAGCTGTAAACCTTTAATACAGATGTCCTGCTCAAAACAAATTAATGGAACCTTTCTATTAGGGACAGAACAGTGTGGGGATGTCATTTTGTAAAGCTGTAAGGTCATAATTAAGCTTTTACAGAAAAGCATTAAACATGGGAGATGTGACAGCTTGTTCTGCATGTTCCAGGAGGTAAAAGGAGGCAACTGACTGTAGAGAAGGTGATGTTAATTGTGTATTACTTGTGCATGTTGATTTATAATGAATGCATTAGAAAAGTCAAACTTACTGGATTTTTTTGGGAAACTTTTTCTAACCTGACATGCCAAATAGACTGTTTCATATACTCATCACATGGGATATGCGTCACCTCCCATGCAAAGTTTTCAGGAAGGGTAGAACTTTTCAAAAAATCTCTGAAGGTGTTCAACAAATGATCTGTCTGTCATTCAATAAAGGGCAATCAGAGCGACAAGACAAAAAATAAGGTATGCACAGCTCTGGTAATTAACGTGAGCCCGACTGGCAGATGAATGGTGGGGCTTGTTGGTGGATAAAACTTGTGATGAGGTCGATCAGTAGAGAGCAAAAACATCTTCTCCACCAAGAAAAGCTTTCAGTGTCATTCTCTGCTCTTCTTTCAGTTAGGGGTGGGCGATATATCGTGTATATTCAATGTATCCCGGCGTTTCCCACATGCAATGATAAAATTACTGTTTGAGGAACATTGAGTATAAATAACGTGGAAGCTTCCCCCATTGTCTCTGAATGCCTCTCTAACAGAGCTCAATCCCTGCCCATCCAGAAAACTCTCCTCTGGGCATGTGCTTTTTTTGTGACAACAGAGGAGAGAGAAGCATGGGATAGTGGAGGAAGCAGTACTGGATCTGTAAAGAGGAAGATGGCACACTAAAGTCATGCCCAGCTCTACTTTCAATCAAGAAATGCTGTTCAGATCTATCACAGCTGTAACTAAAGCAACATCTGGGCAAATAGCTTCACCAGTGGTAGTCATTTTTGCTGCAACTATCACAAACTTATGTGGAAGTAGACCAGAGATGAGCAGAAACATCTTTTTCGCCTTTCAGTGTGGTTCTTTGCTCTTGTTTAAAATCAGGAAATGTGGCTCTATTTGGGGTAAAACTACTACTCTAGGTACATTAAAGCTGATCAGTCCTCAAGCACCCATGTGCCAGCATACTGTACAACTACACTCCAGCCACAACTCCAGCAAATTAGTGCAGGAGAAGGTCAAGAGAAAAGCAAAAACATCTTTTCTGCCATGAAAAGCTTTTGGTGTTCTCTTTTAGAAATGTGGTCCAGTTCTGAAAAAAAATGCTGCTATGCTGTAGCTACATCCAAGGTAATTGATTTCTAGTACAACTAAACCACCCCTGTAGCTACCCCTCACTTTCCTTAAATGACACTGATTCGTCTCATCTGTTCTCAGACCTGGCATAATAGTTTCAGATTAGAGGTTTGCAAAATGGATCAGCCTGATGACAGACATAGAATCTGGCCAATCCACCTGCTTTGTAAGATTAGTCCAAAATTACCCTTAATTGTTTCCCAGAAAAGATCTCCATGGATCTTTCGATTTTTTTTCTTCATGGATTTGCAATCCAAGCTTATCCAAAACATCCCCATGGAAAAGTAAAGAGTAGTCACCTAAATGTCAGGTCTTTTTTCAATGGCAAGACCTTTTCCTCTATCTGAGATGTTTACCTACAGAAGGAGAGAGAGAGAGAGCTTGTACACCATAGTGAGAGGCATTTTTTGTCCTCTTTGTTTTTCTCTAAGTCTCTTATCTCTTTGTGGTCCATTTTATCAACCTCTCTTTCAATGTTTTTTTTTTTTTTTTTTTAAATTTACTTATAGTAATTGTGTTCTAGTAAAGTCCTCACATTTTTTTTTTTTTATCATCTTAATGTACCAGGACGTTTTATTGAAAATGCCCTCTTTCAACTTCTTAGGTGGTTTCTTGTGAAAGCCTTTGCGGTGCCAGGTGTTCAGCAGTAAAAACTGAATGAGTCACTTTTTTCCAGGCTGCAGCAGTCTGCAGAATTTCTGTTAAGCAGCTAAGGTCAACTACAAATTCTTTACTAAAGCAATTTACCCTTAACATGAGCAATTCTTTAAGGTCTCATAATCATTCATTTCTCCTTATTTCCCTGGTTTGTCTTTTTTATTACTAAGTACAATGACCTCTAGGCCTGTCTAAGCCATGGATTAGTCTAGTCACTGAATGTTATATGTTTGGACACATTAACCAATTGAATGCCACTCATAATAAAAACTGCATGCCTGTAATTATTGTGTGCATCAGCCATGGCCTTGTTTTTGTCACTTGCAAAATTAGAGGTAACGATTTTATTGAAATGGAGTCAAGAACTAAAACCTGTTGCTTAAAAGACATTGTGCACATTAGGAAAGACACACTTTGAAAAGTTAGCAATGTGAGCTGCTTTAAGCTTTACACACAACCTTGGTCTTTGAACACACTTAGCAAAATAATACTAAGATAACAAATTGTGCACAAGTTATAGAAGATGCATGCACATTTTAAGGAGCTATTTAACCATTAAAATTTCAATCTTGTTCAACCAAGCATAAATTTAAAAAAACTTCATATTCAGCTTACACCACATCCATGTTTGCTTAGTAGTAAAGATCATTTTAGTGCACAATAATGTGCTTTTTATTTATGAATATCTGTGGCCCAGTTAAGTTTTCTAAATCAACTCTTTTAGATGCACACGAGGTAACAAAAAGAAAAAGAGCATAAGAAACTGAGCTGATTGTAATTTTTCAAGTATAGAACATTTTTAAAATGTATACTTTTACACGTGTATAATAGCCATGAATGATTCAAATCAGTTAATTTCCTGTCGATTACATGGAAATTTTAGACTTGTCAACTAATTTAAAAATACGAAGAAAACATTTAAAGGTGAGCACAATTTGTGGCTGTTTTCGGTCTTCAGTCGACATGCTGCAAAGTCCAAGTTGAAACTGGGTGGCCTGCCTTAGGAACTATTGCCTGCTCTGTTCCTGGAGTGTGATATGGAGTTGACACCAGCATTTTAAATTCTGTTTTAAACAGGATAGGATACCACACAATTTGATATTATACCAGTGTGCATCAGATGCTACTGATACCTGTTTTGATACAATTGCAATAAAAAGTGACCTCTGGGACACCCAAAACTGGTTTAGTTAGACATAACATGATAAGTTTAGGCATGCCGGGCACTAAGGCATCATCATGGGGTCCTATGTGTCACTACCTAAGCTGGAGAGGAGGGAAAAGACGTCAAGGGTCAAGCTCAACACATGTCAACACGTGTGTCGTGTTCCAGCCAAGGTCAGGCTCAATAGCATTTCTTTTGCCCCGACTTTCTCACACAAGGGCCTGTGTGCCCTTGGGACATCCACAGTACAGACAGGGGCTTATGGCAACCCTACTCTCCATCAAGACAGTGCCCCAGGCCATGCATACTCACCACATCCACCCCTTACTCCGCCCTGAAGGTCTTGGCTATGTCATTTCTTCAACGGATTATTTTCCCATGCCCCTGATAATATGTAAAGACATCCGACCTGGATTGTGTCAGTCCTCCTTTCTGCCCAAAGGAGCCCAAGGCCATCTTACTCACCCCATTCATGCATTACTGCAGCCTCAATTTTTGGCCCAAACATACCTAAAACTTCTACATAGTACTGTATGTCTTATACAGGATCCACCACTCACCGCTGCTATAGATTGTTAATGGCGGAGTTTCTCGGTGAAAAAAGTTGATGCCAAGGTCGGTCAGGAGAAGTGCAAAAACGAACCTTATGGTGTGGCTCTTTGCTCTTGTTCTAAAAAGAAATATGGACCAGTCCCAGTTAAACTGCTGCTTTAACGACAGCAACATCTGAGCTAATAGCTATCGGGCAGCAGCCATTGGATACAACTGCAAACCCCACCCGTAACGATCGCAAACAAAGCAGATTGGGAGAAGAGCGAAGACATCTTTTTTGTCATGAAAAAGCTTTCAGTGTTGGTCTCTGCCCATGTTTTAAAAAGAAATGTTTTCCAGTTCTGACAAAACTGCCGCTGTGGCTAAGTCCAAGCTAATCACTCCATTAGCAGCCAATGCATACTACCACTCATTATACAACCAACCCTCCACCCGTAATACTCACAAACTCATGCCGAAGCAGGTTGGCAGAAGACTGAAAACCTTTTTCCCATCTTGTAAAGCTTTTAGTGTTTAAAGTCTTTATTTCATGCAGAAACGTGGTCAAGTTCTGGTAAAACTGATGCTATACTAAAGCTATATCTGAGCTAATGATAGTAATCGCCGCAATGGAGCCAGCCACTGCAAAGGGCTTTGAATACAACTAAACCCTGCCACCTCATTCTCCTTGCGTGATGCTGATTGGTCTGAACTTTGTTAAGTTGGGCACAAATGTTGTGGATTGGAGCTTTTCAAGATGGATTTGCCTGATGACAGAGATGGAGTCTGGCAAACCCATCTGCTTTGCAAGGTTAGTGTTAAGGATCCTGAATTTTAAAATGCTTTATGTCAGATCTTCAGAGATCCATAAAGCAAAGATGCAAATAAAATATTTTTTATAGAGACCTAAACTATTAATAAATAAATATATAATAATATTAAACTTTTTATGCTTGGAATAACCCTCTCTGTTTTCCCTTTTTTGCTTTATTATGCCTCTTCTATAATATTAAAAAGAATATTGTGGTTTCACACATACTGGCAGAAAGCTGACAACATATTATCATAGCGACTTTTTACTACCTGCCTCCATGTTCTAAGCCAAAATACTGCCAAATCCTGTGAGATGCCATGAGCCCACTGTGTAGTACCAAAGGGAGCTGCAATGGCAGAAGGCTGCATTACAGCTTACTTACTTAGTCAGCTTCTTGCACAAAACCCTAGTAATAATGCAATAAATAAAGGGTATAATCTTCTCTTGAAAAAAAAACATTATGTGTATGCACCAAAATATTATTTGTTGCTGTGAGGAGAAATACTGCAGGAGAAGTAGGGAAAGATGTATCAAGCCTAATTGTGACCTGCCGCAGTGAATCAGTTTTGGTGGAAAGTAAGGAAGTATGTTGCTGCAGGAAAGTGTTGTTGATTATCTATTTCCTCACCCATTAAAAAAGTAAGATACTCTTCCTGTTTTGCTTATTATGATACTCATTGTGTAGAAACAACAAGACTG
This sequence comes from Cheilinus undulatus, assembly GCF_018320785.1. Classification (NCBI taxonomy): domain Eukaryota; kingdom Metazoa; phylum Chordata; class Actinopteri; order Labriformes; family Labridae; genus Cheilinus; species Cheilinus undulatus. The sequence continues at coordinate 42,784,508 of NC_054865.1, read as the reverse complement.
TCTGGGTATGCAAGTTCACTTACCTACGCACATGGACACACAAATAAACCCAGGTTTGTGTTAGACGTAGAGAAAATACACATTAAATTGTCCAAATTTGTTTTCCCCTATGATACGGATACACATAAATGTGTTTCAGACAAACAGAAGAAGCCTTTGAAAGCCAACACAAACTGCAGCGATTATGTATGATTATCTCTCTATAGGGGATTTCATTACAAATATTCACTTATGGACAAATGCTTCTAAGCTGATACTTGTGATGGGGAAGCTTTCTTCAGCCAAGCTTTTCTTTTGTAGGACTCTGTGTTTTCTTCTGTCTCTGCTCTCTTACAGCCCAGCAGCTGTTCTGTGAGAGTCAATGCATGCAGGTGGACAGCTTGCTTTGTGTAAGACCACGCAGCTATATGCCAGTATCTGTCTCCTTTTAGGTTCACACAAAAAATGAAACTTCCCATCAAAGCATGAGAAATAGGAGGTGTGGAGAGAGTCTGTGTATAGTTGAGGGGATGTCAGAAACTCAGCCAGCCCCTCACTATTTCCCATGCTTTCCTTTTGAGGTGAACCATTTCAGGGGAATTGGAAGGAATAGTTTGAAGATTTCTTTTTTTTTTCCTCCCTAGAGGTAGCCAGACAAGGGAATGAAACCAGGTTTGATAGAGCCCCTAGTTCTTCTGTTGATATTCTGCCACTGCTTGTGCTGCATCAGTCGTGGTCTTCTGACAGTTTTGGCTGTCTTACATCCATGTACAAAAGCAGGAGATGTAGGCTTCAATATGTTTAATGTCACTTATACAATCTAACTGTATCACTACCCCCTCTTTTGGGCCTGTTAAAGCTTGGAAACTTCAGGCATGCAGCAAAAAGGTTATATTATTGCATTCAAATTTGGTTGTTAATCTCTTGCAGTGTTTTTTCCTGTGAAACAAAGATAATGTGACTCATATTTTTTTTCATAAACAGCTGATCAGTGCAGTATTTATGGGTTGATTTTTGTTGCATTTCTTCACAAACATAGACAAATTGAAAACAGTCCTAAAGGGACAGATCATTTTACGTGTTAGATGAATTGCTTGAGTCTGTCATGCATTCACTCTCAAATGCTTGCAAACATCATTATTGATATCCCCTGTTTAAACTAGACAAAAAAAGAATGAAGAAATTCTAATTCTTTGTTTCCAGCTCTAAAACAATGACATTCCTTGCTATCATTGCAGCTGAAATATTCAAGTGAACCTCCAAATGCAGGGAGGATTTTTTTTCCTTTCAAAACTTCTCACACCTAAACTTTTCAATATGGAAATGTGTAAACAGATTTTTTTTTTAATTTTCAAATTTCTTAAAAAAAAAAAAAGAAAAGAAAAAAAAAGAAACATTACATTGACATCCGCATTGAGACCGTTTTCAACAACACATAAAATATAGTTCAGGTGCCTCCCATTTGTCTTGATCGTTGCTGAGAGGTTTCTACACCTTGTTTGGTATCCGCCTGTGGTAAATTAAGTAGACATAATTTGGAAAGGCCCACCTCTCTATAGAAGGCCTCACAGCTTTCACATGAAGTTTTTTGCAAACTCCCAGTGGGCTTTCATGTGTTTTACATTGACTTCTGTCTAGCCACTCTGCCACAATGGCCAGATTGGTGGAGGCCTGCAGTGATGGTTTCCCTTTTAGAGCTCTGTCCCATCTCCACACAGGATCTCTGTAGCTCAGTCAGAGTGATTCTTGGGTTCTTGGTCAACTTTTTTATTAAGGCCTTTCTCCCCCAATTGCTCAATTTGGCCCAGTGACCAGCATAAATTTTTGTGGCCTTCCCCAGATCTGTGTCTTACAACAATTCTGTCTCTGAGCTCTGCAGGCAGTTCCTTTGACCTCATGGCTTGATATGTATTGTCATCTGTGAGGCCTTCTATAGAGAGGTCAGCAACACAGGTGGACTCCAGTCAAGGTACAGAAACATCTCAGCAACGATCATTGAAATGGCACAAGACACAAGATTAAGAAATTTTAAGAGATGTTTTTTTTCTCTTCTGCATAAAATACATATGGAAGTGCTCCAGCCATGAACTTTGAAGCTTTTTTCCCACCTTACAAAAGGGAATTGTTAGCAAATGGCTAACAAGGACTTCAGAGTTTGTCAGGGACATTAAACATCATCATGACCACCACATAAACACACCTACTAGTCTGCCTCTCACCTGGTATTTGTTTTTGACTAAAACTACCAACTATTTATTCATCCCTTTAAAAAGAAAGCCTCTCATAGAAGAGGTTAGAGCCCGCAAGATGCTAATTTTCTCGTTGGCCTACAAAATATGTCATCCCTGCCACAGTTTTCTACGAACTGCTCACACTTTCACTTGCTGGAAAAAAGCTGTGCCTTGTTCTTTGAGCTTATACAGTTCAGTTAAAGACAAAATGTTACTGAAGTCACTTATAAAGCTGCCAGGTTCAATATGAATAGTGAGAGGTTAACTAAAGTTAATCAGTAGATCCATGAGCTAAAGTTGGTCCACTGTGTTTAGCAACTACAGATTATGAATTAAGCAGAGCTAATGATGCTTCAATGCCAGCCCCTGAACTCTAAGCTTAGATGTTCCCTTGACATCTGAAGGCTTTAATTGCTGTCTTTGTGGTTACTGTCCTCAGTGTTTGAGATAAAGACTGTGAGGGTAAAGACAGGAGCCCAGCTTCTCTGAGCTTCATCCAGGAACTTGAAAAAAGAGGAGCGAAGTGGAAAAAGCTGTAGCTGTATTGTAATTCCTTGTAACACACTGCCTGATGACCCGTATAGCAACAGTAAACTTAGTGCAAAAATCTACAATTTTTAGTGAGATCTCTCAACTTTCAAGACTGCACACATACCAAGTGGGACTTGTGCTCGGGTTCATAAAAGTTTTTCGTTTAGCCCACATGAAGTGTTTATGAAATAATTCAAACTCACATTGAAAATAGAGTTTTATATGTTAAAGGCGAGCGGATTATCTTTCCTCCTCAGTCAAAGGCTCCTTATGGCAACCTTTCAAATCCCTTTTCTTCATATTCTGAGTGGGATCTACAAGTTTTTGTTCCAATCACTGCTGTGACTCCGGGTGAAAAGATATTACACTTGTATTAAAAACATGACAGGCAGGATCTTCAGTGACAGATGGTTAGTATGTTAATGCATGCATTGGGAACATCTAATCTGTGTAATGTAATGTGCTATTTAAGTGAAAGAACTGAGGCTGTGACCTGTGATGTCTGCTGCGTTTATAAGACTGTCATCATTGACTATTGATGTCCTTGGTGACTTAAATTACGCATCACTGCTGGAACATTAATACTATGTCCATGAATTGACAGCTCTTGCAAAGTTGTAATTCTCTGTGATAACGAAAAGCTGTGACCCTGATCTGATTTGACTTTTGACAAGGCTGGTGTTGTAAGGTTTATAACGGTAATGCCTTTTCATTTAATGCAGTCAAAACCTCAGTCAATGGACTGTTACTTCACTCTTCATTTAGTGCTTCTGCTGTGTCTGTTTGCAATAAATTATCTGACATAATGCTTGCTTTAAACGTTACTAACTAGCTTTTATATCTGTGTCTTGTTTGTGCTATATGTGTTCCCTCCAAACCCTCTCTTGCTTGCTCTTCACTTTTCTTGCTGCTTCTGCTTGACTGCATGATCTGCCTTCATGATCACACTGGAACAGAAACAAAAGGTAAGGGTTTTTCGTTAATTTGACTAATGTATTACTTTTACCTCCATTAACAGCATATTCTGATTTTTTTTTCCTGCTACAGGTGGTTATAAGGAATGAGTTCATTTTATGATGCTGTTAAGAAAAAAACTGTACTTACTATCAATGTTAGTATGGATATTTATTCCCGTCATGTAGATGTTGTAACCTGGTGAAAGTGCTTTGTTTCTTTTGACCATGATTCAAATTTTAAACACAATTTTTGCTTCTGAGTCAAATCTGCACTGTAGCATAGGTCTGCTTTGTCCTGAACTTCACAGAGAGTCCTTCACAAGTCACCAATGTGTACCTCCTCTAAAAATGCAACTGGATGCAGACGATGATTTGACATTTCATTCCCCATATCACCCTCTCAGTCCCAGAATGAGGACAAAAAATTTCCCCTCAGCTGTGCTCTCCATCTTCTCATGTTTTTTCTTCTTTTTAATAACTGTAGTTTAATCTGATCAATTTTTGACAGTTCCAGCTCTAACATTAAAATACTAAATCCTAATTGCGATGGTATCCTGAACACAAAAATCCAGGAAATGTGGCTAAAATGCAGAAATTTCATTGAAGTGTTTGGTTGGAGTGTTATGGGTTCTTTGACATTACACAGCAGCAGATAACACCCCTTGTGGGGCAATTAATGATTTTTGTGGGCGCCGCCATCTTGAGTGGCCATCATTACTGCGGTGGAACTGCGGTGTCCACTACCATCTGTGAGCTGTGACAGCAGCAGAGATGTTAGTAATGAAAACCTTACAGAACCACAAGAGTACTGTAATCAGAGGGCTATGACTTCAGTTATATTTCACAGATTAAGGATTTTACTGATGTCTAATGTCTATTTTTAAAAAAACGTAAAAAAAAGTGAAATTAGGTCCAGAGTTCACACTAGACTTTCGTAACTGACCAGCCTCCAGAATTCACTCCTATACCACTATCGGGCATAACCAATATTAACAGCAACAAAAAAGACAAAAACACAAACACTGATCCAGTATCATGTCTCACAAGAGCAAGGCTGGAGCCACATATTTCTGTACAAAATTCCACCTGAGTTCAAGACAATAAAAACTGAATCCAACTTTAGCCCAAGCTGTTGATCCTGTTATTACAGCCCATCTTTCAACACAGATTACACATGACTGTAACTTAAAAATGACTGATAAAAGACATAATTCTATCTATTTGCTTGCAAGTTGAATAGAAAAGATCATAAAGTATGGCGAGCTGCTTCTTATTTGCCTTTTGTTGCATTTCACATTAAACAACTAGTAGCTTCAGTAAACTCCCAGTTAGCCCATAGCTTATTAGCCATCATTAGCAGCTAACAGCCACATATCCTCCACACAAAACCAACAAAAAACTCAGCATTTTAAATAAACTATGTTGCTCACCGATTGACGATTTTGGTCCTCATACATGATCAATTCAGCTGCAACCGCTGTTCACCTTAAACTTTAACATCCAGCCATCATGCTTTAATTTGAGTAGCCTCGCCGTGGAAAGAAAAATGGGTCCTCTGGTTCAGTAATAGTTAAGTGTTGTCCTCTGCTTGTTGATAGTTTAGTGCTGTCCTTTTGTCGTTAATCCCTCCATCAACTGAAGTTATGTCTTCACTGCTGTGAGCCTGGATAGCCTTTAGCATGCTAACCAGCTCTTACTTCGTGTTTATCTCATGAGTATTCAATTAGCTATGTGCTGCTTTTGTAGATCAATAACTCTCTCCTCCTCCTCCGGGAATCTGTATAGTCCATAAGGTGTCATACAGGGACACTCCTCCCGAAGTAAAGGCTTGTGCTCGAAACACTCACTTTTTTCAAAAGCTGTAGTTTTCCACTGCTGTTATGGCAGCCTAAAACTGCACAGAAAGTTTTGTCCCTCTCAGAGAGAGGGCACAAGATCTAGGTAGAGCAGAGATGATGCCCCACGGTGTGATTATTCCTCCGTTAATAATTCGGTTTAGTACTGGATATGCACGTTAGAAACACTGAGCAAACCGACTCTGCTAACAGACATACGTCTTCTCTCCAGGCTCACCTTAACACTGAGAGGTGAGTGTTGCAAAAAACTCACTTCCCTCCTGTTCTAACTGCTATAAACTATTGTCAGAAGATTCAAATAACACAAACAAAAGAAAAGAAGCCATTATTTCTTTGCAGAGCCAAGGGAAACGCTTCTGAAAAACTGGCGTGATAATATCTGATAAATATTGACGTGTCTGACAGATAATCAGCAACTGCAGGGCGTGGACAGCTCTGTTTCATGTCAGTGACCTCGTAGTGCTGAAGGAGGTATTATTCTGCAGGACTGAGTTTTTATCATACTGATCACCATGCCAGGTGAATCAGTTAAACTGTGGTAAAAATCCCTTTATGGTAAACTGTAAGGCTAGTATTCAATGTATGTAGAACCCCCAGTAGGCCATTGCCCCAGTTTGAAAACCATTGTTCTGGTTAATTTGATGCTGGTCTGTTTACTGATGAATTTTAAAGAGAAAGAAAAAAGAAACAGAAAATTAGGATTAGAAATAGAAAAAAATAAAAACTGTACTATTGAGAAGAGAAATGTTCAAAACTGAAGATGACCCATGAAGTAAATTATTGATAGAATGGGTTCTGAGACACAGCAGTGTAAAAAAACTGCTGGATGGCCATCCAGCAGCAGCACATTTCAAAAGAACCTGACATGACAAGGCAGACAATCCAAGTCAGGTGCTTTGCTGATTCATGCGAATCTGAACACTGTAGTCATTTCATTGTTGGTTGAAGTATTTAGGAGTAACAACAGCTATTTTATCTAATTTTACCAAAGCAGAGAGTTAATAGTTGCCATGGACCGACGGTAAATCCAGAGTACTATTTTTTACCAGAAGAAATAAGATTTTTTAAAAACCTTTTAAATCATTTCCAAAACCGTTTTATGTCAAACTGTTAGTAGCCATGTAATACAAGGGATAATGTTGTTATCACAGAATACAATCTATGCAGGATGCGACAAGACCCCTCTGCTTCTTTTCAGGGTCTGGGAATGAAGCCTCATCACTCTCCCTTGCTTATTGGTCAGGACTGTTGCATATGTATATAATAAGAAGGATATGGTTGTAAAATAGATTTTAGTGGCCTGTTGTAGAGCCCAAATGCCAACACACCAGGACATATTTTCTTTCTGTCCTTGGTAATGAGTAGTGCTGCAAATTTGCAAGAGAAGTCAATCCAAATATAAGTTGCAAAGCAAAAATAAACTAAAAACATTTATAATAAAACAGATAAGGACTGCCAGTTAATCATTTGTGAGTCAAAACCACTCAGGCCAGGCAGAAGCAAATGTACCCTCAGTCTCGCCTGGCTGGGCTATTAGACTGGAGCACTGTTCTTGATCACTGACTTATTGATTCAATTCACCTCTCACTTTATTATTTAGAGGTGATAACTTCTGCTCCCAGCACTACTGCAGCTTGGTAGCAGACAGTTTAACTGCATTTTACACAAAGGTCTAAAACCTTCAACTTCTTTACTTTAGTCTGTGTTAAGGTTTTGAAATGTGGCAGGGAACTCTGAGTTGGTAAGCTTTACCGAGTAGAAGATTGTGTAACAGGCTCTTGTGCCCTTAGAGTGGGATGTCTTCATGCTTCTCTTTAGTTTATCATCTGTATATTAATTGACAGATTTTTTTTTTATTTAAAAAAAGCTAATACCCAGTGTTCAAACAAAGATTAAAGAAAAAGATACTAAAGCTGCATTTCCACCTAGCGTTCCAGTTTGGGTCAGTATGGTTTGGTACAGTAAATCACAATATTGCATGTGTACTTGGTGGCTGTGGATTTAAAGCCTGTTTCAGATAGGGTGAGTTAAATGTGCGCTCTCATGTTACTAGCTCATATACAGAGAGTCTAGAGAACAAAAGACTTGTCTATTTTTTCCGTGGACCATATTTACATTGTTTTATCAGAAATGTATGCCCACTAGCGCTGAATGATTTAGTAAAATTATCGAATTGTGAATATTTTTCCCGATGTTGAGATTGCAGTTTCACATTTTATATATTTTTTTATCAAACACAAGCGCTAAGTCACTCTATATTTTAACTAGCACAATATTAAATAAACTAAGGCTGAATATATTTGAAAAAATATTCAATTGCGATTATCTAAACTCATATTGCAAATGTGTGATGAGTTTTTGTATTAAAGGGGATCATTTATGCGCCCCATTTTGATTAAAAAGACATACAAAAACAGGAAAATTATATTTTGTAAACTATTTTCAAAAACCAGACATTTTAGTTTTTTCCATGGTGAGAGATTATAAAATCTCTGCTGCAAAAAAGGATTGAACTGGTATTTTACACACATTTCAATAAAAAGAAATATTGCACTCTCTTTAATTTGAAAAGTTGCAGAATGACATTAGACCAGTGAGTGATATTTTGTGTAACTTAACATAATAACTAAGATTAAAAAAACAAGAAAAGCAAAAAGATATGTACTGGGAATTGTGTGATAATCTACAAACATTCAATCATATTTGTGTTTCAATTAATGAAAATCAATCTTGTCCCTTTTTGGCAATGATATTAAATGAATATGCTGCGTTTAACTTTCGATAATATCATGAGACTAATTACATCTTTAAAAACCATACATTTGAATGTATAACATTTACAAACAACACAAGAGAGAGATAGATACTGTTGCACTTTACACAGTCATTTTTTTTTCTGGAACAGACGAAAAAGAAGAAAGAGAGAAACAAACACACAAACGGAGTGAGTGGACGCCCTGAGAGAATGCTGACAGCTCTCAGAAATGTCTGCACTTTCCGTGATTTCACAGATAGCCCCTGGAGAAGCTCTTTAGATGATCAGTGTCAATAGATGAAGTTAAAACATGTATATCAGCGATTTCCTGTGGGTGTTAGAAAGAAGAGAGGGCAGATATCACAGACAGTTTTAGAGACACTGGCAGGTGGGAATTGATCGTTGTGTAGCTCCGTTCCCCCCTTAAACATACAACTCAAGTCATAACAGGTGTTTATTCAGCTCTACTAGTGAAGAACTCATTTCCTTTGTTTTCAACTTTATGTTGCACAAGTAGAGTCTTGTTTTGTTCAGTTTTTGCTCAGGAATATAATGAAGTTAGAGACAACGGTCTTTGACAAATTATGTGGAATGGAGGCTTTTAAATTCTTTACGGGTTTGCTAAAATAACATAATGAGCAACATTTGAAAATAATTTTTGCTCTGTATATGGGTTTAATTCATGGTAGTCAGTGTAGCACTAGTATCTGACATTGATTTTTCCTTACATTTAATGTTTATTTAACCAGGAATATTCCCATTGAGATACAAAGATCTCTTTTACAATGGCGAATGTGTTTAACATTGTTTAAGTTATGCTTATCTATGTTAAGATGACCTGACTGATTGGACGATCTTCATTAAAAATAGATGATTAGATTAGAATTAATCCTTCTAGTCACTTATAACCAAAGCTGATCACCTGCGGTTAATACTCTGGTGTCTGCAGCTGAGAAAAGCACTGTGTTTGCACTGTGACATAGTCATATAACCCAGTAAGCATGAAACACATCAATTCAAATGAAACTGAAATGCAACATCTTTGGCTGTCAGTTTGAAAAAACAATCCATTAAGTTTGTAATATTAAGTCTTGTTTGTTAAAATAAGAATCTAATGTGTTGAAATCAGAATGATGAAAGCTAACCAGCCAACTATATGAGGCAACATTGCATTACTTTATAATGTGATTAAGGCCAGGTTAGTAAAATAACTGATAGGTCTATTTTAAAACAACATCCTCATATTTTTTAGTGTAACTGAAAAAGAAATGTACTCTAAAATCTGGATTACAAGCTGTTGTTGTTGTTTTTTGGAATCTTGTAATGGGAAAGGTTTAAACTAGTAGTGCACCACTGCATCGGTGGAACATCAGCATCGGCTGATGTGACCTTGTGAACTCTTACCGGCCCATTGGCCAAAAATCTGACACACACCTTTAACGGTTGCTGTTGTCTGTAAAACCTGAAAAATAGACAGTTCTGAAGTGCATGCTGCTGTGAGACTAAAAGGTTAAGATGTGATTTAAGCAATGATAGACAGTGGTCAGACAAGTTTCTGCTGCATGCACCCTCCAGGTGACTGTATAGATCAGCTAATTTGCAGCATGTGGCATTTCTGATATGACTGAAATTAGCCAAAATATAGCCAGACTTTTTAAACATTCTCTCTTGTCTTCTACCCAGAAACTTCTTGTCAAGCACAGAGGTAGACTCTGATCAAAGTGAAAAAAAACTACACTTAACTTCTACTAAAGACTAATTTATTAGAGTCTGATCCGCTTTTCTGCAGCAGGAAATCTCGACCCAGTGGAATAGTGCATTTAAAACACAATGCAAAACATCTTGAAACAAAAACACACACTCGCCACATATGCAGTGGACTTCAGTCTCCCAGCAAATTTAACTGCACAACAGTCAGTTTGAAAACTTTATCACACTTCTCTCTCCATTTGAACATCCGCCAAGAAAACACAGCACATCAAATTAATCATCTGATGACGTGATCCCCTTGGTAAGAGCCCTAAAAAACGTCTTTTTGCACACAAAGGTAGACTCGTAATCACTGTGTAAAAAATACGCTAAACTGCTACTGAAGACTGGAGTCTGTTTGCAAAAGATACAAACAAATAGAATCTGATCAACTTTTCTACACCACTACATGATTAGATCCCGGTACAAGGATGCTAGTGCAAGAGGGCGGCTTTACGTGCAACTGATTGGCATGCACACTACCGCTGCGTCTCTCAACCTGGATAAGAAGAGAAACAGAATGAGCAACAACATGGCAGAGAGACCCTGTAGAGAGATCTTTGTCCTCACTGAGGACAGTTCTCAGTTGATCCAGTGCTCAACAGTAACACTTACAAAGTGCTTTCCATTTTCTTTAAATGCAGGATTTTGACCTAATGAGGAAGAAAAGCGGTTAGAAAGTGGCACCAAACCCTGCTAGTCTGGTCTTTGTCCCCATAGTAATAATAACTTTATTTATTTAGCAACTTTAAAAATATATGTTTACAAATTGCTTTCGCAGATTTAGAAAAAGCCTGAACTCAGGGATTAATAAAATAAACATTAACAATCAAACCAAACAAACAAGGTCTTAAAAGCCTAACAAAAAGTCAGAACAAACTGAGGCACAAAAGTCTACAATTGAAAGGAAAATAATAAATGATGAAAATATCTAGGACAAGACGAGATGATTTAGATGGTAATTAAAAAAAACCCTTTTAGACACGTATAAAATGACGACATCACATGATATAAACATGTATTACAGCATTTTTTTCTGAGCAATGACAAGGTATTAGAACAATATGAGATATTTGACAAAAGTAGATTATTAGCCAAATATGTTTATTTTTGTCTAATTATTTCACAATACAATAAATCTTTAAGAGGCTTAACATTAGGTATATGCAGTACTCTATCCTTAGAGAAGCCTCATTTTGGGTGCAGAGCTTCATCCCCCCCTGTGTATCCAAACACTGATCCTTTAAGTCTTGATGCATTTTTGAAAATATGCTTCATAAGCCCTTTGCATGTGTAGAGAACAGTTGTATTCCCTCATAATTCAGTATTGTCTGTGTACATTCATAGAAATTCACCTTTCAAACCTAGATGCTCCTACAAAGGTACATTTTGTTCTGCCTGCTTTCATGGTCTAAGAAGATGCAACCTAATTGACATCTAGACTGACTCGGCTCTTGTTTTCCATCTCTGTTTGTGTATCAGGAGAGGGCAGGGATGGATTCCTTGCCATAGTGCTGGAGAAATGAGCAACAGAATGTGGAGAGCTGCCCTTTCCTGGGGCTTTCTTTTCTGCTAATAAATAACACCCAATTAGACGAAACCCTCAAAGATCACAAAATCAGTTTGCCATTTCTCTCTAGGATACCGGCATCTGCTAATAACCTGCCTCTCCTCCAGAGTTGCAGCACTGCAATTTGAGAGACAGAAAAACAGGGAAAATTAAAGGGTGTGGGAGATGTCAGGTGTTAAAATTGAGTAATGTTAATATCGTTTTAACAAGTCTTTATTGGCTGTCTTTTTCATTCATCCATCTTCTGTGAAATTAGATCATTAAAACCAAAAATGAATAGTTCTCTGGCCTTTATTTTTTAAATTTCAACAGCTTAAACGAGGCTAAAACCATAGCTTTGATGAAATTTTACTACTGTTAATAAGAGAACACAGACATTATAGCATCTTGTAAGTTTTTTAAATTATTTTCAAACATAATATTAAGTAACAGTCAATGCAATGTGAATAAATCATGGACTTTTGTCAAACAACTCTGTCTGCTTGTTTGGTTTTGGGGTTAAAAGGGAACGCTAAGCCATAAAGAACCATTACTTACATAACAGTATTTATTGTATTTTTATTGTATTCAGCCTGTAACAAAGCAATGATGGGCTCTCTGCATTCACTGTGGTGAAATGTAGCAATTGTTGTAACACATGACTTTCCAGCAGCGAGTGATGCAGAAGCTGCTCTGTTAACATTGTTTACTTTTAATCTGTGGGAAAATTATTGAATGTATTTATGCACTGTGGAGAGATTGCATTACTTTGACCTATACAAACATTATAATTACAATCTTGCCTTAAGCCCATTTCCAGTATTAATTTTTTTCATTGGCCTAATGGCCACTATGTAATTTTGAAAGTACAGTGCATTTTAATAACTTATTAAAACCGTTAATTAATGGATTTTGACTTTGACAACCAATTTGTCACTGTGTGTTTGTTTGATCCAGTATCGGGAATCACAGACAACTATGATTAAGATTTAATTGAATTTTAATGACTTGTTCAAAGTGAGGGCAAAACTCTAACAAGATGCTTCATGAGTGTGCCCCCTTTGCCATCGCATGACAGCTTTGTTCTGAGTGGTTATCAGGCCCTTCAGATCAATGCAGCCTGTCAAAGGGAAAGTCGAGGAAAGACACCACTGGCATGCTGTAGGAGATAATTAGACATCCCATTTCCATGGGATTGTCATGGCATGAGAGAAGAGTGTGTGGGTTTTGTTAGCGCAAGCGTGTTTGGGGGATTTCTTGATGGAAACAGTGGTTGTGTTCACTGGAGAGGCCTGAAAATAGTTCTTTCTTATAGAAGGAAACACCACAGCCTGAGCTAGAGTAGATGGTTTTAAACTTCATGATTCTAGTAAAAATAAAGTACCAGCACAAAAAACACTGGAACTAGATACCCAACACCCAATACCCTAGATACCCAAAAGTGATTTCCTGTTTGAAATCACCTGAAATCTTTTGAGCAGACTTTGGTTAAGCCTGGTCAGTGTATCCCTGCACCCACAGTGACATTAAAAGAGTCACCACTCCTCCTTAATGTCTCATTTTACTTCAAAAACTCACAGACAGCTAAGTGGACAAGTCAAAAGTCACCTGGACCTTGTGTTATCAAATATTTACTCTTTACTGTCCCCTCATATCCTTTTTAATCCATTACATGTTCCTTTTGTCATGACTAAGTTCATACCATAATCCTCTTCTAGTTACCTTTACTGCAAGACAGTAAACCTACCAAATGACACAAAAGCAGTTTAAAATTCAAAATAGTGCAATTTTAAAATGTGTTGAAAAGGGTAAGAGTAATTGCAATTCACAACAGGAATTCTGAGATCAATCACAATTAAAAATTTGAATTACGATCGCTCTGATTTAAAGTAAAAGAAAATGAAAGTTTGAGAGTTTCAGTAATTTCAAATTTAGATTTATTACATGTGATAATATTAAGGACTACATTGATACTAATTACTAAAGATGAATGTGATGAATACCTGCATGAAGTTCAGCCAATCGGATATTGTTAGGGGCGGGACATAGGGGAGACTGTTTAGAACAGGGGTGTCTAAACTACGGCCCACGGGCCAAATGCGGCCCGCGGCCTGTTTTTTATTGGCCCACAGCACATTCTAAAAATAAAACAAAACATGACCCGCATGGAACATGAAGCTGGTGCTTGACTGTATTGTTTTTCTTAGTTTCAACACTAGGTGGTGCAGCTTTGTTGAAGAGGCAGCTTATCCATGTCAAAAGACAGGTGCCATCACTCAAAGAAGAGTTGATGGGTGATGAAACATGGCCGAAGCAAAGAAACACAAGATAGAAAGTTAGTGCAGAAAGTTTCGGGTGTGGTGGGAAAACGAATATTTCTTCACTGAAGTCAAGGGGAAGTGTGTCTGTTTGATCTGTAATGAAACCGTTGCAGTGATTACACCGCTTTCCACATTGTTATGCCACTGAAATTTTTCTCTTATTTTCCTAAATATTAATACAAATGACAGAATATTTTTCAAGTCATCAGCCTTTAGAGCATAATTTAAATGTTTTTGAACAAACTCCATAATGATAACCGTTATATTTTTTTCTAAATAAAAACCTCAAAATGCACTGTTACACATTATTATGCAAAACAGAATTTTAAAACATTTTATAGGTTGTAAAGAACTGAAAATGGTCATTCATTGAATTTGCAACATTAGGAGGTCATATTTACTGAAACCAAAAGCTATTTTAATCAAAAACATCTTAACAGGCCAAGTTACATGTTAACAAGGAAGACATTTGTGGCTGATTCAGAGCACAGACGGGTTCATGCAGATAAAGACATAATGAGGAAGGTTTCTGATGGACAGATACATCAGATTAAGAGAGCAGCTGCTAAAATGCCATTACAAAGCAGCAAACAAGTATTTGAAGCTGCTGGTGCCTCTGGAGTCCCTCCAACCTCTAGGTGTAGGATCCTCCAGAGGCTTGCAGTCATGTATAAACCTACTATTCGGCCACCCCTAACCAATGCTCACAAGCAGAAACGGTTGCAGTGGGCCCAGAAATACATGAAGACTCATTTTCAAACTGTATTTTTTACTGATGAGTGCTGTGCAACCCTGGATTGTCCAGATGGAGGAGTAGTGGGTAAGGCTGTCATAAACTTCATAAACAATAAGGCTGTGACGTCAGCAAGGAGGTGGCGGAGTCATGTTCTGGGCCGGATTCATGAGGATAGAGCTGGTAGGCCCCTTAGGGTCCCTGAAGGTGTGAAAATGACCTCGGCAAAGTATATAGAGTTTCTGACTGACCACTTTCTTCCATGGTACAAAAAGAAGAGCAGTGCCTTCTGTAGCAACATTTTCTTAATGCATGAAAATGCCCCATCTCATGCTGCAAAGAATACCTCTGTGTCATTGGCTGCTATGGGCATAAAAGGAGAGAAACTCATGGTGTGGCCCCCATCCGCCCCTGACCTCAATCCTGTCGAGAACCTTTGGAGCATCTTCAAGCTAAAGATAGATGAGGGTGGAAGGCAGTTCACATCAAAACAGCAGCTCTGGGGGGCTATTCTGACATCTTGCATAGAAATTCAAGCAGAAACTTGCCAAAAACTCGCAAGTTCAATGGATGCAAGAATAGTGAAGGTGATATTAAAGAAGGGCTCCTATGTTAACATGGAACTTTGCCTGTTAAGATGTTTTTGATTGAAATAGCTTTTAATTTAATTAAATATGACCTCCTAATGCTGCAGATTCAATGAATGACCATTTTCAGTTCTTTACAACCTATAAAATGTTTTGAAATTCTGTTTTGCACAATAATGTGTAACAGTGCATTTTGAGGTTTTTATTTAGAAAAAAATATAACAGTTATCATAAATCATTTGAATTCTGCTGTAACGGCTGATGATTTGAAAAATATTCTGTCATAGGAAAATAAGAGAAAAATATCATTTGCATAATAATGTGGAAAGCGGTGTAAAGATTATAACATTCGACGACACTATGAAACCAAGCATCATTCTTACACCTCATATATCGATGCCAAGCGAGAGCAGAAAGTTAAGCAGATGACCCCTAGCTTGCTAGCTCAGCAAAAGCATTTTTTTCCCTGCCAACAAAAGTCAAGAAAATGCCACAACCACCAGCTACAAGAAAGCTCATCTTATTGCCCATTAGGAAAGCCTTTCTCTTCATAAAACAGCACCTCATTAAAGTTGCAGAAATAATAGGCTATGTCCACAAAAAATGCAGGACTTCAACAATGTTAGTATGTCCAGAAACACAGTTTCCCGGTGAATCAAAGACTTGTCAGCTAAGTTAAACAACAAGTTTCAGACAAAGCCTGTGCTTTTGATTTTTACTCCATCGTGTGAAAGCAGTGATGCCACAGACACTGCACAGCTCTTGTTCTTTTTACGAGAAGTTGGCGACAACTTTTGCATTATGGAGGAGCTGCTTGATCTAATGAGTTTAAAAGGCACAATGGTTTAGGACCTTTTTGAAGCCGTGTCAGCGGCTTCACTGAAGAATGAACACCAGCTTCTCTCCTTACCTGACTTCCACCAAAGCTTGGAAAAGGAAAAGTTTCTTCTGATGACGCGCCACGCAAAAAGAATAATGTGTCTGTTTGGCTCAGCATACATATGTGAGCAAACATTTTCCTTGATTACTTTGAGCAAAAGCAGACTGAGAACCAAGATAAAAGACAGCCATCTTTGTGATATCCTTCACATTTCAACATCCAAACTTGCTCTGGAAGTGCCAGCCATCATCCAGTCAAAAGTGAAGCATCACTGCTCCTACTGAATGCAGCCTCGCTCCCGGGATGAGTGAGTTAAAATATATGACACCCAGTATTTATGTGTGAAAAGAAAACAAATCTGACAATTATCTAAAAGAAACAGGTTGCACATTCTAATTGTATATAATCCTTCCTAACTAGGCTGTGTTATTTGTATAGGCTCGGAGTTAATTTGTAAACTAACATCTGCTGAGAAGAAATCGTTGACATGCTTATTTTTTACATCACTATATGTAGAAACATGAATAGTGAAAAATTAACTACCAAAACAAAAACTCGATTTATAGCGCTCTGATGAATAAAGACAATGGATTACTGCAGAAAATGGCGCTAATCGCACTCATTTGTTCCTTTTCCTGCTCCGTCTTTTGGTCTGGTTTAGAAAGAAGACGGCTCTAATCATCTTTAAGTAACATCACTACTATAAAGTAACACAGCTTCCTACAGTTGGCTCTTGTCACCGTGAAAGATGTGTCTTTTCATCCTAAGCAGGGGCGGATCTAGAGGGGAAGGCCCCCTGAATTCTGATTGGCAATCCCAAAATCCTTAACAGTTATGAGATATGTATTTTAAAAAGCCATTAATAGAAAGCTGTGATTTAGGATGTTTTTCTATAAATATTTTAAACATTTTAATGTTCGATTCACTATCTTTAACACATTATAAGTGAGCTTTCTTAATGTGGCCTGGCCAGCCTTCAATTTCCCCACATGCGGCCCTCGGTGGAAAGAGTTTGGACACCCCTGGTTTAGAGGGAAAGCCATAGGAGAGGACACAACCAGCAGCAGAGCCAATTTTAATTTAGTTATTTTTTATCTGCAATTGGTAAAATGAAATGTCAATACAGATAAATGCCAAAATTCATAATATCAGCCCTAATAATCTTAGAGAGATGCATTGATTGTAAAAATCGAGGCTGGTATTTAGCCATTGGCTAAATAAAAATTTAGCTAATGGCTGATACTGATGCCCATGTTTTGTTTTGTTTTGTTTTGTTTTGTTTTGTTTTGTTTTGTTTTGTTTTGTTTTGTTTTGTTTTGTTTTGTTTTGTTTTGTTTTGTTTTGTTTTTTTTGGCATAACTTTTTTGAGTGTAACACTCCCACAGTGACAGCATTTTCTCTTGTGTTTGATCATGAAAACAGATCAGGGTTTATCCAACAGGTCATGTCATCTGCCCTATAATCAAACACTTCTTTACATCAGCAGTTAGCTATGAAAAAGTCCATTGTTAAATTGTGAGGACGCACCAGTTTGGCTCACTGAGTAGAGCAGGCGACCATGTGCAGAGGCTATAATCCTAAACGCACTGGTTCCAGGTCTTGATGCACGTTTGGTGCATGTCTTCCTCCCAATCTCTCCCAAAAAATGTCTTGTATCTCTTTAACTGTCCTGTCAAATAAGGGCAAAATACCCCAGAATAACCTTTTAAAAACTATTAAAACAACAGATTAACATCTGCAACTAATATCTGTTCATAACCACTTTGTTGGCTGATGGATGATGTTGGTCAGAAGGGACGATATTTGCTGATACCTATGTTAAACTGACACACCTGTAAATCCCTGATAATTGTCTAGGCCATCAGACGACCCCTACCATCAGTCATTCAGAATTGGGGATTAACTGCTTTAAAGCATGCTACATTAAAAAAAAACCTAGCATCTGTAAAGAAAAGATCTAGGTTGAAATTGGAGCACCCAGAGCATCCAGCTTGTAGTAACCTGCTGTAACGTGACTGATGTGCCACATTAAACAGCTGTGATCATTCAGACCCATGCTTTATCTCTGTGAGTCTTCCCTTCAGTAAGCTTCACACTGCCTTTAAATTGGAGCCTTTTAACACACATCCATACGGCGACCGTTAATCAGCCTCTCTAATGCAAGGTGGGCGTATTTCTTAGAAAAGCAGAGGCTTTTGAGCCCCACTGTGCTTAGAATTTGGAAAGCTTTGAATGAGAATGAGACAATGGAAGCTAAAGAGGTTTGTTGACACTGTTATAGAGAATTCATGAAGCGATCCAGGACTCGAGGAGGAGGGGATAAAAGTTAGTAGGTGGTCATTTTAAATAAAAAATGCTTACAGGGGGCTAAAAATATGCAAAGTAGTTCATATTTATTGAATTTAAGATTTCTAAGCTTTGGGTAATCTGAAGCCCACCATTTAAATGACCTAATTACCATTGTGTAAAATGCAGAAAGTTAACAAGTAAGATTAATGATATGAGACACCTTTAAAGGTATGTGGTGTCCAGTTGTGAGTGTAGCAGTCTGAATTAGTACCTTAAGTGACTTCAAAAGCTTTAAATATAGTTTGTTTTGAACAGCTCTGAGCATCTGAGGATAGCAGCAGGATGTCCATCTCATGCTGTCTAATATTTCTCTCCACTGGTATACGTATGAGTTTACATCAAATAGACTTTTCTCTCCTGCGTGTGTGTCTGTCTCTCTCACAGTCTGCCTCGCTTGTTCTCCTCTTTTCTGCTTTTCTCCCACTCTCTTTATGCCGTTGCCGTGACATTTTGAAGAACACCATTAGTTCTATAATGACTTTTCATGTGGCTGCAGAAAATTTGTGCCATTATGAGAGCTCTCATCAAATGCATAATCATTAAAGGCTCTTTTCATTGTGTTTGAAAGGGAAGGTCTGGGTACGTAGTACGCACAGTGAACAAATGGCTATTTTTTCTCTTTATTACAGTGTTCAGCCTACTATTACCACAAATTTTTCAAATTTTCCCATAGTACACGCACATTACTCCATGCTGTTTAATATTTGCTTAGGAACACACTACTTAAACAAAAGCAATTGCCATCTTTTGTGTTACCTGCGACTTTCTCTTGAGCTGACCTGAAAATGCCACATTTTTTGATGAAAATCTACACACTCATTGACCTCACTGGCTTCCTCTCCCTTTTTATGTTTTCTGTTTTGGGAATCTTTTCTTCTTTCTCCCCCTCCTCTGATGTTTTCTACTATCCTTTGTCTGCTTCAGTTTCTCAAGCATCAGCACCTCAATTTATTCCCAATTTGTATTTTTATGTTCTCATATCGCCAGAGTAATGGGCTGGCTCGTTAAAAGCATATTTGCTTTTGCGACTTTATTTTTTTCTGTGGTGATTTTTCATCCACATGTGTAGGATTGTGTATGTACAGCGTGGGGAGGAGAAAGAGGAGGTGATGGTAGTGGTGGTGGTGGTGGTGAAGGGGTGGGTGCCGACGCATCTGCAACATCACAGGGAGAAAAACAAAAATGGCAAATGACTCGAGAGATGAATGATTTAGGCTGCCATCAATCCATTGAATGACTTCAGAAATGTTAGGGTGGGCTTAACAACTGTTCGGATTGGCGCTGTCACATAGTGAAATGAAATGGAGATAATAATGCTTCATACCTGCTCTGACAGAGTAGTCAGAAAAACACTCATTTAAACACACATGCACAGATAAGTAGAGGCCACTGGCAGGTCTGTGAGAGGCCTTTAGAGGGCACTACTCCACTGAGAATAGAGCCACTTGTAAAATCCATCCCTACAGGCCAGTACATACTGATTAACAGAAGCTCCTTATCAATTATGAATCGTTTAATGAAGCATCTATAATTTCAGTAAAGATTAATCAATTATTTTTTAAAGGAAACACTTGCATTGTCACTCTGCAGCAGGGCATGTAAGTTTTTTTCCCTGAATTAGTATGTTGCAGACACTGATGCTCATACAAAGATAAGTCTAATGGCTTAGATGTAGAAAAGATTCATGGAAACGGAGGAAAAGAGGAGGAGAGGAGAGAAAAGCCTAATGAAGTCTGTTAATTTGCTGCTATCAGAATGAAAGTCTCAGACTAATTATGGCCCTGGGTCATCTAGTCTGGATCACAGGGAGAGGTGGCCCTGCATGGTTCACTTTGATTAGCTCACTCACAACACAGCTCCTCACTTCATTACTCTGATCTCTCTCCCTCTCTGTCTCTCTCCCTCTCCCTGCGTGTGTCTCGCGCTTGTCGGCAGGGGTAGCGAGTTGGGTGAGTCCTTGTGCAAACAGACCAGTCAAAATGTTGTGTCAGTTTAAGCCAGGACGGTCGAGTGTGAAAAAGGTAAGCGAAAGGTGCACACCTTCAAAGCATCTGCCGGTGGACTCTCCGGCTGTCTTTCGTGCTTCCTGTCAGGCTGCTGAGGACTTAGCTGGATTCAAACCAAACAGTGAGTCAACAGTCAAAGCGTGCGGCTGGTTTGACTGTTCGTCTTTCCTCTGTTGACTGTAGAGTTGACAGATGTGTCGGAACGGTGGATTTGTTCACTTGCTGCAGACAGCCCCCCTCCTGTGCATCAGATGTCTCATAGTGGATTTCGCTTGAGGCACTGGTGTGTGTGTGTTTCATATACGTGTGTAACTGGTGTTTGCACATTGAATTGAGACCCCACAAATTATCCCTGCTAGAGAAACTCCACTAATAGTAGTGATTTAAACTTTACCTGCATGACTGCCTTGAATGGCTATCGGAAACAACACAGTGATTTAATTACCCTTCCGAGACAACTGCCCTCTCATATTCCCCTCCACTGTGTGCTGGAGTATCTACTTTCTCAAAGGGGGGGGGGGATCATATCACTCCAACTCGCCATAAATAATGAAGTCTCATCAAGGGGAAAGCATACACTTTCAGTCCATCCCTTGCTGTTTTCTTTCACACTACTGTCAGTTTGTCACGTCTCTTGCCAGTTTCTAGATGTTGACAGTGTTAATTTTGTTGACTGAAACTATCTCTAAAAATGATCGTTGACTACCCTTTCGTTGAAGGAAGAATAGACTAAGATGAGTGAAAACAGGTCCGTGGAGAAAACTGGGGAAAATGTAGGTTTGATTTTTGTTAAGGACACTAAAACAAGACTAAAATGTTAGTGCTGGACTGAAAATTCAGCATTTTCTCCACTCTAGAATCTTTAATTGCAATTAATCTTAGTTAATCATGAGTAATTACATCCTTTTTTAACCTGACATGCCAGATACTGCTCCATATATCCTTGACATGAGATATGTCTTGTGCATCTGCCCTAACATCTAATAAAAGTGTTTGGAAAAGGAAGAACCTGTACAAAAATATAAGATGATTGGATAAATGCTCTCTCTTTCTGGTTCATTTTGGGCCAGTCAGAGCGACCAAACATATGACGCTGGGCATGCAAGGAGTGAACTCACTACGGTGGCTGCAACTTGGCTCCGGTTGCTAACTAGTACTGAAGACAAATGGTGAAACAAACTCATGCCAAAGCCAGTCAGGAAAACGTAAAACACATTTTCACCAAGAAAGGTTGCAATGCAATCCTTTTTTGCTCTTCTTTTAATAAAGAAATGTCCAGATCAGATTAGTTTGGCTGTTGCACATCCGAGCGAGTCCTCCCACCAGCAGCGATTGCATACCATCTCACAATACAACTAAACCCTTCCCGTAAAAACTGCGAAGTCATGCAGAAGCTGTAAGGAAAAGAGCAAAATCCAAGTACCTACTGCCTTGGTCACCTCAAATGATGCCGATTGGTCCGGGCATGATTGTTTCAGGCTGGAGCTTTGCAGGATGACAGTCATGAAATCTGGCCCATCCATGAGTTTTGCAAGGTTAATCCCTTTTACCACATTTTAAAATTCAATTTTTTTTCATTTAAAACATTGTTTTTGTCATTTTGGATTTTCGTACTGTCTTAAATAAAAGGAAATTGACTTCCTGTTTGGATACAGACCTTGCTTTTTTACTGTAGGTCAGTGGTACTTATCCTGATTCTACCCAAGAGCCACATAGTCTGAAAAATTATTTGCAAGAGCGACAATCCAGAACCAGTGGGGTCTATATCACTAAATGTAAGGTCTAGCCATTGTTGAAAAAAATTGAATAGTGTCACAGGAATGCATATACCAACAACAGTGACCTTTTTGTTTTTACAAGTTCCACCTGGTCTAAAATATTATGTTGTGCTGAGTTTCAGTTACGATGCTCTAGAGCTAATAAATTGTCCTTGGGTAATTGGGTATTTATATTTCAGATTTGGATATTTATGTAGTACTGTGGCTTTTTTAACTTAAAAGAGATGCTTTCCAGTTTTTCACTAATGAAGGGGGTAGGGCCTCATATTGGTCTTTGCCCTGGGCCTCTAAATGATTAAAACTGGCCCTGCACACACTCAGCTGCAGCTCTCCAATAAACCTTGTCCTGTTCTGCCCCACTTTATTTCGCAGCCTTGTTTTTGTGTATCTGCGCTTTTGACAATGTCCATTATCAGTAGTGTATTAAAGATTGAATAATACACACGTTTAGACAAGTTTCACTTGGTATTACATTATCACTACACATGATCAGCATGTACAGTGCTTAACAAATTTATTAGACCACCTGTCATATTTGTCTCAAAGACCATCCAGCATCATGAAGTGCTTTAATGCAGACTCTTTCATTTTCAGTGAGCTCTCCATGTTTTACCATTTTGAACAGGAATGAAGGATTTCAAACTGAATTCACCTAAATTTGAGCCAGATCGCTGGGCTTCTCTGAGAAGTCAGAAATTAATCAAGCATAACATTCAAGCACTAAAACTCATTTTTCTGATCAGGAATGCAAGTAAATAACTATAATTTGACATATTAATCAAGAAATAATAATGTGCTTTACAATTTTTTTAGTTCTTTTGTAAATCAGTAAATTTGAAAATTCATGGATAACAGTAATAATTATATTTTAGCAGTAAAAATATCATTTGGGTTAAAGAGCTTCTACATATTTGTGTATTAACCATTGCAGAAACATAAAAAATGATTTTGGTTATTACCAGTGCTGTTAATTTAGGGCAGCTGTGGCATAAACCTTACTTTGGTTGAGGTTAGGGTGGTCTAATAAATGTGTTAAGCACTGTATGTATGCTCATTGGTGATGACACGTAGCTATTATGATTAACATTTTAAAATAGATGTGTGGGAGAGCAGCAGCAGGAATCAGCTGAAGAAAATTAGATAGTTCATATAATAGTTGCCAAAATTAAACACTTTTTTATTAAGACTATGTTTATTTTGATGTTGTGTTAGGACCTTGTTCGTGTTTGTTGTTGAGTGTATGTGAGCAAAGAAAGAGAGCAGTTCCAGTAAAGCATTTTTCTGATTAGAAATCCATCCTGATAAAATGAAGTGCTGCTGTGGGTGCAGGGCTCAGAAAGAGGAGGCGGAGGAGGAGATTTTGGTCTATGTGTGTTTGTGTGTGTGTGCGCGTGTGTTGGGGTGGGAGATGAGCGGCGGGTGGGGGTGGGGTCGATTTGAGGTGTTACTTGCCTGTCTCTGAGGCCTGCCTGTCATGTAGAGCATCAGTCATGCTCTTTCGCAGCAGTTTTATTTCATCCACCATTCCCTTTAGTGCTTTGACGGCGCAATCCACTGATACTGCCTTGTGGGAAGTGCCACTGTTTGAGAGGCGCGCGTGTGCGTAGTTACACATTGTCATATTTTTGTCAAGTGCTTTTAAACTGAGGCAAAGATTGGATCAAAACCATTCAGTCGAAATATTACAAGTGAAAAGAGTTGATAATTCTTTTTAAATTCTGAGTGTTGCATCCTCATATGACCCTGAAGCTAAACATTTTTCTTTTTTGGAAAGAATGAAACTTTTCTGTCCTGTTGTTCTCAAGACTTCCTTATTTTTCATTTAAGGGAGACATTAACTCAAAGCGGCATGCAGTTAGTCTCCTTTGGTTTGCTTTATTGTAAAAACAGTGTGCACATGTAGTTTCCCCCAAAGAATTCTCCAATAGTGGTCAATAGGGATGTGAAAAGATCTTGTGAGGTCTGTTGTAAACATTTTATTTTTAATTTCTTCAAAATCAAAAGAGTGTTTAGGTTATTTAAATGCTTTTATTGTTGTTGTAATTGTAGCAATGAGTACATAGTGTTCTAAGTTAAGATTTGGCACACTGCTGAAGTGCATCAAGATTTGTTTTGAAGTGCTGTTAAAAGGCACAGTTAGAGTCAGAGATAGACGAGACAAACTATATATAAAGTCTTGTTTTTAAGTGATATTCAGTACAAGAGGAATCGTTTTCTGAATGGACCTGCACTGTATTATATTTGTGACTTTCAGTTGAATAAAGTAAAATAAAATAAAAGTCACATTTTCCATTCATATTTTTTCACCAAAATTGAAATTGTGTAAAATATTATCTCATCTTGTTCTCGTGTAACCAATTCTCGTCTCGTCCTGTAAGCCAAGTGTCTCGTCACACCTCTAGTGGTCAAGGAAAATTGAGAACTGGGTATTTCTGCTCCATTTTTTGCTGCCTATCTTGACACTTACTCTGTCCACACTTCCAGCATCAGTTTGACATTTACCACGTCTCCATCGAGAGGCCTTAAAGTGCTTAAATATTAGACAGCTAGTGTGTATGACAGAGCAGAGATGGCCTTTTAGCTCAGACAACTCAACTCTGCTGCCTGTCTCTAATGCACTGAAATCTCTGGTTTTGTGATGGAGTCCTTCTCTCTGTTTTAGTGCTATGGGATCTCTGCTTCTAATGTTAACTAAGTTTTTAATCAGTAGCTTTGTTTGCATTGTGCTCCTTTCCATTAGACCCCATGAGTATTTCCTCCTGTGTTACTCCATTCTCATTTAAGCTTTAGCAGGGAAGTCAGTGCATACATTTAAGTAAATTCAAGTGTTTGAATACCAATCAAAAATATTTATACAGTGAATAATGCACAGATTTGAGTCATTGTTTACATTAAATACAAAACCCAATTCCACAAACATCGGGGCATCATGTAAAATGTAAATTTAAACACGAGTATGCTCATTTTCAAATCCTTTTCAACCTATATTCAATTGAATACATCAGAAAGACATTTTATGATCAAAATTACAACCCTCATTGTCTTTTAAAAATACACATACATTCTGAATTTGATGGCTGCAACACATTCAAAAACATTGGGATGGGGCAAAAAAAAAGACTGGCAGTTGTAGAATGCTCCAAAACACCTGGTACACAGGTAAGTTGGAAAATTTGTAATAGGTGATTATACCATGATTGGATATAGAAGGAAAACTCTTGAAAGGATCACATATTTGTAATTGGCAATTGCACAAGGTCCTCCTCTTTGTGAAAGACTGCATGGGCAAATAGTCCAACAGTTTGTGAACAATGTGTGCAATTGAAGGAGTTGAGAGATTTTACCATCTACACTCCATAAAATGATCAAAAGATCCAGAGAATGTGGAGAAATTGGTGCTCATAAGGGACAAGGCTAAAAGCCAACATTGAATGCCTCTAACCCTTATCCTTCAGCGAGCACTGCTTTAAAAACTGGTATTATTCTATGATGGACATCATGACATTACCCAGAACATTTCAGAAAATCATTGTTGGTTAACACACTATGACACTACATCTACAAATGGAAGTTAAGACTGCACCATGCAAAGTGAAAGCCATATATTCACAACACCTAGAAGCTCCGCTAACTTCTCTTGGTCCAAGCCCATCTGAGATGGTAAAACTAAAGTGAAAAAGTGTGCTTTGGTTTTACAAGTTCACTTTTCAAATTGTTTTGGGAAAAAATGGCCATCAAGTCCTCTTGGCCATAAAGAAAAAAAAGCTTGGGTAGTTTACAGATCTCTGAAGGCACCACTAATGCTAATAGGTACATAATACAGGTTTTAAAGCAACATAGACTTACATCCAGATGAAGCCTCTCAGAGACATTCCTGCTTATTTCAGCAAGATAATGCCAAACCAAATTCTGCCTGAGCTATAACAGCATGGACTAACAGTAAATGAATATGTGTACCAGACTGGCCTGCGTGCAGTTCATACCGTTCTCCCATTAAAAATGTATGCACATCATGAAGCACAAAATATGACAACAGAAACCCCACACTGTTGAGCAACTTAAGATGTAGCAAGATAGGGAAAGAATTCACTTTCAGTACTTCAACAATTAGTGTCTTCAGTCCCCAGATTAGTGTTGTTAGAAGAAAATGTAATATAAAACAGTGGTAAACATGCTCCTGACATAGCTTTTTTGGATTGTGTTGCAGGCATCATATTCAGATTGTGTGTATGGCTGAAACAATAATAAAAATTTAGATGTCCAAGTTTTTATTTTTTCTAATTTTATTTATTTATTTTTTTAACAAATTAGGTTTTGTCTTTCCTGCAGCACTGTGACCAGAGTGTAATATGGTAACTATGACCAAAATATGCTGAATCTGCCTCTATGTTTACCTTAAATTTAGTCATACTAATAGCTGATTGGTTAATTCAGTGACATGTGATAAGGCAGTGTTGTTACTGTGAAGTGGATTACTGATGGTAAAGTGATGTTTAGAAAGTTAATCCTGCTCATCTTCTCCAGAAGAATCATCACACAAATCAAACGCTCACATCACAGTTACATATTTTTTAATTAATAAATTAAAAAAAGAAAAAACTTCTGGGAAATTGTTAACCATAAGCAGTTGGAATCGCTGTGCCCCTGTTGCTTATTCCTACTCTTCCTGGACCCATATGTGATGCAGACTCCCCACAGCTCGGCACTCACAAGTGTATTCTTATCTTCCCCACTTCCTGGGTGATAGCACAATCTGATAGCTACAACAGACGCTGCTGCCTCTGATTGATTAACCAGTGACCTCTGACCCCCTGCGGGACATTTTAATTGGCTGATGTATAAATGAGCAGGCTTCCCCGAAGAAGAGCAGTTTTAAGGCCAGAGAGGATGAGCGGGTGATGCTGGAAGGGAGCAATCTAATTAGTTGATTTAACTGATAACACCTGAGGCAGCTGAGGGAGGAGGTGTAGGTGTGTGTGTTGGTGCATGTGCTATATGATTCCTATCTTATCACCATCTTATATATGCTGGAGATGGATGCAGCCCTTGTAGTATTACGTGAGGATGATTCATGGATTATGTGACCCAGCCAAGTATGTTTATATGCACTGAGACAAGGTGGTTAATACTCTTGTAGCATGCAAGTGTGTGTTTGAGAGAGAGAGTCGGGCTGCGTTGGTGTAATAAATGAGATTATGTGGGGCTATAAGTTATGATGAGTAGATCAATACAACATCTTAATGCAATAGGCTGCAGGCTTTAATGGCTGGCTCTTTATATTGCATTCAAATACTCAATGACATTAAATACAAGATCCTATCTAAGATTGGGCTGAAGTCACATTTTTATTGTCAAACCTTCACTAAATTTTACTGGAGTACATGGTATCATTGCCAGGTGTTGAAAAACCACATTAGACACGCAACTGCTGGCAAAAATTTCACATAAAAAGGGATAAAGATACATTTAAATGTTTTTTTTTTTTAAAACTGTTAATTGTTTTAGTTGGACTGGATGTTGCTTTTACAGGATGCAAATATGGTTGTTATAAAGTTCTGCTCAATTTGTTTTACACCCATCATGTCAGCAGGGTGGAAAGTAACTCTTTACATTTACTCAGAGTACTGTAATCGAGTAGTTCTCATGTGTACTTCTTGTACTTTTTGGAGTCCATTTTGAAACCAGTACATTTACTTCTAAGTTTTAACCAGAGTAATGGTTGAGTACAATACTCTCATACTTTTTCCACCTCTGTGATGACGCAGTAGCACATAATGAGAGAATGATTCCACATCACATCTCAAAACAGCAGTTGGACACAACAAAAACTGTATTGTTGATATCTCAGGGATTAACATTTTAAAGTTGATTCTTATTCCCAAAGTGTAATTTTAATTCCATTGTGAGTGAAATGGTTTTCAGTGTTGTAGCTATTTTACAGTGCTAATCCACCAGAGTCGACTGATGTAAGCCCTTGCCACTGCGATTTCAAATCCGGGGGAGGTATAGGTGGAGCTTCCCAAAATGCTTTTGGGCAGAGTGTTTATTTGTGTTTGATTGATGCAGCTGCACAGTGATCCCTGCTGATGTTCTTTGGTCATGTTTCTGGTGAATTGTTGTTTTTGATGTCAGACAAATTTGCACCATGGGTGAAGTTATCCACCAAGTAAGAGTTCATGTCTGTGACTTTAGGGGCTCCTTAAAGATGCATGGTACACATTCTTCATCAGTATGAATTGTCCTCAAGTGAGGTTGACTCTTTTTGAGTCCACAGAATTTCAAGAGCTACTGCAGCTTTGTCATGTTGTACAATGTTTTACAATTTCAAATGTGTAGTGTGGACAAATATAGGCACTTAAAAATGTTAAATCTAACTATATATGAGTTTAATTATCACTATAAATTTTGCTTTGTATTTAAATTTATTATAGGGTTGACTTTTACCTGAACATCCTTGTTGGAGATGTGTCCTCTTGCTGCTCTTGCCAACAAGGAAATATCATGATTTACTCTACAACTTCTCAGAAGTTACTCAGTACATATTACTCAATGTAAACTTTATATCAAATACTCTATACTTCTAATTGAGTTGATTTATGGACCAGTACTTTTAACGTAAGTAAATTCTAACTAGAGTAACTGTACTTTTACTTTAGCAGTCGTGAAAATGTAAAGCAATGGATGTCTTGAAGCTATATGCCAAAAAATACAGGATAAAATATAGTGCAAAATATGTGGCGTTATACTCCTATGTTGTAAAAATACTAGCTTAGTGCTTGAGCACATAAGCTGAAAGCATCAGGAGAAACCAGTGGATGCCCACACCGGCGGTCTTGCGTCACATCATTGTCTAACTCTTTGGAAATTTCATTGTGATGATGGATGAGTGGAGAAGGTTAGCCTGCTAAGAACAAAAGCGGGGACAGGAGAAAGGCTTCAATTAAGCTCTGAGGAAGAGGACAGCCTTCAAGAGCTGATGGCATGTTCTGAAATGTTTCAATAGAGTAGGACAAAAAAAACATACAATTTGTGAGTAATCAATTTCTCATTTATTAGACTACACAATAATAGAATTTAGTGAAATGTGACCATCCCTAATCCCCAACTCTAAACCTAAAACATTTGATTTCATACAGTGTGAAAACAAAAAAAGTGCTAACAGATAGAAATACTGAGGAAAAAAGTAGAGAGAAAGGGGAAAGCTATAAGCAAAAAAATGAAAATAATAAAAGCACCACATTTCTGGTTAATTGATTAACCCTGCTCTCATTTTCACTAAGTTTAAAAACATGACATGCACAAGTTATTGAGGAATGGCATATTCTGTTCATTCTTTTTATTTTCTCCTCCCTTTTTACTGTCCTTTTTTCAGTCTCCATGTTTACGTCCTCATTCTTCTCCCATTCTCTCCCCTCCTCTTTTCATCGTCCCCCATCATTCTCCATGACTATCTTTTGCATTTTCCTCTCTCTTGCACAATGAAAGACTGTGAGGAGAGTGTACCAACAGAGGAGCCACGTAAGTCCAAGCATAGCTCTGTGTGTGGCTGTGTTTGTGTATTTTTTCTGTGGTGGGCTGTATTGTGCAGTAGTTGTGCATTTTCGTGGACATGCAAATTGTCTTTTTAACCGGTACTCCCAGCACACCTACTCTTTTTAGTGAGAAACAGGATCCCTGGAAGAAGGACCTCTCCTCTGCTCTCCTCTGCTCTCCTCTCCTCTCCTCTCCTCTCCTCTCCTCTCTAATTACAGCACTAGACAATTACCCAGCATACTCCTGGGATGCACATTTTGTTCTCTTAATCTGGTGTCTTAAATAATTAAAACCAACCATGAACTCCTTTTGTGAGCATGGCTCAAGAGGGCTTCACACTTGTATGTGTATTGCACATCTCTGTATTTATGTGGGTATTGGTTTTCTTGTTTTGCCATATGTAATCCTGATCTCATGATACCTTTTCAATCTAGCAGCAACACCACCACAATCCAGCCTACCCAGCACTGTGTGACCTAGCGCAGCTTTACCTTCACCTGTAACCTGATTATTGTATGTGCAACGCTGCTTATGGAAGAGCAGTGGCTCACCTATACCTTTCTCTGCCCTCGGTGTGATGTCAACACTTTCCAATAATCCTTTTTCCCCATGCTTCTTGAGCAGCATAATATTCAGCTATGCCTGACAGTTTTTTCTAAACAAAAATCCTGTTTTTTTTAGAGAATATTGCATAGATTTGAAATTACTTCACTGTAAGAGTATGATACAGAAACAATATTTTCATTCCAGTTTCTTTCTTTCTTTATGCTTTACTTGGACACTTACTTAATCTATGTAAATCGCATAATCTCACTGTATCTGAATTTGTGGGTATCATACATACGTCAGCAACACAGCAAGTGTATGCTGTAGGGTACATTTTTATGTGTGCGTTGATATTAATCCAGTGTTTCCGTCTCCATCAGCCAAAAAAGAAGAGGAGGATCAAGAGGATAAGAAATCCATAAAGAAGAGAATTAAAGAGCTCAAGGTGCTCGATCCAAAGATTGCACAGAATCTGTGTAAGTATTTGTTTCCTTTCAGCTCACTCCTCCTCCCAAGGACTAGATTTACACACCCCCATACATCTCCACGTTACGTTCAAGCCTTCACAGCTGCTCACTCTAAGTGCGGCGCTCACTTTTCCTCTCTATCTCACTAAAGTCACTTCGACTTTCTTGTTTATGTTCCTCTTACTTTATAAAGTGGCCCCAATAGAGAATTTTGGCAGGGAATGTGTTGGCAATTAAAGCAAGTCAACACATGAATTGTGAACGCGGCCTCTACTTGCTGTGACTCATGTTGTAACACACAAACACAGCTAAGTAACAATGTTAAACACTCATTTAGGAGAGTGGAAACAGGAGGTAAATGCTTCTATGTATGATCGCATTGAACTGTCTGCCTTTTGGTCTTTTTTGTTCTCTCCCTTTCCAAGACTGTTTTAAAAGCACCAGACTGTAATCAGGATCCAGCTGATCTCTTAAGCACTCCCAGATCTTAGCACCTCATTGGCTTATATCAAGGAGAGCTGTGACCTTTGTTTCACATATTAAAAGAAAATGAGACTAATCAGCCCTGTAACAGTGATAAATCATGCAGCAGAAATTATAAAGCAGTGCAAGGAGAGACAAAAGGAGAGTAGGTGGTTTATGTTTTATGCGTCTTTGCCATAGGAGGGAAAGACTCTGATTATGTCAGTTTATGTTTTTAAGTTCTGCTGCTTGATTGATACAGTCACTATTAAGATGAAGCACAAATGTGTTCCTCATAATGAGCTCTAATGTGTTAGGGTTTAATTTTAGCTTTTAAAATTGCATAACTTACCACATTTCTATAAGTACTTCAGCACAAGAAAAGATATTAGTGAGTCAGTCAGACCTTTAAATCCATGCAGTGAGAAAAGTTTATACAATTGGTCATTTTTCTGAGTGTTTAGCCGTACACATTTCTCATAAGTACAATGGAATATTAAAAGACACTCATTTTGCTTCAGTTTTTCCCTCATCATTTTTGATATTCTAGTCTGGCCTCACTTTTTGTAACTGTCAGAGCTTTCTTGATGGTTCCACTGGCCTGACTAATGACTTATCCTGACAAGACATTTGCCATTCAGTCCCTGGTGATACCACTTGCTTCGGTATCTCACATTTGCTAAACCAGTGTAATTTTTCAAATCACTGTTTCAGAAAACTGTTTTTATGTCTGGCTGACTTGAATTTTATGTCCCTCTGGTTCCAACTTCATGCCTTCTCATGTCCTTGGGCTGTGTCTCTTTCCCCTAATTTTTATGTGTGCTTTTTCCTTTAATTGATTTGCCCGACTGGTTTTCAGAAATTGCAACAACACTGTGTGTAAGTGTCTTGTTTCTTTTTATTTACAGCAGCATATCTGCATCTCTTTTGTTTCTATGCAGCTATTTTCCTGGGCTCTTTCCGTATGCCTTATCATGAAATCCGTCGGATGATTGTGGAGGTGGATGAGGAGCAGCTCACAGAACCTATGATCCAGGTAGGTCATGAAGCAGTGCCAGTGTTAAGAACTTGGGTTACTTATCTGACATTTAAAAGACTTTCTTGGACTGACCACCTTCAACTCAAACTTGGATGTGAACTTTTCTGCTCTTGGATGGGAGGAACATTGTTAACAACTCATCCCACTTTGTGAAACTTTTTTTCTCTTGGCTGGATGTCTATTTTTAGCACGTACGTTCTCATGCTCAGATGGTCAGTTCAGACTTTACCATGGTGTTGATTAGTTGTTGGTCTAGAATCTGCATGTAGCCTGAGGCGGAAAAATCAGACATCTGTAAAGCCTACAGTACAGCAGATGTTGAAGCAGTTGTTAAGTGCATGAAATCTGTGGTAAAAAATAAATAAGTGCTAAGCTGATGTTCAGGAGCCTCTTTAAAAAGTTATTTATTTATTTATTTATTTCTGCTTGTCCTTTTTTGTATCTGCTTTAAAACTTTAGGACTACTCTTTCCACAGTTTGGTTTTATGTCCTCAGCTCTGCACTCACTGATCACTTTATTAGGTACAGCTACTTATTCTGATTGCTGCAGCCAATGCCTTAAGGTATGTGGACGTGGTCGAGAAAATCTGTTGAAGTTCAAACCAAGCATCAGATACGGGAGGAAAGGTGGTGACTTTAAACAGGCCATGGTTGTTGGTGCTCTGGCAGGAGTTCATGTATTTATTCTAATTCTGACCCTGCCATTTGAATGTAGCAGTAGAAATTGAGACTCAGCAGATTTGGCGTTGTTTTTCCAGTCTTCTATTAGTACATTTTGTGAGCATGGGTTTGTAGGCAGCCTCCTTTTCCTGTTCTTAACTGACAGAAGTGGCTGCCTGACCATGCTGTTGCCCATTTGTTTCAAGGTTTGATGTGCTGTGTTCAGAGATGTTCTTCTGCATACTTGAGAAGAAACACGGAAACGGGCGTATCCATCTGCTTTGGAAGGTTAATGTCGGCCATTTATGAAAAAATACTTGCATCATAATAATACAAAATAAACAAAATTATAGATGTACATGAGTGTCTGTTCAGACTCGCTCTGTCAAACTGGACTGGACTGAACCAGTCCCATCTTATGACTGGAGATGTCATGAACTGACATCGCATACCTCATCTGTGATGGGTCTTAACACTTAAATGTTGTGAATAAGTTAATTAATATGTAAAAAAAATCTGTTAACAGACAGACATGTCACAGAGCAATCGCTAGCTTAAAGTAATCAAGACCACAACTCAAAGAACACGAAGCATTTTTCATTTAATGGAACACTGGCAGAGACATGTGCTCTGCTAGTTTTGCTTGCGCGTACACACCAACAAGTACCTGTGTTGTGTAATTTTTGAACACCTGCTGGTAACACCGGTAAAATTCTGGAAAGGTAAGAGAGGATTGAAAAACTGTCCAATCCTAAGACACGATTAATCTTTCTTTTTTTTTTTAATCTAATTTAAAAATTCCATGATTTGCATTTCAGATTGTTTTTGGTGCATTTTTTATTTTGTTCTGTATTTAGCTAAAGGTAATTGACTTCCTATTTGGATACTAGATGACTAGATGACTTTTGACTTGTCTACTGAGTTTCCTGTGGGGTTTTGAAAGTGAAATGAGACTTTAAGGCAAAGTGATGTACTCATTTCACATCACTGTGGCTGCAGGAGGTTGCTGACATTACTGAACCAAAGTGTACTGAAAGGAACAAAGAAGCTTGCGATGAATGTGATTTAAGAAAAAATGCATTAACCCACTCATTATTAATGCATTAT
Organism: Cheilinus undulatus; assembly: GCF_018320785.1. Classification (NCBI taxonomy): domain Eukaryota; kingdom Metazoa; phylum Chordata; class Actinopteri; order Labriformes; family Labridae; genus Cheilinus; species Cheilinus undulatus. The sequence goes on along the minus strand of NC_054865.1, from coordinate 42,750,434 downwards.
AGCTGACAGCCCTAAAAATAGACAAGATTGCATAGACAAATATATATACAGTGCTTGGCAAATTTATTAGACCACCACCCAAAGTGAGGTTTATGCCATAGCTTCCCTAAATTAACAGCATTGGTAATTACCGGAATCATTTTTTATGTTTCTGCAATTGTTGATACACCAATATGTAGAAGCGCTTAGACCGAAATTATATTTTTAATGCTAAAATATAATTATTATTGTTATCCATGAATTTTCAAATTTACTGATTTACAAAAAAACTGACAAAAATAGTAAAGCACATTATTATTTCTTGATTAATATGTCAAATTATAGTTATTTACTTGCATTCCTGAACAGAAGAATGAGTTTTAGTGCTTGAATGTTATGCTTGATTGATTTCTGACTTCTCAGAGAAGTACAGTGAGGCGGCTCAAATTTGGATAGAAAAAGGTGAATTCAGTTTGAAATTCCTCATTCCTGTTTGAAATGGTAAAATATGGAGAGCTCACTGAGAATGAAAGAGTCTGCATTAAAGCACTACATGATGCTGGATGGTCTCTGAGACAAACAGGGAAAGACATAAAGTGTTCTCACAGTGTGGTCAAGTATGCTTTGGAGTCAACTGCCGAGACTGGTACTTACAAAATGCGCCAAGAAAGAGGCAGGAAAGAAAGGTTCACTGAAGCAGATGTCAGACACCTCAAGATTTTAAGTACTAGAGACAGAAGGAAGACCACTGCTGATCTTCAGACAGTGATGAATGCTTCTAGATCAGAGTCTGAGAAAGTCTCCAGAGTGACCATAAGCAGACACCTGACGGAACAAGACTTAAAGGGAAGAATAGCTTCTAAGAAGCCATTATTGAGGCCTGCAAACATCCAGAAACGCCTCAGATGGAGCAGGGAGCATAAACACTGGACTGTTAATGACTGGAAGAATGTACTCTGGACGGACGAGTCCAAGTTTGAACTCTTCGGTCAGTGTTGTCGTGTTTATGTCCGCAGAAAAGCTGGAGAAGGTTTTGATGCCAGATGCATTGCACCCACAGTGAAACACGGTGGAGATTCCATTATGGTATGAGGTTCCATTTGTGGATACGGCGTGGGCAAATGAGTGAAAATCGATGGTATCAGGAACGAGAATGTCTACCACAACATCTTAGTGCATCATGGAATCCCTTCTGGACTAAATCTGATTGGTCATAGGTTCATACACCAGCAAGACAATGACCCCAAGCATACTTTAAAGCTCTGCAGAGATTATTTGACCAAGGAAAAGGAATCTGGAGTACTGGAACTAATGGACTGGCCAAGTCAAAGTCCTAATTTGAATCCTATTGAACACATTTGGGATTTAGTAGATTCAAAGATTGACGGCACAAATGTTTAATCTAAAGCAAGTCTGTGGGAACAGCTAGAAACTATTTGGAATTCAATAACCAAAGAGACTGTGGAAAAGTACATAAAAACAATGTCAGCAAGAATGCAAGCTGTTATCAAGGCCAAAGGAGGCCATACAAAATATGAAGTTTTTTGGTTATTATGTGTGAAAAAGGACTATTTAGTTGTTTCAGTTTGTTATTTGCCAAATAAATAACAATAACATTTTTAGTTTTAAACAGGTTTTGAAAGATTTCTAAAATTTTTGTTTTCTTGTTTTTATGACAGGTGGTCTAATAAATTTGTTAAGCACTGTACATATATAATATTGTTATTGTTCATTTTTGCACAAACTATGTAATGGTGACACTGTCTTAGTTGTTTTTTACTGCACAAATAGCAATCCTGATATCTAGGATGAGACCCAGTTTTCCTTGTAGTCAAGTTCTAGCTCAGTATTGATGGTATTGTCCCTTGAGTTATTTTAACTGCACTCTTTACTGCCAGTTTTGATGTTTTGGACAACAATTTCATATTTTTTTTTTTAGGTATTTTATTTTGCCTTAGTGCAGGTGATAGCTGTGGCCAGAGGCATTATGTTTTCAGACTTTCTATGTGTGTCAGTTCTAGTTTCAAAACAGCAATATCCCCGGAATGTCTCCAAGGAATTTCGTTACATGTGGCGTAAACATCCACTTGAACTGCTGTATGAACTGAGGAGTATCTGGTGTCTTACAAGCCAAGGCTGCTGGTCAGTTTGAATGTCAGTATAAACAGAAACCTTAAGATAAATTGATAAAAAAAATGGATGCCTAAATGAGAACATTAAATGTTTAATGACTGAATTATGAATATGTATTGCTTTTGGAACAAATAATGTTAACAGATAAATTTGAAACTGATTGACAGCATTTTCTAAGAATTTCTTTTTGAAGGACACTGACAATGCTCACTTGATTTCAATGGGAAGCTGTGAGAGATGTTTTTAATCCCAGTAGCAAAGGTCCTCCAACCATCTGTCTCCAGAAGGTCAGCAGTGTAGGAAGGGAACAAACAAGCCATGAAACTTTTAAATCATTTCTGAAGGACACAGGTAACTAGTGCAGAGAGTCTCAAAAAGGGAAAAGTGCTCCAGTTTGTTAGTCATTGTAAGTACACTGGCAGCTGTACTCTACAAGCTGGAGTTCTTAAACTGACCTCCTAGGCAGTCTGACAAATAAGGAATTACCTTGATCTTAATGAGTGGAAGCAAAGGCTTTAATAAATCCAATGTAAGCCTTTAGTGTTGTTTGTCTTTATACTATGATCTTATACATTTTAAGCCAAAAGTGTAAGATTATAGCATTAAGATGTCTCTACCGATGCAGAAAGTTTATGGTCCAGAGTTAGTGTAGCTGATGTTCAGGAAATACGACAGTAAATTACAGGATCTTAAGATAAATCATATGTAATTAATCAGTGCGGGTGTGGGTTGGCAGCATTAAAACAAACAAACCAACCTAGTCTACTTATGTACATTTTTAACTGTTTATTTGATCAATATTTGTTCATTACAACGCAAAATAATTAATTGTCATTAAGGCAAATTCCATTACACTGCATCAATAAAAACTAATGTAATGGAAAAGGCAATATTTGTTTTTACTCGAGGCTTCAGGGACAGATTTTCAACCCACTTTAAAAGCATCAGACTGACATATTTACCACACAGTCGCAGCATTTGTTGAGATGGAAGTTAAATTCAAATGAAAGGCAATGCAATCACACTGGCTTTAATTATTTTTCACTTATTCCTCTTGGCTGTTTAAATAACCTAATCACATTTTCACTTTCAATTGTCTACACACATATAAAGCCCTGAGGTTGTAGTCTATGTTTGATAATAAAATACATTTTATTGCGAGTTGCAGATTATTATTTTTAGTGAAGCTCAGCGTCACAGCTGAAACTGAAACCAAAACACACTGCAAATAGAACAGCAGTAGGCTAGATTAGAGTCAGAGTCCTGAGGCTCATTTTGAATGAAATTCACAGAAAACACCAAATCTCTCTTCAGGCATGGACTGTGGGAAACCACATTAAGGTTTAAACTCAGATACAGCCAGTCCACCTGCTGTAAAGAGCTTAATGTCACTTTGAGACAGTACTTTTCTTTTAAATGTATAGCAATTGAAACATGAATATGAGTTTTGCCATGTATGATTAATAAGATAGTGTCAGTCACCACTACATAAAGTAAATATCATGAGACTATTCTTAGATAGCACAATGTTTTCTCTTCTTTGTTGATTCTCATCATGCTGCTTCTCTCCCCTTTTCAGAACCTTGTGAAACACCTACCTGAGCAGGAACAGCTTAACGCCTTGGCCAAGTATAAAAATGAGTACGCAAATTTGTCAGAACCTGAGCAGTTCGGGGTTGTGGTGAGTATGACTGCACAAACACTCTCACTCGAACACACAACACACAAAACTTCTAACTATCCACCAGATGGCTATGAATCTTAAATGCATTCACAGTTTAAAGTGTAACAAAACGACTTATCTCTGTTGTTTTTAAAAAGTAGATGAACGACCTTCAGTGTCACACCCTCTCACGTATCTGCTATGAGAGCATGCTGTCTGTAAATGAACACAACAGAGTAACATATATGCACAGCAGAGAAGGAAGAACAACAAGACTATCATACTGAAGTGAAAGTCGTTACTTCCGTAAAGACTGACTGAAGTAAAAGTAAAAGTAGACCTACTCTAGTAGAAGGAAAAAGTAATTCATTCAAAGTTTACTCCAAGTATTGAGTACTGAGATGCTACTTTGTTACCTATGTGCAGCTAATTATGATCCTCTCTTAAGGGCAGAAACAAAAACAGAATATGAATCTCCAGCTAGGTTGTTTATTAAGGTGTGCCCTAACCTAAGTTAAATGCAACAGCTGTTTTGGGTTGAGATGTGGAATCATTCTCTTGCAACACAGCAGCAGTCTTGAGGACTGTGGATGTTAAGAAACACTAAAGACTCTCCTTAAAGACACAATATTGTTGCTGAAAACCCCATTACATCTTGTTTAAAAATATGGACTACTGGTAAGGTTTGGGTTAGGATTTTGGGTTGGACTAAAATGCCACCTAATTACCATATAATTACCAATATTTTACAAGGAGTTAATTGATTATTGATACATTATTATTATTAGGTAAATACTTAATATTTAATATTCCACATTTGCAAGTTATTACTTGATTAAATACCAACTAATTACAAGGTAATTAACACCTTATGCTTGGCAAATTACTAGATAATTACCATGTGTTACTATAAAATTACAAGGTAATAATGGCCCTTTAAAATAAAGTGTTGCTCAATACTTGATCCAAAATATGCTCAGGTCTAAGTAAAATAAGTGTTTTTAATAACAACTTTAAAAGACACAAAAAGCTATTCAATTACAATAATGTGGGTAAATGTTCTTGGTTACTTTCCATCCCAGTGCACAGTTTTATAAAGCTGGCTCATTCCTGTTTTAATGTTGTGGTAATGGAAGCTTGTCTTTTATTTGCATGATATCCCTTACTTTCCTTTAAAAACACACACACACAAACACGCATACACGAGGCACTTCAATATGAATATCTTAATCCTAAGCTTTTTTTAACTCTATCTTTTTAAGCCTTAAGAGGAAAGACAGGACACCTGTGGACTGCAACACTAATTTATGCACATTAAAGAGCACCACGGCTGCCTAATTATGTCGGCATCATTTTCATAAAGACTTTTCAAAGGAGCTTTGGCGAGTGTAGCACTTTCTGGTTTACCTTGCCAGGGAGCAGCTGACAAAAACATGATAATCTCATGCCTCTGCCCTGTGCACCCACCTGTTTTGAACCCACCTTGAAGCCGAGCCTTAACGCTGATTGAAAAAAGCAGTGACTGAACGGTTGATTGAGGGGAGAGATAAAAAATCAAGCATGCTCAGCTGTTGTGTATAGTTCATCAGGGAGAAATAGAACAAAGCAGAGCCTGCTTATATAATGTTGTTTCACTGCTGTGCGTGTGTGGGCCCAATGAGGCCTGTTTGCTTTCACCTATCAGAAAAGCTCAGGTTCAAAGGGAATTTTTAATTTACCAATGTGCAAACACATGCATTTTATCTCTCCTTTTTTCATGCCTGCCACTCTCGCACTTGATTTGAACTACCTTGTGTGGAAGTGTGCAGTTGTAGTGTGTCTTCTAATGAACAGATGTGATAGCATTGTAAAAGAAACCCTCACAGTGCCTTGGACAAGAGGGTAATGTAGTCCTTTAATTGGGTCTTTGTGCAGCTACATTAATAAGTTAACTGTTTCCTGGCTTCAGGAAGTCAAAAGGCAAGCACAGCTTTTCCTCTTCCTACTGAATATTAATTTCAGTTATGTGTTTACAGTAGTCAGCTCCACACTGTAAGTGTTACTTAAAAACATAATTTTAGTCCTTAAAATACATAAACATGTTTCTGTTTAGGAGCATGTGCATCCTGCTGCTTCAGCTGTAGTCCCACACCTCATCTTTGGGTTTAAGTCTTTCATCTTGGACTGTAATTATTGTTGACACTCCACTGAGACATCTATTACAAGTTGCCAAAATATTTACCCACATTAATCTTTTCTTCACTGTATGGTGTGTGATTTTAAATTCACTTCTCACACTTTAGATAGGATTATAGAGATCCAAAGTGTGTCAGCAGAACCATCCTCTACACTGCTCCTTCAGTTACATTAGTTCTCGTCTTCTAGTTTGTTAATGCTGCCTTTAAGCTTCTGTGAGGAGTTTTTTAAAGGTCATTAGACAGACTGAAATTAGTACCCATGGCTGTTTGTGACCTAAAAACGCCAGCAAGACCATCAATGACAAGATTGACAACACTGTAACCTTTAGTGCCTGAAACCATTGCCAAGGCGTAGGTGTCAGACAAGGGGATTAACAGCATTTTGTAGAAACATCTTTTTTATGAACCCCTTTTTCAAAAAAGTCAAGACGTTATGCATTATGTAAATTAAAACAGAATACGGGGATTTGTAAATTCTTTTCAACCCTTATAATTGGAAACAGCACAATTACAGGATATTTAAGGTTCAAACTCATATACATTATTTTTTGTTAGGAATGCATACACCTGAGGAAAGAATTATTAGCCCCCCCATAAAAGTTTCAGTTTTTCTCAAGTATTTCTCAAGTGCTGTTAAACAGAGTGGATAGTTCTTTATCACAGCTTTTCCAAAAATCAGTTTTTTTTTTTTTTTTTTTTTTTTTGATGATTACATTATTTTACTTTGCACACAGAAACAAAATTATTGAACTAAAACCAAAAACTGGGGCGCAGGTGGCAGAATGGATAAGGTGCGTGCTCCATGCACGCGGGCGGCTCGGGCCCAAACCCGGCCTGAGGCCCCCCACTGCATGTCTCTCCCTGCCCTCCTCCCTGTTTCCAACTCTATCCACTATCCTCTCCTCTATCAAAATAAAGGCACAAAATGCCCAAAAATAAACCTTTAAAACCAAAAACTGCCAGGGTCAAAATTATTAACCCCCTTTAGAACTGGATTTTTAGTTGAGCCATAGCAAAAATCACAGTTAGTCAATGATGTGCCTTAACTTTGCAATGCTCAAAGTTTGTAAAATGAAGTTAAAACCATGGATTATTTCCCAGTTTACAGACAGTATAGAAGCTTCAGAAAGGGTTTGAGCTGCCACTTAAGAAGGCACCATGCCAAAATCAAAAGAAATCAATTTAGACTTGAGAAAAAGATTTGTTGATGCTCACAAGCCAGGACAGAGCAGTTATTACAGCATTTCCAAGTGTCAAGAACTGGAGTGAGAAGTATAATCTAGAAATTCAACGAGAGCCACAGAGTACAGACCAAGCCTGGCAGAGGTAGGAAGAGAAAGAAAACTAGTGAGAGATGTGTCCAAAGACCCCAGAACAACTGCCAGTCATCGAGTGCGCACTATGTCTCCCAGCCAAAGCCGTTGTCAGAGAGAAGTCTCTTTTGTGCACGTTTGCATCTCCTGAATTGCACCCCTGTTTTTTTGTTTTACCATCCATGGTGTAGAATACAAAATATTTCCACACTGTGCTTCTAGAGTGTTTAGATGTTGTTAATGTCCACTCATTAGCCTAATTTCAACATCCTCCATCTTTGTAAAACTTTCTGCATCAACTGTCTTTATTAACTGAGGTCAAGAGATCACATAATTGTCACTGTGAGTGTCCTCTGCTGGATTGTAGGGTTAACTACTTAAGGCGGCATGGTGTCCCATCTATTTTGGTGGGTGTGTAGGTATTAAATTCAGAATGTTTGTACATGTCCAAAACAACAATAAAGTGAATCAATTTAAACCAGAGGACAACCAGTATCAGTTTTTCAGGGCAAATACTAAGTATTAATAGTCTGTGAAACATATAACCAATATTTGGATACAATAAACATTTATTATGATGTACAAAATGTGCTTGATATGGCAAAAGTAAAATTGCATGATCGAAAAAATGAAGTAAAAGCAATATAGCTCTATGCCATCAGCATGAGAAATGGCACAGTAGAAACAGGTATACAGGATACAGGAGATGGAGGATTAAGGGTGAATCCCATTTCTACCCCTTAGCCCTTCCCCTTCGTCTACCCCTTCCCCTTGCCCCTTGAAACAGAGTGGTAAGGGAAGGGGTGAAAAACTTCCCTGAAGAAACGAGACGCCACTTGATTGCAGTGTAGTGATAGGAGTAGTTAATATGCCAAGCCACCAGGCGGCACCAAGGTAATGTTTAGACCTGTGAGCTACTTATATTGTCAATACTAGATAATGCAAGTGAGTAGTAGAAGAAGACGGCACTGGCTGTATGTGTTTACACGGAGACATTCAAAAGTAAAGTTCAACAGACCCACGTATCTTTTATGTTTTAAAGAAAAACATACTGCGTCATACTGCGTTGATCTTCTCCACTTATTTATACAATTAACAACCCTCGTTTACATGTGTGGACACCAAAAATACAATAAACTTCAATCCTCAGTGGCTAAAGATTGAATATATGAGAAAACAAAATTGTTGTCTTTTCTATAATCATTTTGCCGAAAATATTTTTTCATTTATGCGCCTCCATCGTAATCTGTTGTGCCATTTCACAATTGAACACAGTGCATAGAGGGGAAATTGATCATACCCCTTGGTTTCAAGTGTGGTCCTGAAAAATCTTCGTTTCAAGGGCTATGTAGCCCTTGGCCCTTAGCCCTACCCCTCGATTCAAAAGAGAATTGGGACACCACTTCACCCGACGTGAACGCGCAAAACCAAGGGGTAGGGCTAAGATAAGGGCTAAGGGGTAGAAATGGGATTCACCCTAAGTATTGATTGGCTAGTATTCAAGTGACATGTAGCCAGTCGGGGTGTGTTTTATACGGGATAATTAACTATCAATTATCTGTTAAATAAAATACTGATACTATAATTGGCAAATTCTAAATATCATCGTAATTATAAGCCAGGCCAATAATTGGTCTACCTTTAGTTTCAACGCTGAATATTGTATTTTGTGGCTGCATTCAATTGGAGATCAGAAAATAACAGTATTCTGTACTCACATTTTACAAAATGCCCCAACTTTTTTGGAACCAGGCTTTTACTCTCAACATTTCTACAGGAAATAGTAACTAAACATGACATGTTTGCCGGTTAAGGACAGCAGAGAGAATTTTTTGTGAGGAAGCATTACTTATATGCATAGGCTGAGATCAGTAAAAAGATACGGTTCAACACTTTGTCCACAGGGGGCGCCAGTTCAACAAACTCAAAAAGCTACTCCTAGGAGCCTTAAACATCTCAAATTTTCCATTAATTTCTATAGCCTTCATTGTAAAGAGCAGCACACATCCTCTATGCAGTAACTCATGTTTCTTTCTTTCTTTTTCCTCTTATTATGTATCCCTCTTTCCAAGACAGTATTATGTTCACATTATTTGTCACTCAGTGTCTGCATTATGTTTACTTTTTGTACACATTGCTGTTTTCTAATTTTATCATATTCCTCTCATGTCCTGGTTTTCCTCGCTCCCCCTTTCTCTTGTACAAAAACACACAGTTCACGCACACACCAGCATATGCACACTCACTCACTGACTGAAATAGTCATTTGATAACATTACAGTAGCTATAATTAAACCCTTGATGGAGGACATCAAACCACACAGCCAGCTGTTGTGTGAAACAGACAATTGGAACCTACGCCCCTCCCTGCCACCCCGCACACGTACACAGTCACTGTTGTGGCCAAGCCCTGGGCCCAGTGCAATATTTTCCAATTTTCTCTAATTGTGTGAGAGTGGTAATCCAAGGCAGCCTATTGTATATTCCACCCCCTCTACTCTGTGCCCTATATGGACACTAACTCTGCAATTAACTTACCAGACCTGGGTCCCAAATCAAATCACTGCCAGCATCTATTACTACTGCCTAGCAACACTTTTACAGCATGCTGGCTGCATAAATATCTTTTAAATTAGATGGGCCGATTGTGTGTGCAAAAAGTGTGATCGTAGCTATTTAAAGTTTAAAGATGTTCTCTGACTTTGTTCTCTCTTTGATATAATTTTCCATACCCCTGATTTTCTTCTCACCCTCTTTATCCACTTTCACATTAGTCCTCTTTTTTTATTTCATTCATCCTCGTTTCTCCATTTCTGTTCTCCTTTCCCAGATGAGCAGTGTGAAGCGGTTGCGTCCTCGCCTCAGCCACATCCTCTTCCGGCTGCAGTTTGAGGAGCAGATAAACAACCTGCGTCCAGACATTCTGGCCGTCAATGCCGCCTGTGACGAGGTCAGGAAGAGCCGCTCCTTCGGCCGCTTGCTGGAGCTGGTGCTGCTGCTTGGGAACTACATGAACGCAGGCTCTCGAAATGCTCAGTCATACGGTTTTGACCTTAGTTCGCTTTGCAAGGTATGGTTGAAATGCTGACCTCACTATCAACTGCTCACAGACATAAAGTATTACATCATACAGAGGTGCAGTAATAGCTCCCTACATGGATACTATGGACAGCTTAAATCAATGAGGCACTAAATTATAACAATACCCTTTTTTTTTTTTTACCAGCACAGGCCAAAATCTGCTTTAAGCCTCTCTTGTTTGGTTTCTTTAGTTAAAGAGGGGAGGTACACAGACATTGTGGAAGCAATGAATAGATGCAAAATACTGATAGGTGTAGATGGAATTGCCCTAGATGTGCAGAAAAATAAACAAAATAGATTAGTGAATTGGTCTATTTTTTAATTTTTATTTTATATGTGAAATAATTAGAATTTTCGCACTGGATTGTCTATATGAATAAAACAAATGGCTACTCCTTTTTTATATGTTATGTCTTTATTAAGTACTGATATTATCTTAAATAGAGCTGGGCAATATGGGCTATAATTTATATCACTATTATTATATTATTATTATATTATAAGATTATATCACATATCTCAGTATGATTAGCTAGACTACATTAGCCATAAAAATAACCAAACTAAAAAAATGAATTGAAAACATCTCAACTCCACTTTAAAGATGTGTAAACAGTTTGACTTGAATAGGCAAAAGATCACAAAAACAATTATACAAATTCAAAACAACTGTCCAAATGTAGCAGCTATATCTGAGACATGAATGAAAACACTTAACATCACAGGGAAAACTGAATATCAAATACAAGACACTATATTTTTCACAGTTTATAGGACATATTTGATTAGCTTAAAGAGATCATTTCAGAATGAATTGTGTGTGCACACATTTATATATTGAGTGTGTATGTCTTTCTCTGTAGTTGTTGTAGTGTCAGAACTTGCATTGCTGCATATTTCATAGGAATGTTAGTCTTTGTGCATTTGTATGTCATATTGGGGTAATTTTTTGATGTTACATCCGCTGAGCCCTATCAGAGAAGGGATCTGAAGTGGCTGCTGTGATTAGACATTTTGTTTGAAACTATTTCATTTGACTGAACACTATCAGCCCCACAAGACAAGTTTTTTTCTCCCCTCTCTATCTTCTGGCATCTATCAAAGCAGGCAAACCCAGGGAGTACTTTATTCTCATTCTCCTGCTTGGAATAGATAACTGAGGCTACGGCTAGCACCTCTTTGAAAGTTTTCACACCCTGCAGGACTACAGGCACAGCAAATATCTATACCTCTGGAATTATTATGGCAGGAGGACAGAACAGTAAGTTTTCCTCTATGATAGTGATGCTGAGAACAGAGTGCAATCCTGGGGTAGGAGACTCCGGTGGTTACATTACAGCTGTTGGCACATTCGCTGCAGTTTCCACAGTAACAACCACTGCAGCCATTAATCACTGCCACCTCTCTGCCCTGTTAGACTTGGGTGCTTATGCTCATATAAACACCAGGGTATATGTGCATACACAAACATGGATTCATACATACATGATGGATTACTTTCATTAGCGTGACAATAACATAATCAATTAATAAACGTCTCTGAAGGAGTAGGCTTTGTGTGTGGCACATTTGTAATCCTGTACTTTAAGTGTGTCGTTATCTTTGTGCTTGTGCGATGAGGAGTAAAGGTGCGAGTCGATGTCAGAGGCAGGATATTCACAGGAAGACATCGCCTCCGTGCCTGTCCCCCTGAGTTTGACAGCTTAATTCCATGGCACACTCCACAGCACAGGAAAATTGCACCCAGCCTGACTGGAAAAGCAAAATGTTTACATTGTCAACTATGATTACCATCCATCTAAATTCAGAGAGGGGAACCTTTTGTGAGCGAGCACTTGAAGCTTTTATAAAAAATAGGAAAACAAAAATGAAAAGAGAGATGAGAATGTTTGATTAGAGGAGATAATACAAACATGATTAAACCCAGCGGGGCTGAGTACACTGCTGTCTACCAATAGATCACCTAGAGAGATACACAGCAATGTTCTCCACAGGAGGGATGTTTGGAGGGAGTACTGAGAGACATCTTGGAATTAGACTGTAAAAGAGCAATGATGGAAATTTATCAGAGAAAATTGAAAAATGTGTATGTCTGGTGTGGGGGAGGGTGCACAAAGCGCAGAATAGGTCATCACATTGTAAATGTGAGTCTGCTGCATGAGTACGAAGCATGAAATCCTCTGTGGAGCTGTTAACAGAGAGCATTTATAAAGTTGTTGAATGGCCCTACAATAGCTGAATGAAGGACGCTTTTCTTTGTCAGGATTCACCCAGCAGATGTGGTTATAGAAAAATCTATTGTTAATTCTCTGCTGAAGCAACAAGAGTCCAATTGAAATAAAATTGCACCTTTTTGTTTTTTTCCAATATACAAGTGGGTTTTTAGCAAAGAATTTTTGTACCACTTTTGGCAGTAAAAAGCGGATAACAAAAAAGAGAAATCTGTATTTCCAGTTTAATAGTGACCCTTTTATCTGTATTATATCTTTTTTTATCTGCAGTTGAATGCAGTTGCAGTGATTTAATTGAAATATTCAATAAAGCTGGGACTCTTTTATTCATTCTGCTACATAAGACAGAGGCACAGACTGTGGTCCACATTCACTTTCTGCTGCCATGTCTGTCTTTTCTCAGTCATGAACACCAAAAATGTTGATGAACAAGGGGCCAGTAACATAAAAAAAAAAAATGGTACCCTGATAATATGAACAAGGATTACATGGAAGGTCTCCAGGCTGTTAAGTTTGTGCAAAACTACATGTTTTGCAATTAAATTGACACTATTCTTGAAGGTTTGCAACTAGAGTCCTTCTGGAGAACAAAATAAGTGTTTTATTTTTAATTCTCCGGCACTCTGTCTTCCTTTAAAGAAATGTAAGGGTAAAAGGATAAACTGTAATTACAGATTGACCTGTTTATGCAGCAAAAAGGATTTTAGAATATCATTGCTATTGGACTTTGAGATGAGGGGATTTTGGCGTGATATATGTACAATTTTATACATGTTCTTTCCCTTTGTTCTTAAAGTTTAGATCATTGGTTGTACGAAAAACTCAGTTAGACTGTTGCTATTTGCAATAATCACCTTTAAACTATGTAATCACTCTGTTTCAGATCTGTTCATTTATAGATTGAGATAAAATGTCCAGAAACAAAATGTATCTTTTATTGTCGTAGGTGTGTTGTATTTCATCTTATGCCTTTGTGTATTTGTGTTTTATAGCTTAAGGACACAAAGTCAGCAGACCAAAAGACAACATTACTTCACTTCTTGGCACAAGTGTGTGAGGAGGAATTTCCAGATGTGATCAAGTTTGTTGAAGACCTGGAGCATGTGGACCGAGCCAGCAGAGGTACAACATACTTTCACACACACACAAGCCTACACTGACTCTCGTAACGCCACATAAGGTAAATCTAGGAGTGGGTGATTTTATCACAATTCTTTTCATTGTGATTTTTAAGGCTAATTTTTAAGTTATTGACAGACAGATGAACAAACTTATTTCTCATAAATATCTTTTGAAATGCACAAATTCTGAGTTTTTTTTATGTTTTTTGTTTTCCTTCAGCAACAACCTGTTGGCCAATGCATGAAAGAGTTAAATATTTCACATTTCATAGTTAGCACCTCCAGGTAAAGGGGGTCTGGAGGTCTTCTCCAGAGAAATTTCAAGCATCTAACACTTTTTATTGTCCTGCATTCACCACAATAGAATTTTGATTTAGCCAGTAACGTTTATTTCTAAGTGTGGATTATAAGCAGAGTTCATACAGCTTTAGCTTTATACATGTTGCCTGTCCCTGTGCGATATTATATTACATATAGTCCAGTCAGGGTAACAACATGGACTTACTTAAAGATAACCCAAAATGAGATTAATTTCTGACATGCATGGTCATGTAGTGAAGAAGTTGTCTTATTTTAATTTGATATAATCTTGGTTTTTATTCATAAAAGGGAAATTGTTTATTATTTGACAATCATGTCATACACCTGCCTGCTGCACTCTGACAGAGAGGCAGAGAGCTGCAGGATCACTTTGAGTTGCATGCATGTTTTATGTACATTACGCAAGTAAATCACTGAATATACGGTCTAAAACATTTTTGAACAACGACCAATGACGTCCAGATCTCACTGCCTCCCTATGTAAAAAAAGACACTGGTGTTGTTGCTGTCATCCCAGCAGGTTAGGCCTCATGTGGAGAGATAAAGGGACTTGTTAATAAATTGGTAGAGCACTGAGAGAGCAGAATAATATCGACTGTAACAATTAAAACAAGAGGACCAAATCTATCTCTGTCGTACTTGCTGTAATACACAGGGAAATAGATTCTTTGTTTTAATAACCCACCATCACAAATGAAAGGCAAGAAAATTATTATGGAATGTGTGTTTTCTAAGTTAATTTACACTGTTTTCCTTTTCTTATCCCATATTTGAATGTCATTTTATGAAGACGTTTCTGTGACTCATTTACGATACCCAGACAGCTTTTTGTTTCCTGCTGATTTTCAACACACTTTTTCCTCTCAAAAGCATAGATTCAGGCACCAGCACTGTATTAAAAGTATCAGTATCAAGCATGTGTATCAGAAAAAATACCAAACGATACCCATCCTTATACCTGGTCATGTAATGAAGACTGCAGTGCTGACTGGAGTCTGTCTCTTACCTGTTTGAATCTCAGGATGCTGTCTCTTGGGATCGTCAAAAAAGTTTGCAAACTTTGTGATCATTGTGCAAATAACTGCACCTTGCACCCTGTCGGTTTAGAATAAAACAAAGCAGTTCCATATGGGCCAGTAAGAGCTCTTTTTGAGGTCTCGAATTTTATTTTCTGTCTCCAATAATCAAAATCCTTGTCCATTCTTGGTCATTTTAACACTGCATCTTCCTTCCTTTTTTAAGATCTGAAGCCTTTATAATCTTGTGATTATACTGGTTTCCTACTGGTTTCAACTTAAGTTCTTAAGCTCTCCTACCGCACAGGAAATTTCATCCAATCCCTGTCAAATCAACCTACCTTGCAGGGCTTAACTGCAGGGCATTGCTTACTGGTCTTAGAAATGCAGAATCGTTAATAAAAATAGCTGTATTTTTCTTTTAGGGAGATGATAGGAATACAAACAAGGTAATTTAATTTCCTCTCACTTATGCAGCTCTGTGTGAACCTTTCTCTCTGAACTCACAAAGAGTCAGCCTGTTTAGCTTTGAGCTAAATGAAGAAAGCTTTTAATGTCATCTTCAGTTCAATGTGTTATTTGGAGCAACTGTGAGCTCAAGTCTGAATAATATTTTAAATACTTAAAACCCTTAATGATGGCCATTAACCGTTATCACTTTACATAAACAATCTTCACCGTGTGGCTACTGACTGTGGTAAATGATTGGAAAGGTGAGCCTAATGAAAAGATAATGAGCTGGCTGTCGTGCCATATAAACTGCTCATTCCAAGAACCACATTTTGTGTTATTTCAAGAAACACAAAACATTCGACTTTTGCCTGAAGAGTAATTATGGAAGAGAGATTAGATTAAAGTTCACAGCACATCAACACACAGGTAATGTCCAAATAAAAAAAGAGATTATATGTTGTGTTTTATCTTACTACTATAATTAGCTATGTGCCTGCCTGTCTGTCCGTCTGTGTCGATTTACACGCCACAACTTTGCTCCAATCAGTCTTGATACCTCTCAGAATAATTCTTGAGTGTACTGCTGCTATGAAAAAATCATACATATGCACAGATTTTCTACAAATAGTTTCACCTTTGCCTTCAGTTTGCCCCCTACAACACATAGCTCATGCTGCGTTCTATTTATCTTGGATGTCTTAGCTGGGGATGAAGTTGCATCAAGTTAAATGCCTTCCATTTTCTAGGAATTTGTTACTGGAGATACTGGGCTTTGCACTGACTTTCTCAGTTGGAATTCCGAGTTCAGGGCACATTTTTGATAATATGTCCGACTGGTAGTGGTGGGTGTAAACCGGTATTAATACCATCACCGGTAAAATTTCTGCCACAGTATGGATTTTTGCAACACTATCATCACCAGTTTCAATGCCTACGCTGCACTGTGAGGCATATCCACTCCCGCAACTGGTGGAACGAGTGATTTGTGGTGGACAGCTCAGGCTGAGTTCTGTTATTAGCACGCTTTGCTCTAGTATTATGTGTAGTTGGGTAACTAACTGACTGTCACCCACTTTTGCCATTATAACCAAGCATGGTTAGCAAGCAAAACATGTGTTCTTTCCTCTTAAAGTTGGTTGATCCCTGTACTGCAATGAAGTCAGTGAGCCGTCTCTGTCAGCCTGCCTGGGGCTTTAACACAAGCTAAGTTCTGCTTTGGCTGGTCTTGGTTTGTGTAGAGCCCAGCGCTTTAACTATTCATCTTACAACGGCTTAAACAACTGTCTGTTTTAACTCATGGCCTTCTTTTCAAGTCCATGGTAAGTCAAAGATCCAGGGTGCAACGTTAAATGAGTTAGAGAAGCAGCTGTAGACTATCTTAAATAACTTGCCGGTACGGGAGTCAAAGCTAAGTTAACTCAATGCTTAACACACTACTTCTGTCAAGCTCTTCAAAATAAAAGTCAGTAGCTGTTATTTTTCTGAAACTCTTTTATGATGAACACCCTCATCAGGAAATGTGCTCAAGTCATTAGCAGCTTAACACAGGAGAGAGACGAAATGTGGAACTTGGAGTGCAGAAAGAAAGAAGTAAACATAGAGAGACTTAAAACATTTTATTTTTTCTCTGCTCGCTTAGACATACATTGAGTATGTAATCAAAGGCTTGTTTTGAGGGGAGACGGGGGTTTATAACACTTGAATTTGGACTGAGAAGCATTATCTCTTAAATTTTGTAATACTGTTACTGTCAAAGGTAAGAAAAATACAGTGATATGATTTTTAGGCCATATCGCTCAGGCCTACCGACTGGCGGCTTGGAATTTCCGAGTTCTAGATTAAATGGACCGCACAATCACTTCACCACAATGCCCCAGAGGAGACGGCGTTCGCTCTCAAACTTACACTAAAACACAATTAAAAGTAAATGCTCTACAACTTTGTAAATAAGTCAAATGGTACAACATTATAGTGCTCCCCCTTGTTATGTCCTAGGCCAATCACAGCAAATACACACCGGCACGCTGAGACGCTCAGCCATTATGCATGTATTTGAGGGTGGGGGGTGGGGGACACCCCATCCGTGCAAATTGGCTGTATTGCATTAAGCATCTAATGATGACATTGGTAACAGCATGGCGCTAATAGAGTAAACATTAGTCCACTGTCTGTGAGAGCTGATAGAGGTGAGCAGCAGTTTTTATGGCACACAAACTTTCCAGAGGTCAGGAAGCAATTTCACCTCTGTGTGACTCAGAAATAAATGATGTGTAAATAAAGTTAATAAATATCAATTTCGCATTGCTATAACTAAGCCATAACAGGAGTTATATCAGTCTGAGACTCCTAGCTGTTATGCACGACAATGATGTGAGTGTTGCAGTTGTTTTCTTTGAATTTATGTTCGTTCAGGGAAAAAGCTTTGTCAAGAAGTGCTGAAGTGAACATATTTATACATCCATTCCTTTGATTTAACACACTGCCAGTTATTCTGAATGTTTAACATAGATTATCAGAATCTGTGCAGGATGTGGCCGGGATTCGACACACCTGTTGCAGAAGCGGACGGGAATAGTCAGTAATCCAGGCAGGAGCGGGACTGAGAAAAGAGTTCCACACAAGGCTCTCTTCTTTATTTTTGTTAAAGGTGGATTTGTTGGGCCTTTTGGGCTTTTATTGATAGAAGATGACAGTGGATAGAATTGGAAACAGCCCTGTTTCCAATTCTATCCACTGGATGAGAGATGTTGGGGAGAGACATGTGGGAAAGGGCCACAGGCAGGACAAGAACCCAGCCGCCCTCGTACATAGGGCGCTCTTCAAACCACTGGGCCATCTGCACCCCGGCTCTAGTTGTTATTAGGGATTAAAGTAGTGTTGCTTTTTCATATCTGCTTGTTTTGGCTGCATTTAAACAGCAGGGAGAGCTTCAGCCAGGATGTAAAGAATATGTTAAAGAAAGCTTAAATAGACAGAACATCTATCCCAGACAATGCTCTTACCCCAGACAGAGAAGCAGCATTTCTATTCTGTATTCTTGTTTTACTTTGAGCTTTACCTGAGCCTTTCTACTTTTGTTGTTCTCTGGGGATTATTCTGGGATTAGAAGCTTGTTGATTCTGTAAACATGCATTGTTACAGCTATTTTACCAGCTTATTGTTTGATCCATGCTACACTGTGCTCATCTGCACTGCTGTTTGATACTAACATTAATCTTCTGCTGTGGCACATCCACAAGAGTTATAGGTTTATTTTTCAGAAGAATATTTCAGGTTGTGCTTGGAAGAGGAAAAATAGACCATTTACAAGTTGTTAAAGTCTTTGTGACGGTTCAACAAAAAATGACGGAACTAATTTGATTCACGGACGTGCACAAAGCCACATGTACAGACAAACGCTCACAAATTGAGTTAGGCCAGTGCATCTAGAGAATGGTAAAGGTCAGAGGCAGGCAGGGACAGACTGGGTGGTCAGAGGAGACTCTGTCATTTTTATTTTTTTTTTTTGTTCATATTGCCTTTGGCAACTCTCAGGAGGAAGCAAGCAGTCCGCGTACTGTCTGTCCATGTGTGTATTTGCAACAGTATATTTCTGTGCAGTTCTTCTGTCACAGCATGTTTCTTGCCGCTCCAAAGAAGATTTTACCCGCTGCTCCATTCTCAGCAGGTGGGAGTGAAGGAAAGGGTGAGGAGGATAAAACAGAGTGAGGATAAAATGTGTGGCTTTATTGTTTGGACTCTTCCTCGTGAGGACCCCTCTAGGTTTTGTTGGTGCTTTAATAATCTGTGGATAACGATGCTCCTGTTCAGTGTTTCATTTCTCCCCACTGTGCTGCATGTCCACAAGCCCTTGGCCTCGACTCATAAGTACAAGGGTGAGATCAATAGAAAGCACAATCCTTGGATCTCTCTTCAATCTCGGTCCACCTCCTTACTCCATATACCTCTAGCTGTGTATATATTTGCATATATATTTAACATTCTTTCCTTCTACCGTCTTTCTCTGTTTCTGCTTTAGAATAAGATGCATACACTAAGTGTCTAATCTCGCCATATCTAGTGATCAGACACACAAATCCTATTTTGTCTTTGTAAACCACGCTCTTGAGTGGTTTCCTCTTCATCATCTCTGACAGCCATTCAGGAGGCCTGAAGACACACTAAAAGGCTGTGTTACATTGGTAGACGCTAACTGAAGGGCTTACTTTAGCATGAAAACAGGGTTGGATAGAGGTAGCAATAACGATTTGAGCTGCTGTTGGGAACGCAACTGTCTTCAGTTTTTAAAGGTAGCCTCCCTCTCCCACATTGCCAATCCTGTCTCTCATGGAAGGGAAAATGCAGCTCAGTTCCAGTGTCCTTTGTTCTTGCCATCTTATTTCAGCCCCACTATCTTGTTTTCTGTGTTGCAGTCATAATTTCTCTCGACGTGAAGAAGCAGTCCTTGTGTGCCTCCCCCCTGCTGTCATTTTCTATGTATCTATCTATGTATCTGTTTATCAGTCTGCCCATATATCTCTGCTTCTGTCTTTCTTTCCTGTCTGCTTTTGTCTGGCCTCGGTCTATTAATCTTGCTCTTCATCCCTTTTCCCCTTTCATCCTGTTTATGTTGTCCCTCATCACAACACAGTCAAGTCTAGGCAATTAGGGTTGTTTGTTGCTTGATACTCTGTGCTGAGTTTGATGTTGGTTATCAAGCAAACACCGAGGCATATTAATACACCCATCCAAGCTACTTGAGCTTGTAACTCTCCAAGAAGCACCTGCCACAACATCATCGCCGCTTTAAAAAGCTCCCTGTGACGCTAAATAGACATTTCTGCATACATTTATTTTGTAGCAAAGACAGAAAAGCTGATTTGGTTCAGTTTCTGAAGAAGGCTGGTGGTCTTGAGGAGCCATTAAAGAGGTAGTGAACACTTTAACATTTTTTTTTTCATCTGTACTCTGAGGTAATTTACTGAACTATAATAAAACACATCAGTGTTGGTGTTATAGCTGAAATTTGCACCAAACTGATAAAAATCTGGATTTTACGGCTTTTAATTAGCTCAAACGGACATCTGCCTTGAAAATTTTTTTCTGAAAAGGTGGGGCTTATGTGTCGGTTTCTACGTCACAAACTCTATAAAAGGTAGAATGTTACCGCCTCTAACTGACTTTCCCATTCAGAGACCACTCCCATCCTCTCCTGCACTTCTTCGGCTCTGAGAGCTCCAGCTGTAGTAACGCCGCTGCTGGAGCAAACGACCCAAACAGGTAGTGCTCAGGACCACCACGGTCCGCCACCACACTATAGCCTGCGTAAGGGGACTCTAGAGGGGAAAACTCCTCCACTTTAAAAGATCGCTATGAGGCAGCAGTGTTGTGAGACTCTGTCTGTGTCTCTCTCTGACAAGGGAACATCACTGTCACTCCCGCCTCAACTGGAAAACCCCGTCCTTTTCCCTTCCCTCCTCTCAGTACCAAACTGCTCACTTTCTGGGCATTTTTTTTGAATTACAGAGGTGGACAGGGTTAGATCTGAGCCGGGGGTTCACTTACACTTTAAGTAATAATGTGAGGATTCAGATGCCTCTTAGTGATGCCTCTCTAATATGCTGTTTAAGCATTGTTTTATATATTTGCCACATGCAGTGTGAGAGATGAGCCTCAGGTTGGAAGTATTTACAATGAGCAGTGTTTTCTACTCTGAGTCTCGTAGCCCTGTGACCTTCATGCTTTTTTGTAGTAGTAGATTCTCAGTATGTGCTCCAGGAGTTCCTTCATCTTGAGTCTCCAGCTTCCAGCCTCTGGCACCATCAGTCTAGTCGCACTTGTCTGTCAGGCTTTGGCCTCAGTAGGCAGATCTGCATTTTCCAGTCTCTTCATTTCCATACATCAGAGGATGATCTATAGTGGAGCTCTGTGCAGCGGGGCTGTTTGCGAGCAAGTATGCATGCTTGTGTGCTCCACTCTGTCTCATTTATAGCACAGCAGGTTGGCAGGGTAATAAAAGGATGTCAATGGGGGATTTGACCTCTGCAAATATCCCAATTATTATTCTTCTAAAACATCCTATATCTGTCTGCAACCCCTCTGGACCACAGCGGCATTCAGGCCTCACTGCTCGTAAAACTCACTTAGACATTAACACACAGGAAGAGAAGGCTACAGCAGGTTGGCTGCAGAGAACAAAGAGGACTTTCAAAATATTTTGATTTACCCTAAGCTCTGTTTGTCACCAAACCACTGAGTTAGACTGCTCGGTAAAGGTATTTTCATTGTCAGTATGATAAAATAAAAACACGATATAAAAACATTAGCCTCTTACATAAGCTCAGCTTGATTCAGGGAGCTCCTCTTGTCAAAGTTTGGAGTGTTTAAAGCTGCAAAGTAACAAAGGCTCTGTTACCCACAGAGATCTCCCCCCTCTTAATATATAAATAAATAAATATTTATATATATAAATAAACAAGTATGGGATTAAAAAAAAGAATGTGCTAGCTGATAAATTGTATTGGTTGATAATAAAATAATTGTTAACATTTCATTAACCAACATATTTTGGATGGACTGTTGCATCGGTTAAACACCTGTATCAGCCAGCATGGCCCCTGTTGACAAACATCTGCATCAAATAATGTGGCAGGAACAGATATCAGTAGCCAATGTTTATCTGTTGTATCCAGGGCTTAACATTGACACCCGCCAACTAGCCAAATGCGGGTGGGTTTCGGCTGTGGCGGGTAGCAGCGTGACTCTAACTAGCCACGATGGTGGGTTGAATTGATCAGTGTCACAACTTATGCTTCACTCTGAAAGTGCTTGTCAGTTAGCCCTTATGATTTAGGCTTGTTACAGAGAGGCTGTTCGGCACATAAAAGCTCAAATTTCCCTCCAAAATAACTGAAAAGTGGCTGGTCTCTTCATCCATGCGTGTGTATTTTACGCAGCGCCAAGGGCTTTGATACTGTATGACACACACAAACGCGACACTCACACGCGACACACTTGCACTGACGTGTTGGTTAGACTAAGGCTTTTATCTGTTTAGGGAAAATGTTTCAGAATTTGCAGGATAAACTCAGACCGGAACTTTCTCTTTCTGCTTTAAAGTGTCTCTCTGTCCATGTGCATCAGCGCCGTTTATGTGTGTGTGCTCTCCAGCTGTGTGTCTCTGTTGCTCGTGCGAGCCAGGGCGGGCGGTGTGTCTAAATATTAATTAATACTCCATCTATATTCTTTGTTTGTTGAGGGCGAACTAAACGATACAAACTTCCGCAAAGGTGCGCATACTTTAAATGTCATGGAAACTTTTAAACGTTTGTATATTCAGGGTTAATTATAAATTTGCCATAAATCGATAATAAACGGTTATAAAAGACGAGAGAAACTCTGAAACTTTAAAGTGCTTTAAACTTTTTTTTTTTAATAACTTTATTTATTGTTATTTTAACATGTACAAAGCATATGGTAAAATGAAGATCATGACATAAGTTCCCTGCCCCCACCCCCACCCTCACCCTTCAGGAGGCAAATAACAGGAGTATGTAAACTAAAAATCCAAAATTAAACATACAGATAAAAGGAAGAAAATAATAATATATATTGCAAATAATAATTAATAGAACAAGTAAAAGGAAAAAACAAAAAACAAATTTAAATAAGAGAAAAATGAAATAAGATTTAAAAAAAAAACAAAAAACTGATGCTCAGAATTGTGCTATCTGTTCAGTATTACCAGATAATAAATGACACACCATGTCTCACAATTTCTCACAGCCGAAATCTCATATATACAGTGACTAGGTAACAGGAAAGTCTAATATCTCAAAGCAGTGTTAAAGTTTTGACATGTGTTACAAATAGGGACCAAGTCTTGATGTATTTCTCTGCAGATCCACGTACAGAATACCTGATTTTCTCTAAGTTCAAGAACATCATGACCTCACGAATCCACTGAGTAAAAGTAGGAGGGGTTTTACTTTTCCATTTAAGCAAAATGAGACGACGGGCAATCAGAGACGCAAAAGCTATAGCATTTTTATAGGAAGTGGGGAGCTTTACACCTTCTTCCATTATTCCAAAGATCGCCGTCAGAGGGTTGGGATTAATAGTCTCATTCCCTATTGCTGAAAGAGAACGAAAAACCAGGATCCAGAAATTGGATAGAGATTGACAAGACCAAAACATGTGACAACGGGAAACTGGAGAGTACTGACACCGGGGGCACGCTGGGGCAACACTGGGATATATCTTAGCCAATTTATGATTGGAGTAGTGAAGACGGTGCACCACTTTAAATTGGATGACTCCATGACGAACACAGAAGGATGAAGTGTGTATTTTAGAATTAATGTTTTCCCAAGTTTCATCCAGAATGGATTCCCCAATATCAGCCTCCCAGGCAATTTTAGATTTTTCCCATTTATGGAGAAGCTCTTTTTGGATCAAGTTGTATAGTTTAGAGTTTAAACCTCTCTTGGATGGGTCAATGTTGAGTACTAAATATGATATATCTTCTGGGGGGTAGTTAGGATAACCCAAAAAATACTTGGAGGCAAAGCTGCGCACCTGAAGATATCTAAAGTAGTGAGAGTTTGGCAGATTGTAAACCTGGCAAAGTGAAATAAACGATAGGAAGCCTTCCTCATTAAACAAATCATTAAAGAAAACAAGACCGTTTGTACGCCACAATAAAAATCCTGAGTCTAGTTGAGATGGTCTGAAGAGGTGGTTAAACATGATAGGGCAAAGTCTATTTATACCTTTAAGGCCAAAATGTCTCCTGAACTGGTCCCATATTTTAACTGAGTTTTTGACAACCAAATTGACATTCAAATTCTGGTTATTGATTTTAGCACGTAGTGGTGCTGTCAGAAATGAAACTGGAGGGACTGGTAAAGTTGATTTTAACTCCATGTCCACCCAAAGGGGTCCTTCTTTGCCAGTGAACCCTGTGATCCAATAATTGAGTTTGGCAATGTTGGCAGCCCAATAGTAGTGTAAAAAATTAGGTAAGCCCAGACCTCCTTCTGATTTAGCTCTCTCTAAATTAGATTTTTTCACTCTTGCTGTGGATTTATTCCATATAAATGCCAGTGCTTTAAACTTTTAAGTGCTTTATTAAAAGGAGAGCTGATATTGATCATAGTGGCGAGGGAAAGTAGAACATATGTGTGGTATCATACCCTTTGTACCGAATTTGGCATATAGCTCAGAGTTACCAAACACCAAAGTCGTGGCTAGTGGAAATACTGAGTGGCTAGTAAGTTTGCACAACCACGAGCCACCATAGCTGGTGAGCAAAAAAGTTAATGTCAAGCCCTGGTTGTATCATATCAAATTAATGTTTGCATCTGGTTCACCTAACTGCTCGATCAAATTAGGGTTTTTTCCAATTAGGAAACTTGAAGGTTTAATGTTAAGATAAAGAAACTGAGGAGTTTTTATATGAATTCAAGTTCATGTGAATAATCTAAATTCCATTGCTCAAGTTTGATAAACCTGATGAAAATGTACTAGAGCTTCAGTAACTGATTCTTTTTGTCATCTAATATTCTATTGATTATTCTGTTGATTAATCGAGTACTTTATTAAGAATTCAAACATTTTTGCCTTATTCAACGGCAATGGTACAAGACATGAGAAAAGACGAAGGGTCTCTTGAATTAACTATAACTTGTTTATTTATTGCTATTATTTTATTAATGACATAAAACTTTATTGGAAATTCAAAGGAAAATCAATTAAATGGTTGAATAAAATGCTCCCATAACTAGGTTTGGGGATCCTCTCCCAAGAAATTTTGTGTGTTAACTTTTTATTTCTTATAAGTAGTTTATTTTCATACACCGATTTGTAATCAAGTTATCTTTGTTTTTTAACAGGGCACTTATTTAATGAAAATCATTTTAATATCAGGGTCTTTGTGCATGATTGTAATATTTCACATTTTAACAAGAGATAAATCTCTACTTTTCACACAGTGGTCTCATTATGCCTGAAAGCTGTACTTTTATATTACAAGAGTATGATCTATTTTTAAGAGTTCATTCACTTTAAACTTTTTCAACCACATTTTTTGTTGTTTGAGCTGATCTAATATAAAAATATGACTTTTTAACACCATCCCCTATTCTCGCAGGCATATTTTAAGGTGCTCGTATGACCTGTTGAATCCTGACTGTATGATGATGGACTTTGACCTATTTGGTCTCTTGCCTCAGTCGATAATTATGGCAATAACCTGCATTCTCCTAATGCACTCTTCTTTACTGCTTGGATGCCGAAGCCTTTTGGAAAACGTGCCGTAACCAACACGTGAGGGCCCTAAATTTTGCACTGAAAATAATTTACCGTATCAGCCGACATGCACATGCTGAAGGGAGAGGGAGAGTGGCAGGCCCACAGAAAGCATCAAAATGGGTCTTTACATGTCAAATGCTGAAGTTTGTGAAATCTTTTGCAGTGTGGAGACACAAAGTGACTGCTGTCTTGGATTAACGAGTCCTACAGGCAGCACTTAGACATGGAAAGTTCGTAGTATGGCCTGCGCAGTGTCTTTACTCCGTAGAAAAACCTTTACATTACGAGACAGCACTGCTGTGTGGGCATAATTGCCACATTGCCACAGTGGATGCATAATACGCATGACACGTACCTTTCAGCATCATTGCATCATCTTCTCTCTCCTCCTTCGTGATTTTCACGCCTCGCAGCATCCTTACTGCACGTTACTTTACAGGAAACCACTAAAGAAAGAGCATTGTGCCATACAGATAACCACAATGTCTGTACTTAAACCATGGGCAGATAATTTGCCTCTAAGAATTTTTAATTGAGGAATCGTTTCGTCCCTTAAGATAACAAATGCTGTAAAAAACAACCTTAATTGTTTTAAAATATTGTAGAATTACATACTGATTCAGGTAGCCCAGGTGTCCATGATTTTCTCTTATTTCTTACATGGTATGATAGTGTGGGCTCAAGCTTCACCCTCTACAATCAGAAATCTTCCATCATTATACAATAAAGCTCTCAAAGTAGTGGGAAAAAAACCCATCCACTGGCATCAGTGCCACTTACTGAAAAAATACCACTTACTGAGTTCCAAGATCTTTATTCATCAGCTTTGTGATTTCTCATGTTGGATTTTAAATGTACCAATAGTCTTGCTCCTGAATCTTTCTCCAGATAAAGTATGTCCAAAGACAACAGAAACAGAGCAACAAGAAGAGAGGGGAATGGAAACTGTAGCACACAACATTGTAGATCAAAATTTAGACAGTCAGCTTTCTCCATAAAAGGCTGGATACTCTGGAGCACATTTCTTACATGATAACAAATTTATCACAGATTTAATATTTTTCACAACAAAGGTGAACCACAGCCGTATTAATCCTTAGATTGTTGTGTTTTAAACTTCCAAATTGTACTAGTTTATAGAATTTATATAATCTTTTTTTATGATGGTGACATATTTTTCGTATGTTTATACTCTTAAAAAACACGATGCTGTTTTATGCTGCTGAATTTTCTACATTTTGTGAACAAAGTTAACTCAAAGGCCCAACTAGGAGCAAGAGTTGTAAATTGGTGAAAGCTTTCAACTCTCTGTGCAACACATCAGCTTCCTGCTTTGTACTGAAACTATCATGAACTGAATCGCCTCCATTGTATAAAAAAACTCAGTTCAATACTGGACAGTGGAAGTCACTTGTTGAACAAACTCTGATTCATGTTCATGGTCAAGCATGAGAGAAAATATTGGCATAGCTGGAGTGTTGTTACAAAAGAAGTGATGACAAAAACTTTGGTGTTGGTATCGACCCAAATCCTCACAATCATGCATCTTGCAGCATTTTTCTAACAGCGGCTTGAGCAATGATTTTGGCGGAGAGGTGAAGATGGGATTTTTGTGTACTCGTTGTTCAAGTGAAAAACTGCAAACTAACCAGCTAACTTTCTCACCATTTCACCTGTGTGGTTTTATAACCACCCAGTTTAAGTACGAATCCACTACCTTTACCATTGATTATTTTGTTGCAAATATGTACAGTCTTCGCAGCGCGTGATTATTTCTTCAGCTGTAGACACATATGCGCTGAAGCACTGCATCATGTCCTACATGATCTGGATAGTATCTCAGTTTCAAACACCATTCCAGCTGCTGTACTGTACTCCCACTCCTGATCAGTGTCAGGCAGATTCTCTCTTGAATCGTGTGTGTCAGTTTTTTCACCTCTTGGCCATGTGCCCTTGTACCTGAGGGAGCCTCCTCACCAAAAGCTTGCAGCTTGTTTTGTGAAGTGAAGAAAAGACGAGGTCACTCTCTGTTATACTCTCCGTTTCACCCTCCCTTGCTCTTGTCTCAGTCAGTGCATCATCACCGGGCTTTATTCATTTCTATTAACAGACTGCCTGTCTGGCTTTCTTCCACTTGAGCATGCTGCCCACACTTCATTCAGCAGATTTTGCTTTTGCCTGGTTATGGAGATAGATTTATGGAAAACAGGCAAAGATTAAAATGGAAATGACCGAGCAGGTGAAGTTTCTGATTGTTTTCTTGGACATGGATGATATCTGACATGCTGGACAAATATAAAAGCATTTAAACGATTTATTCTCCGAGGTTTAAGATCAGAACCAATATTGTAAGCAAAGCTTTAGCATATAAGGAAACTTTTTTTTAATGCGCCCAACCTACCTAAACATGGACCTTGCACACTTTTAAAAGAAGATAGATGAAAAAAATAAAAATAAAAGACTTAGAGCTAAGAGCAAGCACATTAAGACAAACTAAAACAACATGAAAAAACAGGGAGCTATAAAAAATATTGGCAAAAAATTCCCATTGCTTGCATCTGCCAGGTGCTGCATGCAGTTTCTTTAGTAAAAATAAATTTCATGCAGATATTCAAACATGAATTGCGTTCACATACTAGTGCATCTCAAAAAATTTGAATATCATGAAAAAAGATTTTTTGTCACTCTTTTCTGAAAGTGAAAACCATATATTATATAGACTTGTTACGCATAGAGTGAGATATTTCAAGCCTTTATTTCTTGAAATGTTGATGATTATGACTTACATATAAGAAAACCCAAAATTCAGTGTCTCAAAAAATTAGAATATTATGTAAGATCAATGAAAAAGGGATATTTTAAACAGAAATGTCAGACTTCTGAAAAGTATGTTCAATTTTATGCCTTCAATACTTGGTTGGGCCTCCTTTTGCATGACTTACTGCATCAATGTGGCGTGGCATGGAGGTGATCAGCCTGTGGCACTGCTCAGGTGTAACGGAAGCCCAGGTTGCTTTGATAGCGGCCTTCAGGTCATCTGCATCGTTGGGTCTGGTGTCTTTCATCTTCCTCTTGACAATACCCCATAGATTCTCTATGGGGTTCAGGTCAGGTGAGTTTGCTGGCCAATCAATCACAGTAACACCATGGTCATTGAACCAGCTTTTGGTACCTTTGGCAGTGTGGGCAGGTGCCAAGTCCTGCTGGAAAATGAAATCAGCACCTCCATAAAGATTGTCAGCAGAAGGAAGCATGAAGTGCTCTAAAATGTCCTGGTAGATGGCTGCGTTGACTGTGGACTTCAGAAAACACAGTGGACCAACACCAGCAGATGC
Organism: Cheilinus undulatus; assembly: GCF_018320785.1. Classification (NCBI taxonomy): domain Eukaryota; kingdom Metazoa; phylum Chordata; class Actinopteri; order Labriformes; family Labridae; genus Cheilinus; species Cheilinus undulatus. Next base: position 42,721,321 of record NC_054865.1, on the reverse strand, counting down.
CATGGCAGCCCAAATCATCACTCACTGTGAAAACTTCATACTGGACTTCAAGCAACGTGGATTCTGTACCTCTCCACTCTTCCTCCAGACTCTGGGACCTTGAAGCAGCAGTCCTGACCTCAACCCCACTGAACGCTTGTGGGATCAGCTTGGGCGTGCTGTTCGTGCCAGAGTGACGGACACAACCATATTGCCTGACTTGCGACAAATGATGGTTGAAGAATGGGATACCATCCCACAGCAGCCTGGTGACCAGCATGAGGAAGAGGTGCCAGGCTGTTGTGGCTGTGTATGGTTCTTCCACACACTACTGAGGCTCCTGTTTGTTAAATGAATAAATTGTTAAAATGCCAAAATGTCTTGTTTCTTCAAACTTGAATCATCCAATCCACCAAACAAGAGTCAATGGCAGAATCAGCTGTTTGGCATTGGCAGAGAAGATTTAGCAAATTTTACATAGGCGCAACCCACATACTCAGCTCTGCTGCTCATCCCACTAATGCATGTTCCTTACAAATTGGCACCATTTAAAAGGGAAATAACGAACTTTTCAATGGTATAAGATTTATTGCCAAGAAGCATTGTGACAACAAAGAAATAATCTACCAAACACAAATTTCCTTTTTTTGTGTGCTAAGTTTCTGTGTGTCAGTGCTTACTGTGAGATGAGGAAGGAGGGAGGAGAGAGGTAAGAGAGAATGAAGGTTGACAGACACATAACAGCAAAAATGAGACAAAGTCATGCTTGCAGTTGTTGTAAACAAAAGAAACGGATGTGTTTATTATCATTCATGTAGACTTGCATTAGGTGTGTACTTAAGGCAGCCATAGATATGTTTTTTCCTTAATAAACAGATCATTGTTTTGGGAGTCATAAGTGTCAGGAACATAAAATCTCCGCGCTGCTTTTCCTCACTGAATAAATTCATGAGTGCTTAATTTGTGTATGTACATACAAGAGCATACTAAATCTCCATAAAACTCAAATATTTAAAGAATAAATTGTACAAACTCAGCTACTGCAGAGTTTAGAAGATTTGTAGCTAAGATGTCAGACTGAATAAGTGTGTGCGTCAAAGGCAGAGTTTTCCCATCAGTAAATGGGTTTTGTGTTATAAATTCAGTGAGAAGCTTAGCTACATTGCAGTTCCTTCTCCTTTTTTTCTCCTTTTGGTAAAGCATGTATTAGGATCAAGGGACATTTGAAACTACTTAAAAATAAGCTGCTTATGCCTTTTTGTCAAGCAGGGTCTAATCAGGGTAATTTAAGCCATATGCTATATTCAGAGCCTAGCTTAAAGTGTCAGCCATGACCAACTTAACAGAAAGTTAGGCTCAGTGTCCTCCTGCTCTCCCACCTGCATGATCCAAGCACCTGTTGGAAAGACTAAAGACGCAGGTGAAAAAGGTTTCTACTCCTACATAAATCCTTATACTTCAAGGCTGCAGTTCTAAATCTTACCTTGTATTTCTGTTCCTGAAAATCATACATCATATAGCAACTTCACATACTCACGTTGGTTTGTGTGTCAGTAAGGGCATTGTATAATTTAGTTGTTTACGACGTACGCATGAGCATATAAGAGGCAAAATATAATAAGCTGTGTCTTGGATGCACCTTCCCTTGATGTTTATTTTTTCTTCAGTCATTGTTTATTCCCATGATGTTCCAGGCTCAGTGTGAACCCATAATAACCATCCTTTGCAATTGAGCTCCTCTCTCATTTCCCCTGTTATTTTTTGTGCGTTGTTTCTTTGAGAACGTCACATAATAATGAATTTGATTGTACCTGTAATTGAGTTACCCTCTCACTGATTCTTTCTTCACATTTCCTTTACACGTGGGTGTGCTTTTGTATGCTTTTGTGAATGCGTGTGTCTTGATGTATAATCTGTACATATGTGGGTGTGTTTCAGTGTCCGCAGAGAATCTGGAAAAGAGCCTTAGGCAGATGGAGCGGCAGCTGCTGCAGCTGGAGAGAGACCTGGAGACTTTCTCCTCCCCTGATGACCCCAACGACATGTTCTTCACTAAAATGGCTATATCCTTTACACATGCATGGATTATTCACTCACCCGACCGTGTAATGAGTCAAACAGACCAAAAGATTCCTGAATGTTTAAGAAGTTAAATTTGTACGTTTAAAGGTGCTGTAGGAATTTTGAACTGAAATATCTACATTATGTCTACATTATTCTAAAAATGACTCCTCCAATGCAATATATTTTAGCTGAGTACTTATATTACCTCAGATATTTCAAACACATGTCAAAGCCACAGAAATTCTTAATTTTTGTAGATATCATGTCTGGTCATGGCACCTCTTGACCTACTGAACAGAATGTAATTATAACATAGAAGGAGGGTTTTAACTTTTTCCTGTTAGAGATTTTGGGAAAAAAAAAAAAAAAAAAAAAAAAAAAGGCTCTAGATTGTATACTAGGTTAACTTATATCCCTGATTTCCTTTAGGCAACAGAGGTGGGAGGAGCAGAACATCTTTTCTTGTTATCTTTAGTTATTGTGTTGATTGAGACTTGTTTGGTGGCATACTCTCAAACTGTTTAAATTAAATAATCTAGGGTTACATAGCCTGAAAACAAGGATTTCTTCCCTCAACCTTTGATTGAACTTTTGTTAAGAAGAAAATGGTTGACCAACCAAAGCCTTAAGAAGTCAATAATCCTTCATCTGTAAGGATTCTTGTAAGAAATTTTGATAATAGGAAATATTTTTCAAAGAATTTCTGTTCAGTCAAATAGATGCATTTTCCCAAGTGTCTATGTAAGGGCTTCTCATAACAAAGGTAGAGGTTTATTTTTCTGTTAAAAAACCTAAAAGTGGTGTAAGGTTAGCTCTCTCACCCTGTTTCAAAGACACACTGTTGATGTGTGTTCAAATAATTAACCACAGTCTGTTCCATGTCTGTTTTTTATATCAGTAGTCTTCTCAGATCTCTTGAAGGAGTACTTCACACTGGGGTCATCTTCAGTATGAAGGGAAAAGCAAAAAATGTAGTTCTTAGACACAACTCTTTGTCTCTCTTACACGCACAAGTTATGGTAGACTTTTCTGAATCAGAAACAGCCATATCGGCTGAGTTTGTTCACACATAAAAGAAATGTTGCTACTTTTTAGGTGTTTTCAGTGTGCTTCCTAAGAAATCCACCTACAGCTACGAAAAGAAAAAAAAGAGCATAAAAAGAATGTTTCTGTAGTGTAAATGGAATACAGTAGTCCAGAGGAGCAGAGTGCAAAGCATGCTGGGGTAAATATTGGATGACTATGTCGAGGTTACTTTATAAAGAAGAAGTTGATATCACAGTATATATACATGCTAATGAAGATCACATGCAGTTTTTCTGAAGATGATACAAGACTGTTTTTTTTTAATCTAATTTTCAGTTATCAGAGTACTAAAATAGAATTTAAATATTTAGTATTTCCTCGCTGTTTCACTGCTGTTTGGATTTGCAGGTCTGTTGCTGACAGCTGTCCATTTCTGCTTGGCAGCATTGTTAATTATTCACAGTCCTCTGAGGTAGTTTCAGTAGATCAGGTTGACAGGCTTGTCTCAGACCAGGTGTGTAAGTGCGTGTTCAATAATACACCCTGTACCTTGCCTCCTTCATGTAGTTTTGATCAATAGCCTGGGGGCTTGGGCACTCATGGCCTGTGCTGTACCAGTTGGCTGAGAACTTGAGTGCAACCCAGAAAGGTTCACTGGGAATGGATTTGACAGCTCTGTCTTTCACTGCTTTGCTTTCCAATTAAGGTGGCTTGTCATAAAATTGTCATAAAACTTTGCAAGACTAATTTTTTAACTCAGAAAAAGGCCTCATTGTAGGCCTTCAGAAATCAAACATACAGTACAGTATGAAACCATGAGTGTTAAGATTAGGCTGTGGAAAACAACAGTTTCACTGACAAACATTTGATCAAAATGTTGTGTCATGTTTGCCGACAACTGTGGGTCTGTGAACTCCATACTAAACACCTTGCTGATAGACTTCAGTTGATTGCTGGCTACTTTGCTGCCTTATTAATGTGCACAACCAGTATCCACAACCTGGAAGTGATTTCTGCACCCTTTGAGCATCATGAGTAATGGCATTTACAAACATGAATATTATGAAGCTCACTGAAAAAACCGTGGTGTATGGCATTTTTGCACATTGAAGTTATCCATCAGTTTTGGTCTTCTTATCCGGGGTCAGTTTGTGGTGGCAGCAGGCTAAGCAAGTCAGCCCAGACATCCTTCTCCCCAGTGACATTTCCAGCTCTTCCTGGTGGATTCTGAGGCTTTCCCAGGCCACATGAGATATATAATCCCTCCATTGAGTGGTAAAAATCCTCCCCCACCCTCCATGTTGGGGGTACTGCAGGAATATGGGGTACTGGGGCCGCTGCGGTGAGCCATCAGGTCCCTGTCCCTGATTTTCATGAACCAGATCTCGAGGTGCAGCCAGGAGGAGGAGGGTTTTCAGTTTGGTGACCTGTTACTTTCATCTTTGCTTTGCAGATGATATGGTTGTTTGGCTTCTTGAGCCTGGAACCTCCAGAAGCCATTGGAGAATTTTATAGAGTGAAGCAGGTCAGAATGAGGGTCAGCACATCCAGGTCTGAAGCCATGGTGGATTGCTCCTTGCAGGTGGAGAATGAGTCTTTGCCCCAAAAGAAGGAATTCAAGTATTTCAGGGTCTTGTTCATGAGTAAGGGTAGAATGGACTGTGAGATTGACAGGCAGATTGGTGCAGCATCGTGGGAGTCGTTGTACTGGATCGTTGTGCGGAAGAGGAAGCTGAGCCAGTAAACAAAGCTCTTCGTTTACTCGTTGATCTTTGTTCTAACCCTCACCTATGGTCATGAACTTTGGGTAATGGCAGAAAGAATGAGATTGTGGGTTCAAACTGGCTAAGTGAGACTCCTCAGGAGGTTAGCTGGGCTCAGCCTTAGAGATCGGGTGAGGAGCTTGGACATCTGGAGGAAGCTCAAAGTGGGGCTGCTGCTCCTTCATCTATAAGATGAGACACTTGAGGTGGTTCAGACACCAGATAAGGATGTCTTCTTGTTGCCTTCCTGTGGAGGTCTTCCAGGTGTATCCAATCGGAGAAGACCTCGGGGTGGAACCAGGTAAATTAAACAAACTAAATAAAGTTATAAAGTTAAAAAACCTTGTGGAGAACTGGTTTGATTGAATAGACTCCAAGTTCAAGGCATCAAGTGACAAGCAGAGGTGTGCTGCGTAACTCCTGAACTGTGAGCCTGTCCAAATCCAAATGGCAAAAAATATGGTTCAGAAAGAGAGGCACAGCTGCAGCAAAACTTCATGTTTTATCATGACTTTGCAGAACAAATTTTACATTACCATGCTGGAAAACAGTTTAAACCACTTTCTACTTTCCAAAAAAGACAGCAGGTTTTATACCAGGGCGACTTATATTCCAGACTTTACATTAAAATAAATATCACTGTGTTTTATAGAAAAAATGAACAAATATCCACACTCATGCTTCCTTCTCTGATTCAGAACACAACTTCTTAGACTTTTTTTCTCAACTTCAGGTTTATAAAGTGGAGCTCTTGAAATGATTTTGACATTTTATCTTTTTCTCACATCAGAGCTTACTGACCATTACAGAAGATTACTTTCTTATCTTGACAGTGACTCACTGTCAGCAAGGCTATAAGATGTCTATGAAGAGCAATCTCAAAGACAAGAAGAACTGCTCTTTTCTTCTTTAACAAGTTTCCCTGCTCAATCTTAAGTATCCACTTGAAAACCTATTCAGTCATGTTAGAATGTGTACACATGAGCTTCACCTGTATTTCCAGCAGTGAAATTGACATTAACCAGCTTGATATCATAAAGTTTCTCAGCTGCTGATCTCGTACTTGTCTGAACGTGTGACATGCTTGAAAAGGATGTGGATTAGAGTAGGAGAAAACAGCAAAACAGAGGGAGAATGAACAAATAAAGAATTGTAGGTGGAAAAATGATGGCGTCACAAGGGGGGTAAAAGATCAGTAAGAAAGCAAGAGTGAACAGGAATTCAGTGGCAGTGAACCACTGCTTTCTCTGGAATAGGGTAGAAGTCAGGAGCAATATTTTGCACCCCATGATACTTATCAACCATGGCTCTCAGCTATTTCTCCTCTTTTCTACTTCTCTTGCTTTCCATCACCAGCTCTAACTTTCCTCATGCCTCTTTCCCCCCAGCTCCTGGCTTGGAAAGATATTACTGACAAGTCAATCTGAGAGCAGGGCCTATTGAACAGCATTTACCCAGCTGTGAATAGGTAGTCCCATCGCCAGCCAGATTCTACTGACGCCAGGCATCAAATAGGTCCATCAGTTGAGCCGTAATGAAAGGGCACAATAGGAGCCAGAGAGCCACCACACATAAGTGATAACACACACGCACACACACAGACTCTACAGCTTCTCATCTGTCATGAGACAGTGATTTTGGGGTTGTAAGACAGACTGCTTGTTCAAGTTTTTTCTCTTTCTTAACTGGTTTGCACAAAAAAACACAAAAGCATTTTTCTGTTTAGATTATATACAGTGCTTAACAAATTTATCAGACCACCTGTCATATTTGTCTCAAAGACCATCCAGCATCATGAAGTGCTTTAATGTAGACTCTTTCATTTTCAGTGAGCTCTCCATGTTTTACCATTTTGAACAGGAATGAGGAATTTCAAACTGAATTCACCTTTTTATACCCCAATTTGAGCCAGCTCACTGGGCTTCTCTGAGACGTCAGAAATTAATCAAGCATAACATTCAACCACTAAAACTCATTTTTCTGTTCAGGAATGCAAGTAAATAACTATAATTTGACATATGAATCAAGACATAATAATGTGCTGTACTATTTTTTCAGTTCTTTTGTAAATCAGTAAATTTGAAAATTCATGGATAACAGTAATAATTATATTTTAGCATTAAAAATATCATTTGGGTTAAAGAGCTTCTACATATTGGTGTATTAACCATTGCAGAAACAAAAAAAATGATTTTGGTATTTACCAATGCTGTTAATTTAGGGCAGCTGTGGCATAAATCTTACTTTGGGTGGTAGTCTAACAAATTTGTTAAGCACTGTATGTATGCACCAAAAGCTGTTCTTCTGGAAAGAGAGTCCATAAGATAGTGAAAACATGTAATTGTTTCTTAACTCATCCTTTTAAGGCTTCTGTATAGAGTTTTGTGTTTGTATGTGTGGTGACTGACTTGCGTCAGACTCGCTTAACAGTATGCTCTGGTAGTAGGCAGGAGCTGTATTAATGCTCTCGCTTCTCCTCCCACTTTGCTTTAACACTGACACCTCTACAGCTTATGTTGACACAGCCATTATCCATTTGTCCTCATCCACACACACACACTCACACAAAGACACACACAAATGATCCAGCAGAGCAGAGCTGTCATTTGCTTTGCTGGGTTTAACCAGCAGGACCTGCTTAATGCTCTTCAATCTTCCTTGTAAGTCAGTTTGGGCACAGACCACTGTGCTGGGGATAATACAATTCATAATATTAACCCAATCTTTTTGTGTTGGGGGAAATTTCTTTGAGGACATACTCTAAAGTAACCTCAAAGGGATAAAATAATAATACTAATAAATAACTCTTTGTGTGGCCTACTCTTTTCAAAACCATATTTGCAAAGTTCTTCCCTTAAAATATAAAACAACAATACAACAATGGCCCAAGAACACAAAAATAAGTAACAAAGATCATAATTTATTAACCACACATCAACAATCAGAGATAAGAAAATAAGAAGAAATAATTATCCTCTTACATTGTATTTTTAAAAGTGGATTTTGAGCAGAGGTTTGAAAATGAAAATGATTTTTCTAGCTTACCTTCCTCTGACAGACTATTCCGCAATAACAGACATGGCTTTCAAACAGAGAAAGCACAGTCACCTTTTGTTCTGAGCCTTGACTGCAGGACAACTGAAAAGTCCATGCCAGAGGAGCTTAAGCTCAAAGTAAGAAGTTTAAAGGTCAGTGATACAGCCAGAGGACAGACCCCTCTGTGCCTTAAAAGCTGTCAGTCATATCTTAAATCAATTCTTAAATTTACAGGAGGCCGATGCAGGTGAGCTACAAACAAGTGTGATTTCTATTTTCTTTTTACTTTGGAATTTTGAGAGACATTTAATAGTTAGCAGGCATATGGAGGACCTACCAAAAAGCCTCCGAGACCCATAGTTCAAAATCAACAGATAGTGCACCCCTTTTTCATTGTTGATAAATGATATTTGTTCAAATTGGACATTTACTGGCCTCATTCTGGGAGTAACTACTCATTTAAATTGAATCCAAATCATGGAAAAGTTTTGTGCAGAGCCAGAAAATACTTCATAGAATAACAGTTATGTAGCTCATATGCAAAAATTAGCCCATGTGGAAGCTGTGCCACAACCTCAACATGCATCAAACCCCGACATGCATGTAGGTACAAAGGGTCAGTCACGTTGAGTTTAGGCATTGCAGGAGCATGAGAATGCATGGCACAGTGAGAGATCCACATACACACATGGTCAGACATGCATACAGCACTGCGCCGTCCTGCTGGCTCCAGTGATCCCGTTTTTGCCTCTGGAAAGCCTCTGTTACTACCTCAGAGAACGGCACTGAAGGGATAGCACACTCCTCCCCCATTATGCCTCTGTGATGTTCATAGTGGTTATATATTACATAGAACCTTTGTGTAGTGAAGAGGTAAACATCAATTTACCGTCAACTTTTGTGTTTATATCAACTGTACTATCAGCACTAGTAATGAAATATGCAATCTTATATAAACTGATTGGTAGTGATTTAAAAAGCTAACAGCAAGATGAGAAATGCCCCGAATTTTAGCCTTATTATTTTGAAAGTGTATTTTTTTCTTGGTTTCTGTTTGTATTAGCAGTAATATTGTGTATATCAACTACACCAGCACACTTTGCCATCAGCAAGACATGAGTCACAGATGCTGCAGGCTGCAGGGGTTCATAGAAGCGAATACACTGTAGCAGTAACACGACTGACAGTAACAGAGCTCTAAATGCCAACATCACAGTCACCACCAACAGTGTGTTTTCCAGCTTCAGGTTCTTATGGCAACAAGTGTAAAGATATTTTATAGCTTTACCGATCCTTTTATTTCTCTCATAAGTGAGCAGACTGCTGGTAGAAACATTTAATTAACCCTTAATCCCTGAGTCTGTTAACCTTGACCACAGCCCTCACAGCTTCAGCAAGGTTGCACGAGAGCAGTACGGCAAGCTGGTGATCATGCACAGCAATATGGAGACGCTGTACCAGAACATACTGGAGTATTTTGCCATTGATCCCAAGAAGACATCTGTGGAGGAGCTGTTCACTGATCTCAGCAACTTCCGCTCCATGTTCATTGTGAGTGTACTCATACCTGAAGTATGAAATCTTTGTTTTCTACACGTCTGAGCACAGGCTGTTATTTTGCATTCTGGGTGTATTTTAAATCTGTTTTTTGCTATATGCTCCTGAGACCCGAGCTTTATTTGAAATGCAGTTTTAGTTTCTCCCACTTCTTTGGTTTCAGTTGGACCTGATGAGTTTAAAATCTTAGCCTTCTTTTTGAACAGGAATTAGTTTAGACCAAAAATGATGTCTGCGAATCTCCTGAAGGTCCGGTTCCTGCAGAAAATCCACCACTGGATTGGTTTTCAGCAGATGTTTTGGCTGAGATGTTGGCCAGTTGGTCAGTTGTTGGGGGTCTTCTGCCAGTCAGTAATAGGGTCATTCATTGAATGAGAGATGGGGAAATCATTTTTATTATTTTGCTCATGGACCACAGGGACATTTTAAGGCCAAGGATCAACAAAATTACACTAAACATTCTGAATGTCTTTGAATATTTCCTTTCCAAAATCCACTTAAGTTCCATAATTTTTTAAAGAAATATCTACATTTTCTGCAATCTTAAACATATTTTCAAGTGTTGTATATAAAGTACCCAAAAATGTATTAATGTCATAACTATTAGAAAGCATAAATATGCCAAAAAATTTTTCATAAAGCCCACATAATTCCTGAAATTTCTCTAGCAAATTTCCCTTCAATTTTCTCACCAAATTCCCCAAAATTAACGAACAAATTCTCCAATATTCCATGAAAATGGTGTAATGTTCCCCCAAATATCCCCAAAAATTCCGCAAATATGAAGTCCTTAAGAATTTACACAATCTCCCAAAATACCAATCCAATTCACAGAAAATATAATAAATTTCTGAATTTAAATTCCTAAAACTTCCAAAGCAAATGTCCCCAAAATTAAGTTCTCAAAATTTGCAAAAACGTTTCCCAAATTTCCATAAGAACTTCTGAAAATGTCCCAACACATAAGTTGTCCCAAATATCCTAACAAACCTCCCAAATTCCCTTGAAAATGTGAAACAAAAACAAAATTCCAATAACACTCTCAGTCTTATCCCTAAAATTTCCATGGAAATACTTGGAAATTTCAAAGCTCATTTCCCAAAATATATTTTTAAAAATCCCTAATATTTTGTGAAAATTTAATAGCAATTTTTTCCCAGCATTTCTAGCAAATTACATAAACTTTAAAGAACATTCACGACAAAAACATTGGATCGTATCAGTTGTTACTATGTTGTGGAAAAGCCAAAATATATTGTCATTTTATGAATATGCCGGGTCTTAGGAGGTGGAAGTATTCAAAATCAGTTACAATATTACTATGCTACAGCTTTACTAATTTTAATTGTATGAGAAAGCCTTGTAAACATTGATATGCTTGATTTTGCTGTTATTTGGAATTGTTGCATTTAATGGATTTTGTCATTTTTTATGTTTTCTGATTTTACTCAGGAATTCAGGGTTTTTGTTTTGGTGGGCATGTCTGCTTTTTGTTGCATACAGCCCTGAATATAAAAAAGAACAAGACAAATGGCATTTTAGCTGCAGTGTCGTGCCAGGCTTTGAAAAGGACCGCAGTAAATCTTGAGTAGGTGTTTGGAAACTCCTTTAAACTTTTACTATTGGTATGCATTAGCCATATCAAGACGGAAGCTTAAATTCTCACCACAGTGTCCTGTGGTATAATGCAAATCAGAACAGTGCCAGTCCTGTGTAGTCCAGTCCCACCAAGACATTTATGTCATGGCTGAGCTCTGTGGCCTTATCAGTCCGGTGCTGCTGTTAGCTGTGGAGCTGTGGAGACCCACTGTGTTTAATCAGCGGGATTAGTGGCACAGGCCACTGGGCGCGACAGATAATAGTAGCTAATTAGCCTACTAAAGTTCCAGCCCTGCCCCCATCTTAACATCTACCTCACACACACAAATGGATTTCATGCCTCTTTGCCTTTTTTTCTGCACAGTCATTAGTTAGGCTTTAGATTTTCTTCTACTCCGAGGCTTTGTCACTACATCGCTGTGATTTCTCAGAGTATGGACAGTGATTGTCTTTATCCTGTTCTTTTACATGCATGACATGTTATTGCAAGTTTTTCAAGACCTAGCATACCATACGAAGGTGTTTTCACAAAAACAAAGGTGTGCCAGTCATTTTGCTCCTATCTGCAGGCTCATTTTCCCTTGTTTTTCCTTGTTTTCTCAATGATACTCGCTTGTGCCCCTGGCAGACATCTACTGTCTACTCCCCAAATTACATAGAATATACACCAGGTATACAAAAATGTGACCATTAAACAGGCTTTCAGAGGATTTCATTTTACTTGACTGTTATGTCTCAATTGAATTGTGAAAAACATTCAATACATTCAGTTCAAAACAGTAAAATAGTTTGTGTTCAAGGTGGCCAGTAAGGTCAACCACCTTAATCATGAGAACTTTTTCAAATTTAAAACAACAAGAATACAAATTAAAGCAATAGAAAGATGATGCAAATTTAATAAATATGCAGCAGAATCCAAAAGCAAGTATATGAACAGCAAACATTGCAAAGAACAAAATCCTTCAAATCAAATGCGACAGGAAAATGCTGCATATCAAGTCAGCATAAGAGAAGTTCTCTCTCATTCTAGAGGGAGCGACAGGGAAGCAAGCAGCCCTTTTAGACCTGAGAGACAGAACAGAAGACAGGGTGTTTTAGTTTTAAAGCAGGAAGAAATGCAGCGTAATGAGGCAACATAAAAAGGTAAGTATTCTTTTTTACTTTCTCCCTACTTCAAAAAAATCCCACTCTCTCATCTGGTCTCCTCTCTTGGGTCAAAAATCAAGCTGTTCCACTTGCGCTCACCCTTGGGGCCTGAATAACTTCTGTAGGCTTGACTGAATATGCAATGCTTTCTGGTGCATTTGTTGTTGTTGGTTTTCAACTTAGCAAAGCATGTCTGCAATTTTACTGTCTTTGCTGTTCTCTTGTTTGTTTCTTTGGCTTTCTTTCTAAGCCATCCAAACATTTGTTATTGGACTCGTCTGAGACAATGAATGATAAAATTTAAAATTTGGGATGGAAATGTCTGCCTTTGACTAGAAACCCAAGTAATGTCAGCTGGTAACAAGGTCTGAACTCATTCAAAGGTGTCCAGCCTTCACATTTCCACTTGTACCTATGTGTGTACAGTGTGTTAAGATAGAACAAAAGTTTTATCTGTCCTTTTTGGTATAATGATATTCACATCCTTAAACTTTCTGTAAAATTAGGAATGTTAGTAGAGGGTAAAAAAGAAATTACCCATTTAAAGCCCTATCTGGCCTAACTAGTGACCTTCAGTCCTTCTCCTGTGTAACTGATATATATTTTTTGCATATCTCAGATACATGCATGGTAGCAATCTGTTTACATAGTAAACAAAAACATCTCCAGAGTGTAAGGCCAGGCAAAGTCTACAACACAAAGTGTCTGTGCAGATATGGAGCGGTTTGTAGTATGTTTGTGGAGTACGGTAGATGAGCTCTCAGCCTTTGGTTACATCTATAGGGGTGAAATCAGCACCCAGAGTCTGGTTGTAACATTTCCCAGCTCTGCTGATGGTTAATCTCTAATTTAGGAGTCTTTTTTATTCAAACCGGCACTTTACAAGATTTATCCACGTCACATTAAAACCAGGGTTTTCTTTAGATGCAGGAATATGGCCTAAAGAGGGAGACAAGCTTGCATCAACTACCAGGTGAATCTCTGTATATCCCATGATGCTTGAAGGTGTTTTGTAGGGATGCACAATTGTAAATTTTTGCCCACATGCTGATATTGCCAAACACATTTTAACCTATACCCATTAATACACACCTTTTTTTAATAATTAAAAACACAAAGTGTCTCACATTACACATTTTTGCTACTTCTGGTCTTTTTAACCCCTTTCGCAGTTTTTTCCACCCACTTTGCCCCTTTGTAGTGCATTGTAGTAACCCATTTTGCTACTTTCACCTCATTTGTGCCTCTTCTAATCCATTTTTCACAGTTTTAAACTTGTTTTCACTACTTTATCTGGCCATTTTGCAACATCTTTGCCACTTTAAAACCATTTTTGATACTTTTTGCTTTTGTCAACCCATTTTTAGCCACCCTGTAAACCTTTTTCATCACTACACCTGCATATTTATGCCACATCTAAGTCACACAGGCTGCATTTAACAAATGTTTTGAATTGATTAATTATGTCTACCTTAAAGTTGTCTCAGTTCCTTCTATTTTTGGTATCTTTACATTTTTTGACATCATGGCTTAGCTTTGAAGTCTGACATTACTTTCTTGGTGGTTTAGTCAGTTTACCAATCATACTGTAATTAAAAAGGTAAATCTGATTTAAGAAAAGGGGTTTAGATTTCATTAAAGGCTATAATAAACCTCTGCATGAATAAACAGAATTAATTTTGGGGTGCTTTGAAAAGGTTTACTATTTGAGTTGAACACAAAGTATGGTTATAACAGATTAATTTACAATGGGTCATGATTTTGCTGACCTCCTCATGAGTCCCTCATTTGGCTTGATCCAAGCAAGTCCCAAATATTAAAGCCAATTTATGCTTTATACCCCCTGACACATCAGCTGTACATATTTGCAGAAATGTTCATATCTGTTGATACTGATTGAGCTTTTTTTTTTTTTTTTGCTAATATCTGCCAATACCAATATCATGCTGATAACACTGTGCATCCCTACTGTTCTGTTTTAACCACTCACTTGCAAGACACAATGCATGGGGGCAAATTCTATAGAATGTTGCATGCAATGGGTGATGCTGGCAGTTGCATATGAAGTCATGATGACACGTCAGACTGATATTGGTTGCACTGGTATATAGAACAGAAGCCACATTTAGATTTAAAAAAAGGTAATTATCGTGCGTAATATTCACCTGATATAGGAGTAGTAGTCAAGTAGCCTGATAAACTGACTGCCGTTTATGGCCTCCAACCTGTGACTTAAGGAATGGCAACACCTACACTTTCTTCACAGGGTCAGTGAAACACACAGGCAATGACAGAAGACATGCTCCCAGGTGCTTTCCTTTTAGCCAGGCTATTCCTTTTTCCTTAACCCATGCTATTGATCCCATGACATATCTTGGGCTGTGATTCTTTTGCTCACTCTAATGGCCAAAACCCCATTTTCTACTGGCTGTTTTCAGACATGGATCAAACCCAGAGCAAGTGATAAAATACCTCAATATGTTTCACCCATTAATTTAATGTCAGTTAATGAATATGAGAAAAATATACTGCATGATAAGGGCATGTAGTGTGAGATATTGTGGCTGTAATCCATTTAATTTTAGCTTCGTGGGTCAGCTGGAGTTTTGTAGCAGCCTTTTATGTTCCGACCAAACATAACAGTTAATGACTCAGCCAGTGAAAGGTGAACAAGCCAAGTGTTATAAAGACCAGCATTATATGGTCAGAACTCCCAAGGTAGCTATTTATTCCCCTGTGATGGGTCAAGGTATAAGCAGCTTACATCCTCAGCAATTCGTTCAAATGGTCACGTCACGCAGACATATCTAGGGAGAAGCCAAGGCTAGGTCAATGAACGTAGGCATACAGTAAATCTCAGCAGTGTAACCTCTCGGTCAAATCTGTGTCAGCATTTACCCTGCTGTGCCAAGGCCCATGCTAATAGGAGCGTGCTGTCTCCAGACCTCTGCCTGAAGCCAACCAAGCCTTGAATTGTGGGTATGTTGTGCGATGAATGTGCGCACATGTTTGTTTGTGTGCGTATGTCATTTTGTATTGGCAATTTTTTTTGTAGGGGAAGCTGCTTAGCTTTTTCACACAAAAAAGGAGGTAGACACACGCTCGTAGACACACGCTCGTACACACACATACAGCATGCTCAGTCACCCGTAGGAAGGAGACCCAGGGCGAGGCCGCACATCTGACAGGAATCCAATTGAGCGTGTCTAATGGCGGACATCCAGGAGAGGAGGAGGAGGGGGAAGCAGACCTGCAGTGATGAAGGAGAGCGGAGGGCAATTTCCTCTGAGAGCTGGTTCGCTCTCACTCTCACTCTCCCTCTCTAGATCTTTCTCTCCTTCAGCTTGGCATTACAGTGAAAATGAATGCTTTCTCAGAAAGCAAAAATGGCATGACTCCTCATCTTTTCGGAGTTTCAGTCCTTTCGTCCATATCTGTCAAAATCAATTTTCCTTTAGTTTTTATCATCTTTCTATAATTAGGATAATAGCTTCTTTCAAGTTGAATTTAAGTTAAAAAAAACAAAACAAAACAAAGTTCTCTGCGCTTTACTTAAAATGGCCTTTATTAAATCACTACACTCAGTTAAAGCCCACACTGCTTTCTTCTTTTTCTATTATGATTTTGCTAATTGGTTCTGCAATATCAGAAGACAGTGTGGCCTTTAGCACACTCTGTGATCATATCATTTTCGATTTAACAAAGATGTTTGGATGTTATGCTCTTATAGCCACTCCCTTTCTTGTCCTATCTTTTTGTGAAGTTTAAGACTGATCCTCTCTTAAACAAGCCCACTTGTTGTATTGACCCGTTATTGACTAATCAATGTTTTCCCGCTGCTGCTGGCAGCAGTAAGGGGTCTGGTTCAAGATAAGATGTAATTTTCTCTTTTCAAACTTCCTCTTTAGGTCTGAACAGCCATATTATTTAAACCACCTGCTTTTCACTTAATGACAATTATGGTCCACAGAGACTAAATCCTACCGCCTCTGGTGTCCTGATTTTTTTCTCATTCCCCTCCATAGAATTCATATTTGTTCTTCAGTGTAGATAAGACTAGTATTACATTTTTAAATACATTTTCAGGGTTGTTAGAAGAAAGCTTCCCATTTTCAGTTTCCTGCCATACTTCGAGTGCTTACTGATTGGCACAAACTTTTATAGAAGCATTTTTTTTTAATTGGGACATAATAGATCTTTATTTGAGGCATACAGTAGGTAGGTGGGTTGGCATTATTTATTTGTGTTATTGCTACAAACTAAAACTCTTCAGGTAACATAAAAAAAGTGATTTATTTTAAAATGTTTATATTTGAGCCATTTATGCTTGTATTTGACAGCTAAGTGTAAATGATTGGATACCAGAGAGGGAGAGGGAGGAATGCCGTGTGACAAAAAGAGCTGCACCCAGTTGGCGGACTAGCCTAGCCATGCTGCCTGAAAATTACAACAATAAAATAGTTTCAATAAATACAATATACTTGCCTCTGGGGTCTCCTCTAGCTCTTACAATTGTGATTTAAACATAGAAGACTGAAGCTATATATATTTTTTTGTTTTGTTTCTATTTTTTCATCAACTCTTGCATGAATTTTCAAAAGTAAACAGATCACTGTCCAGTTAAAGGTCTAAAAACATAAAAAAAGCCTTTCCCCTTCCAAACCTGCTAGGTCTTTCCCTTTTCTATCCTAGCACAAGATCAAGTGGGTTATTTTAATACCATAGGACTGTTGCCTCTTTAGCCTTTGAATTTGGCACCACCTGTTTTGTAACCTTGCAAAGCCAATGGATTGGCCAAATTTCATGTCTGTCATCATCAGGCAGATCCATCTCGCAAAACTCCATTCTGAAACACTTGTACCAGGTCTGAGAACAGACCAGACCAATTGATATCATTTGAGGAGAATGAGGGCATGGTTTAGTTGTACTGAAGGCTGGTAGCAATGGCTGCCACCAGTGTAGCAATTAGCTCATATGTAGCCATAGTATAGCAGCAGTTTTGTCAGAAATGAACCACATTTCTTTATTAAAAGCAACAAAGTACCACACTGAAAGCTTTTTATGACAGAAATGGTGTTCTCACTCTTCTCCTGACCTGCTTTGCCATGAGTTTGTGAGGATTATGGGCAGGCAGTTGTGTATTGCAGGGTATATACAGTATACCCACTTATTTTTAGCCTCCATAAAGAGTATATGAATTCAGAGTATACCTACTTCTGTATGTACTGCTACACCACTGCAGAAAGGGTTTAGTTGTGTTGTAGGTCAGTATATGCCGTGGCTGCTAGTGGGGCGATTAGCTCAGATGTAGATTTAGCAGGAATGTTTATCAGTTCTTGACAACAATTTTTTATTGAAAGAGGAGCAAAGAACCACACTGAAAGTCTTTCTTTGCAGAGATGTTTTTGCATTTCTCCTGATTGACTTTTGCATGGGTTTTATCCACCGACAAGCTCTGCAGCTTTTTAACTATGACAACACCTGTCAGCAAAGCTCACATTTCTTCCCGGAGCTGCACATACTTACAATCTCATTTTGTCGTGTTGCTCTGATTGGCCCATAATGAATAGAATCACTTTCCGAGAATTACTTGAAAAGTCCTGCCCTTTCCAAATATTTTGTTTGGGAGGTTTCCCAGATCAATGTGAAATATATGCATGCAATGGAAACGGTCTATCTGGCATATCGGGTTACCTCTTTTGTTTTAGTTAAGATGCATTTTACAGCTTCAACTCTTAATCTTTGATCGAACATCATCATTAATGAAAATTGCTTTTGATTTTATCTTTTCAAATTATTTCCTATCTTTCTTTATCTCGAATTACTATAATGCCAGATGCTTTTTCATGGCAAATATCTTTTGTGGAAAGGGTTTTTGTTAAAAGACATTTTTCCTCCTCTATATAGGGCCATTCCTGCTAACTGTCATCAGTGCTGATGAAGACTCCTTGCTAAAACATGCCAGTTGCTGGTCTGTACATTGCTGCTCTGCCCAAATTGAAAGATGCTTAAGGACATTTTGTGTGCTCACTGTTTTGTTTTCCATTTTAAATGACTTCCCCATAATAATACAATAATAATGCTTTGTGCTATTCCACATGGTGCTGTGATGCTGTGATCCTGTTGTATTTCACATATTTTGTAACATTTTACCAGCTAAATGTCACCATGCTTATTTCATTACTGACTGTTACCTGGTAGCTTCCTGTGTCCTTTAAGACTTAATTCATCCTCAGCTGACTTTGGAAGTTGGGGAGGTTGTTCAAGAAATACCTACTTCAGACTGGTAGCACCTGTAAGTTTCTTTGTGTTGAAGTATAGCCTACGTAAGCCAGAAAGAGGGCGTAAAAATCAGTTTAACGATGTTTTAACCCTCAGATACCCTAAAAAAAGTGTTACCTACCTTTCCACTAAGACATTCATGTAAATCAATCTCTCATTTATGGGTGAATGGAAACCAGGAAAAAGCATGCAAATTCCCTTTATGCTAAATAGAGGAACACGTTAGCTGGCATTTGGTGACAAACAGGCAAAACTACAAATTTAAGGCAATGACTCTGGCATGAAAGCCTAATATCATAAAATGCATGTATTTTAACTGCTATTACCGGTTTAAATGGGTTTCACTGGGGCATTTTTGGTTACGAGGGTGCAGAGTGTATACAGAAAGTTTACAGAACTTACTATTGAACCCTTACAGTTTCTGATATTAAAATTTCAAAATGCTATGAAAAAACACCCCCCTAAATCTATGTTGTATAAGATAGCCAAAGTAATCAAAAAAGAAAACAGAAAGTGAGCAAAAGCTGCAAGCCAGCTTTGTCAGACACTTTTTTATTTATTTGTCTGTTTGTTTATTTTGGCCTTGCTTTTGATTACAAAATACAAAACCTGTCATATATTTTACAAAACGTTAAGTCTTCAAACAGATTTAAGGTGACAAACTGTGAGCTTTTTGAAGTGACTCAGACTAGATTGCTTTCTGTTTTAAAATTGTTTCTGCTGAGGTTGTGTTTTTGTTTGTGTGTTGTTAGAATTTAACTTTAGTGATGAAATTTGACAAATTAATGAGCGAGCTGCTTTGTCGAGAGAAGAAGGAAAGAAGTGTCAAGAGTTTGACTAAGTTCACATTAGGCATCCATCACAGCTGTCTAGTTTGTAACCTGGGATCACTTAATTATTGAAAATGTATTATGTGTCAGTACTCTTTTTGTGCCTTTTCTTTTTCCTCATTCTGCCTGCCTGTAATGTAGCAGATTGGACGCCCATTAAGAATATAGTCATTTGTGAATCAGTGGTTGCCAGGAGCAACTGACATTTTCATTCCATCAAATCCGAGTTAATTTTGTGGAGGAGTTGGTTTCATTTAAAAAGTAGACCTCAGAAAAGCTTTAGTTTCTCTCAGACATTTGGTATTCATCTCTCCTTTCCCGTTTCCTTCAGCACTCTTTTCTTCCCCTGGTTTTCTGTGAGTCCTACACATTGGTACAATTAGTTGCTTTTTTATTTCAAGTGAGTTAGGGAACTGCATTTTCTGGTGGTCTGTTTATAAATGAGAAAATGAGATCTTCTGCAGCCAAAGATCAAGGTCTGACTTTGCAGATTGAGAGCATCCATTGAGTAGCAGTATAAAGTAAAAATGTATTTACCACCTGTTTGCTGCCATGAAGAAACAGGACATTAAAATTGGCTACTTATAGTAGGGCCATTTCTGCTGGTTTACATTCTGTGTACCCTGCTATTAATAGTTATTTCCATTGCTGTTTTTCTGCATTTCAAGGGGACTGTTGATCCTAAACTATGATGTTCTATGAATTCATGTTTATCATATCATTACCAGCAATGGTCACTTGTATGCAGACATAATAAGGGGCTGTCAGTGGGCCTCAGTGAGTGACTACTCCTCTTTATTATGCTATTGTAATTTTCCATACGCTTCACAGCTCTCATAGTGTGCCTTTCAGTGTATCTATTCCTGTGGCTTTGGCATTAGTATTCTATTACTGATCTGCCTGTCAAACCACGCTGTGTGAATAAAGCTAGAGGAGGGGAGACGAGGAGGAGTTGGGTGTTTGATAAAAAGCCCAGACTCGCTTGCTTTAAGTGACTGGCTATTGATCAGGATGGCAATCATGCTAGCACTCATTTAAATCATATGCTGTCCGTCTCTTGGCTGTGGCATTATTGAGCTATAGACACCATTGTGCCAGTTTAACAAGCCTATGACTCTGGCATTATAGTGCCTTTACACACAGTAGTTGACATGTACTACACAACATTTACCTAATAGATCCCCAATGGACAGCTAGAATAGAACTGATGATGCTTTTGAGACATTTAGAGGTTGGTGATATTTGCTCAAAAAATCTAAATAAAATTAAGGATGTACAATATTATCAGCATGTTGTCAGTGTCAGCAGATATTAGCTCAAATAGTTGATTATCAACAATTAGGATAATTTCTGCCAATAATGGCAACCAATATATTGACAGCAAAAATCAGCCTGTATTGGCTATAAATATTGGCCATGTGTACCAATACATTTCTGGAGTGTTAAGTAAAATCTAAAACCCTGATTCCCATAAAGTTGGGGCACTGTGTAAAATGTACATACAAACAGAATACAATGATTTTCAAATCTCATAGTTTATTCACAATAGAGCACAAAAAAAAGATGTTGAGACTGAGACATTTTACCATTTCATGAAAAACATTAGCTCATTTTGAATTTGATAGCAGCAATAAAGGTCAAAAATGTAGGGACAAGGGCATGTTTACCATTGTGTAGCACCTAATCCTTTTAACAACAGGCTGTAGACATCTGAGAAGTTGGGAGACCACCTGCTGGAGTTTTGGTATAGAAATGTTGTCCCATTGTTGTCTGATGTAGTATTCGAGCTGTTTAACAGTCCTGGGTCTTCCTTGTCATATTTTTTGTTTTGATTATGTGCCAGAGGTTTTCTATAGGTGAAAGGTCTGGGCTGCAGGCAGGACTCTTTTAATGTGAAGCCATGCTGTTGTGATGGATGCGGTATGTGGTTTTGTTTGTCTTGCTGAATTGTGCAAGGCCTTACATAAAATTGATGTTGTCCAGATGGGAGCATATGTTACTCTAAAACCTGTTTTTCCTTTAAGCATTGATACAGACTTTCATATGTGTAAGCTACCCATGTCATAGGCTCTAATGCAACCCCATCCCATCAGAGATTCAGCCTTTTGAATTGTGCGCTGATATCATGCTGGACAGTCCCTCTCCTCTTTAAGTCCACAGGACAAGGCATCCATGGTTTCCAAAAAGAATTTCCAATTTTGATTCATCTGACCACAGAACAGTTTTCCATTTTGCATCTGTCCATTTTAAATGAGCTTCGGCCCAAAGAAAATGGCAGCGTTTTTAGGTTATGATCAAATACAGCCTCTTCTTTGCATGGGAGAGCTTTAACTTGCATTTGTGCATGGCAAAGCAAACTGTCGACAGACAGGGATTTCTGGAAGTGTTCCTGAGCCCAGGCAGCGATTTCCAGAACAGAATCATGCCTGTTTTTGATGCAGTGCTGCCTGAGGGCCCGAAGATTACAAGCATCCAATACTGACTTTCAGCCCTGTCCCTTGTGCACAGAGATTCGTCTAGATTCTCTGAATCTTTTGACGATACATTGCGCCTCAACTTTTTAATCTTGGGGTTGCAAAAGACATCCTGTCGTAAGACCAGATGGAAACCAGTGGAGCTTGGAGTACAAGCTAATGTTGCACAAGCTCTTCCAGTCTGAAGAGCTGTATCCCATGAGTTAATAGCCTGAAATGATTCAAACTACAGCTTAATCTTTATTGGACCATCAGAGAATTGTTAATTAGGAAGGAAATGAACTGGCAACTGGAACTCAGTGCCTATGGTTGAAACACAGAGGCTGGTCAAAAAGACACTGGAGTAAAGCTCTTTTTCCCTCATATTCTAGCAAAGTTAGATGTTTTGCAGTGAACTTGTTTTGCACAAAAGTACATTTGTGCAGTTTTCAGAACTTTTTGTTGACATCAGAGATAAAAGAGAAATTGTTTCTTTAAGTCAAGGTGACCTGCAAAATGTGTACAAAGGAACTCTTTGTCTTCACTTACTTATATTGCTGGTGTCCTTAGATCTGTCAGTATACAGATGATGATGATGATGATTCCTCCTACTGCAGTGTAAAGACATGCATTTTTTTAGACAGATGATAACATGTAAATAACTGATAATTGATACTGATATTGAACTCAAAAAACAAGTTCTCAAACATAATAGCCTTTAAGAAGCCAGTGAACTAAGCCAGCACACTGTCATATGGTCACTGCAAAATCCAAGCCAGAAGTTTTTTTTCTTCTGCTCATGCATTTAAGACAAGTTACAGACCAACGTTTTTCAGAGGGGAGGAATTTCACAGGCACATTGTATGTCACAGCTTCCTATGGGAATGACAGAACTTTCAGTTGTGTAAACACACTTGAATGAAAATGAGTGGAAACATCAGGTGTTCCTTTACTTTGCCATTAGCGTGAGTCAAACAACCTTATGCCCTAAAAAGAGAAATAAAATTCTGTGATTTGATGTAGAGCTGAAGTTTCTGCCATGTCCTCATTAAATTCCAATTTTTTAGAAAGGAGTATACAAAGGAAAATGTGTTTTTTATTTGCAGATCTTTTATTTTCTAAATTTAGCAGCTGATTTAGTGTTGGGTAGTCAGTTTTTGTCGAAGGTGGTGTAAATATGGACTTGATGTCAACATCCACCCACAACGCAGCATCTGTAAGCAGTTTTCAGCTCAGCTTCTACTATATTGCACAGTTCAGTTGTTATATTTTAACTGCAGCGCTGTTAATGTTATTGAGTCCATCTGCTGTGAAGTGACTGGGAAAGCTCCCACTAGCCGTCAGGTGATGCTGAAGTTGTCCTGCTGACCCTAACACCTACAGATGCTGGCACACTATGTCTGTATACTGACATTACTGTACATAATTTATGCTTAATATACATTTTTCTCTGACTAAGTATCACTTTATTTATTTTCTACACCAAAAAATGCTCATGCATTCTTTACCTTAGAAATGAAATCTTGATTAGGATCTTTGTAGCTTCTGAGTATAAAGAATAAAGAACTAGTAAAATATCACATTTTATTACTTAAAAAAGGGGGGAATTTTCCATTTTTCTTTTTTTTTTTTCAATGTGCAGTTGAGAGTCGAAATAAAATAAAATAAATAAACAGAGCTTATCCTTGTCTTAAGGTCATTCCCTCCATGCTCTTCTGAATCTCTCTCTTCATTCTTTGAAGTTAAAACCGGGCCGGCAGTGCACCTCAGAAGCTTTATCTGACTTAAACGGTGCTCGATAAAGACATCTGTGGGGTTTGACAGCTGCCTGTGCCTATGACAGCCTCTACACTTCTGTAATTAACCCCACTTAGCAATATGTCTTGTATTCTTTTTCTTTCTGCCTTTGTCTCACTTTCTCTGTCCCCACAGCAAGCACTGAAGGAGAACCTGAGGCGGAGGGAGTCGGAAGAGAAGCAGAAGAGGGCACGGGCAGCGAAGGAGAAGGCAGAGCGAGAAAAGCAGGAGAGGCAGCAGAAGAAGAGGAGGCTGCTGGAAGTCAATGCAGGTAGGGGTTGTTCAATCTGCTGCGCCTGTCAATGCTTGCATTGTTAAGCCCTTTACAGGCAGCTGTGCGCTTAATCAATCTGGGATCAAATGGTGTAAGAGATCATTCAAAGACAATGACACCCATTTATCAAGTGAACACAAGTTCCAGTGAAATGGATTAGAGGAGACACCTATTTTCTCACAGTTCACTTTCAGTCTGCAAGGAAAAAACACATCCACACAGAAAGCATTTTTGATTGATGGAGACATGACTACAAAAAGGACATCATTGAAACACAGAGATATTTAAAATGTAGATTTCCCACTGTGTAATATCTGAAGAGGACTAGGATAAATCTAAGTCTATTTGAATTATAGAGGGTTTTTTATTTCTGAACAATTGATCAAATATAGTATCCAAGAACATACAAGACATCAACATGCTTCATGTTTCTCTGAAATATACAGTAAAGGCCACATTTACATTGTGTTTCATCCTCCTCTTGGGTTTTAAAGGTGATATTGGAATTATTGATTGTTTACTGATTTAAAGTCACCTCTAACTCGACCATTCTTTGAGGTCAGAACACGGGGCCAACCCTGGAACAGCTTTTGTCAGGATTGTGGGCCTTTCATTGGATTGCTACAAGACACTTTAACAGGACAGATGATTGCTTAAATGACCTCTAACTCAGGTCAACTGATTGAAGGACAGCCTCTGTAACCACAATTCATCCACAGAGTTGTTTAGGGCGAGAGATGCTCAAGGTCACCGTTTATAATCGGGGATGGTTGAATGGGTGATGTTTGATCTAAGTTCAGTTGAGATAGCTTCCTTGATTTAAGAAAAGGCTTTGCCATTTTAGGTGCTCCATAACCACGCAGACTTGGAAATAAATAGCATGCTTACCTTTTTTCTATGTGTTTTCAAACATGTAGCTATTTGTCTTTGTTAGTAGCACAGACTTGGCCCTAATCCTGAACATTTATATCCTTAATTTGTCCTTGTTTCAATTAAAACAGGGCATTTTACACACTAAAATACTAGTTTCAAAGGCAGTCTAACAGTACAGTAACTTTAAACATGTAGAAATGTTGCCTATACCATTTCCACACAACACACAGGTTAAATTTAAGGCCATAAAAGTCTTATCTTTACCAGTGAGTGGTCTTCAATTTAAGAAGACACCTTGTCTTATCCTGTCTGTTTTCTACCAGCATTTATTCAGTTTTGATTAGGGTTGTCAAAAAATTACATTTTTAATTGCAGTTAATCTCAAAATTTCTGTAGTTATTTGTAATCAGTCGTACTTTTTCTATTGTGTTTTAAAAATCCAGTATTCTGCATTCGGAGCTGTTTTTGTGTCACTTTTGTTTTTTATATTTTCTTAAACTAAGGGTAATTGACATCCTGTTTGGATACAGTCCTGCTTTTATAGGTAGTTTGAGGAATTTAACATGAACGACCTCTGGAAGAGGAGCTTTTTATGGATCTTAAAGGAAACTAGGGAGCAGTCAAAGGGTAAATGTTTGATAGCACAAGGTACAGATGACTTCTGACCTGTCCACTGAGCTGTCTGTAGGTTTTTAAAGTGAAAAGAGACATTAAGGAGCAGTGGTGGACTTATTTTACATCACTGTGGCTGCAGGGAGATGCTGACGTGGATTAACCATATTGTGTTGAAAGAGACAAAGCAGGAGATTAATCGCGATTACATAAAATTACTGCTCTAATTGTGGTGCTTGATTAATAAATTAATCTTGACAGCCCTAATTTTCATAATTATTTTTTGAGTATATGCTTGTTGCATATGTAATAAGTATCACTATGCCATATATTTATAGAAAAGAGGCATCGAATGTGCCAGAAATCATTAAATTCGGGTGTTCATGACCAAAATGTCGCTATCCTATATCACTTGACATTTCCTTAACAGTGCTTTTTTTTAACCAGATAATTCAGCTCTGTAACCTGACACGCCAGATGGATTTGTTTCATGTATCCATCTGGAAAACCTTCAATACTAAGCGTTTGGGAAAGGGCAAAGGCTTTGAAATAAACTCAGAGTATGATTGGATGAACATTCTATCTGTCACATCTTTATGAGCCAATCAGAGCAACAAAACACGTGACGTAGCCATGACCGAGGTGCGCATGCGCAGCTACCGAGGAATAAGGCAAACCATGGTGACTGTAGTACACGACTTTTGTCCTTTTTGAAACGAAAACAACTCAGTGCTGTTCTTTGTTCTTTTAATGAAGAAATGTCGCCAAGTTCTGATAAAACTGGCGCTTTAGCAGCATCCACGCTAAGCTCTTCCACCATGTGGACTACCTCACCAACCGCCCACAGTATGTGAGGACACGGGACCGTGTCAGAGACTGTCCTCTGCGGTGTAGGGGCCCCCCAGGGAATGGTGCTGGTGCCGTTCCTCTTCACCCTCTACACTGCTGACTTTTCCCACCTGCCACCTGCAGAAGTTCTCTGACGACTCTGCCATCGTTGGCCTCATCACAGATGGGGATGACTGGTCATACAGAGGACTCATCCAGGACTTTGTGGACTGGTGCCAGTGGAACCACCTCCAGATTAATGCTGGAAAAACCAAGGAGCTGGTTGTGGACTTTCGTCAGCGCCCCCACTCCCCCCCATCACCAGTGAACATCCAGGGAAGGGACATTGAGATGGTGACATCTTATAAGTACCTGGGTGTTCATCTGAACCATAAACTGGACTGGTCTGATAACACCACTACACTTTATAAAAAAGGACAGAGCAGACTCTGTCTGCACAGGAGGCTGAGGTCTTTTGGGGTGCAGGGGGCACTCCTGAAGACCTTCTATGACTCTGTTGTGGCCTCGGCCATTTTCTACAGTTTGGTCTGCTGGGGGAGCGGCATCACAGCAGCTGACAGGAAGAGGCTGGACAAACTTATAAAGAAGGCCAGCTCTGTCCTGGGATGCCCTCTGGAGCCTGTGGAGGAGGTGGGGGAGAGGAGGATGGCAGCCAAGCTGTCCTCCATGATGGACGAAGACTCCCACCCCCTCCAAAACACACTTCCTGCACTAAGGAGCCCCATTAGTGACAGGATGCTACACCCAAAGTGTGTGAAGGAGAGGTATCGCAGGTCTTTCCTTCCTGCTGTTAGACTCCACAACAGAAACTACTCATAATAATCTGTGCAATAACTCATATTTATATGTATAATCCGTACATATATTTGTATATATATTTGTGTATATAGGTGTTCATATGAATATCTCCACCACACCCAATCTGTAATATATCCAACCTGTACATAACTGTTTGTAAATATTATTTATATGTTGTAAGTTGACTTTTTTACACTACATATTTTGTATTTTTGTATATTATTAGTGCTCTTGAAAACTACTTTTATTTGTCCTCTATTTCTATTGTGTTTCTGTTGCCAATGGCCTGCTTTGTCTAAGACACTTTTTTGCTGCTGTAAATTGGAATTTCCCCTTGTGGGACTAACAAAGGAACATCTTATCTTATCTTATCTTATCTTATCTTATCTTATCTTATCTTATCTTATCTTATCTTATCTTATCTTATCTTATCTTATCTTATCTTATCTTATCTTATCTTATCTTATCTTATCTTATCTTATCTTATCTCATCTTATCTTATCTCATCTTATCTTATCTTAATTGTACCAGCCTCTTGTTGCTGCTTGCTTATGTCACGACTCGGCTGCGCCTGAAAGTACTGTCCCTCATCGCTGATTGGTCCTGTCATTTTCTAACCGGGCACAAACAGTTCAGACGGGAGCTTTGCAAGATGGATTCGCCAGTGAGACACAAGGAAACAGGTGTATCCATCTGCTTTGCAAGGTTATTAGCTCTGTCCACTGTGCCAAGACATTTAAGATGCCTTTTTGGTTTTGACAGTTTGCCGCCCAAAAAAATTGTTATAATTTTTCTTAGCTCAGGTTTTAAAAAAGGTCTTAAAAGTCTTAAATTAATTAGAAGTGTGCGGGAACCCCTGCATGTTACTTTGGCAGCAGGCCATATTTCTCTCATGAGAAGTTTCTACAGGTAAAAGTAGTTCACACACCAATCTTTGCAAGAAGGAAGCCAGTTAGCCTGGATCCATTGAGTTTGATACAGTTGCAGAGGCGAAGAGACAGAAGATGACAGTGACAACTGAAAAGGAGAAAAACAGGACAAGAAGTAGAAATCCAAAGTTATGGTTAGAGATTGTACATCCCTGCAGATATTCATAACAGATCGGTATGTAACACAAGGCTGTATTGTTATTGTCATTTTAAGCTGCTTTTGTGCATGCAGGAAGTCATCTAACTCAACTTATGTCTCAGGTTTGCACACAGATCAGAATCAGAATCAGAATCTCTTTATTGTCCCATGAAGGGAAATTAGTTTTGCAGCAGGGGCACACAAAAGACAAGGTACACAATGACAAACAGTTAAATAGGAGTGAAATAGTATTTGTATTTGTCCCTAACTGTTACTGTCACAAAATACATCTGAGTGGAGAAAAATAGCAATGACACACAGCAGTATTTACCCGCCCTTCTAGGTGGCAGTAACAATCTAAAATGTTTGCTCACCATAGCTACTTTCACACTGCCTCTCTTTTCCGTGTCTGTTACGCTTTCGTTCCGCATCACCGTTCTGTATGGAATCAACCGTTCCGCAATGGGGGGGTCGATCTTGCCCCACCTCTGATCCGGATCGAGAGCTA
Source organism: Cheilinus undulatus (assembly GCF_018320785.1). Classification (NCBI taxonomy): domain Eukaryota; kingdom Metazoa; phylum Chordata; class Actinopteri; order Labriformes; family Labridae; genus Cheilinus; species Cheilinus undulatus. The sequence goes on along the minus strand of NC_054865.1, from coordinate 42,692,807 downwards.
GTATCAGAGCCGTAACAGACTTTTCTGCAATGAGTGTAAAGGAATGTCATGGCATTCCGCAACGGTGAGTGTGTGCTGCTGTCGCCATAAACGGAAGATTTGAAAACCAGCGTGGTTTAATCGAGTGGCATTTCATAGGAGAAAACAACAGGGGGATAAAACAAAGAATAATGTGGATTAACTGGAGAGACTGCGAGGTTAGAGAGCTAATCACACTCTGTACAGGAGAGGAGAGAGCAGACACATCTCTGTTCACAGCAGCATCTGAAAAGTTCCATGATGTGTTCAGGTGAGCTCAGTACTCTGAAGTTTCCGACCTCTGACGTAAATACGTGTGCTGTGACACTGCTTAAAGTTGGATCTCCAACTCAGCAACATGAACGCAAAAAAGTCTATTTGATGTAATCGATCAAAATGAATGTTCATGTTATTTTCCTCTTATTTCATTTAGAAAATACGAAGTTTTGAACCGAGAAATCCAGAGTTTCTAGTTTCCTTGAAAGCAGCGGCTGCCATCTGATTACAGGACGTCGGGGTGTGTGTGTAAGCTCGGGCATGCACAGCTCTGTTACACCTTTGTATGAACTGCTCGTTGCGGAACAGAGATGGGCATTACTTTTCACCTTTATTGCGGATCCTCTGTGTAAAAATGGCCTATGGTTAAACAACTAAGAAAGAAGAGGAAGAAGCCAGCTCAAGAAAACATACAAAGAAGAAAAGTTATCTTTAGTAACAAAAGCAGTGGAGCCACCAAACCTGGCAGCTTCTTGTCCCTCTCCCCAGCTTCTCTGGTTGTTTTATTAAAGCCTCTAGGTGTCCCCATCCTGTGTTTTTACATAGGCCAGTGTTTGATTCTTCACCTATGTACACGAGTCATGACATAGCAAGAGATAAAACTGCACGACCCAGTTATGTGATGTGTCACAGCACACTTCATAAATGATGAATATGATGCGTTGCTCTAAAATGCATGCTGTCAGATTAGGAGATATTAGACTATTTATTGCTGTTTTGCTCTTTTTTTGTGTGTCTTTGTTTCATGTTTATTAGATCAAATGCTGTACCAGTTATCACAGGTATTTCAAAATAACACCAGATGGAGCAATCTAAGCTGCACTACTGTCAGTTAAAAGTAATAGCCATACCAAACTGTAACCCCAAAACAGAGGTTCAAACTGAACCGTGACCTCAGTAAAGCCCTACATATAAATAAATCCATCTTACACCAAAAAGTTGTCTCTTACCTTGTTAATCTTCAAGTAAGTTTTACAGTTTTTGAGCCTTACAAGCCTAGCCTGCACTTTAATATGCAAACAGTTTGATAACATTATGCTTAAGACACTAGAGGGGTCATACATAGTGTGAAGGTTAAGTTTTTAGACTCCAACTTGCAGACCTTAAGTTTCCCTTTGAAAATTTAACATTTTGTAATCAAAAACATGTTATTGAGTCCTCTTTGATGTTCTTCTGGGCTAGAAGAGTGGTTTCCTGATTACATCTTGTATTGATAGATGGATAGATCTGCCCATAAAGCTGCAGGGTGTTATGTGCTTTGAGACTTGCGTATGCTTTCATATTGTGAGTAAATGCTAAAGGAGTTTTTCTACAGACCTCTGTGTACGAGCATTTTCAAACCCTTCTTCTGTGGCCCTCAGGGGCAAGGGAACTAGAATGATAAAACTATTTACCAAGTAGTGTCAGACATAGTTGTGAAGAAGGCAATGTTTACCTTATGCCAGAGCATCTGGCCCCTACGATCAGTTGTTTTTTTATTTTTTGTCTGTTTTTTTTTTTTTTTTTTTTTCCCTCCCTCTCCCTCTACCCCTTTGGAGCAGCGCTGATGCCAGAAACTTGTTCAACAGTGGAGCCTCCAGACCCATTTCTGTTGCCAAAGCCAAGGCTGGCAGAGCAGCTGAGCTTGGCAGTCCAAGCCCTGCTCCAGCATCTATAGCTAACATGACTATGCCAGCCACTGTAGCACTCCTGTAGATGTTAGAGTGCAAGTAGAGAACCACCATGCTACATCCAGGCCAAAGTACTGCTGTGGGCATCTTTGTTGCCAAACTAAGGCCTCTCTTGGCTGAAACATAATATAAACCTCTCCATATGCCCTTTTACTGTAGACCCTGGACCTTATCAATTTTTATCATTTGCCACACAGGACCCAAAGTCTTACAGGTCTGCCCATATCTGAATAGGGTCAAAACTGCTGGATGTGCATGGACTTTATTTCTGTGTAGGTTAGGCATTGTATTCAGCAGTTGGTCTAAAAGTGGTTGTTGAAGAATGCCAGAATCAGGGCATCCTTACTTATTAGACAGATAAATAGAAGACTGGATACCGGTGTTGCATGTGCTCTGTTTATAATACAGAGGCTTTTGTGCTTGTCTTTTCATGGTGAAGCCACACACCACACAGTATTGTGCTGTTGGGTTACTTTTCAGCAGAAGACCCTCCAGGCTTGTTAATGTAGAGCAGGGGTGTCAAACTCGATGCCTGGGGGCCAAATCTGGCCTGTGGTACAGTTAAATCCGGCCTGCAAGGTATTTTTTTCACCTCAGAATTATTACTCAAACTTTCATACTTTGACCTTTTCAATTCATTATCTTGACCTTTTTTCTCATATTTCAACATTTTAGATTCAAAACATTAAGTCATATTTTGCCCTTTTCAACTCCGAACTTTGACTTTTTAATTCAATATTTTGACCTTTTAGACTCACGGTTAAAGATTTTAAGTCATATTTTGACTTTTAAACTTACAACTTTGGCTTTTTGATTCAAAATTTTGACCTGTACCTCTCAATGTAACATTTTAACTCATATTTTGACTTTTAAACTTGTGATTTTTTTACTTTTTCACATATTTGCCATTTTAAAACATTTTCAATTTCATGTTTTGACCTTTTGAACGGATAAGTTGGACTTTTGAGCTCAGATTTTGAGCCTTTAAACATTTTTTAACTTTCAAGATGTTTTATCATCAGTGCTATGTTGTTTTTTTCTCCATATTTTATAACTGAACAGCTTAGGGTTAGGGTTGTTGACCCTGTTAGGCTCTCAGGTTTGACCTTGATCCAGAATTTGACACCCCTGATGTAGAATGTTCCTGTAACAGCAAAATCTGAATTTCGACTTCAGGCAAATCAAGAATTCGTTGTAGGAAATGCTGCTCACTCACAGATGCCATGCAAGAGGAATCAGAACCAGAGCATTTTTATGAATAAATATATAAAGTGTTCAAATGACAAAAACTCACAGTTGTGATTGCTACTATTACAGAATGTGGATTAGTTGGAATAAATATTATTCAATCAAGACTTTGGGGTCTCATATTGAATCTTAATTTGGATCAGCTTGTTTGTACACAGTCTTAGTAAATACTTTTTGTTGGAACTGTATTTTTTCGTCCAATTTGAGCGACTGTTGCATGTTTAGTTTCAAGCTCAGCTCACATTGACAGCTTGGAGTTCTTTTCTCAGTGCGTGCTTGAATGTTGAGTTCTATTTTACTGTGAACTTTTTTTTTCCATTTCCAAAAAGTAGTTCAGAAATAAGGAAATCCTAAGAACAAACTTCAGACAAATTTTGTCAGAAAGGCTTATACAAATTTGCCCAGAGCTTGAAATTTATTTAGCTATGCTCAAATTAAGATAAAGCTAAAGGCAAACTCAGTGACATCCCCAAGAAGTGATGTTTCTGGCAGTGAATGACAAACATGCACACATGCTCAAACACACTCACTACCACACTTCCATACACACAGATTGTTTGGATGAAATGAATATGTGATAGAGATTTGGCATTGTGCTGCCAACCCAGGACAGGATTTATTCACTCTCTCTCTAACACTCTCACTCTGTCTGTCTCTCAGCCTATTTATTAACTAAAGAGCTTTCTCTTTGTTTGTCAGGGAGGATTGTCCTCAATGGAGATTTTCTGTGTAATCATCTGATTATCCATCAATTCCCTAAAAAGCCCCAGAGAGGCTGCACATCCACATTATGCTGAAGGGCACAGCAATGAGAGACAAGGGAAGGATGGGGAGGGAGGCTTTCCTGGAGGAAATGATCAAAATGGATTTTAGCTTCTTTACTTTCTACAGGTATCTGCATTCAGATGGGTTCTAGCTCGCCTATTTATGTATGCTTGAAATGTGAGATACTCCCAGTTTCCCTCTCATTTCCCTCTGTCTCTTTACCTGCCACAGACTGGGCCTCTACCTACAATATAATATGCAGCCTGGTTTCATCAGCTGTGCCGTGCTTTCGGGCAGTCTAAGAGAGAGAGAGCATCAGCTTGCATGCATTTGCATACAGCCCTATGGAGATTGAAATTCAGATTGAATAGGTGTTTTTTTCCTCCTCCTCTAGCTGTGCCTGGCTTGTGTATGACAAATCTTTTGCATTAACTCCCAGGGTAGGCCGGGAGCGGGAATGTTTGTGGAGCGACAAATTACACATCAGAGCTTTATTTAACATTCCCTACATGGCTACAAGCAATGAACTATTAAGACGTCAAATAGAAGAACAGCGAGAGATGCAACCCTGCATGCAAAGATGCTAAAAACATAGGAGGGGCATGAGAAAGAGAGGAAGAGAGAAATCATTTTTCAAAGCGGGAGCTTGCATGAGATACAGTATGTTCTCATGAGATAGTTACTAGATGCTGAAAGCAAACTCGCCTTGCCTAGACAAATAATGCCCCCTGTTTCATGCAGTGGTGTTATAATGGTGCTCACTGTTGGTTTGCTTTTAATGCTTATCTGTTCCTCACATGGGTGGCTGCAGTTGCTCTGTATTATTTGTCAGTGTTAAATGTTATGATTTTATTCTAGTATTTGTTGAATGACAAGCTTGTGGGATATAAAACATCACAACACTATGACAGCTCCAAAGCCTTGCCATTGTTGTTAACATTTCATTGTCGTTTCACTCAATGCAGTTTTTACGCCTGAAATGTTAGCACACTATAAAAAATAGACAATAACAGAGGCAGATAAATACTTATTATTAACTTTTCAAGCAAATGCTTCAGTCAAACATGATATTTATTCTAAATTGTTGGACTGTACAAAAGACACATCTGGCCTCATCCTGGCAAACTTTACCCAGACTGAATCAAATCAAAGATTCTTTTTCATCCTGTTACAATATTCTTTGTCCACCTTAACTCTTGCATCATTTTAAAATGTATTTCATTCAGATTTTATAAATCAAGATATTATGCAGTTGAGCCTAGAAACTTAAAATGTTCAAAATGTTGTGGCACCCTTAAATAGATTGCTCACATGCATCAGTTTTCCACCCTCTCCGTCTTTGACTTTCCGGTGCATATCATTTTGTGCATGCTCCTAAGTTGAAATTTCTAAGACTTGCTTGTCCAACATTGTTTTCAGATAAAATCTAAATTTTTATATTTAATGTAAGGATCATCCTTTTGCCCAGCCTTATTTTCCTCATGGTTTAACACACAGCCCAACATACAACAAGGTAGATATAGGGCTGATTTTGAACCTGATTCCCTTCTTCTGACACAGCTAAGCAAAACCATGATGTTTTTTATGGTTTTAAGATTATCTTGCCAGCTGTTCCTGTGATGTGAAATGCGTTAAGAGGGATCTGGTCTCCACTAAAAAATGCTGTTTGTAAATATCTTGAATGTCCTTCGGGATCAATAAAGTATCTATCTAATCTATTAGACATATTCAATATTGACAATCTGATCTCCTGTTGTATTAAGGTAACTCCAAGAACATTCTGTGGATTGTTGCATGGAACCAAATGAAAGCCAACTGACAAACAAACTGACTGAAGGAAAGAAGCACAAAAACCACAGCAAATATGTATTTTTAACATACCTCCATCTTTTACTGTAACATGTATAGCTATTTTTATGACATTTCTGACTTTATTGTTTTTTCCTTGAAAGTTTTGATTTTAAAAATAGCTTATATGATTTGAATTCACACTGTATAGACCACACATATTTCACAAAAGCAAATATCTGCTTCCTCATGTGGTTTTCTGTTGATTCTATTGCAATTAAAGAGACAAAAGAGGAAGAAATTGCAGATCTGAGACAGGTTTATTTTAGTTGAAATGCACCAAGTTCACATAGTACCCATGGCTTTTACAGAAACTTATTAATACAATTTCCCTTTTGGTTATTATAGACAGAGTAGAGTCTAATTGCCTTTTTTAAAAAAGTGTGCCATAATAAATCGGTGCAATACCTTAATGTGGAATAACTGTGCAATACCCCTGACAGCAATAATGTAGCATTTCCTTGTTTTTTTGCAATACAATCCTGCACTTTGTCAATAAAGGCGATTCTGATTCAGATTCAGAACATCCTGTACAAACCCTGAGACATCCATGCTAGAACCTGTGCCCCTCTACCATGGCCTTCCTCTTGGCAAAAATGTCAGTGTGCTAAGTCACAGTTATGCAGTATCTTTACAGACTACAAAAATGTTATCAAAGTCGTAACTGTCATAATAGAACACCAAGATATAGTTGTAGCATCAAGGATTATTCATTGCCAGTATTTTTGTCTGAATATCAACATCATTGTGTAATTTTTTTGCAGTTAGCTTGCCAACATACTGATGCTTGAATATGCGTTTTTGCTGTGTAATGTATTTCTGCTCATCAGCTGCTCTGCTGACCGCTTTAAAGTTTGCCCTGGCCAGACATAAACCAATAGGAAATTGTGTTTCATAGTTGTCTGCCATGTTTGGTTCCTCTTAAGTTTGACCTCTAGAGATTTAGTTTGAAAGATTTACATTTTCGTGTATGAAAGTTTGTGGTGTGCTGTTTTGATCATACCCTTGAACTCCACATTCTATACTAAGAAAAATCAGTTTTTATTTTTATTTCACACATGTGAGATAACTCGCATTTTGGATATCTGTTAGCATTCCAAAAATCTCTGAATCTCTACGATGCTTCCAAGGAGTCCTGACTCTAGTGTGTTATTCCTCTAAGAGTTGATGAACATGTAGAATTTTTTAACAAGTGTTGTATTTACTGTTTACTTCAAGGCTTAGGCTCCATTGTTTAAACATGGATATTCTCCCTGCAGCACAAAGACAATTTTTAAACTGCTGTGGCAAAGACTTAACTTAACAGTGACCCATATCAATATTTATTTGCTGGTTATGATGCTTGGCTATCATTTGCACATCCCTATTTATCTCTCAGTGAATGACTTTGCTACTTGCCGGTCAAAGTATCAGCAAAGTGGAACACCGAGTATTCAATAGAGAGAGAAGGGAAGGACTAGCCTCTTTGCACTGTTTGCTTTCTGAGTGTCCAAGGGAGCACAATGTTCGGCCTGCATTCATCGTACTCAGGCATGTGATTTACTCTCCTTAGCTTTTTCCATCCCAGTCCAATTGACCCTATTTCTTGCCTTGCTCTGGTCCACCTCTGCTACACACTGCTCTGACTGGGTCATTGTCCTGATGATAAGTGCCACATCCTGTTGAGTGGAGTGGCGGGAGGCATTAGTTTGGGTCTGAATAGAGCGTAGACATGGAAACACGGATAGGCTGCACATCCAGACAATGGAAAACGCCAGTCTGAACAAGCTCTGATTAAATAGATGGTGATTGAAGTTTCACTACAGACTCAAGATTACTATAGTTGTTTCCCCTTGATGGAAGTTCAGCCCTGACTTGATTCCCCTGACAGAGTTTAGTCTTTTGTTCTTTCAGTAAACATCTTTCTGTCTTTATCTTCTTCTTGATCTGACTTGTACACACTATTTGTAGTTCTAACAACATATTCCCACACACTTTCTGTCTGTTTTTCCCACCTTAGAGGAAATTTAAGCTTCAGCAGCCACAATGGAGGCATTCAGCTGAATTCTTGCTTCACTAAAATGCAGCCCTTGGTTCTTCCTGTAGAGCTGCCGTGAAAAAGATGTGAACACATGCTAGACACTCTTACTTTCCTTTAAATAGACATCAGTGAAGCCTAGACTAGCATGTGAGAGTGTCTTCATTTTTTTGTGAAAGTTAAAGCAAAAAGCTTCTGTGCACATTGCACACCTGTCATGAGAGCTCTGATCCCAGATGCAGCGGAATAGAAATAGGCAGGCGAATTGTGCACATCAAAGCAACCAATCAGCAGCTCTACTGCCAACACTGGGATACCACTCTTCACTGTCCCATTCCTCTTGCTCATCTTTGTTCTCTCTCCACATCCTCAGCACCACCTTTCACAAGCTGAATGACTGTCTCAAACCCATTTCACAGCTACTGGCTTGACTAATATTTTACTGCCATGTGTTCCTCCTCCATTACTATCCATGTGACATGTCTGTGATCTCTCTCTCTAAGTTTTTGAGCATGTGGGTGTCAGTATACAAATATGTGTTATGATTTTCAGTGTTCGGCTGTCGGAAAGCCCCTCTTGTCAACATGGTATAAAGCAGTTTTTCGTCTTGGCCTGTCTGAGTTTCATCTGATTGATGTGTAAAATTGGACTGTTTTTTCTTCCATATATTCCTGAGGCAGGAGATCTGAGTGGGTTTCTTTTTCCTCTCCTCCTGAGGCACAAAAACTGTTTCATGTTCTTGTGGGTTGGAGTCAACCGGAGTACTGCACATGAAGGCACACACTGCGGGTTGCAATAGATTGATCGGTTGTTTTTTCTTGTTTTACAGAGTGCTATCTGTATTTTTGTGTATGTGTTGTGGAGAATGTAAAGCTCGCCGCCTGTGATAAATTGCTGCGGCAGTGGAGACAAATTTGGACGTCGAGGAGCGTTGGTATTGCTCTGAAACTCTAGTTGCCTCTCTGCTCTGCGTAATGATGAAGAACTGGGCACATATCACCCAGAGGAAGAGTGCAACTGTTGTGAATGAAAAATAAAACGAATGTAAACATAGGTTCAGGCAGGCAAGGAAGTGGGCCATAATATCTCCTCTGTTTGTGAATATCTGTTTTTGCCGCTGCCACTTGGCACTGTGGGTGCTGGGTACAACCACTGCTCACCACTCCAGGGACCCTCTGCCCTCAATAAGGAGCTCCACAGCAAAGGAGAGTTGCTGCAAAGGGACTATGCACTGTGGAGCCATTGACGATCTTTGTTATTTTGAAGATAACCCACTGTGAAACTGAATGGCACTATGTGTGGAAGCAACATAAAAATATCAGTTTGTAACCTCGGTAATACAACAAGACTATACTTATGTTACTTAATGGCTCATGAATGAGTCTCACATTGAAAAAGATTAAATAAAGAACAGACAACCTGCAGAGGTTGATCACTGAGTGCATTATCAGTCCTCTTTTGAAGCTTTTGAAATCGACCAAGTATGTCTGTGTTTGTAGATTTTAAACGGACACACATGAATACACATGTACTTGAATGGTGGGGCTTTTTAATTAATGGATTTTTTCTGTAACTACATTTAACTGCATCATCCCTCTTAAATAAAGCAGCGTTTCATTCAAGTGGAACCAGTACAATATATTTAGTTTAACGGTAGTGAATGGGGCTGTTTGCTGACATATGGTCATGTTTACTAGATTAAGCGGTGTTTAGAGTAGTCACAATACCAGAATTTGTACATTTGATTCCATGCAAGTAAAAATAAATTGATATTGGTTCTTGTTTTACTACCAGGGTAAAATATCATCTGCTGGAAACTGGCTAATTTAGTAATTTTTGATTTCCAGTCTGCATATTGAGTCAATCAACACATATCACAGTTTGACTTGGTCGTGGTACAGTGGACCAGCTCTTTACTCTTGTAAATTAGCCGGTTTCCAGCAGATGATATTTTACCCTGGTAGTAAAACAAGAACCAATATCAATTTATTTTTACTTGCATGGTATCAAATGTACAAATTCTGGTATTGTGACTACTCTAAACACCAGATTAATCAAGTAAACATGACCATGTGTTGGCAAACAGCCCCATTTCACTACTGTTAAACTAAACATATTGTACTGGTTCCACTTGAATGAAATGCTGTTTTATTTAAGAGGGATGATGCAGTTAAATGTAGTTACAGAAAAAAATCCATTAATTAAAAAGCCCCACCATTCAGTACATGTGTATTCATGTGTGTCCGTTTAAAATCTACAAACACAGACATAGTTGGTCGATTTCAAAAGCTTGAAATTAGGACTGATAATGCACTCAGTGATCAACCTCTGCAGGCTGTCTGTTCTTTATTTAATCTTTTTCAATGTGAGACTCATTCATGAGCCATTAAGTAGAATGAGTACAGTCTTGTTGTATTAGCAAGGTTACCACTCAACCAGTACCTCTCCCCACTGCCTTCAGGGTGTAGATACAGGACACTAAAGTGTAAAAGGGCTCGCCTTGGGAAAAGCCTGATCGCCGCAGCCATTGTTGCTTTAAATAACAGGCCTTGCTGAGTGTATACGTTTGTTTACCTGTGATTTGTGGTATGATTTGTGGTCTAATTTGTTGCCATCTGTTTGTTGTCTGAGTATGTACAGTGCTGTGAAAATGAATTTCCCCTTGGGGACAATAAAATCTAATCTAATCTAATCACTAAGGTTGCAAAATGATATTTTACTCATATCTCAGAACTTTATACTGGTATATAAGTCACCCTGGTATTTAAGCCTTAGCGAAGTCTTTAGATTAAAACGTAGGGATTAAAACTACATGGTATACACCATTTCTCTGTGGTATTTGCTGATAGGTGAATTAAACCGTTCCTGGTGTCTGTGACTAAGGGTGGTGCAGCAGGCAGAGAGAAGAATGTCTTTAGCATCAATTAAACAGAATCCTTAGCCTTCTGTCATGTCTGTGCAGAGTTGATCACATGTTTTATTTCTCTGTCTCACCGCTTTCTTTGACAAAACACTGACACAGTCTCATTTGAGCTCCCATTGGTGCACGCTCTCTCCACTTTCAGCAGCTTTGGTTGAAAATTTGACTGCATTTTTTTGTCTGTTATAACTTCAGTACTTTAGTTACTACTGATCATAAAATAACTGATACTGTACTGTTGAAAGCATGTAAAATAGGAAAAGTATCACACATTTTGACAAGCACACTGTTTTGCAGAATTTAACCCAGCCAGAGCACTCCCTCACTTATAGAAAGAAAAGTTGGCATTCAACATCTTTTTCTTCTTTACAGTTCAAAAAAGTATCCATCTGTTAAAAGAAAACTCAACTTTACACGAAAAGAGACTGATATAAAACGTATGGATGGCATCCAACAGTCGATAATTATCAAACCACCACTGCCGTTTTGTTGAAGTGTGCAGCTTTTACCGTTGGGTTGTGGAATCACACCTCTGTAAGTGACCAGAGTTCAGCGGCTTCCTCACATCTGCATTGCACAAAGACTTATTTCTACATTTTATTGGCAAAACAGAAAGCGTGCAGAAAAGAAAACGCCCACACACAGACATTTGCATGACAACCACAGGATGAACTTTTATTGACAGTGTGCGTTCTCCCTGACATACCCATATACCTGCTATCTTTCTTCCCTCTCATCCACTGGAGGCTGTTTTCACTGCAAATCACTAGCCAGGTCCATCATTCTGCCACAGGTGTCAGGACCGGGTTTTCTTCTGTACCAACTCAGGCTGTGATTTACATGTCATATCTGAGAAGCTTTTCCCTTTCCATTTTTATATCTGCATTCTGATATTCCCCTTGCTCTACACAGAAGGAGTTGTTATTTTGAGTCAAGGATACTCTGCAATAGCTGCTGTAAACCTCAAGTTGCCAGATTTGAGTATTTGACTGTATGCTATGTGTCCTTGAGTTTACTATAGAGCCTTTGCATGTGAAGGAGAAGGTGTGTGTTTAAGACTTCGCTCTGCATGTTTGCTGTTCATACAATGCTAGTTGCAGACAGTTGCATTCTATATGACAAACCCCAGCACTTAAAGAAACTGCCCTTTATCTAGTTTTCTTTCTTTACCTCCTTCCTGTCTTTCAACACCCCCTCATTCTCTTCCTTTCTGGATGTTTCAGAGAACGACGAGACAGGTGTGATGGATAGTTTGCTGGAAGCCCTGCAGTCAGGAGCTGCATTCAGAGACCGCAGGAAGAGAGCACCAAGACCAAGGGGTGAGTCACATATCTTTAACTTCACACAGAGTCACATATATAAAAGCAAGCACCAATACTATCTGGAAAAATGGTGGACACCTTTTTGATTCAGGTCAGATATTCAGAAATTCGTGTGTTTGGTTTCTAACCTGCCAAGTGGTTTCATGTTTTTCTTGTTTTGTTTTTAAACACTGAGTGAATTGAATTCATCCTCGGGTTTTCATGCCTTGGCTGCATACTCAGTCACTTGCAAAATACACTAATTTGTTGTTTGAACACATGCTTGCTAGCAGCACAATGCCAGAGAATCCTCAGCCTAACAACATTACTACAACTGTTTGATGTTTGGATCTCAGTAAAAGAAAATACACACTTATTTAGTTCTCTGGCAATCTTTAATCCACATCCAGAAAATGGAAAATTGAAAGAACAAGCACATGTTGAAAATCCAAAATAGGATCAGTATGTTGTATTTAATTCATTGCTTGTAGTGCTGTTGGGGGCAATTGATCGCTGTTTTCTCCAGCATTCGTGTTCATTAACTTCTTCTACAGCCATTCAACAGGAAGTGAAAACCTTTTGATTTCTTGATCTCTCTGTACATGTTAGCATTATTTGTCCACTACCCTCCTTACAGATAACCAGCAGCAGACGATCAGCCCAGGTTCTTTCCGCCAGGTCCTCAGGCCTGTTAACTATGGTAAAGCTGACTATGAAAAAAAGCAAAGCCTAAGCCTGAAGCATGCTTAGCTCTGTGTCTGATCTGTTGTTTGAAATCAGTCTAAAACTTCCCTTGTATGTTTGGCAAATTCACCTTGACAGGTCGTATGTCTGGCTTTTGTGTGTGTTCAGTGACCTTTCAGTACCTTTGTCTTGCTGTGACCTTGTGTGTGCCATCTGAAAGTGTGAAAGGCCATTGCTAAAATAGTTTGAGGCAGTGCTATGTGCAGAGTTTGAAAGAAGCAGGGTTTCAGTCCTTGAAAGTGGTGTGTGTGGGTTTTCTGTTGTGGCTCAGAATGATATGGTTCCTAAATTGCTCGGAAACTGCAGCATTGGGAATTCAACCTTGTGCTTCTGAATGCAGTTTGAAACTCATAAGGTTCTGAAATCTTATGTGAAGGAGCTCAGATGTCTGTTAACAATATATTTTTTTAAATGTCTTTGCCTGTTCGAGGTTATTGAACAGCATTTAATGTTGAACTTCTCTCTGTTTAGTGATGTAACAACACCTTGATAAAGAGGAACCTTGATTTTTATAGATTATCAAAGAAATTATTCTGTAACAAAAACAAAAGTTGGATAAAACTCAGGATTCAATATGATAATTGAAAAGATTTTATTAATCCAGATGATAATGTGAAAGATAAAATGATTCAAATTATTCCTTGCATCAGACTAAGTAAGTAATGTGGATGTTCCCAGGTGTGTATTTCCCCATTTGGCTAAACGCTCATTCAAATTGCATTTAACCAACTTGTCTGAAGAGGAGGAAATACTTTGTAAACCATCAAATTCCTCACAGGGTCTTTGTTTCAGCAGGTATGATGTGAGCCGGATATACCCTGTAGAGCATGGCTAACATTAGCAGCTAGCTAGGTCCACCAGCCTTTGTTCCTCTTTGCAGATTAATATCGTGCTTTCATATGTGGCCTCTTTTCACTTCACTTGAGTAGTTGTACATGAGTTCAACCCACGACAGCCTACATACAATTTTATTTCCATTTACAACTTACAACCTATCCTGTCTGTCTTGTTCCTACTACATGCTAACTGCTGAGCTTCTCATTTTTACATCCGGTGAATTGAAAGGTCAGACAGGAAGGCAGCGGTTGTTCACTGAATCTACAGTGGCCTCTTGTGGCAGGATGTTCATTACCGTTTAAAAGAACATTAGACATGGATTTCAAGCCCATGTTTATAAAAAATGATTGGCAATTAGTCCACCCGACTTATAAATCTTGGATATAAAAATGTTGAAAACTCTTTGTACCCACAAATCCAAATTACTGAGGCGGAGAGAAGGAGGTAATTCTGGCACAACTTCAGCAACAGCCAAGGTGCATGGAGGATGAAAAGTCTTGAAGGAAACAGAAAGATCCAGCAACACTAGTTCAGAGAATGACTTTATTAGACCAATACATTTCAGCTTGTGGCTTTCATCAGAGTCATTCTGATGGCCACAAGCCAAAATGCGTCAGTTCAATTTAAACAGCAATTTAGAGAGATTTCAAAACTGTGATATATGTATATCATGTATAGCAATATAACCAGAGTATTTCACCATATTAATTTTTGGCCATATCACCCAGCCCTAATGCAACAGGTAAACGAAACTTTGAAACTCTGGGAGTATTTTACCCTCAATGCTACAAAGAAAGTGTTAAACTTTCTGCAGAGTCTTGACTGACTATAGTCAGAAAGCACAAGTGAGAGTTTGTCTGCTGCAGTATCAAAGTTGTCGATTATTACAGGACTCTGTCACTTTAACCTTTCAGCAATGAGCAATGAGTTGGAATGGGAGCCCTGCTTGAGTCTTTGGTTGCTGTGATGTATCTTGACAGTTCAAAGGTATTTACATTTTAGTCTCTCAACCCTACTTTCTCTCATTCTCACATCTTTTTTCTCTCCCTTCATGTCATTTTCTTCTTCCACTCTTACAGTAAACACTGGAGCAAACTCGTATCATACTTTATATACAGTATATGAACATAATAATGAAGTTACCATGTTACACTAAGACAGCATCTTCTATTCCCTACATTTATCACTAGTTTGATTTAAAGCCGAGACCAACATGTTGCTTGAATTTGTTTTTTTTGTTTTGTTTTGTTTTGTTTTTGTTTTTTTTTTGTGGCATATTGCCACAATAAGAGCCATTAAGTAACTGTGCAAAACATCATTTGATTAGTGGACTAACAGCCCAGTAGCAGGTGACTGGTTGAACATCGTACTAGTCGTTAGCTGTACTCTACTGAACCCCATGTAGCCCATCAAGTCATGTGTTGTTGTTGTTGAAAATATTAACTGTTTACATTACATACGAATATAGCATGGGTTATTCATCAAACTCTAGGACAGAGTAATGACAGAATAATAATCACACCAAATTGAGTTATCGTATGTTATTCAGAGTTGTAAACATATGTTGTGCTCACAGTCGTTGCTAAATTAAGGTACAGCTTTCTTTCCTTGTCAAAGGTTTTCTACAATCATTACCAAGGCACTTAAAAAATTACACTGTAACCCCATTACCTCTTATTGCTTGTAATTGGAATCCCAGTGGGCTGGGCACAGGCACACATGAATAAAATTATTCACGCTCAATCCACCCACATCATTGATGGCAATGATAAAGGGCCTTGCTCTGTTGTTCTGCTATGACTTATCTGAAATTAGATTGGAAGGGGACGAGGGGGAGGGAGATGTACAGGGTGGGTGGAAAGAGACGGATAGAGGTGGCTGCTGCAGAAGAAATGGAGAGAAATGGTGTGAGGAAGAGAGATAGATCCAGTTTGCAAGGATGAAACTAAGGAATAATGTGAGAGAAACAGAAAATTGGACTCAGATGCTGCTTGTGTGTGAGGGAGAGGGAGTTGGTAAGTAGGAGACAGAGCAAGCTGGAGCTGTGTTGTATTAACAGGGGATTAGAGAGAAAAGGACATTGCAGGAGTGCTACTCAGTGTCCATGTTGTGAAAACACCCCATGGTGTGTTGAACAGGTAAGAAGGCCCTGGAAGGTTTCTGGCCCCGTTGCCCCCTGCTGGCAACTTCAGACATGGCATTGTTGACTAATACAGCTCACGGCTTTAGCCTGTCACTGCAGGCATCATACTCACTGCCAGCCTCCCAGAGCAAACACAGCTAATTACTTTTCTCTGCCCAGCACCAGCACCAGCTCAGCCCTCTCAGTACCCATTCATCTTAATTTCCCCCTCTCTGCCATCTGCCTCCTAAATAATACTCCTCCTCATTTCCCTACCATCCCATATCCCTGCTGTCTTCTTCTATACTCTCATGGCCTGACGACGGCCCTCCCCAAACATAATTGCCTGTTATTGGTAAGGAGTCTCCACCTCTCTAGCCTCACCCCTCTCTTTTCTTCCCTCTCTCTCTTCTACAGTGATCCAGGCTTGAATTTCCTTGGGTCTTAGTCACTGGAGTGATCAGACCCCACAGGATGTTCTCTATTTGTTTGGGAGGTGATGAAGTTAAGGCTGCAGTGCGGGCACTTAACCAGCTGCTTTCACTTTCACACCATCGTGCCACCTCCTTTTCACACACTTTTAAATACCCTTTAATAATTGATCTCAAGGGTACCGCTGCAGTCCATTGGAGCAGCAAAGAGAATTAAAACTGAAACATCTGTGGTAGAAGATACCGTAATTAGTGGTGAAAGGGAGAGATCTGAATGGTCAATGTGGAAACGCATGGTGCCATTAAGCTTCAACACTAGGGGATACTGAAGTGCACCAGCCTGTTGTCTGAAGAAACAAATCAAATGGCTGATAGATTGTGCTCTCCAAGACTTTGATGAGACTGTGGAGTTGTTCGATTTTGACTATAGTGCTTCGTAGTCATGGTGAGAGTGATTGCCACGCAACAGAAAATAGGATTAAAAGATTCCTTGCAGTGTACTCCAGTTTTCTGCGCATCAGGGGATGCACATTGTTCTCTCTTTTCTTTTCTTTCCCCCCACGCTCTTCTTCCTCTCTCATCTTGTTTTAATGTTGGGTTTGAGTTGGCTCTCTGGCCTGAGTTCCTTTTATTTTTTCCCTGCTTCCTCTCCTCCCCCCTACCCCTTAAATTGGCTCAACACAGTTTAACATGAGCCAGCAGCTAAGGTGTTTAGCTTGGTCTGCAGTCTCCTCCAGCACACACAAACACATAGGAGTGCACAGACACACCCGCAGACTTGAGGGGATGAAGGTAAGCAGGCTTTGTGGTGGCTGTGGCCTGGGTTAGGATAAGGCTGCGGGGCTCTGGGGCTCCTCGACACTTTAAATTGGATTGGGCTCCACAGAATGATGGATCGATGGTGGTTAGCCACACAGGTGTAAGAGACTTGAATCTGCAAATTGAATCTATAAAGTGTCTGTAGCTTTTTAAAAGTGTCCCTCTGAAAACAGTTCTCTTGGCACTGTCTGATCATTTTGGCTTTTTTTTCAAGCCTTCATCACGGCTTCAAATATTGGCTTGTGAATTATGTGTCGGGGGATTAACATAACTAAACCTGTTTTGTTTGTTTCCCTTCATATTAGGGATGCACAATATAGGTTCTTAGCAGATGATGTCATGTAGCACCGGAGAACAGATGGGGGTAGTGATTTTGGCATAAAGGAAAGCTAGCAAAAAGACCATGTTTAGTGCTATTCACGACTATTCCAAGTTTTCAAAGTACAAAATACATTACAAACATTCTTAATTCTAAACAGTAGTAGTCAGGAATTAACAAAGCCCCAGGCTAAAGCCATACAACGCTTGTGTATGGTCTGTTTTCACAAGGCATTCGCCTTTGGTTCAGTACAGTTTGTCATGGTTTAGCAAATTAAACTCTGTTCTTACTGCGTTTCTTCAGTGGATGTCGGTCCAGTTTTGCTCATTGTGATGTGAAATCTGTCTCTTTTAAGACATCCAGATCATTTGGCTCAGCCCAGCTCAGCTGCTTCTTTTGCTCCTAAACAGCTCTTCATTTGGTATCAGTTTGGCTTTTTTAAATATAGATTAAAAAGCAACAAAGGAGGAAAGGAAACTTGCCTCAAACAAAAGCTAGCTACCATGGCTTACATTTACGAGCCGTTTCGTAACTCAAGCTCATTCTTGAATGGCACATCATCACTTGGTGGCTTACCCCACAAGGTTTATTCTGTCGATAGAGCATTACCATTTGGATTTAAAGCATTTAAAAATAAATAATTTTATATATATGTTAAAGTATCTCAGCTAGCCTCTTATTTCAGTACGACTCCTCTAGATTCTTTTCTCCCTTCATTCAACTAAATTACACTAGGAAGTCTGTAGGACTGAGTAATTTGTGATTTGATACCTCCATGTCAGGTAAATCTGTTTAACTGTTAAAGAAAAAAACTTTTTTTATAAAGTGTAGGGATCGTACTCAATGTACTGTATGTAGAAATTTTTTGATGATAATTGCAGCGTACAAGCCCGTTTAGAGCGTTAAAGTACTAACTTTCCTCCGTTCCCAATCATTCCTGCTGGCTGTCCCCCACTTCCAGACCCCCAGCAGACTTTCAGAATCACATGCAAATGACCTATACAGTGGTACTGGTAAATTATCGGCCGATATTGCAATTTCTTATATCATTTAATTATTCCAATATCAAAATATTAACTGATAAAATCCACAGAAAAAAAAGCCTTTTCTTTACTTCATTACACAATGACACATTCTGAGATGTAGGTGGCATGGCATCGCTACCTCATTTTTTATTTTTTATTTTTTATTTTTTTTTGACAGAAAAAGCTGCCTTCTGATTCTGTGTATGGTTGATTGAAAGGAGAGAGTGCAAAAAATCTGCTAAGACTTAGATGTCTGTGTTTAGGAGCAATTACCTCAGATGTCTTTCGTGAAACCAGCCTAACAATTATCAGGTGTGATAAAGCTCTGTACTGGAGCTTGAAATTGATGTTGAGGTCACTTCACAAAGTCACTAAACCTCTTTGCCAAATAAAAACATTGAAATTTTCCTACATGCACATTTAAGCATTAAGGCTCTCACCTTAAAAACAGCCTTATGTCAGTGGAGGTGTGTTTTTGGCAGCTCAACTTCATGATGATTTTAAAGAAAAGGTGTGAATGATAGAAGGAGATGAAGAGCAGGCTTTAGTAAAGAGACAACCCACTATGTCTTTTAGAAGATGTGCTGTGGAAGATCATTAGGAGGAAACTGGAGAAAGTTTCAAGTTGAAATTAAAGTCAAAAAAAGTTGTATAAGAAAAGAAAAGAAAGATTGTTTCTTCCCATTTCTTTTTTTTCCAGTTTGCTCACATGTGAGACATTCAGGGGAAAAGCAATGCGAGTCAGCCACTGTGTCTTCCTGAGGCTGGGATACTCTGGTGGAATGTTCTGTTAGACGCTCGCCCTTTTTGATTGGGCCTCTTATAGACTGTGATATGTGGATTTTTCTGGAGGCTACTGTATCTTGCAGATTGCGTGTGTGCTTCTCATCCCTCTTCCACATTTCTGTCTCTTCGTATCAATGTCAATTATGGGAGAAAGCTTCCCCTCCAAAGTTCTTCAGTCTGCTTTTTTACTTTTTGACTTTCTTTTGCCTCTGTTTTATCCTCCCTTGCCTCCCTGCATTCCCCAGACATGACATAAGCAACAAAAGGAATGGTCATTAAATCATTTCAGTGGGCTCAAGACAAAAAGAACATGGACCTGCTCCCCCTAAGATCTTTAAGAATTAATGCCACACGTCATTGTCTCAAAAGTGAAACTATAGGAGTTGCTGATTTATCTGTACTTGGTCATAATATATCATCAGGTGCGGTCCGAGCATTTTTCATAAAAGTGATAGATTATTGCCAGAGAGCTTCCACTCCTGGAGCGTTCACTCTTGCCTAATTTCAAACATGCATGCTCATGCATACATGCATGAAATTGTCATCTTAAACTCTGTGTTCCAAAGATGTTCAAGGGAGTGGTTGAAGGTTCACTCCAGGGTCTGGGCTTAACCCTAATGTAAGACCTAGACAGGTGTACTTCTCTCTGTATTCATGTATACAGTCATCTGAGTAACAGTGTCTCTTATTGCTTCACTTGATTGGTGGTTTAGATATTTAACTCTTCATGTAGACAAAGGCACATCCAGATGGGAAAGCGTACCTTGACCTGCCTTTGTCCGTCTGTCTGGGGTGGTGCAGTGTGTGTGCGTGCACGCACATGTTTGAGCACGTACACTCGTGCATTGAACAGATGGAGCAAGAGGGCACCTTAACAAAGTGGCTGGTGTAATTAGGGCCAGCCTGTGCAGCAAGACTTGTGGAATAGTAATTGAGTGATGTAGTGAGCAATGAAGGGAAGATTTTTTTTTAACCTTTATTCTAATTTATACTGAGAACAATGCTTTCCATTTTCCTGGAATGCCCTCAAGCATGCTTTCACAGTTACACTGAGTCACACAAGGAGGCTGCCCAGTACAATACACTCTGATCTGCTGGCTACTAAGCAGTTCTTCTAGACTAGCATGTGATTAATTGGTTCAGATTCCTTCCACTGGTCTGGCGATTTAATCACAGAAATCCAGGCACAAGCTCTTTCCTGATGGCCACAGGGCAGAGCAAAGTGTCCATCCAGGGATAATGAAATCACAATTAGTTGCAAAGACACCACATGTGATACAAACAGAAATATAATGAAATTAGAAATTAGATTTCTGATTGTGTTCCATGTCCTCTAATATGGTCACATGTGGAGTTGTTATTGAAGTTGTAACCTCCTGAAGTTTTAGACACATTTAAATGAAAAAAGTCTCAGATTTTAACCCACACATACACATTACAAATTGTATTATGCACATAAATCCCTGTATATTTGGTCAGGTCTCCCTTGAAAAAGAGATCTTTGATCTCAGTGGGACTTACCTGGCTAAATAAAGGTTAAATAAGCCTCTGTTAAAGGGCAATTTACCAACAAATCCTGTTTATAAGTCAGTTTAGTACCTATTTATTATCTTACACATTGGCTGTGTCCCAGATACCACGAGGACCAATATACATAGTTCATTCATCTGACTGGTCATCTGAGATACTCATCATCTCAGAATGAAAATACACACTAAAACGTTTGAAATAGAATTGGATTAAACTTCTGTTTAGGCTTAGGGTAAGGGTTAAGGTAAAGGTTAGGATACCAAAAAGTTAAAAGGTAAAAATCCACCCTACAAACCTGATTACAAAACAGTTAATAATAGCTGAGTAAACAGTCTGTTCACAGGAAAAAAGCTTTTCTGACATGAAAACAACTAAAGCAGCCAGCGTAGCTTACATAGCTCTGTTAGCTGCATAAGCCACATAGATAACGGCACTACATAGCTATGTAGCTAACAGAGCTAAAGCTAAGCTCACAAAGCAGCTACATAAGCTTCGTATCCATGTTATCTGCGTAGCTAAGTTGGCTTTAGCTACATTTGCTAAAGCTTACAATGCTGAATCTAACTTAGCTACAGATTATGGAGCTAACCTGGCTAAAGCTAACCTGACAAAGCAGCTATTTAGGCGATGTATGTACGTTATCTAATTAGCTATGTTAGCTTTGTAGCTAAGTCTCTATTGCTTAAGCTCATATTGCTAAAGCTAACTTAACTATATTGGCTTTTACAGTTATGTTAATTACGTAGCTTGTGTAGATATGTCAGCTTTAGCTAAAGCTAACAAAACAAAATTGAGCCAACATTCCTGTGACTACTTCAAAAACAGATCAGTGATGATTAGACTTCTGACCTTTTTCTGTTTTATTCATCAGCTGTTTCTTAGTCTGTAATGTTTGTAATGTGGGTATTTCATAAATGTTACTGCTAGACTTTGTGAATAAAGTTTAATTTAAAGAAAACAAAAATCTAAAACTAGAAATACCTTTTACTGGTAAATTGTGGCACTACAGCACTGCAGCCAGTGCCATCTCTTCAGATCTGCAAATATTTCTGTTTTAAAGATTTATAATTAAATTAAAACATACAAAAATCATTACTTGACACAATTTCTTTATCATAAGAAACTTTCCCCCACAGCCAGTTTGACTACAGCTGTGCTCTTTATCCTCCTTCATTGGTTCAGACAAACAGCTGGAGTTGAGACACTCCTGTCTTGTCAGTAACATTAACATTTGCAGTGCGACTCTCAGTGTCAGTGTTGTAAAACTGTGCCATACGTTCTTAACCTCCTGCCTGTACTTTGTGAAGAAACAAGACATTCAGGCCATCCTGTTATCATTAAAGAAAATTGTCAGGGTGCACTGTGGATTTAAGGATCCCCTGTCTAATTGAAAGGAAATAACTTAAACAGTTACTCAAATGCCCTAGCTAACATCTTATGCCATCAGCAAAATTAGTTAAAATAAGTAGAAAAATATACAACCAGTGCTGAACATCACTGTAGGGATCTGCCCGCCAACACTAAATGGACAATAAAATAAAGACAACCCATCACTTTTTTCTCATTAGCTTGTGACTTTATATTCAGATTTTATAAAAGCTTATTTGTTTTGTTTTTCTTTAGATGGTAGAGATGCTATTTCAGACATAATGAAAATGTTCAGTCTTCAGCATCTGCTGTAATTTTGACAACCACTGACGCCCTCAGCTGAAAGTCACCAGTCAGCACGGTCAAGTGCTAAATCATGACATCTGCTTTCCTACCGTATTGTCAACAGCAGAGGTCTAACATTTATGGTATCATTGCTTTTCACCCTTAGCTGCCCACACGTTTTAATCATATTCAAATTTTGTGCAATTTAGGCATAACAAATGTTGTTGTTTTCCTCTTGTTTTACTTTGAAGGCTAATCAGTTGCTAAAAAGAGTTACCAATATAAAAGCTGTGTTATTTTAGACACATTTTGTCGAACCTTTTAATGTCTGTAATAATTTGCAGCTTCTCAGTGCACAGCAGACCAGAGCAGATCCCGAAATAAGTACCTTTTTTTAACAGAGAGGTACCATGTTGCTAAGTCGGCAGCAGTGTAGAGTATAGAGTTTATTTCTAATGTAATTGAAACGACTAGAATGCAAATCGAAATATATCACACTGAAAGATTCACACCCCTAAACCTTGAAGAGTGCTTATTTTTTGGAAAAGACTCCTCAACTGAAGACAAAAAGTGACCAGTGGAGGCGGGTAGTGCAACTAGCAAGTCATGTATTCTTCCTTTTTAACTATCACTGTTACCGTAGGCTGAGAGCTCAATTACTGTACTGAAAGCTAGCAGGATTGCAAAGTCCACATAGTGAAATCAAATGGTACTAAAAGAGCTACACAGCAGCACAGAAACTGCACGTTGTGGACTTTGCTGAACACAGTGGAATTTTTTTTTTGACAGGAAGACAGTTTAAAGCTTTATCCCCCTATGGGACACAGACTGCATCTGGCTGCAACTATACCAGATTTTACGGTAAAGCCCCTCTTGAAAATATACCCTCATACATAAAATACAATCTCTGTAATCCGTGCCCAGTCCAAAATGTATGAAGATGAGAAAGTGAAATGGTGTGCTGTGTATTCACTTGACCTTCCTGGAGAGGTCAGGGTAATAGATGAGAGTAGAATGGTTATACTAGCACGCAGACACACAAATAGAGTTCCACTGTGCCCATTCTGGCCTGAATGAAAACAGATGAAACGAATACCTCTGCACTCTGCTCCATGTCACTCGGCTGTACATCCTATGATTTTAGCCAAGTCCTAAGCCGATCATGTTCCTCAGATATCCCGTTTTAGCTGGATTATGAGGAGACTGGGCTGTAATAAGGGCTGTGGATCGTGAAATAGAAAGTGGTGTTCAGCATGTCGAGCCAAGGACCCTAATCAGCCCATTCACACCAGCTCAGGCCCCAAACAGTAGGTGAAGCTGCTAATGGAGGATTTCTATTCAGCCAGCTTCTGATATCCTTTTCTTTCCTTTGCTTCCTTCTCTGCCTGCTTAGAGTGATACATTATGGAGATAGAAGCAGAAATTACATGAAAATGCAAAGGTTTATCAGGGTACAACTAAGATGCACTTATCAAATGTCATTGTTTTCTCTTCCTCTTAACCACCTCTCTGTCTTTGTCTCCATCCCTTTCTCTTCTGACCCTTTTATGTACATTGATTGAGACTCGGCTCTCACATAGTACTCTTGTTAATAATGCAGTGAGAAATGAAGTCATTTTCACCATGGCTTTGTGCTAATTAAATTTTACAGCAGCCTTATCGGCCAGCCACACACATTCCTGGTCCTCCCACATTTACCAACGCCAGCAGCCATATCACACAGCCGTCAGGAGGGGAAGAGCTCCGGAGATGATTATATGAACTTCTGTTGTTATGGGAGAGAAATGAGTGCTATCTACTCTTTATATCTATGCCCTCTACAAAAGGAGGTGATTGACTTCTGTTTTCCTGGTGATACCTTTTGATAAGGAACGATAAAAGTATTATTGCACCATTCCCCCCACTCATCTAAAAACTCTGCTTCAATCTTTTCTCACTCCTTTGCATATTTATCTTTTCAGCAGGCTGTCTGTTGGATTTGTGCTATAAGTTCACATTTGCAACCAGTGGGTCATGGCAGAAAGAGCCACATTTCTGTTTGTATGTGTTGCAATGGTTTCAACTGAGCAGTCTCGACTCAGAGGTGAAGCAGAGAGTTTAGTGGGAGTGATAAAACAGGATAATGTGCGGTTTAAAATTCTGCTCACCTTCCTGCTATAACCAATCTGCAAACAGCCCCATATCCAGGTATCATTCTCTAGTGCACCATCCTCATACAGAGGTAGGATCGAGCACCACCGCTCCGCTTGTTGATGATTCCCAGGGCCGCTCTAGTCTGCAGTGATAAAATGATCACATTCGTCCAAACTGTCTCATCTCTCTGTCTCTCTCTCTGCCTGTCATGCTGCCACTCCACCTCCTTTCTGTCTCTCCCGCTGATCCAGAAGCTCTAAGTGCAGCGACACACGTTTCCAAGCCGACAGAGCGGGGAAGGCCAGCCCTCAGGCAGCAGGGTCTGTTTGATGCTGGATTCCCCGTAGACAGTGGGATTTTGGCTTTGCTGGCCTGCTATTCTGTCACACTTCCATGCCCAAACCTTCACTCTACTATTCACACATTAGACTGTTAACAGCCACAAGAATTTAACTTCATCACAGCACACATCCCCTTGTAGACATGCAGCCTTGAGCCACAGGGCCATGTATGTGTCTCTGGCCCCTGGGCTAAAGAGCTTCATTATCTGGTACTAGCTTTGATTAGCATTCTCTGGGGTGCAAATTAGCAAACAAGCTCAAATGAAGTAGTACTCAATCTGGGACTTTTTTGCAGATTTTTTTGCACTTCAAGCGCATGTGATTTCACCCAGAAATTCTGGCATAGATCTAGGGTCTGTTCGAATAGTCCTTTTTGCTTGGGGAGGTTCTTAACAGACTGAAATGACCCTGTGATATGTGGATTTTTCACTATAGAATCCCACATATGTTTACTATTTCTTTTCAGCCATGATAAAGGCTGTTCTAATTCACAATGAAAAGGAGGGGGGAAAGGAGCTTCACCGCTTCCTTTTTTTTAATCTCCTTTAGTGTAGAAAACACTAGATGATCCTTTACGAAATGAGAGAAGAAAAGCCGACCTACAATTATTTGCATCAACTTCATTTGAAGTGATGGGAGACAAAATGGGAGAAACTCAACATTTCAGTTTTAAAAGTTGGACATTTATGGCAAAACTCAAAATTTCCAAATGTAAAAATTCTTACAGTTTAACATAAACTCAAAAATGTCAACTTTTTAAAATTGTGAAATTTACAGCAGGATTGAGTCAAAAATTGACAATAAACCAAACAAAGCAGTGGTTGGATTTCCTTTGTTTTGGCTTTATAACTTTTAAAATTCTAAGTTTTGGTTCACATACAAATGAAGACTTTTAAAGGGAAATAACATCTGTATTTTTTTCTTGTAAATTAACTTTTTAAACTTGAGAATTAGATTTTAAAGTTGTTTTCCTTAAAAATTCATAAATCCTCTTAATTTTTTTCTAGAGTGGCCCTAACATACCATTATAATAATTCATGCATAGATCTTTTGTCAAGGACAAGTGAAGGTAGGCCAATTATGTAGGGATATTGTCAATTAAAACAATTTAGATTGATGTTTAATTTTTCCAGTTGAGCCCTGGGGGGGGGCTTATTTTATACAATTTGAGTAGGGGGGTCCCTTGGGAAAAAGGTTGGGAACACTGGAATAGACTATGGATGCATGATATTGGATTTTTGCCTATATCCGATATGCCGATATTTACAGTTTCATTTTAGCCAATTAAATATGCTTTTCAGACACAAAATTTCAGTCCTTTTCTTCACACTTTAAGGTATGAGGATGACCAAGGAAAAAAACTTTTATCCTTAAAAACACTTTAAAATTTAAAGAATGAGGATAAATAAAGAAAAATACTAAAACTAACATAGGTCTGTTGGTTCAGCCTAAAACTCCACTAATTTATTTGTATATATGGACAAAAATTACAGACAATATATGCTGAAATATACAGGCAATATATGCTGAAATATACAGGCAAAATATTGGATGTAAATATCGGCAGAAATTTTGATATCTGCTGTTACCTTTACCAGACTGACAATATTGTGCATCCTTAACCGTGCGTAGCAGATGGATATGCCCATTTCCGTGTTTCTCACAGGTGAATCCATCTTGCAAAACTCCCGTCTGAACTGTTTGGGCCCAGTTAGAAAGTGACAGGGCCAATCAGCGACAAGGGGCAGTACTTTCTGGCACGGTGGAGTCTTGACGTAAGCAAGCAGCAACAAGAGGCTGTTGCAATTATGGCAGAAGAGCTTACTGTGGATGCTGCTAAAGCACCAGTTTTATCAGAACTTGACAAAATTTCTTTGTTAATGGAAGAACAATGAACAGCAGTGAGTTGTTTTCTTTTCAAAAATGACAAAAGTCGTGTACTGACATGTCTCCAGTCACTATGGTCCACATTATACAGTTCCCTATAGAGTTTAGTCTTCTGTAGGGACGTAGCTTGATAGCGGCTACGTCATGTGTTTTGTTGCTCTGTTTGCCCTGTAACGATCTGACAGACAGAATGTTCATCCAATCACAAATGAGTTTTTTTCAAATCCTCTGCCCTTTCCCAAACACTGTGTATGAGTGGTTTACCAGATGGATGTGTGAAACACATCCATCTGGCGTGCCAGGTTAATGCATCCCTAGAGCAGACTCTTTACATTTGCCAGAAATAACCAAATTTGGGCATTGTGACCATAAAATGTATTTTTCTGTACACCCTTTGGCATTTCATAAACAGTTCATTCAGACCTGGTATGATGTTACAAAGAAATCTCATACGTTTCGTTTTTGACCATGTACCATGCAAAACATGTTATTAATTTTTCCCGGTTCAGGTCTTTAAAAGGTCAAAGACATCTTAAATCAGATTTTTTTAAACAGGTAGGAACCTTGTATTAGGCTATAGAAACCTTGTTGAACTCATATTTATAATGAGTTTTTCACATTTCATTCACTGCACCAAACAACACAGAGAACCCACAGAGTGATAGATGCGCATTTTGTAGTCCATCAATGCTAAATTGTAGTTTTGACACAGTAACCCACAACATGTCTGTAACGTCTGCCTAGGGAAAGAGCAGTCAGATTCCCTAATCACCATCGTTCTCCTTTCCTTTCATCTTAATTCCACCTTTCCTTAACCCTTTGACATTTTTCAATGGGGTTAAGGAAACGTTGATAGGAAAGGACTTTAGGTTTTTTTTTTTTCTTTGTTTCTTTTTTCATCTTTTGGATGGAACTGTAGTTTTGTTCAGTTTTTTGGGAGAAGATACTCTCCAAGATGAGTAAAGAAAAAAATATTGAATCAGAGTTCTTAAAGCCTTGGTACGCTAAGAGCAAACAGAAAGCAGCAGATTCTTTCCACCTTAGCAATGAAAGAAAATTCATCTAATTCCATGTATTTTCTCCTGCTTGTATGCTAGTGTACATGTTTACTCTGGTACATGCATCTAGGAGTGAATGGGTTCATCTTCTGACTCAGTAAGGATGTTAATGTGTGGAGATGTAGCTCGCTCATGTATTGTTCAAGACTGTTTTTCATTCAGGTGAAAATTCCTAGAGCCGCTGCCTGCTCTATAATAACCATACTTGACATTTCCACGTTCTCCAGCCTGTGGAGACCAGCACATGCTTTCCATTCCAGTTGAACCCATTAAGGCCTTCTCTTCTCTACTGCATCCACCAGCCTGTCCTTTGGCAGGGCTCTTCTGAATGTCAAAACTCACTGTTTAGCATCACAATAAAGCACATACAGGGCAGAGGAGTAAAGGGAAGGAAATGGCTGCTGGCTGGCAAAGGGCATGGACAAAAAAAAAGATGATTTTAAAAAGACTGTCATGGCTCACTTTGTACTCTACATCTAGGATGTTTATTTTTCCATCCTCTGCTTTTCTAATTTTTAAACATCAAGCGACTAAAGTGTTACCTGTAATAAAGATTATGAGTGTTGGCTTTTATCTACCCGATGATATCTTATTTTGTATTTATTTTTAATATTTTTTTGAAGTATATGTCTTTAAAGTTTCCTGAATCATAAGTTCAGTGATAAAACATACTCTTTCTCTTAGTTCTTTTATCCATTCTTTTCTTTGCCATACTGCTTACATTATGTAAATGACTGAAATAGTTGTGAATTTGACGGCATGTCTGTTTGTCTCCAATTGTTGCTCCAATTGCCCTTGATACCTCTCAGAAGACTTCTTGGGTGTACTGGTTTGAAACTGATGACATTAATAAATAAGTCCAGATTTTCTATAAATTCCCAAGTTGTTTCACCTTTCACCACAGTTTTCATTACATCACTTCCCCTGTGTAACACTCTCACTCCGCCACAATGCCGAAGAGGGAGCCTTTGCTCGCAAACATACTACATACATACATTAAAACAGTGGTTCCCAACCATTTTCCTTTTGAGCCCCCCTACTTGTATTTAAGAAAACTTGAGCTCCCGACGCATGAAATTTCCAAAGATCAAGAAACAATTTCACCTCTGTATGACTTTGAAATAAATGATGTGTAAATAAGATTGGTAAATATTACTTTGAAATTGCTATTAGTAAGCCATAACCAGGAGTTAAATCAGTCTGAGACTCCCAGCTGCCTTTTTTATCCATGTGTGGCACATGATGAGGATGTGAGTGTTGCGGTTGTTTTCTTTACTCAGGAAGGAAATTTTGTTAAGGTGGCGTTGAAGTGAACACATTAACATCACCATTCCTTAAATTGAATGCACTGTCTGTTATTCTGAATATGAAGCATGGATTGTCAGAATCTGTGCAGTATGCAGGCAAAATTGGTCATACCTTTTGCGGCCGGGAGTGGAGAGCGCGCCCTGCAGGAGTGGGCGGTAATGGTTGGAAATCCAGCAGGATTAAAAAAGCATGTAGGGCTCTAGTCATTTGAATAATTTATCTTCCTCCTGCCATAGAGTATTAGATATTCACAAACTGCTAGCAAAATGTAATTTCCCATTGAAATAAAGTGGATAGTCTTTGCGTTGGCTGTCCTTTTCTCATGCTAATATTTCGAAAATTGATCTTTCTTCTCCTTTAAACTTGCTTCTCCTCACAAACATTTTTTTTAAATAGGTAAAAGCAATTACGGCAAAATGATGTCAAACTTGTCTGGGAGAGCTGTGGGCTACTCTTTAAATGATTATTTTGATTCCAAAACTTGTTTTTAAATGTCTGGCACCAAGCTTCAGAGAAGCTCATATTTTTATTTAGCATTTTATTTCCAGTCAGTGTACTAATGAGGTAGGAATTGTGGGGGACAGTGAACCATATTTTGTAAACAACCCATATTAATTACCCTTAATTAATGAATCACTTTAGTGCCCATGTGGAAATAGGGGTTAGAATTTGTCACAAATAGAGGAGACACATTGACTGACTGAATATAATGAATCATTTAGGGATTTATAAAGAAATCTTTGCAAAAAATAATTGATAGAATAATTGATCACTTTAAATCTTAATGCAAGTTTTGATTAAATGGAAAACATAATAACAGAGCCTGGCAGACTTTATTATTTTGTTTTCAGGCCCTAGCAGCCGTGACTAGTCTTGATTTGTGTACAAACCTGATTATTTTTCTTAACAGGGCTGTAATTAGCCTGGCTAGTTTGAATGGTAATTATGATGTCAGACGAAGAGGGAAGAGGCTGTCTAAATGTATTTCACAGATAGTCCTCTGTTTGTCCACACAGGCAGCCACCCGCAGATACTCTCGCTCAGACACACCAACTCAATTCAGCAGCAGGAAAATCTACCACTAAACACAATTATTCATTACATTTGTTTTGATAAACTACACCTCACATTTGCAAGCTAAAATAATAGAAATTGCTTTATTTGTTTCTTCAGTGGAAAAATGTCTGATGCTTGCAAAAGCGGAGAGCGTGTTGAGCAGGGATGTTGGGACGTAGTCGGCTCTTTTGGCTTTACTGTTTAGTTTCCCTCATTACTCTCACTTTGAGTTCTCTTCATAAAGCTGTTTCTGCGGTTGTTACACACAGAGGGGAGCTTCTAAGTGCTGCCAGAAGCAAGTCATTTAATTGTCTTCAAAAGCACAAATAAAGACAACCTGCATATGTCGCTTTTTTCCAGCTTAAATCTTGCCTCGTGTATTTTTCTCAGTTTTAATATTTCTGTTTGCTGAAATCAAAAGTAAATAAATTAGATACAGATTGTTCTCCTCAAACACCTGTTGTTAACAAGGAACAGCTATAAGCCTCAATAAGCATGGGAAGTAAGTCTGGTCACTTTGTCTCACATGTTTGAAGGTGATACTGATCCAGCAAGGTTCATTCTTGAAGTGCTTAGATGTTGTCAAGGCCACCTATGGGAGCAGAGTGGGCATTATTTAACCTGAATGATAACCACTCGGAATTTTATCTATTTGTGCTGTGGTACAGTAGCATTTTTACAAAATACATACCCCTTTCCTTCAGAATAACTTTTTCATTGGTAATATTAACAATATGAAAGGGTACACTGAACTAAATAATCCGAAAAGTAATGTCCGACTTCATAGCTAGGCCATGATGTGCACAAATGTCATGATGCCAGAAAATAAAGTAAAAGAAACTGAGACAAAAATGTCTTAAAGTAGCAAAAAAAAAATGGGTTAAAAGGGCAAAAAAACCTGCAAAAATGTGTTAAATGTGGCAAACATAGGCTTAAAAATGGGCAAATAATGGCTTAAATGAGGCAAAAAAGATTGCATAAAGTAATATTAATGGGTTAGGTTTCGACAAAAGAAGTGGGAAAAAATGATGAAAATCGGCTTTAAAAATGGGCAACATTTTGATTAAATGTGGCAAAAAGTGGCAAAAAAAAGAGTTAAATGGGGCAAAAAAGTGGCAAAATTGGGTTGAAAGAGGGAACAAAAAGTGACAAAAATTGGTGAAAAGTGGTTGAAAAAAAAAGAATGAACAAGTATTTTAAAAAGAGGGATTAAATGCAGCAAAACATTCCCCAAAACTGGCGAAACTTGTAAAAAAGTGGCAGAAAGAAGTGGCAATACAGAGGTTAAATAAGGAGCAGAAAGGTGGCAATAAAGGGTTTGAAGTGGCAAATTAGGGTATTGAGTAGCAAAAATTGGTGGGCAAAATAGAGCAAAAACAAAAATGTTAAAAGTGGCAAGAAGATGTGGAAAAATTGGACCAAATTTGGCTTAAAAAACTGCTAAAATTGGCTAAATGTGGCAAAAGTCTATTAGAAGTAGCAAAAAATTGGTAGGGAAAGTGGTTAATTGGGTTTTAAAGTAGCATGAATCAATAATTCCAATGTCAGAACCCAATTATAGCTTGACGCATTTTTCAGCTCCGAAATGAACTAACTTACTGTTAGCTAGGACACTAGCACCAATACTTCTGATCCAGGACACATGCATTAATATTATTAGTAAATTGCAAGTGGGGAGGGCCCATTCTCTGGGTTTGTCAGGGGTTCAGCCAATTCTGAGGGCGGGCTATGATGTTGTAACTTTTGGGGCTCATTTTCATTTGATAACAATGACTCTTTCCACTCACAGGAGGAGTCTGCCTTGGTTTCTCAGGGGAAAGCTATCACCTTATGTACACTGTCAGCACACACAGACAGACACACTTGAAGTGGCCCTTGGATAACATCAGCCCTTATTGGTCTTGTCTTACCTCACAGACAAAGAGTAAGACTGGATGGTCTTCATGGGCTCACCAGTCTAAGAGGGTTAATGAACAAGGCCTATCCACAGAGGAAGGTTTTAGACTGAAGAGGCCGGCCACCTGTAAATCATCCATCAGCCTCTTCACCGAGCTGAGCCTGAGCTCTGACAATGTAAGGTGTTTGGGCTGCAGCGGAGGGGACATGATTTATCAGGAAGGTGACTGATTATATGGAGCCTCCGTACGTGAGGGAGACAGGCAGGACTAAAAGATGATCCCATATCGTTTCATGAAACATGCGAAGAATAGTCAGTGGCTGCCTTTGAGGAATAGCCACATAAAGACACTGTAGATGAATGAGCTGAGAGCGTCCTGAAGTTTGAAAGGAGAACTTTGTAAAGGGTCCAACCTCCAAATGAACTGTTTCTTCCAAAATAAATATATAATATCCAATCTTAGCTCAAACTATTCTTGATGACTTCATGTCATTTTCTTCCTAATGACTATAATCATTGCCCTTCTGCTTGTCACTCTGCTGTGTCACATTTCAAAACATAGTGCTTAGGAAGAAATGACTAAATGAAGACACTTTTTACTTTAAAAAAATGGATAATTATCTGTCTCAGGTGTTAGAGACGGGAAAAATGATGAGCACCAAAATAGATCAGGGAAAGGGAAAAGTCTCTGATCTTCTCCTGGCAGCGCAGTGGAATCAAATAATGAAACACTTAACGTTAAACCGCTGTGCTTTTCATGTGCAAATTCAACTTCACACATTGACAGTTCACTCTGGCTCTGCAGATGACTGGTTTGTATCTTACGTATGTCATCTTTTTTTCATTAGACGTGAGCCATTATCTTTTGTTTTGTCCCAGTTCCCAAGACTGTGAAGGATTCAGACTTCCATGAAAGGGGGGGGGTAAAGAAGTTGACATCCACTTTAGTTCGCTTAAATGATACATTTGATGAATCAAACAGAGATAAATAAATATCAACAAACAATAACTACAGACCGGCTCACCTATGTTACTGCTTTATCAAGATTTTAGAGACGCTTTGGAGACGCAGAGAAACAGAGAGTATGGAGATGAAAGAATGCTTTAAAAACTATCCACTATCAGACTGATAGTGTGTTGTATATCTGCATATATTCCTGAGCTTTTTCCTGGTTTGTCAAATGAAGGGGGAGTAGTTCTATACATTTTGCTTTCAGCCCTATGGCTGCAGGCATAGCTGTAAGCACAGAGCATAACGTGTTATTTTCTAGTCCTCAAATGCTGAAGTGCTCTTATAAATATAGGGTGGTTGCACTGTAAAAATGCATATCTGTGGGACCAGCAGTATACATTTCTTCATAGGGATTTTCATGTTAAGAAGTAGCCTTTGAATGTTACTTGAATGCGTCCTGAACCAGCAGTGTTCAAGTTCTTTCTTTAAATTGATTGTTTGGGAAACTTTTGGTTCACGAAACACACCAGATATGGTGAAGAATAATATACAGCGTCACCCAGATGTGTCAAGGAAAAAGAAACAGATGTCCAACAACTTATCTCTGCTGTTTTAAAAAGCTTCTGAAAGCAGAGAAGGTCAAAGACATTACTGAGGCTAACAGCCAGCGGTTAGTCTATTCACACACAGGTAGTAGAGGGCAGCAGCTACGTGTTTCTTAAAGTGCTCAAGCATTGTTACAATGTCCCATACTGTGTCAACTTGGCCAGCCTGTCGTCCTACTTACATATGAGCAGTAACTGAGCATGCTGCACCGGCTGATCATTACTTGACCACACATTTGATAAATCATGAATATGTAAGGCATTGTTCCTTAAGGCATCTATTTTGTCATTTCTTACTTATCACATTGGATTAATTTAATATCTTCAAATCAACAGACATTATTTGTTTCTGTGTTGCTTTTTGTTTTTCATGTTGTTTTGTGTTCCTTCTTTTATTTGTTTGATGTTTCAAACACTACAGGGTGTACCAACTATCACAGATATGTCTAAATAACACAAGATGAAACAAACTGTAACTTGCACCATTGTTTCAGATTAAGTTAGAGAAAGCTGGAGATACATATTTGGGACGTTTGTTGCTTGTTTTAGTTTCACTAAACTCTTACTGAACTGTGACCTCAAAACCACAGTAAGAAGTGAGTTGTATTTTCTGTATGTCATTAAATCCTTAGTAAGAGGTCTGTAAGAGTAAATGAATATTTATTCACA
Organism: Cheilinus undulatus; assembly: GCF_018320785.1. NCBI lineage: Eukaryota > Metazoa > Chordata > Actinopteri > Labriformes > Labridae > Cheilinus > Cheilinus undulatus. Next base: position 42,658,572 of record NC_054865.1, on the reverse strand, counting down.
TGTCTGGTCATTTACATGACCCAACCCACAGAGAATTATTCAGACTCATTGACTGAAAAAAAACAGCTAATATCCCAGAATTTGGCCAGCACTAAACAGCACAGTACAATATCCTTAAATTAGTGTAAACCCCCTCCTTATTTCAAACCCTCCAAGTTAAACAAATAGACAGAGAAAAACTCATATAAACCAACACAGGCCCATAAACACATGGCACAATTCAAACACAACCACATGGAATTTTGATGAAATTAATAAACATTATCACTTCTGAGTACACCACTAAATTTCCTAAGAAACTGTCTGATACATTTGCCCGTTTGTTGTGAGTGACTCTTTTCTCCTTTCCCACACTTTAAAGAGAGAGTCCAACAATGCAAAGACATCATCAAAGAGTTAATTCTTTAAAGTACCATCGTCAATATTAATTAAATCAAAACCAAGATCCTGAACTTTTCCAAACCATGTTTTCCATATCATGAGGCATTGGACAATATAGGATGAAATTAATTTCATTTTCCTTGTAATGTAGCTCACAGTATTTATATGTGTTCACAAAAATGATTGTAAAACATGCCATATTTGGTTAAGTCATGGTGCCACAGAGATCAGACTTTTTTTAAAGCTCCTTTAAGGAATCCATTTATGTGAGCTGTCTCTTAGGGGTTGTTCAGGCAATGCACTGTCACAGATTAATGATCTGTTATGGGCATATGTATACCAAGTAGGTATGAGCATTCATACTATGCTGTAACTAAAGTCTTCTGTGATTACCTGACATCAGAGCTCATTTACCTGCCACTTGTCCAAACAGCCCATACATCATTTACTTTATTACTGTAGCTTGGTATCCTTGTGTCCTGTGGGCACTAAAGATTCTGTCATTGTAAATAAATGGGGGACATTTAGCCACAAGCTACAAGGCGGTGTCTCTTTTAAAAATTTTGTCTACCAAATTTTATAATAAAAATGTTTATAGAGGGTGTACTATTCAGCAAATAATTTTGCTGGGTACTGGTTGAATTATAATGACAACTGAGTATAAGATGACAAGTTACAAGGGAGTCCTGTTGTGTTGTTCGTGGACAAGCTGGTCTCAAGAGCTGACCCCTTTTATGAACAACCGGAGCTGGCTCCCATTTTAAGAGCCTGTTTATTTTTCTTCTATTTTTGTTCTTGTTTTTAATAAAAGCAAAATGGTTCAGCCATTTGATAACCCAGAGATTGACTGTTGTTAAAAAAAGTGCCACAAATGAGGCTGGTCTGCCATAGATAAAGCCATGCTTTTTGTCAGCTAAATACTGCCGATCATGTCAGTTGACGGAGTGATTTGGATTGCACGCTGGTAAGCATTGCTTCGAGAATCCAATCCAGTCCAGATTAAGGCATCCCAGACCAACTTTGTGTGCAGTCGAAGCTATTATTTTTATTTTATTTTTTTAATTAATTTTTTTTTTTTTTTTTGTACACATTGGTGCATCCACCATGGACATTGTTAGCACCCCAACAATAATTACAGTAAAAATAGTGACTAAATCAATTCACAAATGCACCACACCATTATGTTACTTTCTGTTTTATGAATAAACTGTCTTCAGACACAGAGAACTGATAATATATTTTATTTTATAAATGGAGTCTCTTATCATTAGAATGACTCAGACCATGTGCCTTTTAACTCGTATATATTCAAAAGAACATCAGGATCAAGGACTTCTATCTGACTTGCTCGCATTTACTGTAAATTGTCAGAAAGGGTGGGGTAGGAAAGTGATCTCACCAATTTGTCAGGGCGTGATAAATCCTGGCTTTTGTCATACAGTGTGCACCCAGCCTTAGTGGTAGGCATAAAATAGGAACATCAGGGAAGCTAAAGCGTAGTATCAGCATTGTCATCAATAATGTATATATTTGTGGATGTACCGATTGCCCTTGACAGTAAAGCTTGCATGAAAGTGGTGTTGAAGCTTCTGCTAATTAAGTATACGCATCAGTTCATGCGCTTTATTGTGCCACCAGCTGTACTTCCTTTAACAGAAATATACCTCTTCTTTACCCTTAATCTTTCCACTCAAGGGTCAATGTATCAATTTTGGCCAAGTCACACACAATTCACCTTGCACTCATTTTATTTGTGAAGCAGCAGGAATCTCAGAGACAGATATATGTGATCCCAGGAGATAAAACTGAAGCTGTCTGCGTGGCTATATATCATCCCGGGTAAGTGGAAAGATAAGTATTTTTTTGGTAATGTGTGTGAACTGACCCTTCAAGGTGAGTTACTGCACAAACTCTTTGAATCTTCTTTTGTACTGACCTTATGCTTTGTGATATGCTTCTGTACTGCATAGCCAAGAGGTATTTCCAGGCAAAGAACAGCAAGACGAAAGGAAGGAGAAGGGAGAAAGGGAATGGACAGGGATGCTGAGCTCAAAGTAAAAATGAATGGCGTAAACAATGTTAAGAGACAGGTTGTCTTTTTCTCTCCCTTTTCGTCACTCTTTTCCCCTATCTCTCTCTCTCTCTCTTTCTCTGTGGCTTTGTCTGTCTCTCACTCTCGTCTGATGAAATTGCCGATGATTTATAACAAATGTCAGTGGCAGGCGCAGCAGACTGCTGTTTTGTCCCTGTCAGAGCCAAGTAGAGCCTGAGGTAGGCAGCTTCGCTTATCAATCAGCGCCTCTCCCCTTTCTTCCTCTACCACTGTCAGTGTAAAGCTTACTGGATCACCAGCTCTCTAAAACCAAGGGCCAGCATGGTTGTCATGGAGATAGTGATAGTAGAAATTAATATGAAGTGACATAAAACTTTCCAGGTATCATTCTACTGGCAGACGCTCTCTTTTTCATAAGCACCTTGTAAGGTCAGAGAAGCATCTTGGTGGCTAAACCCAACCTATTCAAACATCTTTCACTCACAGATAAAGTGATTTCACAAGTCACCTACGTTTCCACTTAATCAAACACAAACGGAGCCTTGACTTTTAGCTATATTGATGTATAGCCTCTGATGGATATAAACAGAACTGTGTTGATAATATGAGGATTTGAATTAAAGAGCCCCCCTCAATTATCTGTCATTTGCAAACCCTTGACATTGCACTTACGCACAACGGTTTAATTTATTCTCCCTCTCTAATTCGAACCCCATTGTTAGCTTAGGATGAGGTCTCGCTGCTTAATTATTTGAAAGGTCTTTGCTTGGCAAGCACTAATTTGTTAGGCTGTTTTGTCAGATGGAAGACAGCAGGGTGAGGTTGGTGTTATTTGTTCTGAGTCGCTAAAGTATAGCCCGCACAGGAAAAGTGACCTGAACTAAGAGGACTGTGAACTGTGAACGGCTGTCAAGTGATTGAAAAGGAAGAAATGAATGGATATTATCTTGCAGATGATAGATAACAAGTGCCATGTTTATTATCTTGAGGAAGAAGATAACTCATTGTTTTATTTTAATTTTGACTGATAATAATAATAATTAGCAACTTATAGTTACTTTAACTTGAGTAATTTTGGAACAGATATTTAGAAATGACAATAACTATCTAGCTTGTAGTTTCTCTAAAGCAAATAAAAAAAGCTTTAGTATTGGATTTTAATTTCATTTTGATTTCTGTCTTTTTATACATAACATATTTTATATCCTGAGTCTTTCTGGGGTTTTGGGTGGTCTCCCAGAAGTGAAATGTTTTCAATTTTCTGCCAGCTACTGGTATGCTAGTCGAGCTCTTAGCCTACAATAAGATTGAAAGTTGTTGAGTCAGTTGACAACAGAACCACAGCTTGTGCGGCATACTACCTACCTCTTGGTTACTTGTTGTCTTTACTTGAGTCAAACCAGCAGCAAACTTTATTGACTGGGTAGTATACCAATATTTTCTTCGATTACGGGATTTTGACTTAATGAGGATGAAAATATGCTAAAATATGGCATCAGCAGCCTAGTCTGCATTGCTTTCAGTTTCACACAGAATTATACAATACTTAGGTTGTAAGATTGGCAGAGGTCATCCCTCTGTGCTTTTTTTAGGTTTATATTTTGCTTGTCTCTGCTTTTTTGACATTTACTAGCAGTACTTTGTATTCACCCACTCACCCATTAGTTTCTAAAGTTATGTATCTACTGGATGATATGGACATTTCTTCTGATATTTACAGCTGATATATTGGATGAACATATTGGCAGTATGTGTCATATAACGACCTTAAATGTATCAGGTGTACCATCAAGAATAGGTGATTGACTAGGGCGCCACACACTTAAGGAGGTGCATCATCATTCCTGAACATTTTGAATGAAGCCTCAAATGTAAAACCTACCAGACTGTCTACTTCCTCACACCTCTCTCAGCTCTGCTTCACTCAGCCTTTCTTTGCATAAGAGACACTTGGTGTCTAACAATTAAAGGTATGTGTATGCAGGTAACGTTTAATTTGATACTTTCTCACAAACAAATCCAATGAAGAAACTGGAGAACACGAGTCACTTTTATGCAATTTAACCAGGTGCAGATGACATTCTGGCACAACCTGCGTCTTCATCAGAGTCAAACGGTAGTGGTGGGGTTTGAAAAATTTAAATACCCTCCTTGTTGCAGAGACTCAACCCTGATTGGTTGGTTGGAGTGGGAAGTCAGCACACAGAGAACCAATACAGTGATAGCACTCATATCTAGCCCTCTAATCCAGTTGCAAATGTGTGGACATATTTACAACATAATGTACACTTTACAACGCACATAGATGACAGTTTGTAAAGACATATCACCTACTACAACACAGCATGCAGAACAATACAACAAAAACAAAACAAGAGCCTAAGTTTTTCATGAAGTCCAAATGGTTCAACCATGTTGAGGGTGTATATATTTTTCATTTCTTTCAAGGTGTGTTTATATTGATATGGAGTTGTCACCATACAAGAATTTTAAATTTCAACACAGTACTAGCTAAAGTCAAACAATGTTGATACCTGTTTTAATGTCTCAGCAACAAAAATGGTCTTCTGGATACCCAAAACTGGTATTTTCTTTTTCTATCCTGCACATACTGTAAATTAGATTAGATTAGATTAGTTTACAGTACTATTCAAAGTAATAAAATGTAAAATAGATAATTCTGCTTTCTACTTTTCTAAACCCCACCCCATATTTAGTTCATTTTATCAGTATCAGTGTTTGTATAGGGCTGTGAAGCTATCATCAGTCTGCAGGCCAGGACCAGAAGACATTGCTGTCTCTCTCCTCTGTTCTCAATCTGTCTGTAAGTGACACTTATGTTAGTGCGTGCATGTATAAGCAACACTGGAGTGACTTAATAAAACGTATTTGCCAACTGTTGAATCAAACAGGTCATGACAGTGCAAATGAAGTTGTCCCCAGACACAATGAGGGCATGTCTAGACCATTACATTGTCATTTAGCAGGTGCTTTAATCCAAAGCGATATACATCTGAAACATAGACAGGAGTTCAAAGCGTTAAGGACCTTGCCCAAGGGTCCACATTGGATACTGATTAGTAGACTGCCCAGATCGGGATTCCAAACCACAGTCTCCTGTTTTAGAGTCAGTGATGATTATAAAGACCCAACGCTAATCATCATGAGCTCAACACTGGCGGTATTTAGCATCATTACGGGAGCAGGGAAAACCTTCCCTTTACCAGGTCAGAACCTCAAGCAGAATCAGACTCATGTTGACAGTCATCTGCCAGAAGCTGCTCTGGGGTTGGAAAGGGATGTTTTTGTTTGTTTGGTTGGTTGGTTGTTTTTTGTTGGTAGTAGTGGTGGAGGTTTTTTTTTGTTGTTGTTGTTGTTGTTGTTTTTTTGTTTGTTTTTTTTGTTTTGCTTTTGGTTAAATGACAAAATAAGTGATTTTTACAATTTTGATGGAGATAAATACATTTAATAACAAACAAGACTGACATCACACATTACAAAGAGAGGAGTAAAGACCTTTTAGATGTTTAAATTTTAGGTAATTTTACTGTCATCTGCCTGTTTGTTCCAGCTCAGCCATGGGCCACTTATTTGTACAATAGTTTATCTGTTGGAAAGTCCTTTAAACTTTGCAACTTCAGCATTTCACCACTTTAACAGTCATTACCCTATAAGACAAGTATGATTAGTTAGTTATTGGTAGGAGTTTCTTGACTAGGGTAAACAATTTAAGAGGAAAGTCATCAAGTCCAAATTAACACAACATACTTGTCACCAAAGAAAGCTGTCATTATGTTACGTTGCCACTTTATATTGCTCTTTATGTTTTCTTCTTGTTATTTTTTATAATTTCAAATGCACACAGCACCATCAGCTGTCACTGGCTTTGCCTGCAGGGGGTTCACACCAGGATTTTCCCCTCCGCCAGTAGGTGGCATGGGAAGGCTTTGAAGTGCAGCTCTTAAAATCTTAGAGTTGTAGCTCCACAGAGGCGGTGTCCTTGTTAACTTCTAATGATTAAGATGTTAACTCCCTTCATATAAATAAAATATAAATGTATATTTAAGGTCGCAGAAGCACTGACTTCCTATCTGCTGTTCATTAAATATTCCGATTTGCCAAGTAAACAGCTCAGATGCATGACAGATGCACTCACTTAATGTGAAAGAATATTAACAAGTAACATGCCCTTTTACGGTGTGTTTAACTACACTGATTCCTTCTACCCTTCCCTTCTCAGCCAGTAGCTGAGAATGTTCTCTTAAAACAGATTAATTGGATAATGGCTTTCTCCTTTTTCTGTTTCTCCTTTTACTTGTTAACTATTACTGGTTCTGTCAAGGTCAGTCGTCCATTCTGCCATACCTTGTTAAGGGAATGCTGTTCTTTAGTGGCTACAAGTAGGTTTTTTTGGACAACTCTTCGCTGCACAAGTCTTACAGCTGCATCTTCTGTGCTATAGCCTCTGATTCTCTCATAGCTTGCATTTTGACCTCAACTGGTGAACTTTTGAAATGTCTATACACTTATCTGTGTGTTTCTCAGGTTTTCAGTTTCATTTGTAAGATTGGTATTTGTTTTCTTTCCCATTGACTGAATTGAGTTTCATTAATACAAAGAGCATCACTGGACTTTTGGCTGTTGTTTTCTTCTAGCAAAGACATCTGATGATGACTGGTAATTTATATTGTTTCTAAAGCACATGTATATTTATATGATGCATACATATAAGGCTATTTCCATCAGTTGTAAATATGATTGCTCACACACTCTGAGTGTCTGCATTCCAACGTGAGAAGTAAGCGTGCGCATACATAGTTTTAGCAACAATATGTGGGCTGCGTGACAACAGCCTCTCATGAGGGCTCATTAAATAGAAGACACTGACAGTGTAAGGGAGAACAATATCTCACATACTATAGCTTCTATCATACATGAAAGAATAATATCTCTTTTGTATGCCAGGAAGAAAAACGGTGGCATTGTATGCTTGTCAGGTCTGAGGTTTTTAAACGGCATGAGGAAAGTGGTTTATTCCAATCTTGTTTATTGAGAGAGCAATTCTGCAAAGAAAACATGCAGTATAAGTGTTTTTCAGGCGTGTAGATAGCAAATGCAATATTCAATTGCTTGATTGTACCACTGTTTAGTTCAGTGTGACTCTGAAAAGCTCAGCTCTTGAGAGCAAAGTGGTTATCATGGCTGGTTCATATGAGAATTCCCCATTACATTTAATCTCTGTTCCTGAAAGATTACTGCCATAGTATGGAAAAGATAGGAGAACAGCCATAACTTTATTTTAAGTGTTCTGTAGAATTCAACTTCTCGAATGATACCCTATTTTCTTTATTTTCTAATGTTATTTTTTGACATTATGTCTTGCAACCCTCATGTTACATGGGTTTATGTATACTTAAAATGTAGCTGTGGGCAATAACTGAAAAGGGATTCAAATTTAACCGTGCACATTTGTTTTTCACTGAAATGTGCTCTGACATGGCTGTAAAAATGCAATTTGTTGTTGATTGGACAGCGCTGCACTCTTTAATATTGCCTTACTGTTTAAGGAAATCAATATATTCCATAAAAAGTTGACAGTATTGTGAATTTCATCATTTTTAACTAGCAGTCAGTGTGACTTTTTTTTAGCTTATTTGTTTAACCCTCTGAGACTTGCCTTGTTGTATAGAATGAAAGGGACACCTGTTTTACAAAGCTGAATCACTGTTGGACCATAAACCATTGCCACTGACTTGGTTTTTTCTCTGAAAGCCCTCTATTTTGCTCATAATGTTTTCTAAAAGCTTGTAACTTGGCTGAATTTACAGGGTGTTAAAAGATTAAATCCACACCAGTAACCCCGACATTAGCCATCTTTAATCCATTTATAATCCATTTTTGGTTGATCCTGCAGCTAGCAGCTAATGCCACCCACCAGATTGTCTGTTTGTTTCCCAGAATGCATTGTAACTGGGCTGTGACAACCAATCGCAGGCTGTTCTTTGTCCCGTCATGCTTGGCCAAACAGTACATATGCAAACACTTTAAAACTGGAGAAGAGAGCCTGAATGACTCATAATGGAGAGAAAGAGAAACAGAGAGGCTGTGATGTGTCCCTCTGTGTCACTGCAGATGGGAATTGCTTTAAATAATGACTCCATTTCCCAAAAGTGCAAGAACTTTTTTTTGTAAAAATATAAATTCTAGTGATGCACGATAAGTGATTTTTTTGAACCGATACGGATAACTGATAATTTCCTACTCCTGATGGCCAATAACTGATAAGAACCGATTTTTTTTTTCTATTGTTGATTTAAAAAAATAAGTTTATTTGATGTTTTTATGCACATCTGGGGGTAAGAAGGGGGTAATATGTGGTGAGCACAGATATTTATAACTAATTCTAACTGACATCACTTGTGTTAATATCAAAAAACAATTTGGACTTTACAGCTGTTATTTTTTTAAATGTTTGTGTACCAAAGTACAACATACACAAAAAACTAACATACTTTCTCCCCTTTTCCCTTGAGATAAATTTAAGTATCTTGACAAGTGGTCAAATCTGACATTTCAATAAACTAAAGAATTCAGCTGACTTAGACATAAAACCAAATGATAACAGGCTGTCATACTTAACAAATGGAAATGTTTGGGGGTCTCTTTTTTGTTTTTGCTGCATAAGTCAGAAAAAGAGCTGATGTTTTACATAAGATTAAAAACATGCAGTGACAGAAGTCATATCAGAGATAGGTTAACAAGGTAAAGTCCACCGTGGTCTGTGGGTAAACTTCTGTTCTAACGTCGATCAGACTGAATGAAACCACATCAGACAGAGCAGGCAGGTATACGTCTACAAAAGTAGCGATGGATCAGGAGACTGTCAGACTTATTTAGTCATTATTAGCATTGCCTTTTGGCTCTGATGAACTTTCTGCAGTTTCCAGTGCCTGCTTAATCAGCACTCTGCCTCGTTTTAACCTTTGGCTTGGTCCTAATGCCCACGGCTTACGCTAGTGGCTATTGCCGCTTCGTTTTAACGTCATTCATAACGTCAGGATGATGGCATTTAAGTGACTTATAAGATCCATTGTGTGAGAGTGGAGAATTTGAGGACTGTTTTCCACTCTTCGGGAGCTTTGCGGTGCAAATTTTGCAAACACTGTCGTCTTATCCTCCCCGTATATACTGAAAAACTTCGCCAGTACGGCTGAGGGTGCATCTTTCTTCTTCTCTGGTGGTTAACAGCAGGTCTCATACTGCGGCTACACCTACTATTTCGGGATGTGTAGTCTCATGAGAAAGAAAACAAATGCCTTTATTATCGGTGGATTTTATCGGTTAATATTTTATTATTGGGATGATTAAAGTTTGTAAAATATATGCAAAATCGGCCGATAATTTATCGGTACTGATAATTACCGTGCATCCCTAATAAATACTTTAAAAACATTTTGTCATGAATGATTATGGTTTGAATTTTTGGTCCCAAAGAGTTGGGAGAACAAATTAGTGCAAAAAAATAACCCTTGGTCATTATTGTTTACTGTGTGTAACAAGTAAAATGCTTTGAGTTTTAAATTTCATTTTATTTTTTTCTTTTGTGTTTATAGACCAGAGGGTTTTTTCTATTCAAGTGATATTACTGCAGCACACATATCCTTAAAGCCCGGGTTGTCTTGACAAAAAGGATGTTTGGAGCTTGTCTGTGCACCACAGGGTTGATGTTTTACAAGCATTTTAAGATAAAAAGTCCAGGTGAGACACAGTGGTTTAAAAAACAGCTGAGGGCACAGGGTTAACATCAGAAGCTGAAAAACTAGAAGTACTAGAGGCAGTCCATGAAATGATATCGTTCTCATGTTTTACAAAATATGAAATAGCATAAAAAATAAGAAATGTGATGTAATAGTACTGTGAAATGTATTGTGTGTTAAATGTATTGTACATTCTCATTTAAAAGTGAATAAAGGATTTCTAAGCCTGTAAACGTTCCGTCATCATACCAAACATTCATATAATTGTGCAGTATTGTTTCAACGGGGGAGCTTGATTTATCAAGAGGGGAATGATTAGATTAAAAAAAAAAAAAAAAAAAAAAAACATATAACAGCCACTTATACAAAAGAATTGTCATAGCTCACAAACTCAATGTGTAGTTACCAGAGCTGTACCTTTAAGGAATGACTTTGTCACAAAGATGTGGCTTTTTTCTTTGCTGTCCAGTGGCAATTGGTGTTTTACTCTGAGGACTGCTTGATCCCAAATGCTGAGCCCAGATATTTTACCTCTACTAGAGACGGTATTTTTTCTCTAAAGAAGCTGAGCTGAATTTTTCAGATAATAGGTTTTTACACGTGTGTGACTGCGTGTGTGTGTGCGCACGTGTACAGTGTAAGGTAAAGTAGCTCAGACAAGGGTGGAGTTGAAGGAATACTGAAGCTAAGAATGAGGGAAGAAATTCATAGAAGATGTAAAGAAGACGGATGGAGGCATATGAAAGGCATTGTAAGTGAAGGCTTGTTTACTGCTAATAACAGTTCAGGTTAATTTAGATCTATTACATATGTATGCAGGTTGTTGACATTCTGTGTATTTTTTTTATATCATGTACTCTAAACAAAAGAATATGTCTTTACTTTAGATTGTATTAAAAAGAACCCCAGCTATGAATAAAAGACAAGCAGCATCACTTTTCAACCCAAAGCTTATGAGAGTAGGGAGAGAGAGAGCTCAAATCAGTGGGTTAACAAGTAGAGTTAAGGAGTGCTGCTTGTAACAAACAATGCATTGATACAGAGAAATAATATATTTTTGCCTCATCCAACATGCTGATATTTACAAAATAACTGTTGCTGATATCAATACTGATATTTAAATGTTTAGACCTACTGTACATCTAAAGTTCTTTAAATACTCAATTTAATGTTTGAGGATGGAAAAATTAACAGATTGCAGTCCTAAAACAGACGTAAAAGTGTAAGGAACGATGATGGATATAGCAAAAAAGACTACAGCAGATGTAGGTCTGTTGATCCAGTCTAAAATTCCACTGTTATATTTGTTCGTGTGGCCAATATTCACAGCTGATGAAGGCAGATTTTAATAGGCAAAATCTCTGCAGAAATGTTCATATCTGCCAATATGGATAATTCACTTTTTAAGCTAATATCTGATGACACTAATTTCATACCAATAATGTTGTGCATCCCTAATTTTCATGTCAATCCCCATAGAGCAGATCAACCCAACAGGAACAAGAACTTCAGGGAATCTGGTCAATCTTAAAATACAACCCATAAAGAATAGCAGAAATCCTGCTCATGTGGTTTGACTGTTTTGAGTCCGTGTGTGTGTAATGGACACTGGAGGAAGGAAGGAAATATCAAAAGCTTGTAAAAAACAAAAATCCTTGTAAGTGCTTAGGAAGGAAGTAGGAAGTAGGCCCACAGTATCTATTGTCCAGTGAATGAGTTGCTCTTCTGCAACTTTTGAGTGCAGCAGGCCGCCAGTCTATACCAGCAGAGACCTGGGACATGGGGGGAGAGGACTGAATGAGGATGTAATGGACCACAGGGTTAGAGAAGGACTGATCCAGTTCCAGAATCGGTACAGACATTACTTTTGTTGTGTTAAGTGACCCTTCCCAATATGCAGGTTGGAAACTAAATAAACTAAATTTAACATTTATGGTTGCCCAGGAGGTCATCCTTTTATTGACATTGTACTGTCACAGGAATCAGTATCGTGGATATTTTCATATGAGCATTGTGCTGAAATTCCAGATGTTGGTTTCATGGCAATCAGTCTTACAGGGAGCTCTGCAAAGCTGAATAACTCAGAGCATCCAGTTTTACTCACCTAAGACGCAGTCTTGATCCACCTAATCTCTCCTTATTCAAGCCATATTTCATACAATGACGATCCTGCCCAGCTGGCAGCCTTCTTAAGCCTTTGTTTCTTCTTTTGTCAACCATGTTTCTCCCTGAGTTCCCCATGTAAAATATCAGAGACTGCGCACAGTTTTGAATAAATGAGTCACAGTCAAGCGCAAGAGGAAACATTTTTTTTAGAGAAACCCAGCAAGCATGTATTCAAGATATTTTTTCAGCATGTTTCATCATTTACCTATCTTTGTATGTAACACAGCCACAGTGCTGTTTGTACCTTTTCTCGTTTCATTTTGAAACCAGGGTGAAATCATTCACACTGCACACTGTTCAAAAAATGACAAGGGTACACTTGTCAAAGTTATCATAATGTTTATTTCAAAGTGCTCCTGACAGACAACACTGATGCCTGATGGGAGGTGAATGAATTAAAACTGTAGCTATGGGGATATTTCATGCACATTTTGCTCTTTTTTTGCCCTTTGCAAACTGACGCAACATTAAGCACATTTCTTTTATTGCATGTTGTAATGAATACCTGTTATACCAGAGAATTCTCTGGTTTTAGTCATTTTTGGGCTTTTCTGGACCCCAGAAAGGGATGCTGTTAAATTAAGAAAATTGCTTTTCTATAACTGTTATGATATGAATAAAATAAATTCTAAAACTTCAAAAAGTATCATTTGAAGCATCATAAACTGATTTGAGCCACAGCACTAGAAAGAATAGTTGGAAATAGGGATCCACGTCATGATCAGTGTGATTTCGGCATTGGTAGATATGAGCTTAAAAAGTGAAATATTGGTACCAATATACAGCTGATATTTTGACTATAAATATCTACCTTATCAGTTGTAAATGTTGACCGTACAGACAAATACATTAGTGAAGTTTTAGGCTGGACTAGCAGACCTACTTCTGCTGAAGTCTTTTTCTCTACTTATTATCCTTCCTTACACTTATGAGTGTGTTTTAACAACTGAAATTTGATCATTTGTTCATTTGTTTTAAGGACTGAAGTTTTAGATCTGAATTGCATTTAAATATTGGTGTTGATATTAGTATCAGCTAAAGTTACTTGTGAATATTGTCATATCAACAATTCATTAAATATTATTCCTAGTAGAAAGTAACATTGTTTAAGAGGGGTTGCCTCACATATATAAACAAATTGTTATATTAAGCATATAAAATATGTCAAGTGTATACATGAGACAAGTCACCTGTTTATGGCAATGCCAGCGGTAAAAGTGGTGGTGAAGGCAGGCACAGGCATAGCAGTGACACTGAATATTTTGTCAGTTCAATGGAACACAAGTAAAGACACAACTTCTTTTAAATACAGATTTTTCATTTTTACACTGAGTTGGGTAACACTTAATTTGAAGGGTCATGCATAAGACTGCAATAAATCAAGAGCATGCCCACTTCTACACATACTGCTACACCACTAGACATCCCAAATCAAGAGTGGAAGTTTTCAGTGTACCTTACACTCTGTCTGGTTGCCCTGCAGTTTTTTTCCCTTTCCTGGAAAGTCACATCAGTAAAAAATAGATCTTGCCCCACTCTTTCCTATTGTTTCCAGTCTTTATGCTAGGCAAAGATAGTTGGCTACAGATTTACTTTACCTATGTACAATCAAGCAAAAAGGTATCAAACAATGTCAGCTTTGCTTTAAAGGTGACATACTTGACTGAATGTCACTTAATACAACATTCATAAAGCCTCCTTCATATGAATGACAGGTGTTATGTCATGATTATGACGGTGTCAAGTCTTGTGCTTACAAATAAAGTATTACCCAGAGTTGTAAGTAGGATGTGCAATTTGTTCGGCAACTTTTCTATTTTTCTATTTTCTGTTTTCTATACTTTAAAGTTGGTCTGGACAGCACTGGAAAAATCACCGACGTGTGATCTTTTATGTATTTTGCTATATGAAAAAAAGTTATGCCAAACAAATGCAGTGAGTGTATGTGGGCTTGAATGTGAACAATTAACTTTTGGATCATACAATTATAATTTTAGAATTTCTTCCCTGTTTTTGTTGTATCTTAAGCCTGTATAATACTTTAAAAAATGTAATATGCAATGGGGTTATTTAGTGTTACAAGGGATTCATGGGAGAAATATACTAACTTTAACAGAGATTCATTATTACTTATGCCTTCATTCTTCTTAATTCATCCAGTTTATTAACAGCAACAAAGCTACGTCCCGTGCTTTGTTGCTCTGATTGGCCTGTGAAGATGTGACAGAGAGAACGTTTATCCAGTTACACTCCGAGTTTTTTTCAAATCCTCTGCCCTTTCCCAAGCGCTTAGTATTGAAGGTTTACCAGATGGATGTGTGAAACAAATCCATCTGGCGTGTCAGGTTAATAAGCTGGCTTTTTTTTTTTTTTTTTTTCCCCACCAACTGTGAACACAGCTGAGAAAAACATATACTGTATAAAGAGCCTTTAGTCCATGTGCCACTCTGCTTTGTCAGACTCTGACCTGCTTCTAGCAGTGAAAGGTGTTGAAAATAACTGTATAGAAATAGCCAACCTTCTCACTGATGGTCTGGTTTGCTTTGTAGGTTATATTGGGACATCAGTATTAAACTGAGTATGTTTCCTAACATAACCAAACTGTTTACAATATAGTTACCATATGTTGGCAAAAGCATTTGATGATTTTTTTGAGAAATACAGTACACTCATTTATGTCCATAATGAATTGTTTTATATCATCTCACCTTATGGACTGCATTTTCCTCTCACCCATCATCAGGTCTAACTTTTTTACTTTCTTGTTTTGTTTAGTTGCCTCACAATAAGCAAAACAGTAATCAAGACAGCCCCATAATTAGCCGTTACAGTTTGTGATTAGTGCTAATAAAGTAATATAAAAGCAACATTAACTAAAATGGTGAACATAAGGAGTATAATACTACTGCCATTGCAACCATATTCACAATTCACACCCTCACAAAACTAATATAATGGTAGACTCAATGCCTTGTTTGACCGATAGTTTTGGTAAATTAATACAGACATGATTCCATATAACCTGTGTTGTCGAGTCAGTGCTTGGATGCATTTCAATTGAAAGCATTTAAAAGATTTGAATGGACCCCTGCAAAGCTCAGCTCTATTTGAGTTCTAGAGCCCCCATACCCTATTATTATTTCTTACTGCAAAAGAGATTACTTTGTCTTTGCTGGGAAATAAAGCTTCTTTGTCTGGCAGTCACAGTTGACTAGTAGCTGTCTGTCACAAGAAAAATAATGACGATGGAGTGGAAAGGCAGATGCAGTAGTCAGAGGTGGAAAAAAGGGGAATATATATAAAAAAAAGAAACATAAGAATGTATGTTGGCGTCATGAGAGAGGAAAAAAATCAGATATAAGAGATAACAAGGTTATGAAAAAGAAGGTGACAGAAACAAAGTATGGATGAACCTCTTTTATTTACTGGTGTGTTTTGGGACTATACCTATTATTTGCTATGCATATAGTAAATGTACAGTCTTGTTTCTGCACAGACATTGATTCAAAGTGTGTATTTGTGCAAGTCTATCCCCATGGGTTGTAGCTAATCATCAAACAGTGGTGTGGGCCAGAGTTTGCTTATGATAGTTTGCCAGCCGGTGTTCATTAAACATTTGGCACACGACTGGCTGTCTGGACAAAGAGCCACCCATGCCAGTGTGGTTTTGTTTGTGCGTTCATACATGTGTGTGTTCCTGATATTTAATTCTTTTAAATATTTCTTTTTCTGCAGTCAGAGGGATCACAAAGCCTTGTGAATTTTGATACTATTGTTTGCTTTGCAGTCTGCTTATACTTCATAGAGTTTCAGATATTGTGTCCAAATTGACTAATTTTGGTGATTTCTTTTTGCCACTTGAGAGCAACAGGATCAACTTCTTTACACAATGATGATGAGTTGATGTTGTTCCTAAATGCTTCCACTTTTTAAAAATATCACTAGAAGTTGACTGTGGAATATCCAGCAGGGATGAAATTTCCCAAACTGTTTTATTGCAGGTTTGGCAAAATACTTGGTCCACATAGTGAGGTATGAGGCACTGGGTTATGGAGGTAAAAATAATAATAACCGCATTGTAATCAAATCTGGTTACATTCAGATAGCATTTAATTTAGAAATGATTTTGGGAACCCTTGTATCATAATAACACTTTTTATGCATCCAATTTTAGGAACATTGCTGTACTTTTACACCAAACTATTTCTGTAGTCGAACGTGACTAATGTGTAATAATGTATTTACCCACTGCTTCAGTGCCAGCCTGAGAGCCTTTTTTGATAAATTTCAGACTGAAATAGATGATGAATTTTGTCAAAAATATCAGATCAAAGATAAAATAAACAAAAGAAAAGAGTCTGTCTTGGCAGTTCACCCTTGGTCTTGAGAGCTTTTGTGCAGGGGACGCATTTTAACCCATGCTTGACATTCAGTTTCCAACTCTCAATATCCAGAGAATCTTTTCTCTTCTCTAATGAAACTGCCGCACATAGTACACTCAGTCCTACTTCAAGTACCATCAGATGAATAAGATGCATTCATTAGTGTTGATTATCCCTGTCCACTATTCACTTCAAAGTCTGACACCTTGTTATGCCTTTTTCACCCTGTTTCACTCAGCCTACTTTGTGACAAACATCTCCCACTGCATCATAAATGAGATTGTCTGTGATTTTGTTAAGGAGGGAAAATCCCACATTTATTTTATTATAACACAGATGTGCAATTGAAGTGTTCACTGTTGTGCGTCATCGTTTATGTGAATAATTTCAAAAGCAGACGTGCAAACGCGTGTGTACAAACTGTCCTATTTAAGATCCAGGGAGAAAGAGCTGGAGTCACACCAGAGCAACAGTATAACAGGCTGCTTCAGAACACATTCCCATGCACAAATTAGAAAAATTGTCTTCGCTTTGCGGTCTCAATTGCCCATCTGAATTATATCTGGTTATCTTACAGGATGATACAGCTGTGCACACTCAAGCCTCCACACGCTGTTATCATTGTTCTGTAAAGCATTAATGGATTCCAGGACTTCTTTCAGTGAATGCACTAGTGGTCTCTCTTCTAACAACTATCTATATCTACTTTTTCATACAAGGCACACATAACTTTTCTCTTTTTATCTCTTTCTTTCTTCCTCTCTCCCTCTCTCACACATACACAATTCCCCTTCATCCTGCTCCTATTCCCATGTTGACAGAGATGACAGTTGAAACCACTCCCTAACTGGTTGGCCGTCAAGCACCATTTTGCCCCTGTCATTCAAATGTCTTCACCTGACTCCGTCTATGTCAAGCCATCTCAAATCATTACCTCGGGGTGAAGGCTGTTCCATTTCAATTCCAGCATGTCTGGGCTTTTCAGAACATCAGAAACTTAATATGTGATGACTTAGAAGAAATGAGACCAAATCTTCCATTCACTAAAATAGGTTTTCCTTCAAAACATGTTTAAAGGAAGCTTCAATCAAAGTATTAGGGGTTACACAGAGAAAGAAAGGGCTATTGTTCCAAGCAACACAGTTTAAGTGATTCTATCCTTAATAGTCATAACATTTGGAGACAAAAGTGTTGTATTGTACCAAAGTCCATTTTAAGTTTCAGCTTTGTTACTCTTACTGTCTGTTTGTTGCTCCTAAGGGTAGAACAAAGAACAACAGAAACTCTTTGGTACCTGCAGCCATAACAATACTTAACAAAGCCAGCACAGCATGATGCACTAAAACTTTTTTTAAAATGTTGAATCTTCTGTCAACATTTTACTTTTTTTTGGTACTTAGAAAAATACTTATTTTGGGCAATTTTTTTTGTGCTTTTATTTGATAGAGGACAATAGTGGATAGAGTCGGAAACAGGGATGAGAGCAGGGAGAGACATGCGGTAAAGGGCCTCAGGCCGGATTCGAACCCGGGCCGTGCCTTAACCACTCAGCCACCTGCACCCCTTAAAAAAATTACTGATAACACTGAACACTGGGAATGAAATTAAAACATGTAATATTGTAAAACAGGGCAGTTTTCACTGTGAACTCAGGCCCCATCCACACGGAAATGAAAACGATATATTGCTGTTTCATTTTAAAAAGGTTTTCCGTAAAGACAGGATCGTTTCAGGAAATATCCGCATAAGCACAGAACCACTGAAAACAACTGAAAACGCTGTAGTGCGCATGCCAAGCCTGTGTTGGTACTGTAACTCTGCCATGGAAATGCACCAAAAGAGAGACGAAGATCACAGAAAACTGACACAAACTTTCTTCTAGTTGCCCTTATGGTTGTTCTCTGTGTTGGGTTTAAGAACATATGGTGTGTGCGTTTTGCGGTGGTGATAAAGGAGCATCAGATTTTGCTGTAAAAGCCATAACAAGCTCAGCAGCATGAACACAAGCCACCATTGTTGTTTGGCTGGACCTGCACAGGCATCTTAAGAGAGCTAGCTATGTGTGACATAATTGTTCAAAGAAAGATGCAGTTGGCCGTCCACACGGAGACGAAACAGTAGTCGTTCACGGATTTGTGCACTCTGGGACCCGATTTCAAAAAGTATCGTTTACAGTCACCCAAAATGCCGTTTCTGTGTGAACTAAACACTGATATGACAAAAAACTTTTGCATGTACTCAGGAATTCGTCTCCGTGTGGACATGGCCTCAGCATTGATAAAACATGTTAAAGCTAGTGTGTATAAAAAAAAGCAAATATTTACTATTAAATCCAGAAAATAAGTTGCACTGATGTATAAGAACCTGGGTGTGTTTTTGGGGATCTACCAGAAGGAAAAAGATTCCATCTGCCTTCATTTGTGATGATTTCCATCGCATTTAGCAAAGTCCACAACATGCAGTGTCTGTGCTGCTGTGTAGCTCTTTTTGTACCATCTATTTTCACCATGTGGAGATTGCACTTCTTCTAGCTCAGCCTACTGAATCATTGATAGTACATGGCACGCCCATTCTGATCCACAGCCACCTTTAAGCTTTCTCTCTGGCTTCAAGGATGTTCCTGGTGGTCCCTCTCTCTTGCAACCCTCTCATTACCAAAAGGGCCAAGTTTCCGATAGAGAGACTGGCTCTGCTCACTCCGCTTATGCCTAAGCAGATCGTTTGTGAGCCTGTATGAGTTCACTGTGAAGGCAGTGCACTTACAGGCCCCTTTCTCTGCCCCCCCTTGTGTGCCACTCTGCATGCCTGAGAGTGATGAGTGCCTTTATAGGGGTGTCCAGAAGTTCACCGAGGGCTGATCTAACTCCCTTTCTTGCCTTCCTGTAATGCTGTTTCAGGGACTTGAGCTCCTTCCTGAGCTGTTAGAGCTTGCCCTCCTGTCGATTTTGCCTTGGCAGAGTTGTTTGAGCTTAGAGGCTCTGGACACTGTGGGTTGACTCCTGGACCTCCTCCTCCTCTTCCACACCAGGCCCACCTTGGTCTGGTCGATCTTCAGACCTCTCAGGTTCTTGCAAGCCTTTCCACAAAAACAGGTTGCACTCATAGTCAAAAGTCCAATTCAGCTATGATTGCTTGGTGTGTCAGTACATATATATATATGTGTATATATATATATGTATATATATATATATATATATATATACACATATATGTGTGTGTGTGGTTTTTTTTGCAATGAATTGGTTGCTCACTTTACACAACAATTAGGAGTTATAAATGTAAATAATCATTATGCCTCACCTTGATATTTATCACTTTTTGATTATTTTATCTTTCTGTTGTTGTTTCTTTTTTATTCCTTGCTACCTCAGTTCATACCACCTCATGTCTCTGCCTGTCTCTCTCTCTCTCTCTGCCTCTCTGTGTCTGTCTCTCCCCCCCTGCGTATCAATGAGCAGCAGGCTTTAACACTGTTCTGACACCATCAACTTGTCTTCTGTTGGCTCTGAGCTTGTTGGCACAGCTGTCTGGCAGAAACTCCATCCACTCCAGGCCTTTAGCTGCTGTCCCAAAACGCACCAGTCACTCATGTTGTGTTTTGTACTCATTTTTTTAATAGCTGAAGGCACACTTGGTAAAATACCACAACAGATACAAAGATTACCTACATCATCTGATATGAGAAATAACATTATCTGTGTCCTTAATCTGCCTAGAAAATCTTCAGAAATTTTCCAGCTTAAAGGACATTTTTTTTTTTTTTGTAATTTCTGTTCAAGGACTTTAATTTCACAAGCTTTCAAAAACCCTCTTTTCTGCATTCTTTTCACCGACAGAATTTATTCACAATCTTTAAAAAGAGTTATGTTATGCAACTGGACGCTTTGCCGTACACTTTTTTTGTCATGTTGCCCAGAATCCCTCAAACATTATCAGGACTCCCTGCTGGATTGGATTAACAAGGTAATGGGAGCACATTTGCTAAAAAAAGGGAGAAACATGTTTTCATAAGTTTCTAAATAAATTGAACCATTGGTCAAAGTGCTTTCAGACAGAAAGCCAAAAGGAGGCAAAGGGAAGTGAAGGAGAGTGAGACTGATAAATAAGAGATGACAGGAAGGACGAGAGGAGAGGGAGAATAATGTAACAGGGCCAATCACGCCCCAGTGGTTCTACTAATCATGCAAACAAGGTCACTGTCCGCCAGAGCCAAACTGGCAGGCTATATGCATGCATCTGAGGCATCGCTCTCACATACTTTCTTTAAATATCTCTCTCTCTCTCTCTCTGCAGTTTTTTCTCTTTCTGCTTTGGTCACTCAGTTAATCTGTCCGACAAGCAGGCAGCTGCCCACACACAGGCTCACTGGAACACAAGAATTATCAACAGATATACAGTGCATACAGTAAATGCTTTTCAACCCACAGTGACCAACATAGAAAGGATTTCTATGGGAACATTGCACCGCCAGGCTGACAAATGGACAGTTCCAGTGTTTTCTCTGGTTCCAGCTGCTTAAAATATAAGGTTGTTGCTGTTTTTATTACTTTAGCTTTTGCAAAAGTAAAATAGAAATAGAGCCACTTATACTTGAATGGCCACTTTGCAGAAAGCTACTTTTTACTGTCTTTTGGTATAAATTTGTTTGTGACTTGTGTGTGCAGTTTTATGCCATTTAAATACAAGGTAGAACTGCTTTAGAGGGCTTTTATGCCTGTATTAAGGGGACAGGACAATGGACAGACTGAAAAACAGGAGAGAGAGGGAGAGAGAGAGAGAGAGAGAGAGAGAGAGAGAGAGAGAGAGTGGGCAATGTGATTTGGGAGAGGAGCCACAAGGCAGATTTGAATACAGGCCACCCGCTTTGAGGACAACAGCCTCTTTAAATGGGTTACACGGATGGGACATAGCCACTAGGCTACAGATGCCTCAAGATAATGTATTTTGACAAAGGTACCCTTTTAAAACCATTAAACACATTTAAAAATGCAATGGCCCTCATTAATCAAAGTTGTATAGAAACCAGAGCAGATTTGGGTGTAGAAATCATCTTATGTCAAGGTTCACATGTGATTTATGAAACATGTTTTTCTGGCTAATAACAGCGTACGACTGAGCGGTTCTTGACAAATATGGCAGCTAAAAACAATTGTTGTATAAATAACACGTTCCAGCCTCACACTCAAAGTTTACAACTTAACATCTCAACAACGTTGATGCACAACCGAACTTTATTGATATTAGAACTGAGGTTAGAATAGCTGGGCAATTAATCGAAAAATAATCGAAACTGCCATTTAGAACCTATAACCAATGAAAACATGCCATGTCAATTATTTCAAAATTTTCCCTTGTAATATTTTTCTCTACTAGTGCACCACCCCCTAAAAACAAACTACTAACTGTGAAGTCACATGATAGGCAGCCAGGTAGTTTCATATGAGCTGTGTATTTTGATTTCAGTTGTCTCAGTAAGTAACCATTAATTGTTAATCCCTCCATGTTCCTCTCAGTTATTCGTTTTAACATTATACAAATATTTACAGACCAAACAGAGTCGGAGGTTGGAGGTGGAATAATCGTTCATTAATCGTAATTGAGGTAAAAAGCCCAATTACTTGTGGTTTTGATTTTTGTCATAATTGCCCAGCCCTAGGTTAGAATATTTAATTTAACTTGTATAACGTAATTCTTTTTGTTCAGATTACTGTATAATCAATATTATTTATATTTGAGTTTTAAAAAACATTCTCTCCTCTGTTCATAACACTTGATAAGCCTTCTTAGAAGGCCTTAAATGTCTGCTAGCCTATAAAACAAACTGAGTATTGTTAAATTTCCATTCTGAATCTGAATAGATTTCTCAGATTACATACCAATTGTAATTCTTACATTTTACCGCAGAGGATGAGGAGCATCCAGCTGTGCGTCTGTGCAAAATTATGCTCACAGTAGTGGATTAGATTGATTATTCAACTCTCCAGACATGATGATTGATTATGATCCAATGTTAAGTTATTTTTGTGGTCCGCTCTTGAGCACACACTCTTGGTTTCTACAGGTAAATAGTCGAATCCTTAACTCAATTGAGGCGGTCTATACATTTTTTCATATAGAAGCTAAACATTTAATCTGTTTCCAGTTCTTTTTTCTACACTGAATAGCTGCACTTTTGTTCTCCTTAAATCCCCAACAATATTTTCCAACAATTAATAGTAAGATGTACAGCAAACTTTTAATAATTGCTAAAGGCAGCTTGTCTTTTTTTTTTTTTTTTAATAAATCGATTAAGAAATGTGTTTGTTAATCAAATACAACTAATGAAGCTGAAAGCTTGCACTGCTCAATAAAATTTCAAAAGCAATATTGCTCACAGGGATTGTCAGAGGTTTGGTTTCATACTAAATACATTTTTTTATATCTAATCTAACACCATCAGATTCATGCTGCACAGCAATTCCACACAATCTCAGACCTGGTGTGGGATTTGCACATACCAAATGCTCATGCCCAGATTGATGAATGCTGGTCTGCGTGTAGAAATGAGCGTACACCCACGTTTCTACTCGCATGTTTGATGATGAGTGTGTACAACGAAACTGGAATGAATTAATGGCACAATACAACCATATTGAACTTTTGATTGAACATCTTTCATCTGGATTGTTGGACAAACAAAAAAAGAAAAATTGGTTTCTGAGTTTTTACAGGAAAATCAGTCATGGAGCTAATCGGTACATTGTAGTTAAAACCTCACTGTAACTCTTCCATTAACGCCCCTTGTGTTTGAGGTTCAGTACACCGTTTTCATGTCTTTAAATCCGTAGTTCTATTTTTGTTCCCAACTCTTAAGGCAGTCATGTGAGCACAAGTTATTTCTTTGGTAGATTTGTAGTCCTCATTTATTACTGCTTAACAGCCGCTTTCATTCCAGTCAGAGAGTTACTCCAAACCGACTTAGAATTTGCATATTGTTCATTACTTCCAGCATAAATGCATGTTTTACTTGCGACTGCAGATGACAAATGATATGAAACACCTGCGGTTTCAGTTTCATTTTCTCAAACGTGTTTGTAATCCTTAAATTCTCCCTCCTTCTTTCTCACTCTCTCTTACTCACACAAACACACAGTTACTGCTCTCTTGACAGAGAATCTCATGTTTCCCTGCTGCTCTTAATTGGCCACGTTGAGAGAGGGGAAGACAACGTTGCAGTTTCTTAATGTTGGTTGCCATTTGTGTGTAGAGTCCAGTGGAGAGAGAGAAAAAAAAACAGAATAATAGGAGACTCAGGAGGCTCAGACATCACGTTTAGCCATCACTTTTTTTTTTTAAACCCAGGGCACGGACACCATTCACCGTGTATTTGCCTGTTGGTGCTTAATAGGCTAAGCATGGTTTGA
This sequence comes from Cheilinus undulatus, assembly GCF_018320785.1. NCBI lineage: Eukaryota > Metazoa > Chordata > Actinopteri > Labriformes > Labridae > Cheilinus > Cheilinus undulatus. The sequence goes on along the minus strand of NC_054865.1, from coordinate 42,634,430 downwards.
ACACAAAGCCCTCATCGACAGGCTTTCATAAAGGTGATGAATTAAGTCATTTTGCCTGTTATTTTCCTCTGTTTCCTTTGATCCATAGTTGAAAAATGGTTCAATTTATGAGTGGTCCTCATCATTAGTTCTCTTCTGGAGTAACATCATCTTTCTTTTTTTTCTCCTTCTGGAAGTTGCAGCTGTCCAGAAAGAAATGTTTATTAAGAGGAAATCTTGTTAAGAATACACATCAAGAGCGTTGAAGTGAGCTTGATTTGGAAAAAAATATGAACAGTGATCCTTTGATTTCTGTTGTTTGAAGGTTGCACCCACTTCCACCAGAGGCAGTTACCTCTGCACCAACATTACTCTGACAATGACTGCTTCAAGTTTGTGGTTTCTCAAAGAGGATTAGATTCATCCCCAGCCCTGACAAACCATGATGACAAACAACATAAAAGTAAAGAATCATCCATCACACACAAAAACATACACCAACCAATATTATCCGAATGCCCTGGGGCACAAGCTTTGTATGTGTTTATGGCCTTAAGTGCAGTTGACAGGTAAGAATAAATCCTACTCTCCTTTTCTCCTTCCCGTGCACTTTTTCCCTCTCCTTTCCTCCTTCAGTCATCAGTTTCCATCATTCATACGACCCTGTTTTCCCACTTGTCAATTTTATCCTCATTGTGTCTTTCTGCTTTCTCAGTCTATACCAGACAATGTCATGTTTTCATTTTGTATATGCTGTACGTCTTCCTTTCTCTTTGATGGCCTGCTGTCATCAGTAAATGCTAGATGCTAAAACACATCAAATTTCTAGTAACAGTTCAGACTTGAGCTATAGAGACATCAACACACAATATCTACAACATACAGGCCTCAACAAAGTCCATGAATTCACTGTAACATTAGATCAGAATCACATCTCTTCCAAACTGCATTTTTATATAAACTATCAATTTACAAGCCTTTGCTTCCTCACAATCCACAGTCCAGTGACAGATAAAGACTTAATGTCGTGCTCCTTGTTCACAGTATATAAATGCCAAAGCCCCTGCCACTGAGGTGCTTTGTCCTTTTGCCACTGTAGCATCTCCTACATGAGAAAAGAGGGTGAGGAAAGAACTGAGGAGGAGTGGTGACAAGGGTTGTCAGGATTTGTCACAGTTCTCCTGTATGAAATGTCACCAGTATTTTGAGACAGTAGCCACAGAGGAGGAGACATTCGCGTGATTTGTCTGCATACATGCCTGTCTGTGTCCTGGGGCCGTTGACTAATACTGCACATGTAGGGCTGTTTTCTAACAGTGTTATAATGAGATCCAGGTAGTTGGGTTTAAAGAATTCATGAGCTTAAGCTACGTATCTTGCTGTTGCTATGGTGGGTGGAAGACATGATGTACATACTTTGAAGCATGCAATAGTTAATGCATCATTACATTAACATGTACATGTACAATCAAGTTTCATAAGCAGTGAATCCCCTCTCTTGGTTCTTGAGATTTAAGAGCTTAAAGAAAAAACCTTTTCCATGGGCCTTAGTTTTTTGTCTGTTTTCTTCCTCTGTGTTCCCTCTGTGTTTTATTTACAGCCTTGACTGTGTTCATGCTGAGTGGAAAACATGAGCCCTACAAAGATCACCTCTTTCTCTTTCTTCTCCTCCACCCACCTATGGCAGTGAACCATTAGTAGTCACCATCCAGCACCACACAGCAGCTGGTTCCAGTGGGTGTCTGTGCTGATTGGATTGGTTCTGTTCCAGGTACACCTGACTGCTGTGTGTGTGCCTCTAAGTTTACCTCAGCTGACTGTTTGTGTTAGACCTTGGTGATTACAACCCAGTTTAATTCAGAATTAGATGTTTGTACAAAATCCTTCAAATAGACTGAAAAGGAGGTAGAGAGGTGTGGACCCTCTAACATCATAGATGTGGTTTCAAATGAAAAAAAAATTATCGTTGCCAAATCAGTGAAGGATCATCTTAGGCTGTCAAAATTTGTCATACTTCTGTTTTTATAGAAAACACATATTTTATATCAGTACTATCTCTCAAGTTAATGATTGTGATCAACTGCCCAAGGTACTCATCACAAAAGACGGGGGTAATGAATGAAATAAAGACACACATTTTACCTTATTGAACCAGTCATTGAGTCATTTGACCTGGGCATGCTTACCAATCAGACAAAGCTACAGCTAGCAAGCATACTCCTCTAAGTAACTGGGTGCAATTTGATATTAAATTTGTATGCACAGTATAGGGCTGCAGTAATAGATTTTTTTTGTAATCAAGTACTCTATTGATTCTTCTGTCGATTAATCAAGTACTCTATTAAGAAATATTGCATTTTTTTTTTTTTTTTATTAGTCACTTTTGCTTTTTCAAGAGAAGTAGTACAAGACAAAGGAGAAAAGAAGCTGGGTCCATTAAATTAATTACTTCTTTGTTAAAAATTGCTATTAACAGGTTCTCCAAAGAAAATACATTGTACAAGTGCAATGAAGTTCTGATGACAGTTTACATTTCTTAAAGTTATAAGGGAAGGAAGTTAAATAATTACATTAGATTATGCCATATTTGGGTTTTAGGGATCCTCTCCCGGGAACGTTTGGGTGCCAACACTTTATTTATTCTGTAACAGTTTATTTTTATTTTCCAATTTGTCATTAAAATAAAAGGGACACTTAATCATTTTAACATCTTCCATCGTCCAGTCAAATATATGATATTTGACTGGACATGTCTGGATTTATCCCAAAATACAAAAGGAAGTATGGCGGAGATGTTAGCTAGCACAATGGACAAGGCATGAAAGACAGCAGAGGATATGTGGATTATACAGACTGGTGAAAATGATCAGAACCTCCGCTATTTGGGATTATATGGGATTCAGGAGATGCGACTTATAACTTGCAGGGACTGCAACTTTCCTAGTAGTTGTAGCTATTTTAAAGGGGACATATTTTACCCTTTTAAGACCAGTTTATATTGTTGTCAGAGGTCCCCATAACATGCCTGTGAAGCTTGTTGCTGAAAAAAACACTATAGTATAGGATTTCTGCATGTCTAAAAACCCCTCTGTTTCAGCCCTGCTCAGAACGAGCTGTTTTTGTGTCTGTGGCTTTAAATATTAATGAGCTATCTGACTCTACTGATGTTACAGACACTTTTTTCCAAAGTTTAGGACCTGACTGGGGTTCGAACCATCAACCTCCCCTCCCAGACCAAAGTCAGCAGTGTAACCCCGAATTTCCGTATACAGGAAGTGAGTCTAGAGTGCTGCGCTGCGGCGCGCAGCCATGATCATCAGGAAGAGATCACGGGAGACCTGCGAGTTCACACAGGAATAGCATGTCAACAGCGGACTATTTTATTTTTGGGGGTTAATTTATCATCATTTCCGGTATAAGTCCATGATATTATTGCTTCCTCCATTGAGTGAGTACATTAGGAAATTAAAAGGTTCATGTTTGCTTAAAGGATCTGTGGTTTTATGCAAGATTCTTTGGCTAAATATTCCCAAAACTTGTCAAAGGTGCCACTGTGGCTTGGTGACCCACTGACCTCTCGGTGACCCTTTGCTCTCGCTGCAGGATGAGACGTAATGTTGATAAAGTGATGATTTGCGGTCGGGAGTCCATGCATTGTGTTTTATTTTGAAAGAACTGGATGTTCGACTCTTGTGACTTCCATGGTTGGTGCTTTCTGAACGACAGTTAATTTACGAGGTTTGGCAGCGGCCGGCGCTGAAATAGACCTGCAGCGTATTTGAAACGAAGCGGAGCAGAGTTGCGCTCCAGGCACGCGCCGCTGCCGGTCTGAAGCGCCAGCTATGGAAATGCTCTGATAGACTAGAGAGGGAGCGAAGTGCTCCACAGTTTGATTCGCCGGCGTTCCGCGGCGCGCACGCTGTATATGGAAATTCGGGGTAACCCACTGAGCTATCCAGCATCTCAGCTGGCAGCTGAGAGGAAGATCTGTAGAGGATCCGCCATAATTGCATTGGCCTCTTGTCGCTGCTTCTTTACGTCACGACTCTGCCGCGCCCTAAAGCACAGCTCCTTGACACTGATTGGTCCTGTCAATTTCATACGGAAGCTTTGCAAGATGGATTCGCCATTAAGAAACATGGAAACAGGTGTATCCATCTGCTTTGCAAGGTTAACACCCATAAGGAACTACACAAAACACTCGAAAATGTTCAAACAAAACCAAAAGCTTGAGTAGCAGCAAGTTAAAAACTATAAAAATCAATACCTCTACTCGTTATTTAGCAAAGGACATGATGTAAAAAGTCGAGCATTACTAGCTATTTAGCTAAGAACACAATAAAAAGCTGTGATTTTTCTCGGCGCTGAGCTCTGCACGTAATGCCTGTAAGCACGGTGGTCAAAGGCATTAATCCAGTCTGGCTTTGCTCATGAGGTTGACTTAATGTTCCTTTTTTTATTTAAGGCTGTATTATTCTTCCCTCCTCATATGTTGGACAAAATATAAAGGTTTATAAAACATGTGCAAGGTTTCCATGTGTAGTTTAGCAGACTGCTTGACAGACAAAACATACAGTTTCAAAGCTTTTAAAACACACAGGGACACAGTTTAATAAGCGACACAGATTTTTAGTAAGTCTCTGTGTTTTTAAATGAACCACTAATAAGAGGCGGTGCAACGTCCGTCCCTTGTAAGGTACCTTGTAAAAAAAAAAAAAAAAAAAAAACAGATTAACTTAGGGCTATGCACACCACAAACAATTCTTTATTTATCGCAAATGTATCATCATCATAATCAAATTAACAGTCTTTATTTTCCTTATATCCTACAGAGCTCATTGATATCATCAAAAAGTACCAAAGCTTAAAAAAACCCTCATCTGTTTGATAGTACAGGTTTTATGGAAAGGCTTAAATCCTTTAAAATTAGCAAGTAATCTTTTATACTGTCTAATTTGCACAGGTACACAGCCTAGCAATTATCCTTGTACAACTGAAACAGTGCGATGTTTGCCTTCAAGTTTTGTGAAAAAGATGAAATAATCCAGCTTTGGAAGCTAAAAACTTTATTTTTTGCTGAGGTGTCAAAAGATGTGTATATTTTTTTTGTTTGAATTCTTTACTAGTATCATACTCAGGTTTAAAATTCTGGTATTGTCACAGCCCTGGAATCTCTGTCGTGTTTTTGTGATTCATTCTCATGGATGGAATTTCCTAAATTATTGGGAAGCCTATCTTGGCAAATGTTAAATGTCACACTCACTATACTGGATGTTAGCCTTTAAGTTTTTTATCCAAATAAAATCAGTATTTATTGTTTTCCATTGGAATTCAAAGTGCAGTGTTTGTTGTCCATGAATGTGTTTCAGAATTGTTTAATGTAAATGCTAGAAGTCAGTTAGATCCCTTTCAAAACAAGTTTTTGCACATTGTTGCTAGATCTGATGCGCACAAGTACAGGAAACAGACCACCTACTAACTGCTATTTTGTTTGAATAGATAGCACAAGTACTTGAACTTCACCTTGTTAAGCAAGATGTTCATGTCATTCTTGTAGAGATAAGTTCCTAAAGATAGTGATGATCTGTGAAATTATATTTTCTCTGGGAGGAATTTTGCTTCTTTTTCCTTACAAGCAATTATTTGTGCAACAGAAAGCCATTTTTACAACCCAGTTAACCATCAGCTCTTTGGCAAACTAGTTATAAATGTGATCTTTAGAAACATAAACTAGTATCAAACTAACCATTTATCACTTCAGTTTGTTCTGTAGCCAATATGTAGAAGGATCCACCACCAAACAAGTGTTAATAAATATAATTAAAACATTCATTAATACTTGATTATCAATTATTCATCCTATTCCAGAACCAATCTTTCTTCTGTTTTTAAAGCAGTGCCTGAGAGAACATACTTGTCCAGCAAAAACATTTGCTGCTCTATTAAATATGTTTATTGGCACCCCTAAAATGTTGACTTTCTGTTGAATTTGGCATAATTTCTTCCATAACTATCAGCCAAAGTGAATAAAATCTAATATTTCTCATCATCCATCCACAGTTGCTGTACAAGATTATTGTTGCAGACTTGTGCAAAGTGTGTGCATGTTGTAAACCCGGATAATACCCTGGGATCTTACCGGATATGTAAGCTGGTTTTCCTCCAGTTATCTTCCTTCTGGGTTTAGAGATGTCTGATTGTGTCCAGACTCAAGCAATTCCAATAACTATGTCAGCTTGGCCTCCTCGCCAAGTGGTTTGGCAGATATGAAATCAGTGCAAACACAATCTGATTTGTGCATGCCCACAGCTATAGAATGGAATCACTGAGCTGACGACTGTAATTGCAGTCATGGATGTATTACCAGCCAGGTTCCAGGCTAACTTTTACCTTTATTTACTTCTGACTCTTGCAGTTCTGCATTCATCACAAGTCTCCTCTTAATTATCTAACCTATCTTTTGGCATACATTCTACCTACAGCATAATCATGTGTGCGAAGCAGTGTTTACGACATGATCTTGTCATTAGAGGACAATTTCTGTAATCTGATGACAGATGTCTGCTGCTGTCAGTCAATGTATGTATGCATCTTGATTAACCAACAGACAAGAACAACAGTATCTAAAGTCAAGGTTTTATCTTTATAAACATTGCTTCATTTAGTGATCTATTTTTGCAGGTAAAATACAGTGAAGTCCTGATGAAGCATTTGTCACAACTAGGGATGTAGGCAATCATCAATTGCCAGTCTAATTTCAAATGGCCTTTTAGTTGACAGGGGACTAAGGCGACTCAGAATTGATGAGTACTGCTGTGTTATCTTAAGATGAAAATAAGTTTTTAATACAGATTTCTTCTGCCTGTCAGTGCCAATGAGTTACCATTGCAGCCAGTGTAGTAACATTTTTAATTAGGAGTTTCTATGAAAATTCAAGCACATCTTCCCTTGTACTAATTAGATTTTATATTTTAAAAGCACCTGTTTCTTGTTAAAACTACTGGGCTTGCTCACAGTCAGATGCAGAGGTGTAACCAGATGAATCCAACATTTATTTTTTAACAAGGCAAAATGTCCAGGCCAGGCTGACGTTTACTGGCTTCACACTCCCTTTCCTGTGCCTATTTTACCTGTTGTACCATTCAGCTTATTTCTCAACATATTTCTTGCCACGCTCAAAAAAAATAGGCAATTTGATTTAGATTTTTTTTTTCCCTCCGTGGGTGTATATGGAGTAATGTTTTTTTCCTTGTTTGTTGTCAGCTGTGTTGTTAGAATGTTATGTGTGAATATTTTAGTGTACTCATTGGCTAGATTGTTTCTTTCTTCTAAATCAGTTTTTTCTCAGCTGGTGGGTTGGGTGCCAAAAGTGGGCTGTGGAGCTGTTTTTAGTGGGTCATGAATGTGTGCCTCAAAAACAAAACTTTGGCAAAAATGAAATTATACTATACAGAAGCCTGAAGTAAACATACATTTCATTTTACACTTTCCTTTTAGGACGGATAAATCTTAGTTGTTTTCTCAAGATTTCAGCATATGTCCCTTTTTAAGCATAACAAAGCTGCTTTTCCAATGATCATGTAATTTCCTTGAGACCATTGGAAACTTAGCAAAATCTACACACTATAGCGGAAAAATGGAGCTAAATTAAATGATGCACTCATGCCCTCCTGGGGCTTTTGTAAAGATTCCATCTTTACACATTTGCTCCTGTAATTTTCTCACCCATGAATTATTCCATATAAGGTCCAAACTGCAGCATTTTTGTAAAATAAATCATGGTGGTTAAAAACATTTCAGAAATTTGAGTCACTATTTCTCATTGAGTTGGTGGTGGTGGGTCCTGAGGCTCAATCATTAGAAAATCGCTGTTCTAAATCTTAATAAGGTGGCTGCACCAAAAAGTTTGTCATTGAACTAACTCTACACAGCATGCACACATGTGGCTATGTTGCCATGCTCCTGTTTGATATCACCTGTCTGATCAATGCAAGCTACAAACAACAGCACCAAAGCTTCCTGATTGTTCTCAGACAGAGGGTGTTACATGCTGTCACGGTGCATTGTCTGTTTTTTTTTTTCAAGTTATTTACTTGTTTGTTTCCCCCCTCTGTTTCTTCTTTGTTCCTGTGTTTGTCTTTTGTGTGTTTGCTGATTGGTGCTCTGATAATTACAAGTAGGATTGTGCCGCAGGCGCTCCTGTATGCTCAGATGTCTCACACTGAGCCATTGTTCTCTTCATTGGCTGATTAAAGAAAACAAACACACAGCTAGGTGTTGTTTTGTGCATCTGATTGCACTGAATAAATGGCACAACTGTGCTGCTTGTGATACAGATGTGTGTCTCTGCGTTGGCAATCATTACGTGTATAGGTAGATAAATAGAGGAATATTTTATAGAGTCACTGTGTGTATTTTATGACTGTAATACTTCAAAGCCATTTTTTCTTCTACAGTGCATTCAGACAATTTTCAATACTGTATATACTGTATTGCAGCCTGATGGTTTAAAGTTCATTTTTTCTCTTATAAATCTACACTCAGTACCCTGTAATAACAAAGTGAAGTATCACATTGACATAAGTGTTCTGACCCTTTACTCAGTACTTAGTGCGGGCACCTTTGGCAGCAATTACAGCCTTGAGTCTTTTTTAGTCAGGGCTCTGGCTTGACCAGTGAAGGAAATTCACAGAGTTGTCCCTAAGTCCCTCTAGTGTTGTCTTGGCTGTGTGCTTAGAGTTAGTATCATACTGGAAGGTGAATCAGGCCCAGTCTGAGGTCCTGAGTGCTGCAGAACAGGATTTTGTTGAGAATGTTTCTGTACTTTGCCCCGGTCAGCTTTCCCTCATCCCTGACCAGTTTCCCAGTCCCTGTTGCTGAAAAACATCCCCACAGCATGGTGCTGCCACCACCATTTTTCACTGCTGGGATAGTATTGGGCAGGTGATGAGTGGTGGCTGGTTTCCTTCACACATAACGTTCAGAATTAAGGCTGAACACTTCAGTCTTGGTTTCATCAGACCAGAGAACCTTCCTTCTCACAGTCATGTGTTTTGCACTGAGGAGACGCTTCCGTCTAGCCACTCTGCCATAAGCCCAGATCAGTTGAGTGCTGCAGTGATGGTTGTCTTTTTGGAACTTTGTCCCATCTCTACACAGGATCTCTGGAGCTCAGTCAGACTGACATCAAGGCCTTGGTTACCTCTCTTACTAAGGCCTTTTCCCCCAATGGCTCAGTTTGGCTGGGTGATAAGCTCTTAGAGGAGTGCTACTTTTGCCAGACTTCTTCCATTTGAGAATTATGGAGGCCACTGTGCTCTTGGGAACCTTCATTGCAGCAGAATATCTGAGCTCTGCAGGCAGTTCATTTGACCTCATAGCTTTTTTTTTTTTTTTTTTTCTCTGATATGCATTGTCAGCTGTAAGGTCTTACAGAAAGGCGTATGCCTTTCCACATCATGTTCAAACAATTTAGTTAAACAAAGACTCCTATGAATGTGTAGAAACATCTCATCTCTTTGTCATTATGGAGTACTGAGTATAGATTAATGAGAATAAAAATTTATTTAAACAACTGAAGCATCAGGCTGCAATACAATAAAACTGAAGAAAGTGAAGGGGTCTAAATACTTTCTGAGTGAACTGTATCACAGTGTGATACTGTTTGATTCAACAGCGTGAAATTTCTAAGAATGTTTTTTTGTTGTTGTTGTTTGGTTGTTTGTTTTTGTACCAAGTTTTTGAGAAGAATGTGGATTTTGTCAAAACTTATTTAGGTTTTAAAACTTCAGTATAAATATTCAAACTATGTCTTTCTCAGGATTTTGTTTGTCCAAATTCTCTGACAAAATAAATGGCATGTAGGGCAGCAGAGAGCAAACCTCTTGTTTTTTTCTCCCTCCACTTTGGAGCAGAGTGGTCAACATGCTCTGAACTTTCTCTAAGCTGACATGCTGGCAGGTACAAGAGAAGGAAACCAACTTAAAGACATTATTAGCTGTTTATAAAAAAAAAAAAAAGATAAGCCTGTCATATCAGGCTTTTCTGATACTGAAATGTCGGCATTGATTCAGCTGTGATTCCCTCCCAGCTTTGCCCTGATTCAAGCAGCTTCAATCGATGCAGTTGTATCTTAGACATTAAGCCTGGCACATTGATTCCAGCTGGTGAATCGTGACACCGTCTGAGTGTGTGTGTTAAGGCTCACGTGTGTCTCTGCTTTGATTTCTTTCAAGGTTTTTATCCACAGGAAAAGCTGTGAATGTGGATTTTTAGTATGACCATGTACAAAGAGGCAAATTGCCCTGACCCTTCCAGTTCCACATCTGCTCCACATGTTTCTGTAGGTCAGGGCTAACATGGAGCACTGGACTAGCAAAGCATTTTCTATTTGTGTGTAAGGCAAGTTCTTTGTCAGCAGGAGTTTAGTGCTTGTCTGGTTGTTGGTGCAGTCATGTAGGGGTGCATGCGCATTTTTATTCTATGCCTCTCTTTCTCATAGTCAAAGCATTCAATGAGTTTAGATCCTCTTCACAGTGTCCCTCTGCCAGCCATTTCCAATATTAACCCATTCTATTGTCCACTCAGCCGCCGACTAGAGGACATAGAACATATCTAAGGGGAACATGGATTGCTATGGGTCTCATGGGGGCTCTCAGCAGGAATGAGATGGATGACACACTTACAGTAAAGCCCTGCTCTCTCCCAGAGGCCAGATCTGTTAAGGATGCTTTTGTACTAAACCATCAATACATGCACAGATATTACACACATCTACCATACCAGTGATGGGATTTTTGTACACACTTGGATGTTGACTCAAATTATCATTTATTGCCCTCACACACACACGCACTGAGGTCATTGCTTCAGGTCCCATTCAGCCTGAAAGTTTTCCCCTGGGTGTTTGCTAACAACTGGCTACAAAACGGGGCTCCGTGATTTCAATGTGTTTTCCTCATCTGGAGAGGGAACCCACCTCACTTCGGCCCTCTATTGATTTAAATCAATATGGTCCAATTTCATCAACACCCTAGTCCTTGGCCTACTAATGTCTGGTCTGCAAAGGTCTCAGAGTTTGCGTGATGAACTACAGCTCTCTTTGAGCAGATCCATACCTTTTGAGGTGATTGGGTTAATGTGTTCCCCTGAGCCATGGTGTGTACAATCTTCTTTTGGCCACACAAATTGTCTGCTGCATTGATTTGAGGTTCATTGAATTCAAGAAGCCAGGCCCGTCATTAGTATAGTACATGAGGAACATGAAGCAGCATTTGGCTGCTCACTCTATGACGCAAACTGTTCCTTTTGCCCCTCTACAGTGGCTCTCTGAGGCTTTGCCTGGAAGAAAGAAAATATAATTGCTTACTTTATTTCAGGGCATTTCTGCATTCACTGCCTGTTAAAAAATGCAGCCTTTTCAGTAAATTATGACTTGAATTTTCTTTGTATATTTTATCAACTCAAATGTGCACCATAGCAGGCATCTACTCTAGCACAATCAGTGCTTTCCATAAGCTATATGCTCACTGTGTAACTGGTACCTCTGGTAAGTATTTTGGCTAGTGCTCATTAAGCATCTAGCCAAGAAGTTGTGTTGTATAAAGCAGTGGTTCCCAACCTGGGGATCGACGCCCCATTTGGGGTTGCGAGGCACTGAGAGGGAGTCACCAGATGTTTAAAAAAAAAAAAGGATTCAAATGGTATACCTTACCAGTTTTTTCAAGATATATGCATAAATTAAACAGAAAATAAAAGCATGGTCACTTGGTGAGATTTATGCTGTTATCAAGTAATGTTAAAAAAAAATCCTTAAAATGTAAGTCTGCACATTTCTTGAATGTGCATGGCTGTGTTCAACTATGCTTCAACCACCTTCAGGCACAGTGGGGGTCCCCCGTAGCACGTTGAATTTGGGAGTCGCGGGCTGAAAAGTTGGAGAGCCCCTGGCACAAATTTGGGGAGACTGTGGAGAGTGAAAATAAAGCCAGAGGGGAAGACATACTTTGCAGTGGAACCAAATTAGTGCACTTTTTGATAAATTAACTTTATCGCTTATCTGTAAAAAAAAAAAAAAAATGCAAATACTGATAATCTGGCCAAATGCCCGATACATGCCTCTATAATTGGTCAGGCTGATAATCAGTTCACTTCTAGTTTTAACAATACTGCACTCAAAATGACTTTTCAAAAAAAAAAAAGTTTATCCTTTTTTGAAAATAAAGTGCAAATTCAGTGGTACTATTGTAAACTTAAAGGCCTTTCTACAGGTATTTTTGTAAAGCTTTCAAGTACTACTTAATACAAAAATAATTGCAGCCTTTTATGCAATAATGTAATTGCACAGCCTGACATTGGGATTGGGATTAAATTCATTATGCAGCACTAATGCATTATAGCTAAAAGCTTTATGTATCCTAATATTATGACATGTAATGTAAGGCACCATGAACAAGTGTGTTTATGTGTTGTAATAGATGATACTGTTTATTTTGGTGCTAAAAGATGGTTACATGAATGTGGGTAAATGTGGCGCTGTCCACAGTGCTGAAGACAGCAGATTGGCAGGTGTGAGGAAGGCAGAGATACACTGTGCATGGATCATTTTCACGGCTTTTAAGTTTCTCTCCAGTATTGTTCTGGTGCGTCTGACACACAGTGCATTACTGATGCTTTCCATGACCCAAGAGTATGGATTCTGTTGCTAATACGCATCTTTTCCTGCCGTATTCCTGTACTATGCTACACAGACTGACTGAGTGTGCAATAGAGGAAGGAGATGAAGAAGAGGCACTGGTAGTGATAGACCAGTAGTGAATGAGTGTGTTTAAATGAATAATAATAGGCTGATACTAATTTGCTAATAGCACTCATTGAAAAGATAATGATATTTATATACAGTTTATGGTAATAAATCTGTAAATTTAACAAAATATTAGAATTGTTAGTTATGCCATGTTAGAGCAAGATAAAATGACTCACTGAGTGTAATCGAATGTAATGTGGTAAAACATATCAGTGAACGGTGTCATACTATGGATCTATCAGTAATGTTAATGAGTTCTTAGCTTCATTGTGAGGTTCAAATGTTTTACCAATCCAGGCAGATTTTTTGGGAGGTGCGGGTAAAAATGGCGTTTTCTGTAGAAAAATGTCCCGACTCCTGCTCTACTGGGAATGACTGTGTCCATTTACAAGTGTTGGTTTGTGTAAATGTATCATTATGTGTTTGTCAGTGGCTTGCGTGGGTCACTGATGCATGTGTTTTTAATTGCCAGGCCTGTGTGAGAGGCAGAGGCAGAGGAAGAGGCCCCTGGACAGAGGCAGAGCGAAACTCAGCCATGCTGCCCTGTCACTTAATTTGTTTCCCCTCTGACTGCCTCCCGCACTCTCTCACTGCCTCTCTGTTTCTCTGTCTGCGTTATTCTGAGTGGTGCATGCTGACCTTCACTGGGACAAAGCCATGATTCTAATTGCATTGATATGTCAGTGAGCTCCGATGGTTGCAAGAAAGCATAGTAATATTACCCCAAAGCTCTGCGGTGGTGCCATGTGAGTTTTGCTTGCTTTTCTGTGATGACTCAGAGTGGAGCTGATGAAAAGGAGGAGACAGACTGACACTTACACACAAACACGTTGCTATTTCAGGTTTGTCTTCAGAGCAGCATGATGCTGTAGCAGTACATAATTCTGGTATACTTAGGCAAAATAAGAACCTAAAGCTCTTTGGGCATACTGTAGATTGTAAAAAAAATCCTCTAGCATCCAGTGACATGACACAAAAGTTTCTGATGTGCTGTTTTAAGTTCAGATTTGGGTTCTCCGCTTTCAGCTGTCTTTTCTAATTAGTGAAGCCCGGGAAACTAATTTGTCCCTACTTAACTACTTCACTTTGTTTCACAGAAAAGCCACAAACAAGTCTGTGGAAGAGTTGACTTTGAAGCAGCTGCAGGAAGTGTTAGGTTTGCATAAACAGAATGTCAACACGGAACACATGCTAGTCCCTGCATGGAAAAGCTCTCTGTTTTTCTGCTACTTTTGTTCACTTGCAGTTTTCTCCCTTGATAAATCATGCCTTTAGAAAGGATTTTTATTTATTTGTATTTGAAGAACAACTTTTTTTTTCTTTACACACGCTGCATCTTACCCTTGCCCCCCTGAGCAGGGAAGCACCATATGTTTAGATCTGCCAATTATATCTCAATTGTGTATATATATTTAATAACAACATCACCCTGCATTGCACCATCTTGGCTTGATCTTTCCTGTCTCTTAATTTTAATTCTGATACGGGTTGATTTGATCTCATTTCTTCCAGCCAACTGGTGGGTGGGTGTCTGCACACGCTCCTGCCCACAGGCTTCTGCATGTGTGTGTCATGTTTATTCATCAAAGATTATATCTGAAATCAAGTGGAAGCGTAAAATTAGCATATTGTTGAAATCAGTCAGAGGAGAAATATAAAGCCCTTTCTTGTGTTCTGTGTCAGTAGACATGCCTTCAGTGCTCAGAACTGTTGTCATGTTAACCTAAATTTCAGATTAATTTACTACTAGATTTCATCACCCTGTAATACAGTGCCATTTTGTTCAAACAAAGCTCAACACTTGGTGGTCTTGAACCAGTAGAAGGCAGTGTTCCTCTAAGGTGATATTACTTCTTTGTTTTTCCCTTTATATCTTCATATATGTTTGATTTTTTTTTTCATTATTTCAGTCCTGATCTATGATTAAAACATTATTTAACAATGTAAGTTTAACTATTGTGTATTTGTTTCTTCTTTAAATCAATCAGTCAATTATAACATCATAAAATAATGTCTTTTGAAAGTCAGTAGTCCAGAACTTAAGATGACTTCACCAATTGTCCCTTTTGTCATACCAAATCCCAAAGAATTATTTCAACAATAACTTAGTGAAAAGGAAAGTATCAAATCTTCACCTTTTGGAGTTTTATGATATTTCTGCCTAAAAAATACTATGAGAATTAAAGGAACAATATGTAGAATTTTCACACTGAAATGTCTTAATTGATCAAAACAATGACTACTTGTGTTGTATTTGTTTTATTTGAGTACTTACATTACTTTAGATATTTCAAGCAATGAAATAAATGTGTAATATTTAGGGCTGTCAAGATTAATCAAGTTAATCGTGATTAATCAAGTCCATAAATAGTGCTCTAATTTATTTTTTTAAATCATGATTACTTGCATACTTTATCTCTTTCAACACACTTTGGTTAAGCCACTGCAGCCACAGTGGCGTAAATTAAGTCCATCACTGGTTCTTAATATCTCATTTCACTTAAAAGAATCCTCACACGTCAAAAGGCATCTGAACCTATTTAATGTTCTCTTATTTCATTTTCAGTCATAAAAAGTTCCTTTTTCTGTGGTTAGGTTCATGTTAAAATCTTCAGTCTACCTCTAAAAGCAGGTCTGTATCCAAACAGGAAGTCAGTTAATTTTAGTTTAAGACTGTAGGAAAATCCAAAATGACACTTAACTGGTTTAGAATGAAAAATAGAAATTTAAAATGTGATAGAAAGGGTGTGATCAATCGCAATTAACTACAGAAATTCTGCAGTTAGTCACAGCTTTAAAAGTGTGTCTTTTGACAGCCCTAAAATTGAAATATTAGGAATCCAAGCAACGTCTTTCAATCACGATGGGAAAAAATAATAAATACTGATATCATTCAAACATGTACAATACTGTATGTGTTAGAGGTGCACTGATTGCAATTTTCTGGCCGATCACCGATCTTTAAAAAGCCTGACCTGCTGATTCCGATTTTTGCCAATACTGATTTTTTTTTATAACTGACAGCTTACACCTTCAATGTTCCAATCTTATTTTATTGAATAACATTGAACAATACCCGTGAAACAATACAAACTTGTTGTTTTAACTGCACATGAGGTAGTTCTCTCAAATATAAATGAAAAGTTTAAAGCATTGCTGTCCAAACTACTAAATTATATCAGTTCCTTTAGTCTTTCATCTTTCACATTTTAGTAGGTAGAGGCATATGAAACCGATCTTATCCACTGATTTTATTTACAAGGATCGGCCGATCGCCGATCTCCTAAAATTAAGGAAATCGGCGCCGATACCGATCTTGGCCGATCGATCGGTGCACCCCTAGTATGTGTGCATGTTTGTTATCATCGCTGTGAAAACAATTGGTGTAGCGTCAAAGACTACCACATAAGGAAAGGTGAACTATTACCGGAAGCTGCTGTTCTGTTGCTGTATCTCATTCATGTCAGGTGATTTTGATGCTCTTGTTCCTCCATCCCCCCATCTTCAGGCACTTTAACCACCATGACAGGAGGAAAGACCAGTTTTGCTGCTCAGCTTCACCCACTTCTCCTGTTTACTTGTTGATTTGAACTGAATAATTGTTTAAAAAAAAAAACTACACCCCAAGAGGTGTATTTTCTCAGCAAAAAAGCGATGTTTTCAAATATTGGAGGAATTTCACCCCATGAGAATAGGTTAACCATACAAGCTACTCACACAGCATTTTTGGATCACCTGCAGTGTTAACCAGAAAGGACATTTCAACAGCTTTTCTCCCTCATGTGGAATTCTTCCATAAATTTAAAATGGTGGTTTACAGTTTAGTAAATACACCTTCTGGAGAGCAGTTTGTAATTTATTCATTTAACATGGACACACAGTATCATTAATGCTGTAAAACTAATCATGCATAGGGTCCAGATGGACTGCTCTAAGTGTTTATAGCAAAGTGCTTATTTTCAACACCTGTCCATTGAGGCTTTTAGAGTTTATAGATAGAAATAAAAGAACAGAGATACTTAAAGAGCACAGTACATGAGCAAATACATAAAATTTAAATAGTCACAACATAAGATACAAATACAATGAAATAGACAGCTGTATTAGAAGAGGTTCCTTAGATAAACAGACATATATTAAGCACTTGTTTTGTGTGTGGGAACAGTATTGCTGCTGCTTCAGCCATTATTTAAAACCTTTGTTAAAATCTTTGAAATTATGTTGCATTTTCAGGTCTCAGGGTAGACTATTCCAGAGTTTTCCTCCCGTAACAGAGACTGCTGTTTCTCCAAAAGAGGTTTAGCGCACATGTGCTGTCTCGATTAGAGTCCTGATATCTTGTAACAAATTCAGCAAACAAAGATGGAGCCAGACTATGCAAACATTTAAAAACAGCTTAAAATTGCAGCAGATAATTAAGCTTTCAAAGTTAAACATGTTGTGTTTCTCTCATATTGAACAGAGCAGAGCAGCACATCTGTACTGGTCATTTTTGTTACTGTTTTATTAAGAACCGCTCTGGCAGCTGAACTGACATACTGTTTAATTGATTACCACAACCAGTAGCATGGATTTTATTTCATCAACCATTGGGAAAAGTAATGCAGTATGAGAGTTTTGTCACAAAGCTCAATAAGGTTTTACCTAATGCACTGTAAGGAAAATAACTGCAATATACTTCATATAAAGATATTCACTCTAAGACATATTTGCCATCTCGCTACATTAATGCTTACCTTTGCCTGTGTTAATCGATGTCCTGACAAAACATCTCAAGGGTTCCTATACAGATACAAAACTCTTTACTTAACACAAACTTTCTTTTGCTCAGTCAGTTTCTTAGAATGATGAGATGATGTTATTTCTTTTCTAAACTCGAGTCTGAACTGCTTTCATCTGATGGAGACTGAGCTGTCAGAGAGAGGCTGCATTCCAGTCTGTCTCTGCTAATTTTGCTGCATCTTGTCAAATCTCATGATTTTTTTTGCTCTCTGTCTGAAATAAGAAACCAGGTCCATTACGCTGTAGGAAGGAAATGGAGAACAATGCCTCCTATCCGCTGGTCCGTGTGATTCCCTGGAAGAGATGGACAGCTCCAGGCTGAGAGTTACAGTACAAATAAATGAATAAAAAAAGTGAGTTCCAGACAGTGAGGGAGAAAAGAAGAGGCAAATAAGATAAAGGAGGCAGGAAGAAGTGTGCAGTTGTCTGAAAGAGAGAGAGCAAAACCTGTGTTGATGGAGACAGGCTGGTTACCAGATGGGTTTTGTCAGGGAGAGAGGGGAACAGAGAGAGGGAAATGGTTAAGAGATGGAGGCTGATGTGGCTGTCTGTAATGCGATATGGCAGATGCGATTTTATTTTTAGGACACAAGGCCCCAGAACGATAGGTTTTATAGGGTTTTGAGTGGGTTGATCTTTTTAAATATTCAACTTCAATGAAATATGGAGCATGACTCGGGGCTGTTTGGAATTCATAAGTCTGTTTGGCAGGACTGGCCTTGCATATTGAGAGCTGTCAGAGTCGGCCTGAGTGTTAAACACAAGCCCTCATCCGGCAGCAGAAACAATGACAAAAGGAAACACCTCAGAGGGGACTACAAAAGAGACAAAAGATGGAAGTCTTCCACTGGAGTTTTAAATATTTCATCACCTTTTGAGACTGTGACAGGGTGATGCTATCTGGTGTTGCATTCTGGGTGTGAAATGATTAATAAAACCTCAATAAAATGGTGTGGTAACAGGATCACATGTGCAAAATTTAAACTCTGAGTCTAGGTTTGAGTTTATGCCCCTTTCTTATTTCCCGTTTACTTTACATGCAATTTATTATTGTATATTTTCTAGAAATAGAAACATACTTTCCTGTGTAACAAAAGAAGTCAACATTTTGTTGATGCCTATAAACTATCAGTATTACCCTTCCTTAATGCACAGACCAGAGCAACTATAGAGCTCCTCTATTTTACCTTTGGTAAATTTTTACATGTTGTGTTGTTTTATTTGATCTGATATCCTTTTAGGATATTTGATCCTTATTCACCAAGCATTCTCAAAGAGAAATGTGTTTTTAAAATCACTAATGCAATTTTTAGAAGATTCTGGCAGTCACCAAAGTTTGCTTATCTTTTATTTGTTCTAAGCCAACAATAAAATCAAAGAACACCTGGGAGCACTCTTTCACATTTGAGAGCTGATTTGACAGTTGTTGATTTTTTTAAGATTTATTTTGGAGCTTTTTGCCTTTATTAGAGAGATAGGACATGGATAGAGCCAGAAACAGTTATGAGATTGTTGTGACTGACCTGTGGTAAAAGAGCCACAGGCTGGACTTGAACCCACTCCACCTGTGAACATGGGCTATCACCTAACCACTATGCCATCTGCTCCCAAAACTGATTAATTTTTTTACTTATTTACACTCACACATGAAAAACTAAGAAAGACACCATTATTTTAATTTGTATTTTACAGCGCTTAATACAGGACTTTCGTATTATTGTGTAATATGCACAAATACATTCTTAGAATTTTCTTGGTCTAGTGTGCAATTATTATTCCTGTGTATTTTAATCTGACTATTAATGACATTTTGTTACTTCTCTTCTCTCTCCTGTGTGCCTATTGTGTTTACAAGCAGCTGAAAGCCTTATACCCTTATATGGTCATTAAAGGGGCATTTTTCTATGCTAACTAGGAAAAACATGCACAAGCTTCCAGCTTATGGGCATTAACATGGCATTCGTTAATTTAAGACTACATGTGTGAACAATTCAACAGTTAACCCTCTGAGACTGACATTGCATATACAACAAAAGAAGTCATAAAAAGTTAAATAACTTTTGAACAATAACTCGTAGGCACTTTTTTTTTCTTCAGGAAGCTCTCCAATGTGCTTTTCAAATGATTCCATCCCTGCCTTTTTAACGACTTTCTAGTGAACCTGGAACTTGGGCATTCAAAATCCACACCAGTAATTCAAATGTTGAACGTCTTTTTTGTCAATCTTTAATCAATTTTCAATAATTTCTGTTGCTAGCTTAGCATTAGCCACCATATTTTTTGTCATACAGGCTGTTACAACCAATGGATGACTGTCATTGTGTCATGATTTCAAAACTGCACATGTAACTGGGCATTTCATCCAGGAGACGACGGCCTGATTAGCTCATGAAGGAGAGAAAGAGAGACAGAGAGCCCTCTGTTTCTCTGCAGACAGGAGCTGCTTGGGATTATGACTCAAACAAAGCTCACATAAAGAATCGCATGGACCATTTTTGTAAATATGTCAATATTTTGAAGATTTTTTTTTTGTCACAGAATGTGTTTTTTTTTTTTTTTTCACTTTTTTTGTCCCCAAGAGATGGGGAACAGGTTTGTGCAAAAAAAGGTCTCTGTTTAAATTTAAGTTTTTCTTTTGTCTTTATAGTCCCATAACTCTTTAAAAATTCAAGTACCATTACTACAGAACACATATTTTTGAATCCCAGGTTGTCCTGAAAAAGAATGTTTAGAGCTTCACTGTGCACCACAGGTTTTATGTTTTACAAACTTTTTAAGATAATAAGTCCGTACGAGACAAAATAGTTAAAAAATAGCTGAGGGCTCTGAATCCAATGTGAAACTTTCTTAAGATATTAATGATTGCTGCCCTTTTTTTTTTTTTTTGCAGCAAACACAGTCGTTCCCTGATAGAACATTGAAAACCTCACCATGAATTATGTTTACCACATGGAAAATCCAACTTAACAAGTTCTTGAAATTTGGCATAAAAGCCAGATCACAGTGGTTGGCAAACTTGTAGTAAGGATTAATATTATTGCAACTTAAATACAAGACCATAATTTATGGTCTTACTTTTAATATTTTGTTGTTTTTGTTCTTATTAATATAAAACCTTGACTCTATTGCTAAGTTTTTGGCTGAAATTACTTGAAATCGAGCACAATCTCTTCTTAATTGCACAGACATTTATCACAGTGCTGAAAATGTCTCCTGGATGCAGATGGCTTATTCAGGTTATCAACTTTTTTCTCCATAATCCACTGCAGTGTGTGTGTGTGTTTGTGTGTGCAGCACAGATGAGACTATCAGTTGTGCTTCTCATCTATCATATAAACTTCCCTTCAGTCATGCAGTTCATTAATCAACGTTACTGAGCGATCGGAGGCTAACAGAGAAATGTGTGCCTCTGTCTGTTTGTCTGTCTTCAGACGCATTTGCAAGTGCATTTGAGTTTAGTGTCTGGAGGCGTGTGAAGGATCAATATTTTACTCTCACAGTGTGACAGGTGTACACTGCTAGAGAAAGCAGCTGATAGAAACCCTTAGTTAGTTTGGAGCCACTGAGGGAGAATACATATGCATTAGACTCTGACTGCTGGGGATATTTACCAGCAGTAACCACACAAACAACAACAGGTAGCAGAGCCCAAAACCAAGACATGTTTAATTCATGCCAGAGGCTGCAGAGTACACTGGCTGTACACCTGTAGAAGCGAAATAGCCAATGCTTATTAGACTCTGTGTGTGAGTTTGTGTATGTGTGTGCGTTTGTTTGCTTCTATCCAGTGATGTGTGTCTGTCAGGCTGTCTCGCTGTGTTTGCGTCTGATGTCTGCTTTTATTAGCGTTTGTGTGTGAGCGTGGATGCGGGAGACACAAAGAAAGAGAGGGAGAGAGAGACCCCAGGAAGTGATGCAGTCCCTGTATGAGGAAACATTCTCAGTCCATTACCCTGCATGTAGATATAATTAGAGTAAAGCAGGAGTAAGAGCCCGGGCTGCTACAACCATCTGCCAGGTGTATCTCCTCTTTGTAATACAGGCAGACAGATTTGTTTGGATTCTGGAGTATCACAGTTGCATCCTTTACCACATTTATTACAGACTGTTTATTTGTGTTATCACTGACCGTGGCCTCGAGTATGGCGGATTTTTAAACAGAACAATGAATTTTAACAAGTTGCAGAGACATAGACTTGCTCAGGTGTTGTTCAATTTACAACAGTAAACATTGTGTTTCTTTTTTTCTGTCTTAAAAGCAGGGGTGCACTATTGGTTTTCTGAACAATCAGTGTGCAAAAAACATTTATTTGCACAAACTTTAAAAACTTTTTTGATGAGCTAAGAAGACAGCATCCTAAACCATCCACTGAGGTTTGAACAGGAAAGAGAGGTTAACTGGCCAGTAAAGGAAAATGTGGCAGAGGCAGATACTATTATTTTTAACAGTTTGAGCTGACATTGTTGTGCTTTCCACTGTTTTCCAGAGTTATTTTCAAGCCTTTTCACCTCTGTACGTGAGGTTTACCTGTCAGGATATCTGAATCAAGACTGAATCTTTTAGATATCCAAGTCTTTTTTAAAGGGGGGCAGGTAATGTCCGCAAGGTCTGGACATCATTCACTATTAGAAAATGATTTAAATGGTATAGTCATTGACTTCCATGCATTTCTTCAGCGTACATGCATACTGCTGCATGATTTTTAGCCTCTCCCTCCTCTCGCTTTCATTGTGAAAAGTACGAGTGTAACACGTAGCCTCTGTGAATTAACGTTTTCCTGACCCCTATAAACAGAAATCAAGATTATGTTAAAATAACATACAGTCACTACTTGGCTGAATAACACGGTGTCTTAGAAATTGATCATATCCTGGGTTATGTTTGTATTTACTTATATTGCCAGTCTATAAATAAGGCTGAGGTAACTCATATCAAACTGCATGTCAACAGGCTACTGGTGTAAAGCTAGAGCTGTAGGAATTATGTTTATAGTCCACATGCTTTAAAATGGAAATTACTGTGTTAAAACGTGCCTAATAAACGCTAAAGACTTTAAAACACAAAAGAGCACACACGTAGTAATTTTGGAGAGGTGTTGAAAATACAGAAATCAGTTCCATGAAACAGATCAGAATGCAGGAAAATCAATGTTTGGTCCCAAATGTTCTTGAGGAGACCTCCAGACCCCGTACCTGACGGTGCCAACAATGAATGCCTAACTGTAAAATATTGTATGCATTTGGGAGTGCAGATGGTCGAGTGGTTTAAGGCGCTACCCATGTATGCGGGCGGCCCGGGTCCGAATCCGGCCTGTGGGCCTTTTCCGCATGTCTCTCCCCACTCTCTTCCCTGTTTCAGAGTCTATCCACTGTCCTTCCTCTATCAAATAAAGGCATGAAAAGGCCCAAAAATAAATCTTTAAAAAAAAATAATATATATATATATATATATATATATATATATATATATATATATATATATATATATATATATATATCGTATGCATTAGCAGACAGGTTGTTGCTGAAGAAAAAGAAAACAACTCTACTTGTAAACACAGTAAACATGCATTTAAAAAATTATATGGGAAATAAGGTTGTTTTTTTCTGGTCATTAACTAAAAAATTTGTCTTAAAAATGGAATGAAAAAATCGTGATAAAATGGAGATCGTGATCTGGCCATAAAAACAGTGATATATATTTTCCATATCGCCCACCCCTGCTTCAAAAATGTGTGGTCCAGCATTTGGCCTTTGCCCATTATTATATGATTTACAAATTTATGGAAAATATGACTTTCCTTCCTTTATTCTGCCAAGATAACAGTCCAGATGATTACATGTTATTTCTGTATACATTAGAAGCCTTCACACTTTAATGATAGATTGCTATTACAGTGGATACGTCTGCGACATTCAAACCCTCAATTATGCACAATTTAGTGTCTTTATTCAGTTTATTGAAGATGGGTTGTCACCTCCTGAAAAAGCCGCTCGAATGAAGTTGTCATGACAACAATGTTTTAGGGGTCTTGGAAAACGTCATTGCTAGCATGACGAATGAGAGGTGGATTAATGAGGTCCATAAAAATGAAGCTTTGTGTTGTTTATTTTAATTGTGTTCTCAGTTGAGCTTCCTATGCACTGTGAGACAGCAGTGAGCAGAGGGCAGCAGTACTTGTGGCAGGCAACCAGGCTCACTTCTGAGGCATTGTTAGACGCACCAAGGCGTGCTAACGCAATGTCACGCTTGGCTGCAGCTCACAGTGACTGGGGTTCACACTGAGGGGCAGAAGACTTGAGGGACATCCAGCTCAGCCCTTTCATATCCTCCACATCGCCCTTTTCGGTTTTAAGCAGCAAACTGCCCTGACACCCCCCCACTGACCCACTCCCTGCCTTCTCCGTCATCCACACTTGATTTTAATTTTACTCAATCACATCTGCTTAAGCAGCTCAGGTGAAATGTGTTGACATGTCTTTATGAGTGTGTCTTCTGTGAACACATTCGGGCTTTGACGATTGCCATGTTGAGTTAAAGAATGTTTATGAGGATGTTTACTGTGGATTTGTTTGTCTGTGAGTCATACAGTGTGACCTATAAATGTCAAGGTAATGGCCCCATTCTCCCTTTTCAACCAGTCTGGTTCGCATTCAGGCGACACAGACTGTGTTCATAGATTACCTCTGTCGGTGTGCTTTCTTTCTTTGTGTTGGCTTTATTTGTAACTCAAAGTATTAACATCTGAAAGTAGTAGACACAATAATTTTCAACTGATTCTAGATGTTAATGTAGGGCTGCTTAATGATGGCAAAATGTTTATCATGATTATTGTTACTGATATTGAGATCACAATTATCAAATATGATTACTTTGTGATTTTGTAACATTTAAATTAAATGCATGTATTGATCTTTAACGTTCAGTACACTTTGTAAAACAAGCAATATATGAAAATGAATAAGTGAAAAGATCTAAATATAAAAAAGATTTTTATGAACAAACCATTTTTAAGTACTGATTATTTACTCTTGTTGCAAAAATACAGCAACACTGAAACATTTTCAACATATGACAAAACTCAGGAACAAAAAAAAAAAGAAAATGGTATATGACTCAATAAGCATTTAATCAAGATTATCTTATTTTCCTGATTGTTTGAAGCCAAAATTGTAAGTGAAAATTAAATTTGATTAATTTCCTAGCACTGTGTTCATGCCTATTTCAACACTGTAACAAAAACAGAAGTCCTAGCAATATTAGGAAATATACTACAGTAATTCAATTACAAAAAAGGCAAAGTAAACCCATGAATTGTGTAAAAAATGTACAAATACAGACTTGATAAATTGACTTGAGCATGGGTTGCACTTTTCTAGTTATCTGACTGCTCTAAGTGCTGCAGGTCACGCTCACCCATTCTTACTGTGGCTGGGTTAGATGGCCCAAAAATTATATTGCTGTATTTTTTTCCCCTTTGCAGAATCATTAGGGATGTCAAGGGTTATACTCAATAGCTGCTAATTTTAGCCACCTCTACACACCATACAGGCTCTCATCATACCTGCTGACACAATGGCCCTGTGATGAATTTGACTGTTTTCTAAGTATTTTCTCCTCTTTAGACTAGTCAGTTAGTTGCAATTTTAATTGTCATTTAGCCAGATGGGGAAATAGACACCTGGGAACTTCCTCAGTAATAGTATTATATCACAAAATTGAGAAATTAATGCATTTCAACACACATGCAGGTGTTATTCAGCATCAAAGGTTGTCAGAGTGGCCGTCAGAAATGAACGGGCTGAGCCAGGCTGTCTTGGCATGGTGGCAGAGTGAGTGTTTTTGTTAGACAGGGGAAATGATGAACTGGGGGGCCAGGAAGGGGGGCAAACTGAAGTGAAAGGTGCAACAATTTTGAATTTTATAGAAAATCTGTACAGAAGTTTTAGACATGTTTGTGCCAAAATTTGAGGCTGAAGTAAGGCGTGTAATGGCGAGTACGCCCACCTGGGGGCCCCATCGAGCAGGAAGGAAGATTAACACAATCCAGGTCATGCTCTGGATATCTTTGTACATTACCAAGGGCATGGGAAAATAATCTGATGAAAACAAAACAAAAACCACAGCTTTAGGGCAGAGTTATGGGTAGATGTGGTGCTTAAACATAGCCTAGGGTGCTGTTAAGGCGGGTTGGGTTGCCACAACCCCCTGGTTGTTGTGTGTATGTTCTGCGCACCTGAAACTGTTGGTGGTTGCTGGGCGTATTACCAGGGCTACAAAGGCCCGGACAAAAGAAATGCTGTTAAGCCTGACCTTGACTGCTGAGTGACACACACGTACATGTCAAATGTGTTGACACTGACTCTGGCCGCCCTCCCTCCTCTCTTCAGGGTTGTGGAACATCAGGATCCTTGAAGAACCGTTAGGGCTCTACATGCCTAAAACTTCTGCACAGTGCTGTATGGATGATTTCTTTTTATTGGCACCAGTTTCGAACCAGTACACCCAAGAAGTCTTCTGGGAAATATAGAGAACAATTGAAGCAATAGTGCAAATTGACTCAGACACACAGAGATGCCGCCAATTACATTCACTAATATGGTGGCATATTGCAATATACAGTAGATGCTGTGCAAGGATTTACTTGCAACTTTTGTTTGTTGTATTGCTTTCCAAAGGACCACATCCCATAAGGAAGTCAGTTTTTTAAGCTTTGGCACTATTTGAAACTATCAATCACTGAAATAACAGATTGTATCTTTTAAAAGACTTTGTATTGAAAGAGTATCAAAATATCTACAATTTTGACTGCCTTACTTCAAACAACAGATGCTTTCTTTTAATCTCCCAAAATCAAAATAAGAAATCCTCCACTCTCCTAGAAAGCATATTTTCCAGATCATTTACTTTTGCATTTGATTAACATCCAAGTGTTGACTGAGAAGAGCCAGCACTGTTGGACTCAACATCACTGTCACCGAATCAAAATATGTGCAAAACCTGAAGACATGGAAAAAAATCTGCAAATCTTCACAAGCTGGACCAAAAGACTGCTGGCTCTCTCTCCTTGATAAATGACTCTTTAGGCTATTTTCTAATCCAAATAGCTGATAGTTTATTTATTAACTGGCTTTTTAAAATCAGCTGTTAGCCAACCAAAATCTTCTGAAACAAATGCCTTTTCATGGCACGTAATGTTGTAGTGGAGAAGAACGCATAAAGGAAACAGCATCCAAGCACAGTCATGAATACACAGTGCAACTAAAATGCCTCCAAATTGTGCAGCTTTTCCACTAATACTGTGATACATTCTTTTGCAGTTCAACAAAGATATGTGGGGTTGTTAAATATGGGAGAACAGAGACAGAAGATGAGGGAGACAAATCACAGCCCAACAAAGGAAAACACTTCAATATGCATTAGAGCAGGACAGGCCTCAGTTACCTATAACAGTGCTGGTTTTCACATTACCCACAGGGATCGTTATGGTGCTCTTTCAGCAATCCATCCCCATACCTCCTCTTCTCTGTCTCCTTATCCCTATTTTTTCTGTGCTCTGGTTTAGTCTGGTGCAAATCACAATCATTGCCTCCAATTCATGCCACAGTCTTGAGGTTGTTTATTCTGTCCATCTTGTCATCTTCTCTCTAAACATCCACTTTCTTCCTCCCATCCACTCTCCTTTCATTGCTTGTTACTTCTCCTCATTTTTATCCCGTCTGCTGTTTTCTTTCTATGTGACTACGATGTACAAGCAGAGGACAAACCTTCAATGACTGGTGTGTTGCCAAGTAATGATCTTTAATTACAGCCAGCCTAATGCACAGAGGCAGGCTAACAAGCTGTCTGCTGTTACCTTTTACAAGACTCACTGGGGGGACTTTGGGGGCATCACACACATTTATGACACCATACATTTTCAACTCTTAAATATATCTTAACTCAGCTGGCCTGCAGGACGTACAAACAAACACAGACACATTAAATAGTTTACCGCAGAGAACACACTGTCTCCAGCTCACATGGACCGAATGACGAGGTTGTTTTACATCAGCTATCTGGCTTTGGCGGTGCTGCACAGCTGTCCATTAGAGGACGGGATGTTCTCAGAGCTGCTTGTGGTTACTTCTTGTACCTTCCAAACCACTGTTCAGACTGCTGTTGGGTCATTTTTTTTCATGTTTCACCTGTTTTGCTCGTTTTCAAAGTAAATAAATGACAAGACAGCCTGTCAGTGTTTGGATAGTCATAAATAAGGTTTCCATCCACATGTATCACAACATTTTAGCAACAGAAATACAAATGTGAGTTTATGTCTTATCCATCAAATACTGTTGAAAAGTTCAAGCAGCAGGTGGCGCTATTCAGCACTACAGAAGAAGCAGGCTCAAGATTGTGTTGTGGGTAGATATGAGTACTCAATGTAGCCGCTATTATTCAAGTAATGTCGATAGTCAACATGGGGTAAAAGCCATTGTCAGTGTCAACTGAGGTATGAACAGTAGCGTATGGATAAAGTGACCACAGACTCATGGATAGATCCTAGGGGTGGGAACCACTAGTGGCCCCATGACACGGTATTATCATTATACTTGGGTCACGATTCAATGTTATTGCGATTTTAAACATTTTGCAATACAGTGAGTATTGCGATACCGTATATTGCGATCTATACCATTTTTTCAACTGTTCATCTGATTTAGCATTAGTCTTGCCCTCATGCTTGTCATATTTCTGCAGTATTTTATTTTCATGTAGCATTTCTTGCAAACCTAATGTGTCATGTCCATGTCATTCGTGCCCTGCTTGCATACATAATGTCTTTCCCCTGGTGCTGCCATATTTGTTGTATTTTCTCCTGCTCTATGACCGTCACCTCTGCCGACCTCACTGGATAAACAAATGTCCAAAAAATTCATTTTAATTTTTCCATTTTCATAAACTTCAGTTCATATTAGCAATTGATTTGTAAAAAATCAATACTTGGTGGACGATACGATACGATATATCACCAGACAAAATATCACTATACAATGCTGTATCGATTTTTTCTCCCGCCCCTAATAGATCCCTCCACAAAGTCATATGTTAGCAGGGTTTTCCCTGCATATAAATTCACGAGGCAGCTGCCTTCGGCAAATTTTGTGCCGCCCCCAGCTTTCACAGCTCTGACGTCATGAAATGTGTTTTTTTTCTGACAAGCATTGCACTAGGTAAAAGTCAGTTTTAACTGCAATTGGCGGTATTACACCAACAAATGCTTTGCTCTGTGTGAGTTAAAGACACACATAAACTAGAGGAGCCTTCAAAGGTCTCATATTTTACCCTTTTAAGACAAGTTTATATTGTTCTCAGAGGTCCCCAAAACATGTTGGTGAGGTTTGTTTCTGAAAAACCACTCAAGTATAGGATTTTTGCATATTTAAAAACCCCTCTGTTTCTGCTGTTTGACTCCGCCCCCTGGCCATGCCCCTCTCAGGAAATGGATGTGACTCTCCTGATCCTCAGCTTAGAAGAAGACCAGGAGAGGAGAGTGGAGACCATCCCAAGCAGGGATGGCTTAATAACCCTCAGTATCATCTTCATCTCATGTTATATTGTTCAGAATTTGGATGTGAAGTACTGATAAGCAGCTCATAGCAGAAGACAATGGCCACTGGTTAGTCTGTGTGCAACATTGTTGGATTTTTTTATACAGTAAAAGTATTCATTCATCAGGTCATGTAAGTACTTGAGTAACAGAAAAACTGGAAATAAAACAAAGGAGGATTATTTTCTGTAGGACTGGAGTTTTGAAAAACTTCTTTCTGAACATACAGTTTGTGCTTGTGGAAGAGTTCCAATAACAGCCCTTGGTAATTACTTTAGTGTGTTAACCTGAGATGTTATTGTTTATTTCCTAAATCCATTTCCACTGCAAAGTGTTGCTTTCTTTTATCTTCACGCCAGCCTTTCCACCACCTCCAAGTGTGAAAACGTCTTTGAATTATTATGTAGGGTTTTTACTAATTTGCAGCATTTCCAGCCAGATTTTTCTAGATTTGTGCATTTTTTATGCACAAATTGAAAATTCATATAAAAGCCGGGGGATAGAAACCCTTTTGTAGATGATCAAAATCAAAAAGATGTTCATCTTTTATAATAACGTAACCACAGGTTAGTCTTCCATCATTAAAGTTGATAGAAAGCTTATAATTGATGACTTCTTATCAGAACGGTGCTTAAATGAAATAAGAAAATGCCAGGAATAACTTCATATACTTGAATGTATAGCTTTATTTTAATCATGGAAATGAATCTAAAATACATGACAAACTAAAACGTGCCTATAGAAGCAATGTATCATGTGCCACAGAAGGTCCATGTATCTGGTGGTAGTGAACAGAGGTTTCAGAAGTTTTTCATGCTCAATCACACCTGATTTAGCTATGTGAGTAAGGGGTGCTGGCTTATATGCATTCATGATGGGACATTGAAACAAGGCTCAAACACTTTTAATACAGTGCTTAACAAATTTATTAGACCACCCTAACCCTAACCAAAGTAAGGTTTATGCCACAGCTGCCCTAAATTAACAGCATTGGTAATTACTAAAATCATTTTTTATGTTTCTGCAATGGTTAATACACCAATATCTAGAAGCTCTTTAACCCAAATGATATTTTGAATGCTAAAATATAATTATTATTGTTATCCATGGATTTTCAAATGTACTGATTTACAAAAAAAACTTGAAAAAATAGTACAGCACATTATTATTTCTTGATTAATATGTCAAATTATAGTTTTTTTATTTGCTTTCCTGAACAGAAAAATGAGTTTTAGCGGTTGAATATTATGCTTGATTCATTTCTGACTTCTCAGAGAGGCCCAGTGAGCCGGCTCAAATTTGTGTGAATTCAGTTTGAAATTCCTCATTCCTGTTCAAAATGGTAAAACTCACTGAAAATGAAAGAATCTGCGTTAAAGCACTTCATGATGCTGGATGGTCTCTGAGACAAATATGACAGGTGGTCTAATAAATTTGTTAAGCACTGTACGTACTTGAGGCTGTGGTTTCCATAGCCTTTAAATGTATTAGATTTGGTCTTTGAAACTCCCTGCTTTTAAAACACTAGAGAAAAGTTGTGTATGCCTGTTTTCAGGTGATGCTGTCATATTCTTTAGCATGTTTGATATGTTTCCAATTACATTTCACGCTGAAAGCCCATATCCTCATACACAAATAATTTAAAAGACACATTAAGGTCTTGTGCCCTGCTCTGTTATATTCCTATTCTTTTTCTTAATGTGTTATTGT
Source organism: Cheilinus undulatus (assembly GCF_018320785.1). Taxonomy (NCBI): domain Eukaryota; kingdom Metazoa; phylum Chordata; class Actinopteri; order Labriformes; family Labridae; genus Cheilinus; species Cheilinus undulatus. The sequence goes on along the minus strand of NC_054865.1, from coordinate 42,603,563 downwards.
GTGCGCTTTTTCTTCTCCTTTTGTTAAAAATGGTTGGCAGACAGTTATGAGCAAAGCGACCTGGATAATACCATGTATTATTGCACTTTTCTCCTCTCTGAATAGACATATTTATCATTAAGCTCCATGTACTAAAATCTGGCTGACAATACTCTTACATTTCTGATGTCTACAAAAGGTGGACCAGACTTTCTCTGAAACTCTTTAGCATTTGGTGACCTGCATGAAAATTAAAGATGTTAACCATGTCCTCTGTGTCACTCCAGAACTGTTTTCTGATATTTTATGGGCCAAAGTACCCATCTGAAAGAATACTGGGGTTTTTTTTCACTCATTAAATTCAGCATTAATTGCACTCCAAGTGAAAAACATTGCACTTTGCACAAAATTGAAATATTTTACGCCTCATTTTTGACCTGATCCTTGTGTTTCAAACTGGTCCCAGATGTTCCACTTGTAGATGCGAAAACAGGGCAAATAGTTATCATTAAACGGAACATGCTGCAAACTGCCAAGCTAGCCAGCTGTGTTGTGATTTATGGCAGAGTGTGTTTGATCTGTCTAACTTCAACTTGTTGTGTCAGTCACTCCGCAGAGGGAAAAGTCACTTCAATGTCTGCATTTTTGTGAGGCTGCATAACTGCTCTCTTCTTAAAGTGATCAAATACTACAAACTTCATAAGAGCGAGGGAGAAGGGGGAGGGAGCGAGAGATGAGAGGAGAGGCTCATCTGCATCTGTATTTGAAGTGGCAAATGCAAATGGACCAAATGATCTGACAAGAGGAAAATGTGAATTCCTCTCTGCAGCTATTTGCTGATAGAAAAAATAAACTCTCCGTTTCTTCTATTGGAAGGGGCCTTTTGGATTTCGACAAAAATGTCAGTCTATCAGACATTTATTAAACCACCATGGGTCCATCATGAAATTCTTGATATTTTCAAGCCGTTCAGAGCAGCGATTAGTCTGTTTTGGTTTAGATTTGACTCGTTTTATGCTGCAACAGAACAGTTTAAAGCCCCGTCTTTTCAGCACATGAGAGCAAGAAGAGACAAAACAAGCTCAGTCTGCCAGCTCTTTTATCATTGTTTTTCGACTGCCTCTCTTTTCCATTCTGTCTTCTAACAAAGTAAAGGACAGCGGCAGACTGAGGACTCTGATGGAGTAGTTGTTTAGCAACATCGCATTGTGTTTATGTTTTACAGACATCGGAAAATACCATCCTCCAGACTTTCTCATGCCCTGAATGTTGTGCAATCTCCTAACAGGTCTTCATGTAGACTGGTTCAGTGTAAATTTAAGTCATGCAAAGACAGAGATAGGCAAACACTGCTGCAGTCCAGACTTTATTCTCTCTCTCTTTGCTGAGGCTCCCTATCTCAGCCTGTCTGCCTCCTAACTTCTCAAAAACTTCAAAAAAAAGTAGAAGAGAGGAGCGAGGAGAGAGATGAGTAAAAGCTCATCTACATCAGCCAAAGAAGCAAATAAAAAAAAGAAAATGATCTTACATGATGAAATGTTAGATCATTTACTGCTTTTTGCAGGTGGTAGCTCTTTTGCCCTTGTGCCTGGAAAGTTTTCCTTTAAACCACTATCAAATCGAGGTATAAAGATGAAATGCTAGGCATCAGAAAATCAATACGAGTGCAAGATGTTGCTACATTCCTTCACAGATCCAAACATAAAATCAGTACAGAAATGTGTTCCTTCCATCTATAGTGAAAAAAGGAAGTTAAATATAGTCTGCTACATTGCCAGAAATCTTTCCACAAGAAGTTCTGCTTGCAAAATATGCAACCAAAAAAAGCAGCATCTTAAAGAACAACCAGGTGCTTTGAAACATTTGCAGCAGAATTCTCAAACCCAGAAAGCTAAGCAGAGAAATCTAGTAAGGCTAGGTAAGAGCTTAGAGAGTGGAGAAAATGTATTGAATCTTTGTATTCTGCAGAGAAATAGACAAGGAATCACATTCACCGCCTCATGTGATGTCACAGGGGCCGGGGTCTGGTGACAACCACAAATTTCAAAGTTAAAAAACAGGATTTTTATGGTGTGAAAGGAGTGAGTTTACCAGACCTCTGAAACTCTATGTTTGTGCTATAGTCTTGCTTCTTCATGGGCTGCTGGTAGCATAACACTACTGTCCAGGGTTGAGTGGAATTGTGAATTATGTTGGAACTAGACTTGTCACAATACTGAAATTTGAATTTCAGATGATATTGATACCTGTTTCACTGTAAGGCCAACAAATAATGATCTCCTGGACTTCCAAATCTGATGACATTAGTTTTTGTTATTTCTAACCTGCACATAAGAAAGGTTTGAGATTCTGTTTATAGAAATAAAAGGCAAAATATATAAGATTCCCCCCAAAAAATATATAGTGCTGAATGATGAATCCTATATCTACTGTGATGACGATTACACATGCGGCATAGCAAGGATGTATGATTGTCAGGTGACCTGGTGCACGTCACGCTTCTGTGTTTTTGTATTTTTGCCATAATTGAAGGTTTTCCTGTTTCTGTGACTTCTGTGCATTACAGTCTGCCTGAAACCCCCATCAGAAGCCAGAGAAGTGAGCTCTGTGTCTCTATCTCTCCTTACGTAAGGCTACAGGTGATGCTGTTCCTGTCATACCGGTACAACCCTTCAGCCAATCGCGCATGGGACGATGGGTTTGCTAAGCAAAACAGTGTGGTGTTCCTGGTAACTGAGCGTGCAGATGAAAGTCAGAGTCTTCAGGTCCTTGGCACTGGATTTTGGCAATTATTCAAACAGAAAGAAAAGTATTCTCTGGCTTTTTGTCATTTTGCTTAATCAGTGACATACTCTGAACTAGCAAAGGTGAGACAGTTGCTATAAATGTTTTAGGTCTCTTTAATACACAGCAGAGGTTTTATTAAGGTGTGTCTGTAAACATTATAAAACTTTAAATAAAAAGGGAAGTTTTAGTTGAGCAGAGTTTATACTACAAGTTCATTAGGCAGACTTTGTGCCACATTCCCGCCTTCCAAAAATCAAATCCAGGTTTTTTAGAAAGATTATCTTGGCAGATTTACCTGTGTTTTGAGGTGCCTTAACAATGATCTAATCTGCTTGGAAGAATGTTGGGGCTGCACCAACTTCAAATCATAAATATTAAACATGTTTAATATGTTAACAAAATGATAGCCAACTTGAAAGCGAGCTGACTGAATTGGGAGGCACAACTGCAGAAAATCACTCTCCTCCAGCTCAGACTGCAACATTTACAGCCAATATTTGCACCTTCTCTACAACAAAGTTTTTCCTTCAAGAGTTAAGAGTAAAAGTAGTCCAAAAGCTACTGCCAGTTCTTCCTGCCTGTTGTCTGCCATGCTTGTTTAGAGATTTTGCAAGATCTCAAGCTTTAGAGTTGAGACTCTGGTTGTTTATAGAGGAATCTATTAGTATGTGGTGTGCCTTTTTAGTGTGTATGCCATATTGTTACTCTTTGGTTTATCTGTAGTTAATTGTTTTTGTGTAAGGTTTCTTGGTAAGCTTAAAAATCTTTTCCTGTGCATTTAGCAGATTCTGTGTTTTTTTACACTTAGTTTTATAGATATTTTTTCAAGGTCTGAGGGAAAAATGCACTCTCTCTCTCTTTGTGGAGGCATGTGTGCCATAAAAGACGACCGTTTAATCCAAATTGCACTCGACTTGTTCTCCTCTAAAACCAGTGTCAGCTGTTGGTTAAAGGAGTACAACCTATGAGATGAGACATGTTTTACATCCCTCAGACGTGTTTTACACCTCAGATGAAGGTGTACTTAAAGAATCTAGAGAGGCTTCAAAGGAAGGGGCAGCTAGGTGTCACGGGCGGGCAGAGCGAGAAGAAACTGAACTTGCCAGCACTTTGATCTCGTTCACAACTAAAGGCCAGGGAGAAAAGAAATGCTCTTTTGGACGGGGTGTCCTATTGAAGTGTGTGTAATCCTTTTTTCTTAAATCGTGTCTGAGGTGTGTATGTTTATGTATCGAATCAGGGCTTTGTATTTTCTGTTTTTTAGAGAAAATGGTTCGCAATTATTCATGCTAATAGATGCAAAAATCAACGGTGCACGTGTTTGAACCTCATCCAAATCTGATGTTCGATATTACCAGCTTGCTTGTTCTTGTCTCTCTCACCACAAAGACAAATATGGCATCATTTAGAAATTTCAACCAAAGTGTAAACAAGGCATTAAAATGCAAATCGCTGATAGCACGATCAATAATTTTCTTAACATCTGCTCTGAATCTGTGAACGCTGTATTTGTAAAAGGATACATGTGTGCGCAGTCTATTTTAGAAGACAGAAACAGGCATGGAGGGGAGTTGTAGGGGGGTCGATGACAGGTTTTTAGAGGGAGGAGAGAGAAACAGGACAGGATGGGGGAGTGTGGTGCAAGAGGACTGACAGCAGGGAATAATTGTCATGTTTTACAATTGAGACTGCAACAACAGGAAGAGAGAGGGATAATGAGAGGAGACTAAGATATTCAGCCGTGGTAAATGTTCAGTCACAGCAGCAGGGCGACACACTCTATACTCGTTTCTTCCTTTCCAAAGTCGTCCCTCTGCCTCTTGTTTGTCTAACGAGTTTTTGTGTGATTTCAGTGTGTGTGATCTTTGCTTAATTTTTCAGTCACTTCTTCTCGTGCTGCTCTCTTTTCCTCCCTTTATCCTTATTTATTTGTCAGAGGTTGTGTTCAGGGACGTTCCTTGTCATTCGTCAGCGCGGCCCATAAAACACACTGTCATGACTGACTGGCCACGCTCCAAACTCATTACCGATTGGCTGACAGAGCGGGTCGCTCTGTTCTGCTCTGCTGTGTTTGACTCCTGTTTGCCAGACATTTAATGCTCAGGAAACTTTAAATGCGCTGGTGTCTTTTCCTCGCGCCACTCCTCTCAGCCTCACACTCAAGGTCACATGAATATGGATTTCGCCTCTCTCCTTCCATACCGATGATGAAGTCTGAGATCTACTCAGAGGGATTATAATTCAGAACGTAGGTCTGATCTGGGCCGTGGCTCTGTTCCACTGTCTGTCTGGGTGTGCGTTTTAAGTCGGAAACCAGAGGGGAGGGCAGGAGACTGAAAAGAGAGGAGGAGAAGGGGGGGTGAGAGAAATAAGAAAGATGAAGAGGGACTACTGCAGGAGCAGAAAGCTGAGATGAAGAGCGGAGGAAGGAGAATGGATGATAATGGTGGAATCAGGGGAGGTAGTGGTGGGTGGGAGGGTGTCATGTAAGAGAAAAGGGAAAGAGACTGGGAGATTGGAAAAGGGCGACGTGCAAAGTTATTGAGTTTCTGCTGCAGTTGATCAGCCATATCCATTTCATCATATGGAGTCTGCTGCACGCTACAGTCTGCTGCAGAAAATTTGTCCTCATCAGAGTTTGTATACTGTGTGTATGCTTCCATGCTGTGTGTTTGTGTCTGTGTATTCATCCAGACTCAGCTTGAAAGGTGAGCTCATGTATATATACCTACCTGCATGTGCTTCCAAAGTGAGTGGGTTTGCTGCACAATGACTGACACTACATTTTCTGTTCACTTGCTTTGCCTTTATTAACCTCTCCGCTGTTCTCTTTCTTGCTTGTAATTCAATCTGTACTCTCATTAACCCTTTGCTTCCATCGTTTAACGAGTCAGTTGGCCAGTCCCTCTCTCTCCCGGTTGTTCACGCTGCTTTTTTCTCTGTTTTTCACTCACAGAAAACAACAAGGCACCTTTACAAAGGTCTCGCTCTCGGCAGAATATTAATGCGGGCTCAGCGGCGGTGAAAGCTCACGCTGCCAAGGAGGCCCATAACGAGACTGAAGGCCATCCCTCTGCAGCCCGGGACAAGGCCGCTGCAGGTACTGAGTCTGGAAGGAGGTACAGAAACCATGCTGCTAACAGCTGCTGGCTGGACAGAGAGAGGGTGGTGGAGAGAGAGATGCTCAAACCGACTGAGAAAGAGGTGGAGGTTGAAGATGAGCCTGAGGTCTTCCAGTCAGCCTCCACCAGTGCTGCAGTCAGCAGCTACAGCACCAACGGAGAGTCTGATGTTGAGACTCTTCTGGCCAAACTCAGGGCCTTGTGAGGTGTGCTTTTACATTATCTTTGAAAAAAACAAACACAGAAAGGATTGAATCAAACAACCCTGAATGTAACCTGAAAGAGTTTCCTTTGACAATAGAAAACAGTTATTAGGACTCATTTATAAAAGATTTGTCACACTTGCATAGAGGAGAAAAGGCATTGTATCTTTAAATTTGTTTTTCTTTTATTAAAAAAAGGATCAAAAAAAGGGGGGAAAAAAAACTGTAGAAATTGAGACAATGTTTGTATTTGATGATGAAATGTAAGAGCTATTTTCCAACATAAAATTTGGGCAGGTAGTGCATAGAAAGCTGGTCAAGTTTTACTTCATAAGGGATGCAAAAGTTTTGATTTAAAGGAAACTCTCGTATCAGAAGAGACTCTGCTGAATACATTTTGCTTTATTTTCTTGCTTCTCCTGTAGGCAACAAAGGTCCCAGTGTCATTTATTTTTTCCTATACAGCAACTTTCTATTTGCAAGTCAAACATTCAACAATGCCTAGCACTTTCTTTGTAATCCCAAATATATGCAACATTGAAAAGCTTATATATTTACTCTTTTCTTGCATTTTCAAAATATCTGTAGCAGTTATTCCAAAGCTTAAATAACACATTAGTGTTTTTTTTAAACATATGCATGTTATAAAATCACATATCAGTCTTATATTTGTTAATTGCCCATATTTCACATTTAATCTCTTGAGTTCTTTCATTCCTGTAAGTTTTGTTTTGTATGATTGCATGGATTTTCTACATTTGACTAAAAGGATCCATTTCTCTGAACTTTTAAAGCTTGAAAAAGTTCCTTGATGTCAGCTGATATTGAAACTGTTTTTCTCTAGAATCTTAAATTAGACACAATGGGAACAACTTTACAAAAAGGGACCAGTGTCCAAGAGGATTCCCGTCTATATACGACATGACAACACATCATAGTTCACCAGAATGTCTGTTTTTCTCTCCTACATTCCCACTGAATGTACATACTGTTTCTCTTAAGCTTATCTGTTTCTCTCTTTGTTTCTATCTGTGGCTTTTACAGACTGGTTTATAATAAAATAAAGAAAAACAGTGTTTTGTTGTCTTCTACACTGATTTTGTTTCCAAAAAACATGAGATTATGTCAGTAGTTTTGTAGCTTTTTTGATATTTTGTGTCATTTATTCTCATTGTTATATACATGTGCAAATATGAGTGAGCATAAACACAGATCACATCCTCACTGATGCTGTCAGAGAAAAGAAATTGACCAAATTAAAAAAGAAATTCAAGTATTTTACTCACTGTGTACTCTCTGTGAATGACAGTAGGTAAAGAGAGTACCAGCTAAAGGCTGGAAAATACCACTGTTGTTGAATTGAAAGGCTTTGTTATCATATTAGAGGATATATTATATATATAAACCAAGAGTTCACTCCTGCACTAAAAAAACAAACAAGTTGAAATGCGCATATTTTTTGTTGAAACTGATTACGTTAACGTTTTTAAGTAGTGGAAATAGATTTTATGAGTAATCATTACTTGTACATTTATGTTGGGTAATACTCTGTGGAAACTTTCCTATTCATAAAAATTCTGTTTAAATCTAACACAAAACATGTTCAAGTACTTTTCGCTCAGCTACATGGTCTGCACTGCCATTTTCCCTTTTTTTATCACATACTTTAATCTTGAACGTTCATACTACCCATGGTGGTCCAATGTAAGGGACTAGAAGTCACAATAAGTCAAAAGTGCGCTAGGAGGCCCTCTATCATCATGTTCAGTATACCAGCCACTAAATAAGATAGTTGCTCCATACAGGAGGGAGTTCTATAACTGAGTCAATAACTTCACTCATGGTGCAAGAGTGTTATGTCCAAGTCTGGAAACAATGACAAAATACACTTAGAATGTTTGAGTACTGTTCACTTAAAACACAAAAATTATATTTTAGCATTAAAAATATCATTTTGGTTAAAGAGCTTCTACATATTGGTATATTAACCATTGCAGAAACATAAAAAATGATTTTGGTAATTACCAATGCTGTTAATTTAGGGCAGCTGTGGCATAAACCTTTCTTTGGGTGGTGGTCTAATAAATTTGTAAAGCACTGTATATAAAATTACTATATTGTGGCAATTGAGTATAAATTATGTAGAAGTTTTAAGCTTTCAGCATGTAATTTTCTTTAGAGTTTCGTTCCTTCCACGGTCTCCTCATGCCTCTCTCACAGCAGACTGTTGCACCATGTCCCGGCATGATGTCATGCTCTGCTGAGCAGAGCATGTGCAAACACTTTGAAGCTGGAGAAGAGAGCCTGAATGATAATAGAGAGGAGGAGACACAGAGAGGCTAATATGTGGCACTGAGAGCCATAGCAGACAGGAACTGCTTTAAATAATGATTCAAATTCCCAAAACACAAGGATGATTTTTTTTTTTTTAAATATGTGAATATTTTGAAGGCTTTTTGCCACAATTTTTTTTTTTTTTTTACTTTTTGGTCTCAAAGAGATGGGAGAACAAATTTGTGCAAAAACACTCTTTGTCATTAATATTTACTGTGTTTAATACATTGAGGGTTTTTTCCGTTTAGTTTTTAGTATTGTCTTTATAGTCCCATAACTTATGAAAAAAAAAAAATTAAGTGAAATAACTCCTGCACACATGTTCTTTAAATCTCAGGCTGTCCTGGGAAAAAGGGTGTTAACAGCTTGACTGCACCACAGGGTTGATGTTTTACAAGCTTTTTAGGACAAAAAGTTGAGTGTTCAAAGGGTTAATGAGGAAAATGATGATCATGAGAAAAAGCTGACAGTTGATTTAATTTGATGCCTAATGTTGATGTGCTTTGAGCTTGTGTGCACCTTTGCAAAAACTGATGTGTGTTTCGCACTAGTCTTATGATAAAATGTTATGTCACAGAAGTTGAGGTATCAATAAGCTGAAATATTATTGATTTCCTTTAAAATAAACAAAATAGCAGGTGTTTCCTTATGGTAACAGTTGCCAATTTCCATTCTTAGTGGGTATGTATGAATGTATGGCGTTCAGGATAATGCCAGTATTAACACATAGTGAGACGTGGTTTCGGTACAGTTAGGCAAAGGCGCAAAATGGTTTCAAAAACATCACTGCTCATGTGAAAATACATGGAATGAGATTTGTGTAAAAAAAAAGATTCAAACAAAACTTTTTCAGTATCAAACAAAAATTAGCATTTGAGAACAAAAAAATGTGATCAAGCAAAAAAATGTTCACACCAAGAGAACAAATTTGAAATAGCAACCAAATTAGTCTTTGAATTTTGAACATCTATCTTTTCGTTTACAGTTCCTGTTTTTCTATCTCAGTGATCAGACTTTTGCTCTTGCTTCTCGGTGTTGCATTCGCTCTGCCTGATCCTTTGTTTGCGTTTCTTGAGTTTTTGGTCTCAGTTCTGACACAAATGTCACGTGTGGGCGGGCTTTTCTGGGGCGTATCCCTATTGGCCAATGAGTTTTTCAGTGATGGCTTAGTCACTCCAGTTGCTCCGGAAGTTGTTGTTCAGCTCACATTTGGGAAATTTAAGGAAACCAGCAGACTATCATTTCTGCATCAGTTTGACTGAATCATCGATGCTTTATTAAATCAAACTATTGATTAAACAGATTTATTTGTCAGTGCAGTAGTAGATGTTGTATTGTTTTGTACACATACATGTTTTGTTCATTTTTCCGGTCACTTCAGCTGTTGTCTTCGCTTTGGTCGTAACCTACGCCTATGTCATCAGTTTATCAGGTAACTCAGCGGTAATTTAAATGCCTGTCACTCAGGGGACCCGGGGTTCGCGCCTCCAGTATTTTACAATTGTTGATGTCTGTTTTTTTTTTTTTTTTTAATGATTTTCTGGACTAAAACACTGCTAAATAACTAGTGAATTCTGAACAGTCTGTACTTTAGTTAACACTATGAGCCCCTTTACGGGGCAGATGACAGGGTTCGAGTACTGGGCACATGAGCGACAGATTAGACTGCACTCACACTCAGCAATCTGTGCTCATACTGTATTAAAGCCATTTGACCCCCCTCCCTTGTCCCTCCCTTGGCTTGCATTCACACTGTTCAACGCATCCAGGTCTGAGCAGGGATACATCACACGTCATCACAGAATATATATATTACCTATTACCTAACAGCCTAATGTTAAACTAAATATAGTTGTTTAGGCTGTAAAATAGCCGAGTTATAAGATAGCTGATCTGGCATAGGCAGTATTCCACCTGACCTGGGATCAGTAGAAAGGGGTTCATGGTGATTTTATTCTAGAAAATCATTTAGGAAAAAAAAAGAAAAAAAAACCTCACACACACACACACAAGCATCAATAATTATAAAATAGAAGAGGCGTGAACCTCAGTCCCCTGAGTGACAGACATTTATATTACTGCTGAGCTACTTGATAAACTGATGACGTAGGCGTAGGTTATGTCCAAAGCGAAGATGACACCTGAAGTGACCAGAAAAATCGATAAAACATGTATGTGTACGAAACAATACAACATCTACTACTGCACTGACAAATAAACCTGTTTAATCAAAGAAATGCAAACAAAGGATCAGGCAGTGCAAACGCAAAACTGAGAAGCAAGAGCAAAAGTCTGATCACTGAGAGAGGAAAACTGTTTTTTTGCTTGGATCACATTTTTTTGTTCTCAAATGTTAATTTTTGTTCGATACTGAAAAAGTTTTGTTTGAGTCTTTTTGACACAAATCTCATTCCATAAAAATACGCACATCTGTAGGTTGCATGACCGATGTTTACTTGTTTTTTTAAGCATTGTTGTTTGGTTCAGTCACATCACCTCTGCCGATTACCACATGACCCCCCAGGCATCTCCTCACTCTCTGTGCTGCCACCTTTCTCAAAGTATCTTTTATTGTGTTCACATGCATGTACAACCTCTCTGAAGGCTGAATCATACTCACAAGCTTTGAAAAAGCTAAAAATAGACACTAAATGAATTTTCTTTTCCACAATACTTCTGCCTTTTTATGTCCATTAGGCACAAACATCCTGTGTAAGCTCGATATTGTCTCCCATCCAATGTCCATTAGTGGTCTGACATTCTCTGTGCTGCTCAAAATAAACATTAATAACACCTGGACAGGACGGCAAATCTTTGTCAAAGTGTGTCTACACATATAAAGGATATATTTTTTTTTTTTACATCAGAATCTATGCTTTTAATAGAATAACGTGCAAAATTAGTACATTTTATAAATGTGCAAATGTCAGCAATTTTCCAAATCCTTGTTAAAGTCTTAACTTTTGTGTGTTTGACCTTTTATTTCTCTAAGTTATTTTCTTTTGAATTTAATAGAGAATGTAGAAACTAGTCCTCCGCGCCCTTGAAGAAGTTTTCTGTCATTGGTACACGGTATACTATTTCTAATAATTCATGAATGGATTTGTTCATAAAACCTTACTGTATAATGTGTAAACTATAAAATCCAGGTTTATCACAGTTTCTGTGCACCTGCTTTGTTAAACTACCTCAATAAAAGTCACACCTGACTCACAGCTTGTCATGAGCATGTGGGTACTTTTATTACTCAATTTATTAATTAAACAAGACATTAAAAAGGCACTGTGTGAACATATGTCTCCTCCACAGTACAAATCAGTGATATTTACAGTAAATAAAGTCATCTGGGATTAGAGCAGAGGGATACAGGGAGAGAGAGAGAGAGATGTGCCGACCAGTTAACCCTCTATCTGACAAGGTCTGTTGGCTGTGGTCTGTCAGCTGGTAAATATCTTCCACACTGGGAGCAACACAACTGTCCCCATCTGGAGCTGAGCCAGAGACAAACACCTGCCCGGTGATGCACGCAGTGGTTTGGTCGAGCTGCTGCTGTTGTTGTTTCTCAGTTGGTGAATCAGCCTGATCTGGCAGCAGTATGATCTTCACTGAACAATTACAGGCCATCATGCTATTTTTTTTAGTCTTTTTTTAGCTCTTTGCAAAAGATGGAGCAGAAGTTCCCTTCTTCTTCTTCTTCTTCTTCAGTCAGTCTGTTTTCTTGACACTTAGAGAAGGCCATTTGGATGCTTTTGCTTTCAAGTTTCACAGACTTGTCTCAATATTTGTGTAATTAAATTTCTTAGCCTCAGAGAAGTATTTTTGTATGTATGAGATTACGTGATGGTTATGAAACAGACAATACTAATGAGTCTTTAAAAGCCAGAAAGAGAAAGGAGGCCATCAGGAAGAATTCTTTACACCAAAATATTCTGTATATAAGGTGCATCAGTGTACAAGTCTTTATGGGAGTCTCCCTGAGAGAACAGAGGCTCAGCTTGTCTTCCTGTATGGCTGTGAAGCTCTTTTTAGTATCCTCTGTTTTCACCTTGTGGAGTTTGCACTCAAGCTAGCTACCAGTTGAGCTCCTAGCCTGCAGTGATAGATGTAAGTATGGATCTACAGCCTTTGAGTTGTGCTGCCAATCTGATCACTTGTATTGAACTGAAAAGTCTGATCAAAACAGTGTACCACAAGGTTTACTTCAAGAACAGTGTACTATTGCTTCATTAAAATGATGTAATGAGGGGAAAAGTGGTTTAAAAACAGAGCTGCCCTCTAACAGCCTCCAGAGCAGAAACTGCATGGAGAAAACTGTCACAGTCTGAGATTATTGGAGTCCTGGCAAGAACTTATAATCTATCTACAAGTACCAAGCACTCAGGCTAGCAAGCTGGATCATTCAGGACCCCTCCCGTGCTCTCCACCCAGCTTTTGAGTGGCACCCCTCAGAACGCTGCCCTGACTGCAGGACACAAAGGAGTAGAGCAATCTTTGTTTCCGGGGCTCTCCAACTCCTCCAACACCCCCCAACTACTGATTATTTTGAAAGCAGTGAACTCTTACTGCACAGACGGTTTAAACTGATGACCACTCAACAGTCACAGTTACTCTGATGATGACTCAGCAGTCCCAGAGTTACTCTAATGATGACTCAGCAGTCACAGAGTTACTCTAATGATGACTCAACAGTCACAGAGTTACTAGATGGCCATTCAGCAGTCACAGTTACTCTGATAATGACTCAGCAGTCACAGTTACTCTGATGACCACTCAACAGTTAGAGTTATTGTTTCATAACTGTCTGCTAACTGCTCAGAAACAACAAACAAAGGTGGAGCAGGTACAATAAGACACAAAAGATGAAAAGCTTTATGGAGTAGCATCAAGTAAGAAGGTAAGGTGAAGGTATGAGACTCACTGGCTTCTGCTCCTCAACATCTCCCGGCTGTTGGTTTGAAAAGCAAAAGGTCTTGCTGATGCTAGTTCCTTTTAAAAGACAGGTGTAGTGTTCAATCTTTTCAGTTGTGTATTAAAAGTGCCCAAGCCTTCCTGTGTTTTCATAAACCGGTTTACAGTGTGTTACTGGCTCACTTGAGCAGTGTATTTGGCATGAGTAACTCTTACGCCTGCTGTTCATTAACAACAGTATGACTGCACACTTTATAAATCAGAAATATCATACATCCCTCCTGGATTCTCATATTTTATTCAGCTTTTTTCATTGTCCTTGCTGCATAATTCACATCAGATGTTTTCATTTCTGTGCTGCTATTTATTTTGCTCTTCTATTTATTATCTTCAATACATTACAGACTGAACTGAGTATCACAGGCAGTTTTTTTTTTTTTAAGATTTATTTTTGGGCCTTTTCATGCCTTTATTTGACAGAGAGAGCAAGGACAGTGGATAGACTCAGAAACAGGGAAGAGAATGAAGAGAGACATGAGGTAAAGAGCCACAGGCCAGACTCGAACCCAGGCCGCCCGCATACATGGGTAGCGCCTTAAACCACTCGACCATCTGCGCTCCCTCACAGGCAGTTTCAAACAACACAAGACAGAACAAACTGTAACTGTCACCACTGCTAGTTCAAAATAATAAGTGAGAGAAACATAGTCATATGTGTCCAGGCTTTCCTGTTCCTTTTTCTTGTTAAATCAAACCCGTACTGAACCTTGACCCCAAAACAGAGGTACAAACTGCAACATCCCTCTGCAAACTGTTACATCCTTTCCAGCAATACACACTAGAGGCAAATTTTCCTCTATAGTGAACCCCTTCAGTTTTTTGGATTCCATGTTGTAGCCTGAAATATTATTTCCTCATTAACCTACACTTAGTACTCCATAATGAAAATGTGAAAACAGATTATTAGACATCTCTGTAAATTTCTTAGAAAGAATAAATTGAAACATCACATTGACACAAGTATTCAGACCCTTTGCAACAACACTTGAAATTTAGCTCAGGTTTGTCCCGTTTCCCTTGATCATTGCTGAGCTGTTTCTACACTTTGATTGGAGTCCACCTTTGTTAAATTAAATTGACTGGACATGATTCAGAAAGGCACACGCCTCTCTATAGAAGGCCTCACAGCAGACAATACATATCAAATCTAACAAAAAAGTTCTGGTGCACTGAAGGTACCCAAGAGCACAGTGGTATCCGTAGTTCTTAAATGGTAGATGGTTGGCACAACCATGAATCGTCCAAGAGTTGGTCACCCAGCCAAACTGAGCAATCAGGAGAGAAAGGTCTGATTAAGAGAGGTGACGAAGAACCCGGTCACTCTGACTGAGCTCCAGAGATGCTGTGTGGTGATGGGACAAAGGTCTACAAGAATAACCATCACTGCAGCACTCCACTGATCTGGGCTTTATGGCAGAGTAGAAAGCTCACCAAATACCATCCCAACAGCAGCGCATGGTGGTGGCAGCATCATACTGTGGGGGTGTTTTTCAGCAGCAGGGACTGGGAGACTGGTCAGGGTTGAGGGAAAGCTGAATGGACCAAAGTACATAGATAAATGAAAACCTGTACTGCAGCACTCGGGGTTGACCTTCTAACATGACAATGACCCTTAGCACAAAGCCAAGACAACACAGGGGTGGCTTAGGGATGACTCTGTGAATGCCCTGACTTGAGCCTTATTGACCATTTCTGGAGAGACCTGAAAATGGCAGTCCACCAACAGACCCCATCCAACATTATTGAGCTTGAGAGGGTAAAAAAATCAGTACTGAGCATGTGTCTTACACACAGGATTTTAATGTACTCATTTGTCATGTCGATCACTGCTGCAGGGGGCCAGTTTCAGACCAGGTCATTCTGCTTTAACACCCTTTCTCTACAATTTTTCACAACAAAGATTTTAAGTCAGTAATATTTTTGATTGTTAAAAGAAAACATGTACCACCTTGTCCACAGCAGAGCAAGAAATTACTCTTGCATTTGTAGGAAAAACCTTGTTATTTAAGGGATGTGTGTATGTGTGTTAGGTACGAACACTGTGTCTAATTGGGAATATAATATGATTAGCTCAAATATGCTTTGTTCACACCAGGAATAAGAACCTGTACTTGCATAGATATTGTCAATCCACTGTCTTTAATTGCCTGCATGCTTTCAAGAACTAAAAAATAATTAGGTTTTGTTCCAGCATCTGTGGGCTGACCTGCTCCTGTGAAAAGAAAAGCAGGAAAATGACCGGCTAAACTCATCCGCGGCACAAATTGAGAGGAGAGGAGAGCATAAGGAGGGTAGGATCTTGTTATGCTGAGGGAGCCTTCATTACTCACAGGCCTGTGTTCCAGCCATGAGGTTTATCTATGGGCCTAATAAAGTGGAGCAAAACATATTGTGTAGCAGATTGCAATCTGGGCTTCTTTGATTGGAGATGAAGTTAAAAATGCATCTGAGGATTTGCAGAGAAAGAGGGAGGGGTGGTGGGGGGTACAAAGCAGATCAACAGATTTGTCACTACTTCTTTTCCCCAAGAGTCAAAAAGTGAGCACTGCTGTATTTATAACCACCCGTACACATCATTCTGTGGAAATTTTTTCTGCTGCGAAAAAAATCTCTTTCTATTTTCAGGTTGTTTGGCAGAATCATTTTGTAATTCAGCGCTGATGATGTCAGTCACAGCTGTAAGAGAGTGGTGAGGAAGGAAGCAGCCAGTCGTCTCTGTCTCCAACAAAACGTGATGAAATGCTATTAATTTGACTCGCCAAATACGTTTTGGTGGAAACGTAATTGCTGCCTGGATTAGGCTGACTGGCAGCCGCTTTTTATAATCCAGAAAGTATGATGTTCCTACACAGTGTTGACACAGCCTACATATTGAAAGTCAGGGGCTGCAGATCTGTGTAAATGTCTCCTCTGGAAGTTTTTCAGCCACACTTCTGTGCATGGCAACCCTCTCAGCAAATATTCACTGTAGTTAGGTGTGTAAGCCTGAGGCAGAAAGACCTGAAGCCTTAAAAGATGCTTTGAGGATTTAAGACAAAAACTATTTTTAACCCTTCAGACATGCTACGCTCTCCTGCTGAAACTGCTCTTGTTTTTCTGAAAACTCCCACAAAGAAAGAAGCCAACAGAAGCATGCTCTGACTCTGATACTAATAAAAGTTATAGGTACACTGCTCATGGACTCAAATACTTAAAAGGAGCAAAAATTTGACTCAGGATTAAATCTCAAAAACTAATATTATCTATGATTAATAATTGTTTGTACTGAAATAAACTGAAGGTGTCAAATTGTATTCTAATCAACCAGCAAAACTTACACTGTGTATACACAGTAATCATAGACAACTTCTCTTTAAACATAATTCATTTAACAACGCAAATAACTACTATAAGACTAGACTTCGGCAAACTATTTACAAAGCACAGCAAAGTGTGCTGAACCTGTAGGAGAGCGACAGATTACAAGACGGCTGACAGTCTTAAAATGGCTAGGTGAAAGCATCTGGTAGGTGAAAGCACTGTACTGGACATAGCAAAGTAAAACAGCACATAGAGACAACAAATACTCAACTTTAGGACAAGATTAGGGCTCATATAGTCCTTCTAGCAGTGGGAGAAGAGTTGAGTTCTGCCGCACTCCTGTACAGGCAATGTTGAAGACTTTTTTTTGTAAACTCCAAGTGTGCTTTTGTGTGTTTTGCACTGAGGAGAAGCTTCTGTCTATCCACTTTGCCATAAAGCCTGGATCGATGGAGGGCTGTAGTGATGGCTGTCCCTCTAGAACTTTGTCCCATTTCCACACAGGATCTCTGGAGCTCAGCCAGAGAGACTATCAGGTTTTTGGTCACCTCTCTTACTAAGGCCCTAGTGACAAACTTCTTCCATTTGAGAATTATGGAGGCCACTATGCTCTTGGGAACCTTCAGTGCAGCAGATGTTTTTGTACCTTGCCTTGTCTGCCATGCTGTGCCCTGTCTCTGAGCTCTGCAGGCAGTTCCTTTCACCTCATGGCTCGTAGTGATTGGTTCCTCGTAAACGAGCCTGTTTAAAGAGCCGGCTCTTTTATGTGAACGATAAGAGTCGTATACCATTAGAGAGCTGTTTATATATTTTTTAAACTATTGTTAATAATAATAATAATAATAATAATAATAATAATAACAACAACTTTATTAATCCCCAAAGGGAAATTCATTTGTCTGGAGTCTCATCTGTTTATAGTAGATTTATATAGTCTTATTGCTGATGGTATAAAAGATCTTCTATATTTTTCTGTCCTGCAATGAAGAGAGAAGAGCCGTCCACCACCATTGTTTTTTTGGTCATTTAAGGTGATATGAAGTGAATGATCCATGTTCCTCAGAATGGCCTCCACCTTTTTCAGTGTGCATCTCTCCACTACATCCTCCAATGAGTTCAACTTGAGTCCAACCACAGAGCCAGCTTTTTTCACCAGTTTGTTCAGACGCCATGCATCCTTGTGTTTCACTATTTACTACATTACTATATATATATATATATATATATATAATATTATATTATATTAAATTACTATTTACTATATTTTGCTATTGTTTTTAACTATTATCATTTGTAAATACATTGTGTGTGTTATTTGATTAATTAGTAGGAATGATCATTGATCCTACTACCACAGTCACACCTTCAGTTAAGGACTCATTCATGTTTTACGTAAGGTGTGTCATACATCCCAACCAGTGAGCGGATTTCATCTGACCCACAAGGTGTATTGGGGAGACAGTACATTTTTAAAAATAACAACATGATATTTTCATTAATTTGAAAATGCAAGCATAGTTGGGGTAACATTTTTACCTAAATATCAGTCATATGGTTTAACATTGCAAAAATTGGCAGGTCAAATGAAACCAAACAGGTATCTGAATGGAGAGCCGTTTGGGAGCCAAAAGAGCCAACTCTCTTTGCTGAGCAGAGCCAAATGAGCAGGATCCCTGAAAAGAGTCAAAATTCCCATCACTTATGGCTTGGTCTTTGCTCTGATATGCATTGTCAGCTGTGAGGCCTTTTAAAAAGACGTGTGCCTTTCCAAATCATGTCCAATCAATTACATTTACCATGGGTAGACTCCAGTCGAGATGAAGAAAAATCTCAGCAACAATTTAGAGACACTGGTGGATCCTGAGCTAAGTTTCAAGTGTTGTAGCAAAGAGTCGGAACACTTAAGTCAGTGTGATATTTCAGTTTTTTACCTTGCATAAATTTGCACAAATTTCTAAAATTCAATTTTTAATTTGCCATCATGGGATACTGAGTGTAAACTAATGAGGAAAAAAACCTTTAGATGATTGTAGCAACAGGCACTAAAATGATAAAAGTGACAGGGGTCTGAATTATTTCTGAATTTTACTCCAGCTAAAAACTTTTAGATTACAAATGTAGAATAACTGTGAAAAATTAAAAGCCAACAAGGCCACTCAGGATTTAAGGAGTCTAGGAATAGGAGGTTCTATCAAAACCAAGGATGAACGAAACCACACATAAGGTACATTTTAAAAAAGTTTATAACATAAATGTAGGATAAAAGATGCCATTAAATCAACTCAAAATAGGGTCCCCAAGACCCTTACAGCTTACACTAAACAGTTGCGGGTTGGAGTCAAATCAGCAATCTGTGCATGAAGGACTCTGCTTCTGTATGCTGACAGCCTGCTCCACACTATGTCAAGTTAACGCTACTTCCCACATGCTGAACATCATCAAGTACCTCATTCAGCCTCAATTAAAAAACTTCAAACTGTACCTTTGAATTGACTTTGTTGTAAGCATGCACTTCTCTCTCAGACCAAACAGCTGATGTTTCCCCTTTGTCTTCCTGAAGCTACAGCACAGTGTCCCTTTGCGGCAGAGCCGTCTGATCTTCGTGCACCCAGAGCCGAGTCACCTTGTTGTCGGGCTCAGATCCAGGAGGAGACGGTCGTGGTGGTAAACCAAAACCCTAATGGTGTCACCCAGGGACAAGCCGGGCTCTGGTTGTTCTTTCCGGTTTATAGATCAAACCCTGACTGCGCTCAGATGAAACGTTCGTGTCTTTGCAAAGTGCGTGCAGTGTTTGTGGTTGAACACTTACTTGAATCAACATCGGCGTCTTCCCACCTTCTTTATTATTCCTCCCTCATTCCTCTCCACTAGTGTCTCTCAGCACCATGTTGCCCTCTCTCTTTTGTACCGGGGCTACCTCCATCTGTCACTGCAGGTGTGTTTTTGTGTCTCCTGTCTGTTTTTCTTTGATCACTGCTGCATTACACCCGTGTACATTTTTTACCCTTTTTCAGTTCTTTGTCTTTGTTGTTTTGTCTTGCGGAGATGCTTGTTGATGTTTTTGCAGTTAAAAGCAAGCGTGAAAAGTGAGAACTCATCCCTTGCCACTTTTTCAAACAAACGACTCACATTTGGCAATCATGCAACGAATCACAGCAGATATTCAATATCTTGCTATTTGCCGCAAACGCTGATTTATTCCCTCTTCAAACAGCTAAGCGGTATCCTGTGGTTTGAACTTTCTGCGTGTTCATTCGCTGCAGTCACAACAAATTAGTCAGGTTTGCTTCGCTGCTGTATTTGTCAGCAGCAGCTGATTGTCCTTGTTTGCTTTCTTGATAGTTTAATAAGTTTGTCTTGCAGAAGTGGAGATGAGCTTCAACCCAGCATGAGATCAAAAAATGGACAAAAATAGACAAGTTTAGCAAACACAGACACTAATTCTACAAAGACTGAGGAACAGTCGAGTAAAGGGAAGAATAGTAAACAAAACTTGAGATTTTAGATGTTTCTGAGAAAATAATCCTTAATTTGATGGTTTCAGGCACAGTTGCCTCTATTTATCATAGTACAGTAGCAGGTTGAGGGCAGGTGCACCAAGCTGATTCTAAAAAGTTTAATTACTAGACAGGACAGTAATGCTTTTTGTTATGGAAGACCTGTCAAAATAAGAATGAGATGTACAATTTTTTAAATGGGCAACTCAGTGGCCCAGGAGCGAGATGACTGGACTAGTATTTTTTTAAAAAGGGCAATGCTTATTTAATCACACAGACTCAAGTGATAAGAAGGTCCGCTCATGTGAGACACACCATCTCTGTCAGAACTGAAGTGCCATCATTTTCCAGTAGAGCATATTTCAAACTTGATTCATAAACAAAGTTTGGCAGTTGCATTCACAGAATGACCAGATTGCAGACATTACAAACTAAGAAACATTTGATGAATGAATAAGAGAAAAAGGTCAAAGGTCTAATCCTGGATTAAAATTACACTTAGACCCAGTTTAGAAGTAGCTACACGAGCGATGGCTCGCTGTAGTGTCATTAGCTTTGACTAAAGCTATCATAGCTACACCTTCTATGTAACTTTTGTTACTATATAAGTCAATGTAGATAGCTTAAGTAAAAGTAGCTAAAGCTTACATATCTGCTTTGTGATCTTAGCCCTAGCTATGTTTGCTACTTAATTATTGTAGCTTAAATTAAGCTAACAAAGCAAGCACATACCTTACATAGCTGCTTTGTAAGCTTAGTTTTAGCTACGACAGCTATATAATCTACCTAGCTAATGAATCTAAAGCTAAATTCACAAAGCCGTAATCTACATTGCTGCTTTGTGAGCTTAGCTTTAGCTACATTAGCTAGGTAGATTATGTTATTAACATAGCTAAAGCTAAGTTTACAAAGCAGCGATGTAGCTTAGAGTGCTGCTTTGTGGGCTTAGTTTTCGCTTCATTAGCAAGGTAGATAACATGGTTAACATAGCTAAAGATAAGCTCACAAGCAGCTATGTAACTTACAAAGGTGCTTAGTGAGTTTAGTTTTAGCTGTGTTAGCTACGTAATCTACCTATTTTACACAGTTAACGTAGCGATGTAAACTAAGTTCACTGTGCTGGACTGTTTTAATAAACATTTTGTAATCAGGTTTTGTAGGTTAGGTTTTTAACTTAACTTTTGGTATCTTAACCCTTACCTTAACCCTAACCCTAAATAGAAGTTTAATCTAATTTCATTTTGAAATGTTTTGAATGCTTACTTTACAGGCCTCATGTTGCTGCCACCACTTCTCCACTGTTTCTAGGGGAGCCTTTAATAAGGAGGAGTCTTGTCTGTGTGGTTGAATACATTCCTTCCTCTTTTCTTAATGTATTTCAATAAAATCTCTAA
Organism: Cheilinus undulatus; assembly: GCF_018320785.1. Lineage (NCBI taxonomy): Eukaryota > Metazoa > Chordata > Actinopteri > Labriformes > Labridae > Cheilinus > Cheilinus undulatus. The sequence continues at coordinate 42,581,979 of NC_054865.1, read as the reverse complement.
CTCTAAAGGGTTCTTTCTGAGTCCCTCTCACACTGAGCTGAGTCATACAAACACAGCCAAATAAGCTACATTACCTAGAAAAAGTACTTATCCCCTTAGATGTTTTACCCTTTAATTGATCTTATAAATCAATCATGGTCAAAATAATTTGGCTTTTTGACCAAAAAAAAAAACCTCATTGTCAAGTAAAACCAGATTTCAACAAAGTAATGTCAATTCAACAAAATATATGAGGTAAAATTAGTGACTGTATAAGTATTCATCCTCTTAAAAGTGACTTACCTCATTCAACAGAGGTCCAGCCAAATGCTGCAAGTAGTCTCACAATTAGAGAAATAGGAATCACCTGAGTTCAGTGAATGTCTCTCAAGTGATTGTAGTATAAAGACACCTGTGTCTGGACGGTCCATTACTGGTTAATCAGTATTCCTGGCTACTATTGCACCTACAGACAAAACAACACTTAAAGCAACTCAGAAAAAAAGGTTATTGAAGAGTATAGGTCAGGAGCAGTATATATAAAAACATTCCCAAGGCACTGAACATCTACTTGGAGTTCAGTTAAATTCATCAGCAAGAAATGGAAGGGATATGGCACAGGTGTAAACCTACCAGGATCAGGCTATCCTCACAAACTAAGTGACCGTGCAGGAAGGAGACTAGTGTGAGAGACCGCCAAGACACCTATGGTCACTCTGAAGGAGTTACAAGCTGAGATGGGAGAAACTCTACATGCAACAACTGTTGCCTAGGTTCTTCACCAGTCAAAGCTTTATGGGAGAGTGGAAAAGAGAAAGCCACTGATGAAGAAAACTCATTAAACTTGGACTAGAGTTCATCAAAAGGCATGTGGGAGACTTCATGGTCAAATGATGAGACCAAAATGGTGCTTTTTGGCCATCAGATAAGACACCAAACAGTGCACATGGCCACAAACACACCATCTCCATTGTGAAGCATGGAAGTGGCAACATCATGCTGTAGGGATGCTTTTTGGCAGCTGGCCCTGGAAGGCTTGCAAAGGTAGCGGGTAAAATGAATGCGGCAAGATATAGGATAATCCTGGTGGCCAATATTACTCAGTCTGCAAGAGAACTGCAGCTTGGGAGAGAATGTATTTTCCAGCAAGACAATGACCAGAAGCATACACAGAGAAGCTGCATAGAAATACTTTAAAGACAACAAGGGGAATGTTCTGGAATGGCTGAGTCAAAGCTCAAACCTCAGTCCAATAGAGAATTTGTGGCTGGACTTGAAAAAGACTGTTTACGCCCGGTCCTCGTACAACCTGACAGAGCTTTAACAGTTTTGCAAAGAGGAGTGGGGTAAGATTCCAGTGTCCAGATGTGCAAGGCTGATTGAGACCTATCCACACAGACTCAGTGCTGTGATTGCAGCCAAAGGTACATCTACTAAATACTGACTTGAAGAGGGTGAATATTAATAGATATCTGTTTTTACTTTGACATTAACGTTTTTTTGCGTGTTTTTTTGTCAAAAGAGCCAAATTATATTGACCTTGATTGATTTCTAAAATCAATAAAGGGTAAAAAAAAAACTGAGGGGCTGAATACTTTTTATAGGTACTGTATGTACAGACTGTGCTGCTGTAAATGCCGTTAATTGAAACATAGACAAGCATACACAAAAGGAAAGATTAAAATTTGAATACATGTAAATACAAAAGACTGAATAGAGACATGTCTTGGTCACATTTACATGGACTGGAATGACTAAAAATGAAGCCAGCATTTCTCTATTTTAGCTGTCAGATGTTCTGGAAAAAATTACTAAAATGTTGTTTGTTCAGTGAACGTCACTGTTCAATGACTTCATAATTTGTGCTTTTTTTCACCTGTCAAACGTAAATAATTTTATTCCTTATTTCAGCTAAATGTGGTGTTCCACTAGAAATAAAGCATGGTGTGATTTCTAGTTTTGTCTCTTGTTGTTGCCGTACAAAGATTCCCTAAGGGCTTTGGCATCGAGCAGAGTGACAACTGTAAAAACAGCGAGTACAGTAGCGCTTTGTTGGCAGCAGCAGAAGCGGGCACATCTGGCTTTGATCACCATGGCGATGGCAGTGCAGAGAGTGACAGGGCAAGCAGAGCGATGGAGACACGTTCCCGGGAGAATCATTATCCTGTTTAGTAAGTCTAATCAGAGAAAAGGTGTTTCACCCCAGCTAACTGCTGTCCCTGTTTTTGTAACAAAGGACCACACAACAAATGCTCACAAGTTTAACGGAAGTCAAAACTGGCACAATCCTTATCACCTACACACATAACAACATGGACATGCTTAATTACCGTGCTATCGCAGCCCCACGACTAATGAACACACTGTTGAGAATCAAAACATGAGAAATGTCACAGAGGGGTGTTAAAATGTGTTCCTTAATGTAGTCTGCAATTAAATATCAAAAGTTTGACTCTTTTAAAAATGTATCACAACAATCACATAGTGGGTAATTGCTTAAAATGAGTCTACAAAGAGAGCAGATAAAACTGTGGGAGAGCTGCTCAAGATAAAGTGGAAGAATGGTGTTTGATTAAAAGCCACACAACTGAGTCTTACTTAAATAATGGATCCAATTTTGTTGAGTTTTATTCAGGAGACTGGTCCGAGATTGTAGAAGCAGTGAAATAACAATTAGTTTACTTGTTAACCGGGAAATCAGGACAATTTTACAAAGGAGGCGGATGTTTTTCAACCACGTTTCATTACTGATGTCAGCTTTAGAAAGACCACAACAGACATTTTGACTGTGCTTACATTTATATGACATATAACATAGGTGAATTAAAAATGACAGTATTTCTGCGTTTTCATAATAAAACAAATTTGACTAAAGGCAAAAATAAATTCTGATCACTTCTGCCTACAAAGACCACAGGCAGTCATTTTGACTCCACAGATTTTGCTGGACTTGAATTGATACATTTTCCTGCAGTGGCAGCTGTCTTAGCTGCTTGGCCACAGACGTTGTTCATCAGCTCTGCTCCCTATTAAACCAATTTCAGATGTAAAAATTTAATTAAACCAGGCTGAGAAGATTTAAGGCTGTTTTTGGCCAGAATAAATGTGCCACTCAGTCAGTGTTCATTTCATCGACTAAAACTACGACTAGAAGTGTTGTTGACTAACTGTTTTACATTAGAAGGAAGATGGACCAAGGCTAGATAAGAATAAATCTTTAATAATTAAAACTCTGACAACAAGTGTGTTTTTTTTTTCGTCAAGGAGACTGAAACATTACAAAAATTTGATTCAGTTTTTGTCCCACATTCAAAATCCATATTTTTTCCATATTGCATATAAGGTCAATATTTTCACAAGTACAATGTCGTGAAAAATTATTTGCCCACTTTCTGATTCCTGAGCGTTTTGCATATTTATCACACTTCAGTGTTTTGGATCATCAAACCAATTTTTATATTTCACAAAGACAACCCAAGTAAATACAAATGCAGTTTCTGAATGATTATTTAATTTTCTAAGAGAGGTGAAAATCCAAACCTATCTGGTCCTGTGTGAAAAAGTAATCGCTCCCCTTGTTAAATCACGAGTTAACTGTGATTAACCACAGTTCTTGGAAAGCTGAGTTCAGTTTCACTGGCCACACCCAGGCCTGATTACCGCCAGATTTGTTGGACCAAGAAATCACTTAAATAGAAGCTGTCAGACAGAGTGAAGAAGGCTACAAGGTCTCAAAAAGAAACACATCATGCCATGATCCAAAGAAATTCAAGAACAAATGAGAAACAAAGTGATTGAAATCTATCAGTCTCGAAAAGGTTACAAAGCCATTTCCAAGGCTTTGGGACTCCAGCGAACCACGGTCAGAGCCATTGCCCACAAATGGAGAAAACTGGGAACAGAGGTGAACCTTCCCATCAACAACAACAACATTAGCAAAACTATCATCTACAGCATCATCTCAGCAACAGCAAGAACTACAAAACAACAACAATTACAGCAACAACATAACAGCAACATCATCATCAACAACAACAACAACAACATAATAAAACAGGAATAATGATGATAATAATGATAATTACAATAATAATAATTACAACAACAACTCCAAAAACAACAACAACATAATAATACAAATCATAATAATAACAATAATCATATTATAATATACTTGTTGTATGAATTATCTTTAGAAATATTCTGATACCAGTGTAAATTGGGGTATAATCACAGTTTATTGTAAGTGACATAAACTTGCTAAATGCATTAAAAGAGAAAGCAAAGCTAACACAGTAAATGCATTTCTGTTTGTACAGGGTTATCTTTGGAGAAATCAGAGTTTAAAGTCTAGCAGTGCCAATGACCTCTCAGTCTTTGAGGTGTGGTGTCCTGGCCCTTCTTGTATGAATAAACACAGAAAAGTGGCCCGAACATGGAAACACAGCAACTTAATCTATAGGATGTTTAAGATGATTCCATACTAATGGCAGCACAGACCTACTGAAATCCCAAGAGGCTTTTTGTATGCTAATTAGCATTGCAACTCAAAGCAGCCTTGGGCAGACTAACTTGAAGATATAAGGAGTTAAATTCACGTTTGTAGCTGCACATGAGCTTATTTTTAGAAAAGGGCCATGCAGGCTGGCAGAGAAGGTGTTTTGCCTGGAGTTCCTGTGTCAGACTTGGCACCAGTCCTGGTACGCCACAACACTCACCAAAAGCTTTATCCTCAAACAGCACAGACTCTTACTGCAAGTGTGCCAAAGAACAGCGATGGCTCCAGGGAGGCGAGTCAACGGTGCTGTCGGGAACACATTCCTCAGGAGTGAACAGGCGTCTGGCAGCAGGAGATAGACGATTCAAGACATCCTGTACATCAATCTGACCTCTCATTAACGCTCTTATGTTATTGAGTTAGAAGTTCCTGTTGAAAGAGGTGTATATATTTAAATAGAATAGAATTGGAAAAGGTGCAAAACGAGGATCATTCCAGTGGTAAGGTGTTAATCACCAGTTTCAGAACTTTATACAAGTTAATTCTGGATGCATGGATAAACACATGATAGACACGTGATTCAAGAATCAGAGCAGTATCTATGGACTCTTTGAATGCATGTATACTAAAAGTACCATAATTTTTATGAGAAATGAGATACAATCCTGTGAAACCTTTGGAAGCCCAGACTATCATCAAGTATTTGTAGAGATTTGGTGCTCTTTGGAAAGTTTGTGAAGACCTCCGTGGTCAAAACATGTTGTTTTTTAATTCACATGGCCATTATAACAGAGGCATCTTATGTATTTTAACAACATTTTTACATTTTCATGTTTGGGGTGCTTGTTTTTTTAGTGCGAATCACAAAGCATTTGTCAATGGTGCTTAGTGGAAGAGCATGTAGTTGCAAGATTATAATGATCACTGAAAACCATCATTAAAAATTAAGTGAGTAAACATTTGAACTAAACTGAAAATAAAACAAGGCTTTACAAAACTGTGCCAGTCTTGGTCCTGAACTGCTTCGGCCTTCTGATGGCCATCCTCCATGCCTGCACCAGGCCCCGTGTCCCATCACTCCAGGTAACCTCCCAGCTGGCCCCTCCATGATGCACGCGGTTGTCCCCAGCATCTGGACCAGCCCACTGAGTCCTGAGCACCCAGTATGCAGTGAGCTTGCAGGCCTGGATAGCACGCCAGCCAGCTGCCCATAAAAGCACAGCTGCTGTTCCCGTGTCAGGCAGCTGACCCTTCCCATCCCTGCTTTCCTGAGCACCACAGCATTAGACACACAGTCTTGCAATGAGAAAAGATGCACCAAAAAGAAGTTGTCACAAAGGAGTCCAGCCTGTGCATCTGGCCATCAGTCAACATCCTCATAAGAGTATAGTAAGACCAGAAGGCCCGACGACCAAAAGGCCCTGATTTAATCTGCATGCTCAGATACCAATACAAATGACGGATCTTATTTAATTTTACTACATCAATGAAACATCATAATAGGGTGTAGCCAAGCCTGGAGTCAACAGGTTAGAGGGACAAGAAGAACAGGTAAAGTTTATCTAAACTGTATTTCTCAAACACATATTAGTAAACTGATTGACCACATTTATTTATAAATAGGTTTCTTGCCCATGATAGAAGCAAAAAAGTCCAAATGAAGGGACAAAAGTCTGCCAGCAGCTTGAAACACTAGCTTCATGTATGTTGTTTTTATAGCGCTTCAGTAGTATCTTCTTGCACAGCCGGTTGTGATTTTGTAATTACCGCATGAACTTCTTGGTCTCCAGGTCAAGCAGTTCGTTGGTGCTGCTCGGTCCTGCACCCTGAAAACGCAGTCAGTGGGTGTCGACAGATGGCAGTCAAAATGCAGAGCAGTCATGACAGACGAAAGATGCACTCAGTGGAAACCTGGAGTCAGGAATCCACATAATTTGGCTCAGTGCATTAATAAGAGCTGATCTGTTGCTTCCTGAACTGGCTCCTGTTGAGAAAAAGGAGCCAGCTCTTTGAACCGCTTCAGCCATTAATGACACATCAGGACTCTCTAGTAACTTGTCATCTTGAATCAAGTTGTTGTTTCAGTTCAAGTAGAACCCTACACAGTTTATTTGCTAAATAGAATATAAGCGTGTCCTTTAAAAGCATGCTTATGAAACAATGAGGGAGAAAAGCTGCAAAGAGGTACCACCAGCCTCTAAGCTCAAGGCTAATTTACCTCAATTCATTCACATTAACAGTGCAGCGACATATCTGCACACAGCTCAATATGGGATGCCATGCATGATAAGAAAGCCAAGGAAGTGGAGGAAGGCAAGTGAGTTCCAATATCACTGAATATATAGTGTTAACCTCTGAGCCCGTGGTTGTCGTAAGCGATAAGAAGAGACACTTGTTATTCAAAGTTAAATAACTTTTGAACCACCACCAACTTTTGAACCTGTTGTGCCATTCTAATGACACCATCCATGCCTTTGTAGCTCTTACAAAACTTTTTCTGGTGAGCCTGGAACTTGGCTGACTTTTTTTCAAAGATTAAATCCACACCAGTAACTCCGATATTGAATCTCTTTTTATCCATTTTATAAACCATTTTATGATTGTTCCTGCCACTAGTGGCTAACACTGTACACTGTATTGTCTGCTTTTATCCCAGAATGCATTGTGGATGGGCTGTGACAACCAATGGCAGGCTGTCCTGTCAACATGTCTTGCTTTGGCAGATACCACATGTACATACACTTAGACACTGGAGAAGAGAGCCTGAATGACTCCTTGTGATGGCCAAAAACTTAAAAAACCCAGGTTTGTCCTTTAACCTTTTCTTGTGTTAATGTTTAATCACAGGTGGATCAGGGACATCGTTACAGCATCCTCATCATACGAGGAAACTTCCAAAAATAAATCCCCAGATAGCTGATTCAAAGTTGTTTTGTTTATTACAAAAATATTAAAGATAAATGAAAAACAAAGATTGGTTTCTTGACAAGTAAATCACAGCAATCAAAGCTTGCGGTCAATGATAATATGCGCTGTGAGCTCTCTTCTGGCTGTGCATCAGCTGCTCATACTAATAGGCGAGTGCCCTCACCACCTTCAGAGGGTGCAGACAAAATTCAAGAGAGGTCAACAATATAAAATCAAACTATGTAAATAAAAACTCAAATGTGGCTCCTACAATCCTAATGGAGAAAAAGAGACACAGAGAGGCTGTGACGTGTACCTCTGTGTCACTGCAGAAAGGAACTGCATTAAATAATGACTCAAATTCTCAAAAGGGCAAGGACTTTGTTGTCATAGACCGATTGTTTTTTTATTTTTTATTTTTGGTTCCAAAGAGATGGGAGAACAAGTCATTATTGTTTTCTGTATGCAACACATAAAAATGGCAATGTTTTAATTTCTGTTTAGTTTTTCCTTTTGTCTTTATAGTCCTATAAATCTTTTTATTTGATTGACATTACTGCAGCACACATATTCTTAAAGCCCAGATAGTCCTGAAATAAAAAACATGTTTAGAGCTTGACTGTGCACCACAGGGTTGATGTTTTACAAACATTTTAAGAACAGAAAGTCCTGGTGAGACACAGAGGTTTAAAAAAAAAGTTGAGGGCTCAGAGGGTTAATGCATAATATGCGCACAAGTGCTAAAGTGCAGTCACTTAGTATCCTAATTCCCAAAAAGGTATTGTTAATCTGTAACATTGCTTTGTCTAACCAACCACAGAATCTCTGGTAAATTGCAGCTGTGGTCTTAAATACTATATCCTCAGTTACGGAAAAAACTTAAGAAAATCTGCAGATTAACACATTTTAATTGCATCAAACATTTCTCCTACAAGCTTTATAAAGCAGCTCAGCAGGCGAAGCATGGTGTGCCACTGCTGTGATATTTATGTGTAAATGTGAATGTGTTATGAAATGTCCTTGATACATGTCTTTCTTGTCTGGAACATCTTTTCAGCCACAGCCTTGAAAGTGGATTTCAACTTATTTATCTCACCTGCAAGCTGCATGTAAGAAATGTAGAAAAAAAATGAATGCACCTGTTGCTGAACATTAATTCATCACGTGCACTCATTTGTGTTAACAAATCCACAGTGATACAAAAAAAACAAAACAAAACAAAAAATAAACAAGTTTGTGTGTGACCGGGGGTCGAACACCATGTGCCATGACTGCTGCCAGAATGAGTGCTGTGGTAAACTGCCAACAACTGAGGCCAGGTACTAGAACAACCATTCAGCCCTGGTTAACCACCCCCAATCCTTCCTACATGCACACACACAGCAGCAGGCTCTAAAATAAGATAAGACAACTGAGACGGTCTTCAAATGAGAGCACTAGCAATAACTTCTGTGCTCACTCAGGCACCTGCTGTGGGTTGGTTTTTACTTCTTTTTAAAACAGGAAGAGTGAGATTAGACAGCCAGGGACACCGTGACTGTTGCTTAGCGAAGCTCTGGTAAACAGGTAAACGGTGAGGAGAGTTTGGTTTATTAAACTTTGTCAAAGAGTTGATGAGAATTCAGCTGCAGACTGCACAAATCATGTGGAGAACACACACAGAAACACACACACAAGGTGCTGGCAGAGAAAAGCAAAGTAAAATCTTGTTTTCTTGAGCAGCTCCTCGGCTAAGCAGCAGCTAGATTCACCTGCATGACTCGGAGCTTTGTCTGCACAATCACATACATCTGTTTTCTAGGTCACAGTGTTTGTAGACTTGTAGCAGAAAAACAAATGGAAGAAAGAAAAAAAAAAATCACAGTATTCACCCACTGGCCCCAGAGTTCAGTGCTTTCCCAATGGCGCTTTTCAGCCTCCCAAATCACAGCTGAGTTACAAAAGCTTCCAGCACTGTTCAATACAAGGCGAGTTACTGTTCAAAATTCACTTAACTCTGCCTTGCAACACCAAAACTCGAAACAGTCCCAGTGGGAATGATGTACTATACTTCAAAAAGTGACACTAAAAAAAAAAGTACAAATACCTGATTTCCCTGAGTAGGAGCCTTTTTGTTTTCCTTTAAAAACACCTGAAAAAAATTGAGTTGTCTTATATAAGAGGTTTGACTTTTAAATGCAAATAAACATCAACAACAAAAAAGGAAGACACTTCTATATAAGCTGAAGCCAGCTGTCATTTACAGCTGCAATGTCAACACCAGAATGAGACATGTGGTGCTTTCACACCTGCACAAACCTCCTGAAGTTTTCAGGGTGAGCTTCATGAAACAGCCACAGTTGTTCCACTCAGACTGTTCCAGAGTATATTCTGCCAGACCTCTAGTATTATTTCCACATTAAGTCCAAGTTGGCTGATGTGAGAAAGCAGCAGGATAAAATCAGGGAAGTTCCCAGCAAGTGAGTGGGAGAAAGTGGTGACATCCTGTGATGGGCACATTATCATTGACTGTATGCACACACCTGGTGCAATCTCTGTACAGCTTCACGTCTTCTACTCACCTGTTTGCTCTTTTGCTGATAATATGATTCAGTCTAAATACACATATTATTGATATAAAGGCAAACATTCTCAGTATAACCTCATATTGCAGACTCTAGACTATGTTTGCCATGTATTGCCTCCAGAGACCCCAAGCTCCCCTTTAGGATGGCTGGAATTGTCTTCTGCTGTGAGGTGCATGTGAACAAACATATGCATGAATTTCTCAAGAAACTTGCGGGAGTCCATATGCAAAAACTGTCCATATGGAACACTTTGATGCAAAAGCTCAAGATGGGAAAATTGGCTTAAGCTTGTGTAGAGCTTCTCTACACACCTACTCATTCATAGACTTTGACTCCACATTAACACATTAATCGCAAAGGTTGCTATGGAGAATTAATCATCAGTATTAGGTAATCCCATTCAAATACATCCATATCTATTTACTGAGTCACCCAACATACTGAAATTTGTATCAAATGGAGTAAAATACTATACTGGTGGGCCCCTGCTCCTTTAAAAAATGTCTTTAAAAATGATTTAAATTGGGAAATTATGGTTAAAAAAATACATTAAAATTCATAGATATTTGTGAAAATGACACATCATTTGTTGCTTGGCTAGCCTGTTAAAGGTTTTCATGATGGAAAAAAATGTCTTTGCTCATCTGTCAGCCTGCTTCAGCATGAATTGCAATAGTTACAAAAGCTGATGGTGGTGTAGAGTTGTAGTTTATTAAAACACGATCAAATAGCCGTATCAAAAGCATTTCATTACAGAAAAGTTGTTTTCCCTCCTCCCACTTCAGCGTGATTTCGGCATTGTTTGAGCTGTACTGGACTGGCAGCCATTAGCAAAGAGCAAAGAGCCCTGGCAAAAGCAGAGGTATTTTTGCATCTCTCCCAAAAAGGTTCAACATGAATTTTTGCGACTGATAATCTGCCCTTCATATACTATGACAGCACCAGCCTGTTAAACTCAGGTTTCACCCATAGCTGCACCTGCATTACTACCTTGTTTTGTCTTGTCACTCTGATTGACTGGTTATCAATGCATCATTTAATCTGTAAATCTAAAATCAATAAACTAGTGCACGAGTTGTAATCATTCTCTGCCATAAATACATGGAATATGAAGAAAAATTTTAAAAACAGTTCTGTTGGCACGGTTTTGTGGATAAATAAAGAGATTTCCCAGCAAAACTAGGTCACAGTTCACCCTACTTGCCTGGAAAATCTGGTGCACCTGTGATGGTTTCTCCCAGTTGTTGACTGATGGTAATCAGCTGGGCTGGGAGGCTACAAGGAGGAAGTCTGTGTTGCACAGTAGCTGACTGTGTTGGTCTCAGAAAGGTCAACAATTTCAGTCAACTTTCTTTGTTTTTATGTTTTAAATTTCTAAGTGTGAAAAGAAAACCAAAAATCTTTCTTTTGACCACTTTATCGAGTCATTCATATTCTTTTCATGTTGTGGGTCATAATTGTTTTTGTCTACGGTTCTGGCAGAATTGATGGGTGACAGTGGGGAATTATAACACCCCTGCCACCTCCCAGAAATCCATGACCCATTTTTGTTTTGACTCCTTTTCTTGTTAAATGTGCAGTCTATCTTTAGTTCCCCCAAATTGTAACCCCCTGTTGTTTGAAGAGAAGCGTAAAAACATACGGGGAAGAGAGTGAGATGTAACACATTACTGTGTGTGAAGAGAGGAGACATGTGCATCCATACCAAAGCAGGTATACTGTCATGTCATCAGAAATACATTAATGAGACAATTTTATCTACAAGATTTGATTTAAAAAAATCAGTGGTACTTTTGCACTAATGAATAGATAAGCATTCAGTGTAGAGACCCCCTAATCTCTGTTACACCTTGTCTTGTCAGCATGTGAGCATTAGACACTACATTGCATCATACATGCATGCTTGCAGTCTGCACCCTTTGTAAACAGTATGACATCCTTTTAAAATTTGAATGTGGAGAAACAGACACAAGGTGCTTTGTATTGATGAACATTAAGCAGCTTTGAACCACATAATTTTGCACCAGTGTTAACAAAAGTCAGCACAATATTTCAAGCAAGGATAAGTAATTCTTTCACAGCTATCTCCATGTTGTTAAACAAGCTAATAAGATTTGTTGTGTGAGGAAAGTTAAAAAAACAAAACAAACAAGAAAAGCTTTTTATCAGGCACCCCGATTCCTTGTCACCTCCTTCTTTCCTTGTCCACGCCAAAGAACAGAGCGGGAAATATTAAATGGGAGATGGTGGAAAACACTGAAGCATGTCAAGCTGCATTTGCTTGCAGACTGTCAGGATACAAACCAATGTCTTCAAGCTTTCTGTCCTGGCAAATTCAGCGTTATATATGATGACATCTTCATTGGGGTCTCACTGTATGATTTTTTTCTATAACTAACAATTATAGTCATTTTTGGTTGTATATCAACTAAAAATACACAACATCACTGCTGTACTGACCCTAGCTGTAAATCCAGGTATTAACTCTTGCACACTGCAGTGATTCAGAAGCTGATCATTAAATCTTTGCATGTCGTGAGCAGCAGAGCATTATGGTTTTCCCCCCAGAGATGTGGAAGTAAAATGGTCCTCTCTAGCCCTGACACTGATGTAATAATTTGTGGATTTGAAGAAGCCAGAGTTGTATTTCCACTGAGACCAGAACACATAGACCAGAACTCAGGGTTTTTTTTTTTAGCTCTCCCTTTTGGATTTACTCTTTCACCCTGATGATTTCTCCAGTCACCTCACCTGTTGCAGCCTTGATGTCAATAAAAGCTCTGTTTTATGCAGACAGAGACTCCCTGCTCCATACGACCCTGTGATCAATAAAGCTCATAAGTCTTTTCCTCCGACTGAGCGGGCTCCTGCTCCCTCCCCGCAGAGAATCAAAGAGCGTCAGACAGACCAGACACACTCCTCCTAAAGGTGCCTCTCGTCGCATACAAATTCTGAATCTGTCCTACCTCCTCTGCACAACAGGCACATTCCTCCCTGGAGACGAGAGACAAGCAGACAAGTAGATAACATTTTAGAGAGTGCCAACCAAGAAAGATTAATATCTGCCGCTATATTGTTTTTGTATGCTTACATTCATATAAATGTGCTGTGTTTGAGGCGATGTTTAATGCATGCACTTTCATGCAAACAATTTTGAATTTTTTAAAGATATGTTCAATAAATTATACCGATGAAGGACTGACTGTCGTACATTTCTAATGAAGGAATTAAGATTAAAATGTTTAGTGCCAAAAGCTACAACATGCTAGAGAAATAAACAGCTTGTCTCATCTAATTTGCAAATCTTGTATAGTGTTTCTAAATCCCTTTGATTTAAGACCCTTTGATTTAAGACCTCTCAGCTCTGCGATGTAAATCAGCCAGTGAATAAATGACTTTATGGCTTCATTAATGTGTACGGACACGTCAAGCTCACCCAGTTTGATTTCAGCAGGATTTCAGGCAAAGTGGACTCCTGTTTTTGATTGAGATTGGCTCAGATTGTTGTTGCACGAACATGTGTATAATTTACCACAACTTAATTACAAGAAATTACAGACAATATTGGGCTATCTAAAGCCCAGGAAGTAGCAGCAACACACAAGACTGAAGCCACATTCAGGGGTGAAGTCCATGCTGGTTTTGGATTCAAGCCCAGGCATGGAAATACACACAGGCCATTGTTGCACATGGTTACACCACTAATTCACCACACAGCAGCCATTTTTCTCTAACATCAACGACAGGGTGGAAACCTTGTGTTAGTGATGGGAATCCTGCTGAAGAGATTCAGATTATTTGGCTCAGCTCAGCAATAAGAGTGGCAGTTTCAGCTCCAGACAACTCTTTATTTGGTACTTTTTTGGCTTTTATTCAATCAGTCACATTTAGTTATCTTCTAACCTATGACAGATATGTGAGAGTGTATTTTACATAAGTTATTTAGTATAACTTCACAAATCAGAAACTTTAGAGAGAGGGAAAAGACATGCAGGAAAGGGGCCACAGACTGGATTCACAGAATCTGTACATGCAGAGGTGGGTTCAGTACTTTTGAGGCCCCAGGCATAGACCAATATGACGCCCTCTCTGAAAATATTTTGAAGTATCTCTTTCTGTAACAAAGCCAAAGAACTTCAGGACATTCATATTCACTACACCAAATATTTTAGTGTAGTCTTAGTGTAATTTATAAAAATGCATGTGTATTATCACTATTAGTGCAATATCCTTCCTCCTGCCACTAATCAAATGTTTTTTATTAATTGCATGTCATTTTATCAATCAGTTAACCACAGACTGACTGTTTCAGTTTGTCTATGGGGATCTACCTCACTTTAATTTGCTTGATTTAAAAAAATGTTGGGGCTTTTCTGTGGGGATTGAACCTTGTTTTTTGGGTTTCCATGTCTTTCTTGAAAACATATTTTTTTGCCAGTCAAACTCTAATTTGATACAACTTTATTTATTCTGGCCCTTAACTTATTTAAAATACACACCCTAATAATCAAAATTAATGTAAGATGTGAACCTCATATTTCATCAGGGGCAGAAAAAGTTCATGACAATTGTACTCAAGTAAAAGTACAGCTAATCTGGTTGAAATTTACTGGAGTAAAAGTACTGATCATTAAATCTACTCTAGTAAAAGTGGTCTCTCCTAAGTGGCAAGAACAATGTAAGAATATAGATCTCCAATCAGGTTTTTCAGGTCAAGTCACACCTCTATAACAAAGAAATTTCAACAGCTGTTTTTTGATGAGATGTGGAATCATTCTCTTGCTATTAGGGACACACTTTGGATTTTTGTCAATATCTCATACACCGATATTTACAAATTAATTCAAGCTGATACCGATATCCATACTGATATCTAAATGAAGTTCACACCTTAAACCTCAGTCCTTAAAATAGACTTTAAACTGTAAGAAATGTTGATGAATTAAAAAAAAAAGGCCTCAGTTGACATAGGTCTGTTGATTCAACCTAAAACGCAACTAACTGATTTGTACGTATGGCTCGTATTTATAAGTGTTACAGGGAAATTTTTGAGGCAAAATATCAGCTAATGAAAATTTTCATATCTGCAGATTCTGATAATTGACTTTATAACATAATATCTGCCTATACTGATATCATGCAGATAATATCAAGCATCCCTATTTGTTATGTGCTGGTCAACAAAGGAGAAAAAAGTACAAGATCATATTACTCAAATTAAAGTACAGTTACTCTGGTTGAAATATACTCAAGTAAAAGTAAAATTATAGATTCCCAAATATACTCAAAAAGTAAAAGTACAAACAAAGCAGAAGCTGAAGGACACCTGTTAAAAATCAATGGAAATGGATGAAGAGGTTAAATCTCTATGTGGACCTTCATGCTGCAGTTATCATTAAAACATTTCCACATGTTTGGTACGATCACTGCAGTTTACAAAAAAAAGCTTTTCCCCACAGATCTACCTTGCATGAAGGTGATCAAAATCATGTTTGACTTAGTCCTGCAGACCAGCTGAAGGGAGACAAGAGTCTTGAGGAATTTCGTACTAAGCTAAGAGGCTAGCTACACCCTTTTAACAGCTTTTCTCCCCTGTTTTGTCATAAAAATGCTTTTGCTTGAGAAAAATGTTATATTGATGACCAAATAATCCTTGTGACACCTGTTTGACAAAGGGCTTTTCTTCTTCCATTTTTAAAAAAAATATTAATAAATGTTTAAAAAAGGCCAGACTGGTTCCTCATGATGAGCTGCGGCTCTTCATTTGGAGCTGAGCCAACTGATCCAGATCTCTAAAAAGAGACAGATTTCCCATCACAACAAGCCAGGCTAGATGGACATTGGCTGTGGGAACAGGACCTAGAGTGTTGACTGTGGTGAAGTACTAAACCAAACCAGACCCCTTGGTGGAAACGGAGTATACATGAGCGTTGTCTGACATGGCTCATCCAGCATTTAAATAGCAGGTTTTAATCCACTACTACTGCCGTTTCTCTGTGAACTTTAAAAGCTTTTTAGAATTTTTGTGCCTTAACTTTATAAACATCAAAGTAGCTTAAGATTGTGGGGTTTCTTGCTCACAATTTTAACTTTTGGCAGTTGTGAACAGGACAAAACTTTGGCATTTTGATAACACTTCTCTGTGCAGAAATTCCCTTCCTTTTTTGCTCTGACAAAACGTTATTGTCTGCCTTTGATTAAACGTGGGTCATGCGAACGTAACCACAAGGCCAGTGGTTCCCAGACTGCAGGTTGGGGCCCCTGGGGGTATCACAGGATGTTTTAAAAACAAAACAAAAAACAAACAAACAAAAAAACAAACAAAAAATAAAGAGAAATTTAAAATAATTCAAAATTTTACATTATATCCATTATTGTACACATATATCCTTAAAAATAGTTCAGTTTAAAATAAAACCATAGTTAATCAGTGAGACTTGTGCTTAAATGTACGTAATGTGTGCGTAAACCCCTTAAAAATGCACATTTATACATGCTGCTTGTGCAACATCATTTAATTTAACTTCACCCAGGACAGTGGGGGGTCCCTGGTCTCTGGCACTGTTATTTTGGGGGTTATGGGCCGAAAAGCACTCTCTTCACGAGGCTGTCGGCTCTCCTTAAGCATTTCTGTTACATCATTGAGCACTAGTCCTCTTGTGTACTAAACCTGTCAAAACTATTGTTTTCATTTGTAACAGCATGCACAGTGCAACTGGGGTTCTGTGATATCTGTATCAAACAAAATAGGATGAAATTAATAATAATCTTTCTGCATGATGTTTTGGCTAAAAACATAAATATTATAGTCTATATGTGTATAAAACAGCTTTCTTTGAAGGCTGGCTGCTAAAAATTTCTGTTTCACTCCTGACATTAAGGCTCAGTCCCATTTCTATTTTTTCTACCCTTTGTGTTTGAGTACCACAGGTGTTTTAGAACAGAGTTTAAAGAAGTGATGGTGAAATCCTCCCCTGCAAAATGGGATAAACCTGTAAGACTGCTCAGTATTTGTTGATGATATTTACATAAACAGATGTGGTAGTGTTACTGTGAATCCTGTTAACAGGAGCAGACAGGCTTTGTGTAAATGAGGAATTTAAATGGATGAAAAAGGAGCAGAGAAAGGTAAGATATTCAGGTGGGCAGGAAGCCCACTGATCCACCCTGAGGTCCTACAGTTGGGTCAGACAAACCAACACGTGCTCTGTCTGCAGCCGATGAAAAGCAGCGTGCTGTGTAAAAGTCAGAGCTCTGTTTGGTTCAAAGCCAATGATTGAGAGGCCTAATTGCTCTTTCATTATGAGTCAGGCTATAGAGTATTCATGCGCAATTAGCGAGCAATTCAATGAGCGTGTTTGTGTGCGTATGAGGGCCATATTGAAGGCATGCATGTGAGCAGCCCCAGCTCCAGAGACTGAACTTTGATGTGTTTCCTTGATTGTATCCTCTGGCAAATAACACTGCTGTGTGATTTGGGGCGCTGGGGTGAGAGTGTCTGAGTCAGCTCCAGCTTTGCCAAGGGAACAGCCCGTCTCCCACTCGTTTGAAATCAGTGTAACGTACAGTCCATCTCAAGTATCAAAACTACCACAGGCATCTCTCGGCACAGTGAGACCTTATCTGCAGCATGGAGATACAGAGGTCTGCTGCTGCATTCGTTTCATACAAGACCCCATCTTTGTGGCCACTTTGTAAGTGATTCAAATAAGTTTAATATTTATATCAAATCTTCAAAATGTACCCTGTGGTCAGAAATCAAAAGAACATCTCTTTGTCAGTGTGCTCCCTCGGTGTATTATATCATCAAGGATGCCTCAGTGTTTTGATGTTATGCACATATATTATTTGATTGCATATATTTGCTTCTGCATTTCCAGAGGTCACTAACTAAGACTTTTTGGTACAAACAAACAAACAAACATACAGGAGGTAGGTGGGAGGCTCAGATGACCCATCTGACAAACATGCCATTAAATTCTTTCAGTAAAAGATGAATTATAATTTCTTATTTCCAGCGATGTGAGGACAAGTATTCAAATGTATCTGGGTACATGACTGATTTTAGGCCACATAGCAGCTATAATGAGAATATTGTATTTATTTCTAGCAAGGGCCTGAATGAGGGGTTAAGTAAATAAATTCAGCCCTGCTCTAGTAAATAACACCAAATTTTATAAGGGAGAGCTTGTTTTGCCCTCGCTGAACACTACCTGATTATTTTCCTTGTCATGTTTTGCTTTCCTCTGCTTTGTTTTTGTGTCTCGCTGTGTTGCTGGACTGTGTGAAATAACTTCATGCTGGTCTGTTAGTGGAAACACTTTTCACTGAGAAACACAATATTTTTTCCCCCACAAAACAAACCAAAACAGTGATTCATCTCTGTTTATGGATGTAGTTCAACTGGATTAGGTGCAAGGTTGTTGAACGTACATTTATTCATTAATTTATTTGTTTATCTGCCTCTCTTAGTTGGCACTGGATGCTGTTTAAACAGAACAGAGCTGTTTTTACCTCATTAAGCTGGCACACTGAATATGTTGGAAAACAGTTGTTCACTTACACATCCAGCAGGCCGATAGCTACATTAGCATAAAGCTATATTTCACATTGGCGGTAAACATTCAGCCCCCCCTATTTTTTATGGCTTTGGTCTCCACCAACTATTTAAAAAAATAAAAAAAAAATCTTACATCTTTAGAAAAATTCTAATTTTTTCGCCCAACCTGGTTTAAGGGTGTAATAGTGAAATTACACTGCAAAAGAAGGTCAGCATAGACAGATCGGTTTAACCAATGGTGGCCCTTCGGCAGATGAAAATATTTTCAGTGCCCCCCAACCCATCACCATACAAATCAGCATTTGAAAAATTTGTAAACTAAGAACAAACAGGATTGATGAGTCAGGATTTTTTATTTACTGCGACAAAGAAAACCTCAAAATATTGTAGAAATAACAGCAACCATCACCTTAAATGAAGTTTTACAAATCTGACTCCATGAAGATGAACAATTCCCTGAAAATCAAAGCTCATGTAACATTTTTAAAGATTTATACTTCCAGTTCTTAAATAACTGGCTTGTTTTGTGCTGCTGATCTTCTTGGGTCCTGGGTGCAGCTGTTCACACCAAACACGAACGATTGCCTATTCAAGTGAAACTGAACGTGCCAATAAAGGGAATTTACTTGATGATGTATGTGAAATACGTCACCAGGAGGTCTCTGTTCTGCTTGGCCATCATGCCACGAGTGATTTGGTTGAGTTCCAATCTTTCACCTTTTGCGAATAAGTGAATTAAGCAAGCGTCAAGTTGAATGTGCGCAGGAATTTACCTCATTCGTGCATTTTACTCACTCAATTTGCATGGTTTGATCTGCACATTCATGAAGTTCACACTGACCGAGGCAAATCCACTCCTACTCTCTTCTTTATCTCTCACTGGAAGGATGTTGCAAAAGAGAGCAGTGCGGCCTTGACTCACCTGCATAGCAGTAGTTACTCTTTTTCCACTCCAATCCAAAATGCAGACAACATCTTGGACTTGAACTGCAACCCAATCTTGAATCTGAGGTGACATCAGTGAACTTCTGTGAAATTTGAAATGTGTATTTTCTAATTTAATTTACAGTCTTTTTTTTAAGATTCATGTTTGAATCTGAAATTTCTTTTTCCACAATTTCAATACAATATTTTTTAAATCTTTATTATGTATTTTTACTACTACCATGACTACCACTGCTACTACTGCAGCTGACACTTTTATTGGTTGCTTATGAAAACCATATTAATTTAATTTCAGTAAGGTTATGTTGTGTGGTGCAGCTGTATATGTTTCATCTCTTTCTTCACCTTCTGTCTCATCTTAATAGCTTTTAAGTCTCTTGTTGAAGTCTATGCTATATTAGTGAAAAAATCCTGAATTCCCACTTTTTCTTAATTGCACACCATCTAAGCATGCAGCAATCAGGATACCTAGTTTAGTGATGTAATGATGCAATGTGAAGATATGCGGAGGAGTTTTGAGGGAGACAATTTTCAGATAACCTCTATTTTGATGTAATTTTGTACGCCCCGGAGCCATTATTTATATCCAGATTTATTAAATTCATGCACAAGTACACACCTGCTGTCATTAAACATTTAGGCAAATGATCTGTGTTGGAGGACAAGGTTTAGCGCTTACATCATGACACCTATATAACATATAGGTACACATTACATCTATTCTTACTACAAAATGCTTTCTATTCACTAGTTTTCAAATACAGTTTGATCATCAATAGTGCGGACTCCTACACTGTTTAGCTGATCTTCCCTCCCTTCGTCATCTGCAGCTGTCTGTCTTCTGAAAAGATGAAAGTAATCAAGTTACTGTGCATTTGATATTAGCACCAGTGATCATGAGGGAAAAGTAACAGTGTCAACCTTAAGTTTCTCGGTTCTATTTCTCATACTCACATGCTGTTTTGTAACTATTAGAAAACACCTAAACACAGATACCTCACCACATTATAATATGGCACATGCAATTTACACAATGTCTGGTTTCATAGAATCCGCACAAAGGAGAAATACACAGACAACGTGACTCTAACATTACACTCTTTGTGGCCTGTTCTGAGTCATTTTGGTTAGACATGGCCTCTAACACTCTGCCATTGTTAAAAGGATTGTCAAGATTAATGGTCCAGTTGTATCGATTATCATGTGCATGTTGTGCACCCATGCATGTGCATGAGCTCACCTATTCCATCCATTCTAGGGCCAAGGACATGTATCGTGCTTCAGGGCAGTACGGCACACTGGTCAAACAAACTAGACTTTGGGGCTCAAGTGTGCTTGGTCAGCATACAGGGGACCTCCTGTAACTGTGCCCGAAGTCCACTCAACCTGTGTGACATTTGCACTTCTAAGACAAAGTGGATTTGACTTTTGTTGGAGCTCCCATCAGGCGTACCCTTGAGCACAGCTAATCCTCCTAGAGTCCACATTAAAAAGCATAGGCATATCAAATGTGCATTCAAAAGATATTTCAGTTGTCATAGGGGTGATTTTGACCAATTTACAAAGTTTTTGTTGATATATATATATATTTACATTATTGCCTGAAAATAACGTGGGTGGTTCCCTACTGCAAACTTTTCAAATATCCCTCATGATCAAAACTAACAAGAAATTAAGAAAGTTTTATTAAAGTGGATAGCATTTGTTGCTCTGGTGAGTCAAAAATGACCATAACTATGATCAAAATTATTCCCAAGTTTTGCAACACTTGACACTAAAACGAGGTGTAATTTCATGTAAATTAGACAGATGGTCCATAAAGCTGGTTATTAAAACCCAAACAATGATTACACAGAATTTTAAACTCCAGACAGATCAAAAAACTGACAATAGTTTGAATATTTCTCTCTTTGCAATGGCAAATGTCCCATCATTTGTTTATTTAGAATCACATTTCACTAGAGAGAAATGGAGATGATTTATCATGTTTGGTTGAAAAGTCTTAACAAATTTTTGTTGAAATTTTCTAGTGTGTAATATGACAACAAATAAATCCAAAGGTCAGCCAATTAATTGCTTTTTTCTGCTACTTTTGTTGCATCTCAGACAAAAGTTCAGTAATTGTTTTATTATAGACAAAACTAATTTATTTAATTTGTTTGTAGAAATAACTGTGCATTCAGAAAGAAAAAAATTAGTCATAACGAAATTGTCAGCAAACACTGGTCTTATTGTTCTCAAACCTCCATCAAACATTTGGGTCCCATTCTCATCAGTGTTCTTCTTTTAAATTGCTTTTTCACGCCAGACGTTCTGTCATCTACTTCAACTGCGGTGTGTCAACCCCCCATTTAAACATTATTTAGAAGTGATGGCCAGAAGAGGGAAAAATTAAGCTCTTTGTGAAATAAACTCCACATACGTTGCCTGCAATGAATAAAAGCAGAGTGACTGCCAGTTTCTTTATTCCTCATAAATGGAGCTCCAATTAAAGCAGGAAGCTTTGTCTTGCTGAAGAGTGGAGTGGGCTCATTTACACCACTGCCAGTATCTTGAGAAGTCATGACAGATAAGGAACATAGTATTACTGTAAAACACCCAGCCAGTGATTGGGGAGGCACTCGGGGGCAGAAAAAACAATCCCTGCCATGGAATTGATGAATATTTTCAGTGCACAAAAGCAATTTAAAGAAGACTGAAGTAACATAATGGTCTTAGCTTACAATGCATTTCTGTGGTAAGTCCCTAAAGGCTCTATTTTCTTAGTCATATGGGGATTTAAGGCTGCTGTGTTCATTGATGAAGGAAAGCTTTTGTGGGTTCTGGATGCTGTGGAGGGCTGGATTATTTCTCTTCAGCCATCAAGCTTTGTATTTGTGCAAATATGACTATACGTCTGATATTTAAATCGCTCAAGAGGGAGCTGTCTCTGTGCGCTTTTAATTGACACTGCAAGTGAAAAAGAAAATGTGGGGGAGTCTTTTAATCAAATCCCACGTGAAAAAACCCCATTCCAGAGGAGGAAATGGGAGTTCATATAACGCCATGTATTCTCATTAGTGAGCACTACACGTTTGATGTGTACTTACTGTCATCCAGGTGCTGTCAGACCAGACAAGCCGAGCCAGACCAAGTGAGCAGGGTTGAATGGCCTGTCTCCTGTCGTTAATGCGGCTCGCCTGCCGACGATGGCCCGCATATGGTCAGTGTGTTCTCAGGCGACCCAACGGTGCACGCACACGCAGCACTTAGAGCTGCCATCTTTCACCCACGCAGACAAGCGGGAGAAGCCCACACATACATGCAGACTGTCTCCTCCACGTCTGTCTGCCCTACATCCCATGATTCCTGTTGACAGCAGCAGACGTGTCACAGCTGGCTCCGAGACCAAACTTGAACAAAGGCAGGTTAAGCCAAGTAGGTCACATGTCTTCTGGAGGGCTTCAATCCCTTTTCTTTCCCACAGGGATCTTCAAGATTCTGTCTGTCTGCGTTAAATTTCTGCTGTCATTTGGTGTTATGTTTAGTCAAAGGTAAACCACAGTCACGATATGAGCTCCACCACAATATTTCCAAGAAAATTTGGATATAAATTGGACATTTAGTTTCCTTTAAAGGCTTCCAACTTGTCTCACATATTTAAAGACTGATCGAAGAAGCCGTGGGTACAAGGTGTCTGCTCATCAGGATGGAATTTACCTCACATTCACTTGTTAAAGAGTCGAGAATCCTGCCTGCAGAAACTTTAATATGCAGATTGGTGGAGAGGAGGTTTGATCCACCCCCCATCTAAAGATTAGCAGATTCTCTCCCTACCTCTACCTACATGATAAAAATTAATGGTGAGATGTAGGATGCTACAATTTTTCATACACCTGTCTGAAAATTCTTGCCCAGCCCACATGTCTGACACTAAAAATACTGTTGAAATGATCCCTGCTTTTGTCTATAAAGAGCAACATGTGTCATAGATATATGTTAGATAAACATGCCCAGTGTTAATTATATTGTTAGCTGATGTGGAATTGCAGGGTTAGGCTGGAGATAAACTTGCTGTTTTATCTTGCATTCATGTATGCATGAACATTCTTTTAAACACACATGCCTATATGTGATGTATGTTACCAGAGGATAATGCTAGAGGACACACAGGAGAGCTCAGGCTGCATAAAGCTACTTGATGTGTTGAGTGTAAACTTCAAACAGGGATACATTGAATAATGGTGATAATTCTGTGTTTAAAGTCCTGGTAAAGGGATAAAAATCTATATTTTGGGTTTGTTGTATGACAGACCTGTGTGTTATGAACCACCAGGCCAAATTTCAGTTATGAAACACATCTCTAAGTTTATGAATTAAGCTTCAAAATCATGGAAAATGAGGCAGATATATCTGCTTTAGGATGGTTTGGGCATGTCAGTTAAATGAGCTGAGTTCACACCCAGTCACGAGAAATACGATCTTCTCAAATTAAAAAAAAGAGCTTCTGATCAGAGCGGCCTGGCTCTGTGCCTGAGCAGAGAGGCGGAAACTGGGGATTAAATTTACTGTTTTCTGGCACAAATTAATCTGTCATGATACTTTTATTGACCCATAGGCCGCTGTGGTAGACAGATTTGGGAAATTGTGATGTGAAGACATGCTCCTGTTGCATCTAGTTTAAGTGAAAAATAGACAAGCACTCCAGCAATCAGCCTTCCTCCAGACCTTATACTGAACTCTGGCCAGAGAGCAGCTGCTTGGCTCTGTCAGAGCAGAGGAAAATGTCTGTTTTCTGGCACAAATCTCTCTGTTATGATGCTTTTCATGATCTATAGACCACTGAAGCTGGTAGATTTAGCAAATTCATCTCACAGTAACCAAAAACAAAGCATGCAGCCGGCTGTAAACTTTCAGTGAAGGCAGTAACATCAGCAAACAACAGACTGCATTAAGATGAACTTGATTTTGTATCATTGTAGGGTTATGGGGAGGGGTAATTCCCCAAAGGGACCAGTGATGTCATGGGCTACTAAATTTGCCCTGCCCAAATTAAACCAAACCAGGAAAGAGGTGAACAGCTTTCTAACAGTCTAAATAAAAATTTCAATCACATGTCAGTGTTTTCACTTGTTTACAGCAACCTTATTTCAACATATCTAGTGTGGTAAGAAGCAAATTTTGGATTTCACTAAACACTGACTTTAACACCTAACATAATATACAGGTGCAAAATTTAAATATCATAAAGACGTTTTTTTCTGTTATTTCAATTAAAGAAAACTTTCATATATTTCAGATTCATCATTACAAAGTGAAATATTTCATGACTTTAAAAAAAATTTGCTCCTTATGGCTTATAGCTCACAAAACAACTATATCACAAAATGTCAGCCTGAAAAAAGGAAATACAATAAAGAAATATTGACCTTCTGGAAAGATATGCTCATTTATGCACTCAGTAGTTGGTCGGAGCTACTTTTGTATGAATTACTGCATTAATATAATGATGTGACCCAGAGCCAATCAATGTGAAGCTCTCCTAAGTTCTTGAATCTGCTTTCTTTGACAATCCTCTGAATGTTGAGCTCATCCCTCTTACTTGTACACTTTTTATTTGCCCTTTCAGCAATGACCTTCCTTGGCTTATCCTCCATGTGGAGGATGACAAGGATAATCCTCTGGACATCTATCAGGTCAACAGTCTTCCCCATGACTGTGGTTGTGTGTACTGAACCAGAATGAGAGAATGAAGGCTCAGGAATCCTTTGCAAAATTTGACAATATTCTAATATTTTGAGATTGTGGATTTTTGATTTCACGAGTTGTAGGCTGTAAACATCAATAATTAAAAAAAAAAGTCTTGAAATGTTTCAGTTTATATGAGATAAACTTAGAATACATGGAAATTTAACCTTCTGAAGTAACAGCGAAAAAATAACTTTTACGTGATTTTTGAGATACATCTGTACATCAATAACCAGTCACCATTCTGAGATCATTTGTAAGAGGTTTGTTTGCCCCTATCATGAGCTCTCTACCTTGTATTACACATGAGAAACCTTTAGTGCAAAGCATCAAGTTATAACTTTGAAGCCAGTTTCAAAAAATTCAGTAATGGATCAACTAAATAAAAGATGGAACCTCAAGTGCAGGGATGTCCATGCAAAAAATATCAGTACATTTCCTTTAGTTCAACTCCTGTTAAAGCCTATTTACAAGTACTTTCTGCGGTTAAATCATGTCAAATTTATATTGGATATTGTAAGTATAATATAGGGATGAATAATTGCAACAATAAATGGAAAACCCATGTTTAACAACGGTAACTGTCACTTATAATGAACTCCAGGGCCTTTGTGCTTGGCTTGGTATCAAATATGCATATTCAGTATTAAATTTGAATACAGAGAGAGAGAGAGAAAGAAAAACATCAGGAGGTATTTCACAGTTTTGTTTCAAATGTAACATATTCCTTGCATGAGTGACCGCCCTGCCATTAAACCTGCCATGAATTGTGCCTGGACTGCCACACAAGGTGTGAGCCCTGGGAGTTGGATTTGTTGGACTGCAAAGCGGTGCCAGATAACACGTGTCAAGAGGAAATCACAGGAGGGGTTTCAGATACAGACAGGACAGGCGGAGGGTGGGGTGGAGGGCTTATCCTAACTGGAATCTATGCTGAACCAAGCATCCCTAACCTCAACACTGATATGGACACAGTTTTTTACAAGGAGGTACAGGAAATGGAGTGCTGCTGGAGGGCTTATGTATCATCCGCTCAGGGATAGGAGGCACATGGACTGATAGAAGGAAGACATTTTCTGGATTTGGCATCATTGCTATTAAAGGTTAAGCGCTTTTAGTGACTCCCGATTTCCTAAAAATAATTATATACGAAAAAAGAATTAATACAAAGCCATATAACCACAGCAACTCGCGGTTTTCAAGATTTTTTTAAACTTTTATGTGAAGATATTTTATCTTAAAGTCAACTGCAAAACATCTCTGCTTATCAGAGGAGGGGCCTGCCACCAGCATCTCAGAAATGGTAACACATCTTACGGTGCAACATTTTTTTCTTGAATATTACTACATAATATTGCAAAAAATTTAAATAGACCTGAGCTGATAAAGTGCTTAAAAATTCTTCTGACAACTCCAAGTGCTTTTGTTTTTCACAGTAACCCATTCATACACATTCACACACTGATGATGCAGCAGGAGGAGCAATATCATTAAACTGATGAGAGCAGCTTTGGATGTTTTTCTTATTCAGCATTCAAAATCCCCTTGTTATGCCCATATAAGGGCACACAGATATAACGCAGACATGATTTAATAGCGCAGGCGTTCCCAAACTTTTCAGCCGGTGACCCCCACAATAAAGGTGGTAGAGACTGCGGACCCCCACTGTAAATGAAGGTGGTTGATGCAGAAAGATAATGAAGAACATTCATGTCCAGACTTATATTTAAAGGGTTTTTTAAACATGACTTTGATTTCAGCATACAGCTCACAAAAGACCATGTGTTTTTTTCATTTTATAATTAACTAATTTTATGTATTTCATAGAAATATATGCCTAAATATATTAGCATAAAAATAACAAATATGCAGTTTGAAACCATTTCAAATTCATCTTTAATGTTTTGCAAGGCATCTTGGGACCCCCTCTCAGTGTCTCATGACCCCCTGGGGGGGTCCTAACCCCTAAGTTGAGAACCACTGGAATAGAGGAGTAGACCGTTTGAGCAGGGCTATGCTTCACTGTTTAACTTCTATTAACACTGCCCCCCCCCCCCTTTTATTTCTTTAAATTACACCAGCCGTCATCCTGTGCATAAAGTTTATCACCTATATAATTTTTTAGAATAAAAACAACCGTGACACCAGCTGATCATGTATCTGATTGTTTAAATCTTTTAATTTCTCTCCTTTTCTGCTCCTGAGTTGCAGTCACAAACGTCATGACGCAAACACATTTGAAGGCGTACGATTGGTGCAACGTAACTTGTGTTAAGAGGTCAGAGGTTATTTTTATTAAACATTTCTGGCGCTGAACTTTTTACGGGGAAGAAAAATGTGATATTCTGGAGGATGTTTTTCTCAATGAGACGCTTCACTCCACTCTGCGTTACATAAAGGAGAAATATGAGGCTTTAATGCCCAACGTCGACACCGCAGAAGTGGATGATGAATTTAGAAAACGACAGAATAGCTTGGAAATACAAGTGCCAGTAGTGACACTTGCCAGAATTTAAGATTTTCTTCAGAAACACATTCTAAAGGATCCTTTAACAATGCCCGTGTCAAGTACAGAGCGTCCCTTCAGCTGCTTATCTTGGTTAAAAACACATCTAAGGAGTATGACGGACGGACTGGCACTGGTGAACACTCAGGAGGAGATAGAAATGGCAGAGGAGGCTGACCTGAGAGTTTGACGCGACGGGGAGACAACGAACTAACTTCTCATAGGTAGGAACGTAGTTTAATTTTATCCTTCTTTTTTCTCATCTGCCTTGTTTTTGCTCTAAGTGGGGGAAAAGTTTGGTCGAGCTGATGCAGTGGTCTTCTTGCTCTATCTTGTCGTTTCTTTGCTTTTCTTTGGTGCATGCAGCATTACTTTCTCTCTCTCGCGCGCAGTGTGCTGTGCACGTGTGCGTAGGAACATACGTAGGCGTCATAGTGACTGGTGTATGTGCTGGGATGGTTACTGTGTATACATTGGATTGCTCTCTCTACCTTCATATGATCATATTGTCTTGTCCTAAAAGTTAATCATAACTCCAGTTTAATTAAATCAAATCTGTTTTAAAAACGTTTTCATTATAATAAGTTCTGTTTTTTTTAATAAAAAACAATTTCTCCTCTATTGCACAGAGTAATCCAAAGATCAAAGTTATTGATCCAATATCTTTATACAAATCTTTAGCTTATTTCAACGTGCTAGGATGTAGAGAAATTAAGGGGTTTGGAAGAAACGAATTTTGGGTAATCATGGTTTATTTTGATACTGTTTAATGCTCTTTGGGCCCCTATTTACATCCAGATACTCTACAGTTGTGCTCAATTGATGCACATCTGCCTTCACTTAGGCATTTAGGCTGTTTACATTTGCCTCATAGTGTCGGCTGGTCCGTCTCCCTCTGTCATTTCTAGGGATGGGAATTGTTAATTTTATTGATATTAATACCCTTATCAATACTCCTTATTGATCTGAGTCCTTATCGATACCACTATCGATACTTTTCTATAGTTTGGTGGAAAAACAAAATGGAGACAAATATTTACACTCGAAGTGGTCTATGCTGAGTAGTGCTTGAGTTAAAAAAGCTATAATTCAGTCTGTAACATCTATTTCATATCCCTCATATATAAACACATTTTCTCATCTAAACCTGAATTTTCCCATTTTTATGTGACATTTGAACACATCATAACATATACAGTCGTCTAATTTACTGAGGTTACCTGAACACATCATATTTTATGTCTTTCAGCTTGTGAAGTTCGCTAATAAACTTCAATTCTGCCGATTCCCCCCACAGATTTCTACACTGGATTAATACTTCTAACAAACAGGACTTGCTACAAAGTTTTGGAGCACTTTTCAGCATTTGTCTGAGCAGCTGAAGAAGAAAACTGTTCT
Source organism: Cheilinus undulatus (assembly GCF_018320785.1). Classification (NCBI taxonomy): domain Eukaryota; kingdom Metazoa; phylum Chordata; class Actinopteri; order Labriformes; family Labridae; genus Cheilinus; species Cheilinus undulatus. The sequence goes on along the minus strand of NC_054865.1, from coordinate 42,552,892 downwards.
GAAGCAGCTAAAGAGAGGGATGTGAGAGCCTGTTGCTCCCAGGGCAAGCAGATATGATTGCATGCATCTTGCAGGCAGCGTCTTTTTTCCTCAAGCCGACAGTTGAAGGTACATTCTGGTGATGCACAATATTGATGTGCTTTTAGTTTATGTTCCCCTTGAAAGAACTGATGAAGGTTTTTACAGCTGTAAGCCTATATCTTAAAATGACATTATGTCACAAAACCTGCAAGACTCAATAGCAGTATCAATAAGCTATCGATTTTCAGGTGTTTCAGAAACACAGAACCAGTTCCTCATGGACCTGAGTTTCGATCCCCATCCCTAGTCATTTCACCTCATTATCATCTGATAGCTGCTGTCTGTTAGTATTACACGTAAGCACTCATTAATATTAGCACCAACATTTATGATAAAAAATGTACACAATGTCACAACATTGCCACTCCCAGATAAGAAACTCTGGTGACTGCTAGAATCCTCTAATGGCACATAAGCAGTGATTTTTCTTTAGAATAACTGGTGGAGGTCCTAGGATTCTCTAAAAACAGTCTTCAATTAGCAGATTTACTTTCTTGCTAATCTAAAGAAAGGAAATGAAATGAAACATAACAGTATTTACATTGTATGGATGCATTCACTCTAACTGTGCACATTGCAATGACATTATTCAGTATTGCTATTTTTATACTTTGACTTTTTTTTCAGTGAGAGTTTCCCTTTTTGGTTTTCACTACCCCCCTCCTCTCTTTTTAAAAGTTCGATCCAATTCGAGTGGGGTCAAGTGGGTATAAAAGACACTCGGGCATTGACTGGGAATCGTTGGTGGTTGCACCATGCTGTGAGGCTGCTTTTACCTGTCTTTTTCCAGCTCATTTGCCACTCTTACTTACCCAAAAACCTTACTTTTGCTGTTTCTGCATTGCAGTGTTGGTTTATAGAGCCATTTTTTGCATAGAATTCTGCATCTGCTCCAAGCAGCATATTTTCACTCAGCACCAGACAACAAGACTTCGATCCCTTTTCATGTAGAAAACTTTTAGTTATGCTACAGAGGTAAAAAAAAAGCACCCACTACCTCTCAATGACTAAATAGCAACATTGAGGGTTAGAAACATGAATAGAGCAGACAACTTTTTCTTTGGAGTTTGCTCATCCCACTGCTGTTCTCTGACCAGCCTGAAAACAGAAGTACACTGACTTCTACACAGGAGCTTTTGAATGTTTTATTGCAGCAACATTTGTGTTGACCTCTACAGTACCACTGGCTGACTCATCCTGCTGTAAAGGCCTAGTTTGTTCTTATCTACATTTCAAACTACAATCCTCTCAGAAGAGCACTCACATGTTCAAAGGGGCTCACAACAGTGCTCTGTTTAGTTGGATTTTCATGTTTATTTTCATGTTCATTTTTGCTTGTTGTTAGTTTGACAACAAATAAAAAAAATAATATATTGGGTTGATAAAAGAAAAAAAAATGAAAGATGAATAAACATACTTTATATTCTAACATAAATGTGAAATGAACGAGGCATCTTAAGGGGTTCCTGGAGGGCATTTTCTGATTTTATGAGTAAATATTCTCCCAAGTTGTTTTGTAGTTGTTTTGCAAAATAAGATTGTCCTTCAGGATTTTTAAATATTTTGCTGCATTCATTTTTACCGTGTTTTACCATCTCATAAGACCAAAGAGTTTTCTTCCGCTTGACCATGGGGTCTCCAATATGCCTTTTGATGAGCTCTAGTCTAGATTTAATGGGTTTTCTTCAACAGTGGCTTTCTCTTTGCCATTCTCCCATAAAGCTTCGGCTGGTGAAGAGCCCATAGTTGTATGCAGAGTTTCTCTCATCTCGGCTGCTGAAGCTTGTAACTCCAGAGTAGTCACAGATGTCTTGGTGACCTCTCTCACTAGTCTCCTTCTTGCATGGTCACTCAGTTCGTGAAGGCGGACGGATCTAGGCAGATTTGCACATGTACCATATTCCCTCCGTTTCTTCATGATGGATTTAACTGAACTCCGGGGGATGTTCAGTGTCCCCTGACTTACAATTTTTAAGAACCTTTTCTCTGAGTTTCTTGGAGTGTTCTTTTGTCTTAATGGTGTATTGGTAGCCAGGAATACTGATTAACCAGTGACTGGACCTTCCAGACACAGGTGCCTTTATACCACAATCACTAGAGATACATTCACTGCACTCAGGTGATCCCCATTTCACTAACTGTCAAAACTACTAGCCCCAATTTGCTGGACCTCTTTTGAATTAGGTCAGTCACTGCGGGTTTTTATGCAATACCATATATTACATCACGTATGTTTATTCAATTGACATTTGTAGAAACATGTTTTCACTTTGACATTAAAGAGGTTTTTAATTCTTATTTTTTTGTCAAAAGGTAAAATTGTATTTAGCATGATTGATTTACAAAATCAATAAAAGGGAAAACATGCAAGGGAATGAGTACTTCTTATAGGCACCTTATGATGTCTTATACATTATGTCCAGCTTCTATGTGTTGGCCTTCATCATATGTCCTCCATTATCCATTTCTGCCACCAATGTTTCTTCGTCATGCCAAGTCTCCACAACTTTCTCTTCACACACTGCTGAGAAAAACAAGCACCCAATAGCCCTCACATCGTGGGGTGAAAAAATACTGCTGCCCTGTTGCCCTCACTCTCCTAAGAAACATTGCACATGTTGTGATGCATGATAGCCTGCACTGGGCTCCATCCAAACCCCCATGAACAGCTCTAGGCTGTGAGGCCAGTCTTGCTTACAGAAGGACTCAGAACTGCAGGGTGCATGACATCTAACTTTCCACAGAACAAAGTATTTTAAAACCAACAAACACAAGTTTCAAATAGAGTCTTTACTGAATTACTCATTTATGAAATACCTCTGATAAGGGTGTCTAAACAACCTAAATAAAGGCTACAAGACAAACCTGTCTATGGCTGTCTGGTCAATGCCTGCATGTCTAAATGCATTATTTTCTACTGTGTAACTGGCTGCTTAGATATTAGCATCAATGAGCATCTAAGCAGGTATACCTAATGAAGGGGATGCTGAGTAAACATTTATACAGATTGTTCTGTGATGTATAATTTGCTCTGACATGTTGCATTCATAGCTTTTGGCTGAGTGTTTTCCACCTTTTAAATTGCAAAAAAAAAAAAGTACTAATTAGGTTTAATTTAAAGTCAACAAATCATGCCAGTGTAACATCCCGTTAAATTGCATTTCTTTCAGTAGTTTACTGCATTTCCTGTCTTATTTTGAAATCTAACATATCCTGTCATTTCAGTGCCTGCCTTCAGGTGCGTCTCAGCTCCTTGATTACCAGCAGCTGCTCTCAGTACTCACCTGCCTTTAATCGACGTGTTAGCCAGCCACTATATATACGCCTTTGTTTTCCCTCCTCAGTTGCTAGATTATCTCTGTTATCTCAGTGAATACATTGCCCTCAAGCCTTATTTTAGTTTTTGGATTTCCTTAGTTAACCTTGGCCTGTGTATTTGTGTTGGATTGTTTGCTTGGACTGCCTTTTTTTTAACTACCCAGTTTTGAAAGTAAAGGACCAAAAGAACTTTTGAACTGCTACTGTGTCAGCTCATTTCTGCATCTGAGTCTTTTTGGTACATGAAACCTTTCAGCCAGTGTCATTTCTTTTGTTCATAACTGACAAGATACAGTCATATTACCGTATTTAGTGCTGATGTAACTCTTCTATCATCTACAACTTGTCGTTTGCAAACTCACATGTCCAACAGAAACAGCCAGACCTAGTTATTTTTTAATCTTGCCAGTTCATGAAAATTCTTACTCAGTCACACTCTTTTCCCCTTTCCTTAGCTTTATTCATGTCCACTTCTGTCCTTTAGATCAGCCATTGTATCAAGGGGGGAAGAGACAGGCTAACTGGCTTCTTTTTAGCCGAGGGTTGGTGTGTGAGCTAGTGCCATAGAGCCAGTGGTGTAGTGGTAGTACTCTTAATTCATCCCCAGCCTTTTTGAAGTGGTCCATCCTTCAAATAACAACTCTGTTATAAACAAAGACATGTAAAAACATCTTTTATGTTCAGTTAATCTAGAAATGGGCCTTTAGTATGAATATTGTCACTTAAATTCTGCTGCTTCAGGAAATATATGTACAGTTTAACTTGTTGGAGAAGGTTCTGCAAAAAAGCTGCCTGTCAAGCAGCATGCTTCCAATACGGATTATGAAAATGTGTATGAATACAAAAAAATTAGTTCAAAAGCAATTAATCTGAATATGAAGGTGCAACAAGCTTAATGCTATAAAGGAGGAGGCTGGGGTGGAGGAGACTAAGCTTTGCTAGCAGCAGCGTGGTGCATCAGCATTAATGCAAGCAAAGATTAGTGGGAAGTATGTCATATTTAAATACATCATTGTGTTGAGAGACAGAACTCTGATTGGCTGTGGTAGCTGGGAGGCAATAATTAGGATCAGGATCAGCTGATCACAACTGGGTGTATGACTACTGTGTCCTGCATGAACTACCGCTAGGCTTGATTGATGAGAGCAGAAGAAAAGCATAATTTATCAACACCACTGACCAATGATCACAGGCCGAGACAAATATATGATTTTGCATTTTGAATGAACAATTCCACTTGACCTAGCAGTGCTCCGGTCGGAGTTAGATGCATAATGACTTCACAGTTCTGAAAGATAAAGGAGAGAAAACATGAATGCAGCAGTGGCTTTTGTAACGATGCTTATCCACTTACCTATTATCTATCGATAATAATAAATTCATCATTCATAAATACACTCCCTGACCACTTCATTGGACACATCTGTGCAATATAATGTACAGCAAAAACAACATCTGTACCATGACTTCTACTTCGATAAATGTATAACTTTATAAATGTTGACCCTGCCAGATAGAGGATTCATTTTTCTTGGTTACTGAGATTATAGTGGGTGTTCCTGTTGTTTGAGGAGGTGTTCCTAATGTTTAGACCCTCTTGTTTTTTTTTTTTTTTTTAAATTAATCAAAAGGTTATTTCTAAAAGGTTTAAGTCTGAAAAACTCTTAACATTGTCTTTACAGATCTTTGGTTCTGATAAATGTTTCTGTTTTGTTTTATTTTATGGAGTACTAATCCAAAACACAATAAGTGTGCATTATTTAGAATAATATTGAAGGCAGTATTGTAAAACTAGTATAAATGAGGTGTGTTCATGCAGAAGTAACTGTAAAGTGACACCACCTGCCCACCTCTTTCCTGTCTGCATATTTCACCGTGTTACTGTGTGGCAGAGAGGCGACATGCGCTTCTGAGAACACTTCACAAGTGACTTTATCTGTGTTTGCTCAGGCCCTGCAGACGACAGACTCATGGACAAATGCCTCTCTGTGCTCCACACATACACATACACGCACTTATCTTATTGTGACAGTGCAGCCTTTGTGTGAACTGTGGAACAGTGTATGAAAAATGACAGAGTTGCAGACAGAAAATGAAAAGCACAAGAGGAATTACACGTTTTTGTTGACATAAATGAAATAAAAAACATAGATTTGTGAAATTCCTGCTTTACTTATATGCAGAGCCATTTTATTTCTTTGTATGGGTGATTTATTTAAACCTTTCTGCAGAGAAAGAAGTACAAAATATATAAAATGGCTGAGTGTTTCAAACTTTTACTCTTTAAACATCAAGAACACAAAGGCTATCTGACCCTGCTGCCACAGTTTCAGCTTATACCTGTAGCTTATGAATTGTATTGGAGCATTTTTAAGATGATGGTCAATGTGAAAAGTTGTGGCTTTATTGGCATTTCAAGGTTTATTGTCAAGCCCTCTCAGGATATTTTAAGCTTCACTTACAAAGATATGATTCTTTGCATGTCTATCTGTAATTTCTGCCATTCCTTTGGATAGTAAAATATAACAGTTAATTATGTGGCTTAATCCATAAAATTCCATTCTCTTTAAACAGTTTTGTGCCCTTGTAGTAATAAAACCAGAGTGGTGCTGATTCCAGTTTGACTGGCCATTTTCACATGAACTTTCCTGGACAGACCTCCTGATAAAGATTTAAGATCAAACAGTTTTTTTTTTCCTTAAAACTGCCATTGACATCAATTACTGACATAAGTTACAATTAAGCATCAACAAGGATAATATACTGAAAACTACCACAGACTGCTGTTTTTTTTAGAAAAACTAACCTTTATCTAAAAAAAAATCACAAAAATGACCATTCCTTGTAATGATTATATGCAATAATAAAGATAATATTTTAGATTTTTATCTGTCTGTTATTAATTATTATTAATTATTTAACTGTTGTCACTGAGGGTTTATTATATTAATCATAGCTTAATTGATGCCATCTGTTTTATTGGTGTTTTCAACAACACACACAGCAGCTCACCTGCTTCTCACCTGATCTGTTTTCTTTCTCTCCCTAACTGTGTTTCTGCTTCAGTGTTATCATCAGTAGCCATTTTTAATTAAATCACCTTTAAACCTATGTTGTCATTATTTGTTTTCACCTGTGAGTTGATTCAAAACAGCTGATCTGTGCGAGGAAGTTTGATGTTCATTCACGATCAGAATCAGCGCGGTAGTTTCTTCATATTACATTGACAAACTAAACAATGGCAGAAGTTGTCGTTTAACAGGAGAGGGGTGCATTTACAGGAGAGACCTGATGAAAGAGTCTCTGTGCAGAGAGAGATGCAGAGTGAGCGACCACTGCGCACTTACTGACTGAACACAGATGGCACCGATCTCCCTAACTATTTATCTTTGGGGGGAATTTACTAATGAATGACGCCCAGATATGATTCTGTTTGGTCAACGGTGTTTACGTATTACTTTGATTATATGTGTAATACAAACACCAGCCTGATGTGCAGAGAGAGAGAAATACTCAAAGCCACCCCCTCCTCACCGCTCCACATTTTGAGTTTTACTCTGTAGCGCTGTAGCATTGGATGGGGCGATGTCACGTGACTGCCTCTCACGTAGTGTGCTTCAATGATGCATTAATAGAGAGATTTACAAGGGGACAAAACTGAAATAACTGACACAGCAGGTTTATGTTGGTTATTGGCTTTAAATGTGGGTTTTGATTATTTTTCACTTAAGCACCCAGCTCTAAGAGAAACTATTGTTGCACTTGAAAAGGACTGTTCACGTTACATCCCGTGCAACCTGATAGAGCTTCAGTAGTTTTGCAAAGAAGAATGGAGTAAAATTGCAGTGTCCAGATGTGGAAGCCTGATTGAGACCTATCCACACAGACTCAGTGCTGTGATTTCAGCCACAGGTGCATCTACTAAACACTGACTTAAAGAGGTGAATATTTATGTAGTCACTTATTTGACATTACATGTTTCTGTTTCACTGACATTACTGTGCAGAAATCTGATTCACTTTGATATTGAAGAGTTTTTTTGTAATTTGAATTTGTTATAAAAGCAAGATCACATTGACCATGATTGATTTAAAATATCAAAACATCCAAGGGGGTGAATACAATATGGACACTGTAGCTGTTGTAATAGCAATGTTTTTGTCAGCCACAGACTCCAAACATCAGTCCTAGAAACTCCATCATAATTTGGTGCACATATTGGTTTTAATCTCAACAATATTTACCATATACAACCCAAACACTTACACCACCCTGGGTGGATGTCAACACATGTTTTACTAAGTTTGGTTGTAAATATTAAATCATTTATACATGCCAGAAAGCAAGAGTGTACTCTGCAGAAATATTATGCAGCAGCATTCAGTACATAAAGAGACACCCTAGTGGTCGATCCCTCGACAAAGTCATAATCCGTGCACATTAATGCAGGCTACAGGGGACTAATACTGCCTGAATTTGATGTGAACTTGTATCCAGAAGTGAAAAACAAGGACTCAGCAACTTCTTTCTCATGAATATGCCCCAAGTTCACTATGCAATTATTCCACTACATTCTAAAAAAATGCAAATACGTTAATACAAGAGCAACTATAAATCAATATTTAAAATTAACAATGGGTCAGCAAATAAAATCTTTTTTACTTTATTATAAAGTTTCAAACTTTTAAAACTTCACTGCAAAAACTCAACTCTAAGTGAGTGGATTTACTCATTTTCTAGTAAAAAAAAATCTCAGCACTCTTAGTTTAAAGCCTGGTTTATACTTCCCTGAGGACATCTATGTAGTAGCTAAGCCATGAACTATGTTAATACATTTGAGTGTTGGTGTGTCTGTCGCTCTTCGATACTCTGCCAAAATGCTAGGCAGTGCAACTTCTATGCTTGTTGTATCAGTTAAAGGTTCAGGTTCAGGTTCAGGTTCACGTTACTTTATTTGTACCAGTAGGTAGATTTGTTTTGCAGTCAATGAAATTACAACATCTGAGAGGGATCACTCAGGTGCAGAGCTCTCAAAAATCATCAAAAAAGAAGAAAATCACAAGTTACAATCAGGCATCTTGATGAAGATCAAAATGTGATCGAAACGGCTAAACTTTTGTGGTGTGGAGTAAGTGTGTAGGCGTCACCTCGTCTTGCGTAGCCACTTCAAGGTGTGTCATGTTCTTTTCTTGTTTTTGTAAATGAGAAGCTACGCCAAATGAAACCCAGCATATTATGCCAGAGCTGGTAAATACTGGGCAGCAGCTGATTTTGCAAAGAGAAAAAGAGAGGACACTTTGGAGGAGATGGTGAATAGGAAGCCTAGTCCTCATAGAGCTGGTATTCTTTTTAAACAGAGGTGTTTCCTCATCTAAAATAAACACAAGACCATCCATGAGGGCTCAGCATCATGAAGGTAAGCAAAAGATGTCATGGTCTGTCCTAGATTTAAGCAATAATTTTCTAATAATATTCTTGGCAGACATTGTGGGGGTCAGACTGTTAATAAAGCAAATAAGGTCTATTGAGATGTTTTGATTTGCTTTGTGATGTACCTTATCTTTAGCCATTAGCAGCAAATTCAGTCTCTCTTGTCTATACTGCAGTCAGCCACAAGGGGGCGATCGAGATAATTTAGACACATGTATCTAGGTCTGTAATGTTGTGAATCACTGGGTTTGAGTCAATTGATTGGTGAAAAAACTCATCCAGGCAGGGGAACTGGTAGGTTGACACTATAACCGGCAGCTCTCATCAAGAATGAACTGATGTGTGTGTTTATCATGCATCTTATCAACTAATAGTGGCTGACAGCTGGATTTTTGTGAAACTGATCAAGCAAATCCAGAAAAAAAATGTTTTTGTCTTAGTTCATTTTGGAGTTCCTTCAGGGATTTTTGAAAATGAAAAGACACTGTAAATACCACAACACATTTTCTGAATTTAATAATCTTCTGGGGGCCCGATCTGAACCCTGGGCCTCCAGTTGATGATCATTCCTCTAAATCCTTTTGTGATATCAGAAAATATCATATTGTTCAAAATATCTTATCATATTCATGATGACAAAGGTGATTTACAACCCTAGTTTGCATTTCCCATAATGAATACAAGCTACTGCCATGCTACCTTGCAGAATCACAAGTCTTGAGGTCTGTATCTTTTCAATTTGTAGTTAGATTTTGAAGAAGTGTGGGCCTACATACATGGGCCTATATGTAGTGTCATCAAGGACCTATAGAGCTGGAATATTCTTCATGCTTCAAGATAAAGAAAGGCCATCATCTCCATGATGGACAGCAGAATAGGCGATGTTCTAAGCCAGATGAGTGATTCAAATGTATCAGAGAAGCAAAGAAGGGTGTAATGCCAACCCAGAGAGCAAATCATCATATTGAGATAAAATGATTCACCTAAAAGCATTTTGTTCAATATAATATTCTTTCTTTAAAAAATAACAAGCTAAAGTAAGGCCTGGATGGCTTTTCAAGGTTAAAAATATTCCAAATTTACCTGTTGAGTGTTTTGAAGTTAGATGTTCTCCCTCAAATAGTTAATGCATCTCATTTCCGGACACTCTGGTACAATTTTCTTGAGGTGATTTCTTTTCAATCATAATGAGCAAATCAAGCCTTGTTTTTCTCATCTGAAATAAGATGTTTATCTGTACTGGCCAGGTGACATCCTCTTGAAAATGTTTAATTGGATACTTATGACAAAAGATAAGACAAATACACCTGCTTGGATTTGAGATGTTGGTGTTTTGTATTAAAAAGTGAAGGACACCTGGACAAACATTTTCCTCACACAGCATCTTTATTTTATGGCTTACATGCTGCTCTTAAATGTAACTTGCCTACAAGAGGGCAGAAGTTTCCAAAAGCCTTAAAATGAATCTGTATACCCTTAACACCAAAAATTCATCACTAACTTTGGACATCTTAAGGCATTAGAGGATAAAGTTCCACATAATGTATAAAGGTGTGGATGGAGCATTTAAGATTTTACTTCAGCCTAAACTTCATTTTGATGTCAAGGTTTCCTCATAAATTCTTAATGTGTTATAAAACAAATGTTTGATAAAAATTTCATCTCAAAGGTGGGAATGAATTTCATTCACACCTTGTGCCGACTGCCTTTAACATCAAGGTTAGTCGTTTGTTGTGACTCATGAATTTATTGCACTAAAACTGCAATTACCAAAAAGTTCTTTATTTTCTGCTGCATCTGTGACAGTGCCCCCACAAGTTGCTCTGTGGGCATGAAATTATAGACCAACCTCTGTTATTAGTTTGGTGCAATGTCTGTGTAGATGAGCAAAAATGTCAGAGTTCGAGAGTGAAAGCAAAACTTTAAGATTTAATTAAAGAAAACTTATTTAAGGGTTAGTTTACTCTGATAGATTAATTTTAGGCTGGGTTGGCTCTTTTGTGACCTAGGCAGTTTTAAGAAACCATTTTATTGATCTGATATTTAGTACTAATTTAGCTTACTAAAATATAGAGGAGTTGCATTTTTCCCCTTCACTGTTTGCTGATCCCTGCATTTGTTTCTCTCATTTGCAGCTGTTTGTCTGTAGGAAAAGATGGAAATATCGTGTGATTGTTAGGGTGTAATGGTTCGCAGAGGTCACAGTTTATTAAGGGTGCAATTATTGATAAAAAAAATATCCCAGATTAATAATTCTAGGTGTCCCTCACTTATTATTTTCCTATTACTAACGTTAGTGCAGCTAATACTTTTTTTTTAATTTGAAAAAAAATATATACAAAAATATACATTTCAGTCATCAATCAGTTTTTTTAGTGTTACTAAGAACTATCAGTCATTGTTGGTACAGCCTGTAATATATAAAACATGAGACAAAAAAGAGGAAAACAGAAAAAACATGCTTAATGAAAAGAAAAGAAAACATCATATCTCTTGATTTAAAAATGAGAAATAAATAGAATATGTCAATCAAAATACGTGCTTTTTAGAGCAATGTGTCATATGTATGTTCTATGAAGTGTGCTGTAACATCGTTTTTAATAAAAAGCCGATGCTGCGGTGAAAAATCCTGACTCATGTTCATCAGTGAAGGACTACAGATTAGCTCATGTAAACACAGGAAGGGACTTTGCAACGGAGCCTGAGCAGAACGCTTAAAAACCCATTTGTTGCCTTTTTTCTCTACTTCTGTCGCTCCATGTAGTCTTTAAAATGTACCAGTGGTAATATCTTCGACCAACTCTGCTCTCACAATGGGAGGATTTTTAAAAAACAGTACAGAGATCAGGAGAGGGAGAAAAAAGGGCCGCGGGTCTTGCCGCTCTGCCTCTCTTGCAGTGGAAGCTGGGAGACAACTTTTCTTCTTCGTGTGTTTTGATATACAAGCTACTTCCTCTTCTTCATTGGTGGTTTGATAGTAGTAAGCAAACATTTGCCAGCATTACTGCCACTAAAGCTAGCGTCACATTTGTTTTCTTTTTCAATAGTCCAAATGTATCTGTCATGTGACTACGTACACCAAACCATGACCGCAAACCGTGACCATTCGGGACAATCTGCCCTCTGTCCCCACTTCTCCTGTTTCAAAAGCTAGTAGAGAGTTTTGATGCCATTCAGAAGAATCTTTCTCGAATTATTGATAAATGTGATTAATTGAGATGAATTGATTACAAAACCTATAATTAACTGTTTTTGTAATCGGCTGATTAAAATGACCAGACATTAATCCCCATGAAGTGGCCGGTGAGTGTATAGTCGCATAAATCTTTAAAAATTCAGGTAAGATTACTGCAGCATGCATGAGCCCAGATTGTCCTGTAAAAAAAGGAGATTTGATTGTGTACCACATGGTTGATGATTTATCAGCTTTTCAAGACAGTAAGTCCAGGTGAGACAAAATGGTTCTTCTTGCTCAATCACAGTTTTTCCCCTTTCTGAGCTCCATTTGTCATTGTCCTCATCCATCTTTTAGCCTCAGCCTTTGTCTCAAACAATAATGAGATGGGCTAACTGGCTAGTTTTTAGCAGGACGATGGTGTATGGACTTGTGGCAAAAAACATACTCAGTTCTCACAAAGAACCACGGCCTACTGCCAAGGTTGCATAGTGCTAAAAGCAAACTATGAGGCTACTCTGTGGAAACAGGGTAGATGCCATTCTCCTTATTGGAAGTGTTAATACAGTTAGATTGACTTGGAGAACTACATATTGTCAATTTAACAGATGCCCTAGTAGAGCCTCAAGAGTCTACACACAAAAGAAAATGATGGACATTTAGATTCCTTTAGAACAAAATAATTGAACAAGTGTTAAAATCTGTCCCATAGTGATGCCCTTGTTTTAACCACTCCTGAAGGTTACTATGAAATTGTAACACAGTTTTTTTCTTATTCACATTTTACATCTTATGATGAGTGATAATAAATTGAAGACTTAAGCCAGATTTTCACAAGCATGTTAATTTTTCTTGTTTTTATGTGGCATTTACCAATTTCTTTCCCAATAAGGAGTAGATCCAGTGTTTATACAGAGGGGGACATATGTGACATGTGATGTGCCGGAAAGGCAGATGTACATTTTCCTTTCTTTTACAAGACCTTCAGTCTTTTAAATGAATAATTCATTGTGTTTGTGTGGTACTGGAAGCAGCTGCCTGGAGTTTGTTGGTAACACAACTTTTTTCAATGACATTAAAAGAAAAGCACATAAGGCACCACCTCCTTTCTTCTGTTATTCTCAGTCTTATAATAGACTTTCTTTTAGAGCCGTGAAACATGGTCAGAGTTGACGAGGAGACGAGAAAACCTGGTACCTCTAATGAGCGCAATTATTTCTACAAGTTCAGTTTTTTTTGAAGATGCATTACAAAGTTGACACGACTCCTGCTTTTGTGCCTTTTGTATTCCTGGTTTGATAAAAGAGACTATTTATACACTTAAAAATTTTGAAGTGAAATCGACTGCTTTGACAGAGTGCTGTTAGTCAGTGAGTGCAGGAAAAAAAGGAAAAAAATCAGAATCAATATGTGTAAGACATATGCTCAAGTTATGCGTAATATTTGACTGAGTGAGAATCTTTTGGAATTTGTTGCATTAATGGACAAAAGCTGTCCTGTTTTGTGATAAAAACAGATCAATCTTTAACTATGTGTTTCATGAATTTAATACTCACCAGGCTGAAAGCTTTCTTTTAGATTTATTTTTTCCACACTCACACTAAGACACACACTCTTCTATTTTTTAGTGTGAGACTCTTTGGTCTGACCCCATCTAGGTTAACCATTTTGCAAGACTGAGTGGTTTGTGATGTTTTACATGAGTGCAGCTTGTTCTGGAGCTCTTATTCTGAAAGACAATCACAGAATAACAATCCAGAGGCTGACTAGGCAGGTAGTCCATCCTAAAAGTATGATCACATGTTAAATTTTGTGGAGACTGCCTCAGTTATGTAGGAAACTGGGGAAATGTACTTCTCTGCCTTGTAGTTGGGACTAATTGTTTAAGGACAATGGATGCCAAAGGGACACCTTGTCAAGATAAAATGTTAAGATAGTAAATGGTTGGCATTAACAGGAATGAGTCTAGATTTTAATAAATATAAGCAATCAATACTGCTGCAATTTTTTCCATATTAGATAAAGAGCTTAAAGATTGCCATACTCTGAGCAAGCTTCAATACAATCTTTAACTACTTTAGATATATGATATATATAAAATATATTTTCAACTGCTATAATGCAATATAGTTTAAAATCAGTATACATGATGGATGATTCCAAGGCTGCCCATAAGGGGGATAAAAGGGAAAGCTTTCTGGGGCCCAGCTTAATGGGGGGCAATGGAGTTCAGCAAAATCATGGTCCAAGTTAAGCTGTGACTTATATATATATATATATATGTACATATATGCACACACACACACCCACACACCCACCCCCACACACACACACACACACACACACACACACACTATATTGCCAAAAGTATTCGCTCACCTACCTTGACTCGCATATGTACATATGAATTTAAGTGACATCCCATTCTTAATCCATATGGTTTATTATGACGTCGGTCATACTCTCTGCACACTATGCGCGCCAGCATCCGCTGACCCCACTCCGTCATTTTACGTGGCTGTGTTTCTGTCGTTCCCAGTCACTTCCACTTTGACATAATACCACTGACAGTTGACTGTGGAATATTAAGGAGCGAGGAAATTTCACGACTGGACTTGTTGCACAATTGGCATCCTATCAAAGTACCACGCTGGAATTCACTGAGCTCCTGAGGGCGACCCATTCTTTCACAAATGTTTGTAGAAACAGTCTGCATGCCTAGGGGCTTGATTTTATACACCTGTGCCATCAAAGTAATTGGAACACCTGATTTCAATTATTTGGATGGGTGAGTGAATACTTTTGGCAGTAAAGTGTATGTAGCAGAAAAAATGCTACCTTTACAAAGACTTTAAACACAAAAATGTGTTTAAAGTGGCTAAAATTGGATAATAGAGGAGAGAGTGGCAAAAATGGGCACAATTAATCGTAAAATGCGATCAAAATTGGCAATGGGCATACAAAGTAGTGAAAAGGGATAAAAGTGGCAATAATGGATCAAAAGGTGCAAAAACAGGCAGAAAAAGTGGTGGAAATGGTTTATAGTGGCAAAAATGGCTTTAAAGTGGCAGAAATTGGTGGAAAAGGTGATGACGTAAGATTTAAAAAGTGGAAAAATGGGCAGACTAAGTGATGAAATGAATGATGAAATTGATGAAAAGTGCCAAATAAAAGTGGCACAAATGGGAGGGAAAAGTGGTTAAAAAGTGGCACAAACACATAATTTCAACATCAGAACCCAATAATAGTTTGACACGTTTTTCAGCACCAAAAATCAGGTAACTGTTAGCCAGAATACATGCTGGCACCAATGCTACTGATCCTACACACATACATACATTTATACTATCAATAAATCACAACTGGGAAGGGCCTGTTCTCTGGGTTTATCAGGGGCCCAGCCAAATCTATGGGTAGGCCTGGATTATTCAAATCAACAAAATGAAAAATGGATCACAATCCAATTTATCGGATGCAGGATGTTATTTGCTTGTGACTTCCCTTGTCCAGTCTCCTTCAGTATCTCACATCTATAGCTGCATAGAGGTGTACAGACATGGAGGCAGCAGAAGATTTTATAGCAGATGATACATTGTCCATGTTCAGACAGTACCTGGACAATCCACTGAAGTATATTCACCAACCATTTTTAGCCTCTTAAGATAAGATTTCCATTCATTCTTACTGAACTAGTGGACAGCCTGTCTCTCTCTTAGTCTCTGCCTTGTATAAGTATCTTGAGTGGTGCCTCCAATGGCTACTTTGCTGGAAGCAGACAGAGAAAGTGAGAAGGGACAGAATGTTACAACTTAAGAGCTTATGCCTCTTTAGAGAGTCCTCCTACATTGAACAGTTTTTACTGGGGACTGGTTTCTTGGCTGTTTTCATTTACTCCCTTAACAAGACACCCCAAAAAGGAAATAAAGTAACCCTTGGCCTACGCAGGAAAAAAATGCAAATTAAATGCCTCACAAACAAGAGTTAGAATAATCTTCTCTTAAGCTTGAACATTTAAGTTTCCAGGTCTCTGAAATACTGTTAGATGATTTCTTACCTGTATACCTCATATTTTAGGAAGCTGGAATCTGACATTTTTGTTTTTTAGATGATGCATATGATGAACATGGTTATCCGTCAGTGCCTGTAAGCATTTATTGAAATTGGTCCAAAAATTGTACTGGACAAATCCTGCTGGAACACATAGTATGCCCAGAGAAGTAAAATGCTTAAAACTTGGCACTTGACTTTAGTAGAGAGGACCACTGGGATCAGTTATACAAACATTTTTTGCTACACTCTTTGAACAGAAGACAAGCACAGATTTACCTCAGTAATTACAGACTTCAGTAACTATAATGACAGTGCTAACATTGGTAAAAAAGAAAAGGTCATGAAGCATGTACTAAGTCAACCGAATGGCTCATTTTAGTCTATCACAATATGATGACCCACACAGAGGTGCAAAAGTAAAAACTAGCATGTGGCTAAAATCTCCTTTAAAAGAGCCAGCTGGTGTAGAGAAACAAATGTCATTTAAAAACCATAAATTTAAATCAACAGGAGCAGCTAATGTCAAAATCCAGAACTGTACAATTAAAACACCCACAGTATTAAAATCCATGTACACAAGTTAAAGAGACAATTAGGGTGACACAATCACCCTAATTAGCATCATGATTACAACAGACCAAAGTGTCCCTCCATCACAATTGTAAATTTTGTACTGAATTAATGATACCAGACGATCAAAGTCACTCAGCGTCAGCCGTGCTCCCTTGCTCTGGAATTGCCGGGCCACACACCGCCAGTCTTCTTGTTGAAGATGCCGCCCACTCCGCTGATTGCCCTGATTGGGCACAGCTGTGTATGCACGCCCTGTGGTTAGCCAGCAGAGCGAGGAGGAGAGAGGGAGACAGAGAGGGCAGAGAACTAGTGGGTAGTTATAAAGATAATGGGTGTGTCCAAAATCACACACTCATTCCCTACTCAAGAGGAGTGCTGCCTGTAGCGGACTTTATAATGAAATAATCTGAGCACTAGCAAAGATTTTGGACAGTAATGCATCTGTGGACAATGCTGTTATTGTCTTCACACAAGTAATGCAGCAACAAAGGTCAGGAAAATATCGGTATAATTTCACTAATAACTAATACTATAATACACTTTTCTGAGTAATTATAGGGCATGTCTGTGTGATCTTGCAGTGTGGGGTTTTTAGTTTGTTACAGTGAGAGCCGATGTTAACAAAATGAAATTAATAATGAAAATCCTGAATCCTGAATGTTGTGTCAAGCAAATCCTGGTGCTATTAGCATAATCATTCTTTGTGGATGTGCGGCGATGACTTTGGAAAGCCTCACTGAGATCAAGAATCTTATTTACATTGTGAAATCACATTTACATTGCGAGTTCATTGTAAATCTGATGATATGGACATTATTGTCCAGCCCCCACTACATGTAAAAAACAGCCCGTTCAAGCAGCATTCAGTTACTGGTTACAGTATTTACAGATGAGGTCATGCAACAGCAGAGAACACCTGGTGGGAGGCAAGAAGTGATTTCTGCATAAAGAAATGCCTCCAAAAAAAGGCCACGCCAAACACTTGAAGTGTGAACATCCTGTATTCTTAAGTGAATAATAAAGTGAATTATTCAGACAAAAAAAGTAAAAACAAAACTCAGACACAGATCCAAAAAGCTTCCACCTAAATCCTGGATAGGCAGTGTCACACAATGCTCAAACATGGTCCCTCAACTCTCGTCTGTTGTGATGGGAAATCAGTTTGTTTTGAGAGATCCAGATCATTTGGCTCAGCTCAGTAGAGCCGGTTGTTTGGCTCCTAACCATCTCTTTACTTTTTAATAGTTTGATTTTTAAATGTGGATTAAATAAGAACAAGAGTTGGAGGAAGAGAAACTGGGAGTCACATGGGAGCTAGTTACGGTGGGTCACATTTAAGAGCTGTTTTGTAGAACAGGCTCGTTTGTGAGTGGCACATCATTACTCAGTCCCCAACCCCACAAGGTCTATTTGGTTGATGATTCATCATCATTTCAATTAAAAGCATGTTTGTGACAAAATGAGTAACTTTTTTGTATGTTAAAGGGGCCAAGCTAGCCTCTTAGCTCACTCTTAGCTCATTACATAGGAATGTAGGGATGGTATTCAATGCAGAACTTTTCTGTGATGACAATTGTAGCGTAGAGATCCATTTAGAGCTGTTAAGTACTTACGTTCCTCTATTCTCATTCCTTCCTTTAGGACTGTCTGCTACTACCAGACCCCCTACGGACTTTTGTGATCACATGATCAACCTATGAGCAATGGGAAAACAGAACACTTAAACAAATCATGCATGTTATTGGAAAACAAAAATAAGATCAGATGTCAATACGCAGTCTACTTCATTATTTTTTTGTTTTTTTTATTGCATGTTTGAATTGTTGTTGTCTGTTAGCATCAAGCTAGTGAACTAAGATGTACATTGTGATCCATGCCTTAGAAACTGTGCCCCCTTCTGGAGAATAATGTGACCAGCTGGCTCTGCAGTTACAAATCATCTCATCTAACAGAATGCTGTGTAAGTGCAATGTGATAAAAAGTAATTACAGGTTATTATTAAATACTATGTAATTAATCACCTATACAGAGAAAAAGACTCACCCCAAATCCAATCCTTCACCACTGACTATGCAAGGTTGCATTTCTTCACATTATAGTGCTATTGATCTCACACTCTGCTGCACACAAACACATAATCACATTCACATACATCCACATCTAATTGTTCCAGAGTTAGTGAATGGTTCCCTGGCAAACCTCCATGTTTTATTTCTCCTTCAAAATCACTTAAAATTATAGCCACATGGACATTATCATCCCCAAGGTCTTGGATGTAAAAGTGTTAGCGGGCATAAATAAAGCACTACTGCAATAATGCCATGTGTATTGCATGAGAGGGCACAGGATCTCTGAGTGCTTGTGTTCCTATCAGCCGGGCTTCAGCCTTGATTGATGAGGCGATTGAGGCTGGGGAGTTTGCTACAAATCAGCAGTGTTGTTATGAAGGCTGGCCTGCCACGCTTGGATCTCTACTATGTCTTTACTGCTCTGCCCAGGGACGGAGTTTTCACAGCGATATCCGACCTCTACGGTCAAAGGAGAGCTGAGAAATGTTCTTACTTTGACCACTCAGTAAAAAAGCACTTCCCACCACTTCCATACACATACGTACAACCCTCCACCAGCGGTGCGTCGCCCTTTTTTGCCCAGCCTCTTTCAAGTCACGCAACTCGAGCACACAAACCCACACCCTATACTTGCTAACACCCTCCTCCCCACTGCCAATAAAAATATGAAGAATGAAGACAGCGAGATGGAGCTCTCCGCGTAGGCACAGGGGGGGTTTGGGTAATATTCAGACAGCTTTGCCTCAAGCGATGAAATCAAACAGAAGCTCCCTACAGAGTTAGATGTCTGTTATTAAAGGCTGTTCTTTCGCTGTCAGGGTCAGCTCAGACCCTCTCATACCCATGCCCAGTAAAAAAAAAAAGAAAGGAAAACATAATGGTACATGCAGACAAAAACAAGGGCACGTATTGGGGTGTATGCTCAGTATACAATAGACATTTCAAAGGCACCCTGTGAAATAAGTTGCTGCCCTTGGAGAAGTAGAATCATGTCTACATTTCTTGCTTTTAAATTATTTGCCCTCTTTTTGTACTCTGTCAGTCGTTCAGAGTTGAATCATTTGAGTTAAAAAGGGAACCTTGAATTAACATGCAGATATGGACCTTTTGCATCTGATGTTGCACAGTCTGTCCTGCCTGGCCCTACTCCTACCGTGACAGCAAAAAGGGCCATTGCTAAATAAATACTCTTATCCAACAAAATTCTCTTTTGTAACAGAAGCACAGCATGCAGTAACCGCTTACAGGAAAATGTTGTATGCTTTAAGACAGTGATCCTCAACTGGTGGGTCAGGACCCAGTAGTGGGTCATGGGGCTGTTTTCAGTGGGTCGCCAACTGTTTCTTGGGAAAAAAAAAGTAAGGCAAAATATCTGAGAGGCGTCTGGCTGCAGGCCTCTATGGTAAGGCATTTTGGACTCATCTGTTTCAGACCTCGACCGTTGGGCAAGAAGTGACGTTTTAACCCTTGGGCTTTTTCCTTAGTTTGTGACGTGTTTTTTTTTAAATCTATACTTCTCCCCCTTATCCCAACTCTAACCTTTAGTGTTTTGGTGCCTAACCCTAACCCTCTTTGGGTTTTCTTTAGTTTTGCTGTGTTCATTTCAAATGTATCTCCCTCAGTAAATTTTCATTTGTATTGTATAAAATTCTGCTGTTGTGAAAAATAGCCACTTATCGTAACCTCTGACAGTAAGTGGAAAATATATGTCATTCAGTACATCATTCTGGTTCTTGCTTGGGTAATGAACCCCACGGTTACGGATCTGCAGCCAGATCCTCTTGAAATATCTAGATGTCCTAGGCTGACATGTGTCCATATTCTCTATTTCACTCTGTTTTTCTGGATAATAAGAATACTCTCATCTTGGATGGAAGAAAGTTGGGTTTCTTATGATAATGTCTTAATTTCTTAAGACGTTTAAAACATTCACCAGTATTACATTATAAAAGCAAAACAGGCTGAAATAAAATGTTTTTACAAATATCCTCCTTAAGTTTTGGCCTATCCCTAGATTCAGTCATATGTTTTGCTCCATCCAAGGTCCAAACTGCAACATGTTTTTAATATTTATTTCAAATTTTTCCAGAAATGTGGGTCCCACTTCAGTGGTGATGGGTCCTATGGCTTGACCAGTTGAGAACTGCTTTAAAACCACTGCCTGTGTATTGTAAGTTGCCTCTTTAAGTCCACTTCTCACAAGTTTCTCTGCTTACGTGTGCCCTCGAGGTGATTCATCTCGTTTGACAGAGTCATTGACATTTGTGTAAAGTAGGTTATTTCGATTTTGATACTTTAGCCTTATTTTATGGTTTTGAAATACACCTTAAGTGTATCAGATTATCAACTAAAATGCATAGTAGCCCAATGTCAACACTGGCTCTTCTGTCATCTTCTGTAGTGATCAATGTCAAGGATGTCACATGTCTGCAAAAGGTCTGTAAGTAGTTTGCAGAAGACGTCATGTCACAGCAAAAAACTCCAGATAGTGAGCAGGAAGTGGTCTCTGCACAGAGAAGTCTTATGAAAACGCCAATGTTTTTTGCTGTTTCTGGCTGTTCCAACATTTCAAATTAGGTCAGGTATGGGAGCGTGTGCTGGTTTGGCACTTTGCCGTGTAAGCCTTGGTCCTGTACTGCTCTGGCCTCCTGATGGCCATCCTCCATGCCTTTGCCAGACCCATGCCCCATCTATCCAGGTATCCTCTCTGTTGCCCCTCCATGAAGTCTCTGGCATCTGGACCAGCCCACTGGGTCCTGGGTACCAAGTATGTGGTAAGCTGGATCACCCCCAATTTCCGTATACAGTGTGCACGCCGCAGAACACCCGCGAATCGTACAGCTGAGCACATCGCTCCCTCTCTAGTCTATCAGAGCATTTCCACAGCCGGTGCTCCAGACTGGCAGTGGTGCGTGCCTGGACCGACACTTCGCTCCTCTTTGTTTCAGATACGCTGCAGGTCTGTTTTCAGCACCGGCCGCTGCCAAACCTCGTAAATTCACTGTTGTTCAGAAAGCACCAACCATGTAAGTCACATCCGGTTCTTTCAAAATAAGACACAATGCACGGACTCCCGATTGTAAATCATCACTATATCAACATAACGTCTCATCCTGCAGCGAGAGCAAAGGGTCACCGAGAGGTCAGTGGGTCACAGAGCTACAACGGCGCCATTGACGAGGAAAAGTTAACTTTTGGGGATATTTAGCCAAAGAATTTTGCATAAAACCACAGGTCCTTTAAACAAACATTAACCTTTTAACTTCCTAATGTACTCACTCAATGGCGAAAGAAATAATATCATGGACTTATACCGGAAAGGATGATAAATCAACCCCAAAAGGTAAAATAGTCCGCTGCTGACATACTATTCCTGTGTGAACTCGCAGTTCTCCCGTCATCTCTTCCTTCTGATCAGGGCTGCGCGCCGTGGCGCTGCGCTCTAGACTCGCTTCCAGTGGGCGAGGTCACCCTCCTTCGGTCAGAACAAACCCCGGCGTGCACGCTACATATGGAAATTGGAGGTCAGGCCCATGAAAGTGCAGCTGCTGTCCCCTTATCAGACAGCCAACCATTCCCAGTTTCACCCTCCTGAGCACCTCTGCACTAGACACACGGTCTTGCCAACAGTTTAAATTGTACCAAAAAAACACAACAAAAAAATGTATTGGGCCACTTTTGAGTCCTGAAAGGGGTGACATATTTAGGCAAAAAAAAAAAAAAATTTAAACGCTCACAAAGAAATGGTGGCAGACATGGATTAAAAACACATAAGATCTGTTTCCAACAAACAGCCTGGTTTGGTTCAGTGTAGTAAATTACTGTTAGTCACAGTAAACCTGATCTTGCTTGTGTTTCCACAGCTGATGTTCATCCAGCTTTCCTCATAGAGATCCAGATTATTTGTCTTTGCTCAGTAATAAAAGATGTCCTTTTGCCTCCCAAACATCTATTCATTTGGTTCCAGAGGCTTTTGTAATGGCTGATAAGGTGTGTACAGAACAACAAAAATTGGAGAAAGTGACTCAAATGTGAACCAGCTCTTTGGGTCACATTTGAGAGTTGGCTTAGACTGGCTCAAGGTATGCCATTACTAATTAGCTTTTCCCACAAAGTACAGAACGAAAACAAATCATGAAAACGTATTGTATTTACATGATAAGAATTAAAAGTTGCACTACTTTTCTCAGTTAGCCTACAAGAAAATTATTACAAAATGACATTAAATGACCAGTAGCCTCATCATCATGGGGTCATCAGACTGTTTTTTTGTTGTATGGGAATTGTTAGCAGCCATGGCTTCTCATGCTTTACTTAGCCGTCACACCTTGGTAAATTAATGCTCAGTTTCTCAGAGATCAGTGCGATCAATGAGAGCTCGGTGTCTGCTTGCTCTGCCCCTCCTCCTCCTGATCACTGTGACAGGTGCACACAACACTGAGACACTATTATTACTTTTCTGCTGTAAATCCAATCATTTTGGGACCTCTTCTGTTGAACTTTAACTCTGTCATAGAGGTGAGTAAGTGAAATTACAATGTAAAGTCACTGTTACTCATTCTGATCATTACAGGGGACATAATCGCCAAACTCAGCTGATGTAAAAACAGATCGTAGGTGATTTAAAAAATCAAACACTGTCTGTTTTAGAGATAAACAGGAGAGTTTAGGGGCTTGATGTGACTTTATTGCCACTGATTTTGATGGGAAAAAAGGAATTCCTCTTATTCCCTTATTCTAGTCCAGAATCTCTGCCTCAAGGAATTCAGATAGAAAGACCTTGAGACTTTTCTGTGGCCCTTTAGATCCTCTAACAGTATTTATCTCCTCAGAAAAGTAGGGAAGAGTGCAGGAGGTGATAAACATCTCCCCCGTCCCTCTTTCCCATCTTACCTTCTCTCACTCCCCTTTTATGTCTTTTAAATAATCACTTTCTCTAGTGAAAAACTAAAAGCACCCTAGATGCTGTCACCCTGTCAGTGCACTTACGACCAGTCATAGTCATATTGATTATTTTAGGAGTATTTGTGTTCATTTATAATTTTCTAGGAGTATTTGTAGGAATCAATGCATTATAAATGTGTGTTTGTAACTCATCCTTGACATCCCAGCTTTGCCTTCTCACCCCAATTACTCATTCGTATTGAGCGTGCACCGCATCAAGACGATTCCTATTATATGCTGCATGTCACATGAACCCTTAAATGATCAATCAGCCAACACTTTGAAGATGATACAAATTCCCCTGGTTCTGATCCTTCAAAGTTCACCCAAACAGTTTCATCTGCTTTATAATGGATCTATTTTTAAGCTGATTGTTCAGTGAGATGCATATTTTAGCACAATCCCACGAGCATTAGAGAAAAATGTGTTAATATCACTGAAACAGCTACGCGACAACGCACACAACAAACAACAGTGACAGTGAATTAATGTTGCTGGTACTGAGGTGCCGCAAATCTAACCATATATACCTCAAACACAGTTCCCCTGTCTATCAAACCCTTCTGAATCACTAAATGTCCTAAAATAAACTGAAATTCTGTCTGCAATTGAGCATGAAGATAGGAGGAATTAAATGCAATCAATTAAATTTGTTAACAATTTCAAACAAAAGTAAGTAGCCTTTTTGAATGACTTATAATTCAAGTTATCTTATTTGCATAGGCTCTGTTTATTTTGTAAACATTTTGCTGAGGACATGTTGTTGATGTGCATTTCTCATGGCTGTTAGGAGAGACAATGTAAAAAGTAAACATATGTACAACCAAAGTCATAATGAAATCTCTCATAATGCCCGGATGAATAAAGAAAAATGGATTATGGCAGCATAAATCAAGTTAATTTATTCTGCTTTGTGTACTGATTCAATGTCTGATATACAAAGCATGTCATCCTCCAATCATCATCATCAAGCTCTGACATTCATAAAATATTCAAATGTCTGTGGAATTTGCTCTTACTTTGTGTCTGAATGTAGAAATGAGCCATCAGTGTTTCACTCTCCGCTGACACAACCATCAAGTTACATAAAGTGTTTTATTTGTATTTCCTGTTTATCCTTCGTCTCTGTCCAGGTTCTGCTCCACATGGTTGTGCCTTCTGTGTCTTCCCTGCCCTTAATTACTCACACCTGTGCCTCGTTATCCTCTAATTGTCTGTCTACTTAACCCCAGTCTATCTTCCCTCATGTTTCCTGTTCATCGTGTACCTTGTCCTGACATTCTTTTGTGTTTTGACCCACATGATTGTTTATTTCCCAGACTTTGACTAATCCTCTGATTTTTGTTGGTCAATCACTTTAGTCTTCATGTGTACAGACGTTTGTCTAATTAAAAGAAGTGTCTTAATGAACACTACTGGAGTCTGCTTCCTTGAGCATTGTGTTATAGTCAACAATGTAAAGCTGTAATGTACACCAGGGCTCTTCAATTACAAATTTAACTGGGCCAAATTTAAAACTCAAGAAATGTAGCTGGGCTAGACATGTTTGGTGCCTAGTAAGCTGCTGGTAATGTCAAATTTCGAGGCATTATAGATCAATTTCATAGAAAATATGCACTTTTTATGCAGTCTCCCTTTTGAATTTGGCAACATGACAAAAGCACATCAACGTGAATTTAAAAACAACAACATAGCTGTATTTGAAGATAATCTGAGGTAGTAGTAGAAATGTTTTATTCACCTGAATAAAAATAAAATAAATAGAATATAAGAATAAAATACAATTTTGTAAATAATAATTTTGGTCACATCTTACCTAGACATATCCTAAAGTGCATAAAAACTAAATCTGCACAGTTGTAGCTACAGTTGAAAAGGGCATGTTTTATACTCTGTATTTTGGGGTTACATCTGTCAGCATTGCTAGCCACACTTCAAAACAGCGCAGTGCATTGTAGGTAGACTGTTGCTAGGCTGCACGGAGTGTTTCATTCAAAATCTCAAATACTGTAGGAATTTATGAAAACTTGCAAAACAGGTTGACCTCTGCATCTCTGGCATGACCAAAGTCTGGGCCACTTGGGGGTTGGTTCTGGGCCGCATGTGGCCCCTGGGCGGCTAATTGAATTGACCTGATGTACACCATTTTCTTTAAGCATATCTAGTTTCTAAGCATATCTTACCCTACGTGGGATTGGTTTTACTTACTTTAATAAACCAAAGATTAGAGGGTTTTAAGTTGCCTAGCCATCCTTACTTTTTTTTTTGTATGTGGTCATCAGTGAAAAAAGTTTGAACATCTATCCATAAACATCTATTTGTCATCCAGGCATCCATCTAAAAACATCCATCCATCCATTCATCCATCCACACATTCATTAACATCCATCTATCATCCAATCATTCATGCATCTATCTTAAAACATCTATCCATTCATTATTCATCTTTGAGCATCCATTAATTAACATCCATCCATCATTCATCTATAACATCCATCCATCCATCCATACACACATATATTAACATTCATCTATAACTATCCCTCAATCATCTAAAACCATCCATCCATCCATCCATTATCCAACATCCATCTATGAACATTCAACCATCCATCCATCTACAGGAATTTAATCCATCTTTGACCCAGGCATCCATCCCAAAACATCTATCCATCCATCCATCCATCCATCCATCCATCATCCAAGCATCCATCTGTCAACATCCATCAATCCATCCATGCATAAATCTTAAAACATCCATCCGTCCGTCCGTCCCTTCTGTCCTTCCTTCCATCTTCTGTTCAGCCATGCTCTACATCTGTATCTTTATAAGCAAACTGGAAAGTTTATATAAGTCATGGATTTATTTTGCTATGCAGATTGTTATAACTGATGTAAACAAACTTCAAACAACATCTTGATATATATACAGTATGCTTTTTCTTGTTTTCATGAGTCAGCCTTTGGCTGTTAATAAACATTTCAATCAAGTTACTAGTTAGTGTAAAATTAACTGATATAAGCAAAACAGAAAACTACAAAAAAAGTTGTTGCAAGTTGGCTACACTCTTACCCATCCTTGTGTCCATGAAGAGCAGCAACATCCACAAATTCATGTCAGGTTCTTGTTAGCAACAAGGTAAACTTTACATCCAATTCCCCCCAGCCTCTTCTCTGTAGCTACACCTAGGGGGATCCCCAGGTGCTTCCATGCCAGCTGGGAGATGTAATCCCTCTGCTGTGTCCTTGCTCTTCCCTGAGGTGTCCTCCCTTCCAGGTGTGCCTGGATCTCTTCCAAAGGACACAGGAGTGCGGGACTACCCAGTTTGCATAAACACTTGGAAAAAAAAGTGTTTTAACAAGCCGCATTCTGGATGTATCTCCACCTGAATATTGCATGAAATGAAAGACAGGGAGCGGTGGAGGGGAGTCAGCATCAGTCATTGCAATAATACAAAGAAAGTGGCATCTCATAAAGGTTAGATTGCAACAGGAGCAATGTGAGCCTCTTGAAGAGGTCAAGGCTGTCAGGAGTGCAGTCTGGGAATATGAAAAACAGGGTTTTCATACTAATCCTTCCAAAATAAATGGACGAGTCACAGGAATAGATAGGATCCATTAACATGTCACCCCCCTTATCAAATAATGATGCTTCGGTACACATTTATAAATGTTTTATGGGACATATTAGTCCGTATAGCTGGCTTTTGACAAGGAGATGTCCAGGTTTTCTTGTGCTTCAGCCTTATTTAAAAAGAGATAAAGAAAACAACTTGAACTCCTTCATTTTTTTTATCAGTGAAACATGACTTAAACTGGTACACAATACCTTAGACATCAATATTAGGGATGCGTACTTGTTTGCCTTGAGGCAAATATAGAAAAGGCATGTGTGGATCTAGTTTTGAGGCATGTATGCCCTGGAGTAGGCTCAGAAACAAAGCAAAACAAGACAGACACAAAAGAAAACAAAATGAAAATTGTTGTCTAGTTCTCTGTGTCCACTGGGTGCAGTAATGGTGTGGGAATGCAGCAAAGGCCATCTTTCTTATCATTTTTGTGCTTCTATTATGGGGAATGGTTTAGTTTATCAGGACCCTAAGCTTTTTTTTTTTTTTTTTGAAGATTTATTTTTGGGCCTTTATTGGATAGAGGAGGACAGTGGATAGACTCGGAAACAGGGATGAGAGTGGGGGTGAGACATGCGGCAGAGGGCCACAAGACAGATTTGAATCTGGGCTGCCTGCATAGATGGTGCATGCCTTAAACCACTCCATCTGCACGCCCCAGGACCCTAAGCTTTTACCTTTGAAATACAATGTACAGACACAATTTTATTTGACCATGCAGTTTGTTTCCGGAATGAACTTACTGGAACCAAAAACTGATTTTCATCAATAAAACCACTTTCATATAAATAAATGACTCAC
The DNA here is from genome assembly GCF_018320785.1 of Cheilinus undulatus. Classification (NCBI taxonomy): domain Eukaryota; kingdom Metazoa; phylum Chordata; class Actinopteri; order Labriformes; family Labridae; genus Cheilinus; species Cheilinus undulatus. The sequence continues at coordinate 42,524,822 of NC_054865.1, read as the reverse complement.
TGTGAAATCCATCTAAAAGAAACTAAAGAAGGTTTCTGCTGATTTATGCACATTCTGAAGTGATGAGACCACCTCAGAGCAGCAGCACCTATCTCTGACTCTGCTGAAACACTTTCCACTAGTGTCAGGGATAGTTTCAGTTTCTAGAAGTGATGGAGGAGCTGGAAATAAACCCAAAGAACCCCTCTGCATGCTCATAGATCTCGCCAATATTGAGTCTTCATCGTTTATCAAACTTTTTCATTTTGGCCCGGAGGTGCTGGATTAGGCCAGACACAGTGGAGATACAGCAGGCGAGGATGTTTTGCAGGTATGCCTTGCTGGCACGACAGTTTCCAAAGTATGAGGGAAGCCACAGGGATGTCTTCAGGCACTTTAGCTGGAGCCAAGGATATGGTTAAAATGCCTTTATTAAATCAGGAAATCATGCTGACTGCTTTTGACCACACAGGGTCTTCATCAGGGTGTGGAAGTGTCCAGACAGTCGAGACGGATGCCCACTAAAACGCTTGCTTAAATGCTTAAATAAGAAAAAAAAAAAAAACATTAATTAAAACTATTGATGGAACATATTATATATTATTGTCAAATTAAATTAAATCCCTAAATAAATTAGACAGTTAATGTCTATTGAAAAGAGAATACTCCTTAGCTCAATATCTTATAAGTATAAAAAAACCCCAAACAATGGCAAAGTTTAACAATGCATAGATGCAGGGATCACAGATTAGGAATTGTTAATAGGTTTGCTCAATTTTGCTTTGGCAACAATTCATGCTTATAAAAAATCTTAAACATCTTGAACTGTGATGGTACTCACAGGTCTAAACAAGGAGTTAGATTTTGGACCTCTTGTCTTATTTAAGTGTCTGATTCCCTAACTGGTGGATTAGTCACATTATCTTAATTTTCAAATGATGGATGACTCTCTAGGTAGAATTATTTATTAATACATCTAATGATGGTACATGCATACAAGGCTGCCCCATAATGGGGGATAAAAGGGGTGGGGGGGCAAAATCACGATCCATTGTTAAATCAAGCTGTGATTACCATATTTACTTATATCTTGTCATATTTTATAACCTGAATAATAATTACTCTTATCAAAGCATCAAAATTGAATTTTATTTATTAATATAGCTTTTTTTTTCAAGATGTAGACTCCCTCTCTTAAATCAGAATGACCTTTTTTTGGTAATATCAACAATCAGAAGAGGCATGTTGAACCATTTAAAGGGGACATATTATGCAAAAATCACTTTTTCAGGCTTTTCTAACACAAGTATGTGCCCCTGGCCTGTCCACAATCCCCTCAAATACCAGAAAAATCCATTACCTTCCACCCTCTCTTTCTCCACCTTTTAGAAAATGTGTGCTAAAACAAGCCATTCTAAGATTTTACCCTCATGATGTCACATGGGGAGTAAGCACCCCTCCCCCAGGTTTGCTTGGCCTTCTCCACTTGGTAGAAAGTTCCACGCTCCTTTCCTGATCTTCATCTGAGCTGCCAGCTGAGATGCTGGATAGCTCAATGGGTTACCCTGCTGACTTTGGTCTGGGAGATTGATGGTTCAAATCCCAAACTTTGGAAAAAAGTCTCTGTAACATTGCAACATCAGCAGCCACAGACACAGAAAGGGTAAAATATGTCCCCTTTAAAGAAAAGGAAAGTTAGAGAACTTAATAGGATAATTATTGGAAAATAGTAAGAGAACTGCAAAATGATGCACAAATTCATCAACAACAGGCAAAAATGGGTTAAAAGTGGTCAAAAGTTGCAAAAAAGTGGCAGAAAGAGGTCCTAGTGTAGTAAATACGGGACAAAAGGGAGCTAATAGTGAAAAAATAGTAGCTGAAATGGGTTAAAAGTTGTAAAAAGTGATAGAAGTTGGTTGCAAAAATGAGTTAAAAAGGGCAAAAAGTTATTGACAGTAACAAAAAGTTGTTAGAAATAGGTTTAAATTGACAAATAGGCTAATAGTGGGAAAAAGGTTGCTAAAATGGGTTAAAAGTTGCAGTCAATATCCAATGATCTTCCTGACAACTGGCACAAATTTCCACTGTGAGTCTTGGATTTGATTTTGGAGGTCAAAGGTCAGGATCATTTGGTCATTGTTCAGCAACCATTTCAGCAGCTAACAACCAGCAGCAGTAACTTCAGTGTTTTAGTGATGGTTAATTACTTAGCCAATACCTCCAGCATGTGGGATTTTATGTTCCAAGTTTCTCCACATTGAAGTTCATCAAGTACAATGTCAGGGGATGATTTGGAGGCCCTCATATTAATGAAAACCTTGTCAATCATCATCTGTACTCTGATGATGTGACTGACAAGGTTGCAGGGACAAGAGGCAAACTCCTGTAACTTGCTGACATCAAAAAGGTTAGACACAGTTCTCATTCTGATGAAGCCTGCCGTGACCCTGTGCAGTGATTACATGGTCATGAAGTTGCTGTAACTTGCACTGAGCCAGTTTTAGTTGTTCTTCGTACATTCATATAAAGTGGCTGGAGTGTAGGCTACATGCTGGTTATGTGCAGTATCTTTGCAGTGTTCTTCAGATGTGACATTTTTAATTCTACAATTTGTTTTTGCTTGAATTGGTTGCCTTTTATCAGGTATGATATATGGCACATAAGTTTTACATAATACTAAATATTCATGCCTTATTCAACTGTTATTTTTAGAGATGCTGAGCTGAAGTGTCAGTTATCTAGTAGGCCTATCTTGATTTCATATCCTGTTAGATTCATTTGGTGGTCTTGGTGTTATCTTGGCCATTTAAATATTTTATTAGCAAAACCTTTATAAAACTAGTACAAAAAATGAGGGAATTTGTGTTTGCTAGATTGTTTATTTGTTGTAATAATGCTACATCTTATATTGTTGGAAAGCCTGTGTATTTTTCTTATAAATGATGCAGCAGAGCTGAGTATGTGGGTTGCATCCATTATAAAATTTGCCAAATCCAACACCAGCTTGGAGTTGCCTTATCTCATGGGCCCTATCAGGAGCATCCATCCTGATAGGGCCCTGGAGCAGACACCTGCTGACCACTGTAGCAGGGCCCATGCTCTCAGGTGCTGACAATCAGGCCATCAATAGCAACAGCAGACGAAGCTGTTTGGCACTGGCAAAAAAGATGGGAGCAGCCCACATACTCAGCTCTGCTGCTCATCCTACAAATGCATGTTCCTTACAAATGTGGCACCATTTAAAAAGGAAATATACAGGCTTTCAGTGGTATAAGATTTATTGCCATGAAGAAAAAAAAATTTCCTAATGCTAATTTTCTTACTATTACTGCTAATTTGATATATATTTAATGGTTTTCATTTTTTAGCATAATTTTGAGTACTAAAAAGAATCTTGGTGGTTTATAATGCATGAAAGGAGTGGACTGATGGTTTGGCATCTAAAAGCACATAGATTTTGACATGCAGTGATTATGTGACTATAAGAGACATCAGTTTATATTCTTGTCCCCCACATCCCACCCCCCAAGTTTCCATGACCCCCTAGTGCTCCATGGTGACCCACTTTGTGCAGCCGTCTTTACATCTTCTTCAGAAAGGACTGTATCATGCACTGAAGCTGTGTGCTGTGCTTTTGTATTCTTACGGAGTTACTGTAACATGAACTTTGCCTTTATTCACTGCCCCTTTCATAATCTAATAAAGTCCCTACAATATGCACTGTGGCTGCAGTTGTTTGCTCTTCAGTTGATTCTGTAATATGCACTGTGGCTCAGTGCTCTCGTATATTCTTATTAAGTTCCTTCTCCATGCACTGAAGCTGTATTTACTGCTCTTATCATATCCTTATAGGACGGAGCTGTAATGGTAACATGCACCGTGGCTGTGTGCGCTGACCTTTTCATATTTTAGTGATGTTACAGTAATACCCACTGTGGCTGTGGTGGTGTTCTCACTTTCTGGTGGAGCCATTATGTTGCATTTACAATGCCTTTGTGTTGAGCACACACATGTGGCTGAATGTGCCTTTTAGTGTAGAATTTTATTTTCAAACACACCACCTCTCCTGGATTGTGTTTTCTTTGTCTGCAAACATTAGTGACTGCAATCATTTCAGTGTCGAGTGTGTACTCTGTGTTGTGAACTTTAAACATACTGGGCAATCTGAATAGTTTTTATGTTGATCATTTTTTATTTTGGTTGGGTGGATCTTGACTTGAAAATAACTGGAAAAGCAGATGTGTTGTGAATGCAATGGAAAATGTTTGATCTCAGTCATCACTGTCCAAATGCAGAAGTCTGATGTTGCAGTGGAGAGGATGCAGGAGCGTGTTGCTGGGTAAAACGCTGCTTTTGTTTTCTCCTTTTTTAACCTGGTTAAAGTACGTCTTTCTTTACATAGACATTCTTTGTCACTTTCATATGCTGCATGTCCACTTTTTTAACAATGGGATAAAATCCCAACCTGAAACTGAAAAACAAAGAAAAAACAGACTACACAGAGACGGATCTGGTCCCCAAACAGCTGCATCTATTGTTGCCTGGCTGCTGATGAAATGTCTTGTGGTGTGAGGGTCAGCACCCTGCATCGTCTACACTGTAGTCAGACATCCACAGTCACTCACTAATGCACAAACAAGAAGTCTTCTGTCAGCTCTTTTTGTACCACACACATGGTCCTGCCTTACTATCCGGTGATTTCCTAACAGAAATACAAAATTGGTAACCTTGCACGACAGATGGATTTGTTTCACACATCCATCTGGAAAACCTCTCATACACAGCATTTGGGAAAGGACGGAGCCTTTTAAAAAAAACTCGAAGGGTGATTAGATGAACGTTCTGTCACATCTTTACGGGCCAGTCAGAGCAACAAAACACGTGACGTAGCCGGCAGCGAGCTGCACCCCTACCAAAGGAGTAAACTCCATTAGAGGTGCATAACACAAATCATGGCATCTGTAGACATGTTGGTACATGACTTGTTGTTTTTTAAATGAAAACAACTCAACGCTGTTCTTTGTTCTTTTAATGAATAAATGTCATCATGTTCTGATAAAACTGGTGCTTTAGCTGCATCCACGCTAATGTCTTCCACCATAATTGCACTGGCCTCTTGTTGCTGCTTGCCTATGTCACGACTCTGCCGTGCCCGAAAGTACTGCCCCTCGTTGCTGATTGATCCTGTCACTTTCTAACCGGGCCCAAACCAGTGTTGCCAACTCCTCAGTAAGGAAAGTAGCTATTGGCTGTCCTAAAAGTCACCAGAAGTCGCTAAATGACGTCATCACCTAATTTGCATAATCATGGGTATGCATTTAATTGTAATGGACGCTGTAGGAGAGAGGGAAACATCATGAGACAGACAAAAAGTGAGTAAAAAGATCTTTAAGATGTATAGAACTACAAATGAACTTGCTTCTGTCGATTGTTTTTATAACATCACAATTCCAACCCTCCTCCTTTATCTAGGCTTGGGACTGACAAAAATGACTCGAGAGATATTCTGGCAGAATAACTTCAATTTATATTTTTAGTTTATTATTCTATTAATTGTTCTATTTTTCTTAGAAGTTTAGCTTTCTTACTTTCTGTTTAGTTTTAAGCCTTATTGTCCACTTACAAGCCTACACCAAATTCCAGTGAAACATTAACATTTTTAACCATAACATTTATAAATATTTTTTGTATAAATTCTTCATTAACAACTTGAAATCGACCAAAAAGAGACAATAGAAAAAACTGTTAAGGCACCTTCACAGAGCGGTTAATTTGCAGTCTGACATGGGGGCGTGAGCATCTCCTGCTCCGACTGCAGCTGACACAGACTGCTGCGAGGACTGTGCTGCCTGTGAGTGCTTTGGGACGGGGAGGGGCCCACGGAGAGGAGCAACAACGATACATGCTTTAACGTCGGAGTCTCCAAAAGTCTCCAGTAACACCAGAGAAAGTCACTAGATTTTTCGCTAGTCGCTTTTTTGAAAAAGAGTCGCTAGGGGGGTCTGAAAACTCGCTAAATATAGCAACAAAGTCGCTAAGTTGGCAACACTGGCCCAAACGATTCAGATGGGAGCTTTGCAAGATGGATTCACCAGTGAGAAAAATAAATATACTCAAGTTAAACAAACAAGTATTCAATTTAAATTTTCAGTACTGAGTAGCTACTGAGGAGTTGTACTGTATGAAATATGGTATTTCTTATTGGCAGGAACAACAAGAGAGTAGATCTCCAGCCAGGTTTAAAGCCACAGACACAGAAGCAGAAACAGCTCGTTCTGAGCAGGGCTGAAACAGAGGGGGTTTTTCAGACATGCAAGAATCTAATACTGGAGTGTTTTTTCAGATACAGACTTCACAGGCATATTTTGGGGAGCTCTGAGACCAATATATACTGTCTTAAAGGGGTAAAATATGTCCCCTTTAAAGTAAAAGAAAGTGAGACAACTTAATTGGATAATTATTGGAAAATAATAAGAGAATTGCAAAATGATGCACCTGTGTATGGTTTGTATTATTGCCTACACAAGCCTTTAAGCTTACCTGCTGTTTCTAAATACTTACCTGAGAGTTTCTGACTGAACACTTAATGCTAAATATGTTGTCAACGATTGCTTCTGTTTGTCGACAGATTAAGTGACTTAAAAGACAGCCGGAGAAAAAGTGGCCATTGTATTTCAGGCAGACGGAATTCATACCCGCCTTCTACAGAAGCTCAATTTTGGTTTTGGCCACCAGTCAAAGATAACAGCTGTACACTTTGCAGGTTCAGTGAACTCCAGCAGCCCCTGGCAGCAGGTTACTCCGGTGGGAGAGGATCATAATTAGAAACGTTTGGGGGTCATCTCGAGAAAAGAGGCTGAGATTTTGAGGTAAAGAAAGAGAGAGGTGTTGAAAGATAATGTGGTGGCAGAAAGCTACATAGAGAAGAGGAAAAAAATGGAGTCATGTTAGGGGCTTGTAGAAATGAGACAAACATCCACATGGGTACCATTGCCTCAAGTGTTATATTTTTACCGCCATAGCAGGGGATTTCATCATTGTTTAAGTACAGTGATTCCCTGAGTGACGGATAACCCTGTAGGCCTTGTATTCAACCCTGCAGGGATGTTTTCTTTACTGTAAAGAGACTATTAGACTAATTCATAAGCATGACTGCACTGCCCTCATTGCTTTCTTTGTCCTCTCATGAGGAGCTGCAGCCTTAGGCCACGTGGACATTGAGGACATAAGTGTCACTCTCTCTCTTTTGTCTACACCCCCTGTCACTCCTTTGGTATTTTCTACATGGCCTTAGGTGATGCTGAAGGGTGACCTATTCGAACAACTCACTTTCTTCACCAACTAATAGCTTAACTTGCATCAGTAACTCCTAATGCCCCGAGGCGGCGCTGCCACTGCTCTGCTTCTTCAAGAGACAGATACACGTGCCGCAGGGAATTTTGATAGGTTGGTACAGTATTCGCCAATTATAAGTGTTATCCTCTCCATGCTACTGTCAAGAATGGTTTGGTTTGGCGTCCAATCTAGACAAAATGAAAGCCACAACTTAAAGAAACGTGGTTTTGAAAACAGCAGCCTACATGTTTGGGTTGGATACACAATGCAACGCTGCTGCAAAAATTCTTTAACAGACACTAAAATTAATATTCAAAATCATGAGCTTCTTTCTGGTATGCAGTTTTAAGTTCTCCCTCTTGTTTGGGATAAGTAGAACCTGATAAGTTTAAAACTCAGCCTTGATTTCAAACAGGAAGTGTTTTTTTTTCTAAAATGATGTTCAAATCTCCCATAGGTCCTGTTTCTGCAGAATTGTATTGGCTTTTGAGAATATATTTGCAGTCAGTGGGGGTCTTCAGTCAGTCAGAAAGGTGTCAGTCATTTAGTGAGTGATGATGGACTCATTTCGATGATGGACTTAAAGGACTGGTTAATGCCAACTTCAACAAAATTTTCACTAAAAGTTCTGAATTTCTTGGAAATGTTCCTGTAGCTGATGGATTTTCCAGACTCCATCTCTGTCTAAAGGCAAATTCATCTTGAAAAGCTCCAATCCCCAACATTTGTGCAGAACAGAACTCTTTTTCAGACCAGTCAGACCAGCGTCATTTTAGGAGAATTAAGTGTTGGCTGAAGGCGGGGTTTACTTGTACTTCAAGCTGTTTGCTATAGCTTTCTACATTGTGGTGATAAACTCAGATATAGCTGTAGTATAGCGCCAATTTTACCAGAACTTGAGCTAATCACTGCATTAGCACACTGGGTCTTCTATTTTCTGATGCATTTTTTCGAATCCGTACACCGAAAAACGTCATACACTCGGACCTTGCAACCTGAATCAGATGTGTTTTTATCTGCCTTCACTGCGAAAATTAATAGAATGTGGCAAGTAGTTTCATATTGTGAGCCCGTGGCTTTTTCACCACTTAATAATCCCTCTGGATCCATCCTGACAGAGAGCTTCATACATCATCCACGTCATAGCACTGTGCCAAGTTGGAAAGATGAAGAGCAACTTTTTAATACAGTCTCTGTTGTGACCTGTATGTAGGCTTCAAACTTAGGCCTTTATCTGTTATATTTTCATGGTTGATATCCACATAATACACCAGCAAACTATGGGGTTTAAAGTGAGGTTTCGGTACGAGATGGAGAGAGAGTAACCTTGCAAAGCATATGGATACGTCCATTTCCGTGTTTCTCACTGGCAAATCCATTTTGCAAAGCTCCCGTCTGAACTGTTTGGGCCCAGTTAGAAAGTGACAGGACCAATCAGCATCGAGGGACAGTACTTTCGGGCGCAGCAGAGTCATGACATAAGCAAGCAGCAACAAGAGGCCGGTGCAGCGCGTAAGCCATTAGTGTGGATGCTGCTAAAGCGCCAGTTTTATCGGAACTTGATGACATTTCTTTGTTAAAAGAAGAACAAAGAACAGCATTGAGTTATTTTCTTTTCAAAAAGGACAAGTCATGTACTGATATGTCTACAGTCGCCATGGTTTGCGTTATTCAGTCCCTATGGAGTTTACTCCTTTGGTATGGGCACAGCTTGGTCGTGGCTACGTCACGTGTTTTGTTGCTCTGATTGGCCCGTAAAGTTGTGACAGACAGAATGTTCATCCAATCACGCTCAGAGTTTTTTTTCTCCTCTGACATGGAGAACACATTTAAAGGGATGATGCTGCTTCTATGACCTGTTGAATCCTGACTATATGATAATTAACTTTGACCTATTTAGTCTCAGTCACTGTCTGTGAAATTGCGTGTTTCTATTTTTTTGGTGTCAACTCATTTTTAATGTAAGTCTTATTAAATTATTTGGGATGCTGAAACTTTTTAAAAAATATGCTGCAATCAAGACTTAAGTGCATTGAATTTTGAATAATCTATAATTAAATGTATAATGTGCACACATGGAAGAGGGAGAGAGAGGGAAAGCACCAAAACAGGACTTGAATCTTAAAGCCTGGCTGTCTTCTGTGAAACCGTCGGGTCAATCAGAAATTTATGAAATTCCCTGAAGTCTGCAACCACAAACTAAGCGCTGTCTCACACCAGCGAGTCATGCAGGCAGCGCGTAAACTCTGAGATCTGTGTAGGTTCACCAGTGCAGGCATAGTGCCATATTTGCCATGAAACCACGGCTAGTGGTTGCGTAAAAACGCAGGATGAGTGCCTGTAAACATCACTCCATCATCTCTTCTTTCATAATTTTCACACCTCAAATCATGCATCATATGTTATAGTAACAGTGAAAACAAGTGCATTGTGCAACACGTATAGCCATCTGTGTAAAACACAGCACGCCGTGCAACACATGGTGCGATGTCAAAGCTTACAGCATATATGTATCAGTCATCAGTCATGTATCCGTATACGGATACATGACTGATTTAAGGAAAGCCTCAAGGCAGATAATTTGCCTCTAGGAATTTTTTTAATCGAATCAATCGGATAATTCGAGGAATCGTTTCAGCCCTACATGATACCATCTTTCCATCGCACACTCTTCAGTGTGGTTGCATATGTTGTTGTAATTCACTTCCTGCCAGAGTACCATACTGTATAGCTCTAGTATACTCAAGTGCCCATATGAACAGTTTATTATACATAAAAGCATTTCCTTTGATGCAGATCTATGGTTTAAACTAAGATACTACTTGGCTTGACCTTTTACTCGTCCATGCAGTATCAAGGAGCGAGGTTACAGACTGTGTGTTCTGTAGTTGCATCCTCCTCTTTTGATTCATATTCATCATATTCTTGTTGGCACTACTATAGATAAGAGCATAGACTGAACTTCCACTGATAATAGAAGAGAAAATAAAATGTTTCTCCCACTTGCTAACTGTAGTGGCTAACATGTGGCTGTTGTTTTGAACAGAAGTCACCTTCAATTTAACAAATACTGCCACATTTTCAAAATCTGCTAACTGAAGTATATTCTGAGTGCTAAGTGACATTTTCTAAAATGTTCCTGCAGAGTTCTGGTATACCTGTTGCCCTGTTTGCAGTTGTACCAATAATCAGACAAAGTAGCATTCATGGCTTTAACAACTGTGGTATTTTGGGGCCCAGATAGTCTGGTGGTTTAGTTGTGCCCTGCATAAAGAAGCTAGTCTTCCAAATGGGCAACCTTTGAATCTAACCTGCAGCTCCTCTCCCTAATTTCCTACACTATCAACCATCCTGTCCTCTTTGAGTAAAGGCATAAATTTCCAGCTCTTGTGTTTTAAACATGCTGTTACCTGTCTGAATAAATCAGGGACTTGATTCTTCCTAAATTAATCCAGCATTATTCCCAACCTTTGGAGGTGACCCAGTGAGTCATGAGTTCTACAAAAAAACACATTTTGATGAGTTGAATAATTTGTATTCTAGAACATCCACAGACTTAAACAAGGGCTGATACTTTCTCATGCTTTCACTGCATTTATGTTGAGTTTTACTGAGTTTGTTTTGAAATGGACAGTGGTAAGACATATTTTTTGCAGGATGTGCGTGTACAGCATCAGCCCCCAGCAAACTACACTCAAAGTAAAACCCAGCCAAGGTGAGGTGAGATATTAAGGCTCTGAATGGGCTCTGTGTCTGCTTTGAAGTAAATAAGGTGATGCCCGGTCTACATATAACACAACATCTTTTTACTATACTGATATGGAGCTAATAAAGTTATCTAAATATGTATGTGCTTGTCATCTGAGAATATTTCCATGTGTTGTCCTCTCATCTGTCAATATAGGAGGGCAGAGGAATGACATTATCCTTTTTGAGGTGGAACACATGACATTCACACGTCTTGAGTTGCTCTAATAATCCAGGTGGCTTCTCATAACTCAGTTCAGTAATCAGTGACAGAATAACCTGGAAGTCACACCCAGAATTCATGCACATTATCAGAGGGGCAACGAGCAAGGTGGATTTGGAAACTTCCACTTTCTTACCATGTCAGCAAGGATATTGGACTACATGGCCCGACTCAGGGACTGACCTCCTCCTTAAAATCGTAACATATTTTTGGCTACCTGCCAGGGTCAGCCCTACATATGGGTTTATATGTGACAGGCTGACTGAGTGAGTGAGTGACTATGCTTTCAAAGCTGTACAGAGCTGCGCTATTGGTAGAGTTTAGTCATTCTCAAAGCTGTCTATAATGGCTGCCTCCACTGCGGTGATAACCTCGGATGTAGCTTTAGCATAGCGTTAGTGTTACTAGTACTGGAACAGGAATGCAACAGAATTTCTGGTTGTAAATATTGAACATGTTTAACCCATAATTCATACAACGTCTGCACCACGCTTGGAAATGCAGCAGTTTTGATCCAACATACGGTGAGCAACCTCTCACTGGAAGTGTGTCTGGAGCGCTGTGCCACACAGTGGAGCCTTGAGCAGCTTTAGATGAGAGGGCACAAGATCACTGGGAACTAATTCACATTGGGATAGTATTAAAAACAGATTATTTTTTCTGTCTGGGGTTGATTTGCCATTTATTTGGACTTGATTCCATGATTTTTCTACCTCTATGTGGGTGAATATATTACAGCCTTTTAATAATATAGTAGAAAGGTTTATGTGGTCTGTATGGAATGTGTGGTTTCATGTACAATTCTGTGGTTTCCCACCTCTAAAGTTAACTTTTCTTTATCAATAATATCTCTGTGACTAACTGACCTCCAGATGGGATCCTGTGCATGGTGTTGTATTTTGAAGTTGACTGGATACTTTGCATGTTTTTTCAGGCTGTTGGATCAATCTGCTTCATGTGGATTGACACAGTTTGGCAGCAGAAACCAGCCTCACAGCAAGTGTCTTAATTCACAGACACTGATGCAAATAGACATGGCCAGTTAAAGTAAAAAAACCAAACCAAAACAAAAACAAACAACAAAAACAAAAAACTGTGCTGATTAGGGAATGGCCAAGAGATCTGGGAATGACATTGCTTTAGGAGAGTGAAGACAAAAAGAGGGAGGAAAGATGAAAAATGTAGAGAGAGAGAGAGAGAGAGAGAGGTTAACAAACTGTTAGTGAGTCTGAACATTTCTGTAGGGAGGTTTAGAGAGGGCGAAGAAGAGGAGGAGAAAGGGTCAGAGGGTGAGGGTTTCTTTATAAGAGATGCTACATGCAATTTTTCCTGAAATCAGGAAAACAATTCCTCCTCTGCTCGACTTGAAAATAAATAATCTGCAAATAAAATGTGTAAAAATTACCTTGGCATGGCTATAATATAATCTAGAAGTCTTGGGCTGTCAGTGGCTCAATCTTTTCCATGTGCTGAGAGATCTGGAGCTGTCAGGATGATGAGGATGAAAGTGTTCTTTGTGTTAAAGCTTTGTTAAAAATAGTGAATTTCATATCACATCTTTCACCCTATATATCATCAGTGCTTTATGTTTTATATATTAGACCTCGAGTCACAATCCATTCTTTGTGAATCAGGTCCTTAGTGTTTTGCTTACTTTATAGTGATGTCTATTACCTCTTAAGTTTGTATCTGTGTCCTTCAGTTGAAAAAGGTGCCCCTTTTAACCTCACTGCATGCAGCCCTTTATGCACTTTATTGTAGCTTCAGTTGGGTTGGTTGTAAAGTTATGAAGTCTGTGATCTAATGTAAAAATATCAAAAGGCAAATTAAGATTCACTTCAAGGATATAGTTTGAGGGCAATGGAATATTCTGTTTTCAGCTATAGGCATAGTGTACTAATGAGGCAATCTCTGAATGGCTTGCAGATCAGTTTCAGGATATCTATTTAAAATCCCTCCAACGGATTGAAAATTTTCACACATGTTGCTGATTTATGCTAAATGTATTTTGTTGAATTAATCCCAGAAAGTTAATTCATAAAGGAGGTTAATATGTGGATTTGACTCTATATTAATTCTCTTCATTTATCTAAACTACATTGTGGGCATGTTAAAGAGTACTTGAGAGCATCTTCAGTACAAGTGCAACTATATAGTCTCTTGTAGTATCCTGACACATTTCAAAACTCAAGGCTGTGTGTGAATGCGTAATTAAATTCATTCCAAACAGTCTGGCTATTCCTTTATAGCAGACCAGGGCTAAAGATGTAGAAAAGTTTATCTGGGGACAAGCTCTGACCAAACTTGATATCAGGACCAGATCTCCTTATACCAGTCAACACAAAGAAGTTTGGTGCATTTAATTTCAGTCAGTCCAGCAATATAGTCTATAGCCGAAAAGAAAGGGGAAGGTTCAAGATTCGTAGTCACTCTTGTTCTGCTAGTGAGAATCTTAAAGCAGAGAGGCTCCATTTAAGTGGTAAAATATTAGATATAAACAACATTTAATGAGACAAGAGAGTTGCACCTGTATAGACACAGTTTGACATGTCCTTGAGGACAATTTCCATGGCATTCATAAAAATCTAAAGTTTCTGTTCAGGTATATGACTCCTTTAGTGCTATTTCTTTGCCATGTGGAGTTTGCAATCCTGACAGCTGCTGGTACAACTGTAGTTCAATAGGTAAAGTCAGTTCATTTGCAACTGGAAGGTCATGGCTTCAATCCCCAGCTCCTGCAGTCATATGTTGATGCATCCTCTGGCAAGACATCCAACCGAAATTTGCTCCTGCATCTGATCGTGAACATGTACGGATTGGTATGAATGAGATTAGCAGACTCTCATGGCTACTTCACATAGCAGCCTTCACCATCAGTGCATGGATTTGGAGTGAATTGGTGTAAATGGGTAAGTCTGACCCAGGGTGAGAATTGCTTGGGGGGTTGGCAGGGATTCCCCCACTTCTACATCTTATACCCACAGATGATACATTTTCATCTCCCGGGAGGGGAGGATAATTTTATTGTGAATGCATCCAGCTCTTTAACACTAGAACCGCCATTATATAAAATTTACGTGAGGCTGTTCTTCAATTGTGTCGAACTTCATATTGATAAAATCTTAAAGTTTGTTTTGTATCACCTGGTGTCATAAAATAATGTTGCATAAATCCAAATTTAAATACTTGCTATTTATACCTAGAACTGCCATGCGGGTAAAATGTACCCCATAAGGAAGCATTGATTTTCCCTGTTTCATTTCATCCTAATAGATGAACAATAGATATTGCCATGGAAAAACCTCCTCTCTATTGCTGCACTGGCTTACCACATGCCATAGATCAATCTTCAACATGAAAACCACAGGCAAAAAAAAAAAAAAAAAAAAAAAAAAAATTCATCATGTTGAAGTGCAGTAGATTTACTCACTGCTTGAAGTGAAGAAGAATCTGGTGCTGGGGAGGTTTCCGGACTGAGTGATCAGTCGTAAGACAATTTTGGATGTGATCATTATGGGACAGTGTTCAAGTTGTCTTTCTGAGGTTAATAAGCTGTTTGTTGACTGTGGTTGATGAATTACTATTAATCAGTGCTATTTATGAAAATCCGGGCACTCTAATACCAGGTAAATTTTACCCATTGGCTGTTTTAGGTATGAAGAGAACCCTGGCGGTTCTAGTGTTAACAGTGATCTAATGTCAGCATTCGCTGTGCGACTGAAATGTTGATCCTAACCAGAGCTCAGTGTGCTCATACTACAGTCCAATAGTCATGCATGGCCTGAACAAAGACAGAACCACTCGCTATCAAATGCACACATGACATCTCAATCAAATACAAATAGCAGTTAAAAAGTAAACATCGCTGTCACCTATGGGAGTTTAACGCTCTTTTAGTAGGGATGGGAATCAAGAACCAATCCAGTTCAGAACTGGTTCCAGTTGGTTCAATCCATTGACGTCATTTACATTTAATCTCAACGGTTCCCTTATCAATGCCTTACTTTCCATGTGCCCTGAAAAACACGGTCTGGTGAGAGAGCGCAAACAAGAACAAAGGAGTCAATTTAAGCTTGTTGTCCTCCAAAACACATAATGTTTAACTTTTGTAGTTATCAGAACTGTTTATTATAGCCAGTTATTGAAGTGTGCTTGTCATTGACTCTCACTGAAGGAGACATACATCTTGTTTTGTGTTCAGGGAAACAGTTGTTAATAGTGAAAACCTATATTTAGTGTACTTTGTCCTAAAGGAAAATTCACAGGAAGGAATCGATAAAGGAATTGATAAAGAAGTGAATCGATAAGAAGAATGGATAATGGTCTTGATATATATATAAAAAAATGTATTAATTCCCATCCCTACTTTATAGTGTTCGGGAATCTGCTCATGGCTTTTAGATTTATGAAATGGGTGCTTCTTATATACTGTTAGATTTTAAAGCAGAAAGAGTATGAAGATTATTGTATGTCAGTATGAGTTATAAAGAAAGAAAAGATAAACACACTTGAAACTAGATGACAGAAACCATTCAAAGAAGACACAGAAAACATAACTCAGTCTAGACAGCTGCTTCAAGTCTTTTAGAAAAAGAAAGGAAAGGAAAAAACATCAAACTTTAACAGTTACAAGGCAGCAAAACTCAATAAGGTGCTGTGGTCATTCATGCAGTTCCATTTAACCATGTCTAAGTTCATTATCAGTGGGAACATTTAGTTTAATGTGAATACTGAAGGCTAGGAAGGCTTATTTTAGAGGTTACTGCCCCTATTGATGCACTGCAACACACCGTCTCTAAAGAGACTATCTTTTAGGTGGAGGAATTTTAAACATTATAAATCAAAGAAATCATTTTAGAAGTAATATTATGATTCAATCATCATTTTTAGTAAAGTAGTCATGTGATGGGTTAATAGTGTACAAAGAGAGTCGTTATAGCCTGATGGAACCCTAACTGGGTGTTACAAAGACTGTAGTGTACTTAGGCCTTTATATTTCCATCCCCTTTTTGAAACATTAACTGTCCTTTATCATATTATTATTCATCAGATGTCCACTCCTCTGACCTGCCTTCCTCCCTAGCGCACAGACAGAAAATAGACTATCTGCCTCTAATGTGTTTGACTCAGACAGATAATACTGAGGCAGCAGGGTGTGTTTTTCTGTATCTGTCTGGATATGAGGCATCAGTGGAGGCGCAGCACTGCAGTCACAGCAGCAGGTAAATTGGTAATTAGTAATCTTGTCTATTTATCTCCCCTGCAGTGAGGATGGAGCCTCTCTCTTGGTGATTATGTACGCCGGCACAAGCTTCAAGTCCTGAGTTGTTTTCGTGCAGAGTGGCGCGAGATGAGCCTCGGTTGTGCTGTTTATATTTAATAAAATCACCCGTGTACGTCGACTATTCCCGCGTGTGCCTGCTTCTATGACTCTTAAAGACATCGGACCCTGTTACTACTTACTGAAGGTGTGTCTCATTTCATTTAATGTCCCTCTGCTCCCCTGTCCTCCGATGACCCAAGGAAATTGATTGGGCCCGCCATCGTAAATGACATCTCAATTTTCTTAATTCTGCTCGGAGGAGCGAGAAGAGCAGAGGCTTGATTAGAGTAAAGGGATCGTCCTAAGTGGGAACCTTTATCAGATAGGCACATTGGAAATGAATTAATGATTGGATGGAGTAAGTGATCTGATGTATTAGGCCGCTTTCAAGCAGCACTGCCATGACACTGCTGTTATGTCCAACTAACAGCAAATAAGGGGAGGTTTAATGGCAAGTTTTATTTGTTTTTCTAATTAAACTTATCAGATAAGTGTTAAGTGTGATTATGGAAGCATAAAAATTAACCTTTACCAACTTCCGTTATGTCCTTTTTTAAAACAACAGCTTCTTCTTCTTGCTCCTTTTCCAATATCATAGTGGATATTTGCTCCTATCAGGTAATAAGGAGTTTTTCCTTGTTTGTGATGTGAATAAGTGCATTGAAGAACAGCTGCTATGTGGTACTGGTTATTGCTTGGGTATGTTAGGACTGTGTATTTAAATACATGTCCTTTGATATGGAGTTGTCTTCTCTTTCCATCTGACTCTTGGCATCAGACTTGATGATGTGAGGCTTGCATGCAGCTGCTCGGTCTTGGACACCGATTCCATGAAGCTTCCACTGCAAAGTTTTTGTGCTTACATTAATGTCAGTGGAAGTTCAGAATTCTTCAGCTATGGACTTTTACACACCACACACCTAAAGCAGGGTACACACATAAGGATTTTCTATATCTTAAGAGATTTTTTATCTGTTAGAGACCCCACACATGAAGATAAAAAATCAGGCATTGAACAGTTTTGATCTTACCGTGTGTGGTGTGCTCTGATAATCTCAACACAGCACACCACACACATCATGATTCTGTCCCACCACCAATCTAGAATCTTGTCCTCCAAGCCAAAAATCTCACGTGATCACACGTGATCTAACAAAAACGAAGAAGAAACATAGCAACAACTGGAAAACACAACACGCAACATGGAAGAGGACATACAAGAAGAGGGAATGATGGTGTTCTTGGGACTATTTTTAACGGAAAAATCCCGAACTACAAAAAGTGGAGTGGAGAAAATCTTGGTGACAGCACAAACACGGACTTTATGTTTATAAATGGATGTTGAAAAAGCATTCTCGGGCTTCCCACAGCTCCACAAGCTGGTCCTCCATTTCAGAAGTTCACCGAACTTTATGATGCTTCAGCAGGTCAGCCAGACTTGTTTTTATTTACGCCTGCTTCCTTGTTCCTCAGTCAGCTCGCTTCTTGATTGGCTACATTCCATTCCACGTCACAATTCACAGAGTTGGCTTTCCCCACACACAATTAGATTTTTAGTCGTTAATATTGAACAAGTTTAATATTTATGATTGTCGGCCCGACCATTTTCGGAGCCGATTATCGGGGCAAATTCACTCTTAACACACCTCAGACCACAGGATAATCTTATAGGATAATCTTATAAGAAATAAGATAATCGAGCGTTTGCCGTCCTTGGTCGGGAAGGTGGAAAATCTGGACAAAAACAGCCCGATTATCTTTTTGTGTGTACCCCGCTTTAGCAGTTGTTGACCTGATCTGAGTTGATGCTGTTCCTGAACGCTTCCACTTTCTAATAACATCACTGACATTTGAATATCCAGCAGGGATTAAATTTCCTGAACTGTCTTATTTCAAAGGTGGCATCCATCACAGTACCACGCTGGAAGTCACTGAGCTTTACAGAACGACCCATTTATATCACAAATGTTTGCAGTTGGAGACTGCATGGCCCAGTGCTAGTTTTACAAACCTGTGGGAAAGGATCTGATTGAAACACCTGAATTCTGTATTAAAACAGGTGTGGCCAAATACTTTTGTTCATATAGTGTACTTGTAAATCCAATTGATCAATAAGCTCTGCCCTCCAGCGCCTTAGGAAAGTCATCTATCTCACAACCTCTTAATGCACTTGGAAATCTGGATAATAGACCTCCATAGAAAAGTATTGGAGGTTTTAATTTCCTGCAAATATTTTGAAATTCATACAGTTACAACTTACACTGTGCATGGGTATATAAGCAGTGATGTGTCTCTTTTGAATTATCTGGCAGACGACACAGTCACCTCAACATAGAGAAGATAAAGACTTCTACATTTATTCTAAGGTAAGGCAACAAAGTGTTGACAAAGTTTGCTGCAAAGTGACAAATATATAAACTTATACATTATAATAACATCAGTTATAACATCAAGTTAGTATTTGTAATCTTTCATTATCACAAAGTTTGTGGCTAAACTTGTGGTTGAACAGCTTGACATTTGTCTGTCTGAATGAGGTCACAGGGCAGGCCTAAGCGACAGGTCAGCTGGGGGCTGATGAATTTATACAGTCTCTAAATCTAGGTATTTTGTCCATTTTCCCCTCCAACATTATAGGTGTAGTGTATGATACACAAAAAGAGCCGTTTTTTTTAAACTTGAGCCAATAAGTCATGCAGCTTGTCTTTTGGAAATCGGTGCAGATACTACTTAATTATATCTTCGACCAAATGGTGTATAGAATTGAATTATATCATTAATGCAAAACTGCCTTTTAAATCCATCTGCTTTGCCTTGGCTCTGCTTCTAATTAATCTTATTTTAGGAATATGGCAGTTTTATCTTGGATTAAAGAAATGGAAGAAAGATGGGACCATTAAGGGAAATATTACAGAAAGAAAAGTGTGAAAACATACTAGTATAGGATGGAGTTTTTAGTTGAAGGGATTGCTCTGTTGCTCACAGTCAGCAAAGGATAAAAAGCTGTCACATGCCAAGCCAGCAAATTAAGGTGCAGAAATATCTTTAGGTCTGGGAGATTGGAGAAGATATTTAACCAAACTTACACAGATTAAACTTAGCTCAAACTAAGCTTAAGAGTTATCTTTACCCATTTTATTTAGGTAAGGCATAACCGACGCGTTTCGACTTCTTCAGCGTTGTTAACAATGTGTGGAAGAACACCTTAAATACATGAAGCGCGCCAGGCAGTGCACGTGCATCCTTCAAAATAAAACTCTTAAGCCTTCCAGGAAAAGACAAGTATTGTACTCAAGTAAAAGTAAGTTACTTTAGATAAAATTTACTTAAGTAGAAGTTAAAAGTACTAATCTGTGAATCTACTCAAGTAAAAGTTAAAAGTAGGTCATTTAAAATTTACTCAAAGTACTGAGTAGCTACTTTTGATCCCTGAGGGAGTTTTACATTAAAATAGGATCTTTTCTTTATGTGTATTTTATGTTTGTTGGAACAGCTAGCTAGCTTTCTTTACATTTCAATGTGGCACACATCCTTTCGTAAGTTTCTTCAAATTGAGAATCATATCTTTTGAGTCTTGCTGAATTAAGCTGAGAAGCCTCTGATTGATTATCACCAGCAACCAGGATTTGAAAAGAACAGATCAACAGTCTTTAGAGGATGCACTGGCCATGCTCTAACCTGTATACACTATCTTGACATGCCTCTTATTGATCCCACAAGGGAAAAGAGAAGAAACACAAGGAGTCTTGATCTTCAGGTAGTTATGAAGAATGCTGGTCAGACATAGGAATGCCTGGATCAAGATGCTTTGGCAGTCCCTGTTTTGTTACTTTTTAAGGTAAATAATAATAATGATGATAACAATAATGATAATAATACTCAAGGTTTCAAAAATAAATGTAAGAGTTTTGAATCTTTGTCTGATATGAAGTTATATAGTTTTACGTAACTGTGATCAGTGGTTTCCAAAGTGGGGGTCATGAGACAGTGAAGAGGGGTCGCGGGATGCTTTCCATCATCCGTGTGAATAAACACAAACATCAGTCTGATTAATGATTGATTGGCATATTAAAGATATTAAACTTGGCCCATTTGGTCACTGTTTTTTTCTTTTTTGGGAAAAAGCTCCCTTATCCTTAAAGAAAAAAACTACACTAAACAATTTGCCTGTGTCATATTAACATCTTAATAACCAGTTCAAAGTGTCTCAGTTTACCTGAGGTTTATTCATTACACTGTTTGTTATAATGGTCCAGTGAGAGCCAATGTCAAAACCAATCACATTCAGTATGACAGGTTAATGGATAACGCTATATAGTCTCTTTAAGTTTGAAAATCACGTCTACTACAACATGTTTATGTCAAGTTGGCAGTAAAGAAATTGGAAGGTTATTTTTCTTTGTTAATGTCAAGTTGTCATGACAACGACTTCTGAAATGATGTCAACTTTGGATGAAAGGCAACATAATTGAGCAAATGACATTTAAAGACAACATTCATTCATAAAGCCTCATTCATGTAAAGGACAAGTGTTATGTCATAATCAAGACTGTGCCATGTCAGCCTTATACATTTCCCTTCAAATAAAGTGTTACTAAACAACCTCAACTCAATAGTTTATATTTTGCTGTGACAACTATGCAGTATATGTGCATTTGTCAGTGTTTGTGCTGAATGTTGTTAGGTTATATTTCAGCAAAATCATGTTTAAATACCTTCAACTGTTTCTCAGATAAATGTTTAATGAGAACAGTTATGCAGTATTCTGTCTCTACTAACAACTTCATCATTTTTTCATATCACAATTCATAATTCATCTGAAAAGTAAACAACCGTTTTTTAGGTTCGCAGTTCATTTTTTTAATGTTTAAGGTGTCTACTGAGAATCTAAATACAGTAGCAAAGTGCATGAAAAAAGAGGATGAAAATAGAGCTCATTTAAAAGAACTGAACATCCCACGAGAGCCCCTTATATAGGTAACCCTGGATGTCCTGAAATTGGTGTCTCTGTTAAATAAAACACTTCATAACACACAAAGACCTCTCTCTAGGGTTACAGCATTATGGACAAAGATATTACAGAGATTTCTGGGTGTTAAACTCTCTTCATATTTCACAGACATCATTTTTGGACTATTATCATTATCTTTAAAATGTTTTTTTAATATGCCCATACATTAGACTATTTTTAATTCCAGCTGTCTGTGCTTAAATGATGCTTTCAAGGTTGTTAAACTACACCATTCATAGTAACATTAGACTCATTATAGGACACTGCCTTTCCTTCCAAATCACTTGAAACAGCCCTATAAGGTTTTTTTTCCCATGTGTCACTTGTACAGAAACATATCTTACTAAGGCGGTCAAATTTTCAACACTGATATACTTGACATGTTTTGTATCTTTTAGGCAGTGTTGAGGGGTTTGCTGCCAATTTTGATAACTGAAAACAAGAAATGACTTTGTATTGAGTTAAGACTTGTACAGCCTATTTTTTGTTGAGGTATCCAAACCATGACCACATTGAAGTTTAGAATACCAATAATGTGACAGCTCAATCCCTATATGATAACACTGAAAGAAACAAACCATAGCAGCTCATTCCATCATTTGCATGAAAGTGTTGAGAACATCCCTTTTTCCCAATGGCTCCTGAGAGAGTGGGATTTGATGAAGAAGGGCCGGCCTTTGATTACAATCCCTTCAAGATCCATTAAACTCTAAACATAATCACTTCCTTTCATTCCACCTCCCCCACATATTGATATTTACACGTGTCTCCCCCCTCAGGTGTCACTCTCAGGGGGGGCCTAAACACCTCCTCCCATCCCACAGGCCCATTCCCTTCGAGGCCTCAGACTAAAGCCGGGAATGCTGAATCTATCCATAAGAGAAAAGGAGAATCCTGTTTAATGCAGCGTAAATGGGATGAAGGGAAAGATGCTGTTGTTAATGTACAGTGAGCTTTTCTGGTTTAATGGCAGGTGTGTGTGGTCTAAGAGCAACAGACCCTCACCAGAACTACAGAAGATGGCCTGGTTATATTTGTGTTTTCAAAAGCATTTGAACTTTTAACACTATGAAACAATGTAAAATTAGACCTGTCAGTGTAAAATCGTATTTGAATGGCTTTGATGAAATTGCACACCTTCTTTGTGTGGCATATAAAAAGTTGTTTGCTGTTAGTCAGTTAGTTATGACTTAATACACATGCAAACTTGTTAGTTTAACTGGAACACTGTAAAATTTTATTTTTCAAGTCAAACACACCTGAGTAAGATAGCTGGGGATCAATTTGCCCTTGCATGCAAACACCCCTGACTGGTCATGTTATTCTCCACAATTGCCAGCTAGTGATGTTGAACAGCAGAAATGCATAGGGACTACAGAGAGCAGAAATGATTAGACAAAGATTTAATGGCAGCAGCCATTTGGTTTCTGAAGGGGGCGTTTGAAGTCAATACTTGGTGGCCACCAAATTAGAAATACTCTCATACTCACTCTCATTCAGCCTAGAAACAGACACAGAGGCACCCCTTGTACAGCACCTGACCTAAATGCATGATTTATTTTGACTAGAATCCTTTTAGAGGCTGTAAACATGGTTGGTTCTACCTCAAAAGTCTGGAGGAACTGTTTTTTTTTATTTGTTTGGTGTGGGATTGATATGTCAACCAGAAGAGTGTCCAAAGAAACTAGCTTAAAGGAACATATTGCACCCACCTTAGCATCATTGGACTTCCTTGTTGTCCAGTTTAAAGACCTACAGTATTCACCTAACTTATGTATGCAATCAGACTGAATGTTTTTATTAATCCATATCTCTTGTTCGTGTTCCCAACCTTGAAAGCAGATGGATTGGCCAGATTCCATGTCAGTCATAAGGCAAATCCATCTTGCAAAGCTCCAATCTGAAAACAGACCTGACCAATTAACGTGATTTGAGGGGGATGAAGCAGGGTATAGTTGGACTGGAAGCCAGTAGCATGGGCTGCAGCCGGTGTAGCAATTAGCTTGGATGTAGCTATAGTTTGGCATAATATAGTTACAGAACTGGCCCACATTTCTTTATAAAAAAAAAAGCAAAGAACAGCACTTAAAGCTTTTCATGACAGCAAAGATGTTGCACTTCTCCTGACCTGCTTCGGCATGGATTTGGGAAAGCTGTGAGCAGGGGTTTAGTTCTGCTGTAAGCCAGTATGAAGAATGGTTGCTGCTGTTGTAGTAACTAGCTCAGAGGTAGCCATAGTAAAGTGGCAACTTTACCAGAACTGCGAAAAATTGTTGAAATTGAAAGCTTTTCCTATTGGCTCAACTCCCTCTTCACAGTGACCCAGTACGCCTGCAGTACTTCTGACACTGCACCAATCTGCATGTCAATCTCATGCTCCCTTTTACCCTCAATCGAGAGCAAGACCCCAAGATACTTGAACTCTTTCACCTGAAGGAGAGACCACTCTCCATTCATAGGGAGCGAATGACGCAGAGAACCATGGCCCCCGACTTGATGGTACTAACCCCCCTTCAAACTGCTTTGCACTCAACTGTAAACAGTCCTAAGGCCCCCCAGGCTGAGGAAGCCAATAGAACCACATCATCTGCAAAATGCAGGGATCGAATTCTGAGGTCCCTGAACTGGAAACCCTCCTTCCCCTGGCTGTGCTTCAAGATCCTGTCCATGAAAATCCCAAACGAAATCAGCGATAAAGGGCAGTGCTGCTGCATGCCAACATGGGTGGGAACGTGTCCAACTTTGTGCACACAACTCTCACTTTGGTTATACGGGGACCTGATGGCTTGCCAAAGTGACCACAGGACCCCATATTCCCACAGTATCCCCCAGAGGAACATGATTTTAAGCCTTCTCCAAGTCTGCAAAACATATATAGACTAGATGAGCAAACTCCCATGCTTCCCCAAGAAGCCCCACAATCAAGAAAAAATTATGTAGTCACACAGTGAATTTTCTTTGTCTTTATTCTTTCAGTAACACCACATTTATAGAAGATTTTGATAAATAACATGTAAAAAGTCAAACAGCAGGATATTTTCATTTGTTTCAATGAGAAGGAGTCAATTAACAAGAAATTTGGTTTAACCCAGCAACAGTAATCAAGCAGAGTGGGACTTGACAAAGGGTCAGTTGGCAACTCTGAATTAGAGTGTCGGAGTGTTTGCTTGACTGCTTGTTTGTCTCACATGTCAGCCTGTAATCGACTGGCAACAAATCGAAGATGTATCCCGCCTCTCGTCCAGTGACAGCTTGGGCTGGCTCCAGCCCCCATGCGTCCCCAAACAAGATAAACAGACAGAAAATGGGTGGGTGATATTATTAGAATTAATTCCAAGGCTAAGAGAGCACTGGTGAAAGCAATCCTGTTTAAGTTTATGTCTCAGTACAAACTGCAAAACAATTGCCTTTTGCTCCAAAAAAAAAAAAAAAAAAACAACCCTGCATTAACTCCTGATTAACTTAACATGCAGGATCCACAGGATGGGCTTAGACAAACCATTCTACATGTAAATGCATGCATGTATGTGTGCCTTTCGTTACACTCTGCTAATTTAATGGGAAAGGGAATAATTGAACTCATAAACTTAGCCAACTGCACCTTTTTTTAATAGCCTTTGTTGATGACTCTTTACCTGCCATCATACTACTTAATGACTGACTAGTACCAGGATTGTCTCCTCCTTCTAATGCAAGTCCAGTGATTGGGTATTAAAAAGCGAGTCTTTTCCATTAAGGGTTTGTTGATGTTTTTTTTATCTCGTCTGGAGTATCACAAATGTTGGACTGATAAATTTTGAGCACATTTTATAAAGTCCTAAAATGTAAAGTGAGGGAAAGTTCACCTTTAAGGAAGCAACATATACTACCGTGTGATCTAATACATATTTATAATTCATGAAAACACAATAAGAAAAGTACATATACAGACTCTGAGTCTATGGTTTGATGGAAAAAAGTGCATGTCCTCTAGGCCTCTCCAAGTTCAAAGTCACGTAAGCTGTATCTCCTCTCAGTTTTATGGCCCAAAATGTACCGAGATATCCTTCCTT
Source organism: Cheilinus undulatus (assembly GCF_018320785.1). Classification (NCBI taxonomy): domain Eukaryota; kingdom Metazoa; phylum Chordata; class Actinopteri; order Labriformes; family Labridae; genus Cheilinus; species Cheilinus undulatus. The sequence goes on along the minus strand of NC_054865.1, from coordinate 42,499,152 downwards.
GAAGTTCTATTGGTTGCCCCAATCAAAAATCAATACTGCTATTTTGAGAACATTTTCCATGGCGAAAATAGCCAAGAGACATGCAACGGCGAACAGCTTGCTGAACCAAATGCCTCTGATCGATGAGTTAGTGAATAATGCATAACCCCATAGAGCAGTACAACTCTGTAAAACCCCTTTAACGGTTCCTGTGCACCTCCTGACCTGTGACAACCATTTCTAAGAAACATGGGAAAGCTGAAGAGCGCACAGCTGCCCACACATGCATACAGTATATTACAGAGTGGCCCTTAAAGACTGTCTGGCTTCAAACTGTCAAGGGAGAGCAAACTGCACTAATGTTGCACTGGCTTGTTATCGCAACAATCTTTCAACGACGACACATGGTGATGCCTTTTATAATTAAAACTCAAGTGGCTCTTTTTCATTTATTTATTCAGGCACGGCTGTTTCCTCCCTTCCACTTTCATGCTTTTTCAAATTGATTTAACTTTTGAAATTGTCACTACAAAATAGGTTAGCTGCTTCAATTACAGAAGTTCTAATTAAAAGCAGAATGCAAATATATTCATAATTGTGTTGCTGTCTTATCTGTTTCATGGCTGGTGTTGCTTTAAAGCAGGCAGGGGGAAAATTACCCAGAGAATTGGGAAAGAGAGAAAGAGTGGGAGAGAGAGAGGGTGAAAGGATGGAAAAAAACCCACAAAGCCCTACAGTGTGATCTAATTAGCTGTCTCCGACACATGACACAGTATTCTGACATGTTCCCTGTCACAGCATCAATTAACTGACTGGAACAATCTTTACTACGTCTTCAGCCCTCCATCACATGCAGACACAGACAGCCATACACAGTAAAGTTAAGAAGAGGGCGGCCATGGTGAGACATACCCGTTTAACACAAAGCTCATTTTAGCACCACTATATTGATGATGATTGACTCCTTCACGCCCCTTTGGCATTTTGATGGGATGAAGCAGATGGCTGTAAGACGCACAAGTGCTGATTAAATGCAGTGGTGGAGAAAAGGGTGAACTTTTAAAGGAAAGTGAGGAAAGTGCCACAATGTCACGCATTCCTGATTGTGTAAGGTGTTTGACATGTGGCCCTGATGTACTTCATTTAAAGCCAAAGTTTTGCCCTCAGTAATTGCTGTTATAAATAATGTAGCTGCAGGTTAATGGAGCTCATCTGTTCCCACTTTAAGGTGTTACCATTGCTGTCAGGTTCATGAAACACATTTTCACACTTTGATTTTGTTATTCCTATCGATGTGTTTGAAAATAATCCAATTGTGAGGGAGCTGGAAAGCAGCCCCCTCACTGAGGTGATAAAGGTCACACTAGACTGCAGAGACTGTCAAGTTCAGTAAATTAATACAGAATGTTATTTTATTTTGTAAACCCTCCTAACGCTTCCTGCCTTCGAGGTCTACTTCCTGTAGGGCGTGTCTTCATGGAGTGCACACATGGGGATGCAGTTAACAGGCCACAGCAGCTGCCAATCACCTTGTTAAGCTAGGTTTGAGTAGGGAAGAGAGAGAGGAGGAGGGAGGGGGAAGTTTATTTAGTTATATTTGCCTTTAATTTACAGTGTTTGGGGTTATTTAGTGATTTTGATTATTCTGTATTGATAACTAGTCTTTTGCAGTGTGTGTTGATGGCTAGGTGAGATCACCCTATATCTCAGAATAGAAATACAGACTAAAACTTTGGAAATAAAATTAGATTCATCTTCCATTTAAGGTTAGAGTAAGGATTAAGCAAATGGTTAGGGTACCAAAAACATGCAAAACATGTAATGAGGCTGAATAAACAGTCTGCTCACTGCTCGTCCTCCATGAAAGCATTTGAATGCAGCCAGCATAGCTTATGTAGCTCTGTTAGCTGTATAAGCTACGTAGGTAACAGAGCTACATAGCCTATGTAACTGCTTAGTTAACGTAGCTAATGCTGAGCTCACAACACAGCTACATAAGCTATGTACCTATGTTATCTGTGTAGCTTAGTGATTTTTAGCTAGGTTTGCTAAGCTCATTTTGCTCAAGATAACTTAATCATAAATAAAAGGGCTATATTGCTAACATTCTACGTAGTTTATGTAGATAAAGCTAGGCTCCCAAAGCAGCTACGTAAGCTATATATTTATGTTACATGTTGTCTGTGTAGCTTTTTTAGCTTTAGCTACATTTGCTTAAGCTCACGTTGCTTAAGTTAACTTAGCTATAGATAACAGAGCTACATAGCTATGTAGCTTATGTAGCAAAAGCTTAACTCACAAAGCAGCTACATAAGCTACTTATCTATGTTATGTACATATCTTAGTCAGCAGTAGCTACATTTGCTAAAGCTCACATTGCTAAAGCTAACTTAGCTCTGTAGCTTAAATAGCTAAAGCAATGCTCACAAAGCACTATATAAGCTACAAAGCTACACTTTTTTTTTCTTCTTCCTCTTGGCAGATTTGCAAACCAGCTACATTCATGCTGCTACCTACTGTATCAGACTGTATACATATGCAAGTGTCCTTTGGTGCAGAATGATGTTACTGATGTGAAGCAGGTCAACAGGGAAGAGAGGCAATCACACCAAAGAGCAGTATCAAACAATTGTGCCTAATGTGAACGCACCCGTAAAGTCTGCACCACAAGTTCGTTCAAGGGGACAATAACATGCATCACAACGCAACACATAGCTTTGCGTGGTATGGCATCATCTTATATTGTATTACAAATGTTGAAAGACTCTGCCTGCTGAACAAACACATAAAACATGATCATGACCTGAAGTCATTATCATTCGTTGTCTAACTTTGACAGTAATTTCAGGAGAAATAATATAAAAACTTGCTTCATTTAACAGAATTAAGCTCCTCAGTACATCTCGCTGTGTGAGCTTTACAAACCCCTATTAACACCTTAAACAAGTTATTAAATTCCCCTTAGAAGCACAAATTTAATCTAGTTTTACACTATAAATAGATAAGAAAACACTGTATGGATAAAGTTCTGCATGTCTGCTCTTATAGATGAATCTGGAGGTATAAACAGAAGTTGACAAGCTGTCATTTCTACAATGGCATGTCACAACAACATCTGCTAGTCCTGCTGTCTGCAGAACTGAACCATTTTCCACTGTTAACATTAAACTTGAGCATTGGAGGAAAACAATAGGTGCACATACACAAGCTATTACTTCATGAAGCATCCCCCTGAATGAAAACACACTTATCAAGGATTCAGATGTCAAAGGCAGCAGCAGATGCTGAGTTGCCACCATAGGACGGCAGTGCCCATAAATCATGTTGAATTCTTCTACAGGAGAGTTATGTGTTAAAACAATGACGAAAACAACTGTAACGAATGGCATTTAAGATGTTAACTTCTCTCCTTTCATGATTGTCACATACAGGCCTGCCCACAGAATTGGCTGAGCCCTGAAAAACCCTGTGAATGGGCCCTCCTCAGTTGTGATATATTGATGATATTAATGCGTGTGTGCTGGATCAGTGGTATGAGTGCATCCTGGCTAACAGGTACTTCATTTTGGAGATGACAAGTGTGTCAAGCTATAATTGGGTTCTGATGTTCAAATTACTCATTTGTGCCAATTTTTCTTCCCTGTTAGAAAAGATAGATATTTATTTACCCTGAAAGAAAATTAATCACTGTTTACACTTGTATTTGCCTGTTTTTCCCACTTTCAGGCCATTTTTGCCTCTTTTAGGCAATTTTTGTTCCACTTCAGTCAATTTTTGGCACTTTTTAATCATTTTTCACCACTTTTTTTCCTGCTAATTGCTGGCCCATCTTTGTGGCTTTAATCCCACTGTTGCCTCTTTTAACCCAATATTTCCCACTTTTAACTTATTTTTTGGCATTTTTAACTACTTTCCACCTCATTTCCCCAGTAGTTAATGTCCCCTTTTGCCTTTTTAACCCATGTTTTGCAGCTTTTGTCCCATTTTTGCCTCTTTCAACATTTTTTTGCCACTTTTGACCCATTTTTGGCACTTTTTAACCACTTTTCACCACATTTTCCCACCAACATTTAGCCCTTTTTGTCTTTCTTAACACATTTTGCTGCTTTTGTGCCATTTTTACCTCATTTCACCAATGTTATTTATGCCAATTTAAACCCCTTTAGGGCTGTTTTTTTTTTTTTTTTTTTTTTTACTGTTTTCATCACTTTTTTCTGCCAGTGTTTGCCCCCTCTATGCCTTTCTAATCAATTTTCAGCTTTGGTCCCATGTTTTGCCTCTTTAAGTAATTTTAACCCATTTTTGGCACTTTTTTAAACCATTTTCACCATTTTTTGTCTGCCAACTTATGCCTTTCTTAACCCCTTTTTCAGTTTTTTTTTTGCACTTTTTAACCCTTTTCCACCACATTTTCCCAACAATCAATGTCCCATTTGCCATTCTAAACCCATTTTTGTAGGTTTTATCCCATTTTTGACTCTAATAGCACAAATTTAACACTTTTTACACTTTTTTTGCCACTCTGTAACCACTGTTTACCACTTTTTCCACAAATTTTTGCCATTTTTAACCTTTTTTTGCCTTATTCCCTTTTTCATTTTTACTCCTATTTCATTACTTTTCTCTCTAAGTTTTTCAGTTCCCTCTTCTTTGTTCTCATGCACCCTGAAGTGTGTGCAGATCATGACTTAATAAGTCTGACATCACTTTCCAAGTAGTCAATGTGCCTATCTTGCTTGGTTTGCTTGTTAACATTACAAAAATAAGGTAATTCTGCTTTTATAAAAGCGGGTTACATTTTGACAAAGGCTGTTTAATACTACAGCATTAATAAACAAAATTCATTTTTTTGTTTTCTTTGATAAGAGTGATTATTATTCAGATTAAATATAATGTTTGGTTATCTCAGATTTTTACAATGGATCATGGTTGGACCCTCCCTTTGGCAGGAACCCAGGACGCTCTCCCCTTTATCGCCCTTACTCACATACATATGGCAAATTATGTTTTGAAGCCAATATTCTCTGTCGGGTATTTGAAAGTGTTTGTTTAACCTTGGCACACACTTTCATCAAAATCCTGCCTGCTTGGTATCTTTTAACTTGGCTCAAATGTTTGAACTGTGTTTCAAAAGCCATCAATTACAGATACACAGTGAGGATGTAAACCGTATAACTGGCTGACTTCACAGACTTCTGTCAGGAAAGCATTTTAATAAACAGGCCTGCTTATTGTGTGGTTTCCTTTGGATGTGTTGGTTTCAACACGCCATCTCACCATGTCAGATTTGTCTTTCTTGGCGCGTTTCTCTAAAGCATACAGGCAGTCACAATTTACAAAGTTTTTCTTTCCACTGAGTGATGTCCACAAGAGTTGATTTGTGTGTTGGAGCACTATGAATTGCTTCATCAATTACAGACATGTTAAACATGTCAAACAATCTTCATGTAGGAGGTGAAATATAATTTTCAGAGTCATCCAAGACTTAGGAAGTGAGTGCAGAATGTAGGGTGGGAAGCAAATCCTCAGTGAACTTAGTTCTAACTTTAGTCATAGGCATCAACTTGTTGGTATTAAATTCTGAACTTACCAGGGCTAAGTGGACCAACGTGTATGAATCTTTGGCATCTATAACTGTACCTTGTGTAGAATGGAGGATCCATACACCCCAGACTTAAGTTTATTTAGAAAACAGCTTTTTCACTTAAGATACAATATTTAAAATTACATATTATGTTAGTTTCTTCTAGATATCTCAGATGAAATTGATGTGCCATATATAAGGTTTTGCTGCTCAGTTGTGTATCCTTTCCTTACATTTTTCTCTCCATCTTCTAAACTCCCCCTGCCTTGTTAAAACATGCACAGGTTCAACAACACTTGTCACTGATTGCAGTCACAAATCCAAAAACAGCATTGCCCTAGAAACCTGATTCCCTCTACTCACTCTGCCTCGTCTCCCAAAAAACATATGTCAAGTATTAAATTAACATTTTAATATAATCAAATAAGCAGTCAGGCATGACAGCTGAGGCAGGTAATCTTACATCAACAGTGATGTCAATCTGTTGTACAAGCTTAATCATTTTAGTAATTTGAATAAAGTCTTATAAGGACTACACTGGACATGATGCTAAACAACCTCTGCCCATATGTGAAATTTTCTGAAACAGGCTGCACACGTCTCAAGTTAAACTAAAGGTTAGTTACAGTAATAGTCTGATGTACTGAAACCAAATATAAATAGAATAGTGTAAAATAATGTCAGTTAAACAAAAAAATGTAGTCTGAAATAAGTGATTGCATAAATACCCACCCTGTTTAAAGTGACTGACCTAATTCTACAGAGGTGCTAGTAGTCTTACAGTTAGTTAAATGAGAATCACCTGAGCACAGTGAATGTGTCTCAAGTGATTTAATATAAAGACAATAGTGTCTGGAAATTCCTGTCACTACTTTAGCAGTATTCCTGGCTACCATTACACCATGAAGTCAAAAGAACACTCCTAGCAACTCAGGATGGATACAAAAAATTTCCAAGGCACTGAACATCCCAGGAAGAATGCCAAGAAATGGAAGGAGCATGGCTCATGTTGTGACTAGAAGAAGCTGTCACTGCTAATACACCCCTGCGCCACCCACATTCACACCCATTCCCTTTTGTCTACTCACCCACTCGCCCATCATTCGTGCCACCATTCAATTCTCCACCCGTGTATTCCCCAGTCTGAGCAGAAGAGGAGAGCGGAGCAGTTTTGCACTTGAAGCAACAAAGCTCGTTTGCAGGTGGTTAATCTAGTTGAAGTCGTCAAATCTTTCAACAGCCGTTCTATTTCATTGCAACATCCACAACCCTCCTTAAAAGAATCCTGGGTCCATCCTCCATTCACTCCTCAACTGCTGTCACATACCACAGGAGCCGGTCCCTCTCCACACTCATCAGCCAAAGCCAACTCAGAACCCCGACCGACTGGACTGGAGACTGACTGACCAACTGACGTATGTACTTAATTAAAAACAATTAAAACGTCTTTTGGCCATAAGGTACATTGAAGTTCATTACTTTGGGAAACGTGTTTTTTTCTGAATTGAGTAATTGTTTTCCTGAGACCTGGCTGTCACTGAACTCTCAACTAAACTGTCACGTGATACCTATGACTCTGAAGGAGTTGCAAGCTTCAGCGGCTGAGATGGGGGAGACTCTGCATACAACTGTTGCCCAGGTTCTTCACCAGTCAAAGCTTTATGGGAGAGTGGCAAAGAGAAATACGCTGTTGAAGAAAACTCATTAAATCTCGACTAGACTTTGCAAAAAGGCATAAGGGAGACTCCATGGCCAGGTGAAGGAAAGTTCTTTGGTGTGATAAGACCCAAATTGTGCTTTTGGCCATCAGACAAGATGCTATGTTTGTTGGACACCCCACACTGCACATCATCACATACCCACAATTCTCACTGTGAAGTACAGTGGTGGCAGCATCATGCTGTGGGGATGCTTCTTGGCAGTCAGCCCTGGAAGGCTTGTAAAGGTAGAAGGTAAAATAAAAGTGGCAAAATATAGGAAAATCCTGGAGGACAATGAGTCTGCAAAAGAACTATGACTTTGGAGATTTTTTTAAGCAAGACAATGACCTGAAAGATACAGCAAAAGCTACACAGAAATGATTTAAAAGACAACAAGGTGAATGTTCTGGAGTGGCCAAGCCAAAGCCCAGACCTCAATCCAAGAGAGAATTTGTAGCTGGACTGGAAAAGGGCTGTTCACACTACATCCCCGTGCAACTTGACAGAGCTTGAGTGGTTTTGCGAAGAAGAATGGAGTAAAATTGCAGTGTCCAGATGTGCAAACCTGATTGAGACCTATCCACACAGACTTAGTGCTCTGATTGCAGCCAAAGGTGCATCTACTAAATACTGCCCTGAAGGGGGTGAATATTTACGCTCTCACTTATTTTACATGACATATTTTTGCTGAATTGATATTACTTGTGGAAATTTGTTTTCACTTTGATATGGAAGGTTTTCTGTCAAAAAAGCCAAATTATGTAAACAGTGATTGATTAATAAAACCAATAACACATCCAGGGGGTGAATACTTTTTATGGGCACTGCATATTTCTCTTCTTTTGCTGATGATCAGCTGATTATGGGTGTTTATTCTAAAGTACTAAACCAATCAGATTCTGCCACAACTTAGTTCAACCAATCATGTGTAGTGCCAGTTTTCTCAGCTCTTGTATCTCCTCATAAATTGCCTTTATATGTGTAGGTTTGGTAAAGAGCCCAGCTCTCAAAGCCCGATGGCTCTCGTGTAGACTGAATGGAGATTTAAAGGTCTTTAGTTTGAAATCATATGTTTAAAGTGATATGTTGCAGCCTCAGTGCATGACTAAAAGCTTTGGTGCTTGGATTTGAGTGGTTTAAAGCCAAATCAAGGAATTAAGGATCCGGTGTTTCTGTAAAGAGTGACACATCCCAGCAAATCACTGGGCCAAGTAATTTGATGTTACAGTTTTGAGTAAAGATATGATGACTTCTTATATACATATCAAAGCATCTTGCAATAATACAACTCCAGAACCAGAATTTGAATTCTCAGAGGTATGGCATTATCAGGGGGGTTTAAAGTATATGCAGTGTTGAAGATTTCAAGATATGCAGCATGCAGTATATTGGCACTTTTGAAAATTTCTTACAGGTGATCTGCCATTTCAAACAAATTTAAGAGGCACTGATTTCTACATGGAGAACCTTTACTGATTCCTTTAAAGAAGCAAAATAACAATTCATAGAAGATTTCTTGGATTATTTAGTACATTATTTGTTCAGGTTAATGGTAATTAGTTAGTTCACTTGTGAAGTGTGGAAATCTCCCTGAATGAACCTCATTAGAACTGAATAAGACTTTTATATCTGTTGGGAAAGGTTGCCTCTGGATGAATGGTGCATAAATCTGAAAAGAAAAGTTGATTAAGGGAACACAATGCTGGCAGATTTCTGCCGGGAATTGCAACCATATCAGGTACAGATGTTTCCATCATTTGTGCTAAATGACAAACCCATGTATTCAATGGGTTATTTTTAAAACCTTAGTGAGGCTAATGAAGGAGCGCTGAGGGTTAGGAAAGCATTGCTCTGACTACTGAGGGTAAGAACATCCAGTAAGAAAGCTTGAAAGAAACTTGCTTTCAAGGATGTTTTTGATTGATCTTTAATCCTAGTATGGCCTTGTTAAGGTGTGAGGTGACACTTTGACTGGAAAGTTTTTGAATGATTTAATTAAGAGGCACAGATCATTATGATTTGAGAAATTTTATTGTTAAGGCTGCCATCAGGGTTTAGAGAAAATAACTGTGTGTATGAACTGGATAAAAACACAGTCTTCTCCACTAGAGAAAAAAAATGTTCTGTCCGTTTTTAATTTCCAGTCATCTTGAAACAAAAGTGTTTGTATAATACAGAGTCTTTAATTTTATGGATTATATTTAACGGCTTTTTTTCCCAAACATTGGGGATCAAATTGACTGTCAGTGTTCGTAAAACAGTCACAGTTGTTCAGGGTGGATGTTTATACATATCATACACAGGATCCTGACACATGAGGTTGACAAAAAAAACAAGATGATTAACCTATCCAAACTAATATGATGAATACTGTAGTTCCAATAACCTAATGGACAGAATGATAAGTTCATGCAATTTCAAGAATTATACCCAAAGTCCTTTTCCTGGGTTAAAAGTGATTACAACAAAAACACATGTATACTTCCAAACACACTGGACTGAACGTCACCAGTTTGCATGGCCACCAATAGATGTGAAACACCACAACCATTCTATCCATGCGGGGAGGAATATATTTATATATTTGAGGAGCAAAGTGCTGACAGTGCTGAGTTTGTCTTCTGAGACTGATCATGAGTCACCACAGGTGATTGGAAGTTACTGTTGATTATTTGTGTTTATTGTTTTGGTTAACAACTCAGAATTGCCAGAATTATCACAATTATTACTGCTGCCATGTTTATAGTTTACATCCAACACATCAGGAAGCTGTATACAGTCATGGACAAGAATACTGGCACCCCTGGAAGTTTTTGTAATTCCATTTTTTTTTTTTTTGTTTACACATGCTTATTTCCTTTATGTGCATTGGAACAACACAAAAAAAGCAGAAGAAAAAAAGGAAAAATTGACATATTTTTACACAAGTAGTAGTTTTAGTAGTAGTAGAGGTGGTTGTAGTTTTCGTTGGACATTCAAAATCTGTGATATTTCTCTGCTGTGGGTTAATTTGTCAAAAAACAATGCATCTGTAGCTATTCTGCCTCTCAGCTGTAGAAAGCAGGGACCCCAGGTTTGACAGGGTGCATAGAACACACTACCATGATTTGGTACCAGATTTAGGCAAGAGAATAAATGCTTGGACTAAAAGTAAAGACTAAAATGTGAGGACTTTTTATGGACTCAAACTAGACTGAAATGTTTTGAATTTCATCAAGTAAAACTAGACTAAAACTAAAAGTAAAGAAATGACTAAAATGTGACTAAAACTAAAATGCATTTCATTTAAAGACTAAAACTAAATTGAATTAAATAAAAAATAGCAGCCAAAATTAACACGGCCCTGAAACTTCAGTTCAACACCATGATTTGCCCATGTATTATGTGGCTATAAACCATGGAACGTTGTTGATAGCGTGCCAAAATTTGTACCCACAGCCACCTAACAGTGACTGAATAAAAAAGCTTCTCTTGATCTTTCAAACTTGGAGCAGCACTATAATGCATGAGCTGGTGCCGTATGAAGATTTCTGTCAGGATGGATGGATTCAGTGTGTTTTAAGGAGTGAAAGAGGCAGAATATTATCTTACCAAACAGTTTGACACATTCTACGAATTTCTGCAGCATCAGACCCAGTGTCAATTTTTTTCCAGATTGCAGACCCCCCAAAAAAAAAAGCATCCAAAAATAACAGACCCAGTGTGCAAAGACCTTTACAAGGTATTAAAATCTTTCACTTCTTCCTCTCCATTCACTCGTTTTCCTGTTTTTTTGTGCACTAGACGGAGTACAGCGCTGCTGCCAATAAACTGGTGTTAGTCCTGTAATTGCAGTCAGAAAGACAAATTAATCATCTGCTGACCTTGAGAAATGAATTCTTTATGAAAACACACATTGCTTTCTAAGGATGGCACCAAACGAAGCAGGGGCGACCATCATAAAAAAAACCCTGACATCTATTGCATAGTCCCGCAATGACATTGTCTTTGGGCAGCGGACCAAAGATCTCAGGGGAGCGAGGCTGTCTGCTCCAAGGTTGTCAAAATTGGATTTGCACATATTAACTGAAATCATGATAAAACACTGGATAGGTTGTGCAAAGGTCGTTTGGTACGAATAATAACTTAGGCCTATTCTGGTGGGATTTTATCAATGGGAACAATTAAAATTGATGTTAATATTTGACTGCAATGCAATTTTTTATGTGTGTAGTCCTGGGGCACTCATCTTGTCTCAGATGGATAAAAGGGAGGCTCTGTGGATAAAAAAATATGCACACATCCCACAGTACTTTCACTTTAGCCATTCCAATTTAAATCAGAAATAGTATAAGGACGCGTGACAACTTCAGGGCTCACTGAACCGAGGAAGGTATTTCCTTACAAATTAAAAGCAAGCAAGACACACTGGAACCCGGGAGTTAGATATTCATTAGAAGATACTTCCCTTTAGGCTGGTGATGGTTTAGACACTGAAATGCAGAAACCACTTGTCCAAACAGATGCTCTGGGAGTCCAATTTAGAGTTTATTAAGCAGCAAACTTGACATTATGCATACAGTATGAAATGATTTTTCTAGCTGCATACTGGTTTACCGGGTCTCCTTAACACACCACTCATACATTCTGGAGCTGAAGATTTAATTTCTCCCTAATGACATGTACCTCCAGTCCAAGTAGCGCATAAATGATAGCATATTTAAGTCTTACAAGATTAATGGAAAGATATTGATGAATGAAAGGGGGGAGAAACAGAGAGAAATTGAGACTGATGGCATTTTTTTTAAGGAGCTCATTAATTTGGATTGATGGAGTCTAAGGATGGAGTCTGTCTGCAGGCTGGAGGAGAGAAAACCAAATATTCCTTACAATTTGAGCAATGCTCTGATATTTCTACCCTCACTGAGGGAGCACGTAGGAGCACATTCTTGTCTGCCATTGTTGCGACTCCTTTTTCAAAATCTCCTTTCAGTGACTCACCTCATCCCCATTCCATTTCTCTTATTTCTATCTCTTACCTTTCAATCACATGGCTCCTCATCTGTCTTTTTCTTCACATCTGTCTACCCCCTTCCCTCTCCTTCCTTCTCTCAGTAATGACTCATTGAACGTGCCCCGACTGTGGAGCACCCTTCATCTGTAAACATGGCATTTTCTGGGCAAGAGGTAGAAATATGGCTGCCATAAGAGAAGGATGGGAAGGCTTTTTTTTCCCAATCAGAGCAAAGAGATCAGGCAAAACTGACGACTCCTAAGACTGCGGCAATAAGAGATGATGAAAAACATCCACTGGAGATATTAAGCTGTCCTCCCCCTCTTTGTTACTGATTTCTATTCCCTCCTCAGGCTCACTTGGTGAGTAAATATGCAAAATATGAAAGAAAGAGAGATAAAGAACGAAAAAAAAAAATTCCCATGACCAAAAATAATTGATTTTGATCTGATGTGGAAGTATAATTGATGTTGGTTGGTTGATTTCACAATAATGAAATGAAAATGGTGCCAACCTCTTTTCCACCCATCCATCCTCTGATTATTTTTCCAATTACTGTCATGTAAAATCATTTGTGACAGCCTCCCTCTCTGTATACCTTCACTGACAGACTATTGTACAGCTCAGCCTCCGTGCAAGCTGTCACATTAAACCGCCTTTGGGGTTATGGGCAGTTCAGTACTCGACATCTGTCTAAGCGAAAAGCATTGTCCTTTGTAGAAATGTGTTTTTTATGTTCCATTGGAAGGACGAATAATGCATTTAGTTGTTCGGTTGTGCCCTGGCATGTGCCAGTGGTCATTTAGTTCTCTCTTTCTCATGTTTTTTTCTTCTTCTTCTTACTTTCTGTAACTGCTTCAGTGACTCCTCTTCTGCACCCTCATCCTATGTTCTCAAGTGCATGTCTCATTATTTCACCACACAGCTCCAAAAAATGATGTTTTAAGGTCATGCAGCATGCGATGGAAATGACCGCAGGCTGACTTGATTACTCCACTTCTTCACTGCTTTCAAGCAGCAAATGGTGTATTTGCTGAGTTGTTCATGATAAATGGCGTTTACTTCGATCTCTCCGTCCATCTCTCTACACACCATCAGTCCCATTTATCTTCATGCCCTTATTCACCCCTTCCCTCAGAAATGTCCTGTTGTGAGAAAAATGCAAGGAAATGATTCAATTACTGACCGCAGTCGTTAAAACAATGAAAACGCTTCAGTCTCAAGTGTCTGTGCGAATCAAGGCGAGGTCTGTGAAGACACAAACAGCTAATAAAGACACTTTTCTAGAGCTCAGTCTCCACGCAGGCCATGACACAGGTCACAAGTTCACAGAGCAAAATAACTCCCTGGGGTATGTATTCAATCTGGTGGTATTTTCTGACACGATCATGTTGGAAATACAGACAATACAAATTTGTTTCAGAGCTGCCTCTGAAAGGACAGTGGTGCAATTTGATGTTTCTTTATAAAATACTTTCTTGTGTAGTCATTTTTTGTTACAAATCAGTCTGTTATACTATGATAGGCGTTAGTACAGGATGATGTTTTGGCAGGTTGTGAGCCCTGTGTCAAAAATACATTTCTACTAATGTAAGGTCTAAAGTGTCTGTGATTTTCACTGGCATAAAGTCCTCTTAAAAGTTGCGTCCTTTCAAAGACAATGTTGGTATTCGTGCTGTAAATGGGCGATTTTACTTCTAGTCAAAACAGAACTGCATTGGGCCTTGTGTCAAAAGGAGCTCAATAAATCGAGACAGTCTGGCTGCAGACTGTTCATCTCTGATGGCCATTCTGATGGCCACTCTTACAGCACTGCATACCTCACAATGGAAGTAAATACCAAAACTTTTAGATTAAACTTTAGGGTTAATGCCTTTAAACCATGGAAACAGATAAAGGTTTGTAGCCTACCTAAAGGTCATTTCAGAGACTGAATAAACAAGTGTTTCTCCATCTCTCCAACTTGGCTCAGCACTATGATGCATGAGATGGTGCTGTATTAAGCTCTCTGCCAGGATGGCTGGATCCAGTGCAAGGTAATAATAATTTTGGATTATTGTTTGTTTTTATTTTCATTTTGTTTTCACTTTCTGTCTTCAATTTCAGTTTAGTTTTAATTAGTTTTTACAGCTGCGTTGTTAGTTTAGACTAGTTTTTATTTTTGCAAGAATGCTTTGTTTTAGTTTAGTTTTTTAGTTTAAGTGTTTTTTTTTTATTTTAGATACATGTTAGGGTTGAGTGAACATCATGCTTTATTTTTACACATTTAAACAGGCTACTTTTTACTTATCACTTTATTAATTTAAAGATGATGTTTGAATACAACTCCAGACATAAAACTACCACTGTTGCCAGTCGGTATGGTTGTGTCAAAGACTGAAACTAAGGGTATTTTGTGTCTACTTTTATTTTAGTTAGTTTTGTGAGCACACTACAAAGTCTTAGTTTTAGTTTATTGGTAAAGCTTATTTTTTATTTAGTTTTTTGTTTACTTAAGATTTTCACATTTTAGTTGTAGTTATTTAGTTAGATTTAGTTAACTGTAATAACCTTGATCCAGAGTGATTTTAAAGATATGACAGACTCACAGGCTCGCAGTACAAAACGATTTGTGAAGGCAAATAAAAACACAACAGACTTTTTTTTTCAAGGTTTTTGTACATGATGTTCAGATCCGAAAAAAAAATAAAAAAATAAAAAATCTGAAAATAACTGACCCAATGTGTAAAAGACCTTTTGGGGTGTAGGCTGTTAAGGTAACAGTTAGGATACCAAAAGTTAAAAGTTAAAAACCTGGTTACAAGACATTTCATAAACCTGAGTATACAGTCTGATTACGAGAAAAAGTCTCACCCTCCATGGAAACAGTCTAACACCTGATTTATGCTTCTGCGTCGCGTTGACGGCGTAGGTACGTCACCATGCCGCTGGGGGTGTGTGGCTGAGTGTGTGTGTGGTTTCAGAGGGGTCACATCCAAATCCTTGTTTATCTTCCAGTTATGGTGACCGAGGTGGAGCGGGTGTGTTTGGAGTTGGAGCTCATTGATATTGACGAACAAATTCTCTCTGTTGCAAATGTTGAAGCGCAGGTGACAGGGAAGACGTTTTTCGGAGGTGGTCTGTACGACCACTAAACGAGTCAAGGCTGAGAACGGGTGAATTTACCACACTGGTTCGCCCACTGAGGGACCTGGATGAAGAAATGACAGTGTTTCCCATACATTCATTTATTTGTGGCAGACTGCCAAATAAATTAGGCCCGCCACAAATAAATTCTGGCGCTACCTGTTCGCCCTCACTCTGTGACTGTAGCGTGTTGTTAAAATGACTATCGTGAATATCTGAGTATAAATTATGTGGAAGTTTTTAGCACCCAGGGTGCATTTCTTGCTGGAGTTTTACTTCTCCCATTGTCCCTGAATGCATCTCTCACAGTAGAGGGCTGTCTTTTTCTCCTCCGCCCATCCAGAAAACTCCTGCACATGTGGCTGGGTTTTTTTATAACAGCGGCAAGAGAAGCAAGGGAGAAGAAGGTAAACAGAACAGCGTGACGAGTTAGCGGCTAGTTAGATGCCTGACCGACATCGAGAAACAGCGCTGGATCTGCAGCATTGAGCAGTTGTTCAACTTTGAAAAGGAGGAGGTCGAACTTACGTGGTTTTCGTTAAAATACGCCGCAAGATGACTCCGAGATAATGGCGGCAGTAACACAACATGCCGCTGAAGACATGAGCCCAGTGTTGTTGAAAAGCCAGGATTTAAAAATCTCATAAAGACATTTAACCCAGAATACAAGTTTGCCTGGGTACGAACATTTTGCTTAAAACTCCCTGCCAGAGTCGTACAAGTCAGAGAGAAGATGGCCCAGCAGCAGACAGATGTGATCCACTTCTCCACAACAACGGAGACTTATCTCAGCCTTACAGTTCAAAACACCAACAACAAGTAATTAAAATGTTCCTGCTTCCAGACAAGTTTTCCCCCCCATGATCACTCAGGAGAGTTTGTTGAATAAGGTCAAAAGACGCTCTCATGTCATGAACTTGTCAGAAACTGGTCCAGCGTTCATCAGCATAGATAACGGACTAATGTTATCACAGCTGTGCCTGAATGAAGGACTAGACTGCAGGGTTTTGGCCTCTGGCTGCATGCAGGATTGGTGAGTTTTGTGAAGGATTGCTTCACTCTTAATGAGGGAAATAATCATTTTATAATCAGCAATAGTAAACATAACAGAAAACATTTCAGGACTTTCCATACACTTTAAAAGACAGAGTATTTCATGATTTATGTATTTTTGATTTATTAGTAAAAGATTGAGTAAAGTCCTTTTCAAAATAAAACTGCTAAATTTCACTTTTTATTTATTTTTACTTTCTGCAAACAATTTTATTAAAAATCCAATGGAACAGTCTATTTTAATCACCGAACTAGTGTCATTTGGGGCCGAATTAAATACAGCTGCTGAGAGGCCATTTCAAAATACTGCAATATATATCATGTATCAGGATATAGCAAAAAATATATCGGGATATCAATAAAAAATGATTGTGCTAATTACCAATGCTGTTAATTTACACAGCAAATTCGGGTCACTGGAATAAACTCTGTGTGAGTTAAAATGAACTCAATCTGAGTGTACATGTGAGACCATTGAATAAACTCTAGAGCCGAGTTAAAGTAACTCTTTTCTGGGAGTTGATTCTTAACTCTTATCAGGAGTTAAAATAAACTCATATGGGAGTTAAAATACTACTCTCACTAAGAGTAAAATTAACTCCCATCTTTAGTTACATGACCTCATTCTCAGTGTTTGTGGTTAATATTTTACAAATATATTTTCTTGTACAGAGGTTATATTTCAGACAACTTTAAACACCGCCAGATGGAAATCTACCATGCCACTAGAACCTACCAATTTTCATTGGTCATTGTGGCTTAGCTGCTGTGCTCTCATCAGGCAGACAGCTTTTGGTCACTTTCAACAGACCATCCCTTGCCATGTGTGGGAAGTGTATAACTCAGTGGACATTTGTCACTCATGGTGCAGATGTATCTAACATCAAATCAACAACAATTCACCAGAAACATGAGCAAATGAAAACCAGCAATAGTAACTGTACAACAGGCAACATCTTAACACATATAAATACATCTAAAAACATCTAAAATACATCTAAACACACAATGCATGATGGGAAAACTCTACTCCCTAGATTTGAAGTGGCAGTAGGGGCGTGGCAACAAAGCTGTTGGGAATGAACTCAGGAACAGAGTTGATTCACTGCTCTCAACACCGTGTGAATGAACTACTTTTTCTAACACTGCTCAGGAGCATCACTAAACACAAGCTGGAGTCTAAATGCGTGAATGTACTCTGAAAATCTAACTCTTTCACTCTTTTTTGTTTAACTCCCATTTTTTTCACTCTGGGGATTTGCTGTGTATGGCAGCTGTGGCATAAACCTTACTTTGGGTGGTGGTCTAATAAATTTGTTAAGCACTCTATGTTGTATGTGAAATATTTGGTAAATGATGCAGTTACACTAAATGACTTGGTTTGGTGTCTTCTAAACAAAAAAAAGTCATCAAAGATGATAATAATTCACACAAATGCCTCAGTTTATTTACATTTTCACTGACAATCTGTCAGTGGAGTTATTTTGGTGGCATTGGCTACTCTTCTGCCTCATGCTTTTACCTCAGTCTGAGAAGAAGAGAGATAAAGAGGTGTGCTCTAAAAATACAACCACCAAAAGTGTGCCAAGATAACGAAGAGTAAACGGGCTAATAGGGGAGAAGCCTTTGGTTCCTTTACTGACACAATACTCAGCCAAAACGAGGATTTTAGAGTCTATACCAGACATGGAGGGGTGAACCCTCTTGAATACACCACCCTTGTCAGACCTATGAAAAATAACAAACACACTTTATGTCACTTTGGAGAAAATCAGTGTTTTTATTAATAAACTTTGAGTTTGCCTGCTTTTGGGAAAAAATTAAGTCAAGAAGTGCTTTTATTTGTTGGACCCTTACCGTCATCTGATACCAGGATTACCAGGATTTGTACGCCAACTAAGTGGCGTACAATAACCTTGGACCCATGTTCTACAGTCTTTTCTTTATATTTTTTCTTTGTGATAAATTCCATCAAATCACCTTTTAAACTGGATTGACCACTTTAAAATGGCTTACCTGTAAATATTTAAATCCAGCATTTTGCCTTTTTAAATAAATGATGCTAAAATTTGACCATGTTTTAAGTGTTTTACTTTCTTTATGCAACTTGAAAAGCCTGCATTGAACTTTGTGTTTCAATGCATTTTAAAACTCTGGAAGCTCCCTTAGATGCTATCTTTTCATATGTTTATGTTTGGGTTCCTCATGCATCTCCAGTCCACATAAACAGAAAGGCTCTTTTGAAGTAAAAGATAGCCTGGTTGAAAAGAGATGCTGTCCATTGTTGAAGTCCATCCAAACTTAACCTGCTGATACTTGTTTTTTATTCAGTGTATTCATCCTGTTCCAGCCCTTCTTCTCAGTCCAGACTGTGCTGTGCTGTGTCAGGACAGGTATTAGGATTCTGGTTTTCAACACTTTCAAGTTTCTCTCACATTCACATGCATGTAGAAAGGAAGGATATAAACAAGTGAGCTGTGAGGTTTTTAAATACTCCTTTTAAAACCCTTCCTGCTGATCGCTCACTTTTTTATGTATCGTTTTCTATTAATGACGTTCTTTTCTTGTAATCAAATAAAATTAATCACCATAAATAAGCAGAAATTAATAACACTGCGCATCATTTAACATTTAGTCAGGTGCAGCTGCTTTTGAACGAATAATTTTTCTGTTTATTCCTGATTAGTGCATTTACTCAGCCCTCCAACACGCTGGTAGTCTAATTAGCTTCTCTGGATAAATGAATAGAAATTGTTTCCTAAGGGCCCCATGAATGGGAGGAATTTTTATAATTCCTTGTTGCTTGAGATGTTAAGGGTTACAAGTTTGATTTATAAAATGCCTTTTTATTTTCATAATTGCACCTCCTCTCCATGAATGCAGACGTATGAAATAATGACCAAGTCTTTCATTTGTGGGGTAGTTAGAGCTCATTTTCCTCTTTTGTGTCCCACACCCCCCTTTTTTTCTATTTTTTTTTCCCCTGGCAAGTGAAGCAGTATGATTTCCTGTGCATTCCTCTTATTGTCCAACTCTTTGTTCTCTTTATTTTTTCTTTCTCTCCTAACTCAGTTGCTCTTTTGCCCTCTGTATCCATGTCTCCTGATCATAATGAGATGTGTCCCTGTTTTAGGAATAAGCAGTCAGAGAATACATGAATTTTTAGTGCCGTCCATTAGAGCATTTATGCTTTATATTCATTTGGGATGGAGATATTTAGGGTTAGGACAATTATTAGGGTAGCTGAATTCCAATACTCATTTAAGCTTTAATTCTATAACCGACAATGAACTAAATTTGATTTTGATAACTTGATATTAACAGATGATCTCTGCTATAATAAGTATGTAAAAGTGCACATGAGAAATTACAATTGATATAAGCACAACTTGAGCTGTTCTTTAGAAAAACGCTTCGCCCACTGGCTGTGCGGAGAATAGTACATTGGCATTAACTGCCCATTGCGTCATGTCCAGGTGTAAGAACAAAAACACTAGGTCAAAATGATCATGAGCAAACATTACAAAGTTAAAGCTGTCCTGAACATAGCCTCATTTAGCAAACTTACAGTAACACTGCTTTGCAAAGTTTGCTGCTGGGCGATGCTCTACATGATGTTACAGACAAAATATGAAGTTATATACACCTGTCACTTTACAGCAAACTTTGCTAACACTACGTTACTTTACCTTAGAGCAAATGTAGACATCCTTGTTCATCTTCTTTATAATGAGCTGACTAACATTTAGCCAATGGATTCTCTAATCCAGGGGTTCCTACGCTTTTCTGCCAATGACTCCCAAAACACTTGTTTTACATCTCACTTTCATTTATACACAATTCTGACTAAATAGTATGATTTTTGAAAAGCATTAACCTGACACACAAGATGGATTTGTTTCACACATCCATCTGGAAAACCTCTCATACACAGCATTTGGGAAAGGGTAGAGCCTTTGAAAAAAACTCGGAGGATGATTGGATGAATGTTTTGTCTGTTACAGCTTTATGGGCCATTGATGTCGTAGTCCCAAACCGACCTGCGCTGCTGCCAAGAATTCCATAGAGAACTGCATAACGCCAAACATGGCAACTTTAGACATGTCAGTATAAGACTTTTGTCATTTTTTTAAAAGAAAACAACTCAGTGCTGTTCTTTGTTCTTCTTTTAAGGAAGAAATGTCATCAAGTTCTGATAAAACTGACACTTCAGCAGCATCCATGCTAATGTCTTTCGCCATAACTGCACCAGCCTCTTCTCGTTGCTTGCATATGTCACAACTCTACCGCACCCGAAAGTACTGCCCCTCGATACTGATTGGTCCTGTCACTTTTTAACTGGGCCCAAATGGTTCAGATGGGAGCTTTGCAAGATGGATTTGCCAGTGAGAAACACGGAAATGAGCAAATCCATCTGCTTTGCAAGATTAGGAAAGCATCCCGCAACCCCCTATTAGTCTCTCTCGAATTTCTGAGGGGTCCTGATACCCCCCCCTTTGGAAAGCACTGCTCTAACCTATCAGGATACCTCGTATCAGTATTGCCCATTGTAGCCCATTTACATCAATGGACCATTTTTTAAACTAATAGCTAAATAATTTTAAATAAAACTGCAGGAAGGTCAATATGTATACTGTTTTCTATGGAGGTCTTTAAACACAATCTTTGAACTGGTAGGATTTGGGCAAACCTTCTTTTTATCCACCCATCCATCCATCCATCCATCCATCCATCCATCCATTTGTTTCATCCATCCATCCATCCATCCATAAAATAAAATACCCTTGATCTTCCATGTTACATTACTACTGGATAATCTAAACTACAGCATCCCTTAATTAAATCACACTAATTGTTTTAATTAATATTTTAAAAGTTAACACATTCACATTGCTGTTTTATTCAAACTATAACATTGTATGATAATTATTGTAACAGTATGAGAATATCTGTGACAGGAGCTTTAATTAGCTCTGTTTTGGTCTGATAAATACTACTTACAGTTGCTGATGTCTGATAATGGACCTGATATTTGTTTAATCTGGAGTTACACACAAGTGTTTGGCCAAAGAAAGAAAAAAACATACCCTTCAGACAGACTTGATAAAGACTGTTGAGGATAAATTTGCTGGAAAATGCAAGAAGCTGAGAAAAGGTGCTATTTCTGATGGTTAAACGCCATACTTCGCAGCCACTTTGTGCATCTGTTGCTTTCGAGCTTCATATTCAACCCCCTCCATTTTAAAGCAGATCTTAAGGCTACTGTCAAGGACTACTCCCCCTGCTTTTCTGAAGCCTTCTTAAAAACAGCAGGAAGGGAGCAACGGCAAGGTCAACACAGCTCTATCCAGCTGAACTTATTAGCCTCATTAAGTAGCTTCAATTTTCCAGCCCTACAGGCAAACTGACAGACCTGTGTCTATTGGCAATACAATACTCTCTGATTGGGCTGGATATATAACATTAATTCAGAGGGTGGAAGACAAGTCAATGGAAATGAAACCAAATTAAGTTAACTAGTAAATACTTGTTTAGTGCATTTGCTAAAGAGAAGGTGAAGATGGATTGGTTTTCTAGAGATGTCCTGATACTTCTTTTCCCTTCTGAAACCAGCTCTGATACCTAAACTTGAGAACTGACTGGTACTTGCTTCCATAAGACACGTTTGAGATAAAATGACAAACATTCTGGGGCAACTGGAAATACATACAGTACTTAGGCATGCTTGGGCCAAAAATCAAGGCTGAAGTAAGATGTAAATGTACCGAGTAAGCCTGCCTGAGGGCAACATTGGGTGGGAAGGAGATTGACACAACCAGGTTGTGCTCTGGATGTACTTGCATATTACCAGGAGCATAGGAAGTTATCTGTTAAAGAAAAAGTCATCATCTTAAGGGCAGAGTAAGGGGTGGTGAGTAAGCACAGCTTAGGGTACTGTCCAGGAGTAGTAGGGTTACCACGAGTCCCTGGTCATGTTGTAAAGGGGGCCTGAAAACTGCCGGTGGTCTTGCGGTTTATCATCAGGGGTGAAAAGGCCTAGATAAATAGAAGCTGTTGAGCTTGACCTTGGCTGCCAAGTGACGTACATACAGTATGTGTCAACATGTTTCAAGCTTGACTTTGCCCCCCTT
The DNA here is from genome assembly GCF_018320785.1 of Cheilinus undulatus. Lineage (NCBI taxonomy): Eukaryota > Metazoa > Chordata > Actinopteri > Labriformes > Labridae > Cheilinus > Cheilinus undulatus. The sequence goes on along the minus strand of NC_054865.1, from coordinate 42,476,586 downwards.
GCCCCCCAAACCCTGTTGTGACTCATCAGGCCCAGTGGTGAAACCTGAGCATCCTGTATGCCTAAAACTTATGCAGATGAATGTACATATGATATATTGGTGGAAAAAACCTGTGCACCCGCCAGCAGTTCACTGTTGTTGTTTGTTAATGGCACACGATGATTTACCAGATACCAGCTGATTTTTGAAGAGGATAGGTATGTGCATTGACTTAGCTGACACTGATACCAATCCTGATACTGCATTTATGCTTTTATCTCCAAATAAATCACAGATGTCACCAAAGTCCAGGGGGATGAAGCCATGTGTCCCTTATATATCTTTTTCTTTATGACCAGAACCTTTTTTTTTCTTGCCATAATAGCGGCATATGGGAAATTACTGTAAAGAAATTTACATGAATTTAACCCAACAGAGAATCACTGTATATCATCATCTAGCAGGCAGTGCAAGTATGGGAAGAGATGTGAATTTCTCTGTAATTCTAGTGAAGCCATGGGTTAGTGTTGCACAGCTCCAAGGCAAGACTTCCATTTCAGTGTGTCGTAGACTTTGCAGACATTAAAACCATCACTGCTTATGCCGGGAGTAGTGTCCATTCATGTGTTGAGTCTAAGTTCAACAGTAGAATGTAAGCTAAAGACTTTTTGCATATCACCTATCTGTCCATCTGGGTTCCACCTCCACCTGGAAATGAATATTCTTGTTCTCAAATTCCCTGTAATAATTTTTCCAGCGTAAAAAGCTGGAAATGTCAATATAAGAGGTCTGCAAATAATTCTTTGAACATGTAACATTGCACAGTCAACAGCAACGTCTCATTTTAAACAGAAGCACTGGCAAGTAACCTTGCAAAGCAGATGGATATGCCCATTTCCTTGTTTTTCACTGGTGAATCCATCTTATTAAGCTCCCTTCTGAACCATTTGGGTCCGGTTAGAAAGTGACAGGACCAATCAGCGACGAGGGGCAGTACTTTCAGGCATGGCAGAGTCGTGACGTAAACAAGCAGCAGCAAGAGGCCGGTGTAATTATGGCAGAAGAGCTTAGCATGGATGCTGCTAAAGCACCAGTTTTATCAGAACTTGACAAAATTTCTTTGTTAGAAGAAGAACAAAGAACAGCAGTGAGTTGTTTTCTTTTCAAAAACAACAAAAGTCTTGTACTTACATGTCTATAGTCACCATGTTTTGCGTTATTACCCTTAGCTGCGCACGTGCAACTCGATAGCTGCTACATCACGTGTTTTGTTGCTCTGATTGGCCCGTAGAGATGTGACAGAGAGAACGTTCATCCAATCACGCTCCGAGTTTTTTTCAAAGCCTCTGCCTTTTCTCAGACATTTCCTATTGAAGCTTTCCCAGGTGGATGTGTGAAACAAATCCATCTGGCCTGTCAGGTTAACTGTCAGGGCTATTGCTCAGGTATTCCTCTTTGTGCAGTCTGATGACCATATTTTGGCATTTTGAGGGATTGACATAGACAGCTCTGTCGACACCAAGGCTTTTGTATGCTTGAAGATCATCGCCTGTGTGTGGAGAAACGCTTATTTAATTCTTTGCAGTTTTTTTCTAATAATGAGCATCCTTAAGGTGACTCAACTCTTTGACAATCACTGTCATTTTATTATGAAGAATTATTCTATTATGCTATTGTTTGCTACTTTTATTGCACCCAAATACAACTTCAACACAATTACTGTCTGCATGCAGCCTAAGTCAACAGTGGCACCACTGCAGTGAGTGGTGTCACAGTAGTCGTGTGTCAACTAAGGGCCTATATAGCAGCTAAGCTTGGGGTAAACACCAGCGATCTGAGCCTGAGAAATAAAGAAGTTTCAATGAGTTTTACTGGCAGTTGAGGGGAATTAAGTTTGCTGAAATAATGTCATGTTCATGTGTAAGAGGGAGAAGAAAAGAACTTTTGTTGAATGAGGTCAGTTAAAATCTCTTCAAGTGCATGACGATGTTAAAAATGTGCAGAGTAACATGAATGGTTTAAAAGACTGCTTTACATCCTGTTTTTCCTTATAAAGGATTCTTAATGCAGACATTCACAGAAACAAATAAATTATAAGAATACCATCAATGAAATTAGTATGGCATTATTGCAGAGAACATTCAGCCTTTTTAATGCTGTGAATTGTTTTAACTGCTAGAGTCTTAATTGGTCGATGCAGCTCGTACTTCAAACATGCCTCACGTGGAAATCATGAACCCTGTGCACAGATTCTACATTTTAATGTAAAATATATGTATAGAGAATAATAAACCAAACTCTTTTGTGAAAGTCAAAAATATATCTTGTTAAAGAATAGAATCACTGGCAAATTTGATCACCATCAGTGATATGTAGTCATGCAGTCCAGAGGCGGATCATCTAAATACTGCATTTTTGATCCTTTTTGCAGCTTGGAGTCCTGATATAAACTATCTGAACTTGTACATGTGTTTGCATCAATGCACGCATATGTCAGACTGTATGAGAGATGAGGTCATGCAAAGGGACTAAATATTTTTTTGTTCCTCTCTGATATTATTTTGAGGCAAACACATTCTCCCTTGGGTCATTTCCTTATCTCAACATTAACCCAGACTGCACAGCTGAGCCGAGCTAAACAATGCGGGGTGATGTCCAAAAATGTTGTCTACTGATTCCACAAGCTGTCATCTTAGCCTGCTTATCTCTTGTTTACAAGGCTCACTTTTCCCACAACCCTAATCCTAACATTCTGATTCATAATTTTCTACCCACTTAAACCTATTTGACCCACTGTCAAGCCTCTCATTACAGATTCATGCTGTGAAACCAAACTTTGTTCAGACCCACGAACATTTCCATTCCAGTGACAGCTCAAATGTTTCCAAAAAACATGATAGGATGAAGAAATAAGAGAAAAGGAAACCTCAGAAGACTAGCAACATTGATTTCATCAAATGAGGATCAGTGCTTCAGTAGACTTCTTTCTTCAGGATCAAATATAGCTGACACCTGAATGACTATGTCATCAACTTGACTGGTGATACAAGCAATCCCTCACAAATCTACATACTCAAGAAATCAACAAGCAGAAAGTTGATGTGAAAAAACATACTCAGGGTTTGGTTTTTGCAAAGGCATACAACAAAAAGACAAATATCAATATTGTCAAAATAGGTATGCTATCAGTCTCTAACTCTTTCTTTACCCTCACATCATAATAATAGTTTTTTTTTTTAAATTAAATTGTCTTATCATCTGCTGGCTGTGAGGCTGAGCTCAACTGCAGACTTGGATTCCCTTGTGGGACGATAAGTTTGCCTAGAGAAACAGTGTGTCATTCCTGGTATTTGAGTATTCAGCCTAAGTTCTTTCAGTTCTTCTGGTCTTACTATACTCTTGTGAGGCCTGGATGTTGACTGATGGCCAAAGGGGGCAACTGAAGTTCTTTGTGACAACTTTGCTTTGGCACATCTTTAAGTATCATTGGCAAGACCGTGTGTCTAATGCTGACATGCTCAGTGGAAGGCCCTGTCACTTTCTAACCAGGTCCAAACAGTTCAGACGGGAGCTTTGCAAGATGGATTCACCAGTGAGAAACACGGAAACGGGTGGATCAATCTGCTTTGCAAGGTTATTAGACTTATATTTTGTACTTTTATGTTAAAGTCTCAAACTTTAAAAAAGAGTTTAAAGGTTTGTTTTAATGTTGTTTTTACATAAAAAAACAGCCTCTTAATGATGCTTTTAAAACAAAGAAACCCAATTATGGCTGAAATAATACCCCAGGTTGAGCTTAACAAGCTACTTAAAAAACAAATTGTCTCTTAGGAAAGCATTGGTGGGCAGTAACAGGTTTTTAAGTATCCGTAAGAACAATTGGCAGATGAAGGTGGAGTACATCATACACAAAGTCAGGAAAGGGGCAAAGCGGGGGCAAGCTGCTCACTTACAGAACATTGTGAGAGAGAATAACAGCACAAGTATTCAGCCCAGAGGTTATTTAAGATGAGACGGGAGCAGAATAAACAAAGTGAACAGACGCAAGAAAACAAAAGGGAGAGATAAAAGCTTCAAAAGTGTCAGGGAGAGAGATGGGTTTCAAAGGATCAAGAAGTAAGAAAGCACTCGAAGTACGGAGATGTGAAAGATGAGAGAACAGATGAGAGTTTCCTCGAAATCTGGATGCAAAACAAGAAGTAGAAAACTAGTAAGAAATGGCAAAAATATCATCAGAGGAGAGGGAGGAAGAAAATTGTAAAGAAGAGGATTGAATCCATGTTTTGAAGGACAAAAACACTGGTAACAGAAAGTTTTGGAGCTGGAGATTAGAATTCATAAGTGCACTGTCATCATGGAAAATGTAGCCCATCTTTAGAAATGTCACAATGCTACTTGACACGAACGGGAGCAGAAGAGATGTCCTGTTCTGAAGCCATACTAGGAGATTAAGAGGAGATGGAGAAAAGGGTGTGCTTTGAATGTTACCTGATGTAGAGAATCCCTCTATATGCTGGAACTTCTTTTCCTTTTGTCACGTTTAAAGCAGCTTTACAGTTTACAAAAGATCCAGTGTAGCTTGTCACTTCAGAAAGAGCCATTCTGAAACATATTTTAACATAAGGTACTAAGTACCATGTGTGGCATTTTATGAATATTTTACATGTGAATGTTTTATGCATGTATGGATCTGCAAGAGCAAAATGTGATATGCATATGTGCAGTGTGACTCTTGAAGTTCTAACATGTAGTGCATGCATGACATAAAAATCAGACCACACCACATTATTCATTGTGTTGGTAGTAAAGTTGCATTGATATCAAAGTATGATAACTGAAATGAAGAGGTTATGTGACAACCCATTTTCATACTGCCCCACTGAAAAGTACAGAAGTGTTCTCACATGATACCTATCATGAAACATAGGTCATGTTAGAATATGTATTATAATGCATTGAAATTCTCTACATAATTTACTGAAAATTTAAAGTGAAGCTAACAGTTTGCCCTGTAATTTTAGCAGCAAACTTTGTGGTTAAAAATACAGCCCAAGGGGAAGTGCAAAAAATTTTGGTTTTCATTTGAGGCTGGTTGCAGGAGAACTTACATGTCTACATGCCCATTTTTACATTGGAAATTGAGATGTTCATGTCTTTATGGACTGTAGAGTTTTTATCTATTACATGTCTGCTTTGGTTTTTTATAAGGACACAAGATTTGTCCAATTAAGGCATGGCAGATATGACTGAAGCCAGTATGCTGGAGTTGGTTGCATAATTAACTTGTTATTGGATTTGGAGTCTTAATAACCAGTAAAAATGTACATTTTTCATAATTTAAGTTTTTATATTGCAAATGATCCAAACTTTTCCATTTACTACATGGCATTTTGAAGGAACATTGTCATCCAGAAGTGGGCCCGGCCGGCTGGCCTTCAGTGACCAAATAGCTGCTGTCACTCAGATCACGTCCAATATTTATGGTATGACTGAGTCAAAATGATTCAATTGATTTAATAATTACTTGGGTAGATTTCAGATAAAAAAAATAGCTGTGGACCTTAAAGAATTCATTCTTAACACTCAAAGCTGTGTCTGTAACCATTGTGTCTCACCTGCACTTTTTGTCTTAAACAGCTCATAAAACATCAACCCTGTGGTCCACAGTCAAGCTCTTAACATTGTTTTTTTTCCACAAGACAACCTGGGCAATATGTGTTTTGCAGCAATGTCACTTGAATTTTTAAAAAAAGTTATGGCACTGTAAATGGAAAAGAAAAAACTAAATCAGAAATTAAAGCTCAAAGATTTGTATGTATTAAACACAGTAAACAAGTATGACTAAGGGGTTTTGTTAGCCCAAACTTGTTTTTCCATCTTTTTGGGACCAAAGAATTAAAAAGTAATTCTGGTAAAGTCTTCAAAATGATCACATTTTTACAAAAAAAAAAAAGAGTTTTATTTTGGGAATTTGAGTTATTATTTAAAACAGTTACTGTCAGCAATGACTCTGAGGGCCACATCTCAGCCTCTCAGTGTCTCTTTCTCTCCATTATGAGTCATTCAGGCTCTCTTCTCCAGCTTCTAAGTGTTAGCAAATATGCTGTTTGGCAAAGGATGCCGTGACAACAGAACAGCCTGCCTTTTGTTGATACAGCCAGTCACAATATATTATAGGACACAGACAATATCGTGACGGCATTACAACTAGCAGCAGGAACAATTAAAAAATAGATTATGAAGGCATGGATAGGGTCATCAAAATGGCACAACGGAGGGCTTTCAAAGGAAAAAAACAAAAAAAGTGGCTACGGTTTATGGTTCAAAAGTTATTTAACTGTGATCCAGTGTCATCTGGATGTCATTATGACTCTTTTACTCCTTAAGGCCGGCCACACACTGAACCATTTTTTTGAATCTGAAACGGTTTTAAAACCGTGAGAGACCACAGACTTTAGGACAATTTCCAAAGATTTTTCATCTTTAATACTCTGAACGCACACACTAGACGACTCAGCCAGACTGTCAGATCACTGGAGATCACACACCTGCTGACCTGCCTATGACGTCGTATTATCACGTGACTTCAGGGAAAAAAAAAAAAAAACACAGATGTCTGTTGATACCGTCTTGCTGTCTCTCCACGACAGGCTGCCCTGGCATGCGTTACAGGTGCAGCAAAAATCATAAAAAACTGGAAAGACTCAGGATGAAATCATGGCTGAAATTAAGGTACAGTTGTGTTTATGGTTGTGAGTGGTGAAAATACATATGAACCGACTGTGACGCTACCCCGTCTGCTCGCTCTCATTGGTACTCCGCCAGAGGCACTACGACCTAGAACCATAAATATCAAACGTGTTTGATATTTACGATTCGGGATTTTGGAGGCTACGATGTGATTTGGAGCAGAAAAACAATCATGTTGATACCACACACATGAGGATTATTCAAATAGTCGTTTGCGACGAGGCTCCTCTCGGGATTTGTCCCCACGATCATTGGGGGGGAGGCAAAGCTTGGCCCAAATCGGGCTTAAAATCCTGTAGTGTGTGGCCGGCTTAACCTAGATTGAAGTGAACGGTACTTGTCTTTTTTTTTTTTTCCTGAGACACTAAGCTTTTTGTGACTTGTAAAATTTCTGTCGATAATTAGATCACTTTGTTACTTTCTGTTTTCCACAGTAAAGAAAATGCGCCTTCATGAAGGAGAATCTGTTCCCCTTACCTCCGTAAATGAGGTTGTCCCTCAGTATGTTTTCTGAGGATAGACTTTAAAGAATGGTGAGCAGGAGAGACGGGAAGTGCATCTGCATTTTTTTGTAAAACAGAAAGCTATGCAACAACAAAAATAGCAGTAACCTTCACAGCTAATGGCTGAGTACCTGTAGATCTACTTCATGCTGCTTCTTCTGTGAGTGTATCTTTTTAACCCACAGAACTACAATTCCACTCAAGCCTTAAAAAAGCTTTTGGATGCTAATTTCAAAGAAAGGTGAATTTTTCTTCTAAAACCTTTTTTGTTGTTTAGCTGATGGTTAAAACATGATATTTTAACTGTAGCACAAGGTCACAGATGAAAAGAGAACTAGCTTAGTTTTATAAAAGGTTATCATCATAATTAAAGGAAAAAAGGTTGACTTTTATCTTTCAGAGAAAACTGTAATTTATTTCATGACAAAGCCAGTGTAGATGTCACCAGGAACATGGGTGGTTTGAAGTGTTTGGCTGGATAAAGGCCGCAAGGATGATTATTATTATCATTATTATCAACAGTACCTCATATTTAAGAGTAAAGATAACCTGTGTGGTAAACAGATCAGCTTTGTTTCCAGAATTTAGCTCTTCTTAAAGTGGATTTATGCTGCATGAATGTTTTTAAGTGTTAAGCCAGCCTTTCAATGAGTGCATGGAAACCTGATATATATGTCTTTTAGTCGTTTGCAACTTAAGCTTCTAGATTTTGAAGAATACCTTACCTTTGAGGCCAAGCGACAATAGAAGACAGAGATATGTCAGTGTAAAGGGTTGAAGATCCAGCGTGTGCTAAAGCAAAATGGCACTCTCTCCTGTATTCCTAATAAGCTGCTTTGAGGCACAGCATGCTGTTTTCCTCACTCACCATGACAACTGATGATAGGACTTCTGTAAATGCCCCTGTTTGCCACTTTTTCCCTTTTTCTTCTGTGAAGACGAGCAGGTATTTCATGTCATTATCACTCTGCTATAGGTGTGAGAACAGAGAAGGTACGTGCCAATCAATTAAATTGAACCCTTGAATAATGCTTGAAAAATACTATCATTACAGCCCATGATTATGATTCCTAAGTCATGATAAACACGTTTCTGTTTATTTATGTGACTTCCAGCTGTTCTATAAAAAAGCTAAGCTACAACATACCTCGAGTCTCTTTTATAAACATGGTCTGTGCACAAAAAGGTGCCATGCACAAAATCTGAGCCATGTATTTGTACATTACTAGTATAGATGTGGAGGAAAATATGCTATGTAGACGAAGAGGTAGTGAATCAACACCATATTGTATGTGATGTCTCTGATGCATTAAATTTCAAAGGCTATTGATGAATTCATGTAATCTTAAAAAATAAAAGAAAATGACAGTTTTATATTTTTGCATGCAAACCATATTCTACTTTAAATTTGAAAATGAATTGACTTATAAAAAAATTGCAATATAGATGTTACGGCATTGTCTCACCTCTGCCCAGGCCACTCCATCATCTACACTCCCAAATTCTGGAGGTAGTGTTTGATAAGCCCTGCCTCAACCAAACGATGTCACTTTATCGGTGCAGAAACAAGCATAGCATTCTCTGCATCTTCTCCACACTTTGACCCTAAAATCCAAAAACTGTAGGCAGAATCTAGACTCTTTGCTTATCTTAACATTCTTCCACATGTTCAGGTTCCAGTGCACATGTTGCTGGCACCAGCACAAATGGGCCTGTTAGTGAACGGCATCATGGTGGGCCTCCTGGCAGCCCTATGAGACTAGAGACTGACTGAGTGAAGTCTGTTTCGGATTGTCCGGGCAGAGAGCCGTTGGCTATATTGTTCTGCAAACCTTGAGGGCAAATCTGTAGAAGACAGTCTACGGTCCCTAAGTGCTGACAGGGAGAGGAAATGGTCTTTTTGGGATGCCCACATTGCTCTGACACCCCCTGGAACTTGGCCTTCAGTTTGGAGATGGCAGTGACTGAGCCATATGCTCAGTCACTGGTTAATTAATACAATACAATACAATACAATAACTTTATTATTTATTTATTTATTTATTTTATTTTAACTTTTTTTTAAATCAGTATTCCTGGCTACCGTTACACCATGAAGACAAACGAATACTCCAATCCACTCTGAGAAAAGGTTATTTAAAAGTATAAGTTAGGGGATGGATACAGAAAAATTCCAAGGCACTGCACATCGAATTCAGTTAAATCCATCATCAAGAAATGGGAGGAATATGGCCCATGTGTAAATCTGCCTAGATCAGGCTGTCCTCACAAACTGAGTGACTGTGTAAGAAAGACCAGTGAGAGAGACCACCAGATACCTATGACTACTCTGAGGGAGTTACAAGCTTCAGCAGCTGAGATGGGAAAGACTCTGCAAACAAAGACTGCTACCTGGGATCTTCACCAGTCGAAGCTTAATGGGAGAGTGGCAAAGAGAAAGCCACTGATGAAGAATCTCAACTCATTAAATCTCAACAAGAGTTTACCAAAAGGCATGTGGGAGACTCCATGGTCAAGTGTAAGACAGTTATTTGTTCTGATGAGACCAAAATGGTGCTTTTTGGCCATCAGACAAGATGCCAAACAGGGCACATCACCACAAACACACCGTCCCCACTGTGAAGTACCGTGGTGGCAGCATCATGCTGTGGGGATGTTTCTCAGCAGTCGGCCCTGGAAGGCTTGTAAATGTAGAGACTAAAATGAATGCAGAAAAACATACGAAAATCCCAAAGGACAATTTGATTTAGTCTGCAAGAGAACCACGACTTGGGAGACAGTTTAATTTTCCACTAAGACAATGACCTGAAGAATGTAGCGAAAGCTACACAGAAATGTTTTAAAGACAATGGGGTAAGTTTTCTGGAGTGGCAGAGTTAAAGCCCTCAAGAGACCTCAATCCAATAGAGAATTTGTGGCTGGACTTGAAAAGGGCTGTTCACGCTCGATCCCTGTGCAACCTGACAGAGCTTGGGCAGAACTGCAAAGAATGGAATAAAATTTCAGTGTCCAGATGTGCGAGACAGATTGAGACCTATCCACACAGACTCAGTGCTTTGATTGCAGCCAAAGGTGCATCTACTAAATATTGACTTAAAGCGGGTGAATATTTATGCTGTTACTTATTTTACCTTACATATTTTCATTTATAATTGAAATCACTTTGTAGAAATCTGTTATCACAATGACATTAAAAAGGGTATTTTTTTAAAGTTGTTTCTTTTTTTGAGGGGGTCACAAAACCAAAATAATAAAATCAATAAAAGGGTAAAACATCCAAGGATGTGAACACTTTTTATAGGCACTGTAGTATTACCTCTTTATATGTGTTAGAACTACAGAGTAAAAACAGGATTGTCTAATTTAAACCTTTAGATATAGTAGATGTTTTTTTCTGGTCTGCCACTTTTTTTAAAATGTTGAAACATGTCAGAGATGATTAGCATTACTGTTGTAGGTATGATGAAATCAAAAGAAAGCTCCACAAATAAAAAATAAAGATGTAGTTGATAAAATCATCTCTGTCCTTGAAGCATTGTTGCTGCAACAAATGCAAAAAGATTTACTTCCAGTCAATAATGCACATTTTGTGTTAATTTCCTCTTGTGAGCTGTTAAAGCCAGTCAGATGGAGGGATATGTAGGTTTGAAAAGCATGGCTCTAGTATTACATCTCAGTAAGCAGGTTAAAGTTTAAAAATCTGTATCTGCAGATCTTTAACTGAGTGCTAGACTTGTTCAACCACACACAACTTCATAATAAATGGTGACAAATGAAAGACATACATTGCTGTTATTTTCTTTTAATGATTACATCAAACCTGGATCAACGTTACACTGTCTAAAGAATAAACTTTATATATTCAGAAGTTTACATAAAGTCTCTTAGAGGCTAGCCCATCACTTTTGCTCATTCCTTCAGTATGCTGCCATTAATGAGGAAAGAGAAAACATTATTCAGCTTGTTTGCAACTTTGTTCTAAGTCTAAGCCTTCCACTTTTTTTCTTTCACTGCCTCCGTCTAGATATTCATCTGCCAATGACTCACCAAATGATCTTGTTATGGACAAAGTCATAAAAAATGTGTTTTTTTATTCTTCATGCTGAAAGGTACATTTGTTATTTACATGCTTGGAAAATCTAATCAACCTAGTCAGTCTGTCTCACAGTTGAATGCAAGGTTTTATAAAGTTTGTTGATCATGCAGTTCGGGTGGTTATTAAATTCTGCTGGTGAACAAGAGAAGACAACATGATATAGTTATTCAAGTGGTTCATCACATTATTTTTTTTTTATCTATAACATTCCATAAAAAAACAGTTGTTTGTCATGACTATTTGGTACAGACTACAGGTAATAAAGATACCAATTACAATATTTTTCTTTTACCCCTTTCTACCAGAGCGCTTATTTAACATGTTTAACTTTGTGAGACAGTCCTAACTTGGGTAATTTGATGGACCAAGTGACTTACTCAGGTATTATGCTCACTACGGATGTTTGGTGTCTTATTGTACTGTGAATGAAGAATGAAATGTTACATCATAGTAAATAAGCCAGCAACTACAAAGCAGCAGTTCTGTCAAACCTTGTGCATGAAGGCGAACTTACGATGTAATGGGACAACATTACATTACTTTTTTAATTAACGGGTCTTGACAAATTTTAACGTATGAGCACTCAAAGTAATATTTAACATACAGGCTCAGTCACGTTTTATATTTACATGAACACCTCCCTCTAATGAGTGCAACCAACAGACTTATCAAACTGGAGATAAGACTTCCTTTGGCCAAACAAGTGAATATTCATATGAAATTGATCCCAGTCCTACTTTGCTCACAGATGCTTGCCGGTGAACAGAACCACAGCGGTAGAGAAAATGTGAGGGAAGGAAGGAAGAGAGGGGGCAGCTGAGAGTTGGAAAATTTGCACTTAAAGCCTGTATTTAACAGGAGGTGGCTACATTAGGCAACATTTAACAGCACAGTGTTTCTTTTTATGTTAATGTAGTATAGCAGCATCACTGATGACTCTTAAGTGCATACTTGTTCCTTGTCTGTGCAGAAACGTTAACATCAGCATCAAAAATCATTCTGGGATAAAATCAGAAAAAAGCAATTTATAATCAGTTGTCAAACTGCCCAACAGAGGAAGAGGAAAGTGGCAAGATTTTCTAAATCATCAGGCTTTTACCATGTTGGTAAAGTCTCTCTTTCTTCTTTGCTTTTTTCATTCTCTCCCCTTTCCATTCTTTTTTCTTCAAAAGAAAGTGAATCGAAAGGATACATTTCATCTGCGTTTCATCAGACTGTCTGACTGGTAACAGACAAAAATATTGTTACCAGTCTAAAGATAGATTGTAGGATTGTACTTGTAAAGTAAAGGAGATATTTCATGTGTCAGTCTGTTTTACATTGACTGTCCTTTGAATTAACCCCAGGAGAAACATGGTTCCAAGTCAAATCCCAACACCAGTCTATCAAATGAAAGCTGACCGCTTCCCTGAGGCAAGTATACCGTACCTGTCCTGTAATACCAGAGCAGAACACCTGCACACGGTTTGAAGGGAACATCATGGTACATTTAGAGTGTTTTAACAAATGTGACTGGATGGCTCTGTCTTTGTTAATTATGAACTTAAAATTAGGGAAACAGTGACAGTGATGATTATTTCTCATTGCATTCTCATTAAAAAGAGGAGATGGTAATGTGTCTTATTTTCCTTTTCTCGTTCACCTAAAAACACTGTTTAAAAGCACAGTGAACCCTGAGAACATTACATTCTTAAGGAACAACTGATGCCTCAGGTTCTTCTCAGTCAAGAGCTCCGAGGTGATAAATCATGCCTAATTTGTCTTTTTTTTTATCCTGCCGTGCAGAAACAAGTCCATGAAAAAGCTCTCCTTTATTTAACTTCCAACTACACTTTTTCCTCATGTGTATGTGTGTTTGACTGACACCCAAGTCCTTTTGGTCTTACCACTGCTAATGAGTACGATCTAATGTGTGAGTTAATTGCCAGGCCTGTGTTGGGAGTAGTGGTTTTATGGTATTATCATGGGTTAATGAGCATGGCATTACACTGGGTGGATTTTTAGCTCCCCTGCTAATAGCGCAGCACTAATAATGTAGCACGACTGTGTGGTGTCAATTAGAGTTCAATCTTCAATTAAAAGTTTAACTATTGCAGTTCAGTCTCATGTCTATACTGTGATATAGAGCTAATAGAAAGTATTCACCCCATTGGATGTTTTGCCCTTTTATTGATTATATAAATTAACCATGGCCAATAGAATTGATCTATTTTGACAGTTAAAAAACAATTTAATGTCAAAGTGAAAAGATATTTCTACAACGTAATGTCAAATAAACTAAAATATGTAAGATAAAATAAATGACTGCATAAATTTTCACCTCCTTTAAAGGGACTGACCTAATTCAACAAAGTCCAGCCAATTGGTGCTAGTAGTCTTACAATAAGTGAAATGGGGATCAACTGAGTGAAGTGAATGTGTCTCAAGTGATTGTAGTATAAAGACACCTGTGTCTAGAAGGTCCACTCCCTGGTTAATCAGTAATCCTGGCTACCATTACACCATGAAGACAAACCCACGGTAAAGGTTATCGAAATTTTCAAGTCAGAGGATGGATATAAAACCTATCCCAGGCACTGAACATTCCCTGGAGTTCAGTTAAATCCATCATCAAGAAATGGAGGGAATGTGGCCTTCCTCACAAACTGAGTGACTGTGCAAGGAAGAGACTAGTGAGAGAGGCCAGCATGACAACTATGACCTCTCTGAAGGAGTTACAAGCTTCAGCAGCTAAGATGAGAGAGTCTCTGCATACAACATCTATTGCCAGAAAGAAACTGTTGAAGAAAACTCATTATATCTCATCTGAAGTTCCCTAAAAGGCATGTGGGAGACTCCATGGTCAAGTGGAAGAAAGTTCTTTAATCTGATGAAACTGAAATGGTACTTTTTTGGCCATCAGACAAGACGCTTTGTTTGATGTACACACATCACCACAATCATACCATACCCACTGTAAAGCACTGGGTTGGCAGCATCATGCTGTGGGGACGCTTCTATGCCGTCCGGCCCTGGAAGGCTTGTAAAGGTAGAGGGGGAAATGAATGAGGCAAAATTAAATTAAATTTAAATTTTGTGGCTGGACTTGAAAAAAGCGGTTCATGCTCGATCCATGTGCAACCTGACAGAGCTTGAGCAGAATGAAGTAAAATTGCAGTGTCCAGATGTGCAGTCCCTTATTTTACACAACAGACTTTTTTATTGACATTACTTTGTAGAAATCCGTTTTCACATTGACAATGAAGACGTTTTATGTCAACAAAGCAAGATTATATTGAGCATGGTTGAATAACAAATCATAAAATACTTGCTGATTACTTTTTATAGGCACAGTACATGGGCTGCATGGGCTCTATTAATGCACATTTTTAACGTCCTGGGCTAGTTGTTCGATGTTTTTACTTTTTTTTTTTTTTCTTTTTTTACTGTCTTTCAGTTTTAGTTTAGTTACCTCCAGAGTCCAATTAAGTTGATCTTTAATCTCATTTATTTTTTGTTGGTAGCTTTGCTGCTGACATATTAGCATGACCAATCACATTCAAGCTGACCATAAAGATTAGACCTATTGAAAGAGCCGGTGTCTATCTAGACTGCAAGACACGGCATTGCGGAATTCTATAAAGACATACATCCGATAACTGCATTTATGTTCCAGTGATAGTGCTTTTCCGTGCACTATTCACTGACCCTTCATGTTTCATCTCTGAATCAGAAAAGATTTAAAGACTCCTCTGCAGACTGTCTGAGAAGCTTGACAGTTCAATGGCATTAATTCAGGAACCGATGGTGGGTGGAGGTCACCGAGCACGAACACAAAGATGACTAAGAAGAAAAGTCCAAGGGAAAAAAGACCATCTTAATAGTCCACATAATTTTTTTTTATTCACTTGGAGGTTATAGGATGTAGGCGGCGGTTGTGTGGGGAGCAGCGGAGGGACAAACGTTGGAGGAGAGATGTGTGTGGGGGGGGGCAGGAGACCTGGATCCACTGCTGTGTTACATTCTCTCCTGATGGAGGCCTTTGTGCATGGCTGATGAGCAGCTGTGCTCATCAAACACCTTCAAGAAAATTCAATGCAGGGTTTCTCTGTAATGCCTGTGCTTATGCCTCTACATGTGCATCTAAATGCTGTGTTGAGATTTCAGGGTTAAGCAAAAAATAAAGTGGACACAGAGTAAAGCATGGTAATATGCTTTTTCCTGTTCTTTCACTGTACCCCAATGCCTGTCTTTAATAAATGACATTATATATCACTGCCTCATCCCCCTTTTCATTTATTTAAGTGATTTAACACATCATTTACAATTTAATGTTCATTTTATGATGAGGAATTCAATTTAAAAGAAAACCATTAGCTGTTTGCACCTGGCACTTTTCAATAAAACCAGATTAATATACTGTCTTTATCATGTTATCTTGGGTATTTTTTAACCCCACTGTTATTTTGTTTACCAGTATCCTTGCACCACACTTCATCATGTTTGGCATAAGACCTTGAGGATTAAAATTCATGGATATTGATTCAATGACAGCTCAAACCTACCAAATGTCCTGTTACTGTGTTCAAGACTGAAGCATCTATTACAACAGCTGCAAATGTATTCATCACCGCCGTCCCAGAATAACCCCAGTACAATTGTTCTGTAGTCAGTGATGGATGTGCATTATAAAGATATTCTTTTCTACAGGAGATAATCCTGTTGTTCTGCCCTAACTACAGTGTTTGGACAACGATGACAAAATAATCACCTCCTGGAACATTATAAATATAAAACTAAGATTAACCTGTCATCAACTGTCATGTTAATTATCTGTGTAATAATCTAATCTTACACTTGGCCTTAGAATATCCTGTCTAATACTGTATTTTGTTTCTTTGATGTTAATATGATGATGTTTTATTATTTGAAACCATACTGTATGTAATTGTCTTAAAGTCCCAGTACAGTTAGAAAAAAAAACAACTTTATTTTAGGTTTTTTGTATGACAGGTTAACCCTGCAAAGCAGATGGATATATCTGTTTCTGTGTTTCTCACTGGTGAATCCATCTTGCAGATCTCCCCTCTGAACCGTTTGGGCCCAGTTAGAAAGTGACAGGACCAATCAGCGATGAGGGGCAGTACTATTGGGCGTGGCGGAGTCGTGACGTAAGCAAGCAGCAACAAGAGGCTGGTGCTGTTATGGCAGAAGACGTTAGCATGGATGCTGCTATAGCGTAAGTTTTATCAGAACTTGACGACATTTCTTCATTAAAAGAAGAACAAAGAACAGCACTGAGTTGTTTTCTTTTCATAAACAACCAAAGTCATGTACTGACATGTCTACAGTTGTCATAGGTTCATGTTATGCCGTTCTCTATGGAGTTAACACCTTGGTAGAGGCTACGTCATGTGTTTTGTGGCTCTGATTGGCCCGTAAAGATGTGACAGACAGAACGTTCATCCGATCACCCTCCGAGTTTTTTTTCAAAGCCTCTGCCCTTTCCCAAATGCTGTCTATGAGCAGTTTTCCAGATTGATGTGTTTCACACGTCCATCTGGTGTGTCAGGTTAATGACAGGTGGCTCTGTTATGAACCACCAGGCCTAATTTCAGTCATGAAAAACATCTCTAAGTACATAAACTGGGCATCAAAATCACAAAAAATGAGGCAGTAATATCTGCCCTAAGATGCTGAGGGTGTGCAATGCTGCTTTTGAGAGAGACAAAGCCACTGCCTGCTTCTTTTAATAATCCAGGACTAAAGATGAGTGAAATAGGGACCAGAGTCAAGCTGGACACACATGTTGCTCAGCAGCCAAGGTCCTGGCCTTTTCACACCTGAAAACCACCTGTGGTTTTTGGTGGGACATTCATAGCACAACCAGGGACTTGTGGAAACCCTACAACCTGCCTGGACAGTACCCTAGGATGTGTTTTCTTGCCACATCCACCCCTTACTCCACTCTTAAGGTGTGGACTCTGGTATTTTTTCAACACATTATTTTCCAATCCCACTGGTAATATGCAAAGACATCCAGAGCATGACTGGGGTTGTGTCAATTAACCTTCCGGCCCGATGGTGCCTTCAGGTGACTTACTCACCATTAAACGACCTACTCAAGCCTCAGTTTTTGGACCAAACAAGTCTAAAAGTTCTGCACAGTACTGTTTATAAGATTTTTAAACTTTTGAAATTTTTTGCTAAACTTATTATTTTTTCCTACTCTGCTCTGTTGTATATAGATCACTCATTTCGTTACCATGTTCAGGATTGTGAGGGAAGGAATGTTATTATGTACAGGGGGGCTTCTCCCCAGGTCCATAGTCATCTCTACAGTCTTCAACAGGTTCATCTCCAGGTGGTTGTGACCACATCATACAACCAGCTGTTCCACAAAACAGAGTCTGTCACGGATGACACTGATGACTGTGGTGTTGTGGACGACATCAGGAGTTTCACAGATGATTCCCTTGAGGTGCAGTAGTGTAGAGGGAAAAGAGCTGTGGGGAGATGCCAACTCCCTTAGGGGCTCTGGATGCTGACGGTCCAGGTGGATGTGATGCTCCCTTGCCTGGCCTGCTGCCTCTTGTCAGTAAGAAAGCTGGAAATCCACTGACAGGTGGAGGCTGGAACTGTGTGCTGGTGCTGGGATGATGGTGTTAAATGCCAGGCTGAGGTCCATGGAGAATATGCTAGCATGGGCCCCTGGGGAGTCGAGATGCTGTAGGTTATATTGCGTGACCCAGTGCATCATCCACTGACCTGTTTGCCCACTAGGCAAACTGCAGGGGATCCAGCAGTGGCCCATGATGTCCCTCAGGTGGCTCCCTTTTACAGGAGAGGAGTGCAAGATTCTTGCTGCCTCATCTTGTGGTACTGCCCACAAACAACTGAAAAAGTTCTGACCGTTCATAGGGCCATCTTTTGAATGGTGACACTGGTCAACCTCTTCATTCTCTGCCCTTGTTGTATTGATGGCTTAATTTTCTTTGTATATTTATTTTTCTCTTGGTTAATTCTTATGCAGTCTACATGATATACTCAGAAAAGGTTGTATTTTTTTTATAGCCTGACGTAAAATGTCTGCAAATGATATTTTTGCACCACAAGTAACAAATGTCAATGTTAAAACATCAGAAATCAAAGGGCTGACTCATAAAAAAAAAAAAACCCTGAGAGAATAATTCTCTGTATTTGCAGCTACTCTTGATTTCACCAATTATTAAAAAAAAAAGATTTTGAGTTCATCGTCTGTTCTTTCAATGCTGTGATTCACTCTTCCTGCTCTCATGGCTTCATTCTGGCTGTGGGAGGCTGCTGTTTTCAGACCAAAAAAGCTCTAAAATCCATCATGCACTATGTGCTCAGGGCCAAATGAGATTGACTCAGTTAGCAACAAGCTGATGAAAAGGGGAGCATTTAGTTGATTAACAAACAAGATATTTGACCTGATGACTCAAGATTACCAAGTAACCAAACGCAACTCAAAATAAATGGTTTAATAGCTGTCAGTTATTTAAAATGCAAATCTGCTACAGAGAACCCTTTAAGCTTTAAAGCTGAGGACATAATATTTAACATGTGGTTTTGATTTACCAGGTAGTTAAGTTCAGTCAATAACTGAGAGGTGTGTGCAATTAGTTGTTGATGACACTGTCACAAGTCGACACCAGAATTACTAGTCACTTAAACTAGTCATGTATCTTCTCAATGATAATGTAAATGAACATTACTTTATCAGTCAAAAAATCAAAGAAGGTAACAAAATCCAAAAGTTTCAGAATATGAGGAGTTCTTGACAAACACACTGCTGTCCATAAAGACGATGAACTAACGACATAAAGTAACACAGAAGCTAAATAGACAGGGAATGATTACAGACAGGTGTGACAAATGCGACACAGGTGAAACAGGTGAGGGCAATCAAAGTGGAGGGAAACTAAGGCAGGAAGAACACCAGAATCACACACAAGGTAAGGCAACTACAAAACAAAATATGTTTTTAAATTTTCTTAATGGCTAAGAAGAAATCACAGATAAGAAAACTTTGGTGAATGTCAGAATCTCCTTCAAAACTGTCTCATATCAGAGTCTGCTTATGGCCTCACTTTGGCAAGGGGCGGCCCTGCATGTAGTGAAGGGGAGAAGAAAAAAATTGTACACAGGATAGGTGACTGTGACATCTGTGGGACTGGTCAAAGATGGCATGCATTATGGTTTAAGCCTTGTTGAACTACTGTGCTTTATGTTGTTTTCTTAGTAAGATTTTTAGTTTTCCTTTGATGCGTTTGGTCTAAATTGAAAACTAGTCAGTGGGTAAATCCTCTAGTATTTCATTGAAGCCCTGGTTTTCAGATCAGTGCATTTAGATAGTCACACCTTTCTGTAGGCTACAAAGGAGGTGTTGGTTAGATTTTAAATGTACAGTAAATCATTACACAATTGTAATGTCACTCGGTGACATATATTATCAGCTGCCTTAAAGCCATTTGCCAGTCCAGTGAAACAGAAAGAAGCTGATATCAAACTACAAGAAGGAACATGCCTTTCAACTCAAATGTACGGCTTACCAGAGAGAAAGACATCAGATATGGCACAAGCCTAAAAAATTCCACCGATAACCTTCACACTGCAATGCCCCTGAATAAATGTCAAATACTATCTGCTGTTTGCTCAGTGGAACCATTGCATCCAATCTGCCCAAACGGAACTGAAGAGCAGTGAGAGATAAATCCTGAAATCACACTGGGAAGTTTCTTAAGTGTGGACAGAACAGAACAGAGAGTTCTGTCTTCATTTAGATCTGGATCATAATTGTGGGGGTGTAAACTGTTTGTTTCTGTCCATTTCTAAAAGACATAGACTGTTTTTTTAACCTATGACTGCATTTTTATCTCCATGTTATCCATGCATGTACCGAATGTCTGTGTGTCCCCCCAAAAGGAAAAAGATAAATGAGAGCTATATTATTACACACACTGTATGTCCACATGACCTGGTCTATGGTCTATGAATATTCCATTAGGGACAGCTGCAATTGTCCATTTTCCCATGGGAGGTTCCTGCAGTTCATAATGAATCCAAGCTACTACCTGTGTCTGCGTGTATCTGTGACAGGAAAATCAGTGTGTTTAAAGAGATGCATGAATGAGCTCCTGTAGGTGGGAGGTCTAGGACTGTTTTGTATGCAACCATCTTACATTTTGTTGATGGAAATAATGGTGGCAAGTGTTTGCGTATAAGTGCAAAAAATCCTTTTTTTCCTTCTGCATTCAAATAAAAAAAAAAAAACCTGATGAATCATTTTAGATATGCATGAAACTGCTGAATTTATACTCTCAAAGCAACCAGCAGTTGACCTTGAGAATTTCATTTCTTCTTTTTTTCTCATTTTTTAAAGATAATTCAAAGTCATAGACAAACAATTACTTGTCAGTATGACTCATGTAATTTTATTAAAAGCCTGCTCCTGTTTTCAGGGTGTTGTTATTTCATTCAGTCACAGTGGGCATTTATGCACTAATGTCAAATCCCTGTAATTACGTTTCGGAAATCTAAATGAAGGAGGCAAATTAATCTTTTGTTCTTCTCCTCCCATGCCTAGATCTACGAGCCTGTTAAAACACTACGTTAAAAAACATGTAAATTCATCACTCCATTGTTAAGTTATTTAGAAGGTCAGGACCTTATCTTTACCAGAACGCTGCTTAGTTGTTTTTTTTTCTTCCAAAGGACCTTCATTTTTTATTTTCTTGATTCTGAGTTGGCTCCAACATGTGCACAAGCATTTTTAAATGTGGCGTAAATGAGGCTCAAAGTTTGACATTCATTAAGTGGAGAGTTTATCTTTCATGTATAGCACTTAAAATTCAGTGAGGTCTGATAACATTAAGCTTAGAATTTTAAGAATTAAATTTGAGATATGCCTTTTCTCCCTTTTAAGTGAACTATTTTTTAAACAATAATAACAATCAATAGGAGTTATATACTTTAAAATTAAATTTAAAGATTAGAAGAAATAGGAACGAAACAATAGAAACAAGTATCAAGATGGCAATAAAAGTGAAATAATACTTTAACTTGTTTGACAGAAGCTGTTAAATGAGATAAGGGGAAATTGAGAAGCATTAAGAAAGAAAGAAAGAAATACTAGGCCTGTTAATAGTAACGCGTTAATGCTCGTGTTTAATCCGGAAAGCTTAATGTCTTAAAAAAATAAAAACACAATTTAATCATATGACTAAGTTTGACCACAACTTCCTCCCGTAGTCTTCCTGCCCAGATGTTTACGACCCTGGGGTGAAAAGGTGAAAGGCGGGTCAAACACAGCCAGCAGTGATGGGTGAGGAGACAGACCCAGGTCTGCTTCACGGCAAATTTCGATTTAAAAAGCTGCCTAATGGAAGTCTGGATGAAACAAAAGTTGTGTGTACATACTGCGGTGATGCACCGTCTTTACACCAAAGCACAATGAGTCTGAAGTACCACCTCCGGGCAAAACGCATCTTTGCCTATGTCAGCAAAGATGCTAACAACATGGGATCAAGCTATAATGTCAAGCTTCACCGGCACAGTCCAGCAGACCAGAATCACACAGACATCGCAGACCTGGATTTGCCCCAAAACGACTACATCTATAGTACAGCCTACCCTATATGCATAAGCTATATGCGATTGCTAATGGGCTGCCAGACACTGCAGACCATCGACATCGTTGACGACAAGGGGCTTCAAGACATCATCCAGGTCACCTCGGATGACCACAGAACACCTACAAGAACTACTGTCACAAGAATCTGTGAACTGTATGACAGCTAAAAAGACTACTAAAGTGGAGCAGCTGGCCCAAGCTACATTTATTACACTAATGAGAGACACTGTACATCAGTAAGCAACCACAGCTACCTCGGGGTAACAGCACACCTGATCATTCACTTTATAGCAGAGATATTTTGTGCCTGATGTGTTTGTCTGCTGGGCTCGTCTGCAGTTTATAAATATTGCTCAGTGAATTAAGACATTCTTATTTACAAACAACAAATAAGTTTAAAAACTATAGTTTGTTTAATATTTCTTCATTTAAACACCATACTTGTACTAATTTATCTCACACAAAAACACAAGTAAATGGTAGTGTTTTAAATGTTAATTTATAGATCATAATAATAATACATTTTTTTTTAGTAAAAAGCACTTTCAAAATGCCGTACATAAAGTTAAAATAATGAATATAAACACTTGATAATAAAAACGTGTAAAAATCTAAAAACTACTGAAACTAAAGTGATTTGATTAACTTGATTAATTTTTAATCAACAGCACTAATAAATACACAAAAGCTGTAAGACAGAAACAGGTAGCAAGGAAATACAATTAGTGGTGTTTCAATTAGAAATGATTTTATTAAAAAGAGATGAGCTTGGCTAAAAAAAAGGCTCAAAAGGTCAAACAAAGTAAATCAGCGAAAGACAAAAAGTCAATCACATCAAAGCAAGTCTATCAAATGATCCTGAAGATGTGATTTTAAAGGACTGATTCTGCATGCCTTATCTTCTCAAGTAGGTAGTTTCAAAGTCAAGGGGCTAGTCAAAGTCGAAGTCTATGATCACCTTTAGTTTTAAAACTCAAAGCACACCTGCACTGCAGCGCACTTGACAAGCATCAATTGACCCACCTAAAGTGTAGCACACAACGGCAGCAGGTGCTTGATACCAGAAGCAAGAGTTCGCTTAGGGTTCGCCTCCACACCTCACTGGGTATGTGAAAGAAACAATAGGAGTAGTTGTATTTCATCAGCAGATGAGGCCTGTGACTTACTTTACATGAGCCATATATTTCTTCTTAAGCGCTTTCAGAGCTGCTACTACAGCAGCTGAATTTTACAAAACTTTTTGGGGCTGGCTGGCTCCAGTTGTGGAATATGGAGAGAATGAAGCCATAGACTTTTTAGGGAGCTGATTTTGGGAGGTTTAATTTTAGCACAGTGTGAAAGAAACGTGAGATTAAAGTCACATACCCCCTCTAAATTTTATGCTGTGGGTTTGGTCTTTGCTGGTACAAGACAAGGATGCCTTCAATTAAGTGGAGTTTTATGTATTCAACAATACTTTTCAGATTTGGATTTTCTGCACTTTAGAAAAATTTGTGCCAACATTTTAATTTAATGTACAGACTTTGATAGGAACTAGGCTTCTAGGGCCCTTTAGGTCTGATGGGAAGATATACTACTAGATAGATACTTTGTGGTGCTGAATTTTGTGACAGCATACAAATAAAAAATATAGTGGAACCTATGAAACAAGGAATAGTGGAATTAGAGAAGTGATTACCAACCCACTTACCTACCTTAAGGTTCACTCTGAAAGAACAAAACCAGCTTGAAACAGCCCCATTTTAAGACAGTAAATTAAAATAATATGATCAATTGAATCAGCTGCACTAACGTCTAAAAGAACAACCATAGTATTGAGTGATTAGTTACAATGAGGAGGGCTACCCTAGAGCTTAGACTAGCTCTAAAACCAGAAGATTATTGTGAAACTATAAGGAAAATTGTTATATCTCCATTCTTTATAAACATTCATAAAAATGGAAGTTTTGAAACTGGCAAGTATCAAGATTGGGATTTGTTAAAAGAAATTGTACCACATCATGATTAAAAACCAAGAGAAATACACCCTCAGCCACAGAATTATCACTAATGGATAAATTACCGGGTCCAGTTTGATCAAAAACCTTTTTGAGAAATTTGGTGGGGATAAAATCAAGGCCGTATATAGTTGGTTTTACAAGGGACACAATTTCAGAAAAAAAGACAAAGACTGAGATTCAAATCAGCTAAAATAGTTTCACTCTTTGTGATTAAAATGTAGTCTGAGGGGGTTCTGAGGAATGAATGAAGCTTCCAGGGTTAACTGAACCTCAGATTCAGGAGGAACAATACAGATTCCGTTCTGGCCGTTGGACAGTGGACCAGATCTTTACTCCTGCAGGGCTCCTTGAGGGAGCATGGGGGTTTGCTTGTCTAGTCATCATGTGTTTTCTGGACTTGGAAAAAGCTCACGATTGTTTCTCTTCCAGACTGGAAGCGACTGTCACATTCATTTACTCCCTTCCTTTACAAGCCTTCCAGAGCTGGCTGCGTAGACGCATCTCCACAGCATGATGCTGCCACCACTGTGCCTGACAGTGTGGATGGTGTGTTTGTGGTGATGTGCAGTGTACATCAAACAAAGCGTCTTGTCTGATGGCAAAAAAGCACCATTTTGGTCTCATCAGACCAAAGAACTTTCTTCCACCTGATCATGGAGTCGTGATTTATCGTCGTGATTTTCTTCAACAGCGGCTTTCTCTTTGCCATTCTCCCAGAAAGCTTTGACTGGTGAAGACCCAGGGCAACAGTCGTATGCAGAGTCTCTTCCATTTCAGCTGCTGGAGCTTGAAACTCCTTCAGAGTGGTCATAGTTGCCTTGGTGGCCTCTCTCACTAGTCTCTTTCTTGCACGGTCACTCAGTTTGTGAGGACGGCCTACTTGAGGCAGATTGCACATGAGCCACATTCCTTCCATTTCTTGATGATGGATTTAACTGAACTCCTGGGGGTGTTTAGTGCTTGGAATTTATTTTCTGTCCATCCCCTGGCTTATTCTTTTCAATAACCTTTTCTCAGAGTGGGTTGGAGTGTTCTTTTGTCTTCATGGTGTAATGGTAGCCAGGAATACCTCTGTTGAATTAGGTCAGTCATTTTAAAAGCGGTAAATATTTATACCACCACTTATTTTACATCACATACTTTTGTTTAATTGACTTTTCCTTGTAGACATCTGTTTTCATAATAACAGGGTAAAAAATCCAAGGAGGTGATGACTTTTTCTCGGCACTGTACAATCTAAAGAATGCTTTACAAGCTCAGCCTTGTTACAATCAGGATATCTGCTGAGAATATTTTTCTGCTAATGAACTTAACCACTACATTCAGTATATTGGTGACTGCCAGGGTGTTGTTTTTTACTGCATAATCCAGATATGAATGCATATTGTGAAGGCACCGTATTGAGTCATTTATGCAACCTGATATAAACCTGAAAATATATTTTTCAAAGATGTAAAAGAACTCTTATTGTTCAAGATGCCTGAGACCTAAAAAGCCTTTTAAGTGCACAACCATAGCTGCTTAGATTTCAGCAGGAAATCACTGCTTTGGCTAGAGGCTCCATTAAGGACCAACTACTGCTATGTTGTTCAGCCTTGTTAGTTTCAGCTGCCATCTGAAGTGCCACTCTGTGCCCTGGAGTTCTTTATGGCTCAACTAGTTGGTTTCTTCTCAAGGGCTTGTGGGGTAACACCTGCTGTGTTAAAGAGCAGCCAGGGTGATATTTCAGACTGAGCTGGCAGGATACAAAAAGGTAATTGGTGACCATTTGCCTAATACCCAGCTTCATTTGTGCCTTTTATACTGCTGGTGAAAGAGGGGAAAGCAGGGGGAAAAAAACCTTTGATATTTCCTCTATGGTTCTTGATAGTTTTATTTTTGAAAGTAAGTCCAGCCTGACAGCGTTAAGAGAGCTATTGGGCTGGAAAAGAGTGTGTTTCATATTTCTATAAGCAGCCATTACCTCAGTAGTACTTTTACTATAAACAAATATAATATTCATCAATTCTTCCCCAAAGGAATACAGATGAAGAGTGGATTTACAATCATTCTCAGTCTTTCCTGCAGGCTTCTCTTGACCCTTTTCTTTCTGTTCTGCTCAGTCACTTCTCTCTCATTCACTCACTCACAGTTAGACTCAGAATTATGGATGACTGTGCTCTGTCTGTGTTTGTTTTTAGCGTTTTTGCTCCTTTGAATATTTGGTCATGTTGGCTGTACTAAAATCAAAAGTTAGCAAATGCATAGTTTGAGTGATGCTCCTTCATATAATCGATAATTGTGAGACAAAAAAACCCTCTTCACCTAAGGGGGCTTGTTTTATCTGTGAAATGATTAGCTCTAGTGATAGCAGAGAGCCATAGGTCAAGCTTATTTAAGTGGGAGCAGCGCGTTTGGTTTGGTTAAAATGAACTGTGAGTAGGCGTGGGCTGGTATCAATCACACACATCAATCAGCTGCAGTTATCCGCCCAAAAAGCAATGATCTATTCTGTGTCCGTATTGATGTAAGCAGCACCAAGGCCAAAAAAATGGACACTTCCACAGTGCAAGGTCACTGCACTTGATTTGCACCAGCATGAAAATGGGCCTCAAGATATTCTATGGAACTGTTTTTTTTCGCACAGTATGGCCCCGAAAGGCTTCAAGATGTCACTGAAACTGAAATACACTTGCATCTTGAGCAGAATTTGGCTCCCTTTTAAAGGCTTGTAACACATTAAACATATTCAAGATAAGAAGAGTTTGGTTACACCCATTTTTGTGTTTTAAATTTGCCCGTGCAGCTATACTTAGAGTCAGTTTTGGGCTATTTAAAGGTTTAAATTTCATAGAATTTACTCAAAAAAGAATTAATTTTTTTAGCTTTCTTTTTTGGTGTTCGTTTAGATCAGTTCTTTGGTTAATTTGTTATGTATTTAAACTGTTTTCCATAAAATTTGGTCCAAATCTTTGGTCCACAACTAAACATAACATAAGATTTAATTTTGAAAGCAATATCAAGGCCATATAGAGGTTACTCTTGATATTTGATCTTGATCTTGTTACCTATAGGGGTCTGTTATGGTTCAACCAGGTGATAGAAGTGCAGGACTGTTTATTGAACAAACTGCATCGTCACATGTTGGTCTAGTTTTGTCCTGTCTTTTTTTTCAGGTGCAGATAGAAACTTTGAAACTTGTGCCACAAGAGACAGTTTGCACTTGTTTGAGGCCTTATAGTGCTATTGTCCCCTAGTTAGCGCATAGTTTATTTCACAGGACTGGTGGTTCCCTTAGAGGATTCTGTGGAGGGGCTGTATGAAAGGAAAAAGCTTAGACATTCAGGTTTAGGAGCAGAAAGTGAACTGCAAAATGAGAGTTAGGGTTCATCCAGTACAAGTGGGATGTAGGGAGTTTGTAGCAAGGTCCTAAACGGTCACCGTTTAGGACCTTGCTACAAACCCCAACCTGGTGTCAGGGACCCCCTTAGGGCATGCAGGAAACTTTAGGGGGGTGCGAGGCTCTGTGCTCCGAGGCTATAAAAATAAGTTTTGCACATACTAACTAAAATCATGGTAAAACACTCGTGAATGGCTACTTCATACAAAGATCCTGAAAAAAAGAAGCCAGTGCCGAAGTTCAAAAAATTACAATACCGCTAGTGTCTACTTGAGGTTGGCTGCAGGAACACCAGAAGTCACATACACAACACATGTTAAAAAGCCATTTTTACCCTAGAAATAAACGGGTTCACAGCCTGGTTCAAAAAATGAAACATGTCTCATCAGCTCATGTCTTCATGTCCTCACACTGTAATGGGGGGGGGGGGGGTTTGTACCACAATCGTTTTGATTATGTTGAGGAAAAACTTCACTGTGCACTTTTTGTTTACTGAATGAAACACCAGGAAAGGAGGGTTCCCATTTTCCACTTGACAATCCTGGTGAAGTGTTGGCTTCTTGCTGCCCATGGTTGACTTGTGGGGTCCACTAGTAAACACTTAATGAGGTATAGGGATTTATTCTCTGAGGGCACCTTTGAATGAGGTAGTTTGGCAGTAAAGCGCACATTTAATTGATCAGCTTTTGAGTCTGCTGCTTCTATGTGATTTAGTCTTTCTTTTAAAGTGGCTGGCTGCCTCTGTCTTTTTGTTTTTGTCTTGTTTAACATGTTTAAATGTCCTCTTTTGTTACTTTTTATCTTTCATAAAATTGAAAAGGCTGTCCTTGTAATAGTTTAAATGATGAAATAGAAATAAAGAAAAAAAATCAGTCTGTAGTTTAAAATTGTCTGGCATCTCAGACTTACTCAAAGTCACTACAAAAGGGATGTGTGGAAGCTAATCAACAACCTTGAATGTCAAATATTGTCTTCCTCAACGAATTTACTCTACCATATTTGAGTTTTAACCTTGCACATCCCCTGGTCAAAGTTGAATATTTTCCGATCTAGTAAACATTCCTGAGAATACATCAGCTTTTGAATACTGGTATTGTGTGCTTTGTGACATGGCTTTGTTAACTTAAAGCAGAAAAAAAACTTTGCATAACTGAAGCAGGCAGTTTTAAAGCTGTTTTATTTCATTTTCATTTTTCTACCCAAACATCGGAACCTTTATTATTTTTTAGGCTGCACAAATTATGGACCTACAGAGATATCACATCAGTACTAGTTAAAATCTTGCTCTTGCCTCGTCGTTTCTTTCAGTTTGACACAAAGTTGTAAGAAATGCATTTATTCATTAACTAAATTCTGCTGCCAGTATCTCATTGTGACAACAGGGCTGCTTTGGAGCAGCTTTTCATGTTGGCTTGGAAAAGCATCACAGCCACATCACCTCTTATTTGCCAAGCTTCCCTTCAGCAACTGGCTGTTACCTACTGGAGCAGTCACTTGGACAGGCCCCTCAGGCTAAAAGATATGTCAGCTTTCTCCTTGGCTGCAGTTGACTTCCCCTCACCTGGCCTGTGAATGTAGCCAACTGATCTTTGGCTCAAGGTAAGCAAGGGGAGAGGGAATTGAAAGGTAGGAAGTGAAAGCAAAAATAAGGGAGGATTGGAAGGAGCAAGAGGTCGAACGGGAGAGGAGCCCGGCGAGTGAGAGAGAGAGAGACCGAGGAGGAATTGGGGTGGGAGGGACACCTGGGACCTGATCCAGTTTGGACATCTTGTCACACCTGTAGCATCGTCTGTCTGGCAAGCACGAATGAAGAGAGTAAAGGGGGTTGCCATCTGCTACATCGTGCCCTTCTCCAGTGTGCTGCCATGGGGATTTTCTTGTCCAGCCAAATGTACAGAGAAGGCCGAGCTGATCGAAAACAGCTCGCACTGTCCACCCATGCATCCCTCCTGAGCTGATTAATTTGTTGATTTTTCAAATTAACATCCTCTGGCTATTGCCAACATAACTGTTGATCCAAGACACGGGGACTAAGGAGGGGTTAAGGACGGGCAGAATATTAATGATGGACTCACCGAGGAGTAAATTCAGTGAGAGATGGAGGGAATTTGTCATGGAAAATAATCTTCCTCTCCCATTTTAAGGGAGTGTGAGTATCAGAGCTGACCACCCAGTGTAGGATTTAAAGGTGCTCATATATTTTTGAACAATTTGTAATATCTTGCCATGGTGAGGATCATGTACCACAGCATGTGTGTGCTCTAATAACAGTTGATGATAAAAAAGGCGTCCTGATTAAAGCTCTGTCTGTCTGGGGTATTAGTAGCACTTCAGTGGATGATGAATCCATCTGGTATTCATTGTGAATATTAATGATTCACCAGTGTCTCATACGTGTGATCCATGTTTTTACACCTATCAGGCACACAAGAAAATGTTCCATAGAGCCTTTATCAATATTTCACAACACGTCGACCCACACAGGATGAGAGTGTGTGAATAGTTGTGTGTTATGAGTGTTAGATGTGTTGGAGTGGGATTCTCATCGTTAGAGAGCTAAATTGTCAGAAAAGATCAGAATTTTTGAAGTGATAAAAGCTGTTAGTATTAAGGTGAAAGCCTCAACACAGGCTTGAGATAAAGCATTGGACTCATTCATTACAGTGATAACTCTGACTTGAAAGCTTTGATAGTTGAACCAAATGTGCAAACGACAGTTCAATAGACACTTTATCCAGGGCTCTGGAGAAAATTCGGTAACAATGCACAATCGATTTCATCTCTGTAATAACATACCATCATGTGCTAATGTTCAACCCTTCAAGATATACAGTGCCTTGAAAAAGTTTCCCCCTTTCTGATTCCTGATGTATTTATTTATTTATTTTTTTGCATATTAATTACACTTAAATGTTTCGGATCATCAAACCAATTTTAATATCTGAAATATGAAACTGCGGCACATTTATGCATCGGTTACTTGATGGGCACATACAGTCAGTTGAATCACATGACTGTGGCCTCTCAACAACAAACTGGAAGTCATTTTTTTTTACCACACCATATAATAACACTGTTTATAGTAAGAAATATGTTTTAAAAGTTTCTATTCAAAGTATTTTATTGTGTCTCATGCTGCAGAAATTCAACTCCTCTCTCTTGATACACATATATGATCAAATGTTTAATGCATGCGATCTGATTTCACTTAATTGGTTAAATGCAAAGTTACTGCACTTTCACAAATCAATCCCTTTTAAGAGGCAGTTTCAGAACAATGCATTATAATGAACTTGGCCTTGATGTAGCAGACTACACTCAATAAGATAATACAGAGTTCCTGCAGCGTTGCCTCACCTAAAGACCAGTTTCTGTTCAGTTTGTTAGAGTCTAGAATTGCTTCTATTATACATTTAACTGACCTTGTTCATCTTTATTTATCTTAGTTTGAGTCTGTATTTATTTCAGTGTCACCTGCCAATTTTCATCAGTAACAGCGATGAGAACTAGGAAAATGTGTTTTTATAAGGCTACATGTATACAGTCACAGCTAAAAAAAACTTACTGATATCAAAATCATTTCACATTTGTCACATTTGCTGCACTTTAATTTGTGAAATTAATTTTATTAATAAGTATTACGTCAGATGGATTGATGCCGTTTGTAATAGTGTTACATATCCACAGCTGATTTGATGTAACCTGACATGACACACAGACTGCCTCACATATTCTTTGCATGGGATACAGCCCTGTGAAAAGTATTTGCCCCCCTTTTTGATTCCTGATTTTTTTGCATATTTATCACACTAAAAGTTTCAGATCATCAAACCAATTTTTATATTTCAAAAAAGACAACCCAAGTAAATAAAAAATACAGTGTCTGAATGATTTTTTAATTTTTTAAGGGGGGAAGAAATCCAAACCTATCTGTCCCTGTGTGAAAAGGCTACAAGATCTCAGAAAGAAATGTATCATGCCAGGATCCAAAGAAATTCAAGAACAAATGAAAAAACAAAAAGTGATTGAAATCTATCAGTCTGGAAAAGGTTACAAAACCATTTCCAAGGCTTTTGGCCTCCAGCAAACCATGGTCAGAGCCATTATCCACAAATGGTGAAAACTAGGAACAGTGGTGAACCTTCCCAGGAGTGGTCGGCCAACCAAAATGACTCCAAGAGTGCAACGACGACTCATCCAGGAGGTCACAGAAGAACCCAGAACAACATCCAAAGAACTGCAGGCCTCACTGGCCTCAGTTAAGTTTAGAGTTCATGACTCAACCATAAGAAAGACACTGGGTAAAAGACTTTTGGACGAGACTTTCTGGAATGTGTTCAGCCCATCATTACATCTGGTTTGAAAAAAAAAAACAAAAACAAACAAACAAACAAACAAAAAAAAAAAAACACAGCATTTGATAAAAAGAACATCATGCCAACAGTCGAACATGATGGTGGCAGTGTGATGGTCTGGGGCTGCTTTGCTGCTTCAGGACCTGGCCAGCAATCACTTGCTGTGATTGATAGAACAATGAATTCTGCTGTCTACCAGAAAACCCTGAAGGCCAACACCATCAGTTCATGACCTCAAGCTCAACCACTCTTGGGTTATGCAGCAGAAAAAAGTACTGAAATATACCAGCAAGTCAACCTCTGAATGGCTCAACAAAAAAAACAACAACCCAAAAACCAAAAAAAAAAAAAAAAAAAAAAAACTACCTAAATTAAGATTTTGGAGTGGTCCAGTCAGGGTCCGGACTTTAATCCAACTGAGATGCTGTGATGTGACCTTAAACAGGCATTTCATGCTGGAAAACCCTCCAATATGGCTGAGTTAAAACAATTCTGCAAAGAAGAGTGGGCCAATATTCCTCCACAGTGATGTGAAAGACTCATCACCATTGCAAATGCTTTGTTTCAGTTATTGCTACCAAGGGTGGAACAACAAGTTATTAGGTTCATGGGGCAATTACTTTTTCACATAGGGCCAGAGAGGTTTAACCCCCCCCCCCCTTAAAAATTAAATAATTATTCAAACAATGCATTTTCTACATAGTATGTAGGAAGAATTGGACAAACCCCGTGTGACGTCAGTCGTCTGCTTACAATAGGCGGACTGCTCTTGAAGCCAGTCAATAGAGGCATCCATATTGAAATTGCGGTCTCAACCAAACTTTGGATCAACCTAACGACCCCTCCACTAAGCGCGACTTCCTGTCAGCCTGCTAGCTAGCATTCTGGTTGACAGAAACGGAGTCTCTGCCTGCCGAGCTATCTGTCAATCAAATGAGACGCGCCAATCAGCTTTCATCCTAAATATAATCCAAACGATCATGTTACAAAAAAAAAAAAACGCTTGATTTTCTATTTACTTGGGGCGTCTTTGTGAAATATAAAAATTGGTTTAATGATCCGAAACATTTAAGTGTGATAAGTATGCAAAAAAATTGGGAATCAGAACTGTAATAAATGCAGAAAAATACTGGAAAATCCTGGACAATCTTGTTCAGTCTGCAAGAGAACCACAGCTTGGGAGAAGATTTAATTTCCAGCCAGACAATGACCTGAAGCATACAGCGAAAGCTACACAGAAATGTTCTGAAGACAGCAAGGTGAATATTATGGATTGGGTGAGTCAAAGCCCAGACCTCAATCCAGTAAAGGATTTGTGGCTGGACTTGAAAAGGGCTGTTCAGATACTAGTGCTATTTGACAGAGCTTGAGCAGTTTTGCAGAGAAGAATGGAGTAAAATTGCAGTGTCCAGATGTGCAAGCCTGATTGAACAATGAGAAGAAAATTAATGACATCTTTCAATATAGAATAAATAAACATACAGTCATCTGCACATACATATTCGCCAATAAGTTCACCATGTAACTGACTTTCAGTGTCTAACATTAATAAACTCCATAAAAAACAAGATCTCAGGCTGTCTATTGAGATCCCATGACTGAAAAAATAACATCAAATCAGAGGGGAACTGCCCACAGATACAGCAAACAGGAATAAGTTTATGGCTTGAAACGCTAAGAACCAAACTCTCATTTTTTTGGCGACTGCATCGCCTAGATCATGTTATCAGATGTGACAGAAATGCCGCAGGCAGGCCTCAATAGAGGACAACATAAGAAGAAGAAGTGAGCACTGCTGTTTCTTTTCCTGTGTCCTCAAAACAGGCAAGGGCTGTAACTTGATCAAAATAAATTGATAACAGTGAGAAGGCAACCCTGTCTTATTCCCAATCCAGGAGGACTTACAGTACAAATTGGTTTCTATATCAAACAAATCTTCTCTACGAGGCAACAATATACTGGTTGAGAGAACACTTAACCAAGCATTTATCCATAGGGAACTTAAAAGGTGTGTCATTTTTATCTATTTGCTGCTTCTCTGGAAGGTATGAGCCTGGGAGCTTTGTACAATATTGAAACAGATGAGATATGCCTCTTTATTTATAGTCTTTGAGCTTGTACTTACATCTTTTTTCTCAATATTAAACAAAGAGCAGTCTTCCTCTAAAACCCAGGTATCAATATTAGCACTAATCTAATCTGGTTTCAGTGATGATATTTCAGTTAGAAAAAGTTTTAACAGCTTGAAGGACCTTTACAAATAAAAGAGATTTGAAAGGTACCAGCTCCATCAGTCACCAGGTACAGTGCTGCAGTTGTTACTGTTCAATTTTCATGTGGAAAGCCATCCTTTCTCCTCTCTTTCCCTTCTGAGTAAAAGATCAAATCTACCTTTAGGGTTAAGGATTCTCACCATAATTGCATTGTAAAAATGCAAAAATTACTTTTTATTTTTAAAAAGAACTTTCTTAGATTATAAGACACAAAGAGAAACATCACATTTTTAAACTCATCCATTTAGCTGTAGATTAAGATATTATTGTGTTCAAAGTTTCCCCAAAATCTTAGAGATTATGAAAGCGGAAAAAAAGGATAAAAAATGCAGCAGCACAGTTGTTCCTTGAGGCTTCAACCTGTCTTCTACATCTTTGTTCAAGAAATGACTATTTGATGAGCCCCGTCCAAATAAAGTATTAGTCATGGACTATGTATATAAAAGACAGCCCTTTGAAAAGCTCCAAAATGTGGGCACAGGTCATTTGTAAACCAGCATGGGACCGGCTGACATTAAAAGAAAAAAAAAAAAATCTTTTTTGAGTCACTTTAAATGTGCCCAACTGTCATATTTTCTCTGAAAATAACTGGTCTCACAGCTCTTAGAGGAAGCTGAAACCCTTAAAATCTCCCATCCGGCTACAGTGCGATGTTTTATGTTTACCTAAATCCCTCTTTCAAAGCTATTATTTTCAACAAAGTACCAACAATGTAGTAACCTTGGGTTCACAAAGCCCGCTGAGGTAATCATAATGTACCAAAGTAAATTTGTGGTCACAGCATTTCCCAGGGAAAGGCTGGTTAAAATGGTGGAAATGGAGTGGTTAAAGGGATATTTTTGAATTTGGGCCATATGAGGTACTTGGCGAGAGCAGTGCCATCAGCCTCCAGAGATTCCAATCAGTGTTGCCCCTTCATACAGGAAGTGCTTGGGGAACCAAGACTAAACAGCACCACAGATGTGTATAGCTGCTCCCAGACCTGCCTGCAGAATCAGCTAGGCCCCCAAAAAACCTGTGAATGGGCCCTCCCCGGTTGGGATTTATTTATGATTTGAATGTATGTGTGCTGGATCAGTAGCATTGGCACTAGCATCCGTGCTGACGGTTACTTCATTTTGGAGCTGAAAAGTGTGACATGCTATTATTGAGTTCTGCTGTTCTAACTACTTATTTGCGCCACTTTTTAACCCCCTTTTATCACTTCTTCCATTCATGTTATCCATATTTTTCCACTTATAATGCTTTTTAAATGCTTTTCACTTTTATTCTGCCCATTTTGACACTTTTTTGCCTTTCTTAATCCATTTCTGCAGCTATGATCCCATTTTGCAAATTTCAACCTATTTTTGCCACTTTTTAACTGTGATTCAACATTTTCCCACCCGTTTTTCCTTTCCTAGCCCTTGGCTGCTTCTACTATCCTATTTTTGCCACTTCCAACCCATTTTCGTTACTTTCAACCCATTTTTTTTTGCCACTTTTTAACCATTTTCACCATTTTCCCACCCATTCTTGCCTTTCTTAACCCATGGCTGCTGCTATTATCCCAGTTTTGCCTCTTTCAACTGATTTTGCCAAAAATTTTCTTCTCATTATTGCCCCTTTTTTGCCTTTCTTTAGGCATGGCTGCTGGTATTGTCCTGTTTTTGCCACTTTCAACTCATTTTTCCACTATTTAGCTGTCTTTCACCGTTTTCCTGCCCATTTTTGCCTATTTCAATCATTATTTTCAGCTCTTATCCCATTTTTCCTCTTTCTACCCAATTTTGAAACTTTTTAAATGATTTTCAAGAATGTTTCTTCCCACTTTTTACCTTTCTTAATCCATTACTGCAGCTATTATCCCGTTTTGCCACTTTCAACTCATTTCTTTTAACCCATTTTTGTGTTCCTGTTACCCCTTTTTCTCTTTTTTTTGCAAGTATGCCATTATTTTCTCCTTCAAGTTATTTCAGTTCCTTCTCCTTGATTCTCTGGCACCCTGACGATTATGCAGATCATGACTTGGCTATGGAGTCTGATATTAATTCCCAAATGTTTTAGTCCATGTGCCCATCCACATTGTTAACATTTACAAAAAATGGAATTCTGCTTCAAGACAAGGGGTTTATATTTTGAAAAAGGCTACATTGTACTACAGCATAACTAAGTAAAATACATTGTTGTTTCATTGGTAAAAGTGGTTATTATTCAAGCCAAATATCAAATATGGTTATTACAGATTAAGTTTACAGTGGACCATGATTTTCCTGATTTCCATGGGCCCCCTTGTGGCAACTGCTACAGATGGGACTTATTGGAAAGACAGAGAGGGAGAGGAACTTTAGTGGGGACTGGCTCGCTTACCTGTTGGTGTAGGTGTGGAAACTGTGAGCCCATGTCTACCAGAGCAGGGACTTCACAACGCTTCTTCCAGTCATTCCTGATCGAGGATAGCAGCTCACAGACGCCTACAGCCTGCATCACTCCCCATCCAGAGTTCCCTGCCTTATTGAATATTGATGTTTGGCGGACCTTCTTCAACTTTCTGAAGATAAATGGGAGAAACTAACCCAAACAGCTGCTCAGCCAGTAGTCGGAGCTCTTATTGTGAAATAGTGCCAAACACAGGCTTTCTGGGTGCAAAATGAAATGCTTCAAACATTTTTAACATAGCATACAATAGAGCCAGCATTTTTTCCCATTTTATCTTAAACTCTCTGAACTAGACAGAGCAGCTATACCCACCTGTGGCACTATTTAGCCTAGCATGCCCTGTTTGAAGGGGCAACACTCACCGAAAACTCTGTAGGCTTATGCCACTGTTTACACCAATCTTTAAAAATACTGCAATATCCCTTTAGAATTGAAAAAAAAAAAAACGAAGACTTGTGCATTTCAAATTACATTCCTGTCTCAACCATGTGGTGAGATCACACATAATGTGAACTGGATTAAACAGTGGGTACAACATGCTGGTACACTGGGGTATTAAGGGAGCTATTCTACACATTTATAAATCAAATGCAAACATCTTGAACCCTCTAAATCATCTGTCCTGTATCTACAGGGCTGTCTGATTTGTAGAAAGAGAAATGTTTACGATTTAAATCACAATTCAAATAAGAATAAAAAGAGAACAGCAATGCGTTGTTTGAATTACAATGATGATTCTGTAGACTGGTAAATGATGCATAACACTTTCTTCAATTGTGTCAGTTCCTGTGTTTTTGTTTTTTTGTTTTTTTCATAAACATCTGAGGTCATTTTCACAAAGCTTCCAAGAATAAAGAGCTGGTCAGAGTGAAAAATTCTTTAAAAAGTCTCAGTCATAACCATAAGGATTTCCTTTTTAAAGTTAAGACCAGATCTGGTAAAGATAAAGTTATTCTCAAAGATCTTAGCCCCTAAGAGAGCTCCTTAGGTGAAAAACTGTTAGGATTAGTATGGAGGACTTTTAAGAGGCTTAAGAGTTTTTCAAGCAGAGGAAAAAATGTTGGAAAGAAGGAGAGACAGCAGAACTGTTCTCTAAACACTAAATGTTAGCAATAAGGAGTACCAGTGAGGTAAAAATCACAAGTATGTGAATATATCCAGACTGTCAGTTTGGGAAGAGGGATGTGAACAAGTGAACATTAATTTGTTTTTAGCATTTTGTAGACTAAACACCATTAGTTCCCACGCTAGGGTCAAGGTCTCCATGGCAAAGGTGCCAAGGATCTAAAAGGGGATTTCCCTAAGCCTTAACCACAACACACTAAATTAATTTCTGAACACAGCCCTGAGAAGATGGAGACCAGATCACAAGATCACAGGAGAACTATGAATTCACATGGGAATTGCAACATCACATGATGAGACCTGAGACCAAAGTGAGAGCAACATGTAAACATTGGATCACTTTACCTTTATGAGGTTGATTTTCTGCTCATTTTAACTTTACTCTGTATTTTTTTTTCTTACACCATGTGTGAGTTTGTCAGTGGTTTTTCTTGTCTATGGTGTTTAACTACAATGAGTCTCAGACCAACTCATAACCTGCATTTGCCACTGCTTGTGACATAATATTGATAGTGATGACATTTACAATGATGAGTCTATGCATTCTATCATACTTTGAGGTTGACTGTATAGTGTATTTATTCTCATTCCTGATTGGGTGGATCTACTTTACGTGGATTGACATATTTTGGCAGTGACGCTGAAAAGAGACTTGGCGTGTACCTCGAGCGAAGCAGAGTGGAGTGGCCCTTCTGACACCTGAGACTAATCAGGCAAAGATTGACTAGAGAGGGGGGGTGATTGGCTCTATAGTGGCCGATGTGGAGTTTGACCTTTGACACGCTGCTGTTGGTGTGTGCTAGGGATGGCAGTTTAGGGGCGTCATATGCTGCGACACAATGGTCAATGCAGATGTGTTTTGGGCTTCAGAAGGAGCTTATTTTCATTTAAAGAAACATACACCAAAATAAGTGTTCAGTTAAAGGCTGTTTAGAGCTGGTTTAAACAGGGTCAAAAACTTTCTCTGGTACTTGATCTATATTATATTTTGGCCAAAGGATGGCACAGGCTTGTCATTTTGACCACAGGGGACTGTGTTCAAAGGTGGAGAAGGGGTATGATATGTCACATTTAATTGGTTCCACTTTTTCAAATTTGGCAAAAGGGCTCAGTGTGACCATTCACAGAGAATACAAAGACTGATTATAGAAATGAGCTGACTCTACTGAAACTCCCCGTAATGATAAAAATCTCTCCAAGCAAACAGACAGATCTTTAAAGGGAAACTTCAACTCAAGTTTAACTATCAAAATTTAACCCCAAAAATATTAAAATCACTTGAAAGCCAAACTTTGAATATAATTGGGGCATCTTTCTAACATTTCCATCTGAAACTAAGTGAAAAAGTGCTTCCTCAGCGGAGTGATGATACTGTAGTTGGTGGATAGCAGCCGTCTTGGATGTAAAGGCTGATAGGATTTGAGCTTGCCAGGGGCAGAGTTGCACCCTGCTGCTGCTGATTCAAGACTCAGAACACAGATGTTGCTGGGCAGCAGCTGCAGTGGCAACTGTTTAATGTTAGAGAGAAACGTAAGTGATAGCAATCCAAAGAAACACCAAAAATAAATTGGATAGTAAGGCAAGAAATTACAGATTTCTATTTGAGGATTTGGTTAAGATGTAGCAGAGGATAAAGGGGTGACGCTATAGTTCTTTAGTTAGTGTCATACTTTATTTCCCTTACTGCCTTTGCTCTGCATCCATTTTTGGTCTGATGCACTGATATTTTTACGGTTTTGTTCCCTCATGTTCTTCCTTTATTTCACCCTCCTTCCCTCTGCTTTTATCTTTATTTTCAAAGCATCTTTGCCTCTCCTTCAGCCCTGCTCTACATTTGATTTATCTGGATTTTTTGGCAGTTCCCCTCTCTGATTTTCCTCTAACCACATTCTCTCTTTCCTTCTTCATGAAAGGTTTATAGAGTCGACAGGAGAGGCACATCTCGGGCGCCGCTGATGGAAGAGACTGCAGGACATTAGCTCAGTGATGTCAGAGTAATTTTTCCCCCCGCTGATGACTGAGAACAGCGCCAAACCTGATGTTCAATCTCCTTTTTTCACTCTCCATGTACATCTTCCCCCTCCAGGTCTTTCTTTTCTCACCCTTTCTTCTCTTGAAATCCCCAAAATAATCTATTTGTCTGTCCATGGGGTCTCAAACAGGGAGATAACAATCACTATAACTCTAGAGATCATGGTCACATGACACTAGACATTATCTGCAATGGTGTTGTGAAACACAACCAACAGCAGCTCACCAAACTGAGCTGCAGCTTTGAATTTCTCATGCAGAAAAACAGCAAATGTGCATGCTTGAGCTTTTCTGAGGAAACTGAAGAACCAAGAACATCATTAGACTTCTACCATTAACAAAAATGGCAATCATTTTCAGCTTTATGCCACTATTACTATACTGACTATACTAGAGATTTACAACACCAGAAACCTTTGTGCATCCTAAATATACAACAACAATTCCAAAAAAAGTTGGGGCACTGTGTAAAATGTTAATAAAAACAGAACGCAGTGTTCTGCACATCTCATAATGCCACATTTTATTCACAATTGAAGATAAATCATTTCAGATGTTGTAACAGAGTTTTGTTTAATTGAACTGCGCAACAACCTGCTCCCTTTATAGCCTCCCATTCCTACTGATTAGGAGCAGCCCTCAGCTGTGAGCAGCCATTGCAGGTGCACCCAGTTTTCCTAATGAGCAGGGTGAATTTTGACCAAGTTTTGTGGGGAAATCACCATTTTTTTTTCACAAATCTACCCATTCATAACCATATCATCACAAGATTCAGAGAACCTGGAGAAATCGTTGTGCCCAAGGGACAAGGCTGGGGGTCAGTATTGAATGCTCTTGATCCATGGGTCCTCAGGTGGCACTGCATTAAAAACAGGCATGACTCTGTACTGGAAATCACTGCATTGGCTCAGGAACACTTCCAGAAATCAGTCTGTCAAAACAGTTAGCTGTGTCATCAACAAATGTAAGTTTAAGCTGTGTCATGCCAAGAAGAAGCCATAATGTGAACAGGGTCCAGGAACTCTGCTGTTTTCTCTGTTCAAAACTCGTTTAAAATGGGCTGAGAAAAATGGGAAACTGTTCTGTGGTCAGGTAAATCAAAATTTGGAATTATTTTCGGAGTCATTGGATGCCGTGTCCTGCAGACGAAATAGGAGAGGGACCATCCAGTTTGTCAGCAGCTCACAGTTCTTAATCCTGCATCTGTGATGGTATAGGGCTGCATTAGTGCCTATGGTGTGGGCAGCTTACACATCTGGAAAGGAACTATCAATGCTAAAAAGTAGATAGAGGTTTTAGAGCAACATGCTCCCAACCAGATGCCTCTTTTAAGGAAGGCCTTGCATATTTCAGCAAGACAATGCTAAACCACATACAGCATCCATCACAATAGCATGGCTTGGCAGTAGAAGAGTCTGGGTGCTGAACTGGTCTACCTGCAGTTCAGAACTTTCACCAATGGAAAACATTTGGTGCAACATAAAATGAAAAATCCAGCAAAGAAGATCCAGGACTGTTGAGCAGATAGATTCCTAAATCAGACAAGAATGGAACAGCAACTGGGCTCCTCACTTCTCAGACATTTACAGACAGCTGATAAAAGGAGAGGATGTTTGAGGATAGTACACATGGCCCTGTCCCAACTTTTCTGAGATATTTTGCTGCCATCAAATTCAAAATGTGCTAATATTAATCATAAAATGCACTCAGTTCCTGACATGTTGTTGTGAACTATTGTGAATAAAATATCATTGCTTTTTGTTTTTATTACCTTTTTACACAGTGCCCCAACTTTTTTGGAAATGGGGTTGTACATTAAAGGTAAAAAGTTGCAACAAAGAGAAGAAGACAGATAAATACTTTTCAGTGTTTTAAGGGGATCAGTGTGTGTCCTTTAAATAGAGAGCTCTAAATTCCCGTCTTCCTAACTGGAAAATAAGGGTGAGCATCAAACCTGCAATACAAAGGCATTGTACCAAAAAGTGGCATTTAAATAATAGTCAAACACTGTCCACAGCCAACATTTCAGGACACGTCTAACCTTTAGAAGATGGTTTACAAGATTCTTAACTCTTCTTGGATGAAATGCCAAAGATTTAGCTCTGGAACTTCTGACACTTTCTCCATGGATAAACTGAAATTCAACCTTTTTGCTCCAATGCCACTTACGGTTCACATTAAATAACTTAAAATGAAGTACTTGGTTTACTTGTACTTCTTAATTATCAAATTATTTTGTGGAAGGATCATCATCAGAGTTTATCAATTAACTGGTTTTAACAGACGACATCACATTGTCCTGATTTTACCTTTCCCACTGGCTTCCCATTAGTTTTAGATCTGATTTGAAATGCTTGCTGCTCTATTTTAATCATGTATGACTCTGGCTCCAGGCTACCCAACAGCTTTATTGACCCCTCAGGAACCACCCCGCAGCCTGTCCCAGATGCTCAGGTGGGGGCCTCCTAGTTGTTCCAAAGTCAAGGCCTGAAATTTAAGGTGACTGGGGTTGTTCTATTGGGGCCCCTCGACTTTGGAACAACTGCCTGAGGAGATAACGCATGCAGAATCAGTCACTTCATTTAATCAAACCTTAAAACTCTCAGTTATGTACTTGCTTTTATGTGAAATTGTCTTCTTATTTCCTTTTGAGTGCCTTTTCACTTTTCATCATAATACTTTATGTGTTTCTTATGGCATTACTCTGTTGGTTTTCATTTTATTTGATTGATTTCATTTATTTCTTTAGTATTTCCCTTCATTTTCGTTTTTGCTTTTTTGTGCTTTTGATCTATTTAGTGCCGTATCTGATAAGTACTCTCCCCCATTGGTCTCATTTTAAAGTTTTACCGTATTTTTTTGTCTTGTTCACCTTTTTCTATATTTTTTCTAACCAGTTTTATTTTTTCTGATCTCACATCAGATGTTCTAACCCTGCTTAACTGTTTTGTCTCCTGTTATTTATTTATTTGTTCTTATTGTTTTCATCTACTTCTTATGTCTATTGGTGCTCTAGCCCTAGCTTTTTTTGCCGGGTTCTATGATCCCTGGATCTCAAGCTGTACTCCTTGGGTTTTTATAATGTTTGGGTTGTTTATGTTGGTTTAGTTTGTTTGTATTGTTGTCATTGGTTAGGCTTTTTGGGTCGCGGGTTTCATACTTTGCTCGTTGTATGTTCTGTTCCATTACTACTACTACTACTATCACCACTACTACTACTAATAATAGTAATAATAGGTAAGGAGTTGGGGCAGGCTTCACTGAAGTATTGTGATTCATTTACAGGACAATCAACATGAATTATGGATTTGCTGTATTATTAAGGTGGTGGGTTGGATGTCTCATCACACCCACCTGCTAGTGTTAGCAGTGGTTAGCTTGTATGCTTGATGAATCAAAACCAAGATCTTTCTTCAGTTTATTAATTCATTTTTCTACATTGACCTTCTAAAACAAAAACGATCCTTCTTAGTTTGACAGACATGTTTGTGGCTGTGCTGTGGCAATGACACATCATGAAGACGTGGATAATTGTGGACTTAGTCAATCAACTCCTCATAACTATCTGCCATTGTTGTACCTGCTGTCACATCCATCACATCCAGTCTCTGTTCACTCCTCCTACAAGTTGCACATTTTCCATCTTGCAACTAAATCTAGTTTTTTTGAGGACCCACACGGCCATCACACCAAAAGTCACAGAAGGCCATATTAGCCATGTGTATTCAGCAAAGTCAACAATCAGCAAATCTTTAAGCCCTTTCTTGATGTCCTTGCAACATCTCTGGCCTTAAATACACTGGAAAGATTGTAAATTCCAATAAGTTGTATTATTGATTCATGTTTCATTCACACCATATTCAAAAACTGATAAGTCCTTTGTAAATTGGCCATCAGTATTAAAATTAAAACAATAATTGTGATGCAGTAAAGGTCAGCAATTACTACATCACTTGTTTTCAGTATTGACTGTTAATATCTAATAGTAGGTGCATTAATAGCATGCTTTATTTCCCTTTTCAGCTCACTACTTTGGTTAAGCTTCTGCAGTCTTCTGTATAAATCTTATACCGTTGGGAAGCCTGTTTATTTCTCTTTTAAATGGTGCCACATTTGTAAGGATCATGCATTTGTGGGAAGAGCAACAGAGATGTGTATGTGGGTTGTGCCCACAAAAAATAATTGCCAAATCTTCTCTGCCAATGCCAA
The DNA here is from genome assembly GCF_018320785.1 of Cheilinus undulatus. Taxonomy (NCBI): domain Eukaryota; kingdom Metazoa; phylum Chordata; class Actinopteri; order Labriformes; family Labridae; genus Cheilinus; species Cheilinus undulatus. The sequence goes on along the minus strand of NC_054865.1, from coordinate 42,432,832 downwards.
ACAGCTTATTCTGCCATTGACTCTTTTTGGGTGGATTGGATGATTGAAGTCTGAAGAAACAAGGCATAAAATGGTCATTTAACAAGCAGGAGCATCAGTAGCGTGTGGAAGAACCAAACACAGCCACAACAGCCTGGCATCTCCTCCTCATGCTGGTCACCAGCCTGGTCACACACTGCTGTGAGATGGTATCCCTTTCTTCAACCAGCATTTATCACAAGTCATCCAATGTGGTTGTGTTGGTCACAAACAGTATGCCCATGCTGATCCCACATGTGTTCAGTGGGGTTTAGGTCAGGACTGCCGGCAGGCCATTCTCTCCTCTCCACTTTCAAATTCTGAAGGTAGTCTCTGATAAACCCTGCTCTGTGGGGGTGAACATTGTCACTGATAGAGTTCAGTCCCAGACTGTGGAGATATGGGGATTTCCACTTGTTGCAGAATCTCATATCTTTCTGCATTGAGAGTGCCTCCAGTGGTGACAAGCCTAGTTTTTCCAGTGAAGGAGATGTTACCCCACACCATCACACTGCCTCCACTAGATGTTACTGTGTCGGTGTAGCAATCAGCATAGTGTTCTCTGCATCTTCTCCACACTTTGACCCTACTATCCAACTACTGTAGGCAGAATGTAGATTCATCTCTGAACATAACGCTCCTCTACATGTCCAGATTCCAGTGCACCCGCTACCGGCACTAGGGCAAACAGGACTGATGGTAAAGGGCAGTCATGACAGGCCTATGAGACCAGAGATTGGCTGAGTGCAGTCGGCCCTGACTGCAAATCTGTAGAGGACAGCTTACAATTCCTAAATGCTGACAGGGTGAGAAAACGATCTCCTTGTGGTGACAAAACAAGAGTCAGAATCAACAGCAAAATCAGCTGTTTGGCATCAGCAGAGAAGATTTGACAATTGTTTCATGGGCGCAACCCACATACTCAGCTCTGCTGCTCATTCCACAAATGCATGTTCCTTACAAATGAGGCACCATTTAAAAGAGAAATAAACAAGCTTTCAAACAGTGTAAGAATTATTGCAAAGAATAATTGTTACAGCATAGAAATGTTCTAACAGATTTCCTTACTTTTTGTACTTGGTTTAGTTCATTTTTTTGTCATTTTGCACATGTAATAATCTTCTATTTAAACTACTTCCTTGTTTTCTTTTAAAATTAAAGTAGGCTTGTATCCAAATAGAAAGTCACCCTTAGTTTAGGTTGGAACATAAAATCCAAAATAAAACAAAAACAATTTTAAATGCAGAATAATGGCATTTCAAAATATATAACAGAAAATGAGATTACTCATAGTTCTGAGGTTACTTGTGATTTAAAATATCAATTTTTTTGAAACCTCTTATTCTTACTCAAACTCCACCAATGGGAGCAATATTTGGATTGGTCTTCCCCAATTGAGATACTATGAACTACAAGAGATGGCAGCAAACGCCATCCAAGATGAAGAACTAGGCGATGGTTCTGCTGTGTGGGTCTGGAAAACCAGGGAAATACTGAGGGGTTGAATGGATGGAAAGATCATGGTTGCTAAGAGGGCATAAAGCCAAAGGACTGCATGCACCCTGTGGAGTTTATTGGTTCATTCTTATAAGTCAAACCAAAATAGGATTGTGGAAGCTGTTTGAAACTGAGCAGTGATACTGTATAAAATGCCAATGCAGTAAAAACGTTAACCCTCCAGAGACCCCTGGACACAACTGGGTCCTTTCAGCTGCTTTTTTTTATCTTTAATAGTTAGTGTTTTCTCTGGTTTAATGCTAATGGCATGACATTCTCCAAAAGTTAATGGTTTGGATGAAGGTTAAAAATTGCAACCTCACTTTTCATCACAGCTTCACAGTTTAGCCATTTAGCACTTTTTCTGCATGGACCCGTTTGGGTCCAAAGGGTCCTAAGTGTGAGTTTTTCTGGTGGAGGGTTAATGTAGACCACCATCTCTGTCCTCTGAATTGTGAAAATGCCCTCAAAATGGTTTCTAACAATGCAGCCACGTTTCATTTTGAATTGTCGCGCATCATTGGAGATTAAATAAATCTCCTTTTTAATCTCACTATCTATTTCAGTTATTATAAGTACAAATGTTAATTGCATGTTTCTATCTTGTTATGTGATTGATTTAGAATTGGCCTTTTTTGTTTTTAGCCACTTTCAAGCCATGCTAAGCCTTTCAGATACAGGGATAATCTCTTTCGATCAGATGAAAAAACAAGCGCTAACAAGAAGAACTCAGAGATAAAACCCAAACCAATCCAACAGAATGATATTTTAACATTGGTGCATGTTGTGAGAGAGGGATCAAAGAGAGCAATCTAATCCTTCAGGCGTTTTGGGCAGCTGTTCAACTCTATTCTCTTTCTGTTGCTCTTTCCTCCTCTCTTTCTCTCTCTCTCTCTCTCTCTCTGTCACACACATGTTCACTGCGTGTTGTGTTTTGTGTAAACAAATACATATTTATAAGAAATGATAGTACATAGAGAAATATGTCATCTTCGATCATGTTGACACAGTAGGCTACAAGAGCACTGTTCATCAAAGGCTGTAGAGATCAGGCAGATTTTAATCAAGAAGTAGCTGATAGGATTTCCTCCAGTATTCTGGCATTTTGGCTTAATCTTAATCTACACAATGCTTTGGCCTTTTGTTGAAAATCCATTTTTGTCAATGATGATGTCACAGTTTTTGCTTCTGCATATCCTCTCTATCCAATTTTTTCATAATAGTTTCCCATCCCACCTCTCTTCTTCCTTGTTTTTCGCAGCCTTGCAGTTACCTGACCTTCCACGCCTACCTGTTTACCTACCTTCACTTCACCCAACAACTTCACTCAACGCATACCAATTATCTGCTTTGCTCCACTGCCAGTTTATCACAAGTTCTCATATTCATAGTTGCCATGGGCTTTGTTTCTTTGCTGCTGTTTGGCTTTTATGTTTTTATATTATTTTGAAAAAGCCCACCTGTTTGCCTCCCTGTCAATGACCTGCAACTAAAAGTGAGCTTTGCTTTCACATAGCACAACTTACCTCAGCTTTATTTATATAGCACCTTTCAGACATAAAAATGCAGCCTAGAGTGCTTCATGAATCACATAGAAAATAAGAAGACAGGTGGCAAAAGATAAAAGAGATTTAAAGGAGATTAAAACAGGAAACAAGGCAAGGAGATCATTTAAACTGTTACATGAAAAATAAATTAAAATGGTAACATTCAGTTAAAAAAGCACTAAATTCAGACATGAATAAAATACATTAAAATTGTACAAAATAAATAAATAAATAAATAAAATAAAACAATGCCAGAGATTAAATGGTTTTAAAACCAATGATAAAGGCCAGATTAAATAGCTCTGATGAACATGTCAAACAGAAGAAGGATTACTAGAACCTCTCTCTTCAAACACTTGAGTCACCACGCTGCTGGCAAAGCTTGACCTCCTCCACCCCAGCCTCCTCCTCTATAGCACGGACAGCTCAGGGGACAAGTCAACAGTCATCTGAACCTTGTTACCTTCCCTTATTTCCTTTTCAATCCATAACAAGTTCCTTTACCATGGTTAATTTCATATTATAGCCTTTTAACTACCTATTAAAGCATGTCTGTATCCAAACAGGAGGTCTATTAGATTTAGTTTAAGACAGTCAAAGAATCCAAAATGACACAAGTACTTTTTTTTTTTAATGGAATTTGAAGATGCAGTATAAAGGGTGGGATTAAATACAGACTTTCTTAGAAGAATCGCGATTCCAAATGTTAATCTCTTGACAGCCCTAAAAAAGCAACATAATGGGGATATCATCACCATGGTGTCCCCCTCTGATATCTCTCTAGTTTAACCTGTTAGCAATGCACGCTTACTAACACAGCTGTGTTTACCCTTAAATAGCAAGCAGCCAGGTGTCAACGTGCCAACAGGTAGGCAAGAAAAAGGAAGAGTACAACCACGTGGAGTTTCTTCTTCTTTTTTTAGTGGCCAAAAAAACGACAGGAAAACAAGTAATCTTTTTCAGTAACGAATTGCTTTTATTGTTAAAAAGGAACTAATAATGGATTGGTGGAATTGCAAAACTAACAAACTAAGTAACCTGTTACAACCAAATTTTTTGTTGCAGCATGAAGAAAAACTTTCATAAGGCATCGTTCTGGAGTGTCTGAATTATGATGCTTGCTTTTTTTGGTATAAAATGTGGGTTGAAATTGTGGTAAACAGTTTTAAGTAAATACAATATGTAAACAGAGTTGAGTGTGCATCAATTCTTGTGAACGGCACAATGTAGGACAGTGGGGAATAGGGAAATAAAAGGAAGATATCTGAAAAGATTAAGATGATCAAGGGGCTATTTTATGATGAATGTTATACATGTTCTTTGACGACAAACTCCTTATACAGTGTATGAGCAGTGTATGATGTAGGTCTGGTATAATTCCATAGCAATACATCAAAAACATTTCAGTTGCTTCCAGACATTCAGATTGCAATATGTTACCAAGTATTGCAGTCTATTTATTTTAATCCCTTGCTTTAAAAGCATATATAGAATATATTAATATGTATGGACTCAATCAAACTCTGAATCCTGTATGAATTAGAATGTAATTCCTAGGAGTTGAAGTGGTTAAGTGTGATATATACTTACAGTCACACAGTCTTCTTCTGGGATGTGCCACATAATATGCCAAGAGACAGGTTTTAATTATGATCTCACCAGCACGCTGCATGTGCCTCATGTTGGCTCTGATTAGTGCTTAGGGAATCAAGGCTGTAATTGTTTGTGCTAACCAAATGTGTGTTTGTGTGTGTGTATCACAGTGATGATGAGAGCGCTTGGTCACCCATGGGGCTTATGTTTCTACACTGAACAGAGGCGAAGTGATTTATTCGCTCAGGGCCACGCTGTGCGTCCAATCAGCATCAAGCACCCCGGGGTGACACCATCATGGTCATCTCTTCTGCAGGAAATGATGCAAGCTGCACTGAATTACATAGGGTGTGAGGCCAATAAAACGGGCCCTATTCTTGTCACAGCATCAGATAAGGACGGGCTGCTGGATGCATTGCAGCAATTACTGCAGGCCTGCGCTCCACGGCTGTGGAATTGGGAAATGATCATCTGTGAAGCACAGCAGAGTAGCATCGCCTCCAGCACAATAACTCAACATGTCCACTTGGCTATGTCAGCTCTGCATGGAGAGAACGTGGGGGATACAAAGAGGGAATGAGAAAGAGAAGATTAAAAGAAGGAGATGTAGAATAAAGGGAAATGTGGTGCTTAAAAAGAAAAATTACACTGTTAAACACATTTCGGAGAAAACTGTTAGTCTACTTAAAAGCACCTAAATGCCATTAGCAAATTGCAGGAGGTACAAATAAATGTCACGAAAAACTAACTCAGCAATGAATAAAACAAGCATCATCCGCTAGCATCAGATTTGTTCCTCATAAATCTTTAGCATCACTTTACACCAAGCTAAACTGTTTCCATTATCTCTCCTTTCTGCTGAAATCTGCAAGACTCTTAAAGAAACAGAATCATAAATGACTGAACGCTTGAATAGATGGATTGCACACTTTGTTTAAATTCACAAATTCATTTCATTCATGATTAACTAAAACAATCAAAGACGAACAAAAAAATCACCAATCTTGAATTAAAAGGGCCAAAAAGGAGAATAATCTTAAAGTTTTTTATCTGCTTCTTTTCAATCAGTAAAGCACACACAAGATTTAACATAAAATCCAATATCAAGCAGGTCAAAACAGCCACTCACATCCTACTATTAGAACCTAAGTTACTGTTCATGGTATAACAAATCATAAAATCATCATTGTCTCACAAACAGAGCAAAAATCCCACATATTATCATATTTTCTCATTCCACCAGCCAGTTTAAATATTGTTCTTGGTTTCTCTATTGACACTGCACCATAACCTGATTCTTTTTGTCAGTTCTATTTCGACCATATCCAACATGTGCGTTATGTTTTTACCAGAGAAAAATTAAAGTGTATCATCTGCAAACAGAAAACACTTCAACAGTTTGGATACATACCACACAAAATAGAACAAAAACTCAACACGTTTCAAAGCATTTCCTCAACATACTTGAATAGTTTTTGGAATGTAATGCTTGACTTAATTTATTGTTTTTTCTATCAAAAAATTCCCATACACTGATTCTTTTCACAGAAATACAATGTGTCTGAATAAACATCTCTGAACTTTTTAAGTTGTAATCGTTCCTTCTTTTCTTTTCAAACCTTTTCTTGATGTTGCCTGAAAATATTTTCTTATAAGCTTAATACATAATTAATCACAGTAAAATTATTGTAATGTACAAGTTTATATAACTAGATATCTACCTGTTTCACCCTACTTAATATGGTAGTGCACAATTTGTGTGGTTTTTTTAGATGCATTTGTTCTGATTTCATCTGATATTCATGTTGCTTTTTAAAATTCAGAACTTATGCAAAAAGGGGAAAACAAAAGTGAACAAGACCTCACTTTAGTTTGGGGTACATATTTTTAGTTAAAAAGGTTAATTAGTAGCTATTTGGACATTACTAAGAAAAGAATTTATACGCTTTGTTACATCAGAATAGACCATGCTTATTCAGAGTACTTAAAGTCCCTGTAAAGTGAAATCCAAAATTTGTGTCCTACCGCAGATATGTTGGAATAAGGTTGCTGTAAACATGTGTAAACACTGAGATCCACATGTGACTTAATTTCTAAGCTCATGACATCACCAGTCTTGATGCATGCTGGTTTTTTTGTTCATTGTGAGGTAAATTGCCAAAATCTATCAGCCACAGTGGACTATGGGTCATTAAAATGATCATATTAGAGAGATTTGTGCCAGAAAACAGTAAGTTTAATCCACAACTTCAGTCTAGCTGAATTTTATAAACTTGGAGATGCTTTTTTCATGACTGAAATTTGGCCACAGTGGCCTGTCAAACAACAAACCCAATATAAAAGATTTTTTTCATCACTCCATCACTTTCCAGGGACTTCTAACTATTAATGTGGTACTACTACCTTATAAGGGTCATACTAAGCAAAGCATATTAAGATCACAATAAATGTGAAACAACTTCTTGATTTTCCAATCAATATGCAGTAATAAGGAGGTCATAAAGGGAAAACCTTAGTTAATGGCCTATTAGCCATAGATTATGGTCCTGTAGAATAATGTACTTATAAGCTCTTAATTAGGACTAATTAGCAGTTAGTATGCTACTAATAAGTATGCTAATGAGCTAATTAATGGTGAGAATTGTACCTTAAACTAAAGTGTTTCCCAACCTGTTTCAGTAACTCTCTGTCCACTAAAGTACCAGCTCTCTGATACCGTAAATGCTTCTTCTTCTTTTGTTGTTTTTTAAAAAGTGCGGTATGACCTATTGTGTTGAATGCATTTTAAGGTTAACGAAGATGCTCACTTAATAATACTTCTTATCTTTTGCGGTGGCTATTCCTTCAGTAAATACCATAAGTGCCATTGATGGGGACTGATTGGTCCTTAAATCCATATTGACTGCTTCTTAAGAGATTGTATCTGTCTTTGACTTTGTACTCAGAATCATGTCCTGGACAACAATGTGGCTAATGAAAGCAGACAAGAAGGCTCAATACTGGATCTGCTTTAAAGAAAGATGGAATCAGGGGTGATCATTAAAGGCAGTAGGATTACAGAAAAGAAAGTAGTTTCCTAGTCGCCCTGTTATCTAGTTATTAAGTTAACTTGGATAAAGGAAGAAAAGGAAGTAGCATGAAGATAACAGTGGTTTAAAAGGAAGTAACAACCTCAAAAAGAGAAATCAGACCAGCCACTTGAAACTTCCTCTTCCGTGCCGCACATTAGTTCATTTCAAAATGATCTCACCTGTCATTGGAAAGGTTTGCACAGTGTTTCTGACAGGCCGACATCCTCCCTGGTGGAGTGGGTTGCTGGGTGCACAAACGGGGGCGCAGTCGGAGGAGGTCTTAGGTCAACGACTAGATTAGACACACTGATTGATCCTGTGGAGAAAGGTGCCATCACACCTAATTAATGAGAGAGAGGGATGGTTATGTGGAGTGACCCTCTCTCACTGACCTGGAAAAGACGGCATGAGGGGAGAACTCTGCTGCTGGGAGTGAGACAGAGGAGGACTAATGATCTGTTTATGAATTTATACGGTATGTTGAGCAATCGTAGAATTATGTTATAGCAGTTCAGTGTTTAAGCACGTAAGTAAATGAAGATGTGGTCATTGGCCTCACCAGGGAGAGCACAGAGGCTGTTAAACATAAAGATACCTTTAACTACAGCAGACAAATAGATATAACTAAAGACGGAGCATGCAGCTTTCACAGTTGCTTGAACATTTTCCTCCTTATTTCCTTGTAATATCTTTACTGTTAAATATTGCATATTTTTTAATACATTGCTTTCTTTTTAATCACATAGTCTGGTTTATTCAATAATCATGTCTGTATTTCTTTAATACCACAAGCTTGGTGCATGGTTTCATTAGTTTTTCTATTTATCTCACTCCATCCCTATACCTGCTCTATTGTGTGTTAAGGAAAATGTAGCCTTCAAATTTCCTCCGTGGGAATTAATAAAGTATTTCTGATTCTGATTTTGAACTGTCCTTGACAACAGGGGTTCTCGACCCCAAAAAGGGTCTAGAAGCTTTCTTCAGTAGGTTGCAGATGTGCCTAGAATAAAATTTGTGGCAGAGGTTTGGGATAAATAGGTGCCGTAAACATCCATACATTTTGTTTTTCTCTGTTTTCTGACGAAAGAGAGAACATTTTGTTTTTGTACTCAAAATCTTCTCTCCTCTTGATAATTTACTCTGGCTGAACCATGACCAATTGTTTTGACCTGTCTTTATTTACAGTCATATTTTTTGTTTTATCCAAGTTCCTCTCTGCAACATTTTTCATTACATAAATCTCATCCGTCTGTCCATTATTTACACCATGTTTCCCTTCCAGGGTCAAAGGGGGTTTGAGCCATCTCATCTGTCATTGGATGGGAACAGGGTACACTCTTGACTGGTTACCAGGGCTGAGGTAAAGACACAGAGGCAGGCATGCGCATGCACAACTACGAACGTTAAGACTACCAGGCTTTAATGCACAATTCTGATCTTTTTTTTATTTTTGCTTAGATCTTATTTTTTTATTTTGCCGTTTACATTTTGAATAGAGCCTGTATGCAGACTTCTGTGTGAACAGGTTTCAGCCCTGAACTGACCTGCATGCACAGTAGAACAACAAGGATGTCACTCTCAGCATGGTGTTTACTGAGGTAAACATGGCAACAGGCACAGTTTGAAGCTCCTTTTCAGGTGTGGCCACAGAGTTCATCCCCCAAAACACTACGGACACGTGATCAACCACAGCTGCTACGTTGATTGAAATCTTCAGCCTCTTAAAACTTAGCTTTAAGGGTTTTCATTTTTTTCTTTCACCCTGCTGCTCAAATCTTCTGAAGTTATGTTCGTCCATTTCCTTGGAAATTCTTTCAAAAACAGGTCGGCTTGATACAACCACTCATGTTGTCCTTGTATGATGGCGTCACCCCAAACACTCATGAGGTATAACACCTCGCTGTCCCTCCACTGACTACCTCCATCACTGCTGTTTTCCATGTTTGTTTTCATTTACTCCTACTTGTGCCAATGCTGTTGCCTGCTGGGGTAGAACTGGGATGTTGCAACCTGGCTGTTCAGTCTGCGGTCCAATTCCAAAAGACCGGATACGTTTCTTATTCAGTACCGTGTATGAAAGGAGCTTGGATTTGACATGAAAAGATCAGATTTGATATAACTTGAACTCTTTACATCGTCCAAAACCCCCCAGATATGAGTCACATATGAGCAAGAAAAATCTGATTTGGGTAGCTTTTAACTGCAGTCTCACATTCCTGCTGTGAGTTAACAGTGCTAACCCCTACACCATTGTGCAGCCTTAAAGAAATTTCAGTGGATTAATGTTTTTTGGACATTTGGTTCATGATTTGTTGATAACAAGTTGGTGTTGGGTCGTGAGGGTTGACCACTTGAGCCCTAAAAGAGGTTCAAGATCTAATATGTAATTTATTTGGCATTTTCTTTGTATATTTTCATACATAAATAGGAAACAATGCTGTTCTTCTGGTTCAAAGCTGTGCAACAGAAAACAATAGACATTTGGAAATACCTAAAAATAAATAAATCACTTCTAAAATACACCAGTAATGCACCACAGTAGTTCAAGTATTTTTTGTTGAAAGTGCACTTTTGTGCAGGGTTATTTGGCAACATGAATTTATCGTGGCAGTCATTTTAAATAAATTTAAGCTCCTTCCAGGAACTTTTACTTAGTTTATTTTGGCGCCCTCTGTGGACAGAGCATTACCTTTAACTTCCTTTCTCATTTTGTCCACTCTTTTTGGAGTTATTTCTTTCATTTTATCATGTAATGTCATCACACCTCAATTTTACACTCAAACCCATTAATTTTCATGCTTTGTAATAATTCTAGTTGTTTTAACAGAGCAATGTCCCCAGCCTCATTTACACCTATCCCAGGAATTAAAAATAGCCAGGTCAGGTATGGGTGCATATGCCGGTGTGGCACTTCGCTGCATCTGCTTTGGTCCTGTACTGCTCTGGCCTCCTGATGTCTATCTTTCCAGGTGACCCACAATGCACGTGGTCGCCCCAGGTGTCTGGACAAGCCCACCGGGCCCTGGGCATCTGGTATAGCTGGATCAGGCCCTGGAAAGTGCACCAGGTGCCCATGAAAGCACAGCTGCTATTCTCATATCAGGCAGCTGACCCTTCCCATCCTGGATCTCCTGAGGAAGTCAGCATTAGACCCACAGTCTTGCCAACAATACCCAAAGATTCACCTAAGAGGAGTTGTAACAAAAGAGTCAAGCCTGCGCTTCTGGCCATCAGTTAAGGTCAAGGCTTCAGAAAGATGTTCTGACTTGTCCGCATACCACACTGTCTCACTCAGTGAACCCATCGCAATTAGAAATAAACTCTCTACCAAATTACTCTAAACTACACCAGCACCACAGTGATTCAAATATCTAGTGCAGGGTTATAAGGAAAAAATAACTATATCAGTATAATCAGTCTGTATGCTGGTGGTCTTGTTTGCTTATGCAGCTCATAAAAAAGCATCAGCATGAACTCCAGTCTGTTTTATAACCAGCTAAAAACACCCCACAAGAGCTTTAAGTGTACTTGGACTACGTCCATGTGCATTTCTCTTATAGTGCTAAATGCTTCGTGTCAAGCCTTCAAAACTCTGACAAAGAAAGCCCTGATACACTCCTTTTCAATGGTACACATACTAAAAAATACATCTGCTTCCTGTGAGCTGCTAAGTTAACAGAAATGCTGTTTTCACCAAGACTTTAACACATCTCCCTTTAAGATTTCATAAGGCCATGTCTCTTATGGGTTGCAATATCCCTGAATCGTTTCACTTTTCAAGTCTGCCTCGCATCCAGTAAGCGAGAATGTCTGGGCTGAGTGTGTTTGCTTGACAGGGGCAATCTGGCTGCGTGTGGGCACTGATGGCATTTATGTGTACATTTTCAGGATGTGTTAGGGAAACCTAGCAGAAAGATGTTCCTGGTAGAGACAGAAATGGAGCTTTCTCAAGGCTTCACAAGAGATGGATAAATGATTAGACAGGAGGGAGCGTATAAGGGAACAGTGCCGACGTTCCTCCCTAACCTTTTTTCATTTTTTGTACTGATCAAACATCAACTTAGCAGAATAAAAGCACAGAAACAGTATTGGAAATGAAAGCTATAGAGATCAACAAAAGCATGACTGGTATGACAAAACAAACAAAGTTGTATATCAAAGAGAAAATACAGCAGGTGTTGAAATTCTAACAGTTTGTCAGATGTGAATTATTACCTTTTTAGCTGGGTAACTTTATAGTTCAACATATATTTCCACAGTGCAGGCTTTAACTATTTTTGATACCAGTTATTTCCTCTTAACTCTGTACTTAAACATTTTTCTGGATGCCTTTCTTTGCAAATATGGTGAAAAATAAACACATAATGCCTCGCACTTCAAGGCCTTAAACCGGGGTTCACTTTCTGTCTCACATAAACAATTAATGCAGCTTTGCTTCATCAATATTTAACCATGACAACTTTATTTCAAACCTAATGGTTTCAGCTACAGAAGCTCAACAGTGATGCCATTTGGAAACCACATTTTTAAACAGAGCCCAGCATGAGTTATGTAGAATCATCTTGTTTTATCTATAGTATTAAATGGATATAATGCAGGTTTTTTTCACTTGACATTGTTCTAACATGTACCTTGTGTCTTCCATACATACTCAGATGTTATGATAAAAGATGGTACAATAGCTATATCTATGTCAAAAAAGAAGCAGGTTGTAAAAAGTGAAATTGAATTTCTCTTTAATTTACAGTTGTGTGTTTTCAGGTGCAGCCTCTGTATTGTGGCCTGACACCTGATTCATAACAGATATCTTTTATATATAGGGACATAAATCCCATCAGTGCTCATAGCCCAGGTAGTAAGCAGAGAAAACAGCTGCCCATCACCCCCAGAGACCAGATTCAATTCCCCTGTCCTCTGGTTTTAACTGTCACAGATTGTTTTCTCTCTTTTATCTGCCATTTTCTCCATTTTCTTCTTTTTTACGCCTGGATCATTTGTCTGAAATTGATCTTTCGGTTTGTCAGCATCCCTCTTCAAGGGGTTTAGGGGGTTGAGGACAAACGACTTGGGATTCAGTCTTCTAAGAATAAGAATGTTTTCAAAGAAAAGGCAATTGTGAGCGTTAAGTTTTGTCTTCTGGGCTCTCAGAGCAGTAATGGACTGAACTATACATTCAAGCTTTATTTTAATGATGCAAATATGTATTGCAAAATCTGCCCAGTGTTTGTTTATGGTCTTACTTTGCTGTCATAATGCATCTCCCTTTAAGTGCCTGCGTTATAGATGCCAATTAGCCTGTTTCACCTTGCATCTCATAAACATTCAGCATTAGCAATGATCTTGTGGTGGTGCTCATAGCAGAGTTTCAGAAGCAGGACCACACCTCAGTAGTTCCTTTTCCTATATTTCCATAGATTCAAACATGACTATCTGCTCCTCTTTCATTCTTGCATTCCTCACCCAATTTTCCCAACTCTTTTCTCTGCTTCTCTCTTATTGGTGAGGTGTTTAGGGGTTTTGTCATGCCTAGGAGCTACTGTGGATCAGCATAACCAATATTCTGATATTTCTGAACACAGTTTAGCCAATATGGACACTGATTTACAGTCTGGTTTGGTTCAGTACAGTTTTGAACTCTGATCTTACCCGTGTTTCCTCAGCTGAAGTTCGTCTCTCCAACTACCAGTCTAACTCTGTGTGACCGGGAACCATCTCTTTGTAGGGATTCAGATCATTCAACTTAGCTCGGTAGAGCTGGTTGTTTGGTTCCCAAACACCTCTTCATGTGGTAACAGTTTGACTTTTTTAACTGTGGATAAAATGACAACAAAGGATGGAGGAAAGGAAACTGAAGTCAGACAGGAGCTAGCTACTGTGGCTAACGTAAAAGAGCCGTTTCATATGACAGACTTGTTCCTGAAGGGCTCATCATCACTCGGTTGCTCACCCAACAAGGTTTATTGATTGTACATCGCCATTCCAAGGGGCTTAGTTAGCCTCTTAGCTCAGGACATGACTCCTCAAAACTCTTGTCTCCCATCATCTAGTTAGACAACTCTAGACACTAGGAGGTATGTAGAAACTTTCTGATGATAACGGCTGTAAAGTACTAACTGTCTGTTCCCACTCATTCCTGATGACTGTTCCCTACTTACTGATCCCCGATGGAAATTTGGTGTCACGAGATCGCAAACAACCTATACCTGATGGTGCACCTGTACATTTTACTGATATTTTGGGCTGCCATACAGACTGTAAATATTGGAAATTTTCATGACAGCTAATATTAATAATCAAAGGTCACATATTTAACCCTTTCAGACAACTTTCTATTGGACTCAGGTGGAGTTTTTTGATTCACTGGGGGATTGTGGACAGACCTGGGGTACATATAATTGTTAAAAAACCTGAAAATGTGTATTTTGCAGAACATTTGACTTTTAACTTTTCAAGCCAATATCTGCTGATGTCGATATCTTGCATTGTGAAATCTTACCTGGTATCTCCACCTATAGATATCCACCCACAGCCATGGAAGTACAAAGGTGTACTTATATTGGCACATCCAATGGAGGAGAGAGACAAGATGAGAGGGAATTGTTTTGTGTTTGAAGAGGCACACAACAAAACAGACCATTCTGAGAAAGGCTCTTTAGAGCTGGTTTATAACCCTCTGCTGCTTGATCTTTATTTTTTTTTGGCCAAAGCACAGCTGTTCTGTTAAGACCACCAGGGGACTATTTTGTAAAGTGGAAAAAGGGTATGATATGTCCCTTTTTAAACTTTCTTTGCTGCTGTTTTCACTCTCACATCCCAGCTGGTTCTCTCCTACCACACATGTGCTTGTTGCAACTTGTGTCACATTTTTGAGGACATGCACAGGCATGAAGCTGAACTGATGCTGGGGACAAGGAGCAGTCATCAAGCACTCCCTTACACATAACACCAAGCATTTCTCTGACCTTTTACTTTACTTACTTGGTAGATATGGTGCTCTCATTGCTCTGTCCTCACCTAGCCTTGCAAAGCACTTTCTTGCACAAGCGTCACATGACACCTAGTCTGTCCAGCATAAAGCTACGACCTAATATTAGGAGGAAGGTCACTGGATGATATGCAAAAGGTACATTAAAGTGCAAATATAGATGCAAAGACTGAAGTAAAGGTGTAAAGATCTGGAAGTATGACTTTTATCCAAAAGATGTTAAAGCATGCTTTTAATGGAGCTCCAGGATTACAGGATTTAAAAGAACCACTGAGAGTCTTCTTTCCTCCCTTGACTGGGCAGGTGAAAGGTGACATTTGTGCGATATCCTGCTGGGACAGTCTCTCATTATTGCCTATGTTGGGACCTTGCAGATAACCTCTCACTGCAATTAATCACACCAGCCTTAATTATCTCATTATGAAAGCCGATTCATCCCTCACGCTGCTCTTCACAGAGAGCGAGCAAGGAGGGGTGAAAAAAAGCAGATCTAGATCCTTGTTGAAAATGATGTGAAACATGAAGAACATTTTAGACTAATCCCAAAAGATATGGATAAGAAAAATAGTGTTCTTTCTAACTCCCACTGCTGCTCTGTGCCTCCATCTTCTCCCTTACCTGGTTGGCTGTCTTGCTTGCTGACAGGAACCGTCGAGAGAGAGCGAGAGAGGGAGAGATCTCTCCTGCAGCAGACGGCGGTGACGCCTCATCACACTGCCAGCAAGCCCTGTGGCCCCTGATGGCGCCACAGCTGGGTGGATGGACATGATCACTCACTCACAGACAGGATTAACCCTCCCCTCCCAACCCCCTCCCCAACTGCATCTGTCTTTCCCGTCCTCATTCTAATCTCTGTCTCCTGGCCTCTGCCTGTCTTCCCGCTTCAGATTGTCTCTCTCCCACGGTGCTCATGTCTATGTCACAGTGGTGCTAAGTGTAGACAAAGCAGGCAGCAGTCCAAATTCTTAAGACGGCTATTTACTGAGCAGGATGTCACAGTGTTGAGGGATTTCACTGGTATCATGCAGAGTTGAGCTGCAAAAGCACGACTTGGACTACTGCAGCTGTGTGAAACTATATTTGCCAGCACTAAAAGTTCTACAGTTCTTCCACATGAATTCTCCACCATAAATTAATGCTCAGGCTTTATAATTATAACTCTGAATTTTACTGATCAAGGTTTCCTGGCTTGCTTTTGTCAGGAGAAGACAGCACCATCATTTGACATTACTGCATTAAAACAGGACCCATTATATTGTGCAGGACTTTGTGATCAGACTCATGTTATCTGCCCCATTTCTGAAAAAAGCACTCTTTAATTTTAATGTCTATTTGCTGCCAGTGAATCACTCGGCTGTAATGAAAATTCAGTGATCTTTTTCAGTTAAACATAAAATAGAAACGAAAAGCGTCTGCATCTGAGCAGCTCTTTAATCTGACTTAAATATTCTTGTAAAAACAGCCCCTTCCTTTGAATTTCTCCTAATCAGATTTTAGATACATTTTGCCTCTGTTGATCTCTAATGATTCCCCTTGTTACTGTGCCATGGTGTCACTTTAGAAAAGAAAAAAACCGTTGCAAATTATGCAAAAAGGCAAAACTTTAAGACTCCATAATGCATGGCTTTATTTAGCATCAAAAGAAAACCAAAGTAGAACATCAGATGATTTTCTGGCATTAAAAGAAAAAGCTTGAGATGACAAATGACTTTGATTATGCTTTAAAATAATAAAACATTTCGCTTTTGTGGTTTAGGACATGCCAGATAAAAAGAAAATCTAGGTGAGATAACTACACAACAAAAACAGATTATAAATACATTTGATATCTAAATGCACGGACACACAGAGAGAATCTTTAAATGCTTTCAATGCGATATGCAGCGCTAACTTCAAAGCGTGCTCATTTCATTGCCACGGCTGTTTAACTTCCCGTGGCGTGTGGCTCCCACCAACATGCCGACATGCATTTCAACTAGCGCCGAAACACACCAGCACTGCCCACTGTGGCTGCACTATTCACACCAGCCCAGGCTTTTAGGGCCCCGACAGACACGCAGAACGGTGTCGTGCTGAGCCGCTTTGATACAGACAGCTTACGTCCTATCACAAGCAAAATGGGTTTGGTGGGGCGAGGAGGGGGAAAGAAAAACTGACAAAACACCACATCAAAGTGTGGTAGCAGAGCAGATAGTCTCATGTGACCTGCCGCTTTGCTGTCTCACACATGTATCACATGCATGCTTCACATGCAGGCTTTGTTGTTGCACATTGTGTTATGAATATTCAAGGTGATGTTATTCCTCATTAGTGTCCCCCAGAGTTGGCTTTTTTTTTTTTTTTTTTTTTTTTGCAACTGGGTCACCTGGAAAATTATGTGTCCTGCTCCTTGTGTTAATGACCTGCAGAAGGAACTTGGTAACCTACATAATACTTTATTATGACCCCACCGTTTCTCTGGCCCTATTTCTCCCTTTTCTTTAACCTCCTGAGACCTGAGCTTTTGTCTGGGCAGCATTTGTAGTTTTTCCCAATCATTTGCAATAGGTCGGGTAATATGATTTTCCAAAATCCAAACAAATACCCATTAAAATACCTCAATAATGTCTTTAAACAGTCCTCAAATCTTTCAGTGAAACATTATCATAAAACCTAAACACTCCAATAAAAATTTGCCTGAAAAATTCCATGCAAATTCCAGAATATTTTCAAGCAAATTCCCCAAATATCCAAAAAATTTACCCTAAAATATCTTAGCAAATTAAAATAACAATACACATACAGCCCCTCAAAGCTTTTAATACTTCAAAATTCTGTCTAGAATTCGCCGGTAGCAGTAATAAGACCCAGTAGCATGCCTATTACTATTGTTAGTGTCAGTAACACATAAGGCAAAGGTTGCTGCTGTTCAAGTTAGTGAACAATTGCCCATGGTCAAATCAATTCACTAAAATTGACATTTTAGTTTTTTTTTAATATTCCTAGAATGGTATTAAAATAAAAATGCATAATAATAACATACTTGCAGTATAGCTTTTTGGATATCAGACAAGACACTCCATTTGGCAGACATCAAACAATGCACATCACCATAAACACACCATACCCACTGTGAAACATGGTGGTGGCAGCATCATGCTGTGGGGATACTTCTCAGCTGCCAGACCTGGAAGGCTTGTAAAGGTAGAAAGTAAAATGAATCCAGCAACAGAAAATCTTGGAGGATGGTCTTATTCAGTCTGCAGGAGAACTATAGCTTAGGAGAATATTTATTTTACAGCAAAACAAGAACCCAAAGCATACAGCGACAGCTGCATAGAAATGGTTTAAAGACAACAAGGTGAATGTTCTGGAGTGGCAGCCAAAGGTGCATCTACTAAACACTGACGTGAAGGGGGTGAATATTAGTAGTGATTGTAATTAGTAGTTGAGGTTAACTTGTCAAAATCTGTTTTTACGTTGACATTATAGAAGTTTTTTTTGTCCAAAAAGCCAAACTATATCAACATTGATTAATTTATTAGCTTAATAAAAGAATAAAACATCCAAGGGGGTGATTAGCTTTTATAGGTGTGGTACATTTAACCATTTATTGCAAAATTAATATAAAGTTTTGCTCAGTGGTGAAGGCTGTCTTGAAAAAAATGCTAGTTCGTTTAGGAGCATGTGTTGACTTCCCATGGAGCACAACACTAGAAACCCTGTATAGATGGATACATTTATGATGTGCTTGTCAAATACAATGAAATTTAGTTCAGCAGCAATCCACTCTATAGTTGCATGAAAGTGAATATAAGGGTGCAACAGTTAAAGCTAAAAAGGATTCAGGTTGGTGGAGGTGAACTTTTGCCAACACTTATGGAGCAGGGATTAGTGAGAAGGATATTTAAATGGACCGCCTTGTTAAGAAGATGAGCTGTGACTGGCTGGGAGAGCTAGGAGATGACAGTGAAAGTTATTAGCTGAATGAGCGTATGACTTCTGTGTCCTGCGTGAAGAAACGCTTAACATCATTTAAAACACAAAAGCCAGTTCAGATACCTATAGACTAAGATTAATGCAGAATCAATGCCTGTTTTTAATTGAGGGTGTTTTTCTTTGATAGTTAGGATTATAATGACTATTATAGTGATTAAATGGCTGTTTTCCAACACAAATATTTTAAATGCAATTAAAAATGGAACCAACATAACCTGGGGACTAATAGCCTTTAATTAAAAGCCCAACTTTGATAGCACACAACTCTCTGCAAACACTTCCCTCCAGGGATGCACCACCTGTCTGACTCTCTCCAACAGTCTCCACTTGTCAGATGTTCCACCCATGATACAGGAGCTAATTGGGCATGAAGGTGACAAACCAAGAAGCATCTTGTACAAGCCCTCTGCAATACACACCTGTCATAATAGAGGCAAGATTTTGAATGTGGCAAGAAGAGTACCCAAGGCTGTGTGTATAACACCTTGTCAAAAGTGAATGAACAATTCCGCAAACAAAAAATGGACAAAAAGATCATTTTCCTTTTTATTTCCAGCATGCCGATGCTTCCTGCGTTCTCATTTTTGAGCAGATATTGGAATGTTGAGGGGAGTTCTGCAGAGGCATAGCAAAAATAAAGTTTAATATGAGCCCTCAAAGTTCAACAATGCCTGACCTGACCCCTCACAATGGTATTCCAACTTGTCTGAAGTCTTCCTTCAATAGACTGTGGGAGTCAAAACAGAGGTTATTTAATCAAACAAGCAGCCTAGGCATATAACTTGCAGGAGCCTGTCATCCAAACCTCCTCCTGCTGCTTTCTTTATTTCAACCCAGCGCACTCTTTGTGAACAAAACGACTGAGGTGTGAATGTTGAATCTAGATTATATAAGATTTATGCATTCCAAACAAAACAATATTGCAGCATCAAATATTCATAGTCATCTGTGATCAGCAATGCATACATCGCCATTGATCCATACGGAAAATGCAGCTGCCAGTAACACGGGCCTGATCCATCAGCGGCGGCAGAAATAAGAGCAAGGGATGTGGAGAGCAGGAGCAATTTGCAATCACATGGAGAAAATACATGAATTTCCTGGAGTGGAGTGTGAAGGTGAAAGATGTTGCGCCTACGTGAAATTGGAAGCAGACACAACTCTTACATAAATATGATCCTTAGACAAGTGGCTTTCTCCATCGTGACAGCTTATTTTCTGGGCAGACAGATGAGCGATGTTTCAATGGGTGGGACAGAAAGCGAGAGGCTGACAGTGTTTTTCGTTTTTATTTTTTTCCTGGGGACAAGAGAAGCCGTTTCCTGCAGAGAGGATTGAGATGGAGGGATAGGATATGTTAAGCGATGGAAAGAGGTTTTCTGATTGAAACTGATTTTTTAAGGAGAAATTGTTCTGGAAGGAGTGAAAGCAAAAGTGGGAATGGGGATATAAAGTGGTGCATCACTGGTTGGCAGCAAGTTATTGAGATCCTCCAATCTTACAGTATTGTCCTTTCTGGACAAAAAAGTAAGATTTTTCTTATTCAAGGCAGACTGTGTTGTGTACATATGAAGAGGAGAAGCAACATGCATGTAGCCCTGAGTATCATTATAGTTGTTGCATGTTTGCTTCATGCAACCTCAAGAGGATCCAGTAGGAAAAGAGCAAGTGATAAGCCATGTATGAATTCTTGCACCAGGTTGTAAATGTAGGGTCTGAACTCTGTTTGACATCATGCTATGATTTCATGCCATACATTTGTATGATGACAAAATAAAGACCACTTGCCACACTGACTCCACAGTCTGAGGAGAAAACACTATATATTTCATGGCATTGCTATATCAAACATGTCATTTAAATCTGGCATGCATATGTACTTGATCATGGCAAGTCTCTGTGATAATAGAAACATGGATATTTTTTATTTTCTTCAAATGGTCAAAAGCCAAACTGTGCTCTTTTTTAATCATGTCAGCAAAAACTGGAGAATATACAATGCATGCAGAAAGTATTTGGACCATCAGTTTTTTTCAACTTTGTAGTGTTGCAGCCTGATGCTACAGTCAAACAAATTCATTTGGGGAAGGCTTCATAAAATGCTGTTGCCCTGAAAGTTCCCAAAAGTACGGTGGCCACCATGATTAGAAAAAACTTTTTGGCAAGTTTGGCATTTCAAAAAGTTGGTCGCCCAGCCAAACCGAGCAATTGGTGGAAAAAGGCGTTAGTAAGAGAGGCGACCAAAAATCTGATGGTCACTCTGACAACCATCGCTGCAGCCCACCACTGATCTGGGCAGAGTGGCTAGATGGAGGCCTCAAGTCAGTGCAAAACACACAAAAGCCAGCTTGGAGATTGCAAAAAAAAAAAAAAAAAAAAACCATGTAAGCCAAGCAGGCTTTTGTGTTTTGCACTCCTACTGCACTGTAGCTATACCTGAGCTAATCGCTGCAGGAGCAGCAGCCCATTCTGTCAGCGCTCAGCACAACTAAACTCTGCCTGTAGCTACCCCCTCATTCTCCTCATATATGTTGATTTGTCTGAGCCATTTTCAGTTCAGCACAAACGTTATAAGTTGGCAAATCCATTTGCTTTGCAATGTTAGGTTGCTACTTGGTTTTGACCTAGATAGAAGCTTGCATCCATCAGCAGTATATAAAATTAAAACTAACATTAAATCTATATTTATCTGTAAATATTAACACTTTACCATTTAAAGCATCTTTGCAAACCAGGAAATGCTTGAATTTCTACCATACTGTTTAGGTTATTTTTAAAACAGTGGATAAAACGTGTCTTCATCCTCATAGATAATGCATCAATTTATTTGTTCACCACTTTTATTTTCCTCAAAGCCATCACAACGGTAGGAAAAGCATCAAGCCATCTCCACCAAATGTCAGAAGCACAACATATAAATGTTAAAGACAACACAGTCTTCCTGGTAAATGACAGCCCAGAAATATCACGGAAGACAACTAGGCAGAGAAAAAGTTTCATCAGAGTAAATAGGCCAGCTTGAACTTGTCTTCTCTGAGGCATCATTTTAATGTTCTTATAGTGTTTGAGAAAGGAGGAGTTTCTGAGCCCCGCTGCAGTGCAGCTGAATGTCATGGCAGAGCTTTAAAGGTGAGCAGAAGGATTTTGAAGTCAATCCTCTGTTGCCGCCAGGATAGCTGTGTGAAAGTAAAAGTGAGGTTGTCGCAGGTCTCCATTTATCCAATGCCATGTCAAATAAACAAAAATGTCAATAATGCACTGCTCACCATCTCCATCTGCTAACTCAAATTTAGGACTTTTTTTTCCCCCTACTACTGTATCAGGATTCCTCCAAATGAATGACGAAATCCATTATTCATGACTTCCCTCCAGACTGACATACCTGGACCTTTTCTACACTACCTTCTGCATACCATTACGGTGTGCAACTTTCACTGTCCAGCTATTTTGCATGATGGCTCACTGGCTCGGCTGACTGGGACATCATTAATTTTATTAGTTTCCTGCTATACTGAGTCAGAATGTCTGTGCATTGTCCTATTTGCATGTTGATACGGCCTTCCAAAATGGTTTACTAAACTGCTAGCATTTTAATAAGGTTAAGTAAGGTATTGGCACAAAGTACAAGTTTAGAGTCAGAAAAGATCTGAGTTCTACTGTCAGTAATTATTTGGTGAAGTTTGGGAACAATTGTGGAATTTCATTGAAAAGAAACCCATGTGGGCTATTGTGTTTTGTACAAGTTTACGGGTCAAAGTTTTGCTGATCCATCCATCAAGTCAGGGCTGGCTCTACCTGCTTTAGTTGCCTTTTGGGCCCCATCCTTTCCAACACAAACCCATTCATCAGTACAGGCCCATCACCACAGAAATAGGATACAGCATAACACAAGTCCATGTAACTAAATGGACACGCATCAAGGAGGCAGCGACAAATTACAATTAGTCAGAAAAAATGTTCTCACTTTTGGTTTGACATCACTTTTTCAATCGTCTGTGACAAGAAAAGTCACTAGAGACTTTGTTTGAGTTGATATTTCAACTTAAAGACCCAGATGATAATGTGCTAAAACTCTGAGAACATATGAGAATTTTGGGGTCCTGGACTTTAAAGTGAGCATGGCACCCTACATTAGGAATAGTTTTTGATAGCCAAGCTCTGTTTGGATAATACATTATGCACTATATTTTTACTTCACATACAGCTGTGGTGAAAAGGATCACAGTTGATCCAAGATCTGCCTGATCAGCTGCCACTATGCAGGCCATGTGTGGACACCACTTCTGCTGTACAAATATGAAGTAAAGTCAGTCTTCTAAAATCTGTTTGCATAGATGTTTTGCATGATGTTTCATATGGCGACTTTGTTTCAAACACTGCTTCAAAGTTCTCTGTTTCACCTCATCATATCTGGATTCATCAAAAAAAAAAAAAAAGAAAACTGCCAATATAGCAGCTGACTCTGAGCAAGGTCTGGCCTCATCTCACTAGATTCACTAAGCAGTCACAACCTTAACACCCTTGCACCAAATAAGGCTGGAATCAGCAGAATGACAATGATGTCCCAGATGACAGCTGACACTGGGTCCAGATCTGGCTCAAAACTGGCACAGAAAAGGCCAGGTTTGAGCCAGATCAGGGGCAAATGTCTTTGCTATATCTCTAATAAAAAAAAGACATTTGGCCCCGATCTGGGTCTAAGCTTGTACAATTCTGTCCAGATCTGGCTCAAAGCACAGGCTGGGCCAGCGTCTGATGTCAGCGATGAATGTCCTGGTGCCAACAATAGGAGTGAGTTCACTCCCAGCTATTGTGTCATCATTTAGCAGAGTGACACTATTTCTTCTTCAGGGGAACTTCTACCTACATACAGCAAAACTATAAGCTAGGCTAATTTTTTTTACGTTATCAAATTCATACCTCAAGTTCTACTTGAAGGATAGCTTGATATGAAAACATTCTGGGGCTTTCTGTGGGACTTGGTCCTTGCTGTTGGGATCAGGGGTCCTCTCCATAATCTTTTTCAGATAATTAAAATCTATTTCAGTGGTACTTCATTCACTCTTGATGCCTTATTAACATTGGAAATGGAAAGACACATCTCATCCATGGAAAGTATTTCCATATGTATACCATGTATACCTGTTCAGGCACACCTTTAATGACTATGTCTGGAAGGCTCTTAGAGCATTGTCCCAGGAAATCATCTATCATTGGCTAATGGTAAAGCCAGCTACGATGATACGTTGGGCACATTGTCCCAAACAGATGCTTCCTGTTTGTTTTATTTAACCCCCCAAACTTATTTAATAAACAATGTTTGAATTTTAGGGTTTCAACATTTTCAGAACTCATAAGAAAAATATTCGTGTTTTTGTACATCACAGCAAATTTAAATTTACAGAAAAATCTGTACTTTGAAAGTTTGAGAAGCTGATGTCCTTGGTGGAAAGTAACAAATACTGTTATTTAAATGGTTACACTTTTCACGATTGTAATAATATTTATCAACGCACTTTCTAAACGGCACCCTCCTGCAGCACCTGCATCCTGGGAGAAGTTTCGTCTGTGACGTCAGCGTCACAGGGTAGTTCTCTCCTAGTGTGACATCACTGTACAGCACACCTGGTCGTTAATGAGTCTTTGACTCCTGTTGCTCCTGCCTGCTCACCTTTAAGAAAGACAGTCAGGAGACTCGGTCAGATCTGCTGTGAGTTTTCAAATTTCTCACCCTCGTTTCAAAATCAGCTACATGATTTCTATAAAACAAGTTGATTGTTAACTTGTTTTGTTGTCACGTGCATAATCTTCCCTAAAGCTGTGGTCACACTACACATTTTTTTTTTTTTTTTTTGCCAGATTTTACCCATGGTTCTCAGTTGGGCAAAGTCTGCACCGGTCTGCACTAGTTGGGGACAGTTGGCATGGCTAGTTGGAACAATAATCCAAGAGTACCTGGAAAGTTCAAATCACACTGGAAGTTGGAAAATTGCCACTATATCTCGTCTTCTAATATCAGAAGTCACTTGAACTGAATATCTTCTTCATTGTTTTCTCTGTGTGTCGCTGCTATATTAATAAAGGAAAGTCTGCCACATAAGGACATGCAAGTAGAAAAAATACTTGAGTTTTTGGCTTAACAAGCACAGCGATAACATCACATTTATTTCAATAAATTAATTTAAGATCCAAATTCACGTATCACTGAGCCGCTGCCATGTTGCCAAGAGGCAAGTCGTTATGTCATTCAATAAAGTAGACAGGGAATGTGCACGTTTTTGGAATAAAAAGCTCAAACAACGAAATTACATGGATTTTAATGAATCATCGATAATAAATGATCCATATTTAAGTAATAATTGATAATGAAGCAGAGTCCGCTTTCTTGTCTTTTGTCAGTTGTGGAAGAAATAATTAAGGTCCAAATTCTGTGGCAGGTTCAGATGAGCTTTATTCACTGCGCAGTGGAGAGAAGAAGCTCACAGCATGGCTGGTGAGGTCTCTCCCTCCAGATAAGTCTTGAGATGGGTTTTTTAAAGAGGTTTCAGTAAGACAAAAGGCAAATCAAAGTACACAGGATCAAACGGTAGTCACAAGGCAACTTTTGGTCATGGGATACAGGATCTAGTCAGTGAGGAAGACACTCAATAAGCATTCAACATTTGCATTTCTATGTCACATCCTGGGTGAAGGTAGCAGAGAGAGTAGGTTAACACTGAGGTGTGAAGAGACAGCAGAGAACATATGGGTTCTTATTAAAACACAGCAGAAACATAGGTTAACTGAATAAAACATAAAATATTACTTCCACACAGTTAAATGAAAAGATGTACTCCATGATTTAAAATAAATTGATTTTAAATGTAATACGGTCTCGTATAGATATTTTTTTATTTTGAATTTATATGTTAATCTGATCGTTTGAGCTTTTTGTCCCGAAAACGTGCAAAATCCTTGTCTACTGTATTGAATGATGTAGTGACTTGCCAGCCAGCCGGTAAGGAGTGAAGATGTGGATGTGAAATGTGAAATGTGAAAAGAAAATGAGATTGACAGTTTATGGTTAAATGCTGACCCTGTTAGGCTCTCAGGTTAAACCTAAATGCAGAATTTGGCCCCTGATGTGATTGAGACTGACACCTGGTCTGCCAAGTGACATACGTGGTGCCATCTGTTAACTTCACTCTGAGCAGCCACAGTTGAAATTTGCGGCTCCACCAATCAGAGACAGTGCTGAGACACTCTAGGACTGTGATAATGTAGTGTTGTTACTTGAGATCTTGAATGAGCCATGGCTTTTAAAAATAAAATAGAGTAGGCCTATGTGAAAATGTATTTCTTCAACCTCATCAAATATCTTATTTTCCCCCTGTAAACTATCTTTTCTTGAAAATCAGTGGTTAAATTTCTCCCTGTGCAGCACTGTGGTCAACTGTTTTATATGTGCTATAGAAATCAATTTTGACTCGACTCGATCTGGCTCCAGAAAGCTCCCTCCTCCCCTTTATGACTGGTCCTGTGAGGCACTAGCTTATGTTTGATTAGGGGAAAGCAGACTTTAGATAGTTGAATTGGCATATTCAAGATTTTGCACCACACAGGTAATTCTTTATCACATGAGTTTATGAGATGTTTTTTTGTTTGGTCAATAAAGAACATGCAGCCAGGATTTTACCTTTTTGTTTAACCCAGTGTGTGAGGGGGATTCTTCAGAGGCAAGAAGCTGTTTTGCCTTTGTCTGTTCCATGACTTGGCCCCACCCTCCTCCCTCCTCTTTGTTTCAAGCCTCTTAAAACTCGTATTTGTGTTATTTCAAACTCAATTAAAGTTAAGCACCTGTTTTTCGTTTTCAGTTGTGAGTTAACACTAAACAGCTATTTCTGCCTGGGACGATCAGCGTGATGCTGCTGCCCTTATCCAGAGCCTCTTTGGGTTGTAACAGGATACATGGCAGAAATCCCTGATTGGTCGCAACACTACATACAGCTGCTGTGACTGAAAATGTATTGATTAGGGTTATGCAATTTTTTTTAAATAGTTAATTATAACATTAAAAGGGCTTTCCTCCACTCAGACACATTTCTAGATCTGTATTCAGTGAATTGCTGTACAGTTTACCGCTCATCTGCTGTTCTTTCTCTCTCATGTCAGTTCAATTCAACAAGTTTTATTGGCAAGGCAAACATATGTTTACCTTGCCAATGCAGTGCACAAATAAGCTGATAAATGCCATATTCTATACAATAACAGAAAAATATTATTTGGTCATGCATCACTTGCACACTGTTGTACTATATCCAGCAGATATGGACATTTCTGTTCATTGTTCATCCTGAACTAGAAAGACTTTGTCTCTGTGTCTTTGTATAAAGGGCAGTTGGTAAGAAAGTGCAGCTCTGTTTCCACCTCCTGTTGGCTGCAGTGGGTACACGGTCTTTCCTCTTGTAGCAGACAGGTGATTCCTGCTGCACAGCAGAGTAGTGAGAGAGAGGGGGTGTGGTGCAGCAGAGGAGAGTGTGTTAATTGTAGACACCTGTGAGCTGAGTGAGGAGAAGAAGTGAGACAATGGCTTTCTGAAGGGAGGTTGAAAGAGAACAGAAGTACTGCAAATACCAAAAAACTAGTATAAAGAAGTGATATATCTGCTAAAAACTGGAAAAGAGAGCACATTGAAAGTCCAGAGTGGGTGAACAATTAGCCTTTTCACTTTGGAGCCTTCTAAAAATGTGAAACTGAAATCCTGGAGCAGTGAGAGATCCTCTGTCTGTGGTGGCACTGAAATCTTCTGGTGGCCGGATTACCCTCCAGTCTTGGACCGTTAACCTCCTGATCCAACTCAGACTCTTCTAACTGCAAGTTTGCCTCATTACCTTCTCTCCCACACTTATCTTTCACCTTTTATTTCCCACATACCCCTGACATTCTCTGACACTCACACCATTTTGGTTTTGGCTGAAGAGGCCTTGACCATTGAACATTGGGTTTTGATTTTGTTTGAATTTTGGGGGGAGGGGAGACATTTGAATTATGGACTGCACTTGATGAACGTTTGAATTATGGACTGTTTGTGCTTGAGGAACTTTTGATTTATGGACTGATGAACCTTGGGGAACACTGAAATTATTTTGTTTGTGCTGTGGTGCATTTGAATTATACTGAACTGCTGGGACAATTGGGGTCATCACCTGAGTGAACTGATTTATGTTGTAAATTGATGAAACTCATGGAGAAATTTGCCTTAATCGAAAGAGTTTGGTTATGGTACTCTTATTCATGTCCTTAAAGGATTAATGTGTTACCCTGAATTTTGGTTAAAAGAAAGACAAAAGAAGCATAACTGATTCTTGGCCTTCATTCCTTTTGTTGTTGTTGTTTGTTTGTTGTCTTTCCTCCACCCTGAGATTTTGAATGATGGACTTAGTTGTGTGTCTGGCGCCAAATTAAATTAAAATATTATACATATTTCTTGCCTTTAGTTATGCTACACTCTTTAGGGATCCAGCTTTGTCTATGGCGTCCTCTCTCGATTGCGAGGTTGTGCTCACTGAGTCTGAACACGGTCAAACATTTCCTCAGCCCTGGATCAGACGCTGTGCTTAAGTGTTCAACTGCACACTGGGACAAATAGCATTCCTCTTTGCTTTGCTTTTTGGTCGATTCTTGCCACTGAGTTAAATAGTTTTCTTTGTGTTGTTGAATAGTTGGATTGAAGCTGGTTGGTTTTGTGGTGAACAGAGTCTCTACCAGCTGTCTGAGGGGGAAGCTATCAGCAGTCTCTGTAAAGGTCAGGATTTAGTTATGGAGCGTGTCAGGGTTGCTTTCCTTAAGATGAGAAGTAATTAAATGCTGTCACGTTGTTTGGTGTTTTCATTGGACATGGGTGATGGATTTCAGGAATTCTTCATGGAGAGTTTCAATTTTATATTTGCCCGGTTTTGTAAAGTCTTGGTTGGTGAGTGGACACCAGCAACCATACAGAAAAATGGGCACTATAACTGAGTCCAGTATTTTGATCCAGATTTCTCCCCTCTTTGGGCTTTATTCACCAAACATTCTTAAGAAGAAACTCTTATGCATTTTTAAGCAGATTCTGACATTCACCAAAGTTTTCCCATCTGTGATTTTTTCTAAGCTAAGATCAAAATCTAAGAACACTCCAAAGCACTCTGATGAACATTTAAGTGCTGATATTAGAGAGAAAAATGTTTAATTTTACACTTGTCAGATCTCAGATGTGCTAGATTAAGAGTGACCCAACAAAACAGAATTTAAATTATTTTACTGCATTTTAATCAATTAAACATTTTTAATCTAATGAAATAATATGAACAAATACATAACTTAGATGTGGTCAAGTGTTAATTTAAACATACACACAGGCATTTAAATGTGTTTGGATAATGGTTCATCACTGGAGAGGGGTTGCTGCCGCCTCTGTCAAGAGGCAAGGGATGAAATTTAAAATAATGTGTGTATGATATAAAATAATAATGTACTTTCAAATTCAACTTTATTCTACAACAACATCTGGCAGTTACACTCATGAAATAATCCCATTGTAAACATTAAAGTCTAAGCAACATTTTATTAATAAATAGAAGAAGGGTTAAAGGTCTAATCCAGTATTGAATTATGTATAGACCCGTTTTAGAAGAGGTTATATTAACAGTGGCTCGCCTTACCTTCAGAAGCTTTAGCTTAAGCCAGCATAGCTATGCTGACTACATGGTCAATGTTACTTTGTAAACCAAAAAGGAACAAAAATACAGAACAAAACAAGAAATACAATACATGCAGAGCAGGTGAAGCAAGGTGACACTCCTCATGTCTCCTCTCTTTCTGTCATTTGTGTCAGGCATTGTTCAATACCTCAGAGACTGGAGAGAGAGAGGGCGTGTTGGATCCAACTGAGCAGAGGATGATGTTTGCAGGAGTGATGCTAAATGGAAGTACACTACCACTTAACATAACATCCAGGGCCGTGGTCAGACCAATCGAGGCATGAGTGACCCAACCCAGAAAGATGCTACCTTACTGCTACCCATATCGCCTTTAGCTGACTCTGCACTCAGCTCCACCTTCTCCCCTTGCCAACTTTGTGGCTTTTTGACCAAATCAAAAAATGTGACACTGAATTCCAGATGGAAATAACCTTAAGTCCCGCAGCTGCTCAAAGGCATTTTCTTCCTGAAGAGAAAAAAAAATGTCGATTTGGAAGTTTTATAAACTTGGGTTTTTTACAAGGACGTGTCATTGGGTTGTATTTTGTAGTTCTCTGTGTATCGCATGGTTGCAAAGAGCTTCCTCTCTATTATAAAGCTTCCTTTGAGCGAAGATGGGATTATAGTTGTAGCCTCAATAAATTATCTGCTTGATTACATAATGTGGTAATGTAAACCACAAAACATGCATGTACAGCATCTGTGTGACCAGCAGTGTACTGTGACTCACTATCTATAGGGGTAAAAATTACCCCACTGGGAGAAAACCACTATGAATAATCACATTAATAATATGTAAGTGTGGATTAGGAGAAGCCAGTAACACTAATGATGTGTGAATTAATGAGTTAAAAAGCTTTAATAATTAACCAGAATCTTTCTTTGATTTTTTTGTCCCAGACTCCCTTTTCTCTATATTTCAGTGTAAATAAAATGTAAAAGATTTCATAATGTATTGTAATGTCCTTATGCCCTCTTTATTAGCTTGCAAAGTAAACGAATACAATTGAAGCAGTGCCGGATCACTTCACTATTTGCATGAAAAGATTGTATGTTGTGTATGTTTGGTCTTATCCCTTCATCTGTATTCAGAAGAGGGTTGTCATTGTCAATGAGCCGTCCTCACAGATCACCAGAAATCAATAAACATTTCGAGAAATCTTGCAGATCAGCCCTCACAGGAAAGATGTCTGCTCACTTTAAACCAGAGCCAGCTGCAGATATCAAAGCTCCTGCTCAGTGTCTGCGGACCCCTCTCTCTGTCACTGCTGTCCGCCTGTTGACCTCACAGCGAGGAGGAAACAGTAACCCTACGTGTGCTTGAACCGGCTTTATGTGAAATTAATTGTACAATCGCCTTTTGCTTTAACAGACAAGAGGCTATTGACGTTTGCTTTTCACATTATCTTGATGCGATCTGGATGAGCAATGAGAGTCATTTCAATGCGGGACGGGCCGAGCAATCATACATTTTAATAAACGATTCTGTCAAATGCATGGTTTGAGAAGAATGCCTTTGAAACTGTAGATATGCATCAAGGGAGAATATGACTGAGCTGTCAGCCTGAGCCGGCACTGCTGAAACAGGAAAAATACCCCGTCAGTAATTTCCAATGTGAACAGTTTGTTAGAATCCAAAAACGACTGCGGCAGAATAATTATTGTTGACAAGTCGATTGATAGAGCACTGCACTGTTGACAAATTGCAATAACAAAATCCTGATTCAGTCAGCCACTTTGGTGGATTACCATTTCCTTTCATATGAACACAACATTTTTTAACATAAAAATTGACACCAGAATTGATACAATCTGTCATTTAGGGTAAGTTTCATATTTGTCAAATTTAGAGATCTGCACAAATGGCATTTGGATAAAAAAGATGTTCCTGTTTTATGTAGGCCTGGTTGATAATATGAATGTCACTGTCGGGGGTTTAAGTAAGAGAAATTGACTCTGCTGCAGGAATGACTGCACAGTTTGAAGACGGCAAACACTGAAGTTTAACTGCAGAAACTGTCACGTTTGAGTACTTTCAAACACAATTTCAGCTCCTTGCAAGAATGTGAATCCCTCGAAGTCCAAGCAATCACACTGATGAGACACATTATTGACCTAGGAGAGTGATTTTCCACATTTTGGCAGATGCACTACTGCTTGTTTGAAGTCTTTCCTTGAACTTCTTTGAACATGTGTCAGTTGATACTTCAGAAATCTGGTCCAAACAGACAAACAGAGGCCCCACTCTGGAATGAACTACATAAATGACTAACAAGTGAGAGTTTAGGCTTTTGGGAGGGGGATAACAGTTTATGTTTGTATGATTTGAGTCCACAGAGAAGTGAACAAAGATATCAACATCAGTGCCGGGTTACTTTGAGTGCTGAGCTTTCCTCTTTTCACTTGTTGAGTCACAGTGAAAAGAAGCCGAGGAGCAAAATCAATAATTTATTTTCTGTATTTGAAAGATGTGCCAAATACAATCCAGCTGTCTCCACTGGATTCATTAGGCAAGTAGGCCAATGAGCTACTGTTTCTATGTGAACCCTTTGTTTCTTTCTTTCTTTCTTTCTTTGTCCATGAAGGTTTTCAGTCTTCCAGCTCATGGTAATTTTTGACTTGATCGAAAAGGCGACTGGACTTCAACAGTGTAAACTTAAAGTTGATGAACAAGTCATATCTGTAATGACAGTCATTAAAACAAGGCACATCCTGTTACAACAATAATATCAGAAAATTATCTGGCTATGAAAACCAGATTTGATTTATTAAACATCCATCCACCCATTGTCTTTAACTTATCTTGGCCAGGTTGCAGTGGCAGCAGGCCAAGCTAGTCAGCCCAGACACCTCTCTCCTCAGCAACAATTTCCTACTCTTCCTGGGAGATTCCGAGGTGTTCCTAGGCCAGATGAGATATATAATCCCTCCAGCCAGTCCTGGGTCTACCCCGTGGTCTCCTTCTAGTTTATTGCACCCAGAAGACCTTCACCTGGAGGCAACCTGATCAGATGCCCAAACCACCCTAAATTGCTCTTTTCAAGGCAAATGAGCAGGGGCTCTACTTCGGGTTCCCTTAGGATGACTGAGCTCCTCACCCTATCTCTGAGGCTGAGCCCAGCCTCCCTCCTAAGGAATCTCAACCCAACCACTTGAACCCACGATCTTATTCTTTCAGTCATTACCCAGAGCTTATGACCATGGTTCAGGGCTGGAACAAGATCGACCAGTAAATTGAGAGCTTTACCTTTCTGCTCAGCTCCTTTTTAACCACAATGGTACAGTACAATGTCTGCAATACTACCAATGCTACACCAATCCATCTGTCAATCTGGTAGTCCATTTTACCCTCACTCATGAACAAGACCCCAAGATACTTGAACTTCTTCACTTGGGCCAAGGACACCCTCCTCACCTGGAGGGAGCAATCCACCATTTTCTGGCAGAGAACCATGGCCTCAGACTTGAAGATGCTGACCCTCATCCTCACTGCTTTGTACTTGGCAAAAAACTGCCCCAGGCAATGCTGGAGGTCCCTGGCTGAAGAGAGAGACCACAGAAGCGGGGATGAAATTCTTAGCTACCCCAACCAAAAACTGTGCCTTGAGATCTTGTCCATGAAAATCCAAAACAGAATTGGAGATAAGGGGCAGGCATGGCGGTGGCTAACAGGCACCAGGAACGTGGCCGACTTTGTGCTGAAGATGCAAACACAGCTCTCACTTCAGTTATATAGGGACCTGGTGGCTTGCCGCAGTGGCCCTGGGACCCCATATTCCTGTGGTACCCCCCATATTACCCCCCCATGGGACATTGCTGTAAGCCATCTATAATTCCACAAACCACATGTAGATTAGATGAGCAAACTCCCATGCTCCCTCAAGAAGCCTTGCAAGGGCAAAGAGCTTGTCCACTGTCCCACTGCCAGTATGAAATCTAAATTTTTCCTCCTGTATCAGAGGTTCAACAATCGTCCAGCGTCCCTTTTCCAGCAACCTAGGGTGGACTTTCCCCCAGAAGCGGAGGAGTGTGATACCCCAATAATTGGAGCACACCTTCTGGTCTTCTTTTTCAAAAATAGGAACTGCTACCTGGTCTGCCCCTCCATAGGCACTGTACCAGTCTTCCACGAGATGTGCCAACCACATCAGCCCAAAACATCCAAGGTCTGCAGCATCTCAGGGCAAATCTCATCTAGGCCTGGCGTCTTGCCACCAAGGAGATTTTTAACCACCTCAGCGACCTTGGACAAGGATATAGATTAGTCTTCCCTGGATTCTCATACACTAACTCCTGTGTTAGCCTGGTTAAGGAGTTTCTCAGAGTTCTTTCCAGCTACCAACGATATGGTGATATGGTGGTTCATAACAAGTATCACAAAACATGAATGGCATGCAGCATCAGTACAGCAGCTACCGGTAGCAATGCACTCTGGATTATGTTGCAGTTTTTTGTGTGACATCCATTGTTTTCATAGCAAAAATGCTACATGTTGTAGCTTTCATCCAAGTCTAGTTGCTATCTTTCTGTCTGCCTGTCCATCGATTGTTTTTTTGTCTCTCTGTCTTTCCTTTCTTCTGTCTTTCTGCCCCTTGTTCTGATTTATTATTAGTTCTCACCATCTTTCTGCCCTGTTGGCCCTTGCTCATTTGTGTCTTTACTTTTATACTTACACCATTATTACCGGTATCAGTAAACAGACTGCATAGGACAACAAGCTTTGTTTAATGTTATAATCTAGCTTTTCCGCACAAGTAAACCTCATGTAGAGTGGGCAGAATGGGATTCCCTTATAAATGAATTATACATAAAAACATAAGAACATGTTCAAGTCTAACTGAAAAACAAAAGCAAGACAACACGAACAGTGCTGTAGTTATTGACACAAAGTGTTTCCATAATGAGGACCTGAGCGCCCCCAAGGGGACAATTAAGAGCAATGAGAGAGTTGTGCTGACACGGCTGATCTGTACAATAATTAACACCTCTGCCCCTTGGTTTCTCCCTGAGGAGAGACCTTTCCACCACAGTGGTGAGGAAAGCTGCAGGAAACTTTTACACAACTGTAATAAAAAAACCTCTCGCATGTCCAACAGATTCATCAAAGTATCTTAAACCTTCAAATGTTGCCTGAAAATAAGAAGAGTTATTGTGGGGGATTTCAGAACAAAATGAACAGTAGCTCTTCATTTCTGTTAAAATTTTGAGTGGAGTGGTTAGTCATTTTTCTAGTTTGGCTCCTTTCACTGAGGTTTTATGTGATAACTGGTGAATATTCCTTTATAAAGTTTTCTTCTCCCTAACCTGTCAACTGCATAAATGAAGTGCAAAGAATATTTTTACTGCCTGTGTAGTTTACCATTTTCATTCATCATTTGGTCCAATTTTGGTTTGTACTCTTTAATCAATACAGCAAATGCTTGTGAGGGCCCCAAGCTCAGACTCCATCACTGTCTGGAGACTCTCTGCCTCCAGTCCGACCATCCAGTGTTGACTCTGTTCCCCTGGCACAGTTACTCACCTCTCACTATGACGTAGTACTCAGTGTCTAAGTAATAAAAGCACCCCAAAGACCGCTAAATCAAATGTGTCTCTCTGGAAGAATGAAATCTCAACAAGAGCCAGACTTGAAAAGTAACAGTTTGCTATGAACTGAGTTTCCTGATAATTCAGTCACCAGATTCTGCAACTTGAACAAGAAACGAGAAATGCTTTGAAACAAATGTTTTGTTCTTTCTAACCTAATAGATTAAATATACTTTGTATTTCTAAGTTTTTAAAACATTTTTAAATACAAGAAAATAAATCCTGATGTCACTACTATTGACCCTCACTTTGCTAAAATTCAACTTTAATAAATCTTTAAGAGAATACAAATCTGAAAATGTGATGAAACCCAAACAGCAACCTTCTGTGTTGAAAATGAAGCCAGTGCAAAAGTGCATAGGACTGTGATGCAGTATTACGCACAGGCTGTCCCAAATCCTGAAATGGCCAGGCGCCCATTTGGATTGCTAACTTGTGACATTGATGTTCTTTATCCTTATGTCCAAAAGATAAACATAGTGTTTGTGTGTTTTGTGCTACCTGCTTTTTGTGATATAGTATTTCCCAGGTCTTAGTTTGTCATTTGTCCTTCCCAGTGATTCCTCTGTGATCTTTCCTGCATTTTTTCAGTTTTATGGGCTTTGTCATTTGTCTGAACAAAATGACTGTTAGGACTTTTTATGTAATTTTGTTTTTTCCTGGCTTTTGTTTGTTGTCTAGACTTTTGGAAGTAGTATTTTGTTTCCTACCATTTTGATCTTTTGTTTAAATGAATCCTAGAGTTTTTTTCTGCGCTTGGGTTGCCCCTTTCTTCTTCATTTTTGCCTGTGACAGTACAAACTGACCACAAATATGGACCCAGCTTATTCTTTAGAGAGACTTGAATAAGAGGTGAATAACTCCAACCACTGACCGATCTCTGACCTTCTCTTCATCAGCAAAATTCTTGAAAAAGCAGTCACTGCCAAACTCCAGCAACGTATGTCCAACCACGAGCTCCATGAACCTCTTCAATCAGGAATTTGCACTCACCACAGCAATGAGACCATCCATGTCAAAATAACCAATGACTCCCTCACAGCTGCAGATTCCAGACACATTAGCCTCCTCATTCTCCTTGACCTAACCGCTGCCTTTGACACAATATCCCACACTATCCTCCTGGACTGCCTATCTCACCCTCTTGGCGTCACTGGTACAACTATCTCCTGGTTTCAGTCATATCTCTCACATAGAAAACAGTTTGTTGCCATAAGCACCTCTCACTCATCCCCCCTCCCAGTTAACCAGGGCGTGCCTCGAGGCTCTGTTCTTGGACCTCTCCTCTTCACCATCTACATGCTTCCCCTCGGACAGATTATTCACAAACATGGTCTCAGCTTCCACTCCTATGCAGCAACACCCAACCCTACCTCAGCACTAAACCATCCACTCAGCTCGCGCCCCACTCTCTGGTAAACACCCTCCATGACATCAAAGCCTGGATGACATCTAACCAACTCAAACTCAACAGCAATAAAACAGAGCTCATGGTTGTGGCCCCCAAAGAGCTGCTGCGGAAGGTTTGAGATCTAATGCTCGAGGCCTCCATCCATCCGTCCGAGGTCTGAAACCTGGGCGTCATCCTGGACTCCACCCTCTCCCTCCAGTCCCACATAAACTCTGTAACCAAATCTGCTTTCTATCACCTCAAGAACATCTCCAGACTCCAGACTTAGACTTAGACTATTGCAATGGAGTCCTCTCTGGGGTACCCAGCAAAACCCTGGACAGGCTCCAGCATGTCCAAAACTCTGCTGCTAGACTTCTCAACCACACTAGACCCGGGCAATACATCACTCCGACCCTCATCCACCTCCACTGGCTCCCTATCAGGTCCCGCATCCACGACAAAATCCTCCTCCTCACGTACAAATCTCTCCATGCCCTGGCTCCTCAGTGCCTTTCTGATCTCCTCCATCCATGCACACCATCTTGCAACCTTCGGTCCTCAGACACTGGCCTGCTTTCCGTACCTCAGCCTACAGTCTTCATTAAACCACTCCCTACACTAATCTTATCCTTCACATAAGTAGTCTGTCCATGTCTTATGTGTTTAGTAAAGCACCCTTGGGTTTCTTGAAAGGCGCTATACAAATCTAAGATATTATTATTATTATTATTGATGGTTTTTCAAAGATAAACAATATTCTGCATTTTTGTGCATGACTTCCTTGGACGAGAGTAACATGGCTGAAATTGAGCAATCACCTTGGACTTGGACTCGCCTTGCAGTTTTTCCTGGTAATCATGGAAGCCTAAGGAAAAGGATTCTTCTCATCGTCACTTTCTGTTTGCAAAGCCAAGAAACACAAAGACTTCTTGCTCACCAGCTCCACAGAACCTTTGCCAACCAGCCTCAACCCCCGACTTGAGCCTCAGCTGCCTGCCTCCCAGCCTGAGCCTCGGCCCTCCTGTGTTCCAAAGTCAGCCCCCTCCGTCCCTGTACTAGCGGAGCGGCATCTGCTTCCTGTTCCGACAGAGCGCTGTCTGCCTCCTTTTCCGACAGAGCGATTCTGTTTCTCCCAGTCCTCCGTTGGATGGCATGCCAGAGCCAGGACCTTGTTCCCCTGGAGGTCCTGGCTGAGCTTGACTGCATAGTTGAATTTCATTGAGGACAGCTCGTCCAGCTCTACCTGCAGAGTCAGAGTCTACTCTGTCCGTAAATGTAATGTGTTCAAAATTCAAACTTAGTAACTTTACCTTCTTCTATTCCGTTCTATTCTTTAAATATTAAACATACTCTGAGGGGTCTTATTCAGTCTCTGTAAGGAGGACAGTATCATCTGCCTACAGCAGAGTAACAACCCTTGATTAACCCAATTGGTTGTTAAATTTCCAACATAAATACATATCTGTAGATAGCATTCAAGTTAGGAGAGAACACATCCCCCTGTTAACGCTGAACAGTTTTAGGAACCTGTTCTGTTGCCATTTACCTGCACAATAGATTTTAGTAGGCAGCTTTTAAAGAGATTTCCCTTAACACTTGGTTTGGAGTGTACCTCTGTAAATCTCCACTTCTAGGACCCGCACTTCATCCTACCCCTTCATTTCAACAAGAGTTGGGACACCCTATCTATAAATGTGAACATGCAAATCACAGGGGTAAGGCTAAGTGGAAAAGGCCAGAGGTGAATTGCGATTGAGCCATAGTCTTTCTGAAATACTATGAAACGAATAAAAGCAGACCTCAAAACCCTTTCAGAATACTTTCAAAATCCGTTTTTTCTGCCAAAATAATCAAATGTTTCCAGCAAAAAGTAGAACCTCTCATTCAGAGGACTGGAGTCAAGTTTGTAAAGCAAACTGAGAATTATCCCCCGTAATGCAAGAAGACTCTGAGGTCATTATTCTTGGAACTGGTTTAATAATGGATATATGCCAAGATGGAACCAAACTGATGAAATTAAACAGGAAATAACTCCGATGGTTCATTAGAGAAATGATTAAAACCAGTTGTTTTCCCTGGTTTAAGTTCTTCAGTTGCCCTTTTTAATTCTGCCCTGTTGATATGAGAATTGAAGTGCTGGTAAACAGGATACAAATCTTGAAGCACACCAGCCTCCATATTATTTTAGAGATCCAACATGTCTGAAAAATAAGTCATCTCACTCTGCTGAGCCACAACTTTCAGAAAATAATGAACAAAGATTCAATTTCAAAGAAAGAAGTTCCATTTTATAACACCAGTTCCACTGGGGACATTTTAATTTTCCTGGAGCCCAAATTAGTTATCATTTTCAAAATTAACTGAGTACAAATATTACAAATATGAAGTTAGTCTTAAATTATGTTTTCTCATATCTGTGGTACCACACATAAGAATTCTTCCTTTAACATCCTCGTGTGCTTTCCCAACATTTCTAATTGATCATTCCAGTATGGTTTATTTCTGACACCGCTTTTCCCAGTGGAGTTTGCACTTGTACAAGCTTCCTTATCATTCAAACATACTTATTTAAGTCGCCATTTATCAGTTTCTTTTTTAAGCTGAGTTCAT
Source organism: Cheilinus undulatus (assembly GCF_018320785.1). Lineage (NCBI taxonomy): Eukaryota > Metazoa > Chordata > Actinopteri > Labriformes > Labridae > Cheilinus > Cheilinus undulatus. The sequence goes on along the minus strand of NC_054865.1, from coordinate 42,393,833 downwards.
GCTCAGTTCATGTTGCATAATCACAGTTTAGCACTCACTGGAGAAGAGATGAGGAGGGACAGTCCTGATATTATGCTGTGGATTTTCTTTAAATTGATTTCTATCTATAATTAGCCTACATGATCATCATCAATGCCCCCTGCTTGAAAAATCTAAACCAACATAGAGGGATCAGGAGCTTCAAACCAATGGTCTAACTGCTACTTCCTCTCTCTGTTAAACTCACTGCAAATATGTGAACAATCATGAAGTACTTATGCAGTCCACAACTGCCTTCCTGTTTGCTTATATTGGGCTAGAGTTATTTTTCCAGCTATTCACCCATTCAAAGCACAGCATTTATCATCTTTCAGAAATTCAATCAGCCTTTCACCCAGTCTATTTGCAACATTATCTATTCTGACTCAGAGGGGACATCCACATCAGGATCGCTCATACAATCTTCCAGGCTCCTGATTCAACTATTGAAATATCCACAAACATAAACACCATCAGCTCCAGACGAATTATTAAACTCGACCTAAAGGTGATTATTACAAGCTCTAAGAGCTAGCTCACACTGATCCATCTGGGGGAAGGTTACAAAGCAATACCTTGATACCAAATGCTTAAATTGTTAACAAATTACACCGATTTACCTATCAAACACAAGAATACCCACCTGGCTAAATATAAGTCTTTTTGCATATCCAAACCATGCGTATCTCTCTATTTTTGAAGTCTAGGTTTAAGCTCTGTAATGTTAGGGGCCTGAGCTCAGAGCTCATACCTGTCCATTTATTTATATTTCAGTGTATCAGAGTAAATATTTCATGACTGACAAGCTGTGTAGACAGTCTTCAGGTGTCTGACCTCTATCTCAGTTCCCTGTCACTGCAGTCTTCCACACCTGTCTGCTGTCTTCTAATTCTGATGTTCTCTGTGATGTAAAACTGACCACTGCAGGGTATTTCATCCAATAGAGTTTTGAAATTGAATTCAATTAGATGTTCAGTGTGGGTCTTGGTGCATAGAATATTAACATGACTGAACTTTTAGGAATATTTCTTTCCTAACACATTCATGTTATCTTGTATGGAACCAAATTCCACCTTTACCACACAGGGGTGTCCACCTGGCCTCAGCCTTTGAGCAGCCATCACTCCACAGGGACTCTCCCACTGTGGTCCCACACAGTAAAGAAGTCCTACAACAGGCCAGTAATATTTTATCCTTCCTCACAATGTAAGGTGGACCTGATAACAGGACACAGCAAATGAAAAAAATGTCTCTGCTTTAGTTTTGCTTCCATTTGTTTTATTTTTTCACATTATAAGGCTTTAACTCCAAATTTACATCAACTTGGAGTTCCATGCTTTTTTGGTCTTCTGTTTTCAGTTCAGCTTTTAAACAGCTAGTGTTTTCACATTGAGTCAACGTTTGGGTGTAGTTGCCTTCGTTTTCCCTCCACTTCTACAAGCCTTCCGGGCCAGCTGCCAAGAAGCATCCCCACAGCATGATGCTGCCACCACTGAGCTTCACAGCGGGGATGGTGTGTTTGTTGGTGATGTGCAGTGTTTGGTGTCTGCCAAACACAGTGTCTTGTGTGATGGCCAAACGCACCCTTTTGGTCTCATCAGACCAAAGAGCTATCTCCCACTTGACCACGGAGTCTCCCTTATGCCTTTTGTCGAACTCTAGTGGAGATTTTATGTTTTTCTTCAACTGTAGATTTCTCTTTGCCATTTTCCCATAAAGCTTTGACTAGTGTAGAACCCAGGCAGCAGCTGTTGTATGCAGAGTCTGCCCCATCTCAGCTGCTGAAGCTTGTAGCTCCCTCAGAGTAGTTACATATCTTGGTGGCCTTTCTCACCAGTCTCATTCTTGCACAGGCACTGATTGACTAATAGATTCAATAAACGAGTTAAACAACCAATAAACAAGTTAAATATACTATTTATAGACACTGTATCTCAGCAGACTTTCACAGGGAAACTATTTTTTAAGAATGTATATAATTATTCACATAATTCCTGGTGTGAATCGAAAGGCGTGAATTATTATTATTCACACTGTTTAAATGTGTCGCCCTTCCATGGATTCAAGAGTTCTGCTCATTTTGGGTTATGGTTGATGTGACTGACAGGCTGATTCATTGCAACTGTTTGTTAGGAGGCTAAAGGCCTGTGTCATCTACACATCTTTGTCTGTTGCTGGGCGACCAAACGTTACTTTCACCTCATAAACCAATGTCTTGATCCAGATTGAATAAATTCAGCTATTACCAGAAATACAAAAACTCTTCCACTGTCAAACATGTCCATCTTTTAATTTATGTTTGACATTTGAGAACAAAGACTTAAAATCTGTCTTTGCCTCTGGATAAAAGCGTGATGAAAGGGCTGCCTTCACGAATAAAGGAAATCTTCTCTAGCAGTAACATTTAGTGTAATCCACAATAATGGGCCGGAATGGTTTGATAATAGGCATGACAGAAAAGAACGGCCCCCACATTCCCCCAGGTACGCAATGACTCCTTGTCAATTTAGCAAATTATATTTCCATTATTTTCTTTTCATTCCACTTATTAGAATAGTTGGGAAATTAATGAGGGATATACCCGCAATACAAATTTGCCGTGAAGTGCTGTTCATTTTTTTTCTTCTGCTAATCACGCTCCTCTTGAAGGAGCAAGAAACAGACGGAGGATAAGAAATAGAGAGAGAGGGAGAAAGGGTGTGTGTAGGGGAGGGGCGTGCAAAGGGGAGAGTTGTGGGGCGAGTTAAGAGGACCCTTGGCAGCAGCTTTAAGAGTCATAGATAAAAGTGAGGGGGTAATGTGACTAAGGCTGAGCAGGTGAGGAGCACTGAGATCAGCCTAGAGGAGAGATAATTACACAGAAGCACAGGGATTACCATGATTCTAGATGAAGTGGAAAAGCCATGCAAAGCATATTATTATGATGAGAGGAAGTGGAACTAGATCTGTATATAATTTATCCTCTGTGGCAGCACTAGAGGGGAGGATTGAGGATCGTATTTATCCCTGGAGGAGTTAGAGGCATTTAGGTCTAAAAGACAAGAAGGGACATGTCGAGAAAGTGCTTAAAGAAAGAGCTCCAACTTTGTTAAGTACAATGATGGCATAAAAAGATTGGAGGCAAAGCATTTTTTTCTTTTACAGTGATAATGACGGATGAAACTGCCCAGAAATGTATGCAAAATGTATGCATGCATGTTTGTGTAGATGTGTCATGTCATGTTGGAGTGGAGCAGCAGGGTGAACTGCTGAGGGTACATCATGCTTTCAAACAGATTTTCCAGATGCACACCTTAAACCAAATGCTGAAATTGAACTTAAAATTAACCATTAATTATAGCAGAAGTAGTGGTATTATTTTTTATTCAGTTATCACACAAGAAACAAAAGTGATTCTCTGTATAGACCCATGACTTTCAACCGCTGTGCCACGACACACTAGTGTGCCATGACAGATCATCAGGTTTGTCATGGGAAATTATCCAGTTTAATATCATTTGTTCAGAAAAACATGCTGTAATAAGTTGCAGCAAAAATGTATTTAATAAAGACTGTTGGGTGTTTGCTTGTTTTGTGGATGGTGGCACCATCAGATAAAGTTCCCTTTTTTGTAAGGCGTTGCTGAATAAAAACAACAGGAGATCAATGTTTAGGCTATGCTACACAAATGTAATTGGCCAGCTTTTGCAGTTTTTTCCCCTCTGTTAACCCATTTTTTTGCCACATAAACACATTTTCATTTTTAATACATTTCTGCTAATTTTACACACAATAAGAAATCGCAGCAGAATTGGGAAAATTAAACAGTGGTTTGACAGAAATAAATACATTGCTTTCCACATCATTATGCAAATGACATTTTTCTCTTATTTTCCTAAATATTAATGCAAATGACAGTCTGAATATTTTTCAAGTCGTTAGAGCATAATTCAAATGTTTTTGAACAAACTTCATAATGATAACCATTATTCTTTTTTTATATAAAAACCTCAAAATGCACTGTTCCACATTATTGTGCAATACAGAGTTTTAAAAGATTTAATAGGTTGTAAAGAACTGAAAATGGTTATTCATTGAATTTGCAGCATTAGGAGGTCATATTTACTGAAACCAAAAGCTATTTCAATCAAAAACATTTTAACAGGCAAAGTTACATGTTAACATAGAAGACATTTGTGGCTGATTCAGAGCACAGACGGGTTCATGCAGATAGAGGCATAATGAGGAAGGTTTCTGACAGACAAATTCATCGGATTAAGAGAGCAGCTGCTAAAATGTCATTACAAAGCAGCAAACAGGTATTTGAAGCTGCTGGTGCCTCTGGAGTCCCACCAACCTCAAGGTGTAGGATCCACCAGAGGCTTGCAGTCGTGTATAAACCTACTATTCAGCCACCACTATCCAATGCTCACAAGCAGAAACGGTTGAAGAGGGACCAGAAATACATGAAGACTCATTTTCAAACTGTCTTGTTGACTGATAAGTGCTGTGCAACCCTGGATGGTCCAGATGGAGGAGTAATGGATGGTTGGTGGATGGCCACCATGTCCCGACAAGCCTGTGACGTCAGCAAGGAGGGGATGGAGTCATGTTCTGGGCTGAATTCATGTAGATAGAGCTGGTAGGTCCCTTGAGGGTCCCTGAAGGTGTGAAAATGACCTCGGCAAAGTATATAGAGTTTCTGCCTGACCACTTTCTTCCATGGTACAAAAAGAAGAGCAGTGCCTTCTGTAGCAACATTTTCTTCATACATGAAAATGCACCATCTCATGCTGCAAAGAATCCCTCTGTGTCATTGGTTGCTTATGGGCATAAAAGGAGAGAAACTCATGGTATGGCCCCAATCCTCCCCTGACCTCAACCCTATTGAGAAACTTTGGAGCATCCTCAAGCTAAAGATCGATGAAGGTGAGAGGCAGTTCACATCAAAACAGCAGCTCTGGGAGGATATTCTGACATCCTGCAAAGAAATTCAAGCAGAAACTCTCCAAAAACTCACAAGTTCAATGGATGCCAGAATTGTGAAGGTGATATCAAAGAAGGGCTTCTATGTTAACATGTAACTTTGCCTGTTAAGATGTTTTTGATTGAAATAGCTTTTAATTTAATTCAATATGACCTCCTAATGCTGCAGATTCATTTTCAGTTCTTTACAACCTATAAAATCTTTTAAAACTCTGTTTTGCACAATAATATGGAACAGTGCATTTTGAGGTTTTTATTTTTTTAAAAAAAGGTTATCATTATGAAGTTTGTTCGAAAACGTGAATTATGCTCTAATGGCTGATGACTTGAAAAATATTCAGACTGTCATTTGCATTAATATTTAGGAAAATAAGAGAAAAATGTCATTTGCATAATGATGTGGAAAGCGGTGAAGTCGTTAAACTTGGAAACAAAAAGCAAAACTGTTTGGAAAGTGTAGAACGTTCACACAAAGATAAAGGTTTCTGTAGCCCAGAGTCATGGAGTGGCCAATGTTTTAACAAAGAGCATCTGATGTGTTGACCACCAGTCTCTGATAGGAGTCTGTAGGTGTAGCAGAGTAGAGTTTTAAAAACAAGTACAAGAATTCTACTTTCAAAGTCATTGACAACCCAGCTACAGGCAAAGGAGCAAAGACTAATCAAAACCAGTATTCAAAGAATTATAATAAACCAAACAAGAAGTTAAACATGTGGGTAAGTCTCTTAAATTTGTTTGGAGGAGAGATATGGCTTAGGAGTCACAACTGAATAAAAACTCTTTTCATCACTGAGCTTTTTTTTTTTTTTTTCATATATATTTTGATGTAAGAGTCACTGTAGGAGGCTACAAGGCAAATAACACTGTCAGAAAGTTCAAATCCACCCAAAACAAACAAACAAACAAAAATTATTATTTTTTTCATTTTCTTCATTTCTTTCAGCCTCTGGAAGAAGACAGTGGTCTTTCTTTCAATCAGGTTTTGTGTTTTCTTAAATTTTACTGTACTGTTTTTTTTTTTTTTTTTTTTTTTTTTACAAACCCATGATTTGGGCTTGGAAATATTTGCTGCTGGCATCTTCTTCTTTGCACTGTCAACACCTTCCTTGGCAAGATGCAGAAAGGCATGTGCTCCTGGCTAATCAGTCAAACTGCTAACATTAGCTAGCTTTCAGCATCCATCATGTATAGCTGTGTTTGACATTAATGCACTGCCCCAGCAAGTCCCATCCTCAGTGAAGGCAAGCATTAGAACACACTTTGGATTCTCCCAGGTCAGAGGAACCTTGGTCCCATATATTCTATATAACCTTGCAAAGCAGATTGATTTGCCAGAGCTCATCCATCTCTGTTATCAGGCAAATCCATCTAGCAAGGCTTCAATCTACGACGTTTCTGCCAAATCAAAAACAACTTGGACCAATGAGTTGGTAGCTGCCAGCGGGATTTTGCTGTGCTGTGAGCCAATAGCAATGTTTAACTAAAAAAGTGCATGTATAGATTTACTGTATATCCACTAAAGTTTTCTGCTTAAATATATAGTTTTCGCCATGTTTTTTTTCTGCCACACTTTTGTGACCCACTTGAAAGAGCTTCAAGACCCACTTTTGGGTCCTGACCCAGCAGTTGAGAACCACTGATCTAGTGGAATAATCTGGCACTTTGAGCTCTTAAGAATAAATTGGTGCCTGACCATTAAACCCTTAAAATGTGAGGACCTGCTGGCAGATCTTTTTAAAAACTATTCAGTTATTTACAAAATGACTGTTCATGAGTATAACACATGTTACACACCAGCAGAAAGCTGTAATTCTCAGGATTTTAACCATGTTAACCATTCCAGGACAAAACCACCACAGCAGCCACAACTAATGCAATTATCAGGTTACAAACATCAAGAAGTAATTAAAGTGGGACAGCTGGCATTCAGCAGCTCTGCTATACTCCCATGATCATGATAGACCATCATAAACAGTCCATCTGCACCAGAAAGAGTCCCCACAATCTAGATGACATCACTTTGAGAATGAGCCTGCCCATTCTGAATGGACATCAAAAATAACAAGATCCACTGTTCATTTCAAAAGACCTGACTTGGAGAGTGTCATCAACAATGAAGGCTTTAGATTCAAATAAATACCTTTTTACCCCTCTGAGCCCTGAGCTATTTTTTAACCTCTCTATCTCACCTGGATTTATTGTCTTTAAAAGCTTGTGAAACATCAGCCCTGTGGTGCACTGTCAAGCTCTACACATCCTTTTTACAGGACAACCTGGGCTTTAAGAATATGTGTGCTGCATTAATGTCACTTGAATTTGTCAAAAGTTAGGGGACTATTAAGACAAAAGAAAAAACTTAATGTCCTCCCATCTTTTGGGGACCAAAAATTCATACCAAGTGATTATGAGCCATTATTCAGCGCAGTCCTATCTGCAGTGACACAGAGAGCCACTTCACAGGCTCTCTGAATCTTCGTCTCTCCACCATGAGCTATTCAGGCCGTCTCCTCCCGTTTCTAAGTGTACGCTCATGCATAGTTTGGCAAAGCATGATGGAAGAGCCATTTGTTGTCACAGCCCATGTGACTTTTATTTTTGGGAATGCAAGATGGTGGCTAATGCTAAGCTAGCAGGAGAGACGATGTTGTCACATCATGCTTTGCCAAACTTTACATATATATATACTCAGAAACTGGGGAAGAGAGCCTGAATGACTCTCAATGGAGAGAAAGAGACACAGAGTGGCTGTGATGTGGTCAGTGTTGCCAACTCCTCAGTGAGGAAAGTAGCTATTGGCTGTCTTAAAACTTTCTAAATAACATCATTGCATAATTTGCATAATTGGCTATGTGCATTTGTTATTGAAATGGTTGCTGTATGAGAGAGGAATGACATCATGGGAGAGACAGAAAGTGAGTAAAAAAAAAAACTAAATATGTTAAGAACTACACATGAACGTTTTTTCTGCAAATGTTTTTTTTTTCCATTTTTAATGTCACATTTCCGACCCTTTTATTCTTTTTTATTTTAGTTTTTTAATTTAGTTTTCTTAAGTTTGGTTTGGTTTATATCCTTATGGCTCACGTAGGAGCCTACAACAAGTCACAGTAAAACACAGTGAACATTTTTAACCAAAACATTTTTTACTTTTTGTATACAATCTACAATAGAAAAAAAACCCTGTTAAGGCGGCTTCATTGTGTGATTCATTTGCATTGTGGACATGGAGGGGTGTTCTGACTACAGTTACTGAGTAAGAACGATGCATGCTTTCATGTCAGTGTCCCCAAACGTCTCCAATAATGCCAGAAAAAGTTGCTAGATTTGAAATTTTTCAGTTTTTTGAAAAAGAGTCGCTAAATGTGCATTAATACTCGCTAAATATAGAGAACAATTTTTAATATCTGATTTTTTTTTTCTTTTTTGCTTTTGTCTTAATAGTCTTACAACTAAAAAAACATGTGGCATTGTTGCAGCACAAATATTCTTACAGTGTAGGTTTTCTTGAAGTAAAGGATGTTTAGAGCTTGACTGCATCACAGGGTTTATGCTTCACAAGCTCTGAAGAGAAAAAGTCCAGGTCAGACACTATGGTGAAAAAAATAGCCAAGGGTTCAGAGGGTTAAAGAACCCAGAAAGTCACTAAAGTTCCAGGCTTGTTAGAACAGCCTCAGTAAGGGCTATGCATGGATAGCATCATTAGAATGGCAAACCAGAGGGCTTCCAGAGAGATAAAAGTTAGTGGCTATGATTTATGATTCAAAAGTTATGTAACTTTTCCTCAGCCTCTTCTTGTCATACACCACAATGTCAATCTGAGAGGAAAAGTCTTAAAATGAAAGTATTTTGCAAGTTTATCATACATGAATATTATATTTGTGTTAGGTTTGCCTCTGTGTATTTGTAATATTGCTGATTAAAGATGTTACAAATATAATTTAATACATTTTACTATTCTAGTGCCAAACAATGCCATTTCTAATGTCAAATAATAAATTACAGATTCCCAGTGCACAGCAGATAGAAGATCCTGAGAAAGCAATTCTTTCTTACAAATAGGAAATGTGTTGTGACTCGAAAGTTTCTGTGGCAAATAAATGGCAAAGAGATAACTAGAGTCCACACATCCATGTAAAATAAATACAGGTGCAGGGCAAGGAAGCCCTCATCTCCTGCAAAAGTAAAACAGTGCACACATTGTTTATCTACCAGTGGGAAACGTGTAAAACAAAGCTGCCTGTTGAAATAAATAGCAAAAAAATCATTAGACATTAAAATATAATGAGGAATAAAAACATAAATAAACAATTAGCACTAAACAGAAAAATAACATGAACTAGAAAGAATCAAATTTTCATGAAAATAAATAAAGTGTTTAAAAACAGTTAAAGTTCTGATTATAAAGGAGTAAGAAGAACATTCCTGACAGTCATACTGAACTGTCACTTAATAATGCATATTTTTATGTTTTCCAGTGAAAAATAACTACTATTATTTTTACTAGTCACTTCCTTGAGTATTGGTATTCAGTGTTGTGCCTACTAATCACTTTTTCTTGTACAGAATGCTGATGTATAAAAAATTCATACATAATGAAAAATATATACACAGCAGTACATATGTAATATGTGTTGAAATATTCATACGTGATCCGGCCCAGGATCTCAGCTCTTGAGGTTTCTCACATTAAGAGAAATACACAGAAAGCGTTGATATGATACTATGAGTTTATTCATGCTTTAAAAAAAGGAAGAATCTCCCTCAGTTATATTTGAATGTAACATTGTTATGCCGTTGTTATGACATTTTAACAACACAGCAGTGGTCTGGCTCATACAGTAGAAAGCATTATTGTCCCTTTACACATTTGTGCCAGCTGTGTTTTTGTCAGCCTGTAATTAGCTGCAGTAGGTGGGCAAATTAGTCCCAGAGGAGTGTGTTCTGTTCATGCCCTGGCATGATGTTATTATAGACTCACAGCAAAGAGTGTGTAGGTTTTCACACACACACCTACATTTGTGTTGATGATACTGACCTAATTATGATAATTGTGTGGTTATTTAATATATGTTCTTATCTCATGGGATTTTGGCATGAGTCTTCACCAGTCTCTCTCTCTTGTTTCAGTTTTATGATACGGACACTGATATAATGCACTTCAAGACAAGGCTTTATATGAATCTGTAAATGAAGGCTGTATATGACACTGACAAATGTTTTGAATTCCTCTAGATCAGTGGTTCAGTTTAGTTCAGTTTACATATGACATGAAGCAAAAAAACTTGGCTTGGTTTGACTTGGCCACTCCAGAACATTCACCTTGTTGTCTTTGAACCATTTTTTGTAGCTTTTGCTGGAAAATAAATCATCACAAGCCATAGTTCTCTTGCAGACGGAATAAAATTGTCCTCCAGGATTTTCCTATATGTTGCCACACTACATAGATATACAGTATTTCATATTAATTTGGGTAACCTCCCATACAAAGTATTTGGGAAGGGTAGGAATTGGAAAAAAAAATCTCAAAAGGAGATTGTCATATTCATTGTAGACCTATCGGAGCGACAAGACAAATGAGATAGCAGGCATGCACAGCTCCAGTGGTAACCTGAGCTCGACAGTCAAAGAGTGCGCTGCCATAGTTTATGGATGGTGGAGCTTGTTGGTGTTGAACTCATGACGAAGCAGGTGGAGAGAAGAGCAAAAACATGCTTTTCGCCATGTAAAGCTTTCAGTGCTGTTCTTTGCTCCTTGTTAAATGAAGAAAGTGGTCCAGTTCTGATAAAATTGGTGCTATACTATAGCTACATCCAAGCTAAATTCTACAACCGTAACACCCAGTGTGACTGTAGCTACCGCTTCTCCTCCTAAAATGATGCTGATTGGTCAGGTCCATTTTCAGACCTGGCATAGTGGTTTCAGATTGAAGCTTTGCAGGATGGATTTTGCTGACGACAGACATGGAATCTGGCCAGCCCTTCTGCTTTGCAAATTCAAATGCATGGGTTTGTGATCATTACAGGTGGGGTTTGCTGGTGTGTGTCCAGTGGCTGCTGCCATGGTAGCTGTTAGCTCAGATGTAGCTGTAGGAAAGTAGCAAATCAGAACTGAACCAGATTTCTTTTAAAAAAACAAAGGTAAAGAGCCACACTGAGTCTACAGCAGCAGTAGCCTGTTAGCTCAAGAGTAGCGCATGTGCATGTAATTTTGTCATGTTGCTCTGATTGGCCCGTCATGAATGTGATGGAGAGAATGGTCCTCCAATCGCCTTTAGAGATATTTTTGAAAATTCCTGCCTTTCCCGAATGCTTTCTGTGGGGTTTTTCCAAATGACAGTAACAGCAGCTTGTGAGCTGTTTCCCCTGGAATTATCTGAATACAGCTGACTGCCACTTCAGATTACTTAGAGAATAAAATGTTAGGATTTTTGCGACCCTTGCACCTTGGCTTTAATGTGTCTTAATCTAGCTTTGTTCATGAGAAACAGAAGGGAAATATGGTGTAGGTTGTTGTGCAGCAGATTGCTGATGAGTCACCCCATCACTAAGGGCCTGTGGGTAAAGAGGACACATCAGGGTGACAGAGGGCTTGAGGGCGGTGCTTTAAAGCCAAAAATGATTAAACCTGCATGATGCCAATAGAGTATGGTGGTTTTAACAGCTTATCCTCAACTAGGTGACTCACAGGTACCTTAAAATGTAAGCTACCAGTGAAAAAGTCAACAGATATCAAGAAGTGTTTCATGTATTTATGAATTAAAGGTCAACCTTTAAGGAGCAGGAGGATGGAGCTCTACTCTCGGACAATTTTTACACAAGCAAAACATTTAGACTTAAAGTAAAAGGGTATTTTATTTTGATAAGAATGATGGATGAATTTCTTTTCAGCTCCAGCCTGTCTTGCCAACAGAAGTGTGGAGAGGATGCTTTCACAGTTGGCACGGTGGATTTTACATACAGCCGTTGATCTGACATCAGGGAAATCTTTCTTTTTGAACCACGCGGCCTCTGATGAGAGTGTTAACCTCATCACAGTTTTAATGCCAGTAATGTTTATTTTTTTCTCAAGCATTTTTGACTCTTTTCTGACTTTCTAATGAAATCTGAGGCAACAAAAGTAAATACACTATGCACAGGTTGGAGGTTAAAGAAAACAAATCATAACATGTTGAATTCGGGTAGGATTTGAAGTGAGATGATTTAAGTATACACATTTTTGTTTTTAGATGAGTTCAAGCTGAAGGGCAATTTTACTTGCAAAAACTCCAACTTTGGGTGTTTTTCTCTTTTAAATGTGTATGGGTTCTCAGACAGTGAGTAAGAGAGCTGCTGGGTTGGCTCTGATTTTAGAAAGACTTGAAATGAAATTGAAGATAGTGTTGTTTTATTCATGAAATATACCCCTAACAGTGATAAGTATAAACGTGTTTGGTGTTTCATTCTCTGAGAAAGACCTAATAAGATTAATGCATTGATACTGGAAGTGTACACTGGAAGCATTGTGAAACACTTCTACAGGAATGGTCTCAGCACAAGTTTTAGCAGAGTGTGCAGGTTATGCTTAAACAAAAAAAGTTCCATAAAGTTTCTGGAAGTATTTTCATGCCTTAAAATGTCAAAAGAAGTCCTGAGAACTCCATCCCAAACTGTGCTTGCAGGGCTGGATAAATATGCCTTCATTTTTCATCCTCTCTCTTGCTTAGCCGAGCAAACTATCCTCCATTTGCTAAGGTCTTTGCCAATAAAGACAGAAATTTGATATCTTAAGATAACAGAAATGATATTACCCAGAAGCCATAACTGAGTCCTGTCAGAGAGGAGACGGAGTGAGTGATTGCCCCCAGTTATGCAAGAGCTGATCTATCCCATTAGGCTTTGGTGTAGGCGCGAGCCCAGAGCTTGTGCCGCGTGAGGCTCACTAGCAGTTATTGCCTGACATGAAAATTCTTCTTCAAGCGTAAAGTGTCAGAAAGTAGGATTGATGCTTCTGCTCATTATTGCTTCTGCATTTTGGGATGGGAAAGGTAATATTGGCTTGGAAAAGAAAATATGAAATCGCAAAGCCATGTGATTGATATTTCAGGGGACCTTGTGGCGCTTCAGACTTTGACTGATAGAAAAGTAAGGATACAAAATATATAGATATTCAATAACTGAATGAAAAAGCCAGGAATACAGCATGAAACCACTTACATGTGGGTAAGCTAATTTCTACTTTATTTTAGTGATCAGCAAGACATAGAGCTATGTGCTGTGAGTATGTTCTGCTACATATAAATGGTGTTGAGCTGTTGGGAGCTCTCAGGAGTGTTATGGCCAATTTATCTGCTTGATGTGGCTCGCCCTCTCTGGCCTTCAATTGGACCATATTTTACCAGGCAGAGGATCAGCACTGCCTCAGAAGTGTTGTGTCTGGAGTCTGTAACATCTTTAGCTCAAAGTAACAGAAAAAGAGAGGAAGAGGAAAGGAAATGTCCAAGACAACCATTCAGAATGGAACAAAGTTTTTTTTTTTTTAACTGAAATAATAATATAAGAACAAAAAACATGACTTCAAGATATATAGGTGCATCTCAATAACTTAGAATATCATGTAAAAGTCAATTTTTTCCACTTAAGAAAATAAAACTTCCAGATTTTTTGGAGAAAACAGAATTACTCAGAAGTCAAAATGATCAAAAACTAATATGGAACATTAAAGTTACTCTAAACCAAAGTCTCTATATCAGTACAAATGTTTGCAGGCCGAGAATGAAACAAAATGCTGCTGCTGCCACAGTACTGACTGTTTGCAGGCTACCTCGATGTCAAAGCTGGTGATGTTGAGTGCGCTCCAATCCAATGAAACCCCTCCTCTTTTCAAACCCACTCATCTAGCCACTCAGCACTCTGTGGACCGACAACAAAGATCCAGACAAATGACAGAGCACACTCAGTCACAAAAACAAGCAGACAAAAGAGCGACCAAAGCTCTACACGAATGACAGAGGACTCACTCCCACAGAAACTCACAATACCAGTAATCAAACAAAAATACAGAGCTGAAAAAACAGAGTTCAAAGGCAATAACTATTAAGATATTCTGATGTTACATATTATATCTTTAAAACCAGATTCAAAGTGAATACTCTGTCAATAACTGTAATTAAATTCAATCTAATTTAATAACCATAAGCAAAACACATTTTTGAATGGAAGGGGTTCAAGAATTGAGCTTATTAGACCCATTACAGTATTCACTGCTGCTGTATAAGGATTTTTTTAGAATAAAGTAATGATGTCATGGTGGAACCTGGGCCTCCTGTTAGTTTTGCTGCTATATAACTGCTGCTAGCATTGCCTGTCCAGTTGCTTTAGTTTTATTTTCAACCAAGACTCCAATTTGTTGTACAAAATATAAAGATTAATTCAAATAACCTCATGTCACATGGAAAATATGCTTTTTATAGCATCATATGTGCCCCAATCCTTGGGAAGGGGTGGGCGCCAAAGATCTCAAGGGGGCTGCCAGACCCTGTCTGCTCTGATGTTGTCAAAATAAGATAAAAATATCGCTAGAGTTGAGCAAAAACCTCTTATCTCCACCTCTCATTGTTTTATTTAAATAGTGCTATTCCACACCCTGTACACCTGTCAGTGTGTTATGTATTTATTTGCTCATTCGAACCAATAAAAAGTTTGATGCAATGACCATTCAGTGTTCTTTTTTTTTTTTTTTTTTTTTTTTTAAACTTTTTTCACATTTTTTGTGAAGTGGTGAATTTTTAAGAAGACTTTTTGGTCTGATGCAAGCAATATATATCTATTTTAAAATCATGTTTAGGAACATAATGTATGTCAGTGCATTTTGTCTAACCTGAAAGATTAAAAAAAGAAAGTGTATCCATTTTTCTTTTTTTTTTTTTTTTTGGAAAAAAAAGTTTTTATTTTATTTTATTAAGTATTTAAAAAAAAAAATAGAACACCAGAATTTTAAAAGTCAAAACATTATTTGATAAACCTTAGAATACTGGAGCTTATAAAGTCTTAAATTCTGACATTAGAATTTAAATTTAAAGTTTTTGATATCCTAAGTTTACAACAGTATAAAGTCAAAAATGTACAAGAAACTGAAATCAGTTGTTGGACTTTCAGCTTTTTGACTGTATAATCACAAAACCTCTATGGTTTGGTTCGTTTACATTTGTATTGAAGAGGATAAGGGCCACTGAAAAAAGTTAGGGACGCATTTTTGTTTTTACTTGTGAGATTAAAGTCAGAATTCTGATTTTTTCTCAGGAGCAAATTAAAAAATTTATCTCAATTTTTTTCTTCAGTGGCCCTTATCCTCTTCCGTACATTTGTGAATTTAAAGTTAAAAGCTCTATAGTTTATCCTTCTTATACATTTTTCTATATTTTATTTTTCTAGAGTGGCCCTGATACTCATGATAATGTGTAGTTTATATAAGAAGAAGAGCATGTAGGTCTAATTTGTTGTTATTTTGTCAATGAAAACAACTGATATTAATGTGTACTCTTTCTAGGTGTGTCCTGGGGGGTGGGGGGTAATTTTTGTCATAGACAGGTAGAGGGCGCCCTCAGGAAAAAAGGTTATGAACCACAATCATAGAGCACTGTAGCAACAGCTGTCATAGTACTAGTCCTTGTCATTCTTATCAGCCACGTGGACGTGTGGATAGGTTCCTGTGACTGCATTTTTTAAAATTTAAATCCACCGGTCTTGACGTCATTTCAGACACCGTTGGAGCCACATGCTGTCCACCAGTGAAACACAACAAAGACAGATGGGAGGTGGAAGAAAGCCCCAGGGGAAAAGACCTTATGTCTCAGTTTCACTGCCACAATGGGGCACGTGTGCTTGGATTTGTCGCCATTGTTCACTCACACAGCGTGCATCAGCTGACAAGAAAACTACATCATGTCCTGTCTCAGAGCCATTGATCACGAGTGACGGGGCCTCATGGTATTTTAACGGATGACGAGGTTTCTCTGGTTATCTTTAGCTTTGAGAGGGGAGCCCAGTGACCCCGGCGTCTGGCAGTTACACGGTTCAAACATAAACAGGAAAGTGATGCTTCCTCCATTATGGCCAATCACAGCTTAGCATTTGTTGTTTTGCTTTTTTGACCAATCAGGTGCTTCTGTTTGGATACAAGTGTTTCTTTTAATTGAATGACATTCAACCCCTGGCCAGATTGCAAAGAGCTTTTAACTGCATGACAAAGGCAGTAAAGGTGTTATAAAACTGTCAGGGAAAAATACTGGGATGCATTTAAATTTACAAGGAAATAAAATACAACTCTTAGAAGGGAAAATATGAGGAAAAAAAAGTCAAAAACATGAAATGAAGTTTGGTGCTAGGGGCCTGAAGCACAGTTCATTTGAGCGCTCTAATGTGTTTAATCAATGTCATCCCTATTGGTAACAAAGACAAAGCCTAAAACAGCTGTTTCAGTGAAAATAACAATGAAAATTTAATAAGATTACTTTGAGGTACTTTGAATTCAATGGCTGAGCGCTCAAAAATTTCCCTTAAAAAGCATCTTCAATTTGAACAAGGCCTCTGGTTGGCATTTAAAAAGCTAATTTCAGTTATAAATACATCCGCCCCTTTTTTTTTGGTGTTCTCTGTGATGGTCAAGGCTGTTAAATTTTAATTCCTCAATTGAAAATGTATGGACGGTTTAAATAGGCAGGCAGCTGGGTTAAAGAGCAATAATAGCAGCTTGGGTATTGAGGAAGCTGATGAAGGAAACCCCGCTGAATGAGAGGGGTTGGACCGCTGCACCGCTTTCTATTGTTGACCATCTGTAAGCGTGCCTCAGACACACAGAGACACACAAGTGCACACACTTCTTTTGGGCACGAGCCAGAGGCTGGTGTCAATAGACTTATTGGGGGATGGGTGATTTCTACCGTTGAAAGTAATTATTTTCTCAAGGGGCTGTCCTGTGGCACTCTCTTTTGCAGTGGGGGGCTGGGTGTTAAGAGGTTATTTAAAGAAATGGAATTTATTTCCGTTGGCCGAAGGGAAAGTCTTGTTGTTGGGAGCTGACAGATGTAGGTTGAGAGCATCTTGGAAGAGTGAACAATGCAGTCACCACTATTAAAGGAAAAACCAGTCAATCCAGATCAAATATACTCACATAAAGTTCAGTGAGAAGAGCCTGGAAGTTGGAGATCTAAATGACCACAGATGTATTGTTTTATGTTAAAGCATGCGCACACAGCAAAAATCAAAGTTACACCAGTCCCTAAAAAATTACAAATAACTCACATTAATAGGAGAAAATATCATTTTTACTTATTCATCATAAAGAATGTAGTCTTAGACAGCTCATCATGAATTAGAGGACATTGTCTGATGAATGTGATTGACACTGGTCTGGCCACAGAAGGAAAGGAGGGACCACCTGTCATCTCATTTTCAAAAAATGCTGAATCCTGATTGGTGTTCAGGAGCAAAAGCACCACTCTCTTCATTCTGGTGAAGCCTGGCACACAGAAGGATTTTTAAAATCTTAACCGATGCTTTTAAAGTGAAAGACCTCACACGTGGCGACTTATTATGACAGATTTAATAGTTTCATTCTACAAGAGGGACAAAATGGCACACCACATGCTAACAGATACTGTTCATCGAAAACCAGAGTGCCCACTCTCAAAGCTCAGAATCTTGCACGATCAAACACAAATTAAAAGTAAAGAAGCTGATTCTGCTCTGCAAAATGTCAAATCTGGTCCGAGTCGATATAGAGTATTAATACTCTAAAAAGTCTTTATTTAACACTATACAATGATTATGTACTCTATGAGGAGCAAAACTGAAACAACGCTACAGCAAATGTACTCAACCCAGAGTAATATAGAGTATAGTTTACTTACAGAGCTGTTTTTGCTCAATACAGTGTTGTAGTTCACATAGACTGTAAAAAGAATTGGACAAAGCCTGTGTGACATCAGCCATCTGATTACAAAAGGCGGACTCAAACATCTTTTGAAAGCTATTGAAATCGCTGTCTCAACCGAACTTTGGATCAACCTAACGGCAGACAACAGCCCGCCAATTGAGCTCGACTTCCTGTCAGCTAAGCTAGCTAGCATTCTGGTTGACAGATAGATACTGTACCTTCTGCCTGTCAAACTATCTGTCAGTGTAAAGAAGGAAGGAAATGAAGACATTAGCTAATGAGACACAATTAGTTTTTTGAACCAGGCTGTAAACCAGTTTATTTCTAGTGTAAAAAAAAAAAGGCTTTTTAACATGTGCTGTGTACAGGACTTCCAGTGTTCCTGCAGCCAGTCTCAAGTGGACACACGCCGTATTGCAATTTTTTTGCACTTCTGCATTGGCTTCATTTTTCAGGACCGGAAGTTGCTGTTAGGTATTTCATCCTTGCAGAGTTGTTTCTCATACTGGAGTGCAGTTTTTCATTCTATATTGAAATGATTACAATTCATGAGAACAATTTTTTTTCCCCATAAAACAACCTGCAATGCTTCATCTAGAGCCACATCTTACTCTAAATGGATCATTTTATTTCTGCTTCATTTCCACCTGTAAAGGAAGAAACAACTAATGTGTGTTTTTTTTGGCTGTATGTAAATTATGTAAATAGAAGATATATTGTTCTCATATTAAAGAAACAGTTGGGATGAACATGTGAAAAGTACCCGGGAGCAGAGCACTAGATGAGTTTTAAGTTAAGAGATTATTTCATTAAAAAAATCGTGTAAAATATGGTGAGTCGGCAGAATCACTGGCCGAGAGACTGAGTCACTGTGAAAGAGGAGGACAACAAGGCATAAACACTCACTGAAAAATCACTAGCAATAATCACTAGATTCAAAGATTGAAGAGGAGCTAGGTCACCACACTTGGAAGCTGTAGTATACTCTGGTGTCTGAAGGTTTAACAGTAGGGGATTAAAAGGAGTTCTTGATTGCAGCTGCCATTCGTAATGAGCTGCAGCTGCGACTACTCAGTGCTCCTGCCCTTGCCGACAAACCTGCAGTAAGAGAGAGAGAGACAGAGAGACAAAACAAAAGAAAACAGGAGATCAACCATGACAACAATGCTCATGAATAAATGAACCAGCAAGCCTGTTAGCTCTGGCTTGAAGTAACCTCTGCACTATAATGCTGATTATATCAACTGTGGAGGCTGAATTCATCAGTGCTGCTGGTAATAAATACACACAAAAATAGAAAATTTGACTTTTTAAGTAAAATATTTGTTACTCTGGAAAATTACTCCCCAGATTTTCCAGTGTAGCTACCTGCTACATCCATTGCAGTCACCATTTCATACAGCTCCCTCCCTTTTATGTTTAATTTTGATCATTTTTACAGTTTCATTTTGTAAACACTTGTGGTGTTGCCATAGATCAACAAGTTGCACTTCCACTTCTGATGTCCAGGTACCTTTATACTTCATGTTTACGGTTGTTGCCATATTTGTTAAACCTCCTCCTTTGCCATGACAATCCTGATCATGCCAAAATGGCCGTCTTCAGTGCCTTCTCCTCCACCAGACACACACACAAATGGATTTCTGTTTGTATACTGAAGCAGGAAAGATCAGAGGAAGATAAAATTTAGACCCCTCTGATAATTGGGCCTTTGCTGACTTTGGTCTGAATCAGGCCAACAATCATCATTTTCTTTTATGGGTGCCAGGTTGAAGAGGCGCCAAGTCCTGAACACAAACTCAGAAATATGTTACAACCAAATGATCAAACTGTAGTAATTTGGCATGATCTTTTCATTCATGTAAAATGTTGAATGAAATAAGTGCTTTCACAAACTTTGAGAGCATTAACCAACAGTCAAACAAAAACATAAGAGCCTGATTTTAGGAAAGTCCTCTTGTTTTATGCCAGCCCTTCTCCGCTGGCTGTGTAAATGGCTGTCATA
The DNA here is from genome assembly GCF_018320785.1 of Cheilinus undulatus. NCBI lineage: Eukaryota > Metazoa > Chordata > Actinopteri > Labriformes > Labridae > Cheilinus > Cheilinus undulatus. The sequence goes on along the minus strand of NC_054865.1, from coordinate 42,373,933 downwards.
CAAACAGCAGGGTGACAAGGTTACAAGGCTCTGTTTGTCCTCTCACTCTAGTACCTTTCTGCCAGAGGTGCATTATAGGCAAGGCTGAACCAACTGAGCCAGATTGACCCCATACAGAAGTACAAGCAACAAACAACAAAGCCCTTGTGTATCTTTATTTTATCAGAATCTCTGAGACTCATTCAAGATAGCGATGCCCTCCCACCCTCCCTCCCTTTGTGTGGGAGCCACTAAAACACAAGAGTGCTAAAAGGGTTTTGTAGGTCCCCAGTGATGAGCCATTTTCTTGATTACTTCACCAGCTACTCTCACGTTTTATAGAGTGAGCATCCAAAAAGAGTGACACACATGGTCAGTGGGTGTAGAGTGAACTCAACACATGTTTTCGGGAGTTCCAGAAAATAAATAAAATAGATCAGGCCTTTTATAGCCATAACATGGATGCAGGCCGTTAATGTCAACCATTGGTTCCTGAAGCACTGCTTCCAGTGATGGCAGTAAGTAATCCTATCTGACATATTTCCACATGATAGTAACAGGCAAAGAGGTGGAGTTAAGGTGGGTAACAAGACAAACTACAGTATGCCAATCTTTGAGTCAAATCTGCCATGCACGTGCATACCCAAGTGTTGCGTCACACACTCAAATCAGATGAGTAACACTTCTACTAGAAATCTTATGCACATAATATTTTAAAAATGCATGCAGGGATTTTTGTCAAATTTGGCACAGAGCTACACTTGATGCTGAAGGTGAACTGATTAGATTTTGGAGGTAAAAGGTCACTGTAGTGTGACAAAATATGAAATTTCAGTGACTTTTTACCATAATGTAGCATCTTTGGAGATACACCATCTTTATACATAGGGGCACATTTCATTTTTTCTTGCTTTAGACTGACAGGAAAATTAGGAGACATACAGCAGCACACCAAATCAAGTCTATAGCATTAGTTCAGGGTGGCCATGGAGTCAAGATCAGCTGATCTTACACAACCCCTCATCAGCTGATGGCTAGCTGATGAGCTCTAATCATGCTATTGGCAAATCACACTCATTCTGCCAGTTTTAAACTGCTCTTGCCTGGCTACATTTTACTGCTCCCTCTGCAAGCTGCTTTTTAAAAGCCTCCTCCACCCCAGCTCCTCCTTTATTCTAGATCTGATGCCTGCTCTGCTTTGGGTTTTTTGCAGCTTCTCTCGGCTTTTTGCCTTGGGTTTCCATTGTCGGCAAAGGAAAGGCAGGAACGTCTGCTGTTTCTGCTTGATGCTTTTTATAGAGGCTTGTGAAAGGGCTGGGGGATCCAAGAACGGCCACACAGGCAAATATAAATAACACCAAGTTCAAATTGACATCTGCTTATTAAGAAAAAACACAAATTGTGTAGTTCTTAAGAAAATGGTCATGACTTTCAGTAGTTTTCAAGGTCCTGGAATTATGACAAGAGTTAGTACAGTTTATATAAGAAAAAAAAAATGACATCACCATATAACTATTCTTCAAAATGGCAGAAAACGGAGAATTAATCATCACACAGTTGAAGGAGTGATATGCAGCAGATACATTGCAAGAGTATTTGAGTTTTTCAATCAACCTGTACTGTGGTTTATTCGTTAATTTTAAGGAAGTGTGTAGTGAGTAATGGTCTTTGGAGAAGAAGGTACTCAGATGATTACAAAGGCGTATGAAGTCCAGAGGGCAGCAGCTCTCAGGGAAACGGTGAAGAACAGAGCACTTGCTCCAGCTGCCTCTTTAAATGGGCAGCAGCACGCTAGAAGACGTCTGTTGTTGTGGAGGGAAAAAGTTTGAAATGTAAAATAGAGGAGGGGTGTGGGGGGTAACACAAGGGGGCAAAATGCTAGTCCACAGAAGTACTCCAAGTGTAAAGGGTTCACCTTCTGGTTTCATCAAACACAAATAGAAGGGCTCTCGGTCAGCGAGCTGCGATGGGATCCCATCCCTCTCTCATCACTGAAGTCTCTTGAACTGGTTGCCCTTGGTGCCAGCACTAAGGGGGATTGGATCAAGTGGAAGAGGGAAGGTTCTTGCTGGCATGTGGAAAGAAGCAGTTGGCCACACAGTGAGTATCAGAGAAGGCCCGGCGCTTAGTACTCAAGCTGTAGAACAGGATAATTGGAGCAGAAGAAAACATGGGAAAATCCACAAAAGAGGAATTGAGTTTGAAACGTGTGCTGATGACTGTAAATCTGCATAAATGAATACTGTGTAGCATCTGAGTTATATAACTGTTTCCACTGCAAAGATGCACTGCAGCTTGTGTTGATATTTTCACCAGTCTAAGACCAGTTGCAAACAAGTAACCAAGGCCACTGAGGATACGGATTACTAAAATAGGGGATGAGTAAATGCTTTTATGATGTTATTTCTGCATCGTATGTCTCAAGGGCATGTTGCCAATTAAATCTCAGCTAGTATGTGAATTTTTGTCATATTTACATGGAATTTTCTGACAAAGCCATGCAGAGGTGAAAAGTCCACCTAATCTAACATTAGCAGCACGAAGGACAGATTTATGTGAATGAATTAAAGCAAAAGTGAAGGTGTGTGGATAAATTCTCATCAGAAACAACAATAGTCTGAATAGGTGCCAAGTATTCCCATTCTGATGCTTTGTTACCTCTCCATTTTGTGGCGTAGAGAGGTTATGTTTAGTCTATAAGGCTATTAATACTGTATATAAAACATTTACTGTAGTTTATTCATTCAGGGTTAAAGGGGAGAGAAAATCTCCAAGTATACATAGAATGAAAGAATGAAGAATCCACCAAAACAGAACCTGCTGTTGCCTTGGAAAGGAGCAGATATTTTAGCTTTCATTAATAGTTTTTCTTTTGTGTGAATTAAAAAAACAGAATATTTCTGTTTTACTCTAAGTGCTGTTTGAGTTTCTGCTGAGACTAATATGGCATGCAAATAAATGCACTTGTTAGTAAGGAGTTACCTCTTGCTTAAAAATTCACTGGACATTGACATGGCAGACACGTTGTTGATAGAGGAAGCTGACTAAATTTCTAACCTCTTCTTATTCTTTGGATGTCAATTCCTTTTGTTTTTTGGTTCCTCCTTCTACAGCAGATACCTTCAAATGTCTGTTTCCTGCCTACTCTACCACAAAACTTTTCCTACTGTTGCTTTATGTAAGACTGGCACAGTTTATATAAACTCCCTGATTAGATTAAGGAAGAGATCATGGTCTGTGTACAACTCATAATAAATGCAGACTACTGCAGTGCATCTATACTGCCCTCCTAATACCTGCTTTATAGGTCTCTGCACTTTGTGGCAGCAACTTATTTAGTGATCTAGTAATTTCTCAACAATACAGCAGTAGATATAAATGGCATTTTACCTTAACCCCCGAACTCTCACCTTGTAATATTGTGGCAATTCTCTGGTGATTACACCCACATTTGACCCTCACCAGTTCGCCTATAGGAAAACAGATCAACAGAGGACACCATAGCCATAGCCCTCCACACCACCCTGAACCACATAGAACAAAAAAACAGTAATGCCAGGCTTCTTTTCATTGACTTCAGCTCGGCATTTAACACAGTAATCCCTAACAGACTGGTATCGAAACTAAACAACCTCGGCCTCCCACACTCCACCTGCCTCTGGATTAAGGACTTCCTCGGCGACCAACCACAGAGGGCCTCACCTCTCCACAGCACTCAGCCTCAACACTGGCTCCCCACAAGGATGAGTACCAAGCCCCCTGCTCTACACTCTCTACACACGACTGCACCCCCACCCACCCAGGCAACTCCATCATGAAGTATGCAGATGACACGGGCTCATTTCAGGGGGAGATGAATCTGCATACAGGGATGAGGTCAAAAAACTGTCATCATGGTGCAGCATCAACAGCCTGGTCCTCAACACAACTAAGACTAAAGAAATAATAGTGGACTTCAGGAGAACACAGCACAGAAAATTACAGGCTGTGCTCTCCTCTCCTTAGAGAAGCTGTTCAGGTCCCGCTGCCACAGGAAGGCCCTGGGCATCCTGAAGGACTCATCCTACCCAGCACATCACCTGTTCCAACTGCTACCCTCAGGAAGACCGTTCAGGACAGTAAGAACCAAAACTAACAGACTGAAAAACAGCACATATCCCAGAGCAGTTTCAGTATTAAATGAGAAAATGCTCAAGCACTAAATGGAACTGCAAAAACAATTTCATTTTACATTTTACAATGACAATAAAAATGATTGTGATTGTGATTAGGTGGAATTTTACCATAACCTCCTAAGCCAGGTCTATTCAATTAGTAGCTCTGGGCCACCTGCAACCAAGAACCAACCCCCAAGTGGCCCAGCCCGTGGTAATGCCAGAGATGCAGAGGGCAACCTGTTTTGCAAGTTTTCATAAGTTCCCACAGTATTTCAGACCGTGAATGAAACAGCGACAGTCTACCTACAATACACTGCATTGTTTTGAAGCGTGGTTAGCAATGCTGACAGATGTAGCCCCAAAATACCAAGTATAAAACATGTCCTTTTTAACTGTAGCTACAACTGTGCAAAATTTAGTTTTTATGCACTTTAAGATATGTCTAGGCAAGATGTGACCAAAATCATTATTTACAGAATTTCATTTTATTTTTTCATTCTATATATTTTTTTTTCATTCAAGTGAAAAAAAAAATCTACTACCTCAGGTTATGTTCAAATACAGATCGTTGTTGTGTTTTTCTGCACTTTTTGATGTGCTTTTGACATGTTGCCAAATTTAAAAAGGAGACTATGAATAAAAGTGCACATTTTTCATCAAATTGATCTGTATTGGTTCAAAATATGACATCACCAGCTCCTTACTGGGCGCCGAACATGTCTGGCCCAGTTACATTTCTTGATATTAAAATTTTGCCCAGTTGAATTTGTAATTGAATAGCCCTTCCCTAAGTCTAACCCTACCCTTGTAATATTGTGGCATTTCTCTTGTGATCAGGTTACATTTTACCATAACAAATTGTTAGAAAAAATGAGGATCTGTGCTTAAAGGAAGAATTTTAATTTTATGTGCATGACAAAAAAGATTGAAAATGTGGAATTAAAATAAAACAAACTGGATGCAAATGAGGAAATCAACACTGAAAGAGCACACTAGGCGGGACATAGTTGATCCTGTAGTTGGGGGAAACTTACACTATGGACAAAAGTATTTGGCTACCTGACATGACAAAGTATTCTAATACATGTACTTTAATGTGACATTAACACCATAACAGTGGAGTGTTTCTGTTAGAATTTATGCACAGTCATTCTGTAGAGCATTTCTGATGTCAGGCACTGATGTTGGATGAAAAGGTCTGGTTCACAATCTGTTCTAGTTCATCCCAAAGGTGCTTGATGGGGTTGAGGTCATGGCTCTGTGCTGACCAGTCAAGTTCCTCTACACTGAACTCATCAAACCATGTCTTTATAGTCCTTGCTTTGTGCACTGGGGCACAGTCATGTTGGAATGGAAAAGGGCCTTCCTCAAACTGTTACCACAAAGTTGGCAGCACAGCATTGTCTGAAATGTCTTTTTGTGCTGAAGCATTAAGACTGCCTTTCACTGGAGATAAGATGACTAGCCAAAATCTGAAAACTAACCCCATACCATTATCCCTCCTCCATCAAAATTCACAGTTGGCACAGTGCAGTCAGGCAGGCAACATTCTCCCAGCATCCACCTCCCAAGGACAAAAGCTGTAATGCAGCTGCCATGCACCTAGTCTGACACAGCCTCTAATCTATTTTCTGATTATATTTATATATATTTTATATTAATTGTAGACTGTCATTTATTGGCTGGAATGTAAAGAAAGAGACTGTATCAGGGCCAGTCCAGGTTTTTGGTAGCATCCATAAGCATCACTGTCCTTCCACCTGATAAACTCTATCTCAACAAGGACAGCCCACTGCAGCTGGAGAACTCTCTGCAGCCTGTTACTGTATTTTTACAAGCATGCCTCATTCCTGGCCACTCCCCAATCAGTGATGTCAAAGCCATTTCCAACTGATTGAAACACCTGCATGCATTATCGTCTATTATGTCAGTACACTTGTGCACTGAATGGGCTGCATCTGAGGTTATTTCAGTACCTGTTATTATACAAATTTTCGCAGCAAAAAATTCAGATGGCTGACTAAAACAGGAGCAGCCTGGTGGATTTCAATACCATTAGCCACCCTGCTCAATAATCAGCTTCATTTGCTAAGAAAACAAACTGGGGCCAGATGGCGAGGCTGATGAGCGCTCATCGATCTGGGGTCCCTGTTGCATACTAGCTTAATTTTGGAAATGGAGAGGACGGCCTTCTGACGGGTGAGGAGGGAAACATGGGGCAGATGTGACTTCCCTCATCTATGCTAAACACAACACTCAAAATGTAAGTGCTGGATGAGGTTTTGAGTTGGCTTTTGGCGTTTAAAAAAGGCACACTTGAAACTCTAGGTTTTCCTTTGAATAGGAGTCAGTAAGAGAGCTTAAACTGTGTCAAATAGAACTTTTCATCAAGATATCATAGGATTTTTTTTTACCTTAACCTTCCACTTAGTTCACTTTGATCTATTAAAATATGAAAATAATGTTTTAATAGTCTTGAAGCCACATTAGATAAGACAAATCTGAAAAACTAAAGACGTGTTTGATGAGCTCTTATTCCTCAGGTGGAGGAGATTGATCCCCATCTAATCAGATGGTGGTTTTATTGAGGTAACATTTAACCACAGTGACCTCTGTAACATTTATAGGCAAAGTGTTCTTTACCATCTCTTTTTATTTTTTAGTAAATAAAAATTTGTGCAACCCTTTAAGATCATATTGATCAAAACACACACTTGATCTTCAAAAAATTTGATGTATAAAGGCATTATCTTGGAGCTTTAATATGATTTAATGGGTCGTAATGCTTAAATCATTTTTTTCTTTCATGTTTCAGTAGATACTGAAGATTTTTGAATTAAAAGTGAGCAGCAATTTCATCTGGATTTGACCCAGGTGACCCCCCTTCCTAGGCTGAGATATTAGTCTTACAATCCTGTGAGAGGGAACAGGCAGCTTATTAAAAACAAGCCTTCATTTCCATAAGACATGGCAGAGCACTTGGCTTGGTAATCTTTGGGAAGCTTCAGATGAATATCTATCCATGACCCTAAAGTTGTTATGGATGTTGCAGCAGAATGTGATGTTTTTCCTGCAGAAACTGGTTCCCGCTTTTGTTGGTGCTGCTTGCCGACTTACTATTGTCTCTGTGAAATCTTGTTTAGTCATGCTGTGATTGTGCTTCATTGGCGGGGACATGGTTGTTGAATATTGGTGGTTGTGAATGGAGGAAACAAACAGATGGTGTCAGGATCAGGGTCGCAGGCATGTAGTGAACAAAAACAAGGCAATGGAAATGTTTCAGAGCCAGAGAGGACCATTAACCTATTCAATGAGCTGATTTTGAGAATGAAATCCTATCAAGAATCTAGTCATGATCTTGGGCTTGTATTAAAACTGAATGACCAGAGGCATGGGAGAACCTGAATCCTCGCCTGGGAGCAAAAAAATTCATGAAGGAGATCAGAAATGCTGGGTGAATACCCACCAGTGTGCTGAGACTGTGAAAGCATGTGGTGTCTAAGAAGCTGGCAAACCTGTCTTCAGCTCATCCAGTAGCAGGAGACCATGAAACAGATTGAGCTGATTATGCTGCTGATCATATTAGCAGCTCCGATATAAAGGGGGGATGCCTTCTTAATGAACAACTGACGTTTTTGCTGGACATGCAAGTAGATAGATCCATTGTGTGGATATAAGCTGCTTATTTTAATGCTTTGACTTTATGTGGGCTTATAGAAAACTTTTCCTCTGACATAACAAGTCAAAGTCTAATTATAAATCTCTATTAGCAACTATTGTTCATGCTACTTTTTTGCAAAATAATTGAGAGCTTAAACCAAACTCCTACAAAAGGGTAAACTTAACTCTGGTGGGTTTTTTTTTTGTTTGTTTTTTTTTTCAAAGTTTGCCTCAGGCGCAAAAGGGACTTGAGCAAGAGATTAAAATAAAGTTACTTGTTAACTTTCCTAAAGTGGTATCTCTGGACTCTGTATTCCACTTTAATATTTGCAAAGACTCTATTTGTACATTAACTCCTCTGATCACAGCCAGGCCTGCCATCAGAATTGACTGGGAACCTGAAAAAACAAGAGAATATCCCCTCTCCAGTTGTGATTTATCAATGACACTAATCAGTGTGTGTTGGATCAGAAGCATTTATTGCCATATTGCCACATTAATCCCATGTGCTACTTTTCACCCCTTTTTCCACCTAAAACACATTTTGTGCATTTCTGCTAATTTTTGCCTGATTTTTTTTTTCTTTTTTTTTTGCAGCTTTTTGCAGCTTTTTGCCTTTTTATGCCATTTCATCTTTTTTTTTTTTTCTTTTACTCATTTTTGTGGCTTTATGCCCATTTTTGGGAGAAAAGTCTTACATGCACATCCAACCAAGGTGGGCAGGTGCTGAGGTGAAAATGAGACAAAGAATGAACAGACAAAAGTCTCCCACACAGCAGGGCTCCAAAAATCCAAATTATGCCCCAAAGTAGTGACATTTGGAGCACTTCTGCTGTTCATCAGGCGGGTCTGATGAGGAGCTCGAGATGTCACAGCCTTGATCACAGCATTTGCAGAGTAACAGCTCCCTTTACTGTAACTGCACATGCACAACTTTGATCACTTTATTGTACATACACCTCTCACTCCCCGAAAAATATATTTATCTCAGATCTATTTTTCATATGTTCTAGATTTACACTTACTTTTGAGAGTTCATAGATTTATATTTTCTTCTTCTCGTGGTAGGGTTTGTTTACTGTGTGTTTACTCCTCTAGTGTTCAATTTGTTCTATTCCACTGCACTAACAGAAAAATTTACCAGTTTGGGATCTATACGGTCCATGCATGTATCCAACCATCCACTCACCACCCACTATTCACTGCAGTTAAACTCCTTCAAACCTTTCTGTTGTGCAGTTTGTGTTTTTTTATTGATTAACATATTAAAAAGATCATCTAAAGGCTCTATCCTGCTATTTATATATATCAAATTTTGTCTATAAAAGCCATTATAACTACACCTGATTGGCTCTGAACAAACAGAAACTGGGCAGAAAAATCAAAGTCTTCATCTTGTGAGCATTGCTGCATGGCTGTTTGCTCTTTGCTTTGATTTTATTTTATATCCTTTGCTACTAATGCCGCTGTGCTGCTTCTTCAGTATCTGACTGATCATTTAGATCCTTGGTTCCCAACCTGGGGTCTGGGACCCCCCCAGGGGGGCCCCAAAGATCTCAAGGAGGGGCGCGAGGCTTTGTCTGCTTTGAGGCTGCCAAAAATAGATGTGCAAATATTGACTAAAACCATGATAAAACAGTTAGTAAGTAGTTTATGCAAGGTCTTTAGATACTGAAAGCATTCATAGACCTCTTTTTAGGGTTTTATCATTGAAACAATTCAAATCTTTGTTGATTTTTGGTGTCAGTGTGTCACTTTTTCATCACTCTTGGGTCCTGGGGGGGACCTGCTTTTCTTAGGTGCATGTAGGGGGGGCTTCAAGGAAAAATGGTTGGGAAACACTGATTTAGATCAACATAATCAGGCTTATTTCCTCCAGTTTCAACATTTATAACCTTCAGTCTTAGAGGATAAGGATATGCAACAACTCACTCAAAAACCACTGGGAAACAACATGCTGAATAAAAAATGGAAACTCTTCAGTCTTGCATGTACATTTCTGTATTCTTAGCTCTATTTGCTCAGGGTAAGAACTACTGGATGTCCAGTAATTTGGGAAATACTCGGCGACATCAGTTTTTGATGTGGCACATCTGCAAAGGATGAGCAACATCTGTAATTTTATCAGCAATTCTGATCTGCACAACAGATACAATAGTCTTTATAAAGTCCTTTGATATAGCAGTGAAATATTGAAAGAGAGCCTCTCCCTTTCCATGGAAGTGTATGCTGAGGTACTGTCTGACACCTGTAGGTGTAGGTGATCGAAAACAGAGAGGATACTGCAATATTCCCCTTCTGTTCATGTATGAGGGATGTGACACCTTATGTTCAAGATAAACCTTCTTAAGACATTTTCAAAAAATCCTCGTCTGATACCACCTATGTTTTCCATTGTTTTAGTTTTATTGTGAAAAGCATCACTTAATATGCTGAGTTGCATTTCAAAATAAGAGTTGTACCATAAAGGCAACTATATACAAGGCACAGATGAAGACTGCTGATAAAAGATCAAGCAAATAAAGACAGGAAATTGAAGCTGTTTGTGAACAAACACAGAAACCATCAGTGTAATTCATAATACATGTGCAGAAATGTCTAAAATTCAGTTTTCATTCATGATGGGCCACTAATTGTAGAATAATGACAGAAAATGAATCTAAAAAAGCATAGCGTCAGGTTGAAACATAACAAAACTGAAAAATGAATAATTTCTGAATGCACTGTACACCTTTCAAAAATATTGTGATACAGATTTGGACTGGATTACTATCATCACAGGATCTCTTTCTTTTCTCAAACATGGTTGCCTTGAATGTTTACGCTAAAAATCACAGACATGGTCGGTTTGCAGAAGATACAAATGCAATCAGACATTTCCAGGTAATACTAATGCTTTAAAAGGATGTTAAAGCTGGAAACAACAACAGTTCTTTCTATTTGGTTTATACTCTAAAGTATTTAAGGAAGATTTGGGAATCTTGGGTTTCTAAATAACATTAAGAGAGAATCTTTTAATCAACATGAAAAGGCAGGCCAAGGAGTTGAACGCTGCAATATATTTGAGATCAGCTGATGTAACGCAAGACCTCATCAGCTAACAGCCAGCTGATCTGCTTCTGTGCACACTATTGGCTAATTGCACTAATGCTGCCATATTTAAACTGCACTGGCCTGGCTATGCTTTGCTGCTCCCTCTGCAAACTGCTTTTTGCAATCCTCCTCCTCCCCCCCAGCTCCTCCTCTATGCTGCAATGACTGTATCTGTCACTCTGTTTTCATTGAATAACAGTAATGAGAGCAAATTGATAGCTGCTAATAAAGAGAAAATGCATGACTGCAAATCATGTGTGTTTCTTGACAAAGTGGTCCTGACTGAACTGTTTGAAATGGCAAAATGGAAGAGTTTGTTAAATATGACATTAAATATGATATTACATTTTTCTGCAGGTATTAGATGAGGTGTGAACAGTTACATTTTGCATCTAACTGTGACTTAAGTATGCAGGACAATACGGGCTCACTGCAGGATAAAATCCTTGTTTCCATAAAAATCCATTAGATTTCTTTTTGTTAAACAGATGTTTTGAATAGGTTTTCACGAATGCTTGTCACACTGCAAAACATAAAAAGGCCCAAAATTCATGAAAGATTGCCACTGAGTGCAAAGAAAAGGAAAGGAACCATCATCTGTGCAACTTTATCCTTGTATCTTTTTGTGATGGATTCAGTCATTTACATCAGCTTTGCTTTTGTGATCCTGCTCTCACTGTTGCAAGTGGCTCAACTCCCTTTGAGGAGAAAATAGAAATTCTGTTCCTCCTTTGATGGGGTTTTTTCCCCACTACGGAACATATGTTCTCTTACTCAACCAGCCCTCCTTATCTCATCATCCCATACATCACAAATTGGCAGGATATTAAGATAACTAAACCTGTTAAGTGTAGTTTTCATCATAAGATGCATATACACGTGCTTCAGCCCACCCGTGGGTGAAGTCCTGGGAAGAAAAAGCTTTTAAATTACTTAGCCTTCAGTGTTATAAAGAACTGCAAAAGAAGTCCTCTTGGATGTAAATGATCTGTAAAAATCACCTTTATGATGTTGTTTCATGGCATTACCTTTGAAGACATTATTGTTAAACAGTAGAGGGAGCATAATGTGATTCTCTGTTTTCCTCTAAGAGCCTATAATAATGTTCACCTTAATGTATTTGGATAATAGCCCATGTTAATAAAAAGATGCTTTTCTGTTTGTTCTTTCAGCTAAATCAATGACATTAAACTCTCAAGGATATGCCACACATCTGGCCTTGCAGGTAAAGTGAAATATGAAATCTCCCAAATAAAACCAAAGCCTCCCTATCATTTTCTTCCCTTTTTCACATGACACTATATGCAAGTTGGCTTGTGAACTGCTCCTAATCCCTTTCTTTTTGGTGTGCTGGTGTCGGATTGCTGCTGAATCAGAGGTGGGCAATAGAAAGGCTAAGGCTTCAACAGAGAACACAGGGTTTTTCCTGTTCTTCTTCTCCCAGCATTAATGGCTGGAGCATTCCTATTACCTGCTCTGAGCCCTGAAGATGGGATTCCTGCGGCGCAGGCCGGGAGCTGCTCTGCTGCGCTGCATTGTGATGAGTTCTCCACTGATGTTTTCCAGCTCGAGCTCCTCTCAACTCTGCCAGTTCTACTTTTCTCTCCCGCCTCTCTTCAGCCCTGCTTTCTCAATATGTCTAGTACTTTTCTGCCTCCTTTGTCTATCCTCTTGCTGAACTTTTGTGTCTATCTATTCACGCATTTTCTTCTTGTGTGTGTTTCTGTGAGCAAATGCACATATTTTTCTGTTAGGTATCTGTAGGTGTTCTAGCTATTCATTTGAACAAACAACCAGGAGGCATGTGCATCACTAGTAACTACTGCAATCAAATATAAAATTATAAAACAGAAATTTATATTTTATTACAATGAGGGCAAAGGTGGGAATTCAGGAAGAACAAAAACTCTCAGAACTGTGAAAGATTTTAAGTTATCTGCACTTTTGAATTTTTACAGCACAAGTATAAAACTTAGAACAAAAACTGAAAAACTGAAGACGTTTTTCATTGGTGGATCATTTCTTTGCTGTAACAACTCTCATCTGCAATAAATCTTACACTATTGGAAAGCCTGTGTATTTCTCTTTTAAACGGTGCCACAAGGTACATGCATTTGTTGGATGAGCAGCAGAGCTGAGTATGTGGGTTGCAAGCATGACAATCAGGTGCCTGATTGGCTCCTGATTGTAAGCACCTGTACACATGGCCCTGCTACAGTGGTCATTAGGTGTGAACTCCAAGAATCAGCATACCACATTGGATCTGGAAAGGACCTGTGTGATAGGGCAACTTCAAGCTGATGTTCTGCAAAACCAAGTTCTTCGGCGTTACCACCTCCAAACTGAAGGCCAGGTGCACTATAACGAGGAGTGAAAGAGACAGGCCGCAAAGTCAGCGTCTCAAAAAGACAGCACTTAGCCATGGGCTGCCTTCTACAGATTTGCAGTCAAGGTTTGCAGGACAACAACAGACTGTACCCAGCCAATCCCTGGTCTCATAGGTATCCAGGAGGCCTGCCATGACTGCCCTTCACTGTCAGGTCTGTTTGCGCCAGTGTTGGCAACACGTGCACTGGAACATATGGAGGGATGTTATGATGAGTGATGAGTCCAGATTCTGCCAATGGCAGTTGGATTGTAGGGCCAACTGATTGTAGGGCTGATTGCTGCACTGATAGAGTAACATCTTTAGTTGGAGGCAGTGTGATGTATGTGGGGCGGCATCTCCCTTGCTGCAAAAACACTTGTCATCATTGGAGGCAATCTCAATGCAGAGAGATATCAAGATGAGATTCTGCAACCAGTGGCAATCCAATGTCTCCCCAGTCTGGGACCGAACTCTATCCTCCAAGATGACAACGCTCGCCCCCACAGAGTTGGGTTTATCAGAGACTACCTCCAGAATTTCAGTCCTGACCTCAACCCCATTGAACTCTTGTAGGATCAGCTTGGGCATGCTGTTTGTGCCCAACCATACTGGATGACTTGCAACAAAAGCTTGCTGAAGAATGGGATGGCATCCCACTGCAATGTGTGACCAGGCTGTGGACCAACATGAGGAGGCAGCGTCAGGCTATGGTGGCTGTGTATGGTTCTTCCACACCCTACTGAGGCTCCTGCTTGTTAAATAAATGAATAGTTAAACTGTTTCTTCAGACTTTATGGGAAACCCTGATGACAAATGCTCTCATATGACACTTTAGAGGCCAGTTGGAGCACGCTAAGAAAAAAATATTTACGTGATGGTATTTTGAACTAGGCTACAATGCGTTCAAACAACAAATGGAAAGTTTCTTGCATCTTTAACTCTTCATATTTAATGTTGACTGTGTTGTTTTCTAGTTCATCGACTAATTCATTGTTCTAACGCTGCTTCTTGAACTCTTAGCTTTGCAGAGATAATGTGTAGTCATAAAAATTGTTGGCATGACAGGTGTCTAAACTATTTAGCTTTTTGTTGTTTGCAATTACATATTGGCTCTAAGTGGCAAATTGCACAAGCCTAATAAAGTTTCATAGTTAAAACATGAAACCACATTCAGTCAAATCCTCACAAGTGTGATCACATATTAGACCCTGAACATCTGTTTTTACTTTATTAAAGAAGCAGAATCAATTCTGCTACTTTCGTCAGTCTTAATTTGTGCACATCTCTCAATGCCTCTCCTTCAATAAAGAATATTTGTAATTTCTTGATCTCTGCATAATGAAGGTTTTATGCAATAACCTTATGTGTAAGTAAAAAACATTATAGTAGCATCACTATTTAAAAATACTCACTTATGATAGCCCAACATGAAAGCAGTTCTCACCTTGAAAAGCAAAGAAAAATACTTCCTGAGAAAGAAAGTACAATAAGGTAGGATATATTTTTCTTCAAAACTGCTATATTTTATTCAAAAGGAGCATACCTTGCATCAGAAATGTAGTTGAAGCAGACACACAGTCATTAAGTAGCTGAAAGCAGAGGAGCATAATTATTCTATACCTTGTATTCACTTCATGCGCATTGACAAGACCATCTGAGAGTTCTACCTTCAGAGAAAAGGACAGAAATTTCCAGCTCTTTGCTCCTTACTGTCAGTTTTTTCCTCTTATTTTCAACTTCTGTTTCCCTCCCTCTGCTAATGCTTCTCTGTGTTGTCACTCCACGTCTCGCTATCCGACACCATCTTTGTCTCATCTGCTCGTTCTCTCCTGGGATCCCTGTTTGTCGACTTATTCCCTCTACGTCCTCCTCTCCTCTCCTCTCCTCAATTCCTACTTTCTCTTTTCTTCCCCAGGAGTCTCCTGTCACCTCCTGGGCTCCCAGTTGTACTTCGCGGAACAAACAACTAAGACACAGTAATGCAATATGGACCGAGTTAAAAGGAATATAGACACTGGAGGATTGAGGATAGTGCATTGAACATAAACAGTTTAAGTAACATATATATATACGACGATGATGTGTGTCCAAAGCTCTTTTAATTAGATCATAGTGATGCAGCCAATGAGGGATGTTTTTGTGTCTCTTTGCATTTAAAATCTGTGTTCCACAGATGGACTTGATATTATATTCCCCAAACAGTCCCTCACTGCCTCCCCAGGCTGTTGCCCCCTCCTTTTTTCACACCCATCTTTGGGTTAGCTTTGACATGGGATCCTCTTTTTGCTGCGGGGGTTGACAGGAACTGATATCTCCCCCATCTGAGCCTGCATGAAGTCTGGGTCCCTCATCACAGAACTGGCTGTCTGACAGCTCATTCATTCAGTCCGGCCCCACTAGGCTTTGCCCCAATGCTTGCTGCCTTAACTGGGCCTCCAAAAAAAGAAAAAAGTCCGCTGTGGTGGCTGTGAAAGCATTTGGATTCTGATCTAAAACCAGTCTGTGTGGTGCTTTGGTCATGGGGGCGGCAGCGGGGTGGGGGAAAAGGTGGTAAGGGGGTGTCTGGTGGAGGAAGTAGCTAAGGGAGCAAGACAAGGAAAATAAAGTAAGGCAGAATGAAGAGAGATGTTACAGTCAATAAGTAACCTAATACAGCGGTGGTGGGCAGAGCAGGCATTCCTCTTCTTAGTCCCTGGTGGATAGCACAGCCGGCCATTTTTCAACTTAAAAGAAGGATTTGGGTTAGATGTGGAGGCCCTGGAGAGTCAATGTGGCATTTGCACTATGCAATGGGAACCTGCTACAAAAAGAAAATGAATGTGGTACTGCTGTTAAAGAGGGATAGATAAATAGAGAGACAGACACAAAGAAAGACAGACTAGGAAAGCTGTAATCCTATGAAATGAGATAGAAAAGTACGAATTTCTAAATATTTCTGCACTCCCATGACAACTGAGTTGGATGAGAGAAATTGGACCTTGGGTTAAAAAAAAGTTTCCTCTAATTATCAGTCCTGAAGTCTCAAATTAACCTTGAATCTCAATGTTTTCAGGAAATTGAAGCAAATGTATAAATAGGTGTAAATTAGTGCATTAGAAGTAGAAATGGATTTGTTTATCAAGTCACATCATTAAAAGTGAAGGAGATATTTTCGAGGCTATGTTGCCAATCATTTATTTACTGTGGAGGCACCATGTTAAGATTCTCAGCAGGCTTGTTGATAAAACTAGTAGGAATCTGGAGTCTCAGAGTCTGACCAAGCCTACTTTAAAATGTGCTAAAAATAAATTCAAAAGTGTTCACGACAGGGCTGGTATAATACACACACTCACTGGCCACTTTATTAGGTACACCTGTTCAATTGCTTGTTAACACAAATAGCTAATCAGCCAGTCACATGACAGCAACCCTTTGCAGTTAGGCTTGTTAGGCTAGACATGGACTGGAGTGATCTACTGGGATTTTCTCTAGGGTTTCCAGACAACGGTTAAAAAAAGGGAAAATATCCAGTGAGCGGCAGTTGTATGGATGAAAATGTCTTGTTGATGTCAGAGGTCAGAGGAGAATGAGCAGACTGATTCAAGATGATAGAAAGGCAACAGAAACTCAAATAACCACTTGTTACAACCAAGGTATGCAGAATAACATCCTCGAACACACAAGTCAGAGCAGATGGGCTATAGCAGCAGAAGACCACACCAGGTGCCACTCCTGTCTGCTAAGAACAGAAAACTGAAGCTCCATTTGCATAGGCTCGCCAAAATTGGACAATAGAGGATTGGAGAAATGTTGCCTGGTCTGATGAGTCTGGATATCAGCTGCAACATTCAGATGGTAGGGTCAGAATTTGGCATAAACAATGTGAAAGCATGGATCCATCCTGCCTTGTCTCAGCAGTTCACGCTGGTGGTGGTGATCTAATGGTGTGGGCGATATATTCTTGGAACACTTTTGCTCCCTTAGTATCAATTGAGCATCGTTTGAACACCACAGCCTACCTGAGTATTGTTGCTATGTCCATCCACTTAATGATCACAGTTTACCCAATCTACAAAGCTCAAATCATTTCAACTTGGTTTCTTGAACATGAAAATAAATTTACTGTACCTCAATGATCTCTCTTACTCAGGCCCTTCTGCCCTGATTGCTCAGTTTGGCAGGGTGTCCAGCTCTTCAAAGAGTCCTGCTTATGGCAACGAGAAAGCCACTGTTGAAACTCATATTAAACCTCTAGTAGACTTCACCAAAAGGGCATTTGGGAGACTCCAAAGTCATGTGGAAGTCAGTTCTTATGTCTGATGAGACCAAAATTGTGCTTTTTGGCAATCAGACAAGACACTACATTTGGTGGACACCAAACACTGCACATCACCACAAACATACCATCCCCACTGTGAAGAATGGTGGTGGCAGTGGGGATTCTTCTTTGCAGCGGGCCCTGGAAGGTTTGTAAAGGTAGAAATGAGTGTGGAATATATAGGATATATAGGAAAATCTGGGAGGACAATCTTATTCAGTCTACAAGAGATCTATAGCTTGGGAGATTTATTTTCCGGCAAGATAATGACCTGAAGCATAAAGCGAAAGCCACACAGAAATGGTTGAAAGATAACAAGGTGAAATTCTGGAGTGGCAAAGTCAAAGCCCAGACCTCAATCCAATAGAGAATCTCAAAGAGGTCTGTTCACACTCAATCCCTGCGCGACCTGACTGAGGTTGAGCAGTTTTGTAAAGAAGAATGGAGTAAAATTGTAGTGTCCAGATGTACAAGGCTGAATGAAGTAAACATAGTAGTTTTCATTAACTTTGTTTTAATCCGTTTTTACATTGATATCAAAGTTTTTGGTCAAAAAAAGCCAAATTATATTGACTATGATTGATTTATAGAATCAGTTAAAGAATGTAAGGTGGAATAACAGCATGACCACGCCTTTACGGAGAACAATATTGGGCATAAGACACCGTCTTAATCACTCAGACCTAGATACTGAAGAGCTCCACCAAAATAGCTCCGTGTTCCGCCCTGCTTATTCCCTCACGTCTGAGAGGGTGCACCGTCGCTGAATAACCCCCTCCACACTCTGATGGTGGCCAGCTTCTCCCACAGATGGAGAGAAATTGGATGGATAGAAAAAGAAATAAAAATAGGACAAGCTAAGCCCCAAGCAAATAAAACAGAAATGGGAATCAATTTTATCATCCAATTATCGTTTTGGCCTGACCCCTGTGCACTCAATATTACTAGTTTCAATAATGGATTTATAAGTGCTTTCACTACATCCTAATTAAAATAACTCCATAGAAACAGTGATGGCCATCTCCGTTAAAACACTATACATTAAGCTGCATGTGCTCAGCATAAAGGTTGGACCCAGATTAGATCAATCACATTCCCACTCGCATTTTAAGCATCTGTCTTATCTATTATTTTAAGTTAAAATGAATATAACTAGGACGCACATTTATATTTCCTCAACATAAATGATAGACTCAAGATAAAGCTCATCAGTGATCAGCATGACTTCATAGCTGAGAATCTGCACAGCTGTCATTGTCCAGAGCCATAACAAGAGTGAAAACTGCTCGCTATGATTGAAGACTGACTGTAGATGTTGAGATTTTTTTTTTTTTTTTCTTGAATGTGCAGACAATCTGGTGCCAAAAAAAAGTTGTGCTGTTAGGATCCTGGCACAGAATATCTGCCCTACTTGTTTTGTAGATTAAAAGCTGCCTTACATCAGGCAGAATCATCAGCTATATTTTTCTTTTTTGACTTATTTCCTTCCAAATGCAAGGGATATAGTCAGGGTGGGAATGTAGGGTGGTATTGATCAAACTGTCAGCGATTCAAAGTAAAAAAATAGATAAATAAATAAACCAACAGGAACCTGTGGAAGATGAGAGCTGGAACAATGTAATAAGTCCTGCAAGAATTCCTGTAATTGCAGTGATAGAACTACTGCAGTGAATGGCATTGATGGGAAATAGTCTATTATACTTCCAGATAGACCTGGAATGATTTCTAATTAAACAATATTTATTATTTAACTTTTTATCCTAAGGACAATAGGAAAGGATGCAATTATGCAGTTTTGGTTATGAACTCAACACCTTGCTGAGGCCAAAAAGAGAATCACTTTTTCAGTTACAGAAAATCCAGTGTTCAGACAAAAACATTTTGATAACAATCGCCAGACACACAGAGTGGCAGAAACAATTGTAAAGGCTGTAGTTATATGCAAGGTCAGTAGTTGGCGCGGTAGATTTAATATGAAAAGAAACATGCACGCACACATCCGCTTCCTACCACAGAGTACTGTCAACAGATAAAGCTGTTTACACATTAACGATAGTGTGTCGTTCATGAACGAGCCGGTTCAAAGAGCAAGCTCTTTTTTGGAAAGATCCTACTCCCGGAGAGATGTTTAATATCATTATTAGTATTTCTGTTGTTGTTATCATGTGTGTTTGTGTGTTATGTGATTGATTAGTAGGGATTAGCTTTTCTTCACACTTCTGCACCACTCGCACACTATGTGTTAGGACTCATGTCAATAGTGTAACATAAATGTTTAATATCAGGTTTGTCATTCAGCACAGGCAGTGAGCAGATTTCATCTACCTCACAAGGTGTTTAGGGTGGACAGGATATTTTAAAAAATAAATACATGATATACTCATAATTCAAAATACACTGAATACAGTTTTAATAAAGTACAGGCACAAATATCATATGCCATGATATTGTTGAGTTTGGCAGGTCAAATTAAGCCAAGCTGCAACCCAAATTGAGCCATTTGAGAGCCAAAAGAGCTGGCTCTTCTTGTCAAGCTGAGCCAAATGATCCAAAACTCTAAAAAGAGCTGAAATTCCCATCTAATGGTGAGGTGGCAGCGCTACTCCGAGTGATCCAAGAAAATGTTCAATTTGAGTTCAACATTGCTGTTGCAGTTAACTGACTGGAGCATGGCTATTGACTCAAAGTGTAATGAGCATGTGTGAAAAGCCAACTCGTGCATGACTATAAACCTTTTGCATGTGATGACACATACTTCGTTTTGTCCAGCCCCGCTGGATGGCAAAAAAGACATAAAATAAAATATTCCTGCCCTTGAATTTGTTACAGAAATGGCGCTGACATCCAAAATGTCTGGCTTGGAAAAATGCATATTAACAAATAGATAGATATGTATTAGTTAATTACATATTGTATA
Organism: Cheilinus undulatus; assembly: GCF_018320785.1. Taxonomy (NCBI): domain Eukaryota; kingdom Metazoa; phylum Chordata; class Actinopteri; order Labriformes; family Labridae; genus Cheilinus; species Cheilinus undulatus. The sequence goes on along the minus strand of NC_054865.1, from coordinate 42,353,462 downwards.
TTTTGAGTTGCTTTAACATTTGTTGCAAAATTTCCACTATGTGGATGGCTCTTTACTGTTCAGAGCTAGGGGTTGTTTTCTACAGTAAATGGCTACCTGATTTCACGGTTCCTACATTTTTTGGCATAAATACATGTCCCCAGACTCACATCAGCACAAACATGATGTTGGATCATAGTGCTTTATTGTTATTAAATGCAAGTTAATTAGTCAAAAATTGTATGGCTATCAAAAGCAGACATCGGTTAGTTGTTCCCCTGTTTAATGAGCACATTTTGACATTTTAAAGACACACTAAACTTAGAGGTATTCATGTGGACACTTATGTAGTCATTAAGGCCTTTTTATGCTTTAATATCACTGCCTGTGTACAGAGAAACACCTCTTTCAGTCTGGTCTTCATATGCATCTGTTTGTGAGCGTCCTCAAAGTAAATTGGAGTCGCTGACATTTGTGTTAAGTAGGCTGATAGGCTGTCTTTTACTGTACCAAAATACACCTCCAACGTCATTATCGAACAAAAAGTGTTGTCGCCTAATGTAAACACCTGTTTAACATTGCTTCTTCTGCCATCCACTTGAGGGAGTGAAAAAGTAGTGACGTGTGCAAAAGGTTTATTGGCTGGAACTATAATGTGAATGTGTAGGCAAATGTGTGTGTAGCTGGGTGTACACCAGTGGTTCCAAAAGTGGGCCATGCACCCCCCCCCCCCCCCCCATAACAGGGGGGGTGCGGCAAGGCCAGGCTAAGCAGCACTAGCTGATGACTTCAGCCCTATAGAAGAGGAGAAGTTTATTGAAGCCTCCTCAGATTCAATTATATAATTGCAGTTCAAGTCAAAGACATTGTCTGCATTTTGGACTGAAGTGGTAGTAGCTAGCCACACTTTGCCACACTTTTTTCTTTTGAATCATCCTACCTGTATGAAGATGTTGCAAAAGGCTGTTGCATCTACAATACACCCAAGATGCGAAGAGATCTGAAGCACCGAATAATCCAACAGCTGTCACTGAAATTATTGCAGGACTGGCTGTATAAATCTTAAAGATGTTTACTAAGTTTTCATTATCAGGGAACAGTTTATCTTTAAAGACTCAGGTTTTTAAAACTCAGAATTTTAGGTTTTATGTTGTGGTAAATTCTAAAAAAAAAAAGGGGAATTCATTAGCAAAAATTATGAGTTATGGTGTGTTTGTCGTATATTTTCATGTTTTTACATATTGATATTTGTGGTGAGGGTTAAAAGGGGCTTGAAAATACTTTCATCTGCCAAAAGGGGGCCAGATAGAAAAAGTTTGGGAACCACTGGTGTTCACTTTACAAATTTCATCCTATTTAGACACTAATTTTGAGTTGAAAACTCGCTTGGAAGTAATGCCAACTTTCAGTCAGATTGTGCGTCATTTGTCATGCAATGATGGCCAACCATGACAGTTTTAGCTGCTCCCAACTGGTCTGATGGACTTCTGACTTGTTCGATATTTTCACACACTCCACAGTGAGAGCAGAGCCCCGAGCAGAATCCTCAACTATTGGGCATTTTTCCTTTGAAAAATGTCAGACATCTTAAATAACTTTCTAACGCCCCCCTCCCCCCATAATGAAGAAAACTAGACCAAAGCCTCTCCTCCGAACAAAGCACTTCAAAGCCTGGTAAGGTACTGCATTTATGTTTAGTTAGGACAAAAAAATATTGGTTAGCAGCAAGAAAGAATAAGTGTAACTTTGCTGCTTTAGCTGATAAATATCTCTTCAATAGGCAGTAATTGTTTAATTATAATCTGAAGAATAATATGATATGAATAATATGAAGATTATTTAATTACATCTAATACACAAAGAAATTATAGCCTGCTGTCTGGATTTATTTATCACAAACAAGCTCCAAAAAAGCAGGAACCCAGGAGGGCACTCAGACCTTGTTGAACAGACTAATCGGCTATTATTACTTGTTCCTGATTTGGACTCTGACTCCAAAATATGTTAGGTGACCACCTCCCCAAAACCCTTCCACCAAGTCTCATGAAAATCATGCCAGAAGTGTTTCCGTAATGCTGCTGAATTACAGCCAGTGGAGCAGCACTGTTTGTTCCTGAGTTGGATCAGCTTCTTAATTTAATGGCAGCTTCTTTGGCCCATATCACACTGCTCCAAAAAGAAGAAAAAAATGAGTCCTGTACATATTCCATATTTTGTCTGCTAAAATAATGCAACCTCCCTGGCTACACACAAGGAATACACAAGGGATATTCAAACTTCACAGAGAACTTAGTTGGATGCGCTATTAGCAAACGTAATTTACTTTCTTGTTAAACAATGTCCAGACATGATGGCATGTTCGCTGAATAGCAGAGGTCACTGACCTTTAGCCTTAATGAACTTTATGTAAACTCTGCAGACCGGTTCATCTGCCCTCTGTGCTTCTGTCACTCCTGAACACTTCAGTGGAAGCCAACAATGACCTCTGTCAGCCCTTCACAGACCTGAGCTGCTCTCTCCATTAAGGACAAATTATGCATGTAGCCGAACAAATAGAATGAACAGGCAGTTTCTTCTTCACCCCCTCGTTCTGCTTTTATTCTCTCTCATGATGCAGACTTCTTCAAGCTCTGAGTACAACATACTTGTGTGTTCAAATCTCAAACAGGCACACATAATCTAAATTGAAGAGTTGCATTGTGATTCAATAAACAAGAGGACCTTCTGTGCATTGAAGGGTGAACTCACTTCCTGCAGCACGTAATCCTGCTGCCGCCAAACCTTGAGGACATCACTGACTCAATCAGAATTGGGGGAATAAAATACCAAAACAGTTTTTCTCTTTCAGGGACATAAAAAGAATATACTGGGAGTCCCAGAGTGCTGTTCATACACTCTGTCAAAACGTCCCTTTAAACAAGTCGACAGGACTGCTGCTGATGTAAACTTGGACTTGTATAGCACCTTTCTCGTCTTTAGACTACTCAAAGTGATGTCACATCAGCTGTCACATTCACCCATTAACAGGCCTGCCCATAGAATTGACTGGGCCCCAGAAAGAGAATGGGCCATCCCCAGTTGCGATGAATTGATGATATCAGTGCATGTGTATTGGATCAGTAGCATTAGCGTTAGCAGGCACCCCTTCTCATTTTGGTGAAACAAACAAACTTTGATGTTAAAGTTACTTATTTTGATGATTTTTGCTAGTTTTAACCCATTTTTGCCCAATTAACCAATGTTTTACCAGTTTTGTCACTCTTTATTTATTCTTGTCAATAAAACAGTTTTTACCATTTTAAATCCCTTTTCAATGCTATTTCCATCCATTTTTGCTAGTTTTAACCCACAAGTTTTGCATGATGAACCAATATTTTGCCACTTTTTAACCCATTCTTGATAGATTAAGTACCTTTTCACCACTATCTCCATCCATTTTTGCGACACTGTTTCTGTCTTTTTTCCACTTTTTAACCCATATTTAACCAATTTTGATAGTTTAACTAATTTTTTGCCACTTTTTAACCCTTTTCCACTGATATTTCCCACCATTTTTGCCACTTTTTACTGACATTTAACCAGTTCTACCACTTTTCTCTCATTCTTACCACTTAATCCATATATGCCACTGTGTAATTCATTTTCACCTTGTTTTTGCCTCTAGTTATACCCTTTTCACCACTATTTAGTCATTTTTGCCAGTTTTACTTTGTCTTGCCTCTTTTAACCCACATTATCACACATTTATGACTACTTCATTTTTCTGCTTTTAAACCATATTTGCCAGTTTCCATTCGTTTTTATGCCTCTGAATGCAATTATTTAATTGTTTTCTGTTAATGTTGTCTCAGTTTTTTTCTGTCCATTTTAGCCACACTTTAACCCACATTCAACCAATATCGCAAGTTTTAAACTCAATTTTGGCACTTTTTAACCCTTTTCCCACTGAAATTTCCCACCATTTTTGCCACTTTTTAGTGGCATTTAACCAGTTTTACCACTTTTCATTCATTCTTGGCACTTAACCCATTTATGCCACTGTGTAATCTATTTTCACCTTGATTTTACCCTTTTCACCACTATTTAGTCATTTTTGCCACTTTTCAACCCATTTCACCACCATTTCCTTGTATTTTGCCACTGTTAACCCTTTTTCAAAACTGATTTGATACATTTTTGCCACTTAACCCACATATAACCATTTTTGCCATGTTTTACTCAGTCTTGACTCTTAACCCACATCATCCCATATTTATGACTTATTATTTTTTCCACATTCAAACCGTATTTGCCAGTTTCCATTCATTTCTTGCCTCTTTTTTCAATTATTTAATCATTTCCTGTTAAAGTTGTCTCAGGTTTTTTCTTCTTTATTTTCAGGCATCAGGACTTTTCTGCATACTGTTGCCTAGTGGAGTCCCATGCTTTCATCCTGGTTATGATTGTAAAAGCATCTAGTGTGTGGCCAGCCTTATGCTCTTGTTGAAATACTCATTAAAACTGAGAAATGTTAGCTACAATGTGCTTTATCAGACACCCGTGTGATTTTAAAAAAGATGTTTTTGCAGGCTTATGCATCATGAAGTTGGCATGGAGTGTTTAACATAATTAAAGGTCAATGTTTCAACTGGTGAATGGCTGTAATTACTATAGAACTAGTTATATGTAGGCATAAACAAAGTTCTTACATCATAATTAATTAATTCCCAGTGGCCTCTTCAATATCTGTGCAATAAATAAAGACAATATAGCCAGTTGTTGGGGATATTTAAATTTTAGTGTCAACGCAGAGACCAACAGGGCAAGAGACCCATGCTGGAACCAGTAAAAGTGTGCTGTTTTTAGGGGTACAGACGGTTCAAGTGCAGAAGGCTGATAAAGAAACACAATTATACCATAAAAGTCACACTGAGGCCCCTTAAAGCTGAATTTAAGGTTGTGGAGACATTAAAAGTGTAGTTATCAGGATATCCATGTGTAATGGTTCACACTTTAGTTTGAAACTTTATTATCCAAAATAACTATTAGGGCACTAACTGCCTCTGCAGCACAATAAAATGAGTACAGTAAAACCACATGGTGTGAGGGTTAAATGCTCTGTAAACGAGTGCTGTCTGACTCAAAGCGAACACTACAGATGGAAAATATCTTGGACACTGGTCTATTTTCATTCTTTTAATTATTCTGTCCTAAAAGAAAACACCCTCTTACAGTGTTATTGTCAAACTGTTAGGTTTGAAAACATATTAGCCCTTTGGGAATGTCATTGATGCTTTTGTGTTCTTTCTGTCAGTGGCCCTCTTCAGCTTTGCTGGGGTGGGAAGGGTTACATCTGCTGGGTCAGATGGAAGTATTTCCACCTTTAAAAATGGATGTAATTGTTTTAAGTGTGCCAGGGAAGACGGTGGTAGATACAGGTCAGAACAATGTGGCTGAGCTTAGTAATAATACAAAAAGTGATTGTAACAGTTCCCATGGAGACTACTGTTAATCCATATGGGAACCTTGTAGAGATTAAAGCTTTTGACCTCAGGATGGACCCCTGTAGGCAGTCAGAGCAAAGTTTCATTTGGCCAAATAAGTAACACTGGAAAGAATCACATACGACTCAATGTGATGACTTGAGCTCCTCTTTCTTCTTTTAGGAGCAAACATGTTTGTATCATATTTCAAGTTTGTGCATTCAGATATCATGAGCACATTTATCTCAGATTGATTCTGTCATACTTTAATTAAATCACACTACTTTTCTTTCTAAACAGTGTGAGAAATGGATGTAATGCACCTTGGTTTCATTTTATACCAAAGCTTTTATAACACCTGCAGAGGTGCCCCTGTCATTTCTCTTTGTGTTTTATGATAATGACAACCTTAACTCTACCTGATAATATTTAGATAATTACACTGAAGAACGCTCTGGGGGCCTAATTTAAAGATCCCTTACAGACAAATTTAAGCACATAAAGAAATACTGAGTGGGGTGTAATCATTCATGTCTGATAGGGGTTTTAATTAACTAACTTAATTAAAAAACTGTGACTTCACATGGAAGATTTTTCGTTTCCATAGTGCAACTGCCGGACAAAAGATGTCTACACAAAAAGTCTGCTATGGGCTCTATAAAGGCAAAATTTCCATGTCACTCTCAGGTGGTGTACTTTGTTATGATTGGCTACTGTATGTACAGTGCTGTGTGAAGCATTTGCCACCTTCCTGATTTCTTTTTCTGTGCATATTTGTCACACTTAAATGTTTTGATTTATGCTAGATAAAAATAACATTATATAAAGATAACAAAATAAGGATTTCATTTATTAAAGGGAAAAAAGCCATCCAAACCTACCTGGTGCTTTGTGAAAACATAAGGCCAGGCCTGATCACTGCCAGACCTGTTGAATCAAGAAAACACTTGAAAACATTACCTCAAATGGAAACTGATAGTCTGACTAATAACTGCGTTAAGTAGACTGAGTATAAACAATTCAGTATCAGTCAAGGACAAAAAACAGCAACTGTAAAAAGATAAGACCATAAGAAACATACAGTAAAACCTAAGCAGCAGTTAGTAATTGATTGTCATATTCTTTCATTTTGTTTTGCATCATATCTTTTGAATTTTTTTCTATTGTATTGTATCGTATGGTTTTGTTTTGTACAGGCAACTGTGGCTCATGTAAGTTGTTGTCATGTAAGTCGACTCAGTCGTCTCACAATTGGAAGGTTGTGGATTTTATCCCCAGGTTCTGCTGTCGCATGTTCAGTGTGTCCTTAGGCAAGACACTTAACCTCTGTTTGCTCCCACCAGAAAAGCACTATACAAGCCTCAGGTCCATTTACCATTTACAAATTTGTGTTGTTATGTAACTCAGGTAATTTGTGAATTACCCTCTGATGGCAGTGTTTGGTGCATTCGCACAGGATCAGCAAAGACTGTAATGTAGTCAAATTTACAGACGTATGGTTGTGGGGGCATCAGAAAGTCATTTCAGCTGTTGTCATGGTAATTTAGGACGTTGTCTGACAGTTTACAAAAGAAAAAATCCCCCAAAGTTGTTTACTCTGCTTGGTTTCTGCTCTGCCTGTAGGAGTCGTTTGACCAAAATATTTGACATGTCAGAAATCCAACCGACCAGTCAGGAGCTGTTCACCGGGCCATAGTTGGTCCATGGTCGGCCGTCATACCCCCCTGTACACAGCACGACGAAGGGCGCCTGATCTGACAGAAAGTCGGCCCGACTTCAAAGTGAAATGTGCGACTCAAAATTCGTGGCTGAATCGGACAAAAATCGCACAGTGTATGCCCAGGTTAATGCTAACAGTGCTAACTGCAGCAGCATTCAATCCTCCATTGCAAGAAAACTTCCACAGTTCTGTGCTGCATGTTGTTATAGATTGCTTAAATCAAGTACTTAAACATGATTACAGTCCACATACAACTTTAATTCCTATTTTCCTTTTTAAAATACTGCTTTCATACAGCTGGTATGAAATGCTGTGTTACCAGTGCTGGTTTAGATGATAGTGGCAGATGCGGCATTTCTGACTGGGATTGTGGGCCTGAGTTCACGGAAAATATTAATCACTAGTTTAACTGACTAACAGTAGTGCTGCCTACCAATGCCGCTGCTTTGACTCATCTAGCTGGCTAATCACGCACTCACTATTCTGTACATTCTTTACCTGACATGTTTGTGTGAATGTGAGTGAATACCAGCACAGTGATCTGGCAGACATCTGGCCCCTGAATGACACAGAAGGTGGTCAGCTCACAGAGAGCCCAAATGCAAAGAGACAGTGAAGCAGAGAGACAGAGTGAAAAGCACAGCAAGTGCCCCGCAGACAAAGGGTAATCCATGAGAAACTGAAAACCCTGGCAGCATAAAAAATTCCCTTTCTCAGTGACAAACTCTCACATATCCTTATAAATACATGCAATTCCTCTCATTTAGTGACAGCAATTGTGATACTGCAGTTTTGTGGTATGCATTCTTCAAAGAAATGTAAAACAGGTAGATACACTGAATTTCATCACCACGACATTTAAAGACCTTCCTGAAACTAAGAGAGAAATGCTGCACATCCCAGCTTACAGTATTCAGAGGAGGATTACATAAGGGTGCCATGATTGCACAGCCCAGATGGCTGCAGCAAGTAAGTGCCAATTGATATAACAGTGCCACTCAACGGCTCTGCCACCAAACCCATTTTGATTAAGCCTGAGATACTGAAGTCTGGCAGCTGCATTCTGGTGTCCTGATGTCAGGATCTCCAGACCCTTAGATTGAAACAATCACTCCCACGCTGGCTCGGTCTCGAGTCTCGAGACAAGGCCTCATGAGTAAAAGAGAAATCGAAAACAAGTTTGAATTGTGACAGAGGGCGACAGTTTTTTGAGTCATGTAAGACAATGAAACAAAAGTTCAGTGCTGTTTTCCAATCCGTACAGAGAAGCCGAGGTTTATTTTTGTCACTGCAACAACACCTGGATTAGCACAATACTTCCCTGCTCACAAAAGGGACTTGATTCTGAACTGGTTCCCTTTTGTTAAGTTTGAAAGATGCACTGTAACTCTTAAGGCTCTGTTCCTCTGAGACCTTCTGTCATGAAAGCAGTACAGAAAATTAATTTCAACCAAGACGTGTCTGCAATGAAAAACCTTGAAGGAACAATTTATTTTGATCATTTTTCTGCACTTCTCCAGTGCAAATATCTTATGTAAGTGTGGTATTTTGTGCACAAATGTTTGGTTCTTGTGCGGTTAACAGGAAATTAAAACATTGCCTCAGAGCATGAGGATGAGTAGGAAGAGCCGTTTGAAGTTTCTGTTTCAAGGAAAAGAACAATTGTGTGTTATACAATGAGCTCAATAAATATTTAGACAGTGATACATTTAAGCTCTGTACTCATGTTTTAGATGTGAAGTAATGAGAGAAAACTCACTGCTGGGCTAAACGCACACTTTAGGCTTTGGTATGAAGATAATTTTCTGAACATTAACAATTGAACAGCAACAGTGCTTGTTATTATTTGTGGAGAAAAGCTTTGTTATTTATTATTTCTTTTTTTTTTTTTTTCTTTTCTGTTTTTTTTTTTTTTTTTGTCCCTCTGACCAAGGCCACACATAAGGGGGGATACAGGGGAGAGTATTCTGGGGCCAATGAAGGTCAGCATTAAGGTCCACTGAAAACTAATGTGATGATCATAGTTTATTTTAAAACTGAATAAAAAACACTCTTATCAGGACAACAACATTGAACAGTATTTACCTATGCTGTAATATAATATACTGAAGCCTTTTCAATGCATAAACCCCTTTTCTTAAAGCAGCACTGCCCTTTTTGGTTATGATAACAATGTGGATGGGCACTTCCCCTCGTGGGACCAATAAAGAAAAATCTTATCTTATCTTAACACTGAACTAAACCATTTGGAAAGACAAACGTCAGAGTGCCAGAAAATAAAGTAGAAGAAACTGGGACCAAAAAAAGGGTTAAAAGTGTGAGAAAACAAAAGGGGTGGGGGTGTTAGTAGAAAGAAGGGGTACCAGGACATTGAGGACAAGTATCATTATTCTTTATTCAGTTATTTTTTAAAATTATTTTCTTCCCTTATTTATAATTTATTCATTCATTATTATTATTATTCCTGATTCCTAATCCCTTGGTTTTTTTTTTTTGGTTTTTTTTCCCCCATCTTCTTCCAAATTCTCATTTTTATTAATTAGTTAATTATTGTTATTATTATTTTTTTCTTTTCTTTTCTTGCCCATAATAAGGGAAGAGAGAGGAAGGGGAGAATAGAGGTAGAGGAAGCTGGGGATGAGAAGAGATAGGGGTTGTTAGTTAAGTACATGCGTATATGAATAAATATTGTTAATAACTATTATCTTAAAGAGGGAGGAAGAGGAACACGTCCCCTCATAATTTTGATCTACCACATCTACACCTCCCATTTGTTGTATTTAAAAGTTTATTCCCATTAAAAACTCTTCCTCATCTATTACCCTCAGGTACATAGCAGCACACACACATAAATTGCCTTTACACACACACACACACACATACATGCTCTAAAAACACCAAACTTGGACTTTCTGGTATGTTCCATCTTTTGCTATTGTTTCTGTCTCTGATCTGTTTCCCCTGTCTTAAGTGTTTACACATATTACTGTTGTGTCTCCTCACATTGTATTTCACGGTATTTATATTACTGTTATTTTTTAAATGCACTCATCACATCACGTTTTGTACCGTCTTCCATCACTAAATAAAAAAATTTAAAAAGTTGTGATAAAGGGTTAAAAGTGGCAAAAAGATGGCAAAAAAGTGCTTTTCTGAGTTAAAAGTTGCACAGAAAATGTGAAAATGGGTTAAAAATGGTATGAAGAGATTAGAAGTGGATAATAAGGGTTTAAAGTGGCAAAATTTGGATTAAAGTGGCAAAAACTGGGAAAATTGGTTAGAAAATGGCATAAAAGAGGTTAGAAGAGGTCAGTATGGGCTCAATTTGGCAAAGAGTGGCAAAAATAAGTTAAAAGTGGCAAAAATGGCACAAGTTGGTTAAAAGTGGCAAAACGAGTTATAGGTGGCAAAAAATGTGTGGGAAAAGGGAAAATGGGTTTAAAATGCTATTCAGAGGTTATACATGGCTAATATGGGATTAAAGTGACAAAATTGATTAAAAGTGGCAAAAAGTGGCAAAATTGATAATAAATGGCAAAAATTTGAGAAAAATGGTTAAAAATTGATTTTTTTTTTTTAAATTGATTAAAAATGGCACAAAGAGGTTAATATGGGTTTAATTTGGCAAACGTGGCAAAGCATGGGTTAAACGGGCAAAAAGTAGTGAAAAGGAGTTTAAAATAGCAGAAATTGATCAGTTTAATTAATATTGGCAAAAACTCATTTAAAGTGGCAAAAACTGGCACAATGGGTTAAAAGTGGCAAAAGTGTGGAAAAAGTGGTGAAAATGTGTTAAAAACTGGCACAATTAAAGAATTTCAACATCAGAACCAATAATAGCTTGACTCACTTACAGCTCCAGAATGAGGTAACTGTTAGCCAGGATGCTAGCACTAATGCTATTGATCCAACACACCTGCGATGAAATTATAAATGAATCACAACTGGAGAGGGCCCATCCTCTGGGGATTTTTCAGGGGTCCAGCTAATTCTGTGGGCAGGCCTGACTCTGACTAAACTAATCGGGGTTTTTTTAACTCTTCAACAAATCTGCAAATCATCCCTATGTGCAGTGTCTGAAATTAGAGAAATAACTGCTTCTGTTTTCTTTATTTTTGACAATGAAAATGAAGATGACAGATAACAAAACCTGGAATATTAGTCTCAGTGGAATCATTTTTGGGGGCTGTCTCAGAGAGAGAGAGAAAAAGGTGAAACCTCTACTCCTGAGTGAGGATTTCCATCCACCAAAGTCCATAACATGAAGTTTCTATGCAGCTCCTGTAGTACCATCTGTTTTCACCTTGTGGAGTTTGCTCTCAGCCTATTGAAAAAAAAGCATGGATGAATTCTAATCAAATTTCTCAGAAAGTTTTCATGGAAAAAAATGAAAGATATTGTCATCAGCTCTTGTCATCTTGTCTGCAGCCTTCTTTTTTTTTTGAGTAAATGTCATCTAGCTAACTGCTATAATGGTTTTTTGTGGTGCATATTCCTCTGCGCCATGGTGTATCACCATTGCAGCATTACCTACACAGACTATTACACTGCTGAAAGCATTTGTTTATTGTTCATTTTTGTTGGAGCTTAAGTTAGTATTCAGAGAATCAGCCTCTTTGTTGTGTTTAGTGCAGGTGTTGGCAAACTGGCTGATGTTTCCCATAAGACCAACATGTGAAGTTGTTGTCATGGGATGCAACCTGGCAAAACAAAGTAAAACAACCACTTCAGCTGTCATTTTTCTTTTTTTCTTCAGCAGAGAGCAAATTAACAAAGGAAGTTATGATATTTATCTCCTTTGGATAGCTTTGGTTTGACATTGATTTATGGTACAATGGTATGTATTTTCTATACCTTGTATTGAATAAAAATGTGTCTGCATCCTAGATAACAGTGTGACAAAAATGTAATTTGGTATAACTGCTGACCATCACAGCCATTTTAGGCTGGGTTGTATCACAGCTTGACTTTCATTTTGGTGTTACCAAGTCAGGGCTTTCAGACCTCTGTGCTACGCCTGACACATCTCAGGAGCATAGGGTCTAGACAAGGTAGAAGATAAAAGGTTCACCCATTCTTAATGCAAGTGGCACATGTCTTTTGGACAAAACAGCCTGGAAAATGAGAGAGAACTATGTTTGGTGCAAGGGTGTTGATAAGGTGGGGTTAAAGGAGATAGCCCAGCCAAATGGGGGGCCCATGAAGGTTGAGAAATCATGGTCCATTGTAAAGTTAAATCTGTGATAACAGTATTTTATAAATAACCTGAATAATTACCACTCTCAAAACAACAAGAAATGAATATTTATACTGCAGTACTCTACAGTCTTTTTTGAATGTACATTAAGTGGAATAACTTTAGGAGAAACATAATAAGATAATTGCAAAAAGGGGAAAAAATGTAAAGTGGCAAAAATTGGTAGAAAAAATGTAGTAAAAAGTGGTTAAAAAGTTGCAAAAATTGGATAAAGGTGGAAAATGGATTAAGAAAGGCAAAAATGAACAAAAATGTGCAGAAATATGGTGAAAAGCAGTTAAAAAGTGGCAAAAACTGATTTAAAATGGCAAAAGTGGGCAAATAATAGCATCAATGAGTTACAGAGACAAAACGGGCAAAAGTGGCAAACATGGGTTAAATGTGGAAAAAATGGGCAACTAAAGTAGTGAACAGGGGTACAACTGTAGAAAAATGGTTTTAAGTGGCAAAAGTGTAGGGAATGGGGAAAATGGGTGGAAACAGTGACCAGAATGGGTTAAAAGTGGTGTGAGTAAAAGCTTGACATATTTCTCACTCCAAAATGAGATAACTGTTAGCCGGGACCCTAGGACCAATGCTACTGATCCAACACAAATGCATTTATATCATCAACAAATCACAGCAGGGGAGGGCCCATTCTCCGGCTTTTTCAGGGGCCCAGACAATCCTGTGGACAGGCCTGTGGTAATGAAGGAACTGCACATCGGGTGCTGTGCTGAGCCTGAAGGGAAATTGTCACACAGGACAACAGTTTAACTTTTTTTTTTTACCTCTGGGAAACCCCCAAAACACACTATCTTATATCCAAGCTCTACAGATATCTGTTATTTAGCACTCCTACAAACATGCACATGCATGCTTCTAGTACCTTGCCAAACCCCCACCCCCCCCTACAGCCCACAGTCCACAGTGTTCTTCAAACCCTGTAGTCTGTCTTGAGTGTTTTCCTTCCTCTGGATCCTTCAATTCAGTCATGAAATAATATCTTGTGATTTGTATCAATTAAATGTTTTGTCACAGTAAAAGGTTAAACAAATAGTTTTAAAGTTTTATTACCAGCCAGTGTATTCAATCTAATTGACAATAAATAATTATCAGTTAACAGTGGGTGTTGCCATGTTATGAATGCTTAGTGCAGCTGTAACTCAGCATGGTTTGACTAGAATTCATTCTGAACAGGGGAAAATACTGCTTTATGATACAGGAACATTATCAGCACACAGAATTGAACAAGTTCAGTAATGGCCCATCACATCAGCTCCTTTTATTCACTTTAAAAGCAGCAGACAATTTTTCTAATGGGCAGGAAGAAACGTCTAAGCCAGCCTCTATTGAAAGAAAAAGCAGCAAACAAAGCACAAAGATTCAATTCAACAAAATGCTGCCAGGGAAAGATGAGATTCCTTTCAAAATATATTTGTATTCGACACAATAAATCCCCGCATGATTTTTGTGTTTAGTTTTTTGGAGGTAGCAATGTTTTTTTCTAACACAAAAGACAGCATTTTTGGGACATTAATGCACAATGTGGAAAAAATAGATGTCATGTACTGAATATCTCTATTGTCATGTTGCAAATGACACATCAACCTGATTGGGTTTCTTGGAGATGGTATGATTTTGAATGATAATAATGAATAAGAAAAGACTTATGGGCATTCCTTAGAATTGTAATGCAAATTCTACCATTTAAATGACCCATACTGTACACCACAATCCAATATTTTCCTTAATACAGATCAAATAACATCCTGTAACAGATTGCTGTCTCCTTTTTTCCTCTTTTACCCTTAAAATGCTAAACTGAGAGCATTACATCACTTTCCTCTTGGTCAATTCCGGGCATTGACGGAAGATCGATACGACATGCTGTTCCCCTCTCGTGGTGTTTGGAGATCATGTCAGGATGGAGTGATGAATGGCAGGAGAACGGGCTCAGCAGTCGGGGGAAAAATGAGCTGGACGGAGGGAACAGGAGGTCGACGGGGTTAATGACGTTGCCCGTGATTATTTGCAGGTGTGAATGATCCGAGATTAATCATTTAGGAGTGAGGTTTGAATGACAGGAGGTGAGAAATGGCTGTGATCAAAGTGGTGGAAATGTTCATGAGCTGTACACAACCTTCGCTGAGGTCGAACCAACAAGATGAAGTGAGGGACGGCGGTGCAGCTGGCCACGCTTCACTGTGTGTGTCACAACAAATGCTGTGAAGAGCTCTCGGATATGTACACTCCGGCTACATGGGACATAGGACTTCTGTACATTGTGATAACTAACACATATACTCCATTATCTGTTTATTCTGAAAAAGAGTTCAAATTCTCCAGTTCCTTAAAAAAAAGTAAATGACATCTCATTCACTATAATTTACATTTGTATATCAAGAGTCCACTTAAGATGATAGATTTATTGTATGAATTGTAGTACATATTTTGAAAATCTTTTGTCTGATAGTCAAAATGACAAAAACATTACAAAACAGTTACAAAATTACCTTTTAAGTAACTTTCTCTCTCAGAGAACATGTGTTGTATATTTCCAGGAAGTTGCCTATTTTTAGCTTTAAATAATATTTGCACTGTTTGAAATCCCACCAGACCTGACAATTATAACATACTTGACCAGGGCTCCCCCTTGTCTCCAATTCTGTTTGGGATTTTCATGGATGGGATCTTAAGGCGCTCTTTTCTGAATGATTAATTAGGGATTTATTGTGTTATTGTAGTTAATGCCCCAGATCTCTGTACAGTAATGTAGGGTTACGTAGCGTGAAACTAGTGAGCAGTACATAATGTGATTTTTTTTTTATAGAACCTGTTGTGGTTTATTTCAAACAGCATTGCTTCTTGATACTCTGGACTGAATGTGTTATATTTGGGATATCTAACAAAGTTTTTCATCTATAGTAACTCCTAGAAATGTATTTAAAAAAACTCTATTCTCAGTGATGGCAGCCATTGTTTTCTAAAGGTGGGAGTCACCATGTTGGAAATGGAGTTTCTGTCTGAAAACAAGCAAAGAGAGTTGAATGGGCCCTAAGCCTCCATGCAAACAGATACTATGTGCCTCTCTCTGAGCCAACACAGTACAGCTCAGCTCACACTCAGACACAAGCTACTGCTTTGATACTATAACCGTTTTGTGTACCAGGCTGCAAACATGTATATTTCTGCTGTCAAAATTAACATTTTAAAAATGGAACATATAGCGTTAGTTCAGGCAGGCCATGGAGTCAAGCGCTGCAATATAATTGAGATCAGATGAACTCATGCAAGCCCTCATGCCAGCTGATCCACTTCTGAGCATACTATTGGCTAATCGCACTCGAGCTGCCTTGCCTGGCTTCACTTTACTGCTCCTTCTGCAAGACACTTTTTGCAACCGTCCTCCAGCCCAGCTCCTCCTTTATTCTGCTTCTGACACTTAATGTCATTCTCTCATCATTGATGCCCGCTCTACCTTAGGCTTTCCTTGTGTACACAGGAAGAGCAAGAATGTGTTCTTTTCCTCCTTGATGCTTTCCACGTAGGCTTGTGGAAGAACATGGGGCTCCCAGGACAGCCACACTGCTAAATATAGATAACAGCAATTAGTGCTAATTAATAACTGCTGATAAAGAAAAATCTTTATAACTGCAAATCATGTGTGTTTCTTGACTAAGTGGTCCTGACTGAACTGGTGTTAATGGGACTTGAGGGAGGGCTCTCAGAGCTGAAGTGGAGAGTTTTTGCAGTGTATTTTTTAATAATACATTTGGATCCCCTTTAGCCTTGGCGCATGACCACAGCTACTGTTTCTGGTGTTTGCAACATAGTTACAGAAATTACAGACAATATTACATTTGAAGTGAAACATACATAAAGCTTCATTCCTACCCCGACATCGACTCATAACTCAGTACCACATTAGCTTCATATTTCAACACCCAGGGTTGCCACTAGGATGGGCCACCCCAGTCAAAAAGTCTGGTCCTGCCTCTGCTTGGTGACCCCAGGAGACAAACGTTTCTCTCTTACATCCCCCTTCTTTGCATGTGTCACAAGTGTTTATGACTTGAAGAAAATCTTCCTCTGCTGTCTTTTACTGTCAAATGTACATCATCATAATTAACACACATCTTGTCTTACTGCTTTAAATCATGTTAGCTAACCTGTATGCAGTACAAGGTATTAAAAATAACTTTACTTTTTCACTGGCAGTCTCATTTGCCTTTGTAGGTCAGTATTAATGCCAGTCTGTTTTTAAAACCAGCCAAGAATTCCTTAGAGTAGCTTTAAGAAAATCAAGGTACTCTATATGACTATAAAGCCCCTCTTACATCTGACGTGACCTCAAGAGTGTTCACAACATTAGCTTCATTGCACAGATTGATGCATCTGCATGTTATTTCTTTGAAAGAGTGAAATCTCAGGTGCATTCAGAGAAAAAAGAAAATCAGACAATGCACTTATTCTGACATGACAGACATGCTGTGCTCAGTTGCCCGACTGGACAGAAGCAGATTACCCAAGGCTCTGACAAGAAGAGATACATATATGTTTTTAAGACACACTTGAGAGCCCCAGAAAGCAGCTGATATAGATTTATCGGCCCTGTTTAAGATGCAGCAGCACGTACGTCTTGAGCCAGCTGTCTGCGTGGCGCAATCAGCAGCAGGGTTCTGGGAATAGTACTGTGAGTATGGAAAATGTGTGGGTACAGTTCCAGAGAATAGACTCAGATATTGAAATGTATATGTGGATTGTATGTATATATTTACAGCATATATGGATAAACATTAGATACACAGAGATAGAGAGAGAGATAAACATACATCTAAGACCAGCTATTTATTATTTTAGATCCAGCATTTGTTTCTACATCATTTACATGGACTTACATCTTCACTATATTCTTGGAATCATTGCTGCATTTTTATGTGTTACAAAATCTCGTTGATCTGTAAGGAAGTGTGAAACTATTTTCATGTCACTCATGTAAAAATACATGTGCACCTTCCAATGCAAGTGTGCTTATGAAACAAAACATGGACTCACTTATGGAAAGCAGGTCCCCTGGTTCTTCTAGAGGTCAGAGATTCAGCAGGAATCTGCAGGAGTTTGAATATGAGCATAAGAATGAAGGCACATTTGGAAAGTAAAGGTTCGCCTTTTTAGGTATTTTGTTTCACGCCTTCCATTGTTTTATTTTTGACATTGCCAAGGAAGAATATACACCCGGTACCAAGCTTAAGAGAATTTAGCCATATTGGCTGAGGGGTAATACCATTTGGTGGATATCTTCGTGCATTATCAGTGCTACACACCCATGTAGTAAAATAATTTATTTGTTGATTCCCATGAATAAAGAGCTTCCCTTTACAAAGGGACTAGGTCTGGACTGATATTTTGTAAAATCAAAATCAAAACTTCCTTCGAAAAGCAACAATCTTAAAATGAAAACAGTCATTGGTAGTCATGCCTAAACAAGCAAGGTTGAGAGAAATGAAAAGAACCAAATCTGGTTAATCTGGTGTTGCAAAAACTTAAAACATTTGGAAAAACATTAAGCGACACCTGTTAATTATTGAATTCAGGTGTTTCAATCAGACCTGTTGACACAGGCGTAAAAAATCAAGCACCTAGCCATACAGTCTCCATTCGCAAACATTTGTGATACAAAATGGATTGTTTGAAGGGCTCAGTGACTTCTAGTGTGGTACGGTGATGGATGCCACCTTTGCGACTAAGACCATTTGTGAAATTTCCTCCCTGATGGATATGCCACAGTCAACTGTAAGTAATATTATTAGAAAGCCGAAGCATTTAGGAACAACTTCAACTTATCCATTGAGTTGAAGACCAAAATCACAGAGCGGGGTCAATGTCTGCTAAGGCACATGGTGTGTAAAAGTCACCAATGCTTTGGAGATTCTGTGTGGCAGCTGCTTCATGGAATCTGTTTCCATGGCTAACCAGCTGCATGCTAGCCTCACATCAACAAATCCAATGCCAATAGTCAGATGGAGTGGTGTAGAGCATACCAACACTGAACTGTGGAGTAGTGCAAATATGTTCTGTGGATTGACGAATCACTCACAGTCAGATGGGTGAGTCTGGGTTTAAAGAATGCCAGGAGAACATTAACTGTCTGACTGCACTGTGCCAACTTTGAGGTTTGGTGGAGGAAGGATAATGGTATGGAGCTGTTTTTCAGGGTTTGGGCTAGCCTCCTTATCTCCAGTGAAAGACGATCTTGATACTTCAGTTTACCAAGACATTTTGGATAATGCTGTGCTTCCAACTTTGTGGCAACAGTTAGAAGAAGGCCCTTTTCTGTTCCAACATGTCTGTGCTCCAGTGCACAAAGCAAGGACCATAAAGGCATGGTTTGATGAGTTAAATTTGGAAGAACTTGACTGGCCAGCACAGAGCACTGACCTCAACCTCATTGAGTGCCTTTGGGATGAACTGGAATGGAGATTGTAAGCCAGGCCTAACGGTCCATTATCAGTACCTAACCTCAAAATCGTCTACAGAATGAATGGGCTCAAATTCCCACAGAATTACACCAAAAACTAATGGAAAGCTTTCCAAAAAGAGTAAAAGCTGTTATAACTGCAAAAGTGGACCAACTCTATATTGAAGTACAGGTATTTGTATACAGTGTCATTACAGTCCCAAATTGGTGTAATGGTCAGGTGGTTGAACACTTTTCTCCATAAAGTGTATTAAGAAATATAGCCCTGTGGTTTGTCCATTTGGTTTGTAGACCGAGATTTGAAATAACAAGAGGCAATAATACTAAACTAATCTGCAGCCCTATTTTTTTAAAAGCACCATTTTGTGTTTGACCTTCCATTAATTATTGTGAGAAGAATTTGCATGTATGACACAGCCTGGGCATGGATGCATCTCATTCAGTGTGAGGGGAGTAGCTGCAAAAAGGTCCACATTTTGAATTAAAGAACCCCTCCTTTAACTGGGCTCGCTATAGACTTACATTATAATATTGTGGCATCTTATCATTCCTCCTTCTATCTATGTATCTGTAGATGTTTTGTGCTGTCTTAACTTTAGTCTGTAAAGGAACAAAAACCTTGACTAAGAGGTTTATGTGGACTGTTATTCTAAGACGCAAACATGTGCACGATCAAATGTAGATGCATTTTAGTATACAAATGTCATTTTAAACATGCATGCTGACACAAATGTCCCATGATATTCTTCAAATCCTGTTGTGATATTTAAAGCAACATCTGGCATTTAATGTAATGCAGAGATTATTCATTTGCAGACATATTGTCCATAAGTGTCAAGAGTTGAATATGCAAATTCTTTCTACAACCGATGCATCACACCCAACTCTTGGGAATAACTGGATTTGTCACATGCATCACACATGCTGTGTTATAGTGCAGCATTTATATTATTATAATTTAATGATAATGACAAGGTCCATTTTCATGAGCCACACATTTAATCACCGATACAGAGGAAGGATTTTGCTGCCCGTTGCTTGTCATTGTGGAGAACAGCGCGCAGCATGAGTCTTAAGCTAATCAATGGAGTGACCTCCCACAGAGCTGTTTATGTCTTACCCATCTGACACATAATCAATTGATAAAAGTGGGATTATGAAGTTGAACCAATCAGCTGTTTCAGTCTAAGTCGGCAGCGATCCGTGTGAGCTGCATGAGTGAGCAGTGTGCTAAAAAAAAAAGTGATGGATGGGAAGCAGGAAACATGAAGGCCACATCCAGTGTGCTGCTGTAACAGGGCAGCAGTAATGACTGTAGATGTTTTATAAGTGGAGGAGATGATAACAGTGTGTATTACCAAGATATATCATAAAATGTTGCAACTGTGATACATGAATTCATGCCTCATATAATGGATGCTATAAGCCCACTGTTTTATTCTCAATGGCAATATTGATTGCATAGTTAATCATGCATTTTCAATTTAAAATTAAATCACCTTTACCCTGAAAACACTATAAAATATGGCTGTGCACTTTACATCAGGATGTTCTTTGCATTCCAAGTGTGTGTAAAGATATAATATATAGAATAAAGCTGCAAAAAGAAGCCTCTCAGATTGGGCAGGGTCTGTGGGAGGGCAGAACTGTTTAAAGGTGTAAGAAAAAAAAAACTGACCGATCAGGTGAATGTCAGGTGTTGTTATGGTTACTTCAGCCTCACTTCCTCATGTTTGTGGCCCCTCAAACAAAGAAGAGAAATGATCTGTCTTTAACACCTTGATGCTTTTCATTGACCAAGGAAAAGCATCAAGTTTCTACTATGCCTGTTCTCACTGAGCAATGAAAAATATTTTTAGTGCTGTTGCCCAATAATTGCTAAGATACTAAAGAGATGCGTCTTTTGAAAAAAATAAAAAATAAAACATACCTCAGCTAACAAACATTTTATTGATAATATGTTATTGTGACATTATCTTGCACCATAAGTTACGTATGTTTTTTATGGTGTTATTTGCACAGATTAAATTAAATTCTATTAATTCTTATGTTATCCATCTGATAACAGTGTATGCTGCAATATCCAGTCTCAGTGTTACATGTTCCTTATTTTTTATTCCTGGGACTTGGCGAACAGACCAGAAGGGCTGAATGATGATTGATACAGTTAGGAAACTATTGGCTATGAACAGAGATCTAGGATTGAAACTGGACTTCAGTTTTGAACATTTTAAGTTATGTTACTTTGACAACATGTCAGATAAATTTGAGCAAATTTGTCAGTTTTTCTATCTTATCAGTTAAACTGCAGACTTACATGACCATGACCATCATGAACATTACTAATAACTCATGAGTCATAAAGACTGAAATACCTTAGTTATGCATGATAAGAAACATTACTCATAGTTCATCATGAATTTCTGCATTAATTCTACTATCAAACATGACCTTTTCCCTTTAATTTCCCTAACTGTGTTTCCAAATAAAACATGATGAAATTCAATTTCACAAAGTCATCATGAAACAGTTCTTGATAAACTGATTGCCCCAGGCGTATAAATGAAAAACATTAAAATATAGATCAAAAGTTTGACTTTACACTTACTTTTCTGTTCACCAGAGACTTTAGACTGAATTTGAACTTTCATATAAATCCACAAAAGTAGTTCCAGTGAACTGTTTAACATACTGTTTCTGTTGCCAACATTGCTATTTTTTATGACTTTTTAGATGGAAATAAAGAATCTTTGCTTTAATTCTAAAGGCTGTTAACACTACAGAGAAAGATTATTTAATCATATCACAAACAGTTCAGCTATTGAAGGTGTTCTGTAAATTAAATTTGGTTTTGTTTGTTTGTTTTTGGAGGTTATCCAGATAATAAAAGCTTCTCTTCATAAATCTTTATAAATGTTCTTTTTTTCACTTCCCAACACTTTAGGATGCAGGTGGCATCCATCCATCCATCTATCTATCATCCATCCATCCATCCATCTGTCTGTTCGTCCGTCAATCCATTCATCCATCCATCCATCCATCCATCCATCTGTCTGTTCGTCCGTCAATCCATTCATCCATCCATCCATCCATCCATCCATCCATCCATCCATCCATCCATCTGTTCATCCATCCATCCATCCTCTTCCACTTATCTGGGGCCGGGTCTAGCAGCAGACTAAGCAAGTCAGCTCAGACATCTCTCTCCTCAGCAACATTTTCCAATTCTTCCGTGGGGTACTGAGGTGTTCCCAGGCCAGATGCAGTATATAATTCCTCCAGTGAGTCCTGGGTCTACCCTGGGGTCCTCTCCCAGTTGGATGCGTCTTGGAGACCTCTTTAGGGAGGAGACCAGGAGGCATCCTGATCAGGTGCATGTACCACTTTAACTACCTCCTTTCAAGATGAAGGAGCAGCAGCTCTTCCTCAAGCTCCCTCTGGATGCCCCAGCTCCTCACCCTATCTCTAAAGCCCAAAACACACTGGCGTCAGACTGGAATGTCGCGTAATTTGACGCAGTTAAATTGCTGTCCCCAACACACACCGACAGCAGTGTGTCAACAGAACCAACCAGCCACTGCTTGGCTGGTCATTTGATACCAGAGCCAAAAGCCCACTCAGAGATTGCCTCCCCTCCTCACTGGGTAAGTGAAAAAAACATCAGGAGCAGTGGTATTTCACCAGCAGCTGAAGCCTCCTGTTTATTCTACACTTCAAACAAAAGATGGCACTAAATTTCTTTTTCTGTACTCTCAAACAGAGCTGCTACTACGGTAGTTGAGATGGACAAAACAGCTGCGAACAGTGGCGTCAAGAATAGAGCAGTGGCTTAAATTGTGTGCAGCAAGGAATGTCCACGGGTGTCTTGCCGCCACCGGTGTGGGTTTGTTCACTGAAAAAAAACAGGGGCGATCATTTTAACACACATTGGCTGGCACTGGTGTGTTTTGGGCTTAAGGCTGAGCCCAGTCACTCTTTTGAGGAATCTTATTTTAACCTCTTGGACCTGCAATCTCATTCTTTCAGTCATTACCCAAAGCTCATGACCAAATGTGAGGGTTGGAACTAGGACCAGTAATTGGAGAGCTTTGCCCTTCGGCTCAGCCCCCTCTTCACTACAACGGTCCAGAACAAAATCTGCAACACTACTAATGCTATCAATCCACCTGTCAATCTCACAGTCCATTCTACCCTCGAACAAGACCTCGAAATACTTGAACTCCTTGGGCAAGGACACCCTTGCCAACTGGAGGGAGCAATCCACTGTTTTCCAGTGGAGAACCACGGCCTCAGACTTGGAGGTGCAGGTCGAAGTGCATGTTGGGGGTTCCTGGCTGAGGAAGCCAAGTGAGCATATTATCTGCGAAAAGCTGGGATGAAATTCTGAGGTCACCCAACTGAAAACCCATTTTGGTTAGGTAGCACAGTGAGATACCTAACCAACCACAGGGATGGACGGAGCAAAGGGGAACACGGGTCTTATCAGAAAATGTCCTCTGATGTTTCTGGATTTTCAGAATCCATTTCCTTTATGGTTACTTTTCTTTTGGTACAGACAAATGGAAATAAATGTCAGAATCTTTCTGACTAACATCATGGAATACAAGAGTATAATAGGATAACAGCTGAGCTTTCACCCTGAGAGTGATGTTACAGGAGAATGGCTACTGTGGGAATATGGTCTACTGGCCTCCGCTCAAGGATCCCTGTATTTGTCCTTCTCTGCTTTTTGAAGGTTGAGATTTTTTATCATCTATGTAGAGAGCATTGTGCACTAATATAACCTTGGATGGCCCGTAAATGGTGCAAAGCTGTGCCACATTCAGCCGGGTTTACAACCAGAGTATTCAGAAAGGATATTTATAATTTAACTCTGAGTGTGTGAATCAAGCATCCTTTGGTTCTGTAACATGTTTCTTTTTAAGAAGATCTTCATGGCTGTTTGGTGACTGCATAGGCCTTTGTGTTTGTGAACCAGTTCCTACTCTCTGAGTGTCCTTTATTCTACAGAAAAACAAGAAAGACACACAAAAGATGGAGGGGAAGTGAGACAGAATCCATCCCTCTTGTCTGTCTAAAGTGCAACACTTTGACCCTCACAGTTCTGCACTTTATATTTTTTTAGTTTCTCATTTTTCAAACTCTTTCCCAAGTTCCTTTAGAAGGGGAAGCCTGTCTGAACTCGACCCTTCATTACAAAACTGTTGAGACACTGTGGCGAAGAGTGCGCCGCATCACTTCAAGAGGAGCCGAAGAGCTAATTTAATTGGCCATGAATGATGATGAGACCCTTCTTCTCCCAAAGCCAATTTATGTCCCAAATTTAACACCTTTTACAACCATGCAGCCTGCAGAACTGGACACAAAATTACAAGAAAGTGCCTGTCTTAAAAAAGTACTACTACTGCAGAGAAATGGCACTGCATATTTATTTTAATACAGAACCAGCCCCAAGATGAGAACTCTTAGGCATAACCATCACACACACCCACATTTCTTAACCTAAAATAATAATGAGGTTGAGGTTGTAGTCGTGTTTATTCAGATTGCATCTGCCTACTAACGATAAACTGCATGTGCCCCGGTCAGGAATTGTACCTTGTGAAATAAAGAAAAGGCTGCTTTATATGCGCACCTGTCCTGAGAAGTGAACATTGCAGAGATTTTTTCCCCTCTTCATGTGCATGCACAAGCATGTGGGATGTTTTTTGTTGTTGTTGTTGTTGCTCGCCAGAGAAACAGTTTTAAACTTTGCTGGATTAGGAGGCAAACAAACTAGCGGGTTAGAAAAGGTCTGCATAAGTTCTTGCCTATTCATTTCCCTGTTGCTATTCTCGAAAAAGGCAGGTTATTCAACCAAGCAGCTCAGTAAATATTGAACACAAAGTAAACACTGGATGCAGAAAGTAGTGCAGTGAAGTTTTTCCTTCTTACTCATCCTTTTCTAAAAGGCTACAGCTCAAATATCCACTAATACAATACAGTGCCGACAAAAAGTATTCACCCCCTTTTACTAATTTTATAACTCAACCATTGTCAATTTAATTTGTATTTTTGACAAAAAAAAAAGAAAAACTCTTTAATGTCAAAGTGCCAACAGATTTCTACAAAATTATGTCAACTAACAAAAATATGTAACGTAAAATAAATGATTAAATATTCACCCCCTTAGAGTGACTGACCTTTTCAACAGAGTTCCAGCCAATTGGTGCTAGTAGTCTCCCAGTTAGTGAAATGAGGATCACCTGAGTGCAGTGGGGTCTCAAGTAATTATAGTATAAAGACACCTGTGTCTGGAAGGTATCCACCTCTCCACACAGACTCAGTGCTGTGATTGCAGCCAAAGGTGCATCTACTGAATACTGAATTGAGGGGGGTGAATATTTATGCAGTTACTTATTCTATGTTACATATTTTTATTCAACTGGCATTTCTTGGTAGAAATGTTATAGTAATTTTTTTCCTTTTTCCTTTTTGGTCAAAAAATCCCATTTAGATTGACTGATTTATTTTTAAGATCAATAACAAGGTTAAACATCCAAGGGGGTGAATACATTTTATTGGAACTGTTTTGCCAAATTTCAATGAATTTTGTAAAAGGACTTAAACAGGATAAAATATCTTCTTTGAGTTCCAGGCTTAAACTCCTTTAGTTCTCCCTTTTTTTAACACATGCAGCCATGTCTTAGGAATTCTACTGCAATCAAATCTATCAGTATTCACAGGGATAGAATTCCTCGTGCATTTGGTTAAAAAATATTCAAGGTAAACCCTTTCCCCAGCCTAGGAGGTTGCTTACTTGAATCAATGGGTGTAAACTGTCAGCATTCACAAATGTTAGCGTTCACCCACATCAGAACTAGCCACAAGTGGAGGTGAATGATTTCTCTAACACCCTTTAGGGGATTTAAAAACAAATCAAAGTCAAGTTCAAGCCCACGTACCAATAAAAAAAAAGGCCATTGGTGCACAGCTTTGCAATTTAGCAATGTTAAGGTAAACATTAAATATTAAACATTAAACTGTCAGAAAATGTCTGGAGATATTGATCCAAAAACCATCCAAGATTTATTCGAAGGGTTTTTGACCTTTCTATCAATCAAACTGAAAAATTTAAGTGCCTTTAAAATGTACAGATGGTGAACAATAATCCCAAAAGAGGAAAATAAGATTTCCAGACTTGTGTGAGCATTTTTCTTAAAGCCTTCTATAAATGCTCTGAGGAGAATATAACATATAAATGTCAAGCTTTGCCACAACAGATTAATTATGAAACCCACAGGTAAATCTTCCTAAGGAATTCTAGCATTGTTGAAGACTCTTAAGAAGGCACACTATTGCATCAGTGCTAATTGAAATAACCAGATTGATTCTTTGTGAAAACATGCACAATACATCTGTAAACATATGCAAGCTTCTTTAGACTGTGATATTCAGTTACTTTCTATGTAGTCTCTTTGTTAATATATCAACATTGTCCTTGATGTCAAACAGTGAAAACATCTTTGTTAACATTCAATTCCTTTGCTTACCTAAGCCTAGAGAGTGAAGTAAAAAACACTTCATAAACACCAACCTCAAATGTCTTGTCGTACTGATTAGCCCGTAATGAAGTTGACAGTTTTGTCCTGCCCTTCCAGGCCACTTTGTATGGGAGGTTTCCCAGATGGATATGAAGCATTTTCTATGCAATGGATATATGAAACTATGTGGCCAGCATGTATGAAACTGGGAGATTTTTTCCATGATAAATGGGCCAAGAGAGGGCATTGATGATGATGAGGCTGGACCATGGCAGCAGAGCCAGTACAGGTAGGCATATTGGGGAACCACAGAGTGCGTTTTTATGACAGCGGCAAAAAATACTGACCATGTACAAGTGCAAAGTGCCAGACTGGGAATAATATGCATAAGATTAGATTATTAAGATTGAGTCATCTTTATGTTCAAAATTTAATCACACAGAAATTAGGAGCCTCCTTATGTGTGAAGTGGTGTCTAACTTAAGTTCACATATGGTAAATTTAATAAAGCACTATATTCTGTGGGAATTACCAAATACTTGGCATCGAATGCAAAGCATGCAGCGTAATAACCTATTAGGTTTTCTCCATCACAGAGTCCCTGGCTGAATTTCTGTCTCCCTGTTTATTAATATATTTGTGCGGCAACATTGATGGGTGTTTTTGTTACCTTTGTTACCTGAGAATACGAAAATGGAGCAAAATGCAAGCAAAAGACTGTTACTCATTCATTAGTCACCACTCCTTCATTTCTCTTCCATTCCTTCTCTCTTCCCACTCTCCTACTCAGCTGGTTAGTGGTGTTCACTCTCTTAAGTAGCCTATCAGATTCTGCCACATCCTCGTTCGACCAATCACCACGCACCTTTCATATTTTAAATCTGTCATTCAGTCTTTCACAGTCAGCCTGTCGTTTCCATGTGAATGCCACAACCCTCCTCCACCCCAGCCACCTCCTTTCAGTTCATCAGAATGTATCCTCGCAGGTCTTCTGCTCATCTCACCTGTCACATATCAGTCTCCTCATCCGGCAAACCTTATTGGTTCTTCCTCCGGCTTCTGAGAAGTCTGCTCCTTATCTGATCCTGCATCCCTCATCAACACCACCACTAGTGTCTAGGCTCCATAGGGGGGTATCTTATTCCTGTCAGTCAGCACAATGGGGTCTAATTGCCAAAGACATTCCACATCTTTCTTCCAATGAAATTGTAAAATAAATTATTGTTAATCTCTTATTAGGTCTCTCTCTGATTGAAATACAAGCACATTAGATAGCAGGGCAACAAATTGCTGTATTACTGTCTATTAAAGAAAACATTTTTACCTGTGCGCTCTTAAAAACTCAGCTGCCCCGTATGCCTGTGTGAGTCTAACATCTGATTCATTGCTCCTAAACACAGCCTTTCTGGATAATCACATGTACAACTGCTGGTTAAAAAAACAGCTTGCAAGTTTTATGGCTCTTTGAGGTTATACGTTTCCTTGAGTGCCAGCGTGTGTCAAAGAGTGTGAGTTTGTAAATCTTCAGCGCAAGACTATAAAATCGTAAGTATTCTTAAGACCTCCTTGGCACGACTTCTCTTGAATCCCAGGCTTGTTTTTCTTGATCCTGTTTTTTTGACACATCGTGACAAGGAGAAAACATTACCATAAGTGGCCTTTCTTATGATGTTGAGGGTCCATTGATAATGGGGTTCCAGACAGAGGGGATCAGCAATTTTCTAGAGTGTTCTCTTAAAGGCTGTCAGGTGCAGAACTCAAATAGAAGAGGCAAAGTTTTGCCTCAGACTTTCAACAGAATTGAGAATCCACAAGGACGTCTCACAAAGGGCAGAAAAATGTAATGTTCCTCAATCATGTTCAGTAGGAATTACAACAAGGTTGATTGATGGGCATTAAAAAGTCAGCCTGAAAACCTCTGAGTCTTTCTGTCCATTAAGATGTAGAGGTCAAAGAAGCACTGAAATAAAATATTACCTTTAAAACAAAACGCAATAGTAAAGATTCTAATTCATTCCAGTGGGAGTGCCAGGGTTACGGGCAGGCCTATGCTCTGTCCCCCTCCTCCTTCCCACTCTAACTAATGAGAAGCCATAAACGAGGAGGTTTGGAAAGTGTTTATCTCTGTGGCTCTGAGGGGGCCAAGGTGCCCTCGCACACAGCAGTGTGTGGCGAGGGTGACTGCTGGGCATAATACTTCACACATCAGCTGCCTCTCACATATGGCTGTCCTCGCCTCGCCCTGGCTCCTGCCCCATCTGCCTTCCCCACCTCAGTCCCCAAAGTTTGTTTTTCTAACCTGTGATTGGCTGCCTCCCAGTCCTTATTGTTTTGGCCCCAAAAGCTGACTGCACTTTCATTCCATGCCCTCTTCCATTTCATTGTCATAGGCACATAAAAAATCTGCCCTTCGCCACTCATTGCGATCCCGGGCAGCCCTCCTAACCACGGTAACCTTCCCTCCATCCCTTCCTCCCCTCTGGATCACTGCCCTTGTCCTGCTAGGCTTGGCATAGGGTCACATCTGGAATGCCGAATTATTGCTGCCCTCCCTTCTCTCTACCCACAGATGGCCGGTTGGTTTTAAGCCCTTGACTGTACACTGAATGCAGTGTGTTGGCATACAGAGGGTGGTTAATGTAGAGAGAAGTCTGTCAAGGGTGTAATGCATAAATAGTTATTTTGGGGGGGGGAACAGATGCAGGGATTATTACTAAACATTCCCCACTTATAATTTCCACCAAAGTAATGATCTGCTAAGGTGAATGTGGGAATTGGCTTATTGCTAGATAAAGCCAGCCACTCACACTCTGATGGATTAGATGGTTTGGGTTGATGAGGCAGAGTATGACCTGTTTGGCTGCAGCCATGCTGCAGAGGGATGAGGTTAAACCTGACATATGTTGCTCTGGTCATAATCACTATTAACAAATTCTGCATATAAATCTGCAGGCATGTGGCACAGTTTGTGGTGTTAGAGGCATCCTGGTTTCTGTTTGTATTCTGATTGTTCACATGTAATTCAGAATTGCACTGATTATACTGTAACAAACCTCAGGTGAGCATCAGAGGCTGAATGCAATCTACCATGATACAATCCAGAGCCCATCAGCTTTCTTCTGATGATGATTTAGCTTTATATTAATAGTTATATATACATGCAAGAGTAGCTATGAATCCACTCTGATCCCCAGACCTGGGAACATCAGTGTGCACTGCGTTCTATCTGTGTGCACCAGAGCTGATGGAGCTCTATCCAGTCGATTCTTGTGTTACCCCAGCACACAGAGGTGCTACTAGGATCTGTTCTGCTTAAATAAGCACTGAGTCCATATCCAGTGGAGCTGTTTCCAGAATTTGTCAAGCTGCACACAGCAGACAAGAAGTCAGATAAGGGTATGCTTACAAATAGGGATGGGATTTTTTAATTTAATTTTTGTTGATACCTTTAATGATACTCCTGATCTATCCTTATTGATAAGCTTTGATACTCTTCTACTGTTTGCTGGAAAGACAAAACAACAATGCATCTTCTGAATTTCTGAGAAGTGGTATGAGCTGAGAAGTTAGTGTGTTAAGAAGTAAAAAAAACAAATAAATAAAAGAAACACTCATCATTCCATCTGTTATATCTGTATCTATTCAGGTTTCTCACCCAATGAAAAATTTGCCTAATCTTCTCTGACAATCCCAGACAGCCTATTTACTGTTGCTATTGATTTTTGTTTTGTGCTTCTGCTACCCCCAGGTGCTGACAATCAGGTCCCTGATTGGCACCTGACTGTCAATCTTAATGCAGAGAGGAATTGAGATGAGATTCTGCATTCAGCTACAACCCATATCTCCACAGTATGGGACCAGACTTCATCCTCCAATTTGAGAATGCTTGCCCCCACAGAGCAGGGTTTTATCAGAGACTACCTCCAGAATTAGTGGAGAGGATGGAATGGCCTGCCAGCTGACTTGAGACATATGCTGGTTGAAGAATGGGATGCCATTCCACAGCAGTGTGTGACCAGGCTGTGTATGGTTCTTCCACACACTACTGAGGCTCCTGTTTGTTAAATGAATTCGTTGTAAAATTGCCAATATGTCTTAAACTCGCAAAGCAGATGGATACGCCCGTTTCCTTGTTTCTCACTGGTGAATCCATCTTGCAAAGCTCCCATTTGAACCGTTTGAGCGTGGTTAGAAAGTGACAGGACCAATCAATGACGAGGGGCAGTACTTTCGGGCGCCGCGGAGTCGTGACGTAAGCAAGGAGCAACAAGAGGCCAGTGCCGTTTTGGTGGAAGACATTAGAGTGGATGCTAAAGCTCCAGGTTTATCAGAACTTGATGACATTTCTTTGTTAAAAGAAGAACAAAGAACAGCACTGAGTTGTTTTCTCTTCAAAAATGACTAAAGTCATGTACTGACATGCCTGTAGTCACCATGGTTCACGTTATGCTGTTCTATATGGAGTTTATTCCTCAGTAGCTGTGCACGCGCACCTTGGTAATGGCGAAGACATCACGTTTTGTTGCTCTGATTGGCCTGTGAAGATGTGATAGACAGAATGTTCATCCAATCACCTTCCGAGTTTTTTTCAAAGGCTCTGCCCTTTCCCAAACGCTGTCTATCAGTGGTTTCTCAGATGGCTGTGTGAAACACATCCATCTGGCGTGTCAGGTTAAATGTCTTGTTTCTTCAGAATTTAATCATCCAATCTACCAAACAAGTCAATGGCAGAATAAGCTGTTTGCACTGGCAGAGAAGGTTTGGCAAATTTTTCATGGGTGCAACCAATATACTCATCTCTGCTGCTTATTCCACAAGCTACAAAACATTTCTTAAAATAATTTACCTTGGGACCCTATATTCATTTTTACAGTGTTGACTGTTTCCAATATACATTGCATGAGATATGCTTCAAAATCATCTGGGCACACCCCCATAGTCTGTGTTTGGGAAGAGCAGAGTCTTTGTAAAACAAAAACTCAGAGGCTGATTGGATGAACAGTCATCAGAGCAACAAGCAAAGAAATTTCATTCAGAAACATTTTATTGCAAATGGATTTACAGTTTTACTTTGCAGAGAAGGCTAAGCTCAAAAGATGCCTTTTCAGGGAGCGCATGCCTAAAAAACCCTATATGGATGGATACATGCTTGACAATGTGTACTGAATACATTAAAATTAGTTCACAGGCAATAAATCCATGGTAGCATGCATCTGAAAAGTGCAACAAGATTTATGCAATAAAGGAGGAGGCTTGGGTGAAGGAGGTTTAGCTTTGGCAGGAGCAGCAGCATGGTGCATCAGCAATAATGCAAGCAGGGATAGTGAGGGTACATCATATTTAAATGCACCGCACTGTTGAGAGAAAGAGCTGTGATTGGCTGTGGGAGTTGAGAGGTGATAATTAGGATCAGCTGGCCGTCAGCTGATCATGGCTGGGCGTATGACTTCCATTAACTAATGCTAAGCTTCATATGCTGAGTAGGCATGCACAGCACCTGGGAGTAGACTTGTAAACTCAATAGGCAGCTGCTATTGTGGCTAATTCTGCCAGGAAAAATATTCAGTGAGGTTCTTTGATTTTCTGTCGATAGAGAAATGTCCTGTTCTGATAAAACTGCCATTGTAGCTACATCAGAGCTAATTGCTCAACCAACAGCCAGTGTTTACCAGCTTGCAGTACAACTAAACCACGCTTGTAACTGTTACATACCGAGGCCAGTCAGGGGAAGAGCAAACTACTACAGGAAGCTACCATTATGTTGCTGCATCTCTGTCCTGTTATCTGCTGCATCCTCATGATGGACCAGGACTGTTGTCTGCCATTGTTTGCACATTCTAGTCTCCCTGAAATGTACAGCTGACTGATGTCAGAGTCCACAGTGTTGCTCTGTCAGTAGAATAAAATTGGTGTAGTTATGTTACATAGAAAAAGTCTAGGCTTATTTTTCCTTGCATACTTTTATGTATATTTAATGCTACAGCAGATACAGAAGAAGACTGACATCACAATTTTCAGAGTCTATAAAGTCTAAATATTATACTTGCATCATGACGCACTGTTTCGAGGTCAGGAGATTTAAGAGCTCAGTTATGAAAAAGATTTACTGATGATCATGATTATTTCACATATCCACATTTTGAAAGTATTTGACCTGGATTTAACTTCCAGATCTGCAGTGATTACTCACATGTTGACAAACAGGATTTGCCTGTCAGGCCACTGTCTTTCACACACAATGACAGTGCATCACCTTTTGAAGGTTGCAGCTCTTTCTGATAAGGAAATCCCCTCCACATCCACCCCCTCTTTTTCGGGCAGATAAGCAGCTGAAAGTAAGATTGTCCAAATTTGGGAAGTCATTCTTTGGCTTCACTATCAGCCCTCTGGCTTTAGACGCTCTGTTGGTTTTGACAGGGTGCATTTGCCAAACTGAGCACAAACATCTGTAAAAGGTTGGAACATAATGGTAGTAGGGCTAAAGGTGAGTTAAAAAGCATACTGTGCAGGTGATGCATGTTATATGAATGCATCTTTTATTAAAGGCAATTATAGCAGTTAGACACTGCCAGATTATGGCTGTCATAATCTAAGAATCATGTTTCTACTTTGATTTACGAGGAGAAAATAACAAACAAGACGCCATAAATGAAAATGATATCAACAAACATAATTGCCTATTAGTTTATATAGTGTCTAAATAATGCTTGACATTTGCTTTGGAAACTTGTGAACAGCTACAAACTCAGCACAGTGTTTTGCTTTCTGCTTTCACACTATCCACTTTATTACACTCCATTTATCAGGGCATAAACCATGTGACCCAAACAGCTGGAATTCCACATTTAAGAGGCATGAGACAAAAGCTAATAAGCAGCCCACTACTTAGCTTTCATTTTTAATCATCACATACCACTCCGGTGTAAACGACAACACCTTCCTCAACAAGAGCATCCAGCAGCTGTTCATAGATCCCTGATGCACATAATTGGCTGGAAAAAAACCAACCCCGGGCTCTTTAACATAAAGGCAGTGATAATAGAATGCAATGTTTACATGAATTCAACACCAGCAATAAGTGTAATACAAGACAGTATTTACATGAGTAGAAAAACCCTGTAGATAGTTTCATATCGTTCCCCATCTCTGTTTGGTGCAGAGATTATCTGCAAACACTACTTGTGTAAGTGTTCATTTGTACATGCGGTGCTTCTTTCATACCATGCAATCAATACAGAGTGCAGACTAACATATAGTATAGATCAGATGCAGGCAAAAGAACCCTTGGGCTCTGTTATATTCAATTTAGCTATAGCTGTTTCAATACAGTGAAAGATGTAAGCAGTGTGAAAAATGTCAAGAAGAAGCATTCACACCAGCAAGGCATTGAATCTTCACCATGGAACATTTGACCTGATGTCTCTCCAAATTTAATCTATAGATGTCTGACATAGATCTGTTCCTTCTGCTTTTTTTCTTCTTTTTATTGGGATTCTTTTGGAACACTATGGTGCAAATGCAGCTATAACCCTTTGTTAACATCATAAATCACTAGCAGCAGCAACAATCTTTACTCCTCTTCTCTTCACTTTAGTTAATGCATGTTTAGATGCCATAGGGGCCTACATTAAAACAGTGACATAAAAGGAAAAGGAAACCTGTAGCTCAGCAGTTAAAATAAAGTCATTGCTTTCCCGTTGCGTGACTTTTTACATTATTTTTAAATTAACCACAGCAACAAAGACAGTAAAACCTGGGTTAGAGGTGTGTGTTTAATCCAGCCACTGGTTAGTCAGTATTCCTGGCTACCATTACACCATGAAGACAAAAGAACACCCCAAGCAACTCAGAGAAAAGGTTGTTGAAAACTAAAAGTCAGGTGATTTATATAAGTCCAGTCAAATCCATCATAAAGATCTTGAAGGAATATGGTACATGTAGAAATCTGCCTAGATCAGGCTGTCCTCACAAAGTGAGTGACCGTGCAAGAAGGAGACTAGTGAGAGAGGCCACCAAGACACCTATGACTCTGGAGGAGTTACAAGCCTCAGCAGCTGAGATGGGAGGGACTGCATACAACAACTGCTGTCTGGGTTCTTCACCAGTCAAAGCTTTATGGTAGAGTGGCTGATTTGCTCTTTTCCTGAAATCATGTCAGCATCTGAATCAGAAAATGAATAGTGTATGAAAGTCAGAACTGTGCAAGAGTCTGGCCTTTCTTTTATTTTCAGTTCTGCAGGTTGACCAAAATGCATCACAATGTGTTTTTAGGGTCTACATGCCCATGCCCATTCCATGGAAAAAAGAGGAATTTAAATGTTTAATTTAATTTAATTTAATTTAAACGTTTAAATGTTTAAATGTATATGGTTAAAAGCAGTAGTCCTCACCTGGTCTAGCCTTAGGGACCCACCCCAGTCTCTTTAATGAAAAATGCAACCTAAATATTCCAAAACATTTCAGCATTCAATATTTTTTAAATGAAAAATACTGCAGTTCCAATCTTGGATGGACAAAAACATATCACTGATAAAGGAGTCAGGACAAAAAAATGCACTTTACACCCCATTTCTTCATGTTATCGCGCATTTTTGTCAGTTTTTCAGAGAAATTATGGAATCATCTCATTATCATGGAAAAGACTGTTTTTTTATCCAAAGAAAAGGAGATAAATAAGTAACAATATAGTGAAAGCATTAAAAATGCCTACTATCTCTGTAAAAGAGAGTACAATAAAATGTATGGCTGAATGGCCCCAGTACTACCTAGAAATTTGCCACCAATTTTGTTTTCCAGGTGCAAAGTTGCTATCCCTTGAATCAGCTCCACGATCCACTTTTGTGTTCCTATTCACCAGCTGAGAGTCACTTCTTTAGAGGCTTATCTTGTTCATTCTATTACGTGAGTCCCCTGGCAGTCATAGGGATGTAGGATGTCTGTTTTTAATCAATACATGTTGACTGAGTTGCATTGAGATTTTTCAAACTTTTAAAGGATGCCTTTAAAGTGTTATCCTCATACGAGCTCTGTCAGGTGTAAATATCTATGTGATCAAATACTTAAAAAAAAAAAAAAAAATATATATATATATACATATATATATATATATATATATATATGCACTTTTCATAATCATTAAAGATTACATTTTTTTATGGGACACCTTTTACAAAGTCAGGTGTTCTTTGACAGGGATGGAGCAAAGAGACAAATACAGAATTAGGAAACACCCTCTGATGAGAATCAATACACCACCCTTTCCTGAAACTCTTAACACTGAAGGCCATTTCATTCAGAATGGAGTTACAATTGCACTTAAGGAGTTAAATCAACTCTGACCTGCTTAACATTGACAATTTCACACTTAAGTTGTTGCTGTCTAAGATAATGACTCAAAAATATGAGATTTTTTCTGGCAATTGTACAACTTAATGAACTTAAAATGTATTTTTTTCTTGAAACACAAACAGATCCTTGTTATTTATTTTTTAAATTCATTTAATTTTTTAAGTGGCCCTTATCCACCTTTGTATAAAAGTACATAAATGCAGTTAAATGTTTCAATGAAAAGAGGTCACAGCTTGCCATGCAACCATGCTTGTTGACATGTTTGTTTTGTTCTCCCTTTTTAATGCTTGGGAAAAGTGAGGCAATCCTGTAATTCCAGGGCTTCCAATCCAAACACAGGCATTGTGCTGCACAGGAGTGACAGTTTATTAATAATAGATTTTAAAACACATGATGTCAAATTCAGTAAAACATAGCAGAATAAAGGGGCAGCTCATTGTTTCCATTAAGCCATTACTCCTGGATTAATCTGCAGCTGCCTTCTGTACACATCCTAACTGTTGGCTTGGGGAATTTCTGTCTAAAATCACATTTGGCAAGCCTCCCTTAAACACCTCTTTCCCCTGATAGCTCTCTGCTGTGAGATACTGGCAGCACAGGTCTATCTATATTTAGAAGAAGTGATTATAGTAGTATTACCACCAGATGTTTTATGATGCAACATGTGTAATATATTCAAAAGGTACAAAAATAGAAGATAATCTTTTAACACTGAATTGCACCATGTTTGGCCTTAGAAACAGACTTAGTTACTGTGATGCAGATGGTAAAGGGTGATGAAATCTCTAACAGACATGCCTCTAGAGAATAGCTCCTATACTTACAGCTATAGCGGGTTGCTTAAATGTCATACTGAGGATGGGACATGCAAATATGGTGCTGTGGAATTTTGCGCTGCTGTGTTTCTGTCTGTAAGATGTAATATTTCAGAGTGTCTAACAGTTTATTATGTATTCACCATATCTCAATTGATGTTTAGAGGTATGATATGTAGATTTTTTTCACTGAAATGTGTCAACTAATTAAAAAATGATTACTTTTGTGTATGTATTATGGTTGAGTACTTATATTACCTAATATTATATTTCCAAAAGCCTTCTAAACCAGACAAATTCTTAGTTTATTGTTGTATGACAGAGCTGCTATGACTCAATCTGAATGTTTTGTCCTGGAACTGCTACAGAAAGTTGCCTTGCTGTTGCTGTATCTCTGCCCTGTTTTCTGCTGTGTCCTTGTGATGAACCACAACTATTATCTGGCGTTGGCTACACATTTTGCTGCCCAAGTTCCCTCCAAAATGTGCAACTCAATCCTCCAATCCCTAACCGCCATAATAGTTTGGCCCCACTAGACATTCACAAGTTGAGTATGACATGCCAGTCAGCTCTGCCCACCATGGCTGCTTGTTTGTTTTAAATGTAGAAGTCTGTTAGATAAAAATCTTTATTCCATGAGGTGTATTTACAACTCAGTAAACCACCATTGTAATTTCACTGATTAGTACCACATAGTGTGGGGGAAAAGCTGTTAAAAGTGCCCCTCCTGGTTTGAGTGATTCAAGAATGCTTTGCCAGTATCTTGCAGCAAAGGACACCTGTTGTTTTGTTAGCTTTAGCTAAAGCCAACATAGCTACATTGGCTTTACTAGCTAGCAAAGCTTTGTTAGCTTTAGCTAAAACTAACAAAACTAAAGTGAGCCACTTTTAGAGTAAGTACTTCTAAATCTGGTCTAGACATCAGAACTTTTCTCTGTTGAAATTTTGCTTAGTCTCCAATGTTTACATTGTGGTTATTTTATGACTATAACTGCCAGATTTGTTTATGAATAAAGCTGAATTTAAAAAAAAACAAAAAAAACAAAAACTTCTAGATTACTTCGCATGCGTTCTGACAGAGGCGTCTCACGCTAGTGGTGGGACGTCTGGTTCTGCTGTCTGCAGCCAGACCCCTCTCGTCTTTCATGATATCCCAACTTATTTCTACAGTATTAAGTTATGTTTAACTCTAAATTTCTCACAAAAATCAACAGCTGTTAACTGGCAGGATAAGAAGTATGATGACAGAATCCATGTCTGGGTTGGAAAAATTACTTTTAAGGGTTTCCCCATAGCCTGTCTACTAACATGGGGGAGGAGTATGACCTTTGGCAATCTGTGTATCTTTCTAACAGTTAAAGTGTAAATCCTACACCCAACTGAAAACATTTCTTTCTTTTCTTGCCTTAACAGAAATGTCTCCAGGTTTAGTTCTGGAGAGTAATCACTGGAGTCAGACAATCCAGCTTCTCTCTTGCGCCACTACATTTCATGTCGTATATTTGCAGTCACAGGGTTCTGAAACTAGGCCTTCCAGTTGAAGTGTGGCACCGCCTGCTTACACCAGCCTGCTGCTTATTTAATGGAATCTCCCGACAGGGAAGGCAGCAGTAAGTTGAGTTTGTCTTGTCTGTGGGATCGTTCGTGACCAGCCGTAGCCTTGTGCTGTGTGACATTATCATGCTATAAAAGTGAGAGATGGATTCATTACTGCAGTTAAGGAATGCTCCAGCCTGGCAGTGATTGCACTAGACCATGTACACTCTGTGCAGACACTTTGGTGGCTCATGGCACGCTGTCATCTTGAAAACAACAGGCTAATTTTAGGATCCCCACCCTATTCCCTGCACCCAAACAAACAGACAGAAAATGAGCTGATGATATCGTCTTATTAATTAGAGTAGAGCAAAGTGCAGATTCAGTGCCTTGCTTGAAGATAGGTTGAGCTCGTTATTAAATATTTTTTTCATATAGAAGCCAGGGGTTTATGAATGCCTCTAAAGAAAATAAACACAGAGGCATTAAATCATAAAAACACAAGGAAATTTCATTATAAAACAAAGTATTTTGCATTTGGCCTCAGGCACAACAGTAGCTTTGCATTTTACCATCCCTATCTCTTCACTGTCTTTTACAGTAAGTTAATACTGTAGTAAATGGTTCCTTTCACAGAGACACTATTATCCATTGGTTGTGGTTACTTCTTTTATATAACATTGGAGATGGAAAATTAATAACCAAAACTATTTTTAGTTTTTGTTTTTAATGCTTTGGTCCTACTGACCAAAGTTGAAATAAAAATAGGATTTTCTCTTTTAAATGAAACTAACACATGCAGGACACTGAAGTCATACACCCCTCTGCAATCAGCTGACTACCAGCTGAATTAATTGTTGTTTTCCATCACTCTCAACCAATCACAGATCTTTCTTTCAACAAGGCTGTCCATTTATATATGATGATCTCACTGATTCATCACTGCTGATCACACTGCACTGCTGTGGGTATAGTTTTACCTCCACCACCTCAGTCTCCTCCTTTCTACCCCAAAGTTTCTGTTGCACCCTCATACTTACTTTTATGCTGTGAAGAAGAATCTGTTTATCTCTGCACAGAGCACTGTAATCCCTTGAAAGTCAAAGCAGGCTGCCTGCCTAATTCAGGAAGCATCTTTACCCAGAGCCCTCATCTCCAGGAAAAGATGTGTAGCCAGTTTGCAATAAATAGTTAAATGTTAAGAGTTTGTGCTACTCCATGTATGTGTGAAATGTGTGGTCACATGTGGATAGTTGTTGTTTCTATTGGTCATATTTGTTGCTGTGGTGGCAGCAGAATGTGTGCAGCATTTTAAATCAGTCAAGCCAAACTTCCTTTGTTTTGTATAGTATCACATTGCATCGAATCATATCGTATTGAATCGTAATCTGTTGAATTTTATTGCATTGCATCACATCATATTGTATTGTATCACAACAGTGTATCATATCACACTGTGTCCTATCACAGTTTATTTGATCATATCACACTAAATCCTGTCCCGGACATGTGACAGTTTTAAACAGTATGTCTTCAGGGCAGAAAGTGTAGTGTCTTTTAGTGGAGCAGAGCTAATAGACATGGAAACTACAATTCCCATCAGCCCTTGCGTACCCACCATGATTTGCTCTCCACGTGCTCGCCTGATTCTACAATGCGAATAGCGTATGCATGGCGTAACAAGGGAGAGACAAGTGACAAAGTTTTTGAGACTGCAGAGGCTCCAATGATTTAAATTTGACGTGTGGAAACATTTTGGCTTCCTGGTGTCAAGAAGAGTTGGAAAAAGTGGCGGATGAACAAAAGAGTATGCAGACACTGCCAGATCCCAGTGACACATTTCAGAAAAAGATTTGTTGAGATCCAGGGAGCAAGGTCCGGCCAGAACAAAAGATTCTTAAGGAAGCGTTCGCAGTCCCACTTCTCCATGACAGCATGAGGGCTCAACAAATCACAAGGAGAATAGGTGAATATATCGCCAAAGCCTTTTAGTGGTGGGCATCGAAGGTTTTAGAAGGTTAGTAAATGCTCTGGAGCCGAAGTATAAAATAGGTAGTAGCATTGAGAATGTTTGAAAACCTAGATTTCATGCAGTAGGTATGCCTTTTTATTAACAATGCCCAGCTGGTACAGTTTTTTATTTTATTAAAAGAACTTTAAAGT
Organism: Cheilinus undulatus; assembly: GCF_018320785.1. NCBI lineage: Eukaryota > Metazoa > Chordata > Actinopteri > Labriformes > Labridae > Cheilinus > Cheilinus undulatus. The sequence goes on along the minus strand of NC_054865.1, from coordinate 42,313,199 downwards.
CTCCCATATCCCATACTTCATCCTATTTCCTTTTTCCTCTATTTGTAAATGGAGCTTTCAAAATGTTCAATTTAAATTTTGTTATATGTGCAATTGTTTAATAAATGCAGAAGTAATTTTTTCCAAGTCTTCATCTGCTGTTCTGAGTTTTTTTAATTTCACAATATATACCGTAGCGTGGACTTGTCACTGAGGTAAAAAACTTACCGTGAGATTTTAATACCATAACATTCCTGTATCACACCATAACACATCTCAACGTATTGCACCATATTATATCGCATCTAATCAAATGGTATCATATTACACTTGTGTTGCAATGTATTGCACTGCAATGTATCATATATCAAATCATATCATATTGCATCATATCAAATGGCACTGTATCCTATCACATTTTTATCCGGCATATTGAATAAATTGTATCACGTTGCATCATTTTTTATCCTATCAAAAACATATTGTATTTTAACATATTGCAATGTCATATCCAACGTATTGTATTGCACATATCATTATATCATGTCATATTGCATCACATCACAAATCAACTTGTATTATATCTTTTCTCACCAAATTTTGAATTGTATTGCATCGCATCATATTTTATCCCAACATGTTATCGTAACATATTGTATTGCAATGTATCCTATCACAACATATCGTATCACACTGCATCATATCAAATCATGTTGTATTGCATCACATCACATGACGCTGTTTGATATCATATCCTATCACATCACATTATGTTTAATTGTGTCCAATCAAGACATATTGTATCACAACATATTGTTTTTCACAGTATCGTGTCGTAACCTATCCCAGTGTGTCATATCGCAACGTGTTTCATTGCAATGTATGATATTGAAACACATTATTCGTATCATGTTATACCATATTGTATCGCACCCTTTCTGTCATACCTTATCATATGGCATTGCATTGCACTGCACTGCACTGTATGGTATCATATTTTTTCATGTCGCATCATATCGTATCGTAACGTATTACACATATTTAGGGCCCAAGCAGGGTCCTCGGAGCGAGGACCCTATTGTCTCTGTAAGGATTATTTCATATTGTATTTCATCATATCATACAGTGTCACACTGTGTCCTGTTGAATTGTATCACACTATATCGCATCACCATATATATAAATTAATTCTTTTTAGTTTGAGGTTTATCTGACAGCTGATAGAAGATAACAGATACACAGAGAAGGAGTGCCTCCAAGGTCTGTGTTAGTTTTGAACCAGGCCCACTGCAACAAGAGTGTTTGATTGTACGTGTTGGACTCTGAGGAACAGCCAAGGTTTATGCTGCTAATGGGGATCCTAATAAAAATGGAAGGAAAAGAAAAGACTTAGTGGTATACACTCCACATGGAGAGCTAACAAAGCACCCACACTACCCTGATTTCTTTAGACAGAATTCTGACTGATTATTGTTATAATGCACAGAATATCAAAAATATATGGAGTCAATACAAACAAGGTCACAAATGTTCAGAGACACTGTGGTGTAATGGCCTGCTAAAACAAAACAAACCACAATGGGCCTATTTGTGCCACTAGTGCAGTGATAGAGAGGGCTTATGGTAGCCCCTACTGATAAAAGAACCCAAGGACAGCCCCTGGGCAAGGTCTGTGTCACATTTACATACACTGTATGTACTGTTCTTTAGAATGATAAGGACATCATTAGGACCCACAACCCCCACTTCAACAAAAAGACTCTGAAAGTCAACATAAAAAAAATATTTTACAAGGAATAAAACAGGAAAAAGGCAAACAAGATCCAACAAAACAACAAGTATGCAAACTAACAGGTCTGTACTCTGCATCACCCCAGTGGCTAACCTACACTGGCATCAGTCTGCATTCTGCCTCCAAACAAAGTAAATATTTTCAAAAGAAGCTTTGATAGCTTTGCAGGATCATGCACACTTGACTCAAGCAGTAGCCTGGAGGTTAGAAAAAGCTCCACGTCTGAATATTTGCCAGCTCTGGACTGACTACAAAAAAAACGAGCTGAACGCAGCTCTTACCCTCAACAGCTCCCTTCAAAGTGCAGTTGAGCAAGGCACTGAACCATCAATTGTTTCAGGGAAGCTGCACGGTTGCCAACAGAGGAAAAGCCACGAAGATAACTGGGCAAATGTGCGAGTGTAAAACCCTGAGTGGGTGTCAGACTATCCAGCTTTCAACTGCACACCATGTGAGTAAAAATATCCTCTACATCAGCTCTCTCTTTAGTCAACATCATAAAATCAGATGTATTGTACTAAAAAAATGGCTCTCCTTAGAAACTGTCTCCAGAAATATACTGTAACTGTGAAAGTCAATCTTATTATTCATTACATCACCTCGGCATCAGTTTTTGTATCATTGTGTGAACGGTAGACGATGTGAGCTGACTGCTGATGTACCTTCATTTTGCATTTGAAAGTCGCAGCGATTTGTGTTATTACGGCTCTGTCAGGCTGATGGAGGCGGGATTGATGGACCCGCTGAGCTGTTCTTGAACGCTTGTGTGAGAATAGAGGTTACGGTCTCTTTCTCATCACCACCTATGACACTGTGATGAGTGGAGGCTTGTAGCTTTGACTGACAACTAAATGCGGAGGCCTGCTACATACTTATATTTGGATAAGAGGCAGCATGTGACTGTAATTTCAGGAAAACACTGCAATTCACTATGCGTGGAAAGACACTGTCATGGAGTCGTGTGAAGAGGGGAGATATAAAGGGAGAGGGAGGGTTGAGAAAAGTTAGAAAAAGATTATGAAGCCAAGGGAAGCAACGACAAAAAAGTAATCAAAAGAGGAGCTCAAATAGGAAGGGTGGAGCATAGCATGAGCTAGAGGAAAGTACGGTGAATATCTTTATTGGTCTGCACTGGTAAAGAGCAGCCTCATACACAGCAGCAGGCAAAGGTCCAGACAGAAGCAAACACAAACATGTCCAGCAAAAGCAGGAGCAGAAAGCGCTTGTGAAACTCTTGTACTATCCCAGCAGAGCTTAGCTACCCAATTGACCCTGATGAAAAGGAAGGGTAAACAAAACCAGGTGCAGCAAACGGTTCTGTCTGCAAGAATTGAGAGGTGATGACTGGCACGGCAATGAGTGCCTGGTAGGGAAAATTGGACTTTAGTCACACAAAGAGGAGTTTGATTTGGTCCAGGAACTCATCCAGCAAATTTCTCCCCAACTGTTTTCCTCTCTTTCCACAGGCAAGAAATAACAATATTTAGCTGAAAGAAAAATGAATTTAATAAAGCTGAAAACAGCTGTGTGCTTTTTTGAAGGAGTATTATTTTGGGGTTTTTTTGTGTTCGTACATTGGAAATAACAAAGACTAGTCCACATCATGAAAATAACTAGTTGGCTGAATCATTTCCATCATGCAAGGCTGCCTGCGACCTTCTAGTGGGTGGCGCTATCAAAGACAGCATGTCGATATCATTGGCTGTTTATACAGGTGCACCTCCAAAAATGGTATTTCGTTTAAAAGTTCATTTTTTTCTTGTGACTGCATACAAAATGGGACCTTTTTTCTTTGAATCTTCCTGATTACCGCTTACAGCTCACAAAAACACTAAACTCACTATCTCAAAATGTTAGAATATTATGGAAAAGTCTAATTTGCAAATGTTTCCTGAGCCTTCATTCTCTCATTCTGGTCCAGTTCACACAACCAAAACCATGGGGAAGACTGCTGACTAGACTATTGTCCAGAGGACAATCATTGACTCCCTCCATGAAGGTAAGGCACAGAGGGTCACTGCTGAAAGGGCAGGCTGTTCTCAGAGTCTGTATCAAAACATATTCATGGAAACATTTTTTTTATGATATCATATTTTTTTAGATGTACCAGTAGATTCTTTGCAGTCACATGATTCTGATGACAAGTTTCGAATGGACCTGTCTGCTGCAATTATCATCAGATAAAAATACATTGAGTACGATCCCCACACTTTACAAAGAGTGATTTTTGTCTCACAGTTTAACCAATTTATGTTGCTTTAAAGTCATCAGTGTCACAAATTACTCAGTCCTGCAGACCTCTTAGTGCCAAGCATCTAGTATTTGGGAACTCTAAAACATAAGATAATAAAGGGCATCTGCTCATGTTTGAGAAAAAAACTCAACATTTTCAATTTAAACCGTCGTTAGTTTACAAGAAAAGAAAATTGACAAATTTTGACCTAACAAGTTGTACATTTACATGAACCAAAACTTTGATTTTTTTCAGCTTATAAAGTCACAAATGTTGCTTAATGGGAAAAAAAATCACACCAGATTTCTGTAAACTGGGGCTATTCAAATGCTGGCTTCAGTTTCCTTTCTTGTTGATTTACAATATTATAATGCTGTATATTCAGGACTTTAAAAACTTTGAATTTTTGAGTTTATAATGTCAAAATTTATAACCTTTTAAAGTAGACATTACATTTTTTCTGTTATAAAGTTTGGACTTTTTCAACTCTGAAATACTACGATCTTAAAATCTCAAAAATGTCAATTTTTTTTTCTAAAAAAAAAGCTTTTTTTTTTTTGGCCCTAATATGGCATCTTACATTATTTCTGTAATCATGGTTACAAAACAACATACACAAATCTTTCAGACGAAGGCTTGAGGGTAAAGCTCCAAGAGACTTTATAGTATGTTTTGACCGCAGACCGAATGAAACATTGGCATAGCCTCAAAGTTGTCTCCCCGTTGTTTTCTGAAGTATATTTTAGTGCGCATTTGCTGAATTAAAGAAAAAAGTCATTAAATATCATAACTTAAAGGAGCTGAGGTAGGCCTTCAGCCTCCTGATAACAACCATAACATGCCGACCCAGCTGTCAATCAAATCAGCTGTGAGCCCAACATTTTATATACCGCATTATCAAAACAGATTAGTTATATGTAAAAAATCCAACCAGTTTGTAGTGTGCACAGATCAGGCTGCAGAAATGTTTTATTTGAATTTAAAAATTAAAAAAATGAGCATTTTTATATGGTTATCAATGAAACTGCTAGGGCTTTTGCAGCCAGCCTCAAGTTTTGGATCACTTTTGGATCTGCAATATTTTCCACCACTGCACCAACACTGCTGTATAGTTTTGACATAACATATACCCCAAGCAGATTTCATACATATAAGTTCAACACAATATGCATTGTAAAATGCCAACTCACATTTTTGGGTTTAAAAAGTATTTCTGGTTATGATAACTTCAAAATATAAGTTATTGTCATTTGAGACAATAACTTTTCGCCCAGCAAATCATCCCACTTGTTTCAAAAGACTTTACAGAGTGATTAAAACGTATGTCTCTCAGTTACAATTAAAATCCAAGGAACATCAGCTGTGATAATCCATGTGTCTTTGTTGTGTAATATAAGAAAGCACTTTCTGAGTTGGAATTTGTCACACTTAAGGTCTCAGTCTGGCAGTGTTGCCTCTGTGTTTCCCCAAGCTTGACCACACACCGGAAAGTTTTGAACTTTTTTTAATTTTATGAAGTTAAAATAATGATGGATTTTTTATTCAGTTAACCGTGTTAAAAGTCAGCGGATACAGTCATTTAATATATTGCTTGGATCTAAACCAGCTTTGCGCTTTGGTGGCAGTGGTGTACTTTTATGTGCTATTTAAACCTTAAAGTGCAAGTTGTTCTTTGAACATAAAACTGTGAGCTCAGGTAAAGAGCACCAGGGTTGTCTGGGCGTCAGCTTAATCTACAAGGTTTTCATAGAATGTCTTAGGGTAGTAAAGACCTTTGCACCAAGAGCGAAGTTACTGACTCAGTTAGAGAAGCACCACCACCTGTGGGGTCCAACTTTAACATTGTAAGGAGGATGTACTGACCTTGATCAAACACACCTTTCAGTCTTTTTCTGTAAGATTGAACAGTTAATGCTGTTTGAAAAGATTGAGTTGTGTTAACTTAAAATCCAAATCAGCTATTTCAGCTTTATTTTTCAGAGTTAACAGAACTAAATTTTTATTTTTAAGTGAAGAGCATTTAGTCACTTTGAGTAGTTTTTGTCATTGTGCTCAGATTTTTTGACAATCATCCTTTATCCTGCAGTTATCCCAGAATGCCTCTGGGCATTTGACACTTTTGTACCATAAGTGAAGTTACTGACTCAGTCAGAGCAGTCCTGTGTATAGATAGCAACCACAATACATAATAGATGGTGTGGTGAACATGATGAAAGAAGACTTCCTGGTTCAGTGCACATTGTTGTTTTCACTTATTGTCACTAGCAGTCTCTTAAGGTGGCCCAGGAAGCTCCCTATTAAAATTTTGCAAGGAAAAAAATCTTTACCTCTTCTTATTGTGCAATATTTAATTTTGCAAGCCCATTAAAAATGCACTCAGGCATTAACAGGAAAAAAGAGCAAGTCTTCAGATTTATTAGTCCTTACACCATGTTTTTCTTGCCCTCATATAATCACTACACTGGTAGTTAGCCATGCTAGTTAAACGCTGTCCCATTTTTTTGTGGGAACCAACATAGCTCGACCTTTTCAATGTCATGTTCATCTGTTCAAGCATCTGCTCATGAGCAAAGTGCCAAAGAATGAAGCAAACATTAGGACTAGTAGGGAAGACTGGTTGGTAATAACATGCCCTTTTTCTCTCCCTTTCTGTTTACATGGTGAATTTATGGTGACTCTAATAATCAAAAGGGACAGGCAGAGGTTACACCAGAGGGTGTAAGAAGACGTATTGTCAACACAATCCTGCCATACATTTCTCCCCTTTCATCTCCTTTTCTCTGCTTCACTCTGAGTCTAGTTCGGTCTTTTTGCATGACTGCCTGTACCACAGATCTCGGTCCTCTCTAAAGCAGACATCAGTTGGCAGTTTATCTAACTCCACAGGCCTCCTTCATCACAACAGACCTCCAGCTGTCATGGTAGACATCCTTCCAGCCGCCACACTGAGGGGAGAAGAGGTTCAGTCCAACAGAGATGCTTGGGCTCTTCTCAGACACATCAGGGCCTCCTAGGAAGCAGGAAGCTGAAGCAAAGGGGGCTTTTTCCTCACCCCTGTGGATCAGTGTGCAAAGATAGTTATTATCCACAGGAGGAGGTGAGGGAGCACCTTATGAGGCAACGAGGTGCACAATGAATGCATCTCTTTCTTCCTTCTCTTCTTGATCTTTTTCCTTGTATCCATTGTGTAGCGGTTCTCCTTCGCTGTGCTTCTTTCACCTCTCCCTTCCTTTACGGTAACTACCTATTCCAAACAACTGACACCGACACAGGTAATTCTGACTAATATGACAAATAAACTCTTAATCTCAACAAAGTGGCTGTTCTTTCTCCTGTGTATTCATCTGTGCTAAATCAAAGGTTTTATGCAAATAAAGGCTCTTACTTTTCATCCTAATAAGCAGCTAGATCAGGTTGTAAGCTGGACAGCTTTGAACTTACCTGGTAAACAAGTGTCAGGTTTCATGTTGAAATGCAAAACCTCTCCGACATTCACCTGTCAGAAGCAGACGTTTTTTCCTCTAAATTACACCATTTTTAACGAAGCAGCATCTCCCGCAGAGAGGTTTAAGTTTTAATCAGGTGTGTCTGCTCGCTGATTCACCTGCTCTGCTATTTGAAACTCCTGTGACCTTAAAGAGCTTAGCGCAACATCCCAGCTTCCACCGTGGAGCCTTACTGTACATGCAAAAGCTTAAGGCTGTCATCTGTGCAAACTAGATAAATAATGTCGGAAAAATGCTAAAATTCCATGAGCAAAGACGTCCGATTTGGTGTGCTCAGTCTAGTCAATCATGTTCCAACAAATATCAGCAAATAAGCCGTCCTATTTTTTCATTCCCCCAGCTCTTTCTTTGGGGAAATACACCACTCTGCTTTCTATTGCCATGGTAGTAGAGGCATTTAAACATTAACAACAATGCATCAGGATATATAGAGCCTGTCAGGTTGCAGGCTGTGTTCGGCTGCAGAGGCACATTGCTGTATCGCAGCCGTCTTGTAAGCGAGGATGAGTTCAGTGCAGCAGAAGACAAAGCGTCAACCCTGCAGTATTTATGAACAATTTTTAGAGAGGTGGTGCTGAGTGCTCTCCTTTGTACTCGCCAGTCTACATATCTTGACCTACATAACCTATGTGTGACAACAACAAGCCGTCGTCTGCATAGTGCTGTCGGCTCCCAAAGGAACAGCCATTCTTTCCCTGAAACACTGACAGCACTCATTTTTAACGTGCCAAACATTTGATTCATTGGAAGAGAAGTGGAAGCTGTAAGTTGTGTCAATTCACCCTAAACAAGAATATGAATAGATTTCCTCTTGAAGCTGCATAAAGCCATGCAGATGTTTCGCTGGTAGCTGCCAAGGTTTTGAGATCTCCGCCAGTAAAAATTATGTCAAAACCCAGACACAATAAGGGTGAATGATCTTTTTGTTTTCGCACAAGGACTAGAGAATTTACATTTTAAAATTTAAACAACATCATGCCTTTCCAGACACCGTAGATTATTCTGAGGAGCAGCTGCATTGTGAAAGAATCCTGTCGAATAATTCATATGAGGGATAACATTGCTGTGTTGGATTTCAAGGGGACATACAGGGCTTTTAAAAAAATATTCACCACCTTAGATGTTATATCCTTTTATTTCAAAAATCAATCATTGAAAATTTCATTTAAAACACAAAAGACAAATGTCTCTTTAAGGTCAAAGTGAAAACAGATTTCTACAGTTAATGTGTCTCAAGTCATTGTAGTATAAAGATACCTGTGTCTGAAAGGTCCAGTCACTAGTTATTGAGTATTCCTGGCTACCATTACAGCATGAAGACAAAAGAACACTTCAAGTAACTCAGAGAGAAGGTTATTGAAAAGTATATGAAGTAAGTTACTGAGAAGTCTAAGTCAAGGGATTAAAAAAAAATCCAAGGTACTGAACATCCCCTGGAGTTCAGTTAATATATCATCAAGAATTGGAAGGAATATGGCACATGTGTAAATCTGCCTAGATCAGACTGTCCTCACAGATAGTGCCTTCAGACAGACATGGTTCTGGTTCTAGCTCTGTTTTGGAGTCTCAGAATCTTGGTGCTTTCTAATGAACCTGCCCACGTTCACACCAGTTTAACTGGAACCAAAGAGGGGGGATGTTACTCTGCGTTACTCTGGGGATTTCTTGACTAATTACTTTGGCTGGCATTCAGGTGAACCCAGCCTTCGCCATCTCTGCCGCAAGTTTGGCATAAAACTTGCTCTCGCGTAATTGCAACCATAAATTTTGCCTCCTCAGCAGACCACTTTTTCTCAATTCTCTGCTTGTCTTCACAAACGGCCACCTATGATGTTGCAATTCGCGAGGAAGAACCAAGTATTTTTTGGTTCCAACGGAGAACCAACTTCTCAGGTACTAAACCATTTTTTTTTTTTTCTGTTTGAACTCAGCAGCCAGTTCAGAATTAGGTTTGGGAGCCATAACCAGCATGGAGCCCTGCCAGTCTGAAAGGCCTAAAACTGAGTCATGGTGCAAGAAGGAGACTAGTAAAAGTACCCAGTGCTTTTTAACAGACACAGTTATGGTTCTGGTTCCGTTCTGGAGTCTTGTAACCTTTTGGTGAACCAGCCCATGTTCAAACCAGTCTTTCTTGCTGTCCTGGTATTCCTTCTTCAGTTTTTTGAGTTAATTAATTATTTGGTCTGGTGTTGAGGGGAACCAAGCCTTCGCCATCTCTTCCACAAGTTTGGCACATAACTTGCACCGCCCTGTCAAAGCCCAGATCTCAACCAAACATTTTGTCTCCTCAGCAGACCACTTTTTTTTTTTTCATCTTCCACTTGTCTTCATAACCTAGAAAGTGAAACACACACTGATGATGTTACGGTTCCCAAGACAGACCCAACTTTTTTTGGTTCCAGTGGTGAACCAACTTTTCAGGTTCAGAACCAATTTTTTTCAGTTTTAAGGGGCCGTCCGTTTCAAAATTAGGTTCAGGAACTGGAACCAGCTCAGTCCATGCTAACTTCTTCACCAGTTACTACCGTTGCACTTCAACTAAATCCCGCCTTAAATAATTGTTACAGTCATTGTTTGACCAGGGTCAAGTATTTCAGCATGAATCTGACCAATCCATTGGCTTTTCAAGGTAACTACACAGAATTTTATTTTGACTACAGGGGACTGTGTTAAAGGAAAGGGAAAGATTTTAGTCACCTTAACAGGAGTGGATGTGCAAAGGCAAGAACAAGTGTAAATCTTATCAGAGTAATTTCCATGTGCTTTCTTCTGTGGTTCAAACATTTACAATCTAAAAAGGGTAATCTGTTCTCAAACTCCATGACCAACTGTCAGGTTCAAGCCCAGTGATCAACTAGGCTTGAACAGAAGGAGTAATGACATCACAGCCTCTTTATCCAACACACTTAGCTGAATGTAGGGCAGCACATTCAGATAAGTTGGAGAGACAAATATGTCCAGTTCATTTAGCAATTCTTGTATCACTTCTTTATCACACATTAAATGATTGTTCTGTATTTACTTACCAGTTTACTGCTAATCTTGTCAGTAAAATTACTTATTAGCAGCATGAGGTTATGATTGTACAGTCATGTTTCTATGAGCCAAGAAATATTTCTACAATTCAATGGGTTTAACTTTTAAATACTTTGAGACAATCTTACAGGCTTTCATGTCCTCATGCCTCGATTACTGTAACAGCCTTTAAACCTGCCTCAGAAAAAAAACAGCCAGCCTCTGATAGACTCCAGTCAGAGAGCACTCAGCTGTCAGGCTTTTGACCAGGACAAGAAAACACAACCATATCACTCTTATGTGAGCAACGCTGGCTGCCTGTATGTCTTAGTAATCGATTTCAAGATTTTACTGATTATTTTCTAAGCTCCCCTGGCCTTTCTTCTACTTATATCTCACAAGTCAACATGCACATTAAGATCCTTGCAGAGGTCTTCTGTAGTTTCCAAGTACCAGACTGAAAAAATAAAGGACAGAGTGTTTTTTTTTTTTTTTTTTTTTTTTTTTTTGATGGCTCCAAAACTATGGATCAATCTGCTGGAGGAGATCAGGTCAGCTGAGTCAGTGATCTCTTAGAAACCCCTGCTTCAGACATGCTTTTATCCACCAAACTTCCCTATTTTACTGTAAATTAACTGGAATTTTTCTTTTTTAATTGTTTATAAGAATTTTTTTTTTTATTTTATAATTGTTGTTTTTGCTTTATGAGCTGCCTTTTTATTTTACTGTACTTGTAAAGCACTTTGTAAAATTCAATAGCAATCTTTAAATAAAGCTTATTGTTTATATGGGTAGTAGCAGTAAAAATGTTTTTATTATTACAGGTATTAGCAGGCCTGCCCACAGAATTGACTGGACCCCTGACAAATGCAATGCATGGGTCATCCCAAGTTGAGATTTATTGATGGTATCAATGCGTTTTTGAAGAATCAGTACCATTGGTGATAGCATCCTGGCTAGCAGTTAGCTCATTTTGAAGCTTAAAGAGTGTCAAGCTATTACGAGGTTTTGATGTTGAAATTATTTATTGTGCCATTTATTAACCCTTTTTAACCAATTTTTCCACCCATTCATGGCACTTTTATTTGCCACTTTTTTGCACTTTCTACCCATTTTGCCACTTTTAAAATCCCATTTCACCACTTTTTTTTCCAACCATTTTTGCCACTTTGTGTCACTTTTGTGCTTGTTTACCCATTTTTGTCACTTTTAACCCATTGTTGCCACTTAAAACCAACTTTTGCCACCTTTTGATGGCATTTCAAAGCTTTTGCTCTCATTTTGCCACTTCTTAAACCCTACACCCTTTTTTTCTACCCACCATTGCCCTTTTTGCATACATTTTTTTCTACCTTTTGCCTATTTTTACCATTTTTTAAACCCATTATTACTTATTAACCCCATTTTGAACTTTTTAACTTATCTTTGCCAATTGAAACTCATTTTTGCCATTTTTTTGATCCAGTTTCATCACATTTCCTACCAAATTTTTGCAACTTTTTAATCAATTTTTACCATTTTACTCCCCACTATTTCGCCCTTAAGCCCATTATTGCCACTTTTCTGCCTATTTTTGCCTTTTTCAACCCATCTTAGCTGCTTTCCACCCCTTTCCACCTCTTTTAACACCCACTTTTAACCACATTTTACTACTTCTTACCCCATTACTGCTGCTTATAACCATTTTTTGCCACTTTTAAACCCTTTTTAACACTTTTACTCCCCGTGATTGCCCCCTTTTGTTAATTTTTTGCATCTTTCTACCCATCTTTGTGGCTTTGGACCCCCTTTGACCTTTCTTTTAATCCATCTTTGCTACTTTTAACAGCTTGTCACTACTTGTTAAACCCATTTTTTGCCTTTTTTGTCAAAATTATTCTATATTTTTTTACTTTGAAATTGTCTCAGTTTCTTCCTCATTATTTTCTGGCATTGCCAACTTTCATCATCAGGGCTTAGCTACAATCTGATTTAACTTCCATAAAGGTTTAGTTGAGTGTGACCTTCCACATTGTTTGAATTACAAAGAAAGGTTATTATGTTCAAAGAGAAGGGGTTTACATTTTGTAGAAAAAAAAAAAAATTATCCCTCCTCATGGGCAGCCTTGATTATAAGTATTATTAGTAGTAGGATCAGTATCATTATTATCATAATTAAATGAATGTGGCTGGCAGGTAAGCATGCAGCTTTTAGTCTAAGTAAAATAACTCAGAAAAAGGAGAAAAAAAGGACTCCTTTTACTTCCCATGACATTACACCCAAAATAAAACATTCTCACCAGCCAAAGTGGTTTGACTGTTTTGATTTTATCAACTAAAATATAATTTTCTCCTCTACTCGCTCAGCTCTTCATATGACCCCAGCAGACGTGATTGGGCATCAGTTCTTGCCCCAGTAGTCCTGGATGATGCCATCAGGAATGGATGTGGTCTAGATACCACACAGGCCTCTCAGTAGCATGCCAGATGCAGCTTTGCCACCCGTGGCACCATCTCAACCTTTTGAAATTTAACGGTTCATGTACGTCAGGGCTGAACCATCTGGCCCTCTGAAGCCTTTTAGCAGTGAAGAGATGACTTTGGAGGTGATGAAATGGACAACCTGGGCTACATAAACATTTATTAATTTAATATTATGACTTTTGATCTTTGTTAGTACAATGAATTTCTCTATGAACATATTTTTCTGCCTTTTTTTTTTCAAAAGGCATCCATCATTTCCTTTGGCTGAGACAGGTCTTAATATGAGTTCCTGTTTGGAGAGAACCAATCTGTTCCTCAGTTTTAGCCTGGCTGTTTACCAGTCTCACTCTCATATTTCATGACATGTGTTTTTTTGAATATTGTGATTCTTTTATCCATCTTTTAGGAGGTGGATAGAAGTGTTGTTAATTTTAATCCTCATTCTTGAGCATAAATTGAGAATACTGAAACTGGGGGTAAAAACAGAGATAGAAATAAACAGTATGTTTTGGACACTTTAGACCCTTAAATGGTACCCTGGGCACTATTTAAAATGCTAAAAACAGCAGAGCCTATGCCAGAACTTCACCTTAGCGATGTTTGCATTCTTTTATAATCTTTCCCCTAACAAAGCTGCCAGGAAGCAAGAATAAAAAAAGTATACACAGTGTAATTTTCAAGGAATTCAGTTCAATAATGCTGCTGTTTTTGGGAAATCAAGGGCAACAGATTCTTCAGCATCAAGCATTTTGCTGATTTGTTAGTCATATTAATAGTATCAGCATTACTGCCAGGGGTCAGAGTCAGTGTTCTGGGGCAGTAATGCTAGTTAAAAGCACTAGTATAAAAGCCAAAGGGGCGGGGGTGTTTTCTTAACAGAAGTGTTTTTCTTAAAAGAAAAAGAGCCAGTATCCTACGACTGGCCTTTTATCTACAGCCGGGCATAGCTATACCATGCACTTTCAAGCCTAGTCTGACCAGATTTTAGAGTTGTGCAACTGGTTTGCTGTGCATTGTTTGTGGGGACATGACAGCTGACCTTAGCTCAATTAACTGCTCCTGACATGGATCATTTTCAGACATGTCTGATATTTTGGCTGCACACGCTCAAACGGAGAGCAGAAACACAAGCAGGTTCCCAAACATCAGGGCATTTATCCTGTGCAAACTTTTGTACAGCATCTGAAATGACCATGACCACTGCAGGAAGGCCTGTCTGATGCACCATCCACATCGAAGATAAAAGAAGGAGCAGGACACATTTGCAGCTGTCCAGCTGGCTGTGATGATTTGGCTTTTGCAGACAAGTTGTTTTTAAGAGGTGGTTCTTTAATGTGAATCATGGGAACGAACCTAACCCAAAGTATATGGTTTGGTTCAGAATCATAAATGCACAAATATCAACAATGATTAAAAGCATTGCTAATTTCAACGGTTTGATAAAAGCGGTGGGTCGTAGGGTACCAGATGGGGGGGTGTTTTGGCTCTGAAAGATCTGCCTCTTACTGAACTGAGTCAAATGATCCAGATCAATGCAAAGAGCTTAAACTTCCACTATTATAGTGGACAGCGATGTTTATTATTTAACAGTAGCGTGAGCACATTGAGTTTTGGTAGTGATAAATGTTTCAGTTGCCGAACAATGCTGACATTAGGCCACTGCTATTAAAGAGTTGGGCACATTCAGCCCAAGTTCTGATAAAACTGGCGCTTTAGCAACATCCACACTAAGCTCTTCCGCCATAATTGCATCAGCCTCTTGTTGCTACTTGCGTACGTCATGATTCCGCCGCGCATGAAAGTACTGCCCCCCGTCACAGATTGGTCCTGTCACTTTCTAACCGGGCCCAAACGGTTCAGACGGGAACTTTGGAAGGAACAAGGAAACGGGCGTATCCATCCGCTTTGCAAGGTTGGTGGATAGGCATTCAGAAAAATGCAAATGACCAGCATTGATATTTTCTTGTTTTCCCTTTGAATGCAGAATTCTAAACCATTTATGTATAAATATGGTTTGTGCAATATTGTCATGAAGTATGGATGCCATTCATTAGCCCTTAAGCTTGGTACCCTGGATGCATGACACCAGCACGAGGTGAATCAATAATTGAATCAATACCTTAATCTGTCCAGCAGTCAGTTGATCAATAAATTGATAAATCAATCAGCTAAGATCTACACATGATTTACAGGAACCAAAGGAAGTCATGCAGTCGGACTAATTTTCCTGGAGTTAATCTCTTTGGATGTACAGCGTGACACATTATTGTAAAGTGGTGTCACTCATGTTGTGTCACACAGACAGCAGATCTGAGACAGCACTGTCACTGTCCTTCTGCCACTCAACTGACACTTGAAAACAGGGTGTTCAGATGTGCACTGGGCTGTGATCTGAGCTGTAACACTAGCTCCATGCGTGCACACACACATGGTAACACACACCCTCACATACACACTCATGTCGCTGGCTGTTATAGCCTGGGTGGTCTGGAGGAAGAGAGAGAGGCAGAGAAAGAGCAGTATATCTGAGGGGGAAACATTAGAAGGGCATCTCTTATGTTTTCCATTAAGGTAACAGAGATGTGATGGCAGGGATGTTGGACCAGATAAGAACAGAAAGAGACATAAATGGAAATGGAACGCTTTTTTTCATGGATGGCCTCAGGCTAACATGATTTTACTGTGACTCTAAATCTTGTACTAGTGTGTCAGTGTTAGGTAAGCTTTCTATTTAAAATTTCCACGACATACTGTAGGTCTCAGGTAAATTACACACTGAGTTTTATTAGTTCTGTTAGACCATGCATGTTGACTTAGCAGGATATAAAATTGATTGTATTGTATCTTATTGCCATAATCAAATCTGAAGACATTTTGATCATAGCGGTAATAGTAAGTCAGGAATCTAAACTGCAGCATAAGAACAAAGTTTGAATTTGGCGTCAAGGCCTCAACCTTGTCTTTCATTCCTCTGACCTCTTGCTACTTCGATAGACCACCAGCTGGAAGGATGTTTGTCAGGTGACCGTTGAGAATTACAAACATCAGATATTTCAAAGTTTTAGCCATAGTTGTCCACCTGAACTCACTTAAAGGCACAGCCTCATGTATGCTTTTTCTGTCCTAAACATGCTGATTCCACATGAGAAATTGCAGTTTTACTACAATTTGGTTGCTCTTCAATGTCAAAGTGAAAACAGATTTCTGCAAAGTAATGTCAACTGAGTAAGGATAAATAATACAAACTCTCCATTCTTCTTTGCAGAACTGCTTGATCTCTGTCAGGTTGCACAGGTATCGGGCATGAAAAGTTGTCCGCTGAGAAGCAACCCCACAGCATGATGCTGCCACCACTGTGCTTCACAGTGGGGATGGTGTGTTTGTGGTGATGTGCAGTGTTTGGCATCTGCCAAACATAGCTTCTTGTCTGAGGGCCAAGAGTACCATTTTGGTATCATCAAACCAAAGAAGTGACTTGACCGCTTGACCATGCTGCCTCCAACATGCCTTTGATGAACTCTAGTCGAGATTTACCGTTTTCTTCAACAGTGGCTTTCTCTTTGTTACTTTCCCATAAAGCTTTGACAGGTGAAGAACCTGTATACAGAGGCTCCCCCATCTATCCCATCTCTGCTGCTGAAGCTTGTAACTCCTTCAGAGTAGTCATAGGAGTCTGGGGGGGCCTCTCTCACTAGTCTCCTTTTGCACAGTCACTCAGTTTGTGAGGAACGCCTTCCAATTCTTGATAGTGGATTTAACTCAAACGTAAAGGCTGTTTAGCACCTTGGATTCTTTTGGGGGGACAGACCCGGTCTCTATAACCTTATCAGATGTCTCAGTAGGTTCTCAGTCATTCAGGCCAGCTCTGACGAGCTTTAACTCTAAAACTGACTGAGGCCAGAGAGGAATATAACTCTTTGTTGACCATCAAAATGCTAATGATTGGGTGGTCACCTTATTAGTCATTGACCTACTTACCAATCAGCAATGTTTATCACTGCAGCCCCACTTCATAGTTCTTTGCATCTGGGATGTCCTGAGCAGAGAGTTCTAAGTAGGGTAGATTTTTATCCCCAAAACTAAATTTAGACCCTTGCACTGAGTTCCTAAGAAGATCCAAAGCTATTGAAATTTAGAAAAAAAGAAGAAAAACATTTTTGAAAAAAGATGAGGGTGCCCCATTCAGTGCAAAAATACTCATTTCTTACTAAAGGGTTAGTGTATGTGGTATGTGTGCTATGGCACCTGTAAAAGGAGAAAAACTGACAGAAGGTAGTGCCATTTCAGGGCCAAATTCTGAATCCTTAAAGATAATTTCCAAGCAGCTGGTTGAGTAAATGTCAAATAACATTCCAACAAATCAAACACCCAACCCAGGGAGTCTTTGTGTTATGTGGCACACATCTCTGGGGAGTGCCTGTTATTTACACCCTCTCATCCTGTCTAGGTTGGTGCTGTGAGGATGCATCACATTCTCACTTTGTTGTAGATCAGCTTTAGACTGCTTTAACTGTCAGCCATGGCCCTTTAAATCCCACAGGGCCCATTCTATTTGCACTAGCCATTAGCCAAGGAAAAGGGCTCAGTCTGTCGCCCAGCTTATTTAGCAAGTCTTTGTTTGTTTTTCCCTTGCTGATTCCCATTTCATCATTGCAATCCTCGCTCCTCATTGATACAGCGTGCATATTCTTTTTTCGTTCTGTGATCCAGTGTATAAGTTTGGGGAATAGTTTGGGGGGTTCAAAGCTCTAAAGGAAGGTCTAATCACATGCAGGCATGCTGTCAGAGGCTTTAATCGCCTTTGTCAGCCATGTCTCTGAGTTCAGAGAGGGGCCGACATCTCTGCATGATACCCACTGCTGTGTTCATACTGTAGATACATGAACTTTGAAAACAAAGGGAGGAAGGCAGAGACAGAAGGCTTTGATCAGGCAAAAGTTGCCAGTTGCCATTGCTGTACAATACTATACCATACAAAAGTTTGGTCAGACAAAGGCTGAGTCTTTGAGAGAGCTCCAACAGATAAAGGCATGGCTGATTTTCATTGCAGAAAATTGACTCCAAGGCCAAAGTCCTCAACCGTCAAAGTGAAGCATTGTTCTGGCAGAGCATTTTTCATGCTATTGGACAACAAAGTGAGTCACTATAATTTCACTACCGCTGACAACAACAGAACATGTCCAGAGTCTCTGACTTTTGCCTGGAAAATACAGCAACTGTTTTCATCCATGTGACAATGCATTTCTAGGCTGGCACTCACAGGTTCTCAGCTGTTTAAGAATGGAATTCATGTAGGGAGGAAGTTATTAGTTTGAGCCTATAGCCACCCGAGCAAATGACATGCCCCCAATGGTACCTGGACAGGATTAAAGGGGGGATAAATAGGGGGAAACGAGAAAAGGGATGTGAACGTGGATTGCAAGAGAACGAGATAAAGATGAGACGGAGGGGGAGAGTGGGGGAAGATAGCTGAGCCACAAGTAAGTTTTGCAGTGTTAAAAATGATTTGTGAACATTGTTTACATCATTTAAGCACTTTTGTTTCTACCCAAAACTCCTCATTAAAATATTTGAAATCAGACTAGCTTTAAGTTTGTCAAATGGAACAGTTAGAGTTTTTCATGCACAATTCCCATCCTTTACAGTCCTACTTGCAATCTAAGTGGTATGAACTGAGATAGAGTTTAGGGACATTGTCTGCTTTCTTCTCTTACATTTGAAGAGACTTAAAGTATTAAAATCAGGAGGGACTTGAACAATAATTTATTCAGCAAGCATCATTTTGCTCACAAGTCGGCCATTGTTCCGACCTCATTGTTTCTTCTTCTATTGGTATTCTGGCAGGTGTTTCAAAGTTTGGTGCTGCAGTTGCTACTTAAAGAAATCTGTGAGGCGTCCCTGAATGATAACGAATCGCTGTGATATCTCCACGGCACTTGGGTGCACTTGGACCCGGCTTCAGCGCAGGACCATGAAAGGAGAATGATCTCCCCTGAAAGCCTCAAATGACATGTTTAGGGGGAAGTTTAAAAAGTTGTCCACATGTAGGTTGCATGTTATGTTCATCAGGTTTCCTGATATATAAAACCAATGTAAATGTTTGTTAACTTGTTCATTACATTGATAGATGAAAGGTTGAACTGACATTAAGCTTCAGTGTGCAACTTCAAGAGCAGATGTCCAGTAGATTTCTCACTATAACCCAGTTTCACAGACTAACACATACCACATCACCTCCACTTCTCTCCCACGCCCTCTTCAGTGTTCTGACTAAGTGAAGCCATTGGTAGGCCTGATCTCCATTCAGATATGCAGCACAAAGATGATTCAGTTCTTTTTTTCTTTGAACTATTTTAAACCAAACATGCATGAAAAATGCTTCAGCCTCAGAGCGAAACAAAAGCAAGCTGAATGAAGTGTAAACATAGAGCTGAGAACAACAAAACCAGAGGGAGTTATACATCATATGTTTAGCTAGAATCAGTTACTCTTACTTATTAAATTATTGTAAATAAATGAATAGCTGCTACCATCAAAAAGTAACTGAGTTACTACATTGTTTTGAGAGGTAACTTTAGCACCAGATCTTTAAAACTCCTATTAGGTACACATTGTTTAGTGTCAACACCTTGCTATCAGTCTGTTTAGTCCTGGTCCACATATCATGGAGTTTTAAAATCAAGTCTTCTCTGTTTGAATTGTTTGGATCTTCCTTGTTCTACCAAGGTAACTTCAGCTGCACCTGGGTCTCTGGTGTTTGAAGGACTGGACCCTCTTGAAACTAGTTTTGTGTTATTCGGCTTTGTGCTTTGTGAAATTGAATTTCCTATTCTTGATGGTGGACAAAGTTTTCCTTCCTGCACACTGTCTGCAACTCATCACACTCTTGTCCTTGTGGAGAGAAAACTTGTGTCAAAAGATGGAAAGCTAGACAGAAAGCACATACCTGAATGATTATCAGTCACGGTGTGAAGGAAATTCTTCCTCCTAGGATGAGAACTTTGCTGATGCTAGTGTTACCTCACCTGCTGAATGTCAGTAAACCTGAGCCATATGTAGCCCTGTTCAGGCAGGCACATGTAGCTGAATGGACAAGTGGGTCCAATCACAGTCAAAAAAGCAAAAGTTTAGACCCTCAGCTTCTGTATTTTATATTTCAAAGTGTCCTTTGGCAAGACACTGAACACCAACTGACCCTTCGCTAAGCCCCTCCTCCTTGGTTGCTGTTGCTATGCCTGTGCTATGCCTATTTCAAGCTTTCACATCTGTTCCACCCTATAAGCAGGGGTTATTCTGCAGTTCTAATTTCTCAAAAAAAAAAAAAAAAAGTTTGAAAATATCACAGAAGTTGACAGAAACATCTACAGTATGCTTGTGAAAGCTGCATTCATGTATTGTATTATCTTACATCTGACATCTCTCCTCTTTTGGCTTTGGGAGAGCAAAAAAATTCAACACCCTACTCTCAACATTTGGAGTCTCTGCTGACAGATTTGCAAGCTCACCGCTACAGCATACTAGCTTCTGCTGACCTCCTTTGCTAAGGTAGGCGTGGACAGTGGCTGTTTTAGGGAGGGGCTTAGTACAGGGTCAAGGTTCTTGCAGTTTTCTTTAATTTATAAAAACTAAAGATTCTGTCAGAAATATTTCTTTTGAGGAGTCCTTGTGAAGAAATGTTCATGTTATTGAGAAAGTGGAAAGAAAATGTATTCAAGAACATATTTTTCTGGTGTTGTGATATAGGTTTGTATTTTTGATAATGAAATGCAGATAGAACTCCTGGCATAGAATCAAGCATTGCATTTCCTGCTAAATGTCATCAAATAAAGCTAATATAGCAGAGAAAGAGCACAAGCTATTGAGGTGAATTTAATTATCTGCCCTCCTAATTTATTTTCTAACATGAGATTTATCATGCAGTAAAAGTGATTTGTGTGTGTGCGTGCGTGTGTACATCATCTGCATGCATTCTTAGATGGGTTGAATTAAATTACAACTGTTTCTTTCTGTTGACCTTGAACCAGTTTATGAGTCTTCACCTGAAGGAAGTGAAAGGGATGACTATGTCGGGCAAAGTTTGAAAGTCTGCCTTACCTGAGGGGTCACAAACTTGCTTTCTCAAAGATTGTTTAAATATAGCACAGACAAAATGGGTTGCAGAGGAAATATCCCAGAGAACATTGTCAAAATGACTTTGGTGTGGAGCTCGGTTAATGATGCCATAGCTAATTGATATTAGAGTGAAGGATCAATGGAGCACTGCTGCCAAGGAGAACAGCTTCATAGTAAGAAGTTCCTCCCCAAGGTCATATACTGTTACTGTAATATTGACCTTCCTGTTCCCTCCTGACACTCCGTCCAAATCGCATCCTGTTGTTATCGTGCAGCCATTCAGGTATCTGTCTTCTCTTTCATCCACTACATCCTCTCTGTGTGATGGCCTCTGTGGCAATACATCAAAGTTGAACAGTGAAAACACTTTAGGAGACACTGTTAAGGCAAGTGATCCAAGCCTATTTTTTTAGGGAAACAAATGAAAGAAAAAAAAAATCAATATGATCTCAGATTTACAAATTACAAGCAGGCATCAGGGACGGCTGGTAAAAATGTGGAAACAGGTCTATCATTCCTTTTTCCTATACAATAAGGTGAGGAAATTACTCTTCAAATAGCTGAAGACAATTGTTTTGAATTCTGGTGTTACCTAGGGAACAATTAGACCTAATCATTACATGATTTATCCGAATGGATTTGAAGCACTGAAGCATCTCTTATATTTACTTTTGTAGTGTAAATAAGTGGCAGGTATCACGACATACAGTGCTTAACAAATTTATTAGACCACCACTCAAAGTAAGGTTTATGCCACAGCTGCCCTAAATGAACAGCATTGGTAATTACCAAAATCATTTTTTATGTTTCTGCAATGGTTAATACGCCAATATGTGGAAGCTCTTTAACCCAAATGATATTTTTAATGCTAAAATATAATTATTATTGTTATCCATGAATTTTCAAACTTACTGATTTATAAAAAACTGAAAAAAATAGTAAAGCACATTATTATTTCTTGATTACTATGTCAAATTATAGTTATTTACTTACATTCCTGAACAGAAAAAATAGTTTTAGTGGTTGAATGTTATGCTTGATTAAATTTTGACTTCTCAGAGAAGCCCAGTGAGTCGGCTCAAATTTGGATATAAAATGGTGAATTCAGTTTGAAATTCCTCATTCCTGTTCAAAACAGTAAAACATGGAGAGCTCACTGAAAATGAGAGTTCGCATTAAAGCACTTCATGATGCTGGATGGTCTCTGAGACAAATATGACAGGTGGTCTAATAGATTTGTTAAGCACTGTACCTCCTCGCTTCAATGATCTAAATACATTGTTGCCACTAACCCATTTTTGCTTCTTCATTCCAAAACTTTTAAAATATTTTTCTGGCCATTTTTGACATTTTTGACCCATCATCGCTGTTATATGCCTTTTGTTTCCCCTTCAAACCCATTTCAGTCAGTCATCTCACGTTTGTAATTTTTTCAAGCATTTACTATGGCAGCATAGCATAGTTTGGCATCAGGCTCTGACTTCATCACCCCTCACAGATTTACCTTACATGCAGAATTGAGGAGTGATAAGATAACATTGTAAACCCCCCGGTCGGAGCCAACGGGTGGATGCTGGGGTGGAGGTGGGTTGAAGCGAGAGCACAGTGCTGATCCAGGGCAGAGCAGGAAATTGCAGAGCAGAAGAAAAGACCAGAAATCTTGCAGCTCAAATGGACCACTGAATTAGGAGGTTATGAGTCATGTGATTTGATTAAGATGCACGTCAGGTGTGAATCATTGAGCTCGAGATTACTGCACTAACTTGCCGGCTTCATCACATTTTTAAAACGTGACACCATTTTGCCTTCTTTAACCAATCTTTACCAGTTTTAAATCCTATTTAACCACTTTCCTACCCTTTTTTTCTGTTTTAAGCAACTAAGCCACTTTTTAGACCCCTTCTACAACTTGTTATGCCAGAGTTTGCTACCGTCAATCCATTTTTCAAAAACATTTAATCTATTGTTGCTTCTGTTTACCCATTTTTTCCACTAGTAACCACTTTCTCGGGCCATTTTTGCCCAGTTAAACAGCATTTCACTATTTCTTATGCACATTTCTGCCATTTTTCTGCCTGTTATTGTCTCTTTAAATCTATTTTTGCTACTGTAAACCCATTTGGGCCACTTGAAAGCCCTCTTCAACACTTTTTCTGCCTGTTATTGGCACTTTAAACCCATTTTTGCCACTTTCCGTGCATGGTTCCTTTGTTTGGAATAAGGCCCTGACTTTCCTCTGCTTCAAAAGACCCGGTAAATGATGTCACTTAATAATATCAACAAGTGCTCCTCGTGTTTCCCAGGTTAGTGCTAGCGCCCCTTTGTCCTCGTTAATAGGTGACCTTGATTTCTTTAACGAAAAGAAGCCACAGCAGTGTACTCTGCCACTCCTTTTACCTTCTATATCTCAGCTATCCTTTCTCTTCCAAATGAAATGGCTTGAATATTGAAGTTTAAAATCAAGGGTAATCATTGCTTCAATTTTGATGGACCATGGCTTTGCTACCCTCCATAGGCCCCTCTATTACTCTGGGCCCCCAGAAAGCTCCACCCCTTTGTCCTCATTAATAGGTGACCTTGATTAAAGGTGACAACAATTTTTAAAAAAGTTAGTAACATTACAGCCTGTTGCTTAGTCAAAGGAACTGAGTGCTGTGTCGGGTCCCACAGCACACACTGCAGGAGCATGTGCTACACACATCTGCTAAATAAATATTGCATCACTGCTGGCTGTTAAATGCTCTCAAAGCAAAAAGAGGGCTTTTTTCATCATAATAAACCTGTTATTCATAGAAAGACTTCTATTATGTGTTTGTAAAGTTAATGTCACCGGTGGGGCTTGTCAAATGAAGCATAACGTTTTTCATCCATTCATAGGGCTCACTCTCCATCTCACTCTGTTCATCCCTACTCTGGTGATCAGCTGATAAGGGGCTTCCATTCTTAAAGTACAGAACCAATCGGATATAGACACAACCTTTATGGACCAATCATCTTGCTGCTGTCAAACTTTAAATCAGTTCACTTCTCTGCTGCTGTCAACTTGTCTTTAACGCGTTCTTTCACCTCCTGTTCTGATTATCTGTGTCCAGGTCCGGCTCATGCTACACCATCAGTGTCTGGTGTGTGTGTGTGTGTGTGTGTGTATGTTATTCTGGCCTCTTTGAAGGCACAATTGAGTCTAGTCCCCAAATACATAGCACATAGTTTATTCTTTTCCAAAACTGTACGGTTAATTATAGCAGACTAAGAGATGACACCTCTTCTGAATGAAGTACATCCATTGAACTTAATCAACTTTTTAGATTACAGACTGTTGTCTTTATCTATTGTTCCTACTTGTCTTTCTCTTTCTGCTTCCTCCCCTATCCTCTCACACTTTCAGTCTGGTTCTGCTTGAGCTTTCCACCTCTTAAAAGGAACTTTTCCTTTCCATATCAACTTTGCTAAATGTTGCTTGGTGCTGGGCTCATGCTGGATTAATGTTTTGTCTTAAATAATATAGCAGGGTACAGTCAATTGAGGATGTGATACATTATTAAAACTCAGTGTGATGCATTTTGATTTGTAGTGCTGTTAGAATGCATAGTTTGAGAAGTGGCTAGCTGAGGAGTAGAAAAAATTATATTCTGTTTTTTCCACATTTTCCTCTTGTTGATGCATAGGAATGAGTGCATTTCTCTTTTGTTGACCACTAGAATCATGCAGAGCTCATCTGTTGAGACCATGCTTGACACTCATTCACCCTATTAGATTGGGCCCAAAAATTCCAGCCTGACTTATGTGTTTATTCCTTCTAAGCCCATCCCATCCCATCCTGTCCCATTAACGCTATACATTTGCCTCAGCCTGATTTAAAGCCAGCATTTTTGTGATAAATTGGCTTTAATAATTCAAATTAACCAAGTTGTAATGATGGAAAACTGTTCAGATGGGATACTAATAAGCACAAAAAGAAGCATGTATTAAAGACATGGGCAAGTCATTGTATTTGATAAAAAGGGCAGTGAGGATGAGGAGCAGGCCCACAGACATCACCATGAACTGAACACACAGACCTTTTTGAAGGATATCAGACTGACAATAGATGGCTAGGGTTTGCACTGCAATCTACTCACATCATTGGTAAACTTAGTCTTATCAGAACAGAGTACTGAAGTATTTTTCTTTTTCCTGTGTGACTGTGCACTGAACAGCACTATTTCACTGTGTGCTAGCAATAGGAGCAAGCTGGCAGTGCCGCTTTTAAACAGCTTTTCTCCCTTATTATGTCTAAAACATAGAGTCATAGATATAAGTCTTAGGCATGTAGGGCACTAAGGATTCATCATGGGGCCTGATGTGCCACAACCCAGGCTGGGTGGGCACAGTCAAGCTCAACACATGTTGCCATGTGTGTTGGTCAGCAGCAAAGGTCAAGCTCAATGGCATCCCTTTTGTCTGGGCCTTTTCACCCCTGGTAATGCACCTGGAGACTGCCAGCGGGTTTCAGGCCTTTGGTACATCCATAGCATAACCAGGGATTCATGGCAACCCTACTACTCAACCCGTGGCCAGCATTTCTGAACCGTTATCTAGTGAAACTCAAGTCACCCCCATCAAAATTAATCAAAAACACACGTTGTACATCCTGATGGCTGGCAAAAGATTAAAAGAATTAAAATATTAACAAGATAAATCTCCTGAGTAATCTTTTCATACCATAAGAGTGCCTTCATTTTCATAGAAAGGTTGGGATGTTAAGAACACACTTTGATAAATCTGGGTGTCAAATATTCATCATGAAGTTGTGTAGACCTCAAAAACACACTTAGAGACATTTCTCACTCCAACACCTGCTGAACTTAATAAAGAAAAAGACATGAATCTTAAGGAATGTGCACATAAGCTTACTCATTCCCTAAATGTCAAAGGATTTCAAGAAAAGAGTGTATGAGACAATTCTGATTATTTACATCCTGATGGCTAATGATGTGCCGATTAGTGCTAATTCTTGATTAAATTTAAAGCATTTTGAAAGTGCTTGACAATGCCGAAAGGCTGAACTTGGCCATGCTTACTGGCCACATCCACCTCTTTTTTTCCATACCCCTAGTAACATGTAAGAACATCCAGAGCACAACCTAGGTTGTGTCAATCCCTCTTCCCACCTGATGGTGCCCTCAGGCGGCTTACTCCCCATATCTACGCCTTACTTCAGCCTCAAACAAACCTAAAACTTCTGCACAGCATTGTAAAAGGCCCATTCTGGGCCATAGGCCAGCCTCAGACAGAGTATCTAACCTCTACTTTAACTGTCTCCTTGAGGAGAGGAATCACAACATGGTGACATTGCAAAACATAACAAAAAAGAAAAGCGAAAGAAGAGAAGAGTATCATCTGATCCAACCATGAGCCGACTATAAATCCAAGTCCATCTGTGAGAAACTGAAAGATAATTCAATCTGTGACAAAAATCTGTTATCCAATCCAAATCGCCTTCCCATTTCATAACAATGTCTGGTTTCAACAAAATGATTTACAGAAAGCAGATATGAACTTTTTTGGCCAAGTTCCACCTGGATGAATATCTTAGAGTCAAAGGAGCTTTTTCATGGGAAACTGCTTCTTAGGCATGCAAAGGTCAGGTCAGGTATAGGAGCATGATGGTTCAGCACTTCACCACGTCAGCCTGGGCCCTGTACTGCTCTGACCTCCTGATGACCATCGTCCAGGTCCATGCCCTGTCTCTAGGTATCCTCCCAGATGCCCCCTCCACGACACATGTGGTTGCTCCTGGCATTTGGACCAGCCCACCAAGAACTGTGGCTCAGTTGGAAGAATCTGTCGTCCTAAAATTGGAGAGCTGTGGGTTC
Organism: Cheilinus undulatus; assembly: GCF_018320785.1. Classification (NCBI taxonomy): domain Eukaryota; kingdom Metazoa; phylum Chordata; class Actinopteri; order Labriformes; family Labridae; genus Cheilinus; species Cheilinus undulatus. Next base: position 42,286,244 of record NC_054865.1, on the reverse strand, counting down.
AATCCCAAGCTCATGCAGTCACATTTGAATGTGTTCTTGGGAAAGACACTTGACCTAAATTTGCTCCCACTGACTCCATGCCACTGACAAGTCATTTGAATGGGATTGAATGGATGGATGGATGGATGGGATTAGCAAATAATGATGACCAATTCTCCATTCTGTGTGACATCACGCTAGGGCATCAGCGAGTGAATGATAAGGTCTGGGAAAGCTTGTCAGGTGCGTGGGAAAATTCCCATATCAAGCTGTTGACCCTTCCCATCCCTGCTCTCCTGAACACGCCAGCACGAGGATACCCAAAGATGTGCTGAAGAGAAGATGTCACGAAGAAGTCCAGCCTCTGGCCATCGGTCAGTTTCCAGGCCTCATAAGAGTTTGTCCGCATGCCGAGTTACCGGGAACACCACTGTTTTGCTCAGTGAACCCATCGCTCCATGCATGAGTTCAAGTCTGGGGTTGATCTCAGCCTTGCAGTCAGCAGATTGATGCATTGCACTACAAAGGTAGTCGAACTGCTCTACAACTGTCATGCTCTTACTATTTACAGACAGATTTGATGGCAGCATCCAAGGCTTCCCAAAAATGCCTGGATCTTTGTTTTGGCATGCATTCCCAGAGCTTCAGCCCCCTCATTCAGCAAGTTAAGAGCCCCCAAAAGAATGTCTACAATGCATGCAAAGGACCTGATAAGAAATGAGATTAGACCTTCAGTTGCATTTGAAGTTAATTCTTATATTTACAACTAAAATAAAGAAGACCCAAGTTAATAGAATTAGTTCTGAAGTTCAGGTGGCATTTACTGAAAGGTCCCCTAACTTCTCGAGTGTCGTCCACACCAGACATTGGATATTTGTGAATTGATTTAGCGGTGTCAGCCAGCACCGCGCTTAGCCAGAGGCACTAATCTATGTGATGGAATTCATGTGTCTACTTCATATTAAGTTTCCCGTGTTGCTTATTGACCTTTTCATCCAGCATTTTTCCCTCCCTGATGTGAGCCTGCCCCCTTCGCAGAGGCTGTCTGGAGCCATTATTGGGCTGCTTTCTATTCTGCTTCCGGTGAGTGAGAAACACTTAACACTCAGCTTCACTGTTGAGATGGAGGGAAGGAAGGAGAAAGCGGGTTGCAGTATGAGGTGCTGAGGTGCAGTTTTATTACGCCATTTGAACATGATAAACATATGCTAATTCTGGGCTTTTATTCTATATTCATGCTTGATTGAATTTTGTAATAAAAGGTGTCATTTTATAGTTTAATGTGTTAAATACAAACAGTGATACAGAGTTAAGATGGACTCTTATCACCATGGCACATTCATACTGCTGTTTTGTTTTGTTGGCATCTTATTTGCTGTGATTGTATGTCCCATCATTTCTTCTTCTGCGTGATTAGAAATGATTCTCTTAGACACCCACTCCAGCTCTGTGCCCATAGGTACCTACTGTATTTGTTTTTTTTCCTTAGCCACATCAAATCCAACCTGACATGCATGACTGTTCCTGTTTTCAGACGTACATTCATATTCCCACTTCTCCTTTTTACGTAAACAAACACTCTCTCTCCCCAAGCCCACACTCTCCCTTTCTTTCTCTCCTGAAGTCACGCACACACTCACGTTTTTCAATTTGCCTTCTCTCTCAAAGACTACCTCAAATGAAAGGAAACCCTTGTCCTTTAACTCTGATGTGATGAATACCTTTTCTTCTTCATGTTGAAAAGATCCTCCCTCCATTTGGCCTTTTAGCCAGCTCAATAAAGAACAGTACTTGATTAAATCCTATTAGCACGCTTATTTGAATCAAGAGGACCTTGATAAAAATGCAGAATATGATTTCTCTTTCCCACCTACTGTTACTCATGAATTTCTCTCTCATTTGAGGCTTAAATCATAATGACTCAAATACACAGTTAAATGCTGTCTTTCTCTTTCTTTTTCATGATAAATTTCACAATCGTTCCAGCCTAAACATGATCTTCTCTGTTAAATTCATGGTGTTTCTGCCTTTTTGGTCGTTGTTTTAAAGACAAACTCTCACCACTGGGCCAAATGGGACCAAATGCTTTCATGCAATCCTTAAAAATGGTGATTTCAAGAGCACTCCACTGCTATCTTTTTAATTATTATCTGCCTTGAGGCGACTGCTTAGATACAAACAGAATAAAAACCGTGGTGCATACCAATGGTCTGCAAATCACAAGTAAAACATTCCTCTGTGGTCAAAATGAAAATTAATTTGATCGAGTCCTCTTCAAGTAATAAATAATTCCTGGAATAATTTATCTTGATGTATTTGAATCAGATCATTTTAGGAAAATTAATTTTTGTGCACACAGAGCACTTAAATTACCATCCCAGTTAATTCTGGAAATTTAAAAGTTTATTAAGATGAATCTTTGGACAACTGCAGACACAAGAGACATGAATTATCCAATGAATTATCCTTGTATTTAATTTCTTAAAAAAGTTTTCTAATATTTAATTGCTTCAACACAAAGACAAAACTTTTTAATCATCAGGATTTGATTTTTCCTTCAGAGCATTTAGGAATGCACTCTAGGAAATTACTTTTTCAGCTCTTACACAGCAGAGCACTTTTGTGGAGTCTTAAAAACAGACAATCATTAGTTCATCCAGGTGTGTACTGCAGATGTACAAAATATACCCCCTTAAAATACAGCCTCTGTAGCATATTGTCACTTCTAAGTCCCACAAACACCCTCTTACTTGCACTGTTCAGTAGTATGCTGCACTATTGTCCTAGAATGCTCGGCTCTATAATTACTGTTCCTTTCATTTGTTGGTTGGGTAAGAAAATCAGGGTAAGCCAATCACAGTAGAGTGGGTTATAGTTTACCAATGCCATCCTCTGGGGTGTTTTACCATGTGAATTAAGCTGGGTGTGCCACTTCTATCAGCTTTTCTCCCTCATTATGTGGAAATTTTGAAAACAAAGAAAATAGAGATATGCAGTTTGGGAAAGTTTTGGTCTGCTTGTATGAAAAAAGAGAATCCAAATTCAAGATCACAAGTAACCAGAGGAGGTGATTAGCCAAACTGGTTGCTCTCATTGGTGGTTTATTAATAAGCAAAGGTAGACAATCACCTGCAGTCTCATACACACACACCCTGGATTCCCTTATGTTTGAAAAATTGCAGTGAAGTGCCCTCTCTACTGCCCCTGTAGGAAGATAAACTGATGAAGTACCCATCTCAGTGCCCTGGTGGGGCAAAATTGGACAAAGTGCCCTCTTGAGTAGCCTCTTAGTAGACCAAATTTGACAAAGTGCCCTGTTTACTGCCCTTCAGGTAGAAAAATGTGACAAAGTGCCCTGTTTACTGCCCTTCAGGTAGAAAAATGTGACAAAGTGGCCTGTTTACTGCCTTTCAGGCAGAAAAAAAAGCAAAGTGCCCTGTTTACTGCCCTTTCGGTTGACAAAATTTGACAAAGTGCCCTCCAGGATGCCTTTTAAATTGACAATACATGATGAAAATCCCTCCATGCTGCCCTTCCTGCTGACAATATGTGATAAAATGCCCTCCAGGGTTTCTTCCAGTGCGGCAGGGTGCCCTCTCATTGGAGGAAAACTTAGAGGCCTCATGTCCAACAATGGAGAAAATGCAATTAAGTGCTATAATTTCCCTGGTATATAAAGTCCATTTTCACTAGCATCCTCTGTGGTGCATCTTTGTGAAATCAATGGTTAAATGGTTTTTAGTTTCTCATCTGTTTCAGTTGATGTAATCATAATAACACAATATTGAATCTTATCCAGGTCTTGTTACTATTTCATGTTAAACATTTGACCACTGTCAACATAAATGCATTATTGTGATTAGGCACCAAAATTGATGCATTATTTTCTAAATTGTGATTAATCACAGGATTTATTGTCCCTTTCAGCATACTCAGGTTCAGCCACTGCAATGTCTCCTTGCAGCCACAGTGAATTTAAATAAGTCCACAACCACTCCTGAATCTCATATCAAAAAAAAATCAAGAACTCTTAGACAGCTCAGTGGACAATTTAAGTCATCTGCACTTTGTGTTATCAAGCAATTGCCTTTATACTGTTCCCTTGTTTCCTTCTCAATCCATAACAAGTTCATTTTTCCATTAAGCTCATTTCATAATCTTTGATCCACCCAAAATTCCTGAATTTCTTTCAAAAGGCAGTGAGCATGTACTCCATGCTTACATTTGCTAATGTCCTGTAGTTGTAAAGGCTTTGTTAATTGAAGAGTCTTCAACATGTTCTCCTCACCAGCTATGATTGCTCTAAGCAAAACACAGAAGGGCTTCATGTTGCTTTTTGCCTGGGGCTCTTGAAGTATTAAAACCACCTCTGGTTGCTTTCAGTTGGCGAGGAAAAACATATTTGTGGTTATTTGCAGGGAGAGGGAATATGTTGTAAAGTTATGGATAAAAAAAAACAAACACTTTATATCAAATTTAAATGATCATCTTTCCTGTTCTTATTGATATCAAACAAAAACTGAAAGAAAACTTTAAAAAATCCATCTTGCCACACAAAGTGGCAGCAATACATGTGGTTTTGTTTGCATGCCATCACGTTACAAACTGGTGCATCAAGTTGGCATCATGGACTCCTTAGTTCTAAATTAATTTAGACATTTAATATTTTTGATGTTTCTTACATTTTCTGGTAGAGTTATAATGAAAAATAAATGGTAGAAATAGTAACATGTTATTTTAGCCAGTTTACAACAGTACAACAATTTTATTAAACTTTTTTCTTTCTTATTAAAATTTTTTCATAAATTATTGCTATTGGTCATCCATTACATCTCCCACTGGGGTTTGACCAATTTTAAAGCATTTAGAGGTGAAAAGTGGTGATTTTTGGAGATACAAGGTTTTGGCCCGACACCAGCTACAAGCCAAAAAATACTGGGATGTCCACCAGTGATATTCTAGGATTTAAAGTTTGAATTTGCAAGCACCTTGTTAAGGGAACTCTCCAGGAGTCACTGAACCACTGTGATCAAACTTTGAGGAAACATATTTTAAACATGACTAAGGAGGTCATTGCATTGCTGGTATATTTTTCACTCTAACATCTACAATGAAGTAATTGGAAACTGATCGAACTCAATATGAATTAAACAAATAGCAGACAAAGAACATACTTCAATAACCATTGGCTAGAGTTGGGCAGACTGCAATTTGGCCTCTGAATATGAATCAAGCAGTAGGGCTCAGTGCAACATCTTATCTGGGAAACATTAGCACACATAATTCCAAGCACCCATTTATTTGCCTCTAAGCAATTGGGGGGAAAAAGGCAAAGTTTGAGCAGTAATCTTTCATGTAGAAAAATCTGAACCAGTGTTATGAATGAAGAATCATTTGCCCAAAGCTAAAATCTAAGTATGTGCATGTGTGTATGCGCGCATGGGGAGGAGGTGCATGCCCATGTGCATTTTAAAAACCAATTGAAAAATCCAATTTTGATCTTTTCCTAAGTATGCTGGCACTTAGAAAGTAAACAGTGAATCTTATTTGACAAAGCAAAATTGGCTGTGAGGATGCTTGAGGGAACAAAAAAAATATATCAAGCGTGCAGGGTTATCTAGAGGGAAGAGAGAAATTAAATCAAAGCCACGGCTAGCCATTCCTCACCAACTCATACAAGGACAAGAACAAACATTATTAGTAATTGCTTTTTTATTTGATCTTTTCATCGTTTTTTTTCAGATAGATCACAATGAACACAGCCTTTAGACAATAGCAGTTGAAATAATCCATACAAATGAATGTCTCTGGTGGATTTTCTTTTTGCACCAGATGCCCATAATAGTGTGGAGCCCTATGCTATCAGTGTGGGCTTTGGGGAAAGGAGGGGGAGTGAGGGAGGACACTGACAAACATCGGGTGCTTGTTTTAACTAACCAAAATGGCATGTTGTCTCTGTTTGAGTGAAGCAGTGGCTGTCTGAGTCTGCGTGCACCTGCAACAGTGTGAGTCAGAGACCAGGCGCGCTTAGCCACATTCAGCAAGGCTCTGTCCTAATCACTCGGTAAAATCAACAGTCTGAAGTGGGCAAAAAGAACCCACTCCACAGCTGAGTAATACACTGCCAACAGTCTATGATGCTAACAGGGCATAATTAGTCAATAATGAGAGGCCTTGCATTTCGCTCAATCTCCAACTATGAGTTGACCTCAGCAGCAGCGGCCTCTGCTCTATTAGACAGAAAATAGCCTGAGAGAGGGGCCATGGCTTTAAAGAGAACCTTCCATCCACTGGACCCAGCTCATTTCATGCCCACAGGTCGTGAGTGTACAGACAACAGCCGAGCCAGTGGAACGCCATTAGAGGGGACAGCACTTTAGATGTGACAGTGACTGTTTGTGGCAGCCAGACTCAGTAACAGACAATCCTGGGGGTGACCTATGCACTTTGTCTGAAATAATGCCCAAATAAAAGAGAGAGCGCAGCAATAGAGGTTTAATGTGAGTTGGAATTTAATCTTCAGCACGCAGATAAAAGAAATTAAATAAGAAGAAAGGAATTGTTTTGTCGACATGGAAGGGAATCAAGCGCATCCTCACACACACGCAGAGTAGAGAGCGCTTGATCCAGCATGAAGACCGAGCACAATGAGATAAAAGGAAAATAAAGCATGAACACAAGTGTGGAAGTGTCACATTTGTCTGGGTTGTGTTTTGCCCTTTCTTTCAGCCTTCACTTTACCTTTAAGGGGCTATGCATTTAAATGAAAGGCAGTGTGCTGCTGGAGTGCCCGGGTTATTTGTGTGTGTGGGTGTGTGCAAAGCGGCAGCATTTGTTAGGATCACAATTGCAGCATGCACTTTGAACGGCACATTTAAACCGTTTGTGTGATGTTAACGTCAGGCTTGTTTGATTTATCCAGATATTTGAGAGAGAATCTGTTTTCTTTTTTTAAAACACCCATAAATATTTTCTCCACCTCTGTCAAATCTTTCTCAGAGAACGGCTTCTGCCATCTCCAAAGGGAAAAAAGAGCAAGGGTAAACCGAAACCAAATACTTTACAGACGAAAAGAGAGGAAAGCTAACAGTTACTTTGCTCCTCGGAGGCGACAAAGCAAACAGCTGCGGAGAAGAGTAAGAAAATGACAAGTGGAATAAAAGAAATGATGGCAAGTAGGCAAAAGATATACTGAGGATGGCAGAATGACAGGGGGGATGTCCAAACACGTAACCCGATTAAGATTAGAAAGCACAAGTACCAGAATGCACAGATGTGACTTTGTATGTGCCGTCAAGATTCCAACTTAGTGAAGCTCCGTGAATGTCACTGTTCCCTCTCATGGCTGCATCTTCCGTAGATTCGGTGATTGTGGTCGTTTCCCCCAGAGCACATCTAGCCTACTGTTCTGCTTATCTAATGCACAGAGAATATTAAAAAAGCACCTCCCATTGTTATTTCAGAGAGTGGCCAAATGTGCCAAAATTTTCAAAAATAAATGTCTGTTTCATTTTTCATTTAAGAAAGCCTGAATGTGAAGACACTTGGTTATATAAACCGTGTACCTAAACAGCTAAGACATCAAATCCAAAAGTAACTTCAGATAGAATTTCAGATGTCAAGTTTCTCCGCAAAGAATGAGAATCTGAACATGTATCGAGAAGGAGTACATACATAAATGACACAGACTGCTGAAAAAGAACCTCTTTTGGTCCTTTGTAGAAAATGCACATTCTGGTGGACCAGGGCTTTAGAAGCAGTCACAAGCTCCACAGATACAACAAGCTCTCCGCAGAGACAGTAAGGCAGTTTTATGATCACCAAGGAAACCACTCCACCTTCCATATGGCAGGTTTCTTTTTTTTTGGAAAGAAAGTAAAAACATAATGAACACAAAATCCGCATCCTAGTTATTGTTAAAGAAAAATAGCTGCCCTGTAAAAATCTTGCTCAGTAAAAATATTCAAACTGTTCTCTTTTTTTTCTTGTGGTTGTTGCTTTTTGTCATCGGTTTCTGAATTGTATTCTCGATCAGCTGGCTCATTAAGCTTTTAACAGTTATTGTATTTGATCCAGCTGGATCTCAGGGTAAAAAGAGGCGACATCTCCAAAGCACTGAAGCCAGCCTGCAAAGATGCAGAATAGAGAGGAAAAAAAAACACCAATAAACCCAAACTAAAGCAAACTCACAGAGTTCGACAGCTACTAAGGCAACTTTTGCCAAATACAATATAAGCCCATGTATATTGCAACACAACTATATATTAATTTAATAAAATACACAATATAGCTTTTGTACACATAACAATTTGGCTCAAATGCACAGAAATTGCAGTAAAATCAATAAAAATATGTCAATTTTTTGATGTAAACACATCTAAATTGGATACATTTACACATATAATGATATTATGTATAGTGATAATGTGAAGGGACATTTTGTCTGTCTATATTTTTGGGTACTTTAAAACAATGGCAGTGTCCTTCGCAGTTCTTTGAGTTAATACCCCGCTCTTGACCTTTACTGAGGACACATTTTTGCTGAGTTCCTCATTTCTTTTTTCTTAAAAAATGTATAAATATTCAGTTAATATTTGGACACTATACATGGATTCATACATATAATCATCTATATAATCATATAGATATCATCTTTTCACAGTTGAGGAAAAATGTCCCTTTTTATACAACTTGTGATTGCCTTAAGGCTGAGTCACACACATGATTATTCACTGTACACAAGGGACTGAAGCTGATGATGTTCATGTAAAGGACAATAACACAGATGGCCACTTGTGTTTAAGCAATAGTGTGTGTATGTGTATATTTTGGGTGTCAGTGCATGTGAGTGTGTCAGCGCAAAGTGTAGTGCACATGTGTAAAATTGGTGCGTGCAGCTACACCGGTCAGCAACATGAATGTTTAAATAGAGGCGTGAGACAGACACAACTTACACATGTGGCTACAAATGACGGGTGAAACAATGGTTACACTGTTAATAATTCTCCTTCAGCGAAGCTTTGAAGCCCCTTCATCCCAAAGTACACAACCAACCCAAGCCAAAGCCCCTGTGATCGACCAACCTCTTCATTATTCAGATACAGGATCCATCACATGTTTCACGCCTACAGTAAAGTCAGAGAAGATACGCTTGTTTTGTGTTCTCACTGTCCCAAATAGATTCTCTGTTCGATTGTCGTGTCTGACCATTTAAAGTCCTTCCCCATTCAGTTTCTATGGCCATCACACATAACAGAAATCCACCTACACACACTTGGATATGTAGGGTTTCACGAGAGACCATGAACAACACACTTATGAGCTGGTGGGCACTTAGATAATAGTTTTCGAGGTGCCAGAGGCATCAGCCTCTGCAATTTGCTTAAGAATCCAAAACAAAGAGTTTATAAATTCAGTAGAATCCAGGTGTCTGAAGTGAGTTCTTTCAGTTTGTAGGGATCTCAGCACCAAAACTGGTGCACAATGTCTGACATTAAAAATGTTACCATTGTTTGTCCAGTGTCGGTACTTTTCAACAACAAATACAGCAAAAAGAGCTCCTGTCATAAGAGCCATTTGACCTTTCAGATTTGTTTTGGTGACAGTTTTGGCATGAGAGTTTCTGGAATAACATTTTATTCCTCTCTCTTCCTCCCCACTTTTTTCTCTTTCAGTCCTCTGTGTCACTTCCTGAGCGTGCCAGTGGCCTCATTTCCTCTGCAGTCCTGCAATAGTTTGTCGATGTCCCTCACCACCTGGTCAGCGTCCATTCTGTCACGATTTGCATTCCCAGACTCTGCCTGCTCCAGAACGCACTCCATTTCACCTGTTGCCTCTTGGCTTATCCTAGAGCGGGCCTCTGCAAGGACCTTGGCTACTGGATCTGAGGGAGGCAAGGGCGGGTAAACCCCCTGGTCTCTGCTTTGTTTGGTTGGAGATAGGTACTGACCATCAGGAGGCCCGTAGTGACCGGAGCAGGTGGCGGGAGGAGGTTTGCCTTCTGCTCCGTCAGCTGGGCTTTTGATTGAGGAACAAGAAGACATGGTGGAGCAGCCTTTGGTAGGACTATTGGAGGCTGAGGGAACCTCCTGGAGCAGTGGACTGAGGGCGCGTTTTGCCTTCAAGTAGGGCTTGACATTTGCCACCAGGATGGTGTGATCGCGCCTCTCCTTTCCGAAGGTACAGAATGTCTTTTTGCCATTGGGGTTAACTGTCTCGTATGTTTCCGTCTCTGGCACGGTCTCCATCCCCGCCGGTACGAACATATTGTTGCGGTAGTCGACACCCTCTGCCTGGTTTCCTCCTGCAGGGAACTGGGGCATCCAGCAGCGGTCGGAATGACCCAGAACTCGGCACTCCTCTGTACAGTTCACACAATCCTCATCTGTAGATAGAGATAGGGAGGGAGAAGAAAGCAGTATTTATGTTAGTAGTGTGCATAGAATATTAAAACCACACAGGGAGAGGGTAATAGAATCATAGACCTATTATGAAACTGAACTGTACAAAGGATTGGACCCCAAAGTTAGACAAAGAGAGCCAAGCCTAATAAAATTATGTAAAACTGAAGGAGCCAGCTAAGGATGTCTCCCTCCAAAATCAGTAAATGCATGCACACAAACACTTTTCCATGGGACTGGGGGACACCTGCTAGCATTTTCCAAAGCTCTGATCAAGGGGATGGCAGAGCATACAGAAGGGATGGAGAGGGAGCGAGAGAAAAACAACAACAGTTGAGGTTTGGCAAAGGCATAGTGCCGTTATCATAAATTCATGTCAGTGGGCTTTGAAGCCCTCCCTAGACAGAGACACTGTGCCAAATGGCTTGTGCTTCTTCCCCGTGTGTTTGTGCCTGTTTATTTGTGCGCTCCTTGTTGTTGTCGTCTGCACACACACGTGTGTATAAGTGTGTTTGCTTATGTGAGTGTGTATTCTCCTCTTTCATCTCTATTCAGAAGGATGCACACTCTGGCTGATTATGGGAGTGTTCATGCCTGTGTCAAACAGATCCAGAACTTGGTTAAAATAATAATAATAAAATGAAAAGAGGAGCAGATTTTTTTTCTCCTCTTGGGTGTGAAGTGAAAAATAGAGAGGGAGAAAAAACAGAGCATCTGTTGTCCCATAAATGGAATTTTTCCATTGGCTGGGTTGGATGAAACCAAGGGGAGCTACGAAGAAATACAAAATCCCAACCATTGAGAATATAGACATAAAAATGGTACAAGTACTGCCTTGTTTGCCATCCTTGTGCAGACATCAGACAGTGAGATATATAACAGAGCCATCACTTACATCATCTACATGAAAAGATATTAAACCACATAATTTCTGCTGCTTCCTTACATGTTTCAGTACACTGGCAGGCAAGGCCGCATATAAGGGGAGATAAAGGGGAAAGCTTTCTGGGGCCCTGCCCAATAGGGGGCCCATGGAGGTCAGAAAAATCATAACCAATTATTAAGTTAAGCTGTGATAACCATATTCTATTTGTAACCTGAATAAAACCACTCTTATCAGAGCAATGAAAATGAATTTAATGTATTAATGCTGTAGTACAATGTAGACTTTTTCAAAATGTAAACCCCTTTTCTTAGAACAGAATTACATTTTTAGGTAATGATGGCAATGTGGAAGGGCACACTGAACTAAACAATCTGGAAAGCAGTGTTAACTTTGTCGACTAAAACTCTGATGGAAAACATTCGTTGACAGCCTTTTTTCCATGAGAAAAACTAGACTAGGACTAGACAAGACTAGCCAAAAATAGATTGTTGATGAATAGTAGGTTTAGTCTCCGTCAAGATGACTTAAAATAGACTATAATGTAATTCAGTTTTCATCAGACATTCAACATCCATTTCTCCACTGTGGGCAAATCTGTCGAAATACATCTGTAGCTATTCTGCCTCTCAGCTGTAGAAAGCAGGGACCAAGGTTTGGCAGGGTGAGTAGAACACAGTACCATGATCTGTTACTAGATTCAGGCAAGAGAATAAATGCTTGGACTAAAAGTTAAGACTTAAATGTGAAGAATTTTTATGGACTAAAACTAGGCTAAAATATTTTAGAGTTTTCTTGGACTTAAACTATAAAGGGTAGAAATGACTAAAATGTGACTACAACTTAAATGCATTTAATCTAAAGACTAAGACTGAGACTAACATTACAATAGCTGTCAAAATAAACACTGTTGGAAAGTAATGTCAGATGTCAAGCTCCAAGAAAATAAAGTACAAGAAGACCGTGACAACTGGAAAAATAATCAAATAATTGCAAAATGAAAGGTAACAAGTGGTGAAAAGGGGCTAAAAGTGGCAGTAAAGGGTTAAAATTGGGGAAAAAGGTGGAAAACTGGTTTTAAGTGGCAATATAGTTATAAAAATTGTAAAGAAAAAATAGAGGTCATTCAGTGGCCAAATGGGTTAACAGTGGGGAAAAAAGTGGTAAAGCGTATTCAAAGTAGCAAAACAGCTGTGAAAATGGGATAAAAGTGGTGATAATAGGTTAAAAGTGGGGAAAAAGTGGTAAAACTTGGCTTAAAGTGGCAAAATCTTTGTAAAAGTGGTAAAAAATGGAGGCAAAAAGTGGCTAACTGGGTCAGCAGTGGTTAACAGTGTCAAAAAGTGGTAAAAATGGAGAAAGAGTGACAATAACTGGCTAAAATGGGTTTAACTAAAGTGATAATTAGTGCCCATAATGTGTTAAAAGTGGAAAAGAGTGGCAAAGCTTGGTTTAGAGTGGCAAAATTTCAGTGAAAATGGGCTTAAAGTGGTGAAAAATGGGTAAGGAGTGGATAAAATGGGTGAAAATGGATTAAAAATGGCAATAAATGGCTAAAAATGTTAAAAGTTGCAAGAAAAACAAATCTATGAAAATCTTTTAGTGGCAAAAAACGGAACAGTTGGTTAAAGCTGGCAAGAGTTGGTTTTAGGCGGCAAAAAAGTAGTGATGATGGGTTATAGTTGTCTAAAATGAGTTAAAAATGACCAAAAGTGGCAGAATTTGGTTAAAAGTGACAAAAATGTATGGAAAAAATGGTGAAAAGATGTTAAAATAGCACGATTTCACTTTTTCAACATTAGACCCAATGATAGCTTGACACACTTTTCAGCTCCAAAATGCAGTAACTGTTAGCCAGGATGCTAGCACCAATGTGACTGAACCAACACACATCATTAATAAATCACTGGGTTTTTCAGGGGCCCTGCTGACAGGGCCACAGCGATCCTGCCATGGAGTAAATGGGACAGTACAGGTTAGACAAACCAAAGGCTGCAATAGCCCATCAGACACAGCTCACCAGTAAAGTCCACAGTTTGTTTGCAGAGGCTCAGGCCACTTTGCATATTGGTTTTGAGATATGCCATGCATCACTGTCTGTTTGTGAAGCCAAACATTGCAGACGAACACCCCACTTCCCCATAACAATGCAACACTAGTTTGTTTTGCAAAGAGGTTCTCTTTTTAGGCAAAACAAAATGCAACAGAAGTGACGCAGTTTTCTTTGTTAGGAGGAATTAGTCAAGTCTATTCATGGGAGCTTAATTCCTGCACTACTGATGTTTGCATAGAACACTGAAAATGTCAGGAACTGACGTGGCTGGCAGAAATATTTGCACTACAACATGATCATACACTTAGAAATGAGGCAACTTGGAGCTGAATAGCATCAAGCTTATTCTCTTCAATGTGAGAAGATTACATTACTGTAAGGCCATGTAAGCCACCCCATCAATTCCATTATGCGTTGCATGGGCCTTTGCAGCGTGACCAGAGTGCTGCTCTAAAAGACCACAAACTTAGGACTAATACAATCTTTCCTTGATGCAAATGAGCACAGAGAGTGGATGTGCTTGAGTGCACTTGGCTAGGCTGTCTTTGCTGTGTTGCGGGTCAGCAGCCTTGATTCCTGAGAGACTGCCCTCCTAAGCTGCAGAGATGAGCTTAACACTTCACAAATGTTTGAAGAAGCCAAACAGCTCCGGCAGAGAGAGAGCGCCTGACATTTCCCATGTCGAGGCAGCCATCTGAAGAGGAAATAAGGTGAGCTGGAAAAGCCGAGGCCGGACCAGTTTGAGATGGACTACATTTAAATGGTGTGCAGGGGTTAGCGAATGCATCTGCACGCGCCGTGGAGCATTTGCGTGTCTGTGCAAGAATGATTTTAGATTTGAGTAAGAAAGTACAAACATGTCAGAGCACGAAGATTGATGATATGGATGAAAGACCGTACAGTACATACATAACACAAACCCCAACACTCTTCCCAACCAGAACACCCTATTACTGTAATCCATCACCAACATAGACCCTACGTGTAACCAAGCTTAACATCTGGACAACTGCTGCCTCTCTCACACAGCCAGCTCGCATGCAGTCCAGACACACACAATTAACTTGGCCCCTACGATGTCTTCATGCTCTCTGAGGTGATTGTCCATTCACCGAGTGCATATTAAGGCATAAATAATCCATGCAGACATATTTCCCTCTATTTAGTCGAAGGAAACCTCTGATAGATTATTCATGTCTCAGCTGCACGTTCAACCTTGAGGCGTTCTCCTCATATCTATGGCTAACAATATGACATATGAGAGCAAGGGTGACATTCATCTCCTTCCCCCTCCCTCCCTCTCTTCCTCTTGCTCTCTTTCTTTGTCTCTTCACCACAGCTCCACTTGCTCTCTGGGTTGGGCAACAGAAGCATCCACCAAGGACATATTTGCCTGCGATGATTTGGCTACCAGGGGTGCAGTCAGTCTCCAATATTTCTCTCAGTGCTGAGCATGGGCCAAGATAAATTACACTGATAGGAAGCTGGAACATGCAGACACACTTTCACAATTTGATTCAGCTCTTGGTCAATAGTAAGATCTGGTAATAAAACCCTAATATTCTGCCTAATTTTTTAATATCTAATGCTAGTAAGATCGTGGCAGTCATTTTGACTGTTTCCACATTTATATTACATATAACTTTTTGCTGACTCTACAGTCACTATGCTGCTGGTTCCTGACCTTTACTTTAAGTGTCTGTATTCTAATTTAAAATGTAATTATTACACTTCTGTTTATTCGTGTTTCTTGCCAAGGCAGCTGCATCTTCGAGAGGAAACTCCAGATTGGATCCATTTTAGAAATAAAGAAGTTTAATCAGACCAGGTTGGGAAGGTTTTGTCCCATTAATGTGCAGCTCTGTGGTGCTGATCAAAGGCTGATGGATTCACAATTTCAGGGATGACCATACAGAGACATCACCTCTATCCTGATGGTATGGAGACACATCAGAAATCACCATTTCCTAAAACATTATCTGGTAAATTTAACACACCTTTAAAGTAACAAATTCAAGTTCATTACTGTGGTACAGAGAAGTCAATCTAAACATGGAAAATACACTCATGCATAGGATTTAGGTATGTGTGGCAATTAAGATTCATCATGGGGCCGAATGTCAGCCAGAGTCAAGCTCAACACATGTCAACACAAAGATCTGATTATTTCTTAATATGGCCTGATGTTTTTATGTGTGCTGTTTTTTTTTAACCAAAACAAGAATAAAACAAAAATTACCATCCCCTTAAATATAGTAATTGATATCAAATATGCAATTTTTAACCAAAATAATCACAATTAGGTATTTTTCCAAAATCGTTTATACCTAGTTTAGTTTATTCAATATTGTGCTGGTTATAATACAACATGATTAATGCTGGAAAAATACAGCTTTCTCTATGGAATGATAATGGCTTGCTGTATGTGATGTGAATGTAAAACAATGTCCACATGAATTAGTTAAAATGTACATTTTAAAAAGATATCCAAACACTTCAAATGCATTTCTGTTGGTGTTTTGTATCATTAGAGGTTCCAGAGTTTGAAGTAGTACCAAACATGACTTCTCACTGTCTTTCTAGTTTGGATTTATGTCTTTTTAGTGTTAAAAAATAATCTCCTTATGGCTTTAGTATCTTTTAAATCTTTCTATCTGCATATATTTTCCATGCACTTATATATACTGTGTTGGTATCTTCTGTAGATGCCCTCCATTCATCATTATCCTTTTCTTTTTCCAGCGCCCTTCCTACAAAAGTACTATTTGTTATAAAGTCAAAACCTTAAGATAGCTTCAACCTCGAGATATCAATCTATGTTTACAACAGGCACACACTATTTTATCTTTCAGGGTTCACTCTTGTATCGAGTCTGCAATCTTGGGCACGGATATTGTTTGGCTTTAGAAAAATGTGTCCTTAAATCTCATCTCGCATACACGCCTTGAAAATACCCGGTACGTTTCATAATATTACGTTGGCCCTGAACCAAATGGGAACAAATGGAAAGCAGACAGGGGACGACGCAATGATATGCAGGAGGAATTTTAGATTACTCGCTGTAAAGCATGACTGAAACGTATTAGACAACAGAGAAAAAAAAGAAGAAGAGAAATCCTGCTTTATTTACACAGAAAGTGTCACTGAAACACTGATTGAATTGTCAGGAGTTTATGTTAGTGTCTTTGCAGCCCTCTTGTAGACACTTGACCTGAATCCCTGATTCTAATCAGATATTTATTACACCTCCATAGACAACAAAAGAAGTTTAATTAACTCCACACACTCTTTTGTACTGGAGGACAGCTTTTTTAATACTAGAAGAAACAGCTATCTTACTACCTCTGGCAGGGTTAATTGACTTGCTGTAGGGCAATACGAGAAGACTGGGTAACAATGAGTTAGATGGGATAGCTATGTAGCTGCCAGTTATCTTTACTGCTAAAAGCGCATGAAGCTGCTATAAAAGAGGCAAAGCAGCTTGAAGAAATGTTTGAGCTAAAGGCAAAAGGACACAGTGTCAAAGAAACCTTTACCACTTCAGACAGTATCACAGCAAAAGACGGAGACGATCCCGCTTTCTGCTTTATTTGTCAGCATCGGATGCGAGTGCACACGAGGTGAAAGAGGCCGTTAAAGTGAGAAACAGATGAATGAAAGATTTGTTAATTCCTATCTGACCAGATGATGTGCCTTATCTAAGATGTAAAAATCTGTTCCTACATGGAGCTCTTTAAAGGCACTGGGACATTTTTAGAGGCAGTTCTTGTGCCATGAATTATGAATCATCTGAATGAATTATTTCAATAATGAATTCCATTTAAAATCAGAGTAGATCATCTAAAACATAGTTTGTAATGACTGTCCAATGTTTCCAAAGCCGAGGACAGAACATTAGGTCTGAGAGAAGAAGATTGTCCCTGAGTGTGTCCCTAAGGTCCATCTATAAAACATGGCAAACCTTTTCAGAGCACACTGACACCCTGACAGGCAGCGATCAACAACCAATAAAGCAAAAGACAGAGAAGAGAAAGGATGTTCTTGCATTCCTTGGAGAAAGAAATATGTTGCATCTGTGCCTGTATACTTGGCAGTGTATGTTGCATAAGCTCAAATCTAAGCAAGTGAATTGGTCTTATTTCATTTAGGAAGACTCTTGTCAGACTTTTAACCATTTTACTGCAAAATGGATACACAGTTTTACTTGGTGGAGAAGGCTCTGCTCAAAAGATGCTCTCCGGGTTAGTGAAGCAGCATGCTTTAAATCTCCAAGGAGTGCATGGCTGGAAACTCCTTATGGATAGACATTTATTGTATTGAATACAATAAAATCAGGTCAAAGCAATCCATAGTAGCATGACTTTAAAAGAGGGTGCAACAGCTTTATGCTATAAAGGAGGAGGCTGGGGTGGAGGAGACAGGCAGGCAAATTGTACTTGTTGAGTCTTAAAGATGATTCAGGCAAATCCAAACATTTGGATGCACAATGCATATTCCCCAGTAGAAATGTGATTTGAAAAAGTTCAATACCCTTCTATTGGTTGTCTATGATGAAAAGGCAGCGCACTAAAACTCTGCACCATATTGCATAGAAAAACGGGATTTGTTTCACTTTCTTTTTTGGATTTGCCTGTGGGAAAGGCTCCATTGAATCATTGTTTAAAACATCACTGGGTCTTTCTGAGAGCACTAACCTCCACCTGTGAAGAGGCTGAAGCACAAGAGACTCTTGTTTTTGTGCTTGTTGAGTGACTTAAAACAAGATGAGCTAATTTAGACATAGAGATCTCATTTCAAGACAACCAACAACAAGAACTTGTTTACCCAAATAGCAATTTTTATGTGTTACAAGCATGACTGAATTTTGTTTCAGAATCTTGATATGAGGTGGATTTGTCCAGCCTAAAATATTAATGATAATCATTATCATAGCTTTATAAGCAATGATTTAAAATTGGATACATACTTGACTAATCTGAGATACTTGGGCTAGAAATTTAAAACTTTTGGGCCTGGACAAAGGAGCTATCACCTTTAGCCATCAGTGTTGATTCAGGAACAGACAGAAAAGTTCTGCCAGACTATCTGAAACTGCACAGGTGCAAAAAAGTTAAAATACAAGAATAAAACTTGATGCCTGGCAATGTGAGGGCATGAAAATTTGCAATAAAAAGTTCAATTCAATCTTAGAATTAACCAGTAGGGGAGTGATGCACTCAAGTCTTCTTGAAAGGGTTACAAGCCTTGCAGTGCCCACGTATGAAACTTCCCCATACTGAAGAGTTCAGAGCGTTGCCATAATCAAGTCTGGATGTAATAGATGCATGGGTGACATTTTCTAGGTCTGAAAATGAAAGAAAGGGTCTAATCTTCGAAATAAAGGCTGAGCTGAGGAAACAAGATTGCACCACTCCTGAGACACGAGTATCAAATGACAGACCTTTGAAGATTACGCTAAGATTTCTGGCTGCTTCTTTTACATTCAAAGACAGAGAAGCTGTTTCAGGCAAAAGGTGGTCAATATATTTTTAACCGTTCGCACTATTTATTAAAACATATTTTGTCTTGGAGTTGTTAAGACTCAAGCAGTTACTGGACCTTCAGTATAATGTCAGACAGAGCAGAATGGCAGATGTGACACCATCATCAGATTTTAGAGAGACATTAAGACAAGTGTAAATGGAGACTTTTGATAAGAAATTTGACAAATAAGCTCTGTACATACAGTGCTTAACAAATGTATTAGACCACCACCCAAAGTAAGGTTTATGCCACAGCTGCATCATGAAGTGCTTTAAAATGCGGACTCTTTCATTTTCAGTGAGTTCTCCACATTTTACCATTTTGAATAGGAATGAGGAATTTCAAACTGAAATTACCTTTTTATACCCAAATTTGAGCCAGCTCACTGGGCCTGAGAAGTCAGAAATTAATCAAGCATAACATTCAACCACTAAAACTTTCTGTTCAGGAATGCAAGTAAATAACTATAATTTGACATATGAATCAAGAAATAATAATATGCTTTACTATTTTTTCAGTTTTTTGTAAATCAGTCAATTTGAAAATTCATGGATAACAACAATAATTATATTTGGTGTATTAACCATTGCAAAAGTAAAAATGATTTTGGTAATTACCAATGCTGTTCATTTTGGGCAGCTGTGGCATAAACCTTACTTTGGGTGGTGGTCTAATAAATGTGTTAAGCACTGTATATGCAAACCTGAACTTTTAAGCAAATTTTCTATATTACATACTAAATATTTCCTGATTTGCTTGTTCAAGTTTTCCTGCAGTTTTCCTGAATTCAGTGGAGAGTTGGGAGAGGGGACAATACTAAGGGGCTAGCAGGGAAATTTAAGAGTGAATTAAGGGTGAACAGTTTTGTGCAAGTGTGGAGATGACTATACTTCTCTTAAATATTGAGAATATATATTTCTGAAAGAAAAACTACCTCATTTAAGTAAACCAAAGCACAACTCCAACAGATATTGAACTGCAATTTATCTGTTGCAAATCAACACAGTGCACCTGTGTCCACCTGCATCATGTTCTATGATAGCTGCACTTGTTTTAAAAGCAGAAATCCACCTGCATTACACTGGTGGATTTCAGGGTACCAAAAGGGTACCAAAGTACCTCCTACCCGCCTTTTTGGCAGGTTGAAGTTATCACTGTCATAACCTGAGTGTCACTCTGTGTTCAGCTTTAGTGACAGTATTTATGAATTACTTGTTGAAATGAACTATGTTTAAAATAACATAAAGGGGGCCATTTTTTCTTAAATGACTGGAAAGAGGCTTAGATTCTCTGTACGCTTTTCCATCTTTAATCAGGTTGATGAGGGAGAACAGAGCCTGTGTTTTGTCCCATTCCATATGTGATATACTTGTGCCCATATTAAATGAAACCACAAACTTTGACAGTTTGTGGACCCAAAGTTGGATGTGGAAAAGTGCTTTAAAGAACAGTGCTCATTAACATTTCAAAGGACAGGAAATCTAGTTCAAGTAAATTTCAGCATGACACAGTCCAGTAGTTCTCCACTGGTCCAGTCTTTGGACCCAACACTTCCTGAATGAGCAATCACGACCTAAATGTCTGAAAAATTTCAACCATTTAAATGTATCCAATAATGAATACTGAAATTTGTATCTTTTATGGAGTGTTACAAAAACAAAGAGACAGGACAAGCGTATCATTATAGAAACCTAAAACTGATATGCATGCATACATGGTATTTTTTGAGGTACAAATTTTGGTAGTTTTCCAGAGATTCTGAAAAATTAAAGTAAAAAAGCCATTATTTTTGTTCTAGAAAAGAGTTCAACAGGTTTAGATCTAAAGAAAATTGTGACCTGTGGAAAGTCAGTGTGTCATGTAACTTTGGAAAACCTCTAGCCAGAGTGGCTAGTAAGCAGATAATGTCAAGCCCTCGGAGTCAGCCTTTGGCTGTGGACACAGGCCCTATGAGAGGACATTTAATAGGTTAAATTTGTATTTTATTCTTTTAAATTCATGCCAGAAGGAGGCTTATTTACCGTTCTGTTACCCTTTGCCTTTTAATGTCAAATGTCATGATCTCCAAAGGGGCCAAAGCCCTAAACAAATTCATCCAAGTAATGGTGGAATTAAAGAATCTATTTACCAATCTGCCTTTATAAATACTCCCGGAGAATCATCATGCATTTGCATTTCAATCAGAGCTACATAAAAAGAACTGAGGATGATGATGCAATCCAATCAAGTACACATACTCCACCAGCCACACATACCCACACATAAAATCAACTATCCCAACTCCACTTGATATGATTCACAACCCAGTGGCCACTGTAAAATGTCAGCATGGAATGAGGTTGATATTAAAAAACTCCAATAACCCAAAGGGGTCACAAATAAAAGCTGAAGTACAAAAGCCGATACAGCAGAGTCCTAAAAAAACATTGCTCTGCTGTCATTTATCTAGTTATCACATACAAACAGATGCATTTTATCACCATCTGATATCACGGGAGTTATCAGCATCCTGAAAACCTCCCACAGCTTTCTCACCATCACAGCAAAAGTGAAAGGGCTTCTTCTACTGAGCCGTAAAATACCTCTCATGTCTTTCCAAATTATTAAAAACACCCTTCTGTTTTCATTCCAGAAAAAAACTCTATTACTAAATTAACACCTAATTAAACAAGGCCGCAAAAAATCACACAGAGATGGACCAGAAGGCAAAAGCCCCCCCCAAACTGCAGACTAATAGAAAGCAAATGTTGGGCTTTCCTGTTCCTGGGTCCTGTTTTTCTCTACTTTCCCCCATCTAATTTTTCAAACTTTCAGGCTGGAAGCTTTCAGTATGCCGCGTGAAGGATGTGCACCTAAACCTGTGGCAGTAAAAAGTGCGCTTGTGTATCAGTGTGTGTCATAAAGCATGGTGTGATTTCCCTAAACACCCTTTTCTCCCTCCAGACGCCTGCCCCCCCTGGCCCTACATGCCCATCCCTCCTCGCTTTATTACCCAGCCCTGTGATTAATGTCCCTCTGTCACACACTGTGCTTCCTGGAGAGGGAGGGAGGAGAGAGAGAGCTGTGCATAGAGGCTATACGGCCAGCAAACAGAGGACAAACTCATAGTGTGCCAAAGTAAAACGCTACCAACATGTAGCAATTTAGCATCCATCAGAGAGGGGGTGAATCGCTTTACCATCATGCACACCTGGGTAGCCATTAGACAGCTCAAGCAGAAGTGGCCCATGAAGATAGAGAGTGATCCAGGATAATGTATGTGTGTGTGATTGTGTGTTTTGAAGTAGTGTTGTGTTAAATACCCCCTCTTACAACCCACCCAAGGTGGACAGGAGGAATGGCAGCTGACGAATCGTGCCGAGCATCTGTGACGGACCATGCCTGCACCTGTTCACCTGAGGGAGCTCTCAGTGTGTGTTTATGCGCACATGATGTGTGTGTGTAATATTGTGTTTTTTAATCTCCTCACCTACTGCTATGTGGCCCAGCTGATCCACCCCCCACCCCCACTCCCTACCCTGTTAATTCTCAGCCAATCAGGGAGACTAAATATTTGAACTGCACAGATGAGAGTCTCCTCTCTGACTGAGCTTAATGTTTAGTAAATATCTTCTGACTTCTCAGGGTAACAATCTGCCAAATCTAAACAGGTAAGAGAAGGCTTTACACTGCAAAAACTAAACTGTTAGTGAGTGTATTTGACTAGTTTTTAAGCAAAAGCCACCTGACAAGTGCGGATAATCACTTTATTTCAAGGCACATAAAAAACAGGACTACATTGCTTTACTTGTAGTGAATCTGAGTATGTGCAAATAAGGGAGGACTTCTGATGTTTTGGTGAAACCTCATATTACTTAGGCCCCATGTTCATCTCTTATGTTAAATATAATACCCAAAGACTGCTTTGAGGAATTTTCTCTAAACTTTGCACTAATGCTAACTCTCACCCCAGGATGGACTGATCAATTTTGGAAGTCGCAGAAAAAAAAAACTCATGTTAATAAGGCCTCATTTTCATCCATGCCTTGAATTCAATATCTCAAGAACACTTTTAAGGGATTTTCCTAAAACTCTTTACCAATGTCAACTCTCGAAGAATGAACTGGTGAGGTTTCGGAAGGCAAAGGTGAGAAATCAAGGAAATTAGATCTTATGTTCATCCCTAGCTAAAAAATGCTTAAGTGATTTTCAAAAACTCTACAAAAATGTTCTCTCTGACTCAAGGTTGAACTGATGAGGTATTGGAGGTCAAAGGTCAAGGTAATTAGGCCTTATGTTCATTCATTACTTATGAATACGATTGCTTTGAGAGATTTTCCTAAAACACAAATTGCCACTCTGACTCAAGGATGAATGTAACACATTAAGGAGGATTTTCATACGAGCATAAGAATGTATTCGAGTTATATCTTGAATTGTACTTATCAGGGGAATATTTAACAATTAAACAGAGAAAAATCACTTCCCAATATCTTGAGTGGGGAGTAGAAGTGGGTCTATTTAGGATTTTTTAAGCAGTAAGTTTAAAGTGTGGACTGGAGAGTGGATTTGTCCTCAGGCTTCACACACAAAGAGAAAAAATGTCACTGAATATGGCATTCACTGCTCACCTTACAGTCGCCACTATTGTAAAAACTGTTGAAATCATTAGGTGTTATATAAGAGCCACTGCTTTCACATGAAGCTCCCTGCGGTCTTTATTCAGCCCTGAATTTGGTGCTACCAGGACTCAGAGCCAGGCTAATAAAAAACTGTGATATTTCTGCAGCACATCAAACAGAGCATGTGAGTTTATATTCCTTTTTCTCCTTTTCACAGAATTGTTTTGGTGAAAATTAGAACATTACTCAAGTGTATTACTGCATCTGATGTTGTTATGATTCTCAAACAGAGCAGGGCTGGGGAAACAGGTTGTTCTCCACAGTTGGCCGGTCTGTTTTGTCAACATCATTTCGAGAGGTTGTGATACGGCGTTTCTGTGAAACTGCTGTTTTGGTGTGCTTAATGTTGCTGCAGGGTCTGCAGTTTACACTTTACTGGCCTCTTCTTTTATCTTAACTCTAGCAGGGACGAGAAAACAGTGCCTTGGATGTGATTTAAAGTGGTGATTTCTAATAAACTGATTTTGTTCCTTAGTTAGATGTCACATCAATTAAATTTAAAGCCTCAGATCATTACAGTATATCTAAATAATGAAGCTTAGAGGAATAATTTAATGGTTTTCTCTGAGACATTAGCATACAATTATTCATTAAGTTGAACTGTAAGTGTGGTGGTGCATTTAAGGTGACAGGTCTAGATTGTTTAGTGCAGCGGGTAGCTTTGCACATTGAGACAGCCACCTCTTTCCAGTGTAATAGCTTTTATCACAGTGGGAGGCATAAGAATACTGATGCATAGCAGGAAACACTTGGCAGGAGTGGGGGGGGTGGTGGGGGGGGGCTGGTGGCTGGCAGAGCTGAGACTGAATCAAGGACATATATCTCAGGATCAAACACGTCCTCTCTTCAGGCATTCCCTGGCAAACTGCAAGCCCCACTCCAACAGCTAATGCCTGGCTAAGTTGTTCAAAGAACACCCGGAGGAGGGAGTATTTATGCATGGGAGAAAGAGGGACAAAAAAACCCGAGAGGGGGAGGAAGAGGAGCATAAGCTCATATTCAAACAAAAACAAACACACAAAGCCTAATCAATAATGAGCTATGTGCTGTGGGTGGCGAGAGAGGTCTGTGGGTTTGTGGCGATGAGGGGCATCTGGACAGTCAGATTGATGTTCTCAAAAAAGTACTTCCCTTTCAATATGAAGCAGGAATGAGGGCCTTAGAGTACACTGCATGGCCCTCATGAATACTATTTTTTGCTACCTGGTTACATAAAAGCTGCCTTGTGTGTGTGTGGTTCCTGTTTTGTCTGAAAAGGTCAGAACAGATCACGCACTCAGACCCAGCGTTGGTGTGTCTGCAACTCCAAGGCATATTGATTCTGTTTAATGAAGCTCATTAAAAGATACTCCATTTAAATATGAATAGCTCCCCTTGCATTCTGCATATTTGCGCTACATGCTGCAGACTCTTCATTCACATCTGAGCTGAGCGCATGCTGCTATAATCTCACTTATCAAAAGGTTGCTGCTTGCTTTAATTGTGAGTGAAAGTTGGCCTTGAGACACCTGTGTGAGAAAAAAACGGAAGGCAACGGAGATATCTCACCGTTTTCTCTCACTTATCTGTTGACAATCAGAGAAGAAAAAAAAAGAACTCAGCAAACAGGTTTTCAACAGTAATGAACGGCCATGGGAACCTGTCCAAGGCCGAAAAATGCTTAGAACAGACAAAGTGATGTTTATCTGTAACCACATCCGTGACGTGTGACAACCCGCTTCAGAAAATTCCCACTGCTGTGTTTGAGCAGCGTATTCAGCAGAGTTTAACTTCACTTTAGATATCAGAAGAGGGAGAAAACACAAGGAAGGGGCTTTCTTTCTTTTTGCATTTACAGTAACAGCACATTCGTCTGAGGCAGCCAATAAATATTGCAAGGTCAGTCGTGGAACATCCTTGATTCAGACAATCTAAAAACCTGAGCCTTTTTTTTTCCAACCTGTGACTTTAAGACCTTGTATAATTCACATTTCCTCTGGCTACAGCTCACTCTTCTGCTCCTTTTTCCCTCACTGCTTAAGTGTTCTAATGGTGGAGCGATTGCAGCAGAGAAGCCACAGGCGAGCTATTAGATCTAGATGTCTGAGAGGAACATCCCGTACATCCTTCCTGCTGTCATCACACTATTTTTATCAACCAATTAACCTGGCAAGGAATAAATAACAATAGTTCAACAGTGCAGCACTCTTCTGTTGTCTATATGGAAAGTGTTTGTAGGTACAAATCAGCTACTTTTCACTGTTATCATAAGTGGCATTTCTGAGCAAAGCTATGAAAGCTTCACATTCAGTCCGTAATTTACCTCCATCCTATCATTTCTAAAAACACCAGGACTTCACATTATAAATGTCTTGGGGAGAATTTAGCTATGATGCTTATGGGAGCGAAGATAACATCATTAAAAAATGTGTTATATTCTTCAAACTGGATGTTTTTGACGGGTGTCCTCCTGGACCCCGATACACTGGATTTTGTCAAAGCTCCTATTAAGATGAAGCAGACAACAGCATATTAAGTTTAAAGAATCAGTCTGGTTGACGGTCTCCAAAATACACCTATTAAAACACAAAACAAAAAATGAACCCTGAAGGTATGCTGGTATCTAAATTAGTGGGGTTGAATAATAGAAAAATTACATAAGCACCTAAAAGAAATGAAGTTTAAGGGAATAAAAAACAATATTTCAGTAGCTATGCACACAAATGTCAAAGTAAACTATGCCACAGATACACTTTATCAAGAGAAACGATGTAGGGTTTGGGTTTGGTGCACTCTGTCACCCACCAAATGTCTCGAATTGTCACTTTCCTGGCCTGAAACACGCTGTAGTTTAACCTAAACTAAAGGCAAAGAAAGGCGTTGTTCATGCCAAAGATTCATGGAGACTGACTAATACTACCAGAGTTAGCAATTATGAGTTTATTTATACATCTCACCCATCCAAATCAATATAACACGCTTATCCTGCAGCCTACTGTGACACAAAACTCTTGCCAACGTGTGAAAGCCTATCCACACTTTACCCCAGTCCCGTTTTTTGCATGCACTCTCCTTTTGGCCAGAAAAGCTTCATTAATCATCATTCTCTTACATTTTTGCATACACTACAAGATTTGAAAAAACCTAACTCAATTGTGAAAGTATGAGAGATCTCACACATGATGGGACATAATAACAGGAAAAATAAATACTTGAAATCTTGATCATGGCTGTCATAAATGTATCTGTCCATATGGGGGTTTCTAACTGTGCACTCTCTAGAAAGTCAAAGCATGCTGCCTGACTTACCCAAGGAACAACTTTTGAGCAGAGCCTTCTCTGGAAAATACAACTGTATATCCATTTTGCAATATAATGGTAAAATGCATGACGAGTGTTCCTCAATAAACTTCATTTTCAGTACATTATTACTTATCAAGTCTGCCTTCTGCACCGTCATTGGCTGGTTGGTTGAGCTAACAGCTGGCGCTAGCTTTGATTATGTTAATTCTGGACTCAATCTGATCCTGACTTGGCGCTCCTTGTTTAACAAGTCTGGCAGAAGCCACTTCACCTCGGTCACATAGGCTCTCTTTGCATGCCTTCAGAGGCTGTCTGGTCTGGAACAATGTGTTTTGTTTTTATTAGCCAAGGATCAGTAACTGACTAGCTTTTTGCCAACTAGTGGCTGGTAGAGCCTCGTTTTGTGTTGTATTATGGTGGAGACGGTGAGTCTTACTAGGTGGAGCCCCCCAATGCAGATATGATTTGGGCTGCAGACATGAATGTCACATTAAGCACTGTGGGAATCAGATTCTGAAATCTTGTTTGGTGACCTAAAAAAATCTCAGGATATGTTATGTAACTTACATGTAGTTGCCACATATCAGCCAGTTTGCCCTCCATTACCATCACCATCAAGGATGTGTTTGTTGTGCTTCCTCATTAAGTCTGCTTGCTTTCTGGTTGGCCATCATTCAGTCAGACTTGACAATCCACAGAGTGCATGCTAAGCTGCCCTTGCAACAGAACCATGCACTACTGTCAAAGATACATGGTTCTAAAACTGCCCTTTTCTCTGTGGAAATGAGTTGGATACCGTTTTCCCTACTGAAAGGGATTACAATATAAGATCCACTCTGGCAGTGCTATTTCAAGGTGGAAAGGATGTTGTTTCTTTAAATACAAACTGTATCTCATCTGTTTTTGCCTTTACATCAATTGCATCGATTTTTAAATGAAAATGTCTGCAGATAAATGATAAATGATGTGAAAGTCTGATTCTGCATGTTATATAAATAAAGATTCTTTGCTATAAATAAATAATGCTCTGTTTATTGTGGGAAAAAAGAATGACTCTCGAGGATATTTAATTAGGATGAATAATTTTAAGAAAATGAAAGCAAAACAAAACAAAAAAAAAAACAAAGATACATTTCACACTGACACTGTGCTGTCTCCAGCACTGACACATGCAATTCCAAATAAACAAAACATGATGAAAATCCAAATAAAAAGTGGCATAAATGATGTTTTTTGTCCAAATATTGGACACAACATGATGAGAATAACAAGTCTGCAGCCTGGATTACTGCAAAAAATTGGATTATGTGCTGTTGTCTGAGGCAGACATGTTAGCACAGGAGGAACAAAGGGTGACAGAAAGGCACAGGTCAATAGTATCGCTCTACCTTTACCTGGAGAGAGACACGGAGGGCGGCACAAAGGGTGGCAAGGAGACAAGAAGGGGACTTATTAGAAGATGAGGCGAGAAGCGTGGTGAATCAGTGGCTAATCCTCCGTTTCCTCTAAGCCTGTGTAATTAGGACATGGGGGATTGCACCGTGACAGGGGATGCTTCTGGACCGCCTTGCTTTTTTCCCTCCTCTCCCCATCTCTCTCTTTTGTTTATTTCTTTCCTCTTTAGCCTGAGTTTATGGCAGCTTGTCGTCTAAATATAGCAGGCTTTTTTGTCTGTCTCGCCTCTGTGTGTTGCGTTGCAGCATGTTCGCTCATAAGCAACATAAACAGACCCAGCATGCCTGCACCATGTTTTTATTTTTGCTCTTTACTACACACTGTTTGCAGATGTGAATGAGAGTGCATGATCTTTTTTTTGTTGTTTTGCTGCTTTCGCCGCTGTGTGACACCCTTAGATTGTATTATGGGGTACTTGAGGGAGTCAAATGGGCTGTGTCAGTCTTCCTAGATGCACATATATATGAAACAAAAAATGCAGCCTTTTGAAAGTGTGTCTATGACTGTAGAGCTTTTGGAGAGGGCGTCCAGTATGGACCAGACATTAGACCACAACCCAGAAAGGCTGATCAGCATCCTTCTGCCTGTTAATAGCCTTAATCTACTTCCTTCCCCCAGTAGACTACAAGTAAAGTTGCCTTGGCCCATTTAGGAAGATAGTGAGTGCATGAAATGAAGGGAGAAAGAGAGAGAGAGGTGGGGAAAGAAAAAAAAAAACAGAGGGGGGAAGGGAATTTTAAAGAAATTAAGCCAAGAGAGTATATGACTCACCAGCTCATTACAGAAATCCTGTTTCTATCCAAGGAGAAAACAGGTTTAAAACACGCTATTAAAGAAAGAAAGCGAGTGGAAACCTTTTGTTGCTAATTCACACTAGGTTGCCTTTTGAAGTGCTTCACCCTGACAAATTTCTACATTTCCGCCATGCAACTTTAATGCCGCTTCTTCCAGCCCCTACATTTGTGGAGTTTCTTCTCCTACTGATTGGATTTAGAGGCTAAAAATGAGGCGCTGTGGCTCTGTCCTGATAACTGGACCCAAAACAACAAGGATAAACACACTGAGTATTACGGAGGCTTCACTCAGGCGATCCATACAATAACGAGATCCAGCAGACACCACACAATCCTGTCACATTTGCTGAATTAAATCACTTTCTTTCATTGTCTCTCGCTCTCTCTCTCAGTCTGCCTCGCTGTTTGTCGCTCCCTTTTTGAACAAAGGGATTTGAACAACTCGGGGTGTCATGGCTTTGTGCGAGTAATCATTCCCATGTGTACTGCTTTAGCAGGATTATGGAAAGTGCTTCTCATTCTCTGTCTCTTCCTCTCTCTAATACAACAAACAAATACAGTGTTCAATAGTATGGTGTTACTTCTGCATTACCGTTTGATAGCATTAAATGACCTTGATCCTTTTTAAAGGGTTTAAATTTCAAAGCTCTGAGACAAAAGCTGCCATGGTAGAATTTATAAATTCATAAAATGTGGCAAATATAACAAAAATGTAGTTTCCTTAAAGTTTCCAAACAGTTTAGACTCAATCCAGACAGGATAGGTGGAGGAACATGTCAAGAAGCCTGACACTCCAGTCTGATGAAATCCAAGAAGGAGCCAAAACCCAGAAGATTGGATTAGTCATGGCTGCTGCTAACCTGGGGTTACAGAAAAAATATTTCACACATAAAAAGGGCCAGTAAATATCAGGCATCATATTTTTAACACGTTTACAAACAGATTCATGTGCGCTGCTGTATAAAATTCCCTCACTGATGGTTACATGACAGGCCAGATGTGCCGATCACTTGCAATGTTTCCTTTCAGATTCAATTTCACAGATTGTGATATCAGCACCAGAAGCTGCAGTGTTTCTTTGGAGAACAGCTGTGACACTTGTTAAGATATGCTGTGTACTTCTCTTACATTAATTCAGAAAAACTAACAGCATGTACAGCTGTGTAAAAACACCCTGAGCTTAAGCACGTACCTGATACAGCAGCAGTCAGATGTTTCAAACAGACTTATCTGACAGACCGGATTACTAGTGTGTACAAGTATTTTGATGTTATTTTTCATGTTGACTCACTAAAGCACACAGTCAGGTATGCTTACGGAGTGTAATATTGGCATGCTATTTCAAATCCATGATTAACCCTTTATAGGGCAATTTAAGCACTAGAATAATATTGGTGGACATCCTAATACTTTAGACATATTTTGTTCAGTATTATGGTGAAAATAAAGATGAACAAAGTGACCATATATGGTTCTTTGCCCATGTGTGGTGAAAACAAAAACATAAAGTGTATGCATATTAAAAAATAGAAAATAAAATAAACATACAGTCTACTGAGCATTTACTTGGACTTTAAAAAGATATTTACATACAAAATATTCAATTTACAAGACATGGTGAGGTTGTCTTTAGATCTGGAGCCCTTTTAAGGTCGAGACATGACTGTCCTCAGAATACTGTGTAAGTAGTGGTATCAGTTTTATCTTATATATAGGACACCTATAGTAATCATAAATATTGAATAATTAAGTGGATTTTAGCAGCAATGAGGTTCTACTTTATGCCATTTAAGTATGATCAAACTGTTATACTGTTGTAGGACTGACACAACACATATTTCACTCTTTACACCTTATTTTCTCCTCATAATTCCACCAGAAAACCTAAGAAACACCACAAATATCAAATGTCTAAATTAAAGTAAGCAGATATATAAGGCTCACAGTAAAAATACAAACTGATATAAACCACATAAGCATCATAAAATTGGTTAAATGTCACAAAACTGACCAAAAATCACACCTATTTTAACATCTATACCTTGAATATTTCTGTAAATTAGGCAAATTTACCACTGGGAAATTTACTCTGCAGAGTACTGATGTAATACTTTTTGTCAAGAAATGTCAGTATGGTTGCTACATGAGCTGGCCATATGTCTTAACATAGACAACATTTTTCACCCCAGGCGGACTGCCTCTTTCTATTTCATTAGTCCCACTCATTCCCATCTTTCTCTCTTCCCGTTGGGTGTTCATTCTCTTGAGTAATAAGCTAATCAGATTCTGACCAATCATCGCCAGATCCATGTTACCAATCATCATGCACCTGCCACATTTCAAATCCTGTCATCCTTCCACAGTCAGCCTGTTTCTTTCAGTCTGCAACCCTCCCCCATCCCAGCCACCTCCATTCCAGTTCATCAGCATTGAGTCTAGATTCGCACAGGTCTTCTGCCCTCTCATGCTGCACACCTCAATCTCCTCCTCCAAGCCACGTCAGTCCAGCTTCTCAGAAGTCTACTCCTCACTATCATCAGTGTCTAGCCTTTGTAGGGGGGTATTTTATTCCTGCCATTGGCCTCACTACTCCTGAAGTCATGAGGTCATCACGATGGAGTCTAACCGCCAAAGACATTGCAAATTTCTCTTTCATCACAATTTGTAAAATATCTAGTTTTTCACTCTTATTTAAGTCTCTCCTAATTGAACTTACATGAACCCTTATCGGGAAAATCATGACTTCTACGGGAGCTTATCTCATCCTTTCACAGTCAGGTAGCTTGTGCTAAGTCTATATTGGAGAGATATGACATAATGACCAATAATCATTTCATCTACAGAGAACTGAGCAGGAATTTTACTTCAGGAGCCACACCGTTGTGCTTTTTTAAAGGTCTAATATCCCTAGGGATTAAAAAATGAAGAACAGATATTTCTCACCTCTCTGTACTAATGAAAAATTCAGACGAGGAATCTGACACGTTGATAGTACCCATAATCACAGATGCTTTAAACAAAGCTCACCAAGATCAGATCATAACTTTTTTTTTAGCTCAATGTTTTCTGATGCTGTGTGGAGTATCAAACCACTAAAAATTAGCTACTGATCATCCTCAGCCTGACTACTTACTAAATAGCGTGATTTTATTCCAAAGCAGGCAAAGAAGTGTGAAAACACACAACTTTTAAATTTACCTTCCATTCGCATAACAGCACGACACTGTAAATTCATCCCCTGGCGTATGTACCCATGAGACAAACACCTGCAATAAGAACACTGTACACTTTAGCATGTCGGCATTTGATCAATTGTGCCAATGAACAGCAGTGTAGCTCCCCTAAGGATATTGGCGGGTGTTGAACAGAGGCTAAGTGGAAAGGTGGAGAGAGGTAGGTTGAGTCGATGGTGTTGGCTTTCCCAGCCCCGAGGCCTAACACATTTAGAGAGCTAACTGACACACTTTGGATGTATTAGCCACAGAGCGCTCTGCCAACCTCTCCTCTTTTTTGCTGCTGCGCCTCTTCCTCCTCCTCCTATCGCCGTCTGTCTGTCACTGCAATCTCTCCTCCATGAATGACGGAGGAACATGCCTTGTGTTTCAGCAGCATTGCTTTAGCATTGATGTTCCTCCCCTTGCTGCAGCCAAATTGGTGTTTGGCGTCTAGACACCGGTTGCTTGTGTCTCTGTGTGGATAAACATACGCACTCTCTAACACTCTCACGTGTCTGTTTATAAGTATGATTAGATTAAAAGAAACTGACGGAAATGCAATAACGGTCTATTAGTATACCCGTCAGAGGGGATAATCATTTCAAATAGAAATGTGTTTTCCATCTCACTATCTAATTTATACTTTCTTTGCCTCTCCATATGCTTCATTCCTGAGACTCATGGGCTTTAAAACAGGCTGGGGTTCAAGTCCAGGCCATGGCAATAAACACAAATAAAAAGAAAACACAGCAATAAGTACCTCTCAGACTCGACTCTTGAGAAAAAAACCCACAGGCAAGAGGACTCTGACAAAGGTATGCATTGAATTTAAAGGTGAGACAAACAACTCCACTCAGTCCGGCTGTCCCACTCGATGCAGAGGTTTAAGATTAGGGTCAAAGATTAGAAGGCTTACACAAGATAAGAACGGGATTAAAAGAGCTCAGAGATGTAAAATTACAGATCAGAGAACTAGTAAAAACACACCTGAATTGTAAACAAACTCATAACACCGCCACCACCTGTCCTGCTGGACAATCCAGGCAACATGGGGGGGAGAAAACAAAACAGCATATTCCTGATGAGAGAATAGGAAGTGAATATTATGGAAGCAGCATCCAATATTCTAGAGAGGGATTCAGCACACATCAAAGGCTGCCTCTGCAGTAAGTCTGTTAGATTTGGGATTAATGGACTCCAGAGGGGCCTGGACACACACACACACAGGCACACACACAAACACGCACACACAAAATCCACTACCACAACTCCGCCTGATAAGATTCACAACCCCGGCTAGCAAAGCACTGCAGTGCAGAGTAGATCTATTCTAGTAACTCTCCACAGTAGACGCTGCGGCATTATACAGTGCAACAACGCGTTCAAAGTCAGTATAGTGTACTTTCTGGAAAACACTGACCAGCTTGTCCGGCTGCAGGATTTCCATGAATGCAGCTCAGGCTCTTTCCAGTCATGTCTGCTGGATTGTTTGGACAAGTTCTTTATTTTGCTTGTCAAATTGTGGAACACATGCCCAGACATACACACGCAAACCCTTGCACGCATACGTGCACACACAACCGTAAGTTGCCTCCGAGCTCTGATGAGTTCATGCAAATGTCAAAAATGCAAATTCGAGTAGCAAGGCTCAGCTGGCCTCTGATGCATTTTGAGGAAACACAATAAAATCTAAGGGGAAAACTCCCAATGAATGTTTCCTTTAATCTAGCCGGACAAACAGACAGAAAGACAGCCTAATCCCAGCCATGGTCTGCCTTTCCACCCCAGTGCCCTGCCTTTACCCCCATTTGGCCACCACCATCCCCCTACTCCCCCTGCCCCCAGGGCTAAAAACCACAGGTGCAGGCGAATGCAAACCACTGGGTGGAAAATGCTCGTTGACAGCATTCTGGTGTGTTTGCGATTGGTCAGTGAACAATAAGGGAGGTTTCCTGAACCACTTGTCGTGCTGATGGAACAGCTGGACACCAACACCAGACACGGATCAGGGTGGGAAGAGTCTGTGCGGAACAACAGGGAACTTAAAACCAAAATGAGATTCAGCAGAGCTTAAGCTTAGTGTCATTACACAAACTATTTCTGATTTTTTTCTTTTCATTGCATTTCACAAAGACCAAAAAGAAGTCTTTATTTGTGAGAAATTCTCTCCTTATAAATACTTTGATTATCCCTCATGCTGCAAATGTGTTTATTGCAAACCAGCTGTCTTTTTTCAAAATTTCTGCTACTTATTGTTTCATATTTGACAAGAAGTTGTCATGATTTACAAGATTGAGGCTGAAAAAGAAGACAGCTGAAATCACCTGTTGTTCGATACGTCTTGAATCCTGATGTGGTTGCCTGGATACAGCAGAAACAGCAAGAGTGTGTGCTTTCCATCACTGTATGTGTGCTTATTCACCGGCCTGCTCTACTGTTGTCTGCCTCTGCTAACCTTGCAGGCAAACGAGTACATGCAAGCCTGAACCCAGAGCCATGCGCACGCCCAAACCCCGCTCTCATCCACATGATCATCCTGAGCAGCATTA
Organism: Cheilinus undulatus; assembly: GCF_018320785.1. Taxonomy (NCBI): domain Eukaryota; kingdom Metazoa; phylum Chordata; class Actinopteri; order Labriformes; family Labridae; genus Cheilinus; species Cheilinus undulatus. Next base: position 42,251,450 of record NC_054865.1, on the reverse strand, counting down.
TCACAATCTAGGGAACTAGATTATCCCTCGGCTCAAAACTTCATCCTCTTTGATCCCCACTTGGGAGGGGATGAGAGTCTGCGGAGGCGACCGTCACCCAGATTTGCCACTTGTTAATCAAGGCAGATTTTGATCACCTTCAGCGCCAGATGGACAACTGTTTTCAAAACACAGCCATTCAATGGGCATTACTCTATCGAGGATACTTACTTCAGCAACAGCAAAACAATTTTTCTGAGATTCCATCATAATCCAGTAATCTTAAAGTAAATCAGACAGATTTGCAGACATTTTGTTTTAATATGATGTATTGTGTTGTGCCTGAGAATATGTAGAGAGCGGCATTTATTCTGAAATGTCATAAAATATTGAAAATTCATCAGCCCACAAACATAATAACTAGAAGCATAATACACATCTGCAGCTTTTACTGTAATAGTTCGAAAAAAATATTATTGCATTTGCAGGGATTTGTTTGTGGGAAGATAAAAAAATCACTGCCTCAAGTCAGTTTAAGCTCAAGTCACATCCAAAACTTCCTGTTTCATGGCAATAATTGTTCCTCATGAAACAGGAAGTGTTTTCAGTCTCAAAACACTGATAGAGCCATGAATCTTAGCACAACATTTTGAATGATAAAAGGAAAGGACTGACATCATTTTTTTTTTTAATTCTGCAGAATCCAAGGGGTTCTTCTTGAATCAAGCGCTCAGGTTGGGTTCAAAGCTGCGCTGGCTATCCCTGTTACACAGCAGGTTACTGTGTCTAAAAGGGTACAAACTTCCTGAGACTAACAACATTTGTGTGGACAGGGATTTTAAGTTATTAGAAAACAAAAACTGGGCACTGTTTTGACACATTTCAACCTACTCTGCTAAGATTTGTAGCTCTACCAGTGTTTTAAGACTGAAAAAACCTACTTCCTGTTTCATGGCAAACAAAAAAAAATATGTTTATTGATGTGATTTGCGCTTAAGATGACTTGGCAGTTGTAAAAAAGGCTACAACAAACAACAATGCGAACATTTAGTTCTCATGCTCATGTTACAGTTGTGGTTAATTAGTATAATCTTCTATAGTCTTAAACTGAGAGTAACTGACTTCCTGTTTGGATACAGAAGCCAACTGCTATTACATTTGTGAAAAAGTATTACATTTGTGAGATTATTATGTTAGAAACTGCTGATTTGTTTTAGTTTGTGGTTGATTATTGATGGGCAGTTATTAAGGTAAATGACAACACAAGGTGCAGATGATTTGTCCACAGAGCTGAATGTGAGTTTCTTAAAGTGAAATGAGATATTAAAGTACAGTGGTAGACTTATTTTACATCACTGTGGCTGCAGGGAGATGCTGCATTGGATTCACCAAAGCGTGTTGCAAAACAAAGCATGCAGTTAATCATGATTAAAAGCAATCAACTCATTTACTGTAGATCTTAGTTAATCACAAGTAACGGGAGTAATCTTGACAGCCCTGAAAGTCATGTTTTACTTCACTCAAAGAGGCTCTGATAAACAGATATGGCCCTCTGAGATGGATTACCTCAATTAACCAGGAGGGAATCTGGTGATAACCACAAGGAGTAGAGTGTACACTGATCAATTCAGTGTTGCTCTCTTTAAAACCTGTTACAGAAAAACCTACACATCTGCAGCACATCCAACCATCTAGCTTGACGTGGACTGAATTATAATGAAGCAAGTGTGTGAACTGAAAGGTGGAGGCGCATACACCCATAAGCACTGTACGGAGATCCATCACACTTAGTTGTTTACACTGCAAGCCTTCTAAATCTCCATAATAGATCTTTGTTGTGGTTTGAGGTGGGATGGTGAGGTCAGCTGTTAATTGGCTGCTGGTAATTACAGATGCATCTTAAGCTTGCTGACATTGTCCGTGGGGCTTTGGAGACTTGCAACTAATGCGCCGCAGAGATTACTGCAATGGACAGAAAATTGCACAACCCTCATTCATGCATACTGAAGTAGCAATTAAAAGTCCTTATTTTAAGTCTAATCGCATCCTCACCTTTTTATGGCGCCTTTGTGGGCATCACGTTTAAGCATTAAATGCATATAGAGGCCTATTCTACACTCTGGTTGAGTGATGCACGCTGCTTTTTACACATTTAAGATCACATCACTCTGTCCTTGCCCCCTGTCCTTTCATTTAAATGTTCATGCTCGTCATTCCATCAAATCTTCCATCCTCTGCCAGTAGCCACGAGGCTGTTTTTTTCCCTCAGTGGGGCTGCTACCCGGGGAAGGCAGGCAGCGCAGGGACAATAGCAGCCACCCAATTAAAGCTGTGTTGGCCTCGCAATTCCTCAAGGTATTGCCATGTGACAGTTTAATTAACCAAGCCCCTTATCTTAATTTAGCAGGATCAAAAAGTAACAAACTGAGGTTATCGGCGAAAAACACTCCCAGTCGCCATCCACACATACTCACACAAACTCTCTCTCTCTACATCTCTGTGAGCAAGGAAAGCTGTAGTACAGTACCACAAGAGACATTTGATGAAATTCATACAGCTGCCATCTGATGCAGATACCACAAAGCTCTATTTATGGCACACATCCTCGGAAGCATATTTATTATAGCTGTAGGGGTCGGAATAATGACAGTCGCCTCTGTATGTCCCTGCGTGTGTGGACATGTGAGCGGGTTCAGGCATGTCTTAGCAGGGTATGTGTTTACATTGACATGTTTTTTTCTTCTGAGTTTGAACCGGTGGCTCAGTCATGGCAGGAATCCAGGCACCATGCTACTTAAGCCAATCTCCCATGGAGCCCGCCTGCTGTCCCGCCCATCTTCATCCATCCATCCGTCCATCCAGCCATGAGCTCTCTCTTCTTATCATCCAGGTATTTTTCAGCCTGATGCCATGTTTTTCCTTTTCTTAACTGAGGCCCTGTGTCTCAGTTTTCTTGTCTTTGAAGGTGCCTACTGGGATTTGAGTTTATACTTCATCCTAGCCTACATATACAAAAAGCCTAAGGAGGACAGGCATCTCACCCATACATTTTATTTCACTCTGTTTTCCCATGATAGTGAGTACATTCTAGTTGTATTAACAAGATCTTAACTTACTGATCTCATCATATAACAACAGTGGTTTGGTCATGAAAACAAGTTACTTTCTCAAGATATTATGGAGTTATCATTGAAAAAAAAGAGTTATCTTGAGATAACGACATAGATGACTGAAAGATCTTGAGCAACCGTTTGATAAAATTGAGTAAAAATAAAATGCTTTAATGTACGTTTCTTTAGATCGTTGGACTAAAACACTGGAGATGTTCTGACATCATTTTCCTCTATAATGATACAGATAACTACACTTGAAAATCTACCTATACCTACACACCCATCCATTATCATCCCATTCAGGTTTCATGCTGCCTGCTACTAATAGCCAGTGTAGCTGCACTTAAAGACTACTGTCTTTCAACACAGGAGAGCCATCTCATCTGGTCAGGACTCAGCTGTTTACTTACATCTAAGGGATAGAGGGCATTCCTTGAGATGTTAAGAAAACCATTGTAAAACCATCTCTGAACAGAGGTGGTGGACTAAAACGCCTCTTATCCCCTTCATGCAACACAACCCTGGATTCCTTTGACAGCAATCTCAACGACGCTTTCACGCAGGGTCACAGGACCCGACATCATACAGCCCTGTCAAACCTGAAGACTCCCAGGAAAACATGCCCTCAGGAGAAACTGGGTCAACGACTCTGCCAATGACTCTCAGCTAACTCAGCTGTGAACAACTCTCAGGTGACCACCTAGATCATTAGCGGAGCCAATAAATTCTAGCTCCAGTCCCCAACCACTTTAGAACTGAGAGGTAAAACCTCTTCAAGAATTTCAACCAAGTCCAGCCGCCCCCTTGATGAAGATTTGGATAACCATGACCTGGATGAATGAGAACCTACATGGATAGCACTGCTTAAATTGTCCATATTCGGTAAACCAACTTAACATAATTACAATGCAAGGGTTTGATAAAGAAAATGAAGATGTAGTTGTATGAAGGGTTTTTTTTTCTGTCTCTGTTTTTTTGTAGCCACATAAATATGGAGACAGAAAATAGACATAGAAAAAGCAGAAATGCATAAAGGGACAACTGAAAGTAAACCATTCTAAAGATTACTGTAAAACATAATTTGTAAAGAGGAAAATGCTTCCATCAGGGCAGTTACTATAACAAAGTTATATGATGGTTTGAGTGATAAAAGAATGCCTGCTTGCCTCAGGTGCTCTATGTTGGACGGTCACGTGAAACTAGTATAGAGCCACTCAACAAAAGCATGGCCTATACAGCACAGGCATATGGGCATTAACCTGTAAGGCTGCAGGCTGGTGAAGCTAGCAATGCTAACATTAGCCATGCTCTACAAATCAGATTTACATAATTTATAGACTAATCCGAATTTGAATTTCATGTTTCAACACTGGCTGCCAAGGAACATCCTGACAGCTGACTGGATTTGGCAAACACCAATACTGAATTTAAGGTGGTCCAGAGGTTGATACTCTGTCTGGTGTCAGTATCAGTACAACTATAATAAATTCACATAAATAACCAGTGTTTATTCTTTTCTAGCATCTCTGACCATCTCATCATCTGTTATATAATAAATTCCATCTCCTCTTTTTGTTTTAGTGTTTCCTCTGTCAGAACTCCATTATCTAAAACACTGCAGGCAGTGGATAAAAAGACACTGCAAGTTATGGTTGAGCAGAGAAGAAGTCCTGATGCCTTGGACAGGCCAGGCCCATTTATCTCTCTGGTTCCTGATGCAGTGTAACATAGGGGAAACAATGCCCCGGGGTGCCACAAATATTCATTCACATCAGCCTAGGAAGCAGGCCAGACAAAGGGGCTCGTTACTCGTATCTTACTGGTTCAGTGGAACATGTGAGGAACTTACTGTTCAGGAAACATTCCAACCAAGCATTTAGTTTTCATTTAATCAAAGTGGAGAGATTTCACACAGTTTGTAAGCGTCTGCATAGAATTGATCAAGCAATCTGTAGCTAATTAACAATGTTGCTGCATCTGGTGTAGCATTAGAGGGTACAATGTAAGTCAAACCTCTGCAAGGTTTGATGTGAACCACAGCTGATAGTTCCACCAATGCTACAGAAGAATATCGATACAATTGTATTAATGCAATTTTCCCACTGGGTTTCAGTTTTTAAATCAAATATTATTATTAGCAGAGACATCTGCAACAATCCATGTATGTCTCAGAATGGTACAAAAGCTGCTAAGCGACACAAAACATAGAAAGGATGTCACGCTAAATCAAAGTTAACAGTTGGGCTACTACAGTAAAGATATATACGGCGATATCACATGAGACAAGGAATAAATAGGTCTGCAATCAAGTTGTAAGTGACAGGTATTGGTGAGATGGTGAGATCGAAAGCAAAGTTATGCAAAATAAAGCACAATAACATTTGCCACCCCTAACACCCCCTCTTGAACTATTATTAAAAGCTGATGAGAGAATCAGCCCCTCTTATTGTGAGAGCTGCCTACAGGTGTGAGTTTGTCACATGCAATATATCACGGATGTACAGGAAAAAAGCATTGGCTTTTCCATCTGTCTCTAACACGCAGATTAGCACTGATAATTGGATGAATATTTAGGCATTGAGTTTCGGAAGAGAAAAGCATGAGCACTATAAATATAGTGCCTATGAAAAGTATTCACCCCCCTGGATGTTTTTCCCTTTGAGGGTTTTTAAAAATCAGTCATTATCAATATAAAGTGACTCACCTTATTCAACAGAGGTGAAGCCAACTGGTGCTAGTAGTCTCACACTTAGTGAAATGGGAATCACCTGAGTGCAGTGAGTGTGTCTCAAGTGATTGTTGAATAAAGACACCTGTGTCTGGAAGGTCCAGTCACTGGTTAATCAGTATTCCCAGCTACTATTACACCAAGAAGACAAAAGAACACTCCAAGCATCTCAGAGAAAAGGTTATCGAAATGTTTAAGTCAGGGGATGGACACAAAAACAATTTCAAGGCACTGAGCATCTCCCAGAGTTCACTTAAATCCATCATCAAGAACTGAAATTAATTTGGCATCTGCCTAGACCAGGCCGCCCTCGCTAACTGAGTGACCATGCAAGAAAGAGACTAGTGAGAGAGGCCACAAAGACACCTATGACTGCTATGAAGGGGTTACAAGCTTCAGCAGCTAAGATGGGACAGACTCTGCATACAAAAACTGTTGCCAGGGTTCTTCACCAGTCAAAGCTTTGAGAGAGCGGCAAAGAAAAGGCCACTGTTGAAGAAAACTCACCATATTAAATCTCGAACATCAGTTTGGCAAAAGGCATGTAGGAAAGTCCATGGTCAAGTGGGAGAAAAGTCTTTGGCCTGAGTCCATCACCACAAACACACCATCCCCACTGTGAAGCATAGAGGTGGCAGTATCATGCTGTTGGGAGGCTTCTCAGCAGCAGGTCATAGAAGGCTTGTAAATGTAGTGTAGGGGTGGGTAAAAATATCGATTAATCAATGCATTGCAATACCCCCCCCAATTCAATATCGATTCAGCAAATCCTCTGAATCGATTCACCTCCTAGCCAGTGGGGTTGCTGTGCATGTGATTCACGTTGTATGGACGGAGGCCGCACTCGACCAAACAACAACCAACCATAACCATGTTATGTGAGGTATATCACATTTTCCAAGAGGAAAGAAATATTATTTAAGTTTATGTGCACTTCACTTTTCAGTGTTTATACAGAACTGTCATGTTTTTTACTTTTGTACTCCATATGCACAATAAGTTATTATTGTGCAAATTTTTATTTTCAGATGTTTTATTGCTCAAAAATGTGAGGTGATTTACCACATATGTTCACATGGTCATGAAAATAATTATTTAAAAATTGTCAACAGGTTGTTTGTGTATTTCTACTTCTTACTGAATCGACATCATAGCATTTAAATCAATATCAAATCGAATCAATATCAAATCGAATTGCAACCTGAAAAATCGAAATCGAATTGAATCGTGAGGTTCTGAACAATACCCAGCCCTAATGTAGAGGGAAAAATGAATGCAGCAAAATGTAAGAAAATCCTGTAGGCCAGTCTTATTCTGTCTGCAACAGAACTACGACTTGGGAGAAGATTTATTTTCCGGCAAGATAATAACAGAAATGGTTTAAAGACAGCAAGATGAATGTTCTGGCTGAATCAAAGCTCAAAACTCAAACCAAGAGAGAATTTGTGGCTGGACTTCAAAAGAGCTGTTCACGCCTGATCCCTGTGCAACCTGACAGAGCTTGAGCAGTTTTGTAAAGAAGAATGGAGAAAAACTGCAGTGTCCAGAAGTGCAAGTCTGACTGAGACCTATCCACACAGACTCAGTGCTGGGATTGCAGCCAAAGGTGCATCTACTAAATACTGATTTGAAGGCAGTGAATATTTATGCAGCCACTTATTTTACATTACATATTTTCATTTAATTTACATTACTTGATATTTTTTTTTTTTACTTTAAATTGAAGGGGTTGTTTTTTTTTTTTTTTTTTTTTTTTTTTAAAAAAAGCCAAATTATATTGACCATGATTGATTTATAAAATTAATAAAAGGGTAAAACATTGAAGGGGTTGAATGTCTTTCATATGCACTATCTACAAAGCGTCCCCAGCATGGGAAAATATCAGGGACAAATTACTCTTTGAACAGTGGGACTTCATAGCTTTCGCTTCACAAAAGAACATGTACAATTACAGTATATAAGTACAATTCATAGAGCTTTAATCTTTATTACAACCCCGGAACATAATTAAACCCTAAACTGTTACATGTCATTATCGTTTTCTCTGCAATGTTTCATTAGTTTTATGACATGGGCTCTTGGAAGATTAGGTTTTTGTGGTTTGAATGAAATCCAACTCAAGGGAGTACTGATGGAAGCTGCGGTTTTTCTGCTACAATACTGCAAGGAGTCCACAGAGACAGAAACACTGCAACTAAATCTAAGTGTAAAATATAATGACTATTCTTTTCTTGATTGCAAACACTAGAAAATAGAGATTAACACTTTAATTTGTATATTTTCTCCTTATTTTAACCTCATTAATGTTTACATTTTTTGTATTTTCACCAAAAACTGGTTTGAACAATCATCAAAATCTCTCTGTGCCCTCAAGTTACATAAATAAGCACTTAAACGGAGAGGAATGATAATGTATACAGCTGAAATAGACAGGGAGGAAGTAAAAATGGCCATGAAAGCATATGTAAAAGAGTGTGGTTAATGTCTGGAATTACATCCACTCACGCATACACTTACACACACACACTCATAGAAGTGCAGCGATGCCCGGCTGTCCATGGACAGAGGACAGATGGCCGCGGAGTGGCTCTGTTCCAGGAAGTGACGATGTTCTGTATCATTATAATCTGCTCCGTAGTATCCTCCCTACTGCTGTGCTGGACAACATGTTTCACCCACTGCGAGCAGATACTGGAACAGCTCTTCTGCTGCTCTGTCACACATACTCTAAGAGAGGTGCTGTGACAACAAAGTGTCTTGTGTTGTGGAAGAGCTCTTAGAAAGTTGCAAGCAAAATGGTCATGTAGCAGACAAAACTCAGCAGGATTTTTTTCAGCAAAAGTTAAAAAATAGGACAGCTTGAATGTATGTAAAACACAATCTCTAACAGTATTGGATTCCAGAAGTTATTTCCATCGTTCAGTCTGCTTACACACAGACGTAAGCACTGATTGTGATTCACTGCTCAGCCTGATTGATGTTTCCAGCTGAAGCTACCTCTGTACCACCCATGAGCTTTAAAAACACACAGCTACATCTCCACTCCTTGAGTTGAATGCCAAGGCTTCCATCTTAAAAATATCTCAGCATCTACAGTTATGATCGCATCCTAATTATGTACGCTGCTATCACAAATTTAACTAAGCTTTTCAATTAGAGGTTAATGCCAGAAATAAATAAATAAAAAGAAGCAAACGTGGGCTGTACTGCCATGGGGCTCAGCCACACAATGGTAATTAATTTCATTTATAGCACAGACACCACATCTACCAGGTTGTTGCTCATGTGATTACAAAGAGGGGGAAACAACTGGGAGCAGAAACATGTCTGTCCTGATAATGGAGGAGATAAATAAACTGGATTTTCTCTCTTCCCGCTGCTATGGGGAAATGCATCTTACCTGTTTGTGTGTGTGCGGCAGAACCAGTTTGACATAGGGGTGTTTTTTTCTCACATCACTCTCCTCAAAAACACGCACCCTGGATGATAATGTAGGTTACTAGTGTGTTTACAGCAAGCAGGAGAGTCTGTGTGTATGTCTAAACTGTAAACATGAAATATGCAAACTAATCAAACTGCCTGGTCTCACTTTTTTTTACTTTTATTACACTCAAATGAGGCATTCACAAACAAATTCATCTAGAGGCGACTTTCTGACAAGAACGAGTGAGAAGAAGCATCTCCAGCTGCAGCTTTGGTTCCGCAGAAAGAAAGTATGTGTAACAAAGGCAGCCAGTAAGGGGGGTAAAGGGGAGAGCTTTCTGGGGCCCAGCCAAATGGGGGGCCCATGGAGGTCAGTAGAATCATAGTCCAAAGTTAATCTCTGATAACTTTATTTTATATAGTGCACAAATCTAAGGATGCCAAAAAAATAAGGTAGAATGAATAGAGACAACATTAAGGGAAAAAAGATTAAATAATTGCAAAATTGGCACAAATTCGTTCAAAGTGACATGACAAAAAAGTGGTAAAGAGGGAAAATGAGGCAAAAACGGGATATAAAAATGCATACATGGATGAAAAGTGGTTAAAAGGTAGCAGAAGGTATAGATAGATGGGTTAATGGGGCAAAATGAGTAAAAAATGGTGAAAATGTATTAAAAGTAGCAAAAAAAAAATCAAAAAATTGCCATATAAAGTAGTAAAAAGGGGTTAAATTAGGGCTGGGGGATAATTGCAAACTAGACTAAATCGTAATATGGCCTGCTGCAATTTCCAAATCGCAAAAGGTGCGATATTTCTCAAACCTGAAATCGGTGTCAAAATACCACTTAGAAACTGTTTTTGCAGCAGAGACGTTATGCAATACATATCTTGCAATCATTCTAGTGGCATATTTTTAGAAGAGTGTACAAAAAACATCCTATTTTCTTCATTTTATATGTTTTTCTTATCAATTATGATAATTATATTAAATTATCATTCTCTTTATACAACGGATCACAATTACAATTATTATCATAATTTGGTATTTTTTTTTTAAATGTCCAGCCCTATTTTAATCTTACATTGTGTTGGTTATAGTATTGAATGAGTTATTGCTTGTTTTTGTTGGAAAATACATTAGATGAGGAACTTAAGAAATAATCGCATATTAAATTGCAATCGCATTTGGGTAAAAAAAAAAAAAAAAAATCGGATTTAGATTATTTTCCCAAATTATTCAGCCCAAGTTAAAGAGAGGCAAAATTTAGTTAAAACTGGAAAATGTGGTAGAAGTCGCAAAGATGGGCACAAAAAAACTGGATAACAATAAGAACTCTTATTGAAGAAACAAAAATGATTTTTTATTTTTTAAGGCTGTAGTACAATACAACCATTTTCAAAATGTATATCCCTTTTCTCAAAACAGAATTAAATTTTTTAGCTAATGATAATGATGTGGCAAAGCACAGTGAACTAATCCATTTGGAAAATAATGTCAGACATCAGGCTGTAGGAATATAAAATATAAGAAACTGTTAAAACTTGAGTAGAAAAATAATCGAGTACTTGATAAAAATGATGCAAAAATAGGCAGCAATGGGTGACGTGCTAAAAGTGGCAAAATGAGACAAAAATGGGTTGAAAGCGACAATAAAAGGCAAAAATTGGTTGCAAGTGGAATAAAATGGCAAAACTTGGCTAAAAGTGGCAAAAAAGTTGTAAAAAAAAAGAAGAAGGGGCAAAGGGGCGGTAAATAGTGGTGATACAAACTGAAAAAAAAAACAGCTGTGAAAATAGGCTAAAAGTGGCATAATTGGCTAAAAACAGAAAAGTGGCAAAACTTGGCTTTAAGGGGCAAAATAGTTTTAAAAAAAAGTGGACAAAAAGTGCCTAATGGGTTAAAAGTGGCAGTAAATGGCTGGAATCACTTCTTCAGTGGTGAGAATGTATTAAAGTCGACAATGTGGCAAAAAAGGAGAAAAAATGGCAATAAGAGTTGCGAGTAAAAAAAAAAAAAAAAAATCAGAGAAAATCGGTTAAAATTAGCAAAACAAGGGGTAAACAAGTAGGATAGATTGGTTAAAAATGGCAAATAAAGTGTCACAAAGTTGTAAAAATTGGTTTAAAGTGGCAAAAATGGGTGGAAAAATAGTGAAAAGTTGATAAATAGTGGCACGATTTCACATTTTCAACATCAGGCCCAATAATAGCTTTACACTTTTCAGCTCTGAAATACGGTAACTGCTGGCCAGGATGCTAGCACCAATGCTACCGGACCAAAACACATAGTCAAGAAATCACAACTGGGGAGGGCCCATTCTCTGCGGCTTACAGGGGCCCAGCCAACTCTGTGGGCAGGCCTGTGTGTAACACATGTGTAACACCATGAGTGCAAAATCTGTTTCCCAAAAAGCAGAGCCAAAAACGTTACAAAAAACTCATAATGATAATAAAAATGTGACAGGGCTTTTACTGGACCTCATTGGAGAGTGGATAAAAGTTTAACAATACGTTTGAAGAGTGATTAACTTTAAATCTGCACGACTCTGCCCTAATCCCCACATTCAGTGTGCCTACATTTTTTAATGGGCCTTCCCTAGAATTTAATGGCTTTGTGTGTATTTTCAGTGTCTAATGTGAGTGAGCACACTCCTGGATTAATACCCTGTAATGTTCTCATTACAGAGCGGCGTGTATGTGGATAGAGGGCTGGGCAGCCGTAAGCATTTAGGGGCAATGAAAAGCACTTTCAATGGGATCTAAAGCAGATTTTTTTAGAGATGAGAAGTCCAGTCATGCCACGATAAGAGGCTGTAATGGTGCTCAGAGTGAAATAAGACATATTTTTACTCATTGCTTCTATAAACATGCCATAATTATTCAGCGCAGCGACCCGGGTGAAGGGATAATGTCAGAGATTTATAGCCCAAGTGGTTAGAGTCCCAGATATTCATCAATCCTCTCCAACACTGTGGTGCCACAGTGCTTGAGATAGGACTCACTGGCTGAATGAGGATCAGGAGGGTGAGCTGCCGTGCAGACGCACTGAGGTTCAGAGGTGGAAATCACACCCCTACAGCAGCCCACCCAGCCGACCATCACACACTCAAGAGGAAGGACATGAGAATGGACATTACCCTTCATGAACCACAATCATAACAATGGATTTTAATAAAAACTTAGTATATTAAAGAAAATAGACTAATCCCTTTAAATCTTCCATAATGAGAGGGAGGAAATCCTAAGACTGTGATATTTTCCCTCCCTTCACCCCACAAGATTTTAGGCTTTCCACGGGATTCCACTAGCTTAGCTGCAAATCGCCTCACTGCTGTGCGATACCGCCATATCCTCTAAGAATGGGGTGAACGCACGCTCTGGCACAAGAGAGTGAGCACAAGCACACACATTTTGTTTGACTTTGAGTGACGTTTCCCAAAGTCCAGATTGCAGATGGTTCTCGTTTTCTAAACCAGGAAAGTAGCTGGTGATGTTGCCATGTATCCGGCTATCAGCCAAAGCCGGGGACGGGATGCAGAAAGCCGAAGAAGAAGAAGAAGAAGATGAGGAGCAGGACAAGATGAAAAGCTCAGAGACAAATCCGGCTTGCACACACAGTAAGGAGAAACATGAGCATCTGGCTGCTGTTTTCAGATGTGGCTTGTTTTTTCTAATCTAGGCTACTCCCCGAGGCCATGCCACGACTTTGAGAGAGATTCTTTAAGCTTAAGACAGATACCCCACGAGGAGGGGATAAAAATTCAACACTGAAATGAATGATTACTGATGAAAAGAGCAGTCAGTGACATGCTAGCCAAAGTGGAGCTCTGTTACAACCGTTGTAAACATACTGTGATGGCCTCAATTAATCATGTTTAAACAGACGGATGTGATAGCATCACATGAAACCGTGACTCCCCCATATGCTACCTATTTAGAGTAATGTTTGTATACTAACTAATTACAAAGCACTCAAATGAGGCCCCTCTCTTCTCAGCAGATGTTGGTACCATTAACCTGCAGAGCAACAACTTTAACATCGCACATCGTGTGAAGAATCGCACATTAACAGTCTCTTCACTGCACTAAAGAGAACACCCTGTCAAAGCCTTCAAACTAACGCTCATGTAATAATGGGAGGTGTTTGGATAATAATTAAGTCTTTCTGTACTGATTTATAGAGGTTTACATTTCCAGCAGCTACATTTTTTTCTCTTTTAAGTGTAAATCAATGAGGAATGTTGGTGCTTTATTTGTTGTTGTCACCAATGATATATAAATTTCCTAAGGACTTGGGGTTATTTATGCCGCATTGGAAAAAAAGCCTCTTTATATCATGGCCAAAGGGTATGAAAGATTTAGGTATAATATATTATAGCATAATGTATTTACCATAAATGGCTTTGAATGATCTTTGCCAGCACTTTTCAGGCCCTCATGTCAACAGTTACTGTTTCTTTTGATGAATTAAAGTCTGAAAGTCAGTCCTTGTCCGCAAGACTGAGTCACTTTCTGGCTGTGCTGTGCCTCCATCACATCTCCACTTTCTTTTCAATGCCCGCTGGAAACGTTTCAGAAGAAGTGCGTCTTCAAGCAGCCTGTCTTTCAGCAGCCAGATTTTGTGTTGCTTTGTTCATTTGTATTTTTTTTTTTTTTTTCCGGGGGATCCAATTGTACTGTGTCTGAACAGCGTGGGTCTCGCTTTCTCCCTCTGTCTGTCTCAGTCTTTGTCTTCATCTTTAACTGAAAACTTAACTGTAGACATTGTGATTTACCCCAAAGGAAACCCAAATAAAATTAACAGTGAAAGCAAAGGAAGATAGAAGCTACAAATAAACCAAATGACTGTGATTTAGGGATGCAACTAATGACTATTTTCTACGTCAACTAGTCACAAAATACTCAGACGATTAGTCCACTATTCAGGTGCATTTATGCACAATCAATAAATGACTCATACTGAGGGAATGTGCCATGAAAAATCTAAATTCAACCAACGTACAGTATACATCTATACTTTTTAAGGATTTGTGGGATTATTATGCACAAAACAGCAGTGAGACTGGGAATCAATCCCTGACCAGTGCACTGAGGACTAAAGCCTCTGTATAAGGGCGTCTGCTCTACCAACTGAGTTAAACCCACGCCCCTGAGCAGTTTTAAACATAGCCAGTGATAGTATGGGTTGTTTCTGTGTAGCCTAATTACGCTGTTATAATGTCCAAGTTATTATATTGCTGACATCAGGCCTAAACCTTGTATCTTTATTTTTCATTATTTTAATTTTATCTCTTAAACAGTAATATTGGGCACTGTTTACACCTGCCAGATAGTTTTAACCAATTTCAAAGCCATGAAAGTGTAAAAAGAGAGGCAGGGTACACCCTGGACTGGTCGCCAGTCAATCCCAGGCTAATGTATAGAGGACAAACAACCAGGCACCCACACACTCACACCAACTGCCAGTTTAGGGTCGCCAAACAACGTAAGGAGCACGTCTTTGGTGGTGAGAGGAAGAGAATCGGAGAGAAAACCCATGCATGCAGGGGAGAAACGCTGCACAGAGAGGCCCTCCCAGTCAGCGATCTCTTACCCCGAGCACATGACCACAGTTGAGGGTTGGAACGTAGATTGACTGGTAAATTGAGAGCTTTGCCTTTAAGCTCAGCTCCCTCTCCCCCACAATGGCTTGGTACAATGTCTGCAATCTGCCGATGCTGCAATCTGCCTGCCAATCACGTGGTACATTCTACCCTCGGTCATGGACAAGACCCCGAGACACTTGAACTCCTTTGTTTGGGGCAGAGACTCACTCCCCAATCCACCAATGAATATTCAACTATTTTATCTGTTTGTGACTAATCTAGTCAACAATGCTGATGAATTATTTCATCCCCACTGTGGTTGCATTAGTTTAAACTGCAAAGGTATGATTGGTCTGCCACAATAAAACCACTCAGTATTTAACACCCTTATGGATTTTCCTGCAACCCTAATCTAAATCCAGTATGCTGTCTTCAGAGAACTTGTAACAAACATGCCAATGACAGACTCCAAACAGGCTGATCTTGTGCTGCATCTTGAATACAAATTCAGAAGCATTCAAACAACATATGTAATATGCATCTACCCACCCTCTGACATTGTGTCTGTATTCATCTCTTCATGAAATATGAATGATGTTGAATGGAATGCCCTTTTCCAACAGCCAGATAAAGGTTTATTGAAGGCCACAGTTAGCTAGATAGAGGTTGCCATGGCTACAAGTGTGAAAAGGGCATCTGATCTGACTTCTGACCAGTCAATTAATCTTGGAATTGCATTTTTGTTTATCAAAGGTTTGCTCATAATTCTAAATTAATTGCTTCACATGAAAAGAAAAAAAGATTGTGGGGAACTTGAAACACTTTGGGGTGGGGGTGGGGTGGGTACAGTAGTGGTAGCGTTTTAAGATTAAGACTGCCACAAGGGAAGCTGGGTGAATATTTAAGATGGATTAAAGTCTATACTCTCGGTTTGTTTGGGAGTATGAAGTGATGAAGAAACCCTATTTTTCAAAAACAATGTATAAAGACCTCATTTCCTCATGATTTAAAGGGTGAGTAATTGCCAAGTTAGGTCCATTATTTTCTAGAAAGTTTTACAGTAAAACTGTAAGAACTAAGAAATCCGTCACAAGGAAACACTTGAAAAAGTTTTTGTTTGAAAATGGTGAGAGTATTATTGTGAAGACAATCGTTTTTCCAAAGGAATAAGACAGCTTTCATAGGTTTACAGTCTCCGGTTATTCATGAGCATAAATGAGTGAAACTGATGTTGAAATTACATACAACAAGGTCTTCATAAAAGATATATTGTACCTACTCTTAAAGACTAAAATTCAAACATGGGCTATAGAAAGAGGTAAATAAAACACTCAAGAGCTCTCACATGGGCTGGAAAGTCCTTCTTCAAACTAGCATGGTGATATTAAAGAAGATAATTCTAGCTCAAACAGTCTGAAATGAAAGATTTAAATAGAACCAAGGCCTGTTTTTCTTCAGAGCCTTAGAGTTAAAACAAACCTGAGAATAAAGAGCAACATCGAAAATATTAATGACCTTCCCATGCCATCAGCTCCTCCACTTGCAATCAAATATGTTTGGTAGATTTGAAGATATTCACCTGCTGGATAAACCCTTCAAAGTAAGGGTATTGATATTCCAAATGTGTCTTTGTTTGAGTTCAAAGGATTTCTGCTCAATCCAGGACCACAATTAGTTGGGTAGCTGTTGGGTAATCAAGTTTACTGCCAATGTAATCAAATATATTTTGCACAGTTTGTGTGTGTTAGCCAAGAGTTTGCATGTTTGAGAGGAGCTGATAAAGCCTGACAATTCCCTTATTTAAGCTATTCACAAGGTGAGCGATGATGTTCGGGAAGGGGGGGGGTTCTATCAAATAACGTAGAAAAGCCAATTTCAACGCCTTTTACGGCGCTGCTACAGGAGCACATCTCATGCTGCCTCTCCTCACTGTATCAACTCTGTCCTAGTGGTTTCACATCCTCCTCCTCTTTCTCCTCCTCTGTCCCACTCATGCCTCCTGCTCTTAAAACAAGGCAGGAGGCGGTTTGATTATCACACTCTGATCGCAGCTAATTAGGCTGGGTCAGCTGGTACAGTCAAGCAGTATCCCTGTCAAACAGCATCCCCTCCACGCTCATCCTCCTCCTCCTCCTCCTACATCATCCCTCCCTCCCACTCTCTCTCTCTCTCTGTTCCCTTAGACAGCCCTATCAGTGGGTAACATCTCCCTACACCACTGCCGCCTGTCTGTTCGTGATAGCGACTGTGGCAGTCATCTCCACAGAGGCGAGCGATGTGCTGCCAGCCACTCCGCCCGAGCCAGACGAGCTCGTATCAGCTTCAGCTGCAGACGCGTCGGAGCATCAATTAATCGCTGTTTAAAACTGGCAAAAAATGGATTTGATATACTTAAGCTTAATTAATACATTGCTACCAATTTTGCAGGGCTAATTAATCAATTTGAGACTAGTCCCTTGTGCGAAGATGTCCAGATTATGTTGTCTGGAAGGAAAGCGCGACGAATATCAGAGAAGAAGATGAATTACACGCATGGAAATAGGGAGTTGTGTGCTGTTTTTTTTTTTTTAACAATGCCTATTAATAATGGAGGGAAAAATAGTGAAAGTCAGAGCATGGTACAATGAAAGCTTAACACTGTAAAGGCTAGAATTCCTACTGGAAAGACTGTAAGAGGTCATTTTGCTAAACTGAAAAAATCTGTTATGTCTTACTATTATTACTCAATACAAACAGATATACATTTAATTTGACAGGATATCTTTTTTAAAAATGAAATAACACAATTATGAACATTTTAACAAGATCATGTAAACTTTTTTTAATATTGTTTGTCACTATGTACTTTAATCATTCAATCATACAAAAACACATGTATTTTTCATGATTCACCTAACACTCTCAGAACAAGAAAGAAAAAACAACTGGCTGTATCTGATATGATGATTAAAATATCCATTTTAATCCCTTTATATTGTGAAATCATTATATCAGTATTTCATGTACAAATTATTGAGGCAAAGTACATTTTGGGGGTGGACTTGCTGTCCTGATCACCGGAAAGCTTGTGCACAACTATCCCAATAAATACTGCAGGTCTGTTACCACCTACTGTCACTTTTACGCATATAGACACAGTAACACTGCAGAGCAATTAGCTCAGTCATTAAGGATGTTAATCTTATTAGTTGATCTATAAAGATTAAGTTTTACTACATTGTAGCTTTACTTAGGAGAAATGTTAAAGCTTAGCAAAAGCAACACAGCCAGAGAAACCTGTTGCATTAGGGCATATTTTAAACATATATTTGATGTTATAACATGCTTTATGTTTTTTGGTACTATTGTTTCACATCAAACCAATTTGTTGTTTTTGTCAGTGCTAATTTTGCATGTCTGGTTAAATTTCCAATTGATAAAATAATGACCTTCAACTTGTAAAATATGAGGTACAGTTAGATTAATGAACCACAATGATAGAGACAATGTCTTAGTATGGCCACCTCTTAAATTGTCATTCAAACTATTCCTTTATCAGCACCACAGTACAGCATATTTATCCTGACTAACACCAGGATAAAACCCTCTTAGTCTAGTTATTTACCTTAAACCAATCAACCAAGATACTGCTTCCACTACAGGAAGAATGTATTTATTTAAGGGCAGTAAAATCTGTGCAGTCAAAATGACTTCCTGTGGTCTTTTTAGGTAGAAGTGGTCATATTTCCTTTGCCTTAAAAAAAAATTACATTCTAAATTAAAATAACTACAGTTCTAGGAAAAGCCAGGGACCAGCAGCATTGCTACTTTTAATTTAGCAAAGTTAAACCTATTCCAAATGGGAAAACATTAAAATTGACTGCTATGGTCTTTCTAGTGTTAAAGAGGATGGGAGAATCACACAGAAAGGGTAAGAGTGTCAGCATGCTGTAGAGTCCAAAAACCAAAGCAGGATTGGGGATTGATTGGGACTGAACTACATGCTTCGGGTACTTGTCATTCTGTTTATACCGAGCCAGTGAATGAGGCCGCAGTGTCCTGGCAAGCGAGCAGAGACAGCTACAGAAAGTAATTGGAAGGGCTATGCTAGGAGAGAAACAGAGGACTAAAGACAGGATAAAGACGCAGAGGAGGAGAGGAGAGGGGGGTGAACTGAGAGACCTATGAAGTAGATACAAAGTGCTGAGATGTGAAGAATATAGGCCTGCAGGAAGGCGACCCGAGGGAGAGTGACCAATGACAGCCTCCATATTCCTTTATTCTCCCTCCATCTGACAAAAGGCATCCCATACCTGTGTGATGTGTGAGTGCACTGGGAGCTGTTTTTAGCTAAATACAGTTGGCTAACTGTAGAGTGGCACATCACATCCTACTTCCTTGTGTTAGTTTCTCTTTTGGCTTTATTTTCTTTTACTTCCTACCAAGCCTCCATGAAAAGCCATCAAATTACTGTAATAAATAACCTGTACAAGAGTAGGCATGCTTTAGATAAAGAAGCATATGGGACTACTCTTGAGCCTAACAGGCAGGGGACCATGTTGAGATGTATCAGCAGGAGGATATATAATATAAAGTTAATGCAGACCTTTCTAGGCAGGAGACAAATTAATTTAAGAGGCAGGCTATTTGACTGTAAAATTGCCGTCTTGTGTAAATATTAACTCAAAGTGGGGCATTATTTGCTGCTTTTGAGCCTCGAATTGGTAGCTTTGCAACTTAATAAAGACGCACTGGAACAGAGCCAGAATGATGTTCGCCGCCCCTCACTCCTCATCACCGCTTTTGCAACGATGCCTTGGCCTCCTGCCCCTGCCCTCCCCCACAAGCTTTGCTAAGCCCACATGTTATTGGCTAAACACAGCCAGCTGCAGCCAGTTAACTGTCTAATCTCACATCAATCGATTTCCCCAAACAAGGAGAGGTGGAGAAGTGGAACGCAAGTTGTGAAGCGGGGGTGAAAACACGGCGGCGGGCTGAGAGTAAATGGGAGGGCAGGGATGAGTGAGAAACAGAAGAAGACAGGTTAGAGCCTTCTGAAGAGTTACCTGCACTTTCTACTTGTGGATTGTTGCAACAATCTTTTGTAAAAGTCTGTCAAAGAGGGACAGCTGGGACTAAATGTGCATAAAGGTACACGGACAGGCTGTAGCTGGCTGAATCTTTCTATACAGTAAACATTCATTTATAATAATATAGGGGCTGTTTTTAATGATTGACTGTGGCCCAGCATAGGCTTTGTCATGTGTTTTGTGCATATAAATGTGATTCCTTCAGTCCCCCACGGACAATTAAATGGGAACATTTTCAAAATGAGAAACATATGGAGCATTTTAATTGGCCAATTTCTCTTGCCAACGTGTGTGGCTTTTTTTCATTCTAAAAACCAATGAAAAGGAAAAAAAAAATGCTATCTAGTCAGACTTGCATATTGCAGTACAGAGTGTTGCACAAATTGTCATTGTCCTTCCGCAAGGAGTAAAACAGGCCTTCTGTTCCCTGGATTAATAGCACCATTACACAGGATCCATGTTCAGTACGGAGCTCTTTGCAGCTGAATCCAGTCACTGAGATACATTCCTCTTGGATAGAGACTTGAGTGAATTTGTATTTCTGTGGGAATATCTGTTTTTCCGAGCAGGTAATGGCCCACACCAAGCTACATGACTGGTTGAAGCTGCAGTGAGAAATCTACCATACCCTCCTGCTCCATTTCTTCTCTCTATATACCATTATACTCTGTATAATCTTGTCTTTCTTGGCTCCCCTCATCCTGCACTAATCATGCGAGGTGGCTGGGGTGAGGAGGACTGCAACAACTTATATCTGGGGAGTTATTGTTCTACACATGTCATGTGTAATCTGCCCGACCCACAGCGCTTAGAATAATTATTCATATTTAATCACCGCACTACGAAGCTACATCGCCTGCCGCTCACTAAGTCATTTTCCATGTTCCATTATCAAAGTTTCAGAGACGGCTGCTCAGGGAAGGGGGACTAAATGGAGAGGCTGAAGTAGTTGGGCTTATAAAAACATAATGGGCTTGTCTGCTTTGATAAACTGAGGACGTGTATGGAATGCTCACTCGCTCACACCCTCAAACATAGGCACACATAGGCATACACACGTTAAATGAGAAAGTGCAGAGAAGAAAGTAAAGGAGAATAAAGTGGTCGAGTAGGAGTTCAGATTGTGCGCATTCAGGCAAGTCAGGAGCTCAATCGTTAATACAAATAACTTGAGCGCAGGGAGCAGATTGATAGTCATTTGGTTCAAGTGTGTTCAGAGAATCTTTCATTTTTCACTTTCATGCAGTAGGATTTTACAGTGAGGGCTCACCTTGCTCCAGAGGTGGTGGTTTCACGCCCGTGGCCTTTAGTTTGAGGGCCTCTTTTGCAGACATGTCACAGCAGGAGCCTTTGTTGGTGTCCTGGTCGCTGTCGGCCTGGTCGCTGTCCCCGTGGCCACTGTCTCTGAGGCTGGCTCGCTCTGGGTCTTTGAATGTCGAACTACTGAACAAATAGACAAAAAAGTGAAGAGAGTTTTAATACGCTGCCTATGGATTTTTATTTATATTATCAATTGAGGTTAAGGGACACAATTAAAGAGTAACTAAACCTCAGACCACTTTTTCAGTAGTAGGCGTTTGTAGATGGTGATTTAGTAGAACTGTTAATCGGTTGGGGTCCTAATCTTGAGAATTTAGCAAGAAGTATTTCAATTCCACATTTTGTGTTAAAAATTTGCATAGCAACAGCCCTCTACAAGATGAAACAGTCTCTTGCAACCAAACTTTTTTTGGAAATCTTCTACTAGCTAATCTGGTGCCTGATGATGTAAGTGGTGCTGCCTCTAGTCATCACAGAGCTTATCAGAAAGTGCCCACTTCTTCCCTGACTGTTAACTTCACTTGTAGTAGTCGACAGTTGAAATTCATGGCTACACCAATCAGAGATGTTGTTGTGACACTCCAGAATTGTGGGTAATATCCTCCTGATACAGCTTGAATAATCTTTTGTTGAAAAATGACTATAAGTATTAGAAACAGACAGGATGGGAGAATTTGAGGCATAAAGGTGGGACCAGCCAGTCACAGGCATTGCTGTGGCAATCTAGGATTGTGGGTAATGTAGTACCGTTGACCATGATCACAAAAAAAACACATTATCCAATTCAAATGAGGAGGGTATTCTGGATGTTTAATCTGAAAAATGACTATTAAATTAACTATAACGGTCTATAGGAAAGAACATGGAAGTCTGGTGCGTCAAGAAGGGATCAGCCAATACAAGATTTTGCTGTGACACTACAGGACTGGGGGTGATGTATTACAATTGCCTGAGATCACAAAGAAGCCATATTCCCCCCCCCCCCAAAAAAAAAAACGAGGTCAATAACATAGAAATTTGTGGATCCCTCAGCAGTCACTGCTGTAAATTTGTCCTTTTTTACACTAAAACACCTTTTCTTTACCCAGTCCATTCTTATACCTCTGTTTATATTTGCATTTATATATGTATATTTACATTTTATTTCATTACAGCCACTTTGTTTACTCTATATTACTCCATTTCACATCACCTTTCTATCCTTGCACTACAACCATTCTTGGCTTTTAAAGTTTTTACTGTAACTCTACAGCTTGGATCATATATTTAACCATATTACTGTTGATATATGTGCCCTATATTTAAAATGCCTTTAACAGTGTTCATTTTTGTATACAGACATAGCCTATACATACTGTATATTTAGTTAAAAAAACTTGTCTTTTCTTTATATATAATTCATATTTACAATTGTGACTATAAATTGACCCCTTGGGGATCAATACAGTTTTTGGAATTGAATCAATTAAATTCTAAATGACTACATCGTGTCACATTTTGGTCGTCCATGCTAAGTCTACCTTGAATGTTTATGATATTATGGCAAATGATCAGCTCTTAAAAGCAGCATGGGCTGAATGATTTTGTTGTGGCTGATGAGGGACAGCAAAAAGAAGAAGTGGAGTGTCTTATTCCTCTTCCTACAAGCCTTCTTGATTATGTTCTAAAGGCATTTTTGGAAATTCCAGGTTAGATGCACATCAGCTCAAACTCTTGGGTTTAGTTACTCTTTAATGAACAGCCCTGAATGTTAGAAAAACAAGAACATTTTTAAAACATGTTTAATGATTTAATAAATGCTTCCTGAAATATTCAATTGAAAGATCAGTCTGCTTACAAAGATTAAAGATGTTTTTTTAGTGCATGATCATATTTTATATATTACAGAGAACACAGTAAGTGTTGACTTTAAGACCTAGTTAATCTCACAAATCTTCATCTCCCTTCACAATTAATTGTCAGTTTACCTGCTGTTAGTATTATAGCACTCTGTTGGGACTATTGGAGAAAAGAAAACAAAGGTCTGAGATGCAGTGACGGTTATAGATCCTGACTCTTACCTTTGAACAAACTGTTGTCTGCTACCCATATAATTAGGCTCAGTGGGGAAATTGTCCGTCTGTGGAGAAGAGAAAGAGAAAAAAGCATGTATTGGGCTCTACAGAAATAAATCCTGCTGTGAAACAAGATCTCCCAGTGACATATGATTAATTATGCGGAAAGAAAATCGTGGTAGAGGACAGAGCAGGGGGCAAGTAAAAGGACTGGGGGATGTGGCGTTTAGGTTTGAGCATTTCATTAACCACATAAAGCAGGCTAATTAGCCTTTTGAGAGTAAACCGCAGAGCTGAGCATCAAATCTGCCAGGCAGAATGTAATCAATAACTGCTGGGACAATAGTCTTGATGAGCATAGAAAACTTTGCACTTACTGTGTTGAAGTGTTAGCTAAACACTTGCAACTAAATAACAGCAAATGTTGTGCGGAAATTAAAATGCAATTCGCTCGTGCTTTTAACAACATTTCTGTGAAAAACTGTTGACTTTCTTAGCTTCATCACATTTTTTATTTTAGAAACTGTTTGCAAAGAATGGAGGCTTGTATGTGCCCAACCATCTGGTGTTTATTCGATATGGTAGGGGCTATCTGATCGTGCACAGGGGGCTTTATGCTATGTGGATCGATTGAAATAAAAACACACTAACACAGTAAGGTGTAACCTATACAGCCACACAGAGAAACAGGGTGGAATGTATGGGAAAATACAGCAGGATAATGGAATACTCCTATAGAGCACAAACACTCTTCAATCCTCGCTGCTGTATGCAGCAGTGCATTACAGACTGGATCAATCACATTGGCACTGGAAACTCTCTATCCAAGTCAGCCGCTCTCTAGTTAATTATATCAAAGTAGGGTATATTACACTTTTTAATCATGTCAGTGGAGATAAAAGGTCAAAAAGATCCAAGTCTTCATGGCATTAATAGACATGCATGTCAGTGTTCCTAATAATAAAAATAACCATGTAGGTACAGGAAGGCACAATCTACTGTGTTTATATTTGCTTTAAATTATTACAGGAATATCTTGAAGTTGTGCAGGGGTATGACGGGTGGAAACAAATGCTTCAAAGAGAAATAGCTTTCATACCGTTGTAGCTGTATTTATCATAGTAACACAAATAATTACCACAGCGTAGCGCCCAACTCTCGGCCCCTGAATTGATAGCAGTAAAATGTCATGTTTAGTGAGTAATGTCTCCTTGTGCCAGGCTTTTTCACATGCACAGCTTGACTCTCAGTCGATAGAGTATTTCAATGTCATCCGTGCTCTGCGGTGGCTCAGTATGAGGCAGCGAGTGTGTGAAGGTCAGACAGGCCACCTCAGTACTTTGACCTTCCATGCTTCTGCCAACACCTTTATCCGTACCTAAACACTCGATTGCACTTCAGCCTTCGACCGAGATTAAAAGAAAACACCCACCCAATCTATCACAAGGAATTTGGCCACAGAGTAAAGGCAAAATGAATGTTTGAGATAGTTTGGCATTGAAATGATAACAGCCATAGCTTTTCAACACAAAAAGAGGAGATGGAAGCCTTTAAAGAGATGTGCCCCTTCTGTACTTTTATGGCCAGGGACTCGGCCTTGGACATACTTTTATATATTGGGCTTTGTGGGTTCTGAATCAAATCAGGATAAAAGGACATTAACAAAAAAAATGTTCTCCTTTTTTTGTTCAAGGGTTTGATTTGTCTGTGCACCTGTGTAGTAGAACAAACATTCAATAATATACCTTTGTGCATAACATTAGATATTAGAAATTCTCTTTGTTAACTATGAATTAAATTAAATTAACCTTGGGTTTATTTTACTCTAAAGAAATCCACAGTATCTCTTTTATTACTTACATAAGAAAAACATATGCATGTTTCACTTAAAGTAGCATGTACATCCTCCCACCATTCCCCCTCCTACAAGCCAATAAAAAGCACATTACACCACTTCATAGAAACCTCTTTCCTGCCAATTAGAGCTCAGGCTGATCTTAGGCCTCTATCTCTCTTCCTGTCTGTCCATACTGCCCAGCCCTTGCACTACAATGGGCCACTATCCAATTAATGGATCGATAATGGCTAGCATGGGCTGCTTTGTACTTAGACAGTCAGAGCCCACAATGAATACAAGATAATTTCAGGGATGGGTGATAAATTGAAGCTGGATGTCTGGTGTCTACTAGTATATTTGCATTTTTAGAGAGTGAATGAAACAGAACATAAATTAGTTTAACATCGCAGGTATCATTGCGTATTCATGTTGCATGCCTCTGTGAAGAGGTGTAATTAAATGGCTATTTTATCATTTTGATCCAAACCAACATCCGTGTCCAAAGTGTGATTTTGTCCGTGGTTCCTAGGAAAGAGGCTCAGCTTTCCAAACTAGCAGATGTGTGATGTCTCCAGTGTTCCCAACTCCCCTAAATGTTCAGTACATGAGCTCATCATGCATAAATCTTGTTGCCATCCCATGACTTTCTGCTTTTGCATGCAAACGTTTGGTAGAGATGTGCAGCTCACAATGGAGCTGGCTATGTAAGAGCTGGCTCCCTTTGAGAGCTTCTTTATCCCCCTTCTAGTGTTATTTAATGCACAGCATTGAATAACACATACTACTCAGCCACAGGAACACCACAGTAACATTAATGCTTTGTGGCTTCTACAACAAGGACTATAGCTTCAGTACATTGGGAGAAATACATATCCACTAGGCTATCTGGTGCTCCATTAAGATGAATAATTTAAGTTTTCAAGCACGTTTTTCAACCATAGGTCAAAGCACTGTTAAATATTAGGATATTATACAATTTTTTACATCCCATGGTGTATGGTATTACAGTCATGTGATAAAAATCACATTATAGGTTGTTGGCAATCATGTGATCCCAAATTTCCCTAAGGAGTCAGGTGGTAGGGGATGGCTGTTAGGAATGAATGGAAACAGAGGAAAGTTAGATTATCATCAGAAAAGGTCTACATATGTTGAAAACCATCCCTACACTTTACCGAAAAAAGTTTCTTTTACCTCTGATTAACCTGGCATAGAGGTGATCAATATCACAAATACTTAGTCCACCAGACCTCCTACTGTCGTCTAGCCAGATGAAGGGAGACAAGAGGAGCCTTCCACTGAGCTAAGAGGCTAGCTGAGGCTGCTCTTTTATGTTAGCCACTAGGGGTGTGACATGACACTTATCTCACATGACGAGACAAGATTAGGGCCCATGAGACATGAGACGAGACGAGATTAGACAAGACGAGATTTTACACTATTTTTTAATTTTGGGAAAAAAAAAACACATGGATAGATGATATGTCCTTTATACAACTGAAAGTCATAATTGCAACGCATTCAGGTCTATTCAAAAATGTTAAACTAACTCCTGTTGTACTGAATAGGATATCAATGCTTCCAAACAGTTTGTCAAGTCTAACTCTGACTCAAACTGTACCTTTTAATAAATCAAACCTTTCATTTTAACAGTCTACAAAATCTTTATTTTACTACACTATGCACTTATTGCTACAATTACAATGACTATATCTATGGTCATATTTAATCATTTATAATAAAAGCATTTAGATTATTTAAAAGTACTTTAAGAAGTGTTTACAACAGACTGAATTATAAAGAGCTGCATCAGTAAAATTAAACAATTTCTCATCCTCTTTAAGGACATCTATATTTAAAACACTCAAAATAAATCTTTAAGTCAATGACACGTTTACTGTAAATTAGAGAAATTAGAGAATTATTCTATCATTTTGTGGTCTTTTTTTCTCTTATGAGCTTTGAAAGTGCTGGACACGACAGATGAGTGTGTTTTAATGTGTGTGCATCGGTGAGCGAGTGTGTGTCTCTGCTCTGTCTGCTGTCAGAAAACAAACATGGCACATTTAACTGGAGCTAGAACTTCGCTTTTTGGAGCTAACAATGTACTCTATGCCGCCCAAACAGAGTGTGTTCTGTTAAGTTTACCGCTGCAGTATACAACGGCCCGTCCCGCTACTCATGTTAAGCTTCTGATTGATGATACATGCAGCCAACAGCTGATGGATGTGTGACTGACAGACAGTGAGACGAGAAGACATGACGACTGAATCAAAGTTACAAAGTCATAGATGCCGGCACTATGAGCGAGTCTGCACGCATACACAAACTAAATAAAGGCTGTATTCTCCTCATGGATACTGCACGGGTTTCCAGCAGCAGCATTTAATCATTTCAAACCCTTATGATGAACTTATGCACAGGCGGATCATGTGTGGTCCATGCAGAGCATGCGGAGGATGGGGTGGGGGTTGGAGCAGTCATCTTACTGGATCACAGATCAACTTCATTTCATCATAAGCTCTCTCACCAACAGTTTAAAGTGTCCAGGGCGTCTTTGTGAGCTTTTATAACTTCCAGTTTAGTATTGTTTTCTGTGAGGAGAGCTGCTGCTCCAAGTGTCAGCGCAAAATTAATCTCACGAGATTGATTTTTCCGCGACAAGAAATCTCATGGCGTTTTGATCTTGTGAGATCTTCTGGCACAAGATCTTGTCACACTCCTTTTAACCACCATGGCTAGTTCCCATTTGAGTACCAATTTCCTTTCCTCCATTCTTAGTCAGTATTTAATCCATGTTTAAAAAGCCCAACTGGTACCAAATGAGGAGCCTTTTAGGAGGTAAACAACCAGCTCTACTGAGCTGAGTGAAATGATCTGGATCTCTTAAAGGTGACAGATTTCCCATCACAACAAAAAAGGCTGGAGGTTGGGGAGATGGACATCAGCTGAGGAAACTTGGGTAAGATCAGAGTTTAATGAACTAAAACATGACAAAACTGTACTGAACCAAACCAGATGGCTTTGTGGAAATAAACTATGCATGTTGTTTCTTCTTGAGTTTACATTTTTTTTCTCACGCTGAATATTTCAGTTCTTGAGGGACACAAAAATAGCTTAAGAAGTAAGAATTGTTGCATTTTGAACATTTGGCATAGTTGTAAAGAGGGGCTCTCTGATGTGACATCATCTGCAAAGTACCTATAGAAGAAGCAGCTCAGACCAAACGTGTAGATGTGTACTGTGCACTCCTGATGTGAAGAGCACATCTGCATGACTTTTATTCAATCCTTTTAGAAAATTGTTATTTTCCTGAGTCTAAAAATGAACAAATGTACAATAAATGTTTAGTACAGGGAGCCTGGAAGTGATTTATAGAGGTTCACACTCTTCACTGATAAACAACTGATGAAGTTTTGTCTAACACATGCGCTCTCATTTCTTTTCTGGCTCAGAAGTTATCTAAAAAATTAGCAGTCGATAGCTGGTATCAGACGAGATCTGATCATGTAAAATAATGTTCTGTGTGATTTAAACCAGATAAAGTTAAGCTACAAATATTTATTAGTTTCCTGTTTGCTCAGTGATTACATGGCTACACCCTGTTACTGTGTGAATAAGGAAGACAGAACTAGTGAGTCCAGTACATCTGTATTAACATCCCTGTACTCTGTGTTACAATGTTTTGTCTGAACTAAAACGTCTTTGCATATTTTGAATAAGACCTACGAGCAGCTTTATATGTGTACATCAATCGCATCACTGTCCTGCTTTGAGCTGAGCTTTTATCTTATTTCTTATTTTTTCATTACAATAATTAAGGGAATACCGTGGCTATTTCTAAATACCATTGGATATGGTATTACAACTTTACCACCCATTCCTACTACTAAAACAAAACAAAAAAAAAAAAGCCAAATGGTGGCAAATGAAGAGTTGTTTGGGAGCTGAAAGAGCTGCCTCTAAATGCTGAGCTGAGTCAAATAATCAAGATCAAGAAATAAAGCCTGAAATCCTCCCACTCATATTGAGTATAATACAATGAAAAAACACTGTTCTACACTTTCTACATCTTTTTTAATTTGAAGATAATAAATGGGATAGTTTTGTCTGAGCTAGACAATGGCAGAATAATGATAAGCTTTCCAACTTTTCATTGTCTCTTAATTGTCCTCAATCACAAATGAAATCATCTCCAATCCATCAGTGTTGTCCTTGTTATTTCATTTGTTGCACAATCTGAATTTTAATCCCTCTTTATGGCGCTTGAACTGAACTGAACTCACTGGCAGAGTCTAAATTGAACCGACCGACTCCAGCATTCATATATTTGCCCTTTAATGCTCCATTATCTGACTTGCTCACTCACCAAAACTACAAGTCTTTGACCTTTGAGGTTCAGACAAGAACTGAATCCATTTAAAAACCAAGCAAACTTCGCTGTTGCGGGTCAGTTTTCTTTGCGTAGAAATCATCTGAGGTCACTTTGATTGGAAGCGTTGCTGAGAATTGCAGAAGCATGTTGTTGGGATTGTACTGTGAATGATGTGTTGAATCCAGTCCAATGCAGCAAGGCCACAAAGGTCAGAGAGATACCGAGCACGGTGAGGCTGAGCAAGTGTAAAAAGCTGCACTCTGTTCTGTATTCCCGTTGAGACCCTAAGACTGAGCGAGCAGACAGCAGGCCGATTGAGACAAATGGGACGAGAATATTGGAGAGCGTTTCTATTCTCAGGCCTTGTTGGTGCATTTTGGGACACTGTTCATTTCTACTCTGGGCTGTGTTTGTGTGTACTTGTGTGTTTTGATATCTAAGGTAGGGGTGGTGAAAGAGGACAAATTGCAGCTTCTCTTTCACACATCATTGGACACCTCTCTTTTATTCACAGGAACCAGAGTACACACCCCCACCCCTTTCTGCCCTGCTAGGTATGATACATGCATTTGTCCTTTACTGTCTTCTAGAAGCACACATATGACTCAGGCTGTGTGAGAGCTGTGTGCTTCATCCTGCAGATGTGGATTGCTGTTTTTGTTTAGTTTTTTTTTTTTTTAATTTGATGAACTATATCTATTGTGTGCATAAATTTGTGTTTGAGACATAACCAGCAAGGGAGCTCAAGCTTATTCCTCTTGGAAAACTATCAATGTAGCTCAGCAGCCAAATAGAAAGAATGGGGAGAGAGCAAAAAAACAGACTGAAATGGAGCTCAGCGGAAAGAAAAAAAAAAAACAAAAGTGGAAGGAGGGTGCAGCAAAAGCAGGAAATAAAAGACAAAATCAGAGGAAGAAGGAATCAAAACAGAAGAGAGGGAGGAAGTGAGGGAAAGGGGGCGGAGAAACCAGACAATAATTAGACTGCATTGATTACCGAGTGGCTGAGGAGCAATTGTAAGTGATCAAATCTAATTAGCTGCTCCTATACATCTTCCTGCAGATAACAGACCAATCAATCATTGGGCTTAAGTGAACTTAAAGCCATCACAGTTGACTGCCTGCTAAATATCCACTATCTTTCTAATAACTTCCTAAAGGTCCGGTTCAAATGACTTTCAGACAAGTTAGGAAGTGAGGCTGATGTTATTAAATGAAGACTAGACAGATTTCTTCCACTGTGAGGTTTTATCGGTCCAGATGGACACCTCACTGATTATCAGGAATTAGTCGTGGCTGTGAATCTGATGGGAGATTTCCTACATGCTTTCATGGGTTTAAAAGAAAGATTGAACTTCTATGGATTGGTTCATATTGGCTGATAATATCCTGGAGAGGAAGGAGGAGGACAATCAGGGTTAAGCTTGACACATTCAACATGTGTTGAGCCAAGGTCAAGCTCAATGCCATCTCTTTTGTCCAGGTCTTCCCTGCCCCTGGTAATACCTCCAGCAGTTTTCAGGCCCTTGGGACATCCACAGCACAATCTGGAGGCTACACTACCACTACATGTTAAGGCAGTACCCTTGGCCGTGCTTACTCACAACATCCACCTTTTACTCTGCCTTGAAGGCGTAAAATTTAGTCTTCTAACAGATTATTTTCCCATGACATCTAGTGCACAACTGGGTTGTGTCAGTCCTCCTTGGTACCTTCAAGCAGCTTACTTGCCACATCTACACCTTATTTCAATAGTTTTAAATCAAATTGCTTTCTTCGACAGAGAAAGAAATTCATAACAAGCTTTAATATAACATCGATGACCCTAAAGATGCACATACTATGTCTAGATGGCAATTCACATGCAAAGCACTGGAGCTGATCTCTCCACTACCTAGTCAGTCTTTACAATTCCCTATCATGCACTATGATCCATCTACAACATGTGCCAGAAGTACCACTCCACTCAAGATACATGCCAAGCCCAGTTTGTCTGGGGGCCACTGCAGTAGTGTGTCAATCCACATAGAGGGGACCAACCCAAAAAGGAACAAGAACACACAATGCAGTTTAAAAATATAACACTATGCACAGACTCCCAGCGGTGAAACTTATCATTATATCAACGTTATGTCCCATCCTGATGACCAGGCCACAGATCATCGAGATGGTCAGAGGATCACAAAGGTAACATTACATCATGGCTGAAGGGAAGTTATTATTTGAGGTGGAAACCACAGGGTTTACCGAGCCACACCTGTCTATAGAACTTAAACATTTTCTTAATGTACTTAATGTTAACACATTTTTACACGCTATAACATGATATCACAATTCCTGCATGAGCATGTAGTTCTCATGGTCTTGTGATATCTTGTCTCCAGCTGCTCAGGGCTGCACTGCTCTCTGTTGTATTCTAAAGGGGGATAGAATTCACCACATATCAGCTACACCATCACACAACCACCAGTACACTGGTGAGTTTTGCTGTGGACAAAGGTCAAAACATAGTTGTAGCCTTCTGACAGGTGGCCCAGGTTCAGTTCAAGTCCAAACTGTGGCGCCTGCCAACACATCATTCCTCACTCTCATCCCTGTTTCCTCCTCTTTCTACTGCCGTATAGAAAAAAAAGGCATTCGAGTCCAATAATTGATACAAAACTGTAAACAATAAAATGTAAAAAATAATAAAAAACTGTTAAGTGGCATCTTCTAGCTTATATATGATGCAAGGCACAGCTGGAATTGAGTGTGAAACCCCCGGGAACTGCAGGATTAAGTTTACAAAAAAACCAGCTGAGCAGCAAAGAGAATAACCAGTAGGGGGTCCTGCAACAAACCTGTTTTAGTTAATAGTCTGAACCCATGCTTCCACTATCCTCTCATAGGTCTGCCAGTTTCAGCTTGAAATCTAACAGCCCATCCATTTTCTTTTCTTTGAGGCTGCAGGATTCATGCTTGAAGTTTTTGCTTTTCAACAGAAATTCTGAGCTTGGTTTTCCCAACAGTACTGAACACGTACTGATCCCTGACAGCAAAAGTATAGTTCATTTTCAACTTTGAATTTTATATAGAGCTACAGCCCTCATTATTAGAAAATGTGGAGATGCAAGATGTATAATCTGTTGCTTGTTATCTTGGAGGTACGATGTCCAGTCACAGAGTTGATTGACTTTTATGCTCTTCCCTAGACAGACTCCATAAACCCCTGCAGCAGGGTTCTGTGTAGTTCCTTGCTGTGGTGATCCGCCTGCATAAACCGGTTGATTTGCTGCTGTACCTTCATGTTTATGCAAGTTTCCACATAAATGATTGAGCTGACACTGTGTGTCTGGGTTTGTTTAATATCAAACACAGTAAAAAAGAACAATAAACTTGATGTATGGGCAGGGCATTAATGCATCCTTTCCTGGTGTTATGAAAAGGCATCAGATCTGCTTAAGAACATCTCTAGATGTCCTCGAATATTTCAGAAATAGTAGCAGGAAGTACTTGAGTTGTGCAGGGTAACATGCAGTGACATTAGTGCCAGTATAAGATAACGTATCACTTCAGACTGTTTCAGAAGATATCGATTATTTGTCCCAGCCAGTGATCACTCATTTAAAGTATCTCGCTTGCCGACAGTCTCTCCTCTCCATCTTTTCTCTAATTGTGCTGAACTCGACTGTAGAACCACAAATCTAAAACAGCTCAAGGTGAATGCATTCACCAACATGTGCATGTGTAAGAGTCGCCACATCCTTCAAATATTGTGTCTCTGTTTCCTGTTTTATAGCGCTACTGTCAGGCTTTTTGTCAAATTGATGTTTTATTATGAAGCTGGGGACTCATGCAGCTAAAATCCAGCTCAGTAGTCTCATCCTGTTAATCACGGTTTGCCATAATTCATAATTCATGAGAGAACTGCATTCCTTTTTTGTGTTTGTGCTCATTTACTGTGGAATAGTGCTTTTCCCTTCATTAAATAGGGCTAAGTAGCACTTTGGAGGCTTTTACATACAGTTGCATAAACAGCATGACCTCTCCTTTGCATATTCACCGCTCAACAGCAAAGAAACAATATTCATAATTAATATGCATCCACTCTCATTGATTGCCTATTATTTTGGTTGACCATGCAGTGTCATTAGAGATGCTTATTAGTGGCTTATTGGGAAGCAGGAAGACGTCTTAGGGGCACAACTTTTTCCCTCTTTTTAGTCCTATTCAGTGTGAACAAACAAATGCATAGTGATAAAATGGCATGCAAATCAAAGAGTATGCTTGTTATTCTAACCACACAGTGAGTACAGGCCTGAAAGCACAAACAGGTGAAAAGCAAAAGAGGGGTGGACAGTGCAGAAGGGGGTCGTGCCTGCAACGCTTCATCAAGAGAGATGAGACAAAAACACAACTTCAAAGCTTATTTCCTTCAACCTGTGCGGTTACCGCTGTTTTATTATTCCTTTTGAGGGAGAGGGTCGGTAAGATAATTTTCTCTTCTGTCTACAAATGACTGCTTTGGTCTCATTTTGAAGATAGTTTCCATATGTGCAAGGAGGGTAGGCGCATTATTCTTTAAGAGCAACAGCTGCAACTGAGTCCATCATTGTCTTTTTTCCATTTCCTAAAAAACACTTTTGTATAGCTCATTCATCCTCCATAATGAAGCTTGTTGTTTAATTTTTTTGTAGACAAAACTACTCCTAAACAGCATGAAAAGAAAACTCCAGGGGATAAACAGACCCAGCATCTGAGAGATGGTCAACAAAGCGCTGTTATGCTCCATCCTTAAGCCTGTCATTATCGTCTTAGAATCAATTCACGTAGAAAATAATAAAATGCAAACCTCCTGAGAGAGTGCTTATCCTTGAACTTGTTTTGCTTCCTCACTTTCTCACACCAACACAGACAGAAACACAAAGATATATCATTACAGGAAAGGCCACCCAAAAGGGGGGATAAAGAGGAGAGGTTTCTGGGGCCCAGTCAAAAGGGGGGCACATAGAGGTCAGGAAAATCTTATTCCATAGTTAATTTGTGATAACCATGTCTTATAGTGCACAAATGTAATGATGCCAGAAAGTAAAGTAGAAGGAACAGAGATGACACTAAGGAAAATAGCAAAAAAGAAGAGCAACTTTGAAAAGGGCAATAAAATTAAATAAGTGCAAAATTGGTAAAAGTTAGTTAACAGAGGCAAAAATGGGTTTAAAGTGGAAAAACATGACAAAAAATGGTGAAAAGAGGTTAAAAGAGGCAAAAATTGGATTAAATAAATGCAAAAATGGGTTGAAAGTGGTGAAAAGCAGTTAAAAGTTGCAGAAATAGGGTTAAAGTGATAAACAGGAAAATAGGAAAAAATGTGCTAAAAGTGGCAAAAAAGGCAAAGCATGGCAATTATGGGATAAGTAGGCAAACACGGGTAAAGAAATTGTCAGAGATGGGTAAAAAAGTGGAAAAAATGCCCCCAAAAAAATCACAACAAATCGGTTAGAAGTAGCAAAAAGCTGGAAAAATTATCTGATAAAGTGGTAAAAAGGAGTTCTGAAGAAGCATAATGTGTTTAAAGTGGAAAAAATGGCTAGAATTGGAATAAATGAGCAGAAACAGTGGTGAGAAGGGGTTGAAAAGTGGTTAAAAAGTGGTACAAATAAATATTTTCATCCTTTGAACCCAATAATCGCTTGACATACTTTTCAGTTCCAGAATAAAGTAACTGTTAGCCAGGATGATGGCACTGATACTACAGACTTATTGATATCATAAATAGATCACGATTGGGGAGGGCCCATTCTCTGGGTCTTCAGCCAATTCTATGGGCAGGCCTGATCACAGGTGCTGGAGATCTTACAGACTCATCTTAAATGAAAGGAAAAATGAAATGACGGGCTACACTAAATCCTGCATCCACAAAGCAGCTCTGAATGTTTGTGTTAATAGGCATATAGTGACACAGAATAATCTCTTTACCACAAATTACATAAAATATATCATCACCAGTTTTTTAACGCCTGTGCATGTAATTGATTTATTAATGGGATGATGAAGCTATTATTGAATGAATCACCCTTATCTAACTAAAAAGGATATTACCCATAAAGTGTTGTGATGTTGACCAACATCCCCTCAGGGAAAGATTACAATAAGCTGCTACACTGAGGCTGGATGCTAAAGCAGCTACTGTCAACATCTTTTTTTTTTTTTTTTTTCCTAAATGGAAGTGGATAAAACCAAGTGACCCATTTTACAATGCAACTGTAGTTAGAAATCAAATGAAGAGAAACCAGGATGAGCGTTTCAGTCATGGAACCTGTACCTTTGTGATAGAATAAAAGGCTCATTGTTTTCCATTTTTAACAAGATCTTGTCAAAAATACAAAAAAAGGTTTGTTGGAAGAGAACGTTGAACAGATTTTCACCCAGATGGGGAAAGAATGCAAATGATCTAGTTTTTATATGATACAATTCCCCAAACTGATTAAAAAACAATTGTTTCACCAAGTTTGAGCCTTTCAATGACGACTTAGATGCATTTTTGATCAAGAGTCTTTCACTTTCCACAATACAACAGTTTTGGCAAATATTTCAATGTGGTGTTTGTGGAAGGATTGGCTTTGCTTTGTCCACCTGTACTAAATAGATTTGCTGTTGCTTGTTTAAAGTGTGGCAGTGAAAATTGGTGCCAAATGTCCAACCATACAGAGAAATTTTGAATCATGATCTGACACTTACTCATTTAGTGTACTCCTTAGGCTATGTATATCACTTGATTCTGATTGGCCGATTAATCAAAGCAATAGGACTTTAATAGGACTGAAGCACATGATCTGCAAGCTTTTCTGTATGATAGCTGCTATGTACATAAAACTGAGGTGAGTGAAGTTGGTAAAAGTAAAATAAAAAGTCCAGACAGGAAAACTCATTCAGGTGATGTGCTGATTCATGCAGGCCTGTTCACCTCTCTTCACTTCACCATTAGTGATAATGTTCAGTTTAATGTGACTAATAAAACAGGGATGTTAGCTTATTTTGAGAAAGTTAACTGTTGCTATGGAAACAGCTCTAACTGGAGATTCAATAGGACAGTGTGCAATGGACAGAAAAGATAACTTTTAAATATATCCATCATTGCCAATTCCAAGTAGTGAGGCAAGAGGATAAAGCCTAAGATTTATATAACTCTATTTTTTTTTTTTACTCAAATCAAAAATGATAACATTCAACTATATACAGGAGTTACAATCCTGCAAGCCCTATGCCATTTTATACCATTTTGTTTCACCTGGATTTATTGTCTTAAAAAGCTTTCAAAACATCAGCCCTGTAGTGCAAAGTCAAGCCCTAAAAATTTTTTTTTCCAGGACAACCTGGGCTTAAAAAAACAGGTGTGCTATATGTCCCCTTCGATTTAAAAAAGTTAAGGGACTATAAAGACAAAAGAAAAAAATAAATGGAAATTAAAACTCAAAGACGGTGCACAGTAATGAATAAACCTTTTTTTGCACAAACTTATTCAAAATGTTTAAATATTTACCAAAAAAGTCCTTGCACTCCTATGTATTGGCCCTATTTGTGCCATCATTCAAAGCAGTTCCTGTCTGCAGTGACAAGAGAGGCGCACATCACAGGCACTCTGTCTCTCTCGTTCTCTCCGTTATGAGCTATTCAGACTGTCTACTTTATGATCAGAGCAGGGAGAGTTGCACATTTTGACAAAACATGACGCAACAATGGACAGCCTGTAATTGGTTAACCAGGCCCGTCACAAAGCATTCTGGGATACAAAAATTTTGATACATGACTGCAGAATGCATTAGCCAATAGTAACCAAAATAATCAAGAAGTGATTTAAAATGGATAAAAAGATGTTCAGCGCCGGATTCACAGGTGTGGATTTGATCTTAAAATACCTTGGAAAGTCACTCAAGTTCCAGGCTTGCTAGAAAAGCTTCTGCAAGGGCTACATGGGCATACATAGTGTCATTAGAACAGCGCAACAACTGGCTTCAAAAGTGGCTGTGATTTGTGTGTCACTTCTTGCCATGTACGGCAATGTCAGTCTCAGAGGGTCCCGAGATGTTATGCAAAGCAAGCACCTACAAGTTGGTGGAACTATACACTCAAAAATCTGGAGAGGAAACGATGCATGTTTACCTCGTTGTTGTGCTTCACATCAATCATAATGACACAAAAGGGTGATGTTTGGCTTGTTACCTGACTGCCTTAAGTGTCAAAGGGAAAGATGCTGATGAGCAGACTCAGACTGAGCACTGTCTGTCACGTTTCACACCGCCTTGCTAACAGTGGCACTGGGTATGCCTTGTGTGCACAACACACAAGTGGCAAACCTCCCACCACTAGTAAGTAGCCGTGTAATAAGCAGGAACATGTGAGGGAAGTGGGTTGTTATAGCAAAGCGAAACCCCTTCTGCTTTGTGTGGGGGCTTGTCTTAATGTTACGTATAATAATATGTATATGTTCTATATGCAAGAAGAGTGCAAGGTAAAACAACCATACATCCCTTTACCAGCAGAACACTCTGAACAGCAGACTTTTTATATTTAATGACAAATACGTGTGAATAAACTGATGTCTGATACTGAATGTCTACCTGTTATTCCACAGTTGTTATTATGAGGTGAAGTCACACTTGAGTGCAGCACAATATAATGAGGCAGCCTGCTGGCGTGGGTGGTCAGAACAATGCTGTACATAAAATTCATTAAGCAGGACCTTGACACAAAATAAAAAAGCATTAAAATCTTAATGCACTAGACAAAAAGAGTCTGACTGGAACAGGTTGTGACCCCATCACTACTTTTAAAAAATCACTTTGATGGTCTCCGGAAAAGGGCAAGATCTACATCATTCTAATCTTTTCCCTGTAAGATTTGTAATTATCTCTTTGGTGTCTCTTCAGTATGTCTGCAGCCCCTACCGGCATTATCTTTCATGAATACAAAAACGCCAACAATTCAGCAGCCAACTCCATCTCTGAAGCCAGCTCAGACGAAACTCCACGGCTCAGAAGAGGAGGGGTGACACAAGGCGCTGTGTTTGTACTCATATCAACACAATCCACATCTGTGGCAGTTGAGCCCCAGGAGTAAGTGATAAATGTTGCTTTTGGCATAGATATCTATTCTGACACACACAAAAAACCACTAACACAGCAGTTTGCCAGCGTTCCTAAAATAGCTGTGTTGTTTTCCCTCACTGCTTGAGACACTTTGTTAGAGACACATTTTAACCAGCTGGTCTGGTTAGCTCACAGCTGGGATCACTCTTATGATTATTGATGAAGGGAAAATATGTCAGCTTTTAGGAAACGGGGAAAGGGGGGAATGGGAGATGGAGGACTTAAGTTTGTGTTAAATTATTTACCCACAGTTGGAAGTGTAAAGAAAGCAGTAAAAGAAAAAAAAAAAAAACAGGAGATGCTGAATGTGATCTTTGTGAGCCACTAATCATTCTGTTCTTGCTCATCAATAGTTAGAACAGCTTGGCCGTTAACTGAAGTGTCAAGTCAGCACTGACCTTGCTTCACCCTCATTAATCCAAAGCCAACGCAGCCCAAAATCCAAGGCTGATGCAGAGGTATGCAGCCTATAGATATTTAAAGACATGGATGTAATCATACATATGGACAAGCACAGGTGTGCAACACTTATGACTGAGAACATTACAAACAACACCATGCTGCTGTCTCTCTCTTGAAAGAATGAATGCTTTCATGTGTCTGCTCATTTAAGATGAACCTTGTGGCAATGGCATGGCAAAAGGAATTACATGATTTTGTTAAAAGAATACTGTGGCATATAACCTTTGCTTAAAATAACAATAAGCATGATATGACCTTTAAGACATTTTTATATGACTGTACATATCAAGTGGATTTTTTTTTTCAATGCTTCAGTGGGCTATGTTACCTTTATCTGTCTGTTTCCACTCTTTATGCTAAGCTATGCTAACTAACCTTCGGATATAGCTTTTCAGAGTAATATAAACCTTGTTAGTAAAAAGGAACACATTCAAATTAAAGTTTTTATTTTGGGGGGCTTTTATGCCTTTATTTTGAAGGATAAGAGTGAAGCGAGTAGGAGCTCTGGGAGAGAGAGTGGGTGATGACACACAGAAAAGAGCCCCATATCAGACTCACACCTGAGCCAAACTGGCAGACTCAAGCCTCTGTACATGGTTGCAACCTAAGCCATCGTCCCCCTTCAAATCTATGTTAAAGAAAGGTACTTAAGGTGTGTGGTGAATTGGGCATTTCTCTCCAAGTGGGCCACAATTTCAGACAAATAGAATGAACATCTCAGCCACTTAGGTTGCATTAAAGTTATTTACATTAATGGGCTAACAGTTGGGATGCACAATTGGTCTATCCATAGTATATGCACACCTGTTTTTGAGTCTAAACAACACCAAGTCACACCTGTGTTGGCATTGACTTCTTTACCCTTATTGTGATGGTAAAATTGTTTTAGAAACAGATATAAAACAAACAACATTCAATTCTAGCTAAAATCATTGATGAAATCTTTTTCAAGGGAAGACATGCAGTGGCAGGCACATGATTAAACTGTCAGTATAAAACAAGCTTCATATGCCTTTTAGAGAGCTGCATAGAGCACTGTAGCAACCTGCTGACAGACAGTGAACTCAGTTGAGCACTAAATAAAATGTGACCCTTTAAATTCAGCTTAGTCTTTTAATTTGAAACCAATTCTCCAAACTAAACAAAATGTTTGCAGGATGGTTCCCTAAAACATTCCTGAGAAAGTGTTTGAAATAATACAAAAGGCACATTCTTCTGCAGCACAAAAAAAATTAAACTAGCTGTAGTTTGGACCTTGAACTCCAGTCCTAAAAGCAAACATTATAGTAAGAAAGAAACAAAATCTCTATTTCCATCTAACAAGACCTGAGCTGAGGTGGGGGTTTACTGCATGACTTATTAGAGCATCTGATTTATCAGCCGAAATATGGTAACCATTTTAATCTCTGATGATACCTTATAAGTTTTTCAGCCATTACCTTCCATTACTATTATCATGCCCATAATAATTTACATGCCTAGCTAACACCAAAGCAGTCACTGTAATTTTTACTGAAGAACTAATACATATAAGCTAACCATGTAAAGAAAAATACATTTCTGAAGTTGAGAGATGCTGAGTTGCTTTCTTGGCATCTCTTGTGTATCAGAAGTTAAAAGTTGGTGGCCTGTTGG
Source organism: Cheilinus undulatus (assembly GCF_018320785.1). Classification (NCBI taxonomy): domain Eukaryota; kingdom Metazoa; phylum Chordata; class Actinopteri; order Labriformes; family Labridae; genus Cheilinus; species Cheilinus undulatus. The sequence continues at coordinate 42,210,743 of NC_054865.1, read as the reverse complement.
CTGAATCAATAAAGCCCAAATAATGAGTGAATTAAAGGGGCATGCCACGACACCTTTGACTCATTTACAGTTCTAGAGTGAATGAAAGAGGATGATACCATGCTTGGGCTGTGAAAAATACCCCAATTCAGAGCTACTGCAAGTTTTCTTGTACTCAGGCAGGGTTGTTGGCTTACAACAAAAGTAAATATAAGGTTGAAAGTTGTTCTAAAATGTATTTTCCCATACCTACAGCATAAGAAAGGTAAAGAAAAGTGGAGCGGATGCATTTCATTTAGGGTGGCAGGATATTGTAATGAAGCATTGAAATCTGTGTTGTGATTCGGTCCAATAGGTATTGGATGTGTTGGTGCTGGTATCATGTCAGTATCGTGTTTCGATACTTATTCCAAATGCAGTTTTTCTGTCTCTTAATGCAGATATTTCAACAACTAGCATATCCCATTTAAAGGGACAATATGACCTCACAAACTGCAAAAAAACAGGCAATCTTATAATTAACTAAACAAAACTGGGTATGCTCCAAGTTATAACTGATATTTATAAAGGCATAAACAGAGAGCCAAAAAATCTGTAAACAGTGAGGAAATGACTTGAAGTTTGCTTGAAAATATGAGTGTTTGCAGCCTTGCAGACAAAAATGAAACCAAGTCCTCCAGCTTTCAGGCTGCTAAAAGCACACATGTTCACTACGCCTCCCACTGATATCATTATTAAGCCCTCTTACACAGTATTAGTATCAAATCTGACTAAAGAAACAAGCATTTTATAAATTTATTTTTAAAACAAACCATCCACAAAATGTGGCCTAGTGTGTGAGTTAACAAGACAGAAGCAGAGTGCTTGGGAAACAAAAACATTAAAGAACAAAATTATTCCATTTGAATTGATGTAGGAAGAGCCGCTGCATGGATGAAAGGATTGTAGATATTTCCCCAAAGCCTGCAGCCGAGGCCAGACGCAGATAAAAAGGAAAAACACACAAACAGACACGCAGAATGCATGCACACATATGTCTAATATCAATACATGCACATGTGCACAACACAAGCACACACCTGCGTTCTCCCTCGCTCTCTCCCTCTCTCTTTGCCTGCACATGCAGCAGATGGACTATGTCTAATTTCACTTCAAGGTGACCTATCTACTGTATATGTATTGGGTTAGAGGATTTTGAGTGGAGGAGGGGCCCAGGAAAGGAGGATGCTGTCCGTGCACCTGGGTGAAATCTGACAGGAAAGGCTTTAGCATAATGCTACGTTGTCAGAGTTGGACGCCACTTCCTCTCAGACTCTTTTAAGTGCGTCTATTGTGCATTAAGAATCTGTCAGAGCAGCTTTAGCATTAATCAGCTAGCCCACAGAAGAAACAATCACATATAATCTCAAGCTCTAAACCCTGCTGACCTTCTCTTCAAATACACAGATAACTTCCCCTTGAAACCTCCGTCGGTAAAAGACACACAAGCACCGGCGCTGCTGGGATTTTTTTTCCTTTTTTTTTCACTCTCCTCTCTTTGCTCTCCCTCCCCCTGTAGTCTATCTGATTGGTTCCTCCCACAGCAGCACCCATGTCTCTCCACCTGGGAGTACATCGACTCAGCATGTCAGCATGACCTCAAAGAGGACGTATTTCAAACAATGCATGTGGGGAAAGAGAGAGAGGGGGAGAGAGGAGGGGGCTGTTTTACCCCATCAATCTGGAGGTACATGAGCAGCAAGGTGGAGAGAGGAGAGGAAAAAGGGAATAGAGAGGGAGAAGGGCATGATACACAAGTTCCATTCATCATCTCAGCAGAGTTGAGAGTGTATAAATAGCAGAGATGTGTTCAGAGTTATCACTGAGCCAACGCTTCCATCGTGGTACTTCATTTATTAAGACTACACGGGGATCAATACAGCAGACGTATACACTCTGCACTGTTGACAAGATAATCTCATCATTATGAATTTGGCTTGGGTCGTCAGTAACATGAGCAATTGCAACGCTTATCTGAGATGACAAGAGCAGAGCGAAAGAAAGGGAATCCGAAAAAGGACTGGAGAGAGGGAGCGAGAGAGCACAGATTTGTTTCTTTTTTTTTTTACTAAGCAATGCTCAGAGCGATAGATAATGAAATACAGTATTTCAGTACCAAACAGAGCAAAAATCAATAAGAAACGCAGCAAACCAGCAATTGATCTGAATGCTAAAGGCCCAAAAAAGATTTCTCTCTCTAAGACACAAACCCAGCGAGGGGCCAATTGAGTACATCTGTGTCATACAATGGAAAAAGATGAAATACACAATTTTCGATTTGCCATTAGCACTCAGTGCTACCCTGAAGAGCAGGCACAGTCAAATGTTTGACGGACAAGTCTTGTGTGTACACCACTTAGTGGACCTTTTGTTTGGGCAATAACATCTGAGAGGGCCGACTCATTTCGCCTGTGTTGCCACAAAACACACAACAGAGACTGCAAAAACACAGCGGCTGTCAATTCCCTCCAGACACACGCAGGCCTTTAGACATGGGAGTCAGATTTCAAACTGTGGCACAGATATATGCAGGAGCAGAGGAGACAGTGGGATCTCTCCTATTAGAGTGTCTGATCTTCTTAGCGGCACATGCAAACAATACAGTGGCAGGATTATGCTGTTTGAGAGAAATACTCCTCAAATTGCTAGGTAAATTGTCGTCGCTGGAATGAGTGACTGTAATGTGCTCTGGTGGTTGTGTGAGGGAGAGAGGGAGCTTTATAGCAGCTTCTGATGACATGTAGTTAGGTGAAATTAAAGCAAATGAGATGGCGTTCATGGTATATCCCTCCAATCAATTCATCACATTACTGATGAAGCTGAAGAAGTGCTGAACTGTGGAAGGCAAGGACAAGAGGAGAGAGAGAAAGAGAGAGAGAGAGAGAGAGAGAGTGAGATCAGGGGAGAAAAGGATAAATCATTTCTCTTAGACTAATGAGATAGAAGGTGAGAACAGATCCACATAACTCATTCTTTGAGCTGCACGTTGTTTCTACAACACATGCCTAGGGGGCAAAGTGAAGGAAGATGTGGCAGAAATAAAACGTTCTCTCAAAATTGGACGCGTGCCAAGACACAGCGGAACGGGTTCCACTTTGTTTGACTTTGAAACAGTTTGATTTACAGCGAGGAGACCCAGCTGCTGGCAGTTCAAAGCATACAACGCCACACCGTGTACGCCTGTGTAGCCTCCTGCATCTCAGAGCGCATTATCGCGAGGTCACCACGATATAGACGCTCATCTACTGCTGCAGCTCCTGCACCCTGCTGCTCAAAGCGTTAAAAGTCTAAAGACCCCAGGAGGGATCTAAGAGCCCTCAGAGGGCAGGCGGCCACTACGGGGGAGCCCATTCCAATCTGAGAGAACCAGCAAGACCGGTGCTTCTGAGCACAGCTGGTGGTAGCTCCGGTGCACGTGAGCATGTGCGTTAACATAGACACACTCAGATACATGACAGCTGAATCTAAGATTCCTCCACTGTGAAGGTTATGTTTTGTTTTCTTCTTTTTGTGACCTCTGTTGATTCAAAGTTGGCTCCTTGTGCCCGAGTAATACAAACACAATTTCAGCAGGACCAATAAAAAGCTCTAAAATTCTACAGAAGGTGTGGACAGACCTCTACTTTTCTCCTTCATAAAAAGGCATCTAGTCCAAAATTTGTGTGAGAAAAACACAGGTCAAGTGCTTGCTTGCACTTACAATACAACCAAATCCTTGTCAAGCTGCAAAACTTAGCTCTGGATCAGAAAAACAAGACTAAAACAGCCACAATGAAGACAAATTAATGGAAATGTAAGCAAGTCAGGTTAGTACGTAATGAGCATACCAGTGAACCAAAAGCATGCATTCTTAAGACAAAACTAACAACTATTTATTTCAGGCATATTACCATTTGATGACAGTGCAGTGATAGCAGATGAAAATATTTGTCAATAAAGACAAAAATGTTAGCATTTATTGATATTTTCTTCAAAATTTTGATCACTGAAACCACTAAAAATACAGAATTATCCTAAAAACTGAGATTTCTCCTACATCAGGTTTCTTGATAGGGCTGCATCATATTGGCCAAAATGATTATTAAGATTATTCCAATCACTGAGATCCCAATTATCAATCCTGATTATATATTATTTCTAAGGACTGTTTTAAATAACTTAAGTTTAAATCAAATTATCTGACCAGGCAATTTTGACATCTGCCCTTAACAGTTGGCCAAACATTACCTAGCAAAGATGTACAATATCTATACTTTATCCCACAAAAAAATCTGTACTAAGTAAAAGCCACATAAAATTGATCTGTATTCAACCTCATCTACTGTGCTTTATTAAATGGTATGCATTGTTCAAGTTAGAACTTTTTGGAAGATATGTGAAATGCAAAATAATTGCCAATCATGAGTCCTGGGATTAAACTGGTATCAGTACCATCACTGGTAAAATTTCTGCCCTGGAATGGATTTTTTAAGTACCGTCATGTCCTGTTTAAATGTTTGCGTTATGTTGTGCACACACAAGGCATAACTTATGCCACCGCTAGGCTAGTGTAGCAAACAGCTCAGTCTGAGTCCAGTCACTAGCATGTTTTGCTCCAGTATTAAGCAGCTGGGTAACTGAGTGAACGTCACTCACTCCTGCAGCTGTACATAACATGAAGTACAGTAAAAAGGAAAACTTGTGTTTTTCCTCTCTAAGTCTGATGTCTGTAATAACAGTAACATAGTGATTGTGTTCACTTTGCAGAGCGGATCTGTCACTTTGTCTGTGACTTTAACACAAACTAGGTTGTCTCAGTTTGTATTAAGTCCAGCGCTGCAGTGACTCGGCTTAAACAACTGTCTAAAGAAGTGTTCAAACTCGTGATTCTCAAGATGTAAGTCCGTGTCAAGTCCAAGAAGTTAAAAATGCTGCTGTAAACACTGCAGCTGCTTAAAGTCTCCAGTACCGCTGTTGAAGCGAAGTTAAACAAACTATTTATGTCAATTCCTTCACAGTAAAAGTCATAGTTGTTATTTCTCCGGGACTTTTCATGAGAATGCCTCAAAAAGGAAATGTGGCCTTGTCAAAAGCACCTTGACATACCTCAGCACTACAGAAGTGACACTTCAACATACTGAAGCAGTTACAAGGACAGAGAGAGACTATTAAATCAATTTTCTGTGATCTAAAGCTCAGATATGAGTTGAGTATACCATCACAGGAGGAGGAGGGGTCTGAAGCACTTGAACATGCATTTAAGTGTATTATCTATCTTAATTTTGTGATACATAAGACTTTGAAATGTTAGAAACCACATTTTAAAATTAAAAAAATATCACTTTTATGATTAATTGCAAAAAAAATAAAAAAGGAAAAACCTTGTTATCTATTTTAAAGCTATTTGGGGGCTTTTTTGCCTTATTGACAAGGACAGTGGATAGAATCAGAAATAGGGAGGAGAGAGTGGGGGACTGGCATGAAGGAAAGAAGCCAGCGGCAGGACTTAAATGTTTACCCTGATCAGAAAATTAATGGACCAATCGGCCACATATGAAGAGGTGGTAGCCACAGGTGGCTTTCGTCAATCTGAACATTTAGCTCAGATGCAACTATAGTAGTTAGCAGTTTTATCAGAATTAGATAACAATTCTTTATCAAAAGAAAAGCAAAGCACCGCATTGAAAGCTTTTCTTGGAGGAAAAGATGTTTTTCTCTTCTTCTGACCAGCTTCAGCGAGAGTTCAACCTATCAACTGGCTCCACTGATCATGGACAACAACAACTGCTGACTGTCACACTTGTCTTGTAGAGTTCACTCCCCAGGGCTATGCATGCCTACTGTTTTCTCTGACAGTCAAAACCTTGCTAAATCACCCTCTGAGGTGTTTTTAAAAGGTTCTACCCTCTCCTTACACCGAGCAAGGGCTGTTGCCCAGATGGATGTGAGGTACATCCCATGACATGAATATGTATACAGTCTATCTGGTATGCCAGGTTAGCTGCAAGAGAGAGGGTGAGAGTAAATTGTCCATGTTTTGAGTAATTTAGACAGCGTGCAGTAGTTTGTCTACAGTTTCTAGTAATTAAAAAAAAGACAGTGTCCAATATTTGGGTGCCTAGGAATTTCATTTTCTGTTGCTTTAGCATTGAAATAGATACTTTATAATTTCATATATGTATTTCATATATGTATGTATGTATTGAAATAGATACTTTATAATTTCATATATGTATTGATTTTTTTTAAATCTGGTGTTTTGTCAACTCTACTATTAATTTTGGTTTGTACTTGTAAGGGAAAAAAATGCATATTGTCATAAAAAAATGAAAACTGAACACAAAATCTGTTCTGAAACCACTTAAGCAACCAGTTGGGTGCTGGAAAGTAAACCAGGCTTAACAACTGCACCTGCCTCTGAACAAAATATCATGCCAGAATGCATGATATTCTGAAGCCCCTGATTCCCTGAATTAGTTCCAAAGCATGCACTCCCCCTCTCTCACAAACACAGAAACATGCAATGACTCCAGTATGACTGTCTCCAGACAATCCACAGTCCTTATCGTGCTCATGCCATCTCCAGTCCTCTGTTTCCTGCTTGGAAATTGGTTTAATGTGTCAGGCCTATCTGGCTACCACAGGGGTCAACTTGTGTTCTCATATCCTGTCTCGTTCTCTACTCGGAAAAAAAATCTGAATTCCTTTGTTACCCCGCATTGGCAGGTCAGAAGGTCGGTAAAAATTATGCAATTATGCAGCTCCCAAACATGCTGTGTCCACATGAATGCACTGCAGCTGGCTCAGAGGATTCCTCATAGCTGACCAATGAGACTGCTTAAGGGTGCACAGTTATTATTGCTTCTCATTCAGTCTATTTATGTCCATCTATTTCTGTCTGCAGTGTAATTCTACTAGTTTGTATGAAGTTGCAGGAGGAAACTGTCCTGAGTGGTAGGCAGAGTTAAGGGCCTACATTTATATTTAATTATTTAGCAGGGTTACTGGGAATTTTAAGAACTTCCAATAAATAAAACATCCACCTCCACAACTCCATCTAATCTTACACAAAAGTTCTGGTACTATGCATCTCAGAATGAGTTATCAGTTGTGTACGTCTCTGAGTAATTTTAAGTTATCATGGAAATCAGCATCAGAGTGGATGAAAGGATAAAGACATGGTTGTGTTAATAGCCACCAGAGCAAATTTTCTCTCCTTCCAAAACTTGAACACTTCATTACTGCATGGAGAGATTGCAACAATTATCCCCATTTTGTCTCATGCTTCCTCTTTTGTTCCAATCATGCCACAGAAAATAAATAAATGTTCCCATTCTGCTTAAATAAGTAGCTGCTTACCCAGTGTTCTGCCCTCCTCTTCCCCCAGCGTGTTAACAAATATGTAGCCCGAGACCTCAGATGTTTATCGTGACATCTTTTGCTTTCCCTCTGATTTGTTAAACGCTATGATTTATTAATGAAAGAGGATGCAAATATAGATGCTGTTTCGTGCTGTGTGTTACATTTGTGCAACACCGATGCATCACTCGTGCAACAAGCACCTCTGCAAACAGAAATAGCACCTATGGCTGCAAATAATCCCCACATTCATGGCAAAACTTTGTATATTTTGGTTCTGTGGAGACAACATAATTTACTCTTCCTCCCTTGAGCAACATTCTGTGGTCTGACTGCACTTCCTCCTACTTGTATCTATCATATGAGCTTGAGGGAGATGAAGAAAAATAAAACTGCCTATTAATAATTCAGAATTCCAGCGTGTAGTGTTATGTACAGTAGCAGCAGGTTTATTTGAGGAAATATGAAGATACACCCTAAGGCAAGCTGCTAATTTTTTTTATGCACTGGCTTGCTCCAATAAAACAAATCTGGCCAAGTGGCCCAGAAGAGCTCAACTGGGGGACAGAAAATACACAAATTACGAGTGGTTCTTGAACTCTCTCTCGTTTCTAAAATTGAGTGTTTGTGCATCGTGTTGCTGAGCTGCTCAGTCCTGTCTCAAAGTGAGCTTTGGTACATACAGGTTTACCAAATTCATTCCATGGAAAGCTCCAGAGGGAAGCAGTTATCTAAAGATGAAGGAAGAAGGGGAGAAATGAAATAAAGAGTGCTTTTCAATTCATTGCCTTGGTAGCCACTGAAGTGTGGGAGCAATTTCAATACAATATACAGCACAGGCTTTGATAAGACTTTTTCGCTAGGATCCTTAAAAACAGGCAAAGCCTGGTTACATGTGCATCCCTGTGTTTGTGTGCACTACTGTGTGTGTGCATTTCTTGGAGGAAGGGTGTTTCAAGGTTCGGACAAATGCAAGATTGTCCCGCTCATAAAAAGAGAGGGGCTCTGTCACGGAGCCTGCCAGCTAAAGGCTTAAATCACATGCCTGGAATACACAATGACGTTACACCCACACACACACAAACACACAATCTCTTTAAATTATGCAGAGTAAGACCATTCCTGGAAGCATTCATTTTCAACATCTGCTCCAAGTACATTGTTTGAATGCATATGCTCAACCTAAACAGATCAAGGTAGAACAATTTATCTCCTATATTTTATCCACACTGCTTAAATGATCACAGACGCACATCCAAACTGTTCTTTTCAGCTTTCTTTAAAGCCATCCAAAAGGTTTATGACTGCCTGTCATTTCTAGAAAATATTAAAAGACCTTGGTTTGTTTTTATATGTATTGTTACTAGAGACATCTAATATATTTTTCCACTTTATATGCAGAAAGACATCATGGATTCAGTGTCTGCTTAGGAAATTTAATCACTGTCATTCAAAACAATTCGACCAAATTCTGTTATGCAGAGAATATTCCATATTCCATGTGTGAATAACATATTCATGTGTGACATTTTCCATTAAAGCAGCAGGAGCCTCCTTAGCAAGTGACAAGTGACAGTGTCAAGTCAGCAGAGGCAGGAGCCCCCTTTCCCCTTGACACCCTTATTCCAATGCCACCACACAAAAGGCAGAATGTCGCCACCTAAAGACAGTCTGCTCTCGCCTTTCAGACTCCCACTCTTTGCCACCTGCACCTTATTAACATGGATGCTCTCCCATCGAGACAGGAGTCTTTTTAATTAGAGTTTCATGGTGAATCAAATTACAACACTCAAAACTTATCAAAACAAATCAATATGATAAATTATGGGCCAATTAAAAGTAATGACACAGGAGTCTTTGCATGTTTGGTTGGGATGAGAGAGGAAAAAGGTAGTCAGAGAGCAGGAGAGAAACTCATAGGCCACAGCCTGGCATAGCTGCAAGGGCTACACGTTATATATGGGACAAAAATCCTAAAACGGACACAGGCGAATTACTGAAATCCCTTCTTCCTGAGCATTGAGGAATTTTGCAGCAGATTGGTTTTAACCTTGATTCCCCACTAAGTAATTCCCTTCAACGCCTTAAGCGGAATTAGGCATCATTACGTATCATCCATCTCCTTATCCCAGGAATTCTCTTTAGAAATGAAATGAAGCTCTCCACCGGGCCGGGCGCTGGCACGGTAGTGACAATGATAAGGCCAGCGGAGCTCTGCTGATATGTTCATATTATTCTCCTCTCCCAGCAAGAGACCAAACCCAGCCTGTCTGCCAGTGCACCACTATAAAACATCATTAGAGGCCAGCAGCTCTGTGGAGAGAGACTGGGAGTAACAGGAAGCTACAGTAGGTTCAGATGCAGACAGCACTACTAAGGTGCCCTTGTGAAAGTGACTGAGCAGGCAGTATGCTCTCACGCTTTATCCATCTCTTTATTTATTTTTTCCTATTTAGCCTCTCCTCCTGTGGCACTGTAGTGACAGATGGGCTGAGAGGCCTTGGGATCGATGGAAGGGGAATTCTGTCTTTGTTTCCTGACATTTTTCCCATAGCCACTCTCCTCTGACTCAGGTTACTTACTGTCCACACGGTTGGAGAGATGAGGCAGAAGCTGAGAGGAGGGAGGAAAATGATACGCTTCTGTACAGCTTCTGAAGAAACTTAATGCCTAAGGCCATCTCCCTCTACACAGGTTTCTGTTGAATAATACAATAGAGCACCCTGCACGCCTGATGCGCCGAGGGGACCCTCTGTAAACAAGACACTAAGGAATGTGTTGCTGCTGCACTTGCTTGTTTTCCCTTTAAAGTCTGAAAGGAGGGGAGAGGGAAATAAGTGCACTGAAAGGGTGTGCAGCAGCCCAACACAGTCTAATTCATCATCACTGCATTAGTGGAGAAACAGAGCGCAGAATGGGCCAGCAATTATTCTGTCCCTCTGATTAGGAAACCTTAACGGTCTTTGTGTTGACCCCTGCCCTCTGCAGCTGGCTCATAATAGAAGCAAGGCTGAGACTGAGAGTGGGAACAACAGACAGTGGCCTTCCTCCCTGGTGGGAACACGTCACATCTTATCACAGTCATCGTCACATCCATGTCCAGTAAAAATAGGACTGAAAAGACAGTGGGCGGCTAATCGAGGGGGTAATAGTTAAAGTCCATCAGGATTAAAAGGAAAATGACTCTCGAATGTTGGCTTGCAGGCCAAGGCCAAAGACAAAATGAAGGTAACTGAGGATCCTTTCTTCTTTCTGTCAAATTACATTAGGATCATGAAGGCGGTAAACATCAGACAATGGATTTTTTTCTACAACTGGCCATTATCCCCACTGTTACATACCGCTGTCTAAAGTTGGCTTAATCCTCGTCTGACACGACAGACTTTTAATGGGCTTAAGGCCAAAGACATAGAGAAGTTATCAGGTTAGAGGCTTATAAACCAAAGTACTCAACACAAAGACGTGCAAAGACACTGTGAAAATAAACTCAGGGTGCTAATCCCTAAGAATTAAAATCTCTGGAATCAACCCTAAGTAGCTATAGATTTTGACTGATGTTATGTCGCAAAATGAGCGCCTTGAAATAAGCATCTGTCACTGTCTGAGTAAATGTGCTCTTATTATTCAACTTAACGGCTGTTCCAGTAAATTAATCTACTACATTAATAGGTACATTTCGAAAAAATGTAGCCATTGGATTGGGATATGTGGGATAATTGGGTAGTTTAGAGGGAATTGGGGCTGAAAAAGAAATTCATACCTGCTCATAACTCTCAGCCACAGTCTAAAGCTTTTATTCCAACGGAAGGAAATGACAGTGATAGAGTGATTAATGAAAAAATTCTACATGAAAACGGGTTTCAAAAGCCTGCCGTGACATATTTCAAGCACAACTGATTTGTGTTGATGTCAGTGGCTCTGTTCTATGAGAATACTGGAATGACTGTTTAATCCTTCTAATGCTCAGCCCTCCCTCCCTCCCTCTCCTCTTTTCTCTCTGTGCTCCTGGGCCTCTCTGCTTCTGCCTGTCCTTATCTTCTCTTTCTTTTATTTTACAAAACAAGGAAGGGGGAGGGAGGGAACTTGATATAGGAAATGGGAGCTCTCTCTCAGTGTTGTGATGTGAAAATGGTGGCAATACAGTGAAGGAGAAGAGTGCAATTTCTCTTACCTGTATGATGGACATGCGGTTAGTAGGTGTGTCTGTAGTGCTGGTGACTGGGCCTGTGAAGCTGGTGTGGCATCCCACGTGGCCTTGGGGCACGCTGAGGTTATTGGCAGTGGGCTTGAGGTACATGACCTCTGATCTTGGTGAGCTGAGTGGCAGGCGTGTCTGGTAGTCAAAGTACATGGGAGAGGTGGCCAAGGAAGGGCTGCTTACCACATTCATCACATTCATGGCATCCCGCTCCTCCACCTCGCTCTGCACCAGCATGATGTCGTTCTTGTTAATCTTCTTCTTCTTGCCTTTTCCAAGCTGAGGGTGTGAGTATTCTGCAATGCGACAGTTATAGGTACGGATTTCCTTGTTTTCCCGTTTGCACTTGATTGCTATGGTCACCATGGCAGCTAGAAGCATGATTGATATGATGCTGAGAGTAACAATGAGAGGAAGAGACATGTCCCAGTTCTGATTGTCCTTTGTACGTGGCAGTCCATCAGGAGGCCGCCCGTCAGAGGCCTTGATTATGAGCCTGGCGGCAGCTGTGAGTGTTGGCTTGCCATGGTCAGATACTCGGATGATCAACTCCACGATTGGATTTACATCATCCCAGAACGGGTGGGCTGTTCTCACTTCCCCAGTCACTGGATCAATCTCAAAAAGATGCTCCTCATTGCCGTCTGAGATCTCATAGGTGAGCCTTCCGCTCTCACCGTAGTCATTATCCACAGCCCTCACTGTGGTGACGATGTAGCCCACACCAACATTACGGGGCACATGGATTTCAGCTGTGTCATTTAGGAGCAGGGGCAGGACTATGACAGGGATGTTGTCATTGACATCCAGAACACTGATGCGCACTGTAGCATTGCTTTCCAGGTGTGGAGATCCATTATCTTTAGCAAGAACCTTAAAGTCAAAGTACTTTATCTGCTCATAGTTGAAAGATCTCACAGCATAGATGGCTCCATTAGCAGCATTTACATTAACATAGGTGTTGACATCACCCCCACTCACATTGGAGTTAACTATGCTGTAGTACACAGTGCCATTCTGGCCGAGGTCTGGATCATGTGCCAGAACTGAACCGAGGTACTCCCCAGGAATGTTGTTCTCAGGAATCTGAAGAAGGTAAACTGACTTAGTAAAGCGAGGAACATTATCATTCTCATCAAGGATCTTCACGGTGAAGGATTTTGTGGAATTAAGAGGTGGAATTCCATTGTCTTTGGCCACAATGGTGACATTGTACTCATCCTGCATTTCTCTGTCCAAGGGTCGGTCTGTCACCACTGTATAGAAGTTATCATAGTTCTCCTCAAGTTTAAAAGGGACATTACCCAGCACTCTGCACTGAAGCTGCCCATTCCTGCCAGAGTCCTTGTCTGTGACACGGACCAGAGCAATGACAGTGCCTGGAGGTGCTGCCTCGCTGATGGCTCCCTGTCTCACTGACACAAAGCCTATAGACGGCCAGTTATCATTCCTGTCAAGCACTTTAACAGTGACTTTACAATGGCCAGGGATTGGATTGGGACCCAAATCCTTCGCCTGCACGTCAATCTCAATAACAGGACTCTCTTCATAGTCAATTTCGCCCTGAATCTTTATGACCCCTGTCCTGGAGTCTATGGAAAAGAGCTCCCTGATTCTCTCTGGGGCATAGCCGCTAAAAGAATAGACGACTTGTCCATTGTTGCCCTCATCAGGATCGGTAGCGTTCAAATCGATCAGGACTTTCCCAGGAGGGGAATTTTCTGGAATTTCCACAACATACGAGGGCTGATCAAACACAGGGCTGTTATCATTGGAATCAATAACTTTTACATTTATCTGCATGGTACCTGACCTAGGATATTCCCCGCCATCAGTTGCTGACAAAATAAGAGTGTGATGGCTTCGTTCTTCTCGGTCCAACGGTCTTTGAATAACTAATTCAGGAAATTTAGTCCCATCCCCACGGGACTTTACCTCCAAGGAGAAGAGATTGTAGTCATCGCGTGTTATTTGATAGGTTTTCAGGCCATTTTCTCCTGCATCTGGGTCATGTGCACTGGTCAGAGGAAAGCGTGTCCCCGGCACAGCATTTTCAGAAATGTCAATATCAATTTGATCCGAGGGGAAAGTTGGCGAGTTATCGTTAATGTCCTGAATATCTATCTTGATCATGCAGATCTCCTTGTCGTTGGCAAACACCTCCATGGAGAGCTGGCACTTGGGGTTTCTCTTACACAAGGTTTCCCTGTCGATGCGCTGCTTTGTGTACAACAGTCCGCTTTGGGGGTCGACGTCAATGAGATGCGGAGCGGAGTTCTCCAGCACCCTGAAGTTGGCTTTCTTACCCTGTCCTCCCGGCCCGATCTGTTCCAGCCCGAGTCTGGCATCTTTGGCAATGTTCCCAATCACTGTCCCCGGACCCTGTTCCTCCGGGACAGAGTAATTCAAGTTTTTTAATGTCAGGGCTTGAGCCCATAAGAGTAGGAAAAAGAAAATAGAAAGATACATCCCCACTCCGTAAAAGCGGCTATTATCTGTGTCCTGTTTATGCCTCCTTCGACCTGTTGATATTTTGTTCAAATTCTGTATTTCTGTTATTGGGGATCAGATACAGAGTCCTGTTCATCATGTGAGGCCTTGGCATTTGTCTTTGTGGATTGTCTTTGCTCTGCCTCCCTCTTCCTCTGCCTCTTCCAGCAATCTGTGGAGCTGAACACCTAATTTATATTCAGCTGAGCGCCCAGACTCATCTGAGCAATAATCGCGATCCAGTCCCCAAACAGAATAGTCATTGTAAGTGTTCACTCATACCACCTATGAAAGAAAACAGAAAAGGATATATTTATTATAAAGTCTGTGTCAATTAGTCACCCAAATAAAAATAGACTTAGCTGCATGAGTGATACTGCCAGTAAGACATCAGATCTACCGCTGAGCCAAAAATGAAACAAGGCTCATGTGTAATTCATCTCCACAATTATGGGGGAAGCTTGTCAATTAGTTAACCTTGGGAAGACACTTGGCGCAGCCCTGATTCACATAGATATAATGATTCCTCCAGCAGCTTATTTACTACATGCACTATTAAAGGCACAAGACTCAGAATGCAGTTCTTAAGGTGGCTTCTCTGTGCGATGCACGACCTGACCCTGGCACGATAATGGCCCATACACACAATATGAGCATGTTGATGAAACTGTAATAGGGGAACTTTAATAATATGGTAAGACTGCAGGCGTATAGCTGAAGATGGCCTATTGTGGCGGCTATTTAAATAAGAGTGTATAAAATGAGCCTCTTACACGCATTAACAAATCCGCATAATCCGGATATTCACAATGAGCCTTATGAAAAAATTCGGAAATGAGCTGCCAACATCTCGGCACAGCCGTGTAATTCTCTCCACTGATGCTCTCTCTCCCTCTCCCTCTCTGCAAGATTCAACGGAGAAGCTGTTGCATCCGCATGCATGGGGGTTACAATCGTTTGGAAAGGCGCAACAGACAGGGAAATTACAGATAAGACCTTGAAAAGATTAATAACAAAATGTGAACTCACCAAAAGAAATTGCGGTATTAGTCCTTAAAATATGAAGGTTAAAATGAAAACAGGCAGTTCCAGAAGGGTTCAAGGAGAGTTTCATCCCTCTAACCACTTCGGTAAAGGTACCACCCGTATCCTCTTTCCCCTTCTATGCGCGATGGGGAAAAGCCACAAGCCTCCCCGATGCACGCGCAGGCTACAGTGCAGCGCAGTGGAAATTCAAAAAAAAAAAAGTGCTCCAGAAAAGTATGACTGTAATGTCAATGAGCTGAAGTCCTCTCCGCTGTCTGATTAGGATGCAGCGGCTCGCCTTCTGCCTGCAGTGAGTCACCGTTCATCAGGAAGGAAAACTGTTCAGAGAAGAGGAAGAAAAAAATCCAGATGTGAAGTAGACGGTAGATCCAAAGTTGAGAATGTAGCTTTAAAGAAAACAGCGGTTGCTGTTTTATCTCCCCCGTCTGAAAGACCAGTGAGAGACCGCTTCCCGGTGTGGCATTTTGTCCTTGTCCGCGTCCCCCCCTTCGTCAAAGTCCACACATACAGAGGAGAGAATGAGAGACAGCTGCTGAGGACGTGGTCAGCAACAACCCCGCGTTCTGCCACAAGTCCTTGCGTAGCTATCAGGAAAAAAGAAACGGCTTGGCTTTCTTGGATATATACGCACTGTCGTTCTTTAGTATTTCCCGCACGTAAAACAGTCCTAAGCACATTGAACGCTTCCTCTCACTGACTGAACTCCGGACACCGCATGGTGCATTAAACATTGTCGCTACTCCTCCGGCAGCCAATGAATTTGAAGAGGTGGGAAGAAGAGGAGGGATTCAAACGCCGCTTCGGGTACTGACTACAAATGATTGGTGGCTCGTAGTTCACCGGTGGTGCATCTGTGTTTTTTCAAATATCACAGTTCATTGTTGTTTACAATAGAGGAAACTGTGCAGTTGGACAGCCGTGCCAAGAGGCTGGAATGGCTCTCAGCGGTTTGAAAATTTCAGTTAGGTCATGGATCAAAAATAGACACACAGGTTTGAATGAGGTGGGAATTAATTCACCAGGATTTTCTGGATTCAACCACAGTGCCTGTATTCAGAGCATGAGCGTTGAGACGTGTTAAAAAGATGAGAAAAAATCAATTTGAACCTTAAAATAGTGATTAAACCAATGCTTCTATACCTCTGAATTCCCCTTATATTTATATGCAGGGTGTTTTTGTTCCATTTTTTTCTCAATAGCAATGAACTCTGAAGCACAACTTACGCAGTCTTTTATCCTGTGTTCCCATTGAATTAGCCCTCATTGTAATGCAGGTCTGTTTTGCCCCATGCAGCAATAATTACACCAAAAGTTTTGTATATAATTAAAGCTGTGATATCTGGGGATTATAAGGTAGAAAATGACTTGATGATTACAGCAGGTACTTGAAGTGACAACAAAACCCCCTACCGTTTCTTTCAGATAATACTTGTGGCTTGCAGTTTATTTGAAACATCTTTTCTTTTTTTGTCATTTCTAAAGCGAAGAAACAACAGGAATAGGAGCTGCCTCCGAAAGTAAACTGGGGTTTTATTTCAGAAATCCTGCTTTTCTTTTAGCTCCAAAATCAGACTGTCGCTGCTTCTCTGTCTGTGCTGGAGAATGTTTTGTGCATGCACCTCCTCTTAAAGCTTGCATGATCTGGATACTGTGACATGGAGTTCATCAGGAATTTTAAAGCCAGCACCAGGCCTGCACATAGAAATATCAGGGGCCTCTGACAGACCATGTGAACAGGCCCTCCCAGCTATCATTAGATACTATATATGCATGTACATTAAATCAGCATCAGGGTTATACTATGTCATACCATTTGAAGATGCGGGGGTCTACATTAACAAATTGTTTGGTTTCTTTAATAAGTAATGGTGAGGCTTAAAATCACTGTTTAAATGTAGGATGTACCAGCCTTTGCTACCTCCATGGGCCCCTCAAGTACTCAGACCCCAGAAATCTTAACCCTTTTCCCCACTATGTTTGCTGTATGCAATGGTGCCTTAATGCATGGGCTAGCTGGAGCTACTGCCTGGGGTCTCTGCACCTGAACCCTCCATGGGGCCTTCATGTTTGAGAATTGCAACGTGTGAGATATACAGTACATTTCAACACCCTACTCACCAATAGCCGATGAAAAACCCTACAAAATAGCAAAAACTGTTTAAAAAGTCATGATATTTGAAATAATGCCTGTTAATAAATGCCTGATGTGGGAGACCCTTGATGTGCAGACCTTTTCTCTTTGCCGACAACTTCGTTTTGGATCCAGCACCCTATCCACTGAAGCACATGTTCCACCATTAATTTGTTCTATGTTTGGGACTGTAGTCATGTAAGGTTGGCAAAAAAATTGACTTTTTAATCACAATCTCAGAAATTCAGTAGTTAATCCTGATCAGTGTTGGGTAGCGTTACTTTTAAAACTAACTCTTTAGATTACTTCGTTACATACTGAGAAAAGTAATTTGTTACATTACTGCGTTACCTACTTCTAAAACTAATGCGTTAGAGTAACTTTTGCGTTACTAAATATTAAAACCCTTTAGCCACTCATTCCACTCAGCGGTTGTAAAAACGACAGATAATGACCGCACTTCTGCATTTGAATGTGCAGACTCTAATGCTGATGTACAGTTTAATTTACAGCCCATAATCTGTATCTGTGCAGCCTGAAAACACCACCTACAGAAGGAAAACTTTTACAGCTCTTAAACTTAAAAGGGTTAAGATTTCTGGGGTCTGAACATGCTCACAGTCTGACAACAAGCTGAGCAGAGGCAGACAGAATCACTCCAACGCTGTGCGTAATAACAGCGCGTATTTGGAACAGCTGCACAGCTGATTCAATGAAAGCAAATGGAGATTTTAAACTTACGTTTCACCAGGATGCTGTTATTGTCCCTTTAATCCAAAATCCATCATAATGGGGATAATTCCACAGCGACCTGCTGTCCTCTCTGTCTTCTCGCTGGTTCAACAAGCTAACAATGCGCGCGTCCTGGCACAGAATGTTTACCTTCCGCTGGCATGTGCCAACGTGACTACAGGAAGAGAGAAGGACAAACAGAGCAGATGCTTCAAGGAGCGTCCTGTTTTTTCTCTTTTTGAAGCCAAGGAAGAGAGAGGCAATTTGGGATTTTTCTTTCAGAAAGGGATTACTTGTATGAAAATGTAACTAATAACGGGATTACTTGAATTGTAAAACTACCGCGTTACGTTACTTGTTACTCCAAAAAAGTAATCTGAGTACTCTAACAGATTACTTTGTAACGCGTTACCCCCAACACTGATCCTGATTAATTGAACCCTTTTTATTGCATTTTAAGATTCTACTATTTTGCATTCAGAACTGTTTTTGTGTCACTTTGGATTTTTCTACATCCCTAAGGGTAATTGACTTAATTGGACACAAACCTGCTTTTATAGTTAGAACAAAGATTCTAACAGAAACTTCACTGCAGGAAAAGGAGTTTGTTATCTCAAGGAAATAAGAGGACAGTAAAAAGACAAATGCTTGTTAGCACAAGGTTCAGATGACTTTTGACTTATCCGCTGAGCTTTCTGAGGGTTTTTTTTTCTTTTAAGTGAAATAAGACATTAAGGAGCAGCAGTGGAATTATTTTACATCACTGTGGATGCAGGGAGAGGCTGCCATGGCTTAACCAAAGGTGTTGAAAGAGACAGTAAAGCATGAGCTCAATCGTGATTTAAAAAGAGTGCACTAATTGTGGACCTTGATTGATCGTAATTAACTCAATCTTGACAGCTCTAGTTCAGATGTATTAATATACTTCATATTTTGCTTGTAAGTGGCTGCTTGTTATCTGTTCTGTAAATACACAGTGAATAAAGCTGCTGCCAGACACTTTGTTTGCTGTGATGCTGCCTGGAAAGGCCAGGACACTCTTGAAAAAGAGATTTTAATCTCTACGAGGTCAGTCAAGGTCAAATAAATGAAATGAAAAAAGCCACTCACTAAGATTAAAATTACAGGAAGAACATTAAAAGATTAATTGGCAACATTTTGTGATAAATCAATTAAGTGTATGGTATTTTTTAAGCAAACAAGGCCAACATGACCAATTTATCTGTGTTCAGTTGTGTTTTTAGTGTCTTTTGATGGTTTATTAACCCTGTTTGGTGAGTAATGTGTACCCAAATTTCTTAATTTATGTTATTTAACAGATAATAAAAATGATCTCAAGATGCCCATTAACATGTGAAAAATTAACTAATTGTTCACATATCTCTGAAAGTTTTTCAATCACTGAGGCACCCATATCTTTAGACATTATAAGCCATTATACTTGTTACATGTCAGATCGTGCCCCTGGGGGACTTTTTGTCATAATTTGATTTGACTGTTTTAATACAGCTGCAGTTTTGTTTGTCATTGACCACGTCCTTCATTTGGTATTACTATTTCAACATGTCAGCTTTGTTCAGTATAATCTTGTAGTCGATCCGTGTATAAACACAGGTCTCGACCTCTCTGACTTTCTCTCTGACCTTTATCTCTGACAGGAGGGAATGACAAGAGCGTCAGAAGCATTCGTTAGCCGGACGGCGACCAGAGCTCATTATTAAACAGCAGGTTTGATGTACTAATGTCAAGATGTTGATAACTGATGAAGGTAAATGTCACATCACCGACTCTATCTGCATACAGTGTGTGTGGATCCAACAGCGAAGGATATTTTGTGTACTGTGTGTGCCTGCGTTTGAAGTCTGCAGGTCGTGTAGGTGTTCCCAAACTCAGGAGGAAATGCAGAGAATAAATTAGCCAGATGTTTAAGAAAACATATTTAGCAGCATGTGTGGGAAAGACTTCAATCTGCTCTTGAAAAAAAAAAGATTAATTTCAAAATCAGTTTTTTCCCTGAAATGTTTTTTCATGTGCCCGAATAACATGTTTACTCCCTATTCCTCTCTGACTACAAAATGCTACACAGCGAGTTTAAACAACGTTGGGAAAATCACCTGCCTTGATGAAATGTCACCAGTGCCGCTAGAGATAAACCCAGCCATTAGCAGCTTTCTTCATTAGCCCAATTAAATGGCCCTCAGGAAATGCACTGACAGAAAGCGTATTTGCAATGGGCTGCTGGTGAACAGCTGCATTAAAACACAATTTCGTAAATTAAATTTCAATCTAATGGCAATGGCCTTTCTTCAGGTGGTAATAAGAGGGAAAGAGAGAGAGAGAGAGAGAGAAGGCCTTTCCCTGCCTGTACTATTTAACCGCTTTTTAAAATTCTCCTTCCCTCCCTCCCTCCCTCTCTTACACTCTGATTTCACTTCTCCTTCTTCCCTTTCTTCCCTTGAGCAATAAAAAATGTGTTTCACTCTACCACCATAGAGAAATTTAGACCATGAAGATGGACGGTGTGGAGTCTGAGAGGGAGCTTTTTCTCTGCTACCTCTGTCAGAAAAAAAAAGAGAGAATCAGAGCTGACTTTTACACATGGAGAGTTTTTCCAGCAGCAAACTGTCACCTCTTTCACCGCTACTTTCTGCCTGCCTGTTGTTTGTCTCCCACATAAATTCTTCCATGTTACTGTCTGAATCTCGCTCTTCTTTTGTACTCCATATGAGTGTTTTCTATGTCAGAGGGGGAGGGTGAGTAATGTCTTATTGTTTACTCCTGTTTAGTTTGTTTTGGCAAAAATAAAACGCTGTTTTCACTCTCATTTTGAGTAATTCTTACTCCTTGTATTGATCAAATGAAAGCAGAGACAGCAGCGCTGACAGTGGTTTTAAGGAAATACGCCTCTCTTGTTCATGAAAGACATTAGCCCTCTATAGCATACATTTTTAACAGCATGTATAATATAGTCAGATTGCACTAACTGAGCTTTTAGTATTCATAATTTTTCTTTGCCTTTGGCGATCCACATGACACGCTTCACTTAAAGTTAGTCTAACCTGCTTTGACCCCTTCAGAAGCCCTTAGCGGACATCCATCCATACATTTAATTTGACTCTATTTTACAATCATGAGTGTAATTGTTCTCTCATCTTGTTACATGCAGATAAAAACACTGGTTTTCACATAATAATGAGTCAATTTTCTTAGTTCTTGGGAAAAAATAAGAATTTATCTCATCATTCACCCTTTGTAAGTCACTCATTGAAATGCTGAGAAATTCAAAAATTTAAGCTTCACAGTTTTATATTAAGACATGAGAACACTAAAACTTATTCTGGTTCTACTGAATCCCAAAGAGCTATGAAGAGCCAGAGAGGAAGTCAGCTGAATTGACCATATATGGTTCCTTTTCCCCATAAAGGTTAAAGGTTGCTCTTCCAAGATAACAAGAAGGATAAGTCAAGACCTCCAGAAAACAATGAAAATGCACTTGTTATCAGGCGAAAGTAAAATAAGATGTTTGGCTGCATTTTCTCTTTGGGCTACCATTAACACCCAGCAGGCCTGCTGACAGGAATGGCTTGGCCCCTGAACAGGCCGGTGAATGGGCAGATGTGATTCATCAACATATGCACCTGCATTTGCACGGCAGCTCAGGGGTTAGCGCTGTTGCCTCACAGAAAGAAGGTCCCTGGTTCACTTCCCAGTGAGGGCCTTTCTGTGCTGAGTTTGCATATTCTCCCCATGCATGTGTGGGTTCTCTCCAGGTGCTCTAGCTTCCTCCCACCACCAAAGACATGCTCGTTAGGCTAATTGGTAACTCTAAATTGGCTGTAGGTGTGAGTGTAAGAGTGCCTGGTTGTTTGTCTCTATATGTCAGCCCTGTGATTGACTGGCGACCTGTCCAGGGTGTACCAAGCTTCTCGTTCAATGAAAGCTGGGATAGACTACAGCCTCTGCAACCCAGAATGGGATAAGAACTGTAGAAAATGATGGAATACATTTTGTGGCAATAGCATTGGTGGTAGCCTCCAGGCTAACATTCACCTCTGAGTTCAAAAGTGCATACATCTTATTTTACTTAATTTTCCCAAGATATCTTAAAAGTTTGGTAATTTCTCAAAGAATTTCCTTGCTACTTTGGGACTTTACTTCGCGACCCACTAAAGAGAGCTTTGGAACCCACTTTTGGACCCACCAGACCCACCAGTTGAGAACCACTGCGCTAGAAGGTTGCCTCTTCTCCTTTTGTGTAGACTATGGCATGGCTGAGAGATGACGTTACCAGCCATACGGTTTAGTTCAACCCACATTTTAACCCTTCCAATAATAAAAGCCATGTACCATTAAAACAAATGGGGTTTTAACTTTTGAATCAGGCTAAATTTAACTGAAGAAACAAACAACAGGGAAACAGAAAGCTGCAGCAGCACTTAAAGTTTAGAGTTCAACTTCCGGCGGGAGCCCCCCTTCCAGATGATGGCAAAGCGATCTTTGGACAGACATAGGTGCAGGAAGGAAGGAAGGAAGGAATGCCACAAGTTGAATCAGTTGGTCTAACAAAGTTGTTAACTTTAAACTCCAAGTGTTTCTGGAGCTTTCAGGTCCCTTTCAGACTTTTTCATATTCATGCACCTTGAACATTGGTGAAGTCGTATCTACTTTGGTTCTACTGGGTTCAAAAGTCTGCTTGCATGGATAAGAATGGTAATTATGAAGGTTAAAAATGAAATCAATGGGGTGCAGTTTGCCTCTTGGCCAAAAAATGTATATCCAAAAGAGAAAAAGAAGCCTGTAGAGAGAGTCAACGGCTGCTGTATACTTTAGATCAGCTGAACAAATGCAAGCACTCGTCAGCTGATGGTCAGCTGATTCACTCTAAAACTCTAATCGCACTCATGCTGCCATGTTTAAATTGCCCTAGCCTGTCTTTGCTTTGCTCCCTCTGCTAGCTACTTTTTTGCAGCCCTCCTCCACCCCAGCTCCTCCTTTGCTCTGCTTCTAACTTAATCAATGTCATTCTGTTGTCACTGATGCCTGCTCTGCTCTGAGCTTCTCTCCCTGCCTCAGGCTTTCCTTGTAGACACAGGAAAGGCAGGAACACATGCTGTTCATGATTTATGCTTTCCATGTAGACTCATGGAAGGGCAGGAGGATCCTAGAACAGCCACAGCATCAAATATAAATCAGAGAAATAAGTTCATAAAAATTAATAACTGCTAATAAGGGGAAATATTTATAACCTCAAATAGAATGTGTTTCTTGCCAATGTGGTCTTGACTGAATAGCTGATGCAGCTTAGGTTTACACTGGACTGTGTTTTTGCTGGCCCCAGTTCTCCTCTGTGGGGCCTTGACCCCTGATACTGTGCAGCTTTGAAAAATATACCATCTACAATTAAATTCTAAAACTGTGTGAACAAAGTAAGTTAAAACTGTATTTCAAATATTTAAAAAGGGCAGTTTATGCTGCTTTTTAGTTCTGTTGCATAAGGATGTTCTTTTCCTTCCACCTCTAATAATCATTTACCTCACATCATTTTGGGTTTTTTTTTCAGTGGTTGTTTTGCTTTCATTTCTAGGCCCTTGATTCTGATATTATTTATGCAGATGTTCAATAGTTTTACTGATGCAGATTATAAACTATCTGCATGGATTGCAAAGCAGTGGTTCACGCCCTTATGCTTTCAATGCTCGTTATGAGTAAAGTTAATTGACTTGTCTTCAGTTATACCTGTAATGATAAAGTCAAGGTTTACTCTCCCTTGTCTAACATGAGGTCATGTAGAGGTGTGTTCAAACCCCCACTTAGAGGAAAAAGTGTTGATAGCTGTTATGAATAGCCTAACTTTGAAGTCAGAGAGAAATCTGCTGACATAGAAAGTGACTTAATGAATATAAAAATTTGCTAACAGTGCAACAGTGTTTCAGACGTTCAGATCTCTTAACCTGACTTAATGTAAAGTTTTTGGAGTTTCCGCTCCTATAGAATGGTTTTATCATAACTATTAATCCATTTAAACGTTTTGTTTGAAAAACCACTAAAAGTAAAGAAAAAGTTAATACATGCCATGAATGGCCCATCTCAGGAATGCCCAAAATCTGCTGACACAGAAAATGACGATGAATATAGATAATGGAAAACAGTGCAGACGTTCAGTCAGCCTTTTTTTAAAAGCGTAAACTTTCCAACCCTCATATTCAACAAAAGAAAAGGTGGGAAAAATTACTTCTAACCTTATAACAACTTTTCATGACCTGTATGACACAGGTTCTGTTTGGAAGGGTTTTAGCAGCTTTGGTGTACTCTCTGGATCTGGATCTCTCTGGAGCCTGATTTGACAATGTAAGGAGTAAAAAGCACAGATATTGGTGTTCAAGGAGTGAAAGTCGGCAAAAAAAAATACATACCCAAGTAAAACACAGATACCTTAAAAATCTGCTGTAGTACAGTAATCAAGTATTTGTTCTTTCCACCTCTGCTTAGCTGTGCCTAACTAGGGATTTTGGGCCCCCAGAAAGATTATTAAACAGGGCCCCCCTTAACCGGCTAGCCAAGCAACAAATGTAGCATCATTTTTACAAATATTTATGCATTCAAATTTATTTTTGCAACGTAATTTTCCAATGTATGAGAAATATTTTTACTATGGTTAAATTACATTTACTTGCATTGTTTCGCAAGCAGGGCCTCCCCAATATATTATTTCATTCTGATACAAATTTCAGTCTGTTTAACAATTCATTTAGTTGCATTTGATTCAATAGTGACACATAACTGAGAACAACAAAAAAAAAAAAACACACTTTTCACTCTCAAGGGCCCCTCCCTACTGTGGGCCCAAGTAATCAGTACCCTTTATCCCTGCTGTGCTACACCCATGGCTGTGTCAGAGTTAAACATTTGAAATAGAGTTAAATACTAATGAGCTTGGCTGGGCTTTACAACATAAGCATCTATCTCCATGTCCACTATGAAGCCTTTCTATCTTCCCTTCTTGCTCTGTTTCTGTTTTTGCAACAGAGCAGCTTAAAGCCCTGACCCGGCTCAGCAGAGGCATCAAGCCTCCAGAAAAACAATGGTTTATTTAAAGAGGTTGATAGACAAGATACAACCCACATGCACTATCCGTATGCCCTTGCTCTTTATGCATCTTTATCTGTCTTAATAATCATTTCTGATGCATCTGTTATTCCACATGATAAATATGTAGCAGTCAAACACATGTTGGCACATGTTTCTATTCACATGCTTTTATGCAGTTCCCAAAATGCTTGAAGACATGCCTCCTGGTCAATGCTCGCTGTGGAACTGATTTGTCTCAGCATGATCGTCATGGTGTGCTTTAATGGATTTATCAGGTGGATGAGACTATAGATTAGCACAGTAAATAAGCTTTTATTTAATTCATGTCACTATCATAGAGATGTTTATGGGCTGATCTTATATGATTCATTTCCTTGCGGCATTTTTCACAAGCAAATTTCTCCACAAACTACTTCTGCTCTGACGCCTTAAATGAAGTAGTTGCACTGGATGCATACATTACTGCTCTCAGCATCCTCTAAGTAGAATAACCATCTTCTCTTTGAACAGAGCACGAGTGGTGGATGAATCGTAATAATCTCGTATAGCTTTTTAACATCACCTAGCGCTCCTGAAGAGCCAACTCGTTTCTGGACAGATCAGACCAGACACAGGAAATTGGTGGCATGATGAGAAGCATGCTCATGGTTAAGCCAACAGTGTATCTTTTATTCCCCCTGAGGTGCAAATAATTACCTCTCCTCTCACCTGCAGAGCCAGATATCACGCTGAGACAAGAAGATGAGCTCCCTTTGGTAAAGGTGGGCTTTCATATGTAAGCCGAACATCAAATGATTAAACACCAACACACATAACACCATGTTTGATCACCATGGTTGCATTAAAAGTGTCCATCAACCATCTGCTCCCTTCAGCTACACTGTCAGACTCAAAGATAGCATCTTCATTCCCTCCGTTCTTTTACACTGGATCAGATCATGCTACAGTTTTCATACAGCAGTTAAAAAACCTGCTGAGGAAATTTAACAGAGCAGTCGGTGGTGTTAGTAACACCTTTCTTTGCTGGGGTTTTGCTTTGCTTGTTTGTTTGAGAGACTTAAATTCAAAGAACAAACAGAGGTGTTTGTTAGATGGAATAAAATGATTTTTTTTCAGAGGTAGTCACAGGGATATTACTGAACATAAATGTTTACAAAACATGCAAATTTCCATGCATGTAGGGGCATGTTAAGCCCTCAAAAATGAAATGGCATGTAGCCAATGAAAAAAGAAACTAATTGCGACAAGTCACCCGTCATTTAATGTTAGGGGCCCCGTGACATCCTTGAGTTAAAACGTAATACTAAAGAATCAAATTAATTGCAGATGGACAAACTTGTGGGACTCCTTTTTATTTCTTCCAAATAACACTTAATATTTCTCTCTTTTATTTGATTTTTCTCATTCCATTATCCCAAAATAATCAATCTAAAATAATATCAATATAATATAATATAATAATAAAAATATAATATCAATGATGAAAACCACACAAAACAGCTAAAAATGCTGTTGAAACCTACCAATAGGATGATGAGCAATACAAGATGTGTAGGCTGGGGGAAGTAAACAAGAGGGAGGAAGAGTTTTATTGCCAAAAATATTGGAAAGTTCAACAACGAAAATGTCAGGCCGAAGTAAAATATTAAATGAAACCATCAGCCTCTGAGTAAACTGGCATATCATATTTTACTACAGGCAGTGACTGACATCGACGGCTCAATCTGGAATGTACCATCTACTCAGGTGCAGGGGGAAGCTCAGCAAGTGGGAATCTTCCAAAAGTCTATCCATAAATTATCTTTACTGCTTATCACATTCAGGGTCAGAGGAGGCCTGTGGCAATAACAGGTGTTACTGGGCAAGAGGGTACACCTCAGACTGGTCACCAGTCAATCACAGGGCTAACAAACAGTCACCAGGGGTGGAAAGTAACTAATGACATTTACTCAAATTACTGTTATTGAGTAGTTTTTTTGAGCACTTTGAAATCAGTAATTCTACTCATACTTAAGAAAGTTTTAACCAGAGTAACTATATTTTAACTACTACTATTTTTCCACCTCTATTGACTACACAGTAGTGAAGAGAGAGAATGATTTCACGTCACATCCCAAAACAGCTGTTGGACACAACAAAAACTAGAGTAAAATCTCAGGATTATTTCAGAGTTGATTTTAACTCCCAAAGTATAATTTTAACTTCACTCTGATTAAAAAGGTCTTCAGCTGTGTTTATTTCTCCAGCTAAAATGGCTAAAACTATGAGTAAAATGTTCATCAACCTCCTTTCCTTTTTAATGAGAAAGACTGGACTGATTAGCTAAAATAGATCCTTTATGACTAAAACCGACTAAATGTAGCTTTAGTCTCCATCAAGATGACTAAAATGTTATATAGCTTTTGTTGGACATTCAAAATCCATGATATTTCTCCACTGTGAATAAATCTGTCAAGATACATACATACATACATACATACACACATACATTCTGCCTCTCAGCTGTAGAAAGCAGGGACCCCAGGCAGGGTGCATAGAACACACTACCATGATTTGGTACCAGCTTCAGGAAAATGAAGCTGGATTTTAAGTTAAGACTAAGACCTTGTCCACAACGGAGACAAATTCAGGGGTAAACACAATAGTTTTTTGTCATAGTGGCGTTTAATCCATACGAAAACGGCATTTCACTATTAAACTATTAAACACTACTTCTTGAAACCGGGTCCCAGAGTGAACAAATCCACCATGGACAAACACCAGCAGGGCAACCAGGAGAAAGTTTGTGGCAGTTTTCTGTGATCTTTTTCTCTCTTTCGGTGTATTTCCATGGCAGTGTTACAGCGCCACTTACAGGCTTGGCATATACACTACAGCGTTTTCAGTCGTCAGTGGTTCCGTGCTTACGCAGACATTTCCTGAAACAATCCTGTGTTCTCAGAAAACTTTTTTTAAACGAAATGGAAATATACCGTTTTTGTCTATATGTGGACAACACCTAAATTGTGAGGATTTTTACGGACTAAAATTAGACAAAAATGTTCTTAACATTTAAGTTGACTTAAACTGGACTAAAACTGGGTAGAAATGAAAAGCATAGAAAAGGGTAGAAATTAATAAAATATGAATAAAATTAAAATGCATTTAATCTAAAGACTAAGACTGAGACTAAAATTAAAAATAGCAATCAAAATTAACACTGGTGGTTTTCGGTGTATTTGGCAGTGTTGATCCACCATTGTCAATGTAACTCATTTAATTTAACTTTGACTCAACTGATCTAAGCTCCACTCACTGCAATTTCAAATCTTGGGTTACGTGTGGTCAGAGTTCCCCATCATGCCCTTTAGCAGAGTGTTTTGAAGTGTTTTGTATGCATTTATATGTAGCCTGTTGTACAGGGATCCCTGCTGAGGTTCTTTTGGCAATGTTTTTAGTGGCTAGACACATTTGCACCATGAGTGAAGTTATCCACTGACTTACAGTACTTGTCTGTGACCAGTGGTGGACAAAGTATTCAACTCCAGTACTTGAGTTAAAGTATTGATACTTGTGGACAAATCTTACTTAAGTACAAGTAAAAGTTGCTCTTTTAAATTTTACTCGAGTTAAATTACTAAAGTACTTAAAAATACTTAAGTACTCAAAAGAACATGCATTTAAAAATACTTAAGTATTCAAAAGTACAAAGTACATTTTCTAATATCAGTACATTGCTTTATTGTTTTCTCGGTGCTTTTACAGAATCTTGTAACTCTCTGAAACAATCTAATGATGTTCTGACTTACATGTAGAACCACTCTGCTACAAAAAGTGTATAAAAACACCTGTAAAAACTTTACCATTAAAATGCAATCAAAAACAATAAGGACAACTATTGTCACTTAATTTTTTTATTTAAATATCCCCACCCAAAAAAACAGGAGGGCCTTTTTCTCTTCCCACACATTCACTATGGGGGAGCTGTACACAGAAGACATTTGAAATGACATGAATCATTCCTCATTTCTGAAATCTCAAACATCGAGCTGAGATATGGCCATGGGTGCGCTGGTTTTTCTGCTTGAGTTTCTCCTGCCATCTCCATTGCTGAGTTTTGTTTGAATGAAGGCGGGGAGCTTGCTACACAGAGCAAGGATGACGTAGCCTATTTCCAAATCCATCCCAGGTGTGAGCGGTGACTATGATTGGTTCCCTTCTGTGAGGAGCACAGCGTTTGGCCAATTGCATTTTAGAAAAGAAAAACACCAACACCTGACTACAAAGCTATGCTGAACCTAAAAGGAACAAGTAACAACGAGCTTCCTAGAAATGTAGTGGAGTCGAAAGTACATTATTTGTCTTTGAAATGTCGTGGAGTGAAAGTCGTAAGTTTCCAAAAAACAAATACTCAAGTAAAGTACAAATACTGAAAAAATGTACTTAATTACAATACTCAAGTAAATGTACTCCATTACTGTCCACCACTGTCTGTGACATATAGTGCATATTCTTTATCAGTATGCTTTGACTTACTATAAGGTTGACCCTCTGCTTTGTTCTTGCTTTATTACTGCAGGTATGTCATATTGGCAAATATTTAACACTTCTAAAAGACCAGTGTAAACACTTGTAAAGTCTTAAATTTAACTCTACATTAGTTAAATTAACATTGTCAATTTTGCTTTATCATAGAGGTGTGACTTCACCTGAACAACGTGGTAGGAGATCTATTCTCTTGTTGTTCTTACCAGTAAGGAAAGATTATGTTGTATTTTACTGTACAATTTCTCAGTAGCTACTTAGCACTTAGAGTAAACTTTGACAGTCATACACCTGGGCAATTTAGCATCACCAGTCAACTTCAAGAGTATGTCTTTGGACAGCTGAAGGCAGCTGGAATACCCAGTGATAACTGAAACATGCACAATGAGAACAAGCACGAGTATAATCATACTAATACTAACAACACTGGTTACACTTGGGTGCTATTCAATTCTAAATCCAGCTATCTTAATTCAACCCTGCTCACGTGAGAAAAAAAAATTCATCTTACATGAAGTTCATCCTCACTTCATTCTGTTTTTAGTGCCTCACAATTAGCAGCTGTCTGCTTGTGTTCTTATTTTCACAACTTGACAAATAAAATCTTGAGATTGAAATTCACTATTTGACCTGTTTCACCTAACATACTTGTGGTCTTGCAAAAAGAAAGGCTGCTGCCTTTTTCACATTTTAAGTGTAACAGAAAGTTATCTCCCTTTTAAAGCACCCTCTTAGCACCAAATCTGGCCTCACGTAATACCATGTCACCGGTTAGCCAGACAGTTCTCAGAGATTAATATGATACATTTCTTGAAATGGCACTGAATGACGTCTGCACAGATGTTAAACTGTTCCTCCGTTTCATCTAATTCATGCGTTTCATAAGATAAAGGCGGAAATAAGAACATGGACTACTTTACATCAAAATGGGTCAAAGTGATTTTCTACTGAGGAGATAGAATCATATGGGTCACTGCATTATTTCTGGAAATTCAGAGAGAACAAGTGTTGTAGGATTGTCGAAAATTACCGACCAATTTTATATAGGTGACCTGGTAGACGGTCTATATTTGGGTTTCCTTGGGCTTACTGTATGTGGAGGGAGTGGTTTTTCTTCCTCTGTGTTTCACATCTTATCTCACTTCACGTGGACTTTCTCATCTTTGCTCTCTCTCTACACGGCTGCCTGTCTTTATTAGCTGCACATGTCGACTACAAAACCATTTTAGATTAGCATTATGAAAGCTATTTTCCTGTCTTTTATTTTGACACACAATCTCAGTGTCTTGTTCTAAAGATGAAGTGGGTAATGGCTCCCCAAATGCATGCTATCAAAGGCGCAGTCTTCCTTAAATTAACTGTTAATTGCTCTATTTTTGTCAACAACTCTGATAAGCGTTGCTATTTTGATTTCACCAGATTGAGGATTTGGAAAAAAGGATTTTATATTGACTCTTTGATGTTTGGCTTGACTTGGACTCAACTAGGCCAGCTCAGTTTGTCTTGTCTAAGACGATTTTGACTCGAGGGACGGTCACAGTCTCACCCTCAGCGGCTGAGCGTCTCTGTCTCTTCCTCTTTATCTTCCCCCAGGCCCCCCTCCCTGAGCTGCTATCTCTTCTCTTCTGTCTGTGCACGATACCATCCACCATCCACTAACCCCCCCTCCTCTCTCTTCCTCGTCTCCTCTTCTCTCTCTCTCTCTGTGCCCTCTGCCTCGGTCACCCTGTAGCGAACAGGTGTATCTGTCTCTCTCCTGATGAGTTTATTACTCTGAAGTGTCCCCACAGTCCCCGCGGACCCCCTGCCTTCCTAATACGCTTAGCCCTCACAGCTTATGTCAGCCAGAGTGGGTGGTCTGATAACGCTCCACTTGATCAAGCCGTCCACATCAGGGTCCATCTGGTCCGCAGTCACTCCAGTCAGCTTGTATGTCAAGGAGTAGACACGCAGACAGACAGACTGACACCCACACCAGGTAGCCCTCTCTCCCTGCACCCATTAAAGGTGATTGGAGAGACACTTCAGCGTTGTATCATGGTGGCCAGCTTTCCAGACCTGCACAGGGAACATTTCTAGACAGGCTTTTTCTGTGTTTTAACCGAGCAGGTATGGAGATTAATTCAGCATGACTCAGCATGGTTACTTCAACACACTGACTGAGTTGCTGTGCTCTCAAGAGGCTAAAAGTATGAGTCTACTGTGTATAGAGCTGCTAAAAGACTGTACTTCTCACTTCCCTCTCAGAGGTATTTTAAATTATTGTCACATCCCAGGCTTAAATGTGTAAAGCTCCCATGGTCTTTGACTTAAAGATGCAAATGTCTTCTAAAAGTCTTTAAAAAGTGAAGTCTACAATAGGATTTTTTTCCACTAGTGAATTCAGTAGGAAAACTTTCCTTTTATACTTAAACATGTATAGAATGAGTTTTAGACATAGTGAAGGGAACAGAATCAAATATAAAATACATCATTTATATGTTAACCTCTAAATTCTTAGAAAATCTTGTCAGCTAACAGCTATTTAAAGTGAGGAGTTTTTAGCTTATATTGAAACAGTGAAATTCATCACGGGGCTAGGGGTCAGCCAAGGTCAAGCTCGATGGCATCACTTTTGTCCGGGCCTTTTCACCCCTGGTAATATGCTCAGATACCTCCATCAGTTTTTGGGCCCTTGTGACATCCACAGAAAGACCAATGGCTCGTTGTAACCCTTCTACCCGCTTAGATGGTATCCAAGGCCATACTAACTCACCACATCCAACTCGTACTCCACCCTAAAGGTGTGGACTTTGTTATTTTTTTCAACAGATTATTTTCCCACACCTCTGATAATATGCAAGGACATTCAGAGCACAACCAGGGTTGTGTCAATCCACCTTCCTGCCGGATGGTGCCCCTGACAGGCTTACTCGCCACATCTACGCCTTACCTCAGCCTCAGTTTTTGGCCCAAACAAGAATGGTTGTTGCACAGTTGAACACAGCCATGCAGGTTTCCAGTCACCTGATGCTAGATGTTGCATTCTAATCTCACCTGCCTGATAGACTATTTCATATATCCATTGACAGAAACACATTGTTTTTGCTAGGAAAAGGCAGAACCATTGAAAAAATCTCAGAGGGTGAATGGATGGATGGATGGCCAATCAGAGTGACAAAACATATGACATAGTGGGCATGCACGACAAAATTATCTCAACAGGCAAACACTTTTGACTGTCAGTGGAGCCAGTTGGTGACTCAAACTCAAGGAGATCCCCACAGACATCATGCCATGATCTTTGTTTTTAAGTTTTGTGGGTTTAATTTGCTGTTTTATTTATTTTGTTTAATTTTCTCTTTGTCATTGTGTTTTGGTGTCCTATGTGAAGCACTTTTAATTGCCCTGTCACTGAAAAGTGCTCTACAGATGAACTTGCCTTGCCTTGCCAAAGATGATCAGGGAAAGAGCAAAAACATCCCTGCCAAGAAAACATTTTTCTTTTAAAACTGCCACTATAACTCAATCCAAGCTAATTACTTCACCTGCTGCAGCCATTGTTACCAGCTTGCATTACAACTACACCATTCCACTAATTACTTTAAACTCAATCCGAGCTCCAGTCTGGAAAAAGCAAAAACATTTTTGCTGCCTAGAAAGCTTTCAGTGCAATTCTTTACTCTTCTTTTAATAAAAAGGCAGTCCAGTTCTGATAAAAACTGTCAGTCTAACTGCATCCAATCTGCAGAACAACTTAACCAAACCTGTAGCTATCGCCTAATTCTTCTAGAATGGCCCTTATTGGTCAGGCAATTCTCAGACCATGCACAAACGTTTCAGACTGGAACTCTGCAACATCTGCCTGATGAAAGACAAAGAATCTGACCAGCTCATCAGCTTTGCCAGCTTATTTCCATGGGGCATCTGTGGCTCAGTAGGTAGAGCTGGACATCTCTACTAAAGTGGTTCCCAACCTGGGGTCCAGTCATCCCTGGGGGGTCACCAAAGATCTAAGGGGGAACATGGAGCCCTGTCTGCTCTGATGTGTCAAAATTAGATGTGCATATATTAGGGAAAAAATGATTAAAAAAAAAAATAATTATGGTGTTTTAGAGCCACCCTTGATGATTAAAAAAGTTAAAGGGATCCATTAATTTTTTCTTAGCTAAAAAGGCATTTTTGTAACCTTGCAAAGCAGATAGATTTGCCTATTTCCGTGTTTCTCATTGGCGAATCCATCTTGCAAAGCTCCCGTCTGAACAGACTGGGCCCTGTTAGAAAATGACAGGACCAATCAGGAGTAAGAGGCAGTACTTTCGGGTTTGGCAGAGTCGTGACGTATGCAAGCAAAGACAAGACGCAGGTGCAATTATGGCGGAGGAGATTAACGTGGATGCTGCTATAGCGTCAGTTTCATCAGAACTTGTCAACATTTCTTCATTTAAAGAAGAACAAAGAACAACATTGAGTTGTTTTCTTTTCTAAAACGACAAAGTCATGAACTGACATGTCTGCAGTCACCATGGTTCGCATTATGCAGTTCTCTATGGAGTTTACTCCTCAGTTGCGGGGCACGCCCACGACGTCACGTGTTTTGTTGCTCTGATTGGCCCGTAAAGATGTGACAGATCATTCATCAAATCACCCTCTGAGTTTTCTTTTTTTTCAAAGGCTCTGCCCTTTCCCAAACACAGTCCATGGGAGGTTTTCCAGATTGATGTGGGAAACAAATCCATCTGGTGTATCAGGTTAACATTTTTTATGGAAAAAAAAAAATGGGAGTATAAATTTGTATATTTACAAGAAAAAAAATCTGAATTTCTGAGTTTAAAGAGTGGTAAAATTATGAGAAAGAACTCAAATTTTCAGAGTCTAAAAAGTCTTAAATTTTGACATCAGAAACTCAGGTTTAAGCACCATAATCTTACAATGAACAAAGTCAAAAATTTACTAGAAACCAAATTGAAAACAATGGTTTGACTTTCAACTTTTGTATTTTCTTTTCAACTTTATAAACTCAAAAATTTTAAGATGCAGGTCTAGTCTCCTAGAGCTGCATCAGTGGTGTGTGAATGTGTATGAAAGTGTATGAATGGGACAGTGCTGATGAGAACTCTATACAGCAACCTTTCTAGAGTGAATGGGTATGAAAGTCAAAGTTTGACCTTTGCTGTTAAAAACACTTTGATTGGTCAGCTGATTAGAAAATCACTTTACAAGCTTGAGTCCATTAAGCATTCACTCCTCCACCAAGTTTTGGATGAAACATTAGTCCTCTCTGTGACTAAACACTTCACTTTACTTCCAGCTGGTTTGCTATTTGGCATTGTAAATAAGTCTAGTGGATTTATCAGTTTTTTTCTATATGAAAACAAGCCACCTGCTAGAAGCTGTTTTCACATCACATGATATCATCTAATCTTGTGTTTCAATAAAAAATAGAAAACGTGATTACAGCAGATATTAAGCCATTAAACACAGCATGTTTAAGAAGAAGTCATTCATTAAAATATAACCAACAGGAAAATGATATTGGAAAAGAAGACATGCATAATAAAAAGTGAAGAGTATATTCACAGTATCACAGGATCTTAATATATCTCAAGGTCACAAGGTTCAAGTGCTGTCTGCAACAAAGACAAACATTCTGTTTAATAACGGGGCTTATTCTTGTAACCATCCCCGTTTCTTATTTACTCGACAGTATATAAATAACAGCGAGCTAACACATGGACTGAGTAATCCGGGTGCTCTGATCCTGGGCAGCACCGACGTAAATGTTTTGCTTCCCCTCGACAGAGGAATGATCCCACCCTCCACCCTCCCTGTCTCCTTCGCTCTCTCTCTGTCTTCTCAAATTCTTTACATGCGAACGCCTCCCTCCCTAATCCTCTCACCCCCCACACCCTCCCATCTTCCTCCACCGTCTTCCCACCAGGAGTTATCAAAGGCGGCGAACGCAAGACAAAGACTGCACCCCATCCCCACAGAGCGGAGCGCTATGCCTGAGCTTGGATGTGTATCACGCTGAAGTGAGAGAGCAGCACCTGATTCCCTCAGAACTGCTGCGAGTCTTTGTAGACTCCGCGGGCCTTGAAGTATGCATATGGGCTGTGTTCATCATCAGTAAGTACACAGAACAGCAGGAGACAACCTTATGACTCTATGACGTGCCTACAGGTGTTACTCACAGTGATGTGTCACATGCAAAATAACCCCGGCAGTGCTGCTTACATCCAGTGCAAATCCCACAAGCATCAGTGTTATTTACGGTGTGTTATTTGTTGCAGCAGAAGCTGCTCTGCTCTGCCACAAGATGAATGGACTGAGAAGTAATAGCTTATTTACAGTGATAAGTTGTATTCAATTTACACTGCTTCCATTATCCATTCCCAGTGTTTTCCACATCCCCACAGTCCTCATCAATTATAAAACTTGAGTTTACACCCTAATTTAATTTTTGGTTGTCCATGGCAACCACACTCTTTTTCTCCCCTCTGTCTGTGGTTGTGGAAGATGCACATAGTTCATCCCAAAGCCAAGCCTTTAAATATTTAATTTTTCTTCCTTTCTACTACTGTAGTTAAATTCATCTAAGATTTTTTTAGACTCCAAGAGAAAATGTTTAATTTATGTGTTTAACCTTAAATGGTTCAAGCTTTTAAAAAGAGGGAGCGTCCATGTGTTAGTATGGGGTGGGAAACACATTAGCACCATCTAGTGGTGAGTATAGAAGAGCCTTTCTATCCCCTTACATGACTTTGGGATGTGCAGAATAAATAAATTAATAAACAAATGAACAAACAAACAAATAAATAAATAAATCTAATGTAAAAGTGAAAATAGATTTCTACAAATTAATGCCAATTAATTAGAAATCTGTCATGTAAAATAAGACCTGACTGACCTCATTCAACAGAGATGCAGCCAGCTGGTGCAGGTGGTCTCAATGTTAGTGAAATGGGGATCACCTGAGTGCAGTGAATGTGTCTCAAGTGATTGTAGTATAAAGACACCTGTGTCTGGAAGGTCCGGTCACTAGTTAATCAGTAGTCCTGGTTAAAATTACACCATGAATACAAAAAGAACACTCCAAGCAACTCTGAGAAAAGGTTATTGAAAATTTGAAGTCAGGGGATGGATACAAAAACATTCCCATGGCACTGAACATCCCCTAGAGTTCAGTTAAATCCATCATCAAGAAATGTGAGGAATACGGCCAATGTGTGAATCTGCCCAGATCAGTCCATCCTAAAAAAAACTGAGTGACTGTGCAAGAATAACTAGTGAAAGAGGCCACAAAGACACCTATGACTGCTCTGAAGGAGTTACAAGCTTTAGCAGCTGAGATGGGAGAGACTCTGCATGCAACAGGTTCTTCACCAGTCAAAGCTTAAAGGGAGAGTAGCAAAAAGAAAGCCACTGTTAAAGAAAGCTCACTTAATCAAGGCATGTTGGAGACTCCATGGTCAAGTGTAAGAAAGTTCTTTGGTCTTATGAGACCAAACTGGTGCTTTCT
This sequence comes from Cheilinus undulatus, assembly GCF_018320785.1. NCBI lineage: Eukaryota > Metazoa > Chordata > Actinopteri > Labriformes > Labridae > Cheilinus > Cheilinus undulatus. The sequence continues at coordinate 42,173,675 of NC_054865.1, read as the reverse complement.
GGCCATCAGCCAAGACCCTGGTAGACACAAAACTACACATCACCACAAACACACCATCCTCACACTGAAGCATGCTGGTGGCAGCATCATGCTGCGAGGATGCTCCTCAGCAGCTGGCCCTGGAAGGCTTTTAGAAGGTGAAATGAATGCAGCAAAAGAAAATCCTGGAGGACAATCCTATTCAGTCTGCAAGAGAACTAGGGCTTGGGAGAAGATTTATTTTGCAGCAAGATGATGACTAGAAGCATGCAGCAAAAGCTGCACAGAAATGATTTAAAGACAGCATGGTGGATTTGGCCCAGACCTCAATCCAATACAGCAGTGGTTCTCAACCTGGGGGTCTGCACCCCCTTGGAGGTCACAAGTCACTGAGTGGGGGTCCCCAGATGCCTTCCAAAAATCAAAGAATATTTAAGCATTTTTATAAAATTAAATGCATAAAATATTTAAATGTAAAATAAAAACATGGTCATTTGGTGAGTTTAATGCTGAAATCAAAGTAATGTTCAAAAAATGTTAAAAATGTAAGTCTGCCTGTTACTTTTCTTCAATTGGCATGGCAGTGTTCAACTATACTTCATGTTCCTTCAGGTACAGTGGGTGTCCTTGGTGTCTGACACCTTTATTTTGAGGGCTGAGAAGTTTGAGAACCCCCGCAATAGAGAATTTGAGGCTGAACTTAAAAAAAAAAGACTCTTCTCGACTGACTCCCATGCAACCTGAAAGTAAATCAATTAAAGAGGTGATTTCTTTTTATAGGCACTCTATCTATCTATCTATCTATCTATCTATCTATCTATCTATCTATCTATCTATCTATGGCTGTCTGTCTGTCTGTCTGTCTGTCTGTCTGTCTGTCTATCTATCTATCTATCTATCTATCTATCTATCTATCTGTCTGTCTGTCTGTCTGTCTGTCTGTCTGTCTGTCTGTCTATCTATCTATCTATCTATCTATCTATCTATGGCTGTCTGTCTGTCTGTCTGTCTGTCTATCTATCTATCTATCTATCTATCTATCTATCTATCTATCTATCTATCTATCTATCTATCTATCTATCTGTCTGTCTGTCTGTCTGTCTGTCTGTCTTGCTGTCTGTCTGTCTCTGTCTGTCTGTTTGTCTATCTATCTATCTATCTATCTATCTATCTATCTATCTATCTATCTATCTATCTGTCTGTCTGTCTGTCTGTCTGTCTGTCTTGCTGTCTGTCTGTCTCTGTCTGTCTGTCTGTCTATCTATCTATCTATCTATCTATCTATCTATCTATCTATCTATCTATCCTTGCAGATCAAGTGCTGTGATTAGGAGAAGTCTCGTTCTCGTGCTAATTAAACACATAATAACAAATTTTGAATGTCAAGTAAATTATGAGTTCATTTCCAGCGGGTTCATGCAATTATCTCCAAATGTGTCCTTTTTAAAAATCCTCCTCTACCTGTTTCAAAGTGTCAGTGCTTTATGTTGTATATAATAGATCAGCCCATTTGCCAGGGCATTTAGAAATTGCTAATAAGCCTTATTCATGAGGGTCATAAACCCATCTCCAAACTGTCTAAATCAAAGACCCAAAAGCACATGTCAGGGTATTCACAGCGTGTGATTTGGGGGGATTTTCTGAAATGTGTTACTTACTATGCCAAGCATGTTTCCATGCCTAAAACAGGAGTCTTATTTGATTTAAGGGGTCCATTTTCTTCCCCGTACAGCTTTATTTGCCTTTGGTTAAAATATGCTTGTGTGACTGTAAGAGAAGTAGACAGAAGTTGAGCAAGGTAAACTTTAAATCAGTCTGGACCAATGTTAAACAACTGACTCACTCCCACTGGGATGTATTTGTTTTTGTAGCATCCATATTTCATTGCACACTCTTTGTTTGAAGAATTAACTGTCCAAATATATGCTTAATAATGAATGCAGATGACTTCAAGCTAAGTCTAAACACATAAAAGTCCTCACTGGAAGAATCATTGGTTATTTATCAGTAAAGCAGAGTTCAAGAACATGACCAGAATATGCTTGTAAGTGTGTCCCAACATTTGGTCAATTTAAAATGATATGAAAGATTCTGCAGGTTATGTCTTGTAGCTTGAGAGGCCTTAGGGTCAAATTTGTCTACATTGGTATGTGCAAGGAGATAGCATTGTTTAAGAAGCCATTCAAGGTAACACAGAAATATCATGCATCTACATTTCTGCAAGGCTGTTTTAAATACCTGATTCTGATTGGCCTGATACATATAACAGTCTGCTGTACCTCAATAGATGACTGGCATAAGTGCATTTTTTTACTAAAAGAGCAGATGACTAAGGACACAGCTCATATCAAAAATCATGTGGGACTAACTGTGACCATATTACAGTTTTTCTCAGTTGCTTTGGTACATTTCTCAGATCAGAATTGAAATTCTCAAAACTACTTGTTCAATCTTCACATCATTGTGTCACTTGTGCACATCAAAAAAGCAGTTTCTCATTTTTTTTAACAAGTTTGAAAATGCTTTGGTACATCCATGCAAAGGATTATGTGCAATTCTCTGCTGTTTCCTACATTATCAGTTGCTTATGTCATGTTGATCAAAATGTATTTTAATGGGTCTCTGTTGAATAGTCTAACCACCCCACAACATTTAGGCATTAGTTCATCGCATAAGTCTTCACATGCAAAATGCTTGAACATGTTGTCATAATATGTCAAGCATATTTCTATACATTTCCATTAGACTTTCTTTTTCCTAAATCTGTCCTGAATTGGTGAATTGCTCCCAGGTGAATCTTGACTTCCTCTAACGAAGGGACATGTGCGAAGCATTAGATCAACCAATGATCAAGGAATTTGATTGAGGAGAATTTGATGATTGAGGAATTTTCTCAGCATGGAGATGGAAAGTAGGTATATGATTGCCAGCCACATACACATATGACCCTTCTGGCTGCCATGGATGCAGCGTGTGATGACATCACAACAGATACCTGCAGAGGCTGGATAAGACACTCTAAAAGATTATTTTCATGCTTCATCGCAAGAGAAGATATTCATTGTGATGTGGATGAGAGTTTGTGGCCCAACAGACAGGAACATCAGGGGGTGTAGGAAGACCACACTGTAAATTTCTACAGCACTGCGTGTACAATTTTCCCTGAGAAGATTGTCCTAAGTTCACATTTTTAATTTTGTTTTTTTGTTTTTTTTCTTTGTGCTATGCAGTGCTGTCTTTTCCTTTCTGTGTCACAATAACATCATCTGTCAACAAATTACAGTACAAACAGTAAAAGCATAAATGTGAATCTTGTCTAGTCTCTTGAAATCAATCTCCCACATACACTAAGGTGTAATTTACAATTTACAATAATTGTCATCAAAACTTTAGCCAAAGTTTACATCAGAACATCCCTCCAGAGTACACTGTTATATTAACAACACGACTAACCAATTTGACAGTCTTATCCGTACACAGTGACACAAAGACTTGTCATTCTGATGGCACTGACGTGTTCACTGACACAGATATTTACTTTTGAGAGATGAACTAAGGATTTTGAGAGAGAGACTGGCTTTTACAGGTAATCCATGGTGTTTTGCTATTTGTACGAATTGTTTTGAGAAATGCACTTACTGTTTTGCAAATGTTGAGGACGATTTGAAAAATGTACCAAAGCGACTGAGAAAAACTGTAATCTGTGGAAATAAGTCTGGTCCATATGATAATGCTGTGCTTCCTGTAGGGAAAAAAATAAAAAATAGAAGATCACAGCAGAAAAAAAGGATTTGACGTAAGGATATGATGTAAAAAAAAAAAAAAAACTCTGAAAGCTATGACATAGATCTACAAAACTGAAGAGGGCACATGAAAAACACACACAATAGGATACTGTGGAGTTTGGAAAAGAGAATGCTGACAGAATTCAAGAGGCAGAAAAACTGGGACGAGGTTACACAAGGGGAAACAATACAAACTTGCAACATGAGGGAGGACACACTGGGATTAAATGGGTTCTCTGCAGTCACGTAATTTTCATGACGCGTGAATGTCCATTGGGGGAAAGGATGTGTGGGACAGCCAATAGGAATGAATAGGACTGGAGGAAGTTTAGTACTCTAAACAAGAGGAAAAGTTAGCTGAGGGTGCAGAGAAGGAGTTCGCAGGTGTTGTCTGTACATATCCATGTATATCCTTTAATATGCTGTTTACTAATAACTGCAATAGCATCATGACACATAACTATGATACCGTTAAAAGGCTCTAAAATACTCATATTTTACTTTCATTATAATTTTTTATTTCTTTTACCACTCTCAGGAGATATCTGACTACTTATTTCTGTATTGATTTATATTTCTCATCTTTTTATAGGTCACATATTATGCAAAATGCACTTTTTCAGGCTTTTCTAGCAAAAATATGTGCCCCTGGCCTTCTCACAATCCCAGTAGCTCCCCCAATCAGACACCCCCCCCACCTTTCAGAAAATGTGTGCTGAAACGAGCTTATCACAGATTTTCCCTTCATGGCTAGGGTGGCTAGGGAGAGACTCGAAGTAGAGCCTCTGCTCCTCCGCGTTGAGAGGAGCCAGATGAGGTGGCTCGGGCATCTGGTCCGGATGTCTCCTGGACGCCTCCCGGGTGAGGTGTTCCGGGCAAGTCCCACTGGGAGGAGACCCCGGGGAAGACCTAGGATACGCTGGAGAGACTATGTCGCTCGGCTGGCCTGGGAACGCCTTGGGATCCCCCAGGAAGAGCTGGACGAAGTGGCTGGGGAGAGGGAAGTCTGGGTCTCCCTGCTTAGGCTACTGCCCCCGCGACCCGATCTTGGATAAGCGGAAGAAGATGGATGGATGGATGTCATGTGGGAGTTAGTCCCACCCCCAGGTTCAGTTAGCCCTCCCTGCTTGGAAGAAAGCTCCAATCTCCTGAGGAGGATCAGGAGAACCACATCCATTAAGCCACATCCATTTCCAGAGAAGGGCGGAGTCAGACAGCTCATTAACATTTAAAGCTACAGACACAGAAACAGCTTGTTCTGAGCAGGGCTGAATGTAGGGATTTTTAGACATGCAAAAATCCAACACTGGAGTGTTTTTCTTCAGCAGCAAACTTCACAGGAAGGTTTTGTGGACCTCTGGGACCAATATAAACTTGCCTTAAAGAGGTGAAATATGTGACCTTTAAAGATCTATTTTTCCTCTTTTGCCATGTTTAATACAACACAGGCTGTACACTATCACAGATTGTTCTCAATATTACAAGAAGGTTAAAACCGTAAGCTCCAATACTGTCAGTCTAAAAAAACATAAATGAAGGAAACCTTAAATAGTGCCTATGAATTAGGGAATTTATGTTCCTTTGTTGACCCCATACCAAAATGGGACCCTGAAACCGAGGTACTAACTGAAGAGTGACGTCTGTGAAAGGTTACAACCCTAGTTACTTTTAACCAGGAGATAATAATAAACATGAATAAAATCAAAAACATGACCTACAGGCCTGGATAGGTCATACATTCTGATACAGCTGTTCTTTTTTGTCTGTTTTTGTTTAAGTTTGGACAATAAAAAAGTTCTCAGATAGGGCAACTGTCAGCTACTCCTCCGTGTCGAAGCACTTCAAAATAAGTGGGGAGTAAAGGTGGTTTTCTGCAACCAGTGTTCATGTCAGGCAAATAGTGCAGTTTAGAGGATTTTTTGAAAAATCTGATGTCAGTGTAAAGTACTGTTTACTTTATTCTTTTCGAGAGAAAGGGCATTTATCAATCTGATGACATTATTTGCTTTTTTAATAAAATTGTTTTTGTCCTTTTCTTCTCCTGTAAACTCATAAAAAAAGCAGTTATCAAGAGCAAAACCCCTCACTCTAGCAGAATCACCATGACATAAATCTGTTTATTATCCCTTGTATAGTTCATTCAGTTCATTTTACACACTACCACAGTTTTCATTTTGCTAGTAACCATAAAAATGTTGCAAAATGTGTGATAATCCTTGACCTTTACAGCATGTAACTGCAGGGTTAAGTTTCTGGAATAAACAGCTTAATTAGGAAACTTTTTTTGTTTGCCGTTGACCTTTCGGGGTGCTGATTGTTCCACTCATAGTCCCTGATATTTTAAGACCAGACAACCAAAGATTACCAAAATTCAGAGCCTCAGTTAATGCACAAGGCCAAGGATGCTTTCAAAAAGAGGGAGGAATGGAAGGCTGCTTTAGTCGACCTATTAGACTGACTCAGCCTCGCCATGTTCATGGAACCAGATGATGATCTTTCTCTGAATCTTTGCTGCACTTGAAGTTTTTCTTCAGCCTTTCCCTATCTGCCTGCAGTGCCACTTCCTCCTCTGTATGTTGTAAAAAAAGGAACAGTTTCAGACCCTTGTTTTCTTTTTAATTATTTTGTATCAGTGCTAGTTGACAGTGAGAAAGCTTAGCCGTAAGCAAAACATGCTACAGTTATTTTTCTGCTGTTACACCTTCATAGAAACAAGAACAGATTCACAACCAAAAACAACAAGTGAAAGAAGTCACTGCTTTGCAAGAAAAGCTTGGCTTAATAACTTTTTGGAGGGAATTTCCTACAAATATGCCAAAACCAATACAGCGCTGAACATGAATAAACATGTACTTCCTAAAACATGTTGCTTAAATGGCATTTCCTTGATAAACTTGATTAAATTCCAGTTATACTCTGCAAACACATCACTGTGAGTCATAAAGCATAACAGGATGAAAAATTGTGACAGTGAATTTGTCTTTTTCTATTTTTTGTCACCATGTTTTTCCATCTCCGGTGCTGTAATACCTGTGCTGAAGGGCATATTTGAAGCATGAGTAAACATAGTAATTTCTGGACACAGTGTGTAATTGTAGTCATCTGCCAGGACACAAGCTGAAGAAGGAGGCATAAAATCACAGTGTGACTGTTTTTAAGAAAGGGTAGGGGGCTTAGGAGTCTCATTATGGACAAATGTGGACAGTAGGAGATGAAAATAAAAGAGGAAAAGAAAATTAAATGGCATGCTTTCAATCACCAATGTGCAATAATGTTTTCATATTACAATTATGATATTTTATTTCCAGTTTTAATAATCTCAATCATGTTTCTCTCCATTTGGGTTGGGTATCAGCTATAGCGCCTGCCTTGTGTTTGTTTTTCAGTCCAGCCTCATATACAGCCTCCAACATAAAGCAAAGAGAACGCTCCTTATCATTTCCCGGGTAAGTAACAAAGACAACCTTCAAAACAACCTTCAAATACATTTCTGCAACTGCATCAAAAATGTGACAGAAAATGGGGAAGTATCATCTTTGAAGTAGCTCCAAGTTCATGAAACAAACCTTTATAAGCTTTGACATCCAAAGAATACAGTGCCTATAAAAATTATTCAACCCCTTGGATGTTTTTTTCCCTTTTATTGATTTTATAAATCAATCATGGTGGATATGATTCGCAGCTTTTGAACTAAATGATCACAAAAAAACACTAGTGTCAAGTAGAAAACTGATTTCTACAAAGTAATGTCACTAAAATACAAAAATATGCAAGGTAAAATAAGTGACTGCATAAATATTCTGCCCCTTCAAGTCAGTATTTAGTAGAAGCATCTTGCAACACTCTGCAATCACAGCACTGAATCTGTGTGGCTAGGTCTCAATCAGACTTGCATATCTGGACACGGCAATTTTTCTCCGTTCTTCTTTGCAAAACTGCTCAAGCTCTGTCAGGTTCCGACCAAAAATTTTCAATTGGATTGAGGTCTGGCCTTTGACTTGGCCACTCCAGGACATTCACTGCTTTAACTGTATGCTTCAGGTCATTGCCTCGCTGGATTAAGCAAAATCTTCTCCCATGCCATAGTTCTCTTGCAGACTGAATAATATTGTCCTCCAGAATTGTCTTTTTCTACACTCATTTTACCCTCTACCTTTAAAAACTCTCCAGGGTCAGCTGCAGAGAATCATCCCCCAGCATGATGCTGCCACCAGTGTGCTTCACAGTGGGGATGGTGTTTTTGTGGTGATGTGCAGTGTTTGGTGTCCACCAAACATGGCATCTTGTCTGACTGGCAAAAAGCACCATTTTAGTCCCATCGGACCAAAGAATGTTTTTTCCACTCGACCTTGGAGTCTTCCACATGCCTTTTGGTGAACTCTAGTCAAGATTTAATTAGCATTCTGCAACATCGGCTTTCTCTTTGCCACTCTCATAAAACTTTGACTAATGAAGAACGCTGGCAACAGTTTTTGTCTGCAGAGTCTCAGCTGCTGAAGCTTGTAACTCCTTCAGAGTAGTCATAGGTGTCTTGGTGCTTCTCTCTCACTAGTCTCATTTTTGCACAGCCACTCATTTTCTGAGGACGACCTGATCTAGGCAGATTTACACATGCTCTATATTCCTTCCATTTCTTGATGATGGATTTAACTGAAGTCCAGGGGATACTTTTGTTTAATTTATATCGCTTTACAGAAATCTGTTTTCACTTTGGCATCAAAGAGGATTGTTTTTATTTTTTGTAAAAACTCAAATTATATTGACTGTATTTCATTCATAAACTCAAAAATGGATAAAACATCAAAGGAGGTGAATACTTTTTATAGGCACTGTTCATGCAGAGAAGTCCACTTCAGTCTGTTTGCTGATATTTTCTTCAGAGGGGACTTACGTAAGAGCATTTACCTAGGGGAAGGAATGTATGTTCCTTATATTCTCCAGCAGCTTAAATGGTTTTTATGTGAGAGAAATTCTGTGCCATGTGTTGTTTTTATCTGCATGCATTACAGCTGAGTGGGGGGGGTCAAAAGTCATTTTCAAACCAAATCAAACAACACCAGCCCTTGGCTTTAATTTATTTTTTTCCTGTAGCTGAATTTGATCAAGCCTGGACTTTGCCAAATGTAGTATAGCAAGCTGTTTGGTCAGCTCTAGCTAAAGAATTGTGCTGTGAATCAACAGCTCAAACTGCACTGGGTCTCATGTTACAGACAGAACAGTGTGCTGCAGCGCTCTCCATGGTGCTGATCTAAAGGTTGGAGTGAAAAACAGAGCTTCTCTTGCTGTTCTGTTACTCCTCTACTTGTCCCCATGGAATTCATGACATCTGTAGGAAGTAAGAGCTAATTATCAGCCATAAGTACATTAGCATGCACACTAAAATGATCATCCTCTGACCTATGGAGTCACTGGATTACTGGAGTAGTCATGCAAACTACATAAACTGATATGATTGGTCAGATTATGGCTATTTTTGGATTATGAGAAATAAAATATACCCAATTATTGGCAGAAATCTGTTTTATTCTGTAATCAGTGGCCGTTTTATGTTCTGTCCTTTTTTCATTATATTTGTGCATGACTGAAGTTTGCAAGAAGAACCAAGAAAGGCAGAAAATCCACTTTTTGTTATAGACTTTTTTAGTATTTCACCAATAGAAGCCAGGAAAGAGAAGGGAACAAAGGGAAATAGTTGTGGATATCAAGTGCCAAACGAAAAAGAAAAGAGGTGCTGTAAAGTATTTGACATTTGTGTTGCTTGATGGACATCATACAGTCAATCAAGTAACACTGAAAGTGAACAAATCTTTGCTTGCAGTAAAAAACTGTCACTATAACAAGTAAAAAAAAATGAATAAAGGATTGTCGTTTAAGTTCTCACTAACTTTTACTGAGGAAATGGTCAGATTTTAGAGAGTAGAACCATTTCAAATTTAATGAGAATCTGTGTTCTCCTTAAACTGTGTTTCGAGCAGTGAGGACACACTGTTGGATTCACAATAATAAGTGGCTGCAATTATGTATACTTTTATAGATCTGTGTTTGATTTTCAATGAGAAACTCAAGCATTTGATTGATTTTCTTCCCATGGGCTTTCAATAAAGCTTGGAGTCATCTTACTTTGCAATCTTACTTTGGGCAGACAGAGGAGCGTACAAACAACTGTAAAATCCACAGTGCAACTAGAATAATACACACAATACTGATTATAAACACTAAAGAGGATTTGAAGAGATGATACGATGCAAATATATTAGAAAACTTCATCTTCTTCATCCACACTCAAAAAAGGGCTTGCGTTTTGTGTAGCAAAAGGAAAATCCAATTTGGCTGTATGGCTGTAGCATTACGGGGGTGTAAACAATAATTATGGAAAATGAAGTTTTTCAGCAGCAGAAATCACTGTTCAAGCAGCTTTCTCTCACTCAATCTGTTCACCAAATGTTGCAATAGTGGCAAACTGTACATACAGTTCATACAATGTTGCTTTCAATGTCTCAGCAGGAATCATGCCAGCAGATTGTATTGCTGTGAGCGAGTCAGTGCCCAGGTGTCTGGTTCTGACATGTGATCAAAAACTGTTTGTTTGCAATAACTGTAAATATGATGTGGTTAAGATGCTGTAATAATGATGCAATAAAGCTAACTGAAATAGAATATTTGATCAGTTGTATCTGGATGTTTAAGTAGTTATAACATCCCTTTATTTGTTATTTTGTCAGAAATACAGCATTCCTGGTGTATCCTCAGGAGAACTGAATTATTTAAGAGGAGCGTTGACTTCCTGAGCTAACATTCATCCCAGTCTCCACACTCATGGACTTAAAGGGGGTGTGGGCTTCCTCGCTATCAACATACAGTGTCTAGTGTTGTAGACCTCTGATACATACTTCACATCCTCAATTGTACACTCTCTCTGCAGATGTGTTTTGGAGCTTACCAAATTTTACTGCAAACTTACTGGTGTGCTAAATGTGATTTCAGCTGAAGTGTATCTACCCTTGAATTAAAAAAAAAAAATCAAACAGCTGGGAGGGGGCATAAGACACATCCAGTTCCTGTCCCTTACCCAAGACAGACTGATTGCAGACTGGTCATCTCTAACAGCCACTCTGTTAGACTGTTCACCTGAGACGCTGTATACCTCAGAATGGAAATGCATGCCAAAACTTTTGAAAAAACAAAACAACTAAAAAAGATCAAACTTGCATGTAGGGTTAGAGTGAGAGTTAGGATAGTAAAAGTTTACACTCAAAAACCTGACCTGCAAATCCTAATAATAAAATGTCTGCTCACAGGAAAAGGAGCTTGTCCTACATGAAAACATTTCTAACTCAGCCAGTGTGGCTGACGTAGCTCTTTTAGCTAAGTAAGCTATGTAGATAGCATAACACACGTAGCTTAAAGAGCTATGTGGATAACGTAGGAAAAGAAAGCTCACAAAGTAGCTATGCAAGCTACGTATCCAGGCTTTCTACATAGCTAAGTAAGCTTTATCTATCTTTGCTAAAGCTCGTGTTGCTAAAGCCAACTTAGCTATAGATAATGGAACTAAGTAGCTCATGTAGCTAAGGCTAAGCTCACAAAGCAGCCATGCAAGCTACAAAGCTATATTATCTATGTTGCTAAGGCTAACTTAGCTACATTGTCTTATGGAGTAGCATCATAATGTTGCTAGCATAATTATGTTAGCTTTAGCTTAAGCTAACGAAGTTCAAGCAAGCCAAGGTTTGTGTAACTACTTCTAAAATGGGTCTATAGATATTTTAATCCCAGAGTAGACCTTCTGACCTTTTTCTGTGTTATTTATGAAATGTTTCTTAGTCTGTTAGGATTGCCACCCGTCCCTTAAAATACAGAATCCCCACATATTTGACAGTAAAATGCAGCATCCCTTTTTTGAGTCTCTATTTGTTGCATTATTTCCTGTGATTTAAATCAAAAGGTTAAACCTCCTCATTTTCTAGATTAATCTCAAAGTGAAAAATTTCAAGACCTTTTTTTTTTGTTTTAATCCTCATGATTGCAGCTTACATCTAATGAAAAAAGTCCACAATCTCAAAATGTTAGAATATAACAAAAGACCATTTAAAACTGATACAGAATGCAGAAATGGCCACCATGTAGAAAAAAATGTTCATTTATGCACTCAGTAGTAGGTTGACACACAAATTAGAGCATTAGTGCAACAAAATATGGAGCCAACCAGTCTGTGGCACTGCTCTGGTAGCAGCATTCAGCTCATCTTTACTGTTGAGTCTGGTGTCTCTCATCTTCCTATTGACATTTCTCCAGAGATTCTCTACAGGGTTCAGATCAGACCAGTTGGCTGGCCAATCAAACACAGGTCAATAAAGCAGTTTCTGTTTGTAAATCAGTATCTCCATAAAGTTTGGGAGCATGAAATGCTCTAAAATCTCCTGGTAGACGGTTGACAGCGTTGACTCTGGACTTGATAAAACACAGTGGACTAACAGCAGCAGATGACAAGGCAGCGTACTCGTCATATCGTGTTACTGCTTTGATTGAGCGTCCCCTGGCAGTGTAATTTGCATACTGTGCATTTAAACATTGTAAACTTCAGCTAAATTGCTCAAATATCCCCTTCATGAACACAGATATATTTTGTTAAAATAGAGACATAAAAATAACTGAAAACACACGACTAAAATTAATCGTTAGTCACACAAACAGCTGACGGGAATGCATTTGTTTTATTTCCATAAAAGTTACTTCTGAGGAAATTAAAAATCTTTAATCTTTCAAACTGAAGCAGCATTGTGTTATGAACTTTTCACTGGCTGCCTCTTTATTAAGTCGTGCTATTGTTAATTACACTGAAATCAAATTCATGTTCAAATCTTCTCCTTTGAAAAGAGTTTGAAGAATCCTCTTTGACTTGCAAAAAGAGCTTTTTTACAATGTTGATCTTTCTCTCTGCTTCTGTCTATTGTGATGGTCTGCCAGACAGTTTCTTAGCAACCAAAAAATACACATTAGCCCTCGACAGCAACATCCCCTCACAGCTCCCATCTCAGTCCTCACAAAAACATGAGCGTGCTCCTCTTCAGCATCTGTTTCCCCAGGTCTTCTGCTAAAGAGTCAGAAAATGAGGCTCCACTTTGATGTGGAGCATAATTCATGCAGCACTGTGAACACTGTACACCGCCGTGGTAATGGAGAACAAAGCCCGTGGAGGTGAGCGGGTGTGACCCTCGACTTCTCAATCCTCCTTTGCCTTTCTTAATACTACCTCCTACAATCAGTAGCACTTCTCATTAAAGGGCACTTCCCATTAGAGTGAGTCAGTCCTTCAGAGTCTCGGGCTACAAGGCTCGGCTTATTTCTCATCAGTCCCACGCCGTATTCATTATGCCTTCTCTCCTCTTTTCACATTCAGATTCACCAGCTTCCAAGTAGGAATATAACAAAAAAAAATGTAATTTATTTTAAAAGGAGCAACTATATTAAGAAGAAGTATGTTTTGACCCACATATATAATTAATGTGAAAGAGTCTGTCTATGAAACACAGCTCCAGTATTGATTCAGGCAGAGATCTGGGTTAAAAAACACTCTATTGGGTGCCTTTTCTGTGAAAGTTTCCTGCAAGTTGAATCAGAGATACCTCATATGCTTTTGAGCTCAAATCCAGGAATATTCTGCACAGATGGCCTCAAAAGCAATCACGAGAAACCTTCAGGTAGCTGCCAAAGACATTATTATGATCATATATAGCAAAGTACAAACACACCAGTCTCAGGAAAGACAGCGAGCCAAAACAAAATACTTACAGCCATCTCCACTCAACCTAAACTTAAAAAGCATTGTGAACATATATACAACTTACTGCATATGATATCTAAACCTGACACAAAAAGTAAAGAAATGTGTGTTTGGTAGATAATTTCTTTAATGCCTCTTGGTATTAAATCTTATACTGCTGTAAAGCCTGTTTATTTCCCTTTTAAATGATGCAACATTTTTAAGGAACATGCATTTGTGGGATGAGCAGCAGAGCTGAGTATGTGGGTTGCACCCATGAAAAACTTGCCAGATCTTCTCTACAAATGCCAAACAGCTTGTTCTACATTGACTCTTGTTTGGTGTTTTGGATGATCTAAGTCTGAAACAATTTATTCATTTAACAAACAGGAGCCTCAGTAGCATATGGAAGAACCATACACAGCCACAACAGCCTGGTACCTCCTCTTCATGCTGGTCACCAGCCTGGTCACACATGCTGTAGGATGTCTTCACCCAGCATTTGTCTAAAGTGAGCCGATGTGGTTGTAATCACTCTGGCACGAACAGCATGCCAAGCTGATCCCACAAGTGTTCAATGGGGTTGAGGTCAGGACTGCTGGCAGGCTATTCCATCCTCTCCTCTCCCAAATTCTGCAATCAGAGTCACAGAGCTGGGATTGTAAGTTTTTTGTAAACCCCATGAGCGTTGTGATCTTAGAGAATAGAGTTCAGTCCCAGACAGTGGCGATATGGGATTGCCATTGGCTACAGAATCTCATTTTGATATCTGTATGCATTGAGATTGCCCCTTTTGCCAGTGAGGGAGATGCAACCCCACACATCACACTGCCTCCTCTAAAAGATGTTACCCTAGCGGTGCAGCAATCAACATAGCCTTCTCCGTGTCTTCTCCACACTTTGACCCAATGATCCGACTGCTATAGGCAGAATCTACACTCATCACTGAACATAACATTCCTCAACATGTTCAAGCTCCAGTGCACGTGTTGCCAGCACATTGGCGGTGAAAGGCAGTCATGGCAGGCCAATGAGACCAGAGATTGGCTGCATGCAGTCTACTCCAGATTTTCAGAGCAGAGAGCCCCCTGCCATATCATCCTGCAACCTTGACTTCAAATCTTTAGAAGACAGCCTACAGTTCCTATGTACTGACAGGATAAGGAAATGATCCTCTTGTGTTGTTGCCTCCTTGGGATGCCTACTTTTCAGCCTTTCTCTGACATTCCCCTTTATACGGAACTTGGAACCTTCAGTTTTGAGATGGTATTAGAGCTCACTCCAAATGATGCCGCAACTTGGGTTGGAACACCAGCTTGAAGTTGCCCTATCTCACGAGGCCCTATCCAGCTGATTCTTGGAGCAGACAACTACTGGCCACTGTAGCTGGGCCATGCTTAAAGGTGCTGACAATCAGGCACCCAGGGGAACCAGAAGCTCAAGACAAGAAATGGCAGCAGAAAAACAAGCTGTTTGGCATTGGCAGAGAAGATTTGGCAAATTTTTCATGGGTGCAACCCACATACTCAGCTCTGCTGCTCATCCTGCAAATGCATGATCCTTACAAATGTTGCATCATTTAAAAGGGAAATAAACAGGCTTTACAGCAGTATAAGATTTATGGCCAAGAAGCATTGCTACAACAAAGACTAAACACAAATTCCCTTACTTTTTTGTGTTAAGTGTATATAAATATGTTTATCTCAATTCTTAGAACTTATTTGTCTTTACATTGAATATTTTCTTTATGCTCATGTTTTGGGGATGATACCTATCCTCCAGTATTTAGGGGAGGGGGGTTTCCAACCAATGTGCCATTCCCTCCAACACCATAAAAAAGTAGTTATGCCAATCAATTAAAAAAAAACCCTATCTAATTAAAGGATTTACAACTGCTTAATCAAAAGACAGCATTAAGCCCTGCAAACACACAGTCACACCCTGACTGTGTCTGTTCTCTGTGTCAGGCTCATTTCTTTGCCCCTCTTTCAGCATCCCTTCCTCCCACTTTAGTCTGGAAGCTTCTTTTCAATTAATCTACACAATGACAAAAGCATGAACTGTTTCACAAGGTTCTGAGTTTTTCTTAAATGTATTAATAATAAAAATCAAAAGGCCTTGACGAGTCTGACATGTTTTCTACAATTTTAAAAAGCTCATGTTAACAGTTGTAAAAGCAGTGATGTATAAGGTCAGGCTAATAAATTTGTGTTAAACTTTTTGACATTTTGACATTTTCTGTGTTACTAATCAGAATTAACACAGTATTTTCACATCCAAACATCCAAAACGTCCAAAAACTGTTCTATTTTGACAAAAGCTATGACTAAAATATTTTTTTATATTACCAGGGATGCAAAACATTCAATTTTTGCCTAAAACAGTTACGGCGATAATAAGTAAAGCTCTATGCAATCTCTAAGCAATTTTTTTTTAACCATTTATCTCTCCTGGACTTATTGTCTTAAAAAGCTTGTTAAACAGTTAACCCTATGGTGCACAGTCAGGATGTAAAGGACAACCTGGGCTTTAAAATATGTGTGCTCCAGTGATGTCACTTTAATTAAAAAAGTTATGGGACCATAAAGACAATAGAAAAAAAACAAACTTTTTTTGCATGAACTTGGTCCCCCCTCTCTTGGTGACAAAAAAAAAAGTAAGAAAATAATCATAGTGTGACAAAAAGTCTTCAAAATTTTCACATTTTTGCAAAAAAAAAAGTCCTTGCGCTTTATTGAATGGCTGAATTTGAGCCATTACCCAAAGCAGGTCTTGTCTGCAGTGACTGTGTCTGTGTCTCTAGTTCTCTCCTGCCATTGGTTGTCACAGCCCATGTGACAATCATTGTAAAAAAAAACAATATGGTAAGGTAGCTGCATTAACAATAAAAAAATTGATTAAAAGACATTTAATATCGCAGTTACTGGTGTGGATTTAATCTTTAAAGACACAGGAAAGTCACCCAAGTTCCAGGCTCACTAGAGAAGAGTCCATAAGAGCTCCAAAGGCCTGGATAGCGTCATTAGAACAGCAAAACAAAGGGGTTCAAGAAGAAGAAAAAGTAAGTGGCTGGATTTTATGTTTCAAAAGTAAATCAACTTTTTGAAACCTGTGTCTCTTCTTGTAGTATAGAAAAAATATCAGTCTCAGAGGGTTAAACAAAATTATTTTAACCAATACCAATATTAAAAGGATATCAGTGAACTCAATCTTCAGTCCTTAAAGGTTCAGGACAAAAATGCACAAAGAAACTAACTTCACTCCATAAAATCCGCTTAGAAGTTTAAGGAATGAGGATTAACAAAGTAATAGACTTCAGCTGATCTGTTGGTCCAGCATAAAATTCCACAAACTTATTCATACATATGGCCAATATTTTCAACCACTATATATTGTCTGTAAATATCAGGAGAAAAAAAATCAAGTTCTGCCGGTACCAATTATTACATTTTTAAGCTAATATAATATTGTGCATCCCTACTAAATAGAGCTCAACGATGTCTACCCCTTTTTGACAGTTCTTCTTCCAGTAAAATTGGCAAATCTCACATATAAATCTAGTAACCTGAATACTTCATTAAAAAAAGGACACACACACATCTTAAAAGGGTGTTTGAAAATGGAGTAAAAGACAAAAGTGCTTCACCTTGACTTGCATAAGACTATCGAGCATTTAACACCAATACACCGTTCCTGCTTGTCTATTAGTTGCCAGTTTTTTGGTCTTTTGTGTAGATGTTGTAACTAAAGGGGATCTACTGTGGCATGTTTTTATTGAACAAGAACCAACAACAAGACTGATAAAACCTGCTCATAGAGTATGATTCATCACAGCAGATGTCTTTCCTCTTTTCCTGCCAAACAAAGTTGTCTTTTTTAGGATCAGACTCACCTGGTTGAAATTAATGAATTAAATATACTTTTGCTTCTGTAAGCACTCTGGTGTGTTTATTTGAGGATGCAGGCATCAACGGCATCTTATACAACTTAAAAGCGGGATATTTAGAGGCCGTATTCATAGCTTTCACATGACGTCAAGGCATGTATTTATTTACTTTTATGAAAGCAAGGTGTTGTTTCGCTGGATACACTAACTGATGAGGAGACAGGCCTGGGTTATACTCCTACAGAAAACCCAGAGAGGAGGAAATCAATGTTGGACGCTCCTCTGTCTGCAGGTTAAAATGTAGAATAGCACAGAATTCCCCTGATCCTATCACCAAATATTGTTTTAACTTGATCAAAATATGACATCTGCATAACACTCCACTAAGACAGCTGACAGAAATTATAATATTAAGAACTAATGTAAATTATTGGTATAAACTTATTGGATTTTTTTGCCCTTTGCTTTCCAAACAGCAGCATTTTTTACCCAAAATATGACTTAATCACATAAAACTGTCTTTGCTTTTGTATACCGTCATCCCCATGGTGGCTTTAGGGGAAGGATTTGGCACGACTGTAGATATAACACCAACTAAACGTTGTCAAAGTGAATTTTTAGGGCTCCCAGGCTGTGAGAAACAAGATTCTCTGGTCTGAGGACACAAAGATTGAACTGTTTGGCCCTTATTCTAAACATTATGTCTGGAGCAAACCAGGCACTGCTTATCACCCGCCCAATACCATCCCAACAGTGAAGCATGGTGGTGGCAGCATCATGCTGTGGGGGTGCTTTTTAGCAGCAGGGACTGGGAGACTGGATCGGGTTGAGGGAAATCTGAATGCGCAAGGACAAAGATATCAATGAAAATCCTCCAGTCGAGGTGTGCAAGGCTTGTTGAGGCTGCAACTGTAAAGTGCTGATTAAAGAGTTTGAATACTTATGTCAGTGTCATATTTCAGGTTTTGTTTTTAAATAAATTTGCAAGCATTTCCAAAATGCTGTTTCACTTTCTCATTCTGGTGTATTGAGTGAAGATTACTGAGTGAAATGAATGAATTTAAATGATTGTAACATCAGGCTGGGACATAACAAGAAGAAAAAAGTGGGTTAGATCCATCTAAAAGTAAAGGCTGTATCATGTGAAAGTCAGCATGTAAGACCAAACCACATGAAGGGATCTGATCAAACCTCATTGTGCTCTACACCTTGTTTAGCCCTGCAGCTCATATTTGACACAATGTTTTTTACATCATCAAAATACTACCCTAAGTGTGGTGTTTAAAAATATATAATCATAGATTTCAGCCACAACAATTGTGAATTTGTGTTGATGTTCCTGGACCCTGGGGACAAAAGCTTGTTCATGTGGGGAAAAACAGAGCTTATCTTTTGCAAAAGCTTTATGATATACACAAAGTCAAAGTGATGATGTATCTTATAATTGATACTAACAGGAGTATTATGTTTAAGTGCTGGCAAGTCAGAGCAAGTGCTAATGCTATCTCACAGCAAGACCGCCCCCTTTTCAAATCCACATCCAGACCGGGGTCCTTCTGTGTAGAGTTGAAACACTTTCCCTGAATGTGTGGGAGCCCTCCAACTACTCCAGCATCCTCCCACGGTCTAACGGTGTGCTTGCTAGATTAATTGGTGACTCTAAATTGCACGTAGGTGTCAGTGTGAGTGTGAATGTTTGTCTATGGGTGTTTTCACACCTGTAGATTGTTTGCTTTGTTCTAGTTGGGATGATAAAATTATACATTGTTGATTCTTCCTTCCCATGGGCTGTATTGTGTTCACATTGCAACATTGTAAAGCGGGCCAAAGCTCGCACAAATGCAGGGCTATTCTAAAGCTGTTAAACAGCCTAAACGTCTCCCTTTCCCATGGCGTAGGTAGATAAACGTCACACAGCTTGGTCACACTTTGTATTAATGATGCTGGTCGAGGCTGCCCATAAGACGGGATAAAGGGGAGAACTTCCTGGGGCCCAGCCAAACAGGGGGCCCATGGAGGTCAGGCAAATCATGGTCCTTTGTAAAGTTAAGCTGTGATAACCACATCTTTATTAACCTGAATAACAACCACCCTTATCAAAGCAGCAAATAAATTATTAATATATTTTTGTTGTAGTGCATTCTTGAAAAATGTAAACTCCATCTCTTAAATTAGAATGGAAGTGGGTTAAAAGTGAAAAATATGTGTTTGAAGTGGCACAAATTGGTTAAAAGTGAGCCTACTACACTGTTACATAATTACTTCACAGGAAAGATGTTCTAATATTCAACATTGTATGATTTCTTTACATTTGCTCTGCATTCAGGGCCAGGACTATCTTTTTATGTTCTGATACAGAGAAAGACTTGGAGTGGAGTGGTAAATGCTCGAGGGCCTCTAGGTAATGTATGGACTGCTGTTCCAGAGCACCATGAGGCCTTGAGAGTTAAGTACAATGACATCCGGTGAGAACACCTAGTCAGGGACTAGGACTCACAGCAGTTACAAGACAGCATCTAACGTTTATATGACCCCACTTAAAAATAGTCCCATTATATATTCAAGTGTTCAGATAGTGTTCAGTGGCCCCTACGTGACAAGACTTTAATACTAAGTGTACATAATAAAAAAGACACAAGGAGCTGCTACAACAGGCTGCCAGTAGCACAGCACCATAACTGGCCCATAAGCAGGTAACAGGTCCATAAAAGAAGATAGAACACAGAGACAAACAGCCCTCAGTTCCAGTTCATACTTAACAGGTTTAATACAAGTACAAACTCCATCAACCAATCGAAAGTGAATGGGTGTATATGGCAGGGATGAAAACAAGGGAGCAGACTAAATGGGACCTCCACTGATTTATAGCATCTCTTCCAACAATGAAGGGCCAGGTGTTTGGAGAGCAGTAATCCTTGTCTCTCTGTCTCTCTGTCATCCAAAAGCAGAGCAGCTCTGCTGCAAAGATGCCCTCTTAGTCCACCCCGCCATCTATTGGATTACCCTTGCTTTTAGAAAGAATTCCTGGTGGGGTCAAATTTGTTAGCTTTCTTGTGCCTGACATTAATTGAATCTATTGTCTTACTAGTGCTTGACTTGAAGATTACAGAGTATCCAAGGTGTAGGTCAAGACATGAAATACTCTCCTGAGACTTTCAGAGAATAGAGTCAAGCCAAAGAGGATATGGTGAAGATTTCTATCTGAGAAATCCATCATCACCATCTGACATTTCTTCCTCTTATGATGGGAAAGGCTGTCAGGAACTTATACACACAGTTATGAAAGCGTTGTTTTTGTAATTCACAGACCTTTACCTTATATGATCCATAGGTTGTTTTGGAAAATGTTTTTCTATTTCTATAGCAAAGGGTCTTCAGTACTTATTGTCATCCTGACTGAACAGCAAGCTTGGATATTTCTCTAGTAAAGAAGGAAATCTGAAAAGCACAACGGTGTGGAAATACAGCCACTCTGCTGTTCAACCAGAAAACAATATAGGGGGAAATGGGTATATATATCTTAGTGATGAGTTTATGGTAAACAGTTCTCTCCCCAGAGTAACTTCCTCAGCTTTGATGATGGAACAAAAATCTGATTCACCATACCTCAACAGGCAGTGATCGTGTAGAATTGCAGTAGAATCATGCTTCATCCCCACCCATCTGGACTACCAGGTGAGACAAAGACTCCTGTGGTGGGAAATAATCAACAATGTCCCCCTGGACACCCTACCACCCTGATTAAATTAACGTTACTTCATCGCTGTGTGTCCGGATGCTGACCAGTTGGACAGCATTGGTCCCTGAACAACAACAACAATAGGTTGTTTGCAATCACATGACCCCGAATGTCCACTGGGGGTCAGAAAGTGGGGACTGCCATCAGAATGAATGGGACCGGAGGAACGTTGGTACTTTACAGTTCTGAATGGACCTGTACACTGCAATTATCATCAGAAAATTTCAACGTACTTTGGGTACAATCCCTGCACATTACAAAAAAGTGTTTTTTTTTTCCCCAACAGTTTAGCGATCTCAGTATTACAAAATACTCAGTCCAGCAGACCTTCTCACATCCTCTAGCCAGATAAAAGGAAACAAGCATCTAAGGACTCATGTACTGAACTAAGAGGCTAGCTGAGCCCCTTTAACATATAAAAACGTCCTTGTTCTGTCACAAACATGCCTTTCATTTAAACACTGATGTGTGATCAACCGGATAAACCTTCTGGGGGGAGCATCTGAGAGTTGATGAGCTGTTCATGAACAAGCCTGTTCTACGAAATGACTCTTTTGTATTAGCCATAGTCGCTAGCTCCAGTTTGAGTGCCAATTTCCTTTCATCCGTCCTTTGTTGTTATTTAATCCACATTTAAAAAGCCAAACTGGTACCAAATGATAGCTATTTGGGAGCCAACAACCAAATCTACTGAGCTGAGCCATATGATCTGGATCATTTAGAAGACATAGATATCCTGTTACAGAGGACGAGAGAGGACAAACACCAGCCGAAGAAGCACAGGTAAGATCAGAGTTTAATGTGGCAAAGCTGTACTGACTCAAACCGGACTGCTTTAAAGTTTTTTTTACTTATTTTGCCTGAATATTTCACTACTTTTGGGACACAAAAGCAGTTTAAGCATGTTTTTGATTTTGCACTTTGAATGCTTGGCATAGTCATTAACAGTTTAAAACATGGCCTTTTCAGTTGCTTTTCTCTATGTAGAAAATCCCTTCTTGCCCCCCAACCGGTGCCTGAAGCCATCTGCAAGCAACCTCTGTAAGACATATTTTTGTTACTTGATAAGCGCTGATGATAGATGATTTTGAGATTTTTAAAGTCAAAATTACAAGTTAAAAGGCTCAAAATCTGAGAAAAAAGTCAAACTTATTAGTTTGAAAGGTCAAATAATAAAATAAAATGTTAAAATAACGCCTTTAAGGCAAATCTCATAAAAAAGAAAGCCACAATCATGTTTGTAAGGTAAAAATGTGACTTAAAAATTAAAATGGTGCACCTAAAAGGTCAGAATATGAGATAAATGGTTGAAATAAATAATTGAGAAGGTAAAAATATTTAATCTGAAGAAGCCAAAATTATTAGATAAAGTTAAATAAGTTGACAAGATCAAAATATGAAACAAAAGGTTAAAATAATAAATTGGAAAGGTCAAAATATGAGATAAGTCAAAATTAAAATTTGAAGAAGCTAAGATTATTAGATAAAGTCAAAATAATAAATGTAAAAGGTCAAAATAAGAAATAAAAGTCCAAATAATAGATTGAAGTCATGATTGTGCAATGCAAAATTAAAAATAGGGGAAAAAAAAAATCCACAAATGAATTTCTTTTCCCACATTTATTTTATCTAATTATTTGTTCTCTTTATTTTTTCACATTTTTATGACTTAAGGATATTGTATATTATCAATATTAAGTTAACATTTTATATGGGAGGAAATCTGCAGGCCTCACGTTTTAGGGCCAGTTATAATAACAATGTGATATAATCTGGTGGGCTGGCTGTGACTGTACCACGGGCTGGATTTGGCCCCCAGGCCTTGAGTTTGACACCCCTGGCTTAGAGGGACATAAGCTAGAAGCATGTCAGCACTGTGTGTCAAATCAAACCTAATGCAGTACCTTCAACTGCTGGCTTGAAGAACAAAAAGACAAAGTCAGAACACAGGCTTAAGCTTCTACAGGACAATCGACTTCTTCCGCTGCTCGGATAAACGCTGAAAGAGTGCCCAAACTTTGTAGTAAGTCCTGTTAGATAAAAAAAATAGGACTGTCAAGATTATTCAGGTTAAACAGGATTATTTTTGGTCCACAATTAGTACACTCATTCATTTTTATTGCAACTAATTGCTTACTTTATTGTTCCTTTTAGCACACTCTGGTTGAGGCATGTCAGCATCTCCCTGCAGCTGCAGTGATGTAAAATAAAGCCACCACTGCTTCTTCATGTCTCATTTCATTTTAAAACAAACTCACGTACAGACTGCTCAGTGGACAAGTAAAGTCATCTGCACCTTTTCAATGACCTCTTATTTCATTTTTAAACAAGTTCCTTTTTCTGTGGTTCAGCTGATCTTAAGATTGTTGATCTACCTCTTTAGCAGGGCTGTATCCAAAAATGAAGGAACTCACCTTTAGTTTAAGACAGTTGAAAAATCCAAAATGACAAATAAAGATTAAAATGCGAAACAGTGGAATTTTAAAATGCGATTTAAAAAAAGGTGTGATGAGACAGTTATGTATGATGAGTTCAAGTCACCTCAGTAAATTAGACCACTTTATCCTATATGACATGAATTCTTGAATGCCAATTAACAAAACGGAAAATACAGTTTTTGGCACAAAGCTTCAATAAATAAATTTATGGATATGATAAATATGTTTTTCAAGATATAAAAGATGCGACAAGCTGAATCATAACTCAGAAACTACAAAAAGTTTTAATCATGTTTTCCATTAAAGATTCCACTTTGATTTTTCAAAATAACGTCAATTTGTTGGTTTCCGTGAAAGTAAGCTCTTTATGTGGAGCTGGAGCATGGCCAGTAAAATAGTTTCTCTGTATTTTATTGCACAAATATGCATCCTTGAGACTGACATGTGCATAGTGTTCCATCCCTTTATGCTCAGAGGGTCATGACTTTATCTGCTTTACTTTAATGCTGAAGGACATCCATGCTAAATAGTATAAAAGTGGAGTTTGAGCATTGGAACGCTCCACAGCTGGAGCCCTTCTACCATATTTGCCACCCTTTTTCTCTGCAAACCATTGACCTTGTGGATGTTGGGACAGAGTACAATAGCCGAGTGCGCAGCCTGTACCAGACTGAGAGACAGAATATCAAAGCTAAACCTTCAAGCAAGCAAAAGAGAAATTGCCTCAATTACTCTCTTTGTTTTCACTGCTATTATGAGACACTCTTAATAACATGTTCAGTTTAAGGCTTATGGAAATAGACCAACACTGATTTAAACCAGCTGCAGGAAATGGCACAAAGCTTAATTCCTAAGTGTTTTAATTATCTTTGATCTACAATAAACAAAATCAGTACTCATTTTTATTTGGTCTCAGTCCAGTGTTTCATCTAATTATCAAAAAGTTGGAGAAGAGGGACTTGGCTTAAGAAGAAAAAGTACAGGTATACATGAGTAACTGCTTGCATTTACACGTGATATGAGTCACTGTGGGTGTTTGTGGATCCTGGTTTCTACATTTACACATTATTCAAAGGGAAGGAGACTGAAAGTTGCAAAGGGAAATTGTATCCTCAGGGCCTAAAACATCCTGTCATAACAAGAAGCAAGGCCGCCTATAAGGGGGGATGAAGGGGAGAGCTTTCCGTGGCCTTCCGTGGGTACGCATGGACGCCAGCAAAATCATGGCCCTTTGTAAAGTTGAGCTGTGATAACCATAATTGATTTTTTTCTACCTGAACAACAACCACCCTAATCAGAGCAACAAATAATTATAAATATACAGCACATTCATGCCATAGTAAGTAGCCTTCTTTAAAACATAAACCCCTTTTCTAAATCAGAATAAAAATGGATAAAAAATGGAAACAATGTTTAAAGTGGCACAAATGTTTTTAAATGGCGAAAATTGGTTAACAGAAGCAAAATAAATTGTGGAAAGTCACAAAAATGGCTTAAAAATTGTCACAATGGGCTAAAAGGTGAAGAGGGGTTACAAGTGGCAAAAATAAGCATTAGGAAAGAGTGAAATGCAGTTGAAATCAGTGAAAACAGGTATAAAAAATGTCAGAAAAGGTGTTGATAGTGGCACAAAGGGGTTAATAGATGCAAAATGGGTGAAAATGATTAGAAGAGGCAAAATGGGATTAAATCGTCAAAAAGTGGTCAAAAGTGAAAAAAAGGGTTTATAAGCATAAAAGAAGTAGAGAGCTGCATAAATGGGTTAACAGAAGCAAAAATGGGTCAAGAGTGGCAGATATGGCAGAAGAAGTGGTGAAAAAGGGTTAAAAAGTGTTAACATTAAGTAAAAAGGATAAAAAGTGTGCAAAATTAATGAAAAGTGGTTAATAAAAGCGGCAAAATTGGCTTGATACATGATTGAAAGAGGTTAAAAAGTGGCACAAATAAATATATTCAACATCAAACCTAATAATAACTTGACTAACTATTCAGCTCCAAAATGAAGTAATATTTAGCCAGAACAGCTAGCAACAACGCGACTGATCCAACACACATTGACAGAACTGAAGCCTGCAAGTTATTTCTGTCGATAATCTTGAGACCAATGATTCACACCTGACATGTATCTTAATCAAACCACATGACTCACATCCTCCTTAATCAGTGGTCTATTTAAGCTGCAAGATTTCCGGTCCCTTCCTCTGCTCTGCCCTGGATCAGCACTGTGCTCTTTCAACCCACCTCCACCCCAGCATCCACCCACTGGCTCCGACTGGGGGTTTAAGCTGTAAACTTATCACTCCTCAAATTCTGTATGTAAAAAAATCTGCAAGCAGTGATTAAGTCGGAGCCTGACGCCAAACATGTTGCCATAATAAATGCTTAAACAAACTACATGAGATTATTGGCTTAAATCATTAATAAATCACAACAGGGGAGGGCCCATTCTTTAGGTTTGTTAAGGGCCAGCCAAATCTGTGCTTGTGCCTGACAAGAGGACTAAATTTAATGTTGCTTTGCTGCTTATCATGGACTTTGATAGCAAGGGAACATTTTAAGGATCTCATCTGTGTTAATCATCTTAATAATGTCCTTATTGGTGATAAATACCATTTGAAGTAATGATTAGTGCCCAATGAGGTTTGAAAATGTGGAATCAAAACATGATAGGGACACTAATTATTATGCATGTAGTTGGTTAATTAAAGAAGTAATGCATTTCTGGTTTTAGTGCAACAATTAACAGCCAACATATTAGAGCAAAGTGCTGTGTGAAAAGAGTTTAAGACAATATAATCTGCATCAGCTAAAAGAACAAGTATTTGAAAGCAAAGGAGAAATAAATAAATATGAATCCAGTGACAGCTGAGAACACCGCATGTGCTCTGAGGTTGCCTTAGACACAGAGGGCCTGACTCTGCAGGGGAAACGTCTGTAATCCTGTCACACGCTGATTGGCTCTGATTCATTTGAATGACAGCGCTCACCTCATCAGGTAGAAGTTCATGTTTGTGAGCACTCCACTCAAGTCTGAGTTGCATTCTAAAGGATGTTGGATGCTCGCATTAGCATCCCCCGTGGAGCGCCGGCAGAGGCTTCCTGGTCATTTGCATGCAGCACTTGCGCTTCCCTCCCCATGCTCAAACTGACTGACAAATATAAACAGGAAGTTATTATCCATTGGCACAACACTGTATACTGATTTACTCCAAATCTCTGCAGTGACTCTGTCTTAGGTAGCCTGCGGCGCTCTAAACCATTAGCCAGAGCGGTTTAATAAACTACTTTGTGTCCTGTGTTGAAGTAAACATTTCAAACAGTGTGCTTTTATAGCTGTAAATGCCCAGCAAGGCGGTGTTTCTGTAAAGCAGTATGACTGTCACAAACTCATTTATGAAGGCTTTGCAAGTGTAACTGCAGCAGTGCTGCTCATGGAATGGATACCAAGAGAATTGGTTGGTTTATATTTTTCTTGATGGTGCTGCTGTGAATTTACATAAAAACTGATGAAGATTGTATGCTACATGTAGAAAAGTAAGCAAATCAGAACATTGGCACAATGTGGTTACAGTGGCTGTAAGTGAGATCCTGGGCTTTGCAGAAAAATAGTAAATGGACTGTGGTTATATAGTCCTTTTGTTTTCTTCTGACCACTTCGAGCTCTTTTACAGTAAGTATTGCTTTTAACCACTCACACCACATATAGAACATTCATTCATTACAGCAGATGGTTCTATGCAGGGAGTCCATCAGCTTTAACTAATGACCATTTGTAGACATGTAACTACCAAGATGTCACTCACAACAGTGCGTAAAAATGAAAGTACAGGTGTTAACAGTATGCCTTTAAGCAGAGTTTAAGGTGTATGTCAGGGCTACAGAGGTAACACAATCCTACATAATAGAATTAGTAAATTGACGCAAATGTCAGCGACTCGGTCAAATGAAGCGAGTCACCTCAAGGGCGCTCAAGTCAGAGAAACCTGGCAGAAAGACCAGGCTGAAAGAGGCATTTCTCCATTCATATGCAGTGAAGGCATACAAAGGCGCTCAGCTGGAAGAGCAGTCATCCATATACAATGGCTAGAGTCCTTAGGTGATGTTTGCAGGATTGATTGCTGGTCCCTGCGCTGTCTGATGCATGTCTTCTATCTTTCCATATTCCTCTTCAACTGTCCTGTCATTAACAAGGCAAAAAAAAATCCTTGATTTCTACATAGCTGTCATCATGAAGACTTCTTTGTTCAGTTTTCAATGAAATTCCGAGTCAACAGGGTCACGTTTTAAACTAATCACACTGACACTTTCCTTGTGCAAAATGTGCACTACACAGATGAAAGTGGGTAGACATGATTATTTTTTTAGCATTGATATCTAGTACATGGCTTTGTCTTCTGGGTTGGGTTGGGACAGATTTTTTGTGGCATCACATTCATAAGGTTGATAGCATCAGGAGCACTTTAGGGTTAGGTTAATAGCCCAAAGACACTTAAGTATGTTGACAACACAAGATGGAATCAAACAACAAACTTCCATCCATCCATTTTCAATACCGCTTATCCCATTGGGGGTCACGGGGGTGCTGGAGCCTATCCCAGCTGTCACTGGGTTAGAGGCGGGGTAAACCCTGGACTGGTCGCCAGTCAATCACAGGGCTCAATTCACACCTGGCTCATTTGGGGCAGTTGTTTTGAAACAGTGAGCGCCCCCCCCCAAAGTCTGGTTCGTTTGGACATATGTGAACACAGCAATCGCACTCGGATGTGGGAGAAGACAAGCGGGCTGAGATCGCCAAAATAGGGTGGTCTCAGCTCGCCTCCATTCGAGCCCTGTAGCGGTTCCTTTGCAGTGAGAACACAATCACCTCAGAAACCAGCACAACTGACTCATAACTGTAGTACACACTGTAGTCGTGGGGGCAGTAATGTGCCCGGTAGCCAACCGTTCAGTTAAAACAATAGAAGCAACAGCAGAAGAAGAAGAGAAGGTGGAAAAACAACAGATCTATCTGAGCGAAATGAGTCGTGCCTAAGTGAGGCGGCATGTCTTAGTTTTAACAAGTGCATCAGCACATTATTTTCCAGATGCAGGGTTGACTGCCGAAAAAAAAGGCATGTTTTGTTGATTTTGCGAACACTAGTACATTAGCCAGATGAACCCTATAAAAAAAATAGCCACACACACTGCTGATGCTCCATGGCTGTTGTTTTTCCCCATGGAAAGTGGTTAAGAACCTGAATGAATGAATGAAGATAAGGAAACTCCCCCGCCTTCCCGATAAGATTTCAGACCAATGAGAGACGAATTGGATCGCACATGGCCTTTGTTTACAACTTTGGACCGCAAGAGACTTTTGCCGTGTGAACACAAACGAACCAAGTGACAACTGAAACAAATGTATCGGTTTTGCCCCTGAATCGGAACAAAGCAAACGAGCTACAGGTGTGAATACACCCATAGAGACAGACAACCAGGCACATTCACACGTACGGACAATTTAGAGTCACCAATTAACCTAATGAGCATGTTTTTGGTGGTGGGAGGAAGCCGGAATACCTGGTGAGAACTGCACGGGGGAGAACATGCAAACTCTGTACAGAAAGGCCCTGACTGGGGGGCAAACAGGGGAACCTTCTTGCTGTGAGACAACAGCGCTAACCCCTGCGCCGCCGTGCAGCCCCAACACCAAACTTTCCTCCTTAAAAGACAACTGACATCACAGCGGAGCCACAGCTGTTCTCAAAATTTTGAATCCAACTTCTTAACAACTCTTTTACATTCTAGTATCCACTCATTCTGTTGAATCTGTGTCCCGAGTTGGTTTGAAGATCTGCCAAGAAGAAGAAAGAAGAGACAAAAGCGACAACACTCAGGTTGACATTTGTTTATGCTGTGTGTACATTGGAGTTCATCCCATAGGCTACTATGGATGTTTTATTATTTAAAGATACCAGTAATGACCCTCTTCCTACTTCCACATCAACTACTAAGCTCCAAGGCTGAAATGGTTTCAGAAGAGACAGATGTTTAGATTTGACTTTAGAACAGTACTCTGTACAGCTGTGTTCACAACTGTTGCTGACTGTGCCCATGTACACATAAATTGTGAGAGCCCACCACTTCAAGCAGACTAGGGCACGCTGAACAAATGGAACTAGTTAATACTGGCTGCCTTTCCTTGGCTTGGTCATGTATGCCTTTATCAGCTTTAGTAGTATATATATATATATACAGTATTTTTATTCAGTTTTGTGTCTTTTTTACCTGTTTATCTGCTGTATTCATTTGTTTGATAATATCCAGTACTGATCAACTTCTTTTTACCATGGTGTTAAACTGGATGACTATGATACTGGATGATTAAGAAGTCTCTCATATGCTTGCTAAGGAAGTTACAAAAATGCATCAAAATATGCTTGAAAGCTCACAATATCCTTCTTTTAATTGTGTGATGATATGATACCATCATGGTTGGAGCTGTAAACTTTGATCTTTCTCTCCACACCTCTGTTATTCGTCTTTGTGCACAAATAGCCATGATGTAGGATGTTCCTATTAATCAGTATTATAACCATTATTACTCAACAGTGAGGGCTGAATGTTTACTTGAAAGTGAGGATATCCTGTGATGGTTTCAGGCTTAATTGGTTTTCATTGTGTAGCTAATTAGCCTCCTGAGCACTACATGGTAGCTCTACATGTGTAAGTTTGGTCAGTGGGTTGTGATTGTTGTAACCTTTAATCAGAATGTGAATCAGCTTTAGTGGCAGAGAAACACAAGAAACACGACTCAAATGATACATGGAACAAATACACTTGTATAGTTAAGGTCATGGGTGAATCTCTGATTCTATGAAGTGTCTTTTTACTTATTATAAACTGTTAAGTGGGTTTTAATATGTGCATTTGAAAAGCTTTTATTACTGGTTTGATCTTGTTACACCAGAAACCTTGTAGCTCATGCTGGCTGAACATTGTAATAGCCTAATTGATGACTGTGTTTAGCTAAGGTTAATACAGCATTATGCTAAAGACACAGTGGGCCAGTCTGGGCTGTGTGTAATGATAAATAGGTTCAATTTTGAAGGGGTGGAAAATGCTCTGTTATTTAGCCTGTTTCTCTATTTCACTGATTCTTCGGTCATAAGGGCCACACAAACATCATGCACTTTATTCTTTATTCAATCAGATTCAACATTTCCAAAGGCTTGGAGTCTTTATTACAATTTTAACAGACCACACAAGTTCCCCTTTGTATAAATGAGCTCTTTCTGGTAACACTGTGTTAAGATAGGGCTTATACACTTTCAACCGTAACTGCTAGTGGGTGAAACAAATTCAAACAACAAATTCAGAATATTTTCTATCATAAATGCAACATAAACTGTACATTTTCAGTTTTATATGAGCTGGTCTTTGGTCCTGTCCTGCTGTGGTCCTGCTGGGTTCTGGGCACTCGGTATGTGCCTATAAGACCCTTCCCATCCCAGTCTCCTGAGCACATCAGCACTAGACACTTGGCTCAGTCAGTGATACCTGAAAATGCACCAAAGAGAAGTAGTCACAAAGAGGTCCAGTGGGCACCTCTGGCCATCAGTCAATCTTTATGCCTCACACCTGTATAGTAGAAGCAGGAGGCCCAAGAGCCGAAAGACTCTGACTTTAGATAACGGGAACACCACACCATCTTGCTCAGCGAACCTACAGCCCCATGTGCAAGTCCAAGTCTCAGCCTCTCTGCAGCAGATCAATGGGTTGCACTGCAAAGGTAGCTAAACTGCAACTTCCATACTCATTATTTACAGACACAGATTAGATGCACACTTCAGCCTCCCCACTCAGCAAGTCAAGCACAAGTACAGTCTCTGCAATGGTCATAGTATCATCAGCAAAGTCCAGATCAGGGATCTGGACATCACCAAATGACACTCCACAGTTCGCTACCCCTGTTACCTGTCTCATTATCCAGTCCATACAGCAGAGCGTAGGGGCCAATACACACCCCTGCCTCACCCCAGAATCAACTGGGAAGAAGTCAGAGGTGGAGGCACCACACTCCACATCAATAACTGCTTTGAAAAGAATGGACAACACTGCTTTAAAGTCGATGTCTTTGCTGTAAATGTTCCTCGTGTTATGAGAAAAATCAGTGTTTATGAAAGATCACAAGAAAATAACACATTACTGAATGTGTTGATGCAGTCTGAATCATTTATGTCAATCAAATCCTGGGTGAAAGTTAATAAAAAGTATAGATACACTCCTGATCAAAATCTTAAGACCAGTTGAAAAATTGCAAGAATTTACATTTTGCACTGTTTATTGAAAACAACAATTAAACTGAAATAGGCTGTTCATCAGCTGATCGAAGGTTTAAGATCATAGCTCAAAAAAACAAGAAAACCCCCTCAAAACAGAAAGTGTTGCAAAGTAGTTTAAAAAAGGACTCAGTAATGAGTAGCTCCACTGTTCTTGTTGATCACTTAAAAATTCATCTGGGCATGCTTGATGCAAGTGTTCCCAGAAGGCTCGTGGGAACGTTGCTCCAAGTGGTGAAGATGGCTTCACGAAGGGCATCCTGTCTGGAACCAATGTCCATTTTTGTAAAATTCACTTGCCATGCATCCAGTGGCGGCCGGTGCATTTATTTTCGGGGGGGCTACAACAAAATCCCAATTTGACATGTCATGTATGTAAGGTACATCAAAAGATGTTGCTACAACGAGAGTTAAGTTATAGTAATGTGCCCTTTTTACATCGGAATTTGTTTAGTTGGTGAAAAAATATTAAAATTAGGTGGCTATAATAAGGGTCATCAGCAGCCACAAGTAACTAACTCTTATCACGGTCAGCTTAAATTTTTAACTTATCAGGCATAAGGTGCCAGTAGTCACTGCTTCAATAGTGACTGGCTGAGGAAAAAATACATATATCACAAAACCTGAATGCAGCAAAATGCTTAAACCCACAAAGCTATTTTTGATTGACTGATTTACTTACTTCTTAATATTAGTCGCAGCTTTGTTGCTTCATCCTGACATCTGGCCAGTCAGGTCCAAGCTCCTCTTTGTCCTCCTCTCAAAAAGCCTTAATCTTAAACACTCCACTGAGTTTTCTTAATGCATTTCACTGTCTTCCTAGCATCTCTCCATGAGCTAATCAATGAACGCAAGCGCAATACCTGGCAAAAAGCCAGTATTTGGTGCAGGACTTCCTCTGTGTCTCAAATTACGAAGTGTATCCCTCTGCTGCCACCTGTTGGCATCTGGTGAGTGGTTAGTGATAATCCCTTCAGATCACTATCATGTTGCGCCCAGAGGGCTCCTATCTCTTGTACAGAAGAGGAGCGAATGCACACGCGCAGCCTTAAAACGGCAGTGAATGGAAGGCTCCAGGCGCAAGAGGCCTGTGCTTTAGGGAGGAAATAAGTGAATAGGAAGTAAAGGCAAACGCTTAGAATGTTCATGATCTACTGATTTATTGCACATTATACATTTTAATCTCTTAGTATATCATCTTTATGCAGTGCATTATGGATTTTTTCTATATTCATATAAATTTATTGATATTTAAAGTAAATGTTTAAAAAATTATTCAATGAACTTAAGATCTGTCCTCTCTTTGTGTAGAGTCATGGGGGGGGGGGGGGGGGTGGCTAGCGCCCCCTATTGACCAGCCGCCACTGCATGCATCCCAAATGTTCTCAATTGGATTTAGATCAGGGGAACACGCAGGATGGTCCAAAAGAATGACTTTATTCTCCTTGAAGACATCATTTGTCAGGCAGGCATTGTGAGCTGCAGCATTGTCCTGTTGAAAAACCCAGTCATTACCACACAGACGAGGGCCCTCAGTCATGAGGAATGCCCGCTGCAACATCTCCACATAGCCGTTTGACACCCCTGCACAACCTGAAGTTCCATTACTCCATTAAAGGACAAAGCACCCCAGATCATGATGGCGCCCCCTCCACTGTGCCGTGTAGAAAACATCTCAAGTGGGATCTCCTTGTCATGCCAGTAATGTTGGAAGCCATCAGGACGGTCAAGGTTACATTTTTTTTTCTCATCAGAGAATAAAACTTTCTTCCACCTTTCAGTGTCCCATGTTTGGTGCTCCCTTGCAAAGTCCAAATGGACAATTTAGTGGCGTTGAAGGAGACGAGGCCTTTGATGGCATTTTTTGTTTTTTAAGCCTTCCCTCGCAGATGCCGTCTGATGGTTATTGGGCTACAGTCGGCACCAGTAACGGCCTTAATTTGGGTCGAGGATCGTCTCGTGTCTTGACGGACAGCCAACTGGATCCTCTGGCTCAGCGGCAGTGAAATTTTTTTGATCTACAGCTTGACTTTTTTGTTCCATAACCCTCAGGATTTTTAAAGAAATTCAAAATGACTGTTACTTCGCCCAACCTCAGCAGCAATGGCGCGTTGCGAGAGGCCTTGCTTATGGAGCTCAACAATCTGACCACGTTCAAAGACAGAAAGCTTTTTTTGCCTTTGCCATCAGGAGGTCATGACAGTGTGAATACCTGACAGAATATGACATTGAATCCCCATTTTTGCGCAGATTTTGGTTTTTAAAGGCTGTGGTCTTAAACTTTTGATCTGCTGATGAACAGCCTATTTCAGTTTAAATGTTGTTTTCAATAAATTGCTTACCCACATTTTCTTCCTTTTTTTTTTGGTCTCACTCCCATTTCTTCTTTTGACATTTCAAAGCTCTACTTAGAACTTCTTAAGATCCAAAAGTGCAAAATGCAAATTCTTGCAATTTTTCAACTGGTCTTAAAATTTTGATCAGGAGTGTAAAAAGCACCATAAAAAACAAAGATATGAAAAAAGTATATATTTTTTGTTCTACTGTCTCCTTTGATAAGACAATAACCTGATCTAATTTAAAAGGATGATCCGTTATTTACACCATGTTTATATTTAAAAGGTACAGTGTGATGCACAGATTGTCTCACATGCATGTGGGAGGAGGCAGGCAGCGTGATTAGAAATAACTACTGAGAGAGTCACACCTTCTTTGTATCATGTGTCATTAACATGTTACATGACACATAGCCTCCTATTAGCATTTGAATAGACATGACAAACAATTCAGAACACATCACAGTCACAGCAAAAAAGGTAACTAATCTCATTTTCTCCTCTTCAGTTCAGTAAAGTATAACAAAGAACACAGGGTTCAAAACATGAATACAAAGGGTTATTTTTATTGGGACAGAAAATGTTTTGTTTATTTTTTTACACTTTTACAAGTGTTTATTGGAATTAGAATATTTCATTTCAGCCTTAGGGTTCATTTACAAAAAAGGTGTTTGCTGAAAACAAAACTGTTTTTGTGTTCTTAGAAAAGTTCTAGCTTTGTTCAATATTTTCTAAGCTATGAGGCACACATATCTTTCCTTCATCCAAGTCATGCACACATGGTTGTGTGGATGGTGCCTCATGGGTTTTTACTGCAGGTAACCTTGAACTACAACAAAGGCAAATTTTAAGAATATGTTGAACAGCCAGACCATACAATATAAAACAGCACAATGATACAATACAATACACATGCAAGTTATTTATTATTATTGTTTTTATTATAAGAGTACTCAGACTTAATGTTACTTAAATACTGGCACAGGCATCCTTGTATGCAGCTATAAAGTCTGAATTCAGGACTTTCACCTTAAAATAGAGTACTTTTAAGGAGTTGTAAGAGGATTTAACCATCTCTGCATTCTTCAGATCATAGAAAAACTAAAGATTTCATCTCAAACATTGTTTTTCCTTCATAAGTAAAGAGGACCCACAGTCTAATTATGCTTGTTAGCCTACATTTTGATACTCCACAGAGCTCATTCACTCTCATGCTCCCCTGTCACACACCAGCCTCTCCTCTCTTTCTCCTCCATTCCACATAATGTAGCTGTATTCGCCAGTGTCAGACCATCTCCAATAGGGACAGGCAGAGTCTTTGACACTTTCAGCAGTATCTTGATTGACAGTTGTTTTGATTTGACATTTATTTACAGATCCGGGTGATCGTTTTCGTGCTTAAGTTTCATTTTCTCCAAACATTTTCAGTTTCAAGCTTGAGCAGAGTGGGGCTGGGAGAGGGGTAGACGGACCTTTAGGAGATGTGATCGGACCAGTCAACTGTCATTATAAAGGGGCAGCGGAGCCGGTGCATAGCTGAAATAAATGAATAAATCCCCACTGGCCCTAAAGTGCATCAGCCCCCTGCAAAAATGCCAGGATGCCAGACTGCCAGTCTATCCCTGCTTAAAGAGTTGTCTGAGCGTCGCCATTGTACACAATCCAGTATGGTTAGGGGCAGCCCTCTGCGTTGCCAGTGTGCTTGGCCAGCGAGTGGTACGGGATATTTAAGACTCAACGAACATTGGGTGACTCAGATCAGTAAGAGAAGATAATTCAAAAGTCTCTGTCCTTTATCCATTTCTGCTTGCTTGAACTGCATCACGATAGCGCCGCTTCCTGATGTTGCAAACTATGGGATGGGTCGAGGGTCATGCAGAATGCATGTATGTTAATCATGCGACAAAAAAAAAAAGCTAACGTGTTAACTTTGACAGCCCTAGTTGTGATACAGTGCAATAAAATACAATGTAACACGATATGATATGACACAATATGATACAACAGGATATTAGAGGATACAATACTATACGATATGATATGGTACAGTAGAATACAATATGATAAAATATTATATGATACTATTTGTTCCAATATAATATGATAAGATTTGCAATGATACTATACGATAGAAAAAGAGGTATTACAATATAATACAATAGGATAGGAAAGGATGGGATATGGCATGCCATGATACAGTACACTATGATAAGATACACTATGATACAATATCATCCAATTGGATACCATAGGATACAATAGGATATGATACGGTACGCTATGATATGATACAATACGATCCCATAGGACACGATAGAATTAATTTCGTAAAGCAGATGGATTTGTCAGACTTCATCTCTGCCATCAGGCAAGCCCATCTTTAAAAACTCCAATCCACAATGTTTGTGCCAAACCAAACACTGTTTGGACCAAGCTCGGACCTAGCTACAGGCGGGGTTTAGTTGTACTCAAAGCTGTTAGCAATCGCGGCCTCAGATTAGCTCAGATATAGCTTTAACATAGCATTTATTCTACTAGAACTTGGCCATGTTTCTGCATGAAATAAAGAATAAAAACACACTGAAAGTTTTTCATGATAGAAGAGATTTTTTGCTCTTCTGCTGACCTGCTCCGTCATGAGTTTGTGATAGTTACAGGGGGAAGGGTTAGTTATATGAGTGGTTGTATACAATGGCTGCTAGTGGAGTGATTAGCTTGGACTTAGCCACAGCTGCAGTTTTGTCAAAACTGGACAACATGACTTCATTACAACAAGGGCAGAGAGCAACACTGAACACTTTTCATGACTGTAAAAATGTTTTCACACTTCTCCCAGTCTGCTTTGGCATGGGTTTGCAATCGTTATGGATGGGGTCTGCTGGTGCATGAAATGGCCGCTGCCACGGTTGCTATTATCTCAGATGTAGTTTTCGGAAGCAGCAGTTTAATCGGAACTGGACCACTCTTTTTAAAACAAGAGCAAAGTGCCACACTGAAAGCTTGGCAGAGACCATGGCACCGACCTTGGCATCAGTCGTATTCACTGAGAAGCTCCACCATTAGCAATCTACAGCAGCGGTAACCTGTCAGCTCAAGAAGAGTGCATGCGTACAACTTCATTTTATGTTGTCGCTCTGATTGGCCTGTCATGAATGTGACAGACAGAACATTCCTCCAGTCACCTTCCAAGAACTTTTTGAAAAGTCCCGCCATTCCCAAACACTTTCTATGGGAGCTTTCCCAGATGGATGTGAAATCTATTCATGCAATGGATATTTGAGACAGTCAATCTGGCATGTCATGTTATGAAAGATGGGATAGGATACAAAACAATATGATACACTGTAATATGATGTAATATGACAAGATTCAATGTAATCTAATAACATACTATACCTTACATTTTCATGTAGTACGATATATGGTATAATAATATACTAAACAATATGATACAAAATAACTTGATGGGTCTGGACAAGACACAACAAGATACATACATAATTTAAACATGTACACAGAAAGGCACACACCTATAAAAACACTGGCTTATCTGGTAAATTACCCTTCAAGAATATAAATGTGTTATCACTTACTTTTTATATTAGATTAAAAAAAAAACAATCCTAATAATGGTCTCAAAATTCTTTGCTTCTTTAAAACCCTGCAGATTTTTTTTTTAAACAAATGCAACATACTACAAAGTGTCATTGATTTTCCTTCCAAGAAGTGCACGGTGTTTGTGAACTGTTTTGCTGTGTTTTTTTTTTTTTGGAAAGAGCTGGTTTTGTTAATTGGAAAAAGGGGTTGAGGTGGAAGATTGTACATAAAGCAGCAGCACCAGGGTCCGTGGAGGTATTAAAGCTTAACACTGGCATAATTTCTGCATTTGGCTTTTTGCCACAGCCAGCTCTCAGTGGCTGAGCAGCTCTGCTTACTTACACACACAGCTACTTTCAACACAACCTGCATGTGTTGCGCCTTGCTGAGACATTGCTTAAGAGGCATAATCCATTACAGCAAAAAAAGAAGAAAATTGTTGCCTTTACTGTAATGAAATAGAAACTTTTGACAGGTGGTATTACTAACAGCTTTGCAGTGACTTCTGATGGGTTTACAACAAGTTGAATGTTACATGCAGGAGCAAATCCTTTCTGATACTTTGTGAAATTCTGGCAAAAAATGCACAATTTTAGAAAGGCTTGGAAGTTCTTCAAGCAGAATATGAACAGTAAATGGGAGGCAATCATGTGCATGAGGAGTTTTCCACACAAGATAAGTTTAAAATGACTACCTTACATTATTGATGTCCCTGTTTATATGCAACATAGTGACTAAGAAGAACATCTACCAGCCCATGCACCACCCCCCATCCCTTCCTCAAATTAATCTACTGAGCTGGTGCATGACTGGAATCACAACATTGTACAAGGTGCCTTTATTAAACAGCTTGTTACGCAGTCAAAACAATTACGACCGTGCATTATAGAGGTGGTATCCTGGCAACTGGGTATGGCATTACAAAAATAGAAAGAGACAGGAAAAGGAGAGCCTTTACACGCTGTCATGACTGATTTGTTAAATCTGACTTCATGACTGTTGATCTGCTCGTTTTATTTTGTATCGGTGATGTCTGCACTGAGGTGAGGATGTGTTAAGTTTCTCTGCTGAGACTTGGACCGGTGGTTTGGTCCAAGTTGCAAGGCAAAGCCACAACTGTGAGTCCAACCCAGCACCTCCTCAAACAGCCAAGCAGTGCCACAGGGACTTGCTACAGAAGATAATTTTGACAGTGGCTGGAGGGCTTTTCACCACTGTTATTTAGTATTCCCACCACACACACACACAAGTGCTTGTGCAGCCCCTGCTTTTTCTAGTCCTCATCACACATGTGAGCACACACACACACAAACACCACCTACCTATCTTCTCCCAGCGCTTTCCAGGAGAAGAGATTGGTCTCTTTTTGATGTGAAGTGTGCCCCTGACAATGAAGTGCAATTAGGCTGCATACTTTACAGTACCATTTGCATTTCGCTGTGCAGCTAGAGAGTT
The DNA here is from genome assembly GCF_018320785.1 of Cheilinus undulatus. Taxonomy (NCBI): domain Eukaryota; kingdom Metazoa; phylum Chordata; class Actinopteri; order Labriformes; family Labridae; genus Cheilinus; species Cheilinus undulatus. The sequence goes on along the minus strand of NC_054865.1, from coordinate 42,134,379 downwards.
AGAAAACACACATGCTTGCAGATTACAATAAAACAGAACCATGTGCACTTCCACTTTATAATTTACAAACTGTAAAGGGGTAATGTGGATACTGACACTGAGAAACACCACATTACTTGTCTTACACTTGCTGGGTTACATTCAGAGTCTTTGTCTAAGGTAACCTGACTGTGCTCTGAATTATCCTATGAGGTAGCATTTGTTTACACTAGAAAGATGTGGCAGTCATTTGAACTGTTTTAATGTGAATTACACATAACTTTGCTGAATTAAAAGGACAATGCTGCAGGTCCCTGATGTTTCCAAAAAGTGTCAGCGTTTAAGTTTAAAATGTGGACAAAAGGCAAAGAAATATAACGTCTACCTAAAAAGACCACAGACAGACATTTTGACTTCACAGATTTTGCTTCACTTAAATGAATAGGCTACCTTTTTTCTCAGTGGCAGCTGTAAATTTGACAGCATTCATTGTTTCTCACAGACTAAGCTAGTTATTAGTCCAATTTAAGATTTTCAGTAGCTGAGTAAACTAGACTATGGAGGTTTTAGGCTGTTATTAGTCAGGATAAATGTGCCACTCTGAGGTGCTGATCAAGGGCTGAATGATAATTTCAATTCAATTTTATTCAATTCAATTCAATTCAAATTTATTTATATAGCACATTTCATACAAATGTAAACTCAGTGTGCTTTACAGAGGATAAAAACAGACGCAAAATAGACAAACAGCAACAAAGATACACTATTGAGTCAAGAAAAACAAATTTCAGGCAAAATAATTAATAATCTTAAACACACTTTGCACCAATCTGTACAACATTTTGCATGTACTAATGTTGGGATCTCCTAAAAGGAGCATACTCAAATCCATGAACAAGTTTGCACACAAAGATAGCCTAACAGCCAAAGGCTTGAGAGAAAAGCAACGTTTTAAAGCCACTTTTAAAAAAAACTAAGAGTTTTTTGAGGAGACACATGCCTGATGATTGGAGAGGTCCGATGGGTAGGATGGTTGTCAGTGACCATCAGGGGTGACCATACTAAGACATCAGCTCAATCCAGCTTTAATAGGGAGTGACATATCAGAAAACACTGTTTAACTGTCATCATAGCATTTCTTAACATCAAATTTTACAAACTGAAGCCACTTGAAGTCCAACTAAACATGCATGCATACAGTGCCTATAAAAAGTATTCAACCCACTGGATGTTTTACCCTTAAATTGATTTATAAAACAATTATGGTCAATCTATTTGTTTTGTTTTGTTTTGTTTTTTGACATTAAAAAATATCAGAAAAACTCATTAATGTCGAAGTGAAATCAGTTTTCTACAAAGCAATGTCAAACAAAAATGTGTAAAGTGAATTGACTGCATAAATAATCACCCCCTTTTGAAGTGACTGACCTAATTCATAGAGGTCCAGCTAATTGGTACTAATAGTCTCACAACCAGTGAAATGAGTATCACCTGGGCGCAGTGAATGTGTCTCGTCACTGGTTGATCAGTGTTCCTGGCTACCATTACACCATGAAGACAAGGAAGCACTCCAAACAACCCAGAGAAATTGAAAGCTAAGTTAATAAATCCATCATCAAGTAATGGAAGGAAAGTAGCACATGTGTAAATCTGACTAGATCAGGCCGTCGTCACAAACTGAGTGACCGTGCAAGAAGGAGAATAGTGAGAGAGGCCACCAAGACACCTTTGACCACTGAAGGAGTTACAAGCTTCAGCAGCTGAGATGAGAGAAACTCTGCATACAACAACTGTTGCCCAGGTTCTTCACCAGTCAAAGCTTTATGTGAGAGTGGCAAAGACAAGAGGAAAGCTAAGATTAAATCCTTACAGGAGTTGAAGAAAGTTGTTTGGTCTGATGAGACCAAAATGGTGCTTTCTGGCTGTCAAACAAGTATCTATGTTTGGCGGACACAAAACGCTGCACATCACCACAAACAAAGCATCCCCACTGTGAAGCACAGTGGTGGCAGCATCATGCTGTGGGGATGCTTCCCAGCCGAGAAAGCTTGTTAAGGTAGAGGGTAAAATGAATGCTGCAAAATAAAGGAGATTCCTGGAGGTCAATCTTATTCAGTCTGCAAGAAAACTACGGTTTGGGAGAAGATTTCCTCTTCAGCAAGATAATGACCCGAAGCAGACAGTGAAAGCTACACAGAGGGAATGTTTGGAAGTGGCCAAGTCAAAGCCCAGACCTCGATCCATTAGAGAATTGGTGGCTGGACTTAAAAAGTGCTGTTTACACCCGATCCCCGTGCAACCTGACAGAGTTTGAGCGGTTTGGCAAAGAAGAATGGAGTAAAATTGCAGTGTTTGGATGTTCAAGCCTGACTGAGACCTATCCATATAGACTCAGTGCTGAGATTGCAGACAAAGGTGTATCTACTAAATACTGACTTTAAGGGCAGTAAATACATTAATGCAGTCACTTATTTTACATATTTTTGTTTAAATGACATTCATTTGTAGAAATCTGTTTTCAGTTTGACATTTAAGAGTTTTTTTTTAATGACATAATTTGTCAAAAAGGCCAAATTTATTGACCATGATTGATTTATAAAATCAATAAAACAGTAACAAATCCAAGGTGATGAACACTATTAATAGGCACTGTATTGACTGGAAAAACAACAACAACAACAGCAAAACGGTGTTTTGTTGTCATTCATGTATTTCTAAGAATGAGGAAGAAATTCACTTACAAGTGCACTTCTAGGATCTGGCTGAAAGTGTTACCAGGATACACATGTACTTTAGTGTCGCTCCCAGTGCAACCATGAAGTGCCTTTGTAAGTGCATATGCCTTAAAAATATGTCTTATGAGGCACTGTTTTCACAGAGAGGAGTCCTGAAATCAAAACAGGAAGTATAAAGCGCAGATGGGTGGAGCTGGGAAGCACTGATCGTGACTTGTGATATTGCCTTTTGTTTTGGTTCAGAGCCCCCGGTGCTGTTATTTTACTAACTGTTTTAATGCAAAGGTCAGGAATACACTGATTGAAATTCAGCAATGCAAAAGGTACGATCTTAATTCAATGCAGACTTCATTTCTTAGAGAACTCATATTTATTGTATAATCTTAGAAAATGAGAAGAAATATGCAGTGTCTTTGGTGACTATTTTTTTATTTCTTCATGATGTGGATATGATACTATTTGAAGAGCTGGACAAGAGGTCAGACTCTGAAAACAAGCTGACAGCAGCAGAGAGTTAACATTCATTATCAGGGGATCTCTGGATCAGGAATTGAAAGAAAAATAAATGTTGACACTTTAAATCTAGTAAACATATCTTTTTCCCAGTCCTGAGTTATTGTTCTTTATCTTTCTAGAAATGCATTCATGTTAGGGGAAAAAAAATCTCAATTTCCCCCGGATAGCTGTCACTTAAAATGCACACATGCACCTTAAGGCTAAAAAACCTTCACTTCATAATGAACATATACATATAAATGGACTGCATGCTCATGAAATGGAAGAGGAAATGCACACTAAACAACATTATCTGCCCATTATTTAGTCTATTCTTGTGCTCTGACCTTTACCAAAGGGTTAAAATAGATTAAATTTATATTAGGAGGTTAATGGACAATGTCTTTACTGCTAAACTAAATGAAAGCACATTAAAACGACACCCACAGATGTAATGGTGCACAAGTGCTCCACATGTGCCCACACTTACACGTAGCTGCACACACATGCCACTTTTAGATACCCATCATTAGCCACAGCAGGTCTTAAAGTGGCACTTTAGGATGGCTTGTCACTCACTCTGCTGCCTCCACCTTGCTACTCTCAAGGCTGCTGGGGTTGTAAAGACAGGGAGCAGCAGCACATAATGCTAACAGCTAAGCAGAACAAAAGGTGACATTGACACAGTCATTGCACCAGTTCTGGTCCCTCTCATGACGTCAGTGTCCTTCGACAGGGAGAACACAGGATGTGGGCTATAGCTGAATCATGTGATTGGCCATCCCTATCTCTATTTGTCAGAGTCGGGTTGTAGCGCTTCTACCTGTGCGCAGGGAGGAGGGGTTGATGCATGAGAGGTGCGTACGACAAGCCCCCATCCAGGGAGAGAGTGAGAGAAGTAGACTGACAGACAATAAGGAGAGAGAGACAGCCTGTTGTCTGGCTGTAGCACCAGGAGTCGAGTTCTGATGCTTCACGCCATCAGTCATGAAGCATCCATAAAACATGCAGAGATAAGGTTAAACAGCATTTAAAGCACATGGTTATAAATGGCTGACCGTGACCTTAAAGTCTCAAGGGAATAGGAAAAAAACAAAAAGACAGGGAAGCAGAAAGGAAGGAATGAGAAGTACAAAGCTGAAGTAATGCATATAAAAAAAGATAAAAAGGACACAAAAAGGACATGAAAGAGGGAATGTAAAAGTGTGATAGAAAAGGAAGTTAAAGACAGACTGTCCAGAGTGAGAAGCTGTGATAAAAACAGAGTGTCAAGATGATGATACTGAGTATAAAGAGGTTAATAGAGAGCAAAAGCAAGAAGAGGAACAGATATTAGAAAAGACAATTGGCTCTATATCTTTGCTGTCTTTTTAGTTCTTTGTGTTCCACTAGACAGGATTATTTAAACAGCCGTCAAGTTAATACTCATCATTATGATCTTTACTTGACATCCAGTAGACAAAAAATATAAACACTCTGGAAACTCAACAGGAAAAATGGCTTGGAAAGAAACTTTGATCAACCTCTTCCTGCAGAACTCCACACAAACAAGATTATTAATTTGTAATGCATGAAACCAAAGAAGATCACGTCTGCTCTGATGATTTTTTTACACCAGTAGAAGACAACAAATGAATGTAAAAGTAAACAACAAAATGACATTAAAATCTATTATTAAATCAAGCTATTGTTTTAACACTATAACAGGAAAAAGTGGCATTAACCCTCTGAGCCCCAAGCTATTTTTAACAATTTTGTCTCACCTGGACTTATTGTCTTGTAAAACTTGTAAAGCTTCTAAACATCCTGTCTTATTTCAGCAACCTGGCCTTAAGAATATGCATGTGGTTATGGGACTGTAAAGACAGACAAAAAACTAAACGGAAATTAAAACTCTAAGATTTTAATGTGTTATACACAGTCAACAATGATAACTGAGATTTTTTTGTACAAACTTGTTCTCCAGTCTGTTTGGGACCAAAAAGTGAAAAAAAGAATCATTCTGGGACAAAAAAGTCTTCAAAATACTCACATATTTCCAAAAGAAGTTCCTGTGCTTTTTGCATTGGCTGTTTTAGATCTATTATTCAAAGCCGCTCCTATCTGCAGAGACACAGAGGAACACATCACAGACTGTCTGTCTCTCTTTCTGTCTATTAGGAGCTCCATTATTGGTTGTCACAACCTATGTAACAACCACTGCAGGAAAACAATATAGCAGCTCAAATGGATTCAAAAATGGATAAAAAGCCATCCAATGTGTGGCTTGCTGGTGTGGATTTAATCATTAAAGACCACAGAAAGTCACCCAAGTTCCAGGCGCCCTAGAAAAGCTTTCATAAGGGCCACAAAGGTATGGATAGTGTCGTTAGAACGGCACAACAGTGAGCTTTAAGAGGAAAAAAAAGTCTAAGATTTTGACTTTAAAAGTTATCAACATTTTTGTAACCTGTGTCTCTGGGAATGATGCACATTGATGGAAACTAAATAAGGCCGGGTGTAGACAAAATTATAAAATATCATAGCATATAATCTTACATAACTTATCTTAATTATTCATAATGTAGGCAAAAAGTGCAAACTGCTTTTTCCCATTGGTGAGATTATTTTAAGACTGGCATTACAATCCAAACAAGCTGGATAACCAATATTAACATTAAAAAGTAATATAGAACATCATATTTTGAAACATTTGATCATGACTAACATTCTCTGAGTGTTGAAGTTCAAAGCCAGTTCACAAAACAAAGGATTCTGAGAGTAATAAACCCTCTGACCACTATTTTCGGATGAAAACCTTTGTATATGGGGATTTAGTAGGACTGTTTATCAGTTATCTCCAATTTTCACCTGTAACGTCTACACCACGATCCATCAGCTAAACGTACAGTCGAGTAAATCGCTCCCTCTTTAGACAATCGGAGCAGTTCCACTGCCTGTGCTCTGCTTCGGCTCTGGCACGGCCCTGAAATGCCATTCTGCTCCGCTTCGTTGGAGATACGCTGTCGGTCTATTTTCGGCAATGGCTGCTGCTAAACTGTGTCAATCAACAAAGAACAGATTGATCCAACCAGCCAGAAGATGTGCAAAATATCCAGTCAACTTTGAAATACAGCACAAAGCATGCACTCCCAGTCATAAATCATCCCTATATCAACGTTCATCCTCATCCTGAAGCACCAGCAAAAGATTAATCAAGAGGTCAGTGGGTCACTGAGATACACAGACAAGGAAAAGTTTACTTCTGAGGTAAAAAAAAAAAAAAACACAGAATTCTATATAAAACTATTGATTCTTTGTAGCAAATGTTTACCTTTAAATTTCATTACTTACTGACCCATGTCGGAAGCAATAAAATAGCGGAATCATGTCTAAATAAATGGCAAATCAACCCTGAAAAGCAAAATAATCTGCAGATGACATGCTTTTCCTGCATGTCTATAATGTATAAGGGCTGCACCAGAGACACCACATACATGGTGTATGTGGAAATTACGGCTTAGGATCCAAATTTTTATGTTTGAGTTTTTACATTTTCAGTTCTACATTTTGTATATGAATATCAACTTTCCTCTACAGGCTGAAACTATCTGCTGCATTTTTGTTTTCTGAAACATTTCTACTGGTTGATCTAGTGCTTAGTGACATAAGTAGAGCTGAACAGTTACTGCGCACCATGAACTCAACTCTTGGCAGCCTACAACCAAAATGTGTGGTTCAGCCATTCAGAAGTGTTGCTTTGCCACTCTAGGACTGTAAGAAATATAGTGCTGTTGCCTGAAATCACAAATAAATTGTGTCTTTCTTAAAACAAGATTGGTTAAACTTGTGTCTTCTGCATTATCATATGTCTACATTTCCTCACTAAAATGGTCTTTTGTTGAAAAAGGACTGCTAGATTCACCACCAGTGTGCCGCTGTATTCCCTGGCATGCTAGATCTGTAGTTGGCATGGCGCAGGCCTCTGTGGTGGCAGTGGCAGAGAAGCGAACACCGGACAAACTGCTGGCTATGACGGACAACAGCAGCCAGCCTATGCACACTGCCATCACCACCCAGAGGAGCATGTTCAGCTGCTCCACAGACAGAATGAAGAGATCCTTCCTCCTCAGAGCCATCAGACGCACAACCACACACTAGGGAGGAAGCATCGACAGTGACGAAGCATGGACACAAATACAGTGAAATCCCATTTCAATAAAAGTCATGACCAATTGCACCACGCAGCTTTTAAGAACTTCATTTAGGAACTTCTTTTTCAACTGCACCATTTGTTTTTACCATATTTATCCCACTGTGCCTCAGCAATACTCTCTCTATTTATTTAGATTAGATTATGTTGTTCTCACTTATTCATAAGTCCCTCATGGTACTATTTTATACACCTTATATTGCTCCACCGTGACTTCTTGTAATATTCTGTTCATATACATCTAATTTTTTATTTATTTAAGATTCTGCCATTGCACATCATTTACCTTTTTCAGCCCAAGTTACCCTGCCTTCTCTGCTGATTTTCATAAGCCCTGTACATGTTACACATTGCTCTGGTACACATGTATACAGTCATGGACGAAAGTATTGGCACCCCTGGAATTTTTCCAGAAAATATACCATTTCTCCCAGAAATTGTTGCAGTTACAAATGTTTTTGGTATGCATGTGTTTATTGCCTTTATGTGCATTGGAACAACCCAAAAAATCTGAAGAAACAAAACTCAAAAAATGGGCCAGACAAAATGGTTGGCACCCTCAGCTTCTTATTTGGTTGCACACCCTTGAAAAAAAATAACTGAAACCAATCGCTTCCTATAACCATCAGCAAGCTTCTTACACCTCTCAAGTGGAATTTTGGACCACTCTTCTTTTGCAAACTGCTCCAGGTCTCTCAGATTTGAAGGGTGCCTACTTGCCACAGCAATTTTGAGATCTCTTCATAGGTGTTCAAAAGGATTTAGATGCGGACTCATTGCTGGCCACTTCAGAACTCTCCAGCGCTTTGTCTCGAACCATTTCTTGGTGTTTTTTGAGGTTAGTTTTGGGTCGTTGTTCTGCTGGAACACCCATGACCTCTGACGCAGACCCAGCTTTCTGACAATAGGCCCTACATTGTGGCCCAAAATTTTTCGATAGTCTCCAGATTTCATGATTCCTTGCACGCAGTCAAGGCACCCAGTGCCAGAGGCAACAAAATAACCCCAAAACATCTTTGAACCTCCACCATGTTTGACTGTAGGTAGTGTTCTTTTCTTTGTAGGCCTCATTCTGTTTTCTGTTAACAGTAGAATGATGTGCTTTCCAAAAAGCTCTACCTTAGTCTCATCTGTCCACAAAATGTTCTCCCAGAAGGACTGAGGCTTACTCAGGTACATTGTTGCAAACTCCAGTCTGGCTTTTTTATGTCTCTTTGTCAGCAGTGGGGTTCTTCTCGGTCTCCTGCCATAGCTCTTCATCTCATTCAGATAACGGTGTATGGTCCGAGCTGACACTTTTGCTCCCTGAGTCTGCAGGACAGCCTGAATTTGTGTGGAAGTTGACTGAGGATGTTTATCCACCATTCCAACTATCCTGTGTTGCATTCTTTTGTCAATTTTTCTCTTCCATCCACGTCCAGGGGGATTAGCCACAGTGCCATGGGTTATAAACTTCTTGATTATATTACACTCAGTGGACAAAGGACTTTCAAGATCTCTGGAGATGGTCTCATAACCTTGAGATTTTTCATATTTTTCTACAATTTTGCTTTTTAAGTCCTCACACAATTCTCAGCCCATCTTTCTCTTCTCCATGCTTGGTGTGACACACACAGACACACAACACAAAGACTGAGTCCACTTTCATACATTCTAACTGGCTTCAGGTGTGATTTCTTTATAGCCAGCACCTGTTACTGCCACAGCTAAGTTTAAATGATCATAATAGGCTTGAAATAAAATGATTTACCCACAGTTATAAAAGAGTGCCAATAATTTTGTCTGGCCCATTTTTTGAGTTTTGTGTAAAATTATGTCAATTTTGTCTTGTTTCTTCAGATTTTTTGGGTTGTTCCAATGCACATAAAGGCAATAAACACATGTATACCAAAAACATTTGTAACTGCAACAATTTCTGGGAGAAATGGTATATTTTCTGGAAAAATTCCAGGGGTGCCAACTCCACTACCTTCGTTCATGACTGTATATCTTTCATGCTTTTTGCTGCAAGTTCTCTCTTTATCTTACGGACATTCTTATTTGCCAAGCTGTTTTATGATTCTTGTATAATGTTGTTTTTTTTTTTTTTTTGACTGCCCTTACTCTGTGTGTAATGGAACAGCTAAAACTTCAATTTCCTTCGGGTTCAATAAAGCATCTATCTAATCTAATTTAATCTGATCTGAGCAGCACGATAGATGTGGAAGTAGAAAGATCATTGTTTGCATCTCAAAAATAGTAGAAACATCCACAAGAATGGACTCCATTGTTTGCTTCGGGTCATTTTCTTCCTGGAAAATGAATCATCTCCCAAGCCTTAGATGATAAATTTACCTTAGGAAACTCAAATGAATCAAATTGAATAAGATTTTACTCTGAAAATATGGGAGATTTGGTCCCAGTCTATTTGGAGTGGAAGTCACTCTGCTTGCAGAGTAACATTTTCAGAGGTAATTTTACTCTAAAGAGTGTTTTTATTTAACTCTAAGTGATGATCACGATGAACAAAATAAAAACACCTCTGCTGCAATTGTACTCAATACAAAGTAATATAAAACATAGTCGACTCATTATAGAGCTAGTTTTACTCAAAACAGTGTTATATTTAATCCTGTCAGGGAGGCAAATTATAGTGACCATGATTGATTGATTTATGAAATCAGTAAAAGGGTAAAACATCTAACAGGGTGAATACTTTTTTAGGCACTTGAAATCATGCCATTAGCTGTTGTTACCATAGTGGAGGTGTTCCATTATGCAAGTTCCAGGTAGTGATCCCACTGGCAAAACAAAAAGACAATAAACAACTGTCATCTTCTCTTGTGTTTGAAAATGTATAACGCTCTACTATAATCCAGTTTAGCTGTATAGCGCATCATTCCACCATTCTTCTGTTCTTCATTTCTACCTGTATCTGTTGTCATGGAATCAAACACAATGTCAAATCTAATTAAGTTGCAAAGCTGTTTTCATAAGCAGCTACAATTGGGGGGTGAAGGCTGAGTTGCTTGCATGCTTGTCAATAAAACCCCATTAAAATGAACACATCATAATTACAGCCTCTATTATCCTTCAAGATCTAGGACGGAGGCGCCTGCTTATAATTGGCTGACTAACTACCCCATATGTGCACGGCCAATAGAAATAATTGTCCTTGTGCGCTGCTGTGACATGTTAACAGAGTCATATCAGAGTTTGTGACTAAAACAATCAATTTCAAGGTGCTCCTGATCAACATAGTCCTATCTGCAATCATGGATTGGGTACACACATTGGTGCAAACATTAATAGTAAACAGCTGCATGGTTTAAACAACACAACTATGATTATAGATTTCACCTGCTATGGTGAGTTAGGCAATTAAAATAAAAAAACTAGCAGGATAATTTCTCTGAGTAAAAAAGAAAGGAGGACCACCTGGTGTTTGCCTTGTGTGCAAGGGTTTGTCATTACATTATCAGCTTAGCAATCACTAAACGACGGCATTTGTTTGTGTCGCTCAAAAAACAACCTTCCACAATATCAATACAGCCTCGATGAGACGCACAAGAGAAAGTGGACTCCTGCAGACGTGGCATTCCCTGCAATCTTACCACATCTATAAGCTGCTTGAGCAGATTTGATTTATTCCTCATCTTAACTTTGCGAGCGCTCGTGGCTTAGTTGCACAACTTGTGTCACCACACAAGAAAAAAAAGGGAGACGAGGAAGAGATTAAGAGACTAATGCTTTTAGAACAAAGTGGAGATGCTGGTCTGTTGCGAGCTTCGACACTATGCTGCTTTAAATCTGTAAAAAAATGAAGAGCTTACAGAGTTAAAGATGTAGTAATGCTCTCATCTCCTAAAGGAATTAACAGCCCTCGTGATGAAGTGGGAAATGAATGTTTGATTAATAGTTTGGATGAGGCGATGCACAGATGTAGATAGCATCTTTCTAATCTCTTTTCTCATGTGTTACTCCCACCACTTTTTTCCCTCTTCTTTGTGTGCGCAGAACAGCATGAAAAGGCCAGATGGATTGTCCGATGTTTGAGGAAAGATTGTTTAGGAAGCCAGCTGTGAACTGGGAGCATGTCCTGCATAAGTCACACAATCAGAAGAGACCTGAGCCTGCTGCAAAGACGATGCTCAGTCCCTTTCTTCTAAAGATATAAGATTAGGGATTCTTGATATTAAATGCTCTGTCCTTTATATGCTTTCAACCCAATCTTCCTTTAAAGTTTAATCTTCAGGCATTGACTTCTAACCTTAGATTTTCTTATTACATTTCAGAGATTCATTCATTATTCCCAGCATTGACCCTGCCTATGTCTTCAAAAGTGTTTTCAGACTCTAATGCGACATCAATGTGAAGTTGTTGTTTAATGTTCCTTCCTCTTGCGCAAAGCTTGGGATAATCTTCAGATACAATCAAATAAAAAGAAAATTGACATTTCAGATAACATAATTTCCCTCCAACAGGCTTTTGAATAAAGAGAAATATTTGTAAAACTTTCCTTGCTGCTGAGGAATTACTATAATTGTGTCACAGCGGTGCCAGGCACAGGAGGTTCCAGTTGTCTGGTTCAAACTTTATTTTTGTCCAATTACAAACTAATTTTCTGAAAAATGCATCATATTGAGGATGGAATATTTCTTGTTCTTTGCTGTGATTTTGAATATTGATCAAGCTCAGTTTGATAAACTCTGGTATGAAGAAGTAGTGAAAACAAGATGACTCATCAATAGTCACACAGATCAATAACTTAATAACTCTCAAAGGCTAGATCTGCTCTGTTCTCCCTCAGATTTATTTTGGTTATCCACTCTGCATGTGTTTCTCTTTTTTGCCCTCTCTCTGAGCCTTTAGGCATTATAAAGAACACATATATTACACTGAGCAGACTGTAGGTATCCCATTGTGCTTGAGGCTTCACTCAGTAGGGTTTTTGAAAACAATCAAATTAATTTGAGTATGAAGAGAAGTGCTTCTTTACATTATCATTTGTGCTTGCATTGTGACTTTCTTTGATGCATGTCTGTTTACATTTTACCTTCTAGATGGCACACAATCCAGGGACAAACCAATATGCAGAGCCTTAAAAATAAGTTGTGTTAGCTGAAAAATTCAAAACAATTATTTCAGCTCTATTCTTCTGGGTTGATTGAACACATTTTTAGTTTTAAGTAAACAGTACCTAACCATTCTAAGTGTTTTGTTATTGTTCCCAGAATACCTTTGGACATTAGACACTTTTGCACCATGAGTGAAGTTACTGAATCAGTTCTTATGGAGTGGTGCAGGAATAAGTCCTAAAACGTGGAAGTCAGTTAGCATTTTCCCGGTTCCCTTGTCTGAAAGTCTATGGGATTATTTTTTTTTCTGTTATATTGACGAACCAGATTTGATGCTCATATTATCATTTTATGAAGAGAATCTTTATGAACAAAACGTGTTAGTTTCATAAACTTTTATTGGACACAGAACTTATTTTCAGCAATGATCCAAAAACCCACTGAAAAATCCCATAGGCTCACCACCAAGGGAACCCATGTGACGCAATCTTCTGGAATTCGCCTACAAAATTAGGTCATGACTGCACCACTTTACTGTCACCTGTAGGTGAAATGGACCATCTTGGCTGGAATTAATGTTCAAGATCAAAGTGTGTGATAGAAATAAGGGAAAAATTCTGTGGATGAAGATAGCTTTATGAAAAGAACATGTTGTTTTGAGTTGGATTCAAACTGAATTTTATAAGAAAGTTTCCACAGTGTAGTTAAACTTATAAAAGTCAAGTTAACCCATTGTAACACATCAGTTTCAACTTGTTTGGTTTAACAGTGTGGGCAGGAGCAGCAATTTTTAGAAGTGAAGGGGCGCTAAGGTTAGCAGATGATAAACTTGACAGATTACAGTTTTTCACATTTGCTAAAACACCCATGCTCTGAACCAGATGCTCACTTGCTTAAACTCATTTATTAAACTGCCCCTCACTTTTCCTGGTTAGACACAATTTGCAAAGCTCATTTGCTCTTTTTTCTGCAAAACTCTAAACACAATCTCACTCTCTTAAACATTTTTTTGTATTCTAATGCACCTGTGATGCAGAGCGGTAACCACTTTGGGCAAAAGTTGAACACAATTTAAGCACAGTTGTCATAGTCAAAACTGAAAACACTCCTCTCTAATGATGCGGGACCAATTAAGGCCAGTTCAAAAAAGTGAGAAAGAGTTGATATCAGAAATAGATGGAGCCAATCTGAGAGTCTGAGGAGGAGTGTGAGTGAGAGGTGGCAGACAACGAGAAAAGGATTAAAAGAGAGAAAGGATGAACAGCATCCAGAACAGAAATTTCTAGGGATGCCAGTATTGGTATGGTATCAGTATCAGCAGATATTAGCCAAAGAAGGAAATTATCCATGCTGGAGGACATGAAAATTTCTGCTGAAACTTGAGCACACTCAAACACAACCAAAAAATACAAGACAACTGAGAGGTAAACACTCTAATGTCCCTTTAAGTTCTTTAAAGTCCCTGTAAAGTGAAATCTAAACTTAGTTTCTTCACACACTAGATATGTTGGAATAAGGTTGCTATAAACATGTGAAAACACAGAGATCTATGTGTGACTAAATTCATTTAGACCGTTAGAAAGTTCTTCACATCTTTCCTGGCTTGATTTAATTTAAGTAAGGCAAATACATGAGCTCATGACATCACTGGTCTTGATGGGGAATTACCCCGCCCCCCCCAATGCTACAGTGATATAAACTCACTGAGCAGTTCATCTCAGTATAGTCTGTTGTTCGCTGATGTCATTTAAAGTTAACAGCCAGCAACATGCTGTTTTTTTGTTCATTGTGAGGTAAGTTTCCCAAATCTATCCGCCCCAGTGGCTTACGGGTTAATAAAAGCCTTATAACAGACAGATCTGTGCCAGAAAACAGTAAAATTTTATCCCAAGCTTGTGTCTCTCTGCTCTGAGACAGGCGGCTGCGCTATGATCAAAATTTTTTTTTTTTTTTTTACTTGAGAGGATTGTATTTCTCATGAGTGGGCGTGGCCTCAGCTAATTCAATTGACACACCCACACCATCCTAGAGCAGATTTTACTGCCTCATTTTTCATGATTTTGGAGCTTAATTTCATAAATATATAGATGTTTTATTTGACTGAAATTTGGCCTGGTGGTTCATAATACAGTGGCCTGTCATCCAACAAACCTAAAAAAAAAAAAAAAAAAAAAAGATTTTTTAAAATCACTTTACAGGGACTTTAATTCTGGATATGGCGGTATATCAGACATCACAAACACGTTTCGACAAACAGTCTTCTTCAGCGATAAGAAAAATGATAGAATATCCTCCAAAGCTCATCACATTAAAAAAACTCATGGCTGTTATTGCTGCCAAAGGTGCTTCAACATAGTACTGAGGAAAGGGTCTAAATAGTTATGTCACTGTGTCAATTTAGCTTTTTTTCCTTTCAATATATTTGCAAAAATTTCTAAAATTTATATTTTGCCATGATGGGGTATTGAGTGTAGATTAATCAGAGAAAATTGAATATAAACAACTGTTGCATCAGGCCGCAACATGACAAAATTGAAAAAGTGACGGGAGTCTGAATACTATCTGGATGCACTCGGTATTAGACTGAAGATTAAACATCAACTTGTTCGTGACAGGGCCTTATCTCACCCTGCATTCCTGCTCAAATTACCTACACATTATCCCAGATTTAATGCAGTTATCCATACATCTACTGCAACCACTCCAACTAAATAAATATTCCCTCAGAGTTTTTTTCTGCTAATAATAAACTGTATTCTAGGATGAGGCAGTGGGAGTGTGTGTAGGTGTGTATACTGTAGCTCAGTAAGTGGGTGGCCGAGTGATGGAAGCTCATCAACTCAGTGATAATCTAATTACTGCTCCAGACAAAGATAGATGGACCCCGCACAGCAAAACACACATCTTTGTGAGATTTAATTTGCACTGTAAAAGCTACACAAATAATTTAGGAGGCCCTGCCACAGATATGAATTTTGATGCATGTATATTAGCTTGCGCTGCTCTCAAATGGGGTCTGTTACATAAGTCGCAGCTTGTCGAGACAAACTGAGAGTCTGTTGAAGCAAACTGTGAGACAAATAGAGGCGAGTTACTGGAGGATCTGATTAAAAGCAGAGCAGAGCGACATATTGAGAGTTATTGATGAGTGGTGACAGATGTGACGGACACCACTCCCCCAGCTCTCCCTTTGTGTTTAAGTTAATTTGCCTTCCAGTCTCTTTCTCTTAAAGCAGGTTTTAACATTACAGAGATTTACCAAGAGATGGAGGTTACAATCTCATTTGTATGGCAGGTGGAAGACTCCATATGAGCAAATTAAAGCTGGATTTTGAAGACACAAAGAAATGAGGACTTTTCTTACGAGTTGTCAGTATTTTCAGGACTTTTGACCTCTGCTAAGAGACGTCTGCGAGTCTTCTTTCCCACAAATACATTCCAGAATTGAAATCTGTCAGCTGGAGGCTTCAGCGCTTTCATAATTGGATTTTTTAAAATAAATTGTAACCCAGTGAGGTCATTTGAAGCAATGCTTGTAATTACAAATTACAAATCGTTATGTGCCAAGGGGCTTTGTGACACGGCGGCTGTAAAATGGTTCCAAGGCACTGGACTAGTCCAGTTTTTTTTCTTACTGTGGTGGAGAAAGAAATGCCTGAGAATGTTTTTTCAGCCTTGAAATTAATGCATGTCATTTCTCAGGTCCTTTGCTCTGATTAATTAAATTAAATCAAGCCCAAATGAGAATTTGAATATGTTGTGATATTCTGATATTCTGGCCTGAAAGACTGAAGTAAAAAATAATCATATATAATGTAGTGGTCAACTGGGCCTTTACAAAGTCATAATGATATGCACTGAAGCACTTTCTTTTGTTATTTCATCCCAGCAGCAGAGCTTAAAGTGGGCTGGTTCGCTCTGGTACGCTCTACTGCCATTTCTAAATTTTACCCCTTGGCATACTGGGACTTATTTCCAGTGCACTGGGACTTCTCACTATTTGCCAGAAAGGCTGCCCATAAGGGGGGATATAGGGGAGAGCTTTCTGGCGCCCAGGTGAATAACAATGACCCACTGCCAGATTGAATCCCACAATGCTTTGCAATGGGTTAACATGTACTTAATGGCTGGCTTTCCCGTTGTTGCTCCGTGCTTTGTCAAACTGTGCAGCGATATCTGTGCATATCATGATGGAGAAAGAGAGACAGACAGCCTGTGATGTGTTCCTCTGTGTCACTGCAGACGGGATCTGCTTTAAATACTGCCAAAAAACAGTTAATACAAAATAGCGCAATGACTTTTTCTGTGAAAATTTAGGAGATCTTTTTGTAATAGAATGATTATTTTTTCACTTTTTGGTCCCTGAGAGAAGTGTGTGCAAAAAAAGTCTTAGTTGTTGTTGTTTACTGTATCACACTAAAAATCTATGAGTTTTATTTCCCTTTTTTTCTTTTGTTCTTATTGTCTCATAATTTTTTTCTAAATTCAAGTGACATTACTGCAGCACACATCATCTTTTTCAAAGATTATTCTTGGGGGCCTTTATTTAGACAGGATAGCAAAATTGAAGGGTTAACAAATTACAACTCATTACATCAATTTGTTAGAAGAAAAATAACTTTTTTCCTCAGTTTTAATTTATTTCACCTTTCATTTTTCTGTTGTGTTGCTCAGTGCCATGTCTTTGCTCTTGCTGGTATTCATGCCAGGTTTCTTTACTCTGTAAAGCACTTTAAATTGCATACTGAATAAATGCTCTTTAAATAAACTTGAAGCTGACAAACCTGCCTATTAGAAAGGTGTCAGAATAAATCATCTCACCCAGAGTGCTCAAATGATGAAACTGTAGTGTTCTTGTTGAAATAAAGATCAAAATTAGTGAAAAATCACTTCAAATGTCTAAACCACTCTGAATGATTCCCGTAGCGAATCAAGCACAAAAGATAAAGTCAAAAAATGAACACACAAATAAGTAGAAAACAGCTTGTAAATCAAAAAATCCAAGCATTTGCCTTTTTAGTACAATAGCTTTTTGTATTTGTTTTTTAATGATTCCTGCAGCGCACAAGGTAAAAAGTTCAAGAGGTCTGCCTTTTAAGATTTTCCTATTGCTCAGCTGTGGAGGCTGACGAGTGTTGGCCCCTTACAGCACTTTGAGCAGCAAACACCATAAAAGCTTCTTTCTTTCTTTGTTTGGGCAGAAATCACATAGCAAGGACTTTTTTTTACAGCATTTTTCTGTGCAGCATGTTTGTAAGTGGAAAAGCACTCAGATTTCAATGGCTGGGTCAGTAACAGAGAGCAAGAGCACAATAAGGTTGTGATTCTGAATTTTTCTTTTCTTTTCGTTTTATTTTACTAGTGACAACAGTTCTACAGATAACATTGCTGACTGATGCAGTGTAAGGATACCTTATGAGAACATGCATCCATACACTTTATTTACTTAAATCATGATACAAAGTAAAATCCAGTTTATATTTAGAGATTTAATTCATCTTCATTTGACTTAAGCACAAATAGGCTTTATTTCCAATTTTCTGTGTGCAATGGCATGTCGTCAGTATGTCACAGTGACTATCGTATTATTTTAAAATGTGCATGGCTCAATAAAGGATTATGGGTTATTAAAAAATAACTTTCGGGTTTTAGGCCCTACATGAGCAACTGAGATCAGGTGGGTTCTGTGTCTGTTTGGCAGTTACACAGATAAAGTGACAGTATGTACAACTGGCAGGTGGAACATGCTGTTTTTTTTTTTTTTTTTAAATCAACCAGATGCTCTGCATGCCCCCTTTTCTGACTTCCTGTTTGGGTCGATCAGCTGAGTTCAGATGTCTGCTGGCAGCAGGCTCTGTTGAAAATGGACTCAGTGTGTATTTCAGCAAAGCCTGAAGAGTGCTGCTTCACAGATGTGCTTGAGATGGACCATGGTGCTCGCTCTGGACACAAGAGCATCGACCAGAGATGGAAAAATAGTCTCCACTGAGTGTGGTGTGAATGTAAATGGCACAGAGATGCTGCAAGTCTGCAGGTTAGGCCTAAGCTGGGGGTTGCTTTCATCAGTTGTTATTAATCAAACTGTACGACTACTGGACTGATGTTTTTATATATTTGATTTTCAATGTCTTATTTGTGCTCAGCATTACAGTGAAAAATAAATAAACTTGCATGTCTTTGATTCAGTAGATTGCAAAACATCTCTGTTGCAATTTAAAATCTACTATTTGCCTTTAAAACTTTTTTTTTATTTGAATTTTTTACTGTCTTAACCCCCCCCCAACCACCTCCACCTTTCAGAAATCGTGTGCTGAGACAAGCCGTTCTCAGACTTTCAAGTTCAGTTCACCCTCCATGCTTGGAAGAAAGTTCTGCTGAGAGGAGGATCAGGAAAGCCACATCCAATAAGCCACATCTATTCCTGAGAGGGGCGGAGTCAGGGGTGGGGCCAGACAGCTCATTAACACAGAAACAGCTCATTCTGAGCAGGGCTAAAACAGGGACATGCAAAAATCCCATACTAGAGTGTTTTTTTTTTTAGCAACAAACTTCACAGGATGTTTTGGGGACCTCTCAGACCTAAACTTGTCTTAAAGGGGTAAAATATGTGAGAAATGAAGGACCTTTGGGTAGATCAAAGATGATGACATGACCTGAACCACAGAAAAAGGAACTTGTTATGGATTGAAAAGTAGGAAGGAAAAATCCAAATATAAAGTAAAAGCTGGATAACACAAGGTGCAGAGGACTTTTGACTTGTCCACTAAGGGGTCTGGCTTCAGACCGTACATCTCTGACTGCCACTCTCATAGACTGTTCAAATGAGACACCATCTCGTTCAGAGAGGAAATAAACTATATTACCTATATTACCCATCCAAATAATTGAAATCAGGTGTTCCAATTACTTCCATGGTCACAGGTGTATAAAATCAAGCACCTAAGCATGCAGACTGTTTCTACAAACATTTGTGAAAGAATGGGTCGCTCTCAGGAGCTCAGTGAATTCCAGCGTGGTACTGTGATAGGACGCCAGCTGTCCAACAAGTCCAGTCGTGAAATTTCCTTGCTCCTAAATATTCCACAGTCAACTGTCAGTGTCAGTAACCCTAAGTGAAAGCGATTGGGAACTACAGCAACTCAGCCACAAAGTGGTAGGCCACGTAAAATGACGGAGCGGTGTCAGCGGATGCTGAGGCACATAGTGCGCAGAGGTTACCAAGTTTCTGCAGAGTCAATCGCTGCAGACCTCCAAACTCCATGTGGCCTTCAGATTATCTCAAGAACAGTAGAGAGCTTCATGGAATGAGTTTCCGTGGCCGAGCAGCTGCATCCAAGCTATACATAACTAAGAGCAATGCAAAGCGTCGGATGCAGTGGTGTCAAGGCAGTCAAGGCAGGTGAGTGAATACTCTTGGCAATATATTGTATATAGCTAATGTAGCCGCATAAGCTACATAGCTAACATAGCTAGAGCTAAGCTTAAAAAGCTAGTTTATCTACATAGCTACATTAGCTTTAGCTACGCTAACATAGCTATAGCTAGCTTAGCTATAATGGCTTATGTAGTAATGTTAAGTAGCTAGTGTAGCTATGTTAGCTTTAGATAAAGCTAAAGAGGCTAAAGCTAGAGAAGCTCAAGCAAGCCACCATTCGTGTAACTACTTCCAGTAACATCTCTAATTAATCGAATCTTGGATTACACCTCTGATCTTTCCCTTTGTTTTACTTTGATTTGTTGCTCTGTCTGTGATGTGATGTGTTTTTTCATAAATGTAACTGCCAGGCTTTGTTTATGGATGAAGCAAACATATTGTGGGCCCCCCCCCCCCCCCCCCAAAAAAAAAAAAACAAAAAAAACACAGGACCCATTATTATCAAGATTCTATTAAGATAAAATTAGAAATGACTGAAATAAGTGCGATAAGACATTTTTAGTTTCAGATTATTTCCAGTTTTATTTCCAGTGTAGAGAAACAAAATACTTTGGCACAACAGAAAAAAGGCTGAAATTGTTATTACTAACACAATATGTGTGGGAAATGGGGAGTCATTCAAAGGTCAAGTGAGTGCTGAATTCCCAGCAGCACCAAGGCCAGCAGAAATTCATCTTCCAGCTAGCGGCTGTTATTTCACCTCCAACAGCTTTTTTTTTCCTTTTACACCTGAGTATTTTCCTCGATTGTCCACCTCCCCACAGTTTTAATCCCTCTTTTAGAATCAGCCGTGTTTTCCAGTGTCTCGTTGACGGACTCGGGAATATGATTGTGCTGCGGAGACAACTGCTCATCTAGTGTCCTCCTCACATCCACGGCTCGTCTCTTTTTCTCTCCCTGCCTTCTCCATCTCCCCCATCTCTGTGTTGACAGAAGCCCATTTTAGATGGAGTGTCCTTTTGCGTCATGTACCTTTCTCATCAGCGAGAAGGGCTTTTTTTCACAAACCCTACAAGGCCCTCTCAGCGTCAGATTTATTGTCAGTGTTGGGGCTGAAGTTGACTGCCGCCTCTCTGTGATGTATTTTCACTGATGCGCTGACACTCCCGGAGTGAAGAGATGAGCTTTTACCATAGATGAAAAACACTTTTGTTGGTGTAGAGATGAGGGAGAGGAGTTGGTGAAAAAGAATTTCTGTGGAGTCTTGAAAACATATAAAATTAAGGGATATCACTATGGAAATCTGCAAATGCTGTTTCAACATTCCCCCTTTAACAAGCACTTCATTCCTTCCTTTAGAGCTTTTCCAACTTAGCCATTTTTGTCAATCTTCTGCAGATCCACTCCCCTCTCTCTCTCTGTCTCCCTCGACATCCACTTTTCTTCCTCCTGTGACATTTTACCCCCATGTCTCATCATCTCTTCCACGTCTTCCTCCCATCTTCCTCATATCCATTTGATGGCTCCGTCCTTCAGTTTGCCCTCCCAGGAAGCAGATCAATACAGGTTGAGCGAGGCCAAGCATCAGCCAATCACTCAACGATTTCCCCCTTTGCCGTGGATTCAGGAAGGAGAATTTGTGCACATTTATCCATTTGTCTGACTGTCTTCTTTTGACTCAATCAGGCTTGAAACAATTGTTTTATGGCAGAGAAATAATTCTTAAGGTCATTTATTATTTTGCAACATTTTGTTAATTAATGATCTGGCTAATCTAATCAAGGATCTTCTTTCTTTATTTCTTTATTATCTTCCTGATCTTTTCTTATCTATATCTCCAGAATTCAGCTTTGACATTAAATTGAAAATAAAAGAGAATAATAAAAAAAAAACCTCTACTTAGTTCATGTTATTTTTTCATCATTTTTTATTTTTGCATTTACTTTGTTTGGGTCAGTCCCGTACATGAAATGAGTAGGGAAAAAAACAATAAGGTGAAAATGTAGAAGAAATGTATGACTTCTCAATGTCCTTAAAATACAAGACATAATTGTGCCTTAAATTACAACTACAACAAGAAAACTTGTGGCCTTAGGTAACTTACCTGGTTGTGTCAAATATAGTAATTCATATGAACACTGTGCAAAGAAACTCACTTGATTTCAAGATTATGAGAAAACTTTAAAACACTTTTCGATATAGGCTGCCATTGCTGTGCAATGCACTTTGGGTAGTGATGTGAACAGTCACAGGGTTACCCTATTACAACTCAACAGTCTCTGAGTCGCTGTGATGACCAACCAACAGTCACAGAGTTCCACAAACCTTGATAAAATAAGCTCTCCTTAAAGCACGTCTGCATGCTTATATTAAATGAGATAATACAGGTGATGTGTCACACGTTGCTCTTAGAATCATTTACAAACAAATCACAGTTTAATTGCTGTTTTGTCGGCTGTAGTTGCCAATGTTTTTTTTTAATTTGTGCTACCTATCAAGATGTGCTACTTTGCGTTTGTGCACACCGGGTAAGGCTGATGATTAGGGATAGACTTTGCTATCATTTCATGCTGCAGTAGAACTTTTCAAAAAGCAGCAGAAATAGTGAGAACACTATCACCGCACATTTGCACTGAAGCCCAGAGATGTTGAGCTCATGCATGAGCTGATGGAAGTGTGCTACAGTTTTTGTTATGCAAACTTTCCAGAGATCAGGAAACAATTTCACCTCTGTATGACTTAAAATGAATTATGTGTAAATAAGGTTAGGAAGTATTACTTTGACCTATTGAAATCGCTATTACAAGGCCATTACCAGGCGTTAAATCAGTCTAGGACTCCCAGCTGCTGTTGTTATTTGAGGCATCATTATGCTTGACAAGGATGTGGTTGTGTTCTTAGGGTTTCCTTCATTCGAAGAGGTAATTTAATCAGGGTGGTCCTTAAGTGATCATAATATTACCTTCAACTAAATGCACTGTCTGTTATTCTGAATATTTAGCTTGGATTATCAGAATCCATGTGGGATGCAGGCAGGATTCGACACACCTGTTGTGGGTGTGGGGAGGTGTGGATGGCATGAGCTGCGGGAGCAGGCAGTAATGGTTAGAAATCCAGTTAACTCTAAACAATGGGGGAAAAGACAGTGTGAGAAAGAGAGAGGATAAAAGGAGACGTAACTCAGCTTATCTGTTAAGTCTGAAAACAATGCTGCAACTATAAATCACTTCCACCCCTGTAATAAACATCCTCAATGGGTTCTTTTTAGACTTGCAGCATTTTTTAAGGAGCTCGTGAAGTGCAAGTAAGAGTGCGCTCTGCAAGCATGTATGCCAGCAACTTGATTCAAGTTCTAAATATTTATGATGGTATCCACTGACTGTATCTTCTCTGCTGTATGTGGCTCAATTGAAGTAATCACTACTTTGTAACCTTGTACACTAGTCTGTCCACATATAGATGCTTGTTAACTTGATTCAGCGATCCTACATCTATTATGCTTATGTGTGCTGAACATATCCACAATCCTGACCCTCTGTAGACGAAGAGACACACTGTATGTGGCTGGTGTTCATCTGTAAATATAAACAATATCCTGCCAAATATTTATCCACAAGTTCTTCTACTCAGACAAATACACATACTTCAACATGGATGGATTTTGTGTTTATGCGTATTTGTATTTGGGAGGGAGGCTTACCAAGTAGGAGTTGCCACAGAAGACGAGTGTGAACATGAGCAGCAGGCCGTGGCAGACTTTCAGAGAGGTGCTGTTCCTCCCCCGCACTCTGCCAGAACATTCCTCATTTTCAGACCTAATTGAAAATAAACAGATCGCTGGGGACCAGAGTGTAAATCTGATGGACTGGAAAGTCCACTACAACTGGTAATGTTTAATCTTATTATACTCCAGATCTGAGGTGAGATTAATTAACCCAATTAGAGTTGAGCAGAAACAACACACAACAGTGACCTTGAGCCTCACTTTTTTTACATCAAGCAGACAGTTATTGTCTGTAATTATTAGCTCTTCCCAGAGCTTTTCCATGTGTTTGTGAGTCAGAGTTGTCAGCATAATTTTCTGAAAACTTACTCCAGATATCAATATTTTCACACAACACAATAAAATTCAAAAATATACATCATTTTTCTGATACAGGAATATGTATATACATTGAAATTCTCTAAGCTTCAAACTAGAGCTCCAGAGAATAATTTTTCTGTTTGTATCTACAAAGTGGGATATCTTGTCTCTCTGCTGATTTTGTCCTGTACATGTGCTAACGACAAATCTTATCCTGCTTTTCAGTAACTTTGAAATGAACTATTCAGAGTTTATTCACTGTGAATAATGCTTGTACCACAGCAGCATGCTGATAAAACAAGTGCCCTTCACTGGTAATGAAATAAGAGGTAAAACCCCTGCTGTTCTTCAAGTGTCCTCTTGAGGTTGACGCTAAAGCCCATGAGGTCCCACCCAGCTAGCATGTCCATATGGGACTACAATAAGGGCCCCATGTGGGTTTATCCATGGGTTCCATGGTGGCTCCACCTGTGATTGCCCATGTCAACTGCAAGTGTGGATCAGCCCGTAAGAGACCCATAAAGGCTCCACCTAGAGATCCTTGGGATTGCCCATGTTTACTACACGTAGGATCTATCTTGGATCTTTAGAGATGGGGCCTATATGGGGCTCATATTGGCTGATCCATACTTGCAGTTCACATGGGCAATCACAGGTGGGACCACCATGGAACCCATGGATAAACCCACATGGGACCCATACTGTAGCCCACATATAACCCATGTGGGGCAGTCACACTTTTATTAAAAATGCCTCTTTTAACTGAAGAAAAAATCCTGTCTCATTACAAAGATCACATCTTTAGCAATGCACAATCGAAGGGGAGATGATTTTTTCATATACAGTATGTTAATGTTGTACTCAAGACCACCAAAAAACAGACCAAGACCAAGACTTGCCTGAGACCAGAGTGCATAGAGACCAAAACAAGACCAAGACATTCAAAATGTGATCTTGAGACCGGTCTCAAGACCAAGACTGTTCTCAAGTACCACAACACTATAGTATGTATGTAATTCATCTGTTTTGGTTTCACCAGGGTTACATTTATGCATTAATTTCTTTATTTAGGGGAAATTATATTTGCATGCAACTCACAGTAGCTGTTTGCCATGAATCTAAAGGCCTACCTCATTTCCACCTCTTTGTCTGTTTCAAGGCTGACTGAAAGACCGGGCAGTATAGCATTTCCAAGATGGTGACCACCACTGTTGTGCTTCAAAATGTAACTGAGAATATGTCTATGTTTTATGAAGTCTAGGTTCCTTGCAAACAAGTCACAGAGAAGCAGAGAACTCCCCATGGGAGGAGTGATTTCTGCAGAGACGCTACCAAAAAGGCCATATTTACATCTGTTCACGACTATGCTAAGCGTTCAACATGCAAAAAAAAAAAAAAAAAATGTATTCTGAAGCCATTTTTGTGTCCCAAAAGTAATGAAATATTAAGGAGAAAAATGTTTAAAAAAGACTCACAATAGCTGGGTTTCCATTGCAGTTTTTCCGCAAAATAAAAGCGATATTTCTTCAATTTCGACTAAGTTCAATTGTGCTTTGAATGTGTATCCATTGAAGGGAGTGTTGGGCATGAGCCTTGCAATTCTCGTAAAATCTCATCTCACAAGACTCCGCTGCAGGGAAGCTGGACGTTCAAAACCTGTTGCGTGTTGGTATGGTTATGATTGTATCTACAGTGGTTGCTTTGATAATTTTGAACAAAAGACGAAGGCAACAAATGACAGTTCAGAGGCAAAATCCATATGTATGGCAAAAGCCACATATAAGGGTATAAGTATGATATTAAGAAAATTTTCGTCTCCTATTCTGTCCATACGTACCATGCCATGTTGTCTTGGAGTAAACTGGTCACGTGACACTGTACGTTACTTCCTGCAACGTTTAAATCCGGAAAGACTGTTTCCATTGCAATTTTGCGATATATTTCTATATCGAAACATTGAAAAAAACCTCCCCATGATAGCGTAAAAACTTTTTAGCGATATTTGAGAGGTTTTTCAAAATTCAGGTGTTTCCATTACCAGTTTTTTATCGTGCTATTTAGATTTTGTGCATTTCTAAAGGTAATGGAAACGCAGCTAGTGATATGGCAGCAGGCAGGAATTTTTAAAAAAGCCCCTGTCTGCTCACGTATGGTCAATTTCCACAAAGCGGTTCATTTCAGTTTAGTAGTTTTGCTATGGTTTAGCACATGAAACCCTGATCTTGCTCAGCTGATATCCGTCTAGTCTTGCTAGTTATGACAGCAATCCATCTCTTTTAAGAGATCCACTGAGCTTAGCCAATTTGAGATGTGCTGCTGCCAATCAAATTCAAGGAAGCTAATATTTTTTTTAATAAAATGTAAAAACGTCTGAGTTTCAACATCTGACAGGTTGTTTATGTTCTATTTTGGATAAAATATGGACTAATGAATTTGCATGTATTCAGACACTTTTGCAGCAATATGTAATTCGGCTCAGATGTCTCCTATTTCTTGGGATCTTTGCTGAGATGTTTCTTTCCCTTTCCTGGAATCACCTGTGGTCAAATAAACTGATTAGACATGATTTGTATAGGCACTCACCTCTATAGAAGACCTCACAGCTGACAAAGCATATCAGAGCAAAAACCAAGCCATGAGGTCAATGGAACTGCCTGCAGAGCTCAGAGACAGGATTGTTGTAGGGCACTAAACAAATAAGAAGTTCAACTGTCTAGTTAAGGTTCTATAAAGGTGATTTCACTGTTTTCTGTCCTGAATAACTTTAAAAGCCATTAGACACACTACAGCACCATATTTCCTCAAGCTTATTGTTGTTATTTGTAATAAATAAAAGATCTGACAGAATGGACCAGTTTATAACATTTCTGTGATACCTGTGGGAGATGAGGAGTCATTCATTTTTAATGAACCCTCCTTAAGTAAGAGTTTTTATTACCCCTCCTGAAGGTTTAAAAAAGAGTGACCTTCCCCTCAGCAAATAAATTTTAATGACACAATAAATGTTGAAATAGTATCCTCGCCTGTAGTGAGCCTCTTCCAATGGGGTTCTTAGATCAACCTGCTTTAGCTGGGAGATACACAATATAAAATATAATGCCAATGACAGACTTTAATGCAATAATCTTTCGAGGAATGGTTGTTTAAGTCCTTCTTTAAGAGTCCTTGCATAGTGAGATGTTTTTCTCATAAATTCACACCTAGAGAATGGAGAAATTTATCATAAGCTGTTTTTAAAGTGGCAGCAAACTGTTTTATACACACAACAATTTAAATTTCATGTTCAGCTAAGAGTTTCTCTCGTTCTCAGAGGTTCTTGCAGGATTTGGATAAACTCACTGACATCCAAAAGTTGATAGATTTGGCATGACAGCTACCGCCTAGAGGTATGTTTAATCTTCATCTACATGCATTTGCATATTTAAAGTTCTCTGGTGTTCCTACTTTTTCTTGAATGTGTGGGCTTTACTTTGCATCTTGATCTACCGATCCACATTGTGACTTTTAAGTAGTTTCTGTTTTGTTTTGGTGTCTGGCTTTCCCAAGTTGCTCAGTGTTGGAATTTGAGCAAATATAACATTTTTAATGAATACTGTTTATTCGTGTTGTTTTAAAAAGTGCCTTTTTGTACAGGTCTGGCTGACCCCATCTATCTGATGAGCCTACAGAGCGTTGTTGCATTACCTTGTGGTGCTCGTCACTTTCAGGGGTTGCTTTCTTAACTTTCGTGGGCGGACTTTTTTGTTGTGGTTAACAGTTGCAGCTAGTTCAGATGGACAGCTATGGACAATCCATTGCCATCC
Organism: Cheilinus undulatus; assembly: GCF_018320785.1. Classification (NCBI taxonomy): domain Eukaryota; kingdom Metazoa; phylum Chordata; class Actinopteri; order Labriformes; family Labridae; genus Cheilinus; species Cheilinus undulatus. The sequence continues at coordinate 42,106,659 of NC_054865.1, read as the reverse complement.
ACTGAGAGGCATCAGACTGGAAATGCTGTGAGTATTTTATGTTATTATAGAGATGTTAGAAAATATATTTTAAAAGGTATTGTAAGAATATGCATAATTTGTTGTTTTTTTGTGGGCATGTGAAATGTAGTTCTTGTGTAACATAGCAAACACTGAATGTTGCATCTTCATTAGCAGTTTTATCCTTTATATTAATGTGGACCAGGTTTACAGTGTGAGGAGATGAGAGGAACCTAACTATGACTCAGTCTTCATTAACACTGGTTAAGCCTGGTGTTTATTAGAGGCAGGTTAGTCCAACTCAATCACAGCAGGGGTAAGATTCAGGATTTAGGTCTAAACTAAGAAACAAACAGGGTCAACATTTAACCATAAACTGTCAACTAATGAATTATGGAGGAAAAAAACCTAGCACTGTTGACAAATAATTTTGAAATTAAGAAGTTAAACTGATAGGTTGATTGCTCAAAATTTAAGAAAAAAGTCATAATTGTTAGTCTAAAATCTAAAGTCAAAATAATGTTTTAAAAAAATGCATATATATGTGAGATAGAAAGTTGAAATATTGAGTTTTAAAGGTCAAAATATGAAATAAAATCTGAAATCATGAGTTTTAAAGGTCAAAACAGGAGATGCAATTCAAAATCGTGAGTTTGAAAGGTGAAAATATTAGATAAAATTAAAAATCCTGAGTTTTAATGATCAGAATATGAAATAAAATTTGAAATCATTAGTTTTAAAGGTGAAAATATTAATTGAAATTTAAAATTGTGAATCTTAAAGCTCAAAATATGAAATGAAAAGTAAAAATCAAATGTTAAAACAGCAAAGTATGACTTAAAATTTGAAGTTGAGAATCTAAAGGTCAAAATATGAGATTAAAATCCAAAATTATAAGTTTAAGTTGTAATTGTGCGATGCAACATGAAAAATCTGAATGAAAACACAAATTAATTTCTTTTCTCCCACATTCTTAACTTTTTATCTTGTTTTTCTCTTAATTCCTTCAAATTTTATGACTTGAAAAGGATATTTTAAATCATCAAGGTTAAGTTTACATTTTTATACTGAAGGAAATCTGTAGACCTCATACTGGTGGGCCAGTTCTAAGAAAAGTCTTACTGAACTTATTTGTCTGGTATAACTGTATCACAGGCCAGATTTGGCCCCCGGGCCTTGAGTTTCATTCCCCTGCCAGAGGGTGTAGGAACTATACCAAACAAAAGTTTTATTTTCAGGGATAAATTTCACATATTGAGGGAGAAAAGCTGCTGTAAAAATGCTGGCTTGTGCTTCCTACAGACTCCAGCTACACACAAAGCCTGAAGGTGTTACCAAAATAAAACAATGTTTGTTTGTTTGTTTTTAGCAATAGTACCTACACCTTAGAGCATGGCTATTCAATTACAAAGGCCAAACCAGGCCAAATTTTAAAATCAAGAAAATTAGCCAGACTGGACATGTTCAGCGGCCAGTAAGTATCTGGTAATTTAAAATTGGGAAACCAATACAGATCAATTTGAGGAAAAATAAGCACTTTTTATTCATAGTCTCCCTTTCAAATTTGGCAACAGACAAAAGCACATCAAAAAGTGCATAAAAACATGAAAACAGAACTGTATTTGAACATAACCTGAGGTAGTAGAAATATTTTTTGCTTAAAAATAAAATTAACAGAATGAGAAATAAAATGAAATTCTGTTAATAATAACTTGGCCCACCCCTTACCCAGGCACATCTTAAAGTGCATAAAAACTAAATTTGCAAAGTTGTAGCTACGGTTTACAAGGACATGTTTTATACTCAGTATTTTGGGGCTACTTCTGTCAGCACTGCTAGCCATGCTTCAAAACAACGCAGTGCATTGTAGGTAGACTGTTGCTAGGCTCCGTAGAGTGTTGCATTCATGGTCTGAAATACTGTGGGAATTTAGGAAAACTTGCGAAACAGGTTGGCCTCTGCATCTCTGGCATGACCACAGTCTGGGTCACTTTGGGGTTGTTTGTGGACCGCATGTGGCCCCTGGGCCACTAATTGAATAGGCCTGCCTTAGAGTTATTCATTTATTTATATATATACAGTGTTTAACAAATTTATTAGACCACCCTAACCCTAACCAAAGTAAGGTTTATGCCACAGCTGCCCTAAATTAACAGCATTGGTATTTACCAAAATCATTTTTTATGTTTCTGCAATGGTTAACACCAATACACCAATATGTGGAAGCTCTTTAACCCAAATGATATTTTTAATGCTAAAATATAATTATTATTGTTATCGTTGAATTTTTAAATTTACTGATTTACAAAAAAACTGAAAAAATAGTAAAGCACATTATTATTTCTTGATTTATATGTCAAATCATAGTTATTTACTTGCATTCCTGAAGAGAAAAATGAGTTTTAGTGGTTGAATGTTATGCTTGATTAATTTCTGACTTTTCAGAGAAGCCCAGTGAGCCAGCTCAAATTTGGGTGAATTCAGTTTGAAATCCCTCATTTCTGTTCAAAATGGTAAAACGTGGAGAGCTCACTGACAATGAAAGAGTCTGCATTAAAGCACTTCATGATGCTGGATGGTCTTTGAGACAAATATGACAGGTGGTCTAATAAATTTGTTAAGCACTGTATATATATATATATATATATATATATAAGTGCCTTAATTTAAAAAAAAAAACATGGCAGACAAGGGAGGTGGATGGAGCACTGCACTCCATAGGCTCCCCAGACACATAGTAGATCCAGTAGAGCCTCACCTGGTCTACAAATATTGGCTTGCATACGCATCTTGTTTTTAAGCACACTTCTACAGAGAATGTTCCCCACACAGAATGCACAGCCTGCTCCACGGTTTAATAGCTGTACATTTTCAAACTGAGTTTTTGACTGAACAGTTGGCCAAAGATGGAAAACTTTTGTTTCTGATTCTGTTTATTTCCAAGCTGTCTTTTGTGAGCACTGGCGCAATGTGCATTCTGTCTAGTACAAACAGATTCACACAGAAGCACACACACTTACATGCTCTCAGGCAGCAGAGTTGGAATTACAACTAATCTTATGCATAACTGTGATATAAAAACATAGCCTGCAGCTACTGATTCAGACAATCCAGTGTTCATTATGTACATGTTAGACAATATAGCCGAGGATTGCAGCAGAGAAAATATGTACAGAAATGTTTAAAGGCCACTGTTTTGTGACGTTGAGTTCACATTGGTTGACATAGATGTTGTCTAATTAGGATAAACCTGGGGGCCTCATGTGAATATGTTAACCCAATCTTTTGATTGATTATGGTGTTGTGGGATTGCTTTGAGGTAATATAACTCTTAATCCACTAATCACTGTTTTTTTTTTTTTTTTTTATTTAGGGTCCTGTGAGTATTCTGTGTTACCGGGCAGAGTTAAAGGGTAGAAGTTAAATAGGAGTCAGACATGTCCCAACTTACTTTGCGCCACATGCATGCTTTACACATTGTTACGACCAGCTCGTTGTGGGTAAAAGGAAGTAACATAAAACCAGATTTAGTTGGTAAATTAAAGTTATTTACTACAAAAGTAAAATTTGTTTAACAAAAGTGAGGCAAAATGAAAGGACCGCCAACAGCTGTTCAACTAATAACCAAATAAAACAGAATCTAACTAGAGCTTTAAAACTGATTTGTGAAACAAACTAAACATAACTCCTAACTAATTACAATAATAACAATGAACATCACCCCTAAACCTAGTGTGACTAAACAAACTTAACAAACCTACATGTAAGTGTGTGCCTAAACTAAACTACAACCTGGCCCTGTGCATCAAAACGAGTGCCTCATCTAGCAGAAGTTCTCAGGCATTGAACAGAAATCTAACACAAGAGGCACAGTGGTGAGCTCAGACACAAATGGAGCTGTGCCTCACCTTCTGGTAGTCCAGGCTTTGAAGAGGGTTGGGCTTATTGGTGCTGTCCTGTCATTGGCTGATTGGTTTAACTGCATCTGCTCTCTGATCGGTTTCTCCTTTTAGCAGCAGCAGCAGCAGTACAGGTGACAGGAATCAGCCTGGAGGAGCACAATCAGCAGCACCACACTCTCACACACACAAACACTTCACAAATAAAATTAGTTAGACAAGGGGGGAATGCGGCTGTGGCTGTAAGAACATCAGTACGTCTCATATTCAGCTCACAGATCTCTACGGTGGCTGGTAAGGGCAAACGGTCTGCAAAAGCCAGACACACTCTAAATGACACAAAACGGCTTCAATAAGAGAAACGCTTCAACTTTAGAGACGCAATCAAAAGTCTTAATGAACTTCATAAGGGGAAACGCGATACAACTGACAACACGCTCTCCAAGATTCAAAAATAAATTCATGAATGACAAACGTGCTTCTAATACAGAAATGGTTCCACACAAAACGATCCTAATCCTAAACACTCTTCAAAACCAGAAACGACAAAAAGCACCAGGCCTCCAGGGGTCGCTCTAGCGGGATGAGTGAGAGGGAGAGACAGCCAGATGGAAGAGAGAACGAGCCGAGGCCAGTCTTATGATTGTGTTTTGAAAGTCATTACGTGGTAATAATACTCATTACCAGTTATGTAGTTATATCAGGGAGAGAATATCTCCTCCCTTCTGGCTCTGATTCCAACTCTGACGACAAATTTTCATTTCCGGGGGGTATGTGTTTTATCCCTCCTCTGCTCAAACTGAATGCATCCCACCCTGGTCCTCTGTTCTCAGCATTCACTATTTGATTGGGTCTTTCATGACACATGATCAAAATGAAAGATTTATGTTCTTATACTGCGGTATATAAAAAAGTACGCCCACATATTAAAAAATATAAACATATATTGATATAGAAAACGCTAAGTTACCTTACCTGTCACCTGTCACAATACTGTTCCTACTGAGAGTCACATGATTAACAACTGGATTAACATTTCTTTATGACACGAAAAAAACAGGCATTAGGGAAGACAGGAGTTAGAGCTGAATGTTCCTGTCTGCTCTAATTGTCTTTATATTGTCTTAAAATTAAATTGATCTACTCAGACTAACAGCGCAGAGCTCCGCTCTTTTTCCACTGGCTCTCTCTCTCTATTTATGCACTCAATAATAATTCACACTTATCATCAAAAAGAGCAAATTTTCCTACATAGAGGTTAAAGAATAGTCTTTAATGGTTTATTTATTGGTCTTTGGGAGAGCAGAAAATGAATATGATCATGTTTAAGAACTGTATGATTTACTAGCACCAGTAAATACATTAATATGACTCAACAAAAGAGCTTCTCTATCGTAGGTAAAATGTTTCAAACATCTTCAGCTTTTTATTTACAATAAGGAGGGGAATTTGTTTGAGCTTCTGATGTAATTAGGCTCAGACAGAGTTTTACTCGCCAATGATGTCTGATGAAGGGCCAGGGACCAAAACATCACATGTGGTGATAATCTTCATTAAATAAGCCTTTGGAGCAGCTTCTGGTGTGCGGACTTATTTTTCTGTTTTGCCATAACTACATACTGGTAACGAGTGATACTACCGCGTAATGACTTTCAAAACACAATCATAAGTCTGTCCTCGGCTCGTTCTCTCTTCCATCTGTCTGTCTCTCCCTCTCGCTCATCCCGCTAGAGCGCCCCCTGGAGGCCTGGTGCTTTTTGTTGTTTCTGGTTTTGAAGAGCGTTTTGGATTAGGATCATTTTGAGTGTGGAATCGTTTCTGTTTTAGAAGCGCGTTTGTCATTCATGATTTTCTTTTTTTTTTTTTATTCTTGGAGAGCGTTTTGTCAGTTGTATCACATTTCGCCTTTTGAAGTCAGTTTGGACTTTTGATTGTGTCTCTAAAGTTGAAGCGTTGCTCTTATCGAAGCCGTTTTGTGTCATTTAGCGTGCATCTGGCTTTTGCAGACCATTTGCCCTTACCAGCCATCATAGATCTCTGCTAAGAGGAGATCTGATAAGTCAGAGTTTCTCACAGGATGATTCCTCATCCTGAACAAAACCTGCTCTGGAGCAGCTAAGGTGTTACGATGGTGATACCACTCTTAAAACCACGGTCATACTACTGAAAACACAATTAACCCCAAAATTAACTTGATAGCCATAAATACTGCTTCGTAGATTTTCTCTCATGTATTTAATGAAGATTGTTGACAGTCTTATCAAATTGAATTTTTGTTTCAAAACATCACTAACCTATCGTGTGTGCTGCTGTAGTTTCAGTGTTAGACATTTGTTTGCTGAGGAAACTCAAGCAGAGCAAAACTCAATTACAGCAGATAAACTTGTAAACAGGGAGGACCTTTCTCCTCCTCCAAACAGTGCAAAACAGCAGTTGATCTCTGTTACACTTTGATTCGATGTTGTTGAATAAATGACGCAAAAGACACTTTGAAATTCAGATGGATCGGCCAGAGCATCCACACTGAGACACAACTGAGGAAATCAGATTGGAATCACTTTTTAAACCACCTCTAAATGAGGGTTGAATCTCATTTAAGAAACAATCCTATTTTCTCTTCTTTTTGATCTCCAGACTGTGAAAAGCCAAATTTTGTTCTTAAAAAAAAGACCTGTTTATAATGATCTTCAGGGTTAGTCTGTTGGTTATTCAGTTCTGGTATGATTTTGTCTGCTTTTTTTCATTTTTGCAGCTGCTGTAATTGTTTTAATTGTTATTCATTTTTCTGAAAATGAGAAAAGACTATGAAATTTCCTTTGATGAAAGACGACTTCAGTGTGAGCTTCAGATTCTTTTGGTGGCAGAGTTCAAAAGGGACTTCTACTTTCAGGAAGTCTCAATATGAGGTAACAAAATGTTTGGATCAACTTGTAGACTGGCAGGAAGACTTCTTTGACTCTTTCTTTCCAGACCATTGCATAACAAATCACAGTTGATCATCTTTATGATGAAGCAACACTGTAACTGCTTGTTTTATTGTGACATTTAGTTGAAAGGAATAGTTATGGTTGAAATATGTGCTGCTTAATGCAAAGGGTGAAAATTATGGATGGATGAAATTCTCCTGAGTTTGAAGATCATCTAACAGCATGAGACTATCTGATCCATGCTATAGAGAAGATAATTCCCTTTATATTAAAACTACATCTATAGGCAAACAGAAGAAAAAAAACAGTTCTTTTAGTTGCACAGAGAATGCACCAGTCATTCACTACACAGTGTATGGTTGCACACTCCCATTCACCTGTGGTTATATTCTTGAATATTTCCTTCAATGGGAATATTTGCTATTGGGCAGGCAGGAAAAGTCTGGGTGAAACATTTAGCTGTTTGTGTTTACAAATGCAGCTCACCTTGAAAAATTTCAGGAATGTTTTAGGAATGTTGTGCATATATGTCATTCATCCCTATCTTGAAGGTTTTGTCAGACTGAAGCTATGACCTACACAAACATAGACTTTCCCTCCTCCATCTTTTTCTTTCTTCCACTGTGCATGAATAGTAGTGTCTGAAAGCACACAGTGTGCAATTCATAGATTATTTTGTGCATTATAAAGGTACAACACTCATAGGCTATAAGGGTTTTGCATGTTTTTTCCTGACACTAATGTTATCTTATCCTTTACGATAGTTTCCTCTTAATGGTTTCTCATTAAAAAGTTAATTAGAATGCACTGCACGCTGGCTGTGGTAGTGTTTTTTTTTTTTAATTGAGTCACTGTCGCTTGTTATTTTTATTGGATATTGGAGGTTATAATGTATGCAGGCCAAAAACTCAAGAGATGCTCCAGTCTCAACGGCTTTAAAGTGCATATCCAAACATGACCTGTGTGCACACAGTAGCTGGCCACAGACGCTCAAGCATGTTCTTGAAAATGATTTTTGCAAAGGTTATCATGGCTGTGGCTTGAGAGGCACAAAGTCAAACAGGCATTAGCATATAAGCAGCAGCTTCTAACTTGTCATACAACCATTTATTTATGATATATTTTAATTTCTTGGAACTTCTGATGAATTTTAAAAAAGGGCTGATATTCCTCTGTATTCAATGGGCGTAAGTGTTGCAAGAAGGTGGCATGGGCCTCCTATGTTGATTGGCTCTCCCATGGTTCACAGCAGATTCTTTGGCTATCATAGAGACTTAAACCTTGCAACCTATTCCAGGTTATGTGATAATTAATGAATGACCTTAATGCTAGATATGAACCTGATTTATTGAGCTTTTTTGCAAACCCGACTCATTTTACTATTTAGAGAGCCTTACCTGACCAAACAACCCAAAACAAGTCAAGTTGTCTGTAATTGTAATTTTCCTTTGTGTTGACTCTGAGAAAACAAGCTTCCTGTGTGTTTATTTATTTATTTATTATAGGGGACAGTGCACAGTAATGAATGTGGACATGTAAATGTGCCAGATTGTTATAAATGTGCTTGAGGAAATTGCACATTTGCCCTCACATTTCCAATTCCTAGCATTAATCTGTGTAGTGCACATTTCATAAACGGAAAGTTTAGGAAGCCTGAAATCTTTATGTGTGTATTTATTTATTTATTTTTTATTTTTTTTACAGCAATGTCTCATTTGTCAGAGAGATGTCACTAGCAAATGTCAGTGTTTGAACGAGACCATGCACACAGTTTACTTTCAACTGAATGAGATGAAAACAGAAGTAGTACAAGCGATTTCTTTATTATGTAGTGTGATTATAGTGTAGTGTAGAGTAGTTTGATAGCTCATTTTGGCTTTTGAAGGACCTGCTAAACAGAGAGGTATTTGCATGGACAGCTACATAGGAGTGCAGGCTTTTGTAGGCTTTAAGATCACTGTGTGTGTACAGAGAAATGCATTTCTCAGTCCACTCTTCACAAGTTTCTGTTTGAGTGCCCTTGAGTAAATGATAATGGTGTGAAGGCCAGCTCTGTTATGTTACTTTCTCTTACTTTTATCACTCTCAATACAACTAGAGAATACCTGTCGAATAAAATGCAAAGTAGCCTATGAATAGGCCTACAGTGACACTTCCACTCTAGTGACATCATAGTGGTCACGCGTCTGCAAAAGGTGACTAGTTAAAATAGATAATGAAAGGTGACTGAAATAGAAAATGAATGCTGTCTAGACTTAAGTGTGTAAGCACGATAATTCTAACAACCCTGGTATAATTAACTTCCCTGGTTTAGTTATTCCAATTGGAAAATTCCGAACACGCCACAGCACAGAAGTTCCTCATAAACACCTTTTTTACTTGAGGATACAAATTTTGACTAGAAAATCCTTACGCTGGGTGTTAACAAAATAAAGCTACTTCCAACATTACATATCAAAGAGAGCTTCCTGTTTGGAATGACTTCAGACAACACGTTGGATTCTCTCTAAAGTACAGCCTCAGGCCTCTCTTAACTCTTTCGGGTAAATACTGATCCCATTCCTGTTGTCTGGTGTTTCTATAGTCGGCTGAGTTTCTAAGCAAGGGTATTTTCCTCAGTGGCGTTGTCCAGCTCACCCTCTTGCATCATTATTATGGTAAATAATTCAACAATTTTATTTTCATGATATGACCTCCCCGCACTAGCTCTCCGTCTTTTATTCCTGTCTTCTCTCACAGACAGTGCGATGATAGCAGAATAACCTGTTAATGCACATCTACCACACAGCACCTTTTCTCTTCTGGACCTGGTCATTTTATACACTCTGTAGCCCTTTTTACACATGCATGCACAGTCCCACTCACATTAATGCAGCCCACATACTGTAGTAGACTGATACTAGAAGCAGTCATGATAACAATGATTAATGTGTTCATTCTCTCACATCTACTCTCGCTGACTGAGTGCACTGATAATTGCTTGTTGCTGATACCGGCCTTCTCGTAATCTCAAAATGTTTAGACGTACAAGCCACATAAAAAAGAGCCTCTGGTTTTCAAAATAAGGTGCAAAATACTAAGTGTTTTACAGCCTACAATCACAGCCTGTTATCAAGGTAAGTCTTTTTTATATTATCTAATGATCACTGTTTCATCTGTAGCTAATCTTAATACTAAAACAAGTAGTAAACACCAGGCTAGATGACCCACATGTGCAGTCTGAGTCATTTCATTGGTATTTTCCATCAAAAAAATGCACAGTTTATAAATAATGACGATAACAGTGTTATTTCTGATTGAAACAGTGAAGTGTGGCAAAATAATAAACTGTTGTTGGGCTCTGATTCCTGCAGTGCAGAATGGTGGATGAGGGGTCAGGTATTATCCAAATTATCATCTGCTGGACCAATGGAAAAAAATACACAAGGTACTGCTTTAAAATGTGTTTCTGAGTTCAGTCTTATTCCATTCTCACATAAAAAAATGAACCCATAATTCAAAGATGTGAAATATTGCAAGGAAATGGTGCAAAAGATTGTGTAATGATTATTCCTAAAAGTGTGATAAATCAGACAAAAGCTGCTTTTACATTTTTACCAAAAACCCTGAATTTCTCCTGAAGTTCTTGTAGCGAGCTCCATGAATAAAGGCAAACAGCCAGATTTTGCACTTTGACTTTATCACTTACTCTGAGTTTTTCTCTTGCCAGCTTTCTAGCAGAACTTCTACTTAAAGTGCAAGTAAGCAGATGTGAAAGTTATTAACTGTATAATGTATTGGGTGTCATCTGAGCAATGTCAACCATTTGTTTTTAGTTCTTTTTTTGATTTGAAGTGAGGACATGCAGACTTTAGTCTTCTACAGGACCATGTGCCATTGGCTCCCCATTTATATAATTCAAAAAAGCGTCATTTCAGTGTTGCAGCCAAATGCAGAAATTTTGTGGGCTTCTTAAGGGCCAACCAATCATAGACGTCACTCACACTTGAGGATTGTGGGTAGTGTACAACCCTAATTCCAAAAATGTTGGGGTGCTGTGTAAAATGTAGCTAAGAAAACGCAATGATATGATGTTGCATTAACCTGTATTTCATTCACAATAAAAAACAACATATCAGATGTTGAAACCGAAACATTCTACCATTTCATGAAAAATTATAGCTTACTTTGAATATGATAGCAGCAAAACACCTCTCAAAAGTAGGAACAGTGCAACATTGGGCTGAAAAGTAAGTGGTACTGATGAAAAACAGCTGAACTAGCATTTTGCAACTGTTTACATTAATTGACAACAGGTCAGTCACATGACTGGATGTAGAATATAGCTCAGTGAACAGTCTTGTCATATATTGACTGACTTCACCCTTACCCTCATATCTTTATCTCTTCATTATTTCCATACTGAAACTATTTAAACCCATTTGCTTTGTTAGTTGTCCTGGAAATTTGCCAATAAAGGACCTTGAGTCAAGCAAATGTCTCTGTTGATTTTTATTGTCTCGCAAGAGAGAAGTCAATCACACAGTGCACATAGCTCTGCAGAGTGAGTTCTGCAAAAACATGTAACTTACACACCTCTTATACACACAAGCTACATCATAATCTCCAAACAAAGTTCTGCTTCTCTGTAACACACACACTTCCCCAGTATTGACTGCATCCAAACACCCTTGGTTTCCGCACCTCGTTGTGGATGATACCAATAACTCCTAGCCAGCATGTCCTTGTGGGCCCCACATGGGTTATATGTGGGCTACAGTATGGGTCCCATGTTGGTTTGTCCATGGGTTCATTGGTGGTCCCACCTGTGATTGCCCATGTGAACTGCACGTATGGATCAGCCAATACGAGTCCCATATAGGCCCCATCTAAAGTTTCAAGATAGATCCTACTGGTAGTAAACATGGGCAGTCACAAGGATCTCTAGATGGGGCTTATCCTGTATGGGTCTCTTATGGGCTGATCCACACTTGCATTTGACATGGGCGATCACAGGTGGGGCCACCATGGAACCCATGGACAAACTCACATGGGGCCCATATTGTAACCCACATATAACCCATACATGGACATACTGGCTTGGTGGTATGCCAGATCTGCACTCCCTGTCCTCCCTGTTTTCAGATCAAGGTGTGTTCTCTTCTGTTTACGATAAGGTCAAACTAGGGCACTTAACATAAATGTCTTCATATAATCACACACATCTAGTACTCTTCCACTGTACAGAATAGATCTACAGAGCAATCAGATAATGAAACAATACATTTTCCACCACATAAGAGAGCTAGAGTCTCTCAAAAGTAATGATGAGCAGAGATTCTCCAGATGATGAAAATCTGTGTCTCAAAATTCTGGAACAATTTCAGAAAACATTCCTCAATGTAAAATTGCGATGACTTTGAAATCGCACCATGCATGGAGCATGATACCATCAAAAGATTCAGATAATCAAGAGAAATCTCAGTGTGCAAGGAGCAATACTTAGAGTCAATATTGAATGCTCATACTGTTGGGGCCCTCAGGCGGCATTAAAACATTACAAACTGGCATGATTCTGAACTAATCACTACATGGGCTCAGGAATACTTTCAAAAATCCCTGTCAGTCGATACAGTTCCCCCGTGTCTTCGTGAAATGTAAGTTAAAGCTGTATCATGCAAAGAAGAAGCCATCAGTGAACAGGGTCCAGAAACCCTGCCGCTTCTCTGGGTCAGAGCTCGTTAAATGGACCGAAGCAAAATGTAAAACTGTTCTGCGGTACGATGAATCAATATTTGCACTTCTCTTTGGAAACCAGGAATGTTGTGTCCTGTGGACTTAAAAGAAGAGAGATCATCCAGTTTGGTCTCAGCACAGTTCAAAAGCCTGCATCTCTATGGGTATATATTAGTGCTAATGGCATGGGCAGCTTACACATCTAAAAAATGCACTATCAATGCAGGAAAGTATATAGAGGTTTTAGGGCAGCATATGCCCCCAACCAGACAACATCTGTTTCATTGAAGGCCTTGCATATTTTTACAAGACGATGCTTAACCACATACCGTTTCAATTGCAGTAATAGAGACCGGGGCTAAACTGGCCTGTCTGCAGTCCAGACCTCTCACCAATAGAAAACACTTGGCACATCATAAAAAGAAAAAAATCCAGCAAAGAGGACTCAGGAGACCCCTGCCTCCCTCCGGTCAGGCAGAGATAGTCCTATTGCATTCAAGGTGCATGTGTGAAGCCAAAATGGGAGGACGTCGGACATTTTCTTTCATGAGTGTCTATTTGAAAAAGCTCAAAATGACCAAAGAGTAAGGCCTAAAATTCCCATAATGGAAAGCACCAGATATGTGGTCACATGCAGACCCTGACTACATGCATGCAGCAAACATAAATTGCTAATTTCCATCATGTAATCCATGTAGTTTTTCATTTTTCAAGGTTAGACTGGAGGCAAGTGAATAAATTCATGACATTAATCCCCTTTTTGTGCAAGTGTTCAGTGCCAGATAACTTGACAATTGGTGCCACCAACTGTGTTTTTTTTTTTTTTTTCATTTTACCCATGGGACATGCAAATGCATATTATCATCATATACAATATTTGCATTTTCCTTTAGATAACTTTGTGTCTAAAGATTTAATTTGCATTGAAAGTCAAAAACAGCAATGCTGATCTCCACTGAACATGAAAAAGCCTTTTTTAGAGATGTTTTCAAAGTTTTGAACCCACATTTAGTTACAGTTTTCTATCAAATATTCAATATATCATCCATATATTCTTTACCTCTCCTTCATGTTCAAAGGCACTGTGCTGGCATGATGCACAGCTGGAGATAAGGGCCACAGCTTTAACCACTCTGTGTGCATCCCTTGTGTCTGCCTATACCATCCGACTCCCCTTCCATCAAACTTGAGACCCATGAGTGAAAAGAATGATAATGTCCTTTAGTATTTGTCAGTCTTCACCATAAATTTCCATACATTTATATCATTATGAGCTTTGCCTGTGCAATTTTCTCCCTCCTTCCTCTTCTGTTCTAAACTGCTTTATCTCTGTCATCTTCTGCTGTATTTTCCATGTGATTAAGTCCCCGGTGGTCAAGCGCTTTGTAATGCCTCCTAATCACAAGCTCTATTGTAGGAAATTCGTCTTGAGCTGCCATCTTAATTCCTTTCTTTCCATTGACTTTCATATGACATTCATCCCTCTAGCCCTCCTCTGGCATCGCCGTGGCATGACTGCGCTGTGACAAACTGCATGGCCATGGTAAGAGGAGGTTAAATGACTTGCCTCTGAGACAAAGAGTTCATCATTGCATCTGCTCCATAATGAAGGTAAAGGATTACTGGCCTCTTTACCTCTGGGGAAAGAAAATTAGCACCTTCCAAACGTTCTGCCATTCCAGGGAAAGCAACTCACACTGCGATGTGATCCCTGGAGCCTTTCACATAATATTCTGATGAGCTTATGAGGGAGAATATTAGTGTTTGGTTATTAAATTCAAATAAGCCCAAGCAGTAAAACTTAGATAGAAGATATTGATAAAGGCAGTTAAAGACCAGAGCCTAATGAGCAGGTGTTAAAATTAAATTGATTCTGAGGGTTTGCTTTAAGCTCTGCTTTATGGAAAGGCAAAGCCTGACCTATAAAATCTGACCTATAAGAGGGAAGGACCACCCTATTTCAGATTAGATTTAATCCAAACTATTTGGCCCCTGGTGCTCTTGAGCTCCCTCATATTACAGTAGAATACAAATCATTTATATTGTATTGAAGGCAGCCAAAAAGAGAAGAAAAAAGTCAGTTCATATAGAATATAAAGTATGCTACCTATCCATCATTTCAGAGTTGTCTTGATGTCATTAAACTTTGTCTCTGGTTTGGATTTCTGCATAAATTGTGTCTTATATTCCTAGTAAAACAGAACACTGTGAAATTAAAGCTCCTATGAAGAACTTATGATTTGCGTTGATTTTGGCACCCCCCTGTGACCAAAACAAACTTCTCATTTATCTGCAAGTAATATCCTGCACGTCAAAGAATTTTAAGATACAAATAAATCTTATTACAAGGTTTTCTGTTTTCAAGTCAAATGAAAAAGAAAAAAAAAAACATCTGTGCCATGGAAACAAGAATGATGGTTGCTACAAGACCATTTACGAAGGATTACCAAGGATGCATCATATTGATATCAGTACTTTTGTCAGTCTGCGTCACTGGGGGTCGGCACACCAGTGCTGCTGCCTTTGCCTGCCACCCCGCGTACACCGCACCCTACCACCATGCCTATCCCTGCAGGTGGTGAGTCCACAAATGAGCCCTTCCATGGCAGTCTTTTAGATTGAACCCAGCTGGGCCTCATGGCGAGAAGCTCAGCTACAAGGCACTTGCCTTCGAGTCCCCACCAGGTCCAGCTACACGGGGGATGCCCTTGTTTTCCCATGTCCAGGCAAGGTATCAGATCTCCTGATTTGCTGGTTCATGGTGGGTGTTTGAATCCCTCTTTGACTGGACCCTTCCCGGGACCAATTTGCCTTGAGAGACCCTACCAGGGGCTTAGCTGCTGATAACACATGTCCCAAGTTCACAGGGAAGCACAAACCCCCCACCATGATAATGTAGTGTTTCGGAGGGAGCTCAGAGTTGAGCTGCTGCTCCTTTGTATTGAAAGGAGCCAGTGAAGGTGGCTCAGGTATTACATCAGGATGCCTCCTGGACGCCTCCCTTTGAGGTCCAGGCACATACTGCTCGGAGGAGACCTCGGGGAAGACCAAAATGCACTGGAGGGATTACAGTATATCCTGTCTGGTCTGGGAATGCCTCAGGATTTCCCAGGAGTTGGAAAGTGTCACTGGGAAGGGAGATGTCTGGGTTGACTTGCTTAGCTTGCTACCACCAGGACCCAGCCCCAGATAAGTAGAAGAAGATGGATCAATGTTTCGTCTTCAGGCTCCCTTCCTCAATCCTTTGTGGTAATTTAATCCACATTTAAAAAGCCAAACTGGGACCAAATGAGGAGCTGTTTGGGAGCCAAACAACCAGCTCTACTGAGCTGAGTCAAATGATCTGGATCTTTAAAAGAGACAAATATCCATCACAAGTGAGGCTGGACTGACATCAGCTGAGAAAACACTGGCAAGATCAGAGTTTAATGAGCTAAACCATGGCAAAACTGTACGGAACTGGACATATGTTATGAAATGTAAAATCAATTTGAGGAGGTGGAACAACATCAGACATTAAACCTAAGGTATTATTTGTACTGGTGCAGTACATGTACTAATACAAATAAATACACATTTTCTTCTCAAATCATTTTTGCAATTAGTATGTTATATAAAGAAATGTAACAATTCAAAAGATTAGGCTAAAAGAAGTATATTGTATTCCAGGCTTGGCTCTATATAAAGTGACCTTAGATTCCAATGTACTTTAAGTGCTGTCAATAAGGCCAGGAACACTACTATGCAGGATTTCTTACTTGTTACAGTATAAATTGTATTGCTTATGCTAATTTATCTCTTCAAACTTGTACCCTAGTTGCAATGAGCAGGCAACAGCTTGGCTTGGAAAAGTAACTTCCATCTTTTATTCCACAGTTATTCCAGATTATGACAAGAATAAAAAATTACTTTTTATAATCAAAATAGAATTTCTGTCTGAGTCTCTGATCAGTTATAAAAGTATTAGAGAAACATGTGGATTCAATATTGGCATTATGCAGTTGTAGTCTGAATCACTGGCTATCAAACATTAGTCCCTCTGGAAGACAAGAACTCCCTCATGTCAGCCAACTGACCAAAGTTTATGGTAAGCCACGAATTCAAAGTCTTTCTAATGTTTCATTGGGGGCGTAAGAGATCATGGCTGTAAGTGGACATAATATAGAAACCTCTCTGGAGGGTTCACTGGGCAAGACAGAGCAATATTTTATTCATTGCTTGGGGAATTTATTGATTTAAAGGAATTACTGTATTTCTCCACAACTCATGAACTTCCTCACAGTCATTTTTTATCAGTCTTCCAAACATCTGTGTATACTAGTAATATTTTTCCTTTTCTTCCGAGTTCAAGCTTAAGGAGGGAAGCGCAGCTGCTTCTTTTTATAATAATTTTATTTACTTTTCCAAGCAACAAAAATTACACAGACGACAACAGAAATATACAACAGAAATATATAATTATCATAAAAACAACCCAAACAAGAAAGGAAACAAACAAACAAAAACAAAACAAAACAACACACAAACAAAAAACAGAACCAACAAAACCATTACACAAAAATAAGTAAATATGCAACACAGAAATACAACAGACCCACATAAAAAACAAAAAAGCTCAACTTCCTCCTTTCATGTCCTTTATCATAACTTTAATCACTATAATCCCTATAATCCAACAAATTAATATACTAATCTCTCTGAACAACTCATATAAATTTCCATATATCAGGCATTGCTATTTATTCAACCTACTAAAAATAAATAAATAAACTAAAAATAAATAAATAAATACTCCATCATCAGCACAGACAATTCATCCACCCACAGGGAGTACCGAAATGCTATACAAGTAAGACACAGACTACTTATTTGTTAAATGTATAACTTTATGAGTTCAGCACTTGTATTATTTTCCCCATATGTTCTCAAATTGAGTCACTTTGTTTTTTTCAATGGCAATAAGCTTTTCCATATTCAAATAATAAGACAATTCATTTTTCCAGTGATTAAGGGATGGAGGATATGTAGATTTCCATTGTTTTAAAATAAGTCTCTTTAATATCAACGAGGAAAGGAGAATGATCCATTTTTGTGGAAATTGCACACTATTGTTTGAAACGTCTTGTAAGATACAAAGTGATGGGTGGAAATTAAGCTTCGTACCGAGGACCTCTGATAGCCAGTTCTCTATTTCCGACCATATTGTCTGAATTTTACCACATTGCCAGAACGCATGGAACAAAGAATCTGCAGTTCCACACTTTAAGCAGTTCTTTGAAACCTTCCCATCATACTTATGCATTTTATCTCTGGTACAATAAATTCTATACATTATTTTATATTGAATCAAACGTAGATTTTCATTGACTGTAATATCATTTGTTATGTTCCAACATTGTTCCCACTTGGAATTTATATCCTCCCTTCCTAAATCCTGGTTCCATAAACACATTCTGGATTTCAACAAAGTGTCAACCAAATAAGATTTCTGCAAGATTTTATAGACTTTACTTGTCAGTTTGTTACATGTTTCAGACTTGAATATAACTTCCTCTAACTCGCTGTGTTGTCCCAAAGATTCAAGGTCAAAACTTTGAAATAAACTCCTCAGCTGCATGTACCTGAAAAAATCCCCATTGGACAGACCATATTTGCTTTTAAAGTCAGTCCAGGAAATAAATTTGTTACCATTCATTAAATCCTCCACCGTTTCTATACCTCTCTCCCTCCATGTAGACCAGTTTAACACTTGCTGCGCAGCTGCTTCTAATGTACTGATATGTACCAGGTTTTATGTCATACAAATGTAGAATTGCCTACAACTTCTAACACCTTCCCCCTTTTTCATAAGCAGCAAAAAGACAATCAGTTTACATGCATAATAAGGTGAACTACAGTTCTAGTTTGATTGGGTCATTTAACCGGGCTGCTGTGCTTGTCCCAGGATAAACAGCATGCACAGCAGTAGAATAAATGCACTAAAAGTAGCATGCTACAGTAGATGGCATAGGCCCCTGTTTCAACTATGACACCTTCTTCCTGTTGAACAGTCACATGTCAGATGTTGAAAACATGAACAAAGTGTACACATTTGTTAATTTCATAACCACTGTGCTTTAAGTCCAGTGTGGGGACAGTAGAGCATGCTCAAGTTGAATAATCTATTTATTCATTTTTCAAAACAGGTTAATTTGTGACTAGAACCATTAAGAAGCAGATCCACTTAAGAATAGTGCACTTTAATTGCATTATTTATTACATTTTTTTTAGCTGAAAAAATGGCAAAATAAAATGCATCTGATCCACAGAGCACACACATAGGAGATTTCCATGCCAAGAAATGAGACTTAATACGAGTTTAGCAAAACTCCATTGAAACATCTTTATGGACTTGAAGGGGTAGTGAGGCTGACAGCTGGATAGTATACCCCTCTTTTGAGTCTAGAAACTCATTATGGTGATGGAAGGAGTAGGAAGGGATATTATGAAGGGATGTAGGATGCACAAAGAGCTGGAACGGGACACAAATGAGCTGTAATGGAAGTAGCTGGGGTGGAGGAGAGTTGCAGCGATTGCACTAAAACAAGAGACTTACTGCAGAGTGGAAGAGAATAGATTTCTAAATATGGCAGCAGCAAGATGACTGAATCTAGAGGGGTTTAATGGGATTAGCTCAGAATTTAAGTGAGAAGATGCCCATACCAGCCAAATACCAGAGCAGGAAAACAGGGTGGGGAAAGGAGGACACGTAAGTGTGTGATTATGAATGTATGAAGGGTGAATGGAAATGCAACAGTCTTCCTGCTTAAACTTATGCAAAGATTCATTAGTGTGTAACAGGTTATCAAAAGAGCTGTTGTATCTCAAAATATGGACCTTTGAACCATCAAAATTGTTGTAACCTTACCTTTTCAGTCGTACATCAACTGAGAAGAAATGAAATGCAATAAAATAGGATGCCTTAATTCCCCATATTTTATAAATTTAGCCAGACATAGTTGTGCAACATTTCTAAGCATTCTAGCTTCCAAGCATTCATTTAACATCGTGGGAATATGACATGCCAGTTCACATATTGTCCCATTTAGAAACACTTTCCCATAGGCTGTTATTGCATTCAGTTCTCCAGCACATAACCAGTTATGTAAAAGGGCCCTAATTGCTCTTATGAATTGAAAATGGGATCTTTATCCTATAATTTAAGTCAGGGCAGGATCTGATCATTTCATAAGCAAATGCTAAGTACATCTGTATGTGTCATGATGGCACAAAGAACAAGAGTGCAATGAGTGTTACATGGGTCTCATTATAAGGCAACACAGTGTTTGACAGCCTAATGTAATAGAGCGGGAAGTTCTGATGTAAGAGGTACATTTACACAACTTAACACACACACAAGAGAAGAGAGGGCATTGGTTTTATCATATATCAGACTTCATTTATCTGTTACGTCCATCCAGTCTTTAAATCCAGATATGTCTGAAGGAGGGCATGAAAGCTGTCTTCACCATTGTGCATTTGGAGCTGGGGACATTAATGTTCTCTACGAGAAAAGGATTTGATTTTTTCTGCAACAGAAAGTTGACACAGACTGAACTTTCTAAACTCTTGAGCCTAAAGCTCTCTGTTAACTGTACTTTTGTTTGGTGATAAAGGCAGTTTGTTTTAAAGCCATACAGGTTAGCTACTAGCCTACCCTAAGCTAAATTACCTCGCTGTCAGAGACTCCCTGAGAAGTCAGTACTCCTTTCTCTTTCTTGAGGCTCCAGAAAGCCTCCATTGGTCAAGGCCTTTAATCATTGTGTCCCTACAGTGGCACATGAATGACTCTTCTCTGCTTCTCTCTCTGTCTCCTTCAGAAAGTAGCTCCTGGAGTCACTTTTACTCCCTATATGTTTGTCCCAAAAACATAAAAAATTGAAGTACTGTAATGAGGCTATGCTTTAGATGACACATTATATTCTATTTCACATTAAAATGGAAACAGGATATATTTCTAGCTTCATTTGCTGCCTGCTATTGTTCCTAAAAGGGATCTATTTGTCAAAGTTAAAGTTGATGTATCACCAGACATCAAGCTTCCTATTCTCCTCCAATCAAATTTAATTTCTTCTGTGCCCTTGTTTAAGCCCTGTACACTGATTCTCTGAAGCAGAGAGCTTCCCACACATAAAGCCTGAGCACAGCTGCCTTTAATAACACAAGCAGGGAGTTCACAAAGTACGAGACTACAATGTGAGGTATGAGAATGAAACGTTTCACCTCTATGCTTTGACTTGTTTTAGATTGTACAACTTTCTCAGGAGACCAGAGAACTGACAGCAAGATCACTGTTACAAGGTATGGTTAATCCAGGGTTGTCTGACTTTGATGTCCTCAAATTGTACATGTCTCCTACATTAGCGCTAGTGGTTTGTGATTGGCAGGATTGGACGACTGGATTGCTTCAAGTATGTCCAAATGATTCTGATGCAAATATGCAGGTGCATTTCAATAAATTAAGATATAATGAAAAAGGTTATTTTTGCCCAGCAATTTAATCCAAAAAGTTAAACCTGCACATAATCTAATTTAGATTCCACCACACAGACAGGTCCATGAAATGGACTACAAGTGTCTTGTTGACAGTGTCAAGCCAATACTGAATCACAGACAGTGTCATCAGCGTCTCACTTGGGCTAAGGAGAAAAAGATCTGGACCGAATCTGGAGGGAGATCAGAAATGCACAGAATCCAAGGTGCTTGAAGTCCAGTGTTTTCAGTTTTCAGTCAGTGATGGTCTGGGATGCTGTGTCGGTTGGTGTTGGTCCACTGTGCTTTATCAAATCCAGAGTCAACACTGTCAGCTGTCTAGACGGAGACTTTAGAGTACTTAGTGCTTCCATGTGCTGAGAAGCTTTATGGAGATGCTGATTTCCTTTACCAGCAAGACTTGGCACCTGACCACAGTGAAGCCAAAACTACCAAAAACTTCCATGCCATGTCACATAGATGCAGTCATTCATGCAAAAGGAGCTCCAACAAATTACAAATCAAGGACAAAATGTGCAGTTGCAAACCCCCTGCTAATGCCATGACATGGTTCCTCTACATCACTGTCATGTTTTCTTGGTGATGTTGGCAACTATTGAGCATAGAGAGAGAGAAATTTCAAGCAAACCTTCTGGTCAGTTCTGAGGGAAGCCAAATCATCACACTTTGCTAGCGTAAGAAGTGCTCTCGGCTCAGAAAAATGACACAAGCCATTAATTGGCAAAGGCCCTTAAATAATACTTGAGCTACAAGCAACAATATAGCACCAGATTTATCTAACCTTACTATAAATATAACAAATAATACCTGTTAGCTAAAGCTAGCTAGGAGAGTAGAGCTCAGACCTTCAAAAGGGGGGCTGTAGACTTGCCCCCCTTCACTGTGTCCGCTCTCTACAGTAAAGTAGCACGTTTTGAGCATGCATCAAAAACCCAAAGCATGCCAACTGTTGAAAATGACTAAAAAAGGCTTGCATAGGAAAAGGCCTGAGTTAATTTTTCAAAAGCATCATGTCTCATTACACCACAAACAACGCTGATGTTGTAAGTGTGTGTGAGCACTTCCTGCCTGCAAATTAAGTCTATGAATAATTTATTCTGTATGCTAGTCTCGAGCTGTATAATCACTCACATTAACACCACATGTTCACCTGAATAAACTTGAAATGTCATTGCTTCTCATTTACAAAAAAAGCAAGATAACTACATATATACATGGTAGCCTCCCATCAGGATTCCTATGAATGTGCTGTGTATCTCTAACTAAGCCAGATCCCAAGTCAACACGTCACTGTGACAGTGGGTTCTCCAGTTTAATTACTTAGAGAGAAAATGCACCAGGGAGTCAATTTATCATGATGGATGCTTCATTTGTGACTCTTCAGTGTTCCGTATATTTTTTTAAAATTTTTGCATGGAATCTGTTCACTTGGGGTGTTTTTTGAAGAATTGAAGGTGACTCTGAGAATTGATGTGTGAATGGGATCTTTGGTAGTAATAAACTGCTGTAAAATGTAACGTCTTTTCTTGTTTGAACCTGCGTCTTCTGAAGCTTTTGTTAAGAAGCATCCAGGGAAAAGGCGAGAGAGGAGGTGCTGATTAGACTAAGCACAATGAATGACTATGTTCATCTTTCCCCTAATGATGGGGCTAAATATAAAAGGACTTGACAACCCATGCATAGGGTTTGTCATCAGCGTATTACCCCATTTTTAATGTTTGAGATTTACTTTAAATTACTGCAGAAACTACATGGCCTGACTTAATTTTATCAT
This sequence comes from Cheilinus undulatus, assembly GCF_018320785.1. Classification (NCBI taxonomy): domain Eukaryota; kingdom Metazoa; phylum Chordata; class Actinopteri; order Labriformes; family Labridae; genus Cheilinus; species Cheilinus undulatus. The sequence goes on along the minus strand of NC_054865.1, from coordinate 42,083,812 downwards.
GGATACTTATTATTGTATCAATAGAGCCCATTTATCAACATTTTAATTAAGTATATTTTGTGTGTTTATCAGCCTCATGGACAAAAAAGCATTGCAGGTTTAGCTGTTTGTCTGATCGGTCTCTAAAACCACCGGTGCGATAGCTGGCATCCAGTTTAGTTAGGCTGGAGATATACCTGCTGTTAACTAAGTATACACAGATGCATCATGGTTGTCATGAGTCCCCTGCATTGGTTTTACACCGTGGTTGTCCATGCTGTCAATAATTTACACAAAGCAGACATGAGATGCAGTCTGCACATGTGAATAGAGGCAGATAAGAGGTGTAACCATAATCACAGCAGCCGAGACAACAGCTGACAACCGTTCAAGGCTACAAACAAAGTGAAAAACCAAGTCAACAAGTTCTCAACATGTGTATGGTGTGTTATTGTCACTGCACTGACACAAACATGCCTTTCAAACCAGCTGATGACAGATCCATTCTGTTTTGTAAAGTTGTTGTTCATACCTGTAAAACAAAGAAAATAAGATTGGCGTTTCAGTTCAACCAATGACTGTGCAAGCTGCTGACTTTTAGCTGAGCATGTTTGAACAGGCCCGTCTAAACCGTTTGGGCCCAGTTAGAAAGTGACAGGGCCAATCAGCGACAAGGGGCAATACTTTCGGGCACGGTGGAGTCATAAGCAAGCAGCAACAAGAGGCCGGTGTAACTATGGCAGAAGACATTAGTGTGGATGCTGCTAAGCACTAGTTTTATCAGAACTTGACAACATTTCTTCATTAAAAGAAGAACAAAGAACTGCAGTGAGTTGTTTTCTTTTAAAAAAAAAGATGCATGCGCACCTTGGTCGCAGCTACGTCACGTGTTTTGTTTCTCTGATTGGCCAATAAAGATGTGACAGACAGAACATTCATCCAATCGCACTCCGAGTTTTTTTTCAAATCTTCCGCCCTTTCCCAAACGCTAAGTATTGAAGGTTTCCAGATGGATGAGTGAAACACATCCATCTGGCGTGTCAGGTTATATTGTAGTATGTGTTGACAAAATAATTCAAAACTACACAAAGACACATTCACAAGAACCCTTTCAATATTCATCAGCTGCTGTAATTAACACCTCAGACAATTTCAGTCAGAAATTCAAACTTTCAGCTGAAAGTACCCAGTTAACATGGCCACCATTTAAACCAATACACTGGTGTTATTAAGTCCATGAAAAATCTAGGAGGAATCAAGTGCAGCCAATATGTTCTGACTACCAGTCATCCGTTTGAGCTGATTTAATGTTAGTATTGATTATTAAGGCTGATATTATATTAGTTTAGATCTCAGAATGAACATTTTTTTAACCTAAAATTTCTCAATTTTTGTCATTTACATCCCACACATTAGGTAGTTGAATATGGCCTGAGCTCTCTGCTGTACACTCTGGAGTAGTGGCTCTAAAGTGGTGGGTTAGGACCCAAAAGTGGGTCCTGTAGCTCTTTCCACTGGGGATAAAACAGGTGGCAAAAAGTCTCTATGTAATAAAATAGGGTTAAATTAAATACACAGTAAATTCAACCATGTATTTTTAGGTTCTTCAATGCATAATCGGTGAATTCCAGTATCAGTATTGACCTGTAATGAGTAACAAACAGAATGTTTGTCCAATCATCATCCGAGAATTTTTTGAAAAGTCTTGCCCTTCCCAAATGCTTTCTATGGGAGGATTAGCTGTTGAATGTGAAATATACTCATTAAACAGTCTATCTGGTGTGCCAGGTAATCCCATACCACTTCATGCAGTAATGCAGCCTTTGGCAGCATACCATAATTGGTTGCATATTTCAGTTCTCTGGTTGCTTGCAGTCTGTAACGGTTGGTGGCTGCTGCACTAATGGTAATGATGGTGCATGTCTTGGTGATATATTGTTTGCTCCTGTATTCAGAAAGCAGCCTACTTTTTAGATGAAAATTTGATATTGCAAGTGAATCTTTTAACACCAAATTGTATAAAAATGGACATGAATTTTTCATTCAGTTGGTGAGTCAACAAAAGTAACAAGAATAATTCTAAGTTGTAAATTTCTTTCATGACTGCAACTCATTCTAACAAGAAAAGTGCCAAACCACACTGCAATGGTTTCACAACATTTTTAACACTTGGTTGATGATGCAAATTAGTTACAGTGTGATAAGACTTTATTGTGGACTTTAGTGTCGACACAGTAATGCAGAATGCTCTCCTGGCTCGAAGATAAAGAGACTTATGACAGAAAGCCCTGAGGAGAAAATTACAACTCAAGCTGCTGATTCAATTTGATGCATAGTGTGGTATTAAAAGCTTGTGGACAAAATGGGCATTTGGTTTGTGTATTACAAACGCAGGCCTGTTAGTTATTGCTGCAGATTGTCTGATTTGAATTGATAAGTTTCTTATGTTACGTCCCTAGAGGCCAAAGAGAAAACATCTTGCATGCTTTCCCATGTGAACACCTGTGGTAACTGCAGCAATTATCACTCCTTACATGTCAATATGTCACTGCACACTGAAGAAGGCATCCGATACATGTATTTTTAATTTTTACAGCCCTCTGATTCAAAGTTCTTTTACATCCTTCAAACCATTTCGATTGCCTGGACCCAGATCATTTATATCAGTGTTTTTCATCTTAATTTATCCACTCCTTTTTTGAAGTATTCCCTTCCATGTGCACCAGTGGGATAATAGAAATGCTCCTGTTTTCTCTCACTTCCACTAATTCGTTCATTTCACACTTGTCTTCTGACCTCAACCAGAAGACTTTAAAGAACATCCAACTTTGAGTCTGCTGTTCATTATGGCTTTTGGTGCTGTGAGCGTAGCTTTCCTCTCATAAATCTCTCTTAAAACTGTCAGCCATTAGCAGTCAATATACACCAACAGGCCTCTGACTAAATGAGTCTGGTAGCAGATGATATTGAGTGTAGAATCAAACATCAGACACAATCATAACTGTGTTTAGTCTCAGTGTTTTAAGACTTGAAATGCGCAGTATGTAAGTTCCACCTACAAGGGTCTCTGTATCAAAACATGTAACAAAAGACTGCATTTAGAGATTTACTGCTCAGCTCTGCTCAGCTTCTCTCACCTTCCTGGCTTACTTATTATTTGGAATTAAGGAGTTTTTTTTTGTTTTGTTTTTTTTTTTTAAACAAATACACACCATCAGGAGTATGTAAAACACAGTAAACCATCATTTTTGTTTCATGGACAAATTTCACATAAAAGAAAAACGACTGCATGATTTATTTTATAATAGTTAGTAGGTGTGGTGAAAGACTTTTCTCCATATAGTTTATAACATGGGTTTGGTCATTATCTGACAAATGTTGATATTTCAGTGCATATATTTCACATATTGTACCTTTAACTTGTGAATAGGAGTTCATGAACATGAAGCCTAAAGCTCATGTTACACCTTTGACCCATATGCTAATTATATATGGCAGAACACAATGTGCATTTTTCCTTTGTCTGACAGAGTGACAGAATTCAGTCCAAAATGTGATCATTTGCGGAGTGGAGCTACAATTATGATGTGAAAAATGTCCTTGCAGGCTACATAAATAGCAGGTAGACTGACTGGCTCCAGGCTCTGCAGAGGTGTGCAAATCCATTTAAAACAGAATAATCAAACACAGAGTTGAGTTAAGTTAAGGAATACGTCTCTATTTAAATGTACAAAATGTGCATTTACACTACTCTGTGTTGTGGTTTGGTTGTTTAGTGTTGGAAAGACTTGATGAGGCATGATTGATTATCATTTTATAAAGGTTATACGCTTAATTTGGGATGCTACTCAGTCTCACTGACAAATGTCACTGGAGGCCCATCTCGCTGTGTGCAGTGACAGCACTTTATCCCAAGGCACAGGGATGCTCACTCGAGTCATTCATAGTCCCCACACACAAAAAAAAAACTTCAGTAAAAGGTTGTCTCTTAGTATTTACATTATTTATCCATGGGCTGTCACCTCTGAGGTCCAGATTGTTTTTCAGGCCCTAAAGCCAGCACCAGGAGATTTCATTCATTTCAGCTCAAGGTGCAGCAGTGATAAAGTTCCTCTATACCACCTATATTTTAGCTTGTCAATGTTTCATGCCCAATATAATTGGAGCCAGGTGGTTTATTGCATATCCTTATTTTGAACTTAAGGGTGAAAAATCCATACATCCATTGATCCATCCATCTTTATCTCTATCTATCAAAGAAAGGTGAATAATAATGCTGCATGTAGAAAGGTCACCTATCAGTCAGTGTGAGCATAGAAACAGGAGGTTCAAATCAATTTTTCTTGTCATATTTGGTTGTTTATCTCCTGTTACTGTCTGAATGGGATGTTTTTCACTTAAAGGACAGAATTCATTGGAAAGTGTAAGCAGAAATTAGTGCTTTAAAACACAACTAAGATAGCTAATTTTAACTTATAATTTTTTTTAACGAGCCTTGGGGGAAAAGTATTTGATAATATCGTTTTAAAACTGAATTCAATTGATCCACATGCGTATGAGGATGGCTTGACACAGATGTTCTAGGGGGAAAGCCTCTCTGTCCTATTTGATCACATCAGTTGATATAGGCCTGTTGCTTTCGTTTCTCCAGACATGCATATCTGTGATCAGCCATTCTTCAGTCAGACCCTCCTAAAGTGGATTCTGCCTCGAGTCAGTTGCACTTCAACCATCTGGCCTTTCAGTGGGAGCTCCCTATGGAGCTCAGGTCTTTCTCTTATAAGCCAAAGGAAGATGATCTCTATGAACAGAGGGTAACTATTTTTAGCTTTTTAGCTTCAATAAACAAGTTATTGATCTGGTTCCTGTACCTGTCCACATAAGCTGTGCATACATATAAAGGTGCCATAATTTGCCTGGATTACATTTATATGTTTGGACATTGTATAGTTACCAGGGGAACAGCGATCAGCTCAAGCACTGCAGGTGAGTTTCATGTTCGAATCTTGGATCCTTATGTGCTTTTGTTATAGTCTCTGTGGTATTACATTGGGTAAATCGATGGCTATTCTTTCTCTCCTGACACACCAACAGTGCTTCTATCATGCAGCGGCCGGTGCTTTATTTTCAAGGGATAGGGCACATTTTTTCACCAAGGACCAGGGTCTACTTCTCTAGCCTTCTACACTTCTACTTAAGTTATGCCATCATGAGCACTACATATTTATGAATCCCTGCAATACACAGCCTAACTGCTGTGTATTGTAATTTTCACGCTTGTTCCTGATCCCACCTTGTGTACAGGAGACTATGGCAAATGAAATCAACCATATTATGTTAGAGTCGGAGGGGATAAATATTGGGCAGCAGTTGATTTTCTGCAGTTATTGCAAAAAAGAAGATATATATGAGGAGAAAGTATAGTCACTGAACCAGCTTAGGCCACTGAGAGAGACGTACTGTATGAATAAAGGAAATGTACATTGGTTGTTGGTAAGTAGATGTCACTAGTTGTATCATCTGCAGCCATTTGTCTCATGTTAAAGAGCATGCCCACAGATATGGCTTAGCTTCTGAAAAACCCAGGGAATGGGCTCTCCTCAGTTGTGAATTACTGATAGTATCAATTTATGTGTATAGATCAATAGCATAGGGGCTTGCATTGGTGCCACTTTTTATCATTTTAGCCACTTTTAACCAATTTTTTGCCACATTTCAGCCCCTTTTCACTACTTTTTTCATAACTTTTATACCATTTTGCCACTTCCACCACTTATTTTTCTGCCAGTTTTGCCGCTTATAACCAATTTTTGCCATTATTAACCTCTTTTCAACACTCTTTGTGCAAATTATTGCCAATTTTGAACAAATGGCACCATTTAACATATCCATTTTTCCTCTTTAAATCAATTTTTTCCAATTGTGTCTCCTTTTCACTTTTTTTTTGCCTATTTTTCAAACGCTCTATCTTTTTTGCAACATTTAACCCATTTTCATCATTTTTTTCCATACATATTTTCCACTTCTAACACATTTTTTTTCAATTAAAAACTTATTTCACCACTTTTCTGCCCATTTTTGACACTTTCCTGGCCATTTTGCCACTTCCACCACATCTTTACCACTTTTAACCCATTTTTGCCTCTTTGTAACCCTACTTTACCATCTTTTCTGCAAATATTTGCCTCTTTAAAACCACTTTGCCGGATTTTGATCCTATCTTACCCCCCATTCTGCCCATTTTTGCAACTTCCACCACTTTTTCTACCACTTTTTGCCCCTTTAACCCATTTTTGCATATTTACCCCATCACCTTTTGTGCCCATTTTTCCAGTTTTGACCATATTTAACTGTTTGTTATATCAGTTTTTTGCCTCTTTAAATCCATTTTGCCCTTTTTTACCCCTAATACATTGTCAATACTTGACTGATTTAAATATACTAAGGAAAATAATGACATACCATTATGCACAGTAGAGACATATCATGCATTTTGAATGTCCAGCAGTCCAGCACTAACACTTAAGTCTTGTTTACACTTCTTTCATGAAAACCAAACTTACTTTTGTCATAGTTTTTTTAATCCCAAAACATCTATTTTTAGCTAGTCTTAGTCTAGTCTTCCTCAAGGAAAAAAGGTAGGTGACTCACAATTTTAGTCAGTTTTATCAACAAAACGCTAGTTCAGGGCTACATGGACCTACAATGTTTGCTACAGATACAATGCAGAAGCATAATTCAGGCGTTTGCTTGTTAGCTTGATGCTAATACATAATGGCATTTTCGAAACTAGCTATCAAATTGCCATTGAAACTGTGGCATTTTGAACTTCAGTAATGTTTTATTTGCTTAGATTGTTTCCTAAGTAAACAGCAATAGTATTTTCTTGGCTTCACTACAGTCTGTATATAATAATACAAACGTGTCTCTGGTCGCTCAGTTGGCTAAAGGGCAACACTGACTGGTGCGTTTCTTTGGTAATTAGTAGTGAGAACACTAAAGACAGCGTCAGTTGTCCTGGGACAATACAAGAAAAAAACAAACACTACAACCATTCACTGTCAGTGACACTAGGTGGGTGTCTGGGGCACAGAGTACCTCTTACCAGTGCAGATTTGAAACAACTGTTAAGAGCTTGAAGTCATCTGCTTGGCAAAAGTAGAGGGACTTACATACACTTCTATCTGGCTGGTTTCTCTCAACTACGAAGTCTATGAATTCAAATGTATATTACCCAGAATGCTTCAGAAACCATTGTTTTGTGAAAGCTACAAATTCCTGACAGGTATCTAATTCATTTATGATGAACATGTTTTAGTAAAGTTTCTTCGTTTGATGTTTGGAGGGACCCCCCGCACCCCTAATTAAGAAATCCCCACTACTATAATCTCCAAACTCTCTAGTGCGGTTGCACTCTGCAGAACAGTGAACTTTGGTTGACATAAGTACTAAATCTGTGTGGAATGAGAAATGTAGCTTACCTCCATCTCCTTGCATAAGCGTTGATGGACAGTGTAGATGCTGAGAGACTTGGAGGCACTTTTATCCTTGTGTTGTACTTGGGAACTGATTTGTATGTTGTGTCCAACCTCTCTCCTGTCTTCCCATGGAGAGTATGGATGAGGGTTGTGAGCCTATTGCGTATGATCAGTCAGGCTGTGTTGAATGCACCCCATCTGTCTTTTCATCCCTTCGACTGAGGGGTCTTTAGAAGGCTGACCAGCTCTTGCGTCATTAAGTTCATGGCCATTTCTTGCCTTGCAGGTGTCACAACAGGGGACAGTGGCAGGATCCTTTAGAGGGAAACAGTGTGAAACAGATTACATGTTATACATTGAAACCAGGTTGAAATAAAAACAGGCAGGTCCTTTTAACCTCGAACCAGCAGGAGTGGGCATCCTTTAAAAATTCTGTTTCTGGATGAGATATGACAGATAGAATTACAGGCAGTACTGGGATGGTTGTTAGTGGGTTTACATTGATTTGCAAATTAAAGGTAGAGCTTCTGATGAAGCAAGTTACTGGAAATTCACCCACACTTATAGTACATTTTAAAATACTTTATTTCTATCTTCTTTTTTTAAAGTCATACCCCATTAAAAAAACAACTCATGCTACTGTAATATAAAAATAAATACACTATTACCCTACTCAAACCTTATAGGGTGAAATACTTGGAAATTAAAAATTTAAGCCCTACAATAATAATGGTGGGCATCCCAATACTTTTTTACTTTTATCACTTCTTTATTAATTTTTTCATTATAATGGTGAAATTCAAGGTCAGTGAAGTGACCATATACTGTATGGTTCCTTGCCCATTCATGGTGGAAAAAAAAAAAAGTTCCATGAAGTGTATGCATATTTTTCAATTTTATCTGCTTCTTGGAAGTGATTAACTATCTTTTTTAACCTTAACACATAAGCTTTAATTTGAATTGAATTTGTCCATGGAGAATTAACAATTCTCAGCAGATATCTATGAAAAGACTGCTGTAGCAAAGCATTTTTTGTGTTAATATGACCGGTTAGATTTCTCTGCCTCACTACGACGATGATGACGGTGATTATCATGATGATCAATAAAAAAGGTAAGAGTAGTCATTTCCAAAATTATTAGCATGACTTTATCTAAAGAAACTGGCACTGATAGCCCTCTAAACAAGAATAATGTGTCCCCTTTTCTAAATCTAGCCGTCTGTGACTTGACAGGCTAAATCACAGTAAACTACAGCAGACTCTAACTGCCACGGCTCGCTTCAGAGTGCTGCAACACTTACGCTTGACAGTTGACTGCGTAGTGCGCACGTACGCTTTCAGAAAGTGTCGTTTTCCCTGTTTACACGGAGACAGAGACGAGGGCGTTTTGCAAAACTTCTCTCCGGAGCCCGTTTCCAAATTGATCTGTTTTCAGGTGCCAAAACGCCATTCTCGTGTAAACGGACAGCCAAAACGCTACAAAAGTTTTGCGTTTTCACCTGAAAACGTTGTTGTGTAAACAGGGCATAACTCTCTCTCCAGATTCACTCGCCAGCCTCTCCCCTCAAAGCCTCACTCCCACAGCCCTCACGCCTCCACGGAATCCCCTCTCACCCCGGACCTTGGATTCCCCCCTCCCTCCACTGCCCCTCAATAAATCTTTTAAAACTGCTTCAACTATGTCCGGTTCTGCAAATTGGGTCTAACATTAAAACCACGATCTTCGGATCATAACATTAATGGGCGTATGTCCAAATATGGTTCCTCCATTTTCACGCTAATATTTCAGTAATGTAACTAAAACTTATCCGGATCTTTAGCTCTACTAGTCACCTGTAATGTGTGAGTTTCATCAACATCACGGTTAGTTATGATTCTAGGGCCATTTGTTTGGGACTGAAAGAGATGCAAAACTGCATTTTTCGAGTTCTGGAGGAAACAAGAAGTTTTAGGCGCTATGGGCTATTGCTAATTGGTCAGATGGTGTGATGTCACGTTCTGTGACGTTGGCTGATCTCCACTCATTGGCTGAGGAAAATCATGCTGGTTCTACTGTATCACAGAGAGTTGGGGGGAAGTTATGAAACAGGCCAATCAAAGTGACCATATACATGGTTCCTTGCCCAATGAGGGTTAGGGTTAGGCATTTGTTTCATGCAGGAGACAGTAGATACATAGATAACTAGAATGGCTGTCTGAGGTGGCAGACCCACGCCTAAGCAGCGCAACCGAGGAACTCACACTCCCATCGATTGCTATGGTGTTCAAAATTCGAAGTGCGAAAAAAAACTAACGGGTGCGCAGATCATCGCCAAAATCTGATTGATTCTTCCCTGTCACTATCCCAATATTCCCTGAAAGTTTGGTGAAAATCCGACTTTTCATTCTTGAGTTATCTTGTACACATACAAACAAACGAACAAAGATACGGAACCCTTTACATAACCCCCTGCCGATTTCATCAGCGTGGATAATAAAGCTTAATGACTTTCACAATATGAAAAAGATGGAGAGAAATACAGAGTAGGATCCTTTCCTTTTCAGATGTAGATTTAAATACATGACTTCAGTCCACAGTACACCCAGTCAGCTTCATTCTGCATGTGTCTTGGTTTCAAATGTGTCACTACATGACAGTTCCCATTGTGGATATTGTGGTTTCAATTAAACAGGAGACTGAAAAAGCTGCCCATTTTAATGTACACACTGTTTAACTCATCCAGGCTCCATCTCATATAATGAAGTAAATCCTTTGAAACAATGAAAGCCCAGTTTGAGTGGTTGAGCTGTGGGCTGGTGAGCCAATATGCTGATGATATTGTCCTCTACTTATCAGTTAAAGTAGTCAGTGATTGGTCTGTAAAATAAGACATGTTTCAGCAGCACTTCAGCTCATGTTTGTCTGCTAGAAAAGTAATTTTAAAACAGAAAACTAGTTAAAAATGAAGAAAATGTCATTTAGAGAACAAAAGTGTGTGATATTTGTTTCATAAATATCGAGACTTTTCTACAGTTAGCAAAACATATGATGAAAGTAGGGACATTTGCAATCCCCAGGAACAAAATATTGACACACGCATTGATTCAACATTAAACATTTACTTACTTAAACTATGAAAACGTATGCTCCATTTCTTTTCACAGTCCTTTCATTACTTTTCAAACTAACAGAATCGACTCTGTTTTATGTAGCTCTGTGGCTGTAAACTCCCTGAGGCACAGGAAGAGTGCAGAGGCCATCACTTATCACTTGGAAAAAGACAGGGTACCCATCAATGCAATGCACAACTGGGGTTTAAAGAAAATGATTAATACTCTTAACAAATGTTATATAATCCCCTCCTGCAATTGCTTCTCAAAAGCTCTCTGCATGCCCTGTATACTTAATGTGAAGGAAGAATTCTAAACGGTCTAAAGGAAGCAGATTTTTTTTTACCGTTACTCTTAGGAGATGAAGTTCATTACAACACATGTTAACAATGGGAAGCCTGCAAAGTCCTTTTTTTCTCCTCAAGAGAGCACTAGCTATGGAGGAGCTGGGAGCTGTTGGAATGGATTGTGCTGGAGATAAAAATGGTCTACATTAACTGTATGGGCCTTGGTGTTTTCTTACAATGGTGGCAGGTTGCCTTATACTTTCAGCAACATAAGCGCACTGGGCACAGTAAAGTCCTATCTACTCCTATGGCTATCATAATGGCGTAAATAACGTGTAAATAATGATGGTATGATGCATTAACAGGTAGTACTGCCCTTGGATTTTACATTAGTGTTCCAACATGTCTTTGTCATCATGTTCTCTACACAGGCCATAATAACAGGCATGTATTATTGAATGCATACACTGTCATGACTTTGTGTTTAAGCTAAGGTTTTATTATAGTCCTTTATATTTGCTGTTTTACAGTGCCAGTAAGAAGTATTCACACCCTTTATTAAGTAAATAAATCAATGATTGTCAATATGATTTGGCCTTTTTGACCAAAAAAATGTATTTAATGTCAAAGTAAAAACAGATTTCTACAAAGTAATGTAAATTAAAAAACTTGAAAGTTAAAATAAGTGACTGCAGAAATATTAATCCCTTTAAGTCATTATTTAGTAGTTTTACGTTTGACTGCAATCAGAGCTCTGAGTCCATGTGGATTGGTCTTAGTCAGGCTTGCACATCTGGACAGTACAATTTTACTCCATTCTTCTTTGCAAAACTCCTCAAGCTCTGTCAGGTTGCATGGGGGTCAGGAGGGAACAGACCTTTACCAGACCTTAATTCACTATTGAATTAAGGTCTGGGATTTGGCAACTCCAGATCATTAACCCTGTTGTCTTTAATCCTTTTTTGTGTAGCTTTCACTCTACGCTTTAGGTCATTGTCTTGCTTGAAAATAAATCTCAATAGTCATAGTTTTCTTGCAGACTGATTAAGATTGTCCTCCAGGATTTTCCTATATTTTGTTGCATTCATTTTACCCTCTACTTTTACAAGCCTTCAAGGGCCAGCTGCCAAGAAGCATCCCCACAGCATGATGGTGTGTTTGTGGTAATGTGCAGTGTTTGGGGTCTGCCAAACATAGCATCTTGTCTGATGGCCTAAAGGCACCATTCTGTTCTCATCAGACCAACGAACTTTCTCCCACTTGACCACGGGGCCTCCCACATGCCTTTTGCCAAACTCTTGTCAAAAATTGAATCTGAGTTTCCTTCAACAGTGGCTTTACCTTTGCCACTCTCCCATAAAGCCTTGACTGGTGAAGAACTCGGGATACAGTTGTTGTATGCAGCGTACTGCCCATCTCATCTGCTGAATCTTCTATCTTTCATTGTAGTTATAGGTGTCTTGGTGGCCTCTCACACTCGACTCCATCTTGCACAGTGACCATCCAGACACAGGTTTCTTTAAAATGCAATCACTTAAGACAGTGGTTCTCAAATGGGGGTACGCGTACCCCTGGGGGTACATGAAGGCACTCCAGGGGGTACGTGAGATTTTAAAATATATCCTGGCTATTTCAGAAAATAGTGCCTTTCTATGCATGTCAGGGGCGACACGATGTTGCGAGTATATTAGGTACATTCTAAAATCACATTCGTGCTGCAAAAGTCTGCGGTGTGTTTTCTCCTGTCCTCTGATAAACAGTGATATTTATTGGAGCGGAAGATAAAAGGTTTCTCCCTTCCTATCCTTCACTCCATGCGTAACGCGACACTTTTACGCACAGCCAGGACATCAGTGCCGTTTTTTTTTTTTCACAGTTTCATTCACTGTGCCAGCCAAGTTTGTAAGAGGAGGAGCTGACTTTTCATTTATTCTATGTCAAATATGATCAATAAGAGTAATATTGCACAGCTGAGGGTCGCTGTGAGAGGTGTTAACTCCCCCACAGCGCACAGATTGGCTCACCTGTTTGTGTGACTGGTCAGAGGAGACTGTGTTGGTAAATATTTCACTGGACTAGACTCCCGTTAGTTTAGAAATAGTTCCAGCTGTGCGAGTAGCGCATTTGCGCTTATGTGGACATGTCTGGCTGCCTGCTGCCTGTCGCCCTCTCTACCAGGCTACATGAGGCAAAAACACAAACACTGACTACGGACAGATACGAGGAGAGGACAAATATCAGGTGGTGTTAGAGAGGAGGACATTTTTGTTCCTCCGTCTGCCTTAAAAATTGGCACCACCATGTGCGCATGTCGGAGCGAAACTTTGATAAAAAATCTGCAGCAATGTCGCACTGCGAAATGGTGTTGCAGGTGTGGAGGCTTGCATTCATTCGCCACAGGTTCAAAAATAAATATTTTGTGTGAATAATTTGCGCAAAAAATTTGCGTCTGGAGTGGAAAGACTTACGTTTATGAAGTGGAGTTTATATTTTGTAAATTAATTAAATTTAATCACCCTAAAACCCCCTGTGTCTCCCCCGTTGGCAGAATGGTTTGGCCCACACTGGCACATGCCTGTCAATCACTGTATTCACAATCACTCCATTCATAAAAAAGTTCATGATTTATTTTTTGTGAGGAAATGCTGATCTATAACTAAGTTCATGATTTCAGTTTGAGAAGAACTTTATTATGATCCAAAAAGGGGCACTAAGCTGTCTTTTTTATAATTAGTTAATGATTTACAGGTTTTTAGTTCTTTCTAGCTCTATGTTTTTATTTCCAAATCGTTCCAGAAAGACCACTGGAGCCGAGCAGAGTTTTTCACACTTCTGGGTTTAAATGGTTTTATGCCTTTCCACTCACTGTTTTCAATACATGAATTTGAATTCCCACATTTAGTGATGAGAAGATGTGCCATGAATTTAGTCAAGCATTTTTAACATTCAAAATGTTTGGAAGAAAATATTTGTAATTTGAAAGTGTTTATCAGTTACATAGTTTCATAAATCAGATGGCTGTCACAGCACTGTTTAATGTCTTTCTTTATGGCCAAAAAGCTTTGCGCTGTTTAGGGGGTACTTGGCTGAAAAAATACTTTACAGTACATGACTGAAAAAAAAGATTGAGAACCACTGACTTAAGACACACTCACTGCACTCAGGTGATCCCTATTTCACTAATTGTGAGACTGCTGGCACCAATTGGTTTGAATTAGATGAGTCACTTTATAGGAAGTGAATATTTATGCAGTCACTTATTTTACCGTACATATTTTTAGTTTTGTTACTGTTAAATCCCTTAGTTCTCTGTCAAGTCTTTAATGTTTTATTTAAAGGTTTTTTTGTCCACAGAGAGTATGCACAGTTGTTATAGGTCAGTTACACCTTTTAAGTGGACTATTGTCCCAGTGACAAGCATCAGGAGAGAATTGATTTATTAAAGAAGTTTGTCTGACTACACTACTTTCGGTGGCAGTATACCTCCTTTAGGCTGGAACCCACTGGACCTTCTCCCGCTTGCCTCTGCAACAAGTTAGCATGGCAAAATGACGAACAGTGACAATATGCTCAATTTTACAGCTTTGTACAGTTTGAATTCACACTACACTGAGTAAGCTTGGGTTCAACTGAGCTTGCAGCCACCACAATATGGCTGTGCCCACACATCAGACAAATTTAAATAGATATTTTTCCCAAAAAACTTTACTGTGTTTTTCATTTTGTTTCCAATTGCAACAACTTTCCGTTTTGTTTTTTTCTTTTGTTAAATAAATCACTTCTTTTTTTGTTTATTCTGGTCTTGGTTCCCGTTCCTTGTTATTTTGGGGCCGTGACTCACACATACCAAAACAGCTTCTCTACAGCATGTTAAGTGAAAATATTCTAAAGTTCAGTTTAAAGTCGGCTTCAAAAATTCCATCAAAGCCTGGTAACTGCTGCTAACACAGTGAGGAGCAATACTTTGACAAATCAATATGGTGTAGCAACATTGACTGGCTTTTAAAGATGCCTCTCTGTTTTGTTTGCCCTCCAGGCTCTTTTAAAATATTTTGAGTTGCTTCTCAGTTTCATTTTCTAGTGCTAGAAAGAGGCTAAGCTAAACCCAACCCAAACATGTTTGTTTCGTATGCCTTGCACTGCATTGAGTGGGGTATTGACGTGTCTGCCAGCTCCAACTTTCTGAGTCTGGCTATGAGGGCCACATAATTACAATGGCAATGGTGAATATTTAGACGCAGTTGTGACAGGTGGATGCAGAACTTCATGAGAACATTGGGAAAGGGTTTGGAAGAGACTAGAAAATAGAAGTGAGTATACCATGACATTAACACTGTAGGAATAAAACTTAAGTCCTGGTCCAAAATAGCCCTGCAGCAATGAGGATTCAGTAGTCCAGCAGACAGAAACCCTGAAAAAGTTTGAATTACTGTCCTTACCAGAAAACCATAAAATACACATTTTCTATCCATGTGACATGGTTGTGTTTGTGTCAATAAATCCTATCAAAGGTTAGTGTAGCCAGTTGAGTTTCCAGGAAGTTGCCTGAGGTGTTCAACTAAGATTGGCTACCTACCTGATCTGAGACTGGACCTTAGTTTATACCAACGTCCCAGCTTTATTACAAGCAGCTTTTGGGGCATTTTAGCTAACACAGTATGTTTGTATGTTCTTCTAACAGTGACTTATGGAAATAGCAAGACTAACTGCTGTTTGACTTGAGTACAATAATTTTTTACTGTTTCCATCTCTGCTTTTAAGGCACTTGTTTGTTTACTGGAGACCAGATTGATCATTTCTGATGCCTTTTAGGTAGACAAGGAATCTAAACACTGCTTGGCTTTTGCAACACAACATCAAGCAGATTTGTGGTTCAAGCTGAAATGTTTGATCTATAATAGATTGTTAGCTGCCAACAGAAACAAGAAAAAAATCCAGAGTATTTTGACATGAATGTGTGCAAGAGCTTCTTCAAGTTACCCCTGCACAGGCATTACCCCATTCAGAGCTGGCAGCCAAAATACTGGACTCACCCTGCATTTACTTCAAAAGAGTTTTGGCTAATTTGAGACACATTCTAAAAAAATTTCCGCAAATTTGCAAGACAGTCAGTCCCTTTTAAAACTATTCAACTCCTTTTCTATTTCTGGTTACTATTACACTATGAAGACAAAAGAACACTTCAAGCAACTCAGACTTTTTAAAGTACATATTTTTTTAATTGACATTATTTTGAACAAATCTGTTTTCAATTTGACATTAAAGATTTTTTGTATTTTTTTAAATAAAAAAGCCAATCTATATTGACCATGATTGACTTATAAATCAATAAAAGGATAAAACATCCAAAGGGGTGAATACTTTTGATTGGCACTGTATAGTTTATGTGTGATTACAGTGTAAATTATTCTGTATCAGGGACTATCCAGTTAAGAGAAGGGCCTTTGGAACAGGAGAAGACACTGTAGCACTCTGTCTTTGCATTAAAAAGCCATGCCATAAGTTTGGTACACCACCAAAAAAACCAGGCCAGCTCTGTGTTTATTTCAATTTAGTCAAAAAGTTTGGAGGGAAATGGCAAAACTTTCTCTGGCAGAGCCACAATTTTGAGATGGCAGTGTCCAAGCCAATTTCACTTTTATCAGACTTAGTAATATTGTCTAAGGATCATTTTCAAAGCATGTGTGCTTATACAAAACGTGTGTATGTGTGCTTGAATGTGTGTCTGTGGGCATTCAAGCTCACTAATATTGGAAGCTGTTCCTTTTGGAGCACTGCCAACCGAGAGGCAGCCAACACAGCACGGGGAAGATAGAGAGAAGAACAAAGTAAACAGAGTACATACACTGGAGAGAACCGTGACGCCATTGCAGCAGCATTAGGACACACATTCACCTCCACAAATTTACACATTACAGCAAACGCACAGACATATATGCAGACCCCGTCATTCTGTTCCCATATCTAGCCCACTTTTCTCCCTTCTTGCTCTCCCATTGTCTCCCCTGTATACAGAGAGGAAATGATTTACCATTGCTGCACCGCTGTTTCAGAGAGCGCAGCTTTTGATCTGTAGATGCTACATCTTTTCAAGTACACAAGCCAGTTGTCAGTCAAAAAAAGCACACCACCATTAGGGATTGAAGTGAGAAAGATCTGTTGGGTTTGATGGATGATCAGGACAGTTGCAAATGAAAGCGGGAGCCACATGGAACAACAACAAACCAGATGCATGTGTGAATAACAGCAAACAATCCTTCTTGATTGCAAATAAAGGCACACCTGCTAACCTTTAAATGGATTTATAAGAACCTGGATGCAGATAGTGCACAACAGATTGATGAGAGTAGATCGGCAGATGTACACTGATTAAGATCCAGTCGACACGTAGGTGGATATTTTTGAAAACTGAGGTTTTTCTGTCTTTTCTCACACATACAAATGGCATTTTAGGTCACTCAAAAAGAGCCTTTTGAAAAACTCCAAGTTATAAAAAAATTTGTTTACAGCATTTATGTATAGACCTGGAACATAAATGGCGATATGGGTTTGTAACATCACACTGTGTGCCAGTTCTTGTGTGTAAAACAGCGCCTCTTTAAATGTTAAGTGGTGAATGTGAAGGGAATCTACGGCTGTGAACAATTTCCCTCTTTTTGCTATTTCAAGGGGAGACAGTAGAAGTTTTGCATCCCCTTGTAAAAAATATATTGAAAATTAGCCAATCAGATGAGACTATGGTGATGACGCTGCCTCAGTTTGATTAGTTGGGACTTGGTGTAGGGAAGCAATCTGCTTTGCACCAATAAAATCATCGCCCAGAGGCAACAACTCAAAACTAAATCTGGTAATGAAACAACTTCAAAACCAGCATTATGACTTAGAAAAAATGTTTTAAGATGCTGTTGTGTCGCTTTATTTGTGTCATCTGGATTTACCAGTGTTTCATAATAAGATCACTAAAATAGCTCTTGTTTTATTGTCCTTTTTTGTGTGCAGAAATGAACAGATTCAGATAAAGTTGCCTAAATTGATGAGATTGTGACTGTTTGTATCCAGCTGTCATTCTTTAAGATGATATTCTGTCTGGTTTTGAGTGTGGAAATTATTTGAGTTGGAGCATTGAACCAGGTGTGTGTGTTTGATTGCTTTAATTTAATTTGCTGAAAGGGAAAGAGAGAGAGAGAGAGAGATACCGTGTCATATTGGTGTCATGAGTGTAATCTGGTGTGTGCAAGCTTTACATTTGTATGACTTTGTGTAAAACAGGAGCTAATAGAAAACGTGGTTATGTTCTCTCATTTGGCTTGCTTAAAAAAATGTTTCCATGCAATGCTACTGCTTTAGCCATACTAAGGCCAGAATTATAGTTGTTAGTTCACTGTATGTTCACGTATGCATCAGGCTGCAACATGACTGTTTTTCTAAAATACATGCCTTTACACTACAAGTGTTACTGGAGGACAACTCTAGAGGGCTCATGAGAAAGCTCAGGTCATAAACAATTACACTACCTGTTGTGTGGGATGTAAACTACAAACATGGAAACAGTGAATATGGTGATAATTCTGAGATTTTATCTTGTATAGTAAACAGAAATAATCAATAGTTACAATACATCAGCTCAGACTGATGACAGGTGGCCATGTCTGAAATGCTGGAAATGCTCCAGGTGTATTGGTTTATTGGTGACAGCATAACTGGTCACTGTCACCTGAGTGTTTTTAGATGTTGTCACTGGAGTGGTTTTCTGTAAGTAGTGGGTTTCACTTCTGACTTTGGCCTAGGAGTTCAAGGCCATCTTGGTCAAGGCACAATCAGGGCAAGGTCCTTTACACCATTGGTTCTCAATCTGGGGTCTGGGACCCCCCAAGGGGGGCGCCAATGATTTTAGTGAGGGCTTGATGCTTTGTCTTCTCTAAGGCTGCCAAAATTAAATTAGCAAATATTGACTGAAACCATGATAAATCATTCATTAAGTGGTTTATACAAAGGTCTTTTGATAACAAAATCATGTATAGGCCTTTTTTAGCGTTTTATTAGTGAAACAATAAAAATCTAGGTTGGTTTTTGATGGCAGTGTGTCACTTTTTCTTCTCTCTTGGGTCCTGGGGGGGGCTCCACTTTTCTTAGTTATATGTAGGGGGGCTCCAAGGAAAAATGGTTGGGAAACACTGCTTTCCACCATGAACTCCAGTCTATCTCTCAGATGTATGTCGCCTTGTACAATAAGGTTCAGGGAAGGGTTAGGACACCAGAAGTTAAAAACCTGACCTGCAAAACCTGGTTACGAAACGTTAAATAAAGTTAAGTAAACAGTCTGTGTACAGGTAAAATAAAGCTTGTCCTCCATGAAAACATTCTAACGCAGACAGGGTAGCTTATGTAGCTCTGTTAGCTGTGTAATCAGTGTAGCTAACAGACCTACGGAGCTAATGGAGCTAAAGCTAAGCTCACAAAGCAGCTACGTATCTAAGTTAGATATCTACGTTGTTAAGTTAGCTTTAACTAGGTTTGCTAAAGCTAACTTAGCTATAGATATTAGAGCTACATAGCAAACATAGACCCAGCTCAGGTTGGTTGCACAACTGCGTTTTTGCATTTTTGTGTGCACAAAAAGATGTGGGAACATAACATGAGAATGGGAATGTTTTTGAATACAGAAGGAAAACCTAATTTTTTAAAAATACCTTAATTTGAGTAGACTGGGTCTCAGGTTCAAAACTCAAAGCAGTGTGAACAGACTGTAGAAGAAGTACCATCAACCATCAGAGGCCTGATGTCTGTTAAGTAGATCATGACAGCTTATTGCAGATGTTAGGGCTACAATGATTAGCATGAGGGGATAAATCCATATGACCAAAAGTTAATGCAATACGTAGAAGACTAGACAAGGCGGAGAAAAAAACCCCGGCACATTCAGGTGCTGGACCTGTTGGGTGCAGTCCTACTGGGCACAGACATTCAAATAAAGGTGGAGAAGGTTTTATTCCCCTTTTTCCAGCCTACCCTCTTGCCGAGGAGACAGGCCAGTAAATAATTCAACATGTTTTCTTCCCCCGCGCTCTCTCCATAGACATCATCTTTGGCCAAGCTCTATCTGTAAGGTGCTTTCAGGGAGCTTTGTCCTTGTTTATTGGCTCTTTCCTTGGAGAGAAGCAAAATCAGGTCAGATGTGGTCATTTTTGCTAGCAATACAAAGCTGCTGTGTCCTGAGCTGTCCAATTTGTTTTTTCCACATCAACAGGTTGACAAAAAATTCCCAAACATAGCATACAGTTGTCAGTCAATACTGTAACTGGAGGGGATTTACAGACTACAGAAAATTACTAATTTCTTTGATGGGTTTGCCATGACCTGATATTGAGGACTTATTAGCATTAGCAGTCATCATCTATTTGGTAGAGGGTGAACAGAATTTTGACTCTGATTTAGGAAAAAATAGAACTGATCATGTTCGTTGGCATTATCTGACTAAGTATGTACTGTGCATTCAGTAAATATTCAGACCCCATTCTCTTTTTTCAGTTTTGTTTTGTTGCAGCCTGATGTGACAAACGTGATTTTTTTTTCTCTGCCAAATCAGGACAAAGGAAAAAGAATTTTAGAAGTTTTTGCACATTTATCAGAAAGAAAAAAAACTGAAATATCACACTGATGTTGACTTTGCTCACCTGGATTGATTCGTCTTTACAAATCTTCTCAAGCGCAGTCAGGTTGGATAGGCACTGTTAGTCAACAGACATTTTCAAGCCCAACCAGGGCTCTGGCTGGGCCACTCTACAACATTACAGAGTTGCCACTCCTGTGTTGTCTTGGCTCTGTGCTTAGGGTCACTGTAATGGCCTGAGACCATGGAACAGGTTTTCATCAAGGATATCTTTGTCCTTTTCTCCATTCAGCTTTCCCTCAACCCTGGCCAGTCCCCCAGTGCCTACAGCTGAAAAACACCCCCACAGCCTGATGCTGCCACCACCATGCTTCACTGTTGGGATGGTATTAGGCAGGTGATGTTCCTGGTTTCCTCCAGATATAACATTAAGAACTGAGGCCTTAAAGTTCAATCTTGGTTTTCTAAGACCAGAGAATCTTGTCTGATGAAGGTTCCCATCGAACCTGACAGAACATGAGAGGATTTACAAAGAAGAACGGCATTAAAATCCCCATATCTGGCATGCAAAAGTGTGACTATATGTATGTATGTAGTTTTTTCTTTTTAATAAATTTGCAAAAGAATTTAAAATTCTGTTTAATCTTTGCCAGCTTTTGTCAGGTGTACAGTTTTCAGTGAACGCCTCCGAAACGCTGAGGCGTGCAGGTAGAATTGACTTTTTTAGGCCTTCCATGGCAAGAGGCAGAGGTCCATCAAGACCAAAAGCTCAAGAACAGTTCTTTCCCTCTGCTGTCAGTCTTATGGACAGTCCACTGGCCCTCAGGGGCAGGCACTAGACCTCAGAACCAGCAGACAGAATAATGCATGTCCATACAGACTTATGTGTTACATTAACACTCACTGAACTTAAAATGCACTATAAGCTATTCACCAGCAAACCTGCATGTCTGTACAGTCTCTCCTTTGTACGTACTCTTTGCAATGTTTGTATTGTATTTTTTTGTGCTTACTATATACATATATTTCTTATTTTATCTTTAATAGCCTCCTTATATTTTCATTCTTTATGTGTGTTATCTGTTTTACACTGAACACCAAGTCAAATTCCTTTAATGGGAAAATGTACTGGACAGTTAAACCTGGTAGTAATGTTGATTCTAATGGAGTACTGAGTGTAGATTAATGAGAATAAAAAAAAATTTAAAAATTGTAGCATCAGGCTTCAGCATCACAAACTGTAAAACTGTAAACTGTAAATAAGTATCAGCCAAATCTGGCCCCACTCAGCGCCCCCTTCAGGTCTGGAGTGCTTCTGATGCACTCACTGGATGTGTTAAAGTTTTATGATGCATTTGCTTTCTAGGGTCAGTGGCTGATGGTGGCAGTATGTTTGCTGTAAACTCATCTATTTGGGATTTCTGAAATTTCTGACTTACAAAGAGAAAATATATAATAGCTCTGACATGAAAAAAAGCTTCCAGGTGCCAGGTACAGAAATAGCGACAGGTAGAATTACACTTCAATTGAACTCTGATTTTGGTGCCAGGTGGCATCTCCATGCTTAGAGGACAAAAAGTGAGGACACGTGTCATAGCAGCCCACTTTATTTTACAGTTTCTGAATAAATGAGGGAAACAGGAGGCGAGCAGTGAACATGAGGAGAAAATGTGGGGTTGTAGGTTATTTTTTCTAATCTACCTCAATTTTCTGTGTCAACATTGATTGTGTTACTCCTTAGCAACACATCCTGCTCCTTTAATTGGTGCTTGAGCATCCGCTTTTCTGTCTCCTCAGCACCTGATAATGTTGCTGTGACAGTTGGCTGTTTGATTTCTATGAATTGCTTCATAATGATTGACAGTTTGACAGGGCCTGTAATTGGCTGCCTGGTCTCCTCAGTCACCAAGAAATAATAAGGATGGTGATGGGAGTGGGAGCCTTCATGACTATTTGTTATACAAAGTTTTAGAATTTAGACACTCTCTTTATTAAAATTCATTCATTTTCACTCTGTAATTTTTTACCATTTTTGGCAATTTGTTTGTCTGCCAGCCTGAAAATTAATTTGTGACCTGTTGGCACAACAGCGACCAAAATTACTTTTTTTTTTTTTTTTTGAAAATCCAATCCATTTTATTTAAAAAGCACATTTAAAAACATTAATGTTTATTAAATTGCTGCGATGAATGAATGGTAATGTTTTCCTTCACTGAATGAAGGAAAGCAATCATTTACTTACCTTAAAGCTTCTAACAGGTTTGAGCACATGTCAAATATTTAGAGCAGGGCAAGGGTTCAAGCTTTATGTTTTAGGAACAAATCAAGTGAGAAAACTGAACAAACATCCCATGAAAATGTCCTTTTGGGGCCTTTATTCTGGGCAGTGGCAGAGTACAGAGCACAATCCATGCATTTCCACACAGCTTTCAGCATCACACATTAAGATTGGAAAAGCCACTCATATAGTTCCTTTTCATAATAAAAAGTTATTTCACAATCTTAAAGACTTCTGTTTTCCTTGTCCTGGTTCTATTCATCATTTGTAATCACTATGTATGACACTACAGGGGCCTGCAGCACGTACAATGCGTTTAGAGAGTAGTCAGATCCCTGCCACTTTAAAATGTGTCTTTTTTGTCATGTTACAGCCTGATCTTACAGTCGATCAAATTTAGTTTTTCTCTCGTTAATCTATACTCAGTACCCCATGATGACAAGGTAAAACAGAATTTTAGAAAATTTTGAAAATTCATTTAAAAAATGAAATATTAAATTGACATAACTATTCAGACCCTCTCCAAACAACACTTGAAATTCCATTTCTCTGGATGTTTGCCAAGATGTTTCTACACCTTGATTGGAGTCCAGTTGTTGTAAATCCAAATGAATGGACTTGATTTGGAAAAGCTATCAAAGGTCTCACAGCTGACAGTATGCAGTTTTCAAAGACACGATTGTTGCAAGGCACAGATCTAGGAAAGGCTATAAAAAAATCGGTTGCACTGAAGGTCCAGTTGCCTTTTTTAATACTCGGATGGAAAAAGTCTGGCACAACCAGGACTCTTCCAAGATCTGGCAGCCTGACCAAACAGGAATCGGGGGAGGACAACTTTAGTAAGAGAGATGACCAAGAACCTGATGGTTGCTCTGACTGAGCTCCAGAGATCCTGTGTGGAGATGCAACAAAGTTCCAGAAGGACAATCATCACTGAGGCCCTCCACTGATCTGGGCTTTTATGGCAGAAGAGCAAGAAGGAAGCCTCTCCTCAGTGCAAAAGATGTAAAAGCCTGCTTCAAGTTTGGCAAAAACACCATGTGAAAGCCTACCTTACTTGGTTGGAGTAAGGTGCAACAACATGGATCGCAGCACAGTTGGTGTAAATTGGAGGTTGTGTCACAGTGCCAGTTATGTCCTTTTTGGAGTATTTAGTAAGTTGCTGTGTCTAACTTTTATTTGCATGGTTTTGTGTGGTTTAAATGGAATGATTTCTTTTTCATTTTAATCACTGATGTGTTTTAGTTGGACTGAAGGACGCTGGGCTGATTTTAAAGATGCACAGGTGCGACAAACAGAAGAGCAGACTGAGAACGGACTCAAGCGAGCATGAGAGATGGGAGACAAAAGGAGGACGAGTCGGAGGAAGATGGAGACAGAACAAAGAGAGCCAGACGTGGACGTGTGGCTGGAGGACCAGAGCAGAGTCTGTGACAACGGGCTGTCAGAGCTAAGTAAAGGATAGCGTCAAGTCTTCTGCTGATCAGGTGTGTGTGTGTGTGATTGTAGTGTCACTGAAGACAGCTTCCTTCCTGCAGCTGCCGGTACGAGTGGGGAGGACATGCAGCAGACTGGAGCCGGGCCACGACTGCACTGAGGCATGGGTTGAGGACCGCAAGGAAGCGTCGAGACACGTAGGAGGCTGGATACAACGCCCATAACAGCTAAGTGAAGGAAAGAGATCAAGCCTACTTGTCCTGAAGTGTGTGTGGGTTCTTGTATTGTTTGCTGTGCCGAGACTGAGCCACTCTCCCTCCTCTACAGCGCTGCGGAGCACCAGATGAGCAGCAGGCGGCCACGGAGACAAAGTGGTATGGAAGTCCAAGAAGGGGACGGTGCTGCACCCACACAGACCTTCATCTTCTGCTCTCTGTAAAACTCTCTGTTAATTTTGGCAGCTATTTTTAATTAAGTTTTAGTCTTTAAATGAAATGAAATGTCTTTTAGTTTTAGTCCCATTTTAGTCATTTCTACCCTTTTTAGTTTTGGTCTAGTTTTAGTCGACGAAAACTCAAAACATTTCAGTCTAGTTTTAGTCCATAAAAAGTCCTAATATTTTAGTCTTTACTTTTATTCCAAGCATTTATTTTCTTGCCTAAATCTGGTACCAAATCATGATAGTGTGTTCGCTGCACTCTGCCAAACCTTGGTTCCCTGCTTTCTACAACTTAGAGGCAGAATAGATACAGATGCATTGTATTTAGACAGATTTACCCACAGTGAAGAAATATCACAGATTAAGAATGTCTGACAGAAACTACATTGCATTTTAGTCTCTTTTTAGTCATTTTGACAAAAACTAAAAGTTTTTGTCAGTTTTAGTCATCACAGATCTATTTTTGTCAGTTTTAGTCTAGTTTTTGTCATGAAAAAAAGGCTGTTGACAAATAGTTTTAGTCGACAAAATTAACATTGAATCACACCCAGCTGTGTGAGAAGATACTACTGAAGTGCTATAAAAACATAACAAGCACACATGAAGCTGTTGTTCCAAACTGCAGGAGTTGGAGATGGGTTGACTTGCTTCGATTTGTCTCTTTCTTTGTCCTTTCATATGCACTTTTGTTCCTTTACCATGGGTAAGGAAACTGTTTATAAATAAATGTGCTTCCTTTTGTCCCTCTGACCTGTTGACTCCGGGCTCGGCTACACCCCATTTGTGATGTAGTAAAATGAAACACACTTTGGCATATGTCTGGCGTCAATACAAGGCATTTTATTCTGAAATTTGACCAGTTATTTTTGTTTGGTTGCAGAAAAACTTCCCACACCACTCAGTCTGCTCTGTGCTGAACTGATGGGTATCATCTAGCAAAAATAGAAGCTCTGCGTATCTGCTGGAGAGGGCTCAGAACTGCCGGAGCTGTGATCGAGTAGAGAGGTATTGCAGTGGAGTTGGTGGAAACACTCTCATTGACTAAAACTGAATCCTGTCTGCTCCGTTGCCATGACAGAGTGGAGACAGACCAAACATGTATCTGATGGAATTTAGGAGTTAGACTGAAGCCTTTGAAGTATTGGCTACTGGCTCCACTCCCACCCACAGTCATCTGCTGCATGTCAAGCCTCCTCTCCAGAACGCCTGTCATTGATTCCATTCACCCAACAGCCCAAAAAAATTATCTAAAAAAAAAACACCGTAAAATATTTATATACATTTAGCTCAAATGCACATTTTCATATAAACTAGACGTAAAGGAGAGGCGTACAAAGAGAAGTTAATACAATGTTAGAGTTTGCTGCTTCATACTTTGCAAAGATGCTTTGAACCCAACTTTGTAAACTGTAGAAAGTAAGAAATGAAGAGTTTGAGTGACAAGGTTGCTGATGAAATTAACTAGCTAAAACAAAGTTTTAATGGTGCATCCTATTTACTATATCTGAGAGGAACTGGGAAGAGGGGGTCTCCCCAGAGAAAGACGTACCTCGAGGGCATCAAACTTTGCCGTGCAACTACTGCGGAGGCAGTTTGCAAAGTCAGACAATATTGAAGAAAAAAGAAAACGCCATTGTTGGGCCTGTTTCTTCTTTTATTTGGCAATGTTGTTAGGGAATTCAAGTTCACATTTAAACACGATGACTTGTATGGTGAAATGACAGGCCATAGAGTTCTTGTTACACATGTTTGAACATTTACTGCTCCTTCACTCAGTCTCATGGTTCAGAAATAGTCATTGTACACTTACATCTGTGCTTGAAGGCTACCACTCTGAAATAGATTTGTTATTAAACTATGAATGATCCTATTGTAAAGCATCTTCTCCTTGGAGATCGACACCGACATACAGGAATAGCATTGTGCCATATGTAATGATTTCATTTTATGGATACATTTATGCTTTCAAAGGGTGAGTTCCATCCTAAGAAACCCATTTCTTTAGCAGTTATTTTTTAGTACATTGTTATCATTGCTGGGTAAAATGCAGTTTAATTGCATGGTTAATCAAAAGCCAAATTTTCCTCCAAGGCCACTAAACGGTATGGGAAGTAGAACAGGAAGCGCAGAGATGATATAGAATATTAATAACCAGTTGGGATAAGAGTGTGAGAAGCGGATCCAATTTCATGGATGTATCACTCTAAAAATGCTAGGGCATGTCTGGCTGATCATTCTCTATTATTTCACTGCTTTTGAGCTGAAGGAAAACCACTGTATTTCTAATAAACTCAAATGTGGATTAGGCGCACCAGAACGGATCATATTGTGTTGGTTTTGTTAGAAATAATGAAAGTGTAATCGTTCATTCAGGAGGAATGTAAACAGAGAAGCTGACTTTGAGAAGTATTTCCTAGGACAAGTGCAACGAATAACACAACCTTTTTTCCTTTGCTCAGGAAGTGTTTAGGCACGGAGCTCTGCAGGGAGAACGCAACATTAAAAGTAACACAGTTACCCATTTTACAACTAAAGGAGGAAAATTAACCATGATCCCAGGTCATTAAATCTTTATCACTTCTTATAATGGATCCATTTTGTGATCTTAATCAAATAAACTGCTAATATAATGGATTAACTCTGTTATATCTCCTACATCAAAGTATGCACTTCACTACAACAACTGCAAGCAATGTCGGGAAATAAAAGTGCCACAGGCTCAAGAGCTTCTTTGATGGCAGAGGAAGCATTTAATCACAATGTGTGCAAACCCCAGTCTCTGCTTCCGATAACATTTAAGACTTCTTAGATTTCCAAAACAGGAAATCCATCTTTAAACACTGAGGCAGCTGCTGTTCCCCTTCAGCTGGATCTGCAACATAAATGACAGTCTAGGACCCTATACACTGCACTGGCTAACACTCTGTGGATGGTAATACTGTCCCACTATATGTCTCTGCCAGCTTGTTGGATACGTTGCATTGTTTTTGCAATAAATCTTGGGGCTTTGTTTTCCTCAGCCAAGTCCCTATCTAATGCATCCTTGATGTCTTCTGGCTGGCACGTTCGCTTTATCTCTAACTGTTCTCTGATGCTGGCATTCTTCCTTTTGGATTCGTATTTTGAAATGCTGCTTATTAGATATTTAAGCTTCAGGGCTCTGTATACACTCTTCACACATACATACATACACACACAACATTTGGCTCCTTCCCGATAAACTCAGTTATCTATTGTCTAATCACAGTATCAGGAGGAAGTTCTGATACATGCATTTGCGGTATGTGTTTTGATTAGGACATGTCAAGATGTTGAAACGTACCAATCAATATCCTTTTGTCTTTTTTCATTAGGGCATTATAAATAGAGGTAGTGTTATCATTGTTCGTGTTAATATATTTAACATTTATGCTGCCATCTCAATTTAGTCATGAAGGGTTAGGACAGCAGCGGCGCCTAATGTTCAAACTGTAAAGTATAATACAGTCAAGCACAAGCTTCATGTTCTAAGTCAGCCCATTTTTACATTTTTTTTTTAGAATTTGCTGTCAGCCATATAAAAATGGACCATGAGCATTTTGGCCCGTAAACCACAGTTTTAAGTCCTAGTGAAGTGAAATCCAAACTTTGTGTCTTAACACAGTAGATATGTTGGAATACGGTTGCTGTAAACATGTGAAAACACTGAGATCTGTTTGACTTTTTATTTACACACATGGACAAAATTATTGTTACCCTTCTGTTAAATAAAGCAAAACTGACGATGGTCATTGACATAACTTGAAACTGACAAAAGTAATAATAAATAAAATATACCTAATGATAATCAGACATGGTTCAACAGAATCAATTAAAAAAACACTAGTAAAACTGGCCTCAACAAAATTGATGGTTCCCCTAGGAAAAAATGAAAATGATGTCACTACACCGCTTTCCACATTATGCAAATTACATTATTCTCTTATTTTCCTAAATATTAATGCAAATGACATTCAGAGTATTTTTCAAGTCATCAGCCGTTAAAGCATAATTCAACTTCATAATGATAACCATTATTTAAAAAAAAAGAAAAAAAAAATTAAAATGCACTGTTCCACATTATTAAACAGGACACAGGTTTCAGCAATATGGGAAAGAAAAAGGATCTCTCTGCTGCCGAAAAGCATCAAATAGTGTAATGCCTTGGAGAAGGAATGAAAACATTAGATATATCATGAAAAATCAGTCGTGATCAACGTACTGTGAAGAAATTAGTGTCTGATTCAGAGCACAGACAGATAGAGGCATAATGAGGAAGGCAAATACATCAGATTAAGAGAACAGCTGCTAAAATGTCATTACAAAGCAGCAAACAGGTATTTGAAGCTGCTGGTGCCTCTGGAGTCCTACCAACCTCAAAGTGTAGGATCCTCCAGAGGCTTGCAGTCATGTATAAACCTACTATTCAGCCCTCCCTAACCAATGCTCACAAGCAGAAACGGTTGCAGTGGGACCAGAAATACATGAAGACTCATTTTCAAACTGTCTTGTTGACTGATAAGTGCTGTGCAACCCTGGATGGTCCAGATGGAGGAGTAGTGGATGGTTGGTGGATGGCCACCATGTCCCAACAAGGCTGTGACGTCAGCAAGGAGGGGATGGAGTCATGTTTTAGGCTGAATTCATGCAGATAGAGCTGGTAGGTTCCTTGAGGGTCCCTGAAGGTGGGAAAATGACCTCGGCAAAGTATATAGAGTTTCTGACTGACCATTTTCTTGAATGGTACAAAAAGAAGAGCAATGCTTCTGTAGCAAAATTATCTTCATGCATGACAATGCTCCATCTCATGCTGCAAAGAATCCCTCTGTGTCATTGGCTGCTTATGGGCATAAAAGGAGAGAAACTCATGGTGTGGCCCCCATCCTCCCCTGACCTCAACCCTGTTGAGAAACAGGGTAGATGTTTTTTGATTGAAATAGCTTTGATTTCAGTAAATATGACCTCCTAATGCTGCAAATTCAATGAATGACCATTTTCAGTTCTTTACAACCTATAAAATCTTTTAAAACTCTGTTTTGCATAATAATGTGGAACAGTGAATTTTGAGGTTTTAATTAAAAAAAAATAGTTATCATTATGAAGTTTGTTCAAAAACATTTGAGTTATGCTCTAATGGCTGCTGACTTGAAAAATATTCTGACTGTTATTTGCATTAATATTTAGGGAAAAAAAGAGAATAATGTCATTTGCTTAATAATGTGGAAAGCGGTGTATAGGGACATGTTGAACTAAGGTGTGTTGTGTAATTAGCATCACAGGTGTCTTCAAACTTGTCACCAGTCAGTCTGCCTGTTTAAAGGGAGAAAAGTATTCACTGTGCTGTTGGTTTCATGGTGTGTACCACACTGAACATGGACCACAGAAAGCTAAGGAGAGAGTTGTCCCAGGCAAGGTATAATAGGTTTGAGTTTTTCATTAGTTTTTATTTTTATTTCATTTTTACCTTTTGTTTTACATTTCAGTTTAGTTTCAATCAGTTTTTTCCTGTTGGGTTGCTACTTTAGTTTTAGTTTTTATTTTGCAAAAATGCTTTGTTTTAGTTTAGTTTTTAATAGATTTAGTGTTAGTTTTAGTTTTTTCTGCACTATCGGATACCTGTTAGGGGCCAGATCTAAAATGGCTCATCACTTTTCATTTCATTTATTCAATTTTAATGTTTGTATACAACTTAAGACCACAAATTACCATTGTGTGAAGTCTTCTCCAATCAAAATGGGAGATTTTACTCTCCAGGCTTGGGCATACATGCCAATCAGTATACTGCTGTCAAAGACTAAAACTGAGGAGAATTTGCCTTTAATTTTATTTTATTTTACTTAGTTTTCTAAGCGCAGAATTTAGTTGTAGTTAGTTGTTGGAAAGCTTAGTTTTTATTTAGTTTTAGTTAACTATAATGATTTTTAGTTATTTTGTTAGTTTTAGTCAGTGATGATATCCTCGGTCCCAGGAGATTAGGACAAGCATGTCAAAAGTAAAGGCTGTAAGACCATCTCCAAACAGCTTGATGTTCCTGTGACTACAGTTGCACGTATTAGAACTTTAAGGTCCATAGGACTGTAGCTGACATCCCTGGACGTGGCTGCAACAGGAAATTTGATGAAAAAATGAAGAGACGAATAATACAAATGTCAACCAAAGAGCCCAGAACAACTTATAAAGAGATTAAAGTTGAACTCCAAGGTCAAGGTACATCAGTGTCAGAACACACCATCCTGGACTTCATGGAAGACAGCAGAGGAAGACTCCACTGTTGAAAACAAGTCATAAAAAAGCAAGACAGGAATTTTCCAAAATGCATATTGACAAGCCACAAAGCGTCTGGGAGAATATCCTATGGACAGATAAGACAAAACTGGAGTTTTTGGCAAGTCACATCAGCTCTATGTTCACAGACGCAAAAATGAAGCATCCAAAGAAAAGAACACTGTACCTTCTGTGAATCATGGCGGAGGCTCGGTTATGTTCTGGAGCTGCTTTGCTGCATCTGGCACAGGCTGTCCTGAATCCATGCATGAAATCTCAAGACTGTCAAGGTATTCTGGAGTGAAATGTGATGCCCAGTGTCAGGAGAAGGTACCCTTGAAACCTGAGACAGTTACAGAATCGCTTGATTGCAGTGATTACCTCAAAAGATTGTGCAACAGAATATTAAGTCAAGGGTACCATTACTTTTGTCCAGGCCAGTTTCATTAGTTTGTTTTTGAAATTATTCCATGGAACCACAATTCAAAGAAAGTGGGTTTTGGTCTTATGTGCGGGCATGTTGCTTCTTTGAATGTTTTGTTGCATTCTTGCAAACATGAGGCTGATTTGATTTGTTTTTTGCTCAGCTTCTCCACCAACACCTCAGGGAAGGATATGTTTTTAGCCCAAAATGTTGCCCTTTTTTTCCCCACTTAACTTTGTCACATTTGTATCTGCGGGGCCATATAGAGCTGCTTTATCACAGGTTGTTTAGTGATTACACTGATGGGATCAGTAGTAGGCCATCATATAAATTCATGAGCTCAATCATGCTGAGGAACTTCTTAAGACTCAGGGGGCTGTGGATATATTACTAAAGCTTATGCTTGTAATATTTTATCATTCATTTAATTAATTTCATATTGATGCTGATGGTTGTATTTATAAACCATATCTCAATTCAGTGGTTTGGCATGCACTGGCCTACTTATTATATTCATTTGTGTAAACTGGTTGAAACCATGCAGTGCCATATAATCACTGTAATTAAAATATTGCCTTGGACTGATTCCTGAGACTGATTCATCAAAGCCATCGGAGCGTTAATGTTCATGCAAATGGATTTTGGTGAATGAATGTTAAGCAGCAAGAAATCTGCATCAATGCCATGACACAACGTATTCACAATGCAACACATGTCGATGCCACCTGGTGATCCAAGGAAATTGCGATGGCTGTCAAAATTAAAAGTGCCACTGCTGCATCCATCCATCACATCAGACAGCAGGCTTTAACTTCCAAACAGGACACAACTCACTCAGCAGGGACCTTGTGAAATCACCGGTACATTATTACATCAAACATGAGATGTAGGCACACAGATGCAATGGCCTTTATGTTGACGAGTTCCCCTTTCTTGACTTTGCCTTCACAGACTGGGTTATCAAGTCCTTTAAAAACAACTCTCTCAGCAGCTCTGACTCAGCGGGCATCAAAGAGAGTGCCAAAAGCAGTTTCTTACTCTGGGATGTTCTTGGTTAATATTTTATTTATTTGATTTGAAATTAACCTCTCTCCCTCACTCTTTGAAACAGGTAAACAGACTGGTAATTGAAGCACTTCCATCTTGTGATTTTGATTTTCTCTTCGATTTGTTGTGCCTCTTCAGAAGGTGCAGGGTTCCCTGTGGATCTGATGGTGGTGCATGCACATACAAATTACACAGAGAGTCATGAAGGACATGTGGAGGGTGAATGGACAAGACTGGATTAGAGCTGGACTAAAATTTACAGTCCAGTATTTTTTTTGGCTCAATCTAGAAACTGAATTATCTGTATTGCAAAATTAGATTATTCAGATGACTCTGGCCCCTTTCTCCCTCAAAACATGCCTGTGATGGCATGTTTGCACAAATCTCTGCTAGTTTACTTTTCTGTTGTTGGACCTGGGGTTTTAAGTTTCATTTTACTCCTGCTGAGGTGTGCGAGGTTGCTATTGAAAGCACAGTGATTTCCTGACATGCCAATTCACATTAAAGAACCCCTAAAAAAACAACTCTAGACTTCTTAGAAATTGCCTTTTTTTTAATGTAACTTTGCTAACAAAGCTTAACTAAGCTAACTACTAGCAAGTGTATGGAGCTACTGTGTTTAAAGCTGCTTCTCTAACCTCGTTTAAAAGCCATGGTCTGCCTCTTCAAATTCAAAAAGGTTAAAAAAAAAAGTTATTTCTACTATCCATTCAAGCACAGCATTTAAAGCCTCAGACAGACCAACCAAAATACTCGTCAAAGGAGTATTCGAATTATATTGCTTTTATTACTGATATGAAACTTTTTTCTGAACTGTTGTCTGTCACATATTACTCTGTTAGACTATTTTCATTCACCCACCATGGTGACTGGTTGTCTGAGCCACTGGTGGACTCAGAGGAGGGGTAGGGCCCCCTGGTGCTCTTATATTTTAAAGAAAAACACAACAAAAGTGACCTCTGGGGCAGATCTACGGTAGATAAAGCACAATGAAGTGCCCTACAAGTGGACAAAACTTCACAAGTACCCTCATGGGGGCTTGTCTAGTGGACAGTACGTCACAAAATTTCCTCTTGGGTGCCCATCCAGTGGACAAAACCAGGTAAAGTGCTTCCTAGAGTGCCCTTCCAGTGGAAAACTATGTAATAAAGTGCATTACATGATTGTAAGCAGCACTGCACTTATGTCCATGACTAATTTCCCCCACAATAAACAACAAAGATTTCCTCCACAATAAACAATAAAGTTTATCTTATCTCTTCCAAATATTATGTCCAGAGAAATCCAGGCACCACTCATCACCTGCCCAATACCATCCTAACAGTGAAGTATGGTGGAGGCAGCATCATGCTGTGGGGGTGTTTTTCAGTAGTAGGCTCTGGGAGACTTGCTAGGGTTGTGTGAAAGCTGAATGGAAAAAAGTACAGAGATATCCTCAATGTAAACCTGTTGCATGGTCTCAGGAACTCAGACTGGGCCAAAGGTTCACCTTCCAACATGACAATGACCCTAAGCACAGAGCCAAGACAAGACGGGAGTGGCTCAGGGACAACCGTGTGCATGTCCTAGCAAGAGACCGGACTTGAACCCATCAAGCATCTCTGGAGACACCTGTAAATGACTGTCACTGATGGTTCCCATCAATCTGACTAGCTTCAGAGGATCTGCAGAGAAGAATGGCAGAAAAGGTGTGAAAAGCTTGTTACGTCATATCCAAAAAATCTCAGACTATAATTGCTGCCAAAGGTGTTTCAGCTAAGTACTGAGTAAAGGTCTGAATACTGATGTCAATGTGATATTTCTGTTTTTTTCTCTCTCTTTAATAGCTTTGCAAAAGTTTATGTTGCTCTAATCCATGTAGTGGCAGAAATAATACCCTTGATATCATCAACACTGGTTTACCCCCCACCACTAATCAAGCGTATAGCGTTAGTTAAGGCAGGACACAGCGTCAAGTGCCGCCATAATTGAGATCAGCTAATCTCATGCAAGCCCTTATCTGCTGAAGGCCAGCTGATTTCTAAACACACTATTGGCTAATTACTATCATACTGCCTTATTTAAACTGCTCTTGCCTGGCTACACTTTACCACTCTCTCTGCAAGCTGCTCTTGCAACTCTCCTCCACCCCAGCTCCTCCTTCACTCTGCTTCTGACTTAATCAATGTCATTCTGTTGTCATTGATACCTGCTCTGCTCTGGGGTTTTTTGTTGCTTCTCTCCCTGCCTTAGGCTTTCCTTATCAGCATAGGGAGAGCAGGAATGTGTGCTGTTCCTGCTTAATGCTTTCCATGTGGGCTCGTGAAAGGGCAGGGAGATCCCAGAACAGCCACACCACCAAATATCAATAGCACCCATAAATACTAATTAATAACTGCTAATAAAGAAATATTTTTAGCTGTAAATCATGTGTGTTTCTTGACAGAGTGATCCTAACTGGACTATATATTTAGATTAAACTTGTCCAGATGACACTAAAAGACTGATAGTTATTCCTCTGCTCATGTAAGGTTTTGTGGGATGCAGGGAAAGACCAACTGGTTCATCGATTTTGTAATTCCTGTAGGATAAATGATTCTGAATTTTTGAGGTAAAGCAGATGTGCAGCAGCAAAACGAAGAGTTCCTCAATAATTAAATCCAAGTGCATATTGGATGTTTAGGGGCGAACATAATTAAAGAAGCAAAATCTACTTAAAGTCATGCAAGTTAAATAAGTGCAATTAAAGCTAAGAAATTAATGTATTGATCCAAATCCTCATTTGTTTTAAGAGTACCAGTATATGAGCAGTGTATTCCTTCTACAGTGTGCTTCTAAATCAGACAAGTTGCTCTACTTTTACCCATGTTGGTTCATGAATCAAAACAAATCCAGTAATATATCAGCTGTTTTTAGAAAATGCTTTTTATAATAAGGATTTCTGTATTGAGCATGAAAACAGGCTGCCTTTAAACACCACTGCACTGTAGGAAATTCAGACTTCATTGCAAAACAATGTTGCATTGTTGTGATGTTTCTGCTACCCAAACCAAATCAATGCCTTTTCGTCCATTTTCTATCTGACTTTGAATGCCGAGAAAGGATTCTCATTCCATCATCCCATGCGCTCGCCACGTCACGGCTGACTCATTCAATTATTTGACTCACCAAGCCACTCAATCTCCAACTGTGCTGAGAGTTGCATGTGGGCCAGATTGTACACACACTAAATACTACATTATATTTAGCCTGTTTCTAAAGCTGTTTCTATCTATAGGACAGAACAGTATAAAGATATATACAGTCCAAGTTCCTCCTCTTTGTGTGTCATGTTGATTTGCGGAAACAAGACATCTGTGTTGCCAAAAATAGGAGCAATATGATGCTTCTCATGCCCACTACACCCCGCTGAAACACTTATATACACAGGCTTGAATGTACAAAGACACAAGGACGCACAACCTGCTGTGCCATTTTTAGACTAACATCAAGCTGTCCTGCCTGTTGGCAAGTCTGCGCATCAGACTGGAGGTGAAGGAGGTGAGCCGTTAAGTTGAAATCGTTATCATGTCCGTTCCATTCGCTAAGTGCGGTCACAACCATGGGGATGTTTGAAATGTGTTGAAACTAGGCCAATGTCACAACTTAATGTTAGATGAAGACAGGAAATAGCATTAATTTTCCAAAAGTAAAAGAATAAGGTCATTGGAAGTAAGACTGGCTGCTAATCTGTCTCAGTACGACCAAAGAGGACGTTTAGCTGAGCGTGAAAAGAAAAACTGCTTTCTAGATGTTCTTCAACCAACGACAGCATATTAAAATAAACAGGGACGGCAGATTTGGAAAGAAGCCACGATATATATACAGCTGGCTCGGTGCAGAATAAACGCTGCCTCCTCAATGTTAACAGATGGTACACTGGTAAAACTTGAAGGTTAAATACACATCAAATGTTTTTTCCTCAAACCTTGATTCTGTTGTGATGATAAACTATTATCATCATGAACCACTTCAAAGTGATGATTTTAATGAGTCATTTTCAATTATGCAAGAAAGCGGATTCATTATCATGATCAATAGCTCAATGTGGCTCCCTGCAGTCTTCTCCCCTGGTTGGGCAGATTAGAGAAAACCTAACACAAAACACAACTACGGTAAAGTCAGAGAATTTTCCATAAGTGTTAATGTCTGCTCCAAACTGTCACAAGAATCAGTTCTGCTGTGGTTCCCAACCATTTTTACTTGTAGCCCTCCAACTCATTTCGAAGACAAGCTGAGCCCCCCAATGACCAGAACAAAACATATTGTCATACTGTTGCCAAAAATCAACATCCATTTAATTGTTTCATTGATAAAACCTTAAAGAAGTGACCATTCACATGTTTGTCTTCCCAAAAGACCATTGTATAAAACTGTTTATTAAGGGCTTCATCATGATTTTACTTAATATTTGGACTCTAATTTTGACAACCTCAGAGCAGACAAAGCCTCGTGCCCTCCCTGAGATCTTCGGCGCCTCCTCTAGGGGGTTCCGGACCCCAGGTTGGGAACCACTTGCCTAGCGGTTAGGTCACGCCCAATGTATGCAGGATTCAGCCATGCTTCAAGCCGGGCCTGTGGCTCCTTTCCCTCTCTCCTACTCTCTCATCCCTGTTTCTGATTCTATCTACTGCCCTCCTCTATCAACAGAGGCATACAAAACTGAAAAAAAATCTTTGAAAAAAACAAAAAACAAAACAGGAGTTAGTGTTAACAGTAACAGTTAGGATACCAGAAGTTAAAAACTTGACCTTCAAAACCTTATTTCAAAATGTTAAATAAAGAGGAGTAAACAGTCTGCTCACAGGACAAAAGCCTGTCCTCCATGGACATATTCCAAGGTAACTTATGTAGCTTTGTTAGCTGCATAAGCTACGTAGATAAGGGTGCCAACATAGCTAACATATCTAAAGCTAGGCTCACAAAGCTCATGGATATTTATACTAATGAAGCTACATAACCTAATTAACTTTAAGAATCTAAGTTATCTATGTAGCATGTGTAGCTACGTTAGTTTTGGTTACATTTGCTAAAGCTCACGTTGCTAAAGCTCGATCAGCCTCACCGTCTCTTTTTATTTTAATTGTATCTTTTTAATCCTCCATCTTTTAAATTGTTTTGCTAAATTCATGTTTGTGTTCATTAGTCTCTAAATCCTTTTACCATTTTACCTTTTTGTCAGTCACTCTTATACTCTCCTGTAAATCAGTTTGAACTTAAATTGAATTTGTTTGAAAGCTTCTTTATAAATAAAGTTTGATTAATTGTAATAAATCCATTTTCCTGCATTTGTCAGGTCGAGTAAACATGCAACATTTGAGATGGAGAATGATGGAGGTAGCTGTTGGTGTTGCTATTTGCCCTCCAGGCCTCCATGCTGGTCACGTTTCTGAAAGCTATGAATTTTCATGTTATTTCATGCTCTCTGGGAACTGCATTTACATTCTAAATACTCATCTTAATTATTTAAATAATTTTTGATGTATACCTCCAGTTCCCTTGGAGCACAAGGCCTCAGGCTATTGTTTACCATCGCCCTGTGGTAAAATCATCATGACTGAAGCGACCTGAGGGATCTTTGACATTTTATTGGTAAGTTAAATGTGTGCTTTGGTTACACTGAAAAATATAGGGAGTCATTTTTCCGTAGTTAAAAATATTTTCCTTAAGATTAGTCAGATTTATTCTTTTTTGAGTGTATTTGTTTCCAGCCATGACCAGAGTTGAAGGGAAAATAAAACAGATGAAATTCTGCTGGAGCTGATTTAACCACACCCACTTAAGTTTTGATTCAGCTGCCATCATAAAACCCTCACATTTGAGAGAGCAGGCTGAGAAACAGCAGAGAAAAGTCCTGTCTGCTCTGATGTGTCAAAATTAGATGTGCATTTATAAAAATCATGATTAGAACCATAATGACAATGTTTAGGACTACCCTAGAAAATTGAAAATAATTGCGGAAAGGGTATACTTTTTAAAAAATAAAACCAATATATTTGAGATTATAAAGTTGTATATTTACAAGAAAATAATCTCAGTATTTCAGAGTCTAAAAAGTTGTAAATTTAGGAGGAAACCTTGAAATTTTTGTGTATTTAAAAAGTGTTCAATTTAAAAATTAGAAATTCATAAATTTCAAGGTTTTAACCCCATAAATTTGCAACGGAGTAAATTCAAAAATATACAAGAAACCAGATTGATAACAGTGGTTTGACCTTTATTTTTTCAACATTATAATCTCAATTATTTGAAATTTTGATTCATGTTTAGTTACAGAATTTAAAGTAAAAATGTTTTTGCGTCTCTGAAATTATTTGCTATAAACTGTAGTAAATTTTTTCTTGAAATCCCAATAATCAAGACCCTTTATATCCCTATTTTTTCTGAAGTTGCCCTAATATGGTGTCATAACAATGAATAGTTTATATATAGATTTGTTTGTCAAGAACAAGTCAGTGCAGGCATATTATGTTGGGGTATTCTCAATGAAAATAATAAAAATTGATGTTTAATCATGAATCATGTGAATAACCCATTGTCCAGTAATGAGTAGGGAACATTTCTGTATGGAAAACAAAATCAACTCTGTATGATATAGAAAACAGCTTTGAGAATGTAACTCAGACTGGGACCAAATGCTATAATTTTCATTGTGCAATTTAATTCAAATTGAGTATATTTTACTCGGGTAAATTTACTGTGTAGCACAAGAGTCAGTTTTGTGGTTCAACCAGCCAGCTCTCTTTGCATATCGTGACTCATAATGACACCAGCAGTGTAATTTTAGCATTTAGACTTTACTTTTAAACAACAAAAGTGAGAGAAGATTTACTGTGTTCATGATAAAACACGGTAAATGGTTGGAGCATGTTGCACCTGTTGTCTTGAGGGAATTGGCAGGTGAATTACAGTAATGCTATGGAATCCAGAGTGGATTGTAGCTTGCATATATTGACTAATTATGGAGAGGAAAGACATTTGAAGGCACAGAGTGAGTGATGTGTTCAGCGTTTAATTCCTGTTTTCATGTGTCGTAACTGCCATACATGAAAAGAGTTCTAAGCTTAGAACAAAGAGCTGACTCATCTCCTTTCACAAGGTTTACGCACTACTTGAAAGCATATTCATGCCATGTTTTAGAGGCTCAATGAATAAATAAGTCACCCGCTGATTGTGTTTTTCCACATTCTTCACTTTCAAGGGTTTTCTGTTATTTTATTAATCCTCAGCCTGTGCCGCTGCCCTCATAAGGATGATATACGATCGTGGGAGCGGCCCGATGAAACACGAGATTGTCTGCCACCGTCTGTAATTAACATGAGCAGGTACGTGCAGAAAGCCCACAGATCTGACAGCATTCCCCTTGAATGGGCCGAGAAGGCCCAGGGACACCATTACCCTAACTGATGAGGGCTATTTCTCATTCCTGGCCAGTCACTTCACTGCCATTAGTGTGGGCATTATCGACCTGTAGAGAGGTCTTTGTGCTCACGGGGAAACACCTGCAGGTCAAGTCCTCCCCTCCCTCCCCCCACACTCAGACACAGAATACTCTCTAACCCTCATCAGCAGGCATGAGATCAGGGAGACAGAAGAAGAGCTGCATTTCCCATGTGGGAGATGGAGCAACAAAAGAGATGGCGAGTGTGTGCGGTGTAATGTATGGAGTGTGGGCGTGAAGAGATGTACAGTATGCATTCATGAGCATGGCAAGAGTGAAAGGGGAGAAAGGCAAGAGCAAGAACGATGGAGGTGGTAACACAGCTTAACCTCTTCTTTTCATGGAGGATTTTTTTTCTCTCATTACTAATAGTTCATCTTTTCACAGGCCTTAATGGTAGGTGGCATTTAGAATAAACAAAGCTGAAGCAAAAGCTAGACACTGAATATCTATCTTTTAAAAAGCCTACCAACAATGCCTACTACCAAGCTGGAAATATAGATATAATTTAGAAAAATTAATATTTTACTAACACTGAGGCTCACAAGAAGGGTTTAATCATCTGTGTGCAAGTCTAACATTGTGATATTTCCAGACCTCTTTACCCTGATGCTGCTAGTTTCTAGCCCATTGTTTGATTAGAAAACAGTCATTTATAAATGCTAAAGAAAAATACAAACTTCCACTTTTAAAGAGACATTGTAATTCAGTAAAACTTTGTACTGCAGTATACTGCAAATTCCCTGCATGGAATCAAATATACAGGGTACTTTGTTAACCATATTTTCAATCAATGATGCCACTAGGATAAAATGTTAAGTCCAGTGCATGAAGGACGTCTTTGGGTCTCTGACGCCACATATACAACACCAAACTAACAAACCCTAACCTTAACCCTTAAAAAACAAGCAGCTAAACACCTGGGGCAAGTACTTTAGTGTTAAAGGCAATAAAAGCTATTACACTGTTAAAGGGTGTTAAAAATGTAGTTGTGTTAACTTGAAAATACTAAACAACTGTTTCAGCTAAATTTTTCTGAGCTATTTTTACACCTTTTTTTGTTTTAAGTAAACAGTACTCAATCACGCTAAGTACTTTTTGTAACTTCACTCAAATTATTTGACAATCATTCCTTAATTAAAAGTGACTAAAAATATTAAAACATTTAAAATACTTTTAAAATCAGTTTGATGTAACAAGAAATAGTTTAAGTACTACAAGAGGGTTTCAAATACATTATTTACCTCATTCTTTAATGTTAAAAGTGAGATTTGGTAATGTTTATCATTGCTCTACTTAGTAGGCTGAGCTAAGATCATCTGTAATCGATTGCTTTTGCCTCGCAGAAATGCTAGGGGGATACGCCGTCTTTTCCTCATTCTACTAAAAGCTCTTGATGAGGAAGCAGTACAGAATCACTCTTGTGATTATTTCTCCCATTTTTCAGGGGTCTGACACTAACATTAGCCAACTCTGTGCTAGTAGAACCCTTTTCACAAGCTTCACTGCAAACTTGTGTTTTATTTCTAAAAGCCTTACATATGCTTTTAGTTGAATTGTTTTACTCAGCAACAGATGTTTTCTAAAATGTAGTAATGTACATACCTCCCCCAAAATATACTTAAGTAAAAGTAAAATAACTGATTTTAAAAATTACACTAAAAAATGAAAATTAGTTAAAAAATCTACCTACTCTCAGTAACATGAGTAAAAGTTACAAGTTACTTTCCATCCCTGGAAT
Source organism: Cheilinus undulatus (assembly GCF_018320785.1). Lineage (NCBI taxonomy): Eukaryota > Metazoa > Chordata > Actinopteri > Labriformes > Labridae > Cheilinus > Cheilinus undulatus. The sequence goes on along the minus strand of NC_054865.1, from coordinate 42,042,260 downwards.
CAGCAGGTGTAGCCGGTAGCTTTATGACAAATGAAGGGAGAATCTCCAGAGGAATGCTAAAGTGGGCTTTAACTTTGAAAAGTGCAAACCAGAACTTTTCTTGTCCTGTGTTTATTAACTTTATTAGTAAATTTGAACCACGTAGAAACAGAACGCTTCATAAACAGTAGAAATTTGGGGAACAACTTTATTAAACAGACACATTTTAGCTTGAGGCCTTCATCTGGTTAATCAAGAAACAGATTCAAACATATTCTACCGACGTGGCCGTAATTATGTGCTACAACAAGGTAAATATGGCTCTGTATTTATCATTTTCCTGTCTAGTTTGACTGATAACCACCCGTGGTGCAAGAAAAAAATCTTAAAATTCTCTGTAACACTGGCTGCCAGTCTGAAACAGCGGTTACTGCACAGACATGATAAGGAGCGCTGCAGCAGTGTGACTTCACATTACCAATGTAGACCAAAACATGGCAGGCTCCTGGTGAGCTAATAAACTCAAATTACTCAAAATAAATATATATAATGAGTTTCTTACTTCAATATGCATATGAGAGATACAAAAATCAATTCAACAAGATGAACTTGTCTGATCTTGCAGGGCCCCCTTTTAAAAGAGGATAACTTATCAGTACAGGGGAATCATATGGGGGTATGAGGGCTTTACTACCTGATGTGTAAGAAACTGCATTAAATAAAGGAAACACTCAATGCAAATGCAAACAACACCACCAAAAATAGACATTAAAGTGAAATCCATGCCTTGCATGTATGTCCAAGCCATGATTATCACTTATAAATGTCCAATCAATCCACCTTTTATGTTTTGGTGCCATAATAAATGTATGAGTGTTTGGTTATATTTTTCTATTTATCTGTGTTTGACTTTCCTTGCAGAAAGTGAATTTTTGAATAGGCCTGTTTTCGTCAAATTGCAGGGAATGTTTTGTCAAATAGATTGTTTTCTGACAACTTGTATTTGTTTTTTTAAATAGAACTGTTTGAGTTGAAGGGCCTCCCTGGAATAAGCATCAACACAATTTACATTTTTGTTCCATAAATTATTTTGGTGGCATCAATTCTTTTTTTATAGCAGCTGTTGACAGATAGAAAATATGGCTAGTTGATTATAATGATAGTAATAATGCATTTTATTTGCAGGTGCAGCAATCAAGGTCACCTTCAAGGCGACACATACATGCATAAAGAGGAGCATTCACTTTAACAGTGAATACATTATGTAGGTTGGACAAAAGGAAAACAATTAGATTAAAAAGCCTGTTTAAAAAAAAATGTTTTAAAGAAAGGATTTGTAAATGGAGAGAGAGTTAAAGTTACAGATGTTTGGTAGGAGGGAGGTCCAGAGGTGGGGATCAGAGTGGCTGTGGGCTTTAAATCCTATGGTGGTCAGGCGTGTAGCTGGAAGAGTGAGGTGGGGTGAGGAAGAAGACCTGAGAGTGTGGTATACGTGCTGGTGTGCAGGAGGTCAGAGCGGTAGGGAGGAGCGAGGTTACGGATGGCATTGAAGATGAGGAGCAGAATATTAAAGTCAATACTGTAGCTGACCGGGAGCCACTGGAGTCGTGAAGAACGGAGGGCTGAGGTTACAGGAAAAGGTTCTGGAGAATTCTAGACTTGATGAAGTTTATGAAGGACTTTGAGAAAAAGGCCAAGAAGCTGCTGTAGTTGATGCAGTAAGTGACCAGATTGAACTAGAATAAAGAGTTTGGTGTGAGGGACTGATAAGATATATTACATAGATGGAAGCATGCAGAACCACTTGGTCAATACTGTAAAATACCCTCTTTCATTCAGTTTGTATTCTATTTCATCACATTTAGTTTTAAATTTAAGAAAGTATTTAAACTCAGACTCTTTTTTCAGATGAAAACCAATGTACATGGAAATTAGCAACACTGTTGATCACTTAGGGTCAAATTCTTGATATTTTTGCGCTGTTTTCCCATTCTAGAGTTTGTATTGCAGATATGCGTACCTGCTGCCCTCTACAGGTTATAAAACAGCAACTGAATTTGGAAAAAAAAGGGCTGAGTTGGTGCAAAGTTACGCACTGTTGTCACCATAGAGCTCAACAGTAACCACCTAATATTCTACCACAACAATTAAAGGGATATTTCATTATTGTTGAAGATGAGTTGTATGAGATACTTGGCGATAGTAATGGCATTAACCTCCAGTAATTTCAAGTGCTTTGCCCCTTTAAACAGGAAGCATGCCTATACTGTTTAGGACAGGGGTGTCCAAACTGTGGCCCGGGGGCCAAATGCAGCCCGCAATCCACTTTTGACTGGCCACAGCAAATTTAGAAATTACAGTGAAATATTGCCCACATTAGAACATGAAGCTTTTGCTTGGCTGTATTGTACTTCTTAGGTTCAGCAGAAGGTAGTGCTACCACGCTAATTCTGTAAACAAACATTTTGACGAGATGAATTTTTTGATGTGTTTTTTAAATTTGTGACTAAGCTAAGATGGCACTGTAGATGGTAAAACATATCGGCAACCAAAGAATATTATCTCAATTTTTAACTCCCGAGATGATTGCCACAGAAAACGGCAGAACCAGTAGCATTCCAGGTGTATAGTCAGTGGTAGCCAGGGCCAACCAGGGCCCCCTTAATTTCAGTATGTGATCCTCAGTAGAAAAAGTTTGGACACCCCTGGTTAAGCAGATGGGTTTAATTTTATTTTTTGAGTAATTTTGTGAAAATATTTTACTGGCTAAACTGTAGGCTTCATCAAATATTTGTAGTATTTTTGACCCAAAGTCTCCGTATTTGGCATTATTGTGCACAAAAAAAATGTATCTGTTCGTCCAATTTTGACAACATCAGAGCAGATATGGTCCCACCCCTAGTGGTGCCGGACCCCAGGTTGGGAACCACTGTTCTACATGATGTAATCATCATTTTTGAAAAAACAACTGTCAGATTCACAAGTATCCACAGAAACAGGGAGAACATGGAACTTTTGCACATGAAGGCAGAATCAGCCAATCAGAGATGTTGCTGTGGCACTCCAGGATTGTGGGAAACATAGTGCTGCCAACAGATTTTGCATAAACCATTTTTATCTTAAAACAAGATAAAATGCAATACAAACTTGTGTTTTCCATATAAGCATATATCATGGTTTCACACAGAGGTATCTATTGGTAAGTCTACCTTGAATGGTTATGACATGGCTAATAATTTAATCTAAAAATCCAAGGTTGATTTCTCTTTAAGTAAAAATCGAGTGGTATTCAGTTGTAGAATTAGGACTTTGTCAGCAATCTATAGCTTTTAAAAATGATTTTTTTCCTAATGGATTCCAAAACTCCAGTTTTTCTGTCGTCTACATTTTTCCTCTGTCTTTTTTTATCTAATTGATCTTTTGGTATGAGGTGTAGAGTCACAGCTTAGAGGGTGACTAGCTGTCAGTTAACATAAGTTGCCCCTTGTACACACAGTCAACTAGCCCACTCTAGTGTGGCCTCATCTCCTCCTCCTCTGTCATTCCAACTGACAAGTGACCTAAAAACTCACCTTGGAACTGCACACATCGCCCCGTTTAGACAAGTGCCAGCGAGGCCACCAGACGCTCGCAAAACGCCTGACAAGAGCCACGGTGCACAAGTTTCAACAGCCCCAAGCTGTTTGTCTTAACAACCCCTGGGAACGGCTCCGATAGATTCAAGCTCTCTTCAGTTAAATAGATTGGCGGAGAGCTGCAGTTAATCTCATGACTGATGTATCTTTTCTGCCGCTGGTCAGAGCAGCTTCAATGGTCTGCAAACAGATGAAAGTATTCATCTTTTATTCAAATAGTGAGGCCTCCGACCTGAAAATGTGTTCTTTTCTCTGCTTTATGGATGCGCTATATATTTTAACATGAAATTAATGTTACACAGTTCAATGGCTGATGTTCATCTGTTTGAGTGTGCTTTTACCGTGGAGAAACCACGCGGATGTTCACCTAACTTCAAAGCCAACTTCTCATTGCTATGTTAAGCTGCTAACTGCTTTGAAGGGGAAAAGAGCTAATATAGGCGTGTGCCTGTGTGTGCGTGAGTGTGTGTGGTTTTCTCTGTGAAAAACCCTCCGTCAGTTAACCACTGCTAAACCCTTTTTCAGCTCGCATTCACCCACATCCTGTTTGTGTCCTAATACACATTAATGAATCCTAACTGTACACATTTCCACCTGTCGTCCTTTCTTGTTCTACTTAGACGAGAGAGGAGAAAAGACACGTGTTAGCCTCTTGTTACAGGCCTTGGTATCTATTCTCTGTGTGAGCAGATCAAAGCATTAATGCTAGACAGGTAGGAGTCCTGAATGAAATGCTAATGCTAATCCTATTAACATTCCAGGCATGCCGAGCGGCTTGCTAATGGCTGGCGCTATGGGTTGGATGGGAGTCATCTTATTTAGGGAGATCGAACTGAAGGCATTCATCAGAGCATTGATATCATCACACATTATATGAACAGCTGCATATATTTTTCATAGGGTTGACATTGTAGGGAGATGCAAGTGTGGCGCCACATAAATCAAACTGACAATACAATGGACCTGAAATGGATCAGGGTAAGACAGGATGCAAGAAGTAGCATGCATATTTCCCCACACTCGCACACGAAGACACACACACCCACAGTCTGTCTTCTCTTTTCATAGCTAAATGCAAATGTTCCGCTTCCTCCATGCTTCATTTATCCAGTATGTAATTAGTCTATTCTATTTCATAAATCAGCGGGTGAAGCTTCTGCCACTGGTCTCTGACAACCACAAGTTTTGTTTCTCAGAAATTGAAGATTTATGACCTTGTAGTCGAGCAAATGAATGATAAATTTTAAATGTAACCAGGGTCAAAAAAAAAATTGAATTATCATGATTTTGCTGACTGAGCTGGATGAGACTTTTAGAGGAATCGAAGAAGCCATAAGCCTTTTTAACAGAGGCAGCCAGAGGCTATCACAGTTTCTAATAGTAATGGGAATATTGGCTCTTTGAAGGAAGCAGGAACCTGGTTCTCTGTTCCCTGCAGAGAAATGTTTAAAGGATTTTTTTTTACATTTCTTATTTCAGGGGTTAACAGTAGATGAGTAGGGTTAACAGTGTAAACATTGACCTTGACATGTAGTGTAATGCGATGCCTTATGTGGCTAATTTTTTTTATTCGAGGAACTGAATGTCCTGTTGGTAGTTTGTTCTCACTGTACAGCCATGGACAAAAGTTTTAGGGCACCAGCCCATTACACCAGCAGGGACTGCAGTGATATTGTAGTCAAATACATGTACTTAAATATGGAGTTGACCCCCCTTTGGAGCAATAGTTTTTGTGAGTTCAGGAACTGATGTTGGACAAGAGGACCTGGCTTTCAATCTATGTTCCAGTTCATCCCAAACGTGCTCGATGGCTTGATGGGGTTGAGGTCAGGACTTTGTGTGCCCAAGTCAGGTCCATGCTGACCACTCAGGTCTTCTGATGCAAGCCTGCTCTGTGTCCCCAGAGTCAGAGCCAAACATGGAGACACAGAGTTCAGTTTCTGTGCTCCTTAATCTTCAAAGACCGCAGAAAGTCACCAAAGTTCCAGGCTCAAAAGAAAAGCTTCCATGCTACAAAGGCATGGATAGCATCATTAGAACGGCACAGCAGAGGGCTTCCAGAGGAAAATAGTCAGAGGCTGCGTTTTAGGGTTCAAAAGTTATTTAAGTTTTTATAACCTTTGTCTCTTCTGTTTGTATGCGACATCAGCCTAAGAGGGCCAAGGTAGTCATCTGCCACTCTTTCACACGGTTGGGTGTTTACACTGTCATTGAGTTGACATGAATGCACAATTAGACTTTTGTTGCCCGGGAAGAAAAAAAATCTCTGTCAAAGATGTGCAAAGAGAAAAATTAAATCTCACACAAGCCTTGAACCATTGATTTTAGATGGGTTCAGGTGGCAGTAGGAGACAGGAGATCCACTATGGACATCATGTCATGTCGTGGTCTTTATTTTTTATCTTTTGTGGGTTTTAATGACTGTTTTAATCACTTTAAAATGCCTTGTGGCTGAAGTGTGCTGTAGGCTCTATGCAGATGGTGTAGCTCAGCAGAAGAGAACACCCCTTGGGGGTCAAGTGGGGATTTCTACTGTTTTGAGCTGTGTATGACAATGCCAACAAAAAAAGTGTGAAAATAAAAACATTCTTAATTCTTGAGCTTTTTTGTCTGGAAAGTAGTGGAATATTTGGGCAAAAAAGAAAAGGTTTTTAAAATACTCACGGAGAAACGGCAGCAGGCAGGACTTAAAAAAGCCTCCGTCTGAAGCAGTGTCACACCTCGCTCGTGTATGGACTGTTGTTATGGAGCAGCCCCAACCTCCTGAGAGGGCCAGGTCATTTGGCTGAGCTCAGTAGAGCTGGTTGTTGGGCTCTCATTCAGTATCAGTTTGGCTTTTAAAATGTGGATTAAATAATGACAAAGGAAGGAGGAAAGCAAACTGGCACTCAAACAGGAGCTAGCTACTGCGGCTTACACAAAAAGCTGTTTCATGGCACAGGCTTGAACTGCACATCATTACTCTTTACTCTTTACCCATAAGGTTTATTCAGTTGAAAGTACATCACTGTTTCAATTAAGAGCCTGTTTATGACAAAATGAGGACTTTTTATATGTTAAAGAGGCTCCGCTAGCTTCTTAGCTCAGTACAATACTCCTCAAGATTCTTTGTCTCCGTCATCTGACCAGACAACGCTAAGAGATCTGCACGACTTGGAAAGTTGTGAAATTGATTTCTTCCATGCCAGGTAAATCTGTGGTAAGAAATCACTGTTTAATAAAGTTTAGGAATTGTATTCAGTGCAATTATTCTGATGATGCAGCATAGAAGTCCAATTAGAGCTGTTAAGTACTAACTTTTCTCTGTTGCTTTTCATTCCCTAATGACTGTCCACTTCTTGACCCCAATGGACACTCAGAATCACATGATTGTAAACAACCTTAAATAAACTTGCCCTGCCTTTTATAACAGGGAACCAGAGTGAAATAAAATGCATAGATCTAGTCATAACTGTTAATGTAATTTTTCCCCCAAGGTCAAAGCATTACCTGGTCATTTGCAGCTGTGAATGCATTTGAGCCTCATGTTAAGAGCTTCAAAATATGGACATAAAAATCTCCACAGTACCAGTTGTTACTAACAACCTGCCCACTAAAACATAGACATCCTCAGCTGTATTTATTCAGGTTGTATGCTCTTCATTTTAAGACATACTCAGAATAAATTAACTTTAAAAACAAAAGGTAGGGGATGAAGGAATTTAATCAGGCTTTTTAAAACATTAATTATGCTTTTTCATATTATTTATGCAAAAGGGGTAAAAAGGTTACCTTTAATTATTCACTGAACATCTTAGGAGGTAAAAAATGAGAGAGAGAAGCAGTTAAAGCTGTCAAACTGGCTTTATTCATAAATGATGTGCTACCTGCACATATTTACCTCGGCTCTGTAAACAAGACAGCTGGTTAAGTTATTAAATGAACTAAAAACTGAAACTGATTCACACCCAGCTTATTCCAACATTCTGCATATGGTGCTTAATGCTCTGTCACTTCATCATAATTATACATCAGCAGTGCACATGCAAATCAATGCATTCATCAGCTGGGATGCCAGCAGTGTACTGCAGAATGTATCAAATGTGTGTGTTTTTTTGTCTTTCATAGGAATCGTGCCAGAACCCCAAAATAATTTTACCTTCTGAAACCAGTCTCAATAGATTTCAAGTCAAGGACACTTATTGTGGAAATTCTCTTCCAGGGCTGCGGTGTTGTACATTTCCAAGAACAATCTATATCATTCACTGTCTTCGGCTGGAGAGCGGGGATTTATATAAAGAACGGGCAGACAGGCAGAGAGAGAATAGATGGTGTTTTATTTCCTGCAGGGAGAGAGAGGAGAGAGAGTGTGAGATGGAGGGAGTATGGAGTACAGTATGTCTTCTGTCTTCTATCTGTAAAAAAAAACACTTTTGGTGCAGAGGTCATTATTTAGTCTTGTGATCTGGATAGCCGGTGCTGCAGAAGCCTAATGAAAAGTGCCTTAAACCCCTTCCCAATGTGTCACTTTTTGTTAGACAATATGATGGATGGTCCATTTTACAGCCTATTTCATCTGCTGTGCTGTTCTAAACTGTATTTTCAGGGTGCTTTTACTTGAAACATCCATTTTTGTGTGACATGGTTATTCATCAGGGAGGAGGCTCGAATGCACCAAGGCTTTCAGGAAGGTGGGGAGGGAGATATGAACCCAACTGCACCCAAAAAAAATACAAATATGCAGACCAGACAGCAAACTAGCAGCTGTGACCTTTCACCCTACATGTTTAACCTTACCGATGACACACCAGGGAGGCGTTATGGGATCGGCAAACAGTCAACATTTGTCAATTATTGGAAGGGGAAAAAAAGAAGTCGGAGGGAAAAATGATCAACCATGCCAGCTCTCTCCAGATTCAATCACAGCAGCCCAGACAGCCTTTTTCCTTCCTCTTCATAAACTAGTCCCTCTCACAATGTGACACTTTGAAGGGAGTGCTGGGTAATGAGCAGACCTAGAGGGGGGGATAGCTAGTCAGCCAGTCCGCTCAGTCCTCCAGGTCACAGAGAAGGAACATTAAAAACGAGCCCAGGGACCCAGAGGGGGGTTTATGTGGTTATAAGGTCTCATCTGTGTCCGGTTGTGAAAATTATGGCTGTAATTTCCATTCAGCCTGATAAATGGCATCTACAATTTTTACTTGGATGATTGCCTTCCATAAATCTCCTCAGATTAAACAGTGTACTGATAGCACTTAAAAAGCAATCTCCCTTTCTAATGGCATCCTGTGTGCTGTAGTTCATAAGGTACAGTGGACTCAAAATACTCAAATGGGTACCCACTCATTTGCAGTATTTCAAACTGATGGACTTTGAACACAAAGTCCACACAAACCTCAGAGATATCCTGCGCACTATTAGGCTGCCACAGCCGACTTGTTTCATATGTGACTGCTCTGCTACACACAGAAACACACACTCGCTGAACGAACGCCACCAGTGCACTCTCTTTACAGCAGAAAACTGTACCAAGCCAGTGTCCTGCCCCCAGGGTAGGTCATGTCATGAAAGGCCATGGTTGACGCATCGCTATGGGGCGTTCACACATCTGGACACCCCTCGCCCTGCCCCCTGCTGGTTCCCACAGGCTGAATAACCCTCATACTGGCCTTTGGACATTACTGTGTCGCAGCAGCTGGGGACTACACATGTTTTTTTCCCCTTACCATGTCAGTGGAAGGTCAGGGTCCCACAACGCCAACTGACACTCACACCCACGAGGGACATGAACACATATTTCAGTATGTAAATGTTCCTTATATCTGCACTTCATAGCTGCATTAGGTGGATATGCATTTCCACTTTTTTCATTCTTTTTTCTTTTTCTTCTTTTAATGCAAATTTAAGTCAGTGGGTCATTGTTTTTGATGTTTCTCCTGTCTTATGTTCTGAAAGTGCATTTAAATTTGTCTGTGTGTAGTATATCTCAAATTCTAACTTGTATTTCCTAAACTCACTTACTAGCTAAAATTTCAACACCCATATTTAGTTTTCCTTTTTTAAATTTATTTTTCTGTATAATAAAAAGAATGAAGTTGATGCATCATTTCTAAGTCATCTGCATATGAAGCAATCATTTTTGTCTTTACTATTTTAATTCACGTGCAAGTAGACAGCAGCAGCTCAGGCTTTGCTGCAAGTACTTGGGATGAGTGGGATGAAACTGGGCTTAGAGCTGGAGAGGTGCCAGTGCCCTTCCTGAGTAGAGCCAAGGTGCTCTTGAGCAAGACACCAAATCCAAGAGCTGGTCACCCAGCTAAACTGCGTGATCGGGGTAGAAGAGCCTTAGCAAGTAAGGTGACCAAGAACCCGTTGGTCACTCTGACTGAGCTCAAGAGCTCCTGTGTGGAGAAGGAACAAAGTTCAAGCAGGACAGCCATCACTGCAGCCCTACACTGATCTGGGCTTTCATGTAGAGTTGCTAGACGGAAGCCTTTCCTCAATGCAAAACACATGAAACCCCACTTTGAGTTTGAAAAAAAGCACTTGAAGTAATCTCAGACTGTGACAAACAATAACTTCTGATCTGATGAAACCAAGATTAAAGTTTTTGGCCTCAGTTCTAAATGTTATGTGCGGCCAAAACCAAGCATCACTCATCACTTGCCTAATACCATCCCAACTGTGAAGCAGGGTGTTGGCAGCATCATGCTGTCATTTTTTTTTTTAGCATTAGGGAATGAATGGAGCAAAGTATAGAAATTTTCTCAATGAAAACCTGTTCCGCAGCACCCAGGACCTTAGACTGGGCCGAAGGTTCACCTTCCAACATGACAATGACCCTAAGCACACAGCCAAGACAACACAGGAGTGGCCCAGCCAGAGCACTGACTTGAATCCTATCAAACATCTGTGGAGAGACCTGAAAAAGGCTGTCAATCCAACCTGACCTGAGTTTGAGAGGGTTTGCTAGAGGTGCTTCAACTAAGAACTGAGGCTCTAAATATTCATGTCAATTTGATATTTCTATTTTTTTCTTTTTAATATGTTTTGCAAAAATGTAAATACTTGTTTGCACTTTGTCATTATGGGGAACTGAGTGTAGATTTATGAGAATGAAAATGAATTTAAAAGATTGTAGCATCAGGCTGCAACATAAAATAACATGAATACTTTCTGAATGCACTGTATATGTGTTTTTATGATGGAGTTTAAAGGTGAAATCCACTTCCAGCTCTTAAAAATATTCTTCAAACAGCAGTCCGGTATGCAGCAGGGCTTGACGACAAAGCCTCCTAACAATGTGCTCATCTGATCTGTTGCACACAAACACAACCACATACAAACACTCGTACCATTGTCTCCTCTGTCTCTCTGTTCCCAGTTGGTAGCCGGACACTAAAGCACCACAGGGGAGATGTTGACCCTGTTTGAGTAGAGTAACCCTGCATCTGTCTGCAATAGCACCACATCAGCAGAAAGCTTGCCACAAGGTATATGTCCAGCAAAGTAAATGTGTATGCAGAGCAGGTTTTTTCAAAGACAGGCAGTGCATCACTACTGTTAACAGCCTCACAAAGGTGAACAGGAGGAGGGAGGGAGGACAAGCTCGACTGTTACCTATCTAAACATGCTTTATAGTTCTGAAATAACGAGGAAGAACAAAAGCATTTATAGAGGCACAATATCAAGAGGTTTATTCTGAACATTTAATTATTAAATTGCCTTTAACTAAGACATGAAAGACTTGTGAATGCACCACATGCCTGCTGTGTCTGACAGACATCTGGAGAGGCATCATAAACAGGTACCAAGAGCACTTATTGTAACAGCAGCTGGCAGATTTACAATGATGGATCATTTTAGATAGAGGAGCTCATCTGGCCCGATACTCCAGAGGTATGAAGTGCACCAGTGGTTTAAAGGAAAGAAAAGAAAGCATGAAAGACAGACACACAAAAAAGAGTTGTTTAATTCTTCTCAGATATCTTTGCCTGGCAATTTTCTGCTGGATAAGGTCATTCATTGATCCGGCACTACTTGTATTAAAAAGGCAGATGGGTAAGTGGAGGGAAAAAAAAAGAAAAAGTGAATTAAGAAGCTGATACAAATCTTTTACAAGAGCTACACAGATAGATCTGTGATACATTCTTTAGTCAACTTCACATAGGTCAAATGAGGAGATGGAGATGATTTATGTTTTATATTTGGCATGAGAGCCTTTTTTCTTTATGTCTAGTTGCAAGAAAAAGTATGTGAACCCTTTGAAACTATCTAGTTTTCTTTGTTAATTGTGACCAAAGCCAGATAAAATTCCTGCAAGTCAGCATTCTGGTGGTTGAGAAAAATGGATACAAAGTCGTTTTCTTCAAATGATCATTTTTCATTTTTTCTCATTTTATGCAAGTCCGACATTTAAAATACTCATTCGATGAAAAAACTAACACAAATGTGACATTTAAAAACATTAATTTTGTGTTTTAAAATGCCCTGTTTTAAGAGTTTCTGCAGGGAGATTGAGGGGAGGGGAAAGTGAAATGTGGGGGTGATAACTGGCCACTCAGCCTGGCATTGTTTCCAGTTTCGCCCATTGAGATGGAAAATAACAAACACCGCATTGCTCAAACGCCACCCCTGCCCCGGCACGTGAATACAGCTGTTTCTAGTTATCTCCTTTTATTCCCAAGCCTCAAAATGCACCCTGCAGCGTAGAAAAGTAGAAGAGACGATGAAGAAGTGGCAAGAATTATCAACAGACTTGGGAAAACTTCAGGATCACTCGACAGTGAAAGTTTGATGAAGGCGGATTACCTATGGGAATATTTTGATGAGCGTCACCAGTCCAATTCAGAAGCTTGGTTTGGGTGGACTTTATGTAAATGTGGCCCTATTGTCCTCGCCCATTACCTGGCCTGCCTGAAGGTAGGAAAAGTCCTGAAACTTTGAGCCTGGTTTTCTCAGAACAAACAGACACCAGAAGTTAACATTCAAATGAGCATATCTTTGTAAAATATGCTCAGATTAAGGTGTGCGATACACCATTTGAAAGCTTGGAATCTACGCTTTCATAATGTGTAAAAAACTCAAAAAAGACCTTGGACGACTTGCAGGAGTTTTTACCAGCTTTGGTCACAATTGATCATTGAATGTGATCTGATCTGCATCAAAGTCAAATTGCTTAACTTAATACCACACAAATAATTATAATACTTAAAGTCTTTAGTGAATACAGCCATTAAACATTAATAGTGCTGCTTGAAAAAGTAACTGAACCCTTAGGCTAATGACTCCAAAACAAGCTGATTGGAGTCAGGAGTTTAAACACCTGAAGTCCAACCAATTAAACCAGATTTGAGCCAGGTGTAGAGCTACTGTGACTTATAAAAACTCTCACAAGAGGCATCTGCTGATATGAGCCTTACTTTGCAAAAAGAGACCTTCAATCTAGAATTGTTTAATTTCATAAGAGAAGAAAGGGTTACAAAGTCATCTCAAAGACTTTGGGTATCACCAGTCCACTGTTGGACAAATTGTCCACAAATGGAGATGATACAGTACTTTGGCTTCTCTCCCTTGAAGTGGACGCCCAGTCAGGTTGACTCAAAGGGCACAATACAGAATCACTTCCTATCCAGGGCTGGGGTGTGGTGGTAGCAAGTCAACCCAAACAACTTTCTCCCCAGTAACACTTTCCAACTCCTTCTGTGGGATATCAAGCTGGAAACAAACTGGATATACATTTGGTCCAGTTCATTCTGGGTCCAAGGTTTCCTCCCAGCTGGATGTGCCCAGCTGGGAGGAGACCTCCCTACAAAGGGAGGCACTCCAGAGGCATCCTGGTCACATTCCCGAACCACCTCAACTGGCTCCTTTCGATGCCAAGGAGCAGAGGCTTTACTCTTAGTTCTTTCCTGATGTCTGAACTTCTCACCATATCTCTAATGCTGAGCCTACACACCCTCTGGAGAAAACTCATTTCAGCCACGTGTATCTGTGATCTCATTCTTTTGGTCATTACCCAGAGCTCATGACCATAGTTGACAGTCAGGAGGAAGGTTGACCAGTAAATCGAAAGCTTTGCCTTTTGGCTCTTTACCACAACAGATCGGTGCAACATCCACAGTACTGCTGACACTGCACCAATCCACTTGTCAATCTCACGCTCCCTTTGATCCTCACTCATGAACAAGACCCCAAGATAATTGAACTCCTTCACTGAGGCAGAGACTCACTCCCCATCTAAAGAGAGCAATCCATCGTTTTCTAGCAGAGAACCATGGCCTCAGACTTGGAGGTGCTAACTGTCATCCCAACCACTCCGCACTCAGCTGCAATCCATCCCAGTGCCTGCTGTAGGTCCCCAGCTGAAGAGGCCAACAGAACCATGTCATCTGCAAACAGCAGAGATGGAATTCAGGGGTCCCCAAACTGGAAACCCTCTGCTCCCTGGCTGCAGGTGGCAGCACTGGTGGAGGCAGACATGCACCTGGAATGAGTTCGACTTTTTGCTGAGAATGTGGACATAATTCTTACTTTGGTAATACAGAGGCCTGATGGCTTACTCCAGTGGCCTAGGACCCCATATTCCTGCAGTACTCCCTACATGAGGGATACGATGGCATCCCTCTCCAAGTCCACAAAATAAAATAAGATTGGATGAGCGAACTCCCCTAAACATCAAAGTAAATCTACTACAGCATGGCTGTAGAAAAAGAAAATCCTACAGAGATGCTGTGGAATGATCCCAAGAGAGCCAATCACACCAGACGGCCCAATAATACAGGTGAGCTGAAGCAGTTCTGTAAGTAAGAATGGTCCAAAATTTCTCCTGAACATTGTGCAGGTTTAACCTGACAAACAGATGTATTTGTTTCACACATCCATCTGGGAAAGCTTCAATAGGAAATGTTTGGGAAAAGACAGAGGCTTTGAAAAAAAACTCAGAGAGTGATTGGATGAACGTTCTGTCTGTCACATCTCTACGGGCCAATCAGAGCAACAAAACACGTGACATAGCCGCTATCGAGCTGTGCGTGTGCAGCTACCGAGGAATAACGTGAAACATGGCGACTAAAGGCATGCAAGTACTTGACTTTTGACTTTTTGAAAAGAAAACCACTCACTGCTGTTCTTTGTTCTTCTTTTAACCAAGAAATGTTGTCAAGTTCTTATAAAACTGGCGCTTTTACAGCATCCACCCTAAGCTCTTCCACCAATTGCACCAGCCTCTTGCTGCCTGTTTACGTCACGACTCCACCGTGCCTGAATGTACTGCCCCTTGTCACTGATTGGTCCTGTCACTTTCTAACCGGGCCCATACAGTTCAGACAGGAGCTTTGCAGGATGGATTTACCGGTGAGAAACAAGGAAACAGGTGTGTCCATATGCTTTGCAAGGTTAGTGCAGGTCTGATCAACAGGAAACACTTCGTTGGGGTTATTGCTGCCAGAGGAGGTTCAACCACTTTTTACATCCAGGGATCACTTACTTTTTCCAGCAGCAGTGAGACTGTTTAATTGCTGTGTTCAACATTAGTTTTTGTCTATATGATTAAGATGCAAATCAGATCAAATTTGATGGCCAATTAATGCAGTAAACTAGATATTTTCAAAGGGTTCACATATCTTTTCTTGCCACAGTAGGTGTGCATAGAAAAATGTCAGAAGCTACTTCTAATGAAGTGATTAAAGACTCCATAATCACCATGTTGTATCCATGTCAGTCCTTACAAAAGCACCCGCACATGATCCTGCAGCATATGTAGATTAATTCTTCCTTATTTAAGAGGGGTTTTTTTTGGACTGGTGGAGATAATGTTAACAGCGGAGCACATTGTCTCCTCCAACGCAATGAATCATTCAGTCATACTATCGCCTGGCTTTCAAAGGGAATGTTGGAAATACACATGAAGACATCGGGTCATAATACAATTTGCAGACAGGCTGCCTGTGAGCATAATGGAATCTTGTCACTCAGAGGGAGAAAATTGGAATTAATTCAATTTGTCACAGTGACAATTCGGACTTTGATTAAAAAGGACTTGCAGACAATGGCCCTGGTGCTAATGTGTATTATTTGAGTGTGAGTTAAAAACAGGCAAAGCCGCTGTGGCTTTTTTTGTGTGTTTTTTTTTCAGTGTCTGGGTTTATCGACCACACTTTAGAGTGTGCGGCATCCCTGCGTGACTTTTCAGTAAACAACCAAGGCTGCTAATGCCGACGTGGCGCTGCGAGTTGAATGTTAGCAGAATGCAAAGTATTTTAAATTATCTGCATTTGCTTTTAGTGTGTCTAAGAAACAAAAGCCCAACAAATAACAGGGACAATTATGTATAATGAGAGCACCCTAAATCGAAACTGTTACACGGCAGCTTGAGTTCATTACACTGAACGCACAACTCTGAAAGTAGGCAGAAAACAATATGAGACTCCTGCATTTCTGTGCTTCCTTGTATGCTGCGCCCTCCTCCAAATCATCCTCTCCCTCCCCTTTGGTCCTGTGAATAACCTCCAATCATTTACAATAAGCCCCCCTCAGAGAGCTTAGTAATATGATGATGCTGTATTTCTCAAACTAGGTGGTGTAAAACAATAGCACTGTGTAAAAAATGGAGAAGGAGGGCCCAAACAGAGGCCCTGCTGGAGCATACATCACAGTATAGATGCAGGACAGGGAAATATGCTGACATCAGGCCTCTATCTACCTTTCTTACCCTCTGTGGACACTTCATAAAACAAACGGTGGGTGTAAATTTAGAGGATGCAGCCGTAAACAATAGGCCACTGGGAAAAGTTTAGAGAGTTCAGCTCGAATAACAGTTTAGCCAGGAGAACCTGCTGATGATGAATAGGTTTGTTTGTCACCTTTCTTCCCTCTCCAGGGAACAATGATATGGATCACAGAGGGAGAGAGGGGAAGGGAATACGGGGGGAGGGGGGCTGCATCCTGGAGAGAGCCATATTACAGCCAGTGGAGAAAAAGCTGCTTGGTGAACCTTTAAAAATCCTGTTAAATGCGACGTGTCAAATTTTGTTTTTAAGCATTCTCAGCGGGAGCCATTTTTCCGCTGTCATGTCAAAACCCGAGTCCATATTTTAGCTAAAACTCCACGCAGTTAATCATTATTGAGTGGTTAGCCTACGCTGCTGCAGAAATGACTAAGAAAGGCTGAGGGGAAAATATCCCTCAAAGCACGCACACCGGCACAGAAATACACTCACACACTACCTTTGAGTTTATAATAGCATTACCGGTTCATACCTCTATATACACAGATAACAAACAAGGTCCCTAGAGACGTGAAATGTACTGTTCATTCAGTTCAGAGCACAGCATAGCTTAACAAATAATGCATCACTGTTTGTGCAAAATGGATTATTGTGTGTAATGGAGGAGCGTTTGAGTGAGAGAAAAAGAAAGAGAGAGCATGTCTGAAAGTACGCACCATCTTTCACTACCTCAGGGGAAATGTGGTGTTTTAGATAATGACAGGTCCCTTGTATTCGCTGATACCTGGCTCTGCATTATGCCATGAACAAAACCTCATCACAATTCTCAGCTCAGCTCGTTGTCATCTATCAGCAACACGCACGCTCTGAATAGGTAAACACGGTGGCTGCAGGGCTATAAAGCATACAGAAATCAGGTGTGATGGCGGTGATAATGGTGTGGGTCTATGCACACCTATGGATGTCGTGCAATTTTACTGATTCAGACGCAAGATGGGACCTTTGCAGAATAATAGCCCGTATTTTAGTGCTATCATGGGCAGTGGCGAGGGGAGGATGTGACATGTGCTGCCTGAATCATGCAAGCTTTAGCAAACAGTTCCTACCTGGACTGAAAAAAAGGGTAACTATCTCAACTCACAGTTAGGAGCTCTGTTTTCAAGGCCACCCACAGAGGGGGATAAAGGGGAGAGTTTTCTGGGGCCCAGCTAAATTTGGGGCCCATTGGGGGCCAGCAAAATCATGGTCCATTCTAAAAATAAGATGTGATAACCATATTTTGTCTTTAATCTGAAAAATAACCGCTCTAATCAAAGCAACAAAAAAAAGAATTTTATTTGCACATGCTGTGGTGTAATATAGGCTTTTTGAAAGATGTGAACCCCTTTTCTTAAAACAGAATTACCCTTTATTTGTAATATTAACGATGTGGAAAGGCACACTGAGCAAATGATTAGGAAAGCAATGTCAGATTTCAGAGCTAAGCTGTGTGCACCAACACCAGGATGCCAGAAAATAGAGAAAAAGAAAATAGAGAAGACAAAAGGGGAAAAAGATGTGCAAAAGTGTTACAAATGGGTGAAAAGTGGCAAAAAAAAGTGACAAGTTTAGGTTAAAAGTGGCAGAAAATTGATTTAAAGTGGCAAGAAGTGGCAGAAACAGGCAAGCAGTGTCAAAAATATTGGAAAAAGACAGCAAAAATTGGTAAAGAGTGCAATGAGGATGTGACATAAATGAGCAAAAAGCAGCACAAATATGTTAAAAGTGGCAAAATTGATTTAAAAAAATGGGCAAAAAATCCACAAAATGGGCAAATAAAGTGGATATAAAGCTGAAAAAATGGGTAAAACATGGAAAATAAAGAGGTGGTGGCACAAATGGGATAAAAGCAGTGAAATTTGAAATAAATAGGGGACAAAAATGGACAAAAAGTTAATAAAAGAAGTGGCATAGATGAGAAAAACCTGTAAAAATTGGTAAAACATTGACAACAAGAACAAGCTCTGATCTTTGAGATAGGAAGGGAGAAGCTACTTGGTAAGAGGAATCTGCTTTTGGTTGTTTCAGTTGGAAGTAGGTTGTTGGCAGTTTTGCTTAGGCTGAACGTGTTAGTTTCACTCTCTCTGCAACAATAGGTGAGGCAGTTGACGCGTGTGGCTCCCTCTATTGATTGCTAAAAGTGTAAACTGCCGGGGCGGAGTTTCACTGTAGTCCAAGCTTTAAGAGAGTTTGAATCTAAATTTGCCAGCAGAACAAGCTCTGATCTTTGAGATAGGAAGGGAGAAGCTACTTGGTAAGAGGAATCTGCTTTTGGTTGTTTCAGTTGGAAGTAGGTTGTTGGCAGTTTTGCTTAGGCTGAACGTGTTAGTTTCACTCTCTCTGCAACAATAGGTGAGGCAGTTGACGCGTGTGGCTCCCTCTATTGATTGCTAAAAGTGTAAACTGACTGGGCGGAGTTTCACTGTAGTCCAATCTTTAAGAGAGTTTGAAT
This sequence comes from Cheilinus undulatus, assembly GCF_018320785.1. NCBI lineage: Eukaryota > Metazoa > Chordata > Actinopteri > Labriformes > Labridae > Cheilinus > Cheilinus undulatus. Next base: position 42,023,448 of record NC_054865.1, on the reverse strand, counting down.
CTAAATTTGCCAGCAGAACAAGCTCTGATCTTTGAGATAGGAAGGGAGAAGCTACTTGGTAAGAGGAATCTGCTTTTGGTTGTTTCAGTTGGAAGTAGGTTGTTGGCAGTTTTGCTTAGGCTGAACGTGTTAGTTTCACTCTCTCTGCAACAATAGGTGAGGCAGTTGGCGTGTGGCTCCCTCTATTGATTGCTAAAAGTGTAAACTGCCGGGCGGAGTTTCACTGTAGTCCAAGCTTTAAGAGAGTTTGAATCTAAATTTGCCAGCAGAACAAGCTCTGATCTTTGAGATAGGAAGGAGAAGCTACTTGGTAAGAGGAATCTGCTTTTGGTTGTTTCAGTTGGAAGTAGGTTGTTGGCAGTTTTGCTTAGGCTGAACGTGTTAGTTTCACTCTCTCTGCAACAATAGGTGAGGCAGTTGGCGCGTGTGGCTCCCTCTATTGATTGCTAAAAGTGTAAACTGCCGGGCGGAGTTTCACTGTAGTCCAAGCTTTAAGAGAGTTTGAATCTAAATTTGCCAGCAGAACAAGCTCTGATCTTTGAGATAGGAAGGAGAAGCTACTTGGTAAGAGGAATCTGCTTTTGGTTGTTTCAGTTGGAAGTAGGTTGTTGGCAGTTTTGCTTAGGCTGAACGTGTTAGTTTCACTCTCTCTGCAACAATAGGTGAGGCAGTTGACGCGTGTGGCTCCCTCTATTGATTGCTAAAAGTGTAAACTGCCGGGGCGGAGTTTCACTGTAGTCCAAGCTTTAAGAGAGTTTGAATCTAAATTTGCCAGCAGAACAAGCTCTGATCTTTGAGATAGGAAGGAGAAGCTACTCGGTAAGAGGAATCTGCTTTTGGTTGTTTCAGTTGGAAGTAGGTTGTTGGCAGTTTTGCTTAGGCTGAACGTGTTAGTTTCACTCTCTGCAACAATAGGTGAGGCAGTTGGACGTGTGGCTCCCTCTATTGATTGCTAAAAGTGTAAACTGCCGGGGCGGAGTTTCACTGTAGTCCAAGCTTTAAGAGAGTTTGAATCTAAATTTGCCAGCAGAACAAGCTCTGATCTTTGAGATAGGAAGGAGAAGCTACTCGGTAAGAGGAATCTGCTTTTGGTTGTTTCAGTTGGAAGTAGGTTGTTGGCAGTTTTGCTTAGGCTGAACGTGTTAGTTTCACTCTCTCAGCAACAATAGGTGAGGCAGTTGGACGCGTGTGGCTCCTCTATTGATTGCTAAAAGTGTAAACTGCCGGGCGGAGTTTCACTGTAGTCCAAGCTTTAAGAGAGTTTGAATCTAAATTTGCCAGCAGAACAAGCTCTGATCTTTGAGATAGGAAGGAGAAGCTACTTGGTAAGAGGAATCTGCTTTTGGTTGTTTCAGTTGGAAGTAGGTTGTTGGCAGTTTTGCTTAGGCTGAACGTGTTAGTTTCACTCTCTCTGCAACAATAGGTGAGGCAGTTGACGCGTGTGGCTCCTCTATTGATTGCTAAAAGTGTAAACTGCCGGGCGGAGTTTCACTGTAGTCCAAGCTTTAAGAGAGTTTGAATCTAAATTTGCCAGCAGAACAAGCTCTGATCTTTGAGATAGGAAGGAGAAGCTACTTGGTAAGAGGAATCTGCTTTTGGTTGTTTCAGTTGGAAGTAGGTTGTTGGCAGTTTTGCTTAGGCTGAACGTGTTAGTTTCACTCTCTCTGCAACAATAGGTGAGGCAGTTGACGCGTGTGGCTCCTCTATTGATTGCTAAAAGTGTAAACTGCCGGGCGGAGTTTCACTGTAGTCCAAGCTTTAAGAGAGTTTGAATCTAAATTTGCCAGCAGAACAAGCTCTGATCTTTGAGATAGGAAGGAGAAGCTACTTGGTAAGAGGAATCTGCTTTTGGTTGTTTCAGTTGGAAGTAGGTTGTTGGCAGTTTTGCTTAGGCTGAACGTGTTAGTTTCACTCTCTCTGCAACAATAGGTGAGGCAGTTGACGCGTGTGGCTCCCTCTATTGATTGCTAAAAGTGTAAACTGCCGGGCGGAGTTTAACTGTAGTCCAAGATTTAAGAGAGTTTGAATATAAATTTGCCAGCAGAACAAGCTCTGATCTTTGAGATAGGAAGGAGAAGCTACTTGGTAAGAGGAATCTGCTTTTGGTTGTTTCAGTTGGAAGTAGGTTGTTGGCAGTTTTGCTTAGGCTGAACGTGTTAGTTTCACTCTCTCTGCAACAATAGGTGAGGCAGTTGACTGTGGCTCCCTCTATTGATTGCTAAAAGTGTAAACTGCCGGGCGGAGTTTCACTGTAGTCCAAGCTTTAAGAGAGTTTGAATCTAAATTTGCCAGCAGAACAAGCTCTGATCTTTGAGATAGGAAGGAGAAGCTACTTGGTAAGAGGAATCTGCTGTTGGTTGTTTCAGTTGGAAGTAGGTTGTTGGCAGTTTTGCTTAGGCTGAACGTGTTAGTTTCACTCTCTCTGCAACAATAGGTGAGGCAGGCAGTTGTGTGGCTCCCTCTATTGATTGCTAAAAGTGTAAACTGCCGGGCGGAGTTTCACTGTAGTCCAAGCTTTAAGAGAGTTTGAATCTAAATTTGCCAGCAGAACAAGCTCTGATCTTTGAGATAGGAAGGAGAAGCTACTTGGTAAGAGGAATCTGCTTTTGGTTGTTTCAGTTGGAAGTAGGTTGTTGGCAGTTTTGCTTAGGCTGAACGTGTTAGTTTCACTCTCTCTGCAACAATAGGTGAGGCAGTTGGACGCGCGTGTGGCTCCTCTATTGATTGCTAAAAGTGTAAACTGCCGGGCGGAGTTTCACTGTAGTCCAAGCTTTAAGAGAGTTTGAATCTAAATTTGCCAGCAGAACAAGCTCTGATATTTGAGATATGAAGGGAGAAGCTACTTTGTAAGAGGAATCTGATTTTGGTTGTTTCAGTTGGAAGTAGGTTGATGGCAGTTATGCTTAGGCTGAACGAGTTAGTTTCACTCTCTCTGAAACAATATGTGATGCATTTGACGCGTGTGGCTCACTCTATTGATTGCTAAAAGTGTAAAAATCCTGGGAGGAGTTTCACTCTAGTCCAAGCTTTAAGATAGTTTGAATCTAAATTTGCCAGCAGAACAAGCTCTGATCTTTGAGATAGGAAGGGAGAAGCTACTTGGTAAGAGGAATCTGCTTTTGGTTGTTTCAGTTGGAAGTAGGTTGTTGGCAGTTTTGCTTAGGCTGAACGTGTTAGTTTCACTCTCTCTGCAACAATAGGTGAGGCAGTTGACGCGTGTGGCTCCCTCTATTGATTGCTAAAAGTGTAAACTGCCGGGGCGGAGTTTCACTGTAGCCCAAGCTTTAAGAGAGTTTGAATCTAAATTTGCCAGCAGAACAAGCTCTGATCTTTGAGATAGGTAGGGAGAACCTACTTTGTATGAGGTATCTGCTTTTGGTTGTTTCAGTTGGAAGTAGGTTGTTGGCAGTTTTGCTTAGGCTGAACGTGTTAGTTTCACTCTCTCTGCAACAATAGGTGAGGCAGTTGACGCGTGTGGCTCCCTCTATTGATTGCTGAAGTAAAAACTGCCGGGGCGGAGTTTCACTGTAGTCCAAGCTTTAAGAGAGTTTGAATCTAAATTTGCCAGCTGGGGCGGTTAGCGGCTGTGCACAATCAACTCACACATCTGTGGCATATCTCTCTATATAAGTACACAGACTGCGCTGAAGCGTCAGCAGCCCAATTGTGTGAAGACCACATTGGGTAAAGACCAGCGAGTCTACCTGCGAGCAAGGCCACCGACAGGCAGCACTGCCTCATAACAGTCACATGTGCAACCAAAAATACAAGTCATATATGGGAACAGAAAGAAGCACAATAGTTACAGAAAAGCGAAACCTGCATAATCTATCCACTTTGCAGAATGCCTCTTTCCACAACCTTTTATCACAGTTGGCCTCTGGAACTGCCAGTCTGCAGTTAACAAAGCAGAATTCATCAATTCCCTCACTAAACTGTCTAACATTCAGGTCCTAGCCCTGACAGAAACTTGGGTCCGTCCTGAGAACACTGTAACACCAACTGCTCTATCAGTTGATGCAGTGTTCTCTCATACACCTCGCTCTTCTGGCCGAGGAGGTGGCACAGGCATTATTCTCTCATAGCTGGAACTTCAGCCAGTTCAAACCCTTGGACAATAACACCTCATTTGAATATCATGCAGTACAGGTCACTGCCCCAATAAAGGCTTACATGGTTGTGGTATACCCACCTGGGGTCACCTGGACAACTTTATTGTGGAACTGGACATGTTACTCTCAGACATCCCTGATGATGGCACACCATTGGTTGTCATGGGTGACATGAACATCCACTTGGATAGAGCCCAGGCTACTGATTTTATTTCACTACTGTCCTCCTTTGACTTGAAACTGGTTCAAACGCCTCCTACACACAAGGCTGGTAATACACTGGATTTGATTCTAACTCGCAATTGCTCCACGGCTAATTTGAGTGTAACACCACTTCACCTCTCTGACCACTACTTCATTCAGTTCTCACTTGGCTTACCTGAACTTCAACAATCTACTACTCAGTTAAGATCATACAGAAACCTTCAGTCACTTGACCCAACACAGCTGTCTGGCGGTCTCAGCTGCACTAGCCTCATGTAACGAGTCCTTCACACTCACTGTTAACGAGGCCACAGACACATTCTGCTCCTCACTGACCTCCTCTCTGGACAAACTCTGCCCTCTGGTGTCTAAGCCTATTCGTAATACTCCACCTTGTCCCTGGCTCACTGAGGTCATCAGAACCCAAAGGGCAGGGCTCAGAGCGGCAGAGAGAAAATGGCGTAAATCCAAACAAACCACTGACTTGAGTGCTTATCAGCAAAAACTGTCCTGTTTTACCTCTGCTCTAAAATCTGCTAAGAAGGCGTTCTATCAATCAAAGATCTGTGCTGCCACTGATGCACGCAAACTCTTCTCTGCTTTTAACTCGCTCCTCTCTCCTTCAAACCCACAACCCTCCAGTATGTTGACTCCAGACATGTTCGCCTCCTACTTCACTGACAAGGTTTCTGCCATCAGCAACCAATTCTCTGAGCCTGTCCAACTCAGTTTTCTGCCACCAGCTAGTGATGCATCACTTAGCTCATTCTCTCCACTAAGTGAGAGCGAGGTCACCAGGCTTCTGCTTGACTCTAAGCCCACAACCTGTCCTCGATCCGATACCATCACATCTCTTGCAGGCGATTGAGCCCACAATCAGCCCTGCTGTGAGTTGTATCATTAACTCCTCTCTGTCCACAGGTGTTTTCCCAGCTGCTTTCAAGCAAGCGGGTTACACCACTGCTCAAAAAACCCACTCTCAACCCAGCCCTGGTTGAAAATTACAGGCCGGTCTCACTTCTCCCATTCCTATCAAAAATACTGGAGCGCACAGTCTTCAACCAGCTCTCAGAACACTTGCAGAACAATGATCTACTTGATCAGAATCAGTCTGGCTTTAGGCGGGGCCACTCTACTGAAACTGCACTTTTGTCGGTAACGGAATCACTTCGCTTGGCCAGAGCAGCTGGTCAGTCCTCAGTTCTCTTACTGCTGGATCTGTCTGCTGCCTTTGACACAGTAAACCACCAAATCCTCCTCTCCACACTCTCTTCACTTGGTATCTCAGGATCTGCCCTACAGTGGTTTAAGTCCTACCTCACAGGAGATCTTTTAGAGTATCATGGAAGGGAGGAGTGTCTAAACTGCATGGCTTATCAACAGGGTGCCTCAAGGGTCTGTGCTTGGTCCCCTACTTTTCTCAATATACACCACCTCACTTGGTGCAATCATCCGCTCCCATGGCTTTTCTTATCACTGCTATGCAGACGACACACAGCTATTCCTGTCCTTTCCACCAGATGACACAACTGTCTCAGCTCGGATCTCATCCTGCCTTGCTGATATTTCTAAATGGATGAGGGAACGTCACCTTCAGCTCAACCTGCCCAAAACTGAGCTCATTATCATCCCAGCCAGTCCCACTATTGAACCGCAGATCAGTATCCAGCTTGGATCAAATAATCTCTTGCCCACTAAGTCAGCCCGAATCTGGGTGTCATGATTGATGACCAGCTAACCTTCAAGCTCCATGTGGCCTCGATTGCTCGGTCCTGCCGTTTCGCCCTCTACAACATCAAGAGGATCAGACCCTACTTGACAGAGCATGCTACACAACTCCTAGTACAGGCTCTTATAATATCACGTATTGACTACTGTAACTCATTACTGGCAGGCCTACCTGCATGCACAGTTATACCTCTGCAGTTGATCCAGAACGCAGCAGCACGTCTGGTCTTCAACCAACCCAAGAGAGCTCATGTCACGCCTCTTTTAATCTCTCTACACTGGCTTCCAGTTGCAGCTCGCATTAAATTCAAAACTCTAATCATTGCTTACAAAGCAGTAACTAAAACTGCTCCTGTTTACCTGGAGTCCCTCATCCAGGTCTACACCCCTTCTCGCCCACTACGCTCAGCCAGCGAAAGGCGCCTGGTACTTCCAGCACATCATGCTCCTAAGTCACTAGCTCGACTCTTCTCCTCTGTTGTCCCTAAATGGTGGAATGAATTACCCAACTACATTCGATCTACAGACTCCCTGTCTACTTTCAAGAGAAGGCTAAAGACCCAGCTCTTCAGAGAACACTTTGCACTTAGCTAGGCAATTCTCTACTGTTGTCCCCAGTAGTAGATTGAGTCTCAGCCAGACTATTCTCCACTGCTGTCCCCAGTGGTTGAATGAGTTTCCCAACTATAGTTAGCTCGCACTGTCCTGCTCTACTTCTGGGATTTCTTTGCCCAGCTCTTTGGGAATGATCCAGCACTTGGTACTTGGTAAATAGTTGTTGTGAAGCCTAATGAATGGCAATTAGTGATCCCACATTTTCCTTGATTCATTGTTGCTGTCTAAAAACTAACAAACAAAAAAAAAACAAACAAACAAAAAAAAAACAAAACAAAAAAAAAAAAAAAAACAAAAAAAAAAAAAAAAAAAAATACAAAAACAACGTATATTTTGGTACTCTGCCTTAAACTCTACACGGCAGCACTTGCGTCCAATTGAACCTGAAGCACTTGATGGCACTTACTGATGTTGTTTCCTCTTGTCTAGATCATTGCTTGTGTTGTTCTTGCTCTCAAATGTACGTCGCTTTGGAGAAAAGCGTCTGCTAAATGACATTGTAACATTGTAACATTGACAAAAGGGGAAAAGCATTACAAATGCAGGGTTTCCGCTACATGTAATTGATAGTGGCACACCGCCATGCCAAAATAATAGCCGCCATGCCTTCAGAATTATGATCTTTTTTTCAGATGTTAAAAATGTAATTTAAATTTATGAATGGATCCATATAAACATATAGTCTGTATTTGAGCACATTTATGAACTATAATAAGAGTTTGAAATTTGATAAAAACAACAGCATTGGGCTGTCAGGCGTTCATCTAATCCATGATATTTGCCTCACTTTGATTTCTAAATGTCCGCTAAAACAGGAGAGAGGGGGGAGAAAAACTTGAGCTGCAGTCACAGGGCGAGAGGAGCAGTTGGTGTGTGTCTGTGTATGTGTGACAGACTAGAGGAAAGATAGTTTGTGTGTCCATCCGTGAGGGCGGGTCAGTCTCACAACAAGCATAAACAAAGTAAACGTTAGCTTGTTGAATAGATGAGTGATAAATGTTTATAAGTTATCATGATATCAATGACTTTAAGAGGCTGAGGCTTACCCATAGACTGTTTACCTGAGGCTCCTCTGAGATAAAATAATTGCATGAGGATGTAATAAAAGCAGAATCGCACTTTAGGACTATTTCATTCAAATCACATCCCCAGACTGTTGTCATTAGTATGATCTTTATTTATGTATGTTTGTAAGGAGAGAGGCAAAGTAAAAGCATAAAAAATATCATTTTCACTTTGTGAAAAAGCCCTCCCCCCAAGTTTCAAAAAATCCTGGAGGAAACCCTGAAATGGGCTAAAAGTGGTGAAAAAGTGCATTGAAGTAGTGATATAAATGGGTGAAAAAGCAGCACAAATAGGTTAAAAGTGGCAAAAATTGGCAAAAATCCACAAAATAGGATAACTAGAAGATAAAAAGACATAGCAAAAATGGATGAAAAGCTAAAGAAATGGGTTAAAAGGGGGAAAGGGTGAAATAGTACAAATGGGATAAAAATGGCAAAAATAAAATGGGCACAAAGTTGCAAAATATGCTATAATTTTAAAGATGTGACAAAAAAGAGTGAAAAGTGGCACAGATTTTTAAAAGTGGCAAAAAGTTGAAAAAAATGGGCAAGAAGTAGCAAAAAGGGGCAAAAATGGGTGAAAAGCAGCAACAAAGGACAAAGAGGGAAAAAAATAGTTGAAAAAATGGGTGAAAAGCTGTAAAAATACTTTAAAAGTACAAAAAAGCTGCACAATGTCTTCATATTGAGCAATTTTTCAGCAGATCTCTGTAGATATACTGAAACAATTAAAAGGTAGTCTACTGTATGGTAAAAAGACATGCAAGAAACACTTCAGCCAAAAAGGGAGAAAAATGAATAAGGAGGGGCCTCATATTGGTCTAACCCTAACCACTTTAGCAGTGCTCAGGAAGTACACTGGCACCTCTCCAGCTACCAGCCCATTTTCCAGACACAGTTTGTAATGAAGTGTTAACTGGTGACAACTCAAGTTCTTAAAGGCTGAGTTTCTGTCACTTCCTCCTGAAAATGTTTATTTTTAGAGCAGAAATCATCATGAGCAGAGTTACGATGAGAACCAGATTGAGCTGATTTCTTTTGCAGAGGGGAAAATCAGGGGTGTGGCTGAGATGACTGAAATGCAAGGACGGGGGGGACTTCCTGGTGCCAAGCTGCATGGGGGGGATAGAAAAAACACAGTTCATATCTTAATTTTAACCAAAATACTGGCCATTACTATCAATGCAACAGAAATACACATTTTATTTATTGCTGCTTCAGTGAAATTTAGCCAGTTTAAAAATGCAGACCCCCTCAGAATGGTTTGATACTTTTTCTGTAAGTGTCTACAATGGCCTGCTCATATGTGCATGTGTTTTAGCTGTATGTTGGTAGGTTTAAGGCCAACCTCAGCTATAACTCTATGCCTGTTATAAGACTGATCATAAAGAAGGTGTAATTAGCATTTCTAAGATTGCAGCTGCCATTGGTTGGTTTCATATTGCCTCTTAAGAAACCAAAGGGTGACATGAGTGACCCTTGATCCATGTCTTAAACAGTCTATGAGTCTAAAGAAGCATTATATTGAACAATATCTATGAACAAAATGTATACTGTCAGAGCAGATGTTTCTATATTACACTACAATGACAAGCAGTAAAGCCAGTTATCTGTCAAAATGAAGTGTTAACTCACCGTTATGGTCAAAGCTGTCAATAAAGCTATAAAGATTAAATGAAACGGATCACTGGCTGATGGCTACTGGCCGTAAATTTAAAAGAATAGGAAATCTATTTAGTTTTTAAAGGTTTATTTGAGGGTATACACTCACTACAAGGTGCAATCTTCTCACGTAAATCTACGAAGTGGAGTGGAAATAAACTTGGGATGCTTGTCCTCATGATGGATGGGGGTTCTGTCATGGAAAGGGCATACTTCACTGTTGTTCCACTGGCTGCTGTTTTGAGAAGCATATCTATTGCCAAAGAGCAAATGTGCCTTGTCCTTCATGAAAGCCGAGAGTAGATTTAGAATGTGTTATAGAGGCTATGGTCTGAGCCCACACTTCACAAAAGAAAAAATCAACTTCCATGCTTTGTGACAGCAAAGGAAGGGCAGGCTTTCTTGCACATCCTGGTTCAAATCTGAGGGAAGCTGTTCGCTCTGTCTTTTTGCATTAAGATCAAGTGCATGCTCGGAGGAAGGAGAGGGAAAGAGATACGGAAGTCATAACCTTGCCCTTTGCAGTTTGTGGACTGATCATGAGAAAAAGCTTCTTCAGTCATTTAAAAAGAAGGACATATTGCGAGACACTTGGAAGATATGAACCTTGAAATCACAGTGCCCCAAAGACAGAAAAAAAAGCTGTAGAGAACAGTTTCACTCATTTTTTTTACACTCCCTCTGAAACACACCCAAATACTAACAGCCTCCTCTGAGACTTTCTTTTACTCCAGCTGAGTTATTGTGAGAATTAATTTACACTTTAGATCAGAGCCTCACATGCTAAGACATTAACAGTAAAGTGTATTTCACTTAAACATTGTTCTGCAAATGGCTCACAATTCATTAGAGCTGCCAATAGCTCCTGGATGCTATTTCTGGGCTACTGAAGAAAACTGATTAAGAATGAGTCAGACAGCTGAGGTGGGATTAAAGGTGTGATTCTGCAACAGCAGCCAACCGTGAGACACCAAATAAAATGTAGGCTAATAGTCCCATTAAAACATGCGGCTGCACATGCATGCACGGAGAGAGAAATACAAATTACAGTATCTTATCACTGAGTCATCTGTTCTTGAGGCTATACCATTTTACTTTCAGTCATAGATAGAATAATGTAGCCAAGGCTGCATCTAGAATCACACATGGGCATCTCTCTGTGTGCATGGACTCACAAACAAAACACGCATATGGACAAATACTGAACACAAAATACACACATGAAATGATAGTCTAGCTATTTTCACTTCTATATTCTTTTCTTTCACATTTCTAGGTTGTTTGCAACCGTGTGATCTTGAATGTCTGTTGGGTTCAGAAAGTGGGGGGCAGCCATTAGGAATTAATAGGAATGGAGGAAGGTTAGTCTTTATAAGGAACCCTGCATATTTGTATCTCTTGTATGTATATTGAACTAAAAAAAACACTAGATATCTGCATTTTGAGTAATTTCAGTTTATAAACTCACCAGGACCCGCCATTTTTTGGTCCGAGCTGGCGCTGTGATGTCACAGTTCCGCAGCCCTCCTCTGTTTCTATACAGTAACCTGCCGCTGTTTCAGACTGGCAGCCAGTGTAGAGGCTGCACGTCTCACGCAAGAAGAATTTTAATATTTTAGGTCTCTTCTATTTTTTATTTGCACCATGAGCAGTTATCTGTCCATCTTGGCAGGAAAATGATAAATACAGAGCCATATTTACCTTCTTGTTGCGAATATTTATGTCCACATCTGCAGAATATGTTTGCAATCCGTTTCTTGATGAACCAGATGAAGGCCATGAGCTAAAATGCGTCTGTTTAATAAAGTTGTTTCCCAAACATCTAATCTTTATAAAGCTGTCTGTTTCCACACAGTTCAGGTAAAGGTAAACACAATACGAAAGCACTTAGGGTTTGTGCTTTTCAAAGTAAAAGTCCACTTTAGCATTTCTGTGGAGAAACTCCCTTCGTATGTAAATAATGCTTTTATTTTAAAAAGCCCCCAGCACGCTTGCACTATACACTGAATCCAGTCACTAGTAGGGAGGTTTATTGAGGTAAAAATTAGGAGGAATGACAGAGCTTTGACAGCAGAGAGACAAAGCCAACACGCAGCGAACTTGTGTCTTGTAAGAAAGCTGTTGTGGCAGCAACAGCTGCAAGCAGCAAAACCGCCTTAAGAACGGTTACTGCATAGCAATGGTGAGAAGCGCTCATAGTGGGTGCTGCGGCACTGTGCTCAGATTAACTCAAAACTGCAGATATCTAGTGAGTTTTTTAGTTCAATATACATATGAGAGATACAAATATCTATCCAACAAGATAAACTTGTCTAATCATGCAGGGTTCCTTTTAACACTTCTAAAAGGATGTCTCTGCAGCAATTATCAGAAAATGTTCAACATACATTGAATATAATCTGTATAACTCACAAAATACGAATTTTACCACAGTTAGTCAGTCCTGCTGACCTTCTAGCATCATCTAGTCAGATGAAGAGAGACAAGAGTTTTAAAGAGTCTTGTGCTAAGAGGCTAGCTGAGCCCATCAAACATATAAAAAAAAATCCTTGTTTTGTCACAAACATGCTTTTAATTGATACTGTACTGAAAGAGATTGATGTACCATCAGCCATTCACAAACGACTCTGTGCAACAAAGGCTCTTTTATATTAAACACAGTAGCTAGTTCCCATTAAGTGCCAATTTCCTTTCCTCCATCCTTTGTCTTTACTTAAGAAGCCAAACTGGGACCAAATGAGGAGCCATTTTGGAGCCAAACAACCAGCTCTGCTGAGCTCAGCCTGGATCTCTTAAAGACCCTGTAAAATGAAATCTAAGATTTTGTATTAACACACTAGATATGATGGAATTGCTGTAAACATGTGAAAACACTGAGATCTACATGTACCTGAATTTTGGATTGAGACCTTTGGAAAGTCTTTCACCTCTTTCCTGGCTTGGTTTAATTTGGGTGGGGCCAATATGTGGACTCATGATGTCACAAGCCCAAAGTGGGAAAGACCCCACCCCTCTAAAACTACAATATAAAATCTCAGAGCAGTTCATCAGTACAGTCTGTTGTTAGCTGATGTCAAAGCCTTTATTGGAAGTTAACAGTCAGTTATATGCTGTTTTTTGTTCATTGTGAGGTAAATTTTTCAAATCTATTAGCCACAGTGGTCTATGGAAAAACTTGCTAAAAAAACACTCAAGTATTGTATTTCTGCATGTCTAAAAGCCCGTCTTTTCAGCCTTTTCTCCGAATGAGTTTCTGTGTCTGTGGCTTTAAATGGTAATTAGCCGTCTGAGTCCGCCCCTGACCACACCCCTCTCAGGAAATGGATTCAGCACCCCTGGTGTTACAGACACTTTTATCCAAAATTTAGTACCCGGATTGGGATTAAGACTGAGATTAAGCCACTGATCTATTCAGCATCTCAGCTGGTAGCTGAGAGGGTCAGTAGAGGAGGGTGGAACTTTCCTCCAAGTGGGGGAGGGCTAACCAAACCTGGGGGTGGGTGCTTACGCCCCTGATGGGGTCACTAGGCGTTAAATCTGAGAATGGCTTGTTTCAGCACACATTTTCTGAAAGGTGGAGAAAGAGGGGGGGAAAGGGATTGGATTTTTCTGGTATTTGAGGGGAGTGTGGACAGGCCAGGGGTACACATTTGGCTTTAAAAAGCCTGAAAAAGTGAGTTTTGCATAATATGTCCCCTTGAAATGCAGGTAGGTGAATTTAAAACATGATAAATAGAGGAGAAAATTAGATCCAATTAGCTATACAAATTCTGAAACTACTCAGGATTAATACTGGCATTTGACATCACTAGTAAAAATAAATCAAACAACCTGGAACCTGGGAGTATTAACAGCAATGTACCTTAAAATCTATGCCATAAGCCACACCTTTAAATCTGAAAAGCAAGCTACCTATCAGTGAGACACATAGAGATGTAAACTGGATAGGCAGGGCCACTTTTTAACAGCTTTTCTCCTTCATTTAGTCCACAATCCTGAATTAAAATAAAATGATAGACCTTTTGCAGACATATCACTGCTATCGCTCACGACAGTGGACGGCCAAATTGCTAGGTGTGGATTAAGTTAGTCACAGGTGAAACTCCTCACTTAAAAGACAAAAAGTGGCACAAGGAGGCAGCAGGAAAACTGTTTAAATCTTTTCTTTTCCCTCTCTGTGTGACCCCCAAAACAGACTGCATCTTCTAGGGCTGGTCTTCTATTTTCAGTGTCTCACTGTTGGATGAAACATTGTTAATAGTGTGTCTTATGGTATGAACATTACAGTGTATAGTGTTTTCTTCCACATATTGGAGTTATATGACATTCTGTATAAATACACATCATTCTTGTGTTAAAAAACGCAGTTTTCTGTAGTTGCTGGACACTGTTTCCTCACACATTAGGCCATAATGTTGGAGAAATGTCGACTAATCACACAGGTCAAATGTTGGTCTAAGGTTTTGTTGGTTTCAAACACAGATTAAACACACCTGTGAAAACTGTGTTGAACATAACTGTTGGCCTTAAACATACCCCATCACTTTTTCTGGCATCTCCATGATGAGATTTCCCTTCAGTCGTGATTTTTACACCCACATGTCATCACAGCTGCTCCAACGCACCAGATTTGTCAAACTAATGGAAACGGCGTCCAGCGAAGGTCAGTAATGTCACACGGTGATGAACATTAAGAGCGAGAAAGGCGGGAAAAACGATACAGGAGGGTGTCAGGTGACTACATTAAGCAGAAGTCAGGGTTGGTGGAGCAGGCACGGCCCACGTCAGGATAATGAGAGGAAGAGGGACAGCAGGCGGCAACAGTGTGAACGACGCATGATGGGTAGTGGAATTATGAAAAGCAGATACATTTAGAGAGTGTGAGGGGGACTCATGGAAAATCATGAGCATGGAAATATATGATTCCCATCTGACTTTTTTGGAATGAAATTTATCTATTAACAGAGCCTGGCCTTGGAAGAACTTCTCATTTCTTCATATATAAGAGGTTTTATTCAGAATACAGAAACTAAGAAACAGTTTGGACTTATGGCTTGTAAAATTTCTCTGGGTTGGTCAGATTATTTCTTAAATGAAAGACCAAAGACTGTCTCTGTACAGAAGCCAACCTTTGAAAAACAAAAATAAACAGTTTGTACGAAAAGTATTCATCCCCTTGGATGTTTTATGCTTTATTTGATTTTATAAGTCAATCAGGGTGCAATCACAGCACTGAGTCTGTGTAGATAGGTCTCAGTTAGGCTATCAGATCAGGGCATTGTAATTTGACTCTATTCTTCTTTGGTAAACTGCTCAAGCTCTATCAGGCTGCACAGGGATTAAGCCTGAACAGCCCCTTTCCAGCCCAGAGACAAATTCTCTCTTAGATGGGCTTTGACTGAGCCCCTCCAGAACATTCACCTTGTTGCCTTTAAACCACTTCTGTGTAGCTTTCACCGTACGCTCCGGGTCATTGTCGTGCTGGAAAATAAATCTTCTCACAAGTTGTATTTCTCTTGCAGACAGAATTAGATTGTCCTTCATGTTTTTGCTACATTTTGCTCCATTCATTTTACCCTCTAACTTTATAAGCCTTCCAGGGCCAGCTGCTGAGAAGCATCCCCACAGCATGATGCTGCCAACACCACACTTCCCATGCTTGTTGGGGTTGGCATGCTTGTGATGATGTGCAGTGTTTGGAGTCCACCAAACAAAGTCTCTTGTCTTATTGCCAAAAAGCATTTTGCATTTTGGTCTCATCAGACCGAAAAACTTTCTTCCACTTGACCATGGAGTTTCCCACATGCCTTTTGGAAAATTCCAGTGGAGATTTAATATGTTTTTTTTCTCCAACAGTGGCTTTTTCATTGCCAGACTCCCATAAAGTTTTGACTGGTGAATAACCCTGGTAACAGTTGTTGTATGCAGAATCTCTCCCATCTCAGCTGCTGAAGCTTGTAACTCCCTCAGAGTAGTCATAGGTGTCTTGGTGGCCTTTCTTATTCATCTCCTTCTTACATGGTCTTATGAGGACAGACTTATCCAGGCGTAACAGTTACACATTTTTTAAATATGATGTTCAGTGCCTTATAATTTTTTTGTATCTGTCCCCTGACCGATACTTTTTAATAAATATTTCTCTGAATTGCTTGGAGTGTTTCCTTGTCTTAATGGTATAATGATAACCAGGAATACTGATTAACCAGTGACTGGACCTTCCAGACACAGGTGTCTTTATACTATAATTACTTGTCACATATTCACTGCACTAAGGTGATCCACAATTCACCAAATGTATCCTAGTCTCTGAGTTGCTTGAGGGTTCTTTTGTCTTCATGATGTAATGGTAGCCAGGAATACTTAATTTCAGTCCTTCTCAAAAAGCACCATGTCGTCCTAAAAAACCCAAGATAAATCTATTAAAATCTATAGAAAACAAATGTTTGTTTGTTTTATTATCATAGGAAAATCGTGTATAATATGTAAGGATTCATGTCCACAAAAGCCCAGCTCAGACCAAAGATTTGTGGTGAGACTTGCTGAAACTCACAACTGCTTCCAACAAGACTGTCTTCAACATTCTGCTGTTCAGTGATATTAAGTTACTTATTGATACTTCTGTCTCTGAAAAAAAGGACAGAATTGAAGTTAACTTTTTTGTCAATGTCTTAATCATCCTGATATGGAGTAACATCAGACCCTATGATCCCTCCGCATCACTAATTCTTTTGTGATCACCACAGTAGTGTGACAGCAAAATTTCTCACCACATGTAGAGACTATAACAATTTGCTTGCTCAGTCTTGTTGTAAAAAATAGCTGCTAAAAAACATTGTCCACCAAATTAAGCTACTTCAGCCTTGAATATCTCACGTTAACAAGTATAACATCATGGGTTCTGCTAACTTGCATTAATTCATGGATGAAAACTTTTGTGACATTTCTTGGCAGAAAAGTCAAACATGTTTTTGTGCAGTATCATGTTCGTGCGTCACTACTTTTCACAATGCATCATGGGAAAGAATGAGTGCACTATGTAGTGAGTAACAATGCTCACTCAGACTTCAGACAGCACTACAGTCTGGTGTATAATTGTGCAGAAGGTCATGTTAAAGGAAAAGTAATGTTTACCTCTTCATTCAGCTTTTACTCAAACATGTGTCTGTTTAAATGAGAAAGCACCACAGTAATGGGGTCTTGTTTACTTCCAGTTTCCACAGATTCATCTAGTGTGCACATCTCTGCTGCATGTTGTCATGAAGGAGTCCGTAGTATTTCTATTTTAGACCACAGAAGAAATCTCAGCACAAATGCTTAAGTAACTGTAATTTTTAGGTGCTGCAGCACTCTGAGCAATGAAAAACCTTGTTGAAAGCTGTTTGGTTCAATATGAAGCCTTGCTACTACTTAACTTCTGAGAAATGTAGTCAAAGTAGCAATGCCACCACTTGTATTTCCATTATTCCCTGCCGTACTGCTTTACACTATTCAGTTTATAATAAAAAGCTTGTGCATTTGTAGTGCTGAGGTTTACATTAGTGGGTGTATGTGCTGATGCTGTTCACCCACAGTACCATAACATATCTGTCTTTGTCTACTTAAATGAAAGCGTATGGATTTGGATTCTCCAGGCGAAATAACTAAGCCATATTTGCCAAGAAAATCCAAATGTCTGCAAATGTAGATGAATGGCTCAATTTTTGTCCACGTTTATGGGGATGGACTGACAGAAGGGGAGAGTGGCCGGCGGTCAGGACCCTGGCTGGGATTCATAATGACCTGAGGCCAGATTAGCAGCCATCTGTACAGCACTGTAGATATCTGCAGAGCGCTCCAGTGGCAGAGGGAGGAAACATTGGGTATGGAAGAATGGAAGAGTGACCTTTGGGTGAATGAGTAAAGAGACAGGGCTCATAGGACAGACAGAGCGAGTAAAGAGACGAAGAGAGAGAGAGATGGGGGTGACTGACAATGATAGATGGAGACCCTCACAATCTGGAGGAAACGGAAGGAGCATGACTTACACCCAGCCATGTCCTACAGTATATCACTTATACCTGCTTGGCACAGCCCAAGGCTTGGAGGAAGAGGAAAGGTGAAGGAGTCTGTCAGTTCCATCTTCTCGCAGGTGCTTGGAGACAAGCCATTTGTCAAAGTTTGTCATTGGCTCTGAGGTTATCTTGCTTCTCTGATAGAAGATGATAGGAGGAACATCACAGTCATGTGTGTGTGTATATGACAGGGGAGGTGTGTGGACGTGGGCCTGGGCGGGAGGGGCAGGTTTCATTTGGTCTCTATATATAAAACATCCATCACCCGTCAGACGTGTAGGTGTCACCTAAGCAGGCAAATCTAATGATGTGATCTTGAGGAGGGGAGGGGGAGGAAATCGATCTGGAAAAGTTGTGAGTGAAGTTTAACAGGACTTGGCTTTTGCAGGAAGCTGCATGGCTGCATCAGTCATACAAGAACAACATCTTATTTTAAACAAATAAAAACAGGATGCAGCAGAGATTAATTAAAATGCTCTGGTATCGGTGTCTGCAAAGAAATGCACCATATGCTATCAAATAGGATTAATCTTTTATAGATGTCAGAACAAATTTAATAAATAAAACTCATCATACAGGCTTACACTCCCCTCCAAAAGTACTGGAACAGCTCCTTTATTTTTGTTGTAGACTGAAAACGTGACTTCAAGAGCTAAATATGAGACCAGAGATCAACATTCCCACTTTTATTTCCAGGCATCTATATCTGGATCTGATTCACAATTTAGCATTATTTGTAAATTTGAACACCAAATTTTTAGGTGCACAAAAGTATTGGAACAGACAGGCTTGAAACAGATTAAAGTGAATAATACTTAATATTTAGTTGCAAATCTTTGTTTGCTTTAACTGCCTGTGACCCAGTGACATCACCAAATTTTTGTATTCTCCTTTTTTGATGCTTTTCTAGGCTCTGACTGCAGCCTCTTTGAGCATGCATGCTCTATAGCAGTGATTCTCAACTGATCCAGCCATAGGCCCCACCACCTACTGTAATACAAAATAAGTACCCAAATTTCTGATTTTTGCAAAATTAATTCAACAAACAATGCAGAAACTTTGATCTTGGAAGGAACACAACAAAAGGCTGCACAAAGAGGCTGGCGAACACTTTGGGAGAACATTCAAACATTTCATTTTACTATGTTTGACCATTATAACACATTTTGGTTGTTTTTCAGAAAGGTGACAAAACTTTTACAAATGATCATGTGAAAACTTCCTTGAAAATATTTCCATCTAAGACAACAGAATGAAAAAGTGAAAATCTCAAGAAAATAATCCAAATTTACTAGTGTTCCTGCAAAATAAAGTATATGGATAGATGTCTGCCTAGGGTTTTAATATCAAAGATATTTTGCTTTTGTTTTTCCAGAAACAGGGTCGCAGCCCACTGAAAACAGCCCCACGACTCATTTTTGGGTCCCGACCGACCAGCTGAGAACTAATGCTCAATAGGGTTTAAGTCTGGAGACCTACTCGGCCAGTCTAAAACCTACCACTTCTTGCCCCTGATAAACTCCTTTGTTGTTTTGGCAGTGTGTTTGGGTCATTATCTTGCTGCATGATGAAAGATCTTGAACTTTTGAGGCTTGTCTCTGTACTTTTTGGCAAATTCCAGCCTGGCCTTCCTGTTCTTCTTGCTAATAAGTGGTTTGTATCTTCTAGTGTACTGTACTTTGTTCATGAAGTCTTCTGTGAACAGCAGATGGTGACACATTTGCTCCTGCGCTCTGGAGGTTGTTGCTGATGTCACTGACAGTTGTCAGTGTCTTTCCTTACAGCTCTCACAATGTTTTTGTCACCAACTGCTGTTGTTTTCCTTGGTCTTCCTGTTCAATGCAGTAATTTTGACAGCTATTTTTAATTTTAATTTCAGTCTAAGTCTTTAGATTAAATGCCTTTTAGTCACACTTAGTCATTAATACCCTTTTTAATTTTAGACTACTTCAGCCAACAAAAACTAGTCTGGTTTTAGCCCATAAAAAGTCCTCATATTTTAGTCTTACTTTTTGTCCATGTATTTATTCTCTTGCCTGAATCAGGTGCCAGATCATGGTAGTGTGTTCTATGCACTCTGCCTGGGGTCCCTGTTTTCTACAGCTGAGAGGCAGAAGCAATACAGTTGCATTGTATTTTGACAGATTTACCCACAGATTTGGAATGTCCTGCAGAAACTAAATTACATTTTCATCTAGTTTTAGTCATCTTGATGAAAACCAAACTTACTTTAAGTCTGTGTTGGTCATCAAAGATCTATTTTAGCTAGTCTTAGTCTAGTCTTTCACATGAAAAAAAAGGTAGTCAATGAACATTTTCAGTCATTGTTTTAGTCGATGAAATTAACACTGGTTTGATGTCTCAAGGCAGCCTTACAGCTGACTACTTTACCTCCGATTTCAAAGTGGCAGACAAAATTCCAAAGTCAGAGTAAAATCATCAGAGTCCTGCTAAAGTTGCAGCTCACTCACAATGTATCAGTCATGAGGTGTAAGGTCATAAGACTCGATTTTTGCCGTTTAAAGGCCGTCTTTCTTCAGTCGGAAGTCTCAAGTCTGGTCGTATACAAATTGTGTTTCTCAGCAACACGACCGTAATTCATGACCAATGGGAGCCGGTGTTCTGCGTAAGCACATTAATTCAACTCATTGTTCAAAGAATGAACGTGAGCGTAGATCAATCCAGAGCCACTGAATGTCCACACAGGACTCAAGAGATTGAAAAACTTTCGTGCTCAGAGCTGCAGTCTGATATCTGCACCTGATATGACAGGTAGGGTAAACCACCACTGGGATTTTCAAAGTAAAAGCCCATCATTTTGTTTCCGTGGTTTTCATGTTTTCATTCGGTACTTTTATTCTGAAGTGTTTCCAGGATAGTCTCTCAGTTGTTGCAGTAACATGCAAAGGGTTAGGCTTTCCTTTCATTTCTACTCGATGTAAATGATTTAGAAACATCGGATTATTAGAGATACTAACTCAAATGCGATCTCCATCTCCTTCAACATATAGTTCTCTGCTGAAAAAATGTTGTTGTGAATTGAAACCAGATGCATGGTGGGAAATGCTCTCTAAAGGAATTGTATTCTAGTCTTGTAGTTAGTGACCACCAGTCTCCTCTGGTTTAAGTCCAGCAATACTTGGTACACCAGTGTTTTCTTTCTTCTTCAGGACTTTCAAAATGAGCGTACTGGTTATGGCAGATGTTTGTGCAATGGCTGTGATTGATTTTTCCATCTTCTCCCAGCTTCACATTTGCTTGTTTTTCAACCATAGACAGCTCCCTGGTTTTCATGTTAGTTACACCTCTAACTATAAAGTAGTCTAGACAGGCAAAACCCAAATCTGAACGGAGCGTAGACATTCAATGCTGTGTTTGAATGATCAATATAATGGGACACGACTGGGCAAGAAAACACACCTCAGTCACATGTTCCAATACTTGTGCTCACATGAAAAACTGGGTGGGTTCAAACAAAAGCTGTACATCAGACTCAGGTGTAAATACCTGAAGATAAAAGCTGGAAATGTTGATCTCTTGTCTCATATTAATCCAAATGTTTTCTGTCTACAGAAAAAAATACAAGAAATTAGCCTCACTGTCCCAATATTTTTGGAGGGGAGTGTAGTAATAACTGGCGGGGCACTGGTGCAGTATGGAAGTATATAACTTATTTATATCAGCAATTAAATTAAATTAAGCACTCTAGCACTTGTTGGTTTTCTACACTGGATCACGTCCCGGAGCTTTACAGTGGCCGCTGGCAAGCGTTAAAGAGTGACCTACCACTGATGGGGTCGTATGTACTGTAGATGTCAGTCCTGTACCCCTCTGACCACCATATCTGTAGAAGGATAATGTCCCCTGGAATGGCCAGCGACAACCAAGCTGTCCAAACACATTTCACTGCCACGCTTCAGCTTTTCTGACATGGCATGACAATGAGAGACATGTGACATCTCTTCAACATTTACTGTAGATGTCCGACACGACTGCGTAGGAGAACATGACAGATATCTGGCTCTGCCGTTGCAAGCTCAAGTCCCTGCTGGCAGTCCTGCGGACTTCCTTTTACTCTGTAATCCTATCCTGTAACAGTGATGAGTATTTAGTTTATGTGGGAGGGAGTTATGTCCGACAGTTCTACGTGTCATACATGTCAGTGATATTCTCTGAGGCAGCCTTGGCGCTTTGGTCCTCCCACAATAGACTAATTATTAGTTTTATTTAAACCATTTTTGAATACTAAAGGGGGCTTTTGGCATCGTTGTTCAGTTGGAAAACAAGCACACCTTGTGAAATTAACATCCAATATTCTAATAAACCAGAACAAAGAAATTGACATATGGATACCAGACGGCTACAGACGCTGGCAAACTGATTACAGAAACATAATGCAATTGTTCAGCTGTCTCAAACATGGCACAGCGCCCGAAAGCAGGTTGCCTTCTATACTCCAAAATAAAATAATAAAAACTAGGATGACCTTGAATTAGCCGAGGCCGGTTCGCTGGCACAGCCGACATGAAGTCTAAAATTACTGCTGGGGGGTCAGGGAGGGCCCCTGTCTGGGGAGCGGAGAACCACGGGCCGTGTTTTGCCTCGCCAGTGAGGTGGAGGAGAAACAGTCAGTGACAGATGAGTGAAAGATAGTGAGTGTGACTGTGTAGCAGAAAATCAGTCCTCTCCAGATCTGTTTGGCTTTATTCTTTCCTTTGTCTGGGCTGCATGGAAAGGGAGGGGAAAAAAAACCCAAGGTCACAGTGAGTGAGCATTACAAACATTAAACCTTGAAAGCTGGAATAGTAAAATCCCAGCGCACTTTCATTTCTTTAATGGAAATGGCAAGCAATCCTCCTGGCCCATTACTATTAATTGGAAATATACTGCATGAGGTCAAGCCTTTACACGCTGATGTAAAGAATATCACATTTTTTACAGTGATTATTACAGCATGGACTGAAATATTAAGCAGTGACATAAAAGGGAATTATAGATGTGCCTTAGTCGAGTTTGAGGAGTCAGGCGAATGATTTCAACATGAAACCTGATTGCTCTGCAAAATATGAGCTCTAACACAGACTAGCATGGAAGTTAGCTTCTAAAGCAGATTTAGATCACTGTCTGGAGATAAAGCATTCAATGAGATTGATCGGCAAAATATTAGCATAATCCCCAAGGCAATTTTAAAATAAAACTTCACTAAAAGTCTGGTGTTAATTCTTGATCTACTTAGAGAGCACAGAGTCAGACAGTTCAGGGCCTGAAAAATTCATAGATGAAAAAAATCTGCCTTGTGTAACATGTGCTACCCTGAAGAAGACTTAAGGTTAACTGACACCGCTTGGTGGAAATTCAGTGTAGCCCACAGAAAGTCCAATATCTTGACAAGTGCTTGTAGCACATATTCATGGACTCTGAACCCAGCATGCCAAAGTTCTGTTTAACAACACATGGTAGAGAAAGATTCAAGACCTTTTCTACATCTGCTAAATAGACCATTTGATTTTGTTCTGTTTTGTTGTTTATATGTCAGGCAAAAAGGTCTACATGAGCCCACATGTTACAATGGTCATTTGGGTCAGGTTATAGCTTATTCTATAGCCGCTGGTGCAAGTCAATCAAAGACGTGATCAGCAAAGACTCACAAGAGCAGGGCTGTAATAAGGGGTAAAAAAAAGGAGTTTCAATTGATTGAATGATTGAATGAATGAATATTTTTGTAGGTTCATGCAAACGGCCACACTGTAATCCCTGATAGATATCCAGACTCACACACATTAAGTCAACTTTACTTGATAATCAAGTATATGTACTTACCATATCAAGTTATGTTTAACGTCAACTCAAAGGAAACCATTTAACTGTTGTTTAAAAAAAAGTCAACTTAAAGTCTAAGGCAGGAGTCATCAACTCCATTTGCACAAGGGCCAGATTTTTCTGAGGGGACGCTGTGGGGGCTTCTATTGATAAAAAAAAAAAAAAAGCTTTAAAATATGTCTTTCAAAAATGGCATGCTACATTATATCCTTCTCAAATTTTCTGGATTAAATGAGTCTTATGAGGGCTGATTGGGAGGCTGTGGGGGCCCTGATGTGTCCCCCAGGCTGCCAGTTGATGATCATTAATTTAAGGGCTGGGCTGCCAATTTGGTGATTCACGCCACTGTCCAGTAAGTGGCAGTAACCAGGTTAAAGCAACACTCAAACAAGCAGAAAAATTTAGAAGAAATCTGAGACGTCCAAGGATGTGCTTGAGCCAAGCTTGCTTGCACTCGACACAGAAGTGAGGACAACACAAAATGTCTGTGATTTTAACTTTCTTGCGGCTCTATTGGTATTTTTGAAATAACAAAGTAAGGAGTAGGGATTGTAAGGACTAGAATTGCACATTTGCTCTGATTGTAAGAAGTCTTCAGCTTTGTAATATTGTGAAAATCCTTAATTGCATTTTTCTCTGCACACTTTGGGACAGAGCATGACAAACTTCTGTTCTCCTACTTTGGCTGTACTTGATAAAGTAGTCGAGAGGAGAAACCAATGCTTCCAATTTTATCAACGAGAACAAACACTTGAAAGTTGTTTCAAAAAATGATTTGCAGAAACTTTTGCACCACGAGTGAAGTTAGTGACTGTGGGGAGAAACATTAAGATGTACTCTTAGAGAGTGCATTTTATGGATCAAATGCATCTTTCAGGTGTTCACTGTAAAACTGATCAAAGTTGTTTAAAAACTGAGTTGTGATAACTCAAAAATCAATAACAGCTACAGTGAACAACATTATAATTTGAATCATTATCCACTATGCTTTCATCCAGTTATATTTTAATCTTTTAATATCATACATTTCCATTCTTAGGAAGAAATGTGTTCTTGAAATACTCTTACACTGTTTCCAGAAGATTCTTAACCTGACACGCCAGGAAAACCTCTCATACACAGAATTTGGGAAAGAGCAGAGCCTTTGAAAAAAAAAACTCGCTGGGTGACCGGATGAACGTTCTGTCTGTCACATCTTTATGGGCCAAATGAGAGTAACAAAACATATGATGCTGTAGCCCCAAACTGAGGTGTGCCACTACCAACGAATAAACTCCATAGATAGCTGCATAATGCGAACCATGGCGACTGTAGACATGTCAGTACACAACTTTTGTCGTTTTGGCAAAGAAAACAACTCACTGCTGTTCTTTGTTCTTCTTTTAATGAAGAAATGTCACCAAGTTCTGATAAAACTCATGCTTTAGCAGCATCCATGCTTATGTCTTCCGCCATAATTGCACTGGCCTCTTCTTGCTGCCAGCCCAACAGAACTACCCCTCGACGCTAATTGGTCCTGTCATTTTTTTGATTCTATCTGTATCTGTTTGTAGTGTGTCCACCATGGAGTTAAATATCATACAATAAACCAATCAAATCAATTTGGGCATACCCAATGGCTGTCTATCTCTTAGTTTGGTCCTGTTGGCCTTCTGTGTTTACACAGGAAGAGATTGTGATTGAGGCCCATTCTCTTTATAGTTGCCTTTAATAAAGCATTAAAAATGTCTGCATTATTCAATGTTAGCAGAGGGGATACTATTCCTAAATGCATGCATTGATATTGTTAAATCACCTCTGCAGTGGCCCCATTCTCTTGGCCTCTCAGGGGCCCAGCCCAGCTCTGAGCCATGAAACTCCAGGGCTGAAAATGAGTCCCACTCCAAACCTGAGACAGAGTGGCAGCAAATCAGAGAAACTGGAGCAGAGGAAATTTGAATTCTGTCTTCACTGAGGAAGAAACAAAACAGCACTTTCTCTGGTCTTGGCATCCTTCATGTAAGGTGGGAACAAACCATCGAGAAAGCAAGTAAGTGATTATCAACCTCTTATGGTGCAATTAGTTTAAGTTAAGACAATAATTACATTTATATTTTACATAGATCTTATAGAGTGCATGAAGCATAAATGTAGTCTCAGTAATGTAAGACATTGGTTCCTGAAGTTGGAGGCAGATGTATTAGAGTCTCTGCTTTTTGGATGAATTTGCTTCAGTTCAGATATGTAAAAAAAAAAAAAAAAAAGAAAAAAAAGAAAATAGCTAGCTAGCCACACATTTAGGCTCTTTTCTTGACTCACTGCTGTAGAGATAAAGGCTGCCTGTCAGTTGTCCTCATTTGTAGCTGACCTCAGTCATGATGCTATTGGTCAATGCCTGATTGACACACGCCTGACACTTGTATCTATCACTTGTCAACACACATGCTAAACACTAAATTATATATTTATCACTGTGTGTGCAGCTTACTGAGCAGAGATACGATCGATAAGAGCAAACATGACAGCATGAAAAACAGCTGCTTTTTTTAAAGGTGGTGACAAGGACAGAGCAGCCAACAACACTTGACCTTGTGATGCACATGTCACATGGTCCATATCCAACATTCCCTGCACAGCCTCCTCTCTGAACATGGCTCACTGAAAGATGGCAAGCTTAACCTATCATTGGGTCCATAACCTTTGACCAGTGCAGCCGTGCAGAGCAGCTGAGGTATGGCTGGATCTCAGCACATAAATGAATAGAGGGTAGAAGGGCGTCTGGCTCTAAAACGTGTCTGCCTGGAAGATCACAGGGCAAATGAGCATGACTGGCCCCTTTGAGAGCTAACTAATTAATTTAAAATGACTAGGAAAAAACACCAGAAAATGGACCCACAGTGAGGCTGCAACCAAAGACTGTTTTAATATTGTTAGACACGAACATCCCAGTATGATCAAAAACCAACCCAAATGTCAATAGATTGCTACGATACCTGGATGACTGATCGAAGTGGAAATCTATAAACTAAATAATTTTAAAAAATACAGACCCTTACTGGGGCAGGGCATCAGTAAAAGGTGCACAAGTGGGTTTAAATTCAGAAAACAAGATGCAAGAGAGTACAATTCAGGCACAATCTGAGAAAAAACAAGGGGCAAAATTTAGAAGACAGGGAAAAGAGCGGACAAAACTGTACAGGATATGAAAAATAATTAAGAAAATCAAACATACTCTATTAACCAGGGGAAATGCAAACTTCTATACTGACTACTTAATATTTTGGGTGTAAAAGTAAACAGAGAATGCAAAAAGGCAGTGTACTACTGTCACACTTAAAAACATCAAAGAATTGATTGTGGATGATGGAGATACCCCTCCAAAAATGAGCACCATGTTGGTGCTCATTTAGGGCTAACATACCTCTAGCACCACATTTTACTCAAGAATTGAAGTTTTGATGTGTGATTGGTTTATATTTGGCAAATTGATTTCTTTACTGTAAAAAATTCTCCAGTATCAGATGTCTGCTCAGATTCTTAACAAGTTTCTGTAATTAATCACAATTAATCACACTCTTTTTTTTTTTTTTATCACATTTTAAAATTCCACTATTTTGCATTTTAAATGATCACATTTTGGATTTTGCAACTGTCTTTGAGTTCCTGTTTGGTTACAGACCTGCTTATAGAGGAAAAATTATGACATGAACTTAACCACAGAAAAAGGAACTTGTTATGGATTGAGAATGAGATAATAGAACATTAAAAGGATTTATTTGATTTTGTCTGGTCCACTGAGCTTTCTGTGAGTTTTTAAAATTGAAATGAGACATTATGGAGCAGTTATGGACTTACTTTATACAGTGATGTGCCTTAACCAGAGTGTGTTGTAAGGGACAGTAAAGCATGCAGTTAATCGCGATTCCAAGAATATACTGCACAGGCTGCATGACTTAACTGATTCAAATTAACCAAACTGAATGGACATCAAAAGTTTAAAAAGCTGTTAGAATGTTAACAATTAATTAAAAATGTCTCCTTATATGCTCAGGTATTATATATGAAATCATGTGATAATGAAAGGTCCACTTTGCAACTTTTGCAAGCTATCTGTTTAGCACAGGTAGTGTGATTTTGTCTGAAAGTAGCTGTGTAAGCGTGGTTGAAAGAGTGTGTGAGGAGCGATGTTGGGAGTTGATTTTTTGTCATGACTAGAGCATGGAGAAATGGTGATTGGCTGCTGTTAGAAACAGGTGAGTGTGTTGCACTGTGCATGAAACAATAAACACCTCAGTTCCCCCGGAATCAAGCCGTGCTCCCATGTCTGGCTTGCTGCTTGCTTCTGATGAGTTTAAATGACAGGAGTTAGCCCCAAAGTCAGCCCTAGAACACATAAAGTACACATAAAGTAGTCTCCCCTAGCAGGGAGGTTGAACTCTTTTATTGGCAAATGCTCCAACAGTTTAGGAGGTTTTTTTGGACACAGTGGTGTTATACGTACCACCTCCCCTAATTTTGTTGTTTTTTTTAAATCTGGTGTTTCATGATTGCTGTTTAAGGTTGCTTTCACATGAGTAACATCTTTCTGTTCCTGAGCACACTTGCACAGTGCGAATTAAGTATGGATTGGGTCTGAAATTCCAGAAGAAGAATCAACCATTCAAGTCTTGAACTGAGCTCACTGAGTTCAACATAACACCAACAGGGACTGTAATGACACTATATTCAAATACATGCACTTTGATATAGAGTTGGTCCTCCTTTTGCAGCTATAACAGCCTCCACCCTTGTTGGAAGGCTTTCCAAAATATTTTTGAGTTTTTTTGTGGGAGTATGCCCAATCATTCTGTAGAGCATTAATGAGGTTAGGCACTGATGTTAGATGAGAAGGCCTGGCTCGCAATCTCCATTCCACTTCATCCCAAAGGTGCCCGATGGGGTTTAGGTCAGGGCTCTGTGGGGGTCAGCCAAGTTCTTCAACACTGAACTCAACAAACCATGTCTTAATAGTCCCTGCTTTGTGCACTGGGGCACAGTCTTGTTGGAATAGAACAGGACTCCTCCAAACTGTTGCCACAAAGTTGGAAGTATAGCATTGTCCAAAATGTCCTGGTATGCTGAAGCATTAAAGTTGCCCTTCAATGGAGATAAGAGGCCTGGCCCAAACCCTGAAAAACAGCCACATACCATGATCTCTCCTCCACCAAACTTCACAGTTGGCACAATGCCAGAGAAGTGTGATCTGTGTGTGTCACTCCTCAGGACACATTTCCATCGCTCCACGGCCCGTGTGTCAGTGTGCTTTACACCGCTCCATTCAATGCTTGGCATTGGACTTGTTGATGTGAGGCTTGCATTCAGCTGCTCAGCCATGGAAACTCATTCCACTAAGCTCCAACCGCACAGTTTTTGTGCTTCCGTAAATGCTAGGGGAAGTCAGAACTTTTCAGCAAAGAATAAACAGATCGTTTGCAACTTTTATGCACCATGTGCCTTATCAGTTGTTGACCCCGGTCTGAAATTTTACTTGGTCTTCTGATTCATGGCTAAGTTGCTGTTGTTCCTAAATGCTTCCTCTTCCCCATAAAATCACTTACAGTTGACTGTGGAATATCCAGCAGGGAGGAAATTTCCCATACAGTCTTTGGCAAAGATGGCATCCATCCCAGTGCCACACTAGAAGTCACTGAGCTCTTCAGAATGACCCGTTTTGTATCAAAAATGTTTGCAAATGGAGACTGCATGGCTAGGTGCTTGATTGTATACACCTGTAACAACAGGTCTGACTGAAACACCTGTGATGAATGATTAACAGGTGTGGCCGAATACTTTCGTCCATATGGTGTATTTATGACTTTAAGCAGAGATAGTAGAGATTAAGATAGCTCACTCTGCTTCAGAAAACAATGTTATGTCAACGCACAACACACGAGGACGTAACCAACAAATAGTAAAAAACAAAATAAATGTGTTGGTTGATTTTTTGTTATTTATTTTTATTGACAACATCAAGTAATCATCCCTAACCCAAAGACATTTTTCAGCTATTTGAAAGGGGGAGAAAAACACAAAAGAAATAATAATTAAAAAAAGTCAAAGACTCCCATGACAGCGTCTAGAAATGAACAGCTGCTTTTAGAAGCTGTCATCTGGATTTCAAATGTTTCTCATCCAAGTTCTCTCAAAGGTGCAATAATTCATATCTAAGAAGGGTGATATTGGAGTGTCACAATGGCTTCAATAAAATCACATCCCCCTGAAGCTATCTGCAGTCTATCTCCATTACAGTCAAGCACTCTCATGAACCCTGCCTCTGTTGATATCATCTTTCATGAAAGAGCTTTCCTTATTGTCTCTTTTCATTTTTGTTTATTCATTGTTAATACAGGAATAGAAACACTCCATTGGTCTCAGAGAATCCACAAACAAACAAAAAGGCCTGTATGTTTGGAAAGCATCCAAATAATATGCTCAGTGTCTTATCTTTAATGGCTGATTATGTCACAGCGCTTTAGGAAATATGAGTATGATAAGAGGAGCCTAAGAGGTGTGCTGATTGCCAAAGACTCTCACTCATCAAATAAACAGTGTTGACCATAAGGAACAGGAGGATATTAGAGCACATTGATGCCATGTCAAGTATAAGCCCCTTAAGCTATTGTGTCTGCTCGAATGAAGCTGCATTTTTCACACCTGAACAAATAAAGTATTGGCAGGTTCCTTACTGAAATTGAGTTTGACTCAAAGGAGGTTTGGCTTGTTCAATAACACCTCTCTCACCCCGACATACACACACACACACAAACATGCACACAAATAATTCATATGCATTTGCTTTATTTTCCAGACTCTATCAATGAAAAAGTGTAATTTTCATTTGTGCTAAAAAAGTTACCAACATCTCACTTTACTAAGAGTTATCAGATTTGCCTTACGTAGGTGTAGATGTAGATTTACTGATAAAAATATTACGTTTTTGCATAAAAGGATACTTTAAATTTTCTTATGGAAAGGTATATTTATGAATTTCCAGTTGATTAAAAAGTATCTTCATTAATATTTGTAAGTTCACAAAGATGATAACTTCTATAGCAGCTAAGCGGTTAATGGTAATTAACTGAATTTTAAAGTTATAGGCAGAAAAACAAAAGCACCCGCCTTTACAACATCAGCAGAGTTGAGTCCTTAAGAGGCAGTACACCCCCATTGATCATGTACCCTAATGGAGAATTGTTGCAAATGATTATTTGTCTGAATATTGCCCAAGTGTGTGGTGTTGACACAGGTATTTACTGCCCTCCAGACATGTTTGAAAAATACAATTCTAGATCGTAGTGCCTCTGATGGAAGTCTCACCAGAAAAAAAAACCAAAAAAAAAAACCAAATGAAGTAAGCAGACCAACCATCTGGATGTTTAACACAACTTTTTAAAATAACTGTCACACACGCCAGGACAGCCAGCTGAGGAGTCCATGGAGGTCAGCAAAATCATGGTCCAATGTAAAGTTGAGCTTGATTACTATATTTTATTATTAACCTGAATATTAACCACTCTCATGTCTCAAAGTGACAAAATTGATTTAGTTATTTATGCATTTATTTATTAATACAGTAGTTCAATATGGTCTTTTTCAAAAAAGACCCCTTCTCTTAAAACAGAATTATCTTGTTATTACCTCCGCCAAGGAGGTTATGTGATCGGCAGGGTTTGTTAGTTAGTTAGTTTGTTTGTTAGCAACATAACTCAAAAAGTTATGGACGGATTTTCATGAAATTTTCAGGAAATGTCAAAAATGGCATAAGGAAGAACTGATTAGATTTTGGGAGTGATCTGGATCACCGTCTGGATCCAGGAATTTTTTAAAAGATTCTTTACTATTGGGAGATAGGGCTGATGGCGGAGGTCTGCGCTCTCTGAGTGCTTTTGGATATGTTAACAGTGTTGATGGGCATATCATTCTAAACTGTTTGGAAAGTGATGTGGGACTTCAAAGTTAAACCATGATGTGCAAAAGGGTCAGGGTGACAGAAAATCAAGCACAAAATGACTTTAATGAAATATAATTACAAAATTGTGAAAAGAGGAAAAAAAAGGCAAAAATGGACAAACATTCTATCGGTCTGTTGGCTGGCCCTCATTAAGTCAGCGTAGAAAGCAGCACAGTATCCTGTTTATTCACAGAGCACTTGCTGGTAAACTCCCTCCCTACCTGACTTATCTATGAACATCTTAACCCGTACCACCAGATCTCAGAGTTGGGTCACTCTAACAACACCAAGGTTTAGAACCGGATGGGGTAGGACTGCTTTTACTGTTGCTGCACCCATTATGTGGAATAATTTTCAATTGACTGCAAGATTGCCCTCTTTGGTATCAAACAGCATTTTTAAAGAGCTTGTGTCTGAACTGTATAAGGAAGGTGATTGCAGCTGCTTTAAATTGTGATTTATAAACTAGGGCATGTGTTTACAAATTGTGTTTATGAATGTATTTGTAACTGTTTTAACCATGTACAGATATTTTTTTAATTCTGTGTTGTATTGTATTGCTGCAGGGCACCCCTGGAAAAGAGACCTTGGTCTCAGTGGGTTCTCCCCTGCTAAAATAAATTTACAAATAAAAATAATTTTAAAAAATGAACAACACCATAAAAAATAGGTTACAAGTGGCAAAAATGGGCCAATGGGCAAAAAATGTGGTCAGGACAGGTGGAAAGGAGCAAAACATGTCAAAAGTGACAAAAATTGGCATAAAGTAGCAAAGATGGGTTTAATGTGACAAAACAGGCAAATAAGATATGATAGAATACAATAGGATACAATACGATACGATACACTTTAATGTCCCCTTAAGGAAATTTGTCTTGGATGTAAAGATCTGCACAGATGAAGCTGCCAATTAATAACACACAAGTAACAGACTAGAACAAAAAGATGTAATAACATAACCCACACATACCATATGCACATACCCATATTGCTCAAGACTCTTATAGAAATAGTTTAAAAGAAAAATGCTGGCAATTAATAACAATGACAAAGAATAAAATACAGCAACATAAGGTAAAAAAGATAACACCATGACATCATTGCAGTAGTGGCAAATATGGGTGAAAAGTGACAAAATAGGAGCAAAAAAAGGCAGAAAACAGCAATAATGGGTTAAAGGTGGAAAACATTGATAAAAATGGTCAAAAGAGGCATCCAACAGCCATGCATCAATATCAATAACCCACAACTAGGGAGGACCAGTTCTCTTGGTTTTTCAGGGGCCCAGCCAACTCTGCGGGAAGCCCTGGGCTGCTAGGGGGCTCTCAAACAAATCAATTAGGCTACACAGTATAACAAGTACAGCCCAGCTAAGCCCATCTCCACTGATGACTTCTTGTTTTAAATCGAGGACTCTATTCAATAAAAACAGCACAACATAAACAGCAAGTGGGGAAACGCTTAACAAAGTTAGTTTTGCAATCTGTTATAAGTTACATTATTCATTAAGTAATCCGTTACTGAAATAAATATTTCCTATGGCCACAAAAAAGAGAGACAGAAAAAGAAGAAGCACAAAGTATCTACACGGTTTGTTCGACTTTCCTGTTGGCATGTAGCGCCGTACCAGAAGAAGGTAACCACAGCCGTGTTGGTACACTCATGTTGCTGACTTACTAAACTAGTGAGATTCAGAGGACGGTATTACGCTGTGGAATTATCCTTTAAGTATGATTTTTCATGAAAGGGACATGAGCGGCATCACGGTGAAACGTACGTTTAAAAGCTCATGTTTATTTACACATTCAAGGGCAGACGCGCTGCTATATGATGTTTTTCAAACCAAATGAGCGTTTAAAGGGCTTTATCGTATGGTTACACATAAGTACTCTTGTTTTATCTGTGGGTAACGCAGTAATGTAACTACATACTTTTCTCTGTAGTTAATGTCGTAATCTAATGAGTTATATTTAAAAGTAACGCTACCTAACAGTGTGAAATTTCTCTTTATCTAAGATAAATGCACTGAGAAGTGTACTTCTGCAATAGCATGTCCATTAATTCTCTCACACTTAAACTCATACCCCTGCATCGATACATGTTTTATTGTAAATACTTAAAAGAAACTTGTAGCGCATTTGCTATTTCTACATTTACACCTACACCTGTGCCATCATAATTATGCACCATTTAGCAGCAGAAGGAAAGCTTTTAAATGCTGCAGTGCAAACTTTCTAATGAGACTGAGTCGCACTTATTGCCCTGTTTGGAGCATATCTAACATGCTGTGCTAATCAAAGAGTTTGCCATTTTGGAAACTCTTCCTGTGAAACATGAGTCCTGTGGTGAAATCTCAAGCCTTTTGTTTTGTTCCACTGGCCATTTTGACTCTGTGGTGAATCATCCTAATGTTGTCAGACCCTGGTGTTATTTATCCACCAAGAGTTTTATTACAATTCTCTGTGTGGAGATGGGAACTTCCTCTTCACTGTACATGTCAGGATGAGCTAGGGGAACTATTGCTGCCTGCCTAATTTGTCTCTACAGCATCCTGTTTAGCTCTCCAGCAGATATAATTTAACTTCTGCCTCACATTGGACAGAAGGTCTCCTAGAACAACCCACAAAATGCTGATCCGACGTGTAATCCTCTCCCACACTAATTCCACATCATCTGCCCTCTGTGGTTTATTTATGGGGATGTATATTACAGTCTGTGGTTAACTGTGGGGGCTGGCAGGATGCAGATATTAAGCTCGTTCATTTGTGCATGATTTCATGATGATTGGGGTTTACAAAAGGAATTGTGTGCTGATAGTGTACATAGTGAGAGGATTAGAGCGAAACCTGCGCCAGAGCATCTGACTATTACGTCCACATCTTTGAAATGTGGCGGCCCACATCGCTGAGCTTTGATTAGGACTCTCCGCAGGGCGGACCTTCTCCCCCACTGCCTTGTGTTGTTAACATCCCACCTGACATGATGTAGCACTCGGAGCACTTTGATGATACTCGACCCTGCTTCCCACCACCACTAGTGTCAGTCCCTTTCTGTGGTCTCAGAGGGACTATGAGCTCTGCTGTGTTATGATACTGCACTGACTGGATGCTACGTGGTTCAGGGACAAACACTAATTCACTGTTTGAGTACTTTCTGTGAATTCATGGAGCTCTTTGCCTGATGGATTTAGATAGAACCATCCAACAGCAGCCAGTTAAGGCCATGCTTTGCTGCACTGGGTATCCCTATTCACATGATCAAACAGCATTGTTGGTGTTGCTCCAGTTTCAAAGTTAGGTAGTTTCATCAGATTCAACCACAGTGAATTTCCTGAAAAATGGCGAATATACTCTATGAGGAAGGCATCACAGATATTGACACATTTTGATGGGATCGGGGAATAAAGCATGTTGCATCATACTTACCTTTACATGGAGGAAAATCAATGATTTTTACCTCTATAAAGTTAAAAGATTATGATCTGCTTGACATGTTACTGGCAAGGACAAATGACATTTAAGCAAATGCACCAATATGTTCTAAATTAGGGGCATAACCCTGTTGTTGTAGATACATGAGAAAAAAATTACACAATGTTTGCTTGTATATGATTTTGTATAATCTAGATAGAAACAGCTTTTCATTCTGTGTTGTGCTGGAAAAATCTTTTTTTGCACACAGCCCAGGTTCTTTAAACAGGAAAAAGAAAACATTGCTTTGAAAGAATCATTACAAGAACCCAGCCAGCTAGCTCATTGCTAGCTCATTGTATTTGTCCTGAGTGTAAGCCTCCCTGATTGTGGGGGCAACTGAGAGGGTGGTCGACATGGAGGAGTGTCTTAGACCTTATTTACACAATGCATTATGTTTATGTCCTTTTCAGGCATTTGGATACAAAGTGGTAATCCTTAATATTTATGTGGACACACCTCGGTATCTAATAGCCCAGACTGCAAACAGAAGTGGACTGGAATGCTTTCATCCAAATTGCACTGGTTTTGTAGATACAATGTGTACTGGCATGCATCAGAAATCACCAGTACAAATGGCGTGATCTATGGTTTTCCTCTTATAAACAAAAAGATGGATTTAGTCATGCCATCCAGCCTCGCTTAGAGTGATGGGAATTGCAGCTCTTTTTAGAGGTCTGGATTATTCAGCTCAGCTCAGTAATAAGAGCTGATCTTTTGGTTCCAAATGTCTCATTCAGTACAATTTTTGCCTGTTTATATATTTAAAATACAGGAGTGGAAAGTAACTAATTACATTTACTCAAAATATTGTAACTGAGTAGGTTTTTGTGCACTCGCAATTTTTGGAGTAAATTTTAAAATAAGTACTTTCACTTTTACTGAAGTGTATTTTGGGGGAAGAATTGTACTTGATATCATTTTAAAAGCACCAAGTACTGGATAAAAAAATAAACATTAAAAGTTCAATTAAAGAGGTTTGAGCTTTGTGGTTTAACAACTGGCCTGGACAAATTGATTCTACCCCTAGAAAAGACTGAAAATAATGTGACCATAAGGACATGCCAATCTGCCTGTTTAAAGGGTGAAAATAGTCACTGTGCTGTTTGGTAACATGTTGTGTACAAAACTGAAAATGGACCACAGAAAGCTAAGGAGACAGTTGGTCCAGTAGATCAGAAAGAAAATGATAGAAAAGCATGTTAAAGGTAAGTTTGATGTTCCTGTGACTACAGCTGCACATGTTATTCAGAAGTTTAAGGTCCTCGGGACTGTAGTCCACCTCCCTGGACGTCGCTGCAAGAGGAAAACTGATGACAAAATGAAGAGACGAATAAGACAAATGGTAAACAAAGAGCCTAGAACAACTTCCAAAGAGATTAGAGGTGAACTCCAAGGTCAGCATACATCAGTGTAAAAATGCACCATTCAATGCTGTTTGAGCCAAAGTGGACTTAATGGAAGAAGACTGAGGAAGCTTTTTTAGGACTTGAAAGCAAGGCCTTAAAAAAGCTTTAGCAGCATCCGCACTAATGTCTTCTGCCATAACTGCACTGGCCTCTTGTTGCTGCTTGCTTACATCATGACTCCACCATGCCCAAAAGTACTCTCTTACACCTGATTGGTCCTGTCACTTTCTCACAGGATCCAATCTGTTCAGACGAGAGCTTTGCGAGATGGATTCGCCAGTGAGAAACACGGAAACAGGGGAATCCATCTGCTTTGTCATTTTAACAATTTTGTCCATCTGTGCCAATACACTTACATAAGCAAACCTAGACTTTATAATTAATTTTTTAGCTACTTCTTAAGAATTCAATCAGTTTTTGAAAATCAAAGTATTATGCATTAATATCTAGGTGATAGACAGTAATAATACCAATAAAGAAAGTAATATTCATTATCTTGTAACAATGAAATTACAATAGCACTGTGATACTCCACTATTTTTTAGGAAGTATAGATAGTTGATTGTATGGTAGTTTGAAGAAGGATGGTTTATAGGAGAACCTTATTAAAAAACTTTGTGCATAAATCAATAAATAACCCCTTAAATTTACTTGATTAAATAGAAATGATCTTGAAGGCACACATTAAACAAGCTAACACCTGATGCTGTCTCAGAAAAAGGGTCAAATTAAATTTAGATGATCCTCTGAGGTGCCACAAACACGATGATCACTCTGATATGGTTTGTTTTTGCAGGTTAGTAGCCTGTGTGTTTTTTTCCTCGTTTTGCACAGCAGGAGACTGTTGTGTTCAGTCACTGGCCTGATGCGCTCAAACAGCAGCAGACTGCAACCAAATTGAATTAGTCAAAGAGGCGTCTTACAACTTAATCAGATACACTTTCAGACCACTAATTAAGAAGAATAATTACATGTGCCTGTCCCCTGTGGGGCAGAGTCCTCCTTAGCGCGTGTTTTGGAGGGACTTTTATTAATTATAGTGGCGGAGGACTGAAATGATTATGGCTTTCTGCATTGTCATGTCAAGTGTGGCATGACTGAGGAAATAATTATTTTGATCTGCTCTGCTGAGTTCAAATCTAAAGCCATTCTGATAAACAATTCAGAAACGTCATGCTGTAATTGTCTTCTTAAAGTTTTCCCTCAAAAGTGCCGCTCTTAAATTGAGCGGAAAAGTTTTCTTCCCGCTCTTATCTGCCTTTTTCTGCTCATTATTTTCCCTCTCTAATCCTGCCATATTTCATACAGCCGGAACACAAGCTCATCCACGCCGAATCCCCGAAGAGGTCGAGTGAACTTCAGCTGGATTGTGGGAGTTGGAGGAAAGCACTTGGTCAACATCAGGGATAATTGGTGATATTTAGGCAGGTGAAGCCTTTGTGAACACTAGGATCATACCCCCTTTATACATTTACCTCTTCATCTAGTGAGTGAATAAAGAGGAAGTAGGTCACCTTAGGATTTATCATATTTGACTGAATCTTGTGATGTTTGCTCATTTAAAGCACTTTTTTATTTGCATATGTGGATAAAAAGAGATTGATTCTAATAGTTGCTGAAGTTGTTAGGACTGATCATCAGAGCGAATGTATAAGGTTCATAAGGTTCATTAATATTTCACATGTTAAAACATCTTATCAGATAGCAGTAAGGCATGTTTACGCCAGACATAAATGACTTCTTTTTAACTATGAGTTAGCCTTAAGTTCAAAAACACATCCTTCTCCCTGTTGGGATGTGTGATGTACTGTTTGACGTACTGTTTTTTTAACAACAAAAGCAGTGATTGCCAGAACTGTCAGTCCCAAGAGTTTCTATTATAATTCTGGATTGTTTATTTTTTATTTTTGCATGCCAGAAGCAAATTATCTTTTAAAAAATCTTGCTTTCTTTTGCATGTTTCTTTTTCTTGCCTTTTATTTCAAACTCATGTCAGTGAAGTTCAAGATTTGATAAGTTCACCGGTGTGTTGTGGCATTTGGTGACAGTAAATCTTGGATCGCAACACTAAAGAGACACACAGGTCGCGGTAAGGTCGCATGTAAATGATTTGTGTGAAGAATTACATTCGTAATGTAACAAGACACAACACAGACATCCTTTTCTCATCACGGATAATTGCTTTGGGCATATTCTCTGTAATACGCTTATAAGATTAAGATGAGCAGAATGAATGTGTCAGCCGTAATTCTGAAAGAGACAGACATTTTCTTTATTAGGCATGACGATAGGATTCACAAAAGTTGAGCCATTTTAAGAGGGTTCTCAGATGTACAGTCTTTCCCTGCTAAATTAGGCATGCTTCTTTATCCGAGGTTATATTTCAAGATTTCTTTTAACTTATTGGATCTTTTTACCTGAAGGCAGTGCAAAAAGAGGACATGATTTAACAAAAGTATAAAATAGAAAAGTGATAACCATCAGTGCCTCAGATGACACGTCGTTACGGGCACTGGAGATACAAGCACCTCCTTCCTGCTCCTGAGTGCCGTCCCATACACACCTCCGTTAGAGCAAAGAGCGATCAATAGAGTCACACAGATAAGAGCTCTCTTCATCTGATAACACCCTCGAAAAATCAGGAGGTTTTTACCTAAAGGCTAATCACTGATTACAGCCACTCACAATGCCGTTTTAGATGCGAGGAGATAATATGGACTGCCGTGCATCCATGTTCTCGGATATTTAGTATTGTGAGACAGTGATGTTCAACAAGACAGGTGTAATTAAGGAATAAAAGACATGTAGATATTAGAAAAACATGCCATCTTGCTGTTGAATAAATCTGCTGTCAATCATTTATCCTTAAGGAGGACTTTTTTTTACATTTAATCCAAAGATAAGCCAACTAAATAAAATTATAAGGGTAAAATTCTAAATACCTTCTAATGACATCTGAAATAAGCCCAATATTTCTCCAGCAGATAATTAACCTTCAACAAAAAGAATATTAAATCATTTTAAGACAGGGGGCAAAAAGAACTTATAAGCTATTAAAAAGTACAATCATTCATACAGATCACCTACTCTGACTATCTCTGAGAAAGTTGTCTCACATAATTCAACATGTGTTAATTACCAATCACATCTACAAGCACTGAATTAAGGGGCTGGTTTAAATTGTCTTACTTTTGCAGAGGAAAATTTGCAAACCACTGACTTAGCTTGGCAAAAATTTGAAAAATGTCTTTTTGCCCTCTGTGGCATACAAGGCAAATAGGCCTTGTAATTGTTTAGGCCCAAAGCAATAACTCCTTCTAACAGCTCACCTCTGTAAAGCAGAAAACCGTCCCCCTGACCGTCTTTGTCTCATTCGTACTGCTCTCTGTCCTGCTCTGTTAAATTTGTACATTTTATCTGGTGTACACTAAGGATGCTTCATCAGTCCGGCTACATTTTATCTGGTTCGTAATAGTTTGTGATCGTTAGCTGCATATAGATCTAGAACATAATCTGTAAGAAAAAGTCTGCACTTTTAGCGCAGAGTAACCCCTCGTTTCCACATATGCGACTGAAATGATGCCCCTGAGGGTTCAACGCAAGGAACTGCAATTTTTTATGAATAGATAAAACGATGATAAACTACCTGTAGCCGTTGGGGAGTGGATAATATTATCTTGTCTTTTTGCCATCAAGCACCTTGGAATCTGTGTTTACTGGACTTAAGGAGATAACACAGGACTAATATTGCATATGAAGAAAGTCAAGCTAGACTCTGACTGCGCCCCCTCAAGTCCCAAATTGTTGCACAATGTGCCCTGTACGCACAAGTGCATACCGTAAGTGTGTATAGCTTTTTCTCCATATTTGTTAGTATTTATTGATGGTCCACTTAAAGTTCTGCTACCACTGGCTGTCTGTATGGCTAATTGCAAACATCTTAAAGTTATTGGTCTAGCGTCAGAAGGATTGGTCTATTAAGTCACAATTTTCCCGATAATGCCGGACTACCTTTGTCTCTACAGGATTAAAGGGGTCTTCGGAACATGCGATATGACTTACATTGTTTTTCATAAACCCTTTTTCTTGCTAAAGGCTTACTATCAAACTTTCAGTCCAAAGAAAATACTCTCTTTGGACCCACTCCCCAAGAAAAGTGACCAAAAAGTGAATGAGAACTTAGCGCCACCTACTGCAGTGGAGATGAAAATAAATCTGTCAGTAAATCAGTTCCCCCTTTGCACTTGTGTACTTGAGCATGGGCAGCAGTTAAATGACCTGATGAGGCTTTATCCAAAGCTGGAGTTAGCTGTCAGTAAACAAACTTTGGTTTTGGTTACATGAGAGGGGGGATGGCATCCCTCGCCTCTGGAGCCTCGAGGCATGGGGCTTGCACCCCAACACCCTTAAACTATTTTGCACGTAGACACCTATGATTGATCCCAAGTAGGGGGGTATTCCTGTCACGCCAACTGTTGTACGAGCTTCACGTAAAGGGACAGAGCCCTCTGGCAGTTTTCGCCAGACTAGAAGGAAATCCCTGTGCAGGAAAAATAGGCTGATTGGGATGCCTTGTGGATGCCTCCCTTTAGTGGTTTTTGGGCACGTCCAATTGAGAGCAGGCCTTGGGGTAGATCAAGAGTTCATTGGAGCAATTACATATCTGACCTAAGAATGCAACCACCATGAGCCAACCCAAGATGAGCACATGAAAACTCATAATACCCGGGGCATAGTTAAGGGGTAAATTTTTTTTTTTTTCCTATATGGAAAAATTCAAAATTGTGTGTTAATATAGTGTGGCTTTACTCAGTTTAACTCTCTTCATTAAGCAAAGAACTGTGCTAAATCATCCAAGTCTTAGAGAAAGTCGACCATCACGTTTCTGTCATCTATTTCTAAAGCTGTACCTGCTGCCACTACATCACAGTAATTCTCATAATTGATTGACATGGCTTTTTTTTAATTAGGGCTGGTTTACAACACAACTCCAGAAAGCGACAGGAAAACAAGCAAGTTTTATAGTAACCTCCACTGCTTTGCAAGACTTGTTTTAACAAGCAACTTTCAATTATGTATCAACAAACTTAGAAAGGATCATGTGGATCAGTTGCTCACTTCATTAAAAGCCTCACTTCCAGTATGATAAACTTTCAAAAGACGCTGAAAGGTCCACTCCGACAGATTTTTATGTTTTCCCAAGAGACGATGTTGATGGAACACCATTTTCTCTGTTGCCTTCAGTTAGTCTGCTATTGTTCCTCACAATTACCTGCCACTCCAATAGCTATACAGCTGCATAAGGCATGTAAATCAATAACCTCACCAAAGAAGAGGAGATGCAATCATAACTTAAGCAGGGCTCTCATTCATTTTTATAAAAATCAATAGACTCCTTTAAAGGGAGACAGAGAAATGACTTCATTACTACAATTCCAGTAATCAGTGAATAATGAATGTGCTCTCGCTGGGGTTAAATGAAGTTTCAACCACAAACATGTTGCAGCTATTCATCAAGACTTGAAGTCAACAAGATTCAGAACTCAAGGCCCGGACAACAAACCATTTTCTGTGTACTGACGACGGCTTGTGTCAGTTTTGCTGTCCAATTATTTGTGAATGTCTGAGAATGAGGCAGAACAGTCCAGCTGAAAATGTATGGGCTGTACTTTCAGAGGCTTTAAAGTGGTTTAAAGTGGATTTATAACTGGAGGTCACCAAACTGTGTCCACCCAGAGAAGAAACTCATGTCAGCTATAATAAATCCAGAAGGCGAATCTCATTATATTCAACCTTGTCACTGGATCTCAGTTTCTATACACCACAGCTATTATGAAACAGTGACAGACTGTGTATAATGTTTAAAGTCGAGTTAATACACTGGCAAAAATTGAAGGTTCATGGTCAAGTGCTTTCATCCCTCCACTTACGTAAGCCCTAAATGTTCCATTTACACCATCTGTCTGTCAAAGAAACCCAACTGTGAGTGCTCTTAAGGTGCGCAAGCATGTATACAAGTGGTGTAAACGCAATGTTTGTTCTCTACAGAATGGAAATGAGATTCATGTTGAAGGTGTGGGGGAACATTTCAGAACAATTTAAAAGCCTCTTATCAAAACACAAGCATTCAACATTTCAGCCAGACAACCTATGAGCCACAGTTTAATCCCCATAACGTGAAAATAATGAAACACATTATGTTATTTATTTAGTACATTTTTCAATGATGCATGCCTGCCATTGCTCACTCAGAGGTAATCATCTCGGCACAAACAGATGCTGATATAGAAACGTGTACGTTGTTTTGCCAATAATCAACACCCCTGAACTAAACTATCCATGCCCCATAAAACAAAGCAGTCACAGGGACATCCATCTTCCTAATCATCATCTATTTGCCAAATGAGATGTTCATATTTTTCCAGGTTTTTTTTTTCCAGTCTCAGCCAGAAGGTGCCAAGTTGTCTGTGTGACCATCTGTGTGTATCTTTTCCGAGGGTCACCCCAGTGAGCAGAGAGGGAGGACGTGTTACAGGGAGGTTCAGTGGCAGACATAATGTGGTGTTAGCACAAACTCCTACGATGTTGATGATCTTTGCAGCTCACAGGCAACGATGGGATGGTGAGAGGAGAACATTTGTGAATTTGGCATTTGGACTTTGCTCAAGGACTCAAGTATTTTGAATTTTACTAAAAACTCATGAGAACATTAACCAACACGGGAACACAGTCTGAACGTTTTTCTGCATCAAGGCGCTGAATTTACTTGTTATACTACCAAAGATACTGTTCATCATCAAGGCCGCCCATAAGGGGGGATAAAGGGGAGAGCTTTCTGAGGTCAAACCAAACTGGGGACCAATGGAGATCAGCATAATCATGGTTCATTGTAAAGTTAAGCTGTGAAAATGTAATTTTTTTAATAACCACTCCTATCAAAGCAACAAAATGAGTTTTATTTATTTATGCTGTACAACTACATATCTGCTTTTAAAAAATATAAACCCCTTTTCTTAAAACAGAATTAACTTTTTATAGATGATGTTTATAATGTGGATGAGCACACTGATCTAAACAATTAGGAAACTAATGTCAGACTTCATAGCAAGGCCATAATGTACACAAACCAAGAAAAGAAAAATGCCAAAAAAGCAATACAAAATGCCAAAAATGGAAAACAATTACATATTTGTGGAAAAAATGGGCTAAAAGTGGCAAAAATGGGTGCAAAATGACAATA
Source organism: Cheilinus undulatus (assembly GCF_018320785.1). Classification (NCBI taxonomy): domain Eukaryota; kingdom Metazoa; phylum Chordata; class Actinopteri; order Labriformes; family Labridae; genus Cheilinus; species Cheilinus undulatus. Next base: position 41,980,104 of record NC_054865.1, on the reverse strand, counting down.
TAGTGGCAAAAATTTGCAAAAAGAGGTAAAATAGTATTGGAGAAATTGGTAAAAACGGTTGAAAAGTGGCAAAAAAAAAGGATAAAAGTGCCAAAAAGAAGTGGGAAAATGGGCAAAAATTTGTAAAATAGTTGCAGAAAAACTGCAAAATAGTTGTTAAAAATGTTTACATAGTGGTGAAAATGTACATAGAATGGCAAAAGTGGGATAAATAAAAGTTGCAAAAAGAATTGGCAAAATAATAGCAAAAAATGGGTGAAAATTGGCAGAAATTGGGTTAAAAGCACCAAAAGAAGTGACAAACAAGGGCGAAAAGTGTCAAAAATGGGTGTAAAGATGCAAAAAAGTTCCAAAAAAAGGCAACAATCAGCCAAATTTAGTTTAAGTTGCATAAAGAAGTATCATAAAAGGGCTGAAAGTGTTGAAAAGCAGTTTTAATTTTGTCAACTAAGTCAAAAGTCCAAAACCACGATAGTGGGTGGGTTTGGACTGGTCACCAGTTCAGGTTAGTGGGCCCTGTCAAGGACATCAGTGCAGTCCCTGAGTGAGCTGCTACCCACACAGTGAAGCGACACACTGTTGATGTTACATGGCATATTAGTCCACATGAAAATGAAGACGTTTTTGAGAATGCAGCATGTGTGGACAGGATTTATTTTTGAAAGAAGGAGGACAACCCCTGTTTTTTAATACCTGCCTTTGTGTAGACTAAGCCTTAGTCATTCCTCTCTTTTACAGTACAGCCTTTTGTCAGTCTAGCCCTGGTATTTCATTAGAGTGAAAGCTAAGCTTTAGGACTGGAGAGGAAAGTGGAATGTGTAATATCAAACAGTACTGTAAAGGTTGCCCCACCAGAGCCCCTTTTAACATGTTTCATACCATAATTCAAAGCTGTGAGTGCACGAGGGCACTTATGTCAGACTCTACTGACTCAAATCTGCTTTTGTGGACCACGAGGAGCATTTTCAACCTGATGGGGCTATTAGTATAAAAGGTTAGCAGTAACAGTGCTCCTCATACGCTCTTCTTCAGCTGCTAAAACGACAGTCAAGTATCACTTTCATCTGATGGTACACTGATCAAGTGCTTCCCTGGCTGCCCCAGCTCGGTCAGCACAGTTAATCCTCAGCGGCTCTGCCAAGGTGGGACTGCAAAAGGATTGTACCGTCATGTGCATTCTGCCGTGTTTTTTCAGGTATGAGATGCCTGCAGCAATGAATGTACTTCCAGGGGTGTTTCCTGATGACAAAGACCGCTCAAGGCTGCTCAAAGGAACAGAAATGACACCCTATTGTCCTTCTCAAGAGCAATGTCATCTGACTTCAATATTCTGCCTCTCACTTCAGGGAGGGATGATTTTTTTTTCTGCTGTCAAAGGGGATGAAAAGGTACAATCTGTGATTCAAATGTAAAAAGGCAGCAACCATTACCATCGGAGTTTAAAGGACAGGACACCAAACCTGCTGATAATTCATTCTGATTTAACGGCTTTTTTTTACTTGGCCATACTTGATTTATAAAATCCATCAAAAAGTAACACATCCAAGGGGTGGATACTTTTTATAGACACTGTATAGTACCATTCAAGCAATTCAAAGTGCTTTAAAGAGTTAAATTAAACATTAATAACATTACAGCATTAAGACAGGAAAGACAATAACATGACATATACTGAAAAATAAGATGATGAGGAACTCTGTTCCCTACAATATTACTTGCAACTGTTTTCCATCATGGCCAAAGTGTCCTGCATGAGATCTGTTTTAGACTTTATTTATGATGATTACCTCCTCAAATCTCTAATATTTCAAAAAGAACCTTGGCATTAACCAAATGTTCAGTCCTGACTCTCAGACATGGCGATACTTTCTAATATTTTGGTAAATGCGCTGTCTCCAGAAATTGTTCATGTTTAACGGGAAGAAGAAAATCACATTTTTAAAACTGACTGAACAGAAATGGCGGTGTCAAGGTTGGGTCTGATGAATGCAGATTGTTATGAGCGCTCTGCGTCATTTCTGCTTGACCTCAGCTCAGCCCTTGAAATGATGGATCGTGTCAGTCTGGGTGATAAACTGAGAAATTGCATTGGTGTGGGGATCTATCCAGGGCTGGGAAGGTAGAAAATTTGTAGTTACATCAAAGTCTGCCTTTTGCAAATGTTAAAGGGATAGTTCAGTATTTTTGACGTAGAGCTGAGATCACTGGCAATAATTAATTCAGTAACCACGGGAGATGTCAGTCAGTGTGGCCCTTTCAGGAGAGACAGCTGGTGTGCCAGCATGGCCATACATTACATAGATGTGTTGTTCTACCGTGGAATTATCCTGATTTTGTGGGGGAAAAAAAACACAAATGGTAAGTAAGAGAAAGTTCTTCTCCGCCACTTTGCTTTAAGGTTACTTCGACAAACCAGACACTATGTTTTCCTCCGCTTGTATTGCAATAATCAGCTGAATATATGTAGTGTTAATCCTGGTTCCTGTGTCTGTGTCGAATCTATGCAGGAGACTCACCATAGTGGCTGGTGAATTTGGCGGGGGGTCAGCAAAATCATGGTCTGTTGTTAAGCTGTGATAACCATGTTTTACTTTAACCTGAATAATAATCACTTTTATCAGAGAAATACAAACAACTAGTATTTATTAATGCTGTAGAACAATATAGCCTTTTTTCTTTTTTCATGTAAACTGCTTTTCTTCAAACAGAATTAGCTTTTTAGGTTATGATAACAATGAGTATGGGCACTCTGAACTTTATAGAAAGTATTGTGTAAAGGTGGCAAGAAAGCATGTAAATGGGCTAAAAGTAGCAAAAAGAGGTAAAAAGAGAAAAAGAACAAAAACGGACAGAAAGTGGCAAAAAGCCGGCAAGAATTTTGAAAGTAGGTTAAAAGAGGCCAAGAGATTAAAAATGACATAAAAAGTGGCTAAATGGGTTAAGTAGTAAAATTGTGAAAAAAGTTGGCTAGAAATGGCAAAAATAAAATCATAAAAAATGGTTAAAAGTTGCTAAAAGGGGTCTCAACTGGCAGAAAATAATGAAAATAGATTAGAAGTGGTGAAGAGGTCAAAATTGGCCAGAAAAAAAGGGTTAAAAGTGGTACAGTGAAGTGGCAATAGTAGCCTAAGATGGCAAAGAAATTGGCAAAAAAAATGTTGCAAAAAGGTTTCAAAAAATTGTGGAAATAGGTTAAAGTTGGGGACTGACATTAAAAGGGGCATAAAAAGTGGCTAAATGGGTTAAAATGGGAAAAAGGTGGCAAAAATTGGCCAGAAGTGGCATGTGAAGATGAAAAAAAGAAATTGAAAATAAGTCAAATGTTGTAAAACCAGGCAAAATATGGGCTAAAATGACAGAAATTGGTTAAAATTGGTTAAAAGTGGCAATAAATGGCAAAAAAGAGGTTTAAAGCTGAAAAGATCTGACAAAAATTTGCTAAAATTGTTTTTAAGTGTAGCAAAAAGGTGGAAAAACATTTCAAAAATGGCTTAAAAGTGGCATAAATGGGTCTCAAGTGCTGAAAAAAGGTCAAAGTGGTAATAAATGGCAAACAGAGACATAAAGTGCTGAAAAGTGGTGAATATGGATTAAAAGTGGCAAAAATGGGAAAAACAGGGTAAAATTGTGTAAAAGTAGTTTAATTAAACAATTTTAACATCAGACCCAATAACAGCTCGACACATTTCTCAGCTCCAAAATGAGCTAACTATTTGCTAGAATGCTAGCACCGCTGCTTCCTGTTCAACACACATGCAATGACGTGGTCAACAAATCCCACCTGGGGTTGGCCCATTCTCTGCAATACAGTTTGACTTTTATGCCATTGTCCAGTCCCCTTACCACACTTCCTTCTTTTTTGTGTACAGAAAGTAGTTGCAGTTATTCAAAAAATAAAGATAGGAAATATCAGAGGAGGTGGAAAGTATGGTAGTAGAATAAGCTGAGCCAGAGGACGGGAAATGTTTGCACTTGTTCGGCCACTGAGAGAGACACGGATGATGAAACAAATGTCTGACATTCTTTAACAGAAGCATAGTGTTGAAAAAGAGATGATCATTTACACACTGAAGTGACTTTTTGTTGGCATAGCATGTATTGATGAAACTTACATGTACATGCCTCTGTTTTAATGGTGATTGCAGATGAGGTTATCCTTGCTGGAGTTTGTGTAACATCTTAAAAATAAATCATGTTTTGCTAAACTAGTTTTTACCATGCTTACAATGAAACAGCATTGAAATATCAAACAAAGTTGCTGTTGATGGTATCCAGACTTTACCATGAATCCAGTATCACCATACAGCTTGGCAATAGTGTTGGTGCAGTACAATATTTGAAAAGGCCCACAACTGTCTGTGCCAAACAAATGAATCTAAAACTCCAAAGAGGGGAGCAGAGTTCAACCCAGGACACTGTTCCACTACCACTGCAGCAGAGGAGAGTCTTGTGCCTCTGTCTCTCTGTGAAGCCATTTACTGCTGCCTTGATCTGTACTTGCTGCCTTGTTTATTTTGTTAATTAAGTCACTGTCTCGTGCCCTGCAAAATAACAGTGATCACACTTTGTCACATCTCCTATTAAAGTGTACCAAAATGCGCACAAAAACAAATTATCCCCACACCACCGCTTTGTACATTCACTTACGGTATGTATTCATCCTTGTGCTTTTTTTTTATCAGCTTCAAAAGTACCAACACCATCTGTTTTCTCTGAGGCTGAGGGACAATGGATGGTTAGATGAGATGGTCCTCAGAGCCAGCCTTTTATATTTCTCCTTCGTAGACTGTGTGAACTGTTTTCTATCCTCTCAATATCTCTGGCAGGCTTGTGTTTTGACACAATAACTTTTAATTTACTTCTCCCCTTATTCTGGATACAATTTACAGCACTGTGTATGTAATTAGCCCAGTTCACATTAGACAGTTTCCATTTTTATTCACTTCTACTTTACACTTCATTCAAACTAATAGGATACAAAATATAAAGTTAAAAGTTTGTTAGAATGTTGATATTTTTTTAATTGCAATGTTGGAAGTGAATTTGATCCTATAACCTACAATCTTAAGATAAGTGCCTGCATTTACATGGATGAAAGGAAATAAAACAGTAGTGGTTGGTAAAACAGTCGTTTCTTGCTGCTAGCCCTCCTACAGAAGTCAATTAAAGAAGGGGAATACATTTCCCTTTTTTCTAGATGAAAATACAGTTTTCCCCCAATTCTGATTTTTATACAAATATCCCTGGAGCTTAAGTGAAATCAGGTGTGTGCATGTGCTACATTTGTACTTGTGTAAAATTGGGGCTAATAGCACTTCTGGTTATGTAACAACAACAAAAGTAAATGTATATTTGTGAACATCCACATTGTTGTCTGTCACTTGGCATCATCAAAAATTTACCCCACACCACATACTAGGACTCTTTTCCTGTAGGTCTTACCCAGTCCCCTATCTCATATTTACTAGATGGACTTTCACTACTACACCAAAATACCAAAAATTCCACTGGGGGACAATTTTCTGTAGTTTGGTGGGTTGAGCATGTTAAAGCCCCCAAATTAGTGATTCCACCAGCAGAACAGTAACAGCTACAGATACAATAGGGTCCTCAAAGACCAAGTTCAGGGCCTAGGCCCTAATTTTGAAACAAATAAGCATCATTTTTCAGTCGGACACAGCTGGAACAGACTTTCTGATCAAGCCTGTTGAGAGAACATTAAACATTGAATAATGATTACCGTGCCCATTTGCACAGGCACTAGGAGGGTAGTCTGTATAATGTATTTACCATCATTGCACACCAGCCCTCATTGCCCTAAAACCAGCCCAGCGCACCAATCAATCCATCCATTTTCTTCAGCTTATCCAGGGCAGCAGGCTAAGCAAGTCAACCCAGACATCTCTCTCCCCAGCAACATTTTCCAACTCCTCCTGGGGGATTCCAAGGCGTTCCCAGGCCAGATGAGATATATAATCCCTCCAGCGAGTTCTGGGTCTACCCCGAGGTCTCCTTCCAGCTGGACGTGCCAGGAAGACCTCCACAGGGAGGCGACCCAGGAGGCATCCTAATCAGACCGAACCACCTCAACTGGCTCCTTTCAACGCAAAGGAGCAGCAGCTCAACTTCAAGACCCTTACGGATGTCTGAGGTCCTCACTCTATCTCTTCTGCTGAGCCCAGCCACCCTTGTGAGGAATCTCTCTCGCTTGAACCCCCAATCTTGTTTGTTTGGTCATTAAAGCCCACCAAGAATCCTGCCAATTTTCCCAATTAGCCACTCGAGGCCTGTAAAACACTAAAATAGCATTATGGCAGAGAACTAAAATGTCACAGATTTAATAAAAAATGTATACAATGTGAATCCACGTGCATCCCTTCTCAAAAGTCTCTGTCATCAAATGGTGAAACTTGTTCTTAAACTCTCATGAACTGGATGTGTATTCTACAGTGGCACACTACCAAAGTTAAAGTGAAAAATAAGGTGGAAATCAAAGATTGGGTAGCACTGAAAAACACACACTGACAGACAGGAATGGTACCTTTGGGATTTACTCTCTCTGGTTCTGGGCACAAAACATGGCAGGGGGTGTAACAGTGGGAGGCAACAGAACAGCATAGAGAGAAAAATCCACTGGTATCACATTCACTCAGCAACAGCTGGCACTTATAGGGAAACGTCGGGGTTATTAGAAGACATTCTTCTGCTACAAAGCTGTGGTTTGACAGCACCTGTTTCTGCAGTCTTACTTACTTTATCAAATTTATCCATCAAACAACATGTTTGTCACCATGCTTCTTAAAAAAATGTCATGTCGCTGATTAGCTGCAAAATTCCATCTATTTTTGATGCATAAAATGTCTGTTTTGCGTAGAATGCACAGGTTTGTTTCACTTGGTTGCTTTGGAAATGAAAGACCAAAGCAGTGCCAGCATACTGAAAAAAAAGTCTCTGCTCTTCTCTGCAGAGAAACAGGGAAAGAGAAAAGATTTTTCTCTTCGTTTTTCACATTGAGTGACTCAATTTCACGCTCCATTGGCATATCTGGGGTGACGCGCCATGAAATCAGTCCAATTCGGGGATTTTGGAGGAACAGTATTTTGAAACCTCCTGAGATATGTGGCCATATTACTTTCTCCACCTCTGGACAGATTACACTATTATGTGACAGTTGCAAAGGTAAAGCTGTGCTGATGGTGTGTTCCCCACGTTGGTAAACTGGTTTCTGAGAGCGCTTGGCGCACAAAGTGTTGAACAAATCACAAATGATTCAACTAAAGGCCTCAATTCTTTCTGTTACTTTAATGCATTTTTCATGCTGAAGTTAAACAGAAAGAAATAACCTTAGTTTTGCACCTTGAAAAAAGTCCCTACTTTTATGGAAAGGTACATTATTCTGGGTTTAAGAAATACTGCATAATGCTTGCATTTTACACTTCATTTTTAATGGTCATCAAAGGCAAAGGCAAAACATGTTTTAAAAAATCTTTGGCATTTTTTAATGTTTTTTAATGTTCTTTTTCATTCATCAGAAGGAACTCAATGTTTGACCCCTCTTCTGTGTGGCAGGGCCATTTAGCTTCAAAAAATGAGTTGCAAGTATTCAACCTTGCCGTCTTGTCACATTTATTACAACAAACCATGGGGACCGCAGAGCTGATTAATATAAACTCGGTTTGCCAAGTTGCTCTTCAAGAATAGCATGAAAACCCAATTATTTTTTAAAGATTTTGATTTTCAGTGGGGAACCTTCAGGCCCCTCAAGGCCCTCTGAGAGGGCTCAAGAATTTTTTTTTAGCAATAGTTGAAAATTATTTGGTTCAAATTTTATTTAATTCCCTTTTCTGCTGCTGCTGTTGTTAGGCAGGAAAATGTTTTACTTTCAGCTCGGTGTAGTGTGCTCTATGCAAAGGGCCTGGATCAGAGTTTCCATACATTAGTATTTTCTGGTCTTCAGCCAGTCTCACAGGTGGATGTCCAACAGATGCAAATATTAATGTCCAAAATGTCCAGCAGAAAAAATATGCAAGGTATGAAATAAGTAAATAGTGAATAATAACATTATATATTGTGTTACCTGGAAGATACATTGTCAAGAATCCTTTCAATATAAACTTTAAGTAATTTTACTATGACCTACTTCCTGTTTGGTTCCAGTCATAGGCAACACATGGCCAATTTAGGCAGTGAATATTTATATGAACACATAATCATGTAATGTCGAAAGGTTTGGGTTGTTTAAGCGTGTGGCAAGTGCACCACCAAACTTCATGCTTACATATGTACCACATAGATACTCGCACGCCATGGCTTGGCCATAATAAAGCATTTAGATTTGAGGGGCCACCATGGCCATGCCTTTTGACTAGTGAGAAAGTTCCAAATAACTTTTGACCTGGGAAGTCTCTTCTTGCTGTACACCAAAGATAAAGTTGTTTGGATGAACACCCTCGGACTAGTTCATTCAAATATGAACCCTGAAATATGCTGTGTTTTATAAAAAAAATCAAAATGGCAGACGTCCTGTAATACAGGTCCAAGAGGCTCTTTTGTACGTCATGAGATGACACACCTGCCCACAAATATTCAAAATCCCAGGCCAAACCCACTGGGGGGCTTAATTTTTGAAAAGTTAAAGGGGGCGCCCTTGAGCCAATAGGCCATGCCCACTAACAGAAATAATACTGATCATCTCAGCATGCCAGTGAGAATTTTTGTGCCAGGTTCATTGCTCTACATGTGTTCTAAGTGTTTGAAAAGTGTACCTCCTGTTTCATGGCGAACAAAAAAAAATCCCTATGGTCATGCTTTTTATTGTAGACCTGCGATGGCACAGCTCTGGCACCATGATATTGTCTTCTCTAAAATCAACCTTTTAAATGAGCACCACTGGCGGTAATGTGATCCACGACAACGCCAGTTCAAAAACGCTTTAATTCTTCGTTCTGGTTTTTGAAAATGTTTTAAAAATGGATGTAATGAAGTGCTGTATTGGTACACATCTCGCCTGCTGTGCTTGCGCATGCACCCTTTTGTCCCTCATATTAAAAAATTCATTGATAAAATGAAACACTAGTTTACTGTTTGTTAAATACACTTCATGGATTACAGTATTCAATCTAAATCTAAAACCAAAAAAGTAAGCAAAGAATTGGGCAGAGCTGAGCGGTACTTGTCGCCTTTTCTTATTGTTTTTGGTTGAAAGCCCCCTAATGGTAAAATTTCCATACTGTGCAGTTAAGTAATCCATTTTTAATGATAAAAAGTGATGAAATGTTGATCATCCTCACCCTGCAGATAGGTCCAGACTGGGATTTTGACATTTTCAGTCAGAAAGTTTTAGTTAAAACACTGCTGACTTCATGCTAGTGGCTCTATTCAGTTACAGGACTGGATAGCTTTCAAATGAACAGAGTTACTGAAATGAAACAAGACAAGATCTCCAGTCGGCGGGGGGGGGGCTGAAATCTGCAAGGAGTGGGAACACTGCTGGGAAGCACTGTAAGCATCTGAAGAGCGTAAGTTTGAGTATAGCGATTCCCAGCTGGTAGTAAACCACAGGAGGAGACTGGTGAGGTACTGTGGAGGCTAGCGACTTGTGGACTGTGGTTTAGGATCCCAGCATGACCAGAGAGAAGTGGAGATGAGATAAACCACACCATAAATGACTTGCATCTCATTTTCACTGCTGTCTGTTGTCAGGACAACAAGACAAATTGACAGCCTGAAAGGTTCTTTCACTGGTTGTAACCAAAATCATTAAGTCATCCTCTGTTTCCTTCTCTCCCATCACTAAATTGGGGACTACACAATTTGTATCCCCATTCAAATGTTCATTTAAAGACTTACTTCTATGTAGTAGAGCATCAAAAGCAGTCCTAGTATGAAGGCTCTTGAAAATACATCCTCCTTTCTCAGGCAAACTGAGTACCTTAGAGCTCTCACGATCCCAAATCTGGACTTTAGTATGATACAAATCTAACAATATGAATACCACAAAAATTACCTCAGAGGCAATTAAACTAGTAATAAAGTTGCTTTTTATTTCCAACCTGAAAGTAATCTGAAAATAATATCCTTTCTCTTCATCTTTATTTGTCACTAGTGATGCTGGCTCTCTACTTAATTTCAGAGTTGATTGTCTACCACTGCTCTCTCTTTCTCTCACTTTTGGTAGGTTTAGGCCAGACAATACAGCTGTTTATCTGTTTTTATTTCACTTCTTTTTTTTCTTTTTAACTGAATGCAAAAATAAAGGATTGGTTTTATTTTAAAGCACATGTGGGTCAACTCAAGTGAGCCTGTAGACTCCAAAGCAGCAGAGTAACAGACTTTCTGATGCAAGTACCCAGTTTCCACTCATGTTAAATTAGGCTTTAAACTGGCGAACGCTAAAGACAATCATGACCAGTTTCAGCCTGATTCCCCCCTCCAAACCAAAGTCATCAAGGGCCCTGTTGTGATATGGTTCTGAAGATTATCTTGATAGCGCTCTCTATGGTATTTGGTGTTTTGTTTGGAAGACGATCAGTGCTGCTCCAATGGAAGACTGTCAACATTAAAACGTTAAATATTTGTGATCATAAATCCTGTAATGTGGGGGGAACACAGAGGACAGCTGAGCAGGCATGAGCAGAATTGTTACAGCTAGCCAATCAGGACAAAACAGTCTGGCTGCAGACCGCAGCTCTCTTGCCCTCCCCCCTCACAACGATACGGTGAGACCAAGCCTCTGCCAGATTAGAAATGCAGAATCAGATTAAGCGTCTGGTTAAGGTAAGGGTAAGGGTTAGGCTACTAAAGGTTAAAGATCAAAAACCTGACCTGCTAAATCTAACTGCAAAACATTTAATAAAACAGAGTAAACAGTCTGCTCCTTGAAATCACCTCAGCGTAGCTAGGGTTAATGCTAACGTAGCTACATTAATTGTTTAAGCTTTGTAGATAACATTGCTGCATAGCTAACATAGGAATGTAACAATCTAAAGCTACCGAAATCTATGTAGGTAACCAGGCTATGCAGCTAATGTAATTAAGGTAGCTAAATCTAAACCTCCTAAAGCTACCTAAGTAATTAAGTTACATAACTAACATACCTCAAGCTAAAGCACGCAATACTACTTTAGCTATGTCAGATTATGCTACACTGGCTAAAGCTAGACCCGTTTTAGAAGTTGTTATTCAAACAGTGGCCCCATAAAGTTCTGTAACTTTAGTTAAAGCTACTTCACATAGCTGCATTATCCTACATAGTTACAGCAACTATGTAGCTAGAAATGCTATACTAGCTTTAGCCTAAGCTAATGAAGTGAAAGGAAGCCACCATTCCTGTAAGCACTTCTAGTCATATTGCTAATATAGCTCAATCTAATGGTACCAAAGCTACCAAGGTAATGTAGCTACAAAACTAACGTAGATAAACCTGATGCAAATGAGGCTACATTTGCTTTGTTGGATTATGCTACGTTTCCGAAAGCTACAACTGTTTTAGAAGTAGTTATGCAAAAGGTGGCTCCCTTTAGTTTTGTTAGCTTTAGTTAAAGCTACATTAGCCAATGCAGTTACGGTAACTATAAAGCTAGCAATGCTTTGTTAGCTTTAGCTAAGTTTACAAAGCTAATGCGAGCCACGGAAAACAACTCACTGCTGCACTTTTTCCTCTGTTAATGAAGAAATGTCGCCAAGTTCTGATAAAACTGATGCTTTAGCAGCATCCACACTAATGTCTTCTGCCATATCTGCACCAGCCTCTTGTTGCTGCTTGCTTACGCCACGACTCCGCCACACCCGAAAGTACTGCCCCTCGTCGCTGATTGGTCCTAGCACTTTCTAACCGGGCCCAAACAGTTCAGACAGGAGCTTTGCAAGATGGATTCACCAGTGAGAAACACGTAAACGGGCATATATCCATCTGCTTTGCAAGGTTAGTGTTTATACAGGTCCTCTAAAAAATAATACAGTCTGACTGACAGAGTGGAGTTGGACTGAAATTGCTGGCTACATTTTTGACGCAGGTAGCTTACAACCAACCACATTTAGCTTGTTTACTCTAATGCCACATTTGACCAAGGCCGCCCATAAGGTGGGGTTAAATGGGAGAGCTTTCTGGAGCCCAGCCAACATGGGGGCCCATGGAGGTCAGCAAAATCACAATCCACTGTAAAGTTATGCTGTGACAACTATGTTTAATTTTGAACCAGAATAATAAGCACTCAAACAAATTTAGTCTTTTTCAAAATGTATACCCCTTTTCTAAAAACCAAATTACATTTTATTGGTAATGTTAACAACGTGGATGCCCCCACTGATCTGAACCATTTAGAAAGTAATTTTAGACTTTAAAGCTAGGCCATGTTGTAAGGATGCCAGAAAATAAGAAAGAAAAAATTGAGACAACTTTAATAGCAAATAATTACATAATTGTGAAAAAGCAAAAAAGTGGCAAAAATGACTAGAGAGCAGAAAAATCAGGTAAAAAGAGGTAAAATTGAGTGAAAAATAATTAAAATAAGTAAAAAATAGGATAAAAATGCCAAAAAAGTGGCTAAAATTAGCTAAACAGTGTCATGTAAACGTGCAAAAAGGCAAAATGGGTTAAAAGTTACAATAAGGGGTGAAAAATATCAAGATGGGTACAAAGTACAAACAAAGGACGAAAACAGCCAAAATTGGTTAGAAATGGCCAAAAAAAAGCAGCAAAAATGGCTGAAAAGTGTTGAAAAGGGGTTAAAATGTAGCTTGCACAAATAATTCCAAAATCATAACCCAGTAATAGTTTGGCACATTTTTCAGGTCCAAAATGAGGTAACTGTTATAGCCACAAGCACCAATCATACACATCCAAAACACATGCCTTGATATCATTAATAAATCACAACCAGGGAGGATCTTTATACATGGTTTTTCAGGGGCCTAGCCAATGCTGTGGACAGCCCTGCATTTGACTGTGAAAGATTTAGGAGTGGAGACTGTTTTTTGGTAAATGAATCTGTTTGTTTGTTGTGAGCTGTGCTAGTTTTCTTGTCAGGCACCACAATACAAGAACATGAAAATTAAATGCCATTATGTTTCACCACGCATGAGGTCACTCACTTAAAAATGTAATGGTTACGATTTTAGAGATCTTTTAGTGTGTGCCAGGCTTTTGTTCAGTTCAGTCTGCACTGGGACTATGAAGGCTATGTCCTTCATAGTCTGGGTCCTTGAAAGGATGCTACCCCATATGTCAACGGACTCATTTGCAAATGTTAGATAATTCTGTCTTAATCAGTGATAATTGGTTGTGCACTACTTTTCATGATGAATTTTGGGGTATTTTGAGTGAACTATTAAGTGTGTAAATAGTCCCAATAAATATTCAGAGAGCACTAAAAATGGTGAACTCACATCTTTGTTTTAATCATGCAGTTTTTTACATCAGTGCTTTTGTAAATGTTCGACACCTCGGTGAATTTGGATGCTTAAATAAAGTTATATATGAATAAAGATAAACCCTGTGGAGCATTGAGCAGCAGCTGGGTAATAATCAAGGAGAGGAGGAGCAGCTGGGATTAATAGGATGCACTTAGTAACTTCACCAGCAACAACTTTCAGCTGTATCTTTGATGAATACTTTGTCACTGAAGGCTTATTAATTGCTCTAAATCTAAATGCTTTGATGGAATATGAAACAGTTTAACAATATTGCTTCTGCTTTTTATCCATGCAAACTGTTGCTGTGTGCTTAAAGACAATTTTATTGTAACTGCATGTTCTTATGTGTATTACTTCTCTCATGCTCCTCATATGTGCAACAGTTAGGGGTGCAGAAGTATGTAAAGAAGAAATGTTAAGAAACAAGGTTAAAATTGTCTCCCAGAGCATGTCTTACATTTTGTACTACGCCACATTTTCTAGTGCCTATAATTTCAAGTGTTGAATTATTGGACTGCATCAGCAGTTATTTCCATTACCTTGCAGATCAATTGAGCAAGACAGTGTGGCATTCCCGGTATCTGAGCATACGGACGAAAGCCTTATGGTCCTTGGTCCACCTGGTCTTACGATACTCTTTTGAGGCCTGGATGTTGATGATGACAAGAGGTCCAGCTGGACTCCATTGTGAAATCCTGAAAGACCTCAGGATATGCTAGGTACTGTTAGAAGGGAATCCACAATCAGTGCTGACTGTTGTCCACATGTGTATATTTTGAACAAAAAAAGTAAATGGATCATCATTAAACTCTGATAAAACAAAAAGGTTAGTCATGGCCAAAGACTTTGGCAAGGTACTGTAGATATGAAGGTTCAGAAAACTTTCTTGTCTGTCACGACAGAAATTCCCTTATCTTTTACATAAGCAGTTAAATGTTGTGTCTTTAGTACAAATTTCAAAGCATGGAGTTTTCCCATCAGACATCTACTTGTTTTTAACCTGGTGTGATGTATGAATATTGAATGCAGTATTCTAATCATAATTCTGTCCAGAGGGATACATTCAGTATCTATCTATGCTTAGTAGCCGCACACAGAGACAAAAGGAGGGAAAGATGGTCATCTCCAGGCTGAGTGCCCAACACCAACTATTACTTTATATTAATGAAATGTAATACAATGATTTTTATAAACATACAACAGGGGGAAATTATGTACATTTCATGAGGGTTATGGAGGCGATTAAAACAAATACTCTGAAAATTAGAACTACTGCCTGGTGGTTATATGCCTCTCTGAGGGGTCCAATTGCAGACACAGAAAGCACAGTCCAGGGTTAAAAAAAAAAAACCAGTTATGGTGTACTGTAATGGTGTGATTCAAAGAAATGTTTCAGGGAAGGGCTGAGACCAAACTGACCTGATAAGACCTTGACCTTGTTCCTCAAAAATATAATCAGTTTATTCTGGTTTCAGAGGAGGCATTTATGCAAAGTTTGAAGAAAATCCTTCGAAGCATTCAAACAACATACTGTAATGTTCAGAAGACTGGCCTGGAGGGCAAGGGAACAGTGGCCTTGACCTTAGACCTATGTCCTCAAAGATCTTATCAGTTCATTCTTGAGTCAGGGTTGATATTTGTGCAAAGTTAAAAAAAAGTAAAAAATAAAAAAAGAAAGGAAATCTCTTTGACCTTGGCCTCCAAAATCTCATCAGTCTATCCCTGAGTTGAGCAGCATTTAGGCTAAGTTTGAAGCAGTGTTGTAGTCAAGTCACCAAACCTCGGGTCTGTGTCCAGTCCCAAGTCCCTAGTGTTCAAGTCCGGGTTGAGTCCAAGTCACCAAAGAAAAATCAGAGTCGAGTCTGAGTCGAGTCCTCTTTACCTTAGTGCGAGTCTGGGTCGAGTCCCCATTACCCGTGTTTGAGTCCTAGACGAGTCCAAAGTATCTAAAACCTGGAGCCAGATTACGGCAGGAATACAGAGAAGAGCCACAGGTTTAAGATACCTATCTACCTGCAGCATAGTAGTGCCCAGGGGTGGACTGGCAATCTGGCATACCAGGCATATTCCCAGGGGGCCGAGGCAAATTGGGGCAAGTATGATTTATTTATTCATTTATTTCCACTAAGCACTGGCTCCATAGAGCAGGGGCAGCTGCCCATTGGTTGTTTGCTTTATAATGACAGTTTACTGGCCCAATCACATGTCCTAAAGGTCAGTTTACACCCTGCCCATCCCCACTTTGCCCAGGCTTTAAAGTGAAAGTGTTTGGAGGAAGCAAAATTTAAGTGTGAAAATGATGAACTGCATCTGCAAATAAACGTCAAATCCTAAAGAAATAAATCAGTAAGGATGCTGCAAAAATTGCAGACTCTCCAGTCTCTAAAGTAGACAGTCTGATGCTGGTAAATATACAGCTCCGTGATGAGGAGGAGGGGACAGAACAGAAGAGGCTGGGGTGGGGCTGGGGGAGAGCAGAGGTGCATGTGAGTGAGTATGAGAATAAAGTAGTGAACGAGTTCTGTAGAGTATCATAATATAGTTTAATACACATAATTAGACTGTGGGTCTCCTTTATTAATGAAGAAAAAACAGTTTTAGATTAAATCTGTAGCTCCTCTGTCATCTGAAGAATGAAAAGATGATTAAATCCCCTTACCATACCTGAAAAGTACTCTATATCAAGTAAAAGCCTGAATTCTGATTTTACCCCACACACGTATGCCTGTGCCAGTATTTTTATCATTATTAAGTCTGAGTACTCATAGTAATAATAATAATGGTAATAATATAATAACATTAATGCATTTATTAATAATGCACTTCTAAAGTGCTTTACATATATTTAAAAGAATGGAAGTATAAAGAAATGAATAGTAGAGTTAAACGTTACCAATGAGCAGTTTGCTATTATGCTGATTTTACAGTAGCGTTAGTGTGATTACCCTGATGGGGGATCAGAAAAAATGTATCTCATCTTAGCTTGTCTTATTCAGCCTATTTTCTTTTTCTTTTCTTTTCTTTTTTTCTTTTTTTAATTTTGTGTGTTGATAGTTTGGAAAAGTAGCTCCAAATTTGTGTTTGTCTACATTATTTCATTAAATTTACCAAACCAATCAGAAATTTTCTTACTAAAAGCATTTATATGACATTTAGGCCTTTTTTAATTTTAAAATTATAATAAATAATAGCAGATATTATTTTAAAGTTATTGTTTGCTTATTATGTACTTCTACTTGAGTAGGGATAATGTGTCCACCATACTCACCTCTGACCACAAGGTAGTCAGTCAGAACAGTGGAAAACACACCATCAGATATATCTATGCCACTTACCGCTGAACTATGTGATAGTTTTGGGGGAATTTTTTTTTTACAGCTCTACATATGGAGAGCAGCAAAGGAATGGTTTCTACATTTATGCTATTCAATTTGTTATGAGGGCCAGTTTGAGCAAAAAATACAAGAGACGAATTTTCCTCCCAGTCCAGCCCTGCTCGTGCCTGGTATGAAAGCTGTGATGATGCACGCCGGATTGGACACGTGCAGCAGCTACAAGCAGCAAAACACACTGCCAGATTGAAATGGCCGTTATAATTTTGTTTTTCAGTCAGGGTAAACATTTGCGCAAACTCTGAAGAAAATCCATCCAAGTGCTCTTGAGATTTCTCTTTCACCAGAATCTCCAGTATGAATGTTCGAATGTACAGACGGACAACTAAATAACAGAACGCCTCTGGCCTCGGCAATCACAGACACCAGCAGAGGCAGAAATATGTTCACTTGATCATGAAGCACATTTGATTAGCAGAATTTTTTTCACTACGTGAAATACACTTGCATACCTCTCCAAACTGCCAGTCATTACAGATGCACTCCACCTCCCCTGCTTTCTATGCATCACCTGCACACTCGTAGCACAGATGTGGCAGCCACCAGGGCCGTTTAGTTTGCATTTACAAACCCTAGCGAGGCAGGTATTTAGCATCCTTCTCAGGGATGTCATTTCTCTTTCAATCTAAAATCCTCATCCCTGGAGAAGGAGCTGATCATCTGGCACTGCAGTCCTCCCCCTATCTCATCTGCCCTTGTTGTGTTTGTGACACTGGCTGACTTTTTCAGTAGAATACAGACATCAGGTGTATTTCTTCTCAAGCTGGCAAACAGATGTGCTTTGTTTCTTGACAAGAAAATATGACTTCTTCTAAAAAAAAAATCCGATCATCCAATCTGAAGTTTCGTACGGAAATTTGATTAAAAAAAAAATACTGTGCCTATACTATGAGTGCATAATGAGCCTCATTTCTCACTGAGACTGTCTGTTCTGCATTTCACATTGGTTTGGATGGGTTGCAGGCAGCAGATCTGCTTCACCTGTGTATTGCCTTTTTCAAACATGCAACCTACACAGTAAGTTTTCTTGCAGTTTGCATGTCAGTCAGTGGAGGGTGGGTAAGAGGAAACACTAGAAACACTAAAAGGGAAGTTTTAAGTAGAGCCATGCGCGTCCCGCTCCTGCCTGCTCCCACTGATTTTCTGACCATTACCGCTAGCAACCACAATGTGTGTTTTACACTCTTGACCGCTCCCTCAATGTGTATGTCCACTACTGCTCGCACCCGCAAAACTCTGAGAATTAATGCCCGCACAATAATAGAGATGCATTGATTTTGTGTCTTCTCCCGTCCCGCAGGAGAAAACACGTTATTTTATAGGCTGTTAATAGAGCTTCATAGGCAGTGCTTAATTTGTAAATCTTCAGGTCCCGGAACGCAGACCGGATGTTATTCCGGTGGTACAGGGGAAACAAAAATGTCACAGAATACATCAAAAACGAAAAACAGTGCCTTGTGCAAAACAGGCCAAGAAGATCATGTGACTGTAAACAACCTATTACTGTAAATGATTAAAAAAAGAATCAGCTGCAGAAAAGCACGTACAATTTTCCATCGACGGAGAGCATCTCTCTCCGTCACTCTCTATCTGAGCAGCAGCTGTCAGTCAAATCTGCACCAAGGACAGCTCATTTAGCCATTCTCAGCATAAACATTACTAAACCTTCCCAACACAAAAACCCGCTTATTCTGTTGAAATAATTATTTTAGAAACTGTACTTGTCACGTCATTTAGTACTCAGTAGATATTAATCTGTAATTCAATCAGTGCTTGTCTGCAGAAACAAAACTTGTGAGACTTACCTTGTTTTCTTTTTCTGTTGTAAAGACCTTGTTTGAGCTTCTTTTCTACATCATTTGTTGACTCTATCATCCCGTCGCTAGGCTGCATCCCGATCTTGCAGTTTTTTTTAGCCGACCGTTCCCGCCCGCAGCAAAGTTCAAACCGCCCGCTGCAACCCTCTAGTTTCAAGGTTAAATTAGGATTTAAAAAAAAAAAACACTGTTTACACTCATTTAGCAGCTCACACATACAAAATTCAGAAAGTTTTCGTGAATTTTGTACGTGTGAATGCGGCAAAGAATGATCAACTTACCCTTTTCAATTTAATTCCGCTTACTTTTGTGCTGGAGAAGCAAAAAATACTATGTGGTACATAAACTCAAACTGGCAGTTTCCTCAGAAATAGGTTTTTACCACATAAATAACATCTTTTATAAAAATATCAACTGGAACATATTGGGCATAAGGAAAGTGAATCCTAAATTAAGCCTTGGGGCACACCACAGGTAAAATAATAATTACAATATACTCCTCATGACTGCGGACAGATTGCACTGATGGCACGGCTGATTCAGATAAGCCTTTAAAAAATGTTGTAGCAGTTCTATAACAATCTTGAAAACACTATGCATGGAATTGTCAAGATATGACCTCACCTCCTTCCATGCTCCTTGCATGTCATATTACATGTCACTGACATATCTGCTTTCAAGGTAGAACTCTTTACATTCATTCTTAAATGGGAAAACCCATAAAGCAAAGAATATGGCTCAGTGGAGAGGTACATGCATCTGCCAGAGCAGTTATTTTTGGTATTTTGTGTTCGGTCCTGCTTAATGGAATAACCAGGATTCTCATCTGTGGAGGGTTTCTTTATTCATCCAAGTGATTCCACTGATGTGGGTGAGTGAGATGGCTGTAGACCGACGCCGCAGCTCGATAAGAATCAACTAGACTGGTGATGTAATATTTCAAGTATATAATGGTTTTCTTTTGTGTGTTTTTTTAAATTTTCTTTCCTTATTATTTTTCCACATTTCTTGCAATATTGTCTTGTGTAATTGAACATATTGTAAACTAAACTTTTTTTTTTTAACTGTTTTGCATTTTGGTTGTAAACTCTGGTTGAGAACCCAGACAGTTTTTTTTTTCTGTCTTTTCTTCTCTTTGCTTTTGAAAATAGAAACATCTTTAAAACTGAATCTCTCTAGTAGTGCTGCGGTTTTGTTTGCTGCTTACTTTCCAGGGTGTGTTTTGTCTGCCTCTGCTTGGGTTCAACAGAGATTTTGATTTCTAGGTACCTTTGTGCAGTTGACTTTTCAAAAAGATTCACTTTAACTAAAATCTGTTTGTTTGAACTTTAAAAAGTTAATTTTTAGGCTGCCTCAAAATTTGAAGTGGACTTTACTTGGAAAAACCTTTGTACTGTTATCCAAAAAATAAATAAATGAATAAATAAATAAAATAGCTTTCCCAGTACAACTAACTTCCTCCTTGTCCAACCCTGGTGTTGAAACAGAGAACACATAAGTGCAAGGCACATTAACGTAGGTGTCAGGTCAAGTTTGGGAGCATGTGCCAGTTTGGCACTTTGCCGTGATAGCCTAGGTCCTATACTGCTCTTGCTTCCTGATGGACCATCATCCAGGCCTGCGCCAGGCCCATGACCCATCTCTCAAGGTATCTTCCCAGTTGCCCCCTCCACGATGACCACAGTTGTCCCCAGCATCTGGACCAGCCCATTGGGTCCCGGGTACCCAGGATGTAGTGAGTTGCATCAGGCATGGGAAGGCTAGCCATGCATCTGTAAAAGTGCAGCTGCCATTCCTGTAGGAAACAGCACACCCTTCCCATCCTGCTCTGTGAATTATACACACGGTCTTGACAGCCTAAAAAAGAGAAGTCGTCACAAAGGGGTCCAGTCGTTGCCTCTGGCCATCAGTCCAGGCCTAAGAGTATAGTAAGACCAGAAGGACCAAGGACTGAAAGACTATGACTTTCGTCCACATGCCCAGATACTGGGAGCACCACGCTGTCTTGCTCAGTGAACCCGATGCACCATGCAGGAGTCCAAGTCTGATGTCAGCATCACAGTCAGCGGATCGATGGCTTACACTGCCAAGATGGACTGCTCTACAACTTGCTTGCGCCCACTGTTCACAGATTCGATGGCAGCATCAACGTCGTCCCCAAATCAAAGGGTCATCCTCACTCGGCAAGTGAAGAGCCCCCACTGGGACATCTACACTAGCATCATCGGCAAAGTCCAGATCAGTGATCTGGACATTGCCAAATGGCACTCCACTCCACAGTTTGCTGCCCCCATTACCCGCCCCATTATCCAGACCATACAGGTGTTAATGAGTGTGGATGCAAAGACGTACCCCAGCCTCACCCTAGAACCAACTGGGAAGAGGACAGAGGTGGAGCCACCACACTTCACAGCCCTTTCTATGCTAGAACATAGGGCATGGGGCATATAGGGAATGTGGGATTCTCAACTCTAAAGAGTATACCCAGTAAAGAGTTTATAAGTTAAGAGTACAGCCACTTTTACACGGACCACCACACCACTGAGTAGCAATAACCAGAGCACTAATTTATTAACTATCATCATATCTATATCTGTATTTCTGTGTCAGCTGCATTAGAAGGTTCATCCTTTGACTTGTCCATATTTTCTTTTAAACTTTAAGTTTTTCCAGGATACACTGCAAAGTAGATGTGATACAAACATACATCGATACGTTATAATGATTAAGTGCAATGAAATCGTTTGAGCAGAGGTTACTGCTGATGGTTCAGTTTCTGGTTTGGACAGGAAGTAAATTAATTAGACCAGGGGCTCCCAAACTTTTCAGCCTGTGACCCACCCAAAAAACAGTGTCAGAGATCAGGGACCCCCATCTTCCAATGAGGGGGATAAAGCCCATGATATTGCACTAAGCATCATGTACAATACTTGCATTTTAGGTAGTTCTTGTAACTTTTACTTGGCATTTAAGCACAAATTTTACTTAATTTCTATGTTTTCATCATAATTTGAACTGATTTAAACAATATTTTTGAAGTCATAGATAAAATGTATGATTTTGAATTGTATGAAATTTGTCATTGTTTTATGGAAAGTATCCTGCAACCCCCCCTTTACTGTATCATGACCCCCCCAGGGGTCCTGACCCCCACTTTGGGAACCACTGAATTAAACAAGGGAAGTGTTCTCCCTTTTAAGGCAGTCTTGGCACTAACTTTCTGAATTAAAACAAGTAGTTTTTGTTGACAGTGTACTGACTTATATCTCTAAATTCATCATATTTAGGCATTCACACCGGCACATGGTCGAATTTTTGTTCTTGTGTAAAAAGTACTTAACTCCAACGTAGAGCACATGCTGTCAGAACAACAGATAATAATAAGAAAAAGATACCTATACTAGAAAAAATAGATGACTTTGTTAAGTCTTCCATAACAACCACTATCTACAGGCTCATCTTTACCTGTAAAACACAAACCAGGAGAAGCTAACAGCTAACTCTTTTAAGCCATGATTAAACCATGATAAGAAAGGCCAAAAACTTAAAATCTTTGTTTAAGACCCCTCAAACATGGTTACAAAATATCTGCAAAGTAACCAGGATATGAAATCAAACATCAACTGCATCTTAAAACTTGATGACTTTTGGCAAAGCTTATGTGAGACAAAGATAATGCTGATGATGCCTATAAGCACATCAATTCTGCAAGCTCCTACTGTTGTTTTCTGGGGTTATCATCTGGTGAATGACTGCTTACTTTTATGTATTGCCAATGTATATTTTATCATCTTGTTTGAATTAAGTAGCTTGTATTGAAAAAATCTCTTGTTACATTTAAACGAAACTTTATTCAGACTTCCTGAAGTCCATTCACTGAGGTGAGAGGGGCTGACCACAGGGCAGCAGTAGATTTTCTGTCCAAAGACAGTCCTATGAAAAATGAAAAGAGGTTAATCTAAAAAGAAGAGCTTGACTACTGAAATATCTTATCAGGGTTCAAGAGGTTGCTCTAGGCCATTGTAGAAATGGTTTCTTCTTTCTTTGTGCATCATCATCATAGAGGCTTTCAGGGCCTTTGTCAAAAGGTGCAGCTAAAGTTCAAACACCCACACCCCTGCTGGAAAAGCTCTTCATGTGCACGAACAATAAAAAATAGACAGATGGAAGAGGAGAAAACTTTTTCAATTTACAATTTAAGGCTCTTTTTCTGAGAGCAGCAAAATCAAGGATCATCCATCAGTCCCGCGGACGCCATTCCTTTTCTCTCTGACATTGACTTTGACTTGGAATAAAAGCACTATGTGGCTCGCTGCCCCCTCACTGCAATGTGCTGAGTGATCAATGCAAAATTGTTATTCTCTCAGAGCCAAATGCTGCCAGAGAATTGTGGCGATTCTTCAGCCTTTTCTATTCATTTGTATTACTACAGTGTGTGTTCTGTGTCTGTTTTTCAAAGAGAGAGAGGACGCATACATTCAGCAAGATCTTAAAGATTGACTAGGTGGCGTTTCTTGACCTGAAAGAAACTCATATTCAAAGACTCATGGCTCAAACAGAATTGATGGAAATTTTGTTTTGGCAAATAGCTCCTGCATTCTGCTCTATAATTTTCTCTGATTGCTTTAGGTGTAGTCTAGCGGGATTAAAATATGTTGATGCTTCTTATGCTTATCTTACATTTACAAGACCCTAAAGACATCAAGTGTTCAATCTAATGTCTCTGTTCTTTCTCTCTTGACCAGGGATATTTTCATGTTCTTAGAGGCTGTTTTTTACATCCAAACCTTCTCCCACTGTGAGTCAAAAACACGGGGTAGAATCAAGTGCATGTGCTGAGTTTAAGATTTCATACAGCCAGGATTATCACCCATAGTTTAACTAAATCTTTTACTTAATCTTGCCCTTTTTCATGTGACTGTGCTAGCAGGATGTTTGATTTTTAATAGGACCATATCAATGCTTTGAATGTTTAGTTTACTATAGTTTAATGAGTGAGTTTTTGCATCTATCATATCAGCAATCAGCAGGATCTACTCAGAATGGTAAGGCTTGTACTCCCAGTGGTGTGTTACTTAACCACATAAATGTTGAGGTCTGTTCATTTAAATTTTGATATCCAAAATAAATGTGATGGAAAAATGTAATCAAAGCCATAGGTTTTTGAATTTTACCCCTTATGGGGCGGGGAACCATATATGGTCACTTCAGTCGTGATTTTTTTTTTTTTTTAAAGATTTATTTTTGGCCTTTATTTTGATAGGACAGTGGATAGAGTCGGAAACAGGGGAGAGAGTGGGGAGAGACATGCAGGAAATAGTGCCACGGGCCGGATTCGAACCCGGGTCGCCTGCGTATATGGCATGCGCCTTAACCACTCGACTACCGGCGCGCCTCAGTTGTGATTTTTTAAGTTGGCTTGTATGAGGTACTTGGCTATAGTAGTGGTATTAGTCTCCGGTAACTTCTGTGAAAGTTCAGTAGTCGTCTGCATAAGCATGAAACCATTTAAAACGACTGAGAATGCTGTAGTTTAAATGCCTGGCATGTGAGTGGCGCTGTAACTCTGCCTCATAAATGCACCAAAAATAGAGAAGATGATTATGGAGCAAGCCCACCCAAAACTTTTCTCTCACCCACAACTTTCTCCTGGCTGCTGTTCTGGTTGAACTTCGCAGCCAATCTAATAACATGTGGCGTATGCTGTTCTCAAGGACTATTTGTTGCTCATGGTGGTAGTAGAGGAGCAGAAGACACGAACACAATCATGCAATCTGACATTATTGTTGTTGTTGGCCGGACTCGCGCAGAACAATAATAATATCATAATAATTCTATTCAACAGTACTGCGCCCATGAATGCGGGTTAAGTGGGCTATGACGTAATCGTTTTCAGGAAAGATGCACTTGCTTGTGTACACAGAGACAAAACAGTGTACACAGATTTGTCCACTCTGGGACCTGGTTTTAAAAAGTGGTTTTTAGAGACTCCCAAAACACCAGTTCCATGTGGATGAAATGGTGACACGATAAAATACTTTTGCAGATAATCCTAAACTTGTCTCCATGTGGACAACCCCTGTGTTTTTTCTATTGACATTTGACTGCAGGAGCTTAGGATCAAACCCACAACCTTCTGATTGCAGGACAGACTCTACCTACTGAGCCACGGTATATAGGCACCTGCACTTCCTACTGAGCTAAACCATTGCTAAACTTTAAACTAGTAGTGAAATCACATGTAACTCTCAGTAGATGCAGTGTCAGTCAGTGTGGTTGAGTTTGATGAGGGACAGTTGGTGATAAAACCTTGAGAAGCTTCTGGACTTTCTTTCTTAAGACCTGAGTCTTTCTCCCTCTCAAGTTTCTCTCTCTATCCCTCATGGATCATCTGCCTCTCAGTTGAAAAATATGTGCACTTATGAGAGCACCTGTGCAAGTTTTACAAAATAGTCATCAATAAATGGGCTGATATGGTTGATTTTGATGCTTAATTTTGAGTTTGTGTTATTTAAAGAGAAAGCTGTACGTTAGGTTTTAAATGGCTGTCAAACCTTTATATAATACAAAAGTAAAAACAGGGAAAGCCAATCATCTCCTACTTTGTGGGTGGTATGGACTATACTTGAGCTTGAATATCTCTTTTCTAGACATCTGACAACTCCAAGCACTTTTACACTGCAGGTCACACCCATCCATTCAAACCCATTCACTCCACATTCATACACTGATGGCAGAGGTTGCTATGGAGAACCGGCCATCAATATTAGCTAATCTTATTCTTACTCATCCATATATAAACACCGCTGATGCAGCAGTTCAAACAAACTGGGGTTAAGTGTCTCCAATGTGTTCTCACACACTGTGACTGCAGGAGCTGAGCAAAAAGGAAAAGTGGGCGGGCCCATAAAGCTGCACCTGCACTGAAGCCCTTTTGTCCACGTGAACATGTCGAGTATCTCTCAAATACAGCTTCCTTCCCTATTTTGAGAAATTAAAAGTGGGCATTTAAATATGGAATCTACATTCCTCTTTCTCTGGGCCAAGTCTAATATGATGAAGATGAATTTGATCAAATTCAATTACACTTTGCACTCATTTCTCATGGCACTCCTCCATGATGCATTTCCACCAGTAAGGCTGTGGTTACCATGTTCTGATAATGATGATTACTGTTCATGTTACTTTTTAATGATTATGTCAGACCAAAGGAAAAGATCATCGGTGAACTTGAAAAGAGTTGGCACCCTCAAATTAATAAACTTTTGATGTTCACATCCTTTTGAAGTCTACAACCACAGATTCCCAAAAAACAGCCTTAACTTGAAGCTCATCTTTAAATATTGTGGACACTAAAAATATTAACATTTATACACTGATATAAAAGTGTTAGAATGACAGGGGGAAATGTCAGAACAGCCGTAAGATGCACTTTAAATGTATAGTTATAACTATGAGTCCAGAAAGAATGCTCTAACTGTAAAATGCAAGCTTCATCTTCACATAATTCATGTGAAATTCTGTTTTGACTTTATCACCCTTCACAGCTTGATCTTTTTCAACCTGTCAAGGATCTTATGAAGGTATGCAATACGTGTAAAAGTGTTTTGATGATGTTGTAATGCCACTCTTCATCTACTTCGGATTGTTATCGAGGGAAAATCCTTAGACAGGTGCAGCTGTGAGCCAGCCTAAAACAACCCTGAGTTTATTGATGTTTTTTATTAGAGCAGAAAAATGGAGGTGCACTGCTGAACAAAGTAGGTTGTTAAAGTCACTTTTTATGTTACAAAAAATACACTTCATGTTGCTGTAGGTTCATTTGGTTTGATGGAGCATTACAAAAACACTGTACATGTGATCTTTAATAATCTGAGCTGACTCTAACGTCACGATAACCTTTTATGCTTCTCTCATGCAGTGCACTCACACATGGAAACACTGCAACCGACTCCCTTGTTGTCACTGGTCTAAATATAATAGCATCAATGATTTTGTTCCTGTAGACAGAAAAAGAGAGGATGAAGTAAATAATGAGGACCTGTAGCAAGGTTGCAGCAGAAAATCTCTTACCTGGAATTGGAAACTATGAGTCCATGTATGCATGGCTGCCAAGATACAGTATGCATGTGTCATCAAGTGGTTTGGAGTCTTATGACAGTCAGAAAAGCAGCAGAGACAACAATGACAGAAACTTAAAGACAAACTGATAAATCGAAGCCATTATTATCCACTTGTACAACATTTTATAGACACTGACAAGCATGTCCATCAAACTAGCTGTTAACAGATAGATTCTGTTTTAGAAGTGAATGTTAAAACCTGTCAAAATAATAGAGATACAATTTTCTGATGAGTATATTTTGACAATATAAGGGAAAAAAAACAAACAGAGGCATTCAAAAGGATTATTTCTGTGTTCGACAGTTGTTGTACAGATGATGTCTACAAATATATTCTACTGAAAGTCACTAATTAACTCAGTGACAATTTAAAGTGAAACACTTGCAAGAACACTGTTGGTATGTCTGAATGATCATCACTCTGTGTGTTTGGTATTGTGTTGTTTTTTGATACTGGTACTAAATCAATACTTTTTAAATGGTTCCTGTGCCAAAATGGTGCCTGAATCAACACTTTTAGGAGAAAAAGAGTGCCAAAAATCAGGTGGTGAATAAAAGCTACCTCTGTATTCTAAGTGATTCTGAGAAGTGTCTTTAAAAAATACAAATAGAACATTTGTCAGAAAACAACCAAAATCAATACACTGGCATTGCATCAGAAGAAACTATAATGCAAGTTCATCCTCTGCTTGTATAAAATGAGTGCACTAAAATAGCACAACATATTTCATGCCATTTCATGTCCTTTGGAGTGACAGAGGTCACGCTGGGGTGGTGGGTATTGAAATGAAGTGCCAAAATCTGTGTTGTAATTCGGTACAGTACATATCTGATATAAAGTTACCAATACCATCTCAATACTGGATTTTGACACTCATCTCAATTTATGGGTGGCAACTTGACTTGATTGAGATTTACAGCATGAATAATTCTTTCTTCCAGTCCCACTGTGTTGATGTAAGCTTAATCCCGCTAGCTGAAATGGTTGTCAACAGACCTTGATCCTATGTCGTTGTCAGCTTTTCAGTAAGGGTCAGTGCTCGGCAAGGTGTCCAATTATCAGGGATTAATGGATGACGTAGAAGCCTGAACCGTCCAACGTGCAGTGGAGGATTACGGATTTATCAATGAAATGGCAAGAAGACGAGGGAGAAGGCGATCCATCTGTGATCAGACTACTGTATAAACCTGTACGTCAACATGAACAACCATCTGTTAGAAAGCTTAGTTTTTAGCAGATCAGCTGTTTGAATAAACAAAATAATACCTCCTGCTTGGCGAGGTCACAGAGGTGAAACAGAACTGTCCACACCCTGCAGGTAATGATCCCCCATTAGAGACACTTCATCAGAAGCATTTCTTTTGGCTCTACAAAGAATTTTAATTTTAATTTTAGAATTTTAATTTTTTTTTATGTTTTATGTTATTTAAATCTTCTGATCAGAGTTTTGTAGAAATTAGAGCATGAGGGAATTTAGGTATTTTTGCAACACTCACCTCTAAGTGTTAAGGTGAGCCTGGGAGCAAGCTGTACGTTGGAAATAGGAGATAAGACAGTTTGGAGTTACCGGCCATAAACCTGGTGTATGTCATTATATTTACGACCGTTAAGTGATGGTTGATGCTGGTCCTGAGGCTCCTCAGGCTCCTTAGGCTGGTGTAGCTGTACTCCCTGCTCAGAAAATATGACTGGAGTAACAGCTGATGGCTGCTGCTCATTTATTCGGAACAGTGTAAAGATTTTTCGACCGCAACTACTTAGAACTTCCAGAGCCCGTCAGAATTGAGTATTCATCAAGACCATGGTATCAAATAAAGTAATGAGCAGCAAACTTCAGTTTATTATTGCAACAGTGTTGTTGAAGTTGAGAACTAACTAGAAACACTACTAGTTTCTGCAATTAGAAGTGGAGTTCCATTGACACATGACTGACTTAGTGATGTGAATTCCCATCACTGGTGCCTGTCAGCAGCTAATCATAGGCGTTCATGTGCTTTTGGACCAACTGCCCACCTTCTGATTGAGAGATGATCCACTCTACAACTGAGTCACAGCTGCAAAAACAAGAGTGAAACAAGCAGATGCTTTCAGATAATCAGTTACGTTGTTTATAAGTTATTGATAAGAACATATCTGTCGAGACATCTTGCAAATGCTAAAGTATGTCCTCAGGTTTTGTAACAAGGACTCCTATCTTGTTCTTAACAATAAAGTACAACTCAAGCGTGTGAGGTTGTCTGGTGTGTATTCGTTTGTGTGAGAGTGGGTATGGTGTGTGCGGATGTGTGTGTTTCTTGGAGCACAGGCGGTCATTAAATAATCATCTTGTGTCTGACTTTGTTTAAATCAGATATGGAGAGCTTTTTTGTCCTTCATGACATTTTGATCTCTGCTTTGTCATTAAGTGCGGGGATGTGATGAAATTTACATAGGCCTAATTCTTCAGCCTGCTGACAACATATTTTTCCAGTGACAGCCATCTTTAATATTTAGAAGAGTACTTTCCAATGCCCTTCAACTGTGCCTGCAGTATTAATGTATCCTTAATGGGAGAGGTTCCATAAATGAGCCTCAAATGGAGCTAGACATTTTAATGCCTGCTAGAATGGCTGTTATTTCCACACTTAGCCATAATAGTCTTTATTGCATATTTAATAAAGTGTAGGCTCATATTAATTGTTTAGCAGGCAAAGACTTCATTAAGTGGTTGTGAGGTTCAGGATGGGTTTTTCCCAGTCTTCAGCAAACCCATTGTCCCTTCTCATCTATTCTAGTTATATGCAGCACAACAGCGATTAAATGAATGCATTGTCGGAGCTTCTTTTCATGCAGCTGCACTGGAGGGCTGAGTTTGTGTGCAAGTAGAAAGGAGTGTATACAAGGGAAGCTGCTATTGTTACCAGGTAATCACCTCCTTTATTAACTAATTACAGGATTTATTTGTTTCATACAAATGTGTTAATAAGCTAAGTACGGTCTTCGGCACAGTGGTTATCTACATATCATCGTGATTGTGTCTGGGCTCCAGAAAAAACCATCAGCACTTTCCTCACTAGAGAGAAACTGAATTCTTCTATACCAACACTCTTGATGTAACAAAAAGGTACAGAAAAGGAGAAAATTCACTGTGCATGACTTTTAGTGCCTGTGTTTATGATTAATATACTTGTTTCAATGAGGTAGATTTGCACATAGAATTAGAAGTTTCTTCCAAAACAAGTGCAAAGAGTACAGTGGAAGAAGACTTCAGCTGAAGAAGCAGTAAAATTCAGCATTTGTATGACATGGTATTTAACAGATATAACAAATAGCTGTGTATCAAAAACAGCTGTTCAGATATTCTCAATATGTGAACTTAATGTTGCATAAAATGGATTTCTATTAAAGAAAACTCACATGAGTTATTCAGGGGGTGTTTGTTATTCAATTTGAGGCTTTAAGGACAGAAAATCTGTATCGCCTAAAAGTTCTTATTTAATTCAGGTGTAAAATTGAAATGTTTAAAATGTAAATTATTGACACAGTGCAATACACTTTTCATACTTTATAAAGGTTGCCCCTCACATTCTACAGCTATGGCAACAGTGGGTGTTGTGGCAATGATGAAATATGGAGACAAATGCAGTGCTTAGATAAGCCCTATATTGAAAACCAGTACACAGCCCTTTACTGTAGACTAGGGGTCATCAAGTACATTTACACAAGGGCTAGATTTAGTCTTGGCAGAAACTCTGGGGCCAGACTTTCAAATAAACAAAAATTAGATTTTTGCCACTTCTAAACCAATTTCTGCCACTTTTCCACCCATTCGCCACTCTTTAACACCTTTTTTGAAACTTTCTTGCTTATTATAGCCCCTGTGTGCTACTCACTAGCACCTTTCCACTACTGTGCCAGGCTATTTTTGCTATAAATGTTTGAAACGTTTTTCCCCTTTTAGATACGTCAACTCATTTTTCATTCTTTAACCCCTTTTAAACCACTTGCATGTTTTATCCCATTTGTGCCACTCTTTTATCCATTTTTGCCACTTTTTAACCTATTTTCATTAATTTTTTTCACTTTTTTGCTCATTTTAACCTATCTTTGATTCTTCTTTTCCCCGTTTTTCCTCTTTTACCAAATTTTCCCCCATTTTAACCTCTTTTCACCACTTTTCCTGTCATTTTTCTGTCCCATTGTGCCACACTGCAACCCATTTTGCCACTCGTCACCCATTTTTACCACTCTCCACCCATTTTTACCACTCTCTAACCTCTTTTGACAACTACATCTGTCAATTTTTTATAATATTTCTGCCAACTTTAACCCTTTTTAAAAAAATATTTACTAATAATGGCTGGCAAGTAAATTTCTATAAAGAATCAAATGTTAAGTCATTCTAAAACTATGTCAATATTATTCATTTTTGGGGCAGATTTATCAACTGCAGACATTTAAAGCCAAGAATATCTTCCTATACTCCTTTTCTGAATTTAATTATCTTCTAGGGGCCGGACAGGAAACTTTAGGGGGCCTGGTATGGCCCCTGGGCTGCCAGTTGATCATCAGTGCTGTAGACCCTATCCTGCCATAGGCAGGAAGTGACTAGCTCAGTGGATAACTTCACTCATGGTGCAGAAGTGTTAAATATCAGAAACAACATTAATCTATAGGAAGCATGAGCAAAGAAACTTCATCAGTGATCACTGTACAACAGGCAACATCTAAACACATCTAAATACTCTTCCTACAGGCATCATGGGGATCCCTGCTCCCCCAGTTATAGTGTTGGACTAACACTGAATGGATCAACACTGTCATTTAATTCCAATACTGAAGACTGTTTAACTCTGTATGGAATTAAATACAAACTTTGGGAGTTGAAATCAACTCTGAAATGTTTACCACTGAGAATTCAGCACTCCAGTTTTTGCTTTGCAGTTGTGCTAGATTTGTGCATGTTCCATATGTATACACAAACTTGTTAGTCAATTTGTGTTTTCTCCAGTTTGAATGAGAAAAATACTTAAAGATACAGAATTTACTTCCATTTTAAGTCTAGTTCAAGTAAACTTTAGCATGCCTTAGTCAATTCTATGCATATATAAAATGTTATTTCTTGGAAACAAAACTGTGGCTGGTGAAATTATTATTGAAGTAATTAAAAAACTATCGCCATAGATGCTGGTGAACAAAACATTTTATGTTAGCAATCATTTTTATTTTATTTATTTAAATTTAAATAAATTATTTAGAGTAATGTCACTAGAAACACGTGATTATGGAGCATCCACTGCCTTTTAAGCCTTCTCTTGGTATTCATTAAGTATCAAAGGAACAATTTTGCCTTTTAGCTGGAAAAATGCCCACCATGTTGTCGATGTCTTTGCTACTCTTCTGTTTTGTGTTACACAGTATCATAAAAAAGTTTTAAAGTTCAATTTTCACTGAAAGAAATGTTGATTCTGTATCTTGTATCATGGACTGTGGGACAGTCATTGAGGTCGTCACAGATAGGATGTTATATGCTACGATATGATATGATGACCTTTATTTACTCTATGGGAAAAGGTATCTTGGACTACAGAGCTGCACAAAGCAAGCTCCTTCTACAGCAGAGTAAGTAAATAAGAGCAGAAAACCCCAGACCAAATCACCATATGCTTTTGTACAAGTTATACAGCCTTAAGAAACTTTGTTCAAAACTTTGAGGGGGGAACTAAAGAGTTTTTGAAACAGTTCAGATTACATTAGGAAACTTTGTCTGCACCATCTGCCAGATGGTAAAATGCCAGCATTTTATTTTGTTGAGTATTGTTTGAAGCCTCAATAGCAATGTTTCCATCACCATTTAGTGTCTGGAAGACTGGCTGTAATATTAGCAATAGTATTACTGTTGCCAATGTTAACATTAGAGTATCAATCTACATGTTTATCCCTGCAGACACCAAAAACACACTGTTACCATGATGAGGGTGGGCATGCTACTGCACTACCACCTTACATCATTATTATAAATGTTAAAATGAATTCAAGAGCTGCTCGGCTTCAACTGCTTAAATTACCACCAGTCCTTCCCATTTTATTATCATTTAACTTGCTAATGCTACTATTACGATGTTCTGTCTTTACCTGCACACTATTATTACTGCAAAGTCTACTCATACTTACCAATATCACTGGCACTGCAGCCGTATAAAAGCAAGTAAGTTAAAGATGGAATTATGACCAGGACAGCAATACATTTATCTTCTTCAGTGTTGTTGCTCTGTTTGCACCGCTCTTTTTCCATTCACTTACACCCAACACAGTTTTAGCTGACAGCTAATGGTGGATTGCTCTCTCTAGGTGGGGAGAGAGTTTCTGCCTAAGGTGAAGGAGTTCAGGTATCTGGGTCTTGTTCACAAGTCAGGGTAAAAAGGGTCGTGAGATTGACAAGCTGATTGGTGCTGCTTCAGCAGTACTGTGGGCATCGTGCCAGACCGTTGTGGTGGTGAAGGAGCTGAGCCGAAAGGCTTATGGTTTACCAGTAGTTTTACCTGCCAACCCTCATCTGTGGTCATGAACTCTGGGTAATGACCAAAGAATGAGATCATAGATACAAGTGGCTGAAATTAGTTTTTTTAATCTGGAGGGTGGCTGGACTCAGCCTTAGAGATAGGGTGATGAGTTCAGACATGTGGAGAGAACTTGAAGTAGCGCTGCTGTTACTTCACATCGAAAGGAACCAGCTGAGGTGGTCAGGGCATCTGATCAGGATGCTCCTGGGCGCCTCCCTTTGGAGTTCTTCCAGGCTTGTCCAAAGCAAGAGGACCTCGGGTTAGACACAGGTTGCCCTGGATTATGCATCTCACCTGGTCTGGAAATGCCTTAGGATTCCCCAGAAGGAGTTGGAAAGTGTTGCTGGGGAGAAGGATGTCTGAGATGACATGCTCAACCTGCCACCACTGGATGCATATAACATGACATTTAGAAATTGATATGTTCCATCCTGGTAGAAAAACAGTTGTGTTCATGGCATCCTTTCTCTTTCATGGCCCACACTGGGGCTGGCTTTTTGTATGACTCGTCTGTTTTGATTTTATTTTGGCTAAGGATCATGCATAACCATAGAGGAGACTGATCTGACTGACAAGCTTGTTGAAACAAGGAGGTTAAAGACCTGCCACAGCTTGACCTCTTTGCCTATTACCTGGTTGACCAAAAAGTTGTTTGAGGCAGCATTTCAGATATGGCTTCAAAAATCCAGAACTCATAAGTTCTGTCACAGAGATTTCGTAGATGTTTAATAAAATGGATTTTTATGACAAGAGTGGTCATCCTATGCTGGCCATGAAGAAGACAGCAAGATTTTATTTCGTTCATATTGGCTTCACTCAGGGCCGTTTCTTGCTATATGTGGACTATGCAAATGCACAGGGCCCCACAAGCCAATAGGGGTCATGTGTTTTATTCATTGACATAAAGAGGATTTTTGTTTTCCTTGTTATTTGCTTGAGTGGCTTAACCTAAGATGTTTAATTTTAATATGAGAGGTTATCATGCAGTTCATGCATGCATGCATCATTAGCATGTTTGTGGATCATGTACTGGATTAGAATCTCTCCATTGTAGTTTGGCAAACTTGGAGCCCCAAACAGCATTTTGCATAAGGCCCCCCCAAAGAAACGGCAGAAAACAGAGTTAAATAATTTTAAAGCTACACTGGAAGTTCCAACTAGTGTCTGGAGATTTTAACAATATGAGGTTGCAGATTAATATAATTGATTATCACAACACTAAAGCAAGTGTTGCTTTGTAAGTGTGCATTTGCATCTGCAGAAAGATCTGCATGTCAGTGCATCCCAGTGTTTGGGAATAGGTGACTTGTTTATTCTCTTAAAAACCATATTATCTACCCTCTTATATCCCCAAGCTCTGGAGAGTATTAGCCACTCATCTTTATCATTGTTGTGTTTAAATATGACGATTTAAATTGTAGATGATAATCAGTGTGTTTGTATCTCGCTTTTTGAATCTCTGCAGCTGGGGAAATTAATTCCAGTCAACTGACATTTCTGTAAAGCTCTCCATCACTTTGTTTTCTTGTGCTGCTCGGGCTCTTTCCTCAAGAGACCGCATAAATAACAAGCTATTCAGCTCCAGTACAATACAATGCTAAAGTAAACACCATTTTTATCTGGTCTGAAATTAAATTGTTTCTATTCCCAGTCGTCCACAGCAATTGATGCACCAAATGATTAGCTCCACATCATTATTATCCAGTATAAACATAAGCTTACAATTAATAACACTTACATGATTAAAAGCTGAAAGGAGGTTGAGATGAAATGTGATTTTAATTTAATCATTGAGTGTTTTATGATAAAATATTTACTTTAAGTAGGTGCAGCCTTTCATGAGCCTATTTTTTTCTCTGTGAAATTAACAAATAAGCTGTGGTTCAAGCCTCAAAAGAAATCTATAAAAGACTGAGGATTATGTGAAAAGAACAATTTTTCACGACTTGTTATTGGACATAAAAATGAAAATACGTTTTTCTCTCCAAAGGTCAAACTCACATAAGAGAGGGTGCCATAATTTTCGGACTCATTATGAGTTAACTGGAAAGAGTTTTGAATCACAGTCCTTGCCTTTTGAACTCGCTTCAAAGGCATCAGAGTGCTTAGCGATGTGGTTTGACAGCTTCACACTCATAAGGACGGGCTGATCTTTGTCCCCTTTTACCATTTAATTCCCTGAATGGACTGCAGCTAATTGGAGATCATTATCATGACGGTATGATGTATTAGAATGATGTCGTCCCTCTTACAGACCTATAGAGACATTAGGAGGAGAGGGGAAAAGACATTCTTTACAGCAGCCAACACATGAGGAAAGGAGCTGCATTATTTCTCCCACAGTTCTGCTGGTTAAACGATTAACTAGAGTACACTCAACAAGATATTCATGCTAATTTGGTCCTGATCCCTCCTTCTGACCAAAGTCATAAAGGCCTAAATATCGGATGGTTTATAAAGATTAACTTGACAGATTTTAATGTAGTGTGAGGTGTGTCAAAGGTGCTCTGATCTGCTAGGGGAATGAGCTGAGCCTCTCTTAACTTGAAATCGTTAACATGCTCAGCATTTATAATCAGAAATCCTGTTGTGTAGAGGGAACAACAAGTACAGCTCAGCAGGTACTGTACGGATGTCATGTGAAACTGAATGACAGTCAATCAGAAGGCAAGTTGACCTAAGGAGGAAGCAGAGCAAATTCGATGATAATAAACTCAAAGTATATAATAAGACATATGTCAGAAATGGAGGACCAATTTGTTGATCTGTGGCAACAATATGAGTATTTTTACAAAGTGTCCAAGTATGCCCACAAGGGGAGAGCTCTCGGGGGCCACGCCAACCTGGGGGCCCATGGAGGTCAGTAAAATGGTGGTTCATTATAAAGTTAATCTGTGAAAACTGTAGTTCATTTTCAAGCTGAAAAATAATCACTCTTATTAAAGCAGCAACAGTGAATTTTCATTATTTATGCTGTTGTACGATACAGCATTTTTAGAAATAAAAAACTTTTTCTTAAAACAGAATTACTTTTTAACCTTTTTAGTGGTGATATTAAAATGTGAATAGACGCTCTGAACAAAACAGTTAGGAACGTCTTCAAAGCTAGGCCATAAACATCGGGACAACAGATGATACAGTAGAAGAAACTGAGACAACTTTAAGGGGAAAGATGTGAATGGTTGTGAACAGAGAACAAAAATGGGGGAAAAGTGGCATATACAGGTGAAAGTTGCAAAAAAACGTGGCAAGGTGGACAAAAAGTGGCAAAAAAGGGGTTAAAAGTGGCGAAAACAGCAAAAAATATTTGATCAACCAATCGATGCACATTGATGGAACGGTACAACCCTAGGCTTTACTATGGTGTACATACAGTATAGTTACTGCTGCATAGTCTACACACCAAAAGAGCAGTGCTGAGGTTGTTGATTTAAAGGGATTTGCATTACTGCAGCGTCTAAGTGACTAAATGAAAGTTGTCGTGGCACTCTCTTAACTGGAACATGTGGAGTTAGTGAGGACAAAGCCAAACTGTGTCCTCCATTGGCTGCACTAAATAGAAAGTTGATAAACACTTGAGTTAGCACCCGTGTGATTCAGCACACAGTCTAATGTACTAAGTTTGATAAGTGAAGGGCAAAACCACCCTCATGCATTTTCATCAGCGGCCCCAGGACAAGGGTCTGACACACATTTCAATACCTCAGAGAGCCCTTACACAACAGATAGGCAGACTGTAGCTGTAATGTACATCCCAGAGCAGCCATTATTGGAAAGAGGTTGTGAGGATGTCGTATTGAGGAGACACTTAAAACGCTTTAATGAGAACTTGGATGCTTGCTAAAAAAATTTACGATAAAGGATAAACTGAGGGTGTCCGTCGATAGACAAGCCTCAGCAAAGACTTAATAGAACACCTAAATTTGGATTAAGGAGCAGCTGCATCACTCTGTGGCGGTGTGCTGCACACATACAGTTCAGTACTTCACTGAAGCAATGTAATAGGGGTCAATATCTTGACTTTTTCCCCACGTAAGGCTGATCTGAACCCCTCCAACGCAATGTCTGTCTCAGCAACCTTTCCCTGACAACAGAGAATGCCAGCTATAAATACTGGCAGCCAGGAACATGACAATATATCCCCGACAAAATATACAAATGTGTTTTATGGAAGTCAGCAACCAGTCATCCATAACAGAAGTTGAGTGAGCATAACTTTTGCATGAAGGTTGTTTCAAGGAAGCTTGTTAAGCTCAGAAAAATGCATGCCAAACCATTTGCCTTCCATTTTCTTTTATTTTCTCCCTTCATCACTGTCAGAATTGTTTGAAAGGGTTTTCTTCATGTTTAAGCAAGTAAATAATGTATTCCAAAGACACAAATCATGCTATGAATGCAGCTGTGAACAAGAAGCCTTTTCATGGCACCTCATGTGATAAAAACATTGTTTTAGCCATCAGTTTTGTATTGTGTCTAACAGAAAGAAGCAGTCAATTCCATAGCAAAGTTTTTAAGGAGGCAGGAAAGAAACTTTGCACTTTGTTGCCCACAATTCTTTGTTTATGATTTCATCCTGCATTATTTAAAGGACAGTTTGACATTTTGTGCAAAAGCTGTTAGGGCCTATTAGCTGTTACCAATTAAAGTAAATAGCTTAACATTTGAAGCTAGAGAAAGTTGAAAAAATGAGTTTACCATTTATGAATAAGCATGTCTGACTGCACTTTTGATTCAGCCTCCAGCTATATCAATGATCTTCAGATTAAAAAGGCATAATGGGCAACAGCACTTGCCATTAATCTGCAAGATAACTCATTTTAAATTGCTGCCTGATACTGCTACATCAAAACATTCATGTCAAGGCTGAATTTGACATTAAGAAAGCTTTGATGAGCATTGCATACATGCAATAGACCTTTTCAGGGATAGACTAGAACAGTAGCGCATCAAGACTAAAAAGTGGATCAGACTTGTTGCCACAGGTGTATCAAATCAAGCACCTAGCCATGCAGTCTCCCCGTTTGCAAACATTTGTGATATAAAATGGGTCGTCATGAAGGGCTCAGTGACTTCAAGCGTGGTACTGTGATGGATGCCACTTTTGCAATAAGGCAGTTTATGAAATTTCCTCCTTGCTGGATATTTCACAGTCAGCTGTAAGTGATATTATAAGAAAGTGGAAGCGTTTAGGAACAACAGCAGCTCAGCCAGGTCGCCAATGCTCTGATGGCCTTAATGTAAGCACAAAAACTGTGCTGTGGGAGCTTAGTGGAATGGGTTTCCATGGCTGTGCAGCTGCATCCAAGCCATACATCACCAAGTCCAATGACAAGCATAGCACAGAGTGGTGCAAAGCACAGAAACTGGACTGTGGAGCAGTGGAAACATGTTTTGTGGAGTGACGAATCCCGCTTCTCTGTTTGGCAGTCAGATAGGCAAGTCTGAGTTTGGCGGAAGAATGTCACCTGCCTGACTGCATTGTGCCAACCTTTTTATTTTCTTTTTGTGGGGTAACAAAGCTGCTTTTCCCATGATATTGTGTTAATTTCTTGAGATCTCTAGAGACCACCAAAATGTTTACATTATCATTAGAAACAGAGTAAATTAAACATATGCATACATGTCCTTCCAGGGATTTTGTTTTAATGAAACCCTTTTTAAAAAGATTTATTTGTACCGTCGCTTTATTCAGTCATATTTTTGTTCCATCTAAGGTCCAAACTGCAACATTTTTCATCAAAGACACTCGAGTGGTTGAAATCTTATTGGAAATTCATGTCACTATTTCTCATTAAGGAGGTGGTGGTAGGCCCTCAGGCTAGACTAGTTGAGAACCACTGATCTCCCAGGTGCTAGGTGATAACCCTCCTCGGTGTTGGGGTTCACAAGTTAGATCTCTAATACAGGCAATTTACTATCTTAACAAGTCACTTCATCTCTTTCATAAAACATTGACCTCAGCAATCCATCATTCAATCAGTGCTAATTCATAACCAATGTTATTGCAAGACTGTTTACAAATACCTTTCTCACAATGACTTTTTCAATGACTCAACGACAATGACTCTCGTTGTTATTTGCATTTGCAGGTCCCTACTTTAGTTTCCCATGAGCCCAGGACTAAACAATATTCAACAAAGCTACCATTGCAGAGAATAAACTTCCTATTTAGCAGGCAGACCTCAAGCAGAACCAAACTCATGTTGAACAGCCATCTGTAGAAGCTGTGCTGGGGTTGTAAAGGTATAGAGAGACAAGGAAAATGCAGAAATATAGAAAGATATGAAATTTTGTTGTGTGTGAGTTGTAGGACATATCCTGATAAAAAAGAACTCCAAGATTTCTAACAGCGGTCCTGGATGCCATATTGAGGAAGTATACCATTTGAAAAAGTCTCTCTGAAGTGTTTGGGGCTAAGCAAAGTAAGCCAAGTCTTGTCTGAGTTAAGTATCAGAAAAAATTTCTGGTCCTCTAGGTTCTAATGTCCAAACGGCATGCTTCTAATTAAACTATCCAGTTGATGTCATCAGGTGTCATTGACACATACAGATGAGGATCAGCTGCATAACCATGGAAATCTATGTAGGCTAATTTGCAACAGGTCAGTAGCATGACTGGGTATAAAAGGAGCATTTTAATAGAGTCCAATTTTTTTGGAAATGGGGGTTGTTGTTTATCTAACAGGTTGTGCAATAGCATGTCCTTTTTAACCTAGAAATAACTGTCTATGTCTCTTCTTTGACAAAACAGTCTCAACCAGAAACCCTAAAGAGATTTTGAGCATAAATGACAACATTGTCTGCAAAAAAGTGTTACTTTTACTTTAAAATCCCCTGCATAACAGTTTTCAGACCAAAGCTGATGACTGGAAGTCTTTAAACTTGGGAGGTAACCAGAAGTAGTCCAATCTGGTACAATACTGGAAAGAAGCAACACTAACAAAATTGTGGTAACTATCATACAGTACAAGAGACAACATATTTTTACACTTGTGTGGAAGTCTTAACCTGGTATACTGAATCTTAAATATTAATTGTATTTTTCATCTACTAACTAAATTGAACTGTTACTGTAAATGTCTTAAATAAATTTGATGAACAAGAGTGAAGAAAAACATTGAATCACACGGTTTTACAAATTGATATGCTTGTTTCACATCATGTGATATTTTAGATAAATATTTTTAATGTTTTAACCTCAACCTTGACTTCATCAAAAACAGAAACTAAGCAAGCATCTTTTAAT
This sequence comes from Cheilinus undulatus, assembly GCF_018320785.1. Lineage (NCBI taxonomy): Eukaryota > Metazoa > Chordata > Actinopteri > Labriformes > Labridae > Cheilinus > Cheilinus undulatus. Next base: position 41,939,571 of record NC_054865.1, on the reverse strand, counting down.
TACTGAAGGTGAAATGTGAAATGTAATGTGTTTTTCATAGTATGCTAAATTGCTGAAAATTATTGAAAGACATGAAGAGTTCAGCTTGTATTTAAAAGACAGACCTGCATCCCGTTGACAATACAAGCCATATCTTGCTTTTAATCTTCTACCAGATGTGATATTTGCAGAGAATATGAAGCAAAGAAGGAAGTCAAAAGTTCAGTAAAGTAACCTGGGTTTCCATATCCCTCTTTACATGGTTCTACATAATCGGACTGCTTAAAATAGATACACAAAAACACCGTATGGTACTTTAATCCCACTAATCCCAGAGGGAAATTTATGGTGGAACAGCAGCAGAGTTACATAAATCATTTAACCGTAAAGAAGAGGCCACTCGAAAGAAGATGGAATAAATCAAGAATACAATATGATGGCCACACTGAAAAGAAAAGGGATCATTTACTCATATGTGTTTACCAGGGATATTCCCAGGCTACTAAATCTCAGAGATGAAAAAAAAATGCAGATTTAGATTGAGACTCATCAACTTTTCCTAAGCTTGCAAATTCCCAGAAAAAAAAAAAAGATTTTTTTGAAAACGTAATATGTTTTTCACAGAGTGGCTAACATTAGCTGTGCCAGTCCTGCCTGCTGATTACCATCCACACACTTGTGCTAAAAGAGGTTATTCATTGCCCTGCTCTTTATCCCAGTTCAAATTGATATAGCCTAGCCATTTAGCCACTTTTTAGCAATTTTTTTTACCACTGTTAAACTGCTTTTCACCATTTTTCCAGCCATTTTGACCATATTTTGCCTTTCCTGGCCCATTTTTGCCACTTTTTAACTGCTTTTCACCATTTTTTCAGCAAGTTTGATCATTTTTTGCCTTTCCTGGCCTGTTTTAACCACCTTTTAACTACTTATCACCATTTTTCAACCCATCTTTTAAACAAATTTTTCCTACTTTTTACCCATTTTTACAACTCTGTAACCACTTTTCACCCATTTTTTCCTGCCAATTTTTCCCACTTTACACCCTTTTTTGGCCCCTTTTTGCAATTTTAAAATTATTTCTCTCCAGAAGTTATTTCTCTTCCTGCCTTGTTGATGGAACCATGAATTCTGCACTGTGCCAGAACATCTTGTAGGATAATGCCCGGCCATCAGTTTGTAACCTCTAGCTCAAGCACCCCTGACTTAAGGCAGCAGGACAAGGACCAAAAACACACCAGCAAGTCCACCTCTTGATGGCTGAAAAAACAAGGATATGGAGTGGCCTAGTCAAAGTCCGGACTTTGAGATGCTGTGTGGAAGGACCTTAAACTGGCCAGTCATGCTTGAAATACGTCTAATGTGAATTAGAAAATTATGTACAGACGAGTGGCCAAAAATCCTATACAGTGATGTGAAAGACTCAGTGTCAAGTATCATAAATGCTTGTTTGCAGTTGTCGCTGCCAAGGTTGGCACAACCAGTTGTTAGGTTTAAGTGGTAATCACTTTTTCACATAGGGGCAGGTAGGTTTGGATGTTTTTTTTTTATCTCTTCATAAATGAAAGTGTTATTTAAAAACTGTACAGCAGCATTTACACAAATAATTGGTCATTTTTTGTTAATTTGCAAGAAAAATATAAATCCTCTTTTCTCCTGCCTGGATACAGACTGTTGGCTCTGTTTGGTATAAGAGGATATCATTGGGAAAAAGGTCTTAATTAATTTATCATACTCATTATAAGGCACATAAAAGTAATTTGTAAGCATGAAGGCCCATCATCCATCACCTTGGTTAGTTTTTGGATTGTGTCTTTGTACATGGTGGACATATATCAGACATTTTGCAGGGACATGCTGACTTGGCTTAAATTAGCCCACCAGCATATTCAGTTTCTGACCCAGAATACTGCTTTACCTGGGGTTTCTGTAATCAGGATCAGATGATTGCATGAAATGAACCAACTGAAGGAGAAAATTTTCAAGCAAAATCCAAACCAGGGTAATAGTCCGTATATTTGTAATCAGCAAATCCTCTACAGTTCCTTCCAGAAATTCAGCAGACTATCAGTGGGTGTACAAGATTTGGCAGCAAATTACATTATGATTCAGGGATCGGGCCCATGTGCTGGACACGCATGCCTACACAGCCACACACATGCATGCACAAAGAGCGTGTTACCCTCTGCAGAGCAACACTAACAGAGATCCTGTTTGTTTCCATCTGTCTCTGCCTTTCAGTCCACTACGCTGTTTTTCTGCCTTATCTACTGGTGGAATTTCACTCACTCTTAATTGATTTGTAGCTGCATCTTTGCCTTTTTGATCACCCCAGCACACAAACACAAATATGTGTTGCTGCAAAACCTTTTTTCCTTCTTACATTCGGACACGTCTGTTTTATAAACTGTTGGAAGCTTTTGCAACATCCTAAATCATCCCTGATCATTTGAATCTGAATCTACTACCAAAGGCGTGCAGCTATCTTAAGATTAAAGTTTCTCTTTTTTTCAGAGGCACACAAATCCCTTGTAAGGGCGAATAACATTTAAACATAAAATGTCAAGCCTTCCCTTTAAGACCCCACTTTATTGCATGAATTGATTGTTATTGATCATAACTGACGTTCACTGTTGGGCTCACATATGTGATTTCCATCTTCTGTTTAGAGACGTGACTAACATTTAAAAGGCATCCTGCTGTCTTCTTGTTTGTTTCCTTCTTTTATTTTTAGCTGCATGTCCTGCTGCTGTTCATAATGCAACCGTACACTGGTCACCCCAGTTGAAGCCAATTACATGCAACCCTGGAAACCTCCACATGCAAGCATCCATGTTACAGGCTGCTGTCTAAGTGAGGATGTATTTCAGCTGCATCTGGGAGTTGGTGTGCAAGAGCCCATGAAAAGGTCAGTATGCAGCTAATTTACTGGTGTGTAACTAATTTACTGTACTAATTTTTGGTCTCATCAGATGTTCATTGTGCTTTGATAGATGACATAAATACTCTAACCTCACTGATAATGTTATAGCAGCGCTAATATGCTCGGTAAATCAAAGCGTTGTCTGTGAAGGACTATTAAGGACATAATTCACAGTTTGCACTTTTATGCACATGTTCTGTAGGAATGTGAGAACCATGCATGTCTATGTGAGGGCTGTGGTTTATGTGGTTAATAAGTTACTATAAAACAAGGGGGAACGACGAAGATTGCTGGATGATTCGCCAGGCCTCCATGGCGAAGCAGAATCACGCCATACACCTATAAACTGATGTTACTAATATTAAAAGGAGGTTAGCATGGTAGTGCAAACAGCTGGGATAGGATATGGATTAATGATGTCAAGGTCACATTCAGCATATTGTAGCTGAGATACAGAGCCCACTGACCACTGAAATGGGTTTAGTTAGGACCTTGTTCTACTGCTGGGGTCTCCCACATCACTGGTTTCTAAACTCCCCCTAGAGATTCACTAACTGTTGACCAAAAATCTGATGATAAAAAAGTACACCTTTAAAAGCATCTTTAAACTGCAATTAAATTAAATACAGTGATACTCCTCCCAGAACATTGCTACCACCGAAATGTTAGCAACCTCTCTTGATGGGCCGGCTCAGTCACACAGTACAGGTGCATTGCAAAAAATTAAAGTATAATGAAAACGTTCGTATTATAATGTGATTTAATTTAAGGAAAGACCCTTCCATATATTCTAGACTCATCTCATGCAAAGTGAAATATTTCTGGACTTTTTTGAGTAAATTTTGATTATTACAGCTTACAGCTCTCACACACACACACACACACACAAAAACACTATCTCAAAATATTAGACTACCACAAAACATCAGTCTGATAAAAGGACTGTGGAAAATTATGCTCATTTATGCACTTAACATTCGGTCGGAGCTCCTTCAGCACAAATTACTGCATCTCTGCAAAGTGGCATGGAGCCAGTCAGTCCGTGGTACTGCTGGGATGTTATGAAGCCCAGGTTTCTCTGATACCAATCCTCAGATCGTCTGTATTTTTGTCTCTTGACAACATCCCAGAGATTCTCCATGGGGTTCAGGTCAGGCCAGTTTTCCAGCCAATCAAACACAATGACACCATCAGAGCCGCCCCTAGTCATTTTGGTGCCCCGGGCAAAATTCTGATATGATGCCCCCCCTCAATCATCTGCAGCTGCAGAACTTCGCATTTAACATTAGCACCAATGATCAGTAAGGGGTGGAGGCTCTGCAGAAAGTTGGTGACCCCTGCCCACTATGTGCCCCACCATCCGCTGACCCCACTCCGTCATTTTATGTGGCCTACCACCTCGTGGCTGAGTTGCTGTTGTTCCCAATCGCATCCACTTTGTTATAATACACTGACAGTTGACTGTGGAATATTTAGGAGCGAGGAAATTTCAAGACTGGACTGTTGCACAGGTGGCATCCTATCACAGTACCACACTGGAATTCACTGAGGTCCTGAGAGCGACCTATTCTTTCACAAATGTTTGTAGAAACGGTCTGCATGCCTAGGTGCTTGATTTTATACACCAGTGGCCATGGAAGTGATTGGAACACCTGATTTCAATTATTTGGATGGGTGAGTGAATACTTTTGGCAATATAGTGTATATCAGCTACCTACAGCATCAAAAGGCAGAAATCCAGCTGAAATAAGTTTTGTTAATGGGTGTTTTGTCTGGTTTGCATACCAATGTGGATAAATCACTTTCTGCCATCGGGAGTTTTAAAAGGCCACAAAGGTGAGCATGACCTGACACAAGATGTTGCTATAGAGATACACAAGAAAGCCATGCAAGCCATATCTGTGTATTTTTCTGACATCAGAAGCGCCAGGAAAAGGCAAATATGTGGCAAGTATAAAGAGTAGGCCGACCACACAAATTCATGGGTTGATAAAACAGAACTTCCAGTATGTGAGATGTGACTTGTGTAGGGACTTTTCTCTGTCTATGTAAAAGGAAACAAAAAACACTTGAAGTGGTCAAAGGCAGCAAATAATATTCATGGAAAAGTGAAGTTGGAGAGTCATGCCTCTCTTTTGAATTTAAAATCAATTTTTTGTTATTTCAATTGTAAGGCTCCAGGGTGTGATTTATCTAGTAATTTATTTTTAAGGATTTTTAGAGTGGTTCTCAAAGTGGAATTCAGGGACTGCCAGAGGTAAACAGCTGGGCTACAAAGGGCTCCAACAGAATAGTCTCGTTTTAAAATGAAAGAATGTCACATTTTTTGGTCATGGTTCCATTTATATTATATATACATATGTATATCTAATCCTTCTCAGACAAAGGTATGTGTTTTGTTTTTTTCTTCAGTTTAGGGGAGTAATACAGATTTTCCAAACTACAGGTTAAGTACACATTCCGCCTTTGTTCACTTTATTCACACATGATACCTATCCAGCTGTGGCACTGAGCTCCAAATATAAACTGTGTCCCTTATTTGGCAAGGAAAAAACTGGCAACTACATCTTGACAGTATTTCTGGTCCAAGCTACATTAAATAAACTAGCCCTAAGCTAGCTCTACCATTGGACTGTTTATAGGACACAGCAACCCTATACACACATTTATTACCATACTTAAGAAGATCCTCCTGATACTTCTACCATTATCTAACCCTGAATGACAAAGTGATAAAAAGCAATCTCCTGCTTAGACAAAAAAATAACAAACACAAAACAAAACAAAACAAAAAACAAAACGGTTAGATCCCAGAGCATTTGCATGTTTAAAATCAAGTACTTTATATACTGCAATATTCCAGTTGTGAATTACAGACTCCAATGTCCTTGTGGTTGTTTCTGCATTGATAGAACTGAGTGTAAACTGAAGGCAAGACTGCATGAACATAAACATATCGCAATCCAAAACATCCCATGGCTCGATACAATATAGAGGCTGATTGTGGAAGCTGCAACTCTGAAAATATCAGGCATTGAGCATTGACCAAATCAATCAGAGGAGGAGACAGATTAATTAAGCTCTTTTTGGTTTTACATTAAGAGCAATGCAATATGCTGGTCCAAATACGGAATTTGCTGTAATTTCTCTCCTTTCATGAAGCTAATTCTGGATTTCTTAGGTTTCAAAACATTCTGAAATTGCAACCCAGCATATTTAGTCAGTCAGTTGTACTGTAAATATCATTTCTCAATGGTCTTTTTGGTATAATGTGCACAATAAGTTGTTCTTTTTACAATGTTGAAATGTGAAACCATTTACATCATCATGTGGCAATCGGGGGGGCTCAATGTTTTGGAAAGTGCTGGGGTTCCACAGGGAGGGGATTATAAACATGGCAAGCCCTCCCACCCCCAATTTTAGAGAGCACCACAATCCAATTCAAGATAACTGCCATGATGTTTTTTGCTTCTAATCACAATATATGCAAATACAGGCTTAAGATGTACATTGCAGCACCCCAGACTTTACTCTCACATTTTACATTCATCACCTTTCATATAGTTGTATTTCAGTCAGGGACACAATCATTATACATTTAACTATTTTACTGCAAAACAGATATACAGTTTTACTTGGCGGAGAAGGCCCTGCTCCAAAGATGCTCCTTGGGTCAGTCAAGCAGCATGCTTTGACTTTCCAGTCACATTTATGATAATACATATTGAATAAAATAAAGTTAGTTCAGAAGCAATTTATCCATCGTAGCATGAATCTAAACAAGATGATGCAACAAGCTTCATGCTATAAAGGAGGAGGCTGGGGGGGAGGAGGTTAAGCTTTGCCAGCAGCAGCTCTGTGGTGCATCAGCATTAATGCAAGCAGGAATTAATGGAGTAAAGCTCCGACACGGACAGAAAAAAGGAACCTTCCTATCGTCCTGTCAACCCCACAACCACAGCACACAAAACAACAGAAACAGCCTGAATATTCCTAGGCACGAGTCTCCTGTATGGGAACACTTTGTTTCCCAGTGAAATACAACAGTGGACAAAGACAAGGACGAGACAAAAGTAGTGTTGGCATTACTCAGCGGATGCGTCACTGACAACACATCCATCAGATCAATTAATGCGTTTGAAACGTCACCACACAAAAGAGAGCATCGCTGTGACTGGAAGGAAAAACAGAGCAAACTCAGCTCTGTTTGGAGGTTTAACTGCCTCTTTCTGGCAATTTCTGAGAGGACAAAAGCAGTCAAAATGATTTTAGCAGCTGATCTACACCCATGTATGCTGTTGAGAAAACAGGGTTTTTAAGCCTGCTAAAGCTAACTGAGCCAAAGTAAAGAAATTTTTTCAACAAAAAACTCACCAACCCTTAATGAACTTAACCATCATTTAAGCTATTAAAAAACTGGTGCTCTGGTTTTGTGAATCAAATTAAACCTAAATGCGGTACCTTCGACTGTCAACCCCGGGGAGGGGGAGAAGGGAAATCCATCATGTCTGCAGCCGTGTCATAGAGGAGGTAACAACTATCCTCAAAGTCCAGACAGACTCTGACCTCTTTATCTGTTTAGTTGGGCTGTGAAAACTGCTCCCAAACTTTGTAGAATGTCCCATCAGTTAAAAAAGTAATCCAGTGCTGAAGTCCGTGTTGAAATCGACAGGATATACATTAAATAGTACACTTATTAATCATATGTGAGAGGACACCTTCAAAAACTATGAGGGGCCGTCAGGGACATTATTCAGGATTACCATTCACACACACATATAAAACTAATGCTCTCCCACACACTACTGAGACACTCTCATACACACTACTGAAACGCTCTCCCACACACTACTGAAACACTCTCATACACACTACTGAAACACTCTCCCACACACTACTGAAATGCTCTTGCACACACTACTGAAATGTTCTCACACACACTACTGAAATGTTCTCACACACACTATTAAAACATTCTCATACACACTATTGAAACACTCTCATACACACTACTGGAACGCTCTCACGCACACTATTGAAACACTCATACACACTACTGAAACGCTCTCTCACACACACACTCTATTGAAACGCTCTCACACACACTATTGGAGGGCTTTGTCTGCTCTGAGGTTGCCAGAATTAGATTTGCAAATACATTTGATTTTTGATGAGCTGGATTATCTGCTCCAGCTTCACAAAAACTTGTGATACAGACTGAACTGAATGGAATAATAGGCAGGTATGTTGTTGAGGACATGCTCCAGTTATCAACCGTAAATATTAAAAGTTCTGTGTTAGTACCTGTCTATGCAGTTCTACTCCATGCAACTGGGTTGTGAAACCTGCTTAGAAAAAAATCCAAATTCTAGACACATTTAAACTTTTTTAAAAAAGGAGTATTGCAATAGTTACTTTACCTTGTAACTAGTTACTTTTATAGTGGGGTAATTTAGTTACTAACTCAGTTACTTTTTGGGAGAAGTAACTAGTAACTATAATTACTTTTTAAAAGTAGCGTGCCCAACACTGGTTATGAATAACTACTTGTTCCTAGAGTGATCAAGGATTATAAATGAAAAGATGTAAGCTCAGCCTCAGGCTGGCCACACACTACAGGATTTTAAGCCCCATTTGGGGCAAGATTTGCCTCCCTGATGATCATGGGGGCGTATACCGACAGGAGCCTCGTCGCAAACGATTATTTGTCTGAGTAGTCTGCATGTGTGTGGTGTCAACACAATTAATTTACTGCTCCAAATTGCATCATAGCCTTCCAAACCCGGAATCGTAAATATCAAACATGTTTGATTTTTACGATTCTAGGTCGCAGTGCCGCTGACAGAGTACCAACAACAACCAATGAGAGCGAGCACACCGGGTAGCGTCACCAGAGGAATCATTCGTACTTTCACTGCTCACAACCATAAACACAATGGTACCTTAATTCCAGCCAGGATTTCGTCCGGAGTCTTTCCCTTGTTTTAGTATGATTGTTGCTGCACCTGTAACGCATGCCAGGACAGCCTCTTGTGGAGAGACAGCCAGACGGTATCGACAGACATCCGTGTTTTTTTTTTTTTGTGAAGTCACGTGATCGCGCAAGGTTGTAGGCAGGTCGGCAGGTGTGTGGTCTCCAGTGATCTGACAGTCTGGCTGAGTTGTCTAGTGTGTGCGTTCAGAGGATTAAAGATGAAAAATCTTTGGAAATTGTCCTGAAGTCTGTGGTCTCCCACGGTTTTAAAATCATTTCAGATTAAAAAGTCGTCTAGTGTGTGGCTGGCCTTAGAGTTTAAACAAACCTTCACTTCGTCAAGCAAGACTCACTATAGCATGGTTTCATTGATGGACTTTATTTCGAGATACTTGTCTACCTGACCTTAATTGTTAACATACAAACTGTTTCGTCATTTATGTAACATTTTGTACATAGTTTTTAGATTCTTTATAAGCTATTTTATATTTGTATTGAGCACTATCTCTAACAGTATACTATATAAGTCACCTGTCAGCAGAAGTGCTGCTTTTTTCAAAGGCTCTTACTATTTTTATTCTTCTTCACTGCTCTTTTTGTTTCTCTAAAATATCAAGTCAGGTCCTTACGTATCTAAATGTACTTGCCACTGATTCTTATTCTGGTGTTCCAGTCCTGTGTCATTTGTTATAGAGCTTGTGAGATTAGAGTCAACACCTCTCCCACACTGGGATATTTATTCAGGTTGGGTTTAAAAGTTAAGTATGTGTGAAGGAGGAGGTCCCTTCCAAGGGCAGATGTCCAATGCCTGGATATCACAGCTCAAAGTGCCGTGGACCATCTTCAAAAGGGAACATTTACTTAAAATGTTACTTTTTTACATTAAGTGGAGCTGATACGCTGCCAAGGGGGCTTCCTCTGCCAAGATGTGGTTGCTAATGTAGCATGGCTGTGTTCTTCCTAAAAGTACACCACTTTTCATCCTTAATACCCATCCTGTTTTAACTGATGATGGCGTGGTTGGATTCAGACATAATATATTATTCTAAATAGATTCTGGAGACATGTAGTTGTTAAAGGGGTCAAATAAATGTCACTGATTTAAATTTGTAAACTTTTTAAGCAATTAATGCTCAAAGTAATGTGAAAGATAAAAGACTTTTGGATGCTGGTAGGTTAAATATAACATCCTAGCCATCTGTTTTTGCCCTGGTTGAATTACAAGGACAATTCAGTTCAAGACCACGAGCTGGGTTCTTTGCAGACAACCTGGTTCTAGGAGCAGACTTATTTTGTGAACATTTGGTATGGTTACCTTTTTTTCATTTAGTTAAAAGATATTCAAAAGACAAAATGGTACCAAAGTAAGAATTGTTTAGAACCCAAAAGTCAAAATCGATGTTGCATCAACGCAATCAATTCAGGGATCCCAGACCAACTTTATATGCAGTCTGAGCTTTCAGGTATCAAATCATTTTCAGTACACACTGAGGTGCGTCCACATAATGCATTAAGAATTACCTCTTGTTATCCAAATCTCCCAATGTGAATCCCTTTCATTTAACTGTCTAAACAGGGTATTTTAACATCAGCAGTTAGGGTTTTCTTGACTGGAGAGAGGAGGTAATGAGAAAGACACGGACTCTTTTACCCAAGAAAATGTCAGACATCTCATGGATGTACGATCATCTTTCCTCTATCAATGAGACAAGCTCATCGAGACAGCTCTCTGCACTGCGCTCTCTCTCTCTCATTAAAAGTCAGTGTAGATCACCCTTTGATGATCTATTTTCCTTTCACTATAAATATAAACCAATTATCATCCTTTCAGATCATCGGGAGAGAGGATTTTCTCAGAATCAAAATCACATGGATTTCAAAGTGATTGGATTGGTCCACACAATCCAAACTATTTTTGTACCCTAACTCAGCATGCTTTCCTAGCGTGTGTCAATTGAAATATCAAAAGAACAAAAGCTGTCTCTGTATCATAAATTTTTTGGTGAAATGTCTTTAAAAGAAGCCAGCAGAATATTGGATAAGAAAAGGAAACAGTCAAAACTTTTTTTGGGATAGAGGCTCAGGCAAAATTGATATCCTGGTGCTGCATCAGCGATGAACTGTAAAGGAAATGTGTCAGTCAGTGTGATTGTGTTAAAGATGAAAACTTACTCTCACAGGAACATGCAAGTGGAACAGATTGTTTTGAGGAAGATACAAGTGTAAAAGACATTCATTGAAAAAAACTTAGTAAATTATGTAAGAACCAGTGTTCATTTTACCACTGTTAAAATGCCTTTTAGTTATAGTCACATACTAGTTGTTTGCTCTCTGGAAAGTTTGTCTAGTTTTAGTTTATAAAAACTTAAAACACAATATGTCAAGTTTTAGTTCATTTTTTTTTACTTTTCATCAGAGTTTTTATCACAAAATATCACCTTTAATCTTCCTTTTCCAAGGTTTTAGAGAAAGTGTTTTTAAATCAAATACAGTCACATCTTGATCTTCATGACATTTTAGAGTTTCAGTCTGGTTTTAAATCTCTCCTCAGTATAGAAACTACACTTTTAAGAGTTTTTAATGACCTTTTAACTGCTGAATCTGGGAACTCTGCTACACTGCTGCTTTTAGATTTGACTGCATTCTTCGATAATGTTGACCACCTTACTTTTTTATCATGTTTTCAGTGTTAGAATTAGAGTCACTGTCTGCAAATGGGTCCATTCTTATCTCCCAGGCTGGACTTTTTTAGTACGTTGGGGCCGGTACTCCCCTGGGGAGGCCCGACTAAGCTGTGGAGTCCCTCAAAGCTCAATTCTAGGTCCCACTCTGTTTTCTTTGTATGTGCTTTCTTAAGGGACAGTTACTGAAACACAAAAATTTTGTTTCATTACTTTGCAGACGACTTGCAGATCTACCTGCCCATGACTTCATGAATGCTTTGTTACATCGTCCTGAAATTTAATCCTGGATGGACCTGAATTTCTTGATGCTGAATGAAAAGAAAACAGAAGTCATTGTATTTGGTCAATCTGAACCCCTGGTTGGTTATGACAGTGTTCTTGGCCCTCTTGTGTCCTACAGTCGCCTCTCTGTAAAAAATCTCTAATCATTGATAGATCCTTTAAATTTGATAAACGGATATCGTCAGAGGTCAAGACAAGTTTTTACCAGCTGTGGCTCCTAGGGAAGGTTAAGCCCTATCTCCCCTCTAATTACTTAATTTATAATTTCTCACTTTGACTATTGCAATTGATTGCAATTGATTGCATATTGGTATTGATCGGTCCTTCCTTCCAAAGTGCCAGGATGTCTACCAGAGACCTTCTAGGCCCGAGCAGCAGATCACTGTTCAGCAGTACAGCAGCAGAGGCTCCCATCACCAAGAGAAGTGTAAAGCCTGTTTTATGCTTGACATATCTGCGAGGTCACGAGTGTCCGCACATCGAATGTGACGTCAAATATTAAGACACGCCCCTTCGCGGGGGGTTCCTGTGCGTCCAATTTCTGTCTGGCCATGCACATCCCTGAAATTTTTCCTAATGGTTGATTTTGAGGACCTTCTGGTGACAGAAGTCAGAAAATATAAACACCTGTTTGATTCTTCTTTGAAAGATCATGGAGACTGCCAGATGATCAAAAATTCCTGGATAGAAATATTGATAGAAATGTACTTCCTCGTGTATCCCTCTTGTTGGTTGCACAAGAATATTGTACTCCCCCTCCTCCTTCCTCTCTTGATTGAGTGGCCGTATGGACCATCTCCTCTCTCTTTCATGCTGCAACAACAACAGTAAACACAGCAGCTCCTCTTTGTGGTTCTCCATGATGTAAACAACAAATCTTCCTCTATGACTTGCATGAAACACGTTACAGACGTGATTTTTGAAGACACTGCCCCCTAGCTTTAGGGAGAATATCAGTTTGCTGCAAAGAGGAAGCCGGCGCTAGATATAAATGCACTGGATGTTTCCTCATCAAGATTCCGCATCAGTTTTTGTCCATGCAACCATCCGCACGGAAAGCATAACCAAGCCTAGACACTTCTGTAGCTGTTACACCTGCACATCGCCCTTTCCCTTCTAGATAGGAACAACAGTCAGTAGGGATGATGCCTGTTGATGAGAGCATGCATCCACAACCTTGAGCGTTTGGGAGTCAACAGCTGGCTAGATGGCTCCTCAAAGTAGCCGGACCATAGTTCCTTGATATGTGACTCCTTTGTTAGGATCATGCCATCAGGCGCCTTTACTGCAGAGCAACATGGAGAGGATGAAGCTGCCTTGAGGCTCGGTATGGCTCTGTAAACTGGGTGGGCATTAGCTGTGCCCAGGTAGCCCTCTACCATCTCACACGGGCCACGAACCCTGGCCTCTGCATGTTTTAAATATGTTATATAAATCAATTTTGACTTGATTTGACTTGACTTATTTTGAACTAGTCTTATTTTTAGTTGACAAAATTAACAGTCAATATAACATCATACGCATTTAATAAATTATCTTCTATGTGTCTTTTGGAGTGGCAGAGGGTCACATTGGGGCTTCATACTGACACTTAAAATAAACTGTAGTGGAAATACAGAGAACTGTTATTGTCAAGCAATGTTTGCACTAAAGAATTGTGAATTATCAAGGAAATAATGGCACAAAAGAGACCACTCCAACATCTCCCAGTAGAAGAAATATAGAGATAGAGCAGATAATATCCCTTAATTAATTACATCAGTGTTTTAAAAATAATTTGAACTCCATCCTCAGTCTGTGATTTGATCACTTGTGTGATGTGGCCCTGCAGAGTGAGGCAGCAGTAACGCGATCATAAAAGGTGACACCTGTCCTTCCTTTGAATGTCTTTAATGCTTCTGTGAGACTAAATCATGTTCAGCTCGCCGCTTTACAGTGCGACCAGAGCAGCTACACAGATCTTGTTAAGGGCCAGTGGAACCGACAAGAACATTCACTGTGATTTAGTTCCAGTGAAGTGCACAGCAATCTTCAGGGCGCAGAGCTTGGCGTGTGTGTCTGTGTGTGCGTGTGCACGTGTGTGTCCGTCTTTGTGCAGAAGCAAAGGGGTCAGGGTCACACTCCAAATCACTGAGACCCGGAGGGAACAAACTGAGCCTGTTTGAAATAGTACGGAGACAAGCTTAACCTATTTTTAATAGTCTCTCCCTCTCCATCATTCCCTTCCCAGACCTGTCCTCTGGAACAGAAGGCTGCTGTTTTGAAGGTTAACATACTACCAATAAACCCACATTGAATAAAGTCTACATTGTATTTCAGGCACTGACATAGCAGTTTAAACGTGCAGTGAATACATGTGGGTCCTTGTGCTTTAAAGTTTCAAAAAAAGAGTTAGGAGATTTATAACTCCTGCAAGATTACATCAATTCAAACAGCATTATGATAAATAACACTGAAGGCTAATAAAACAAGGAAAAGTTGAGGTGATACACACCTTGCCTGTGAGGTAATGAGCAGTTTAAAGTGGGCAAACATGGCTCTGCTTTCCATTTTACTGCTCCTGAACAACAGTACATTTGAGAAATTAATATGCAGCAGTGGTGACAGCTGCAAATTATGGCTGTTTCTTGATGGCGGAATAATAATTTTACACTACATTACAGCAGGTATTTACAATTCAGAGATGGAGGGTGCATACTTAACTACGTCAATTAAGAAAATAGTTGTGGAGATGTCAGATACTCCACTGAAGCAAATCTTTAGCAGGCAGGGATGTGCCATGTGTTGTATTATGACACCAGCTGCATGGGCTTCCCAAAGGGAAATAGTTTTGATGTTTTCCATAACTGCCACTCTTCCGCTTCATCGGGATCTCTCAGACTTGTTTTGACAGGTAAACATGTTGATGCACACCTTGAGCGAGGGACATTACACAAGTTTGGAGAAAGACTGACAGAGTTGTCTGTATTGCCAACGGCAATGAAGGGAAATGGGGAAAATTTACATTAGTTTTACCCCGTGATGCATCGACAGCTCAATAATCCTGTAGGTACACAACAGCTATATGCTGTTTTGCATATATAAAAGGTTACTTTACTTCAAGTTTTACTTTATTTGGATCCATATAAGCACTACAAATACAGAAGGCAGAAAGGAAAGGAAATCTCAAGAAGCTGTGAGCTTAACCCTTAGAGCTTACAGCTATTTTTTTTCACCATCATGTCAATGTCATGTCATGACTTTTTGTCTTAAAAAGCTTGTAAAATATCAACCTGTGGTGCACAGTCAAGCTCTATACATCTTTTTTTTTTTGTGGGGGGGGGGGCAACCTGGGCTTTGAGAATATATCTACTACAGTAATGTCACTTGAATTTTGAAAAAGTTATAGGACTCTAAAGACAAAAAAAAAAAAAAAACAATTTGAAACACAGATTCTTATTGATAACACACAGTAAACCATGGTGACAAAGCATTTTCGTTGTACAGACTTGTTCTCCCATTTCTTGGGGACAAAACTGTGAAAAGATAAACATTCTGTGACTAACGTTTTTCAAAATATCTACATTTAAACAAAAAAGTCTATGAGGTTTTTTGCAGTTAGATTCATTTGTGCCGTTCCTTTAAGCAGTAGAGAAGCAACTGGTTTACTACAACTCCCACAACGCATCGCATGAAATATTGACCTCAACAAATATGGCATTACCCGACCGAAGAAAGCCAAAGTAAGTGATCAATAATGGATTAAAAATGGACAAAAAGACACTTATTATCAGATCTAGCGCCGTGGATTTAATCTTTAAAGACACTGAAAAGTCACCAAAATTCCGGGCTTGCTAGAACGGCATCCTTAAGGGCTATGGAGACATCCAGGGTAGCAAACAAATGGCAAAATGGTCAGCTTTCAGAGGAACAAACGAGTGTCTATGACATATGGTTCAAAAGTTATTAATGTTTTTCTAAACTGTGTCACTCCTTGTTGTATACGACAACCCTGTTTTCAGAGACCCCAGAGAAGTCAGCCAAGTTCTGGGCTCACTAGAAAATATTCTGTAGGAGCTACAGAATGATGAAGAACATATATAGAAAGGCACAACATAGAGCTTTCACAGGAAAAACCAAGTTAGTGCCTATGACTTACGGTTCAAAACTTACCAAACAATTTACAAAGGGTTGAGCCTATGGCACGGATCCGTGCCGCTGGAGCTCTAAGGGTTAAGCAGGATGTTATCAAACCATATACAGCTGATTACCCATTTTTTGAAGCTATGCTGTAGTTGATTTACTTTGATGTTTAAGGTCATTGTCCTGCTGCATCACCAAACTTCTTCTAAGCTTCAGCTGGTGGACAGCCACCCAGATATTATCCTGTAGGATACCGTTGTAAACTCGGGAATTCAATCAAGGCCTGCTGGCAGCAAAGCAGCCAAATCATGATGTTCCCTGCACTGTTCTTTATGTTGTTCTCATGTTGGCATGCCGTATGCTTTATACGCCATACGTAGGGCTGATTATTCTTCCCAAACAATTCAGCCTTAGTTTCATTAGTCTACCCAACATTTTCCCATTAGCATTGTGGAGTGTTAAGGTGCTCCTCAGCAAACTTTAGGTGTGCTGAGATGGGTTTTTTTGGAAAGCAGCGACTTTCTCTGAGTTGTCCTACCATGGACAACATGCCTGTCCAATCTTTTGCATATGGTAGACTCATGATCGAACATGGTGAATTGTTCCAATGATTCCTCTAAGCCTTTTGCTGTTACTCTAGGGTTGCTATTTATCTCTCTTGTACCCTTGAGTCAATCTGGCTGGGCATCCACTTTTTGGCAGAATAGCCACAGTAGTGTATTGCCTCCATTTGTGGCCAACTGACTGGTGAATACCTAAAGTCTTTGAGATCACTTTGTAACCCCCTCCAGTCTTATGCAATTCAACAATTCTGGATCCAAGGTCTTCTTAGGTGTATTTTTTTGCAAGGCATGGTTCACATCAACAGATGCTTCTTGTGAAGAGCAAAAGTTTGAGTGTTTTTATGTCACAATAGCTCTACACCTGGCTCAAATATCCTTTAATTGGTTGGACTTCAGGTGTTCCAACTCCTGACTCCAATTAGCTCTTTTTGGAGAGATTGGCCTAAAGGTTCACTTACTTTTCCACAGACCTTAAAAAATATAATTATTTGTGTGGTATTAGGTTAATCACATTGTGTTTGTCTATACTTGTGACTTGGATGCAGATCAGATCACATCTGATGACCAGTTAACACAGAAAACATACTTTTCCTTGCCGCTGTGTATCCTGTAGTTCATGTTTGTAGACCACAAAGGGCCAAATCAACAAAGAATGGACTGTGTCTACTCACACCAGGATTTGCACAGAATTAGAGCTCACTATTATCGCAACTGAACAATTTGAACATTCTTAAGACAAAGTGGCAAATACCTCAGACAACTAGCTATAAAAAATAGGAGTAAGTTATCTCATGTATCGATGACCTTCCACTTCTGAGCCCTTGAAAAAGGGGCAAACATAACAGTACGTTCTATAAGCTGATTAGTTCAATTGTGTCTGATTTTAGGGTATGTTGTGCTACTGCTGGATCTCATACTGTGAAATAAACAATGTCAATACTTGTATTTCTTACTACCTTCTAAAGGGAGATTGAGGGCATCCATAGCAGCAGTGCATATTATATTTTGCTTAAATGATTTTCAAACATGATTTTCAAACATGTTTTATTCAATAGTGGGTCATGTTCAGGCCCTACTGGCACAACCAGTTATACTGTCCATGCTTGCAAACACAAAGTTCATCTGATGGCACAGAAATTGAGTAAATGAAGAAAGGAAGAAAACAAAAAAGAGATATTGTGCCTCAGCACTGTTAAAAAACACCACTGATACTTCCTGTGGCAATTGGCATTGGCTTTTGTGAATTAATTGTTATTTGCAACAAGGCTTATTTGCATAGGAAGGGAGAAATTTGTGGCAAATTTTTGCATTTTTCCTTCATTTTTATACAAGCAAATGGCAAAAGCATACCCAGGATACTGAGTGCTTGGCAGAAAAGTCTGCAGCTTATGTTGACTCACCCTTTGCACGTACTTTGTGTATTGCAAGTATTTTTCTCTCATTTGCACAGGTTTAGTAGGTGCAAAAGCAGCACAATTTGCTTTTTGGATATGTCCCTAAGTTTTTAAAGATATACAGTATATAGACAAAAGTATTTCGCCACCTGGCCATCACGCCAACAGGGACTGTAGTGACATTGTATTGAAATACACGTATTTTAACATGAAGTTGGTCCCCCTTTTGCAGCTATAACAGTTTTCACTCATCTTGTAAGGCTTTCCACAAGATTTTGGAGTGTTTTTTGTGGGAATCTGTGCCCATTCATTCCATAGAGAATTTATGAGGTCAGGCACTGATGCTTGAAGAGAAGGCCTGATTTGCAATCTCAATTCCAGTTCATTCCAAAGGTGCTCGATGGGGTTGAGGTCAAGCCTCTGCCAGGCAAGTAGAGCTCTTCCACATCAAACCATGTCTTTCTAGTCCTTGCTTTGTGCACTGGGGCACATTCATGTTAAGGCCTTCCCCAAACTGTTTCATAGCATTTTCCCATATGTCTTGGTAAGTTGAAGCATTAAGACTGCCCTTTACTGATAAAGGCCCCAACTTCACAGTTGGCACGATGAAGTCAGACAGGAAATGTTCGCCGATCTGATTGCCAAACAGAGAAGTGTGTTTCGTCACTCAACAGAACATGTTTCCACTGCTCCACAGTCCAGTGTTGGTATGCTTTCTACACCACTCCATCTGACGCTTGGCACCAGACTTGGTGATGTGAAGCTTGCATGCTGCTGCTAGGCCATGGAACCTCATTCCATGAAGACACCTGAAGAAGATAGCTGTCGCAACGGGTCCGACTGAAACACCGAAATTCAGTAATTGAAATATGTGGCCAAATACTTCTTCCCATATAGGGTATGCTTTAAGTGACACATAACGTACATTTTATATCAATCTACAGAGCAGAATGAGGGCAAAATTTATTTTCACAACAGTCAAGTTAACAAAATGTTACTTCTGAATGTGCTGAATATTGTTTTACAGCCCTTTTCATTTGTTTTGCCAGAACATCTGGTCTTGAAATACAAACCTTTCAGCTGCATTTCTGGCTTGTGTTCAGGCACTCAGAAGGTTAAAAAAAAGTAAATATTGAAAGATTGAAAGTTTTAAGAAACAATACATGATGTGTTGACTTTTTTAACATTTAACAACTTCAGGTTATTTCCCTAACTTCTGCCATTCTTTTGTTAAACTTTGCCCCACTCAGCAGGAAACCTCTGTATGTGCTGTCAAAATATGAAGTTACAATGCTGATGCGTTTTATCACAATAAGAGGAGAATCTGAGAGGTTGAAAGTGAGTTCTGAGCGTAACTATTGCTTTACAACATGAAAACTTTAGACCTTTTGTTTGACAATGTCTGCAGGGCACTGGTGCATGGTCCAAATTTTACTTCAAAGTTTTGAAAGTTTATTTGCAGAATGTCAAGAACATCAATGCAGAGGTTCAGCACACTTGTCTTAGAGATACATCAGTCACGTTATACTTATTGAATCTGTACTTTCAGCTTTGCATTCTGGGATTTCTCATAGGTTTAAAAAGAGGAAACAATAAAAAAAATATAAGATTTCTCCAAAAGTCAAGGACTACATTTAGCCATGGTTTCTCAATCAGTCATATGAAGTGAGAAGTAAGCTATAAGGAATTCACTGTAATGTATTCCTAAGGTCATAATGGACAGCCAATCAATAAAGCTTTAGTAGAAAGTGGGTCTTAGGTGTTTTTAGCTTCATCGCTGCGGAGAACCATACTAGAGTCCAGTTTTATACTTTTACAAGTGAGCTTAATGATTGTACATAATCATTACATATAATTTTTTTAATTATTGTGATAATAATAATCATTATCAATTATTAATATTAATAATAATGATAAAATATTATGTTTTATGTAGGCATACATAAGCAGCTGTTACAGAGACTGAAGTCAGGTTTAACTCAAATATGGGTGACTTAAAGTAAAACACTTATTTGCCAATGAGAATTCACTGAGTTTAAATTTTTTTCTCTATTGACAAAAGCTGCTGTCAAGGCCAACAGCCGTCCCCATGTCATTTTTGAAGACCCCAATTTTTTATGCTTAATCGTCATTTCCTATCAGAACTTCAAAATGACAGAGCTAAGAGCATATAATGTCTGAAAATGGAAAAATCTGTATTTTTCCGAATCTAAATCTATTTGTTTGAAATAGGCTCTTTTCTAGAAGTGTTTGTTGGTAGTCTGCTTTGTATTCAAATAGTCCACTAAGTGTGTTTTTCTTGCAATAAGAAAATATCTTTTTAATGTATTATTTGTGTTTTTATTGTTATTTTATTAGTATTTTATCATTAATTAATTAGGCTTTCTGGGGGTATCTAAATGGGGAGCCCATGGAGGTCAGCAATATCATGGTCCATTGTGAAGCTGAGCTGTGATAACCACATTTTATTTTTAAGCTGAATAATAATCACTCTTATCAGAGCAACTAAAAGGAATTTTATTTTTATTTATTCTGTGGTAACAGAAAGCCTTGATCAACATGTAAACCCTCTTTTTAAAGTACCATTTTTAGGTAATGTTTACAAAGTGGATGGGCAAATTGAACTAAACATTCTGCAAAGTAATGCCAGATGTAACTGTGCCAGAAAATACAATGTAGAAGAAATTGAGACAACTTAAGAGGAAAAAGAATTAAAAAGTTAAAAATATGTAAATATGGAGGAAAATTGGCAAAACTGAGTTACATAAGCGACAAAAAGGTAGAATAACTGGGTTTGGCAAAATGGATTAACAGTGGTAAAAAATGAGAGAGAGAAAGAAAATGGTTAAAGGTGGCACAACAGTGGCAAACTGGGTTAAATGTGGCAAAAAAATAGGCCAAAATGGACTAACGTGGTAAATAAAAGTAGCAAAAACTAAGTTTGAAGTGGCAGGAAAGCAGCAAATAGGGGCTACAAAAGGCAAAAATGAGTCAAAATGGGTAAGAAGAGGCAATAAGTGGTTGAAATAAGTTAACAGTTCAAAAACAAAGGTGGCAAAATGTTTTAAAAGTGGCAGAACTAGGTTAAAGTGTTTTAAGTGTTAAATTTTGTCAAGTGACAAAATGGATTAAAATGGTTAAAAAACATCAAAGTAATGAATGTTGGGTTCAAAGTGGTAAAGCGGCAAACATGGGTTTAGTGGCAAAAAAGTGTCTAAATGGGTAAAAGGCATTAAGTGAAAAAATAAGTTAACAGTTCCTCAAAAAAGGTGGCTAAAATGGTAAAAATGGGAAAAACTTCAAAAATTGATTTAAGTACAAAAAAATCTGTTGTGCAAATTGGGTTTAAAGTGGCAAGAAAGTTGCTAGAAAGTGTTAAAATTGGTCAAGAAGTGGCGAACGTGGCAGAAAAAATCGCAAAACAGGTAAGAAGAGGCAGAAGTTAGTTTAAAGTTGAAAAAAAAAGGTGGAAAAATGTGTTAAAAGTGACAAAAAAATAGCTAATCTGGGGTGAAACAGACATATGAATTCTGGGTTCAAAGTGACAGCTAAAATGGTTTCAAAGTGGTAAAGAAGTGGCAGACATGGGTTAAAAGTTTAACCTTACGAAGCAGATTAATTCACCAGCCCTCATGTCTGTCATCAGGCAAGTCCATCTTGAAAAGCGCTTATCTACCCCATTTTTGCCAAACCAACCACTGTTCAGGCTAAACACTGCCATTTGAGGAGAACGAGGCAGCAGCTATGGGTGGGTTTAGTTGAACTAGCCGTTTGCAATGGCTGTCTCCAGTGTGGTGATTCACTCGGATGAAGCTGCACCATAACAGCTGTTTTACTAGAGCTGGACCACGCTTCTGCATGAAATAGAGAGTTAAAACAGCACTGAAAGCTTTTCGTGATGAAAATGATGTTTTCGCTCTTCTGCCTACCTGCTTCACCATGAGTTTGTGATTGTTACTTGTACTTTGAGTGGTCATATACTACGGCTGCTATCACATTTGTGGTCTGCTGGTGTAGCCAATGGCTTGTGCTGAGGTAGCTATTGGCTCAGATGAAGCGGCTGTAGGAAAGTGTGGGCAGGCCTGACTAGACTGAATCATATCACAGCTTAAAGGAAATGATATTCCAAATTTGCTAGATTGGTTGAAATTTCGTGTGAAATATTAAGTTTTCAGATTTTTGGTAAAGCTCAGAGTGTGAATTCTTCAGAAAATTCCCCAAAAACAGTTGACTCTTACACCTTCTACCACACAAACTTGCCACCAGAGCTGCAATGTGTAGACAGCCTTTGTTTATGTCAGAGGCAGCTCAGCTTCTTGGTGCGACACAGTATGCTAACAAAGTCATAGAGGAAGAAGACAGGGAAGGCGAGAGTGTTAAGGGGTATCATAATAAGTGAGAGGTGGGAGCGAGAAAAGTGTCAGAGGGTTGAGAGGACTGTGAATGGAAACACTGGCCCTGCTTGTCTTGTCATTTTGGGCACACTCTCTGAGGACAGCATTGTTTCCGGAAGCTTCAGCGTCCCCCCTCCGCCAGTACAAGACGTCCTCTCTGTGGCCGTCGCTGCTAACAGACGCCATCAGTCACACTGGCTCAGAAACCACTCGCTTCCAATCTCACCACTGCTGTGAAGGCAACTGCTCGAGCTTGTCTCACAAATCTGCTCCTCCGTGTGCTCTGCAAGCAAAGACATATATTTACACACAGTCACAACAACGCACACACAGGCACAGAAGACACTGACGCACTCAG
The DNA here is from genome assembly GCF_018320785.1 of Cheilinus undulatus. NCBI lineage: Eukaryota > Metazoa > Chordata > Actinopteri > Labriformes > Labridae > Cheilinus > Cheilinus undulatus. The sequence continues at coordinate 41,916,898 of NC_054865.1, read as the reverse complement.
GATTCGTTCGCACTTTGCCAGAACCGAGAAGCGTTCTTACTGAATTTGTCGCTGTCCTGCTTTTTATATCCTTCTCTCTATGTAGTTGTCTGCTGGATTTACAGTGACAGAATCCACCTCATGTCCTTCGTGTTTCCTGGGATTACTGTCTTCTTCTGAGCATTAAGGGCTCACCATGCCACACATCCTCATGTACTCTACTCCAGAGAAAACTAGTCCAAGGACCATTTGGGGGATTTCAGTTTAATAATGATATAAAGTCCGGAATAAATTGTTTCTTTTGGGACTTTTTTGTTCCAGAAATCTTCCTGTTTTCCCAACTCATTTTATACCAAATATCACATGCTGAAAACCCTGCCTTTGTTTGTTGTCAATTTAAAAATCTGCAATGACATTCTTTTCATTATAGTGTGAGAACTGTCTGCAGTGATTGGTGGATGCTCTCCAAGTTTTACGGTATTAGTGTTGCTTTTATGCATGCTGTATTTTATGTGGTTTCATCTAGTGAATACAAGAAAATGTAGATTTTATTATCTTTAATGTTTCTGCTGTTCAAATCTCTGTCCTATTTGCTTCACCTACCTGAAAGAAAAATTTCCCTTGGGGGTAAGTGAAGTTAAAGTGAAAAGTTTAAATTGTTCTCCATTATATAGAACGGAAGGTTAATGTGTGGTTAATGCATGACATGCTACTGAACTGAACATAAAATAAAACTATAGAAACACTATCCTGTGCAGAGATTGGCTTCTTAATTTATCTGAGAAATTAATATTGAATATAAATATTGACTTTGCTGAAGATTAGAACGAGGCTATATTTCCTTAAATGTACCCCAGAGCTAATATCATTTTAATCCTAACCTATAGAGCATTCAAAGAGCAATAATTTCATTCACTGTTTCCTGAGATTCTAGTCACCACACCTCTCCTTTCGAACCTCTCTCCTCATTCTGCACACATGTGCAACTGCTATATCAATCCGCATTCAGTCATCTCTAACAATCACACCAGCTTAACTGAACCATATTACGTCCGTCAATGACAATCTAACTAATATCCATGAGCGGTAGAGTTGTTGCCGGTTTCGACCTTCACTCTCAAAGCCAGTCATGTGTTTGAGAAATGGTGCGAGCTAATTTAACAGTCAAGGCTACAAAATAATCAGAGAAGAAATGACGGAAACAAAGCGGGTAAAGTGGAAAGATAGTTGTTTCTTTTAGCATTCCCTCTTGAATATTTGTCATAAAAAACATACCTCCTTACACTATAAGCAATGATTTCCAGTTTTAATTTTCTAATCCTCTTTGTGAACCATCATCCGTCTAAATAAGTGAAACAAATAATCTAATCGAAATTATAAATTAACAAGATTACTGAGGTCTCTTAATGTCCTTTAGATTCCCAGAGCTGTCTGTCGCTCTTCTATCAGGATACATTCTTTGACAGCGAAGAAAGGAATGAAGGACGAAAACACAGTTCTGAACCAGGTATTTACTGACACCGCTAAAGCTAAACCTGAAACTGGGAAAAGAAAGCAACACAGAAAAGGTCACAGTTCTTCTTCTATCAGAAAAGAGAATGTGTCCTTTTTACACCTCAGTGTGAAGTGCTGCAAGGGCTCCTGGGACAATGATCGCAACAGTTTTATGGCTCTTTGCCTGAAAAATTTCTACAAATCAGGTGCCAGAACTGGGAACTTCACAAAGAGTGGACTGAGGCTGGAGTCAGTGTATCAAGAGCCATCACATACAGACAGGTCCAGGTAATGGGCTACAAGTGTTGTGCTCATAGTGTCGAGCCACCCCTAAACAATAGACGATGTTAAAAGCATCTCACTTGGGCTAGGGAGCAAAAGAACAGGACTGTTGCTCAATGGTTCAAATTTCATTTGAAAATCAAAGTCCCCGAGTCCAAGAGTGATCTGTGAGGCACAGAATCTGAGATGTTTGAAGTTCAATTTTTTCAGTTTTCACTGTCAGTGATAGCTTGGAGTGTCATGTAATCTGGTACTGTTGGTCCACTGTCCTTTATCAAGTCAACGCTGTCAGCTGTCTACCATGGAGATTTAAGAGACCTTCATCTGCTGAGAAGCTTTATGGGGATACTGGTTTCCTTTTCACCTGTCCACAGTGAAGCCAAAAGTACCAGAAACTGGTTTGCTGACCATAGTATTACTGTGCTTGATCATTTTTAGTCATAGTTTTAGTCGACAAAATTAACACTGACCTAGACTTCACAACAGCCCAGCATTGCCATAGTGCATAAATAAACATAATTACCCAGAAGGTCAACATTTCTGTATTGTACAAAATGTTTAATATTTTTGATAGTCTAATATTTTGAGACTGTGGATTTTTGTGAGCCATAATCATCAAGATTACCCCAACAAAAAAAAAAAAAAAATTACTTTGTAAGAGACGAATCCAGTATATATGGAACCTTTACTTCTTGAATTAAATCAAAGCGAAAAATAAACATTTTTCATGATATTGTAACTATTGAGACGTACATGCATGTCTAAATGACTCAGGCCAAAGGGGAAACATACCCCTGTTTTGGAAGGACTTCACCAAATGATCAAGGTGTGAAAAGACCCTTAAACTGATGAGTATTTTGGTCAATAGATAAAGAAAAACACAGTCTAAAAAGCTACCAAAATTAAGACTTATTAGCACTTACTTTGGCTCGAAAGACCTTTCTATACTTATCACCCCCTGCTTGCAACTCCTGCTTTATGGATTGTTAATGGAGCTTTACATACATAATATAAGTCTCAGAGCCTGTTTGACATGCCAGCGGCTACAGCAGACTTCACCACAACCACGCTTGTTGATCTCATCTCCTACTCTTTCTTCTCTCTTCTCTCCCCCTCTCTCTCACTCTCTTGCTCGCCCTCTCAGCTGCTATTATTTATTCAGTTTGTTTGGCGGGACTCAGTAGCCGCGGCAGCCCCGGCCTGGCAGACCTATCGAACTGTGGCATAATAGATGTAATACATCAATGCGTTTGAGCTGAGAGCCTTTAATTAGGCCTTCCTGCTCGTTTCATCAATCCCCCCCACCCCCTTGCCCTCCTGGGATTTGGAGCGGGGGGGGTGTTGGCGGGGAGAGATACAGAGGCCTCCTGCGCTGCATGTGAATCACTGCACCTCCACCTCCCCAGCCTGCTCCTCTGCCCCTTCAGTAGACTCTTTTGTCCCTGAAAATCTCTAACCCCTCAGTCTCCTGTCCTTCTTTCCACCCAGCCCTCTGTCACTCATGTCTGCAGGGTCAGACAGCATCAAACGGTAATCCGCACCTGACCGTCAATAATTAAAAACGCGCCCCTCTTCAGGATTTAAAAAGAAGGGTCTTTCTTTTAGGAATCAGCAGGGATGTTCAACATGACTGGCTTTGAAAACGGAGGAGTTTGTGTGTGCGCATACATGCCTGTGAGTGTGTGTTTCTGTTAGTGTGCAGCCATGACCTTGCTCCCCAGGTGCTGTTGAAATGTGTCATGTTAAATAAACGCCAAGCAGGACCCAGCAGTGACCAGCGGCACCACTGCAAACACAGACCAATCTCCTGCTGATTTTGCCTTTTTTCTGTTTACCATTCCCCGCCGCTCGCATTTCACATGAATCATAGCGACAACATTTGACATTTACCACAAGTTAAAATATGAGCACACCAGAGCACATAACTAAGAGGCCGCCAGCACCAGAGGCGGAGGCTGATCTAAGTAAGCCCTAAGTGAGGATGACTGCTGTGCTTTTAATGCTGTATGCCAGAACATTGATTATATTCACACCTATGGAGACGTTTTAGATTGCTTTTGTTATAGAAGAACAATAACTGCGACTAGAATTCAATTCATGTGACTTTGCTTATCAAGAATACTGTTTACCCAAGAAGAAATGTTTATCCGTACGAAGACTATCTGTAGTCTTGTCCCTGTGTAAATGCTTATGTCTATGCAAGGCAAATCTGTATGTAGCACTGTGTTCTTGCATTTCTTAAGGGAGTATTGAGGGGAAAAAACTAAATTGAGATTAAGTTAAAGCCAAACTAAGGCTAATGCCTGTTAAATAACATCCGCATTAAGTGCAGATTCTGTCCGTATTTGTATACTTTAGGTTGCTTAAAGGACTTTACTAGCACACAGCCAAAAGTTTGGTCCATGATGTAGTAAGAAAAGAAATACGATATTTATGATGGTGGAAATGTTAGTTGGAAATATGCTGTTTGCAGCCACATGAGCCTAGTGACATGTATGTCAGTACTTTAAAGCTCTAGGTCTGGGACAGGCGACTCTCAGTATCAAGAGGGCAATTTTAATTTTATTGTCAGTACCAAAGGGCCAGATTGCCTCAGATTGATGGATATTCTAAATCAGGGGTTCTCAACTGGCCAGACATGGGGATCCACCTCCACCTCCTTAAGAGATATGGCGACCCAAATTCTTCAAAATGTTCAACCACTTAAATGTATTCAATGAAAAATGCTACAATTTGGACCATAAATTGTTCGTTTTAAAAAGCACATCATTACAGGACAAGTATGCATACATTTTATTTTACGTGATTATTTAAAATTCAGCAATTTTATGAGGAACTTCGAAATAACCTTGAAAAAAACAACTTTCTTATCTAGGAGAAGGAAATAAATACATTGAAAAAAAAAGACTGGGGTAAAAAGACTGAAATTTACTTTCCATAACAAGAAAACCTAAAAAAAATGTATAGATATTCTGTATGTCCACTATGACCGTTATACGTCACAAACTTTTTGCCCGCATGTGTTTTTTCCAGGCACACATTCTTGACCCACTTGAAACAGCTTTGCGATCCACTTTTGGGTCCTGACCCACCATTTGAGAACCACTGTTCTAAATTTAACCATTGTTAGGCCTTTCAGACCGGCAGGGCTTTGTGACAGTTTCGGTTCTTGAACCTAAATTTGAACCGGCAGGGGCGTTCAAAAAGTTGAGAAGTTGGTTCTCAACTGGAACCAAAAATAGTTGGTTCTTACTTGGGAATCGTGACATCATCACTGGGCATATCACATTCTAGGTTGTGAAGACGAGCAGAAACTAAAGAAAAAGTCTGCTGGGGAGAAAAAAATGTTTGGTTGGGATCTGGGCATCGACAGAATTCCAGGTGAAGCTGGAAAGTAGCACAAGGAAGAGGAAGTTATATGTCAAACTTGCAGAAGAGATGGCAAAGGCTGGATTCACCTGAACACCAGACCAAAAATTAATAAACTCAAGAAACTGAAGAAGGAATACTGAGACAGCATTAAAGACTTGGGCAAAGTGGAGCTGGAAATGGTGATGCATGTCCATCATGTCCTCCCTCTTTGGTTCTGCTTAAACTGGTGTGAATGTGGACTGGTTCGCCAGAAAGCATAAAGGTTCTGAGTCTCCATAACAGAACCAGAACCGTGTTTGTCTGAAAACACCCTGATATTACCAATAATTTAATGGATGAATAATATGTTGCTTTCATTATCATTTATATAACACTAAAATGAACCATTTTTTGACTCAAGTGCAAATAGAAACAGTCGATATAATGAGATAAACGGAGTTAAAGCAAGGCTAGGTTTAGTTATGTTTAGTTACATGTCATTTTACTTTGTTTTTAAAGAAACTGACCTAAATGAATTAAATCCGCATAAGAGGAAAAAGAAAGCAGAAACCAAAATAAAAGAGATAAATAATCAAATTAAAAATTAAGTAAAGAAAAACACAATAGAGCAGAAAAGAAATAAAATATACCTTACAAAAAATAAAAATAAAATAAATCAAGAAGTTAAATATACTTCGTTTTTTTTTTAAATAGATAAAAAGACAAAGGATTAATTATATTAAAAATAAATGAAAAATAAAATTAAAACATTAGAATATATTTCAGAAGAAAACCTTGCAGCCTATAAAATACGCTACAGGGAAAAGGGAAAGAAAGAACTGAATCAAAAAAAAAAATCAAAGATATACATATATATATATGTATGTATGTATATATGTATATAACTATAATTTGACATATAATCAAGAAATAATAATGGGCTTTACTATTTTTTCAGGTTTTCTGTAAATCAGTAAATTTGAAAATTCATGGATAACAACAATAATGATATTTTAGCATTAAAAATATCATTTGGGTTAAAGTGCTTCTACATATTGGTGTATTAACCATTGCAGAAACATAAGAAAGGATTTTGGTAATTACCAATGCTGTTAATTTAGGGCAGCTGTGGCATAAACCTTACTTTGGGTGGTGGTCTAATAAATTTGTTAAGCACTGTATATTCATGTGTACAATCCCTACACTTTACAAAAAAAAAACTCTTCTCACAGATAAACTGATGAAGGGAGACAAAAAGTCTTAAGGAGTCTTGCACTGAGTGGCTTTCAAGAGGCCAGTTATGCCTCTTTAACTGCTTTTCTCCCTTGTTTTGTCCTAAACATTTTTTTCATGGAAATGGTAAAACTGTGTTAACCAAATAAACCTTTGGGGTGTAAGCAACCAAGAAATTATGTACTGTTCTGAAAGAAGCCTGTTCTACAAGCTGGCTCTTATAGGAAATTCCTTCTTTTCTACTTTTGTTATATGATACACATTTTAAAAGGGAAACTGGTGTCAAAAGATGAGCAGTTTGGGAATGAAAAGACAGATTCTTGTTACTGAGCTGAGCCAAATGGTCAAGATTTCTTAAAAGAAGATTTCCCATTGCAATGAGTGAGGCTGGATGGATATCAGCTGTGAAAGCACATGGAAAAACAGGGTGAATTGTACCAGAGACCCCACAAACCATGTTTGACCCCCCTGCTGCCGTTACTCTGTTGGTTTTTTTAACCTTTTGCTCGACTGTATCTCTACTTCTGGGACTCAAAAGTACCTCAAAATGTTCCACAGGTTGAACCGCTGGTAGACCCACAAACAGCACAAAAATGTTGGCCTTTTGATTGTGCTTCTTTGACATTGTCTGCATTCATCCTATTACAAGAAGGAAAAGCTGGAAGCTAAGAAGAAAAAAATCTAAAAAAGCAATAGTATCAGCTTGGTATTTTGGTGACTTACCTTCAGAAGATGAAGAGGAGCAGCTCAACAGTTAAGAAGCGCAGGGCAATTTCAATGTCAGGATGCACTGTGCCAGCAAACATCCTGCACAAAGTGTTTGAATATATCCTAAAGCATGTTTTTTAACCAACATCAAGCATTTGAAAGTGAAGTTAAAGGTGCTGCCTGCTCTCTGCTCCAGAGTGATCAATAACTTAGCCTGAGATTATAACATAACTCTCAGATGGGCTTTGCAAGCTTTCATAAAAAAGGGAAAAAAAATCTTAAAAGGTGATCCTACTCTGTGAAACCCTTTCAAACACGGAGGTCACTTTAAAAAAAAGTCTACTCCACGTGATGAATGGAAAATATTCACAAACACATACAGCAGTTTGCATTAGCAGTGCTGGGCTGTATTTTACTATAATGTATACAATAAGAGGCAAATTGTATACGTGTATAGCATGACGCTCATTCACATTCACATACATTGTTTAGATTGAAGGCCAAACAGATGAAACACTGAGAAGTATATTCAGAAGAGGAGCAGCCTTGGAGGGCCTGCAGATCAGAGGGCATCACTTGAACGTGTTACATAGCTGCTGAATTTCCTCATTGCCTTATAAAAGTAACAAGGCCTCAATGTGGCTGTTACTCCATGGTCATAGAACTTGTAATAAGACAAGAAGTAGAAGAAGACATACTTTAAGAAAGTTTTGAAGCCACGTTAATGTAACAGCACTTTAGTCCCATCAGATGTGTGCTCCAGAACAGCATAGGGTATGAAATAGATTTAAGATTTGGATAAACACACTTGGCATGGGCTTCATAATGAACAGCAGATGGTATCAATCTGATATCCATCTTGTCAAGGATAGAAATCACTCTTTGCTAAAATAAACACAACAAATAAGGCCACGTGTGCAGACGCCTGTATGCACATACAGCCTTCACTGGTGTATTATAAATATTATATAGTACCAACACCAAATGATGAACTGCCCACAGTCTGTTAATTCCACAGAAGCTAATCCCTTCAGTCTTTTGCTAATATATCCATTACATGAGTGATGCTCCCATAAGCCTGCCCTAGTCAGTAAATAATTCTGGTTAATTAAAGCCAAGACATCCATCTTTGCCTCGCCTTTGTGTGCACACTCTGCAAAAGGCATGTTCTATTAATAAAACGGTGGTTATCACCAGTGTTGATGTAGTTTCAAACCTGTTAATTAGACTGTAGGATTCAAATGGAAATTAACAGCCAATACTTCATTTGAAAGGGGGGAAATGACACTTTATTTCCATGATGGTACACCCCTCAGGAGGCAGAGCAGCAGGGGATGGCTAGTGTGAAACAGACAGACTGAAGTAAACTTTTATTGTTTTCTGTAAATAGATGTCCATGTCAGTACGCAGCATCTGCTAGGGGGTGATCGGTAGTTAATGATCGGATAAAGGGGGCCCGAAGCAACGTTTGAATAAACACCAGTAAAACTTGTTTACAGCCATTAGTTCTATTTTGACATTTGTTACTCCAAAAGGATCCTTATTTGAATACAAAGCTAATGTCACATGGTGAAATGAAGAACACTCGAGTTGTTTTTGCACTCTTTCTACAGTCCATTTAGCCCCTCAGAAAAAAGAGGGAGCATGTTTGTTTGAATGGGAGAGAGGGTTTGTTAGCAAGCACTTGACCTTTGGTGATATCCTGTATATTTGTTCCAAATTTCCATTTAATTTTAACAAATAGGAAATTACACAGACACAGCCTTATTTTTTTTTTCCTATTAAATAGCACATTAATTTCAAACACATCAAAATGTTGATATTCTAACTAGCATGAGACATTTCCCTGTAGACCAGGACCTAAATTGATAATGTCCCTAGGGCATCACTCCAAATATGATTATACACTGCTTGTGAAATAATTAAGTGTGGGAAACACATTAGGGTCTTTCTGTCTCTCTGAACAACAAATTAAAACATCCATCTTTCCAGCTACCCATTCAAATGTCTGTCTGTCTGTCTGCATAGATGTGTGAGTAACATACAAAACTGCAGGCACCTTTTCTTTGACTGATAAGGCTTCAGGACAAAGTATGAAAATCTGTGTCTCATTGTTCACTTAATTAGAAACATTTCAGATGATCAGTAGTTATGCCTTAATATTTTTAATCATTTCAAGTTAGGATTTTAACCTGACACACCAGATACACTGCTTCATACAGTGCCTATAAAAAGTATTCACCCCCTTGGATGTTTTACCCTTTTATCGATTTTTTTTAATTAAATAATCATGGTCAATGTAATTTGGCTTTTTTTTTTTTTTTTTTTTTTTTTTTTTTACAAAAACAAAACTCTAACTGGAAGATCCAGTCACTGGTTGACCTGCATTCCTGGCTACCATTACACAACAAGGACAAAAGAACACTCAAAGGAACTCTGAGAAAAGGTTACTGAAAAGTATAAATCAGGGGATGGATACAAAAAAAATGCAGAGGCACTGAACATTCCCAAGAGTTTATTTAATCCATCATAATCAAAAATTGGAATCAGATCAGGCCTAGATCAGGCCGCCCTTAAACTGAGTGACCGTGCAAGAAGGAGACTAGTGAGAGAGAGACACCTATGATTACTCTGTAGGAGTTACAAGCTTCAGCAGCTGAGATGGGAGAGACTCTGCATACAAGAACTGTTGCCCAGGTTCTTCACCAGTCAAAGCTTTATGGGAGAGTGGCAAAGAGAAAGCCACTGTTAAAGAAAACTCATATTAAACAAACTAGAGTGCACTAAAAGGCATGTGGGAGATTCCATGGTCAAGTGGAAGAAAGTTCTTTGGTCTGATGAGACCAAAATGCTTTTTGGCCATCAGACAAGAGGCTGTGTTTGGCAGATACCAATAACTGCACATCACCACAAACACACCATCCCCACTGTGAAGCACAGTGGTGGCAGCATCATGCTGTGGGGATGCTTCTTGGAAGCCAGCCCTGCAAGGCTTGTAAAGGTTGAGGGTAAATCCCAGAGGATAATCCTATTCAGTCTTAAAGAAAACTACGGTTTGGTAGACGATTAATTTACCTGCAGGACAATGACCCTAAGCATACAGCAAAAGCTACACACAAGTTTAATGTTCTGTAATGGCTAAGTCAAAGCCCAGACTGTTTTAATTTGAAATTAAAGAGGGTTTTTTTCTTGTAAACAAGAATGCTAACACTAGCCGCAGAAATAAACTGTAGAAATTATAGCCTGATTCTAAATAGATTTTGCTATTTCAATTGCTTTTCTTAGATGGCTCCACCATCGTTTGGCTTCGTAACGTCTCTTGAGAAACCAATGAGTGATGTGACTAAGATTGCGTTCGTTATTATACTGTCTGTTTGACTGCAGACTTAGACCATCATTGAGGTGTTAGGCTTTGAAGCATGCAAACATTTACTAGTATGAACGGAACATAAATAAAGCATATGGCATTGGATTCACCATTCAACACCAGCATGGATGCATGTGAGAAACTGTGGAAGTGCATTCCAAAGTAATCAAAGAGTTCTCTGATGGACAGGCTGTCATCCCCCTGATGTGGCAGACGTTTAAATCGGCAGATTTCTGATTGTTATTTTGATAGAAAGCAGCTCCCTGTCTCATTTTAGAAGAACAGTTCTGTTTCCACTTTCAGCAGACTCCATATTCTGTAGAAACTAGTGTAATCATTATCTTCCATTTTTAAAAGTACAGAATTATTCACATAATTTATCCTACACAGTCATAATTTTAGAACTGTACTTAAATGTGTGTCCTGCAGAACTGTGATACAAATGAATGTTATTATAAAACAACCTCTCTGTATGACAGCAATCAGCAATCAGCAGTTTTAAATGCCAATATGTCTAAAAATTAGAAGCCATTTTCTCATACTGATGACGCTCTCCACAGGGAGGAAGGTGCTAATGGAAGACTGGGCAGGGAGCCTTATTCAGAGTTACACAAAAGTCATGTCAGGAAACAATTCCCTTTGCCTACACTCTCCAGACACTTAAAATTCATAACTGTTCTTTTATTTTATGTATTAACTATTGAAAAAATGATAGATTCTCATGCATAAGATTTCAGGTTTTAGGAGCAACTCTCCCTAAATCAAAGGTTTGGATGTAATAAAAGACAGCACTGTGAGCTAAATCTGCACAGCAAAGTAAATCTAAACTTATTGTCTGAGAACATCAGCAGGAAATGCTTACTGCTACCTGCCAGAAATTCTGATCTTAATCCAGAAGAAGTGCGGTGATAGTTTAATCCAGGATCTTGTTACCTTGCCTTCACCATATTAGTTTATTTCCCTATTCTAGTCAATGTCATGCTGCTCATTTACAGGAAGAAAAGGTCAAAAGGTGGGGAGATGGAGTTCATTGTTACCTGTGGAGCTTAGGTAACAGGTCATGCTGCTTATGGCCAAAAGTAATTGTAGTCCATCTCAAGTCAGCAGGAAAGCAAGAAAGAGTTACATATGTGGAAATATACTAGTAGTGTCTGGCCATCATTTTCTTAGTAAACACAAGACACCTCTGCCCTTAGTATAAAGATCCCTAAACTCAGTTAAGCCCTTAGCACTGGCCCCCACAAGTCGTCTGTGCAGACTGATGGACAGCAAGAGGCCAGCACTTCACCTAGGTTGTGGGTGTTCGGTTCCCGTAGTCTTACAACACCTCCAGAGGGCTGAACAGTGATTGTCAGTGATAGCATGCTAGCTTTCGCTGCCTTCCATGCCAACACAGAGACATACTTTATCTTATCTACAATAGCATTACCACCTTAAAGAGACACAGGCTCCATACATAGAGCTCAAAGTAGTGATAACGATATACTATATACCCTAACATAAGTCATAGCTGCAGCAACAAAGGACCATAAGCTATGCATCGACCTTATCTACAAAGCTAGGTTAGCTTTAGCTGTGTTTGCTAAAGTGTACATTTTTAAAGCTAACTTAGCTTAAGATAATAGACCTGCTTGGAAAAATCAACTGACATCAGTCACAGTGTTACCCTGATGACCACTCAAAAGTCACATTTTTACCTTGATGACCACTCAAAAGTCACATTTTTACCCTGATGACCACTCAAAAGTCACATTTTTACCCTGATGACCACTCCACAGTCACATTTTTTATCCTGATGACCACTCAAAAGTCACATTTTTACCCTGATGACCACTCCACAGTCACATTTTTTACTCTGATGACCACTCCACAGTCACAGTGTTACCCTGATGACCACTCCACAGTCACATTTTTTACCCTGATGACCACTCCACAGTTACAGTGTTACCCTGATGACCACTCAAAAGTCACATCTTTACCCTGATGACCACTCCACAGTCACATTTTTACCCTGATGACCACTCAAAAGTCACATCTTTACCTTGATGACCACTCAAAAGTCACAGTGTTACCCTGATGACCACTCAAAAGTCACATTTTTACCCTGATGACCACTCAGCAGTCACATTTTTACCCTGATGACCACTCCACAGTCACATTTTTTACTCTGATGACCACTCCACAGTCGCATTTTTTACTCTGATGACCACTCCACAGTCACAGTGTTACCCTGATGACCACTCAAAAGCTACATCTTTACCCTGATGACCACTCCACAGTCACATTTTTTACCCTGATGACCACTCCACAGTCACATTTTTTACCCTGATGACCACTCCACAGTGACAGTGATACCCTGATGACCACTCCACAGTCAAATTTTTACCTTGATGACCACTTCACAGTCACATTTTTACCCTGATGACCACTCAAAAGTCACATCTTTACCTTGATGACCACTCAAAAGTCACAGTGTTACCCTGATGACCACTCAAAAGTCACATTTTTACCCTGATGACCACTCCACAGTCACAGTGTTACCCTGATGACCACTCAAAAGTCACATCTTTACCTTGATGACCACTCAGCAGTTACATATTTACCCTGATGATGGATGATGGAGGGGCTTTACAGTTGACTCATGTCATATGTCTGTAAACTGCTACTGGATACCTTGAATATCCCTCTGGATTTAAGTATCTGTTTATCTATCTATCTGTCTATCTCTGTCTGTCTGTCTATCTAACTATCTGTCTTACTTGTTTTTCCACTTTTAGCTATGTATCAAAAGGGTAGTCTTTTGTCATTAATTTAGACACTTCAGCATGACACTTCATCTATTTGCTCTAAGAGTGTAAATTAGATGTCTTTCAAACAATCTTGATCCATGTAAGAGGGTTTTTTGCCATACTTTTCTGTCTCCTTCTTCTAGATACAAAACATGCATCATGAAAACATGACAAAGTGCAGAGAACTTTTGGAAAGGTTCATACTGTACTGACAACCACTTGCTAATTCCAGACAAACAAAAATAAATGTAAACTCAAGATTTTTCAGACTGATTAGAAAAAAGTAGAAAGTTTTGTGCTTTGTTTAAATGTGCTGTAATTCCCATATATTTCTCTCTAGGGAATAACACACAATTTGACATGCAGAAAAAGGCAGACGAACAACAAAATGCTGTAAACTATTCATGAAACAGCTTCAACATTGGAGTTCTTTCATCACCACAACAGCAGACGTGAGTCATATCAGCTTGAATGCCAGTTAGAAGGATTTGTCAACTCCTTTAAAGTGTCCATCATACTCATGGTAGATTGTTTCAACCCCTTCTTCTGAGTTCAGTTTGTCTGTATTAACCATTTAATGGTGACATGTTGATTTGTCTAATGTATAACAAAATCCTTTGTTGCACTTTTTTGACTGTCTCTTCTGCTGGCCCAGACAATACAATATCAATGTGTTTTAGCGTAGAAAATAAGCTGCTAATTGTCCCGAAAAAAAAAAATTTGCTTTTGTTGTTGGACTATTCATGCTCCTTTTTTATGCAGTGATATCAAAACACCTATAAAGAGAACACATCTGCAGTGAGAGGGAGTCTTTGTTTCCAGCTGTGTTCCTAAGGCACTGTTTTATCTACAAGCCTTGTGATGGAGTGCATGAAAATTCTTGAGGCAATAACCTACAGGGTTTGAAGACCTACACAAATACATTAGAGCAAGTGACGTAAAAGGTGTTTCTAATATTTTGGGTGTTTAAAGGCACAGGATGACACAGGCCTATACGGGAATGTTGATTTCATTGAACAGTTTGATGGTGGTGAAAACCAAACTTGTTGATCTTAATTTTGGACAAAATTGCTGAAGAGAAACAGAAAATATGAGGATAGAAAGTGGGGGAAGTTCTGCACCGCAAACCAAGCCTGCAATTCAAACCTATGGTCTGCATTTAAGATTTATCTTTTGAGCTTTTTGCATTTATTTTAGGGGATGTAACAGTATTTGTATTTGTTCCAAGTCATTAGGGTTTGGGGATCATGGCTCAGTGCATGTAACAAAAAGCAGTTGCATTTAACAGTATTTACCCACCAATAGGTGGCAGTAAGGCTCACAAGTGCTGCTATTGAACAACCAGCAAAGAAGAGAAAGCAGGCACAACAAAACACATGAAGAAGAAAAGTTAGCTTCAGTTGCAAGAGCAGCAGAGAAACGACACCACTGGCTTCTCCTCCCTCTCGTCCTCTTTGGGCTGCTGGCTTGTTTTGTGACCAATAAAATTATAGGGCAGCAGATAATGTAGGAAATCTGGTCGACTGAGTGGAGATCAACAAATAGGGAAGGAGCCACAGGTTGGACTTGAACCTGCACTGCCTGGAAGGCTAGCTTTCATATACACTCCTGATCAAAATTTTAAGACCATTTGAAAAATAGTCAGAATTTACATTTTGCACTGTTGGATCTTAAGAAGGTTCAAAGTAGAGGCTGTTCTTCAGCTGATCAAAAGTTTAAGACCACAGCTCAAAAAACCCAGAAAAACCCCTCAAAACAGAAATAAAAGTGCTCCTGGTGCTCCCTTGCAAAGTCCAAATGGACAATTTGGTGGTGTTGAAGGAGATGAGGCCTTTTTTTTTTAAGCCTTTCCTTTGCAGACGCCGTCTGATGTTATTGGGCTACAGTCGGCAACAGTAACGGCCTTAATTTGGGTCAAGGATCGTCTCGTGTCTTGACGGACAGCCAATTGGATCCTCTGGTTCAGTGGCAGTGAAATTTTTTTGGTCTACCACTTGACTTTGTTGTTCCATAACCCTCGGGATGTTTTAAGAAATTCAAAATGACTGTCTTACTGCATCCAACCTCAGCAGCGATGGTGCATTGTGAGAGGCCTTGCTTATGCAACTCAATAATCTGACCACGTTCAAAGACAGAAAGCTTGTTTGTCTTTGCCATCAGGAGGTCATGACAGTATGAATACCTGACAGAAAATGATATAATATCCACATTTTTGCTTTTAAAGGCTGTGGTCTTAAATTTTTGATCAGTTGATGAACAGTTTATCTCAGTTTAATTGCTGTTTTCAATAAATAGCTTACTCATATTTTTTGTGTCTCGCTCCCATTTCTTCTTTTTACATATTGAAGTTCTACTTAGAACCTTCTTAAGATCCAACAGTGCAAAATGCAAATTCTTGCAATTTTTCAACTGGTCTTAAAATTTTGATCAGGAGTGTATTGAGCACAGCCTAATCGCTATGCCTCTGTAGCCTTTATTATATGTCAGCTGAAGAGAGACAGGAAATGTGGGCTCAGAGAGAGGGGCAATGACATACACTACACAGCATCAGGATTGCCAGATAAACCTTAAACCAGTGCAACAATGTGCTGCCTTTTCTCTTGCTTTTAACCGTGTATTGACCCTTGTATGAATGATGCTCTCCAAATATACTTGCCTTGCCTTGTCTTGCCTGTAGGATGCACTTAAGTAAGAAAAGCAACATGTCCATAGACCCTAAGACTTATCTAACAAAATGAAAAAAGCCTTCTAAATTTAAAACACAAGATTTCAGTTGAAAAAGCCTAGCATTTATTAAATTGCTATATGAGGTGAGCAGCTTTTTCCTGTGTCTTTCATGTTATTATCTCAACCCTGAAGAAGAGCAGTACACTTCACCATGGGAACAAAATGTGTCTGTTTAACACAATAAAGAGGGGGCTAAAAGACTCCCAGCCTCTTTCCTAATGAGCCTTGTAAGACCTCTTGCTGTTTGATGTCTAGGGCTGTTTCATCCAGCACAGACACCAGCTCCATTGCCCCCTCACCCTCTCTGTCCGAGGAGGGAACTGGCAGCCTGGCACCTCTCTGCCCTGAGTCCACCACCCACCAGGCCCAACCATGTTCTCCACTTCATTTACCTTATGCTCCGCTTCTCTGCCAGACCAAGGCCAGAGGCCACAATGCAGACAGATCTGCACCTGCAAGGTAGCACCTCTTGGGATTAAAGCAGGCAGTTAATTTTTTTTGCCTTTTGACAGGGTGTTTTTTAAATTTTCCCTGCCAGCGTAGGTTTGTTCAGGAGCTCTCTCTGGACCTTTGTCTAGTGTGACCTATCAACGCCATATGGGCACAGTTCCCACAGCTCCCTTTAACCTGTGATAATGTTACAGAAAGGAGAGCTGCTGTAAAATGCTTTATTGTGCTGCATATTATTTCCTACCATGTTATTTTTAATGTAATTTCACAGCGAACAGTTGGAAGAGCAGTTTCTGCTAATGGCTATTGTTTTTAGCTGAGTTTTCTGACATGCACTCACTGGTTTCATGCATTCAGTGTGAGTTAAACCTGAGGCAAGAAACTCGAGAGATTTTCACATAAAAGTTCTGGATCTGTGGACGCTACACAGCAAGTACAGACAGTGAGCTTGTGCATCGTAGCAACTTCCAACTTCAAAATGTTTTTCTTCAAAGTAAAAGACAAAAGAGAGCGAATGACTAAACAGAGTATTTTGAGGCGAAAGAGAAGCTACATATTTGTTGTTGGTTTCATGAAATATGGGTTAGTAGTGAGTGTAGCACATCAGATAAAGAACCACTCAGTGTTAAGATCACATTGATGCTGGACAACTTGAATGAAACACGACACCACTGTATAGTAGCGCTGTCAACAGGTGAGGCAGGAAACTGTTTGGGGACTCAGGCTGGTAGGGGACGAACTTAAATATTCTGTAACAGTCCGGATTGGTCAGTGTTCACTGTAAGGTTGTCAAAATGTTTGATACTTTCATATTTTATTGATACCACATACTTTAAATGATAATGTGTGGTAATTTTACATTCACAGTACAGAATGTACCAAAGTTTTAGTTAAATTACTTTTAAACCATCATAGCCACTTGCTTTTGTTCTCTTGCAACCTGTCATTGTGTTCTTCTAATGATGCTACCCATGCCTTTGTAGCCCTTACAGAAGCTTTTCTACTGAGCCTGGAACTTGGGTGACTTTCCAGGATCTTTAAAGATGAAATCAAAACCAGTTCAAAGAGACGGATCTTTTACGTGAACGATAAGAGCCGCATCCCATTTGAGAGCCATTTTATACAATTATTACTTTTATCATTTTTATACAGATTTGTGTGTGTCTGTGTTTTATTTGATTGATTAGTACGGATGATGTTTTCTCCTCTACCACAGGTTTACCATGCAATAGGGACTCATGTTTGATGGTATAATATTAATATTTTATGTCAGGTGTGCCAATGAGCAGATTTTGAAAAATAATGACTTGATATTTTCACCTATTTTTGAAAGTGAGCATAGTTGTAGTAAAATATCAGCCATATGTTATGACATTGTTCAAACTGGCAGGTCAAATGAAGCCAAACTGGTAGCCAAATGCAGAGCTGTTTGGGAGCCGAAAGAGCCGTCTCTTTTTGCTGAGCTGAGCCAAATGATCCAGATCACTGAAAAGAGATGGAATTCCCATCACTACACAGAACTAAACCACAGTGCTCTCTGGAAACAGACCATACATGAGTGTTGTGTGAAATAGTTATGTCTAAGCTTTAGACAGAGGCATTTTTTCAATCCATGTCAGCTGCTGTTCCACCATGACTTTTTTAACATTTTTTTGGCCTAAATATTTAACTATATTTGGGATACAAAGGTAGCTAAAGAATTTGAGAATGCTTTTATTTTCACACTTTGAACACTTGGTATAGTCTTAAACAGTACAAAACATGGAATTTTTGGTAGTTTCCAACGGGAGTTCTCCACTGCAGTATGATGTCATCTGCAAAGAATCTATATGGCATTCAGGGTGGGAAGTGTCTTTTGTCCCACACTTAATTCTCGGACTGTTTTGAGTGTGTAAGTAGTACATGCATTGTAGTGCTCTCAGCGTAAATGCAAGTCTCTAGTACAGAAGTATGCATTTTGAACACAACTTCTATCAATGTACTGCTAAGCGCTGCGTGTATTATTTGGCTTAAACCCAGGTTTGTCAACATGAAGGGGCTGGTGTTATAAACACTCCATAACCAGTTGCCTTGGCAAGGTGAATCTTTTACATTAAGGGCCCACAAGACTCTAGAAATTTCCCACTGCGTGGTTACATGCTTAGATTTGGTTTAATATGTGAAGTGTAGCATATTAAAGAAGCTAAATAAAGAGTGTTATCTCATCTCTGGCATGCATACCACTAACATGACAAGCTGTTTCCTGCTGAGAGGTTACAGTTTTCACACTTCATCTGTTTAAACAAAAAAAGACATTTCGGTAAATTTGCACGTTTATCACTTCTTTAAGCATGTTGTGTGTTGTTGCATTGATTTGTCTTTGTTTCAAGGTTAAAATAGACATTATCTTTAGTGCATTGCTGCAAACACGTCTCCTCTCTTTCCTATTTGCAGTCAAATCATGTAAATTCTAGCAGCTCCCCATCACCCCGCCCCCCTTGCTTTTTAACCTCACTAATTATCACCTATGTTTTAAATCAGCAAACACAAGATAAACGTACAAGGTTAGAAAGGTTGGAGCATCAGGTTTGTCTTTAAAAATTGCCATTGTGCTATATGTTTGATGCCAGTTAGCACTAGAGCACTCAGGAAATTTCAACAAGCAAAAGTGGTGCCATGCAATGAGAGATTACACTAATCTGATTTAATCTGGTTGTCATGAAGGTTTAACCCAACAGAAAAAAAAGAAAGCTCTGAGACAGGTTTTTTTGTTTTCTGCTTCTTCGTAAATGCAGCAGTACTTAACTAAATGACAACAGTAGAGGCAGCAGAGCTTTGGCCTTGTTTTAATTGTGTAACTTTGGTGATTGAAAGGTTAAAAAGTCTTCATAGTGATTGGATCAGCAAACAGTATGAGAAGGAAAACTATATTCATACGCAGCATACTGGGAATGAAAGCTGATATGAAACCAAAACTGAACAGTGAGAAGAGATGTGGTGTCATGATAGGAGTGAGAGGTACAGAGAGACAGTGATAAAGACAGTGTGTGTATGTGCGTGTGAGTGAGAGAGAGAGAGAAAGAAAGACAGAAGTGGGGGGGTTGGGGGGAGTTCTGATCGGAGGGTGAGAAAGCGCTGCATAATGTTATCTGAGCTGGAGAGAGTTTTGTATAGCTCAATGCTGCACTATTCTCTATTTTTGTTACTGAGTGCAGTCACTAAGTTTCTCACAAAACTCCTCACAAACTTTAATGAATGTCTTTCTGTGCGTATGTTGCCTAGCAACTCAAATGGCTCCAGCTGGGAATCCCATTGACTTCATTAGAGAAATTTAAAACAATGAATCGTTAATGTGGTGTGAATAGGATTATCGGCACCACATTTTGTGACCGTAAAGGAGGCCAAGAGTCATCTGCAAAATGTTTTTGATTTCATCTTTTACTTATTTTCATGCAGGTTTACATGATGTTTAAAATGATGATGAACTTTTAGTAAACAGAACTGAAAACTTTTAAGTTAAATTTCTCAAAGTCAGTCTAAGACTCCTGGAAAAAGAGGTTTAAGGTGGAATAGGTCATGATTTTTAAATTAATTAATTAATTTATAGATAACAGAGATTACTAATGGGACTTTTATCTCATCACAAAAAAATACATTTTTCCATTATTTTTAGGAGTGCTTGGTTGTAATGCAGTTCTACTGCCAGACAGCGCTATAGAGCTTTGTAGGGTTTGCCACTATTAAATAACAAAAGAAGAAGCATAACTGACAGGTGACACAACTGAAGCAGTACAAGCTGTAGAGATGCTAAGAAGCTAAGAACCTTTTAATGGAAGATATTATCTATCTGCCTACATTTGTGACATTAATCAGGAATTAAATTATCTTTTTTAACGTGAAGTTATAAAGTAGAAAGTCTAAGGTAAAAATAACATACTCAGATGTCAAATCTGCTGGCCTTTTAATGGCAAGTTCTATCTATCCTATCCAACTACAGGCAAAAAAGCCCCAAAATAATCTTTAAAATGTCTATAAATCACCGCCCACACATCACACTACCTCCACCAAAAGATGTTACTGTATCAATGGAGCAATCAGCATAGGGTTCTTCGCATCTTCTCTACACTCTAACCCTACGATCCAACTGCCATAGGCAGAATCTGGATTCACCACCGATCATAATGTTGCTACGACAAGCACAAATGGGCCTTACAGTGAAGGGCAATCCTAGCAGCCCTCTGAGACCAGAGATTGGCTGCATGCAGTCTGTTTTGGATTATCTGGGCAGATATCATCCTGCAAACCTACTGCAAAGCTGTAGAAGACAGCCCATGGTTCCTAAGTGCTGTTGGTGAGGAAACAGTCTTCCTTGGCATTGGCAGATGAGAAGATTTACCAATCTTTTCATGCGTACCACCCCCTACTCAGCTCTGCTGCTCATCCCACAAATGCATGTTCCTTACACATGTGGCACCATTTAAAAGGGGAATAAACAAGTTTTCCAACAGTGTAAGATTTATTGCCAAGAAGCATTGTTATCTACAGTGATCTTATTTACAAAAGTTCCCTGACCAAGACAGGTAGTAGCACATTTAACAAAGTTTGGCATGAAACATAAAACATAAAAACACAACAGATCAACCAACTCCTGAGTCACAGAGCATTTAGTTATCAGTCAAAATATCTCTGCAGCTTCCTCCACCACCTTTATTCTACTTAAAAAGATATAAAACGACCAGCTCCCCCCAAATTTTCCCACGGTAGATCCCAGGCTGCAGCAGCATATCCAAAGTTCCTTTAACCCATTTAAAGATGCATTTTGGTAAAACAGAGCAAAAGCAATACAATAGCTCAATACAGTTCAAAACAGCCATTGTTGAAATGTAATCTGATGTTAAAAGCAGTTTTACTGGCTTTGGTTCTACATGTTAACAATGTGACAGTGTCACATTTCAAATGATTTGAATTATGGAAAAAATGTAGTACATATCTCCACTGGATAAAATGTGCTTTGAGAAAAATGTTCAGTATGTGCTGAAATTTAAGTTAAACAATCTTTTTCAAAGCGAATCTATCAGCCAAGCAGAGGAGCAGACCTACTGGGACGGGAACAAAGCGGAACAATTGACCTTGCTAATGTTGAATTAGTAAACACAATAATAAGACTCCAGAACTCCCAGAGCAAACAAAAAGCATAAGATCAAGTAATGCTCTTATCCTCCCTCTCTTCTTTTTTTAATCTTTTTATTTCTCTGAGAAATACAAGCAATCCTCGCTGCTTCTCTTGTGAGCTCAGTGAGAGAAAAAGCAACAGCACTTCCCTTTTGGATAAAAAAATATCAGCAAGAACTATGCATTTAAAAACCATTTTTGGATGTTGTACAACATGTTTGCTAAAACACATACTTATATGCTGACATGTATTTTTGTTAGGTTGTCAAAGGAACATTACTTCTGGGACTACCAGGAACTAACCTGCAGGTTACAGATTCAGTGCATCTTATATTACTGTTCAGTCCAACAGAAAACAGTGTCATTTTAGTTCTGTCTCTGTCTTGCATGCCAAAGAAACACAATTTGATGTTACACCAGTCACATTATCAGCTGAGACTCTCTAGCACATGGTAGCAGTGAATGCTAACGTCATATAACAACTTAAAGATATCATTATGTTTGCTGTATATCATACAACTTCACTGAGATTGTCAACAGTTGATCAGTTAAATGTTGTGACTACTAAGACCAAGTCAAACTACAGAGCCTTTCATATACTTGAATGCACAATTTTCTCAACAGGAAGTAATGAGCTTAAATGATAAGTACAGTTGTCATGATGGGCTCAAAGGCCATGGCAAATAGGTAAAACATCAAGATTGTACTTAAACTGGTTGAATGTTCAAAGGAGATGAGATGTGGAGGCAAGCAGTTAGTGGTGAAAGTGTTAGTGAATAAAAAAGTGCATTGTGCATGCATTGTACAGAAAAGGAGGTTAAAGTTAGCAGACAAGGTGTGTACAGAGTCTTTCTGAAAGGTCTAATGTGGAAGTTTTCATAGTAGGTAGGAGCACTTGGCCCAGGTGCTCCCAGTCAGGCTGCCTTGACTGCCAAACATTCCTATTTTATTTACCTAGAACAAAGAGTGAAGAAGCACGGTATGGCAGTCATGGTACAATATAACCATCACACAAAGGACTTTTATAAAGGCTAGTAGTCTGATCCAGTTCAGAAGCTTTACACAGCAGGAAGCCTTTAGACAGTTTTATGAATTCATAACAAGTGGTTTTGTATCAATATCGCTCAGGCCACAGGGCCAGTGTACTTTCAGATGGTAATATTTTCCTGGTTTAAACAAGCCTAAAAAATCAGGAGAAAGTCATGTTTTGTCTGGGGTTTCAATCACAAAAGAAACAAAACTTTATAAAAAAACGGTCCATTTTCTGTTTGTTTTTTTTTCCATTGCATATTTCGTGTTCTTGTTTTAAAGACAGATTTAAAGAATAGGAAATCATGTGACCCATTGGTAATGGTAAACATTCAAAAATAAAAGCTCTCATGTAAAAATAAAAGCCTATAGTCATCCATGGTGTTAAACAATATAATGTGTCAAATTGACTCATACAATGTATTATGAATAATCTTAATGGTAAATGTACTGGTGAATTAATGGACTATAAAAAAAACTATTAAAATCCTGGACTGCTGGAGGTACTTATCAATGTACACAGCATGAGTCAAATTTTCAAATCATGATGTCCTGTTTGGTGGAAAGTTTTATTTTTAAATGTATGTGAAAATACACACATAAGAAGAATTTTTTTTTTCCCAAAATGAAAAAACTGAATAAGAAGAGATTTTTGAGGCTTGTTTCAACCAGGAAATTAAACCATCTGAAAGTACACTGACCCCACAGCTAGTAGGTGTCCTTGGGTCATCCGTGGTGCAATAGTTGAGAGGGTCATCTCTCACCCAATTGGCATTTGTTGATTCAATTCTTCAAACATTGCTTTGTAAGACAATCCAAAGTTTGTCCCAGATGTGTCTGAATGTGTGAATATGATTAAAACCATTTGTTCTCCTAAAGCCATGCTTTAAATGATAATCCTAACTACACACAAATTATTATTATTTAGTAACTGAAATACAGTCATCTTGGTAGTGATATCTTTTTAAGATATTCAACTGAGGTAAATGGATCGTACCTTTAAACAGATTCCAGTGTTAATCTGACAGCCATTTTAGTCTTGGTCTTAAGGATAAAATGATACTTAGTTGAGGTCTCTTTGAGTTATTTTTTACCCTTTACAGTTTTAGTTTTAGCCAATGAAAAATCTAACTTGTAGTCCAGTTTCAGTCCATAAAAAGTGTTTTCCTCAAAACTTTTAGTCAAAATATTTTTTCTCTTTGCCTGAATTTGTGTGTTGCAAGTTTGACGGCATCTCTTTTGTTTGGGCCTCTACACCCCTGGGCATATGCCTGGAGAAGACAATCAGTTTTGGGGCCCTTGGAATATCTACAGCACAACCAGAGGTTTGTGGCAACCCTACCACACCTCAGGACGGTACTGTATTCCATGCTTACTCACCACATTCACCCTTTACTGTACCCTGAAGGTGTAGACTTTATTTTTTTAACAGATTATTTCCCCATCCTCCTGGTAATATAGAGGGACATCCAGAGTATTACCAGCATTGTGTCAATCTTTCTTCCTGCCCAGTGGTGCCCACAGGACCGCTAACTCGCATTTACAAACCTTACTTCAGCTTCAGTTTTTGGCCCAAACATGCCAAAAAGTTTTGCACAGTACTGTAAATTTAAGTTTGTTGTTGTTTTGCTTTTATCACCATAGATGACAAAATGGTGTGGCTTTCGATACTGCTACTGATTAAAATTGAAAGATGATGCACACCTGCAACCTCTGACAAAAATAAATAAAAAGTTGGCAAAAGTTGTAAGTGTTCGAACAGACTGTAATAATTCAAAGAGTAAATCTTATAGTAAAATACACAAAGCACACTTACTCATGAGCACTCACAGATTTCAAATTGAGCACAGTTTTAAACCTACCTTCATGAATGCTCAGTTTAAAGGGTTTTCTCTCTGATGACGGTTTTCCATCTACTTGGGGCATACATCCAGAAATGCAGCTTTTCTTGCTCCAGTGTCACTCTGAGGGATGGTGAAAAGACCGCTGCTGAGAGTACTCTGGTTTGGATCTAATAAGCATGTCTTTTATATACTGAGGTGCAAGGCCATTTAGAGAAGTAGTAAAATCTTATAATCAGTTCTTGTTTGTTGGTAAGCCAATGCAAAGATCTCTGAACAGGCAAAAAGTGTTCAGACTTTCTAGCAAGCTTGAGCAGCATTCTAAATAAGCTGTAATTGCTGTTCAGATGATTATTTTCTTGTAAAACAAACATCAGAAAAGACTTTCCTTAAAACATATTTGATTTTAGGATGCTTTACTGGCTAGTAAACCTGACACATATCAACTACAAACGTGCAACTGCACATGTGTGCTTCACGAGAAAAACACATCAAGGACCTCTCCTAAAAGCATGAAAGTCCTAGTCTTATACTCCACAGTACCTTTAAATGAAGGATAGGCTAAGGCAAGGGTATCTCATTCAGTAATCTCTTTAAAAAGATGTTTGCATATGAATGGGAATCAACTGGCAAGGGATAAGATTTTGGTGTTGGAATCAATCCCGTTTGAGGGGGCTGCGGTAGCATGCAAAAGAAAAACTGCCTAGAGAGCTAAAAGAGGCAGAATGCATTTGAAGGAAAGGAAAAACTGGAACCAATTGCTAAAGACAGAGACACATTTATTAATCTCCAAACAGGTTTCTGCATATAAATGCAGATAAACATCTTTTAACTCCGGCTCCATCAAGGTACAAGCTGGACTGTCAAAAATAGGCAGTAGATGGAAGAGGAAATCTTGGAGAGGAAATAAATAGGAGTTAAACAGGTAACCTTTGGCTAAAATGAAAAACTTGAAAGGTATAATTACTGTCAGAAGATAGCTGATTGGTACCTAGAAGACCTCATATTGGCGTGGATGTGGATAAGTGATAGTCAGCTGTCTATCAATGAAAAGGTAAGGGATTTAATACCCAGCTTTTACTTTTGCTGTCACATGTTAAAGCACCTTTGTCCTTGAGTAAGACAACAAACCAAAAATAGCTCCAGTGTCATGTCAGTGGTGTGTTTTGGTCCTCGCTCTTTCAAGGCAGGGACTGATTTGGTACAAAGTTTACACTTGTGAATACTTCTGTTGGGTATTAAACTTTATTTTGAAGGAAGGATGGAAGCATCCGTGTGAGCCAGTCTGCTTTTGTGTGTATAATACATTTTCCATCCCAGTGCAATTTCAGCTCTGGGCATACTTGAGCTTTCAGTGTTTCTGAATTAATTTGGTTTGTCTTGATTGTAAATAAGGGCTGTGAGGAAAGACTTGGGGCACTAAAATACCCTGAATACACTGGAAGATGCTTGCTTAGTTTTAAAATCATAGACATTTCCTGCAAGGTCACCCATGAAATTGTATTCATCCTCTTCCCACAGACGAGCATTCTCATCATGGCATGGGACGTAAACTCGGCATAGAAATGGGCTTTCCACATATCACATCGCTACTTTCCTTAAATCTGCATTGACAGCTCAAAAACACATAAACATGTGCCCACACACCCACACTTCATCAAAGAATAATGCACTCATACACAGTGAAATACACAGCAGCCTACCCCCTTGTCTGCTCATACACAGAAGCACAATTAAAACAGACACTATTACAGTTGAGCCTACTGTAACACAACCCAGCTCCAGTGCACTTCACTGCCTCGCCTGGTTCACTGAATCAGAATGCTCAACTGCAATTCATCCTTATCCTCTCTATTGATTTTGTGTTCAATAACTGTGAAATAAACCACATAATACTCTCATCAACATAGTGTTATGTGTCTACATCTCATCTCAAGGGATTCTGCACAATGCTGGCCTATCCAACTTTACCTTGATTAAATCTGCTCAATGCAGCACAGTAGACGTTTAAAATCACTGAATGATTTGAAGTAAGCAGAGTCACATCATCTGCAAAAAGATGTGCCATTTTTAGGCCCCCAAACTGGACATTTCCACTCTTAGTTGTACCGTTGATGCAGTTCTAGAGAATACACTTTATAGAAATGTAGCATCAGGACTTGGATTTTGATAAAACGCTTACTTTGTTACATTTTAACAAATTCTAGAAAATCTAGCTTTAGTAGCTATGTTAGCTGTGTAAGCTATGTAGATAATGTAGCTTCATAGCTAATATGAAATTAATGTGGCTAAAGCTAAGCTCACATAGCAGCTACATAGCTACATTAGCTCTATCTAAGTTCTCTAAAGCTAATTTTGCTGAAGCTACTGTGACTACATTGGCTCAAGTAATAACATTTATTTTGTGGCTAGCGTAGCTATGTTAGTTTTAGCTACAGCTAACAAAGCTAAAGCAAGACACTCTGCTTTGAAAACAGGTCTATACATAATTCAATCCAGGATTAGACCTCTGACCATTTCATCTGTGTTATTTATGAAATGTTGCTTAGTCTGTAAAATGAACGGTCTGTGCAAGTGGCCATCAGAGATGTACAGTCTGCAGCCAGACCGTCTTGAAATTATCAGAAATACTGTGCATGTGTGAATACACAGCAAACGCAGCCATCAGATGTGTTGTCCTTTCCCCGCTATGCATATGATTCATATACTACATCCCCGCAGGAAGGCATATCCCAAGATTCATTGTGCACTGGGAGGAGTCTGGCTGCAGACTGTACATCTCTGATGGCCACTCTCACAGACCGTTCATCTGACACACTGTATATGTCAGAAAGTGCTGTAAATGGCTGGTACAAAGTCTGGCAGTTACATTCATAAAATAACTACACTGCCAACATTACAGACTAGGAACATTTCATAAATAAAGAGAAAAGGTCATGGGTCCAATCTGGGATTAGATTATGTACAGACCTGTTCTAAATGTGTCAGTATGAATGGCGGCTTGCTTTAGCTTCATTAGTTTTAGCTAAAGCTAACATAGCTACACTAGCTGCATTACTACATAAGCAATGTAGCTAAGTTAGCTGTAACAACATGAGCTTAAGCAAATGTTGCTAAAGCTTATGTAGCGATGCAGACATTATAAATATGTGGCTGACATAGCTGTTTTGTGAGTTTAGCTTTTGCTACATTGTTGCATTATCTACGTAGCACGCAGCCAACATGTTTTCATGGAGGAGCTTTTTTCCTGTAAGCACACTGTTTACTCTGCCTTGTTTTTATAATCAGATTTTGCAGGTAAGGTTTTAACACATAACTTGTTATTTAACCCTTACCTTAGCCATAAACTGAGTTTAATCCACCTTTATTTTAAAGGTTTTAGCGTATATTTCAGTTCTTAGATATACAGCATCTCAGATAAACAGTCTGTGAGAGTGGTCTGCAGGTAGACTGTCTTAAATTAGAGTCTTTTTCAGCTATAGTTATTAAAATAATTTTATTAATACCTCACTAATTGCAGAAGTTTGCTATGCAAGTACATTTTTTTCTTGTTTATGTTTTGTCACACCACGTCTCCCCTCAAGTTCTTGGGCACCCCCCAGGGGATGTACGCCTCACAATTCAAAAGCCACTGCTCGATCTATTTCCAACCAGTTCCTTCTGTAGGATATGGTAAAGTTTTTGGAACAACTCCTCAAAGTTGGGGGTCATCATGCTTGGATCCTTGCATCTTGCAGCCTGGCGTGTGAAGTGCTTCCCTCTCACCTAAGATTGGCAGCTCCATCTCTTTGGGCCACCTGGTTATATATATGGGTCAGAGCCCTGCTACCCCACACTTAGAATCATCTGATGTATGTAGATTTAAATATTTTTGTCAATTCTAAAGAAACATGTCGTAGATTTTTTAAAACTAAAAGTGTAAAACACATAATGCATGAGGAGAATTCTCTGTGGTTTTCTTTCCTCCAGTAAAGTAAGATGTTGATACAAGTGTGTGATAAGATTTTGATGTAGCCAGCATCTATTTTTTCCATCCTGCCTGTGGAGCAAAGGTTGTATCGCTAACCTTTTAGCAGCCTGTCAGAGAAGGGAATGCAGCTAATCTACAATTCAACAATTTGAATATCCAAGAGTGCTCAAGTGGAGTCTCTTGGTAGCTAAGCCTAAGCTTTAAAGCACTTCAGCGAACAATAAGCTTTAATCTATTGTCCCTCATTACAGCGGGCCTGATTATTTGTTACCTTATATTTAAATGCAAAAATATGCAAAACATGGATTGACACTTAAAAAGTGACAACAAGCTGTGCTGTGGTGTGAAAAACATTCCAGCTCTAATAAAAATTTGGAGCATTGCAAATTGATAAACGGTGACAGCGAGAGTTATATAAGCTTCTGTGATAGATCTGAGTCAGTTAATGTGATTCCCCCAGCCTGACCCAGACGCTTAGAGAACACACCTTTCTTGATGCAGAATAAAACAAATTTGCATTAAACCCAAGTGGGGGCAAGAGGGAATGAAATTCGTGATGGAGAGGCAAACAACGAGACTGAAGAGCTGGGAGGGATGCTCCCTAGCTGCACTGCAAAAACTGCACTGTAAGCAAAGTTGTCAAAATAAAAGTCATTACATTAATTTTAAAACATCATACACCCCACAAGTTCACATAAAAAAAATCAAATTTAAGACATAAAAACAATGCTTATTCTCCAGATTATTTTGCACATTTCACTTTGAGTTTTGCCTGCCCCATCGGCAGAATTTTGTTGTTGTTTTTTTTTTTTTTTAAAGCAATGCAGACCTTATTTTTTGCATAGAGTATATATGCATAACTGCAGTCCATGTATTATTTTCACATTCATAAGAATGATATTTTACAGTAGTATCTAATAAAAACAATGCTTTGGCCTGTCATTTTTAACAACATATTCATCACTCTCTCAAAACTCATTAAATCCACCCACATACGTATGTTTCAGAGGTCACTGCTTTTGTGTTTCAAAAACCACAGATTATCCGCCACACCATCTTCAATCCCTCTCTGTGTTGCAAGGTTAACACTCCAACGAGCTGAGAAAATAGTGTACGAACATTAAAGACCGTCAAGGGCACCTCTGGTGCTCAGTGCTGTGATGGATAAACAACCACACATCCAGAAAGATCACACCTCCAGGCTGCGAGTGATTTAGAGACAGCGCCGAATCGGCGGACGGCTTTAAACTTTGCATCCATGGATGACTTTCACTGTGGCACTTTTCTGTCTTTTGAGAGGAATGCCACTCAGTGTCAACAGGCCTGCTTTGATGGAATCTGAATGTGTACAGGGCACAAACTCTTATCTAAATGTATGAGGGGAAGATTAAAAACTGTATATATGTTCTAAGTTGATGCTACCTAAGTCTTTACACAAAGTTTCAGAGAGTAAGGTGTGTGGTATTACTCTCACTGACGGAGTTGCACGTACTTTTCATTTAGCTGGAAAAGAGACGCTGCTGTGGCAAATGGTTTAAGTGCGATCTGCATCAATGCTAGGCTCTGGGGTTCCCTTTCAAAAATGTAACTACGTACGTGTTGAGACAACAAAGACTGCAAACCCTCCGAGTGACATCTCCAGGCAAAAGGGCCGTTATCAATCTGGTTAACCAGTGCAGATTTTGGTGTAAAAATCATCATTGATGAATAACTGTCATTTCATTTTCATGACTTTGCATATTCACAATTCAGCCAGCTGTGCTCCAAAGATTATGACCTTGAGGAAGGTAATACGGCAAAAAGGAATGTTCCACTTATTCTGGCGTCAATCACCAGGTCACAGTAGTCAAAGAAATCAAATGAATGCATTAGTGTGAAAATGTCTGGAAGAAAATCACTACTGCTGTTATTAGAGCTCAACAGTGTGGCTCCAGAAGTGAAAATCCCATTCTTTCTTTCCATAGCCGATCTGATTATTAGCCATTTTATCAAAAATATCCAAATCAGACTTACCTCAAGCTACTTGAGTGTTCCCAGGTACACACAGGACCCACAGAGAAAATTGAGTGGGGTAGGAAGTTTTGTCAAAATCAAATTAATATATCTGGTTTAATTTCAAAATTAAAATATTCAGTGTGGACACCAGACGAACGCCAGATCGTATTTCACTTTACAACATCAACAAAACAAAATAATGGGACGCAGCCCAGTCTGGAGTCAAAAGATCAGACAGTCAGAGGCAACAATGATGACAACATGGGTGAGGAAAAACCCATGCTACGTTTTCATAGCACTTCAGCATGTTCTCACACGATTGGGTGATTCTTTAAAGATAGCGGGGCCAGTGTTGCCAACTCCTCAGTAAGTCATCGCTTAATTTGCATAATTTGCTGCATGCTTTCAATTGTGATGGGCCCTGTAGTAAGGAGGAATAACGTCATGAGAGAGACAAAAAGTGAGTTAAAAAACCCTAAATATGTTTAGAACTACGATTGAACTTTCTTCTGTTGATTTTTTTTTTTTAAGTGTTGCAATGTCACAATGTAAGAGCAGAAATCACAAGACAGCATAAATTCTGGGTTTTTAGTGGAAGAAAAGACCAGCGGAAGGAGTTTTGTCTTCTTCTATGCCTTCTTTTCTTCTTGGTCGCCGCTTGTTCGTGGCAGCAGCGCCCCTAGCGGGCAGAGGTTGTAGGTGTTCAGACGGTTCGGTGCATTTGACCAAGAGAGCAGTGTGAATGCGAACCAAACTAAAGGAAAGTGCAACAGTGTTGCCATTTCTGTTCCAAAACGGACCAAGTACCCCGGACTATCAGGTGTAAAAACTACCTTAAAAACATATGTACATGAGCTGAGACCCGGCACTGGGTTTGGGTGCCAAGATAACCATACATCCAATTTTCTATCATATGAATGTTTGATAAATGAAGGCTGTTGTGTATACTCCAGTAGGAGATAAATGGCTGAAAACTGCAATAAAACTAGTCAAATCTACTTGCCAACATCCAATGTTTTCAGCTGTTCATTTTCTAATTCACTACCCTGTATGTGGCTGAGCAGGTGCAAAAACGTCCTTTTCTTTGATTCAGCAGCCGTACATTCATCTCCATTGCCTCTTCTCTTTTTTCATCTTTGCAACTCCAGCATAATACCTCAGATTCAGTTGTTACTGTTTGCTGTGCAAATAACAGAAAATATGGTGACAGGACCAGGAACTGGCATACAAATCACACTGCTGGGTGCATTTGAACGGAGTATTTCAGAGCAATGCAGACACACCAACACACAAGTATGTAGATACATATCACTGTGGCATAGCTGTGGAGTAGACTGAACACAGAGGCATGTATCAGTCTTGAAATACACTGACCTCTCCCATCTTTCCATGCTTCTCTCCACAGCCAGACCAAATGCTGTTACCTGCATTGAATATTTCAGAGGTTGAACCAGCAGCATAATTCCAGTCCTGCTGGGAAGCATTTCCTATCACCTTCTGAATCAAAAAGAGTCCTACATGCACTAAATCATCCAGACCGCATTGAAAACCTCTCTACCTTGGAAAGTCTCAGGATACCATTTCTTGGGTTTTAATAATTCAGAACACCCCTGCCAGGTTATGAAGAAGGTCCAGGAACCGAGACCACATCACATCTATCCTTCCATCCTCACACTGGCTCCTTGTTCATTTCAGGATAAATTTTAAAATCCTTCATATTGTCTTTAAATCCTTCCATGTACAGCCTCTAAATATATTTCAAAACTCTTCGCACTGTATCAGCCCCACCAGACAGGCTGACTGGGACCTGTTTGTAGCCATAACAGCCAAGGACACAGAGGTTTCTGTAATGTTTCCTCTGCTCTGGATCAACCTTTTAAGGTCCATCAGGCAGGGTAAAGCAACTGATGCTTTTAGTATACTCCGGCTTAAAAGCATAAATTTAACCACCTAAAGTCAACAAACATTACTGTGTTTTCATCATAAAGAGACATACAAGGAACCTTTCAAATCCTGCATGCATACACGACACCTCAGGCACTCTCAAATGTCAGCCCATGCACTGTGCTTTTTGACAGGGGTGAAAAAAAATGTTTAAAATTCTGCAGACTAGTAAAACAACATAGAACTTTCAAGCAGAAGGCATCAGGTCCATTGAAGGTTTAAATCAATGTGTAATTTTTGAAAGCCAAAGCATGATGTCTGTTCTGTGCTAAACTTGACCTTTTTGGCCAAACTAAATCAAACCTCTTCACATCATGAAAGAAAAAGACAGAATCTTGTGGAAGCATTTCAAAACTTTCTGAAATTTTAATGAAAAATTTTGAAGCATTTTTTTAAAAGTTCCTGAATACTAAGAAGTTTTCCAGACACTCAACAAAATTTCAAATAAAAGTTTTAAAGAAAAGAAAAACATAGAATCTCTGGTAACAACATTTTTCAACGTATTTTTCAGTAGGAAGAAGGTCATGTACAGTGGCACACACACACACACACACACACACATATATATATATAGCCACATGTGGCCCAGAACTAACCCCCAAGTGGCCCGGCTTGTGGTCATGCCAGAGATGTTTCGCAAGTTTTTATAAATTCCCCCAGTATTTCAGACCGTTAATGCAACACTCTGTGTAGCCTGGCAACAGTCTACCTGCTATGCACTGCGTTGTTTTGAAGTGTGGCTAGCGATGCTGACAGAAGTAGCCCCAAGATAATGTGACCAAAATTACAATTTACAGAATTTAATTTTTTTTCATTCTATTTATTTCATTTTTATTCAAGTGAAAAAAAATATCTCTACTACCTCAGGCTATGTTCAAATACAGCTCTGTTGTTGTGTTTTTATGCCCTTTTCGATGTGCTTTTGTAATGTTGCCAAATTTAAAAAGGAATTAAAAAAAATGCCTATTTTTCTTCAAATTGATCATTATTGGTTTGAATTTGAAATTACCAGCTGCTTACTGGCAACCTAACATGTCTGGCCTGGCTACATTTCTTGAATTTGAAATTTGGTCCTGTTTAATTTGTAATTGAATAGCCCTGTTATTGGGGGTGAATACTTTTAATAGACACCGTAATGTGCCAAAATTCATAATGATAAAAATGGAACTCTGAAAAGGAAAAAAATATCCTTATTTTCTAATTAAACTGATAGGCCTGGTGTTTTGTTGGTGTTCATCATAATAAAAACAGACTACTAACTTAAGCTAACAGTCCTCACTGGACACATCTCAAACACAACTCTGACAGAGCTGCTAACCAGAAACAGGAAATGAGATGGTTTTTACTTTGATGTACATCTCTAACTAATGAATAAATCCAACTCAAATGTGAGTGGATTAACCTGAACATGTTGAGCATGCTCTCCTCTGAAGGCCCTGACTCTTTGTTACAGTGCTGTTATATATTACACTCTTGATAACAGACCCATTTTAAAGTGATCTACACATTTTCGTTTATAGTCGTAGCTCTTCCTTCTTGAAAAAGCCAGTTTTATTTCTTATAAATTAACTGCAACTTGTGCTAATGTCACACATTTTGAGAAAGTCAGACACATGTAATCATGAGGCAGTGTTCACACTATTATACTCTTCATTCTGATCATTTTTCCCCATGTTTAGTAACAGCCAAGTGTGAACCAATGCAGCACTTCCTTGTGGCTGTGACAACCTTTGACATACGGTGTGAGGAAAGGCCCTGTTCAACACTGCTTGAAGCCTTACTGCATGTTGAAGCCTTTTAAATAGGGAAGCATAATCCTATTGGTAAAATGTCAGTGTAGCAGAGTGTTACATGCACCGTGACACACAAATATTGGCGTGGCAAGCTTTGAAGAATTTTAGAAGTGAGTCAATCAAATTACTTGAGGACTGATTTCTAATGTACAGTTACGACCTTATTATTTCTTTATAATAATTCTTTGCTGTCGAGTTTGTTTTCCTGTTGCCATGAGTGCTCTGTCTGTTTCGTGGCTCAATCTTTGTTCATTCTCTCATGTTTGTGAGTTGCAGTGTTGTCTGTTGTGTGAGGACTGTTGTTGCCCCTGGTCTTGAGGTGATTGGCCAATAGAGTAGGACAATAGGTGTTAAGTAAAATAAGTGAATCTCTTCAAACAGAAATGTAAGACAAGAGAATTCAACCACCACATTTTAGTTGCTACAAGTATAACAGTGATGTGCAGACAATAGTGAGGTACTTTTAATTTCATATCAGCATCTTTGTACCACATGCATCAACCCATTAGAGGCAATCATCATGCATGTCACAGTCTGTTTTATTTAAGGGACTCCAGCTCATCAAAAATGATCCAAGAACCACTTAACAGCGTCAGCAGAGACTTCTTTAAATCCAAACCTGTTTCTTCCACTGTTTGAGCGTCCTACATGTGTGTGACAGAACTGTTACAGAGACCTTGGGAGCGCTTGAATAGCGCTGTGTGAACATGTGTCGGAGGAGTCTCTAATGGGAACACCAGGCTACTAATATACAGTCCATCTGTAGCCCGCACAATGAATAACAACAGCTCTTTGCGATATTGACTCCTCCCTGCTCCCCCATTTTAATGATTATGCCTTTGTCCTCTGTGGTAAAAAGTCCTGTAGGAAGCATTCCATTACTGTGTTACAGCGGGTGGGGGCGGGGCGGGACAGGAGGGGGATCCAGAGCACAAGGCTGGCGCTTCTGTCACATCAGCTCTTTATTATTCATTAGGATCCCTTTCTTTTCCCTGCTTTAAAGGACCTTGATAAGCTATGTTTATTCATACACTAACCTTTTTAAATATTTCCAAGAGCTCTCCAACAAAGACCTACCTGGCATACCTAATACCTAATCTTTGTTTCATTATTCAGCCCTCATGCTCTCACCTCTCACTTAAGATGCAATACATGAAATGTTCCTCCACACACTTCTTCTTTGTCTTTCCATTTGCTATCTTCCCATGTCTCTTTGCCTGTCCCTCGCTTGCACTATCATTTCAGTATTTATGTTTTCTGGCAGGCATTTTTTTGGTCCTTTTTTGTAAATAATTTGTATTAGTCCTTTCTTCTTTCCTTTTCCTCCACCCCCGCCTGTCTGTCCTCTTTTTCCACTTTTTTTTCTCATTCAGAAGTCCTTGCCTCTGCAGACTGATCCCTCAGGGCAGCCTACTGATTAGTGCAGCCCCCCCCCCCACCCCCCCTCCACCTTCAGCTCACCTGCCCACAATGTTTTTTATTGCTTATTTAAATTATTTATTGTACTGAGCTTAGTGTCACTGCATGCAATGCTGAAAGGATATAAGAAAATAGCTCCTTTGTGGTCATGCTATGCTATGCCAAAAAAAACAGGTAAACAAAGCTGGTGAAATCCCTGAATCCCAGTATTATTTCAAACACTGAAAAATATTTATATAATCAAGTACAATTCTACATATCACTTTGTCTTGTCCAGTGTGGTTGCATTTTTACTCAGACACTGACTTCTCTTGCAGATGACTTGCCCGTACCAGTATGTTTAAAACACATTTTCTATTCTTAGAGCAGTATCAGCTATGGTGTATGACTGGTACTCTTCATGTATGTTAGTCAGCAGTTGGCTTTAGTGTAGCTAGATCTAGGAGACTGGACACTAGGGGAAACAGATGCTGGAAAATAAACATCTAGGGCTTTGCCTTTATTTTTGATGGGACAGCTAAAGAGAGACAGAAAATATGGGAAGAAAACATGGGATAGACATGCACCAAGCAGCACTAGAATTGGACATTGTTCCACATTTGAGTGCTAAACAAGCACTAAATACTCGACTTTTCACGCGTGCACATATACAGTTAACCAGGGTTAAATTCCTTGTCTGCACATATTCCTGGCCAGTAGAGCTTATTGTGCTGCTGGCATGGTAACGATCTGGTTGAAAGTTGTTTTTGTTTTTTTATGGCACCATGCCAGGAGAGCAGGGATGCGAAGGGTCAGCTTTGGGATATGGGAGCAGCGGCCACTCTCACGGACCCTTCATCTGTGATGTTGTATATCACAGAATGGAAATACTAAGTAAAACTTTCTAATTAAAACTAGATTTCAGGGTTCGGGTAAGAGTAGGATACCAAGGTTAAAGACCTGACCTGCAAAACCTATAAAGCTAAGTAAACGGTCTGCTTACAGGAATAAAAAGCTCTCAGCATTTGAATGCAGCCAGCATAGCTTGCATAGCTCTGTTAATTGTGTAAGCTAGATAACCAGATAACCAAGCTACATAAGCCGTGTATCTACGTTATCCATGTAGCTAAGTTAGCTTAGCTCACATTGCTAAAACTAACTTAGGTACAGACAACTGAGCTTTCAAAGCTAAAGCTGAGCTTACAAAGCAGCTATGTAAGCTAGGTATGATTACCACCTAGCTGCATTAGCTTTAGCTATGTTTGCTAAAGCTTACATTGCTAAAGCTAACTTAGCTATAGAAAAAAGAGCTTAAAAAGCTAAAGCTAAGCGTATGGAGCACCTGTGTAAGCTAGTCATGTTGTTCACATAGTTGCGATTCGACTATGTTTGCTAAAGCTTACGAAGGTAAGCTTAGCTTACAAAGCAGCTATGTAAGCCAGGTAGATATGTTATCCATGTAGCTGAAGCTATGTTTGCTAAAGCTTACTTAGCATTAGAAAACAGAGCTTACGGAGCTAAAGCTGAGCTTTCAAAGCAGCTATGTAAGCTTGGTAGATGTTATCCATGTAGCTTCGTTAGCTTAAAGGTGCAGCGTGTAGAAGTTGGCAGCATTTCGCCGAACAGAAATGGTGTAAATGGGATATAATGTTTATATATTTATGTGAAGTATGTTAAAATAAGTGTACAATCATCCCCTTAAAACTTTTGTTTTCTTTTTACAAAATTAGAAAAAAGCTTTTTAAATTTACATTACCACAGGTCGCATTCACGGAGGCTGACATAACAAACTGCCAAGCTTACAAAGCAGCTCAGTAGATGTTATCCATGTAGCTGCATAAGCTTTAGATACGTTTGCGAGTTCACGTTTCTAAAGCTAACTTAGCTACATTGGTTCATGAGGTGACATTAATTAGGTAGCTAACATAAATAAGTTTAAGGATTAGGATAAGTATAAGGATTAGCTAAAGCTAATGAAGCTTAAGTCAGCCACCGTACGTGTAGCAGCATTTAAAATGGCTCTATACATAATTTAATCCTGGATTAGACCTCTGGCCTTTTTTCTGTTTTACTATGAAATGTTTCTTAGTCTGTAATGTTTGTAATGTAGTTATTTTAGAAAGTGCCCATCGGTTATGTATGGCCATCAGTTATGTAGGCCTATGGCTTGCAGCAAGACCAATCTCAGCAGGTGATTCTTCAAGTGTGATCATAACCTGTCTTTATCTGCTGTCTTCACAACTGTGCACAAGTTTGTGGGTAATTGGGGAGGAGAGTGAAGGAGTGTCCATCATAGCCACAACAGAAGCTTTGTGTATGATACTAGCGATTTAAAAAGAATGAAACAGCGAAGAAGAAATGTTTGTGGACTCATCCTTATGTGAGGAGGAAGATATGGACCGATTATCCTTGAAAAAGAACTTTAAGCATAAATGTGATGACATTTTAAGACAATTAGCCCAGTTAGCTAGCTATGCTAGCTTCATTGTAAAAGAAGGTCACCAGAAGGATAAAGGGATGGCTTTGGGGAATTGTGTAATGTCACTCTGGTAAATGACAAAACCAAGATATTTCTAATGCTGTTGTTGCAAATGCAATCCTATTTGTCAATGTCCAAATAAACATTGTTGACATCAGGTCAGGGTGTCAAACTAGGAGCAAGATGCAAGAACAATTCTGACATGCTAGTCTTGTTAAATTGGGGCTTTGAGGCATCCTGGAGGCATTGTTAATGTCACACTACAGGAGCATTTGTCTTCAAGGTTCATATTCAGGACTGATATTTGACCATGGGCTGCTGCATTTTGGGCCAAATCTGGCTAAAATCTTGTAGTCTGATCCAGCCATAAGACATAACTGTAGTTCTAAGATTTTTATAAAAACATAAACAAATAAATTAAACAAGAATAGCATATCCAGCCTTTTCCTGGCCCCCATGATACCTTTTGAGTGTGACTTCTGGTGCCACTGAACTCAGAACCAGTGATTTCCACAGCAGCAGGATGCCAATTCTGATTATAAGAGCCATTCAAAGAGTAAAATGTGTGAATTTCATATGTTACAACTCAAACAGGATGATGTAATCATCCATCTGCCTGCTATTATCAAGGAATAACAGAACAATGTGAAGTAATGACCTGTATGTAAAAAAAAAAAAAAACCTATTTAGCCAACTTTATTGTTTCTATATCAGTACAGTAATCAAAGTTGTTAGCATTTGCTTGTAGAAGACAGGGCTTGAACTGCAGAGGAATAAACTTTTTAAAGCAGACGTAGAACCTAGCCAGACACTTCATTTCTCATTCTCTTTTGTTGTCATTTGCCGTGCTGTTAGCTGGTGGCAAATGGCGTATTTTACTTTGAACTGCATACAAAGTACGCACAAAAAGCTATCACCACTCGCCACAGTCTATTTTGAAAAAGAAAATTGTTGAAGCTCATCATTAATATTAGTCTGGATGTTTTTGTTAGTCAGTGGATGTTCTGAAATTCTCATTATTTCAAAAATGAGTCCATCATCTAAAATGTGTTTTGATTGATATCAGTTATTATTCATGGGTTCCTCTGCAGGCCCATAACTCTGTAATCCCACAGTAATTTTCGAAGGTTTAAACCTCCCATTCCCAGTCAGACAGGGAACGAAATGTTCAAAACACTACCCTTAAAAACACAAATTTAGATTCAGCCAGATATTAGTACAACCAGGAACAGAAAAACAGTTACCACACCACCCTGCAAGGACATTTTAGAAAATACAACTTATAACTCACAACTTATGCTTAAGTTTAACATCTGATTTTAAAAATGAAGTAGTATTTGATAATTAAACGTGGATTAATTCCAGAGGAAGTACAGTTGGTTGTGAGCTGATTTTGTTAGCAACTTGGAGAAATATTTTTCTATTTCTGTTTTGTTTAATTTTTGTTTTTTGTTTGGTTTTTTTTTTACTGCTTTATTACTGGAAGTTCCACCCATAATCTAATGTCCACAAGTGCCCTTGTGATGACGGTGGATAAGAAAATTAAAAGTTTTCTCAAAATTTTATTCCTTTCCTGTGATAAAATGACAAAGAAATGTGCCAATCTGTGGATTTCAAAAAAACATGCAGACCACTACTCTAAGAAACTGCCTATCTCACAAGGTACATAATATACCAGTGTAGTGTTTTGAGTTGTGAAAGTTTTTTTTTCTAAGTCAGCTTCATGAATAAAGTCTGGAAGCTACATTCATAAAATAATCACATTACAAGCATTACAGACTTAGAAACATTTAAAACAGAAAAAATGCTAGGAGGTAAAAATCCAGGACTAAATTATGTATAGACTGGTTTTATAACCAGTTGTATGAATGGTGGCTCACTTTAGCTCCACTAGCTTTAGCTAAAGATACTGTAGCTACATAGTTAACATTACTACATAAACCAATGTAGCTACATTAGCTTTAGCTAAAGCTAGTGAAGCTAAAGCAAGCCACTCTTCACACAACTATTGTGTCTCACCAGAGTGGTCTGTGAGCAGGTGTCTGAGATCTGTAGTCTCCAGGCAGACTGTCTTTGAGAGAAAATATCTGCAATCCATACCGTAGAACATGTAAAATATCGAATAGTTAGACACCAAGTACGACCCGTACATTAGACATTTTTCTGTTGAATCACAATTCCACCATGTAATTTGGGAATAGAAAAAAAAGATGTGTTAAATGCTTGAGGAATATTTCCTGGAGAAATTCAACTTGAGTTTAACATTGAGCATCTCAATTAAGCCACCTGTTAAAGTGCCATGGAGGCTGAAACTCTTTTTTTACCTCTTTCCAAAGGTTCACAATTGTTTCCCAAGTAGAATCATGTTCCTGTCCAGCTCCATTTGTCTTCCATCAGCAGCTCAGCAAACCTTACTCTGCTCTTCTATTATACCTCCACCGCTTGGATAGATACAGTAGTTAGCACTCGCAGACAGGCTCCTTTTTCTCCATGCCCACATCTGCCAGACTGCCAGCCACCCATGATACTTGGCAGGATTTCACTGGCTGCAGACAGCACTGTAGCAGCCCCACTGGCACTGCCAACACAATGCTAAGAGATGGGCCAGCTGTAAGGCCAGATACTGATGTACAAACACAGGCGCTGGTCCCAGTTAACACAGGTAATCTGCAAGGTTTCTAGAGCAGCGAGGTTCCAACACAAACGTGGCTCACAGCCAAGAGAACAGAGATAGAGCACATGCACAGTATGCACTGAAAAACAGTTTCAACAAACCTCATTACTGACAAGAAGAGGAAGAATAGAACACAATAAAATGCCTCTAATTTCAACACACAGTTTACAGTGAGATTTTCCATGCAGCTCCAAAAACAAAAAAATAACACTGACAACTGTCTGACTGAATGCACTCTCAAAAAAAATGAAAGACAACACAATCAAGCTGCATACAAATAACGTGCAAACATCAACAAATAATTAAGGATATAAAATAATAAATAAAAGCCTTAAACATGTAAATAAGATAAACATGGATATGAGCATACATGCAGTGCTAGCCTGAGGCATAGGGCCAGTGAGACACTGCTTAGGGTCTCTTTACCACCAGGGGGCACTCAAGTGTGATTAGGTGTCAAGTATGCCATCACACAGTTTATACAACGTGTCAGGAAATTATATCTGGTTTGAGCATTCAGACACCAAGTGATAAACTGTATTGTTTAGTGTGGATGCTTCAATAGTGCATGCAGACTAATGGTTTAATATCCAACAGCTCAGACTGCATGTGGAGGTGGTCTGGGATGCCTGCAGCCTCACCATTAAGTAGAGTTGGTCATCCCACATTTCACCTTGCAGGTTGAAGGTTGTGGGTTCGATCCCCATCTCCTGCAGTTCCATGTAAATGTGCATGACAATCCCAATTTGTTCCAACTGCTTAAGTAGAGTAAATGGTTGTGAATGGGTAGGTTTGACCTGTGGTGTAAAAGCACTTTGAGACGACTTGGAAAGCACTATACCATCTGGACTAGATTGGTTCTGTACACAACAAGAACTGGGACACTTTCAAGACCACCTATAAACTGACATGATCTATGGTATTACACTAGTACAGCTTTGTTTTTGTCTGTCCAGCCTCAATCAGAGTGTGATAATTGTGGCTCATTTCAGAGTTTGGAGTTTTTGGCTCAGTCTGGTGATAAGACTGCTGGTTTCGGCCCTCAAACAAGTCTAAATATGTTGCCATTCGACTGTTATTATATTCAAACGGAAACTGGCTTCTATCACTCATAAAAGGAGCCAGCTCTAAGAACAATCTTGTCCACAAAGCAAAACAGCACAACTGCCTTCAAACTTGTCATCATGAATTGAGTTGTCATTTCAGTCTGACCACTCAAACTCATTAGTATACACATTACCCTATCGTTTAAAGTCACGATTATGAACACATGAAGGAGAAAAGCTGGTGAAAAAGCACCACTGCTCTCCTAGCTACTTGCCCTTATTCATTTGCATTCAGGGTTCCTACACATTTTAACCACAAATTTAAGACTTTTTAAGATCTTTTAAAGACCTGCGCCGATAAAAAATTAATACCAGATTTTGTACCACAGAGGGTCAAAAATGAAAAGCATGTGAGGTTCCTCCGTCACTGTAAAAATGTGATGGTTTCTGGCACATTTGATGCCTCTTTTCTATCAATGTATGGTAAAGTGATAATTATCATACCACTTACTTGCAAACATAAGACTTTTTAAGGATTTGATGGAAACCAGGCTTTAATGCAGATATCTTACTCTGGACAGCCACGGAAAGAGAGCCACAGAAATTATGTAAGGACTGTTGTTTGTGAAACAAGGGTGAAGTGAGTTCAAATATCAGGCTGTCACTGAAGACGCGTTGTTAATGCATAATATAGACTCGCAGATTAAAGTGCAGTCACTTGGTATCTGAATGCCAAAGAAAAGTGGTACCAGGAGAACAAGGTGGGAGGGGATGACTTCACCCCTCAGTAAAATAATCATGTTAACCTTTTTTTATCAGAGGTACATAGCTGTTTTGGCTTGGTTCATCAGGATATTCATCAAAAGGAATGTCATGTACTTACCATAAAACATGCAACAGCCTTTGGATTCAAAATGAAACAATCTCATTAAACTAAATTTAATGCAAAAAGTAAGGAAATTCGTGTTTGATAGATTATTTCTTTGTTGTAATGATGCTTCTTGGCAATAAATCTTATACCACTGGAAAGCCTGTTTATTTCCCTTTCCCTCAAGTGTTCAATGGGGTTGAGGCCGGGACTGCTAGCAGGCCATTCGATCCTCTCCATTCCCAAATTCTGGATGTAGTCTCTGATAAGCTCCGCTCTGTGGGGGTGTGCGTTGTCATCTTGGAGTTTGGTCCCAGACTGTGGAGATATGGGATTGTCGCTGGTTGCTGAATCTCATCTCTATATCGCTCTGCATTGAGATTACCTCCAGTGATGGCAAGCCAAGTTTTCCAGTGAGGGAGATGCCGTCCCACACCATCACACTGCCTCCACTAAAAGATTTTATTCTGTCGATGCAGCAATAAGTAAAGCGTCTTCCACATCTTCTCTCTACTTTGACCCTAAAATCCAACTGCCATAGGCACCTGATTGTCAGCACTTGGGGGTACCAGAAGCTTAAAAGAAGAGACAACACCATCAGAAAAATAAGCTGTTTGGCATTGACAGACACAATTTAGCAAATTTTTCGTGAGCGCAGCCCACATACTCAGCTCTGCTGCTCATCCCACAAATGCTCACCCTTACAAACGTGGCACTATATAAAAGGAAAAAAATGGCTTTCCAGTGGTATATGGTTTATTGCCAAGACACATTGTTACAACAAATAAATAATATACCAAACACAAATTTCCTTACTTTTTGCACTAAGTTTATGTTGTTGTCCAGTATTTTAAAACACCAAATCCCTCTCCTCACTGCTTTGTAAGTGAAATTTTATTTCAGGATTCTTGTCTGTAGGATAATGTCTTTATTTCTGCTTTTTTCCATCCTCATTCTGAGAAAATAAAACATTGTATCTGATCTTTAACCTCACAAGGAGACTGGGTTCAAAGTGACAGGCACAAGCAGCTGCAAAATCGTGGAACATGAGGGAGAGGCGGCAGGGGATCAAGCATAGCAGGAAATATCTGTTTCAGTTGACAGGTATTGAGTACATCAGGGAAATGTTTATTGGTGAAATTAATTACTAATTTAGTAACTGCACCAGTTTCCAATTATTCCATCTGGGTTACTTTCTGTTCCATCTCTACTTTCCTATGTGCTCTTGCATGCTGTCAGCCCTGCGGCGCTGTCAATCTCTATATAGATCTGCCTGTTTGTTTTTCCCTCTTCCTACCATTCTTCCTTCAGATGAACTGTCACATCCCCTCCACTGAGCATCAATCCACTCTCCGCAATCTGCCCCAAAGTTACTGATGCCAAATCCATGACGGCCTCACTCAATCCACATTTTCCACCCAATGGAATTTGAGGACACATAAACTAAACCTTGCTTGGATATGCACATTCCCACCCGGACTCATCAATCAGGCCTCGTGGGAGCTGCCGTGCTCCAGATTGGTTTTTAGCTTTCCAGTGAATTGATTGAGAAAAAGAAACTTAAAGTAATGTGTTTGCCAATAAGTTGCCACAGCGGCTCGATTTGAAATGGCATTAGGCATCCTGACTGCTTCTACTTGCGATTACTAAGGTTTTTTCACGCTATTTCGGAGCGCCCCTGCCATCTCTATTGAACACACAAACTATCAAACTATGTTAAAGTAGCCTCGGATATTACCTGCTGCCGACCCTGAGATATAGGAGTTTGTGTGAGGCAGGAAAATGTGTGAATGTGAAGGGAAGTGGGAGGGGGTTGAGAGGAGCGGGTGGTGAGAGTGAAAGCTCGGCAGCGAGGGGAGAAATCTGAAGGGGGGAGAAGAAAGAGCTGCAATTCAAATGCTGCAATCTGACAGAATAATTTATTGAGTTTCTGCAGCTTGGTAAAGAGTTTCTGATAAATGGAGCAAGTCACACTGAACTGTTATCAAAAAATGAGAAGAGGGTCACAGCAATTGGGAAAATATATAGAAAAAAATCTGAACTATCCATCCATTTGCTATAACAGCTTATCCTTTGAGGGTCGTGGGCGGGCTGGAGCCAATCCCAGCTGAGTCTGAGGCGAGAGGCGGGGTATGCAATGGGCAGGTCGCCTGTCAATCACAGCGCTG
Organism: Cheilinus undulatus; assembly: GCF_018320785.1. Taxonomy (NCBI): domain Eukaryota; kingdom Metazoa; phylum Chordata; class Actinopteri; order Labriformes; family Labridae; genus Cheilinus; species Cheilinus undulatus. The sequence continues at coordinate 41,872,162 of NC_054865.1, read as the reverse complement.
AATCTCAACTACATCCTCTAACTGTGACAGATTTTGAAGGGGCGGCATATACATCGAGCACTTTGAAACAGTCGTGATTGAAATAAAGAAACTTTAACTTTCTGAAAGCTATAAGTCACTTCCTGCAATTAATTAATGAACACAAAACAGCAGAAGGCAAAAAAGAGGAACTCCAGTATTGGTTCAGACTGATTAAAGATACATGCAGGATAAGTGAACCCCATTTATATGTGTATTGCTGTATACACATGAATAAACAGAAAATTTAGGTCATTATGATTGAGAGGGAACATTAAACAGAATAAGTTCAGCTGAGAACTTTAAAACAGCTTTGAGTGCTCTGCAAACAATGTTACATCTACTAAAACCTTTATTCTGAACAATTAAAAATAGGATGTTGACAAAGTTGGAAGACTGGGAGTCTTCCATCTGTCTTTGTTTGAGAGAGATGAGATCTCTGAACCTGAATGAATGGAGGAATTTCAATTAAGGGCTGTTTTCTTCTGGCACATATTCAGATTTTTTTTTGTATGAATATAGAATTTAAGTTCAGGATCATAAATGATGTGGGATTTTGGAAACTTTATAAAATGATGAAGTTAAGCTGGGCATGTTTGTTAGTGTAATTAGTGTTAAGATTTTTTTTAGCTTGGACATTAATTCAAAGAAAAGAAAAATGACCGAAACCATTGTCATGTGTTTAAGTCAGCTTCCATTAATATTCTTTTCATGCAAAAACATACCAACTCCTGTACTTTAAACAAGCTAACTTTGCAAACAGATGAATAGGCCAGATCCCATGTGTGTCATCAAGCAGATTCTTCTTGAAAAGTTTCAGGCTATTTCTGGCAAATGGCCAGCTGGACCAATCAGCATCCTTTGAGAAGAAGTAGGTATAGATGTGATTCAGTTGTTTTGCACGCCTGTAAACAATGGAGGCCTGGGAGGACATCAGCATTGATGCATCTATCTATACTTCTCTGCTGTAGCACGCACCTGTGTCATGTGTTGGCTCGTAATGAAAGTGACAGACAAAACGTTCTTCCAATTACCCTCTGATTTTTCTGTTTTTTTTTCCAAAAAGCATCTGTGGGGTGTTTCCCAGATGGAAGAGAAATACCACCTTTGCAATAAGAGTTTGTGAAATTTCCTCCCTGCTGGGTATTCGACAGTCAACTGTAAGTGATATCATTAGAAATTGGAAGCATTTAGGAACAGCAAATCAGCCACTAAGAAAAGACCATGAACAATTACAGAGTGTGGTCAACAATTGCTAAGGCCCATGGTGCTACTGATTCCATAGCTGCAGAACTTCCACTGGCATTAATGTAAACACAAAAACTGTCAGGAACTTCGCTGAATGGGTTTTCATAGTCAAGCAGCTGCATGCAAGCCTCACATCACTAAGTCCTATTCCAAGTGTCAGATGGAGTGGTGTAGAGCACACCGACACTCTGTGGACTGTGGAACAGTGGAAACTGAGAAGTGCAGAATCACACTTCTTTGCTTGGCAGTCAAATGGGCAGTTCTGGGCTTGGTGAACTCTAGGAGAGCCTAACCTGCCTGACTGCATTGTGCAACTGTGGAGTTTGGTGGAGGAGGGATAATGGTATGGGGCTGTTTTTCAGAGTTTGGGCTCCAGTGAATACCAGTCTTAATGCTTCAGCATACCAACACATTTTGGACAATGCTATGCTCCCAACTTTGTGGCTGCAGAAGGCCCTTTTCTATTTCAACATGACTGTGCCCCAGTGCACAAATCAAGCACTATAAAGAAATGGTTTGATGATTTCAGAGTAGAAGAACTTGACTAGCTTGCACAGAGCCCTGACCTCAACCTCATCAAGCACCTTCAGGATGAACTTGAATGGAGAGAGATTGCAAGCCAGACCTTTTCGTCCAACATCAGTGCCTGACCTCATAAATGCTCTACAGAATGAATGGGCACAAACTCCCACATAAAACTTGTAGAAAGCTTTCCAAGAAGAGTGGAAGCTGTTATAGTTGTTATAGTTTAATTTATTAGATGCTCCCATATTTATTTGGGTATGTGGAGTATCTACCAATTTTGTTCGTAGAGTGTATGATTGTTTAGAAAGAGTCAATCCTTGGATCAGCATGTCACACAGTTAAAATAAGTGAGAAGAAAATAATTTAGTGTATAGAGAGCTTAGCAGCAGATAAAGGTAACAGATGTCTGATAGGTCTGACATCATCAGGTAAGCTCATTAATTTCCAGCCATATCGTCTTCCTAAAGTGTCCTCAGATCTCAGTAGGACTCTGCAGTCAGCAGTTTGGGGTACACAACAGGTGCTGAGTTATTTTAAGCAGTGATATTTGGCCTTTGAAACGAGTTCTACTGATCCATAATAATTAGAAGGTTACCAAAACAGCTGTGAATATATCGTTGGATGGTTCCTGAAAATGCAGTGTGAAAAGCTATGAACTTTTGGGTTAAATCTTGTGGTTTTCTGCAGACAAAACACAGATCATTGTTCTGTGTTCATCTCAATTCCTGTCTAGAAATAGCTCTTTGGAGTCCATGTATTTTTATCTGTGGTTACACTTTGTATCAACATAAACAGGAAATAACCACTGACAGCTTTAAATGATAACTGTTGTAATCCTTGTAAGAACTGGCCTTTTGGGTGCCGGTCATACAGACATTCAACTTTTAAATGGTTTATGGCAGGAAGGTCTCTGTTGACTTAGAAGTTTATTCATAAAACAAAGTCAATTGGAAGACTTGATAAGGCACCATCTGTGCTTTTTCTATTAAACATTTAAATAGGTCTGGTACGTATATCTCATATGGTTTCTTCTGATAAAGAAACAAGACCTGCTGAAAACAACTCAAAGATAGTTGATGTTTAATTTGATCAACTTTATTGTTTCTTTAAATATACATTTACTCTGAGTTTGATTCCTCCAAAAATTACAAAATGCCCAAAACACACCTGGAACATTCATCAGATAAGTAGATAAATTGTGGACAGGTGATAGGTGATCAGGTATAACTGCACTCTTGAACGGCTGACTGCACATTAGCAAAACTGTTCCATGCCCAGGCCCACTAGCAGATGTTTTCTGTCTGATACACAAGGTGGCAGTATGCATGCGCATAGTTGGTTCGCAAATCTGTCAAGAAGGAGAATAAAGAAGGCCACCACGACAACCACGTGGGTCATGACCTGTTTGAAGCAGGCAAAGTATTCCATTCTGCCATTATGGATGGTTTTTAAAATCATTTTTAAGACACCAGCAATGTCCCTCTTTATATTTACAGATCTATGTGAAGCTTAGAGGTTGAGGATACGGTGGTTTTTGAGGTGACAGGAGACACTTGATGATATTGTCTGGCCTACATTCGGGTACAGAGAGTGCTGTGCAGTGTGGTCGCTCCGCCTCTGACTTCTTCCCTGTTTATTCTGGGGTGAGGCTGGGTTGTGTCTTAGACCGTATGCTATTCAGTACCTGTTTGGACTGGAGGAGATGTCCAGATCACCGATCTTGACTTTGCTGATGATACTGTGATGCTTGCAAAGACTGTACATGTCTTTGTGGGGGCTCTTAAATTGCTGAGGGAGGAGGCTGAGGTGTTGGGAATGCACGTCTCCAGGGCCAGAACTAAGATCTAGGCATCTGGGGATGCCTTGTATACTGCCATCGAATCTGTGTCTGTGATTGGTGAGAGCGAGGAAGTTGTAAAGCCATTCACCTACCTTGGCAGTGTAATCCATCCATAAGCCAACTGTAAGGCTGAGATCAACCGCAGACTCAGACTCGTACACAGGGCAGTGGGATCATTGAGCAAGACAGTGTGGTGTTCCCTGTATCTGAACATGCGGACAAAAGTCAGAGTCTTACAGTCTTTGGTCCTTCTGGTCTTACTCTACAGTATTCTTGTGAGGCCTGGATGTTGACTGATGTCCAGAGGCACCAATTGAACTCCTCTCTGACAACTTCTTTTCTGCGCATCTTTGGGTATCAATGACAAGACCATGTGTTTAATGCTGATGCCAGGCTTGATCTTCCTCAAGACCTATAGGGTTCCCAGGACCCTGGTGGGCTGGTTCACACCCCAGGGTGGACCGCATGCATAACAGAAGGATAGCTGGAGAGATGGGGCATGGGCCTGGTGAAGGCTTGAACGATGGCCATCAGGAGGCCAGAACAGTATGGAACCAAAGGTCACACAGTGAAGTGTTAAACCGGCTCCCATAACTGACTTGAGGAGACACTTATTGCTCTGCAACTCAACTTACCAACTACAACTTGTGGTCATCTGTAAAGTGAGTCACAACAGATCATTTGTTGATATGAAGTTTTGCTTTTACAATGATGCCATAACTCTCGTGTCGGGGCACGATTGCATTCACATCTCATTCTAACCAGAGTGCCAAAGTCCCCTCAATCGCACCCAAGACCACATCCCCAAGTGGACCTAAGCCCAGTGCCTGGTTTTGGCTTGTTTGCATTCCTACTGACCAAAAATGAACCGGATCAAGTGTACTGGGATTTGGGACCAGGCCCTTCTTTTCAAAGCACTCTTGGACAGCACCACCTAAAAAATAGCATCATTCTATGACGGATTTAACAACGTGGGACTCTACCATGCAAATGGAAAGCCATTTATCAACTACATCCAGAAGCGCTGCCAGCTTCTCTGGGACAGAGCTCATCTGAGAAGGACTGACCTGAAATGGAAAAGTTTGCTTCTTTCTTAAAGAAGAAAATAACTGTTCAAGCTGTTATTAATGCAAAGTCTAAAGTCAGTATCTGTGATGGTGTGGAGGTGTATTAGTGCCTACGATATAGGTGACTTGCACATCTCTGAAGGCACCATCACCACTGAGAGATATATACAGATTTTGAGCAAAGTATGCTTCAGTAACATCCCTGCTTTTATTTCAGCAAGATAATACCAAATCACATTCTGCAAGAATAACAACAGCATGGCTTACCAGTAAAAGAGTGCAGGTACGAGACTAACCTTCAGACCAGACCTGCCTCCTACTGAAAATGCTCATGCATCATGAAGCACGAAATATGACAACCAAAACCCTGCACTAGTGAGTAACTTAAGATGTGCATGAAGCAAGAATGGGAAAGAATTCCACTTTTAACACTTCAATAATTAGTGTCTTCAGTCTCCAGTGTTGTTAGAAGAAAAGGTGATGTAACACAGTGGTAAACATGCTCCTGTCCCAACTTATTTTAAACATGTTGCAGGCATCAAATTCAAAATGTAAGTTTTATAAAACAGTAGTTTATGTGTTTGAACGTCTTTGTGCTGTATCCATTTTAATATAGGTTTAAATGGAATTGCGAACCACTGTCTTCTGTTTTAATTAACATTTTATACATTGTCCCAACTTTTTTAAAAATAGGTTTTGTACTGAAATTGCAAGAAGTATTGCTGCAATTTTAACCTTAAGGTTCAGAGTTAAACAGGCCTTGTCACTAGCCTTCCACTTAATTGTATCCTGTTCTTGATGTGATAAACCTCATAAAGACGAGCAGGGGTACACAGAAGTTTGGGGCTCATAAAACTATCTTTAGAATCCCCTGAAGAACACTGAATCTCTTTATTAGGTTCCTTTGGAGGAACATGACATTTTGAGCCTGGTTTCAGCTGTGACACTTTTTGATTTAGCAAACCTCCAATCCTACACAGCAGCAGCAAGATTAGAGCAGAATGTCATCTGCTGCTGAATTCCTTGTGTGAATGCCAAATATTAAAATATCTACAATGGGGTTCATCATTATAAGATTGCCTGACGGGTCTTTGTGGCACCATGTCCTCTGAGATCCTGCTGCTGACACGTCGGAAATATGTTCATGAAAGAGCTGTTTTAAGTGCGGTGCTGTCACAGGGCTCCAATCCCCCCTCTGTCTGCCTACAAACAACACCTCTGTTTGGTTGAATTACAGGTGCAGTGTGTGTTCAAGCAAAATAATGAACACAATGAACCCTCGCTCAGCCCTGGGAAAACGTATAATGTGCTGTAAGGTCAATTACTGCAATAGCAAATGGATATTACAGCAGCAGTCTGATAGCTTGATATGGGTGAAGGTAAGGTTATATGATGGCAAATAAAACAGTGATTTGCAAAAGTGATTGCTTGCCTCGTAAACACTTTCGATGGCCAAAGCATGCAGAGACAAGTTCCCTGATTGCTTATTGATCATGAATGAGTACCTCAGTGAGAGGAGATCAGCTCAAGGTTACAAGGGTCAGTCCAACAGCCTGCCAGGCTGGGAACATTTCTCTTATTAATGCTTTACCATGTTCATTATAGAGGGGGAGTTATTCACTGTAAAGCATTTTTGAACATTATCCATTTTTTACTTTAGCATCATTAACCCTGCGATACAGTCACAAGTTCAGGTCATGAGTAGGTGTGTCAAAGGGTGGTTCAAATTGATCTCTCAAGACTGCACTTTCTCTTTTTCTACAATGTATTGGTTGTTGTTCAACTAATCAGCATTGTTTCCAGTAGGAAGCAGGACAGTTTCAAAATTATACATATATTCATTCAGGCCAGCCCACAGAGTTGGCCTGGCCTCTGAAAATCCCAGTCAATGGGCCCTCCCCATGTGAGATTCATTGATGATATCACTGCACGTGTGTTGAATCAGTAGTGTTGGCGCTAGCATCCTGGCTTACAGTTACTTTATTTTGGAGCTGAGAAGTGTGTCAAGCTTTTATTGGGTTCTGATGTTCAAATTATTCATTCATGTCACTTTTTATCTCCTCACCATTGTTTTGCTCATTTATGCAAATTTATCCTATTTTTTGCAGTATTTAACACATTTTTGACATTTTGTTCCAATTATTGGCACTTTATTACTGCTTTTCAATACTTTATAAAGCAATTCTGCAACACTTTTGCCACTTTTAACCCAATTTTAACACTTTTAACCCCTTTTCACAAAATTTTCCACATAGTTTTTGCTGTTGCTTCTTTGATTTCTTTTTTGCCACTTTAACCACTCTTTAACCCTATCACTATTATTCTGATATTTTTGCAACACTTTTGCCACTTTCAATTCATTTTTGATACTTTTTGCCCATTTATGCGACTCAAAAAACATTTTTCCACCCATTCTGCCCTTTTCTTTGCATTGTAGTAAGCCAGTTTTGCCACTTTCTGCCCTTTTTCCTAACCTCTTTTGAACTACTTTAACTGGCCATTTTTGCAACATCTTTATCACATGTTACTCATTTTTTGCCACTTTTTACCATTTATTAGCATTTTTAACCAATTTTCAATACTTTATCCAGCCATTTTTGCAATTAATTGCCACTTTTAACCCATTATCACAAAATGTTCCACTCATTTTCACCCTTATTTGGCATTTTAGAAACCCATCTGTTGCTTCTTTTTTTCTTTTCCCCACTTTTTCACCAATTTTAACCACTCTGTAACCTTTTTACTCCTTCATATATCTATTTTTGCACATTATTTGCAACTTTTAACCAATTTTTGATACTTTTTGGCCTTTTTACCACTTTTAACCTCTTCACATTTTTGCCCCTTGCCACTATAGTTTTTCTTAATTATTTTTTTCTAAAGGCTCATTTATACTCCCTTTTTGTAAGAAAAAATAGATCCATGCTTTTGAGACTATGTTGTCAAAATTAATGTGTTAATAATGCATTAACTTAAATTCATTTTAACTGTACAATTTTTTTTTTAACACCATTAATACACACACATTTGGTATGACCCTCCACTCATCCCGTAGTTCGTGAGATCAGGAAGCGGCGCCATAGTGATGAGGTACAAGCGAGCAGAAATGGATAAAGGACAGACTTTTAAATGGCAAGTTTAGCTTTAAGATCATACCAGATAAGACTGAAGTTATTTGCTCTCACTGTCGACGTGAACTGTGTTACCCAGAGTTCATAGAGTCTTAAACACCCCGTACCACTTGCTAGCCAAGCACACCGCCAATGCAGAGAGCCATCACAAGCAAGGCAAGCTGGATTGTTTACATGCTGGATTGAGACGCTCAGACAACATGAATGAGTTTCTGCTGGAAATAATTTGCATCCAGTGGCTGCACTTATGAACTTTCTTTGAAAGCCATTATTGTAAGTAACTAAAAGGCTGCAAATAAAGATGCTGTATTGGTGGATTATCCCTAGGTGTTTGATATAGGTGTGCCTCTTTGTTTCATTGTAGAAAGGGCTGGTAAGCCATTTGTATCCCTTTGTTTGTTGGTTTGGTCATTCACTAGCTTTTACCTTACTTCCTGATTTCTGTTAGGTTGGTAATTTTGCAGGCTCTGTGCTTGTTTTCTTTTTTGATGAAGTATACCTGTGATTCCTCATTCCATTTCTATACAATTATCATTGTATTTCTTAGATTTGACTCGAGAGTAAAAGAAAAGTAAGGGTGGTATGGGATTGTCTTTAGAGTTGATTAAAAATGCTTCATTTTAGACTGAATGCTGTACACGGTGTAGGCGCTGATCTAATTAGGGAGATACACTTACAAAGAGAAAGTAAATGAAAGGAACAGCATGTCTGCTCAGTCGGGAACCTGGTTCAGAGTAGACGGGCATGTGTGCATATCATATGCCGTTTTATGAGAAATAGGGGAGACATTTGGCAGTCTTGTGTTATAATCTATAGGTTCTTAGAGGAAAAGGGGATCAGGCAAGGATTGTAAACCATATTTCAAAGGAAGTGAGCAAGATAAAAACTCCTCTACATCCCTTTGCTCTCCTCCATTCCCCAGCTGTGAGTATCAATCATTCTCTAATATTCCCAGCATGTCTTCGGGGTCTCTGTGTTCGGGCCCTAGAGCCCAGCTTATGGCATCCTTCAGATCTTTCTCTCTTTCATGTGAATGCACACTCAGGCTCCAACATTTCCGACCAGCATTAAGATTTAGGTTGGGCTTTGACGTGTGGAATAGGGCCGGGGTTTTTCTTTTGTGCTTGATGAAAATGCTCCATAAATTTGAGAGGTCAGTGGTCGAAATGATCAGAATGAAGATCAGCAAGGGAGTTCAGTTTTAAGAAATGCATGGGGGATGAAGTACAAGTTTGAACTCACTTTGATGAAGTTAAACAAGAGCAGGGCTATATGTTCTCAGAGAATAAAGACATTACAGTACTTTTCTCATAAAAAAAAAAAAAAACACTGAGCGTAAAGAAAAGTTCAAAAACCTAAGAAGTGGAGGATCTCTTATGGCTGCTACTCCAAAAGTACACACATGGATTTTTGATTTTGGGAAAAATTTGACTTCACTTTGCAGCCTGTTCATTGAGATGTGATGAACATGTTCAAGTGTGTGTAGCTTTAGCATCTTTTAACATGTTCCCTCTCCATTGGACTAAATGTAATTCTATATCTGCAGTTTTCTTTCCTTTTTGTCTTTTTCTTCAGCTTTCATCTGCTTAAAATACAAGCCCCTTAAGGATTAAGTGATGGGGGGGGGGGGGGCTTTATTTTGTAGTGACAATGTCTGGACCAATCAGCATCCTCTAAGGAGAAAGAGGTAGCTACAAATGAAATGTAGTTGTACTGCAAACCAGTAAACAATGGCAACATGTCTGTGGAGCCTGCATTATGTAGGCGTAAATGCAAGTATCACATCATTTGTTTGAAGCTCTAATTGGCCGGTAAAGAATGTGATAAACAGGAAGTTCATCCAGGATCTGTCCAAATTTGTTTTTTTAATTTTTCTAAGGTTCTACTCTTCCAATACACCATCTACGGGCTGTTGTCCAGACGAATGTGAAATGAATTTCTTGTAGGTCTAACAGTCTATCTGGCAGTTCAGGTTAATGTTGCAGCCATGAAATTAAAAATAGATTAGGCAATATTGATATTTACAGCAATCAAGACCAAGGGAGACTGAAGTAAAATGATGAATTTGATTTCTAAATTTTGCCACTTAACCCTTTAAAGTCTTTAGGATATTTTTGCTGTGTTAATACTTTTCTTCTGACAATATAAACCACTCAGAAAATGTTTACCAGCCTCATTTTTAGTGTATCTTTTTCAGTAAAACCTCAACTTTATTGAATGAAAACTGTTTTTTTATTACTGTATTAGAGTTAGGACCTCCAAAATCAGAAAAACATTTAAAAAGGGATTTTTAAATTTCTATTCAACCAAAATACCAAAATATAATGTCATTTTAAGAGTTAGAAATTGAGAAAATGTTGTAAACTCGCATATAAAAGTAAAATTACATACATCAAAGTAAAAATATTAATATTTTTACACAGAATGCATTTGTATCATTACATAGGCGTTTTTGTCCACGAAACCCTTGGTTGCCAACCTGGGGTCTGGGACCCCTTTGGGGGGACTGAGGCTCTGTCTGCTCTGAGGCACTTAAAATAAGATTTTGTCATATAAAGTAATAATAAAACACTCATGAACAGTTTGTGCAAAGTCTTTGGAGAAGAGTATTTCTGTTAAGGATGATTTTGTTTGGATAGAAATGATAAAATTGGTATTAATTTTTGATTGCAATGGATCATATTTTTTACGCATCTGTTCCAAGGGAGCTAAAAGGGACCAACTGGTAAATGCAGGAAGTGGCATAAAGCATAACGATATATGGATTTATATATAATTTAATACATTTAAAAACTCATCGGTACCTCGCTTGGCGTCTGTGTAGCCATAGCAACACGTCGAAGTTGGTGCTGATTTATTCGCCTCATGTAAAGAACAACATGCTGGACAGCTCACCACTTCGCTGCCTGCTCATAATGCACCAATGCAAAAGCAGAAACCCCAAGACTGAGTAAATTCTTTGTTTTTTCGTTTTTTATGTGAAAAAAAAGACCAGCGGAAGGAGACTGATTTCTGGTTTCATCGTCGTCTTCTTGGTCAGCGTTTGTTTGTGATGACAGCGCCCCTACCGGGCACAGATTGTAGGTGTTCAGACGGTTTGGTCCGTTTCACCAAGAGCAATGTGAATGCAAACCAAACCAAAGGGAAGTGAAACAATGTTGGAATTTTAGTTCCAAAAGACCAAGTCCCCCGGACTATCAGGTGGGAAAATGACCTAAGAAATGTGTACAGCTTTACAGCCCTAGTTTACACACCAGCCTTCAGCTGATTGATGCAAAGGCTGAGGCTAGGAGACAGAAGTGGATGGTGATGGATGAAACCAAGAAGAGAAAGAGAGAGGGACTAAGCAAGAAGCCAGACTGGAGTAAATATTGGACAGGCTTTTATATGTTGGCAAGAGCTTTGTGAAACTGTAGGCTGCAAGTTCAACGCTGAGCTGGCTATGTTGGTGTTGGATGGTTTAAACTGTTTACTGCCCAGTAAGTAGGTATTATGATCTGTTCCATGGCTAATGGGAAAGCAACACCAGCAGAGTGTACAACCTTTACACACTGCAACATAACATTAGACTGCATCATCATCAGGGTCACTATTATCTCACTTAAGCAGATTTACAGAGGACAGAAAATCATCTTACCCAGATCATGTGGTAGGTCTGCATACAAATAAATAAAAATAAATGCCTCTTACACCAAATAGTCGACCCATTTTTTTGAGATCTTCAAGTTAGTCTTCTAAGTTTGGAAACTTTAAACACCATTTATCAAGAGACTGCAGATATCATGGGAACAGTTGAATACATCATATGTACACAGTTTGCAAACAACCCGCTGTGGATGCTAGCAGAGCACAAAATAGGTAGAGTACCTTGTCAGTCAGGGTTTGTCTTTCACTCCTCACACCTTTGCAATCTTTGACACAAATACCCATTGTCTATGAGGAGGAGTTATCAACCATATGTGCATTTTACAACAGTGCAGTGGCACTTCGAGACCTCCGGTAGGTGCCAAAGCACACCAAGCCAAACTCCTTCTTATTGTTGCTTTAATGATGTCAGTTTGATTTTAAAATTACTAACATGTGACATTATAAATCATGGTTAATTCAATATAAAATGGTAACCCCATATAGTTTTCACTTAGTAATCCTAACCTCCTATATTTTCTTAAACACAAAAAGACTAAACACACAAACAAAGTAGAGGCAGCCCAAGAGGATAAAGTATGAAGGAGGATTGTTGTGAAGTTTTAAGCTGACAATACTTTCAAAAAGTAGAATCTTATGCAGAATTCCCAATGCACCACTGTCTAGAGAAATAAGATTTATGTAATACTTTTTCATTTTCCTCAGATCAGAGGCTCCTCTATCCATGGAGGTATGCACTTTGATTTTTTTCGGTTTATAAATCATGCAAAGGTGGTCTGGTAGCTGATTTGAGGTCATGAAAATATTTCTTATGGAATCCTACCCCATAGGCTTGAATATACTAATGACAAATTAAACATTTAACCACAACCATGATCTTAGGATCTAAGGTTCATACAAGTCAGCTGAATTTCTTACCTGAACTTTACTCAGAATTTCTCCTGCCTTTTTGAAAACAGTCCATGTTCAGTCAGGATGGTCCCATTTGTGAAGGCAACACGAAAGTATTTGTCATATTGATATGTTACATATTCAATAACCCATATTGTGTTGTGAGACAGGATAATAGAGGAAATAATACACTGAAGGATTTGCTGTATAAGACACACATTTAGGTAATACCTTTTTTTCTTCTTGGAAGTTTGCCGTGTTCCATTAAACCAGTGCAATTAACCAGCGTAAAACTCTGAGACATGCACTGTCATTACGGTATATGCAGCTGCTTCAATCACACACTGAGCATGACCTGACGTGAGTGAAAATCTGTCCACATTCATTGCCTATATCAAGCAGCCCTTTTGCAGCACAAAACATAGTGGCGAAGGCCAGGCTGGCAGTGGGACTTTGTAACCTGTTTTGGAGAGACACCCCTGAAAAAGGATTGCATTGTATGTCATAATTTGACGCAGAGTGTAATGACAAAAGGCACGCTTGTTCTGTATTATGCCTGCTCCCCCTGAGCAGTTGAATGAAAATCCTCCAAAAAGAACTGAGAAGAGACAACCATGGCAGCCACTCAGGTCGATATTTGTTTTACTCCATGCAGACTATAGAGACCATCCTGCAGGCCATAACACATGTATTTACTGATACTAAGACACCAACAATGACACCTTTCAAACTTCCACATCCATCATTCAGCCCAGAGGTTGGAATGTGCCTGTACAGTGCAGACACATTGGCTTTTAACCCTCTGAGCCCCATGCTATTTCTTTAACCATTTTGTCTCACCTGGACTTTTTGTCTTAAAAAAGTTTGTAAAACACCAACCCTGTGGTGCACAGTCAAGCTTGAAACATCCGTTTTCTAAAAAATACACAGTAAACATTCATGTCTACAGGTCTTCAGCACAAATTTGTTCTCCTGTCTCTTTGGGACCAAAAAGTTAAAAAAGAATCATTCTGTGACAAAAAGTCTTGAAAACATTCCAATTTTTTAAAACCTAGGGAGTTACACTAACATTTCACACATTCACCTTGTTTCAGAGCGCTTTTTCGTTTCAGTGATGGGTTTGTAAAAATACAAAATAAAATGCACATAACAAAAATAATTATAAATGAGACCACAGGTATTTGCAGCACTCCCTACGTTGAAATAAATGTCATCACATTGTGGGTGTGACCTGTCACATGATTCTTAAGTGTCTACCTCATAGGCTCCGCACCCCAACAACAGGAAGTGGCGTATTTTCCCAGGAGTTGTATTTTTTTCTGCAGAATACATTGAAGAACTTAGCCTGCACACATACTCGCCCTCGCTCTCATTTCACCCCTACTTCCACACATATGTAGTCACGGATTCGCAAAATCCCGGTCGTGCAAAACAATTTTAGAGCTGGCACAAAGCTTTCAAACTAATTACAGCATTGGATGAAGAGTCCAACTACTCATCTGGCTCGGTTTTTTACAGGTTACAAAATTGACTATATCTCAAAAAGCATGTTATTTACAGACTTTCCTGTGGTTCCAAAGGATATTGTGCAACTTTTTTACATTTACAAGTTTGAGGTATACAGCTGTGCAATTTCTTTATTTTGATATGAAAAAAACAAAAACGATTTTGCTTTGTTTTGTTTTGTTTTTTAGGTTTCTTGCACTTTTAAGCAATTTATTGTAGTAGTTAAGAAATAAGTCATGCATATTATTAAAACTTGGGACATAAGGGTTATATTGATGTAAAGCAAACAAACATACTCCCAAAAATGGCCCTACAGTATGTAAAAATGTAAGAATACGTCCTGGCGGACTTGCACAATGGTAGGTTTTAAAGGTTTAAAGACCCCGGATTATCACTTAATTTCTACACTCGCTAGAAAAAGTTATAAAGGCTTGGATAGTGTCACAAGAATGGCAAAATAGAGCTTCCAGAGGAAAAAAGAAGCAAGTGGCTGCGATTTATTGGTCAAAAGTTATTTAACTTTGAAAGTCTCTTCTTGTTGTATACAATAACGCTGGGATGGGAGATCTTCACAGTTGCCCTTACATCTCTACTAGCTTATCAGCTTTTAAAGCAAGCATACTTGGATCTGTGCCGGGGTCCCTGATGTTAAACAAACATAGGCTCATTATCACATTGGCCATTACTATTAATGGTTACGTTACACCAGTCATATGCTTTCAAAGGTACTTGTATTGTGAAGTTATTGAGGCACCAAAGACTGCAAATTAAAAACAGAATACGGACAAAAAAACAGGAAAAAAAATACAAGATATGCTGTCGTTACAGTTTGGTTTTCATTAGGGCTGTCAAAAAATAGATAAATAAATGCAAAAAATCTCAGAAATTCTCTTCTTAATCTCAATAAATAAAATCCTTTTTATGGCATTTTAAAATTTCACTATTTTGCATTTAAAACTTTTTTAGTGTCATATTTTGTTTTTCAAAACCTAAGGAGAATTGATTTCCTGTTTGAAAGGGAAAATAAAGAATGTGATTGATTTTAATAGACCTTGTTTTCATGAAAGAAAAAATTGTCCACCCACCCATCAAAATATTGGGTCTCTTTATTTTGTCCTCAGTGAATGTAATTGCACCTGGTAAAATGAGAGGTCTAAAACAACCAATACGAAAGTAGCCTTGGTCTGAAAACTGTATAAACAGCTGTAAAAGAGACCGAGGGAAGCATAGCACAAATTGAAACAATTTGGCCTCCAAACACACTATAACATCATGAAGGATTTTTTTAGTTTTATAATGGTTAAGACTTTGAGAACAAAGTTTTTCAGAAATGATTTTCTCCCATCAACTCAAGTAGTGAATATTATTCAACACAGTTCATCAAATGGTAACTTGAGACCTTTCATGTGCCCCAGTTTATAGTGATGTTAATTGTGACACCTTTTATCTTTATCTGGAGCCAATCAGACTATCAATCACCCAAAATTTTAGCTGCTCTGTTATCCTTCCTTGTCTAGATAGTTTTAACAAGTTTTAACAGTTGTACCTAGCCATTTTAGTTGAACTTTTAGAAACAGTATCACTTGAGCATGTCTTCCAGCCCTCTTGATTTGATATCCACAAAGTTTTTACTAAGAGTAGTGGATGGAGTCCTGCATCTGTTTGGCCATGGTTGCTTTTGACTGAGAGGACGTTACTTAAAGACCCTGTAAAGTAAAAATAAATCTGTATTTAGGTTTGTTGTTGAACAGGTCCCTGTGTTTCGAACCCCCAGGTCAAATTTCAGTCAAATAAAACATCTCTAAGTTTATGAAAGTAAGTTTCAAAATCATGAAAAAATGAGGCGGTAACATCTGCTCCAGGATGGTGTGGGTGTGTCTGATGAATATGCTGAAGACATGCCCACTCAGGAGAAATATGATCCTCTCAAATTAATAAAAATGTTACAATCTGAATTGAGGAAAGCACTCATGCCATTAGCCTGCCCCTTGACCTTTAGTTGACCTTAGAAGAAGAGACAAAGTCCGTTTTCTAGCTCAAATCAACAGGATCAAATTACATGGAAATCGCTGGAGGCTAATGCCACTACCATAGCCAAGCACCTCATACGACCCAACTTCAAAAATCCTGAAATATCACTTTAACTGACAGTTAACTTTCAATAAAGGCAGTAACATCAGCTAACAACAGACTCTACTGAGATGAACTGCTCTGTGATTTTATAGTGTACTTTTAGACGGGCAGGGTCATTCTCATTGTGGGCACGTGACATCATGAGCCCATATATTTTTCCCGCCCACATTGAACCAAGCCAGGTGAGAGGTGAAAAACAGTCTAAATACAGAATTGAGTCACATGTAGATCTCAGTGTTTTTACATGTTTACAGCAACCATATTAAAACATACTGTATCTAGAGTGTTAAGACACAAGACACATGGTAGGCTAGGCTGAATCTTCACACCATGGCAGGCTAGGTTCTAGGTTAAATCTACACACCATGGTAGGCTAGTTAAATCTACACACAATGGTAGCCTAGGTTAAATCTACACACCATGGTAGCCTAGGTTAAATCTACAAACAATGGTAGCCTAGGTTAAATCTATACACCATGGTAGGCTAGTTCAAATCTACACACAATGGTAGCCTAGGTTAAATCTACACACAATGGTAGCCTAGGTTAAATCTACAAACAATGGTAGCCTAGGTTAAATCTACACACCATGGTAGGCTAGCTACTTGTTAAAATCCGTACACAATGACAGGCTAGGTTCTAGGTTAAGTCTACACACCATGGTAGGCCACGTTCTAGGTCAGGTCTATGCACCATTGTAGGCTAGGCTTTTAGTATAAATCTTTACAACAAAGTAGGTTGGTTCTAGGTTAAATCTACACACCATGGTAGGCTAGCTACTTGTTAAAATCCATACACAATCATAAGCTAGGCTCTAGGTTAAATCCATTAACCATTTTACTTTAGGTTCAATCTTACTAGGCTAGGTACTAGGTTAAATCTACACACAATGGTAAGCTAGTTAAATCATCACAATATGGTACCCCAGGGTTTAGGTTAAATCTACACTCCATGGTAGGCCATGTTCTAGGTCAAATCTATTCCCCATTGTAGGCTAGGCTTTTAGTATAAATCTTTTCAACATAGTAGGCTAGGTTCTACCTTAAATCTAAAAACACCACGGTAGGCTAGGTTCGAGGTTAAATTTACTGATCATGGTAGGCTAGGTTCGAGGTTAAATTTACTGATCATGGTAGGCTAGGTTCGAGGTTAAATTTACTGATCATGGTAGGCTAGGTTCTAGGTTAAATTTACTGATCATGGTACACTAGGTTCTGTTGGAAACTGCCTGACCAAGATTTGGAGGTGGATGTTTAGTATTTGTTTGCAATGACATTCCTACAAGACAGTGATCATTTTAATTTCACCACAGCACAAGGCTAAGAAATAATTTGTTTTGCTGGTTCCTTTCTTCTGCTTTGGTGATAGCTTAAATTATCAGCAACACACAACAAAGCGTGAACTGTCTTGTTTTCGATCATCTCAGATTTCAAAAACGTTTAATGACAAGTATGGAAAAGTTATGTTTTTATCTGAACATACCTCAATTAATAGAAGAGACTTTTTACCTGCCTGAAACAAATCAATAAATCAACTCCAGATGGTACAGAACTCAGCCGCTGCTAGGCATAACAACAGAGTATATGCACGTCACTACTGTTTGAGTGTCTTTACACTGACTCCTTGTATGTTTATTGTTCAGTTTTAAGATTTTACTCATCACTTTTAAAGGTCTGTATGGCCTTTGTCCAAGCTACATCTTTTCGATTTGTGATGTGCAGCTGCATTTAAATGTGGTTTTAAAAAAATGTAACATGTTAAAGAGGTGCTATTGGATTTAAACTTGGAGCTGCAGGGATGATGTATTAGAGAAGCTGCTGTTTTTTTGTTTAAGAATTGTAAATGTATCAAAGCTCGAGTATGTAACATTCGATGAGAGCCATGTTAAATCAACTTGACTCCCCCTCCCTTCCTGTTCTTCTCCCTGTTTGAGCTCTGTAGCTCCGCCCCTCTTCTCACATATCTCCTCGCGGCTGTGCATGTCCGCTGAATCGAATACTGATTTTGCTCTGCTTTTCCACTGAAATCAGTGGCTGGATTACAGGCAGGAAAACACTTTATCTCAGCATGAGTAAGTTCTACATAGGACCGAACACCGCTGGTAACTCCGCCATTGTATCAACTTCTCACTGAGCTGAAAGGAGGAAGCGCACCTACTACAGCGGCCAATAGGAACGCTCCCTCTGACCTGGGTCGTGATTGGCTGCAAGTGCTAGCCTCCTCATTGGCTGGAGCGTCGTCCCTTGCTGGTTTTCCTCAAGTGCAAGGAGGTGGTGCAGAAGTGTGTTATTCTGTTAGATGGCTTTAATAGCAAGACTCTGACTGGTTGTGTTGTTTTTGTGGGCATACGATACTAAAAAGAAATCGCTTACCACAGCTTTAAATTATCTCATAAATAAATAAAAACATGGAAAAGTGAAGATCTTCACAGTTTGAAAATAAGTGGAAAGGGAGCTTCTCTGCGTATTAATGAAGTAATGAGAGTTTCTGTCAAAGATCAAAACTGCAGCACATCTTCAGAGGACAGAACGAACTGATGGCTGCAGAAAAAAATAAATGTTTCAATCAACCATAGGCATTTTTTTTCTCTGAACACAGGCCACATTTTTTGATCTTCTGACAAAGTGTGCCAGTGCTTCATTAAAGCCGTGTTTACTGCATGAGGCAGCAAAGAAGCTATAATGCTGGCATACATTTCATTCCTTTGAAGATTCACTTTTCCTTGAAATGCAGATGTCTAGTTACATCATTATTATTTAGTACGAACCAACAAACACAGAAGAATAATACTTTAATGTAGGAAGCCCTAATCTGTCAATTGTTTAAACTCTGTGTAGTACAGTATCCATAAAAAGTATTCACCCTCTTGGATATTTACCCTTTCATTGATATTATAAATCAACCATGCCCAATATAATTTGGCTTTTTTGACAAAAAAGAATAGAAAAAAAACTAATGTCTAATGTCAAAGTGAAAACAAAGATCTTCAAAGTGAAGTCAATTAAATAAAAATATGTAATATTGAATAAGTGACTGCAGAAATATTCACCCCCTTTAGAGTGACTGACCTTATTCAGCAGAGGTCCAGCCAGTTGGTGCTAGCAGTGGGTACAGTCAATGTGTCACAAGTGATTGCAGGATAAGGGGATAAGGACATCTGTGTCTGGAAGGGCCATTCACTGATTAATTAGTATTCTTGGCTACCATTACACCATGAAGACAAAAGAACACTCCAAGCAACTCAGAGGAAAGGTTACTGAAAAATATAAATCAGGAGATGGATAAAAAAATTCCAAGGTACTGAGAATCCTCTAGAGTTCAGTTAAATCTATCATCAAGAAATGGAAGAAATATGGCACATGTGTAGATCTGACTAGATCACAAACTGAGTGACCGTGCAAGAAGGAGACTAGTGAGAGAGGCCACCAAGACACCTATGACTATTTTGAATGATACAAGCTTCAGCAGCTGAAATGGGAGATACTCTGCATACAACAACTGTGGCCTGGGCTCTTCACCAGTCAAAGCTTTAGAGAGAGAAAGCTAATGTTGAAGAAAACTCATTAAATCTGGACTAGAGTTCACCAAAAGGCATGAGGGCGAGTCCGTGGTCAAGTGGAAGAAACTTCTTTAGTCTGATGAGACCAACGTGCTGCTAAAGGTACAGGGTAAAATGAAGACAGTGAAATATGGGAAAATCCTACTCAGTCTGCAAGAGAACTATGTATTGGGAAATGATTTTTTAAGACAGTGACCCAAAGCATACAGCGAAAGTAATATGGAAATGGTTTAAAGACAACAAGGTGAATGTTCTTGAGTGGTGGAGTCAAAGGCCAAACCTCAATCCAATAGAAAATTTGTCTCTGGACTTGAAAAGGGTTAATCACACCCAGTCTTGTTGCAATCTGAAAGAGCTTGAGCAGGTTTGCAAAGAGGAATGGAGTAAAATTGTAGTGTCCAGATGTGCAAGCCAGATTGAGACCTATCCACACAGACTCAGTGCGGTGATTGCAACCAAAGGCGCATCTACTAAATACTGACTTGAAGGGTCAGAATATTTATGCAGTCACTTACTTTACTCTATATTTTTTATCTAATTTATATTACTTTACAGAAATCTGCTTTCACTTTGACATCAAAGAGATTTTTAAAAATAAATTTTTTGTCAAAAATGTCAAATTATATCGACTATGATTGATTGACAAAATCAATAAAAAGGTAAAACATCCAAGGAGGTGAATACTGTGGTAATTGTGAATATCTAACAAAGAACACATACATACCTTTGCTTTAACCAGACAGCCAATAACTGACCTCACAAACATGTTGATTCAAACACGTTTCATATTGTATATTATTAATAGTAAGAACATAAACGTCACACAGTTTTAAATTACAACTTTATTGTTCCTACCAAGGCTCCCCAGTGGTTAGCTGGGCAGTCTGCTATTTTAAGTCTCTTTAAATGTAGGGAAAAACAAGCACCTCTAAATCTTTCAGCACCACATGCCGCCAAGCATGAAAAGTGAACAAGATTAAGTCGTGTGCGAGTAATTTGCTGCATCAGCTTTTCCCTCCTTGTTTGTTTGTTTGTTTAAATTTCAGCTACACCTTGTTTTACTGTGTGTTGTGTTCACGCCCCCTTACTTTATTGGAGCTGCGTGGCCACCAGAGGAGGTGCGGTATGACAAATGAGGGAGGAAGACACAGCGGGAGGTCATGGCGAGGTAGTGTGCTACCTCTCGCTGGGTAAATAAATAAGCCGTGGTGCTGTCAGCACCGGCGAATATTCATCAGAATAATAGCCACCTTGGGGTTGGTTAAATGTTCCAAGGAAACATCAAGGTCAGTCTTTGTGCCCTTATTCCATAACAAACTCCTGAAAATGTCTCATTTTCGTCTTAAAGAAGAGATTGAAGCTTACAGAGGAAATAGGTAAGAGAAAAATTAGATCATTTGATTAATAAATACAATTTTTATTTCCAGTATCTCCTTGAAATTGTTATAGGTGTAAGTTAGTGTGTTTATCTGTGCTCCACATTTTACACCAAGCAATAAATCCACAGCAGAGGTGTCATTAAAAATATTGATCCCGTCCTTACAACACCCATTGTGGCATTGCATCTTACATCGCAACAACAAAGAAAGGCTCTCAGGAGTATCGGCCGTCTTGCTCCTGTCACACAACATGCCATCATTCAAAGCTTGAAAGAACATGTAAAACGTCTCCCCCGTGCCATGTTTTCTGCGTCCTTGCCTGCCCAGCTCTTTGAGCAGCCTACAGAAGCTCGGGACAGAGGTAGATGTAGTATGAACTTAGATTATTTAAGTTAATGTGCACCTGAAGCACAGTTAGACTCTGCTAAAGGGAGATCACTCACCTGAAGCACAGTCTTGATAAAACTGTAACAGTGTGCATAATGGGTGTTTAAACGGTTACATCTCTGTGCAGTTCAAATTGGATTTTGGGGATTGTCTTGCACAAAATCTCACTAGAACTCCATTTAATAAATAATTCATAAAGGGAAGCTCCTACATTTTTTATGTGTATTCTACTTTTTAAATATTCAGCCACAGGAACACATTTGAATGTTATCTTATATAATTACTCTACTAAATGCTTAATTTAGAAATCTTCAAAATGAAAGTATAAACTTTTGTCCATGTTGCCTTTCTATAGTCTGTAAATGCTCATAGCCACCATTATGGGTGGCCCCCAGAGAGCAGGGCCTACCAGTGTAAGAACTTGGCCATCCAAGTAGAAATTAGCATGACTCCATTATAATTATTAGTCAATGTTTATTCTTCCTTTGATCAATATTTCTAACCGAAATTATTTTGGCTGGTGATATATAAATAAGTGCTTATTTGAATGCTTCTCTTTCATTCAGCTGTCTTGCAACATCTTTCTTGTATCATGGTTTGGGTTTAAGGAATTCAATTTCTAATATGTTTATACGGTACATTCCTATAGTGTTGTTGAACTTCACCCTTTTCTAGTGATCCACTAGGATAATTATGAGTGTCATCTGGCACTTCCCCATCCTCTTTTACAAGTTTTAAGAGCCAGAGTTTCAACACTGTCAGATCCTAGCTTGCTTCTTTTTTTTTTTGTTTTCACTGGCTTGGGAAATATGTTTAAGGAAATTCTTCATTACAACATAAATCAAATGTACTGCAGAATCCATTGTAGAGCTAGAATAAGCCACTTCCTGCATCCCAGGAATAAGCCAACACCATCAGTTTATTATAATGATTTGGCTACTGCAGTCCAGAAATTAGCAACCGCCAGCAGTTCTTTATGATGATTTAGGCACTGCAGTCCAGAAATTAGCTACCCCTCTCTTCTTATGATGATGATTTGACCGCTGCATTCCAGGAATAAGCCACCATCATCAGTTTATTATGATGAGTTTTGGTCCACTGCATCCAGGAATTAGCCACCTCAATCAGTAAACTGTGAGGATTTGGCCATTGTGTTCCAGGAATTAGCCAACCCCATCAGTTAACCATGATGACTGGGCCACTGCGTTCCACAAAAAAGCCACGGCCATCAGTTAACTGAGGATTGAGCCACTGCATTCCAGGAATAAGCCAACATCATCAGTAAACTATGAGGATGTGGCCACTGTGTTCCAGGAAATAGCCATTCCCATCAGTAAATTTTGAGGATTGGGCCACTGTATTCCAGGAATTAACCACCTTCATCAGTTAACTATGATGGTTTGGCCACTGCAGTCCAGGAATTAGCCACCTCCATCAGTTAACTATGAGGACTGGCTCTACGTTCCAGAAATTAGCCACCTCCATCAGTAAACTATGAGTATTGGGCCACTGCGATCCAGAAATTAGCCATGCCCATCAGTTAACTATGATGATTGGGCAACTGCATTCCAGGAATTAGCCACCACCATCAGTTAACTATGATGATGTGGTCACTGCATTCCAGGAATTAGCCACCACCAGCAGCAGTTTATCATGATGATTTGTCCACCATGAATTTGCCTGGCTGGTAACATCATCATATTGTATCATATTCTTGTAAATGTTCTTGTTCACCAATGCCAACTTACATATCTGTTAAAACAAGCTTAAGAAGGATTTCTATGGATCATTTTTGGCTATTTTTGCTGAGAGGCAAGCATGGCTCACAAAAAAAAATAGGCAAGCCCCCTGTTCTCTTGATTCTCAGCATGTGAGCCTCATGTATCGGGCACGTGAGATGTGACGCTCATGCTACAGATATGTGGTTGCCACACACCAAATCTGAAAAGGTAGAACTGTACGCTTTAATAGTGTTGTGAGAGTAGGACAACATTTTTTGATCTTGCAAGCTGTAGGCCATAGGATTCACCCTAGGTGACAAGTGTGACTAATACTGATTATTCATTAATATGGGCTGATTCATTAAAGTATGGATGTATAATAAACAAGCATATAGGCCTTTTAATTTTTTTGTCTTTCCTATTTAGGCTGAATACTGACATGTTCATTGTGACTGGGACAACTTTGGTCGAAAACCAGAAAAGAGCTTCCTGTGTTTGCAAAATTATGAATTAAAAGCATGTTTCCGTTTTCGTTACAGGCATGAAAAGGAGTTATCAATGTAAGATCTACCTCTAACCTACCTTGCCTCCCAGTTAACTTGACGATGCAAGTTGAAAATTGTGTAATTCATCACATTTTTAGCAGGTTGAATTTTAAAAATAGAGAAGCTGTGGAGGCTCTGAGTTACAGCATCAAGGGCAGGTATTAATACATCAAGTAATTAGCATGCTTCTGAGAAGTCGGAATGAAAGTAATTGCATTGGACCCCTTTCCCACCTTGCCTCTTTCTTAAATTTTCCAGAAATGGAAATTCCATCATGGCCTTTTGACCTTGTGCATTATTCAGGTGAGCAGTATACCTACTATTTCACTCACAATATAGCCCAGGGCCCCGGGTTTTTAGCACGTGTTGAAACCTCTGCGAGGCTCTGGAGATTCGAGGCAGGGATTTATTACCCTTCACACACCCTTTTGGCTTCTTGAAAAATACCTCCCTTTGGATTAAATGTTAAAGACTAAGGCGCTCACATTTTGTAGGGAAACTAAATTAACCCACGTACCCTAAAGCTCTCTTCTTCTACCTCACACTAAAAGCCAAAAAGTGCATAAAGCATAATGTTAATGTCAATGATACAGATGGAGAGCAGGGGTGCTTTGAAGCCACCCACAAAAACACACAGGCTGCTCTTTTACATTAGACTATTAAATCACTGTATGCATGCCGTTTGCATAAAAACTGCACTGTGTATTAGTCATAACAGAACTATGCCATAAATTTTATATCTAGGTTTATATTGTATGTAGAGGTGCATAAATATGGCACCAATTCCCATGTCTGATTTCCTTTTATTGATGTTATTACAAAAGGTGAAGCATCAATAATAAAATATCATTGATACTTAATTTACCTCTTGAATCTCTGCACATACAACATAAAGCTGTTTTTTTATGATGCAATTATTGGCCTGGCTTTGAAAATTGCATAAGAAGCATGCTCTTCAGTAAAGTACCACAGAGGCACTCATCAGGGTTAAATAATGAATTCTTCACTCATCCTGAAGGCTTAAGTCAGGGCCTGGCTGCTCACTGCCTTATTGTTGTTACTCAGTGATGTGTTGCATGTTTGGTTTTCAGTAAAACCCTCTGCCATATGTCAGGAAACAGATGGAGTATAACATGAAATTACAAAGAAATGTTTATATCTAATGCCTTGCATCAGAACACATCATCTGTGAGACCTGAATCCTTTTCTGAAAGGAACTCTTTCAAACAAAATAGGTTTTTTGCAGATGATGTCACGCTGCAGGGCAGAACTTCTCTTGAGGGGCAGGAAGTGAATTCTGCATTTAGAAATGCAACCAAAAGGTCTTGTTTTGAGCTGTTTTACAACTATACCAAGCGTTCAAAGTGCATAAAAAAAATTCTTGATGCTTAAGCCAATTCTGTGTCCTGAAACCTGTAAGATTCAGGCAAAAAAAAAAAAAAAAACTCACAGAGAAACAGCAGCAGGCAGGAATTTCAAAACCTCTGTCTAGATGAGCTGTGTCACATGGTCTGTTTCCACAAAGCAGTCCAGTTTGGTTCACTACAGTTTTATCATGGTATAGCACATTAAACTCTGGTCTTGCCTGTGTTTCCTCAACTGATGTCTCTCCAGCCTCACTCTTTTGGATGGGAAATCCATCTCCTTTAAGAGATCAAGAACATTTTGGCTCAGCTTAGTAGAGCTGGTCATTTGGTTTCCTAACAGCTCGTCATTTGGTACCAGTTTGGCTTTTTAAATAAAGATTAAATATCGATCAATGGTGGAGGAAAGGTTAACTTAAACAGGAGCAAGCTGCAGTAGCTAACACAAAAGAGTCATTTTGTAGCACAGGCTCGTTCACCAACAGCACATCATTACTCAGTTTATTCCACAAGTTTGATTTGGTTGATAGCATATCATTGTTTCAATTAAAAGCATGTTTATGACGAAACAAGTATTTTTATATGTGTACATGATCTCAGAAAATGGTGGTTCCAAGTTTAATCTCTTTCCTTTTTAACTCATGCAACTCATAACACATTTCCTGGTGTGGGTTTTTACAATAAAAGCACTCAAACAAATAACAAATGGGGACTTTTATTGTGAAGATCTTGTCTGAGATGATGAGTGCATCATTGATTTAACTTTGGTGGAAATGGTTTAAAATGAGGATTTACTGTGCTTACAGCTGCCTCTTTGACCTCACTCAGAGCCACAGCCTGTTTCTTTAACCCTCTGAGACCGACGTTGTTATATATGACAAGAAAAGACAGGTTGCGAAAAAGTAAATAATTTTTGAACCAGAAATCGTAGTCTCTTACTTTTTCCCCCCTTGCAGCCTGCAATTGCACCATTTCAATGATGCTATCCATGCCTTTGTAGCCCTTACAGAAGCTTTAGAAGTGAGGCTGAAACTTTGGTGACTTTCTAGCATTTTTAAAGATTAAAACCACACCAGTAAATCTAATATTGAGCGGAATTTTATCTATTCTTTAATCCACTTTCTACTGTTCCTGTTGCTAGTGGCTAATGCTATCCATCCTTTTGTATCCCACAGTGCTTTGTGGTAGTTTAGGCTAACTAATAGCAGGCTGTTTAATGATTGTGTCATGCTTTGTAAAATGGCACATCTTTACACTTAGATCATAAAGGAGACCACCTGAATAGCACCTTTTTTTACCTGACTAGCTCATAATAAAGAGACAGAAAGCCTGTGTTGCAGCCCTCTGTGTCACAGCAGACAGAAACTGCTTTGAATAATGTCACAAACAGAGCCAGTACTAAGAAATGCAAGGAATATTTTGTAAGTATGTGGATATTTTGAAGACTTCTTGTCACAAAATCATTATTGTTTCACTTTTAGGTCCCCAAAAGTCCAGGTGAGACAAATAATTAAAAATAGCTCAGGGCTCTGAGGGCTGACTGAATCAAAACTACTCAGAAAAATTAACAATAATCAGCATGACAGTAACTTTCACAAGATATTCCAGAAATGACAAAGAATATCTGATTTGTATTTTATAATTTGATCAGTGTTGTATTAGTTAACATGACAGGGGTGTGCGCAGAATCTTTTAGCACCAGTTTCATGTAGCTCAGTCGGTGTTTACATTAATATGCAGTCTACTGGAAAAGCCTGAAGAATCAACAGGGCCCTCTCCAGGCCCTCAACAAAGTGATCATTAACAGAAAGGATGCATCGTATGTGCTATGTTGTTTTTATTACATGTGTAAGAATAAAGTGTGTTTCTCACACAGGAAACAAGTGCTGCTAATGTGAAACATCCAAGCCAAAGCAGCATGCAGCTTCAGAACGAGGGGTGAGAAACCTGGTGTCATGTTTGCAGCCACAGTGGGGTGTGATTCCAGTGAAGTTCTGTTCACGGTTCCTGAGGCTCACACCTGCAGTTCTGCCAGGGGTGACTGACGCTTTGAAAAGAACTATAGGATGAAAAATATCACATTCACAGGACAGTATCTGTGAAATCACTTGATGGGTATTGATATAGCATTTCTGCAGTCTACTACAGCGACACATAATGCAACTTGTTTAGACTCTCTTTTATATATCGTGTTTTGAATCTATCTTTGATGTTCTCACAATAATAAGCTGCTGATGGCTTTAATGAATGAATAAAACATCTCACTGCCTGTTTACGCCTATGTTTTATTGTGTTTTCCTCTCTTTGGTTATTCAAAGAGGCAGTTTGGGGAGCAGCTATATTTACCATATCTCTTATGTTTTGAAGTTATTGGTACACAAGCCTAGGGACAAACACAAAGAAATCCCATTTTTCATTCAGACAAGAGCTCTTGCTTGGCCTTGGCTTCATAAAATCCCTTCGGTGCTCAATTGCATTGAACGTCTACAAAGTCTTAGTTTACAGAAAGCAGGCTGACAACCTTAACCTAATAATTGACTTTGATAACAAGCTAGACGACTCGTGTGTTTACTTATTGATGCTGAATATTGATGCACTACAAATATATGACGCACCCTTGTAGGAGTCTGCAGGATGCGACTTCTTTTATGCTCCATGCCTTGAAGTTTCCTTATCAGGCTTATCCATTTTCCTCATCTTACATGCCAGACACAATGCCTGGAAAAAGTATTCATCCTATCGGGTGTTTTACTCTTTTACTGATTTTATAAATCAATCATATTCAAAATGATTTGGCTTTTTTGACAAAAACTTACAAAAAAACCCTCTTTAGTGTCAAAGTGTGAACAGGTTTGTACAAAGTAATGTCAATTAAATAGGAATACATAATATAAAATAAGTGCATAGAGTGATTGAGAGTGAGACCTATTTCATGGGGGGGGGGGTGGTATCGCCTGAGTGCAGTCAGTGTGTCTTAAGTCATTGTAATACAAAGACACCTGCATCTTTAAGGTCCAGTCACTGGACCTTAAAGATGCTGGAGTCACTTCTCACTGAGAGAAGTCAGGGGATGGATACAAAAAAAATCCAAGGCACTGGGCATTCCCTCGAGCAATGGTTCTCAACTGGTGGGTCGGGACCCTAAGGTGGGTCCCAGAGCAGTTTTCAGTAGGCCACAACTAGGTGTCTGAAACAAAAAAATGGTGGGAAAAGTCCTGCTGTCCTTATCGGACATGTATCAGTACCTTTTATTGTACCCTGTTATGCTGTGAAATTGGGTAAATTCAAATGTTTGATCAATATTTCAACTAATTTATCCCCTTTTCGTGCAATATGTGGCAACATCTCCCATGATAATGAAGTAGTTTCACAAGTTTTATGGAAAATTGGCAAAAATGACACATAATGATGGGGGAAGAGAGTATAAAACTTGTCATTTTTTTTTTTTTTAAAGGTTGATTTGGGCATTTTACTGCCTTTATTTGATAGAGGAGGACAGTGGATAGAGTCGGAAACAGGGACAAGGGCGGGGGGAGAGACATGCGGTGGGGGGCCTCAGGCCGGATTCGAGCCCGGGCCATCCACGTACATGGGACGCGTCTTAACCACTCGGCTACCTGCGCCCCATAAAATTTGTCACTTTTGTCCCTTTTCTTTTTTATACCAGGTGTTTTGGTCTCAGTCATGCTCTAAACTACAACATATTCAATTAACTAAACATGTGTTGTTGAAAAGTGTTTTGGAAATTTTGGGTCGCAATCTGTCATAAGACAGACTGGTGTGTCCTGACGCCAAACCAGTTGAGAACCACTGCCCAAGAGTGTAGTTAATCCACCATCAAGAAATAGAAGTTATATGGCATATGCATAAATCTGCCATTCTCACAAATTGATTGACCGTGCAAGAAGGAGACTAATGAGAGTTACAAACTTCAACAGCTGAGATGGGAGAGACTCTGCATACAACTCCTGCTACCCAGGTTCTTCACCAGTCGAAGCTTTATTGTAGAGTAGCAAAGAGAAAGCCAAGAAAACTCAGATTTAATCCTGACTAGAGTTCACCAACAGGCATGTGGGAGACTCCATGGTCAAATGGGAGAAAGATCTCTGGTCTGATGAGAACAAAATGTTACTTTTTGGCCATCGGACAAGATGCTACATTTGGCGGACCACAAACACTGCACATCCGAGAAGCCCACCATCTCCACAGTTAAAGCACAGTGGTAGAAGCATTATGCTGTGGGGATGGTTCTTGGCAACTGGCCCTGGAAGGCTTGTAAAAGCTGAGGGTAAAATGAATGCGGCAAAAAAACTGGAAGATCCTGGAGGGCAATCTTATTCAGTCTGCAAGAGAACTACAGTTTGGGAGAAGATTTATTTTCCAGCAAGACAATGACCCAGAGCTATACAGAAATGGGTTAATGACAACAAGGTGAATGTTCTGGAGTGGAATCAAAGCCCAGACCTCAATCCAATAGAGAAATTGTGGCTGGACTTGAAAAGGGCATTCTCTGGAAACAAGCATGTCAGCTTGAAACTTTGCACGACTGATCCACCTGACGACAGACATTGAGTCTGCTTTGCAAGGTTACAAGTTTTCCTCAGTTTTAAGAGTTTTTTGCTGATTTCTCAAAGGAGTTTCATTTCTTTATTTATATAACTGGGTTTGAACACTCTTTACGATAAACATGTTTAAGTTCCCCAAGCTCAGAATGGCAGCAGATGGCATTGACACAATGGCATTAGCAGCAGAGCTCTGACACGAATACACCACTTGATCTCACATCAGCTGCCAACAAAACAAAGTGAAGAAGCAAAGCGGATGTCTGTGATTGCAGCCTAGTTGTGACATATTCTATTCTTTGCACCTTTTTTTCTTACTCTAGGCAGATATTAACACCTAACCTAACAAGGCACACAGCACTGTGTTTCCAGAGCAATTTGATGGAATTAATATATTCTTTTCTATCTCAAGAGTATGAGCTCAAATTCATACAGAATTAGGTTAACTACTGTACATAGCATGAAAATATAGAGGATGCATTTTTATCTAATATTTAATGAACTGGCAGGCAGATTAACATAGTGTACTCATGCTTCCAGAGGGATTTGCAAGCTATTAATTTATCTGTTAATTAATTTGTTTGTTGTTTATCAGTCTGGGCCTGTGGAATCAACACATTGCATTCACTTTTTGATGACTGGTCTCCAGGGGAAATTTTAAATAATAGATTTAATCATATTGGTCTGCATCCTTCTTATAAACAGACTGTTTTACAGCTAACTGCAGCACTGGACTGTGAATCTATGGAGCAGCATGAATGCATGAAGGTTATTGCAAAAACAATGATTTTCAGTTTGTTAGGCAACAGTGCCTTTAATGAGAGTCTGCTGAGTGTACAAAGGTTGAGCTCTTCCTCCTATGTCCATTTGTTTTAGCATGTGCATGTGCATGTAACAAGCATCATGGAGCTCTGAATTAAAGGTCAATGCCATAAGCTCAGGCTTTGTTGTCCATTTTTGCAGCTCTGTAATTAAAATACTGTATTGCAGCTAAAGCCGACTGGTTACCTGACTCCTGTCACTGAAACAAAAGAGAGTGAGTGCAGAGGTGTGGGGGTGGTGTTGGCACAGTGACAGAATTAGATGACTTTCGCCTGTTCAAAGGAGAAGAAATCAGATCACAAAGCCTAAAGTACCCAAGTTCTTCTTTTGTCTAAATACGACATTGTATGGCTGTTTCTTTTCTGTGTTTGAGGATGCTTAACTGCTAAATCTGGATTACCATACAAGATATCCGATGAGATGTTTTCATTTCGAGTGTAGGAGTGTGCTGCAGGCAGTGATATGCGTGTATTACCATGCCAGACAGCAGAGCTGGGGGTGGATGGGCCAGAGACTCATAGATGACAGGATGGAGGCTGCTGCTGCTTACCTGTTGAATCTTAATGCATTATACTGTAGGCTACCTGATAGGATCATCTGGTCCCACATGGGCAAACAACTGCAATCTGCTTTACAGCTTTTAGGACAATCATATCATTACCTCAGAACCAAAAAAAAAAATACAAATAACTTCATGTTGATCTAATTCACTTGAAGAGAGTGCATTTAGGAGGTAAGTTCACATAGCGAATGTACCTGCATTTAAGTTAATGAGAAGTATAACACTAAGGGTCTTGTGTCTACAGCGTAAAGCACGTTGCCTAAAGCGCATGGTGATTTGGGGTCTAGACGGTGCACAATACAAGCACAAACCGGGGTGTCCAGCGCCAAGGGCATGGGTAATGTAACTTCATTATGCATCAATGCATCTTGGTTAAAACACCACTCAAACTAATCTAAGTGTCATAATAAAGATTTATTATAAATCTAAACCTCTGTTGAATCAGAGGTGTGTTTGGGTATATTTTTGACAGAATACACTGAGGAGAAGAGCTTGGGAAAAAAACAGAAACAAAAGCTTTCCATCTTTCAGCTCTCTGTCCTGTTAAACACTACGTCTAAACACTGTGTGCCATGGGTAAGACTGGGCCCTTAATGCTAGTTACTTTCCCCACAGGCTGCACTGTTCCACAATATTTGACAGGATGAAAAGAAATTGAGAAATCACTTTTCTAATGTCATATCCTTGCCAAAAAAAAAACCCTGTCATTATTTCAAGGATTACATTTAATCTAAGATCAAGTTGTCATCAAAATTAAAAGGTTTCATTTGCATGGTGGCCATTGACTGATTTTCTCTGGCTCAGCTCAATCCTGGTATTAACCATGCCATTATCAAGTCATTAGGATTTCTGCTGTGAATACCCATGTTCAAATAAAAAACATATTAATAAAGATATATATCACAGATGTATGTAACAAAGCATGAGAAAGTATAAGTTTATCTTTCTTTAATTTAGCATTATTTTTTATGCTTTTAGATGGTTTGGAGAAGTTGTTCAAAAGGGGGGGGGGGCGTTTCCCTTCTTGGCCAGGTTTGTTTGAACATATATGAAAACAGAAATCCCGCTCTGATGTGAAATAAACAAGCTAGCCAGGATCACCTACAAGAGGTGGTCTGGATTCACTTCCAATTAAATCTTTGGGGTTTTATTGTAGAGAGACTGCAATAAACCCAGCAACCAGAATGAACTAGGCTGACTCAGCAGTGATAGTTGTAAGCAATAGTTACAGACTAAGCAATAACAAAATAAAGACAAGCAGTAGTCGTTGCCAGCAGCTGTTGTAGTAATAGGACAGTCATGATTGCAGTGATACGGCTACTGGGCATTTTTAAATACAACCAATAATCAGCATAAAAAAAGTGATAGGCCAGTGTTATTTACCATCTTTACCATGCTGATTCAACATCAGCAGAACATCACAGGAATCAGCAAAATGTTCAGACTTAACAGTTGGTTTGGTTCCCATGTTATTGTTTGGCTCATCAAACTAGGAGAATTCATCTTTCTATTTACTAGTGCCACCTTTTGTCAAGCTGGTCTTCTACCTTAGCATATTGCTGCTGGTGTTTCGTGTCCTTGGACGCTGTTTGCTAAATGCTTAAATATCTTTTAACAATAACGCTCCAAGCCAGCCCACAGAGTGAGGACCAGTCCTCTTGAATCTGGACAACTCTAGAACAGAAGGTCATGGAGACTTCAGCCCAAGCCCCTATCCCTCATTTGCTTGCACAAGCTTTCCAATGACACCACCCTCGAGTCGCTGTGACGAGTGGCTGAACTGTGATTGCTCGGTCCAATTTTGCTATTTGTGCAGAATCTTGCCAGTTAGGGCTATAGAGATGATAATCCAATCAGACCGGTCTGGTCCCGTTGTACTTAAACAGAAGGGGGCCCAAGCTCCTTTTTGGGCACAAGCTTTCTGATGGCACCAACCCGAGTCTCTGTGATGCTGTGGAGTGGCCGAACCCTGAAGGCCCTTTTTTGAAGTTTATTGCAGTTTTAAGATAAATTCTACTTGATGCTCCTACTGCTGACAAAAATAATTTGGCTTCAGAGCATTTTTCTACCTTTACTCCATAATTTTATCATCAAAAATCATCAAATTTTGGCCTTTTGTTATACAGTTTGAACATTTCATTTAGGCACCATGGTATCCCTCTGCATTTCAGTCACAAAGATACAGTCTGTTGCCTGTTACACAAACACACATGAAAGCACCTGCTTTCGTCTAATTATTCAGAATATTACTAAATATTATGTTGTATTACTGATTGATCATAAGGGACTAATTTCTTTTCATTAATCAATTAATGAGCTTTTACTACCTGGTTATACTTGTTTACAGCATCTTGGTTTTATTTCTTTTAATTAAAAGTCACGTGGGAACATGTTGATGATTATACAGCTACAGTGAGGATGACTGATCTGATATATATTCCAAACCTGTGACTTGGCTCATCCAGACAGCCATGGTGAGGAGCTTCTGGGACATATGAGTCTGAAGGAGTCAGTTGAGGTGGTGAAGGAGTCCAAACCGGATGCCCCCGGGGTGCCTTGCTTTGGAAATTTTCCGGGCACATCCAACTGGTAGGAAACCCTGGAGAAGAGCCAGACCACAATGGAGAGACTTTTTATCTCATCTGGCTAGAAATGCCTCAGGATCCCTGAGGAGGAGCTGGGGAGAGGGACGTCTAGACTATCCTTCTTAGCCTGCAGCCACCACAGCATGGCTTAAGATAAATGTCAGAAACTTGATGGACATTTAGCAAGTCTGTACAGGATTTTTAACTACAACAGCAGCAAGGAACGTTTCTGTTTGTTTAATGAATTCAAAATGATAATTTTCACAAGCAGAAAAAGCATAGCACAGCAGATAAGAGCAACAGAGATGCCCCAATGCTGAAAATAAGGGCTGACACTAATGTTTAAAATAATTTAGTCAAAACCAATGTTTCTGTCATCCCTTTGGTGTAACACCTCCACAATGCCGACATCGTCTATCATGACTGACCATGAAAACATGTCAAGGTTTGTCCACCAGGTGATTTCTAAAGCCCACTAAAAAACTTTCTTGTTTGACTTAGCTGTTTGGTGAGCTAGATGCCAGCATTAAAATGACTAGAAAAAGCAGATAATACTGGCTACTGTTATCTGTTTATGCCCATGGTATCTGACATTGGTTTGTGTCTGTCAACAAGACCAATTTTGGCAAAAACAGATGAAAAAGTGATGCATTAGTTCATCCCAAAAAGGAACCAAGAACAAACCAAAAACAACAGTGTAAGAAAAATATTTATTTTTCTGAGGAAAGGTCTTTTACAAAGAGGTCATCTTGGAGCAATGTGCCTTCATGAAAAAGCTCTCAAGAGAGGAAAGAGGTAAGAAGAGATGTGCTTTTGGCTCATTATCTTAGTTACTCCGAGACAAAATCTCTGGTATCAGATCGGCCAGTTATGCACTGAATGTGTCTCACCAAATTTCTTTAGGCCAAATAATTAAAAGGATAACACTCTGCAGAGTTAATCATTGTAACTATATGGGTAAGCAGGTTTTAAATCAGGTGTATTTTAAATGTATCACTTGTGGTAATGCTTAGAATGCCTGAGTATGTATTAACCCTCTGGGACCGATGTTCTTGTATACAACAAGAGGCACAGGTTCTAAAAAAAGTACACAACTTTTGAACAAGATAAAATTAACCACTTCTCCCCTCTGTTTTAATGCAATATTCATGCCTTCATTGATTTCACAGAGGCTTTTCTAGCAAGTCTAGAAAAGATTAAATCTGCGGCCAAAATAACTGATAATGGAACGAAAAAGACAGAGTCTGTGATGTAGCCCTCTGTTTCACTACAGACAGGAATATGGCACAAATAAATCTCACACAGAGAAATGCAAGGACTTTTATTGTAAATAAATGAGTATTTGAAGACTTTTTGTCACAGAATGATTTTTTTTTCACTTTCTGAGCTTGACTGTGCAGCACAGCGTTTAAGTT
The DNA here is from genome assembly GCF_018320785.1 of Cheilinus undulatus. Taxonomy (NCBI): domain Eukaryota; kingdom Metazoa; phylum Chordata; class Actinopteri; order Labriformes; family Labridae; genus Cheilinus; species Cheilinus undulatus. The sequence continues at coordinate 41,837,258 of NC_054865.1, read as the reverse complement.
TTACAAGCTATTTAAGACAATAAGTCAAGGCGAGACTAAATGGTTAAAAATAAGCTTAGGAACCAGAGGTTAAATGATTTTATTTTATTAAAATCGGTAGTTTTTAATAAAAGTTTTGGTACCAACTGGCATCTATATTATGGCCAAGTAAGATAGGACATGTAGGCATCAAGAACGGTGAAATTTGGTTTTTGTTTCAAGAAACTTTTTTGTTTGTTTGTACACTTACATTTTTTTGATCCCAAGTAAGATCCACAACACGCATGCCAAAGTGGACAGTTTTGTCTTGAGCTTGTCGTTGTTTGTGAATTAAGAAAAGCAGATCACTGCTACAGGCATCAGAATAAATGAGCAATGAAAAAAAATCATGCTTTTACAGCATGCACCAATAAAGAAATAAGCCATTCAGACCAAAGCAGGTTTGTGTACCAGGCTGTTAACATGTTTATGTCTGCTGTAAAAATGAACATTTTCATACGGGTTTGCATGTGAACTGATGCTTTTCCAGCCAGCCTCAAGTGGACACTAGAGGAACTGCAGGTTTTAAGCACCGTCTCATTGACTTTATTTTTTTATACTGGAGAATGCAATTTGAGTAGCATGTCTTCTGTAAATGTACTTTATCATGTTCGTGTTTAAGTAATGTTTTAACAACAATAAAAAGGTTATCCTACTTTTTTGACAGTTGTAGGTACTATATCCCTCATCAATGCCTACCCCACATCAATTATTTTAATGAAATCTTAACAACCCCAATGGCATTTTAATCTTTTTATGGACCAACATATTTTTTGTGTCTAAAAACAGCTAAATCTTAACCAGCTAAAATCTCCTCATATGAGCATAAAGAAAAAGAAATACAGCTTTCAGTTTCCATTCTTTGTACTTCAGCAGGGAGACAAAATCAATGACTGGTGTTGTGTTCTGAAGGTTACACCATCACCAGGGCACAAATAGGAGATAGCTGCAAAGCTCTGAGTGAAATCTAAGTACTTTGTACAGCAGCCATCTGGTTAACAAAAATTAAAACAGCTGTTTGTGAGTGATATAAGCATACAGACATATCAATAGAGTCTACTCAGTGTGGACGTGTTAATACAAACACACCATGCAATGGCAAGGGAGAATGATCATAAAAATACACTGACTTTGTGTTGTATATAAACCATAAAGCAGTATGACACACAGGCAGCATGCATCTCAGTCAAGTCCCACTGGGTCACAATACTACAGAACTTTGCCTTTTTACTTGTAGAACTCTGCATAACTGAAGTTAGCTATTTTTCAATAATTAAAACAGCACCTCAGCTTCAGTTTCTTCAACAGGCTCTCATGAAATACTACAAGAGACTTGAATTCATTAAAAACTCAAGTACTTTATGCATGATAATCTTTCAATTTAATATTTTACCTTGGCATGAATACCAGTGTTATTTTCAATCTGGTGTTTTTTAAATGCAAATTTAATTCAAACTTTTCAACTATCCTTGTCAATTTTAAAAGTTACAAAACATTCATGAAACAGCCAAAATTTTTTTCACAATTTTATTCAATATTACAAACATGGAATGACAGCATGTTCTCATTAAAAATAGACAAATTAATCTCCATTATCTGTTCAAAATACTGCCAGACCATGTTGCCCTACAAGATGCCATCTGTCAACTGTGCTGGTTAATAGAGCAACATAGTCTTAGCCATCAGTGAGAGCTGTAGCCTTGACTAGTGCCAGGCAGCAGCATTATAGTTTAGACGTAGCATTCGACCGGCGTTGTGGGCCTGAATTGAGGAGGAAATATTTCTGATTAGTTTAGCCAACTATTAATTCTTAACTAGTGAGGCTGTCAACTTAAATGGTTCAGACAGTCCATTTAAAACAACATGAACCCTGCAGCTGCAGTCTGAAGCAGATCAACAATTGAACTGAATTCCATCATCTGCGTAAAGATGCACTTACTCTTTTTCTTTTCACCAGTTCAAAACCCAGAGTGCCCTCCAGTGGACACATTGCGATAAAGCGCCCTTTCCTTCCCTGACCAAGCTTTTCATCGCATCTTACAGAAAGGGTTAAGCACCCAAAGGACACATGAGAGTTCACTCCAACAGATTTTTAATTGAAAGAAAGAAGCGAAAATAAGAAGTGGTTTTAACCTTTACCTATCTTGAAGATTTTTATGCTTAACACAGCTAGCTTACAAACCCATGATTGAGTGTTATAATCAACCATGCACCTTTCTGCGTGTGAATAAAACACTTATTAAAAACAACTACAGGAAATGTTACTGAAGAGTCATTTCTTTATGAGGGGCCGTACAAATAGCACACTAGGAAATAATCTTAAAGAAATGTCCACAGCTCTGACTGAGTGTTCAGTTAAACTGTTGTAACATCTCAGTTTGTTCTTGTGCCTGCTCTTTCATGAAAGACTGTGAGGTTATGCAGGTTCCAGGCAACAACTTCAATTAGACAGATGCACAAAGCCAGAGTGCATGACCAGCAAGAGGAAGACACGCTTTACTAATTACACATCAAAGAGCAGAAGAAACAATTAGAATTTAGTGTGAATTTTTCCCAAAGTGCATAAGAAACACTCTGTGTCTAAGTAGTTTGAGCAAAGAGAATGACAAGACAGCTATGGAGAAGAGCAGTAACTTTCAGGTACTGCAGGCTTCACGTCAGTTCTCCCCTACACATTTTTACAAACACCCACAGTTGTAACCACCCTCTGCCTTTTTGCCTGTGGGCAGAAAAGAGTCCTAAATAAAAATGTCGAAAAGCAAAGTATGAGGTATATTCCCAAGTCACCCTGACACATATCTGCAAAGGCAAGTCACTTTTTAGCCTTACCGGTATATGTTTTTATATTTCTTCAGCATCAAAGAGAGAATGTCACTTATTCTCTTTCTACCTGAATGAAAGCTGGAGCTCTAGGTGGTGGATGACTTCACACATCAGAAATAAAAAACTATCCTCTTTCAGTAGCTTTATATATAAGCTACTTTGGATGGGTTTTGGACTTTTGCATGGTTGTCACCTCACAGCAAGAAGGTTTGTAGTTCTGATCCTGAGCCGGCTGGCCTTTCTGTATGGAGTTTGCATGTTCTCCCCCTGCATGCTTCGCTTCTCTTTAGGTTCTCCAGCATCCTCCTACAGTCCAAAAGACATGGTTGTTAGGTTAACTGGTGAATATAAATTGTCTGAGTGTGCCTGGTTGTTTGTGTCCACTTCATAGCCAAGTGACTGACCAAGTGACCAGTCCAGGGTGTACCCCCACCTCTGATCCAGTGACAGCTGGGACTGGCCCCATTACTTAAAAAAACCCACAAATGGCCATTAAACGTAACAGACATTAGGGCTAAACAATATATTGTTTTAGAATCACCATGCTGCCACTCCTGTTTAATTTCAGTTCAGTTCAATTTAACTTTATTTATATCGCACCTTTAAAACAACCAGGATAGAATAATAGAATAATATTAAATAGATAAAAAAAATAAAAATAGTAGTAATAATATGATAAAATAATGGTAAAAGTAATGAAAAGTAGACCTGCTAAAGACTGTTCAGCCCTGATGCTGCACTCACAAACTGTTCATCTGAGATGCCGTTATCTCAGACAGGAAGTACTGTAATTTGCAGATACAACGTAATTCAACTTTTTGACTTTTTTTTTAATTTTTTATTTATAAACAGAGTCTGGAAGTGACATTCATGAAATAACCACATTGCAAACAATACAGACCAAGTAACATTTCATAATTGAAACAGAGAAAAATGGTAGAGGACTAATCTGGGATCAAATTATATATAGATCCATTTTAGAAGGTGGCTTGCTCCGCGTTTTAGCTTTAGCTAAAGCCAAAATAGCTTATTAACATTATTACATATGTCACTGTAGCTAAGTTAGCTTTAGAAATGTGAGCTGTGGAATGCTGTGGACAGTAGAATGTATGGCTACTTTTTTAGTATGATCAACTTTATATCACACTCAAAAATCAGCTATTTGCACAAAGCACCATTGGAAAAATCACAACTGAAAAAACAAAGATAACAAAGTTTGTACTTTTTGTACCTTCCTACCTGTTGCTTCAGAGATTGAGGGCAGTGGTTTCCATTTCCAAACATTTCTTCTTAAGGGCTCTTAGAATTTATGCAACCCATGTTTGCAATTTACAAACTAATAAAATAGTTTTGAGACAAATAAAATCATTCTAAAAAGCAAATAAAGCCCAGAACATAAGTGTTTATTACACCCACGTTACTGTCTGACAGGAAGGTTAAAGGTAGGGGAACTCTGCTGCCAGAGTCTTATCTCCACCTTCTTGATATTCAACAAGAATAATGTTGTTTTTGAGTATCACTGTTTTTCCTGATTCACAGTTGACAGCACTTGAACCACAAAGAAAGGAAGAAAATATCAGAAGTTAGAAGTTCATCTTGTAAATCCATATGAAATGAAAGTTATCTGAACAGAGAAGCGACACTATCATCAAAATAATAAGAGCCTCATATTAGGAATCTATTACCCACAATGATGACAATCACATCTATTCAAGCTTCTAAGAGACACAGCCAAAGGATACAGTGTGAGAAAGATTAGCATGTCTCTGTTGAGTGGCAGGAGGGGGGACATAATTTAGGCAGTAGAGTTGATTCATTTTTGTAAGATGACTCCAGGCCCCTCAAGAGGAATGCAGCCATGGTGTATAAGTGATATCGGCTCCATGGTTAATTCAGCATGATTTTCCAAGCACAAGGTCACTCATTGTCAGTGTCTGACAGAGACCCATTCAGAAGAATGAGATGAGCTCAGAGAGCGTTCTCATTCTGAGGCCGCAGCTCTCGACTCATAATTATCTGGATGGCGCAGGCCAGCGTGACATTGTCAAGGAATACAAAGCTGTAATCTCTGCCTGCTTCTTCTGTAATGAATTAACGCCAGTGGCGGTGAGACAGCAATGCATCACAGACACAGATAGATTTCATTTTAAATAGTTATCAGCGCCCCTATCATGGGAATGGTTCAAGCAACATTGACTATTTAGAGTGGAATGACCTTTTCATCGGTAAGGTCTATGTATCTGGTGAATAGTCAACCTTTCATTCAAAGCCACTGGAGCACTGTCAGGTTCTCTGAAAGTTTAAAGGCTCTTACATTCCTGGAATAACGATGAGTTAATGTCAATAACACTGATATGCAGAATGACACTGCAAGCATAAGACATTTTCCTCTGAGTCTTTTTATCTATTCATCCATTCTGTTAAGGTGAGTGCACAGACAAAGAACGGATATCGTAGCAATTTACTTGGCTTTTGTCTCAAGATTAAAAAGGAAAATATGTATGTCCACACTCTGTAGTGTTTTTCTCTCACCACTTCCACCAGGACATCATTTGTCTAGACTTCAAAGACCCTCACCAATCACTGTTAGCAGCTGACAACATGAACAGATTTATTATGATGTGTTTTCTGCAAAGTTTCATGTATAACAATGACTGCTGGTGCAGACAAAAGGCATTTTTGGCATTAATTCTTTTTTCAACATAATGAGAAATCTACAAAACAACATTTTCATTCACATTCCAGTCATCTTTTAATTTTGAACACTGTCTTACTCATTACTATGAAGCAAATAACAACAGACCAGCATTCTCTGAGACAGTTGTTCCCAACCTGGGGTCTGGATCTTTGGTGCCAGGGGGGTGCCAAAGATCTCAGGGGGCGTGAGGCTTTGACTGCTCTGAGGTTCTCAAAATTAACTTTGCAAATATTAGGTAAAAGCATGATAAAGTACTAAATAAACAGTTTATACAAAGATCTTTTGGTAAGAAAAATGTGAGAAGTCACTCCCTTAAGGTTTTATCCATGAAACAATTAAATGGATGTTGATTTTTGGCAACAATATATGCTAAATCTTTTTTTGTTAGAGTTTTGGGGGCTCAGCTTGTCTTCGAAACAAGGGGGTGGGCTCCAAGGAAAAATGTATGAGAACTGTTCTCAGGGATCCACTAGGAATGAATTGTAGCTGCAAAGAGCACTAAAAATTGTGCATCAGTTGCCTACCTGCACCATCTCTGGGTCCAGCAAGTTTTCTTGCTCCCTGCAATTTGCTCTTGTTTTGCAGAAAGTTCCAACTGAGAGGAGGATCAGGAGAGCCACATCCATTAAGCCACATCCATTTCCTGAGAGGGGCGGAGTCAGACAGCTCAGTAACATTTAAAGCCACAGACACATAAACAGCTTGTTCTGAGCAGGGCTGTAAATGAGCGGTTTTTAGCCATGCAAAAATCCAATACTGGAGTATTTTTTTCAGCAACAACTTTCTCAGGCATGTTTTGGGGACCCCTGAGACCAACATAAACTTGTCTTAAAAGGGTAAAATATGTGAAGGACTCGTAAACATCAAAAGGCTTTTAAAAAACTTGTCCTTAAAAAACAGTAGAATGCAATGGTAATTCATGATGGGGAGTAGTCAAAAATATGAAATAAAAAAAGTATTATTTCATTATTTTATGATTAATTCTGGTTTCCATTGGCTTGAGAAACTAATTCTTGCCATCACGATTTTTGTGTCAGAAACATTGCAAGGCCCCATTATTGAGCTCAGTGTAATTGTTGCTGTCAGTAACACACAGACCAAGGCTAGCTGTCGTCCTAAAGTGTGTGATGTTAAAATTGCTTCCAGTGTCATGAATAAACCTGAATGCTACGAGAAATCTCTTATGCCTTAAAAATATCTTAATAGACAGACATTATAATGAATACACTAAATCCACAATTATATATCTTCAGTGAAAGGTTGTGAACTAAAGTGGGCTGGTCTGAGCCATGAAACTCCAGCCCCAAAAATGAGACCCACTTTGACCCTGACTAATCAACAATTCTACTAAATCTCCATAAGCACAGGTTTTCATTTGAAAAAATTAGTCTCAGGGTTTAATTACTTTTGCGAACAGTGCATCAGATATTCAAAATTCAGGATGGTTCCCAAAGTGGAAAAATAACCATCTGACTCATCGATTATTTCACTGACTTTCAGTAGCAGCCTGACTCTGTAGCACTGTCTTAGGAATCTTTCACCTTTTTGTGTGTTTTTGTTTTATATGCACAGGTTAAGCGGATGAAAAGCCTCCAGTTGTTCTGTGAATCAGGGCCCCTGTACGAGCTACAAAACCAGGCTACAGCGGATGCATATCAAATATACACAATCTCTGGTGCATCATGAATGGCTGTAGGCTGTACTGAACATATTGTGAGAGTATGAAAAACACGAGGAGCCATATTGTGTTGTTTATTGGGTTGCCTGAGTTGCAAACTTGGAAGCTCTGTGACACTCGGGAGCTTTCTGCTGGAAGTTTACAACTGTGCCCAGCCACCATGTGTTTAGTTTGCCTAAACACAACTATTGACCAGCATATGGGCAAAGTTTTTGTTCTTATGTCGAGTCTGGAGGTCAACTTCCAGTTAAGTTATACTTTCTGTAAAGTTACTGTGAAAGTGCAGGATGCTCCAGGTGACGAAGGGCACAAGAAGTGCTGCATAACAACAGCACTTACAGACAATGTACCAACAATGTGGACACAGACAAAGGGTGGGAGAAAGATACACGCCATGAGCTTTTCAGCAATTAACTGCATGAATTAGAAAATTAATGGGTGAAATATGTTCAATATCCCTGCAGGTGTGGATGAATCTCATGAAAAATAGCTGTTCTGTGTATGTGTTTGAGAGCGAGACATGGAGAGTGATGGAGGATGACAGAGTGCATCTCTGCAGCATATTTCCATCCCTTGTGGTTACTGAATAAAACACAAAACCTTTTAATTCTTTCCAGGGATTACTGTTTTAGTTATAGCTCATTAAAAGAGCATATTGGCTGCAGCTTTCTTTGCTCATTACTTCAAACCATTAAATCAGACGGTGGCTTACTGAAACAAAAACATGAAACCTTCAGACTGTTTTAAGACAGCGACAGCACTCGCCTATTAAATGCATTGTACATGAATTTTTCATTGATAGCTGATTATTATTAAACGGCTGAGAATTTGACAGCCGAGTCTCTAACAGGCTTTCTTGTTTTTGAGTGTCGTGCAATAAAATATTTCTCATTTGATGTTGTTTTATTACTGATCTGTTCTTCATCTCACACTCTAACTCATCATCATCACAACATTGTAGTCTTCCAACATTTTTAAATCACAGCTACTGAAAGAGAGTCACACATTTTACAGAAAGTGAGGAAGAGACAGTAAGTGGTTTTAATTACTTACTGTAGCCATGTAATCTTACTGTAGCAGCGGGTTTTCACCATTTGGGGTTTGCACATCTTCTAGCTACAGTAGCGTAGTCACAGTTTCAGCCTGCAGTGATTGTTTAGAGACAGACTTATAGATCACTGAGGAGTGTTTCCTGACACAAGATTATTTTCTTAATGGTAAACTCCCTGTTTCTCTAAATGCATGATTATGACATAATGAGGGAGAAAGTGGTTAAAATCCATAATTTGTTACTTATTCTGCACAGTGCATATCACATCGTATCACATCTTACAGTATCTTACTGTATCGTAGCATGTCTGATATTGTACTGTGCCATACCTTATTGTATTGTACTGTAGAAAACTGTATCATATTGTATCACACCTTATCGTATTGTATTTTATCATATTATAAAGCAGTGGTCCCAGGACCCCAGGGGGTCTGCGGACCACAGCTTAGGGCTTTGCAAAATGATATAAAATAAATTATCAAAGTAATGCCATGTCATTAAAAAGCAAATAAATAGATGTAGGGACCACAGCACCATAAAACAACCATACTAAACCAATGGCTCCCACATAAGTCAGCTTTGGACCAATAAAAACTCAGATATGGTTGTGACATATCATGTTATTCTATCACTCGTCATGCATCAGTCCACTTCAGCAAGTGATGCTAGGCCCAAACCAGCTAAACTGAGAAAATATGATGACAGCTATCTCGAGTTTGGTTTTATTGAGAACAGCAACGGAACAGCAAAATGTGTTGTGTGTCTTCACGTGTTTAAAAATGAAGCCATGAAGCCCACCAAGCTGATAACAAAGCATGCCGAGCTTAAGGACAAAACAAAAGATTTTTTTTTCGATGAAAGGGTGAGGAATACATCCCCCAGAAAACACGAACAGTGAACCTGACCACAACCTCAGATAAAGCACAGAGGGCTTATTATTTGGCTGCTCCAAGGATCCCAAAAAGTAAGAAACCATACTCAATTGGACAAGAGTTTTTATTTAGGTTGAAGAGTTTAAAATACAGCATCTAGAAGTACAAATGACAATTAATATGTTAAATCAGTGTGAGGGTTTTTTTAAATTGTTTTGTATTGTGTCGTGTCATTTCGTATCACATCGGCTAGTATTGTCGTACGGTATTACATCTTATCGTATCTTATTGTACTGAACCACACCATACCTTATTATATTGTGTTGTTCTTATATTGTATCTTACCATACCCTACTGTACCTTGTAATGTAATTTTGTATTGGCCTGCACCATGTGGTATCCCACTGTATCATATTGAATCACATCTTATCATATATACAGTATGTATGTAATATTGTACCGTACCTTATCATATCATATCACATCTTAGCATATTGTATCTTGTCATATCACATCTTAGCATATCTAACTGGACTGTTCCTTAATATATCGTTACGTGTTGTATTGTATCACATCTTATTGTTTCGTACTGTACCCTACCTTATCATACTGTGTCATACTGTATCATCTCCTCTCACTGTATTGTTCTCGAATTTCCCCCAGGACTATCTATCCCTCTGTCTGTCTGTCTGTCTGTCTGTCTGTCTGTCTGTCTATCTATCTATCTATCTGTCTGTCTGTCTGTCTGTCTATCTGTCTGTCTGTCTGTCTATCTATCGATCTATTGATCTATTGCATTGTATTGTATCTTACTGACATTTATCTTTTACATCTCACAATTTAAATAAGCTTTTTTGCTGGTAACTTTAGTATGTGATGATTATAATCATGAAAAAAGAGTTAACTGAAAGAGTGGACAGGTAAGCCTCCGATCTAGTCGCTGCCAAAATGAAATGACTTGAAACTTTTCTAATGTTCTTGATTTTATCAGAGCTTTCTCCATTTTTGTTTTACATTTTTGGCCTTTTATGCCTTCAGATAGGACTGTGAATTGAGTAGGAAATGGAAGAAAGAGGGTGGAGATGACATGCAGGACAAGAGCCTCGGGATGGATATGAACTCAGACCACCCACTTTGAGTAGTAAGACCTCTGTACATGGGGCATGACCTAACCATTACTGCCACAGGCGCCCTTACAGGCATTGATTTCTTAATCCATTTGGATGTCATGACAAGTTCACTAAGTTTGAAAACAACTTAAAAAATGTCCTTCATTAGTGTTTAATCTGTATATTTCTTATTTATTAAGACAGCTCCTCTTTGATTTATGATATAGTCCAACACCTGAAACATCCTTGAACTGAAGCATTGCACTGAGATACATTTCCTAAACCTCTCCAGCACCTCATCTGAAGCCACTTTCTTGATGTATAATTCATATGGAAAGATGTTCAGGGGACACAACTGTGGTAATTAAGTTGTGTAAATGACAAGGTCATTAACAAAGTTTATATGGTAATGCCATGCCCCAAAAGGAGATGGGCAGCAGGACCTGTCGTGTTGGGGATGCTGACCTCAGCAGGCTGCCCGACGGGGGCTGACGAGGCTGCAGTGTTGCATTAGTCAGGGAAATGTTAAACAGCAGTACAGAGGTATTTACATAGACACCACCTAGTCATGAAGACTCTGACTGTGATCTTAAATTTATTTATTTCACTTTATTTATGCAAAAGGAGATGATTAAGTGTGCATAATTAAAGCAGAGGGTGATTTTTTTTTCTTTCCCATGTTTGAAACGCTAGTAACAACAGTTTACTGTCCAATACAATTCAGCAGAGAGAAGGAGCTACAGCTTTGCACTTCAGGGTGAGACACTTCTCCTGGGTATTGATGATTACACCCTTAATTCACAGGTCTGGTTCCCTCGTCCCGTTGCTCTTCCCTGGCACTGATGGCCTGCTCTGACAAATCTAAAGCAACAGCAGGCTGACAGAAGCGCAGATACTGCAGTTAAGTGGATGTAAGTCAACCTGCCAATAAAGGACATCTCTTAATTGCAGCACTTGTGCGACAAATCAACATAAATGGCCATGGAAATGTGGCCTTGAAAATCAAAGCAGCATTGTTGAATCACACCTCCAAACCCGGGATTAACAAATGAGGGTTTTGGCTGGGCGTTTAGCTCCATGTAATGTCTCAACTGATGCCTTGAAACACACTCACTAGATCTCATTTGATGCTTAAATATGGCCAGCTTGGGAGCAACCTCTCGCTGTGTAATTCTATAATTCACCTTGCTAATTCCTTCCCTTTAGCCATGCTATTTTCTATTTGTGGAACTGTCCAAAAATCTCAGCTATTTTTCAAGCTCAATAGTGCATTTTTTTCCCATGTCTTTTTAGCTGAAATGAGTTAGTTTGGCCAGCATGAAAATGTGCTTTGTGCCAGACAAGCCTGCAAAAATTGAGTTCTTTCCATTCCTGCAATTGCTTTCAGTAAATGTAACACAATGAGACAATAATGAAGACTAATGGCGCACCTCATTTGGTTAAAGATGGAATTCATTTTGATTACTCTGCGGCTTTGCAAAGATTTTATGATCTCTCTAAATTAGCCATCGGCTGTAATGTTCCTAATAATGAAAATATCAGTCAAAGTCCACACCTTTGTTGCATAAATTGGGCTAAGTATGAGTTATGACATGTCTTAAATCGTTGCTTATTGTGAAGAAAACCCTCAAAAAAGGCTTTCTTTTTCCTCCCAGTAATGGCATTTACATGACAACTTTTAGATCTTCTGTCAAACTGAATCGCTAACAGCACTTATGAACAATCTGCATTTCCTTTAATGACTCACAGGCACATTCACCTGCACTAAATTCCCCCTGCCGGTCTCTGATGGTGTCCATCTTTTCACTCTCTCCTCGTGCATGCTAATTAGCCGTATTACCTTTGTCAGATTTGATGCCATAAGCCTCCCTAATCCCAGCTTCCCCTCAGACAAGCTCTACACAGTGATACAGAGAGATAGAGTGAGATGAATGCAGTGGGAGACTGAAAGAGAAGCTTGTAAATGTGTCCATCACACACAGAAACACACATGTGGATGACAAATGAATCGAAAGAATGTATCGTGCATCAATGCTGCACATATGGCAGACAACATGTCTGATGAGTCACCTTCCTGGGACATGTTGAGCAATACCACATTGTTTCAAGAGAGTCACTTCTGCATATCACTCCGCTGTTGTCCTTAGTGAGATGTGATGAAAGAGTAACCATAAACTGCATTATGGCCACGCTGGAGTGTCAGGGAGACTGTTGTGCTTCGCAGTAATCACACAAGTGTCCTTTTGTTGCCAAAACACTAAACATAGATCAGTTAGAAAAAAATTACCTTTGTGGTTACCTTGTGAAGTCCACACTACCCATGTATAGGGGCTGTTTTCCTCACAGTGGGCTGCCAGGGCTCAAATCAGCGCTCTGGCTTCTTTTCCTCATGTCTTTCTCCCCCCAGTTTCCGATTCTCTTCACTTCTGCAATAAAGGCATAAATATTAATCTTTAAGAAAATCTGTTTCAAGTTGTTTACCTTTTGAGACATTATCAGGGAAGGGAAGGCAACTGTTTTTTTTAGCACATTTCACACCCAAAGGCCAATCAGCCAAGCTCTCGACACTTTCCACTGTCCTCCTTCATCAGTAAAGGCATAAAAAGCCTAAAATTAGATCTTTTTACAAAACAGAGTGAGCGCATAAAATCACACTAAAGGGGAATATCACTTTTGAAGTAGGCATCATGAGTTAAGTCAATAGAGATTATCCATCCATCCATTTCCTTCCACTTATCCTGTGCTGGGTTACAATTGCAAAAGAGAGATGAAGTATTTAATAAATCATGTTTAGTCAGCATCTTTGCAGTATTCACAACTGTACCATTAATACACACAGACTTGAATGATGATCTACAACAGAGTGATTAACATCTTAGATAGGAAGGCGGTAAGGTCATTTCACTGCCATGTTCTTAAAAAAATGAATATGATAAGTTTTGATGATTTTATTAAATTCGCCTACCTAAAAATAATTCACAAATATTAAAATCACACACCCTCCAGGTACTCAGTGACCTTGTCGTTCCACCCAAAGTATCAGGCTTTGAAACGCGTGGACTATCTCATGTCACCATAATGTACCCTTTCGTAAATCTTCATTAATACAACCAGCATTCCCCATTCCCAGCAGAGTTAAAACTGGGATTATATTAAACTCCGACCGAACAGTTTTTAAAGAGAACTCAGACTTGTTGTCATAGATGATCACACACTTCCTTTCTAACTTTGTGCCATTGTGTGATTATGTATCTGGTGTGTTTTGTGTTTTGTCTTTTTAAATGTTGTGATTGTTTTGTGTGTGTTTGACGTGGAATTTTATGTATTTTAAAGACTCAGCTTTGGATGGGCATTGCAACTAAGCTCTGGCTGTAATGCCGTGGAGTGTAGCAAAGGTTTACTTGCCTCATACTAGTCCCTCAAACATTCAATGAATTAATAACAAACTTGACACATTCACGGCCTTTACACATTATGGGCGACGCAAATAATTGGCACAAAAATGCAAATAATTCAGAGATAAATTTTGTCATGCATTTCTACGCACATCAGGAGCGACGTGATTTTGCGAATAAATTATGCACATTCTAAGAAATGTTTGCGCTGCGAAACTTAACTGTGTGTTTTCTCCTGTCCTCTAATTAACAGTGATGTATATTGAGTGTGGTCTGTCGTAACAGCATTTTTACGCACAGCCAGGAGGTAAATGCTGTTTTGTTTCACTGTTTCTTTCACTGTGCCAGTCAAGTTTGCTAAGAGGATGGGCCTACTTTTCATTCATTCTATGTTAAAAATGATCAAAAACAGTAATTAGCCATTGGGGAGTAAACTCCCCTCACAGCCCACCGATTGGCTCCCCTTGCTTGATGTGGAACTGACTTATCTGCAGCATTTATTAGCAGTATGTCTGAGGTCAGAGGAGACTGTGTTGTTAAATATTTCATTAGACTAAAGTCCCGTTAGTTTGGAAACAGCTCCAGCTGTGCAAGTAGCACTTTTACATTCACATGGATGTGTAAGGCGGCCTGCTGCTTGTCTCCTTATCTTACTAGGCTCCGTAAGAAAAAAACCATAAGTACTGGCTACAGATAGATATAAAAAGATTAAACACATCATGTGGTGTTGGAGATGAGGAGTTTTGACTGGTCAGATGTGTGCTTGTTGGAGCAAAACTTTGAAAAATCGACTGCTGATCCAAAAAATATCCGCCCCAATTTCGTTCTGCAAAATTATCTTCCTGGTGTGGAAGCTTGCAATGAATTGCAAATTATTCGCATAAAAAAAACGCATCTGGTGTGCAAGGGGCTTGAGCTTGGAGTCATGGGTGGATGTGGCAAATAAGCACAGCCTGGGATACTGACTGGGTTGGTAGTGGGGTAGCCACAAATCCCTAGTCCTGCTGTGGATATCCCAAGGGCCTTAAAACAAGCCATCTACAAATGCCATCTAGCTTGACTCGGCTGACCCCAACCCCATCCCCACTCCTCCTCCAGACCTAGGTCGTGGCACATCACGCCTCATGAAGAATCCTTAGTGCCCTATATGCCTTAAAACTAAATAAAAAGTGTATAGCTATACGAAATGTTTAATTCCTGTACATTTAAGGTTAAGCCCCTGAAATCTGCTAGGCCACCCCATTCCTTAAAAATTATGGCTGCCTTGTCAGCATTTTTGAGCACATCTTAAACTACACTAGCTTTTAAAACAGTAAAGGTGGGCTATAAAAAGTAGCCCCATCATCCTGATATTTTTCTGTATGTAAGACAAAGAAAAAGCTTTGGACACCCTTGATTTACAAACATTAAAAATGTTTTTGATCTAGATTTAAACATTACCAGTAGATTCACTCTCTACTAGCAGTTTGTCCCATTAGCATGAAGGCCAGTGGTAGAATGCTGTTTCACCATGTTTAACATGTTTCAACGCTGCTGATTGATGAATCCTAACAAGTATGAAATGTATACTGGGCTCATCTTATTCAATAACTTGTAAACTAATGAAAATACTTAAATAATTTAATTCACTGGAAGTCACTGCAGAGATCTTTAAACCAGAGCAATTTGATCAGTTAGCACTGTGCTCACATTCAGGATCTGTATCTGTCAGGCTTTTAATTAAGAGTTCGACCACAAACTGAACTTTCAGTTAGTACTATGGTGTCTTGTATTTGATGCTACCTGCATGAATGAGGACCTCTCTACCATGAAACAAGTATACTTTTTGTCACTTTTCCTTTTTTAAATTTCTTACAAATATTTTAAAAGTTGAAAAGTTCAGCCTACTATTCAGCATTGCTAAATGCAGCACATTTTCGCTCATGTTTGCACACTGTTGAGGAACAGGCTTAACAATTGTCAGATTCTGCAGTGTAGTAATCCTTGTTCCACTTATTTATAAGTTCTTTGTCAGAGAGATCTAATAAATGAAGATTCTTGAAGTAGTTTCACTTCATGCTGGTAACAAATCCATGTTGGCACTTAAAAATGTTCCTGTTTGTCAAACAGTGAACAGAAATGCTGTCAGTGCAGCCAGCTCACGTCAGCAGGCTGTTCAATAATAAGACACTTCTGGTTTTCAGTCTGTGGGATCTGAAAGGTTCTGGTAGCAGAATGTATTAACTTTAGGAGACAGGTATGATTCAGGTCAAATAAAAAGTCAGCACTGAATTTTGATTTCTCTCCAGAGTTGAACTCAAAACAAAAGTATTTAGCCACACCTGTTAATTCAGGTGTTTCAATCAGACCCCTTGTCACAGGTATATAAAATAAAGCATCTAGCCAAGCAGTCTCTAATTTACAAACATTTGTGACACAATTGGGTCGTTCTGAAGAGCTCAGTGACTTCAAGGGTGATACTGTCAACTGTGATATTTTGAAAAAGTGGAAGCATTTCGGAACAACAGCAACTCAACAGCCATGAACTGAAAGGCCATGTAAAATCCCACAACTGGGTCAACAACTGCTAGGGCACATGATGTGTAAAAGTCACCAAAGCTTTGCTGATTCTGCAGCTGAAGAGTTCTGAACTTCCATTGGTAATAATGTAAGCACAAAAACTGTGCAGCGGGCACTTCATGGAGAGGGTTTCCATAGCCGAACATCTGCATGCAAGTCTCACATCGCCAAGTCCAATGCCAAGCATTTGTGAAGTGGAGTGAAGTACACAGACACAGGACTGTGGAGCAATGGAAACGTGTTCTGTGGAGGTATGAACCATGCTTCTCTGTTTGGCACTCAGATGGGAGAGTCTGGGATGGCAGATGCTGTGAGAATGTTACCTGTCTGACTGCATAGTACCGACTGTAAGGTTTGGTGGGGTAACTGGAGGGATAATGGTCAGGGGTGGAAAGTAACTAATTACATTTACTCAAACTACTGTTATTGAGAAGCTTCTTTGTGTATGAGTACTTTTTGGCTTAGTTTTTGGAATCCTACTTTTACTTAAGTCTATTCTGAGTGAAGTATTGTACTTAGTTTTCTTGTTTTTATGCACATTCAGGACAGGCCATATTTCACTGTGGAAGCCCCTTGTGTATCAAAAGTAGCTACTCAGTACTCAATACTTTGAGTAAACTGTAAATGACTTACTTTTTACTTTTACTTGAGTAGATCTGTCGACCAGTACTTTTACTTCTACTCAAGTAAATTTAACCAGAGTAATTGTACTCTTACTTGAGTACAATAGTCTGGGGATTTTTTCCACCTCTGATAATGGTATGGGGCTGTTTTTCAGGGTTTGGTCTAGACCTCTTATCTGCAGTGAAGCCCAGTCTTAATGCATCAGCATACCAAGACATTTACGACAATGGTATGCTTCCAACTTTGAGGCAACAGTTTGTGGAAGGCCCTTTTCTATTCCATCATGACTGTGCCCCAGTGCAAAAAGAAAGGACCATAAAGACATTATTTGATGAGTTTAGTGTGAAAGAACTTGACTGGTCTGCACAGAGTCCTGACCTCAGCACCTTTGGGACGAACTGGAATGGAGATTGTGGGCCAGGCCTTATGGATGGGAATGGAGAACCGGTTACAGTTGAGAGCCGATTCCAATTGATTCAATCCGTTGACATCTTTAGCATTACATCTTCAATTCCCTTATTAATGCCTTTCTTCCACCTGCCTTGAAAAGCACAGTCTCACAAAAGGCAGTCAGAGAAGTGAGCAAAACCAGAGAAGCCGTGGAAGTAAACATGGCAGACAGTTACAAAAGCAGGCTAAAGCAGTCCAGAGTGTGGCTTCATTTCTCAAATAATGATGTGAAGAACCCAACGTGCAACATCTCCCAGTCATTTCATGCAAGGCATGCATCTTTTTGCAAAAGAAGTGTTAATTTAGCACAAGATTTTAATTTATTCTGATATGTCCAGAGATCTAGGATCAGAGATTAGTTTTATATTTATTTTAAGTTTTTATCTTTTAAAGAAAATGAGCAGTAGTAAATAGTCTAGTTTTTCCAAAAAAGGGAATGCGCTGGAAGAAATCAATAAGGGACTCAATAACATCAACATCAATAAAGTCTTATCAGTTCCCATCTCTACTAGGCATCCATAGGCAGTGCCTGACCTCATGGATGCTCTACAGAATGAGTGGGGACAAATTCCCACAAAAACACTCTAAAATCTAGTGGAAAGCCTTCTAAGAGTGGATGCTGTTATAATTAAAGTGCATGTATTTAAATATAAAACGTCATTACAGTCCCTGTTGGTGTAATGATGAGGCGTCCAAATACTTCTGTTCATATAGTGTTTGTGTATTATACAGCCACTGAAGCCTTGTTCCTATTGAATTCCTGATTTCTCCCATATAGCATTGGCCTCTAGAAAATGGCTTTGTTATGCAAAATGTATTTAATTCATTTTAGACATCAATGGTAAATAGCAGAAAAATAACATACATCTGTCTATTTTATCGTAGACTTATCACAACAAATCTTATCGTGTATTTAATTCAGGTCTGTTTTTATCCCATTTTAAAAGGAATATATTACAATTTTATCACAAATATTTTGGTGTGTATGTGTTTATTTTTGTACTATTCTCCCTCTTCCATCCATGTTCTTGCAATCCCACAATGCCCCTTGGCGTTCCCTCAGGGATCTGGGGGAAAATTCTTTGAAAACCACTGCTTTAGACTATCTTACCTG
This sequence comes from Cheilinus undulatus, assembly GCF_018320785.1. NCBI lineage: Eukaryota > Metazoa > Chordata > Actinopteri > Labriformes > Labridae > Cheilinus > Cheilinus undulatus. The sequence continues at coordinate 41,818,867 of NC_054865.1, read as the reverse complement.
ACTTCTCACAGGGTTGACAGGCAGAAACAGCTGTTATGTTTGTGTAATAGACACCAGCGTACCTCAGACTGTAACAGTGTGATGATCAAATACGCAAAAAACTGTGGACATGCCATGAACTTAAGCTAAACTGTCCACTGATGGCAACTTTCAAAGACTTGAATGTGCTTAACAGATGTTTCTCTAAAATACCTCTGGGAGCATCATGATCCACTAAACCGGTGGTTCCCAACTTCATTTCCTTTGAGCGCCCCCTACTTGTGGACAAGGACAAACACAGAAAACAAATAGTGATACTTTGTGTCCAAAATAAACATAAATTTGAATAACTGTTTGTGGAAATTGAAACAAAGTAGCCCTAAACACAAATCCTTTTACCTAACAACTATTTTACGAATTATTTATAACTGTTTTACCATGCTTTTGTTAATTTGTGCAAATCAAATTTTAACAATCTCAGGGCAGACAGAGCCCTCTGAGCTCTCTGGTGCACCCCTAAGGGGGTCCCGGACCCCAGGCTGGGAACCAAAGCACTAAACTACTGATAATGAACCCCACTATGCAACCTTGAGCATTAGTTAATGAATTCATCAATCAGCTGTAATCAGGAAACATACTATACAAAAAAACAGTTATTAAAAAATAGTAGCGTTATACATTAAAAACACCTTAACAACATGATCAAACCACAATTATATTATGTAACAAGGCCTGAACACAAACACCTGCTAGCAGACTGAGGGTGGCACATTCAGGAAAAATGCTTTACCAGGAAATCACTGTCATGAACGCAGAGCAACAGATGATCCAAAACAACCACGGTGACAGCAAAGACAGGGTTTACACACACAGAAGATAATGAGACAACAGGCAACAGGTGAAGCAGGAGAGCATCAGGCCTGAAGAAAGAATATGCAGCTGTTCAGCACAGCAAGGATAAACACTGCTTCTTTCTTTTTTTTTTTGGGGGGGGGGACATGGGTTTGTAACAGAAAGACTCACAAATCATTTGAAATTGCTCACTGATTCAGCACACCCAGTGTTAAGTAAAAGAGTGTTGTCTTAATAAGAAAAACAGGCTGTCGAAGCAAAGAAACGAATTGGTTAAATTTCATGCAGAGGAAGTACAAAATCTCACACACCTGCTGAATGTTCAGGTGCAGGTTTGAAAAAAATGTGCAAAGCCACGTGTTAAATTTAAATTTATGTAAAGATAATTGGTGTCTGTGAATTTTGGCAGAGACCCAGAAATCTGAACTGCGAGATGATCCTGTCATTTACACTAGTGAGACGTGCTCTCTGAATGTGTCACTCACTGTGATTTTCTACATGGAAAATTTAAACATAGGAGCTTCCCGTATGTGTGTTTTCATTGCTCTCTATTTTTTTCTTTAGGTATGAAAAAAATAAAAAGTTTTTAACTCCATGGTTCCCAAAGTTTTACTGCCCCCTTTGGCAGAAGAAGATATTTTCAAGCCCCCATCCTTGGCTGTTGACATCAGCACATAAACCTATACATGTAGATAAAAAATCTATCTAATGCCAATGTGATGTGTAAAAGGGCAAAGTGTAGTTCTCTCTTTAATTCACATCTTCATGCAAGTGAAGCAAAAGGCAAGACATGACTCAGCATACTTTCCTGTCTTTGTTGTAGCAGTCATGTCTGGTGTAGATTCATTTTTGGCCCTACATTTGCCTTGAAGTCATCTCACAAAATGTAACCATCACAGCATGTTCTTTATGTCGCGCCGGTTTAAACGTTCTCCACTAGAAGGCGCACTCTCCCAAGGACCTCCCCTTCTCCTTTACTGCCATCCAAGTGCCCATAAAGTCCTATCACATCTCTGTCCAGCTACTGTAGTTGTCCGTCGCTGTGCCCAGCAGAGGTAATCTCATACATTTATAGACTTCACCAATTCGAGCAACTTTCCAGACTACAGCTGCTGCTTATGACATGACAGGAGTTTCTTACATTGTTTTCATGTTTTTTTTAATTTCCTTGAAAAACTGAAGATGTTAACATATGAAGCTATTTAAAAACAATGTTACTGATACTATACAGGAAAATAGTTCCTTCAAGAACTATTGTTGACTCTTGTCATATATTTAATAACTTTATTGCAAAATAGATGTACAGGTTGACTTGGCGGAGAAGGCTCTGATCAAAAGATGCTCAAAAGAAATTAATCCATAGTAGCATAGATCTGAATGAAAGCTTGATGCTATAAAGGAGGAGGCTGGTGTGGAGGAGGTTAAGCTTTGCCAGCAGCAGCATGGTGCATCAGTATTAATGCAAGCGGGGATTAGTGAGAAGTACGTCATATTTAAATACACTACTGTGTTGAGACAAAAAGCTGTGATTGGCTGTGGGATCTGGGAGATGATATGACTACCCTGTCCTACATGAACTAACTCTAAGATTCACAAAGTCAACATCTTTGACCGATCAACAACATATTCCCGTGAGAATCAATCAATAAATCTTGATCAGTTTTTGTTTGTATAGCGCCAATTCATAACCAAAGTTATCTCAAGACACTTAACAAAGAGGGTAGGCCTAGACCGTACTCTCCGTTGTGACCTATTACAACAGGCCAGTGTTAATCACCATAAGTACAGTGGCGACAAAAGCCGTCCCTTTAATGGGAAGGACTGTTGAGCAGACCAGCCTTATGTTGACATCCCTCTGCTGAAGCCATGCTGGGGTTGGACAGGGCTAGCAAGAAAAGCAGGAAGAGGAGAGGGACAAGAGAAACAACAAAACAGCAAATGAAAGACAAATTAATGGCAGTCATGGCCATTAACTTGTCTCTTATTTTGTAGGATATGGCAATAACGTCAATAATGATGATAGCAATAGAAGCCCTCTGAAACACTGTGAAACACTTGTGAACACTGCAATGCTAAAAGTGTTATTTATCTTGTCTGATTAGTTATTATAAGTGTGGATTTAATTCAGTGTTGCTGGTCAGCAGTCACCATGTGTTTGTGTTATATTTGTCTTTCACAAAATATATTGCAAAGGTAAAAGTAAACAACCTGTTTGACTCTCCTTTCAGCAGTGAAAAGGACTTGGTCAATCCAGCCGGGTGCAATGTGAGTCCTGAAATAGGCAAAATAAAAAGAGGTCTTATTTATAAACTCCAGCCTTTCTTTCTTCAAAAGTACTGAGTTCTTTCTTCCCAGCAGCAGGCCAGCAGTGTTATAATGAGGGGAGAGCTCCTTATTATAACATAAAGTCAGAGTCAGCCTGGAACCTATGGCATAGAGTCTTTTTTTCCTGTACTGGGGCTATTTATAGAGATATTTTAAGGATTAAGAAGAAGATATCATCATTTCTTCTATTAATATTTTTGTTTATGTACATGATATAACAGGATTTTAACTATGGCTCTGTAAAAGTCCAACTTGTGCCACAAAATTGAAAATAAATACATTGTTTTCAACCAGAGCAAACAGTAAATGAGTTGAAAGTGTGGAAGAAAGTGTCTCTTTCTTGTTACTACAGCTGTAATCTCAACATTTGTAAAGCAACTCTGTGGATGCAATTTGAAGAAAGGATTTTGTGTTATTTTTTTCAGCCTGCATGGGTTTGTTATGCACATCTATTATACATTTTCTAAGCAGCCAAAGGGCCCTTTGAGAATGTCCTTACTATGAGAGGGTCACAATAGAGAGACGCTGAGGGAGAGAAAGAGGCTAAATGGGCTCCAGTTCAACAAAGCAACCCTGTGCAGGAGACATCCTGTCCCCTAGTGGACACTCAGGTTCATTTTCTCCTTCAGTCTCTGCATGCGATCTCCTGCATGCTGAGGAGCACGTCTGAGTCATATGAACTACACATGCACAGGCACTACATAAGGATGCCTAATTCATTGCAGTCCAGGCACATTTACATCCACGTGTCGTCTGTCTGCACAATCCAACATTTCATTTTGCAGTTGAATTTGTCATCCATTCAGTACTTGACATATATTTATGGTGCATCCTGCATTGTATAAATCAAAAGTGAATGCAGAAAGAATGAGAGGCCAGGGATAATATCCTCGGTGAATTTAGAGGTTGAGGAGAGCTGACGTGGGTTCTAATCAGGCAGCAGTGGTTTGGTTTTAGAAGGAGGGAATGAAATCATAATTTTCCCTTCGAACAGGCCAAAAACATCTCCAAAGACTTCTTTCTGGATCTTATGTTTGCTCCAATTTTTGGCAAAAAATGTGAAAATGAAATATTAAAAGGAAAAGTTAAGAGTTTGGAAACTATTTACACCGTTGAAATGGACTGAACACCAATCTAAACTACAGCCCAAACCTAGACAATATTTTTTCTTTCAAATATCACTGATACAGACACTTCTTTTCCTTTGAATCACCAAACAAACGTCTTTTATTTTTAGCAGAAGTTTCTGAGAGAACTTTCTGGTTACAGATGCAGCTGTAAAAAACAAACAAAACAAGCACGACAGTAAGGATTGAGAAAGGGGGCTTTTCATGTGCCAAAACCAGAGAAATTCCAAACAAAATACACAATAAATTTACAATAAATCAAATTATATGACTCCAATGGCCTCATTGTTTGCCCAGTGAAAAGTGTTTTGGCTTGCAGTGCAGGTGTCCTAGTTTTCCACCTGACACAGCTGTCATTTTTACAACATGTGCACTCACATTGTTTGAAAACTTTCATTTTTAAACCTTTTTTAAAATGAACTTTTACTGAACCAGGAAAACCTCACTATGATTAAGAATCTCTTTTCAAGAGAGTCCTGGCCAAGACAGGCAGCAGCAAAAGTAACAGTTAATGACAGACATATAGGCATGAGAGTGCATTAAGAAACGTGAGCAAATATTTGTCAAAATTAAGCTACAATCATAAAAAAGTCTAAACAGGCAGACAAGTCTCAACTAGATGTGGCTGTACCAAGTCATTCAGATCCTCTTAAAACCATTCAGTGAGACCAAATCTTTGAGTTTCTGGTCCTTTTGTAATTCACCACTAGCAAACGGAGCAGCAGTTTTTGTTTCTAGATACAATTTGGAGCTTTTTATGTCTTTATTGAGAAAAGAGGACAGTGGATAGAGCAAGACTGGGGGAGAGAAATGCAGGAAAGGAGCCCCAGGCCGGACCAAAGCCCAGGCCACCCGTACACACAGGGCACAAACCAACCACAAGGCCATCTGTACCCCAGGAGCAGCAAATTTAAATGGATTTTTTCCAAATTCAGTAACCTTGCAAAGCAGATGGATTGGCCAGACGCCAAGTCTGCCATCAAGCAAATCCATCTTAAAAAGCTTCAATCTACTAACCTTGCAAAGCAGATGGATACGCCCGTTTCCTTGTTTCTCACTGGCGAATCCATCTTGCAAAGCTGTCTGAACCATTTGGGCCAAGTTAGAAAGTGACAGGACCAATCAGTGATGAGGGGCAGTACTTTCAGGCACGGTGGAGTTGTGACGTAAGCAAGCAGCAACCATAGGCCTGTGCAATTATGGCAGAAGAGATTAGCATGGATGCTGCTAAAGCGCCAGTTTTATCAGAACTTGATGACATTTCTTCGTTAAAAGAAGAAAAAAGAACAGCAGTGAGTTGTTTTCTTTTCAAATATGACAAAAGTCGTGTACTGACATGTCTTTAGTCGCCATGGTTCGCATTATTCCTCGGTAGCTGCACACGTGCACCTCCGTCACGGCTATGTCACATGTTTTGTTGCTGTGATTGGCCCATAAAGATGTGACAGAACGTTCATCCAATCACACTCTGAGTTGTTTATCAAATCCTCTGCCCTTTCCCAAATGTTTAGTATTGTGAAACAAATCCATCTGGCGTGTCAGGTTACCAATCTACATCGTTTGTGCTGAACCATTAACGGTTGTGACCAATCAGCATCGTTTGAGCAGAACAAGGCACTAGCTACAGGCAAGGTTTTGATGTACTGGGATCACCTTGGATGTAGCTAAACCATAAAGCGTCATATTTTGGTTGACGTGCCTTGAACTGTTTTAGAATAGTGGTTCACAACTGATTGGTTGGGACTCAAAATTGAGTTGCGAATTCGTGCCAAGAAAAAATTTAATGTGCAGTAGCCAAATGTAGATATACGGGTAAATCAATACATCTGTTGTTTTAGTTTTTCCTCTGATGACAAGCAAATGTTACTATTTGATTTCTACTCATGTATCTCCTTTTCTTTGGATAATAAAGCTGGTTTTCCCAAGATAAAATGAAATTCCTCAAGAAATTACCAATTTTCAACCAAAAGTTTAAGGGAAATGGAGTAAACTGAGACCTGTGTGTGCATATCCTTCTGTAATGGTTTGCTTTTAAAAACATGTTTGTTTTGTTTTGGGTTTTTTTTTTTTTTTTGCTCAATTTGGGATTCAAACTAGAAGCATTTGTCATTAAATAAATTTGAGTGGTTAAAATTTGTAAAATAGTTGGGCTGGAATTTCTTTTATGGAGGTAGTGGTGTGTCCTGATGCCTGACCAGGACAGAACCATTGCTTTAGTTTAGTCAGTGTTCCCTACGTCCTCAAGATAGACCCCTAAAAGTTTTGTTCTTTGACTACCAGCGATTTCAAGTTTCACTCACACTGTCATCTGGATGCAATTGGATACATTAGTGCCATTTTATGTCATCCTCACTGTTAACAGGAAGTTCCCATATGTGCCCTCTGAATGTGCAGGTACTTTTTTAATGACTTAAACTCCAGTTCAAACTGTTTTGGATTATTGATTACTGATTTAGAAAACTGTTTACAAAACTTCAATTCTAAAAAAAAAAAAAAAACACATTGGTACAGTTGATCCTCAACCTTTACTACCCCCATGATTATATCTTTTATGCCAAATGGCATAAAAGGTTGCATGAGTTTCAAGAAATCATGATTAAATGACTTCAAAGCCTCCTTCCAGAGAAGAAGACAGAAATGTGTCTTCTAGAGTGCATTTTTAGAGAGAAAATGTGCTCGTAAGCCTTCTGTAGAAGTTCTTTCCAGTGGAGACAACATGATGCAGACTGCCCTATCATAAAGATGCAGAGAGAATCTAAAGCTATCTATGGTGTCTTTCTAGGGAAGAAAGCATGATCTCATTTCCTTAAGGGAATGCAGGGCCATCTTGACTTCTCTTCCAGTGAAAAAAAAAAAACATGATTCAGAGCCTGCAGGGTGCTCCCTTGGTGGGGAAACTGCAGTGCAGTGCCTTCTGTAGTCTGTTAGTTGTTGAGATAACATGCCATGCCCATCAGGGTGTCCTTGCAGTGGAGTAAGATGTTTTGCAGCAACTTATAGACTGTCTAAAGAAGTTCTAGGAAGAGCTTTGACCTCACATACACCAATTATTTATCAAGGCTGAAAGTCTGAACCTACTGCAGGAGGATGGTATTCAGATATCCCGCTGGGCAGCATCAGATGCTTGCTGACTTGAATTAATCTTAAATATTTTATTCTCTGGTATATAAATGTTGGTTTTTCCTTAAAAAGAGCTGAGGACCAAAAGACTTTGACTTTTGTCTGCATGTTGAGATACCAGCAACACCACACTGTTCTATTCAGCAAACCCACTGCCCCACAAGTGAGTCCAAGTCTGTGGTTGATCTAGCCTCAGGGTCAATAAATTGCTCTGCCAATGTAGGTGAACCACACCACAACTTCCATGCTCACAGATTCAATGGCAGTATCAAAGAGGTCCCCAAAATGCCTGAATCTTTTATTTTGGCCCAGGAGATGTGCATTCCAGACATTTCAGCCTCCTCACTCAGAAAGTTAAGAGCTCCCACAAGGACTTCTACAGTCTCCGCTTCAACTGGCAGTAGTGCCAAGACAAGTGAAAAGCCTTAAAGCTAGGTTTAAAGAGGCTAAAGACTCCAGTGGTCGTGCTCAGATCATGTGTCTGTTTTATGGGCAGGACTGTATTTTGGGGGATAAACCCAGCTGTCAGTTCAGATCAGCTGTTCAGGAATGTGACGTGTTCACACGGCAGTCTGAACAGGTCAGGTAAAAAATGTAATGTCAACAGCCAAATAAAAAAATCAAATCTGAGCAAAAATGGGTGGGCAAAATGTGATAAATTACCCTGTCAGTGAACAAAATTTGATAATGTGCCCTCTAAATGGCACTTGTGGAGAAAATGGAATCAAGTGCCATGAAGTTCATTTTCACTGAAAACCTTGCTTGTAAATCCATGTGAAATAAATGGTTGAAAAAATAATAATTACTCTTCTCTAGAGGTCTAGTAGGTATAATTAAAAATGGCTACCCTTAACCAGGATGTCTAACTATTTTACTCTAAATGTATGACACCTTTCTTGTGGGCTGGTGTCCAAGTGCCCTTTTGCTTATTTTCGCCCCAACCCTCAAACATCCCGAGTCCACCACTGATGAGGACACTCTAAGAAAAATAAGCTTTTAAAAAATGATGTTGGTTCTAAAGGATGGATTCTTTGGACCAGCAGACCAGTATCATTTTTGCCCAAATGATCTATTTGTTGACATTTAATGTCTATATTCTTATTAAAATGGTTCAAAATAGTAGGTATAATGAGCAAAAACAGACCATTTCCAGGGGGAACATGTCTCCAGATACTCCTAAGTTTGGGATAAGCCCTGGATATTTAACTCTTTTGGCTTCCTGGTTTCAGACCAAATAAAACTAGAGGCAGTTTGTCAAGATTTTTAGGGTCCAAGCACCGAGGGAGCGAGGACCCTATTGAAGTTGGTCGGGTTCGTCATTCTTAGTTTTATCTTTATGCATTCAGAGCCTTTTTGGGCCTCCTATCGTCCTCAAAACGGAAAAAAATTCAGCACACATATGTAGGGTGTGTAAAATGCGAGGTTGATATAGGTGTCACAGATGACCCTCAGAATTTGAATCAATAGCGCCACCTTTCTTGCATCTATGGAACAGCCCTAACAGGGACTCTGACCTAGAGTTATGAATTTTGGTGTAGATTCAGCTCAGGGAGCTCTACAAAAAAGTCTCCCAGAGCAAATCTCTATCTCAACAGGAAATCCGCCAAAATTAGCAAAATAGGAGGTGATTTTGGCCTGCTCTAGGGGTCATTCTTGATTGTCCTTGTCCAGGGGATTTCGTCCGATTGACTTGTACTTTGGCACAGAGCTAGATGAGACATGGATAATGAAAAGTTCCTTGGCCCATTGTCATAAGTAAAAAGACATGACCGTGGCAAGCCCTCAAATTTGCATATTTTTGACAAACATATCCCATCCCAACAAGCAAAGATTTCTGTACCAATTGCATTTCTTCATCATTAAAATTTTGAGTAGAAAATTGCAAAAAAAAGTTTTGCAAATATAATTCATATATGTAACAAAAATTCATTTTTTAACTAAAATGTTGTCAATATTTTTTCTTGATATATTTCTATGTTGTAGTTTTAGAAAATCTTACTGCATTTCTCACCATATTCCATAAATGTTGTTTTACCTTTACCTATCATTCTTTTTATCTTATGTTGATGTGTAATTTCTTCATGTTTCAAAGACTGGCATATCTTTTTTAAGACAACTGATATGCTTCAAATTTCACATTTATGATCAGGGCCTGCTCTGACATAATCTGTCCCATCTTCTTAGTAGTTTACATGATAAATAGTCCTGCCCTGATTGCTTCCACATACGAAGATCAACCATAGATCGCGAATGAAAAGGTCAAATCTTTGCCAGTAAACTACATTGTTTGGGAAAAATCCACTGCAAAACACACTAAATAATAATGTTGCTTTAATAAAACTCACGGTGGCTTTACCTGATGGCAGGTCTCACAGTAATGTTTATTACCATAACACAGTGTTTTCTCAACACCAAAGAGGCACTGGAGCAGGTGTCAAGGTAAAAGACCATATTTATTTTTACAATACATACAAGGCTCAGATACCTAAGATGAATAAAACTGAAGATTATGCTTAAGACCTCATTTTCTCACTATGCCTATGATATATTTATCAAACGTAGTATTGAGCAGTATTCTGAATGACAGGCAGCACTGTAGATACTGTAATTTAGCTAAATGCTAATGTAGGTACTCAGATTTTATGTTGTGATGGAGGTTGTGATGACTATTTGGATCCAGCCGATGCTCTCGTCTGAACTCTCTAATTACTGTGTGGTTGTGAGAGCTGATGCAGCTCAGCTAACTGCTGTTTAATCTCTCTCAGCTCCAATAACAAAGCCGTCAATCTACCGAGGTCAACAAAATATTCCTGTGCTCACAGCTAATTAGAGGCAGTCTTTACAACAATTACAGATAATGTCCTAAATATTAGACTTTGATGACATAATAACTTTTCTCTCCAAGCACTGTGGGCTGTTAGGCTTTACTAAACCACAGTAGTGCTGCATGTTGGCCATCTGGACACTCACTCATGTGAAAATAATGGAGGGACTCGTGTCATATGGAGGCAGGAGAAACAAAAATTATCTAAGAAAAACTTTTCAGATGTCCCATTTCCTCTTTGGTGAAAAGGTCATGTTGTTACTCATGTGTTGAGGCTGATGGGTGTTTTATCTGTCATGTCCAGTGGAGTGCACAGCCTGTCTTAAAAGCAGAGCTCATTCATCATGAGCCATGTTAAAATAGACAGACCAGGTTTATTAGTACAGTCTGTTTAAAACAATTAAAGCATGTGTTGTTAGAAAGTCAATGACAAATACTAAGGAAAAACTTTTCCTTAATATATTTCAGTAAAGGGGGGCCAGGCCCACCCACAGCAATAACTGGGACCCTGAAAGGGCTCAGTAAACGGGCCCTCCCTGGATATCATTCAATGAGATTATTGCTAATATTATTAACACTATAAAGTATTTACCCCCTTGGATGTTTTATCCTTTTATTGGTTTTATAAATCAATCTTGGTCAATATTTTTTTTTTCTTTTTCTTTAAAGTGAAACAATTTCTATAAATTAATGTCAGTTAAACAATAGCTAGTTAAAGTTTTTTAATAAATATTCCCCACCTTTAAGTGACTGACTTAATTCAACAGAGGTCTAGCCAGTTGTTGCTAGTAGTCTCATAATGAGTGAAATGGGGATTGTCTGAGTGCAGTGAATGTGTCTTGAGTGATTGTAGTAATAGACGCCTATGTCTGGAAGGTTCAGTCACTGGTTAATCAGTATTCCTGGCTACCATTACACCATGAAGACAAAAGAACCCCCTGAGCAACTTAGAGAAAGGGTTATTGGAAAGAACCACTCCGAGCTTGCCTCCCTGACTAACTGGGTAAGTGAAAAAATTGGGAGCTGGGGTGTTTCAGCATCAGCCGAAAGCCTCCTACTCATTCTACATCTCAAAAGACGGTGCTAATTTCATTTTTCTGCACTCTCAAACAGAGCTGCTACTACAGCAGCCGAGATGGACAAAACAGCTATGCTCTCAGGAAATATCTCCACCAGCTGTGGTCAGCAATGTGGAAAAAAGATCAGTGACGTAAAGTGTTGCAGTATGTCCAGGTGCATTTGGCTGCCACCAGTGTGGGTTTGTTCATAGAAAAATAATGGGGCCAATCTTTTGGACGTGCGTCAGACAGCCACGGTGTGTTTTGAGTTTACGCGTTGTGATGTAGAATCTGTCTTTTAAATACCACCCATATTCTCAGTTTTATACACTGTGCCTTTAAACTTAGCGCGTGCACGTTGGATCAGTAGCATTAGCTTCATGGTCAACATTTGCTTCTTATATGAACGCCATCGTATCCTAGTGCCGATGTGTAGCATTGGCACTAGCCTCCGCCTTCTGATCCTAGCTCTAATCAGCTTTGGAGCAGATAGAAAAATATTTGTTGCATGACCACAACACAGACACGGCTGCTTTCACATCTAGTGTAACTTCAACAGGCCCACCTTTGAAACTCTTTGAAACAGGCAACAATAAATACCTCTGTATTTCCGTTGCAAGCAGTAAGAGGAGTCATTTAGGTTTCAAAAGGTTATTTCTTGAATTCAGGATGGACCTCCATGGGCCCCTCAATGCAGCTGGGCCCCAGAAAGCTTATTCCTTCTTCCCCCCTTGTGGGCTGCATTGGGAGGGGCAAAAATATTACAGTGCTGGAGAAAGTTAAAAACATTTTGAGTACTTTCAATATCACATATTTTAAAAACCTGTATTTATTCCACTTCAAGACTTCCCATTGAAGAACTTTGCCTGCACACATACTCGACCTCGCTCTCATTTCAGCCCTGCTTTTTTACAAAAATGCTCAGAGACACAACCCACACACACCAGGCATCCATCACACACACCTCTGACACGCTTCCACACATATGTAGTTATGGATTCGCAAAACCCTGGTCGTGCCAAACAGTTTAAGAGCTGGCGCGAAGCTTTGGAACTAATTACAGTGTTGGATGAAGAGTCCAACTACTCATATGGCTCGTTTTTTTTTTTACAGGTTACAAAATTGGCTATATCTCAAAAAGCAAATTATGTAGAGACTCCAAATAAATTTCCTGTGGTTCCAAAAGATATTGTGCAACTTTTTTACATTTACAAATTTGAGGGATACAGCGGTGCAATTTCTGTATTTTGAAATATATGTGAAAAAAACAAAAACGATTTTCATTTTTTTTAGGTTTCTTGCACTTTTAAGCAATTTATTGTAGTAGTTAAGACATAAGTCAATACATATTATTAAAACTTGGGATATAAGGGTTATATTGATGTTAAGCAAACAAAAATACTCCCAAAAATGGCACTTCAGTATGAGAAAATGTAAGAATATGTCCTGGCGGACTCACATAATGGTGGGTTTTAAAGGGTTTTAAACATGTTTTGTAGGATTTAAATTTTCAATTTCAATCTCAAGTGTCAACGGCAAAGGCCACTTTTAACAGCTGTTCTCCCTCATTATGTAAAATTGATTAATACATTCGTGTGCAGCTGGGCTCTACTGACCTTGAAATAATAACGGTGTTATGGGGTTAGGAGCTGAAGTTCCATGTAACAGGGGGCGGTTTGGCAACAGAACGAGCAGCTGATGGCAGAGAATAATCCTGGTCCATCTCAATTAAACAGAACAAAAAACAAATGAGATGAAGCAACAGAACAGCAGCTTTCAAAAGCATTTCACATTTTGACATAGAAACAATAAACAACTCATGTCTATTAGGGTGGCTCTGTCATGACCAGAAACATCCCATTACTAAAAGTGGGGGATTCTCCGTCTTTTAAACTGTAGGAAAGATTCGAGGTAATGCAGGTATTCAACTTAAAAAACACACATAGGATTAGTCATTTTTAATTAATGTAGTCATTTCAGGGCAGAGGTTCTGCTAGGCTGTTTTGTCTTTGGACATTTTGGCCGATAGTCCTCAAGAATTGACAGCAGAAATACAACATTTTATTCGTCTTCGGGTAAGTTGTTTAAACAATGAAAATTGTGAGTTTTTCCTTACACACCTTTAGCATTTAGCTTCATGTTAGCATGATAGCTGTAAGTTAGTCTATCAGCACATTAGCTGCTACCATAACTTAGCAGCTTACAACAGCCAGACTCTATTTTCCACAGAAAACACCAACAAACTGCCCTAACAAATAACTAACCAGTGTTCTGTCAACTAGACACCGCCTTTAAACTCCGCATTACAAATGAAAATAGATTCTTACTGTCAGCAATCCCATATTAGTCCTCATAAACTGATGATCTCAACTGTAACCTCCACTAAAACAGTAAATCAAACCATCACGGTTCCTTTGGAGTTGTCCCAAAGAAAGACATAAGAGTCCTCTGAGGATAGTTTAGAACAGTCCTCCTTTCACTGATGGCTCTTCCCACTTCTCCTGCTGATTAGCCAGGCCTTCCCAGCCACCAGTAAGTGAGCTGGAGCTCCCACCATCTCGCCTTTCTGCATGACAAGATTCTGTGTTGAATGCAGCTGCACTCCATTTTTGAATTGGTCAATTTACCCACACATTGAAGTCCACTACAACTCTCTGGTTGGTCCAGGCCCACCCTCGTCCGGGTCGCTGCATCAGCTATCTGAGGTTCCCTTTGTTTCAGCTTCTTTATTACCTGCAGTCATGGCTAATTCAAAAACCTTCCACTCCACGGATTTCCCAGCAAAGTTTTTGGTAGCTCAAAGCCTCCCTGGAAATAGATATTGTGTGACATCATCCATGTTGATCACATGAATATTCACCACCTATAATAGCCATGTGCTGTCTTACATAGATAAACAACCTGAGCACCACACAGGAAGTCGTTCGTGGTAAAATTACTTTGAGTTTAAATAAAAGAGAATTCTTGCAACAACATATAATATGCAAGTATTTCCTATTTACTTATTTGGTAACTGGTATACTTTTATGGCTGGAATTTCGACCATTAATATTCTTATCCACCAGACATCCAAATGTGTAAGCGGCCAAGGACTAGTGAATACAAGCTAACGGAAATTATGTTTCTTTGTGATATGATATGATAATCAAGAAATATGTTATTTGACTGACCAAAAAAACTTTTCAAATATGCTCAAAATACCCACCACAGTAATAAACTAGACTCCCCTTACTGTCACTTGTTTGTCTTCTGATCACTTCCATGCCTGCTTTGATCAGGTTAGTCACTTCCTTCAGATTTAGAGAAAGTGCATCGTTTGCAGCTGAAAAGTCCACACCAAAGCCCTAACTCACTGGGACATGCAACAGTGGGACGAGACTAAGCCCACACAGACTTACAGGGAACACACCTCAAAGTCCATGGCCCTTATTTATTAATGATGCCACACACTGATGTGTGCATATTGAGTGTGTGGGAACATCTCCATTCAAATGTGGTATTTATCAACTTTTACTTGCACTGTTACTGAGGAATGTGTGTAAACTGAAGCGCAACTTTGACTATACTAATGAACATAATCTAGTAGTAGAACAGTAAAACTACAAATATAAAACATTATGAGTGTCACAGCAAGCATTTATCACTCTCACAATCCATATTCCAGGTTTCCTTCAATGATAAACACACAGTTTTGGTGTCTAATCCTTTAAAAGACAGCTGTGATAGGAACTTGTCTCATTAGAAGAATTTGCAAGCCGGGCACTCTGCAGGGGCTGAGGTTTAACAGAAATCTGTTTGGATCAGCATCCTTTGTGAGGAGAGTGTCACTGCTTGATTTTTGATCACAGAGCTGTGTCGCCAATGATGCTAAGAGTGTGATGTCCACAGGTGATAAATGTATGCCACTCTGTGATCCTCCAATGCAGATACTTCCTGCTTGTGCAAAGGTCGTGCTTTTTCCTCTAACCCAACAAACATTTTTAACCTTTTCCCACAAGGTTTGTTTTCTTTTGCAGGAAATCTCCCACCAAGTGAACAAAGAATTTATTAAGTTCACTCACTGTGGGAGTTACGGCCTTTTTTAAATTCATTTGTTAATGGAATTGTATCTTTATTAATCTCATGTTACAAAAATGATATCCTCATTCTCGATCAAAATATCCCCTTAGTTTTTAAGGAGTAAGTATTGGAGGCATTTCTGGATTCAAATGTCTGACTGTGCAGAAGCCTGCTGCTGAGGAACATGGGGGATTTATCACTAACTACCTACTGATATGTGAGACTGGTGTGCACGATTGATAAATATCACAGGTGCTGAAAAAAACAGATTTGCCAAAAAAATTAGAGTTGGCAGCAAGAAAGATGCACTCTTGTGTTATATCTTGGACTTGTAGTGTTTTTTTCACAATTAAGTTGACAACTTATGTTAAACCCTATGAGAACAAAGAAGATGGATGGTCCAGGACACCTTTGAGAGAAAGAACAGAAAATTTCCATCAAGAGAAACCCCAAAAAGGGGAAAAAGAGTTCAGTCTCTAGTACAAGTCCTGGCTAGCTTAAACGCTAACTATTGACCTATTGAGGTAGCATGGGGTGGCACATACGAACGCAGCGGCCCGGCGCTCCATCACTAGCAGCAAAGCAAAGTACTACACTTACACCAGAACTGACAGCGTGCCCATGGAGTTTACATCTTTCCTGACAGAGATTATCCAGAGAACGGGGCGCTCGAAGACTGAAAGGAGGAGGATGCGGAACAGCACGACACCTACAACCAGTGGGGAGGAGGAAGAGACAGCGTTGTGCAAGAAGGGAGAAACTTAGCAAACAAGCTGGGCTGCAGGCTAGGCTAAGAACGGCCCCACACAAACCTTTCGTACTGAGCTTATTTCTCCCAGGTGCCCGCTCCCTCACCAGCAGGATGGATGATGTGAGGCTGCGGATTTTCTAACCACCACTTGGAAGACCGTGTTTGCTGCTACAGAGGATACTGCCAAATGTAATTTCGTTTTGTTTTTACAATGCAATGACAATAAACGACTATCTATCTTTCCATCCATCAAAAAATATTTCTCTGATTCAACATCGACTCAAAATGTCCAAAACTTATTTCTGCTCAAATTTATTTAGACATTTAACATTTGTGCCGTTTCTTATGTCTTCTGATGGAATTAAAAAGAAAAAAAAGTGGTATAAACAGTGAAATAAGGGTGATTTTTGTCAGGTTTTCAAAAGCATAACAATTTTATGAAACTAAAATGGCATAAATCTGGTATAATTCTTATTGTGAGTCTCATCACTGCTAAAATTCACTTAGTTATTCAATATTTGTGACAATTAAAGGTCTCATACTGGAATTCTAAGATAAAACTAAAGGCACTACTTATACAGTATTCTGCAGCCAGTCTTGCTTGCCTCTAAAAGAGGTCAGAATATAAATCACCTCACCATGTATTGTAAAATTAATATTTTGTAGTTGAATATTTGATACTGTGCAAGTAAACACTCACTAGACTCAATGCATGCTTATTTTCTATTTTAACATTTTAATATATGTAAACTGCATTTTTTTTAACCATAAACGAACAAAGAACTATATATGGTTATTTTTTTTTACCTTGATTTTCACCATAATAATAATAAAATATAAATATGTGACAATAAAAAAAGTATTGGGATGTCCACCAATTTTTGAAATTCAAAGTATTCCAATGAGTCCCCTTTAAAGGTCTACCTGGTAAATCCTAATTTCCAGTATCCTAATATAACAGATAATGATGAAGGCTATTTCTTCATTAAATCATCATTAGCCCTGTTATAATTATCTGATTAGGAGTGTCTGACCAGTTTTGAAAAATTTGGTCCTCTGGCAGAGAGAAAAGAATAAATGTGGTCCCCTAGGCAACCAAAGCTGTCCACACCTGATCTAGCACTTCAGGTGCAGGTAATCTTTTAAAACTAAATGAAAGGCATCTGTCTTGACTTTACCTGGATAACCTCTTTCAAACAAGAGCAATAAAATGATGTTTCTTTTTAATATTTTATTTGATCCTATGTCTTTTTTCTTCTTTTTTGATTTATTCATGTGTTGCTTTTTCTTGTCTCACAGCGTCAGCCTAACCTTCAACTTTAAATCACAGTAAAAGTAAAGTACCTTGTAGGGTCATACCTGCTCACATTCTTCATTTGAGTTAATTCACCTGTATCATCCTTCTTTATTCTCTGAACGTCCTTCTGAATCTGAAGAGATCACAGCCCTTTGTACAATATCACTTTAATTTAGCTCTTTGATTTCTCTCACAGTTTTTAAAAAAAAAACATCACAGGATGACTTTATATTTCGACCACATGGTTTCAGACTTCAGCGTGGGTGTGTGCGTGCTCCGTTATTGGATGATGCAATCAGCAGAATGAAGAGCCGTGTTTTTAAGACAAGAAGACACCCTTTAAATTGCTCGTAGTCGTCAGTCTTCAAACAAATATAATACATCAAAACATTCACCGCAGCCTCCCTATCTCTCTTAAATCATTAAAATCTGAGCCAGAGGAGTTGTACTTTTGCAGTTCTTACCCTTTATAGTTGGAAAAAGAACTCTCAGTTTCTGATGGATGGTCATTTTAATTGAAAGCTTCAAACTTTTTTCGCTTGCTTTCTTTAATGACTTGATTTTCTCACATTAAATTGCGTAAACATGTCAAGCCTTCACGGAAACGGTTTTGTGCTTTTGATTTATTATGACTTCTCCAAACATGCCACCCACCCATGAGTGGAGCAAAAAGAGGTTTGGAGTTTGGATGACTGTATTTGATCTCTCAGTAGGCTGTGCAAAGTGATTTTCTGGGTGATGCCTTTGCTCAGTGGTCAGTGGCGCTGCCTCACAGATAGTCAGAGATCAGATCCCACTCTGATGCATCACTTATTCTTTTGCACTCATGGGCCACTTTGAGCCTCACACCAGACCCTTGAAAGAGGACTGTTTCTACATGCGCAGCAGAAGCCAAACTCAAGGACCGACTGCAGTCACACAAAGGAAAAGGTGATAGACTACGCTAAGATGCTGTCTGTAAAGCTTCAAAGAAACACTGAGTCATTCATATCATACTACTGCATGTCATAAGTCTGAGTCTTTATTTAGCAGTTACAACAAACCAGCTATCTTCCTGGAATCTCGAGGGCTCCCATGTCTCATAGGCTAGATGCGCCTCTTTCTTTGCTCTTTTGCAACTCCTCCTCCTCCTTCTGCATCCCCCTCTTGCATTTTTTTCATTACAGTCTTTTTTCCTTCTGCATTTCCCTCTTCTCTCTTTATTCACCTCACTCTTCTTTCTTTCTGTATCATCCTCTTTTTTCATATCTGTATTTCATCTTCCATTTCTTTTCAATCCCAACACAGCTTTGGCCGATGGCTGTTTAGCACAAGCCTGGATCTGCTTGAGGTAAGTTTTCATTGCCACTGCAACTTTGGTAAAATTGAGCTCAATGTCAGATTTTTTTTTCTATTAATGATATAAGGAGAACAGTTTAGGTTTGAGTGGTATTCAGTTTTTAATACTGTCATGGCCTCACTAGATTTTACAGGGGTATACATTATTACCAACATGTATTTAAAAACAATATTATATAAGCGCCTGTTGTCTTGCACGTGCAATCACATCAAGCAGAAGCACACAGGGACTTTATTCATGCCTTTAACAAAATGCTATGAGACTAAAACATGGCTGTACCACACCATGGGACTCGAGTATGAATGGGCTGGTATACAGTGGTGTGCACGGGGGGGGGGGGGGTCGCCCCCCCTCGTGGCCCAATTATTGAAAAACGAGCGCTAAAGTGCCCTCTTGGGAGCCAAAACCTGTGCTAAACTGCCCTCTAGGGTGAGAGAAAAAAAAAAACACTTAATTACCCTCTTGGCTGGTTAAAACATGATAAACTGCCCTCTTGGGTGGTAAAAAAGGGTGCTTAAGTGTCCACCCGGTTGGCAAAACATTACTGTTGCAATGACTTTTATGTTGGGTCCTTTTTTGAACTATATTGAGCCAGAACTATATCTCACAGAACCAGTTGGGATTATCTGGTGCTAATATGGTGTTAAAATGCACTAGAATACAGGAAATGGCATTTCCTTAATTGAAAATTTTCTGGGGGAAGACCCCCAGACCCCCTACGGACTTATTCATTTCTGTGTGTTCTTCACAGTCCAAGGTTGAATCTACACAGTTCTTGTGGATGCTGATCCTAACTACAAACTAACTTGAGAAGTCTGTCTAGTTAAGTCTGTTTTAGGCTATATAATGTGCCATTTGTATAACATATAAACATGTGTAAAGTGCCCTCGAAAGCACGCCAAACTTAGTGCCCTCTTCAGTGGCGAGAACACACTGTATGTGCCCTTTTTTTCTTTTCGCCCCTGCCCTTGAAAAAGTCTGTGCACGCCACTGCTGGTATATATATATGCACGCGTTCACTGTTTGTCAAATCTTCCTGACATCATAAACAGGAATTCAGTCATCAATTTAAAGCTCCACACATCATCACACAGCACTGTCTTAATAAGGTAATTAAAGCAAAACTGGGTATTTTTTAATACCCTGGTATTAATGTTTTACTGCCCATTCCTAGTACAGTCTTAACCTGCCCTCTGTGTAAAGTTTTTTTGAGTTAACTAATGAATTGGGGCTATACAATCAAGACTGATGGGCATGATAGTCTGTTAAAGCCCCAAAATGCCCACTTCACATACAATAGTTTAACATCTTAGAGACTGAAGGATTCAACAGAAACAGTAGCTGTTATAATAAACATTTTGCCTGATTAAAGTTTGATTAAAGTTCAATCAAGTGAAGTTTGGTTACAAAACGAATAAAGGAAAACATCATGGACTGAGCAGAAATCATGCATCAACAGCCATTTACCTGGGAACCTCTGATAATTCATTATAATTGCAGAGGGTGTCTCTGAGTCGTCAATCTTATGTGAATCTTGTTTAACCATGCCTGCAATTTATCTGATAACAGTAATTCAGTCTGAATCAGCATCTCAGTCATTTGGATGGTGAGGTACTTTGAAGGTCTTTCTGACCTTTTCTGCACCTTTTTCCAGTTTAAAATAAAAATAATAACAATAATAATAATTATGATGATGTGACAGAGGCTGCATTTGAAATTTTAAACAAAGACTTATATATGTGAAGGCTACTTTTTTTTTTCCTCAATCTTTTTCAGTGTTTGTTCATAAAACAGCTTTAATTTGCTGCATTTACTCCCCTTTAAGTTCTTCTATCTACACATATAAGCACATCTCCTCTCTTCATAACCCAAGCTGCTTCTCCTGCCCTACCTCTTACAGATTTCGCCCTACCTGAGACTTATCTTCTGTCAATATTCTTGAGCTGTAGTCTTTATGAAGTCACCCACATACCACTCTTATTTTGAAATGTGTGATCTGTGTATATGGACGAGGATTGTTGTTGATGCATATCACAAACCAAAGCTGACAGAGCGTTACTACCTCAGCAGCATCAGCTGTGGTACGCAACAAAAATGATTTCCTAAACCTTAAACCTAGTTTCAGCTGAGGTACGTCTACCCTGGATTTTCATAAGATATTCCTCTATTAGTCCCACAAGAGGGAATTCCACATTTACAGCAGCAAAAGTGGTGTCTAAGAATGCCTCGGCACGTCATGGACAGGGCTGGGGAAGGGGGGATAGGACATGCCCCCGCCCTTCTTTCTGCTGTCCCTTATCAGCCACATCAATCTATGCTGCTTTTTAGATTTAATTATATGTTGTTGATTCAAAAACATTCAAAAAAGCCAAGTAAACAGTCGGCTTACATGAAAAAAGCTCGTCCTCAATGAAAACACTCTACCGCAGCAAGTGTAGTTTACACTGTCCCATTAGCTGCTCAAGTTGTATTATGGAGCTACATAGCTAAAGCTAAGCTCTCAAAGCAGCAATGAAAGCTATGTATCTACACTTTCTACGTAGCTAAGATAGCTTAGCTACATTTACTAAGGCTTGCATTGCTAAAGCTAACTTAGCTATAGATAATGTAACTCACTCTAACTATGTAGCTAACATAGCTAAAGCTAACCTCACAAAGCATCTATGTAAGCTATGAAGATACACTCTCAAGCTACATTATCTTTAGCTATGTGTCCAAAAGCTCACGTTGCAAAGGCTAACTTTGGCTTACGTATGCAGTAACATTTAATACATATCAAGCACAGCTAACTTTAGCTAAAACTAGCAAAGCTAAAGTGAGCCACGGTTCGTGTAACTACTAATTTTTTATTTTTATTTTTTAAGGTTTACTTTTGGGCCTTTCCACACCTTTATTAGATAGAGGAAGGACAGCAGATTGATCTGGAAACAGAGAAGACAGACATGCGGTAAAGGGCCACAGGCCAGATTCGAACCCGTGCCGCCCACGTATATGGGTAGCGCCTTAAACCACTCAAACATCAGTGCACACCTATGTAATGACTTTTAAAACGGCTTTCCACAAAATGTAATCACAGATTAGACCTCTGACCTTTTCTCTGCTTTTTTAATGAAATGTTTGTTACTCTGTAATGTTTGCAATCTTGTTATTTTGTGAATGTAACTTCCAGATTTTATTTTAAAAAAAGTTGAACATAAAAAAAATTCTAAAACTTGATCTTTGTTGTTCTGACACTTCCTTTCAGACAGTGTTAATTTCGTCAACTAAAACTATGACAAAAAATATTTATCGACACTTTTTTCCATAAAAAAGACAAGACTGAGACAGGCCAAAAATATATCTTGATGACTAAAACTGAAAAAAGTAAGTTTAGTTCTCATAAAGATGACTAAAATGAGACTAAAATGTAATCAGTTTGTGTACCTTATATGTTTGGGGTTATTCCCAAATTACCAAAGGGTCCCCAGGTAATACAAGCACTATGTGAGTTGGGCTAAAAAGCATCTTTTCCAATCAAGAATAATGAAGGATGGATGTTGTAAACAAAGGTTTTGAAAGTATTTTGGTGCAAAATAAGCTGGCTTATCTTTAGAAACAGAAGGAAGACACATTCACAAATAGAGCCAGTTTAATTCCAGCAGAACAACCAGATGTTGAAAATGATTTATTGGACAACATGTTTGGCAGCATGTGGTAAAGAATATTTTCCACCTTTCAACAGGCTGAAATCAAATCTTTTTATAGCTGTTAAACTACCTGCACATCAAGACACTTACTTCAAAACAGGAGGCCCATTACATTGTCTTTTTTGAAAATAATTAAAAAGAAGATTGCAGCAATTTATTTATTGATGCTAGGAATCACTAAATCAGCCACTCTTTCCAAATGCTGTAATTAAAGAGGAAAAAAGGGGTTGGGTTAATACAAGTTATGTCACTGCAAGGCACCTTTGAAGTCAAGCAGTGTGATGATGTTTTCAATCAGAAATGTCAGTTAATTTGAGTAAAGACTCAGATAGACTTAGCTTACACCACACCAAAAGATGTTTTGCACAAGCTCATTATTAAGTGCACTCATATTTTTGGTGATCTTTTTTTGAGAATAGTCATTGAAGTGACTTGCAAAGTTGCCTTGGTTCTTCTCAGCAGCTCTTCTAAACTGCCTTTAGTTTATAGTTCATGCAAATTATTTAAAAACACTGAATTATGAGCAGTATTAACTAATGTGACCTCCAATTCATTTTCTGCTTCTCTCTCTGACTTCATGCAACATTGTTTCTTGCACCTGCATATGCCAGTTTTGAATGTAAAAAATATTTTCTAAAAGCTGAATTCCCAAAACCCATATAACAACTGAAACCACCTCTCTACGAGTAAGACAAACAGAATAAATCAATGATATACAAAAGCTGAGAAATTGGGGAATCCCATTCTACACTGTGATCCAAATGCATATACTGTTTTGTTCATTTTTTTCCCCTAAATAGTCTATATAAATGTCAGCCAATAAGTATTTTCACTCCGCAGCAATTATATTGTAATCTTGATTTTATTTGACCAAATTATTAATGAGGAAAACAGGTTTGTTTTCTTCTTTTTTTTTGCAAAATAACTTAAAATGCAATGTTCTAAATTATTATGCAAAACAGAGTTTAAAAAAAAAAACCAATAGTTTCTAAAGGATTAAAAACAGATATAGGTTGCAATTTTTTGAATTAGGAGGAAATCTTCTCAACTCAAAGCTGTTTCAATCAAGAACAACTTTTCAACAAAGTTCCAGATTGTCAAAGGAAGTCCTCTGATATCACCTTAACAACCCTCTCATCCATTGAATTTGCGAGTCCATGCATGTTTTCTGCCTGTATCTGTATTTCCTTTGAGGATGCCAGAATTGCTGAATCAGCAGGTTCTCAAAATGTTTAAGATAAGGGGATGATGGTGGCCACACCATGATTTTTCTCCCTTTTTTTGTAGTATGACATGGTGCATTGTCTTGCTTGATTTTACTCCAGAAGGCACGGTTCTTCTTTTTATACCATAGCAGGCATTGGGCAGTTAGAAAGTCCACATATATTGCTAAGGTCATTTTCACACCTTCAGGCACCTACCAAGTCACTTCCTTTGATTCCTACCCAAAACGTCACTCCACCACCTACTTGATGACGTTGCAGCCTTGTTAGGACATGTTGGCCATCCACCAACCTTAAAGAACTCCATCCATCTGGATCATCCATTGTAGCATGGCATTTATCAGTGATTAAAAATGTTTGAAAATTACTCTTCATGTATTTCCGAGCCCACTGCAATCATTTCTCCATGTGGGCACTGTTTAAGGGTAACTGAATATGGCTTTACGCACATCAGTGAGCCTCTGGAGGATCCTGTGTCGAGATATATTTCACATTCATCTGGGAAAGCTCCCATAGAAAGTGTTTAGGAAGGGCAGGATTTATCAAAAAATTCTCTGAAGGTGACTGGATGAACGTTCTGTCAGTCACATTTATCAGGATTTCTCATGTGCTTCTCCTGAGCTGATAGGCTACCTCTGCCGTAGTTGTGAATGGCGGAGCTCCTCTGTGAATAAAATTCACGCCAAGGTTGTTTAGGAGGCATGCAAAAAACATCTTCTCTGCCAAGACAAGGTTTTAGTGTGGCTCTTAGTACTTGTTTTAAAAGAAAATGTGGTCCAGGTCTGATCTACCTGTTGCTTTCCTACAGCTGTATCCAAGCTAATAGCTTCCATAGCAGCAGCCATAGGATACACAGGCAAACCCCACCCATGACAAACTCATCTTTTAGTGTTGTTTTTGTTCTTTATTACATACAGAAACATGGTTCAGTTCTGATTAAACTGCCGCTATGTTGTAGCTACCAGTAGATACCAGCTGCAAACGGCTAGAAGAAAGAAACCCCGCCCACAGCTACCTCCTCGATCTCCTCAAAGGATGCTGATTTGTCCGAACAATGTTCAGGGTTATATTATCGTTTCTTTTTGGTGTCCTTCATTGGTCTATTATTTCTGGAAGAAAAATATAAAACAGTTGCTAATATTCCACAAAATTCCAATTAACCATTGGACCATAAAAACAAAACTGCAGAGAGACAATTTTCGGATTTGCAAAACAAACCTATCATTTAAAAGACAGAAACTTTGCCAAATTACAACAACTCTCTCAGCTCAGGCTTTAATAACAGAGTAAAAGTTTGACTCTCTGGAGTCAAACTGTTGGAGAGGAATTATAAACAGTCAGTGGGGAAAGATATTAAGGCATGGATTAAAGCTAAATTACTTCCTTAAACAAAATGGAGGCTATAACAGCAGTAGGTGGTCTCCCACACACTGACATTCACACACACACAATAATGACAACACATATTTACATGATAACTCTGCAGGTAATCAAGATTTGATTCCCTGAAACCAAAGAATCCTAAGAAGACTTTCTCACTGCGTGATTACACAAAGAACAGTTGGACATTTTTAAACAACACTCGTGTGTGGAGCACAGAAAACATCTCCACATGAAGAGGAGTAAACTTTAGTTGAGGAGGTTGTGCTGATGTGCTCTGAAGAAAAAAAACTGCACAGTGCACAGAAAGTATTACTAGGACAGAAGGTTGGATGGGACGGCTAAACAAAAGCTGGGGCATTGTCTTACTTGTTGCATATTGCATGCCTTCATTAGTGTGACTTCACATATGTGAGCAAGGCTCAAAAAATTGATATGGCAACATACCGTTACATGCCAATATGAGTGACAATGAAATTGTTACAGAATCAATATGGCCACAAACAAATTCAGGAGTTGGACGTGAGTCATGTAATATGCAAACCTCAAAAAAAAACCTACTGCAGCAACGGGATCATCCTTTCTGTTCATGACAAAGCACCATCCTGATGAGCCGCTAGTGACAACAGCTAAGCTGTCTACACAGGGCCCGTGTGTGCCATCCTGAGCAGAGCTGAAAGACTCTCAAGTCAAAACTTCCTTCAACTTCTAAGCAGGCTCTGAGGATCACAAAACCACTTTATGACAGTACTTGTGCCTGCACAGTGCGTTTGATACCGAAAGGCTCAAGGCAACAGCTTGATGAGTGTGATCCATGCTCTGTCATCCCCACTCATCAGTTCATTACAGAAACAGGCAGAAGTAAAAGGATGTTCTTGCAACTACAAGTGGACTCAGACAAAGTGAAACTCTGACATTATTGTTTTATTAAGAAAGGGCAGAGACAAGAGAGTGGGATATTTAAAGTTAAAAAAAAATATTTTTATCTGCATCTGTTAAAAGCTCAGACAAATAAAGTGCTTCAATCTACTTCAGGGATTCCTGAGAGCCTGCGTTTTAAGTATTTTACGTTTGAGGATCCTTAAAAATAACCCTTTTGTTGTTATTTCTACAATAAAGCCCTGCTGTTGTTCTGAATTCTGTGTAGGACATGGTTATCATTCAGTATTGATGAGTGTCCCAATTCTTATGGTATTCTGGCCTCTGAATTGTGAGAACTTGTTATATACAGTTCTATAAACCATGCCATTCATGAGGCAGGACTAATTTTGAATGCTATTTTTAATTTTAGTCTCAGTCTTAGTCTTCAGATTAAAAGCTTTTTATTCATTTTTTAGTCATTTCTACCCTTTATAGTTCTAGTCTAGTTTTAGTTGACGAAAACCCAAAAATATTGTAGTCTAGTTTTAGTCCATAAAAAATCATCACATTTTAGTCTTTACTTTTGGTCCAAGCATTTATTTTCTTCCCTAAATCTGGTAACAGATCATGGTAGCATTTTCTCTGCATCCTGCCAAACCTGGCTCCCTGATTTCTACAACTGAGAGGCAGAATAGCTACAGATGTTTTTTGACAGATTTATCCACAGTGAAGAAATATCATGGATTTTGAATGTCCAACAAAAACTATGATATTTTAGTCTAGTTTAAGTCATCTTGATGAAAACTACTTTTAGTCAGTTTTGCGGCCGGCTCAGACGACACGAATTCAGGCAGATTTTAGCCCGACTGCAACATCACAGCTCACTGTCAAAACTCAGGTCTGATTCTAAGCATCAGGAACAACAAATGGTTTTGTAGTGTGACATAACTAAGATGCCTCCAAGATGCCCCACGACCATGATTCAACAAGACTAGCATGTCAGAATTTTTCTTACATCGTCCTCTAGTGTAACACCCTGAACTGATGTCAACGACGTGAATCCTGTAGTCTAACAACAGGAGAACATTTGCTTCTTATCTTTGCATCATCATTTACAAGATTTACCACTTAAGACTGAGACTGAGACTGAGAGCCAGGCCTTCTCGTCCAACATCAGTGTGTGACCTCACAAATGTGCTTCTAGAAGAATGGTCAAAATTTACCATAAACACACTCCTAAACCTTGTGGAAAGCCTTCCAAGAAGAGTTGAAGCTGTTATAGCTGCAAAAGGTGGACCAACGTCATATTAAACCTTATGGATTAAGAACGGGATGTCACTAAAGTTATGGCAAGGCAGGTGAGCTAATACTTTTGGCAATATAGTGTATCTTGTGCCAATAACCCATATTGTCTGTCCTCATCACCCAAATGCAAAAATGTTTTTGGACCAGTGCTTCTCCTTGACACATTACAAAACCTTCCTTTGTCTCAAAAGAAATGGGTAACATCTTCAGTGTTACAGGAATCCATCCATCCACCCATCCATCCATCCATCCCTTATCCTATAAGGTAGAGCCCAGACACCCTCCTCAGGAATCTCATTTTCGACCGTTTGAACTCACTATCTCATTCTTTCGGTCATTACCCAGAGCTCATTACCAAAGGTGAGGGTTGGAACAAAGCTCAACTGGTAAATCAAAAGTTTCTTGCTCAGCTCCCTCTTCACCACAACGTTACAGTACAGCATCTGCATAACTGCTGATGCTGCACCAATCCTCCTGTCAGTCTCACAGTCCTTCTACCCTCACTTGTGACTCCAAGATACTTGAACTCCTTCACTTGAAGAAAAAACTCACTCCCCACCAAGAAGGAGCACTTCCATTTTCCAGCAGAGAACCACGGCCTTGGACTTGTACAGCACTGCAAACTGCATCAGTGCCTGCTGGAGGCCCCCAGCTGAGGAAGCCAACAGAAAGCTAACAGAAATATATAATGTATTTGACTGTTTCTTCAAACTCATAGGGAGAAAGTTAATAGATAACAGAAATTCAAAAAAATAGCCATACATCCCCAAAATCACACATTATGTTTATCTAGTCATGAATCTTCCCAGTAGCCTGAGAAGTTAAAGGCAACATGATCTACACTCACCCCAACTGAACATTAACAGTCTCTCTCTCTTGATCTTGAAAGAGTTTTTCCGTTTTTCTCAGATGTACTCACAGTGAGATGTACAGTGCCTGCCTGCCTGCCAATAGAAAGCCAGCATGGGGTAAAGCAATGATTTAGTTGAACTATATAAAAGAAAAACAGGATGGTGCTTTCAAACATGGAATTGTTACTGTGTATTATTATATAAAAACCAAATCCTACACAGAAAGATGAGGAAAACAATCCTCTTCATATTTGATCGATTCAAATATTTTTATATGAGATGTATTGCAATTAGTGGACTAAACAATTTATCATTATTTTAGACTAGTTGACTCAATCTAATAAAAGCATGTTTACCCAGATTTAAAAGTGTTTGCCTGGAAATATCACCTTTTTCAACATTTACTTCTATATTTGTCTTTTCCCTTACTCTTACATTTTATTTCATTCGACCATGGAGATCAGCAGCTACTTTTACAAAGCTAATCCAGGTAAAACCAGGTTTACTGAAAAGACAAAAATCAACTGGCTAAATCGACACTTATAATGTGTATTGAGCTTCGTAATAATGAGTTGACTGTAGACTGTGAGGAATGGCATCAACACTTGTGTTTGTATTGACATTTCAAAATAAATTTAGAAGAATGGGCATATCATGAGATAAAGATGTCTTAGCCAGCCATCTGCTGCAAATCCCTCTGAATCTTAGAGGGCTAATGCATACAAAGATTCAACCTGTTGGGAGTTACTCATGTAATGATATTTAGGGATTGTCGATAGGGATTATTAAGACTCCTTGCTTAATTAGTATTGTATGAAATACTTTTCAACAGCCAGGATGGTGCTGGTCAGCCAGTCGGTTTGGAGAGGCCACAAAATGTGAATTTAATAAATAGTTAAAGGTCACATATTTTGGGGAGCAGGTGGCCTAGTGGTTAAAGGCGCTCCCCATGTACGCGGGCAGCCCTGGCCCCGCTCTGTGATTTGAGGTGGACTTTCACTCTATGGCTGTGTTGCTGTTGTTGTTATCATTTTTATACTGCTGGACTTATTTTTCCAGTCCAAGATTCACCATAAAACTGGAACATCACAGGACTAGTCTAGATGTCTTCTGTTTAAGAGTTCTCCCAGAGGGGATACAGGTTTAAAGGTCTTCCTTCCTTATGATGTTGAGTGCATTCAGCAAAGTCCACGATATGCACTTTCTGTGCAGCTGTGTGGCTCTCAGTATCTGTTTTCTCCATGTGGACATTGTAATCCCTCTAGTTACTGGTACAGTATTGAGCTCTCGGCTGATGGTTGTGAAGTATAGACAAAAAAGCAAACAGGACTGACTGCCTACATCTATTAGGCAGTTGTCCTTAATCAAGGAGTTTTCAATCAAACCAGCACTCCAAAAGACTAAGATAAGATGGCGGCACATACACAAGCAGCGGCCCCTCTCTGTCCTGATAGTATGGTGTTTTCTTTTATTTATGATAGTTCTTCATCGGATAGTTTGTATAGAAGCCTTGGCTGACAGGAGCGGTCCACAGGTTGCTGAGGGCCAGGAATGCTGCCTTCAGAGCTGGGGATGCAGATGGCCTATGAACAGCAAGAGCCAACCTGTTCTGAAGCATCTGGAAAGCTAAACAGGATTACACACAGAAGCTAACCAGCCACTTCAGTGACAGCAGACACACGGAGTCTGTGGCAGGGGATTCAGACCATCACGGACTACAAAACCCTCACCACAGATCTGTGACAACAGCATTGCTCTGCTTACAAGCACAGAACAACAAGCTTCCGCAGAAGACTCCACCCCCTCCCCACGACCAGGCTCTGTGCCTGTCCACAGCCAGTGTGAAGAGATCACTCTTCACAATCAACACCTGCAAGGCTGCAGGTCCAGACAACATCCCGGGTCGTGTACTGAAGGACTGCGCAGAGAAGCTCAAGGATGTCTTCACAGACATTTTCAACACTTCTCTGAGCCAGGCTGTTGTTCCATCGTGCTTCAAAGACACCACCATCATACCCGTGCCGAAGAAGTCCACTCCATCCAGCTTCAATGACTACCGCCCTGTTGCACTGACTCCCACCATCATGAAGTGCTTTCGGTTAGTCATGTCACACATCAAAGCTGCATCACTGTGTGGTACGGAAGCTGCACTGAGCACAACAGGATGACCCTGCAGCACATAGTGAACACAGCTGGAAGAATCATTGGTGCCTCACTCCCACTCCCCTCCCTCCTGGACATCTGTAACACCCGCCTCACCCGCAAAGCAGCCAGCATTGTAGGTGACTCCAGCCACCCCTCATATAGCCCCTTCAGCCTCCTGCCCTCTGGGAGGAGGTACCGGAGCCTCCTTGCCCGCTCCACCAGACTCACAAACAGCTTCGTCCACCAGGCTGTCAGGAAGCTGAACTCTCTTCCTTCTCTCCCACCCCTGCCTTTACAAACTCTGGACTTTGAAACCCTCCTACCTTTTACCCCATAAACCCTGTGCACTCTGAAACCCCCCTTGACCCCTCATGAGGAAGCAACAGTCCCAAAAAAAAAAATCAATGCTGCTTTTATTGCACTAATAACTATATCTGCCGCCGTCAAACCACCTCCTCCTGCAGTTTTGCACCCACTACATTGCACCTTATTGCACATATGTACACTGTGACCATGCTGACATGCACATTTGTAATTTTTTTATAGTTAATAGTAGTTCTGTTTCTTTAAACTTATGTTTATACTTTTTGCACTGTGGGCCAGAGAGAAACGTCTTTTCAAATTCCTCTGTATGTCTGGTACATATGGCTGAAATTGACGATAAAGATGACTTTGACTTAATTGGTATCTAATAGTCTGTAGATCTCTTACAGTAACAGTAACTCGTGATCATCAGCAAGAATGGTAAGGTAGGAATGGATGATATGGTTGGCAAATACACTTGGGCGGCTTTGAACATAAGTGGATGACCCGTCCTAGTACTATCAATGTCAGGGAAACACTGATCTTACACACCACATTTCTTTTTATGAAGAACACAAAAAGTGCAGATACATCTGTTTATTGAATAATTCACTTTTTGGGTCTTACTTCCTGTTTTCTTTATCATTCTTTTGAGTGACATTGGTGATTACTTGAGTCATAATGTTGTGTGACTGCGAGCGCTGCAGCGCTGGAGAGAACGGAAACAAGTGTCTCTTTTCCACATTATGATGTGACAGATGAAAACATACATCCAACAAGCCTGGGAGGAAGCAGCTTCTTTCATCCAAACATCCAAGATGTTGTGTATTCTCACCAGAGTTTCTCTCCCATGCAGATCGCCTACAACCCTATCAAATAATATAAATAATATATGAGAGGTAAACTCCATCAATTTGGTATTGTCAAGGAAATCTAGAGAGCAGACTGTTGCTGTTTTGCTTCTGTTTTACCTCGGGCTATGGTGAGCACACTTGTCAGTGTTCCCTGGGATCCCCTCTTTGCTTGTGTGTTTTCTGTGTGTGCAGGCATGCAGGATTTGTTTTCTTTTCACTTTCTTGTACATGTGTTGTAGAGGGCTTAAAGTGGATAAATTATGAATGCTTAGTGATTCCTCTTGAATGGAAGGAAACTATATGTGAGACTCCCACTTCTTCACTTTTTTGCCTTTTAATACACAAGTAAAATGCATGTAAAATGCAGATTCTTGATAAATAAATAACATTGAATTTGCATTTGAAAGTCAACATGGCTTAAGGATAATAGTAGTATACAAGTGGAACATCATGAGTGTATTTTCACTGGTATTTAAAAGGAAGTAGTTGCATTCAGTAAGTAGTTTTAATGTTTGCCAGTATGTAAAAAGACATAAAAATCTCCACTAAAACAGCATAGCTCCCTCTAATTCCATAGTTTTCATTCTTGGCGAGCGCTCTAACCCACTGGCTCGACTGCACATTGCAGAATCTTTCCTCATTTGCGAGAAGATGGAGAGGGATGTGCAGGGATGTGAAAATAAGCCCAGACTTCCCGATGAGTATTCCCCTCACAGCTCCCCGACCTTGAGGTGAGCTTATCCCTGACCAGTGTGCAAAGCTGCAAGAATTATAATATTCACCTATAGTTCCAGCCTCATCCTCTGCCCCGACCAAACAGCAGCGAGCCTCTCACAGCTTCTCCTCGTCTCAAACCAGCAGGAGCTTTTACTCCACAGTGTAACTCTGCTCACTGAACAATGAAGTCCTCGCCAGTCCAGACTCAGAGTTCAAGAATATAAGCAGAGGAGAGGAGTCATAGAGGAGCAGCTGGTTATTCTGTCACATCCTGGTTATTGAAGATATGCTTTTTTAAGAGCCCAGGTGAGGTCAGAGGATATCTGAAGCTTCATAGGAAGTAATGTATGGTAGGTTTGGGTAATATCTCTGTGCTATTTTCAAGAAACAAACAAAAACAAAGCTCCAATCTGGGGCACAAAGAACCCAGATGATCCCAAGCAATTAATTATCTAATCCGAAAGCATGTATGTCTGTTCTGAAAGAGACAGCTGTCTCCTGTGAACTCCAAATCAAATCTTTTTCAAACATCTTCAAAGTCACTGCTACAAAGCTAGTACCTTAAGACCCCCATAGGCCAGGTAAGGCTCAAGATAATTGCATGTAGGTGGCACCTATCAAGTAGCCAAAGCTGGATTTTCACCAACACCCCAGGTGACCACAAACCATGAGATAAATAGGCTTGTGTCACCCTGGCAGCATATATTGTGGAGGAATCACTACTTTCTGTGGCCTTGTCTTTAACATATTTTCTTCGAGGTGCTGTTTTGGTTTGATTGTACAACTCTTTGTCACCTTTTTTATGAAAGAGCAGAAATGATAGATCATGTGTAAGTGCTTCTTATTAGAAGAAGAATTTGTGCTAATTGTTGTGTTTATGTAGAATTATCAGGAGGTAGTGACCATCTTTTGTTGACTTTATCAACATGACTTGACTTAACATAACATCAGCTCTTGTGCTGACATAATTCACATATCCTCATGCCTCTTACTGTATGAAACAGTTCCAGTAAATTACACTAATGTGGGAATATGTAAGGTTTAATGTATATTTCACTGGCAATAATGTGACAATATTTCAGGTGACACAGAGTAATGTAAAAGTAATGCAACTAGTAGTGTAGTCACTTTTAGCTGTGTTGAAACTAAATAATGAATTTCATTGCTTTTTTATAGAATAACTACACCGAGTTCAAAATTATTATGCAAATGATATTTTTCTCACATTTTCCTAAATGTTTGATGCAAACGACAGTCAGTAAAATATTCAAGTCGTCGATCATTTGAGCATAGTTCAAATTTTTTTGAACAAACCTCCCAATGATTTTTTTTCCAAAAATAAAAAACTCAAAATGCACTGTTCCAAATTACTATGTACAACAAAGTTTTTCGAAACATTTTATAGGTTGTAAAGAACTGAAAATGGTCATTTGTTGAATTGGCAGCATTAGGAGGTCATATTTACTGAAATCAAAAGCAACAACATCTTAACAGGCCAAGTTGCATGTGAACATAGGAGCCCTTCTTCAATATGACCTTCACAATTCTTGAATTCATTGAACCTATGAGTTTTTGGAGAGTTTCTGCTTGACTTTCTTTGCAAGATGTCAGAATAGCCTCCCAGAGCTGCTGTTTTGATGTGAACTGCCTCCCACCCTCATAGATCTTTAGAAGATCTTTTGAAGATAATTTTGCTACAGAAGGCACTGCTCTTCTTTTTGTACCATGGAAGAATGTGGTCAGTCAGAAACTCTATATGCTTTGTCGGGGTCATTTTCACACCTTCAGGGACCTTAAAGGGACTTACCAGCTCTCCCCATGATTCTGGCCCAAAACATTACTCCACCACCTCCTTGCTGACGTTGCAGCCTTGTTGGAATATGGTGGTCATCCACCAACCAGCCACTACTCCTCCATCTGGACCATCCAGGGATGCACAGCACTCATCAGTAAACAAGACTTTTTGAAAATGAGTCTTCATGTATTGGATGTATGAGCGTTGGATAGGGCAGCCGAATAGTAGGTTTATACACAACTGCAAGCCTCTGGAGGATCCTACACCTTGAGGTTCGGGGGACTCCAGAGGCACCAGCAGCTTCAAACACCTGTTTGCTGCTTTGTAATGGCATTTTAGCATCTGCTCTCTTAATCTGATGAATTTGTCCGTCAGAAACCCTCTTCATTATGCCTTTATCTGCACAAACCTGTCTGTGCTCTGAATCAGCCACACATTTCTTTACAGTACAATGATCACGCTTAAGTTTCATGAAATATCTAATGTTTTCATACCTTGTACAAGGCATTGCACTATTTGACACTTTCCAGCTGTGGAGAGATCCTTTTTCTTTCCCATATTGCTTAAAACCTGTGGCCTGCTTAATAATGTGGAGCTTCCTTCTTAAGTAGTTTTGCTTTAATTGGGCTCACCTGGCAAATTGATTATCACAGGTGTCTGGGATTTATTTTAGTGATCCAAAGAGCCCTGAGACACAATACCACCCATGAGTTTAACTGATTTAAAAAAAAAGTTGAATGTTTATGACACTAAAATCCAATTTGCATAATAATTTGGAATGTGATGTAGTAATGTTTAATGGGTTGCTTTTTTTAGAAATTACCCCAACACTAGTTATAGCCCAAACTTATTTGTGAGGTCCAAAAAGCACTATGAATGCCTGATTTGTTGCTTTGAATATTTTGTACTTGGCATCAGAACTGCTCCACTAATCTCAGCTGCTATCACTGTTTGTGTCGTGGTCTAAAGGCCTATCTCTCCAGTCATTAAGTCTTATAATGATCTGAAACTGATAAATTCAAGACCACTGGCACAGTGTCTTCTGACTCCTCTCATCATGTCTGTGCTGCATGTGTTGCATCAGCTGCTGCTACAAAGGCGGATGCCTGTCTTGTTTAATTGGCACTTTAAGTTTGTTTGTTTGGTTTGATGGCTTGAATATAAAATAATTGTGTGTGCCCAATTTCTTTTCAGACAAATTGTACTTTCTTGCTTAAGAAACAGAGTGAACAGACAGCGAGTGAGAGAAAAGTTAAATAGAAGATAAAGAGCAGTGAAAAAACTGTGATGGCCGCTGTACTTTAAATTACGCTGCAATTATTTGTGCTGTTATGCAATATCGCCCTGTCTCATACTGATTCTCTCCATCTGTCTGTTTCTCTCCTCTCTGTCCATCTGTCTTTCCTGAACGCCTTCCCGCCTCGTCTGTAACCCTTCCTTATATTCCACTTCTTACTCAAACCCTCATGCTCACACGCACTTGCTCTGCCTTATCTGTATTCCCAGACAAGGCTCCCTGTTTGAGCTGTCATTATAACCACTTTGAATGGCCTAGCTTCATGGCGGACGAGGAGAGACATGCTGTGCCCAATCACACAACACTTTCTTCCTGCCCAATAGATGCATGTCGTATTTCATTCTGGGAAAGGTAATATGTATTGAAGGATTTGACTCCCAAATCCTCGAGTAACTGAATATAGCTCAGAGAGGGGGTTTTTATGATAAAAGCTCCCAGACAGAGCAGGTTTTCAACTTGTAGAGGGCTTGAGGAGGAAGGATTTCTCCACCCAAAAGGCTCAATTATTTCTGTGCCTGCTAAGAGGGCGATCAGGTCGGCAGTCCTTCAGAGACTGTGGGTTTGTTATTGGAAACCTCACAATAATTTAAAAGAGGAGGTGTTTGATGAGTTCTGTTCCACACTCTGGTAAACACTTGAACTAACAACAAGCATTATTAGAGGAAAAAATGGACTAACCACATTTTACAACTAAACAACACAGCCGAAAAGACAACAAATAACTGTAAAATACTTATCTCCTCATATAATGCAGATCTAGCTTGATAAAATACTCAAAGAAGACCAAAAACAAGTCAGTACTACCTGAAGTATCCTAATTAATAATAACTAAAGAGTCTACAGGCTTTAGTATAAGCCATTCAGAGCAGATTTTCAGTCCAATTCAGTCTAAACATATGAATGCTAAAATTTCAGCGGCGTTGTTGTTGCATACCTTCATTATTTTCCACAGCAATGGCAATGATGACACGATGACGTTTAGTTCTTGCATACTGGTGTACATCATAGCCTGCTATTCAGCGGTGTCTAGTGAGAGCTGTTACAGTTTGCACACATCAAACTTGATGTCATATGAGATTTGTGTTGCACAGTAGCAGGCAAAAAACTTCTAAAATAAAATACTGTAGGAGGCATAAGGCTGGAGATATACACTATATAGACAAAAGTATTCAGCCAACTGACCATTACCCCTACAGAGACTGTGATGATATTGTGTTCAAATGATGTACTTTGACATTGGTTTGGCCCCCTTTTGCAGTAATAGCCTCCCTCTTTGTGTTTGGTAGATTATTTCTTTGTTGTAACGATGCTTTTTGGTATCAAATCTCATACAGTTGGAAAGCCTGTTTATTTCCCTTTTAAATGGTGCCACATTTGTAAGGAACATGCATTTGAGTATGTGGGTTGCGCCCATGAAAAATTTGCCATAATTCTCTGCTGTTGGCAAACAGCTTATTTTGCTGTTGCTGTTCACTCTTGTTTGAGCTTTTGGTACTCCCGAGTGCTAAAAATCAAGTGCCTGATTGGTACTTGATTGTCAGAACCTGTGAGTATGGGCCCTGCTGCAGTGGTCAGTAGGTGTCTGCTCCAAGAATTGGCATACCATGTTTGACTGATCTGGATAGGACCCATGTGTTATGGCAACTTCAAGCTGGTGTTCCGCAAAATCAAGTTTAAGCATTATTTGGAGCAAGTCCTAGTACCATCTCCAAACTGAGGGCCAAGTTCAATATAACAGGGGATGTCAGATGTCAAGGGGTTCAAGAAGACGACATCCCAAGACTGTTTGTCTGTTGCAGGACAAGATGGTTGATGGCTCTCTGCACAGATAATCCAGAACAGACTACACACAGCAACTCTCTGGTCTCATACGGCTGCCAGGAGGTCTGCCATGATTGTCATTCCCCTTCAGGCTCATTTGCTCTGGTGTCGGCAAAACATGCATTTCAACCTGAATACATTGAGGAATGTTATGTTTAGAGTTGAGTCCAGATTCTGCCAATTGGATCGTAGGGTCAAAGTGTGGAGAAGACATGGAGAATGCTCTGCTGATTTCTGCAGTGATAGAGAAACACAAGAGAGAGACACACAGAGACTACTTTCAGAATTTGGGAGTGGAGAGGATGGAATGGCCTGCCAGCAGTCCTGACCCCTACCCCACTGAACTCTTGTGGGATAAGCTTGGGTGTGCTGTTCATTCCAGTGCGGCCAACACAACCGCACTGACTAACTTGCGACAAATACTGGTTGAAGAATGGAATGCCGTTCCACAGCAGTTTATGACCAGACTGAGGAGGAGGTGCCAGGCTGTTGTTTCTGTACGGTTCTTCCACACTCTGAGGCTCCTGTTTGTTAAATGAATAAATTGATAAATTGCCAATAAGTTTTATTTCTTTAGACTTAAATCACCCAATCCAACAAACAAGAGTTAATGGCAGAATAAGCTGGCGGAGAAGATTTGTCAAATTTTTCATGGGTGCAACATACTCAGCTCTGCTGCTCATCCCACAAATGCATGTTCCTTACTAATGTGGCACCACCGCAGATTTTGTAGGATATGTTTGTGGCACGCTCTGTTTCTGCTAGGGTTGAACAGGTGACCATATTTTGAGCCATGCTCCCTGTCAGCATTCAACATTTAGCCAATCAGATAGCGCTCTAGATGTACTTGTGCTTCTGGCACGTGCTGGAGACTGACAGCAACATGTCCCGTGGAAACAGAGCACTGACTAGAGGGGCTGCAATTGACCCTGGCACAGACAGAACACAACGTATCAGAATTATGTGCAAACTGTAGCTAACCCTGAACTCGAATCCTCTCACCCTAGGCTGTTTAAAATGAAGTGACTACTCAAAGTCCTATTAATCTGTTTCATTTCAATCCTGTCTCTGCCTTCGTGAGATGTCTGATGAGTAACAGGCTTTAACATTTAAAATGCCATTCTCTGCAGAAGATACTTATGCGCAACCTCAAGTGGCATTTCGTTTTTACTAATAACAGCAAAATAAATTGCCTGGAAGCCTGAGAATGCAGTGTACCTCCTCAGGTCACCTGTTTCTGCCACTGATTGTACATAAATGCATCTGTGGCAGCAGTCATTCGACAGATAATATTTAAGGAACACACAGATCCAAAAGAACCATTTTCCCAGCATGCGATTTGACTTGTCATAGCAGGGGGAGCACAGGTGCAGCTAATTTTGTTAATGATGTCCCAGTAAATCCTGACTGTGACACAGCATGGACAAAAGCAGCACCCAGAGTTAACTAAATGAATAAACTGTTTCAGTGGTTTTAGTCCCACATCTGTTTCTCCTGTTGGGCAAATCAGAATATCTGCTTTTTTATTGTTTTATTTCATCTTTATAGTTATCAAAAAAAAAAAAAAATCCTCTAAAAACAAAAAGGTAACAAAGAAGCTTTTTGGTTTTTCAAACTGGGTCAGAAATGTGTAAGTTAAGTTTCAAATGCACTTTTTAATTACTAAAAGTTTGAACACGTCCAAAAAGAAATAAATATGTTGACTGGATTCCAAATTAACTATTCATACCTGGCTGAGCACTAATTAAATCCCACCTTTAACACTTTGCAGGGTGACATGAGTAAAATTGTAGCCTTATATAAATGATTATTACATTTTTTTAAGAAATATAAGTGGCAAAGGACCTCAGAAGTTAATTCAAACAGCAAAAGTCAAGGGGAAAACTTTCTTCACCTCAGCCGCAGTAATTATTTTTCATCCCTTCGGTGTTGCAGATTTTCCAATAAGAGCTATCAGTGGTAAACGTTGGGTACTCACTCATTCAGGCCACGAGGCTGGTGGTCAATATTTGTCTGATGGCATGTTTGAATGCAGATTAGCTCTGGTGCTTGTTCAGAGGTGTACTTTCCTGTGAATTAGTTTGCTCAGTGGTGGCAGCACCTTGTCTAATTGTGAGCGTTAATGCTAATTAAGTTCAAATTAAGTTCACTCCTGATGGTGTTGATTTTAATCACGGCGTCGAGGACACATCAGCGAGCAGAATGATGCCGCAGCATTGAGGTGGAGCAGGTGTCTTCTTTTCTGACCTGTTAAATCTGGAGAAAAGGTAGTGGCTTTGATTTTTTTTTTATATTAGAGGTCTGATAGCATTCAGATCAAACACCATTTTCCTGCACTGGATATGTGATATTACCAGGATTTTAAACTATTCAACCATTACAATAACCTCCGTTTGGAATCTCAATCTTTCACAGTTTCATGAAAATGTGATACAATTTAAACCGCAGCAGATCAGAATAGTCTTTTAGACTTCCATAAAACCCTTCATTTTTCCTTGACACAAGAACTAGCAGGTTTTCAGGTGCATGAATTAACATAAAATCCTAGCAAGAATTTCTTTTTAGAGCAAGAGTCAAAGAAGAGAAAAAGAGCACATTCGGTTAGAAAGTTCCCTGAGAGGCATGTCTTAAAGCAATTCATAAAGACAGAGCAGGATTTGGGGATTGAAATACTGTTCAGCAACACAGACTGAGGCTGAGATTTCTCACTAAAAAGAGAGATGGTAGGACTTGTTGTCACGCCTTTGCAAATAAATCTTGATGAGAAAGTTCTAAGTGGGGTGCAGAGCTTGTGGCCTCCCTGTAGGTGGGCATTTGTGGCTTGGATTCATTGCGAGAAGTCAAAGAGAATGAAGTGCAAACTTCAACATCATTGTGCCTTCAAAATGTATATAAAATCTATAAAATCATCCAAGAATGACCATAAATATGCAGATTATTACCTCGACCAACATTACTAATCAAAAACGTCTCATTTGCCCCTCTCCTGAAATCATGTCAGCTTCTAATGCCCTATTCATACAGGACTAGAATAACCTAGGGATTCGGGGCAGAGGTGGCCTAGGTGTGCCCTATGTATGCAGTTGGCCTGGGTTCGAGTCCGTCCTGTGTCGTTTTCACACGTCTCTCCCCAGCTCTCTCAGCCCCATTTCTGATTTTGTCAGCTGTCCTCCCATGTCAATAAAGGCATAAAAAGCCGAACTATGAATCTTAAAAAAAAAAAAAAAGACTAAGGATGGCCCTAAGCGCCTGTTTCCCCATTTGGCAAAATGCTCATTTATATTTTGTTTAACTGACAAGTCTAAATTTGAGAAAATCCCTAGAAAACAGTCAAATTCCTCACAAGGTCATTGTGTTAGCTGGAGTGATGTTAGCCTGACCTATGCTCTACTAGGTGGCTAATATTAAAAGCTAGCTCCACCAGCCTTCAATTCTCTTTGCATGTCTCTCGTGCATCGACACGTGGCCTCTTCTCACTTCAGTTGAGTAGTTATACATGAGCTCAACCCTTGACAGCCTACATGCCACTTTACTTCCATGTTCTACTTATAAACTGTCAAACTGCGCTGTTCCTACTACACGCTAACCACTAAGCGGCCACTGAGCTTCCCATATGGTAAAGCTCAAACAGGATTGCATCTGCCATTTACTGAAGCTACAGCGGCCTCTAGTGGTGGTTGGTTCATCACAGTTTAAAAGAGCATTATGGACCAGGATTTCAAGCCTGTGTTTATAAAACTGAAAGGTATTTAGTTAAACTGGCTTGAACTGTTAATTTGACAAACAAATTTAACCATTTAACCGTAGATATCCCTACTAGGGACCTCAAGTAATTTGTAATGATCACGTCAGATGTCTGTGTTTTCAATCCCATACGAATCGGCCATGCCTGTAATTTGGGGAGTTAAAATGTCAGGGCAAATTACCTACCCTATTTAAAGGCACACAGAGGTCCACAGACAAGACTAATCTCATAAGAATCGGCATGTCTGTAATTTAGGGTAATTTGTTTTTTTTTTTACTGCGTACGCTGCCTTTCCTGTTCCCTTTTCTGATGGAAGATAATTATAAGAGGATGCACAGGAGTTAACAAAGTTTTAACATATGGATTATAATGAGTTCATTTCATTTTAAGTGTAAAAAAAGGCTTTATTTTTTTAATATATAAACTCTGCTTTCCAAATGTGTGTCTGCACACCATTGCTCTCTTCACATGAACAACTGCTCTACTTTATACTGTACATCTGCTTTGTACATTTCAAATAAAAACGAGTCAAATAATTTTCTGTGTTAAAGTACGTCAGAGCATAAAACACCTCACACACAGACATGGACGTTAACATTGCAGGAATATCTCTACTTTTAAAAACAAGCTTCTGTCTTACACTCCTGATGCCTTGTCATCTACCTATTTCCTTGTTCCTTGACCAGTGATGGTGAGTAATATAGTATGGCGTGACTGGAGAAAAATGTCCTGCCACGTTTACAGCATTGCTCTCATGCTGTTTTGACATTACAAAAGGAATAAATGTGATCAAGCTGATTTTTCCACGGAAGTTCACTTGTATTAGGTGTAGTTAGGACATGGTGTACGAATGGAAACCAAAAAAACTTATAAACTGTGACCAAACAGATCTCTGGACTAACTTTGCTGTTTTCATTAGTCTTGGGTTTTATTGTTTCTAATTTTAACTGTACAGCACTTTGGTCAGCATTTTGTTGATCTTAAATGTGCTTTATTAATAAATTTGGACTGGGTTATCCATACATTTAGTCTAATTTTTCATTAATTATTGGGGGAAACAACTTTTTTGTCTCACTGTAACAGGATAAATATCTCAGGATCATGACATAAAAATTTACTCATCACAACAAAACTGAGTAAAATAAAATACATGGATGCAAGTCTGAGACTTTTAGGCACATTTTCTTTCCAGGCACACAATCACAACCCACTGACAACAGCTCCTCAACCCTCTTTGTGCCCTGACTTTCTAGTTGAGAAACACTAGTTTAGGCATCAAGATTCAGACTAAAACATCCTGTAAAGGAGAGATTTACACCTCCAGCACATAACAAAGTAGACCTACAAACATTTACACAAATGTCAGGATCTATTGTAAGTGCTGCACAGTGTCAACTGTGAGATCAATAAGAGGCAAAAAATAAAGTTAGATTTGCAGTCTGTTGTGCTTATACTGTCCTCTGTACCTACAAGTCAATGAAAAAGTGCATAGCATGGCATCTTATGATCCTAAAAGAGTTAAAACTGTTATTTTCTAGTGAGAGCAATGAGACACTGGATCATAAATATTCAATATACTGTGGCAAGAAGTTAATGTCTTCTTGTGTTTCTGGTTGAAACAATAATGCATCACCAAAACTGTTCATCGTAATCAAAAGTTAATAAATGTATGTAGTTTTCCAGCTTCTAGCTTTATTTTGAGTAACTAAAGTATTTCAAAAGTGATTTAGAAACTGAATTTGTTTGGAAAAGAAAAACGCATTGCCATCTTATGTACTGTTTGTTGCCTACAACAAAATGCATGAAAAATCTCCTCATCATGTCCAGCTCCAGTAATGGCACACCTATAGTTATTCAGGTTGATCCTAATCTGTGTTAATAGTGATCACAGAGAAAATATTCTCTTTCACATCCCTGGTCGCACCTCCTGGCACTAAGCTGCACCACCTACACCCAACTGTTGCTTCTTCCTCCATGAGTGTCAGCTGATGATAACAGCCTGGTGACTTCCTGACAACATGAATCCAACCCCCCTCCCTCCTAACACCGCTCGTCCTGTTTTACTGAGCAAACACTGAGGAGAGATGCTTGTTTAGCAGATGAACGCACAGAAGGCACAAACAGCCAGACATTCATAACAAACTATGGGTGGCTCCATCGCTGCGATTTCTTTCTAGTAAAACCAGGGAGGAGGTATTTAAAGTCAACAGACGACAAACTGTGCAGAGGCTGGCACTATAACTGCTAACCTGAGCAGATCTACTTTTGCACAGGACCAATGAAAATGGGGTTTGCTGGGATCTGACACTTTACAAATGCTGCGAGAAGCAACATGTGTTGCACATCCAGCCAGAGCTGTATTCAAGATGTCTCCTCAACAGGCTAAAGAGAGGTGTAGATTCACAAAATCTGTTGCTTTTAAAAACATCATGCAGCCAGATTTTGACAGCGCCAAATCACTAAAAGGATTCAAATGCATGCTCTGCATTTCA
Organism: Cheilinus undulatus; assembly: GCF_018320785.1. NCBI lineage: Eukaryota > Metazoa > Chordata > Actinopteri > Labriformes > Labridae > Cheilinus > Cheilinus undulatus. Next base: position 41,775,661 of record NC_054865.1, on the reverse strand, counting down.
TTATTATTATTAGTAGTATTATAGAGATGTCATACTGTGACATTTGCTGCTAGTGATGTTCATGCTGTTCTCTCATTCATCCAAGGTGGGATCTGCATGCTTCAACATCCCATTTTAATGTCCCCATATCCAACAATCAGGGCCGGGTCACATTGGCAGACTAAACAAGTAAACCCAGACACCTCTTTCCCCAGCAACATTTTCCAGACCTTCCTGGGGGATTCTGAGGCGTTCCCAGGCCAGATGAGACATATAATCCCATCTGACAATCCTGGGTCTAACCTGGTTACCTCCCAGATGGATGCACCGGAAAGACCTCGACTGGGAGGCGTCCTAACCAGATGCCTGAACCACCTCAATTGGTTCTTTTTGACGTGAAGGAGCAGCGGCCTTACTTTGAGCTTCCTCCAGATGTCCAAGCCCCTCACCCTGTCTCTCAGGATGAGCCCAGCTACCCTCCAGATAAAACTAATTTCGGCCATTTGTACCTGCGATCTCATTCTTTTAGTAGTTATCCAGAGTTCAAGACCATCAGTGAGGGTTGGGAGGTAGATCTACCAGTAAATCAAAAGTGTTGCCTTTTGGCTCAGCTCCCCCTTTACCACGGCCACAGTACTCATGATCCCTATTACCCTCACTTGTGAACAAGACCTCGAGATACTTGAACTCCTTCCCCTGAGGCAAAGACTCACTCACCACCCAAGGGAGCAATCCAACGTTATCCGTCAGAGAACCATGGCCTCAGACTTGGAGGTTCTGACCCTCATCCCAACCACTTTGCAGTCAGCACTTTTGGACCTTGCAGCTGATAAATATGGGGAGTTAAGGTGGGCTGCTAGGTAGCACAGTTGCTAGCACTTCCTGGTTCTGAGTCCCACTTGGTAAGGTCAGACAGGATCTTTCTGTGTGGAGATGGTATGTTGTCCTGGTGCATGTGTGTGTTCTCTTCAGGTTCTCCAGCTTCCTCCCACAGTCCAAAGACAGGCTTGTTATGTTAAATGGTGACTCTACATTGTCCACAGGTGTCAATGTGAGCATGGCTGCTTATTTGTCCAAATATGACAGCCCTGTGATTGACTGGCGGCCAGTCCAGGGTGTACCCTGCCTTTCACCGAACCTTGCAAAGCAGATGGATTGGCCAGATATCATGAAAAATGAAATGGCCGTTGGTGGAGTGATTCGCTTGGATGTAGCTTTAGTGTAGCATCAGTTTTGTCAGAACTGTGCCACATTTCTGTATTAAAACAAGAGCAAACTGCCAAGCTGAACGTTTCTTTATGTGGAGAAGACATTTTTCACTCTTCCCCTGACTGTTTGGGAAGGATATAACCTTCCAAAAAATTCTGGATGCTGATGGAAAAATGTTCTCCGTCACACCGAGGGCCAATCAGAACAACAAAGCGTATGACTTAATAGGCATGCTATGCTCCGGGCAGTAAACTACATAACCCAAGCTCATTCCTGATGGGAATTCCATCTCTTTTCAGTGATCAGGGTCATTTGGCTCAGCTCATCAAGAAGAGCCGACTCTTTTGGCTCCAGATAGCTCTTCATTCAGTACCACTTTGGCTCAATTAGACAGGTCAAATGAAGCCAATATGATTTTTTAATTAATGAAAATAGCATGTCATCATCTTCCAAAATATATTGTCTCCTGAAAATACACTGTGGGTAGGATGAAACCTGCCTACAGTCTGGGCTGTATGAGTGCTGCATTGTGGGGAAAAGATCATCACTACTCATCAATCATATAACACACACACACACACACACACACACATACTATATATATATATACACATGAGGAAGGAGAATATAAAATGGCTTTCAAACCTGATCCGGATCTTACTGTTCATGTGAAGAAAAGCAAAAAACATCTTTTCCACCAAGAAGAGCTTTTAGTGCAGGCCATCTTTTAAATGTTGTTCAGTCCTGATAAAACTGCTGCTATAGCTGCTAATCTCTTCGCCGGCAGCCATTGTTTACATGCTTGCAGCACGGCTAAACCACGCCCACATCTACCACTTTGTTTTACTCAAATGATTCTGATTGGTTCATTAATTCTCTGTCCTGGGGCAAACGTTTCAGATTGGCCATTCCTTTAGCTTTGCAAGGTTTGGTGGCAAAAGGAGCAAGTTAAAGGAGTCCAATATGAAAAACCTGATCACAATAAAGTTGAAGCCAACCCTTCTGAAGAGGTGAAAAAGATACAATGACTGCATTGGAGTGAATTTGTTTGATTCCCATAATGAGAAGTCCTTTTAATCTAATAAAACTGAGCTGTAACTGAGGGTTTGTTTACTAGTATTTTACACTGGTACCTGCTGTTTCTCTTTAATTGCACTTTGCTCTGGCTGCAGGGTCGTCTTTGGCCCTGGGTGTTTCTATCTTGAGCAGGTGAGAGAAAAACAACAGTGTTCAACTGTACTGTCACTTTAACACTAATTGACACTTGTAGTGGGTGGGTGTGCCGCTGCTCTGTGGTCTACTTGTGCCACATGCAGTTTAGGCTGCTGGCACTCATTCTTCCCCGCATCTCTGCGAGTGCAGACCTAGGTCAGCTCCAGCCATTCCGGCTGTTTTCCCTCTTTTTAGCTCAGTATGGCCACAAGCATTGGATATTTCCCTTTGATTGCAGCATATAAGAAACAAAAAAAACTTGAAAATCTTTCCTTGGATGTGCTCTTCTGCCCCTGAGACTGGATGGTCACACTGCAAAGCACAGCAATCGTTTGTACAAAAGCCAGATAAAAAGAGAAAAACAGGCAGAGAGGTTGCTGCGTGCAGACAGGTCCTGCAGTTTGTGCGGCTATCAGAGCCAGACAGCGGGTGGTAATGACTGACAGCTTGTATTTTATCTGAGATTGTCTGGCTGTTTTGTTTTCTGTTTATTAAGCAGGTGAAGTAAAAACAAAGCCATAAAAGACCAGGCTCATTTTGAAAACAAGCCCAGAAAAACAAACCCTATGTCTGCCAATATTTCCAAGCAGCATTCAGTGAAAAAACAAGCCTTAATGTCTCTGAACAGAAGTAGTGCTGGCAGCGCCTCTATGAAGTGTTAATAAAACATATATAGCATACATCCAAAGCCAGGTCACTTTGAGATATGTCTTTAGAAATAGGGGACTTTTCTGCATGAGTGTCTGTGCCAAGGCTTCATTAAGAATACAAAACTGGCATTTTCTTTGGATGCAGGCAAACAGAAGCCATAGAAGTGATTCTGTTATTCTAAAATGACACTACTTTCACCATATGCACTGTTTACCATGGTGTAACAAGCACAAAGTGCCAGGTATCTCTCACCGCTAATGTAAAGGCAGAAAACTCAAACTTTTTTATACTAAATGAGGAACTTTTAGTGTAAATTGAACAATGTCCTTTCTCTTTCCTCCAGGGCTTCTTCTCCTCTGCCGCATCTCCTAAATCATGATAACAGGGCTGTGAGGAGATGCACGCAGGAGATTTCACGAGTGTCTCATCACCATAGTTACAACACAAGAGTCCTGTAGGTGTTTCATCTGCTCTGTTCAAGTCGCTGTCCAAAACAAAATGTCCTGATGGAAGAGAGGGAGCAGAAAAAGGCTTGTGTGGTCCTTTTTCTTCTTAATAATCACATCCATTGAAGGCAACTATTAGAGCCATTTGGTGAGTTTGGTAACATTTCTTTTTCTGTGCTTGTAATTTTATCAGTCATTTCCTGGGACTTTTTCCAGTAAGTAATTTGGAACTCATTAAAAATCACAGGAAGTGAAATACAGAGATAGTGTTCACTTGGTACATATCCAGTTAATTTTAGTAAGAGCTGCTTTAGAACAGAGGGTCTGACTTATTTGGTGCACTGGGAGTCAGCTTGACTATCAAGATGACAGTAGTAAAAGATGAAAATCAGTGTTAAAGATTGGACTGAATGATGAATAAAAGATTGGCAAAGACTCACATGGGGTTTCATTAATCAGTTCTGCAAATGTCATTTCTTTATAAATCCTTATTAGAGTTCCTCTACTAATAAACTATCAGAAAAAATAAGTAACAGATGCTTGTGACGTGGGCTGCATCGCAGCGCAGGGGTTAGTGCTGTTGCCTCACAGCAAGAAGGTCCCTGATCTGCTTCCCGGTCAGGGAGTTTGTATGTTCCCTGTGCATGCGTGGGCTCTCTCCAGGTCTTCGGCTTCCTCCATCTACCAAAAACATGCTGCTTAGGTTAATTGATCACTCTTAATAATTGGCTGTAGGTGTGAATGCGAGCTTGCCTGGTTGTCTGTCTCTATGTGTCAGCCCTGCGATTGAGTGGCGACCAGTCCAGGTGTACCCCGCCTCTCGCCCAATGACAGCTGGGATAGGCCCCTTTTCAAAGAGCTGATGAATTATGGTTGGCTATTTGGGTATTTATATCTCACATTGGGGCATTTACTGTAATTCTGTTGCTTTATTAACATAAACAAGATGCACTCAGGGGGAAGTTCAGTGCCTCACAATTTTTTTTTTGCATCCATCCCCTGACTTATACTTTTTAATAATCTTTTCTCTGAGTTGCTTAGGGTGATCTTTTATTGTCATGGTGTAATGCTAGCCAGGAATAATCATAACTAGTGACCAGACCTTTTGGACACAGGTGTCTCTATACTACAATCACTTGAGACACATTTGCTGCACTCAGGTGATCCCCATTTCACTAACTGTTAGACTACTAGCACCAATTGGCTGGGCCTCTGTTAAATTAGGACAGTCACTTTAAAGGGGGTGAATGTGTATGCAATTACTTATTTTACAATACATTTTTTAATTTGATTGATATTACTTTGTAGAAATATGTTTTCACTTGACATTAGAGGTTTTTGTCTTTTTTTTTGTCCAAAACATCTAACTATATTGGCCATGATTGATTTATAAAAATCAATAACTCACTTGTAATAAAACATAGACATGTTAACTTTGAATAACACACATCAAAAAACAGCACAATGCCCCTTTATCTGCAGAATGTTTTTTCTTTGTAGATTTGTTGAAGACAGGACAAACACGATAAAGAAGGAAAAACTTGTAAAATCACATTCAGTCTTTCAGTAGAGGAAGTAAACTGCAGCAGTTTCACTTTCACAGCATTGTTAGTTCAGGGTTTTAATGCTGGTGTCAGACACAAGGTCAGCTCTGTCTCTGACCACATATCGGGGACATGAGCATGCAGCGCAGCACAGGATCATTGCCCTAGATGCTTGATTTTCCTAATGGGTCATTCATCAATTGTAATTTGCTAAGCTAATCTTTCCATTTAGTTCTGTGAGGGGAAAAAATGACCCTCGCCAATTCACACTGATGAATGAACCCATTATCAACGTAATGTTAAATTGAGAGGTCAAATTAAGGTGGCAGCTTGGGGAACCGGGACCCTCCCATAAAAGAAGAGTGTCAACACTTAGAACATGATCCCTCACCTCCATCAGCAATTAATAATACTAAAATGTATTAGTAAAGGTCGAGTAGAGCATTATTTCACGCAAGTGTTTCATATTCAAGCTTCTGTAGTTGAGCTGCTGCTACATTTCAGGGGTGGTTCACATTTGACGTGGGTATTAAATAACCCACAGAGAAAGCGTTACACAGCCTGGCTTAAGGTCTAATTCATTACAACAATAAGGTTAATGATACTCAGGCCCAAACACGCCAAAAACATTGTCATGATCCATGCAGTTTGGTCTTGTTTGGTGTCTTAATGCACCTTCATCTTTAGTGTGCTGCATACTGCACAACTCAAGAGTTTCTCTGACCAAAGCCGAGCTGAGCACAGCACAAGAATGCACGTGCCGCCCATGTGCGATGCACAGGAGTTAAAAATATTTCATCTTGGAGGGCAGCTCTCTGTTAGGACACCTTGGAGCATCCTTTTGGAGGGAAGATCAGAAGGGCAACCAGAGCAAACACAATGAGGAAGAAAATCATCTTGGCAGTGTCTCACTTTCCTGGACTCGATACCAGTTTTAAAACCCACCAGGATCTCAACAAAGAAAGCTCTGATTTCGAAAGAGTTTTCTAAAAGTTTGGGCTTGCAAGGTGTGTTTAAAAAAGTGTGAGAAATGTGATTGTTTTTCTAATTTTGCAACAAATTGTTAGCACAAATAGCTTCCACATATAGGTCTCTCCTCCCTGTTAGCATAGGCTGAGTCAGATCTTTCCCTGTTATGGACAGATACATTACATCCTTCATGAGTATAACAAAAAATATCTAGAGTTACTATTTCTGTCACCAGCTGCTTTGTTTCTACTATTGTTTCAGTCACTTTGCGACTTGTACCAATGATAAGACTTGTGCATTTTCCACTCTTCCTACTCCCCTGCACCTACCTATCCTCCACTGTGAGCACAGAGCACACTTCATCCTGTGAAATCTCCCCTTTCTTTGCCCAGAGCTGGGCTCTCATTGTACTGACAGAGCTTAATTTTGTCCACATAAAGATGATGAACTAGAAGGAGTTTCTCAAGTTTACAGCGGGGCCAGACTCAAAATAGACCTCAACAATGCGGTTGAAAAAGTTAAAATCCTCTTTATTTTCTCCTTTTAATTATGAAATAAAATGTCAGAAATATTCCAGTTCTGCCTGTTTTATGCTTGATGCATCTGTGGAGTCACGAGTGTCTGTGCATCAAACGTGACGTAAAATCTTCACACACTGCCGCTGTTCAGAGTCCACAGTTTGGTTTTTATTGCAGTATGAAAGAAAAACAAAAGAAAAAATAAATGAAGACTTGGAAAAAAAGTGAAGTCAGCATTTATTAGACAACAATTTTACTTTGAATATTGCAATATGTGCAAATTAAGTGTCATAGGTGTTCATTGGGCTTAAAAAATACTTTCACTGTCCACCACTGACCAAAACAGCTGTAGGTCTTTGGGGATATATTCACTGAAACACCTTGAGACCTGCTGAGCCTTTGCACTGTTGTGTGGTGGTAGAATTTAAGAGTCTTTAGGCCTGGCTGGATTCTGCTCCTCATGTCACTCGTATTACCCATCAAGGGTGTCACCAAAGTCTGCAGTGTCAGCCATCTTTTCTCCTTTCACCAAAAATGCCTCCACAAACCAGATTTAAAAATCTCTGAAGCCTCCAGAATCTCAGAAACTTTTCCACTCAGTTCTCCCTCTCCATTCGTAGCATCCACCATTTTCATGCTGTCAGATCAAGCCAGCGAGTTGAGCGCATAGGATGATGGGTATGTAAGGGCTGATGGCAACTGAAGTTCCAATTTTTCTCTGATCTGCTCCACTTAACAAAACTTAAAGTTTTTTTCCTAAAGACCTATCACTTGAAAACGTCATGACATGGAGATGCTTCCCACTTCACGGGAATAAGACACTTCTGTTACCGAGGTGCCGGGGTGTTTCCGATACCGTTACACCCCTATTGTACAGTGATATATTTTCACACAAACAGCTGTTAGCTTAAGGGTTTGTGAATTAGATGGGTTTTTGTTTTTTACCTCCGCCAAGGAGGTTATGTGAACGGCAGGGTTTGTTTGTTTGTTTGTTTGTTTGTTAGCAACATAGGTCACAAAAGTTATGGATGGATTTTGATGAAATTTTCAGGAAATGTCAGAAATGGCATAAGGAAGAACTTATTTAATTTTGGGAGTGATCCGAATCACCGTCTGGATCCAGGAATTTTTTAAAGGATTCTGTACTATTGGGAGATAAGGCTAATGGCAGAGGTCTGCGCTCTCCGAATGCTTTTCTAGTTTTTAAATGAGGCTGAAAGAGGACGTTCTTCCCTTGATGACTGCATAAGAGCTGGGATAAATATGTGCAAACAGCACAGGATTACAGAAATGCTGTTTGCTCTGCATTGCAGTTAAGAGCAAATTTAACACGAGTTAAATGGAACTGAGTTTTGTGAATTAATGTCTTTCTGACTTATTTGATCACATAAAAAACAAATTGTGAATGGGACTTCAGGGGACCTTAAATTATGTGACCCGCACAAATCTTAAATATCTGCGTCTAACAAGGAAGATAATGACAAAGATGAAATACAAACAGGGTTAAAGACCTGTCAGACCCCGCACAGGTGTTTTCACATATTCTGACTAAAAAAACACTTGTGATAAAGATGGCACACCATCTGGGTGCTAAAATCACACCAGGTTACAGAAATGAACTTAAAGGTGACAGGTTAAATAGAGAAGTGACATCCACATGCTCATGTGCTGATGGTACAGGTGGTGCTGGAGCATTGGGTCACATGCACGTATAAAGTGATAATTCACAGATTTTAGAATTAAAATGTTAGTATTAAGGCCTTATTCTTTACTAAAACAGGAACTTAAAACAAGTTTAATATGCTGGTTTAGCTCAGTTCTATGCACTGGTCACAGGATCGATTCCTGGTCCCAGCACTGTTTGATGAATGTCCTGTTTGGTATTTCTACACTATTTCCAACATATAAAACAAAATAATTGAGAAATTACTGAAGAGACTAAAAGTTCTTGAGTTGCCTGACATTATGTGGGACAAGTTTAATTTGACTTGCTATCTCCCTGATTTACTCCAATGTGGCTCTGAACTGAAGTTTTCCAAATGCAAATTAAGTCTAGACCCCCATATTCCATATTTAAATCCAAACCACCACACATCCACAAGTGAATCATCTGATTATCGCTCCTGCAATGACATGAGGTGATTTCAGTCCAAATCTTCTGAGTCAGAAATGTTGATGTGGTGGAAGTGATATAGCTGCAAGTTCACATGTGCTAACAGGTTCAATTACATTAACATTACAGTGAGAGATGTCAATCAAGCTGTCTCTCCCACACATGAGAAGACACCTAATCGGTAACGATGAGTACGAACATCTGAGTGGGAGTACAGCTTGTGTGTGTAGGTGTTTATTTCAAATCAATTCAAACATTGTGCATGTAATGCTGTGCATGCAGGGTACACTGGATTTTATTGTTTAATGACTGGGTCATAAGAAGATTATATGATACAAAGAGTAGGTGCTTCATCTAAAAATCAGTATTATTTTCTGAGACTAAAGAACATACATGTATTTATGACACAGCACACAGACAGGCTACATTCAGACATGGAAAAGAAATAAACAGTCTGTGGGTTTATGGCATTCCCATCTTTCTGAGCTCTCATCTCCTTAAGAAGCCACAGTGTAAATACCAGGGAAGAAGTGTATAATGTTCATGAAGAGCCTTGTGCTGGGAGGACTCCTCCAACCAGCAGTTGGTGCTTTTTTTCTTTACTTCAGACTATGAATATCCAGAAGAGCTATGTATCCCTGCAGAGACCTTCAAGAATTTTCCCTTGGTACAGACAGACGAAGGAGAAATTAAGTGTTTTATCCAAAGTTTCTGCAAATTAACAGCTCCACTTCTTTACAGAAAGGTTTAAGATATAGACCATACCAAATGTCCTCCTCGTTACCTCGTTCTGGCCTACGATCAGGGGTAATTGTAAATCAGTCAGAAACACTTTCAGCATACATTTAACCATTTTATTGCAAAACAGATATACAGTTTTACTTGGCAGGGAAGGCTCTGCTCAAAAGGCACTCCCTGGGTTAGTCAAGCTGCATGCTTTGACTTTCCAGGGAGCACATGGCGAGAAACCCTGATATGGATAGTTACATTTATGGCAATGTAAACTGAATACAATAAAATTAGATCAAAAGCAACTCATCTATTGTAGCTAATCTGAAAATGATGGTGCAACAAGCTTTAGGCTATACAGGAGGGGGCTGGGGTGGAGGAGGTAAAGCTTTGCCAGTAGCAGCAGCTGCATGGTTTATCAGCATTAATGCAAGCAGGGATTAGTCAGAAGTATTGATAATAGCATTTACATACACCACTGTGTTAGGAGAAAGAGCTGTGATTGGCTGTGGTAGCTGGGAGGCCATGTTTAGGATTAGCTGGCCATCAGCTGATCACAGCTGGGCATATGACTGTATGGTTTCTTGTCTGTTTATGGTCAAAAATAAAACCTAAATATCCATGAAGTATATGCATATGAAAATGTTCACAGTGTAAAAATAAACACATATAGAGTATAATGAGTATTTAATTACACATTATAAAGTCATGTCAATGCAAAACAGTCATTTTATAAGGCTGATTTTATATTCTGATCTCCTTTAGAGGCAAGACATGACTGGCTTTTCAGATTCAGATTTGTTTAATGATAAATGGTGATGTTTTAACCCTACATACAGTATTGATGTGACAGAACAAAGACACTGAGGAAAAAAAACATATAAAGAATCCTTGGAAGTATTATAGAAGATTCCTAAACATTTCAGGGAAAAATCCCTTAATCTTCCTTTGAAAATTCCTGTAATACTACTAGGGAAGATTGCTGAAAGTTCCTGGGAAAAGTCCCTTATTCCTTGTGAAATATTCCTAAAATTAGGAGGAAAACGTCCCAGAGAAGAGTTGGAAAAGTTCAGGGGAACTGCCCAAAGAAAACTCCTTAAAAAATTTTGGAAACTCATTAACCTTTTAATGAAAATTACCTTAAGTTTCCTTAAAAATTAAGGAGAAAAATACTGAGTTTGAGTTAATCTACAATGAAAATTCTTTAACTATCCAGGATATAAAATATATAAATCTAATCCAATCCTTTGCTGTCAAAAGCTTGAATAATGGAACAAAAGCACAAGGCCCAAACTTGCGACCCACTGAAAACAGCTCTGCGACCCACTTTTGGGTCCTGTCCCACCAGTTGAGAACTACTGCTATCAAGTACTAATATCCTATATTATAATGTATTATTTGTCAAGAAAGTATCCTCAGTATGGCTGCTAGATTATATGGCCTTATATCTTTATATTTAAACATCATTTTACACGCCTAAACAGGCCTTTTTGCAAATCTAGTTCCTCCTTTTCATGCTAAAATTGCAGGAATTGATAGAAATCCAACACAGAGACATAAAACTGCATTTTCTGAGATCTGGAGGAAACTGGAGGTTTGAGACACCTGCTCATTGGTCAGATGCTACAAATTCACTTTCTGTGAAGCTGATCTCCACTAACTGGCTGAGAAAAATCATTCTGGTTCTACTGTACTGTGTTACGGCCACAGAGAGTTGGGAGAGGCCTGGAAGGAAGTCAACCAAACAGGCCACATACAGTATGCTTCCTTTCCCCATAAAGGCTTAAGGTGCACTCAAATTAGAAAATCTGTGCTGTGACCAATCACATTTGAACCCTAAAAGTCTCACCCAGTGTGAGTGCCCTGTTCAGTGGTGGTGGGAGTATCTATACTAAAGTATCGATATATCGATATTTACCAAGTACTCTTTTGGTATCAATCCCTTTAGCAAAGTATCGATTCCAAATGAGTACTTTAAAATACGTCTCACCACCGCTTCTCCACCGAGTGCCTCCCTGCCTCTCTCTCTTCCAGACTGTTTTGGTTTTACTGCCAGTCCGTGTCACGGGAATTTGGGGACCAATCAAACATGCCTTACCTGCTCGTCTGTGTCACATGGTTTTAAGGACCAACTGGACATGTCGATCCTGCCGTACCATGTGACTTTGAGGACCAATCATTAATGAGTAACAGATTTCAGCAACTCCACTCGCTTGCGTATGAGGTCATTTTATATGACTATTTTGATTTCCGTAAATATGACCTCCTAATGCTGCAAATTCAACAAATGACCATTTTCAGTTCTTTACAAATTATCGAATGTTAGAAATCTTTGTTGTGCATAATAATTTGGAACAGTACATTTTTTGTTTTTTTTTTTTTAATAGTTGCTATTGGGAGGTTTGTTCAATAAATTGGAATTATGCTCGAATGGTTTATGACTTGAAAATTTTACTGACTGTCATTTGCATCGACTATTTGCATTTGCATCAATATTAAAAAATATCATTTGCATAATAATTTGGAACGCAGTGAAGTGTGAGCACATAAATTGCATGTTTTTTACATTGCGGGGTCATTGAAGTATGTCTGCAGTTTCTTCTGTTCTCTAGAACATCTGCTGTAGTGAATTCTGTGTAGGATGTTTAGAATCCAAAATTCATGTGTATTGCAATACGTATCGTACCATGTCCTCTGTATTGTGATACATATATCATGAGACGGTGGGAAATTTTCAGCCCTAGTTTCCAAAGTCTGAACTTTCTTTTTTCCCTGTAAACATACTGTACATTTCAAATCTTTCTCTGGTATTCCCTTATGAACTTGTCTGGGATTCAATTTCTGCCTTTTTAGCAAGAAACCACTTATGTGAAACTTCAAATTGAACTTCTCTTCTACCGCAACAGAAATTTTGCTGTAAACAAAACTTTCCTCTCCGTCCAAGACATTTGTATTTATAGACAGCATCCAAAACTGAATTCTTGGTCATAATTTTGCATCTGAGTCATAAGCCTCACTACGTTTTCAAACTGCATAAGCAGAGCACAGAGTACGCCTGGCCTTATTCCTTTTAAAGCCAGTGAGTGACTGTAGATAATCAGTAAAATCGAGCATACTCTGGCGCAAGCACAGTGGAAAACAGGCTACAGGCTTCACAGATCATGTAGCTCCACTTAAACATCCATTTTGTGTGGTCACGTGTTATGTCTACTGTCTGGTCAGTGTGTTATTTTCACTTGTTCCAAGCACAAATACCACATAAACAGGCTTGCATATAGACTTAGATCTTCAATGTATGACTCAATGTATGACAACAACATTGTGTTACCTTGTTTAAACCAAGGCGCATTTATGTCTGGCAGAGCTACTGGTACATATCAGTACTTTTCTTCAACCCTGAAAGCATGTAATCACACTATTGGTTGGAACATGCTCATGAAGCAGTCTTTTTTTAGAAGCTTTCTAACCACAAGAGCTGCCATTCTCAGCTCCTCACAGCAACAAACACTCATAATCAGTGAACCTTTACCACTGACCTGAACCCACCTCGACGTAACAAAGACACTTCCTTTTCTTGCTTGTTCAGACTCAGCTATTGATCCCGACAAACAACACATCGGGGTTGTGTTTCAGTCATTCAACACATCTCTCGTCTCGTCTCAGAAGTTGCCTCTATCAACAGATCCCTCTTTATGTGATGCAAGTCAAACACACGGCTGAGTTTACCTTCAATGAGCGGTGCCATAACAACTCACTAAGTGTTTGTTCAAGCAGAAGGTGGGGAGAGGTCCGGGAGGGAGGGAGGAGCAGTGAGAGAGGGGGGCAGCGATGATAAATCACCGGCGAGGACTATGTGAAGCTGACAGTATTACATCCTTGGACTGTTCCTCAGTAGGCAAGGTGAGGCTGTCTATCGGTGGGCTGCGGCTCCCTCTGAGCCTGCAGGAGAGGCAAAATTAGGCAATTACAGGCAAATAAATCTTGTATCCCTTGACAGCAGCTTTCAGAGTGTGAGTGTAAAATGGTGTTAGGATTCAGATGGAGTGCCTCTGTGCACCAGGACTTTGGAGTGCATGATGTACTCAGCACGCTACAGAGAGACGTCCTTTTCTTGTTTTGAAGAGCTGCTGTCGCTAATTTTCCGTGCTGCAGACCATGAAAAAAAATTTAAAGTATGAGTTTGGGAACATATGGCACCTTAAAATGACTCATGGACGAAGACAGTTCTGTCATATGATGATGCAGATTTTTTCATGTTGTGACTCCTGGGTGTGCATGTGGAGATTAAATTGGTGTCTGTTTTGTTTTTGCTGAAAACAACAGGTTTTAAGCTTTTAGGGTTTCATACAAATTTGATGAGCCTAGGACTATATATAGGCTCAGTATCTCTTACAATGCAACTTGTCAATAATATCCTACTGAAGACAGATTTACCTGGAATCTTTTGGCAATCCTACAGAGCTCCAAGTGTTATAGGTTCTTTGAAGATGACATGCAGCAGCGGAGAACTCCCCTTGGGTAAGTAGTGATTCCTGCATACAGAAACGCTACCAAAAATACCATGTTTTGTTCTGGTTACTACTATGCCGAACATTCAAGGTGAGAAAATATAAGTATTCATGATTCTTAAACTACTTTTGTGTTCGAAAAGTGGTGAAATATTCTGGGTGTTTCAATAGCTACTTTCACACTGCCTCTCTTTTCCGTGTGTGTTACACCTTCGTTCTGCAATGCCATTCTGTATGAAAGCGACCGTTCCACAATGGGGGGTCGATCTCACCCCACCTCTGATCCGGATTGAGAGGTAGTATCAGAGCCATAACAGACTTCTCCGAGTGTGAAAGAACGTCATGGCATTCCGCAACGGCAAGTGTCACACTGTGGTGTGATTTAAAAACCAGCGTGGTTTAATCGAGCGGCATTTCATCAGCGAAAACAACAGGGGGATAAAACAAAGAATAATGTGGATTAACTGGACAGACTGTGAGGTTAGAGAGCTGATCACACTCTGCACAGGAGAGGAGAGAGCAGACACATCTCTGCTCACAGCAGCATCTGAAAAGTTCCATGCTATGTTCAAGTGAGCTCGGTAATCTGAAGTTTCTGACCTCCGATGTAAATACGTGCGCTGTGACACTGCTTAAAGTTGGACCTCCAGCTCAGAAACATGGAGGAAAAAAGTCTATTTGATCTAATCGATCAAAATGAATGTTCATGTTATTTTCCCTGTATTTCATTTAGAAAATACAAAGTTTTGAACCGAGATGATGGGGGTGGGCGTTTGAAAACACACTGGCCAGTACAGGTGTGTTTCAGGCTTAAAGGGGACATATTTTACCCTTTTAAAGGTGCAGTGTGCAAAACTGAATATCAACATCTAGAAGTGGGTTCTAGATTGCATTTCTCTGCTGGAAACTGTGGCAACCAGTTGAATTTAATGTGTATCTGCAATGTGAATACAATACAATAACTTTATTTATCCTTTTTTCCTTTTTCCTCTATGTTATTATGAAAACATGAAAAATCCAAGATGGCGGCATCCATGGAGGGGACCCTCCCTATGTATGAATTAAAGGTTTATTCTGAGTTTTTTTTTTTTTTTTTTTCAAAATAGCTATTTTTGAATTTAGATGACTAAACACTCATTTAGATAGACCGTCTTATAAATGTTTTGCTTTATTTTACCAAGTTTGTTCACCTAAATGCTACTAGGCTAAATATTACACACTGCACCTTTAAAACAAGTTTATATTGTTCTCAGAGGTCCCCAAAGCAAAAAGTTTGACAGAGGCAGGCATTCCTTTTCGTATTTATTGCGAAATCTCTGTGTAAAAACAGCTTTTGTTTCAGTCCAGCTTGGTTCAGTATAGTTTTGCCATGTTTTAGCACATTAGAATTTGATCCTACCCGTGTTTCTTCAGCTGAAGTTCATCACATCAACTTCCAGCCTCGCTCATTGTAACAGAAAATTTGTCTCTTTTTTTGAGATCAACATCATTTGGCTTTTCAGCTCAGTAGAGCTGGTTGTTTGGCTGCCAAATGGCTCTTCATTTAGCTAGCTACCTCGGCTAACATAAAAGAGCTGCTTCGTAGCACAGGCCCATTTATGAATGACAAATCATTACACAAGGTTTATTTGGTTGGTAGTAAATCACCATTTCAATTAAACGCATGTTTATGACAAAATGAGGATTGTTCTAAACATTTAAGGGGCTCTGCTAGCCTCTTAAGACTTTTACAGGCTGTACATTTTTAACAATCTTACAATTTTCCGGCAAGCTACCCTGTGACGAATCTGATACAACATCAAGTTTGATGTGTGCAGACTGAACATTGACAACTCTGCTAAAAGTAGCAAAATCGCAGGCTACGACGTACACCAATATGCAAAAGTTAAACGTTGTAGTGTACGCCACATCAGTGTGCGTCATCCACACCACCAGTCTCATGTTAAATAATGAAGCAAAACAACAAGAAAGTCTGAGATCAAGATTTTCCTCCTTATTGGTATCCAACAAATTTCCACTTTTTAGGCATTATATAGTGCTAACTTGTTTGTTGGTGCCAGTGTCGTGTTTATCATTATCTTATTTTTGCTACATTCCCATTGGTTGGTTAGTAGATGTAGGTTGTAGCAGCGGACACATTGTGAGATGGCCATCCTAATTTCTGACACTGTCAGATTTTTATCCCAGGCTATCTTTGGTCATGAGGCCATGATAACAGCCGCATGTCAACCTGTCTCACAGTGCGATGTACAACCGCCGTTTAAAGACATAATCAAAGATATCGCCATGATTCGTCCTCTTTCGTCTGGGACAGCCCAAAATTGCACCGCGTATACCAGGCTTTAGCTCAGTACACAACTCTGCAAGACACTTGTTTCCCTTCATCTGGCTAGGTTAGGAGGCCAGCAGGACAGAGTAAATCGTAGTATTAATCGCCTCCATGCCAGGTTAATCATTTAACCTGTGGTAAAAATCACTGTTTTGTAAAGTGTAGGAATTGTACTAAATGTAAGTGGTGCAGCATAGAGATCCATTTAGAGCTGTTACTTTCCTCTATTCCCTTTCATTTCTAGTGACTGTCCCTCACTTCTTGACCCCCAACAGACATTCTGGATAATATGATTGCAAACAACCTATACCTACTAATTTTTTAGTCTCCATAGAGTATACCTAACGTAGCTAAGCGGATGAATTTGCTAGATTGTCATCAGGCAAATCCATCTCGCAAAGCTTAAACGCTTGTGCCAAACCGAAAACGGTTCAGGTCAACCCGTGTCACTTGAGGAGAATAAGGTAGTAGCTTCAGGTGTGGTTAAGTTGTACTGTGAGCTGAGAGCAATAGCTGTCGCCAATGTAGCAGTTATCTTGGATGTAGCCATAGCATAGGATCAGTTTTATCAGAATTGGACCACATTTCTTTATGAAATAAAGAGCAGTGTGAGTCAGTATATACAATGGCTACTGGTGGATTAGTTCGGATGTAGCCACAGCGGCAGTTTTATCAAAACTGTAGAACAACCCTCTATTAAAACAGGAGCAAACAGCCACACTGAAAGCTTTTCATGGTGGAAAAGATGTTTTTGCTTCCGAACCTGCTTCGGCATTATCATTACATCATGAATGTGACAGACAAGTAAAGTTGTAAAGTCCTGCCCTTCAAAAATGCTCTGTATGGGAGGTTTCCAAGACGACTGTGAAATATATCCATGTTATTGATACATGAAGCAGTCTATCTGGTGTGTCAGATTACAGTATACCTACCACTGCATAAAGAATAAAGAATATATAAATGAAGAGTATACCTGCTTGTGGACACACCAGTATACCACTGCCTATACTAATGCTGTACCTGCAGCCAGTGTAATATTTTCCACAGTCTAAGGTTGTGCAAATGTTAGCCAGGCTACTAGGGATTTAATTATACTCTCTTAACTGCAACTGAACATTTGAAGCCAAAGGCAGATTGTGTCTTTTGCTGTTTATAAAGGAAATCACAATTCATAAATAATTTTAAGAATTTAAAACACCTCTTTTGTCCATGAAATTTCAGATTTCTCCCAAGTTACTGTTATTTCCAATGAGAGATACTCATTTGCCCTTCCTCTTGTAGTTTGTAGTTGTTTGTCAAGCTCACCTAACTCAACTATTATCCACTAGTCCAGTGGTGTTTCAAATAGCTACTTTTGTACCTTGCAGTTCAGTCCAGAAAGATCTAACTCACTGAGGCATTGGATGTTTTCCCTGTTTGTCTTTAATACAGTGTAGTGACAGGGGAGGACATGCATGCATTCAGCCAAAATGGCAGTGCAGGCGGTGTGTGCCCGTTGATATTCACAGCATGAAATCAGACCTCAGCGCTCCTGAATTTACCAGCGGATGAGGTGAGGCTGGAAATTGTAAAGATACATTTAATGATAGTGAAACAGAGGAATAGTTAGTATTCATGAAGAGACACGCCACTCCGACGCCCGCTCTGCTGTGGAGGGACATGGCTGGCCAAACACAGCAGCTTGAGGTAAATGCACAGAGGTAGTTTATAATGTTTGGGAGCCATAAACATTCTGCCCTTGGCTCTTCCCTAGCAGACGGACCATGGAGAATTTTACTACTGCCATAAAGCATGTTCATCTTCTGCCTCTTGCTTCCCCTCAGTTATAACACACACACAGACATGCACATTCACAAACACACTCACACTTTGCGCATCCCTGTCATATTTCAAAAACATCTTATGCATTAAAATGAAGGAATGAACAGGGATGCCTTCTGTAAACAGAGGGGTCCACAGTTCTCCTCACTGAGGCACCATTTGTCTACTTTGGACCAAAACTAAACACTAAGGAGGGGATTCACCATTCAACTCATTATTTGAAGTTTAAAAAAAAAAGCATAATTCATAAAAGTATTGGGGAATAAGGGTTGTGCTCACCCTTAATAGTATTTAATAAAATGGCACTGCAAAAATCTCTTAACAACCTTTCTGGGGCCTATAATTTCCATTTTTGTGAGGAGACTGTGTCACAGAGGCGTTAATTAAACTCCACTGATGCTCCCCTACATTTTCACTTGAACTTTTAGAAAAATATCCAATATGACAACCTTACCAATCACTTCAATAAACACTCAGATTCAGAGTCTACTGGAGATTTGATTGGGTTATTTATTAACTTTTAAGTGATATTATGCAGCAAGCATGCACTGTAAGACTGAGCAGTAAAAACATGGTGAGTTGTGTTAACTTAAAAATCCAAAATAGCTATCTCAGATCTTTTTTCTAAATTGATAAAACACATTTTTTTTGTTTTATGTAAACAGCCCTCAATCACTCAAAGCATGTTTTGTCATTGTACTTAAAGTATTTGTCAATCATCCCTTAATCTGCACCGTATTCTCTTTGGGCATCAGACACTTGTGCACCATGAGTGAAGTTACCCACTCAGTTAGAGAAGTCCCACCTGTGAGGAGCAACTTCAACAAGCAAGGATGATGAAATAAACTCTGTGGAAGAGCACTTCCTGGGTCAACATGCACCTTTCACTCTTTGGTACGTGTAGTCAATCATATTAGCTTACTTTGTGTGGCAATATTGTTCAAAATTAAAATACGTGAAAGATATAAGGGAAAACTGCAGTGCATAAGAAACATGCAAATAATATATTAAAAAAAAACTGAGCAATTCTATCATCATAAAAAGTAGAAATTATCAATGCACACAGCTAGAAAAATATCAAAAACTGGGGTGACAGTTAAGCTCAGTGGTTAAGCTGAGCATCCTGTGTTAAATGGCTCTCAAAGTGGCGGCTGAGGGATTAATATCCACCATCCACTATTTACTGCATGTAATCCTCCTCTTCATCCCTCAGTCAAACTCTGTCTTTAACCTCAATTAAGGTATTAAAAGTCCAGACAAAAAGCAGGCAATGTAATAGATACAACAATTGTTAAAATCTGAGCTTACACCAATGCTTAAAAAACAATTCAGCCATGATTAATCTTTGATGAAATCATTTTTCTTCTTTTTAAAGAAAAAAATATTCAAATGAGCTTTGTCATTTGATGTATTTAAGTTATTGTGATGTTCCATTTGAAATGTCACTGAAACATGTCTTTCATAATGAACGTCACTGATCTTTCTCAGAGATGCAGCAATATTCCCACACTGTGGACATATTCTTTCATGGTCATGACCATGAAAACAACTGTGTTTGTCCAATAGGTGACCTCTTCTGACCTGAAATGCCAGATATACGTTTTCATTCCATCCATCCATGGTCTGGGATATATTTCATTCCAGTACCTATAACCCCCTTGGATGTTTTACCCCTTTATTGATCTCATAAATCAACCTTGGTCAATACAATTTGTCTATTTTGACAAAAGCATTACAAAAAAAAAAAAATTAATGTCAAATTCAAAACAGATTTCTACAAAGTAATATCAATAAAACAAAAATATGTAATGTAAAATAAGTGACTTTATTGTATTAAGCCTCTTTAAACTGACTGACCCAACTCAACAGAGGTCAGGACAATGTATGTGAATAGTCTCACAGTTAGTGAAATGTGGATCACCTGAGTGCAGCAAATGTGTCTCAAGTGATTGTAGTGTAAAGACACCTGTGTCTGGAAGGTTCAGTCACTGGTTAATCATCATTCCTGGCTACATTACTCCATGAAGACAAAATACCGCTCCAAGTAACAGGGAAAAGGTTATTAAAAAGTGTGAGTCAGTAACCTGACACGCCAGATGGATTTGTTTCACTTATTCCAAAGAGAGGTGCATAATGCGAACCATGGTGACTGCAGACATGTCAGTACCTGATTTTTGTCATTTTTTTTAAAGAAAACAACTCAATGCTTTTATTTTTTCTTCTTTAAATGAAGAAATGTCATCAAGTTCTGATAAAACTTATGCTTTAGAAGCATCCACACGTCTTCCGCCATAATTGCAACGGCCTCTTGTTGCTGCTTGCTTGAGTCACGACTCTGCCACACCTGAAAGTACTACCCCTCAACACTGATTGGTCCTGTCACTTTCTAACCAGGCCCAAACCGTTAAGACAGCAGCTTTGCAAGATGCATTCACCAGTGAGAAACATGGAAACGGTTACTATCCATCTGCTTTGCGAGGTTAGTAAGTCAGGGAACGGATGCAAAAAATTCCAAGGCACTGAACACCCCCCCAGAGATCTATTTGATCCATCATCAAGAAATGGAAGGAATATGGCACATGTGTAATTCTGCCTTGATCAGGCCGTCCTCACAAACTGAGAGACCATGCAAGAAGGAGACTAGTGAAAGAGGCCACCAAGACACCTATGACTGCTCTGAAGGAGTTACAAGCTTCAGCAGCTGAGATGGGAGAGACTCTGCATACAACAACCAGTTGAAGCTTTATGGGAGAGTGGCAAAGAGAAAGACACTGTTAAAGAAAACTTATCAAATCATGACTAGAGTTCACCAAAAGGCATGTGGGAGATTCCATGGTCAAGTGGAAGAAAGTTCTTTGGTCTGATGAGACCAAAATGGTGCTTTTTAGCCATCAAATAAGACACTAACACTGCAAATCACCACAAATACACTGCAAACACTGTGACTTACGGTAGTGGCAGCATCATGCTGTGGGGATGCTTCTAGGCAGTAGACAGGAAAAGGCCTATCAGCTTAAAGTTTTGCAAGATGGGTCTACCTAATAACAGACATGGAATCATCAGATTTGCAAGGTTAGACCTCCTTTGCCTGATTAAAAACCTCTTTTCTGAATCAGCTGTTAAGTACAGTACCTAGCCAGGATTTAATTGTTGCAACACAACTAGGGATGCACAATATTATCAGCATGTTATGGCATTGGCAGATATATTTGCTAGAAAAGTTAACTATCAGTATCAGCAGATATGAACATTTCTATCAGTATTTATAACCGATATATTGGCTGTACAACTCAGAAGTATAAATCCTAGATCAGCCTTGAAAACAGGTACAAATATGTAAGTGTACCATCATGTGTAAGTGGTTGCCTGGGTGCTACATACTCAAGAAGCCCCATAGTGAGCCCTAAAAGTTTTGAATGTAGCCCAAATGTTAAAGTATTACCAGACTGTCTCTCAGACTTTCTTTACTCTGCCTATCTTTGCACAGGAGACACTTGGTGTTTACAATAGGTGTGTTTTTATCAGTATCCACTAAACTGAGTTTGGAAAAATCAACATTTCAGATATCAGCAAAAATCCAATATTTTGCATCCCTAAACACAACAAAAACACATCGGCTACTGATGTCAGTGCAAGACAGTACAGAGCATTATTTGCAACTGTCCATCAACAGAGTTTTTACTGATTTGAAAGTGTAAAATCATTATCAATAAACCATAAATATACAAAGAAAATACAGAATGTCCTTTAAACATTCCTGCATACACACTAATTTAGACTGAATTCCTGAAATGAAGTAAGGCTATTAAAAAGCCTCTAAATAAAAACCAAAGAGATAGAAATATTACAGGTCATTCAAGAGGTGAAGTTTATAGCTGTAGAGGTCCGCCTGGATAGAGGACACTAGAGAAATGAATTAATTAGACTGCTGTCATGCCCCTGCAAATGTAAACAAAGTTTTCACCAACAGATATGCAGACTCATGCCTTTGACCCATGATAACCCTTGCTTAGACGGCCCATAAGCTACCCAATGAGTCGACCCGACTCACATTTAATTGGATAAATGTGTAGCATGAGTCAGCTAGAGGAGAATAAGAAACACAAACTCATAAAACAGTCGATTACAAAAATATCTCCATGTGGTTGGTGGCAGCACTGAGCTCACTGATGCAGAGAAAAGTCAATGAAGGCAGGCTGCACACTGTTGATGTTTCACTGTTTGGATTGGCATAATCTTTCTATTTGGAAATATTGCACCCATGATTATCATGAGCCCATATCTCTGCATTGAGCCTCCTGTTTTTCAATATTCCTGCATAATTCTACAATGTGAAAATTGTCTGCTAAAGGTATATGTAATATTTACCCCACAATTTACAGATGTGGTGGCTGACGTAATTATACACTTATAAAATCACCTGCTGTGATCTTTAGTAACAACCTCAGTTGTAAACCTGCATTTGGACTCGGCTGCATCATTTACTCTCAGCAGAGAGTGTTTATTTCAGGGACTGGCATGCATGTTATTATCAAGACACTGGATTTCTTTCACTGCATACATTGTACGAAATTCCCCATTGCTCATATATGTCAGGTGCATTAAAAGTTGCTTTGACACATGGCATCTGCCAAATGAATGCAAAGTAATTACTGTAAGTACTTTGTATAGTGCAATGATAGCCTTCGTGAAAGCCTTAATTAAGTTTCTATTTTTAGAAAAATGTTTCTCTGTGGTGACTGAAGACCTGTGGGATCAGAAAGATGCTGTGTTAAATCTACTTTATGTGCAACTCTTTAGACTCTCAGAGCCTTGGTGCAGCTTAACTCATAACCAGGAGTTCTTTATGGAACTTCTCTACGGGTCAATATAACTTTGATTGAAAATAAAGCCAAAAACGCCCTCCCTCCCTGTCACGTTTCTCCCAGAATCCCTTTCTCTGAGTACTACTTTTAGAAATAAACTTTTAACTGGATTATGGGCAACCTTAACTTCTCCCTCATGTCATCCTCGGCCATAAAGCATCAACAAAGTCATCAGGTTTTAACTTCTGGGAGCCATGAGTGCTAAAATGTCAAAATTTATGATCCTCTGAGTAGATGAGATCTTTCAGTCTGGAACAGAATGGAGGACCAAGAAAACAGCTTTGTCATCCCTGCAGCTTTGCCATTAGTATGGCCGAAAAAAGATCCTGCTGCAAAACATTTAGGTAGCAATTATATAGAAACTAAAAACTAAAAAATTGCCGTTGTGTAAGCAACGTGCTGCCAATCTATAGAAAGCTCTTTGTACCTAAAGAACAACATTAATCGCCAAGAATAAAACTTCAGAATACACTCAATGATCACTTTATTAGGTATACCTTTCTAACTGCCTAATAATGCAAATATAAAACTAGCCAATTACATTGCAGCAACAAATGCATTATAGCATCAGAATGGGAAAGTAAGTAGATTTAAGTGATTCTTAATGCGCCATGGTGGCAGGCTTAAATATTGTTTATGCCGAATTCTGATCCTATCATTTGACAGTTGCAGCAGATCAGACAATGTTAGCTCCAAAAACCGAAGTTATAGACCCCGTTAAACAATCCAGCTGTTGACTGACAGCAGAGCGAGGCACACACTTCGTCACCAATGCACACACGAACCTACATGCTCATCTGTGCGTCACTTTAAAAAAATAATAAAATAATAACGATAACAACAATAAAATAATAATAATAAAAATAAAAATAAAATAATCTATTTCTGTAAATTACAGCAAACGTATTATTGACAGAAAGATTTATTTTGAGTGTTTTAAATATGAATGTCCTTAAAGAAGATGAGAAATAGTTTAATTTTCCTTATGGAGCTCTTCATATTTTAGTCTGTTGTAAACAGTTTTTTAAGTACTTTCAAAATAATATAAATGCTTTTATTAGTATTTATTAGCAGCAAAGAGTGCGTGCTATAGTAAATTATGTGGTAGACTATTAAAATGGTTTTAATAGTTTGATTTGAAGAGCATTAAAATGTACAGTTTGAGTCAGAGTTCGACAAGACAAACTGTGCATAAGCATTGGTAGCCTATTCAGTACAAGAGGATTAGTTTAAACATTTCTGAATAGACTTGAATTGCTTTGCAATCGTGACTTTCAGCTGTATAAAGGACATATTTTCTGCTCAAGTTTTTTTTTCTTTTAAAATTAAAAAATGTGTAAAATCTTGTCTCATTTCATTCTCCTGGGCCCAAATCTCGTCCCGTCTTGTCTCGTGGGATAAGAGTCTCGACACACCCCTAGCAGCTTACAATCACAAACTAAGCACTAAATTATCAAATATCACCCCAAAGTCAACGTAATCAAATCACACAGATCGCTAAAGCTTCAGGTCACACCAGCCACCAACTTCACCAGCCACTTCTTTGGACATTAGTTTTTAGAACTTATCTGACCTCCTCCTCCCTTTTCTCCAAGTGAGCTGCTTTTTATTCCTGTGCCAGAAGAACAGGCTGTTCTGTCGTATAGCTCAGGGTAGCCACAGACAGACACCACAAGTTTCTCCTCCTTTTCCCCCAGGCTGGTCCTTTGGGGATCCTAAAATGCCACAAAGGGATCTTCATACTGATTGGCCATCACACCGCAAGTGATTCACTTGAGTTCAGATTTTTCAGCTCTTGCAAATGAAGCAAATGGCCAATACACGCAGCACAAATCTGCCTTATTTGCCCGAATTACTTGTTGAATTCATGCGGTTTGCGCTGCACACATTCGCAGCATTCAACTCACTTCTTTATATTGGCTTTACATATAATTAACTTGTGTGAATGATTTTACTTGCATCTGGTGTGACCACAACATTATGACTTATCTAGTTTTAATATTCAAAAAAATATTCTTTAAATCTATCCAGTTAAATATGAATGTCATGGATGGACCAGAATTTTGTGTCCTATTTACGGGAGACATGACCAATGGGCGGAATGAACAATAAACATAAGTAGCTTAACCACAGATTCCCGTGGGTCGCCATATTTAACGCTAGAATACTCAGACACCAAACATTTCCAGCCATAATGCTGAGTTCTGTCAGATGGGCCAAGTAGCAGCCGCTAGATAAAGAGAGAGTTCTTCAGAAGATCTGAGGAGACCTTTTGGCCTCAGTGTCAATTACAGGACAGATGTCAGATGAGAGTCCACAGCAATTAGCAAATCATTTGACTGCCCTGGTGAGTGCAATTTCTGTGGAGTGTTTACGTTTGAACTCAGTGAAGGTAAAAAGGGATGGACAGATGGGCTGTGAGATAGCTTGGAACCAGATTTCCAACAGTTTTATAAATTACTTCATGTATTCTGATATGTGATAAAATGTCTATGACTGAATAGGGTTTGTGAGCTGCTTGAACTTGATTAGATGTACTTGCTGAGCTAAATTGGTCAAAAACTGAATACTTCATGAAAAGATGTGCTTTCATTAGACCTTTTCTTCACTTTGTTATGGTGGAAGCATGTTAAGTTACAGCTCAGTAGTTGTAACTGGTTTTAGTCATCTACTACAAGTGACTCAAACTCATTCCTAAAATATTGGATGGACCTGCCTCTACTTCAGTAAATGAGTAAATGTGCTTTATTAGATAGATGAAAGAAGTTGTCTGGCAGAGAGAGTCTTACAATGCCTGACAGGGCGATAATGATGATAGCCTGACAGACTATCATCATAAGGCACTTCTTTAAGGAATACACAAAGACAGGCTGGTGTACATCTAATTATTCAGCGCTCAATCACAGGCAAAAATGTAAAAAATAAACACATTCCTATATTCACACTGCTGTTTAGTGCATCTGTGGCATAGCAAACAGAGAAACGATGTGGAAATGTCTCTATAGTGAGGTCAATAGGGCAACAAATGACGATTTCTTACCTCATATAATGTATCAACAAGGAGTGTAACCAAATATTGATGCTATTATCCTGACTGGTGAAAATAAATGAATTGCTACTGCCAAATACCAATATTCTCATTTAATAGATGCAGAGCATGAAATGGATTTCCCTGCCTGTTTGACCCACTATGCCCATATGGTGGCACTTATGACTTGAATGAGGGTAGCTCAATTATTGGATACCGTAAAATCAGGAATATAAGTTCTATCATTATATAAGACGCAATCTTATTTGGATTCTCCA
The DNA here is from genome assembly GCF_018320785.1 of Cheilinus undulatus. Classification (NCBI taxonomy): domain Eukaryota; kingdom Metazoa; phylum Chordata; class Actinopteri; order Labriformes; family Labridae; genus Cheilinus; species Cheilinus undulatus. Next base: position 41,749,462 of record NC_054865.1, on the reverse strand, counting down.
ATAGGGAATAAATGTTTCAGCTGCCTCCCTGCTTGACCATTTCCTTAGTGTTCAGCCACAGAGTGAAATTTCTCTGCGGCTGTGTAGCTCTTTTACAATCTCTTTTTGCTGTGGGGAGTTTCCACTCATACCTGCTATCAGTATGTTGGGCTCTCAGGCTGCTGTTGTAGTAGTAAAGCTTGGACCTACAGCCCACGAGTCACACTGCCCACCTCCCTTGTTTACTTGTTATGCCTCAGCTCTGTCGATAGCCAGGGCTAGAGGCATTATTTTTCAGTTTGTCCATCCATCTGGACCATTCTTGTGAATACAATATCTTGAAAATGCTTTGGGGGATTTTCTTCAAACTTAGCACAAATATCGACTCTGATTCAAGGATAAACTAAACACATTTTGGAGGTACAAGGTCAAAAAGCATCTCAGCCCTTCTTCCTCAACCACCACTGTACTTTTCAATGTCCAGCACCTCGCAGATGCATTGAAATGCCAAGGAATAGCTAGATATCTTTAAATGAGGAATGCATGATTGTCACTTAATGAGGGAGAAAAGCTGCTTCCTGTGTACATGGGACTACCCCATGGGTAGTTAGGGTGCAAGTCTGGCCTGTGGCTCTGTTTCAACATGTCATTCCCAACTGTCTCATTCCTGTTTCCTACTCACTGTTCTCCTCTACATATAAACAAAGTTCAAACAAACAAACAGCACTAACAGCCTAACCATGTATTCCATCAGCTTTTGACCAGTGAAGCAGCCACTTGTAACAAACAATGAATAGTAGTCAATTTTCAATACCATAAGTTCATGAGAAATGTTTGGTGGTTTCCCTTGCAGTAATGGCAGCCTATGTCCCAGCATTTAATACTACACGCTGGCTGCACTAGATGACAGAAGTTGACCGCAGAATAAGACAGTAGGATGTTGGCTAAAACAATTGGAGAAGTGAAGCCATCTCCAAATTGCTGTGTCCACACCCACTAATTATTGAATTCAGGTGTTTCAATCAGACCCGTTGCCAAAAGTGTATAAAATTAAGCACCTCGCCATCAAGTCCCCTCTGTTTCAGCCGCCTACAATCAACAAACCTAACTGTGATAAAAGCACATTATAAAATTAGCTGTTTTTAAAGCAGGCTATCCAGAATATCTTAGGAGGAGTGAGTTATTGTACTCTAAGAAAAAAACATGAAACAAATGATTTGCATAAATAAAAAGCGCCTCTTTAATCCATTATTTCTTCACTCAAGCTTGAAGAATGATACACGCCTGAGCAGATTGTTTTTGATATTGTTCTTGGATCCTTTTATTAATTCTTCTTTTTTTTCAAAGATCACTCTTCATTGGTGATTAGACCCACAGCATGTCACTTTCTGTTTTCACTGACATGGTATTTGTAGACAAAGTAAAACTGATAAATGCTTCTTTTAAACAACATCATTTAATTCAGAAGTTGCATTGATTCTGTTGTAGCAAAAAGTCACAGGTTAGACTCCCACATACTGTAAGCTCCAGGCTCTCTGAAGCTGAGAGTATGATGTACAATAAAGCACCTCCCTTACTCAGTAGATATGTGCAGCAGAATCTTAAGTAGGGACTGTTTTACATTTTCACGTCCAACGAGAAAGTAAAACATGTGCAGCAGCATATGGCAGCAGTGTCCACTGATCCCACACTACAGTACCATGTGTTCTTTAGACAGTCTTTATGAAATCTGTCATCTTTATTATGGACAACTAATCAATGAGCTGCCTACTTCTATGCAGGAACACTTTTGGCTCGTGTTACTTTCCTTTGAGATGAAGTAAGTTCATCTAAAATATCCATCCATTATGTATACAGTTTATCCCATTCAGGGTTCCAAGGAGGCTGGAGCTGATCCCAGCTGTCATTGGGCTAGAGGCGGGGCACAACCTGGACTGGTCACCAATCAATCACAGGGCTGATATACAGAGACAGACAACCAGACATGCTCACACTCACACCTATATGAAATTTAGAGCCACCAGTCAGCCTAATGAGCGTGTTTTTGGATGTGGGAGGAAGCCAAAGTACGAGCAGAGAACCCACGCATGCATAGGAAGAACATGTAACCTCCACACAGACAGACCCTGTCCAACTGGGGATTAGGACCAGGAGGCGGCTGAACTATGTTAAACATACTTTACACAAAGAAATATTATCACAGAGAGAAACTTTTGTTTCCACTGACCTTTAGGGGTTTAACTACTCAACTTGCTGATACAGGCAGAGTTTGGAAAAGCTTTGCAAGCTACAAATTGCTTCACACCGAAAGAAGTGAAACAGCAGAACTACCCAAGGGAGAAATTCAGTTTTAACTCAAGCTATGCTGAAAAAGACAGACGTTTAAACTAAATAGCAAGAAATTATCAAACTGACAGTGTTAATATAATAGGAGATTAGAGCAAATTATGAAGTCAGGGGCAAATACAATGCTATCCTATGAAGATCAAATTTAAGAACTGCCTTAAATTTACTATAATTTTACTTTGGTTTGTTATTATATTTTTAAAAATCAAACTGATGATTGATGGAACATCCTCACAGCTTTTTCAATCTGTAATAAAATGTCAGCACAGGTAAAAATGATCCATTTATGTTCAAGTAGCAATGATTTAAAGAAACTTTGCTGCTTTAAAGGTGACTTTCAGAGAAGATGTACTTTAATGTTGCACTTAGGCACCATCCATCCAACTTCTTCTGCTTATCAGGTCGTGGTGGCAGCAGGCGAAGTAAACCAACCCAGATCTACCTTTTCCCAGCAAAAACCTTTGCCTTCTGGCTCAGCTCCCTCTTCACCATAACAGTCCGGTATAATGCCTGCCAAACTGTCATTAACACACCAATCCACCTGTCAGTCTTGCAAATCATTCTACCCTTTCTCATGAACAAGATTCTGAGATACTTAAACTTTTTCACTTGGGGCAAAGACCCCTGCCATTTTCCAGCAGAGAATCATGGCCTCAGACTTGGAGATTTACCAGTTTGACCAACACAGGATGCATCTCTTCCACTGAAATCTGCCAGTTACTTGTAGAAACTGACAGGCGTCACCAGCGCTGCTGTCAGCTTGACACATTCAATAACACCAAGGAGAACTCAGTCATAACTGTTATTTTACTTAACTAAAAAGAACAAGAAGCATGTAATCCAGCTCGTTAAGATACAGTTAAACCCACCCAACTCATGGAAACCCAGCCTAAATTATGTCAACCTTCCTAAGCCAGTTTTAACTGTGATAAACCCACCCAATCTGGCAACACTTCTGTACTGCATTTCAGTGTACTGTATTACAGTGCAAGTATGGGATTTGAGGCACACTATGACATGAACTTAACCAAGCAAAAAAGAACTTGGTATGGATTGGAAGGAAATGGTTTTAATGTAAATGTCTTTTATCACAAGATGCACATAAAAAGGTCAACAAAGCATGCGATTAATCCACATTAAAAAAAACATATTATGGACCTTGATTAATCATGATTAATGCATTAACTCTGACATTCCTACATTCAGGATATTTCAGGTTGAAGATAGTTTTATGTTTTAATCATAAGAATGTGGTTAGGGAAACAGGGCTGAAACTCTTAACCTGGTTACAAGACAACACAGCTTTTAGTGGGGGAGTGAAGTCACTGAATGGTCCAGAATTCAAAGTATTATGCTTCTGCTTTCCCCAGTCTTATACACATAAAACTTAATTGTAGACAATTATTGTGATGGCTCTTTTGAAATAAGAGAAAAAAATCTTTTATTATGCGGCCAAAGCTGCCGAATCACTTCCAGACAAATAGATGGTTTTATCCCCCTGCTGTTATCTCACTGCTCTCCTATGAGCCCTTTAAAATCTCACATTTTTAAAGAGTCCACTTTCATGTGACATTAAAACCCTCATTCTGCTCAGTGTGACTGCCCTCATCCTATCACACATTCTCATCACGTCATATGGCGCACGGTGGCCAGTGGCCATCAGAGTCCCTGCTTGTAGCTGCTTCTGAAGCTCGAACTGTTGCTTTGTAGAGACGTCCCACTCTTTGAAGCCTCTCCCTCTGCCAATGTTTAGTCCATAATGGCGAGTTGGCTGCGAGGCCAATGTAGCTCGACTCAAGAAAAAAGGTTCATCTCGGTTCAGCTGGCTGACCAGAATTACCTTCAGTGCCTTTATAGCTATGAAAAAAATTATTAGTGTGCACCAAAGAGGAAAAAAAGTAGCAGTTATAAGACATACTAATATTAAAAATTGAATTTATCACTAACAAAGAGTAACTCTCTGGAACATAATAGTTCTGTCCAACAGCCTGAAAAACAACATTCGTGATGGTGTCATCTTCCCTTTTTTTTGATTATCCCCTAGACTGGAAATGTTTCAAATTTCAATCAAGATTTCAAGGAAAAAATTAGCAACTCCAACAAATAAATCTTTTCTGTGGGTAAATGTTTTACATCAGCACAAAAGAGCTACCAAAGCTGTTATGATTAGACGTGTGGCATTTAGCTTGTGTGGGAAGGGTGGCAGAATTTGGGCTGTAAAAAGCATCGGCTCATCAGTTGGAAAGCTGAAGGAAGCAGCAGGTGTGTGCCTGTTGCTAAGCAGCAGCAGAAAAATTCAAAAGGCACAGCTGAAAACAAGGCCCGGATAACATTTGAAAATACCACTAAAAGAATGATCACTTTTTGTAACGATGCAAAGGTAGAACATAGTAAAAAACATAAATAGTTTAAATAAAAAGAGCAAAACCAGTGCATCCAAACTGTAACACGGCAACTGCAGCTGGGCGGTGAAGCGTCTGGGGTGATGATTGGAGGTTTAGGTTGGCAGCATGACAGCTGTAGTAGTGGAATAGTCGAAAATGTTTGATTTATAAACAACCTGTGCAGGAAAATATTTCAAAACAAGTCACATTTTACAAAAATGTAAAGGATCATCTAAATTAAAGTTCACTTTAATTTGTCATTCTTGTAGACAGTAATTTGTTTTCTTGACTTACATCAATGCATTTCCTTGACAAAAACATGAAGATAAAAAACATTTTCTTGCATCAGTTAATAACTTTTTTAAGGTTAGACAGCTGAAAAAGGTGGATATCAAATATAAATTGGGGTGGAAATTTGCAAGTGAATCTCCCCCCTTTTATAATCAAACTTTAATTTCCTTTCACACAGGGTTAACATGTTTGCAGATACACCACAGGAACTTTGATTTCATCCACTGTGAGCCATGTGGGAGATTGTCTTTCTGCTTCATACCGGTGTCGGTTCATGTGGTGTTTTGTTCACCTCCCTTGTAGCTTCATTGTTTTAAATTTAGTGGTGATTACATTTCAGCACTGAGCTGGACTGGCAGTTGTTGTTTCCTGTAATCCAGCCACACCTCTTTAAACCTTAAACATGGACAAAAAAATCATCACATTTCTCATTTCACACAACAGAAACGGACAAATTGGGCAGAGAAGGTTGATTTTAAAAAATGTAATGATGATATTTTGGTGAATCAAAGTCTCTTATTTCTGCCTGTGTTGCAGGATGATGCACTCAGGGCTGTGTCCAGGATTTGGTATTGCTCAACTGACACCATGTTCACACAGAAATAATCAGGTGAAAATGGAATTGTTTTTTGTTGTAAGTTTAGGACAATTCCACATTCAGATGACAGGAAAAAGAAAAATAGATGGGATAAAATGACTAAAAAGCAGTAGTGCTAGGGTAGCTGCTCAGCATGTGGATTTACTAATGTTTCTGGTTTAATTGGCACATTGCTGTTTCTAATCATTTCCCCATAGTTTTATGTGTTCTGGTTTAGTTTAGTTTATTTATTTATAAAGGGACAGTGTGAAATGGCATAAATGAGTCATACAAAGTAAATGAAAACATGGTTGCACCAGATTTAGCGAGTCGCTAATTTCCATCTGTTGTCCGACATAAAACTGACATAAAACATACGTGAAGTCCCAAAACAAATTGATATTTTTAGATGAAATTATTATCATGTAAATGTGGTCAGAGGCACTTACTTCTGTAGGGGCTGCATAAGGGATTATGCGCACTCACGTGAATAAAAGCATTTCAATTCTCAAATCCAAAGATTATTTGAACAGTCAACGAATCAGTCCTTTGGTTTTTGGAAAACATTAATGCTTCAGCATACCAAGACAGGATTATGCTATGCTTTCAACTTTGTGGCCACAATTTGAGTAAGGGCTCTTTCTATTCCAACATGACTGTACCTTAGTGGCCAAAGCAAGGATTATAAAGACAAAAAGGAAAAAAAGGTTAAAGTGGCAAAAATGGGCTTAAATAGTGGTTAAAAGGAGTTACAATGTGCCTGAAATTGCTTTTAATTGGCAAAAATTGGTTAACTGAGAAACAAAAAATAGGCAGATACTGGCATTAATTGGTTAAACTAGCAAAAATGGGCATATCAAATGGTGAAATTGGGTTAAAATGGGAAAAACTAGGTGTAAAAACTGGTTAAAAGGGGTCAATAGTAGCAATAATGGGTCACCAGAGGCAAAATTAAGCTTAAGTGACAAGAATTAATTTAGAAGTGACAAAAACAGGCAGAAAAACTTGTTGGAAAGAGTTTAAAACTGACAAAAATAGGTGTTAAATGGTAAAAATATGTTAAAACTGGTGGGAAAAATGATGAAAGGGGGTAAAAATTGTGACAAAATTGGTGTTAAGTGGCAGCAGTGTAATTTAAAAAATATTATTAGTTTTTTAGGGCAACTGTAGACCCCCTCTCAGTATCTCGTGACCCCCAAGGTTGAGAACCACTGCTCTGTGGAATGAATGGACCCAAATTCCCACAGAAACACTATAAAATGTTATGGAGAGCTGTCCAAGAAGAGTGGAGGTTATTATAGCTGCAAAGGGGTGGGGGGGGGACTCCATATTAAAGTACATGTATATACAATGTCATTACAGTTCCTGTTTGTTTAATGGTCAGGTGGCCAAATACTTTTGTCCATATAGTGTTAAAGTTTTCAGCACATTTAAACTCAGCTTGAGAGGATCACCAGCTGACATAAAAATCTCCTACCAACTGAGTTTCGACTACTATAGTATAACTGCTAAATTTGTTGTTTAAGTCTTATTTCAATATCTGATTTAACTAAATGATTAAAGACAGCATATAAATATGTTAATGTAAGGTTCTTGTGTGTATATTTCTTACTTTATGAAGCAACATAATCAGAATACACAAAGGGGATTTGTGGTCTGGTCTTCCCTCTGCACACACTGCTAGTTGTGTTATATCATTGTTGTATTTGTGTGTGCTGGAGGCAGCAGCTTGCAGACTTGCAGCTGAGGGGTCTGAAAACCTCCACAGAACTGTACGTACTGAATTCAGTATATTTAAAAAGGCAAAAATCTGAGAAGTAAGACTCCAGCAGGAAATAACTGGAATTATCCTGTAAGTGCACAAGGAAACCATTGGGTACCTTCAGGAAATAACACAGGGAGAGACATACTTTACAGACATTTTCACTGAATACTTCCTTTACAGTGAATTACCAGATACTCAGGAGTATAAAAGTCAGACTGATGAGCCAGACAAGTTGCTCTGGGGTCTCGTTACCAAGATTAAGTGTTACCTTCAAAAGTTTTGTTAGTTCACAGACAAGTGTGTTATCTTTTTCACTGATCCCTGTAGTTACAACATGGATGATGATGAAATCTTACTGCAATTATGTTTAATCACGTCTACTCAGGTTTATCCACACAAATGGCATGTTATAATTTTCAGATTTTAACCACTCAAGATGAACAATACAATGCCCACTCACTGCATACACCCTCCATCAGCTTCCTTTCCGAGTCATATTTCATAAATTCAGCCTCCATTTGCATTTCACACCATGTTTTGATGTAATGTTTCTTTAAACTGGCACCGTGAGAGTTTCAGCCCAGTATCTTTGGAAATTATGGTAATAGAGGATGTTAGACTCTGCAACACACTCTACTCATGTCCAACTTTCTGTCAGTTTCAAAGGAAGTCGGCGCACTTTCAGTAGCAAAGCAGATCGGAAATTTAGTGTAGGAGGTCGGTTGAATTAGTGAGGATTCAGACCTTGTCACCCAAATGCTAGATCAGGGAGTAGAGAGGCTGGGAGATAGGACTAAAGACCCCTACCACTATGTTCAAAAAGGAAAACAGATCTAGGTTTTGAAAACATTGAAAATTTTACATCTAAGTGATGTCTAAATACATGTTTCCTATAAAGGCAAGAAAGCCGCAGCCTCCTAGCTACCAGCTGAAATCAGCTGTGCCCACGTGTAGCGTGTTTGCTGAACAGTTTGATTTTTCCTTTTTTTTCCTGTGGTCCACCATCAATTAACCAGTGAACATTCTTACCTCACTCTGCCCCTGTCTGACCTGTTGACATAACATCATTCACATCTGTAGGTTTATCTGCAGGTGATAGACAGAAGTGGGCTTTCCATCCACCAGTTTTATGAGCATTTCCAATTTGCATGTTAAAAACCTGACTGGAAAGGTTGCAAATTTAAACAAAAACAAAAAAAAAGCTTAAAATATTACAAAAAGTTTTTACACTTGAGGAGCTGGCAAATCAATAAAAGGAGAAGGTGACTTTTTGCAGTGTAAACACATTAGGAAATCAACGGTGATGTCTTTGGATAGACACAACTGAGTGAGCACCCATGGCTGTTAAAGAGGACAAATATATATTCAGGATGGAAGTCTCAGATGAATGAATAAATAAAAGGCCAGGCAGTTCTCTGTACACATCTACATCAGGTTAAGGAGGCTGTTGCATACAGCCACACTAACGTATGACATCTGGGCGCAACTCATTTGTGTTAATGGGCAAAAGGTCCTTGATCTGATGCTGCCCCTGAACTGGGATACAGCTTAAGTTTTTGCCAGTGTCTGGAGTCTAGACTGTGAGCTCAGTGGCTCTCTTTCGAAAGCAAACTCCACTGACAGACTGTCTGTTAGTAGGAGATATTTTGAATTAGAGCTGTCAGCATTAATCCATTGATTACAATTAATTAGGATCCATAGTTACAGTATATATTGTCATAAATTGCACTTAATTGATGCTTTGTTGGAAAGCACCAGGTGTATCCAGGCCAAGATGCTCAAGGCATGTGGTGAAACCTCCCTCCTGTGGTTACGTGCTTTTATCTGCTCCATATGGAGAATAGGCCTCAACCCTACTGAAGAGGGGTATTGTAGTTCCAGTCTGGAAGGGAAACAGTGATGTGCAAGAGTGTAACAACTCGGTGCTTGGCAAGGTCCTTGTACTGGTACTGATGAACAGGATCCGTGATCCGCTGCTACAACACCAGCAGCTTGAACAGTCAGGCTTTACACTAAGAGGTCGACCATAGACCATATCACTGGCACTTTCAGAAATTCATTAGAGGATTGCTTGCTGCCTGTTGACTCCTGGAAGGCGTTTGACTTGGTGAGTACAGATGCCTTCTAGAGGATTCTGGAGCTCCGCCCCATACCATGTGCGCTAATCCAGCCGATGTCTGCCCTATGAAATGACTCCACCTCTGACTACTTCCCAGTTGGTTCTGAGATTAGGCAGGGGTGTGTCTCAGCTCCTACGCTCTTCAGTGCCTGTATGGACTGAATAATGGAGCAGGTAACAGGGGCAGCAAACTGTGGAGCATCATTTAGCGATGGCCAGATCACTGATCTGATCCTTGTGAAGACTGTAGATGTCCTTGTCCTTGAATGGTAGTAGTAATGTAAGTTGTAGAGCAGTTCACCTACCACGGCAGCGTAATCAATCGATCTGCTAACTGCGAGGCTGAGATATACCACAGACTTGTTCACGTGCATTGGGGCGATGGGTTTGCTGAGCAAGACAGTGTGGCCTGTGGTGACCAACAACAGTGTAGCCACAGTAAAAGTCCACCACTGATCCTTAATGCCTCATTTCTGCCCATTTCTCATTAATATCAGTGGAAGTTCAGAAGTCTTCAGCAATGGAATCAGCAGAGTGTTACCCAGCATGCACCTTAACAGCTGTTGACCCCGCTCTGTGCATTAACATGGCCTTCTACTTTGTGGCTGAGTTGCTGCTGTTCCTAAATGCTTCCGCTTTCTAATAGTGGTTGCAAGGGTATGAAAGATGTTTCATGGCACCTCTGGTTTCCAACTTTGTGACCATTAAGTGTTTTCAAATGCTTTAAAAGCTCAAAATTTGTTTGTATTTTAGGAAACGTTGCAAGACTGTAAAAACAATGCAACAGAATCAGCAGCAACAGCTCAAGATCCAGATGTCGTAGCCTTGAAATAAATGAGTCTGGGTTAGGTTTAACTGTGGCATTGAGAAGCGGGACACTGAAAATACTGAGTTGCATTGGTTTTGTATAGGAAATAGGCACAACCAGGAAAAAAAGCAGATAGCGGACACAGGCTTTGAAACATGTGGCTATTAAAGGGATTGTAATTACTCTTTCAGCACTGTTTTTCCATCTTTTCTTTTGCTTTGTATTTAATTTAGACTGAAAAGCTTCAATTGTAGAGATCCTGTCAAAGAAAATGTGACGTTTTCCACACAATACCAAGGATATGAGTCAAACTTAGTCTAGTCTGTAATTATAACTGCACTACTACTCACTCACTGTTTCAGATGCTGTCAGTTAAACCCTTAAGTAGCATTCACAAAAGCAATCAGATGCAACTTCACTGGAAAACACGCAAACACACCAAGGCCAGCAGAAAAAACAAGTGCTGCAAGTGAACAACAGATGACTATCAATGCTACATCCCACAATCCCTTTCTTCCCGCTGTGGACTCTTCTCACGAATACAAGCTGCTGAACTTGAAGGCATATTGCTTTTCTGATATCTCACAAAGTGTGACCTTACTCACAAACACGCACAGACAGATGAATACAGATATCTCCCTGTCATGTCAGATATACTGCTCATCCTCTCTGAGCTCCAGTCTAAATCAAAAATCCATTATTAGTTTCATTCTGTCATCGGTCATAATAGGTCCAAATCGGAGATCAATGCGTCACGGAGAGTTAATAAATGAGGGGAGCAATAAAAATTGGCTGATGGGTACAATCATGATTATGTAATATTCTCACTTAATAAGAATCCTTTTTATGACACTGACTCAGTTGGCATACTTTGATCAAAGTAAAAGACCGAGTCACAGTGAAACTGAAAATGAAAGTCAGACATCTTTAATGCAGCTGCTGTGTTTGACGGTCATCATGGAAGAAAGAGAAAAGAACAGAGTTGGAAAGATGGTTAGGAAGAAGACAGACCCTCCTTTAATGGGGTTTTATCTATCTGTCTGTCTGTCTATCTATCTATCTATATATATATATACATATATCTGTCTATCTATCTAGCTATCTAGCTATCTATCTATCTAAAAAATTACTGTTTGCCCTTGCAGTACAATATATCTGCTCAAATCTCTGCTGTTAAATCATTAAATCTCCCTTATTTTTTAATGAGGCACTTGCACCATTTGTTTTTGGTCTGCAAAACATGAAAACATTGCTGTTAGGGTTTAATGCTAATAAAAAAAAAGCCAAAGTGACGAAAAGTAAACTGAAGAGCCTGCAACCAAAAACCCTGATCTTTCAACTTCATAAGGAAACATCAAACTGGAGATATGAGCCGTGGTCTCCAGATCAAAGAGCTGCACTTTGGATGTGAACCTTCGACCCTAACTGCCTCCTCTAAGTATAAAAAAGCCTCTGCACTCTCTTCCTTTGAAAAAGCATTGCATTCAGACAGCCATAATCTGTCCTTCAAAATATCTGTCCAAATAATTCCAAGTGTGAAATTAAACACATGCTTTGAAAATTAGACCCAAGTTAAAATACAGTGCACTGGAAATATTATTTATAGCCATCTTTAACATATTTAACATTAAATTCACAGTGAGACCAAGATCTCTTTCAAAGACATACATGAGGGCAATAATCATTCACAAAAAGGCATAGAGAAAAGCAACATAACACTTTAAAGACACAGTTTGAGTCACAAAAAAAGAAAGAAACCAATACCTCAAGCTGTGTAAAGATATAGCTTAAAGCCCCTTAAAGTGAAATCCAAAATGTTTGTCTCAACACATTAGATATGTTGGAATAAGGTTGCAGTAGACATATAAAAAAATACTGAGATCTAAGTGTGACTGAATTTGGATTTAGACCCTTGGAAAGTTATTTACCTCTTTCCTGGCTAGGTTTAATTTTAGACTAGGTTTAATAGGTTTCATTCTCAGGCATGGTGGACTACAACTTATTATAAGTATCATAACCATAGACTGTAGAAAGAATTAGACAAACCCTGTGTGACGTCAGCCATCTGCTTACTGAAGGCAGACTCAAACAGCTCTTGAAGCCAATCCACGGAGGCTTCCATATTGAAATTGCGGTCTCAACCGAACTTTGGATCAACCTAACGGCCCACCTACTAACCGTAAACTAGCTTATTTCTAGTGTAAGACGGTACTTCTTGTTTTCCTGCAGCCAGCCTCAAGTGGACACTCGCGGTATTGTAATAGTTTGCACTTACACATTGGCTTCATTTTTCAGGACCAAAGGTTGCCGCTTGATCATAATAGGAAGATTTGTGCCAGAAAACAGTAAATTGAATCCCCAACTTCTGTCTCCCTGCTGGCACCAAGCCAGGCGGCTGTGCTCTGAAAGATTTTTTTCAATTTGAGAGGATCATATTCCACACAAGTGGGTGTGGCTTCAGCTCCTTCAACCAACACGCCCGCACCTGCCTCATTTTTCATGATTTTTAAGCTTAATTTTGTAAACTTAGAGATGTTTTTCATGACTGAAATTTGTCCTGGTGGTTCATAACACAGCCTGTCATAAAACAAACCTAAAATAAAGCTTTGATTTTAATCTATATTTCATTTTATTTTAATGTCTTAATTTTATCATTTTACAGAGACTTCAAGATTTAAGTTCAGTGGCTTTCACATGAAGTTTTTTGCAAACTTAATGGCTTTAAGCTCTCATGTGACTGCACTGAGGAGAGGCGTCCATGTAGCAGCTGCAACAAGCCCAGATTTCAGTGCATCAGAAATATTTCTGAAGCCTTCCCAAGATCCATGCCTTGCATCCTGTCTGAACTCTGCAGGCAGTACCTTTGGTTTTTGCTCCCATATGCATTGTCAGCTGTGAGGCCCTCTAGAAAGAGGTGTGTGCTTTTCCAGATCATGTCCAGTCAATCTAATTTGCGAACTCCAGTCAAGGTGTTGAAACATCTCAGCAAAGATTATAAGAAATGGGAGGAATCTGAGCTAAATTTGAAGTTTATTTGTGATGTGATATGTGATATTTCAGTTTTTTGTGTTTCGTAAATTTGATAAACTTCTGTTTTAACTTTGTGTTTAGGGGATATCTAGTATAGGTTAATGCAAACTGCTGCATCAGGCTGCAACATAAGAAAATTGACAAAGCTAAGGGGCTCTGAATATATTCTGAATGCACTGTTTGTAGAGCAAAAGAAGGTACTTTTGAAAATACTTACTTTGGAGCATCCTGAACCATTTCAGAATAATAGAAACTTATATAATCAATCCTGATGCGAATCAATATTTTCCAACAAATTAACAATACCTCTAAAATGCATTACTCATTGTGAATCTGTATCCTGAATGCGTAAATAATGTTTTTTCAGCGTTGATATCTGACACCTACCCTGTGGCAGCAAACTCAGGTATTATAATAACTATTCAGTAATCAAATAATTAGTCAAAATAATCCTAATCTTGTTTGCTTTGTCATACAGAAGCATTACTATCAGTTTATTTCTATAACCAGTAAAAATGGTTTCACAGTAGCTTTTAAAAGGATCTCAGTCCCAAAACTGAGTCCTACAAACATTAGTATTAACACCGGGAATATCTGAGTTTTAATTTTTTATAAGGATACTGCTTGGGGATTTGTAATCTTTTGTTATTTTAAACCAAACTGATATTGCTCAGAACCACAGACTACACGCTTTGGTGAAAAAATAGGAAAAAAAATGTGAATATTTCTCTGCTGAAGTTTGATTTCTGCTTCCCTGTGTTATTCATCTCCTCTGATAAAATGTAGCACAGCTTTCCTGTCATATCTTACCTGTGCTGCCTATTTATACTACCATGCCAAGCTGGAGTAAATTTTCATAAAGCTTATCTCCCACTATATAATACGTAATGACTATAAAGAGAGTGTGAGGGGATGTGCGTCAGACTCTGATAAATGTGATCAATCCTCTGCCGTTGAGTGTATTTTAAGACTATCTCGAGTTTTACGCTCAGTCCCATTAAAGCCAGCTCAGTGCTGCTGATTTGACCTTCAGTTCTTCTGTGATGGGCTGGAAATCCAGAGTTAAAGTGACATCTAGCTGGCATTCCCTGACAGCAGATGAGGAGGAGGTTCAGATGTGCACTAGTGAGAGAGATATTAAACCCTAAGAAGGCACACTGACAGCTCCTCTACTCCTCTGTTTCCTGTTCTTCATCATCACTCATCTTCTCCTGCGTTGTTTTCCTTTCTCACTCTGTCATCTGACACTTAACCGCTCAACAGGAAGCTTTCTGTCGAGGGGGTTACCATTAAATTGCTTTTTTAGCACGCAGTTATATAAAACATGCATACATGTTTACACAAGCAATGCAGCGTGCAAAACACATTTCTAATGTTTCAGACCAGTGGGAGCTTTGGATCAGAGGAGATCAAACGCAGGGAGCGTGTGAATGTCAACATTTATGAGGAGTTAAATCAAATCATTTTGGCGCTCTGTTTTGCCACTAGCTATTTCTGAGTGAAACTTTCTTTTGCCTGCTGAACAAAGAGCATCTTTTTGTGTAGATGGGGGTCTGCTAATTGTAATTCAGCTGGCTTCATTCTGATTTATTCACCAACAGCTGTGCACAGACAGGGGTTTAATGGGGAATAAAACCCTTTAAATCTTTTTAATTTCTTTATAACCCACCAAGTATATTTGTGTTCTCTGAATTTATAGCAACGAGAAGTCTGCATGAAAGTGTCACTTATGAAACAAACACTTAATAAAACAAGTCCAAGTCATTTTGGCCCTGCTTCTCTTTTTAATTAAAGAAACAGCGCCACTCAGGCTCCCAATAGCCTGTAAACAGTCAGTTTGGGAAGTAAAATAGTCTGTACCCTGGAAATCAAAGTATCGAAACAGATAAATGTAGTGTTTTTGTCTATGTGTGTTTACACAGTTTAAAATTCAGAGTCATGTTTTTATTACTCCAGTCTTGTTGTGTCAAAAATCTCTGAATATTCTGGGGCTGAGCGGCATGTGTGAATGAAAATGGGTAATTATTTTTATTCCAGTGTTACCCAGAATTCATCCTGCCCACACTAGGGGGAAATTTTCAGGTGACTTTGGGGAAAGCTGGAAATTATTGTAAAAATTAACGAGCTGACAATTACACAACCAGTGTGTTAGTGTCAGCCATTATGGCCCTGCTCTATTAAATCACAATGAGTAGTTTTAGTAGAGACTTGACTCTACGTATGTCATGATTCCATTCGTCTCATTCTTGCAGTCACGATTCGATTTGGAATCCTTTTTTTGACTCAAACCAATTCCCAATTCACAACACATTCCCTGTTTCTCATAAAGAGGGGATTATTTCAGCATCTCCTCCAGTCTGCTGTGCATCAAGGCTCTGACAACACAAATTCAGCCAGATTTTAGCCCGACTGCATCGTCACAGATTATCAAATGTCAGAGCCGATTAACAGTGTCAGGAACGACAAACGCTCTTATACTGTGAAGTGGTCAACACGTTCAAGATGTAGATACATGTATAACCATACAGTTTAACAAGACTGGCATGTCAGAATTTTCCTCGCATTAACGTCTGGTTTGAAACTCTGTACAACCCTGTCGTCAATAAATATCCTGACACCTACCAATAAGAGAGTATTTGCTCCTTATCTCTGTATCATCATTTACCAGAGTGACTTACACGAGTCACCGCTTTTTCTTCCTTGTGGGATTTATGTCTAAATACGGTAAAGCCGTATGTATTAGGGAGGCTAACTTGGCTAATTTTCTTTATGCTATTACATTCATATCTCAAGTTCTGTTTGAAGGAGAGCTGGTCCATATTGTCCTCCTCTTTTACATTGGAGAGAGTCCATAATTGTTTCTTGTTTTATTTTCCCTTTTCAGAGCAAAAGACTGCTAGTATCATATGGAGCACTTCTGTTGTAGCTATCATTCACTCTCTCTGACCCCCTCCCCACCACCAACCTTTGCAGAGAGCAGTCAGGATCCCACTTGTAGTGTTTCTATAGACTTGAGAGGGAGCGATGTTCCAGGCCGTACAATTCCCCGGCGAATCATGGCACGGTCGCTGTATATGGAAATTGGAGCTAAGCTGGAGTTCTGCAGGTAGGAATATTTTCTACTCATCTTGTTTCCTTTATTATAGGTGGAGCATTACAAAGTTATACATGTTGTCTTAATGGTCATCTAAGACATTGTCTGACAGTTTAAAAAGGAAAAATGCCTCAGAGTTGAGGATTCTGCTCAGGGCTCTGGTCTCACTGTGGGATTGTGTGCAGTATTACAACCAAAATACCAGGCATGCCAGAAATCCATCCGACTAGTGGAGAGCAGCTTGTCTGGCTGGGGTCGGGTTGTGTTTGTCCGTTGTATCCCCACTTCAGTGGTGGGTAGAGTCCACAGTTACAGTACTCAAGTAAAAGTACTGTTAGTTAACAATAATAATTACTCAAGTAGAAGTAAAACTACTCATAAAAATAAGTACATGAGTAAGAGCAAATAAGTACCTCATTAAAAAACTACTCAAAGAGGAGTAATTTCATTTTGTGCAGTTTTTTAAGACGTATTGCATTACAACATATTATTCAGGGGAAGTAATGTAAACTGTACATTGTCATAAACAAAGTAGCATAACTTGCCAAAATAGTTACAAGAAATAAAAAATGTAACTTAATACATAAAGCAGCAGTCAAGTTATGTTTGTTAACCACAATTATGAGATGAAAAATTCAATATAATGAGAAAAAACAGACTCTTTCTCTTGCATTCCATTGCATCTCTTACTTTTTATTCACATTATATTTATTTTATCATGTATTAATGATTTTCGGCTAATATTTATGAAATCAATTTTATGAATTGTCCTCATTTCTGACTTTTGGCCCTTTTTTAATTTAATTTTTACTTTTCAGCACCAATTCATGAATTTTTATCCTGATTATCACTTAACAAATTTGGCAAGCCAAACTGAAACTTATTAAACCAAAGACAACTTTGGCCCACTAGCCCTACCATATAACCATGTTAGGTGTAATCGCTGATATAAGAGATATGCTACATACACATGATAATAGTATCACCTACTGCATAACATTAAATAATGCCATGTAAATTCACATTTGTGGCAGAGTTTCATAGGTGGTTTGACACATGACGTCATTTGTCACTGACACAGCTGTGTCTTTGCAGTCTGCGAGTTAAAACAGAGATTTGAACTTATATGTTTAGCTAACTAGCAGTGCTTTCTTAGATTTGACGTGCTATTTTTGAAGCTTAAGATTTCCACCATTTTAGGTAGACACAGTAGACAGCGCATTATGCAGCTGTTGTTCCTCATGGTTTGAAAGGCAAAGAGAGTCTTGATGTTAGACCAGGGATGAACATGATCCTCTGAAGGAGACGCAGGTATCACATCTTCAACCATTATCTCCAACTGTTGATAGTTAAGGGGGAGGGGTCACTCCTCCGTTTACTCTGTGGTGCTGAGGATTTTACCTCACGCTGCTGTGAGAGCTCAGCTGAGTGTAAATAATACTTAATGAAAACAAATTATAGACAAGTAAAAGCAGCGACCAGTGCATGCCCAATGTAACGGAGTGAAAGTATCATTTTTTCATCACAAATTTAACGAGGCAGGAGTAAAAGTACTCTGCTCAATAACTACTCTCAGAAGTAGGATTTTAAAAATAAACTACTCAAGTACATGCAACGGAGTAAATGTAACGCGTTACTACCCACCTCTGCCCCCTGTACTCTGAACAACAAATGATGCATGATCCTGCTGACAGATGGTGCAACTTCTAAGTGAGTCATGCAACTCAAAATGTGTAATTGTGTGAAATTTGCACAAAGTACACCCTCCTTTAGACAAAACACTTGACCTGCACTGTGGGTCTAAATAAAAAAAAACATAAATAATTAGTCCATAAACAATTAGTCATTCTTGTGCTAACCTCCAAGGATGACAGTGTGTAACCGGTTGCACGTCCAACACGTGCTTTGCTACCCATCTGCCTGGAGCACCAAGCTGACATGCCCTATGACAGCATCCGTGTCCTGTGCTCGTTTACAGTCATGTGATGAACACACAGTAGTCAGAGCAGTCTGTCCTCTGGTTCAGGGCTGTAGTATGTGGTGAGAAAACAAACTGTCCAGTTTTTATTTTGCATGAAGCATCAAACAGGTGGCAGCATAACATGCATGTGCTTGACATTTCATGTCCTGGGATGTCAAGTGTAAAACATATGGGATGGTTAAGCCATGTACAGAGCAGACTAACTGTAAACAGCTTCACCACGTACCTTATTAGGCTGTATCTTCACATCTTCAGTTTTAAAAGTGCCTCTGTATCCTTTGACAGCGCAGTTATGATCAGCCCATTCCAAAGCAAACCTGAATGGTACAAAACATGAAAAAGAAATGATTGAAGCTCCCAAAAACCATTTAAACTGACATCATTCAAATGAAATAACAGGGACAGTGCTGATTGGCTTTAATGGTTTTTCATCAGCTAGCTGTAATTTGGGTGAAAACAACTTCCCAAAATTGCCACTTTCTGAAAATAGAAGCTCATAGAAGGTGAAACTTCTTTGAAACAAGACCTGGCAGACAGAATAAAGCCGGTCAACTCGTGTGCACATGAGAGACATGGCCACTTATCCAAAATATTAGTGTGCTGTGTCCTGTGTGCTGGGAGTCCACTGGGAAATTATATGACTTGTTTATTGACCATTTGTTCTGTTGTGAAGGACAAAAGGTCTTCCACTCCACGCAGGGTGATTCATGAGCTCTGTCTCTCTTTCTCCATAACAAAGGGCTGCTGTTGCTCTGTGAATGAACATACTATTGATGTTTATACTTCTATAAAACGGTGGGCATGTTATTTACACAAAACGGACGGAGTGCGATGATCACATAATGAATTTACCCTGGAAAGAAACCCATTCATTATGGGAATTGTTTCAGTTTAGCCCGTGCAGAGGCTCGGCTCTGTGCTTTGAAACAGTTTGCATTGCTTTTGAGCAGGACTGTTTAATACATAATTAGTTTTACTATTTTGTTTTCCACCAACTCCTTAGGGAAATATGTGGCTTTTTAGCAGCTGTATGCTCACAGCTAACTTTGTTTACTGTGTGCCATAGGGCAGGTATTTTACAGTGGACTGTTTTTACAAAAACGAAATAAAAGTGAACATGGTCACTTGAAAGGAGTTGGACTGCTGTTTCTGAGCTTTAATTTGGACACTGTCGTCATTTCTACACCCATAAAGCAACCATTTATGGAGCAAACAGTTGAGTTGGAGAAGGGTGAGGGATTGGCAAAGAGCGATCTCTCCAACAAGCAAAGTGAGCAAAAAAATGATAAACTGGAAACTAGAACACTGCCCCCCATGTACTCACCCCCTAAAGGAAATGAGAGAAAAACTGATGAGCTAACAAACTGAGTATTATAAGTGTGGCACCTGAAAACCTGCCAGTTAGAGCAAAAATGTTAATGAATTTACACCAGAATGAAAGCATCCCAAAAGGAGAACACTTTTCTAGGATGTCTGTTTTAACGAATCATTAGTGAATCAAATCATAGCTTGTGAATCAAGATTCGAATCCAATTGTCTTAATTTTTTATAATCTCATTTTATCAACTGTTGCTTATTCTGAAACATGTTTTAGGCTTTGATCACTTTAATCTACACCTTCTCTTGGACCCCCACACACATCTACCTCTGCTCCCCTCCCTTCTGTCACACCTGTCTGTGTGATTTTTTTAACCATTCTTAGCAGCCTTAATAAAAGGCTATATTTACAACTCATGAAATGTTTCTTGAGGATCCTTGGCCCACTCAAGGACAAGCCTCATCCATAATGTAAAACATACCGAAATGTTTCAAACATTTCAGGATGCAGAGTGCATGACACTACATGCATGCAAATGGGTGCACAAGGAGGAAAAAAAAAAGAAATTATGGACGAGTTTATCAATCGCGAAAGATGATCTAATATCGGCAACTACAGCCTACCTGGATAGGTTGTGCACGGGTGGGCTTGCAGCCTTATTTGAGGGACGCTAAGTTGACACACAGTAACCTCTGCTCACACCTGTCCAATTGGATGAGTTTGTGTGAGGAGAGTGAAATTATGCTCTAAAGATCCAAAACCTACACAACGGCACTCATCTGCCGTGACCCATTATCATTTCCTCAACCATGCAGATGTTTATAACGTGACATGTGGGAGCACTGCAAAAAATAATTGTCAAGTCATAATTCCATGCGGGATTTTACCGCATTATGAGAACAAGACTTGCAGGACTACCATATTTTGTGTGCAATTCCCGCAACCCCGCAGCCAAATTTAGGCCTTGATATTCGCTTTTCGAGTCACGAGTTTCAACATTCAAAGCGCGTATCAGAATCATTCTATCAAAATAAATGTTTGTTGCTTTGCATTATGACTAAAAATCGAATCTGAAGACCAGCACTGACAGTATGATATTATAGCTGACAGAGACAGCAGAAGTGTAGGAGTGAGTGGGTGTGTCTTATCCCTTCTTCCTGAGTAAGAGGTTTATTGGCTACTCTTTTTTAATTAAGAGTCAATGGGCCTTATTTTTTCAGTCATCTAGTTCCTTGGTTCCCAGCCTGGGGTCCGGACCCCCTTGGGGGGGCGCAAAGATTTAAGGGGAGGTGTGAGTGTCTGTCTGGTAATAAAACTTGTGTTTTTGCCTATTTTGTTTGGCTTTAAATGATGAAAACAATTCAAACTGATGTATATTTTTGACAGCCATTAGTCACATTTTTTTTTGTTGGTCATGGGTGGCCACAGCTCTCCTTAGATATGTGAAGGGGGGGCTCAATGGAAAAAGTTTGGGAATCACTGATCTAGTTTACCTCTGGGCTTTTTAGAGAGTTTCACTGAAAGGCTGTCCACCACTGCCTGTGAACTTTGATTTAAACAGTTAAGGTTCAGGTCAGAAAACTCAACTATAAAAAAATATGGATTTTAAACACTTTCATTAAAGTAGAAGCAAAGTCTTACGTGTACTTTGGACATTTTTCTGCTTCCTCAGCTGATTGAAAGTTTTAAAAAATAGACTCAGTCCACAGTCTGATATATTAAAAAGTCTGAGGTATAATCTTGAAGGGAAATATCTGAGGCTGACAGTAACATTTGTCTGTTGCGTCCCCTTCTGTGTGGGTGTGACTGTTTGCTGACACACGTGTCCATGAATGTGCATGTGGCGCATCTGTGTGTGTGCTCTTCTGTGCAAATGATGACATCACCTGCATGCAAGGTCTTTCACACACATCCCCATTTGGCCGCACACAAAGGCATGCACACTTCAAAGGCGTGGGGTTTGAATCAAACACAGTGGGTGCAGGTAGGTGGTGAATGTACACAACTCTCACCATGGCTGCTCTCCCTTCATCTGTGCTGCTTTTCATGTCTGTGCTTGCAGGAGCCACATTCACTACAACACTTGAATCTTAATGTGAATAAATGAGCTGGAATCAAATGAAACTGTGGTTGAGATAAATCAGATGTCAGAGTTCAGTGCGGAGCGGTGCTTGACATGTGCTGTTGGTCATGAAAACTATTTGATTCACACATGAACGAGTGGGACAAAGTGTGTAAAAAAACACCCTCTACGGACCTTTGGTGCTGATGGCCTTTAAAATCATTACCAGTGCAATCAAAACTGTTTATTGCATCCAAGGAGCAAAGATCTCATCATATCTAATAAACTGCAAAAAAACATAAATTTATAAAGTTAAAGTTTTAAGTGGTCTACACATTAATGCAGGGGTAAGTGCTAGGATGGGATGGGTCAGCTGCCTGATTTGGCTATGGCAGCTGCGCTTTTACAGGCACCTGGCCTGCTTTTATGGGCCTGATCCAGCTCACCACATTCTGGGTGCTCCGGAACCGGTGAGCTGGTCCAGATGAAAAAGGCAATCCCGTACGTCATGGAGGGGGTAGCTGGGAGGATACCTGGAGAAATGGGGCATGGGTCTGGCGCAGGCCTGGACGATGGCCATCTGTAGGCCAGAGCAGTACAGGACCAAGGTTGACAAAGCAAACTGCCGAACCGGCATACACTCCCATACAGTGTTGCCAGGTACTGCTGATAGTTTCCAGCCCAAAACTTGTCCAAAAACCGCCAGAATGCACAAAAAACGCCCAATAATCAATAATTAGTGCCTTTTCTTTTGACGAACATATAAAACTCCATAAAAGTCCACTGACAGCTTAAGCACACCAAAAATAACTCCTAAATGGACAAGCAACAACAGTCAACCATCACAACATACTGATTTCAGGTGCATGACCACCACCTGCATCTCTATTCCTCAAAAAAACGGCAGAATTACGAAGCTCAACTAGATAAAATTAATATGTATATTTAATATCATCGATACAGAAACTGGTTAGGGTTATACAAACACTCCACTTTCAGAGAGATTAATAGACTTATCACAATTATCATAATTTACAGGGGACAAACATGATTGTATTAGCTCACCTTTAGATGCTGGGGGTTGCTCCTTTAACACACCGATGAAGAGCACAGAAACATCTGATGTGTTCAACACAACAGCATGAGGCTAATTCATAACTCCTCTCACCAGAATGTTTTGCTAGCCATAATGTATAATACTGAAGCGTTCAACTTTTTGTTCATTTTATCAGGTCCCTACTCTTCCTATACAACAGGACGATTTCCAGCTTTGTGTAAGCTTTCGCTAACTCAGTGCAGGCTACTGTGGGCCGTAGCCAACGCCAAAAACAACTAAATTTGCCGTCTTTATCGGTTCCCGAGAGTTTAATTCTCTTGCAGACACGCACGCACACACATAAAAACACACACGGCACGACGTGCACAAAACTATCTCTCGCTCGCGCACGCTCTCTCCCAATCACATCACGCCTCCCTCCATTAAACTCTACAGGATACTCAGAGTGACTGACAGGCTTCAGAGGCGCTGCTGTAAGTTTGATACGTTCACTGACATCAAGGAGAACTCCCTTTCTGTCATAACTGTCCTTTTACTTAACTAAACAAAACAATTAAGAATGTAAACCAGTCTGTTAAGATGCAGTCAAAAACCCGCCTAACTTAAGGAAAACCAGCCCAAATTATATCAACCCGCCCAAGCCCATTTTTACCCGCACAAGTGGCCGGAAAACCGCCCAAACTGGCATCACTGCTCCCATACCTGACCCTGCGACGCTAAGAAGGATAGAAAGTATAGATAATAGGTGGAGTGATGAAACATTTTAGGATAACAATGTTGGAAACACTACACCAATTAGTAACACTCACAATAGGTTGTCATGTCACAGCAAAGACTCCAGATGGAGGCAGGAAATGATTTCTGTAGAGAGAAGTACTATCAAAATGTCAAAGATTTATGCTGTTTGCAACTGTGCCAACCATTCAAACTGCAAAAAAATAAACCAATCTTACGCTACTTTTGTGTCCATAAAGACACAAAAGTAGTGTAAGGTAAGCTAAGGTGGTTCAGTTATTCATATGTCCATAATTTATGAAATATATGCTGCTTTCCTGATTGGCCAACTTCTGCATAGTTTTTTGATATGCAATATCAGTCCTGTTTTATCTCTGTAATTCCAGTAAACACATTTTCTAAGCTGCATGGTGGCGAAAACCTGGACAATATTATCCTCTCCTCAGTGGCTACAGGTAGTTTATCAGCTTTTAACCCATCTGTTCAAAAGTGCAGTTCCTTGCTTTGGACCCTAGGGGGCGTTGTCCGTATATTGACGGATAAACCGTCATCAGTCACATAGGTATGTGGAAACAAGGCGTAATGTTTAACAACAAACTTTTAGCAAAGTTTTCACAACTATCACAAATCACTATCAGAAGTTTACCAAATCTCAGTACTGTTACTCAAGTCAAAATTTCTCACTGTCTGAACAAACACAGTCCACAATTCACAAAACTCTAAAGGTTTGCAAAACACACAGAGCCACTGGCTTCTTTTTAAGTGGCTGGTGAAGGGGCCACAGATTTTGTAATGTCTAATTTCTCCTAGACTGAGGACGTAACATAATTTGGGGGCTCATCTGGGATTAATCCATTAAAGGATTCTCAGTTATTAAAGTTTTTTGTTATGAGGTAAGGTTGTTAAAGTGAAATGTGTGTGTATGGATTCAGTTTGCTGAGTAAGTTTGGAATGTCTGTGGCCGTAACACTGCCCCCTACCTGACTTCCAGGTCAATAAGACCAAGTGACTCCAACCAACCTTAAGCTAAATGCTAATGATAAGTGCTTCTTTAAAGCTGGATAAAATTGCAGCTTAAGAATTACCATTTTGCTCCAACTCCCTGTGGCTGTCCAAGTCACACGGTCCTTCAATTTTATTCTTGAAGCCTGACTTTACGTCCCTGTGGGACCTGAAGGTCGAAGGCGAAGGGGTGAGCGTCCCCTTCTGCTTTCCTTCTCCTCTGTCCCCTCCACCTCCTCTTCCTCCTCTCCCACACCTGTCTCCTCACTTCACCCATGGGACGTGCTGAAGGTGAGAGAGGGTCACACACCTTAAACGCATGGCCAACTCTGTGTCTATTTGAAAAAAGTCTACAGTGTGCTATGCGCTCAGGCTAAATTCCACTCTAAAACAAAAATCTAAAGGCTGAATGATGCATGAAAGCAATAATTCTTTTAAAATGACCAAAATGAAGCCTTCACTCTGACACGCTTTTTACGCTCTCTTTGATTTTTTTGGTCAGCCCACAGAGCAGATTTAATCACTCAATGTTTTGTGTCTTTAAAAATGTAATTCTGTAGAAAAACATGAGCATACTGCTAGACTTATTTGCTTTTTTAATATAATTTTTATTGACTCTGCTTACTTTCATTAAACTTCGATATCTTACTGTACTTTTGAAACGAGAGTTTGAAGTTAAAAAGTTTTCAGTTGTAACATTAATCACTGTAAGCATTTTAATAATAATAAAACTCCCCATCCAACCCTGCTCATTCCTCCACATTCATCTCCTCACATTCTGTCTGTTTCTTATTAAAGTCCTAATGAGATGTGATTGATGACAGAATTCCTTTTGATTAAGAAGAGCTGTGACAGAGACGGTGATGTTTTGTGGAGTGGAGAAATGTCACGATGATGCCTTTAATGGGTTATTTTCAAATCGTTGCCGTGAATTACAAGACTGCAAATAATTTAATATGCCTAGCCAGTAACATTGTTGTAATAAGCCATCTAAAACAATTTATTGGATGTTCTCCTACAATAATTCATGAGGGTCATGCATGTTTAATGAACAATCAATCAAACTCAAACACCAGCAGGCTGGGTAATGAGGGTCTATAGGGAGAAGTGAGGCCTATATACGCTCAGAGATACTGTAGGACAAACATGGTTAGATTACTTTAAACATGCCACACTCTATCTGTGCAGGTGTGGGTTTCCCTGCATCTGTCCATGTGTGGGAGTGTTTCACCGTCACTTACAGAGAGCCAGAGTGCATTTGCATGAGTCACGTATTCTGCTGGAAACTCTGACATTTCTGACATTCGTCCACAATTACATCCAAGACAGCTGTATTTATAAGGTAGGCGGAGAAGGTAGATCACATCTCCATCCACATGGATGCATTTGCACACACAGCACAATTCTGAATAGTAATGAGATGAAGACGAACAGCTCTGAGAGACAATTAATGCGGTGATGCAAAGTGATGCTTTGAGCTAAATGATGCCATCGGTGTGCTAACTGCAGAAAATTATTAGGTGCTTTGTAATTTGTGTTTACTCCCAGACAGTAGCTTTCATGAGGAAGTATTTGTCTCTAAAAACATCTGCTCTAAAGTAAAGCTAGCAATCCAAATGAAACATTTAAACTTGAGAAACAAATCTGCTTTACACTGTGTATAAAGCCAACCAGAAGGACACTTGATCATTTGTCCACAAGAGGGGCATCCTAGGGGGCAATTAATCATGTCCAGTCCACTGAGAGGACACCCTGAAGGGCACTTCATAACATTTTATGTACCATAGAGTGCATCCTAAGAGGCACTAGCTCCACCAGTAGTCAACAGCACCCACAATACTGGTAAACTGACCTGCATTAGAACAGAGAACCAAATAAGGTGTTGTCTCCTTTTTCCATCCACTTTCTCTCTCTCTCTCTCAAGCTATTAAAAAAATAATCATAATCAACTATTATCATACAATATCTGACAATGTAATGTTCTGTGCAATTAAGAAAAGATTAAGGTAAATTTACTTACTTTATATATTTACAGTGCATTCAGAAAGTTTTCAGACCCCCTTCACTTTTTTCAGTTTTGTTACGTTGCAGCATGATGCTACGTTAGAAATAAAAAAAATCTCATTAATCTAAACTCAGTACCCCATCAGGAAAAAGTTCAAAGGGAATTGTATTATTATTCATTTTAAATTTATTAAAAATAAAAAACTGAAATACCACAGTGACATAAATATTAAGACCCTTGGCACAACACTTGAACTACTGCTTTTTGTCTTCCCTTTTGCCTTTCCTGGGATGTTTCTACACCTTGATTGTAGTCCACCTGTGGTAAATGGAATTGCTCAGAGTTTGCAAAATGCTCCATGCAAAAGCAAAGCGTGCTTTCATGTGTTTTGTACTGAGAGGCTTCCATCTAGCCACTCTGCCATAAAGTCTGTCAGTGAAGGGCTGCAGTGATGGCTGTCTCTCTGGAACTTTGTCACACATCCTCACAGGACCTCTGGAGCTCAGTTAGAGTGACCGTCAGGGTCTTGGTCACCTCTCTTACTAAGGCCCCTCTCCCCAGATTGCCAGTTTGGTGGGGCAACCAGCTCTTGGAAGAGTCCTGGTTGTGCCACACTTCTTCATCTGAGAATAATGGAGGCCACTGTGCTCTTGGGAATCTTCCATTCAGCAGATTTTTTTCTAGCTTTCCACAGATCTGTGCCTTGCAACAATCCTGTCTCTGAGCTCTGCAGGCAGTTCATTTGACCTCATGGCTTGGTTTTTGTTCTGATATGCATTACCATTGCATAGCCAGTAACATATTATTATTGTTAGGTTTCTCATCTTGTGTATTTTTTTTTTTTTTCAACAAATTCAAGCAACAAATTATTCTATATTACAACCTACATTTAGTCAGGAACAATTCCCATCATACATTTAAACATTTTATTGCAAAATGGATCTACTACAGTTTTACTTGGCGGAGAAAGCTCTGCTCTAGAGATGTTCTCTGGGTTAGTCAAGCAGCATGCTTTGACTTTCCAGGGAGTGCGTTGCTGGAAACCCCCATATGGATAGGTACACTTTCGACAATGTGCAAACAATGAAATTATTCAGAAGCAACTAATCCGTAGTAGCATGAATCTGAGTATGAGGGTGCAGGTAGCTTTATGCTATAAAGGAGGAGGCTGGGGTGGAGGAGGTGAATCTTTGTCAGCAGCAGCACGGTGCATCAGTGTTAATGCAAGCAGGGATTTGTGAGCAGTATGTCATCTTTAAATGGACCACTGTGTTGAGAGAAAGTGCTGTGATTAGCTGTGGGAGCTGGGAGGAAATAATTGGTGTCAGCTGGCTATCAGCCTAAGCTAGGCTATCTATCTGCTGCTGCAAAAAAATGAATGTATTAAACTAGTACTTTGACGTGTTTTAAGTTAAAGCAATATTGCAATGTCCGCAATTTGTAAATTGCAGCATGCCATATTGCGATTTAATCTCATTTGCGATTAATTGCCCAGCCCTACTGGTGACCAGTCCAGTGTGTACCTCGCCTGCCACCCAATGACAGCTGGGAGAGGTTCACACGACCCCCAACAGGATAAGCAGTGTAGAACATGGATGGACAGGTAGACTCCAATTAAGGTGTGAAAACATCTCAGCAATAATCAAGAGAGGCTAAATTTCAAGTGGTGTTGCAAAGGGTCTTAATACTTATGTCATACACTTAGTCATGATGAAAAACATGAATTTAAATGACTTTAGAATCGGGCTGCAACATAACAAATGTGAAAAAAGTGAAGGGGGTCTGAATACTTTGTGAATGCACTGTATATCAGTTTCACAATAAAAAAAGTCGGTTTCAAGATAATAATTTGAATAAAAGTTTTGACTAAGATGTAAAGACTTTTAATTGACTTTAACTGAAATAAAATGTTTTGAGTTTTTGTTGACAAAAATGCACTGAAACTATAAAGGTTAAAAAACTAAAATTTTACAAAATTATTGAACATTTTGAACTTAAAGACTATCCCTGTGTCCGAAATCACTCCCTATTCACTGTAAGTGCACTATATAGTGAATGTGCCGTTTTGTAGTGGTGTCCGAATTCTGAGTGAGCATTGTTATTCACTATATAGTGCACTCATTCTATCCTGCAATGCATTTTGAAAAGTAGTGAACAACTGGTGGTCACTAGCCCAGCAATATTTACCATCATGCACGGCGGTTGCTGCTCTCAAACATAACAGACGAATGAGAGGAGCATAGGAACACATGTAAAAACTTTATTTAACAAATGTACTTTTTTGTTTATTGGTTTTAACCAAATCTGTCAGAAACTGTTAAGGATTTAAAACGAAGTAACTCTGAGGGTTACAAGAAATGAGACCATCAACTTTATGCAAAAATAGATTACAAAGACACAAGCTTTTTTATCTCCAATTATTTTTATTTTTGGGGGGGAAATACATCACATTTAGTGTCAATTTTCAGTGAAATTCTACCGTTAATTTTGATCCTCAGCCGTTGTCATCAAAATCTACGAGCCGTTGTTGCTAAACATTTGAATTGTGACACGGCGATGGCATCATTGCTCGTGGCTGGAGTAGTGTCCGAAATCATTTTTGTGTCTTGCAGTTGGGTCCACTATATAGCCCACTATATGCTGCTCAGGGAGTAGGGAACGAGTGAGTGGTTTCTGACAAAGGCTATGACTAAAAATTCAATAGCCGTCAAACTAAACATTGCGTTGACATTGATGGAATTAACATGGGTAATGCAACGGTAGTTTGACCTCACTCAAAATATCAGGCTACTCCCTCAGCCTCTCATTTCATTTAATCCGTAATGAAATCAATTCAAATTTGATTTTTGTATTAGTCCTCGGGATTCTCAGCCTTTTTTAATACAAATTTGTGAGGCTTCAAGGTAAAAGGTTGAGCTCTGTAGGGATCTGTAAGTGTGTCATCCTCTGAAAACCTTGCAATTCTGTACAAATTTCTGTCAGTTCATTCAGAACAATTTGAGATAATTTGAGAAATAGTTTACATTTTTACTTGTCAGCGGAGCAAGAAAAAAAATAATAAAAAAACTGATAATGAATCAGCAGCATTAACGTCTCAACCAATAAAACAATCCAGAGAATACATCTGAGGGCACTGAAAAATTAAATGGCACCAATAACACCATTTTTTTGTCATTTACTCCATGTAAAACTTCTTAACAGCTAATAGGACTGCCTCCAAAGGAAAGACAGAGGGTGTTTTAAGTAAATACTGTTGCATGCAGTGATTGTTCTGCTCTTGTTTCTGTGCTTTTCTCTTCTTTCTCTTGTATTCACTAGAGGTGCTGCTCTCTTTCACTGATAGAAGGCGATTAGGCTCACCTGTGTCCAATTGCCAATCATGGAGGGCAAATAAGAGCAGGACAGAGAGGCAGTCAGAGCCACTGAGCCACTGATGTTGAGCTGTACTATTGTTTACTCCTTCTGTTGGGCCATGGCGATTTTAAGGCTTCGGGTTTTTTATAGGTAATATCTACCACCCAACATTAAAGCACAATTCAATTATTTCATGTTAGTGAGGAGTTTACTGCTCACTGTTGATTGATATGTCATACTGACTCAGGGTTTAGGGTGTAGACTTTAGTCAGCTAATCAAAATGCTTTGACAAATTTGCATACAATTCGGAGCTAAAGATTATTAGATTATCTTGTGGTCAAGAACAGTATTTGGTAGCATTACTTTGGAAAAAACTCATTAGAGTACCATGTTATACGAAGAAAAATTGTTACTTTACTAACTAAAACCAACATGTTAACAACACCCCCCCACCCACACACACACACACACACACCCACCCCCCCCCACAGACACACACACACACACACACACACACACCCATGGTCACATACAGACACAGATATTCAACACACTTGACTCTAAATGCCACATTATGTTATTAGTCCCCTCCCAGGTCTGTTTAGTGTTGTCTTAGCGGCTTCAGGTATTCACACTTCTTTTTTTGTCTTTTTTTTTTTTTTTTTAATTTATTAATTTATTTTTTTTAATGTTTGTATCTTGTTTCTTACTATTCTGTTCCATTATGGTTTGTATTGTCTTGCATCACGAAAGAAAGAAAGAAAGAAAGAAAGAAAACTAACATGTTAGAGTACTTCTGCATTATCCAGTATTAAAACCCTTTAAAACCACTCGTGCTTTTGGGTTTTAAAAACAGCACATAATGACGACATATCTGCCTCTGAATGTGTGGACTCTACTGTCATTGTAAAGCCAAATTTACAGCCCACAATATGAAACTCTCAGCCTGATAACACCACTAACACTCTCCTTTTTGTTGCCACAGAAGAGAAAGAAATCTGAGATTTTTCTTTCAGCAATTACTATTATAAAAAAGTAAAGTGAGATTTGTCAAAGCGATAGAAAATCAAGGACACCTTTGAGACACCTCATGACCTCCAGACTGAAAGCCTAGGCTAGCACATTTAATTTTGTCCTCCCCCCTGTGATTTGTTCCTTGACATCGGTGAGGCGTACAAATAAGAACACAGAGTGCTTTAGTCATGCAGCTGTCAGAAATGTAAACAAACCAAACGACAAAAATGAAGAAGAGTGATAAAGTTGGTGCAACAATGAGACAGAGTAGAAGTTTGTCAGCTTTGACAATAATGTACCTGCCTTTATGATGTGTCATAGGGGGACAAAAGTGACTGGAAAAGAGAGAAATGTTAATGAGAAATAGTAACCAGTGAGTCGGTGCCATTGTCATTATCAAGCTAGCGATCATTCGTAACATTTGGAGAGACAAATACAGAACAATACAGCATGTTTTATTATAGTCTTCTTTCTGGTGTTGTACCTCCGTGTGGTCTGTCATGTCTGGCAGTCAGGTCACAGCATCTTTATGGCTCTGTGAACACCTAATGTGACATAATGACCATTGCAACAGACAAAAGAATTGTGTAGTCTGACCTCAGTTTAAGGCATTGCACCAATTTTCTTTAAATCAACATCAACATGAACTATAGGTTACTTGCAATCATGTCATCCCAAATGTCCTATGGAGGTCAGGAAGTGGGGGACAGCCATTAGGAATGAATGGGAACAGGGGAAAGTTGGACCTGAACTGCTCTAAATGGGCCTGTTCACTGCAATTGTCATCAGATAACAGACCCTTTGCTTAACCCCTTCCTAAAACAGCCACTGTCCAATCCTAGTTTAGCAACCATAGCTATGCACAGGAGTCCTGACAAACTTTTAGCAGACGCTAATATACCAAAGTGGTGAGCTGACGGGACCTCCAAATCTTTACAGTGGGATGTTAGATTTTTCACTTTCACAAAGCCAAAAAACAGAGAGATGTCAGAAATTAAAGTGTAAGTGAACACCCAGCTCAAAGCTAACTTCGCCCACTTCAGTAATTCAAAAAATACACAGAAAGTGAGAGGAGGAAGGGGAAAAGGATGGGGTTTTCCAAATGAGGCGGGAGTGACAGTGACGTCCCCTTTCCAGAGAGTGACACAGACAGAGTCCTGCCGCACTGCTGCCTCAGAGCGATCTTTAGAGGTTGGACCATGGTGGTCCTGAGCACTACCTGTCTCTGAATGGTAAAGTTGGTTAGAGGCGGTAACGCTCTACCTTTTATGTAAAGTTTGTGATGTAGAAACCTTGCCACACAAGCTCTGCCTTTTCAGAAAAGATTTTTCAAAGCAGATGTCCGTTTGAAGTAATCAAAGGGGCTCTATGCAAGATTTAGAAAAATATCAGTGTAGCAACACCGCCGGCCATTAGACGAACTACAACAACATTGTGTTGCTCGTCCAAGATGGCACACTCCTTGCTCATGAATGAGCCTCCAGTTTATCAGCTGATACACACGCAGACCAAGGTGATTTACCAGCATCATGTATACAGAAGAGGTCAGTGAAGTAGCACTTAAAAGTTCCACAAACTAAAAATGAAAATGAATAAGGTATATTTGAACTTCTAGTGCAGACACGGCACAAAATTAAGTATTTGTTCATATGAGGCAATTGAAAAAGGACGGTATTTTCATGACCATTTCTATGAATTAACAACTTTGCTACTTAGTGCAGCATTGACCAAATTTATTGTCTTTTTACGTGTGTAATGTGTAAAGTGTATTGAATGGGACGTGTTTTAGAGCAGAAGCAACAGGGCACAGCTTAGCTCTGATAATGGTGCCTCGACCACGGATATCAGATAGCTGGCATTATGTGTTGAAGATATTTTACGAACTAAGTATCAAAAAATAAACTCAGTATGCTGAGTCCAGTGCCAGGAAGCAAGAAAAAGATGCAATATTATTCGGAAAACACTAAATGAGCAACGTGACATTCTCATAGTTTGGATAGCATCTTCGCAAGAAAGCTAACGTGATGTAGCATATGGTTTATACACAATAAAACACTACATTGTCTTTCATGGTCCGGAGTGAAGCCTTACCTTTCCAACAGAAAGACGGCCATCTCTGGATCGGTATCTATCCCGAGCGAAGCTCCCTCCATTTCTCAAATGCTCCACCAATACTAATCTTCGATTTACCCCTGCGTCGGTCACACTCTCTTGTAGCTTGACGGGCTTCAGCAGATAAAACTATCTTAGTATTTTTATGTATTCGTGGAGTTTGTGTGGGTGTTTGGGCTGAGCTAGCTGGTCGTTTACTCACAGAAGCAGCTGGCTCTACCGCTAAAACACTTCATGCAGAACACATGATCCACACCTCAAATGAAAGCAGAAACTCCACAGATTCCGATGATATATGCCAAAGCAGTCTACACCAAAGTATCAGAGAGATAGAGACTAAAGAATCACAAATACAGACATTTCTTTTTGTCATTTACTATGACAATAAAATAGACCTTGTGGTTGCAAAGATACCCATTTTATTATGCATGGGTATGCAATTTTCAAACAGAAACCTAAAAAAAGCTCAGGGTTCAGAAGGTTAATAAAACAGTGTGGAAGACTGAGACTGCATGAATGGAGATGTAGTTTAGTTAGCAAATGTATATTAAAAGCTAGCTCAACATTAGCTTAAAATGTAAAAATATCTTAAGTTACACATTTGTCCTAATGGGTCACACATTTCTGTCTGAGTTCTGACACAGATTACACAGAATCAGACCATGAAAATGACTTAAAAGTTCATCTATCGGTATGTCAGTTGTTTAAACAAACATAATGAAAACAACAATTACCTCAGGTGTGTTCTCCACTGCTGCGTGATGTCATCAATAAAATTCTTTCCCATATCTTTTTAGACATCTGAAAGTCGAGATATTGCCCAACCCTACTGTCTTATAAGTGAAGACTATTTTTTAATTCTTGATCAGAATTCTCTTCCAGTGCTGACATGGGAATATAATGTGGTAAGTCATGCCCTATATTTTTTCTACTTAAAACATCAGAAATAGTGACAAATGCAACCATGCTCAACTCTATCTTTGTTGTGTGCTATTTGTTGCTCCCCTTTGGTGTACTTAATATGGGACATGGAGCACTAATCTTCCTCAGGGGACACGCAGTCACTTGCTCTATTACCTGCTCATTATTGGGCAAGCTTCCAGATGTATGTGACCATGCTGTAGGTAGAGCTAATCCTGTAATGACACAGACACTCAATTGATTGCAGTCTGATCTCTGTCCAAGGCTCTCCCGCAAGGTGGAAACAGCAGCTTGTGAGAAGAGACTTTAACCTTCTCTCAGTGAATTGATCGAGTGAGGGCCTAAGCAGGAAGTACGGCAAGTCCATCTTTGCTCCCAAGCGGATAAGCAGCTGGAGACAATTACTGACGTGACATTTTGTCACATAGAGCGTTTTGTTGTATTATTGTTGGCATTTCATCGAGAACATGGAGCGAGGTAGAAACCTTCCAAGAACAACATCCAGAAATATCTGACGGATCCTATATGATTTCTCTTTCAAAACCTCTATTTTCAGCTGCATTTTGCAACCCAGATGATGCAAGATGGTGCAAGGCTCTTCTGGAAAGTAACAAACCTTATTCCTCATCTTGCAACCGAACTATGTATGATCTTGACGTCAATAATGTTCTTTGAGAATGTGGATTACTCAAGACGATTTCCTCAGCAGAACCGAGTGGGTTCACCCTCAGGGAGCCAGTCTGACGCGGGGAACATCCTCTATCAAGCAAAGATTCAATTTGTAAAAGCACGGTTCAAGAATTCTACATTTATGGCCTGAATATTTTATCAGTCAAGAAATAAAGATGTCAAGGGTATTTTGAGCAGCCACCAAATACATGACACTACATAAATCCACTCAGAGTTCAATCCAAAACTGATTTGGGTTGAATTCATGATATAAAATGGTACTTTATTCATTTATCAAGAGATGCTTCAAGTGCTACTGGGGATCAGGAGCTTCCAAATGGATTTTGTCTCTGCTTCTAAAGACATTACTGTCACCAAAAGGGTTCAATGTGCTCAACCCAGGTCATGAGATTTTTCTGAATGCCCCTGAGACAGTGTTAATCTCTTACAGAATGTCATCAGGTTGTGAAATAGTCAAGAAGTGCTCTCTTAATATACAGTATATATGGTGAAATGTTAGGTATACATGGGCGAAGTTAAACTTTTTGTTTTCTTTTAAACTGTTAAATTTGAGCAATTTTTTGTATCACCTAAATCCCACAAATTCTCATCTCTGCACATCGTGCTAATTGCTGTGAAAGTCCCTGTCGGATTGCTGGTGTTAAAAAGTTTTTAAAGTTGTGTTAAATGTCATCCTATATTCCCCAGAAGTCTAGAGAGCTAGGGTAATTTAATAAAATATTCTGATATGATTTGATTTGATACAATACAATGCAATACAATATAGTTCAATGCTTGGTCAATAACGATACTTTACGATGCAATAGGATATCATGTTAGTCAATATGATCGTTGCAATGTGATACGATTCTAAACAAAGTGAAACAACATGATGCAATATGATACCATTCAGAAATTATATGATGTGGGGCGCAGGTGGCCTCGTGGTTTAAGTTGCGCCCCATATAATAATTGGTCTGGGTTTGAATCCAGCCTGTGGCCCTTTCCCAATTCTATCCACTGTCCTCCGCTATCAATAAAGGCTTAAAAAGCCCAAAAATAAATCTTAAAAAAGTAAATAAATAAATAACAAATGATACAGTATGATAAAGCTTAATTTCATATGTTTTTGCAAAGGGTCTGAATTCTTATGTTAATTTGAAATGTCAGTTTTTTGTTTTTCAGAAATTTCTAAAATTCTGCAACATAACAAAACTGAAAAAAGCAAAGGTGGTCTGACTACTACTAAGACGACAAAGACTTTTAAATGCATCATGGTGAAAATTGTGACCTTGTGAGATTAATTTTATTCCATTGAAAATGAGAAAGTTGTGCTTGGGTATTCCAAACAACATTACATATCCAATCCACATCATATGGGAGTATTTTTCATCCAATTTTGAATCCTTATTATGGAAAAATTTGTCTTGGACTGTGTCGACGACCACATCAGCCATTCAGCCCATCCACTATCATAAAGCATACTCATATGTGCTCAGACATACAGGATAAGAAAAACAGTTCTAATACTGACAAGATCTGATGTTCTGGTAATATTAGGTAGTCATAACATCGCTTAATAGCAAACTTGGTTAAGTTATATTGTCAGTAATGTTACCATAATGTAATGCTGACATTGCTATTCTACAACATTAGCTGACAAGTGAGTGTTTTTCTAATCCCTATCAAAAAGTCAAGTTAATGTTTGAAAAAACATTTTTGTAAGTTTAAAGATTACATATTATTCTTATACACCCTTCTGTATCTTTGTGTTTCATTGAGGCCAAGTTTATAAAAGAAGCAAGTTAAGTACATTTAGTCAAATCACAAGATGTTTTAAACTGTTTCGAATGAGAACCATCCTTTGACTAACCTTTCATCAGTAAACATGAGAGTGGGTCTTGATAAACATAATGATGTATCAATATATTGATTTATTTTTATCTGTTTTGACATGATGTTTGATAGTCCAACAAGTGTTTCTTTTGAAGCATATTTATGCTTTTCAAGTGATGAAACACATGTTCAACATCATGCCTAGCAAGCAAGCTTTAATCCTAAACATCATGAGACTGATTCCCCAGATGTCAAGGCTGAAACAAGTTTTCCTCTGCTCATTTTTGAACAGCCCAGAGACTTTGTAAGAAACATTTTTGTTATGTAATTTGAGTTATGACGCAGGTGGGCCACCTACAAGAGTGCCTTAAATAGGTGTGACCTTTAAGTATGGAAAAAATGCTTTCCTTAAGCATTTCACACCACCTTAAAGGGATCTCTGATTCATGCCAGATAAAGTTCTATGTTTATTTCTAGAACAGCCTCACTCTGTAAACATATACTAATAACTGCATGTACATTTTGTGCAAATATAATTGAAACAACCTCATTTTTCCAATTGTTTTATCAGCCAATAGATTTACCCTGAGTTGAATGCAGTGATTAATAATGGCTCTGCAAAGGGTTACCTCAGGAATAATAGATAAGGGACGCCGGCAAATTCCAATGTAAACTGTGAGGGTTCAATTAACACTGAACCAAGTGTACCTATGTTGCTATGCTGCAATGAACATGATTGACAGATGGGTGTGCAGGAGAAAGGTTAGAGGGGCTTTGGAGGTAGCAGTGGAATTATGGGTTGGGAGGGAGTTGGAGGGGTGGCTGGAAGGCGGCGAGCACAGATCACACTGGAGATCAGACCATGCTATCCATACCAATAGGCTCATGCACAGACATCAGCGCACAAATCTCCAGTTCAGTAAATTCCCTGCACACATGGATGCATTTGCACACATAACACAAATCAACACTAGTAGGAAATCTTTCCCCGCTTTCCTGTCTGCACATAAAGAATTTGTTCAAACACATTTACGCATGCATTGAAAAGGACATGCATGGGCACACACGCGCCTCGCCGGATCGCCAGTTATATAGGGGCCCAGTGTGTCCCTGGTTTCAGAGCAGCTGGGCAGGGTCATTATCATCTGTGAACTGTGACTCACGCTGACATTGTCTGGATGGTCAGCTATGATGGGGCTGCATGCTGCGGCAAGCTCCAGGTGACTCCAAAAGAGGGTTGTGTGTAGCCAGCGGCGCTTCACGAGAAAAATAGAGACAGACACAGAGAAAGCAGCAATAACAGGATGCTGAAGATTTATAGAAAGCTTTTTTTTTTGTAAAGAAGGATGAGGAAAACAGATGCAAGAGTTGCAAAGGGAAGAAAGGCAGGAAGAAGAAGGAGGAGGAAGAGGAAGGGTTTGATATTGCAAGAAAAAAAACAGAAAAAAGAGAAGCCATGGCAGAGCAACAAAGAGAAAATAAAAACACGAGAAAGAGGAGCAGAGGAAACTATTTTTTATGTGAATAAAAAGCCCAGCGTCAGGATGAGCTGTATTCTGAGCCGCGGTCTTGTCATCATGTCCCTTTTTCTTCTCGGAACAACCTGTTTGATGTGTACAGAGTAATATGGTGAACAGCGGGGGGTATCTGAGGCATCAAAGAGAATTTAAACCACACACTGGCCCATTATAGCGTGCTTATATGTGTGTGTGAGCAACAGCAGCTGAATGCATTCGTGTCAGTATATCCACATTGCACATCCTACTGCTTGATTGTATCCCCTTCCTGTGTTGTGACAATTATCAAGCAGCAGGTGTTCTTAGCATGATATGTCTTAACTACCAATCAAACCCAGCCCCCTCTCTGGTGTTCCATTATAGAGTGTAAGAAAGGAAGTAATAACAGTGAACCTCCTTTGGATGATCCATGACAGAAGAGACGACCGAGGTCCAGAGGGACGACATTTGTTTCCCATAGCACTTTGTCGTGGCTACTCTGTTCACGCAAACGCGCTGGGCCACGTGTCTGAGGGAGGAGGTGTTGAACAGAGTGAGGAGGAAAGTCACGTCTATCAGGAGGGTGTTGATGGATGGTCCGCTCGGTTTGGCTCACAGCTAACATGAATAAACATCTATGCATGGGGGCCTGTGTTTGCTGCAGGACCTCCGAATGCAAACCTCTGATTATGTAATCAGAGGAGGTTAGAAAAAGTAATTGAAAAAATATAATGTAATCTGATTATGGCTACTGCTTGGAGGGAGGTTCAGTTATACTTGAATTTTTAATATGATGTTTTGAAGGGTAGGGTTTTAAAACATCGATTTTTCTTTCCCGTCTGAAAACAAATTGACGCCACAGGTGACTACACAGCTTTCCCTTTCTTAGAGCCTGCATTTTATTGCAAACCATATATTTAGTAGACAGAGCAGGTATGAAATGTATGTAATCACCTAATCAATAGTTTCAACTGACAGCTTTGCAGCACCTTCTGCGACCTTTTATTTTCCAGTGTCTTCCAGCTCTGCTTAGTAAATTATGGACATTAATTTTCACTCATAATTATGAGAAATAGATTTTTCTTGTTAGCTTCTCTCCATCTCCCTCAGGCAAGGCCCACACTCCAACCTGTTTTTCTTTCTTTCTCCAGCATTGGCCGACAGTTCAAGGCTGCCGTTGTACTGGACAGCTTGCGAGGATTAGTATCTGAATGTGAAGTGTTGATGAAAAATAGGCATGTATGCACAGTCATGCTTTTGGATGAATAAACATGAGAGCATTCATCTAAGACACCATATCACACATGTGACTTCACTTCTTATGATGGAAAAAATTCTTAAAACTTTTCTACATTTATTCTAATCAGACTGCGACTAACATCAAACACTGCAGAATTATGTTTTATGAATTATATTATTGCTATGTTTGAGTTGAACTGATCAGTGTTTGCAACTAAGTGTCCTTCCAGTAAACCCTATTTTATGAAACTCCAGGATACCACAACAAAAGCGATTTTATCAGCATCACCTTCAGGACTTGGAGGGTGCACCTCCAAGTCTGAGGCCATGGCTCTCTGCCAGAAAACGGTGGAGTAAGTCCTTGCCTCAAGTGAAGAGGTTCATAAATCTCAGGGTCATGTTCACAAGTGAGGGTTGAATGGACCATGAGATTGGCTGGCAGATTGGTGCAGCATTGGCAGTACAGTAGATGTTCTACCGTACCGTCGTGGTGAAGAAGGGGCTGAGCCAGAAGGCAAAGCTCCCAATGTACAGGTCGATCTCCACTCCACCCCTCACCTATGGTTATGAGCCCTGGGTGATAACCAAAGGAATGAGATCGCAAGTTCAAGTGGTCATAATGAGATTCCCCAGGAAGGTGTCAGGGTTCAGCCCTGGAGGAGCTTGGACGTCAGGATGGAGCTCGAAGTAGAGATGCTGCTCCTTTTTGTTGAAAGAAGCAAGTTGAGGTGGTTTGGTCATTTGACTAGGATGCCTCCTGGACGCTTTCGCTGTGGAGGTCCTCCTGGTGCACCCAAATGGGAGGAGACCTAAGGGTAGACCCAGAACTCACTGGAGGGGTTATAATTTATATCTCATTTGGCCTGGGAAAGCCTCAGATTCCCCCAGGAAGAGCTGGTTGACTTGCTCAGCCTGCTGCCACCACAACCCATAATAGGATAAGCAGGAGAAAATGGATAAATACTCCAGTCTGCCGTGCACTCAGGAGCTGTGAATGATTATTTGACATCAAAAAGTTTCATAAAATGTGTTAAAGATAAAGCATTTTAGTCTGTTTGTAGCATAATCATCAGCTGATTACAACAATTTTAATATACCGAGGGAAAATAATATTTATTCATGCTTAGATTGGAAAATAATGTAATATGGATAAAATCTAAGTGATTTACAGGATAATTTTTGAGGTTGGGTTAAACAGTTTTTGTAAATAGTGGTTTCATTAGTTTACGGAGATTTCAGTGGGCATTGTCCTTGAAATAATGGTTCCAAACCTTTATTTATTTGAGCCCCCCTCTACTAGTATTTAGGAATTTAAGAGCTGCAAAATGGCGGCCAGAGAAAAATTAAAGTGCATATATTTGAATACTATGTCATTACAGTCCCTGGTGGTGAGGCTGCCAAATACTTTTGTCCAGATAGTGTATTATAACCACCTTTTTGCAGAGGTTAATAGCTGCTGCTTTAGCTCTACACAGCATTGATGAGAACACTGACTTTCATCAAAAAAGTACAACTGTAGGTCATAAATCAACCCAAAAAAGACGCAGTTTGGTAATGATCCCATGCGGCTTTTTCACTTAAAATGAGCAATTTCCAAACATAGAGGAAAGGATATGTTTTTAAAAATATCTCTGTAAAAGTGGACTGGCACAGTTTAGAAACAGAAGGTCATATCAGCTGCTGCTAATTAATGTTTATCCCGTGGTGAACTCAATAATACCAGACAATTAAACTTGTCTTATGGAGTTTTTGAGCTTTTTTTAATTCTGTGTCTGTGCCTGTTAAAGATAATTCTAATGACAGGACCTCAAATAAAAGTATTTGACATAAATAGGCAGAACATTCAGTTAACAGACTCAGATCAAGATTAGGGCCAAATAATATTGATCAGGACATCCTTAATGATTAGAGCCACTGTCTGACTGCTGCATTGCCTTACTTCTATCTGTTTTATATTGAACAAGGTAACTGAGGAATAAAAGTCATCTAGTATGCTCTCCATGTTTCCAGTGGTTTCTCCTTTAGAGCCAACAGAGCGTAGTGTTGGTTCGGGCAGAGCGGCAGGGGCTTACATCAGCTGATTGAAATCAGCGGCTTCACAATCACCAGCTCATTCAGCAGCGATGTGGCCACAAGCTGACCCGTAACGTCCAATCAGATTCATCCATAGGTTAGGAAAAACCATCATAACCCTGCACTTATTATTCTTACTCTGCTGGTGCAGCGTGATGTCACAGCTCCCTGCACCAGCCCGACCTGTGGGTGTGTTGCTGTTGATTTAACTAAGATTTAATGTTCAGTTATGTGTTTATTAATGGGGGATTAGTTCTGGCAGCAGAATCCTC
This sequence comes from Cheilinus undulatus, assembly GCF_018320785.1. NCBI lineage: Eukaryota > Metazoa > Chordata > Actinopteri > Labriformes > Labridae > Cheilinus > Cheilinus undulatus. The sequence continues at coordinate 41,707,922 of NC_054865.1, read as the reverse complement.
ACTGCTGCTCGGATTATTTCAGAGCTGCCTCAAAGAACACAGCTTTAATATAAATATAACCCTGTAAACATTCGCTATAAACGGGTGAGTCCTAGATACAAACATCTGATTAATAGATTCCTTTTTCAAGATTATTTTTGAGCTTTTTGCCTTTTTGTTTGAAAGGACAGCTAGAGAGTCAGCAAAACACATGAAAGCCTGCTTTGAGTTTGCAAAATAGCACATGAAGGAGTCGCAGACAGTGAAACCAAGATTGAAGTGTTTGGCCTCAATCCTAAACATTATGTCTGAAGGAAACCAGGCACTGCTTATCACATTTCCAATACCATCCCAAAATCCCAAAAGTGGATCACGGTGGTGGCAGCATCATGCTGTGGGGGTGTTTTTCAGCAACAGGGAGACCGGGGTCAAGCTGAATCGAGCAAGGTACACCGATATAGTTAAAGAAAACCTGTCTAGCAGCACTCAGGATCTCTGACTGGGCCTACAGTTCACCTTCCAACATGACAATGACCCTAAGCACACAGCCAAGACAACACAGGAAAGGCTTGGAGACAACCCTGTGAATGTTCTGGAGTGGCCCGGCCAGACAACACTGACTCTAACCCTATCAAACATCCCTGGAGAGGCCTGAAAATGGCTATCCACTGAAAGTTCCCATCCAACCTGACTGAGCTTGACAAGATTTGCAAAGAAGAGTGCCAGATAATCCCCCAGAACAGATGTGCAAGGTTTGTTCAAAAAAGTCTTGAGGCTATAGTTGCTGCCACAGGTGCTTCAATTAAGTACTGACTACAAGGTCTGAATACTTATTTCAATGTGACATTTTAGTTTTTTCTATTAAAAAAACAATATGAAATTCCATTTTCACTCTGTCATAATGGAGGTCTCAGTGTAGATTATAAGCAAACAAATGAATTTGAACTGTAGCAACTGCAGCATCAGGTTGCAACATAAAAATAACTATATAACCAGGGTGAGTGGCCTATTGTTATTGTCTAACACGGAAACAGAAAGATGAAAACAGAAGGTGGCGCTAAATTTCTTCTTCTCTGCTCTCATGCAGTGCTGCTACAGTGGCAGAGATGTACAAAACAGCTGTTTTCTCAGGAAAAACTTTGCCTTGCTGTAAACAGAGCAGTGCCGTGAATTGCCGTGGCCCTGCCTGTCTGACAGCTCCTAGCGTGGGTTTGTAGATAGAAAATAGCTACTTTCACACCGCCTCTCTTTTTCGTGTCCGTTACACCTTTGTTCCACAATGCCGTTCTGTATGAAAGTGACCATTCTGCACTGGGGGATCGATCTCATGCCACTTCTGATCTGGATCGAGAGGTAATATCAGAGCCGTAACAGACTTTTCCGCAACGAGTGTGAAAGGACGTCACGGCATTCTGCAACAGCGAGTGTGCACTGCTGTCTCCATAAATGGGAGATTTAGAAACCAGCACGGTTTAATCGAGCGGCATTTCATCGCAGAAAACATCAGGGGGATAAAACAAAGAATAATGTGGATTAAATGGAGAGACTGCGAGGTTAGAGAGCTGATCACACTCTGCACAGAAGAGGAGAGAGCAGACACATCTCTGCTCACAGCAGCATCTGAAAAGTTCCATGATGTGTTCAAGTGAGCTCAGTACTCGGAAGTTTACGACCTCCGACGTACATTTGTGTGCTGTGACACTGCTTAAAGTCAGACCTCCAACTCAGAAATATGGAGGAAAAAAGTCTATTTGAGCTAATCGATCAAAATGAACGTTCATGTTATTTTCCCCTTATTTCATTAGAAAATACAAAGTTTTGAGCCGAGAAATCCAGAGTTTCAAGTTTCATTGAAAGCAGCAGCTCGGGCAGTGGCTGCCATCTGATTACGGGATGCCGGGGTGTGTGTGTAAGCTCGGGCGTGCACAGCTCTGTTACACCTTTGTGTGAATTGTTCGTTGCGGAGCAGAGACGGGCATTCCTTTTCGCCTTTATTGCAGAATCTCTGTGTAAAAACGGCTAATGATGGGGGTGGGCGTTTGAACACACATTGGCCAGTACAGGTGTGTTTCAGGCTTAAAGGAGACATATTTTACCCTTTTAAAACAAGTTTATATTTTCCTGAAATCATTGTTCCTGAAAAAACACTCTAGCATAGGATTTTTGTATGTCTAAAATGCCCTCTGTTTCAGTCCTTCTCAGAACGAGCTGTTTCTTGTGTCTGTGGCTTTAAATGTTAATGAGCTGTCTGACTCCCCCTTGACCACACCCCCTCATGATGTCATCTGGGGGCAGTGCTCACTCCCCAAGTGACATCATGAGGGGAAAATTTGAGAACAGCTTGTTTCAGCACACATTTTCTGAAAGATGGAGAAAGAGAGGAGGGCGGATTTTTCTGGCACTTGAGGGGATTGTGGACATGCAAGGGCATATATTTTTGTTAGAAAAGCCTGAAAAAGTGATTTTTGTATATTATATCCCCTTTAAGTTTTAGCCCTGGTTTTTAAAATTTACCATACCAAGTGTAACAGGAAAATTATATTTTTCTATTTCATATGCACATCCCTTTGAACAACAAAGTGTGACTTTCACTTTAATATGTGCTCATCTGTTCTTTACTATCACTCTGATAGTCACAGATTTACTCACACCACATCTGCTGTTTCACAAAGAAAACATTCTCAATGTCCTTGTGACACTGCTGCAGACAGATTAGCTACTGTCTCTGAGCAGGTCATGAGTCATGCTGATGTAGTTATCTGTATGTTATAAAAACCTTGGTCTCTTTCCAGAGAGCTGAGCTTCTCTGCAGACTGTCACACTGTATGATTTGCCCCTTCTTGCAAGAATAAAATACACAAAGACAACTTGGACGACCTCAGAAGCTTTATTCTAAACAATAAAGACAGAAATTGCCATGACAAAAGGAACCCCACAATGGATTTAGTCTCTGGATGGGACCTCTTCCTGTAAAATTTCTTGAATTTTTCGCACATTATTACTGTACATTATTAGATTAACATTAATTATGTGTAAAGTGTGTGTTCATTTTACATACATTTTTCTACATATCTTGTATTCTGTTTTCTGTGTGACTGCTCTTTGTTTGTCTGAAACTCTGCTGCTGTCTCTGCCAGGACACTCTTGAAAAGAGATTTTTAATCTCCATGAGGATTTTTCCTGGTTAAATAGAAGTTTAATTTAAAAAAAAGGCTTTTGATTTTACACATTCTCAAAAATAAGGGGTTTGTTTGGCTACACAGTTGAGGAGGATACTGAGTTTTTGATTTTACAAAATTGTCTGGAAAGATTTTTGAAGATTAAATAATGTAACGAAAGCTTGAAAGACTTGAACGATGCTCACACATTTTAATAATGTTGATTATTTCTTGTCTGTGTTCAGACACTAGAGCATATACGACAATTTAAAAATAACTGGACAAGCAATAACAATCAGCTCCAGAATTACACGGGTTTAAGAATCAGGGTCACCCCTATTTTTCTCAATCCTATTGTTAACACGATGATCACACCTTACAAATACAGGGCTGTACAATAAATCCAAATTTAAGTCTCATTGCAATATGAGCTTTTGCAAAAGACACATCACAGAAGTCCAAATTAATTAAAATAAATAAGATAAATAATCCTATATGGACAAGTAATGTTTTCTGTATCAGAATGCTTATTTTTACCCATAAAGGCCTGTGTAAAGCAGCCAGATGGAGCTCAAGTAAGAAACTGTCCTCAGATTAACTGGAGCCAAATCAGTAAAAAACAAAAACAGTGTTTTTGTTTTACTTTAAAGTCTAAGAGAGACTAAAAGATCAATTTAAGAAAAATAACACATTCATAATACTGCATTAACAGTTTTAGGTCCTGTTGGTTGGTGTGACTATTTTTATGTTGATAGAGAAATACTTGCTAATGAATGCATGAATTATCTTAATTATAACCTCATTAGCACACATGATTATGTGTAATGTATGATGGTGATTATAGCGAGACATGCTGTTTCGCTTGTTTAAGGCAGTGGGAGAGCAGAGATGGAGACGGGCGGCAGGGGAGGCAGAGGACACGGCTCTGCAGGGTTTTTATCCCATGCCAGCAGGGTTAACAGTGTGATGTCTCTCAGCTGAGACCAACAGACACTTAATACTGCTCTAGTCTCTCTGAGCCTGAGCGCATTTAAAGGGTACTTCACTCAGATTTCTAAAGATAACACTTCCTTCAGGTTTTCACGTGTCTTTCTCACATTCTAAATCAATGTGAAAATGTCTATTTATATCAGTAAGTAATATTATTAGTTATTTTCTTTCATCTTTGTTATTTCATAACTGCATTAAAAATATAAATCTTGATTAAAGTAAAAAAAAGTGTGCTGAGTTGTATCTACAATGACATGTCAAAAGAATCCCTTTAGGATGAAGACACCTCAGCTTAATCTTTGATGATGCTGTGTTTGCATGTTTGATTATTAGTTATAACGCCATAATCACTGAAGGTAGACTTACCTCAAACTACCTGAGAATGAAACTATGGTATATGCTTCTGTAGAAAGCACAAGTTTGTTTATTAACCATGTTTCAAGAAAAACATGGTAGACACAGTATTGGGGGAAAGCAATACACTACCCACAATCCTAGAGTGTCACAGCAACATCTCTGATTGGTGGAGCCCGCTGAAGTTCATCTGTCACAGCTGTCACTACTGGCACTGGTCTTTTTTTGAACTAGAGGATTTTAATGGTGGAAATATAGATATGTGCTCTTGTAGAGCAATGGTTCTCAACTGGAGGGTCAGGACCCAAAAGTGAGTCACAGAGCCATTTAAGTGGGTCCTGAATGTGTGCCTGGCATTAGGAAAAATATCCATGATGGGCTTTTTAAACACAAATAATTGGTCCTCTTTGTTCTATCACACAGTGCTTATAGAACGTATTAACCCAGTCAGATGTTTATAAAACAGTCATGATCAATATAATTTGGCTTTTTGGACCAAAAAAACTCTTTAATGTAAAAGTGAAAACAGATTTCAACAAAGTAATGTCAGATAGCCTCACAATGATTGAAATGGGGACACCCATGTCTGGAAGGTCCAGTCACTAGTTAAGCAGTATTCCTGGCTACCATTACACCAAGAAGACAAAAGAACACTCCAAGCAACTCAGAAAAAAGGTTATGGACCCATATTCCTTCCAGAAATAGAAGGAACATGGGTCGCCCCTCCTCACAAACTGACTGTGCAAGGAGACTAGTGAGAGAGGCCACCAAGACACCTATTACTAGTCTGAAGGAGTTAACAAGCTTCAGCAGCTGAGACGGGTGAAATTCTGTAAACAAGAACTGTAGCCCGGCTCTGGCAGGCTTGTAAAGGGTAGAGGGTAAAATGAATATGGAAAAACATTAGAACATCCTGGAGGACAACCTTATTCAGCCTGAAAGAGAACTACAGCTTAGGAGAAGATAATGACCTGAAGCATACAGCAAAAGCTACACAGAAATAGTTTAAAGAAACAAAAAGGGGCCAAGTCAACAAACGTAAATCATTTGTATTTCATCTAATCAACAAAACCGTTGAATTTAGAAAGGATTATGGTTGAAAAGTGGTCTTGAGGTTTCGTTAGACTTTTATTTTAAAAATTCTGGCATAATCCTCCAGTCCAGCTTTAAAACTACTGTTCATGGCTGTTTAAATAACTCAAACAAGATCAAACTACAGTCAGCCTGACTAATGGCCCAAAATCCACATCAGTAAAGGAATAAAATTCTGTTGAAGTTTGAGACTCAGCTGGAAGCATGTTCAAATGTTTTATGGCCTTAAATGAAAAAGCAGAATGTGCAAAAGCAGTACGTCACACTGGGATGTTTGAGTTCAGAGCAGATTGAGAGGCTCAGCTCCTTTACTTAAAGTGGTGCTGAAAAAAGGCTGTTTTATAGTGGCAGTGGTGCTCTATGTTAAATTAAATATTAACAGAGCTTAAACCCAGAATAATATTTTCAAAACCAAAGAGGTTATACTTCGGAAAAAAAGGTATTATTATGGTGATGTCTTAATGATTTCAAATCCAAAAACTGTAAGTGTGGTTTAAGAAGAATAACAGTTTGAGAACAGTCAGACTCTGGACTAGAAAAGAACAAATTATGGATCATGGACAGCACAGAGGAAAATCACTAGTGGTTGCACAAAGAAGATGAGTCTGTTAGCAGTGGTGTAGCATTTTCTTTGGGCTCTGCTGTTTGGTAATGCTTCGTGTTGATTCTAGGTTAGACTGCCTCTGACAGAACACACTCAACACCAGAGCGAGAGCGAGCAGACCAGGCAGCATCACCAACTGGATGTTATGTATTTTTACAGCTGGCAAACATAAATGTGTGGCATTCCCAGTGTGGCGTTCCTGGGAGTCTTTCAGTCCTAGGCCTGTCCGATCTTACTATACCTGTGGGGCCTGGACGTTGACTGATGGCCAGAGGCACCAGCTAACGCCTTTGTGACAACTTCTCTTCAATGTATTATGGGTGTTGTTGGCAAGACCGTGTGTCTAATGCTGATGTGCTCAGGAGAGAGAATGGGAAGGGTCTTTTAGGGGCTTGATTCAACTCACTGCATGCTGGGTGCACAAGACCCAGTGGGCCGGACCAGACACAAAAGGCAACCACATGCATCGTGGAGGGGGCAGTTAGGAGGATATGTGGAGAGATGGGGCACGGATATGGTGTTTTCCCTAAAAAAATTTTTTTTATTTTTTTTTCAAGTTCTGCTGTTGTGAAAACTAGTCATCAACCTCTGACCGTTAGGAGAAAATATGTCATTGAGTACTTCATTCTTGTTCCGGCTTAGGTAATGTACTTCACAATTGCCCCACGGTCAAGGTCACCTCACCATAGAGGTCTGCAGCCAGATCCTCTTGCTCATACCTGACCTGGACATAAACACAACCATCATCATCATTTCAACCATATTTTTTTGTTCATTTTTGTTTTGTGCTGCAATATAATGCACACCAGGACAGCCAGTGAAGGATGTTGATTTTCCTCCATGTTTGTTTTTCTTCTGAAGTCACATTTGATCAGGCAAGTTTCTGTTAGGCCTTTCAGACTGGCAGGGCTCCGTGCTGGTTCCTGTTCTGAAACTTAATTTTGAACCAGCCAGTGCATTCAAACCGAAAAAAAAAAAAAATTGTTTCAGAACCTGAAAAGTTGGTTCTCTGCAGGAACCAGAGGATACTTGGTTCTTCCTCACAAACCTTGACATCATCAGTGGGTGTGTATTATTCTATGTTGTGAAGACAAGTGGAAAATGGAGAAAAAGTGGTATGCTGAGGGGACTAAATGTTTGGTTATGATCTGAGCATAGACAGAATTCCAGGTGAAGCTGGAGAGTAGTACAAGAAAGAGCAAGTTATATGTGGAACATGCAGAGGAGATGGTGAGGGCTGGGTTCACCTGAACGCCAGACCAAATTATTATCAAAGTCAAGAAACCGCCTGTTTAACGTGGAATAACATCCTCCCACTCTGAGCCAGCTTAAGCTGGTGAACGAGGGCTGGTTCTCCAGATAGCACTAAGGTTCTGAGACTCCAGAACGGAGCCAGAGCCGGAACCGTGTCCATCCGAAAGCACTATGTAGGAACTCATATGAAGGGAATCTCTACAATGAGATTGTTACTACAGTCAGCAGGTGTGTGGCGTCATGGCCTGACTGAGTCGTCTAGCATGTGCGTTCACAGGATTATAAGATGAAAAATTATTTGATAGTGTCCCTCTGTCGTGAGTCTAGCGCAGTGGTTCTCAGCCTTGGGGCTGGGACCCCTTGGGGGTCACGAGACAATGAGAGGGTTCACCAGATGCCTTAAAAAATCTAAGAATATTTGTTAAATTACACAGTTTCCACTGTTTTAACAAATGTTAACCTTTTTTCATCACTTTTTAACACAAATTTTGCAAATTTTAGCACATTTTTGCCACTTAAAACCCATTTTTGTCCATTTTAAACCCTTTCCATCAACCCATTAATGCCTCTTTCAACCACTTTTTTACACCCCTTTTTTCCCCATTGTAACAATAGTTAACCCATTTTTGCAAGTCCATATCAATTTTTCATCCCATTCCACCTAATTTTCCCTTTTAAGCCATTTCAGCCAATTGTTTATTTGCCACTTTAAACTATTTTTGGTTGTTTTTTGCAACTTTAATCTATTTATTTCACCACTTCTAACCCATTTATGTTGTCCATAAATCCAATTTCACCACCTTTTCAGCATTTTTTTACCATCATTAACCAATTTTAGCCTTTTTTCCAACTCATTTAATTTATGTTTTTAACAAAAGTTTCTTCATCTAAAGAAGGCTAAAGGAATAATATGAGATATTTGTTTCTTTGATGAGAGTGGTTATTATTCAGGTCAATTATAAAATATGGTTTTCACAGCTTAACTTCAAGATGGACCATGGTTTTGCTGACCTCCATGGGCCCCCAGTTTGGCTGGGCCGCAGAAACCTCCCCCTTTATCCCTCCTTATGGACGGCCTTGTCTGCACACCACTGTTCTTGAATGTTCATGGCTATTCAACCACCTTCAGGTACAGTGGGGTCCCTGGTCTCTGGTATCTTTATTTTGGGGGTCGCCGGCTGAAAAGGTTGAGAACTACTGGACTAGCACACTTTCAAAATTGTTTAAGATTTCAAAGTTGCCTTGTGTGTGGCCAGTCTTAGTGTCAGGCTTGCAGAAAAAAATTATGATGGGGAAAAATGGGCGAAGAAAGTTGTGGTGATGGAAGGGGAGGACAATATTTTTGGTCTGAGACAATTTACTCTGAAAGTCACCGCTCTCAAAGCCACTTATAAATTGACAGAAGATGTGCCTTTCTTTTTTTTACCTTGAAAGTTTTGGCACTTCTCTGTACTATCTATCATTTCATACTGGAGATTGTATTACTTTATACACATGGTATCTAACAGTATCAAAAATGTCACTTCGAGAGTGCCACTAAAAGATTAGGTGGTGATAGTCGTGGTTAACAGAATCTAACAGCTTCCTGTGTCAAAGTCCTCCCTTTGAGGGCTCTGTCGCCCGCAGTATCATCACCTTATTTCCTCTTTCCTTCAACAGATGACCGCGATGGTCTTTGTCAGGTAAACATACTCATATTATGTTTCTGGGTTAATGCTGAGGTGCCTTCTTACTGGTTTTCTCTGACAGTCTTGCAGCTGCGCTTTTGTTCACACATCCTAAAAGAAAAGAATCACTGAGAAGAGTGATCATCCTAAAATGTTATTCATTGATAGCCAAGCTTTGCACATCACATTTTAACAATAATCTATTTACCACTGTGCAGGTCTAAAGCAATGTTATACAGTGTTCACTGTGAAAGTAGCAGCCCCACCCCTTAACTACATATTGATCTTATCTGAGCAATTTAGCACTGCCTCTCTCTCCTCCACCTCCCCTCCCTGGAGGAAAAAGCAATACAGCCTCATCATACACATAGACGCACAACACATAAACAGTGACACGTGTGCACACGCGCACTGAGAGTGTGATGGAGGAAAGAGTGTGTGCAAAGGGGGGTCACACTCGAATACATGACTAATAGACTGTCGACATAGATAAATGACTTTTTAAGTAACAGAAAATTGCTCTGTATTCCATTCACTGAACAGTAGTTTCCTCTCTTCTCTCTATCTATCTTCTCTTTCTTTCTCTCACTCTTCCTCGTCATCATCATATCTCCATCCACACACCCTCCTCATCTCTACCTTTGCACCACGAGGCCTGTGTGTTCATTCTCCTCACATTTTCACCCCCCGTTTCCAAAGCAACAAGTAGCAGAGTCTTCTTTCTTTGACTTCTTCTGTTTTTTTTTCTTTTGCGTGTGAAGGAGGAGACAGAATAAGATCTGGGACTGCACAATAGTGGAATTATGCAAATTAATCCACCCAGTGACAATGGATTAGAGCGGCCTCTCTCACAGCTGACAGAAGGAGCTCTGAGAGTCACTTTAAACGATTCTTGTCGCACAAAATCAGATTCACATTCACGCTAAGATTTCAGCCTCCACCTTTTTGCCTTCCTGCAGCCTGGATGTTTGAATAGCTGCTGGATGTGAGCGCCATGTAAACAGCCCTGACACCTGAATACTTTATAATAGATGCAACAGTTAAAAGAGCGCAGACAGAACCTTTGCACTGCATAAGAAGATGTTATTATTGAATCTTGACACCTCTGCTGCCACAGAAAATCTCCAAATGCATGTTGAAAAAGTCTCTCTGTTTGGTGTGCGAAGGTGTGACAAATTATGTTTTGATGAGTGGATGCAACCTATTTTTCTGCTGTCAGACAAATAACACACACAACTGTGCCACTCCCACGTTTCACTAGTATTTTATTTTCACCTTTTTATGTGTTTGGCACCTGGATAGTTTTGATTCATGTTCCTAAAAAAAATAAACATGAAGCTGCATTTTACCTTTCCACTTGAAATCAGATTAATCTTTCCTCTCTAAAATTAAAATCTGTGACTCTGACAGTCTTTTTTTTACCACATTATTAAATCATTACCCTTTATTACAAACACTGCTGGCTCTGAAGAGGCTGTAACAATGCCTGAACTTATTCTTTGATTTCAAAATATGCCTTTGTCAGGAACACACCGCAGGCCCCAGCTGCTCGATTTCACTCACTGATCATTAATATCACACAGACATTTTGTGTGTTTTTACAACATGGCAAAAAAAGGGCTAAGATTCATTAGAGTAAACAACATGGCAACAAAATCTACTAAATGCATAAACATCTGTTTAGGGTGTGTTGCTGCAGTGTCTACATCAATTCTGGGTCGACATTTCCCCCTCCAAAGCATCCCTCTCCAGCTCTTGAGGTGGTTTGAGAAGTTAAATCTTCACACGTTCTCTGAGCACATCAGAGGCATTAAAGCTGTGACTTTTATGTACGGACTTCTTTATAGATTTAAACCAGAGGCCACAGCCATGCCGGCAGCTCTGTGAGGCTGTGCTTAGTCACAGCTGCTCTGAGCTAAATGCTAATGTCAACACGCTAAAATGATGAAAGAGACAAAGCTAACATGATGGTGTTTAGTGTGGCAGGTCATATAGTGTTCCAAACGCTCAGTCATTTAGGAAGGTTAGCCGACAGGACAAAGCTGAGTCACTCCTGCATTTACTCCTTGTAGCAAATAACTAACATGAAAACAAGAGAACAAAACTCAATGTCCTTCTAGCTATTACTGATGGTACAAGGCAAAGCACCAGAATTACAGGTCTAAAAAGACTGAACAAGAGCCTGTAAAACTTTTTAGAAATGATCAGCAAGAGGTGAAATCCATGTTATCCTCCTGTAAAGTGAGCAAGACGAAAACAAAAATCTGACCATTACAGTGGCTTTGTGCGAAGCAGACCTACACGCTCACTGATGTAAGAGCCCTATTTATAGTCCGTTCAAGAACACTCTCGTCATACATTTAACAATTTTATTGCAAAATGTTACACAGTTTTACTTGGCAGAGAAGGCTCTGCTTAAAAGATGTCCTTGGGTTAGTCTAGAAGCATGCTTTGACTTCTCCAGGGAGGGCATAGACAGAGTCACCCATATGGATGGATACATTTATGAAAATGTGTACTGAATACAATAAAATATGTTCAAAAGAAATTAATCTATAACAGCATGAATCTGAATGAAGGTGCAACAAGCTTTATGCTATAAAGGAGGAGGCTGGGATGGAGGAGGTTAAGCTTTGCCAGAAGCAGCAGCATGTCGCATCAGCATTGATGAAAGCAGGGATTAGTGAGAAGTGCGTCATATTTAAATGGACGAGTTTTGAGAGAAAGAGCTGTGATTGGGATGCAAATGATCTCAGGGCGCAAAGCGTTGCCTGCTCAGAGCCTGTCAAAGTTAGATTTGCACTTATTAAGTCAAATCATGATAAACCTTTTATTATATAATTAATTCAAAGGCAGTTTGGTAAGAAATAACGCAAGGTCATCAGATGAACGTTCTGTCTCTTAGATGCCTGTTATGAGGTGGATGCCCAGCTCCAGTACTAACTTGAGCTGCCAGCAGTAGAAAACAAAAATGAGGAAAAGAGCATGGATGAAATCACGGCAGAGAAGAGTTGTGTTCATGTTTGAGCTATATAATGCAACATCTGGTTTGGCAAAGCTGCCCAGTCTGCCTCTCATTGGCTCTGCCAGAAGCAGTCAGACCTGGAATCCTAAATATCAAACATGGTAATATCTTTGGGGTTGGCCCAACTCAATCAGGAGCAGAAAAATAATCCTATTCACACTCCTTACTTGAGGGTTTTAGGACCAATAATGAGTTGCAGAAAGCCTCCAATCAGGACATTGCCCCTGATTGCTAGTGTGTTGCCAGCCTCAGTTTAGCAAATTCATTGTTGCTTTTTTTATTTTTTTGATGAGAGCCAAACTCAAAGTACAACTGAGTCTTAAGAGAAATGCGGATGTTTGCCCCTAAAATTAGAGAATTAGATCAACAAACACTTGGCTCCAAAAGTTGTAAAACTTATCCCAAGGGAGATTTTAATTGCTGCATATTTTCATGAAGATAGTTTAAATAATTTTTGAGATTAGTGTCAGGGGAAAATATCATTATTTATCATCATCTTATCAATCTTAATAATTATTTGTGCCAATTATGGATATGTCGATGTGAAAAAATACAGTACTCTTAACAGATTTCCCTGCCAGTCCCTCTTGCCAGTTGATTTACTGCTGACCACTTAATGACTCCTCATAGTGCTGCTAATGACATGGATAAGGGTAATGTCAATGGAAGTTAACTGAACAAAGAAGAGGTTTGCAGTGGGACAAAGAAGCAGATGGTGTCGAAGTGTTGTTTGACTGCAGTGAAAAAGGATGGATCATTCACTAAATTGCAGTGAATTAACACATAAATCGTGCATTTACCTCTTCTTACGACATATGGCATTCTTCAGACAATTACACATCACGTATGGTATCGTATGGTATGGTGCCATATGGCATGGCATGGCATGGCATGGTATGGAGGAATATGGCATGGTATAATATGTTTTTGGTATGACACAGTATCGTATGGTATTGTGAAATATGTATGGCATTGTATTATATTGTATAGTACTATATGGTATGGTATGGCATGGTATGGCATGGTAACATATGACATGGTATGGCACAGTATGGTATGGCATGGTATGGAGAAATATTGTATGGTATGGCATGGTATGGTATGGTATGGTATGGTATGGCACAGTATGGTGTGATATTGTATTCGAAAATATTGTATGGTATGGAATAATATTGCATGGTATGGCATGGTATGGGAAGGTATGTTTTGGTATGTTATGGCATGGCATGGTTACATATAACATGGCATAGCATGGTATATTATGACATGGTATTGCACGGTATGTTATGGCATGGTATGGCACAGCATGGTATAGTTCCAATGTCAAGATGAGATTTTTTTACCCAAAACCAAAAATCTGAATCTTATCAGAGCCACATATAAATAAACTCAGAGGCTTTGGTCTGATTTAGAAAATGTAAATTTTTTTACAATAGGAGGTTCATATTTGTTTTTTCTTTCCTTACCTTTAAGGATTGGCAAATTAGTGACAGATTGACGACTGCCATTTCTCATGTGGTTTAAAAATTCTTACAAAGCATGCACTCTGCCCCCTGCATGTAGATTTCTGTGTGCTGTGTATGTATGTATCTTGCTGTCTTCATCAGGTCTTTCAGGGAAAAAATGATGTCACTCAGTATGCAAGGTTTCAAAAATGTGTCTGTTAAAAATCACTCATTTGGCTTAAATAGGGTTAAAGTAATCTGGATAGTAGAGCAAGGACTAGGCAGCTGACTGTGCAACAGAACAACACTGCCATCCCTGAAAATCCCCTCCTAGCATGGTAATGAAAAAGAATTTCTAGAATGATTGATAAGGACTGGGAAAACTGAAAGCACAAAACACTACAGTGTAGTAAAATCAAACATCAGCTTACAGTAAAATACCCAGAATGTTGACTTTTGTTCCACTGTGCTGCAGGGATGCACTCCTGATTTTTCTTTCCTGTTTAAAAATTCTCTTGTTCTGACTTGTTGAACACAAAAAGCCAACTTAAGTGTCATGTACACGCTCCTGCTCTCCTGCCATACTGCTTACAGTAAACGGTGCATGTCACCTTCTTGCATATTTGTTTGCACTTGCTCAAACATGTCTGTTTTTACAGCAGCTCTTACTGGTGTGCTGCAGTGATCAGTGTGGGCTCAGATATCTTGTCAGGAGCTTTGGAGCAGCATGACAGCAGGTTTGTGGTGTCATGATGCAGAGCATGCTGTGAGCCCTCAGGTGTATATGTTCAGGAAATACAGAACAAACAAGGTTAGTGCCCTTTCTTATATGATAAAGCAGGTACTCCGTGCAAATAGGCAGAGACTGCAAGCTGTGTTGACTGAAAAAAACACCAGTAGGTGTGATGCTAAAGAGGAGGTAAAGGAGTTTGTGTGAGAGAAGGAGGAGGCAGATACATAAGTGGAAGCTATGGGAGGAAAAAGAGGCTCAGCATTTAGCACTGCATCTGACCACGTCCTCCCCTCTTCCTTCTTTGTGGATCCGATAGAGAGCAGATTTCATAACAGCCTAATAACACCCTCCAAGGGCTCTCAAGATACAGCTATTCCATCTCAGCGAGAGCTGCCATCATCTTTACCTCGACAATCCTGCCCCTGTCAACAGCCGTCAACCCCTGCCACCCCTGAGCCGCCCGATATTGACAATAAAACAGAAGGAAGGATCAGCAGGGCGGCGTGAATGTGTGCGCACATGCGTGTAAGTTTGTGCGGTGGTGAAAAGGTTCAAGAGTGGACACTCAGTCCCAACACCACAGAGAAGAGCTTGGATTTCTTGCACCTGGTAGCTCCACTGTGGTGTGGCGGGATAAAGACAGATTTCATGGAAGCATGGAGAGGAATACAGAGAGGCAGCCGCACAGAGAGAAAAATGTATAATGATCCACGTTGTCACAGCCATGACTTTTGGACAGCTCTGGTTACTCTCAGTGCGCTGCAGAGGAGATGGAGAATAGTAAGCCTTGTCATGCATCATAAATGTAATTCCATATGGGAATGGAGCTCTCGCACACAAAAGAGAATAGGAAATTTGTGCACCTCCATAAAGAAGAATGTATTGCCTTTTACGAGGTAGCAGAGGACATATTGTGTGGCAGGCCTCATAAACACATGCATGTTTCTCTTACGAGTTTTTCTCGGATTTAAGGGAAGGCTGTACCGAATGGGGAAGCAGGATTAAGAGGCAGCTGAGCATAGACACTATTTACATTGAAATGGCTGTACTTGTTGAGAAGCGAGAGGACGAGGAGGAGAAGTCGGGAACAGATGAGAAGGAGATGATGTGATCTGGGATCTGAATGTGAATGCGGGAGGAGGTTGAAGGTGCAGGCAGAAATAATCATGTGTAGGATGTTTGCACTGATAGATACAAGATCAGCATGCATGCCATTTTGCTCACCCCTGCCCCTGAAGGGCTCTTCTGTCGCAATCTCAAAGCCGCCCTTTTTTTCGT
This sequence comes from Cheilinus undulatus, assembly GCF_018320785.1. Classification (NCBI taxonomy): domain Eukaryota; kingdom Metazoa; phylum Chordata; class Actinopteri; order Labriformes; family Labridae; genus Cheilinus; species Cheilinus undulatus. Next base: position 41,692,343 of record NC_054865.1, on the reverse strand, counting down.
TCCCCCTCCTAATATTTGCCGCAGAGGTATCAAAAAAAAAGTGGATCTTGTGAGAATGGAGGAGTTTTCATCTCGCTGTCTCTGGTGGGATTGTTAAAGCAGACAGTGTCTATAGATCTTTGGGGGGTCATGGCATTCAGAAACCTCCATTTGTTGGCGCCATCATCCCCTCGGTAACAATAAAGGACAATCAGTGTGCGTGAATCAGCTTGTGGCGAGTATCTGGACCCCTGCACCTCAGGGTGAAGACCCTATCATCGTCTCTGCTTGCTGTGCGGCTCTGCTGGGGGAGCAGCAAAGCTTAAGACATCATGCTCAGATTTGGCAGTGCTTACTTTCAGTATATCTGGCTATTTTGCTGTCCTCTCCCTGTGACTTAGCTGCATCTGCAGTGAGGCTGATCAATAGATCACACCAACAAGAGGTCTTGAGGCCAATTAGGCGGGAGAGCTGGTGTCGGCTACGTGTCAATACCCGGGCTTGTCTGCCCTTAGGAACAATGGATAAGGACTGGAGGCAGCGAGATGCATTAGAGTGTCTTCATGTTTGTGTGCTGCTCACACTGATTTACATTAAATGACCAATAGCTCATCCAGGAGAACTTCTAGCACGTCTTAAGCTCTTGACCGCACCCTGTTTGCAGTAAATGCCTCCTTCACAGTCGGGTCTGCTCCAACATACCAAACAGTCAGAGAAGTGTGATGAAGGGCGCCTGATCAAATGTCATTGTCCTGCTTTTATACACTATACTTTAGCGCCCTCTGTTGGAGTACCAGGCTACAACAGTATTGTTATTCTGCTCAAGCTGCATGGTTGATACAAATGATCTTTTAGTGTGCACATTTTCTACCAGCTCCTGACAGAAAATAATTGTCATCCCCTGAACCCAACATATTACAATGTTAGTTTAATTTCCCCTCGCCTTTAGCAGAAAAAGCCATTCTGAGTCTACCCATCCCTGAAATATAATTTATCTGTGTCTGATACCTATCTGGGATTAATCATGCAGGTGAATTAGTTAACCTTAATTGCAAGCTTTACTGAGTGAAAGAGAGAGGTGTGCTGAGGGTTCATACAAGGGGAGATAGCATCCAGTTCATTCACTACTGGTTTGTAAAAAGCTTTTGGACAAGCGATAACTGAAAGCCTCTCTCACATACACACACATCTTCACTCTCTCTGTATGACAGTCAAGTTAATTAAAGTAGTTGCACAATCAGGTAGTCAGAATAAAGGCAGAATTAGTCACCCTCAGGCTAGGCACTTTAAATCTCAATCAGATGTTCACTAATTAATCTTCACAGTCAAAAATGAAGTATTTTTCTCTCTTGTGTCTGAGATTGTAGGCAGTGTTGACACCTGATGTTTGGCTGTGGCCGTGAAGGTACAATATTTAGGATTTTTACACTAAAATGCTTAATCAAAAATGACTCATAATAGTTTTTATTAATACGTTTTAAAATTTCAAAGGTGTGTTTTGTGTCATGGTTGCTGCCGTGAATCCTGTATGTTTATCGATGCTATTAAGTTTGAAATGCTACTGGAAGCACTTGTTTGGTTGTTGCATGTCATACATGCGTAGTTCAGATGGATCACAATTATTCTCTACAACAGTTGTGTGTTATGTCAAAAAGCTAATCTAGCCCCAGAACCACAGAGCTATGGAACAATGATGGCCCCGCTGGGTCCAGTAGAGACCAACAAACTTAGGACCAAAAACACATTTTTTAGATTCCACTGTTTGCGACTGTTACCACCAGAGAAGTGAGCATCACCATCTAGAATTTGATATTGCTAATATTTACAATTTTACAAACTGCACTTTTAACAAGCTTCTACACAGCTATCCTTATGAAATCTTTAAAATACTCTTAGGGATGTACCGATGCATGGGTTTAATATCATTATGGCGCTGTTTACACACATCAGCCATCGGCCAGTTAATGTGTAAAGTACAGACATCAGCTATCTGGTACACATAACTGTTGAACAAAATAGGATTTTTTTACAGGGTAGAAGAATTGGACAGTTAGACAAACCATGATCTGCTTTCATGGTCAAACATGAGAGAAAAGGTTAGTATACACCAAAAGAAGCAATGTAAACAAAAAAACATGGGCATCAGCCAAATTGCTATTTTTGAGTTTCAGTACCAATCAATGTATCTCTAGACACTTTAAATAGTTTTAGTAGATAGAAGTAATGTGGATACAAAAGTGCAACTAATTGCTATTCATTCATTCAGGTGTTTTCATTTTGTTGCTAAATCAGATTTTTTGAAAACAGTTTTTGAAACATGTAAAATGAAACTTTTCGCTGAACTTTGCTGCAGTTACATCAAAACTTCTAGCTACAGCCAGAAACTTTAACTTTGAGCTGGTTTTGTGGACCCAGTAAACAAAGTAATATGTATTTTATTGATACACAGTCTTTGTGTAAGCAGAGAAACCAAGAAAAACTATTTGAAATAGGGATGTACAATATTATCGGCAGTATATCAGTATCAGCCACTAAAAAAATTTACGCCAATCTGTACAGCCGGTAATATGACGCGATGACGCCGGACGTGTGCCAACAACAAACTCAACATGTCGGCTGTGAGGAAGAATTCCGAGGTGTGGAAACAAGACAGCAAAGTAGCGGTTTGCATTGCTTGTAAAGTACACGTGATGCGAGGAGGAGCATGACAACACGCCTTTATTTTGCATCTAACAGACCGTCGCCCCGATGACGACAAGGACTGTCTTAAGATAAAGAATGACAAAACTTTGTGCCTGGGAAAACTCGTCAACAGCCTCAACTTAAGTCATTCAACAAAGCTAAAAAAATACAGCAGCAACCACCCAAAGGTGAGGAGCTGAACAGGAAAATCATTGAATTTATTGCTCTTGATGATCAGCCTTTCAGCGTGGTAGGATATACCGGCTTCCACGGGCTAATGGTGCATGTAAAGCCCCGCTACTTTATACCTAGCTGGCACTTATAGCCTCACCTGAACTGCAAAACTTTGTTTCCAGTCACATAGAGAAGCTCCTCATTAAAGCTAAACATATTAGCTTCACCACAGATATATGGACATCAGGTGTCCGTCCTGATAGCATGTTGAGCCTCACTGCCTCAGTGGATAGATGAGGATTTCACTCTTAAAAAGCCTGTCCTGCACTCACAGGAGTGCTCACTCAGCAGCCACAGTTGCAGCTGCTTTTGATAACATGGAAAATGGAGAAAAAGAATGTGCATGTATGGCATGGCAAAAGCAATGACGGACTTCTGTGTGCCAAGTCTCCTATGCACACTCCGCAGGTGTCCTGTCTCCAGCATTGGAGATGTGGGTGTCACTGTGTTGTTACAGAGCTGTTTACAGTGAAATGCCCATTAAACTTGGTTTCTTAGTTAGTTTGTGCTCTTTAAAGCAGAATCAGGAGAACTACTTCAGTTGAAGGTTTATTTCTTTTGTTCGTCTTGAATCTCAAAAATTTTAAATCATGTTTAAGCTCTGAACTATAGCTACGTTTTTTGCATTTAAGAATCTTTTTGTTGTTGTTGTTATTTGAAGCACTTTGTCAGGAATATCTCAGGAAGCCATCCTGCAAACTGGCTGAGTAATAAGGAGGAATAAGGATGAATCTAAATGTATAAGCTATTTCTTTTTTGCACTGTGGAGCTCAGTGTCAGCAGGTTATTTTGCTGCTGTTTATTGCCTTCAAAGATGCAGATGACTTCGGCTGTACTGTTAAAAATACACGTTGCATGTATTGCACATGTAACCCAATAACAGTACTGTAAGTTTCAAATCAAAATGTAAGTTTAAAAATCAAATGTTTTATCACTTTCTATAAAAAAAATAGATGACCAATTTTTAAAAAGTATGTTTGTAGTACAGGATGGAATTGGTGTTTTTTACAGTGGAATAAATGCAATTAAATATCGGTATCGGCCAAGATGAGTTTTAAAATATCGGCATACTGGATATCGACAAAAATCCAATATCGGGTGTTCCTAATTTAAACCCGTAAACTCATAAATCTAGCTTGAAGAGGAACATTTTTTTAGGCCATATCACCCAGCCCTAGTTAGGAAGTACACATCATGGTATAATTAATGTCTATATTTTAGTTCAGTAAAGCTAAAGTTGGTCCATTTAGTCACAAATTTGTTTGAGTGATGGGGGGGTCCCACGGTCCCACTACGAGAGACAGAGAACACACACTGACATGCCGGTGTTTACCACCAGTGACCTTTATCATACATACAATGGTGATGGATCTCAGAGCAGGAGGTTGAAGTGAGATAGGGATTTGAAGGTGAAGCACGTATGTAGATTTGATCACATCTGAATGTTTCATTGAGCCAAATATTAGGATACCTATATACCGTCACTCCCTCAGTAAAACTTCTATTCAGTGTGGAGGAGTGTAGACTGGGAAAAAAATGTTTGGCTGGCATTAAGTACGACTTTAAGGCTGATAAGAGCATCCTGAGGATCTCATTAGAAATTTCGTCAGATACTTTACAGAAATGTAGCCCTTAAATCATCATTTAATGAGTGATGAACATAAAAGACTTCCTCTATCTCCAATTTCTCAGACGCAAATAAAAAAGATTAAGTCATTAACGTTAAATGCCTGCTTCTATAGCTAATGTACCTGAACAGAACTCTGCCCACAGAGCTCTTTAAAAAGAGTATGTGCATTTTTAGATGTACTTTTATATTCAGTAAGAGCCATGAGTGACATCTGTGAGCTCAATGTGCACTTTTGAAATTTCAACCATGATCAGAATGAAAAAACAGTTGTGTGTGTGCTTCCAATTAAAATCTGTGAGGTAATTTATGCATTTTTTAAGAGATACATCCTCAAACTCTATCTACAGTAGTATGTGAGGGACTGAAGGTATACTGCGACACCAGATGGCCAAAATAAGCTAATGCCAAAAATAAAAAGCAAATGTGCCAAATGAAATTAAGCTTCTAGCTTGTTTCTCAAAGCTTGACTAACCAGTTATGTCATAACAAATCCTGCTCTGGGCGAACACACAGGCTTTGGTGCTGCTGCTTTGGCATCTTAACTGTGCTGCGTGTCAGTTCAGGCCGTGAAGCAGCAACCCAGCCATTCTCAACCTGGGGGACTCCAAACTTGGAATTCAGTTCATGAATCATGCAGACCCCAGGCTCCGGCATGAAATCACTCATTTGTTCCATTTTTCCACGGACTGAAAAAGTTGGACTGTGAACGCCACGAGCTATAGCAAGAATGAGGATTTTACCAGCTTGTAATGCTTTCAGGAACTACCCACTTCACTGCGATTCTATGAATAGAGAGAAGATTGGGAGCAGGACTACGGGGCTGAGGGACTGAAGAGAGGAGGAATGCAAGAAATGGAAGGCTCCATCTCTGGGAAATAGTTTCATCTCGTATGTGACAGCACTTCCTGGAAAGTGTCCGGCCTTCAGACAGCAGCCCGTGGTTATCAGGGGTTTTTTCGTCCTGTTATCAGTGTTGTAAAGTTTTACAGCAAGGAGGTCTCCATGGTCTAAGGTTCACAGACGCCTTCACTGCTGCTGCATGGTCCGCTCTGTCTGCTGGATGTTAGAAGAAGAGATTAAAAATGAGACAAAACAAACATCAAAACTGACACTCTGGACTTCAACAGGCAAGTCTGTTTCATATTTTAGTTAAAACAGAAATTACATATCAGGTCTTATTTTATTGCAGATTATGATGTAATCAAAGTTTATGGCTGCAGTAAAGAATCTCTCTTTGCATACTGATCATAGGTTGCACCATTAAAGTTTAACATAAACTTTGGCCAAAAGAATATTGCTTTGTCTGGCTTGTATTTGGTATTTTAGACTGTAAATGTGAAACTACAAAGCAGCTTAGGCATGTGCAGGCAAGAAAACAAAGAAGAGAAGCTATGTTGCCAGAAGGAAAAAAAGGGGAAGGTAAAACCAGGCAATCACTGATGCAGCAAAACTGTTGACATTTCCCAGCACATAAAAAAAACTCAACTCTGAAGGGAGCGTACACGTGCATGAATGTCAGCCAACGTCTTGTAAAAACTCACTTAAATGGCTGTCAATCATAACAAGCAAAATATAATCACTGTGGGTTGGAAACCTGCAATGTAAGCACTCTTACATTGCAGGACGTTCTAAGCACCGTTGAGTTCAATATATGAGCATAAAATCTAAAACAACAAATCCTGTAGTTTAACTGAGAAGTGAATCAACGGATTTTAAATCAGGAGGTTTGTACTTTGGAGTTCCCCTCAGGGAAGGAAAACAGCTTTTTCTGCTCAACATGACCTACAGCTACTTTGCATATACCTATGCATGCTCTGTCAGGCCAACTCAAGCTCTGGCTTGTGCACTTTCAACACCTGTACAGCTGAGCAGCAGCCACTATTAGAGCTAAAATCACACTGTACCTGCTTGAAAATAAGCAGCATTTAAGCTGTTTAATTCCTACCCTGCATCTGCCCTCAACAATTAGGGAGATTTCACTACAGTCCATGATTTTTGTCCTAATTGTGCTTCGGGTGCGAGTATTTCCACATCTTTTAGGGTATTTATGCTCTCCATTAACTGGTGAAATAGAAGCTGTTTGTCAGGAGTAATTACAAACGACACAAAAAAAAAACTCCACCGTGGTTATTATGATCCCTCCTCGGTTGCTTAAACACAAGGAAGAGATGTGAAGGCGGAGAGAGGTTGAGCCTGTGTGATACAACCACACCCACACACAAGGAAACACGCACAACTCTCTACCGCATGGCACGCTGAGATCCCCGCTGTGACTTTTTCTCCACAGGCTGAGGATTCTCAGAGAAAGCTGCATGCCACACCACGCAGTCATCATGAAGAAGCCAACCAAAGGTAAGTTTCCTGCAGGTAGTGTTGCACAGCTCCCGCTGAGGAGTGCTCTAATAGTGGGGAATCCAGCTCTTTGTAGCGATCTGGATCATTTGGCTCAGCTCAGAAATAAGAGCCGGCTCTTTCAGCTCCCAAATGGCTTTTCAATGAGTGCAATTCTGGTTTGATTAAATTGGCCAAATTCAGTTATGGTTCAAAAAGGGATGTCCTAATCAGTATTTTAGCCACTGAGAGTTTCAACTGTTTCTGTTTACAAAAATAACTGAACAGAAAAGCTACTAGATGTCTCAAGTGTATTCCATTTAACTTAGTACAGTCAACATTGGTGTCAAACACTTGGAATCAAATTTCTCCTCAGAATGGTGTTAATGCTGTTACACTAATAAAGTTACATATTTATTTAGTTAAATAAATCAGACAAGAATAAAAAAAATCAACTTAAGTGGTCAAAACAGGTTCACAAGTGAATTCAAATAATCTCAGGTCCACTTAAAAGTTGTGTAAACAGCTTTAAAAACAAATTAATTCAATAACTGAATTTGAAATATAACAATCCCACTCAGGAGTGGTATAATTAGCTTGACTATATTAGTCTTGAAAAAAATAAATTCAAAACTGAGATGTGAAAGGTTTGACTTGATTAAGTTATATGCAGATGATGTCATGCAGTGGAGAACACCCTATGGGGGGGAAAGTACTGATCCCTGCAATGAGAAACACTACCAAAATGGTGTGTAAAAGTGTAAAAAATATAAACAATGTTGTAATGTTCAGACAAAAAATGAAAAAAAAGTTGTTTTTTTAAGTCACAGAGAAACAGCAGCAGATGGAAACTAAAAAAGTCTCCATAAAAAGCCTGGGCAAGAAGTGTCACACAACACTCGTGTATGGTCTGTTTCTACAAAGTGATTCAGTTTTGCCCAGTCCAGTTTTGCCTCCGTTTAGCACATTAAACTCTGAATTTGCCTGTATTTCCTCAGCTGATGCTCGTCTCACCAACCTCCAGCCTTGTTGGGATGGAAAATCCGTCTCTTTAAAGAGAACCAGATCATTTGGCTCAGCTCAGTAGAGCTGGTTGTTTGGCTAACAACAAAGGATAGAGGAAAGAAAACCAGCACTCAAACAGGAGCTAGCTACTGCAGCAAACATAAAAGAGCTGACTGTAGCACAAGCTTGTTTATGAACAACAAATCATTATTTGGGCGATTATCCCACAAGGTTTATTCGGTTGATAGTACATCACTGTTTCAATTACAAGTATGTTTAGAGCAAAATGTGGATTTTTTTATACCTTAAGAGGCTCAGCTAGCCTCTTAGCTCAGTGCAAGACTCTTCAAGGCTTTTGTTTCCCTTCATCTGTCTAGACAATGCTAGACACTAGGAGGTCTGCAGGACTGAGTGATATGTGATAATGATTGCCTTCACAACAAGTAAATCTGTTCCACTGGGTTAAAAATCACTCCTTTGTCAAGTTAAGGAATAGTGTTTAATATATGTAGAAATGATCTGATGATAATTGCAGTAGATGTCCATTTAGAGCTGTTAAGTACTAACTCTCCTCTGTTCCCATTCATTCCTTATGGCATTCCCCCTATTCTTGATCCCAAACTCATATGACTGCAAACAAACTAAAGGAACAGGATCAAAAATAAATGAGTTAGTCAGACTAAAAAACAGTCATCCCTGTTCAAAAGTAGCAGCTTAATCTGAGACATGAACAAAAGCACTAACATTGTAGTAAAACCTTAACATCAAATACAAGGTACTCTTGTTATCACAGTGACAGTGCAACTGGAGCTGCTACAGAACTTTTTTTTCTCACTCAGTCTTATTTCTTTATCCACTGTAACCTCAAAACAAAGTGGAAGTTTTATGTTTAGGAAAACCAGCATCTCCATCACCTTTTCTGTGATCTTTTCTGCCTTATTACTCTCTGTAGGGTATTGCTCTTTCCTCTTAAAGTCCAGAGTTTGTTGCTTCAGTGAATCAGCCCTCTCCTCTGTTGCTGTAATGAAGTTTAGTTCAGAGATGTCCGATCAAATTGGTAGTATTAAACTCAGCACTGCTGCTACTGCCTCATGAAATGGTCGTGTTACAGAAGCTTCAAGTGGTTGTTGGACTGTTTTTGCTCTCAAGCTTTAAGTATTTCCATACCGCTGATATTTTAGCCACAGGATTGCTAATGTTGCTACTTCTGCTCTGTCTTACACGTAGCCCGCTGCAAATTGGGCTCTGTTCAAGACAGCTGACGTAAAAGGTCATCTGGGCTCATCGGATCAAATTGCAGATCCCCAATCAATTAAAAAATGTTTATATCAGCCAGATACTATGCCTAAGTACTTGTACTCATTAACAATTTCAGATAGTGTACTCAGTATCACTTTAAAGCAGGATTTTAGCCTGTTATTATGTGAGTGTGGTTAAAGTAAGAGCCATGTCTGCAGTTTGGTGATGTCTAAACATAAATGAGGATGAAAGAAGGAGAGGAGAATAAAAACTATGAGCTGATGACTTGTCAAAAGCGGTATGAAGAACATTTATGAAAATAAAACAAACTTTCAAAATAATATCAATCCATACAGTTTCATTCTGTTCATCAAGATCCACATTTTATCACGACGAGTGTGATGGTTTACTTGTCTAAAAAGGCACATGTACATGTCTTCGAACCATGAAAAAGCATTATTGTTTTGGATGTCTCCTGTCATTTACAATTAGCATCATTTTCTCTCATTAATGCAGCATAATGCTGGCTGACACCTGAGGATATTTTTATTATGTTGGTGATTCAGCTGCCATTTTAGGTTGGTCTGTGTTTGTTCACTTTATAACGTTCAGATGTGAGTCGACTTAAGGTACAAATTATTCTTAGCCTGTAACTCCATGCTGCTTTTCCAGCTGATTTAATCTGTTTGCCAAAGTTTTTTATAAAAAACTTAAACTCCCCTCTGGTGAGTGGTAACATGTCTTCACGAAGTTTCCACCTGCAAAGTTTGAGAGTACAGCGAAGAAGAAGAAGGGCTAGGGTGGTTGTGGTATGTTTTTGGTGTACGCAAGGGCTGAACAGTGCCCGTTTATCTTTCCATCCACAAATGGATGGAAAGATAAACAGGCAGCCCGAGAACATAATGCCTCCAGCCTCTGTTATTGCTGCTGCAGTGGTATAAACATTTATTTAGAAATATATTTCACATTTCTGGACTGGATAGCTTCTTTTCTGGTTCATTCTGAGAAAACGTGTCCCTCCCAGACAGTCAGATTTAATCTGAGACTCCTCTGTCTTATTCTCATCTCAGTATTCCAGTAATTCCCTCACCATAGATCATACTAGGAAAAAAAAGTTTGAATTTTCCCCCAGTATGGGTCTGTTTGTCAGTTATCATTATATTGGCCCTGTTAGACCTCTCTCACATGCATATGCTGCATATGAAACTTCAGCCCTGTTTGTCTTTGCATAGCTAATGATGAAATACAAAGTGAAACACAAACATAAATTATGGTGTATGGAGGGCTGTAAAGGTACGTGCATTCGTACCGTATCTGTTCGCTACAGGCCTCTCAGTACAGTACAGACATGTACCGAACGGATACATGTGGAACAAAGCTCATACACAGACTGTCACAACCACTAAAATTGCACCAAGAAGCTGGTGCAATTATGACAGAAGACATTAGTATGGATGCTGCTAAAGCACCAGTTTAATCGGAACTTGATGACATTTCTTTGTTAAAATAAGAACAAAGAACAGTAGTGATTTGTTTTCTTTTCAAAAACGACAAAAGTCGTGTACTGACATGTCTATAGTCGCCATGGTTCGTGTTATTCCTCGGTAGCTGTGCGTGCACACCTCAGTCGCGGCTATGTCACGTGTTTTGTTGCTCTGATTGGCCCGGAAAGATGCGACAGACAGAACGTTCATTCAATCACTTCCAAGTTTTTTTTCAAATCCTCTGCCCTTTCCCAAAGGCTTAGCATTGTAGGTTTTCCAGATGGATGTGTGAAACACATTTTAGTGTTTAAAGAACGGGTATAAATATGTTAATATATCAATTAAAATAACCTAGTAATTCAAAAATGTATTTATTTATTAATATTTTTATTAATTGAAGACCTTTTGAAGGCGGTTGCAGCATTATTAATAATGTGAATGTAATTTTTTCAGCCTATTTATTTTAATACAATTAAAAGTATAAGAAATTCTGTTATTTATTCGCTTCAATTACCATCATGAAAACGTACCGAACCGTGTTTTCAAAACCAAGGTACACACTGAACCAAAATTTTTCCGTACTGTTACACCCCTAGGTGTATGCACACATTACTGTACAGATACAAATTAACAACCAAGTAGTTTTTCCCACGTCCAACCAAGGGCTCAACTTTAACTTCCTGATTCTCAGAATTATTTAAATACAATACTTTCCTTGTACAACATTTTCCTTGTACAGGTATGAATAATCATCTCATTGTCTCTCTGAACCACTGTAGTGTTCCTGTAAAAGTTGCTGTTTAGTTCAGCATTACTGATGTTAAAGAAGCTTTTGAGCAACTATTAAACTTGTGAGAACCGTCAGTGGTGGTTTTAGAATTTGTAGGCCCCAGGCAAATACCAGCATAGGGATTTTTTTCCCTATTTTGTAAAAAGCAATCATGCAAGTGTTTAGTCTACAAAAGTAGACAACTACAAGACATATCTGATACCCAAATACCCAACAGTACATTTAAGTCACCTCACAGAAGAGCATCATAACTCAAACTCGCCTCATAAATATTCAAATATAACTTTATCAGTACGGGCACCAAAACCTGTTAGGTAAAAACCCAGTGCTGAATTTTTTAAAACCTGGGAATCAATAGCGCTTTAGCTTATAATACTTCACAGGCTCTCTGACATAATGTTATTTTATCTTATCACTGGGGCAAAAACATACATCAGTTCTTACAAGGAGGGAAGATAAGCTCAAAGTACACCAGCACTGTGCATCAATTTAAACCTAAATGTGGTACCTTCAACTGTTGCATTTAAGAAACAGTAACAGGCGATCTTACTTCAGCTGCTACTAACAATTTTTTTTCCCCAGCACAGCCTGATAGTTAAAAATGTTAATCCAATGTTGAAATCCTTGGTCAAATCAACAGAATTAGAGTAATATTATCATGTGTTCAGGGTTAGTTCAGTTAAAGTAACCATCAATTAACCACCAACCATTGTGTTCCCACAGTGTACAAATATAAAAGCACAAATAAAGGTGTATAAAAAAATGCAGCATCAATTGATTGGTATCTTATGCTGAACAATTTAAAGTAATAAATAATCCAGCTGCCTTTATATCAGTGTTGGTCATACTGATGTTAGAAAATAGTCTGACCCCAGGACATTTCAGTGAGACAAGTCTGGCCCTGACCTTACGTGAGTTTGACATCACTGGAATATGGACTCAGATTGATAAGGAGTATCGATAAGGGTGTTATCATCAATAAAAATGTATGATTGCCATCCTATCTATATCACGTGAAATTTATTGAAAATAAAAACGTATTGCTCACTATTGGTGTGTTATCTGTCCTTCTGCCACAAATCACATGTGTATGTTTGATGCGTTACCACCAGTTCATTGGTTCAGTATGTCTGTAGGATCTACCTCACTGTACTCGGCTCGATATGGAGACATGTAGGGCTTTTTATGGGCCTTGGACCTTAGCAGGAACTTTGATTGATAATCAAAATCTAATTTGTTGCTACTTCATTCACACCTGGCGCCTTATTAACATTCAAAACAATCATGAAAAAAGTTTTCGACATGTACCTCATTATCTGATGCACACTTATAGTAACTATTTTGAAGCCTGAGACAGTCGCTTACCTTTGCCTGATGGTAAAACCACCTACATGTACGCTGGGTAACCACAGGATCCAGTCACAGTTTAAATTTGACTCATTCTTTGAGTGGGTGTGCCAAATAGTCTGTCAACTTAGATTACTTGTAATGCTTTGCCAACAGCAGACTGTAGCATGAGTATGAAGTAATTCTTTGGGTTTACAAAACTAAACATGAGCTCCAGAGTGAGTAATGCTCTGTTCTTTAATCTCCTTCTAGATGACATCTATGCCTATGCTCTGTCCAAGACTCTGACAAAAGTTTCATCACCTGCAACTGTAGGACTCTACTCATCATGTGAGAATCGAACAAGCATGATCCTGAAACAAATGGAAGGTAAGTTAATATCACTGTATCTCTACCCCATCGGGTTGTGTCTTCCTCCTCTAGTTTAGATGAACCACTTTAAACAGTGTGACTGCAGTATGTGGGTTAGCATGCAGGTCTTCAAAATTCTTACACCAAAAACTCAAAGTAAACTTCAAATGATTCCTACACTGTGTCTGTTTCCACCCCCCAATGTTCACTGTAAACACAACTGCATGGTGTGAAATTATGGTATGCTGGCTGGTGAAACTGCACCTGTTAGCAACAGAAATGCTGTGGCAGCATGTAGCGCCACAGGCATTGGAAAAACTTTAAAAGGAGATGTAGAAGAAAAAGGTCAACAGGCGGTTAAAAAAGGCAGCATTTGTGTACAAAGTAATGGCAGAAAAAAAGCAGGTAAAACAGACCTGGGAAAATTAACAAACGCTGAGACTACAACTGCAAGCTGTCACCTCCTGCCACCATCCTGCTTTAATGAATGAAACTTTAGCCTCACTGCCTCCCTGAGCAGAACCCACCACCTGCCCAGGTAAGAGATGGGAGAGCCACACAGAGATCAAGACTCGTCTGAATTATGTTTAATTTAAGAGTAACTGACCTACAATTTCCCAGGACTGCTGACATCAAAATCCACTTATGGGCACAAGTAAAAACCAAAGAGAGCTCCGAGTGTCATAGTGCAAATAGGAATAGAACAAACATGCGTCTCATCTCTCATTTTAACAGAGCCCAGGCTCTCCCTGCAGGCATTATAATATAAACCTGTTTTTAATATTCCTGACTGAGCAGCTGGTATAGCCAAGGATCACTGGCAGAACAACAAAATAAACTCACAAGGGAACAAGATGGACCTCTCTTAACATATAGTCCTATGAAATAACAAATCAGGCACAATAAACAAGAGAGATAATTGGCTCAATATACAATATTACAATGTTTTCACAAGTTAATGTGAACATGATGGTTGGATGGATGGATGGATGGATGGATGAGTAGGTAGGTAGGCAGATGGAAAGACAGGGATGGACAGATATTTTGTTGATCCCGATTGTTGTTGTTGTTGACCATCAATAGTCACCTGCACCTGTTTATTTTTTATTTTCAATCCATAACAAGTTCCTCTTTCCATGCTTAAATTCCTGTCATAATCTTCAATCTACTCAAAGTTCATTGTTTTCTTTCAAAATAAAATCACGTCTGTATCCAATCAAAAAGGTAATGACCCTTAGTTTAAGACAGTAAAAACAGTTTTGAATGCAAAATAGTGGAATTTTTAAAATAGGGAGATTAAACCATCACTAACAAAAAAAAATTTGACAGCCCTTCTGAAATTATCATAGAAAATTACATTTTTAAACGTTTATTTAAAAATATAAGGATTTTTTTAAAAATCCTATGTTAATATGTATAGCACAATGTGAGAAAATGAGAGGAGATGGTGCATGTCTGGTATTTTCTCAGCTTTTTGACAACGAATCTCACTTTTTATTTATGTTTTAAAAAGTTGGGCGCATGATCACAAGCTCTGATGTTGTATTCATTAGCCCAAATGCTTTAAACACCAACATATTCATTCATTGTTGCAATTTAAATCTATATGTTAAAATCCCAAAACAAACAAAACTAAATTGTACATCTTTTCTGATCTTTCACTCTCTCCACTTCCCAATGTATGTTATTGATATGATTTAGCATATCAAGATCTGCAACATGCCACCATTTTTCATTCTGCAAAATGCTGGTAGTTCACTTCGTCAGTCTCCACCCATGCTTTTAAAAGAAATATATATATTTATTCACAAAGTCTGTATGCCACTTTTCTTCAACTGCACTAATACAAGAAAAGCCAAAAGCAGTTAGCACCTTCTTCTGATTAAAACAGAGTATTGCAACTTATAGGTGCATCTCAAAATTTAGAATATCATAAAAAAGTACTTTTTTCCTGTGCTTTAATTCAAGAAGGGAAACTTCCTTATACAGATGCTAATGATGCTTCTGTGGCTTACCCTCCTTGTGAAGGGTGTCAATGATTGTCTGCTTGACAAAAGTTGGGTCCTTTCCTATGATTGTGGTTGTGTGACTGAACCATAGCGAGAGAATGAAGGCTAAGAAAACCTTTGCAAATTGAACTTTTCCACAATATTTTAATATTTTGAGTGGAATTTTCTGATTTTTGAGAGCTGTAAGCTGTAATTATCAAGATTAAAACAATAAATGTCTTGTAATATTTTATGAGATGAGTCTACAATTTATGACAGTTTAACTTTCTGAAGTAAATCATGAAAATGATGTGGTTTTATAATCTTTTGAGATGTCCCTGTATATGAAATGGTGAAAAAAAATTAAAATTGTCTGAATTTTTACCAACTTTGAATGTACTGCGAGGTATCATTACATCCCTAAACAAGCTCAGTTAAATGTCATAGATAAATTCCAGCCTTAGTAAGACATAAAATAATCAGTCAACCAACAAAATGTACTGATAGTGTTGCAAATTAGACAAAAAAAGGAAGAAAAGTGTTCACCCACCATAATCTCACTGACAACTTACAAGACACAACATTTAAAACGTGATGTTTATTTCTTGTTCCCAGTGAGCCACTGCAGTCAGAAAATCCCTGAGCTATGTCTGAGTCTGTGAGTGACCTGTGCAGCTCCTCAGAGCTCATGCTTTAATGAGTTTTTCACAACTGAATGATTGATTGAGAAGTGGACATTGTATTTCTGCCCTGCAGGCCCTGAGGGGATTTATGTTGCCTTAAGTACACACACCATAATTCTGCTTAACTCTGCACATACCAGCACAAGACACACAGGAACACATTTATGTTTCACATTATAGGATGTAAATAACAGTAATTAGTAGTGATTGCCTTAGGAAAAGAATTTCCTCCATCAGACGCTGTCCATATTACACTGTCAAAAATATCTCCTCATGTGGGCCCATTGAACATCTATCTTTCTGTCTTTTAGATGTACGTCACTTTGAATAAAAGTGTCTGCTTAATGACTTGGTAATATTGGACTGCTCGGGTTCTGCTAATGTTGTTGGGTGTATTTTGTTTTGTCGTCTGTCTTTTGTGGGGTTTTGAGGGTTTGTTCTTCTGTTTGCTTTCACACAATTTGATGCACTTCGTAAACACTTGTTTTAAAGTGCTATACAAAGTTATCATCATTATTATTACCCCCTTTACATTTCTGCTAAATCATGTTGTTATACTTGTTCTTTAGGCTATCGTCTTAATATACACCTTGACAAGCTTGACAAGTGTATCTGTGTTTTTTGTTTTTCTTTCTTTTTTTCTGTAGTTTACATGAAGAAGGAGTCTGTAAGGATTGAACGGGAATATGAAGGGAGATCCAAACCTCGCCCTGCCCATCCCTCAGTCTCTGACTTTCTCGCACTCATAAGCAAACTGCTTTTCTACAGACCCATTTGGACCAAAGAGAACCAGCAGCACCACAACGTCAGATTTATTTATGTACATTTCAGTGCCTGGCACTTTGCAGGCAGTGACCTGCTGTGGGCTGGGATTGTGATACGGCTGTTGCATGCCATGCAGATGAGCTTTGGGAAATTACAGCTTGTGCTGTACCGTGTAGCTCAACATGATGAGGAGGAGGAAGTCATGAAGAAGGTCTGTCTTTCATCTGATATTTTCCCACTGTTAGGAGACTTGTCTATATGACAGCCACCATGTGCTACACTAAGCTTACTTATTTTAACATGCTCTGATGATGCAAATTGTACAAAAACACTGGCAACGTTTCCTTAAAGAAACACTGCTAAAAAACAGTACATTATTTTGTTACTGTAACATCTAAATAGGTGTATCAACCTCTAAAAAGTTAAGATAATGTTTAGTTAAAAGTTTGTGCCAACTAGATTAATGATTAGGGTTTCACAAAAGTTGCTATAACTTATACTTGAAGAAACATTAATATACTTAGACAAATATAATTACAAGACATGCATAAAACGAGGAGATATTTTTGTTCAGGACCAAAAGGACTACTCAGAAATGAATGGGATCACCAAATTCATCATCATAAACACTGAAGCAAACATATGCACTAGTAGCTATGAAACTAACCAGCATAGAGACAGCACAACCTCTGGAACTATGCTGTGTTGTGGCTGCTGACAATAGCATGCTTCTCCTTTATTTATGTATTTTTTTTATTTTTCAGGTGGTGGAGGACGGTCATAATGACTGGAGGTCCAAAAAAATTTGCTGCTGCCCTCTTTGGTTCCTCGTCCTGTTCATTCTCATTTTACCAATTGTAATCCTGGTCGTCATGTTGACTTTTGGCCCTCCCACACCTGAGCTGGAACCAGACGAGGAGGTGACTAAAACAAACGGACAGGTAGGGGTTCTGGAGGGTCTGTTCATCGCTGCGTTAGGAGTCCCTGCAGCGAGCGCGTTGAGGTTTGCCTGCCAGATGGGAAAGAACCTCATCTTCAGCCAGGACCTGAACCTAAAGAAGGGGATGGACAACGAGAAGGTCAGCTGCAAAATGGGCTTCATGAATGAAGTGAGGAAGGAAATGTGGTTTCTGTCTCGATTCATCCAGTTCATGGAGGTGTTCGAGAGGAGGAGGATCAGAGTGGTGCTGAAGATCACCAACCTGGACCGATGCTCCCCAAAGAAGATTGTTGCCGTTCTGGATGCCATCAACATTCTGCTCTCAGAAGAAGACAGTCCGTTTATTTCCATTCTGGCTGTCAACCCTGATATTCTTGTACAGAAGGTGAACTTTGCAGATGGTGTCTTCAGCAAAGAGGACAGAGCGTACGCACTGTTGAACTGCATCGTGACTCTGGCCTTCACGGTCCCTCCGCTAGGAGACGACTCAAAGCGCAGTTTGTTTAACAGCCTGACCAGAAATGTAAAAGTGACAAGTAGAGGTGGGGGTTGCAATAAGAAGTCTTCCTCAGATGTGTCCTTAGTGGAGATTGTATTTGATACCAAAGAGTCAAAGCCATTGATTGATAAAACTACAGCAGTGCCAGATGTCAATGAGGATGAAGTAGAGAAGTTGGTGTGGAGCATCTTGAACAGCAATGAAAAAAATCTGAACCAGTACATGGTGGATGATGCCATGTCCATGAGGAGGGTGATCAATTCCATCAGAGTGACGGTGATTATCATGAAGGCCTTAAATAAAGAGCTTCCTCAACCAGAATACATTGCAGCATGGGTGGTCTTGGCCAATGAGTGGCCATGCCGCCTCAGCTGGATCATTCAGTGTGTTGAAGACGCACAGCAGAGAACAGACATCGATGGAAAGAAAGCACCCAATGCTGATGAGTCAAAGACCTTATGGGAAGTCTTCAGTGAGTCCAGGGCGGAGTTATATGTGATGAGTCCACAGATCGAAGACCTCCTTGAGCAGGATGAAGATCCTGAGATGTTTGAGAGGTTTCTTAAAGTAGATTACAGATTCACTGTGAAGGATCTGATGACATTTGTAGAGACGACGGTGAACCTGGATCACTCAATCAGAAAGGAGTTGGCTCAGATCAGAGGGACATCCAGGCTGAAAGATTCAGGCTGGATGAGAGACCTCGCTCCTCTGCCAATCACATCCATCATCAAAATGGACAAAGAGGATGTTTGTGAAGAGGTAAGGAACTTCTAAAGATATCAGACTTGATTGGGCAATGGTGGGAGCAGGATAATCACATAAAATTGTACTAAAACACCTTCTTTAGCAGAATTACAACAGAAGAGCATATTGAGAATCTGTTTAAAGATCAGCCAAACAAACACTCGTGTTCTATTGAACAAGTCAGCCAATTATTATTTTCCCCTTCATACCATAAACGACTACAAGATGATTTTCACACAGCATGAGTATTTTTCTGCACAGCAGAAGGGCACAGTGGATTTTATCCCCCCGCTGAGCAGTTGGAGGTGTGCAGCTTGTTGCTGGCAGCTCTTCATCCAAATGCTCCTACTTGTTCCATTACTTTATTCAGAACTTGATATGCTCTTAAACATGTAGAGTATGAACAACTTTTACTGTTTTATTCACAAAACAGAACATTTCCTTTGACATATTTGCATTAAATGATATCCTGTGTTAAGGGTTGAATTCATCTTGTTCTCCTGTAATTCTTCCTCTCAATTACATAGCCACCACTGATGCACTGATTTTTTTTAATCATTATTAAATCAAAGCCACTAAAAATGTTCAACAGGCTGAAGTTTTCATCAAATAAAGGGGGGAGAAGAAAGCAGGGACAGGGGGTAGGATTGGGGATGACTGAGGAGAGGAAAGTAGAGAGAGAAAGCAAAATGAGGATGGTGGAGAAGGAGAAAGCAGGGACCGAGTGTAAGATGAGGATGATGGAGGAAAGGAAAGCAGGGACAGTGAGTAAGAATGATGGAGGAAAGGGAAGCAGGAACAGAGAGTAAGATGAGGATGATGGAGGAAATGAAAGCACGGACATAGAGCAAGATGAGGATGGTGGAGGAGATGGAAGCATGGATGGAGAGCAAGATAAGGCCGATGGACAGAAAGAAAGCAGGGACAGGGGGTAGGATTAGGACGGTGGAGGAAAGGAAAGAAGGGACAGAGAGCAAAAAGAGGCTGAGACACACATTAACTATTATGAAGGAAATAAAAGTAAAGTTAACCATAGCAAAAGCAGGGTCCATTTATATCAGGAATTTCTAGTTAAAAATACAATAAATACATAGATATTGGTAACCAGCGCAATATTTTTTGCTTGGCTGGCTAGCTGAGGGGGGCCCTGTGTCATTTTATTTCTGGGGGCCCAAAATCCTTAACTACACCCCTCACCTGTTTTCTGAAACTGTTGAACTTAAAATAGAAAAAATGGTTTCATATCATACATTTTGTAAACACTGCTGGACACAAGAAAATGAAACAGAGCATTTCAAGATCTATTTCAGTAGAGATTGGGGATAAAATCATACTCTTTTTGTGTTATAACACCTAAATTTTCTCTTCCACAGTTAAAGAGGTTGGAATATCCTGATAAGTATATTGATATTGTGAGAAGCAATAACCTCAGTGGTCCAGCACTGGTCTTTGGTGATGCAGCTGACCTTAAGAACCTGCTAAATATGACCTTCGGTGAATGGGCGACATTCAGACTGCACTTCCTTCCACACTCACCATCACATCTCCGATCGAAATACAAGAAAACATCAATGATGCTTTCTCCCCCTCAGAACCAGCTGTCAAGGTTATATGCTGCCCAGCATTACTCGTCCAACCTTAGTCTGGGTAAGAACTGCATGTAAGGACACACTTCATTCATGAAGTCTGGTGTCTCTAGTAATGTGATCTACATGAGCAACATTTAATGCATTTTTTAACACCTGTGGGTTTTTTTTACTCTCACAAGTCAAAGTGTTGTGAAAATGGTCTCTTATGAGATAACGTGTGTATTTTCTAGAGGAAATGTGTTAAATAAGGTGGAAAGACAATAATCAGGGAAACAAAAAGCTATGAAACATGTTAACTTAAGAAAACATACAGACTAGAAAATGTTTCTTCGGTGTTTTGAAGATATGTCATCTGCTGTTGTTTACCTGTGCACCAAAATCTTAATCATATGAGGGCTATTTTGTATGTTTCGTCATTTTTGCTAGTTACATTGTCTTATACCTCCACCTCAGGTACTTTTTAAAAAAACGACCCCACTCTGGAGTTTGTCCTTGTTTACTATAAAGAGTGGCATGACTGCATTGTAACAAGTTTTCAATCTAGTATATTTTTAACTGAACATGGGCCTAAAGGCTAGGCAAAGCCATTTGCTGTTAGTCTTGCAAAGCTAATGGATAGGTCAGATTCTGTACCTGTCATTTGGCAGATATAGCTTGCAAAGCTTCAATCTGAAATGTTTGTGACAGGTCTGAAATGAGCAGACTTATCAGCATTATTTGAGGAGAATAAGGCAGTAGCTATGGGCAAGATTTAGTTGTACTGCAAGCCAGTAAACAAAGGCTGCTGCCAGTGAAGCAAATACACTATATTGCTAAAAGTATTCACTCACCCATCCAAATAATTGAAATCAGGTGTTCCAAGCACTTTTATGGTCACTGGTGTATAAAATCAAGCACCTAGGCATGCAGACTGTTTCTACAAACATTTGTGAAAGAATGGGTCGCTCTCAGGAACTCAGTGAATTCCAGCGTGGTACTGTGATAGGATGCCACCTGTGCAACAAGTCCAGTCATAAAATTTCCTCGCTCCTAAATATTCCACCGTCAACTTTCAGTGTATTATAACGAAGTGGAAGTGACTGGGAATGACTGCAACTCAGCCACGAAGTGGTAGGCCACGTAAAATGACGGAGTGTGGTCAGCGGATGTTGAGGCGCATAGCGTGCAGAGGTCACCAACTCTCTGCAGTGTCAGTCACTACAGACCTCCAAACTCCATGTGGCCTTCAGATTAGCCCAAGAACAGAGTGTAGAGAGCTTCATGGAATGGGTCTCCATGGCTCAGCAGCTGCATCCAAGCCATACATCACCAAGTGCAATGCAAAGCGTCACATGCAGTGGTGTAAATTACGCCGCCACTGGACTCTAGAGCAGTGGAGACGCATTCTCTGGAGTGACGAATTGCACTTCTCCATATGCCAATCTGATGGACCAGTCTAGGTTTGGTGGTTGCCAGGACAGCGGTACTTGTCTGACTGCATTGTGCCAAGTGTAAAGTTTGGCTGAGAGGGGATTATGGTGTGAGGTTGTTTTTCAGGAGCTGGGCTTGGCCCTTTAGTTCCAGTGAAAGGAACTCTGAATACTTCAGCATACCAAGAGATTTTGGACAATTCCATGCTCCCAACTTTGTGGAAACAGTTTGGGGATGGCCCCTTCCTGTTCCAACATTACTGTGCACCAGTGCACAAAGCAAGGTCCATAAAGACATGGATTAGAGAGTTTGTGGATGAACTTGACTGGCCTGCACAGAGTCCTGACTTCAACCCGATAGAACACCTTTGGGAATTAGAGTGGAGACTGAGAGCCAGGCCTTCTCGTCCAACATCAGTGTGTGACCTCACAAATGCACTTCTGGAAGAATGGTCAAAAATTCCCATAAACACACTCCTAAACCTTGTGGAAAGCCTTCCCAGAAGAGTTGAAGCTGTTATAGCTGCAAAGAGTGGACCAACGTCATACTAAACCCTATGGATTGAGAATGGGATGTCACTTAAGTTCATATGTGAGTCAAGGCAGGTGAGCGAATACTTTTGGCAATATAGTGTAGCTCAGATGTAGCTACAGTGGCAGTTTTGTCAGACCCGGACTTTTCTGTGTTAAAAAAACAGTAAAGAAAAGCACTGAAAGCTTTCCTTAGCAGAAAAGATTTTTGCCCGACAGGCTTTGGCTGGAGTTTGATTCACCAACTGGCTCCACTGATAGTGAACATTAATAGCAGCTGTCTGTCTAGCTCAGGTTATGTAGTTTTCTCATTGGGGCTGCACATGATTGACTCTGATAATTGACCTGTAATGTGAAAGACAGAACATTTGTCCAGAACTCTCTCAAACTATGGACAGTTGAAGAATAGTTGAACACAGCCACACAAATTCAAGAACACTCATTTGTACTTGCATTTGAAGGATAGCATAAATCTAACCAAATGACTGTTCTTTACATTTACATTTAATTTCATGCATATTTCATTTTATAATAAAGGATAAAATATAAAATTTAAAATCATTCAAAGGGGTCCCAACCTCCATGTTGAGAACCACTGGCATACATGAATGTGAAATATACCCTATGCTATGGATATGTGAGAGTCTGTCTGGTGTGTCAGAGATATCAAGAAATGGTATGCAGGAGCCTGACTAGTTAAAGACCAGGTATAATGCATGCATACTTTGCTACAAATGAATTTCACAATGATGCATTTGAAAACTTTATTGATCATTGGGACAATGCAAAACAGTACATAAGCTCCAGTAAACTGTAATATTCCATTTCATGAAAAACAATGAATGGTGAAGATGTAAGCTAAAGTGTCCTGTAATAAAGTTTCTCACTGAAGCCTTTTTTTGTGGTTGGGTGCTTTGCTAGGTTACAAACAGCAATAGGCTGAATCATCAATGATAATTCAACATCAAAGCGCTAAGTAGTCAGCTGAAGGTTCATTTCATGTGGATTCCTTTGAAGCGTTTCCCTCAGAAAGCTGCAAACGTTCATCTGTCTAAAAATATCATACTAACAACCTTAGGCATTTACAGTACGAATGAAAAATAACACCACTACACATAGTAAAGTCATACAGTACCTGCAAGCATCATCTTTCCCTCCAAACTATTCATTTTTAATACACTGGGAGTTAGGAACCAGATGTACAAATCATAGTAGTGGAGAAATTTTTTTTCTTTAAATTCTTTCCAGGAATTATTTTTTGAAGCTGGAAAAAAGCCCATTACCATATCCTAACGAAAAGGGGGTTGCTTTTTAAAGTTAAAAAAAAATAACTAAAAAGGCATGAAGCGTAGTAAAACTCTGTTTTCATACACTTTATCTAGTTAAGATACGTATACTTGGGCATAACTGTATGACTGTATGCCATAGATGTATTTTAAGACACATAGTTCATATCTTTAAGGCACAAGGGTTATTCAATACTGTCAGACAACAATCACTTAGATCAACCTTAGATATAGACATTACATTTACTCTCCAGGTAGAGTCCTAGCAAAAAGGGACATGTCTTACTTTATGAACAATAAGGAATTGGGCAATGTAGGAATGCACAAAAAAATTAAAGCACAGGTTTCTGTATGTAAAACAAAAGCAGTTAATAGACACCTTTGACAAAAATCACAGCAATACACAATTACATTTTTAAATGGATCCCAGATTCAAACAGCAATTTTAATGCACTTGTTTTACGCTGCTTCATAATGTAGTAAAGCAGAAGTTTTCATTGATATTTCACCATCGCACATAGTAGGAATACGTCCAGGTTGTTTGGCTGAAAGCAGATCATTTTCTTCCCAATGACTCAGCCAGCTTCTTGAGCCTTTTCTTCAGCTCCAGTGGAAACTTCTCATAACACTTTTTACAAACAGGCTTCATGTCAAACTCAACAAACTTGTTCCTAAGATGAAGTGGGGAAAAAGAAAAAAAAGTAAGTAGGACAACATAATTTATTTTCAAGGCTGCATTAACATTTACCTTAAACATTTCCTTTCAGTATGTGTTATTGATACCCAAGAATAATTTTCATAACAAGTAAAACTACACTGGAAGAAATGATCTCAAAGTCTTAGGTCTATTTGTAAAGGCTTACTTTGTAGTAACTAGTGCCTTTCATCTTACCTGGATTATTATTGAAACAACTCTCATATAACTCAGACCAAGAAAATGTTGATAAAAGCGTTTGCAGTCATTACGAAATAAAACTACAAGTCACTTGATTGGAAAGTGACCTTAGACTACACCATCAATCTGTTTATCTTTTATTTGAAACCAAAAAATGGTGGCCCCTAAAGCTAAATATTGTGCCAAACAGTGCAGATGAAGCATGAAGTTGAGAACTGCCTTAACTAATTAGACATGACATGCAGCATTAAGGAAAGAAAACTGAAAGGCTTGCATCATACAGAACACAAATGTGGGCAACACGTTTAGAGAGGATATTTTTAAATACTTTGTAAATACAGCTTTAAGTCTTACACTTGCTACTAGCAAACTCGTTTCAATCTTAATCATGTACTGTAAAATCTGGTGTATAACCTGCACTTTTAAAACATATTTTTTTCCATTTCAAAAGTTGGCTGCAGCTTATATACAAGGCTAACTTATATACCAGTATAGAGTGCATTCATATTATATTTCAAGCAGCTGCTTCAATGCTCAGAACATGCTGAAATACATGACGACACAGACCACACAAGTGGGTTGGCACCACTTTTTAGACACTTTCGAGGACGAGGACAACTGTTAAGTAAGAAAACCTTGTGGAGGTAGATTGTCTGAAAACACTCCGCAGAATGACAAAAGTTGAGGGGTGTAGCAGAGCAGAGCAGCTCACAGGCTGTGAGTCTGTCGTATAAATGCAGGCTGAGAGTTTAACTACCATATTAAAGCTAGTACAGTGCATTCAGAAAGTATTCAGCTCCCCTATACTTTCTTCAATTTTGCAATGTTGCAGCCTGATGCTACAGTCGAAAAAGGTCCTTTATACCCATATAAGGTAGGTATAAGGTCCAGTATACCCATAATGACAAAGTGAAATAAGAATTTTAGAAATGTTTGCAAATTTATTACAGAAAAAAAACTTCAATTTATTTGTCCCATCTCCACACAGGATCTCAGGCACTCAGTCAGAGTGACCATAGGGTTCTTGGTCACCTCTCTTACTATGGCCCTTCTACCTCGATCGCTTAGTTTGGCCAGGTGACCAGCTCACTTAACCACAGGTGGACTCCATTCAAGGTGTGGAGACACCTGGGCAAAGATCTAGAGAAATGGGGGGCACCTGAGCTAAATTTTAAGTGTTACAGCAAAGGGTCTGAATACTTACGTCAATGTGATAACTCAGTTTTTATTTTTCATAAATTTGCAAACATTTCTAAAAATTCTGTTTTCCCTTTGCCATCATGGGGTACTCAGGGTAAATTAATGAGAATAAAGACAATTATTTTCAACAGTAGGATCAGGCTACAACATGACAAAAATGAAGAAAGTTTATTTGGGTCTGAATACTTTCTAAATGTGCTGTAGATACTATTAAAAGTGAAACACAGCTGCACAGAAACTTCATGTTGTGTAAAATTGAAATTGTCACAGGATGATGGTTTACACGATTTTCCCCTTATATTGATTGTCCCTATGAAGTTGATAAAGCTTGTTTCTACTCATTTCAGTGTCATCTGTGTTTCTGTTACACTATTTCTGTAATTTTTTTGTTTGAATATACTGGGAACGTTGTTAAAATGATGCATTTTATATTAATTTATCATGTCTTCTCTTTCCATGTCTAAATTAGTGACACAGTCAGCGTTACAGTGTGCTATGTTTCTGAGGTCAAAAAACAACAACTGTTGTTTCATGTGAGAGTTTTCTGTTATTTTCTTTTTCTCCCATTAAATCACTGATTAACTTTATAAGGCATTAAAGGAAGTAGCTTTGGATTCTGGAAACTGAGGGTTTAAGGATTTCTACATATATTACAAGTTCTTCAAAGGCTTTTCACAAACAATATCAACACTGAACATTTGCACTGTCTTATTTTCTTTGTAAAATAAAAGAGGAAAGCATGCCATATCATCAAAGGAGTAAACAAGGAACAGCACAGAAAAAGAGAAAGGCAGGGCTTGAACAAACCAAGAGATGCAGTGCCGAGCCGTAAAGAATAATAACTCTACAGACACACTGCAGGTTTTTTCTTGCGGTCTTTGGCATCACGCTCACGTCGGGCCAGACGGCGTTTTAGCTCTTCAGGCATGCGCTCATAGCAGTGCTTGCACACTGGCCTCAGGTCAATTTCAACAAACTTATCTCTGAGTTACCATGGAGGCAGCAAGTGAAGCATGTAAGAGGAGAAATTGGAGGGAAAGGGAAAAAAGAGGAAGAGTTGTTGCCAGAGAGTGAAAATACACAAAGACAAGTTTAAACACTGAAGTAGTGTTTAAAAGTGTGTTTACAGTGTTATAGAGAAGAGCAGGAACTAACAATGGACTCTAGTATGAACACAAAGAGTTAGTAGGAGAGCTGTAAATTAGCAACATCACTTACTTGAGAGTGAGTTTTGTGTTGCAGGTGGAGCACGAGAAACAACTGACACACCACGCCTTGTTGAGAGCAGACACCACTGATGAAGACAAAAAGGAAATTATGAAAAGTATTTCATTTAATTTTCAACCAACATTTTATGCATTCCTGTTCTAAAACAAGCTCTAGAACAAAGGGATATCATGCTGGTACTCACCATCACCTTCAATCACTCGGTTGCAGTGATAGCACACATCTCCAAAGAGCTTGAAGGCAGAGAAAAAGGCAGATAAGGTGTTTACACAGCCAGCAAAAGTAATTTATAGAGCATAAAGGGGATTCATTACACAGTGTTTTTCTGACATGATGCCTTCCTTGTCCCCCATGCCTTTGTTTTACCTGGCTCCTCTTCTCTTACCTGATTATAATGAGTCTCACAGTAAGCCAGCCCCTTCCTCTCATAGTGCCGATGACCGAGGAAAGGCTTCTCACACTTGGCACACACAAAATGCTGTAAACAAAAACAAATGTTGCTAAGGGAAAGAGGGAAAACGCTTAATGAATGCACGTGAAAGAAGAGCAGATGTCAACACACATGGAGAGGGAGCTGATTTCTTTTTAGTAGTCTGAATAATGAATATTTCAAGAGCATGACATTAATATATTAATGTTATAGACTTCAACTTTGGAAAAATTGTTCCACAGCTATCTCTTATATTTTTTTGTTTTGTTTTTCTGTTGTAGCTCTGAATGTGGTGTTTCCACAGCGTTTTTAAAAAGTTTCTGCTTTTCATTTTCTTCCTGATAAAACCTCTCAAGTCACATGAAAAAAGATTTGTTTTCTAGTAATGAAAGGATTTCCTTTAATGACTATTTTATTTATTAACTGACTGCTGTAAACTGATGGTCTTACATCAGAACAATACACAATTCAGCAGGCTTGAGATGAATGGAAATACAACATGATGAGGGAGAATTCATCTTTTTCAAGAGCTCCTCATGTCTCAAATGTGCTCATTAGTTGCTCTTTGGATCTGAAGTGGCTTTTTGAAAAGGATCAATTTTCTTTCATGGCTACAAACATTTCAAGCAATACTATCTACAAAAGGTGGTTGATGAGACATATATCCATTTTTTATATGTGTAAGCAGTCGTTTATGCATCTGCTCACATGTCCATATAGCATTTTCTGTGCCTCTTTTCCATGTCAAACTGACAAGAAAAAAAAAAACCTTTTTCCAACAAGTATGAAATCATGGACAAGCAAGGTCATGATGCCTCAAGTAAACTCTTAACTTAAGCTGGTACTAAAACAACAAATAGCAACAGAAACCTGACATTGCTTCAAGTGTACTGATTAAAAGCTTATTCTTGCTCACAGACCTCCACATGCCATTGCTTGCCCATTGCGTTGACAACGCGCCCCTCAATGGGTCTCCTGCAGGCACCACAGATTGGTACACCCATCTTGTCGTGGCATGGCAAACAGTAGAGTTCTCCCTTCAGTTCTCTGGCTTCAGCTGTCAGTTCCTTACTGAGGACACAAACATTGAAAGGAGAAAGAAATAGATTCTGAGCCCACTGTGTATCTGAAATATCTACTTACTGCCAATAGTGTGCCATTTCTGTACTAAACAGAGAGGAGAAGTGACTGACCCACAGTTGTTGCAGTTGAAGTGATCCGGGTGATAGGGGTCGTTCTTGAAGATCAGGGGCTGCTCCTCAATAATGGCATGGCACTTCTGACAAATATATTTGCCCAGACCCCGAGCTTTCTCACGGTTATGGCATGGGCGACACAGGTGCCTGAGGTAAGTGAAGGTGAATAAAATTTAGGTATGTCAAGAAAGACTGCAGCCTCAAATAATGATTTGACATATTCTGTCACAGCTGCTAAGAATTCCATTATTTATAAATACACAGGAGTGCGAGACACCAGGTTGGCGTGTGTGTAACCACCTGCTTTACAGGCTGTCACGGTGTTATATTAAGACTGTAATAAGACGAGATACTTACCTGCCAGCATTTTTGACAAAGCCAACGTCCGCAAGTACAGCCTGGCAAATGTCGCAGCAGAAGCAGTCTGGGTGCCAGCTATTGTTCATGGCCTTAATGACACGACCAATAATGAACTCCCCTGAAGGAAACCATGAGTGAGAGATCAGCTTCAGGCAAGTCTAACTTTGTCTTTTCCCAATAATGTTGGGACTGTAAGCTATTTATTGGGTAGTTCCTCATGAATAACCCACTAGAGTCATAGTGTTACTGCAGTGCCCTTCAGTGCTTTCTAGAGTGTTCTCAAAGTGATGGTTTGATGTTGAATGCATTTTAATTGTCTATTTAATTTAATTAGACCATGCTGGTCTCTCTGAACACATTAGAGAAGTAAATTAAGCTTACAAGGCTTTAAATGTAAACTACACACAAGTGGGAATTTCTGGATGAAAGTATGAATAGACATCAAGATCAGAGGTGAGAATCTGGGGTCTAATCTTTTTAAAGAAAACACAGAGTTCAGTGATGCTTACATCTAGATGTAATGTAGTGCTTTTTTCCCTGCAAAGCATGTAAGAGTTTGGGTAAGCTCTGAAATAAACATAAAGCAGTTAAGCCTTAATAGACAAAGAAGGGGACCAATAGAAAACACTCAGCAGGGGCGCAGATAACACAACAGGTCGCGCCCCATGTGTGGAGGCTATAGCCCTCAAGGCGGTTGGTCCAGGTTCAATTCTGACATCCCCACTCTCTTTACCCGATTTCCTCTGCTATCCACTCTTCTATTTGAATAAAGACAAAAAAAGCTAAAAAAGGAAAACAGAAAACACCTGGCTGCTTTTAGTTTTGCATGAGCTCAACATACAGTGCTGTGCAAAAAGTATTTGCCCCCTTCCCTGATAGCTTATTTTTTGCATATCTGTCAGACTTAAATATTTCAGATCATCAAATAAATTTTACTATTAGACAAAGATAACCCAAGTAAATACAAAATGGATTTTTTAAATGACGATTTCATTTATTAAGGGAAAAAAGCCATCCAAACCTTCCTGGCATTGTGTGATAAAAGTAATCTCCCCTTCCCTTGTTAAATCAGGAATTTACTGTGATTAACTCATTGAGCGCCATTGACGTATATATACGTCATTTAAAAACCAACGCTTGAGTGCCATTGATGTATATATACGTCATTTAAAAACCAATGCTTGAGTGCCACTGACGTATACATACGTCAAAGTGTTTTTTCGGGAGCTGGGGGAGACCCAGCTGGATGCATACAGCTACAAGCAGGAGAGGACGTGGGCGTGTAGGGAGGTCCTGTGGAGGCTGTCCAGTTCCAGAGTGTGAATGGCATGACAGTGACTGGAAGCATTGTTATTTATTTTACAATAAAATAACAACTGTGTACAATTTTCAGATGTCTTTTTTGTCATTGAAGGCAAAATTATAACATTCAAATCACTGTTCTGCTTGACAGACTCTCTTTCACAAAATGCATTTTTCTCAGCTTTCTAGAAAAAGTGGTCTTTTTGGTGAAACTAGCCTCTATTCAACATAAGATAAATCAAGAACGGAACAAGCCACAAACACACAGGTTTTTCCATGATAAAATAGAGAGTTTGTTCTTTCATTTGAGCTATTTGGTGTTTTCAGAATCATAGTACCAAATATTCTGTGGGTCTTGAAAGATGACTCAAAATGGCCAAAAACGCTGGCACAAGCCCCTTTCCATTTCATAAAAGGGCTGGCACTCAATGAGTTAACCACATTTTCGAAATAGATCCTGTCTGACAAACTAAAGATGAGAAACGAAGTCATTTACATCTAGGCGTTGGGCCTCCAGTGAACCACAGTGAGAGCCATTGTCAACAAATAGGGAAAACTTGGAATGTGGTGAAGGCTCCAGGAAGTTTCCAGCTAAACAAAATCACTCCATTAACGCCTCATTTAGGATGCCCCAAAAAGCCCAGAACACCATCTAAAGACCTACAGGGTTCACCTGACTTAGTTAAAGTCAGTGTTTATGATTCCACAATAAGAAAGAGACTGGGCAAAAAAATGGCTTCCATGGGAGAGCTCCAACGTGAAAAACCTCAGCGGCCAAAAAAGAACACAAAAGGCTTGTCACACATTTGCCAAAAAACATCTTGATCATCAACCTCCCATCCACGTTCTAGTTACATCTGGCATGAAACCAACACAGCATTTCATAATAAGAACATCATACTGACAGTCAGACATGGTGGTGGTAATATGATGGTCCGGGGATGCTCCTGGACCTGGAAAACTCAATGTAATAAACTGTGCACTGTAACTTTTACTTAAATATCTGTGATTTTATCTTTTTTGGATTTGATTTGCTGTTTTTATCACCTTTTACATTTTTCTGTTAAAATGTTTCCATTGTTTTTCTTATTCCCTTGTCCTTGTATTTTAATGTACTGTGTGAAGCACTTTGAATAGACTTGTTGCTGAAATATGCTATACAAATAAATTGCCTTGCCTAATTGATGGAACCATGAGTTCTGCTCTCTACCAGAAAATCCTGACGGAGAATGTCCAGCCCTCAGCTTGTGACCTCAAGCTAAAGCACACTTGGGTTATGCAGCAGGATAATGACCCAAAACACACCACCAAGAACACCTCTGAATAGTTGAAAAAAAAAAAAAGAAGATTTTGGAGTGGCCTACTTAAACTTCAGACACGAATCCAATTGAGATGCTGCTGCATGGCCTTAAACAGGATGTTTGTGCTCAAAAACTCTCTAGTGAGGCTGAAATACAACAATTCTGCAAAGAAAAGAGGGCCACAATTTGTCCACAACAATGTGAAAGCCTCATTGCCAGTTACTGCAATCTTGCTTGCAGTTGTTTCTGCCAAAAGTGGAACAACCAGTTATTAGGTTTAGGGGGCAATTACTTTTCCCCATAGGGCTAGGTAGGTTTGCACGTCTTTTTATTTGTCAATAATATACAATTACACCCCCCCAAGTGAAACATAAAAAAGTGATCTTATTTGTGCACCTGCATACAACACACTGTTGTTGACAACTGTTAACAGAGCAGAAACAAAAAAGTAATGCCTTCCCTTCCACCAAATTATAATTTCAATTGTTGGGAAACAAAAGCAATCTATATTCTATCTACTACAATATATACAGTCCCCAAAATAGAAAGTGAGAGAGGCAGGTGAATCACTAATAACGAAATGTTTTAATCTTGATAGTCTTTCTTCATTATTATTATTTAGCTCTATGACCATCATTAGTCCCTCCTTGTCCACACAGCTCCCTACATACTAGACCGTGATAGCTCTTTCATGAGGAGGTCACACTCACCACACTGGTGACAACAAGGAGCAAAGAGCATCTGGAAGTCATGTTCACAATACTTCCTTCCTTCAAACTGCAAAGAGAAAAAAGAAGATCTCTTTACACACTGAAAACATTCTCTACACAAACAAAGAAAAATCATCATCACACATGCAGCTCAAAAAGTATGGCTCATCATTACATTCATATGCAACATGTATAGTGAAGAACATTTAGTACAATACCTCATAGAAGAGTCCCTCTGGAAACTGCTGGAAACACTGGGCACACACAAAGCACTGCTCATGGTATAACTCTCCGTTACTGTTGACAATCTTCTCAGTTGCAGCAAAGCCACTTTTACAGCGCTCGCAGGCCGCTGTGGCCAGGGCATTTGCTATGCTGTTCCAAGAGACAAGAATATAAACATTTGTTCATTACTTGTTCTGAGCTCCTGTGAAAAAAAAAAGTTAGGCTGACAAATAACTGAGATGCAAGGCTGAGCCAGTGTTTATCATTTGTCACATTACTCGTACATGAACTGCTGTGCTTGTTTCAGCAGATGTCACCATGGAGAATGGAAACAATAAGTGGACCCGTTGGGGAACTCAGTAACTCTCTTAGTCATAGAACAGCCATCACCTTATTTGGTAAAAGAATAGAGGTACTGAAACCTAACAGGAGGACGATACATTTCCTCCACAGACCTACATAAATACACAACATTAACATGAATACAACTGTAAACAACTCCAACATGTGCTTATACATATAACTAGTATAATAAATAATTCAACACCATGCCACCACCAGTGATTAGAGCAAAAAGACAAGAGTGGTTGCGGCTTCATGTTGAGAAAAATGTTACTAGTAGATAAACTAAGTTAAGACAACTCACTAAATAATAACTATGATACAATTTTAGTTCCAGTTCCTCTCATTATTACAAGAAGCTGTTTATAGCCTACCGTCTAAGAGACTTTACTTTAAACATAGTCATATCTGAACGCTATTGAAGATTCCTAAAATAGACTGACATTTTATTCGGAATTTGTCAAGTTTACTGGACTTACAGCTACGAAGCTAATTAGCCTGTTAGCCGTAGTTATTTGGCACCTAAGTATGCAGGAAAAAAACACAAGCTAACGGTCCATTGCCGACGTTAAAATATACAAAAATGTACTAACAGTAAAATAAACTTTAAAATTCCGCTTGTAGCACATGTTCATCTATATCTACAGTCCGCGAGTTTCATAAAAACAGGTGTTGTCATCGAGCTTAGCTGTTAGCTAACTTTCCGTTGGCCATTGAATGACGTTAGCTTTAGCTTGTTGCCTCGGGTTGTGTATTTTTGCTACTACCGTTACTACAAAGTTAAAAACAACACTCACCTGCCCGTCATTCCTGCCACCCCCAGCATCACCTACTACCACGATGGATGAAGAAACGAGGCTAATAAACACACATACAGGGTGTTTCTGTTGCTGAAAGTTTTCAGGGGATCCCAGACTTCTCTAGCGCCGTGTCGTCCCCTCCCAAGAGAGCCGCCTTCAACGTAGCTGAGCTGGCAGCGGGGCTCAGGCCACCCACTCAGGGAGTGTCCATGGACGTTTGACATCACCCCCTTCTCTAAAATATGACACACTAAAGGTTCAATAAACTTTACTAGACTTTACTGAGCTTCATCCCGCTGTATCACAGATGGGACTGTCCCATAAAACAGTTGATACTTGGGGGCACACATAAAATGTATGGGACTGTAGACACGTTAGCGCACTGAGGGTCTCTGAACCAATAAAATGAATGAGGCCCAGCCAGTGGCGATTTTAGAATGACACCTTGGGTGCCTAGCATAAAGACAGTGTTGCATGTAAAAATGTTTTGAAAGCAAATGAAAGATAGAATATGTAATTTTGCAAGAATGGTTTATTGTATTAAAGAAAATTACTCATAACAAGCCATATTTTTAACGCCAACTATGCTTGCTCACGTGCACAGGTGGTTCAAAGAGGGACTCACTGGAAGTTGATTTGTTTATATCCACTTTAAGTCATTCAAGTTGACTTTATTCTAAATTTGTTCATAAGGTGATTTTTCCCCACAGAAACCTGCTCTTTGATCAACTTGGGGCGACTGTGATCGCTGCTCCCATCTGAGTGCCTGTATGAGTTTTAGTGGGAAAATAAATAAACATTATACTTTTTTTTCAACACCTATTATCTAGTGACACACACCATTTTTGTTTTGGGTCAAATTATAAATGCATCCTTCTGACAGAATTAGTGAGTGGTAGCCTGAAACTATGATCCCCTGCCATCTTTTGAAATCAATTATCCCTTTATTTTTAACATCATTTTGTTCTTTGTGCAGTTTTTGTTAGTTTTCCCATTAGCAGTCTCATTAAAAATAAGGTGTTTCTGGGGGGGAAAGTAACAGCATTCACCATTCACTTTAAACATGCGCTATATTCCTTCCATTTCTTAATGATGGATTTAACTGAACTCTTGGGGATGCTCAGTGCCTTGGATTTTTTTTTTTTTTTTTTTTTTGCATCCATCCCCTGACTTGTACTTTTTTAATAACTTTTTCTCTGAGTTGCTTGGAGTGTTCTTTTGTCCTCATGGTGTGATGGTAGCCAGGAATCCTGATTAACCAGGGACTGGATCTTCCAGACACAGGTTTCTTACTCTAATCACTTGGGATACATTCACTGCACTCAGGTGATCCCCATTTCACGAATTGTGAGAATACTAGCATCAGCTGGTTGGACCTCTGTTGAATTAGGTCAGTCATTTTAAAGAGGGTGAATATTCATGCAGTCATTTATTTTCCCTGAAATATTTTTGTTTAATTGGCATTTCTCTGTAGAAATATGTTTTCACTCTGACATTTTTGTTTATCAAAAAAGCAAAGTTATATTGACTGTGATTGATTTATAAAAACAATTAAAGGGTCAAACATCCTAGAGGGTTATCGAGCTGTAGATCCAGACTTTTGTGAACTGCAAATGCAGCACATATTTTTTTAATAAGTTTGAAACAGACCATCTGTAAAAAGTGCTGTATGTTAACATTTACAAACAGCAGTGATTGTTTATGTGGACCCATAAATCCGCTTTTCTTATAAAGTTAGTCTGCCAGTTAAATGCCCTCAGAAGAGAAGATATTATTAAAATATTTGCCACAGACAAAGTTTCCTGGCTGTTCAACATTACTCATTTAGGTAAATTGACTCACAAATCTCATCTCCCTCTTCTCAGAGGCAAACACACATACACCAGGTTGCTGTTAATTTAAAGGCCCTACAGGCCCATACAGGAGGAGCACTGTGCTTTACTGAATTCTCCAAACACCATAACATTAAGACAATTTTAAAAGGTATTGCTTAATTCATCAAACTAACAGCACTTAAAAAGACAATCAAGGAGATGTCAAACGGGAAACTTCCTGCACATTTACTGTCCTCAGAAGTCTAATCTAGTTATAATAAATGACCTGACAAACACACATAAAAACACCTGTGCAGGGGGTTGGATACATGTTAAACTTTATTACCCCAATAAAAAGAGACAAAGTCAGGTGTCTTGATCTCAGCAACTTCAACAGTAAAGCCAAGCATGAGCTTTTTCTTGTAGACTTTTTCTATGTTTGCTTTTAGTCTGTCTGACAGCAGACAGCACAAAAAAATTGTTTTACCACAGAATTGTTTGAAGATTATGCTCAATAGAAAGTTTTATGTTTTTTCATTTATTTTCTATATAAAAAGCTGTTGAAACCGATATACCTGGTGAACTTTGCAAAACTGCATTTTGATTAATAAATTAAGTAGATTTTAGTAACACCGTCAGCTCTCGATCCATACCTGAAGCTCTCCCAGCACATTCCCCATGTAAGAAATATCACTTCTTAACCTTTTAAATCCTTAAAGACTTAAAAATTTAATGAGTTGTGGGTGGAAGAGAAGACAGCGCTCAACTTATATCTTTTAGCTGACTTCACTTAATGGAGCTATTATTTGAATCTGTCCTCACTTGCTCGCGTCTGTTTTTATGTCCTCATTTTGCACTTGTTTATATACCTTCGCAGAAAGCTTTCTGCTTAGAGGTAAGTGCAGTATAAATAACATTTACTTGTATTTTAGTGCAATCTATCCGGTTTCTCCTCAATGGCCCATTTTCTAGACACTTTAAAGCTTTTTCTGAACCTTTTGGCAGGCTAAAGGAACTTTTCATATTTATCCTAGGTAGAGGTGTGTTTTCTGTTACCAGTAAATGGTGTAAATTTATTTTTTGTCACTATAAACAAATAGCAGCTGATAACCATAACATATTTGACATATCTTAAAGAGAAAAGGAGCCTGCATGGGCCCACTACAAAGCAAAAGACATGCATTAAGGCCTTTTAGAAAAGATGGAATAACAGAATGAATTTGACTTATGCCATTGAAGTTGGTTTCAGCGAAGTTGACTTTTTAGATATAAAATAAGGAAAATTGCCACTCAAACATCTTAATTTTAAACAATGAAGCTTTGTACAAGTTCAAGCAGCAGACTCCATTCATCCATCTGCAATCACTCACTCATATGTCTCCCTTTTCTCGCTCTGTTGATCAGCTGGTACAGGCATCTACTCACAATCTGAGCCATTCCCGTTCTACCACGTCCTCTCTCAACCCAATCACCCTGCTGCTGTCATATTTTAAAATCTGTTCTCCTCTCCTCTGCAGTCAGTCGTTTCATTGTGACCACTGCAACCCTCCTCCACCCCAGCCACCTCCATTACATCTCATCGGTGTCTCGGTGCAGCTCCTCTGTGCAGCCTGCATCCCTTCATTGCTACTTCCAAGCCATCTGATCAGTGTCTGGGTCAAGCTCCTCAGAGTTCCATTCCTCATCCTCTCCTCCTCTTCCATCACCGCCATCAGTGTCTAGACTCCACATGGAGGTATGCTGTCAGCCCCACTACCCCTTCAAGTTCACTAAAACATCACGATGGAGTCTTAAAGTCACCAAAGACGTTTCATAATCACAAACAATCCCAAATTTTAAATTAAAAAATAATTCATTGTTTAACTGGTATTAAGTCTATCCTGATTGAAATAACATGTATTTCAACATGAAAATCTGTTTTTGATTAATTTTTCAATGTATTCCTTACTTTTTAGACAGTTCTCTACATGGTTTGCAAAGTTTTGTGGATCCTCCAAGCAAAGACCTGCTATCTTCTGTTGAGCTCTGTTAAAATGTTGAGACAAACTTAAAACGTTGCACCATCATGATTCAAACAGGTAGGTTTTTAATGTGTCTATTAGCTTTACTTAAACATTACACATCTTTGGGAAAAGTACAAGTGGGATACTTCCCCATAAATCTGGTAAGTACAGAGCAGCTGGGCTCAGCTGACATAAAAACAAGACAATGTCACTGTACTCTCTATATAAAAACATCACACCTTACTCAGCCTCTCCTTGAATGTTACAATAACCATCTATAAGCACTGAATACAAATGCAGTTAATATAACCCAGCAGATGGCTTGGTTTTATAAATAACAATAAAATGTTCTGGCAGTAAAAGATTAAGTCCGACACAGAAAATTAAGACATGAGTCCCAATTAGAGAGAGATAACAGAAGAAATGCTCTTTTTCAATTAAAGTTTGCCAACAAAATAGACAAAAGGGGATGAAAATCAAGACTGAAACAAAAAAAAATTAACTGAACTTGAAGGTTTACAAGTCTTATCATTGCACAGGCAAACATATCCTTGATAAGCCCACCACTGGACATTGTTCTGCCATTATTCTTGAAACAATAGTGAGACATAAACATTTATATATTCATTTACATCAACATTCAGCTGCCACACACTGTCCGTCTACAGGGCTTCACCATTAACATTAGCTCTTTACATGTTTTGAACAAATACATTTAAACACAGTGCCTCAGTTTATACAGGATGTGGCACTGAAAAGCTTTACCACAACATCAAAATATGATCTGGGACTAAATCATAAAAGCCCAATAGTTAGAGTTTAAAATCAGTTTTAGGGCAGCTAATTGTTTTAAAGAGTACAACGATCAAAAAGGTGCAACCCTGTACTAACATTAATTTGTCAGACTTCATACATCTGAGTTAAATTTAGACAGAAAACTGATTATATAATGTACAATGTATGTTTTATACACACTAACCCATGATATATAATTCCTAGGTAAACTACTGACTTTTAAGACTTCTTGGATGCTGAACATTTGTGCTTAAAATCAGCTTTAATTTGCCCAGGAAGCTACCCAGAATGCTTTTGTGTGTCTAAAGTTATTAATAAAACAGCCAATAGAAGTCCAGTTAAATCAACAGATTAATGAAAACAAGTGACATTTACCTATATATAGCTTTAAAAAAATCTGTCACCCCTTATGACTTTGCAGCTAATCATGCTTAACACAGATCCTTCATTAGAGTAAAAGTGCATCAGTCAATAAAAATATAAAGCGTATCATCTACGTCAGCTCTATGTAAAGTGTCATGAGATAAACTTGGTGCTATTTAAATACTAACCGATTGAAATCAGATCTTAAGAGTTACATTAGGAATAGGGGTTAGGCAATGCAGAAATATAGCTGCTGTACATTTAACACAAAAATATGTTCAAACATCACTCTTCTTTATATATATATATATATATATACATATATATTTATAAGTATATACAGTATATACAGACGAAGATGATTATGGCAAAAGTCACTTAAGAGCACCACCTTCACAAAGCGCTGAAGGATGAAACTACCTTCAGTTTTGTCCGTTTATAAAACAGGACACAGAAAGAGGCGGTGCCATTTGAAAAATAAGATGCTGTCACTAAGCAACATTCAAAGACATTTAAAAGAGACAAAATATTAAAGGTCAAAACAACGAGAAGAGGCCAAAATCAACATGTTCAACATGAAAGTCTTGCTTTAGTTTTGTGATCTCTGCTCTAGTCTATGAACACTCCCTATACAGTCAGACTGAGTCAGCTGTTAAGTGAAGTAGCTAAATATCACTGAAGTGACTCTTTAAACTCCTCAGCATTGTTGTTTGTTTGAAGGGTTTAGTTATGATCATGATATGGTGAAATTTTTATTTATCTGCCTGTATTTCCTTGTGGGCACATGAAAAACTCATTTAATTTTCTCAGGACATTCTTGTTCATCCCCTTATTAGAGTGTGACCCCTAAATTATCTGTACACACTACATCTGCATGATGTGGCACCTTAACATCTACAGAACAAGGTGCTACATGCTGTGACAAGAGACAAATACATTTAGATATAAATACAATATAAATATAAAAATCATATATATGAAACGGCAGAAGGGATTGGAATCAAGACTCCTGTTTCCTCTCTCAAAACAATAAGAGATGTAAGTCTTTGTAAATTTAGGGAGACAAGCGTATAAACATACTGTTTCTTTAAAACAGAAGAGAGATGAGGGGTGTTTTCAATAAACACACATTCAGACACACTCAAAAATTCTGGACACGACTTAAATCTACTCCCCAAGCTTTACCAGGTAGGCATCATATCTGGGAACCAGACGCGCCCCAAATGCTTTGACACCTCCCAGTGGATGTCGTCCAGCCCATAGCGGTGATCTGGAACCAGCACCTCCTCCATGATGGATAGCTGTGTCAGTCTGTCGCCGCACATCTTCACAAACTCCACAAAAGCGCTGCAGGACACCTCGCACTCTCCCAATCCGATGGCTGACAGCTCCGTGCAGCGCTGGGCGATGCGAATCAGCTCCTCGTCAAGCGGCCGCAGCCCGTTGGCACACACCACCAGCTCCACGAGACGCGGGCAGGTGAGCCCCACGCGGCCCAGCACGTCTTTGCTGACGGAGCGTCCGAAGTACAGATGTGTGACAGGGATCTCATCGCGGAAGAAAGGGCCAAACTCGTCCTCGTAGAGGAAGAAGTACATGACCAGGTTGAATTTAGGGGAGTGTCGCACCATGGCGTCCCAGCTGCTCTTCTTGATGCTGTGGAACTGTTGGCCTGGATTCTCGCTGATCACATCGATGCGAAGGTGCTCAAGGTGGACATGCTTCTCTGAGGAGAGGGCGATAAGAAGTTCATCACTAAGCAAATGGTAGTTCAGGGCCAGTTCTCGGAGGCCGTGACACTGATCAGCCACACACAGGATGCCTGAGAAAGGAAGGAAAGTAAATTAAAGGAGACTGTAGGTCTGCACAGCCTGTTCAAGGCTGAGCACAGAAATACAACAGGCACTGTTGTTTTTAAAATGTCCTTTTTTTCTTCCTGCGCTTATTAGACTTACTGTTGCCTTTTTAACCATAACATTTAAGATGTGTAAAGTCAGTGTAGCTCCACTATTCAGAGAAACACCCTATTATTAATAATGCACACTCCCATTAACATTAGTCTTCAAAGTCTTTATGACCCATTTACCTTTTTGACTGCCTAAAATTTGCTACTTTAATCCTTTTCTACTGTTCCCCCCTCCCTGTTCAGGTCTAACTGCTACAAATATCACAGTGGTGACAACTGTTTCAGATATGAACTGTTTCAGGCAGCCCCACCACCTCCTAACCAGGGAATACCAAGATTAATCTGATAATCACTATTAATTATGATCTCCTTTCAGCCACAGTGATGCAAAGTAAGTCCTCCACCATTGCACCTTACTGTCTCATATCACTATAAAATACTCACAGAAGGCTCAGTGTCATCTACATCTTGTGATATCAAACATTTACCTTTTAACCCCTCTCTTCTTTCCTTCTCAATCCGTAACAAGCTCCTCTTTCCATAGTTAAGTTAATATTCTAATCTTTGATCCACATATTAAAGACAGGTCTGAATCCAAACAGGAAATCAATTACCTTCAGTTTAAGACAGTAAAAAAAATCACATTTAAAAATTCAAAAATAGAGGAATTTTAAAATGTGACAAGAAGAATGTGATTCATTGCGATTAAGAACAGAAAATCTGAGATTAATCACAATTGATATTTCTAATAACTGGGCATCAAATTAGCCCAGTTGGTAGAGCAGATGTCCATATATAGAGGCTAGTGTCCACTCTTCTCTCACTCTTTCCATATTTCCCATCTCTCTTCAGCTGTCCTATCAAAATAAAAGGCTACCCCCCCCCCCAAAAAAAAATCTCCTAATAACTGTCATTCCTTCTGCTTGTCTCTACCTGCAGGTGAAACATGAGGGCAGCTGCTCATCTTCAGCAGCTTGAGGGTGTCACTGTTATTGGCCACCAGGACTTTGAGGGAGGGGTCATCGACAGGGGTGTCATCAATCTTCAGGGAAGACAGGGATTTGGAGTTGACAAACACCACCGTTAGGGCTGAGATGAAGTGAGACTGTTGAAGAAAGTCAAGGAGAGACACATTAAGTCCTCTGTTTTCTTTTGTATACATGGTGGATCTAAAAGATGGTTTTACTGACGTATAAAGCTATCTGAAGGTTTTCTTTACAGCTCTACTTCACATTTGTATCAGCTCTCTCTGCAGTTAGCAGGTCTCCCTTGACTGTATATGCATCTTACTTCTAACCCCATGGGTGACTGTACAACCAATAAGATTTAGGTTGGAGTACAGTTCATTGATCAGCTCATCAACCAACACCCAAGTGGAAGGTGTCAGCCCTAGTTGGTGCAATATTTTTAGCTTGTATGTAAAGTTCTTACATTTGTGGACTGTGAAGAGTGTATTTTCAGACCAGTTGCATTTTCTACATTAGCCTTTAAAAAAACTCTACATGCTTTACCTGCAGATAGATATGACAAATAGATTAATCTTGTTGACACTTACCTTGGGTAGCTCCATGAAGCTGGGCCTGGCTGTTGAGATGAGCCCTAATGTTTTCAAAGAACAGTTGACAAGCTGAGAGAGGATGTCGCACGCTGCCTCTGCAGACTCTCTGCTGCTGTCCACCTAAAGAGCACAGAGAACAAAGCATTAAGTATTCACTTCACTATACACTTAACCTTTCTAACCACAGACCCCGTGCATACCTTAAAGCTGACATACTGCAGGTGATTGGCATGCCTCTTGATGATCTGTTTTATGAGGTCTGGGTGTGTGGCCTTCAGGTATGAGCTGGCTGGCTGGTTGAGCTCAAACTCAAAACAACGCCACAGCTCTGGCATGTGAAAGGCCTGGTTCCAGCCACGGCATACCTGTGGTAAAGACAGATAATTCTAAATTAGATTCGAGTTACTTGTACTTTTCAGCAATGACTACGAACCTTACTTGAGATGAACGATGTATCCTTTTCCAGCAATGTCCGTATGTGCAATATTCACATCTCAGAACATAGAGGTTTTTTTTCATGTGGCACCTCATCATGCTGCCACTTCTTAATGTTTGGCAGAAACCAAAAGCGCTAATTTTCTTGTTGTTTTTTTTTGGGACATTATCTGTCATTGTTCTGGGTTGCTGCCATGAACAAACATTTGCTAAAAAAAGCCTTTTTTCTGCTCATGTTATAAGGATACTCAAATCTCGAGAAATATTCCTGTATGGTATATTTAGAAAAGATAAAAATGGTGCGATTAAAAAATGACTGATTAAAAGTTAACTATGATAGTTGTGAGATTAAATATGTTTAAAATGTCTCTGACAGCCCTAGTTAAAAATTATTGATTCTATATTAGTTCTATGAATGGTGGTATGAAAATGCAAAGATGATCTGAGCCATATAGTTAACCAAAAGACAGATTAATGTCTAACTTGCACATATATGTTGGCAACCCTTGCTCTTCGCCAGTTCCACACACTTTCTCAAAGCTGCAAACATATTTGTGCAATTAAGATAAGAAAACTATAAATTGCCCATCTGAGAAGCACCTGGCTGCAGATATCATCAGACATTGTCACATCAGTGTCCTGCTATCTATTTTTCATTGAAGGGTCTTTTCATGAAAAACTGAACTCCATAAGGTGAAAATAATCAATAATAAACTAACATTTCATTTGGACGAATGAATGAAAGCAGATGGATTCACCCATTTACGTGTTTCTCACTGATGAATCCATCTTGCAAAGCTACCATCTAAACAGACTGGGCCCTGTAAGAAAGTGACAGGACCAACCAGGAGTAAGATTGTAAAGATGTGACGGAACCTTTATCCAATCATCCTTCGAGTTTATTTTCAAAGGCTCTGCCTTTTCCCAAACACAGTCTATGAGTGGTTTTCAAGATGGATGTGTGAAACAAATCCAATTATGAATTTCATAAACTGATAGAGAAAACCTGTCTTAAAAGTACGGACCAATTCCAGGAACCCAAAGCAGCATGATCCACTTTTAAAAAGTCTTTTCTCTCTCAAAATGGAAAATGTATCCACAACAATCAGACATTGGCTTACTGTATAGTACATACATCTTATGGAGTTCAGTTTTAGTGAAAAGACACCTCAAGTTTAAAAAAAAATAGTAGGTAACTCACATGCATTTATAAATAATCAGGTGTCCATGCATTTATGGATGTCTGATGTCTGCAACAAGGCTCTCTTGCATTATTGGGCCTCTTTTTCAATTATTGTGCTACTGGTATCATTTGATTTTAATTCTATATATATATATACTACTTAAAATGAAATAAAATGGCATTATCTTGTGGTCAAAAAGCATATCAGTTTAGTGGTTCTTATTGTAAACAATCCTTAAGTGAACATTAGCTTTGGCATCTTTTTTGTTTTAGGATCATTTCATTCAAAAGTGCACTAATCAATTTCCAAATGAAGTCAGGAGAAACATATGAGGTTATTTTAACACAAAAT
Organism: Cheilinus undulatus; assembly: GCF_018320785.1. NCBI lineage: Eukaryota > Metazoa > Chordata > Actinopteri > Labriformes > Labridae > Cheilinus > Cheilinus undulatus. The sequence continues at coordinate 41,648,437 of NC_054865.1, read as the reverse complement.
AAATTATATTGATATAAACAAATTTTTTTACTCATTATTTTACTTGAAAATAAAATCAATATATCTACAAAAAAATCTATATATTGCCCACCCCTCCCTCCTAGTTAAAAAACATAAGACTCACTAAATCTTATAAAGTTATTAAATTTTATTCAATTTAGCAATTCTTTTCCATTAGCAAAAATGTGAGTTACTTATAATAAGCTTAGCTTAGAAAAAGTGACTCACATGTGAGAGATAAAAGTATTGATCTACCCGAGGGCAGTGGCCTTAAAAGACTTGAGTGGAAAAACACACCAGGTATGAGTGTTTGTTTATTCATCTCCCCCACACTGTCTATTAATAACTGCCCTCTTGAATTAAAGCCTGCCTCATTATTTCAAGCAGACCCATTGTCTATTTGATTTTTAATTAAGTACAAATATATAAAGGCCTGCGTCAAGGCTGGCAGAGGCTATAAACAACATCTCACTGACCACTGAGGATGAGGTTAAAAAAAAAAAAAAAAGACAAGGTCACCTGAGAAGCGTAAGCCCTATCTAGAAGAGGCAGGTACTGAAAGATGTGGAGCAGAATCTCCTGAGGCAAACACTCCCAGTGGGCTCCCTCCCCTTCAGATTCTTTCTCCCTCCTCTGCTTGCGGGAACGTTTAAGAGTCTCCTGAGACCCTCCGCTGGTGCCACCTCCGTCCTCTTGCTTATTGCCTTTCAGTGCACGCTTCATCCTGGGTAAACAAAATCCAGATGGTAGGGCTGAGTTAACTTAATGTGAGAAGGAACTCTTCATTAGCAGTATTACTTATGCAGAGATTCTTCGTCAACAGACCTGACATGCTTAGCAAACCGAATGTTATCTCATTTATCCTGTTAGTATGTTTGCAGAGCGAGTCTGCTAGGTTGATGCATATTGAATACATATTTGTGAACATAAACAAATTTGTTGCACAATAACTGGTGTTGTGATCAGGTAGGCTGCCAGTATTTTGTTTATTAGCCCATTAAATGTTTAAAATATAATCCTTGCATCAATCCATCGTCTTTACCACTTATCCTGTTAAGGGTTGCGGGAGCTGAAGCTGATCCCAGCTGTTACTGGGCATGAGGTGGGGTACAGCCTTGACTGATCACCAGTCGATAACAGGGCTGACATTTAGAGATAAAAATCAGTCAGACCCATTAACACTCACACCTATGGGCATTTCAGAGTCACCAGTTAACCAGGAAGCAGAGTATCAAGAAAGAACCCATACAGGTACAGAAAGGACATACAAACTCCAGAAAAATGTCCCTTTCTGACAGAGAGGCAACACTAAGCACTGCACCACCTGTTGATAATATAATAAAAAATGAAATAGATAACAATACTAAATGGACCACAACTGCAAATCATCATATTTTGACACTCATAATGATATTTGCCATTCTTATTTATTGAATAAATCAATGAGACTCATCAGGAGCTCATTATGATTTTTAATTAACTTAAAAGTAATCAGATTACAGGCTGATGTAGGTCTGTTGGTCCAGCTTAAAACTCCACTAACTTATTTGTTAATACCAATATTTACAGCTGATATAGGCATACTTTTACAGCCAAAATATTAGTTTTAACTATCAGCAAAAATGTTTACATCTTTACATTGTGTCAGATATACTGTGCATCCCTAATTATTCTGAATGTGTGATTTATTGATTTAAGTACTTTCTTAGTTTTTGTTAACACTGTCAGAAAGACTGCAATTCTGGGGCGCTCATGTGGCCAGGTGCCCCTGTGTGTGTACCCCGGGATCAGGTCTTGCCTGTGACTCCTTTCCTACATGTGTCTCCCCTGCTCTCTCATCACTGTTTCTGATTCTATCCACCATCCTTGTCAACAAATAAAGGCATAAAAGCCAAAAATATATCTTAAAAATATAACAATTGCAATTCTACCCCCATTCAGGTTGTGATTAGTATGTGATTAGTAATTCAGTTTGTATTACAAATACACCACTGCAAACTTCTCAAAAACATAAAACTATTTTCTAAAATACTGTTTTAGATTCATAATAAGGGGGCTGGTGAGTGCTTACATTAATGAAATTTCAATCAATTTAGCTCAATACTTAGGAGACAGCTAAATATATTTGTCTTGTCTAGGAGACAGCACTGATATGCAGAAAAGGAAGAGAAAGATTTGTCTACCAGTTTTTGATCACTTTTTGAACCGTTATTGGGCACATGAACGACACAGATATGTCTGTGTATTCACCTGTGCATGACTGCTATCGATAGTCAATAATTGACAGTAGTGTTTGTGTACACATACAGGATGTGATTCACGGTGAGTCCACTGGCTCTGCCTCAGAATGAAAACATTGTTTGAGATGGACACGCCTCCCTTTGACTCACCGTCTGATCAATCTGATGCAAAATTCACAACCTTAACGAAATCTTATACTCGTTATATACACCTTGTAGATGCCCCTTACTCACGCAAATGTGTTGTCTTGTTGTTTCACAAAAACATGGATGGTTTAGTTGATAACACAGCCTAGTCAACCGACCCATCAGACGTGTTAGCTCGGCCGAACCGAGCCTGCTCCGTATGCTAATTAGCTAGCTAGCATATAAGTTGTAGTTGGTTTCCGTTGACGGAGAGTTACCGCTGAGTAAAAGTGTAGCAAACACACAGGCTTAGTTCTAAGCTGTTATCGACCTCGTCCTCCTCTTACCTGGCTTTCACCTCCATCTGTCGGTTGTTTATCAGGAAAGGCGATCAATCAGCGTCAACCGGGACCGACACAAGAAAACTGCGTTCGAGCTGGCCGACCGATCAAACACATTGGACCATAGGACAGCACGATGTGTCGGGAAGTTAGCGACCGCCGACTACGAGTTAAGAAAGCAAGTTTTTAACGAGTGTTTTTTGTATTCCGAGAGCCTGACCTAGTTTCGATTCACAACTCAGCTTCAGTAGTTTGCCTGTCAGCTAAAGATGGCGTTTGTGTTGCTGCGTCGAGCAGATTCCGAGGCGCTGTCCGGCCTGAAGTTACTACGGACTATCAGCAGGGGGAGCTGATTCCCTATTTGATAGAATGTAAGTTAAGTCAGGATAATAATATTGATCAAAATGCAGTTAGAAAAGGGATAGTCATTCTTCAAAAGTTTTTAGATCACATGTAGTACTCGATATTACGTATTTATACAGAAAGAGAAATGCCTTTTAAGAATAACAGCAGTTTAATGGTTAAATTTACAACCCCAATTCCAAAAAAGTTGGGCCACTGTGTAGAATGCGAATGGAAACAGAACGCATTGATTTTTAAATCTCATAAACCCGTATGTTATTCAACAACATACCAGATATTGAAACTGGGGGATTTTACAGTTTCAGTAGCTCATTTTAAATTTATTGGAGCAAAAGGTCTCAAAAAGTAGGGACAGTGCAATCAAAAGGCTGGAAGACTAACCAGTACTAGGAAAGTAACAACTGGAGAAACATTTTGCAACTAATCTGGTCAGGTGGCATTGGGTCAATAACATGTCCAGGTATAAAAGAAGCATTTTAGAGAGGCAAAGTCTCTCAAAAGTAAAGATAGGCAGAGGTTCACCAATCTGTGATAAAAGTATATCTAAAATTGTAGACAATTTTCTGAAAAATGTTCCTCAGTATAAAATTGTGGAGACTTTGAATATTCCACCATCTACAGTGCATAATGTCTTCAAAAGATTCAGAGAATCTGGTAAAATCTCTGTGCACAAAGGACAAGGCCAAAGGTCAACAATAGGTGCTCATGAGCTCAGGGCCCTCAGGCAGAACTGCATTACGAACAGGCCTGGTCTTGCACTGGAAATCACTGCATGGGCTCAGACTGCATGGTTCCCAAATTCAAGTTTTGGATGCAAGTCATTTGTTTTGGAAACCAAGGACACTGATTCCCATGGACTAAAGAGGAGAGAGACCATCCAGCTTGTTATCAGTGCACAGTTAAAAAGCCTGCATTTCTGATGGTATGGGTTATATTGACTGCTTGCATATCTGGAAAGGCACTATCAATACTGAAAAGTATACAGAGGTTTTAGAGCAACATTTGCTTCCATCCAGACAATGTCTCTTTCAGTAAAGCCCTTGTATATTGCTTGCCTGCTGTCCAGACCTCTCACCAACAGATAACATTTGGCAAATCATAAAACAAAAAATTCCTGTCCCTTCTTTTTTGAGATGTGTTGCTGCCATCAACTTCAAACTGGACTTATATTTTTTTCATGAAACTGTAAAATATCCCAGTTTCAACATCTGATATGTTCTTTATGTTCTATTTTGAATAAGATATTGATTTATGAGATTTGAAAATCATTTTTGGAATTGTGGTTGTATAAGAAAAGCACCATAGTTGATACAACATAACCAATACTACACCAGTACTTGTTGCTGTTGTTGTAATGTCCCTTACAAGTTTGTATTTGGTTTAAATTCTTCTACATGAATTCATAGCAGACGTGTATATTTTTCTTACAGTTAAATGCATACATTTTACATAACCATGCTAAGTTTCTGCTGGACTTTTTCCTCTTTCTTCTTTAATAAAGGTATTTGATACAGCATGTATGCCTGCGAGAAACAATTATAAAGGTCCAGGCTGATTTTGTATGTTATCCAGCATAAATACATGTAGAATGCTAAGACAAGCAGTTTTCTGTGATGACAGGTCTGTAAAAAAAATTAGGGCATCATTATCAAGGAATATTGTTTCTTGAAATAGTGGGTTTCTTTTAGCTTTTCAGAACAGTGTCAAGACGAAAAGGTCAAAGCCATAACTCCAGCACACGGGGGGAGACAGTTTTGAAAGCTGGGACTTATCTGACCACATGCTGTTCTTGAGATAGCCGAGGTTTTCAAATCCTCTCAAATTCCAATTATAAAGACAAGTTTGAACATTACGTGGAGAGAGATGTCAAACATTTTGAACCATTTGCTCAGACAGCTTGTTATAGCTTCTGAATGTAAAAATTTATCAGCTTTCATGTCAACTGTCTTAACTGGATGTTTCACATAACAAATTGTCACAATGAGTCTGATGCAGCAGTTTACTTTTTAAATTTATTATCACTCTAAGGAAAAGATTTTAATCACACTTTTTGTAACTGTCAAAGCCTGAGTAGTAGATGTGATAATGGATGTGGTAAAGATGTGGCTTTAAAAGAGATAGAGGGAAAAGGAACAGGGTTGGAGAATTTTTCTAAACAGCATGATTTATGTAAGCTATTTCATTACACATTTTGACATAGTTTTAAAAGCACTTCATATTAAGTTATTTTCATTGCGTCCACCTGTAGTTAGGGACACCAGTTTTAAACATTCAAAGGTTTACTGCCATCTTGTGGTTAAAAATGGTCTTACCTTTTCAACAAACAAAACCCACTTCAGCTGTTGTTTGCATCATATTAAAGCTGTAAAATGAAAAATGTATAATGACTGCTAATATTCAACATTTACTAGATTAAAATTTGAATTAAATAAAATTTAATTGAGCTAGTACATTTTATTAGTGTGTTTGGAACACGGTCCTGGAGGGGGGAAACGACACTGTTCTCCTAAATATTAATTTTACCACCAGCAGAAAACTAAAATGTATGCTACAGTAGGTTAGCCGGATGTTTGCTAGCTCAAGACCTCTGCTAGCCAAATTCAAAATAATAGCTAGGAGAAATAGTAAGTTTATTGACTATTACACAAATAAAATGATATATACTTATTCATTTCCCTGATTATAATATGCATATTTAATTTTTATAAACTTGAGTCTGATTTTGGATGTAAAAAGTTTACAAAGTTCTGTGAGATGGCCAGAGGCTCATGGCTAACCCTACCTTCCGCCTAGATGGTGACCTCAAGCGAGGTGACATGTAATCATACTTCGGCCTCAATTTTGGGCCAAAACATGCCAAAAGAATCTGCACAGTACTGTATGTCAAATGGATATGCTAACAGTAAGGACAGTGCAAAATCATGCTTTTAATATATGAATGTATTCAGTAGTTTCTTTAATAAGTGGGTAACTGCCCCAGTTATATAACATAAGAGCTTCACAGATGGGGCTATCCCTCTAAATTTACTCTCATTTGTGACAAATTAATTCACAACAAAATCTGTAAGACAGCAACCCTTTACCATGAGAAATACTACTCTAAGACTAGCTAAAAATAGATTTTTGATGACAAAAATTGTAATTAAAAGTAATTTTCATTTTCATCAAGCATGCATAGATCACAGAGGTATGAATTAGGCAAAGAGAATAAATGTTTTGACTTAGTAAAGATTACAAAATTATTACTTTCTACAGACTGAAATGTTCTTGAGATTTTGTTGACTAAAACTATTAAGTGTAGAATGGACTAAAACGTGGCTAAAACTAACAACTTCAGGACTAAGACTAAAATTGAAAATATCTAGACTGTTTAATAGTGTTAATTTTGTCAAAGTTTGACATTAAAACACTTTTTCATGCAAGGTAGATGAAATCTGCAAACTAGTCATGAGCAGGTCGGTAGGATGATACATCAGCTACTCTATATTGCTGAAAAGAATGACAGAGGACGTTTCTTTTCTTCCAAATCATTTTTATTCAGTGATGTTTTCCTTTTTTTAAATGTGACCACAAAATAGTGAGACATAGCTCGGGTATTTCCCACACCATCCAGGAAGAATGGATATAAAATAATACTAAGAGCATACAACCTTATCTCATAACATTCTGTAAAATATTGGCATTTACTAGATTTTATGACTATAAATATAAACACTCAACATCCAGAAGAAACATTTCTGAAGTGTTTCCTGACACTGGCAGAGTGAGAGTAACAGAGGTGCCAGAAATGGACGGTACAGTCCTGTGGTGAAAGTTAAGGCCATTTTTGGAGTCTGTCATTGGCAACGCATACTGTAGACAGCTGAGCCCTGAACCTAACATCTGTATAAACATCTGTTGGAAACAGAAAAAAAAGAGGAGACATGGACGAAGCAGCAGGAGGTAACAAAAGACCAGAGAGTTGAGATGAAAAGATTGAATTCTGACACTAAAGAAAATAGAATCTGGTAACTGGAGGGGTTTTACATTCTTCAGCATGCACCTTTACCGTATGAGATGACTGAATTTAACAGCAATGACATGAGAAAATCTTTCTTTGGTTAAACGGATACTAGAAAACAGGGCAAAAATGACATTGTTTAATGAATTTATATGTCAGAAAGGTTAAAATTAAAACAAAAAGATCAGTTTTACTATTGTCCTTTTTGCACCGAGGTGGAATTTCAAAAGATTGTACAATTTTTTTGTCAAACTATCTTTATAACAAATCAATAACATCTAAAAGCCCTGCTGATCGTGCACAAATGTATGTTGTGGGGTTTTGTCATTTTGCAGGGTTTCTGTAGAACAGTTAACTTCTGCTTAAAGCATGACTGCTTAAAGGAGTATTCAACTAATTTTTACAAGTCAAGAAATGTAGGTTATCTTACAGAGTACTGCTGCAATATGAAGCCATTGTCTCAAGCAATGTACTTTAGTTAGCATCAGTCAAAGCTGAAACTGAGTTTAAAATGGAGGTGGTGGCAAGACCTCTGTTATGCATCTTTACTTGAGGCTGATAGCTTAGGGATCCCAAGCCCCTACTAGCAAAGGACAAGTTGCATTGACTTTAATGTATTTGAACATGATTTGTAATATAAAAGCAGTATTTCAGATTCTGCAGCACTGATAATGATCCGTTTGTATAAAAAAAATACAAATTTTTCAGTTTAACAGTGTTACAGTAGCCAAATTCTTAATATGAGGAGTACCATATAAATCGTGTGTCATCACAGTGAACATAAAGTCTGCATTCTTTTTAGTAAGTCTTAATAATTTCACGGATAAAGCATAAAGATGTTGATCGGATCTGAAATGACTTAACTCAATGTGGCAATTCTACGAAAATGTATTATTTCAAATACAATATGATGTCCTGTACAGACACAGTGACTGTCATTTGAGCAGGTGAGGTCAGCAGATGCAATATAAGCATATTAACTCAAATAATCATGTAATTATAAAAAATATTGCTTCATCCTGATTGCTCAGATGTCACCCAGATGCCTAAAAAATTTAAATAAATGTGTTTTTAATGGAGATTCTCATCTCTTGTATTTATAAGAGGATTGCAACTGCAGACTCAATGCTCACTAGGGATTTAAACATTTTGTATTCCATGGAAAAGCAAACCAGTGGTTGACTGGTAAAAACATGATATGGCTAGCTGTGTTTTAAAGTAGCAGTGATATGTGGTTAATCCAAAGAAACATTAAAAACTGGCACAGTCCTTTACAGAAAAACAAAACAAAGTCATGCTTCCATCCTCTAAATGGCTTCCATTTCAGTTCTGTTGGGAGAAAAAAGCCCATGTACACAAAAATATGCTCACAAGTACACTTAAAGTCATTCATAAAACACACACTCATGAAAACAGTGGGTATCATCAGAATTGTGTTTAGGATTAAAAATCTTTCAAATTGAAACAAACTAAAATCTGCTTGGAAATAAAACAAGATTTTTTTCCATACACGCTGGAAGAAGACATGCATATATGCAAAATACATCACTTAGAATAATATTTGTATTATATACCTATTGCATCTTAATATTTTTATGTTACGTGTGTATGTACAATATTCTATGACATTGTGTACAACTGCAACATTTTAAATGCTGCAGAGAAACATCTAACACCGTGTGAACATTTTACAATGAAATCTGGACTGAATCTCCTAACGCTGCCCACAACTGCATCTGTTTTATTTGTGAGGTCCGCTGGATGGATAACAAATGTGCTGCTTGGACAACAGCAGTAAGAAGTGGGTGGCCAACACCTCTGCAGGTAAGTAGAGGCAAATAAAGTGTTTACTTCTATATACCTGCTAAATCACTGATGGCCTGCACGCAGAAGACACATACTGCAGTTATGAGCTAGAGAAACACATCTGACTAGAAAATCTGATGGGAGAAATGAATGCAAGCGGTTGATTGATGCTTCTGATTCTGCAGTCTTCTGTGGCTAAAACCCTCATTGTGTTTCATCCCATCAGGTAAGGTAAGGTACATGCAGAAAGGCACCTCAACACTGATTTGTGTACATGAGTCAGAGCCTCAAAAGACAAAACAAGACTAAATCTTAACTAACTATGCTTGGGTGGAACAATCAATACAAAGAAGAAAAAGATATAAAGGTCCATCCAAGACTCCCTGTTAAGTCGGGAGTCAAGCAGACAAAATTTGTGCAGCAGCAAGTCTTCTCATCTTCAGAATCAAATGGCCATTTATGAGCTGAGGATTTTGTAAGTTAGCAGATCGGCTCTCAGTTCTTTTAGTTTTTCAGGATGTATCCCTGGAGTCCACACTGGCCCTTTTACAGTATTTACACAAGACAATGAGGTTGTTCTAACGATATAGAGTTCAGACAGCTGAGGATGGCTGCATGAAAAAAGCTTCCAAAATGTGTAGATGACACCAAAACAAAGGAAAACACCCAGCTAAGAAACAAAAGAAATCATAAAGCCTTGGCAGGAGTTTAGAGCGCTAAATCTTAATTTCATTGAGACACTTAAGGACGTGATAAACATGACTCCTCAAGCTGTAAGGAGTCGATGTATCGACCCATTCTCACACAGCATTGTCCTTCATTTTGGTGCATCTAAATGTGAAAATCCAGATGCATAGACCATGTGACCCTGAGGGACATGATATTGAAGTTACCATGTAATGGACCATGTATTGCCACGCTGCTCATGCAATCAAATGTGTGTGAGAGTGTGTGTGTGCCTAGAAGGGTGTGTAGTCTGCAGGGTACATGACTGGAAGCCAGTTCTCACTAAAGGTGGCGCAGTGTGTCCATCTGAGGTGACGCATGAGCTAGAAAAAAAAAAAAAAATACAGGATTTCACTCAAATGAAAGCAGAAATATAGCAGATGGTTTTAAGCGGATACTGTATATGATGTCACTGTTCTCATACCTGGATGCAGTTCCTCATGTTCTCTTTACTTGGCTTCTCCTCCACCATCTTAGAGGCGTATTTTAAGGCTCGGCCGTACATCTTGTTCACAAGAGCGTGTTTGTATGAAAACATCAACACCTGAGCAGTAACAGAAAAGACACAGAGCAAGCAAGATATTAACTACAAATTTGTTGTGGAGCTAAAAGAAACTGATAGCTACATTTGTTTGAAAAAGTAAAAGGCAACAATGACATTCATCGTTATTGAATGATAAGTCTGGCTTATATTTTATCATAATAAGCTTAGAATCCTGAACCCCCCTTGAAGCCAAAGTGGTCAATGATTTTTCTTCATGTTGGAAATAAAGATAAAGAAGAGATTTGCTGTATGATGTACAAACACACGTTGGTTGTCATACTTTCACATCAAATAACTTAAAATGACTGACTAACTTAATTGTTGCCCTTTGGACAAATAAAACAACAGCCTCTCCTTTGATACTGAAAACATTTGCTCACCTTGGAGTCAGTCAGCTCTGCCCACTTCTGCACCTCCCAAAACGTGTCCATCAGGGCTTTAGCCACATTTTGTAGTGAGTCGTCAGAACTGCTGGCCACCTGTTCCACGACCTCCTCTGCTGCTGTCTGTCCTGTGGCCACAGCAGCGGCCCCATCTTGTGGTGCAGGAGTCAGAAGGAGTTGGTCAGCTAGAGCGCAACCTTTCCTGCACAGAGCATCCTGAAGAGACGACTTCTGTTTCTCCATGTCTCTGAAACAAAGACATTAAAACAAGTCAGACTGAGGGCTTAGCAGGATCTGTGTTCAAATGTCTCCTGAATTGTTGAATGTCAATGAGTTCTCCTTGATGAATCATTCTAACCATGTACTACCATCATTACTGCTAATTATTGTGACTTACGTCTTGATAGAAGCAGCATCAGGCCGAGGGTCTGTCTTCATGGTGAGGTAAACAGCTAAGGCTGTCTGGTCAATTTGGGAGATGACCATGTCTGCCGCTGACACCACCTCTCTGAGACGTTTGACTCGCTCCTGAAGACAAAGAGAGGAATCATTGTGAAGAGAGATCATGCACCATTTGACCCCAGCTTAATAATGAATGTTGCTTGACATTCATTTTGCCTGGCGTAAAGAGTATCTTTACCTTTTCAGAGTCCAGCTGGTGCAGTCGTTGCACATGCAGAGGAAGGTAATCTGGATAGTTTTCCCTAAGTTCTTCATAAATGGAGCTGGAGTCCAACCTGGACAGCAAAGAAAAATAATTTGAGATGGTTGAAAAAGAATAAGGCAGGGAGCAATGTGTCACTGAGAAAAAAAGATGCTCACTTTGTCATCCACTGTATCTTCAAGTCTCTCAATGCTTCTGCAAACTCGTCTTTCACATCTTTCTCTTTGTCTCCCTCCTTGTCCTTCTCCTTACCTCCATTCTTTGTTTTGTTTGGAGCAGAAATTAAATGGTAGACCACTGGCACAATATCCTGTACGAACACACACAAAAAGGGGCTTATTTAATATCAAGTTACTGACAGCCTGAAAGAAATCTGAGCTTTTACTACTTTAAATCAGCACCTTACATTCTAGTCATCTCTGCACCAATGTCATGTTCTATGAATCCAAAAACAAACTTTTCACTACCCATATATGCTACTTTAAAGTAGTGTTCATTGATCTTTATAGATATTAGTAATCTAACTGACCACCAGAACACTTTGACTATGCTAAATCAAAATAAAATGAATAATGAACTGCTGCATTTTCAAACAGGATATTGACATGCTTTGACATCACTGATAAAGATTACAGTTCCCCATCTTTAGGTAAGAAGGAAGTCATTTTCCTGATGGTAGGAGAGCAGTGGACGCTCTGTTGTACAGTGTTTCTAGCTCATCCAGTACCTTTTTAAATTTTCCTTGTCGTTTTGCAGAGGCCTGCCCCTGGTGGTCAGAATAACACAAAGTAAGGAAGAGACAACACAAACACACCAAAAAGGATAGTTGTTTTCATCCTTTCTAAGAGACTTAAAGTGTAATCCACCTGTCTGTCATACTTAAATAAAGGTTCAGTTGTGGGTACTCAGGGGTAATTGTTGTTTACAAGCATAGATCTTTGTCCTATGTTTATATCCAACAAATCCAATTTACTTGTTTTTCCTGCATCTGATCTACCACAAGGTGAGCACTGCCTCTCACTGCAGAGAAACACAGTAAAATGTCACAAAAGGCTTCACAGTGAATGTTTGACTTCAATATAGTAAAAATCTTGCTTGTATGAGACTCAAACAAAACACAGTGATGCAATGTGAAATAATATGACAAAGACTTTTTCATCAAAGCAGCCGAGTCAGGCAACTTCATCAAAAAGAGGAAAAAAAGCTGTCAAACAAAAGTGTTCAGAGGTGTGTGAATGACAGGCACCTGCAGCCAAAGAAGACAGTGAGAATAAGAACCAGAAATTAAACATTTTTCACTGTGTAGGAAAAATAACTGAGACAACAGCAGTGGATGCAGGAGTGACAGTTTTATGCCCTTTCATTCAAATAATTTTCTATTCTTTTCTTTTGCTTGACCTGAATGTCCTTTTGGGCTCCATAAAATGAAGTTAAGTATCTAAGCTGTGCAAACTGCATGACTGGAATACAAATAGAGTTGCAAAGCTGACAATTTTTGCTATGAAGCCTTGAATGAACATTTTATTTACTTTTTCTAATCTGTTTTTCTCCAAAGACAACAACTGACATGAAAGGGCCTGATATAAAACCTCTGAATACGTTGTTAGTGTTACTTTCTCTACAACAGTGCTTGCCAAAGTGTAGGCTGGGTCCTACTGGTGGGCTAAGAGGTACTCAGGGTGTCTCACTAGAGATGAACTACAATAACCCAAAGTCATAAAAATGAAAAAACAAAGTTAATCACCAAGTAAATGACCATGAAACTTGAAAACATGCTATTATTTTAGAAGTAAAAACACAGCCAGTTTTAATTAATTTAGCCCATTCATCATTTATTATACACCCAGTGTCACAATTTAACTCGTGTTGGATTAACTGGCGACACTACATTAAATATTGAGCAATGTCACTTTAGCTCATTAACTATACTTAGTGAAGCCACAAACACTTTCCAACTAATGTTAAAGACCCTGTAAAGTTAAAATAAATCTGTATTTAGGTTTGTTGCATGACAGGCCACTGTGTTATGAACCCTCAGGTCAGATTTCAGTCGAACAAAACATCTCTAGGCTTAAAAAACTGAACTTCAAAATCCTGAAATATGAGAAAAGAGGCTGTAATATCTGCTCTAGGATGGTGTGAGCCTGTCTGTTGAATGGGCTGAAGCCACGCTCACTCAGGAGAATTACGATCCTCTAAAATACAAAAAATGCTACAATCTGAATGGAGAAAAGCACTCATGCCATTAGCCTGTCCCTTGACCTTATGATGCCTGGCTTTGTGACAGGGAAGAGACAAAGTCAGTTTTATGGCTCAAATCTCTGTTATGATACTTTAAATGATCCATAAGCCACTGTAGCTGATAGATTAGGCAAATTTACCTCACAATGAACAAAAACAGTCGATGTCACTGCCTTTAGAGAAAATTATCAGTCAGTTAAATGCCATCAACAAACTGTACTGAGATGAACTGCTGTGTGATTTTATATTGTAGAGTTAGAGGGGCGGGGTCATTCCCTCACTGTGGACCAATGACATCACCAGCTTACATATTTCCACCGCCCAAATTAAATCCAATCAGGAAAGAGGTGAAAAACTTTCTAATGGTCTAAATCCAAAATTCAGTCATATGTAGATCCTTGTGTTTTCACATGTTAACTGCAATTGTATTCCAACATTTCTAGTGTGTTAAGACACACATTTTGGATTTCACTTTTCAGGGTCTTTAATGCATCTGAAAGCAACGCATTTGCAGGGAATTTTTCTGTTGTTGCTTTTATACTGAAATGTTCATTTTTTTAACTGAATACTATGAAATAAAAGTGCTGTTATGTACAAAAAGCAGAAAAATGGACAGAAGTATAAAGTTGAAAATAAAAACACTGAGTGTAGCATCAAAAAGTACAGCAACCAATATCAAAAGCAGGAAATCAGATTTGTTCATCTCTGAAGCCCAGTTCAGACCAAAGACTTTGGATGCAATGAGTCCATTTAAAACGACATGGCTCTAATCAGACTGGCTGATGATGGTGCCTTTGATTCAGTTTGTCACATTGCCAATATAAGGTTTAAGGAGGTTACAAGCAGATAAAGATGAAATGCAAAATGGAAATCTCAATGCTAAAATATGTGTTCAATACTCTGAATTTTGGGACAGACAACATCCATCTTTTTTTAAAATACACTTTTCCAGTTGAAACTACTGACTGACTCTTAACACTCTTATCCCCCCATCAGCTGTACACATCTTATTTAAACAAGCTTACACATGAGAAATTCAAGGCTGTAGTAGTCTTATTTGTCTCTGGATTTTTTTTACAGCAGATATATTTTATAGCAAGATAGGAAGTAGCTAGCAAAGCCTTTTTGCACTCAAAGGTCTTAAGTTTTGTTGTTCCCCTATGATGGTGACAACATGAAATCGTCATCCTCGTGCAGGACACATGCAGCCCTATATTACGCATTATCAAGATGATAAAGACGAAACAATGGGCAGCACTGTCCTTCTTCTAGGGACAGATTTAACTCTAGAAATAAATCACTGCAAATCCTCAGTAGCAGTGGTGTGAATTGGTAGACTTTCAGAAAGTGGGAGAGCGGCCTGTTGCAAGCAGTTGCAGGTTTTAACTTGTCTTGCCATGAATCTTTATGCTGAACTGGGCTTAAAGGAAATGAGAGATAAAATAGACAGAAATAAAGAAAAGCCACAATCATTGCAGCACTGGTTTTCAACCCTGTAATTCAGGACCATAAGTATGTATCACATATTGAATGACTGCCTTTCTGATTCTGGCCGTAAATGAGGTCAGAATAATAAGGTTAGATTCAACACAACCACTGATGAATCACAACTTATGAAGATTCTGAGGAAAAGGACTGGTCATTGCTGTAAAGAGAAGAGGAATTCAATAAGTAAGGCCACTTACTGCTTTCTTGCCATACTCGCTCTTGGGGACAACCAGTGACCCTGAAAGGTAACAGCCTGGGCTTGTCCCTTTTGGGATCCTGAAAGAGGAAGAAAAAAAAGGGAGAACGGAAAAAAAAAAAAAAAACAAACAAAGACAATAGGATTAAATAAAGTTAGATCAAATCTCTGTGCACAATACCGAACAGAGTTGCAAGAATTTGGTAAATGACCATTTCAAACTTAAATATGATCACTTCATTCTTAAATCCTCCATCGCTGTTTTGACAGTCAAATAATCTATTAAGGAAATTCAAAGGATAACTTTCCCAAGAGGATCTTGCTGCAGACCTCTATGGTCGGGTGGGGGTGGGGGTGGGGGGTGACGTACATTACCCAAGCTGAAACAGAGAGATGTACCAACATATTTTCCACTCGCTGCCAGAGGTAACAGAAAGCAGCTATTTTCACTAAAGCAAAATTTAGAATCAAAATTACACCACAAACTATGGAAAACCCCAGCAAGAGTTAGTACATCACTACATCACTTCCTCGCCCACTGCTGAGGCCATCCCATTGTAGAGGTCTGCTGCCAGATGCCTCTCAATTTTTCTGATTTCAGATTTTTTTAAGTAAATATTTGTTGGACTTTCTCTATGCCTTAAAAACAGTTAGTTACATGTCCAGAGGAAGGTTATTATCTCATGATAAGCTGCTCTGTTTGATGGTTAAATACAAGAGAAATGCCCCTTAAATAAATCCACTCACTTGTCATCTGGCAAAGATGTGACATAAAAAGGCTGTGAGGCGCCTGGGCACAAGGTGACAGAATTTGCCTTTTTCTTGGCCATGAGAGCAGCACGGTGTGTCTCGTAGACATCCAGGCTGAGTGTGGTGGACAGACGGTGTGAAATCACAAAGGGAAGGTCCTTAAGGCGCTCCAATTCACTGGACTGCTCATGTCGGACCTGCAGGCGCACAGTGAAGTCACCCTTTTCCAGCTTCAGAGAATACTGAAGGTGTAAAACAAAAGAAAGGAAGAGAGGATGAAACTCCTGAAATATTCAAAAACTACAAATATGAGTGAACATCTGTTTGATCTGGAATATGTTAGGGGAAAACTCTTAATGTGTACCTGGTGTGGGTAGGCGTCTCCTGAACCAAGTAACCTCTTGTTCTGATCAAACAGCATCCAGAGCTGACTGTCAAACTCAGACTCGTACAGGAGCTCACAGAGCATGGGACAGCTTGGGGTAACCTCCCCACTTTTAGGCTGTGGAAGGTTCAAAAGAAGATTAAAAACAAATAAAGAGGAAAATTAAAGAGCATTCTGAACTCACATAAAGCTGATAGTACCTGGTGAAAGCTGTAGGTGAGTACAATCTCATAGAGTTGCCTGTTATTAGGCAGAACATCTCTCAGTCCAAGGGCTTTAATCTTTGAACTGACAGGCCTGAAACAACCAAAGCGAACAGAAGATTAACAGCTATGATCTGGTATAGCAACATTATGTGTGTGATTGTTGAAGTTGTTACCTGAGAGGCTGAACCCAAGACTTGAGGGTGATAGTGGGGGACACCTCCTCGTATCTCAGAGGCGATGACACTTCAAAACTCGTTACTCCCTCTGACGCATGCTACACAGAAATGAAAGTTAAAAATAGGAACGGGGGATTTCTTAGGTGTCACTTTCTTGTCAGTGTTGATAATCCCTGTATGTGTGCTCCTCTTACTATGTGAAGGGGTGAAGGGGACGTGTTGAGACCATGGAACAAGATGCTGTAATCCACTGTGACTTCACCAAGACTAGCCCACCATCGGGCAATGCACAACTCTACTACTTTGCCTGACTGGAGAGCAGAGCAGAAAAAAAACAAGGAATAAATTAGCCCACCATTACAACAATGTACTAAAACATACTGTTGAGTATTTTAAAGTAAGGTGTTATACCAGCACAGGGAAAGCTTCAGTTAAAGAGCCTCTTTCTAACAGCGAGGAGAACTTGTAGAACTCGTTTGCTCTGTATGCTTTCTGTTTGACCAGGTGAACCGCGTGGAGAACAAACTTTGATGACACATCCCCTGAATGAGAGGTCAGAGTGATCTCTGTGGGAGGGAAACAGGGAGAGGGAGGTGGAGAAACACGAGAACAATAAGAGGAGAGGATGTAGATAATAATAAAAAACAAGAGGTGAAAAGACAAAACAGGGAAACAAAAAGAAAAAAAAGTTGGCAGGAGATTAAAAAGTAGCTCTTGACTACATGGATTTAGATCTCTATGACTGACTCATTTCACTGATGGTTTTTCCCTTTAAAACTAAAGCAAATATGAATCAGGTTTTAAACAAGTAATGTTACCACATAATCCTCTCTTGCTGTGTAGTTAACAATTTTAAATACTTAGTGCTAGAAAATGGTCTCCAATGAATCCTTTTAAATATTAAACAGGACTTGCATGAATAATACACTTTATGAATATTTTTCAAAGTAGCAAGTGCAAGATTTTACATTAGGGATCTGGGCCTGGATTTCAGTACCTTACACCCAAAAGTCTCCACCTGGCTTGTAGATGTATTCCTGTATTAATGTGGACTCACTCAGTTATGCTAAGTGGGGGATGTGATCACAACCATGCTCAAGTACAGAACTACAGGACTTGTCAGTAACCAGAGTAGTTAAAGTTGTAAAAAATTATTAACGTCTTCTACACAGGAGATGTGGAAGAAGGAAGAGGGTCATTGTCGGCGTCTTATTTTTTCCAGACTCTAGGACCTTGATTTCCAAATGAAATGGAAAAATGTGGTTTCATCTGAAAAAAGACTTTGGACCACTGAGCAACTGTCCAGTCTTTTTTTCTCCGTAGCCCAGATGAGACACTTATGACATTGTTTGTGTTTCAGGAGACACAAAGACCCCATTTCATTGGACACGTCTATGTGTGGTGGCTCTTGATCCACTGACTCCAGCCTCAGTCCACTCATGTGAAGCTACCCTAAGTTCTTGAATCTGCTTTGTTTGATAACCCTCTGAAGGCTGAGCTCATCCCTTTTGCTTGTGCACATTTTCTTATCACTATTTTCCCTTCCAGTCAACTTCCATGCATATGCTTTGATACAGCCTTGGAGAAAAGACTGCCCTTTCAGCAATGACATTCTGTGGCTTGCCCTCCTTGTGAAGGGTGTCAGTGATCGTCGCGAATCGCGAAGGGCTAAGGAAATCTTTGCAAATTGGAATTTTCCACAATACTCTAATATTTTAAGATGTTGGATTTTTAATCTTTGAAAGCTGAAGGCCATAACAATCAAGATTAAAACAAAAAAACTCTTGAAATACTTCACTCTGTATGAGATGGATCTAGAATATATGAAAGTTTTATGTTTGAAGTAAATCATGGGAAAAACAAACGTTTTCATGATATTCTAACTTTTGAGATGCACCTTTAGAATACATACAGCAAGTGTGCACGAGCAACATTACTAATGTGAAAGCAGAGCAGCATGGTAGAGGCAATCTAAACTGTGAAACATGAAACATGAAATAATTGTGGTAAATGTGAAAATTCCCTTAATGAGGTCCTACTATCTTACAAAGCTGTCTACAGATTGATAAAAAATTATACTGTAGAGTAACTCCAATAGCATAAATTGAGCTTAAACTACATATATAATCTTATCAATCAATATCAAACAAATGAAGAAAACCTTATATATGGAAATTTCTATTGATTGTGCTAAAAGCCTACTATAAGGACATCTTTTCAACAAATCCTATGCCCTTTTTGAAGCATAAAGACCCACACTGACCTGCCCATGAGGCTCCCTGAGGAACTGTGATGAAGTGGCGTCTGATCTGACCCGGTCTGAAATGGACGTCTGTGTAACAAACCTCCTGATTACGACTATCTGCCACTCTGTCAGATCAAAGAGAAAGAGAGAGCTGTGACACACATCCAAACCTTTTACAGGAGATAAAATGTGGTTTTATGTAGACACTTACTTGGCAGGGATAATAACTGTGATTGGAACTCTGAACAGAGGACCACAGGTTGGAGCTGATGTATCATAGCCACACACCTAAAAGAATATGATTGGGTTACCACTGACTGACTCAGATGCACTGTTAATATTTACATCCTTTTTGTTCTACCATCGTTACCTCTGTGTAGTGAACTCCCTCTCTCAGTCCCACGGGATCGATCCGAACATTGACGTGGCGGCACTGGTTCATAAGTTCCAGGTGGGAGGGGCACTGAACCCACGGAGCAGCACATGTGAGAGCCAAGTGTAGCTGCAAGGAGATTCGCTCAGAGTTTCCTGTGGTGGATGTTACAAGAATACAACTGGTTTAAAAATAAACCACTGTTATAAAATGCTGTATTAGGATTGTGTAACAGTCTAGAAATAGTACCTATGTTCTCTGGGAAGATGGGTTCAATTCCTACTCCATGGTCTGAGGGTGCCAGAATTTGGGCTGGGTCCCTGAGGTAGATGCCTTTCTGTGATCCTACAGTTACTGAGAAGCCTAGATTACTTGTGGGTAAGGAGGCATGTTGAGTGAGGTAATCTAACGCCTTGTCAACCTGAGAGGAACACAGAAATATAAATTAATTAAACACAGCTTCTGTTAAAATATGAGACTACACTAAAGCCCAGTTCAGAGCAAAGACTTCTGATAAGATTAGTTAAAATTCCCAAGTGCTTGGGACTGGCCACTCAGCATTCTTGAGTTGATTTTCCCCCCTTGTATCTCTATTATTCTGATGGTGCATAATATTAGGCATTAGGTATATTAATTATCACAAATTCTTTGCCACTGTCATAGTGTAGCATTGAATTTCACAGCACATATAAACAAAAATGCTTCGCTAGCTCTGTCTTGTTTTATCTGCTGAGCATATTGGTTTTTCAAGGGCAACTTTTGCTGGTATAACCTTGAATTTTTCCAAGTATTAGCAAGCAAAGCGCTACGTGTGCTGCTTACATGCACAGCTGATGGAGAACACAGGAGTGTTTGTAAGGCTGAAGTTTCCATGGAAAAAGAAAAAAATAAAATTTTAAAAATAGATTTAACATTTTACAAAATTCACAGCATTATGTTGTCAAACACAATATTTTAAAATATTCTGATATTCTTTGACCAAATACATATCAGCATTAATGGGCTACAAAACAAGATTTCCATTTTCCCATTTTATATTTATCTGCTGGCAAGGTCCAAAAACAAACAGTTTGAAAACGGATGAACTACATAGTAGGAAAAACATTAGATGGTTTAAAGCTGCAAAGGCTCAGCTCAGAGAGCCACAGCTGTAGCTAGCAGCGTTCTAAAACGGACTTGTTGCATCACAAATCTTTTTTCTGATCTTGGCTTAAAAGTCTTACAAGAGACAAAATCAGGACACGTTTAGATTTTTCTTATGTAAAAAAAAAAAAAATCGCTGAACAGGAGAGAGATGTAACGGTATTGTTAATATTGCAGGGACAGAAATTGTATATAAATGAAAAAATTTAGGTAAAGTAACTCTGAACCATGTATAGGCAAAGTACTTAACTGATAATACTTAGTTACATAGCAGAAGAAGTACTTATCATAACAGCTAGTAGTCAGTATAGTTAAGTCACCTGGATGATTCCGTGGCCCTGTGCAAACACCTCAATGTCATCGACCTTCAGCGCTGTGTTTTCCAATGCTCTCCTCACAGCAGGAACAGAAGGAGGTATCCCATTCTGCTTCAGTCCTTTATCACACACAAAAAACACCATGGCATCAGTCCTATATTTCTTTTAATACTACCTACTCCCCTGTAGACTACCACTCTATGAAGTTGGTGTTACCTGAGAGGATTAGTGCGATGCCTCCACAGGCATTAGGCGATGACATGGATGTGCCATTCATCAGCTGAGTCCCACGTAGAGTCCAGTTGGGTACAGATGCAATGGCACCTCCAGGGGCACTGATGCTGACCCCCAGCGCCCCATCTGTACTGGGACCCCTGGATGACCAGGTGTACTGGTTGGGAGGTAGCTTCTCCCTAAGGGAATACTCTGCTACCATCATGTCTGGAGTCACATATGCTCCAACTCCTACAGAGAGAATACAGCAGGAATTAAGGGCACAATGCAACACTGAAAATAAAGGCTCATTTATGCTCTATGTTTGAGATGCATACAAATGCGTATAGAGTTTACTGTCTGTACTCTGCATTCATTTCATCCTTATTTCTGTACAAAGCTCGCAGATATGAACCAAACATTATAATACCACAGTTATTTATGGGAGCAGTGTTGAGCCATGTAGCCAACAGTTCAACAAAGAAGAATACTCTGAAAATGGTGAAACTTTACTTAAACTGTCTGTGGAATTATTGCCAAATATTGTTTAAGCTGTTAAAAAGCACAAGCATATACATGTGATGTTAGCTCACCTGGGCACAAACACAGACAATTACAACAGAACAGCTGGGTGGAGGACAAACGACAAGTTGTGGTGGTCCATGTGAGTCGGCAAATGCTACGATTACATTTTTTAACATCAACGCTGATATGATAGACACGCCATGTATCTAGGCCAGTGGTTCTATCGTGTAAAATGCATGGATCTATTTTTGCATGTAAAGGGAGCATAAATGAGCATTTCTCAGGCTGGTATAAAAAATGTTATATACCTATAACACTGCTGGTGGTTCCCCCAGGACAGCCAACTGTGGAAAGGCAGGGGCCGTTGTTTCCTGCACTTGAAATAAACATCACATTGTGCTTCTGCACAGCCTCTGTGATCACCTCACAAATCCTCCTGAAACAACAAATAGAAACACAAAATAGGTGACCGTGTGTGCAACACAAAATAAACCCACACAAACACTTCCCTTGTTAGAAACTTACCCAGAATTGGGCCAGTGAGTGGCTTCCCCATAGCTATAATTAACCAGGTCACACTTGTAGTTTATAACTTCAATCATCTTTGAGTGGCAAAGAGATAAAAAAAAAAGTTCAAAGTGATACACAAGATTTGCTAAACTTTAGGCTTTATGTTAACCTTAACTCTATAGTATAGTAAACATACCGCACGGATGAGTCCTGTGCCAGTCTCCATGGTGCTGAGGCGTGTGTCTCCAATCTTAAGAGCCAGGATTTGGGCCCCAGGGGCTACACCGTTGCGTTCAGGTTCCTCTGGGAAGTAACCTGCTGCAATGCTAGCAACGTGTGTCCCATGAGCCCCTTTAAATGCACACAAGGAAGGTCAGACGAGAGAACACACTGTATTGACTTGTACATATCCCTCCTTACACTGGATAGCTCTGTGATTGAATGAAATAAAGGCTAACAAACTACAAGATAACTTACCTCCACTGGTGACGATGCAGAGAGTGTTCCCGTCATCATAAATATTGACAGAGTAGTTCAGCATCTCAGCATTTCCTAACGTGGCATACTCTTGAGACTCTCTGTATGAGCTCAGCACAGTGCACTGGGACAGCTCTCCACACTCTGAAGTGTCCACTACAGCCCTACAGAAGAAAACCATGTCATACAGTGGCAGGAATAAATACACATTACGTGGATAGTCAAGAAGAAAGATTTAACAAAGAGGAAAATATGTAAGAGGGCTTACTTCCATGTGATGCCGTCATGCCAGAGTACGCAGTCATACACAGGCCCCGGATCACTGTACTTTTTTTCTAGTGATGCCAGCAGTTCTGACTGACTCTGCAGCTCTTCCTTCTGCAGCTTCTCCATCTGAGGAGAGAACGAAGTGTAAAAGACTTATGTGAGATAAAACAAAGGGAGGTAAGGAATTAACGAAAAAACAACATTTACCTCACTAGAAACTAAAAAGGACTATCTTTTAAGGTCTGACCTGCGCTGGTGTCGGGTGAGCGAGGTCAAACTCTTCTGTCTTGCGTGAAACTTCAGCAAGTGCTGCTCTGTGTGGTGGGTCCCACATCTTCTCCTTTCGCTCTTTCTATTCAACAAAAGTAGGGCAAAACATAAATATCTTACAAGTGCAACAAAGACTGGCATACTTACATACTTTTCTATCATCACAATTCTGACAACAGAAATGACCCTTTACTAGCTTGGAATAAAGTTTTATTAAGTAGTAATGCTGAAATAGATAGACAACACAACAACACCTAAGGATCTAACCTAAGTCAGAAATTTAGGCTAGCAGTCCCAGGTACTTCAACTCTGCACATGCCACCAGAGTCCTCAGCTTTTTTAACGCACACAGAGTTGCAAAACTAAACCCAACTGACACACAGCACAGTAATAATGTCAGGTCTCCCTACCTGTATTCTTTCTTTGAGGGCCTTAGGGAAAAATTCATAGCCATTTTTAATTCCAATGCGGTACTTTCCTGATGGATTGACCCAAGTAAGAGGAATCTGAGAGGCATAAAAAGACAATGTGTGAGACACATATGAAGAAATCCTCTAAGAGAAGATCCTAGGTATGATGTGACAGGTTTAGATTAGAACATAGCCATGCAAAATTGTCAAAAAAAGACCTTAGACATCCCAGAAGAAATATGGGACATGTAGGTAATGACATCTAGCACATGTTTATCATCTCATCATGTCTTAATATCACAGTTGTGTCTACACACCTTGAGTATTCTACCAGAGAGGCCGGTGATTGTCCCATCTTTAGGTTCTGCCAGCGTGGTCATGTTCACATCCCCGCTGCCTGTTGTATCAATGATGTCAATGATCTTTGGCTTCCCCTCAGTTGTGACCTAAAGAAATAAGTAATGAATGAGGGAAAGGTATGCAGGTAAAGGCAAACTTTCATTCATGGACGTGTAAGGATTGTAAACATTAGAAAACAGAACATTTTATTTCAAATCTGAATTTAAATCTTAAATCTCATCTGTATTTAAACCATCCTGTAAAGAGACTCCATGTGCCTTGTAAAAGCAATCCTCCTCTTACACATAGCCTATTTATTTCACACACTGAAGGGCTCCAATTCAATGTCTGCCCTATAAAGCACAAATGAAACAAGAGGTTACGGTTGAAGAAACTGTTTGACTCCATTTTCGCTGACACTACGCCGAGAGCACTTGTTACACAGACGTAGGTCTGTGAGAATTAGCAGACTTTATCAGCGTACTTGAGTTTGAGCTGTGTAGCCATTAGCTATCTAAATGCAGTGTGACTTGGCAGTTAACTTGAGCTAACAGCTCAAAATCAACTTACTTCGCTACGCCTGCGAATATTTTAGTTTAATTGATACTGATAAGGTTGTAGAGGAAAACGTTAGTGAAAAAAATGTCAGGGCAAACTGTAACAACAGGGGAAACGGGAGGAAATCTGAAGCGGACAAATTCTGCTTTTAGCCAAGCTAACGGTATGTCAGTAAGATGTAAATAAATCAAGCACCGATATGTAATTAGACAGCAGGAAAAAAGGTCTCATAACATAAGCTTTGTGTTGATTTGGTTGTCACAAAATCGCTTGAGACAATTGCCGCAGTAAAGAACATTGTGTATCTGCCAGCGCTAGTGAGCTAGCTGTAGCCGTTAAGTGACTGTACACAAATGAAGGAGTCAGGCCTTTAGCTTTGCTAACACTTAGCTTTCACCTACTAGCGCAAAGCTAACTGCAGACAGCCGGTGCGATTTACCTGCATGCCGGGGGCCCCGGGATCCACGCCGGTGTCCAGGATAGCGATAAGCACCCCTCGGCCATCGTACTCTGGGAATCTAGTAAGATAAGATGAGGCGCCAGTTTCTTTTTTGGGGAGAAGCCCGTGAAAGGGGAACGGTTCTTCAGTAGAATGAGCAGCCATGATAAAAAAGAGCGACAATGAAAACAAAGCAGCGAAATGGGGAAGCGAGTAGGACGGTGGGAGAGACGAGGGGGTGAGCGGTTTAAAGGGGCAGTGCGGGTGCCTAACAACCGTTATTCAACAGGCCTTAAATAAACCGTCACGTATTGTTTAAATCACCCATGTATTTCATAATATCACACCGTTTGTATCACGTTAAAAAAAGTTCTGTTTATTTAGCAGGAAAATCTTGGACGCCAGAATTTGGTTACCAGAGGCCCAAAGTTCACCATGTTCGGGTTGATGAGTTACAGTCTGATCAACTGAACTTTGTGTGGCAATAAAGACAACGAGGAAAACTCTACTTCAAATAAAATTTCAGGCTTTGTTTCAAAGTAATGAACAGCTCCCAGGAGCTCACTAGTGGTTTTCATGTTTGGCCTTGGGGTAAAGTGTATTTGTAGACTATAGCCTTTTAAATTTACATATTGTGTGAGGCTATTAATATTATAAAGTAAGCTGTTTGCTGTTTCTGAACTTCAAGAGCAAAATAATTCAAAAGCCTTGAGAAGAGCAGTGTTTCATTTCCAGCCTGCCTCTGATGCAGCCAAGTCAAGATATTTACTTTCATCCCTGATAATACACATATAACACCCTGAACCCAGCAATCACACAGGTGACTGAATTTACTGACATGTCCTACAAGGAGTTTTCCATTGCTCATGTAGTTTACTGATTGGTATTTTGTACTCATTGCAAACAATTAATTTGTTTGTTAGATATATTTTTGGGGCATTTAATGCCTTTATTTATAGAGGACAGTGGATAGAGTCAGGAACAGGGACAGGAGAGATTTGGGGAGAGACATGAGGGAAAGTAGCCACAGGCCAGACTTGAACCAGGGCCACTAGCATACATGGGGTGCACCTCAAACCACCAGGCCATCTGCGTCCCACATTTTTTTGTCATGTGATATTTCTTAAATTCTTAGTACATCTCCATCCAATCTCACGATGAGCCGGAAGTATGCAGACTCTTTAAAACCAGTGTCATGTGGGGGCTGCACTGGCAAAGATAAACTTCTAAATACGGCAAATGGAAAAATAGACTTCAGACAATTTAGACATCTACAGACCTGCTGAACAAAGCTAGTCCTTGACCAATATTAACATCACTAATTTGCTTGAAATTCAAGTAAAATGGTTTCCCTTATTTTCTCTCTCATGCAGCCCCCTGGGGCAATTAATCGGTTATAAGGACATGCACTGAACATTAAGCCAGGAGCTGCTCTGTTAAAACACAACTTCCAATCGCGTTGAGCTGAGTATATTATCATGTTTTCCTCATTTTTTGTCGGTAAACTGGAAGGTAGTGGGAACTGTGGACCAAGGGTACTTATTTCACAGCATTAGGGTCTGCCTGGGCCATTTTGCTGAAAATGTGCTGTCTAATATATAAAATCTGATAGGAAGAGGATTGTAGAATTTTCCAAAAATTATGCATTGGGTGTGCAAATTCTAACTAAACTTAGGAATCCTATGTCATCGTCTTATCTCAGGTTAAGCTTCTCAGCTCCACCTGTTGACATGGTAAAAAAACAAAACAGCAGCTGTTCAGCTTAAACTCAGATCACATGGCCTTGTAGAAAAGGGAAAGTTAGGACTAAAGATGCACTGACTGAAAAATCAGAGCCTTTGCTGATGTTGATAATAACATTTTAACAGATTGCCAATACCAATATTTATGTTTTTATCACTTCTTTTGATAAAATACTCTCAAAAAAGTTTTTCTCACTTTTGACAGAGGTGGGTAAAGTACCAGATTATTGTTCACAAGTAAAAGTGCAGTTACTTATTTACTTCACAGGCATGTATTGGGACCTCTGAGACCAATATAAACTTGTCTTAAAAGGGTAAAATATGTCCCATTTAAATCTACTCAGGTAACAATAAAATGTAAGTCATTTAAAGTTTACTCTGGGTACTGGGTAGGGACGTTTGACATCCAAGGGGCTTTTATAGTGCAATATGATCTTTCTTTTGTGTGAAAAAACACGAGACAATACAGATCTTCAACCAGGTTGTTTATTTTAAAGTGGGACTTAACCTGTCCTAAAAGGCAAAAGCTGTTTTAAGATGAAATACGGAGTCATTTTCTCGCTATTTGCTACCGACTGTCGTGTTAAAAATGTCACACAACTTGACATGTTTTTTGTTGTTGGCAGAAAGCTTGGACCTCCTTTTTTGGCTTGTAGTGTTTATTTTGTATATAAACTTGGCAGAAAAATTAAGGAAACTTGTGTTTGGTAGATTTGTCTTGGTTCTAAATCTTATATTCTTAGAAAGCCTGTTTATTTCCCTTTTAAATGGTGCCACATTTGTAAGGAACATGCATTTGTGGGATGAGCAGCACAGCTGAGTATGTGGGTTCTACCCATGAAAAAATTGCCAAATCTTCTCTGCCAATGTCAAACAGCTTATTTTGCCATTGACTCTTGTTTGGTGGATTGATTGGTTGAAATCTGAAGAAACAAGACATATTGGCAATTTAACAATTTATTCATTTAACCAACAGGAGCCTCAGTAGCATGTGGAAGAACTATACACAGCCACAACAGCCTGGCACCTCCTCCTCATGCTGGTCACCAGCCTGGTCACATACTGCTGTGGGATGGTATCCCATTCTAAATCAGGATTTTTCGCAAGTCAGCCAACGTGGTTGTGTTGGCCACTCTGGTCTAGTACTTTAAAAAGGACAACTACACAAAAAAAACATTACTTCCTTGTTTGAGCACAAAACTGATTAGAGTTTTTCTAACTGGTCACTTCTTCCTGGTGACCCCCCAACCCATCCAACTGTCCTCCAAAATCTGCAGTTAAGTTTAAGTGCACTAGATGCAAGCATTACATTGATATGACCTCTATTCAAGCCATATTACTGGCTGCAGTGCCAATGTCTATCAACAGAGTCGATATCACTGATAGCAATATCGAATCAAGTATCTGTGCATCCCTGGCTAATTCCAAGCCCAGGAATGAAGCTTTACTTAGTGGCCCTGTTAGAATAAAGAGGTACCACATGAAACTGGAGTACTATGCCCACCCTTCAAATCTGAAGTTCACTGGCTGTTACCAAGACCGCTCTTCTATCCATCCATTTTCTACACCAGTTATCCCGTTAAAGGTTGAAGGGGTCAGGAGCCTAGCCCAGCTGTCATTGGGCAAGAGACAGGGTGCACCTTAACTGGTCACCAGTCATACAAAGTGCTGACATAAACACCTATGGCCAAGTTAGAGACACCAATTAACCTAACGAGTATGTCTTTGGTGGTGGGAGGACGTTACCAGGAGAGGCCATGCATGCACTGGGAGAACATGAAACCTCTGCACAGAAAAAAGGCTGACATTGCTGATGTCAGTATCAAACTGATGTGTCGGTGCATACGTAGTTAGAAAAGCTGATGCACTTTTCTGAAGTTGTTTTTTTTATGATAATAGAGGATGCCAGGATGCTCGTGTAAAACTGTCTACTGTCTTAAAACTGTATGAAGACTTGATTAACAAAAGCTGTTGATTGGATCCATATAGACAGTCTGTAAAATGACTAAGATTGTTTCTAAGGTTTGAGTCTATCTTTATTTTTATGAAACTGTTAAAATAAATGTGTGCCATGTGGAATTGGAGTACTAGTACTGTGCCCATCCTTTACATCTGAGTTGTACTTACAGGTGAATGTCCACTAGGTGGTGGTATAAAATCAAAAGTTGTGCTGGACTCTGTGCTCTCAAAGGGCAGACTGAACTAAATTGAAGTCATTCACAAGTTTTTTGATGCAGTGGCTGCCTCAATCAACAATATCTTCATTTATGTAGCAAAGGGACGAGACAAACATAGAGAGCAAGGATATTAAAGGTTTATAGAGAAGACGTTCTTATACAAACGGCACTCCTATTCAGAGTAGCGGCTTGGAACAAACAAGAATGTTTTTGGGGTCAACATGGTTTACATATTTGAGTTACAAACAGCAGAGTGTGTTTGGTTGGTTTAGGTCTAAACTGATCGGAGCAGTTTCTCACTTCTCAGGTCAGCTGTTCTTCTGCTGTAGGTCTCAAATAGCTTTTCACTCTACTCCATGTTCTCTTTTTATTATTATCTACATTATAGATCACCCATGACCACAGTCCTGCATTATGTAAACGAATAACCCCCTTTAAAACTGTTCTCCCTTAACTTGTTTCAGTGAAAATCTTATTTACATGTTTGCATGTAAGGTGTAAAGAGGAACACTGAGTTTTCTGTTTCTGGTGTTTTAAGTTTCCATTCCCTTTCTTTCCTTTCTTTTCACAGATGCAGTGTTGAAACCAGTGGACAGGATGGAAATAATCAAATCAAAAACCACAGATCTGATCAACAAGGATCTGCTGCTTATGTGAGTTAGCTGTACTTATGCTATGTTTTCAACCAGAGCATTAAATTCATGCTACATTACTGTTTTTCCCACAGACTGAATCACATGCATTCCTCTGACATTTCATTCATGCTCAATCCATAGAGATTTTACTCGTTTTTTTACCCCATAATACCAGGATTATCTCCGCACATGTCATTCACCATCTGTTCAACCCAACATTCCCTGTCACATATTCTATATCCAGACACATATGTGCACTATACGTTACAGAGCGTGCTTGTGTAACAAAAAAACAACATAAGACACAGAAGGGAGGGTTAATTGTGAGTGAACAGTTATTTCAGTGTGCCAACGCCCTCAAACACTGCGCTGGTGGCTGCCTTGTGTGTAATGAAACAACAGTGAGCATCCTTTCACTAATCTGCTTAGAATCAGCATCTGCCATCTCTTCCTTGTTCTGTCAGTGGTCCTGCATTGTCACGAATACAAATATATGAACAAAAACACTAATTGATGCCATGCTGAGTCCTTGGATGCAAATTTTGGATATTCTTGTTCACTGTTTTTCTACTCTACATAGGTTAGACTTCTAATGTAAGAGGGGGCTTTTCTGTGTGCCTCTGTTCCACACACAGGCTTGTGGTTTACCACAGGGCGTCGACTCTTCAGCTTAACTGAAATAAAAGCCTGTCATAAACGTCTTTGAAGCTTTATTTCCCCTGTGACACTATGCATACAGCTACAAGAACCTGCATGCTCCAACTCCTTTTATTTATGCACTGTAGATACCATGATTCTACTTTGGCTGGTATGCAATGACGTAGCAGCCTGTGACTCTTGCATCAACAGGTGGCTAATGTTTCATCTGTGTATGCAAAGTTACAACCAGGAGCTGAGTTCGGCATTCACCTACCAGTCAAACCAACTTTAAATGAAGTTAGACCTCATATCATTTTACCATCTCGCTGCACAAACAGGACAGGATGTGGAGGAAAATGAAGGATTACAGTTGTTTTCTCTGTTCCATGACCAAATGTTCCCTCAAAATAAACTCTTCTCAGGAGGTTATTTGTACAGCTCGGGGTTATACCATGGTTATTATCTATGAAAATACCCACGCGGTTTTAAGATAAGATAGTCAAAGGCACGCAAACCATGCAGGTAACTGCGTCATTGATAGGCATGCACATGCCCAGTAGGCACACGTACAGACAGCAGTGGAAAAAGGGACTCTTTAATTAAATTCAAACATGAGACAGTCCATCCATTCATAACTGCTGATATGAATATTATGCTCGTAACTTCACACGATTTTTTAAATTGGTCAGGAAACAGCCTTGGTGAATACATAAAGGCCAAAAATAAATAAATAAATAAATATAGTTAACTGTATGTTAGAATCAATTAATAAATTTAATGAATAAGGATTTTTTTTCTTTTGCTTTTTTTATTTTGGTGACCTTAGTTCATAATAAATGAATGAATGAATGAATGAATGAATGAATAAATACATAGATTTTTTTTTTCACTTGATAACCTCAACCTATAATGGAAATATGAATAAATGAACAGAAAAAAATTTAAATAAATAAGTGAATGAATAAATAAATTATATTTTTGATTACAGCTACCTTAAACAATAATGAATGACTGAATAAATAAATAAATAATAAATAAAAGTGAATAAATTGATAAATGTATAGATACATACATGAACAGAAAATAATTAAATTGGAAAAATAAAAAAAATAAAAAATAAAGTGTTGCACACAAAAAGTTTATATTTTTGCTTTTGTTGAAATTGCCTGCAATAATATGAATAAATAATAGATAAATAAATAGAAAAATGACAAGTAATCAAACAAATAATAGATAGATAAATAGATTTTTTTTTTACTTTGATTCACATAACCAAAAATTAATGAATAAGTAAATAATCTACATAGAAGAAAAACATGAATGATTGAGTGAATAAATGAATTATTAGAAGAAAATAAATATATACATAAATTAATCAATAAGCCAAAAAGAAATACTTTCCTATATTTTGATGATCTTAACCAGTAATTAATGAAATTGATAAATAAATAAACAGAACAATAAATAAATAAGAGTGAATGAATAAATTAATTAATTAATTAATTAATCATCAATAAATCGATGATTAATTACATAAATAAATAAGTAAATAAATGGATAAAGGGGTCAATACATAAATGAGTGGATAAATAAATGAATGAATAAATAAATCTTTGTTGCACACAAAAAGTGTTTTTTTTTTTGTGTCTTCTTGTTGATCTTTGACTATCAAAGAAAGAAAGAAAGAAAGACATGAATCAGTAATGGTCCATAAAAACTAGACTGGTAGGATCCCAAATGAATGATGCTGATCAGTGAACATATAAATTCATATGTAAATGTATGATGTGTACATACTCATGCATGTACTGCTCATTTAGCCCTTGTTTAGAATAAAAGTGGTCATTATGTTTCTTTATTATGAATATATTACGGCTTTATATATCTATATATAAATGCATCAATTAGTTAGTGCCACTTAAACTTTTAAAGTTGCACCTGGTAGAGGCTAGTAGGGGCGATTGTTTTAAAACTTATATACTGTTTGGCAGTTTTTAATGGTGCTGTCAAGTTACTTGTTGATAATACTTTGGGGTTCCTGATCATCATTCAAGCAGTTTAGTTCTTTTAGAGTCAAAGCTTCTGTGACTTAGTGATGAAAAAAACGGCCTGCATTCAAACCCTTTCTAAGGTTAAGGCACAAGTGTATTAGGAGCAACATTAACATGCTGTGAGTGCTTACTCTGCACATAAAGGGCAACACGTCTGTTTATTATTTCTAATGCTTGCATATTAATGTATGAGCAGTTCTATTGAATTGTCAAGGAGGAATTACTTCAACTACTAAACATACAGGCACTATTAAGTAGCCACATTCATATGCAAGAGGAAAAACAAGCTCTGCAGACCTAAATGAAACGATGTGAGAGAGGAAATGTGTCTTTGGTGTAACTTGTAACATCAGAGACATCTAACATGAAGCCCCAGCCAGAAACGTCTTTTTGTTAGCTGTCAGTGAGCCGAAGTTTGTGATGAAGAGGATTAAACTTAAGTAAAAGTGCCTCAAAACTATTTTAAGTAAAGTACCCAGAGGGAGGTCTTTAGCTGCCTCACCAGTGAAAGGCTGCTTCTGAAAAGAGTCTGGAAACCAAAGATGTCAAATGAACTAAAGTAGCTAAAGTAGACCAAGATATTAAACAAGTGCATCTTGAAAAGGTTTCCAGTGCAGTTTTTGGGAGAATATATGGTTTCATTGTTGTTGCAGCTCAGTAGAGGCGGTAGTTTCTTCTCTTAAAGGTCAAGCAGGCCAGCAGTAGTGATGGGACACGTAGCCTAATTAGATTTAGAGCTGTTCTAAAGGAGACACAGATAATCCCAACACCTTGGCCGGCAAGAGACGCCCTGCAGTTAACTGTCACCACTCATAGACACAATGTTCGACTGTTCTTCATCCCTACATCTCTGCTGGGCTGGGCAGGGCTTGGCCAGCTGGGTTTGTAGAGTTTCCCTGCTAGAGTCAGGCTATTTAGAGAGATGTGGTCATAGTGATGTCAGAGGTGTGGCTCAGTGGGTTCAAAAGCGTGGGCCGCTGCTGACCCCTGAGTCTGAATCACCTGAATGGACCTTAAATCCTGTCAAGACAGCCTTCCAACAAAGCTGGCCCCTGGACTATTCTATTTATGTGTTAAACAGGGTCCAGGATCAGTGTCTGCAAGGAAACAGGGGCCATTATTCTTACGGATTAGTGCTGTTCTGATGTCTGGCCTTTGTGAGCACTCTTGTCTTAGCACTGGTGATGATGTGTCTGTCCGTTTTTATATTTTTCTGCCTGTCACCAAGTGAGTGTGACAAGAGTTAAATGGTATTAAGATATCCCATCTATGGAAATCTGAGAAACTTGATCTGTAATCCAAACGTTTTAACATTAAAGATTAATGTAGTTTATAGTTTAAATATTACCTCTCTCACTGGGTTTTAAGATGATTGCTTCCTTGTAATTGTGGAGATTTGATCTATGGTGACAGCCTCATTAGAAGAATATTTCAAGTATGTAAGCTGAAGCATACAAATTATTGCTCAGTTATTTTGACATACACTTTTGAATAGGAAATGTGTGGCATTGGACACACAGCAAAGAACTGAACAAGAATCTGTCTAAGTTACCTATAGACTTTCAGTAATGGCAAGGCCACTCATAAAGGGGGAAAAGAGGAAAACTTTCTGGGACCCAGTCCTACATATAGTCCATCCTACTTTTAAGCAATGACAACCACATTTTATTGTTAACATAAATAGAGTTTGTGTATTCATAGCTTTCACATGATGTTACACACTCATGCTGCCTTTATGAGCAGCTCCCCGGCAGGCCAAAAAGACTTCCTACCGTGTGAAGAAGTTGATGGTCTCGTTGTCACCTACATGTTTTAAGCCAGTTTTATCTGTTTTTTTTTTTTAGTGAAAGAAAGCTTTTCAACTATATGCATTTCCTGGTAAGAGGACAAGTCCAGTTTATTCTTCTACAGAGCCCCATCTATGACAGAAAGCCTAGAAAAGAGCAAATAGTGGATTCATTAGATGCTCTGCTGTCTCTGTGGGTTGCAATGGACATTAGTACTGAATACAATAATTCAAATCCTGCTGTCAAATATTGTGTTAACTTGATTAAAAAATTACTGCTTTTTTTTTAAAGATTTGTTTTTGGGCCTTTTCAAGCCTTTGTTTGATGGAGGGGGATGGTGGATGGGCTCGGGGATGGGGGCGGGGGGCCTCAGACCGGATTCGAGCCCAGGCTGCCCGCGGACATTGTGTGCGCCTTAACCACTTGACTACTGGCGCCCCCCCCAAAAATTACTGCTTTTAAGTAGCATTATAACATCAAAACACTGACAAAGAGCAACAGCATAAACTATTCTTAAGTAACATTTATAGGCTAATGTTAGGTAACTTGATACAATATCATATAATACTATACAATATGATACAGTATGGTCTATATCCTTGGTTCCCAACCTGGGGTCTGGGACGCCCTTGGGGGTGTGTGATGACCTGTCTGCTCTGAGGTTGTTAAAATGAGGTTCACTCACACTATCTAAAATCATGATTAAACCTATATGAATAGCTCATACCAAGGTATTTTGCTAATAAGACTTGTGGGTTGGGCTATTGAGTTTGGCTTTAAATGATGAAAACAAAGTTATTTAAGTGTAAGTAATTTATGTGCATTTTTGACAGCAATATGACAGTAATATGTCACTTTTCTTGATGTGGGTCCTGATGGGGGGCAAGCTCTTCTTAAAAATGTGAAGGGGGGGCTCAGTGGAAAAAAGGTTGGGAACCTCTGGTCTATATGATATTGTTGTTGTTATAGTGTGATTGATACGATACCGTATGATTTATACAATATAGTTTGATACAATACAATCCAGTATTGATTGATACCATGCAATGCGGTATGATCTAAACAATGTGATATGAAATGGTAAGATCATTACAATATAATTAACACAATGCAATATGATATGATTGAAACAATAGGATACAATACAATACAGTGTGATCGATGCTATAGAGTACAACAGATAGGATACAGTACTATTGATACCATGTGAGACAGTACGGTAAAATCGATGTAATACAATATGATACGATTGATACTATGATATGATACAATATGATATGGTGAGATCAATAGGATACAATACAAAACAATCAATATGATACAGTATGATTAATACAGTACAGTACAATCGATACAATATTATCTGTTATGATAAGATCAATAAAGTACATTTTGTTATGGTATGCTAAATATGGTACAGTGCAATCAATATGAAACAATCTGATATGGTTTGATAGAAACATATAAACGATATAATATGGTCAGTATGATACTGTATAATTGATACAATACAGTACGACGGATATGATACAGTCCAATTGATATATGATACAGTGTAGAGTAATGGATATGACATGATCAGTACGATACAATGCAATTCAGTATGATCGATATGATACAATATATGATATCACAGATACGATGCAATATAGCATAATCAAAATTATATGATACTATTCGATGTGATAGGACACAAGACAATTGATACAACACTATCTGGTGTGATAAGATCAATAAGATACAATATGCTTTGGTACAATCAATATGGTACAATCAATACATTATGATACGATATGATCGACATGATTCTACATGATATAGTCGATACAATATGATCGATGCAACAAAGTATGACTGATATGATACAGCATAATTGATGATACGATACAACAGTCCGATGGCTATGATGTGATCAATACTTTACAATACGATACAGTATGATCGATTAGATATTTTACAATACAGTATGACTGACAGATACGATACATTGCCATACAACTGATATCTTACAATAGGGTACGACCAGTACAATACATGATATGACATACAATATGCTTGTATTGTCCTCTTGGGGAAATTTGTCTTTGACTCCTAGTGCTGCACATATTTAGCTGCCAACATTACTACATATACTGTAAGTAATAAATATATACAAATTATGAATTAGAAAAATGGCAACAACAATCCACAAGTACATGGAGTAGCTACCAGACTCCAGTGAAAAAAACACAAATGAAAAATGTTGCATGTAACTGTATTGCACAACATTTCACAGAAATAGTCAAGATGACTTTAGGGAAAAGACAAAATATATTTATGTTTTAATTCTGAAGACTTTGTTCACTTTTCACTTTCCAAACAGCAGCATTATTGCTCCCAAACACACCCAGAGCACATAAAACCATGTGTGATTTTGTAGACTTTCATTCTTGCAGCAGCATAAAGGGAGAGATTCTGCACTACTGTGGATAAAGTACATAAACATCCCCAAAGCAAAGTTCTGGCTGGGACTTCCCTGATTTTCATGAGCTTCCCAGATGCTGTATCAGGGTCCAAACGAACAAAAAACTAACTGTTTAAAATAGTATCTCAGTTTTTCTGCGTTTGTCAGATGATGTAAAAGATGTGACGTCTTGAGGAGGTAGAGAATGAATGCCCCGGTGCTGCAGCATCACATGGTTTTCAGTGGTAGCTGCCTCTCTTCCAAGCTTTTCTGCCCTCCAGGCCTCTGCACCAGTCACATGACTGATAGCCATGAGTTGCCATACAGGACCATCAAAAAAATCAGGGAGCCATAAAGAAAGGAGAAGAAGAGGAGGGAGCTGGCTTGCCCTTATGATCACAACAATATTTTTTGTAACAAGTTTTATGTCACTCAGCTTTAAAATCCAATCTGAGTGAGGCCAAAAGAAAATTTATCCCAAAGGCACATGTTGAAATTTTTAATTCACATCTTATTAGAAAACATTCTCTGGGGGGGCCAAGCCATTTATTTGGGCGAGCCTCATGGTAAATGTTTCTGAGGGGGACTTCTTTTTTGCTATCAGGTAACATATCTTCACACAAATGTAGATGCCAGTGCTGATGTACGACTGTCTGTGAAGGCCCAGAAAGTCTTTATATGAACTTCTGAGACATTATAAAGTATGCGTAGACCTAGACTATGTCTTATATTGTTCATATAGTTTTCAAGTGGGAGAAAAGCTTATTTTTTATTGATCACAGTCTGAAAGCCCAGGTCGTGGGGGGAATAGCAATAAATCATTTAGTCCATAGGAATAACAGTGTAAATCCAGGTTTGTTGTTCTTTGCATCTGCAGCCCATTTGATGGAGAAAACATTCATGAGATCCAGTGGAGTCAGACTCGTGCTGCTGCATGTGGGGCCCTTAAAGGGGGAGTAACATTAGGACTCAGAGCAGCCACACATGATGCATCATCATTTCACAGAGGTAGGTGGTAGCGGGAGGTACAAATAAAATGCAGAGCTATTGGAGTATTTCAAGCTTCGCCTATAGCTACATTTCTCTTTCTTAAATCATTCAGCATTATGTGCTAGTTCTTGTCAATTCACAGGCTAGCCATCCTCATGACGTTTCAGTGTTGTGTGAAGGGTGATTAGTGCCTGAGTGGGGAAAGTGCAAGTATAGGTATGAGGGGTGATTAAGGAAGAACATTTCAATGCAATTACTGCTATTTCCAGGGGATTGGTGGGCTAATGTCCGTAATATTATTGCCAGTTGTGATGTTATTGGACTGTAAAATTTGTGGATGGAAACATGAGTTCCAAACCATTTATTAGCCTTCAAACTTGTGGACTCAGTTGTTTTTTCACTGACTTAGCTTGAGTGATAACTTTTGCTACATCAAGTGTGTAAGGATACTGTTTATTTTTTCATGAATAGAAATGTATTATCACCCTCATCATTTTATATCTAAACCTTGAAAGTCAGTGAGGTTTCCCTTTTTTACCGTGATGTTGGGGCACAAAAGGTTCAGTTACAACCAAGGCTGCCTATAAGAGGGATAAAGGGGAGAGCTTTTTGGGGCCCTGAAAAAGAACATTATTTATTCATACTGTAGTAGCCTTTTTTTAATGTAAACCCCTTTTTTTCCAAACAGAATGATAATGTTTATATATGGATGGGCATATTGAGTAAACCATTAGAAAAGAAATGTTTGACTTTATAGCAAAGCTATAATGTGCACAAATGTCAGGATACCAGAAAGTAAAAAAGTGGCAGAAATTGGATAAGGTGGCAAAAGAAGTGACAAAACGAGCAGAAAGTGGCAACAAAAGGGCTTGCATTGGCTAAAAAGTGGCTAAATTAGGTAGCAAGTGACAAAAATAGGAGAATAGTTTCACAAAGGGGTTAAAGTGGCAGAAAGAGGAGGCAAATTGTGTATAAAGTGGCAAAATTAGGGTTAAAGTAGCAAAAAAAATGTGCCACTAGTGGCAGAAATGGGCAAAAAGTGGCAAAGTGGACAAATATGGCAGAAAGGCATAAAAATGTCAAACTACACAAAAAAAAGTTAAATGGTCAAAAAGTGGCAAAATGGGCAAAACGTGCCACAAAAATGGGTAAAAGTGGCAAAATTTGGGTTAGAGTAGCAAAAAAAGTGGCTTAAAGTGACAAAAAGTGTAAAACATGGGCAACAAGCGGAAAGACTGGAATGAAAGTATCAAAATAGAGCAAAAGGTGTCATAAGAAGGGGTCAATTTGGCAGAGAGCAGTGGCAGAATGGGCATAAAGTGGCAAAAGTGGGTTAAGAGTTGCAAAAAAGTGGCAAAAATAGATAATTATTTGCAATAAAAGTGTGAGAAAAGTGGCAAATAGAGGCAAAATGGCTAAAAGTGGCGAAAATAGAGAAAAAGTTGCAAAATAAGGCCAAAAGCAGCAAAATGGGTCAAAAGTCTCAAAGTGTTTAAAAAGTGGTGAAAATGTTCAAAAGGTAGCACAAATTAACAATTTCAGCATCAGCACCCAATAATGGCCTCACACACTTACACTTTTAAAATGAAGTAACTGTTAGCCAGGATGCTAGCACCAATGCTACTGATCCAACACCCATTGTATCGACATAATCATTAACACAGTTGGGCAGGGCCCATTCACTGTTTATTTTTTTTATTTTTTTTATTTTTTTTTTTTCAGAGGCCCAGTAAATTCTGTGTGGACTGATTACAACAGCTAAAACATACAAAAGTTCTCTGGAAAATTAACCACATGCTGAGGTGAATAGATTTGAAGAATAGGAAGGTTTCTCTGAAAATGCAGTGCTTTTTTTCTGTCCGAAGTTTGGTCTAGATGCATAGCAAAACAAATATGAGAATGAAATGCTTCCTATTCATGGAATCTACGAAAATCAAACAACATATACGACCAAAAGAGGCATGACCTTCTTTGTTTTAACCAATTCAAAGATCTGAAGGCAGCTCCCATTCTCCAAGCATTTTTATGAACTGAAATATCATTCATAACAGCCTAACTACATTAAATGTCCATTTTTTGCTGTGTAGACTTACTCAATGAAGTTTAACTTTATTATCTTGAGTATATGTCTGGGACAGAAGGCTGGACTTGGGCTCTCAACAGTTTCCTCAATGACACCACTTTCTCCGCTTTGTGGCACGGTTCACCCTTCATACAGAATCAGTGGGCGGTAGTCTTACAGGACCACGCCCCCTTGGCTCGGCGCTCTGTGCTGCTGCTGCGGGGATTGGAGCTGAATCTGCTCTCCTGTTCTCAAGCAGCCAGCAGCAGCAGCATTGGTAGGCTCGGAGTATGGTCGCTGTCCGGAGAGTATAGATGTGCAAAACCCCTGGATTATCCGCGCGCTGGAGAGGCCACAACCGAGCACCCTGGAGGACTGTTTCTATCTAGCCGTCAAAAGGGAAAGAGCCACGGGGGAAGCATGGCGGTAGAAGAAGAAGGTCTGCGGGTTTTCCAGAGCGTTAAAATAAAAATAGGTAAGGAGAAAAATCCCTACCCCCAGTCTGAGCGCCTCAATGGATGGCTCCGTGTTAACGGGCCAAGCAGCGAAGGCTGGAGGGGGACTGATCTGTCTTGTTCCTGCTGTTATTGATATTCAAATCACACGTTTTTCTTTCCTTCAGAACATGGAGTTTGAGTTGAAAATTGTAAGATCGTAAAGAATAAAGAAAACGAGATTCAAAGCCTTGTGGGAAATTGTGGGAATTTGGCAGCTGGCATCAGAAGCCAGCTCTACATGATCTGAAAAGGCTGTCTGATTTTAAGCAGACTGTGCGACATAAAGGCTCCACAGCTGCACATTTCCAGATGTTTTTTCTAGTCACTTAACAGCAAATATTATCACAGCTTAGCTGCAAACACCCAATCCGCGTAATGTTTTTAACCCCCCCCCATTCCTTTCCCTCTCACAATATAACCCCCACCCCCTTCTTCCAGCTTCATGCTTAACTGTCTAGCTATTGATTGTTAGCCCACATTTCTATATTTAGATATCTAGCTGGTCTCCTGTGGGTACTCTTGGTTTGTAGCAGGCATGTGGTGCATGCATATCTTGTGAATGGAGCCATGAGGATGAGTGCAGTGTGCAATGGAGGACAGTGGTTTTATGCAATTCAGAAAATGGCATGACTGTAGGAACTTAATTAGAATGGGATGGAAGAAATTAATTTTCCAGATCTTGAGCTGAAGTGTTGTAATTATATAATAGAGTATCTGACCACATGTATTTCATATATTGCAGGAGATTTTGGTGAGAAAACTGCAGGGAAGATATGATAACATTGAGACACATGTACTGTTAGAGTTAGGGTTTGGAGGAATGAAGATTTTTCAGTCAGTCGTAGCTCATTCAATCGGTGTTCATACTTTAAAGTAAAAGTTCAATCCCAGCTCCCCTTCAGAAATATGCATTTATATTGATTTATAGTGATTTATAATGGTTAAACCCCAATCAAAGCCACATAATTTGTGTCTGTTTTTCTGGGGGAGTTATTTAAATAATAAATTAATATTGTAAAGGTTGAAAGCTATTCAACTACTTGTAAAAGTGATTATTATTAAGGCCAGGAAGTCCATACCTTTCAAACTTGATCCCATTTAATAGAAAAATATTGAAAGCACGCCTGCTTCCTCTGCCTGCTCTGTTATCTGGGGTCAATGTTGGATGTTTTCACTGACATCCGGCACCCGACTCATCCTGACTGACCATGCTGTCTGGTTTGTTTTGACTCCAAACACGCGACAGAAGGGATAAGCAGAGGAAAAAACAAAATATTTGACACAACAGCCACACACACAAAAGCTAAAGGGAAGAGGGGGTTAGTGATGCCAGCCAGCATTACACAAAAAACTGGTCCAGCTGTGTTTTTAAGCTCCTAACCTGCTGTTTAAACTGGCTGCAGGGTCCCAGGGAAACAGCTGGGAGAGTATACCAACCCCAGATATCGTGTTCAGACCTGAAACTCCACAGAGAGTTGGAGTGTTGAATCATAGAGGCTTTGTCAGATTGCCTCACTTTCTGAATGAACCATCAGTCCGCCGGCAGCGTTACTGTGAATGAGAACCTAATGACTGCATGACAAACATCTTTCCTTTAGATGTGACCTTCCTCTGAGGTGAAGGATGGGGTGGAGGGAGTATTCACACCCTTTACTTAACCCTTTACAGGGCAATCATTGAAATACTTGGAAATTCAAAGTTTAAGCCTTATAATGTTATTGGTGAACATCCCAATAACTTTTTTACCTTTGTCCCGTATATATTTTTCATTATGGTGAAAATCAACAGGGTGACCATATGTGGTCCCTTGCCCATTTATGGTAAAAAAAATCCATGTGTTGTATGCCTATTTATATGCTAATAAATGAAAAATAAACACATTTAGAGTCTATCAAGTATTTACTTGCACATTAAAATCTTGTTTAGATACAAAATATTCATTTTACAAGACATGGTGAGGTTGTCTTTAGATTCTGACCTCCTTTAGAGGCAGAACATGACTGTCCTCAGAACAGTGTATAAGTTGTGTTGGTACCACCAGCTTTTTCTTATAATCCCAACAGGACACCTTTAATAATCACAAATACTGAATAAGAAAGTATATTTTAGCAGTGATGAGAGTCATGATAAAAATAAGAGCTGATTTATGCCATTTAAGTTTATTAAATTGTCACACTGTTGTAAAACGGACTGATATCACATGTATTTCACTATTTATGCCACTTGTTTTTCTTTAAACTTCAACCAGAAAACATAGGAAATATAGACTTCATTTATGCCCTAAACAGGCGTATGTCCAAATATGGTTCCTCCATTTTTTGCGCTAAAATTTCAGTAATTGCTAGAAACATTCAACAAAAAAACCTATCATGACATTTAGCACTACTTTTCACCTTGTATTATGTGTAAGTTTCATCATCTTCTCATGGTTAGTTACGATCTCAGGACCATTTGTTTGAGACCAAATGAGATGTACAGCTGCTTTCTTGGAGCTCTGGAGAAAACAGGAAGTTTGAGACGATCTGTGTCACTGCTGATTGGCCGGTCACTTTCTGTGACGTTAACTGCTCTCCACTGATTGGCTAAGAAAAATCACTTTTGGTTCTACAGTATCAAAGAGAGTTGAGGTAAGGCTACAGAGGTAGTTGTCCGAAGTGACCACATATGGGTTCTTGACCCATAAAGAGGTAAAGATTAAAATGTCATATACAGCGAAATTTTTACTAATAATTCAGTGTATACTATCAGGGGTAACTGACAAATGGGCTGTCAAACATCAGTATGTGCATTTTAATTACTGATTATTGATTTCTTTCAATTTTTTTCAAGCAAACTGCCCCAAAAAATAATGCCCCAGCCTCCAGCATTTTAAAGTCAACTTGGCTTTCTTATGATATAACTATCTTATAATAGAATTTGGCTGTTGTTTGGACAAAACAAAATATTTAAAGTCTTAATCCTTACCTCTTTGAAATTACAACTGGTTTTACAGCTCATTTTTTAACATTTCATTGATAGAGTACAGTATATTAAATTTAAATGTAGTAAGCAGATTGATGTGGTTGGATTGAATGGAAACGTGTGGAAAATTTGGCTAACATGGAAATTGTGTCTAGATGCTGTCCTTGTACTTCAGATTCCTCCATCAGCCTAATGTTATGCTACGTAGAAAAGACTAGAGCTTTATAAACATGTCTTGACTTGTTTTTTATGGTTAACTGACGTTCATGAAGAGCATTTATGTTGTCATCACTTCCAAACATTGACTCCACAGCCTCCTCAATCTGCTCTTCTGTAACATCGCACAGTGACAGCAGCAGAGTTTACACCGTGTTGTTACCTAGCAGCAGTCACACTCGCTGTCAGTCCGCTCCCCATGGAGCTCTTCTCCTGGTAATGTCGGTGTAACACTTGCATCACATTGTTTTCATCAGAGCCTTGTCCTTTGGCATGAGACTGCGGCTGGCTGATGACTCAGAGCTGAAAACCTGCCACATATCTGTACGGCAGAGTTATGATTGTTGCGGTGATGACTCCTCTCAGTTTCCTGGAGGCACACGTGAATTTCGGAAACCGAACAGGGCTACTGGGCCCAAATCCGCGGTGTCTGGAGGAACACAGGAAACAGGAAACTACCCCCCAATTCACTTCCTGATTGGCTGGAATAGACTACAAAAAGAATTGTGTTTTTTCCTGCATGGCAACAAGCTAATGCAAAGCAGATGTAGTGGGACGGAGAGCAAGGGACAGAGGTGGTGTCTCACATACAACAGCGGGGCTGTGCTTTATCTGTCAGCGGCTGTGTCCCGGTCAGTGCCCAGAAAGACGGGAGCTCTCAGTGGCACAGCTGGGGTCGAGGCTTTGCTCTAATTAACAACAACATATGTGCATTCAACTGCTCTGTCATTGCTATAAACATAGTCAGGCAACCATGATGCCAGAGATGCCTTAATCCACATCATTATTGTGCACATTACTGTAAAAACCTTCAAAAAAAGTGTGTTACAAATGACTATGAAACATAATAAACACATATAATCAACATCTAAAACCTGATCGTGATATAAATTCATTTTAGACAGTCAATCTCAGTGCAGACTGCTCAGATATCCAGTGCTGCTTTTGAACATCTGTTCTCAGGGCTTAACATTAACGTTGTTGCTCACCAGCTACTGTGGCTAGTAGTTTTCCAAAATTGATAGCAACTGTGAATTTTCTCTAGCCACTATTTTCTTGTTGGAAAAAGCACCAAATATGACCAAGGTTGACTATGGCATGCAAAAATTTACTTGAACTAGATCTGCACTCCAAATGTAAATTAACACTGTACTTGCTACTTTTCTCATTCACCTAGAAAATACACAAAAAATGACCAAAAAGTTTAAGGTGTGATAGAAAGGAGGCACAAATCCAGCACTTGCATTTCTTGGGGAGAGAATGCCCTCTTTATGCATGAAACAGCCTCACTGCAAAAGAATCTACCTCTGTAACAATGTTCACAAACACATTTCAATCAGGAGAGACCAGTGACTGATTTAAAGATAACCTTTATTTTACATGTGAGATAATGAATAATATTTATTTACATGGATGTGATGTTGAATTATTGTCAGAGTCCCTTTGGCGCTTGAACCCCACAAGGACATAGCTTGTGATCGAAGGGTGTCTGCCCTGAGCGGCGGAAAGATCTATCCCCCTGTGGAGTCCAGACACTGGTGGTGGCGGTGATGGCTGAAGAAGTCCTCTTAGTCCATAGTTGATGGACTCGTAGACTTGGCGGTGATGGGGAGGTGGAGGGTCGCTCGGAACCACGCCATGAATGAACTGATGGGAGAGAAAGCCAGATTTAAAAGGGGCAGCAAAGATTTGATAGGCCAACAGTGAGGAAGTGGAGCAGTGCTATTGGATAGGTGTGACCAGGTGATGTGCACAGCTAATTATGATGTGACAGAGGGCAAAAGGAGGGAGTACATGAAATAGTCCAGGCATAAGCTACTAAACCCGCGTGGAGAATATGGTCTTCCTGACTGAACTTACGCTAAGCTTTATTTGATGCCATGAAAACAGTATGATTGGATATGATATGATACACACAGCACCTTCTCATCTTATGTATTTCTCAGCAAATGAGAAGTAAATCCTTCTATATTATTACCAACACAATATTTGGTAGATTATTTCAACTCATTGCAAAAGTGATATGAATTATTGTATTGAAAGGAATGATGGTTTTTCGCCTTT
Source organism: Cheilinus undulatus (assembly GCF_018320785.1). Taxonomy (NCBI): domain Eukaryota; kingdom Metazoa; phylum Chordata; class Actinopteri; order Labriformes; family Labridae; genus Cheilinus; species Cheilinus undulatus. The sequence goes on along the minus strand of NC_054865.1, from coordinate 41,603,452 downwards.
ATCCATTTTAATAAGACAGACACATACAAAACAAGGAAAGTAGTTTTTTGCAAATTATTCTAGAAAGAAATGACACTTAATTGTTTGCATGCTGCGTCCAGTATAACATCTGTGCCTCAAAAAATGTATTAAACTGGTATTTCACAACAAATTTCAGGTCAAGGAAACATTGCACATTCTACGATTTCAAAATTGCAGGACATATTATGATTTAATCTAAATTTTGATCAATTGCCCAGCTCTCATATGATACGATACGATACATATGATTGGATAGATACAATATAAAATGAAACGTTACAATATGACATTATGAATAAGATGCGATACATTGTAAAATGATACTATACGAAATGGTACATTTCATGATACTGTATGATTGGATATGATATGATACGAGACGAAACAATTCAATACAGATATGGATTTTTGCATGCCAATGCCAACTGCAGTATAAAGGAATAAAATATTACAACAGCTGTTATATCAGCCAATTAAATTTTAACTAAATATTTTGATTATTATTAAATTAAAAAGGCGGCTACAACAGCTAGACTGTCCAAAAGCTTTTAACTCTTCTGTATGCTTCTTATTGAGGTGGTACTGGGTGTTGGTGTGAGGAGCATCATATTGATGAGTCTGTGATATTTTGCCAACTCCACTCACATACACCAGAGGGTCAAAATATTAGGAACACCTCTTACAACAGCAGTACTCACTATAATCTCAGTATTAAACATAACGAAGAATGAATCATCTCTCAGACAGCGTCTACATTTACAAAGTCATACATTTATTGAAGTAGAATTCATGGCAGAGATGTTGTTATTGATGTGCATGACATTGCACAGATGTGCGTAATGAGTGGTTCAGTGAGTGCATTTGTACTTGATGAATGCATTTTTATCTGTAATTAATAGGAAAGTGGATAAGCAGGGTCTGAATGAAAACAGTGTGGAGCATGAAACCAAGCCAACATGCATTAATAAGCTCCACTAACCCATTTCACATTATACATCTGATGATTTTTCAGTGACACCTCTGATACTATGAAGGAATATGAACCGTTAAAATGACAAATTAATCTTTGAAGGGCTTGTGGAAATGGGCAAAACCCCTAGTTTTGGCTAATTGATTGAAAATAGAGTTGTTGGAGTTAGGGGATTGCTCCATGTGAGACTGTGTCAAGCCACCAAATTTCATAATTCTGGGGCAAAGTTAAACGAGAAGGCTCCAACTTTGAAAACAGTTATTGAGGCAATCTGGAATGTGCGTATTTGAAACCCACAAAATATTGCATTGTTTGCACAACTTGGTGTTTACAGACTTTGACGACTTTTTTCAGCATTCAGGGGCCCTTAAAAATCCAATGAAAGAGGGGACGAGTAGGGATAAATTTTTCTAAAATTAAATCTAGCAGACACTTTTAACCAAAGCAACAAACATCTAAGAGTAAATAATAAAAACAAGATCTAACCAGGAGGAAATGACATCAGTAAGTGCCACAGAGTTCTCTAAGTCCACTTGGACACAGATACTGCCTTGCAGTGCGAGAGGCTATGAAGCTTTCTTAACTATAAAATCAGCAATGAAACGACAAATCATTAACACGAGACCTATCATCATCATCATCATCATTAATTACATTGCCTTCACCAGCAAATATTGCACTAAAGTACCAAGTACTGGGTCATTCACATTGCCCAGCAGACATGCTCTTGTTAATAAGATAATTCTCCACCTGTACATACACAAGGTCAGAAGTCCAGTTAAACAACCCTAGCTCAACTTTACTATGCATTTAATATCTAGAGTATTTCCCAGGATCTAATTGACCTGAACTGCTAAAAATGTGTACAACTACATAACAGCAAAGTTGGATATAGCTTTTAGAAAAAGTTGGACCTTGAGTGGACCAACATGAATGAAATAGTAGATGATTCTTCTTTGTAGAGGAGATGAAGTGGAGGTTGAGGAAATTCAGGCAGCTCAAGCTGGGTAACTCAGGCCTGGGAGGGAAATGCTGGTTTTTAGCGACAAAGACCCCCCCCCCCCCACTCCTTCCCTTGACAGCTGGCCAACAGAGGTTCCCAAACTTCCTCCTGTCCAGACTGAATAGGAGACATGAAGTGACGGGGAGAGGGAGGGCAGGAATGTGTCTGTGTTGAGCACTCCAGCTTGTGTTTTCTTTAGGTAAAGCGCTCAAGATCTGTTTAATTTGTTGAGAAAAATAACAATCTTCGCGAGGCTGTTTTAACATTTTGTTCAGTTGGAGTTGTGTGTGGTTTAAGCTTCCACACCACTAGAGTATGCATTCAGGCATTAATGTATGAAACAAGGTCCTGTTTTTTTCCTTGAAGGCAGCTCTCTTGGAAGTATAGTTTGCTGTAAACACGTGTGTTGTCTCTTTAGATGCATAATGTGTTTCGGTTCAGGCAGCTTCAGGCTGGAGGACTCATCCGGGCAGCAGCAGCTCCCGTTACCCTCACTAATGGAGAACACAGTACTAGGAATAAAGGGGAAGTATCGAGTAGGGCCAGCATGCAGGGTCAGCAGGGGTAAATAAAGGGCCAGATAGTGCCACTCCTTCAGGATGTCCTTCAGATGCCCCGATGGGATAAGCTGACTCCTCACTGGGATCACCCCCCTGACAGCAGTATGAAAACATTATAGATACTGTAAAGATATAGTTCCAGAGTAAGTTACAGTTAACCATATTGATACATCAACCATTTCCTCTGGTGTTCAGGGTGGGAACAAACAGTAAATGCTGTTATAGTCCTGTTTTCCAGGTTTTTGTTGTATACATTTAGGTCATCTTACAATTCAAATGCTTCTTGATGAATTCAGCATAGGAAAAACAACAGAAAATTCTTAAGGACAGTGGCTAATACTTCAATTAACATATTCAGTCAGAAAACAGCTGTTAGGTAAGTTTAACATTAGCTAGCCTGCTAGCTAATGCTAGCACTCAACCACTAGAACACACCCCTTAAGCTATGGAGTAAAATCCTTGCTAAAAGCACAGCTAGAAATGTGAGTCTTTTTTGGTGTTGTTAATAAGTGACATTTCCAAATTTTCAAGTCAATTTCTCTAACATATGAACCATAGCAAGAGCGTAACTAATGCTAGCGTTCAACCAGTTCTTAGCTAACAGATGAACGCTATGTTAGCTTTGGATTAAATTCTTAGCTAAAGAAACACTAAACACTAAATTAGCTTGAAATGCCTTGTAGGCAGTTGCTATTCCTGTAGTACTCCTGAAAATCATTTATAGAAAGTTAGTTTCACTGTTTGGCAAAAGGTCATGCATAGAAATTGGAAATGTGTCAGCATCAGAATGATCAGTCGGTTGAACTATCTATGAACATTTTTTATCAGTTCAGGCCAACAATGCTGGTCAATTGTCCATCTGTATTGTTGCCCAGCCACCCACCACTAGTGGCCACTGTAGCTGTTTTTAATGACTACTGCCGAAAACAGCTGGTGGTCTCTGGGTATACCACAAGGGGGGCCTGGACAAAAGCTTCCCCCCCATTCGAGTTGTTGGATTGTATTGTGGCCAATCCAGTCCCATTATACACTTGACTCTACATTTTGTCTTTTAACATCTACATTATGTCAGTTGGCCTGGAAAATCTTTCTGGATTTTCACTTAAAACTTCCAGTTAAATGGAAAAGTGTTTCACTGATAAAATTTGTCCAACTTGAAATACACCAGAACCCAAGTATTACTGCATTCAAGCTTTAAACCAGAAGGAAATTTCTCTAGATACCATTCAATTTCATTTGTAAAAGAACTTTGACAGAGAGGGACAAAAATTGGTCCACACTCACTGATTAAATCAGGTGTTGCAACAGTGCGACTCTCCTCTGGCAACATAGTCAGTGTCAGCTTGCCACACACTCAGACTAACACCCAACTTACTCTCCCTTCCTGTGCTTGCAACAGATAGCATATCTGCTCCCCACTGTGAATGCCAAGCCTGTGAGAGCGTGTCCATTAAGGGGAGAGTTGTCCTCATTTTACCCATTGAATTGAGTTTCTTGATGTGAAAAAATACTAACATTGTTTTGAGAAGTCTGTCAATGGACAAGGAAGCTAGCAGGAATGTTGAGATTACAGCACGTCCTCTACTCTCACATCCTGAATGAACATTTCTAAAATTTGAGCTGATTTTGAAGCTGATTTTTTCTTCACTGTGTCTGTGCTGCATACGCCCTTTGTGTGCATGTTTGTGGTTATGTATTTGTGTTTTACTCAACTTTTCCATCGAGACTAACCGATGTGTTTGAACATTAGCTGCAGGCAGGCTCACTCTGGATACGGAGTTTGATGAGTAACTGAAGGATGGTTTATCACACAGACTGGTGTGCATAACAGAAAGATCTTATAAACTCTGACTTTTCTTTCTCCCTGTTATTTCTTCTCATACTGCCCCAACTACTGTCATGGTTTATGGAAACTTCTGCAGAGAACAGCTCAGCTGATCTCAGAATAGTGGACAATTCATGATAAGCTGGGCCGCTTTTAAACATTGGCAAGTGGCAAGGTACACCCTTAACTGGTCACCAGTCAATCACAGGACTGAAATACAAAAAAAAAAATCTGGCAGTGACACTCTTATTTACTCTTTGTGTCATGATATAACCTATCGAACATGTTTTTGGACTGTGGGATGAAGCCATAGCATTCAGAAAGAACCCATGCATGCATGAGGAGGCCTGTCTGAAGGGGACTTGAGTCAGGAACCATGTTTCTGTGAGGCAACAGTACAAACCACTGTACCACCATGCAACCCCTATTTGACATTTTGCAGAATCAAATAAAAATAATGAATGTTATAGCTTGTTGTTTACATTTTTGTTGAAGATGAATTTATTTCTCAGATTTTTTGGGTGATGGTTCATGATGCACATGCATACAAGTTTGCTATTAAAAATGAACTGTTTTAGACTTGAAATGCATTACTCTGAGTAAGTTACTTTAGCTGATTATGAAACAAGCAGAATCAGGCATTGGTCTATCTAACAGAGTATGGATAAAGTATTTTTTAAATCGTTTAAGGTGCGTCAAATGACAGATTTCCATAACTGTAATCTTTTGTGTCCAAAATCTAGAAACTTTATTCCGTCCAACATCTCAAACTTCATCCTCAAAAATGCTTTCCTGGAGTTTTGTCTTCAGACACATGTCTGAACATATCATATAACATATGATATATCAATGTAACCAACATGCAAACTGACAACAGCTACATTTTTTGCATCAATACACCTGATATTTAGCTTAGTAATTCATGTTGATAGTCTTATTGTTGCCATGTTGAACAGCCAATCATTTAAAATTTTATTGACTCTGATTAATCATAACAGTTATTTACTTTAAGAGACATTCCTAGCGTTTTACATATAAACATGTGCAAGGAACTCAGTGGGAGTTGTTGTCATTAATAGTTATCAGAGTTTCGTCCTCAAACTCTAATTAAAAGGTATTTGTTTCGTTAGAGTTATGTTTTTAAAAAATCAGGCCCAAGTTTTTAGATTATCTGATGCAAAACCAACCACACAAGATTTCACATCTGCTCAACATTAGAGCTATAGTCTTCACATTACAAAGTAAACCAACAGGAATGAGCACTTCCATGTGTGTCTTGGTCAAAGCAGCACCTTTGAGCACAATGTTGCATTGTTACAAAAACATTCGCCAGTTTAAGTCTGAGATCAAGCACCTGCTTCATTAGCATAGTATGCTTCCTTATACAGATTTTATAAAGCTATGCCTTAGCTCTCATTGATGTCTGAAGGTCTTCATCTGGTGTTTGGTTTCATTTGATTTTCCAGACTTTAATATTTTGTTGGACCTCCAATTTGCTTAGATTTGACACTGCAAATGCAGATATCCTGGTCTTATGTTTATTTTCATATATGAAGGTCCATGTTTTTTGTAGATTTCCTTCAGAAATGTGTTTGGTGTAGCTTATTTTACATTCCCTGTTAGAGACTGTGCTCACTGTCAGTTTAAATGTGATGAAGATAGAGTAGGTAGGCAACGTCTTTACACCAATGAACTTGCATCCATGGTAGTAACAGAGGTGTGTTTGACAAAATGGCATCATTGAAGCCTTGCCAGCAAGACAGAAGAACTCTATCTTCAGTGACCTGATTTCCACCAGGCTGTCAGTAGAGAATAATATCTGTCTGGGTATTGTAAATGTTTGCAAAATTATCTTTATAAAATGCTATTTGAACATAGGCTAAGAAAAGGAAATCAATGTAACTTAACACAAATTCTGTAATGTGTTTCTTGCCTTTCATTCAGGGTGGCAGGTTAAAGAAATGATGTATCAATATCTGTGGGGGATTGGAAGGGTCGGCTGCCTGATGCGGGAATAGCAACTGGCTTTTACAGGCACCTGGTATGCTTTCCTGGTCCTGATCCAGCTCACTGGGTTCCTGGGACCCGGTGAGCTGGTCCAGACACCAGGGGATACAGTGGGCAGCTGGGTGGATACCTGAGAGGTCATCAGGAGGCCGAAGCAGTACAGGAGGCGTGATGTGCCAGACCAGCTAGGCACCCATATCTGACCAGACCTTTTGCCTGGCATATAGCTGTTTATCACAAGTAGACAAGCTTTGTTTGACAGAAAGCAGCACTATTGTTTTGACCAATCAACAGACTGCTGTGTCTGGCTTCTCCTTCAAGGGTATACATAGTACCCCAAGAGAGGGATGCAAAAAAGTTTGTGGATATGGATTAGTAATGTTGGTATCTTTCCCAACCTTTGATCAGTCCCTACACTGCTGCCAGCCACAAGGGGGCGACTGAGACATTTTAGCGTGCTGTCCGTATTTCCATATTTCTCGTGAGTGGGCGTGGTTTCAGCTCTGCCTCATTTTTCACGAGTTTTATAAAACTTAGTTTTATAAACATAGTGATGTGTTTTTCATGACTGATATTCGGCCTGGTGGTTCATAACTCATAGTAAATAAAAAAGTGAAGATTTATCACTTTACAGGGACTTTAAGAAAAGATAGGTACTGTGCAATTCTGACTGCTGCCATGAAGGAAAAAAATGCCAAAACATGTTTTGAATGTAGCAGCTGTGGCCTAAAAAGGCTCCATGAAGTTGCATTATGGGAAGAGAAGGATTTAGGGCTTGGAAATTTGGCCCAAAGTTAAAGTCGGTACATCTTGTCGTGTTGTGTTGATTATTAGCCAATGCTGTTTTGATCAGTCTCCTACAGTTCCTCGTGTTTATGAAGAAACTTTTCAATATTTTACTTTGAGGTCTGAACATTTCTTTTGAATTTTTGGAGATTTCACAGACTGAATGAGTAACAGAGACAGCAGATTGAAACCGGGCCCTAGTTTCAGTGTTGAAGAAAAGAAATGTGTAAATCTTTTATGTTTAGTCTCAGAAAGACATGAACGACTTACAGTTTTGTTTCGGTTCATGTTTTGACTCTTGACTTGGAAGCTTTAAAGGAACTGAGCATTTACTGTGGGATAATAAATTGTCACTGTAGAAGTTTCAGTCCTTCTTTCCATTCTCACGGTGTCACAAACACACATGCAGTCTCAGCCACTCAGGGATAACCGGGTTGTTCGCTGCTTTAAAACTACATCTTGGATCCAGTTGAAATTCCTTTCTCCTCATCTCATTTCCTGTTGTAGCTTTCTGCAGAGTGAGCCACTCTCCAGTTTTCTATCTGACTGACTTCTCTCTCTCTCTCTCTCACCCTTGATTGACTACACTCCTTGTGTTTTTCTCAGTGACCCCCTCCTCCTTTCCTTTCCTTAAAGCCTGAGTTTCACAGGCCAAACAGCCACCGAAAGCATCCACGCCTGTGTATCCTCGAATGTGTTCATGTCAGAGAAGATTAGAGTAACGAGAGCAGCTCTGCCTCTGTAACCGTTTGCAAGAGTGTGGCCGATTCAAACCAGTCGACAGAGGAGGAAGAGGAACAGAACTACGCATTCACTGAGTCCATTATGCTATTTCAAACACTCATGCTTCCTCATTTCTTCTCCTTTTTCGTCACTCACTTCTGCAAGAGTGAAAAAGGAATTGTCTTTTGATTTATCTCTCCAATCTCACTCTGGTTTTGTCATCATTATTTCACTGCAGATCTTCGCCGAACGTCCCCGTGTTTTGCGTTCACGCTGCCACATAGCAGTCACACACACGTGCCGCGTGTTTGTGTCTTTTCACTGAGCGTTTTTGCTCGTATACTGGGACGAGATATTCTCCACATGAAGCTGCAGTGGTGCACGATGAAAAGACAGAGCTGCTGCTGTTTTTATTTTCTGCTTATTTTGACTCCCAAGGAGGGGAAAATGCATCCAAGAGAAAGAAATAGAGGGAGAGATTTTGTCCTGAAACAAAAGGGAAGTGACTAAAAAAAGAGCAAAGTGCAATGAGGTGAAAGCTAATTTAAAAAAGAAATTGAAAGCGACTGTGCGGCACAAGCCCTACATGGATGGAAAGGGAGAAAAGGGGGGTTGAGATCAGACAAAAAGGAAACAAGAAACCACATTGACCATAGAGTATGAGAGAATGATAGGCAGACTCAGACGGAGGATTACACCCTCTGGTTTTATAATAAAGTCTTTAATCCTTATGTGTTGAATGAGAGGTTACTGGAGAGGCTAAGTCTTTCTTTTTTGTACCAGACTAACTCCCCATCAAACACAAACATACACATGCATGCACAAGACTACGTAACATGCAGGTAAAAGTCTCAGTGAGATTAAAATTAGACCTCTGTGCAATAGCAGCATAAACATTTTAATAAAATAAGACTGCACAACAAACAAGGAAACAATTTCCAGTATAACATATACAAAACGGAAACTTGTGTACTCCACCCTGGCTGTGGTCGTAAACTTCCCCAAACCCTGTCAAACCCTCCGGTATGTGCGCTGCTTATCAACTCATCCAGAGAGACAGCTGTCCGGCACTTCCTCCTGCCCTCAACAGGAAGCGGTGAGATGTCAACCTGCCTCTGTAACAATGCCAATGATGCGGTTCATTCTGCTCAAGATACAGTGATAACGGTTGCTAAACGCTGTGTTTTGTTCTTTTTCTGATGACTAAATGCTGAATCATCAAGCATTTCAGACTGACAGATATGGGTAATTAAAATGCCCTTTTCAATACAAAAATGTACATTAAGAAAACTCAAATCTGTTTGAAATAGTGAAGTGAATATTTGTTGAGATCTCCTTTATTTTATGTTTTTTTCAGTCTCCCTTTGTCAAGCTTCACCCTCCTTGGTTATTGTTACAAGGATAAAATATCTTGTCGTCAAGCTCTTTATCCCTATTATTTTTTTTAAAGATTTATTTTTGGGGCATTTTGTGCCTTTATTTTGATAGAGGAGGACAGTGGATGGATTTGGAAAGAGGGACAAGAGTGGGGAGAGACATGCGGCAAAGGGCCACAGGCCTGATTCGAACCCGGCCCCCCGTGCGCTTGGGGTACGCCTTAAAACACACGACTATCTGCGCACCCCTCTTTCCCTATTATAATATTTGAAAATAGCTGTTTAAATGTTTTGTTTTATTTTTCAAATTTATTTTTGTCAGGGAAAATGTACAAAATTGAATTAGTCTCAAAAAGAGAAATGATGGGGCGTGCAGATGGTCGAGTGGTTTAAGGCATGCCCCATGTACGCGGGTTGCTCGGGTCTCCCCACTCTCGTCCCTGTTTCCGAGTCTATCCACTGCCCTCCTCTATCTAATAGAGACACAAAAGGCCCAAAAATAAACACACTACTTCTGTCAAGCTCGTCACAAATAATGTTCACGGCTGTTGTTTTTTGAAACGCTTTTATTGTCAACACCTTCACCAGGAAACGTGCTGAAGTCATTGGCAGCTTAACACACATCACCAGGATAGAGATGAAATGTAAAACTTCAAGTGCAGTTAGACAGAAGTTAGACAGAAATAAAACAAACAAAAAACCCCACATTTTTTCTGTGCTCCTATGCTTAGACATAAATTGAGTATGCCATCAAAGGCTTGTTTTAAGGGGAGAAGGGGGTTTATGACACTTTAATTTGGATTGAAAAGCATTATTTTTAATTTTGTAATACTGTGATATAATACCATTCCGTCAAAGGCAAGAAAAGTACAGTGATAGGATTTTTTAGGCCACATCTCCCAGGCCTAATTCAGAGCTGCATCTGCTGCTTCCTTCTCACTCACCTGCCCCCCTCCCTTGCACTGAAACTTTACTTTAAACACCGTAATCGGGCTGCTGGTTCAGCTAAGTGGGTAGAGCAGGCGCCAATACAGAGGCTAACATCTTCAAAGGAAGCGCTGTTTGGTGCATGACTTCCCCACTCTTTCCCCACATTTCCTGTCTCTCTTCAGCTTTCCTGCACCAAAGGAGGCAAAAAAAATCCCCAAGAGTAATCATTAAAAAACTCTGATTTGTCCATTATAGGGAAATAAGCAATGAAACCTTATGTGCCAAAATTTGTACTTTCAGCCACACAACTGGGATGAATTTAAAAGTTGCACCCATCTCTCCAACTTGGCACAGTGCTGTGACGTGCTAGCTGGTGCTGTATGAAGATCTCCGTCAGGGGTGGATGGATCCATTGTTTTTCAAGATGTCAAAGAGGCACTCTTTTTTTCTTTGCAGTATTAAACAAGTTCCCACATTCTACAATTTTTTTTGTTTGCAGTGAACACAGCTAAAAGGTAGTGTGCAAGATTCAATTGTGTGATTTTTTTTTTTCAGATCACAGACCCAAAAACACCTGAAAGTAACAGTCTCAGTGTGCAAAGACCTTCATGACAAAACATTGTAGGATGTAAGAGGATAACTCCATATCTCTACAGACTAGCCTGATGCTGATGCTAGGGGATGTCAGTTAACAACATCTATCCCCTTGCAGCACATCAGATAAACTCAACATGCTGATGGGCCTTAGTAGAGCAGCAGCACTTTCCAACAGTGTACAGATAACAAAATTAAAGTCACAGTTTCACCGCAAGTAACTGATAAGACTTAACCAGGGCAAAAGTTTGCCGGATTAAATGTAAAGCAAGGGTAGCTATGACAGAGAGCTCTCTGATTGGAGAGTCAGCAGACCAATCAGAGAGCCAATGAAGGGTCACTTACAATGAATGAAGCAAGTCAGAAAAGCTCTGTACAGCCTGATTAGTGATACCGTAGGTATAAAAACACAGGATATAACAATATCATGGAATATCCTCCTTGAGTGTAGGCATTGTGATTTATGTTCATCACATTTTAGGAAAACTATCATATAAAGAATGAACAACTATATGCATTAAACCTGACTGAAAAAATGCACGATTTTATTCAGACGCAACAGAGAGAAATGCAAATTTGTATTTCAATCCATGTAGCCATGTAACTCTACTATTTGTTAAAATTGTGCAAAGGAAATAACAGTTGTTATTAAAGAAAAAGGATGAAAGTCTTTGAATATTAGAATGTTTTAATCCATGCATTTTTTGTTAGAATAGATGAAGTATCAATAACCACATGCTATGATGACAGAAGTATGTTGGAAGTTGGAAGCAACAGCCTTCCTGATGTCTGCTTAAACACAGTGTGTAAATGTGCTTACAGTTTCAGAATAGGAACTTTATTGTCATCATCTGAAGTAGTAGAAGCTGACAATATAACAAAATTATGATGGCTCCCTGTGTTGACTATAAGTAGATAATCATATAAGGCTTAAATGCCTTTTTAACTTAAAAAATAGCATACAAACTGAACCAACTGTAGCTGATGTGCAGACATGAATTAGACAGCAGCACACCACCATATGTGAACAATCACAGTTGTGAGGCACCCGGGCAAAGCATGGAAGGTACGGTTCCACTGAAGAGAAAAATAAAAATGTGAGTCCATGTATAGGTGGGTGGCACTGACTTACACATTATGAAAGAAAGTGTTGCAATGTCATAAGAAATATGATATTGCAACACTTTCTTTCTGTAGTTGCTCCTAATGTGGACATTTTGTGGATTTGTTTACTGTCTTAGATGAAAAGCTTTCATCAGTTTATCTCTGCATTCTTTCAGATTGACTGGTCATGTGACACCTTGAGGCAGGAGCAAGAGGTGGTAGAGGCTGTTACAATTAAAAGAAGTTGAAATCAGAGACCTTGATATTCTAAAATGTACTTAAACTGTACATTTTGTATGCTCTTGCTTTTTTTCCTGGGTTGGCTGCTGTTTAAGTTTATACCTTTAGGAGCCCCATAGTTTTGCTTTTAGAGCTAGAGGGTATGGTTGATGTCAGTGTCTACAAGTCACCATCTTTGAAACATAAATTACCTGCTTTCTACAATGTCTGTCATTATTTCTAATACAGAAGACGTCGTGTGTGTGGAGGATTGGGCTGAAAAGCTGAAATGAAAGAACAAGTACCTGATTTTATTTACAAGAACTGCAGTGTAAAAGGATAATGTTATATGAGAACAGTCACAAAGGTAGTCAAGATGAGCAGAGCAGCTCAGATTACTGTGCATTTGTATGTCCAGGTACAGTGTTTATACAATCATACCGTTGTTTATTATCACAGGGTGATGGGATCTCACCTCTCAGGGTTCAAATATGAATTCTTTGGCTTTGTTTAAGGTTGTGGATGTCACACCAGTCTTTGAAAGAAGAGATCTCATTGTCTAAAGGATGATGATAATTCTGCATATTTCTGCATCAGAAACCAAGGGCGCTGTAATATTAAGCCCAGCTCTCTGGTACTTTTCTGTAGCTGCTTGTCCCCCCTACAAATACATTGTCACTTTTATGACACACCTGCAAACCTAATACAAATCTGTCTTCTTTTAGGTAATACATTCCCACAAATGAAATAGCAATTTGTCTGATTTAAGGTCTTTATCACTGGTGCTCTGGTTCTAATAAAACCTAAATGTGGTACCTTCGAATGTCAGCCCTGTGGGAGCTGAAGGAAAGGGGGACTCCGTCATGTCTGCACGTTAGTACCAGTTATCCTCAGATTCCAGACACACTCTGAGATCTTCATCTGCTCAGATGAGCTCTCTAAAGTGCTCCCAAACTTTGTTGTAGGTCCCATCGGTTTAAAAAGTCATCAAATGCTGAATTCTATGTTGAAATGGGCATTAGAATAGATGCTAATTAGCACATTTAACAAGCTTACTGGCTATATTATGATGTGTTCAAGGTCAGCTCAGAAATTTAAATTATGTTTATATGTCAAAATATCAATAAAAATCAATAATCTAGTATTTGCAAAATTTATTTCAGTATTGGAAGAATGCTTATTTAAATGAAATTTATTTCACCAATTTTTTGAATATATTTTTTTATTTTATTTATACAAAAAAAAAAAACTAAGAAGGCCTGAGAGCTTTAACTGTCAATTCTGCAATTTCGACAATGTGTACAAGGAAAGTTTCAAAGTTCCAAGTTAAGAAAAAGAATTCTTTGTTTGCTTAAATCACCAAACCGAAAACGTACCAAACCAAAACTTCAAAACTGAGGTATGTATTGAAACAAAAAATTTCTGTAAATTTTCTGTTTTACATTTACAGATGTTCTGTAATTTTGGAAAAGATCAAAATTAAAAGAGCCCCTTTCAAACTCCAAATGACTGAATATATGACAAAAGGATGACTTTATGTGATAAACAAGAGCTAATAATGCAGGAATTTTAAGCAAACTCAAGTAGATTAGTTTGATAGGAAAATGTTAGACTGTGTTAGTGCTTGCTTGTTTCTCATGTGGGATCCACCTACGCAGGGAACTTTTCCCCTCTGTTACTGCACGTCAATTAAAAAATAAAGAAATAAAGAGGACAAAAAGTTCATGGTGATGGATGACTTATCTCATATGTGTTTCAAGTCTCTGCAAGTTGATTTTCATACCATATTGACATCAGTCGAAACCTCCGGTTGTTGAAAAAATGCATTCATCAGTCCAAGAAAGTTTAAGGAAGGGTGTCAGTGATGGAAAAAAAAAACAATTTTTTTCAAGTAAACATGCAAAAACACTTGAACAGTCATTGGAATGTGTTTGTGATTAAGCTGAGGCCTTTAAATCACAACAAAGATTTTTTTGGTGTTTTTTCCTTATATGAAGATCTTTTCAGTGCAGACGAGCTCTCAGGAAGTGGCGCTGATCTGTTTCGTTACTGCCATGGTGCAGTACCTCACAGGTCATGAACTGGAGAGCGCCTGAAGTGAACTCAGGGTGAACAAGGACGATTACAGGGGGAAAATAAAGCAGGAGAGTCAATGAGAGATGAGCTGAGAAGAAAAGTAGGCAGGAGGAGGATCTAATAACAGTGGGAAGTGGAGAGGATAAACCCAGTGACGTTATAGCCCTGCCTGGCATATCAGCACAGACGGAGCTGGAGTCTGTAACAACAGATTTAACCTGTGGATCACCTGTGTGTCATCTTTACAGTCCAGGTGTCTGTTAAACTTGTGAATGAATGATGTTGTGGATTGTTTGTCTAATGATCCACACACTGGATGAATCAGCCTACAGAGGAGCAGTCATAACAGTGTGTTGCATAGAGGGCTCTTAATCGCCTCTGTTAGTCTCTACATGGTTTATATTTATCCTCAAGGCAGTACTATACACTAAAGGTGGACAAATATGATAAAATCATCACAGATTTGGGATGTATTTAATAAGAAATGATCAAGGCATTTCAATTAAACACACCTCATAAAGGAGGGGACGTTTTCAAATTCAATTTGCCATCTTTATCCTGACATATGCCAAAAAAGTGGCTCTGTTACCAACTGCAATGCTTTTTTGTCTGCTGCAGACTGGTGAGCACAGGGAAATGCTATTAATTCCTTCCAGGGGAGTCTAAAAATGTGCTGGGTTAACCCTGTACTAAACATTAATCACTTCCGGCTTTTCACTCCAACCTTCCAGTGAATCCATCTGGAACAACTATAAATACTTTCAATTTCCGACATAGTCAGGGAACAAGAAGAGAGGCCACCATGAGGACATTTTTACATCGTTTAAAACACCCAGGACAACACAGCTGTTTTCATTTACAGTGGATGTTATAAAGGAAAAGATGTTCTTTGATGACAGCAGAGCATTTCCTCTAACAAAGTGTGTTAGAAAATCCCTGGGCAGTGAAGTTTAAAGCGTGAAGTTGGTGAATAGTTTATTGATAGCGCACTATTTTCAGCTGTGGGTTAATTCACATATAGAGCTCTTGAGTATTTAAGGCAGCAGAAGGTATATGCTGGATTGTCTCAAAATAAAGTGCAGTTTGCTGAGCAAACCTGCCAGTATGTAAATGAATCACAGGTTCTATCCAAACAGTGTAATTGAAGGTTAGTGGGTGTTTCATAACTAATGTGACTACTCACCTTCTCTCAGTTATGCTACATCATATGTTTTCATTATTTTGCGTAGCCAGCGTTTTCCTCCTGAAGTATGTCCCTCTAAGAAACTTCTGTTTGGTTATTTTAAGGTGGCAGCCTTGGGAGTTGTTAGTGTGTTGATTCTGAATTTTAAACTTGAAATGCAACATTCATGCACAGCTTCACTGATCAGAAGAATCTAGCCCTCTATATTGATGTTATACAGTCATTTTCCAGTCATCAGTGCTCTCATCTTCCTTTTCCAGGGTTGTTGAGACTGCAGTGTTTGAACGCCTTGTGTTCTTCTGCAGTGTAGCTCAACATTTCCTCTGCAGGGTCTATTTAAACACTTCTTTGTGCTGCAGGAGAAGCTTTTGTTCTTTTAAGAGGCTGTAGAAATGATGATCGGCTGTTTTTTAAGTTATTTTTAAGCACTGAAAGTCAAAGGGGTGGTAGAAAGTTGCACCTTATTGCAGATGTTTACTGGGGTTTGTTCTTTATTTTTACTGCTTTTACAGTTTAACAGATTCTACAAGCACTGGGGGCTCTTAATGTGATAAAATAACAACTTGATAAAACAAAAGAACTAAAACTACTGCCTGGTGGTTATATGCTCTGCAAAGTAGACAGTTGCCAAACATTGAAAGCACACCGCGGGATCAAGAAGAGAGGCTGAGGTGATTTCTGTTGTGGTGTGAAATCTCATGGTCATTTTACAAAGGATGGCCATGACACCCCTCGATGCCCTTGACCTTTGACTTCCAAAATCGAACCAATTTATCCCTGAGTCAGAAAGGAAATTTGTGCAGATGTTGTAGAAAATCCCTTCAGATGTTGTATTCACAAGCACGGAGTGGACAAGAAGTCCGATTACCTTGTCTTTGACCGATGACTTTCAAATTCTTCTCAGTTAATCTTTGAGTCAGAGCAGACTTTCCTACGAAGTTTGAAGAAAATCTCCAAAATGTTCTTGAGTCAAAAGATTGGCACTGGATTGGTATGTTTGTACTGATTGAGGATAACCTGAAAACGAAACACCTCCAGCCTTGAGAGGGGCCTGTCTGTAGACGGTACAACATGTTTCCAGTTGTAGATTTTTTTTTTTTTTTTTTTTTTTTTGTATTCAGCTTTGTTCATTGACAAAGTCTAGCAGTTACAATCATGACATAACCACAATGCAAACATAACAGACTGAGAAACATTTCATAAATAAAACAGAGAAAAAAAGTCAGGGGTCTAATTCAGGGGTCTAATCCAGGATACATGAACGGTGGCTCAGTTTAGCTTCATTAACTTTAGCTAAAGCTAACATAGCTACGCTAGCTATGTAATTGATGTTACTACATAGGCTAATGTAGCTAAGATCGCCTTAGCTGTAGGGCTGAACAATTTGCGAAAATAATCTAATTGCAATTTTTCCCCACAATATTGCGATTGTGATTTAATATGCGATTATTTTTAGGTTCCTAATCTTAAGGATTGTACAGCAAACACAAATAATAAACCATTCTATATTAAAACCAGCACAATAATAGATAAATAAAACTAGGGATGGAAGATGTAGAAAAAAATCTCATTATGATTTTGGCTCAGCTGATAGCAAATTTGACATCAATTGCAATACTGAAGGGGATGATGCAATTTTTTTCTCATTTTTTGAAGAAAATAATATACATGACCAAAAGTAAACTGTTGCAAAAATGGTCATTTGGTATGTAAACATAGCGTGTAGAGCATAAAATGTCTGCTGCAGAAAAATGGCATTTTGACACATTTCAGGTCAAGGAAATATTGCAATGTCTGTGATTTGAATATAGCAACAGGGTAAATTGCAATTTAATCTCATTTCTGATTAAGTGCTCAGCCCTACTTAGCAGCATGAGCTTTGGCAAACTTAGCTAAAGCTGACATAGCAGCGTAGATCCTGTATGTTCAGAGCTTACATGGCTGTTTTGAGAGCTTAATTTGAGATATTTTAGCTACATAGCTATGTAGCTACATTAGCTACAAAGCTACATTAGTTCTAGCTATGTTAGCTTTAGGAACTAAGTTTTAACAAATGTAGCTAAAGCCAACTTAGCTACTAAGTTGATAACCTAGATACATAGCTCACGTAGCTTCTTTGTGAGCTTATCTTTAGCCATCTTTAGCTTATCTTTAGCTACATTTACTGTGTTAGAATGTTTTCAATAAAAAAAAATGTTTATTAAACCTTTTGTAATCAAGTCTGCAGGTCAGGTTTTTTTTTTTTTTTTTTTTTGTAAGATTTATTTTTGGGCCTTTCCGTGCCTTTATTGGATAGCAGAGGACAGTGGAGACTTGTAAACTGGGGCGAGAGTGGGGGAGAGACATGCAGCAAAGGGCCACAGGCCAGATTCGGACCCGGGCCCATACATGGTGCGTGCCCCTGCAGGTCAGGTTTTTAACTTTTAACTAGGGATGCATGATATTGGTTTACTGCCGATATCCAATATGCCGATATTTACATATTCATTTTAGCCAATACCAGAATTGATACCGATATTTAAATATGCTTTTCTGACAAGAAATTTCAGTATTTTTGGACACACTTTAAGGTTTGAGGATGACCAAGGAATCAACCTTAGTGCTTAAAAACACTTAAAGTGTAAAGAATGAGGATAAATAAAGAAAAAACCTCAACTGGGGTCTGTTGGTTCAGCCTAAAACTCCACTAATTTATAAGTATATATGGACAAAATTTACAGTTAATATATGCTGAAATACACAGGCAAAATATTGGATGTAAATATCGACTATCGGCTATCTGCCGATACTGATACCAGACCAATAATATTAACTTAACTTTTACCCTAACCCTACACGGAGGTTCAATCTGATTTTATTTCATAAGTTTTATCGTGTTTTTCCGTTCTGAAATATACTGTGTCAGATGAGTGGCTGTTAGAAATGAACGGTCTGCAGCCATACTGTCTTGCCAGTCCTGGCTGTCACTTGCAAAGAGCCAATATAATCATCATACAATCAAAATATGATCAGTTCATCCCTGAGTCAGAGAGGACTCAAGGATTGAGTTATGTTCAAATGTGTTCAAAAGATTGACTGAGGGACATCTGAAAACATGATGCCTCTGGCCTTGGCTGTCACTGGCAAAAAAGTCATGAAAGTAATAATTCTGTTGTCATGTTTTGTTTTACTACAGTGGGGGTTTTGAGAGATTTACTTAACCTTTTCATGAAAGAGATTCTCCCAGCTACAGCTGTCATTATAAAGAAGTCACTCTTTTAAAGTCAGGAATAACAGTGTAAGATTTGCTCTTGCTCAGCTTGTCAGCTCTACATCAGCATCAGATTCCTGTGCAGATCATTTTCAGTGCTGTTGAAGCAAACAATGAGCGCAGAGGACTGACACACATGTAACTATAGACCACAGAGTCCTCAGGGTCCCCAGGGTGAGGAGAGTGAGACAATAAGAAACAGAGAGCTTACTAACATGAATCTATGGCTTCATAAAGGAGGATGTATTGCTCCTGAGGGAGGACTGCTGCACCACCTGTGTCTGTGTCTGTTTGTGTCTCAGTGGGTGGTTGGACCACATTCTTGTGAAAGGGAGTGCTATCTGTCACACGTTTGATGAACAGATCTGGATTCAGGAAATATCCCACACAGATTCTTTCATTCACAGATCTGACAGCACTGACACACATGCACTCACAGTGAAGACACAGCAGTCTACATGTTTTCAGTGTTAAACTATAATTTGTGTCTGTTTTTGAAAACACAGCTTTATATTGATGTCACCCTGGCAGACCTAATCTCCTCACACATGCCGTCAGATCATTCAGGGCTTAAACAAGCGTGAACTTACATAATGCTATTTTCATTTACACTCTGCGTGCTTCCAGTGTCTGTAAATAAGTAATCACTTAAGGGCATTAGGCTGAATCAACGCTTTTTTTTTGCCGACATTGTTCCAGAATATAAGTGCTCCCTTTCTCTACTTCTTTTTGCAGGAGAAGCAAAAAACATCCCTCCATACCCGGGGCCAAACAGGATGAGGGACTGCTACTGCACCGTCAACCTGGACCAAGAAGAAGTCTTCAGGACCAAAATCATTGAGAAGTCACTTTGGTATGTTTGGGGCCCCCTGTGCATGGATTTTAGGTGCAATGAGGAAATCCCAAAAAACTGTTTTGACTTTCTCAGATGTCAATTTCTGAACACGTTATATAAATGTTATCAGGTTATTTTTATGTAACTTGCTGTTTTTTAGATCAGAAGATTTAAGGTTTAATTCCCAGGTGTCAGGGCACATGCTAGCATTAATGGTGGAAATATCAGATATACCAAACCACACTACAAAGAAAATATTAAAAAGTTTGGATTGTAAAGCATATTGTGAAAATACTAGGGATGGCCCAATACCAGCACCGAGTATTGGTGCCAATACTAAGCCAACACACCTTTATGCAATATTTCTTTAAACTGATATATGTGTCAAAATACCAGTTTGTTACTTTTTTTTGCAGCGGGGTTGTTAAGCTCTACAAGTTATCCAAACATTGAAGTATCAAATTTCTTAGAATAGTTTGAAAAAAAAATCCTACTTCCCTTATTTTTGTGTACATTTTCTTAGTCCAAAATAGAATGACATAAAAATAATCACTCATTCCTTCAGTACAATTCAAGTCAGATTTGCAATACCCTGACCAGTCTCCCAGTCTCTGCTGCAGAAAAACACCCCAACCACATGATGCTGCCACCACTGTTAGGATGGTATTAGACAGGTGATGAGTAGTGCCTGGTTTCCTCCAGACATAACATTTAGAATTGAAGCCAAACACTTCATTCTTGGTTTCATCAGACCAGAGAATCTTATTTCTCACAGGATGAGAGTCCATCATGTGTTTTTTTGCAAACTCCAAGAGGACTTCAATGTGTTTTGCACTGAGTAGAGGCTTCTATGTAGCCACTCTGCCATAACCCCATCAGTAGGAAGCTGTAGTGATGGTTGTCCTTTTGGAACTTTGTCCCATCTCCACACAGGATCTCTGAAGCTCAGAGTGACCTTAAAGGTTCTTGGTCATCGCATTTACTAAGGCCCCCCTTCCCTGATCACTCAGTTTGGCCAGGTGACCAGCTCTTGGAAGAGTCCTGGTTGTGCCAATCTTTTTGTGTTTAAGAATTATGGAGGCCACTGTGCTCTTGGGAACCTTCAGTGCAGCAAAAACAATTTTGTAGCTTTCCCCAAATCTATGCCTTGCAACAATCCTGTCTCAGAGCTCTGCAGGCAGTTCCTTAGACCTCATGGCTTGGTTTTTGCTCTGATATAGGCTGTCAGCCATGAGACCTTCTAAAGAGAGGTGTGTGCCTTTCCTAATACTTTCAATCAATTTACAACAGGTGGACTCCAGTCAAGGTGAAGAAACATAACAGTAACAATCAAGAGAATGGGAGGGACCTGAGCTAAATTTAAGGTGTTTTTTTTTTAAAGGGTCTAAATACTTAAGTCAATGGAATTTTTGTTTTTTATTTCTGGTAAATTTGCCAAAAAAACCTCAGAATTTCTGTTTTCATACATGATGAAGGTGCTGTATCAGTTTATAAATATTCAAAATGCTTGACTAGATTGTGATATACATTTTCTTTCACAGGTACAATACTTGTTTATTGTAAATATACCAGAGTTATCCAAAAAGATAGTTTCAATCTGCAGTTTCTGGCCAGATTATGCCACAGAGGGACTAGGAAAAAAAATCCAAAAAAGAGCAGGCTACATCTTTCACTGAAACATAACTTAAAACTTCATAAAGGAATAACATGACAGCGCTAGCGCAAGCATGTAGGTAGCCCAAGGCATGATATACATAAGGCATACGGGAAAAAACAACTTGCAGCATTTAGCATTAAGCAACTTGTGGATTATTTTGGCCTCCCTGGGTCACTTTTGGCCTGCCAAGACACAAACACAGCATTTGAATAGAAGTTCACATCAAAGAAATATATATTTATTACCAAAACAGGTCAAAATTGAACCCTGGACAACATGAAGGTTTTAAATGCTGCATAGGATGCTTGTTCCATCGATGCATCCTCCCTTCCATCTAGCTCAGTCCATCTGTGTCTGTACTGAGCAACAGAAGAACTCAGTAATTGTTATCAGCCGGCCCGAGGGCTCAGCTCACAAGATCCTCATTGAGTTGATTTCTGTGGTCATCATTTACAGTAGGTAGCACTGAGTGTGGCAGCTGTTGATAATCACAAACAGGCCATTTGTTGCAGAGTAACACATGATTTATGGCAACATGTACATACATATGGTCGGTAATTAAGTGGTTGATAAACAACAGCAGCCATCTTGGAGCAAAAATGTGATGCTAGCATGACAGTGCAAGTCCAGTGTCAGCCAAAATAAAGCTGATTTATAAAAGGCAAGAAAAGGCATCAGTGACAGCAGAATGACACTAATCAAGTCAGAAGCAGAATAAAGGAGGAGCTGGGGTGGAGGACAGATGTCAAAAAGCAGCTTGCAGAAAGAGCAGCGAAGCATAGCCATGCTAGAGCAGCTTAAAAAAGTCAGCATGAGTGCCTTTAGCAAATAGCGTGCTTAGAGACAATCAACTTTCTGTCAGCTGACAAGGGCTTGCGTGTGATCAGCTGATCTAAATTATATGGCAGCGCTTGACTCTGTGGCCTGTCTGAACGAATGCTTTATGCCATGATTTTTGAAACATTGTTTTTCATATTCTGTCTGTTGGATTGAACTCAAAAGCCTCTTTCAGTAACCTAACGGCTGACGTCACTACAATCTATGGCACACAGAACACTGCACTCTTCTGCTGGCTCCACTGATCCTGTTCTCACTTTTATGCCTTTGTTACTTAATCCAAAGACAGCACAGAGGACAGATCATCATGTTCTCCCTGACATTCATTAATATCACAGCTTTAAACAGCTCTGTGAATAGATCACACTAGAGATCATGAGAGGTATTTCCTTTTTAATACAAAATTTTATTTTGTTTACCTGACAGTTCAAACATCTGCTTTGTCTTTCCAGCATTCATTCATTTCATCTTAAGACAGCTTTAACAAAATACATTCATGTCTCAAATAAAACCACCCTTTAGACGAGAGGAGTGTCTAATCCTGGTTTCCTGTTTGTCTGCTCTCACCCTTAGTCCGTTTTATGGAGAGGACTTTTACTGTGAGATCCCACGGAGCTTCAGACATCTGTCCTTCTACATCTTTGACAGGGATGTCTTCAGGAGGGACTCCAGTATCGGTGAGTTACCAGCCGCTACACCTGTATAGATCCTTTTTGAAAAACACTGATAAAATATTCTATAATGAGGACATACTAGTATCAAGAAAAACATGAAAAAATAATCAAGCATTTGGAATCTGAACAATTTCTCATGGTTAAATCTTCGCTGTGTTTTACATTAGCTAGAGTAACATATCCAGATCCCGGGCCTGTTTGGTGCATGTGTTCCCCCACTCTCTCTTCCCACACTTTCTCTTTCTTGAGCTCTCCTATCTATTGAAGGCAAAAAAGCCCCCCCCTCAAATGAAAAAAAGAATACGTTAAAGAAAACATGAAAGCTATTTCTGAAGACGATTTGTTATATTAGAATCACAATTTTTCCTTTTTTGCCTCATTTGTTATTTTTTGTTGTTGTTTGTAGTTTGTCAGTGTTCAATGAAAAGACTAATCGGACTGTCAGATAGCCTGTTTCAAATATCCGTGACATGATGGGATATATTTCACATCCATCTCGGCAACACTTCATAGATGGTGTCTGGGATGGGCAGACCCTGATTGGATGAACATCCCTCAAATCAAAGCTTGACAAGCAGTCTTTAATGTTGATTGCTGTTATTGAAGCCAGTTGGTGAATTGAGCTCTTGCTTAAGCTTGTTGGTAGAAAAGCATAAACATCTTTTTCACCAAGATTTCAGTTTGGATCTTAGAATACACAGCAAAATTAGCACAGTTAATTAAACTAATAAAGGGTTAAATTTAATACTTTAAAAGTTTTTGATTGATCCACACTTCATATAATTTAGTTTAACTACACTTTTGAAAGTGTTAAATATTTTACAATATGGCAAAAACTTCTGCAAGCCAGAATAAAGCAGAGAGTCATCCTCATAGCAAGGTAGTGCATACTGATGAAGAATATGCCCTATGCATCCTTTGGGACAGTGGTTCTCAACTGGTCCAGCCTCAGGACCCACCAATATCTTTGATGATGAATTGCGACCTAAATTTCCAAAATATTTCAAAAATGCACGCTTATTAAATACAAATGTTGCACTTAAGATCTTGGGGGAACAGAATTTATGATAGGAAAAAGAAAGGGCAAAACTGGCATGTTTTACATCCCCTTGCCCCATGATAATGTGTACATTAAGCCATTTTTTTCAGAGATCTTGAGAAATTACTTCATTATCTTGGTAAAAGCAGCTTTTTCATTGCAAGAAAAAGAGATCAATGAGTCTAAATATTGATAAGAAATTTACATTTACCCATTATCACAATGAAACAGAGTAAAATAAAAGGTATGCACATGTTATTCAGACTTTTGCCACCATTTTTTTCAAACAAATTCCCACTTTTGGGTCCCGACCCACCAGTTGAAACCCACTGCTTTAGGAGCACCTTTAGTCACAGGCAGCTGCTCTAACTCAGTGGATGTCTTCACTCAGGGTGCAAATGTGTCTCACATCAAAACAGCAATCCACCAGAAGCATTCAGCAAAAGAACCTCCAAAGGGTACTATATTCAAACACAACTGAACGCTATAAATACATCTAAACACACTGCCCAGGAGCATGAGGGAGCTGAACTAACACTGGTCAGATATCACTGAAGACCATTTTACTCAGAATGGACTTAAAATTACACATTGGAAATTAAACTCAACCTTAAAATGTTAAACCCTGAGATTCCAACACTCCAATTTTTACTGTGTACAAAAGCTGTTTAGACTATCGTGTAGTAAACAAAAGTTGAAAAGCACAACAATATTGTACTATTGTAAATGCAGTTACTCTGGTGTTAAATTTTACTTAAGTAGAAGTAAAAGTACTGATTTCAAAATGCACTCAAAAAAGTACACAAAAACACTACTCATACATTTAATGAGTTACTGTCAATCCCTAAACTGCAAGATAACAAACATGAAATCTGACAAATTCATTGGCTTTGCAAGATTATGAGATGACCTTTACAACTGTGGACACACAGTTATCACTCTGTAAGCTTAGAGTAGTCTAAAGACAGTCATGATGGGGAAATCTGTTGTCCAGTTTTCATTTTAAAATCTTCAAACAATACATTTAAAGCTAACTTTTGAATGACTCTCACATAACTGGTTAATTCCATAAAAAAACAGTTTGATCTATGTGGTAGGATCAGTTTTCCCCATGGTTTTCTGTCCTTTTTCAATGCTGGGTGAAAATGTTACAAGAACAATCCTAGTAAACTTGTCATTTTAAAGGTGTTTGTTTGTGTGTGGCAGGATGTTTTTAGCTGTGTTTTGGGTGTGCCATTTTCCTGTTTGATAAATTTAATGATGAGTTTGCAACCACCAACAGAAACTGAAAAACTTCTCACCATGGTGTGAATTTTACCTTTAACATAATCACAGCTTCTGTGAGTGTTTCTTTCTCTGTGTGTTTGTGGGGGTGTGTTTGTGGGTGTTGGGACAGATTGGTGAACTTCTTAGTTTCAGTACAGATATTACTGGTTCATCTTCAGGCCACTCATATTGCACTCTGGGAGTGTCTCTGCACCTGGTGCCTACGTGCTTTAAAAGAGATTGATGATTGTTAGAGGTCTTTTTTTTAAATGTATATTTTACACACCTCTGAACATGTAGGCTCTTTGGGAAGATTTGAGCTCATTTGTCTTTCTGTGTTTTTTGTGTGTGTAGGCAAGGTGGCAGTGAAGAAAGAGGACCTGCAGAAATATCACGGCAAAGACACCTGGTTTCAGCTCCAGCCTGTCAGCGCTGACTCAGAGGTGCAGGTCAGTACGGAGAGAAGACACAAACACGCACACAGACAAATGCCACAAAACACCCAGGAAAATAAAAATCCCTAAGTTTAAACAAAAACCTGACATCTCGTGCTTAACAATCGAGCCATTTTATTTATTTTTTGAAGCTTTTTTTTTTTTTTACAGATAGTTGTGGACATAATGTTTAGAGCCAGTGAGATATTCAATAAAAATAAACCACAGTAGCAAAAAGTATTAATGTTTTTATTGCTCTGGTATTACAGATTCATTTATTTTCATTGCTGCTCTGCCAGTATTTGCTTAGCTTTAAAGTATGATACTAGTCTGCATGATCATGTTTCCACCAAAGCAGAACCCAAACAAACACTGCTTGTGTGCACCTGAAACATCCGAGCTGCAGGGTCAAAGTCACTTGCTGGATTTTCTTTGTACCTGCTGTAGTTTTTGAAATGATTTCTAATGCACAGCACTCGTGTTTAACAGCACCAAGGTTATCGAGTAAAGCTTCAAAACTGATTAAAAGCACTTTGCAGATAGGAGATAGGACAGTGGATAACTTTAGAAATTAGGGATAGAGCAACGGAACTGGCCTGTAGAAAAGGACAACAGTCTCTGTGCATGGGGTGAACAGGCATAACCACTAGGCTACCGGCACCCCATATCTGCTCTTTTTTAAGGCTAAGATTTATGCTCACTTTGGGCTAATCACTGTATTGCAGCCTAGAAAAGCACTGAATTGTTTATAGTTGGATATTGATGTAATGTCACTCTAGCTTTTAAACTGGCTACAACAGCTTGCACTCTTCTTGGAAGGCTTTCCACAAGATTTTGGAGTGTTTCTGTGGGAATTTTTGCCCATTCATTCTGTTGTGCGTTCATAAGGTCAGGCACTGATGTTAGACATGAAGATCTGGCTGGCATTCTCCATTCTACTTCATCCCAGAGGTGCTCGATTGAGTTGAGGTCAGGGCTCTGTTCGGACCAGTCAAGTTCTTCCACACCAAACTTATCAAACCATGTCTGTATAGTCCTTGCTTTGTGCACTGGGGCACAGTCATGTTGGAATAAAACAGGGTGTTCCTCAAACTGTTGCCACAAAGTTGGAAGCATAGCATTGTCCAAAATGTCTTGGTGTGCTGAAGCATTGAGATTGGTCTTCACTGGAGATAGGGGACCTAGCCTAAACCCTAAAAAACAGCCTCATATCATTATCCCTCCACCAAACTCAGACTTCCAAACAGAGAAGCATAATTCATCAGTCCACAGAAGATGTTTCCACTGCTCCACAGTCCAGTGTCCATCTGGTGCTTGGCATTGGCATTGATGATACAAGACTGACTGCAGCTGCTTGGCCACATGGAAATGCTTTCCATTAAGCTCCTGCTTCACAGTTTTTGTGCTTACATTAATGCAAGTTGTAGCAAGTTGCTGCTGTTCCTTAATGCTGCCACTTTCTAATAATATCACTTACAGTTGACCGTAGAATATCCAGCAGGAAGAAAATTTCTCACACTGTCTTGTTGCAAAGGTGGCATCCATCACTGCACAGCTAGGTGCTTGATTTTATGCACCTGAATTCAATAATCAATAGGTTTGGCCAAATACTTCTGTTCATATAGTGTATATGTGTTTTTAATTTTGACATTGTTCTATGTAGTTTTTGTGCCTTGGTTGTGTTTGCCTAAACATAACTTGCATTTGTTCAAATGTATCCTCTTGGAAAAGCTCAGTAAATATAACAGAAAAAGGTGAAGGCTAAAACTGAGAGAGGGATCACAGTTGAGTTAATAGACAGGCTTTTTGCCAGGTGACTTACAGCCCACCTCAGCTCCAACTGATACTCAGTTGACTCAAAGTGCATTTGAGACAACATTTCCAATATGGCGACTGCTGTTGTTTGGCTTCAGGATGACCCTGAGACTGTGATCATGTTTTTATTCAGTCTATGAGTAATACCAGGTCATAAAAAAACATGCTGCTAGTTTGGGGGCATATGTTAAGACTAATCATAGCCTTTTTGTACCCATTTGCCCATTCACAAATTTTTATTCTAGCTTTCAATTTGACCCCTTTTTGAGGAAATTTGCTAAGCTGGCAGTTCTTCCAAATGGTGTGATTATCTTTTCTGCTTCACATACATTCGGCCACATCCTGAGGTCAAAATGAAACAGGAAGAAAAGCATGTTTCCTCAATTGATAGGCAGTAGAGATAGCACCTCCTTTTGGGTTTTCTCAACAACTTATAAACAAGCTAAAATATTGAATAGTGCATGCATGAATTTTTAAAGAAGGACTATAAAAAACCCTAGAGGTAGAGAAAACTAGCTTTACTTTGGTAGTACTTTTACTGCAAACAGTCTATCTGTGATTTATAGAAGATGTCGAGTAATCAGGCTTGGAGCTGTTGCGTGCTCATGTGATTATTTTCTTCCATTCAGTATTCAGCAGTCTCACTCACCCACACACATGCACGCACCGACAGGAATGCATATGCCCAGTTCATAGTGTCACATGCACTCACAGACACACGCTCACAGTGACAGACATTGGGATCCACAGCGAACAGTAACATCTGCAGACAGATGGGTGTGTGTAGCCCTGGAGCAGCGATCTGAAACAGAGACACATTCATCCGAGGAGCTGGGGAGAGGAAGGATGTGTGAGAGAATGAGAGTAAAGAGAGAAAGCAAGGGAGATGGATCAAATGAAGTAGGAAGATAGAGTGTCTCTCTTCTCTTTTCAATAGAGGATGCATTGTTTGGCCTGTGTGCACATGTGTAAGTGTGAGTGTGAGTTTGTTCCCCCCTGCTTGAATCGAGTAGAAAGAGAAACGCCTGTGAGTTTGCATACTGATGCTGCTAATTAATGGAGCTTTTCTAGACAGCTGCACCACCACACTGTCATTATGTCATTAATCCAATCACTTCCAGGGTAAATAACTTCAGCATGACTTCAGGCTTCCAGCGATTTTCTTTCAGTGTTTCTGTTGGTGGAGGAATGCCACTTTTTCATGGTTGTGCCTTTTTGTTATGTACAAGGTAGAAACATTGTTTTAACATGTATAAATTACTTTCTATTGACCTAGAAAGTTGTTACAACTGCTTCGAGCTGCAACATTGGCTCAGCCAGTGACACAAACAGCTGAAAGTAAAGCCAAAACACCTCCACAAATCTCCACTGATGCAGAATAAATCAAGTCAATCACTATAGAAGATGCCATCTTCACATCAGTAAATGATTTAGTACCAGTGCCTGGTACAAATCTGTTTTGCCTCTAAAGCCAGTTTCCCTAATCATGAAACATGTTCTGAGGATAATTATTCAAACAAAGATAATACCAAGGATTATATGCATCACTACAGGCTTTGCTGTGTTGAGTGACTAATGGATGCGGCCATCTGCTTGAGGTTTTTCCAAGCTGATCTTCGGCTACCTACCACATATGTCACTGTCTGCATGGTAGACACCTGCAATATAAAGATTCTGGAATTCCCATGGATACATAAAACACCTCCAAACATTTAAAATTACAAGAGCATGCAATTAAAGTGTCTATTTTGGTGATTTTTTTTTTCAGGGAAAGGTGCACCTGGAGCTGCGTCTGAGTGAAGTCATCACAGACAGTGGAGCCATAAACCACAAACTGGCCACACGGTGAGACTGCACAAACGCTCAAAAACAAACACCTTTGTACACTTTGTGTTAGTCACAACTCTTGTTCCATACATGTGGGTATGGACTAAAAAGAATGGCCAAAGTTAATGTAGAGAGTTGAACTCATAACTTCCTTTTCTGCCACTTCCTACTATCACCAAACTTAATTTTCTACCCTTCTGAATGTTTTTTAATGCTTTTATGCCTTTGTCTTGATTGGCAGATGGAGTAGGAAGTCAGGGAGAGAGAGTGGGGAAGAGCATGTGGGAAAGGAGCCATGAGTGAAACACAAACCTGATTGGCCCACTCCATATATGGGGTGTGACCCAAATGCTGTAACCAGATTTTCCTCTTTTTATAGAAAAAAATAACATTTTCAGTAAACACAATCTCACTCATTGTAAAATGTATTTAACTCACTGGATCAAGTCCAGCTGTACTTCTCTGTCATCCCAGTTGATTCTGGATTGACATAGGAGTGCGTCTTAGCCCCTGTGTTCTTCAGTACCAGTACTGGATAATTGGGCAGGTAACAGGGGCAACGAACTGTGCAGTGTCATTTTGCAATACCCAGATCCCTGTTCTGGACTTTGCTGATGATGCTGTGATCCTTGCGGAGACTGTAGTTGTACTTGTTGGGGCTCTTAACTTCCTGAGTGAGAAGGCCGCACAACTCCCGATCCAAAAAAAAGATCCAGGAATTAAGGGGTGTCTTTGATACTGCCATTGAATCTGTGTCTGTGATTGATGAGAGCATGGAAGTTGTAGGAGGAAGTTCACCTCCCTTGGCAGCGTAAACCATCAATCCACTGACAGCAAGGCTGAGATCAACCACAGACTTGGACTCAGGCATGGGGGATTGGTTTGCCGAGAAAGACAGTCTTTCGATCCTTGGTCCTTCTGGTCTTACTATACTCTTGTGAGGCCTGGACATTGACTGGTGGCCAGAAGTGCCAACTGGACTCCTTTGTGTCTAATGCAGATGTGTTCAGGAAAGTGGGGACAGGGAGGGTCAACTGCCTAATGCAATAACAGCAGCTGCGCTTTCCTGGGTCTGATCCAGTAAAGCACAATGCGTACTGGGTGCCGAGGACCTAGTTGGCTGGTCCAGACACAGGGGGCAACTGCGTGCGTCATGGAGGGAGCAGCTGGGGGTGCACCTGGAGAGACTGGGCATGGGTATGGGCCTGGCGCAGGGCTGGATGATGGACCTGCTGGATGCTGAACCAGCATTTGTTCCCCTACCTGACCTGTCTATACGCCTTAAAGCCACACTTACTGTAAGACTTCTTTCAAACCGTAATACCTCGAAAGCAGTTGGATGAATTTTATTAAAATGTTTGCAAAATAAATCCAGATTACTTTGGTGATTTTGGATTATTCTTTCTAGAGCTGCCATTAGGTCAAAACTTGGTCCTGACAAATGACCAAATCATGCAAAAAACTAACTTTGCAAATCGGATGGATTGGCAAGATTCAATGATTGTCATCAGGTGGGTCTATCTGACCCATGACTGGACAAATCGGTGTCATGTAAGGACAAAGAGGCAAGCTATGTGTATAGTTTAGCAAGGCAATGGTGGCAAGTGAAGAGATAAGCATAGATGCAGCTGTAGTGGCAGTTTTATCAGAACCTGACAATATTTTCTTATTTGAAGAAGAGCAGAGAACCATGCTGGAAGCTTTTCTTGGAAGAAAAGAGGTTTATGCTCTCCTCCTGACTGTCTTTGAGAAGAGTTTCATTTACCAACTGGCTCTATTGATAGTGAGGAATAGAATACGGATGTGACAACTGCCTGTTCAGCTCATGTTAAGTAGTTTACTTGTCCGTTGTGGTGCATTCCTACTACATCATGTGTTTTGTTTCTCGGATTCGCTCGTGACAAATATGGTAGACAGAATGTTTGTCCAGTTACCCTCTAAGGTTTGTTGGGAAAGGCTCTACCCTTCCCTAACACTGTGTATGGGTTGTTGCCCGGATGGATGTGAGATATATCCCAAGTCATGGATATGTGAAACCATCTAACACAGTGTGAGGTTAGCAAAAACCTGCAATAAGCTGCAGCTACACTCTGTGTTTGTTTGTTATGAAATTAGGATGCTTACTCTGAGCATCTTAAGAACCAAAACTGATATTTTACTTGAAATAATGTTTCAAAACCAATACAAAACTTGTGTTTCTGTCCTGCCCAGCTCTGCACAAACATTTTGTGTCACTATGTTTCAGATAAATGTTGCTGTTTTTAAATTTCAGGAGCAAATTTTGGTTGTGTTTTTACCCTCAGACCCCCATACAGAGCAGGAATTGAAATTTCTAACAGCTTACCATGATTTTCAAATCATTTTTATTGTAACTTTAGGGTACTTCAATCTTTTCAGCTGAAGGATTTTGTCAAAGCACTGTATAGTGACTTAACTGAGGTGACGTGCTTCAGAAATCGCTCAGAGGTGCATGGCTTGTTTGAAAGCAACAGCTTTGACCATCTGAGAGCTTTCTTTTAACAATGAATCTGTTTCTGAATGTGTGAATCAATATGTTGTGGTACTTAAGCCATCAACTCGTAAATCTGCCCCACTAAACAGTCTCTGTTTTGGTTGCGGTGTTAGTAAAACAAGTCTATGCGGTGTGTGTGAACTTGAGTGTTTGCAGAGGATCAATGATATCATTTAGGCTGGATTATTCTGTGTGTACATGTGTGTATGTGCTTGTTTGCTCCCGAGCTTTTCTTCTGTAACATGCAGCAGTGAAGTCAGATGATGAGCCAGCGTGGCTGCGTTCCCAGAGCGCATTGTGGGTAAGGAGCTTAGAGCAGGAGGTCATCTAGTCAGATTTCTCTAGGAAGACACATGGACGAGGGAGACGGAGCTGTGTCCATTCAGCTTTAAAGATCAAACCAACCAGCTGAAAGAAAATGAAATCTTCACATCCTCTTTCATACAGAGGGGGGGCAAAGTCAAATAGGCTTAGTTTTAGGTAAACTGACAAAATCTAAAACAGTATTACGATTCAGGGTCAGCAATTACAGACAACTTTTTTTTAATTGAAGCTACTTATATCCAACATGCTGAGCTTAATTTGGAAGGGTATGATTTACTCCATTCATTTATGAGATGGAAATGTTATGTTATTTGTATAAAGTTGCCATTAAAATGATGTCTCAGTATTTTTTAATTTGGTTGTACGAACATCGAGTGATTTCAGTGAGTGTTGCCCTTTCAAACAGGATGCACTGGAGGAATCTAGGCTACTCAGCAAAGCAGATGGGTAAACTTTCTTGGCGTAATTGAGTGAGTTTTTGGTGAAAAAGACCCAAAAAACAACACTCGCTCAACTCAGCATATCTAATCAGCTGTTTTGGTCTGTGGGCTTTAACAGAGACAACTACACTTCCAACAGCTGACACAGTGTTTTCATTGCGCAAACATATTGTGGTGACTGTGGCTTGTCTATTCATCAGTTGTTAAAGGGACAGTCATGAAATTACTTGGATGACAAATTTCTATTTATCTCTCCTGGTCAGGGTCAGTTTTTCCAATTTGTCTTCAAAAAGTTGTAGAAGGTCCATAAAACACAATCTTTCAGTAAGGCAGGGAACTCAGGATGAGGAGTGATGCAGGCTGTAGGCGTCTGTGAGCCGCAGTCCTCGATCAGAAATGTCCAGAAGAAGTGTTGATAAGTTACACTAGTGACAGCAAGAGCTCTCTTTGTGGGACGGGCTCACAGTTTTCACACCTATACCCGCAGGTAACTCTGGGGTCCTTCCTTCTAACCAGTCTCCACTTAAGTGTCTCTCCTCTCTCTTTTTTCCTGCTGAGTCTTCATATGTGAAGTTGTTCCTCTGTGCAGGTTTACACAGGTATATGGAATTTACCCACTTATTTTAGTCTACATAGAGTATGCCCGATTCTCAGCCCCCTCTGGAGCAC
Source organism: Cheilinus undulatus (assembly GCF_018320785.1). Classification (NCBI taxonomy): domain Eukaryota; kingdom Metazoa; phylum Chordata; class Actinopteri; order Labriformes; family Labridae; genus Cheilinus; species Cheilinus undulatus. Next base: position 41,570,496 of record NC_054865.1, on the reverse strand, counting down.
ATCATTCAAGAATATGATGCATTTTTCCCAAGGATTGTGAAGGCATGATCCACCTTTCTCTGCTTCTAATTGGCTAGTACCTATCATTGTCTTCATTGGGTATCAAGGTAAGCCGGTCAGAGGCAGAGTAGGGCAAGCTGTATTTTGCATTTCTCTAGGATATCTTGCAATGCAAAGAGAATTAGTGGTGCTACTTTCTGTCAGCTTTCTTCACTCATCTTAAGTTCATAAAGATCCTCACTACCTAGGATCAAGCAGTTGAGTGTCAGTATGCAAATACAAAAGGCCTATTTTAGGTGTGTCAAGAATGCAAGAGTAGTTTATCACACAGGCAGTTTATTCTTCACTGAATGGGCCACTGAAACATCAGGGAGCATTTAAAATATACCAACTTTTGCAGACCAACACTGTGACACTAGGAGTACCAGAAGCCAATATTAAATTGATTGGACACAATGGATAGTGATCTGTTAATGCCACATTGTTTGCTGATGGCCGATATTGTCTGATACCCACAATACACAGATGAATCAGTGCATCCATAATAAATCTATTTTAAAATAATGGAAAGTGTAAAAATTTATCAAACTGGGACTGGTATGCTGCTGAGGAAAGAGAGGAAAAAATGACGAGACATAAGCAGCCCACAGAGTTAACACTGGAAAGTCTAAATCAACTTGAAGAAATCAAAAAGATGGGTGATTAAAACACAGAGACGTCCTTGGATGGATTTAAACTTTGAATACTTCCCTGCTGATGTTCTGAACCTGAGTCATGTTATCAGATTTTCTTCAGCTTATTATGGAGATGTTGAGACTATTTAGAGAAAAAAAAAATCAATGGAGTTGTCTTCAAAAGTATCTCAAGCCTAATTATTCACACGACATGCATCTCAATCAAATCACATGACTTGAATCCTCCTAATTTAGTGGTCTGCTGAAGCTGCAAGATTTCCAGCCTCTTCCTCTGCTCTGTTATTGCCTGCTCTGTCCTGAATCAGCACTGTGCTCTTGCTTTCAACCCACCTCCACCCCAGCATCTCACCTGTTGGCTCTGACTGGGGGGTTTAAGATGTTATCACATCACTCCTCAAATACTGCATGTAGATTAAATCTGTGAGGAGTGGGGAAGTCGGAGCCTGATGCCAAACTTGTTATGTTATGACGCTATACATCAAAATACATCTTCCACCACTGGAAAATGCCATAAATCAGGCAGAAATGTTTGACATGTCATGACTGAAACACAGTTACTTTTGAAAGATTTTCAACTCCCTGTTGTGATTAAATTTAAAATTTAGATAAATTTTCTTGCAAGTCTCCAGCAGTTAATCATCAATTACAGTGAGTCATAATCACATCTGCTTTTTGAGCCTGATTTTGGCACCCTAATGACATTTATTTCCCCTCTTGTTCAAAAGAAATTGTTTTTGACAGGATATGTGGGCTGAGAGAATGAAACAACCCATTAACCTAATATGAGTAATGTCGACTAAAACAAATAAGTCTGCTTCGCCACCGCTGTCTGGCATGTCAGCACCCACAGCAATGAAGAGAGAGAGAGGGCTGGATAGTAGGCCAAGCAGGGGTTATATAAACAAGCTTACTGGACAGGAAGCGCTCTGGCATTAGCGATGCTTAACCCAGCCCACTCCTTATTCCTTATTAGGAACCTGTGTGTGTGTAAAACTGTGTGTGTGTATGTGTCAGTACAGTTGTGTGCTGATTTGCTGTGTAATTTCCCATGCGGTGTGGTGTGAGTAGTGGTGCATCACCATGACACACAGGAAGTGATTCGTCCTGCTGGGTGTCCTGTCCTGTTTGGGTGCTAATCCCCTTACAGCATGATGTCATCGCACAGTCGTGTAAAAGAACAGACATGGATAGATAGATAGATAGATAGATAGATAGATAGATAGATAGATAGATAGATAGATAGATAGATAGATAGATAGATAGATAGATAGATAGATAGATAGATAGATAGATAGATAGATAGATAGATAGATAGTTTTATTTATTAACCTTTGATCGGTCTTTTAAAGTGCAGGAATTAAATGTTTATGTGCTGCAATTTGGTTTCAGTTGTTCCTTTAACTTCTCTTCATTCCTGTCAGAAATGATCCTGCTGCCAACATTTTCTTTTGCCACTAAACTTGTGGTGTAATTAGTGGTGCTCATGGTTCCTTCACTATTAAATCCAACTAAAACAAGACTGTCACAGAGGGGGAATTTGTTTTGCTACCAAGTAAAAAAAAATAGAAATACACAGAAAAAACAGACACATAGACACTGGCATTGAAATAAACATTCATTGAATTATGAAAGAAATACATTAAGTCAAACAGGACATTAAGCTCAATAAGAATATCATTAAAACTTAAACTGAAACCCTTCATAAGTCATGTGGGTCACCATTAGAATTCAGTAGTTTGATGGCCTGAGTAATAACAGACTTAACGCCCGTCACAAGTGCCATTATGAAAAGTCATGAAGTGGCGATAGTGAGTCAGATATGCTGGGAAATGTGTTTCAGGGAGCTGTACTTTTGATTTTGACCAGCGAATGGATAATTGTATTTCCCACATCATTATAATTCTGAACAGATATTTTGTCCCACCTTTAGACCTTTTGCTGCCCCATCACCATTTTTGTATCACTCACTGGATGCTGGTGTTTTAGTCAACAGTTTTGTTCTCGGGGTATCAGGGAGCAATAAAAGTAAGAGGACACAAAAAAATAGAATCAACTCACTCAATAGGAATATCAGTGACTCCTTTAAATAAAGTGAGGGTGCAGACAGAGAGAAACTTGTGAAGAGTGGACTGAAAGAGGCGTTCTCCTTATACATTCAAAGCTTTGATGCCTAAGTAGCCATCCACATACACACATACACTATATGGACAAAAGTATTTGGCCAAACCTGTTAATTATTGATTTCAGGTTCTTCAATAAGACCTGGTGCCACAGGTGTAAAAAAAAAATGGAGCACCAAGCCATGCAGTCTACATTTGCAGACATTTTGGATCACAAATGTGTCGTTCTGAAGAGCTCAGTGACTTCAAGAGTGGTACTGTGATGGACACTACCATTGCAAAAAGAGAGTTTATGAAATTTCATCCCTTCTGGATATTCCACAGTCAACTGTAAGTGATATTATTGGAAAGTGGAAGCTTTTAGGAACAACAGCAACATGCTACCACTGGCATAAGCACAAAAACAGTGAAGCAGGAGCTTAATGGAATGAATTTCCATGGCCAAGCAGCTGCATGTCAGCCTTACATCACCAAGTCCACACACCAATACTCGACTGTAAGGAAGTGGAAGCAGATTCTGTGGAGTGATTAATTATTCTTCTCTGTTTGGCAGTCAGATGTCAGAGTCTGGGTTTTGCAGATGTGGGGGGAATGTTACCTGCCTGACTGCATTGTGCCAACTGTGAAGTTTGGTGGAGAAGAGATAGCGGTATGGGGCTGTTTTTCCAGTTTGGCCTAGGCCCCTTATCTCCCGCCTCCAATCTTAATGCTTCAGCATACCAAGACATTTTGGACAATGCTATGCTTCCAACTTTTTGGCAACAGTTTGGGGAAGGGCCTTTTCTATTCCAACATGACTGTGCCCCATTGCACAAAGCAGGGACTATACAGACATGGTTTGATGAGTTTGGTGTGGAGTCCTGACCTCAACCCCGTCAAGCACCTTTGGGATGAAGTAGAACGGAGAATGCGAGCCAGGCCTTCCTGTCCAACATCAGTGCCTGACTTCATAATTTCTCTTGAGAATGAATGAGCACAAAGTCCCACAGAAACACTCCAAAATCTTGTGGAAAGCCTTGCAAGAAGAGTGGAAGCTGTTATTGTTGCAAAGGGGGAGGGTAACTTCACATTAGAGTACATGTATTTGAATATAGTGCCATTACAGTCCCTGTTGGTGGTCGAATTCTTTTGTCCATATAGTGTATATCCTTCTTTGTTCAGGATTAAATTAAAATGTCAAAATATGCTCATCAGACTGTGAGAAGGCAATCAGTAGTTCTCTTTCTGTGTTCAACTACTCATCAAGTTCAAAGTAACAAGTAAACGGGGTCACATCTAGTACTGTTGCTAGCGTTAGCCCATTCATGGCTTTTGTTGTGAATGAGATTTGATGAAAAATACTGTTTTAAGCTTCATAAAATGATTCACAGGCATCTAATACTGACTTTTCAAGCTTTCTAAGCCTCTGTATGCAATACAAAGATTACTGCTGGAAATTAGTGAGCAGGAGCAATGGTCTCCACTAAGTCACTTGCTTGTTTTTCCATCCAGGTAGGGGCAGAATTTGCTGTGTTAGATGCAATAGGTCTAGACTAGAACCTACAGAAGGATAAACTTTGTATTGGTGATACCAAAAGGGTTTCTGAGGCCAAATATGTGAGGTTTTAAATGAACGTAAATTAACATGGTAGCAGCACACTGACTATATTAAAGGAACATTTCAAATCAGAAGCAATATACTGAGTAAGAAGGGCTTACATGTCATCTGTTTCTCACTTTTCCTTCCTTATATATCTAACTTTGTGGAATGTGGGTGTATACCTTAAAAAAACAACTCTAAATTCAATAGTAGCAGTACAAAAGTGATCCATGCATCAATTACACTGATTTTTATGCTCAGACTTCCCATGTCATGAAATTTCATGAATTGTTTTATCACAAAATAATGCAAACTTAAAGTCTCTTCTGACTCTATACACAAGATCTTGTCAATTCATGAGAGTTGCTGGTAGTTGCTGTGGATCAGATGAAATGAATATGAAGAGTTGTATTGACAGTTTAACTACATTTTTTTTTTACTCATAGATTTTCTTTCCTAATGAGTGTTTGAATATTTACAATCATAAATGTATTTGCTGTGATTTTCAAAAGGAAAGCTTAAAGGTTTTGATTTGTGATTTTTACCTCTTTTGATGTTTTGAATGAGATTCCGTTGACCAACACTGGTATTGAACTGATATTATTTTGTTTCATCTATCTTCCTTGTGTAACAATCTTTGATTTCTCCATGACAGAATCAGGATTCTGTCCATCTTCCTGAATGCACAGTCTCCTCCGCTTCTTCATTTTATTTTGTCTCTACAGTGCTCTTTGTTCAGTGTTTGTAGTTGCCGGATCACACAGGATTTAAAATTGGCACAGCGCTCAGCCAACAGCTCAAATGGAATTACTTTGCTCCATCTCTTTTCATCTGTCCCGCTCTCCGTTTCTGCACTTCTTACATACAGACACACCTCACATCCACACAAGGGGCCATTTTCACACTGTGGGAAAAATATCATAGAGCTCTCTACTCTGCGCAAAATTTAGTAGCAAAGTCTCCCGGCGTGGGAGTGAGCTGCAGTGTGAATGGACCAGATGTTTTATGTCTTTGAAAAGGAGACACTTTTTCTGGGCTGCTTGAAATAAAACTTTGATTAGATGTGGCTCTGCACTTATATTTCACTTCACAAGCATTAAAAAGAAATGTTTTCACAATTGTCACATAGGTGGGTCCATATTAACTTAGTATGGTATCTGACCCTATTGTACCTTACTGTATTACCATATTGTATCATAACTATCCTATCCTACCCTGCCCTACCCTACCCTATCCTATCGTATCCTATCCTACCCTATCCTGTCTTGTCCTGTCCTGTCCTGTCCTATCCTCCATCCCATCCTTTCCTATTCCATCCTATTCTATTCAATTCCATCCTTTTCTCTACTATCCCATCCTATACCATCCCATCAAATCTGAACCCATCCCATTCTGTCCTGTCCTGTCCTATCCTATCCTATTGTATCCCATCCTATCCCATCCAATCCTTTCCTATTCCATTCTATTCTATTCTGTTCTATCCCAATTTTTCTTATCCCATCCTGTACCATCCCATCCAATCCCAACCAATCCCATTTGGTCCTGTCCTGTCCTATCCTATCCTATCCTGTCTCATTCTATCCTGTCCTATCCTATCATATTGAATACGATGTCCTATCCTTATAATTAATACAATCAGTACATTTTACCAAGAATTTTCAAGGCAGAGAACTGAAGAGGTTTAGAATAAATATAAAAGATATATGGGCATGCTGTTTACACGCCCTGTAAGAGATATTGTCTTTTTATTTCTTTGCCTATCCATGATTTTACCTTTGGCCTTTTTCATTTTAGCTTTGAGGCCTGTTAGTCAGAGAAGACCTCCGGGCAAGCTCTGGCACTTCTAATGCTGCATTAAAATTCACATCACGTTAATGTGTTACAGATGTGTATGCGTCTTTGCAGTGTGCTTATTCATTAATGGTTTGTGTGTTTCTCTACAGAGTGTTGGAGTGCCAAGGCCTTCCTATCGTAAATGGCCAATGTGATCCCTACGCTGCAGTCTCCTTACTCGGACCTTCAAGGTCAGACCTCACACTCCAGTTGGAATGATTTCACTCATCACTATCTAAAGTTTTCTTTATGGGATGTTTAGATGTGGACAAATGTGATTTTGATTCAACTGCCTTTCCACTTTTTTCAGGTCAGAAGCAAAGAAGACCAAAGTGAAGAGGAAAACCAACAATCCACAGTTTGAGGAGGTGTTTTATTTTGAGGTAAAGACTTATTTTTCGTTTGTTAAAAATGAACTTTGTCAGATATCCAAATGGATTTGTTAGATTTTTATAACTCTATAACTAAAAATGTTTGGCTGTAATTAAATTTTCCAATGTTTTCCTCTATTTTTTACCTGGACAGTGAAATGTAATGACTACTTTTCGCTTAACAGGCACAAAAACAGGATGTAGCATAATCAATTAGCTTTAAAATGTGAGCTAATGAGAAGGTAATTTATCTCATTCAACCAGCTAAAGCCAGTAGAGGAATATTTTTATGTTTATTTTAACTGTACCAAATATGTGTAAAGATGAATGTTTATTTAGAAATACAGCTACATATAAAACCAAGAAAACTAGGTTTGTAGATCCATCAAAATTTTAACATGAGAATCATGGCTGCTCATTACTAGTATGTCTTTGAAAAAAAAAAACGATAAATCATTTTCTGTCTACCTTTTATATAAGTTTATAAAATTAAACGCCATAACAAGCTTCCTTTTACACCATTTCTAGCTGAAATTCATGTGATAAAGGTTCCAAATAATTATAAAAGCAGCCAGTAACAAAAGTGTATTCACCTCTTTTCTTCCATGAATGTTTTTTAAAAAAACCTACAGTTTAAATTAATTAGTATTCATGAGTTTATATTTAGAGGTATTTTTCACACATCCATATGTTCTCTTCCACACTGCCCCCGTTAACCCTCGCTCTGCAGCAGCTCTGACATTTTTGTGTCGGCCCTCCCTCTGGCCTCCACACTGCTGCAGCACCAAAGACCACAGGACAAGAGTATGATTGATTCGGACAAACCACCAAACAATCTGGCCCATTGATTTCTATCTGACAAGACCGTCTCATTTATTCCCCACCAGCACATGAGCAGCACTCCGCCTGCAGCCCCCCTCTGATTCACACACAGAGACGTCCACACACAAACACAGGCCGTCCATCATGTACATCTGCCATGTGATTGTTCATTTTCCAATACTTCAAATTTGATTTTGTTAGGCGTTAATTCTCACATGTATCCCATGTATCATGGCCACTCTGGATTCGGATCTCTCTCTGACAGCATAATAAAAGGCAACAAATTTAACACATATTTGTAGATTTGAATGTCATAATCCCACAAAACATGCTCAGTTTCCCTTGAATATAGCAGCAGCCTTCTTCTGTAAACATCACAAGTCATTTCCTGCAAATGTGATAGCTGTTACATTAAATTAATGCAATTACATTACATCAATTTAATTGGAATTACTTATTATGCTTGTAATAGGTAACTGCTATTGCATATTTTTAGAAATTTATATTTAGGGCAGCAGATCTGTATTATGTGTCTGTTTTATTATCTGTTATAGTTGTGTGACAAGACAGATTCTGCACTGTGCACATTAGAGCTGTAGCTGGCATTTAATCAGTTTGTCAATCAAGGAAAATATTTCACAGCTATTTAATCCAGCATTTAAATGTTTCAGTCATGTATGAAATAAATATTCCAGTTTTTTCTATGTTTTTGTGCTCAATAAGTTTATATTATTTAGAGCTTATTAATTGATTGTTGAAAAATATATGAACTCCTCTAACATCCTGTGACCTAAGCTTTGGTTTGGAATGCATTTTTAGTTTCTCCTACTTACTTGGAAATTTTTCATTTCCAAAATCCAAACAAATACCCTAAAATTTTTAAAGAAATTACTTAAAATTTATTTGAAAAGTCTTAAATATGTTTTTAAAGTATTTGATAAAAAACTAATCCCAAATTTCTATAAATATTCCCTAAATGTTTCAGGGAAATTTTATCATAGAGCCAAAGATTTCCAATTTAAAAAATCCCCAAGAAGTTCATTTCAATTCCTTAACATTTTCAAGAAAATTCCCAAATTACAAGGCAAATTCCGACTAAAATTTCGTAGCAATTTCCCAAACATTTGCAAGCACAATTAGAAAATTCCAGGAAGTTGACTGAAAGAAAATTCCCAAACATCCATACAAATTCCCTAAAAATTCTTAAGATTTCAAAGGACACCCCTCCAAATTCCTAACAATCAGAAATGCAGATCCCAAATTTCCATTAAAATGCCTGAAAACTTCCAAACAGATTTCCCCAAACCTTCAAACAGATTTCCCAAATTCCCATGAAAATGCCAAACTAAATTCAAAGCAAATTTCCCCCGGACTTTCAATAAAAGTCTTCAATCTATAAACATATCCCCTAAGTTTCCAAGAAAATAATTAAAGATTCACAACAAATTCCCCAGAATGTTCAGATGGCAAATTTTTTTAACATTTCAACCAAATTATTTGAACTTTAATAGACCTTCTGAACAATTATATCCAAAATTCTAGTAGAAAAAATTAGTAATATGTTGTAAGAAAGCCAAAATGTGATCCTCACATGTCCATGCAGGGTCTTAGGAGGTTCAAAGTGATGTCAGTGAGGTTTTCTTAGTTAAAAAAATAGGCTAAATTAAAAAAAAATAATCATACATTTTCTGGATCCAGGACCTCATAATGGAAGGATTTCTTTAATATTTATAGTAGAATAAAGTGTTGTTAGTATTTTGTCTGTTATGTAAAGGTTAACACAGTTTAAACATGTTACACCTTACAACTTTTCATACTTAGTCTGCTGATAACTTGATAATGAGAAATTTTGGAGTGTCTGTTTATCACACAATATCTCAATCAGAGAATAGAAAAAATGTAATATCTAGATCAGGTCTTCCACTTTGAATTACCTTCATTTTTTAGTAAAGATATTGATCAATAATTCAGAAAAAATGTCATACCAAACACGCTGAAAATCTCTATTTTATTCATTAAACTGTGGAAAAAAGACTAAGATACAAAATCCTGCACCGAAGGGAGAGAAAGCTCTTAAAATTCCTGTTTGACTCGCTGAACTCATGGCTGAACCTATTTTCTTCATCTTTACTCCAGACCCTCTGTGACTGCTTCCCCCAGTTTATAACGCTCTGTGTTTACTCTGTCTGTATTTCTAGGTGACACGACCGTTAAGCTACACAAAGAGACAGTTTGATGTTGAAGAGGAGGACGTTGATAAGCTGGCGCTGAGGTGAGACAACACATATTTTTAGATGAGGTTTCTTGGTGTCCTTAAACATGCCCCATGATATGAACTGTACTGTGTGTTTTTATATTCAGGGTGGATCTGTGGAACGCCAGCAACCTGAAGTTTGGGGACGAGTTTCTAGGAGGTGTGCGTGTTCCTCTGCGGGTCCTGGGTCAGGCCGGGGTCCACGATGCATGGTGAGAGACACATACACAAAATTGTCCCCTTTCACTTGATCCTTTTGGTCGTTCTACAATTTGATTCTGTTTTATGGTTTTACCACTGAACAAGCAGTGCTCTGTACCCCTGCTGTGACGGGGAGGGTTTGATTTCATTATTGTTGACATTCAGAGTATTTGTTGCAGTAGCAACAGCAGAGCAACAAGCATCAACATTCACAACAGAGCTGCTTTAATGTTTTTATTCAATCAGGGTAGATTTTGCTGAGCTTCAGTGATCATCTCCAACAACAGGGCCTGTTGTGTTTTGTTTATTTGGGAAACTTTCATTCCCTCTATAAATAATGAGAGCTCTTCTTTGGAAATCTGAACAAATAGAAAAGTTAATAGGCTCTGTTAAGTCAAAACAAGATTTTTCCTACATGTAATTCAAATAGATTTAGTTTCAGATTGATTAAGCAGACACAAATTGTTTCTCAATTAGTACATCTAAAGTCCATTATCACGCATCTCTCCTGACCGTGGATCTTATTCTCTTCTTCTGCAGGTACTTTCTCCAGCCGAGGGAGAATGGAGGAAAGTCAGTGAAGGTAGAAGAGCTCGGCTCTCTGCGTCTAAACATTGTTTACACCGAGGACCACGTCTTCCCCTCTGAACACTACACTCCCCTAAGAGATCTACTGCTGCACTCTGCTAATGTAGGGGTACGTCTACATGAGTGTCCCACAAACATTTTAGTGTCCTGCTGCATCTTATACTGTACTAAACACCCATATGTAAATACTCTGTTTGTTCACTTCTCTGTGTCCAGCCTGTGTCAGCGTCCACGGCTCATATTCTGGGGGAGGTGTGTCGAGAGAAACAAGAGGCTGCCATTCCCCTTGTGCGACTGTTTCTTCATTACGGCAAAATTGTGCCTTTTATTAGCGCCATAGCTCATGCTGAAGTCAACCGCACACAGTGAGTATCATGCAACATCTTTGTAATTTATATAAAACCAAGAACCATGGTGCAATTTTCATTAACAATTAACTGAAATAAAAAGGTCCCACATCAGTGATAACAATGCATCAGTCAACTCTGATTTTTTTTTGGGACATTCTGTATGGTGTAGCTTTTTATTACACCAGCAGGACACAGACCATACGTTCAGGAATTTCCATATCAAAAAATAATATTTGCTAAGGCAAGATGCTTTCCCCCGAAAATTTCAAAATAGATACGACAAGAAATTTTACAAAATATTCAATACAATAGGATACAATAGAATACGATACGATATGATTCGATACGATATGAAATGAAACGTTGCAAAACAATATGATAAGATGCGATTTGATACGATATGAAATGATGTTATTTTACGATACGAAATGATACCATACCATACCATGGCATCGAAATGGTATCATTTCATTGCGATATGCTACTAACTGATATGATAAGATGCGATACAAAATGATACAATGCGATATGAAATAATACGATGCGATATGAAATGATACAAAACGATGTGATACGATACGATACAAAATGATACGATACAATACGATATGACGCAATACCATACGGTAGGGTATGATGCAATGCGATGCCATATGACACGAAATGATACGATACAAAATAACACCAAAGGATGTGATGTGATGCGATACAATATGATACGATACAGTATGATATGATATGGTACGGTACGGTATGATACAATATGGCAGGGTATGGTACAGCACGGCACGGCACATTGTAATATGATATGATATGAGTCAGTGCCCTACAACATGACTAATGTGCCAAATGCAGTTTGTTGTTTTTAGTTGAAACAATGAATGTTTGCAATCTTTTCCCCTGTGTAGAAATATGTGCCACATTAAGTTATAAAGTTAATTATTTCTAATAATCTACGATACGAAATAGCTTTCTTTACAGTGAAAAATAAAAGTGCTTTGTTGTTTTTATGTATCATAATTTATTTTATCACATAATTTTAGGATTATTAATTTAGTTGACAATAGAAATGTGGTCATCATATGGCCATAATTACAAGCTTAGTATTTCAATATTTCACCATCCCTGTGCAAATTTAGTGAGCCACAATAATGCAATTTATTAAATGTCTCATAAAATGTGGTTACTGGCTTATTTGGCTTCCTCTTTGTGCATTGAAAAACAATCCAACCTCTCTCTATTTGAAGGGATCCTAACACCATTTTCAGAGGAAACTCGCTGACCTCGAAGTGCATTGATGAGACCATGAAGCTGGCAGGAAGGCACTATCTACAAGTCACACTGAAACCCATTATAGATGAGGTATTTTTCCTCCTTGAGCCACAGTATTTCCAATTCTGTAACAGATGTCAAACTTTTAGTCTATAATCTAATTTGTATCACATGTCTTAAGATGTCCTGTTCAATAATTTTTTGAGTGGTTATTTCAGTACTTTTAAATCTGTCACAGATCTGCACAGAACACAAACCCTGTGAAATCGACCCTGTGAAGCTCAAAGAGTCAGAGAACCTGGAGACAAACAGGGTAAGGAAAAGATATTGTATTTCTGCTGTTGTGCATTTGTTACTGTATGGTTTTTACTGTATGATCTGACATATCCGCTCCCTCCTCCTCCTCAGGAAAACCTTCGTCAGTATGTCGACCGGATTTTCAACGTCATCACCACCTCTGGCGTTCGCTGCCCTACTGTCATGTGTGATATCTTTTTCTCTTTGAGAGAGTCTGCTGCCACTCGTTTCCAAGGTAACTCATCTCCTGAATGACTTACCTGAGAGGAGAGGAAGAGTGTGAGAGAGAGAAAGCAAACTGCAAATAAGAAACAGGAAACACACAATAAAGAACAGGATGTACCAGATGTCCAAGGACACTTTCCTATTAGCACTCTGCTATTTGTGTCAAACCTGAGAACAATTAAACCTCCTACATGGTCGTTATGAATCTGGCTGAGCAATGTACTATCAGAGACATATACTCTTCTGCCCCCTGTTGGCTGACAAGAAGTACTGCAGCCACATGAATTATGAGCTTTTCCAGATAGTACAACATATTTAATTGGTATGTCTACATTGTATCAGACATGTGACCCAATATGAGCTGAAAAACAACATCAGCATTTTAAAATAATTATTTACAACATTTATGAGTCAATTATAATCCTGATCAATAGATTTAGGTATTAAATGAACTGCCAAGAGTATGTATTTATTCTTAAAGAGAGAATGTTATGTTTAAGGCTGACTAATTCGGGGATGTCCAGACTATGGCCTGGGGACCAAATGTGGCCCATGGTATGTTTTTGATTGGCACCCAGCAAAAAAAACAAACAAACAAAAAAACATCAGAACATAAGTCTTGTGCTTAATTGTATTGTAACTCTTAGTTTCAGCACAAGGCAGTGCTACTATGCTAATAGTGTAAACAAACATTTAGACGAGAATAATTTATCCCAATGATTTTTCTTGATTAAATTGATTAATTTCAAATATGCTTGCAACCAAAATAATAACATTATCTTGTTTAATAATTCCTTGATAGCTTACTGCAGCAAATATCAGTACAAAGTGTTCCAAGAGCAGGACCAGTGTTAGCCAGGGCCCCTGAAATCTAACTGGCTTACCCAAAATCCTTAAAATAATTGGCCATTTGCCTATTCAGCCATTAACTAGCCATCTAAAGCACACATAATTTCTAAGAATATCTTAACTTTCATCAGATTGTTTTTACTTTTATTAACTCAAGGTGAGGTATGTTGAAGCGGCCCCACCATACTTATATTATTCAGTGTGTGGCCTTCAGTGGAAAAGATTTGGACATTCCTGGACTAAAGTTTGTTTTCATGGTCCTGAAAAAAAAAACAATTGGAAGGAGGATTTTTATACTAGAAATTGTGCTTTATTTTATGCTCAATAATGTACCTTTTTTCTTGCAGACCAGTCATAGATCATGCCCACTGGATGAATTTTATTGCATCCTTATCAATACTTTTTTCTTGACATTTTTCTGCCCCCCCCCAGTTGACCAAGACGTCCGGTACACAGCAGTGAGCAGTTTCATCTTCCTGCGTTTCTTTGCTCCAGCCATCCTCTCACCAAACCTGTTCCATCTAAGGCCACACCATCCGGTGAGTTTGATATTTTTAGAAAAACATATTAACAAGAGGGTTTTCAGGTCAAGTGTGGGCAGAATCTCAATTCCTGATATTTCTTTTCATGTCCAAAAAAAGATACAACCTTTTAATACAATAAACTCAGCCAAACGCGTAGTCAGGTGTGCTGCCAAATGTATGAAGTGCAGTTTTTCTGATCTCTGTTGCACTTCATATCCCTACCATTTCAGTATAGATTAAAATAGTCCCTCTTTTAGATTCTAGCTCACTGCTTTTTTCTTGGCTGGTCTGATTCCTTGCACTATTCAGAAATAACCCAGTCTGAAGAGTGATAATGCTCCTGTCTCCAGTGTTTGTTCATGTTTCCTTTAAATTCAATTTTCTGCATGCTGTCTCTTCATGCTGTGTGCAACAGAAGCAAAATAATACTTAAACAGAATGATATTTAAGATGCATAAAACACACAGACATTCATGTAAAACTATTGTTTTCTACACTTTTTTATCTTTTACATTTTACACAGCTGTAATAAACAAGTTTACAAAGGTCTCTGGAAACAAGTGCTGCCAGAAAATATTGCTTATATTTGAGATATTGTTAAAGGACCATTTCCAACATTATTTTCCATGTTGGATTGCCCACTTCATTTCGCACGTCATATAATATTTTAGTCTACAGTAGATGTTGTGTGTCCAGGTTTGAAATCAAGGGTGCCCAAACTTTTACAGTTGAGGGCCACATACAGAAAATTATTCAGATGGCGGGGCTGCCTTTATACATCTCACCTGTAGGACATTAAGATAGTAAATCCAGTCCAATTTAGGTAAAGATGTGTTTAAGGATAGGGTGCTTACATGGCTAGTTAGCAGCTGACAAGACAAATTGCCAACCATTTTAAGGATTTTAAGGAGGCCAGTCAGATTTCAGTGGAGCCCTGGTTGGCCCTGGCTACCACTGGCTCCTTCCCAGTTAGGATGAGAATGATGCTTCATGCTCCAGAGAAAGGAAACTGACTGTCAGTATGCTTATTGTTTGCAGTTTAGTCCAGAAAAAAGCACATCAATAAATTCTCTTTGTCAAAATGTTTTTTTTTTACAGAATTAGCACAGTAGCTAAAACTAATATTATACTACAATCAAGCACAAGCTTCATGTTCTAATGTAGACCGTATTTCATTTTATGTTTAGAATTTGCTGCAGGCCAATTAAAAATGGGTCAGAGACCTCATTTGGCTCATGGTCCATATTTTGGACACCCCTGGTCTGAATAGACCATTGTCATTGATGGTGGTATTTTGTGAAACCGTAAAGCAGCAGTTCTGATTTTTCTGGATTTCGTTTTTTTTAATTTCATGACCTATATTTTCCTCTTAGGATCCCTCGACCTCACGAACCCTCACCCTCATCTCCAAGACCATCCAGACCCTGGGAAGTCTTGCCAAGTCTAAATCTGTGAGCACCTCTGATATTAAATTTTATTTCTGCGTTCTTCTGCCAGTGACTAAAGTAGACGTCTTTTGTTCTTCTGTCTGAGGAGTTAAATTTAACACATTTTGCTGATCTTTCTCTCCCCGTCACTCGTTTCTCTCTTGCTTTTATTCTTTTCCAGGCCAATTTCAAAGAGTCTTACATGGCTGCATTTTATGACTACTTCAATGAGCAGAAATATGCCGACGCTGTGAAGAATGTGAGTGTTCGTCTTCTCTTCTATCTGCACTAGAAATCTCTGCCAGTGTGTAGACACATTGTCAAAGTTCTATTTTGTATGCCTTACAATGATACCTTGAAAATATGAGTAATAAAACTGTTCCTGCATAAGCAATCATAACTTTATTTATATAGCACTTAAAAACAAGAGTTGACACAGTACTTTGAGATGAAAGAGAACAAAGCATTACAGCTCATACAAAAGACAAATAAACAATCAACCAACAGCCAAAACACCCAAACAGCATCGACAAAACCCCCAAAAGTAGAACAAACCAAAACTCCACCAACATATTTAACCCTAAACACCATGAGAACCTAGATATCATAAGACGACACAAACTGTAGCAGGGATTTGGTTAAAGTGAAGTCATAGTATAGTTTTAGCTGACCTCAGATACCACTGTGATAAAGTTGTTGACATATAGCATCCTTTCCTCCCCTCCATAGTTCCTAGATCTGATCTCCACCTCGGGAAAATGGGACCAGAAGAGTATTGAAACACCAATCATGCTCAAAGAGGGGTAAGGACCCTTTTCATTAATCAGATATCTATAAGAATTAACTCACATTTTACAAATGTGGAAAAAGGCGTAAAAAGCTATTTCAAGTATCTTAATTGTAGAAAAACTATGTTGAGTAGGCTGCTTGTCTCATGTCCATTCACTGTCTGTCACCTTTTCAGCTCTAATTTATATGCTTCTATGTTTGTCTTCTTATGGTTTGATCATGAATGTCTTTGCACAAGTGGCACATTAAGGCTTAAATGTCTATAATGAGACTTTTTGAGAAATGCTGATACCACACTTCCCATGTCCTCTGTAAGCAGCTGGTTAGCATGATGATAAAAAAGTGAAACAGCTGGGTACAAGCTTGTTTAATGGTAACTTTATCCATCTATCAGCACTTGTAAAGCTAAATAATTCAGTCATGTGTCTTACTTTTACTCGTTCAAGAAGATAAAACGAGGATTACGGGTGTTCATATCTTGTTTTTTTGGAAGGGCAAAGTAGTAGCAGAGATTTTTATCCTTTGAAATTAGAAAAAAACACAAAACATGTATTTTCTCAAGTGAGTGCAGTTCTCTTTAATATGTTTGAAAGGGCTTTAGCAGTAGCCCAATACATCTCATGTTTTCCGAAAGCAGCTCAGGTGTTGTTTGACTTTCATGTCAAAGGACGGCGCTGAGACTCTGAAGCATGTGTAGAACACCTAGTCATGATAAGGCATATGCATGCGAGAGAAAATCGATGTGCAACTGCTTTATCTTGATATGTTAGTCCAAAGAGCAGTTTTATCAGATTAACATAGTAATTAAACTTTTTCTGCCTGTAATAAACATACTGTTTTTGGTACATAACTTTATAGAAGAGCATGTTTATTTCTGTGCTAATGAAAAGCAAGCTATAACATATTAATGGCTTGGTTCGAGATAATCTGAAACGTATTACAGCGTAAATTCAATATATTCTATGCATATACAGTACTGTGCAAAACTTTTAGGCATATTTGAGCCAAAAATGGAGGCTGAAGCAAGGCATAAATGTGGCGAGTGAGCTAACTGAGGGCACCATCAGGCAGGAATTAGCACAACCCTGAAATGCCAGCGGGCTCTGGGTGTATTACCAGAGGCGCAAAGTCCTGGACAAAAGAGATGTGGTCGAGCTGAACCTGTGTCAATATCTATCTAGCTTGATTCTGCCCTGAGTTTGTAGCATATCAGGCTCAGTGATGAGTCCTTAGCGCCCTACATGCCTAAAACGTATTCACATGACTGTTTATTGCTGAGTAATGACTTCCTATAAATAAAGAGACGTAAAACTCTTTTTTTGGTTTGTTGTTCTCAGCACTGTGTTAATACTCATGGTTCTGTTCTTTCAAGCATTCAGCTTGTTTATGTTTCACTTAGGCACTATAATTTGTGAGCTTTACATGTGCTGTTAGACTGATTTGCTACAAATGAACAAAACTCCACCTGTTGTTTTCTGCACCATGTAAGCGAAAGCTGAGCTAAGCTAACCAGCTGCCTTGTAGCGTTACATTTACCTTACAGACCTAAGGATGATGTTAAATATCAAACTCTCTACGTAAACTGATTAATCCCATTCCCAAGCTGACACAGAAGAGCTTGTTTTTATCCTAACATGTTTGACCCTCCTTAAGTAAATTCAGGATTCCCGTGACACCTGGGCTGCTGTCTTGATGATTTTTCTGATAAGGCTGTAAAGAGGAGGAGAGTTGACAGTAGTTGTGTCAGCACCTCACTCACCAACACCCCCACCCTCTTTTGTTTGTGCTACCCGGGCGTAGGAGTGTAAAACTCACTATACAGAGGGTTGATGGGAAGGGGTCAAAAGGCACGAAGGGCAGGTAAGAGCTTCTCTGTGTAAAAGCTTTGCCCTTGTGACCCCCTGTGTGTGCACTGTAACCCATCCAAACCTAGTCGGCTGTTTTCTCTCCCAACATTGCTACTGTAGATGCTGCTGCACTTTACTTTATACCCAGCCTGTATAAAAGCAACCTATCAATGAACTGTTATGTCCTCAGACACTGTGATGGTGCTTTTAGTCTCTCTATATTTATAAGGCAGTAGTGTGATGCCTTCAGGGACTGTAATGGTATAAAGTAAAGTGTCTAACTTAAAGCCTGCTTATGTAGGAGGTGTCACTAGTGCTAGCAGCTCTATTCGTCATGCCAGACATGCTTGGTGTGACAGCAGGGGTTGGTTACTGTACAAACATATCTGTCTGCATCTTGACCCTTTACACCCTTTGTGCAGACTTTGAACAAGTCACCGACGTAACACCGGGGTTTTCAGCATCGCTCCGGGCAGTTTGACAGCGGCTGAAATGTGCAGTTGTAATAGAAAAATATTCTATAGGAGAGTTGAATCTGTTATTTTGTAACCCCAGTGCTTTTTACTTGTTGTATCCTCTGGCCCTCAAACTCTAAAACAAAAATATCCTTGTGTTTACTCCTCAATTGGACCAAAAACAGTTGTTTG
Organism: Cheilinus undulatus; assembly: GCF_018320785.1. Lineage (NCBI taxonomy): Eukaryota > Metazoa > Chordata > Actinopteri > Labriformes > Labridae > Cheilinus > Cheilinus undulatus. The sequence goes on along the minus strand of NC_054865.1, from coordinate 41,551,806 downwards.
ACATGTTTTATCCCTTTGAGAACATAATGTTATGCCTCACTGTCAAATAATTTACAAATTATACTGTAATTTTGAGATTATTTGCAGGAATGAATAGCACTGAGAAACTTGAACTACTGAGTTTGGAAACACTCTTGAAATAGCTAATCCATCATGGAGGAACCATTAAAAAGTCAGGACATATGAATATTAAAGATTCAAAATACTAGTCTCAGAAAGGCAATTCAGTTTGCAGCCTACCAATAGAAACAAAAGTGAAAAACATAGTCAGCAGCAGCATACACATGACAGTTACAGCAGGAGCCTTAACTTTAAATTAAAAAGAATACTTTCATACAAAGGCCTGCTGGAGTTTAAATGGAGCTGGCCTATAGGTCACTTAGGGGTGTTAGCATAAAGCAGATAGTTGTAGGAATACAACAGGGTTTTTCCCCTGGAATTGCAAGAAAGTGCCGTCCTGGTGGCATTAAGAATTAAAACCAAATGATCTCTGAGTGAACAATCAGAATCAAGTTTTATTTCCAAGCACATTTTTACATACAAGGACTTTGAATTGGAGTTTGGTGCAAAACAGATAACGTAGAAGAAGACTAAAAATTAAGAGGCTGATAAAAATAGTAAGAGGCTCAAAAATGTAATAGATTATTATAGAAATATATCGTAGCAAAAAGAATATTGAATACAGTATTGATATCACAAAAAGTATGTACAAAGGTGCAAAAAAAATCAAATTAAACCTATAAATGAAACAGCAAACTATATTTAAATTAGAGGTCAGATTCTCTGTTCAAGCCTGACAAGGCCCAGACGTGAAACTGGGTCAGACCAAGATCCCTGCTTCTCCCTTCAGTCCCAGGCTCAAGGGGAGTCAGAAATGTCCCTTTTTTTTTTTCAAATTATCAAAATGTTCCCTCGGTACAGATCCAGTGCACAAATTACAAAATGCACCAGCCAAGTCTGCTGGTCTCTTAAAAACTACACTCCAAGCAATATATTTACATATTACATCCCTGCTTTTTTATTTCTGTTTTTGACATAATGAGTTAGAAAAGCTGTTAAAAAGCTGGCACTGCTAGCTAGCTCCACTTTGCTTGAGATAGTGCAGTGGGGGGCATATTAGGATAAAAAGGAGCAAGCATTCAGTTGGTCCCGAAGGAGGACAAAGAAGCAAATACTTCAATTCATGATCTGTTTTAATGCAACTCACTTTCCCAACAAAGTGAGTGAAATGCAGTGCAGACTTTAGCTGTCTAATGTACTGATGCTCTCCTAACAGCTCCATGCGTTTAGTGCACAGCGATGGCTGCGCGTCTGCTCCTCATCCTCACTGCTCTGAATATCATAAACAATAAATAGGCCACATCTGTAATACAGGTTTCTGTTTTTTTGCTCTTTATGATCTCATCTGGATAGATTCTTGTCAGTAAAACAAATTAGTTTGTTTTTTTGTTTGTTAAAACTATTATTATTAAAACCACATTGTTAGAAAAATTCCTGCTTTAAATCAGGCCTGAGCAGCGGTACAGGTCAGGCTAGAATAACTAGGCTAAACAAATCTATTACATTTTTTCTGCAAATTTTCTTTAGATTTTCTTTCTAATACTGTTTAAAGGCCAAGAAAATACAATAATAAATAAAATACTAGCACATCCTACTTACTGAAGGTCTATAAGCAGTAACAAAAAAGATTAAAATAGTTGCCAGTTATCTTTGAATATGGTGTCTGTTTATCTACTTAATTCAGCACTAGTTTCTTACATTTTGTAAGTACTAACATTCAGCGCTCAGCTCAATGGCATCCTTTCACAAAGAAACAAGAGATGTTAGCTAAATATTCCCTGTCAGTGACAAATGTAAGTGACATGATATCTCAACCTTGTTGTTTTAAAAACATGTCATGCATTGTTGAGTATGATGGATTAGCTAGTTCAAGGTTCAAGTCTTTTCACGTTGATTTTACTGAAGTGCTTTAAAATGAGACTGGTGGGAAAAAATATCTCTAATCTTGTGTTGTGATTCAGCAGATGTCAGTTGTGTTTTATGATTAATGAGTTAAGGGGTAAAACATGCATAAAAATGGACACCTCTTATCTGCTGACAAGTTTCCTTTTATACTCGTAGGCATTTAATCTATGAGTTTTTACAAAACATGAACAGAAGCAATAAAAGGAGAAATTAAAGCATGTGAATGAAATGATACATTTACTGAAAGGAGTCTTTCAGCTGAAAAGGAATGACATTTTTATGCAACTCTAATACCTTTAGGTAACGCACTAAATTAGTTGTGTAGACATACTCAAGGAATGCATCCTGCAAGAGAATACAAGTATTTGAATGCACTGAATATCTTAGTGAAACACAAGCTCTTCTATCATGGTTTCAACTGGATATTTTCTTGCTGTTTTTCTCTCAGATTTATGATCAAGAGGGCTCAAGGAAGAAACCGGTTTGGAATGAAGAACTTCAAGAAGAGATGGTTTCGCCTCACCAACCACGAGTTTACGTACCACAAAACCAAAGGTAAGGCCAAAGGTCCCTCAGGATCTTATTTCAGATGCTTTGTGTCTTTTTTCTTTCTGTCACCGTGTGAACATTTGCAAGAATCAGCAGGAGGGAGAGAATCTGCTGAGTCTAAATTTAGTCTGAGCACATTGTGTGTTCAACACATGGTGGAGATTAAGTTACTGAGGAGGAGGAAAAAAAAACGTTGCTGCATCCAAACAAGCTCAGGCCAAAATTTACTCAGTTTTAACATCTTTTAGCGTTCTTTTTAGCTGTGCTGTTGATGAACTCTGTTATCATAAAGCAATGCACAAAACAAAGGACAACATGCTCATGGATACTTAAACTTGAAATAGATTGCATATCAAGATGGAAAAGTGCCTAAGTAGTCATAAGATCACAAATAGCCCAATGTGGAGAGAATTTAATTGGAAGGTTAAAATAAGGTACTTCAGGACTCCTCGAATATTGTCTAGGTTTGATGGATCAGTCTCACCGCCATGCTGGAGAGGCTTTTGCATGACTGGGGATCACTCCCATATTTTCTGGGACTGTCCAAAACTGCAGAAATTTTGGGACGATATTAAAAATGAGATAATAGCTATTTTAGCCATAGACTTACCTTTGAATCCATTATATTACATGTTGAAATGCATACCAAAATGTATACTACATGGTGATAAGTTGTACCATCTTCTGGATGCAGAATCTACCTCCCATGGTGCAAAAATGGACTAGAAGACTAAAACAAGTGTACATTATGGAGGAAATGACTGCACAGCTGCAATTCAAAAAGGATATCTTTCTATGTAGATGGGCACATGTAACTCTGTATTTGGCCGAATAGAGGAATATCTTTGATTTTTGTTGCCATCATTATATATTTTGCTCACATTTGCTACTTATCTTGATATTAATTTCCTTTCTGAGACCAAAAAGGTAATATCAATAGAAAATGTTGGTGTTGGAAGAGCTGTTTTTGTCAAGGAAGTTTAAATATTGTATGTTATCAGTGTTTGGCCTGAATTGTCAATAAAACAGTAAAAAAAAAAGATGGAAAAGTGCAAATATTTTTAAAGTATTAGTCTTCTGAAGTCATAAAGTGTAATTCCTGAGTCCTAGCTTACTTGAAGTCACTTTCCCTTTTTTATGAGACTGTAGGATATCATTTTTATTTTATCTTAAGAGTAGTGCACTTTAAAGATTTCTAGATCAGTGATACTCACTGCCTAGATCTTGAGCCATGTAGCTCTTTTATGACGTCTTTGGCTCTTTTAAGTCTTACATGGAAAAAAATCCCCAGAAAACCATATAAAAGGGACGTTTTTGACTACAGAAGTCATATCAGTCAGTTTGTTTCCCAAATGTATGCATTTCATGATTTTCTAACTTTATCTTTGATAAAAAACAGATTAAACTAATCCTTTAAAATAAGAGTTATTATTGCATGTAGATTAGCTGGTATTTTAACAAATAGGCAGAATAAAAGAAGCAGAGGATAATGCAAAAAGAAAAACATCTGACAGAGTTGACCATGGGGATCAAAAGTTATGGCTTTAAAAAATACAAGTTATGTGAAGGTATGTTTCTTGTGTTTCCCCAGGTGAGGGCGCTCTCTGCAGCATTCCCATAGAGAACATTCTGGCTGTGGAGCGGTTAGAGGAGGAGTCTTTTAAGATGAAAAATGTAAGGAGCCAAACACCACAACCTCCTATAAAATGACAGGCATTTTGCCCAAATCTCTATAACAAGCTTTCAGACTCCTTCATAACTTTCTGTTCCCTGTTTCCCTCCTCCAGATGTTCCAGGTTATTCAGCCGGAGCGAGCGCTTTACATCCAGGCCAACAACTGTGTGGAGGCTCGTGACTGGATCGACATCCTGACCAAAGTCAGCCAGTGCAACCGCAAACGTCTGAGCACCTACCATCCTTCAGCCTACCTCAATGGCCACTGGCTCTGCTGCAAACTCTCAGCAGATACAGCTCCTGGGTGCTCGCCCTGCACTGGGTATGTAAAGTTAATGATAACTAAATGTTTGATCAGGGTTCTTTATTTCTGCTCACACATCTTATTGTGTGTGCATTCAGTGGCCTCCCTGCAAACATCCAGCTGGACGTAGATGGAGACAGAGAGACTGAGAGGATCTACTCCCTCTTCAGCACATACATGACCAAACTAATCAAGATGCAAGGTTAGATAAAACATTTTGAAATGTTTGCAGCATTAGTTTTTATTTCTATAAGTCACGCTCATCCTCTGTCGGTCTTCCCTCGCAGAGGCCTGTGGCAGTAAGTCGGTGTATGACGGGCCTGAGCAGGAGGAGTACTCCACGTTTGTCATTGATGACCCCCAGGAGACCTACAAGACTCTGAAACAGATTGTTTCAGCCGTGCAGACGCTGGAGCAGCAGCACACCAAGTACAAACGCGACAAGTTCAAGAAGACAAAGATAGGCAGCCAGTATGTATTTTTTTTAATTTTGTATGGTACAACCTCAGATTACATTTTATCCATAACTTCACTTATTGGTTAGGGTTGGCCTAGAAGTAAAATAAAAAAGAAATGATTGAGAGCAAGTTTTGTGAGGACACTTGCTCTTGATGCTCACTGAGGCCCAGCTCAGTGCAGAGTCAGGCGTGTGGGGCTGGATGGCCTTGCTGAGGACCAGGTATGGGAAGCTTACTAAGCTCCAGTGTTCTTTTCTGACTCATTATCTCAACATCAGAGGTAGCGAGAGCTTCTCTGTATTTTCTCATGGTTTTCTTAAATATTGGTCTACCAAAGCACTTCTGTGGTTTCCCTGATTTTACTAGTTGCTTAAAGATTGTAGGGGGTTGATGATGGATTTCCTTGTGCAGAACTTTTAATTCTCTCATAACACCAGTCTGGTGGCCTTTGTGTTTTTATTTCCTTATGAGTGTTTCCTCAGACTCCCCAGGAATTTTAGTTTCTAATCAGCTGCTTGGCAGCTGTGGTTTAGTTCCTAGTTTTTTCTCAGTGTTATTCAAAACAGGAACTTTTGATTTGGGATTTTCCCATTTTTGTTTTAGTTTGTCCCCCTTTCCAATTATTGTTTGTGATTCTAGTGGCTATCTCTTTTGTTAACTGTCAGGGCCAATCCTTTTTCCCCTTCCTCTTGCCCCTTGAAACAGAGTGGTAAGGGGCAGGGGTGAAAACATTCCCCTAAGAAATGAGATACTATTTGATTGCTGTTACATCATCACACGCTGCCGATAAATTGCTACGTAATCAGAGGTATCTCATTCATACTACAGATCTGTGTAAATTTTCTTCATATACTTATAATTAACAGCCCTTGTTTACATGTGCACATGCCAAAAATACAATAAACTCCCATCCCTAGTAGCTAAAGATTGAATACATGGACAAATACAAGTATAGATGCCATAAAAAGGTATATTTATGCACCTCCATCATAATCCATTGTGCCATTTAGCAAGAGAATGCGGTGCATGGTGGAAAATTCATCATACCCCTCAGTTTCAAGTGTGGCCCTGGATAATGCTCATTTCAAGGACTATGCAGCCCTTGGCCCTTTGCCTGAGACCTTGATTAAAAAGAGAACTGGGATACCTCTTTACCTAATGTGAACATGCAAAACCAAAGGGAAAGTGGGACTGGCTCTCACATGACTGGGTCCTCTATTGCGTCCCTCCTCCCCCTTTCCTGACAGGTTTTACTTTTATTTTATCAGTAACATCTAACAGAAGTAAACTGAGTTTCGTGTCTTCAATAGTGGACTATGCAGTTTCAGGGGAGTATTTAGTTTAAGGAGAAGCATGAGGAATGCTATTGTATTTTATTATATAATATATCAATACTATTGTACGTGTGTTTACCTTAGTTTATTATATCAACTGTTTCCCTTTACAGACAGCAGATCCATTCGACAAATAAGGTAGAATCGTAACAGTCATGTTAGAAAAAAGCTACATTGCCCTGTTTTTATTAGATAATATTGTTTATTTTATTTACAGGCTTTATTCTAAAACTTATTGTAGGGTTTTGGCACAAACAATTTGAATTTACTTAACAAGCGGTTGCATAACTCAGGCAAAACATTTTTATTGTGATGCAGCATTTTCATCTAGTCCATTCTGACAAAATCTAGATTTTTTTTTTTTTCTGAATCAAGATTTTCCATGAGTAAGTTTTATCAATATTGAAGGATTTATCGCCCAGGCCTAGAATATACCATGCAGTACCTGAAAAGTTTCAAAGAGAAAAATCTAGTTCAATACAGACTAGCTTCCTCTGTGGGCCAGCAGGTGGTGCAGACACACAATCCACATTTCCCTACAATCAATTTAACATGAACAATGAAGGCTGGAGATTAACAGTACCACTTTTAACATTCAAATATATCCAAACCACACTTTCAGTCAGTGTTGGGGTTTGGATCAGGATTTTCCCATCTCATTAAAGTTTGGTTTAGACTTTTCTGGAAATTTCTGCCTCCACTTCACCTCCTGGCTTAGATTTCTCCTCTGATAGTGTTCCATTCTTCCTCCACAGTAACCCAAAATATCTTCTCTTCTGTTTGTTTCTTCAGGGAGCATCCAATTGGAGACAAGAGTTTCCAGTGCTACATCCGCCAGCAGTCTGAAAGCTCCACCTACTCCATCTAGAAGCGGCCCTGTGTACCGTTTTCTATGATGCCCAGAACCAGCATATCTTACTTTGCTGCAATGAAGTCCATCATATCAATGCTCTGTGTCTCGTATTGAAAATTGAAATCTCTATTCTTGAAAGCTGAAAATTTGGAAGCAGGTTCAATAGATTTGAGTGGCTTTTTTGGAAAGGAAAAGAAGAGTTTTAGACACAATACTGGACTAAATGAGCTGATGGACTAGTTGGACTTCTCTTTTCAGTCTCTCTAAGGTGCATCACTCCAACTTTGGAGAACAGACCTCAAATCAACATGAAAATAGGAACAATTGTGCATGAAAGGAGGAAAATGATTGAAGAGATAATCACGACATACATCTTTTTGAGGACTCCCTCCTGTGATGTGACGAAAGAAGAAACAAACGTTTTCACTGGACAGTTTTGACAGTGACCAACACGCACTTTAATTGCCTCCAAATCTATGGATGAACAAGCCTCGCAGCACACTTTCAAAAAGCTTATTTTATCTGTTTGATTTGTATTTGTGTATTTTAATGCTCATTGAAATGTTCCGTTGTATTTCACTTTAGAAGGAAGGAAGGAAGGCATACTATTTTCCCTTTTTGAGCGGTGTTATACCCATACACCTGTTTTGATTTGATTTTATTGCTTAGTCCCAAACTTTCTTAGGAAGACTGTGAAGGTCAAGGGCACTCAAGAAAAAGGGATCGTTGGGACTGAGCACAGGCAAGAACAGCTTATCTAAAATTACTCCACAGTCAATTTTATCTCTGATTTGTAATTCTTTTAACACAAGAGTCATTTAGCTGTGGTTGGAAGTGGTACTCTTGTGAAACCAGAAGCAGGGTTTAAGGAACATTTTCTGCCAACACTGGGGGAAACAAACATGGGCGCTTGATTTTTATCATTATTGACTGATTTCTTTCTGTGGCTGAGTTCAAACACATAAACCTTTTAGGAAAGACAAAAACGCCAAATTGTAAAATAGATGAGCTAAACCTTGTGCGCTATATTCAAAGAAGTGTTGAAATCAGGACCATATTGACCCACTTATGCTCAAGGTTAAAGATGCAGTGAATTCCTGTTTACTGTCATTAACTTTACAGGGGGAGTTAGCACAAATTTGCAAAGAAAATATCAGAATTTGAACATAATATAAAGTGAAATAATGATGTGCTTAACCAATTTAGACCAGATGCAAAGTTGGTGTGCTTCAACATCTGCATGTGTAGGATAAACCCACTTTTTATAACAATGACCCCTGAACTGCAACATTATTGGCATAAGTTAATGTGTGGAACGTGGATGGAACAGCAAAGAAGGTTTTGGTTTCAGGGACTTTAGCTTCTTCATCTATGCAGAAAAGTTAATGAATTAAATTTGTCTGCAGGACTGTTATGCTCCTCATCTGCTCAGATTAGCCATAAACTTTTTTAGCAAATCTCAGTAGTTAAGAGTATTGCTGAAATATGCTGAATAAGCATAAATTAGCTCACTCACAATATGATGTTTTCAAGGTCTGCTCAGCAAAATGACAATTAGGCAAATGTAAGTAAAATTTCATGATGTGTTCAAATGTACATCAAAGAAAGAAAAAAAATACCTTTGCCTTAGAGTAGCTTTAACATATGCATTGAAATTTATATTCTAACTTTTAAAGAGCTGTTGATGTTTGTTGAGCTCAGCCCTGCATACAGACATTTCAACGCACACTTGTTTCTCTGTGTAAGCAGAAAAACTTCCAATAACAAAGTAATGATTGGGTGTAAGCACAGCTAGCACATGGATGGTTTCAGCTCGGCTTATTATTAATCAAACATCTTAACACTTAAACCAGTCTTGTCTTCAGTTTCGGTAGTAAAATGGATAGTGTCTTACTGGTTGTGTTGCCCCGTCGGCAGCCTAATTATTCACTTTTTGTGAGTTTAGCCTCGTCTTATGTCCCCTCTGTAGTTTGAAACTTTCTCACATGCATTCCTCGGACAAACTGCCTGCTGTGAATCTTACCTGTCAGAATCTGTCGAAGGTAGACCATTTATTGATGTTAAACTTTTGTGTTGTCCTATGCGTTAGCGTTCACACCCATCAGCGCTCACTCTCGCCAAACCAGTGCATGTGAAGTGTAGTTGTAGTCGCAGCAATGGTAGCCTCCACAGTCACTTTTGTATGACTACAAACCAACACATTTTTTAATGTATTTTCCAAAAAAAAACAAACAAACTGGTTATGTAGCCTCATGGGTGTTCACAGGATCCCGAACAGTGCCAGTCATCACTTTTATACAATTCTCTTTTTGAAAAACCAACAAAAAAAATCATTGTTTCGATGTTTTTTATATCTGAAATCGTTTTAAAGAACAAGCAATTATTCCAACATCACCTTTTTTTTTTGTCGAATATGTTGATCCATGAGGAGACAGATTTGACTGTTTTCTATCTCCCTCTCATCATACAGAGATCTCGCTGTGTATCTGAACTGAATGACTGAGTTTTGTGCGTGTTTGTGCGTGTGCATTTGTCCGTATGTGAAGGAGTGATTGAAATGATGGGTTGTATTGCCAATTGAGTAAACCCAGTGACAGGTTAGGAAAGGAAGAGTCTCACTTGTGGGAAAAAAGAGAAAATCACTGCCTGTAATCGTACTAAAGACTAGAAGGACTGTGGAAACCTTTACTCCTCTCTGTCCTGCTCTAATGTCTCCCCTTTTTCTTCTTGTATAGAACCACTATTCCTTTTTAAGGAAACTTTGCCAATATAATCTCCCAAAAACATTTTTTATATGTAACACCATAATAACATCAAAAAAACAGCATTGCTTTAACCTCTAAACTTTTGTGAGTGTTTGTTTCCACCAGTTACTAACTCTCCTCAGGTTTATCAAACTCAGCAGCTTTTTTTGCCAAAACCAAACACCAAACAGTTCTGTCTCTCATCTTAAACTTGGTAATCATATTTATTATCATTTTCAGCTAAACCTTCCCAGAAACCTTCACTGAGCTGGTGAGGTCACGACATTTACAGTAATTGTTAACTCCTCCACCCGGAAACCCACAAAGGAATGACTTATGCAATAATGGTGTTTTGAGCATGCAATAATATGAACAACCCCTCAATAAGCCCATCAAATTATCAACAATTAACGCACATCTGCAGCAAAATGCCTCTTCAGATAAACTCATATTATAAAAGGGAGAACAGTGTATTTTGTACAAATATTTTAAAAGTATTAAAATAAGCCTGTTATATGTGTATATAAAATGTTGAATGAATGGTGATAATGTGATGTGTTTTTTTTCCTGGATAACTAAATGAAACCAATAATATTGCAAATGTAAGTGTCCGAGTCATTTATTGAACATTTTAGTCTGTCTTTTCATGCACTGCACACATTCACAAGGTAAAGGTGTATATTTTTACACTACAAGCCCCAGAAAATACATCAAGATCAAATTTAAGTGCACCCTTTCGAAATATCTTACTGTGACCAAAGAAAAATAAATCTCAGCCGTTTATAGTGAAATGGCTGGTTCCCTAGCCTTCTGGCTAACACTTGCCGCCTTTTGGTGCTGAAATGTATCTTAACAAAGTTCTTATTTCAGCCAGGACCTTTTTGTCAAAAAACACATGATTTGTGGTCCTAAATACATTTCTTATAAGTAGTTATTAATTTGAACTCATTGCTGTTATCTATATTTGGCAGTGTGACTGTTTCACAAGCCTAGGTGGAAAGCATCAAGCAAGAACAGCACACGTTCCTGCCTTTCCTATGCCTACAAGGAAAACCTTGTAGGCATAGGAAATGTGCACACAAAATGTGCCAAAAAGCAGAGGAAATAGGTTGAAAGTTGAAAAAATGAAAAAAAGGTTAAGAATGGCAGATTTGTGACTAAAATGGGCTGCAATCGGCAAAAATGGGTTAAACATTGTTAAAAAGTCACAAGAAGTGGCTTAAATGGGTTAATAGTGGAATCAGTGGCACAAGAAGGTAAAATGGCGAATATATGCCAAAAGGGGGCAAATAAAGAGTGGCTTAAATGGTTTAAAAAGGCTGAAAGTGGCTTGAAGCTGCTAAGAGAGGCAAAAAAAAAATGGCTTAAAGATATTTACATTTTTTTGAACATGGCAAAAATTGGTTGAATTTGACTAGAAGTAGTAGCAATAGGAACAAATGGCAAAAAGTTGCTTAAATTGATTAAATGTGGAAAGAAAATGATTTTTAAAAAATTGGCTGTAAGTGGGGAAAAAGTGTCAGTTTAAAGATGGCACAAAAGCGGTAATAACAGTTAAAAAGTGGTGAAAAGTGTCTTATGGGTTAATAGGTCATATTCCAAGTACACTTTCATTTAGGGCCATGAAGGGCACGAGAAATATATGGTTTCAACTAACATTTTTTCATCAAAAAAAGATGAAAATGTAATTGTCATTACGTGACACGTCAGTTGATATAAAATTCTTCTAAAGGAGATTTTTTTTTTTTTTGGAAACTCAATAGATGAAATGCACTTGAAAATGTCAGAGGGATTTCAACTGTACCGGCGTGTCCCCTTTTTATCTGCTTGAATTTGGCATGTTACCTTTAGAGTGACGTTAATTTAAAAACAAGTACATTTCTTATGTACATTAATATCGTTAGTCTTTATGTGTGTCAGCAGCTCAGAGACCACCTGAGCCCTCTGTGTGTCATTAGTAAACCTATTTCTTGCCTGAACTCAGCTCGCGCATCAACACTGTCCTGTGAGTAAACAATGGTCGTGTGGGTGAGTGTGTCAGCAGCGCTCCCTAGCTGCCTCCCCTCACTCCCCTCTGGATCTGCTCTCCTGGCGCCCTCCGCCACTCCTCCCCTCCTCTCCCTACGAAAACATTTTCGGGAAGAATAAAGTTTTTTCCCCCCTCTCACGGACCTGAACGCAGCCAGCCAGCCGTTACTCAGAGCCAAACCGTGGCCTAGCAGGAAGAACGGCTCGACTATGTGGAGAAAGAAGCGGGCACTTGGGGAATCCTTGGCTTGTCTCGTATTTCTTGTGACGCTCGTCGATGCTTATCGATGTAAGTGTTTGCGGTTTACACTTTGAACCCAGCGTAGTGGAGTAATTCACGGAATAGCTTGTTAGTAACTGTTTGAAAGAAGCTTTCAGCCTGGATGTGAACACGTTTCAGGACTTAAAAACTACATTGACAGCCGTTAACAGAAAGTATGAGGGGTTATGACTCCCGTCTCCACCGTGAAATTGTGTGGTCAATATGAGCAGCTTGTTGCCACCACAAAGGGTCATTTCTGGGAAATTACGGTTTCGCAATGACCCTTTTTCCAGGCCAATTCATAGCAGTTGTCTACTTTGTCCATCCAGGCTGCAGCTACATCAGCCATCTGTCATGGTGAAACAGAGGACTGAAATTCCTGCTGGGATCAGTCATGTGTTGTTCTAATGTAGCTGCATGTGCCTGCCTATATTAATCACATATGTGAGAGTAACCCTGAGGTAGTAATAACAGGACTCTGCTTGTTTTGGTTGCAAACATCAGATCAATTAAACGTGGATCCATGCAGTGTATTTGAATGAGTGAGTGATTTATGTGTCTGTCTCTCCAGTCCTGAGCCAAAGCAGAGCCTCCCAGTTCCTGAGCAGGCACAAGAGAGCCAACTCTCTGTTTGAGGAAAGGAAGCCGGGCAACCTGGAGAGGGAGTGCATAGAGGAACTGTGCAATAAGGAGGAGGCCAGAGAGATCTTTGAGAATGAGCCTGAGACGGTAAGAAAGGGGGCTGATATTAATCTCACTGATTAGCCACATCTTATCAGATTAGTGACAGCTGTGATGCTGAGACTAAAGAAATGAAGACAGAAAACTCAAAGATAAGCGAAAGAACTTGCAAGCAAGACATGATCCCGGGCTAAAGCCTTTTATGTGTTTTATTGTTTTGACCTATATGTTTAAGAAAAAAGCAAAAATACATCTCTTTTTCACAGATCACTGATGTAATTTAAAGTAATATTTATAAAGCCCCATTCATAAACAAAGAAATTCAGTGCTTTCTTGAATAAAACTGAACATTTTTAACATTTTAAGCCTTAAAGGACAGCACACTTGCAACAAAAGCATATGAAAATAAACTTAAATTGGGTATCTGTTTTTACAAAATTACAGTGTTATAGTGCTCTTTCTTTCCCAGCCAACTCTGATTCAACTGATGGTCTTGCCTAATTTCAATGGATTCCAACCCCAGATAGTCTCACTCAAGGATTTAGTCTCATGGTTTGCTCCATCTGTGTTGGGCACAGCCCTAAGCTGCCCCAGAAGACCCTCGCAGGGGTCCTGTGCTGAAAAAATCCACTCAGTCTTCACCCTTTTACTCTTCTTCAGTTGTAGCTGAATTCTTTTGACATAACTTAATTTGTGTTTTACCCTACTTTTAGCACTTGATTTGATTTCACTAGTTCAAATGACTCTGTCGATTATATCAGCATTGGGTACACCTCCCTACCTCAATTCCTTCTTTTGGGGCTTTTGATGAATGCTTCATATTAAAACTCATTTTGTTGACTAGAATCTTTTCAGCTATAAACCAGTATTTGACACATCACCTTGTTGCATGCCTTCTCCTGTTTACATCCTGTTTTCTTTAGTATCAAACATGAATTGAAGCATTTTCTGTTGCCTACTGTTTTTTTTTTTTGTTTTTTTTTCAGGAATACTTCTATCCCAAATATGTTGGTGAGTTTGCAGATTTCATTGTCCTTGTACACATGTTGTGGTATCGACTTTGCTTTTCTCACGTTGTCTGATAAAACTTGTTTATCACAGCATGTCTGGGTTCACACCGTGTCGGCATACCCAGCCAGAACTCAGATTCTGCCATTCCATCCGACCTTCGTACCTGTGTGACAGGTGAGAGGCTTTTACTGAAAAGTCAGTGGTTATGGTTCAGCCTTTAGAGATCATAAATGCACCTATGGAATTCTTCATCCCTTGCTTGATTAACATCTTGTTTGTAGAAATCAGCAATCAGTGTACGCCGTATCCGTGCTACAAGGAGGGCTCAGAGCGCTGTGAGGATGGTCAGGCCTCCTTCACATGTGTGTGTAAGCCTGGATGGAAGGGGCCGCGCTGTGAGGATGGTGAGCTCTAATACATTTATTAAGATTAAAATGTTTTAGTCCAATCACAAATAAAAACTAGTGACACTCAATGACTTATGTCTAGCATCCCACATAGGTTTTGAATGCTTTGAATTAATTCAACTGGACTATTGTATGTCACCTTCTGATATGGCTGAACTCCCTGCTGATATAAATTTCATTTGATCCATAACTCTTAAGATATCGACGAGTGTTTGGATCCTGAATTTCCAGCTGGATGTAACCAAAAATGTAAAAACTTCCCCGGCAGTTTCCACTGTATGTGTGAAGAGGGCTACTTCATCACTGACAAGATTAACTGCGTGGGTAAGATGCTGATGACAGTTATATTCCTTAATAATGCAATGTCACACGAGAGGGAGGGATGTTGCTTTTAGACAACAGCTCTACAAGCATAAAACAGCAGTACAGAGCCAAATTTGATGCCTTTTTTCTCAACCATCTCAACTTTTTATGCATCATTACTGGAACTTTATTATTGCCAGGCAACCCTAAACATCCGCCTGCACTCAGCCATATTGTTTATATCCGTGGTTAATACAGACTAGCTCATTTATATTATGTACATTTTAACAGACTCTTTTAAACTAATAAATAAAGTGTCTGCTGTACGTATGGTAGACTGCATCCTGGCACTTCAGGTCCTCACTGAGTGCTTTCGGGAATTCAGTAGAGGGTTGCTTCCAGCCTTTGTTGACATCCGGAAAGCGTTCAACTCAGTGAGTAGAGATGCCCTCTGGAGTATTCTGGAGCTCTGCACATCCAGCTGATATCTGCCCTATATTCTGGTTCAGAGAGTGCTTTGTATGGACTGGATAATGGGGCGGGTAACAGGGGCAGCGATCTGTGTAGTATCATTTGGCGATGTCCGAAATACTGATCTGGAATCGCTGATCACCAAATCTGTGTCTGAAAATGTTGAGAGTATGGAAGTTGTAGAGCAGTTCCCCTACCTTGGCAGAATACTCCATTGATCTGCTGACTGCAAGGCTGAGATCAACCACAGACTTAGACAGTGTGGCGTCCCACTGTCCCTCTATCTGAGCATGCATATGAAGGTCGGGGTCTTGCGGTCCTTGGTCCTTCCAGTCTTACTATACTCTTGTGGGGCCTGGGCACTGGCTGATGGCTGGGAAAGCAGCTGGGTTCTTTTTTGATGGCTTCTCTTAAGTGCATCTTTGGGTACCTTTGGTGGGGCCGTGCATCTAATGCTGATGTGTTGGATGAGAAGGGTCGGCTGTCTGATATGGGAATGGCAGCTGCGCTTTTACGGGCTCCTGGCGTGCTTTCCGGGGCCTCTTCCACCTGACTGCATACTCGGTGCCCAGGACATGGTGGGTTGGTCCAGACAACTGGGCTGTCTATGTGTGTCATGGAGGGGGCAGCTTGGAAGATACCTGGAGAGATGGGGCATGGGCCTGGAGGATGGCCATCAGGATGCCAGAGCAGTACAGGACCAAGTTTGACGCAGCAGAGTGCCAAACCAGCATATGCTACCATGCCTGACAAACTGTTGGCAATTTGAGTTTCTCTAGGGTTGATAAGAAGGAATACTTTAAAGTTTATTTACATTTTAAAGGATTGCAGATCTAGTTCATGTAAAGTTTAGCACCCCATAGTCAGCTTTATCATCCATCCATTTTCTAGACTGCTTATCCCGTTGTGGGTCACGGGGGGGCTGGAGCCTATCCAAGCTGTCACTGGGCAGGAGGCGGGATACACCCTGGACTGGTCGCCAGTCACTCACAGGGCTGGCATAAAGAGACAGACAACCAGGCACACTCAAATTCACACCTACGGCCAATTTAGAGTCACCAGTTAACCTAATGAGCATGTTTTTGGTGGTGGGAGGAAGTGGGAGTACCCAGAGAGAACCCACGCATGCACATGGAGAACATGCAAACTGAAAGGTCCTGACCGGGAAACAAACCAGGGACCCTCTTGCTGTGAGGCAACAGCGCTAATCCCTGCGCCACCATGCAGCCCCACCTTTATCATATATAATGTTATTTCCAACAAGAAAATTGTGGCTAGAGAAAACTCAGAGTGGCTAGTAACTTTGGGAAACTACTAGCTACAGTGGGTGGTGAACAAAAAAGTAAATGTTAAGCCCTGATCGAGTATCAGTGCAGATACCAAGCTAAGTACTCATTCTGGTACTCATAAAACATTGCAGATAATATACTGGGTATCATTTTAAAGCATGATGTTAGCCTCTTATTAAGTCATGTCTCCAGTTTGGTGATATCTGAACATAAATGAGGATGACAGAAGTAGAGGAGAATAAATTATATTCATTGATAAATTGGCAAGAGATGGGATGAAGAACATATGATAAAAACAAAACAAACTTAAGGCTTTTTAAAAGAATATTTAATGTATTACTAAGTACTTATATTTGAACTGGGTTTCAGTGAGTACCCAAAAATCAGTACTTGTACTGGAAATATGTGTTATCAGTGCATCCCTATTTTTTGTCATTAAGCACTTGATTCATGTATATGTGGGCAGTTTAATGCTTTCCATCAGTGTGTGTATGTACGTACAAGTTAATGGCTTACATTACATATGTGAAGACATCGAGAAGGACATAAAGTGCTCCCAGGCAGCTGAGCAAACACTAATTCTATGCTGTGTATTATTCTTTGTTATAATGTCCTTTATATTTATCCATATGGACGAAGGAACGCTACGTACTGCAAAACAAAAACTCTGCCGTCCAGCTGTTGTCCTTGGGGTCTAAACCATTTGTTATTTCTCAGCTGACCTGAGGTGAACCCTTGTGAAAGAGAATGTGAAAAGCTTTTACTGCATGAAAAGATGGCCCATTATTTACACAGTAGATGGACCATCAGCCTCATATCTCTTATATTTCAGAGCTGTTTGAACCTGCTCCCAGTTTATACATGCTTGGATCTGTCCTATTTTGTGTGGGCAGTGCCCTCAATGTTTGTCTGTGAGTTTGTCGAATGCCTGTTAAGTACAAAGTCTTGACAAACATCAAAGTGAGTCAGTGTGGCACATTTGCTTATCCTTTTTTTGGTGTCAATGAGGCTCTAAAGGGAGCTAAATCTCATGATCGTTTCTGGTTTAAGGTTGTTCTTTCATTTATTTTGTAGTATTTCTTGATAACCCTTTGCTGTTTTAATGCCTTTGTATGTAAGCTTTGAGTATTGGCAAAGATCATGTATTTAATCTCCTGAGATCATTTAACTATTTCTACTTACGACTGCCTATTTTCCAGATATTGATGAATGCATCTTGTACCCAAGTATCTGTGCACAACCTGCCCAGTGTGTCAATACACCGGGCATGTACGAGTGCCAGTGTCCTGAAGGCTTCAAATATAACTTCACTTCCAAGACCTGCAATGGTGAGACTTCTCATTGTTGCCACATATTATAAGCACTAACAATTATTGCTATTATATTATAAGCACATACCTTAGCTGTAAAACACTATATACATCAATCATGTGCCTGATTTCCCCCTGATGTTGCAGATGTAGATGAGTGCGAGGCTGATGTGTGTGACGGGAAGTGCTTCAACACAGTGGGAAGCTATGCGTGTCACTGTGATGGCCGTGAGGGTCTTCGTTTGGCCGAGGATCATCGATACTGTGAGAGTATCCCTGTTTGTGTGGAGCTGTATGATTACAAACACCCTGAGATGCTTTACCTGGGGGAACAGTTTGCTGGTCTTCCAGTCATCTTCCTGCGCTTCCGTCTGCCGGAGAACACAAAGTGAGAGTCTGTCACACTCAAATGTACGATATCTAAACCTGTGAGATAGAGGTCAAAAGGTAAAAAAAAGTCCTGTTTGAATATGAAATGGCTGAATAAGTATATAATTTACAATCTTAATGAAGTATTTTAAAAAAAAAAAAAAGGAAAATTATTGTCAGTCTAACTGAAACAGAACTTTTAAAGGCATACAATATGTTAAACCATGTCCTAACAGCATGCGAGTGTCAGATATTACATTGCATCATGCAGCATTGCACACTTGCTGTCCACACTGGATCCATTAAATACTCAGTACTGAATTTTTAGTGCGATTTTGGAGAAACAGGAGTCTGGTGCTCTGTATTGACAGACTTTTGACGGCTGTGAGATGCCTAACATTTCCAACATGGATATGGAGGTTATTAATGCACAACAATTTCCGCTTTCACAAACAAGCTATAAGCCTCTATTGAGGGGAAAAAAGTGAAAGTAAACCAAAAAGATCTTTCTGTCCAACACTCCTGATGCATTGCCATCTCCTACTTTCCTTGTTCCTTGTCCATGTTAACATGAGCAAGGGAAATAGGAACAAGTTGACGGGGAAAATGTAGTGCCGTGTTGCACTTTATCACAATGCGTTGCATATGATCTGTCAGGATACGACAACAGGAATCAGTGTAACCAATCTGATTTTGTCACTGATGCTTCCGGTGTATGTACAAAATGTTTGGAGCTGTAAAGTTTGTTCAGGCTTTCACCTTTTGACATATAACTGGGTAGCTGGTCACAAACTTGAGTGAGCTAGTTAGCACGGCCAACCAGATGTAAGTGTTCTGCACATGTTCCACAGTGACTGCAATGGACTTTGACCCAGAAGTTCCATCCAGCTATCCATTTTCTACATCATCTATCCTGTTTCGGGTCGGAGCCTATCCCAGCTATCATTGGGCAAGAGGCAGGGTACACCCTGGAGTGGTTGGCCTAGAAGTTGATGAGCATAAATGCTTATTATAGCAGTCTGGTAGTCATCGGTTTCCAAATACCACCATAAGCTAAAAGGATAGCATGCATAGCATTTGTGCCAAAAGTAAATTGTAGGTTATGAATAAAATGTACAGAGCTTTAAAATTTGTTAATATCTTCACCATCAGACATGTACCAAGTCAACCTCTTAGTTACCTGTAAGCATGGTCAACTGGAAAGTGGTCCATAGTCACTTGCTTCGAGAGATTGATGCCGAGGGGCTAGTGGAGTTAGACGTACTGACTCCATTCCATTAATTTATTCTCCTGCTGTGAATGTATACTGGGACAAGCACAGTAGTCGACAGCAGTAATTGCCTAATCAAACCATAGCTGTGGCTCAACTTAACTATGCATGTAATTGTACTGACAGTAAATATTCAAAAAAAGAAAAAAAAACAGAGGCATGATTTTTACATCTACTACTCTTATGCCATAACAAAATGGATAGAACTTGCAAATGCTTGGGGTAAAGCTGTTCACAAATTGGTAAATTGTGAAATATATCGTTTGAATGCTAATGCTGAAGAAAAGGGGCCTGGAATAATACATGGCAGTGTGAATTAATAATTAAATACCAGGAAAAAGTCCCCTTTGGCTCTGCCTCAGCAAAAGTCAAATGTTTTCTTTTTTACCTTTGTTTTTGAAAGGACAGCTGAAGAGATAAGAAATATGGGGAGAGAGAGTGGGGGGAAGACATGCACTAAACAGCGCCAGGAATAGGATTTGATACTGCTACCAATGCATTGAGGACTATAGCCTCTGCATTTGAGCACCTGCTCTACCCAATGAACTGGTGTCCAAGTCAGAAGTATTTTATAATAGAATAGAAGTATTCTAGTATATTTTATATAGTAGTATTTCTGAATATATGTAAGCGAAGAAATATAGAATTCATTAGGAAAATCAGACTTTAGATTTGAAATGTATTCAGAAAAGCAGTTCCTAACAAATTTCTTGATTAGACCGTTAAATCAAGTGATTGCATTTTGCCTGAGAAAGAGTAAACAGTCCTTGTTTGTGGTGTTTATCACTCTTAACAAAACACACGAGCTTCATTCTATTGTCATAACAGGCTTTCTGTCAGCTACAATTCAAACTCCCGTTGCCTTCTTGTGATGGAACCACCGTGATACGTGCATGTTAAGAAAACAAAAATATGCTATTCATGCAGCAATCTATAACACATAACATCTGTCTTTCTATTTCTGGCTCTCAGGTTTGCAGCAGAATTTGACTTTCGTACATTTGACCCAGAAGGAGTCGTGCTGTATGCTGAGTCATCCCAGGACTCGTGGTTCATGCTGGGGCTGAGAGGAGGTCGCATTGAGGTCCAGTTCAAAAACCAGCATACATTCAAGGTCACCAGTGGAGGAAAAATTATCAATGACGGTCAATGGCATGTGGTAAGAAGAGTCTAGAGTACACTATGTCCCTACACATACACAACTTGTTGCCCTATAGCTATCTTAATTGGTAATCAATAAAAACGAATTAATGGAAGTAGAGTGTGTCTGGTAATAAAGTGCTCTAATCTGGAGTGCTTGATCTGGAGCTCACTCTTTGTAGTTAGACTGTGTCACTCACTGCAGTATGTGTAATCTGCAGATTTCTGTGGATGAACTGGAGAGCAGCATCAGCGTGAAGATCAGCAAAGAAGCTGTGATGAGCATCAACAGCCCTGAGAGTCTCTTCACCTCAGTGAATGGCAAACTAGAAACCAAGGTTTACATCGCTGGTCTGCCAAACCGCACCGATAACCTTGTCAAAGCTGTAAGCACGGCTGCTCAATAAATGGAAATTCTGTTGCTGTGACTACATACAGTATAGTAGATGAATGAGAATCACCTTTGTAAAATTCAGGGTTAATATAAGGACAGCTTTCTTCCATTGTTTTGTCCCCATGCACCCATTAGATCAATCCCCGCCTCGATGGTTGCATCCGGGGCTGGAACTTAATGAACCAGGGGGCGTCTGGGGTAAAAGAGGTCATCCAAGAGAAGAAGAGTAAACACTGCTTTGTGTATGTGGAGCGAGGCTCTTTCTTTTCTGGGGCAGGACTTGCACAATTCAACATTGACTACAGTGAGTAAGTTATACTTTATACTTATGTATGCGGAAACATGGCCTTTGCTTTCATTCCTTAATTTTGTGTGCATTGAGCTGCCATAGGAACAGAGCTGCAGGATTAAATGCAGACTTGAGCATGCCTTTAAGGCAGCAACAAGAGTGTTACCAGACATGTCTGTGTTTTAGGGTGGGAGGTAAGTGAAGCATCTGGAGGAAACATGGACAAAAGGAATGTAATATTAAAAAAAGACAGGCTCTACTCAGCCTTAGTTGGTTTTCTACATAGACCTACTTTGCGTATAAATAAAGATTAGCACAAATCAAAAGATATAAATGAAAATGGTGCTCATAGAAGGGATTTTTTTCTACCAAGTTTATTCATGTTTCAGCGACTTAAATAATCATATTCCCTAATTTTCGTTTTTGTGTAATAAGTTGCCAGGGGGAAAGATACAGGTGTTATACATAGTATGCAGGTGGATGTAAAAAGTATACCTAAAGTCACAGGATACAACTGTCAGAGTTCTCATTTCCACCCTGACAGAGGAAATGTATTTGTGTCTGTGTCTGGGTGTTTTACCAGGTGATTCTGGGAGCTGGAACGTAGATGTAATAATGAACATACGCCCATCCAGCAGCACAGGCGTCCTCTTTGCTCTGGTCCAAAACAACACAGTCCCCCTGTCAGTCGCCGTCATAACACAAGGAGAAGAAGAGGCAGTAAGTTAATTCACTCAGCGTGTCTTCACACAAAGTGAATTTAAATGTGCATGATGAAACTTTGTGATGTTGTTGACCTTTATACTCCAGAATCTTCAAGTGTTCCTCGACGGCGTCTCTGTGGCTACACTCGACTCACTCATGTTGTGCTATCCTGACCGGCTAATGGTGCAACTGAATGTGACTCCCACAGAAATCAGGATCTTGGCCAACTCATCAACTGTCACCTACATAACGTCTGAGGCCCTGCAGAAGGCACTGGAGCGTCTAAACAACACCATGCAAAGCCCCGTCAGTACATTTGTAGGAGGAATACCAGGTCAGTTTCAGCAATAAGTTTAGAGCAGAGAAGTAACCTCTCTGAAGATGACTACTAGTGCAGTTTCCCTAATGTGACTTCCTGGTAATAATAGTTTTAATATGATCACCAAACAACCCTGATCTGGTCATTTGATTAAAATCAGGTGATTTCCGCCAGCAGGGATAAAAAAAAAAGTTCAACCAGACCTGAAATCCATGAAATCCTCTCCACTGTGCTGAAACAGCATAGCTGTTTTTATCTGCTGCTCTGAGCTCAATGCTGCTGTCTGGAGTTGAACTGGGGGGCTTCTGGGCTGAGACTTAATCAGGCACATGTTCCATCAACTGAGTTAAGCAAGCGTCTCTACAGTTTAAATTTTTGACCAGATGATGGTGCTAGATGAAAAGTTTAGAACTGACAATTCATCCTATGGAGGACAGAACTTTCTGTACTAAGTTTTAATGCAGGCGGTTCAAAACTTGCTGAGGCTAAAGAAAAACCAGGGGCTCGCATAAAGGTACAGTGTGTAATATTTAGCTTAGTAGCATTTTTCGGAACAAACTTGGCAAAAATGTAACAGAATAATTACAAGTAGGCCTATCTAAGTCAGTTTATATATATATATATATATATATATATATAATTTTAATTGTTTGGTCACATCTGTGGTACTGTAGATGCAAAAATCCAAAATGCCGGGGCCCATGGAGGGCTAAATGAATAAAGGCCTTATTCTAATGGCTTCTAAAAAATGTTTATATTGCTAATATAAGGCTTACTTATAAATATTTTGTTCCATTTTTACCAGGTTTGCATTGCTAAATGCTACAAGGATAAATATTACATACTGCACCTTTAAGTCATATACCAAATTTATGATACAGAGCAAACATATTTCATTAAACTTAGTAAGTTGAGGCCCACTGAGGGCCAGGAGCTGAAAATGAGCAGAATTTATGAATTTTTTGTGCAATACATCAGTTTCATGCTCTGCATTAAAATTTGTTGAATTGCATTACCCTTTTAAAATGAAAGAAAGTCAAATTCAGTTTTTAAAAAACACATTTTTAGAAACCCTGACTTTTTGTATAAGGAGTAATAAAAATTTGAAATTAAATACTGAAGTTGTCGAGGTATTTTAGACCAAAACCAAGGTGATTTAATACAAATGGCTTGATGTCAGGCAATGTAGTCCTTCAGCATCACTGATAACATGACCTTAAAATGACATCAGAAGTTACTTTTCCTTGCTTTGCACAGTAAAACTTGCTTTCTGAATTAAGGATGCAAGATATTAGATTTTTACCGACATACCAAACTCATTTTAGCCAATATAGATAACACATACTTACATGTACATACCTCTTTTATTGTAAAGAACACCAAGTCTCCTGCACCACAGTTAAGCTGTTTGTCCTATTGCGTGAGTCTATTTGTCTGTATTTAGAAATAGACATAAAACAGTACAAACAAAATTTAATTCTGCCATAAATAATAAATGGCTTCTTTTGTAAATTTAGACATTCAGAAATGAAAAGTGAAGAATGTCTTTGTTTAACATGCATTATATGCAAAATGCATTTTTAACACCAAGCCAAATCCTGCCTCAGCACTATATTGACAGTAAGCTCTATAATGCACAAAGTAAGAAGTTTCCTTTTTAAAATAATAAAAAAAAAATGAAAGAAATAAAAATAACAAATGAGGATAACAAATACAGACTTCAGCTGAGGTGGGGCTGTTGGTTCTGCTTTAAAGTCTAAATTATTCATGCTTTCTGTCAATACAGGTAGTCAACTGTTTAAGCCATTATCAGCCGATATTGTTATCCTGTTGTTAATATGGTGCATCCTTTGATTAAAGAACAAGTTGAAATATTGGACTTTTGAGTGGCTGCAGCTGTTGTGAAGATATTACCTCTTAACTGGAAGAGAGCTCTTGGAATCACAAGTCGATGTGTCCTTGGACAAGGCACAAACCAAATAGCTTCCACAGCTGTGTCAGTGACATGACCATGAATGGGCTAAGTCATTTCTGATAGCAGCCTCTGTCATCGGTGTGTGAATGGGTGAGTGGGACCTGTAGTTTAAGTATTTAGCCATCTATAGAAGCTCATTTACCATCTTCTAAATACATTAATTCAGTATAATTCAGGCACTTTTATGCCTTTGGAGGCTGTAACAAAGGTGTGCTGGGGAGAAGATAGTGTTAGTGTATAACTCTCGAACAAGCAAAGACAGAACAATGATCTGAATCTGCATGTTTGGGTGTATGTTTATGAGAAGCTCTTGCTGTGTCTTGTGTTTTAATAATGCCATTATTTAAAAAAACACTTGGACACCAAAACTACACTACTGGGATGTACTGACGTAAGGACATCAGTATGACAGCTGAACTGAATTACGTTACAGTGCTATTTCAGTAGTGAAATCTTTTAAAGGTATCTTGTTTGATATAAAGAACTTGTAACTTCATTCAATAAATTCTGACTCACCTCCATTCTGGCTAAAATGTGACGATTTATCTATTGACTGAAACTACACAACAGAAAGTTCACTGGCTTCTAGTGAGCTTAAGAGTTCAAATACAAGGAGGGGAAAGCTCCATCGTGTATTTAGGAAATGTCCTCCCCAGATAATATCATGATGCTGCTTGAGACAAGTCATGAAAGGTTGCTGTCTAAGGTCAAGAATATGAAGACTTCCTGTCAGTGATCTTAAACTTAAGATTAATTTGTTATTTTGATTACAGTGTCACTTTTTCTTTGTCTCTAATCATCTCTCCCTTTTGCTCTCACTTTAGACTATGTCCCATTACCCTCCACCCCTGTGTCAGCGTTTTACCACGGCTGCATGGACGTCACTATCAGCGGCCAGCAGCTGGACTTTGACGAGGCCCTCTTCAAACATAACAGCATTAAGTCTCATTCCTGTCCTCCTGTTTCTGCCCCCGAGAGCCACCCTGAGGCAGCAGATCTGCAAAGAAAGTGACTCTAATTAAAAAGCCATCACACTGAAAAGACATCACAGGAGAACACATCCCACTGCGACCACTTCTTGGGATATTTTGGAAAGACAGAAGATTAGATGGAGCGATGGGAATGAAGCGAGGAGGGAGGATAGATATAGATCTTAATAGTCGTTTTTGTCGACTTTCTGTGATGGGTTGGTTTCTGAAGTGTCACATGCTTTTATCATACAGTATTATTGTTCCCATCATGGGAGTCTGTTTTTTAATTAGTGAAGCACAACGAAAGCTGACTTGTCAGTGAGCTTGTCAAAAGCTGGATGGGTTGATGACGTAGTTGTAGCATTTTGTTGCAATGAAATAAATGCTTTGTAGCAAACATTTAAAAAGAGCTGAGCTCTATAGCACACATTCCCTGTTTTGAATAAGAGATGGTTTTTGTTTATGTAGAAAAAAATGAACAAATGGTCGGTGTTGACCAGGCTTTGGGACCACCTGCATCTTAATCCCTATTGCTGAATCATGGTACTATCTCTGAATCCTGTTCACTGTGGCTGTTGGTGGATTGGCGCTGAAAATAACAGACAAGAAAGCTGAGGCTTAGTTTCCAGATCTGTTGTATTTTCTTGTTTGTAACACAATCTCTTTTCAAGGTCAGTCTCTCAAGTATAGCAGTGGTTAAACAACTTTTTAAGCACATTTTGTCATTGCCAGAGCCACTATAGTTTTCAACAGATGTTAACACTTCGCAGTATAGAAAGTCTGGTCCAAGGACAGTCGACAGCTTGTGTTTTTCTTTTGTTTTTGCTGGATTCTCCTTCTTGCCCCATGTTCAGGATTCATCTTGTATATAAAACAAGCCATCTTTAATATATAACTTAAATGTAGTTTTTCAGTGTTGTCTTTGTTGTATGTTGTTTTATTAAAATTGGTCAGAGCAGCCTTTGAAAAATAGTTTTGAAATTTGTCATTGCACTTATCTTCTTTTTTGAGGTATTAGAAAACAAAACTTGGCATCATGACTTTTCCCCTCTAATCTCTGGTGCTGCTAAGTCCTTGGTGACACAACAAACATTAAAAGCAGTTATTAACAAAATACAAGGTGTGTTTGACTCCAAAGTTAGTTTATTTCTCATTCATTTGGAGCTGCAGTTCCCAAACTTTTTCTGCAGGGCCCCTCTTTGACAGATCAAAACATTTTCAAGTCTCCCCATCCATCATCAGGCATATCATCACACAACATATATTGATATACATTAAAAAAATCACTGAGGCAGGATGTGGCAGGAGTGTGACACTCTCTTTAGTATCAATCATTACACTGGAAAGGTGAGGGTGGATTCATTTTTGGTCCTACATTAAGGCTAACTGCAAGTCCTCTCGCAACATTTACCAATGCTTTGCTCACAATGCAATATGGTGTGCATTGATTTTATTTAGCCATACCAAATCCTCCAATCATAGCTTTGGCCCCTACCTGTAAGCAGGTTTCACTTTGCAAAGCACTGATTTATAGTACCTTTAAAACCAATCAGTCCAGTTTAGTTCAGTACAATTTGGCAAGATAAACCCCTAGTCTTGCTTCCTTTTCCACAGCCAACTCCACTCTTTCTCAGCTTTGACAGTGAAAACTCAAATACCTTCATACTCTACCAGACTGTAATGGCCTGATTGGTGGAAACAGCTGTAGAGGTTTTAAGAAGATTAAGGAAGTAGCAGGGAATTGCAACATTATGCTCCATTGTGTCACTTTAGCCCGAGAGGTTGAAATCATAATTGTCATTGATTTGAGCTTGTACTTCACATGATACAAACTGATCAGATTTTATTTGTGTTATCATGGCTGTGAAGCTTTGAAACATATTTTGTCAACAAATCAGTTGATTTCAGTCATTTGGAACAACATTTGCACTTATGTAAAAGGTCATTTTACATGCGCATTACATGTGCATACAGTATCTTCTGACTAACCCCCCCCCCCCATATTTCAAGATGTGACACACTTAAGCTTACAGGCAAAGATACTCAAGAGAATTCTGAGGAAAAGCAAGTGGAACAGAAAGAGAAAGGATATTTTTACCAGGAAAAACTCTAAAAACAGACGTTAGGTCAAACAAGATCAAGAAAACTAAACAGAAAGAAAAACTACCGGGAAACAGAAGAATTTGTGAGTTGGGTAAGTACTGACTTTACAACAATAGTCGTAAAGACAATAAGCAAGAGGTCCTTAGAATCAAAAAGAGAGTTTACCAATGTATTTTTTACTTATACATTGAAACTGCAGTAAAATATTTCAGCGTACATACGGGAATCTAGGTAGCATAGGTCATATTAGTATTAACTAATGACAAAGTGAGATTAGATTTCTACACAGTAATGTCAAACTAAAATATGTAATGTAAAATAAGTGACTGCATAAATATTCACTTCCTGTAAAGTGACTGACCTAATTTAACAGAGGTCCAGCCAACTGGTGCTAGTAGTCTCAAAATTAGTGAAGTGGGGATCACCTGAGTGTAGCGAATGTGCCTCTAGTGATTGTTGTATAAAGACACCTGTGTCTGGAAGGTCCAGTCACTGGTTAATCAGTATTCCTGGCAACCATTACACCATGAACACACAAAAACACTTCAAGCAACTAATAGAAAAAGCTATTGAAAGGTACAAGTCAGGGTTATGGGTACACAAACATTCCATGGCACTGGACATCCCCTTGAGTTACATCCATCGTCAAGAAATGGAAGGAATATGGCGCATGCATAAATCTGCCTAGCTCACGTCGCCCTCACAAACTGAGTGACTGGCAAGTAGAAGACTAGTGAGAGAGAGACACCTATTACTACTCTGAGGGAGTTACAAGCTTCAGCAGCTGAGATGGGAGAAACATACAACCACTGTTGGCTGGGTAATTCACCACTCAAAGCTTAATGGGAGAGTGGAAGAAAGTTCTTTGGTCTGATGAGACCAAACTGGTGCTTTTTGGCCATCAGATAAGACACTTTGTTGGCAGACAACAAACACTGCACATCTCCACAAATGCCATCCCCACTGTGAAACCTGGTGGTGGCAGCATCATGCCGTGGGGATGCTCTTAGCACCCAGTCCTTAAAGGGATACATCAACATTTTGGCAAATTTGCCCATAGCCATAACCCGTATAGTCTTAGTAATAGGTTCGTTACCTTTAGTTGTCCGTGCAAGCTATTTTTAGATCGGCACTACCGAGTTCGGAGCTACTGTGTCAACTCAATGGAGTCTTATGGCTTTCCCTCATCAAACTCATCAAATACACAATCCAACGACTCCAAAACACACTTGGGGACAAGTTGTGACCTACACATTCACCACGCTATGAAATAATCATGGACCATTACGAGATGAAGATGTTTTAAACTAAATGCAAAGCCGAAACTACCAAGTAACTACGGCACTGCCACAGGAGCACACTGTGTCACTCCGCCCAGTGGTTTACTCAGAAAGTAGTTGCGAGTATTTGCTTCATGTGTCATAATGTTACATAATCATATGTTATTATTTCATAGCGTAGTGAATGTGCAGGTCACAACTTGTCCACGAGACCATTTTGGAGTTGTTGGATTGTGTATTTGATGAGTTTGATGAGGGAAAGCCGGAATACCGTAAGACTCCATTGAGTTGGCACTCCAGCTCCGAACTCGGCTAAAAATAGCTTGCTCCCTTTAAAGGCTTACAAAGGTATAGGGTAAAATGTATATGGCAAAATATAGGAAATTTCTAGAGGACAATCTTAAGATAAGACTTTATTGTCTGATTGCTCAGGCTGTTCATGCCTGATACCCGTGTGACCTGACAGAGCTTGAGCAGGTTTTCAAAGAGGAATGGAGTAAAATTGCAGCATCCAGATGTGCAAGCCTGATTGAGACCTACCCACACAGACTCAGTGTTGTGATTGTAGCCTAAGGTATATCTACCAATTTCTTACTTGAAGGGGGTGAATATTTATGCAGTCACTTATTTCACCTAACACATTTTTATTTAATTGACATTACCTAGGAGAAATCTGTTTTCATTTTTACATTTAAGGGGTTTCTTTTGCAAAAAAAAACAAAAAAACAAAAAAAAAACAAAGCCAAATCATATTTGCCATGGTTGATTTAGAAGATCAGTGAAAGGGTAAAACATTCAAGAGGTTAACACATTTTTTGGGCACTGTATCTATTATTCTTATTCGTCTAATCTAGATTTATTAATCATTCACTACTTACTTTAATTCATTTAGATGCTTCACTATACTAATAATGCCACCAAATCAAAAGATTATTCAACAATTTAACTTGAGAGAAAGTACTTCTTAACTTTTTACAACTTCAAAAATTTACCACTAAGGCTAGGTAAATCACTATTATATTTTTTAAAAATTATAATGATTAAAGCCTACCGTTGAATACTTAGCTTTAATTTCCCTCCAGTGTGATACTTGGAGCACACACACACATAGTGGAGGAGGGAGGGGAGGGATGAAGGAGAGGTGTCTGAAGGGCTGCATCGGTACAAACTCTAGCCTGCACTTTTCAGAGCTACACCCCCTCCTGAAGCAGCAAGAGGCTTGCAGTCTTTCTCTCCGCAGAGTGGATACTACAGTCCGGACAGAGATACACGCGAGAAGGGTCAAAAATAAAGTGCAGACCGCAATGGGGACGAGCTGAGCCGCAGGAAAAAGGATAACGAACGCTTAATTTGCCCGTATGGCGTACAATATGCGGGGATAACGCACGACAGTTTTAGCACGCGACGCTCCGCGGCAGTGATTTTAGATCAAAAGACGTAAACGACCAGCGGTCGGAAGTACCTGAGAAATACCTGCAGTGTTTCGCTGAAACGTTAGCCTCGACTTGGTGCAAACAGCAGTGACATTGAAAGATTGGGGGAGACAGAGAGGAGAAAGTTTATAAAGCTTGGCGCAGACACAGCGGTTAAACAATGCGGTTGACCCCGACAAAGTCCCTTTCATCAGCAGCCCTGCTAATCCTGCTGGTTGTCCGCTGGTCCGACAGCAGTAAGTAAACAGTTACATGCTAGGTGGCTAGCTAGCCCGCTAAGTCCCCTTTGACATTTGTGTTCAAGCTGGTGATGATACATGCCCCAACGTCATTAACGGTTCTTAAACGGCTGATATTTCGCAACCGCTCCTTAAGTGTTTTGTTTTTAAGTAACCCAAATGTTGCAAAACAAAAATATTTGACCTTCTATTGCTCTTGTGTATTAATTAACGCATTCCTCTAAGTGTCTTACCTCTTTTTTATAG
This sequence comes from Cheilinus undulatus, assembly GCF_018320785.1. Taxonomy (NCBI): domain Eukaryota; kingdom Metazoa; phylum Chordata; class Actinopteri; order Labriformes; family Labridae; genus Cheilinus; species Cheilinus undulatus. Next base: position 41,521,430 of record NC_054865.1, on the reverse strand, counting down.
TTTCACTGTCTCACCAAGAGGCAAACCAGTTTCTGAGCAGACACCGGAGAGCAAATCAAGTTTTTGAGGAGACGAAGCAAGGGCACTTGGAGAGGGAATGTGTTGAAGAGAAGTGCACCAAAGAGGAGGCCAGAGAAGTGTTTGAAAACGACCCAGAGACCGTGAGTATACCATATATCGTGACACCTAACTATAGTAAAAAGTTTTATTTTTTAGTCAAGATTGCGTGCAGGTTTCTCCATTTTAAAGCAATGCTACACCACACCTTCATGTGGCATCCTGTCCATTAAGATAACAGAGAATGCCAGTCCATACATAGTTAAAATATACTGTTTGTTTCTCCAGCACTGCAGTTTAACCAAAAACCTAAAGCTGCAAAGTCTGTTGTTTACATCATGTTCATACTGACTGCAGCTTGATGATGGTAATGTACCAGTAGACTAATGATTCACTGTCTGGGCTGTCGGTGTTCATGCTCCAATAAGTCCAAAACACTGATTGCTGTCAGAACACATACAGTAATACTCCCATGTCAAAAACTTGGCCTCTTTTCCTTTTGTTTATTTCTGTGACAGACTGAATCATTGTGACTAAGCTCAGGTTTGTGAAATTCAGTTGAAGCTTTTCTTTTCCCATAACTTGCACACAGCCACTTGTGGGTCTTCTTTTTTAGGTTTCATTAGTTGTTCGTTTTCTTCCATCAGCCAACCCACAGCCAGACTCTAGGTCTTTCAAATATATGAAACACCTGGATGTCTTCTCTTGTCTCCATTTGGACATCTGTATTGCAATATGTGCCTCCTCTTAAACATACATGTGATTCTGATTGGACTCTTTGGGAGCTGATTAGCAGTTTCCCGTCAGAGAGGGAGCATGTGGTAAGTTGCGTGTTTCATTGAACACAGCAGTGCACACGACGTCACTAATCTGCATTTATGCTCCCGCCCACCTTTTCCATTTGGTGTTTACCAACAAACAAACTGAAACACTGTGTGTGCTCAGAAACATTTAGCAGCGATTAGTTTCTAGTCTGCATTCATATATGTGCAGATTAACCTTTCCATCCATGTCACCAAATAAGCCTATTGTTTATGCAAAAAAACAGAGGTATAAATAATGCAACGTGTCAGAAAACGTGCAGCTTCAGTTTGAGAGTGTCTTGCAAAACTATCAAAAGAAATCGATCTGGAGTGTGTTGCATTTGCGTATGAGAATACTGCTAAGGTATAATACAGTGGGTCATTTTCAGTGCAGACTGTGACCCGGCCCCTTAGAAATATCAGCAACAAGTGCTTCCTATCATTGTTTATTGTTTTCTTTTTATATTTGCAGTAATGCTGCTTGATTTATAATGGAGTGAAGTGTTAGCAATGTGTCTCTAATTCTATTCTTTTTAACGATTTCTCTTATTTAAGAAGTTTTAGTGTTGGGAATCCTGTTGGAAACAGAGAATTAGGCAATCGATGACTCAGTGATTACTTGTAAGATTAGCCAAATGGAGAGACATCATGACAGCCCTGGGAGGGAGGATTAAAGGGAGACTGAGCTGGGTTCAGAGACTTTAGCGGAAAAGGTGAAGTCAGGTGATGGCCCTTCAAGTTGCGTTTTAATCAGCTGGATGAACACCACCAGCACAAAAGCATTTTTTAAGATTGAACTTTTATTTCATGCCGTGCTACAAAGCTGCTGTCTCATTCATAGCTGCATTATTCATTCTCAAAGTGCTTGTCTCTGACTCTGCATTTCCTTCTGCTGCGGCTTCCTGGCTCTGCAGAGAAGAGAGAGTGGGGTGTCCCTTGATACTTGTGATAATCCTTGGAATCACGCAATCACACCAACTTTTTGGTCTCTTGCTTGTCAGGTGAACTTTGAAGTGAGAAAGATAGCCGATGAAAATGTTTCACATTTGAATATTATGTTAGTTTATGTATAGCCATAAACTAGCTCTGTCTGAGTTCTCACCACATGATCATCAATTTTTGCAAGATACTTTTCTTCACCTGCATGTGACTCCTGCTGCAGTTTCTGTGCCTCAGGTGCTAAACTTCCCAAAAAATTCTGACCCAAATGTGGAGAATTACTGCAGCCAGGAGGTGGGTGGGATGCTACTACTATCAGGAATGCAGAGAATTCTTAGGAAGCCTTTGGCAAAAGGGCGACACCCATTAGAGACAGATTAGAGTTATCATAATGTAATCTCTCTCTGGGTACTAACCACACACATTCTAACACACACAATGTCTAAGGCAAATTAATGATTGTTCGTAAATTACTTTGAACTCCTGTGAGCCTAGAAGCAAATCATAGATTATGTCAAGTATTGATAGAACCACCAAAGCATTTATCTGGATTATCTTTCTCTGTTTTGGGTTTTGTTTATATGACTATGTAACTTTATCCCTTTCTGTTTACATCTGTTCTCCCTAATTTAGGACTACTTCTATCCAAAGTATTTAGGTAAGAAATTATTTATGTCTGAAGCTTTTGACAAAAGAACCAATCATATTTTTGTAAACTGTAAAATCCTTTGATTTAATTTCATTGTTGTTTCTGTCTAGCGTGTGTGGAGAAGTTTGGTGATGCTGAAAGGAAGAAGCAGGATCTGATTACATGTGTCCACAGTAAGTTTCATACTTTATAATTTGTATTCTGACTAATTTTAGAGCTTGATGAAAGATTGTGTCGTTCTCACCCTTTCTGTCTGTTCACTGTTTTAGAAAATCTGTTATTACATGCAGAGAGAGGCAGACAGTTGTTGTGCAGGGCAGGACTGCACTGCAGCATCACTGCTCTGCATTGTGGTAGTAAAAAGGAACGATAATGAGCAGGTGCTGTGGATCTTTGGTCAGATTTCTTAGCGTGACACACCTAACCTTTGACTTTGAAGGGGAGTGAGTGTTTGGAATGTCTTTGTGAGCCCAGGTATCTATGAGCAACATTGCAGCACTCTGCTTTAGTGATGCTGCACATTGGTGAATGAGTGACACACCCCTTCAATCGTCACACACTAGCCCACTCGCACTCTCACTGGGTGGCTGCTGCAGCTCTTCAGTGACGTGGCAGAATGGTTTGACGTGAGTGGAGCACAGGATTTCTGCTGCATCAGGATACAGGGAGCGACCCGGCTTTGCTGCTATTGGCTGAGGAACCTCGAGGGGGGGTTTCCATGACTCAGCTGCAGCATCGTGGCATGGCAGCTCTTTTTTTTCTTTTTATCCGTCAGCACACCCTATCTCTCTCACCACCCCTTTCTTATCTCCCTTACTCAAATCTCTGCCCATCTGTCTCCTGCACTGCTTTTAGTGCAGATCATGAAATACCACACATTCCATTTATAAAACATTGCTGACATTTAGTGTGATAAACATGGCATGTTCGGGAAAGATGTGAGCTTCATATTTGCACATAGCAAAGCAAATTGTGTGTTGAGCTCAAAAGACAGTGTTTAGTCTCCTTCCTCTTGTCTGTTTCTCTTGATTGGTCAGCATTTTCCTGAAAGATAGTCATTTAAAATACATTTACCCATTCTCTAGTATGTGATAGGAATAGCTGCTGTTCTCTAAACTTGAGCGAGCTTTCCTAAATTGTTTTTTGTGTAGTCCACAAGGTGTGATTTATTAAATAAATTTAAGGTTTAATGTGCTGTTCAGGGGCCTCTAAAATTCTAGCAGAGGAAACAAGTTAGGCTCTTGCTACTAGCCCTGCTTGCTCACAGACCCCAACATATCACTAACAAGAAACTTTGGACAGATCGGTCTCAAATATTGCAGCAGCTCCAAAACTTTTTTTCTGCCAGCTCCCCTTGGGCACATCAAAATATTTTCAAACCCCCTAACCACCCCTCACCATACACATCAACCCATATACGAAAATAGATTCACACAGAAAAACCCATCTCACGTAGGTGAGATATGTTTAAAAAAAGGAAAAGGAAGGAGTTTGGCTGTCTGTTTGATAACCATTGTTATACAGGTAGTCTAACATTCTTGCCTGTTTTGGTTGTCGTAAAATTGGTGTAGATTCATTTCTAGCCTCAAAATTACCTGGAAGTCCTCTCCCAAAATTTGCTGTGCTTTGCCAGCACTCTTTTTATTAGGGATGCACAGATACATTGGTTTAACATTAGTATCAACCAGTATCAGCCTGGTTTATAAACATCAGCCAAATAATGTGGCATGAACAGATAAAAGTTCTGCTGTTTATCTGTTGTTTCCAGAAGGGCTGGGCAATTAATCGCAAATAAGATTAAATCGCAGTATGACCTGCTGCAATTCTCAAATCGCAGTGGTTGCAATATTTCTTGAACTTGAAATGTGTCAAAATACCTGTTTAATAAATCAATTTTTTTTGCAGCAGAGATTTTATGCACACTATGCAAACATTCAAGTGTCAATTTTTCATAATGGTTTACAAAAATCCTCCTTTTTGTGTTTTATGTTTTTATGTTTATGTTTTTTCTTAATCAAAATGAGTGACACAAAAATGATAATGCCCTTAAACAAAGAAAATGACATCACATTTGCAACACGAGCAAAATAATTTCTATCTAAAACTGAGGAAGACTAGTGTTACTACACGAAAGTCATACCCTAGCTGCGATCAGCTGGTAGCCAGCCTCATCTCCCCCACCCCAGCCACCTCCTTTATACCTTAAAGTTTGTTGCACCCCCATATTCAGATTCATGCTAACATGGATTAATTGCTTCTGAAATAATTTGATTGTTTTCAATACACATGGTCTTATTTATGGAATTATTTATTGCTTGAATTTGTCAAAAAATCCCAAGATTAACCCAAGAATGATTGCATATTAAATCACAATCACAATTTTTGGGAAAAAAATCGCAGTTACATTATTTTTGCAAATTGTTCAGCCTTAGTTTCCTGTCAATTTTATCCTGGTATCTGGTATACCTAGCTGCCAATTCAAATAAGAGTTTATAACTGGGCAGAAAAAGTGACCGGTTAGACAAACTCTGCTCTGCTTTCAAGGTCAAAAGTTGAGGAAATGTTGGCACACTAGTGATGGAAAAAAACATTAATGTCGACATCGGCTAAATTGCTATGTTGGAAATGGGTATTGGTACTTGCCCTACTTTTGGAAGTTGGTGCATCTGTGGTTTTAATTTTGCTTTGCTTAGCCCTTTTGCTTAGTCTCTTTTTCATATCAAAACTAAATAGTTCCCTATGATCAACTATGGCATTTTATATCATTTCATATGCAAAAAAAATATCAATGAGTTGCCACTGCCACTGGTATTAACTAAAGGTAGATAAAAACGATTTGATGTTGCTGTGAGAAGGGAATCATCCTCTTTTATTTCTATGTTGCTACAGACATATTTCTTTAAGTTGGATGCACCGCACATTTATTCAAAGCATCATAGTAGCTCACTGGTACCAGTTTTCTTGAGATAACAGGCATTTTATTTTCTTGTCTCAAACTTGATTAATCTAAACTTAGAACAAAAAGTAAGGAAATTTGTGTTTGGTACATTATTTCTTTGTTGTAACAATGCTTCTTGGTAATAAATCTTATACCGTTGGAAAGCCTGTTTATTACCCTTTAAAATGGTGCTGCATTTGTAAGGAACATGCATTTGTGGGATGAGCAGCAGAGCTGAGTGTGTGGGTTGCAGCCATGAAAAATGTGTCAAATCCTCTCTGCCAATGCCAAACAGCTTATTCTGCCATTGACTCTTGTTTGGCGTTTGGTAGATTGGATGATTGAAGTTTTAAGAAACAAGACATATTGACAATTTAACAAACAGGAGCCTTAGTAGCGTGTGGAAGAACCATACACAGCCACAACAGCCTGGCTCCTCCTCCTCATGCTGGTCACCAGCCTGGTCACACACTGCTGTGGGATGGCATCCCATTCTTCAACCAGCATTTGTGGCAAGTCAGCCAACATGGTTGTGTTGGTCACTCTGGCACAAACAGCACGCTCAAGCTGATCCCACAAGTGTTTAATGGGGTTGAGGTCAGGACTGCTGGCAGGCCATTCCATCCTCTCCTCTCAAATTCTGGAGGTAGTCTCTGATAAACCCCACTCTCTGGGGTCGAGCGTTGTCATCTTGGAGGATAGAGTTCTTGCTGACTGGGTGAGAAAGTGGTATTCTTGGGTTGTCATCTTCTTGAGATGCCCACTTCACTGCCTGTCTCTGACATTCCCCGTTATATGGAACTTGGCCTTCAGTTTGGAGATGGTACTAGGGTTCACTCCAAACAATGCCGCAACTTGGTTTTGTGGAACACCAGCTTGACGTTGCCCAACCGATGGGCCCTATCCTTATCAGTCAAACGTGGCATGCTGATTCTTGAAGCAGACATCTACTGACCACTGTAGCAGCGCCCATGCTCACAGGTGCTGCCAATCAGGCATCTGATTGGCAGCACCTGGGGCTACCAGAAGCTCAAAACAAGAGTTAATAGCAATGGCAAAATAGGCTGTTTAGCATTGGCAGAGAAGATTTGACACATTTTTCATGGATGCAACCCACACACTCAGCTCTGCTGCTCATCCCACAAATGCATGTTCCCTACAAATTTGGCATCATTTAAAAGGGTAATAAACAGGCTTTCCAGCGGTATAAGATTTATTACCAAGAAGCGCTGTTACAACAAAGAAACAATATACCAACACAAATTTCCTCACTTTTTGTTTTAAGTTTAGTTTGTTATCACTGTCTATTTAGATTATCACTGCTAGAGTCTGTAAACATCATTACTATTAGTTGGCAGTTTATTTTTATTGATAGAGTGAGCATGTTGTTATTGTAGATCAGCTTCACTGCTAAGTGATATGTGAAAAATGTTGATTTCTCTTAAAACAAATTTAAATTAAAGTATTATATGCACAGTTCAAACCAGCAGCCTGGTGTTCACATTTGAGCTTATCTCACTCCTGTTCTCCTCATTTTTCTCCTGACACTGTCCTTTTCTCTCTCTCTGCTCCAGCTAACATGTCTAGACTTGTTGAGCAGTCAAAAACACTGCTCAGGAAAGGAAACTGTGTGGAGGGAGAAAAGATTTGCACATGTGCTCACTAACACAAGCCTGCACTGAAAGGGAAAGCTCAAGTATTTTTTTCTGAGAGACAGATTGGCAAAAAGTACTGAGTTAAATATCGATTTGATCTTGTTTTTCTGTCAGCTAGAGGACAGGTATGCTGGCAAAGATGGAATTAGGGCATCTCTGACAGAAGCGCTGAGCCAGCATTAGTCTATTTATATTGAACTCCTGATATGCAGAACATAAGAGATGCCCTTCTGCTGTCTCATATCAGTGTATAGTTACACTAACTGCATTCATCCACTTAACAGACTCAATATTAAAGCTTTAACTACTCTACTTTGTCTGTGTCTGTCTGTCTCTGTGTTTTTTTCTCACACTACAAGATATTCCAGACCAGTGCTCTCCACCCCCCTGTAATCCCAGAGGTACGGTGCGCTGTGAGGACAAAAAGGGCGACTTCCTTTGTCACTGCTTCACAGGCTGGACTGGAGCCACTTGTGAGGAAGGTAAAATCATCTCTACGAGAAGTTGACACTTTTTGCACTGTCACTCAGTGTCATTCCAGCAAACAGATTTTAAAGTCACTCTGACCTTGCTTATGACAGCCAAGTCCCATCACAGCCACTGATAGAAAGATCTGGCTTCCCATCACTTTCAATAGTTACATACTTGTATTGTTTCCATGTTGTTTTTGGCCTTTCACCTCTGCTTCTTGCGCTACTGTTTCAATTTTATCTTACAGTCGCTGGCTTGCCTTTTAATATCCATCTGCTGCTGTTGTTAATGATGTGTTAATGGAGTGTCAGCACAATATGAACTGCATGTACAGGAATCTGTCTTTTTTAGAGGTCAAAGCTGGTTGCCGTTTATAGATGTGGGAAAATGCTTTCTTCTGAAACAAAAGTGAAAAGGATTCCACTTTTAGAAGAATGTAGCAAATATTAAGTGTTTAACAGGAACTGAAAAGCACACATAATATATATACATATACACACAATTCCAGTGAGAGAGGGAAACATGTTTCTCTGATTTATGGTAAGCCATCATTCCACACATTTCCACTGTGACTCATCCTGCCACCTGACTGTGAGAGGAAACCAAAACAGATTCAGTTTGACTCCGACCGAGCCTTTTCCACTTTGAGACCACACTCCTCCAAACACTCAGCTGCAGCACTCAGCTGCATTGACATAATCTGTTAGTTATTTGTCAGTCAGTAGACTATGAATACTAATTCATAGATTTTTTAAGTGAACTTTCTAAACTTTTTTCAACTTTCTTTCTTAAGAATATCAGACTTTCAAAGTGTGATTCTGTAGCAGTGGTGGAAATCTCAACACGAGCCAAATAGCATAATGCTGTACACAGCCCATGATGAACATTTTCCCTGTGCTCACGTTGACCGCACCACCCTCCTATTTGCAGATGTCGACGAGTGCACCAAGAGAAACGGAGGGTGTGACCATGAGTGCAACAACACCATGGGCAGTTACCGCTGCTCCTGTCACCAGGGCTACATGCTGGTGGGACGCCACATGTGCAATGGTAAGCCACAAAATATAGACGCTGATTGACTATTAACTGAAGTCATGCCAGTTGAACATAAAACACACTTGAAATATGTAATAATGAATTATTAATGCAGTCATTGCCTTTCATATTTGAGGATCTGAGAGTTTTTCTTGGTTGTGGTCCTTGTAGTGATCCAGTCTGTCTTGTTACATAAGTGTAATTGCTGGTTAGGAATAAATTATGACTCAACAAATAAGACAAACATTTGAGCCTTAAAGACCCTCTGAATTACAAGCCCATATAGAAATAACTACGAAATAAAAATATCTGTTTGCATTTTATCCATTGTAATAGAAAACAAAAAAATAGCTCTAAAGTGTAGATATTTCTTCAAGTTTTCTAGTTTTCTATACATTACACTGTAGAAAAGAAAATCTTTTGCTTTCACTTTTGATCAGCTTTGGGGAAAGTTCATTATGTTTTAATTCAAATGATCAAGGGGTTTGATTTTCCATTTCTGAAGTTGTTGATGACAATAATAAGCAAGGAACAAATAACCTCCTCAGATCTTATCTTTCCAGCTGAAACTGCACTCTTCTTGTTGCTTCTGTTGAATTTACTGACTACAGTTTGTCTCTTCTAGACGTGGACGAGTGCGAGGACCCAGGCGTTTGTGGAACAGCGCGGTGTGAGAATAAAGAGGGAAGCTACGAATGCTTGTGCAATGCCGGCTATTCCTATGACAATGAAACCAAAACCTGTGTCGGTAAGTGTGTGTATATGGAAATGCACAAACACACATCAGTTTCATGAGAACTGAGTGAGGAGCAGCTTTAGCCTCAGCAGGACTTGATGCAGCTGTGTTGTGAGGTCAGGAAAGGAATGCCAAGACATTTGGAGCAATTTTGTACAAGTAGGTGACAGGTCACGGTCTTGAAGCTTTTAGACTAAGTTCAGGAGTAAGATACACAGACTGAACATGTGATGCGTTTTATGGGCATTCTTATCAGTGAAGGATCTATATCATGTAAAATTTGTTCAGGGTGAGCAAATGAGTTCTTAATTGCTGTAATCAAGAACACTATCAGTACTACTACATTATTGACACCAAATCATCAAGTGGTTGTGGACATTACAGTATGCAAGAGCACAAGATGAACAAATGTAATTCCATGTCTTTCACTAAATCCCTAGTAAGCAGAATTAGTTAGACACACCCAACACACAATTTAATACCCAGCAAAGGCCGATAATGTCTGTCATCTGTCCAATAAGATAACATAAATCAGTCATTTAAACTGTTTTTCTTTGCTGCAGAGCCAGACTTTTTATAACCTCAGTGTTCTTCCTCTGAGAATTCAAGTTTGTTATAGCTAACCTTCTCATGGCCATGTAAGGTTGTATACAGAGCTAAGCCAATACCACCCAGACAACGTCAATGACCACTCGACTAAAGTGTTGTTTGCGTTCCTTGATATGTTGACAAGAAAGAATTCTGATAAATTTTTTTTACATGTTGTGAAGGTAACTGGAAGTTCATGTTTTTTTTCTTGAACTCTCTGTAAAACATGGCTTATACTTGTGTTGAATATTTGCCAGAGCTATACTGTAATAGGCATTGTGTCTGTGTAGCTCTCACCAGAGCACACATAATATATCTGTAAACATTACTGAGGGACTGGCAGTCACCCCAGTTAGTCCAGCAGACCAATCACAGGGCTTGAGTGGTGTGTTGTGTTGACGAACATTGGGCTATGAGTGTCTTCTCAGGGTCACATGAACTTAGATTCAATGTAGAGCTATAAATCAGGCTCTGATGAATCATAACTCTTTCTACTCCACTCATGACTTTCATCTCTCCTTCTCTTTTATCTCTTCTACCTGCTGTCACCTGTCAGATGTGGATGAGTGTGTGACAGGTGTGTGTGCGGAGGAGTGTCTGAACACTCCGGGGAGTTTCCGATGCTACTGCGATGGTCGTCAGGGCATGAAGCTGAGCCAGGACCTCAGGAGCTGTAAGGTGAAACACATGAACTGTTGAACTGTGGTAATCTTATAAACTCTCACTTCTATTATTAAAATATGAAACTACTCTTCTGATCTGTTACATAATATAGATGAGACAGTTTATGGTTAAATAAAGGGTTTCCATGGTGCAGAGTACGTTATCTGGGACTTGTTCTCTGTGTTTGACAGCCCCTGACTCCCTGTATGTCACCATCTCTGAAAAAAAACTCTCGATCTCTCTACCTTGGCCGCATGTTCAGTGGTGTGCCGGTGGTGAGGCTGCGTTTCCGCCGAAAGATTCAAACTGGGTAAGTGAGTTACTGTGTTTGAAATGTAGTGACTTAGAGGCTGACTGAACCCTTCAAGTGTAAAGCTAGCCCAGAGAATCAGTTCGTCCAATGTCTGGGGGGGGGTTTTAATGTTAGTAGTTGCACAGTAGGATTGTTGTAGATGCTTCTAATTCCAACATCCGTTTGGAAAAATGCCATTCACTTTGTTTTGACAGTGGAAGGGGAGGCAGATAAAAAGTTTTAAAAAGGAATTGTGTGTCTCTCCTGTTTCTCACGTGCTTTGTCATTCCCCGCTTTATTTTAATACAGCTTTTCAGCTGAATTTGACTTCCGCACCTACGACCCTGAAGGGGTGATATTCTTTGCTGGAGGTCATCTTAACAGCTCCTGGATTGTGTTAGCAATGCATCATGGGAAGTTGGAGCTACAGTTAAAATATGGCACAGTAAGCAGGGTCACCAGCAGCGGGCCTGTCGTCAACGATGGCCAGTGGAGAAAGGTTGGTGGTATATTTCATTAGCAGGAAAATACTTCTATGTACTTACAGGTTTTAGTCAGCAGATTTAATGTCTTTTTTTCATCTCAGATCTCAGTGGAGGAGCAGGGGCGGAGTCTAGTTATTAAAATTGACAGAGAGGCTGTGATGAAGATTGCAGTAAACGGTGATCTGTTCACACTAAAGAAGGGGATGCATGAGCTCAACCTCACTGTGGGAGGAGTCCCCTTCAGAGAAGACGGCCTTGTCAATCAGGTATGTTTATTTATATGTGCTTGTGTGTTTTCCTCAGTGTGTTCCAAAACGAGATGTTCTTTCCACATTTCTCTGCTGCTGCGTGACGTAGGTGAACCCACGTCTGGATGGCTGTATGAAGGAGTGGAGGTGGTTGACGGGAGAAGATACATCCATACAGGAAACCGTTCGTGCCAATGAAAACATGCAGTGTTTCAGCACAGAGGATCCTGGAGCGTATTACCCCGGCACAGGCTTCGCTCTCTTCAACATCAGCTATGGTACATTTTGTGTTTGCGTGTGCATTTGTAGTGAGTCATACAAAGCAGGGCTGAGATGATGTAACTGATCCTACGTGCTTCTTCCTGAAGTCATTAGTTAATGTTTAATTTGTTTGGGTATAAAGTTTGTTGGCCTCCATTTTTGCCTACTCTTTAGTCAACAATTTGCCTCCTTTTTGTTTGTCATAAAGTTCATGACCTGCTGTTTTCTCTCCAGAGTCACAGAATCTGAGCGTCCGGTTTTTCCTACGTCCAACCTCTGCTATGGGAGTGCTGTTTGCACTTGTTTACCAGGACAGAGTCCCTCTCTCCATTGCTCTGGCAGACTATAATCCCCTCACTGATGAATGGCGAGATGTAAGCACTTAAAAGCATAGCCTGTTCCCGTCACTGTAGGATTTGTGTTGCTGTTTGATCTCAGAGCTGACCTTTTGTGTTGTGTGTCTTTTCAGTTCATTCTAGTGTCTGTAGATGATGTTATCATTGCCAGCTCTCCTGCACCCCTGTGTGATGGAGAGAGTCATGAAATCCAGGTGACAGTCTCAAACAACCAAACCCAGCTGCTGGTTGACGGGCGCCCTGGGCGTAGTGAAGACGCTGAAGTTCCTGTTGATATTCTGTCACAGTCAACCACCTTTATAGGAGGCATACCAGGTAAAGTCACTTAAGTATTGTAGTTGTAGGTGTGTAGACAGTATCCACATATTTTGCATGTTTAAGTACACAATAATTGAAATATTAGTGTAGTGTGCCAAAAAAGTATAGTAGTGATGCTTTTTTAGGAAGAATAGCTATAGAAAAATTTTAACCTGGCAGATACAATTTAACATTAATGTGAAAACCGAAGACACATTCAAAAGGAGAAATCAAGTCTAACATTAACATGCACACTATTAACTTAAAACAATACTAAGGTTGTTATCCACCTTATTCCTAGCCTTCAGGATACATTGTGTGAATTGTGGGAGTGACTTCCTGCAACTTCTATGAAACCAGGAGGGGGGGGGGTGGGGGGTGGGGGTGGGGGGGGTTGAATTTATTTTGATAGGACAGCTGCAGAGAGATGGGGAAATATAGGGAGAATGGGGGAAGACATGTGCTGAGACCAGGAATTGGTCCCACAACCAGTGCATTGAGGACTATAGCCTCTTCTCTACCCACTGAGCCACACCAGTGCCCTGAAACCAGGATTTAGCAGAGTAACAAGATGCTAATCCTGATTAATGGAGTGATTTGGGTAAACATGATCTGTTAAATCTCAAACTGGATAATATCATTATTACTCCACATTCTATTAAGAGGACAAAATAAAGAAATTGCCTCTGATAAGATACACGAAAGCAGGGGTTCTCAGTTTTCAGTGCCAAAGACCGGGGACTCCCACATCCCTGGAGGTGGTTAGTGTACATGATGTTGCACAAACAACCATGTCAAAATTTACATTTTAAGGAGTTTTTTACTTTCATTTCAGCACAAATCTCACTTAATAGCTATGGTTTTATTTTAAATTGAACTCAATTTAAGAATATTTTTTATAATTTTGGATAAAATATACCACTTTCAATTATTTCACTGTACTATAATATTTAGCTAATTTATCAGCTTTGTATTGTAGTTTTTGCAGTTCAATATGGATGATCGCATTTAGCTAAAGGAGGTGGGACATGACATGACATACTTGTACAACCCAGTCAGAACTTTAACATTGCTCTCTTAAGTTTGTGGGGTTTTTGAAATTCTTATTTCACCGACTAGTCCCTCTTTGATACCTGAGCTTTATTTATATCCACTTTTCACTTGGTCAGTTCTTCAATTTGTTAAATTTAAAATTCTGAATTAAGAATTGATATTAAATTAATATGAAAACAATCACATCTCTGATGCATTCAGACAGGGAAAAGCGTGTTTGAATAGATATTAAAGACACATATTTAACTTTGTGTAGTTATTGGTAACATGAACTGAGCAACTCAAATAACCTATAACTTTCAGCTTTTAAAAACACTTAGGTGGATGCTTTATCTAAAAGAATGAGGCAGTAATTACCAAACTGAGAATTTATTAATGTCAAAACAACCGCTGTTGGTGCTAAATTACCATAGTAAGCCAGGAATAAGGTGGACAACCACTTTTTGTGCATTGATCAATTGACTAACATAAAGATGTTTTCCTTTAAAGGTGACATATTTTACCCTTTTAAGACAAGTTTATATTGTTCTCAGAGGTCCCCAAAACAACTTTCCTCCAAGTTGAGGAGGGCCAACCAAACCTGGGGACGGGTGCTAAGGGCACCTGGTGGGGTCACTAGATGTAAAATCTGAGAACGGCTTGTTTCAGCACACATTTTCTGAAAGATGGAGAGACAGAGGGGGAGAGGGAATGAATTTTTCTGGTACTTGAGGGGATTATGGGCAGGCCAGGGGCACATATTTGCGTTATAAAAGCCTGAAAAAGTGATTCTTGAATAATATGTCCCCTTCAAACTCTCTCAGTTAAAGCTTTCTTTGTTCTCCCAGACTCTAGATCATCTTTTCATCATCTTTTAATTCTTTTCCATATGAGATACCTGCTCAACTCTCCTCAACTACAATCTGTTTTTGCACTTTGTTGTCCATAATTTTATATACTTTAATACTTGTTCAACATTGGTGGAGTCATCATAATATGTTTGCACAAAACTGTAGTGAGATCCAATGGAGGATACCGACGCGATAATGCACTTGGTTGTCAGTCTGAGGCTGAGTATGAGTCTCCTCAGCAAGGAGTTTTGTTCCAGAGAAGATTGAAAGCAGGGAGATAAAAATGTTTTGAAAATACAGAATAGTTTGGGAAGTTGTACTGCAGTACAAATTACAAAGTCAATGATAAAAAGGGTCTGATTGTGACCTGTGATGCTCCAAGTGACGATATTCTCTGACCACTCAGTAGTGGCAGTGTTCAGACATCACAATTTAGTATTGGCTCAGCTCACATGGAACCTTGCCAGAGGGGAAATTAGAAATAGTATCAAGAAGCAGGTACAATCCCTGACGGACAAAAACAAAATGTTGATAAAAGAACGAGTAAAATCAGGACGAATTGAGCCAATGCCACATTGTGGAAAAGCACTGTAATGTCTGATGAGAAGAGCCAATGATTCCCAGTTCTTCCAATTATTAGTGTCTCACATACTGTTTATACCCAACCATGACAATGTTGTAAGTGAAGTTAGTTCTAGCAAGACACTATCCAGTTTCCCAAAACTGAAAAGAAAGCACAATAAGGATTTTGTCAGTTTCACCAAAGTAAACACTTTAATAACAGTTTTCTAGTATTCGTGCTCAGTGACTCGAGTCTGTCAACAAACATAAACTGTTTTTACGATAATTGTTACACTAAGCACTGATAAAGTTCATGTTTGTTATTTTCTATCATTTCTCTTCCTCAGACGTTCCTCTGGTGTCCACGCTGGTATCTGCTTCCTATAGCGGCTGTATGGAGGTCAGTGTAAATGGACGGTCCCTGGACTTGGACCAGGCCATTCACAAACACAACGACATCCGCTCACACTCCTGCCCCCTGCTGGACTCTCTCCAGTGACAGCAACCAGTCTGCCAAAACTGATCCATTAGCAGTTCTTTGAGGCAATGAGAATAATTTCCAACATATTTATAAAAGTTTTTGACCAGTGGGGAGATGTTTTAGATTGGAATGAAAAAAAAAGCTTGACCCGCTATCATTGTGCAGCCAGAGCCTTAGCCCAGGACCCTGTCTTTTTACTGGGATGACACTGCTGCCTAGAGGCACAAGCAGGGAATTTCACAGTACTGTAAATCAACCAATAAGCAACACCTCTACTAGGCAGAAGATATGGGAATAAATGCTGCTCAACATTGCCTCAAAAACTGCCCATGTATCACAGCCTTGTTAGCCCATAAGAACACACAGGGCCTTATCTAGATCAGTGTCAAAACGGTTGGTCTTTAGTCAGCCTATTAAACACCTGGTATCCTGTGCTTAAATGCAGAAGCGACTGGATTTTAGTAGGCAAAGCTGCGTTCATATTGCTTACATCCAGTTTACCTACAGTAAGGCCCGTGCTCACAAATCTCGAAATAATCAAGTGCTTGTTTTGAATCCATCAAACTGACAAAAGGGGACCAGACAGGTAGTCTAACATCAGCTACCTGACACAGAGATGTTGAAATATGTCCTCACATCTGCTTGAATGATTTAGGGGTTGATTAAAGCAATATTATTTTTCCCCAAAAAGTTGAATCCCTTGCAGGGAGGCGTGGTATCAGGCACACTTTGTGTTCTGAGAAAAAAAAAACCTTGCACATAGTTGCAGGTAGAAATGGACTGTGTAAAGCTATTTTCTTGATTTCTTCTCAACTGAAGCAGCACTCCATGTCTGCCTGCAACCTTAAAAATCAACCATGTGCCTCCAAAGAACAACTAACCCAAACTTATAACAGCTTCCCTCCAGACAGGTGAATCATGTCACAAAGGTGCAGTACTGTAACACACAAGCAGAGCTAGTGCTTCTCTTAATAATATCTTGTACTCGCTGCAGTAAATACACTATGCATTCATCTGTGGAGTATTACAGTCTTGTTAACAACTGACTGATCGTTCAATAATCTTCAGTCACTGATCTCGTCACAAAGGCCCCTTCTTTCCCTCAGAATCACCCACTCACAGTTAAAACCTGCCATAAAGCAATCTAAGGATGATAATAAGTCACAGAAGCACAGGGACAAGAGGAGGGGCCCTCTCTGTATAGGGGAGACAGTGAGCACTGCATCGAACGCACCACACAAGCTACTGAAAGTAAAAAAAAGAGTGCGCTGTAATATACTGAACATGTAAATAACGTGACTGTACAATGCTTTTTAGAAGACAGAAAACAAACACTACCTTATGCTCATCAAGGTTTTCTGCACACTTCAGTTAATCCAAAGTCAAACTGTAATCCAAGTCTCTCAACTTCATCTGCTTTCTTATGGAAAAAAAAATAAGCTTGAGCGCCAAAATCAATGATTGTTTTAATGAAAAGGAAATTGGAGGACTGTGAGAGCAAACGCCAGGTATCAAAGTATCATAAACTTTTAATAACTCTGTTTTTAATTTGATTTTATAGGTGCTAGCAAATCAAAACACAATAAAAAGAATGTCAGAGGAGCATTGTGATTGAATGCCAAAGGGCTCCAGTGTTATTTTTCCTTCCCTCTGTGATGTATCATTTCTAGTTTTCTGATGAGTGAATGCCAGATTATAGAGCTTGACAATTTACTGTTTGTTTTTATCTTGTGTTGTATATTGAACTTTAGTTTTTATTTTTCACTTTAACTGCCAGTATGTGTACAATGCTGAGAGGAGTCTGCTTTTGAGTTGAAACTTTTCTCAACAGTGAAAATCCTATTTAAAAACAAAAAATAAAAGCAGTTGTATGAACATCATAGAGTAAAATTGTATTTTCAAAAGAAATACTTTTGTATGCTGTGTGGTTCTGTTAAAACATAAACGTTTTATGTGTTGCTCCATGTGTGACATGTTTTTAATTTCCAAACTACCATTCATTTGTGAACTCTGTTCAAACCAGTATCTAAAACCATTTTGTGTATGACTAATTAAGTATATTTCTCTCCCTAGAGAGAAAGTCAGAAAGTGTTGACACCCTTCACTTTTTAAAACTTTCTTATGTTGCTGCCTGTTGTGAAAAGAACACTTTTATTCTCATGAATTTAAACTCAGTAAGCCATCATGGCTAAGTGGAAATAGATTTTTTAGATATGTTTGCAACTGTATTAAAAACAAAAAAACTGAAATATCTCATTGACATAAGTACTCTGACCCTTTCCAACAACACTTTCAGTTTCACTCAGGTGCCTCCCTTTACTCTTGATCATTGCTGAGATGTTTCTACACATAGAGACTTCCGTTTAGCCTCTCTGCCATTAGCCCAGATCAGTGGAGGGTTGCAGTGATGGTTGTCCATCTCAAACATTGTCTCATGTCCACCCAGGATCCCTGGAGCTCAGTCAGAGTGACCACTGCATCTTGGTCACCTCTCTTACCAAGACCCTTTACCCTGATTGCTCAGTTTTTCCAGGCAACCATCTCTTGGAAGTGTCCTGTCTGACTGCAGAATAATGAGAATACACATATTTTTTTTCGACTTGTAGCATCAGGCTACAACATAACAAAACAGAAAAAAGTGAAGGGTGTCTGAGTACTTTCTGAAAGCACTATATATCCCTTTCCTTGTTCAGGGTCACAGGGGTGCTGGAGCCAGTCCCACTTGTCATTGTGTGATGGGTGGGAAACTCCCTGTCAATGTGACACCCAGTCATTCACAGGGCTGACATATATAGAGGCAAGCAGTCACACTCACACCTACGGGCAATTTAGAGTCACCAGTCAGTCTAGCATGCATGTTTTGGGGCTCTTAATACTTAAAAATGCTTAAAACTAGTCGAACAGTTGTAAAAGTAGGGAGCAAGGGCACCTGTGTGTAATGAGCTGAGAAAAAGTTTTGTTGCTTACAAATAGAAGTTTTTATTTTGGGATGAATTTTTTTTTTTAAATTGAAACATACAGTCTCACAATATGATATGATGATAAATATCGAAAACTACAGGTTACAGTGAAGCAGAAAAGATGAGGATTTAAAGGAAAAGCCTGACATTTTCAGAGCTATTTTTATGCGATTTTTGTAAGATGATCTCTTGTAGCTTCTGGAGGAAGCTTTAAGTGTTGAAGCTCCCCTTGAAGATGCTAACTTGATAGCACAAGGACTTCAAGCTTGGGGGAAAAGCTGTCTGGCTGTCTCCTCATAAAAGCCAATTTGTGTTTTGTGTATGAATTGAACAAAGAAGTTGAATGTCTGTCTTAGACAGCATTTCAATTTCCCATCTTCATGCAAAGCTAAGCAGGAAGTAGTTATAGATATGTTAGACATTTATTAAGCATAATATTTGTACTGATTGTCTCATTAAACTCTTAGCAAATTGCATATAATATGTCCAAAAAAGTCAAACTCTTCCTTTAAATCCAATAGCCAGATGAAGCCCTTATTCCACATGTTTCTGAATCCATTTCCTGTAGGTGTCTCTTTAATACATGATGGATTTAATAGCAGCAGCGACAGAACTGCACCCCACAGCAGATAACATGCGTCATCAATAATATATACAGTTTATTGATTTTAAAGTGCACATTAAATGATTCACACAAGCATAAAAATAACTGCAACGCCAGCGTCCTTTACACTTCATTTCACATCTCAAGAAAGCCCTTTTAATTACTTTTATGGTACTCAGTATGATGAGAAAATACACAGGAAGACCTGGAATCCAGTCTACACAAACAGACGCAACGATCAGATCACTGTATAACTACACACACGTAACACATAGGCATCTGAGGCCAGCTTAAAAGGAACAAGTTTGGGATTTAGGCTTATTTTCTTTCTTGCTGGGAATGAGAGTGGATTGTGTGGTTACTTCTGGGTCATCTGGCACAGGCACCAAGAATAAGCTTATTGGTTATTTTTGTTGTTTTGTAGAGGCCAAGTTAAAGTGTTTATTTGAGGTTACTTATTCCCAAACTGCATCCTTTGACATGAAAAAATCCAACCATGTCTATTTATTAAAACCACATAGCTACAAATATGTCTCCCTCCTCAGTGCAAACACAAGAAACATCAGAACAGACCAGTCACAAAGCTCAACAAGTGTTTTCTGTCTACATGGTCACAGTTAAATGTCTTGTGCTACATCCAGTCAGACCAAGCAGGATGATTTTTCTCCAGTATGTCTCCTTTTCATCTGAGGGTTCAGCAAGCGTAAGGTGGAGGTTTCTCAAAGGGGCTGTAGGATGATCCATAGAGCACAGGGGCATTGGGGGTCAGCATGTATCCTCCCGGTTCCTGGGTAGCTCCCTGAGGCTGTGGCTGGGTGGGAGCCGGACAAGGCTGCTGGTTCTGGTTCTCCTCAGAGGAGCCAGAGTTGGAGGTGGGGCCTCCGTTAGAGATCATCTGGGGAGTAGCAGGTTGCTGAAAGCCGGCGTTATGCTGAGGGAGAAAAACAGGGAGTGGTAGGTTACAGAGGTATGTGGACGTAGAGCCAAAGATGTCTAAAATCAGTTCTGACAGTTTTATGTGGGGTGTGCTGTTTGGTTCTCTCGTTGTTACCACAGAAACATTTAGCAAAACTATTAGCTTTTATTGCTTATGAAGAAACAACAAATTTGAGAAACCTGTATTTCAAAATGATGAATTTCCTGGTTCACATATTTCACATGGTTTTCCTTGTTGTCAGCCAGTCCCTTGATGTTCTCTATCCCACTAAATATTTTTTTGTTATACTACTCAAGCAGAAGATGAACAGAAGAATCCAACAAATGTTAAGAATGATGAGAATTATTCTGCCGGTAATCAAAGATGCACTGATGCATCCGTTAAACATCGGTATCAACTGATATCAGCTCTCTTGACAAAATGACCTACTTGCAAATAATGTGTCATGAACCAGTGTCGGTAGCTGATATTTATCTGTTGTATCATATCAATTAAGTGCTGATATCTATATAACTTTACTATCATATACCCAGTATAACTGCTGATACAGAGAAGAAGTCTATATAGGGCAGAAGAGGTCACTTTGTGGGCAAACTCCTCTGTGTTCATGGTCAAACATGAAGAGAATGGTGGAACTGTGGGAATCTTAAAGGGCTATTTGAGTGTTTTTTAAGTTGGGCTGTGTCTCTAGTGACTTCAGTGAGCATTGCCCCAGATGCGCTTGGAGAAGCTACAGCGTAGCAGATGGGTGTAGTTAACGTAAGCTTAATAGTGTAATTTAGGGAGTTAATGTTGAAGTCAGTGTGCAAACATAATTAATTCAACATAAAATTGTATTCCTTTTTTTTTAAACATGGGACAATTTCTGACTCCGTGTGCAAAGGCTTTCACGCCAACAGAAATAATGAAAAACATTATTGGCAATCACCTTAACTGTTGTAGTAAATATTATTGGTTTGAGCCCTAATGATAACAGTCAGTGCATCTCTATCAATAATAAACAAAAGGAGTGGACATATTTAAACCTGATGATTCCACTTCATGGTTTGCAATTGACCCTCAGGGAGCCATAAATGTTTTACCAGATTTCCCCAACAAGTCAGCATATGAACTTCATCATGCCACAAAAAGAAATGATTACCAGAACTGATCGGGTTTATCGTCTGGGCCCAACAGCTGTTAATATGACATTTTATAACAAAATTAAATCGTGTGTGTTGTTTCAATCCAAACTTAAGCATTGCACTAACAGGCTGATTGGGTTGAGCCATACCTCTGTCAACACCAACTATCTCCTTCATTTGAAATATGTTTTTTTTTTTTTAAATCATTCTGCAGGAATGTTACCATGATTAATGAGAGATGGATTTAGTTCAGTTTTGCTGGTACCAGCTTCAGGAATGTGGCATTGCAGAATTCAATTTTTCTTTCTGCTCAAGTGTTTTGGTGTCGGAGTAAAACATCTGTGCAGATGCTGTATGACTGTATTTCATCCCTGCTGCTCATCTGGTTGCCATAATAAAACACTGCGAGGGAAACTGAACTTTTTTCATTGCAGATATTTTTAATTAATGATAGCTTTGTTCAGGTGTCCCAGTGTATCTTACAACGAGTCAGCAATAACAGTACAAGGACACTTAAACTGGAGCAGCTAAATGAACGTCGGACATCGTCTTGTTTTTGTCTTAAACTTACACTTGTGCTCAGTGTAAAAGGCATTTGTCTCATGTTAAAATGCTTCTACTTCTGTCCTTGAGCTTGGCTCCTCACCTGCATGGGTATGGGATAGTTGGGGTAGGCAGGCAGAGACTGTCCTGAGGGGCAGAAGCCGCTGTAGGGAAACATATGCTGGGTCGGGTTGTACAGGATGTGCGGTGACGGCGTGGGACTGGGAGCCATCGGAGGAGTTGGCTTCTGCTGAGAGAACATGTAAAAAAAAAAAGGCAGAGGATAAAGACAACGAATATCAAAGGAAAACGAATGTGAGTGAGTGTGCTAGCTACTCATAAAACACACTTTTTAACATTTTAATATGATTGCCGCATAAAGTGATAGTTATCAGGGAATCAAGATCCTTCAGGCTAACAAAATTCAGAGATTTATTTTTCATAGAAACAAATGACCAATTTTCAATTTATGTTCATTGTATGATAAATATGAGAAATCATGCACTGTTGTTGGAGTGTTGGTTCAGCCATTCAGAACCTCCTCGAATCTCCTTTCTCGAATTTCCCTCTTGCCCTTCACATTTAAATGACCATTTTCTGCTCCTTGTTTTTTAATGTAGATGCACTGAAATCTTTCACTCTCAGGAGCTCACCATATCCTTGTAAGCTCCAAGTATGGCTGCAGTAATGATGCCGAGGAACAGGCCGATGACGTTGAGCACCACTGAGGCCCAGAGCAGACGGTATAAGTGGATCACGTCCCAGCAGCTGTTGACCCCAGTGAACTCGTAGTACTTTGTGTGGTGCTCAGTGCTGGAGGGGAGAGAGAGAGCAGGGGGTCAGTAATATTATACACAGCTGAACAGCAAAGTAACCAGAGGTTTTCACATGTAGACATTTCTGCCACAAAACAGGCAAAAGGAGAAGTAAAACAAAGAATTCAATGCTTGTTTGAATATTACATGAAAAACTCCAACACCAGATTTTGAAAGAACATGTAGGAAATGAATACTTGTAAAGTTTAACAGGGCAAAGATCACATGAACTTTGAAGAGCCAATGTTGGTAAGGGTTGTTTCACTAACTCCTGTTTCCCTCATTGCAAAAAAATAGGACTTATGGTAGTGTAATGGCCAGTCTAACTAATAAAAAGCTGATTTATCTTCAGATTAATTTTAAATTCCCTGAAGATATACATTTTAATGTAAAACACAAGTTATTCTGTAGTCATGTAAATCAAAAAAGATGACGTGCAATGTGCTAATTTACCATTCTGAGCACCTTGCTGTGACAAAAACATATGGTTATGCACATACACTCTGCACCCTAAGATGTGTTGTATTTAAAAGACCCTAGTCTCACCTCTGACAGTTGAACAGGTAGCAGCAGTAGCAGGTGTTGCTCCTCATTTTCAGCTTGCATGCTTTTCCAGACGAATGGCACGTCACCTGTCAGAGATCCACTTTAATCATTGAGCCAGTAAGTCCGTTTATATTATTACATTTAAATTAAATCAACTCAAAACAACATGCAAAGCAGCTCTAGACTGTACTCTTTCTAAAATAATTGACCCAACTTCACCAATCTTTAAATCTCCTTTATACAAACATTAAATAAAAATCTGAGCTGTTAATCTCACTGCACTGGCATTGTTTAACCACTAGATGTCACTATGTATCTTCCAGTTGAATACTAAGCAGCTGTCAGGACAGAATTGATCCTTTATTAGTAGAGTCGCTTCAAGCATAATGGACAGATTTAAAAGGCTACAACAAAAACACTGTGTAGAAGGATGAATATAAACATGAAGACTCTACCTTACATTTCCCATATGCATTTACATTATGAGACTAAATGATCAGTGACTCTTTTTATGCTACCCAAATCAGACAGCAGGGGATGTGTTAAAGGCACAGTTTGCCATTTATACTGTTCTGGGTCTCAAACTGGGGGCCCATGGTCAGCAACATCTTGGTCCACTGTAAGCTTAAGTTGTGATAACCATCACAACCAAAAATAACCAAAAATATTAATTTATTCTGTAGAACAAGTGTGTAATGTGGCAAAAAAGGGGCAAAAAGCAGCAAAAAATTGGTTAAAAGTAGCAAATGAAGTGGCGAAAGTGGGCAAACATGGGTTACAAGTAGGGAAAACATGCAAAATAGGCAATAAGTAGCAAAAAATAAGGGCAGTATGCACTAAGGTGCAAAAAAGATGGCAAAAAGTTGCAAACTGGGTTAAAAGTAGCAAAAAAACAGTGGTAAAAAGGGGCAAAAAGCAGCAAAATGTGTTGATGTGGTAAAAGAAGTGAAAAATATGGGCAGAAAGGAGTGGTAAAAATGGGTGAAAATGCAGAAATGGTGTAACCTTGCAAAGCAGATGGATACGCCCGTTTCCTTGTTTTTCACTGGCGAATCCATCTTGCAAAGCTCCCATCTGAACTGTTTGGGCCCAGTTAGAAAGTGACAGGACCAATCAGCATTGAGGGGCAGTACTTTCAGGTGCAGCAGAGTCCTGACGTAACAAGCAGCAGCAAGAGCTGGTGTAGTTATGGAGGAAGAGATAAGCGTGGATGTTGCTAAAGCGCCAGTTTTATCAGAACTTGACGACATTTCTTCGTTAAAGAACAACAAAGAACAGCAGTAAGTTGTTTTCTTTTCAAAAACGACAAAAGTCGAGTACTTACATGTCTATAGTCGCCATGTTTCACATTATTCCTCACTAGCTGCGCACGCGCAATTGGCCCATAGAGATAGACAGAATGTTCATCCAATCACACTCCAAGTTTTTTTCAAAGCCTCTGCCTTTTCTCAATCATTTCCTATTGAAGTTTCCCCAGATGGATGTGTGAAACACATCCATCTGGCATGTCAGGTTAGAAATGGTGGCAAAAAATGGTAAATACGGGTTAAAACTAGTAAGAAGAACTGAAAAAATGGGCAAAAAGCAGCAAAAATGTCTTTAAAAATGGCAAAAAGTAGAAAAAAATGGCAAAAAGTGGCAAGTAGAAGTGGTAAAGACTGGTTTAAAACTGCTAAAACGGATTAAAAAGCAGCACTGATAAACATTATTCTTACATCCTACTCCAATAATAGCTTCCCATGATTTTCAGCACCAAAATGAGCTAACTGCTAGCACCAATGCTAATGATCCAACACTCATGCACTGATATCACTAAATCACAACAGGGGGAGGGGTTCACTGGTTCTCTGGGGCCTAGCCAATTCTGTGGGCAGATCTGGCTATAGCTACAGTTTTATCAGAACTAGACAAATATTTCTTCATTAAAAGAAGAAAAGAGAACCTTACTGAAAGCTTTTCTTGTTGGGAAAGCTGTTTTGCTCTTCGCCTAGTTGTCTTCAGTTAGAGTTTAATTTGCCAACTGGCTCCAATGATAGTAAAGAATCATGTACTGACATGAAGAAGGCTGCCTGTTGAATTTACACTATGTAGTTTCCTCCAAGCCCTCTACGTCATAAATTTTGTTGCTCTGATTGGCCTGTGTGTACATGTGACAGTATGTTCTACCACTCACCGTTCGAGTTTTATTTTAAAATGTTCTGCCCTTCCCAAACAGCATCTATGGGATGTTTCCCAGATGGATGTGAAATATAACCCATGCCATGGGTTATCAGGTGCCAAACTGTTTATCAGGTGTGTCAGGTTAATACTACTGTATAGCTAAAGTCAGGAATATGTATGCAATGTATTTGTTTTTTAGTGTGAACATGATAAATATTAAAACTTCAAGAGCGTGAAAATTACCTCACTGTAGTAGCTGTCAAAGGCGTAGCCCGATCCACTGGTGTAGAAGTCACATCTGTCCTCCAGTAGGAGCCGAGTGTCCTGTGAATGAGCCAGAAACAGAGAAAAACAAACATGGGGATGTAGATTTGAATCATCACATCATACACACATCAGTAATCTAAATGCTTTCCTTGTGTTTTATTTATGTTCAGTATGATTTATACAGTTGCTTGTGTGATTCTGTCCATCCTCTATGTTTGCTTGCTGATCCAAACCGTCCACTGCACCACACTATAAACCCCACAGCCATGAGCCACACTGGACATTATATAATGTGATTGTGCAGGGCTTGAAGGTGCAATAAATATGACTTTTACTGTCCCGTATGCACAAAATGAAAATATGTGCCGAGGCTGTGATGGCGCTGATGATCAATATCAGAGAGAGTGTGCCAGGTGCTGAGAGGTCCAGCTTTTTAAACACCCTTTGGTCCACACTCATTAAGACGCTCATTAAAATTCATGAGGCTGATGTGACAATCGGAGCAGTCACGTATCAAACCAGAGAGAAGAAATCAGCCTTATTTGACCTGGTTTTTCAAAAATAATAAGGTATATGCACAACTAAGGCAGGTGATGAAGGCTTTTATTACAACGCAGATGTGGGTCAGAGGTAGAGTCCTCCCACTGCTGTGAGCAGGGTTTGTGACTGTATGAATGGGATTAGTTTATACTGGTGGTCTCCACCATTAATGTGTGAATGTGGAGAGAATGGGTAGAGACAACTTGTAGTGTAAAAGCTCTTTGGGTAGTCAGACAACAGAAAAGTACTGTACAAGCTCATTATTCTACCGCCAACAAATCAAAGACCTCTGCAATGTTAATAAGACGTTTATGATCTATGTCTCTGAAACAGTTATGATGCTAAATATTTCAGGACTGCACAACAAATTAAGTCTCACTGAAGTGTAAATAAATAATTGAAGCAGGAATCTTTTTTTTATAACACTGTGTTTTATGAGTTTTACTGATAAACCATTACATTTGCCTTTTATGTCGAACAACTTAATTTACCCACATAAAGGATCAATTAATTCTGGCTTGTGTTAACATAATTGTTAACATCAGGCATGATGTTTGTTTTTATCAATACCTTCCTCAGACTCTGCATGTACATATGAGGACATCACGTTTTGGGCTTTCCAAGAACAAAGCAATAAATTCTGCCATTATAAGTTTTTGGGATAAATGTCCACTGAATTTTAAGTAATTTGCTTGAAATATTGGGAGAATTTGCAATGAAATTTTTAAGGATATTTTGGGAAATTTGCTAGAAATTTTCAAGTATTTTCATGGAAACTTATCAGATATGTTGGTATCTTTTGGAGAGTGTCATTAGAATTTATTTACGTATTTATTCATTTATTTTTTGCTTTTAATGGACATTTCAGGGATTTACAGTATATGAGTATTTGGTGGAAATTTCAAAATTGCTGACGCCCCTCTGTTAAAGAAAGAAAAACCCACAATAAAATAAATAGCTTCAAACTAACAAAAATGATAATAAAGAAAAAAATACTGAAAATTCTCTACGTTTAATTAATTTTTTATTCAAAGTGATTTGTTGAACCAATTTAAAAGCAATATCTGATTTTTATTAGTTAATTTTCAGTAAATTTTGATGTATCCTTACTCTTGTCCATCTCAAGTTATTTCAGTGACTACTGTGGGCTTTTCTTTCTTTAACAAGATGGTACCAACAATTTTGTCAATGTGTGTATCTCTCTCAATGACTGACACCATTTCTAATTGACTGAAGACCCCCAACAGCTGACCAACTGGCCAACTCACAGCCAAGGCATATGCTGAAATATCTATCCAGTGCTGTATTTTATGCAGAAACAAGGCCTTCAGGATAGTTGTGGACATCATTTATTCCTGCTCAAAGACAAGGCTAAGTTTTTAACTCATCAGGTCCTACTAATAATTAAATAAGTGGGGGGACCTAAGAGTGTACTCCAAACAAAAGCTCAGGACTCAGTAGGATATAATATGGCCTCTTGTGTTGAACCATGGTTATTCACTCCTATCGGCACAAAGTTCTATCCCTTCATCCCTCAACCTCCATTTTCCAGGCTGAGGATAGATGTGTCACTCAGTTTTACCCACCTCCTACTTGTTTTAAACTGAGGACTCTGTTCATACAGTGTATGTACTAATCTGTCAACCAGTATCTTGGTTTTATGCATGTATTTAACACAAACAGGGAGGAAAGCTGTCAAAAATGGCCTTCACAGAGAATGCTGTAAGCTATCTAATTTGTAGCACAAACCAAGAAATAGAGTATTTCATAGCTGAGAACATCATCTTTTGTTATTTTGATTGAGAGCAGTCTAGCAGAAGAGAGTACCCACTATATGTTTAAGGTAATTTACTGCCTGATGTAAAGTGTAAGGTTCCTCTCCTGGCATTAATGAAAGCTGAAAACTCAATTATCAGATTACATATTTAGATGTGGGAAATTTAACTATTCACTGGAGCTTTCTTTAAGAGCATGGATTTATAAACACACAAATATTGGCCGTTTTAAATTTCCTTGTGGTGTCTGGTGTTCATGTTATGAAACAGTGATAACGTGGTTCATGTTTCACTTTGAAATGTAGGAAACTGAGCTTTTAGATAACAGGAGATTCATCCTGACTGTGTTGTCCTACAGTCTTGACAGTGTTTGTTTTCTGCTTTCTGGTGAACCTTGGTACGGATCCTGAGCTCTAAAAGATTCAAGTGAGAGTGAAGCTTGAATTGCATCTCCTCTGATAATGTTTCTCTGTAGCACCCTGTGCAGGTTGGCTGGCCTGGTTCCTAGGATATGTAGTAAATGAAACCTGCCAGTCTAAGTCAAAGTAATTGAGACTGTCATTGGCTGAATCCCAAACTCTGAATTGGTGGACTCATAGACTTTAAGGCATGACCTATGAGGAACTCATAGGAACTTCAAATAGATTGAAGATGATCACAAAAACATGGAAAAATAATTTGTTATGGATTTAAAAGAAAATAAGGGAGCAGCCAGAGGGTAAATTTTTCATAAATCAAGGTGCAGATGTCTTTTGACTTGTCAGCTGAGCTGTGTTGAGTTTTTATGTAAAATGAGACATTAAGGCGCAGTGGTGTACTTTTTTACATCACTGAGGCTGCAGGAAGACGTTACAGGGGACATATTATGCAAAAATAACTTTTTCAGGCTTTTTTAACACAAATGTGTGTCCCTGGCCTGTCCAAAATCCCCTCAAGTACCAGAAAAATCCACCCCCGCCCCCCTTCTCCACCTTTCAGAAAATGTTTGCTGAAACAAGCCATTCTCAGATTTTGCATCTAGTGACCTCACCAGGGGCACAGAGGAGTGCAGTCAGAGGCAGAGTCAGACAGCTAATTACCATTTAAAGCCACAGAAACAGCTCGTTCTGAGAAGGGCGGAAACAGGTAAAACGGGGGTTTTTAGACATGCAAAAATCCAATACTGGAGGGTTTTTTCAGCAATAAACTTCACAGACATAATTTGGGGACCTCTGAGAACAATATAAACTGGTCTTAAAAGGGTAAAATATGTCACCTTTAAGCCAAACTCTACTAAACTGTGAGAAACTGCAGTATTTTAAAAATTAATGCACAAATAATTATTTAATATATTATTTAATATGATTAATGCGTTTAAGCTGAAAGCCCTAGTTTGAAGTCAGCTTTTTGAAAGCGTAACCCAGGATATGTTTTTTCAAGGAAACTAAAGAGTAACCAAGACTTCAAACATTGATGTGATTAGTGAGTTATTATTCTCTTGTTTCAATTTAATCAGAGAATTCTGTCAAAGTATTAATGAAATGCTTTTCAGAATGTCTTCACTCCAACAGAAAACTGAATACTGTACATTACACTGAGACCAAAAATCACAGGACGCTTCTGCAGTGATGTCTTCATTGTTAAGTCTCTTATTGACACTTTGGGTTGTGTTTTGTCAATTTGACCTGAAATGTTCTTGGCTGCATGTAAAAATTAACAGCTTTTTATATCTAAGAAGTGTGTGGTGTAAATTTGTTGGGCCTGGTTGTAGTTGATGTTCAACACCTTCAGGTACGACATGCATTACATTTTTCATCACTGTAAAACGAAAGTCTTTCTGTTTTTTCAGAACTTTTAGTGACTATAAATCAGCCGTGTTGAGCTGAATGTTTCCTCATCCCTCTGCTGAGATTAGTCTGTGTGCTCCACCCGTCTGATGCCGACAGTTCTGTCTGATTACATCTGCAGAGTTCCTGATCTCAATAACGTCTGTGGCTGTTTTGGCCTGTATCTCTGGGGCAAAACCTCATTTGGTCTTTTTCAGCTCAGACATGTTTACATGTTATACTTACAATGAATTCTGATGCAATGATCCCGTCCACGATGGCGCAGAAAAAGGACGCGATGACTCCAATGCTGATGAAAATGATTGCTGCTGTAAGCTAAAAAACAAAAGAAAAACAGAACAATGATGAAAACAAAAGAAGGGGTTAATATTATGACCAATATTATGTTTTGTGTGATTGACAGCACAGCCTATTTAAATACATGGGTTTGGGGAAACTTCCCAATTGATTTGAACAAAATAAAAAATTAGAAGATACAAATGTATAACCAAAAAACTCAGAATGATCAAATCCAATTTGTATCTACAGTGCCTATAAATAGTATTCATTCTCTTGGATGTTTTAGCCTTATATTGATTTTATACATCAATCATGGTCAATTTGATTTGGCTTTGGGTCACTGTCTTGCTGGAAAGTAAATTTTCTCCCAAACTGTAATTTTCTTGCAAACTGAACAAGATTGTCCTCCAGGATTTTCCTATATTTTGCCACAGTCATTTTACCCGCTACCTTTACAAGCCTTCCAGGGCCAGCTGCTGAGAATCATCCCTACAGCATGATGCTGCCACCACTGTGCTTCATAGTGGGGATGGTGTGCGTCTTGTCTAATGACCAATAAACACAATATTGGTCTCATCAGACCAAAGAAGTTTCTTCCACTTGACCATGGAGTCTCGCTCATGCCTTTTGGAAAACTCTAGTGAAGCTCTGATATCAGTTTTCTCTTTGCCACTCTCCAATCTCAAGCTTTGACCAGTGAAGAACCCGGGCAACAGTTGTTGTATGCCGAGTTTCTCCCATCTCAGCTGCTGAAGCTCGTAACTCCTTCAGAGTAGTCATAGGTGTCCTTGTGGCCTCTCTCACTAGTCTCCTTCTTGCACGGTCACTCAGTTTGTGAGGATGGCCTGATCTAGGCAGATTCACAAAGGTGCCTTATACCTTCCATTTGTTGATGATGGATTAACTGAACTTCATGGTATCTTCAGTGCCTTGGGAATTTCTTTGTATCCAACCCCTGATTCATGCTTTTCAATGACCTTTTCTTTTCCCTCAATTGCTTGGGGTGTTCTTTTGTCTTTACGGTGTAATGTAGCCAGGAATGCTGTGATAAACTAGTGAATGGATCTCCCAGACACAGGTGTCTTTATACTACAATCACCTGAGACACATTCACTGTGATCCCCATTTCACTAATTGTGAAACTACCAGCACCAGTTGGCTGGACCTCTGTTGAATTAAGTCACTTAAAGGAGGTGAATATTTATGCATCCAATATTTAACTTTACATGTTTTTGTTTAACTGACATTACTGTGTAGAAATCTGTTTTCACTTTGACATTAAAGGTTTTCTGTGACCTTTTTTTGCCAAAAAAAAGCCCAATCCACTCTTACAGCAATGATCCTAACTTTCCTGACTATTTAGAACACATTTATCTTCTTTTATTGATCAATTTTTATATTACCAGGAGAAATCTTAATATTATCACATGTTCAACACACAGTCACACTGGTTGATGTAAGCTCTGTGTTTCTGCTCATGTGTGTCCTGATTGGTCATCTGCAGTGTCTGGGCTGCAGGACGATAAAGGAAATGTATGACTTCTCGCTCTGCCAACACAGAGGTGCTTTGTGGGTAATTTATAGGCAAAGAGGCAAAGTACAGAAGACAGCGGTGGCCTTTTGTACCAGCAAGGTCGATCTCATTCTCCCAATTTCACATACACAGCTACCTCTGTCCTACACTTACAATGACTCCTGTAAATCACATCCAAGAATCCTGATCAGAGTATATTCTAAACTACAAGACCCATGCACATGTTCTTTCATGTAGCTTTAGCTGTTCAACAAAGTAATTTCCCACACAGTGCAGACCCAGCTGGCCGATCACAGATGTCTGATCGTGAACTTTATCACTGAGCATCGTTTACTGTCTGTTCAATCGCTCCTCCAGGACCAAACCTGCTGTACTCAGGCAGCAAATTAAACACACTCTTTTCTCTGTTCACTGTATTTATCTGTCCCTGAGGGGAGCTGAGATGAAACCATTACTCTAAAAAACTCAACGGAAAGCTTAAAAGAGGAAAAGTTAGTGCATAAATTTATAATTCAAAGTCTTGCACTAACAT
The DNA here is from genome assembly GCF_018320785.1 of Cheilinus undulatus. Taxonomy (NCBI): domain Eukaryota; kingdom Metazoa; phylum Chordata; class Actinopteri; order Labriformes; family Labridae; genus Cheilinus; species Cheilinus undulatus. The sequence continues at coordinate 41,489,590 of NC_054865.1, read as the reverse complement.
GAACCAGTCAGTGAGACTGGATCATCAAAGAGCTCCAGTTATCAAATAAGATTCACCTACACAGGTACTGTATTTATCCTCAGGACCCTTCACAACATTTTTATGAGAAATCACATCCTAAAATGATGACAAACCTCAGCTAGTCAATTTAATGAGAAATGTTTAAGTTTGGACCTCAGATAGAATGAAAACATGTTACTGAACAAAGAGACAGGACAAAACAGCGATATCTAAAAAGCACGTCATTATAAAAGGAGGACACACAGTCCTGTACATAAGTTATAGGCATGCAGGGCTCTGAGATGTACCACAACCGGGGCTGTCAAGGGGGGAGAGGGCAGCCAGAGTCAAGCTTACATGTGTCGAGCATGGCAGCCAAGGTCAAGCTTGGCAGCATCTCAGCTGGACACCACCAGCAGTTTCAGGCCCTTGGGGCATCCACAGCATGACCAGGCACTCAGTGCAACCCTACTACCCACTTGAACCATGCTAACTCACCACATTCACCCCTTAATCAGCCCTGCAGGTGTGGACTTTGTTATTTCTTCAACAGATTATTCTCCCATGGGGCCAAACCACACTGGGGGGCCAGGGAGGCCAGTAAAATCATGGTCCAATGAAAGTTTAAGCTGTGATCTTATATTTAACCTGAACAATAACCACTTTCATCAAAGCAACAAAAAATAAATTGCATTTATTAATGCTGTTATACAATATTACCTTTTCAAAACGTAAACCCCTTGTCCTAAAACAGAATGACCTTTAATTTGGTAATGTTAACAGTGTGGATGAGTACACTGCACTAAACTGTTAGGAAGTTAATGTCAGACTTCATTGTTAAGGCAGAAAATACATGGAACAAACTTTAAGAGAAACATGAATTATTTGTGAAAAGTGGCAAAAAAAATGTTAAAAGTGGTAGAAATGGCAGAAAAAGGTGGTCAATACGGGTTAAAATGGTGGCAAACATGGGTAAAAGTTGAAAAACTGGCAATAAGGGCAAATAAAAGCCAAAAATGGGCAGAAAAATGTTGTGAAACGGGGCTTGATTTGCCAAAGAGTTAAAAGAGGCAAAAAGGGCAGAAAAAACTGGTGAAAAAGGGTTCAATATAGGCAAAATGATCCTATGTTGAGTGTTTGTGGAAAGGACAGTATGATAGTATGGATGGTCTTATTTAATTTTAGCATTTAAGCCCTTATATTTATTGATAGACTTAAATTTATACATGTTATTTCAAGCCTGGTACTTGAGAGCACCTCAATTTCGTTGTATGTTCTTATTCAATGACAATAAAGAAGTTTTAATCTTTTCACAGTAAACAACTTAATAATTTCTAACTTTATGGTTTGGTGATTTATTTTCATTGATTTTACCTGGTTACAAAGTTGACAGAATCATTACTGGTTCATTAGGCGGAGTAAATATCGTTGGCATTTATGTTCTGATTTTATTTCAAAGAAACTCGAAGTTTTAATATAGATTTAATGGGACACTAGAAAGTTCACTAATGAGTTTTTCTGTGAAAAATTGTTTGACATTGGAAAATAGAGTGTGGCTGTTTAAAATGATCCGATCCATTCACCTGTAGTGTTAAATGCCTGTGCTCGCTGCTATAACAACTCTGAATGTCTGCTGAGAATAAAGGCCTCCACATTTTCTTCTTTAGGATAAAAAAAGAAAATATATCTATGAAAATCTAAATGCTCTTTTCCAATATGTATTAAAGTGTGATAAATACTGCTGATCAAGGTTATGTAAGCAGAATAAATGTTTAAAGTGTTTTCATCCTTACTTTCTAATTAGATCCCTGCTCAGGTTTGAAGTCTGGATCAGCTGTCTGTTATGTAAGAGTATCAACTGACATTTAAACAAAGCCAAAATATACTGAGCACGATTGATTTAAAAACTCAGTATGAGGGTAAAACTCCAAAAGGGGGAAGGGAATTTTCTTATAGGCACTGTACATAAAAGACTGTAATGCTTATCTAATAAAGTCTACTTATGTTGGGTTAAAAACATTTTTAATAGTTATAAAGGTGCAAGTTTTCTGTGTAAAAAGAGAAGCAGAGCTAATATTATATTTGTAGGGATATATAAATATATTGCTCTGTAAATGTATGCAATAAAACACCTGCATGGATGGAGTATTAGTCTTGGTTATTTCTTATTTCACAGCTCACCTTTATTCAGAATAATTTAATAAATATGTATATCAGGAATTGTGAGAATCAGACAAAACTATCAGGGTGGATACCACAAGAGATTAAAAAATAAATAAAAGAATTCCCCTCAAAAAGTGAAAAATGAGTGGAGCTGAGAAAGACTTTTTTCTCTGTGAGGGTTTTATCTGCCACCAGGCCAGACTCTCCACTTCATTAGCCGTTTAAATGACTCTGCTTTTATGGGCTGTAAGTGGGAGATGAGGCCAGCAGCAGAGACAATAGAGCCTGACAACTGCATTACTTCACATTACCTTAGCACCAGCTGCCAGCACATAAAACACCCCAACACACACCCAGTACCCCCCCAAATATGGCTGAATGCAACTGAAGTAGAGAGAAAAATCAAAAACTGTAAAAGATTTAAAGACACATGGTGATGAATCAGCAGAAAATATTAAATAGATAGCAGTGGAATTAAACTAAGATCGTCTGTTCAAGTAGTTTAAGTGAAATTATAGGGGCTTGTATTTTATGCTTCTTTAAACATCGTCTCCACTTCATTTAGGTTGACATTTTGTGATTTTTATGTAGTACATTTAGGTACACGCACACTAAGCTTTATGTTAGATAAATCCTGCAGCTGTTATTTCTGCATATTTGTATCTGTAGGAGCATGAATCACAGACAAGGATGAATTTTTGCAATATGTTTAGAAGAAGACGTGAAGTCAAGATGAACTTGTTGGCACACAGCTTTTATTTACCCATTAGTCAATAGCGGCAGGGGAAATCACACCCATTGTTTGCCAGTCAGAGAATATAATCGACATCATTCCCTCTCTGAATATTACCTGATGTCTAAACTTCACTAGAGCCTGGCAGAAAAACAATATGGAGTGACATCACGTTAAAAAATGTGACTGTTTGCATTCATCTATGCAGCTTACCCTAAAAATCCCCTGATAATTTTGGGGGACATTTTCAGAAATTATGCACGTGTGAACTGAATGGGCCTCACATTTACACAGTAGTCATGAGGCCCTTTAGACTCCAGCAGGAGTGTGTGAACATTTTTGTGACTGGGCTGAAAACGTCGGATTGCTCCCTCTGGTTGGGCAGGGTGTCTTTGCCCCAAGTGAAGGAGTTCGAGTATCTTGGGTTTTTGTTCACAAGTGAGGGTAGAATGGACCACGAGATTGACTGGTAGATTGGTACAGAATCAGCAGTGTCACCTAAGATCATGAACTCTGGGTGATGATCTAAACACTGAGATTGTGGATTCAAGTGGACAAAATGAGATTCCTCAGGACAGTGGCCGTGCTCAGCCTTTAGAGATAGGGTGAGGAGCTTGAACAAAGAGCGAGCTCAAAGTAGATCCACAGAAGGAGCCAGTTGAAGTGGCTTAGGCATCTGATCAGGATGTCTCCTGGTCGCTGCCTTGTGGAGATTTACCAGGCATGTCCAGCTGGGAGGAGGCCCTGGGGTAGACCCAGGACTTGCTGAGGGATTATGTATCTCAAATGGCCTGGGAACGCCTCAGAATCCAGACAGACAGGGTTGTCTGAGCTGACTTGCTTGGCCTGCTGCGCTCACAGACAAGCAGAAGGGATGCAAGGATGGATGGCCTTTGCAGCAGTCTGGTTTTACTTATAATCTTGATTCATTGATAAGAACAGTCCATCTGGGTAATTTACCAAATAATGCCAGCCTCGCCCCTCACTGGGTGAAAACATTTCATCAAAATGAATGAGGGTCAATTGGAAAGATGGGTCTTAAAGCTTCAAATACAAAAACTATAAAGTTTAATGGTTTTTAGGAGCCACAATCCTCTGGCTTGTAAGTTGAATATAAAACATGACTTTACTGTATGAGGACTGGTATTGTAACATTATAAAATAAATCTTTGTGTATCAGAGTCTGTTCAGACAGGCTTAATCCAGGCTGGAATCGGGGCATTATTGTCCCGATTTTGGAGGGAAAGGGTGATGTGCAAGAGTGTTACAACTACAAGGGTCGCTGGGCAACATCCTTGCATTGCTACTTCTGAACAGGATCCATGATTTGCTGCTCAAGCACCAGTGACCTGAACAAGTGGGCTTCACCCCTAAGAGATCCATGGTAGACAGCATCATGGTCCTCACTGAGTGCTTACGAAAATTCAATTGAGGGTTGAATGCAGCCTATGTTTACTTCCAGAAGGCGTTAAAGTCAGTGAGTAGAGATGCTCTCTGGAGGATTCTGGAGCTCCGTAGGATCCCATGTTTGTTCATCCCGCTGATGTCTACCCTACTTTCTGGTACAGAGAGTGCTGTTAAGTCTGGTGGCTCCACCTCTTACTTCTTCCCAGTTGATTCTGGAGTGAGGCAGGGCTGTCTTAGCCCCTGTGCTCAAGCAGAGGATATCCTCTTTCTCTTAGCTGCAGAACTTTAAGCCACTGCCACTAGTTAGCTAGCCTTGCAGCTGCCTGGGGCAGAAACTGTCAACAGGTATGCCAATGGAATTTCAAAATAACGTCTCCTGAGCAAGAACAAAGATCCAGGCATTTGGGGTCACCTTGGATGCTGCAATCAAATCTGTGTCTGTGAATGGTGAAAGCATGTAAGTTGTGGAGCAGTTCATCTGCTTTGGCAGCGTAATCCGTTGATCTGCTGACTGCAAGGCTCAGATCAACCGCAAGCTCGGCCTCACAAATGGGGCGATGGGTTTGCCTTGCAAGGCAGTATGGCATTCCTGGCATCTGTTACTATACTCTTGTGAGGCCTGGATGTTGACTGGTGGCCAGGGGCGACAGCTGGACTCTTTTGTGACAACTTTTCTTCTGCACATTTTTGGGTATCTTGTGTATCATAAGGCTGATGTGATCAGGAGAGTGGGGATGGGAAAGGTCAGCTGCTGGATACAGGAGCAGTAGCTGTGCTTGTTCAGGCACAGTGTGGTACAGCGGATCTTTGGTTGTATGCCATGTTCTAAGTTAACCAGCTTCTCTGCTGGTCAATTTAGTTGTATCTGAGGGTAAATAAAGTAGTTAATTCTGCTTTGGATATTAAATACAATTACACAAGTTATCAAAAATGGGTTCTCTCAAAAAAAAAAAAAAAAGTAGCCCAATATCATGGGAAAACTGCGGACCTGCCAACCCTGCTGTTCATCTTGCTTGGTGGTGTAGAAGGAATGAAATGACCAGATAGCCAAGCCACACAGTTTCTGATAGGAATCCAAACAGGTGCATAAACTCTCTAAGCATTGTTTTGGTTTTCTCCACAGTAAACTCTTTAAAGTGCAAGTGTGACCTGGGAAAGGTTGAGGTCAAGCTGTCAATCTGTCTAATTCAAAGACAGATGAAAGTACACACACACACGTACTCACGCAGACACACGTGCACACATACAAAAACTATCTAAAAATAGCCTAATAAGCTCAATAACACAAGCACAAGTACTAATGAAATGACAGGCTTTTCATGCATAGGCCTATAATGGGGAAATGGTTGATTTTAGTGATGAACATTAAAAATGACAGATTTTACTGTTTTTCTCAATAATGAAACCATAACATTACAGAATGCATGATTATATCATGCAATGGCGAGGAGATTAAAAAAAATGTGGTTTGAATGGGAGTCAATGGGACGTTTTTGTCCAACAGCTACTCGAAAGGGTCATAAATTTTAAATCGGATGCTACACAAAAACTAATAATGCAACAAAGTCAATATTTTGGCTATTGTTTGACATACCTTGGACTGATTTAAAAAAACAACCCCCACCCCCCCAACATTAGTTTTCTGGAAAATAATTGTTTTGTGGGTTTTTTTTGAAAAAAATATATCCATCCTGTAATCAAGCTGGCATTTAAAGGGTTAAAATCCTGAAAATTATTCAATAATTGATTGTTTTGATCAGAACTGAAGTTGATCAAAAGATTTGACCCAAAAAAGCAGAAAAAAATATGAATGTATACTATTTTTACTGACACTTTTGGAAGTGGACGTTTTTGTCCTTAAGGACTCGAAAGGGTTGTAAATTTTAAATCGTATGCTACACAAAAACTAATAATGCTACAAAGTCAATATTTTGGATAATCATTGACATGTCCACACTGGATTTAGAAACAGTGCCCCAGCCATCCAACATTTGGTTTGAGGAAGATATCACTTTTTTTCACTTTTTTTTCATTAAAAAACACATTGACTTTAAGTAATCAAACTGGCATTTAAAGGGTTAAAATCCTCAAAATGATTGAATGTTTGGTTGTTTTGAGCACAGCTGAAGTTGTTTAAGAGATGTATGCAAAAAAAATAAGAAAAAATATTGATCTGTTAAGTTTTTATAGCAGTTTTTTGGAAGTGGACATTTTTGTCCTTAATGGCTTTAAAGGTTCGTAAATTTAAGTGATGCCTGAGGGTTAAAGGGTTGCATGGGCTTATTATGGCTCTTATAGCAAAATCATTTTTAATGGTTTCCTGCATATGCAAACATTTCTTGAAGCGATGCCATGTTTACAGAAAAGTTTTTTAAAATGAAAAAGAAAAAGATCATTTTCGTCTCTGTGTGGACAAGGCCTAAGTTTAGGATAATTGGGTGGAACCTTATAGCCAATTAGATTTGAGACAGGGGAATGTCATGCAAGGCCATCTCCTGTACATGCCCCAGATGAAAGAGTGAGGTGTTAATTATCTGTGGGTTCATCACTATAAACAACCAGATCCATATGGACTTTAATGGCCACTTTTAACAAAAATACTGATATCAACCATTGTTTTGAAAATAAAGAAATACTAATGAAAGACACACAGGGAAAGTTTGAGAGAAGATCCATCAGATCCAGACGAGGAGATAAAGACACAAAGAGGAGTTTTATAGGAGTCAGTAAAGATACCTATGAGGTTATGTAAGTAAAGTCGCTGACCGCTGCAGCCTGTTTTTCTCCCGCTCAGCGGTCCAGTGACCAATCATGACCACAGCTGGACACTCTGCTAATGGGAACTTGTTGGGTAAAATACGACCCTTTAAAGGTTCACTGTTCTGCTCTCCTGAGCTTCAAGGTGACCAAAAGGACGAGATACAGACGGTAATGGCAGAAGAGACGGCTGGAGCAGAGAACACGAGCTACATGAAGCGTTTAGTCATAAAGACATCTCACAGAGTATGAGTGATGTGTAGGAAGAGAGTTTTTCACCTTTCTTTAAAGGAATTTCATGTTCCACAGTTCATTAAAAAATTTTGGAGGACAGGATAAGACAAAATGAAAAATGAGGTTATGCAAGTCATAAAGATTTTTTAAAGTGTAACTTGAAGAAAATTCATCAGAGCACAAATATGCAGTTTTTCAGCCATTCATAAAAAGGGCAGGTCCTATCACACATGTGCAAGCCAAATGAAACACTAAAATCATGAAATATGGAAGAACTCCACTGGACCACCAAGCTTTACTTTATTCAGATCTACATGGTGAAAAGTTATCAGTGCTGAGAGATGTTTTTCTTCCTTTACCTGAAACTGAAATAGTTGCTGTGAATACTAGCTCCTTCTTAAGTCTTATTATTACATCTGCCACCTGTAAAGCTATTTTCACTGCACAGCCAGGCCTATATTTGTTTAACTTTTTCACTTCCTGTTAGATTTCCACAACAAGGAGTCTGATCACAAACAGGGTAGGAAATTGTCTGTCTTAACACCTGAAAAACATCAGAAATTCATCAGCTACTTGTTTGGTCAGACAGTCTGTGACGTCCAGGAAGTACAAGACATCTCAAAGCTCTCAGGTGTCTGTGGTATTGTGGCACAGTTAGTTGTTCTTTAATGAGCAGCCTCCCTCGACCAGCTGAAGGCCTCTCTTGTTACCGTACTAGCCTCGAACACAGGAGGAAAGATGACACCTGTGTGAGGGGAACATCGAGCTGCACGGGCCCCATAGGAGACACAGAAGACCAGCTACCCCACCATTAAATTTTAAAGCACCAAACTGGGAGCATTGCTGACACGGCAGACAGATACAGCAGGATGAAGATGTCTTTTCCTTTATGCTCACACGTTTTAAGTTAGCAATGGAAGCCTACTGAAATTATCTAACTTTTCAACCACAAAAACCTAATCTTTATGAAATGGAGCTTTGCACTGACATGTGAGTATGCAGCCTTAGGATGGGTATCTGTAGACCGGATTAGATCAACAAAACTGTAGCCTTATTGAGGACAACACCACAGTGGACAGCCCATGAAAAATTAACAGGACATACTGATATAGGCTTCCAGTCCAAGCACGGGAAGCAATTCTCTTAACTGCACAAAGCCTTTTAAAGTTCCCTTTCTTTTTTGTTTTTTACTTATCGTTTTTGGACTTCGAATCTAGGTGAATAGGACAGTGGACAGAGCAGGAAACCAGAGACAGGAAGAGAGTTGAGAGTTGGACCACAGCAGACCACTTTGAGGACTACAGCCTCTACAAGGGGCACCAGCCTCCTCCTTTTCTAAATTTTTCAGTTAATTTTAGAATTTAAAAATCAAGCAAACTGAGGATATTTTTAGGATATCGGATTTATGCTGATATCCAATATGCCCAATTTGGCGTGAAACACAGTTTCCCAACAACAAAATTGTGGCTAGTAAAAATGCTAAGTGGCTAGTAACTTAGCAAAATCACTCACCACAGTGGCTAAAAACATGCATCAAACAGTACTGAGACTGGGAGTCTACCCAATGACCAAGGACTACAGCCTTGGTACATGGGCCCCTGCTCTTCCCAATGAGCTAAACAGATGCCCTATTGGCCCATTTTTACTAACAACTCCCTAAACCACATTGAGAAACTGTACCTGTCTCTGGCACTCTGTAACCTAGCTTCCTTGGTCTCTGGCACTCTGTAACCTAGCTTCCTTGGTGGTGCACCCAGCACGCTCTCCGTAAAGGGGCAATGCACACTGAAATCTTACAGGAATCTCTGGAATAACATATTCCTCATTATAAACAAAAAATCTGATTATCGTTCCATTAAAAAGATAAATGATAGGAGTAAAGTCTCAGCAGTGAAATGCTCAAAGCTCAGTATTTGTTCTGCTCTCTGTCACTGGTGTCCTCTTTAACTGAACCCAGGTAGTCCCATTATACTGTAGGTTTCATGTATACTGTGAATGTCATACTGTGGTCATTACTGAAATGACACAGAGGAGCAGTTTGGACTTCTGGTCACACATTACCCTTAATTTCCAGGTGTCAGCAACTTGTAACAGCCAACTTCAGTAATACATTATGATGATTGGAGGTCAGTTCATGCAGTATTGATCTCTTTTATCCTGTTTTATCTCTTTAAATATTACTCTACAGCTGTTAGATTGGAGGTCCAATGTTGTTATTGATCACTTGATTCACTAGAAGTTGAAAAATGTAGTTGTGCAGATGATTGTTTGTTTGATGATATCATACTTGTGTCCCTGTATAGAATAAAGGAGCCCTGTCAGTGCCAGACCAATACTAATCTAATTTCCCCTTATGTCACTGAGATCCAGAGCCAATCACATTCACTTCTCCAGACCACACATCCACTCAGGTACAACGACCTCAGTGGGAGGACCATGAACACATTACACTGGCAATGGGTAATGTGATTTGCTTCTTGCTCATAATAGAGCAGTTTGCTGTAAAACAGTTTAGCAGGTCTGAAACATAATCCTCTACGTTGGCACATATGTTCTGTTTCCAGGAACAACTGTCTCATTTTTAGAAGATGAACATGTCGACAGAAGTCACCTTGAGAGAGACTGAACAGAAGGCTAAAATGTGACAGGATGCTGCACAATTAAGCAACAACAACAACCATGCTGAAAGCTTTTCATGCCACATTTTTTTGGCTGCCTGGGTAGAGGAGGATATTAAGCTAAAACAGGCCTATTGTTTTCTTAAAGAGTAAATGTGCCAAATGTGTTAAAAACATGTAACAAACAAATCAAAGTTATTCTTTGTATGGATTTATGTTGATGCTCATAAAGTCAGTGCAAACGTTTAAACTCTCTCTAATATTTGTCATCTCATGGGTGAAATACCTGCTTCTTTAGCAGGTAGACACTGTCTGCTACCTGCTCTATGTCCTATTTTATTCTGGGGACATAGTAAATTAAAATTATCACTTAATCACTGTCTTTAAGTGACAAAGCCCCAATGATGTTGACCATTGTTTTAGGATGTCTATAGGTTGGCTGCAGATGATGTCACACAGCAGCCCCATGGGGGGCAAATAGTGATTTCAGCATCGAGAAATGCTACAAAAAGCTTCTTTTAAGCTACTTTTGATTCTCCAAAGAAGTTGAATATTCCTGCAAAAAAGTTTCAGTGTTATTATCTCACAATAAGAATTAAGAAAGCCTCTGTCTAAAGCCTGGTGTTATGCAACGCTCACACTAAGTGGTCCGGTTTGGTTCAGTACAGTTTTGCCATGGTTTAGCACATTAAACTCTGATCTTACCCGTATTCCCTCAGCTGATGTCTGTCCAGTCTCGCTCGTTGTGATGGGAAATCCGTCTCTGTTAAGAGATCCAGATCATTTGGCCCAGCTCAGAAGAGCTGGTTGTTTGGCTCCCGAAAGATTCATCATTTGTGAACAGTTTGGCTTTTAAAATTTAGATTAAATAATGACAAAGGATGGAGGAAAGGAAACTGGGACTCAAATGGGAGCAAGCTACCGTCACTCAAATTAAAGAGCTGTTCTATAGAACTTGTTTGTTCATGAAAGGCACATCATTACTCGGTGGTTCACCCAACAAGATTAGTTCAGATGATAGTATCACCGTTTCACTTAAAAGCATGTTTGTGACAAAGTGAACCTTTTTTTTTATATATGTTTAAAGGGCTCAGCCATCCTCTTAGCTCATTAAGACTCCTCTAGACTCCCTTTATCTGTCTAGACAAAGCTGGATGCTTGGAGGTCTGCAAGACTGAGTAATTTGTGATACTGATCGCCTCCAAGCCAGGTAAATCAGTTAAACTGTGGGGGGAAAAATCACATCCCATTCATTCCTAATGGCTGTCCCCCAGTTCCTGCAACAACAAACACTCGGTCACGTGATTGCAAAAAACCCTTTTGTGAGGCCTTTAGTCTGACATTGTAGACTCTACCATCATTTTTAAAATTCCTTTTTTTCTGCCTCCACTCTTTAACCCCGATATTCTATTTATCAATCAGCCCCAGACTTCATTCAGTATTGCATTTTATATGAGTAGGCTGGCACTTCTAACTGTAAAATGTGACCAGCATTGGTTTTTATTTATCTATACAGCCTTAATTTCATCCAGCTGAACCATAAACTGGGATTTTTTTTTAATCACAGCAAGGGAGCCACACAGGTAGTTTGTAAAACGATGGTTTGCTTAGAATCAAGGTAAGAATACTCTCAGGAAACTGTGTTGCAGACATCTCTGATACTGTTTTATAAATGAGAGCAGCTATCATTTAAAGGTTATCAGGTTAAAGTCTGAAGTGCAAATAGTTTCTAGCTGAAGCTCCTTAGGGTGTCGGATGGATTAAATAAATAAAACCATCATCTTCATGTGGTTTAAAAGGTGTCCCATCAACAAGAGGAAAGTAAGGGACTGACTCACCATAGGTCTGCGGTTTTCCACCAGGTAAATGCCAACAATACCCAGAAACGCTCCGAAACTGAGCTGGAGGTAAAAAGAGATCACAGTGGAGAAGAAACATTAGACAAGGGAGGAGCAAGTATGAAAAAACAATCACAGTTTTGTTTGGAGAGAATAAACTATGAGATGGGGACTCACAGTGATACCGGGGTAGTAACCAGCGACGGGCACGTTGTCTGTGCGGGTGGCAGAGATCAGACCCACTGTGAGAACCACCACAGACAGAGCCAGCAGAGACATGGTCACCCACAGAGCAGATTTCCTCCGACGCACATACTGATCTAAAGGACAAGTGAGGAAAAGACACAGGGAGACAAAGGAAACACTTTTACATTTCTTAAAATCATTACATCCTTCTACTAAAGACAGAAAGCAAGTATTCCAGTATTTAAGTATAAAATAGTGCTATTAATATTCCTGCATTTAAAGGTCAGTCTAAGCCCCTGGCGGTGTTACAGTATCAAACATTAAACTCAGATCATAAACAGCCTGCAGCGTTAATGATGAAGCTGTTTATAGTTTTATAAACGGCTGTGTGGTTTGATTAAGGCTGCTGTAAAACTTAATTAACAGTTCCTTTGCTACAAAAGTTTTCATAAAATCTTAATTTATATCTAGTAATTGAACATAACTGATAGGGGTGGGAAATATATCAAGATTTCAAGATGTGCCAATATATTTTCAAACAAGCTTAAGAGTGAGACATTATTGTTTAAAATAACATTATGGTTCTGAACACAGTCAAGGCCTAAGACTCTGTAAGACGATTGTTTAAAGTTAACTCATATGCTTTTGACAACAACATTATGTATTTCCTATTTTTTAGGCTAATCATTTTATCTATTTTATTTTGGAAGCTTCCTCTCACAGACAGGTAATATTTGGTGTCATTTTTCATGTACATGTTGGGCGTACACACATTTGCAGAAACCAGCGGTAGGTTTTTTAAAATCCTTTGTTTTATATTTGAGGGCACATCATCGAGTCTTAAACTCACTCTTTTTTCACATCAGTAACTGATGATTTTACTCTATCAGGCTTTTATTGAATCTGTCCTGTCTTTTTCCTTTACTTCATGTTTAAGTGACCTATCTTTTAAAAACCAAAATGATCTGTGGGCTAGCAAGCTTATAGGTGAGCCACAACCCTTCCTATAGATCCCCACCTATCTACCTACCTACCTACAGCTGCAGCATAAGGCGAGCTCAGCTCTCATGACGGTTCTCGTGCTCTAAATTCTGAGTTTGGGCTTCTTTGCTCTGGCTGTTGGTTTGTTGCTCCTAAGTGGAGCGCAAAATTCTACAGGGACACTTTTTGACCTGTAGCTATGGTATTTCTAAACAAAACTAGTACTTTAACTTTGGTAGGATATTCATCATTTAAGAGTGGGTGTCTTTGAAACACTTCATCACTAGTTGATTAAATAAATGTTTTTTTTTTTTTAATGTAATGTTTTAATGTTAATTTTTTAATGGATTTTGTCTGGATGTATCTTGAACTGTAAATCGATATTGCTATTATTTTATGTTTTTATCTTTGGAACACTGAAACTCCTGTCTGCGCAACAAATTTACCTTTTTTATTTGTTTACTAAAGATTGCAAGTTTTACAATCATTCACCGTTTACAATTTGTTTTTCTTGATGCTATGAAATACAGAAATGATCCATTAAAGTGGAGGAAGAAATAAGTATCAGTGCTCCCACTCTCATTTTTTTCTGCAAACCTTTATTAGACTTCCAATGGAGTAGAAGTCTTCGTCATGCTAACAGGGATGTAAAAGCTAAAATATTCAACTAGTCAGAGATGAACAGGCTGAGTTCCTGCGGTGTCCCAGATACTCCTAGAAAAGGACTGTTTCTAATATTCATGTTTAATATGTTGGAAATTGTCCTAAAATAATTCTGCCAGAGATCTGCCAAATTTGAACACAGAACATGTGACTTAAGTTGCATGGAGAGAACTTGCATCTGTCACTCTTATCCTTTAGAAAAGTGAACCCTACTTTGGACTTTATATTTTAGAAGTCAAAGTCAAGACTACGGAAAGCTGTTGTGGGTCTCTAACAGCCAACATTGCTTTGTAAAAAGTTCTTTCTCCTCCTGTTTTCATTTTGAAATCCTGATCCAGTGATAAGAGATAAATGTCTGTGAGATCAGTGACTTGTGTGTAGAATTTAGCTCTTGGGTCTTCTCATGGTTATTTAGGAGTCACTGGGGGATTGTAAGAGAAAATGGAAAACAAATTAAACTTTTCAGGTTGTAATAAAGATAGCTTGAACCTTGACAGAGTCCATCAGGTTGTAAAATAAAATAAATTGTCCGTGTGGCAGAATTAAGTCTTTCTTGCTCTCTCTTTAGGTTACTGCAAGGGTTTAAAGAATTACTGTGTATAGCAATTCAGTTAAATACTGATATGTATTTTTGTCCATATTGCCCAACCCTACAATCAGATCCGTTGAAAAACTACAATATTTCCATCTGGTAAAGTCAAGTAAAGTAGCAACAAATTAACTTATATCAAATAGACGTTTCGTAAATGTAGTTTTCAGCGCTTGAAAGTTTTCCTCATCAAAAGAAAATCACATTTCATTTTCTCTTAAATCAGGATTAAACATCTGCCTTTGATTGGAAGGACATTAGGAAGGTAACATTGGAAATTTCCAAAGAATTGCACTCAAATAAAACAAGGTGCAATCAGGACTGTTAAATGAGATGAAAGTTGGCATGATGTCCCCTACCTGCTGGATCCAGGGTTTCCGTCGCTGTTGTTGGTTGAGTTGTCTGCTGGATTTCAGGCTGCTGCATTTTGTCTTAGTCCGGATGAATTAAAGTTAAAGAAACAATAATGAAACAGTGGATGAGGCAGAAGAAGCTACGCTGTGAAGTGCTTTTTGTTGCGTTGTTTTTATCCCTGTTGATTCAGCACCGAGTCCTCTTCATCCTTAGAGAGCCTGCACAACAACAAGCTACAGGTCAGACAGATGATGTTTCTCAGTCATTACTCTGTTTTCTCCTCTTTTTTCCCTGAAATACACCCTGTTTGGAGAATAAAAATGTCTCCAGATCTTCTGAGTCTGAACACAGATCGGTTTAACTTTTCCTGAAGAGCCTCAGAGAGAGAGAGGGAGAGAACGAGAGAGAGCCAATCAGCTCCTTGTCTTCCCCTCAGTGATCAATTATTAAATTATTTATCTTACATAACTTAAATGATTCAAATTATTATCAAGTTTGGCATGGACTTAAGTTTCACCAAGGCTATGCTTACAGAAACACTTCCTCATATAAATGTGTGTACAGTGAGTTTTTGGCGAGTTTAATATCGGCTGGTCATGATGCTGCAGCGTTCATGGCTACCTCTCGTCTACAGCGCCCTCTGGTGGTCAGAGTATGAGTGCTGTGCCAAACACACTTATGATAAAAGATGACTTACATACATTTTAGTGATTAAATAAACAAATATTAAACAAAAAACAGGTTTTAAGCAAAAACATGTATTTGATCTTGAAAAAAAGGGATCTGCAGCAGTTTGATAAAAGCTTTTTTACATAACTTAGATATGAGAGAGAAAAACTTGGAAAATTAAATATGGCTTGCTGTTTGAGCACATATCACATAAAAACAATAATAAATCTAATGGAAAAAGTAAACATCAAAGCCTCAGCGAGCATTGTATAAAATATTTTCTTGATTTTTTAGGAAACATAAATATATTGTGTTTTTGATTAGAGCTTCTCAAAGCATAAAATAAAACATATGACATTATCATTAAAAATACATGTCATTTACACACTTTCAGCATGTGCCAAAATATTTACAAAAAGTGCAAAAGAAGGTTAAGACTAATTAGCACACTGCTCATGTAGGTCTTCAATGATTTCCATTGTTTTGCTGTTTTAAACTGCTCCATCTCTGATCTCTTAGGATAGCGTGCAGGTGGATGACTTGGCCGGCTGCTCCAGGATGGATTCACGTCGTAGGTCACTGGGCAAAGTCCCGCCTGATTCCCACACTGTGAGCTCACTGTAGATCCCAGTCTCGATCATCTCTTCCTGCCAAGGGATGGAGATGTTCCCTGAGGCAAACTCATCAAAAAATTGCCTGTCCTTGTCTTCTAGTTGCACACCTTTAACTGTGGAAAAGGCCCCAACATCATTGATGTCCTTGGCATAAACTGTCTTGGAGTCTGGCACAAAGGGGGGAGGAAGGATTCCTGAGAAGACACAGAGGAAAAATGAAGGCCACAGTCAGTTCAGAGTCCCAGTCTGAAACGAGTCTAGGTCAAGAACCCCCCAAAATCAGCCTCTGATATGAGTGTGTCATATGCAGGTTTGAGTCCAAAACTGAGAAATTTGGCACCCAAAATGCCTATTTTAACTGTTGGTGTACTATCCACATAAAATTATTATTTGCACATAATTTCACCTGTTAACACTTGTGAGGCTTTGCCGTGTAGTAGGCATAAACCCAATGCTCCAGGTGACCAGAACTAGGTTTAAAAGGAGCAAACACTCTTGTCTGGCCTGTCTTTATCCGTTTGTAGTTCATTATATATTGGATGCAATGTCTGTGAGGATTAGTGGAAGCCTGAACATGGACAAAAAAATAAGCGGGTAATCACTGTTTACAAACTTATGGTTTGCACTGGACATTAGGTTATTTCCTTCAAGCTGAACATGCATCTGAGACTTGTTTTAATTATCCTTAAGTAGCAAATTAAAATACATTTGGGCTTATTCAATGTAAATACAGAAAATTTAAACACAATTAAAATGAATAAATATCATTAACAGACATGATGGCGGTTTTAGAGGGGTCTCATCATTTTACAAAGAACACACTGTAGGGTGGACATTTTTTCTATTATCTCAGTAGGACTGGACGTTTTTGTATGTCTTATACGCCATGCCAAAAATGTACTGAATTTCAACATAAATTTAGAAACAAATGGTGGTAACACTTTATTTGAAGGGGTATGCATCAGAACCTGTCATTGACATGAAGGAGGCTTCGTAATACTTATGAATGTTGTCATTAAGTGTCATTCAATCAATTATGTCACCATTAATGAAAAGTTGGCATGGTTGGATCCCTTTTTGCTTCTTTGTACAGTTAAGTACAAAGAAGTATGTCCACATTCCCTTCAAGTACCAGAAAAATCCATTCCCTTCCCTCCATCTTTCTCCAGCTTTCAGACAATGTGTGCTTAATCAAGCCGTTCTCAGATTTTACCCTAATGACCTCACATGGGGAGTGAGCACCCGCCCCAGGTTTGGTTGGCTCTCCCTGTTTGGAAGAAAGTTCAATGCTCCTCTCCTGATCTTCCTCTCAGCTGCCAGCTGAGATGCTGGATAGCTCAGTGGGTTACCCTGCTGACTTTGATCTGGGAGATTGATTGTTTGAATCCCAGTCAGGCCCACATCCACATCCATTTCCTGAGAGGGGTGTGGTCAGGGGCGGAGTCAGACAGCTCATTAACATTTACAGACACAGAAACGGCTCATTCTGAGAAGGGTTGGACCAGAGGGCTTTTTAGACATGCAAAAATCCTGTACTAGTGTTTTTTTTTCAGCAACAGACTTCTCAGGCATGTTTTGAGGACCTCTGAGAACAATATAAACTTGTCTTAAAAGGGCAAAATATGTCCCCTTCAATACTGGAATCAACAGGGGAGAGTGGGGTAAGATCCAATTTTTACTGATATGGCTCTCCAGGAAAGGAAAACAGCTGCAGGGCAACCAGAGAAGAGTGTGAGGTATACTGACAACTTCCACTCTAAATTTGGGATGTCCAGTGGTGCTGTTGTGTGTAGAAGCGAGTATTCTTTTAATTTATCAAATTAAAGGTGACATAAATGACTGAATGACACTTAATGACAACATTCATATATGTTCATGAAACTTTTATGTGAATGTCATGATTATGACAGTCTCATGTCAGTTTTATGCATACCTCTTCAAATAAAGCGTTACCCAAATGATAACAAAGTTTCACAAATTCTATTCAAAATCCTTCAGATATTATGTATTTAGATCTATTTCTAGATGTAAATCAATAAAATAAAAACCAGACAAAAATGTTTGGGTTTTGGTGTGTAAAAAAAAAAAGGAGACCTGCATCGAGTTTCCTCCAGTTGATCTGGCTGAAGTAGGGATGCTCTCTGAGCTCGTCACAAGATCCGTTCTTGAATCCGAATCTCTTGTCGACCTCTTTGAACAGCAGACCCTCACAGATGGAGTGAGCGTTGTCACTGAACTTCTCTGGATAGAAGACAGGATCGTTCAGTATCCGTTTCTTCACCTCCTTGTTCTCCACCTTAACAATGACATCATGATCAGCACATAAAAGTCTCACATAAACCTGTATGTTTCACATGATTCTTACTTTAACACATTTGAACTTTTCTTCTCTACAGTCTTTGGAGTCACCAGTAATCAAACATTTGAGGGGACATCCAGATTTCATAAAAAATATTATTTATTCTAACAAGCAATTAGGCTACATCTATTATCTTTACATGGAATAGCACTATAAATCCCCTTTAAGTACATTTTAATTGACCTAAATTAATGTTTAATATTAATGGTTAATATGAATATTTAACAACTCAGTAGTCTTTCAGTGAGTACATTAACTGAAGAACTCAAAGCACTTTAAGATCATTTATGTGGTACTTGTTCTTTAAACAAGATGTTACATTTTAGGCTACATGATACTGCTGTGATAAATAAACCTTTAAAATTAAAAAGAACTCAAAACAAAAAGTTAACTTATTTCAAAATTCCTGTTTCTAAATACAAAAACATAAAATGACGGCCACTTAAGGAGTCTAGTAATGTAGCGCAATAAAAAGACAAAGAGATGAATGACATGACCAAAAGCTGCTCAGGGGAAGAAATGCATATAAATTCTGTATTCTTTTTTGCTACTTGAGTTTGCGATATATACAGCAATACACGGCAGTACTATCCAACTGATTCTACATGTGAAATAAATCAGAAGTTTTCTTAAGACAAAGCCAACCTCTGCATATATATTTTTAAGAGTGGTCTTTAGGGGACAAGAAGTGACACAGGTGTTTCATCAGGCCACAAGGGGGCAATATTGAGCGTCATAATACCCTGAAATGATCCTGTATTGATAAAAGACTTAGTTCAAGTTTAGACATCACATAAAAATGCAGCCTAAAACAGGAAAAAAAGATGAGTGTATCTACTTTCTCTCCTCGGGTCCTAAAGGGTCCCTTAGCAGCCATGAACTCGTACAGAGTGACACCCAGAGCAAAATAATCCACAGAGAAGTTATACTCTTCTCCTCTCAACAGCTCTGGAGCCATGAAACCTGCAGGTGAAAGAAAACAGCTCATGTACAGTTAGTAGCTCCCAACTTTATCACCAATGCCCCTTTTAACAGATAGAAGTTTCTCCGCAATTTTCCATACACAAATAAATAATTTGGATATACACTAAACTTACTGTCAGTCACGCACTTGCTATCAAATGCATATTTTTATAATTTATCTCAAATGTTTTCAGCAGAGAGTACAGAACAGCATTCTCATTATGTAAAGACAAATTAAAAAATGCCAACAAAAGCTAACAAGCAGTTTTTAAAAAGGAAGCATTTAAAGTAATGCTGCAATGAAATTTCCAAATCTTATAGATATAACAGTCATTTCTTTACAAGGATGTTTTTCAAATCCAACTCTTTGAAAATGAACAACTAACTTAAATAATAATTGATTAACATTTCTTTTAAGATTTATTCCTCCAGTCCTGGAATCATTTCAAAGGGTAGTTTGGGCTTGTCTACTGATCTTTCTACGTCTAGCTATGCAGCTAAAATGAGAAAGAAAAGCTGTTAAAAGTGTCCTGATTTCTCTCAGCACCACGCAAGAACAGCCTTTCTCCCTTATTATGTGAAATTCATCCATGAATTTCAACAAAAATGGTTGTTCACTTTTTAATAAATACACCATATGGATGCAGCTTTTGTTAAAGACTTCTCAATCAAAAAATTAACCAATAAAGCCCAGCTCAGGCTGCACACGTTTTTTGGTCTTTCACATTGGCATCTGTCAGACTATGCAACAAAATCTTGTCTGACAGCCTGGGCACACTACAAGTCGGATCCGGACTGCCCACTGTCTCTGCAACCATGGGTGAGTTCACAGGTTTTTGGGGAAGCGGGTCAGAGCATGTCAACCAGAGCTATAACAGAAGGACTCTTTTGCATGCAGTCTTTTGCATGGACAAGAAAGAAAAAAAATATGAAAACAATCATGGACATGTACTGAAGTATCAAGAGGAGGACAATAAGGACTGGCTACCCTTCAGATACAACTTGAGGTATGAATGTTATAACTGAAAGGAAATAAGCCTAATTAGCCTACCTGATACATAGAGCTTCATTCTATCTACACATAAGATCCCCTGAGGGAGAAATAGTAGGAACTCACTATGATAAACAATGATACAAAGGTAGGGAACAAATGCTCTTCCATTGGTAGGTGTCAGCATACATGTTGATGTTAGGTCAGTGTGTCACTGAAGTGTGTCAATATTATCACAAAAAATATTGAACAATAACACAACAACACCAATATGTAAACAAATACCTTTATCCTAAAAATTAAACCACAGATATTGTTGGTTAATTCATCCATGGCCAGGCATTCTCTTCTACTATAAAAACACCTATATATATATATTGTTTCTCTAAATGACAAAAGGTACTTGACCAGCTTGTGTTTGACCATCTCTTCATGCTGATATAAACTTGGATTATATCATGGCAGTGGCTTGCATTATTTCAGTCCAGTCCTTCAGGAAACTGTTTGTATAAAGGTAACAGCAGCTACCATGTTGTGACAAAGACAAACACTGTGGCACTGTTGGTTTTGTGGGTGTGGGTTTACAGATCCTCTTCTAAGAGACCAGGTAAATGTTGTTTTTTCTTGACTCTACCTGGAGTCCCAGCGTAGCCCTTTATCTTCTCTTGATCATCAGCCAGCTCTACAGCCAGGCCCAGGTCAGAGATACGGACATTACCTGTTAGAGCAAACAGCAGGGTGATCTCAAGCGCTAGACATGCCAAAGGACAAATAATACACCTGCAGACAAGGTAGACATCAAACTAGATAATAATAATAATAATGCATTTAATTTATAGGCGCCTTTCAAAGCACTCAGGGTCACCTTACAAGAAAAATTTAAAACAAGACAAATAAGTCCACAAAATACACACAAGTTAGCAATAAATTAAAACAATGAATCAAACAGTGAAGGTCAACTGAAAGACATCAGTCAGAATATGCCAGTTTGAAAAGATGAGTTTTAAGATGGGATATGAAAAATGGAGAGAGAGTTAATATAACGGATATCTGGTGGTAGTGAGTTCCAAAGTCTGGGAGCAGAGTGACCGAAGGCTCTGGAGCCCTTGGTGGTCAAGCGGGCGGGTGGGACTGTGAGGTGGAGAGAGGAAGAGGACCTCAGAGAGTGTGTGTGTGTGAGTGTGTGTGTGTGTGTGTGTGTGTGGGGGTGTGTGTGTGTGTGTGCTGATGTGAAGGAAGTCAGAAAGGTATGGAGGGGTGAGGTTATCGATGGCCGGTCAGGAGCAGGATTTTAAAGTCGATTGCTGGATGAGGTTCTGGAAATGATCTGGGCAGCTGATTTTCGGACTAACTGATGTTTGTGGAGGGATTTCTGGAGGAGACCAAAGAGGAGGGAGTTGCAATAGTCGATACAGGAAGTGACCAGTGAATGAACTAAAATAGCAGCAGAGGTTGGAGTGAGGGAAGGACGAAGGCGATTAATATTGCGTAGATGGAAGTAAGCAGACCTGGTATCGTTATTGATGTGAGGTTGGAGAGATAGTGTGCTGTCGAGGATTTGGTTAAAGTGGATTTAGTGCCGATAAGAAGTTTGGTTTTATTTACTGTTGAGTTTTCTAAAGTTGTGGGAGAACCACGATTTGATTTCCTGTAGGCATTCACAGAGGGAGGAGGGAGGGAGGAGTTGGGTTTGGTGGAAAGGTAGAGCTGGGTGTCATCCGCATAGCAGTGGAAGTTAATGCTGAATTTACAGAAGATATGGCCAAGAGGATGTATGTAGATAATGAAGAGAAGGGGGCCTAGAACAGAACCCTGGGGAAACCCAGAAGAGACAGGAAAGAAGTGGGATTTAAATGATTTAGGTTGTGTGAACTGAGTGCGGCCAGAGAGATATGACACTGTAGGTGTGGTGCATTGTGGGAGGTTTCAGTGTGTTCATAAAGAGCTTGTGTAAATGTAGGTTTTTGTTTGGACACACTTTCCTTTAGGGCTGAATACAAGAACTTAAACATGGTTTAAGTAAGCATCAGGAGAATCAAAGAGAGCAAATAAACACAAATCAATAATGAAAAGGAAGGGGGGACAAAGAAAAGAGCTAGGTGTGAACAGGTTGGGGTGAAAAGTACAAAAATAATGATCTCTGATACATAGAGCTTTGAAATAATCAGAAAGGCTAAGTAAGAGGCAGGAAATCAATCACTACCATGGCACAAATAAATACATATAAGTATGTTTCCATCTCTACAAGGGATTGCTGTAGAGCTTCATATTTCTTTATGCTTTCATGTCTCAGATCCAGCACCCTTTAAAATGTGTCTTTTTGAAAATTTTTAAGACACAAATAAGCAAGTATTCTTAAGCTATTTCAACAAAGTAAACAGTCCTCATCTGTCACTGCCAGATGAACTGATATTTATCAATGTCCTTGAGTTCCCTCAAACTTTCTGAAGTCACATGAATTTCCCGCAGCAGTTTCAAATTAAAAGTATGATCTGGATCAAACAAGAGATTTCTTTCTTTATCCCTCTCAGCGGTCTGACCTTGATTATCCAGCAGCACGTTCTCTGGTTTCAGGTCTCTGTAGATGATTCTCTTCTGGTGGAGGTGCTCCAAACCCTGGATGATCTGAGCGGCGTAGTAGCACGCCCGTGGCTCATCTAACCCAGGATTGTCTTCATCTACATTGTAAATGTGATACCTGTGGGTACAACAGAGAAGTTGAAGAGAAGCATTTCAGCAGGAACACACAGGGGCAGCAGTTGCTCAGCTTGCAAGGAACCAGAAGGTCACTGGGTACCAGGGGTCAAATCTGGCCTGTGGCTCCATTCCTGCATATCCTTCCCCACTCTCTCTTTACCAGGTTTCTGACTCTTTCCACTGTCCAGTCTCTCTAATAAAGGCATAAAAGCCCAAAACAAGACTAGGTTAAAATCTAGTATACGGCTGACCGCAACTATCTGGGAGTCCTGTTAAAAAGCCTGAAATGTGTGTTTATGCCTCTATTGATAGCGGAGGACAGTGAATAGAATCGGAAACAGGGATGAGAGATCTGGGGAGAGACATGTGGGAAAGTGACACGGGCCAGATTCAAACCTGGGCTGACTGCGTACACAGGGCATGCCTTAAACAACTATGCCACCTGCGCCCCGTTTTTTTGCCTAATTTATTGTTACTGGCTATTAAAATGTATCTAGCTACATTTTCTCCTCTCTCTCTCTCTCTCTGAGTGGAGACAAAGCACTGAGCAACATCATACCCCCTCCCCTCCTGCTTTTCTTTTTATCGCATCTGATTGGATATGCAATGCTTTGATAAGTTCAGCCTTAAACAGGTATAAGTAAGGAGAATATTATCCCAAAATTATCACATTGAAATAGTTTGTAATGTTACATTCTGGATGTTTTTTTATACTTTGTAGTATAAAATAGTTTTATATACCTATGGAAGTTGTACAGAGTTAAATCTCCTTCAACTTCTCGCTGTTTGGCATAAAATCTAGAGTTGATTGCATAATCCCTTTTTAAAAAATAGAATATCTTGATGTTGGATTAATATGTCGTAATTACATCTTGTCCCGGGGATCAAAGGGAAAGACTGAATTCAGGGAAGCACTAGAGACAAAAAAAATCCATTCTGAGATTTCATCGTCAGCATGTCTGTGAGGGAGCTCTTACCTCAAGTCTCCTCCGTTCATGATGGTCATGACCAGACACAGCTCTGTTTTGGACTGGAAGGCATAAGCCAGAGAGACGATGAACCTGCTGTGGACTCTTGCCAGGACCCTCTTTTCAACCATCGCCCCCTACAGGACTCAGAAAGGCAACAGTTAATGAACACAGCTTCTTTTGAATGTGTTTGTCTGCATATTCAGTGCATTCAGGAAGTATTCAGACTCCCTTCACTTTTATCAATTTGGCATGATGCTACAAAATCATTTTTATTTCCATTAATCAATACTCAGTAACCCATAATGACAAAGTGAAAATAGGATTTCAGTAATTTTTTTCATTTTTTAATTAAAAAATGAAATATAACATTGACATAAGTATTCAGAGCCTTTGCAAAAGAAATTGAAATTTCGCTCAGGTTCGTCTTATTTCTGTCAATATTTGCTGAGATATTGCTACACCTTGATTGGAGTCAACCTGTGATAAACTGAACTGACTGGGCATGATTTGGAAAGGCACACATCTCTCAATAGAAGACCTCACAGATAATGCAAATCAGGGCAAAAACTGAGCCATGAGGTCAAAGGATCTGCCTAGACAGAAACTTCTACTCAGTGCAAAACACATGAAAGCCTGCATGGAGTTTGAAAAAGCCCAACATAAAAGCGTAAGGGGATTTCATGGGTTTTGCATTGAGAAGATGCTTCCATCAAGCAACTCTGCCATAGGCCCAGATTGGTGGAGGGCTGCAGTAATGTTTGTCCTATTGCAACTTTGTCCCATCTCAACACAGGATCTCTGGACCTCAGTCAGACCGACCATCGGGTTCTTTGTCACCTCTCTTTCTAAGACCCTTCTCCTCCAATGGCTCAGATTGGCCAGAAGACCAGCTCTAGGAAAAGTCCTGGTTGTGCCAAACTTCTTCCATTTGAGAACTATGGAGGCCACTGTGCTCCTGAGAACTTTCAGTGCAGCAGGAATTTTGTAGCCTTCCTCAGATCTGTTCCTTTCAACAATCCTGTCTCTGAGCTCTGCAGGCTGATCCTTTGACCTCATGCTTGCTTTGAGATGCATTGTCAGCTGTGAGGCCTTCTTTAGACAGGTGTGTGCCTTTCCAAATCATGTCCAATCAATTGAATTTACCACAATAAAACGGATAAGTTAAATTAGATTTTTGACAGGTATTAAAACCTCCTCCAGCTAAGTGATTAGCAGGTCAAATGAGATTATTATGGCACTTTTTCTGTTCATCAAAAACTTAACTCCTTTTTGTGTCAGACTTTGTACAAGGATTCAGCATAGGCCAAAGATGAAGAATAGAGAACTTTTTTTATTTGTTAGGACACACTTCATCACTTGTGCTAACGTTTTTTTGTCACCTGTAACCCCTTTTACCAGGTTTAACATGCCATTTTATCATGTCTTGATTATGTCCATTATGTTCCTAAATTAAGTGTTAATTGTTAGTCATACAGTGATTCTGTTTGCCTTTCACAAACAAAATGTTTTGTTTACCTACAATCAATTTGAAATGTTATATGTTAACTTTGTGTAGAATCAGAATCTGACTCACAAAATGCAAAATAGGTAGTCTCACTCTTGGACAAGCAACATAATTGATCAAATTACATTGCCGGTTGTTTCAGCCTTTAGGTTAGTCTGTTGACTTTAAGTCCCTGTCTACTCTTGAGCTGCTGTATTTATAAACATGGAAGGGTGACACTTTATAAGTGGATCATAATGTTCCAATGCTGAAGACTCTAATCATATTAAGCCAACTGTAACATCGTCTGCAGGGCTTTGTCTAGACACTGACAGTAGCATACCTTAGAAGATTGATAAGACATTACTTGACTTGACATTAATAGATTCCTCACCTCATAGCCTTTCCTCTTCTTTAGCCTCTTCTTGTTTAACCTCTTGCAGGCGTACAGTTTGCCCGTGGCCTTCATCTGACAAGCAGACACTTCCCCAAAACCGCCTTTCCCTAGGACACGAAAATCCAAGAACCAGTCCTCTCCTGTGGGCTGCATCTCCAGCCACTTCCACTGCAGAAACCTTTTCAGATACATACTCTCCAGGAAGAAAGTAAAGGGCATCTCCTTCAGATAGTTCATCACACTGTCCATGGTCTCATTGAAGAGGTCGTCCCTTGCCTCTTGGTGTTTCTCTTTGACCTTCGTGATGCCGTTTTCAGGCAGGAAGGAGCAGAAATACTTGGCCTCTGGCTCCATGTACCGGGACAGGATCTTGCTTGCTTTTTTGACTCTAACTTCATCCTCAGCCATGTTGTATTCCTCGATATCCTTCCACAGGCGGCAAGTGCCTTTGTATTCATTGTTGGAGTCTAGAAACTCCTGAAAGAGCCGTTTTCCAATGGGTTGCTCCACACAGACCGTCCTGAAGCCGAGGTCTAAAGTTTCACGCAGGCCTTCGCACACCGTGATGTGAGGCAGCTTCAGCCGGGAGTGGTACTTCTTGTCTCGGTTGGATGCCGGGTTCGCTGTGCCATCAAAACTCCCACGGGCTGAAATGTAGGCTGAGTTGGCTACCACTGTTGTCAGGCCACCAATATCCATGGAGAGAGAGTGGAAAGGGAGGAGGAGGGTGGTGGAATGGGTGAGATGGAGCAAGAGGAGACACAGGGAGGGATGGTCTGGAAATGAATGCAGAGAAAAGAAGCAAAAACAAGAGGAAAGCTGCAGAAAGGCAGACGATATGACTTTTTCCAGATTTAAAAAGAAAGAACATCAAAAACAATAAAAGTTGGACATGTGACACTCCGCTTGCTGCAGACAAGGGCTCGGTTTCACTCAATCATTAAACCCTGGAGTCCCGTCTCCTCCTCCCTGACACATGCAGACCCACACTGATCTACCTGACTCATCATCTTCCCCAAAGAGATTTATCCACTCTGTAGGCTAACTCCATAATTCTTTATCCTGCGCTGACCCCTGTGCACCCTAAGGCAGAAGAGAGGGGAAAACAGAGGGAAAGAAGTCTGGAAGCATAGAAAGAAAGGGGAACGTGAGAAGGAGAGGAGGAACAGTGTGGTATGCATGTAGTGGGCTGATAATGACAGGAATGCAGAGAAGCTGAGGGAGATATTGTCACAGGAAAAAATATGAAACAAGAGCTCACAGTGGTGCACAGATTTCTTCTTTCCAGGGCTAAAAACAAACCCTCATTCATTAAAAAAAAACAGAGATGCCACAGGGACTGAACTTCTCCCTTTATAACAAAAACCTAATTTAAGGTTTTCTCTAATAAATAGCTTTGAAAACACCAGGTATTTACAAAGCATCAGCTATTTCTTGAAGCCTTATAAAGTAAATTTGCCCAGAAATTCAATGGCTGAGTTATACTGGAGTCTGAAAGGGTAAACTTGTCAGCTAATGAGGCAAAAATGGAGTCTAGAAGTGCTTAGCTTAGCTTAGCATAGCATAATAATAATAATAAATTTATTTGTATAGCACCTTTAGAAACAGAGGTTTCCAAAGTGTTTTGACAATAAGCAGAATCACAGATACGACAAAGCATCAAACACAAACAGCATGAAGACTTTAAACAAGTTCATACTCACCTGGCTCTTCCCAGTGGTCCAATAAGCTGTTCTACAGCTCATCTTCAGACTGTCTAATGCAAAATATCATACTTTGTTTAATCCTGTAAGATAAATAACTGAATATAAAGGAAGTTATCATGTCTTCTTTGGCCAGCTCGCTGACCTGACGCAAACTAACCGCATAACCAGAAGTTGCTGTTACACTTCAGTTTTTGTCAAAATGTAACACATAAGATATCAAACAATATTGTCAGATTTACAGCTGTTAACAAAAGAAAACAGTCGCCTTTTCAGGAGCCAGACTGGCTGTTTCCATGTTGCAAGCAGGTTGCAAGTTGTCATGTAAAACTAAGCTAAACTAAGCTCAGCTTAGCAGTTTGAAGCAGTCAGTGGTGGAAAGTAACTGATTACATTTACTTAAATTACTGTAATTGAGTAGTTTGTTGGGTACTTGTACTTTTTGAGTACATTTTAAAAACAGTACTACTTTTGCGCTAGTAAATTTTAACCTGAGTATCTGTACCTAACTTGAGACAGTAGTCTTACTTTTTCCACAGTAGCACATAGCAAGACTGATTCTACATAACATCCCAGAACAACTGATGACTGCTGGGAGTTTTTGGTCATGTTTCTGGTGGATTGTTGTTTTTGATGTGAGACACATTTGGGCCACGAACGAAGTTATCCACTGATTAAGAGTTTCTGCTTGTGACTTTCGGTGTCCCTAAGGGATGCAAAGTGACCATTCTTCACTAGTATGCATGCTTCACTTGCTATGAGGTTGACTCTGCTTTAGTCTTGCCAGAGGAGACTCACCTTGGCTGATTGATTTTTCATCTCATTTATGAGTTCAATCATGATATTATCATGATGTTTTAAATAAAATCAATTTATTGATTTGTATTCCGCTAAAACCCGATCTCTCTCTTTTCTGTATACTTAAAAATATAAATACTTAACTCATAATTTATTGCAACAAAAAATCAACCTCAAAGCTGTTGGGAAAGCATTACTCTCAAGTTATAGTCTCTACGGTATGTGTACATAGTAGTTATGCACATAAACACTAATAGGATAATGTCTCTTTAAAGTGCTGACTACAGAGGCTGTGGGTTATCAGCTTACACAGTACAGGTGAACCCAGAAGCATGTTGACTTTGGCAGACATCTTTCACCTAGAATAAAAGCCAACAGGTAAAAGCTTTGTTTATTAGGTTTGGTCTGTTTGTTATCTGTATTATTTTGTGAAATATCCTTCAAACCAATCACAAAAAGTGTATTTAGGTGTATCTATTAATGCTGTAGTACAATATAACATTTAGCAAAAAGTTAAGACCTTTTCGCAAACCAGAATTATCCTTTTAGTAATGTCTACAATGCATGAGCACATTAATCTCCACCATTTTGAAAGTAATGTCACACTTCATAGCTTAGCCACATCCTGGAGAATAAGGTAGAAACAACTGAAATAACTTTAAGGGAAAAATAATTAAATAATGGGAAAGAGACAAAAAAAATTATGAAAATCTGCAAAAAAAAAAAAAGAAAAACAGTCAAAATTGGTAGAAAGAGTGGTGAAAAGAGGTTACAGAATTTATGGAAAAAAACCCACCTGGTACAGGTTTAAGATTATAGAACTTGTTTTCACTGTATAGTTGAACTTTCTCTGAGAAAAACGCTTCATACTACAAAGAGATAAAAGCCAAGGAGATTTTTTTTGTTAGTGTGTTTTTAATAAATAAACTTAAAAAATTAACAATTTGATGGAAATAGCGTCTCTTTGTGCCTGGAAGCTACAGTCATGGCCACCAGCACAAAGTACATATGTAAACTCATCCACTACAGAAAGTAAATAAAAACATCCCTCAGTGTAAACATACTTCTGCAAATAATATAAAAACAAACACAAATATAACATGTATGTACTGGTAGCTACATACATAAATTTACATTGCACATTATAAAAGATAAGACAAAGATGTTTAGAGTACGAGGAGCTCTCACAGTGAGATCAAACTCCTTAGTTCTGTTTTAGTGCAGAGCAGGCACATCAGTTTAACATTCATTGGTAACTAGTGCACACATTTCAGTAAAAGTTATGTAGTCTAATGTGTTATAATCTCTTTTTCCTACTTCATTATAACAATAGAGATTCAATGATAATCTGATGAGTAGGTATAGCAACTCATCTATCGTCTCTATAAGACAAACTACTGGAGTATTTAGTGTAAACTAAATTCACAGTCAACTATTGTTACACTTAACTTCAAGTACCATCTTTTAGATTTGCAAACAGAAGGCTTTCACTTCGCCAAGGATAAAAATCTGACATTTGCACTAACCTTCATTTGAAGGAAGAAGTGAGGAAAAAAAAGTCGGATGATTAAATACAGGAGAAATGAAGACAATCCAATGATGGAAAATGTCCCTTTCAAAGACAATGAAAACATTTTTCTCAAACAGAAACGTAGACATGGAGCATCAAATTAAACCTTCAGATTTGGTCTCTGTAAGTCTTACAGTGAAGAAGATCAAAAGGCTGACAGTGCAGGTACACTTGTTAGGCAAACTATAGACTAAAGACTAAGGACTTATGGAGCATGAAAAAGTGCTTATAAAGAATCAAAACTGGAATGATACTGAGTCCTTGTGCTTAACTTAACAATCAAAAGGGTGTGCTCTATGTCAAGGACTCAAAGAGGTTTGGTTTGATTGATACCAAAGGAAAGAGGGGCTTCAGTGTGTTTCACTGTTTAAGACCTTTAACAGTATCAGGTATCAGTCCACTCTATGTGGACATCTCTTCTGCTTCTCTTGAAGCTTTTGCTGGCTTTGTTAAAAGAGTTAACATGGAAAATGTTTACCCCAAAGCCAGTCTGTTCTTGTCATGTGACCATTTTGCGTTCAGCCCGGGGGACCAATCTGTGTGTGGTGACCCTCCACAGCACTGGAGCCAGCAGCAAACTGAGTGTGGTGACACTGAGAACCAACAGGTATACCTGAGACAAGAAAAAGAGAGAGATGGATACAACAGTAAGTCAAAGAAAATGTCATTTTAAAGGGTAATGACTTTAAAATTCCTTCTGCCTGAGCTAAAACAAGAGTTGAAGGCCCCACAGAATATTAAGGATAAGGATTTTAAGGCTCAATAAGAGGTTACTCAGAATTAACCTTCACATCCAGTTACTCTGCATTGACACACTCATACTGGAGGTAGCTCTCTGTCCAACGGTGCCAGCTAATCCCATTCATTCACATGCCACTGACACGGCAGTGGGAGAAACTGGGATTAAGCGTCTTGCTCAAGGACACATTGACATATGACTGCAGGAGCTGGGAATCAAACCACAACCTGTTCAACCTTCCAGCTGAGACGGCTTACTCTACCACTGATCTGAAGCTATATGGTATTGTAGTGTCTTATTTTTGCTTAGTAATGCTCTTAATGGTCTGCTTTTCACTGTGAAAGGCTCTTTAAATTGCTGTATATTACAAATAGTATTCACAAGTAAATGAACTTGGCTTGTAATTTTATTATATTTCTGAATTTATATGAATTTGTCATAATCCATCAATTCAATGAAAAAGTACAAAAAAATATTCCTGGTCTAATATTCAACTGCATAGTTCTTTCTGTATCTTTAATCATTAAAGACTTCATATGTGGAGATTCAAACAATTCAAAAGCATAAGTGAATACTTTTCTTGGCTCTGTGTATTTAGAAATTTAACAGTTTTAAGATGTTTAACAATTAACAGAATACTAAAAATTTCAACTCTACATTCATTAATCACTGACCTCTCTGGAGATGATGCCAGCCCGACGTGCTCGGCTGCCCAGCACAAAGGAGAACTCACTGACCTGAGCCAGACCTGCCGAGACCACCCAACGTATGTGTTGAGACCCTGGAGGCAAAAGAAGCGACAGCACCACTACTGCCATCACAAACTGAGAGGGAAGAGGGAGACAGAGCAAGGTACTGAGTTTGTGGCAATTAAAGGAGAGCTGGAGAGGAGAAAAAGAATTCAAATGAGAGAAGTGCAGTGCCTTCATAATGACGAGCGTGAGTGTCAGAACCAGCAGGATGGTGAGCTCATACAGCACGAATGTGGGGAAAACGTGAAGACCTGTAGGACCAAAGAAATAAACACAAGATCAGAAAAGCCTCACTGTGAAAAGTATAACATGATAATAAGCTAAATCTGTCTTAATTTGAATGTATGAATCTGACCGATAGAGGCAAAGAAGATGATGGTGAGGAAATCTCTGATTGGCTCGATGCACCCCATGACCTCAGCGGTGACCATGTGACCCTGCGTGGACAGCAAAGCTCCAGCCAGAAAACAGCCAAGCTCCATCGACACATCCAAAAAATCTGTTACCTGCAGAAATATTCATTAAAAGAAAAAAATCAACTCAAAGGGCTTCATCACAGCAGATTTTTACAACTAAATGTCTAACAATTAGTTTGAGTGCTTACTGTCAGCATGAAAAAGACAAACGCTGCCATGCCCAGCACCAGGATCTCTTTGTTGCCTTTGCTCTCAGCGTGCAGCTTCTTGTAGTATGGGGCAATCAGGTAGGATTTAAATAACAGACAGAGCAGCAGCACAGCAGCCAGAGAGCCTAAAACCTGAGCCAGCAGGAACAACACGCGGAGACTGCCAAAAAGGAAGCTGTGTTTCACAAAGGGAACAGCAGAGTTAAACAAGCTGTGTGCATGTGTGTGTGTGATTGTGTGAGGTTGTTTTTACTTACCTGTCCAAATCTCCACTCTGAGCCTGGATCAAAGTTGGCATGACGGCAATGAAGAGACCGAGCTGGACGTCTTGCATTACCAACATCCCAAGAAGAACACTGCTGTAGTCCAGATCCCCTGTTTCAGACACGCAAAACCACACAGATACTAAAACTACTAATCCTTTTACTGCGGGATAAAGCAAGGTTCGGAATTAATTTAAGCACAGTATTCAGAATGCATGGAGTCTGAGTGTGACACCATCTGGTTGAAATGATGTGCGCTGTTAGTTTAACTTTTATTTTTCAATCAGATTGTGCAGAAAAATTAAATGTTTGGCTGTTACAGAGAAGTTTTTCAAATAATTTCTATGTTGCAAATAAATGTTCCAACATATAATTTTCAGATTTTTATAGTGGATTATCATCACTATCTGCCTTAAAGGTGACATATTATTCAAAAATCACTTTTTCAGGCTTTTATAACAGAAATATGTGCCCCTGGCCTGTCCACAATCCCTTCAAGTACCAGAAAAATCAATCCCCCCCCCCCCTTTCTCCACCTTTCAGAAAATGTGAGCTGAAACAAGCCGTTCTCAGATTTTACATCTAGTGACCTCACCAGGGGCGTAAGCACCGGCCCCCAGGTTTGGTTGGCCCTCCCCCACTTGGAGGAAAGTTTCCTCTTCTACTGATCCTCTTAGCTACCAGCTGAGATGCTGGATAGCTCAGTGGGTTACCCTGCTGAATATGGTCTGGGAGACTGATGGTGTAAATTCCAGTCTAAACTTTGGAAAAAAAAAAAGTGTCTGTAATATCACAAGTGCTGCATCCATTTTCTGAGAGGGGTGGAGTCAGGGGCAGAGTCAGATAGCTAATTACCATTTAAAGCCACAGACACAGAAACGGCTCGTTCTGAGAAGGGCTGAAACAGAGGTTTTTAGACATGCAAAAATCCTTTACTGGAGTGTTTTTTCAGCAATAAACTTAACAGGCATGTTTTGGGGACCTCTGAGAACAATATAAACTGGTCTTAAAAGGGTAAAATATGTCACCTTTAATTGACATTAAGTTTAAGAAGCTGATCACTGGCAATGAACCCCCTGAAAACTAGCCTATCAAACTGTCTTTGGTTTTGGAGAATGTACTAGAAAAGAAAATCTAGGACAAAGCCACAATTCTATCCAAATCACAAGTACTTGAAACAACAAGTAATTGCTGTAAATATTAAAACATCACACATCATCGTTTACTTAACTTACTGCTCCAAAGTACACTTAACTAACATATTCTCAAAATATTAGGTAAAATCTTTCTTATTGTTATTTTTTTTGTGGGGGGGGGGGGCTTTTTGCCTTCATTTAGACAGGACAGCTGAAGAAAGACTGGAAACATGGGGAGAGGGAGTGGGGGGAAGACATGCACCAAATAGCACATGATTGTGACTTGATCCCACAACCAGTGCATTGAGGACAACAACCTCAGTAAATAAAGATTGATCCAACTGAAAAAAAGGAACTTCTAGTCCAAGGAGCATGAAGATGCCAAAACACAAATATCACAAAAGCAAAATGTAGGCTTAAAGCTTAAATCTACTTTTAAGCTACAGACTTTAGAATATACTCCGGTTACTTAAAAAGGGTTTTGAATCCATTCTGTGGCAGCCACCATTTAGAAAACATTGTCTCAGACAACTTTAGATTAACCTTGTAAAAGGACAGAGATGTAGCTGTAACATTTCTTAAACTTCTCTTGATAAACAGCTACATCATATCTGCTTGGAGTCATATCAGCCATGCCCCTAATAATACAAAAAACAGAACCAAAATGCACAGTTATGAAAACTTCTGCCAATACAGTGTGCACCCATGCAGACATTATCTATTTTAATCAAAATACCTTTTTAGACCAGGCTGCAAATATGTTTATTCTGGTAGAAAAATCATTGTGCTTCTGCCGCTAGCCTTCAACTGACTCTCCAGGAGCTGCAACATTTTTCATTTCTGTGGAAATTCAAGTGGAGGTTGCCACTTGATTTAAACACTTTAATGCACAACAGTGTTCATTCACGCAAACAGATACATCAACAGTACACACCTTCTTTGTCGCCTCGGCTCCCCCCCGCCAGAAAGCGGGACACCAGCGGTGTGCTGGACAGAGAGAGACATGTGGAAATGAAGACTGTCTGGGCGGGTCGAATATGTAGGACTTGTCCCCATAACAAACCGGCTCCAACCATCAGCAGACTGAGGTAACATGACCCCTGAACTGAGGTCTTCCAAACCTACACAAACACAAAAAGTCTGCATTATTACACTGTTATCAGCCTCTTTATATAGAGGAGGAGTACGCAACTGAAAAGCAGCTTTCTGTTAAACTTTACAACTTTAATCAAAAAGGGCATAAATACTTTCAACAGCTAAATTTTCAGAGACACGTTTACATCTTTTGGTATTAGTGCAGCTTAGTAATTATAGGTCACTGATTTTATGATACTGAATATTAGCCCCTCTTTTTTACCTTTCTAAGACGCTCTGGTGAGAACTCCAATCCCACCACAAAAAGAGTGAAGAAAACTCCCAATTCCCCAAGAGTCTCCACCTGGACCATTGACTGCAGGACACAGAGACAGAAACTGAAGTGAATACTAAAACAAAAAGTGACCCAACACAAATAATTGTTCTATAAGTCTGAAACACACACACACAGACACACACCTTGATGCTGTTGAGGCATGAAGGACCGAGCAGCACCCCACAGATGATGTATCCAAACATTGGAGGAAGACCAACCAGAGTACAAATCCAACCACAGGGTAGGGACAACATCACCACTGACACCAAATCCTGTAGCACATGGTGTAAAGAACTCTGTCAGTGTCTCAAATATGTGAAACTTTGATGATACGTTATGGTATCAAAGCATAATGAATGAACTGACCTTGATGAAGTGGTGGTCTGCTCTTGGCATGGTGGAGTCTCGTGGTTTGGTTAGTACATACTGGTTGTTCTGAGAGTCAATAAGCATGCTCAGTCCCAGGTCATCCTCCACTTCCTTGAGCTGAGACTTGTTCTTCCTCTTTCCACTCTTCTCCTCATCTTCCACTCTCAACACAGCCTCCACATTTACACCTCTCATCTACTCAACAGAAAGGACTAAAATGAGGCACCATATGACACTGTTGGGTACCACACTTGATGGTTTCACCTTAACACTTCACTTCACTTACCTGTTTGTTGTTGTCAAAGGCGTGCTCCTCTATCTCCTCTTCTAACCGATCTGCAGCCTTTCTGACATCCTCCAGGATCTCATCAAGAATAGACAAAGTCTTATTCTGGGCTAGAGCACTCTTCAAAGCTTCCTGCTGGTGTTTCTCAGCCGCCACCAACTCCACATACTCCTGTTCCTCCTGAGGGATACAAATGACAGGATCTGTATGTATGAGCATACAAGTAGGGATGAATAAGAACTTCAAATACCCAGTATGAAGTGAAATTATGACATAAAGAATCCTTCAAACATGATAATTTTTTTAATTTAGGGATGAGCAATATGGTTGATGTCACGCAAATGGGTCCAAAGTCACACAAAATCAAACTCTGGTGAGTTATTCTTTTTGTTTTTAATTAAAGTTACAGCCCATCTAGTGGGTTGAAACCATGTTTTCAGGAAAAACAGCAATTATAAAGATAATCAACAGATCTTTTCTGCCCCTTCAATCAGATGCATAGCAAAACTGATTTTTTTTCTTTACTAGCTATTGAATTTTTATATTATTTTCTACATTTGTTTTACATTTTTAAAAGAAATGTCTTGAATTTGTAGACTTACAAAACATTTTAGAAGCCATTTCTAATTTGCAGCATTGTTTTTTTCCCTTTTTAGACATACCTAATTTAAAGAATTAATATAATCATGATAGAGGTTGATGGGTTTAACCCTATTCATCTTATCAGTAATTATAAAATAGTACTAAATAATTATGTTATGGCAAACATAGTAGATATGAAACACTATAAAATACATAAAATACAAATAAAATCCAGTAAACAACAAAAATAAACAAAAATAAACACTAATTAAGGAGATAAAAAAGACAGTCCACTCCACTCTTACTATGAGTTATAAGCCAAAGAACAGAAGTAAGTTTTAAGATGCATTCTAAAAGTTGTCAAAGTAGAGGATACTGACTGCCTTAATGCACTGTACATAAAATTACACTGTAAAAGCCCTAATTCCAAAAAAGCTGGGGCATGGCGTATCATACGAATAAAAACAGAATGCAGTGATTTGCAGATCTTTTTCAACCTACATTCAATTGAATACAGCACAGATTAGATGTTTAATGTTCAAAGTGACAAATTTCTTGGTTTTTGGGGAAATTTACACAAATCCTGAATATGTTCTGTATTCAGTTGAATATAGGATTAAACGGATTTGCAAATTACTGCATTCTGTTTTTTTTTCATATTCTACACACTATCCCAACTTTTTGAATATGGGATTGTACATCAGTCTCTCTCCTCTGATTCACAGAGGTAGTCCCCTTGAAACATCATGATGCCCTCACCTTTATGGCGGCCTCTCTGAGGGCCTCCAGCCTCTGCCTGCTGCTCTCCTTCATGTTGACCACATCCCTGTAGTCCCCCTGTAGCGCCCTCTGCAGGCCCTGTACTGCCTGAAACACCAGGTGCTCGCTCTCATTCAGCTCCTTCTGGAAAACCTCCAGAGTGTGAACCTGAATAGAAACAGACAGACACTGCTCAGTCATTAAATCATTAAAAAAGACCTCAGGTTTTATTGAAGCCTGGGTATCTGAAACACCATATGTGAAAATTCATTACGTTGGGAAAAATAATCCAAACAAATGCATGTCCATTCTCTAATTTAGAGATGAAATGGTTAAAGTTTAAGCAATAGAATCAAGCTCATGAGTTCAAACTAACATAGCAAAATATCTGTTGCACTAGCTTCAACAGTACAAGAATCAGTTGTTCTTTCTGTTTCTTATCAATCTAAGTTTAACATCTTTCTGTTCAAGATCTCATCCTTATTTGACATAACTAAAACAAACTGACTAAATAATGCATGATGCATTTTCAGCACTAATCTCACAAAGGCATCTCCTCTTTGTAAATGGCAGTATCATATGTCAAGATATACCATTGTTGAGCCTTTGTGCCTCAAGACTAAAGACACAGGAACGCCCTGAAGACAGCAAATACTCTCAACACCATGTGCTGTCCTGTGAGTTATAACAGCGCTTTAGACATTACATGAAAGCATTTCTCTATCTCGTTCTTAGTCCAGTACCTGGAAATGCCTCTCTGGTTCTGAAAGTGTCTGGTCTTTTCCAGCAGCAGCAGCAGCAGCCGCCAGCTTCTTGACCACCACATTTTTCTGATGCAGAAGACCCGCCAGACGCTTGCAGTTGCCTGCCACCCAGCTGTGACCTTGTATGGCCCCTTTGCCTCGATAAAGCTTGATGGCTTGCTGGGCCACCTGGTTTCTGTGTAAAACAGCTAGTGCCCCCGCCGTGCCAAGGCACAGCAGCCAACACACAACCTGCATCCAAACCTCGACTTCAGTCTTCACCCAAGGGTGGAGAATGATTGGGAGAAAGACGCCTGGGAAAGAACAAGACAGATACACAGAAAGATCTTATTAAGAGGAGAAATGCTTTTATGCTTATATATTCAAAGGTGTAGATGTCAGGAGAATTTAATGACTAATCTCTGGTGGCATAGTATGCCTCTCTTAATGTCAACTAATTCTTTGAAAAAAATAATCTAACAACAAGTAACTAGAAAAGCACTCGGAGAGTGCAGACCTCCACCATTAGCCCTATCTCCCAATAGCACAGAATCCTTCAAAAAATTCCTGAAACCAGACGGTGATCCGGATCACTCCCAAAATCGAATCAGTTCTTCCTTAAGCCATTTCTGACATTTCCTGAAAATGTCATCAAAATCTGTCCACAACTTTTTGAGTTATGTTGCTAACAAACAAACAAACAAAGTAACAAACAAACAAAAAAAAAAAACACTCCCGATCACATTACCTCCTTGGCGGAGGTAACAAGCACGATTTGTATATCTAGAGGCCAATATATGTCTTAACTGGGACAGGTTCTTTTGTTGCTGTCATGTATTCTGTTTTTTCATGTTTACTGTCATGCCTTTTTTTCTTCTGAGCATATCTCTGTTTGTTCAAGAGAGCCGAATCCTTGGAAAACAGCATTTCAGCCACATGTAGGCTAAGAGTGTATCATAGCAGTGACATAAACTTAGTCTTAAATCTTGAGTCTTGACAACAAACGTCCACATCACCAGTGTTCTGGGAAAATGGAAAAGTGCAGCAAGATAGAATAGCGTGCATATTTTGTTCTTTTAATTCAAGTCATTGATTATATAAACATTATAAAAATATGATAATGCCTGACTGTGCCTTTTAAAGCATAGAAGATAGCAGCATTTCTCCTAAAAAACTGACATACAGAATCTCCCTTTGTGTAAAACTGCTTTTCTTTTGTGCTTCTTAGAGTCATCTCATGAGACAGATTACTCTTTAGGTTGCAGATGAGAGCTGAAGCAACAGCTGTGCATACACACCTGTGGCCTGTCTCCCTCCCTGCTTGAAGTGGCTAATAACACCTTGCTGTGCAGGGTTTAGTGAAGCTGACTTGTATGAGCATGTCACCTGACTAAATTCCAGCAGCACTTGCTGTTCAGCCTAAACCTGATTCCACACTTCACTTTGATCAAAGCTTGAAATACAGAACTAATGTACAAATAATCTCTCTCTCCACCCTTGAGTACTGACCATGCCTGTGCATTACTATTGTGCCACATCAACATTATGACTGTGTCTTTAAACTCACACCCTAGCAGGACCACACCTTTGTAAGCATGAGGTAAGCTGCCGAGAGATGTTTACTGTTCAAACTCCTCCTCTGTCCGCCTTCTTATGACCGGACTGCAGCCATTCTGCTACTGTTGAACAAAAGCATGCGTTTATTAAGTGGATTAACAGTGTGTTGTTTTATAAGCTGACAATAAAACTGGTGTGTATGTGAAATTGTACTTGGTAAAGCAGCTGAAGTCAACACAGTGTGATAAAGCATATATCTGCATAAAACAGGGCTGCAGACTAAAGACTGCCAATGTTTAAATAATAACTATGAGTGCTGCTTTTCTTAGTCTGATGCAAATCAGAAAATTGTGAAAATGTCTATATGTTTCCAGAAAGCTAGGATGATTTACTGTTTTTTTTTTTCATTGAATGAAATCAGCCTGTAACAGATACTTGAATCAGATAGCATTAAATGTTTAAAGCTCCTCTGAGAAATTTTTAGATTTTGTCAGTTTTACAAAGCAGCGCAGAGTCTTGCATTACTTTGCCAATGTTGTTTAGTGCAGGTTTCATCAACTCCATTTTCACAAGGGTCAGCTTTTTCTTGACTGACTCTGTGGGGGCTGGACATTGATATAAACTGAAATAAAATCAATACATTGTGCAAATCAATATTTTGTTTGACATGTTCTTGTAAAAACTTCATTTCCTTCCAAGATTAATGGAACTTTACTCAAGATAATAAGTATGTGTTCACCATTACAGAAATAGTAGTGTGCTTCTTGTCTGATGTGTCGCTAAGTTTAAGGTTTCATTTAAATTTCAAGAGAAAAGAATTAAACAATAGCATGCCATATTTTTGCCCTCTCAAATTTTCTGAATTTAATAATCCTCCAGGCGAGAAAGGGAACTGTAGGGGGCCTGATGTGGCTCCAGGGCTTCCAGTGGATTATCACTGGTAAAGTGTATGTGTAATTAGAGTTTTGAATCAACAACTCACATTCTACTTTTATTTTACAGTCAATAATATCACTCACAAAAAGCTGTGCACTGTTGAGGGGGTATTGTCACTATCAAATTAAACAAATAGCATTCAATTCAGTTCAATTCAGTACAACCAAACATACTGTATCTCGTCATGATGCTTTCAGTTGATTTTTCAGATCACAATAAGACATAAATATCAATTTGAGTCATTTTAATAATAGCTTAAAATTCCCCATAGGAGCTTTGAACTAGCTTAAGAAAAATAATTGATTATTAAATCGTTTTAATAGCTGCATTAGCTGTATTACCGAACGTCTGATCAATTAAAAAAAACATCAATCAAGTTTAACTGTGTAAATTATCAGTACTAGAGTTAAACTTTCCATCAAGCACTTAACTTCTGACAGGCTGACATACTTTAATACAAAGGTATCTCAGTTTGTTTTATACCAATGCATGTACATGTATGCTTAATTTTAAAAAAAAAACGTCTCAGTTTAATCACGCAAGGTAATGAAAAATGGACAAGTATCCCATACGAAGCTAAACACGCACTACCAAACAAAATGAATGACGTTTCAGACACATTAAGACACAGCAGAGGCGGTGAATCCATAAATACCAAACACTTTTTAACCTAGCAAAGGTCCCTGCACATTCGCATGTAAACAGAAATAAGCAGTGTAAGAAAAGTAAGCGTCTACCTGCGAAATATGTGTACAGTGCTGGCTCTCAACCCAACTCCACGGCTGAAGGAGAGGCTGAAGGAGAAGGGAACAATCATGCTGTTGTACCGCACCACCACCACCACCTCCGACACCCCTCCTCCTCTGCCACATAGCTCCTGAAGCCAGCGTCCATGCAGACAGAGCAGACAGGCGTTCACCAGTTTACTCTCTGAACAACTTCATGTTTACCTCCACCTCCTCCAGTCGTTAGTAACCATTTGCTCCGCTAGCCAGGGGATGCTAACGTTAATTTCACCCAGGTAGGTACGTTGCCATGAATTAAACAAAAGGAAGTTGGATAAGTTGAAGTGTGTATAAAGTTCAACCTGTTTTCTATTCTGGAGCAGCAAGTTAAGCTAAGTTAGCTTCCAAATTCCTCAGAGCTGTCAGACCAGCTCCAGCCAGCTGAGTCCACAGACAGAAGCTAATACAACTTTGCTAACGTTAGCTAAGTAGCTGTCGTGTACTTTGTTACCAACGGCTTTTATGGAAGACAAGTGTTCGTAACGGAAAGAGAGGTCGGAATATAGCGTTTAAACAAACTGCACCTAAAACCAAACAACAAGCGCATTGTTTTCTGGGTGATATCACGCTGATACAACTTTGATCCATATGAAGATTACTTCCGAAACATCTTTATCAGCTTTGATATGGGAGTTGTAGTTTTCAGATATATTTCGAGCCGCACAGAAACAACGGATAAACTTTATTGCGGCGTATATTAATAACAATGTACGCCTTACATCATACATTTAAGTATAAAACAACACAAAGACAGGTTCAATGAGTTCATAGATGACTTTCCGTCGACTTTCTTTCTCAAAAGTTGTAAGTAGCAGTCACAACAAAGTTATAACATCTGCGTTTTCCCTTTATCTATTTCATTGTAAGCACATAACTTGTTATTCAAATATTCGGTTTTCATTAAAAGTTGTCAAATAATGGCAGCTTTTACGTTACGAATAATATTTTTTCATAACATCAAGGCCTGTTGGACTACATTTTCGAAGAACTACATTTCCCATGAATCGGATGCCTTTTACAGTAGCGCAATTCTTTCGCGCATGCGCACCAGGGGTAATTGGATATCAAGTGGGCCAAAACAGCGTGCGATAAAATGGTAGGTAAGATTAAATATGAGAAACTGGGGCAAACCTTTAGCCCGCTTAAGCAAGTGTAACCGATAACGGCTGTTATTGACGCTAAGGGATCACAGGAATTGGGGATCGAGGCTGTCCTTAAACAAGTGTCGCATATTGTCAGGGTGATATAATTGCGAATATGAGGGAAATGGAAGGTCAGTTGTTGGTATTTTGAGATCGGACACCAGCACTTCGTGCGGCACGTACCTTTCCCTTTTTGGTAACTCGGCTGTGCTCCTGCTGCTGCCGCCCCAGGTCAGGGGAGAGAGCCTGCAGGATCACACGTCCCCTCCCCTGGAAAACTGGGTCGCAAAACACTGGCCTGTCACGGTGCATTTACTGTGTGATCATCGGGTGGGTCAGGTCTGCAGTTCTGCAAAAGACGTGCAATCTTTCCAAATGAGCGTTAAGATCAAAACAAATCGAAGTGGTATATTTGCAAACTAACGGAGTCTTGCGGTGATCCAACAGGGAGTGCCTGTGTTACTGCAAACATATAGCATGCGTGGTGTCAGTCTTACTTCTAAAGCTGTGTGCACATAAGATCTTTCAGTGGCAATAAGTAAGTCAGAATTAAACTATTTCTGCATACAGATAGAGCGCAAAAGTCTAGATTTTGTATTTGCAAATCAAATATTTGCAAGTTTGTTCAGATGTTTATTAAGTTAAGTTGGTTGTGATGTATGTAAATGTTGATGTCTGTATATGACAGTAACCCATGGTTGAATTTCCTCTGGACAAACTGGAAACTTGTCCCAGGTCTCCAGACCCTCAGGTGTGTGCAAGAGTCCCCAGGTTGCACATGTGCGCTTGTTAACACCACTATAGCAATAAAAAGTAAAACTATGAAGGTGCTTGCATTTCAATATAACCTTAGATTAGGGGTGCACGGTAGTGGATTTTTGTCCATATTGGCATATCCAATATGCCAATATTAACTAATTAATTTTAGCCGGCATCACTACCAATATTCAAGTGTAGTTCAGACTTAAAACTTTTCGTCTTAAAACACTCATTTTAAAGTGGGAGGATGAACAAATTAACATATTTGGTCATTAAAACACACTTTAAAGAGAAAGGAATGGTGATGAATAAAGACTTCAGCTGATGTACTGTAGCTTTGTATGTCTTGTCTAAAAGTCCACTAACTTATATGTTTGTATGGCCAACAGCTGATATAGGCAGATTGTATAGCCAAAATATCAGCTGTAAATATGGGGCACAAATTTTCATATCTGCCGATAACGATAATTCACTTGTTAAGTAAATATCTGTTGAGCTTTGATAATATTGTGCATCCCTAAGATCTTTTTTTTGTTTAATATAACTCTACCGTAATATCTGTTGTGTGTCCCTTGAAATTATGCCAAAATAGAAGTATATTTCTGTCCTGAATTTCATTTTCAGAAAATTGCCCCATACAAACTCACGATATGTGTTAAAGGTTTTCTTTAAGGAAAATGTTCAAGGTTTTTTCTAAGGGAAACCTTAAGTTTATTTTATGGTAAAATCAGTTGAGAGAATGTGTGTGTGAGGGGTGGGGGCATTCATCCCCAAATTTACCTGTGTATCTGTTCACCTCACAGCACAAGTTGAAGTCATCACAGAAGGACAAGGTTCGGCAGTTCATGTCCTTCACGCAGGCGGGGGAGAGGACAGCCGTGTATTGCCTGACGCAAAATGATTGGAAACTAGAAGTTGCCACAGACAACTACTTCCAGAATCCAGACCTCTACTACAAAGAATCCATGAAAACCTCAGTGGACCGCAAGAAGCTGGAACAGCTCTACAACAGATACAAAGGCACACATTGGTTTCGTTTTATGTCAGCAACATTGCAGTCTGTTTTTTGCACTGTCTTGCTCACTCTTCTCTGCTGTGCTTGCAGACCCTCAGGATGAGAATAAGATAGGCATCGATGGGATCCAGCAGTTCTGCGATGACCTGACACTTGACCCTGCTAGTATGAGTATACTTGTGGTGGCATGGAAGTTCAGAGCAGCCACACAGTGCGAGTTCAGCAGGAAAGAGTTTGTGGATGGCATGGCTGAGCTAGGGTAAGTAATACAAGTACTAAAATTTGCAGAATCTGATGTGTGCTTCTGCTTTGAAATATTAATTTATGTTGATTATACATAAAAGTATTTCTGTTGCATAAAAGATTATATCTCTCGCTGTATACTCTGTTGAATGTGAGTTTAACAAGCAAATCAAGTTGTAAACATAATCACAAAACCTCACAATTCACATATCATTTGTGTGCCTGTCTCTACTCCTTAAAGTAACAGAGATTTTGAAAGGCTTGTCCCATTTTTTTTTCTTTGTGTCTTCTAGCTGTGACAGTCCA
Organism: Cheilinus undulatus; assembly: GCF_018320785.1. Classification (NCBI taxonomy): domain Eukaryota; kingdom Metazoa; phylum Chordata; class Actinopteri; order Labriformes; family Labridae; genus Cheilinus; species Cheilinus undulatus. The sequence goes on along the minus strand of NC_054865.1, from coordinate 41,445,444 downwards.
GAAAAACTCAAGGCAATACTTCCTCGTCTAGAGCAGGAGCTGAAAGACACGGGGAAGTTTAAAGACTTCTACCAGTTTACCTTCAATTTTGCCAAGAACCCCGGCCAGAAGGGTTTAGGTAAGCATAAGAATATACATTTAAAGGGCGACAACTTTTTACTTAAATCAATTGAAATACCTTTCATTTTGTGTCATAGACCTAGAGATGGCTGTTGCTTACTGGAATCTAGTTCTCACAGATCGCTTCAAGTTCTTGGATCTCTGGAACCGCTTCCTGCTGGTGAGAGACGACGCTGTTATTTTAGCCAGTTTTTTTTTTTCTTTTTAATTCTGTACTTCAGAATCCAAACCTAAATTAGTTACTATGCAAAATACATGCTACTTATGGAGAATTAAAACAATCCACCTTATTCTTAGCCTCCATGATACTTTATGTGAAATGTGGGCACGACTTCTGGTCATTTCTGTTGAAACGGGGCTTTACATAGAAATAAGATGCTAAACATGATTATTATGGCAATTTGGAGATTAAAATATGTAAACTTCGTCTGTTACACCTGAAATGGGACAGTATTATTATTTCTCCTTCCTCTGCTAGAGGACAAAAAGAAGACCTTTAAGATTTCTCTTTGTAGTTTTATGGGGTTGCTGAAATTCAGGTGTAAAACACTGTTGTTAATGACAAATATAACTTTGTCACATTATTAGTACCACGAACAGAGCAAAAGGTACTGAGCATTACAGAAAAACTAACTTATAGGCTAACTATCAGCTTATAGTAACATTTAGCTAGATGTTTTATTTAACAGAAATGAAGCATTATTTAGCATACTGAAGATTTATTCTTTTCAAAACAACCACCATTGACCCTAAATAACTTATGTAAGCTGATGGAAATACGTGTTTTAGCTTTTATTGGTACTGAACTGGAAGTTCCACCGGCATTCTTAGATACAGTAGACCCCCCCAGGAATACAGTGGATAGGTCCTTTGCAGATGACATCACAGTGGAAATCTTCAGATAGGAGGCAGGAAGTGATTTTTGCATAAAGTAGCACTGTCAAAATGCGAAAGCTTTGGTCATTTTATGACTGTGCCAAACATTCAAATTGCAAACATAAATACTGAGGTACATTTGAGTCCAGACAGTGGTGACACATTCAGGCAAAATAAAAAGTCCACAGAGAAATGGTGGCAGGCACGGATTAAAAGCCTCCTTATAAAGCCTGAACAAGCAGTCAGACAAGGCTTGGCTCCTGTACGGTCCATTTCCAACAAGCGGTCCGGCTTCGTTCTGTAGCCTACGGTTTGTTACAGTAAACCCTGATCTTGCATGTGTTGCCACAGCTGATGCTGCCAAGCCTTGCCAATTGTGATGGAAAATCTGTCTCTTTTTAAAGATTTGGATTATTTGGCTCAGCTCAGTAATAAGAGCAGGTCTTTTGGCTCCCACACAGCTTTTCATTTGGTACCAGTTTGGCTCATTAAATGGATTAAATAACAACAAAAATGTAGGAAAAAAAAATGGCACTCAGACCGAAGCTAGCTATCAGAATTACATTCTGTGTCCATCCTTCTTCCCACCTAGTGGTGCTCTCAAGCAGCATACTTGCTACACCTATGCCTTAATTCAACCTCAGTTTTTGGCCCAAACATGCCTAAAAGTTTTGCACAGTACTATATATAAAAATTTTCAGATCATAATTGCTGTGTACATGACATGTCCGTTTAGAGCTTTAAAGTACTAACTTTCCCCATTCCCATTCATTTCTAAAGGCTGTCCCTCACTTCCTGCCATCAGGATCACGTGACTGCAAACAATCTTTAAGAAATGCTAGCACAGTCAGCACAACCAAAGCCACAAACAGTTACAAAAACACTTCTCCACTGATGACACCTTGTTAACAAGTGTTCTCATGTTGCATTCAGGAGCATCACAAGCGCTCAATTCCTAAGGACACATGGAACCTCCTGCTGGACTTTGGAAACATGATTGAAGATGACATGTCCAACTATGACGAGGAAGGTGAGGATATGAAAGACTTCTTGATGAAAGCTATTTATTACATGGTCCAAGTGTTAACATTTCAGCTGTTAATTCCCCGATGAAAGATGAACACTCACAGTTGCGTGCTGATAGTTTAGTCAGTCCAGTGAGCTCAGGCTGGATCGAATGTCGTGTCAGAGTATAGGCTTACAACTTTCTTTAAGTTGATATGCATGTATGTTAAAGCCATCATATTATTCAATTACAGAAGAATTAAGCGAATTGCATATTTCTGAGTAATCAAATGTATGAAGACAAAAAAAATGATAAGAAATTTACTGTCATATTAAATCTGACAACCCAGTGTGACAGACTCTGCATAAGTTCTGTGGGATACCTGTTTTTGTTTGTGTGTTTGTTTAGTTTCAACTTTTCTGTCTGCTGAATGAAGCAGTAATGTTGGTTGGAGTCCTATCAGTCCAGCAGGTGGCACTGATGAATATTAAGCTCTAACCACAACAACATTGCTCACTGTATAAATTACTTTACAAGATAAAACACTGATGTAACTAATAGTCTGTGTTTTGCCCTCTCCTCAGGAGCTTGGCCAGTCCTCATAGATGACTTTGTGGAGTTTGCTCGGCCGATTGTGGCGGGGACTAAGCGCAACATGACATAGCTTCACCCAGGGAATGGAGTTTGTCCTAATTTTCTTTTTGTTTAAATGAGAACTTTTATACAATGAGCCAAAAAGAGACTTCTTCTCAAAAAGCCTGTCTGCAGCTTGTTTTTTAGATCGTTCTTCCAACTGCATAAGATGCCTTGGCTGGGGAGCGACTTGAAACAGCAATTCAAAGAGGACAGCAGCAACAGGAGAGCGAGAGAATGTGTTTTATGTTGTTTTGTCGTCTGCTGCCAACGACAAACTTTTTCATCTGCAATATGAAAACGATGGGTACCCTTAAGACTCTCCACTCATGTGCAAACCACCGATGGGTGTGGCTTCAAAACTGCTGCTGCGGACTCACTTTTACCTGAACCCTTGGCACAATGAGGAGGGACAGTAAGGGTGAACTTTCAGAACATGCCGAGGATTAAGTTATAGATTCAGGAGGATGTGGCCTCAGATGTTATCGTTAGTGAATGATAGAGTGTTTAAAATCGCATGTTTGTCATCGATGGATGTTTATGAATGTGTGGGTGTTTGCAAGGAGGGAAAATGGTCTACATTTTTTCACTGAGATCGTGAATGTGGAGCTCTCTGACAATCACAACGGGGGCAGAGAAAAGCGTGCTTGTTCGTCATTGTATGATTGGGTGAATGTGTCAGTCTTTTTACTTTTGAGGAGGTGGGGTAGGAATTTTGTCTGTTTTACAATGCAAAAGATTTTATTTGATTTTATTATAATTAGCAGTTGAGAACTTGTGATTCATCTGCACTAACTGACAGTGGAAAGTTTTTGTATTCACACTGAAATTCAAATTGGAGACAGAAGCATGCGTTTTGAGCTCAGCACCAGCAGAATCTCTATCATAACAGTTTTCAAAATACTGTTCACATAGGAATAAGAATAGATGACATGTAAGAAGAATCAAATATATATATAAAAATAGCTGAGGTTATTTACAATCTTGATTAGTACAACAAAAGCATTTAGGATGATTTTTAAAATGCTCCTGCATTATATTTTGGTTTGAATTTTTTTCCAGTGTGCACACAACGAGAACCTGATTGGCATGTTGACTGTTTTCTATGATCCAGGTGACGATGATTTGCCAACCCCACAAACTGCACTGATTTTACACTTTTTCTGTTGTAGGTTTTACTGTCAGATAGCACTGTATACAACTACAAAACCATTCAGTTTACACTATTTTAAAATGAACATCTATATCCCAGCCAGAAGTGTTGTCACTGTTTGTTTACACTGTTTAACAGAGGAATAACTGCTGCAGGGGAAATGGTGATGTGTACCACAGAACTACTTCAGATACAACATGTCACTTTAAGAACCATGCTTTTGCCGCCATCTAGGGGTGACTGCAGGTGAGCACTTATCAGAATGAAGTGCTGCATAACAGCTGGATGTGGTCAGAACTATGTCAGAACAACCACTCTGAGGTTGGATGTGGTCATGGAACTTTTAGCCGTTTCACCCATATAGATTAAAGTTTAAGTGTTGCTCTTTAGGTGTATTTATAAACATAAACAGCTCTATCAGTTCTCAAGCTCCCTATCTCAGTAAAGGAGCGTGACAGAGGGTATACTTCAGGTACCAATTTTCGTCTTTATGTCATAGAGTAGCAGGCAGATTCCTGCGAATACATCTGTTTTCCCCTGGCTCTGTGTTCTCAATAGCCATCAACTATGCAGTCCTGATCTGCACATCCTTGCCATGATTTAGTGTTTCAATTTAAATCGCGGTGGGTTTTTTTTTCTGTGTCAGAAGCCTTTGTCCTGTCATCTATAGCCTTCTCTTTTCCATAAACTGACAAACATTTTTGAGATCTGAACAGAAATCATTTAATTTGGATTTTGTGGTGGATGCATACAAAGCAGTGGCACATCAGGGTGGGACAAATCTGATTTCAGTTCAGGCTTGAAAATGTGAGCTCAGAAACCAGCCTCATGTTATTGTTAGTTACTTCAGGTGCAGTTTAATTAATTAAATCACACCTGCTCATCTGTGTTACAAAGCAAGCTAGATATATTGGGGGGGGGGGGCAATGAGAGGAAGTCATGTTTGTAGTTCCCAATCATCCAAATCATGGTAGTTTTATCCAAAAAATAGATGTGATTGAAGTTCTAAAAACAGGTATCAAAAGCTTCAACAAAGTCCAGTTGCCTTTTGGATTAATAGGAAAAAAGTCTTGTAACTGCAGGATGGTGTGATTTATTTTTCTCTTTGAATGTTGTTGACTTAACGGTCCAAAAGCAAGAAAATGTGAGATTTCTGTGTTCAATTTGATCAAATGGTACATTTTTAATTTGTCAAATGTATGGTCAACATTTTGTAGTCATGTGAATCATTCTTATTAAAAACAGTGTTATTTTTGCCAGCAGGAAACAGGTATTGTTCAGAATGTTAAATTTTGTCACAGAAGCATACTATTCATTGTTTTCTTTAAGAAAATTTTCAATAAAGCATGTTGTTTTTAACAGCCTGGTCAAAGCTGCACTGTCTCTAGAGTATACCAGTAAGTAGGGACTTCAGAAACTGATTAGATCCCTCACTGGACTCGAAATGAGTTTATCTGATGATCTCTGAGGGATAAATGTGACCTTAAAAAACTCTTACACAAGAAACTATAGATAACTTCCACTTTTTATCCCATCTTCATTGAAAAACTGCTATCCACTGATAGTTTTCATCAATACTACATGTAAATAACTGTGATTTGATAACTTGTACCATTCAGAACAAACTGTCATTATGCCATGTTAAATGTAAAAGAGGTTATATGATGAACTGAATTCAACTTGCTGTTTTTGTAAAAGTTTTATGCTCCATCTAGGAGTTGTTTATGTTCACCAGAGGCCTTAATGTCGGTGGTTTTTACCCAAATGAAACCCTGGCTGATTCAGACATCTGCTCTCCAGAAAGAATTACTGATTTAGGGAACAGATAAAATCTTTCTCATGACAAACTGCTGCCCTTCAGTGTGTGTTTCAGAGTGTGTAAAATGTCAGCCTAGCAACAGTTGTCCCTTATCAGGTTGCATTCCGGCCACATGTCATCATCATCATTGACTCTTATGCTTTGTCTGCTTTTACTCTGAGCATGTTTAGGGCCTCATCCACAAATGAGACAAATGACTAAGAAAATGTGTAAAAAATAAATATTTCATGTAAACGAGTTGCACAAAGGAGGACATATAAGGTTAAGATGGAATTAAATGTCACTCCTGGATGTAGCTCTTACAACTGGAGGGTAGCTGTTGTCACAGCAGAGGATGATTAATAAAACAGTTTTAAATAGTGAGGTTAGGATTAGAAAGTTGAGCCTCATTGAAGGAGGAGGCACCAGCCGGGATGATGTTCCATTCTTACCCTCCTCCCATGGGGCTGCTGGGATGTCAACAAGGTCTAGCACCAGCTGACATGTTTGCAGTCCAGCCCGGTAGCACATTAGCATCTCTCCCACTGTATCCAGCCCCCCCCGATTACCAGTCCACAACCAGCCACCCAGCTTCCAGGATTTGGAGCCATGGGGATTGCCTTTTTAGGAGACACCTGATCACAAGCTGAACTCTCCAACGCCCAACACAAAGAAACTGGCTGATAGCGTGATGCTTTCGTGTGAGCGCCCAAGCTCCTGCTGCTAAAGTGTTTGTTTGTGTCTGAGGCAACTGATGAGACGCTAGAAGAGAACGGTGAGGGTGGGATGCTGGTGAGGAGGTTTGTGGTGACTCTACCTCAAGCAGAAATCTAAAAATTTTGATTTTTCAGGATGTTTTTGGAATACAGTTTTTTATCATCCTTTTGTTCTTTGACTGCCAGTGTTTTGAGGTGCTGAAGATCAACCACAGCCACAAAAGTTCAGATTTTTGTATGACAGGTGCTGTCTTAATCCCGAGAGGAGAGTGAGAGCATTCAAGAAAGATAGTTTTTCCTGTGATCAGCTGCGTACACTGACGTGAGTGGACCTATGGAGAAATTCAAAGCAGCCATGGTTCTGGGTGCTGCTGGGGATGCCTTAGGCTACAGAAAGGGTCACTGGGAGAGCTGCACCTCAGGCAAGAAGATCCAAGAGGAGCTTGGCTCTCTGGGGGGACTGGGATCCCTGAAACTGGATCCTGACAACTGGCCACTGAGTGATGCGACACTGATGCACATGACCACAGCAGAAGCCCTTATAACAGGTAAGTTTTACATTTATGTTACAAGGATTTCTCTTATTCTAACAGCTTTCATTTGCCCTCACACAGAGGCAAAAGCCTTCTGTATTTATCTGTTCAATAATATTTGGACAACATCAGGCCTGTCCAGCCAGGTGTTACACCCTTCCACATTTAGAAGGACTAGAATAGCTTCTATACAGTCAGAGGAAGCTGCTAATCACTTACTGGCAGACCATCTCTGAATGAAAAACCCAGCTGACATACCTATAATCCATCCTACTGATCAGTCATAAGAGACAAAACCCTCAGTGACTTTATTGCGTATTCGTCATTCAAAAGTCATTTCAAGCCCCCTGCAGAGCAGCAAGGGGTTGCTGGGACAGAGAAGTCTAAAATAGACTACTTTGTAAAAGCAGCTACCCTTCGGTAAACAATAGTGGCACCATAATCTGCCGGTATTAAGTTTGACTGCAGATGTGGCTCAAAGCCAGTGTTTGCAGTCCTGTGAAGTGGTGATGACATCTTTTGAGCTTAGGAAGCCCAATTTAGACACAATGCTGGCACACACATGCAGACATTGTAATGAATTTTGTTAATGTCAGAAAATAGAATAGCATGCAGGTCCTCATCCTTACTGAAACTGTCTTATGTATTTCATATTCATAAGTAAAGCAGTCAATTATGAGCCTGAATTAAGCCAGAAAGGCATGATTGCCATTTTTTCTTCTGCCTCCTTGAATGTGTTCAAAGATTGATTTAAAGAAACAGAGCCTGACAAGTTCAAATTTTTCCTCCCTAATCACCTGTAACAGAATCCGAACCACAGTCCGGTCCAGACAGCATCATCAACATCAAAGATCATCAAATTTAATCTGATAATCCTTCGTTAACATCTCTCTCTTCAACACACATACAGTAAATAAATAAAGAAATTCTAGCAAGATGGCCATAGGCTCTGCTCTAGGATCCCAGTCGACCTCTTGGTGTGGAAGTGACTCCACTCACTCTGAGGCATGCTTGTCCTAATCTATGGTGCGGCGGGCTGAGGCTAAACTTAGCCCACCGCTCATCTCATCTTGCATGCCAATCATGAGTGTCTCTCAGTGTCTGTGTGTGTTCGTGCATCCAGATTACTGGTGTCTGGAGGATCTGTACCGGGAGCTGGTGCGCCTTTACGTTGAGGCCATGGTGTCTCTTCAGGGCAGGGCTCCGGATCCTGCCACAGTCGAGGGCTGTGTCCACCTCAAACCACACAACTTCCTGCTTGCCTGGCACACACCTTTTAATGAAAAAGGCCAGTGGAGATTAATTTTTTAAATTTTTTTTAAAGCAGATCTACCATCTACGAAATATGTGTTTTGATGAGTGCACATATGTCTGTATCCAGGTTCTGGTTTTGGGGCAGCTGCTAAGGCCATGTGTGTGGGTATGAGATACTGGCAGCCTGAGAGACTTGACAGCCTGGTGGAGGTCAGCATCGAGATTGGCCGAATGACCCACAACCATCCCACAGGTGACAGTGCTGGCACTTTTCAACATACCCACAGAAATCTGGAAACTATAAGCTGATTATGACCTGATAGGCATTTTTAATTGTGTCACGTCTGCAATATTTAACATGTAATTCATTTTGAGAGTTTGAAATGTCAGGAGACAGAGTTAGAGCAGTGAGTTATGGTGTCTCTCTTGGCTTCAGGCTTCCTTGGTTCCCTAGCATCGGCACTGTTTGCATCCTATGCAATCCAGGGGAAACCTATTGTTAGTTGGGGCCGTGAGCTCATAAAGGTCATCCCTCGAGCTGAGGACTACTGCAAGAAGACCATACGACACATGTCAGGTTAGAATTGTACTTTTGTCTGTGATGGCATCAATACCAAACAAAAACAAAAACATCATTGATGTGCTTTCAGTAAATAGAGCTTCTCGCCATTGGGTATAAACACAGAAAACTATCAGCTGATGCCAGAAATGTGTTTTATGTTTCCCTCCTGTGCAGAGTATCAGGAAAACTGGTTCTACTTTGAGGCAAAGTGGCAGTTTTACCTTGAAGAGAGGGGGATCGAGAAGGAAGGACAAAATAAAGCTTCATTTCCTGATTCCTCTGACGCTGAGGAGACAGACAAGGTAATTCTTGCTTCTCAAAGATAAATATAAATTCATGAAAAATACCTGACCTCAGGCTATAAACCAAAAATAAAGCTAAACAGGAAGTTTCCCCTAGCTACATCCTGCCTTTGTCCATGCAGATGTATAAGCGCTGGAGCTCAGAGGGCCGTGCAGGCCGCAGAGGTCACGATGCCCCCATGATAGCCTACGATGCCCTTCTAGCTGCAGGCAGTGACTGGACTGAGCTGTGTAAACGAGCAATGTTTCATGGAGGTGAGAAATGATGCATGCTGTAAAATGCTCTAAACAGAGAATGACATATTTTTTAAAACTGTTGGCTCAATGTGACTTTGGTGAAAATGTTTTTACAGGTGAAGGTGAAGCCACAGGCCTGATTGCAGGTTGTCTCTATGGTCTCATGCATGGCCTGAGTAAAGTTCCCCAAAGCCTGTACCAGGATTTGGACAAAAGAGAGCGCTTGGAAGAGCTGGGTCAAGCGCTTTACAAAGCAGCATCTGCAGAGAAGTGCATAGACAAGTAATTCTTCTCTTCACTGGCCTGAACCCTACTGGCTGCACTGAGGAACTGCACATGACTCTAAAACTGCTTGCCTTTATCCTACACTACCCTCTACTCCCTATACACTGATCTACTATGAACTGAAATAGTTCAAATGCTTCAGCTGGCAGCTGCAAAAATGTTCTGCAATGACTGCAAGTATTTTATTGGAGCAAGTGTGTTCAATAAAACTCCCTAAAGCACTGACAGGCTTAAATTGTTTTTCAAATGTCTGACAACACAATGGAAACTACACAGAGATAGGCTTTCTCAAGTTTAACTATCAAAATAGATTTCCTTCTGACATCCTTTTCTTAAACTAACCTGTATTAACCTGAAGCACTCAGTGCTGTGTAAATGCTGGTTAAAGCCTATCTGCTTTGAAGATACACTTCTCAAAGCTCCAATTTTTATATTTTACTAGAAATCCATTGTTTTATTGCATGTAACATGTTTTGAAATGTTAAGGTTTTTTTTTTCTTTTTTACTTTTGTGCATTTTATTAATCAGCTGCAATGATTCTCTTATGGAAAGTAGTCGATTATTATTCGCACTGTGATGCTCTTATCTGGTTTAGTGTACTATAATGTGAAAACACCATTGAACGGTGAGCATTAATACAATAAAACATTAAAATTGACTGACATAAATATGCATGAAGTGCCTGTCTCTCTTTGTCGGCCTGCTGTCTTAATTTTCTACAAAAATCCCCTCTCTTTGCTACACAATCCTACTCTACAATGCCCTGGACTAATCGGTAACAAGTTCACTACTGGAACAGTTCACTTCAAGTCTGAACATTGTACTTCCTCTGCTCTGCTGCAGGTCTGGTATACTATAAGTATATCGTGTTACTTAAACCACTGCTTCTTGACTGTAAAGCCCTTTAGGAATAATAATTCAAAGAGAAAAAGTAACGCCATTGGGCATGACTTACTGGGACCTATTTGATTGACAGACAAAATAACTTCCTGAAATAGTGGTCCATCTCCAGTTTTCTCATGTAAAGTGTTAACTTAGATTATTTTAAAATATCTATAGCAACCCTCAAGGAATATAACACAGCTCAGCATTTTGTAGCTGGTAATTTAGTGGCATTCCATTTTTCTATGCAGATGTATCTGTCTAAGACAGATATAATTTTACTGCATAATTTTGGTACAGCCTGATTGTTGAGGTAATCTGAGCCTTTTTGGTTCCCGTTTGGAAACACTGTACTCAGTTACAATAATGACAGTTGTTATAGTCAGTAACCATCCATTCTGACTAGGGATGCACAATATTGTCAGCATAATATTGACATGTTATCAGCACATTTGATATGAAAATTATTGCCAGTGTTTACAACCAATAAATCTGATGTTAATATCAGCCTATATCTGCAGTCGCTGCTTTGTATGACTAAGTTTGTGGAGTTTTAGGCAGGACCAGCAGAAATGCACACATTTTGAAGGGACAGGAGTTTTAGGTCTGAACTTCATTTATATATCAATATCGGCATCATTTAATTTGTAAATGTTGGCAACAAAAATCCAGTATCATGCATCCCTAATTCTGACATCCAGAACTGCCATTGTTTTCATTTCCATTCTTTCTTAAACTCTGCTGTCAATTACTGTAACTAGTCAGGTATATTTAGCTCCAGATGCAACAAGGATTAAGTTCTGCATGTCCTCCACTCTCCATAGACCAGATTCGCGGAAAACCACCGTCAGCCCTGATGCCACTATGTTGAGGAAGTTGGTAAGAGACCGCAGCTGCCATCCTGTTCTTCGAGGGATTCTGGAGAGTCTCCTGCATTACCTCACACAAGATATTCCAAAGATGACCCTAAGAAACCTGGAAAGGGCAGGATGTGTTGTTGTTGCAGAAACAAACACAGCTTCACCTGATAGTCAGACAAGTTGCACCGTAGTTCCGCTAAAGGTTGAGCCTAAAATAATCCTGGAAAGGAATGCTGAGACCCATTCAAAGATCCCCTGCTTCTCAGATCCACAAAAGAACAAAGGACATCAAAAAGCAGGAGACTTAATGTCCCGGCGCCTTACTACATTCCAGATACTCCAGTCCAAATTCACAAGATCCACACCCAAACCACCCATCACCCGCCAAAGAGAGGTTGGAACTCTTTTCCCAAGCAAAGGACGGGGAGGTTATGTGAACAACCGCCAAGATAGTGCACATGACATGCATACAAAAGCCCGCACAGGAAGAGAACAAGGGCTGAAAAGAGGGGGAAGTGTGAAAGATATTGTAGCCAAGTTTGCCCAGGCTGAACAAATGGAGAAGGGGCAGACTGCTATGAAGAAAGAGCCGATCAAACCAAGACTTATTGGTAAAGGTATACTCCTATCCTCTTTGATGGAGAGGTTTGAAACTATGGCCACCGTATGTAAGGGGAATGATTTGAAGAGTTTAAATGAAAAGCCTTCTGGAGCCGTCAAGGTAATGAGTAATGTAAAAGAAAGAGTAGCTTGTCATGAAAGACTGCACCAACAGGCAGCTGAACAAACTGTTCAAATACAAAACCAACACAAACAGATGAAAGGTAAATTCGTTGGGCAGAAATCAAAAGAGAAAAAGATCATAAAAGGTCAAGAACAAGTACCCAAGCACGCAGTGGATGCTTTAACCAAAATAACCTCAAATCTGGGAGAAATAAATGAAACAAAAGCAAAAGAAATACAGCCAAGAGGACAATCCGGAGATCAACATTCAGATCAAAATGCAGACAACTATTGTGCATTCAGAGGTCAGATAGACGACCAAGGTTATAATAACAAGCATGGGGTCAGGGGGTCAGTTGAATACGATGAAACTAAGACTAAAGCAGAAGAAACCAGAATGACCAACGAGTTAAAATATGGACATTCAGAGCTTCTCTGTTTGGCGTCTGTTTCTGAGAGCACACCACTAGAACCTTGCAGGCTAATCCCACAGGTTGAAGCCCAGGTTAACTGTCATGTGGCAACAATCATAACCTGCTCACCCGTGTGGTCCACATGTGTAGATTCTTCTCCTGAAACATGTTCTGTGAAACCATCTAAAAGAGCAGACTTTGAAAAGAAACCTCACCTGATGACAGAAATTCTTCATACAGATCAACTACACTCCTGCAGGAGATCAAACCAAGGAGAACCTTCCACTCTAGAGACTGAAGAGAGAAGTCCCTTTAAGGCCAACACTGAGGGGCTCCCAACATCTAAGGATGCCACAGAGAAAGGAACAGGGGAAGATCTGCATCCCACTACAGCTGTGACCATTCATAAGAGGTTACCGGAGTATCCCATTCCTTGTGTTCGCAGATGCGATTATTCTGAAAATGCTGATGATCAGACTGATTCAGCACCAGAAACTCCCTTGGTGTCAATGCCACTGCCACCCTCTGAAACTTCTGAGAGACCTTTAAACACCAGACTGGTTACTTTCCAAGATATTAACTTATGTCTCCCCAACAATGTGAAATCAAAAATCCTCCATACAGTAAAGAACCAAGCAGATCTAACAGAAAAAGACAGGGAAGCCAACATAGAAGAACCACAAGAGGGCACAGAAGATTCCTATACAATAAAGAGTTCAAGAGATTCTGATGGCACTTCCAATGAGACTCCATTTGAAAACAGCAACACTTATGCCGTTTCATTTTCTACAGTTGAACCTGAGAGGGACAGTCCAAAACAGAGACCAAAGTACACCACGGTCAACTACGGGGATCCTTCAGTAAAACAAACATATAAACCCAAAATCGTACGATTTACTGACACCTTTACTTTTTAGGTTGGTTTCATTGAACAAATACTGATTCCTAGAAAATTAACTATCCTATCCCTTTTTAGAGATGATTTTCTGTAACTACAGGAAGGTCCTTACAGGTTCCAGGAACACTTAGGCAGTGTAAGCAGCAACTACACACAATACAGTAACTCTCTACCACAAAGACCAGACTATCAGTACGATGCACAAATGGTTGTGTGTCAACAGGCTGCTAAAAGTGGAGAAAAATACTGCATGGGCATTGCAAACATGATATGAAGATTTAAGAAGAATGATTACCCTTTAGTAGGTCTAATGGGGCTTCCCACAGACATATGGAGGGATCAGCCTATGGGGATAAACATCCAGCTAGAGGGGAATAAAAGCCTGCCCCTTTGGTTCATTAAACAAAGAGAATAAATGTTTAGATTTCTGGAAATTTTGAGCATCCAGCAACTACTTCTCTGCAGATTTGTGAATTTTTAAGAAACAATGGTGGTGGGAATTCTTTTAATTAAAGGAAAACATGGAGTTATTAACTATCTTATTTCAATTCAGGTACTTCATGCATTAAGTTCAAATCGTTTCAAGATTTTAGCTGTTATTTCTAACACTGTAATTTTAAAATGAATAGGTAACATAACAGACAATCTCATGATGGAATTGTTTTACCACTTCAACCAAGTAATGAGTGATTTCCCCACAATGTCATAAACTTGATGTTTATATTACAGAGACATTATTAATTAAAAACACAATTTTCTACACTGTTAAAATAAATCCCAAATGTACACGAAAAGCAAGTCATGAGTTGTTATTCAAACTATTTATTGAGTTAGCAATACAAAATGTAGCCAGCTGTAATAAAGTGAACAGTCAGCTGTCTAGCTGACAGCTGGTGTTTGTGGAAAACCCTGAAATTTATCATAATTACATGAACATATGTGTTAATTCATCAATCCATCCAGTCTGAACATCTTCCCAGGACTATCTTCCACCCTTTCCTGAGGAGAACCCAGACCATGCATAGTGCAGGATGCTCAAATTTAAATGTATAACCTTTCATTTCCAACAAACATGCAAACATTTTTTCATATCTTGAATGAATGTTTATCAATTTTTAGAATAAATCTTTTAAACTATCATTGCACATCATTAATGCTGCTTTATTCATGCATCTTTGTTGAATCAGGTTTGATAGCGTTAGCGTTTGTAAAATCTAACTGATTGCATTCTTTATCATGAAGCTCACAAAGTTGATCGGGAAGATGCAAGGATGTTTTAATGATGTGAATCTACTTCATGAATGAGGAAATGCTTACACACAGAAGGAATTAACTGGAGTTAGACTGCAGCATTACATTTCCTATCTGAAGAATAGATAGTAGCGCCCTGTAATACAAACAGAGAATTCAAACGTTACAGAGATGATTGCCAGGACCAGATGAATGACTGCATGCAGATGGGTCATGTCAAACATGTCACTAGCTGGAAGCTCTTACTGCTCAACAGCAGGATTACGCTACCACGGAAGTATTTAGAGTTATTCTGGTATTTTACCAGGGGATAAAAGATCAAGGCCTAGATGATCCATCAGCTGTCTGTATCAAGGCTTATCCTGACTCTTTCAGCTCTATCCTGGCTGTGGTGGTAATGAGAAGTGTGGTGTTCTTATTAAGCATACGTAGGGTGGGACAGCTTAAATCAGTTTTTAAGTAATGATGTTTTTGTTCGTTAAACTTTCACCAAGGAATTATTTTCTATACTTGCATCAATGGTTAACACAATTTTGAATGTATTGTCTAGATGTATTTGTGATCTAAGGACACCACTTCTGACCCTGTTCACCAAATGATACTGGCAACCAGATTTATATAAATGTATGCTAAATTGATTTTTTTAAACTAAAAAGGCTATTTCTGGTAGTTGACTCTTCATACAGTATTACATAGAAATACCTGGCATTTACATCAGCCAGTGTACTAACTTAATTTGTCCTGATTGCCCTATGACACACTTCTACTTTTTTAAAGCTCTGGATAACAAGAAACAAGAAAAGAAGTTGTTAAAAGGTGGCCCAAAGAGCAACTCTGGTGTTATCCTGGGACATAGGGACATAGTGTCTGAGGTTTGCTCCAGATTCTCTCATTAGCCCATAATCAAATTTATGTCTGGTGACTTCTGAGTCATGTTGATGTTAATCACCTTTGCCAAAAAAGCAAAGTTTGTTTTCCTATTTGTCAGCAAGAAAGACTCCTTTATTAAGTTATTTGTAGTTCAGTGATTTTCAGCTGGTGTGTCAGGTCCCAAAAATGAGTCACTGGGTTTTTTTTTTTTTTGGTGGGTTGCAAATGGATCCTTGGAAGAAATGTAGAGCATAAAGTATATTATGTACGGAAGCCCTACCCTGACACATCCATTTATATTATCTAATGTCATTTGCTGTGATTCCAACTAAATTTCTTGACTTATTCATCTAATTATTTTTGGATAACAACACTGGGTCCCCTATAATTATGCATCACTCCTTGATATCTATAGAAAACAACCAATATTTTCATGTTGTCACAGGAAACAGAGTAAAAATGTAAACCTATGGCTTTTCTTATGATGACCTTTTAGTGTTGTCTAGCCTCTTTGTTCAAATACGTTATATTCAGGGATTTGAATGTAACTAATTACATTAACTCAATTTACTGTAATTGAGTAGTAATTTTGTGTACGACTTTTTTAGAGTACTTTTAAAATCAATGTTTTTAGTGTTTCACTTCATACAATTTTTAAAAGCATCAGTAACTGAATAAAAATTAAACACTCTAAGTCAAAACGGATGTCCAAGTTTCTGTCAACAACAATAAAATGACCAGTAGTTTGAATTTCACAACACATGACTGTCAGTACACTGAGAAAGAATGATCACACATTTTATCCAATGACAGCTGTTGCATTTACTTTAGGTAAGTCACACCTTATACAAAACATCCTGATTAGAGGTTCATATTCCTTTGTAGTTATTGCACCTTAAGGATAGATCATATATCAGTCATGGCTATCAAAAGTAGCAACTCACTACTCAGTACTTTGAATAAACTTAAAATGAATTACTTTTTACTTTCGCTTGAGCAGATTTCCAAAACAGCACTGGGCAAATCCAGCGAATGGGCCCTCCACAGCTGTGATTTACTAAAGTCAATGCATGCGTGCTTGTTCAGCAGACTTGGTGCTAGTATCCTGGTTAGCACTGACTTCATTTGGAGCTGAAAAGTGTGTCAAGCTATAATGAGGTCTGATGTTGAAATTAGTTATTCGTGCTACTTTTCCTGTCAAGTTTTGCCACTTCCCTTTGCCATTTTTGCCTATTTTCTCACTTTTTCCAATCTTAACTTTGTGTCCCTTTTTTATTTTCCACTTTTTGTCTCTTTGACCCAATTTTTTAATGTTTTTTGCCCATTTTAACCCATAGTCACTACTTTTTGCCCTCTTTTGCAGCTTAAACCCTTTTTGCCACTCTTTTTCCAATCTGAACTTATTTTGCCACTTTACACCCATTTTTTTGTGTCTTTTCACTGTTATTCAATCATTTTCCATTAAAATTGGCTCAGTTTCTTCTGCTTTATTTTCTGGTATTCTGACATTTGTGCACATCATAGCTTAGCTATGAATCCTGGCATTACCCATTTGGTTGGGCCCCAGTAAGATCTCCCCTTTATTCCCTCATATGGGCAGCCTTGCTTCTGCTTAAGTCAATTTTTATCCAAAATAACTTCACTTTTGCTTGAGTACAACAGTGTGATACTTTTTCTGTCTCTGGTCATATTCCATCTAAACTGCAACATTTTTCCTTAAAATAGAATTGAATGATTGAACATTTTTTGGATATTTGAACTGCGATTCCTCAATAAGGAGTTGGTGGTGAGTCCCGAGGCTTGACCAGATGACAAATACTGATGTAGTGAATGAAATGTTCCTCTGTTTAGGTTTCTGCATTGACACTATGGGGGAGGGTGACAAGATTTTTATTCCTTTTTGAAATTTTAATTTATTTTCTTCAGAAATACCCAAATTATTAAGGCCAGTGGGAGCTCTGAACCCCATGTTATGCATCAAAAGTGTTTAATTACTGAAAACTCCTGAGGCGCATTTAAATGAATGCACTTACCTGTGCAACGTGGCTGTGCCGAGGAGGGCGCGGCTTGTTACCATTCCTGATACCTTTAAATGTTATCGGACATGCAAACACCTTCCAGAGAAAATGGAAAACCTTCGGATAAAAAAGGAGATGTGGACGTAACAGTTTATGTCACTGTGTCTAGCAAAATATATACACATTTAAATTTGAAAAAAAAATGTTTTGCTGTGTTCGTGTTGCAGTGACAGCTTTTGCTTATTGCACCCATAGGTGACTCTGCGTTCATAAAAGGGGAAAAGCACTAACAAGATTATGTCATGAAACAAATATGACATTTATAAAACAACAAAATGCCATGTGCAAAACCAGATCAAATCCCCCTCCGCCCCTGTCTGTCTGAGCAGCTCCGGTGTTCCTCCGAATGCCTCTAATGACATTATCCATTCACCGAGAGCTCTGAAGCAGGATGTTACGACGGTCACTTGAACACAGCATTAGCTCGGATTGTCGTGCGTGTGTCCTGGGACAAACGTTGGTTCTCTGAAGTGTTCACGGAGTAGTAAATCCGGACCAGCGGATTTTAGGTTACTTTCTCGTGTTTGGGCTCAGTTCGGCAGCAGACAGTAATCTCCGTGTTTGATCGTTGTTTCTAGCGCCACAGACCGGTTGGTTTATCTTCGAAGAAAAGAGGGAGACCAGCAGCAGCAGGTGCATGTGGATGCCGATAAAACTCGAGACAAACTCCGCTCTCTCCTCACGGTTTGGCTGATCATCGGCGATTTTTTTTTTTAAGTAACGCAGTTACTTGACTTCCTTACTCGGTGGAAGTGTGAGAATCCTTATTCGAGGCTTGTGGTTCTCGAGAATAGCATGTTAATCTCGGGAAAATGTAATGTCTTGTTGCCCTGTGTCTCTCCGCACGCCAATATGGATAAAATCAAAAGTCAGTACCTCAACCTAAAGCTGTGACTTCTACATTCTTATTGTTTGAGGGACTATGTTTTGCTCTTTTAGTGGAAACACAACTCAATGGATTACATAGTCTGACTCTGGCTCAGACTTTCAGGATATCACTGGAGTAAAAGAGAAGCAATGGAGAAGAAGACCAAGGCGAGCAGCCAAAGTCTCCCCGCTGTCAACGGTACAGCCAAAAGCAGAGTGGAAAGGTAAACATTAGCAACGCTTAACGTTTAACGTTTGTTTCTGACGGTTGTTTTAACCGAATAAAACTTGAAAGAAATCTTTATTGCCTTTGGGAAGTCGGTGGAATTAAGATGACTTACCTGATAAGTAAATTTAGTCGTAGCTAATCACTTTATCCCTCTTTTCACGGTAAATGGGAGCATTAACCAGCTATTTTAAACGGCTACACAGTCAACGACTATGCTATCGATAACGACAAAATTTTACATATCGCGATAACTTCTTGGCGGTATTTGTAGTTTCTGCATTGGTGAAAACTGCCTGAAAATTGGTTGTTATAAAGCTTAATTTCTTCTTTGAATACAATTTACAAAGTCCATACATTCAATGTCTCTGTATAAATGGACTTTAATTGTGTTTTTTAGCAACATCTACCAGGGACAACAGATGGAAATTAGACAATAGCTGTAATCAGGCATATTGACAATGCAGTCCTGCTATTATTGTTCTTTAGCTAATATACACTATCATATTTTAATAAGTGGGCATTATTTTTGGTAGTAATGTTAGTAGTAGTAGTAACCAGCCGCCCCCCAATATTGCGATTGCGACATAATATGTGATTATTTTTCAACAAACAAGAAATCAATTCTATATTCTAAATTATAATGAACACAAAATTTAAGAAAATTAAACAAAGACTGGACAATTTTGAAAAACTGTCTATTTTTACTCATTGCAAATTCGACAGCAATTGTTGTATTGAATGGAATTAATATTAATATTTTTGTATATGTTTACAAACATATACAAAAACAAGTAAAGTGGGTTCTTTTGGAAATTGTTCAAGAAAATTTGACACCATCATTTCTAGCATGATGAGAAGAGCATTACATCTCTGCCTCGTAAAATGTATTAAACTGACATTTTGACACAAATTTCAGGTCAAATAAAAATTGCACCATCTGCAATTTGAAAATTGAAATAGGAAATAGTAATATATTCATGCAGCTGTCTGTAATACTCAAGAGAAACTGGAAACACACTTTTGGCAAAAAAAAAACAAACCAAAACACAAACATAAAAATGCAGTCTGGCACAAAAACTATATCCTACTTTCAGAAGATTATGCTAAGCCTTTTGTGAAAACAGTTTAAAGAGATTGTAAGACTGCACACCAGAAGTTTGTAGGCTGTATTGGTGGTGCATATGAATTTTTAGAGTTGTTCCTTTTTAAACATAAAATACCCACGATATGGAACATTTTTCAACCTCAAAACTGCCCATAAATCTGAGTGTCTCCTTTTCAAAGTAAAAAACAACAACAACAAAAAACACTCCAAATAGGGCAGTTTATACATGTTATCTACATCTGGACATAGAATCGAGCCATTTGGCTTTTTCCACCAGAAATTTCAAATGTATTGTTATCTCAGTGGTTATTTTTAAACAGTGAGGCTGTAGCACCTGATTAAAGGTTACACATTCACAAACTTCACTCTTGCACATCTAATTTGGGTCCTTCCTTTGCTTTGGCAACAAGGCTGCTCTCACATGGAGAGCTTAACATTTGCAAAAGAAAACATCCAGCAATTGTAGAGCCATGCTAGTCAAAACCTGGACTGTGTGTAGTGTACAAACAGCCATAAAGTCTGTTGTCTATGTTCAAAACAGACGTAGTAACTGTTCACTGTACTGCTCTGAAGGTGTAGGTCCTTCTTGAGGAATGACTTTGCTTTTGAGGAAGGGTTAAGCTACAAGGAGATAATCTTGTTACCTAAGGTATTAGGTTGAGCCACCTACACTGACAACTTTTTTCATCTGGAGTTGGACTGGAGATAGAAGCTATTTACCTACATATGTAGAAGAAGAAAGATCAGTTGGAGGAAATAGAGCATTCAGCCTTTTCTTTGTGCTGTATTCCCTTTGTCCAGTTTTATTATGCTTGAAAAAGATGCCAAGGATGTGGAGTTGACAAGGCATAGTACAAGCATCAGAAGTTAAAAGTATTGGTCAAATGATTGACAGTAGCAGCTTTACATTTATTTATTAAATGTTGCCTTAGAGTAGTATACAACACTTGTTCAAATAGATTTTTGACATAGTGTGAGCTTTAAATGCTGTGATTGAGTTAATCGAAGCTGTTTAAAGCCCCAACTTTGTACTTTCTGTCCCAGTGTTGATCCTTATGGTTTTGAGCGCTCAGAGGACTTTGACTATGAGTCATATGAGGAGCTCATGTCTGAGTACTTGGTTGTGCTTACTCGGCGAGCCATCAAGTGGTCCAAACTGCTGAAGGGGATAAACAAGGTGCAGAAGAACATAAAATGTAAGTGTGAAAACTGAATATGCTGTTAACCACACAGTATGTGTGCTTGTGCCTCAAGAAACCTAAACTGAACTGTTTCATTTTCCCTCAGTAAAACGTTACGTGCGTAAGGGCATTCCTAATGAGCACAGGGCACTGATCTGGATGGCAGCCAGCGGAGCTCATGACAAGCTTGAGAAGAACCCAGGATATTACCAGTCTCTACTCGGAGCCCGGCATGACCCCAAACTGGTGGAGATCATCTGCACAGGTTATAAATTAGACTGTTTCTTATTCACCCATATGTTCAGTTAGACCTCTGTAAAAGCCCCAACACACCACCCTAATTTGTTTTTCAAAAACTTGAGGTGTAAAGTCAGCCTTCTGTTATGAGTCACAAATGAACCTCTGTCCGAATACAGTTTTTTTTCTCCACACCCACCTACCTGTGCAAATTTGAACTTACTGGCAGTGGCGCTTTGGAAACACTGTGGCCTCTGTGCAGTTAGGGTTGACGAAGAACAAAAGAAACACGTTCACTTGGCAGCCTTGACTTTTTTTTTTTTGCGCTGCCAAATTGAGCATTAGTGTTCTGATAGTGAAACATTAAAAAGAGAAACTGTAATAATCTGAAACATTTTGGGACACAGCCACTGTATTCTTGTGAGAAGTTTTATCCTTCTGGCCTCTAGTAAAAGTAATTTCAACCATAGATCTAGTCAGGTCCAGCTCTTTATGTCTTTTTAGACAATTAAGCAACCATTTATAATGTCCCACACTGTAAGATCCCTATGATAAATAGAGCCTTTCTCTGCTCTGATTAAGGTGTGGCAGTTGGGAGACATTCTGCCTTTAAGTAATTTCCCATTGCTGCTTCCTACTTGCTGCTTCCTGTTAAGGATTGGAAGCCAATTCTTCCTTTTAGCTTAGAAAGGAGCGTGAAGAATTTCTTGAAAGAGTTCTTGAGGAAGCTTCCGAAGAAGTGCTCTTCATACACTCAAAGCTGGTGATATTAATACTCAAACAAAGAAAGGGATAGGATTACATGGTACTCTTCCTCCTGTTGGTTTCAAAGAAAAGCGCTGGAAGTGTATCTGTAATGAGTTCATTAAAAGATGGTACAAAGTGTCCATGGAATCCACAGTGAAGTGTCCGCTAATTTATGTTCCCTGAAGCCTTCGTCCACACATGACAGGTAGAAAGGAAAGGTCTCTGAGTCTGAGGCCTGGAAGGCCAGGCTGGGAGGTGCTGTAATTATCAGGTTCCTTGTTAACCTGGCACGCCAGATGGATTTGTTTCACACATCCATCTGGAAGACCACTCATACATGGTGTTTGGGAAAGGGCGGAGGCTTTGAAAAGGAAAAAAAACAAAAAAAACTCAGAGGGTGATGAACGTTCTGTCTGTCACATTTTTATGGTCCAGTCAGAGCAACAAAACGTGACGTAGCCACTACTAAAGTAAATGGCCCTGCTCTTCAGCCAGACCAGCTACCCTGTTGATGTTTCCTCCTTTAAAACACAGAGTGGACATCTAAACAAAACAAGGCATAGCTGATTTATGAGGGCGTCTTCAGGATAGCCAGAGATAAATCCACTGTATTGGATAATAAAAGCCATCACAGTGGTTTATAACAATAAAACAAAGGCTTTTATAATCCTGGAAAGTTTTCACTGCAGTATCATTCTTTCCGTCTAAAACCATTGTTACCTCACTAGTACTCAGCCCATGTTTCAGAATAAGCAAGCAGAACTTCATGCTTTTATTGTATGTTTGATAATCCTATTAGTGTACATTTTTGTGCAGTGAAACATTTCACACATGCACTAAAATTCATTTTTGGCAGTTTTTGTTTATATTTACCTAGAAAACAAGAAGGTAGTAATGATTAACTTGTTTCACAGAATCTGGTGCTCTTTTTGATTTTGCATCCTTTGTTAATACAGCAGCACTGAATTGTTTTTTTCCTTTCAGACTTGAACAGAACATTTCCAGATAACGTCCAGTTTCGCAAGACCTCAAACCCATGTCTGCAGAAAAATCTGTACAATGTGCTGCTGGCTTACGGCCACCACAACCCATCTGTGGGCTACTGCCAGGTAAATATTACCTTTGGTCTAGTTTAAGGCAGATTTTTCTACATTATCACAATCCTAGACTCAGTCCCATCACGCTTCTCTTTTTGGCAGTCAGATGGACGTGATGGGTTTGGCGGATGCCAGGAGAACATACCTGACTGCCTTGTGCCAACTGTGAAGTTTAGGAGGGATAATAATATGCGGTTGTTTTTCAGGGTTTGGGCTTGGCCCCTTATCTCCAGGGAAAGGCAAACTTATGCTTTAGCATACCAAGACTTTTTGGACAATGCTATGCTTCCAACTTTGTGGCAACAGTTTGAGGAAGGCCCTTTTCTATTTCAACATGACTGCAACCCAGTGCACAAAGCAAGGACTGTAAAGACAAGTCTTGTTGAGTTTGGCATGGAGGAATTGACTCAGTGGGGTTCAAGAGGAGATTGTGAGCCAGGCCTTCTCGTACAACATCAGCATTTGACTTCATTAATGCTGTACAGAATGAATAGGCACAAATTCTCACAAAAATAATCGTTTGGAAAGCCTTTTAAGAAGAGTGGAAGCTTTTATAGCTGCAGAAAGGGGGAAAACGCCATAATAAAATATATGTACATGTATTTGAATACAATGCAGTTACAGTCCCTGTCAGTAAATGGGAGCAAGTAAATCTTGGTAATTTTTCTTGGAAAGTGACTTATTTATATCATCCCCTTGGAATAACAAAGCTGTTTTTTCTGTGACCATTTAATTTTCAAGATATCTAGAAAACAGCAAAAATTTACCAGTGTCATGGCAAAATGGGCTAAAATGCAATGAATGCATACATGTCCTTTTGTCCCATTTCTTTATTCAAACATTTGTTTTGTTCCACCTGAGGTCCAAACTCCAGTATCTTTCATTGACCAGCTTGAGTGGTTCAATTTTTTGGAAATTCGGGTTATGTTTTCTCTTCAAGGGTGGGTGGGAGGTCTGAAGGCTTGACCAGTTGAGAACCACCTTCACTAATACACTGATGGATTAGGGTCTCTAATGGAATGGATTGTAGAGCAAAAATATACACTACTGACTCAAATAAATACTCCAATATCTATTATGATGTAAAATCAAGTAGAGACTATGTTAATTTGTGTGAGTTGAAGCGCTAGTCTAAATATATATCTGGTTGCATTGATCGCAGCGTCATCCCACTCTTGCACTATGTTTATCATTTGCATTTAAAAGTAAAATTTAGTTCACCACAGCATAAGAGACTTGATTTGCAATTCAAACAGGCAGAAGAGCTGTGTCATGGTCAAGCCCCTTTTGAAGCATTATCGGGAAGCATACATCTGAAGTCACACTCCGTTCACCTGACATTTCCTGGATCCCATCAGATATTTTCTTTGAACAGAATCATTTTTGACTGTATCATTTAAAATTGACATTCATAGTCTTAACAGATGTATAAATTATATAACTCACTGTAAAGTTCAAACCATGCTGAGTGTTTCTTTTCTTAGATAATTATTTTGTTAATCTACCTTTAAAAATCCAACTGGTTGAAAAATCTGAATTATAACCTTTCATTTATACAAGTTACTCTTCTTTGATTCATCTGTTTGGCATCATGCTTTAGAATTTGTTTTTTTATATTTTCTTTATTGTTTGCATTTGTAGTATGAGCATATTTTCATGTAAGATGTTTTGTATTTTAGATTTGTTTTTTCTTTTTGCCTTACAGACCCCCTTAGAGAGAGATGATTCTTCACAGGTTAAGGCTTCTCTAACTTAGAAAGAAAAAAAATCCCACTCCTCTTTGGATCCTTTCATAAAAAGGGGCTCTACAGTGTGTAATAAAGCCTGTTCAAACAGGATTACAAGATTCCTGTATAACCTTACGTGCCTCTCTTTTGTCCTCAGGGGATGAACTTCGTAGCTGGGTATCTACTCATCATCACCAAAGATGAGGAGAAATCCTTCTGGTTGATGGATGCACTTCTCGGTAGAATCTTACCAGGTGTGTATGTTATGTGTGTGTTTGTGTACATATTCTTTTCCCATCACAATAAGTACATTTACATGCATTATAAAGTTAAGTTATGGTTAGATGTGTTGTAGTTATAGAACAACAATTTAACTGGACTTGAGTCTTTGCCTCAGTATTCATGCACACATTGATTTGTTAATGAGAGTGTGTCCAACTCCGCTGTGGTAGATTGCTATGTATCCTCTTTTCAGTTTGTTACTGTGGACATTCTTCTGCTGAGCTTGCAAACAAGATAGCAAACAGCCAACCAGCTGTTTGTTCTATCTAGCATTTTGAACCTTTATGCTGTTCCACCTGTAACCACTAACTTCCACGTATGACTCTGCCATGATCCACTGACGAATTGCACTGAGGAGCAAATCGCTTCCTCTCCAGTCAATCAGAGCAGTTCTGCTGCCCGTGCTTCAGTCTGGCTCCGGTATGTCCAAGGGCCAATTTACTCAGCTTTGTTGAAGATATGCTGCAGGTCTACTTTTAGTGCCAAACTGCGTCAATCAACATGGAGCAGATTAATCCAGACAGCCGGAAAACCGTGCAAAGTATCTGATCCACTTCAAAATACGACACAATGCATGGTCTCCTGATCGTAAATCATCACTATATCAATATTTTGTCTCATCCTGCAAAGGCAAAAGGTCATCAGGAGGTCAGTGGTCACAGAGCTACAATAGTGCCATTGACAAGGAAAAGTTAACCTTTGAGGTGAAAAGCCAAAGAATTTTACATAAAACAGGGTCTTTGTAGCAAACGTTAACCGTTTAACTTCATGTACTCACTCAAGGCGGAAGCAATAAAATCATGGAATCATTTAGACATGAATGGCAAATCAACTCCAGAAAGACAAAATAATCTGCTGTTAACATACTATTCCTTTGTGAACTCGCAGTTCCCCTGTGATCTCGTCCTTTCATCTCAAGCTGATCAGGGCTGCACTGGGCAGGGCAGCACGATAGAGACACTACCAGTGTGTGAGGTTGCGCAACTTTAGCTGGAGAAAAACTGGCATTGTGGTGCACAGCCACATCTAGTCCAGTACAATTAAGGTGTAAACATGCTTTATCTGAGTAGTTTATCTGCCTTCAAGTTAGTCTTTCTTGATGAAAAATAATCCTGTGTGAAGACACATTATCTTTTTCTACCCATTGCTTACAGTTTGATTAAATTTGCATCTTGTAATCACTGAAACGCAGAAATGTTTTGTATAAATTTGATTATTTATATTTTGAAGTCAACAGGAGAATGAGCTGTTTTTATGGCACTAGACACACCAGAGGATGCTAAACTTGAATAAATTGCATAAATATTCATCTAAGCTTTGAGTTGATTTATTGAAGTCTGTTTGTAGTTTGTAATGAGTTATATATGACTCACTATGGTATATGTATATGTGGTTTTAGAGTACTACAGTCCAGGCATGATGGGACTGAAGACAGACCAGGAGGTTTTGGGGGAACTGGTGAAAGTTAAAGTCCCCAGAGTGTGGCAAACTATGGTGGATCATAACGTCATGTGGACCCTAGTAGTCTCTCGATGGTTTATCTGCCTCTACATTGACGTCTTACCAGTAGAGGTGAGTATTTATCAGCCTTTTTTGACAGCACTTTTGAGAGAGAAGTCCTGCTTTTTTCATTGTAATGTATTTGTTTTATCGTAGGCATGAAATAGACATTTCTTGATTCATCAGTTTTTGGAAAAATCCGATAGTCGAAGGTGTTAAAACATTTAGGAATTTGACCCAAACATTTGATATGAATGTTGTTCTTAACTGTTACGCTAAGCCACTAAAAATGTGCTTATCTTTCCAATAACATAAGCTCTGTCAAAGTGTAGAGTGTATTCAGCTTTCTCAGTTTTTTGGTCACATTAACTCTGAGAATGACGATAAAAACTGTAAAAATCCTTTTCTAACTTCTTGTTTTTCTTTTAAATTTAAAATTGCAACAACGTCTAACAACAGGCCAGGTGGCTGCTCATGCCTTCTCTTGGACTAGGGAGGGGTGCTGTCTACTTTGTTTGTTCTCATAATACACATGGAGCTTCACCTCAAGGGTGTAACCCATACAGAGATTTATGCCCTTCCCATCAAAGATTGATTTAGGATTACAGCTGAATCTGAGCTTTTCCTCTGCCTCACTTGATAACAGCACCTTAGGTACTTACTACATTTTTGTATATTTAGTTTTAAGATTTATTTTGGAGCTTTGTGTGCCTTTATTTGGATAGGACAGTGGATAGAATTGAAATTGGGGTCAGAGAGAGTGGGGCATTACATAGGAGAAAGGAGCCACAGGCCTGTTTTGAACCCAGGCCCCCGCTTTGAGGACAACAGCCTCTGTATATGGGGCATGCTGACATAACCACTTGGCTACTGGAGCTCCCATATTACAAAGTTTTGAAATTCTTCACAGTGGATCCTTGCCTGTGATGTCTTTTAAAGTCAGTGTTTTTGGGGTGCCACTGTTTCTTTCAAATAGTAGTTTAGTAGCTAACACAGAGTCTATAATTCTGAGCTGCAGGTGCTTAGATCCACCAACTATGTTAAATGTTGGTGCTACATGGATAACAGCGGCACACTTGCATGGGAAGAGAGAAAAAAGTAAACCTGTAACCTGCAATTTTTTACTTAAGGCGAAGCTAGGGAGGAAGTAAAAATAGGGAAAAGAAAATAATACATGGATAGTAATTTAGGTCCACTGCTTTGCTGATTCATATTTGTTATTTGATAGAGCTGAACTCAAAATACACAACAGTAGTGGTAAAAACAATGTTACCAACACAAGCTGACAGAAATTTGAAAGATATTGAAGTTTGGAGTGTTATAAAATTCTCTCTGACTTATTTTTTTTATGCTTCTTGCAGACTGTTCTGCGGATTTGGGATTGCCTGTTTTATGAGGGCTCTAAGATCCTGTTCCGTGTAGCTCTGACACTCATTCACCACAATGAGGCTTTGATCAATCAGGCCCAGTCACTACCAGACGTCTGCCAAAGCTTCAAGGAGATCACTCGTGGACCATTTGTGGATGAATGCCACACATTTATGCAGGTAAAGAACACATTGATGTGGTTTCACACAATATAACCAGTGTTTTATTTGACTCAAGGAAAAGCTGTTAAATGGACATCTACTGTATTTTATTTTTGCAATCCTTAAATCATGTTTTTGTATTTCCTAGAGAATATTCACTGAACCAGGAAGTCTCTCCATGGCAACCTTAAATAAGCTGCGGGAAACATGTCGATCTCGCATCATTGCAGAGGAATCTTGAACCAAACTCGACCACCTGTTGCTCGAATACGTTCCACTGGGATGAACCCCTGGCAGCTAGTTTGCACCTTTTTCTACTGACAACACTGTGTAGCTTTTGTCTTAAACAGCTGATCATACAGCTTCAGTGTAAATATACGGTAAAAGAAGAAGAAAGTGGTATTGTGCTGTATGAGTTAGTAATTCCATTTAAAATTAACAGGTTTGTCTTTTGTTAAAATGTGGTACTAAGCACTTTAGAGAACATGTAGCTGCTAGGTCGGATAAATGATGTGTTGCACTCTGTAAACAGAATCACGAGGCCTGCCGTGCTTATGGTGTATGAGAAGCTGGCGAACAAGCTCTGTCCTGGCGCCACCTGCTGACTGTGAACCATACTGATGACACCTCTCCAAAATATTTCAAATCTGTTTCATGTAGATGTTGTTCATCATTTTCATCATAGTGTCTTACCTCAGATGCATTTATCTGTGCATATGTAAAAGGGCTGCTCTTTTTCTCTACCAAAGGTGTGTCCAATGTGCTGCCAGAGGACTCTTACTAGGTTTTGATGCATGGGACAAAAATAACTTCTGTATCAGTGCCAGCTCTGAGTAGTCAGTGTAATGAATACCAGCTAAGAGCAAACAGTCCCATGTATTCCAAACAAAACATGTCTAAAAAAGCAGATGAACAAAATACTGAAGGAAAACAATGCTGGATTTATACAATTTTTATTACCTTTCAGTATGATGCATATTAGAAAACGAGATCAAACCATTTCCTATAAAAACAATAAAAGTTCAAATCACTACAATTCATGTCAAAATGTCCTTCCAGAAGAGGGGAGGGAAGCAAGGATAGAAAATTTACCCATGCATTATTACACTTGTAATGATAAATATATGTTAGGTTTACATAATGTAGCAATCCACCTTTTTATCATCAGAAATATTGGACTGTGCTTATTAAGTTGGATTTCACTCCTGGGACAGCTCAGGCTTCTGGCTGTGGAGAAACATGATGAGAAAGATACACGTTCATTTCCCTTTTCATGGAGTCACTGGGATTATCTTAATACTCAGGAAGCTTATTGAAACTGCAAGGGAGCATGAGTAGGCTTCAGTATAAAACTTCTGTTCAACAGTGGAGCGACTGTTGGTTTTTAAAAATAAATCTTTGTTGTGCTGTTTTTATCACAGTCTCTCTCTGCCTGTTTAAATGCATGGGATACGTTATGATTCTTTACAAATAATCATAAATGTAGAAACACCAAACAGCAGTTTAAGCAAATTCAAACAATTCCTGGAATACAATGAAACAAGATTTAAAATAGGTACTAGGGAACTTGCTACAGCAAATTCAAACTGCCTCATTATCACACAAACTAAAGTAAGCAGGTCTTTGGCTTCTCATCATCTCACAGAGAAGGTGAAAATAAAATGTCCAAAGGTCACATGACATGTAAAACTAGCATGCACTCACCACAGAGTACCAACTGCTTCCATTCACTCATGTCTAGTCTTATTACCTGCTCACCCACACCCTCAGGTTTGTGTCCACCACTCAGTCTGTCAGTTTTAAGTTCAACTAAGTGTCCACTCAGATGGTTTGGTATCCAGCATGGCTTCTCTTTCTGCCTATTAGATATGCAATGAGGACAATTAGCACCAAGCCAGCCAGAGCTGCTCCCACGATGATGGGGATCAGCATTTGGGTTTGGTCCATCAGACACTCCTCCGCTGGAATCGGGGGACAAGAAGGGACAGTCAGAAACTGCTGTTCAGAATCTAATATTTGGAAACAAATTTCCAACGTGGAGATGACCACAACTTTAACAGCTAACCACTTTTTAGCAGTCCAGTGCTTTAAAGTGTCTTTGAAATGTAGAAAGAAGGGATTAGTGATTCTTAACCCATGACCTTTTAAATCGAGACTGTCTGAGGACTGTCTAGGAAAAGCGAAATTGTTTAAGTGTTCTCATTTACAACCAAAAAACCCACACTATGAAAAGTCTTTTTTAGAGGTGATAAACAATTCACACCAGAGCTGTAATGATAAAAAAAACAGAGTTGCTCAAACAAAAGCAGAGAAATGTGGTTCAGCTCACCATGCAAAGACGACTTTTGTTTTTCCTTTTACAAAGGTAAACCTTAAAAAGGTGTAAGTAATTTACGGCATTTGCTCTATATTCGTGAATGAAGAAAAGCATGCACCAGGTTCCTGTCAGTTAATTCAAGGGCCATCTAAATCTTCCAGAAAAACTCCTCAACTCCCGCACACTATCTATTGAAAAAAGGAAACACAAGGGCAAGACGTCATATGTAAGATGTTCTGACCCTATTTAACAAATTGTTTGTCTGTTATAGGTCTAATACTGAACATTAAAATATACATGTGTATTTTGGAAGTTTGATAGTGTGCAGGAGTTAAACTGAAAACGGACCTGTCATAATGATGTAGATGTATGAACTATTATATGATGAACAGTGAATTTAAATAGTAATCTGACACACAAGACAGGCTAAAATAAATATTCTTTCCATGGGCAAGGCTGCTGATAAGGGGAAATAAAGGGTAGAGCTTTTTGGGGCCTATGGAGGTCACCAAAAATGGGTTAAAAGTAGCTGAAACTGCTGAAAAAGTGGTGACAATGGTTCAAAAAGCAGTGAAAATGGATTAAAAGTGGCAGTAAATGGGCTAAAGAGGTAAAAATGGGTGGAAATATAAAAAGGGTCAAAAAGAGGCAAAAATGGCCAGGAAAAAGAGTGAAAAGGGGTAAGAAGTGTCAAATACTGGGCAAAAGCATATCAGCTAAAAGCTTATGATGACAGACAAGGAATTGCTTTGCAAGATTAACAGGGTGGTTCTAAGTACTTCTAAAGCTATAGGTATAACATCTGTTTTGTTCTTCTGATCTCATGGAAGCATAAATGTCAAACCATGATTTTAAACCACTGCATTTGCCCTCTTTCATCGTTGAGAGCTATGTTCAGTAGCTTCTGTGTAGTGGTAGATAAGGTCAGAGATGTCAGCAATACATACAAGAACAAAAGCAGCGTGGAGAAGAAATAAGGCATTATTACCTGTTGCAAACTGGTTAGTGGTGACTTCAAAAGGTTGCACCTGCACTCTGAAGGTGTTCAAAGAGAAAGTTGGCACCACA
Source organism: Cheilinus undulatus (assembly GCF_018320785.1). Taxonomy (NCBI): domain Eukaryota; kingdom Metazoa; phylum Chordata; class Actinopteri; order Labriformes; family Labridae; genus Cheilinus; species Cheilinus undulatus. The sequence goes on along the minus strand of NC_054865.1, from coordinate 41,414,108 downwards.
GTCAAAGTTTGCTCTGTGTTGCACATGTAGGAGCGGCCCAGCGTACTCCGCAGGTAGTCCAGACTGGTGTTACTGGCCCAGAAGGGAGCTGCAGAGAGAAATTGTTCTCTAAGTCTTTAAATACATACAGTAAAATACGGCCACAATATCAGAAATAAGTGGCTTTTAACAAAGACATACCTGTCATATCAGACCAGTTAGCGAGCAGTGTTATTGCACTCAGGTGGTATTTGTTGTTTGTGGAGTTCTGTGAAATAAAGAAGCCTTCAGTTAACACTTACAGCTACACACACAACCAGAAATGAAACAGCAGCTAAGTTCAGAAAGAAGAATGTGATCTTACCAAAGTAAAGGTGAGGTTGAGTGTGGTGATTTGCTCCTGTGATAAAACTAATGAAGCACTGCTGGCCTTACAGGACCCCGATACACTGGTCTCATTAGGACTCAGGTTTACTAACTCTTGGACAGTCTGGAAACACAGAAAGACAACAATGAACAGGGTTCAATAGTCTAATTTTATGTAATAAAAAGGAAAAAAATTCTCCTATGAGTTTTAAATTTCAGTTCTACCTTATTCTGAGATATAGAGAAATAAGAGACATTGAGCTGAAGTCCCATCCTGGCCAGGAGACACACAGTGCCATTAATGTTGTTTACAGAGTAATCGCCTCGTTCAGGTGTTCCTGGAGGAGTTGGTGCTGGAGCTGATGTTGTTGTTGTACTGGTAGTGGTGAGTGGAACTGTAGTACTGACCTGATCTGCCACACATACGCTCTCTATGATCAAGAAATGACAATGGTAAATGGGCTTAAGCATGTAGAGCATATTTCTAGTCATGTGACCATTCCAGGCACTTTTCACAATGCAGATCACACTCGTTACAAATGTTACAAAAAGTAAAAAAAAACAAAAAAAAGGTATTTGACACAATCCTAGAGAGCCAGCAGTCTCACCTGTGGGAGATAGGTCATTTCCTGGCATGTATGCCTCCAGCCTTGTGCCAGAGAAAGTAGCAGTTGCTCCACCGACACTGAAAGTGGTGGGGCTCTCACAGCGGTAGGTGGTGTTGATAAATGCTGAGATCCCCACTGAAGATGATACAACAGTAACAACATCTGGGGAAAGAAAGAAAAAACAAACGAGTCAGACAGACATCGACATAATACCAGGTGTATATGTGGATGTCTGACTGTGTGAATGTGAAGCTCTTGCTGTGCTCTGCTTTCCACAAAAGCTGAATGTGAATTAACAGAATAAGACACCAAGGCTCAGGCCTATTTCTGAGTTTGAACAGAGGACAAGGGGTAGTGATGAACTTTTCCACTACGAGATGGGACAATAAGTGGTTGTTTATAATGCTTTTTCGAAATCAAAGGGGCCATAATGCATCGAAACAATATAGTAACTTTTAAATATTGATTCACGGGGTTCTGGGAAATTTCCCCGCCATGTACCCTGGTGTTTATTTAAAAAACAATGACTCAAATTTTAGTTGACTACCTTTCTCCATGAGTTAGACTGGACTAAGACTCAGCTGGCAGCTGAGAAGAGGCTCAGGAGAGCCACATCCATTTCCTGAGAGGGGTGGAGTCAGACGGCTCATTAACATTTAAAGCTACAGAAACAGCTTGTTCTGAGCAGGGCTGAAACAGAGGGTTTTTTAAAACATGCAAAACTCAAGTTCTGGGGTGTTTTTTCAGCACCAAACTTCCCAGGCATGTTTTGGGGATCACTGAGACCAATATAAACATGTCTTAAAAGTGTAAAATATGTGACCTTTAAGCCAAATCACCATGAATGTCTTAAGCCATTATGACTGGAGCTTTGTTACAGTGCTGTTGCTAGTCTGTGAAAACAACTAGAGTCAACACATGACACTAGACATGCAGGAAAGAAGCCACAGGGTGGATTCCAACTTGGGCCACCTGCCTGGAAGACCAACTTTTCTTTAGGCCACCTACACCTCAAACATGGTCTCTTCTTAATATAAAATGACCTACAAAGTATTTCTGTGCAGTAAACCATAATTATGGAAATAAGAAGTAAGGTTGACAGAAGTACTTCTACTGAGAAGAAAACTTAGAAAGAACAAAATATATACCATAAATATCACACAGATCATACATAATCACAATAAAACGTGTCTGTTTGGCGTATGATCTGTATTGTTGAACAACAATGGACAATGGGAATGTGAATAAGACAATTTATTGTTGTATTTGTTCTGACCAGAGCTGTTGGCACCAGGGAAGACTGAAGTGTCGCTGAGGTTGTACTGCAGTGTCAGGTTAGCCACACTGTACAGACTTCCATTGGTAGAAAAGCTCAGCCCCATTGCATGACCAGATCCAAACACGGCCACCAGCCAAGGTGAGCTGTTGTCTGTACCACAGGAGCTGCTGCCTGTATCAACTGCGGTGGAGTCAGGAAGAGGGAACTGCGCCATTCTCTAAGGAAAAGAAAGAAGACACAAGAGGTGTTAAAAAGGAGATATGATCAATAAAATTGGTTTAAATGCTTTCAGAGACAGGGTCCTGTAGCCACTGGGTATACCGTGCTGCTAGAGGTGTTGTATGTGATGGAGAAGGATGCAGAAAGCTCAGCTTTGATGCAGGTGGAATTTCCCTGAGTCACCTGCAGAGTAACAGCCTGAGTGCAACCTGTGGTGGAGAGCACAATGAGCAGGTATGTGTTATATTTAAATTACACGGTAAAGTACACCAGCAAATGTGAAAAATGCAGCATAAAAATGGTTATTAAAATGAAGTATTTTTTTAATGTCATCTCATGTCCTGCTTAGTAACTCTGTGAGGCACTTTATAATGTTCTATGCATGACTGATGCTTTATAAATAAAACTGCCTTGCCTCACTGATATCAGCATACACATTTGAACTGCTCTTTATCTAATTATTCTTGGTTGATATGAGCTCCCTAGCTAGATAAACGCCATGATTATGAATGAAAACAGCAGATTATAATAACATAACCACTGGTGTCACATGATTTCATGTCCTACATAAACAACTGAGCAGTTCACACAGCCACCAGCAGAGGTCTACAGACTCTTCAAGAAGGGTTACAGGGTTTACACTGGCTGCTGTCACTTCTATAAGCCTAAAAGCTATAGAGTCAAATTTTAAACTCATATGAACTTAACTGAGAAGCATTGCCAACCTGGCAACTCCCTGCTTGTATGGTGAGCTATTATTACCTTTAAGCCCTGCAATCTGCCAGCTCACTGCTGTTGTTAATGTGCCTGCATGTGTGAATAATCCTCAACCTATGGTTTATTGAAGTGGCATTTCATGATTCATGCACTTATCAACACTGCAAAAATATCCTGAATAGGTTGCTCTATTCAGTTTTAAAAGATAGTGATGCAATACTAGAATTTCACTGTTTGCACTGCACTGCCCAGAAATAACATTAACAAAGAGATTGAGAAAGTTTGGCTCTATTGTGGGGATTGTCTCACTTCAACTATTCCTCTTTTGTAAACTCAAGAAGAGCACACGTAGCCGTTAACTGCAGAGAATGTGTGTTTCACTTCATGATTCAGTTCTTATCCGTCAAACTTCAGTGATAAAGATCTTATGAACTGTGTTTGCAAAGTGTAATCAAAACTAATCATCAGGGAGAAAAAAAAATCATGCCACAAGTCACTAAAACAGCATGTCAAAATGCTCTAACAATAAGAAGTGTTTCCCTAAGTTAAAGCTTTTAACAAAAAGGTTTTTTTTATTTCTTATAACAGTAAAGATGTATTTAGTCTTTAGTTTGTGGGCAGCATTGGTTGCGCACTATGTTACTGTTGCTATTTTCATAACACTCTTATTATACAACCAACTGGCTGCAGACTCACCCTCCCCTCTTTTCCCATCATCCCAAGCTTTCTCTATTATTATAATCTATGGATTGAATCTATAAATTTGATCAGATGAAGGCACTGAGCTTCCATGCACTGTAAACCAAACACTTTCTCCTCTGCTGAAACTTCACCCTGATGTCACCCCTCTGTTCACCATGTAAACACACAGCAGATGGTTTGCACAACACTGCAATCTGATCATGAGGTAAAGTGGTGTGTACACAGTATCAAGACATAGATAGCAACATAAAAGCAGGAGGAGGAAAAGCTGGCGTTGGCGCCTGTAAGAGTTTAAAGGTCACTGGGGTGTTTTGCAGAAATGTTGAACATGCTATAGTAAAGGAAAGTGAATACCAAGCTATTAATCTCTTTAAAATGAAGGAGAACTCTACACTTGGGGAAAGCATTAAGATGTAACAAAATGAAAGTACTGCAAACATTAAAGCTGAACTGTTTTTTCATTCTGTCAGCAAGTAGTTGCCTGTGTTGTGTTTGTGTGTGGTCAGGGTGATAAAAATGCTGATAAACTAACACTGTCACTAGGCCCCTAATGGCTTGTGCCAACAAAAAGCCATCACCCCAGTCATGTGAAACTCTCAACTGACACAACAATGGGGTCAATCTGCTGGTCCACAACATTAACAAAACCTGGGTATTACATAGGAATAGAAGAGAAGAGAAGAGAACAGAATAGAACAGAGTAGAATCGAAGGGCTTTCCTGGACACACCAGGCTGTTTTAACACCACTCCACAAGGACAGCTAACCTTTGGATTTTAAAAGTTTCATGGTCCATATGAATCTCAGAGGGCTGTGGCTCCACAGCAATGAACTACTATAATATAGAGATTCTTTTCAGATGACGTCATGCAGAACTCTCCTTGGGGGGCATGAAGTGATTTCTACGTAGAGTATTGCTACCAAAAAGGCCAGCTGTTTATGACTATGACAAGCATTCAAAATGTGAAAATAAATTGTAAGCTACTTTTGTGTCTTGAAAGTAGTAAAATATTCTGGCAAAAACATTTTTTAAAGTTTAAAAACACAAACAAACAGCAGAAGTCAGGAATTAAAAAAGTCTCCGTCTAAAGCCTCGACAAGCAGCATCACACAGCTCTTGTGCATGGTCTATTTTCACAAAGTGGTCTGGGTTGGTTCAGAACTCTTTTGCCATTGTTTAGCTCATTAAACTCTGATCTTGCCCATGTTTCCCCAGCTGATGACCTTCCAGTCTTGCTTACTGTGTTGGCAAATCGGGTACTTTTTTTAAGAGCTCAAGATCATTTGGCTAAGCTCAGTAGAGCTGTGGATTAAATGGCGACAAAGGACTGAGGAAAAGAAAAATGGCACTCAAACAGGTGCAAGTTACTGTGGCTCACATGAAAACAAAACCACAGGGGGAGACACACCTTGCAGTGAAGCCAAAGTAGCATAACTTTGAACTGATTTTGGCAAATTACCTGAAAAATAAAATGCAGATACCAATAATTAGCTAAATGCCAAATATCAGCATCCATAATCTGCCAGGCCAAAAATAGGTCTACCCCTAGCCTCCATGCCTGGTAAATCAGTTCAACTTAAAAAAAGAATCATTGTTTTGTAAAGTGTAGGGACCGTATTCAATGCATGTAGACATTTTCTGATAACAGCAGTATAGACATCCAATTAGGGCTGTAAAGTACCAAATTTCCTCTGCTCACATTCATTCCTAATGGCTGTCCCCCTCTTCCTGACCCCCAAAAGACATTCACACCATTGGAATCACATGACTGCAAGAACCTATACTTCTATTATTGGTCTATCAAACGAACACATATACTGGTAGTTTATATAGGTGGTCAGCATAAAGAATCTAAGAAACCCTCCTTATCTCACCTAAATAACAGAAGATCTGTAATAAATAGCACATGCATATCACGTATGATTACTGAACAAGAAATCTAGGTTAATTACATGCTTCTGATTATATTTATGATTCTATTTCTGCATACAACTCTCCTGAGGTACAACACACATTCCTACACTAGTTGATCAAGCGATAAAATCAACACAACATGCAGAAACATTCAGCTAGCTTATGGAAACTTCAATAATGTTGCACTAATCTGCAATTAAAAAGGATTTGTTTAATGCCAATTAATTGTTGACTAATCTATTGACTATAGACTAATTGATAGTCTCTGAAATGTCCTAACACTGATAACTGCTGCCAAACTGGAACAGTACAGTTCAAATTTAGACAACCTATTTTATATTTTATTGTTATACAAAAGTCAAATATTTGATGGGCTAGAACAGTAGGTAGATTTAATTCCAAACTAATGACTATCCAGTGCTTCTGGGTCAATTTTCGGTGGATTTTTATTTCGACTAACCGTCGGGCCTCGTGTTCCAGCAAAACGGTCAACACATGATTCAGCAAACTACCTGACATGTTAGTATGGAAAATACTGACGTCACTACAAACGGTTCGGTCGTGTCAGCACGGTGATGAAACACTCACCTATTAAGGCAAACCAGGCGATGATGAGCACGGCCAGGGCGCGAAACAGCTTCATCTTTCAGGTCTGAACAAACAGATATAAATTTCTAGTAAACAGGTAAGAAAAACAAGCCAGTAGTGGTGCAGTTGTGTCGCCGCTGCAGGCGCAGGTGGGTTCTAACGAGCGCAGCGCGGTTCGCACTTGACTTGACGGACCGTTAGCCGGAGTACGAGGTGTCACAATGACTCTTCTTACTACTGTTTACGTTCTTACGCTGTCCGGAGGTATCCAATAGATTAATTCAGTATTCACACGATATATCCAGTTGAAAACTGCCGATAAAAGCGGTTAAACGTCGGTCAGACGCACGCAGCCTACATAAGCCATGTCTCTTCACGTCATGTGAACTGCTAGCATTTAGAGCTTCCAAGTCACGTGAGACCGCCCACCCTCCCACATTTCGTTCACGAGCTTCATTCAAGGCAAAACTTCTCAGCCGTCTCCTGTCCTGTAATAATAAAATGTTATTGATGGATGTACAGTGAACTGTTAAGATTTGTGAGATTTATAAGAAAATGCACGCTGAACAAATATGATTTATTACTGTCTTACATAACTTGAAATAATACAGGGTAGGTGTAAAAAAGGACCTCTTTAGAGAAAAATATTATACTTCCACGAACTATACGGCAATGAAAAACTCACTTAAGTGAGATATGTCAAGGCTTATTAATGACAAGTAATTAAAATGTTATATCAGGGGGGATTTATCTAAGCACACATGCTAAGTGTCAAGTGCATATTGAACTTCAAGTTTCCTGCTCAAATAGTGCGCATGAAATAAGGGATCTATAAATGTAAACTTGAGCCCAGCATTCCTGAAACTATTGAAATACCTAGCATGTAATATATGAATTATACGGTATGTATAAAACGCCAGATCTGGAGCACAGTAGGGATTTCTGTGAAAAGGAAGGTACCATGTGAGGATCTGTGCGCGCACACACTAAGATGTTCAAGCTGAAAGTGCATGAGTTGCTAGTAGTCAGCTGACACCTCCATCAATTCACGAGGGTGTGTAAAACCCCAGAAGGAACGCAGGGGCTGCTTTAATGCTGCTGTCCGAGACTTATCAGGACCCCACCACATTCCCCTTGCATATTTTAGTCACACTTTGTTACAAACTTCAGGCGTTTTTGTCTTAAAATGAGAGAATATTGTCAGAAATATGCTCTTGTAGGCTAGATTGTGTAAGGTCATTTTTACAAAGGCTGTGCTTTTCTGCTGTAATACTGAAAGTGACAAGAATTAACCTTTTACTTTTAGTTCTATTGTACAGTTACTTGAGAAACTGAACTTGGGAAGGAATCAAATGACTATAAATATAAACTACATTGTTTTTGATGAAGGCTTGAGAGTATGGATGGACAACTAATCTAATAGTATCATTTGATCTACTGCATCAGTAATGTATACACTCTATGGACAAAAGTATTCAGCCATCTGACCATTACACTAACAGGGACTGTAATGACACTGTATTCAAATACATGTAGTTTAATATGGACTTATAACAGCTTCCACTCTTCTTGGAAGACTCTCAACAAGACTTTGGAGTGTTTTTGTGGAGATTTTTTTCTGATTCATTCTGTACAGCATTTATGAGGCCAAGCACTGATGTTGGACGAGAATACCTGGTTCACAATCTCCATCCCAGTTCATCTCAAAGGTGCTCAAAGGGGGTGAGGTCAGGGCTCTGTGGGCTCTGTTAAGTTCTTCCATAGCAAACTCATCAAACCATGTCTTTATAGTCCTTGCTTTGTGAACTGGGGCACTGTCATGTTGGAATAGAAAAGGGCCTTCCCCAAACTGTTGCTACAAAGTTGCAAGCATGTTTTTTGTGCTTACAGTAATGCCAGTGGAAGTTTGTAACTCTTCAGCTATGGAATCAGTGGCTTTGGCGACTTTATGTACCATTCACCTTAGCGTCTTTGACCTTGCTTGCGCGTCATGGCTGAGTTTCTGTTCTTCCTAAATACTTCCACTTTCTAAAAATATCATTTGCAGCTGACAGTGAAGTATCCAGCAGAGATGAAATTTCACGAACCATCATATTACAAAGGTGGCGTCTATCACAGTACCACACTTGAAGACACTGAGCTCTTCAGAATGACCCATTTTGCATCACAAATGTTTGCAAATGGAGACTACATGGCTAGGTACTTACCTGTATACAGCTTTGGCGATGGGTCTGATTGAAACACCTGAATTTAATAATTAAAAGTTGTGGCCAAATACTTTTGTCCATATTTTGATGACATATTTTCATGGTGCAGCCGTATGGGAGACAAGTCCCCTGCAACTCACTTGTTAAAACTGACTGAAAATCATGAGCTTTAGTTTTTATTGAATCATTTGACAAAATTAGATTAGTTCTAATACTGTTAGTTAACATTACTTAAGGATTTGTTCTGACTTATCTACCTAGAATATCTGTAGCAATAAACAAACTCTTATTAAACTCACTAACATGCATCAAAACATGCAACAAAGTAGCATCAGTGGTTAATCACAAATAAAATAACATAACTAAGCAGAATGTTGGGTTGCTTTGCTGAAGTGAGTTTCAGTTAAGATGTGGAGGTAGCAGAATTGTTAAAATCTGCTTTTCCCATTGTTTTGTTTTGTTTTTGCAGTTTCCTTATGCATACTCATGGTAGACTATGAGGTGGCCATTATGTTGCAATGGATAACAGCACTGCTGCAATTATCTTCAGCACTTGACTCATGTCTGTGATACTGAGCACTTCACTCCCACATGTTGTATTAATTATACCACCATCAAATTATACAGCCCTTACAATAAAACCAACACCAATGATGGTACAAGTGTTCTGCTTCTTTGATTCTCATTATGTGAAAGAGGACATTAACTTGCATGAAAGCTGCAAGCATACTTGCTTTTTCTATTTCATTCAATAATTTCCACGTGGAATGATTTGATTGCCAAAATGCCATTAGTCTAGCTGTTTTTAGAGAAATGTGTTTTGAATTATAATAAAAACATGATTACTAATAACAGCGTATTTGCTTTTGAGTCCCCTAAGCACAGAAGTTTGTAGCTGCTGCTATAGTAGAAGAATCAAAACAGTATTTGCTTCAGATCTTGTTCTGTATTTTTAGCTTACACACTGATGCTGTCCTAGTCCAGGCCTGCCCACTGATTGGCTGGGCCCCTGAAAAAAAACAGAGAATGGGTCCTCCCTAGTTGTGATTTATTGATGATATCAGTGTATGTGTGTTAAATCAACAGCATTGGTGCAAGCATACTAGCTAACAGTTATCTCATTTTGGAGCTGGAAAGTGTGTGAAACTGTTACTGGATTTCGATGAAATTGTTTATTCAAGCTTTTTGACCCGTTTCACTACTTTTCACCAAATTTTTGCACCTCCCTGTTGCCACTTTAAACCAAGTTTTGCAGCTTTTTGCCCAAATATGCTAATTGTTAAAAATCTCAAATCTTCAATCTCACTGAGATAATCATGGCAGAGCAGGGAGGAGGAACCTCAAGAGGTTATTTAAGAGATGGGTGTGGTTATTGTCTTCTCTTTGTCCTTGAGCCTGCTCTGTCCATGCGGCCACAGCACTTAAGTAAGTTTGATTAATTATCCCACTTTTTACTTTGTTTGCTAAATAAGTGCATCCTTTTAATTATGTTTGTCACTTTCACCAAAGATAGAAGTTTGTTTGACCACTGAAACCACAAAGAATACCTAGAGATTTACAATTGTTTGTCTATTTTAAAGGACACATATGAGTGAGTACATTTCCTACCTAAGTTTAAAGAGAATAGTTTATTTTAACACAGTGCACTAATTTATGTTTGTTTAGCAGGAAGCTGAAGCAATTCCTCACTCCTTGTGTAACATATTGGATGCATAAATTAATGTAAGTTGATCCCTGTTAGCTTTAATTTAATCGTGAAATGTGTGTGGCAATGTTTTGATTTGTTATATCTGTTTTGTACAGAAAATCATCCATCCATCCATCCATCCATCTTTTCATCTTCATCTTCAATAAATGGTTAATCTGATTTCTGGATCCATGTGTTTAAATGTACACCCCACCTAGAGGTTCGATGAGCTAGCATCAGTTGAAACTCAATTGGCCTCCACTAATTCAATTTAGTGACAGTTTTTATACTAATTCTTTTTTCAAAGTTTCCCAATTTTTGTAGCTTTTTGCAAGTTTTTGCCACTTTTTTTTCTCATTTGTGCCGCTTTTCACCCTTTCTTTAACCCTTTTTTTTGCAGCTATATACCCAATTTTGCCACTGAGCTTCCAATTTTTTTTAATGTATTTTTGGGCATTTTGTGCCTGTATTGGATAGAGGAGGACAGTAGATAGAGTTGTAAACAGGGAAGAGAGCAGGGAGAGACATACGGCAAAGGGCCACAGGCCAGATTCAAATTCGAACCTCCTGCATATAAAGGTCGCGCCTTAAACCACTAAGCCATCTGCACCCCCTTCCAATTTTTACCCGTTTTGTGTTTTTTTGCCAATTTTTGCCACTTTCAACCTATTTGTATAGGTTTTTGCCATGCTCATCCCCTTTTTTGCTTGTTCATAGCAGCTTTTTTGCCCATTTTAACCCATTATTGCTTCTTTTCACAATTATTTAGATATTTCCATTCCTGTTGTCTGTTTCTTTTAATTTATTTTTGGCATCCTGACGTGTGTGCACATCATGGCTTGGCTCTGAAGTCTGACATTAACTTCCTCATCATTTAGTTCAGTGTGCCCATCCACATTATCACCAGTACCAATTAAAAGGTAATTCTGTTTTAAGAACGGGGATTTACATTTTTTAAAAGCCTATAGTGTACTATAGCATAAATAAATAAGAAGAATTTTTAATTGCTTTGATAAGAGTGGCTATTAATCAGGTTAAAAATAAAATATGGTTATCATAGCTTAACTTTACAATGGACAATAATTTTACTGACATCTATGGACCCCCAGTTTGGCTGGGCCCCAGAAAGCTCTCCGCTTTAGATGGATTGACATAGGTGTTTGAATTGAACAGACACATTTAACATTAAGTCAAAATAGTACTCATTTGTTTTATCAAGCTTCAGCTGAGAGAAGCAACATGGCAGACAGAGAAAAATTTGCTGGCTGATTATCCACAAATCATTCAGTGAATCATTAAATATCCATTTATTCAGGTTCACTTTTCTCACTCTTACATTGATACAATCTGACCTACAAAAAAGTCAGCACATGACATTGGACATTTGGACATTTTGGTCAAAACATATAAGGTACCCAAAGAAATACCCAAGTGGCTTACCTGCGTGTCAATCATCCTCTGTTACAAGCAATGATCCCTCCCCCCGACCCACACAAATCCGACCAAAACCCCACTTCATCCCTCTCAAGTCTTTTCTCAAGTCTTTTTATGTCCTCACCAGCTGTTACTCTGCCAAATTAAGCAAACAACCAATCAGCTGAACACTTAGCAATGAAGCCATTCACAAGGATACGCCCTGTTCAAGAAATAAAATAAAACAAATAAAACTTTAAACTCAAGACAAACCAACTATAGTAGAAAATAAGTGATTTTAGAACTTGATGGAGAAAAAAATCCCGATCCCAGAGAGAAAGGAAAAAAATAAACTGATTAGAGGAAAGTGCTAAGTTATTTTCAGTTGAGTTTTGCATGAGCAGATTTGTAAGTCACATAAACCAACCATCAAAAACCCAGGTCACTCCTCCACTCCAGCCCCCTCCCACTAAAGATAATGCAGAGTGGGACCTGTCTAGCCAAGTTTGTCTCTCTTGTCTCACTGGAGCTCTGAGTGATCCGGACGCTGCATCCAGCATCGTGGATGGAGGAAAAGATGAGCACCAGAGGAGAGTCAGGAGGCTAAAGGGATGTGATGCTGTTTTTTTTAGGGGGGGGAGAGGGGGATTCGCTGTACGCTTGCTGTGAGGAAAGCTTGGCCGTAACAGTGGTTCCCCTTCAGGCAACATAGTGGTACTGGTTAGGAGTCTCCTTGTCACGCTCCATGTAGTCTCTGTCTATGAGGGACTCTATGCGCTTCTTCAGATCCCCTGGCTGTAGAGGGGGATTAAGTTAGGTTTAGCAAGGTGTGCATATGTTAATGTGTTAAAAGACAACATCATGACAATTAGATGGTCTAGATACCTTGACAGGGAACTTCAGCTGGTTGTAGAGCTCTGATACCAAAAGGTTGTGACTGAGGGTCTTCCTCATCTTCATGATGCGAACCACAGCTGCATCAATTTGATACTGCCTGTCTTGAAATACACGCTCAGTGGTGCTCACCTGCTCTTCCACCTGTAAGAAATATGTTTTTATGATAGTTAAGAAGCACAGAGGAAGAAGTGATATTGTTGATAAATTTAACTCTTATTAAAATGTTGACACATCTTGGAGCTATGAGAAGCACAACACATACAAAACAGTGTACCCTGGAGTCAACACAAGACTGAAAACATCAACACTGGAGGGAGTAAATACATAATACACAAATCTGCATTGACTTGATATTAGTCTTAAAGCTATTTTTTGTTTTTGGCTTGTCTTTGTCATTCTGTCATGTTTAAATTGGAAATGTTTAACCTGTTAAGAGCTGAGCGAAAAAATGAGCACAAAATGGCATTAAAAAGTGCTTCTGTTTTTACCGTTTCCTTCATTTGGATCTGGTTGATCTTGATGCGAAACAGTTTGTGTTTAAAGTCATTGTTGAAATTGAAACGATCTCCATCTTCCACGTCTTTGCCCCGTGGGTTCTTGTTGAGGACACGGGCTTTTCCACAGGCCAGAGACTGCAGCGTACGTCTGAGCTCTCCCTCCTCTGTGCAGTAAGAGAGACAGTTATAAATGAACACAACAGGTGCCTCTCCTACAGCAGGATGACTGTGATTCATATACTATAAAGATAGGTAACCTATGCCGGTGGCAGTACGAATCTCCTCCATGCTGAATTCTTCACCCTCATTAAACATCAGCAGCACCAGTGTCTGGAACAGAGAGACTTGCAGCTCCTTCTTACCCTGCAGGAGAATACATGCATTGTACATAAAGCCCAGAAATTTTCTACAGCCTATCAGAAAAGATACACAAGGCTCTTACCTCTTTAAACTCTGCCTTTAACACAGCGTGGCCCAGTGTGGGCTGCCACTGCAGCTTCCTCCCACTGTGCTTCCCCAGGTAGAACAGCTTGAACACCTCCTGAAGTTTAACCATCTATCAAAACATGAGAAGATGAAGCTGATAAGACTTACATTCAGAGCACTGTCAGGAAAAAATCAGTCTGGACCCTGCAAAGGATTGAACCTAGTTCTGATGTTCATTATGTCCATAATCAATGAAATTCTTGAATGAATAAATACTTTATGGATTATCAGAAGAAAACAATTCATTTTTTAAAATCCAATAATCTTTTAGGCAACTTATCGGTAAAGCACAAATTATCCCATCAACAAATCCAGATCATCTGAATAGTTCAACTTTTAAGATAAAAAAAAAAATAAAATGTTTAAAAGATCTGATTATGAAGGTAATCTATAACAAAAGGTGCTGTTATCGAGCATTAAGCAGCTTTATGTGCATTAACTGCTGACCCAGCTTTAATGTGTTTCTCATGTTTATTTTGTCACAAGTGCAAAAGTAAACAGTGCACACAAAAATCCCACCTAAACACAGAAAGTCCTACCTCTGGGGGAAGGTGGACCTCCATAGGTGTGTATGAAGGCCAGTAGCCCATGGTTAGGATGTTGACAGTAAGTTCAATGTTGCTTGGCTCGCTCTGGTTCTGCATATACTGATTAGAAATTTTGTGTGTAAGGCAAGGCATTAAACAACATACTGTGCTTCAGTGGTATACACAAATATTATGACCGTGGCATCAGTATTATGCACATGCATGTTTTAATTGTTTAATCCGAGGCTGAACAAACCTGTTTGAACTGGATCATTATGTCTTTGGACAGCTCCATGTCCTTGAACATCCCCTCTAGCTTGCTGGTAAATGCTGCTCCACATTCTGAAGGAAGTGAAAACCCCAATACATCAAAATGATTTTCTCACACATGACAACAATGACAGTCTTTTTTAGATTGTGCTACATCTGCTTTGATACTGGTTAAATATAGATATATATCTTCTATACTGTAGTGTGAAAAGGAAGATGAAGGGGACACTTCAAGCCTTAGAAACTAAATTCTAGATGTACTTCAAACCATTTCACTATTAAAGGCATGTCAGTAAAACAGAACAAAACATTTCAGCAAAACATTTTTACTCCAAAAACAGGCAATTACAGAGTAAACAAAAATGGGGAGGAAAGGCCCAACAGTGATGAATAAATAAGAAAATTAAATACTGCCATTAACAGTCCTGTCACATGTTTGGCTTCCCCTTTTTGTTGAGACTGAAATGATTTTGCCACATTTACCCTGTTCAGTGAGGTTCAAAACAGGTTTATCCTGTTTTTATTAATAATATAATCCTTGATGATGGCCTTTTAAAACTGTAGGCAAGAAGCCATTGCTGTGTCTGGCTAAGTCACAAGGCTGTGGCATGTCAAAACTAATGTTGGCTGACAGTCGGGCTGGTGTCTTGCATGGGATTGCTCAGCCATGAGAAGAAGTTTGCATGTGCTGATGTGTAAATGATAAGAAAATGAGACAGATAGAGATTTCACTGCATAATAGCTTAAAATGTGCAACCACAAATGTGAATATATAATTATAGCTACAGTGCCGTGAAGTAGTTGTAAAAGTATTTGACCCCTTCCTGATTTTTTTTGCATATTCAACAAATGTAAATGTTTTCCTGACCATTAAACACATTTTAATATTAGACAAAGATAACCCAAGTAAATAAAAAATCAGCCTGGGAAGGATTATAAAGCTATTTCTGAAGCTTTGGAACTCCAGTGAACCACAGTGAGAGCCATTATCCACAAATGGAGAGAACTTGAAAAAGTGGGGAGCCTTCTCAGGCATGGACAGCCTACCAAATTGACTTGAAGAGTGCATCAATGACTCAACTAGAAGGTCACAAAAGACCACAGAACATCATCTAAAAACCTGCAGGCCTCACTAGACTCAGTTAAGGTCAGAGTTCATGATTCAACAATAAGAAAGAGAGTGGGCAAAAATGGCATGGGAGAGTTCCCAGGTGAAAAGCCACTGCTGACCAAAGAACACACAGAAACTCGTCTCACATTTGACAAATAACATCATAATGATCCTCAAGCATTTTAGGAACATATTCTGTGGACTGACGAGACAAAAGCTGAACTATTTGTAAGGTTTGTATCATGTCGCATCTGGCATAAAACTATTACAACAGTTTATAAAAAGAACATCAGATCAACAGTGTGGTGGCAGTTTGGTGCTTCAGTACCTGAATGATTTGATTAATCGAGCCACGAATTATGCTCTCTACCAGAAAACCCTCAAGTTCAAGTACACGTGCTTTATGCAGCAGGACAATAATCCAAAACGCACAAGCAAGTCCACCTCTGAATGGTGGAAAAAAATCAAATGAAGGTTTCTGGAGTGGCCTAGTCAAAGCCTGGACTTAAATCTGACAGAGATACTGTGGCATTACCTTAAACATCCCACTCATGCTAAAAAAAAACGTCCAGACTTTCTGCTGTAAAACATAAGACACTGGACAAGGGGCTCACCATGTTTGAGCTTGGAAAGCATGGACTTCTCAGCATCAACAGACGCACTCTTGCCGACCAGCAGACGTTTGGCCAAGTCCTTCTTATAAAAAGCTTCAAACACGTCCTTCCCTAGAATGAAAGTATAAACTTAGGGAAGTGCAGGAAGCTTTATAGTGGCTAGTAAACCCTGTGATTAAGACAGAAAACATACACACTAAGAGAGTTGTAAACAAACCATGAATGAATCTAAAGATGATCATTATCTTGTCCAGGATTCGCTCCAGCTCCTCCTCTGTAGCCTCCTTGTTCCCTGCTCTTAACTTAGAATCCACATATTTAGCTGGATAGACAGGAATAAAAAAGTAAGAAAGGTTATTAATGCATACCAGAAATAATAAAAATCTTCAGTAAAATGGATTATCTAAAATAACTTCTTGTAACAGCTGCCATGTTTTTGTCTAACACACCTATCAGTTCAGCAGGTTTGTTGGGCCTCTTGTTAATAAATGTCTCAAACGCTTCCTTCATGGCATTGATGAATCCCTCATTTCTTGTAAAACAGCTCTGTGCCACGTTGTCCATCTTGTCCTTAAAGTCCAGCAGTTCTTGTACCATGTCCTTGTCTTTCTCTGGAGTACAGACAATCTCTCCACCGAAGGACTGAGACAAGAAAGTTTAAAAATGTGAAAATATTCACAGTAAATAATAAAATGCAGTTTCTTTGTAGTATTACAATATGTATGTCTCAACGGTTGAGCTGCTTGTGTACCTTAATGTAATCTCTCCAGAACTGCAGCAGTGTGGGAAGTCCTCCCTTCACCTTGCTAAAAAGCTGGTACAAGAGTGCCAGCTCAGTCACTCGATTCTCATCCAGCAGGGTGCTCAGACCTGAAAAAAGCACATTATGTAGAACTGTAAATCTGTGTTTTTATTTCAGACGAGAGAATAAACACTTTAATCAGTTTTTACAATTCCATGTCTATTACAGAATCAAACCAACATTTTCACAGATATGACTGCACAAAGAGGTAAATCTTGTATGTTTTTCAGTAGCCGCAGCCAAATGGGAGTGCAGCTGCTAGTCACAGGTAACAACTCTAATATCGGCTCTTTACTACATCACACTGACATACCTTTCTGTAGTATTGCAGTCATGTGTTCTCCTAAAAGTTGCTTTTCAACACAACTAATGAGGGGTTTCCTGTGAATAATCAGAACAAAAGAGATGAAATTAGAGAATGTGTCAAAAGCCAAAGTTCATACTGTTATTAGTTATAAGTGATGTTATGTGTCAGCGCTCATCAGTATCAATCAGCGTATTCACGTTTAATCCGTTCGGATCAGCCCCTATAGTTTGTATCAAATTATCCTTGGAAGGCAGGAAAAACAGGTTTTCTGTTAAACAAATGTATCACAGCTAAATCCTTGAGCAGAATCTCAGTTAAAGAAGGTCAAAGTTTAATTAGTGTGTGTACACACCACAGAGACCTGCTACACAAATATGAAACATTTCAGCTGTTAAAACATACATGATAACCAAAAGTTTCTACGATTTTAAAGTGTTGACATTTCATTGTGCGGGGCCCAGACTAAGGAATAAGCTGCCTCCAGACATGAGAACTATCACAGACTTTGGTCTTTTTAAATCCAGACTTAAAACCTATTTTTTCAAACTGGCTTTTAACATTCATTCGTGACATATTACTTGTATTTGTTTTTTTGTAGTTTTTATTGGTTTAATATTGTTTTCTAATGTTTTATTATTCCTACTCATATGTTTTGACTTTATGGGAAAGCACTTTGGTCACTTTATGTGTTGTAAAAGGCTCTACAAATAAAAGTTGATTGATTGATTAAATAAATAAATAAACAAACCAACCAGTTAAACTTCCTATTTGTTTTGTCTGACTTGTACCGCAGGTGCTGCCATTTTGAAGATTTCCAGAAAATTCTTACTCACAGAGGCATTTATTTTACCTAGTTAAGGTGATTATAAAATTAAAATTACATGGCATTTTGTTTTACAGACTATTGAGCTAAAATTCTTAAATGCACTGGCCAAATAAAAAAAAAGTTCATTTTTTTTCCAAATTCTTATATTATTTACTTTAAAATCAAAGCAATGCATTTGTATACATTGAAAGGAAACTGAGACATGTAATCCAATGGAGATGCTTTCCGATTTAAAGCACTGTGGTTTATCATCTTTAAATTCATTTCTAATCACATTACATAATATTAATTTAAAAAGCTTAATGAGTGCTCAAACTATCGTTTGAAGAAGAACTCTGGTCAAAATGTTGAGATTTATTATACTTTTTTGTGGCGATGAGCAAGTGTGCACGCATATTTCTGTCTGTGCTGCTGTATTTAAATTATCTAGCAACTACCCTATATGTGTTGAGCACAAAAACACATTTCCTGCCGATTTGTTGAGATAAAGTAATATTGAGAAAAACAAAACTCACTGAGTGCTCTGGTCGAGGTAGCTCACAATACGATCGTTCTCCTCTTCTAAACGACGAGCCACATGGTGCAGATACTCAGGCACCTGAACACAATTCAAGCACAGAATCAGAGCTGGTCGCTGATAAATCAGTGTAACCACATGATCAACATACAAAATCAAACTATAATAGAGCCACTCACATCTCTCTCCTGCATCAGCCGCTGTCCCTCGGCTGCATACAAGCGATTGGTCTCAATCAGAAATCTCTCCTCAAAGGAATCTTTGTATACCTGAGAGTAGGTCAGAGGATATAACAGTAAGATACATTCAGGTCATGTGCTGACTAGTCTTCCTACACAGGTGGTCAGGTACCTGAAGGTCTGACAGCATGCCCAGTAGACTCCTGAGCAGACTGCGGTCTATTGTTTCTCCATTTCGCTCTAGCTCGATCTGCTCCAAAATGCCGTCCACAGTGCGCTTCTGAACGGCACTGTCACTTACGATGTGGATGCGAAACAGTTCCAGCCCGGTATCCCTGCAAAGATAACATAGCATCATTCTCCCAAGTACACCATAACATAAAAACAGTTTTAATAAGTGTGATTTTACCAGATGGAGGGGAGGAGGGAGTTCTGAAGCACGTAGGTACGATCCAGGAAGAGAAAGATACTTCGGATCATTATCTGTCAGGATGAAAGAAAATCATGGGAATTACATATTTGAAGACACTTTCATAAAAAAACCCAATGGTTAGTTTATACATGAAATACTTTTAAAAGCATTAAACTCACAGTTTGCCTGCAGTGGTCCTGCCAGCAGCGATTCATTCTCTTCAGGAAGGAAAGGTTGTCCAGAGACTCTGTAAGCTCCACGCTAAAGAAAAATCTTCGACTCATCAATGTCAAAAAGGTAACATTATAAAGGACCTACCTCCTGTAAGTAGGCTACATCTATCAACACCCTGGTCTCACTTCAAAATCCATATTTAGGTTAACAACGTTGCCTTAATGAAGCCTATTAAAGCTGAAAAAAACAATCTTTTAAATGAGATTTTAAACATAATTTTATGAGCTTTTCTGTAATAACTAAATATTGTTAATGGGTGACTTTGTGCTTTGTGACTGAAAAGTTGCTTTATTATACAATATCTCAAGCAGCTTTACTGCATCTGCAAGCAAGGACCAGTGCTGATTAAAGCCTTATTTGGATGTGGAATAACTTTCTTCAGAACTTGTTGTAGGTCGACCCCTTGTGAGAAAAGGCTGCACTGCAACAACAACCCATTCTTCATAGCCAAGTCTTCTCTGAGGTGACTTTACCGCAGCCATTTCTGTTCATATAGGCAACATGGTGTTTAAAAGCAGGCTGACCAAATACAGTTTGCATTATAGTGAAATGCAATTTGTACTTAACAATGAAGGTTCTTGTGATGCAAGGACATCTCTCTCTAACAATGGATTCCTAATCATAAGAAGATATTACTATCAATTTATCTACATAACTTACCTATTTTACATGGGTGTCTTCAACAGACAAAAAAGGATATTCTCTAAATTGGTGGATCTGGGCCTGCACATGATCTTCACAGACCTGCCGGAGCTGCTTGTACAGCGTAGGGGAGACTTTGTAAGAACAGAGGTTCTCCACCGCCTTTGGTAAAGAGAGAGAAGGGGGAAAAACAAGGCTTTTTAACAATTCAGCTTATTTACAAAACAACAAAGTAAACACGACTTGTACTATTTCTTTATTTTAAAAGGCCAGCTATTTACAGCAAATTAAATTATGCTGTTTTATTTCAATTGGAGAATATTTTGATCAGTTTTAGTTATATAAACCCCCCTTTTCAATGTGGAAATAAAGACTTTCAAATGCACATTACAGAAATGCCTCAAAAAAGTGTCTGTTTTATCACTCATTCTGAAACTGCAAGTCCCCAGTGTATAATCTGCTGAGAAACAATGTGATACAACTACTAAGTATTAAATGTTTGGGGCAGTCATGTTGTGTTTTTTTGTATCAACACCTTTACAGTCAAACGCTGCTTCTAAGGGCCTGAGAGAGAAATGTAAAAAAAAAAAAAAAGATCAACAAAAATAAGAACCACACACCTGATAGAGCTCCTCCAGATTGTACTTGATGGATGTACTGTTTTGGATGGCACCCACTGCATCTCTTAGCTTCAACCATGTGTCCTCAGTGTAGTTCTCGGCTAGTTTAGGTCGGTCTGTAACAAAAACCATTAACAATGTAAGTATTATGCCTTTCTTTTAAACTATTATAAAAATATATATATTGAAAAGGCTCACAAACATACAGGTGCATGTCCTCCAGTAACTGTTGAAAGGTTAAACAAATTCTACAAATCATGTTTTATTTAAATGAAAAATATTCTACAGGAAGTATTAGAAAAATGTGTTTATTGGTGGTTAAAATGCAAAAATAAAATACATGCTCTATGACCATTATTGGTGTCAACAACAATGACTGAAGTAAGGCTGAACAATTTGGGAAGATAATCAAGTTGCCTTTTCTCCCAAAAATATTGCAATTTAATATTTGATTATTTCTTAAGTTCCTCGTCTTATGTATTTTTAAACAAACACAAACAACAATATTTGATTGATTAAACAAGGGCTGAACAATTTTGGGAAAAAAAGTAAGATCTATTGGATATTTTGGATATTTTGACTCACACTGCAAATCTGATATGAATTAATATATTGAAGGGAATGATCTTTTATATGTTATCCTCACTTTATTACATAAGAAAAACATACAAAAATGAGCAAAGTAGGATTTTTTTTTCTTTTTAAATTGACATTTGAATGCTTGCATGAAGGGTGAAGCGTAACATCTCTCCTGTAACTGTAATGAACTGGTACTCTTACACACATTTCAGGTTAAAGAAATATTGCACCTTCTGCAATTTGAAAATTACAAAAGGATGTATTGTAATTTAATCTAAATATGAATTATTTGTTCAGCCCTAAACTGAAGTATTGATTCCTGAGCTGCACACTTTGGACTGACTGGTGGAAAAGTAAATAAAGATTTTTAATCACATGAGACCTAGAAGGCAGGACTGTAGGATTTTATTCTGAGTCTTTTCTCTATAATTAAATATCCTGTTATCATGGTTTCTGTTCTTTAGCTATTAAAAAGCCTGGGTACTTATTTTCTGAAGAAATTATTTTAGATGCCCAAATTAAGCAAGTCCAGTTCTGTATCTGTTATTGCTTTTACAATTCACAACATATAGGAAATATTTAAGCAGATACTGAATAGACTACTTGTTAAAATTTGTGCAAATTTGTCTGCAAAAATTTACATAAAAGAAGAAATAGAGGTTTGACAAAGGCTGATATGATATTAGAAGCAACAAATACTTATAATATCCACAACATCTTATTAATATCTGCTACATTTATTTTGATTAGTCTGTTTTTTTCTCAGTTACTCCTTCATGGTACACTTTAATTTACCTTAAATTGCTCCACTTAGATACAAAGGCATTTATCAATTGGGCGTTTCTTTCACTCTACACTGTTCACCATCTCAGCACAAATCTCCTTCCTTCTTCTGTTGCCTTTTTGGTTGATATTCAGCACATACCATTTAATTACTTGTCGAAGGTGTAAATCTTTTCTATCTTCTACTTTGTGTATATATATTTTCTCATATTTTTCCAATTTTATTCTTCTGTCCTTTTGGCTAGAGTACTGTTATCTTATGCATATTTTGATACTTGGGCTGTTTAACATTTACTATATTTCTTCTGTTTTATTCCTACCCTTACTGTGTGTGTAATGGACAGCTGAAACTTGAATTTCCTTTTGGATCAATAAAGTATCTATCTAATCTATTCTAAAAACCAAAGCAAAAAAGGTTTTGTATGCCCAATATTGTGTGATTTCTTGTTTAGAATTATCAAAAAAAATGAAGGCTACACACCATATTAATTGTGCAAACATGTTGGGACTGTTTATGTGCCTTAACATTGCTAATATATTTCTGCAGTTAAGACAGAGTTCAAGAGTTTGCAAGTAAAGTCTGGTGGATTCATTCCTCTTCTATACATGGGCCTTATGAAATGTGTTTTGGTGACACATGGTATCGGAAAAGTATCTAAATATCGAAAAATGTGACAACCCTGCTACTCAGATCAGGCAGCTGGAGTCTGGTTTTCTGTCAAAATGTATACAAATCTGTAAAACAGAAAACTTTTACCAGCAGTACCTTAAAGTAACATGCTCTGTCGCATTAAGGTAGATAAGACTGTTGTAGTTTGATGGCCCAGGTGACGTACCTTTGAAATTTTTGATCACTAATTTCTTTGAAGCTCCAGTTTTGCTGGAGGCCACGGCGGAGGTCCTGGCCATCCCGTTGGTGTTGTGCTCCGTTATAGCAGAGAAGCTGGCTCTCTTGTCCTGTCGGGTGTCCTCTGCCATTATCAGATTAGCGCTTTGGCTTAACGCTGTATGGTTCAAGTGTTTTGCTAAGTTAGTGTAGGATTGTTCAGTCGCCTTGTTTATTTACTGTCAGCTACACCGCCTCTTTGTTGAACCAGTTGTCTTTGGCTGACCGCATGCACAGTCGCAAAGTAATTAAAACACATCTACAAACTCATAACTAACCTTAGTTTGATTACTCCAAAAACATAACAACCGCCAGCTGAGTAAACAGATAGCAAGCTAACACAAACTGCAGCACACTTTAGCTACCATTTTTTTTCTCCACAACACTTTAGTTAGCTTTAGCTTCTCATGCTAATCCATGCCGGTCTACACTACTTGGATGTTTTAACAACTATTTAGTTTTTGTATTTTGCAGCAGTAAGCAAACACATAAAAGCGACATAGTTAGCGTTGATATAACAGACCCATATTATTAGTGGCTTTCTTTACCCACATAGCTAGCTAGCACAACAAAATGGCTTTTCTCAGACAGTTCAGTTGGACAGGTGCATCCTGGGTGAAAAGCGGCCGAGAGGCGTTCACTGACAGTTTGAACTTTTCCTTTCAGTATCACTGGTGCAGTTCTCTAGACGTCGAATACATGCAGGGGGATATACATTTTACACGTTGTTCTACTGTTTTTAAAATTTATGTAACTGATTTATTATCATGGATTTGTGTGATTCCTTTGAGTATACACCCAATATACCTTTTTGCACTACTTAGAACCCTGATTCGAGTTTGTTTATTGAAAAAAGACCAAAACACGTTGTTTGATGTGTTAATATGTCAGCTGTTTTAAGGTTGAAATCGCTCACATAGATACAAAGCATAGCTACACAGTATATATTAACACTATCTCATTTTATTAACCACCTTTTATTTTATCATATATCCTTTATTGAATTCATATGGATTTACAAAAGTCTCTTACTCCTTTCTTTATATTTTATTTTGGTCAGTCACTTAAAAAAAAGATTATGGATGGCTTGCTTGAGTATTTACGCTACCAACACTACATGAGTCAAAGATGTTCAGCACAAGTTTTAAATATTCTCTTTCAAATAAACATTATAGATTCAGTATTTTACCTAGGTATAAAGAAGCAATTGATCTAGGTGGATGTTGTTAATATTTTGATAGTTACAGTTGCATTAACCAATGCAGAAAAAGTGGCAAAGATGGTTTTAGAGCTATGTTTTAAAGTGGCAACAAGTGGGAAAATGGGTCAGAACCTGCAAAATGGGGTGTGAGTGATTTTTAAAAGCCACAAAAATGAGTACAAGGTGTAAAAACAGAAGTGGCAAAAGTGGGTGAAAAGCTGGAAAAAGTGGTTAAAGTAAAAAAGTGGTGAAAAGTGGCACAAATTTGTTAAAAATGGCAGAAAATGTTGCCAAAATTGGCTAGAGGAGGCAAAAATTGGCTAAAGGGGTAAACTAAAATGTCAAACGTGGGTGAAAGCTGCAAAATATTGTATGACAGTGGTCCAATTTTGGCACTTTTTTTCTTACACTTTTTTAAATCAATTTTGTGGCTTTTTGCCCATTTTTTGCCACTTTCCAGCCATTTTTGCAACTTTTGTACCTTTTTGGCACTTTTCTTTTTTCTTTGTTTTCTGGCGTCCTGACATTTGTGGACATCATGGCTTTGCTCAGAAGTCTGACATTAGTCCATTCATTTAGTTTAGTGTAGCCTTTCACATTATTAACATTACCAATAAAAAGGTAATGCTGTTAAGGGAAAAAATAATAATTTAAAAAACACCTATGTTCTAGCGCATCATAAATCAATAAAATTCATTTTGTAGCTTTAAAAAGAGTGGTTATCATTCAGGTAAAAAAAATTTAAATTAGCACATCTTACAACTTACAATGATTATGATTTTGCTGACCCCCATTGGCCCTCAATTTGGCTGGGCCCGAGCAATAACCAAAACATACAAAACCTAGGTCATATCATTAATATTTTATTTTGCAACAAATATAACAGTATCGGATAATCCAAAACACCTTTTCAGTTACGGCTTATCATAACCGCAAAACACAAACAGGGATAGTAATTCAACAACATAAAATGGCTCAGTTTATTAGAGTAGCATAATCTAATCCAATGAGTCAGCATACTGTCATATAAGAGGAGTGCAGCCCCATTCATGCTGAATATCAGGCGTTGTCATGTTGACGTTTCAGCTAAGTGTCCTGAAGAACTGTGGTACCTGAAAACTGAGAACAGCAATAGCTTCAACGACACAAATCTGTTGCAGTGACTAAAATCAGTCTGAAATGTGTTGACACATCGTCGGCAACAGTTTCCACCCTAGCTCGGCGCTCTTGAACGCACCTTGTATCACCTGCAGCAGGCAGGAGTAGTTCAGTGCGAATGGGCGGTGTTTTATAGTGGACAAGGAAGACCTAACGCCACTATTCAAGCCGTATTTTCCGCAAGTCGGTGCGGTGCCAGCCTGAGCACCATGGCGTTACTGGTGTTTTACTGTAAATTAGTCTGGTGGCGTCTGTTGGAGGAGTAGTGGGGCTCGCCCTGTTGTGCTGGTTGCTGGCCTGCCGTCCTGAGCGCTGTCTGCAGCTGAAGGTATGCCTGCTAACGCCAGTAGCTTCATTAGAAACTGAGGTAGGGAGTTGGTGAGCAGCATCCAAGAAAGGAGAAGCCGGTAGATGTCTACGGTGGACATACCATGGTTTTAATATTAAAACTGTAAAAGTGTTTCAGCACATATGCCCCTCTGTAGCCTCAACTAGCTTAGCGTTGGTTAGCATGCTACCAGTGGCAACACTTAAGAACAGTCTATTTAGGCTAACGTTAGCTAAGCTAGCTAAAGGCTAATTAACCCATTTAAAACAGACCGCGATTTCACCTCAGAACCACTTTACATTACTCGGTTACAAAATATTACACATTCAGACAGCATGTGTTAAGTTTGGCATTGTTATACTCTCATTTATAACCACTTAAGATTTGGTAAGCTAGTTAGCGCTAACGTCATTAGTGGGCTGTTACCTAGAGCAAACTTACAGAAGAGAAAGTGTGAGGTTATGTCTAACAAAAGGTAGACAAATGGTCGAGCAGAAGCTAGCTCTAAACTTTATGCATGTTTTGAAAGAATGTTTAAGTATCAGATCAGCCGCAGAAGATATCTGAAAGACCCTTTATAAATAACAGCATCTAACCAGTGGTTTGAGGACAGTCACTGCGAATATAACCAACCAGGATAGGCCATGTCAAATATCTTATTTAGATGTCTCTAGTTACCCATAATGTTCAGCACAGGCAATGCTTGGACCTGAAAGACTCTACATTGGTCAAGAAGCAAAAGGCATTTTTCTGTCAAGCAAAATATCGTCTCGTAAGCATGCAGTGTTTTTATATTTTGGCACTTAATCCCTGAACTCAATCCCATACTGGATATGTAAACATGTACTGTCATCTATAATGTTAAACAGGCTGTCTGTCTGCCAGAGGGGAAGTTAAACTTAAAGATGATGAATTATATGTATCATCATAGTCGTAAAACTGACTGAGTGGCAGGTTCACTTAAAGTCTCAAATAAATATTCTCCATCAGGATGCACAATATTATCAACATGATATCGGTAACAGCAGATATTAGCTCCAAAAATGAACTATCTTATTGACAAATTTGAACATTTCTGCTAGTATTTACAACCAATAATTTGGCTGTTAAACCCTGCCTATTTTCACTGTAAATATTGTCTGTACAAACAAATAAGTTAACCAAGTTTTAGCCTGGACCAACAGACCTAAGCCAGCTGAAGTCTTTTTCCATGTTTAGCATAATTCCTTACACTTTTAAGTATGTCTTAATGACTTAAGTTTGTTATTTTGTTCATCCTCAAGCTTTAAATGGTGTGTTTTAAGGAGTTTGTTAATTTGTTTACTTTCAAACTGTAAATTGTGTTTTTTAAGGACTGAAATTTTAAATCTGAACCACATTTAAATATCTGTATCGGCATGGTATTGGCTGAAATTAATTTGCCATAAACTTTGGCATTTGGGTATTGACAAAAATCCAATACCATGCATCTCTACCAGTGTTTCCCACAGACAGACATTGTATTTGGATTGGGATTGGCATCCCACCTTGCCTCATTCTTTTCTTTTAACAGTACTCATCAACAGTACATAGAGACACTCTGATAACATTTCTCACTTTGGAAATGTTTCACACTATATTCTGATAGAAATAGAGCGGGTGAGCTGCATGTGTGAAGGCTCAGGAGCATCACAACCATCATCCTAGTGTGCAGGAATACAAGATATTGCAGCAAAGAGCTGCAAAAAAGTTAAAACAACAGCATATATTTTTTTTAAGTGACTCATCACTCCTCCATCAGTGCGTTAACAGGAGGGATGTACTAGTGGCTATCTCTGGTATACACAGATGGTGATTATTTACAAAAAAAAGTAAAGGAAAAGGTTGTCAGACATACCATGGTGGTTTAACCAAGTAAAGTATGTGTTTGTAACACTATTCTCTGTAGCAGAGGTCTCATCTTTGAGATTTTATACCAATTTAAAACTATGATAGGCAAGTATTTGATATCAAATGTTTTATAATGATACCTTGTTGGTTATATGGTAATAATTGAAAGGATAGAAAAGCGCTGAAGCTCAGGAAAACATCTATTTCATGAGGTGGGTGCTTGGGAGAAGAATGTTTCCATCCAAAATCAAAAACAAACTCATACACACTGTGTGGGAAACATTGCCAGTGTATTTGTACAATTTCGACAGTGTGTATGAGTTTGCTTGAAATTTCATTCTGATAACTAAACAACATAAATGACCCAGTATTGGGTCTGTAGGACTTCTATTTTTGATACTGTGGTATGGGAACAGGTATCAATTTATTTAGATTCTTACTTTTATCAAACTGAAATTTAAAATGATGGTATCTTGACAGCCCTTAATAAACAGTGTTTGACTGTAGACAAGGCTGCTAACAGGTCTTGAATTTGAAATTTTGTACAATTTCTTAGCACTTATATCAGGAAGTTTTAAGACATGTTTGTAACACTCTTCCACAGAGTTTCAAGTTGATGTGTCACTTACAATGGGCCAGATATCACAAATAATTGTCTTTTTAAAGGCTTACTCTCGCATCATTATTGAAATGTAAATCCGTCTAAAACAAACACATGTCCAAACTGTCTAATGCATTTTAAATGCAGGGATGGCTGGGAAAGAAGGACACACCCATGCTTCGTTCTATTAATGAATAATGTATTACAAGAAAATGTTCTGCAGTGGTCTGACAAATCGATTATTTTTGTCTGAATAGTTGACGTTGATCCCTGTCTGTTTTCTGTCATCTAGTGCTGATGCCTTGGCCGAGATGAGTGTGAAGGCTTTTGAGCTTGTCCCCGCTGTGGAGCGAGATCTCCTCATGGGCGACAAGGCTCGCATCAACATCGAGTGCATTGAATGCTGTGGAAAGCATTTGTACCTTGGTACCAATGACTGCTTTATCCATCACTTTCTGCTCGACGAGGTCACTTCCCCTAAGGGGAAACTGAGTTACTCAGCTCAGAAGCTGCTGCACAAATATCTGGGCCTTAAGAAACCAGTTGCTGAGTTGCGTGCGGCATCTGCATTGGAGCGTCTGATCGTGCTCTGTGATGCTGTGGTGTTCCTCGTCGACATGGTGACACTGGAGACGGTGCCCTCGGCAGCAGGAGGGGGAGCTAAAATCAGAGGTGTGACAGCGTTCTGCATTAATGAGAATCCAGTGAACGGTGATCCTTTCTGTGTGGAAATGTGTGTGCTCTCTTCAAAACGGCGGACTGTGCAAATTTACATGGTGTATGAGGATAGAGTGCAGCTGGTCAAAGAGGTGAACACTCCTGAGCAGCCCTGTGCCGTCAGTCTGGATGGTTACTTCTTGTGCCTGGCACTGGCGACACAGTACATTATTCTGAACTACAACACTGGGGCCTCCCAAGATCTTTTCCCTTACAGCAGCGAGGAGAGGAAACCCATAGTGAAGAGGATTGGCAGGGAGGAGTTCCTTTTAGCAGCACCTGGTGGTCTGGGTAAGTCAGGACACAACAAAAAATCTGCAGCTCTTTGAGTCTCCTGAAAAGGCCTCAGGAGATATTAGTGTGTTTGCATATCAAAGAGAGTCACTAGTTTTCTTGTATGAGGTAAAGGGATCCAGGAAGAGATCATTACCCATAAACAACAAGAAAGACCGGTGCATCATTAGTTTGTTTGTACAGCTCTGTCAGTCAACACCACCTGACCTACATAATCTTGTGTTTTTCAGTCAGTTTCCAACATTTTTCTGCAACTTATTTGAGTCCATCTCTTGTTAACTGATTATGTTTTAAGGAATTGTTTGGGAATTATGAGGCTGGAAACTGCTCAAAGTAATGTGATACTGATGTCATTTAATGTGCATACTTTATTGTAACTGTATGTCTTATTTACCCTGCTGGTTCTCTATCATTCTTTAGTTTATAATTTTTTGGATTTCTTAGCATACCCCTTTTATATTTTTTCATGTAAGGTCAAAACAGGTCAGCCTCCAGAGGTATGAATATTTGGAGTCTGTATGACGTGTGCCAGTGCCTGTCAGCCCTCTTCTTCATCATTTCTCCATGTCTGCCTCCAGGAATGTTTGCCAATGCTGAAGGTGTTTCTCAGCGGGCTCCTGTGAACTGGTCAGAGAGCGTGATCGGTGCTGCTGTGTGTTTTCCTTACGTAGTCGCTTTGGATGAGAGTTTCATCACCATCCACAGCATGTTGGACCAGCAGCTAAAACAGACCCTTTCATTCAGAGACGGGCATATTCTGCAGGACTTTGAAGGTATCTTTCCTTACATCACACATATGTTCACAGAAAAGGCAAACAAATGAGTAGTTAATAGTGTTTTTATGTTGGTTTCACAGCTGCAATGTTTTCTTGTCCACAGTTTACCATTATGACTAGGGGTGTAATAGTGCACAGAGGTCACGGTTTGGTTTGTACCCTTGTTTTGGGGTCATGGTTTGGTTAATTGATAAAGAAAAAGGACATAAACTCCCAGATTTATAATTCCAGTTTGCTTTTACTCATTATTATCATTGTCATTATTTTTTAACCAGAAGTGCAGCTTATACTTTGTTTCATCTACTATCAGTTATAGTTAGGTAAGCCTGTGGTGTAATAAACAGACAAAAAACAAAAACAAAAAAAAGCTAAATGAAATAGAATTTGAGAAAGATATTGTTAGTTTTAATCTTTGACACAAACATACTGATTGACATGTACACCAAAGCGTAGGTGTTGTAAAATGATCCAGTTTGATTGGTCGCGACCTCATACAGTGGTAATTTTGAGCCTTGAGTAAATAAAATATTAAATTTTAGATAGTAAAATATAGAGAAGCCTATTTAAAAAAAAAAGAAAGAAAGAAATTGCATGTTATTTATTTTTGAGAGCCCCTTAAGGTCTAGCCCCTGACAAGTGTTCATCTAAAAACTGTCTTGATGATTGTTAAATGGTTCCATCTTATTGATACTGGAGATAATGGTGTTAAATCAAGTCTTTTACTGTCAAGTGCCTCCCTAGTGGGAAATGGTGTTGGAAAACAGAAAAATATTAATGAGTCCAGGGTGAAAACCTTTTATCATAAAGTGCCTAAAAGCTGATTATGTTGACTGAAGCACAGGCAAGATCTTTCTACCAGAGAATTTGTTGGTAATCTCAAGGCTGATGCAATGTGGAGGTTAAAAGTTCAACACATTATTTTTAATGAGAAGGGAAAACTTAAGACCAAAAACATTGGTATGAATGATCAAAGTCCTTGGACTGAGGATGATTTTAATATATAAAAGGCCTTGGATTCATGTTACTACGACGATCATAGAAATACACAAACATGTACCGGCTTGTACCTTCTTCAGGGTGTAGTGA
Source organism: Cheilinus undulatus (assembly GCF_018320785.1). Taxonomy (NCBI): domain Eukaryota; kingdom Metazoa; phylum Chordata; class Actinopteri; order Labriformes; family Labridae; genus Cheilinus; species Cheilinus undulatus. The sequence continues at coordinate 41,383,210 of NC_054865.1, read as the reverse complement.
CACACTGAGATGAAGAGAGTAATTACTGCAAACACAGGAACGAGTCAGCAATAATTACTCTTTTTCTCAGTGTGTCACTGCACCCTGAAGAAGCCAATATGTGTTGGTGTAATTAACATATTTGATGAATTAAAGGCCTATTATTTTTCAAACCATGTTAAGTCCCTAGACTGTGATCATACCATTGTTTTTTTTGTTTAAAGTTTCCCCCCTTTCTGAAGTTTTCCTTTCTAATAGCCCTTGTGTCGCTCCTCTTATGTGAATAGCTGAAGTTCAGAAATTGAACTAAGTGCTGAGCACAGTAGGATTCGACATGCTACAGCTTGCCTGCATTAGTTGAAATGAATGGTTACTCATTAAGCTTCACCTCTCGAAAATTGCAGAGCCTTTTTTGTTTTATACACAAGCCTTTTTTTTACATTTTGCAGTTATTCGAGAGTATTGAAGATCTTATAAGAGAGCAATTTATCTTGTAGGAAAGGTCCTCCTGGCATCCACTAAGGCAGTGTATGTCCTGGTTCCCCTGCCTCTGGAGAGACAGATCCAGGACTTGCTGGCCAGTCACAGAGTAGAGGAGGCGCTGATCCTCACAGAGGGAGCACAGAGAAATATTCCCAAAGAAAAATTTCAGGTAAGAAAATGTGTGTAATGTTTACTTAATGATGTTCTGTAACATTCATGGACCAAACAGGCTATGAAAGCTTTCCCTGCTCGCAGGTTTATTATGTATGATTGTCTTATGTTGTAATGTGTTTTCACCTTTATAGGTTTTGCACAAAAGAATTCTTCAGCAGGCGGGTTTTATACAGTTTGGCCAACTTCAGTTCCTCGAGGCAAAAGAGCACTTCAGGTATGAGTCTGAAACCATTTTTGAGATCTTCACCAGCTTTTGTTAAATTGAGAAATTTTAGATCTGGGATTAAACAGCTGGTATTGCACATATTGTAAATATTGTCCAGGCTTAAAGAAAGGAGAAAGCTTGCATGCATGAATATTTCCATTTCAATGAGCGTTGCTTTTGACCGTACACATGTGATGGAGCTAGGGTTGTTTGAAAAGTTGCATCAAGCCACTGCTTGGTTTAATGTTTTACATCTTGTACATTTTTTATTTACTAGATACATTATTTTATTTCCATTCTTTCTGTGCTATTATAACCTGTTTATTTATCATTTATTAATCTCCTTTTACATGATATAACCATTTTCCTGAACAGAAAAACTTATTCAACCTGACTTTAGTTGCTATTCTATAACTGTGCTTAACTTCACCTACCCTAATTTCACTTTGTTTAAACCCCAAATGTTACAACTTCATACTTTAACAGACATCTTTACCACAAAAGTTTTGCTGTTTGTTCTGTGATTGGGTCTCTAGTGTCTGTCTGTAGTTATTGACTGCCTCCCTCACTTCAAGCTCTTTTATACCTTCGTATTTCAAAACCTGCAGGAAGGGTCAGCTGGATGTTCGGGAGCTGATATCTCTCTACCCACTGTTGCTGCCAGCTTCCTCCTCATTTACTCGCTGCCACCCTCCTCTTCACGAGTTTGCAGATCTGAACCACCTTGCACAGGGAGATCAGGAGAAAGTGTTGCGATGCAAGAAATTCCTTATCAGTTATTTGGGAGAGGTAAATGTAGTAAAACCTGATTTACTTTGTAGATTCCTAGGTCCTTTATATGTCAGGTGTTGTTTACATACTTTTCATTACATTATGTCTGTGTACAGGTACGAAGCACAGAGGTGGTTAATGGCTGTAGAGAAGACGTGGACACTGCACTGTTAAAGCTCTACGCTGAGCAGGATCACGAGAGCCTTCTGGACCTGCTCGCTTCAGACAACTCCTGCCTGCTAGCAGACAGTGTACCATGGCTGGAGAAATATCACAAGTACATATTTTCCCTTTTTTGGTTTGCAGTTGCTCTTTTTCAAACATAATTTAACAAACATTAACAGACACTTGCATATCAAACAATATCTCTAGTCAAGTGCTGTTATAAATTTAGTGCAAGCACGCTTTGATACACAATGAACTGGAGGGTCTTATTTATATTTTACAACTTGCAAATATAGGCAATGAAATGAGTTGGTTCATTATAAATGACTGGCTCTTGAAGAAAGATACACATTGTTGACCGATAATTTTACCCACTTCTGTTTGTGACCTTTTTGTGAAGATTTGTACATTAAAGACAGAATTGTTGATTTCCTGTATCCCACACAAAAAAAACACTCAAATGAAGTTGTTCATTTACTGAAATAAACAGGTCTAATCTGGCCACTCAAAAAATTAACTTCTTCTTTGGTCTGACACAAAATGAAACATTAAACTTCCCTTCTTTTCGAAACTGTGGCTATGCTCTAGATTCTTAAAATGTCATCTGATTAACCTAAATATGGGCTTTTTAACTACTCTGTTATGTTTGATTAGTGTTGAAATTTAGCCTTTTTTCACATTTCCTTTCATGTATGAACTGTTATAATTAAACATAAACACCAAAGATGACACTGTGGGAATCAGATTTGTTTTATATTCCAGATGAGGCAGGCTGACGTGGGGTTTTGTTTGGGAAATGTTTCTTTCCAGTTGGGGTTAGTAACTAACCTTTACGTCAGTATTTAAAGTGTTTGAAGGGAGAGTCTTTTTGTTTCTGTTCACAGATATTTTGCACTTGGGCTGCTCTATCATTATAATGGCCAGGATTCAACAGCACTACAGGTATGTGCTCTAAAATTATACGTGTTACTGGTTCTCATATAGAATCAGACAATAAAATATGTAAGTAATTGATTTTATTTGCTCTTTGTTTTTGGACAGATGTGGATTCGGGTAGTAGATGGTGAACTGCAGGACCTCACAAGATCTGACCTTTACGAGTATGTTGTGGACTTTCTCTGCTCCAGCCCCAACCTGGACCTTATATGGAAATATGCAGACTGGGCCCTGCGCAAAGATCCTACTGTAGGTTACCAGGACCTTAATTTACTGTAAAGTATATACAAAGTTTACTTTTAAACCCTTGTTAGGAACTACTAAGTTGATTTGTTCATTCTTATTTGAAAATAAATTGTTGATTAAAATGCCAACAGGGCTCAGCAGTCCCTGGTCTAACTGTTTAAGGCAAGGTAGACATTACACTTCTGCAGTAGTATAAATAAATAATTCTGATTGGATGTTGAAGGATTAAATAGGAATAGACTAAATGTAGAGGTTTGATGTGCAACTTCTCACTTCTGACGAGCCACAAACTATTCTGGCTCCTTTTACAATAAAAATACAGCCAATAACGTCCTAGTGAGTTCTCTATTATAAACTTTACTCCCTACATGTGTGGCTTAGGTATAAATTGAATTGAATGTACTATCATGCTATTCATGTACCTCTGTTGATTGTTTATCTCGTGTCCTGCAAGCTTTCTCTGCTGTGTCAGGTTATGTTTTAGTCTTAGGATGAGGTTGTGCAGATTTATTAGTGAACTAACCTTTTCTTTTTCTCATTTTTCATAGAAAGGTGTCCATGTCTTCACTAAGAGGCCTGTTACTAAACACCTGCCAGAATTAAACCCCGAAGATGTCATCACCTACCTGGGGAAGCACAACCAGGCGCTGCTTCTCTACCTTGAACACCTGGTGCTGGAGAGAAAGACACAGGTACAGTAAGAGGATGTAGCTTTACAAATGGCTCTGTCGAGTGGCAAAACCAATTTTGCAACAGGTGTGGTCCTGGCAGTACCACTTCTGCAAAGAACTAAACTGCAGATTTACAACAGGAACAAAAACGTAGAATGCACCAGTCCCACCATCAACTGCATTTTAAATTTGAAATAGCTGGGTCGCTGGTTTAGCTCAGTTGGTAGAGCAGGTGCACCATGTACAGGGACTTCAGTCTTCATTGCACAGTTTGCAGGGTTGATTCTTGATCCTTAAACTATTTCTTTTTTTTTTTTTAACATATTTTTATTGCTTTTTCTTTACAGAGGACATAAAAACACAACACAACAAAACTAAATTGCACAACTTGACAAACAAAAAACAGTGTGGGCAGCTGTTACATCAACTGAAAAAAACAAAAAAACAAAATCTGGGTATTACATTTAGTGACGTGGTACATAGGCAACAGTAACTTGTTAATTATGACTGTTCTTCAGGTGTTACATTCATTCAGCTCTGTGGGGTAGTGAGCTTGGTTTTAATGTACTCCATAAATGGTTTCCATGTTTTCTCAAATTTATCAGAAGAGTCATTCAATGTATACCTGAGTTTTTCAAGCTTAAGGTGCTGCATTACATCACTCATCCAGTGGGTCCAACTAGGTGTATGCTGGGACTTCCAATTGAGAAGTATCAGCCTGCATGCTAACAAGGTTACAAATTTTGTTATTCTGAGATTGGTTCCTGAAAGATTCTTGTTCTTTTCTCCAACTATGCAGAACACAGCAATCGATCCATAAACTATTTCATGCACATCATTCTCCACTTCGTCTCCTGCCATTTCCTTTCCATCTTCAGCTGTTCTGTCTGAAGGAAGGAAGTAAAGGCGTTAAGGAAAAAACTAATCTTAAAATATGAACATACCATCAAGAAATGGCTAAGTAGTTAGCGCTATCTCTTACCTTCCTGCTTAAATCCAGACTCATGAGCTTGATTGACTGGGTTTGGTTGTTAAGGTCTGTAGGGCCTCTGTCTCTGCCTGTCTTCCCCTAAAGTCTCTTCACACACATCTAAAGCCCTTTTCAGACCAAAGATTTACAAAGAGACGAGTTGAAAATCACAACTGCTTGAGAGGGGTTGCTGTGCAGCTTTCTAAAAGCCTGAGCGTTTACACTGCTGTGACTGGAGGAGACTGGCATCGTTTCCACAGCAACAACTCTCACAGTAACTTAATTTTAAATTGATATATTTCCTAAGTTACTGTGTAATAAATCTGTCTCTACAACAAGGACAGTAATGCACATTAAATCACAGTTTCTTCCCAGTATTTTATCATATTTAACCCATCCATTAAATACTATACAGACATTAAATACATGCATTTAGTGCATGTAGGATTGAGGCAAAATTTTACAGCACATGTAAACCCTCAAATGCTTCGTTAGCTCAATTTGATTTAACTAAGATGCAGAGAATAATATTTTCCGTGGAGAAATGTACCTACTACAGCTTTAAATTTCTTATGTATTGTCTAGTTTAATGCAGTGCTTCCTGCTTGCCTGCACAGCTTAGGGGACAGGAGAGTTCATCATTTCAAATTCAAAGGAAAGCAAGATGTAGTTATTTCTTTTCTTTGTATCATATCTGAAATTGCAAACATAAAAATGTCCTTTTTCACAGATAACCAACTGGTAATCTTAATTTTGCTGTTTTGCTGTTCCACCTTTTTGTTCCTGCTATTCCACAATTTTGAATATTTAGATTATTATTGATTATTGGACTTTTATAAATCAATTCAGAATCTTCCACCTTCACATCATGATGCATCTAAGGATCAATTTTTTCTCCCACCCCAAGTGCCAGGCCCATGCTATATCTCTTCACGTCAGCATGGCTTTACCAATGATACCCAAAGATGCGCTAAAGACAGTCATCACAAAGTAGACTAGCCAGCACCCCTGGCCATCAGTCAAAGTCCAGGCTTCACAAGAGTATAGTAAGACCAGAAGGACCTGGTACTGAAGACTCTGACTGTCATCCGCATGCTCAGATGCCAGGAACGCCACACCATCTTGCTCAGTGAACCCATCGTCCCATGCACGATGGTCTTGTTGTGTCGCAAATCTTTGGTCTGAACTGGGCTAAAAAGCACATAAAAAAATGGATGTATATTTGCACAACTTAGACTAAAGGGATCTGAGATATTTCTCTCTTTTCAGTAGAGCTTTACTTCAGTATTGTGTATTAAACCCTCGCACATAGTCTGATGTGGTTGTTACTGAGACACTAAATAGTTGACAAAATTGCCTTCAGTCCCTTTCAAAGTGCGATATTGCAACAACACTGCGGCAAAGCCCTGCCATTATTATGCCTTTGCACTTTGATGTTGATTCCCCAGCAGTGTAATATTGGTGTCCCTGACTGTGATTTCACATTACATTACAGAAAGCTCAACATGGAAAAAAAAGCAGATTTTGCCTGTTGACTCCCTCTCTTACACTGTCTCACCGCTGTAATGTCTTTGTTAGTCCCCCCATTACACATCTGTGACATTCATACTGAAGGTGAGATGTCACAGAGGCGCTAACATTGCACAAAGAAGTGGCAGTCTTTGTCCATTAGTCAGGGTATGACTAGTGAAAGTGGAATCAAATATTTTCTCCTTGAGCTTTAATAACTGTTTTCTTTTGTATCATATTTCATGCACCACATTTCTCCTTTTGTGTGTGAAATTTTCAAGTATTTTTTGCTGAATATATAGACATATCTGATGTAACTGGTGACTATTGGTCTGTACAAACAATGTAAACAACAGCCTATGGTGAACGCAGCAGCCTTTCTAATGGGAAGATTGTTGACTTGTTGTTTCCTTCAATGCTTTTCAATCTAGAAAGAGAAGTTCCACACACATCTGGCTGTGTTGTATCTGGAGAGGGTTTTGTCTTTACTGTCCAAGTCACCAAGAGATGAAGAGCAGATCACCAGAGCCAGAGAGAGGCTCCAAGCCGTGCTCAGGGAGTCGCACCTGTACAGTGTACAGGTTCTTTTAGGTGAGACACAAGTCTGAAGATACCTCTGCACTTTCTACAAAACTATATGTTTTTTAACCAGATGTTCCACCTGTCAAAGTAACCAGTAATGGTGTCATATTTGTCTTATGATTATCAGGATTCAGTCTTTATTGCAAAATAATAAGAAAAGTTTGTTATTCAGACTTTAGTCCTATTTTTTCCATGTCTTTCTGCTGTGTTAAGGTAAGCTTGAAAACTGTGACCAGCTGCTGCTAGAGCGTGCAACACTACATGGAAAACTGGAAGAGCACGATAAAGCACTTCACATACTGGTGCACAAGCTCAGAGACTTCCCGTCTGCAGAGGCCTTCTGTATATGGGCCTCGTCTTCTCGGGATTCTGCCTACAGACAGCGGCTGTTTCACCTTCTCTTGGAGGTTTATCTAAAGGGGAGCCAGGCATCAGCAGGAGGAGGTAGTGGAGATCTGGAGATGGCCGCTGTGGACCTCCTTAATCGGCATGGTGAAGTGTTTGATGCAGTCCAGGTCCTGCGCATGCTCCCTGAGGACTGGTCTCTTCAGCTGCTACGGCCCTTTCTAGGTCGGGCTGTTAGGGCCAGTATGCATGCCTGCCGCACCTCCCAGATCGCTCTGGGACTGTCCTACTCTGAAAACCTTCAGCTGCTGCATGACAGGGTAAGAAGAAGAACCTCAGTACATGTTATGAATTCGTATTCGAATTAAGTATTTGTACGGCCTTTCCAGACTGGATGTGTGGTGGCCAGTTCTTGGCTGTGCCACAGCTTGATTTTTATGTCAGCATTTATGTAAAGAAGTCAAGGCTATTAGGCTAACTGTGTTAGCTCAACTTTTCATCCATCTGAACCATACGTCTCATGCACGGAGAGTCTGGAGAATAGAGGGCTCGCCAAAAATAGATGGAAAAATTACAACTAGAGAGCCATATTAACCTTAACCAGATTTGAATGTCTTCATCAGTAAATATGTTTGCAGTGTGTTTCTCAACAGCCCTGATGAAGACCACAAGCCCAAATACCTCAGTCTAATTAAGTTCTCTAAACTTTCAATGATTTTTGAAACTCTCTGTTTCCTTATTCGTAGAAAAAGTAACAGGGAAGATAAACACAGTATGATTTGGCTTCAGCTTTGTACTTTTGAAAGTAAAAGGCCAGCATTTCTGTTGAAAAACTTCCCTCCTTTTTACACAATGTTTTTACTCTATTTTCTTGACTCATATAGCTATACAACGAATCATGCAAATTGCAGTAAGATTTATTGAAGATAGACAGGGCTGTGACAAAAGGAAGACATAGTAAACATGTAAAACACATGCAGCCTGTCTGAAATAGGCATTACAGTTTTTAATGTTTATTCCACAGGTATGACTTTATAAATGTATCCCAGAAAACCTTTTTTTCATCTGGAAAACAAATGAATTTGTTCCTGATTGTAAAGCTCATTTATTTTCCACACATGTATGAAAAACAGATCTGTGTGTTTTAAACTTAAAAACCTTCATTGCCCTCATATTAGCATGTGTCTACTATGTTGGAGTAGAAATTGAAAAACGAAACCACTAGAGGTCACTGTCTCACTGAACTACTTTGATGCTGCTCCGTCTGTCCCATAGACTGAAGAAAGAACAGTCCATCCTCTGCTCAGCTGTGCTCTTGTAGTTGTCTGTCTTTGTGCCTGGGTGAGCTAACATTGATATGTTTGTATTTTCTAACAGCTCAGCAGGCTGAAAGCTCAAGTACAGTATTATAGCTGGTAGATGCAGAAAAACAGCACTTGTGGACTTGGCTGAATGAAATGGGAATCTTCACACATTAGGATGCTTTAACCTGATTTCCCCTTCAAGACATGTGGACCTTTGGGACAACAGATTGTGCTTATACATGTTTATTTTTTATTTTACAGTATTTGTGTCATTTTTCAAGTAAATTGATTCGAGTTTGAAATTGCTATCATCAGTACGATAAAGTAGCCTACCTGCTGTTTGCAGAGAAGGGTTTCATTCTAGGACAAGATCTAGAACAGTGGTTCTCAACTGGTGGGTCGGGACCCAAAAGTGGGTCGCAAATGTCTTTCTAGTGGGTTGGGAATGTGGCCCAGGGAAAAAAAAATATGACAAAAACTCTATGTATTAATTTCATACATTTATGTTTTTTAGGTTTTCCTATGATTACAAGTAAAATTATTTTTCTTAAGATTTCTACTTATTTATCTTCCTTTTTGTGGGGAAATTAAACTGGTTTACCCAAGATAACAAGAAAATTCTTAGAAAAATTACCACTTGTTATTGGGAAAGTGGAGTGAAACAAGATGTATGTAAACAAATCCTTCTGTAGTTATGTGCTTTTCTAATGTGTTTGTTTTGTCACGTTTCTTTGTTTAATAAGTTTTTCTATTTAGGAGTGTTCTTTTGTCTTCATGGTGCAATAGTAGCCAAGAATACTGATTAACAAACATTCATGAAATAAACACAGAATTTCTTTTTTAATTTGATTTCTCGTAGAGGTGGTGGGTTCTGATGCCTGACTAGTTTAGAACCATTGATCTACACCATTTGAGAAAAGAGGAAACTTGTTGTTAGCATTGACCCGTGACGTTCTGTCTCCACAGCTTAAAGAGCGGAAGAAGCCAATCTTTGTGTCTGACAAGAAGGGATGCCACTTGTGCCACAACACCTTCAGTGAGCCCGACGTCGTGTGTCTGCCGGGTGGAGTGCCGGTCCACAAGCACTGTGTCGCCCAGAGAGTGAGAGACTCTCCCACAAAGAGACAGTTAACTAATAGCAGTAACCACACGTGAGAGTCTGCTCTTTCAAACTACCATGTGATCTGTGATCAGAGGCACCACACTAAAGCAGGGCATGCTGAGTGTTTGGATGGCTGAGGGCCGTGGGAGTAGCGATAAGCACAGGACAACTGAGTCAAATTTGATTTGGAGAAAAGCAGAGAAAGCTGAGGGAGAGTGAATGTGTGTGAGACAGAATCAGATGAGTTCATCTATTTATTCCTGTGCTGCAGTTATAAAAATTCCAGACTGCAAGTTTTTATTAAATAAAACAACAGCAAAGTCACCAAGCCCTTTAATTGGTTTAAACTGAGAAAAATCAAACACAGGCTCCTGTCCTTTAACTGCACTGGTCTTGAGCTGTTTCAAACATGAACATGAGAAACATCTTAAACAATATCTGATCCTGTTGCAGATATTCCTGAAGCATGCATAGTATTGTCACTTTAACAGTCCTGGTTACCCCACGCCTCATATCACTATTGTAATAATAATAATGTCTTAAGTTGCACATTTCAGTGTTGGGTTTTAATGTGAGAAAGACTCATCATAGTACCAATGGAAACAGTCTTTAATGTCCGTCTTCAAGTTTATTGCTGCTTAATTTCCTCCCTTTAGTGTAAGCTTTTGTCTGTGTCTCATGAACAGTTTTTAAACACTACAAGAAATCTGAATTTCTCTAGTAATCAACAAAAAGTTAAACTTTGTAGTATTTGCTCCGTACTAGGGGCAATTAAGAAACAAATCAAATGTTTGGTGATAATACGTCAGCAGAATACACAACTGGTCAGGTTTCGACTTACAAATGGAGATAAACCAACAAAAAACTTTGTGGCCAGCCGGTGATAGTGTTTGGTGATGACTGGAAATTTAAATGTCTTTTACAGTCATATAATAAATGTTTTCTTCAGTTTAGGCAAAGAGGTCAAATATTTTAATCATAAATAAACACTTTGATTTACATAAGAAGGATATGGAAGTATCGTCTCTGTTGGGCTCAAACCTTTTATCTCAAAGCTATTTCTTTACAGGAATTTAAAAAAAATATTAGACACTGCATTTGTTGAAGTTGAGCCTTTCTACATCATCACTTGCTAGGTTGTCTTTAAATTATAAATGTTTGAGCAAAATTGAGCTAAAATCTATTCAGAAGTTTTGGACAGGAAATATGGACATAAAAGTTTTGGCTTTGTTAAAAATGCATCCAATTCAAAGGATTTACGAGGGTTAGGTACAAGCTTTTTGATGTATTTCACTGATGTCAACTCCCCTGACAGATGTAAAGAGTGACTATTTGCCACACTCTTTATTCAGAACAAAAAAATAATTCATAAAATTGGAGATATGAGGTTTCTGTCTGACAGTGACATTATGTAGGTTAATTAGTAGTCTCATTCAAGATTCTCAGATTTTTGTGACACAGCTTGTGTTTTTCTATATTTAGGATGCCAGAAGTGTTTGACCACTAGATGGAAATGCTGAGCAAACATTTGACATTTGGGCTGAATAACAATTTAAATCAATTTTCCTCCAGTCCATGAATCTACAGAACACCCAGAATATGCCTTTTGATGGTGAAAACCCTGTAAACTAAATGTTTCATTACAACAATGGTATCACTACAAAAAATGAATGGATGTATTCTTCCTAATTAACTGTAGGAGTGACCAACTATTACATTGTTAAATTATTGATAATTTTTTTTTACTTGTGTACAGAGATATTTGGAACAAATCCCATCAAAAAGTTGCCAATTTATTTAGTCTTTTCTTCCAGATTTTTTTCACCTCACAGAAATCCATCATCTTATGAAAGAGGATTAGGTCCAGGAGTGAGAGAACAATAATGCTGTGCACAAAAATAAAGTCAGAATGACAAAAAAAAGTTAAACTATCAAAATAAAGTCAGAATATCTGGGAATAGAGTCAAGCTTATTAGCCTATAAAAAACCAGCAGATCTTAGACGCCCATAATGTGCTTATGAGCTAAGAGAAAGATCTTTGTTGATTAATCCAGTCCTGAAATATAGTTTCACAGGTTCATCGATAAAAGGCATTTTGTTGAGACAGTCAGGATCCACTGCTTATCCTAGTCTAATGAAGTTTGACTTTGTTCAACTTTAATTCTCAAAGTCCACAGCATCACTTCCCCCTCATCCCTGGCCCATTCCTCTTATCAATGTTCCACTTAAATCCGATATTCTTTTTTTGTCTTTTTGGGAATTGAGAAGGTAAAACCATTTTCAAGAACAATGTGATCAGACAAATTTCGTTTATTACCACTTCCTGCCGAGTGGCGTTGTGAGTGTGACCATTTTGTTTGGATGTTGCTCCCAAATTCAAAAGGTACTGAAAACATCATAATTTGATTATAATGGAGCCTTAAAGTTCTTCACAGGGCTGTCATCAACAAACCCTGCTTCATCCCTGAGTAATTTCCAAACATTATCTGTTTTATCACAACATGAAGCTTTGACTCCAAGAAATGTCCACCATGCGCATGTCTGCAACAGTGTATGCAAATTTTACAAAATAGAGCTTTTTTATTTTTCTTCCTGCTGAAGCTAAGCTTCTACTTTTTGCCAAAAAAGTAGTTTAATGCCCCCCAAATTTAATGTGGATTAATTTATTTATGTTGAAGGAATTGGAGTTCACCCTGAAAAAAACTAAACATGGTTACATAAAACTGTTGTACACAGATTTTACTGTTTATGAAGGTAAATCGTCGTCCTCTCATGTTTATTTTTTGATTGAATGCTTGTCTTTTGTCAAATAGATGTGCTGGTCATTGAAGATGATCTTTCAAACATACAATCATGAGAAAGGCTGTTATGCAGGGTGTTAACTTTCTGAAATCAAAGGATGTGATTCATCCGTCCTTCTTTCTACATACTCTCATCTTCTAAAAAAGTCCAGAAAAGAGAAGAAGTGTCAGTAATCCAAAAATCAACCTCTATGGAAGAAAATGTATAGATCTTACCAGTTTCAGTATGAAGGGAACCCTGCATATTAAGACATGTTGGATAAACATGAATGTCTTTTGTCTGTATGTTGTACAAAGAAACTTACTTTTGCATTATTATAAATGTTTCCACCTCATTCTACAGTAACTTCTTACAGTCCTCTTCACTGAAACTTCACTTGGTTTTAAAGTGAAAAGGCTCCAAGGAGGTACATCAATGGCAAAACAATGCAACTACTTTACAGCCTTCATGTGAATACATATTTAATTTTTTCTCAATGTAGAAATCTAATGTGTTTCTTTGTACAACATACAAATAAAAGACACCAGAGTTGATTTAACGTCTTACTACCCAGGAGTCCTTGAAGCACACAAAAGTAAACCCAATTAAGGTTTGTCTCTTGACTGTTCAGTAAAAACGTATTTCCAGTTGTCTGACTTTACACACGTCGCTGTCGTGAGTTTTGCTCGTTTCTCTGGTGCCTGTGCTGTTGATGCTTTGCCTTCTGTAACTGAAACCCATTTCTACCGGGAACTCTCTGCAAACATGGGACTATTTTTCTAACACGTGGATCACAGTAACTATAAAACTGCAGGCTTGGCTCACTTTCAACGACAGAAATTCACAGCTTCTGCACAGCATCTTTCTGTCTAACTGTGTAAGTGTTGCTTGCTAAAAAAGACTTCCTAACCATGACTTATCACTTCAGAAATACAGTACTGTTGTGTGAAAAAGTTATTGTATTTTATAAATATGTGTATACTGATATGTATATACAGCATTTGTACTTGTTTGTTGCTTTCTAAATCAATGCAATGTGGATGGGGTGTACAAACTGTAAATCCGTCCCATTTTAATAAACATGAAACTGTAAATTGATTCACTGAGTAGTAAGTTTATTCTCACATTTGTAACTTTGTGCTTGAGCTATAGTATAATAGATGCTTCTCATATTTTTTCTCTGCATGAGACTCTGGTGATACTGATTTATTTTTGTCAGTGTAATACCAACAAACTGTGGATGGAGCTTTGTCCACTCTGATGGCCTTTACCAGGTTGTCACCTGTACAGAAATTCAAGTATTTAGAGGTAATAGTTTTTGAAAACCTTTATTATACCTGGGGTGGTCTCACTGAAATACAAAAACTCTCAAAGGACTGAAGCATAAAAAAACATTTACATTTTAAAAATGCAGAAATAACATCCAACAATGTATCTACAGTCCTTAATAAGATTACTTTTTTATAATCATCCATAAAAATGAATTCACTTGTTTTCAACTGTGCATATGAAGACATGTTGATTTTATTAGATGAACATTTCTGTCTTTCATACGTATGTTGCTCAGAGAAACATACTAGGTTTCTATAATTTTGGAAATTTAAAATATTCTCATGTAGGCTGCAGATGTTGAGCAATGCATTCTGGGTAGTCATGATGGATGACGAAGAATCATCTGTAGAACCTTTTTAAGTGCAGTTTTAGTGAAGAGGACAATAAGGAAGAAGTTACTGTAAGGTAGAACAAGAAACAATGCAGCCATCCAACATTACCACGTAGGATGCATGCTAATCTACTCTTAAATCTTCAGAAATGTAGGAATTTTGTTTAACATGCATATGAAAGACACAAATGCTGATCCAATTAGGTCAATGTGCAAGGTTCCCTTCTGAGTACTTTTATCAAAGACAGTATTTTTCAGATTAAAGAAACTTAATGTGTTAAAATTATTCAAGGGTTCAGCCACTAAAGATTATGAGTGTAGGTAAGAAAAAGCATACTGTAAACAAAAAATTAGTTGGAGTGACCTTGAAAAGATGTATGATGTGCAACATTACAGTTCTATTAGGACAAGTTAACCTGCTCATATGACGTGTGAGTATAGTTTAATCAACTCTGGTATTTCATTTGATATTGCCTATGGTGCAAAAGGTGCAGGACTGTTAAAGGTCACCTATTTAAGACAAGTTTTTATTGGTCTCAGAGTTCCCCAAAACAAGCCTGATAAGTTTGCTCCTGATAAAACACTCCAGTATTGGATTTTGCATGTCTAAGGCCGGCCATACACTAGATGATTTTTTAATCTGAAACTATTTTAAAACCGTGAGAGACCACAGACTTCAGGACAATTTCCAAAGATTTTTCATCTTTAATCCTCTGAACGCACACACTAGACGACTCAGCCAGACTATCAGATCACTGGAGACCACACACCTGCTGACCTGCCTACAACCTTGCGTGATCACGTGACTTCAGAAAAAAAAAAAAAAAAAAAAAAAACTACAGATGTCTGTCGATACCGTCTTGCTGTCTCTACACAACAGGCGGTCCTGGTGTGTGTTACAGGTCCAGCAACAATCATAAAACAGGGGAAGACTTAGGATGAAATCCTGGCTGGAATTAAGGTACAGTTGTATTTATGGTTGTGAGTGGTGAAAGTACGTGTGATTCATCTGGTGATGCTACCGGTGTGCTCGCTCTCATTGGTTGTTGTGGGTACTCTGTCAGTAGCACTACGACCTAGAATCATAAATATCAAACATGTTTGGTATTTATGATTCAGGGTCTGGGAGGCTACGACGCGATTTGGAGCAGTAAATGAATCGTGTTGACACCACACACACATGCAGACTACTAAGACAAATAATCGTTTGCGACAAGGCTACAGTTGGTATATGCCCCCATGATCGTCGGGGGAGTCAAATCTTGGCTAAAATCGGGCTTTAGCACACGTTCTAAAAGATGGAGAGGGGGGTGGGGGTCTGATTCTTTGAGGGACTGTGGACAGGCCAGGGACATATTTTTTGCTACAAAATCCTGAAAAAGCGTATTTTCCATAATATGTGACCTTTAATATTGAGACAAAATGATGTACCAAAGCTCCTGTGAGGAGATTTTAGCTGGTGATGAAACAGACTGAAAGCAAACAGTCTGAAACCTGACCTTGTTGGCCCAGATCAGTGTGGTTCCTGGTCTGCAGAAATGCTTCAGGAGCTTGGCGAGCAAATGCAGAGGGGTGGGCCTCAAATAAGATGATTCACGACACACTAAAGAAACAACCCTCTTTCTTCCAATTCACTATGAATATTTATAATAACTGACACATTTGACTGTTTAAAGTTAGCATGAAGCGATTCAATGTCAGACACTATGGCTACATATTTTAACATTTATTTTTTTAAGATATTATTTTGGGGGTTTTGCCTTTATTTGGAGAGGTCAAGACAGTGGCTAGTGTAGGAAATCAGGGAGATAGCATGAGGAATGACATGCAGCAATAGAGCTCTGATTTGAACCTGCCCTGCCAACCTGGAAGACCAGCCTCCATACATGGGACAGCACCCAAACCGGTACGCCATCTGTTCCCCAGAAAAAAAACCCTTTTAACTCTTTTTGTTGAAAAAACAAACAATAACAAGTGAGCAGCTGAGGTGGGCCAAGCCTAGAAGCGCTTCCCTACATTGCTTGGAAATGTCAAGTGGGGTCACACTGTTACAGGGGTCATGGGTTTTTCATGCTTTTAAAACTGCTGGAAATATCTAATGTAAGAATAATATTAAATATATATATATATATTTTTATTATAAAGGAAAAAAGGTCAGTGAAGAAGTAAGATGTGCTGCTATGCCAAAGGGGAGAGTGCACCAAAATCAACAGAAACCAAATATTATTCACAGGAGCTTGAAACTTGAGCACTATTTTTGTGACTAAATATTACCCTGTCTATGAGGCTAAAGTAACTCTGAATAAGAACATACAGTGGTCTAGAGGAGAAAATTGAACAGATTTGATAATAATAACATAATGTAGAATAATAATAATAATAAATCGCTTATCTAAAATTAAGCTTTTCTGGTCTCTTAGGGTCCTAGTTTAACCCTTAGATTCACATTTCAAAAATTCACTGTAAGGGGTTAGTATAAGTGAAATTGAAACTCTATTTAAAGTAGCAGTAGTGCAGTATACCTCTTTAACATAGCTGAGATCTTGAGTCTATTCATGTCTTCTCGTCTCTCACTCTCTATAAGTTGCCATGAAGATCTTCATCTCTCCGTCCTCTAGCAGCAGTGTGGTATTAAAAGCCTTTTTAAAGTTCTCTGTGAAGGTCAGATCAGCCTCAAACCTGACCTTGTTGGCCCAGATCAGCGTGGTTCCTGGTCTGCAGAAATGCTTCATGGTGGCCAAGAGCTCACCTAGGAAGTCGTGGTGGTAGACCACATCAGCGGCCAGGATGTAGTCGTAGTGATACACAGATGTAGGGTGGGTATGCTTCAGGTTGTAGCCCCAGGAGAGAACCTCCACCTGAGGTGTGTATCTGCAGCGCCCCCTGGTGTTCCTCATCACATTAGACCGCAGGTTGCCCAACACGTCAGGTAAGTCTGTAGCAGTGACTGAAGCTCCTGTGGATGCACAAGCAGGACGTTCAAACTATACTAACTTTGTGTCAATTTGCGTTCCTACATGTCTTATTTATAGGTAAGACTGCTCACCCAGCAGACTGGCCACAATGGTCACCAGTCCTGTTCCTGCTCCCAGCTCCAGCACCTCCTTCCCCTTCAGGTTCACCCTCTCCCTGTTGTTTTCCAGAAAGGAGCACAGAGCCAACGCCTGCAGGGAGAAAGGTTATACCTCTTTAAAATGCTCACCTGTTACCAGAAATTGTATTTTTACAGTTTTCAGAGGAACTCACAGCTGGCCACATCACTGCTCCATAAGAGTCTATGGACTCCTGAATGACGATGTCCTCCCCCACATAATGGTAGATATCCCTACCAAATTTGCTGATGATGCTGGGGACCCAGGCTGGTTTGGTGTCCTGCTGCACTGCTGTTTGTTTCATGTGTGTTTCTTCTATGGAGATAGCAACATATAATACAATATAATAGAGAGAAACCAATATATTTTAGTCCTCTCTTTAAAAAAGGAGTCTCAGCCTCATGCCCTCACTAGTTCAGACACTCTACACTAGGAAGCGGGTAAACTAGCTATCTGGTTGGAAAATCTGGCTTCACCACATTTTGGCTTCACTTCTCTTAAATCAGCTCGAAGTGGCTCACATCTCAAATTCTTGCCTCTTCTCTTGCCAGATATATGAAAGCCCTAAAGAAGCTTTTTCACTTAAGAGTGCATAGCCACACAAAATAACAGAGAGAGACTGAAAGTAGATATAGATACTGTTATGTCCTAATATAGTTTCTGTTTTTATGTGGTTTCTTTTACCCATGCACCATGAAATCAGCTGCGTATGAGATCCCTACTTCATCAGATGATCTGTGACTTTTTCCTGCAAGCTTTTCCATAGGGAATAAGACCTAAATGTCTTTTAACTACTATCGGGATCAAAATTTAGCTTGAGAAATATAACTTTATCCCCAATGTAAGGCTTTTTATATTATAAAGTTCTCAGCAGAACAGAAACTTTGGGGTTTGCTCTTGCTCTGCTGAACATCTCTGATTGGCTGGTAACATTTTAATGTAGCATCCAAGTACAAATATGATGTCTTTTAAGTTTGAAGATGTGGAGGTGACTGAAAATGTAGATGATCAATGAACCGACAGATTTATCTTATCTAACTAATAATATTGTATAATAGGGACCTTAAGGAAGTCCAGTGTGTGCACTTTCTGCTGTCAATTATTGTGACTGTCAGGCCTGCCCACAGAGTTGGCTGGGCCCCAGAAAATCCCAGAGTGGGCCCTCCATAGTTGTGATTTATTGATTTTATCAGTGCATGTGTGTTGGATTAGTAGCATTGGTGCTAGCGTCCTGGCTAACAGTTACTTCATTTAAGAGCGTAAAATTGTGTCAAGCTATTATTGGGTTGTGATGCTGAAATTATTTTTAAGTGCCACTTATTGACCCATTTAACTTCTTTTTCTGTTTATTTCATAAATAATATTTGCCATTTTCATCAATTTTGTACACTTTTTATCTATTTTTGCCTCATTTTTAAAAACATTTTTGCCATATTTCAACCCATTTTTGCTGTTTAACCAGTTTTTGCCACTTTTTAAAAAGCTCTTCACAACTTTTTCTTCATATTTTTCATAACGTTCTAAACATTTTTGCCTCTATTACCCCTTTTTGCCACGTTTGACCCCATTGCTGCTTCTTTTAACCCTTTTTCCCCAGTTTTTAGTCACGTCATCAACTTTTCTGCCAATTTTTGCCTCTGTTAACCCTTTTTGCCACTTGTAACCCCTTTTCACCACTTTTCCTGCCTGTATGTGTTACTTTTAACACATTGTGCCACTTTTTGTCTCTTTTTCCCCTGTTAACCTATTTTTGCTTCTTTAAACCCATTTCCCTACTTTTAAATCCTATTTCACCACCTTTTCTGCACATTTTTACCACTTCTAAGCCATTTTTGTCATTTTTTCCTGGTGTTGCATCCATTTTACCGCTTTTAACTCCCTTTTACTGATTTTTATTGCCCTTTTTTGCCCATTTCAAATGCATTTCACTTTTTTATGCCCATTTTTTGCCCCTTGTAACCTGTTTTCACTACTTTTTCTGCCTGTTTATGCCACTTTTAACCAATTTTAACACTTTAAACCCACTTTAAATGTGTTTGAAGAAAAGGGGTTTACATTTTTAAGGAAGCTATGACATAAATATGAAAATAAAAATGTTGTTCCTAGGATAAGAGTGTTTTTTACTCTGGTCAAAAAATAAAATATCATTATTATAGCTTAACTTTACAATGGGAAATGTTTTTCCTGACCTCGATGGGCCCCCCAGTTGGCTGGGCCACAGAAAGCTCTCCCTTTAATCCCCCTTAAGGGTGGCCTACTGACAGCTACACATAGCTGTTAGTTTTATGACTTCAACAGAAGGGATGTGATGACAGAGATGTCTAGCATGCCTTTTAAAGATGATGAAGCTGACTCACCTGACAGATGTTCATTGTTTGCTGAGCTACAACTTGACCCATCGTCCTTCGTTTTATCCTCTTCATCTGTTTCTTCTTCGTCTTCTTTTTCTGCCTCCTTTTGTTCTTTTTCTTCCAAGTCATACAGGATTTTTTCTTCTTCATTATGTTCTTTTTCTGGCATTGGGATTTCATGTACATCATTTTCTTTTTCTTTCCATTCCTCTGTGTTTACTCCTTGAGGTTCTGCCTCCTCTTCATCTTCTTCATTCTCTCTGCCATCCTCTTCCTCTGTCTCTCTCACCAGATCTTGGATTTCAGTCATATCAACCCCCTTTTCCCCTTCTTCTCTGCATGTCGCCATGAAGATCTTCATCTCTCCGTCCTCTAGCAGCAGTGTGGTATTAAAAGCCTTTTTAAAGTTCTCTGTGAAGGTCAGATCAGTCTCAAACCTGACCTTGTTGGCCCAGATCAGCGTGGTTCCTGGTCTGCAGAAATGCTTCATGGTGGCCAAGAGCTCGTCCAGGAAGTCGTGGTGGTAGACCACATCAGCGGCCAGGACGTAGTCGTAGCGATACACAGATGTAGGATAGGTGTCCTCCAGGTTGTAGCCCCAAGGTAGAACTGCCACCTGAGGTGTGTATCTGCAGCGTCCCCTGGTGTTCCTGTTCAGGTTCACTCTCAGGTTGTTCAGGACCTCTGGGAGGTCTGTGGCTGTCACCCAGGCACCTGAGACAGTGAGAGAAATCATCTTTCTTCCAGCCTACAGAAAGATTCTTGAAATCAAAAGCCTATATGAAATCTAGAACTACAACTGATCCCATCATAAACACTCAGAAGAATGACAATTTGAAACCAGTGGCTAATGCAAGATATGTCTAATGTCTAGTACTAGCTTCTCTCTTTTTGCTCTTTTTCAAACACCCATCACTTTTTTTTAACTGACTGAAACATGTCCTTTGCATAAACCTATTCTTCATTTCTTTTTTTAACACAAACTCTGTTTTGTCCCGAAGGCAATGGGGGTTAAATTTGCACATCTTACCGAGGAGTGTTGCTACAATAGACACAAGGCCGGTTCCTGCCCCAATCTCCAGGACTGCCTTGCCAACCATGCTGATCTGTTGACGATGAGTGTCCAGGTAATGACAGAGAGCCAGAGCCTGAGGAGAAACAATGACAAATATCAGGAAACAAAGAGTTAAATATAGATTCATTAACATGTTTTCAAAGCTTGGTTTGGAGAATGTAAGAGGAGGAAGCTCTAGCATCCATCCATCCATCATTTTCTACATTGCTTATCTTATGCGGGGTCGCAGCGAGCTGGAGCCTATCCCAGCTATCATTGGGCAGAAGGTGGGGTACATCATGGACTGGTCACCAATCAACCGCATGGCTGACATACAGAGACATACAACCAGGTACCCTCTCTATCACATCTACGGGCAACTTAGAGTCAACAGTTAACCTAATCAAGCATGTTTTAGGTCTGTGGGAGGAAGCCAGAGTGCCTGGAGAGAACCCACGCATGCACAGAGAGAACATACAAACCCTGCACAGAAAGGCCCAGACTGGCATTTGAACCAGGAACCTTCTTGCTGTGCTAACCCCTGCACCACTGTGCAGCCCCAGGCTGCATAGTGGTGCAGGGGAAACATGCTGTTGGGATGCTTCTTGGTAGCGAGCCCCAGAAGGCTTGTAAAGGTAGAGGGTAGAATGAATGCGGCACAATATAGAAAAATCCTGGAGGACAACCTTATTCACTTTGCAAGAGAACCACTGCTTGGGAGAAGATTTATTTCCAGTAAGACAATGGTCCGAATGGTGAATGCTCTGGAGAGGCTGAGTCAAAGCACAGACCTCAATCCAATAGAGAATTTGTGGCTGGATTTGAAAAGAGCTGTTCACGCCCGATCTCCATGAAACCTGACATGAGCAGTTTTGCAAAGAAGAATGGAGTAAAATTGCAGTGTCCAGATGTGCAAGCCTGATTGAGACCTATCCACACAGACTCAATGCTGTGATTGCAGCCAAAGGTGCGTCTACTAAATACTAACTTGAAGGGGGGGAATATTTACACAGTCACTTATTTTATATATCTTTATTTAACTGACATTACTTTGTAGAAATTAGTTTTCACACTGACTTTAAAAAGGTGTTTTTTGTCAAAAAGCCTCTGATATTGACAATGATTAATTTATAAATCAATAAAAATTCAAACATCCAAGAGTACTTTTTAGAGGCATTGTACGTCTAAACTGTGACAGGCCTTTTGTATCATTAGTTATCCCAGAAATTACAGCACTGACTGGTGTCATTCACGTAACAGTACTGTTTATAATATAGCAGTAAATGAGGTTATAGAATTTCAATTAAAGGCTCTACTCACAGCTGGCCATATCATGCCGGCATAGGAGTCAAGACCCTCTTCAATGATGATCTCCTGCCCAACATAGGAGTACACCTCTCTGTCTGTTCTGAAGAAGAAACATGGAGCCCAGGCTGGTTTCTTCTGCTGCTGAATGACTGATTTATCTGAACAATACAAGACACAGACGCTCAGATCTCTGTGGATTAAATGAGCATGTAGACCCTCACCTCACAGCCCTCATTTGTCTTACCCTCAGCCTCTTCTTTTTCTTCATCACTAACTTCTATTTCCTCTTCCTCCTCCAATTCATCCTCTTTGCATTCATCTTTGCTGATATCCTCCACAAAATCTGAGGACAAAGTAGCCATATATGCCTGTATACTGGGAAAAGACAGGAAGTCTTTTAAACAGGCCAAACTTCAACTTTCTTTTTTATTCAATGCAACATTTTTTGAACTGTTGTTATTACTGATTTCATTATGACATTGCTGGTTCAGTATTATTGAACAAATCCCCTGAATGTGACACCTGACCTACCTGCTGCTGCTTTGGTCTGCAGGTGAAGACCTCAGGAGCGCTCACATTGCATCTGGAGATCTCAGAGCAATGTTATAGGGACTCAGCATCCTGTTGGACACACCCACCACCATCATCACAAGGACATGAGGGTATTTTTAGAGCCGTGCCCTGGAGAAATAAACACAGGACACGGGGATACTTTCAGACACACACAACGCAGGAAGAAGGCTCGGTGATTGAGCCAAGAGTAAAATGAGAACGACTGGAATGTAATGATACCAACAGCTACCAACAGATCTCTGCCTCCAGATTCGCTAGTGGACAAGCTTCCAAGGTCTGTAATCTTACACTGGATTAAATCTGAATTGATGTAATATGAAGACTAAATCATGCCGATAATGAATCAACACATATACTCAATCTTCATTGATAAAAAGCTTTGACAGATTTGCATTGTGAGTTGAAACTAGCCCTGCACCTTGCACTGCAGTTTTTTTGAGTTTACAAACAGCCACGGACACAAACAGAAAGAGGAAAAAACCCTTCTGGAAACAGACCCAAACATATTAGTTTGGCTTAAAGTGACCCTAAAGCATCTTAACAGAGAGTCTTTTACTTGATCCCTTAAACAAAGAGTTCAAAATTTCAAATCCTGCAGAAGTCATCCTTATTCATTTCAGATGGTGCCACTTCTCCTGCATGTTTGAAAATATTAATCAAACTAACAGGGGATGAAACCAGGTCTTATCACAACAAAGTCTGTGTTTATATCACTTTGGTAGTCTGGATTGTGTCCATTTTGCAGTCACTTTGCCTACACTCCCTGCAGTGGCCTCAATCGCTTCTACAGAGACAGGATGTAACAGGATCAGGCTGGCATGCCGTCCTCCTGCATCACCAGCCCAAGAGAAGAAGGTGGTATCTGTAACAGTAACCTCAGAAAGACCCCCGATTACCTTTAACAGCCTTATACTGTGAAGTATCGCCATCCAGTTTAAAGTGCCGTCAATCTAAATCCACTTAACATCCCAAAACTTGAACTCCATCCAGCACCTCGGGACGTTTCGATGAGTTCATGGCGAGTGTGCGGCATGAGGTCATTGTGTTGATGTGCAGCCCTGTTTGGATCAAAGATAAGAGTTTTAAAGCTCCATGACAGGCAGCATCTGTCCCTCAGTGAAAGGTTATTTGTTATAAGAGACTGTTGGAAGATAAACTGCATTTCACTGGGGATGAACAGTTGTCGACTATTTGTTTGTCTTGACAATGCTGTTTCATTGCCATCACCTTTTATAACTACCTCTATGTTCCTCCTTAATCCAGCTCCTAGGTTAAAGCTGGACAGCTCATATCAGTCACACGGGCAAAAAGACAGGAAATAAGAGGAAGGAATATGGAATCCCGAGTTGGATATCAGATTTAATAGGTCACATTAAAACATGCCACCCTTGCTTGGTCTGTCCAAAATATTCCAGCTTACTGGTGGGTTTCCACAGCCTGCATCATTGTGTGAGACGACGAGTGTTCATGTTACCGAAGCTGCAAATACTGCCCAGTACCAATGCACGCTCCGATTTGATCTCCTTATCAGGCTTTGCAAGTAAAATACTATCCAAGGATGTCTTATTTGATGAAAAAATCTAAAAAGTTTGCACATTTTTTGAAACTGTTTGACCCTGGATTGGATCTGGATCTAGTGCTGATTCGGTAAGAACATGAACACAATTTTGATTTTGGTTCCTTGTGTTTCCTTTGTTGGGTGTGTTTTTGTAATACATTCTCACATTTAGCCAGAGTGTTTCCTCATACGATTTTGTCATTAAACCCTCTGTGTGTTCCTGTTTTCCTTGTGTGTTTCTTAATAGTATTTCAAAGTTTAGCTTTAGTGCTTCCTGTGTTATTTTGTGCCTTATTATCCTTGTGTGTATTTAGTCCGTGTGCTCCTGCCCTTCTGTGTCAGTTCATCATTCCTTGTGTTCGCAGCAAATTTTCTTTGTATCTCTGGTGTTTTCTGTTTGATGTACAGCCCTTTCTCTTTTCTTTGATAGTTGTTTTAGCCCCCTACATTCTTTGGTACCTGTATGGACTGGATGATGGGGTGGGTAACAGGGGCAGTGAACTCTGGAGTGTCCTTTAGCCAGATCACTGATCCGGACTTTGCTGATGATGCTGTGATCTTTGCAGAGGGAGACAGTAATCTGTGTCTGAATGTTGAGTGTGGATGTTGTGGAACAGCTCACCTACCTTGGCAGTGTAGTTCACTGATCCACTAACTGCAAGGCTGAGATTTACTGCAGACTTGGATGGAGCAAGACAGTGTTGTGTTCCCGGTTCTGAGCATGCTGATGAAAGCCAGAGTCTTTCCTTCCTTGGTCCTCGTGGTCTTACTACTCTTGTGAGGCCTGGACACTGACTGATAACCAGAAGGGCCAGCTGGACTCTTGTGACAGCTTCTCTTCAGTGCATTTCTGGGTTTCGTTGGCAGGACCATGTGTCTGATGTGCTCAAGAGAACGGGAATGGCTGCACTTTTCCAGGCACCTGGCGCACTTGTAACCTGACATGCCAGCTGGATTTGTTTCACACATCCATCTGGGAAAGCTTCAATAGGAAACGTTTGGGAAAAGGCAGAGGATTTGACAAAAACTTCGAGTTTTATTGAATGAACGTTCTGTCTGTCACGTCTCTACAGGCCAATCAGAGCAACAAAACATGACGTAGCTGCTATCGAGCTGCGCGTGCGCAGCTACTGAGGAATAACATGGCGACAATAGACATATAAGTACTCCACTTTTGGTGTTTTTGAAAAGAAACTCTGCTGTTCTTTGTTCTTTTTTAACAAAGAAATGTCATCAAGTCCTGATAAAACTGGCGCTTTAGCAGCATCCATGGCTAAGCTCCTCCTCCATAATTGCACCAGCTCTTGCTGCTGCTTGTTTACCTCATGACTCTGCTGTGCCTGAAAGTACTGCCCCTCGTCGCTGATTGGTCCTGTCACTTTCTAACCGGGCCCAAATGGTTCAGATGGGAGCTTTGCAAGATGGATTCACCAGTGAAAAACAAAGAAACGGGCGTGTCCATCTGCTTTGCAAGGTTAGCGCACTTTCCCACACAGAAAAATCTGGGACTAAGCATTAAGGAAAAAATAGTTGTATTTTTCAAATTATTACATACAGAATGGCCATTGTCATCATCTTTTTCATGGGTTTGATATTTGAAACAACCCACTGACAGATGTAAAGACCAATAGGACTGATTTATGGGGAAAAAATCATGAACAATGGAGATGTAAAGTTTTAGCTAAATGCCAGGGATATACTTTCTACCTGCTAAATTTGGGGCAAAAATTCACCCTCTCTTTTCCCTGGCTCCTTAACTAATATTTAGCTCTTTAGATGTTTAATGTTATGCTGAATGATAAGTGTACATGGTCTTCATTGGGTTGGAGTAAGGAGGAATAATGCTGCGACACACTGCAGTCAAGTGAGCTGTCATTTGTAAAACTCCAGTCAGGCATCCACCGCTTGAAAAATGTTATGCCTGTTAACAGGGATTCAGGGTAAAAGTGTTTAGAGCTCTGTAACAGAATAAATGAGACTCATATTTAACAAACTGTTTTAAAAATTCAATACTACAAAATAAAATATGCAATACTTAATGAGAAGTAAAAAAAGATTTGTATACTGAAAATCATAATAATAGATAAATAGTATCCATTTGACACAATAGTAAAAGAATTCCAGAAAAGTTCATCTTGTGGAAAGTTTATTATGAGAAAAGGGAGAGTAAAAGTTCAAATATCAAATAATATTCTCTGACCTTTACTTCCTTAGTTAAATGATATTTGACAGTAAAAAGGTCATTCATTTCAGTACTGATGGAGCATATTTAAGAAAAAAGAAAAACCTGCCCAAATTAGCCTGGAACACCTTGATAATGCGGCCATCTCTCTTTCTTTCTTTCTTTCTTTTTTCTTTTTTCT
Source organism: Cheilinus undulatus (assembly GCF_018320785.1). Classification (NCBI taxonomy): domain Eukaryota; kingdom Metazoa; phylum Chordata; class Actinopteri; order Labriformes; family Labridae; genus Cheilinus; species Cheilinus undulatus. The sequence continues at coordinate 41,357,025 of NC_054865.1, read as the reverse complement.
TTTTGTTGTGAAAAATTAGTATTTTTGTGACGAGGCTGTTTTAGTACAATTATTCTAAATGTCCCTGACCCTGAGAATTCTGAGATGATATAATGTATTGTTTTTGAGAGGAAAAAAAGGGAAATTTTTCTCAAATTTTGTTGTAACTTCTTGATAAAGAAGTCATATTAAACATTTTGTTTTGAAATTTCCCAATTCTTTCTTAGTGGGTGGCAATAAACTTTCAATGGATTCTTATTTTTCAAGTCCCTGACTCATTTTGCCAATGTACATTTGCTGTGTACTTTTTGGGAAAATTATAAGTAAATTCATCACAAATTTCATTGGTTTGTGAATATTTTCAGTGCTTTGGATGCAAACAGTGTAATCAAGCAAGACCTGGGGCTCTGCAGATGAAGGACAAACAGTTAAAAACAATAATAAAGACAGTAACATGCTTGTTATCGTCCAAAATTTAATTCCCAGTACTTATATGCCAAAATGAAAGAAAACTTTTCCAGATACCTAGATTATCTATTTTATTTAAGTAAATAAAAAATGTAATTTGAAGCAAGGGTTCTGAAAGAAAACTTTTGGGAGTTATTCAGTTTTAATTCGTAGTTTGTGTGTGTTGTAAAATGTTGCATTATTGCTATTTTTCAAATTAAAATATTGTGGTAAGTACCTACAAAAGTGTAGAAAATTTAAAAGTAAAAACTTATTTTAATTTAGATTTTTATTTTCATTAATCTAATTGAAGAATTTGTACACAGAATCAATAAAAACATTAAAAATGAAAATAATTAAAACAATCCCATCAAGTATGACCAGTGGTGGTGTAGTGCATGAGCATATGTCATTTTATGGAGTATTTACATCAATTTTTCATTCACTGTAGAGTTTATCCACTTCTAAATCCCCTCTTCTTGGATGGCAAAGGGAAACAAAAGTAATCAGAGTATGCTGGTTCATCTGTTTTTGATGCTTTACCCCCAACCCTGTTGAGGGATATGAAATAGCTCACTCACAATGCATCATTTTATAATTGTCTGAGGGCCAATAGGCAATCATAAAATCTGATGCACTTTGTTAATTTCACAGTGATCTTTACTGCCTGAAGCAGCAGAAGTTAGGTGAGAATGTTCAAACACTGAAAACTAATTTCTAGGTGAAACAAAAGTTAGCCTTAGCTGGATGTTCATTAAAATGTTGGTCTACATTATGAGCACAGCCCCTTTCCAGGCACCACTTCACCACTGGGTAAGATGGCTTCAATTCACACTCTCTCTCAGTGTATCAGTTCAGGCTGCAGCCTCTCTTTGGTCCTGCTGAGCCCTGGTGTCCCTCCTCCAGGCTCGGTACAGTTTGATGCTCAGACTAGGGAGGTTGTAAAGTTCCTCCAGGTGGAAGCGCTGCTGAAAACGGTCCACAAAGCTGTTCTCTGGGTCTAGACGAAACCGCATGGCCCACAGGATCTGTGTGTTTTCCTGACACAAGTGGTCAAAAGTTTCCATCAGCTCATCCAGGTACGGGTGGGCGTACACCACGTCTGCTGCCAGGATGTAGTCGAAACGGTGTGTGGCTCGAGGGAAACGCTGCTCCACTTCCTGACCCCAGATCAGCTCTGTTACCTTAAAAACATCATTCACAAATGATTTATTCAGTATCAAACACAGAATTTCCATCAGTTATCTCAAAACGTTTGATTTCATTTCTCTTGTTGGCCCTTTCTTCAATTATCTGAATAAACTTACCAACGGGATGTATTTACATCTGTCCTTGGTGTTGCGCATCACATTATACTGGAGGTTCCCCAACACATCAGGTAGGTCAGTGGAAGTCACCTTAGCTCCTGTACAGAGAGACAAAGAGGATGCAGAAAAGTTTAAGAGGATGACATACAAACAGCAACAGAGAGAAAAAGGTCAGAAAGTCAAATTAAGTCCAAAATAGAAAATGTAATAGTTGAATGATTTATTTCTGTACCTAACAGACTGGCTACAATGGTGACCAGTCCAGTTCCAGCCCCAAGTTCAATCACATTCTTGTCTGTCAGGTTGTATTTGTCTTGATTGGTCTCTAAGAAATGACATAACACTGGCGCCTGTTAGAGGAGAAGACACAAGACTTCAACAGTGGCTAGTAGGGACCATTAAAAAAACTATAGATAAATATTCAGATGACATTAGAGAGGTTTTGGGTGTACCGAGGGCCAGAGCACAGCTCCATAGACGTCTGTCGACTCTTTGATCTTGATCTGCTGATCAGAAAACATGTATCCCTCCCAGGCCTCCACGCCGATCACAGAGGGACGGAAACATCGAGTCATTATGGCTTTGGCTAGTTCTGCATCTGCAGCAGCTCCTGCACAGGCACACAAAGAAACATGGGGTCAAAAACATTTCAGTGCAAAAGCTAAAGACTGATTTTGGTCAATAAATGTGCAAAAGCCTCAAGAGGACATTAATTATATTTTACTCTGTTTTCCAGCATCTCAATATATGCATGTCTTTATCTTGGAAAAATAACTGTTTTCATTCATTTTCTTGAGTTATCACCCCCCAATAAATTACCATAAATGACCTCAGTTCAAATCCAAATACTGTTTTTTCTGTGTTTTTATGACCAACATTTACTTAAAAATTTGACTTAAAGAAACTGCTGTTCTACTCGCTCCTCTATATCTTGGTGATAAAGAGTTAACACTGGCTGACTATGCAAAAATGCACTTTGACAAACCCAATAAAACTGGGTTTACAAAAGGAAAACGATGTTCCCGAACACACCATACTAGACTGTAAAATTCTTAAAAGTAAGAGTAGTTTCAGCAACATTGCCAATGAAGCAGTTCATAGTAGGTATTATAGGATTTCTTAATTAACAGACATTGAAACATAAAGTTAGGTTTGATTGAAGTAAAAGCCAAACGTTTACACAGAATATTCCTAACACAGAAACACATGCTTTCAGGTTATTTGGGTCAGATGATCCTTTAATAAATCCAAACAGCTGCACTTTTATAATGAGCCATAAAAAAATCTCTCATCAACCAGCATGATAAGACAGCTGGGCTACTGTGCAACATGAGTTTGTTGTATTTATTAATTTGTCTATTTCTGCACATCTCATAAACACGTCACTGATAATCTCCAGCATTTAATCATACACATGAGTCATCGTGCTGTTTTCCTTCGTATCACCTTTCAAGTGGATTCTCTGCTCTAAATGAGCAACATGTAGCTCATCAAACCCCTCTAATCTGTTTGTTGTACTGTGCCAGTGTGTGTCTATCCCCAGCTATGCTTCAGTGCTGAGGCTCCTGACACACAACTTCAGTTATGTAAAGCTGGTTTGGAGAAAAGGTCAGGGGAGCCCCGCACAGCAACAATGCAAAAGTTGAGGGGGTCAGAGAGTGCTCCAGAGTTTGATCTGTAGACTTGAAGTTCACTGATACTGACAAGCAGAGACTAAAAAGTTTGCAGAGACTATATTTCTAAGCTTTGACTTTAGAGTCATAGTCAGAGGGTTTTGAGGGATTTAAATAAGCATACATGTTTAAGCAATTGTTACTTTTTTGTTCATTTTTGCAGCATAATTGAAAATAAACAGATCTTTAGTTTTTCTGTCATATATAACTCTTAATTCTCACCTTCTTTGGTGTCCTCATTGGCCTTGGTCTGTGAAGACTCCATGTCTGAAGGAGTCCAAGAAGGAGGGCGAGAACACCCCGAAGGACTAAATCTTCAGCACTCAAATCCTGTTTTCTGGTCCTCTAGATTTGGGTCAAAATCTCCTGCAGGACTCCAGTCGTCACCTTCTATGGTTTTAAATTACACACAAATATAGTAGTTACGAATTTCTTGTCCAAACACCCCTCCGCCACCACCATGAGCCTCAGCTCCACCCTGCATGTCTTGTTCTTTCTGGGCATGCTTGGACTTCTCTCTCTGATGCAGTAAAACCGACGGACAGCAACAGGTGCTGTGTTGCTCTGCTGAACTGGTGCCGAGGAGTGAAGATGAAGAATTATATTACATAAATTTAACCAACAGGTTAAAATAGACTGAGGTGTGAGTGATAGAAGCATCAGCTGTGAATGTAGAAATATATTTTTTTGTGTTTTTATAAAGAGCATAAGGTGCCAAAGCCCTAAAACCCATACAGCCATACGGTGCCCGTAGGAAGTATTCACTCCCACTGATGTTTTACCCTTTCATTGATTTTTATAAATCCCTCATTTTCAATATATTTTTTGCTCAATGTCCAGCCAACTGGTGCTAGTAGTCTCACAATTAGTGAAAAGGGGATCACCTGAGTACAGTGAATGTGTCTCAAGTGATTGTACTATACAGACACCTGTGTCTGGAAGGTCCAGTCACTGGTAAATTAGAATTCCTGGCTACCATTAAGGATAAAAGAACACTTCAAGCAACCCCGAGAAAAGGTTATTGAAAAGCATGAATCAGGAGATGGAACCAAAACATTTCCAAGACACTGAAAATCCCTCCAAATTCAGTTAAATCCATCATCACGAAATGGAAGAAATATGGCACATGTGTAAATGAGCCTAGATCAGGCCGTCCTCACAGACTGAGTGACCATGCAAGAAGGAGAACAGTGAGAGAGGCCACCAAGACACCTATGACTGCTCTGAAGGAATGACAAGCTTCAGCAGCTGAGATGGGGGGGACTCTGCAAACTGTTGACCAGGTTCTTCACCAGTCAAAGCTTAATGGGAGACAGTCAACAAGAAAGCCACTGTCATAAAAAACGTATCCTCTCAATACAACCCATGATTAAGTCTGAGTCAAACATACTTCTACCTTAGAAATCTTGAATACAGTTCACTGAAAGGCATGTGGGAGACTTCATGATCAAGTGGAAGAAAGTTCTTTGGTCTGATGAGACCAAACTGGTGTTTTCTGGCCATCAGAAAAGACGCTATGTTTAGCAGATTCCAAACACTGCACATCACCACAAACACACCATCTCCACTGTGAAGCACGGTGGTGGCAGCATCATACTGTGGGGATGCTTCTTGGCAGCAGGCCCCAGAAGGCTTTTAAAGGCAGTGGATAAAATGAATGTGGCCAAAAAAAAAAAGGAAAATCCTGGGGGGCAATCTTATTCAGTCTGCAAGAGAAATACAGAACAAAAATGTGTCACATCATATTTGGCCCATTTCTTTGTAATAAGTCATTTCCAGTGGTTTTTCCAGTAAATTATATATTACTATCTAAAGATAACAACGCCTTTTTTGTGATGAATCATTGTAGTATATTTTCTTAAGAGTTTGATTGATTAATCTCATTGTATCAAACGGACAAAGCTTGTTTTCTTTTCTTACATTTCTGGCAATCTAGAGAGAAAAACAACAGGCCAAACAACGACATGCTATTACTGCTTTTCACAGTAATGATTCAAGTTGAATCTATATTTGTGTTTGTTTTTTGGTTTTGCAACAAAAGGATGAAAACTGCTCATTATTATAGGAAAATTTAGCAAATAATGAGTGTATGCTTCACATAGGAAGGAGTTTGTATGTAACCTTAAAGAGGTTTAAAGGATGAAACTCACTGAACAGTGAGTCAGGACCAAAAGTGGGTAACAAATTTGTGCCAGGAAAAATACATATGGCAAAAACTTTGACTGACGGAAGCCTGAGGTGGACATACAGTGCATCCATACATTTTTTAAGTTTCCCTGTGATAACAAGAGTTTATTTTTCTCAAGACATCAACCTATTTATCTTCTTTTCTCCAAATAACAAAGCTAGTTTTTCCAAGATAATTTAAAAAATCATGGTGAAATCAACAAACTTCTATGCTGTCCTTGAAAAAATGAGAAAAATGTATGCATGCATATCCTCCATTAATGATGTTCTTTCTGAACAAGTTTCTTCTGTCTCATCTCTTTGTTCAGTCATGATGCTCCATTGAGGGTCCAAACTGTGACATTTGTTGTTCAATAAATTTGAGTTGTTAAAAATTTTTAAGGATGGCGGTCATAATTTCTCATAAAGAGACAGTGGTGAGTCCTGAAGGCCAAATAACTGAGAAACACTGGTCTAGATCAACACTTATCCTCTCAACACAACATATGAGTAAGTCTGAGTAAAACAGACGTCTACCATAGAAAACTTTAAATAAGTGAAATATTTAATGAAAAAAATTCTCATTCTTCTACAGATATCGTCGGTCACATTAGTACAGAACATGTTTTATACAATACAAAAAGGCTCAATTCATCCCTGATAATGACTTCATGATTCATTCACATCACCCATGTTTAAATATCAAATATAATATCACAGAAATTATCAGACAGTGTGGCAGGTTTGGTAGAGTCTTTGGTCAGTTTTTGATGAAGTTCAGTTTTTTCCTCCTGTCTTCCTCCCCCTTCCTTTTCCCCTTGCACTTCCTCTACCCCGGGAATTTTTCCCTCCTCGGCTGCTTTTGAACACTGATCGGGCTGTTACCATGGTTACTTTATCTCCACCATCATCGCTGTCCTCACTGGAGCTGCTGCTCCTCTTACTCCTCTGTAGTGGAGTTTTACTACTCTGAGAGGATCTAACAGAGATGGACTCCTGGCTGCTGCTGCTCCTCTGTAGTGAAGTTTTACTACACTGAGAGGCTTTAACAGAGATGGACTCCTGGCTGCTGCTCGACTCCCTCTGAGACATGACAGGAGGCTCAACAAAGGATTCTGATCCCAGAAACCCTCCTCCTGCTCCGGCTGCAGGCATCCTCTCCTCTCCCCTCTCTCGTCCTTTCACTGGACTCTCGCTTGGTGTCCTTCCTTTCTTAGATTTGGATGGTGATGGTGTCTCCTCTTCGCTGTCCTCCTCCTCTTCCTCTCCTCCATCTCTCTCCTTCCTCTTCATGCAGGTGACGGCTCGGCGGAGACGCTGGCTGCGGATGGCCTGTTTCTCCTGCTGCTCCATGCGAAAAAACGAGTCGATACGCAGCTGAGTCTGAACCCAAAGAGAGAGAGATAAGGTATTAAAGTTTTAACTACCGCACATCTCATGTTGATGTGCAGCTTATTTGTCATTGAAAATATAAAACATACACCACAAAATCAACCTATTAATTAACAATTTAGTGCACAGGTAAGCCTTGGGAACACATATTTGGAGCCCCTAGTTGGGATTTGTCTCAGTTACCTGCTGGGTGTTGAGCTGCTTTATCACAGGCTGAAGAGTCTCCTCTGTCCTCCTGCTGCTCCAACCGAAACGATTTAGACAGAACGTAAAAGACCGATTAAGGAAGCTACATAATCTCATGAATCCACCACACAAACATACTTAAACACACACAGTGAAAGGATATTCTTTGATCATGTCAAGTTGTGGGCGTCCCCAGCTGAAGGAGCTTTCTGACTGATCCACAGCAGGCTCCAGGTAAGCTTGAGCAACCACAGGGCTGGGAAAACCCGGCTGCAGCTTCAGATTCCTCAGCTTCTTCTTAACTTTTGTGTCACGAGGATCAGACACCAGTCGCTTTTTCTCCTGTGCCTCTGACCACCATTTACTAGAAGGAAAGAATTATAATCATGCAAAAACAAACATGAAAACCACTGATGTGAAAAGGTATTTTATTTTACAGTACATTATACAGGTGCATCTAAACAAAAAGAATATAATGGAAAAGTTATTTTTTCCTGTGACTTAATTTAAGAAGTGAAACTTCTAAATATCATAGATTCATCTCATACATTTTTTTTATCTTGATGATTACAGCTCCTAAAATTAAAAATCAACTATGTTCTTTAGGAAAATTATACTCAGTTATACACTCTGTACTTGGTTGGGGCTCTTTTTATATTCATTACTGCAGTTTTGCCACAATGCATGGAGCCAATCAGTCTGTGGCACTGCTGAGGTGTTACGAGGCCCAAGTTGCTCTGATAGCAGCCTTCAGCTCGTCTGTATAGTTGAGTCTGGTGTCCCTTATCTTCCTCATGAAAACACCTCAGATTCACTATGAGGCTCAGGTCAGGCCACTTGGCTGGCCAATCAAACACAGCGATACAATGGTCAGCAAACCAGTTTCTGGTAGTTTTGGCTTCACTGTGGACAGGTGCCAAGTCCTGCTGGAAAAAGGAAATCAATATCTCCTGTGAGATACAGTGGGGACTCTGTACTTGATAAAGTACAGTGGACCAACACCAGGAGATGATATGGCACCCCAAACCATCACTGGCTGTGGAAACTAAAAACACTGGACTTCAAGCACCTTGGATTCTGGTCCTCTTTGATCTTCACCCAGAATCTGAGACCATCATTTCCAAATTAAATTCAACATTTACTTTCATCTGAAAACAGGACTTTGGACTCCTGAGCAACAGTCCAGTTCTTTTTCTCCTTAGCCCAAGTGAGACGTAGATGACGTTTCTGGTTCAGGAGTGGCTAGACACTAAGAGCAGGACAGGTCCATTTCCTGGACCTGTCTGTGTATGGTGTCTATTGATCCACCGACTCCAGCCTCAGTCCACTCCTTGTGAAGTTCCTCAAGTTCTTGAATCTGCCTTGTTTGACAATCGTCTGAAGGCTGAGCTCAGCTCTGTTGCTTGTGCACCTTTTCTCTCCTCACTTTTCCCTTCAACTTTTCATGAATATGCTATGATACAGCCTCTGAGAACAGCCTGTCCTTACTACAACAACCTTCTGTAGCTTACCCTCCTTGTGAAGGATGACAATGATTGTCTGCTGGACATTTGTCAAGTCAGCAGTCTTCCCCATGATTGTGGTTGTGTATACTGAATCAGAATGAAGGCTCAGGAAACCTTTACACATCAGACTTTTCCACAATACTCTAATATTTTGAGCTAGTGGATTTTTGATTTTTGTGAGGTGTAATGCTAAAAATCAGAACAAAGTTGAAATACTTCACTTTGCATGAGATGATTTTTGAATCTGTGAAAATTTAACTTTCTGAATTGAATCACAGGAAAAAAATGAACTTTTATAAGATATACAAAATTTTTAATTTATATGTCCAAAGAAACATGTATTTTAGAGACAGAAGGTTAAGAAATCCCTCAAAGTTCAGTTCTGAGGGGAAAAAAGCATAAAATCCACATGCAAGTGCAACAAAATGTGGAAACACAAGCATTTCCAATCAATGGCAAAGAGTGCCTCTGATGGGGGAAATCTCCAAGAGGAACCAATGATGCATGGTGAATTCAGACAGTGAATAATTAATTTCCTCTACATTTTACAAGAGTTCTCACAGCTAGCTTCACCTTTGTCAACATTTCTGTAATAAAAAAATCAGTTGTTCATATAAATTGTTTAAAGATGTATTTTTGCCCTTGCTATGCATTTATATAGATTGGAGGACAGTGGATAGAGTAGAAAACAGGGATGAGAGAGTAGGGGAGAGACATCCTGGAGCCACAAGCCAGACTTAAAACTGGGCCACCTAGGCACATGGGTGGCGACCTAAATACTAGGACATCTGCGCCTCATAGGTATTTTCTTTTTTACAAACGTTACTCACTGAAGAACTGTATCTTGTTACCAATAAGAAACAGCAATTCTATATTAAGTCAGGTTTTGGTTAGATTGCTTAATTCATAAAGTTTAAATAACATGTGCCTTATATAAAGAGCTTACGTTCAAAAACAAAGCAAAGATATCCAATGATTCATAAATATTAATGTTTTGTATTTGACAGTCAGGTAATCACAGAGGAGGAATTGAATTTGAAAGATGAAATTGGCTAAATGTTTTTCACACACCTGAACTGTATGAGTGGCTCAAGACCCGGCCCTGGGAACTCGTTGAGGATCTCCATGCCGGTCACATGTCCGACCCCTGGTACTCCCTCTGTGTAGTCACTGCCCAGTAGATAAGCCAGGTTTATCAGTTTGGTTCTGTCCAGGCCTGACAGAGAAATAAACAGAGATGGGAAGACGAATAAAAATATGAAAGGAGAGAGGGAGTGAGCACGATGTGAACTCTTGCATGGCCCAATGTGTGGTCAGTCTGCTGACAGCCCATCAGTCAGTTTAGGATCACCCTCATTCACAAACAACTGTCTTTGATATGTGCAATATAAACCTATCAGATTAGCGCGGCAATGTGTTATCCTAACGCAATGTCGACACCTCACGCTTCTATTTCAGTAGGCAACAAAATAACACGATAATATAGATCTGTATGAATATGTTCAAATTGGGATGTCTGGGGGTTTCATTTAAAGAAAAAATCAAATTAAATGGCTTCATAAAAATGATTTTTATACTGGTTTGGTGGTTTTACTTTTCCTCTTTATCAAGAGGAAGATTAGGCATGAGAAAATTCTGATTTTTAAAAGTAAAATACTACGTTTGAAGGGCTAAGTGCACAACTATTCATACATTTTCTATAATTAAGTTTTCCATGAGTAAATGCAGGAGGTTCTCCTGAGATACTGACTTCTTAATGCCATTCAGAAAACAATGCTGGTTTCCCTTGGTAAAGAATCAGTTCCTCAATATATCAAGAAAGAGGTTGGAATAGACAGTCTAGTTGGCATTTTGTTTTAGGGGCTTCATTCAAAATGTTCAGGGTTCATGGTCTGTCTCCTTGAGAGGGTAGCACCCTAGGCATCCCCCTATACCAGATAGTACAGTTATACATTTTTCCACTATATCTAAGACTGATGTATATTTACCTCCACCAAGGAAGTTATGTGATTGGCAGGGTTTGTTAGTTTGTTTGTTAGCAACACTCAAAAAGTTATGGACAGATTTTGATGAAATTTTCAGGAAATGTCAAAAATGGCATAAGGAAGAACTGATTAGATTTTGGGAGTGATCCGGATCACCATCTTGATCTAGGAATTTTTAATAGGATTCTGTATTATGGGGAGACAGGGCTAATGGCGGGGGTCTGCACTCTCCGAGTGCTTTTCTAGTTTATAGTGCTGCTATGTACAACAATATATCAGCTGTAAATATTGGCAGAATTTTTTATGCTGATATTCAACTTTTTAAGCTAATATCTGCCAAAACCGACATGCTGATAATATAGTGAATCCCTAAAATTTCAAGGGGAAACAGTGTAAAGAAAATGCATGGATGCATCTCCTATAAAGGCGTCTTAAATTTGGAGAATTTGTTTTCAGTTCAGTTTCAGTAGATTCACAATGTAGATGCTATCAATCATGATAATTCATAAAAATAGTCATTTGTGAAATAGTGTTCCCTGGACGCAATCTGGAGCTTGCAATTTCATTTTTTAATCTCTAAAATAAAATAAAGACCAATTTACAGCAAAAGAATGTGTGATCTCCATGAGGTTTACTTTGTTGTGATCACTTCAGACTGTTAGTAAAAAGGGCAAGAAAATAAAGTTCTTAAATAAAAAGGACAAATATTTACACTGACCGAGTTGGTTCTGCAGGTCGCTAAACTGATAGTGTTCCACGTATTTGTTCTGGCTGAAGAAGTTCTTGTACACATGTCTTCCTCCAAACAGCCACACGTCGGAGTCGTCGGTGATGGTGCCGTTTGTGTGGTCAGTGCGGTCGAGTACTGCACACTGAGCCTCAGCCTCCATCGGAGCCACGAGGAAGGGGATGCCGAAGAGCCGGAGCAGTTCCTGAGGTTGAAGGGATAGAGGGTCATTACTTTACACAACATTCAGCACCTCAGCTAACCTGCTCACATCTCTGTTTGAACACCATCATTATATTTAGGTATTCCTTCAGACTCTTAAAAATACTGAAACCATTTTAACATGTTGAGGACAAGGGACTTTATGACTAAGGTTTTTATGTAGACAAGAACGAGCCTGCATGCTTTTAGATTCAGCAGAGGAACAAACTCTTCTCTTAGCAGTTTTATTTTAATAGCAATAAAGATGAAGGGCTTATGAGGTTTTACATTAAGTGTTGATTTTATGAAGGAGAATATGGTGACAGCCGGAGACATTTAAGACTGTGAGTGACTGGATACTGATTGCATTACTCTGGGAATGTTTGGCAGGGGCATCATAGACCCTCACTGTTTGCCCTTCACCTTCTTTAGATTGTCATATCTTGTTGTGTAAATGTGTATTTGTGTTTTTATACAATACACAATGACAACACTTGATCAGAGGCACAACGGGCCAAATGTTCTTAAAGATGTGTTTGAGAGTGTGATTGTGATTTGGTATGTATTTGATAAAGTTTTCAGTTCACCTGACTCTCCAGATACATCTGTCCAGTGACGGTGTTGGCCATCCTCTCCTGCTGCTGTTTCAGCTCCCTCAGGCTGCTCTGCTCCACCTCAAGAGAGCTCTCCATAGCCTCCAGCTCACCCTACAGTACAGAAAAGAAGGAGACAAGTGAGAGGCCACCAAGATACCTATGAAGGGGTTCCAAGCTTCAGCAGCTGCGGTGGGAGAGACTCTGCAAACAACAACTGTTGCCCAGGTTCTTCACACGTCAAAGCTTAATGGGAGAGTGTCAACAAGAAAGCCACTGTTGAAGGAAACTATTTAAATCTCCACCAGAGCTTGCCAAAAGGCATGTGGGAGACTCCAGGGTCAGGTGGAAGAAGGTTCTTTAATCTGATTGGACCAAAATAGTGTTTTTCAACAATCAGACAAGAAGCTATGTTTGGTGGACATCAACTACTGCACATCACCACAAACACACCATTCCCACTGTGAAGCACGGTGGTGTGGGGATGCTTCTTGGCAGCGAGCCCTGGAAGGCTTGTAAAGGTAGAGGGTAAAATGACTAGAAGGAGCTGTGCAACCTCAAGTCTATTTACCATTCATGTGTCATAAATTACAACTAATTTTAATCGTGTAGATCATAGAGTATGTAATTTGGTTGAACTGTCCCATTAAAATAGTAGCATTTAAAGATAATGCTTTTACTTCTCTTAACAGGACATACCACATCAAAGTGCTCCCACTCATTGATGGTTGGAGCTGAGCTGGACTTGTCTTGAATTTCCTCCTTCTGCTCTTCCTCTTCCATCTGTCTCTTCTTCTCCTCATCATCCTCTGATATATCAGCAGCATTTTTAGGTTCAATCTGAGCCTCCATAAAACCTTCCTCTAGTTTGTCTTGTGTCTTTTTCTCAACTTCATTTGCTTTATCTGGAGATTCTTCTTCTTTCTTCATTACAAGTGATTCATCTTCATCCACCTCTTTGAATTCTTCCTCTGACACCTCAATGAAGCTCTCTGGGAAAGACAAAAAGCAGTTTTATTAGTAACTCCCTAGTTTAAGAAAATTATGAATCAGTGTGATATTAAACAAATTATCAGTGTACCTTCTGATTCACTCTCCTCACTGGCTTCTGACTTCATGTCTACAGGATGAATCTGAGTCTCTGCTCTGAGAGGTTTCTCATGAATCAGAGCAGAAAGGTTGATAAATAGTTTGCTCTGATTTGATGCAGCAGCAGCCTCTGGTTGAACCAAATTGCCATTTTGTCTTCTCTCCATTTCTGTCTGAACATTACTACCTGCTCTCATGTCCTCTGTTAGCTGTCCTTTTTTTGTCTCCTCTCCTGTCTTCTCCTGAGGTTGCTGCAGCGCTGCAAAGCGGAGTGCTTTATTTCTCTGACTGATCACTTCCTCAATCTCATCTTCTGAACTGCTGACAAACAAACTATCCTTCTCACGTAAACTTTGACCTGTTTTGATTCCATTAAATTCTGATTTTTCAGGAGGTAAAGAGTTCACTTTGTCAGGTTCTGGCTCGTCGTCTGAACTGCTGATGACCATTTGTGGAGCGGGAAGAGGACGATGAATATCTGCCTGCAGTTTGGTGAAAGAGCTGCTGATTGAAGTCTCATGTTCAGCACCAGCATCTTCCTCCTCAGCCAGAGCTTGTTGGATGGCCAGCATTGTACGTGGAGACACATTTCCATCCATCTTATCTCGCTCTGCCTTCTCCTCATCTGAGCTGTCATTCATTGCGGCCTGGATTGCTTTGAGAGTACGAGGCGAAGGGGGCAATGTGTCTTCTTGAGAGGATTTAGAGATGGAGGGTTTGGAGTCCTTTGAGGTTGGAGGCTGCACTGTTTCCTCTTCCTCACCTGCAGGACGCCATAGAGGCTCCGGTCTGCCTGTTGCTTGTCTTCTGTAGCCTGACAGAGAGTTCCCGGACCAGGGATCAGCTGCAGGCTGGCTCTGAGGAGTGATCTCAGTTTTTTTGGATCCTAAACAGGAAATTTGAGCAAAGTTTTCAACTTTAAATCAAAGGCAAGTTTGTACTTGTACATGTAGTCCTTACCACAGAAACCCTGTTAAAGGACAGTTTCAAAAAATCTCAAACCTTCTATGACATTATAGAACACAGATTTTACGATTTGGGAACAATCTGGAAAAACTTACAGTAAAATAGTGATGAGAATATTATAAAACTGAAATATGATTTCCCCTCGTTTAACACTGTTATGTCAAACACCGTACAGCTCTTTCCACTCCAGAATATAAAGTTTTTCCCTATTTCAAATATAACTTTCATTTTGTACAATGATTTATTTTCAAAGTGACTGTTACAATAAAATTATGATTAATGTATATGTTAAAATGTAATCTAAAGCAAGAAATGAAGGATAGTGAATACACAGCATCATGGTGCTATCACCTTTAATAAGGATGTAGTGGGAATAGTCTTCAGAAACCAGCCGCTGTGACTCTACGTCGTGACTCTGCGTCTCCCCGTCCTCGTTGTAGAGCTGTGGAGCACTGCCTGTGCTCCGCTGGCTCATCTCCTTCTCCACTCCCTCCAAACGCTGATTCAGCTGGTTCCTCTGCAGCAGGCCGGCCAGCTGGTACTGAGAGAAGTCTCCTGATTGCTAAGAGTGAAGGGAGGAGGAGCAGATCAGTGTAGGGATGATTTTATCTCTTTGTATGTGCCTGTAAGTATAAAAAGGAGAATCACTACCTCTGGAGGCTTGTGGTACATGGTCCGGCGTCTTTTAGAAAACTCCTTCATCTCTTTGAGTATCTCATGTTTCATTTCAGGAGGGAGGCAGGCAAACTCTTCAGAGTTGATGTCAACAGAGTTTGGGTTTTCGTACAGATCACCCTAAGAAACAGCGAGCATCTGGTCTTTACATGTCAAACATTCTAAGAAAGGTTGGTTTACAAAGCTAACCAATACAAGACCATAATTAGAAATCAGAATAACACTTTATCAGTAAAAAAAGGAGCTTTCAAAATAAGGGTGGGCTCAAAGGATTTTTATGTGGGCAACCCGGTGGCCCAGATGTTACAGAATTGGGCTAGCGTTTCACAACAGTTCCAAGTTTACTAAATCACAGTGAGTCAGATCAAATCAGAGAGGGGTCTGGGGGTCCTACTCCAGGAAATTTAGAACATCCAACACTGAATTCCCTGAATAAAGGAGAAAATCTATGCAACAATTTGAGGAAGATGATTAAAATCATTTAAGGTTGAATAGAAAACAAAGATTGGATAAGGATGTGTCTTAGTCAAAGCGTCTTCTAAACTTTAAGACCTCTCATTGATAAAAAATCAGACTTTTTAAGACTTTTTATGGCCTTAAATTTCAAATGTGTAATTTAAGACTATATAAGACTTTTCAGTGATCTAAAGGACCCATTCATGTCTCGTCTGGCTAAAGAAAAACTATTTAAAGTTATCATTACAAAGCAGTATGTTTTGATGCTCTTGTGTATGTGACATGTTTTACCTGATACATGTGAAAATCATCAGCTGTCTCCTCCCACTCTTCCCTTTCCTCCTCCTCTTCTTCCGAACTATAAAAATGAAACACATTAAAATGCTTATAGTATAAATGCAAGTGAAATAACAATTTAATAACAAACCCTGAATAATATCAACTCACAACTATTACTAATAACCCTTAAAAAGTATAACTAAGTTATAAGTGAGATTACAAATGAGTTAATGAGATAAGTGAGATCACTAAAGATCTACTGTGTTTAAGTTAGGGGTAGTGCAGAGGAAACATTCACTCATTCAATTTTTAATTTAAACAAACAAAAAAGTAAAAAAAATATCAGTAGAAGTCACTATAATGATCTATCAAACCTGTTTTTTGTTTGTTTAAAAAAACTTAAATTCCATGAAACAGTAGATTACAGTATTCTGCAAAATAAGTATAAAGCCCATAAGATACTAGTGGGAGCCAACATTTAGCAGAGATTTGAAAAAAGAGAAAGTCGCCACAATGTAAAAGAAACAGAGACCTTATAAAAAAGATGAGTCAGTACCAAACTGATTGACTGTGGTGTTTCTGTGGAAGGAATAAATTCATGGAAAAATCTTGACAGAGAAAGCAAAGATTCTAAGTTAAACATTATGTTTAAAAGAAATATTAAAGCATGTATGGTGAGGAAGTATGTAACAAGATCATCTTTGTTTTGTGTCAGGGTGACACGATCTTGATTTTGTGACTTAGTGTAACATGAATTCTAACTTCGGAATTGATATCTGGGTTTGAGCAGCTGTTTTGGCCTGCAGCATGTTTATTCTATTTCATTTTTTATGTATGTATATGATTTGTCGATTAATATTTTTAGGACAGCGCATACATTACAAGATTTTTCCACTGTCTGCTCCTTTTCATGCAAAGTTGAAGATTTTATGTTGGGTATAAATTGTTTTGTTTGTTTTATTGAATAAAACAAACCTAAAAATAATTTTAATTTAAAAATCTGAATTTGAAAAAAAAAATCTATACCATCTAAAATTAAAGTGCAACAATGGGCAATTTTATAATAGTGGCTGTTTAGCCATCATTGCTAACTTTTAACTTGGCTTGACATCAAGACTCAAACATGTTCAAGTTTTCTAACGGCTTAGAAATGAACGGGTTGGAAACTCTGACCAGATCCTCCTCACTTCATCAACAACTACTAGTGATGTATAAGTTTCTGACCTGCTTTTATCCTTCTCCTCTGCCTCAGGCAGGGCTGGTAAAATGTACATGTCGTCCACCTCATCTCTTCTCACACTGGAGAGACTGGGGAGAGGGTCCTTGCTGTGGGACATAAAATGGATAAATGGGAGAATGATAAAGCAAAATAGCTACTGTTTTGAGCTACTACTGCTTCTCCATCTCTCCACCTGTCTTTTACCTGCGATCTCCAAGAGCAGCTTTAATAGCTTGTCTCTTCAGAAATGTCTTGAGGAGTTTCTCATTGGTCTGTTTGGACTCCTGGTTTAGCTCCTCTTTCCTCTGCCTCCTCAGAGCCTGCAGGAAGGATAAGGTCAAAGCCATTTAAAATAATAGACGTCCTATATAATGGAACTTATTTCGTCTTTTTAACATTTACACATATAGCTGTTTTTGGAGCACAGGATATACCAGAGTTTGTTTCTTCAGCAGCGGTGCATCTCCATCAAACACAAACACTGGCTTGATGCGAAAGAAGAGCAGCTTGCAGATGCGGTGAAAGAGGGTGAGGAGGTGGGCGTTTTGCACACTGTTTCCATCGCGATCCCTCACCCCCTTTACTGCCTGGTTCAGCCATATACTGATGTCTGTGGGTGTCTGGTTAAGGTTAATGCTGAAGCTTTACAGAGGACAGCCAGTCACATCAACACATACAGATGAAGTTAAGATGCTAATGAAATCCTATTTAAAAAGAGAAGTAACGACTGTGATCCCGACAAATTCAGGATACCGACAGCAAGGATCTTTCCCTCCAGAGTCTCGGGGTTGATGGGTTTCCCTGTGCTCTCCAGTAGCCTCCAAAGTCCGTGCACTCCCATCACAACTGTAGTCTAAAACTACAACCGGAAGAACCGTGAATATCAGAAAATAAAATCGCAAAACAAACTATAATGGACTAATTTGACCATTTTGATCAATCAGATCAGGGGAACGTGGGTAGGAAAACAATAAACAAAAGAAATGCACTGTAGCGGCACTTTACAACGTTTCTCGTAACAGTGTTTTTGTCTGTAGAGAAACAGGTGCAGGCGCCGGAAGGTTCCGCTTTAAATCAAAACTGAATTCATGGAAGTTAAGTATTGTTCAGTTTCATTTTCATCTTACTTTTCTTTTTTTTCTGACGTTGAAAAAAAATGATTAAAATGCGCGTAATATATTTTGGTTATCATTTGGCGGAACGGAACACAGTATTTTTAACAGGTGATCCTTGGGGGTGTCATTTTACCCCGATCAAGGACTGTTAGGCTTTCGTGGCTAAGGCTCCTGTTTGAGGAAAACAGGGACAGTGAAATTACATATCTTTTATTTAAAGGGTAAAGATGTTCTGGGCTACCAGTGTTTACACTGTAAATATTAGTGACTTCCAGTGGCTTCTGCTTGTAGTTACAACGTGGCAAGTTGACAGGAAGTTTATCCTACAAGGTGTCTCCGAGGGCATAATTATATCTTGTTCCAGGCGTCAGACGCCAACTGTGTCCGGTGACAAAATAAACAGCTTGCGGCTTCTTTCAGTTAATTTATCGAGAAGGTCCGGTCTCCAAACCTGGTATGTTCTATAACAACAACAAAATTCATGAAATATAAATATGTTCTAAGAAATGTTCTACCTTCGGTCAGCCTTACAGTGTAACTGTAACTTGGGTTGTAAAACTTCTCGTTTGCTCTTTCTTTCCGACAAAGCTACTCAAATAGCTAGCGTTAGCATCATTAGCTTATCAGTTAGCCACCGTTATCGTGTTACGTTATCTGAGCCTCAGCTGTTTAACCCTAACCTTTGACTGTCGGCTTTTTCAGATCGTTTTCAACAACACTGATTTCTACAAATGTTATTGACTTGTGTTTTCTCTTTGTTTATTGTCACAGGACGAAGAGTCACATGAGTTTCATCTAAACCCAAGTCCACCCTACAATAATAACCACGTCCACCATGACGGCTGCTGTGAGAGGTATGCATTGTTTTTATCAGTTTTCAGCCAGATGTTTGTTTTGATATTTGCTACCTGTTAAACCAGTTAAACACAACGACAATCTGTTAACATTTGCCTCGTGCAAAACGACTAATAATTTAAAGAAATACTTGTTCAAGTCTTAATTTTCTGTGTATTTCTCTGAAATAAACTACTCAACATGAACAATTTTCAAAGCAAGTTTACAATTTATTTCCCACCCAGCCCACATAGTAAGCTTGTATAGACTGATAAGATAGATTTAGATGGTGTTTTATTTCAGCTCAAACCTCAATAGCTTCTGTACAATCGACTGAACAGATCACTTGATTGTCAGACATTTTGACTGCAATTATTCACGCAGTTATGAAATAGCACACTGGTTTTCACTCTTGATTTGCCCAAGGTACCCCTAAGATCATGCCAAAATATCAAGGTAAATCATTCCCATATTCTTGCAAAAATGCCTCTTTGACACATGTTGAGGTATCATCCATTGTTGTATAGTTGTAGTAATAACACAGTTGTACGGAGTCAGAAGAGCAAAGGAACTTATAATCTCTGTTCCCAGGATCTTTTCTTGCAGTCTGTCCCAAAGGGCAGAACAGAACTGATAAACTAGAACCAATTAACACCTCAGACTACTATGAATAAAGCAGGAAATGTCAAGAGTGATGCTTCAGTTCGGATCAGTTTGAATCAAGTTGGTGAAGCTATTAAGAAGTAGACAAAAGAAAAAAATTATAATAATAAAACAAGTATTTTGGACCAAACTGCTGCTGAACATCTCAAATTTGCTAGTCCAAGGATAGTTCCTCTTCTTTCAGTCTTCTTTACTGGCTTTAGATCCACAGATTATTATCTGACTCACTGATGTTTGTTTTGTTGGTTCTATTTATTTAAGAAAGGCAGGCAAGCTATGCAGTGTAGGTAGCTACAGGCCTATATCCTTATCCAGCATCCTGTCAGAAGTTTTGGAAAAAATTATGTTGGAGAGGTTACGTGACTATTTACTCTTCTGATCATCGTTTATGATCCACTGCACAAAAGAGGATCAGACATCCTGTTCCCGAACTGGCCTGTTTTTGAACCGTCAAACAATAGATTTGATGTCTGTAATCAAGTCAAATATCTTAATCATTTTATCACAGAAAAAAAAGGTGATAATATCTACAGACAGTGCTGCAAGATCTATGCACAAGCAAATGTTATTCTAGTTTCATTTTTTTGTTCAGATACTGTGAAGATGTTTTTGTTTGAAAGATACTGTACATCTTTGTATGCCGCACACTTAGAGACAGACTATAAGAAATCAAATATGTAGAGGCTACAAGTAGCCTATAAAGCTTTTCTGTGGTTATTACTGAAGAGACCAATGTGGTGAAGTACAAGTAAGATGTTTTTAACTGCAGGAGTTGATAGTCTACAAACTGTATCAAGAAAATCTTGTGTATAAATTTATCTGCTGACTTGATTCAACTGGGAACGAAATAATTTTGGCCCTCACTGACATTAGATACAGTACAGTTAGAGACATGTCTACATTATGTAAACATACATTTGCCTCTTTTAAGCACACACTGACTTTAATAGTTTTTTCATATACCAAATTTAATTTATGAACTTTATTGTGCCTTTATGAAAACGTGTGTCTTGTGTTGTCCCTTCATTTGTTTTGGTGTTTTTTTTTTTTTTTATCTGAACCTCAAGTCTGTAGCAAAGTTTTAATTGAATTTAATATCCCCATCAAGAGTTGTCCAAGAATACTGTGTCAGTTTAAAATAGATCAGATTAAAATAAGACCTTTCAGATGTAACAAAGGGAAAACAAAATTATTAGTCAAACCATTTTGATCAGCTTTTAATACCCACTGCGGTGGCTGTAATCATGCATTTTTAAAGGTTTTATGTTAGTTGTTTTATTTTGCATGTTAAAGATGAGTCATCTTAGATGACTGAGCTCACAGAGTGCTACATGTCAGGATTTAATACCAACTACACAGTCCTTTAATCTCAGTAGAGCCTCAGTTTTGGTCACACCTACATTAAAAACATCACTCATGATTGGATCACAAAGAATTAACTGAAGTGCAAAGTAAAAACGTGGCCTTGTTTTTGTCTTACAGACTCAGCCAGAGTGCCTGTTCGAGGTGCTGGTGATGGCATGGAGACTGAAAAACCGCCGGCCATCTTGGAGATTAAGACAGATATATTGCCACCAAGCCCGGCAGCAGCTCCCCTCCTGAAGGTGGCAAGCCCTAAACACAGCCCAAAAGCTAATCATTCAGGTCCCCCTGTTACACCACAGCCCCTTGGGGTCCTCCACCTGGGTAAGGTGAGTCGGGAGGCCTGCACAGAGCTGGAAGCAGTCAGGATTGTTGTCCCACGTGCTGCCATCAGCAGAAGTAGTCGCACTGGACCAGCTGAGGGGAAAGGGGAAGCTGGGCAACAGGCTGAGGAGCAGAATTCACCTCCACTGCCTCTGGTGGAGGACTGGAAAATACAGCTAGAGAAACTGCAAAACTCTGAACGCAGGCTCCTGCAGGACAAAGAGGGCCTCTCCAATCAGCTCCGTGTACAAACAGAGGTAGGGCCCCAATGGAAAAAAAAAAAAAAGAAAAAAAACATTCCGTAAGAAATTAGATGTACCAGGTCAGGTTCATGCTGTTTGTGCAAGATCATCTGGCTGTGTCTTGTTTAACAGATTTATTGTTCTGGGTGGATAAGTCCAACTTGTCAAACTGATTACATCATGCATCTTGTCTTTTTCAGTGAACTTTACAAACCAACACCATATTTTTGTCTGTTTACTCTTTATGATGCAGTTACTATAGGTGAGTATGAAATAAACAAAAGTTGGCTATTTTTATTTTTCTTGTACCAGGTGAACCGTGAGTTGAAGAAGCTGCTGGTGGCTTCAGTTGGTGATGACCTTCAGTACCACTTTGAGCGTCTGTCACGGGAAAAGAACCAGCTGATTCTGGAGAATGAGGCTCTTGGCCGCAGTTTGGCACACACGGCAGAGCAGCTGGAACGGATGAGTATCCAGTGTGATGTCTGGAGGAGCAAGTTCCTGGCCAGCAGGTATGTAAAACAACTAAAGATGGAAATTTAATGGAAGTTTCATTTAGTTAAACCTCCCTTATTGAAGATAACTTAGTGACTGAACCTTTATTTTGCATTGTTTCATCAGAGTCATGGCAGAAGAGTTGACGAATGCCAGAGCAGCTTTGCAGAGACAGACCCGAGAGGCACAGGGAGCAATCCAGGACTTGCTGTTAGAGAGAGAAGAGTTCTCCAGAGATATGGTGCTCACTCACAGGTGAGCAGCCCTAGAGTAAATATGAAAACAGCTGATGGACACAGAGTCTATGTGCTAACCTTTCTTTTTTAATCTTCAGATCTCTGGAGCAGCTACTGGTCTCTCTGCAGTGGGGCAGACAGCAGACATACTACCCTAGTGCTCAGCCCCTCAGCACAGGAGAGTTGACTAAAGCCAATCACAAGCTGGCAGATGCCATCAACTCCCACCTGCTTGGCAACACCAGCAGCACCAGCAGCAGTGCAGTGAAGAGCAGCAGTGCCACAGATGAGCAGCTCTGCAGCACACCAGCAGAAAAGATGGCTGAAAAGGTACAGAATCAGAGTTAAACAGATCTGACCACTGTCTAATATTTTCCCTGAAACCCACAGGCTAACTAATGGGCTATTTATTTTTATATCAGGTGCTGAAGATTTTGGATCCAATTTCCTGTTCAGAAAACAAGGCAGACCCTCCACTCTGTGACTCCCCCACCTCAAACTTCCTCAGTAATAAGAAGAGCATTGGCAGATTTCATCCGTACACACGCTATGAGAACATCACCTTTAACTGCTGTGAACGCTGCTCTGGAGACATCCTGGTTCTGTAGCAGACAGTCTGACACTGATGCAGCATCAGGGCTTATTTTCAATGACTGATGGCTGAATGGGAGAGCAGCCTAGAGAATATTTCTGCTCAGTGTTGAGGGACTTCTTCAGTTTACAGAAAAAGTAGCTGTTGGCGCAGACATAGCTGCACTGATCTTTTATTTCTACTTTAGAAGAACTGTTTGAATTTCATCTAGCTGTCCATATTTTTCTCTTGTGAACTTTGAAAACATGAACAAGTGAGGTTTGTTCAATACTATGGTGTGAAAGTAGAATGCATTTCAGAGCCAGCTCAGCCTGGTTCAAACCATGAAAAGTGCTATTTATTTCCTGAGTGTGAGGTCAAAGTAAGTTATTATTGAACAGATACTATATTGGTGCCTGCACATTCAAACCTGAATGATATGCTGATGATTTCGAAGTTTACTAAAGAAATCATGATAATAATGTGTAAACAACAGAACAAACACTGTAAAGCATGAGCCTGAGGCTTGACATGGCCTCTTGTGGAAAGTTGTAAGAAAGGTAATGAGCCATTTGCACATGTGTACTGAAGCTAAGTAAATGAGGATGCCTCTTACGCTGTAATTTACTTCAGTTTCCCGGTACAATGGTGCTATGATGTTTTAAAAACATACTATATTGTATACATTATACAATCAGTATTTAGATTAATATCACATGTATACAAAGTGCACTCGTTTTCAAAATTCCTCAAAAACAATTTATGTTTTCTTTTGAAATCAGGTGAAGTTCTTGATTTTGACATATTTTTTGTCTCAGCCTCTGGATACGTTCATGAAAGGACTTCCACAAGTTTGCATTTCTTTTAAATCAAAATGTTTGGTTTGTTCCATCAGATTGGAAAATGTGATAGCAAAAATGTAATTTACAGAAAGGACACAGCAAAATACTTCATACAGCTCTTGTTTTCAGTCACTGCAAAATAAAGACCAAAGTACTTTTGACCATTTTAAATGTATTTTTTCTTTTATTAGCCTGATTTACCTTGCTTATTACAGAAAAGCATCAAAGAACCCCACTCTCAACATTTTTTTTTCACAATTTGTCCCAGTTTTTCCTCAGAAGGTAACTAAACATATTTCATTGTTAGTACAAGATTCAATGTTTTGAGTCATTTTTTCATCTCCCCTCACATCTTGTTTTTCCCCAAATTTTTTCTTCCCTCCACATTGCTCTTAAATGATGTACGAACTTTGGTTACAGCTGCTTTATCAAACCCTGATCTGTGTAGACTTGGACTCTTATTATAAATCACTGCTCCAGATCTCAACAGCAGGTCAACATCCAGCTCTTTTCTGTGGTTTGTCACCCCTCTGACTTTGCTGTTGTGTGTTACTTTTTCTGTCTTTTGTTGGTGGAACCCATCATGCTTCCTCTTTGGTACAAACCCAAGAGCTTCCTCCCATTTCCCAGTCTCCTTAATAGTGAGCATAATGCGGATCATCTGGTCCAGGGTTAGATTTTTGGCCCCGACCTCCCAGCGGAGGTGCTCATCTAGTGGTAACCGTGCTGTGGCAAGCTTCAGACGCTTTGCGTTGGCTAAAGACAACCCACGCTGGATGCTGCGGTCCACTAGAGCACCAATAATGTAGACCTTGGAGTGGTCAAACTTGCGGAGAACATTGGGTGAGTCTGCAGTGAGGTACACAAGCTGCTCATGGGGAAACATGTCAATATAATGACGGTGGGTGCTGGTGATGAGCAGCCGGGCAAAGGTCTCTTCTCCGTAGCGCTTGAGCAGCTCTGCCATGTAGGCCCCATCTTCCTGCAGGTTGCAGAAGTGGAGGTGGAAGGGCTCAACGGCACGCCTGTTCCACCCTTCTACCTCCATTAGCTGGGAGACCGTGTCCCCCATCTCCTTCCTGGTCATCTTGGAGTCATAGCTCATGTCAAACACCAGCGGCTGATCAAACACCATGGCCTGAGCACACCTCCAGGCCAGAAGCTGGTCCAAGGAGCGGTCCCAAAACTTGCGAATGAATGTCCGTTTAAGCTCCTCTGCTCTCGGATCCTCTTCTTCTGCTCCTTCGCCAACCTGTGCTCTTTTCTGCTCTCTCAAGGCTTCTTTTTCTGCCTTCTGTTTCTCCCGCTTCTTCTTAGTGGTCCTTCTATGGGCCTCCTTGATGGCCAGAAACTTGAGGAACTTCTTCCTGGCAGACTTGGTGGAGAGCTGTGCCAGCGTCCTCACCTCTTCATCAGTCATCTCTTGGGGTACATGCTTCCCAGCTTCACCCCACATAGCGACCATTTCCCGAGTAGCCTCTAGTGAAGACGCACTGCTCTCCAGATCATCTGCTGGGTCAACGCTGTCTTCATCACTTGCTTGCTCTCCTTCACCGACTTTCTCAGCTGATGTAGCCTTTGACCTCATAACTGATTTCCATTTGTCCAGATCTATTGTGTCTGCTTCCACAGGTTCATCTGTTTGAGGTTGGTCTACATCCTTCCATGCTGGATTCCCAGTGTAAAAGGTCCGACACATGATGTGTGCGCGGCCTATCGGTGGAAAACTTTTGGCTTTCCTCTTGACAACACAGGACACAACAGGACGACTGCATTTCCAGAGGCCATAAAAACCCTCGGTCGCGAGTAATCGTAACATAATTAGGAAATATCTTAAACCACAGCTTTCTCTGGAGTGCCAAAAAAAACTAGGAAATGCAGCGAGTCTCTGCTAGCATGTCGCTACGTCTCGATTAAACTGAGCAGAAAGTTTCAGAAAAAAAGGTGAATTCCCAGTTTTCAGAGTTATGAAAACATACACGGTATGTCTACAGATCTGAAGACGTCTTCAGTAGTCTTTAAGTTGTGTTCTCCACTTGCCGCATCCATGCTTATCAAACAGCAGGAAGGTCACGTTGTTATCTGGTGTCACACCCTAATGTGTCGTACTGAAACCCCCAACTATAGCCACCCACACGACACTGCTCTGTTGGTTTATATTTCCATGTAGATAAGCCTTAAAAGCTGCTCCAAGTGACATAATTAAAACTATAAGTTGTTTTTCCGATAACACGTCAGTTTAATTCATAATAAGAGTTTTTACATCAATGTTACTTTAACTTGTTCCCACACGGATATTTTCGCGGTCTCGCACAGTAGTAATGACGCAGTTTCCTTCTGTATTCTAAATGGGTGCTGCTTACTTGTTAGCTAAAAAAAATGAGTTTGTTTTTGCCGAAATTAACTTGTAAAAAAGACATAGATGAAGTAATAAAGGGAGTAGCGGAAAAGGTCTTAGTTCTGAGGTTTGGCAGAGATGACGACTCTGTTTGTCTCCAGTTGGATGAGATTGTAAGCAGAACAGATGCTGATATCCAAACCACGGCTCAATGAAAACGAGAAGGCTACTTCATGATGTATTTAACTTTGTATTTCTGTCCTTTCTAGCTGTCAAAAACGGCCCATGACCTGAGTAACATGGCGTCAATCTACATAGTTGACGTGGATAAAGCTCCAATCTACACAAGATACTTTGACATCAGTTACATCCCCTCCACTGTTTTCTTTTTCAATGGACAGCACATGAAAGTGGATTATGGGTGAGTTATCGAGATGACTGTTTTTGAATTATTATTATTATTGTGTACTTTTTTGACTGACGAATAAAGCATACAGCACGCCATGTAACAATGCTGCTAAAGGTGGCAGAAACAGACAACGTTTATTATAGACCAACCCTGCTGTTTGTTTTATAGCCATCTAATCATTTTGAGAGATGTGTCAGAAATAACCACTCCAATGCTCAGGAACTGTTGACAGATTTATATTTACTGTTATTCTTAAACCTATAGCAGGGTTTCTGCAGGTCATTAAAAGTCTAAAATTGGAATTTATAAATTCCAGGCCGTAAATTGTCTTACTTTTACTTGTAAGTGATCTTAACATGGCACTTTGGTTTGACACCTGTCTTTATTCGGTCTTTCTCTTCTACCTACATTAATTTGATTTAATCAATCTTTTTTGAGTAGTATATATAATGCACCAAAAATGTGAACTTTGATCTTGGCTCTCAGGTATGAAAAGACCCTTTGTTGCCACACTCACATGGTTTATAATTTTGAACACTGTCATTGTTGCCCATCATTACTTCTGAGAGATTCTGCCTCTCTAGAATGCTCCTTTTACACCCAGTGCCCCAGCCTTTTTGAAAATAGGGTTGTTGTTTTTTTTTTTCAATGTTCAGTTGTCATTGGGATTTCAGATGCTTACTGACCGTTTACACAGGATAAGAAAATGTCTGAAAACACCGAGACTAGTTCAATTAGCCGGGGGGATTTAATGGACATGGAATGTGAAAACACCGAGTCTATGGAGATTGAGGATGAAAAAATGGTCGATACAGTGCCTGAGACAAGCAGCGATCGGATCCAGGTTGAAAAAGTCACAGCTGAGGAGCAAAAAAAATGCTCCCCAAGAAAGTGAGGAAGGAGGTCCCAGGCAGTACCAAAATCACTACCGGGGACCCCCTCCTCCACGCTACCCTTATCACGGACCCCCACGACCACCATATCCCAACCGTGGACCCCCTCCCCCACCGAATAACAGACCCTCATATTGGCCGTACAGAGGTCCCCCTGGTCCACCACACCATGGACCCCCTCATCAACAATACGGACCCCCTCGCCCACCATTCCAGGGCCATGAACGCCCTCCTTGGATGGGGGACATTGAGAGTCTAAAGAGTAAGCTCAGAGACCGGACCGGTAAACTCAAACACGTATCCCTTGAGCTAAAAGATGTGTCCTCCAAGCTGGAAGAGGAGAACGAATCAAAAGCCAAATTAGAGACCGAGAGTAACAAAAAAGACAAAAAGATTAATGATCTCCTTGAGGCGGTGAAGGCAGAGAATAACAGGAGGATGGAGAGTGAAAAACAGATCAGGATGCTGAAGGAACAGCTGAAGCACCTGAATCCATCCTTCACTGAGGTGAACTTTGGCCTTTATCCATATAAGACCAAAGAGGAGCTCATCGGGGTCAGTGAAGCTCAGAATAAAAAGCTCCAGGACAAAGCCTCAGGGGTTTCACACCAAGAGAAGACCCTGAGAGCTCAGAAAGAAGTCTTGAAGCGGGATAACAAGACCCTGAGAGGTCAGAAACAGGTCCTGGAGCAGGAGAACAGGACCCTGACAGGTCAGAAACAGGTCCTGGAGCAGGAGAACAGGACCCTGAGAGCTCAAAAAGAAGTCCTGGAGCAGGGGAACAAGACCTTGACAGGTCAGAAACAGGTCCTGGAACAGGATAACAAGACCCTGAGAGGTCAAAAAGAAGTCCTGGAGCGGGAGACCAGGACCCTGAAAGCTCAAAAAGAAGTCGGGGAGAAGGACAATAACACAGTGAGAGCTCAAAAAGAGGCCATAGAGCGGGAGAACAGGACCCTGAGAGCTCAAAAAGAAGTCCTGGAACAGGAGACCAGGACCCTGAGAGCTCAGAACGAGGTCCTGGAGGAGAGG
Source organism: Cheilinus undulatus (assembly GCF_018320785.1). Classification (NCBI taxonomy): domain Eukaryota; kingdom Metazoa; phylum Chordata; class Actinopteri; order Labriformes; family Labridae; genus Cheilinus; species Cheilinus undulatus. The sequence goes on along the minus strand of NC_054865.1, from coordinate 41,328,824 downwards.
AACAAGACCATGCCAGAAAAGGCCTCCAAAAAAGAAGCCATGCAGCTGAAAGCTCTAAAGGGTCAGCTGGAGTTACAGCATGATCAAATAAAGGCTCAGGAAAAGGCCCAACAGGACAAGGAGGGGGAGATAGAAGACCTCAGAAAGCAGCTGGAGAATTCACGTCCAGCCTCCAGAGCACCAGAGGAGGAATCAGTTGATCCTGGGAAAATACAAGAGCTCTTGGATCTTGTGTCTTCTCAGAATGATCGATTGAAGGATGAAGTGTTGAGGTCTGGCTCCCTGCAGAGAGAGGCTCAGGAGGTCCGACAGAGGCTGTCGGCTGAGATAGACTCTCTCAAGAAGGGGTCTTCCAGAGAGAAGCCTCAAGAAAGGACACTGATACCTCTCTGCAGATAGACTCCTTGACCAATCAGCTGCAGGTACAGACCAGCTACGTCTGTGACCTGGAATTCAAACTGCAGACTGAGAAAGGCAACATCCAGGTCCTGCAGAGAGACATCGATTACGGGAGAGACCTAATAGCATCTAAGACCAGTCATCTGCAGACTGAAACGTTGAGGGTTGACACTCTGAAAAACCAACTACAGGCTTCAGCTATCAGAGGCGGAGGACAGGATCCAGATGCTGGAACTGAAAATGAACGAGGAGGCCTCCAGCAGAGACGCAGTCAACAAGTGGCTGGAGATCCTGGAGGACGAGCTGGAGGAGAAGACGTACTGCTGCATCGTCCTGCTGAGAGAGGTGCACGGGTTACTAAGAGAGGCGGAGGAAAACGTGTCATTATGGAGGGAGTTCAAAAAGGCCCTCACTCCATCATGCTGGCACCAGTACAAGTTTGAGAACATGCTGCAAGACCTGAGTGGCCACACTCTGCCCTCCCCCTCCTCCAGATTCACGGAGGCTGTAACAGGCCTGGGCAGCACAGTGGGTCAAAGAAAGTCCTGATAGATAGGAGGTAGCTTTCTGTCTGTCAGGGCGGCACATGGTCCAATGTGTCTGTGAAGGGTTTTCTCCATGAGCTCCTGTTACCCCATAAATATACAAAACAAAACAAAAAAAGAAAATAGAAAAGAAACAAAAATATTTGTTGCAGTTTGAATAAAAGTGTTTACCTTAAGTGAATAAATTCTTAGAATATATATGCTTGTGTTGCATATGTTTTGTAATATCACTATTCCATATATTTATAAAAACAGGCATTTAATTTGCCAAAAATCATCCAATATGGATGTGTTTGACCAAAAAAGGCCTTCCTTCATTTTTTTTGTAGAAGAGATGTTATGCTCTACACATCAGGAAACTATTGACAAAGTTTTTGTCTAGTATACTTTGTATCTAGTGTCTACTCAGTACTGAGTACTTGAAAAAAGGTTTTAAATTGTATTTTTAGTTTTACTTGAGTAGATTTATAGACCAGTACTTTTATTTTTATTTGAGTAAATTTCAAGCAGAGTAGCTGTACTTTTTCTTTGGTACAATATTCCTGTATTTTATCCACCCATGATAATGACAGAGAAGAAGTTTTTTTTAATTTTATATAAAAATAGTAAGTAATCAATGAGTCTCATTAATTTTAGATATGAAAGACATTTTTCAAAAAAAAGGCCAGCTGACATTATTGAGTTGTTCACCTTCTTTAACCAACAGTCCATACCTAAGGGCTATGTAATTTTGAAAAAAGGCAGCAAATATTTACACATGTGAAGCATATTTCAATTTATTAAAATATATTCAAAATGAAATAGTAATGGATTTTCAAAGTAGTTGATTTAATTATTTCATTGCCAGTTATGCATTAATCAGCTATTTCAGCTCTTCTGTGAAGTAGCAATCCTACCAGCCAGTGCTCCTGTCAGTGAACTTGAATGTTGTATATGAACACATGCACAAAAAAGCTGTAACCCTTCAGGCACATAATGACTGAATCCCAAACTCCACAGACTTGGAGGTGCTCTTAGAGGTCACATATTTTTACCCTTTGAAGACAAGTTTATAGTGTTCTCAGAGATCCCCAAAAAATGCCTGTGAAGTTTGTTGCTGAAAAAACCCTCCAGTATTGGATTTTTGTATGTATAAAAACCCCCTCTGTTTCTGCCATGCTTAGAACAAGCTGTTTCTTTGTCTGTGGTTTTTAAATGTTACTGAGCTGTCTGACTCCGCCCCTCTCAGGAAATGGGCGTGGCTGAATGGATGTGGCTCTCCTGATCCTCCTCTCAGCTGCTGAGTGGAGGATTAGGAGAGGAGGCTGGAACTTTCTTCCAAGTGGAGAGGGCCGACCGAACCTGGGGGCAGGGCTAAGTCCCCACATGACATCATGAGGGGAAAATCTGAGAACGGCTTGTTTCAGCACTGAAAGGTGGAGAAAGAGAGGGGGGTGATTGATTTTTGTGATTCTTGGGGGATTGTGGACTGGGTGACTGGGATTGGGCTTGTGTCAGTAAGGTTGGCCTTATTTGGTTGATACATGCTTAAATTTTTTTCTCCTTTCAGCTCTCCAGATCACACCAAGTTTGTTGGCAGCTTCAAGACCAAGCAGGATTTCATGGATCTAATTGAAGTCATTTACAGAGGCGCCATGCGGGGGAAGATGATTGTCCAGAGTCCTATAGATCCACAAAATATTCCTAAATTTGATCTCCTCTACCATGGAATCTAGGGCAGATATCTGCGGGATGTGGTGTTCTATGAGTGTAGACTTACTGTGCCATCCCAAAGCTGTTTTATGGACTTTCAAATAGATTTGACTTTTTAAGAAGTCAAATATTATTCTTAATGTTGAAGTTGAAGTGCCCCATATTTTGAAACTTTGTTTATTTTTTTCTAACAGATGGCAAATAAACAACACAGTAGTCTACATTTTTTGGCCTTTTGCTGCATTTAGAGACTTTTTGATCACAATAGTTTCCCACTGTTCCTCTGGGTTATTTGTGATCGTAAACAAACAAAAGTGCGAGGTTCTAAACATGGTTGTAAACAGTATTGGTTTTAAACTGGTTTTGCAGATGTTCAATGCTGAAGGGATTTTCTGTTGCACCTTAGGGATACACAGATTTTTTTCCTGTTCAGTAGAAGTGACTGTAAACAGAAGGTTTATTTACAGGTAAACATCACAGACACAGTGTTAAGTGTTAGCATGCGTACTGAAGTACCATGCTAACCTAAACTTCTGTTAACTCTGTTACAATCATAATGGAGTTTTAAAGTTTTAACAAACTGAAAGTGAATATTTGTAAGAACATAAAAAAATATTATTTGCATAAACACTTATGTCGGTTTATTTGCTGATTGTTTAAATTCTTATTTTTCAGTACTGTTTCCTTTGGTTTGTTTTTATCACAAAGTTTGATGGAGAGTGTATGGTTCTGAGAAAAAGCTCTGTTCACTTGTATTTATTAGCTTTTAAAATGCAATGTAACTGTGGTGTTTCCCATGGAGAAAACTGCATATCAGCAGAAGGACATGATTTATTTATGCTTTGTGTATGCTGTTTTAACAATAAACTTTTATTATAAAACTGCATGCTAGTTTTTACCACCCTTATTTGTAATTATATTTATTGATATTATCAGGACTTAATGTTTAATGATAATTCTTCTACTTAATGAGTTCTGTGTCTAGATTGTGTCAACATTTAGGCCTAAAGCATTCAACTAATTCTTGTTCATAAAAGCATTTCAATCAGGAGAAACTTAGTATGAGCATAACAGTTTTTGATCTTACTAGTTTGGAAATGTTTGAAAATGCGAAATGTTTTTGGCGAACGGACTCCATTTATGTAGTTGAAGGGGTAGTGAGGTCGACAGCAGGATAGGATACCCCCCAAGGAGTCTAGACACTGGTGGTGATGGGTGGAGTAGGATAAGATGAGGAATAGACCTCTGATAAGCTTAACCCAGATGTCGATGAGATGTCTGGGTTAGCAGGGATGCAGGATGGCACAGAGGAGCTGGACCTGGACACCGATGAGATGTATTGGAGGTGGCTGGGGTGAAGCAGGGTTGCGGTGATTGCACTGAAACAACTGCCAAGGAGAAGAGATTTTAAAATGTGACAGCAGAAGGAATGGGCTCAGAATTTAAGTGTGTAGATGCCTATATCAGCTGATTGCAGAAGAGGAAAAGGGAGACACATGAGTGAGTAATTATTAATCAATGGAAATATAACAGTCTTCCTGTTTGAACGCTTAGCTTAATTGCAATGCAGTAATGCAAAACACAAAATATGTGTAAGCTAAAAATTTATTGTAAGTTGCATAAAAGCATCCATCAAATGGAGTTTTATGGTTTCACAAAGAGTAACTATTACAAACAACACAAACTGATACGTCCACAATAACCTTAAAACATACAAAAAGCTCTCAGGTTTAACAAAAGCTGAAAATTGGGGTCCTGATGAATAAGGATTACTGTCATGATTATTCTATTAGACTGCATCGCTATTGGCCTGTTGAAAGTGACAAAAATGGGCTTAATTTCTAAACAATTCACTAGAAAAATCCAGAAAAGCAATAAAAACATGAATAATAAAAAACGTGGTCCTTTGTAAAACTTAGCTGTGATAAAAATGTTTCATTTTTAACCCGAATAATAACCACGCTTATCAAAGTAACAAAAATTGTTTCATTCATTTATACTGGGGTACAATATAGGCTTTTTAGAATGTAAATCCCTTTACTTGGGGCAGAATGCCACTTTTTATTGGTAGGCAAAAAATGGGCCAAAAGTGGCAAAAATGTGTTTAGAGGGAGGAAAGGTACTAAAAATTGGCACAAGCAACAAAAATTGATTTAAAGTGGCAAAAAATGGGTGAAACATGGAAAAAAACGTTGGCAAAAATAGGTTGTTTCAAAGGGTGAAAACTGGCACAAATGGGATAAAAGTGGCAAAAACTGACAAAAAGCCTAAAAAATTGGTTAAAATTGGAAAAAAGAAGTACCAAAATGTGTGGAAAGTGGTGAAACGGCTTCAAACTTAGCATTAATAAAAAACTTCTTCAGAACCCAATAGTTTGACACAATTTTCAGCTCCAAAATGAGATAACCCTTAGCCAGGATACTAGCTCTAATAGTACTGATCCAACACACATACATTGTTATCATTAGTAAACCACAATTGGGGAGGACCCATTCTCTGGCTTCTCAGGGGTACAGCCAGTTCTGTGGGCAGGCCTGCCTGTGTCTACAGCAGGAAGTGTGCTGGGAGTTTGTCTGTGAGTCAGTGGATGGGTGAGGACGAGGGAAAAAATTTGGTGGACTAGAAAAGGTTCAGGGTAAAGCCCGGGTGAAAAGTTCAGCTGTTTGTGTGCACTCATGCAGCTCGCCTAGATCAGTTCAGGAAATTTTCAAGAGTTTGGTGCAAGTGTGAATAGGGCTGATGTTTACACTTTTCTGTCACAAGACAGGATGTTTTTTTTGGACAATCCAAAAGGTGAACTAGCACTCCTTATAATTTTATGTAGAAGGAAGATTGTGTCTGTGAGTATATTTTCTTAGCCTTGAAGGAAGTAAGATACAATAAAAAAGAAAAATCTGTTGGATAATGTTGGCTTTCAATGATTCCTCAGCATGAGCAGATGCCTTTTTTCTTTCCCTTTTTAATACCCAACTGAACAGGGGAGGCTTATTGGCACATGTTACATGGTGATTAAATGCAAAAGTCAGCAATACAGTTTTTACTGGAAACTTCTCATCAGATAGATCTAACATTGAGTTACCAAAATAAAGTCTTTTTCTTAGAAATACTAAGCAATATTCATCAGATAATAGATTTGTAACACAGTGAGTCATTCTGTTCATGTTACTTTTCTCTTAATCATAGTTTCATAACATGAAGCAATTTCTCCTTGTTGCTTTCAGTTTAGGGGCATGGTTTTTCTGTAGAGGGCGTGGTACTTTACCAAAAACAGACTTTTTTGATATTGTAGCTATGTGTGGTATTACTGTTCTTTACATAAACACTTTAATGCCTAACTTTTGCTGCTTTTTTGTAGAGCTGACATGGTTTGGACATGTGAAACGTTTATAGCGCCGTGCTTTTATTACAAAAAAACATATGTGGAAGAAATCCTTTACTGATAATAGTCTATTTTATAAAAGCAAGTCAAATGTCCCTGACTCAGAGGACGCAAGTCACTTGCTTTAGGTGGATAAAGAACAGACAGAAACGGTTTCACTTAAAGTCTTCATGACAATAGAAGCACATCGCAGTAAAAAGACCCACCTCTATGTGCACACACCATCCATAAAAATAAATTATCGCTCCTCTGTTTTTCATGAAAAAATATCAAATGAGGTCTCGTTTTTCCGTTTTTTTTTAAAATCGCTCTACAACCATTACTTATGGAAGCCCATTTTCGCTAAATAAAAAAGAAAAAATGTGAAAGTAAGGCAATTCTTGAAAAAAAAAAATTCTAAGTCATTGTTATGAGTCGAAATTATGAGCTAAAAAGTCAGATTTATGAGACAAAAAGTCGAAATTATGATATAAAAAAACCGTACTTGTGATACAAAATCATACTTTTGTGATCAAAAGTAGAAAGTATGTGATAAAAATTAAAAGTCGAAATTATTAGCCTTTATCTCATAATTACGACTTTGTATCTCATAATCATGACTTTTTTTCTAATATTTTTTCGCTTTTCTTCTCATAGTTGTGTCTTAGGTTTTTTTTTTTTTTTTTACTGTTTCTTTCTTCTAACTTCAACATTTTTCTTTTCAGGTGGCGGAAATGGACTTCCAGAATTACTTGTTTTATCTTGTAAATGTTTTTTAAAGTTTGGTCTTTTGTTGTGAAAAACCCTACCGGATGTGGATCTTCTTCTGGCGGAAGAGCAGGAAGCACGACAGCAATGGCAGCGACCTTGTACATAGCATGCTGTACATAGCGGTTCAATGACTGTCCTGCTTTAATTGCGAGATTTTAAATCTTTTGAAGTGATTGATTTGTATTAATAGTGCCGGTGTTTAGGCGAACAGCATGCTCTCCTTCATAAAGACGGCCGTCACGGGCTTATCCGGTATCTGTAAAACCTACGGTCACCGAGGTAACAAGCTAGCTAGCGTTGACGTTTCATTGGCATTTACATAAGCGTTTAATAACTTAGTCCTTTAGTTTTTGCATGTCTTTACCGAGCAAGCTTTGATGGTGTGCATATTGGGGACACATGAACAAACCTTGCACTGACTTAATGTTATGGTTTTTAAAAGATGTCTTCATCTTGTACCACTAAAGGAGGTGTCACATAAGTGCCATTCAAATAAAGTAAAGCTACAACTAAAACAAGTGTAATTTAGGCTTTAGATTGAGGAAAGTCTGTGTAAGATAAAACATAGATAAAGCTTAACTACAACTATCAGCACATTAAACTGTACCTCCTTCAGAGATTACTTTCTTCAAACTTTGGATTCTGAGTCACAGAAAGTCAGAATAATTTTTCTCCCACTGTTGTTCAATTTAGGGAAACATTTATTTGACCTGTGCATTATTATGCCAACATTGACAGATGACAAGTCTGTATAAGGTTTACATTTTACCAAACATTACATAAGGAATCTTATTTATTGTTTTTTCCACAGGTCTTTTGCACAGTCACGTGAAAGTCCTCACTGCTGGATTGAAGACATTTGAAATACCTCCAGACTACAGTGGTAAAATATTTCTGTCACCTATTGTCTTTTTTTTGTAGTGATTTCAAACGATATTTCTTCACATTATTTTATATCATACAACAATGATGAGGCTTTGTTAAACCTCATGTATTTAGACTTATGTAGGCCCATGTCTTTGCTTTTAGGACTAAGCAATGAATCGAAATTTCAATCAAATTGCAATATGACCTGCTGCAATTTTAAAGTCGCAAAAGATGCAGTCGGGGTCCTACAGATCCTTAAAATGTCATAAATAGTTTTAAATTGCACTTTGAAATGTAAGCCCATAAGATCTTTAAAAGTCTGATTTTTATCAGTGAGAGGTCTTACATTTTAGCAGGCACTATGATTAAGACATGTCCTTATCCAATCTTTCTTTTCGAGTGAATGTAATATGATTTTAATCATCTCCCCCCAAAATTGTTGAATAAATATTCTCCAAAATTCAGGGAATTTATTAATTTCCTGGAGGAGGACCCAGACCTCTCTGATTTTATCTGACTAGCTGCCATTTGATAAACTCGGTACATCTGGGCTTCCAGGTTTCCCACTTAAAAATTCTTGTAGCCCACCCCATTCAACAGATCTTCCCGGACAAAAAATATTATTCTGCTTTTTAATAGTTTAACTGTTTAGAATCAGCTCAGCACTAAAAATGCATAATGATAAATATCAGTATACTGTATATTGTAAGAATAGAGGCATTAAATGTGCCAGAAATCATCAAATTTTGGAATTTACAACCCCCCCAAAAATGGTCTTACTCTGTACCAGTTGATATTTCGTAAATAGTTCATTAAATCAAAATTCAGTCCTGGTTCGGTGTGCCAAGAAATGTCATGCCTTTCATTTTTGACAGTTTACTGTTTAAAAAGTGATATCAATTTTTCTCAGTTCAGTTCTTCAGAAGTTTTAATTTTGATTTTAAAAGTGTGTAGGAACCCTGTCAATATTTCTTTAACCTGGAATGTGAGTCAAAATTCCAGTTTAATACTTTTTATGCAGCAGAGATGTTATGCTATTCACATCTTGCAAACTTTCAGTTGAAATGTTTTAAAATGGTAAAAAAAACAAACAAAAAAACGTACTTTCCTTATTTGTATATGTTCTTTTTTAACAAATGAGAATGCCAAAACAAAAAAGTAATTCCCTTCAATGCAGTCATTTAAATCAATTTGCATTATGAGTCAAAATAATCACAATAAGATGTTATTTTTCCAAAATTGTTCAGCCTTAGTTTAATCTATCTGATATTGTGCTGGTTACTGTACAGAATGATTTAAAGCTTGTGTTTGTTGAAAATACATATGATGGGGAAAAAATAAATAAATTGCAACATAGGATTAAAAAAAACAAAAAACAAAACCCAATTAGATGATCTTGCCAAATAGTTCAACCTTATCTTCCCTAGTGTTTGAGTCTTTGTTCAGTAAGACATGTTTTCCAGTGCTGTAAGAGAATGTGTTTTGTAATTCCTCATTTTATTTTTGCTTCCTCTAGACGTGGTTTTACCAGAGAAAGTAAAACTAAAATTTATGAACAAAGTTCCCAATCTTAAAAAGGCCAAGAAAGAAAGGAAGAAGCTGCGGGATATCCAAGGGCCAGCTGTGGCAGCAAATGCCTTCACAACAGGACAGTATGCTATTGTGGTGAGTGTACTTTTTACTGATGTTCAGTGATATCAGACATTTTTTAGAATCAAAATAACTGTGGTTTTCTTCAGCTGTGTATTATGGAATTCATTTTCAGATAAGATATGGTGAGGCAAGATAAGATAGGGGTTCCTAAACTTTTAAGCCCAGGGCCTCAGAAATAACAGTATCAGAGACTGAGGACCCCCATCCTCCCTGGAGGTGGTTGAAGTGCAAAGGTGTTTCACAAGGCATCACTTTTAAATGTACATTTTAGTGAGTTTTGGTACTCATTACTTATATTTAAGCACAAATCTCACTTAAAACTTTGGTTTTATTTTAAATTGAAGCCATTTTAAGGATGTTTTAACAACAATTGATGAAATAAACCACTTTAAATCATTTAGATTTTCTCTTTGATTTTTTTGGAAAAAGTGTCTGGTGACCCCAACTTTGGGAGCCACTGAAGTAATATAATCCTTTGTGGATCCCCAGAGGGGAAATCTGAGTGTTGCAGCAGCACAAAGACAAGGCAGCAGTGAGCTAAATAAAAAGAATAGATGGATAGATAAATAAACAATGAAAACAAAATTACATGTTGATACAGATGTTATATGATTGATAACAGCAAGTTATGTAAACATCAGTATAACAGTATACCATTTACATGATAAAGTATTGAAGTATTGAGTATGACATGAAGTATTTGGTACGTTACAGTATGAGGTGCATCCTTCATGACTTCGGACCTTAAAGTACTGAAATTTAAGTACTTTGACGTGTCCAATACATATTCATAAATAACGATTCTTCTCCTTTCTGTATCTCTTTGATGCTCAGGCCATGGGAGGCGGCTACCTTCATTGGGGTCACATTGAGATGATGCGTCTAACAGTCAACCGCAAGATGGATCCTCAGACGACATTTGCTCGATGGCGAATCAATAGCCCCTATAAGCCGATCACACGTAAAGGTCTGGGACAACGTATGGGTGGGGGCAAGGGAGCCATCGACCACTATGTGACACCTGTTCGCTGCGGCCGTCTAATCATTGAAGTGGGAGGAAAGGTGGAGCTTAAAGAGGTTGAGCCTATCTTGACTGAAATAGCAAAGAAGCTACCCTTTCCTGCCAAGGTAAAAGATACGGAATGTTTCTTACTAGTTGCTTATTTAATGTAACAAACCCTAAACTGTTTTTATATCTAAGTACTTAAAAGTCTTAGCTATTGAAAGGCAGAGTTTTGGTAAATCTTTGTTTCCAGCTTTCTATCTCTATACAACACTTGAACTACATATTCTAACCTATATGAAGGTAAGATTTATTGTAGAGCTGTTTTTTTTGGGCTGCATTAGTTTAAGCAAGGCATTCCTCATTATCTGAAATCTAATAATATACTGCGTAAAAAAATAAAGGCAAGTGGATCAGATAGATCAGAGCAACCCATCTGGGTACTTTGCCCAAATTATGCTAGCCCCGCCCCTTTGTGGGGGAAAACATTCCTTAGAAACAAAAAGCAGTCAAGGGAAAGTTTTGGTCATTAGGGATTTAAAAGCTTTAAATATGAAAACTGTACGGTTAAACCATTACTGGGAACGAAAATCTAATGGCCAGTGAGATAAACATATAATGTAGGCTTTTTATGAAAAAATACTTGCATTGCAACTATATGAAATAAACAAAATTATAGATGTACATACATGATGGTGTGTTCAGGCTCCCTCCGTCAAACTGGACAACCAGTCCCACCTTGTGACTGGAGATGTCATAAACAACATAAGTGTGGTTAATAAGTTAGTGACTGTGTGAAAAAGCTGTTAACAGGCAGACTACATTTCCTGCTGTCACAGAGCAATCGCTAGCTTTAAGTCGTTGAGAACACAGCACAGGTCCAACATTTGCCCTCTCTACTCCTCTCTAGTTTCAGCCAGAAAGACATAGCTCTTCTTTGACACTCTGTCGTCACTTGGGAATAACAAAACATACCCTATATTATGGCTTTTACATCATTTAAGGCACAAAACACAACAAAATGGCTTTTAATCGCGTTGTTACCTACGTTTTCTAACCTACCGCCATTCAATGTGAGGGTTTGTTTTCCCCCAAATGGGGCAAGGTCACATTGGAAAGCGGAAAGTGATGTTTCACTGCTCTGATCTATACAGATCCATGTGGAACTACCTCTTACTTTCATTTTTTGAAAGATGACTTCTCATAAAAAGCTTTAATGAAGCCTTTAGGCAAAATGTTTGCAACTCAGTAAACTGAATGCTTTACCTAAAAGCATGCATATCAGCAGGTAGCATATTGTAAATTTGAAATGTAAATGGAGTTTGCCTTTGCTTGCAATCTAATGAATGTTTGTATTAGTTTTTGAAGTTATTTTTTTATGTATTTTAAGGTCATGAGCAGAAAGAGCCTTGAAGAGATGCACAAGAAGCAGGCTGAAATGGAGCAGAACAACCAGAACCCGTGGACCTTCAAGCAGATAGTGCAAGGCAACATGATGGGTGTTAGGAGAGTGGTTAGCCCTTTTGACCTGCGCAATCATGGACGTTATATGGGAAAATTTCATCTAACAGGGAGGGTGTGAAAGACTTGAGGCACTGAAATCAGTAGTGTCATCATATTGTGACTCATTCAACTTGCACCATTAACTGAATGGAAATGGATTCAGTCATATTTGGAAACCGTTCTTCATTTTTTACACCAAACATATAAGTTCATTTGGAGTTTTTTGTTTTTTGTCTTGAAAACAAATAAAGTGTATGTTTTCATGTTTCACTCAATGCCTCAAAAATGCTCGACTATACAATTTTATGTTTTTGTTCATGTTAGGCTTAAAGTAGGTGAAAATAGTAACTAAACTGATCTTTACACTTTCACTTAGTATGGACATAAAGGCTGTTCAAAAACATTAAACAAATTAAATAAATAAAGAAATAAACTATATGGATGAAAGTATTTGGCCACACCTGTTAAATACTGAATTCAGGTGTTTCAATCTGATCTGTTGCCACAGGTGTATGATATCAATCACCTAGCCATGCAGTCTCCATCTGCAAACATTTGTGATACCAAATAAGTCATTCAAGTGGGGTACTGTGATGGATTCCATCTTTGCAATTATGAGATGGCTTTGGAGCAGATTTCAAAATTCCCTTAATCGGAAGTCCTCCCCTCCTTAACTCATCTCACCTCAGCTGATGGCACCATAATAACACACCACAAAGACATCTGTGTGGCCTTCAATGATCATTTTAATGTGACTGGCAATCTATTTGAACAAACCTACACAGGAGCCTCTCTCCCTATTATTGATCATTCCTCCCAGGCCATGCCAAGATCAAAATTTACTCTGCAACCCATTGCCTCTGATTTAGTCCTCAATGCTTTATTAGCTTTGGACTCCAAATATTTCACTGGGGAGGATAAACTTGATCCCTGCCTTTTAAAGCTTGCAGCCCCCATTTTGGTGAACTACATTGCATATATTTTTGATCTGTTAATTTTATCTTGTACTGTTCCCTTGGCTTGGAAGACAGTGTATGTCACTCCCCTACACAAAGGTGGTGAAATGTCAGTCATGAACAACTATAGGCCTATTTCTATACTGTCATGCCTTGCTAAAATATTTAAATCTTTAGTAAGTGAGCAGCTCAAATAATTTCTTTTATAATATTCTGTTTTAAGTTCACACCAGTCTGGTTTTAGAAAAAAAAACAGCACTGTCACTGCTGCCACTCTTGTTTTAAATGACATTATTTAAGCCTTGGATAACAGGAAACATTGTGCAGCTCTATTTATTGACCTTTCCAAAGCCTTTGACACTGTTAATCATACAGCGCTTTTAAGTAAACTATTGGCTTTGATAAGAATGCTTACTGTTGGTTCAAGAGCTATCTCATGGGCAGACAACAGTGTGTAGCACTTGGAAATGCAAAATCAGAATTTATTACTCTTACAAATGGTGTTCCACAAGGTTCTGTCCTTGGTCCAGTGCTTTTTATCATTTATATAAATGATATTGTGTCAGCAGTTTCAAATTGTAAAATTCATCTTTATGCAGATGACACAATTTTGTATTGCACTGTGGGTAATGTTCAGTCTGCTGTGTGTTCACTTCAGAGCTGCTTTAATGATTTGAAGGTTGCTCTGACCAATCACAGGTTAGTTCTGAATGCAGAGAAAAACAAATTTGTGCTCTTTTCTAGAGCTAAAAACATTGATTTTGACAGTGTCATTATTACCACTTATGGTGGCACCAATATTGAAAGAGTGTCAGAATATAAATATCCTGGCATTTGAAGTGGTGAGAAGATTACTTTTAAAAATCACGTTTCTAATTTGTCATGTAAACTTAGTTAAAAAAATGGCTTTTTTCTATAGAAACAAATCTTTGCATTCTCTGCATTGTTGAAAAACTCTGGTTGAGGCAACATTTTTTTTTTATCAGTGTTGGATCATGGGGATATTTTGTATAGGCATACCTCGGCTGCAACTCTAAAACCCCTGGATGCAGTTTTCCACTCGGCACTTAGGTTTAACACAGGAGATGCCTGTAACACTCAGCACTGCATCCTTTACAGTAAGGTTGTGTGATCGTCGCTCTCAGAGAGACGCGACCTGCATACACACGTTTATTTACAAAGCTAGTAGTAAACTTAGCAAATGGGAAATAATAACATGTTTAGAACATTAAGAAATCTAGGTAAAATGTTCCAGAAGGTAAGAGATTAAAAAATGAGGCAAAAATGTAAACATATCTAGGTGAGGTGTGCTGTATGTATGCAGAACTACTTTTGTATTGTTCAAGGTCATTTTTATTGGACGATTTAGTGAATACTCTCACTCTGTTTCAACCATCACTACTCTTTTTGACAACTAGTTTGCATAAACATATCTTCGAAGTAATAATGGCAAAAGTGTTACAACGCCAGTACCACATTTAACCACGTAACCATGATGCGTGGGTACTGGGAGATAAAAATCAAAGTTATAAAAACTGTTTTCTGGCCCTGGGTTTGATCTCACAGGTGACATGCCCCTCTTTATGATTCTTTAAGCCTGGAACTGTTTTTTCATGAACAAATCTTTGGTATTTACCAGAATATTATTCATGGCGTAATATTGCTTTTGGCGTTAAATACGGGGTAACGAGTGCTTGTTTTCGTCGTTTTTTTTTTTTTTTTTTTTGTCCTCAGAGAGACACTGCCTGGCAAGCGAATCACCGGGTGAAAACATATTACTCAACGCATGCGCGTTGTGATTAGGGTAGTGTTCGAAATCAGCCGCGCGGTACAGAGCTTCTCAACTGACAATTTCTCTTTTTTACTTACTTAATCAACACATAGCAGAGTGACAATTAAGTCTTCCCGTTTTATTACTTGCCTTAAGTCTCAATACAGACAGCCCGTGTTTACCGCTTTTCTGCTTCTTTTAAAGTGTTGGTATTAAGATAACTGTTAGTAGCTAGGTTTGTAGCTATGAAGCCTGCAAGAGGTTCAGATCGAGCTGCATCAAAAACACCCAAACAGAAAAACAAGAGAAAGGTTAAACAGGTGACGAAGCAAACAACCGAACAACAGGTAAGAGTAGGTTCTTAGATACTGGCATTCACTGATAGTGTATTTTACCCTGATATACTGTATATGAACGTGTATGATTAAGGTATTTCCCTTGCTTAAGTTTCTCTGAACGCTTACAGGACCCTGAGCCCAGTGACAAAAACAATGAAAAAATCGCTAAACCGGTGCAGGCACAGAAGAGGAAGGGTACGATTGGTAGCATAACACCTTCCCTTCTCAGATGTTTGTGTTAAATATTACATCATTTAGGGATAACGATGCAGCATAATCTCAAAAGTTATTAACATCACCAACTTCCCTCCTTTTCTTGTTTTAAACAACTTTAGCGGAAGGCCCATCCTCAGCCCCTAAAAACAAATCCAAAGCTCAGGAAAACTGGAAGCAGATGACAGGCTCCTCCATCTCTGCCCTGGAGAAGATAATGGACCTGTCAATACTGTAAGATTTACCAAAACGAAAATTAAACACTCTTCGTACCTCATCTGCTCCTTACTTTTTTAAGGAGTAAGCGTAGCCTCTATTTAAGGCACACAAAGAGAAACTTTGTATTAAAATATATTCCCATTGATAAATAGAGATACTTCATATGATATGGAGTTACTGCAACTTAGTTGAGAAACTTTTAATTTTTTTCCAGAGCAACTCTTGCCTTGAAGCGGACAGACAAGACAGATAGCCAAGAACATTTAAACACAATGAAACAAAGGTAAGCACTGACACATTACAAGATGTAAACAAATGGCAGAAGCCAGCTTACTAATACTTATATATCCACTGACATGGCAGTATGCAATTTGTCAAATTAATTCAAACTTTATTTATAAAGCACATCAGTTGACCAAAGTATGCTAATGACTTAATACACAATGTAAAGAAGCAAATTTAGTAAATAAAAGCACACTAATAATGATGTTTTTTTGAATTACTGCACAGTACTCGAGTAGTCATACAGTATATTATAGCATTTCTTTTAAGCTTGTATATTCTTGAATGTTTACACCGTGCCTTTCAAAAATTAGACTAAGATTTGGACAGAGGAGTTGAGTTTGAGAAGATCTGGGACCCTTTGCTGAGATTTCTTAATTGAGGAAAATAGTATGTAGTGGTTGTAAACCATTTGCTGTAATTTTTGTCTTTAATGATTCGTATAATGAATGTATGAATATGTGTATATGTATGCATGTACAAATGCATATGTTGTTATTTTATTATGTTTTTTTTTTTTTTTTGACAAGGAAAATGTGCTGTGCATGTGGTCATTAGATTTGGTTGATATTTTCTGGGATGTGCTGGGTTCCTGTTTTTTTTTTTTTAAAGGGGGTGGTGGGAGGTAAAGGTACCTTTTTCTTTTGGTTAACAGTTTTTTTTTTCTGTATCTGTTTATAAACATCAAGGAAAATACTGTGGAAAAAAGTAGACTAAGATACTCTAATAGGTATCCATCCAGCATTTTAATGGACAACTTTATTATTTCTAACATAAATGAACACATAGAATATAACTAATAACAAAAAGCACATTTTCCAACTACCTATACAGTCAGAACAATTATTCCAAACATCATAGTCTGAGTTCTAAAAGATGTGAAACATATTGGCCCAACATAGGCTTAAAATAATCAAAAGACACAAAAATTTGAGACAAATATCATAATGATTTACATCCTCTGGTCTTTTATCTGCTGACATTTTCTCCTAACCTATTTTAGGTTTCTTGGACATTGTGCACAGCTTAAAGTTCCAGCGGACAAACAAAAATGGTTTGAACACTCAACTCAGCGACACCAGGAGGAGTCAAAGAAGTCTGCAGTGGGCAGGCAGACTCTGAGCAGCCTAGAGGTTTGAAACCATGAAGTTTCAACTGGTTTTGCAATGTGGCTAGCCCAAAAACAACTGACTGATTCATATCATTATATTCTGATGAGAAACTAATTTGCAACATCTTTGTTCCCTGGACTGAATGTTTTAATCATGTTTGACATTAAAAGTAGGTATGCACGCTTTATGGGTACAACATTGGCATCAGCAGATATTACTTTAAAAAGTGAAAAATTGGTATAGGCAGGTATGAAAATTTCTGCCACTATATACAAACGATATTTTCGGCTTTAGAATGTGCCTATATAAGCTGTTAATAATGGCTGTATAAGTTTGCAGAGTTTTAGGCTGGATCAACAGACCTACGTCAACTGAAATCTTTTTCTTCGTACATTTATATTCCTTACACTTTAAAGTGGGTTTAAAGGACTGAAATTTGAGAATTTATTCATCCTCAAACTTTAAAATTGTGGGTTTTAAGGACTTAAGTTTTAAGTCTAGCTACTCTTTAATATCGATATCAGTATTAGCTAAAATTATTTTTTGAATATTGGCATATCTGATATTGGCAAAAATTGTATCATGCATCCATAATTAAAAGATAAGATATTGTAAAATAAATTAACATATAAATCAGTAAGAAAGACGGCCCTTGGTCGCAGCCTTATAGAAATAATCATTGCAGCTGTCATCTAAGTCAGTAATCTGTTACTTAGTTCTTATTCAGTGCATGTTGTTATACTACAGTCCAACGTAATGTATTTTTTCTGTTGTTGTAGGAGAATTTGAAAGCTGTGGTCAGCGCTCTGGAGAGCATAGAGGAGCAGACTGTGTCTTTACAGCACACATGCAGCATGCTGAGAGACCAGGTGGAGGATGAGGAGGAGAAAGCTAAGGAGGTGCTGACATTTTTCCCATCTAACATGCCATGAACAAAACAAAATTTGGCCTGACCTAAAGATATTTGGGGTTTTATTCACATGATAAAATGTAAATTTTATGTGTACGTAAATGTATGTTGTATAGGTTGAATTTTGTAGCACTGAGGACTGCTTACTAAAGGCATTTTGGCTTGCAATCTGCACAGTAGCAATACATTTAAAAATACTTATTTTTGTAATTTTGGCATTTTAAGTATATCCATCCCACAATTTTCAAATGATAGTGACAGATAAAGGAAAGAAATAAGAATTGAAAACATATTATTTAAATCTCCAGGGCAATCTTAACCTGTCATAACATACAAATCTGACATTTTTTTGTGCTTCAGCCTTCAACAGATGTATAAGAAAGATAATCAAAGACCAAGCAGAAGTTATTGACAAAGTATGTCCCAGTTGTATGCATGCTGCTTCTTTGATGGATAAGAACAGTTACATTCAACTATTGGCTGATCTACAGTAACCAGCAGATCATCAAATAGTCTCTAATACTCCTCTATGAAGTTTGACTCTTTAAAAAATCTGTTACTGAGAGAAATTCTCATAAAATAGCTCAGTCTGTTGAATTTCATTACCATAGTATGATTGTTGCCAAAAAATTATGGTAGGCATTAGGCTTTCTCTTCTCTAAATGTTACTTAACTCTAACAACAGTGCTGTTTTGTTTTTACAAAATAAATGGGTGGTTTTGTCACAGTTGGAAAATAATTGAGGTGACCCAGAAACAGAAGTGGTTGACTGTGTTTCCTAATGCAAATATGACAGACTTTGACCTGCACGCTTCTTTTTGAGTAAGTTGATCACTATGATAAAACATGGTGGAAACATGACACTGTTTGACACAGCTGGTGAGTTTTGAGGAAGTTAGTGTTATCAGAAGGTACAGGAAATATCTTTGCTGAGAATAATATACCTCGCATGATCAAAGCAAAGACTCATAAATCAAGGTGTTTCATACACTGAACCTCATTTGATGAAGAGATAATAGTATTCATGTTGAAAATTTTTTTTTTTTTTTTTGCACAGATTTTACAGATTACTGAACAAACAGTTCTCAATCTTCCTCTTCCTGCACACTGACATGAAAAGACAGGTGAGCGAGAGGGATCCAAAAAACACACTTTCTCAATAATGTCTTGGCTCAACTTGTCCTTTTTGCACAATAGTTTTCATCACTCCTCGCTTTTTTCTGAATAAGATGTGGTCAAAAAAGCCTGAGTTGACACTTCCTCTAAGATGAAACAGGAAAGTAAAAAAAATATTCTCTGTTGTGTAACTTCTTTGTAAAATTGAGAAAAATATATTGAAATCTGTCTTACATAAGGCACAAGCTGAAAATAACATCTAGGGGGCTGTGCTGGAGGTTTGCTGCAGAATTAAACTTATAGATTTCCCTCAGTGAACATTTGAAAAAAATACACTTTTATAACATCAAGTTGACTAAAAGAACACAAAAAAACAAAGCACTGCTTAATATTTCTGTTTTTCCTCAGGCTCAGGACAGGAAAACGATATAAGACAATGAGCCTGAGACCACCACCACACAGTAACTCCTGCAGAAACGAGCCCCCATCCAGGATCCCCAGTTGCTGCTGCTAAAGACACAAACATGCCAACTGAAAAAAAGTGTGAAGACTGTTCAGAGAGGAACATTACCAAATCTTTTCTCAATAAGACCTCAATTAGGAAAACAACCTCCAAATGTAAGAGATGTGAACACACAGTTTGAGGCTTTGGTGTATGGGAAAATATTGCTTAATATTACCCAGTTCCACTTTTGTATTTCCTGGTACACCTGCAGCTGTGGTTTTGAGAAAAGTGCTGCCACAATTTGTGGCAAACGAATATTTCCTACTGTAGAAGCACTGCTCAAGGAGAAGCAAGCAGTGATAGAAGTTTCAGAACTCATAATTAAAAAGCCTAACCCAATATGTTTATTCAGTTAAAAAGCATTATGTTACTTTCTTCTGTTTTGGTAATTCTCTGGTTTTGTTAGGATTTTGGGGGGTATATTTGCCCTCACTGAACCAAGAGTTAAGTGTTAAATAGGAAACAGGAAAAGAGAAGGAGGATATGACATTAAGAACTAGTGCAATGCATGCAGAATCAACAGATATTGTGGGTTTTTTTTTTTGTCTTGCATTTGACCCCAGTTTGACCCCTCTCCAGTTATCTGCACTATTTATTTTGCAGCAGTAAATCCCATCTAAAAATCAAACTATATGTGCTCATTAAGCTATTGGTGTGTCCGTTTTTCATATATTAAGAAGACAGTTGAGATTTTCTTTTTTCTGTCACCAGAGGAAAAGGTGTGCAAGATCAACATATCAAGACTCTTTGAGTAAACTGTATAAGCAAAGTTTAAAGCTCTAGTTAGAGATATCTGGAATTGCAAAGGTTTTCTGGTTCATGCTTTGAGTTTAAAAAAAGGGAACTCTGCATAATTTGACACTTCTAGATAAAAAGGAACTACCATTGGCTGTCTGATTCTGTCTGATTGAAATAATGATAAGCAATGATGAATACACAAAAATTGTGTCATAAACACCACTGCTGCTGCACAGAAGACACTGTAACACTTAACCTTTCTCAAGTTAGCTTTAAACACACAAGGGGGAATTTTTAAGGAAAATAGAAAACCTTTATATGTAAAGAATATTTGACAATGAAATAAACAACAACTCAACAAATATAATCAATAAAGCTCTCCAGAGAGCATCATGAATTTAAAGCTCTTTCCATTTATTTAACCCCTCCACCAGAATGAATGCGCACGTCATGCAAAAAGTTAATTCAACAAAACCCAAGATTTAATATCAGTCTTTATAAACTCAAAATAAACTACAAGTCCTAATCTAATGAAAACCGCAAACTAGTCTTTATCCGAGCACTTTTAAGTGTCTTTCAAGTCTTTTTAAAGTCCGAGACGCACACAAATGCAATCCATATAATCCACAGGGAACAAAGGAAAACCATGGTATCTCCTCTGGAAAAAGGGCAAAAAATGAAAATATGCGATCGATTGCTATATGTAACTGGTATACCGGACAAAAAAAAAAAGTTACAAAAATAGACGATCTCACCCAGATCCAAGCAACATAATCCAACAGGCAAAGCCTTCTTTGTCCTGTTCCCAACTCACACTCCAGCGTCCGCATCGAGAAGTCCAGCCAGGATACTGCTTAATGTCTTGATCTGTAATCTGCTAACCGGTTTATTATTTCTGATGTTTTTTACTTATTTACCGGACAGCTCATTACCTTTTACTCTTTCAGGCCCTAATCCATAGGTGTGCCTGCTCCTTTGTCTCTTTTTCCCGGTCCTCCGTTTCTCCATGGGGGATAACAAGGTTTTTCGTTTTAATGATAAAGAGGCTCATCAAGCCTCTTAGCCCAGTACTCCCTTTATCTGACTAGACGATGCTAGATGCTAGGTTCTGCAGAACTGGGTATTTGTGACATTGATTACATCCACACTCTGTAAATCTGTTAAACTGTGGTTAAAAAAACAAAAACACTTTTTCTGTAAAGTGTAAGGATCATATTCAAGTATGTAGAATTTTTCTGATGATAATTGCAGTGTAAAGATCCATTTAAAACGGTAAAGAACTTACTTTCCTCCATTCCCGTTCGGTCCTAATTGGCTGTCCCACACTCCCTGACCCAAAACGGACATTCAGGATCACGTGATTGCAAACCACCTGTCAATGCCTCTTTATTCTAATGTAAAAACGTCTCACTATGATGCCAAAACATCAAATCAATTTGATGTCAATATTTTTCAAAGTATTAGGACCAGACATACAGTAACATGTAAGAATCTTAAGATGCTAGGTACTCATCATTCTTTTATTGTGGGGATGGACCATCGTAAATTAAACATGAGAATCAGACATAAACTTTATAGTCCTCTTTAAGACTGAACTCTTACCATAAACTGTTACCAACCATGTTTTGAGATTAGGTACAGCTGGCATGGGAACGTAGCCAGGTTAAGAGAGCCAGCTTTGTGACACTGAAAACTTTGGCGCTTGTTTTTACCCCAAATCTTGCATCTTGGTACTCCCCATGAATACACAAACACTATTAAAGATATAATGTACCTGCAGACAAAGACTTGTTGTTTTGAACAGAAATTGTCCCAAGTGAACCTCAATTCCTGTTTGTAAACAATTATATGCTATTTATGTTTAGTAAGTGGTAAATAAGAAGACGCACTTTAAAATTGACTTACTTTTATTCACGTTTTAATGCTGGAAAAATATACATGTAAAGTGCAAACATAATTTACAGTAACATCCATGTGGTCAACAAGAACAAACTGTCTTTAACTTTTATTAACAGCAAACCATAAGAAAGCTACCTTATTGTACAATCATTATTATATAATGCTCTTGCAACACATTTGCTTCCTGTTCAGCATATTGTTGCTTCAGTCCTCTCAAAGCATAGGATGCATACATTCATATTTTTATTCGCAAAACTAGTTTCAGTTCTGCAGATACATACATGCAAGCCTGGACATGATAGAGCACATGCAGGACAGGACAAATTGTGGAATTATGCTGTGTTGACTTTGACTTGTTTTCTTATCATAAAGGTGTTTCCTACTGCCCTTAATACACAACGAGATGATTTATGTATTCATTTCATTAGCATGCCTGCAGCATGTCGCAACAGAAGCAGCATATTTGGAATCTATAGTCATCTACTTTAACTGATAACTCCTCATTGTGTCCAATGATCTTGTTTTTGGCGGGCTGTAGAGAAACCACAGCTGCCTCTGTTTACTGAGGCGTGTTCCTGTTTATATTGTCGCTCCTGCCTTATGCTGTCAATCTACATTTTGTTGTCTTCCAGTGAAACACTGAAACAGCTGTTTTTCTGGTAGCTTAATTGAAATTCTGTAAATCCAACTTTTTCATGCCAACGTGGGTTTTGCTCCTCAAAATGTCAAGAAAGTATGAAAGTGGCTATTTTACAGGTTAAAATAAACTCAGACCACTTAGAGTTATGGCCATAGCAGAGATTGCAACACCAAATTCAGAAAATACTGTACAAATGACAGTCACCTAGTAGCAATATGAATGTATAGAAGAATCAACTTGTTTGACATGTTAAAGTACAAAAAAAGCTCTTTAACACACTCTCAAACTTGCATCAATAAATATAGTTGCAACTATTCAGTACTTAATATCATCCTTTGCCTTATGATGCAAAAACTTTGAAATAAAGGTTGGAATACTCTGAGTGACGTGTATTTATCTAACACATCATTTCAACATCTTGAAAACTTTTTCAAATTTAAAGCATTTAAAGATCGGCAACCTCTTTCCTATGTCTTTGAATTCTTGAGTGAGTTCTTTATTGACTTTCAGCGTATGGACTCCATGGAGTCACCATTGAAAAGTCGTTCAATATTGGAAACAAGTGAAGATTTCTGAGCCCAGCCCAAGCCCGTCAACCTCTTTCCTATATCTGTGAATTCTTGAGTGAGTTCTTAATTGACTTTCGGCGTATGGACTCCATGGAGTCATCATTGAAAAGCCGTTCAATTGTGGAGACCAGTGAAGCTTTGATGGCCCGGCCCAAGCCTCGGGCGGCGAACACATACAGCACCGGGTTGAGAGCACTCTTGAAGTACACCAGGAACAGAGAAATGTATGCACCACGACGTGCTCTTGTAACCTGATCACTGTCTCCGTTGGCCAAAGACTGCAGAAACCGACAAACAAAATAGGGCACCCAGCAGGTGAGGAAGAGAAGCATGGTCAAAAACATCACGTGATACATCCTGGTCATCCTGCGGGCAAGTGAAGGGGTTGAAGAAGTTGGCGTCGGTGGCAGTGCCTTCCGAACGGTGAGCAATACAGCCAGGTTACTCCCTAAGAACACCAGCAATGGCAAGATAAAACCAGCAACCGTTTCTGCAAGGAACAGCCCCATGTTGAATCCTAAACTCTCCACACAGTGGTATGTCCCGTTTCTATCCCATAGGTTGGCACTATAAAAGTAAGGGGCAGACAAGACGACAGCAATCAGCCACAGGATAGCACAGGCCAGAGGAACAGCCCAGGCAGGGCGACGCAATCGAGCCCACACAGGCTTCAACAGACACAGGCATCGCTCCAGGGCCACTGCACAGAGGAGGAAAGCGGAGGCATATAACCCCAGGCCTCGCAGGAACATGATCAGCTGGCAGAAACCATGGCCAAAAGGCCAGCTGTAGTTGCGGGCCAAATAGCCCAACATGAGAGGGGTACGCAGGAGCAGCACCAGGTCAGCAAAGGCCAAGTGAATCACGTAGATTCGGAAACTGTTGGCAGCACGTGTTTCATCATTGCTGCCTCTGCGAAACAGGTGGCGATTACTTCGCAGTCCAAGTGACCAAACCACCAGTCCATTCAGAGGTACGCCCACCTGAAGGAACCAAGATGAACAGTCAAATACGATCTCTAAAATTGTTAAAGACAGATATATACATTTTCAGTAAGTCAAAATGTGGAGATCGGTACAGCAGTAATCAACTTCTCTCAAACTTCAGTGTGCAGCTGCCCAATTTAAAGCCTGAAAATCTTCTGGGGACCATTGAACCCTTATACACCGTGACATTAGACTATCTATTTATCTTCATATATAGAGATTTTTTATAAACAGAAAATTTCAATGGCAGTCGTGATTTCTCAGAGACAGTAATGTTACTAAGTAAACTTAGGGGAATCACTAAGTACAATTAACGAGCCACCACCATTTATTTTGTTTTGATCAGGCCTCTTTAATGCCACCTTTATTTTGTTTTCTCATATCTCTTTACATTCACTCTGTGACTCCACAGGCTCTTTCCTGGTAATGCCCCCCAAAACACAGAAAAATCCTGATTATCAGGAAGTGAATGGTGTAGTAGAATGTGAAATTGAGTGTCACAAGCTAAATCAACACCAGTTGAACCATGACACTGGGTCTGTACATCAGAAAAAATAAATGATAAAAAGGTGACATGCAAGTGAAATTTTCTGGCTAATTTTTAAAGAAATATAAACATATAATCAAATATTTTGTGATCAATCGAATGAGTGAGTTTATTTTTTAAAATTATGTTTATAGTTTTATTATTTTGTAAATCACCTCAGCGTAAAGATAGAATTGGGACTTATTCAGAGAAGTTAAAGAGGAACTTTTGGGGGGACTATCACCAGGTCTGATTCCAGGAAAGTCACTGTATTTTTGCCAAGACAAGTAGTCTTTAAGCACTGTCAGATTCAATATGCATTCTGAGTTTTTTTTTTTTTTTTTTTTTTTTAAACCTCTGGTAGGGAAGTCTTATCTGCCACTGGTCCATGTCTTTGTGCCTAGCTAAGTTAGCTGTCTGGAGGCTGTGGGAAAGGAATGGCATTTGTTTTCTATTCCAAAATTTGCCAAGAGCAGTAGTATTTAAAGAATTCTGAATAATCCTCTGAAACTAAAGTTATCACACTGTTCTTGCCATTCCATTAAATATAAAATTTAGCATTAAGATCATGATTTAAATACAAAAAAGGCACATTATCCCAACTACTTTTACATAAAAACATAAAGTTTCTTGAGAATGCTCTAGTGTCATGTACAGTGTTGGTGTATAATTTCTGCAGGATTTCTTACCAAAAAGATGAGCAGAGTAACAACCATTTGTGTCCCCCTCTCTGCCTCATACTGCCAAGAGTGGCCAGTTGTCAGCGGGTTCCCAGAGCGGACAGAAATCTGTGTTGTATTTATATCAGCCATGGCAATGACATCAGCAATGGCCTGACAGAAAGGGAGCACATATTAATTTTCAACAGGTGTGTTGATTAAATGGCAGTTTTTTATGCTTATACTGGAAAAACAGAAAAAAGACCACTAAAAATGGAGTTTATTTTGCAATCAACATAGATGAAATATGTGCAACATGGAAAGTTGCATAATGAATATGAATTTCACATGTCAGTTGCTTAAACTTGAGACAAGTTGATGTACACACCCCACACCACGAGACGCTATATACTTCCTACTTCATGTAGTTCATTTTAAAAAATCTTCTGCATACAGGTTATTAGATGGACACCTTTAGTACTGCATCCTGTGCCATTTGACCTTATCTCCTCCAAACGCTTGACTTTGTTTATTGACTTGGCTTACAATCATTTCTTTGATAACCTCAACATTAACCCCAAAACCTTCCACAACTTAAAAGACTATGGTTAAATCCACAAAAAATCAGTTTGACCCCAGATTGTTTTTTTTTTAAATTCTTTATCTTAAGGCACACATCCATACACTGCATATAAACTTGGCTCAGAAAGAGAGGAAATTTGTGTTTGGTAGAATATTTATTGTAACAATGCTTCTTGGCAATACATCTTATCCATTGGGAAGTCTGTTTATTTCCCTTTTAAATGGTACCATATTCATAAGGATCATGCATTTGTGGGATGAGCAGCAGAGCTGAGTATGTAGGTTGCACCCATGAAAACTATAAACAAGAACCATACACAGCTGCATCGCATTCTTCAGGAAGAATATCTGACATCCCACAAATGCTGGTCTAAGAATGGGATATCATCCCATTCTTTCCAACAGTTTAAGATTTATTTCCAATAAGCATTGTTAAAACAAAGAAATAATCTACCAAACACACATTTCCTCACTTTAGATGGTAGTTTAGATAGAAAGTTAACAGTTTCCTCTGCAATTTAGACTTTTTGTAGTCTTTCTTTATATGGTATGGTAGTATAAAGAATTAAGAACATGAGAGAAGTAAAGTATGTACAGGAGATCTGGTAAAAACATATTACAAATTGAGAAGACTTAAGAAGAGGATAAGTACATTAAAATTACAGTAACATTGCAGATTGCTATCAAAGTCAAAGTCCTTGGATGGTCACCTCCACAAAATCTCTCTGAATGGGTTTGACATATCTAGTCTAGAATTTAACAAAAGCATCCTTCTGCATATGCAAACAAGAAGTGATCCTTTCCATAACATAAATATGATTAACAATATCAGTCCACTCCTGTATCATAGGGGGTCCAGGAAGCAACCGGAGGTCAATATGTTGAACATATATTTATCACTGCTTCTTGTCTGAATGTCTATGTTTCCTAAAAATAATGTGGCAAACTGCACAGGTAGGTCTATTTTCATAGTTTTTAATTCTTCATGAAACTTTCACCAACAGGGTTTTATCACTGGACATTGCCTCCCTGAAACCCACAGTACCTCAACATCTGGTATCCCCTTCTGTGACAGAAAATGAATGCGGCACTTCCAACCTAACTCTGGCCGCACATGGGAGTTTGTACATTTCCATAAAACATCCCACATATTTGACCTACTTCCAAATGTCAGTTTAGCCCCAAATTCACCATTTAATTTTTTCCACCTTTCCAACACGAGACATGTACAGTTGTGTTGAGTGTTGTATCAGCAGTAATGATTACAAAGAAAGGAATCTGTTATATTTTTCTACATCCACTGCTGCCTCAGGGCCTGAATGTACTTGTAGACTGGGCCTGTTTGCAGATGGAATGAGAACAGCATGCATACAAGGACTCCTGTGTTAATGAACACACCTTGGTTGGTCTCCACATAGTAGCAGCTCTTACTGTGCCAAAGTTACTGGCAGCACTTGTGATTAAATGATAAGATCAAAAAGCTCATAGTTTTGAACATTACACTATTACAAAGAGATTACCAGGTCAAAGAAATTCCAATTAAAAATTCTCTATATGCCTTGGTGATTAATTAAGAAGAGTTTCATTCTTACCTTTTTATTTGCCTCGTGTGTGGGAGAAATAGAGCAGGAGATAAAGAGAATAGGAGTGCCTGCTAGATGTTATATTTTAGAACAATCTCTCTCTCACTCACTCTCTCTTTCTCTTTCCTGTGTTTGGTTGCAACACACGCCTTCCAGCGAATTTATCTATGACCAGCAGAGGCATGTGGTTCACTCAGTATTTTCCACCAATGACATGCCATTTCCGTTGACGCTGAATAGCATTTATGGACTTCATTAAATATGTAAATATTAACCTTAGAGGTATAAAATGACTCATGAACAAAGTTGTCCACTTGACTGACACTGGCATAGAAAGCCCTGTGATTATTTTATTTATTTTTGAATTATTTTATTTTTTATTTTATTTTATTTATTTGACTGAGGAACCTAATTTGTGCACACCTTGGTCATGGACAGTCATCTTCTCCAATATCTTCCGTAATCTTCCATTTGTACTATCCAGCCAAAGTTTTTAGCCATTAAGATATTCCTAATTTTTTTTTAATCTATGTTCACTTTATATTTAAAGGCAAATATTAAATGAGAGTTATGTTCAACAGATTTAAGAGTCAAAAGATGAATGGCATAATCAGAATGGGATATAAAGTTTTAAAATCCAAGGTCTTGCAACACAGTTTTTAAAGGTCAAATGTTCAATGTCTGTTTTAAATCCATGTCTAAAGGGAAGTGCATCTCTGTTCTTATGCTGCCAAGGTCCATATCCTCATAATACGGCACATCTCAAACATCTTTTAACACTTTCAGCTTTGACTTTGTAAAGATCAGATATTCAATGCAAGTTTCTCTGGGTTAAGATGTTAACATACCTGCTCATAACCTACAGGTGTTATTCTAACTTTAAAAAATTATTTTTTTCCATTCTTTTGCAGTCTGAACTTTAAAGCTCTAACTGGTTTGTTTCTTTATTTATTTGCGAACAACACACCCTTGGAAACTTAGGATGACAGCATCTGACCTGATCTTGTGTTTGACATCTCTGTTTCATTCATAGATCATTTCTATGAACTACTTGATCCAAATTAGTTTGGCTTAGGTGGGACCACTCCACTGAACTGCACTTTTGTTGGTGCTTCATTAGTTGCATTTGGCTAGAGTAGCTGGTCAGTTCTTTTGCGGCTGGATCCGTCTGCTTTTGGTGAAGTAAAACACCAAATCCTCATCTTTACATGCTCTGCATGTGGTATCTCAGAGTCTGGCCTTCAGTGGTTAAAGTCACACCTCACAGAGAGATCTTTTAGAGTATCATGGAGGGGAGGGGTGTCCAAACAACATGGCTTATTAGCAGGGGGGCATCAAGGGTCAGTGCTGGGTCCCCTCTGTTTCTCAATGTACATAACCACACTAGTGCTTCTCTTTTCACTGCTATGCAGATGATACACAGCTTTTCCCATCATTTCCACCAGATGACTCAGCTCAGATCTCATCCTGCCTTGCTATTTCTTCACTGATAAGGACACGTCACCTTCAGCTCAACCTGCCCAAGACTGAGCTTATTATCAGTCCAGCCACTCCCACCATTAAACCACAGATCAATATTTAGCTTGGATCAAATTAACTTGCGCCCACTAAGTCTTCCAGGGATCTGGGAGTCATGATTGATGACCAGCTAACCTTAAAGGTTCATGTGGCCTTGATTGCTCAGTCTAGCAGATTAATCCTCTATAACATCAAGAGGTTGAGACCCTACCTGACAGAGCATGCAACACTTCTGTAATATCACGCATTGACCACTGCAAGTCATTGCTGGCAGGTCTCCCTGTATGCAAAGGTAAATCTCTGCAGATGATCCAGAGCCCAGCAGCACTTCTTGTCTTCAACCAACCCAAGAAAGCACACGTCACTCCTCTGTTCATCTCTCTACACTGGCTTCCAGTTGCACATCAAATTCAAAACTCTAATCATGGCTTACAAAGAAGTACCTAAAACTGCTCCTGTTTACCTGGAATCCCTCATCCCCGTCTATACACCTTCTCAGCCAGTGAAAGGTGCCTGGTACTTCCATCACATCAGGGCACTAAGTCATAAGCTTGACTTTTCTCTGTTGTCCCTCAATGGTGGACTGAATTACCCAACCCCATTCGATTCAGAGTCCCTTCCTACTTTCAAGAGGATACTAAAGACCCAACTCTTTCAGGAACACTATGCACTTAGCCTCTTCTCCTCTGTTGTTCCCCATTTGTAGAATGGGTATCCCAGATACATGGCTCACACTGTCCCCACTCTACTTCTAAAAGTTTTACATCCAGCTCTTTGTGAACGACTCAGTACTTGGTATTTTAGTTCAATATTTGTTGTTGAAGACAATGTAAGGTCCAACCCCATTTCTACCCCTTAGCCCACAGGTGTCAAACTCAAGGCCTGGGGGCCAAATCTGGCCTGGGGAACAGTTAAATCCGGCCCCAAAGATTATATCATATTTCTGTTATAACTGGCCCATCAGTATGAAGTCTGCAGATTTCCTCAAGTATAAAAATGTGAACTTATCCTTGACGATATAAGATATCCTTGTTAAGTCACAAAATCTAAAAAAAAAGGAGTAAAAATATTCAGATAAGATGCCAGGAATGTAGGAAAAGAAATTAATTTGTGTTTTAATTTTACATTTTCGATTTAGCACCTCACAATTAGGACTCAAACAGGATTTTGGCTTTTTATTTCATACCCTGAGCATTTTAACTCATAATTTTTGACTTCTTTAATAATATTTTGAGCTTTAAGATTCATAATTCTAATTTCTAATTCATATTTTGACCTTTTTAACCAATTATTTTGTATTTTACCTCATATTTTCAACTCCAAACTTTGACTTCGTAATCCAATAGTTTGACCTTTTAGACTCACAATTTAACATTTTGAATCATATTTTGACTTTTAATTTCATGATTACAAATTTTATTTCATATTTTGACTTTTTAAACTCATGATTTTGACTTCTTTCCAATATATTCGCCATTAACAAACATTATTTTTTCATTTTCAATTTCATGTTTTGACCTTTTTGAACTAATAAATTTATTTTTCTCAGATTTTGAGCCTTTAAATTTACCTTTTTAAATGTGAAAATTGTTTATCATCAGTGCTAACCTTTTTTTTTCATGTCTTATTACTGGTGAAATGAGGTTGACAGTTTAAGCTTAAAAAGGAGACCCTGTTAGGCCCTCAGGTTAGTCCTGAATCCAGAGCCTGGCCCCTGCTGTGATTGAGATTGACATCCCTGCCTCAGCCCTTCCCCTTCGTCTACCCCTTTCCCTTGCCCCTCAAAAAAAAGTGGTAAGGGGTAGGGGTGAAAAAACTCCTGTAAGAAAAAAGACGCCACTTGATTGCTGTTATCACATTTTACCGTTAAGTAGCTGCATCATCAGAGTTAACGAGTTCATACAAACAAGATGCCCTCATCAAATATGATACAGTCAATAAAGTTTGGACCATCTCTTTCATACTGCAGATCTCCCAGTTTATCTTCTTTATATATTTATAAAGTTAATAGCCTTCATTTATGAGGGTACCTACCAAAAATGCAATAAACTCTCATTCCTAGTAGCCATATATTGAATATATGAGATTTTCTATAATCAATTAAAAACGCACAGAGTACTAACATTGATGTGCCTCCTTTATAGCGTGTTATGTCATTTTGCAAGTGAATGTGGTGCATGGTGTAAATTTCATCATACCCCTGGGTTTCAAGTGTGGTTCCGTGAAGTCTTCTTTTCAAGGGCTCTGTAGCCCTTGGCTGTTAGCCCTAACCCTTGATTCAAAAGAGAATTGGGAATACCCTTCACATGATGTGAACCTGCAAAACCAAGGGGAGGGGCTAAGATAAGGCCTAAGGAGTAGAAATGGGATTGACACTATTTGATGATGATGGGAGGTCTCATGTCAATGATTTGTTGTTTCTTTGCTGATATTTATCATTTAAAAATGCTGTTATGCGCTACATGCATTGCCTCTAGCACTGCATCCAATTAGACTTGAAGAACTTGATGGCACTTACTAATGTTTTATCCTGTCTAGATCTTTGCTTGTGTCGTACTTATACTGTCAGATGTACTCCACTTCGGACAGAAGCATCTGCTGAATGACATTGGAACACTGCAATATTTCAGGCAATAATGGTGTTTTTTGTTTACCTGTCTTGACTTTACAACCTCTTTTCTATAAATCTTTCCTGTTATTTGAAGTTATGTCATTCAAAACAACTTTCCATATTCACTAGACTTCTCAGCTAACAGAGATGTTTGCTTGTGCTTTGCAGACTATCCTTTGCCTACAGTCGGTAAAATCGCACTGAGCTTAAGGGATCTGCCATCACTCCAGTTAATATAAACAATGACTTGATTTGAAAATAAAACTGAGAAACTTAAACCTGTATTTAAAGGTACTGCATAATGTGTTAGCTGAAGTGAACCTCTTGTGCCTCACAGAGGACTAGAAACTCCCAATATGCCTCCTCCATTTAACCCAAAGCGACATTGCAAGGAACTTTCTCTTTGTGTTAAAATTTTCAAGCACTGTGGACCAAGATACATTTTCTCTTTATTGTCCTACATGGGAAAATTGTTTTTAGCAGGAGCACACAGAAATATAACCAAAAAATGGACATCAACTGTCAGCAGTGCATCTTCTCCGTACCATTTATGTGTTTTAAAAAATGTCTTCCTGCTTCCTTTTACTGTCAAACTCATCCCTAACTGTCACTCTTTCTACGTAAACTGTAAATATAGGTCTCTGTTTATCTCTTTTTGTGGTAGCGGAATAACTAGAATTCAAATTAGATATGGAAATAGGTCTTATTCCTGATATTCTTGTTTGCTTTTGTAGTTCACAGAGAGGCAGCAGTATTAATTTGAATTTACCTAAAGACCTATAAATAGAACACAACCTACCACAGCAGGACAAAGAGATCACAGTGTAGATTTTTTTGGCTGACATCTGAGGTCAGTCACATGGGTCTGTATGTGTTTTGCCGACTGACTGACTGATCGGAAATACGTTTGATACTGCTTCAAATGCAGGTATTGGTAACGGCAAGTACCTGTTTTTATGCATTGATCCAATACTGTTTGGTTCAACTCCATATTTTACTTCATTTAGCAATGCTAAATGTTAGCAATATAAACCTGTAAACGTTAAAATGCCTTAGAAACTGGGTTGTTGTACATGATAGGATGTGACACAGTTTACCAAAAGTTAAATAACCTTTGAACCATAAATCGTTGCTTCATACTTATTTTCCTCTTGAAGCTAGCCCATTGACACTATTGATGCCTTTGAAACCATTTCAGCAGCATTTTCAGCGAGCCTGGAGCTCGTTTTACTTTTCAGGACTTTAATTATTGAATCCACACCAGTAAATCTGATATTGGACATCTTTTTATCCATTTTAATCCAATTACAATCATTTATTACCACTAGCTGGAATGCTAACCATCATATTGTTTACCCTTTGTGAGGGTCTGCCAGTGGCAGACAGTTCTGTACTCGTGTCATGCTACCCGAATAGAGTATAGTAGAGAGAGACAGAGAAAGCCTGTGATGCAGCCCCTGTATTATTGTTGTTTAGATATTTTGTAGTAAAACCCAATAATGAGCAGAAACACAACTTTAGGGTCACAGAGATGCAGTATATCATAACGAAGTTAAAAAGCCTTTAATATCTCAGGGCATATCTAACTAGAAAAGCATTCAGAGAGCGCAGACCTCCGCCATTAGCCCGATCTCCCAATAGTGAAGAATCCTTTAAAAACATTCCTGGATCCAAACGGTGATCTGGATCACTCCCAAAATCTAATTCCCCGATAACTCCCTCCCCATTGGGCTGGAGACACGGTGAGGCAAAGCATTGGCTTCGCTATGTGTGGAAGTCATGGCAGAGGGTGAATATTGCTCTATTCCTCCCAGCATTCTGAGTATTCTTGCTACAATTCACTGTCTTTCTCCCTGTTACGCTCTGACTCGTCTCTCTATAAACTCCAAAACTTTGAATAAGTTACTCATGTCCACCATCTCCTGGTGTAAAGTGGTAACAGCGCAGACCTCTGCCATTAGCCTTATCTCCCAATAGTACAGAATCCTTTAAAAAATTCCTGGATCCAGACAGTGATCCGGATCAGTTCCAAAATCTAAGCAGTTGTTCCTTATGCCATTTCTGACATTTCCTGAAAATTTCATGAAAATCCTGAACTTTTTGGGTTATGTTGCTAACAAACAAAAGAACAAACGAACAAACCCACCTGATCAAATAACCTCCTTGGCGGAGGTAATAAAAGAATAAAATCACAGAGAATGCCAGTCAGCAGTACATTACAATTCTATTAGTTGAACCATGTTCTGAGTCAAATATAGGTCTAAAATAATTCGCTAGTCTGTACAGTCAGTCCTGAAAGTTCACACCGGTACCGGAAAGGTACTCGGTATCGGCCGATACCCAACACCTTGGTATCGGTATCAGGAAGGAAAAAATGGTATTGGAACATCTCTACTGAAAGCTGTCGGTAATGGCTGCCTCCAATGCTGTAAATACCTTGGATGTAGCTTTAGTGTTATGTTCTTTTTACCTGAACTGGACCGCGTTCCTGTATGAAATAAAGGATAAAAACAACCCTAAAAGCTTTTAGGGTATAAGTGTGTGAGCCTGTGACAAGACAAGATGTTTTGCTCTTCTCCCAGTCTGCTTTGGCATGGGTTTGTGATCGTTATGGGTGGGGTTTTCCAGTGTATCCAAGGGCTGCTGCCGCAGTAGCCGTTAGCTCGGATGTAGCTGTATGAAAGCGGCAGTTTAATCGGATTTCTTTCTTTAAACCACATTTCTTTTTTTAAACAAGAGCAAAGAGCCAAAACACTTTCTATGGGAGCTTTTCTAGATGAATGCCAAATATATTCATGCAATGGATATATGAGTCTATCTGGCATGTCGAGTTTGCTGTTTCCTGCCATCAGGACTTTATGTTTTGAACTTTAAGGGTCCTTCAATTCTCAACCCACAGACATAAGGAAGAGCACAATAACACACCCCAAAAATGAATCACTCTGCCTGAACACAAAGTTCAATCAGGCTTTTCAAAAGGCACCCCAGATAGTTGCAGTCAACCATATGTATACAGTCATGGACGAAAGTATTGGCACCACTGGAATTTTTCCAGAAAATACACTATTTCGCCCAGAAATGGTAGCAATTACAAATGTTTTTGGTATACACGTTTATTTCCTTTATGTGCATTGGAACAACACAAAAAACAGACAAAAGACAAAATTGAGATAATTTTACAAAAAACTCCAAAAATGGGCCAGATGAAATTGTTGGCACCCTCAGCTTCTTATTTGGTTGCACACCCTTGAAAAAAAATAACTGAAAACAATCACTTCCTATAACCATCAACAAGCTTCTCACACCTCTCAGTTGGATTTTTGGACCACTCTTCTTTTGCAAACTGCTCCAGGTCTCTGAGATTTGAAGGGTGCTTCTTGCAACAGCAATTTTGAGATCTCTCCATGGGTTAAATGGTATTTAGATCCGGACTCATTGCTGGCCACATCAGAACTCTCCAGCGCTTTGTCTCCAACCATTTTTTGGTGCTTTTTGATGTATGTTTGGGGTCATTGTCCTGCGTGAACACCCATGACCTCTGACGCAGAGCCAGCTTTCTGACACTAGGCCCTACATTGCGGCCCAAAATTTTTGATAGTCTCCAGATTTCATGATTCCTTGCACACAGTCAAGGCACCCTGTGCCAGAGGCAGCAAAATAACCCCAAAACATCTTTGAACCTCCACCATGTTTGACTGTAGGTAGTGTTCTTTTCTTTGTAGGCCTCATTCCATTTTCTGTAAACAGTAGAATGACCTGCTTTTCCAAAAAGCTCTACCTTAGTCTCATCTGTCCACAAAATGTTCTCCCAGAAGGACTGAGGCTTACTCAGGTACATTTTTGCAAACTCCAGTCTGGCTTTTTATGTCTTTGTCAGCAGTGGGGTTCTCCTCGGTCTCCTGCCATAGCTCCTAATCTCATTCAGATGGTGACGTACGGTCCGAGCTGACACTTTGGCACCGTGAGTCTGCAGGACAGCCTGAATTTGTGTGGAAGTTGACCGAGGATGTTTATCCACCATTCTTTTTCTCTTCCGTCCACATCCAGGGAGATTAGCTACAGTTCCATGGGTTATAAACTTCTTGATTATATTACACGTAGTGGACAAAGGAATTTTAAGATCTCTCGAGATGGTCTTGTAACCATGAGAATGTTCATATATTTCCACAATTTTGATTCTTAAGTCCTCAGACAATTCTGGGCTCTTCTTTCTCTTCTCCATGTTTGGTGTGACACACACAGGCACACAACACAAAAGTTTAGTCAACTTTTATACATTCCAACTGGCCTCTAGTGTGTTTTCTATATTGCCAGCACCTATTACTGCCACAGGTGAGCTTAAATGAGCATCACATGCTTGAAATATAATGATTTACTCACAGTTTTAAAAGAGTGCCAATAATTTTGTCCAGAACATTTTTGAGATTTGTGTAAAATTATGTCAATTTTGGCTTTTTTCTTCTGTTTATTGTGTTGTTCCAATGCACATAAATTAAATAAACATGTGTATACCACAAACATTTGTAACTGCAACAATTTCTGGGTGAAATGGTGTATTTTCTGGAAAAATTCCAGGGGTGCTAATGCTTTTGTCCATGACTATACTAGGTTTAAACCTACCCAGTCTTGTTTTTTGTTTTTGTTTTTGTTTTTTTGAATAGTGTAAATCCTTAATACAACTGGGTGCTTTAATTTTCAATGACTGTGACAGGAAATTTACAAAAATAATATCAACTTTATTTGAATTAAGAAGATATAAAAGCAGCCCTGCATTGACTTAAAGGTGCGGGTTGTAATATTTAGCCTAGTAGCATTTAGCTGAACAAACTTGGTAAAATAAAGCAAAACATTTCTAAGACGGTCTATCTAAATAAGTGTTTAGTCATCTAAATTCAAAAATAGCTATTTTAAAAAAACAACTCAGGATAAACCTTTAATTCATACACAGAAGGGGTCCCCTCCATGGAGGCTGCCTTCTTGGATTTTTACATGTTTCCATGGTAACATAGAGGAAAAAAGGATAAATAAAGTTATTGTATTGTATTATATTGTATTCACATTACAGATACACATCACATTCAACTGGTTGCCACAGTTTCCAGCAGAGAAATGCAATCTAGAACCCGCTTCTAGATGTTGATATTCAGTTTTACACACTGCACCTTTAAAGCACACCGTCCATATTTACATACCTCAGTGTACTAGTGTGGCTCATTTATACAATATCTATGGCTCTGGATAACAATAAAGATCTGTTAATGCAACATCTTGACTACAAAAAATAAAAAAAACAGCTGGCATCAGTCATCTTGTTGGTATTAAGAATAATGTGAACAGCACCTTAATTCTTCAGTGAACTTAAGGTGATTTGTCAAATGTAAACCCATTGTAGAACTTGCTTTGATGAAAACTAACTTCTCTTTTGTGATTTAGCGCAGCTCAATTCACAATGCCAACATGGTGTTGCAACACATAACCTTCACCAGTAGATGGGGGTGCTGCTCACTTGGTGAGTAGAGAGGAGGTCTACTTAATCATCTTTGATCTGATGTGGTTTTAAACATGAGCAGCTTTAAAGGATTTATTGCTTAAGTTATTAAAAGAGGATTAGATTTTCACTCTGTTGCAGCTAATAAAAACTTTATAAAATACAAACAGACTTGTATATAAGGAATACATACGTCCATAATAGGATTTCTTTTTTCTTATTATTAATGCTATTTAATATTTTATGTTAATTTACTTACATTAAAAACATACTTATACATGAATACATAATTGTATTCTATTTAAGATTATTTCAACTTTTGTTTTTACTTTAAACTTTTATTACTCCATCAACTACAAATGGACTCTCATTCAGGGCATTTAAATGTTGCTGCCAACACATCAGTTTACCTTTTTTAAGTCTTTTTGTTTTAATTGTTTTTGTATGACTGTTACCTTAAATGATTTGTGAAGGACCACAATACCTGAACATTATTTTAACACTTGGTTTAACTATTTGAAAAAGCCCCCACCCACTGCAAAAAGATGATACATTTGTGGATTTATTATATTTTCTTATTGAGCAAAATAAATAAGGAAATAAAAATGAGTATTATAATAAATTTATTTGTGTAACACCTTTAAAGTAGGTGTTTATAATGTGCTTCTGCTGAAGCATAAAAAACATAATTCTGCACCATTTTAATCATCATTTGTTTTACATACTCATAGCTTATTATTTATTAGATTCTTATAAGCATATATATGTGTGTGTGTGTGTGTGTGTGTGGTCCACCTGTTCAACTGCTTATTAATACAAATATCTAATCAGCCAATCACATTGCAGCAACCAGCACATGTATGCATGTAGACATGGTCAAAATTATCTGTTGAGGTTCAAATCAAGCATCAAATCAGGGAAGAAAGGGGATTTAAGAGACTTCGAACATGCCGATGGTTGTATTTGAGTATTTCACAAACTTTTGATCTACAGGGATGTTCATGCACAACTATCTCTGGTTTACAGAAAATTGGGATAAAAGGTGAAACTATCCAGGGAGAGGCAGGGGGTCAGAGGTCAGGGGGAATGGCCAGACTTGTTCAAGCCGATGGAGTAGCAACAATAATTTAAATAACCACTCAATACAACTGAGATATGCAGAAGAGCGTCTCTTGTGGCAGATGGACGACAGCAGCACACCTGCTGTAGACCACACCTGTCAGCTTGGAACAGAAAACTGAGCCTACAACCCACGCAGACCCACCAAAAACTAGACAGTAGGAGATTGTAAAGAAGTTGTCTGGTCTGATGATCACCATGACAGCCTGCCAGACCACCAACAACCGTGGCAAGTTCAAATTCCTTTAAATCCCCTTTCTTCCGCTTTAATTTAGGTCTGAACTTCAGCCCTTCATCTTGTCTAAATCATAGACTGTAAAAAGAATTTTAAAAAGCCTGTGTGACGTCAGCCGTTTGATTACAACGGGCAGACTCAAACAGCTTTTGAAGCCAATCCGTGGCAGTCTCCATATTGAAATTGATGTCTCAACCAAACTTTGGATCAATCTAATGGCAGACAAGAGCCCGCCCACTGAGCTGCACTTCCTGTCAGCTAAGCTATTACTAAAGCTAGCCTTCTGATGGAAGTGTCTGCCGTCAAGCCATTCGTCAGTCAAATAAGAAGTGACAAGTGATATAATCAAAACGATTGTGGTATAACACACCCCCCTCCCCCCGAAACAGGCTGTAAACCAGTTTATTTTTAGTGTAAAATCAGCTTTTTAACATGTTGTGTATGTGACTTCTAGTGTTCCTGCAGCCAGCCTCAGGTGAACACCCGCCGTACTGCAATCTTTTGCACTTCAGCATTGGCTTCATTTTTCAGGACCAGAGGATGCCGCTTGGTCTAAATCCAAAATTGCATGATTTCCTGTCATGTGATTGGCTGATTAGATATTTCTATTAATGAGCAGTTTAGCAGGTATATATAGTATAAAATGATTGGTGAGTGTGAGTTATGGGTGTATTTTTGGAAATATTCGCACATAAGCTGCAATTTACACACCCTCTTCTACTTGGACTGCTTCTCTTGTTACAGCATTGAACCATTTTCTATACCTGCTTATTCTCTAAGAATTATACCCAGCACATTTTAATGTGCATATTGAACCCACATTTGAGTTAATATACATCAAACAGTTTTTCATGGAAGCAGGTGATGTAGACTAACCACACAAATGAAATATAAAGTTCAAAAGCATGCGTATATTTAAAGTAGTTTGTGGAATTGAATCATACTCATCGTTGGTATTTCCACCTTTGAAGCTCACCCACACTTCCTTTAAAGCTGCTAATTTTAGATTAAGGGGAAATCAACTGCTCATATGTCACTATGAAAGAGCAGGAATGAAACACAACTCTGGGTCCTGTTGCCTTTCATTAGCGTACTTTTTAAATCAAAATATGCAATATTGTTCATGTAAATAATGTATATATTTATAAGGAGTTTAGAAATTCAGGCTGCATTGTTTCTGTGTTAAGTGATCCCTTGGGTGTCACACTGAGGACACTCAGACCTCAGGACAAGAGGTTGATGGAAATATGATGAGATAAAATCAGCTGTGTGTCTGTCATGTACTCCCCTATATGACAGGAAAAACAGTGAAGTCGTGTCCTCTGGCTGCCCACGTGGAAACATTGAAAAGACGACGGTGCCGTAGAAACAGACAGAAAAGAAAGTATGTTTGTTTTCTCTTTTGACTAGATAAATACGACTCATAAGATCCTTTTGTACTCATGAAGAAACTTTCACACTGGCTGACATGTCTGCTTTCCCCAACAGACGTTCATTAAAAAATGAAAGTAGGTGAGGTCATAAGTTAAGCTAACTGTTGTGATAAAAGTCTTATTATTTTCTTAAGTTTTGTCCTTTCAGTTGAATAAGAAGATAATGGTCTGGTTTCCTCTTTATACCTCAACATAAGGTCAGTTTCTGTCTGTGATTTCACTTTCTTCTTCTCCAAACAGATATTTACTTGTTTGGCTTTCTTCTTCTTTAGTGAAAAGGGAAACTTTAAGGGTGTCACTTTATAATCTGTAACAGGCAGAGTCAAAGTCTGATAGACATGCAGACTGGAGGTTTGCTTTCTCAGCTGGCATATTACACATTGTGAATTTCCAGTACGTGAAAGGAGGGGGGGTCCCTGCTGCATCTCTGCTTCTTCCCCCACCTCCACGTGTACTTTCAGCCTTTTCCCTTTAACTACCGACTTCTTCAGTGTGTTTCCTCTTGAACACGTTCACAGGAATGTGATGTACTTAACATTGGTACACTAAATGAGTGGGAGAAAAGGGTCCAGCACAGCCAGTGAGCTCTGAAAGCACCATCCTCAGTGATGGACTAAAGGGTGGAGGGAGAGGAGAGGGGAAAGGTACTGAGAATGGATGGGGAGGCACCTCGTCTTCTCAGAAACAAATCACTATGACTTAGTTATCCGTTTACCACAAGCAGACATTGCGTGCATTTTGATTCTGGGCCAGACTACAGGCGCCATCTGAGATATGTAACGGGGATAGAGTGCTGGATCTCAGTCATTTAGAGGAAAGGGGTCTGTGATAAAATCCCCTACAGTGACACTCCCTTAACTGTCAAACAGAAATCCAACTCATTTCATGATCTGAACAGTCATAATGCTCAGTGATTTCACAGGTGGCTTGATAAGAAACGAGTTAAGGTGTCAATAGACAAATTACTTTTAATGACAATATGACTATTACGTAATTATATGCTCTCATACAAAGCTGTCAAAAGTCTATTTTATCCCAAATTTAAGAGCAGAATCCAAATCCAAACTGTTTACACCACAAACAATACAGATTTCATCACAGATCTGAAAAGACTGCAGTAAATTTGGTACACTCATTAAGAATCCCTAGATAATAAAATCCTAATGAGTTTGGATTAGCGATGGCTACCCTGGGGCCACACGTGGCCCGCCTCCTCATCTAATGTGACCCATGAGTCAGTTTCAGATGTAAAGAAAAATTGTAAACATGAAGAAAACATGACTGAAACTACCATGCGTAAATTAGAATAGAAACTTCCATTATTTCTATGTGGTCTTCGATAATGATGTATGTTTTGTGCCTTGTAAGAAATTAGTAAATACTATGGGCTGACTTTGTTCATTTAAAATTCTTCACATGAACTAGAATTACTCAAATGTCTTTAAAAAGAAGAAATATAAGTAAAATATACTAATAAATAATAAATTTGTTGAATAGTAACTTCAATTGGCATCAATTCTATGATGAACTCATTAAATCAAGGATTTTTATTTGCTACAGTGATAGTGTAATAAATTCTTGTGGATACTGCATATTTACCCCTTTTTTGGTAATTTTAATTTTCTTATTGAGAATATCCTATGATTTGTAACAACCAGGCCCTTTGCAGAGGCAATAAACTTTATGTGGCCATCCCTGGTTTTGATTATATATATATAACTTGGCATTAGTTCATACAGGAGACGGTAGTAATGTGCCCAGCCATGATCAACTGACAGCCAGCTGATCCTGATTATCGCCTCCCAGCTCCCACAGGCGATTACAGCGCTTTCTCTAAACACAGCAGTGTATTTAAATATGATATACTTCTCACTAATCCCTGCTTGCATTGATGTTGATGCACCATTGCAGCTGCCACTGGCAAAGCTTAACCTCCTCCACCCCAGCCTCCTCCTTTATAGCATCAAGCTTGTGTCACCCTCATTCAGACACATGCTACTATGTATTAATTGCCTTTGAACTAATTTTATGGTGTTTAGTAAGCATTGTCATAGATATATATCTATCCCTATGGCAGTTTCTAGCATGCACTCCCTGGGAAGTCAAAGCATGCTCTTTGACTAACTCAGGGATGATCTTTTGAGCAGAGCCTTTGCTTCCAAGTGAATCTGTACATCCATTTTGCAGTAAAATGGCAAAATGTATAACAAGTGTTCCTGACTGAAATGAAAATTTTTTGGCATTTCCTCTTGGCTGCAAGAGGTTCACATTTGCAAGTCAAGTGAAAATTTCTTTGTCTTAGATCACAGTTTACCTTGGGAGGCTTTACAACAGAAGTACAGGAGAATACCATGCAACACAACAACCTCATAACAATTACAGATACATCACGGTGCAAAGATAACCATGGAAAATGGTCTTTCACATTAAAAGATAAAAGATGGATGAAGTTGTCATGTTTGAATGTTGAATAATGCCTTAACCCTGTCAGGCATGATTGTCAAAAAAAATCTACGCCTTGCCATTCTTCTTATTTTGAGATCATTTTTGCCTTACATGGACAGATTCAATAGCTGGCTGACAGGATATGTGGAGAGAGAGGAGAGGGTGTGACATGCACCGAAGACCTCAGCTGGAATCAGAATGGCAATCCTGTGGGCAAGTGGTATGTACAGTAACTATGGAATGTCCAAAACACTTACCATCATTTAACGGATCAAGGGAACTAAACTAACTAAACAGGTTTAAACAAATAAAGAAAATGTTTGGTCCCATCAACAGCCCATAATATGAAAAGATTCTGAGAATCTGGAGAAATTTCTACACATAAGAAGCAAGGCTAAAAACAACTTTGAATGCCTGTGACCTTTAATCCCTCAGGTGGCACTGCATTTAAAAATGCATCATTCTGTGATGGATATTACAATGTGGGCTAGGGTATATTTCCAAAAACTATTGTCAATTAATACAGTATGTTGCTGCATCTACATCTGAAATGTAGAAAGGATAAGCACTCAGCAAAGAAGTCCCTAAGCCCAGTTAAATCCTTACCATTTGCCTCAACAAGTCAAACATGCCAAAAGAGAGGGGAGCCCCCCTTTGTTGGTGTTTCATCCAGTTAGTCCCCCGACACCTCAAAAGGGCTTAACAGTGATCTCTAGCATCCCAGAGCCACCACTCTGCATGTCTACCTCCCTGTTCTACAAACCCTACTATGACTCCAACTATAACTATTCCTATGACCAACATGAAACTGCAAAAGTTGCACAAGAGATATTGAGGTGCGAGAGAGCTTAGCAAGAGAGTGGGGGAGGCAGAGCTAGGGCGAGGTGCCCTGGGGCTTGCACTCACCCTCAACTACAAATGGGGGTTAAGACTGTATGCAAAGTGAAAGCCATATACATCAAAAACGTCTAGAAACACTGCCAACGTCTTTGTGGTGAAGCTCATCTGAGATGGACTGACCTGTGGTAGAGAAGTGAGCTGTGGTCTGAAAAGTCAACATTTCAAACAGTTTTTGGAAACAATTACTTTTGAGTCCGTTGAGCTGAAGAATAAAACATCCATCCAGTTTGCTGTCAGTGCGAAGTTCAAAAGCAAACATCTGTGATGGTGTGGGAGGTGTATTAGTGCCCATGGCATGAGTAACTTGCACATCTGTGAAGGCACCATTAATTCTGAGAGGTTTATACAGGTTCTGGAGAAATGTACGTTTCCATCCAGATTTGATCTTTTCAGGGGTGCTTATTTCAGCACCACAATGCTAATTAACATTATGCAGAGTAAAAGAGTGCATATACTAGACTGGCCTGCATGCAGTCCTGACCTGTCTCCCATCAAAAATGTATGGTTTATTGTGAAGTACAATGACAGAACCCCTATGTTAGGAAAATTAAGGTATTCCCCTGTCAATGTTTCAATGATAAGTCTTCAGTTCCTATATGCTTTAAGACTGCTGTCACAAAAAAAGGTGGTGTAACTGAGTGGTAAACATGCTACTGTCCCAACTTTTTTGAGCATCAATTTCAGAATGCCTGCAACATTTAACACCTTTTCTTTCAGTAGAATGCAGGTTCGCAAGGATTCTACTGTTTGTAATTAACGTTTACACAATGTCCAAGTTTTTGGAATTGAGGTCTGTTAAACTGAAGACTTAGCTGATATGTGTTGTACCTTGCTTTGAGGAACAAGGATGTAAGCACTTAGCTAAAAGCATTATTGTCTTGTTTATGGATACTGTTTTCCCATGATGCATTGTACTGAGGAAACGGAGTTGCACATAGACTGCAGAAAAAAACTGGCTGAAGCTGAGTGATGTCTGTCATTTGGTTACTGAAGGGGGCTCTTGAGGCCAATCTGCAGCAGCTGCTATATTGATAACACTGTCTGTAACTTTAGATCTGCCTGGTAGCAAAGAGAAGGAGCTGAGGTCAGCCTTAAGCTCCCTGACAGACAGCTACAATATACTTGCATGCA
Organism: Cheilinus undulatus; assembly: GCF_018320785.1. Lineage (NCBI taxonomy): Eukaryota > Metazoa > Chordata > Actinopteri > Labriformes > Labridae > Cheilinus > Cheilinus undulatus. Next base: position 41,284,549 of record NC_054865.1, on the reverse strand, counting down.
GTCATATCATGCTCTTTAAGCTTTTGATAAACTGTGTGAATGAGACAACCAGAGATGCATTTGACATGTAGTCACCAGTTAACATGGTCACTTGTCAAACCATAACACTGGGCTTTGATAGATCTTGTTGTTTTTATTGTCCATGTAAGTCAGCAGTTGTTCGCTGAATTTCTACTTATTTCCCTCTGGGTGAATGTGTCTGTATGATGTCATCTTGAGCATGTGACCCATTCCTGAGGTAGGCTACTTTGCTTAGCATATTTAGCAAACATGTCAAGTCAGACATCTTCTTGCCTGGGAAACTTTTCTTTTCCATAAACAGGACAGGCTGAGTAGGCCACATCTCCATTGACAAAGTAGTCAGTCCAATGTATGTAAACATTACTGACACTAACAGCTAGTATTGCTAATGCTAACAGCACAGCTTACGAGCTACGCGTGTCCTGCTGTATTTGTGTACTAGGGAAGGTTGAGACAGCGCACAGAGGAAAATGTCAGCATCAGGTTTGCTTTACTCAGGCTTCATTTTTCAACCACAGAACCACTTGGAAATAACTAAAATAAATAGTTGGCATGTTTAGACCCAGAAAGATCTTAAGGAAAACATTGAATTATCTGAATTAAGATTGTTCATTTTGTCTATAATTGGACGGGGCCATTCTCACAGACTGTTCATCTGGGACACATATCTCAGAAAGGAAGTGCTGTAATTTCCTGGTACAACATATTTCCATTTTTTTTTTAAATGAAACTTTATTCATAAACAAAGTCTGGCAGTTACATTCATGACAAAACTGCATTGTAAACATTACAGACTAAGCATCATGTCATGAATAAAAGATAGAAATATCTGTAATCTAATCCAGGATTTGATTATGTATAGATCTGTTTTAGAAGTAGTAACGTGAACTGTGGCTTGCTTAAGCTCCTTTAGATTTAGCTAAAGCTAACATAGCTACAGTAGCTACCTAATTAACGTTAGTAACTAAGCCAAAGTCTAAGTTAGCTTAACTGACATGAGATTTAGCAAATATAGCTAAAGCTAACCTTGTTACATAGATTAACGATACTTGCGTAACTTACATAGCTGCTATGTGAGCTTAGTTTTAGCCATGTTAACTATTTGGCTATGTTAGCTACGTAGCTTTAACAGCTAACAGAGGTATGTAAGTTATCCCGGCTGTGTTGCAATGTTTCCATGGAGGTCAAGCTTTTATCCTGTAAGCAGACTGTAACCCTAAACGGAAGTTTAATCCGTTTTTATGCAAAAAGGGGAGCAATGACTTGCCTGTTTACTTGTCAATAAAAGTCCATAATATAGATGGCAGTCAGAACTAAAAATCTGAGGCACTCTGATATAATAAAAATCCTTTATTAAACAGGGATATCTACGCGTTTTGACTCCAAGACACGTGCAGACATCCCTGTTCAATAAAGGATTTTTATTATATCAGAGTGCTCCCCTTTTTGCATAAGATTTTTTCGTCCATTCCTGAAGAGCACCTGATCCTGATGACACAATGTTGGATACTTTGACCCCATGTAGCACTCACCCACCCCTTTTTTCTACGTTTAATCTGTTTTTTATTCTGAAAGTTTTAGTGTGTATTTCCGTTCTGAGATATACGGCATCTCAGATGAACAGTCAAGAGTGTGGCCATCAGAGATAAACAGTCTGCAGCAAGACGGTTTTGTATATTTGTGAGGATTATCTCACAGCTATTCTCCAAAGTTAATGTTTTTCGGATGTAAGAGACTGCAGTCACTGTTATTTTTTATCAGTTGGCTTCATGAATTATTATAGCATATGTCAAGACAATATATTTTCACAGTAAGGCCAAGATAGAGAGGTTAGTCTTGAATGAAGAGCACAGCTGGGATCTTAATTCTAAAGGTATAGTAAAAAACCAGTCATCTTTCTTTATCCGTCAAATAGGCAAGGTTTTAATGATTCAAGCAAATGTATCTCAGATTTAAATGTCATTAAAAGTTGATTTATTTAGTGTCTAAATTGCTGTCACATTGGATAATGCCCATTATGCTTATATGATAATTAGCTTAAATAAATGTCATTGAATATAACTTTATAGTCTTTCAATGTATTTCAAGAGGATACAGTTCTGTTTTTCACCTGCAAGATCCTATATTTAACCTATTTTCCTGTTAAGTCTCTGACACATCTTTTTAAACATAATTAGTTTAAGGTTCATGGTGTGAAACTGTCATCATCCTCACAGTTTGACATAACTGCATAAAACCTGTTTGAATTCCAAAAATGAATATATGTTCTCTGCTGTAGGCAGCATTTACATGAGATAAAAAGGCATCTAACTGCAAATTTGTTGCGTGATTTTCTTTTTCTATTTAACAGTCATTCAGTTAGAAGGGGATTTCGCATGAGTCACGCGAGTGTATAAAAGACATGAAAAGTCACTGTTTGGTTTACAGTTCAATGAGGAGAGAGTGAGAGCCCCATGCAGAGGGGTGAAGAGAGGACAGAGGAGAAAAAGAGAGAGAGGCTCAGCAGAGAAGAAGAGGCGAACCAGCTGCTGAAGGAGGAAGTGCTGCAGTCTTACAGAGGAACCAGGTCAGTGACAACCTAACAACCAATACAACAAACAGACTTCTACTTCCTGGCATCGCAGCTTAGATTTAATCTTGATTCTGAACAAGAGCTGGCATGTAGCAGCACCTGATACATCCTGTTTGAGGTGTATGGATCGCGATAATAGAAAGAGAAGTGAAATGTTGATACAGCTGAAGTTTTTCCTTCAAGTAAACACCTGATCAGTCTAACAGAACCTCCAGAAACCACACAAATGAATCTAGGATTGATTTGCTGCATTGTAAAGCATGTTCCTTTGCCATAAAGTGTGTATAGAACCTTAAAGTAATAAGTAGTTTGAGTAGAATTGGCCCAAAGTATGTAGAATACTGCATTTTTAATGTTCATAAATTATTCAATTCTGTAAGCAAGTACAATATATAAATTGAATTGGCATTTTAAAATAAAGTCCAATCAGAATAGATCTGATTTTGTTTTATGATCATAAAAATAGATCAAGTTTGATTGCAGTTTAGTTTCAAATCCCTTGTAGAAATCTTTGTGGGCAAATCTTTAGCAATAGCTACACCAACTATATTTACAGAGCACATGTCATAGCTGAGCTCAATGTGCTTTACATTGAGGGTAAAAACGGGAGCACAAAAATAAAGAACAAGATGCAGTAATCAATTCAATAATGTGCATCCACACATTAGAGACGCCACAAAGCATACAACTCAAAAAGTATGAAGAAAATCTAATAAAACAGAGCAGTTTAAGTGAATAGACATAGTTTATTATTTTGCTCTAAAGAAGACTGTAACCAAGGTTACCCCAAACTACCAATCTGCAGCTCTCTCTTTTTGTAGTAAGTACATGTGAATGAATCTCTAATATTTAAGTGTATAATTGATATCTGTCGCCCCCTGCAGGACATCCTCTGAAGCTTAAAGGTAAGCACGTGGATGATGAAGCAGCCTCCAGGTCCAGTCCCATGGTGATGTTAATGCTAATCGTGATAGGGGTTGTTCATTGTAAGACGCCTAACATGTTAGCATTAGCTTCACTGTGGGAAATCTCACTTAAACAGTCAAACCAAGGCCATCAGTGCCTCATCTGACACTGAAATCATCGTGCAACTGCAGGAATATGAGTTAAAAGTGGAGGAACATGAAGACTGTGCCACTGCTGTCAGATCAGCTGTCTTTCTGTGAATATGCTGCACATTTCAGATCTGTAGCATATCTTCATTTTTTTCTGCCATCATGCATTTGAGTTGTTTTTAGCACAGCCCATGTAAAGGATGAGATTTTTTTTATCAAGCATGCAGCATTCGGCTCTTTAGACCTTTTCTTTATTAATTCAGTTTTTTATCAAAGCTTTGTTTGTCATGAATTTGATCCCTCAGCATTTAAAACAGCAGCCTGACTCTGCAGTATTACCTTAAACCACAGAGCAGTAGAGAGGAATAGTTTGATATTCTATATGAGAGATCTTGTTTGTGTAACTGTGCTCTGTATGTGCATAATGACAGTGAATCCAGTCACTGATGATTTTTAATTTTTTAGAAACACTGAAAGATTGGGTGTCAGAAAAATTCTCACACTTCAGAAGATGAATAAACCATTGACAAGCACATGAAAATACATTCATTATCACATGGATAATTTAAGACCCATCTTGAAGAATGCATTAGAATAAATCTGAACTCTGATCACTTTTATATATTTATTCTTTTCTACCTATGTTTGTAAAAGTAACCATGCTCTGTCACTTGATATGTTTATTTGTATAAACCTTTAACACATAGCAGAATAGCACCTTTGTCAAGTTCAGTATCAACATCCATTCTCATTTAATATTTAGTATGTGCTGCATTTAAATTCAATAGTGATTTTTTAAATAAAGATTAGTGTTTCAAACTACATTGTATATTATTATTTGCCTTCTTTGGGGTTTGTTTAATGTGCCTACTGTGGATTTCTTTTTGGGAAATTGCAACAGAGAGAGAAAATAGAGACAATTATAGAGACAACATCAAAATCTCAATCTCATTAGTAAAAAATCCTCTGTCTGGTTCTGAAAATAGATAAATCAACTTCATTATTAGACCCAGTACATGAGGACACGTGTTCTGTGGTGAAATCACCTTTGCATGTTTGTGTATTTGCCTTAAAAAAGCAACCCATGGACAGATTTGTGTTGTTTCCTTATGTGCAACACATAAAGGACTCGATCTCTATTGATCAATATGAGCTTTATTTCTACAATACCAATTCAATCGTGACATAACAAACAGGTGCATCCTAAAAATTTAGAATATAATAAAAAAGTTCATTTTCTCCCCTACATTTAATTCAAGAAGTAAAACTTCCATGTATTCTAGATTCATCAGTACAAAGTGAAATATTTCATGCCTTTTTGTTTTAACCTTAATGATTATAGTTTAAAGCTCATTATTATAATAAAATCTGCTATCTCAAAATATTAGAATACCACAAAACACCATCTATAAAAAGGGATTTATAATACAGAAATGTTGAGAACTTCTGGAAAATTATCTTCATTTATGCAATCAGTACCTGGGTTCCTTTTACGCAAATTACTGCATCTATGTGACCTGGCATGATGCCATCAGTCCGTGGCACTGTTCGGGTGTTATGTTGTCTAAGTTGCTCTTGTTGTATTAAAGAGTCTGCTGTCCATCATCTTCCTCTTGACATTTTCCTCAGAGATTCTCTACAGGGTTCAGGTCGGACCAGTTGGATGGCCAATCAAACACCAGTAACAGCATGGTAAGCAAACCAGTTTCTGGTAGTTTTGGCTTCACTGTGGGCAGGTACTAAGTCATGCTGGAAAAGAAATGAGTATCTCCATAAAGTTTCTCATAAGATTTGAGCATGAAGTGCTCTAAGATCTGCTGATGGATGCATGACAGCGTTGATTCTGGACTTGATAAAGCACAGTGGACCAACAGCAACAGATGACATGGCCCCTAAAACCATCACTGACTGTGAAAACCTGACACTGGATTCATAACACCTTGGATTCTTTGCCTCTCAGATCTTCCTCAAGACCCTGGGACTTTGATTTCCAAATGAAAATCAAAATTGCCTTTCACCTGAAAACAGGACTTTGGGCCACTGAGCAACAGTCCAGTTCTTTTTCTCCTTAGCTGAGACGCTTATAACATTGTCTGTGGTTCAGGAGTGGCTTGCCACTAAGAACACGACACTTGTAGCCCATTTCCTGGACCAGTCTGTGTGTGGTGGGTATTGATCCACTGACTTCAGCCTATATATTCTATTTTGTTTTTTAGATGCACCTGTATTAGCCCAAGACACTTTACAAAGAGGGCATGTATCAACCATATTCAATATATAATTTACAAAGGACCCAACATTAATCCACCATGAGCTCAGCACTAAACAACATCTAGTAAGGGTACGGTGGTAAGGGAAAGCCTTCTTTTACCCAGCAGAAACCTGGAGTAGAAGCACACTCATGTTCAACAACCATCTGCTGAAGCTGCATTAGGAATGTGGGGGGATAGAGGGAGAGTCAGTGAGAAACATGGAGTAGAGACAAAAAAGAGGGCAACAACAATGAACATAAATATGTGGCTGCCCTGGCCATAAATCCATCTTAATCTTCTTTTCCTCTACAGTGCCAGTCATAATGGTACCTTATATGTGTATTTAACACTAATAACCATGCGTGATGGTAGACTGATCATTTTAACATTAGCAACCAAGATGATACTGAAATGTAGAGTTCTCATATATCTAAAAGTTATTCCAGAAACACCAACAGTCAGGCTGGTATAGTTTTGTTTTTAACTTCTCGACATTTCTCCAGCGCTCTCTGTGAAGTCCATGTCACCAGACTGGGGTTTTTTTTAATGATTAATACATTTGAAAATATATTTCCCTCACTTTGAACACAAGCAGCACTGACATTTCAGCTGTCATCTGTTGCTGCTCTAGTCTTGTGACAGAAGCCCCTCGTGTAATCTTTTAAACCACTTTGTCATTAGTTCAGATTCCCTAAAAATGAGCGGATTAAAGTCTAGGCTCCTTAAATGAAGAATATACAGGATTTTAAAGAAAATCCACCCCTCTGTCTAACACAGGATTCTAATGCTGATCAATGTTGGGATAAACATCACAGAATCACAGCTTGTCCCTGTGTTTCTATCCATCACATCAATGCCAGTGACTTAAATATTTAGCATCTTCTTCTTCTCTGTTCTTTGAAATAGCGGGACAACATTTTCCCAACTTAAATTGTCTTGTTTTTTTTTTTTTATTCTACACGGAAGAAGCTGATCAATTTAACCCTCAAATGATCATGTGCATGGCTCAATCCCATCGGTTTTTGAGTTTTGATCTAAGGACATTTGAAAGCAACTGGTTAACTGACCTGAGTGGTTGGGCTAGAGAGTGATAATGCAGGAGATCAACAAGATACGATGGTGCCAGTCCATTTAAAACATTTACAACAGTCAATAAAATCTTAAGCTGATGAAGAGAAGCCAGGAGAGGTGTTATATTCTTGTCAAGTATTTAAAGGGATGTTTTGGGATATTTGAAGTTGGGTTGTATGAGGTACTTGGCTATAGTAGTGGCATTAGCCTCCAGAGGTTTCTGTGAAAGTTGACCCTGTGATTATTCAGAACTCAGAAAGATCTGTGGCATAATGGCTGTAGATGGGAATGTTTTATCCACATAGTTTAACGAGTTTTATGAAAAAAATGGGCCAAGAAAATATATTGGCTGGCCCGTGTGCCATGTCGAAAATGTACAAAGTGATTTATTCCACCCCCCACCCCCCCCCCCCCAAAAAAAACCTTCGTAATTTACGATGCAGCTTTCGCCATTTTATCCATTTCCACTTCTGTGCACTGATCCTCTGATCGGCTGTGTGGGTCTGCGGGTTTCTACAGGGATAATAACACCACAACAAGCTAAAACAAAGATAATATGAGCGATTTCGATTTGAGTTACCTGGTGCTGTAGGTGTGGAAAATTCAAACTCATGTTTGGGATCTCTCCTGCTTTAAACTTTCAAATGAAGTTTCTCTGCTCTCGTTCAGGCCGCTTACTCTCCATCTGTACAAGTTCTTTGGTGTACTCCAGTTCATACAGTCATGGATGAAAGTTTTGGCATCCCTGGAATTTTTCCAGAAAATACACCATTTCTCTTAGAAATTGTTGCAATTACAAATGTTTTTGATTTGTCCATTTTCGAGTTTTGTGTAAAGTTATGTCAGTTTTGGCCTTTTTCTTGTTTTTTTGTGTTGCTCCAATGCACATAAATGAAATAAACACGTGTATACCAAAAACATTTGCGATTGCAAAAAATTTCTGGGAGAAATGGTGTATTTTCTGGAATAATTCCAGGGTTGCCAATACTTTCTTCCATGACTGTACAAATATCTAACCTTGCATAGCAGATGGATACGCCCATTTCCTTGTTTTTCACTGGCGAATCCATCTTGTTAAGCTCCCATCTGAAACATTTGGGCCCTGTAAGAAAGTGACAGGACCAATCAGCATCGAGGGGCAGTACTTTCGGGCGCGGCGGAGTCGTGACGTAGGCAAGCAGAAACAAGAGGCCGTCGCAGTCATGGTGGAAGACGTTATCATGGATGCTGCAATAGCGTCAGTTTATCAGAACTTGACGACATTTCTTCATTAAAAGAAGAACAAAGACCAGCAGTGAGATGTTTTCTTTTCAAAAATGATAAAAGTCGCATACAGACATGTCTATACTTGCCATAATTCGCGTTATTCCTCGGTAGCTGCGCAAACGCACCTCAATTGTGGCTACGTCCCATGTTTTGTTGCTCTGATTTGCCTGTAAAGATGTGACAGACAGAGCGTTCATCCAATCACACGCCGAGTTTTTTTCAAATCCTCTGCCTTTTCCCAAACGTTTAGTATTGAAGGTTTCCCATCCATCTGGCGTGTTAGGTTAACAAATATCCTGTCTGCAGTAAACGTCACATCATAGTCTCTCAAGTTGAAATTGCTCATAATATATTTGTTCTAGCTTGCTGTGGTGTTATTATCCCTGTAGAAACCCGCAGACCCACACAGCTGATCAGAGGATAACAGTGCAAGGTGGAAGGAGACAAAATGGCGAAAGCTGCATCGTAAATTAGTGCCTGACACAGGGTTTGTTTGGGGGGGGGGGGGTGACATGAAGTGCGTACAGCGTACAGGCAAGCCAATATATTTTCTTGTCCTATTTTTACGTAAAACTCGTTAAACTACACGGATCCCATCTACAGCCATTATGCCACGGATCTCTCTGAGCTCATAACGACTACAGGATCAACTTTCAGAGAAATCACTGGACGCTAATGCCGCTATTACAGCCAAGTACCTCATACGACCCAACTTCAAAAATCCCAAAATATCCCTTTAAGTTACAAAGGCATGGATTTCTTTCTCAAAGTCACTTTCACAGATGTAAGATTTCACTTTTTCTAAAAGTCTGAGCTGGAAAAAGCCAGTTTTAACCACAGAGAGTATCTGCTTATCAAGTTTAAACACACTATCAAAAATAGCATCAAGATTTTCAGCAGATATGCAGTTATGAGCTGCCAAGGGGCAAGGTATAGTACAAGAATTTGTTTTATTCTCATTTAGATTTAGAAAATTGAAGTCCATCCAAATTTGAATATTATTGAGGCAATTGGCTGATCACAATGAATTTTCACTATAACTTTTAGATAGATTTGAATAGCATCTGCAAAACAATGAAAAGGGAGACTGTTTTTTCTGGACTGAGCCCAAAGGCAACAAATACGGTAAAAAGAGGACAGTTCCCAAAGGGGAGCCTTGTGGGACCCCATGGGTAAGGGGAGTTGTGTCTGAGGAATACTCTAGCTAGATCCAGAATGTTCTATTGGTTTGATGGGACTCAGACCATCTGAGGGTGCTGCCCTGTATGCCCACAGTGCTCTAACCGTGATAAAAGAATCATCGTTGGGGCTTTTCAACTGAGACTTTGGCCATGCCAATCCAAATCAAGCTGTGCTGTACTACTTTTTTTTTTTTTTTTTGCACTGAGTCATCGATATTTCCAGCGATTTGTTCAATTTATGGAATGTTTTCAGAAGTTTATGATGTGCATGGGCGTCCAGAACATTCAACGTCCTGGACTTCCTCTCTGCCTCCACAAAATCTTTTGTGCCATCCAAACACATGAGCATGTGACATGCAGTGTCCCCAACACCTCAGTAAATGTACATAAAGACCAAGCTGTTGTTTTGTTCAATTTCACCAAAAAATTCAAGTTAAGTCAACTTTTACAGGAATCATTTTCTGATGCGTTAAGCCTGGTACACTTTGTGATTCTGGACTGTTCCGGATGAAAGATGACCAATCGTGGGGATATCTTTGGTGATTGCTCTTAAATTGTGGTTCTACGTCGCACTGTGACACACACACACACACACACACACCCACAAGGAAGGGAAAGGAAATAGTTTTCATGCGAATAAACTGATGATGTTATCAATCATTAGCTCACAGATTCTGTTTTTGTGAAGTAAATCTAAAAGGAAGAGTTGATGGTGTTTTTACATTTTAGAAATGTCTAAAAGGTATTCAGAGGAGAAAGCCTCTATCATGATCAACAAAGAAATAACGCCTTTTACTGATCTTGATCTCTATCTTGAAGTGAATAAAAAACTCCATGAGGGAGGGATAAAAATGTGCCAACCAGCCCCGCTCTCCCCTCCACGTGAGCCTGTGTCTGGGCGGACCGGTCAGTCAGCTGATCACTCAAATACTCCACACACTCTCTGTCCTCAATACACGCATTCCGTCATACGACTGATTTTCTAGCCAATTACGCACAATGTGGAAAATTTCATACTACTGCAGGGGGGAGACTCGGAACTTGTTAGGATTTCACTCAGGGGGGATGCGTCCTGTGCGCGCACCTGGAGCCGCAGGAGACATGCAGAGGAGACGCGTTTCTGGCTGTTTTCACTCTGGTTTATGATACCGAGAAATACCGGGAGAGCTGACATTTATTTCTGTGATGGGGAGAACCACATGGAGCTGCGGTGCCGTGATCCTGCTGGCCGTCATTAGCTCGTGTCGCGCCGTCACTCTGGAGTCCATCCACTGGAGCAGCTCCAACACGAAGTGAGTGCATGAACATTTTTGGATGGATGAAACTTTACGCAGCTGCTCTGTCCTTTTACGCACAGACTGGGTTGTAAGGGGAGATTTATGACGCTACAAGTTTCGTTAGATGGGCAAGAAATCCAGTTGCTTTATACCATTGTTGCAGCCTCTGTTTTCGTAATCGGTTTTCTACTGCGTATTTTCCTATGAATCCTTTATTTTTATGTCAAAATATTGAGTAAAATCATCCATCAAACAGTTCTTTGTTTGAATAAACGTTTCAGCCCTTCAAAATATTCACTCTGTTATTTAATATAACGGTAATCAATAAAACTTTACCAAAAAGACAACAGAATGAAGGGAATTTCATTTTTACAGTTTTGGATATTATGCAGGCTAAAGGGGTAATGAGCCATCCAGAACCTTTAGTCAGGTTTTCTAGATCAGCTAATTGATTTATCCTGCTCTATTATTGAATATCTACAGGTTTGCCTTGTTCCTTGTAACAAAAGTATCACTTTAAACTCATCATATTAGGCTTTTTGGACTTGGAATGATCATATATTTTAACTACAGTTAGTTTAAGTGAGATTGCATGCACCTTTTATGTTTGTCTTTATTTTATTCCTCTTTAGAATAAAGCTTTCTACCTAAGTGTGTGTTTTTTTTTTTTGTTAGTATGCATTGCCCATTTCTCCTTGACTAATCTTTTAATTCTCTTGTCTCTAACACACAGGTTTAGTCCAGGTAAAGGTTTGGTTCTATATCCTCAAATTGGGGACAAGATGGACATTGTGTGTCCCCGGGCGGATGCATCCTTGGGGGTGAAGGAGGAGTTTTACAGAGTCTACTTGGTTTCCCGCAGTCAAATGGAGAGCTGCACCATCTACAAGACCGACACACCTCTGCTAAACTGTGACAAACCCAACCGTGACGTAAAGTTCACATTCAAGTTCCAGGAGTTCAGTCCCAACCTGTGGGGTCTGGAGTTCCTCAAGGGGAGGGACTATTACATCACCTGTGAGTCACTGCGTGCAACGTCACCTCTCAGAAGTGTCACCTGTGTGCATGTGTGATGTGCAACACTTGAAAGAGCAGAGAGGCATGCTGCAGGTTCCTACAGGTGGAATCAATTCTGCATCTTTTATTCCTCCTCCGAAGCCTTCGTCATCCTCCCCTCCCTCTCAATTTGTCAGTTTGCGTGAGAATCACCAAAATGTGGCCTCGTTATCGGGCCGCTGTCGCTTGAACCGGCATCTTAGTGGCAAGTGATGCATGAGATGGAGAGCAAGTCTGACCATGTAGCCTCATCCACCTCGCCGCACTCTGACAGCACACTTCGCTCTGGCAGGCCACTGTGATTCCAAGGGCTTACATGCCCCAAATCACACAAGGCTTTTACAGCATCAGGCAGATTTGAAGGGAGCTTTCATGGCAACGTGGCTTGTGGCCTGTGAGATGTTGTTATCTGACCTAAATGCTGCTAACAAGTCTGTGTGTATGTGTATGTGGTGGTGCTGTGTGTGTGTGGGAGGCGCTGGGGTGAACCAGAGTTCTTCCCTTGTGTTTGTGTAGATATATAGGGTGAGTTTTAGTAATTGCTATGAAACTGTAAGATATAAACTTATTTTTGAAATTATCTCTGCTGCTTATTTTGCATTCAAAGCTGAACTGATGAGTCTTTTGATACTTTTTTCCCCCATAAAAATGAGTTAAAACTATCTGGTAAGAGCTCCTTATTTATGAGGATCTGCGTTTATGTGACAGAAAACCACACAACTTTAAATTTTAAAAGAGAAAACAAGCAACAGGAGAAAAACTGTAAACCTTCCTGAATGCTTTTAACATTATAGACAAAAATAACCAACTGTCTATCATTTGGTGCAAGATAAAATGCACCCTCTTTGTGTTTTAAGCGTGTGATTATCCAAATACTGTATGAAACACTACACAAAGTGTTATTTATGTCTGCATTTTCTTGCCTATATGATGCAATATTCAGCAACCTTTTAAAGAGCCTGCAAAAAAAAAACATAATGGAAATATGCATTTCTTCATCTTTTTGTATTATGATTGCAAAAAATGCACTAAAGGTCAACTTTAATGTTTTTCCTCTTCTTCTATTTGTATTTCAGCGACCTCGTCTGGTTCTCTGCAAGGTCTGGGCAACACCAACGGAGGGGTGTGCAAAACCAAATCCATGAAGCTGGTGCTGAGAGTCGGCCAGAGTGAGTGCACCATGTGTGAATGTGATGAAAACAGAGACGTGGCAAAAAATGCTTGAAGAAATAAAGTGTCATTCTGTCCGTTTTAATGCAATAATATCACCTCCTGACTAGAAATGACTAAGTGGTCAGATAATCCTGATCATCTGTTCTTTCTCTTGGAGGGAGATTGCCTCGTGAATTATCTCAAATCCTGAATTCAAACCGCTGGCAGCTTAAGGCCGTCAGTATTATCCTGCATGCGATCACTGAGACTGGCAGCAGCAGTCAATAATCTTTTACTGTTTTAACATCAGAATAGCCTTTTTTTATCATGTGTGCTCCCATTATATGTATTAAAATCTAATAAAATAAAAGCCTTGAGCATATTCAACAACATCCCTTTAAATTTCCTGAGGATAAATCAGTTTCATACAATATTCAAGCAGGAACATATCATGTCTTAAACTATCAATAATATTCTAGCTGTGATACTGTGATATAACTGGGTCGGCAACCTTAAATAAACAAGCATTTGTGGCATGCATTTGAATGCTATTGAGCTGCACAGATGCTGTGTTTATTTTTAACCATAAAAGTTAAATCATCCAAAGCCTCCAAATGTAATTTATTGACCACAAAAATGTGAAGTATTATTCATTTGAATTATTCAACAGTTTGAGTAAGAGATGAGAAAACTTGCATCCTGTGTTTTTCTCAACTGATCATAACTGAAATATGGAGCTGTTTTTCCCGCGGTGTTTACAAACACTGCTGATGTAAACAAACCTTTTAACAGCAACAGGAAACATTAATAATTCAGATTTAGTTGTAATCTCTCATTAATCTCTACATATTTTACATTAAGTTGCAGTTTGCAGATTTTCTGTCGTGTCACAGCCCCCCCAGTGTAGATTTGGATTTAGGGATTGTGCCTTTAAAGCTGAAAATCTTATCAAAGTTATTTTGTACATTCAGGCTTAATGTGGTGAACGATGCTAATGCACTGAGGCAAAACGGAAATCTGCAAGACTGAGGCACTAGCGGACTGGCTGGGTTAAACTCTCTGCATTTACATGCATAGTGAAGTTGAGCTGTTATACCTTGATGAGGCGCCCGGCACCTTGTTCCAGAATACAAGCACAGAGGGAGAATGGTGGGGACATGTTGGCCTCTGCAGCAGTCTGCTTCCTTTAACCGAGTCACTGTTAGAGATGCCTGTGATTGCCAGTAACGCCTATCTGCAGACTCCCAGGACCACTGAACTCGGACCCCTAGCAGCGCCACCCTACAAAGTGGATGAACATTGCAATCAAACAAGTTGCTGAGAGTTGCATGCTTGGAAATCCATAATCAGCATAATTAACAATTTATATTAACATTACTACAATTACTTTGCAGTAATTGTCCAGTTTTAGCTTTATGCATGTTTTTTTGTATTGCCGTCTGTTAAATCTTTAAATTATAGTATATTTAGTTAAAGGAATAGAGGATCAGTTGGCTCATGATAGGTTTTTTCCTTACGATTCTTGTAGCTTTCTTTTGGAGAGAAACTAGAAAATATGCAAAAAATGGGACTACTGCAGCTGGTCAAGGTTTAACCATTTGAGACATTTAAGCTGTGTTTCCACCCAGTGGTCTTGATCAGTTTGATTTTACACATTACGCAGTTTACTACTGTATGTTTCGACTGTCAAACGCATGGAAGGGTATTAAAAAGAGTAATCTGTAGCACCCGTCTATTAGGGCAGTGGTTCTCAACTAATGCCTATCAAATGTGATTACTATGGACAACAGAGGTGCAGACCTGCCTGGAGATCATTGTCTAAGAGGGGTTGTAGAGGGAACTAGACTGTACTGTCAGGAACAACAAACTGTTCCAGCTTCTCTCTTAAAAGACTGGCTGCAGAGGGCTTTGTGTGGACATCCTCTATGATATATATGCTATAGCAGTGCTGGACCCATTGCAAAAAGCTCTGGAGCAAGTACAGAAAAATGAAAGAGTATAGTAGCCACAGAGTAATATACGGTTGGCTGTGGAATCGCGAGCAAGATCAGGGTTAACTCTACCAAGCTGTAGCAGACTACACCGAACAAAAGCAGTACATTTGGTGGAAACAGTTCATTATACTGTTTGTACAGCTGGGTAGGTTAGTCCAGTGGGTTAGTTTAAGGGTCTGTCCCCTTCAGAGATCCAGCCTAAAACTCAGTTTTAGGCCAATATTTACAGCTGATAAAAGGGGATTTTTATAGCCAAAACACTGCTGTATATATTGTTAGAAATGTTTATACCATCCGATACAGATTTTTCACTTTTTAAGATACTCATATCATGCAGATAGTGTTCATCACTAGTGAAAGGTGTTGGTTTAAATCTTAATGAGTGCATTTTATTTAATTTTTTCTTCCCACTGGTAAACAAGATATGGAAACCAGTGATATCTGTCAAAGCTACTTTAAAGCATCGGTAACAGTGAGCTCAAACAACAACAACAAAAAAGATTCATGCCGCTTAGGCTAAAATATCCTGATTTCTCCCACTCTGAACAAAAATGTAAAATTCTGCATTCTACTCTTGCCATAATGTAGATAAGCTCCTTTCGTATATCAAATTTTAATAATTAAGAAAATCTTTTTTATAGTTGTTTATGTGCTAAATGTATGCTTTTCTTCTCTATAATCTAAATGAATTAATGCAGTGTCGTTCACATCACTGACTGTGGAAGAAATTGCCTCTTTAAACTGCATCATTTCTGACGTCCACCAGGGGGAGATTCCACTGGTTGCATCAGAAGTTTAATTGTCTAGAAGGTGATGAGAATTTAGCTCCACTCTTAAACTGATCTTGATAAAGAAAGATAAACAAGATGCTAAACTGTTTCCTTGCTGACAAGTAGCCCGGCAGCAGTTCCATTTTTACTCCAGGGAACATTTTTATGATCAGTTTATGGTCAACATCCCCAATTTTGAGTCTCCTTCAACACAGTGTGAGGTTTACTTTTCAAGAATGGAGTCAAAATAAAGTCTGTGCTGGGACAGTGGTTCCCAAAGTGGGGGTAGCATGACACTCAGGGGGCGTTACAGGATACTTTCAAAACACACACACAGACATTTAAAATGATATAGAGTGGTATATTTAATTCATTATTGTGATAATTATCTTTAATTGAGCTCAATGTAAAATAAAACTAAAGTTAATGAGTGAGGTTTGTCCTTTAATGTTTATA
This sequence comes from Cheilinus undulatus, assembly GCF_018320785.1. Classification (NCBI taxonomy): domain Eukaryota; kingdom Metazoa; phylum Chordata; class Actinopteri; order Labriformes; family Labridae; genus Cheilinus; species Cheilinus undulatus. The sequence continues at coordinate 41,268,426 of NC_054865.1, read as the reverse complement.
ATGTGTAAAAAGCTTCTTCATACATAAAATTGCACTTGATGCTTTCTGCAACATCATGTTTTAATCACCTCCTCTGGTGCTGCTATTTTTGGGGTCAAGGGCTAAAATTTGCTCTAGGAAAGCATCACATTTATTATGAAGTCCCGGTCACCACTTTGTTGACAAATGAAGCATCTACAAAAACAAACAATGCTTTTCCCAATGTTTCATAAACCGCTGGTACGTCCAGCATGGCTAAGGCCTGGCCATATTTTACCTGTCTAGGTTTGGTAAAAAGTTTCGGGGTTTAAGTGAATTCTTTATATTTATGTAGGTTCAGAAAGTAAAAATAAAAGTAATAGTTTGCAAGGGAAAAAAAAAGAGAGCCGCAGTCATGACATGAAACATGAACATGACTTTCTGTGGTCTAAGTTGGTCAGAAATTTCTCTTCTTATTCCCATTTCTTACCTATATGACTGTACGGACAAAAATTCTATCAGAAAGAAAGTCAGACTGACAGCAGCAGTATTGCATCAATGATTTTACAGACATCAATATAGTTGAAACAGGGACATTATGACATGCCATTACACCACCTATCCCCACAGGAATGACAAAAAACACCTCTTTAGTGTAAAATTTCAGTGATAATGAATGTCCATTTCCTTTTTTTATATCAGGTCCTTCAGATCCACCTACAACCCTTCAGGAATCCCCCACCAGATTCCCGCCCACAAAGCCCAAGGCCAAAGATCCTTCACAGACAGACGAGGGAACAAAAAGCACAACTGGTATGATAACAATTCTAAAAAAGTATTACCTTGATAATGCACTGAGATTGACTCATTTCACAATTAGGAGGTTTTTGTGATATTTCTTTTACATATTGACACCTTTTATGTTCTCTGACAAAGAGGGACACAATGGATGAGGATTTGGCTTCAAGGACAAAGCTTGTTAGCAGAATTAATTGATAATTGACTTTAGACTCTTGCATGATTTGTCAGAATAAAAAGATTGAATAGAACCAAAAGTACAATGTCTATAAAAAGTATTCACACCTTTGAATGTTTTACCCTTTTATTGATTTTATAAATCAAAGTCAACATAATTTGAACAATAATAATAAATAACAAACAAACAAATAATAATAAAATTGTCTAAGTAAAAACATTTCTACAAAGTAATGTCAATTAAATAAAATTTGTAAGGTAAAATAAGTGATTGCATAAATATTCACCCAGCGCATTGCAGTATAAAGACACCCATGCCCAAAAGGTCCAGTCACTGGTTAAGCTGTATTCCTGGCTACCATTACACCACCAAGACAAAAGAACACACCCAGCAACTCAGAGAAAAGGTTATTGAAAAGGAAGATGGAAACAAAAAAATGTCCAAGGCATACAGCGAAAGCTACACAGCAATGGTTTTTTAAAGACAACAAGGTGAATGTTCTGGAGAGGCCGAGTCAAAGTCAAGACCTCAATCCAAAAGAACATTTGTGGCTGGACATAAAAAGGCGGTTGATTTATAAAATCAGTTAAAAGGTAAAACATGAATTTTTTTGAATACTTTTTTCTCATAGGCATTGTATTATTAAGTGGCACTGATATGTCCATATTATTTTCCATATTTTACATTTTTTTCAATTATATTTTAACCTCAGAATTTTCTTGCATATTTTGTGGCCTTATTGACTTGTAAAAGGCTCACAACCTTTTGAAAATAGATTGTCACAGCTAGCAGTCACAGCCTGATGCAATATAGAAAAATAGCACCTGATGATAGTGTGTCCCCCAAAGTTTGTATCTCTTTTTTCAACTGACAAGCTCAGCCTGTTTTAGTGTCTAACAATGGTTTCTTACACTTATTGTTAGAGGATTGTTTTTGTTTTATACTTATTGCACATTAGAAATAAGAACATAATTGTACTGGAAAATGTCTGTCACTGGTCTAAATTGTACCTATATAAAGTGAGGAAGCCCAAACAGTAATCTTACATTATTATTTTTTTGTTTGTTTGTTTGTTTGTAGAAAAGAGCTTACAGATGTAAAAATTCATACTAAGTGCTTTAAGGGGGATTAAACTGGTAAAAGAAAAAAATCAAACAGCAAAAATGAAAGAAAAAAGAGCTCTGGTTTTGCTCATAGGGTAGGCATGTGTATACAGAGGTTACAGCCCCTGACGCACTGGTTTCAGTTTGAATCCCAATCGTTGTGCATGTGTTTCCCTACTCTCTCCCCGTATTTCCTGTCTCTCTTCAGCTGTCGTGGCCAATAAAGGCAAAAGCCCTCCTTCAAAAAAGAGAAAAAACTACAGCTAGGTAAAATACATGTGATGATTAGCTTCCAGTTGATTTTAGTATATTTGATAGTACACCAACTGCTTTTTATTTGTGTTTATGCATTTAAACAGAACTTGTACCCAAGTCTTCTCTGATAATGACTCGATGGCCCATCCAGGGCCAAAGAGCTCCAGACTTTTGACTGCTAGGATCCTAAAGATTAGAGTGTTTTCTTCTACATCTAGCTGTTAACACGTTCTGATCTGCTCAATCACAGCATAAAGTCTGCATCTTTTCAAATCTCTGTGTCATCTGTCCTCATTTACTCTCATCTTTCTGCTGATCCATTGACAGATTTAGAAAAAGGACAAACAAACCCACAAGGCGGAGGTTTCTCAGACCCAGGACTGTTCATGTGGGTTATCTGCGGCTGTGTGATCCTCCTCTTGGTCATCATAATTGTGGTGGTGGTTGTATGGAGGTACCGTCGCCGTCAGTGTGTCCCGGTCAGCCAGCAGGCCGCTGCTGTGTCCCTCAACACTCTGGCCGTGCCAAAACGGGACAGCATCAGCAGCGACAACAACGGCTCTGACCGCAGTGATGTGGTGTTCCCTCTTCGAGCGTCTGACAGTATGATCTGTCGACATTACGAGCGTGTGAGCAGTGATTACGGGCCCCCTGTGTACATCGTCCAGGAAATTACACCCCAGAGTCCCACCAACATCTACTACAAAGTTTAATGTTTGCTGCAGGCTGCTGCTGAAAACTTTCAGGGACACCCTGATGTTTCTGTGACACAGCTTTTATGTATGCTCTGATGAAAAGACAAAATGAAGCCTGATTTTTGTGTCACACTTCACCATGAGGATAAAATACTTTGAAACTTTTTTCTTGTTTATAAATTGAAGAGACAATCAGAGAGGAAACTGTCATAACATCTCCTCATTTCTTATGTACTGCATTTTAGTACAATTTAAGTATCTGTTGGTTACTGAATGATTCACCATGCTTTTTATGTGCTTCATTTTTCTGACTGTCATTGTTATGTTTGACTTTATGAAATAGAGCAGCTCTCTGAGAGTGCAGACTTCTGCCAAGGTCATGTAGTCCACCTCTATGCAAATCTGCTACCATTTTATACGTCTGGAAACAGAAACAAAATTACACCTAATTGCAGCATTTTCATCTCAGTTATGCATTTAATGCCTCCTCCTAAACTGGAAGTGTTATTAGAAGTGCTTATCTCACATTTAGAAAAAAAAAAAAAGAAAAGCAATTTATCATCATGTATAAACATCAAATTCTTGGCAGCTTGTAATCAAAAGTAAACTTTGAAACTGGGAAGTTTATGGAAAGTGTTCTGGCTGCAGACCGTTCATCTCTGACTGCCACTCTCACAGACCTTCATCTGACACGCTGTGTATCTAAGAAAAGTTGTGGTGTAATCTGCCGGTACAAATACATACAGCTAGTTGTCTACCTAGTGCAATTATCTACAGCTAAGTTAGCCTTTGCAACAAGAGCTTTTGTAAATGTAGCTAAAGCTAATTTAGCTGCTTAGATTACATAGATCTGTATCTAGGTAGCTCATATTTGCTGCTTTGTGAGCTTAGCTTTAGCTATGTAGTTACATCTGCTACCCAGCTCCATTATCTGTAGCTAAGTTAGCTTTCACAACATGAGGTTCATCAAACATAGATAAAGCTTATGTAGCTAAGTAGATAATGTACCTACATAGCTTACATTGCTATTTTGTGAACCTAGCTTTGTCTATAGTTACATCCACTACCTAGCTCTTTTATCTGTAGCTAAGTAATCTTGAGCAACATGAACTTCATCAAACATATCTAAAGCTAATGTAGCTCTGTAGATAATGTATCTACAGAGCTTACATTGCTGCTCTGTCAGCTAAGCTTTAGTTGGTGTAGCTATGTTAGCTACATAGTTACATCCGCTACCTAGCTCAATTATCTATAACTAAGTTAGCTTTGCCAACATGAGCGTTAGCAAACATTACTAAAGTTAATTTAGCTGCGTAGGTAAGGTAGATACATAACTTAAATTGCTGCTTTGTGTACTTAACTTTTGCTATGTAGCTATGTTATCCAGGTAGCTTACACAGCTACAGAGCTACACAAGCTACACTGGCATTTTTTCATGACGGAAAATCTTTTCTCCTGTGAGCAAACTGTTTATTTATGGTATCCTAAGCCTTACCTTAAACCTAAATGGAAGTTTAATCTGATTTTATTTCAAGAGTTTCAGCGTGTATTTCCACTCTGAGATATATGGAATCTCAGATGAACGGTCAGTGGGAGTGGCTGTCAGAGATGAACAGAGTGCAGCCAGACTGTCCTGAGTTTACAAGGAAGAATTTGTACTTATCTGTCAGGATGTTCTGATCTCAGTTGGATTTTTACTTGCTAAATCTAAATCCTTCAAACAAGCTGCAAATTTATATAAAATTGACCAGTAATATTCTCGCTGATGCATGGAACAAGAAAAAGATCTAAAAACAAACCCTCCTTTGTGTGCATAATTGAGATTTAACCTACTTTGATTATTAAACCAGAAACTTTATTTGATTAGCTATGACTGTTTGTCAGCATTTAAACAACGTCAGCACTTAAGAGCTCTGAGCAAATTTGAAGCATCTCTCATTATTTTGCTATGATCTGATATTTATTATAAAAATCTGTAAAAGCATATAGATTGATCTTTTTAAAAAACGTGATGAAAATGCTGGTTGCAAATTGAAATACAGTCTAATTTCCCCCTTTTAAAGGTTCCCTTTTCTACTCTAAAGACACTGTGCTTCTATGACAGACATTTCTGAATGCAGGTCATACATTAAATGCAGTAAAGAATAACTTTTATGGAGTTGTGTTACTGCTTCAGCTAAATTGAATGATCAAATCCTTATGTATTCTTATGCTTCACGAATTTGTGTATTTAATGTATTTATACATTTGGAAAAACTGACAGTGTGCTTTTACACGCCACATCTGTGAGCTCTTAAACATCACTTTTTCAAAACCTAATAGTGTAAGCGTTGTTCGAAATGCTGTTAAGTAAAATAAAATGTATGCTTTTTTTAAACTTTTATTTTAGCAAATTATTGAAATGATTCAACTCCTTCTTTCTGACAAATGCTGGCAGTTTTTTTCATTGTACATAGTCTTGACTTCTGTTTGAAGATTAGGTATTTTTAATGTTTTAGTACAGAAAGACATTGCAAAGCTTCAAGAAACATAATCACTCAGCATGGGGATTTCTTTGTGTAAAATGTTTCAGTTGTCTTTTTTGTTTCTTTGCTTCCTAGAACTTACCACAAAAGCAAAAGGGACAAACACAGGGAGGAAGGAAAACAAAGTGACAAATCACAGCAAAAACTCCCTCAGCGTTCGGTGCAGTTGCTCAGCCCATGATGACTTTAATCAGCAGTAGCAGTGTCTACATGAAGCTTTGTTCAGATTTAATTCCAGTATTTTTTACTCTTATTCTTTTCTTGCACAGTTTGTGGCCATATCACCTTATCCCTGCAAAAGATTGAGAGATAGACTGTTACAGCCAGACAAGCAACAGGCTGTGATGTAATATAGAAAAACAACTCCTGGTGAAAGCATGTCCCCCAAAGTTTGTCTTTTGTATTTCCTACTGACAAGCTCAACAGCTCAGTATCCCATAATGATTTCAAAAGTATGCTTACAGACATTCATTGTTAAAGAATGAAACACTTTTGTTTGACCAAAGACTTTAGTCTAGACGAATAAACACTTTCTAATAACTCAAGAACATTTCAGGGATGTGAGTCAGAGTTGGGGGATGGAAGTTTGCTCTATTCACGCTAGTTGATAAAGGTTGATAAAGTGCCATCTTTGGTGGCCAGAATTTGGCAATTTGCCTTTTTTGTATCCTGTTAATAGACTAGCTTTGACAAAGTTCCCTGTAAAGTCGGGGGTACACTTTGCAATTTTCCTGCGATTCAGCCATGAATTTAGCTGTTGGATCGGGCGTCGTTTCTTGTGCTGTGTACAGGGACATATGACGGCCAACCACAGCCTGTTGTACGACTGCACGACCTGCTCCTGACTGATCGGAAGGATTTCTGGCATGTTATATATTTTGGTATGACTTCAGAAACTTCACAGTGAGAGCAGAAACGTGAACTTTTGGGGGTTGTTTTCCTTTGTAAACTGTCTGAAAACGTCCTAAATTACCATGGCAACGGCTGGAATGACTTTATGATGCACTCCTGTTATAAGGGAAATAAACGAGCAAGAAATATTCCTCTCCGTGGACCTGAGAAGATGATGTTTGTGTGTGTTGAATAGAGAGAGGTAGTGGGAGAGGGAGAGAAAGCGAGAGAGGGAGAGAGAGCGGTAGAGATAGAGGGGGGAAAGAGAGAAAATGAAAGGAGACACTTCACCCCGAGTGTGTGTCTTTTTAAAAAGGAAACCCTACAGGTTTCTGTCACAGTCCGTCCTAATTTCATTCGCACAGTGTGAGCACTCGGGTTGTGCATGACCGTCGGATCGTACAGTGTGAGCACACAACTCGTGTGCGATGGTCGTGCGTCGTAAGCGATTCAGTTGCACAGTGTGAGATGACTTTCTGCCACGACCTTTGTACAATCGGCTTGAAATTGCACCAGTGTACACCCGGCTTAAGTGAGCACATTTCTGTAATAACCCTCTTTGGTGTCCTCTGAATAGACAAAACTTCATTAAGTGCCCTTTTTGTTACCTGTAAGTGGACAAAAACGGACAAATCTCTCTCTATGGCATGTGTCCAATAGCAGAGAAAAGCAAGTTATTGCCATAAGTTTCTTAAGTTTAAGTTCAACTTTATCCAAACTTTTTTGGTCTCTGGTGCCTCACCTACAGAGCGGGGGGCCTTTTAATTGTCTTCACCCCTGCTCCCTAAGCATTCTGAGCTTGCCCCTGGCTGAAGCGATTTACTCAAAACCATTGCTGAAACTTTTATACTACCAGGTTTAAAAATCACCATAATTACCTTGGAGTGATTTAGGACTTCTAGACATCTTTCAGCAGTGCTTGATTTGAGAAGTTTTCTGAATAATTTTAGATGGGTTTATGCTCCAAGTAGGCCCTGCTCAGAGGAGCATGTCTCCTCATTACTTAATGATGCTCATGGGAGAGTGAATATCATTCAGCAGTGAACATCACCATGATAAGTTTTACCATGTCGTGTTTAGTCAACGCATCAAGAATGATGACAGGAATAAAAAGTGCTGAGGGAGAAAAATTTGAAAAATTCAGAATATTTTGTAGCCTGTCAAGATGAGATATTTTATTGTCATACTCTTTTACCTGAAGGGACTAAAATAGAAAAACAGAAGAGTCTTTTTAATGATCTCAGATCTGACATAGTCCTAATAATGTTTTAAAAAGGCAAATTAAAGACAGAAAGTCACGTCATGACTTTAGAAGGCAAAATATGAGATAGAGTCTAAATCATGAGTTTAAGAGGTCAAAACATGAGCTATAATTATAAATCAGAAGTTTAAATGCTCAAAAAATGAGTTTAAATGTTTAATTGTGAACCTAAAAAGTCAAAATATGGCATTAAAAGTCAAAGTTAGGAGTTTGAAAGGTCAAAATAAGAGATAAAATTCAAAATCATACGTTTAAAAGGTCAAAATACAAGTTTAAAGTCCTAATGGTGAGTCAAAAAGTAAAATTTGGACTTTAAAGTCCAAATTAGGAGTTTGAAAGGTCCAAACATAAGATAAAATTCCTAATCATGAGTATAAAAGGTCAAAATATGAGATAAAATTTAAAATTGTGTATCTAAAAGTTCAAAATAGCATATACAAAATCAAAATCACAAGTTTAAGTTGTACATTTGAAATGCAAAATTGAAAATCTGAAATGATAACACAACGTGACTAAACAAGGATATTTTAAATAATCAAGTTTACATTTTCATAATGAAGGAAATCGAGAAATCTAGAGACCTGACATCGATGGGCCAGTTATAATAAAAATATGATATTATCTTGCAGGCCAGGTATTACTGTACCTTGGGCTGAATTTAGTCCCTAGGCCTTGAGTCTGACACCCCTGCCCTGGTCCATATATTTTCATGGTGTCTTAAAAAGCATTAAAAGTTGAAAAATTCATTTAGTCAAAATTAAGGCTTTTTAAAGGTTTTGTAAAGTCTTAAATACAAATCTATAAGGTCCTAAAAATTGTTTTGGGGTTTTCGAATAATCTAAAGCAGTCGTAGGCTTTAAAATGCTTTGAAATCAGAATTAATGAGTATTACAGATTTATTGAAATGGCCAATAACATGCTGTATTTCTGATCTTAAAACCAGAGTGTATGCTGTTATACTTTTCAACTTCAACTGCTGTGTAAAACCTGTAAATACTGCTGGTACATCTAATTAGATTGCAGTACAACTACTTTTAGGCAGCTTAAGTAGAAATAGGAGCTTCTATTGTTAGTTTTTTTTCTTATCTTCTTGTCTAAAACTTATCGGAACAGCCTAATTTGCAAACTATAACAAGAAAACTTAACGTGTTGTTAAAGTAATGGATTAGAAATCGGAGATACGAAAGAGTCTTAAAAAGTATGAAGAAGGTCTTGAAAAAAGTCTTAAAAAGTATCAAATTTAATGTCAGATTTTCTGTGTATATATCCTGATTTTACTTTTAACAATTTTGCAGTCATAAAGGATTGTTTTTTTTTTTTGGTTGTTTTCTTGATCTTGACTCATTTATGTATCTCCTTATTTTGGGATAAAGCTTTTTCCTCTCATGATAATCTGTACCTTTCTTGAGATCCCTTCAAAGCAAAGAAAATGTACGTGATTTTACAGGAAACAGGGTAAATAATATACATGGAGTATGTCCCTTATGGGCTTCTGTAATGATGTGCTTTTTAAACATTTTTGTTTTGTTCTGTGACTTTTTTCAGTCATGTTTGCTCCATCTAAAGTCAAACCTGTCTCCTTTTCTGCTGTATAAATCTTAATGGTTGAAAGTTTTGGAAGAGTTTCTCGTGAAGGGGGTGTTGGTGAATCCTGAGGGTAGACTAGTTGAGATCCACTGATCTATAGAGTCCTCTTCGCAGGTCTGCCTTCATACCACCAGACTAACTGGAGGAGTAACAGAGAAAGAAAACACATGTGATACTGGCAAGGATAATAATGAAAATACCCACCATTTAACTGTCTTACCATCTCTCCTGTGGGCGCTGTGCATGGCATCCATGGGTGAACATGTTTCATGCTCCTTCAGCCACATCATGCCGCACATTTTCAACCTGTCAGCCTCCATGAGCTTCCTCTCCACCAGGGACACTGCTGCTTCTGAGAGCTGGGAGCCAGACTGGAGGATCCTCAGGACATTTTCTCCGTCTGTGCATCAAACAATGAGACTATGAAAGTTTGGTGCAGAAAAACAGAACTGGCTTTTGAAAACACTGCAATGAAATACTGTTGCATAGTTTCCATTACTTTTTCTGCACAGCAGTGAGGAGCTGCAGACGTCACACATGGATGTTTTCATTCCTAACCCGCAGCAAAATGAAAATTTCCCTTTGGCAAAAGATAGTTAAGCAGAGGGTGGGAATGTAAAAGATAACTTCATCACTACTTTTTGTCACGGCTGTAACAGATCAGCATGCTGAGTCATTAAAACCTCAACTACCCTGACCATAAAATGAGGTCCAGTCTAATAAACATCATTGCAAATCAGATTTCTGCACTCTTTGAACATGACTCAAGTGTCCTCCTACATTGTAAAAAACAATCTAACATAAATGAGCGTATGGCTCTGAGAGCGTGTTCTCTATCTTTGTGTGAGTGGGTGAGTTTTTGTGTCCTCCCACCCCCTCGCCTGAAGTGATCTCTGCTCTTGTGAGATGTTTTTGTCCTGTGTGAGGCTTCACAGCTGAATGAGCCGTGGTCAGGCGAGGTGAGTTCAGTTGACCCTGGGGTCACGTAGAGACAATGGTGGCCGAGCTTTTATGGGAGGAACAAAACAGAGACCCCCAGGCTCATGGCCTCTGTGGTGGGAGGGGCTTAGATATGGTAGGCCATTTTGGAGAGAAAGAGGAGAAGGGCCGCTGCATCTAAGGGGATGTTCTGCAGGTTTAAATGTTATTAACGCATGGTGTTAAAGCTGCACATTTAACCTGCAAACCTGCCTGTCATACTCACCTTTTCCTTTACATTCCAGCATACTTCCCATGTTGCTTACAAACTTCTCTTCCTTTATATTCATCCAGATAAATCTGCATTATCTAATGAAAAATGCAACAACAAAAAAAGATGACTTTAGCCAACACCTGCTCTGATATCAGATCTTCAACTATCGTTTATGCAGAGACACAGAGCTTGAAGAGGAAAAGGTGGGGGTGGGGCAGGGGGTCCAATAAGGAAAGCTGTAAGCTTTTATCTGACCCCATGGGACGATGTGAAGTCTCCAACCTCCCTGCGTCCACCCACCCCCCACCTCACTTCTATATGCAGAGGAACTAGCCCCACCGCTGGCTTTGTGTGGGGGGTTGGGGGTCATGACTGAACGCTCCCACTCCCACAGAGCGCTCAGAGAAGTGGAGACGAACAGATAATGTGGTTTAAGGGTGAAAAGTTTTCTATTGCTCAGTCAGATGGAGGATATAAAGCTTAAACAAAAAAAAAAAATTACGCTTTCTTGTTCTGAGAATCAGACATCAGAGTGCAGAAAATGATTTTTTTTAAACAGTTTTATCTATTAAAAAAAAAAAACAATTTTCAATCAGCTGCAAGAAAATAAGCTTCCCTCCATCTCTGAACTTTCTTTGTTACATAAAGCTGATTTTTTAAAAAACAACAGAAACTCCAGTGATGGGGAAGTTGTGGTCAGTGCTTCCTCTTACAGTTGAGCAGCATTTATATCATTATGGATATACAGTATACAGTAGGCTAGTTCCCTCTGCTGGCCAGCCACCATACTGTGCCACAGTCATCTGTTCATGATGATTCACAGGATTAAACACATAGTGAGCTGATGTGTATTTTCTGCTTTCAATTTACCGCACACTGGGCTTGGATCAGCCATTCCCAAACTTCTGTCTGCTGCGGCCAAACTTGAGACCTGAAAATTCTCTAGGGCACTGAAACCGCTGTCCAACCATAAGACTCAGATATTTACCTTTTATTTATCTGATTTATGTTTTAAACACAGGGAATTTCAATGTGAACACTTTGCTTTCACATCAACCTTACTCGGGGAGGGTTTGTGGGGTCACATAATACAGTTTATTAGCCACCTAAATTTATTCTGCTTTGATCAGGCGTCCGCAAACGTCTGATCACTTAAAAATGTTGTTTTCTAACATTCACATCTTTAAATGGACCTTGTGGTGCAGCCAACTCTTCCCGGGTAGCATAAATGTCTCAGAAGACACTGATAAAATCTTACAATGGAAAGCAAACGGCACAGTGGGATGTTAAACGATGTGTCACCAGCAAGTCCAACACCAGTTGAATCATGACACCAGTTCCATACATAGGATAAAATAAACAATAAAAAGGTGACGTGAGCTCAAACTTCCATCCAAGTTGTGTTACTTCAGACAGTCAGTATTTTTTCCAGGGCTGTCAAAAGATCAAAATTTTAAATCTCACACCCTTTTTATAAAGCCACATTTCAAAATGCCACTATTTTAAGCCATTTTGGATTTTTCTGCTGTCTTAAACTAAGTGACTAAATGACTTCCTTTTTGGAAAAAAACCTGCTTTAAGAGGTACGTCTAAGACTATAACATGGAGTGACCACAGTAAAAGGAACTTATAGATTGAAAATGATATAAGAGAACACTTAAAAGGTTCAGATGACTTTTGACTTGTCCACTCTGAGATTTTTAAAGGGAAATGAGACATTAAGGAGCAGTGGTTGACTTATTTTACATCAGTGTGGCTGCAGGGAAGCTCTGACAAGGATTAACCAAAGTGTGATGAAGGGACAAAAGAAGCATACAATTAATCGCAATTATAAACATAGTGCTCTAATTGTGGACCTTGATTAATTGCGATTAACTTGTTAAATCTTGACAGTCCTAATTTATTTTTCATTACTATGATTTTTAGGTGTTGTAAATGAGCTCTCGCGGCCCACATGCTGGAAGGCACCGGCTTAAAATGAGCCAAAATTGTCACACTTGTAAATATATTACTCTCAGATTTCTGTTGTTGTGTTCATGTTTTTATTTGCAAAGTAAAGGCTCTTGATTTTTTTCCCCCAAACTTCCTTTGTGCTCATAAATAGTAAATAGTTGAGGTTATGTGCAGAAAGGAGGAAACAAATATGAGGTCAGATTTTCTTTGTTATAATTCTTTAACAAAAAAAAGAATACCTAATTCATTTTAAATCTTTGTTATGTGAACAAAACCCTTATTGTAAATGTTTTTATAGTTATTCTAAAGCAACAGAAGGAACTAGAGCCAAAGGCTTTGATTTGTAAAAGTAGTACTTTAGTATATTACACTCATTTTATAACAATTACACAGTATAAACACATTCACATTTGGATATTTACACGGTTGGTTAAATTAATTCTTATGTAATGACTTTTGTGGTCTAAGAACTAACTTCATCTAATTACAAATGTCAGAAAGTCAAATTAAAAGTCCATTTTTTTCTGTAAAATCGAGGCTTGTATAAGTTTAAAGAAAGTATAAATTGTAAAGCAAAAACAAGAAGCTGTGCTGGGACAATTGTGGTAACTGTGTAGCCTCGGTGGAGTAAAGAGTTTCAGATTTATTTTTGAACAAAATGCATCATTTCAGTTTGTAAAGTAATTCTCAAGATTTTCTTTTTCTTTGATGGAGCTAAATAAAAATCTTAGTTATCAACAGCATAAAAAAACAGCAGGTTTGAGAGCTTATTTCCAGTTTAATACACAAAGTTGTCACCTTGCACAAGCGATGCAGTTTCTCTAAAGGCAGAAAGGCCGGTAGCGTGGTCATTTTGCTCATATAATTGAGTGTTTTTAACAATGTATTAAATATTAACACAATTAAAATGTTACAATGAAATATGTCTTGATGGTTTTTATTCTTAATGCAGACAGAGTCTGAGTGCAGGCCTTACCTCCTGCCCGGGGCCCCTGAATTCTGCTGCAGACCTCAAATACTCTTCTGTTGTGGTTTGATGGTAAATATTTTTGGTTGAAATGTCTCCACAAAATCCAGACGTTTTCTTTTACATCAAAGAACAAAAAGAGACGCCAGAGCATGATTGAACTGTGAGCTCTCATTAAATGTTAAAGCTTGAAAATTAAATGCAAATATTAGGACAACTCTGCCCTAGAATTACATGATGTTTCATAATGCAAAAGTGCAACAGAAGACTCATATTAGGGTTATTTTTTTCTCACTTCAAAGATCTTTAAAACAACTGTTGAAATAAGTTTTTAAAACTTTTGAATTGTTTATTTTTTTTATTGAGCTGATGTTGTACTAAAATGATCATTATTATCTGACCACAAAAGTTATTTAAAATCAGATCTGATAATTTTGTTTTTACATTTTGTGGACTTTGATTGATTCATACCTTTATTTCAAACATGAAGGGGACAACTTAAAGAACAAACACAAGTGAACAGCAATAAAAGAAAAAACAGTAACTTTCAACTGCTAATTCGTAAGCATCTCAGTTTATCTTCAGAGTAAGGACACAAAAAGATAAGTTTTATTAAAGAAACTGCCCGGATAGATTTGTTGACTAAGATGTTCATTAAGATGAAAACAAAAGTTTTTTTTTTTTTTTTTTTTTACTAAAAATACATTTTAAAATTTAAATGAGTAACTTTGAAATGCTATAACTATTTATAATCCATCACTGTAAGCCTGTTTTAAACATTAAGTTTGTTTGAACATTTGGACAAATTTCCCCATGGGGTTAAAAAAAGTAAATCTTTATTATAATGTTGGAGAAAACTGATTTTTAAGAAGTCAAATGCCAAACTATTTTACAGTAGAAAAAGTGGACTGCTTGATCGAAGCAACTTCATAATAAGATAATATAGTTAATCATTCTTTTCTGCATTGAGTTCAAAATACAAATTGCATTTATTTAGTTTAAACTGCATTTTTTAAATAGGCTTGATTTTATTTTCCCTCCTCGGAAATCAATAAAAACAATCAAATTTATAGTGAAGAACAAAGTGGCATTACATGCTAAATAAACGACACTAATGTCCCGAGGATCAGCAACAGGTTAATTATATAAACATTTTTAGGCAAAATAATACTACTTAAAAATAACAACTTTGGTTAACATTTGTCCTCAACAAGTTGACAAATCACCGCTATTATTTTGACTGAAACGAAAAAAAAATCCTAGTTTTCGAATAATATATTTTTATTTTCTAAAGCAAACTTTAATGTGCATTAAACTGCATGACTAAGCATGCCTTTTCCCGCTCTGCATGCATTTAATGTTTCTATTTTAAAGGTTGTCGAAAGCCGCAGTGATCCCTGTCTGTTTCCCTCTCCTTCCCTGGAGAGGTGGAGGCTGTTTGGTTGGATATGTGGGTCGGAAGTACCGTAGTTTATGTATGCTAATAGGGAGAGTTGGGGGTTGTAGCTAGATATTTACGTTCAGTGGGAGCCGCCCTTCATTCACCCACATGGTTACCAACTGGTCGCCTTCGCGCCACTTTCCTAACCCCGCAATCATTTTAAAGCAGCATATCAGGGCTATAAATTGACTCACGATCCGCTCGGATTTCACTTCATGCTTCGGTCTTGTTTAGCAGTAGAAAAGTTTTCGGATTAGTTACGTATTTATTTCTCTCTTTTGTCGGTGGGAGACTACACGGCAGCCCAAGCAAGTGAGCGAAGATGGTGGATTTCGGCTGGTGAGTGTCTACCGAGCGCATGTTTATCGGCAAGGAAGTCGGGTTTTGGGTTATATTTTAATCTTTGTTTTGGGGAATAAAATGTCTAAGGGGGTGTTTTATGTCCGATTTATTTGTATAAATATTGTGTTGCGTGATATATCCAAACATTAACACGTAAATGCTATGCTGGCGATGAAAACAGTGTAACGTGAGGCGCATGGCAGCCCCCTCTGCTCCACCATTGAGGGAATGAGGGAGATTTGAAAAGCTGTCCGGAGCTTTCTCCGCTGCGCTTTCCCAACTAGTTGGAGAAAAATCTGGTCCCGTGTCAAAGCTTAAGTGGTTATAAAGACACGGATAGGATATTTGTAAAGTTAGTTTGTGATTGTGGTAAATTTGTTGTTCAGTGTTGAGTGCAGTGGTGTGTGAGTTAAAGTGCCCCCCAGAACAAAGCAGCAGCACATGGGGCAGTTTTAGGCCGCGCGTTTTAGCTCAACTAGCCTAGCCTAGCCACATAAACTTTGAACCAGCTTTGACGGTTAACATCTACATTTATTTTTAATGTCTTGAGCACATAGACACCCACATTTGGCTCGTTTAATACAGCATCCACAGCGTGAGCACAGTCCCGTTAATTATTTCAAATACTGCTCGGTTGTTGTTGGCTAACGGCTACACACTGTCGTCAAACTCGATTGTAATTTTAATAGTCTACCAGCAGGATGTAAAATAAGCCAACCTGCCCCGTTTTAAAACATCCACCCTAGCTATACTAACATAAGTTGCTGTTTAACTACCTGAAATATCGCTAACACGCTTTGCTATATTTTCATACGGCTAACAGCAGCTGAAAGCAGCTAAAGCTAATCTCAACCAGCGCTCGGCTGCTGTGTGCCGTTAGCTACTGTTCCTACATGAACCCCAAACTTGATTTCTGTGCGCCCTGAAATCGCAAGATACATCATTCTCCGTTAAATGACAACACGCAACTTCAGTTTTTAGTGTTGTAAACTCTGTTGGCGTCTGACTTGCTTGGTTTAAAAGCCATTTAAGCTAAGGTTGGCGCACTTCGAGGCGCCATGTTAAAGACGGTGGGGGAGGGGTGATCAACATCGTTCTCCACGCATGCGCCTCTCTGGCGCAGGGAACGCGGGCCGCAGGCTCTACTACTCATTCATGTTTTCAGTGACCTCGTGCTGCTGTAATAAATCATAACATAACGAGTCACAACAACTAACCTCTGTAATCATATGCTGATTAGTGAGAATAATACACATGCATCAAAAACGACGCAAGTACGCACTTTTGTGGAAATGCGTTACTCTGGCGCCAAGGGAAATGCGTACTTGTTGCAGCCCTGAAAATCCTAATCAAAATCATTTAAAATTATCCTGTTTCTTTTTCCTGTCTACAGATCCACTATGAAGTGCAGGACTCCAAACAGCAACGCACCATAAAGCAGTTACCCATCTTTGTATTGGTGCTGGACGGCAACAACGCTGTAAACAGTCCGTGTATTGTCAAAGTGCTTACAGTGCAGGTAGTACTATGTAATTCCTACTGCAGTGGAGGCACTTACAGCAATATCCAGACACTGTTGTGCAGGTTCTGTACTCTTACATGTCATATTGAAGTACTGTCTTTGTGCTAAGGTGCATCTAGTGCAGATAGTGAAATAGACTAGCACCTACTGCCCTAAGTGCTCCTTCTGGCATAAGGGGCTGTGATATGCGCCACCAGACCATTCTCTAATTTCTAATTGGGCTCAAATATCTCGCAGTTCTCTGCTAGTTTTGCATAGTTGCACTACAAGAATAGATGAGTTGTGCAAATCTATGCAAAACTGATGGTGGCCTGCTTGCTCTCCTCCTGTTTTGTTCAGATTTTTGGTTTTGGGGGTGACACATCAAACTCAATTTGCTTGAATTACACACCTGTAATACTGTTGTAAAAAAAACAGGATAATTTCTGAGGTCAAGCCCAGCGACACAGTTTCAGCAGTACTAAAGTGCTTATAGTGCAGGTAGTGTTTTCCTATCTACTGCAATATAAGCACTTGAAGTACTTCTAACTGCCTCCTGCTAAAGGTCACAAGTTTAAAAATTCTGACTCGTCGATTTATCATTGTCACTTGGTCAGTTTTGCTGGTTTGCATTCAGCTTTAACTGATGTTTGCTGTGCAAATCCATGCAAAACTGATTAGGTTGATGAACTGTGTTTCAACAAGTGGAATACCTTGACACCGATATTTTTTTTTTACCTCATGATCTCTGGGGAGGTCCTGTCCTGTGCAGGTGGGGATTAGTAGCAATGCTGTGTTTCTAGAGGTATTGCACTTGTCCCGGCCTGTGTGGGACCAAGGAGATGGCACTGACCTAAGAAAAAAGCTGTGATTTTCTATACTTTGATCAGATTGTAAATATTATGATGCTTTTGATTTCTGGTATTAAGCTTAAACTGCTTTATTGTAATGCTATTCAACATATATCATTTTTTGAATTTTTGTGAGTGTTTGTTTTGTAACTTGCAATTTGGAAACTTTAATAAATCTTTTTCATGCTTGATGTTTTCTTCACTTTCAGTGTTGGTTTTTCTTTTTTTTAAGTAAAAGATGCTTTAAGCATGGAAATTGTGAAGCAGTAAAACTCCTACCTGTTTAATACTACCTGCATCCTTCAGGTTGAAAAATGAGTTGGATGATTCTGGGGAGACTTCCAAGTAAAGGCCCCTGTGAACAGCTTAAATGCAGTTTTCATTGCTTGACAGCTAATCCTCAGCACAACATTGATCTCAATGCACTGTGTATTAGTTTGTATGGTCTACAGCGGTGTTAATTTTAGCAGCTATTTTTAATTAAATTGATTTAAATGGTCTTAGTCTTCAGATGAAATGTCTTTTAGTTTGTCATATTTTAGTTGTTATACTCTTTTTAGTTTTAGTCTAGTTTTGGTCCATAAATAGTCCTTACATTTTAGTCTTTATCTTTAGTCCAAGCATTTTATGGTGGTGTGTTACATGCACTCTGCCAAACCTGGGATCCCTGCTTTCTAGAGCTGAGAGGCAGAATAGCTACAGCTGTATTGCTTTGAGAGAAATATGGACTTTGAACGTCTGACAAAAACTACATTTTAGTGTAGTTTTAGTCATCATGATGAAAACTAACTTTTTGTCAGTTTTAGTCATCACAGATCTATTTTTGTTGGTCTTAGTCTAGTTTTTGTCATGGAAAAAAAAAGACTGGCGGGAAACATTTTTAGTCATAGTTTAGTCAATGAAATTAACACGTCTACACTGATTCTTATGTAGGGTCCTGACCCCACAAGGGTATAATAGGAAGGTAAACACTAAGAAAAGAGCGAAATAATGACAACCATTAAAATAAAAGCTCTGACAATGTTGCATTTTTGAAAATAACCATTGAGAGTTAGATCCTTAAATTTTGCTGGTGATTATTAAAAAGTGTTTTCAAAGACAATGAAATCAGATATATTTAAGGAACATTTAAAGGAGTTTTAAGAGTAACGTTTGAAATAAAAAACAAGGAATTTGAGAGATTTCACATGATGGCGACTCTTAGAAGAGGCTCATGCAAGACACTTGTACTCCGGGATAGAACAACAGTACAGCTATTTTAATGTTTTCTTGTCCCGGGGAGGAAAGGGTTAATTTTACCCCAATAATTAAAACAAAGCCCTATCTGTAGCTCCTATACTTGGGCTTGATGCAGCTTGTTGGCCCTCAAGAAATTAATGTTATCACCAGATACACAAAATCTAGATAATTCTTAGCAAACAGGCTACTCCCAGAGGAAAAAAATTGCTTTTGAATGAAACAAAAGATGGAGTCTATTCAGACAAGTTCATTGAAAAATTGATTCTTTCTGGCAGTCGTATCAGAATTTACTGACCTTTAAGCTACATTTAATTTGAACTGGAGTATCTAAAAAAGGATGGGAGACAGACTATTCCAACTTATAAATCATTCCAGGTGGGTTACAAATCAATCATCTAAACCATTTTGCGTAATTCACTCTCCTAAAGACAGTTTAATTCTGATGAGAATGATCAGATTAATCATATGGTTGCTTATACCTGTGTTTTCAAAGGTTTACCTGGACTCATTAGGAGGCCTGTGGGGTATTTCATAGTCAATAAATTGTAGAAAGGTGAATTCAGCTAGATGGTCCTGCTTTAGTAAACTGTATGGCCTTTAAATATGTTGAGCACTAGATCTATTGATAATTTTACTAATCGTCACAGGCCTCTTGATTAATAATATGTTAAAAATGTGGGGAAAATAAATTTATTTTTGAATGCCCACTTTTGAGAGAAACCTCAGATTCCAGGTATACATCGACAAGCAGTGATTTGTTATGAAATTTTGTTAGTTTTTAACAAAAAAATTTAAACCAGCTATATCTGATGTGTCACATTAACAGCGCTGAAGCATTTCATGTATGAAGAAATTCATTGAAAAATATATTTTAAATTGAACATGTTGAACATGTGTCTGTGTGTTTGTGTCTTTGCGTCAGTTGTACGTGCTGGTTGTGTGTGCATGCCAGAAGGGTAAAACCAGAGACAAGAGCTTTGTCAGTGATGCATCTTTGCAAAGTGATGTTTGAAATGCTTACATTAATGGTTAAAAATGTATTAGTTCATGGTACTCAGTGATATCCCCCTTTACTCCGTCACATCTGTTGTGGTTGTATTGTAGCCTTACTTCCTTTTCCTGTCTTCATGTTGTCTCTTTTTACTCCTTTGTTCCCATGATTGTCTGCCCTTGTGTTGTCAACCAGTGCTTCCCAAACAGTGTGCCTGGGCCGACTGGTGGGCCCATGAGGTACTGAAGGTGGTCCCAACGAGGTCATTTACAGTAACTAAAAATCAGAGAGAAAAAAAATAGGTCACATCTTAAATCATCATAAAACACGTTATGTGACTTTCAGACTCAGAAGTTACAAAACACAGAAATTTTATCTCATGTAGTCTTTTTTCATTCATCTAATGAATACTATCAGTGTCATGGTTTGACTGGTGTTAGATTAACTGGTGAACCATTCAACTGTTATGCTCAAATCCTGATTTTACAAATTTATCTTCAGAGAAATAATGCTACTTTGAAAGAGTTTGCCAGTTCATGAAATATTTTTACAGAGATAGTAAAGGAAAAATCATGTAAGTGATTTGCAGATGCCTGATCAAAACAAAATAAATGGCAGTGGCTCATAAATTGTAATATTTGACCCCATAACAACTTTCCTAGTAATGTTAATGTATCTGAAAGCAAATCACCTCAATTAAAATGTCCTGTTTATGAAAAAAAAATATATTAAATAAAAGGTAATTGTTTGAGCCTCATGTTATGATTGTACAATGTGTTTGGTAGGCCCCAAAAGATTTTTAGGTCTCAAATTGTCCGTAGCATACTGATGTTTGGGAAAGGCTGCTCTAGGCTACCACTAGGCTCTGTAGCCTATTGTTGTTTAAAACTGTGGCCCATAACTCTATTCCATCCGATACCCATCTTCTTCCACTTATTCAAGGTCAGGTTGCAGTGGCAGCAGAGTGAATAAGTCAACCCAGACATCCCCCTTCCCAGCAAATTTTCCCAGTATCTCCTGAGGGATTCTGAGGTGCTCCCAGGCCAGGTTGAATATACCATCCCCCCCAGCGAGTTCCGGGTCTGTCCTGGCAGGGGCGTAGCTAGGGATTTTGGGCCCCCAGAAAAAATAATACACAGGCCCCCCCTTAACCGGCTAGCCAAGCAACAAATGTTGCATCATTTTTTACAAATATATATGCATTTAAATGTCTTTTTGAAGCATAATTCCCCCATTTATAAGCAATATTTTTATTATGGTTAAACTGAATTTACTTGCATTATTTCATAGCGCTGGACTTTACCATTTGGAATTTTTTATTTATTTATTTTACTCTATTTGATACAAATTTCAGCCTGTTGACTGATTCATTTTGTTGCTTTTGATTCAATAATGACACTAATTACTTTGAAAAAAAGATAAAACACACTTTTCATTGCAGGCTCTCAAGGGCCCCTCCCTACTCCCTACTTACCCTACAGTTGAACAGGCCTGGAAGACCCCCACAGGGAGGCATGCATGAGGTATCCTGATAAGATGCCTAAACCACCAGAACTGTCTCTTTTCAATGTGAAGGAGCAGCGTCTTTACTTTGAGATCCCTCCAGTGTCCAAGCTCCTCACCCGTCTTATAGCTAACCTCAGAGAGAACCTTACTAGTCGAGCTAAAACAGGCCATTAACTAAAATGACTTGTTTACCCCCAAAATGCAAGTTTATATTCACATTTAAACTTCTTTATTTAATAGTTGTAAATTTACAACATAGGTTAAAAAAAAACCCAATCAGTTATTGTGATTAGCAGTTGAATTTTGAGGGACTATGATGTTCCAACCTTATTTGGCCCATTTAAGCTGAATTCGCCCATAAAGTCTTTTGCAGTTCGGAGCCTGCCCACCAGGTGTCACTGTCAGCCCGCAGGTCAGCCACACATCCAGCCGCTGACTTCAGGTAACGTTTCGGTTCCGCCTCTGCTGTCGGTCCAACCAACTTGGCCAACATGCCGCCGTCACACCGAGGAGTCTCCCTGCTCTAACTTTCTGAGTGTGTGTGGATTTTAAAGATTTCCCGGAGCGTCGTATCGACACGAACACGGACGCCACATGTTTAAGCTGAACCCTGAAACCTGAAATGTGGACGGGACACACCTGAGCGGACTACAGGTTCAGAGGAGATCACAACTTTCAGACAGGCTTCTTTTTTCTCTTTTGTGGATTATTAACTCGGGATTTTATCAAAATGAGCGTCCCGTTGGCAAACCTCATCCTCCTGGCGTGTTGCTTTGGATTAGGGTCTGGAAGTCCAAACAAATGCGACGAAGTGCGGAAAGTTTTCCAACTCAGGCAAATTGGACCGAGTCAGTTATTGCCTACAAGTCCCAGACCAGGTATGTATGAGCCGTATTATATATGTACCACTTTAGTGTATGATATTATGAGGGAATTTTCTCAATCATCAAAATATTTCTTCATCTACAGTTTACATATTATTATTATTATTCCAGCATAGCAACCAAAGCATAAAAAAGCCTCTGAATGAAAGAAAAGCTCTCCAGCAATGATTCTGCACATTACCTCCCTGTAGAGCCCATAAACTTAGCTTTTAACCTCTCATTTTCTTTTTTTCTTGAAGTCTGGAGTTACACACACCTTTTAAAGCCATTTTAGAGGCGTGTGTGCAGTTATGATAATGATATAGACACAAACACAGGGGAGCTTTGAGCTAAATGGCATCTTTTTTGGTGTGACGTTCAAATGAAGTTTTTAAGAGTCTCATATTACTGCGGCCAAGGCTGTCAATAAAGGGGGAGAAAGGGGAAAGCTCTCTGGGGCCCAGCCAAATTGGGGGCAGCAAATCACAGTCCATGGTAGAGTTAAGCTGCAATAATCATATTTTAACCTAAATAATAACCATTCTTATCAAAGCAACAAAAAATATTTTATTAATTAATTTATTCCCTGGTACAATATAGGCTTTTTTCTCATATGGTAATGTTAACAATGTGGATGGGCACACTGAACGAAATGATTAGTAAAGTATTGTCAGACTTGTGGGCTAAGCCATGATGTACACCAACATCAGGATACCAGAAAATAAAGAATAAGAAAAGAGGAAAAAAATGTGGAAAGGTGGAACAATTTGTTAAAAGGAGGAAAAAAGTTGCTAGAAATGGGTAAAAAAGAAATCTGGCAAAAAGCTAAAAAACAAAAGGGGCAAAAAATGGCAAAATGGGCAAAGCTGCAAAATGGGTTAAAAGTGGCAGAGAAAGAAATAGAATAGAAATGGCTAAGAAATTAGCACAAATGGGATAAAGGTGGCAAAAAAGTGGCAAAAATCAGCGAAAAGTGGCAAAAATCGATAAAAACTCACAAAGAATGATGGAAAGACTGAACAAGAAAAAGCAAAAATGGGCAAAAAGCAGAAAAATGGGTTAAAATGGCAAAACAGTAGCAAAAATAGCTAAGAAGTTTCAAAAATGACAACGTGTCAAAAAATGGGCCAAAAGCCACAAGAATGGGCAAGAAATCAGCACAAATGGGTAAAAAAGTAGCAACAAGAAGTGGTAAAAATGGCTGGAAAGTGGTAAAACAGGTGAAAAATGAGCATTAATTTCTGATTTTATCAGAGCCCAATAATAGTTTGACACACTACAGCTCCAGAATGAGGAAACTGTTAGCCAGGACGTTAGCACCAATGCCACTGATCCAACACTCATACATTGATATCATCAATAAATCATAGCTGGAGAGGGCCCGTCTCTGGGGTTTCAGGGGCCCAGACAATTCTGCGGGCAGGGCTGACTGCAAGAGTTGCCTTTACTGAAGTCAGTCTTTCTTTGCTTAAATACCTACTATGTTTTTCCACCAGTGTTTCAGGCTCACATTTATTGTTGAAATAAGTAAAAAACCAGTGTTTATTCCAGTCTTTTCAGGGGTAATTTAGAGTCACATTTCTCCAGTGTTTGTATAACCAACCAATCAAAGCTGTCACTCACTGTTTACCTCTCAGCACGATTAGCAGTGAGTGAGCTAATGTAACATGTGCTGTGATAATCTCACGAAACAAGGCAACTAAAGATGCTGAGATTATTTGTGGTCATGTCACAAAACAATAAACCACACTCTGCTGATTTGGGCTGTGTAAAGCAGATAAGTGGCTTTTGAGGGATAAACAAGAATTAGTCTAAGTAAAGTTAGGAAAACTAGGGTTGACTTAACTTTCTGAACACCACACACAAAGTCACTCCACATGAAACTTCTCTGTTGGGGGATTATGAGTGTCGATATTTCATGCTGGCTGTGACTTCTTGCTGCTGCTCTCTCTGCTTCTCCTAGAAAAGTAAATCTTAATGGTGCTGACTGCCATCCTGCCACAAACTGCTCTCTATAAACTTCCCTAGGCCTTTCCTCTGCTGCTGTGTGGAAACCCACTCAATTGACAGAAAACCCTCAGACGCCCCCTAAACCTCTAAATAACCTGCATAATGCCATCAACACTCCTGGCCCATAATTGCACCCATGTGGCTGTGTGGACCCACGACTCTGCGCTGTTTCTAAGCTGCAGTTTGATCTGCAAGTAAAGGTGCTTCATTTCTGATAAATCTGTTGGGTATTTCAATTATTGCCTTTATAAGATGATTAGTAATGGTTAAGATACAGGTTGGTTACTGGTTCTGCAGCCAGGCTCTCTTGGTTTAATGGGGCCGCTTGCCCACACACTTCATCCTACCCTCTAAGTCCAAAAAAAGCCTGGACACCCTACCCTGCAGACATGAACGGGCAAAATGTAGGGATAGTGCTAAATAGAAGGGGATGTATTGGAATTGAGCCAGTCCAGCATGCTGCTTAAACTACCTTTATTTGACATTTTTCACATCAGAGATTCCTGAGGAGTGATATGTTTGCTGGTTAAATGCTACTTACACATGTAAGTACCACTTTGTCTACAGGGGGCTCTAGATCAACACAGCCTGCAGTCTCCTCAGAGGAGCTTTAAAAAGATACATTTAAATGTCCTGATTCGTCCATATCCAAAACCACATTGTGTTCACTTTATCATGACTAGAGATCAGGAAAGTTGTCATGATTATCAAGCTGAAACTGGGGAATTTTGATTTTTTTTTAATCTTGAAAAAATGAGCAAGAATGGTTAACTTATGAGGGCATTTTCTGGCAATTGATGGGAAATAAACAGTCTAGTAATGATTGCAGCTTTATTGTAACATTAAAATTCCCTTTTCCTCCTCAGTTTGCCTGTCATGATAAAGAATTTTCTACCTCAGTATGATACTATAGTCAAACTACTTAAGACCTGTTTTTGTACCTCTGCAACAAAAATACAAGACATCCAGTAGTGGCAAATTCATATCACAAATTCCCTCCTCCCCTTTGCACCTGATTACTTCAGTCCCACTACTTTTTGATACTATCAGTCATTTTGGTGAGTATTGTTTTGTTCTTTAAAGGTATTGAAAAAGTATTAGAAATTCTAGTTACCCTTTTTTGCTTTTTATTTATCAACTTTCAAAAATCCTTTGTTAAAACACTTCAGACTGCTTAAAACGTTCCCCAGCTGATAGGTCTTACAGCTTCATAAGTTCAGACGTCCTCCAAAAAAGATCATGTTATTGAAACAATGTTTATTTGAAAGATTCAGGTTAATCAGATAAGTTAAAGATGTCTGATCCTTGTCTGAGTGTATCATTTGAGTACTATCTTTAGTTGAGTGCGTTTTTGGGGAGAAAATAATTCCCAGAAATTCTTCAAAAAGTAAACTTTCTGATTTTCTTAAAAACAAAATACCAAACAGCCCTCAGTTTGGTTTGGAACATTTCGAAGTTCATCTCCTCAGCCAAACAAAGCAGCTGTCTGTGGTAGTGGATGTGGAAACAGTTCTGGTAAACATAAAAAGAACCAGGACCTGGGGCACTTTCAAGTTGTCTTATCTTGGAGAGTTTGAATTCCTCCACGTGTGCCATCATCCGCTCTGCTCCCTCTTCGCTCTAAAACCTCTCAGAGAGCTGATAGCGTCTCTGGCAGCATCTCTGTGAGCTGTGCCTAGGCTTGTCCCAGAGGCTTCTGCTTGGTTTTGGGTCGCTTTTAAGATGGTTTGATTGTCCCGTATGCGTGCAAATTGCTTACTTTTGTTCCTAGTGGAAAACCTGAGACATGGCTCGATGATGTGATAACACTTTGACGCAGATCCTCTATCAGGTCCAAGATGTTTTGGCTTTCTTATTCAGCTAAAACATTCTTGAACTTGAGCACTTTCCCATTTGATGTCTCTGTACTCCATGTTTGACATATGTCACTTTGGTTTCAAAATAATTTATATGACCAGAATTAACAGCCAATGAGCAATAAAGACTAGATGATTCCTTAATCAAAATAAACATTTAAAATTAGGCTTAGTAATCTTAACCCTGCCTTCATGCCCTTTTTTAGCCCCTTGCTCTTGGTGTAATTCCTCAGAACGTATATCTGCAGGTTTCTTGGTTGTTTGATTGGCAGCAAATACAGTAAGCCAAATCATGGCTATGCAGGCTGTTTGTATTAGTTTAGTTTTTCATTAAATTCCTATCTGATTAGGACATTTTGATATGATATTAAAAAGTAAACAGTGTGACTTTTGAGACGACCGCTTGTTTTCTTCTGTTTCTGGGACAATGACATCCAGATTACAGGGTCGCTAATTGAACCGGTACACCAGGAGCATTATGAAGAAAACGTTGGATGTGAGATATGCAATGGATATATGAAACAGTCTATCTGGCAGGCCAGGTAAAGCCTGTGCTCTCTTGTGTGTCCTGAAGTCGTCCGACACGCGTTGCATAGAGGCAAGCATATTTACAAGAAAGGCAATGACACAGCTGGACGCATGAGTGAACACAAGGTGACGCAGGAAGTTTATCTTTGTCCATTTTGATATTGCAATTTTTATTTATACCGCTTTGTGCTTGAGTTTGCTGCCTTGAGGGACAGCCACAACAATGAAACTGATTTTAGATTTTCCTTGTGACTGTCTTTTTACCTTTATCCTGAACCAGTGGCTGTCTGTCTGCCACCTTCTTTGGCTCTCTTGCTTTTCAAACTAACTGGCATATGTGCAGTAGATCCTCCTGCTCCTCACTTAAATGATAGTGAGAGCTGTTTTAGTGGGAAGGGCAGAGCACATGCTGTGCAGTAAAAGAAAGTGTGCTTCCTTTACCACACATGACAAAACCTGTGGGGATAACAAGAACAACAGGACATGTGATGGAGTAATTAAGTACTATTATGTTGTTTTCATGATTTTGAGAACAGCATGAGCCAAAATCATAACTGAAATGAAACTTAATGAATCGTCTAGCACTATATTTTAATAATGTGTTGTTAGCATTGCGCTAAAATACTTTTATCAAGTGCCACTGCTTGGTACAAAGGATGAATTACAAATACTGAGTAATATACGCTGAAATAATACTTAGTTTAACAAGATAAAATAAGAGGGTAAGCTTACCATTATTCATGCTAATGTTTGTAAATCAGCAGTGTATTTTTAACAGTTATTCAGGGACTTTCTGCAGTGTCTTAACAAGTATGTTAGTTTGCTGTCCACTTTCTCTATTCAGCAAAATCACCAGATTTAATTCAACTACTATAGTATTAAATTTAACACTTTTCCCAAACTTATGTAATTCTCACTGTTTTTGAGTTGCATAAACATGTTGAAAGCTCAAATATTTTGACTCCCCTTTTAGAGTTAATTGTTAACACTCACAGTGTTGTTTTTTACACATTAAAGTGTACTTTTAACACCACATTGTGTTATCTACTTTCAGTCCAGGTGTAAATCACAAGTATTTACAGTTGTTAATTATTGGCACATTCTTTTGTACTTTCATACTTTTGCCGCCTTGTATTAAACACTGGAGACACTGGAAAAGTCAAGCGTCTCCTGGCAGGGACGGTGCTAAGAAACAAATGCAGAGCTAGGAAATACCGTTTGATTTAATTCAGCACTCTATCCTTTGCTGAAACCCATCCTTAACTTACTCAGTGGATGCATTCACTCATGGTGCAGAAGTGTTGAGCATAAAAAGCAACAATAATCCATCAGAAACATGAGCAAAGGAACCCAGCAGTGATCAAACATTCAACATCTTAACTCAACTACACACACCTAAACACATAAAAAAAAATTCTAAAACACATTTGAACATTCAACCCAAGGACATGAGCGTAAAACTCTGACCCCAGATGTGAAATGCAGGCAGAGTTTAGATCTGGACTAACACTGAAAGGATCAACTCTGTCAAAGGACTCGACCACTGAAGGCTGTTTATCTCAGTATAGAGTTGAAATTACACTTTGGGAGGTAAAATCAACTCTGAAATGTTAACACTCAAATAACAACACTCTAGATTATGCAGTGTAGCGCCACAGCTTGATAGAAACTTTAAGACAGATATTGTGATTGACATTAGTCTAAATATAATAATAATATTTATGTCTTTACTAATCAATAATATTGTAATTTATGAAGTTAAAGATTATATCCTCTTATATTTAGCTGGTAGCAGTATGATTGGGAGTGTGCTAGCATGCTGTTTGGAGCCTTTAGCACATATTGCCCTACCTCTCCACAGTCATGCAGAGCTATCAGGGCTGAAGAGTTTTCTCGTTCTTATTTTGATAAATGCTGCTACAGGAAGGAAAGGGTGCTTGTCAGTTTGGACAGAACCCAGTTTATCATACAGATGATACAGTGGGTAGTTAGACATGCTCACTTATTCATACCTTGGGGGAGTTTTGGGTGTCAGATCCACCTGACTTGGATATCTTTGGAATGTGTAAAGAAAAGTGGAGCAGCCTGAAGAGAGCAAGCAAATCCTCTGCCCCAGTTTATGCCTGTCATGTATTAGCATTTCTCTGCAGTCACAGGGGTAAGCACTCCTGTCTCAGAAAAATAAACATTTAGTGATGTTGGAAAAACCCAGTTTAGAGACACGCATCTGTTCTGGAGGTTTTACCGAAACCCAAAAGACTTTAAATCATATTTAAAGTTCTGAATGAAGGATGGATTCATCTCAGTTTACCAGATGAAAACTTTTAACTTTCTGCTTGATGATTTGCAAGGTGAACTGAAAATGTGTTTATTTGACTATAATGATGTTGATTAATATTATTTTGTGTTGTTAAAAACATCATTAATATCTTGTGTTGGAAAGAGACCAAAAGTCAACATATTTCACAGAGCGTAGGGGAATGAGTCCCTCAAAAAGTAAAAAGTAGCAAGGGCTACCACTAAATACAGATACATTTTTCAAGTTAGATAGTGGCAGCGGTGGGAGTGTCTTTCATCTTGTCTGCAAAAATCACAAAACTTCCATCCATTATCTTTATGCTTGTCTTATTTAGGGTCACAGAGGGCCTGAAGCTGATTGCAACTGTTGTTGGGTGAGAGTCAGGGTACTGACTGCCAGTCAGTCACAGCACTGACAAACAGAGACAAAGAACCAGACACACTTACATCCACACCTAAGGGCAATTTAGAGTTGTCTAGCTGACCTATTGAGCATGTTTTTGGAGTGTGGGAGAAAGTGGAATACCTGGAGAGAACCCACACACACAACAAGAAAACTCAGACTTCTGTCCGACTGGGTTTTTGAACTAGGAACTTTCTTACTTAATTTGACATGCCAGATAGACGTTTCACTTCAAAGACGGTATTTAGCACGGGCAAAGGGAGAGTGGACATACATTCTGTCCATCACAATAATAAGGAGTAAATCAGAGCATCAAAACATATGGCGTAGCAGGCGAGTGCCACTGCCTGGGAGTAAACTACATAATGTGAGCTCAACAGGCAACTGTGTTGTAAGAGTATGATTCTTCATTATCAGTGAAGCCAGTTGGTAAATCAGAGTCTTGCCCAAGCTGGTCAGGGTACAAGAAAAACAAGATGACATCCTTCTCACTGATTCAATTTTCAATTTCAATTTCAATTTCAATTTGCTTTATTGGCATGAACAGATCAGTTACTGCCAAAGCAGTGTAAAAAAATAAAAAATGCATTAAATATTTACACATAATATAAATTTGTGTACTAAATAATTCCACAAATAATCAATGTATAATGAAATAAGTCTGATTAATTAGATAAAGCAATAAGAAAAAAAATAGAAATAAAAATAAAGAAAAAAGACAAAAGAAAAGAAAAAGAATAAATAAATAAAATCAGTGTGTTTGTTGGGGAGATACTGATTGGTTGTCCCTCAGGCTGTGGCAGGATCGAATGAATTTAGCAGCATCTATACAGATGATTCTGTGTTCTCCTAATATGTTGTCATTTTATGTTCATCCTGTAGTAAATCAAAGTGAGGAACCCTTTGTTTGATTTGATTAATGAATTCTCTTCTGATGTGTTCATATTAATTGCAGTGCAGCAGGAAGTGTGTTTCTGTTTCTACCTGGTTCTGTGTACAGAACTAACACAGTCTGTCCTCTCTAGGTAGCCAGGTGTGTGTGTGAGTCTACCTGTCTCTATGTTCAGACAGTGATCACTGAGTCTGTACATGGTCAATGTCTTTCTCAGTTTCTCATCAGTAACTGTGCTTAAATAATCTGCTACAGTGTACTGTCTGTTTAGAGCCAAATAACACTGGAGTTTACTTTGAGTCTTTGTTGTGCTTGTCCAATAGTTAATGTAATTGTCTTTTTCCCTGTATAATCTGATTGGGATGGTGTCAGGGCTGCTTCCTGCTTCCTCAATGCTGGTAACACCACACTGCTGCTGGCTCACTTCAACCTCCTCCTTTGTAACCCAAAGCTTTGTTGCACCCTTATATTCACGTTCATGCTGAACTCAACTGCACTTGTATTTGGCATCAATTGTCAAAAGTGTATCTAAATGGGAGTTTCTAAAGCACTCAGGGGTAGAAAGTAACAATTTCTATTTACTCCAGTAAAACATGCTTATCTCTTTATTTTATGTAATGGTATTATGTAATATGTATGTTTGATTTAAGGCCTCCATCCTGTTTTTCCATCCTAGCCCCTGCCCACAATGTTTGAATTTCACACCGTGTAATCTCAATGACTCTTAGGTTCAGACCTTCAGGTGTGCATATCCAAGAACTTGAGCTGCTGCACCAAGAAGATGGAGGAAAAATACCAGGTGGCGGCCCGGAGAGACATCCAGAACGTCCTGCAGACGTCAAGCTCCAGCCTCAAGTTTCTCATTTCACGTAACGTAGCTGCTTTTCAAGGTAAGAGTTTTTACTGCTTTGTTTGTTTAATCTCTACTGTTGTAAAGGTTGAACCTCATAAACGTGTGCTGAGATGAGACCGCAGATGCTTATGAGTGCGTAGATGTACGTGTGTATTTGAGTCAGGGTAAGCATTTAGGAGTGAGGGTTTGTGTGGTTGTTGTAAAAACAGTGGATGAGCCAGTTTGTGTGCTTAGCGTGGCTCTACTTCAGAGCAAACAGAGTGGGTCTGTTCTCCCTCCAGATCTACAGCTACACATTGATCATGAGATTAGATAGATTTGCTTTAGGTTGTCTCTACAGGTGAATATCTGTCAGAAATACTAACTGTGGCTTTTACTAATCACTCTCTTGCCATGCTGGGTGTCCCACTACTCTGTGTACCCAGATAAGAAAATCAAATCCTCACTTTTAGATCACTGGATAGCATTTATCCCATCTCTGACTCATGACAAACTGACAGCCTCCATTCCTTACGCTTGTTTTCAACATCTTTCTGTTATTGTTTTTCATTCCTCTCCATCCTCTCACCTAGCAATGACTGACAGTCGACTTACAGGTAACAACTTGTCTCCGTCTGCGGTCTCTCTCCCTGCCTGGTGTGGGACGTTTCCCCCACTCTAGCTGATAGCTGTCATATGACGGCTGAAATGGGTGGGCAACAAATACAGAAGCTTATGACTCTAGTGTGCAGACGTGTCATTACGCTAATTCACTTTAATGATGTCTCTCAGTTTTAAGACGTGCTGTTTACCTCCTCCTGCACTCGGATGATTTATAGGGAGAAGCTGGTATGATCACAGTGATTTGGTGGAGGTTTGTGGGGGCATTGCCCTGTTTGAGTCATCAGATGTGACGTGTCTGAAGGTGAACTAAAATACGTAGCATTTCTAGCATTCATGATGTTTGTGTCCAAGCTTAAGTATTGTTTACTGAAAAGAAAGATGTAAACAGCTTTATGAAACTTGTTACCAGGGTTTCTCTTGAAGGTTGACCTACATTTGGTTTAAATATTTTTCAATACTTTGTGCCTACAAAAGTAAGGAAATTTGTGTTTGGTAGATTATTTCTTTATGGTAACAATGCACAGCAGACCTGAGTATGTGGGTCGTGTCTATGAAAAATTTCCCAAATCTTCTCTGCTGTCAGGTGCCTGATTGGCACCTGACTGTCAGCAGTCAGCATGGGCTCTGCTACAGTAGTGGTGTCTGCTCCCAGAATTAGCATGCGACATTTGACTGATCTTGATAGGTCCCCATATAAAGGGGATGTCAGAGACAGGTGTCCCAAGAAGACGACACCTGACCAAAGAGAACCAATTCCTCACTCTGTCAGCACTTAGGAACCGTAGCCTGTCCTCTACAGATTTGTAGTGACAGTTTGCTGGATCTGGAACAGACTGCATGTAGCCAGTCGCGGGTCTCATAAGGCTGCCAGGAGGCCTGCCATGACTGCCCTTCACCGTTCTTTGGGCTGGTGTTGACAACATGTGCACTGGAATCTGAAAATGTGGAGGAACATTGATTTCAGTGATGAGTCCAGATTCTGCCTATGGTAGTTGGTTCATAGAGTCGAAGAGTGGAGAAGGCTGCGCTGATTGCTGCACTGATAGAGTAACATCTTTTGGTGGAGGCAGTGTGATGGTGTGGGGCGGCATCTCCCTCACTGGAAAAACGAGGCTTGTCATCATTGGAGGCAATCTCAATGCAGAGAGAGATATCGAGATGAGATTCTGCAACCAGTGGCAATCCTACGTCTCCACAGTCTGGGACCAAACTATCCTCCAAGATGTCAATGCTTGCCCCACAGAGCGGGGTTTACGAGAAAATACCTCCAGAATTTGGGAGTGGAGAGGATGGAAAGGCCTGCCAGCAGTCCTGACCTCAACCCCATTGAACACTTTTTGGATCAGCATCTACCAAACACAAGTTGCCTCACTTTTTGTGCTAGGTTTAAATTGTATAGCCCTACAGTGGAGCAGTGGATCTTTTTAGGGTCTCAAAAAACTAAAAATGTCATCTCAAAAGCACAAGCAAAGACTTGTTGAAGCAAATTGAAGGAATGAATAAGTTGTGATATTTGTTTGGGACTAGCTTTAATGGCAGATTAATATGCTTATAGTTTAAATGCATATTGAGAGCGTTCACAACAGTTTGAAGGTCTATATGAGATTGATTTAAAAACATATCAGAAACATATAACTGGTGTGTTTTCGGCAGTTTGATGATGACAGTTAATGTCTATGACGCAGAAGAATGAGCTAAATAAGGAGTCAGCTACACAGAGGCAGCCATGAATTGTTGATTTTGGCCAAAAATTATAATAATTTTCTGACAGTAGAAAAGTAAATCACAGGCCATGTCTAGTTGATATTTATTTATCCTCCTTAGATTTCTGAAGGTGTATTTATCTTTCAAAGTTCCCTCTGAATTGGCAGGTTGGTTCACACAGGGCCTGTTTTAAACAGGCTGCAGAAAATGAACAGCGCTCACATGGTTTCATCTCAGGAATGGCAGCCTGTGTGCGCTCCAAACCAAACAGAGTTCCCTGTCAACATGGGCTCACATCAGTCAACAAACACTGGCGGCTGCTCCCAGCTTCCAGGTCGCGTAACTCAAGTGGCAACAGACGCTCAGCAATTTACGGCTCATATTGGAGTCACAGCAGCCGTATAACTGCCCTGAATATTACATTTATTAGGCCATTATGTCG
Organism: Cheilinus undulatus; assembly: GCF_018320785.1. Lineage (NCBI taxonomy): Eukaryota > Metazoa > Chordata > Actinopteri > Labriformes > Labridae > Cheilinus > Cheilinus undulatus. The sequence goes on along the minus strand of NC_054865.1, from coordinate 41,234,740 downwards.
TGCTTTCAAGGTGTTTTCCTGATCCATGTTTTTGCTGTGCAAACTAAAGCTGAAGCTCAGTATTATTGCATTATTAAATCATTTGAGGATGAATTATTGAATGACTGTGTTGTGCCTCACCGTTTCCCAAAGCTCAGGATGACATATTCAGATTGCTTGTTTAGTCCAGAAACAGTTCACCAATCCCCCGACAAAAACAGCAAAGACTCACTTTGGAGAAACTAGAACAAGTCCTGAATAGCATACATGCGGTTTATTTTTAGAACGGATAAACTGTTGCTTTTGACGTTATGAAAATTAAATCATCAATTAGATGCACCCCATAGGGATTTGTAGAGGAGCGAAGATTCTCGCCATAACCTCTTGTGTGTATCCAAGTAGGTTCATCTCTTCCATACATTATTTGAGAAAATGTCACATTCTTTCTTTTCCCTCCTGTAAACCTTCCTTAAAATCTTTCTTCAGTGACCCTGCTGGCTGTATTGCTCTAAAAACAAGAGCCTCTACTAAACATTTTTTCAACAAATTTAAATCCCTTTCAATGTCCAAGTATGTTTGCTAAAATCTAGTTCTTTGCTTTATTCCACCACATTGTTTTATGTGTTGGTACAGTACCACTGCCAGCTGTCATTAAGGGACATTGTACATGTTTGATTCTTACATAAAATGGCCATTTTCCCCAAAAAGTTTTGCATTATTATAAGAAATTAATGCTCTACAGAATACTAGATAAGAGGATATATGTTTTAAAGTGTATTTTTTTCATGTCTTTATTTATAGAGCAGGACATTTGAGAGTTAGAGTTGTCAAAAGGGATGAGAAAGTTGGGATTGATAGGAATGGAGCCACAGGCTGGACTCAGATTAGGCCGACCATGCACATGGGGCTCAAGGGTTCTCATGCAGTTCAATAGGTTTCTGTACAATATTTAATATAGTTAAAACACCCAAATATTCTTACACACAAATAGACATAGTGACAGACAGGCATGCAGTGTTTTCACACAAGTCAAAGTGAGCGGTGAAGTGTGAGAGTGTTGCAGGAAATTTTCAGGAAAATCTACCAGGACTGAGCAGGATGATGAACTTCACATTATGCAACTATGTGATCCTCTTTTATGTAGCAAAGCAGCTTTATACTATTTTTATCTTGCAAGTATGTTCTTTCCCTATGTTGATGCTGTGAGTATGCCAAATTACACAGTGGTTCCCAACCTTTTTCTTGGAGCCCCCGTACATGCATGATGTAAAAGCAAAGCACCCACACTCACACCCACAGGGACTGCGTGATTACTGTTAGGAATTGACCTATTTTTTTGTTTTCATTGATAAAATCCCCACAGAATATTACTCTGACACACCAGATAGAGGGTTTTACATATCCATTCATAGGATGCATTTCACATCCATCAGGGAAACATGCCATTAATGGTGTTTAGAAAGAGTAGAAACTTAAAAAAATCTAAGAGGGAGACTGGATGAATGTTCTGTCACATTCATTAGGGACCAATCAGGGTAACAAAACATATAATGTAGTGGGCGTGTGGCTTGCATGGCCCCTGGAAGTAAACTAAACAAGGCAAGCTCAACAGGCAGCTGTTTTCAGTTCAGTGTCGGTAGAGCAAGTTGGTAAATAATACTGTTGCTGGAGCAGTCAGGAGAAGAGCAAAACATCTCTCCCTTTAAGGCAAGGGTGTCCAAACTTTTTCCACTGAGGGCCACATACAGAAATTTAAAAGTATGTTGGGGCCACCTTAATATCCATAATGCGAGGTATATGACATTGATTAAGTCGGAAGCAGAACAAAGGAGGAGCTGGGGTGGAGGAGTGTTGAAAGCGCAGCTTGCAGAGAAAATGGCAGAGCCTGTCCAGGCATGAGCAGTTTGAATAAGGCAGCATGAGAGCAACTGGCCAATAGCATGCTTAGGGCGAATCAGCTGGCCATCAGCTGATGAGGGCTTGTACTGGGGGCAAGATGAATTTGCCTGATGACAGACATGGAATTTGGTCAGTCGAGTGGCTTTCAGGGGGTTTACAGAGTAGGCCTACATACTTGTTCTCACCCAAAAACTTTTACATAATCTCTTCACCATAGGAACCTATAAGTCATGACCTTCCTTTAATCACTGTATGTTGTTTTGTGGACAAAAAATGATAAAGTTAAAAAAAAGTAGCATAGGTATGCACAAGGTTATCTGATTAATCAGAGCTTACCCCTGGATATGAGAAGCTTAATGGATAGCTTGTCATAGGAACAGTACAGTATGACAGATTTTTTAACTGGAAAATAGAAATAAAGTGGTATCCAGGCAATTGAGAGTAATACTTGCATATCACTACTCAACCAAAGTAATGAGTAACGACATTACTTATCCGTAAAGAGGAACAAAGACAGGCGAAGCTAGCTGCTAATGTTAGCTACACTCTAAACAGGGCTCACGTCTGTTGACACAATGACCCTGTGATAGATTTGACTGTTTTCTAAGGAATTTCTTTCTTAAGGTTACACATAATTTAAAAGGCTGATTAGCCTAAAAGATAAATAGATGCCTGAGAACAACCTTAATTCAGTGCGCTATCATGAGGTTTGCTTTTTAATACAAATCTAATCTTTAAAGCTTTAGAGTAAAGCCTTGCTTAGATCCACCCACGAGGGACCCTTGACCCAAGTTGGGAACAAACATGATTCTCTTAATGTTGATTTAAAGCCCAAAAAACCTGATATGCTGATTAGATGAAAACATTTCAGTAGGAGGTTGAATTTTTTTTTAGACTTTCCAGGTGTGCATGTGTGAAAAAAAGTTATTGTCACACTACCTGGCAGAGCACGCTGGGTTCGTTAATAAAATCAACATTGAATGGATGCATTAATGAATCAGTTAAAAACATGTTCTGTTTCTGTTTACTAGATTATGTGTTTGACCCCAGAAGAAGTAGCTGTATTCTTAATCCACTAATCCTTTAAGCAGTAATCCAAACATATCTTTTCTTTAAAGTAAGCTGTGGATCACATATTTTATCATCACAACAAAAACACAATTTGTAACTTTAAATCAAATATGAAAAACTAAACCGCTCCTCCACATCTGCTTGTAACTGTTTGTCTTTCTGTCAGTAAATCTGTGTTGATCACATACTAATACTTGTTCAAATGTTGATGCAGACTTTTTGACTCAGTCTTAGATATCTGTTTACACCAACCACACACACACTTGTATGCATCCACACAAAAACCACCCACGTGGCATTGTTCTGAGGTTTAAGAGCCTTTGTCGCATGGATGAAACTCCGTGGCACCATATGTATGGGAAGCACGGAGGAACAGAAATGTCTGGCAGCTTCTTAGATCTTAACAGAGTGGAAAAGAGAGCTGTTTTGCTGTTCATGTGTGGACATAAAAGAAACACAAGTCAAGCATTTAATCCATCCTCCTATCTAGGGAGCGTTCAATGACGCTGAATTAATTAGAGTGAATTGTTTGTGATTCATCTTGTGTGACTGTTGGCTTTGTTTGTGGTGTTTTAGATGATAATAGAAGTGGGAGCATGCCATCAGCTTTCTGAGTGTTGAAATTGAAATAAAATGTGACATTGACTGGCTGCCCTGTGCTGTACTTCATCATAAACACTTTTTCATTGGAGGAAAATGAAGAACAGTCGGCTGGGTTGGGGGTTTACAAAAAAACAAGTCAATTTGTTGAAGTATGCGAGTGATTGGCAGCCTGCACTATAATTTGAGAGACAACAGAGAACAAGCAGAGAGTATAATGCACTGCAAACAGCCTGGAAGAAGGACAAGTTAAAAGAGGCCAGGCTAATGTAGTCATTCGTTTAGCGCAAAAGCCTTCAATTAGGCATCTTTATATGAAGGGAGAGGGGCAAGGAGAAATAAGAGGAATGCAGCTGGATCACAGTTTGAAACACTGAGGAGATGAAAAGAACAACAACTAATAAAATGCTATCTGGGATGCTTTTTTTCCCCATAAGAATTTATGTTCATGTTTTTGTGCTTGTAATGGACCTTAACAAATTTTCATGAGAATGTTTTATGTTAAAAAAGTGTGCAATACTTTCACATAATGAGCAGCACAAATGCTTAAGCTGTTAATTATGTGCAGAACATCAAAGCACGGCTCCTCCTGCAGTTATGCTTTATTACGTTTTTCTCTTAGTCAGAGAAATGTGCTGTTATATTCATATTTGTAACTGAAATGAACCCAGCTTGCTTCCAGGATATTGCACTAACAAAAGATAGCTGGGCGATTGAGGTAGAAAAAGCAGAGAGAAAACAGACTGAGTTGATAGGATAATGTCAAGCAGACAGCCTTTGAGCTCTCCAGCGCATATCTCTTTTTTTCTCCCCTCCTGCTCCCGCTCTGTCAGTAAGTCTCTCAGGATTGCATGTTTTCATTCACCGGTTGTGAGGTTCCTGCACATCGTGCACACAATGCACAAATATGCGGCCTGCTGAGCAGGGCTTCAGGGGAGATCTTTTTTCATCCTGCGCAGGTTTGTCTTACATCCATGGCAACCAACCTGTGCACCCTGTGGGGCAGGACTCGAATAAAACTTGGAAACAGAGCCTGTTGTGAATCAGCTGTTGAGATGCCTGAGAGAGTGTCTGAGCTGAGGTGCTTGAATCACTGCAAAATGGTCTGAGATCACCAGATCAAAGAAATGCCCTTCTTTGGTACAAGCTCAGATTCAAAGACGTCTTTGGAGGCAGAGTGCTGCCTCATAATGCCTGCAGAACCGAGTGATACTCCAGCTTATGTAAAGAATAAAATCTCAGTCTCCTTATGTGATAGAAGAGCTGGCTTTGGTTGGAGCTTGCTCTCTACTTGTGTGGCAATATGTCATGAACCCACTGAACCTGAATTTAACAACAGAATACACTACAGTAGAGGCTGACAGATATTGTTTTTTCAGGGCAGCTATAGATAATGATCATTAGTAGTTTATTACACCGATAACTAATATTTGGTGTCAATATGCAATAATGATGACAAACAAAACAGAGCATATCACATTAGTTCAGGTTAGAGGTGGGCAGTAAACCGGTATTAATACTGTCACCGGTAAAATTTTTGCCACAGAATGGATTTTTGCAACACTGTCATCACTGGTTTAAATGCCTCTGTTGTGCTGTGATGCACGCGCGAGGCATATCTGCTCCCACAGCTGGTGGAGCGGGTAATTTGTGACAGACAGCTCAGTCTGAATTCAGTCAATAGCACGTTTAGCTCTAGCTTTACGTGTAGCCAGGTAACTAACTGAATGTCACCCGCTCTTGCCATTGAAAATAAGCACGGTTAGCAGGCAAACACGTGTTTTTCCCCTCAAAGTTTGGCGGTGTCGTACTGCAACAAAGTCAGCGTACCGTCTCTGTCAGCCTGCCTGAGGCTTTAACACAAGCTAAGTGCTGCTTTGGAGGGTCTCAGTTTGTCGAGAGCCCGGCGCTGCAGGACTTCATCTGAGATGTTAAATGAGGTCAGAAAAGCTGCTGTAAGCTAGTTGCAAAAACTCTCCAGTACGGCAGCCAAAGCTAAGCTAACTCAATGCTGAACACACTACTTCCGTCAAGCCCTTCACAGTAAAAGTCCGCGGCTGTTATTTTTCTGAAACATGTTCAAGTTCAAGTCATGTTGCTGGCAGTTTTTTTTCAGTCTCTGAAAAGTGGTGATTTTGGAGATATGAGGTTTTGGTCCGATGCCAGCGATATGCTTAATCACAGAAACAACAGTCCTTGAACTTATAATTTCTACTTACATTATACTTACTTTTTAATATTTAATATTTTAAAACAGTTATCTGATAAATCCTTATATTGGGACAAAGTTAGCACCATGTTGACTGAGTCTTTGAACCACTATTGTTAGCATTACTGGTTTGCAGGTTGTGCTACTCCCAGGAAAAATGCAATGCAGTTAGGGTATGTTTTCCATCACTCAACTCTTCAGTGCAGTTGTGTTTATAGTTGTAAAGCTTTTTCCAGTGTCTGAAAGTACTGGTCACTACTGAAGTCTGAACACACTGTGGTCATGACCCAAATGCCAAAACCCAAAGCTTGCAAAGGCTGGTTCACTATGGCTGTGCCACAGTGCAACAGTGTACTTTATTTCAGTCTCACATTAATGGTCCCTAAAAAATACCTCAGACATATCAGCCATTGCTTTCTTCACCACCCCATCACTGGTAAATGGCTTTTTGTGTTTTTTTATTTTGTATGGCACCACTTTAAATGATGCCTCTATTACCACATTTGCCTTCTTTGTTGATGAGGTGAATTTTAGTTTGAGATTGCTGTTTTAGGGGCTGCTTTCACTTTATTATGCAGAGTTACTGTGGACTTTTGGAGTACCCCCATACTTCTTCTTAAGCTGTCTTGAATGCTGATTAAAATCTAAATTTCCCATCACCTGTAACTCAGCTAATGTATAGTGTAACTGGATTGGACGATTACAAACTTGCCAGGAGCATAAATGTTTCTTATTGGGTGGATTGGGGCTTCTCTGATCAAGTTGAAAAAAAAGTTAAAAAGCTTTGAAGGTTCATCTTGTTTACAGATTTTTTTTCTACACAGTCTGTAAAGCTCTTGGTGAGCTACTGAAAACCAGCAACTGGTAGCTTCAGACGACGTGAAAGAGGCCCTAGATCTAAATGCTAACAACCAGCATGCTTTTAATGGGAACAAATGCAAAGATTAGGACACAAACCGGCAAAAAAGCAGACAAAGACAATGTATGGTACCAGAGTATTTTCTTCATTCATATGTGCTATATTTCATCTTAAGAGCTCTATCTGTAATACCACTACATGAGCATATTAAGTCTGGCAGTAAATTACATGTAGTGCTATTATAACCTGAATGGTTTTAGCATGACGTTGTAGTGGCCGTTAACCCTCTGTGGTTTGTGGCCTTCCTGCCAGTTAGTGTCTCATTTGGTTTCTAGCCTGGGAAGAAAACAGTTTTAGTCAACATTGGATACAGGAATCCATCAGACACTGTCAGCCTTTGCTGTTTTATTTGCACTGCTTCTAATTGTGAGCTTGTGTTTTGCTAGGAGCTCAAGTGTTTGTGATGAATGTGAGATCAAACAGACAGGACTGAGTGCTGCTTGTCATTGAAGTGGAACGCGGGTCTCTTGTGCTCTGGACTTGCTATTTGCTCTCATAAATGCTAATTGTGTTTCTGTTTACCAGCTTTTAGAGGATCCACTGCCCATGTTTTACTCTGAATTGAAAAAAGAGCAGAGTTGAATGGTAGTGGCCCCACAGCATGACAGAGTGAAGACCACAATCAGCTGTAGAATTGGGACAACACAATCTGACAAACAAAGAGGTCTCAGTGAGATGAGGTTAGGTTGTTTTGATCTCTGCTGATTAGATACATGACTTTTTGCTGCACAATATCTATTTAGTGGAAATATTCAGTAATAAAGTTGGCTGGCTGATACCCATACCATGACCACAACATCCTGGGTTTGAATCTTGTAGAAGAATAATTTTAATTTTGCTTTAAAAGGAAGAAAGACATCATATAAGGAGGAGCTGTCAAATAACATCAGGCTTAACCTCTAAACATGCCTGCTGACAAGTGTGATGATGCTTTAAATTATAGGTAGCAAGTAAATATCTCAGAGGATGCAGGAAAAACCCAGCAAAACAGCATCACATCTTTCACTAGTTTGCACAAGAACTGCCTGCATTGCCAGTAACTTGTTATTTCTAAGCTGTAAAGCAGCCAGCCATCACTAGTCACTAGCTTATGGGTTTAAGCTACAAGCATATTAGCATTGTGCATCAAATTCAAAGAAAAAGACACTCGCAGAACAGCATGCATCATAACACTGGCCTCAGCTGCTACAGGACAATTTTCTCCTTCATCTGCAGAAATGGCATAAGGAAGAACTGATTAGATTTTGGGGGTGATTCGGATCACCGTCTGGACCCAGGAATTTTTATAAAAGGTTCTGTACTATTGGGAGATAGGGCTAATGGCAGAGATCTGCGCTGTCACCACTTTACACCAGGAGATGGCAGACATGAGTAACTTCAATCCCAGCAGCATTTTCGGGTGTGTTTCTATTCAAAGTTTTGGAGTTTATAGAGTTTGAAAGACACACGCCCGGTTGAGGAGACGAGTCGGAGTGTAACAGAGAGACAGACAGTGAATTGTAGTGAGAATACTCAATGCTGGGAGGAACAGAGGAATATTCACCCTCTGCCATGACTTCCAGTCGTCCAGTGAGATAATGGGTGAGACTGTCAGTGCATCTGTTGGCACCAGCAGGCAACGCTTCTACCATGACAGTCCACCCATAGCGAAGCCAATGGTCTGCCTCACTGCATGTCCACCCCAACGGGAGGGAGTAATTGGCGAATGCCGTGGTGGGGGGCACATGGGGACGGATCCAGGAATTTTTTAAAGGATTCTTCACTATTGGGAGATAGGGCTGATGGAGGAGGTCTGCGCTCTCTGAGTGCTTTTGTAGTTTAAATTATATTAAAAACATTTACATAGAACAGAAGAAATCATGACTTTTTAACCATTTTAACTCAAGCTTTACTCCGCTTATACCACTACTTTTAAAGGTGTACACAGTAAATACACAGTCCCAGTCTATAGAGACTAAAATTGACTTTGTTTTTAGATTGAGTTTTCCAGTTTTACTCCATAAAATGTTTTTATTTAACTCTAAATAAGTATTAATTACTTGATGATGAACAAATCAAACAACTCTACAGCACTTTAACTTAACACAGAGAAATTCAGAACAGTTTCAAATTGCATTTAAATAGCTACCTTTCTCACCTGTAAAACTGTTGAGTAGCTTGGATAAGAGCTAGGCCATGTGGCCTCAACTTAAGGCTTTTCAACAACACTTAGTGGGTTCAGGTCTTTGGTGATGTGTTGATTATTGAGTATTTGACGTTTTCCTTTTGAAATGATCTCGTGCTGTTTTTCCTCAGAAATCTCCATTTCAAACTACTGTCTCTTGCTAAATCATGACACATTGAGTATACTTTATATGATGCCCCACCCCTATCTTGAATTTAAACCTCCTGCGCCAGGATGTGCATTCTCATACTGCTTTAAAAATGGTTAATCTTGAACTTCTCTGCCTTTTTCCCATGAGGCACAGCATCTCTAAGCTAGCCTAGAGAGCGTCACTGTTGGCTACTTGAAACACAAACCCATACAAACAACAAATTCCTTCCCAGCTTCCCACAGAAAGCACTTTCATATCAGTATAAAGGGATCCTAAAATACACTGTATTATATAGGAACATAAACAACACAAAAACTGACCTCAATAAGGACATAAAAAATGTAGTTTCATCCCAAACTTGATCATGTTTACAGTGGTTGGCATGTGGTTTGTAGGCTTGGTCCTAGGCATATGGAGTCTGGTGGTGCCTGGGCAATATCATCTAATCCAATCCAATCAGTAAAGTAATCGATAGTCCATCAGTTTATAATTAGTTGTGGATTGTGCCATTGGAATAATACACACATTAATAAAGCTGTGAAGTTGAAATTTAAAAAACATCACTATGTTTCCTGAATATTCCCCGCCTCTCTTCCATGGATATTGTGCAAAGAGCTGTTCTAAAAGCAGCGCTCCAGCAGCCACCACACTTACCTCACTGCTCCTTTGCAATTTTATTTCTCCAAGAATTCCTCGTTCAAAACAGTAATTTTTCTTACCAGGCAAACAGATAATGGCCTATGAGCAGCCCTGAGCAGCACTGCATCACTGACTACAGTAACACACTGTTCTTCCAGTAAACTTTCTATGTTGGTCACAAATTGGCTGCTGGCCTTAGTCAGGGAAAATATGCAGCTTTTTATAGGACTCTGCATTTTAGGATCTTTTGTCTTGGATTTGAACATTCCTCATTTTATATTCCCTCAAGAAGTACCAGGAGTTCTCACATAGAGGCTGCTTTTTGTTTTATCATGCCAAGAAGTCTGCTGTGGGTTATAAAAAATACCTGATGCCACATTACACGAGGTGGGACATAAATCAGATCAGCAACAAAGCAAATATATAGTTTGACAGTTGTTATAAAGAACACTTTCTTTTCCTCTCTGTAAAATCACTTGAGGTTATTCTTTCTTTTTGTGACACATTGGGTGGATCTGAAAACATTTTGTAGCTGCTCTGGCAGTGTCTCTGTTTCACTTTATGGCTCTGTCCTCGTCTAAAGCAGCATACATCTATAGGATGGATCAGTAGAGACACTTATGATACCAATAGAAAGACTCCCTTACCCCAGATCATGTAGCTTGATAAATATTTCATTTTTATGAGACTTTGCATCATCTCCAGCACACTTTAGTATTTCACAAGTCTGAGTGGTAGTGTGATAAGTGATGATAAAGGTAAATAAACCTGAGGAGTGCAAACATGTTTGGAAAATTATTGTGAACTGGTTAGCAGCTAATGTTGGCATTTACCACAAAGAAACCCTGTTCTCTCCAACACTCACTGCAGACCACCACTACAGTGAGATGATGTATCTGTCAGAATGGAAATACGCTAAAACTATCCAAATAAAACACATTTAACTTCCTCTTAGGGTTAGAGTAAGGGTTAGGCCAAGAGGTGGCTATCAAAAAATTAAAAGTCAAAAACCCGACCGTCAAAACCTCAATTACAAACTGTTAAACAACACTTTAGAAAAGCTGAGTAAACAGTTTGCTTATAGGAATTTTTTTGTCCTGTGTAGTTATGTAGCTACTTTACTAAATCTAGAATTAACAAAGTTTTGTTAGCTACGTAAACTACATGGATTATGTGGCCACATATATAGCCAAAGCTACAGCGAACAAAGGCACATGAGCTACATTTGACTGTGCTGTTAGTTAATGTGAATGGTGGCTCACTCTAGCTTTATGAGCTGCAGCTGTCTGAAATGAAATACACGCTAAAAATTTGAGATTATAATCAGATTCAACTTCCATTTAGTGCTATGGTAAGAGTTAAAGTAAGGGTTAGGATCCCAAAAATTATAAATCAAAAACCTGACCTTCAACACCTAGTTACAAAACTTTCAATGAAGTCGACTAAACAGTCAGGAAAAAAGCTTTTCCTCCATGAAGACACTAACACAGCTAATGTAGCTACGGCTAAAGCTAATTAAACTTTGTTGGGTTCTGTAGCTAAATCCAGTGCTTACTGAGCTATGTTAGCTTTGTTAGCTATGGCAGCAATAGCTAAATTACAGCTAACTAAGTGCAAACAAAGCTATGTTAGCTATGTTAGATAATGCTACATTCACTAAAGCTAGACCCATTTTAGACAAAGTTAATTGCGAGCGGCTTGCTTTAGCGCTCTTAGTTTTAGCTAAAACTAATGTGGCTACATTGGCTTACATAATAACATTGACTACATAGCTAGCACTGCCACGTTAGCTTCAGCTAAAGCTAACGAAGCAAGAGAGAGCCAAGGTTTGTATAACTACTTCTAAAACTGGTCTATAAAATTTTCTTTTTTCATCTTCCTCCCTTCAGCTTCAGAGTGTCTAATGACTGATGTTCAAGCTCTGAACTAAAGCTAGTTTAATTTCTTTACACTTTAGAAGGAGGTTTCATTGTGTCATTTTGTTATGACTGCATCATTGAACCATCCTGCCCTCAAACCTGTTGTTTAGTTGGGAGAATTTCCTTTAATATTAAATTTTAAGCTTGATTAAAAAGGCATTTTATAAACTGTTCTATGGAGCTCAGTAGGGCTGGGTATTGCTAAGAACCTCACGATTCAATTCAATTTGGATTCTTTAGGTTGCGATTCAATTCAATATCGATTCGATATTGATTTAAATGCTTTGATGTTGATTCAGTAAGAAGTAGAAATACACAAATGACCTGTTGACAATTTTTAATAATTATTTTCATGCCCATGTGAACATATGTGGTAGGTCACCTCAAATTTTTTTTAGCAATAGAACATCTGAAAATAAAAATTTGCACAATAATAACTTATTTGTGCATAAGGAGTACAAAAGTAAAAAACAACATGCCAGTTCTGTATAAACACTGAAAAAGTAAAGTGCATGTAAACTTTAATAATATGTCTTTCCTCTTGGAAATTGTGATAAACCTCACATAACATGGTTATGGTTGGTTGTTGTTTGGTTGAGTGCGGCATCTGTCATACAATGCGAATCACACGCACAGTGACCCCCACTGGCCAGGAGGTGAATCGATTCAGAGGATTTGCTGCATCGATATTGAATTGAGGGGGGAAATATTGTGAGGCATTGATTAATTGATATTTTTACCCACCCCTAGAGCTCAGTGTCTATTAGCAGCTTGTTACAGCGTTATTTACCTGTTAGGTCTGTTAGTAATTGGAAAGAAATACAGACAGTTATCAGTTAGCTTCTGTTTATATTGGATTTAAACAAAAAAAAAACACTGATTCAATTTAACAGGCATCTGTATTTGAAACAAATGCTTATTTATCATTGATGGTAGAATTAAATGTTTGTCATATTTTATGTCTCTTTCTAACAAATTGACTGTTACAATTAGACTAACAGGTAAATACTAGTACATCATGCACCTCGTGTCATAAGGTATTGAAATTTACAACCTTTGTCTGTAATTTGACTTCCTTCACAACTTGACAGCGGATATAGCCTTCTCTGATCTCTTCAAAGATGATATAAAACAGGTTTGTATCTCTCAAAGCATAAAGCATTGATGTTTTGAATGTGTGCTGTTTGTGTGGGAAATTAAAGATGTAAATGCCTCAGTCTGAGCAGAAACATTCTGATAGTATCCAAAGAGGCCGACCTTGCAGGATGAATGTATATGAATACTGTGTAATCTGAATAAATCGAGTAGTGATTGAATTTTGTTTCAACATTTCTTTGGTCGACTCCTACGACTGGCCTTTAAATCCTTTCTAACCTGCTCTCTGCTCCTTTGAGTGGGACCTTTTATTTAGCTGACTCTTTGTCCACCAGGTCCACAGCCGTGCCTCCTTTGTTGTCACTCTTGCAAGAGGACTGGGAGTTGAAGTGTTGATGTGTGTGTGTTTGCGGGCCGTTGCAGGGGCCTCTCCTCCAGATTTGCACAGAGTTTGGGCTTGGCTTTGTGATTCAAGGCTGGACAGTTGATCCAGGGGAGGACAGGGAGAGAAGAAGAATGCGAAGAAGAAGAATGAGCGACTGACAGAGAGAAAGTTGGGAGGATGCCAGCGTCTATTGAAAGCCTTTGCACACTGTTTGAAGTCAGAGGATGAGGATTTAGAGGGAAGCAGGATTATTCAGAGTCAATACCCTTCAACAATCCAGCCGTTTGGGCTGCAGCAAAGAAACAACGTAGTCTGACTGACCACGGCTGTTTTTTTTTCTCTGTGTCCTTTTGATGCCCCTGTGTCAGACATGCTGGTAGTGTAGCGCTTTTCTTATCTTGTTACCTTCGTCTGTTTTTTTTTTCAAGAATGTTATGACATTTGGAACCATTTTTTTCTCTCAGGAAGTTGGATAAGAGGATTGAAACCATTTTTATAGACTTTGTCTGTTTGATATGAATCTGAAGTAAGCCACAAGTTAGCCTGCCTTGACAGGGACTGGAAATAGTTGGAAAAGGCTTGTCTGCAAAATCTGCATAGAAACCTTTGACGTTCACCAAAGACAGAGTTTTATCTTGTTTAGAATGCCCTAAAAATGGATGGTAAAAATGTGCTTTTATCCAGGGGTTTATTTCTTGTCTGGAAGCAGATACTTGCTTTGGCTTTTTGTACAGGGTTAACAGGAAAGCTACCATTGTTAAATAGGCAACTACCACTGGTGTCAGGCATACACTAAATGGACAAAATTATAAGCATTACAGCGACAGGAACTATAATGATGTGCTGAAATACATGTACTTTAATATGGATTTAGCCCCCCTTTTGCAGCTATAATGGCCTCCACTCTTCTTGGAAGGCTTTCCACATGTTTTTGGAGTGTATTTTGTGGGAATGTGTGCCCATTTATTCTGTAGAGCATTTATGAGGTCAGGCACTGATGTTAGACCAAAAGGTCTAGCTCAAAATCTCCTCTCCTGTTCATCCTAAATAGGGTTGAGGTCTAACATTGCAAAACAGATGGATATGCCCATTTCCATGTTTCTCACTGGCGAATCCATCTTGCAAAGATCCCATTAGGGCTGGGCAATTTTTTGCAAATTAGATTAAATCGCAATTAAATCACCTGCTGCAATTTTCAAATCATGGAAGTTGCAATATTTCTTGAACTTGAAATATGTCAAAATACCAGTTCAATAAATCAATTTTTTGCAGCAGCAGAGTTTTATGTACATTATGCAAACATTCAAGTGTCAATTTTTTGTATAATGGTTTACAAAAATCCTCCTTTTTGTGTTATATGTATGTTTTTATTCATCAAAATGAGTGACATAAAAATGTTAATGCCCTTAAACAAAGCAAATGAGATCACATTTGCAATACGAGCCAACATAGTTAACTCATCCAAAAACTGATAAAGCCTTGTGTTACTTCATGAAAGTCATAGCCCAGCTGCGATCAGCTGGTAGCCAGCTTCACCTCCCCCACCCCAGCCGCCTCCTTTATAGCTTAAAGCTTGTTGCACCCCCATATTCAGATTCATGCTACCATGAATTAATTGCTTTGGAAATAATTTCATTGTTTTCAGGACACATGGTCGTATTTATGGACTTATTTATTGCTTGAATTTGTCAAAAAAATACAAAAGATTAACCCAAGAATAATTGCATATTAAATGACAATTGCAATATTTTAGAAAAAAAAAAGATGGCAATTACATTTCTTTTGCAAATTTTTCAGCCCTAACTCTCATCTGAACAGTTTGGGCCCAGTAAGAAAGTGACAGGACCAATCAGCATCAAGGGGCAGTACTTTTGGGTGCAGCGGAGTCGTGACATAAGCAAGCAGCAACAAGAGGCCGGTGCAATTATGGCAGACGAAATTAGCATAGGTGCTGCTATAGCATCAGTTTTATCAGAACTTGATGACATTTCTCTGTTAAAAGAAGAACAAAGAACGGCATTGAGTTGTTTTCTGTCTACTCCTCGGTAGCAGCGCATCTCTATAGCGGCACGTGTTTTGTTGCTCTAATCAGCCCGCAAAGATCCAATCACCCTCCAAGTTTTTCTTTCAAAGGCTCTGTCCTTTCCCAAATGCTGTCTATGGGAGGTTAACCAGACGGATGTGTGAAACAAATCCATCTGGCATGTCAGGCTAGTTGGGGTCAGGGTTCTTGCAAGCCAGTCAAGTTCTTCCACATCAAACTCATCAAACCATATCTTTATGATCCTTGCTTTGTGCACTAGGGTACAGTCATGTTAGAACAGAAAAGGGCCTTCCCCATCACAATTGTTTCCAAATAGAGACTGCATGCCTAGGTGCTTGATTTTACACACCTGTGGCAACAGGGCTGTTGAAACATCTAAATCATATATCTAACAGGTGTGACCAAATACTTTTGTCCATATAGTGTGCTTGTTCACATGTTAATATTCTTGCACCTTTCCATGTTGTTACATAATGTTAAAATCTCAAACTTAGGCCAAATTATTGCTTTGTTGCAGTTTAATTGTAAAATGTTAAAAGTGACAGCAAATCTTTGTAACTCAACTGCTGCAGACTGAGTGTAAAATGGGCTTATGGCCAAATGGATTTGGAGTTTCTCACATGAAATAAGACTCATGTAAATCATCTTTCAGGTAGGAAAATCTATGTAAGACAGGAAACCTTCATTTAGAACTACTGTAAAATCAACTTTTATAAAGGTTTGGTGAGCAAAGCATGTGCAGATTACATTGTTTTTTCACAACACATTATGCACAGATGGTAGATGTAACTTAAGCGGAGTGCAATGACTCAATATTTGTACATCACAGAGACTATTGTTGGTCTTGGTGGGGGCTCTCCTTCTCTGAATGTCCATTCAGTTTACAAGTGTCCCTGTGCTGGTGTTTACATCTCTTATTCTTTACTTTAGGATTGTTACTTTAGTTTAGCTTCAGTCTTTTGAACCACAAAAAGCAGTGGTGAGTTTTATGTTGTCTGTTTCTATAAATAACTTTTTAATACCCAGCATCCTCATCTGACATTCCAAGAGAAACCCTCGAGAGCTTTTACAATGTCTGACGAGAAGCTAATTGCTGACTCTCCATCAGTCTGCCAGGGTTTGTGTGTCTGTGTGTGTGTGCTCAGTCTACTGCTGTTCAGGGGGCTTTAGTTCAGATGAGATACATTTCAACTTCTGTAATAAAGTTAAGATGAACATCATCATTTACAAGCATGTACACATCACATTCAGATTTTAGTCAGGTAGCCTAAATGTTTGATTCCTCTTAAGTCTGTTTGGTTCTTTTCCATGCTTTTTGCTGTCAAACATTTATAAAATGTATTTTTAGGCTTTTAGTCAGGTAGGACAATGGATGAAAGTGGTAAATGAGGAAATGAGCCACTGACTGGATTTGAACCCAGGCTGCCTGCCTCTACACATGTGGGAGTGGACACAACCACTATGCTATGCTGTTGATGCTACGATATTAAATGTCTGAAATAGAATCAATCTCCTTTACTTTACTGATAAAATGTGTCAATAAGGACTATAACTTTAATCCCACTATATGTAAAATCCACCACCAGGGGGCTCTCAATCAAAACAATAATAAATGATGATGAGTAGTGACCAGCGCTTCTCTGCTATGCCCTCCTCTGCTGTTCTTGTTTTTATGTGGGACCCCGTTTAGTGTATTAACTAGAGAATAAAGCAATGTTTTGTTTACAGTTTTCACATAACGAGGGAGAAAATATGTTAATAGTTGCCTTCCTGGTTCCTGATCACAATGCATTCTGGCATCACTCAGAGTTAACCAGGATGAGCACTTTTAACAGCTTTTCTCCCTCCTTATGTGAAATTCTAACCTGACATGCCAGGTAGACTATCATATATCCATTGCATGGATATTTTTCACTTTCATCTGGGAAATCTCCCGCACAGAGATTGGGAAGGGCAGAACTTTAAAAAAAAAAAAAAATTCTCAGAAGGTGATTGGATGAATGTTCTATCTGTCCCATAACGAGCCAATCAGGGTGACAAGACAAAATGAGGTAGGCATGCACAGCTCCTAGTAATTTGAGCTTGACAGATGGGTGCTGCTATAATTTAGGAACGTAGGAGCTTGTTGGTGGATAAAACTCATGCTGAGGCCATTTGGGAGAGACAAAAAAACATTTTCTGCCAAGAGTAGCTTTCAATGTGGCTCTTTGTCCTTGTTTTGATAAAGAAAAGAGGCCTAGCTCTGATAGAACTGTCGCTATATTATGGCTACATCCAAACTGCTGCACAGGCGGCAGCCATTGTATATACCAGCTAAACCCCTCCCGTAACTAACACAAACTCATACCTAGACTGGTCGGGAGAAGAGTGAAAACGTCTTTTCCATCTTGAAGAGCTCCCAGTGCTGATCTTTGCTCTTTATTAGATAGAAAAAAAAGTGGTCCAGTTGTGATAAAACTGCTGCTATACTATAGATACATAAGCGCTGAATTCTACAGCAGTGACAGCCATCCAATCTTGCCCAAAGCTGCTGCCTTATTGTACTAAAATGACTTTGATTGACCTTGCCTGTTGTCAGACCTGGTCCAAGTCTTTCACAGTGGAGCTTTGCAAGATGGATTTGCCTAGTGACAGACAATTCATCTGCTTTGCAATGCTTGTAAAATTCATCCATGAAAACAAAACACCAGTTTATTTACTAAATACCTGGAGAACAGTTTTTTATAAACAGTCTTCAGTTCAAAACAAGTGAGCCACGGAGGTGGGCGCACCAAGCAGCATCTCTGGTTTCTACTCTAACTGACCTGGAAATGTCTGGTAGGGCCACAATGGGTGATGGGTTTCGTGCTACCGCTCCCCCCTGCAATGTTTTCCAGGCGAGTTCTGTGTCTGCCCGGGCTCTCCTCCCAGTTGAATGTGCCCAGAAGACCTCAGCAGGAAGGCCACCAGGAGACATCTTGGTCAGACGCTCAAACCGCCTCAACTGGCTCCTTTCAGTGTCAAGGAGCATGTTGGCCTAGGCCACGGCTGCCCCTTGTCCCAGATTCTTTGTGATTTTCATGGACTGGATCTCAAGGCGAATCAGAGGTGGGAGGGTTTCTGGTTCAGGGACCTCAGAATTTCATCTCTGCTGTTTGCAGATGATGTGGTTCTGGCCCCGGTCAGACGGAGACGAATTCAGGAGTATACACAAAAGTTTGTTGTCAGATCAGCAATTCATCCACACGGAAACAGCGTTTTGGGTGACTGTATATGATACTTTTGTAAACGGGTCCCAGAGTGCACAAATCTGTAAACGACCACCTTTTTTCTCCGTGTGGACAGCCAACCGCATCTTTCTTGAAATGATTATGTCACACAGTGTAGCTCTCTTACGATGCCTGCGCGGGTTCGACCAAAACAACAATGGCTGATTAATGGGATGTGTACGTGCTGCAGAAGCTACTAAGCTTTTTATGGCTTCTTTAACACCACCGCAAAACGCATACACCATATCTTCTTAAATCCAATGCGGAAAACAACCAGAAGGGAACTAGAAGAAAGTTTGTGTCAGTTTTCTGTGATCTTCTTCTCTCTTTTAGTCCATTTCCATTGCAGCAATACAGCGCCACGTACAGGCTTGGCATGCGCACTACGGCGTTTTCAGTCGTGTCAGTGGTTCCGTGCTTACACGGATATTTCCTGAAATGATCCTGTCTTTATGGAAAACTTTTCAAAATGAAATGGCAATATATTGTTTTTGTCTCCGTGTGGACGGGGCCTCTGTTGGCATCCTTGACTGGGGACCTCCAGCAGGCACTGGGGTGGCTGGTAGGAGAATAAGCACCTCAAAGTCTGAGGCCATGGTTCTTTGCTGGAAAACGGGGATTTCTCTCTCCAGGTTGAGAGTTTGCCTATAAAAAATACTACATTTATTTCATAAGACAGATGCAGAATAGAGGAATGAGTTCTTTGGAAATTGCAAGAAAAAGGCTTCACACTGTCTGAATATCACTAAAATATTTTTGTGCAATTTGGAAAGTTTTGCAGGAGTTTCCCTGCAACCTTGGTCAATTCAAAACAGGAAATTTCCCATCATGGGGTGTCTAGGACTTCTATTTTTGTTGCTATGTTATCTAAACATTGCCTGACTTTTTTCTTGTATTGTGTTGAAGTTTGAAATTATGTTATCGTGACATCCCTAAGTCTTACATTTTGTGACTGTCACTTTCATATGTATCCCTCACAGGCTTTGCTGTAGCCACTCACTGCATAGAGATGAGCCCTTAAAATACACAACCTAGTCAGCACTTTATGTCTCCTGTGCGCCCGTTTGAAATGGAGATTTATAGCTGCTGGCTGTTGTCTCGGGGCCATTTTCTAGATTAGATGATACAGCATGCTTCTTAACAGGAACTCTATCCTTATGACAGATTTATATGATTTTTTTGTTTGAGAGTTTCATGGAGTGGAGACCAGCAGAGTCATATTCAAGTGTGATGTTTGTGCAGACAAGCTGACTGTGCAGCCAAAAAATTTACAGCTGTTAGCAGTGGACAGCAAAGAGCGAGCTGACAGTCAGCTCTCCACACAAACCATGTTACTTTGATTTGGTGGTATGTTAAGTGAGTGTTTCAGCCCATAATGGCTCTCTTTTTCTGGATGTAAGCCTCAAGTTTACCCAGAATTCTTTGAATAATTTAGACGTCCAACTTATCGGTAAACCAGACACAAATCAGGACTGTGCTCTAGTGCGCCGTACTTTCTGTATCTGCCACTGAGAGGAAACTGTCAGGATTTCACCACAAACACGTGTCACTTTCTATAAAAACATCAGTATGTAGTTATGTCTCATCTCCAGGACTGCTGACATGTTTCTCAGGACTGTGCCTCTCTGTTTCACTTTGGTTGTTTACTGAAGAGAAATCACGTCTACTTCTGTCAGTCCGCAGGAAGGAAGTATTTCCTAAGTAAGGAAGGAGTCTCTAGAGATTAGTCTGAAGTCGTCTGGGCGATGAAATCTTAAACACAGCAAAAACACCAAGCCTACTGTCTGCTACCACTCTCCCCTCGTCTTCTCTTTCCCCCTCATCCTGTCCTTCTCCCAGACATGACTGATATAATGGCATAATTGTGCTGCTTATCACTTGTATCCTTACACAAGGGATAAATGAACGCTGTTTATACTGTGAGGATTACAGGACTGCTGATAAGACTGGTTCATTCTCATTTGTTACATGAAAATATCTTCTACTGCAAGATAGGATTAATGGGACGATTTATGTATACATAGTCACAACTTGTGTCTCTGTGTTGTGTGCTTTTAAATTTTCTGTTCTGCTTTTTTCTCTTAATGTCTCATCAAATCTTCATATGAACTTCAGAAAGTAAAAAAAAAATGTTAAGTGATTTTACACGGCTATCAGACGGGAGCTTTGAAGTATGAACATGATTTACAGTGACACACATGTGACATGCTGGGCAAAATATGCACACGTAGAGAATGTATGAAAAAATCCATTAAGGCCTTTAAAGGCAAGCAGTTAGTTTATTAGCATATATATATAAATGGACATGTTTTCATCCACATTTATTGAAGTTTATTTCCAAGTAAACATGTCTGATATTCTTTTCTTAAGGCTTAAAAGGAACCCCACATAAGACAAGTTTATCTTATTGGATAGATATTTGTATTTCTTATATTTATATTGAACAACAAAGACAGAGAGCCTATCTTGGTGAGCAGTGAGCCCTGGCTTTTTACGCCATGAAGCTCCAAGTACTGCCAGTCGACACCAGAATCACTTAAAGGGGACATATTTTAGACAAGTTTATAGATTTTGACAGGTTGTACTCGCATATAACAGAAACATTGAGTGATGACATTTGGCACAAGAATGTGGATGTGGATGGCAAGAAGGAGACTAGTGAGAGAGGCCACCAAGACACCTGTGACTACTCTGAGGAGCTATAAGCTTCTGTAGCTGAGATGGGAGACCCCCTGCATACAACAACTGTTACCCGGGATCCTCCTCAACAAAAGATTTATGGGTGAGTTGTAAAGAGAAACTAGTATTAAATCTTTATTAGAGTTTGACAAAAGGCGTGACTTCAAGAAAGTTCTTTGGTCTTTTGATAACAAAATTTTGCTTTTTGGTCATCAGACAAGACACTATATTTGATGGACACCAGACACTGTAGATCACCACAAACACACCATCCTCACTGTGAAGCTTGGTGGTGGTGGCGGCATCATGCTGTGGGGATGCTTCTCAGCAGAGAGTAAAATGAATGTTGCAAAATACAGGAAAATCCTAGAGAGCAATCTTATTCAGTCTGCAAGAGAACTATGGCTTGAGAGAAGATTTATTTTCCGGTGAGACAATGACCCAAAGCATGCAGTACAAGCTGCACAGAAATGGTTTAAAGACAACAAGGTGAAGGTTCTGGAGTGGCTGAGTCAAAGCCCAGACCTCAGTCCAACAGAAAATTTGTTGCTGGACAAAACTTCCCATTTCCTGTGCAACCTGACAAGAGTTTGAGCAGATTTTTCAAAGAAGAATGGATTAAAATTGCAGTGTCCAGATGAGCAAGCCTGACTGAGACCTGTCCACACAGACTCAGTGCTGTGATTGCAGCCAAAGGTGTACCTTGAGAATGTATCCACCAGAAGAATAAAAGCAAAATGTGAAACAAAGTAGAATGAGCCCGATAATGAATCATACAGCATGGTTCACATGTATCAATTAGCTAATTACCCCTTCCCCCAAACCACACACCACAGGGAAACACTAATGGAGACCTTGGTATAGATTTTCTGTTGAACGCACTTTTCACTCCCTTTTTAAGAAGTGAGTTTAATGTAATCATGAGCACATCAATACCATAATGACATCTCTTTTGCTCTTTTGTAGGCTTGTCAACAGAGTAAAATTACACAGCTCACCACTCTCATACCCTTGAACCTAATGTTCCTTATCAGCTTTTTATAAATCTTATGTAATTATCCAGTTCAATAGAGTAATCACAGGCATGCTGTGTGCATAAGGGCGTCTATTCAGGCTCCCAACAGCTCCTTCATTGGCTTCTAACAGCTCCCGTAGGCCTGCTGCAGGAAACCCTCCACAGCCTCACACAGAGCCACCTTTGAAAACTAATGAAAGCTTTATTATGATATTATTAATTTCACTCTGGCTTTTAAAACCATGGCAGCTCACTATCTTTCTGTCTGGGTTTTTCTCTGTGCGTTTATGAGTCAGTGTGGTGTATACCTGAGATATGTTTCTGCATGGAGGAAAGGATATTTTAGAGTACAGGACACACTCACCATACACACACTGCCTTACAAGCAGCACTTGTGCCCCACTTTATTGACCCTCTCTGCTTCTTTTCCTGAACGGCATATTAAAGGCCATGTTCACAGCAGAGCTCTGTGCTCTTTGAAGTGTTCAAGAGCTGCAACAGATCCTCAAATATTGACTTTTAAGCCCTCTGAAGGAAAGGAGGCACAGCAGAGAGAGGGGGAGAGGGGGGCACAGATACAGACAGACAGAGGAAAGGGGCTCTTGTTGTAGTTGAGGTGGGCGTGTACAAATTCATGAATTAGTTCAGGCTTAATATGTGTTTGTCGGTCATTAATGTATGTAGGGAGGAGTGTGTTTATTGATGTAGGAGGAAGTACGGAGAGATAAGGGCTGATGGTAAGCTGAGCCTGACTCCAGGCAAAACAGATTAAAATGACGTACAGTCCTAACGGGCCTCTCCTCTCCTCTCCTCCTATTCTCCATTTCACTTCACTATGATTCCCTTCTTCTTTCTCTCTTTTGCTTTACTATTTTCTCTTTCATAGTTCTTTCCATTCCTTTCCTTTCCTTTCCTTCCTTCTCTTTCTTTCCTTTCCTACTTGTCTTTGCATTTCTGCTCTTTTCTCCCTTCCCTCTGTTTTGCCAATTTTCTTTCCCTTGGCTTCCTGTCATCTCCTCTGTTTCAATGTACTTTCCTAATGTCTTTAATTCTTATACCTCTTACATTTCCTGCCTCCTTTCTTCCCTTCAATTTTGTACTTTTTTTCAATCTCCATCCTTCATTCAGCATCTCTTTTCATCCCTTCCTTTTAACTTTTTTCTTTTTATACCATTTTACATTCCTTTTATTAATCTGTTTTCTCCACTGTCTTTACCCTCTTTTATTCCTCTACTTCCGTTATGCTCCTCTCATCTTTTACTTAATTTCCTCATTCTTTTTATCTTCAATGAATCTTTCTTTCTTTCTTTCTTTCTTTCTTTCTTTCTTTCTTTCTTTCTTTCTTTCTTTCTTTCTTTCTTTCTTTCTTTCCTCTCCTTCGATCCATTCTTCTCCTCTCCTCCTCTCATGGACAACCCCCCCCTCTGCTGAGCCAGAGCACACTCCTGTAACACCTCTGAGCAGGCGACTGTTTTGGGTTTTAAAACAATGCCCTCTTTATTTAATCTGAAGTTGGAAGAAAAAAAAGGAAAACCATCCTGGGGCTTTTTTACTTTTCTCATGCAGGAACATTTTTGTCTTCTGTCTCCAGGTCAGTGTGGTCAATCCACTGCTGTTTGTGCTGCTGCTGTTTCCAAATTTGAAAAAGATCCACAACACAGACGGCCCAACCACGAGTGTATAGAGGAACAGTCAGAGATGGGACAGCTTGATATCTCCTCTCTGTTTTTTTTGTGTTTCTTCCTCTTTACATCCTAACATGCTCATACAGGCCTTTCACACAGAGATTCATATAAAGAGCTGGTTTCAGAGCTGGTGGTTTTTTTGTAGATCAGAGTGGGCAGGTACACTGAGATCACTCACACACACTGAATGACACTTTGCGCCCAATCTCCGCCTCAATCAGGACGGTCTGCCTGACTCTTTGTGTATGGTGATCTTTTTTGAGATGCCAAGTGTGACTCATTTACCTCGTCTTGCTTTTTTCCACCTTTTTCATGTGCTTCAGATTTCTTATCATAGGGTTGTTTGTGGGTCACTTTCTTCGCACGAACCTGTGAGTTTCTGTATTGTGTGGCACACTCTTACACTAACACACTCCTGCGAAATTGTATCATTTTCAGAATAGCTAGAGTAAGATTATTTCAAACTCTTATCAAAGTCTCGACAGTTCTGCATTCAGTGGATTTTGCTTGAATGTTGTAGATGTGTCAGCTGCTTCTTGTAGCGATTCCAGGCAGGTTTATTTTTACCTTCTCTATCCAGCAGCTTAAGACTGTGTTAGTTAGTTAGTATAACTCGGTCAAAGCAGACTGGCCTTCCAGTTTACAGCCTGACAGGAAGGCAGGTCATGTGTTCATACAGACTAAATTTATCACCAGGCAAATCTTAAGTAACCGGACACACATTTCTGGGAGCAGTGATTTACACAGTGGCAAAGTGGAAGTACATTTTTAATGTAGCTGCAAATAACAGCAAAGTCATTTTTGTTCACGTGCCCCAGATTACTTAGGGTGCTTTTACACATGCTCAGAACTTCTAAAAACGATCTGAAAATTTCAGTGTAAGCAAAATAAAAACAGCTGAATCTTGCTCCCATTAAATTTACAGTGTAAAGCTGATGTGTTAACGCAGTAGAAAGTACTAAGGTAAATTTACCATCAGTGAGGAGGTGGAGGGGAGGTGCTGTCAAATAGGTTCAGTTTTAATGTTTATTTATATATATTCTATAATCGATATTTCTGTTTGGGGACAGGTCTGCTTTTATTTTGAAAGAAACAAAAATGAACTTTGGGTAGATTGAAGATTATGACATGAACTCAACCACAGAAAAAAGTAAATGTTTGATAATTATGGTAGTTGAGGTAAACTTTGACTTATCCACTGAGCTGTCTGTAGGTGTGTTTCCATTACCCTTAGAAATGTGCAGAATCTTAATAGTGCAATAAAAAACAGCTAATGGAAACACCTGATTTCAAAAAACGTATCAAATGTTGCTAAAAACTTTTTACACCCTCATGAGGAGGTTTTTCAGAAGTTTTGATATAGAAATATATCACAAAGTTGCTACAGTTTTTCCTCATTTACAAATGGACTCTGCCTCTGAACTATCATTCGTTGCTTTTGACTGGTTTTGCACACCCATCACTCTTGCCGTGGAGTCCTGCGAGATGAGATTTTACGAGAATTATGAGGGTCATGCCCAAAACACCCTTCAGTGGAAACACATTCAAAGTGCAATTGTTCAATTGAGAAGTATTACTTTTTTTGGTGAAAAACTGTAATGGAAACGCAGCTTGTGAGTGTTTTTATGGTGAAATGAGACATTAAGGAGAACAGGTGGAGCAGCAGGAGATATTGCAGTGGCTTAACAACACTGCATAAAGGGACAGTAATAATAATAACTTTATTAATAATGCATCTTTAAAAACAGAGTTTTACAAAGTGCTTTGACAACCGAATCACAAAAGAGACAAAGCATCATAACAGAAGCATAAGAACACAGCAAGAAAGACAAAACCCCAACAACAGAAGAACCCATGAAAAATTCAGCGAACAGTGAACCCCAACATCCTAATAACCTGGACACATTGTTAAACCTGACAACATATCAGCTTAGAAAGACATCATAATACCAGATATAAAAAAATACAGATAAAGCATGCCGCAATTAGTAGCAAAAACACTTGTAAAAACAGTGAGTGTGCAGTGCTCTCCCTCTTGTAGAGACAAATTTATTGTGCTGGAACTTAAGAAATATTCACATTAAATTGAACGACTGTGAGTCATTGCTGTTGAAAAGATGCATTGTACGCAGCAGTGTGAGCTGGTCAGCTTTTGTGATTCTCCTTTAATTATTGTGTTAAGAACACTTAGCAACACATATATTTGTATGTTGTTTGAAACTCTAAATACCCTCAAAAAATGAGGGGAGAAAACTAAAGAAAGGCTCCCGTTAAAACCTGGAGGTAAAAAGCCGTCTCCATATCTGCCCCCCTCTCTCTGGAGCTCACTATCAGCTCATATTGAAGACTGCACTGACTATCCATATTTAAATCACTGCTCAAGGCTTACCTTTTTAACGAGTGCTTTTCTGTTGTTTTGAACTGTGGTCTACGTGGCTTTATAACTAAATGTATTATTTTGTGTTCACTCACCAGTATGTTCCTCTCCGTACTTTGGTTATTGTTTGAAATATGTCAAACTCCAGGTAGCATTGATGTAGAAAACTGTCATCATAGCATCAGACTGTTGCTTTGTCTGCCACTTTCTGTGTCGTTCTTTTTACAACATGTCCTTCTCCCCCTCCCATCCAACAGGGAAAGTCTCCTGATGTGAGTGTCATGTGTGAATAATTAACTCAGGGATATTTCTGGTGCAGTATGCTTGAAATTTTTCAACCATTTTAGGAGTGCATATTTAAAAATGACTTGATTAACAGGTTTCTATCAGTCCTCTTCATTTCCATGCACTTTCACAGGCAGAACATCCTGTTTTAGTCTAAACCTAAAAGGAAGATAATGCTCAACGTGTACACACCCCAATTATTGAATTCCAGCTGTGAAGAATCTTCTCAGTCTACAGAAATTCTGCTGACCATGCTATGATGTATTTACAGAAAGACAGCCAAATGATCTGATATGATAGAGGTGAGCAAAAAGTTTGTGTTGTTTTCAATCAACCTCTATTTATAGCATCAATTCATAACCAAAGTTATCAAAATACATTTGCAGAGAGGGCAGGTCCAGACCGCACACTGTTCTATAAAGAAAGACCCAACATTAATCCACCATGAGTTCAGCACTGAGCAACACTTAAGAAATTTACAGTGACCAGGAAAAACTTCCCTTTTTTGAGGCTGAACCAGACTCATGTTGAACAACCAGTGGGGTTAAAAATGGATAGATGGATAGATAGATGATAGGTTCTTTGTCATTTAAAAAGCATCAGCAAGTGCACAATAGAAGGGCATTTCGATGCACTTACCCACAATAGGCCTAATAAAAATCACAAAAATCTTGAAATATGACTATAAAGGAAAATTGATGATACTTAAAATATATCTGCACTTAAGTATAACTATGACGGACGCTTTGGTGCTCAGCTAAGCTGCTCTAGTTCACTCTGCTATAAGGAGGGAAAAATGCGTGTGACATGAAGAGTGCCATCGACAGGATAAATAATCAAACATGGATATCTTGTCTAAGTAAAACCAAGTCATATTCCCTGCACTTTATTAGTGAAAATACAAAATGTTAACGTCGGCATCTATCCTCTTTTGATTTTGATTAATGATTATTTTTATATGCTGCAGTTTAAAAGTAGTGAAGTACAGTACTTACTTTCCCAAAAGTAGATATTAGAGACAGAGAGACATGACAGTATCAGCTACTCTGAAGTCTTAGGCTGGCTCCTCACCAGCTGTCGACTCCGACCAGAGAGTAACACAGAACAGGGATACCTTTCCGTTGAACTTTGTGAATGAACAGTCAAATGGTCTCTGTAATTAGATCACACAACATAAACGGGGGGGGGGGGGGGGCAATACACAAGCATTAAACTTTAATAACCACTTTCTTGCCCACTAAACATACTAGCAGGAATACGTAATAACATTAGCAAGTTAGCATTAGCGTGCTAAAATCACGTTAGCAGTGGTATCTGGTCTTCAATATCCGAGACATAGCAGAGCAACATTAGATCAATGACTAGCAAATAAAAGTTAGCATGTTAGCATAGCATTAGCTTGAACTTCTAGCATAATTGCTTGCAAGGTGCTAATTAGATAATAAAACAATCAGTGTTGAACATGCATTATAACATTGAACAGTACATATCAATGGACAAAAGGTGATGCAACAAGCTTTTTAGGCAACCTACATATGCTCATGCACCTATATGCTGTTCAGTCTTTGCAAGTCCAGATCAGAAAAAAAGGAACTAATACAGAGCACACCTTAAGGGCCCCAGAAGGGTCTCTTCCCACTGTGCAAGGACACGTTCAAACAACGTCTTTTAAACGTCATTTTTGCATGTCTAATTTTAGTCCCCTGAAGGTGCAGACTGTTTTACCCTAGACGAAGTCTTTTTTCCGACGTCTAGTGAACGTCCATTAGTGACATCCACAGCACCTCTAATTGTTGTCCAAATGTGGTCTTTGTGGACGTCTTTTCTACGTCAAATTTAAACTCATTGTGATGTTGGAGGAGTAGTGAACCCAAAATGCAGACCAGAATGACGAAGTTTAACAGATTTATTGTTTAACTATTTCAGTGAAGGGAGGGGGTTCCAGGTGTAGGGGGTAGTGAGGGCTCTGGAGTGAGAGTGCTGTGGCTGGGCTGTGGTGCGGCACGGAGTGAGGCACTGGAAAAAAGGAGATGAGGCAGGATTAGTGGCGAGGTCGAACAAAGCACTGGAATTAATCATCAACAGGTGATGATGAGGTGAGTCTCTGCAGGCTTCTTAAAGGGAGCTTGATTGCAGAGCAGAGACAGGTGTGTCCAATCAGCCTCAGCGCCACTGGGGGAAGGGAGCAGCCTCAGAAGATCACAGTGAAGTAAACAGCAGTCACCACAACACAGGAACCGGAAATACCGAAATAAACTTAAGTGAAACGAGAAACACCACACTCATTTTAGACATTGTTTTTATACTGCTTCTAGTTTCTGTGCATAACTGTAGTCCCATTTCAGAAGGTGGCATACTGTTCCAGCTCATTTTCCTATAGCTTCACCTGATTTTCTCAGCAGCAGATGGTAACTGGAAATGCATACAAATGCGTTATACATTTCCACTTCAAACCTGCTACTGAGCCAAACGAAGCTACAGGAAAATTAACCAGTACAGGAAACAAGTCCTCCACCTTCTGGACACATGGGACTACAGTCAGGTTTAAATAAATCACAGTCCAATCCTGAAGGGTTTCTTCCCCATCTTTACAAAACAATAGTAGAAAAATACAATAAATAAAATTACCTTGTCTTTGGTCTGTACCACAAATATGAGAACAATAAAAATAATATTAAAAAATTTATATAAAAATATAAAACAATAAAAACTAACTAAACACTGTTATACTACAGTATAAAATCTGCTTTCTGACTAAAGTAATGTTAACGATGTCTCCCTGTTGAGAATTTCACCACACTGACGTTCATGACTTAGTATCCGCCACTAACGTTTGAGTTTACTGTAAATTTGGCTAGCTGGGCTGAGCTAGTACTTGTTAGTGTTCGCCATCTTTGTTTACCCCCACAGAATTGAAAAAGGTGGACACTGGTTTGCAACAAAGACTGCTGTTGACATTATAGAACGTAAAAGGTAACCTGCAGTCAAATATACTTACCTTTAACTTAAGCTTGTATTTCTTTAACGGCCCGACCAAGTCAGTGTGTCTGCTGTTGGCAGGCGGCACGAGCTTCCAGTTTAACAAAAGACATACGTCATTTTTCCTGCTGATGGTTTCACGCTTGGGCAGATTAGCTTCTGTCACTCCGCTTGTGAGCAGTTACCTTGGTTGCTGAGGTTGCATGATTGCCTGAGAAAAAGTTTGTTTTAATTTCAGTATATATATATATATGTGTGTGTAAGAAGAAAAATGCTGGTGTGAGCAGTATATTGAATAATGTCTATTTCATGCGCTTTTTAATTTATGTCAATATTCTGCACCTGACGTTCACGTCCCCAAGATGTTGAATAAAACAACACAAGTATTCAAATATTGAACTGCATATCAACGTCCAGGAGAGGTCGCACTTTGACGTCCAGATCCACTACTTGATTTGGAGGTCAGAATGACGTGCAGATTGGGTCCTGGACCGACCGACATGATTTAGACCAGATTTGCACGTCCTGTGGACATACCTTGGTACTGCCTGAATAAAGTCTATGTTAATCCTTCTAAAGCTTACTACTGTGCTGCCAACTACTGGACAAGGCAGGAATTCAGAACAGTACACTTAAAGGGCACATATTGTGCAAAAATCCCTTTTTCAGGCCTTTCTAACAAATTATGTGCTCCTGGCCTGTCCACATTCCCCTTAAGTACCAGAAAAATCCATTTCCTTTTCCCCTCTCTTTCTCCACCTTTCAGAAAAAGAATGCTGAAACAAGCCGTTCTCAGATTTTACCCTTGTGACCTCACATGGGGAGTAAGCACCCGCCTCAAGGTTTGGTTAGCCCTCCCCACTCAGAGGAAAGTTCCGGCCTCGTCTCCTGATCTCCCTCTCATCTGTTAGCTGACATGCTGGATAGCTCAGTGGGTTACCTTGCTAATTGTGGTCTGAGAGGTTGATGGTTCAAATCCCAGTCAGGTCCTTAACTTTGGATAAAAGTGTCTGGAACATTGTAACATCAGGAGAGCCACATCCATTTACTGAGAGGGGTGGAGTCACACAGCTCTTTAACATTTAAAGCCACAGACACAGAAACAGCTCGTTCTGAGCAGGGCTGAAAGAGAGGGGTTTTCAGACATGCAACAATCCTATACCAAAGCGTTTTTTTCAGCAACAAACTTCACAAGCATGTTTTGGGGACCTCTGAGACCAATATAAACTTGTCTTAAGAGGGTAAAATATGTCCCCTGTAAGTAAAAGTAAATTTAGGGATTCTTTATTATCAGTATGATTTTGGTATTGGCAGATAATAGCTTTGAAACTCTATTATTGGTATTAGGAGGTCTGAAAATTCTGTCAGTATGTACAACCAATATTTTGGCTATAAAAGTTGGCCTTTAGCAGCTGTAAATTTTGGCTGTACAAGCAAATAATCTAGTTTTTAGGTTGGACCGACAGACCTGCTTAGACCTAAGTCTTTTTCTGTATTCATCATCCTTCCTTATGCCTCAAAGTGTTTTAAGGACTGAAGTTTTAGGTCTGTACTAAGTATTGATATCAGCATCGGCTAAAATTGTTTTGTGGATATCAGCATTTTGGATATCGGCCAAAAATCCAATATTGTGCATCCGTAGTGAAATTAGTCATTTTAAAATCTACTAAAAAAAAATTACAAGGACACAAAAAAGCTAATCAATTACACCAATGTGAATAAATGTAATGATTTACTTTCCACTCCTTGTATGCTGTTAGATGATATGAATGTGTACAGAGTAAGAGAGAAGCTCTGTGTTTGAAGTGTAGCTGTTAATTAATATTATCCTTATACTTAGCACAAACACCCACCCATGACCACTAACCATCTCAGACTGACCCACCCTTCCCCCACCATGCACTGGACATGCAGTGGCACTTTATGTTTGCTGCTGTTCATGTTCAGCACTTTTTTAATTTATTTACCCCCATATATTTTCAATGCTGCTAATAGTAATGGATATTTAAATTACATACCATATTAATATATGTACATAATTCCATAAATATTAAAAAAAGGCATGCTGCCTTTGACTGTGTTTACATATCTCCACTGTGTTTACATGTCTGTCCTGTGTTTACATTGGATGTGCACATAGTACTTTATAAATCTCATTCATATTTAGTACACTCATGTTCCACTCTTGACATGCTCGACTCTCATGTATGTCTTATGCTGTTTATTTTGTTATTGTTTATTTTGTTGGCACTTAGTCCATGTGATAGTAAGCTCAGCTGTATACCCTCTCTGTGTAAGAATGACAAAAAAGTTGAAAAATTTCTGTAAAACTTTTTAAAACCTCCTGAGAATTTTCTCATAAAACTTTGGATCTGTATATCAGACATTGCATGTATTCCCCTCTGCTCTGTAAACAATCAAGAGAAGAATAAACAATCAGTTCCTCTCCCAGACATCTTTCTGAGTTTTACAACCACAATCAGACCTTGTCTGTTTTTTCAGTCCCCACAAACATTTCTCCTGTAAACATTGTCATCAACCTCCATCCCCTGGCGCAACAAAGCGCGCCGCTCTGCTTTTCATCCTCTAATATGCCACAAGAAGAGCATATTTTTCTCTTGACTGTACTGACTGTGCCACCCTGCAAGTCATCTTCTTTCATTGTGTGTGTGTGTGTTTTTTTTTCCCGGGGATGAGCTGAACCCGCAGAGTCACTGAGTCATCCTCTCTAGATGCAGAGTGGCCTTTTCTGCAGCCTATCAGATGTCACTGGGCTGCTGTGTTGTGGTTGCAGTCATTCAGAGAGGATGAATCACATTAATAAAAACCATCTCCGCTTTGCTCAACAGATTGGCCGAGGTCGGCCGCTGGTATTTCAGTGCCTGAAAAACGTGACAACACAGAAAACTTCAAAGTAAAGTAGCTGATGTGCAAACGCATTACTGTGTAGGCGGAGGGATCATTTGCATTTAAGGACATTTACTGTATTATCTGTTTGTTTAGCTTACTCTGGTGTGTGGGTGTACAGACACAGCAGGAGGGTCTAAAAACCCTTAACAAAGGCTTGTCTTCTTCCTCATCCACCTGACTGATCTCCTACCCTCATCACATGGCTGTGAATAACAACAGACAGTATTATACTGGTGCACTTGTGAGAGCCTTCAGTTATATAATCCATTCCTCAGCCTCGTCACCCAGCTGTATCCTAAACTTGATTTTAACTTTGATAAATCCAAGATTTTACCCCCTGTTGATGCAGCTTGTTAACAATACCCACATTAATACCTGTCCAGCCATCATAGGTGCTCATCACTTTGAGCTTCGTCATTTGTTATGGTAAACTTAATCAGAGGCTTGTGGCATATCTGTTCTAACTTGTATTTGAGCTTTTAAACATGTATATGGGTCCGTTATTTGTTAAATGCTTCTTGTTTGCAAAACTGTGAGTATTTATGTGTTTTTTTGTGAATTTTCCTGTTATTGCAATTCTTTTTTAATGTTTTTAGAAATTACCTGATGAAATGTTTCTATATTCTGACTAGGGCTTAACAAGTTAGGAAAATGGTCAAATTGCAAATTTTCCTTCAATATTGTGATTATAAATTATTTTCTAGGATCTTATGTATTTCTCAACAAACTAGCAATGAATAATTTTATATGATAACAAACACAATATTTATCTTGTGTTTTAAAAGACAAACAATTTTCAAAATCAGGGACGTAGGGTTTTTGCAAATTATTCTAGAATATTTACACTTAAATGTTTACATGATGTGTAGGACACAAGATGAAGCTCGATTACATCTCTGGTCTGAAGGTTGAAGATTTCTTGGAGAGGAGGCTGCAGACTAAGGTCTTCATACTTGGACTTGCTAAGAGCATCCACCATGCCCGTGTTCTTATCCGCCAGAGGCACATTCGTGTGCGTAAACAGGTGGTGAACATCCCTTCCTTTGTGGTTCTCAGCCTCAAAAATTATATCAAACTGGTATTTTGAAACTCTGTGATTCATGCATTTATGCTGACAGCCCTAACATAAACAGATAAAGCTGTGCTTTAGTCACCCTTGAAACCTCCAAGGCCTTTACGTTAGTTTTCTAACTGATTACAGTGAACTATGAAACTCAATTTGACTCTGTATTTATAATAACAGAACCTCAACACCAACAAATAAGGCTGGGTAACAGTAAGAAAAGAAGAGGTTTTTTTTTTTTTTTTTTTAATTAAGTCAATATGCAATTGGTTGAAATAATAATTATTAATATGTGTAATAAAAGTTCATTTAAAAAACTGCTTGGCATCAATGGTAGGAAATCATCATTTTCAAATAACACTGTTTTCTTCTGTCAAACCCCACAGATCCACCTCTGACATGTAAAAAATAAAAAATGTCTCCCTCTGGTGGTGAAAACAACGCACAGCCCATTTTTAAATATATCTATTTGACTCAGTTATTTTCCTCATAGAAACGATGAGTCCCACAGGGCCCGCATGAAAAAAGTCACATATTTCCGTCAAAAATTAATTCTCATCTTGATTTATTTAAATGAATAATAGTGACACTATTGCAATTCTAAAAGTACCTTTACTTTCAACAAAGGAAACATTTAATTTAAGGAAAATATTAAGTTATTTTGAAAGGAGTACCGTAAAATCTTCAGGTTTTGTGTTTTCATACAACTTAATATTTGTATGTTTTGAATTCAGAAATACAGACAACTATCATTATTCTCTGCATTTCCTTGATAACCAAACAAGCAGACCCATGATAATATTCATGGCTTATATTCTAGTCACAATCATAAATATCAGTGCTGTTCAGTATAATTGCAATCTCACATTATTACTGACTCATGCAGCACTAGTATCTGATCAGCTTACTTCATGTGTCCCGTCTCCTTCTAAATCTATGAGATATTGAGGCATATGAGCTCATGATGCATGATAGTTGTTTGTGTCCTGCTTCCTTGACCTGAAGTGTAACTCATCTCTGAGATATCTCCTCCTGTCACAGTTAACCAGATCATCAGACATTAAAGAAAATGAGGGGAGCAGCAATTATTGGAAAGAGGAAGAAAATGGGATCAAACAAAAGCCTTTTAGACGAGGAGGAGAGCTCAGCTGTGGAGGAGTCTAACTTAAAGGGATTTGTTGTTGCTGAATAATTGTCCATATATCTGGATGATGGCCTGAGATAGCAGAGCTCT
This sequence comes from Cheilinus undulatus, assembly GCF_018320785.1. Taxonomy (NCBI): domain Eukaryota; kingdom Metazoa; phylum Chordata; class Actinopteri; order Labriformes; family Labridae; genus Cheilinus; species Cheilinus undulatus. The sequence goes on along the minus strand of NC_054865.1, from coordinate 41,200,191 downwards.
CAAACATTTATTGTTGATTTATGAGGATCTGTTTGACAGACCAGCAGGCTAGAGAGAAAAAACATGCAGGTGAAAGGATGGCATGTTTTAATGGCCTTTTATTAGGACTCTGAATGTGACAAAGACATTTTTATTTTATGTAAATTTCTGTGACAGAAATGAGGAATTGCTACCATTAAATGCAATTAGATTTTAATATTTGAAAAGAAAATATAAAGACAGTCACATATGGTATAATTGGTCAGAGATCATTCTGTCCTCTTTTAAAGAAAGAATCAATTTTACACCATATTTCTTGTTATTTTTCATAATGTAAATTGTTTACAGGACTCTAACCCCCGTGGATCCAAAATGTAGTCATAAAAGGAATCAAAGATGTAACTAATACCTTTAACCTTTATTTTAAATCTCTCTATATAGTAAACTTAGCACAAAAGTAAGGAAATTTGTGCATGCTAGATTATTGCTTTGATGTAACAATGCTTCTTGGCAACACATCATATACCGTTCAAAGCCTGCTTATTAAACTTTTAAATGGTACATGAAAAATTTGGCCAATCTTCTCTGCCAGTGCCAAACAGCTTATTCTGCTTTGACTCTTGTTTGGTGGTTTGGATGATTGAAGTCTGAAGAAACAAGACATATTGGTAATTTATTCATTTAACAAACAGCAGCTGCAGCAGCGTGTGGAGTAGACGAACCATACACAGCCACAACAGCCTGGCTCCTCCTCCTCATGCTGGTCACCAGCCTGGTCACACACTGCTGTGGGATGGCATCCCATTCTTCAACCAGCACTTATAGCAAGTCAGTTAATGTGGTTGTGTTGGCCACTCTGGCATGAACGGCACGCCCAAGCTGATCCCACAAGTGTTCATTGGGGTTGAGGTCAGGACTGCTGGCACGCTATTCCATCTTTTACACTCCAGAATTCTGGAGGTAGATTCATTTTTTTTTTGTGGAGAGTGAGGGGAAGAGTGGAATGAGCTCCCCATCCCTGTGGGTAAAGGAGCTACAGGTCGGATTTAAACCCAGGCCCCCCATTTAGACAGAACCACTTACTACCCCACTCCACCCTTTATTTTTCTGCTTCACTTAGTTAACTTTTTTATTATTATCACTTTAAGATATAGATTTTATTTTGAATGTGCTATAGATGAAGGCTGTTGTGTCTAACTAGTTTTATTGTCCTCTGTTTGCCTTGTTTCCGCTCTTCTTATCTCTCTTTGTCCTCATCCTGTGGGTCAGCAGACACCTGCTGCTGTTTAAACTGAGTCAGACTCACAGCTGCTCATGTTTGTTGTTAGTGCTCTGCTGTTTATTCCTGTTTAAACAATACATTCATAAAGACAGCATGAGATGATTGAAACCTTTTTATATAGCTACAAGTTCCTGCCACAGAGAAATATCAGACTGGTAGCTCCCCTCTTGGACATTTTCCCACTCATTAATTGTGATACCCCTGTGAACGTCCAGCTGCTGTGAAGTGAAGCAGAGCAGTTCATCAGAAACTGTGAGAGAAGTCTCTCCACAGTGTGAGAGTGTTTGCTATCACGCTGGCTCAGCTTCTTCTAGATGTTTCTCCTGCTGATTGAAATGTAAACATGTCTGCTCTCCTCTTATCAGTGAGGTCACTGACACTCAGAACACACACAGACACACTTTGGCATCCTTATGACTGTTTCAACAGAAACACACCCACAGGCCCTCTCTCAACTCACTAGATCTAGGAGGAAAATGATTGTGAAGGAATCCAAAAAATGTAGTGCAGTCTATGTAATCTTCTGTGATAAGCAAACTAATTAGAATAAAGTCTTCGATGTGAAGGAATCCAAAAAATGATATTTGTGCTGAGCTAAGACATTATCAACTCAGGTTTGGTTTAATCATCCTGTTTTCAGGGATAGGAATGGATTTCTTTACATATTTACCTCCACTAGGAGGTTATGTGATCCGGTGGGTTTGTTTGTTTGTTTGTTTGTTAGCAACATAACTCAAAAGGTCATGGATGGATTTTGATGAAGTTTTCAAGAAATGTCAGAAATGGCATAAGGAAGAACTGATTAGATTTTAGGAATGATCACTGCCTGGATTCAGGAATTTTTTTAAAGGATCCTGCACTGTTACCACTTCACACCAGGAGATGGCGGACATGAGTAACTTCAACCCCAGCAGCATTTTTGGGTGTGTTTCTATACAGTTTTGGACTTAATAAAGTTTGAAAGATGCATGCCTGGGTGAGGAGATGAGTCGGAGCGTAACAGAGAGACAGCGAATTGTAGCGAGAATACTCACAATGCTTGGAGGAATAGAGGAATATTCACCCTCTGCCATGACTTCCAGTCATCCTGTGAGACCATGAGTGAGACTGTCAGTGCATCTGTTGGCACCGGCAGGCAATGCTTCCTTCATGACAGTTCACCCGTAGCGAAGCCAATGCTCTGCCTCACTGCATGTCCACCCCACCGGGAGGGAGTAATTGGCGAATGCCGTGGTGGGGGGCACATGGGGACAGATCCAGGAATTTATTAAAGGATTCTTCACTATTGGGAGATAGGGCTAATGGCGGAGGTCTGCGCTCTCTGAGTGCTTTTCTAGTTAATAAAGTCATCATGTAAAGCTGTAAAATATCGACTGCTGAAGAAAATGATGATCATGGACACTTGTAGGTCTCTCTCTGTGGTGATAAGAGAGTGGTAAAACGGACAATATCGGTACCTGTTTCAATACCAGAGCAACAACAATACAAGATCTTGGTCATTTCTTACTTCATACTGAAAGAAAACTCCTGCAAACTGTCTGATTGCACATATGCTTTGCCAGTGTTTTGGTGCAAATTCATTGCCAGTGTTTGGGCAATTTAAACAGGCTTTCTGTCGTTCCCTCATGGCAGCTTTGGGTTTAAATTGTGACTGAATTATGACATTTCTTTCAGTCATAAAAGTAGATGATGTGCCACTTTTAAATTGTGTAAGATTTTTGATGATTTTTTAATGGAACCAGCATCGGTTGAATCAAGGTGTGGACACACAACAAATTGCACTGATATGGAAAATGTTTTGAAATAATTCCTTGGTTACAGTGGTACTGAGCGAGACAAGCAGTTCTGGTTTGTGCTTATCGAAGTAAAAGCCTGGTTTATGTGGGGAAACTAATCTTGTTTGTGCAGAATGCTTTTATTCTGAATTTTTCCTGGCTAAAGAAAGTCACACCTGGTATTGAAGAGCTGACACATGCTGCAGCTGTCATGCAGCAAACACACAGCCCAGCCTGGCATAGGGGTAAGACTCGGGATGGGGATCGAAACGGGTTCTGTGTTTTTGAAATACTCGAAAATCAATACCGTTTTAGCTTATCGATACTGCTATCGAGTCTCACAGGCTCTGTGACGTAACGTCATTTTAAGATATAACTGTTGTAAAAACATACATCAGTTCTTTCAGGGAGATATAAACTAAAAGCACATCAATACTGTGCATCACATTAAACCAGAATGTGGTACCTTCAGCTGTCGGCTTGAGGAAAAAAGATGCCTGCAAGTCGCATGCAATCATATCCACCTGCGCTGGGAGTAACTGACTCTCATACCACTCTCTTCAGCTGCTTTAGAACAGTTTTCTTCTTCAGCTGCTCAGATAAATGCTGAAAAGTGTTCCAAAACTTTGTAGCAAGTCCTGTTTGTTAAAATAATAATCCAGTGTAGAAATTGGCAGAATTGAAGTTAATTAGCAGATGTAACTAGCTGAAAACGGAAAATATGATGCTTTCAGGTAACCTCAGTAAATTAGATGACTTTATTCTATATGTTATGATGTGTTCAAATGTCACATAATAATGGGAGAATTTAGTTTTTGACGAGGAACCTTAATAAATACAGTTGTGACTATGAAGAATGTGTTTATATCTGAGGGATATAAAATAGATGTTACAGACTGAATCGTAGCTTTTTGACTCAAGCTCTACTCAGCTAAGACCACTCCAGTGTAAATATTTGTCTCCATTTTGTTTTTCCACCAAACTATAGGAAAGTATTGATAGTGGTATCAATAAGGACTCAGATCAATAAGGAGTATCAATAAGGGTATCAATATTAGTAAAAATTAACAACCCCCATCCCTAGGTAAGGCCAACCTCTTTCTTATACAATTTTGTGCATAAGTTTAGGCATGTTTGGGCCAAAAATCAAAGCTGCAGTAAGGCTTGGATTTGTTGAGTAAGCTGCCTGAAGGCAACATCAGACGAAATTTAGGATTGACACAACCCTGGTCTAGCTCTGTATGTCCTTGCATATTACACGGGGCATGGGAAAATAATCTGTTGTAAAAATGAGCAAAGTTTTCAGGGTGTAGTAAGGAGTGGATGTGGCGAGTCAGCACTGCCTAGGACTAGACTGGAGCTAGCACCGGATGGTAGTAAGGTTGCCATGAGCCCCTGGTCATGATATGGATGCCCCAGTGTCCCAAAAGTCACCCGCATTCTCCAGCCATATTAGCATTATTATTGACTCTCCAGCCCTGGGTTGTAGGGCCTTAGGCTTGTGATGAATTCATTGTGTACGGCTATCCAATTTAAAGCTTCTCTTTGATTAATTCTTGGGTAAAACTGGGAACAAAGGCTGACACCTACCCTGCTGTAGGTGTGACAAACATTAAAAATAACCACATTAAATAAATCAGTCTGATTTCTGTTGGTCTGGTTTGTATTTGAAGCTCACATACAGGCATCAGTATTCATTTCAGTGTGTTTCATTACCTCCTTAAACAACCCTCACAGGAGCTTTAACGTGAAAATATTGATCACAGAAGCTTTAATAAAACACCTCAGACCTGATTCAATATTCAGACAGCATCAGATAGACATGAATATTTCAATCTCATTAAGGTAAAAGATATACCCTCTTCTCCTCCTTCATTTTACTCTGCTGACTTCTTCCTCATCTCTCCTCGTGTTCTTTCTATCCTCAGGCTTACCCAGAAGCCTGGCTGCCGGTGTCAGCTTCCTAGTGGGAGACGCTGCTTTACACTTTCTCTTTGATGAAAAGTAATGTCATTAATGCTGCGTGGACAGCTCACAGCTCCTGTGTGGGCGTTCTTTTTTCTGACCCAGCAGACTTGTTTAGACAGCAGAATTACTGATCAACTTATTATCCACGCCGTTTTTACATCTTCTTGATGGGGAAATCTGTACGGGAGTTGATGACAAGATTTAGTGAGATTTCAGTAAGAGAGATAAAACAGACAAATCTTTTTAGTACACAGATATTTGTTACGTGGTTTGACAGGTGGGATTCATCAACTCCACAGTCTAATGTGGTGAACTGCCTCCTGGAGCACGCGCGGTAATCCCTGTGGGATCCTTCATAACTCTACCTGCTCTGCCTCGCTCACCCGAGGGCTGCAGTAATCTCCAACTGTACTACAGCAGCACATATTTCCATCTTGGTGTGTTTATCCGCCTGTCTCTCTGTTTCATTAACAGACAGCACCCATTCTGCACCCTCAAAAGCTGCCACTTTTGTCTTTACACACCCTCTCTCTGTTTGTCATGTCACTGTTTGACCACAGAGCTTGCTGTGTAGGAGGTGCAGCTTTTCCTCCTCATAAACAAACATATCTCAGTCTTAGATCTTAAAAGTCTTGAGATCATTCAAAGCCCATTATCAAGATTCACTTCCTGGTACCTCTGTGGTATGTCCGACCCCTCTCTGTTCCTCCTTGCCTTCGCCCTCTCCAGGGGGCTTTCGGTCAATCTTTCCACGTCGGTGCATAGCATACAGAACTTGACCGTCTAAGCCTTCTTCACGCTGGTTTACCCCACTTTCAGATTCTCAGCCCACCCATCCCCCCGAGCAGCTCTGGGGCTTCACTCTGACCGTTTCCTCACAACTCATGACCAGCACATGATGAGAGAGTGGCCATGGCTCAGGTATTAACTGAGACAAAAAAAAGGGAGACAAAGGGATAAAGGCAAGCTGGTACAACATTTACACTGGGCTCAAATCACCGCTTCATGCCTGGAAAAATACAGAGATCCTTCATCATATTCTCATGTTTTAAAGATTTCTGGAATATGCAAAATTATGGCACATTAATGCTCTCTTGTCAAAGTTATGATCCCATTTATCTGAAGTCATAAGGTTTTTTATTCAAATGCAGCTGTAATAAAAAACAAGTGTAACATATCACGGGGCTTCTATCATGCATGTTTTTAAAGATTTCAACCATTGTCATGTCTGTTTTCTTCAATTTAAAAACAAAAGAATGAGTTTTTTTGACAGAGTTTACTTTGTTTAAAAAAACTCAACTGCCATTCTACAGCCTAGTTTACTGTCCATGATATGTAACTCAGCAGTCTGCAGCTCTTGGTATGAAAATGAACTGGGCGGAGGAAAACTGCATTACGCACAGGCTGTGTGTAATGCAGCATGCATAACAGTGTAATGCTGTCTTTTCTGATATCACACTACCTGAAGCAGCTAGCTATGCATGCACACTGAGCAGCTCTGTTTAACCTTTGCTGTCACCAGATATGAGAGAAACAGAAACTGTGCAGATGCTTCCTTATTTCTTTTTGGGCAGTTTTTTATTCAGTTACCAGTTACTTTAACGGCACCCCCTTTTACACCTTTAAACACAGACCTCTGTGGTCAATCACAAGAGGTGATTTTTTTACCTGTATAAACCAGCTCTACTCAGCCTCTCTCAGAATACTTGATTTTGATCTGTGACTCATTAAATGCAAATGAGTTCCTTCTCACCCTTTCTTCCTCTTCTGTGTGCTTCATGGCTGTGGGTGTAGAGATACCAGGTGAGTGCCAGGTGATTGATTGGTAATTGTGCTGTGGGTTGAGTATTGAAGGATCCTAAGGTTTAAAACATAAAGCCCTGAAACAGCTTACCTGACATGCTAGATCCACTCATATCCATTTCATGAATATATTTGACATTCATCTGGCATTCATCTTGACACTCCCATAGAAAAAGGGTAGGGGTAGGGCAGGACTTGTCAGAAAATCTTCAGAAGGTGATAGGAGCAATGTTCTGTCTGTCGCATTCATGGCGGGCCAGTCAGAGCGACGAATTGTGTAGTGCGCATGCGCTACTTTTGTGCAGGCTACCGTTGTCTTAGATTATTAATGGTGAAGGAATTTGTTGTTCCTGGTTACTTAGATTTATATAGCTACATTTTCTCCTCTCTGTCTCTCTCTGTGTCTGGAGACTGAGTGCATGGAGCCCTGAGCAACGTCATCCCCCCCTCTCCTCCTGTTTTCCTTTTATCACATCTGATTGGTTTAAAGTTGTACACAGAAACACATGCACCAACACAGACACATCGAGTGAACCACAGCCTTATGTTAATGAGGAAGTGTCTTTGTGGCGTTGGTTGTTGCAGAACGTTGAGGAGAAAATATCCTCCCTTTATTCTGTGCTCTTTTGTGTGGGGAGGGAGACGTGTAAAAACAACTTCAAAACAACAAAAAGTGAGGAAGTCCAGTGGGCAGTCATATTGAATTACCCAGTGTGACAGAAGAAATAAACATGTTTACAGCCTTGTTGAGATGCCGTTTTGGTCTGAATATATCATGTATTTACTTACACTTATTGTAAAGGCATGATTTTAGATGATTGCTGTGGCTGAGTTGACAGGTTGTTTTAGTTTGCCAGTATGATTAAGGCCCACATCAGCTCCATGTCTTTATTGCCAGGTTGTTCAAAAGACAGCATTTCCAATATGGACACTGCCATTGTTTGGCTTCAAAACTCTAGTGCATAAAGTGGGTGAGGTCACGATATCCGTTATTTTAACAGTCAACTGACCAAGAAAAATTCCCAAAGTGTAAAAAAACACTCCTAAACTGTGCTGTACTTCACACAAGGAACAGCATCTTCTGTTTCTTAGAAGGCAACCTACTTTTTTATGTCTTCAAATATGTCCCTCACTACTTTATCCTCCTCTGACTCTTGGCTAAAATACTCCAGTATTTCCCAAACAGCCACACTCTTAAAAAACACAAACACTTTTACAAACAGCAAGCAAAGCTAGGTATAGCTAAAAGCCTGTGGTGCACTGCTGTGGCAGACAATAGAGCAACAGTATGATGTGTGTTTTCCTCCTGAAGCAGCAGTCCCAGCATTAGAGTTTGTCAGAGAGAGGTACTTTCAGGAGCAGAGCTTAGAGGAATTTGCTTGACATTAACTTTCATGGAGATAAAAAATTCATGAGTGGGGAAATGGTGTGCTAAGGATACATGTTTTTAAGTTGAAAGTAAGCGTCTTATCCTTGTAAAACATGCTGTTGGTTATGTGTGCATGCGTGTATAATGAACAGCTTTGAACATGTGTGTTGTATGCAAATGGAATAGACATTATTGTAATGCATATTCTCTGTGGAAATCATCTTTAATGATCCATCTCTCCCTCCCCCTTCCCTTTGAATCTTCTCCCTCGTTTCACTCCTTTAACCTCTGTCATCCTCTGTCACATCGCTCCTCCTTGCTCTCGTCTTCTTTTTACCCACTCCTTGTTCTTTCTGCAAGAACTCCCAGACACACAATCTTCTCTCCTCTCTCCACTGGTGCCACTCATGCTGTTTGGAAGAAATGCTGGTTTATTTAAACACTATGTATATTCTATAGCTCTGTCATGTAGCAGCAGCGTCCTCATTCAAGTGTTTTAACATCCTTCTTTTCCATTGTTTTTGTCAGATCAGCTTTTGATCAGGGAACAAATTGCTTCCCTGCACGCACTCTGCTCCTTATTCTGGAAAGACGCAGGGGGCCGTGACTCCTGCTGGGACCCCTGAAGTCTTCTCTTCTCTTCTCTTCTCTTCTCTTCTCTTCACTTCTCTTCTCTTCTCTTCTCTTCTCTTCTCTTCTCTTTGAGTTTTTTGCCTTTAGAACATACTGGATCTAAATAATTTGAGATGCACAACCTTCTAGGTCAGTAAAAGTATATTTCCAAAGCAAAAATACAAAAAGAAAACAGGCTGCATTGTTTGCATTTTAATTCTTGCAGACAAACTTCAGCAAAGTTGGCTTCAGCTACCCTAGCTATTTGACCCTCATAGTATTAGAAAATGACAGATTTAAAGTTTCTTTGCACGACTAAATGGTACAAAAAGTTTTGAACATGCCCACTGTTTTATTCATTTAGTTTTTCACTAAAGCACCACTGTTCATGTATTTATAACCTGATTTTATTTGGGATTAATGCGCTTTGATTTTTTAAAAATCTGTACTCACTTTGCTGTCTGATTTTACTTGTGTTTTAACTGCTTTGTTTTCTTTGCTGCTTTTAAAAGTACTCTATAAATACTGATAGTTATTGTAAGCCCAAAAAGCAAGATTTCCCTTTTATTGCTGAAATTTTGCCATGCATTCCCTTATCTGTCTTTCTTCCTCATTTGTCTCCTTTCTGTCCTGCTGTCCACCCCACAGAGACTTTTGAGGTCCTGATCAGGCAGGCGGAGAATCACACAAACACCGTCCTCCGTGAGTCCTACCGCACCATGGCTGATCAGGCCATGGGCCCCGTGCAGGAGCTCTTCACTGACATCGGCCTCTTCCTGCTGGGCTCAGAGCTCAACGTTGATGACTTAGTGCAGAGATTTTTCGACTCTCTCTTCCCGCTGGTCTACAGTCATCTGATCAACCCTGGCCTCAGTGACATCTCATCAGGCTACGCTGAATGTGTCAGGTTGTCCAGGCGGGATGTGCGACCCTTCGGAGCAGTGCCGGGTATTCTAGGTGATCAGATTTCTCGATCTGGTGTCTCCGGAAAGCTTCTTCTTCAGGCTCTTCACCTCGGCATCGAGGTCATCAACACCACAGACCACCTGCAGCTGAGCCGAGAGTGCAGGCGGGCCTTGCTCAAGATGCACTACTGTCCTCACTGCCAGGTACAGACGCATGTCTGTGGAATATCGATCAGAATCGATGCCGGTCTTTACAGGAATCACTGATCTCAAAGTTATTCTCTCCACAGGGCTTGACGCAGGCTAAGCCCTGCATGGGATACTGCCTGAATGTGATGCGGGGCTGTTTGGCCAGCATGGCGGAGATCGATGTACACTGGAGGGAGTTTGTCCGATCACTGGAGGGCCTGTCAGCACGGATGCAGGGACCCCAGGATTTGGAGCAAGTGCTGATGGGAGTTCACACGCTGCTTCACGATGCTGTCGGACACGCACAGAAAAACGGACCTCGCCTCTCAGCACAGGTCAGATTATCTCATATTCCTTTTTTAAACTTTGTTTTTGGCTCATATGCCTTAACTTGGATCAGACGTGGACAGAGTAGGAAAATCAGGAAGAGAATGGGGAAGGACATGCAGGAAAGGAGCCAAAGTTCAGACTTGTACCTGGGCTACTTGATTGGAGGACTGTAGCCTTGATACAAAGGGTGCAACCTAACCACTCTGACCTGGTGCTCAAGGTCAGATCATCTTTGAAGAGAGAAATACATAAAAGATACACGATAGAAGGATATTAAAAACAAACAAACTCCAGTACAGCTAAAGATGCAACATCATATTATATTTTATTAAAATTTACAAACAGATAAAAAGTTTTGATGCTGCGGAGGGCTTTTTATGTACCATGATGAGCTCCCTATAAGCAGGCCATCCCACAGATTTTGCTGGGCCCCTAAAAAACACAGAGAGCAGGCCCTCCCCTAGTTGTGATTTATTGATGGTATCAATGTATGAATGTTGGATCAGTAGCATAGTGCTAGCGTCCTGGCTAACAGTTTAACAGAAAGTATGTTAAAGTAGTATTGGGTTCTGTTAAAATCATTTATTCATGCTACTTTTTAACCTGTTTCACCACAATCCATCCATTTTTGTCACTTCTTGTTACCACTTTTAACCAATTTTTGCTTTTTTTTTTTTTTTTTACCTATTTTGGCTAGTTTGACCATTTTTTGCCAGTTTTTTGTCTTTTTTTCCCACCATTAACCCATTTTGCAGCCTCCATTTTCCACTTTTTACCCATTTTTTGCCACTCCTTACAGGTTTTGCCATTTGGGGCTGCTTTTCAGCCCCTTTTCTGTTTTTTTGGAACTTATTTTTACTGTTTTTTGTCACTTCTTTTTTGCCACTTTTGCAACTTTTTTTTCCAATTTGTGCCACTTTTGACCCTTCCTTTTTCATATTTAACCCATTTTTTCAGCTCTTTGCCCATTTCTGCCACTTCTTGTTACCACTTTTAACCAATTTTTGTGGATTTTTTTCCATTTTTGCCACTTTTAATACATGTGTGCTGCTTTTCTACCTTTTTCCAACTGTACGCAATTTGCAGCTTTGTAACCATTTGTGTCCCTTTTTTTTGTAAACACATTTTACATATTTCTGTTGCTTTTTTGCCCATTTTTGCCAGTTTTGACTAAATTTCAACACTTCCAGCCCATGTTTGCCACTTATTTGGCCCTTTTTTCACCTAGTTTTGCAGGTTTCTTTCATTTACCACACTTTTTTTTTTTTTTTAACTTTTTTGCCACTTCTTTTCCCTTTGTGCTGCTTTTTACCCCTTTTTTCTATGTTTAATAAATTTTACACCTTCTTCACCGATTTTTGCCACTTCTCCACAACTTTTACTGCTTTAACCCATTTATGCCATTTTTTGGCCTTTTTGCTACTTTTTTTCAACTTTAATAGTATTTTTGTGGCTTTTTGCCTTTTTTTTTTTTTAGCAACTTTTTCAACTTTTATTTTTTGGCATCCTGATGTTTGCACATGGCATAGCTTAGAGTGGTACATATTCAATAAAATATTGCTAATGCAGTTTAACTTTACAATATACCATAATTTTGCTGACCCTCATGGACCTCCAGTTTGGCTGGGCCCCAGAAAGCTCTCCCCTTTAACCTCCTTTGTGGGCAACCTTGCCTAAAAATAGGAAAAGTTACCAACTGAGGTACCCCAGGTGTTGTATGAGAGACTTTAATAGTATACCCTTGATACGTGCTCTTTTTGGCTCTTTTTTTGTGGTATACTTTTAAGATTTTTAGTGGTTTTCTATGTTGTGAAAAACATCCTCAGCAGTAAGTTTGACAGTGTAAATAAGAGAACAATGATCTAATGAAACCCGTTAGAAAGTTAAAGCCTGAATCTCACTGCTGTTCTGCTATGAGCTCTTTGTCAGGTAGATTTATGTTGTGAAAACAAAAGATAAATTGCTTGACAGATCCAAAATGTGAGACTAAGGGGTCGATTTATCTTTAGAAATAGCATCTGTTTGGGGAGCTTCGAGACTGCCAGGAAGTTAAAATGCCCGGCAGCAGTCAGCCCTGTCAACAAAACAAAATATGTTATCAACAAAGTATACAAATAAACTCTCAATCATAAAGTGTGAGATACGGTTCTGACAGCTTTTTATGCGACTTGATGAAAAAATAAATCACATATAATGTATATTTCCTGATCCAAACTTTGCCTCCTTTTTTCAATGAGACACAACGTCTCCATCTAGTGGCCATCTTTTAACATTGCAGCCTGTCAGGCCGCACATGCAGTACATTAAAAATGGGAGATGACAGACTGGGCTGCACTAATGGCGTTACAATAAACATGTGTCACTCAGACATCTAAATAAGGAAGTATTTGTCTGGCACCAGCAGAGTTTAGCCTTTAATAATGCATGTTTCCCCCTTTAGTGTTTAGACTTAAATCTGCGTGTCTCTTTGGGTAATAGGTGCACAAACTGTGTGGGCCGGCGAGCAGGAAGCCTGTGCAGTCAGTGAGCATTGCACACAGCAGCAGCAGAGAGTCCCTCCCTCTGAAAGCTGCTGTTAGAGTTTCAGGAGACTCGCTCGCTGTGAGGAGAAGGTGAGTGGGAGAAAGATGACAGATATGGGTAAAGAAAGATGAGCTGCATTCATTAAAGCTGTCATTCTGCCTCTCCCAGGGACTTTCTGAACAGTTTACGTCTCTATCGCACGTTCTACGGTGGCCTGGCAGATCAGCTGTGTGTGAGCGAGCTGGCCTCTTCTGACGGCCTGTCCTGCTGGAATGGGACGGACATCGTAAAAAGGTTTGTGTTGAACAGCTCAATAATACAAATGAAAAATTAAATAACTCCACTTTCCAATTACTTAAGGTAAGGATGCCCCTGAGTTTCCATAATCTCACACAGTTTAGTAAGATCAAAATCTTGGCCTTGAAATCCACAGTGAATTCCACTCACTGATCTTTTATACAGACATGCTGCCAGTGTGGTGCTCTAATGACTTCATATAATCTCACGTATTTATAGGAATCTGACGGCAAACATACATGCAATCACTTCATGATATAATCACACTCCATGACTCTAATTGACTCAGTCAGCCTTTGAATTTTACATGAAAGCTACACAGCCATACAATGTGAAAGCTATACAGCATACACTCTCTTTAATGTTTAACAAGCCACTTGATTAATCATTTTAAGTTGAAGAATCAAGCCAATTACCAGTAAACACAAGAAAATCAACAGGTTGCACTCCTCTTTAATTCAAAATATGTTTAATGTCAGTGTAACTTAACTCTGATAATTGAACATCACTGTGATGAATGGTGTATATGCAGAGTTTGACTATGGGAGAGGGTTTTGACTTTTGTCTGCTGGAGTGGGGCAGATCTTACTTCTTATCTTATTTCTTTATTTTTGCAAACACAGTAGATGCAAGCTTAGAATTGAAAATATGTAAGTCTTGAATTGAATTGATCTTATTTAGTAGAGACAGTGCTATTTGATAGAGTAAAGAAATGTTTGCTGCATAGAGAGTTTTCAGCTATTACTAATTTCTGTCTCTGATACCTAGTTGGGCCTTTATACAACCAGAAAATATATAGCACAATATTCAGCATATGAAGATAGAATAAAATAATTTGCTATATTTTGGGAAGGCAGAACTCAGTCTGTAAGGACTTGAGCAAGGACCTGAAGGATCAGAGGCACAAGTCCTTACAGACTGAGTTCTAGTTTGACCGATGTCAGGATATTGGTCTAGGTGCTGGATATGTGCCACTTCATTTCGTAAGTATTGCCAAGGTGCACTGAAGAAGAGGGCCAGACTGCGAACCATTCAGTCGGCTCTCTTTCATGTTCTTAAAGTTCTGAGTCTGGCCCTCCCTGGCAGTGTTTACACAGGCTAGAGAGTGTGCATGATTATGTAATTGAAATGGTAGTCAGAAATCAAAATGGATCAATACTGACAACAGCACTGTAACACTTTTTACAGCAGTGTCTAGTATGCTATATATTATATATCATATATAATAATATTATCATATTCATAATATAATATGATAAAAAAATTGTAATATAATCATATTTGACGGCAAAACTTTGACCTATCCAGCTTTACTTTAATGCCATAGACTGTGATGATGTCATATTTACAATTGAACCAGGAAAATACTTGCATCTTAAAATGTATTGAGTAGTGGAGGACCCAGCTTCCTCCTGATATCGTACCTTTTTTTTTTTGATAGAGGGAAAAGGGTGCACATTGGATTGTAGGTAATTCCTGCTAGTGGAGGATAAATATGTGCATCCTTGAAAATTTCCTGTTGATTTAGTACTTCAAAGACTTTTGAGGACCCTGAACATTGGAACAGTCCTCCTATAGCAGTCGATTATGTTGTATCGTTCAAAATCAGCTGTTCCAGAGTCCATCCGTGGCTTTTAGGCTTCATTAACGCATGCCGATAGGATTCTGGTTGTGCATGAATTACTGCCTGCGTGTAAAACATGTTTAACAAAAGAGTTTAAAAAATGTAAATTCTCTTTGAGAGGTAAATAATGTTAATCTATTTCTTCTCAAATCAATATATGAACATTGTAAACCAAAATGAAATAAGGATTTTGACAGCAAACCTTAAAGCCCTGTAAAGCTCTTAGCCAAAACTTGACCTTTGTTTTGCAAGATTATAAATCTATTGTTCTGTTTTTATTCGTTTTACTGTTTAATAGTGATGTATTCTTGTTTCATGCTTTGCTTTTATAATGTGAAGCATTTGGTCAACCGTGGTTGTTTTAAATGTGCTATATAAATAAAGTTGAATTGAGATGTTGAACTTTATTTCAGTTGGTAGTGAGTTTAAAGCCTTTAATGGAGAAAATGTATCATCTAAGTAGATCTAAAACAGTGATCCCCAAAGGGTGGCCCACTATTGACAAATATCCATCCCGCATTGCCCTTGTCAAAACTGTACACAAATTAAATTAATAATGCAATACTGTATTTGACCACTTTTAACATCAACCATTCTATATTTTGCTAACTTTTTTCTTGTATGATGTTAATATAAAATGTGAGAATATTGAATTACTACACAGCCTTTACTACTTATTAGGATTATAGATGTATTAGCTATTATTTATATGTGTTAATTTAATGGGAATAGAATATATCTATCTGGATTGGGACTCAAAAGTTAGTCAGAGAGCTGTTTCCTAGAGTTTTATTTTGCTCTGTTTTGCCATGATGTGGAGTTTTTCTCAAGCGTTTGACTTATTCATCTCATCATCTTGGGATAACAAGGCTGTTTTTCCATGATACATTTTCCAGATCTAAATAAAAAATCAAGGATATACTCATTATCACAGGAAACTGAGTAAATTAAGACATATGCATGCATGTCCTCCCAATGCTTCTGCCATGATGCACTTTTTAAACATGATTGTTTTGCCCTGTCTCTTTGTCTAGTCATATGTTTGTTCTATCTAATGTCCAAACTGGACCATTATTTACTGAGTAATTGTTGAGTGTATTCTTCTTTTTCATGAAGAAGGTGGTAGTGGGATCTTAGGGTATAGCTAGTTGAGAACCACAAATTTAGAGCAAAGCATTGTTTTTTCTTTGAACATATTTGTACCTGATTTTTTTAAAGAAGTAAACTACTGTTCAGAACTTTTAGACATGTTTGGGCCAAAAACTAAGGCTGAAATAAGATGTGTAATGGTGAGTAATTGCACCTAAGGGGACTCCTGGGAGGGAAGGTGGATCAACACAACACAGGTTGTGCTCTGGATGACCTTGCATGTTACCAGGGGCATGGGAAAATAACCTTTTAAAAAATAGCAAAGTCCACACCCTCAGGGCAGAGTAAAGGGTGGATGTGGTGAGTTAGCATGGTCAAGGGTACTGTTTGGGTGGGAAGTAGGATTGTCATGAGCCCCTAGTCATGCTATAGATGTCCTAAGGACCTGGAAACTGCTAGCAATCTCTGGGCGTATAACGAGGGGTAAAAAGCCCAGACAAAAGTGATGGTGTCCAGTTTGACCTTGGCTGCCGAGCCAGTTTGTGCTTGGCTCTGCCCCCCTGTGAATCTTTACTGCCCTACGTGCCTAAAACGTATACACATGACTGTATATCAGCCCTGACCACACAGCGTTGTTCTAACCCCTGCTGATTTTTCAGCTATTTCTCCAAGACAAGGATAGTTTAGGCGCAAATAAGATTTTTGTTTTACTTCTAAACTCGAATTAAGTCGATCTGTTGAAGGCCTTGCTCTGTGATTTTTTATCCACCAGCAGAATATCTAACAGTTGTGAAAAATAACCCCGGCATATGAGCCAGCAGCCTTCCAGAAACACTTTTAACGCTGAACAAATCCGAACACCAAGCCTGAAAGACAGGGAGAGAGAAATGTGCTTGTTGTTCTGCTCCAGCATCAATACAACAGATTTATTAACTCAGCCATCATCGCTTGTACACAAAATCAGTTAAACAAAGCTGCAGCATGAGGGAATTATTTTCAAATCAGGACAATTTATCAGCTCTTTTTCCTGCAGCTAGATTTATATTACTATTTATACATCCAATCTTCATTAATGTCTGCTACCTGGATGGATAGATTAAAATACTTCACAAATGCCACCTGAGCATAGAGGGATTTAAATTAGTGACTGCTTTGCTGTTGCATAATGGATTTAAACGTTTGGCAGATTAAGTGCTGGAGGGATGTGAGAGTAAAAGAAACCTTAAAAAATAAACAAAATCTATATAAAACATGGATGTAGGGTAACAGATGTCACTCCTTGGTTCCTGAAAAGCCAAACAATGATTGTTGCCATATGTGAAATGCTGTCTCTACCTAACTTCTTTGTGAGGTGTCTTAAGCAAAAATATGTTAGGAGTTTGTTAAGTACAATTAAAGACTGACTGATTAACCGACCTTTTGGTTGATTGAAAAGCAGAGGTAGAGTTGAGACTGATCCGATGATTCCTTCGGTGGACTGCGCCCTCCGGGTGGGGAATGATACTCTGCCTCAGCATCTGCAGGTGTTGTGCCGGTCTGTTGTGGTGAAGAGAGTGAAGAAGCTTTAGATTTAGCAGTTGATACCTCCCAACTCTCACATATGGTCTTGAACTCTGGCTAATGACTGAAAGAGGATCTTGGGTTTGAGATTGGATACAAATGGCTGAAATCAGTTTTTCCGCAGGGTGGCTGGGCTTATCTTCAAAGGGGTGGGTGAAAGGGTGAGGAATTCAGACATCCGGAGGGATCTTGAATAGAGCTGCTGCTCCTTAGCGATGAAAGGATCCACTTGAGGTGGTTCAGGCATCTAATCAGGATGCTGCCTGAGCACCTCCCTTTGGAGGTCTTCCAGGCCAGTTTGGGGGAGACCTCCTGGAAGACCCAGATTGCACTGGAGGGATTATATGTAGATGATTATATGTATATCCTATCTGGGGGCACTTGCTCGGCCTGCTGCCACTAGGACCCGGCCCCTGATGACGATGGATGGATAAAGCCTGGCTTTATGGCATAGAGCTCCCCCATGTGTCAGGCATGTTGGCCAGTCCCTTTATAAAATTATAAAAAACTGAAACCTTAAACTGGTGAGACAAAAAAAAAAAACAGTTTTGAAAGAGGTTAAAAACACATTCATACCAGCTGTAAAAGTGGACATTATAATTTGGAGTCTAATGAAGATTCCTTGTTTTTAAAGCCAGCCTCAAGTGGAAGGTCAAGTGGCTGCATATTTTATAGTGGCATTTTTCAGCACCCAGATATTGCTGCTTGAAAATGTAATCGTCAGTGCTGCAAGTAAGAGTAAACAGTTTTATTTTCTGGAAAAATAAAATCTTAGAGCTACTGCTGTCTTCTAAACAAATTTAAAATCCTTTTTGTTCAAATGATGACAAGGCAGCACCTTAACAAATGAAGAAGTCATTCATGTCAGAAAATAGCATTAGTGTGCTGAAGTTAAAGTTTTCATCCACTGAGATGTCTGGATGTGTGGTCCAGTTATGAGTAGAGCATTTGTACACCGTTTGACCTCTCTGAAACACACATTCACATAGACTATATATATACTGCCCACAAAAACAAGCTGACACAGGTGTAGGATCATTCTATTAAGTGTTGCTGCTCTTACACATAGATCTTGGATATGAATGGTTTTGAACCGCAGCAGGCAAACCTGCCTCTCTCGTAGTATCCGTCAGCGGCCTTGTCTCCATTACATCACCGCTCTCCATCTTAGCCGCGCTGTCATCACTCAAGGACCCCCTCATACATCCTCAGTCTGTGGTTCTTCCTCTTAACTGTCAGCTGCTGTCAGCGCTGCAGAAATGGCAAGTGGGCCCGTATTTCAAACCAAGCCGAGGCTTGTGTTGCCAGTTTGGGTTAGATGCTGCATTGTGAAGGATGACAGCCTTGTTCAGATTGTTTCACATGCTGCTGTGTGAAGGTAAGGAAGAAAGAGAGCTGGGGTCATTCTGGATGAGGAGGCAGATATCTGACATTTCCTGTCCAGTTACAGATACCAGGCTTTTTGTTTCAGCCTACAGAGTACCAAGAGGACTGTTAAGATGGTGTTTTTTTCAGTAATAACCTTTGTAATCAATTGTGTGGAGGAGGATTATAGTGATTTAATATGTGACAATGCTTTTTCTTGTGGATAAAACAAAATCTAGCCTAGTTTAAGCAAGGATAGAAATTATACTAAGTTAAAATTATCATAGAATATTGTTCAGTTTGCAGCAACTTCTTTGTAAATCCCTAAATTAACCAGAATGATGATGAATGTGTTGACCTTTTAAATGCAGCAACAAATGGGTAAGGAAATACAGTCCCTGCTTTAAAGATTAAAATGGCAAATGAGAGACAAATGTGAATATTTAATCACAATTACATCTAACATAGTGCAAGAAAACTTGATACATCACTCACGATTTTAAAGTTCTCCACCCAAACCCTGGTCTTTAGATATTGTATGTTACTACAAAGCAAAACACCTCAAAGTAGTTGAAACTTTTGCAGGCTCTACTCAAAAGATGCTCCCTCAGTTAGCTGAGCAGCTCAATCTTTCCAGGGAGCATAGTGCTAGACACCCATTTAAGTTATTGCATGTCACATACAAAGAAATATAGTTTGGCAGCAATGTGCTTCGTAGCAGCAAAAAAGTAAATATGAGGGTGCAAGAAAACATTTTGTCTAAAGAGGAGGAGGCTGGGGTGGAGGAGGCAAAACTCTGCAAGCAGCAGAACAATAAGATCAGTGTTTGTGTAGCAGGGATTGGTGTGAGTGATGTCATATTCAAAAACATCTCTGTCAATCATGGTATCTAGTAATTAGCTATATTAAATCTGTTCACAGATGTAACAAACTTGTAGAGGTGTCATAATATGAAAACATTTTAAAAATGAACAGCAGTCAGCTATGAAAAACAACAGCAAACATCTTTAGAATTGAAAGTGTTCTAGTTTGCAGGCTTTGGCTGTTAAAAAAACAGTTTGTGTGAGGAGCAAAAGGGGCAAAGCCCAATCTGTCGTAATGCAACCCTAGAATCGTTCAGCAGTCATCTGATGAATATTAAGCTTTAATTTGTATCCTTAAAAGACAGCTGCATGCCTGATCAGCTTACCATCTGCTCACCACCAGTTTTGTTTATAAAGTTGCTAACAGACTAAAAACAAAGGCACTGTTTGTGAAAATAAGTCTCAATCAAGTCTTTTATCCCTATCTCAGTGGCTGTAGTTGTGTCCCAATCCAGGGGGAGTGTCTTTTACATGACCCAGTCTTAATGAATCATGGCCATGAGGCATCCCAGACACATAGTTGATTATGAGTATGCCTACAGGTAAAGCTCAGGGGTGACCAGCCTTTTCAGTATCATCCCCAAAGCTCTTGAATGCTCTGCCTCCACATGTTCAGCTGTCCTTCTCACTTCCTGTTTATTAAATCAAACCGTAAAACACACTTTTATCCCTGAGCTTTCAGCTCTGCTTGAGAGATGACTTTTTATCTGTCTTAATATTGAACCATTTTATGTCCTGTTGTCTTTCCAGTAGCCTTGTGTTTTATTGTTTTGTCGTTCTGATGTTGCACTAAGCCCTTTACTTAGTTGTTTTTAAAGGAGGTTTATGAATTTATTAGGACTGGATTGGATTCAGTTGAGTGAACTTATTTTGTCTAACATGATTTGAGGTTCAAACCTGTTTTGTGGCCAGGAAAACTTGTTCTTGGAGCCAAGGCCACCCATAAGAGAGGATAAAGGGGAGAGCTTTCTGGGGCCCTGCCAAATATGGGGCACCTGGAGGTCAGCAAAATCATGGTCCATTGTAGCTGTGAAAACAATATTCTTTGACCTGAATAATAACCACACAAAGCAACAAAAACATTTTCATTTATTTATTTATGCCTTGGTATAACCTTCGTCAAAATGTAAATCCTTTTTGTAAAACCAAATCAAAATGGGTTTAAAGTGGCAAAAAGTGCCAGAAAAAGTGAAATAAGATTTTTTAAAGTATTAGAAATTGGTTAAAAGTAGCAAACATGTTTAAGGTTGCAACAATTAGTCAACAGAGGCAAAAAAAGGGTGAAAAATTGCAAAATGGGCATAGCAAAAAGTGAAATGTAGTCAAAATTGGCAAAAATATGTGTTAAAAGTGTTGAAAAGGGGTTAATAGAAGCAAAAATGTGTCAGCAGAGGCAACAATAAGCAGAAAGTGATTAAAATGGGTGAACAAAAGTAATGAAAAAGGGATCAAATGTAGCAAAAGTTGGTTTAATTTTGCAAAAATAGTAAAAACAAAAAGACAAAAATGGGCAAAAGGTGGTTTAAAGGGGTTAAATAGTAGCACAAATAAATAATTCCATAATAGCTTTACACTCTTCGTAGCACCAAAAAGAGGTAACTGTTAGCCAGGATGCTAGCACCAATGCTACTGATCAAACACATGCAGTAATATAATCAATAAATCCCAGCTGGGGAGGGTCATTCCCATTTTCCAGGGGCCCACACAAATCTGTGCGCTACTAAATAGAGCTGAAACTAACTACTGACACTTAACAGTGTATTCCTCTGCAGCCTGAGAGTCTGTCACCCTGTTTGGAAAACTGTGCAATGAATCTTTGGGATATGTTAGGATATGTCTATGATGGATACACTGGATGAATCCTTGGTGGCCTGGGAAAAGTGGGACGCGTGTCAGCTGTATTTGAAGGAGTCTTAGAAATGGGACAGCCTTGGACACGCTGCTGTGATGCAGTAGATCTTGATCTGGATGCAGCCTCTGAATTGGTTCACTGCT
Organism: Cheilinus undulatus; assembly: GCF_018320785.1. Lineage (NCBI taxonomy): Eukaryota > Metazoa > Chordata > Actinopteri > Labriformes > Labridae > Cheilinus > Cheilinus undulatus. Next base: position 41,178,663 of record NC_054865.1, on the reverse strand, counting down.
CATTTCCTCGTTGTCAGCTCCAGTTTGATCAGGAATAGACTGATTGCTGATACAAGTATTGGCCCATCCGTTTTTCTGGCATTGACAACTTGCCTGTTTCATTTTTCCGTTCTTTTCCGACACATCACCCCCAGTTTCCATTACAAAGTAGGCAGCCATCTCAGAGAATAGAGACGTTTCTGATGTACTGGAGAGAGAGGCAGACCAGCGGGTTGCAGGCTGTCTATCATCTCTGTCAGCAGGCTTTGGGAAATGTTTACGGTCTGCAGCCTTCCTTCTCACCGCTCTCTTACCCTCCTTCCTCATTCAACACTTATTGATAAGGACTCATTCACCTCAGGTTCACTTGCAGGTTTTCATTTTGATTTGATCATTACGGAAAAACAAGTAGAAAGCTGAGGGATAGAGAGACATTAAGAATCAGGGGAAAACGAGGCTCCGAGGAGACTATCGAGCCGAATCCCTGCAGCTGAGCTTGCCTCCTGCAGATCTACAACCCTGTGCTGCTTTCTATTAGCCTCCAACCATAGATGAGTGGCTGGGAGTCAACACAAGCTGAGACTAAAGCAATAAATAACCTCCTGCCTACGGGTCATAACCCAACATCCACTGAGAGAGAGAGGAATAAAACTCACTGCCGGATGGTGGCTGATTTACAGAGGCTTATCGAGGCCTCAGAGGCCTTAAACGATTGGTGCAGTTGCTCCTGTGTGTGTCTATGTGTGTGCCAAACTGTACATTTCAGTGTGCTTGGATGCCTTTTATACCGGTCTTTGTGCGTGCCGCTGCAGATTGTTTTATGGTCCTAAAAAGTAGTGACTTGCATCAGAGCTTTGACTTATTTAATAAAATAGGATGAATACAAAAAACATGACTCAGGAGATGGGGCTTTAAGGGAGATTTAAAGCAGGTCCTCATCTGGGTCCCCGGTAAACAAAAAGATAAAGAACAATCAGATAAGACCACAGAGGAAGAACACACACAGCTTTCATCTCAGTGTCTGTGTGAATGCAGATGATGGGGTCTGACTTTAGGGGAGATCTGGTAAACACATTCATTCCCTTTGTTTGTTTCCTGGCTTACACGCTCTTACTGAGAAGAAAGAGGGAAAAAAAGGACTGGATGGGAAATTTTCTGATTACTTTTTCTTTCTTATTAACAGTTTTGTCATCTTTCGTGACAGCTAATTCCACCTCAAATAATCCCACTTTGAGTCAGTGAACTGAAGTAATTTGCGGGCTTGTGAGGTGTTATTGTGCTCACAGAAAGAATGAGAAATAACTGAAAGAAATGAGACTCAATCTACAATACCTGCAGAACAAACAATATCCGATATTTTGTCTGTTTTGCTTCAGGATATCATTACAGGTTGCTGAGATTTGTCTGGTGGAGCTCGATAACTTAATTCAGTGCTCTTTTGGTATCATTAGAAACATATTGGTTGTACAATAGCTCACTGATTTTAGACTTTTGGACATTATCTTCAGAAAACTTTAAGCGGTTCCCTGCATTTAAATAAGCGTGTTATATTTTATGTATATTTTTATATTTTTGGGCCATTTAGCATCAAATAAATGAGCAAATTGTATTTGAATTAAGTGTTTGCATAAAAACCCTGAAAATTTCGTGGAATTTTAGAGATGATTTCCATGTGTGACAGCAAAAGTGCTCATTTCTCAGCTCAACTTCTACCTGGACTTGTTCCTGCCACTCCATGAGTAAAATATCCAAATTTTACTGAAGTTGGAGTGAGCCGATGTGTGAATATAGCAGTGGATCATAACCTTTTTTCCTCAATGCCCCCGCCTATTTGTATCTAAGATGAGCCCTCTCAGGACCCCAAAGAGTTAAAAAGTGATTCACTGCTGCCAAAAAACATCATGTTTGTTGTGTCATTGCTAAAACTATAAGAAAATAGGTCTACATATGTTTTAAGTGTTTAGTCATGGTTTTAGTTAACATTTAGATTTCTAATTTTGACAACAAAGCAGACAAAGACTCCCTGAGATCTCTGGCGCTCCCTCCAGGGGGTCCCAGACCCACTTGGCTTCACATGTAGTTTGTTGCAAACTCCAGGTGGGCTTTCCAGCCTCTCTGCCATAAAGCTCAGATCAGTGGAGAGCCGCAGTGATGGTTGTCCTTTTAAAACTTTGCCCCATCTCCACACAAGATCTCTTGCAGCTCAGTCATAGTGATCATCACCTTCTTGTTCAACTCTTACTAAATTCCTTCTCCTCTAATTGCTCAATTTGGCTGGATGACCAGCTCTTGGAATAGTCCTGGTTGTGCCAAACTTCTTCCATTTGAGAATTATGGAGGCCTCTGTGCTCTTGGGTACTTTCAGTGCAGCAGGTTTTTGGAGTCTTCCCCAGATCTGTGCCTTGTAATAATCCTGTCTGTGAGCTCTGCAGGCTGTTCCTTTGACCTCATGGCTTGGTTTTACTCTGATACGCATGATCATCCGTGAGGCCTTCTTTAGAGAGGTGTGTACCTTTCCAAATCAGGTTAAATCAGTTGAATTTACCACAGGTGGACTCCAGTAGAGATCAAGAGACATGGGAGGAACCTGAGCTAAATTTCAAGTGTTGTTACAGAGTCTGAATACTTACATCAATGTGATATTTCCTTTTTTTTATTTTTAGCAAATTTGCAAACAAATTCTCAAAGTCTGTTTTCACTTTGTCATTATGAGGTAGAGTATAGATTATTGAGAATAAAAATAAATTTCAGTAGTTGTAGCATAAGGAGAAGTGAGTAGAGTTTCTGTGCATCATGAACTTTTTGCCATTATTTTTTCCAGGCTCACATTCATGGCACTGAACATGAGGAAAAAAATCTTAAGACCCTACGTCCATCCTGATATCTCAGATTGTTTTGAGGGATTTTCTTTACACTTGTCACACTCTGACCCAGAGATGAACTTGTTGGATGTACAAGGTCAAAGTCCTTGTATCTCTTCAGCATAGTATTTTAAAAATTGAAAAATTCAGAATACTAAAATATTCAACCTTCTCAGCGGCTATATTGTATAATATTCATTGAATACACTGAGGGATTTTTCTTTAAAATTTCACACAAACCTACACTTTGACTTGAGGGTAAACTGATTACATTTTGGAGAAGACAGATCATTATTTTGACCTCCATACACTCAACTAGCTCTGTGGTTCAAAATTTATTTAAAAAACCTGCAGGATTAAGAAGTTTTTCACACAAATCTCAGCTCTCTATCTTGACCCTATGTCTGAACTGTGTACTTCTTAGAGACATAAAACCACCAAGCTGTAGCTCTAGTTTACCACTGTATTTTGTCTACTCAAAGCTGATGGACATGCCAGGTCAGGTAGATCCATCTTGTAAAGCTCCGATCTGAAAAGTTTGTTCCTGGTCAGAGAAAGAACCAATCAGCATCATTTTAGCAGAATGATTTAGGTTTAATTGTACTGCATGCCTGTAAACAATGGCTGCTGATGGAACGAGAAGCGTGGATGCAGCTTTAGTTGTAGTTTATTAGGGGTGGATCACATTTTTTTATTGAGGAAAATAAAATAATTCTGGGTGGAAAATATATTTTTGCTCTTCTCCTAACTGGTTTTGGTAAGAATTAAATTTACCAGCTCCATCTCCTGAGTGAACTCAGCTCTTAAATGATTTTCAGCTAGTCATTATCATTGTTCCACTGCAGTTTGATGCTAAGTGCAGTTAGAGTGCTTTTTCATTGAGCTTTGTTTGCTTTTAACAGTGTGTTGTTTTTTGCTAAACTCAAAACTGGTGAGCGAAGGAGAGGTTGAAAACCCCAGAAAAGGCAACAAAAGTTCTGTTAAATTTGGGGAAGATGAAGTTGATGTCAAGTAGTGCTGGGAAATTGATCAGTTTTTAATTTAAATTAAATTTTGGCTTCCAAAAATCATGGAAACAAGATAATCAAGTTGAAATGATTGTTGGCTGGCATGCCTAGAGCTTGATTTAAATCATGGGTTTTATAATTTGTTTTAAATGTTTCAGTGTTTGTATTTCTGCAACCAGAGTACATCATCAATTCTTAGAAACACGGTCATGTATTTTTATTTATTCATGATGATTTTTTAATTATATTTTTACTTATTCATTTTTATATGTTTCTTGTATTTTTTAAATATTGTTTTTATTTTTCAAAGAACAACAAACAGGATTAAAATAATACAAGTAGCAGACAGGATCATTACAGGTTCAACAAATAATATTTAATGGATTCAAATAAGTTTCTAATGCACAGTCAAGAGAAGAGTATATAGAGACAAACCGCTGTGTTACTGAATATCATATTAGTTGCTTTTATTTAAGTGTTTTGAAAAATGCTTTAGACATTGATAGTGTAAAATCAGTAAGTTATTATGTTTGATATTCATGTTCTCTGTATTAATTAAAATAATCATGATCATTAGAGATGTGAATCTCTTTAATCTATCTCACAATTAGATTCCAATTCTGTGTCTTATAAAGAGGCGATCATTTCAGTACCTGCCCCAGTCTGTATTTTAAGTGTATTTATAATGTTTTGTTAATTACAGTACAGAAGCTGGAAAGCTAGTTATCAGAAACTAAAACCCATCACTGATGTGAAACAGATGATAAATTCTGTTACTTTTATTGTCCGTGCCTGTCAGCAGTTGTTAGCTGATGCTCACCCTAGGTGAACGTGTCTGTATGATGCCAGTTGAGGTATATGTACCGTTCCTGAGGTAGGCTAATATTTTCGCTGGAGCTGCTGGGGATATTATATACCTTAAACAGCAAGCGGGTAAAATTGACCAGTTATTAGAAGTTCATTGATTGCATTAATGAAACTAACAAATAATAAAACTGATCAAGAGCATTTTTTTTTTTTTTTACCACAGATGATCATCCTTCACATCCAAAATGGTCTTGGGACGGATCACTCAGTCCTAGATTCTTCTTCACTCGGAGCAAATCTGTTGACATTTAACAATAATGAATCTTTTTTCTGCCTGTGGTGTCCATGTTGAAGGTTGATCTGTTACTCATGATTAAGCGGTGCAGCAATGGAGAGAAGGTGGTTTCATGGCAGAATCTGTTGTTTACCTGATGGTGTGAAAGAAAACAGGGACAGTCCATCTTTTTAGGGTTAATTCTATCCATATAGCAGCTGGTATAAATGGCCTTTTATGAAAATTGGAGCTATATAAACATTTTTATGACACCAGGTGCTACACATTAAAATTTTAGGAAAAGTCATTGACTGACAGACATTAAATTTCCCAACACAACAGTAGAACTACCATCAGGTACATTTTACCCCAAAAATGTGCTTTTAATGTTGTAGCTAGAAAAATATTATACATTGATATTTGATTCTACTTTCATTGACCTTATTTTTTCCACCAACAACTGACTTAATAAATATTCATAATTTTAAAAAAGATTTTAACTCTTCGGTTGTCATGTTTAGTCATAATACTACCACATTTTCAATGAAAAAAAAAAAACAAAACAGAAAAATGAATTGTTTTCAATATTATACATACATAGTACATTTTTTTGTGTTGAATTATTACAGTCTGGGATATGTCAATGATTAGCAGCAACAATGATTTATTATTGTTATTATTATTATTATTATTATTATTATTATTATTATGTTGTTTTTTAATTTTTCAAATCTAGCATGTTTTCCTTCATATGCCAATAATGGCCAAAACTACACCATTTAATGGAGAACAGTAAAAAGGGTCAATTCCAAATCAAAAGCCCAGATTGACACCAAAATAAGGTAAAATGCAAGTATTATGTTTTAATGGAAGTAAGATCAAGAATTGCATTTTGAATGGGTTTCAATGGCTCATTTTTTGAGCTTGACATCTTGAGGGTAACTCTTGCTTGATAACAGTGTGTTTTAGACTTACTGTAGGAGCCGAGCTGGAAATAACAAGATCAAATAAAAATAGACATTCTTGCCAAAATTCATGCCTGGCTTCCTCTTTCCTGGGACTGTGGATTCACAGGGAGTCTTAAAACTTTTCTTCTGGTGAACAGGATGGGTTGAGTAACTCAGAGCTCCACAGACAGTGCAGACAGTATGAAAGTGTGTCAGACATAGCAATGTAAACATTATTGATACTAAGAGCTAGCGCTGCTAATGCTAACAGCGCTGCTAACGAGCCATACGCCATCATGTGTGACTGAGGAAAATACTTACCATGAAAATGCACTCAGGATGTGATCAAGTATTTTTTTTTTGCATTTCTTTGAAATTTTCGATCGTTTCTGAATCATAGAAACTAACGCGATTCTGACGTGAATCGACTTTTTCCAACACCTCTAACGACCATCATTTCAGCCATCAGTGAGCAGCCAAAGTGTTAAGTATGTCTCTCTGGGTTCTTCAGCCAAATTGAGCCACTTCTATGACTCTTATCATGTCTTGTTAGATAAATTTGTGATGGCTGATTTAGATAAGAGAAGTAACTGTCTAAAACAGATTTACATTGTGAGGAGTAAGGTATTTCATTTTTATCACTTAAATTGAAGACTCGTACCATCATAAGTGTTAAGAAACAGTAATTCAGCCTCAGTTTGCTGCTCTAAAGGTTTGGGAGTTTTATTATAACAACGCGTTTTCTGGTAGACTGAATAAAAGGTTTCTGTGATTTATGTTTCTGGACAGCCAGAGGTGAAAAATAAAACGGGGGATCATCCCTCAGAGTGTTCCAGCGATGGTGATCTTCTTTGGCTGGAGACGGTGTCCCTGTCAGGGCAGAAAGGTTAGCACGTTCCCACATGCTTCCTCCATCCGTCATGGATACACACGCTGAAGGAATGGCAGGTTGCCACGAGCTGCTCCATTTGTATGAACACACACACCTCTCCACACACGCTCGTACATCTTCTTTGTTTCTCTGCAGCAGTAGCAGACTGACAAAGACAAAATTGAGTTTGTCATTGGATTACAAGGACCCCCGTTCCTGTTTTAGCAGCGACACATTTGATTCCTAATTCAGTTTGACGTCTAATCATAAGAAAACCTATTTTTTGAATATATTTTCCCACACTTCATGCCAATGGGGGACAACAACCAGGAGTTATAGCCGTGCTAAAGAGCTACAGCCTCAACAAGTAAAAAGAGCAATGTTTTATTCATGAAAACCTCCTCCGGTGTAGACTCGCTTTAATTCATCCCCACCTGCAGTCTGTCTACGGCTGCCAACACACACCAGGTGTTTGGCCGCTGTGTTTATTCTTTCAAAGAGCCTTTTTCTAATTGAGTACAACAGTTTTTTATTTCTACGATAATCAGGCAGCTGACCTTGCCTGCTGTTGGAGTTTAACATGGAGGGATCACTGCTGTAGGAGGAGTTTTTTACAGTATGATTTGAAAAAGATGCTTGAAGACAGGCGGGCAGATAAGAGTGTGGCCTCTCTTGTTATAGGCCACCCTTCCTGCTGGAGTGGGTGTTTCAGCGCTGACCTTGGACCCCACCCGTGTCTCTCCGCTGCCCGGTTAATCCTGAAGAGGTTAATGACATGGTAATAAGAACCGTGGAGTTGCTGAGCAGGCCTCTTCTCAGTAATAGCAGTTAGAAAAAAGATTTAATGATAATTTAAATGAAGGAAAATAGCTCTCCATTTTCATCTGTTTCACTCTCTTCTGTTGTTTTATGTTTCTAACATGGCTGTTGTGTCGTTTACTTACCCGTCGTTTGTCTCATTTGCTTTTCCATCCGCTTGCCAGATGTGAAGCTCAGGTGATTTGCTGTGGCTTAACAGAAATGACAGCTTTTAAGCTCTTCTAATAGGAATCCAGTGAAGAAGCATCAAGAGATTAGGTTATTCCAGCCTGCTCAGAAAACATACTTCTTCATTTGAGGGATGTCAGAGTGCGTCTCGCTGCAAAACCCACACAGTGTTCCCATTAGAGGACAACATGTGTTGAATATTAAAGAATCCACACCTTTTCCTGCTGGCTGTGACCTTTTTGATTTAAAACAAAGCAAACAACAATCCAGCCATTTATCTCCTGGTTTTATGTGCTGTGAAGTTAGCTGACATCTAGTTTAGATTGCCTTTCCTCCTGGATTGATTTATATCAATAAATTAAAAGTCAAGGCAAAGATTGGAACAAAGTCTGATAAACAGCACATTTTTAGTTTAACCTCAGTCATCTTTTGGCCCTCGCAGATATGTGAGCCTCATGATGGGAACCTCAGAGGTGAGGCACACGTGCCAATGCTGCTGCTCTGTTTGACAGCTCAAAAACACTTCACATTATATTATTGGTGTTGCATATTTGATAGCTCGATACCATTCCCTATTTTAATGACAGTCGAAGAAGCCATCTTTAATTGACTTGCTAAATGGACTTGAGCTTGTGTAGCACTTTTAGTCATCTGACTATTTAAAGCACTTTCACACAGCAGGTCACACCAACCTGTTCACACCCTCTCACTCCACATTCATACACTGATGGCAGAGGTTGCCATCAGTTTTAGCTCATTGCAGCTCATCCACAAACATCGCGCCCGATTATGAATGTCAGGAACAACAGTCGTGTAGTGTGACATAATCAATGCTGCATCAAGGAGGGCCACGACCACAACACGGCTGGCATGTCAGAATTTTTCTTTCATTGTAGTGTAGTTGTTTTTAGCAGCAGACAATGGAGACTGTGCCATTTTAATCCTTTAAGACTTAAGTGCCGCCTTCGACACGGTCAATCACAAGCTGCTCACTGATAGACTTGAAGACTGGATTGGGATACAGGGGATGGCTCTTAACTTTTTTTAAATCTTATCTGAACAACAGAAGTTTTAATGTAAACTCACAGTTTTTATGGCATCCCTCAAGGCTCAGTTTTAGCTCCTCTTTTATTTTCCCTTTACATGTTGCCACTGGGTAGCATTATAAAGAAACACAGCATCTCATTCCACTGTTTTGCCGATGACACTCAAATATATCTCCTTCTGAAACCTCACAGCCCTCAGTCCCTACAGCCACTCCTCAACTGTTTCTAGGAAATCAGTGATTGGATGGCACAAAATTTCTTAAAACATAATAAAAAAAACCCCAAATACTTTTCTTTGACCCCTCTGCCCTCACCACCCAAATTCAAAATCACCTCAGCCCTCTGTCAGCCTGTGTCAAACTCTCTGCTAAAAACCTGGGTGTAATTTTTGTTTCTTCTTTTACTTTAAAAAAACAAACAAATAAACTCAGTGGTGAGAGGCTGTTTCTTTCAACTAAGAACTCTGGTCAAAGTAAAGCCATTTTTAAGTTTTAATGACACTGAGAAAGTGATTCCTGCTTTTATATCATCATGAATAGATTATTGCAACTCACTCTACAAGGGAGTCAAATCCTCCCTAAAACACTAACAGTATGTCCAGAACGCTGCTGCCCGATTTTTAACAGATACCAAAAAATATCAACACATCTCCCCCGTGCTCTCTTCCCTCCACTGGCTCCCTGTACATTTTAGAATCCATTTTAAAATTGTATTACTTGTTTTTAAATCACTCCATGGTTCAGCTCCTTCCTATTAATCTGACCTTTTAACCCCCTATGCTCCAACATGACCACTCTGGTCCTCTGATCAGTCTCTCCTGGTCATTCCTCAGGCTCAAAGAAAACTCAGAGGCAACCGTTCTTTTTCAGTTGCAGGCCCTCGTCTATGGAATCAACTGCCCCCTCACATTAGATCTGCCAACTCGCCATGTTCCTTTAAAGCACAGCTAGAAAAACAGATCTTTTTCCTTGGCCTTTCACTCAAATTAGACCGCTCCCTCATATCCCTTTTCTTTTAAACCAGCCATCCTGGTAGTAACGTCTCTTCACTCTTTGTGTTTATTGTCTATAGGTCTTTGCTGTTTTGTATATATCATTATTTGTACCTTGCCTCTCTCTGTAAAGCACTGTGGTCAGCTCGTGCTGTTTTTAAATGTGCTATATAAATAAATCTGACTTGACTTGACTTAGTTTGACATCCTGACCTGACGTCAACAACGTAAATGCTTACACCCAAAAACAGGAGAGCATTTGCTTCTCATCTCTCTGCCATCATTTACTAGAGTGAGTCCCTACTTTATCTCCATCTGGGAATCTAATTTATTTTATCTTTTTAATTTACTTTATCACATGCATACCTTAAGTTCTATCTATAGTAGAGCCAGTCCATATTGTCTTCCTCCTAGATCATCATTGTTATCTATCATCCATAATCCAATCCGTAATTATGTCTTGCTTCTTGTTTTCTTCTTTTATGAGCAAAAGACAGCCACCATCATACAGAGCACTTCTGTGGTTTCTGTGATTCACCAGCTTTGGGCAAACCCCCCGGGCAGCTTTTGACTTTTTTAACTGAACAAATGATCACATGTTCTGCACTCATTTTGTTTCCCTGTAGTTATTTTCTGTTGTTCATAAGGTGTTTCACATGCTTCTTTTTATATAAACCTAAATCTGCTGGTTATTTATTCTACTTTGTGTTGCCATTTCTCTGTACTGTGCAGTAAAAAATGCTTATTATTATTTTTAAGGAATCCCTTGAGTTGTAATGTTTTTTTTCCCACATTTTATTTGATTTATGGCATCAAGGGATTCACAATAACTTTGTGAGATTAAAATTCAAGGCATTTCTAAGCCTATTTGTTATATAAAAATTTATTTTGCATATTTAGGCAAGATTGACTCAACACATTCAACACTGAAAATCCTCAGTTGGGGATACCCTTTGTCCAAAGGAAAGTTGGACAAAATTTATCTGAAAAGAAAGAGTAATCACTTTTTTTTGTCTGAAGGGTCTTAAAAGTTCAGAAATCAATTTAGCAAAAATTAAGGTTTTTAAAAAGTATTAAAAAGTCCTAAATTCAACAATATAAGGTCTTAAATTTTGCAGCTTTCCAATTTCTATATTCATGAAAACATTGTATGCTAGTTTTATATGGTATTTAATATTTTACAGAAGTAGCTTTGTCCCTTATGTAACAGTTAAGAAATTAAAGATGTGACAGGATCTTGGAAAAAGGTATTAAAAAGTATTAAATTTAATGTGAGGTTTTTTTTGTATATACCCTGGTTTTTCCTAGGTTGCCAAATGATTCATCGTTTTTAAATCACAATTTCTGCAGTTAATCAGTTGCAGTTGCAGTTTCCTTTTATTCAGATAGAAAGTAAGGAACTCTGGGTAGACTGAAAATGATGACATGCACCCCTTCCTGGTTGTCCATCAAAATGAGCAGTGGTAAGACTGGCTCATCAGAGAATTAAAAGCTTAGAGTACAAAAAGCGTAAACAGTTAATTAGTTATTGATAGCCCAATGTGTGGCATTCCAAGTATTTGGACATGCGGACAAAAGTCTTTTGGTCCTTGGTCCTCCCGGTCTTACTGTGCTCTTGTGAGTCCTGGACGTTGACTGATGGCCTGAGGTGCCATCTTGACTCCTTTGTGACGATTTATCTTTGGTGCATTTTTGTGTATCGTTGGAAAAACCATGTATTTAATGCTGACATGCTCAGGAGAGGGGTGGAAGGGTCAGCTGCATGATACAGGAATGAAAGCTGTGGTTTTTTTTGGGCACCTGGCGTGCTTTCCTGGGTCTGATCTGGCTGTCTGCCTACTGGATGCCCAGGACCTAAGGGCACTGTGTACTATTGCTGTGGTTCTTGGTCAGGCATCAGGACCCAGCTCCACCTTCTAAGGATATTTAAAAAAAATATTTTCAATCACTAAAATTTATTAAATGAAAAATGTTGCAGTTTGGACCTCAATGGAATGCAGCATAACTGAACAAAGAGCCAGGACAAAACAAACATGTTTAAAAAGCACAGAAGGACATGCATGAGTACACCTGATTTTACTCCATTTTCAAGAGACCGCATGGAAACTTGGTAATTTCCTCATTATTTAAGGGAAACTGATTTGTTATCAGTGAAAGAAAAGAAAAATGTTGATATCTTGAGGCAAATGCGGACACTTCCTCATCATCATAGATAAACCTAAAAAGTGCATACGAACTTATTAATACCCACTTAGGGCTTCCATATATAGATTTTTTTCCTACTTCTCTTTTATTCTTGCACTAAAAGGAGCTTTTTGACCCGTGTTTGGGTCCTCAACCACCAGTTTAGAACCACTGGTCTATGACTTTCTAAAGACAAACATGTCAAACACATACATGTACTGAAGAGCCTCTTTTTAAACACCATCAAACACTACAGTGGTCTGGCTGTGTTCAGCGCTCATATTATACACACTCTTCATCCATTATAAACCTGCTGGCAGAGCTATTGTTCCATTCAGTAAAATGACTGTGGTCATTACTGTCGTAAATCCTTGTGCTTCATTTTAGTGCTGTTGTAGTGCTCTTTGCCCAGCAGGTGGAGCTCTGCACTTTGAGTTCCAGACACCAACACATGCATGCACACCCCCAACACACTCACATACACTCACTGGAGACACATGCCAGATTGCTGATCCCTCCTCTGCCTCCGTGCATCCGTTGTGATGATGTACGCCGTGGAGTGGTGCTTCTTATCCACGTCGTCCCTGACAGTGACAGACAGAAAACAGAATTTAAGTGATAAACAGACACGCTGCAGAACATCAAGTCTCACACCGCCTCCTTCTGTGTTCGTTTTACTGTGATGAACTGACCTAATTTTGAACGGAAAAGGAATAACCTCTTAAACATGTGCTGTCAGATATATTATGCATAGCTGTCCTCTTAGTCACTTTCATGCGAGAAAGGAAGAGAGTTGTTTCCCTCCATGCTACACAAAAAAAAATAACTTTGAGAGAAAAATGTACTATAGTCTCCTCAGTACCTAAAAGGCCAGAAAGAGTTCATGAAGTGCAACACAAATATAGCCAAGGGTTTTTCTCTTCATCCCGCCTGGGAACCAACCGTGTAATTTAGTGTTTTTTTTTCAAAGGACTCAGGCTCTTAAAACCGCCGTTTTAGATGTTTTTGACAGAGTCTAGACTAAATCTTTTAATGCCAGTAGCAAGAAAACACTGGCAAATTTACACCCAAGAAGAGAAGGACAGATTTGTTTGGACTGATTGGGGAGCTTTGATTGAGAAAGAAAGAGGGAGGGAAAGATGAGAGGCAGAGGAAGAGGAGAAGGGGACGTTCTTGAAGAGCTTGCGACAGCTGGCTACTGCAGATAACCACAAAACCACCAGAGCACTTGAGGTCTGGGTGCTGCATGGCTAGAGTTCCACTCCAACATGACCTTATATCCTGCCCGGGTTTAGACGCAGGGGCTCGGTCAGAGTACCACATCCTGACGATTATCCCGAGTGACAGAATCAAGAACTCTGTCCGGCTGACTAAATTGAGTTCATAAGTCCCTCTCCAATATGTGTCTGTGTGCATGCGAGCGTGTGTCTGCTTTAGCCCCCTTCCTGTTCTGCAGAATTATGCATGATTGCTCTGCACAGATAAATTTTCAATCTAGCTTTCTGGAAAAGGGAGATTTCATTTATTTGTGCTCAGATATTATCCCTGATGTTGCAGCAGAAACTGCCAGCCAGAGCAGGAAGAGAGGAGACAGTGAACTCAGAGCTGGTAGCTGCTGCATGCATGTGTGTCTGCCATTCATTTTTCAGTGAGTCCACTCCCTCCTTGAGTTGGATGCTTGCCTCCAGCATCTGGAGCAGATTGTGACCCCGCAGAGTGCCAGGTAGCAGGACATTAACAGCCAAGGCCTTATTGTCCACTGATGAGCTGTCAAAGCACACGCACCCTCACCCTGGTGTGTGATATCCGTTTGCCTCTGTCTACTCTGAGCACGCTAGACTCTGTCCCTGTGGAGCGCTCTTCCTCTTTACCTCCAGATATAAATCAGAGGCTGCAGAAAACAGGGGACAAAGAGTTGGAAAAGATGAGAAGTTAATGCTCATAAAGAGGGAGCAGAGGTAGCACGTCTTCAGAGAGACTGTGAGTGAGATCTATTTGTTTCACAATAAAAGACTCAAAGAATTGGAGGTACTGACTAAAAAGTCCCGCCTTGGGATTTTATCCCAAGGACACAGCAGTGTTGTGTTAAAACAAAAGCTGTTGTCGGGTTTTTTCACGCCGTAGCACAGTAAATACCACAATAATGGAGTCATCTCAGCTATGGACATGAACAGAACACATCTAGATATGTTTTCTGTGCTTTATTTTGTTCCTGTAGTTGTTTCTCACAGTTATAGAGACAATCATAATGTTGGAATGAATACCGAATAAAAGCTTACTGCCTAATATTGAATTCAACTCTTTCCTGCAGCTCTAAGCACGTCTGCACATGAATTAGCTGTGCGCCGCCTTATCAAGAGCGCCTTATTTCGCATTGACTCTACTACTACATGTGGACCGTATCCATGTTGAGTTCTGCTCCAGAGGAGACTTAATTTCTCTCTCACAGGAAACAAAGACTGTCCTATCTTCTTGTATCATTGTGTTGGTTTATCTCACGGCTGCAGGCTTTTGACAATGCGTGTGGCTTTCCCCCCTTCTGTTTCTTTGATTTTCCACTCATTTGTTAACTAAACATGCTTCCCATTTACCGGCACAAAGTGAAAAATGTAGTAGTCATTAAGTATTCATTACCTGTGCAATTTGTTTCGTCTTTATGCACTTTTAGCCCAGGGAACATTTTGAATGTGGAGGTAGCTGGCATTTGGAATATTGACAAGTTTCTGACGGCAGCCTTAATACTGCTCCATGTTTTTATTTCTCATTATAATGCTTACTAAAAGTATTCACCCCCTTGGATGTTGTATCTGTTTATTGATATTATAAATAAAAAATAGTCAATATATTCTGGCTTTTTTTAACAAAAAAAAAGACAAAAAATCTTTGATGTCAAAGTGATAACTGATTTCTACAAAGTAATGTCAATTAATAATATGTAATGTAAAATAATCAATTGCATAAATATTCACCCCCTTTAAAATAACTGTCCTAATTCAACAGAGGTCCAGCTAATTAGTGCTAGTAGTTACACAAGTAGTGAAATGGGGATCACCTGGGTGTAGTGAATGTGTCTCAGGTGATTGTATTTCAAAAACACCTGTGTCAAGGTCTATTCACTGGTTAAATTGGTATTCCTGGCTACCATTACACCATGAAGACAAAATAACTCCAAGCAACTCAGAGAAAAGGTTATTAAAAGTGTAAGTCAGGGGATGGATACATAATATTTCCAATGTACTGAACATCCCCTGGAGTTCAGTTAATTTATCATCAAGAAATGGGAGGGATATGGCAAGGAGAGTAGTGAGAGAGGCCACCAAGACACCTATGACTACTCTGAAGAAGTGACAAGCTTCAGCAGCTGAGATGGGAGAGACTCTGCATATAACAATTGTTGCTTGGGTTCAGTCAAAGCTACATGGGAGAGTGGCTCAGACAAAGCTGCTGCTGAAGAAAACTCCTATCAGATCTCAAGTAGAGTTCACAAAGAGGTATGTGGCGGACTCCATGGTCAAGTGGAAGAAAGTTCTTTGGTCTGATGACACCAAAATGGTGCCTTTGGCCATCAGACGAGACACTATTTGGCAGACACCAAACACTGCACATCACCAAAAAAAAGAACATCCCCAGTGTGAAACAAGGTTGTGGTAGCATCATGTAGTGGGGATGCTTCTTAGCAGCTAGTCCAGGCTTGTAAAGGTAGAGGGCAAAATAAATGTAGCAAAATCTAGAAAAATCCTGTAGGACAGTAACTTTCAACAATAACTTGAGGCAGACAGCGAAAGCTACGTAGGAATGGTTTAAAGACAACATGGTGAATGTTCTGGAGTGGCTAGGTCACAGTCCACCCCTCAATCCAATGGAGAATTTGTTGCCGGACTTGAAAAAGGGTGTTCATGCCTGATCCTCATGCAACCTCTCAGAGCTTGAGCAGTTTGCAAAGAAAGTGAAGTAAAATTGCAGTGTGCAAATGTGCAAGCCTGACTGAGACCTATCCACGGAGACTCTGTGCTGTGAATGCAGCCAAAAGTGCATCTGCTTAATACTGACTTGAAAGGGGTGATTATTCCTCTGCTTATTTTAGATTCCTTACTATTATTTAATTGATTTTATTTTGTAGCAATCTGTTTTCATTTTGACGTTAGCTTCTTTATTTTCTTTTTAGCATTTTAGCCAAATTGTATTGGCCATGATTGAGTAATGAAATCAATTAAAGGTAAAATATCCAAGGGAGTGAATTCTTTTTATAGGCATTGTATTATTTATAAAGATATATTAAGAAGTATAACCCTATATATTTAAATTTTTTCAATTCTGCAGCATCAGTTTCTTATCAAAATAGCAACAGCCACTGGAGGTCTTCTCTGACTCTATTGGATATTTTATACCCACAGAAGCCTCAGCACCTCTTTTAAGTGGAAACCTACCTTTTAGCTCCTGACCTGAGCTGAAAGCTGGGTGTGAATATGCTCTCATTAATCTTCCCCCTCCCACACACACATAGGCAGTAAAAGGTTTGAGTCCTGAGGCTCCCTGAGAATTAATCTAAATAGCTCTTTCATTCCTCTGACGTAAACACAAATGTCTCCAAACAACAATATAGCACACGGCAGGATGCCCTCAGACCACACTTTGCTCTCTTATCATTGTCCCTGTAATGTTGTCCTGCAGTCTCTATGGAAACCGAGTCGGCCTTATTAAAAAAAAGTTTCACCTTCTCTGAGTCTGCCCTTTACCTGACAGCCAAGATAAACGAGCAGGGTCCTGGGAGGAAGGCAACACAAACATGCATCTCTGCTCAGTGGCCCGTGCTCATTGGTTCTCTGCAGGAAGCCCTTATTTACCTTAATGCTGAGAGGAGGCGTGAAGATGAGAGGAGGATGAAGGGGAGGAGGAACCAAAAATGTGTGTGTGGGGTGTTGTGATTACTCTCAATCTCTCCCATCAACAACCTTGAACCCTCTCTGCAATAAAAAAAGGAAGCAAACAACTCTTTTCTGGCCCCCATAATGCACGTGGGCCAGATGATGTCATATGTCACCTTCAGCTAATGAAGGTGATGATGACATGCATGAACGCCGCATACGTTCACCATCTGCTCGGTTCCAGCACGGTGGAGCCGCTCCTGCACAATGCTGCAGAGAGAAGGCCGGGCACGTCTGTATGCCGCCTCGCCACAGTCCCTCGACGCGTGTGAAAAACCGCCGCCTGCATCCCGATGACTTACCGCCAGTTTAATCATACCTTCACAACACAAAGTGACCGGTCTCTGAGGCCTCTTATTTTATATCACCTGAGCAAACAGCACAAATGTACTGAAGGCAGAGTGGTCACCAGAAGAAAAATCACAGCATCACCTGTTTGTAGCCTAAAACTCTCTAATGGTGAGAAATGATACAAGAATACGCCTGGCTGGTTTCATATCACGTCAGATTTGTTTTCTCTAAAAAAGGAAAAAGGCCAAGTGTCAGCAGTAAGGACGTCAAGAATGAAGCTGAATGATGTTAAACAAACCAAGACAATAATGCAATAAGAGCCTACATGGGAAAATACTGAATTTATACACCTTTCTTAGCAATATACTTTTTGATTCACCTCCACTGGGGATTCACCTCTCGCATTTACAGCAGACCGAACATTTAAATAATTGATAACATCACATATTTAAAGAAATATGAGTCCGTTTCAAGTAAGAAAAGCAGTGTTTGAACACAACAGCAGTAGAGTGACGCTGGATGTGAAATAGTGCTGCAACCAATCATTGTTTTATTAAAGATCCATCCACTGATGATGCTCTTGAATGAACTAGTAGTGTATAAAATGTCAGAAATTATAAGTGAATAAATTTCCATCATAGGATCACATTTTTGTGTACTTTCAACAAGCATATTGTAGATCTTCATGCTTCAAAAACTGGCACCCTGGAAAATATTACATTTTTCTCCACACTTTAAAACCTTTAAGGTGAAATGGATTATTATATGGTCACTTTAGTCAGCCTCCTCTGTGGCCTCCCCTCAATAACCAGGATGATTTTTTTAACCAGTCAGTGGAGATCAGTCCAAATACAAACTCCAAAAGTTGGGACATTGGGAAAATAATAAAAATAAATTACAACAGGATGTTATGGTTTGCTAAACTTCAAAACTTCATATTTGATTGAAAATGCCACAGAAACAACACATCAGATGTTGAAACTGACAAAATGTCTTTGTTTTTGGAAAATCAAATGCACATTATGTTGCTGCCAAAAAATTTCGCAACAAAGTTGGGACAATGGCAACAAAAGACTAGAAAAGTTGTGAAGGCTTCAAAGAAACACCCAGTGGAAAATCCCACAATGAATTTAGCTGACTGGCAAACCATCAGTAACATGACTGGGTATAAAAAAAAGCATCCCAGAGAGGCTGAGAGAGTCTGCCTGCAGATCAGAGATTTTTACATTTTCATTTATTCATCCTTTATTTTAGCAGGGGAGTTGTCACCCACTGAAGATATTTGGCTCATTATTAAAAATAATTTAAAATGTTACACAACTGAAATACGGGTAATACACTGAACTTCTGAAATAATATAAACTGGTCTCTTCATTTCACCAAATACTTACAGTTTTTATTTAAATAGAGCAACAAAAAAAACAAGAGATGCAGTGATAAACAAGACATGGCTCTGTCAACTTTTTGCTTGCATCAAATTCAAAATGGGCATACAATGCTCAAATAATGGAATGCCTTAATTTTCAGCCCATGTATAGATTTATTTGTCTTAATTTTCAGATGTATGTGGATTTATTTCTCTTTGTTTCTGTCTGTTTAGATTTCTTTGTGTTTGTTTTCAGATGTATGTCGATTTGTTTGTCTTTTTTGTGGCTCACGTAGATTTGCTGACTTAATTTGTTGCCGTATTTAGATTTGTTTAGCTGATTTTTTGTAAACTTAGTAAAGGATCTAATTTTTTACATAGGAATGGTCCTCTCCATGGACTCTGCCATCTTGGATTTTTACATCTTGCATGTTTTAACAGTACCACAGATGAACAGTTGAGCTTTATTTTAATTCCACTGTTGGTCATGCTTACCAACAGAAGTGATAGTTGCAGTTTAGGACTGGACCGTTTGATGTTGCTAATTTTCCCGGTTTTACACACTGCACCTTTAAGTATGATTGTTTTTCATTAGAGTCGAGAACTTTTTCACTGTGTTGTCAAACATCATGATAAAACACTACCAATAATAGATATTATAGATGCACAATCTTATGGGCAAATATACTGAAATTTGCAGATATTTAAAAGTTAAATGTCAGTATCGGCAAATTAGAACGTTTTTGCCAATATTTACTTGGTGTGGGAGAAACATCAATACAGCATAGTATCACAATATTTTGTCTGGCGATATATTGTATCGTCTCGTCCAACAAGTATCGATTTTTTTCAAATTAATTGCTAATGGAAAAATAAAATCAATTGTTCTTCCAGTGAGGTCAGCAGAGGTGACGGTCGTACAGCAGGAGAAAGTTAGTATAACAAACATGGCTGCACCAGGGGAAGAACATTAGGAATGCAAGCAGGGCACAAATGAGATGGACGTGACACATGAGGTTTGCAAGAAGTGCTACATGAAAATAAAATACTGTGAGAAGATGACAAACATGAGGGCAAGGCGAATGCTAAATCAGCTAAACGATTGAAAAAACTGTATAGATCGCAATATGTTTATGTTTAAAATCGCAATAATATTGAATTGTGACCAAAGTATCGTGATAATGTATCATGGGGCCACTAGTGATTCCCACCCCTTATATTTACATGCAATATATTTGTCGTACATAACAACAGTATATATCATATATCGTCCATAAATATCTGTAAAATAAACAACTTATTCATCAGGTAAAGGTGTTTGCTGATGGTGCTCCACACTCACGGAGGCCCATTGTGAGCCCTGAACATGTTGAATAAAGCCCCAAGCATAACACACAGACCACCAGACTGTCTACTTCCCTGTTCTTCTCTCACCCCTGCTTGCCTCGGCCTCTCTTTGCACTGGAGACACTTTGTGTTTTTTTATTATAAAAAACAGGCATGAACTTGTTTGCATTGTCTAAAATGAGTTTGGAAATATCAGCATAATGGATACTTGCAAAAATCTAATAGTGTGCATCCCCAATAAATATCTCTGTTAACAGCATCATAAGGTCAAGTCTGTACTGTTTTGCTCCTAAGGCACAGATTTCTTGTTGTTTTCCAGGTCTCTTGTGGCACTGATTTGATTATTTGCTTTGATAAAAATGTCATATAGGACCTCTACACCGCTTTCCACATTATTAAGCAAATGACATTTTTTTCTTATTTTCCTAAATATTAATGCAAATGACAATAAATTTTTCAAGTCATCTGCCGTTAGAGCATAATTCAAATGTTTTTGAACAAACTTCATAATGATAACCATTATTATTTTTTTTTTTACAAATAAAAACCTCAAAATGCAATGTTCCACATTATTATGCAAAAAGATTTTATAGGTTGTAAAGAACTGAAAATGGTCATTCATTGAATTTGCAGCATTAGGAGGTCATATTTATGTTACATGTTAACATAGGAGCCCTTCTTTGATATCACCTTCACTATTCTGACATCCATTGAACTTATGCGTTTTTGGAGAGTTTCTGCTTGAATTTCTTTGCAGGATGTCAGAATAGCCTCCCAGAGCTGCTGTTTTGATGTGAACTGCCTCCCACCTTCATCGATCTTTAGCTTGAGAATGCTCCAAAGGTTCTCAATAGGGTTGAGGTCAGGGGAGGATGGGGGCCACACCATGAGTTTCTCTCCTTTTATGTCCATAGCAGCCAATAACACAGAGCTATTCTTTGCAGCACGAGATAGTGCATTGTCATGCATGAAGAAAATTTTGCTACAGAAGGCACTGCTCTTCTTTTTGTAGCATAGAAGAAAGTGGTCAGTCACTTTTTGTACCATGGAAGACAGTGGTCAGCCAGAAACTCTTTATACTTTGCCGAGGTCATTTTCACACCTGCAGGGACCCTAAAGTGGCCTACCAGCTCTCTCCTCATGAATCCGGCCCAGAACATTACTCCGCCACCTCCTTGCTGATGTCACAGCCTTGTTGGAATATGGTGGTCATCCACCAACCATCCACTACTCCTCCATCTGGACCATCCAGCGTGGCACGGCACTCATCAGTAAACAAGACCATTTGAAAATGAGTGTTCATGTATTTCTGGGCCCACTGCAACCATTTCTGCTTGTGAGCACTGGATCGGGCGGCCAAATAGTAGGTTTAAACACGATTGCAAGCCTCTGGAGGATCCTACACCTTGAGGTTGGTGGGACTCCAGAAGCACCAGCAGCTTCAAATACCTGTCTGCTGCTTTGTAATGGCATTTTAGCAGCTGCTCTCTTAATCTGATGAATTTGTCTGTCAGAAACCTTCCTCGTTATGCCTCTATCTGCATGAACCCGTCTGTGCTCTGAATCAGCCACAAATTTCTTCACAATACTATGATCACAATTAATTATTTTTTTTAAATATAATGGTTATCATTATGAAGTTTGTTCAAAAACATTTGAATTATGCGCTAATGGCTGATGACTCGAAAAATATTCTGTTAATTGCATTAATATTTAGAAAAAAAAGAGAACAATGTAATTTGCTTAATAATGTGGAAAGTGGTGTAAAATTATGTTGATGATGCTTCATGAGCACAAACTTCATATAAATTATGAAATTAAGAGTAAAAAGATAGAATGGTTTAACATTCAGAAACAGCTGTTTGCCACAGCCTTGCATGAAATGACTGTTGACATATTTGCAGATAAATAACTTGTAAAAAATTATGAAGATTTGTACTGTCAGTGTTCATTTTTCTTTTTAAATCCCAATGACTTTTTTTAATTTTGTCACTTATATACAGTATATTTCTGTAATTATTATGGCAAAATCATGGCCAACAAAGTGGCCATGGTTCTACAGTGTATGCATATTAAGACTCTAATAATGGAAAATTAAGACATACAGTGTCTAATGAGTTTTTACTTGCACATAAAAAAGATATTAAAATGCAAAATATTTATTTTACAGGACATGGTGAGGTTGTGTTGATTCTGACCCCTTTTAGAGGCAAGACATGACTGGCTTCAGTATACTGTGTCAGCGTTGGTGGTACCACCAGTTTTATCTTAGAATTCCAACAGGAAACCTATAATAATCACAACTATTGAATAATTAAATGAATTTTGGCACCCATGAGACTCACAATGAAAATGAGAACTGATTTGTCATTTAATTATAATAAAACTGTTATACTGTTGTAAAACTGACACTAAAATCACATATATTTCACAATTTCTACCACCTAATTGTCTTTGAAATTCTACCAGAAAACACAAATAATAAATACATAAATACATTTTAATTTGTTATTTGTCAAGACAAACCTTACTATTATTGCTAGATGAGTTGGCAGTATCTCTCAATGCAGACATTTAACACCCTTAAACAGGTATATGTCCAAATATGGTTCCATCATTTTTCACACTAAAATTTCAGTAATTTCAAGAAATCCTACCCAAACAAAACCTATAATGACACTAGCACTACTATTCAACTTTATAATGTGTAAGTTTCATCAACTAATCGTAATTAGCTGGGATTTTAGGGTCATTTTTGGGAACAAAAGAGATGTAGAGCTGCATTTTGCCAGCTCTGGAGGGAACAGGAAGCTTGAAATACTCTGGGTGGCGGCTGATTGGTCAGATGCTGTGATGTCACTTTCTGTGACATTAACCTTCAGTGACTGGCTGAGAAAAATCAATCTGGTAACTATCACAGAGAGTTTAGAGGAGGAAGTAGAGTGAAAGGACCATATATGGTCCCTTGCACAATAAAGGGTTAAAAAGATATAAAGAACAGATTGATTTGATTTCTAGTTTTTAGATAAAGTGCTCTATATTCTCCTGGCAAATGATCCATGAAACAGAAAAGGCCAAATATGTATTTTCCAAACCTAGAGGCCATGCTTTTAGTCACTTTTAATGTATTTTTCAAAGTTCCTGCACTGAAACGGGGGTGAAAATTGTCTCCACAGATTGATTACAATGGAAAGATGAAGCCACTGTGTTGTAGCCGCTGGTTATTAAAGATTTGATTGACAGGTGCTTGACTCCAGCTGTTGAGCTGCGTGTAGAAAAAGGCGACTGAAGATGATCTTTGGATAACATCACATGACCTTTGAGAGCTTCTGAAACTATCCGTCTCAACGGGGCTGCTCGCCTCCTCTTGTCATGTCCTGACATTTTTTTTCAGTCATCCTTTTTTCTCTCTTTCCTATCTCGTCCTCTTTTCTCTCCCCTTACTGTGTCTGTGGCTGGCGAGTGGAGTTTCTGCGAGTTGGCAGCCTGTATCTGATCCCGAAGTAATTTACTGGTCGAGATAAGGAAGTGGTGCGCGCAGTCTTTTGTTGTAGTTCTTTCTGACAGGGCAATCTGAAGCCCACAGAGACCAAATTGGAGGAAAATTTTGAGTCCAGATAGAGGGAAAACAAGAGGTTTTTGTTCTAAAAATTAAACACTAAGATTGTGATTCTTATCAGTGGCTGCAGGCTTTAAATTTTAAGAGAAATGACTTTTCAATTGGCTTTAGATGAGGAAATAGCTGTAAAAACATGAAAAAACATTGTTAAATAGTTGGCTGTAGCCTTGGCCAAGAAATAGTGCAAATCTGTTCACCTTTGGTTGTCAGATTCATACTAAATTGTTATTTTTTTGTCTTTATCTAGCATTTTTTGTGTTTGTGTGATTAAACAATAGATGTGGACTTGTTTTTCTTGGCCCAAACTCATAAAAATGAGTCAACGTACTAGCACATATTTAAAGAACATGTGTATGTGAATTGTCTGGTCCAGTTTTGGCCAGCAGAGCTCTATTTCTCGCCCGCTCAGGCAGGCAGACAGGCCAGGCAGAGCAGGGTCATTGCCTCAGGGGTATGTTAGAGAAATGCTGCTCTGCTGTGGGCGAAAAGAAATATGAAAGAGACCCTAAATCAAGACACAGGGCCCCATGAATCATGTCAGCCGGCGAGCTGAAGAAGAGGGATGAGACCATCTGTAGCAGCATATGAATGGCTAACTGACTCACAGTGCTGTTGACACAAGCCGAAGAAGTGTGAAGAGGTTGTGAAGATTAGCGCCGCTGCTCGCTGCATAGCCTGGAAACCTGCTCCAGTCAAAAAATGAGCAAACCCAAATACGCCGCTTGCTCCATTCGTCACTCTGACGTTTTACTGAATTGCGCCAGGGAAGTTTCTTTTATGTTATAAAATGAGATAAATTCTCATTACATCACATATACAGCACCTTCTTCTGGCTGTGTGCATTGTTTGCTGGGCTCTGTGTGCTTTTTTTCCTCTGTTGAGTGAGCGATTATTGATGCCAAGATGCTTCACAGAATGATTTATCAAGGCCTTCTGTTGCCATGGCTGTGACTGTTTTAGAAAAAAGAGGTATTTATTTATTTTCTGAGATATTTTCTCTATCACAGTTCTTTCGGATTATGGACAGAGTTTTTAAGGCTTTGGTTAAAGCTGAGATTATTTTTCAGTTGTGGCTGGCTCCATGGAATTTACAGAAAGATGAATCGATTAACCAATGTCTTGACACATTATGAGTATTTTTAAAGGAAAAAAAGTCATCTGGTCTTGGCTTCTCCATTATGTTCTTACACAGACATTAGGGACTGAACTAGGGATGCATGATTTGGAATTTTCCAATATACAGATATACTGTATATATAAATTAATTTTTACCAATGCTGATATTTAATTGTAGTTCAGACTTAAAACGCAAATGATAAATATTACAGAGAAAGAAAAAGACTTTAGCTAATGTAGATTAGTCTATCCACTTTTTTGCCTCTGAAACCCATTGTTGCCACTTTTAATCCGCTTTTCACCATTTTTTTTGTCATTTTTCCCTTTTTTGCTTTTCTTAGCCCACTTTTACCACTGTTATACAATTTTTGACACTGTAAACCCAACTTTTGCCACTCTGTAACTCCTTTTTCAACACTTTTTCTGCCGCTTTTTGCCAATTTTCAGTTTTTTTGGCCTCTTTTACTGTTCCTAAAAGATATTTCAGTTTGTCAAACTTTATTCTGTGGCATCCTGACGTGTGCACATCAGCTCAGCCATGTCAGTCTTGCATTACTCTCCTAACTGTTGATATTAGTGTGCCCATTCATATTGTTAACAATACCAAAAAAAATCACATTTTTTATTTTATGAAAAGGGGTTTACATTTAAAAAAAGGCCATACTGAACTGCAGCATAAATAAATAAATACTTTTTGTTTCCTTGATAAGAGTGGTTATTATTCAGGTTAAATATAAAATATGGTTATCACAGATTAACTTTACAATGGACCATGATTTTCCTGACCTCCATGGGCCCCCGAAAGCTCTTCCCTTTATCCCCCTTATGGGCGGCCTTGGCCCCCCTATGTGCTAGTAGGGCGTCCTGGACCCCAGGCTGGGAACCAAGGATTTAACTAACTGACTAACTTGGTTAATCTTCCTCAGTTCCTGTTCTCTATTTGATGGCTGATGATTGTTCTGGAAGTTGTTGATGGAAAAGAAAGAAAGTGCTGATTAGCTGAGCAGAAGAGGCGGGTTGACGTAAAACACCTCCATAAAGAAAGTAGATTAATTACAACACTTAATCATTTGTTGACATCTAGCAGCACAGGCGTGTCAGATATGTGTCTTTTTTCCCATGAAATTACTCTATAACAGGGTACACTGCAAAAATCACTATAATTAGATTTACACACTGGGTCAGGTGTGATAAATTAGGAATAATTGTGTCTGTGAAGCAAATGAATTTGCCCTTCAAAGTAAAACAACGGTTCAGGCATTGTTTTGACATTTTAATTACACTAATACCACCCTGTTGTTAAGGGATACTGTGGGAGTAGTAAATCTGCATCCATCATGTTGTAAAACACGATTATATGACAGGTGATAATCATGGCAGACCTTTGGTGTTGAAATTGAAATAAATCAGTGCATCACACTTTGCATGTATTTTTGATCTTTAGCTCCTTAGTTGGGAGGAAGGAGCTTCCTGCATATCTAAACAGGTGTGTTAGTGTGATGGTGTGATAGTGGGAAGATGCATTACTTTCCCCTTAAAGTGTAAAGTCAACAAGGAATCATAGCATGGTTAATGATATCACAGTTTGTGCTAATAGTATCAGCTAAATATGTCCTCTTTAACTGAATAAACACACAACTTTAATCCTACTTTGTTAAATGATGGGAACACATCATCCAAAACAGCACGGGCTGTTTGTTCAGTGTTTTGTTGAATATGCTAATAGCAAATTAGCACCAAGATCCCATGAATCAACTGATGCATTTGTTTGTTTACTGTTTATCCGCATTAATTCTCATCGCCTCTTTAAATGAATAAATGTGTTGTTTAAAGCTTTCGGAAAAATGAACACTTCGCAGCTGTGAGCGCAGCATCCAAACGGTGGTGTTTCCTGAATATTTCCTTAATTACAGAATCAAGTTAAATAGTGAGGGACACCTGAGGGGCAAAACACGGTGGCTGATTTAGTATCAAACAGAGAGACATTGAGAGATAGGTGTAATTGTGATGGATCATGGGGGATTTAAAGCAGCAGCAGTCTTTGACAGTCGTACTGGTGTGAAGGGATGCGGCTTTGCAGCTGTATTGTGCTCCTGTGATTCAGCGTACAGAGACGTGTGTGGGAGATACCGTGTGGAAACATAAACACAGATAAGCCCATCAGAGGATGAAAGCAGAGGTGCTATACTGTATATGATCAGTGGACTATAAAATTGACTTAGAGCGAGCAGTTTTACTGTCACTCAGGAAAGATTGGTGCTATGACACGGAGAGAAAAAGTTCAAAGTAGCTTTCTATATTTACTTCTCACTTTGTTTTTAGTGTCCAGCTTATTAAATACTTATTCTTCAACTAAAACAATCAGAAGTCACGGACAGGCTGTAAATCATCCCTTTATAAAGGCTACCATCAGGGCTGTTGTAGTAAATAAAAGGGTAGGTCTGGATTATAGATGGATGGAGTTGTTACATCAGTCTATATGCTAAAACAGTCTCTGTTCATATATAGTCTTTATGGTCTTGCTTTGAAATAATGTTTAGAATACAACGGCAAAACTGCCTAATGTAAAATAT
Source organism: Cheilinus undulatus (assembly GCF_018320785.1). NCBI lineage: Eukaryota > Metazoa > Chordata > Actinopteri > Labriformes > Labridae > Cheilinus > Cheilinus undulatus. The sequence goes on along the minus strand of NC_054865.1, from coordinate 41,151,472 downwards.
ATTTAAACTCAAAGCTGCACCATACAAGTGAACAGATGTCCCAAGCAACATAATTCAACTTGGGTTAAATAGAAATTTAAATTTAACAACATCTTCACTTTCTAGACTAAAACATTGCCAAACAATCGACATTGAGGCTCTGTGGAAAGCCCTTTAGTTGTAGCTAGTGCTGGATGGCTGTGTTACAGACAGCTGACCTGCATTTAGTTTAACCAACTATTCTGGTGCTGGATTGCAGAGGGAATCATGTTTGATTGCCAAGTTGACTAACTGCACATAGAGGTCCAGCCGATTGGCTGAAGTAGTCTCACAGTTAGTGAAAGGGGATCACTTGAGTGCAGTGAATGTATTTCAAGTGTTTGTTGTATAAAGGCACCTGTATCTGGAAGGTCCAGTCACTGGTTAATCAGTATTCCTGGCTACCATTACACCATGATGACAAAAGAGCACTTCAAGCTGTTTAGAGATAAGGGTATTGAAAAGTGTAAGTTAGGGGATGGATACAAAAAAATTCAAAGGCACTGAACATCTCCCAGAGTTCAGATAAATACATCATCAAGAAATGGGAGGAATATGGCACATGTGTGAATCTGCCTGGATCAGGCCGTCATCACAAACTGAGTGACCGTGCAAGAAGAGGATGAGTGAGAAAGACCAGCAAGGCACCTATGGCTACTCTGAAGGAGTTACAAGCTTCAGTAGCTGAGATGGGAGACTCTGAATACAACAACTTTTGCCCAGGTTCTTCGCCAGTCAAAGCTTTATTTGAGAGTGACAGAGACAAAGCCACTGTTGAAGTAAACTTGTTAAATCTCAACTAGAGTTCGCCAAAAAGAAGCTGGGAGACTCCATGGTCAAGTGGATGCGATGAGACCAAAATGGTGCTTCTTGGCCATTAGATAAGACGCCACGTTTGGCGGACACTAACCACTTTACATCACTACAAACGCACCACTGTGAAGCACGATGGTGGCAGCATCATGCTGTGGGGATACTTCTTGACGGCTGGCCCTGGAAGGCCTGGAAGGAAGAAGGTAAAGAAATGAGTGCAAAATACAGGAAAATGCTGGAGGGCAATCTTATTCAGTCATATAAGAGAACTATGACTTGGGAGAAGATTCATTTTCCAGCAAGACAGTGATCCGAAGCATACAGCGTATAACTACACAGAAATGGAGAATTTCTAATTACAGCAGAGATTGGATGACTGGTTGATCTGTGGTCTGAGGAAAACAGCTGCTTCAGGTTTCACACTGAGCTAAAATGTACCAGCATTTTAATCAAATACTTAAAAAAACCTGATAAAATCAAAAGCACCCTTGTATTATTTTGATTCAAAAAGCTACACTTAATGTTGTAAGGTGCAGGCTATACTGTATATAATGGCCTTTTTAAAATTTGATGCAGCTGTAAGTTTACAGAGTATATTAGCCTGTTTATGTTTGTGTTTAAGAGGTACTAACTCATCTTCAGCTCAGTTGTAAGTTTTTCATGTTAGTTCTGCTCATTTATATCAATGAGAATAGATGAAATATTGGGAGCATCTTTTTCTCTATTTTGTGTTATGAATATTAATAAACAAACAATATAAAATTCATGCACCAGTGTTCTTTGTAGAAAACATTTCCACCCACACTCTCCATTGAGTCTGCTCCTCTGCAGCTACGCTCGTCTGCCTTCCAATGATTTCTGTCATTCTTTAAATATGGAGACAAACAGACTTCTTAATCTGAGTGATTCTTGAATGCAGCTTGGATCGCTGTGACTGGTGTTTTGCAGCCGTCATTCACCTTGGAGCGTTTGAGAGCATCGCTGGAAACAATTTTTTTCTCTCTTTGGCTCTTTTAGCCGGGTGAAAAGAAGAATGAGGCTGAGAGCAAATATCCACAAACAACTTCACAGAGGTGATTAGGCTGTTGGTATTTCTCTCCCTTTTGCCAATGTGTTGTTTACTGCTGCGGATGAATGCTGCTCTCTCTGAGGAGTAGTGGCATTCGGTGGATTTCTCTGAGTCTGTGGCTGGAGAAGCAGCAGATGTGACGACTTGTGTCTGCCACCTGCGGTACACCGATCAGAGACATGGGGACAAAAGCTTAAACACACAGAACAATCTGGAGCTTTAAACAGAGCCTCCATGCTGAAGGACTGTGTAGGATGTTAAATACGGAGGCTGCATCCCAAACTGTATGCTGAGCAACACTTTTTTAATGCATCTCTCATAATTATCACTCAAGATTTATGATTATAGATGTTATATTTATAATAATCTACAGATGTTTGAGTCTTAATGAACATATTGACTGACCAGCTGACCAGTATCTGTCTATGTAAGGCAGGGATGCGGGGCAAGGTCCTCAATCCTCAGATAAAGGTCAGTTCTTCTTGGCTACTTGAAAACACTGCACACACAAACTACAGTTTTTAGACTAGTGAAGAACAAAGATCAGGTATCTGGAGATGCCTTGGATGCTGCCATGGGATCTGTGTCTGGGAAATTCATAGCCTTTCGGTCCTTGGTCCTTCCAGTCTTACTATACTCTTCTGAGGCCTTGATGCTGACTGATGGCAAGGGGCACTGGCTGGAATCATTTGTGACTCTTTTTCTGGGCTTCGGCTCAGAATGCCAATGATACTCTTTGGGTATCATTGGCATTACATGTGTCTAATGCTAACATGCCCGGGAAAGCGAGGACGGGAAGGGTCAGCTGCCTTCTATGGGCGCCTAGTGTGCCCAGGACCCATGCTTGTTGAAGTGGGAGCAGATAGGGAAAAACCTGGAGAGGTGGCGCAGGCCTGGAGGATGGCCATTAGGAGGCCAGAACAGTACAGGACCAAGGTTGACGTGGTAAAAGTGCCAAACCAGCATATATAGCTGACCTGAAGAAGAACAAACAAAGGAGAAAAGAAGGACCCACTGCAGCAGCAAAGTTTGTTGAAAACCCTTCCAGACTGGCTTTTTCATATTTGACAAGAAGTGACATATATTATGAGAAGTTAAATAACTTTTTGTTCTTCTTGAAGCTAGCCGTTGAATTGTTCTGGTGATGCTATCTGTGCCTTCGTAGCCCTTGCAGAAGCTTTTCTAGAGAGCCTGGTTCTTGGATGAATTTTTGGGAACTTTAAGGATTAAGTCCACACCAGTAGATCTGATATTGAATGTCTTTTATCAATTTTTCTATTGTTTTTTTTAGCAGTTTTTGATCACTTAAAGCCACTAGCTCAAAACCATATTCTTTAATTGTTTACCCAGAATACTAAGTGAGGGGGCTGTTAACCAGTGGTAGGTTGTTCATCATCATGTCATGCTGTCTCACACTGCGCATGCTTAGACATGCAGATCATACAGAGAGCTGATGATGACAGTAGTCTCAGTACAACAGTAGTTTCATGTACAAATTTGAGCCTTAGCTACGTTCTCATAGTGTCTTTTGCATTGTTTAGCTCATAAACACACATCCTGTTTGTAAGTGCTAAGGTTTTGAATGATAACAATAAGCCATGGTCTGGTTTTGAATGTCTTTATCAACATAGGCTGAAAAGGATGCAGATCCATTCATGCACATCTTTATGTTTCTTAAATCACTTTAGTAATTGTGCTCTTCCTCCTGCTCATGCTTTAAAGTTAAGGACCGACTAGAGACAGCAGGAGCTGCAGCACTGACAAATTACATGTTATTATCCTGCTTAGATATCCAGACAGGAGAGTGCTGGATTTTTCCTCTTCAGGCCTTATTACAGTTCATTTGCGATGCAGTGGCTCCGCTGCTAGGCAGGATACAGGAGACATGTCGTTATGAAGCAGTGCCATTGTGAGAGGAAGTCCAATCACTGCTTAAGTGTTTACTTTAAACCTGACATCCTGGCTGCCTGGGCTGTTTGATAGCCTGTGAATAAAGCCGTTCCTCCGGGCGGGTTGACTTGTTTATGCGTGTTTACAGAACTCCTCATAAATTCCTAATCATCCTCTCAACACTTTTTACTCTGCATCTCCATGAAGCAGGTGTAGAAATTTGGACATGCCGGTCTGAGGATGAGGACGGCTAAGACGAATAAGCCTCTTAAGTTTTATGCCAGAAAGAAGAAAAAATGTAGTTTATCAGAGTGATGATTTAGATAATCTACACTGGACTGGGACCAAAAGATGCGTGTGGGTCTGCAGGATGTTTATTTGTGTTCTGCAGACAAATCAAGCTTTCACACTCAAGTATTCATGAATTTACATGCATTGTAAAGAAAAAATAGCGGAACATTATTTTGAATGTGAGCATGTTGATCACTGATATCATAAAAGCTCTGATGAGTCTTTTATTGTCTGCCCTGCTCTTAGCACATCTGTTTAATCCTGAACATTATTGCCCTTTGGAGGCATTAACATCTTTAAAAATTCCCTCTTTTGGTCACCATCTGCTTTTATGAGGCCATTCCAGCTCCTAGATAGCCAACTTTTCCATTTGTCCTTATTACCCTCCATAAAACTCAAATATTTAAGAGGTGTTATAAAAGTTCCATTGCCATTTGAGGACTTCTGATATCTATTTGGCATTAACAGCATGCATGATGCAGTAGCTCATGCACACAGAGCCACTTAGCCCGGCAGGGAAATTATCGGTTCAATATAACACGCTCTTTACAGCTCTAATAATGGATTCCTGCGCATGAGAGATAGGTGCCATTTTGGGCAGCAGTGCTAAGAGAGGTGCGGCTCCAAATGCCGGCATTTGTCTGTTTAAATGTGTTAAAATCGTTGTGTTTAAAAGCTGTTTATGTGCAGTTTTGCTGTGGACTTTTAACACTGACTGCATATTAATGCAAACAATACATCTCCGTCTCCTTCACTCATCTAAAAATGAAGCTTAAATCCCCACTTGTGCTGGTGACGCACAGATATTTGGAGCCAAGACACGTGCATTTCAGAGCTGGCTGGTGAACCCATGAGACAGATACTACACCCCTTAGACAAACTGTTGCACACCTTTAATTTAACCTGTTAAATGTCAGAGATCCCTCTGGTCAGCGCAGTCCACTGCAGAACAGTTTTGTGTGTTAGTTTAGAGTAGAGATGCGCTGATTGTTAAACCAAGGGCTGATATGGATGTTTAAAATAGCAATTCTTTTGTTGTAACACTCCAACTATACCAACATTTGCTGTTTATCAAACAGGTGGTTTCGTCTGCCCAGTAAAAAATTCTAGAATTTGATTCAGCGGTTAGATGCCTGCATTAAATTGATTTGACACATTAGATCAGGCCCTTATCTGAAGCACCTGGAGAATTCCCAGTGGCCTGGGCTGATTTTTGGGCTGCAAGGGCCGGTGGGCAGTGACAGTAAATAGATCATACAGGCTACACCTTTTCTCTTTCTGCATATCTCTCTCTCTCTCTCTCTCTCTCTCTCTCCCTCTCTTACTGCATCTCCCAATAGTAATATTCTGTGTACATCAGCCAATTAATACGCTTGCTTGGGGAGGCCCATCCATGTCCATCTGATTGAAAACATAAGTTTATTTGGTTCCGTAATTATCTCTGCCACAAGAAATGTAAGATCATAGTAAACAGAAAAGATGGATCATTAAAGAAGAAGACATGGCGTTGTAAAGCCTGACTGAAAAGCAGAGGACTTTAGAATTTGACACTGCCAAATGCTGCAAACATAAGCAAAATATATATTTTTAAGCTCGCAGTTCAGTGTAAACACCCCAGTTGGAGATTAGTAGTGCCAATTTTGAAACACAAAACACAACGTGTATGCAATCTACTGTCCAGATTTATGAATGAATTCAGTGAATTGTGTAGTGCTATATATCCTAACATATAGGTTACAATATGCTCTTTACAGTGAGAATAAGGAAGAGCCAATTCTGCCAAGCACAGCAATGAGAGTGGGCAGATAGGATTCATTCAGTGTTAATATTCGAAAGTGTTCAATGTATAGACCTACCTGCTCTATTTGTAAAGAATCTGAACAAAAATATATTTTTCACTGCTACATAAATGAATCCACAGTTTAACAACTCCAGTAAAAGGCTGTGAACTATCTCTTGTCTAAAAACTATATATTTCCATTTCATTTTGAAACATTTTTTCGTAAACACAGAGACGTTTCAGGAAATGTCACTGTAAGCACGGTACCACTGAAAACGACTGAAAATGCTGTAGTATATATGCCAAGCCTGCAAGTGGCGCTGTAACACTGCCACGGAAATACACCAAAAGAGAGAAGAAGATTATGGAAAACTGCCCAAAACTTTCTCCTGGTTGCCTTTCTGGTAGTTCTCCGTGGTGGATCTAAGAACATCTGGTGTATGCTATTCTCCATGACCATTTGTTGTTCACGGTGGAAGCTCAGTAGCTTCTGCAGCATGGACACAGCCCTATAATTGGCCATTGTTGTTTTGGCTTGACCCGCACTTAAGTGGGCTGTGCTATATATGACATAATCATTCCAAGAAAGATTCGGTTGGCAGTCCACACGGAGACTAAACTGTAAGTGTTTACAGATTTGCTCACTCTGGGTCACGATTTCAAAAAGTGGTGTTTACGGCCCCCCAAACCGCCATTTTTTTGTGGATGAAATACTGATATGACAAAAACACGTTTGTGTATACTCCTGAATTCATTTCCATGTGGACGGGGCCTAAAGAGGGTTGGTCTGAGCCATGACACTCCAGAACTGAACATTAGTCCCACTCTGGTCCTGCAGTAGATAAGCATTGGCTATTGATAGCTGTTGTGCAACTTTAATTGTAAATGAATGATGTTTGTCAACAGGGCCGATAGTGGCTTATACTGTTGTTTAACAGGTGCATCAGTGCATCCCTAGTTTGGGGCAGACACTCACAGTTTTGGAAAATTCAATGAGTAGAGTAGTCCTCTACTCTACCTATCCAGTCTAGAACCCTGCAGGGAGTTGCAATCATGTTGCTACACCAGGATAACCTCACAAAGCCATGGATTGGCCAGATTCCATGTCTTTCATTGGATCCATCTGGCAAAGCATCGGTCTGCAATGCATGTTCCCAGTCAGAGAACATTTGAGAAAAATAAGAATGTAGCTAAGGGCATGGATTAGTTCTACTGCAAGCCTGTAAACAATGGCTGCCAATGAGATCAAAGAACCACACTGAAAACTTTCCTTGGTTGGAGAGATGTTTTTGCTCATCTGCCCCAACTGTCTAAAGCAAGATTTTAATTAACACAACTGAGTCCTGAGCACTGTGGAACAGGTTTTCATTGAGGATATCTCTGTACTTAGCTCCATTCAGCTTTTCCTCAATACTGACCAGACTCTCAGGCTCTGCTGCTGAAACCCACAGCATGATGCTTCCACCACAGTGCTCCACGGTTGGGATGGCATTGGGGAGGTAATGAGCAATGTGTGGTTTCCTCATTTAGAACTGAGGCCAAACAGTTCAATCTTGGTTTAATCAGACCAGAGAATCTTATTAAATCTGATATTGAAGGAGCAATACCGATATTTAAATATTGGTATCGATATTGGTATTGGCTGAAATAAATCTGTAAATATCGGCATGTCAGATATCGGCAAAAACCCAATATCGTGCAAAGTTTGTGACATATAATGGAGCCAGTCACTAGGAAAAGCTTAAAATATCCCAGGCTGTTGTGGCACTGTCTATTGTAAAACACAGTCTATGGTTTGGACATGGTTTGTAATAAAACCAAATACATCAAAGATCATTGCCATCCGGCCTCTGTTCCTCTAGACATCAGCTTTGTTTTTCCACACTAGCACCCTTTGTAATGCAGGTGTTTCATTTTAATCAATGAGTTTGATATCACCACCAATTAGCTCCCAAATAAACAGATGCTTTCAGTTGTTTGCTTCTGAGAGAATAGTTAAATAAAAATACTTTCATGTATTGATATGACCCCAGTAGCTTTTGCATATTGTCTTTTAAACAAGCCTCTGCTGTGTCCCCCTGTTGTGCAGGGTTATCAGGGCCCTGTGGTATAAAAAAAGTGTTTTAATTTCCTCAAGCAATGTACACAGTAAGAAACATGAATGAATGAATAAATAAACAAACACCAATGCATAAGATCTCCTCTTTTAGCTGTTGCAGCATTGCAAGAGAGACGGAGTGGGCACATAAATCTGACATCAGAAGCGTAAACGGTGTAATCCAGTGATTACGTCAGATCAAACCAAATATATTCCATCCATGTGGATGGACTTATTTCAGCAGTCCAACAGCATCTCCTACAAAACATGATGACTTTTTTATTTCACGAAAAAGCACAGAAACTTGACAAATGCTGTTTCACCTTGTAATTATACTTGCCTATTTTATAACATATGCTACTGAAGGATACCACTAGGGGGCTGAGGCAGTGTGACCTACACTGCCAATAAAAGGTATTCACCCCCAAGGATGTTTTACCTTTTAACTGTCTTTATCATTCAGTCAGTGTCAATAAAATGTGGCTTTTTTGGAAAAAAAAATTGCTGTATGCGTTGAGTCTTTGTCTTGCTGGAAAATAAATCTTCTCCTGTGCTGTAGTTCTCTTGCTGACCATAAAAGAGTGCCCTACAGGGATTTTCTGTATTTTGCTGCATTCATTTTCTCTTTACCTTTACAAGCCTTCCAGGGCTGGCTGCCAAAAAGCATCCCCACAGCATGATGCCTCCATTAGCGTGCTTTACAGTGGGGATGATGTGTTTGTGGTGATGTGCAGTGTTTGGTGCCCGCCAAACATGGTATCTTATCTGATGGCCAAAAGGCACCATCTTTGGTCCAAACAATTTTCCTCCACTCCGCCATGGAGTGTCCTTCACACCTTTTGGTGAACTGTAGTCCAGATTTAATCTGAGTTTTCCTCAACAGTGGCTTTCTCTTTGCCACTCTCCCATAAAGCTTTGACTGGTGAAGAACAACAGTTTTTGTATGCATAGTCTCTCCCATCTCAGCTGCTGAAGCTTGTAACTCCTTCAGAATAATTCTGTGTCTTCATGGTCTCTCTCATTACTCTCCTTCTTGCATGGTTGCTCAGTTTTTGAGGACGGTCTGATCCAGGCAGATTTACACGTGTGCCATATTCCTCTCATTTCGTAATGATGTATTTAACTGATCATTGGGGGATGTTCAGTGCCTTTGATATTTTCTTGTACCCATTCCCTGATTTATACTTTTAATATTTTTCTGAGTTGCTTGGAGTGTTTTTTTGTCATCATGGTGTAATGGCAGCCAGGTATACCAAAACCAGGGACTGGACCTTCCAGACACAGGTTTCTGTACTACTGACTACTAAGACTAACTGACTGGACCTCTGTTGAATTAGGCCAGTCAGTTTAAAAGGTGCCAATGTTTATGCAGTCACTCATCTCACCTTACAAAGTTTTGAATAGACATTGCTTTCTTTGAAATCTGTTTTTTTTTTTTTTGTCAACAAAACCAAATTATATTGACCATGAAACATGAAAATCCAAGAGGGTGAATACTTTTTTATTAGGGTTGTCCTGATCAGCATTTTAGGCCTAAGCTGTCTGTCACAAATCACCTGCTCCGCCAGCTGTGGGAGTGGATGTGCCTCACGCGTGCATCACAGCACAACATAAGCATTTAAACAGGTGATGATGGTGTTGTAGAAATCCATTCCGTGGCAAAGATTTTACCTGTGACGGTATTAATACCGGTTTACAGCCTACCGCTGCTGGACTGTTTTCACTCTCACGTTTGAAGTTAACAACACTGCTGACATTTTAAACACAGGAATGCTAATGTTGCTACCGCTACTGGTGCATTTACGGCCTTTCATAAATTGTGCTCCATCTACAGCAGCTGATGTAAATTATCGGCTGGGCTTATCAGATCAAATTGCAGATCTCCGATCAATTAAAAATGCTTATATCGGCTCAGATCTGATACATACGATCGGGACAACCCTGCTTTTTGTCAGCACTGTACCTGATGTGTGGGATGTAAACTACAAACATGGAGACACCTAAGGAGGTTATCATAATGTTAATTCTGAGAACAGAACTCACTTTATAGTAACATTAATAATGAAACATACCATCAGATCTACTCAGACTGTTGACCAGAGGTCAGAACACACAGCCAGCCGTCAGCTTTTCCTCCACACATGGGCCTTATGGTCCCACTGTTTGGATTTAATTAGTGACTCTGTCAGCTGCTGGCTTTCAGCCAACTTTGTTCATGGATGTCACCATTACAGCAGCTGATGAAAACACAGGACTCCTTGCTCATGTCTCTGCTTGGTTTTTCACAACTTAATCAAAATACATTCGCCATATACATTCAACAAAAAATGAATGTGAACACAGCCAAGGGCTCACTCAGCTGAGAGTCCCCAGTTGACATGATCACTGGTTTACAAACAGAATTTGTCTGTTCCATGTTGTTAGACTTTTTTTTCTCTGCTGTGACAATAAAACATCATTTGGATGTTGAGAATAAGGATTTAGTTTTGTCAGGCTTCAGAACCAATGTACCCATGCAGTGTCCCGTACAATATCAAAGGCATCTTGTGTCAGAGAACTTGATGTTTTGGGGAGCAGAGCAGTAAATGACAGTGTCATCTGCATATAGATGAATATTAGCATTGGGAACATTATGACTGATACTGTTGATATGAAGTGTAAATAACAGTGGTCCCAAGACTGAGCCCTGAGGTATGCCATTTTTAACATCAAGATATTTAGAGGCAAATCCCTCTTCCTGCACACACTGTGCTCTGTTTGATGAATAATTATCTAACCAACAGACCAACTGTTCAGAAAGACCAGCACAGCCTGTCTTTTAAAGTGACATGGCATATATGTTGATAACAGCAAGTAAATATCTAGCCTTTTGGATTCTACTTGGTTGATTGCCGAGGGTAAGGATCCAAAGTAATTTCTCTTGAACCTTCTTACGTCTTATTCTTTATTGCCTGTATCTGCTTTTGTTTTCTTCAGGATGCTTATGAAAAGCAAATTCTGAGTTCTTTGTGACCTGCCCTCAGGCAGACAAACACTTGCTGGCAGTGGGTGTACACACCCCTGTCCAGAGTTGACTCCAAGAAACATCATAAAAACAGAAAATAAGTACAGAGGGCAAGTCTCTGCAAATACAAGCACTTTTGATGTGTGATAAGTGAAGATTGGCAAGTATGAGTTCATACTGAGGCCTTAAAGTCAGATCCAAAAGAACAGGATCCAGATACAGAGTCTAAACTGAATTTTGTAAACTTGCTTGTCTGGCTTCTTTATGTCAAAACAAAATCAATATCAAAAGCAAGACATCTTTCTAAAAAGTCACAAAATAGTGAGGAAGACAAAAGGAGTGAACACAGAGACTAAATATAGACAGGGTAATCGAACAAAAGTAAAAAGAATGAGGGCAGGAAAGCAAGCAAAAGGCAGGAAGTGCAAAAACTCAAGTACAAAAAATGATTCTTACTACTATCATCCTTCTATATGGATGAAAGTATTCAACCACCTGACCATTACACCAACAGGGACTGTAGGAAGGCTTTTCAACTTATTTAGGACTGTTTCTGTGGGAATTTGTGCCCATTCATTTTGTGGAGCATTTCTGAAGCACTGATGTTGAATGAAAAGGCTTGACGTGCAATCCTCATTCCAAAGGTGCTTAGTAGGGTTGAGGTCAGGTTCTTCTACATTGAACTCATCAAACCATGTTTTAATAGTCCTTGCTTTGTGCTCTGGGGCACAGTCATGTTAGAATAGAAAAGGGCCTTCCCTGAACTGTTGCCAAGAAGTTGGAAGTATAGCATCATCCAGAATGTCTTGGCATGCTGAAGCATTAAGACTTCCCTTCATTGGGGATAAGGGGCCTAGCCCAAACTCTGAAAAACAGACCCAACCATTATCCCTCCTCCACCAAACTTCACAGTTGGCAGGTAATGTTCACCTGACATCTGCCAAACCCAGACTCACCCATCTGACTGTCAAACAGAGAAGTGAGATTCATCACTCCATAGAACATGTTTCCACCACTCCACAGTCCACTGTTGGTGTGCTTTACATCACTCCATTCAACACTTGGCATTGGATTGGTGATACAAGGCTTGCATGCAGCTGTTTGGACATGGAAACCCATCCCATGAAGCTCCAGTCCCACTGTTTTATGCTTATGATAATGCCAGTAGCTGCGTTTCCATTACCCTTAGAAATGCACAAAACCCTAATAGCGCAACAAAAAACTATTAATTGAAACACCTCAATTTGAAAATCGTATCAAATATTGCTGAAAAGTCTCATGAGGAGGCTTTTCAGACGTTTTGATGTAGGAATATATCCCAAAAGTGCAATGGAGACACTTTTTCCGCATTTACAGGTCACAGGACGTAAAGTACTGTGTCACGTTACCACTTCACTCCGAGACAACATGGCGTGGTACATGTGGGTAGAACAGGAGACTGAGACTTTTATAACGTCATACTTATACCCCGTATACGTGGCTTTTGCCGTACATAAGGACTTTGCCTCTGAACTATCATCCATTGCCTTTGTCTTTTGTTTAAAATTATTAAGGCAACCACTGTAGATGTAATCATAACCAAACCAAAACGCAACAGGTTTTGGTTGTCCAGCTTCCTTGCAGCGGAGTCTCGCGAGATGAGAGTTTACAAGAATTGCGAGGCTTATGCCCAAAATTCCCTTCAATGGAAACACATTCAAAGTGCAGTTGTACTTAGTTGAAATTTAAGAAATATTGGTTTATTTAGCGAAAAACTGTAATGGAAATGCAGCTAGTGAGAGTTCAGGACACTTCAACTATGGAATCAACAGTGTTGGCAACTTATACCCACAATGCACCTGTGATTTTCTTATTTACTGTGTTGCTATTATTCCTAAACACTTCCACTTATTAATAATATCACTTACAGTTTTCTGTAAATTATCCAGCAGGGGTGAATTTTATGAACTTTTTCATTGCAAGGGGGGCATCCATCACAGTACAGTGCTTTTATACAGATAGAGACTGCATGGCTAGGAGTTTGATTAACACACCTGTGACTATGGGTCTGATTCAACACCTGAATTGAATACTCAACAGGTGTTGTCAAATACTTTTGTCCATATAGTCCATATCTAATATCAAATACAAAGATCATAGCCTAAGATGACTTGTGTAGCACAATCCTTCTCCTTATAAAGTTCTAAGTGAAAACCCATGGTAAACATATACACTCATTGCTATGCTGACTATTTTTGCGTTCATCAGAAAATATTGCTGGGCTTCTATAGCAAACAGTATTTTTTTCACTTCCTCCATTAAGCGATCCACTTTGATTTTTTGTGTCAGCCATCTATTCTCTTTAATTTTCTGTTTTTTTACTTCACTGCTGATAGAGTGCACTAACTACATGTTTTTGTCTGTCTCCATCATGCAAACTTTGTGTTTATGAATCTGTAATTAATCCATCTTTTCCAAACAGCGTAAGCACAGACTCCTGACACAAAGTGCCCATTACACGTCGACCAGCAGGCCGTATTAATTACGACTGCCACCTTGCTCAAACAGCTCTGTCTGGCTAATTCCATGGTGTCCTCCTGGCACCAGTCAATACGACTTCAAGGCTCAGGGCTTCCTAGTAATTGGAACAAACATGGCAGTAGTGATGTTTGGAGCTCAATCTTTGCCTGAGGCTCTGTTGACTGCTGTTGTATTATCCTCTTTGTAACAGCTCTGAGTGAAGGTACACAGTTCTCCATACCTGCAAACCTTGTAATCCTGATTATTATAATCCTTTATGAAAATATGTCATTACAACCCGTCTGTGAAGGTTTCCTCAATCAGAGACTTTATTTGATTCAGAGTTTTTGCACAAATTAAAGTGTCATTTCTGCACATGTTGAAAACTTCATAGTGCAAGTTGTGTTGATAATCAGCAGCACCTATTTGTTTCAGCGGCCATGAAAATTTTGATGTATTATTTAATGACGGTGCTGCAAAGTTAATCTCCTCATTGCCATATTAACTGTGTTATTGTACCAAACAGATGGCTGTTTGAAGCACAGCCCTCTTGTTGATTTTACACATTAAACTGCATATGTTCCTTTGTCTTGCCTCAAGTATTTTCCCTCCTTCTGAGCCGAAATGAACAGGCTGCTTTGAAGTGGCCGCCTCTCCCAGCTCCTCTCCGCGCTCGGCTAAGTGCCACGAGGACTTTTTGTTTCCTCGGTGACAACTTGAAGGCAGGTATCGCCTTCTAGCCCACTAACCGCAGGCCTGCTTTGTTTCTCACTCAGCCAGCCATGAAGAGTGTGCACGCTCTGCCTCCTTCATCTCCCGAGCCACTGAACTCCCCTCTGCATTACATTTTGATGAAAGAGCTCTCTGGGAAAATGCATTTCTACATTATACAACCAACTGTCTTTTTGTTTTGTTTTTACATCACTAGGGAAAAAAATCCCATCAACTTGTTAGAAAACTCTGACATTGATTTGTAATTCATACTTGAAAGGATGTAATTGTGCTGCTTTTATACTTCGTTAACAGTTTTTAAGAAAGAACTTCACACATTAGACAGAAAATAATAATGGAAACAGTGTTTTTTATCACCACAGTGATTCCACGTGTGAACTCACAATCACAAGACAGATGGTGTGCCTGCCAACAATGAACAGGCATGCTCAGCTTCAACTGATTGATCCTACAAAGGCAGCAGAAGCATACTAATAGCTCTAAAACAGGAAGAACAGTCTGTGACCTGCCTGATAAATCATGCCAGGCATGTTCAGCAAACATGAGTAAACTTTTAGCATACAGAAAAAACTCTTCACAGTGTCTATGTGTCCCTTAATATTAGCTAGATTTTCAAATGTGTGAATATGTACGGTCTCCAAAGTCAGGAAGTACTTGGAATTCTGGAAACTACTTTGGTGAACCTTTAATAAACCCATATAAATAAATATATATATGTAATTCAATAAACAAACAACCAAAACAGTTCCCTGACATAGGCCAGCTTCATAAAAATGCAAGCATAAATATTCGAGAAATGCCACCGTGTAGAGAAATGACCTAAATATGACTTTTTGTCAATTGCATACTTTTTATTGCCTCTTTCAGCTCACTGTGGTTAAAGGTCTTTACACAGTGGGTCCGTTATTTTCGGATGTGCTTTTTTTCAGATCTGTTTCCTGAAAAACCTCACTCACTCAAACCTTGCACACTGAGTTTGGTGCATTTTTATTTGCCTTCACTGCAAAAATGCAGAGATTGTGGCATATTGTTTTGAAACAACTTTTTAACTGAGCCTCTGAGAGAGAGAGAGAGAGAGAGAGGGAGAGAGAGAGAAATTCGGACAAATTAAGAATATGCCATTAAGAATATATCAGACTTCATGAATCGTCTTTTCTCTCTTCTGCGCTCTGTCTGTCTATAACAGACTCTACTGCTGACATATACATTTTAATGAGATGATAAAGGGACTTAATACTTGTCTTCGCTGACCGGCAAATTAAACAGGCTAGGGGAGTTGATGCTTGGATGGAGGGCAGCAGAGACACTGAGTACAAACATTCTGCATCTTTATGTCAAGTTTTAGATGTGTTGTTTTCAGGTTATTTACTACATCAGTGCTGTGAAACAATCAGAATATTACATGTCCTGTCACTTTGTGTGCGTCTCTGCCTGTATTGCCTAGCTCTGCATTGCTCCTCTCTGTCTCTTTTCATCAGTCAGTGGGAGCATGCAGCTGACTGATGGACAGGATCAGCTGAGAGTGAGTTGACCAACCGACTGGAAGGTGTCAGCCCTAAATATCACCTGTTAATGTGTTTTTATTACATGTTCTCTCTGCTGCCTCCATGTAGCATAATAGTGTACATAAAAATAGTTGTAGCAAGTAAAACATGTTTCAGTTAGACTGACTTTCATGATTTATTTACAGTTAAATGTCTCATGCTTTACTCTTTATATGTCTGTCATCAGGATGATCCAGCTTGTAAAACTTGAAGCTGATACCCTTGTTCCCGGGCAGAGAATGGCCTGACCAATGAGCATCATTTAAGAAAAATAAGGTTGTAGCTACTGTTGTAGCTGAATCAAGGCCTAGCCTGGTGGCTGCTAAAGAGGTTTGCTCATGCAGCTTTAGCATTAGTTTTATCAGAAGTGGACATTTTTCCCAGAGGAAGAGCAAAAAATTGCACTTTCTTGGTGGAAAAGATATTTCTTCTCTCATCCCGAGTAGCTTTGGGATAAGTTTGTTTTACCAGCTGGCTCCACTGAAGATGAAGAATCGTGTATTGACATGACAACAGTTGCATGTCATATGGTTTATTGTTCTTATTAGCCTGTAATGAATGTGACCAACAAAAAGTACTTCCTGTTTGCCCTTTCACTGTCTATTAGGTGTTACCTAGATAAATGTGAAACATCTCCTGTGCCATGGATATGTGAAACAGTCTTCTTGGCATGTCAGTTTACCCCTGCTCTGAAAGCTAGCATATTGTGCATCTGAAGCTAAAGTCTGTACAGGAGAGATTTATTTTTGGAGCTGCAGCATTGATTATGTGCCACAAAAAACCCACATTTAACTTAGCGATAAAACTGTAAAGATCCCTAAGGCTGGCATTTTCTGCTAATCTGGTGCACACAGCACCACAGGAGCACTTGTCAACAGAGCTGTCATGCTGGTATGCCCCATCTTAAAGTGTCAAATAACAAATTCACACTAAACTTCTCATTGAAATGGAAATTCTGACATTAATCAGCGCAATGAGAACTAACTATAATGACAGCTAACCATGTCTGAGAAATATGCATTTTAATTTCAAAGATTTTCCCATGTTACATGGAGGAGATGGAGATTAACCTGTAATTGAGCCAGCCTGGAGGGGACCTCCAAATGTTTAAGTTAAACTTTTTGGGAGCAGTCATGCCATCCATATTTACAATATTATTACATTAAATGTATAGTTAGTGAGTTACCAAAGCAACCATCTGGCACGTTCATTATCTTTTTATGCCCCTTGGAGATTTAATTTTCTAACCTGACAGTATGCTTCTATGGTGGATTGTTAATACTGGGTTTGTGTGTGCTTCAACACCTCCAACATATTTTGTTTGCTGCCTTTGTACCATCTTTATTTGTTTAGTTGGATGCCCAGTTTCCAACCATTCCTCTGCACATCCCTAATCAAAGAGATGCTGTTAGGATGATGCACTTGAGACAAAATATTAAAAATAGAAAGCATCAAATCCTTCACAGCAGCTTGCATTTATATTTTGTGCAGGGCCCCAGTGTTACAGTACGCTAAGTTGAGGATGTCTGGAGGAGATTCATGCTTATCAGAGTAAATTACTTTGACATACCAATCTGACTCTGCACTGGAGTCGAGCAATAAGGCAACGAGAGCTTTGCATTTCTTTGTTCCAGACGTGAAGCTTTTGCACTTACAGACAAATATAGTTGAATGAGATAGGAATAAAAGCCACGAATAAAATGATTGAAATTTTCAATCTGTGGCTGAACAGCAGTGTGAGCAGAGATGAGATGCAAACCAAGCATCCCTTTGGGGAGCAGGATATGGATTATAAGATCCTGCTGCTAGTCCACAGAGACACAGGCAATCACTCAGCTCTTTGATATCCCCTTGTAGGCTGTGCTTGATGCTACTGTATGCCTTTTACTCACACTGAGGAATAGATGATGACTATGATCAATGTTTTCTCTCTGTGACACCTTTTAAGGAGCAGACCCTTATTTTCTGCTGTTGCAACCCCTCAAGAGTCTTTGTGCTGCAACCCTGCAGCACACTACAAAAGATTGTATGTGTTTCAGGCTATGGATCCCTGTGGCATAATGAAATACAACGCTTACTGAATGCAATCTGAGCTGCCTGCATGTGTGTCTATGAGTGTGCATAGATTCTGACGATATTTTATACGTTCCTCCACATTTGAAGGGACTCAATTCATGCATTTCTCCAGGTTTCACAATAAAAAATGGTTTTGATATCACTGTCTTAAACAGATGTGTGTCTGTGCACATTTTTATTGTGTTGAACGGTGCACAGATGGCTCTGATGTAATCTTCTCAATCTGCTATTAATCACACTGTGCAGAAAGACTGCAGTAAAGGTCATGAAGAAGTGGATTTCTCGCTATTTATTACACAGGATGGCATCTCATGATGAGTATAAATAATCTATGAGATTATCAAAGCCTACAAGTGCAAGACGGAACTGTAACCTCCCTTTATTATTGATTTTGTCGTCAGTCTTCTGAACAGCTATACCCTCAACACGTTCATAGTAGCACCAGACCTGCAGGGATTATCATTCCAGTCCTTACACATACAATCTCCATCTCAGCAGGTGTGTCCAGGGATTAAAACAGAGCTGGAGGCTTAGGGATCATCACTCCCGTACATACGGTTCAGGTGAAGTTTTGTCCCAACACATCAGCCTCCAGCTGCAGGTAGAGAGCCAGCAGGACCTTGGTCCTTTGGTCGATCAGGTCATTTGTATTCACACGAGGAGGCAGAATATTCACTGGAATCATGTTATGGCAGAAAATCTGAGAACTTGTTGACAGGCAGCGGGTTAACTTGGCTGCCCTTAAATCCAACATGCAGCAAAGAGTCTCCAACCCCCTCATAGCCACTCTCCTTTCTATATGAGCTGACTTTTACCTAATTTATCAGAGATGAGATTATAGAGTTTCGACTGGACCCAGCAGCATGCTTTTGATCAAAGGTGTTATATGTTTTCTATATGCCAGATTGCCTCCATTTGAAGGGTTTGATTTTTTAAACTATAGTAACATATTTATCAGGGACAGTGCTTGTTAGCCAAAATGAGGATGCGAAAGTGCCCAAAGCAAAAAGATTCTCCAGAGAAGCTATTGACAAAACTAGGGAAAAAACGGAAATTGACAGGGCGCCTTTGCTGAGGTGGTATCTCATTAGAACATTTGTGCATTTGAATGAGAGCCGACTGAAGACGTGAACCTTTTTCAACACACCTTTCTTGTAACTTTATTTTTGGCTGTTATATAAAAGAGGGCGTGAGGAACCTGTCGAGTACATCCGCTCAAACATTCATAGCAAACTTTAACTTCAGAAACAATAACAGCAAGTTCAACACACAACTTTTGACTGCATGAAGAGTCCTCCTGTATGAGAGCGGGCACTTTGCATGGATTCACTAAGCCCACAAGAGACTGAGATACTCTGCAGAAGCAAAACAAGAATAGTATTGTTACTTTGGCCTCGCTGAGTGAGTCGTGGATTACATTTCAGTGGTTATCATGAGGCAATGCATAATTGTAGCCTTTATCTTTAGGCAATGCATTAGCTATATAGCAGTGCTCTCATTATCAGGTTTGAGCTGCACAGAATCATTAAAGACCACATACAGAGGCAAAAAATGAAAAAAATATGTATGTAATGAAGATGTATGAAAAATGAATTTGCCAAGGCTACTAGTCCATGGTGATTAAGTACAGCCAGTGGCAAGTAGAATAACGTTAGAGGCTATAACACAGCACTTCATCATGATGTTTTTGCTCTGTTTTTGAAATAGATATTAGACATAGGTCAACAAAGTCTAATACAGCTTCCAACCAGGGAAAGGCTGTATTAGACACAGGCTGTAGCCCCCCAGGGTGGCCTTCTAGCATTAATAGAGGCGCCTTCAAAATACTAAGAACAGTGCCTTTTAAAAGTATTCACCCCTTGGATGTTTTTTTCCCTTTTATTGTTTTTAAATGTCAATCAAAGTCGATACAATTTGGCTTTTTTGACTAACAAACTTTTATTGTCAAAGTGAAGGCTTGGAATTCTGGACAATTAAATTTTTACTCCTTTCTTCTTTGTAAAAATGCTCAAGCCCTTTCAGGTTGTATGAGGATCAGGCATCCATCCACAACTTCTCTTTTGGATTAAGGTCTTGGCTTTGTCTCGGCCACTCCAGAACATTCTCCTTGTTGTCTTCAAACCATTTCTTTGTAGCTGTTGCTGTATGCCTTGGGTTACTGTCTTGCTGGAAATCCCCCAAGCCATTGTTCTCATGCAGACTGAATAAGATTGTCCTCCAGGATTTTCCTATATTTTGCCACATTCCTTTTACCCTCTACCTTTATAAGCCTTCTGGGGCCTACTGTGGAGAAGCATCCCCACAGCGTGATGCTGCCACCACTGTGTTTTACATTGGGGATGGTGTGTTTGTGGTGATGTACAGTGTTTGGTGTCTGACAAACATGGTGTTTTGTTTGATGGCCAGAAAGCACAATTTTGGTCTTATCAGACCAAAGAATTTTCTTCCACTTTACCAAGGAGTCTCCCACATGCATTTTGGCGAACTTAAGTCAAGATTTCAAAGAGTTTTCTTCAACAGTAGCTCTCCATTTGCCACTTACTTGAAGCTTGTAACTCCTTCAGAGTAGTCACAGGTGTCATGGGGTCCTCTCTGACTAGTCTGCTTCTTTCAAGGTCACCCAGTTTGTGAGGATGGCCTGATGTAGGCAGATTTACACATGTGCTATATTCCTTCCATTTCTTAAAGATGGATTTTACTGAACTTCAAGAAATGTCCAGTGCCTTGGAATTTTATTTTATATCTATCCCCTGGCTTGTACTTTTCAATAACCTTTTCTCTGAGTTGACTGGGGTGTTCTTTTGTCTTTATGACGTAATGGCAGCCAGGAATACTGTTAAGCCAGTGACTGGACCTTCCAGACACAGGTGTCTTTATACTGCAATCGAGACACATTCAATCAGCTGATCCCCATTTCACTCATTGTGAGACTACTAGCACCAATTGACTGGACCTCTGTTGAATTCAATCAGTCACTTACGCAGTCACTTATTTAAGATACACATTTTTACTTTGCAGAAACCTGTTTTCACTTTGACATTAAGAGTTTCTTTTTTGAAAGAGTAAAATTATGTTGACTATGATTGATTTATAAATCAATAAAAGGGTAAAACATCCAAGTGGGTGAATAATTTCTATAGGCACTGTATTTCTAAATTTTACATACTGCATCTTTAACCTTTAATATGTAGATATTGTGACACATGATGCATTTTTGCAAGTTTGGGTCTCTGAGAAAGTGTACACTTCTCATTTGGGTTTTGAGTTGATCAAGTTTGGGAACCTCTGATACATATTAGGGCTGTTGGGCCGTAACCTCCTATCTCCAAAATCACTTACTTTGCCTCTCAGTAGCACTTTTTTATCAGTTTAAAATTTGTTACATTTACTGCCAGATGTAAAAGGGGACCAACAGTACTGAATGAAAATTTAAATCATGAAAATGGAGATAGGAGGTTATGGCTTGAAGCCAACAATATGCCCTTGTGTTAAGAACACGGACAAAGAAAAAGACAAGATTACAATCACAAAAAATTGCCCTCAACTGAAGGACGACAAAATAATTAAAACTGAATAAATCTTTTGCTTTTTTTTTTTTTTTTTGCAATTCAGAGCTTTGAAGGCTGACATTGATAAATCATTCTTTTTGGCTTTGTTTTGGTATTTTTATATTTACTTAATAAGAAAGTTTATTATCTAAATCTGCAGGGACATTACCAGACTGTTTGATAGCCTCCTTTAACAGCTGAACTTTAAACAAAGGAAACTTCTGTCAAAGAATACAAAGCATTTTATGAGGCTAAAAACACCAAAACTTAAAAAGCCTTAAAGAGCTGTATGAAATTCTTTCTTGGAAATTCAAGACTTTGAGAAGATCATGGTTCATGTGCATGGAGCAATTCAACCAGTTAAGAGAGAGTGCCGTCTCCATATTTTAATTTTATGAGTAATCTGATGCATTTATGTGATAAGTCTGTTGTACTCAAGGAGCCCCCTCCTCTCTTTATAATTGACAGTTTTGCACTTTACTTTCCTTCAGTGCGACCTTTCACTCTCATTTAAACTGAATGAGGATGTAATGGTCTTTAACGGGAATGAAATGACAGGAGCACAAATCTTGCAAACAGCACACAAGAATAATGCCTCATGGGAAATCACTGATTTTATCGTAGAAAATTCCACTTTGTCATAGTTGTTTTTGTTGCCGAGTTGAGTTGCCGAATGTTTAAACACATAAACATAACTTTTGCTATCAGCACCTGGTCACTACATTACCAGAGCCCTATTATTGTGGACAGATTTTAAGTGTTGGCTTTAATATTTCATCAGACACAACTGCAGGAAGAAAGGCAGCAGCCACAAAAGGAGGACAGAGGCCACACAGAGAGAAGAGAGAGCCGAGTAGGAATATAAAAAGCGGTGATAACAGACAAACTGCTGATAAAAATTTGAAAAGGACACTGAGCGGCTGCTTTTTCTCCCAAAACTAATCACATTTAGAAGCTGGGATTGAAAGGAAACGATCAAAATTACATCAGAGGGAGCCAGACATCCTGACTACATTTGAATTCTGGTACCCACCTTTCCTTTTAAATAAATTAGGCAGCTATGCTTCCTGCACTTTATTTATTCATACTTTTTCTGTCTGACCTTGTGTTGCTTGAACCCAGTTTGTGTTTGCCGCCACAAACATTAACCCATCCTTTTGAGACAGTTTTTTAAATTATTCCGAGTTCTCTTATCCAGATATTTAAGTAGAAACGACATCAGGGCAACACCTTTGTGCGCTGCTCAGTCTGCTGTTTGTCAGAACTGATGAAACACTCACAAATAGCATAGCCAAAGAGCTGCATGGGTCTTTTAGCGATGCCTGACTTTACCTTGATCTGCTCATTTGATGAAATGATATGCTGCAGATTGAGATGTGAGTAGATTGTGCTCACTCACCGTCCGCCATGGTCAGAGTCATTAGAGCTGACAGAGTGCACAGAAACTAAAGAGAGACAAGTCCTTGAGCTGAACTGAAGCCCATTACCAGGCTATAACAACAATGAACGGCATTACAACCAGGATTAATGCCACACATTGAAACTTTAAGACCAAAATTACAAATGAATGCTTGATTGTACTGTACTCAGAGCATGCTCGAATAGTTTCATGACTGAGAGCAGTCATACAGACATTGATGTATGGTATTATAAGTGTGATAGCAGCTTGAGTGCTGCAGCAGAGACACAGCTCTGTGTGCAGGTGAGTCATGTTTCCCCCACCTCACAAATCTCACTTTAACCTCGGGGTATCCCTGCAAATGAAATATGCTGCCACCTCTATGGGAGAGCAGAATATTGATTTTTTTTTTTTGTGTTTTTTCCCCAAGAGAGGAAGAGATAATAGATTGGTTTTTATCCAGAGTGAGAGTTGCTTTTCAAATACATTTCCATTTTTGTTCTCAGTGTTGGGAGAAAATTTCACTATCTTTATTTCAAAGTAAAAGGTAAGAAATGTAAAAATACTCCCAAGCAAGAAAACAGTATCAAAAAAGTAATAAAGAATTCAGAAGTGAACAGCAAAGTGAACTTTAGGTGTCAAAGCAAAGATACCCTTTACAGAAAAATACCAACTTTGACTAATTTATTATTGCATACTACATTATCACAATGATAAGCATGGCAGGCAAGAGAATTTAACTGAAATAGCACATTTCAGCCAATTGCTCTACATAAAACAACAAAACATTATGATGAATCAAAAAGAGACACATTTGAAGAAAACATTGAAACAGTAGGACAGGACAGTGGTGCAGTGGTTAGTAAGGCTGCCTTACAGTGATGAGGTTCCTGATTTGACCAGGCATTTCTGTGTTGCATAAGACTGTAATAGTTTTTGGATTTTCTTAAGCGTTGGCCTTGTTTCAGTTTCAGTTTAGTTTTTATTAGTTTTTAATCTGGTTTCCTAGTTTATTTAAGTTTTTATTTTTCAGAGGATAGCTTGTTTGTAGTTTAGTTTTTTTTTAAACTATAAATTAGAGCAGTGTTTCTCAACTTTTTCTTTGTTGAGGCACCATTTAGTTAGAAAAAAGTTAGAAAAATGTCAATACCCCCTGGTAAACATGTATTGAGTAATAAAAAATTACAGTCCTGCCAGGGGATCCATGTAGTAGCAACACAAACCTCTAAACAGTGGTTCTTAACTGGTGGAACACAAAAGTGTATTGTGGAGCTGTTTTCAGAGGACTGCAACTTTGTGCCTGGAAAATAATGTCGGTAAAAGTCTATAATGTACTGAGGCTATTGGAGGACATCATCCATACATTTGCTTGTACTCTGTTTCACAGACATAATGGGCAAACTTCATGTTTTCTCAATATTTTTACTCATTTATCTCCTTTTCATGGAATAACACAGCTGTTCTAATGAGGTAATTCTGCAAGAAATCTGGGAAATTGGCAAGAATTACATGCTATCATGGAAAAAAAAGGTGTTAAATGCATTTATTTTGCCCTGACTCTTTTAACAGTTAGATATTTTGATCCATCCTAGATCAGAATGTATACATTTTACATTAAATAAATATGCAATAAAGTTTTTTTTTTTAAATTTGGGTTGCATTTTTAACTAAAGAGACTATGGATGATCCTAAGGCTAGACCAGCTGAGAACCACTGCTCTCAACAACTTTCTTAAAGCAACTAAAATATATATTTTCTAATGGAATGGGCATGTAGAACACTTTTCTGTGAATTTTGTCCAACCTGTAGAACTGAAAATAAAAGAAAAGCCAGAGTCTTATGCTGTTCTTACTGACTTACCTGTATTAATTTGCTGACTTAGACGCTGACATGATTTCAGGAAAAGGGCAAATGAGACAATTTTGATTAATCATGTAAGGCTAGGTAACAATGTGCATATTCATGGTAATTCTTGGTTGATTTTAGAGCATTTTGGAGGCACCCCAGGGTGACACACTTCCTGGAGGAAGGCTTGATTAGATACTTTATCTTCACTGTCATGAATGGATGGATGGATAGATGGCTGGCTGGATGGATGGATGGTAGATGGATGGTGAATAGATGGATGAAGGATGGATAGATGGATGGATGATGATGGATAGATGTAAAGATGGATGGCTGGATGGATGATGAAAAGTTGGTTAGATGGATGATGGATGGATAATGATGGAAAGATGTAAAGATGGATCGATGGATGGATGATGGATGAATGGATGGATAGATAGATGTAAAGATCAATGGACAGATGGAAGGATGAATAGATGGTTGGATGGATGATGAAAAGTTGGATAAATGGATGAATAAATGGATGGATGATGAAAAGTTGGATAGATGGATGGATGAGTTGATGAATACATGGTTGGATGCCTTAAAACTAAAAGCATTTTGACTGATTAAAGAGAGTTTTTATGAATTTGTCTCAGTTTCTGCGCCTTGAAATTTGGCTCATTGATCACATTGTGATCTCAAGCTGTTCAGTTTCAAAGGAAGGGACCACAAGAGCTCATTCAGTTCATATAGTTATGCTGAGGTTTTGTTGTCTTCTCTCTTCTTTCCTCACTTTGTGTGAAATATTTTAAATGGACAGTTTTTAAATATTTAAACTCCACCTTGTTTGGCTTAAAGCTGGTAAGTTAACCTGGGAGGTTTTAAGGGTAAAATATCTTTATATGTACTTTATATATTTATATTCAGAGGTAAAACACTTAAAACACACATTGTCTTAATCTTTTAACAGAGAATGGTTTTGGGGCGCAGAAGGCCTGGTAAATCGGTCATGGCCCATGAACTGTAAATGTTCAGTCAGACTTGTGGCTCCTTTCTCTCTCCCCTGTCCTACTATATCCACTGTCCTATCTGTAAAGAGGCTTTCAAAATGTAAATGATCAAGTACAAGAACCTCAAGCTGTAGTTTTTATGGTAAATAATACAAACATTTCTGTTTTTTGTAATAACACAGCTCTCCTCTTTTGTCTGCAGTTACACCCTGCGTGTGGTGGGCAATGGCATCAAGGCTCAGAGCGACAACCCCGAGGTGAAAGTGAAGGGAGCAGACCCTGTGATCAATCAGATCATCGACAAACTGAAACACATCAATCAGGTGAGCCTGTCTTTTCACTCCAGCATTTTATTCTATTTCTTCCCTCCTCCTTCTCTTTCGCCATACAGTTTAAGTCTTTATTCATCCCTCGTTTTATCAGGCGTTTGGTAAGCCTCTCCTCAGGCGATCTGCTAATTCTCTTTGCGTCTTTGTTTTATGGAACATTAAGTCTCTGTCGTTAGCTTTGGGCTTGTTCATCAAGGTACACAGGCAGGACCAAATTACCTTGAAATGAAACACCCGCTTACAATGCCCTGTACTTCTCCTCTGAATAATTCTTTACAGAAAAACATTTATATCCTCTTTCATATTACCAGTAAGCACCTGCTAATAGAAAACAGCTATTAGAAAGGTCTCATGCAAAACCGTCTCCAGGCAATGAAACAAATCAATCCTAACCCATTTAGAAACCTATTTGATTTTGTTTGTGTCTTCATATGTATACAATTATTATCTCACTTTTTGTCTAAATCAATGCAGCTTTTCTATCACCATCCTGCTTTTATGCGTGTTTGTATAGCTGCAGCTCCTTTCGCAGCTGTTTATCTCTCATGTTGATGAGATTAGGCCGGTTTACGGGAGCACTTCCACTCCTGTAGCTTCAATAACACCTGCCGGTTGTTGCTCTGCAGCAGTAGCGGATTCACGTCTGCTGCTTTGCTTTCCCAAGTGGCGGGCTGAAGGCCAGGTCATCTCTGTTGACCTGGTGCTGGCACCCCCCTCCCTGACTAATTCACACCATCTGTGGGATGTCAGGACACATAAATCTATATCATAACCATCTGAAAGCACCTGATCCTGATGACATTCACTGTGCTTTTCTTAGTGTGCCGTTGCTTCTTAAGTCTGCTTTCTTGTGGTTCTGCATTTTTTAACCCCAAGCATGATCGTTTAGAGAGGTTAAATTCTCAGAAATTATTAATCTGCTGCACAAGATTTACTGTAACTTCCATGGAACAGACCATGATTGTCAGCTCAGCCCAGATTATACGATCATCTTTAATCTGCTGGGAGCGTGACCTTCAGTGAGGGATGTTTCTCTTTTTTTGCACTTGTTAACTCTTTTGTCCATATTTATTTTCCATCCATCTCTTTCAACCTATTTTCCTCTTGTGTTCAATATTTATAGTTGACATATATTTTTCCATCTGTATGAGTAGCTTGCAACCTGTTCATCTCTTTCAGTCGTTAAAGTCTCCATCATTAATCACTGATCCTCTCATTTTCCCAACTACAGTCATTAGTTTTGTGTTTGCCCATTTGTGCTCAAATTATTACCAATATTTTTCTGCGCACAGTTGTGTTAACTTGGTCCTTTATTAACATTTTTTGCAATTATTTTCTCCATTTTGTGCTCTCATGCCTATAATATCTTATTTGAAAGAGAATTACTGGTGCCTTGTTTCTACCAACATAATGATAAAAGGTGAGTTAGAGTACAAACAACATGTTTGTAACATGAAATTAAATATCTATTGTTTCAAAAGAGCTTTCCTTATTAGGAAACAATTGTATAACACAGAGTATGTGACAAAAGTCATTTTTTCATCAGATGGATGACCTGTAGCTTATTATTTGTAGCTGTCAAACCTTACATGTGAATGAATTTGAAGAACATTTGAAATGTATTTTCAAAAAGGACTAATAATGTGTATTTGGGTATAAAAAGGTGAATTCAGTTTGAAATTCCTCATTCCTGTTCAAACTGGTAAAACGTGGAGAGCTCACTGAAAATGAAAGAGCCCACATTCAAGCACTTCATGATGCTGGATGGTCTCTGAGACAAATATGACAGGTGGTCTAATAAATTTGTTAAGCACTGTATATTTAATTTTTGATGTTTTAATGCAGATTTCTTATAGACGACTCCAGTGGCGTATTTGTAGTGCCACCATCTTGTATTGGCTGCCATAACTGAGAAAAACAACTCAGCTGCCTGGAACAGGGGTAAGAACTGGTCGGAGCAACAATCCCGGTTTGCCCAAAGGATGCAAGCTTTGCCCCTTTCTGAAAACATTCCATCAGAATGAACAGGGGTGAATCAGAATTTTGGGGTCTTTAGTGATTTTAAAGCAGCTTAACAGTTTGTAAGGGGCCCAAATCCAACACCGTATGCAGAGGATCTAATAGTATTTCGATTTTACATGTAAGCATCCTTTAAAGCAGCTGTTCTCAGCCTTAAAAAAGACAATAATTGATCAAATAATAATGAATTTAAAGCCCATCATTGCAGAAGGACATGGATATTTGACTTTATTCTGTTTCCTGTAAATGTGTAAATGATGGAGATCTCAAAAAAGTAACATATTATCATGGGAAAAGCAGCTCTGTTCACCCAAGATGACATAAACAAGCTGATATCTTGAGGAAAAAAATACTGATTTTTCTGGAAAAAAGAGAAAAATATAATACTAAGATGTACACCCACTTAAGGATTCTTGCTAGATTCTTCAGCTAGTTCAGGCTGCTGCAGCTCAGCTTTACCAGTTTTAACAGACATCACTTTGCCCCAGTTTTAACTTCCGTACATTTGCCCCCTGTAAGTTTTGGAATTGATTTTGAGATTTTACTTTTGACTTTTAAAGCACATATGGGTCTAGCTCTAAGCTGGTAGAACTATTGATCCTCTACTCATCCTTGGCTATGGGCCTTCTGCGTGTACTAAAGGGAGTTGGGCCTTTGCCATCAGGGCCTTTAACTCTGAACGGCATGCAGAGGAGATAAGGCGAGCAGAATCAGTCACTTCCCTTAGACCACTTCTTAAGTCTTACTTTCACATCCTTTGAATGGATATGCAGTATTTTAGTTACTTTTCCACTATGTTTACCACTTTCATCTTACTTTTGTGACTGGACAGACTGTGAGCTACAAACTGCTCTCTGTTGTTTGTCAAAATGAGGTTGGTAAAAGTGGTGAAAAAAAGACAAAAAAATCCCCTGGACACCAAAAAATGTGATCCTTAATACTTAAGTTTAAAACACCTGACCTGGATCTGCTGTCTCTTCGAATATGATGTTTTCATGATGTTTCTGACACATTAGAGATTTGTAAGCATGTGTTATAATCTGAACCATGAAGGTAAACGGTTATCATCAATACTGAGTTTAATGTATGTGTCATTGTAACTGATGGTATGAATTTTCTCTCTTTCAAAGCTTTTTACTCTTTCCTGTGGCTTCTATATCACATTTACACATCCAAACTGAAGCTTGTACATCCTCACATGAACTTAGCTGTATCCAGATCTAGACCTTGTGTGAACTTGTGTTTTCTTGGTGATGAAAAGTGACACTTAGGTGCAATGCTTGATGTAAAGATCATTATGTGTTAACCCGTGTGAAGCAAACCTCTGGTGTGTGGAGAAAATGAGTCTGACACGCAGCAAAGAGAGTAGGAGGAAAGGAAACGCTCTCAGTGTGACATTTGATTTTAACTCTCACAGCTTGTGTTAAGAAAAGAGGTTTATTATACTGGTAATAGAATAATACAGGTGCATTTTTCCAGTGCTGGAATATTCTGTTTTAGCACCTTCTTTGTAGTCTTTTTCCCTATTGAACATTTTATAGATGTGACATTTCTTGTAAGTGAATATTATTTTTCAATGAGTTTAGTTATTGCTTTGTTCATTCCTTTTCAGATACATGATAGAAATATAAACACAAAAACTGCTTCTTACTGGGAGTGAAATGTGATAGAGCTGTCATTCATTTCTTTAATGAAAAAAATGTTAGAATTACAGAGTGGAACAAATAAAAATGAAAAAAAACAAAACAAAACAAAACAAAACAAAAAAAACAGGCCCAGGATGCTTGCACTTATAGTGTCCACATTTAATAATTTTTCTGTCTTATTATGTGAAACTAGAATCAATTTCTTGCACCATTGAAATACTTTTTTCTCTTTATAGTAGAAGCATATGTATCATTGTATGTAATGTGTCATTCCTGTACAAAGAGTCAACATCATTGTTGGGTAAGCATACCTGGCTAATAGTGGATCTGTTGTTATGTGTCCGTGTAAACGCAAACAGCTATGAAACAGTAGTGATGAGAAGTAGAAAGACTAAAAAAAAGAAACTCTAGCACAGCAGAGACGTAGGCATAATGGCGGTTGGCAAAGAGAAACACAGTATAGGAGACAGGAAGTGACGCAATACACTCACTGTACGTCAACATGTCAGCCATATCGGTGGATGGGGACCTGAGGGGGACCAACGGTGAAGCATAAAAACTGCAATTTTGGAGTTTTGTACAAAATCTATACATTTTCATAATGCTGTCATGCTTCCAGTTTCAACCCAGTATACCCAAGAAGTCCTCTGAGAGGTATGAATGACAATTGGAAACAAAAGGGAAGGTTTGCAAGTCCAGACAGACAGACAGACAGACAGACAGACAGACAGATAGCTCCCGGATTATAGTAGTAAGAAGTATTATGTGAAAGGAAAAGAGTGGTTTCCTAATGGGTGAATACACCTGATAGAGTGCAGGTTTTTTGTTTTTATCAGTCCTCAGTTTAAACAAAAAAAATCAAAAAGCTACTTGTCTTTTTTGTTATAGTTTTAATTGAGAGCCCCATGGTGGCAGAAATGTTTTAGATTTAGCAACACCTCTTCTCCTTTTACCTTATTCATTGAGGCTGAATGCAGCCAGTTTGAAATGTAGTAAAAGTTTGATAGTTGCCTTCAGTTGTGCTCAGAAGGCCGGTTTTATAGAAAAGGAGAGCACTTCAGAGTTCGATTTTTGCAGTTTAAACCTGCCCATGTTGAAACCAACATTTGCCCTTTTCTACAAGTGCTGTTTGCCAAATCCTCGTGGTTGTGCCAGCTCTGCCTCCAGCACACTCTGATAAAATGAAAATACAGATACTTTTCCTGTTTTTCTGGTGAATAAAAAACCTTGTCTGGTTTGTAAGTCGTCATAATGATAATCAAGCAAATCTTGTGTTTAATGAGCTGCTCTTCGCTGTAAAATATTCCAAGGTTTTGTTTGGGTTTTATGGGAATTTGAGATGCAAATAAGCAGAAATTAATTGTAGCAACATCTTGAGTACACTCAAGCCAAATTACACTCCATCAGTGGGTCAAACTGATCCTCAAAGGGAAGTGTTTTGTTTTGCTATTTGTACATCTCAAATTAGTTACATAATGCACTCATTTACACAATCATTTATCTCAGTGTGTTTTCTCCCTATGGCTCCTGCGGATTAGAGGAAGAAGTACTCAAAAGCCTCAGAGATTTGTCCTGAAATCACCTAGCTTTAGGAATAATAATAAAGTGCTGGTGGTTTTATTTGAAGTATAATGGATTGCACTATTATAATAACAGAAAAAAATGGCACTTGTTTAATGAACATAAATAAACATAAATGAAGGTGAAATCTTACAAGTGTGTCGAGCAGCAGAGCTTCATATTCTACATCTGTTACTATTCATTTAACAGCTTGTGTGTTCACAGTCCTTGAGTCTACTTTGCATTATCATCTCATTGGGACTTGATTTGCAAGTGGTTCTGATTTGCAAATAGTTCTGATTGGCATCTCATTAGCTGCTGAAGTGCAACATGAGTGTCATCCTGTGTATACGGCCTGGATTGTCAACATAAATCTTCAACTCTCACATCCTCTGCTGTTTCCCCTCTTTGAAAGCTGTTGATCATGCAAATGGTAAAGCTGAGCAGAATACACAACAGGGAGTCCTTGGAAGAGATAATCATGTTAGTTAAATGACAGTGTGGAGGCTGTAGGAGGTAAAGTAGGCCTACAGGATATGTGGGTTAGAGCAGTGACCAAAAACTCGACACAGCAAATTATCTCTGTTTGTTATGACAACATCAAAACCATTTTCTTGGCAATCGCTTCCATACATTTAATGGACTGAAAAAATCATTTTATTCCACTTAAACTCCTTTAATCACATTAATCTCCATGCTTGTGGATGTAGCAGTTTGGCTCATAGGCTGACCCCTTGACCCTAATGCCCGTTTCAGACTGGCTGTGTGTTTTGCCGCAGGTATCGGCTTTCACTCTAGGCGCATGTCGGCCGCTTCTTTCTGCTGTCAAATCCATACCATTTTGCATAAGTTTGACCTCATTAAACCCCCTGCAAGTGACTTTATTCAGTGTATAGTGGCAGTGTGTCTGGAACCGTTCAAAATAAAACCATTCTGTACCAATGAAGTTTCTCCAAAGAAATGCTAATCTGGGTTTTTACTTTGAAAAGCACAAACCAGAGTGCACTCATACTGTGCTTATCTTTCCTCTGACATATTCCATCAGTGTGTAAAGAGAAAGCGTCACTAATAGTTGAAGTTTAGAGAAAAATTTCATTGAGCAGTGGACCGGCATATGTGCCACAATAAGGTAAAAACAGCTCTTGATTTATCATTTATCTGGCCATCTTGGTCCATAACCAAGAACAGTGTCAGAAAAAAATGGATGAGAGTTCAGTTCTCTAAATTCTCCATGTCTGAGCTGAACGTATCAGGTGCCTGAGACATGGTGCACACGCACGGTCTGAAAGCCCTGACTTGTTAAAAAGCAAACAAACTGAAAATCCAGCAGTGCAAGATGCACATCTCACCTGCCCAGTTTCAAATTGGCTTTAAGCTGAAACCAAAAGAGAGAGCAACAGTGGTCTAATAGCTGGAAGTACATCTCAGGTATCTTAAGTTGCATTCATGCATTTTTGACTAGCATCCTAGTCCCTCCCACCAGAGATATAGGAGACCTATAATAATCACAAATATGGAATAACTATATTAATTATAATGATGAGGCGCACAATAAAAATAAGAACTGATTTATGCCATTTATGTTTAATAAAACTGTTATACTGTTGTTAAATTGACTAAAATACCATATATTTCACTATTTATATTGTTTATTTTTCTTTATAATTCCATTAGACAATGTGAAATTCATTGAAAATGTTAAATCACTAAAATAATTTAAGCAGAAATAAGGCGCACAGTAAAAATAAAAAAACTGAAATGAACCACATAAGTATAATAAAACACACTGGTCATGGTGCTGTTCGGTGCATGTCTTCCCTCTCTCCCCCATATTTCCTGTCTCTCTTCAGCTATCCTATCTAAATAAAGACAAAAAGCCCAAAAAATAATACTGAAAAAAAAAAAAAACATCAGAATGTCAGTAAATGAGAATAAATAACAAATTAACTTTGCCTATCCAGCACACTGCACCAAACACTGACATCAGAGGGGAATTTGAAATCAAGTTTCCTGGTATTACTAATCCTGTTCATTATGGCAACCTCATAACAATAAGCCTCCACAATTTTGAAGGTTTTTCCCCGAAAACATTTTGAGCTTTAGGAAAAGTTTTAGTTTAAAAGGCCAGTCGAGATACTGCGACTCTAACAGCACAGAGTGTGAGTTAATTTACCTTCAGTGACTGAAGTGACTTAATCAGTAGGCTTAAAATAACATGAGTTATTGTCATGATAGAATTGAAAATATGAATAAGTTGATGTCTATACAAAGATAGGCTGAGTCATGAATTATTCCGAGCAAAGACAAGACTTGGCTGTAACAGAATGATCCTTATTTCATGAAAGTAGAGCTTCAGTTAAAAATTTAAAAAGGTCATGATTTCATCATTATGTTAATGAAAATGACTATTCCTCCTCAGAGCTATGTGCCAGTTTCTCATCAAAACACACACATTGTTGTGTTACTGAGCTGACCTTGAAAACATTACAATATAACCGTTAGCTCGTTAAGTCTGCTAATTAACTTTCATTCTGCTGTTTCAATGCAGATTTCAACATTGGATTTGTATTTTTAAGGGGATTTTTTCCAGTTTGGGAGCACCTTTTATGGCCTTCTGCAGATAAGTAGCAGCTAAAGCCAGAGAGTGCATACTACTCCCACAGTCAGAGTTTCTTTTTTTGCCCTCAAGCCATGAGTCAAAGGTACCACATTTTGGTTTAATTTGATTCATAATACTGATGTGCTTTGAGCTCATGAATTGCTACTTAGGCCTACTTGCTTGTCTGTATCTCTGCACTCCAACAGACAGTGACAGTGAGGGTGCAGGTGAGAGATCAGAGGAGAGGAATATGACGCCTCCTCACCCCTGAAATGTTTCTTTACATACCCAGTTGACCTGTGGATGTTTGTTTCCCCATTGCACTTGGTAAGCAAACCTATGTTGCATGCTTTCTGGACAGTAGTTATTGTGATATTATAGAGCTGTTTTAATGATAATTTAAATTAAACGGTAAGGTATCCATTGGGGAATTTTATCATTAAATACAGAAGCTATGGGGTGCGGGTGGCCCAGTAGTTTAAGGCTGGCCACATATACGCAGTTGGCCCAGGTTCAAATCCAGCTTGTAGCCCTTTCCCACATGGCTCTCCGCAGCTCTCTGTTTCCAATTCTATCCGTTGTCCTCCTCTGTCATTAAAGGCATGAAAAGCCCAAAATAAATCTCATTAGATTTCAAAAGAAGCCAGTGTTAAATAAGAGTCCTTTTTAAATGAACGTGTTGTGGTAAATACTGGACATAGGAAGGAAGAATAGTGTTTGTGTGTTTGGGTGTGTGTGTGTGGTGTTAATGGCAGCACAGTTTATGACCAGCAAAAACATCAATTACATATACCAGTGCACACAGTCATTCAGTTGCACACATGAGTGATTGTGTGCACATCTGGCTGAACCCCACACAGTATATTACGTCTATAAATCACTTTAGTATTGGTGCACCTCATTAATATGGTGAAACTTACCTTAAAGTACGTGTGCATGCGTGCATGAATGGCAGGCTGCCTGTTTGAACGGCTGCAGAGTAAAAAGGGGGGAAGTGTACTATGAAATTTGGATGAAGGCGAAAGGTGAAACTCTATTACTTTAAAGACACCCCTGTCGGGGCATTTTATGAGGATAAGAATGATGTGTCCATACAAATGTTGATTTTCATGTTTTTCATCTA
Source organism: Cheilinus undulatus (assembly GCF_018320785.1). Classification (NCBI taxonomy): domain Eukaryota; kingdom Metazoa; phylum Chordata; class Actinopteri; order Labriformes; family Labridae; genus Cheilinus; species Cheilinus undulatus. Next base: position 41,116,598 of record NC_054865.1, on the reverse strand, counting down.
CATATCAGAGATGTTCTCTACTATTTCCATTTATTTGCCGCTGACCTTGCTGCTGAAGTGCAGAGTGTGTTCCCAGTTTCTCTACAGCCAAATGGAAATGTATCATTGCTATTCTGCAGCCAAGCCCGCAGGAATACATAAAAACAGAAATGCAGCTATTGACAAATTCATCATGCAATCTGAGCAGTACAAACTCCAGATTTCATCATCTTGCTCATCAGCAGCTCTTTCCTATGAATTATTTGTTGGCTCCTCTACTCCTCAGCCCTGTCCTCTCCTCTTGATGTGGTTAAACCCATCAAGAATCGCTAAGCAGGCCCTGTCCCTGTCTCTCAATCAAAATCAGGAGCAAGCAGCTCCACACCCGGTCTGCCCGCTGAATTATTTACCAGCCATTGATGTGGTGGTTGACCAGCAGTTTTTCTAGTGAATTATTCATGTCCCCTCCCCTCCTCGTCCAAAGGATTAACACTTAGAATATATTCAGATTTTGTTTGTTGTGCTCTTAAATGTGCATACCACATCATAAGGTTTGACTGATAGAGAAATGTGGCTAAGAAGCAAAGACAACCTTGCAGTCTTCAACCATCATCCTCTTCTCTAGAGATACTTTAACATGCACCACTCTGGGTATGACTTACTGTGTGTGATAAATTCATGTTGGTATCCAGCGAAGAATCTGTGAAGTCAGATACATCCAGACTGTGTAAGCAAGTTTTAATTGAAAACAAACCTTCAACCTTCAGTATAGTAATCTGTTTCTAACATACACTCACCGTGACTCAGTATACCCCTGTGGTAAACAATGTAAATTGAAAAAAAAACATTCAAAGACAAATCCAGCTTAGCTGCATACCTGTAGATAACAACTTTATCTCAAATGATTGCATGTGTTTAGCCATGATTAGAATCCAGCTTGAGCTACCAAACATAATCCCCTTTGTGCAATTGGTCATTAGATACGTCACTCAAGATGGGGAAAAAGCTCTTGCACTGTTACGCTGTTGATTTCTTTTGTTCCCTGTCTCTGTTTATCTGGACTTTAACAGCGAAAGTAAGGCCAAATTATAGTTTAGCTGAGATTACTGAACATCCCTGGTTAAGTTTGGGCTTCATGATTCAGTGATAAGGCTGGCATTACACCACATCTCTTAATACTTTCTGGATTTTTGACCTTGTTGGTAACTCAACCAAACACACTGGTGAATCCTCAGGACATAAATCCTTAAACAAAAGGTATGAATACATAAAAATAGTTGGCTCTTTACCAAAAGTGACTCAAACAGTTGAAAATAGTGGATTTATTGAGGATGTTTCCGCTGAAGATGAATACACTTCCAATGCTGTAGTACAGTATTTACAGACAATGTTGAGGCATTTTAAAGAGAAACACAGTTCTCAAGTACTTGATATGTCCAGGCCTAGTGCAAGCAATTGGGCTGTGACAGGCCTGAACAAAACGAGTCCAGGGAGAGGTACAGTGCACTCAGAAAGTATTCAGACCCCCTTCACTTTTTCTTTGCAGCATGATAAAATGAATTATTACAATCTTCACTCAGTGACCCCAGTGACAAAGTGATAATAGAATTTTAGAATTTATGGCAAGTTTATTTAAAATAAAAAAGTGAAATATCACATTGCCATAAGTATTCAGACCGTTTACAAAAACCCTTGAAAATTAGCTCAGGTGCCTCCCATTTCTCTTGATCTATGCTGGGATGTTTCTACACCTTGATCAGAACCTTCAGCCTAGCAGAATTTTTTCAGCAACCTTCTTTGCCTTGCAGCAATCCTGTCTCTGAGCTCTGCAGGCAGTTCCTTTGACTTCATTGCTTGATTTTTGCTCTGATATGTATTGTCAGCTGTGAGGCCTTCTATAGAGGTGTGCGCCTTTCTTTCCAAATCATGTCCAATCAAATTAATTAACCCCAGGTGTACTCTGATCAAGATGTAGAAACATCTCAGCAAAGATCTAGAGAAATGGGAGGCACTTGAGCTAAATTTCAACGTTTTTTGTAAATAGTCTAAACACACTGCCAATGTGATATTTCACTTTTTTTTAACAATAAATTCGCATTTTTTAAATTCTGTTTTCATCTTATCATAATGCATACTGAGTGAAGATTAATACCAATGAAAATGATTTTTTTTTTTGCAAAACTGAAAAAGCAAAGTGGGTCTGAATATTTCTGAAAGATCTGTAAGTACAAGGCATAAAACCTCACAACAATATGTCAATGCAAACACGGTTTTGCAATACGATTGTACCTAAATTGTCAACAATATTATAGTCTGCATGAGTCAACATGCTGGCCATTTGCAGCTGCATTTACAGTATAAACAATGCTCCCAAAAATAACTAAAATAACGTAATACAAACGTATGTACAGCCCTTGTTAGTTATCGAATGTGAACACTTGAAAGGAAAATTTCCTCACTATACAACAACACAAACCCACCCAGTGCATGCAACCACCCACCGACTCTTAGGCACATGACAACAGGTGAAAAGCTAATCTTTGAGAAGTTTACACAGTCCTTTACATGTTACAAGTTTACATGTCCTCTCACAGCATAATTTTAGCTCATTTTAGTATCCTCCCACCTCGATACGACCCGTGTCTGTGCTCTGCCTCTATTTTCCAACCAATGACACAGTCACACTAATGGACACACTCACTGTTTTGTTCATCTCTGATGCCATTTTAATATTTGAGATTTGCTGTAGCTTCTTGCACAAAAAGGTAGCTCCCATTTCCTTTTCTAATCCTAAGTTCTATTGAGATCTTGAAGATGTTTCTCAGAATCTTTTTTGATTCTAAGACAGCTTTTATTCACCTACTGACTTTTAACAGTTTTTCCTCTCTGAGGCACTGGCAGTTTTAAAAAAGCATCAACTTTGCACTGGTTTTGAAAAAAAAACAACAACTTAATTGACACTCAACCCTGATGCTGCTAACTTCTGAACATGATAATGGGCTTGACAGCATCATCTGCGTCAGCGATGCTTGTGTTAGCACCTGCCACTAATTCTTCAAAAGCACAGGTGGATCCATCAGGTTTCATACTTACATTCCTTGGATCAATAAATCTTAAAAAGTATCTCTTTGTCTCAGTCCTTTCTCCTTGATTATTGCCATTCTTCTACCCTAATCTAGATGATGTTGTTTTGGACATGCTGCTGTGCCAGCATATCCTTACACTGTATACAAACTAAGTTTGTGTTGAGCTGTCAATGGCTTGTGAGAGTTGGGGGCAGGAGGTGGATGATGCTGCAAGTACAGGTTGATTGACATATTGTCAGCTTTTGATTGTGTCTACAGGGTGCACAGTGTACCCAGTAGGCAGAGTTGCAAAGGTACGCCATATATTTTATCATGCATATTCACTGCCTCTGACATAGTCCTGCTCAAGGCAACAGCTTGCTTTACCCATATGTATGCACCAGCAGTGGTTATGCCTTAACATCAAGAAGTCCAGAGCTGTTCTCATGTGTGTGTTTGTGATTAAGAAAACCCTTCATTTACTTACATTCTACCACTTAATTTTAAAAAGATGTCTCTTATTTGAAAGACTTTGCAATGTTGACATCACAGGTTACTGCAGGGCAGCTATTCTCTAAAATCCCCAAACCAGAAACCTTGTTACAAACCACAAGCTCAGGCAAGCCCGCTTTTCTTATTCACTGACCATGAGCTCTTTCATCAGATGGGGGACAATGATTTACAGTGCAAAGCACACCTATTGAGTGAACTATTCAGCACCACTGATGCCGTGAATGCAGAGCTTTATAAAAGAGACAGAGCTTCTTCTTGTATGACAGCTAACCATTAGCATACTGACAGGTTCTGTCAAAAAAACCCTGGAGCTTTACAGCCTCCGATTCTGCCTATGACTCAGAGATTAGCTATAGTCAGGATACATGGATTGATTAACACATTCAGACAAGTCAGGTTTAAATACAGATGTATGATTCTTTGCTGTGCTTTGATAGTAATGTAAGTGATGATTGAATGGGACAGAACACTGTTTAACATCTATGAGAGAACTGCAAACAGCTTCAAGACTATACTTCTTATTGTACCCACATTACTTCTACATTTGAATGGTCTTACTTGGAATTTACTGGGAGTACTGTGTAGAGGAAGCATGTGAATGGAATGAGCTAAGATGCATAGCAAAGATGCAAAGTTAGGGTTGGGAGTGCAGGGACAGAGTTTCCAAAAGACACTTAAGAAGATGTCCCTCTGTTCTCTTTTGTGGAGCATGGAAATGAGGGAGTAGGGGGAGGCAGAGCCTCAGCCCAGTCAGGCGGGGATGAGTGCTAGGGTACCTCACTCTGTCTCTGTCTCCCCCAACCTCTTGCCAAACTCACTCTCTTTCTGTTTTCTCTTGTGTTCTTTGCAGTTTCGTGTGTGAGGTCGGTGCCAAGAAGTTTTCTTTTTTTGGTTCCAATTATGAGTCATTCCAGGTAGTATCGGCATTGTCACTACCTGGAGCTTGCATATTTGGAGCCTGGGCCTGCTGAAGGTGTCAGTGCTGTTTGGGCTTTGATGACCATGTGGTAGGGTAGGTATAATGAGTGTCTCTGTGATGGCATGGAGGGCAGTGAGAGCTAGCATGGAGGGGAGTGGCTCTAGGACACTGGAGATCACTGTTCAGCCCTCTCGAGGTGTTGTGGGACTAATGAAATGAAACACTGGTGAAGGATAGTTCACATTTCACAACCCTGGCAAAATGGCTGGCTCATTGCTGCCGCAGATTGGTCCGGTCCATTCTCGGACCTGTCAGTCGTTTCAGCTTTAGATGGATCCACCTGATGACAAATATTGAATCTGGCCAAAACTATTTTGAAACTTGGAAAATCTGAAATAAACCTCCTCAAATGTGTTTTATGATACTACCTCTTCATTGTTTGTTCTATCACAGCTCACAAGAAATTAGAATACAGCCAACATTATCCTTCAAATGTTATAATTGCCAGGCCCAAGGGAGGTTAATTTAAATGGCTGTATTAATCTGAAGGTCACATTATGTTCTAATTTCTCCGTCCTCCCACTAAGTGACCTGCTCTGTCTTTGCTGTCGCTGCTCTCGGCTCGCATAAACAGCCTGACAGAGCTGCTGCTGTTGCGGTGAGGGAGATGGGAAATGACAGAGAGCGTCTTGGGAGCAGACTCACATCCTGACACTTTTCTCCTCTGACTGGCAAATATGATCATCGTGAGATCTCTCCTCCACCCTCTATTAACATACAGAGGGGCGTGTTCAAAGAGAAAACGTAGCTCCATTTGTCTGCTGGATTGCTGAAGGTGTGATTCATTTTGCCACATAACACCCTGCACCTTTTAAGAAAAATACCGTGTGCATAATCTACACTGTGCATTTTAATTGACTGTAAGTGTAAGCTATTTGTCGCTCACAGCCAATTTAAATTCTTTGCAGCCTTTTTAGGACTACTCCTACCTCTGACAGTGGTGGATAAAACAGACTATAATGGCAGTGTAGGCAGGATAAATATAGTAATAATGCACTCACATTTACAAGATACAGAGTAACATAGCAATTGCCTTGTTCCATTACTGTAGAGGCAGCTAAAGTACATAACTTAATGGCTTTAGGACATGAAATTGAGTTGGCATGAGTTAGAAATTTTAAGAAGTGAAAATCAGCCCAGATTCTCAGCTCTATTACTGAATTGCAGAAATAGGAAGAAGGCATTGGTTATTACATCTTAAAAGGTTAAACAACAGTACTCAAGCTAGAATAAATGATGTCCAGTGTAATTATTCTAATAAACATGCATAATTGTTGCCCCTGGTATTGAAGGAAGACAAAAGAAAGTATGATTAATTGGTACCTTCTAAATAAGACAATAAACAAAGAAGTTTACACATTGAATCCACAGTTTCAGTGTCTGTTTGTGTGTATATCTGTGTGTGTGTGTGGGTGCTATTCATTATTCTGACTACCTGTGGGAAGAAACTGTCTCGGAGACGGCTGGTACGTGATTTAATGCTCCCCTAGCTTTTTCCAGATGGCAGGAGAGAGAATAGTGTGTGGGCTGGATGACTGCTGTCCTTGATGATGCTCTGGGCTTTCCTTACGCAGCGGCTAATGAAGATATCACAGAGCCGGAGGAGGTCGGTGCCAGTTTATTTTTGATGCTAGCTTTGCCATGTTTTGCTGCAGCTTCCTGCACAGTCAAAACTGCCAACACAAATGCTGTGATGCAGCCTGTCTGGATCTATACGCTTCCTATGATGCAGTGATGAAAGTTAAGGTGAGCCTGGGCTCCCACAGCAAATCTTTAGAGACGCCTCACAAACTGCTGTCTTTGTTGTGGTTTCCTGAGGAAGCAGCTGGTGTTATGGAGAAGTGTGTGATGTTTACAGGGTTGAGTTCAGAAATGTATAAAACATATCAGGCAGCCAGGGCTGTTTAAGGTGGAGGTGACCACAAAAAGGAAAGGCAATAATGCATACAATTGGTAAAAAAAGGTCTATCTGCAAAATAGAGCCCATCAGTCTAAAGAAGCAATAGGCAATGTTAGGACTGAAACAGACTCGGTTCTGCATGTTTCAAAATGAAAATCAATAATGTTTTAGCTTACCTATATATTTCTATCAAGCCTTATGGGTTCTCTCTGACATTTTATTGCATCACTGGTGCAAAAACCTTCAAACCAAACATCAGTTCTTGCAAGTGGGGAACATGCTGAAATCACAGCAGCACTGTGCATCTAATTCAACCTAAATGCAGCAAACTACCTGGAAAAAAACAACAATGTAGGTTTTTGCATTCATGACACTGACTTAAGCTGCTGCAGGACAGTTATCCTCCCCATATGCTCAGATCAGCCATAAAAAGTGCAGCAAAACTTTGTAGAAAGTACATGCTGAATTGAGTTTGAATCAAATGTTTCACAACTCTTTCTTTCTCCCTCCTGCCTTTCTTTGTACTAGTAAAATGTTTTTGCAGTTATGCTCTAATTTAGAGTTTAAAAAGGGGGTACAAGAAAGGGTGAATATTACAGTTCAGAGATGCACAAAATGAGCTTTTCCTCCATTCTCTGCTAAATTGTTTTCAGCAAAGTTACTGCCTACTGTCACTGCCAGAGCCCCATTAGTGCTTCTGCCATCATTGCCTTGGAACATGTCGGTGTATTCAGGTTTAAAGTTTAATTTGATGAAGCCCTCAAAATCTGGTAGAAATCAGTGCAACCACTCAACACTATGACCTTTTCTTCTGGCTGTGGGTTTTGCACTTTGGTAAGAATGCCCTGCATCGTGACTATGCCTCCAATAAGTTCAAGTCGTGTTAATTAAATTTATCACTTGTCTGACCGTGGATGTGCTGGTGGCAGATTCTCATTATTCCTCTAATTGTTCTGCACAGAACTATTTTAATTGACCAACGACTGAAGGAAATAGGAATTTGATTGCTACCTATTTTAGTCTTTCTTTTGCTTTAATCAGTACGTTCAGTTTTCTTTGAATGATTACTCCTAATTATCAGGAATTTAATGAAATAGAAGTATAATGCCTTTGAATTTTCATTAACAGATATGAGTAGTCACAGCCTATGAGGCCAGCAAATTGAAACTGAAAAAAAATCTGCTAATTAAGCACTGTAACATAGATATAAATGTCTTTCTTTAATAGTAGTTTGTGCCAATTAAAGGTTCTCAGCCCAGAACAGGTTCATTATTGTACCTGTTTGATCACTAGCTGTACAGCAGAGTTAAAGACGGAGGCATTGGACAAAAATGTGAATGTTTCTAGTCAGATTGTAGTCATTTCCCCATAATACTCCAGTCTTCTGTTGTCTATGAAAACTCTAATCATTTTATTCCACTTCTAGGAAATAAACAGTTCTTTTATTTCTGAGTCCAAGTTTTCTCCCTTGAAACTAATTTAACCAGAGTGTTGAATTAACCATTCATATTGATGCACTACTTGAAAGCACACTTGTTCCTTCCATGAGCACTGACATGTCATACAGGTGCAACAAATTAAAATATCATGAAAAAGTTATTTTTAACATTTGTATGGTTTTATAATACAGAAATGTTGACCTCCTGTAAAAACATGCTCATTATGCAGTCAGTATCTGTTTGGTGCTTCTTTTCTATGAATTACTGCATCCATGTGACATGGCATGGAGCCAATCATGGCACTGCTGGGGTGTTATGAAGCCCAAGTTGCTCTCATAGAAGCCTTCAGCCCATCTGTATTGTTGAGTCTGGTATCTCTCATCCATTTCTTAACATTTCCTCAGAGATTCTCTATGGGGTTCAGGTCAGACCAGTTGGCTGGCCAGTCAAACACAGTAACACCATGGTCAGCAAACCAGTTTCTAATCGTTTTGGCTTCACTGTGGACAGGAAACGCGCAAAACCGACTAGTCTAAAGAGGAGAAAACCCCTTAGAAAACAGCCAAATTCCTCACAGGGTCATTGTGTCAGTGGGTGTGATGTTAGCCTGATATAATCAACAGCAGGGCTATTCAATTACAAATTCAACTTGGCCAAATTTTAAATTAGGAAATGTAGCCGGGCCAGACATGTTTTGGCACCCAGCAAGCAGCTGGTAATGTAAAATTTCGAACCAATACAGATCAATTTGATGAAAAATATGCACTTTTTTATTCATAGTCTCCCTTTTAAATTTGGCATCATGACAAAAGCACGTCAAAAAGTGCATAAAAACACAACAACAGAGCTGTAATTAAACATATCCTGAGGTAGCAGAAATGTTTTTTTCACTTGAATAAAAATAAGATATATAGAATGAAAAAATAAAATGAAGTTCTGTAAATAATAACTTTGGTCACATCATACCCAGGCACATCTTAAAGTGCATAAACACTAAATTTGCACAGTTGTAGCTACAGTTAAAAGGAACATGTTTTATACTGTGTATGTTGGGGCTACTTCTGTCAACATTGCTAGCCATGCTTCAGAACAACGCAGTGCATTGTAGATGGACTGTTGCTAGGTTGGTACGGAGTGTTGCATTCATGATTTGAAATACTACGGGAATTTATGAAAACTTGCAGAACAGGTTGCCGTCTGCATCCCTGGCATGACCACAGGCTGGGCCACTTGGGGGTTGGTTCTGGGCTGCATGTGGCCCCTGGGCCGCGAATTGAATAGGCCTGCTCTACAGTGTGGCTAGCATTATAAGCTAGCGCCACCCGCCTTTGTTCCTTTTTGCAGATTAATATTGTGCTTTGACATGTGGCCTCTTTTCACATCAGGTGAGTAGTTGTACGTGAGTTCAACCCTCGACAGTCTACATACCATTTTGTTTACATTTACTACTTTAAAAAACCGTTGTACCGCGGTCTTCCTACTACACGCTAACAGCTTAGCCACTGCTGAGCATCTCATATTTACATCTGGTGAAGTGCCTGAGAGGAAGGCAGCAGCCGTTAACTGAAGCTACTGCGGCCTCTAGTGGCGGGAAGTTCATTGTTCATTACAGTTTAACAGAGCATTACAGACAGGGATTTCAAGCCCGTGTTCACAAAAAATGATTGGTAATTAGTTTAACAGACAAGTATATCCCACGCCGGCTAATTTGATAAACGATTTTAACTGTTTTACCGATTAACCGTACGCATCCTTAAAAAAATCAGTATCTCCATAAAGCTTTGCAGCAGATGGATGCATGAAGGTCTCTGAAATCTCCTGGTAGATGGCTGAATGTGTTGACTCTGGACTAGATGAAAGCACAGTGGACCAACAGCAGCAGATGACATGGCACCAGTTCAGTTTGACATAATGTTGCATGTTTTACAAGAAAACTGGTCCATGCTGAGTTATTTTACCTCATCACGCCAGAGAGTTGTGGAGAGAGTGAGTTTTTTTATGTGACAGGTACACAAGTCCGATATGAGGCAGATGAACAGACCGTGAGGTTAGAAGGAGAAAGGAGGACGAGACAGTTATATTTAGGTTGACAATACAGCATCTTACTGCATGGAGTGTTTTGAAATGTTGTATTTGATTGTTAAAAACCAAACTGTGGATCCTGGACCAACTGTGGCCCTTCAATAAATTCAACAATTTTTTTTTCTGTTTCATCAGTGAACATATTATTCCCATTCATAACAGGATACTCTTTGATGTTAAAATTACTGTAAAGGTAAAATATAAAATTCCAAAGAAATACAACAGAAGAAAAACAGAATTTGGCAAAAAATAAATTGAATTTGGCAAAAAAATGAAAAAGATTTCATAGGGCCTTACTTATGTGGCTTACCCTCAATTTGGGCATTAACGCTTGCGCATACATGAGTGATTGTATCGTGCTGAAGCATTATTCATCTATGGCACCATGCAGGAGTAGAGTGTTTGCACTAGTCAGAAAAACGTGACTTTGTCAAGTCCGAGTGCAAAGATTTCCTCAGACACTCCTTAATAATCTGAGTTTATCCATGCATAATTCAACTTTTCCATTATTGGTGGAAACAGCACTCTTTAACTTGAACTTTCTCTTCCTACTAGATTTCCTACTCGAGCCATTGTTCAATAAAATAAAAATAAAAAAGAACCAAGAATCTGATTGAAAAGAGGGCTTTAGTTCTGAGAAGTAGTTAGTTTAAATGCTTAATGCTGGTAGTTGTTTTGGTTAACTGGCACACATCATTTGTTTTGTTTTGTTATTGAAATAATTTACATTTGTTGCACACAAACATCATAGTGAAAAAATCAGATGTTTTATTGGTTTGTGTGGTCACTGGTAGCTAATACAATTTGCATCAAACAGAAGATTTTATTCAGCTGCATTAAAAGTCTTGACAGTTTATTGACATTTTGAAGCAAACTAATTTGTTCCAACCCCATTAACATTAGACTTGTTTGACCGTTACTGTCAATCAGCATGTAAGTCAAGTCTTTGAGTCTCTAGGACCAGAGGGGTAACTTCTTTGTGGTTGATTGTATTGAACAGCTCTCTTTCTAACCCACAATGAAACCAGCCTTAATGGTCTGACAGTGTTATTAGACAAACCTCTGTGAATGACATGAGGCTTTGTCCAACACTGACTGTGAGGCAGCTGCTCTGATTCACTCAAAGTGTCTGCAGGTAAGCAGCTGGCCTCAGTGGTCACCCCTGGGCAGGCCTCTGGCTGTTATTGGAGTATATGGAGAGTAAGAGCCAACCAAATAAAACCAATCTCTCCTCTGACAAACAGGCCTGCCCACAGGCTAATACAGTTCACAACACACGTAGAATGAAGTTTCCAAACACAAATATTCCTTATTAGCCTGTACTTTATTCTTTTATCTTTCTTTCTGTAGCCAATAGTTAAATACAAAAATTAAACACAAGATATAGTGCCGTGAAAAAGTATTTGCCTTCTTTCTGATTCCTTATCTTTATTGCATATTTATCACACTTAAATGTTTCGGATCATTAAACCAATTTTATATCTCACAAAGACAACCCAAGTAAATACACAATGCAGTTTCTAAATGATTTTATTTATGATGAGACCTGGAGTTAAATACACCACAGGATTTATAAACGATGCCCCGCTTAATATAAGTGATCAAGACCATAATTGCACTTCTTGTTAACCTAAAATTAAATCGTATGTTAATAAATTTAGTTGGTATTAGTTTGGCATTACATTTTTTTATAATGAGGGGTTAAATCAGGCAGGCATTGAACTGAATCACTCACCAAAGTGAGATATGATGTCTGCATTTGTGGCTGACAGACTATTACGCAGGGAAAGTATTTGCTATCATGAGAGCAACTTTGTTTAATCCCCCACAGAGATAAAAGTTTGGTTTTAAAAGGCAAAAACCTGATATTTGTTAATGCCTGAGATGCAGAAAACTGGTCAGAGGTTAAATTCTTCATCTTAAAGACATCGAAAGTAGACAAAATAAATTAATCTCCTTCAGTCTTAAAGATCATGTAGTCTGTATTTTTGGACAGCATGCTTGCAGAGCTGTGGTGATGCTGCAGTTGCGCTGGTGTGCACTGTGCCATGTGTCTTTTTATGATGTTCCTCCCTGCTCCAAAGAGGGTTCAACGTACCATATTTAACTCATTTATTGCATCGTATTACGACCTTTCCTTGCTATAATTATAGCTAGACTGTGATAAATGAGTGGAAATTTGTATTTGAAATACAAATATTGAAAATTAATATAAAAAAATATCCATCTTTTTCCCCAAACGTCTTGCGGGCCAGATGACACCTGCTGGCACAGGACCTGGCCCGCAGAACATCATCTGGGGATGTCTAGTGTAAGTCATTTAGAAGAAGAAGAAATTCTTCCTCTATGGCAAATTGTTGGTAGATTTAACCAGTGGGACGATAAGGCACATGTCAGAAAATTTGTATTCAGATCAGATTGAGATGCATGAGCATGCGTGTCTGAATCGGATTGTATTTTCCAGCGTCCATGTGTACAGAGACGTTTTAATCTCTGATCCAAATGAATTTAATCTGATTGTGAAAAAAATGCTCATGTAACTGCAGCTGGTGAAACATATGACAAGAAATGTATGGCCTTTGTGGGTAAGGAAGACAAGAAAATGGTGGGCTAAACCAGATTCTTAATGATTCAAGCTATGACTCCAGTAAAACTCATTCAGCTACCTAGCGAGCACCTATGGCGAGTGGAACTCTCGTTTAAAAGTAACGGGCTATGAGAACAAGCAGGAGAGCCTCAGTGAACCAATCTCTGACGTTAAAACCGGTCCAAAGACTGGTTTGTGCCACATTTTTACTGATCCAGGGCTCCATGGACCAATGCACCACTGACGTCAAGATCGGTTAACCGATCTATATCAGATTATCTTTACACCACTAGAATCCATGATATTGTTGGATGGATCTGCTTGATAACAAACATGTAGACATGTAACTGCTAGATTATCAACACCTTAGTCATCTTTGGGACAAAGAAATTTAAAATCACATAAGAAAGATACATAAATTAGAAATGAAAATACGGTCTATAAAAAAATATTTACCCCCTTGGTTGTTTAACCCTTTTATTGGTTATATAAATCAATCATGCTCAATATAATTGTGTTTTTTTTTTTTTAATAACAAAAAAAGGCTAACAACACAATTTAACATTAAAGTGAAAACATAGTTCTTCAAAGTAATGTCAATTAAATAAAAATATGTCACCTTAAATAATGTCTGCCCCTGTTTGTTGACTATTTAAACCTCTAAAACTTTCTCCCCCTGACGCTGACACCCGTCAGGTCAGCAGAAGTTAATATAATGAAAAAGTAGGCTTATTGATGTCCCAAAACAAGGACGCTTTTACTTTCATGCAAATTTGTTCAGAAAGGATAAAAAGTTTTGTTTGGCACTATTTTTAACCACAGATTTGTTGCTCTAGTGAGGATTTATGGAAGCAAGACAGTGTTTGTGGGATCAGCCCAGAATAATATACAGTGTCTGTGTTAATCCTAATGAAGTTACAGTGCAACAGTGTTTATACTGATGTCTTCTTGGACTACAATGCAGCCCTATGGTACAGAGATGCAAGCTTTGGCAGACACAGACAATGCTTGGCATCAGTGTGTTGTTAGTATTGTCAGCAATCACATATAAAAAGAACATTACCAGCCCAACTCTTTCAATTTTATTTGTTAAAATTGTTACATGATGATTAATTTATAGGAGGAAACTGGAAGTCCAAGACAGAGCAGAGTTCAACTTAACTCTCTTCATTAGAAGTGTCCAGAAAATAAAGAGGAGTATCTATACATTCATCTTAACCTTTCACTTCCTTGTGCACTACTGATAAGTGAATCTTAACTCTGCATAATATTGTCTCACTAGCACAGACTAATTATTGTAAGATGCCGTTTTCTTTGTAGATGAGGTTCAGAGTTGACAGCCTTTGAACTGTGAGCATACTGAGCCCTGGAGCGCTGCTCCACCTCCTGGGCTGTGAAACATATCGTTCACAACCAGAACCCACGGACCAGACTAATCTCAAGCTCAGTAGACAAATTATCACACTAGACTGATCATAAGTGTGGTTAGGTTTCCAACATAAATGTAGTAAAAATCATGCCAATTACACACATGGCTGAGACTGCCTAAACTCTTCATTCTCCATCTCCTAACCCGTCAGCATTGAGGGGCAGAGACCCCCAGACAGGCTCATTACCAGCACAGATACATATCCCAGCTTGGCCACGGCAGAAACCCTGACACTCCTGCTCCTCTGCACTGAACCACAACAGTAACTAATTAGCATAGACACTACCTTTCTGATCAACTCACAGCAGCTTCTCTTGTTTCAGTGATGCACCATGAATCTAAATGAGCCAATTAGCTTATGCATTTCCCCTGGTATCCACTTCACAAAGTCTTTGATTGAGATTCTGCAGCACAGCAATACAGCAGAAAGTTTAGCTGTGGGCCACTGCAGCCCAGAGGGGTCTTCTAGCTTCCATTATGGATACATGTGAATGTAGTTTGTAGCCAGTGTTGGAAAGTACATTTGCTAAATTCTCAATGTCAGTTTTACATTGCTCCAACACCTAGAATGCCGAAACTTTTTAGCACCACCCCTTTTCAGGACCCCCATATAGCATCGGCCTCTGATGGGGTACCCCCTCCTGCAAAATTTCCCCTTTTAATAGAAACAGAACTGTACATTACCAGCATACTTGAAAAAGATCTGGAAGGACAGTCATTGTCCAAGAATTGGTGATGATGACAAAAGCAGACGATTTTTTTGGGTATTTTCTCTTGTTGAACTGTAGTTACATCTCCTACAATCTTTGTTCAAGAGATAACTGCATGTCCAAACACCTCTCTTAGAACAATGATAAACTGTATTTTAACAAAGCTGTCTGTAGTTCAACCATTGTAGGGGAACGTCTCTTTTAATGTTTTATCTTGTGTCTTTGGTCCTCTTGGTCCTGATTCATGCTGTGGGTTTGAGGTTAAGTTTTTCTCCAGAATTTTGCCCGGGGCAGATTTTCTTCTATGGCATAACAAAGTACATCACATTATAGTTACTGTTTTACTGTCAGGTTCTTGTGTTAGTTTGGGGATTTTTGTTCTCTAAGTTAGACTTTTTTATGTTTGTTTGTTCTTCTGTGTACTTTTTCCTGGACACCAGAGCATTTTGTAAGCCTTTATTTTTAAGCTGCTGCTTTAAATGCGAGATAAATGGAGTTATTGTAATATTATTTGCTATGTCATTGCTAACCTCTGCTTCAAGGATAAGACTACTTTGGCTTACTCACAGCAACATATGCAAGGTTTTTCTCATTTCCACCCTGTTTTCCTCTGTATTTTCTCAGACTGTATTCTGTGCTGTCCTTGCCAGGAGAGGACCTTGTTCAGTGTGCCCTGATGAGAATACTGAATGTGAATATAATATACATATATTGTAGACATAGTCTGCATGCTGCAGGAGGTACAGAACTGCCTAGAGAGTGGGCACATAAAGTTAAACTTGTTGAAACCAAGTTACTCCTGTTGGAAATATGGATATTTTTGAATTAAAATATGTTTTTTTTTGGACCAGCTGCTGCAGGGGAAGTCCATTCCTAAACTGGGTTCTCTGGACCAGATTGAAACTGGAAGTGGAGACGCGGAAGGGCGTTACAGCGGCGACTGTGATGATGAGGACGGCTGTGTTGGTTCAGGTGGAGGCGAGAACAGGAGGAAAGTCTCCAGAGTCTCCAAATGTAAGTTGCATCTTTTTGTAATTTTATTGAAAGATTAACCAATTAACCCAGCATTCATTTCCCTGGCTTCAGTAGTGCTCCCAAAGGATGCAGAATGAAATGGCAATTACTTAGCATTTGAGAGGGGAAAGTGTTTTAGCACATCGGAGTGGGTTGAACTATTTTGGTCAGATGTTTGAGTGTATTTAATATGAACTGCATTTTTACCTTGCACAGTGCCTATAAAAATGATTTACCCCTTTGGATGTTTTACCCTTTTATTGATTTTATAATCATGGTAAATATAATTTGACTTTTTCGACAAACGAAATTAAAGAACAACCCTCACTGTTAAGCAGATGCACCTTTGGATGGAAGCAATCACAACACTGAGTCTGTGTGGATAGGTCTCAGTCACGCTTGTACATCTGGACACAGCAATCTTATTACATTCTTCTTTGCAAAGCTGCTCAAGCTCTGTCAGGTGTCACAGAAATTGAGCATGAGCATCCCTCTTTTAAGTCCAGCCACAAATTCCCTATTGGATTCACGTCTAGGCTTTGACTCAGCCACTCCAGAACATTGACCTTATTGTCTTTAAACCATTTCTGTGTAGCTTTCTCTGTATGTTGCTGCATTTATTTACCTACAGAGCCGTCTGCTAAGAGGCATCACCACTGCGTGATGCTGCCACCACCATGCTTCACAGTGGGGATGGTGTGTTTGTGGTGATGTGCAAAGCATCTTGTCACCATTTTGGTCTCATCAGACCAAAGACCTTTTTTCCACTTGACCATGGAGTCGCTCACATTCCTTTTGGTGAGCTCTAATCAAAATTTGCAGTGAGTTTTCTTTAACAGTGGCGCTCTCTTTGCCTAGGTAACATTTATTGTATGCATAGTCTCCCGTCTCAGCTGCCAAAGCTTCTTCCAGGCAGATTTACACATGTACCATATTCCTTCAATTTCTTGATGATGGATTAACTGAACTCCGGAGGATGTTCAGCAAATTGGGTTTCTTTTGTTTTGATCTCCTGACTTATATTTTTCAGTAACCTTTCCTCTGAGTTGCTTGGAGAGTTCTTTTGTCTTCATGGTGTAATGGTAGCCATGAAAACTGATTATCCAGTGACTTCCATGTACAGATGTCCTCATTCTACAACCACTTGAGACACATTCACTGTACTCAGGTGCTTCCCATTTCACTAATTGTGAGACTGCTAGCACCAATCGGCTGGACCTCTTTGAATTAGGTCAGTCACTTTAAAGGGGATGAACATTTATGCAGTCACTTATTTTAACTTACATATTTTATTCAGTTGGCATGACTGTAGAAATCTGTTTTACTTTGACATTAAAAGGTATTTCATATATAACTTTTTATCCAAAAAATCTCAATTATATTTACCATGATTGATTTATAAAATCAATAAATGGATCAAACATCAGGGGGCTAAATCCTTTTTATAGGCAATATATTTGTAATGATGGGAGTAGAAGTGGTTTGGCTATACCTGCCCAGTAGATGTAGATGGGTGGGTACTTGCTTTAAAGTTCATTTCATGTCAGTTCTCTTTATTCAAGGTTTAGTTCATGATCCCCGATGAAAAATGTGGTAAACATGCCTTCTGCTCTTGGATCCATAGATAAACAACACCAATAGAGACGTAAAAGCAACGAATATCCCACGGCACACTGTGCATGCTCAATGTTCAGAACTACATTTCATCATATTCTGCTTGACACCTGTTTAACATTTAATGCTGCAGGACCTGAAAAGACATGTAACCCATTTTTGATCAGTCATTCCAAGGTGCAGTTGCATAATAGCTTTAATAGGACTTGTCTCTATTTTACAGCAGCCATAATAATAGTCATTAAAGGTAATAGTTGCTATGGGGACATTATTGTAATCAAGGCCCGTTACTTTAAAATTATTGCTCCCACAAGGAGTGGTAACCCCCCTGATGAATCACAGCGGTGGATCTGTCCTCTTCATTTTGCTCCCTTTCTCACTTTTCCTCCCAGCACACGTATCACTAGCTCTCCTCTCCTCTCCTCTCCTCTCCATCAAACATGCTAACAACCTGATTAATCACCTGTCTCATTTTGCCTATGGCGACGGCGAGGAAGTGTGTGGGGGGGGGTCATCCAAACAAGCCGTTCTGTCCGTGTAAATGTTTCCTTTACTGCTCGTCAGTCTGTCTCCGGGCTTTTGGCAGCTCGAGCTCAGAGACGCTTCGTAACAATCGCTCATCTCAGGCTGTAGGGAGGCTCTGACATTTACCACCCATTACAGCAGAACCGCCCTTTCCCTGTCACAGGCCAGCTCAGCCTGTCTCCCATATTTATGACCCACTGTCAGCTCTGACCTCTGCTCAGCCCCCGCTACCTGACCCTCTCACAAATACACAGGATCCCCCACCTGAATCCGACCTCCTTGCAGTTACTGCATATATTGCTTCTAAGTTATATCTTTCAATAGATTTTTAGTTTTGATAATTTTTTGCTGGTTTTGTCATTCTTTCATTTAACAAATTATCAACCAAGGTTACAGCAGCACTCAAAACAGAATGTTACAATTCCTTTTCCTACTGAAAAAGAGTCTCTCACAATATAAAGCTGTTGGACAGCACAGAAAAACTTGCAGCAAGTTCTTATCTGTTTACACTTTCAAAAGAAAAAAAAGCTTTGAAATCACACCAAAGAAAAAGCTTCTCTTTGGCTCCCAGACTGCAGTATTGGATGGGTTTTACCTCCACATAAATAAAATAAGTGCATCTGTTTTTCTTAAACGCTGAATTGAGTCATTTTGTGTTTATCCAAGGGCGCAATTTAAATAGAAAGTAAAACATTGGAGGTTAAAGTGAAATACCTCTCCAGCCTGCAGGAGAGAATAAAGGTCACACATAAACAAGCATCCCACTGATGGCTGAATCATTCTCCAGCATCATTGTTTGTAACGGTTTTAGATGTATAATACTTACAGACACTTATGTCATAGCATAATTCCTATGAGGCTGTTAGTCATGAATGAATGCTTGGTCATTGGCAATTACACAGGAGCATTTCTGCCAATATAGCTAAGAGACAAAAATTAACAAGTCTTTGTGTGCAAAGTAGGGTTGTCATTGAAGTTCAACGCGGTGAAGGCCCTGCAGGAGAGATTTGAATTAAAACCTCTTTCCATAATTAAAGCACAGGCTGAGCAACACAGGTTTTCTTTTCCCAGTGAGCACATCAAGCATGTCTCATTGAAACCTTAAAGCTGCAGGTCCATGCTAAAGTGAAGGCAGATTTTGAAATGCCACACCAGCATAAAGAAGCCCAGTGTGTAATGGTTAGAATACTTTATTCAGTGGCACTAGTTTAACGTAGTTGGTAGAGTAGGCACCCATTTACAGAGGCTATTCAATTCAATTCAGTTAAAAAAAAAAAACGTTATTTGTCCCCAGGGGGCAATTCAAGGCACTTAGGTAAGCAGCATTACAAAAAGCAAAAAGCAGAACATATAAAGAGTAGATGGATGTCTATAAACAAAATGAACACTATTAACAGATGATTTTTAAATAATGGTCTTAGATATTGAGCAGGTAAATATATGAACCAAGCTGTACAATTCCAGAAAAGCCAAGAGTGGTTGTAGTGCAAGTAGACAAGAATTTCAACTAGAAATGAATATATAAACTGTGTTATGTGATACGATAATTACTGAGTTAAAAAAGTGGTTGTAGTGCAATAGAACATAAGTATATCAATAAAAAATATAAACAGGAGTATATGAAATGTACTGTGCAAAAAAGGTACAGTAGTGCAAATGACGAAAAAGTTACAGCTGTGACTGTTGAGTGATCGTCAGAGTGACTCTGTGGCTGTTGAGTTGTCCATATGAGTTTTTCATCTATAGTCCTTGATACACTGGTTTTGTGATTGATTCACAGCCTTGCCGTTTTCTGGTGTGGCCTCCCCTGTTCTGTCTTCTCGTATTTCCTGTCTCCTCTCCAGCTGTCCTTTTAAATTACAGGCAGAAAGTCCTGAAATAATGTTTTAAAGGAGAATACTTTGTTTAACAGCAACAAATTAAAAAAAAAATATCCAGTGACACAGTCATGTCCTGTTCAGCCTTCAATCCAGACAAACACTCCCTGTTAAAACTTGCTTTTAACATTGTTGAACAAAAGTTTTACCATTTAGAACTTAAATGTTGATAGAACAAAGCTTACACAGTTTATAATTGAATGAAAAATCAAAACCTCTTAACCCTTTTGGTACTTTTCAGTGTAGACAGATAAAATCTGTTTTAGGCTCATATAGATACTGTTACAGTGAATGAATGTCTGCCTTTAACTCCTTATATTCAACACCTCGTAAAAAGGTAGAAAATGAATCTTGAAATGTTTGATATTGAATCCTGTAATTTTTCTAAATCAAAAAAGACATTGAAAAGGCTGCATTTTTGTCTGTGCTTGACAAAAACAGGCAGTTTTTCAAAGATACATACTCTTGACATTGTATCATGGATCATTGTATAATAGGCCAAAACTCTGGCTTATTCTTTATATTTTTCCTTCCTCCTGACCTAAATCACTCAGAGGAATGTCAGTCGATGTAGGTATAAAAACGAAGAGTAGAGGACCTTGCAACTTTCAGTTTCCGCAGCTTTTCTCACTTATTCCAAAGACTAGAAATGAAGGGGAGGGGGTCTTACTGCTGTTTACTTTGAATGAATTGCAAAACCCCTGAAACTTCAGTTGTCATTTTCACAAGAGTATCTGAAATACTGTTTGTATGTTTGATTACTCATGGTTTGAAACAATTAACTGTGTCGCTGCCTGTAACGGCAACAGCACTCACACAAAAGAGAGATATTTAATCGCAAAGTGGTTTTCCTAGTCATAGGGTACTGTTCAATCTGGTGTTTCAGAGGCATTGTTAATATCATCTTTTTCATCTCAAATGTTGGCTGTATACTTTATATCTGGCCAACTTATTTACTAGTACAATTGTGGAGACACATGCCATCACCATCACAGGTGAGTAGAGACAAAGAGCAGACAAGAATGCTTACTTTTAGACAGCTTTTCTCCCTCATGAGGTGAACATCCCTCATTTAAATAAAATGTTGGTTAAAAAAATCCTTGTGAAGTGCTGGTTTGATTGAAAAGACTCTTCAGTTACAGACAACTAGTTACCAGGGAGTTGAGCTATGCAACTCAGATGGTGTGGGTTATAACTTCACAAATTTCATTGTAAGCTGAAAGCTCATGCTGTGCTGTTAACTAGCAGGATTATGAACTCCACATGGTGAAAACAGATGGCACTTTAAGATCTACACAGCTGCACAGGAACTGCATGTTGTGGACTTTGCTGAACACAAAGGGAGTCATGAGGCAGGATAACAGATTAAACTCTTTTTTTCCCTTTCAGAGACTCCCCATAACAGACTGATATATCTATCACATTTTTCCATGTAGTTTTTCCTAAAGAAGAATTTGCATTAAGGTTATTAAGCCAAATATCGCTATATCAATATATTAATCACAGTTATAATGGCATTTATATTTAAAAGTACATACAGCACAACAATCTATCACACACGTAATCCATTAATTTGGTGTGCATCATACAAATTTTAAATCCTCTTAAATGCTGCAGAGATTGCATGCAAAACACTGATAAAGAACACATTAAAACATTGCTAATATTGCCTCAAGCAGGGGGACATGTTGCCAGCAGTCTTTTAATTAAATTATTGGCTAAAGTCACTGAAAGTTCCTTGATGACATCATACACTAAACAGAAGATGAATCAATTTTCTATCTATAGCATGGAGCTCACAGTGTAAGGAGAGTTTTCTGGTGCTTGGAGTTAATTGTGATTGTCACACTTTTGAACAGACAGGCGAATACTGCAAATGTGTATGAGTGCAACCTAGTTGTTGCCAAACTCTTTGACAGTCTGTGTATAAACGTGTCCCCCATGGGTCTAAATCGGAATTTATACAATTTAATCCATTGCAAGAGAAAATACAGTTAAAGACAGGAAAACTTACTGCATCTTACTGTAGCAACAGAGTTGATAGATTGGCTTCCATAAGGCTAAACACGGTGGTGAAGATCCAGTTCTAATGAATGTTGTAAGTTTTTATCTCAGGTTGAGTACAAAACAGAAAGCCAAAGAGACAGAAATTCAATATTTAATACTACCACAGTAGTATTAAAGGACAAATGCAACCACAAACCTGGCTAAAAAAATCCATACAGAAGAGGAAAAAAAGGAATGATGTGCTAATAACAGCACACTGCAAACAAAGGGTCAATAAACAGTGATCAAACACCTTTAAATATTTTCAGTGAGGAAATACTGAATGTAAATAAAATTAAAATAACAGTAGTAATAAAGAGCGAAAAATAGTTTAGATCTTTACCTTTGCTTCTACAGTGATGTGTGCATGTCTTATCTTCAACCATATAAAAATCACAGGTTTGTGTGATACATTTCCACCTGATGTTTTATGTAAAGCATGCCTGCTGGTTTAAGTAAAGTGATATAGCAATTTCAATGCCAGATACTTAAACAACCGCACGTAATTTAATTTGATTTCTCTCTCTGCAATTACCCATAATCCCTTTCCTTTCTGTGCTTAATGTTTATCAGCAGAGCATGCTGACAATAGATCAGCATGATAAGGAAATATAAAGGGATAAGCTCAGTGCTGACAATACCAGCTTGATTTAAGAGATTATCCTCATTAAGCAGAATTACTGCTGTGTTAGAGAAAGATGTGAACGTGATGAAATAGTTAATTGTGTTGACCAGTTGTAGCAGCTTAGAATACACTGCATTTCACGAGATACAGTGTCTTTAAATAGTATTCATCCCTTTGGATGTATTACCCTTTTTTGTTTTTATAAATCAATCATGGTAAATCAAGTTTGACAGCAAGTAACACTTGAACCTCTTCAGTATCAATGTCTCCTTTTTTTTTGCATGAATTACTGCATCAAAATTCTCTATTGGATTGAGGTCTGGGCTTTGACTCGGCCTCTTCAGAACATTCACCTTGTTGTCTTTAAACCATTTCTGTGTAGCTTTGGCTGTATGCTTCTGGTCATCGTCTTGCTGGAAAAGAAATCTCCCAAGCTGTTGTTCTCTTGTAGACTAAATGAGATTGTCTTCCAGGATTTTTCTGTAATTTGTTGTGTTCATTTGACCCTCAACCTTTACAAGCTTCAAGGACCAGCATTCCCGCGGCATGATGCTGCCACCACTGTGCTTCACAGTGGGGACGGTGTGTTTGTGGTGATGTGCAGTGTTTGATGTCCGCCAAACAGAGCGTCTTGTCTGATGTTCGAAAACCACCATTTTGGTCTCATCAGATCAAAGAACCTTCTCCCACTTGACCAT
Organism: Cheilinus undulatus; assembly: GCF_018320785.1. Taxonomy (NCBI): domain Eukaryota; kingdom Metazoa; phylum Chordata; class Actinopteri; order Labriformes; family Labridae; genus Cheilinus; species Cheilinus undulatus. Next base: position 41,093,516 of record NC_054865.1, on the reverse strand, counting down.
GGAGTCTCCCACATGCCTTTAGGTGAACTCTAGTCTAGATTTGATACGAGTTTTCTCCAACAGTGTCTTTCTCTTTGCCACTCTTCCATAAAGCTTGGCTGGTGAAGAACCTGGTCAACAGTTGTTGTATGCAGTCTCTCCCATCACTGTTGTTGAAGCTTGTAACTCCTTCAGAGTAGTCATAGGTGTCTTGGTGGCCTCTTTCACTAGTCTCCTTCTTAGATTCAGTTTGTGAGGAAAGCCTATTGAGTCCAAAGCGTGCAGATGAGCAGACATTTCAAACTTTATTCTTCCTTCATATCAAGTCCACAAGACTTACTTTCTGAGGTGGTGGGCAACTATGGCGACTGTAACTCTTGTTAAAGGTGAAAAGTCGCCACAGGTCATAGAGATTAAAGACGCTGAGCCAAAGTATCACAGAATGAGCTCTGATAACAGCAGCAGAGACTCAGTGAAGAGACCGATTCATGCTACATTTTTACCAATCCAGGACTCTACAGACTGATGCACTCAGACCTTTGATGTTAAGATCGGCTTACTGATCCGTATCAGTTCATCTTTACACCACTGTTGACCTTGATTGTTTTATAAAATCAATAAGAGAATAAAACATCCAAGAGGGTGAACACTTTTTGGGGTAAATTCAGACACGTATTGAGAGCATGCAGTGAAAATAGAAGAGGACCGATTGACCATTTTCTGTTGGAGCTTTAACTCGCACACTGTCTAAATAAACTGCAAGACATAAATACCAGAGATATCCCAATCCAGGTTCTTCCATGCATCCTTTTTTACTTCCTTACAGACCTGCCAAATAATTAAATGACCACATACATCAGCATTGTGTAATTAGAAAATATAACAAAGGTGAATGGAATGGACAAGAAAAAGCTGTTATGTATACCATCGCAGTGTAATTAGATATCTTTAAACCTGAGGCAAACAGAGATGTGATATTTTTGAGACATCCAGAACTGCATGGAGATAAATAAGGTGAGGCTGAAGGGTCTGAAATAGATAGGATTAGACAATCCTGCGCTGCTGCCCTACTTTATGATTGAGTCTGATGAGATAATTACACACCTGGTTTAATCACATAAAAACCCTGCCTGGCTAAGATGTGAATATAATGTACCCAGTTTTACCATTTTAGCCATGGTGGGATTTTTAATCAAGACACAGTTTGAGATCATAACAGAGACAACAAAAGCCATGCAGTGCATTGTGTTTTGCTCTGTAAAGCATTTTGATGTCCTAAATGTATGAATGGTGTGCTGTAAATAAAGCTGACTTGTCTTGCCTTGCCATAAAGCATCAGATGTCCATATTATAAGGCAGGTTCAGCATATTAAGAGTTTCTTTGGCTTTTTTGGCCTTCCCAAACCTTACATAGGGGATTAGGCTTTGTTCATATAAAACAGTTGATGTTGCAGATGAACCGTTATAAAGATGAATAAGTCTGATGAGCAGGTAGTCGTATTGAATACATTCAGAGCAAACAATGAAAGATGATACAGGGAAGCAAGCTGCACATGAAAACCCTAGCAATGAGTGTGAATGCACAAAATAAGGCTTATAGCCTATATCCCTTTATCATCATTAGAACAGTATACAGCTTAGAATAATTATCCCCGTTTCTCCTCTTAATAAATTATTTTATCATGTGGTGCATATGTTACAGTTTAAGATGCAAAATTTCAGCTGCAGGTCTGATAGTATATAGCAGTGTGTTTCTTATAAAATTGACTAGGGAAACATAATGCAGAACATGGAGGTCATGCAATCAGCTGACTGCCAGCTGATTGAATTTTTTGCCTCCAAGCTCTCAATCAATCACTGCTCACTCTCTAAACAAGACTGTCCATTTAAATATGACTTCCTTCTTATTGAGTGTTGCTTCACCAGCGCTGATCACACTGTGCTGCCACTGGCAAAGCTCTGCCTCTATAGACCCCAGCCTCTTCTTTTAGGGTTAAAGCTTTTGATGCATCCCTTTGACACTTTTCATGCTGTCATGGAGTAGACTGCTGCCAAATTACTTGTAATAGTATTTTACATGGATTGTCTTAAATGTATTCATATTTGGGGGTTTTCTACCACAGCTTCCTGATAACTCAAAGCTGCAGGTGTTTCTCAAAAAGTTTGACTGTTGTGGAAATATTTATTTTGTGTGATTTTATTCAAAAAGTGAACCTTCCAGCAGCCCAGTTCTTTTTCTCCTTTGCCTAGGTGAGTAGATTACAACATTGTCTACAGGTCAGAAATGGCTTGACACGAAGAACGCATCACTTGTAGCCCATTCCTGGACCTGTCCAGGGCTGGTCAATTAATTATGGATGAGAATAAATAAGGCATGCTGCAATTTACAAATCATAGATGTTGCAATATTGCTTTAACTTGACTTATGTCAAAATACCAGTAAATACATTCTTTGCAGCTGCAGAGATTTTATGCATGTTTTGCAAACATTCAAGTGTCTTTTTTTTAATAGTTCACAAAAGTTGTTCTTTTTTGTGTTTATGTACGTTTTTCTTAATTAAAACAAGTGACATAACACAAAAATCCCCATTTAATAAAGCAGTTGGTATAAATTTTGCAACGTGAACAACAATAATTGCAGTGAGTTATTTTTTTTAACTGTTCTGCCCTAGTTCATTCGAATATTGAGGAAGCTAAGTGCTAGTTCATGTCATAACCCTAGCCACAATTAGCTGATAGCCAGCTGACACCAATTATTGCCTCCCAGCTCCCACAGCCAATCACAGCTCTTCCTGTCAACACAGTTGTCCATTTAAATATGATGTACTTCTCACTAACCCCTGCTTGCACTGATGCTGATGCATCAAGCTGCTGCTGACAAAGCTTCACCTCCTCCACCTCAGCCTCTTCCTTTATAGCTTAAAGCTTGTTGCTCCCTTCTATTTAGATTCATGCTACTAGGAATGAACTGCTTTTAAATAATTTAATTGTTTTCAATGTACATTGCCATAATTGCATCTATCCATATGGGGGCTTCCAGCTAAGCACTCCCTGGAAAGACAAAACATGCTGCTTTACTAACCAAGGGAGCATCTCTAGAACAGAGCTTTCGCTGCCAAGTAAAACTGTAGTAGATCTATTTTGCAATAAAATTGTTAAATATGTGATGACAGTGTTCCTGACTAAATGTAGGTTGTAATGTATAATGATTTGTTGTTTAAATTTGTTGAAAAGTACACAAGATTAGGAACCTAATGATAATCGCATATCAAATTGCAACTGCAATACTGGGAAAAAAAATCACAATTAGATTATTTTTTTCAAATCATTCAGCCCTAGACCCATCTGTGTGTGGTGGCTCTTGATCCACTGACCCCTTGTAAAATTCCTCGAAGTTCTTGAATCTGCTTTCTTTGAGAATCCTCTGAAGGCTGAGCTCCTCCCTGTTGTTTGTGCACATTTTCTTACCACACTTTTCCCTTCTAGTTAACTTTCCATTATATGCTTCGATACAGCCTCTGAGAACAGCCTGCCCTTCAGCAATGACCTGTTGTGGCTTACCCTTCTTGTGTGGGGTTACAATGATTGCCTTGTGGACACTTGTCAAGTCAGCAGTCTTCCCCATGATTGCAGTTGTGTGTACTGAACCAGAGTGAGAGAATAGAAGCTGGGGTGTTTCCCTTCCTCTCCTCTGATGATGTGTGGTCAGTAGTTTTGGTCAGTAGCTGGTGTTTCATACTCATTGATGTCTCATCCTGAACATACTGTAACCTGCAGGTCAGGTGTTCAGCACAAGTTACCATGGCAACCCTGGTAAGAAATTCACCATATGTGTAGTACTGGAAACCCAGAAGTTGCCTTGCTTACCAAAAATCCTGAACCACTGAACACGCCCCTGGATTCTTCATCTTGTAATAGCTCAGATATCACAAGGAAAAATGATTTTGTCTTGGTGTTGCCTTTAGACTCAGATTAAATGATTATTCACAGTTGAATTAAAGCAGCTGGGGTATATTTTTAAAACTTCATGGCAAAGCATCCAAAAGTTTGAGATATGTGTCTTCAGAGGCATGCTGGCATCACTAAAACACATAAACATGCTTATTTTTACCCTCTGTGGCTAAATGAAGTTCCCTGTTTTGCAAAACTGAACTTTATATTTCTTTTACCTTTGCACAAACCTTAATTTTCTGAGTTTTCTCATGCAGCAGGCCGTAGTGGCAGCCCCCTGCTTCTTGTCCATCCTGGTGTGGTTCAGCTGCAGACACTAAGACTGTTTGTAGTGTGAGCACTGTATTGCAAAGAGACATCTGTCAGACACTGTGGCAGCAGGAGAGACACAAATCGATTTCTAGCGAGTAAGCACAATGAGGGGAAGGGGAGAGGCTGCTTTACCATCCCTCTTATTAATTAGGAGTGTCTCAGCAGGCGGGTATTTGATGTAATTTGAGCGCCTACCTCACAGCCCTGCTGTAAATGACTTCATGTAGCTGTTGCATGTAACTGTTGCAGAGCTCCCCCTCTATCTCATGTCAGGTGATGATTTTCTGTCATAATTTACCCTGCTGTGTATAATCCAGCTCTAAATGAGAGATCTGAGAGATAGAAAATTACATCAGACCACTTTGTGGGACATATACAGTAATGGGCCCATCACTGGGAGCCATTTGGAGCTCTCTTAACAGGCCCTGTAATGCTTTGCTGTGCCTATTAGAAAGATCTTTATCCTCATTACAATGTGAGATCAAATTAGGTCACCTGCTGTGACTCCTGCCCTCCTCTGCGCCCGTAATAATGGATCCAAATCATTTACAGTGGTGTGTCTCAAGAGCTTTTGACCAGGGAGTCTCAGTGGTTGGACTCCAGCAAGTAGGATTGTATGTTTATCTGGTTAATTATTCCAATGAATCAATTAATAATTTATTAATGAGAGACATAACTGTCCACAGATGATTGCTTGATACCTCTAGTCAGCTGCTCTGTGAACACTTGGTAAATAATTCCGTGTAAAATTGAAAAGCCTTACTTAAGTAGATAGATTTTTATTGTTGAACACTTGAAGAAAGTCACTTTCACTATGCAGAGCATTTCTTCAATTTACTCCAGTGTGCTCTGTCAGTTTAGCAGAAGAGGCAGAGTAAATAAATGTTCATTTTAAAAAATGAAAGCAAAAAAAAATATCAATGAAAGTAAGATTACAAATATACAGTTTATTATCTGAAATGGTCTTCCTCAGTTGCTACTGATGGGACTATTCAGGGTTGTTTAAGTGTATCAGAATCTGTTGTGAACACATAGACATAGACGGGGTAGTGGGGGGGGCTGGAGCCTATCCCAACTGTCACTGGGAGAGAGGCGGGTACACCCTGGACTGGTAGCCAGTCAGTCTCAGGGCTGATATACATGGGACAAGAGAGACCCCACAAATAGCAACAAATAATCACAGATTTAACAGTTTTGTTCTTACAGTGGTGATCAATGAGATGACAACACAGCACACCACACATTCACCAACAATTAGACTCTACGATCTCAAAACTCTTAATCTCATATAATAAAATACAGTGTAGTTAGCTGTCAGCTACCTGCCACATCCATTGCAGTTGCAATCTTGGTCCAGTACCCTTCCTTTTCAGTTTGATTGTGGTGTGTTTGATAGTACCTGTTGTTGCCACAAATCAACAAGTTGCTCCTCCATTTCGGACATCAACCTAGCATTTACTTTGTGTTTACAGTCGTTGCCATGGCTGTGTTTGTTGTGCTTCCTCCTTCAGTCAACTGCTCCCTGACTGGCTATCATTCCAGTCCACATTGCAATCTTGCTTATGCCTGCTCAGCTGTCCATGATGCTTGTGATCATCTTCTCAGCAGATAACGATGGGAAATATCCCTCTTGAAACACCAAACACCACAGGAAAATCAATTAAGATAATCTTTAAACCCATACCACAGTCAGGCTGACTTTGGCTTGAATCTGACCCGGAGTTGGCATGATTATCTTGTAGTGTGTGCCACGGTTAATCTGCTGAATCTGCTTTTGAATATTTTGAAATTAAAGAAAAACTTCTTGTTGATCAAGAATCTTTTTTGAAGACTCTCTGCTTGCCTCTCTTTCTGGTTTATGAAAATACCTACAATTGGGTACAGATGATAAAAAGTTGTTAACATTAAAAATGTGTGTTTTCAACCCTTGATGAAGAACTCTGTGGCCAATGATTTGGCCAGCATAACTGTCGTCATTTTACATTTTCTTGCTTCTATTGCCTGGTTTCTCCCCTTTAAATGTGCATAATTTCCCCCAGTTTTAGATAGCACTCAGCACAGTTTCACATTTCTTCTGCTATGACCTCACTGAGTAGCCAGTTGCCCCATTTTTCGCTATCTGCCACAGCTTGACAAGGTAGAACGTTGGTTTAGATTTGGGACTGGAATTGAAGAACTCTGTAAATAGGTGTTTTCTTAAATGCATGTATTTATGATTCTTACTAAATAGTCCAAAGCCAGTTCAGTGCAACCTACCAGGGCAATAACCAGCCTTTACTGAAGGATCCAAACCTACTGATATAAATAAACCAGCGGAGCAAACCAGTTACCACCAGCAGACTCCCACCCTGACAGGAAGGACAATACTGATCATGAAAGATACCCACTAGGGAATATCACCATCCAACCAATGTTCAACATGGGATCCAGCATCACACATCAAAGTCCTGAAGCTGAAGAGACATGTGTTTGAGTACACAAGCAACCCTCAGCGGGGGATTGGAAACAACACCAGAGGAGCACCGCACCAAGTCAGAGCTGTCACTGCACCAAGCTGAATTACACAGTGGTGAAAGGAGTCTCTTAACTAGTAATATTTCACAGGAAAACAACTCTCTAAAACTGATAAACCTAATTGGCAGTGTAATTGTACAGTAAGCAATAATGCTCATTATGCAGAAGAGAGCCCATGTGAGCACCATATTAGCCAATAATGTGCTTTAGTTTTTTTAGTGAGGCATTAACGAGTAGGTAATTTTAGGCTGTTTTAGTTGGTTTAGATGAAACTAGTTTTACTGACATATCAACTAGGGGAAAACTGGCCACGTACAGCACTGGCATGCGGGAGTTAACCTACAAGGAGGACTGAGGCTGGTGATAACATTAGCCACACTCAACTGTCTGACATTGTTTTCCAGGAGATACCTTGATCCAGTGTTAAGCCATGTTACATAAATGTTTGATTGATTGATTGATTGATTGATTGATTGATATCTTTATTTCGATCATGTAAATGACAACTTAAAAACAGTTAAAAATACAAATAAGAACATCAAAAAATGAAAACAAAATAAGGCATTAACTTGCATCAGCAAATTCTTAAGCATCTCAGTTTACATGAGCGAAAAGGAGTAGGAAGAAGTATAAACTTATCTAATCCTACCCCCTTAAAATGTGCTTAATGATACTGTTTTCTTAATACTCAACTAGATGGTTAACCTGGATTGAATACTCTAACACACAGCATGTCAATTCTGCCACCAGAGGGCTCTCAGTCAAAGTAGTAACAGAAGATTATAAATAAAGACATACTGTGCACAATCCCAGAAAGCTTAATGGATATCTTGGAGCCTGAATAAGGAAGTTCACTTTAAGTCCTCTTTTGTCTCATTATGTGAAATGAAAATTAAAAATCAAATGAAAACATTGGTTTACAGTTTAGTAAATACACCTAATAGAGTGCAGCTTTTACTAAACATGGCCCTCAGATCACTCCATGAAGTGAGCTGCGGTGGGCAGAGCTGAGCAGATCATCTGGTCTCTACTTACCCTAGTGGGACCATCACTGTTACAGAGTTCAAATTATGGGGTGAGCTTGGGCAGCAGGATGCTCAGCTGAAGCAGATAATAATCATGATCAATGACAAGTAAGCAACACAAAACATGAATGAGATACAGAAATGGAGCGGCAGCTTTCAGTGGCATATCGTGCATCTTTATATAGCAGTCTTTGGCGAGTGTTTTTGTGTCTGTCACGGCAGGTCTGTCAGTGAAGCCTCTGTGACAAGAAACACTGTTGGAAATATAACAATTACTCTCTGATGAGTTTTGGAACTATTAAAGTTTACTGTGCTTTTATAACAACTAAATGGTGTTGTATTTATAAAACCAAACCCTTATACAAAATACTTTTTCAAGCTTATTGAAGAGATAAATGAAAGTTTGAGATGTTTTTTAAATAGCCATACATTTCAGATATCAGCCTACCCTACTGACTTTTAAATCACCTCTTAAAACTCATTTTTATTCTTTGTGCTTTGAATTCAGCATAAGAGTTGTGTGATCTTTGTACTTTTATGTCTTTTATGGTCTTAACCCCTGTGTTTTTATGGCTTTTATTTGTTTTATGTGTTTTCATTTCTTTTTAAATGTTTTTATGTTGTTCTTGCTTGCTTTTATGCCTTTCCTCTTGTGGTTTTTTACTTCAGCAGTGTCTGTGACTTCTTTGATTTTATTGTGCAGCACTTTGGTAAACTTGAATGTTTTTAAAATGTGCTATATAAATAAAGTGGATTGGATTGGATTGGATTTAATTTTTTAAACATGATATTGCATTTTTTTTTTACTTATTAGGCTATTCAAACATTCAACAGTATATATCTAGTAATACTGGATGAAAAAAATCTGCAGCAGTGACTCATGAGGGTCAAAAACATCCAGTTTTTTGTGACAATTCTGGAGAGTGTTGCCACAAAGTTTGATTATTTTGGAGGGGAAAGCAGTGATGTTGAACTGTATTGCATTATACAGACAGGTTTTGGATACACCTCTCTGTGTGAAGCAACAACAGAAAAAAGCAAAGTACTTTCTCCAAAACAACAGTCTTTTTGTCCTGATGTTTATTTCAACCATAATGGTGTGGATTTATGACCTAAAAGCATAAAGACTCTACTCATGGATCCTTGAGAAGATTTGCTGCATACAAGGTCAACAACACACTTAAAGGCCTCATCAGAAACTCAATGGACTTGTGGAGAAAACAATAAAAGCTGCTCTCTTACTCGCTCGCACAAGGGAATATGATTTGCAGATCCCCTTTTACCTGCATGCAGGCTTTAACCCTGTGCAGTCTGAGCAACATGGAGAGTGGATAGAGGTTCATGTGGGGGGCTTCCATCAGTCACCTCGTCCACATGTGAGCCATCAAGCTGAATGACAAGAGGATCTACAGTAATGACACCGGGAAGCCATTTGGAGTGGAAAAATGTAGCCGGGTGGAAGCAAATGGAGGGAGAATAATTGGAACTGAAGGGGTCGAAAACTATTGAAAGGCCACATGACAGACTGCAGACAGGAAAGCTTTAGGAACCAGAGACAGACTGCAGCATCCATGCATTAGCCCCTTAATACATGGCCAACTGGTTGTTAGATAGCAGGCAGAGTTTCAGCAAAAAACATAAAAATATAGATGGATAAATTTATTAAACCAATCTACAGCTGTTGTTACTGAGAAACAGAAAATCCTCACCATCTTTGGAGGACTTCATCCAAAATCCAAACAATCTACTACCGCAGCTGGAGGCGAGCGTGAAGGACACTGCAGGAAACAGGAGGCATTCATGAGTGCATTAGTAAAATGGCTCCTGTCATCAGCAGACAGATGAGGTGGCTGCCAGAGATTCAGGAATAAAACAACATCTGCTGTCAAGAGGGTTCAGAGATTATAGAGCAAATGATCTGACAGTGAATGAATTTTTCCTTCAGAATTTTTTCATTGCAAAAAGAACAGAAAGAAGAGTCTGATGACTGGAATTTAACATCTTTATCCTTTGTAACTTGGTATATCGTAAATACCTGATGGCCACATTTAAGGCTTATTTATGCTCTACATTCACAATGCATACAGATATGGATGGAGCTTTCTGCACATTCTCTCTAAGCTTACAGATACTAACAAAACATTGCGATACAGCAGGTCACTGTGGGGGCAGTGTTGAGGCAACAGTTCAAGCCAGAGCAGCAAAAACATTGCTGTATATTGTGTGACTTATTAGAAACTAAAGACATGCACTATATGGACAAAAGTATTTGGCCACACCTGTTAATTATTGAATTCAGGGGTTTCAATCAGACCTGTAACCACAGGTGTGGAAAATAAAGCACCTAGTCCTGCAGACTCCATTTGCAAACATTTGTGATACAACATGTGCTGCTTTGAAGAGCTCATTGACTTCAAGTGTGTTACTGTGATGGATCCCACTTTTGCAACAAAACTGTTGGTGAAATATTCTCCCTGCTGGATATTCCACAGTCAACTGTAAGTGATATTATTAGAAAGTGGAAGTGTTTAGGTGCAACAGCAATGCAGCCATGAAGCAGACGACCACATAAAATCTCATGCTCTGTGAAGTGACAAATCACATTTCTCTGTTTGGGGGTCAGATGGGCGAGTCTTGGCAGATGCCAGGAAAACATTACCTGCCTGACAACACTGTGCCAGCTGTTAAGTTTGGTGGAGAAGGGATAATGGTATGGGGCTGTTTTTAAGGATTGGGCTTGGCCACTTGAAGGGCAATCTTAATGCTTCAGCATATCAAGACCTTTTGGACAATGCTATTCTTCTAACTTTGTGGCAACAGTTTAGGGAAGACCCTTCTATTCCAGCATGACTGTGCCCCACTGTACAAAGCAAGGACAATAAAGGTATGGTTTGATGAGTTTGGTGTGGAAGAACTTGACTGATCTGCACAGAGCTCTGACCTCTACCCCACTGAGCACCTTTGTAATGAACTGGATTGGATACTGGAGCCAGGCCTTCTCGTCCAACATCAGTGCCTGACCTCATAAATGCTCTACAGAATGAATGGGAACAAATTCCCACAGCAATACTCAAGAAGAGTGGATGCTGTTACAGCAAAAGGAGGCCAACTCCATATTAAAGTATATGCATTTGAATACAGTGCCATTACAGTCCCTGTTGGGTTAATGGTATGGCAGCCAAATCCTTTTGTTCATATAGTGTATGAGCAACAGTATTTATGCACTGTATGAAGAGAAAGGGAGAAAAGTGGTCCGTCACACTGTCAGTCTGTCACAAGGGGTCCCTGTATTAATGAATACAAATTTGCAAGCTAATCCAGTCTCCTCTCAGCCTCCTTTGATTTATGTCTCCATGATCAATGAATTAGAGAAACACCTCATCTCCACCTATTGAAAGTTCTCCCTGTGAAGCATTTGTGCTCCTTCAGTACTGGCTTGTTTTCTCCATTTGGAGTTTGCAATCCTCCCTACTCTTACAGTAGTTGGACTTTCAGCCTCTAAAGTATTGTTGATAACCATGTGTCCTACTTCCCATCTCGGTTATTTGTCTTTAAATTAAAAGTCTTTCAATCAAACCAGATTTCCCCAAGGCTTTTTTCTACCAAACAGAACACCAATGCCTACTTTAAATGCAGGATGAAAACTCAATGAGGGAGAAAAGCTGTTAAAAAGTGGTTCCATCCTGATTCATTTACAACTCTGTTTCCCAGCATGTTATGAGCAGTGAATCAGCTGCTTATATACACAATGAATGGGGGCAGTTTTCAGTTACCTCATGTTGGCTGCCATAGGTAATGTTGGTAACTGTACCTGATCTCATGTTACTGCATGTTTCAGCTTTTTATACTTGCAGATTGGTTGGACTATACAAATTTTAACTGGAGAAGACCCATCAGACATCTGGGAAATTATTAGCACACTTAATAAAATGTTTGGCCTTATTAGGCTGTTTTGCTATTTATTAAATGTTGCACAGTATTTCTTTTTTTTTCACTTTTTGTTTCTTGGCATCCTGAAGTTTCAGTGCTATTTATTGTGGTGATGCACTGAAGTAAGTTGTAGAATAGCAGATTTGTAGCCTATGAAGAATTTGCACTGACCTTTTTGTAGGAGATGATCCTATTCTGGATTACTAACGTAAAGTCTAGGATTTCTGTTTTAATGACTAGTTTTCACACAAACACTTGGAGTTCTGTTAGCAGAACTAAAACCTCTATATCCACTTTATTTATCTGCAGCTGGAAAACCTGAGGGAAATAGTTGAATTCAGGCTTCACAGTTCATGAGTTATTGGCCTAATGTACACTACATTCTTCACTACTCCACAGGCTATTGTGAATAACTTCTTCTACTGCAAAACTTGTGGTTGCGAGCTCTGAAACTCATCCAAGATCAGCTTCTCAGGGACCTAAAGTCTCAAAGCTAGACACTCAGGATAATAATCCGCATACTTAGAAATCTAAAATACAAAAAGTTACAATGGATTCAAATTGGCAGCACTACCAGTAAAAATAAAACACATCTTCCATTCAATTTTAGGCTTGATGTTTTCAAAGTAGTGAATGAGCTTGAGCATGTGTCTAGTGTGTGTTTCCTTGGTAACTTCAGACCTATTTTTGATTTTATGTGTCACCTATTATGCTAATATCTCTTTTATCACTAGAATAAAGGTTACCTTGGCATGCCCTAGTTTACTAAACTACCTTAAACAACATATTAACCCCACTGCCTCCCACTCATCTGCAGATTGTTTGAGGTTTTAGCTTCACTGCTGGATTAGTTTATGTAATCAGTCTCCTGTGACTCATCATGAATGCCTCCCCCGTCTGCAGTGGGCTGGTCTAACTCATGGATGATCATACACCTTTCTCCTGCCCAGCCTGCTTTAAAATATTGGAATTGAAAGATGTGAATGACTTCTAAAAAGTAGTTTGTATGCAACTTAAAGATGATCAATTACATTGACAATATCTTGGAGTCTAGAAGTCACAGTCGTCTGATAAGAGTGACAGTGAATGTAAATATATCATCTTCATGCAGGTTTCTGCAAAACCATAATAAGGCAATTAAAGCTAATGATGTGACTGAATATGTCTTGTTACAATTCAATCAGCCAACAAACATAGCTCTCATATCACTCACTAAAGCCGGGCCTACACAAGCTAATTTTTGAGTCATATCATTTAGAAGTCTGACCAACTTTCTGCCTGTGTCATTTGTTGTGCAGAGAGCAACTATGGCTGACCACAGCCCAGTTAACTGCCCCCGAATGGTCAGATGAGTTCTTGACATGTTTAATATTCTGGTAATATGACTGCACTTGCACAGTGAGAGCAGAACCACAAGCAGCATCCCCAAATTCAGGGCGTTTTTTTTCCTTTGGAGTCTGTCGGACAGTATCTTAAAGCATCATGACTACAGCAGGAATGTTTGATGTGCCTTTCTGTCCTATCATAAAATACATTAATGAGCAAGAAAGCTTACTCAAGAGTGCTGGAAAGGATGCTCCAGCTGGCTGTCTAACCTCAGATACAAGAGAACACTGCAGATTCTGTCCTGGTAGTGGGACAGTGGACCAGCGCTTTACTCTAGCAGTGCTCCTTGAAGGAGCATGGGAGTTTGCTTAGGGCTAAGAGGGCTTGCATTACAAAACAAATTATTCCTGTAGATTTCCAACATATACACCTCCTCAAGCATTAAGTGCAGCTCCTTAGCCCTAAGAGAATCATTGACTTTCCTTTATGAAAATTCCTTTTGCTAATTTTCCTCAGACGTTTTGATTAGATATGCTTTCAACCTCAATCTTTGAGAATTTTCTAAGTAAACTTTGTTGGCATTTTTTTCAGTCTGTCCTTACTAGCCTTACAGTGTCAGCACTCAGATCAAGCATGACCATCTGACCATGAGATAATCATGAGCATTGTTATGCAAGATAAACAATTCAGTGATATAGTGACTTTACGTTTTACCATGACTGTTCTAGAGTCGGCTTGGAATCGCACTGTGTACGCCCAGCTAGAGGGACTTGAATACTATCTACTTTTTAATACTTAGGCTTCATTTTTTTGTTTTACTGTTATGTCTTTGTTCACTTGCACAGAAAAAAACACATTAAAGTATTCCTCACTGTGTTCCTTGGCTACAAATAAGAAAATGTGTACCCTTCCACAAAGGTAAGCACCAGCGCAGACAGATGAAAGCACACAGATTAATATCAGTGTATTAACATATGGTCACAGCTCAGATTGGATTCGCTTTTAGATGAGATACACACATGGTGTGTGTCTGCATCTTTGCTCGCTCTAACTCAACCATGCTTGCATGAAAAAAAATTGGAATTGCTTTTTGATTTGCCACAGTAAACATAATGACATTTTTATTGTAAGATAATAGAAACCTTGCATTTCTTTATCATTTCCCTTGCAGGTGTTTGTGTTTTTTTAAGCAGAGCCTTTTAACCACAGTAAGTTGTCATTATCTCTGGTGGCACATTCCTGTTTTTCAATCATTTTCTCATACCGTGCATGATTTAATGGCAGGCTTAATGAGCTGCGGTTTGCATGTGGAAGGACATCTCATTGTGTTAATGAACCATGAAAAGGGCAAGCGCACATCATTGTGTGAACTGTTTTATTAATCAGTGTCAGACACACAGTCCTCTTACCAAAAGTCTGCTCTATCAATAAGCACAGACGGTGAAGGTTTTTATTAAGACGGCTTTATTCTCTGATGGCCCGGCAACCAATCGACACTTCAACTCTTCCTGCTGCTGTCTGCTGCGGGTCTCTACACCTCTTAATTTGTTATCTGTTATCTATCTGCTACCAAGGAGATGCTTTCAAGGCCGTATTGACTGGACAAAGTAATTCTGCTGAAGCTTAGATGTGTTCTTAAAATGTTGTTAAAACTTTCCTTATCTGATTAACTGTCTGTCAAATTAAAGATTGAAGAAATTCTGATTAAATCAGATGATTTCACTCCTCAGATGGTAATAGTTTTTTAGATTTAATTCTGCTATTGCTGACAGAACGTCCTCCCAGAAAAAAAGTGGACATCAGTCAAAAATACATTTCCTTTATGTAAATGATATGATTATTTGAACAAAATGTTGTCCTCCAAGTTAGAAACAGAGTCTACAGCCATATCAAGTCAAGTCATATGTGGTTGGGACTCAGGCACAGGGGCTGAACTGAATGCTCACATAATTCTAACAACTGCTTTGCTATCATGCTCTTAGTATATATAACTACTGCTTAATTTGTAAATCTTGGGGACATGAAGGGCTGTTTCAGTGGTCAGAGGAGACTTAAACGTCATCAAAAATATACTGTGCCTCACACATGAATGCACCAAGTACAAAAACTACTGAAGATCAGCTAGAGTGAAGCACTTGGAATCACCTGTTGATGATGTGCATCTCCCTCCAAGCTCTCTTTCCCAGAGTGACAGCTGGGTCTGCCAATCTGTTTCAGCACCATGGACAGCACCACATCAAACTCTGCTCATTCAGCCTTTTTCAGCACCTTTAACAACAAGAAAGCCCACTTGTACACTGGAAGATTTAAAATAAGTGTGTAGCAAATAACTGACAACCATACCAACATGTTACTGTCACTGTAATGATAAATGATCAATACTACACAGCAGAAACACGGATATAAATGTGTGCCTACTAGTGTATTCAGTCTAAACAGCCAACAAAACAAAACAGTCCTTATTGGAGCTATTTCAGCTCTATTTTTCTGTGCTGATAGAACTCATTTTTAAAAATAATAATAATATAACTGTATTCATACAGAACCTTTTAAAACAAGTGTTTACAAAGTGCTTTGACAGACAGGAAACACATAAACATGGGGAAACATAAAGATATTACCGAGTCTGCGAGCCTTATCTCCTCAGGTAGATTGTTCCAACGCCTAGTGGCCCTGACAGCAAACGCTGATCTCCTTTAAATTTAAGTCTCGACTTTGGAACGACCAGGAACCCCCTGCCCGAGGATCTCAGATGTGCGTTTGCTCATATGGGGTCGGTATTTCACAAATGTAACCTGGGGCTAGACCCATATAAGCTTTAAAAGGGATCGGTAAAATCTTAAAATTGATTGTCAAAATGACAAGAAGCCAGTGGAGGAAAGCAGAGGTGATGTGATGTCTGTCGTCTGTTAAAGCCAGTTAATTCTAAGTAAACTGCACTTGATTACTCAAAGTATTTTTTTACCTCCGCCAAGGAGGTTATGTTATCAGCAGGGTTAGTTAGTTTGTTAGTTAGTTTGTTTTTTAGCAACATAACTCAAAAAGTTCTGGATGGATTTTGTTGAAATTTTCAGGAAATGTCAGAATTGGCATAATGAAGAACTGACTAGATTTTGGGAGTGATCCGGATCACCGTCTGGATCCAGGAATTTTTTAAAGGATTCTTCACTATCGGGAGATAGGGCTAATGGCGGAGGTCTGCGCTCTCCGAGTGCTTTTCTAGTTTTGTCATTGTGCTCAAATCATTTGACAATCGTGCCTTAATTGGCAGAGTTTTCCTGGAATGCATTTGGACACTAGGCACTCTTCAACCATGAGTGAAGCTACCCACTCAGTTACAGATGTCAACCAACTTAAACATAGCAAGAAGGATGTGCTGAACTCAGTGGAAGAGCACTTTCTGGGTCAAAGTGCAACTTTCAGATTTTTCCAAAACAAAATATGTGGAGGACATCAGGAAAAATGTAGTGAATTAGAATCATGTAAATGCTATGTACTGTTCTTTTAATTTGAGTCATACTCAAAAAATTATTTCCTTTTCTTAAAAACGTTTACAAAATCAAACATTTTGAGTGTTTTCAACTTGTTTAGTTTCACAATGAAATAAAATCATAGCTGATAAAATGTTCAGTTGAAAATCTGTTTAAGGTTACAATTCAGTGCTGGATCCAATCACATAGGGGCTGGAACCATGTCCTGGCTATAACTGTCCCTTTTGAAGTTAAATATTCACCATGATAAGCATCTTATGTCTGACCTTCATCATGCTTACATTTGTCTACTGTTTCTTCCAGAAACTGTATAAAACATGGACATAATCTCACTAATATCATCCACTTATTTTGAAACAGAGTGTTGAAGTCAAACAATGGCGACTGCCATTTTGAAAACGTTACCTGAAACTAACCTTCGGTCATTGGTCACAAGCAAAGGGGTGGAGATAATGTGGGCTTTAAGCCTCCTTTGTGCTTACTTGTCAGTCAACTCAGCCCGTCTTTGATTATAAAATTTATGCATAACACTTAGGCTTGATTAAATCAGTACAGATGAGTTATAAAAACACTCAGCCCTTTTACAGCAGGAGTCAGTAAAGATATGAGCTACTAACACCAGCGTGATTTTTAACCCAGTCTTTAAACATGCTTATTTCTGCCATGCAGGTTCATTAGACTCAAATGGGGATTCTGACATTTTTGCAGACAGCCTTGTGTGGACACTCAAGGAACTGCTGTTTTTTGCACTTCCACGTTGGCTTTATTTCATAGAACTGGGGTTTACTACTTGACCTAAACACATTGTATTGCAGAGGCTGATGGAAACCTTATTAAGGTTTGCACACACTCGGTCATTTACGAAGAATATGATTTTTTGACTGATTGGTGGTTTGATAAAAATGACAGTGAATGTCTGCACAAAAATATTATCAATGTGCACCATCTTAACCAACATTTTTGACTGACCACCCAAGAGAAACAGCCATTCATGGAATTGTACAGTATATATTTATTCTGCACTGCTCCATTTTTTATGTCATCAGAGTAGGAAGAAAGAGGCTTTAACTGTTTTGAAACCACCATTCTCACAATAACATGAGTCACACTTTTCCCCTGTGTCAAAAAAATGTAACAGGGTCAGAAATTGTATCTCTCTCCCCCTCTCTTTAAATTGATTACTACTGAAACCCTCAATTTTTTCCATTTATATCCATTTTTAGCTGGAACATGAAAGCAGACTTTGTGTGACCTACACCACTTGTCAGCATGGTGACACATGACAGGCAGGTTTCGTCTCCTTTCTCTTGATGTCCTCTGAAAATTTCACTCAGCCTTCATCCTCAAACCTTCAAGGTCATCCTTAGATGTGCTTCAGCAGCCTGGCAGACCCACGCACTGCTCTACTCTGCTCTGCCATCATCTCTCCTCTCTGCCTCCTGCCTGCCCTGCCAGAGAGAGAGAGAGAAAAAAGCTTCTGAATGTCTGCTGCAAAAGCTCTCACCTCCCCCTCTTTCTTTATAGTCTGCACACCCACTACCGCATCTATACACAAGCAAGCATTTACACACACACGCTGACAGAGACACGTCAGGTGAACCGGGGAAAATCTGAGTCGCCCAACAGGAACAAGTGTCGGACTCTACTCTGGCTGATGTTGTGTGCTGACCTTCAGTGATAATGGATGAGAAATAATGGAAAAGGCTGATACTCAGACAGGAAACATGCCTGTAGCAGCTTGAAGTTTGCCACAGCCGCAGATGACGAGGACAGCTTTTACACTTTAAGGTTAAATAGTGGATTTGATTTATTGCACTGCAGCTGTGACATCGTTAAAATACATAGTTTCTCGATGAGCCCTTGTCTGGCTCCAAAAACATGTATACTGAGTCCTTCAGCTGAAATAAGCTGATTCTGATTGGCATGCTCCTGGTTTGCATCAGTGCACTGAGAGAGGGAACAGCTTTTTGTAATGTGTGGAAATCCATTTTAAACTCTTTTTAACAAATCATGGCCTTACACAAATGTAAACAAACATTGTATGCAGATATACCATGTATATGCAGTGATTTTACCACCTAAATCAATGCTGTTTGATTTGAAACACAGTATGTTCTACCTGGAAATCCAAAATGTCCCAAAAAAGACCTTATGTAAATGATACATCATCAGTCAGCCCTTTCCCTTGAAAATGACGATGTCCTGCTGACTCTCCTCATGCAGTCTGCATTAAAGCACATCTGTCAAGAAATGTGAAACACTTTGCTGTGACTTACTTATTCATTATTCATGTTTAAATTATTGTCATTACCTTTTTTTTAGAAAATGGAAATACCCAGAATGCCTGTGTCCTACTTCTCAACCATAATGATTGGCTTCTTTTCCCTTCCAGTATACCTTTAAAGGTATTATATAAAACATTATGAATATTATTACAGAAAAAATACCAAACGGCCTATGCTACTGTTTTTGATCTGTTGTCAGGTATTGTTTTACAGCAGGGATATCAAACTCAAGCCCATGGTACAGTTATACCCACCCAAGAGATCATACATGCAGATTTACTCAAGTATAAAAATGTAACCTTAGCTTGATGAAGATGAAAATATGCTTGTTCATTTTTTAAAACTTTGAAAATGTAAAAATAATTCAATAAAATTCAGGAATGTGGGAAAGGAAATTAGATTCTATATTCATTTGATATTTTCAATGTTGCACCTCACATTTGTGACCTGATCTTATGATTTTGTATTTTAATTTCATATTTTGACCTTCTAAATTCATGAAGTTGACTTTTTATGTCATATTTTGACCTTTAAAACTCATCACTTCAACTTTCTGTCTCATATGTTTGCCTTTTAAAGATATTAATTTGACTTCTAATTTTGTGTTTTGACCTTTTAAACTTTTAATTTTGACTTTTTAACTCAGATTTTAAGCCTTATCATTTTGACTTTTTTAAAACCTGAAATCATGTATCATCAGTGCTAAGTTTTTTTTTTCCAGAATTCACTACAGGTGAGATAAGGTTGACAGTTTATGGTTTAATGTTGACCCTGTTAGGCTCTCAGGTTAGACCTAAATTCAGAATCCGCCCCCTCCTACGATTAAGTTTGACACCCCTGTTTTACAGTATGGTCACATGTTAAATAACAACACAGATACATGTCTTTATGGGCAGTCTTGGTGTCTAACTTAATATTGTAACTACATACGATGCAGCACAAATATTTCCCCCAGGGATGTATAGGGTTAACCTAGGGCTAACCTAACCTAACGTTAGGTTTTATATTTATTTACTTTGGTTGGTATATAGTGAAATAACTTCCTGAAAAGAGAGTGAAGACTCCCCCCCTCTGGGTTTGTTGTTCTCAGTTCTGTGTTCACACTGATGGGATGGTGCTCCCTTCAGCTTGCTTGCGTGACCTGAGCCCCGCCCTCTTCAACTGTTAGCTCTGCCACCTTGTAAAGAGAGACTTACCTGAGAGCCAGCAGATTTCCATGCCAAGGAGAAAACTTTTAAGCACTGCCAAGTAATAGAAATCAGCTGATCTCACGCAAGCCCTCATCAGCTGACAGCTTGCTGTTTGGCTCTAAGCATGCAATTGGCCAATCACACTTCTTCTGACTTACTTAAACTGCTTTAGCCTGGCTGAGCTTCGCTGCTCCCACTGCAGGCTGTTGTTGCAACCCACCTCCACCCCAGCTCCACCTTTATTCTGCTTCTGACTAAATCAGTCATTCTGTTGTCAGTGATTCCTGCTCTGTTTTTTTTTTTGTTTTTTTTGTTTTTTTTATTATGCAGCTTCTTTGACTTCCTTAGGCTTTCCTTGTAGGTACAGGAAGGCAGAAACATGTGCTGTTCCTGCTTGAAACCTTCCACTTAGGCTCATGGGAGCAGTCACACTGCCAAATATGAATAACAGCAATAAGAGCAGATTAATAACTGCTAATTACAAGCAAAAATAATAAATGTAAATTATGTGTGTTTCTTGACAAAATGGTCCTGATTGAAGTATATAAAAACTAAAATAACCTGACAATGCATATCGCTACTTAAATTGATCAGGTGGTCTTGTGTTCAAGTCCTTTTTCAGAAGTCCTCTCGTGCTGTCTCTAAGAAAAATGATTAAACAGGACTTGAGTGGTCTGGCATTTTGGTCTGAAATCTTCTCTGAAAGCTGCAGAGTGAGACTCCAAATTCTAATATCATTTGGATTTTGGCTTTTAGACATTAAGTTCAATGATATCTTCACCTCAAGCATTGGGGGTTTATTAAGGTTGTTGTTTTACTACTTTTAAAGTCAATGGGTGTAAGCAATCACTTCATTAATATGAGAATGTGTTTAACCTTCACTAAAAATGAATTCCAAGTTGCTGCCCTCCATATTTCCATCTTTTAGCAATACCCATCTGGACATACTCCTACAACACTTCTGCTATTGACATGGCACTGTGCTTTATATTTTTAAAATAGAAAACAAGAAGACTATGTCAGAAAATATTGGTACTGTAGGATTTTTTTCTTATTATTCTTTGAGGTTTGAAGGAATAGATGCACTCTCTTAGCTTTTGTTGGCAAGCAGCTCTTATGAAATTAAGGGGGTTTGCCTTTCACTTATTCAAACCTTCCTCTTCTGCTATAAAGGTGCTTTATAAGGTTGAGCTATAGTGAAGGCCGGTGGAGTGGACTGACGTCATCGTCATTTTCTTCGAGGCTTCAGGAGATAATGAGCGCTTTGTAGCCCAGTCCATTATCCTACTAGCAGAATCCTTTAGAAAGAGGTTGGACTGTGGCCTTGTAGGGATGCTCCCGGTCAGCAGCTGAGGATGGTGTAGCATTTAAATGATGCTCAGTTGGCATTAAAAGACCTCATTCGTGCCAAGAAACATGACTCAAAGAGCAAGAGCAGCAACACTTGCTTAATCCTGAGTGTAGACATAAAGGTCCAGGATACTTTTTTACAGCAAATTCTCACCTCACATCAGCATGCTGCAATAGAAAGCAATCATTTTGAACATGAAAATGGCTTTCTGTATTTCAGTCATCCACAACTGCCTTATTTCCTTCTCATTAGATGGCGTGGAGGCGTGGGAGCCCTGTAGGGCCCTTTGTCACTGTAGCCCACACATTTTCATGGTTCAACAAGATGTGGCTCTGGAGCGTCCTCCTGCACCTCGCTGTAGTGCGCCACTTCTATTCATGGATTTGTGGCCTTCCTGTTAGACTGGGTGACTCTCACCGATTTCCTTTGACCCTTCTCTTTGACAAGATGTTTTCATCCACAGAATTGCCCCTGACAGCATATTGCTCTTAAGTATTTCAGTAGCTGAAAAGCTTTCTGGTTTGGTGCAAGGACATCTCAGGAGGGAGCTGGCTACTATAATTGGCAAATTATGTCCCTCATGTGATTGAGATGCATATGCTTTTATTTGTGGACTGTTAATCACATCTTTGAGATCTGAAGAAGAAACAAAACAGGTGTAAAAAAAAATAACCTCAGAAACAAGACACACAAAGCGATCTGACGTCTTGAGCTGCAGAGACAGAGGGCAAAAGCAAGCATTTGACAGAGATAACCATCAAGAACAGAGAACCAACCAGTGTAAACACCGCTGCAACCACACAATCAGATCAGTCAGATATCAGAGAGCTGATATGTGTCAGTGATCTGTGATCCCCCTGTGGGAGTCACTGATCTCTCCCACCTTTTTCCTCCTCAAGACCCACAATGAGTCATCTTCCACGTCAGGGTGATTGAATGTCACAACAGTGTGTGGCGCAGAAATGCTCCCCTCAAATCCCAATCACTAACAAGCAAGACCAACAGGCACCTAGACTCTCACACAAACAACATGCAGAGGTTTAAATCAGAACACCAGCAGGCTTCTCAGTCAGTACAATTGGTTTGGTCTAGTTGGAGACCAAATGAGGTAAACCTAAGGTTAAGCGCCCAGAATTTAGCCATGAATTCTTATTGTTTTTGTATGAACTCATTAATGAAATATTATTTGTGCAAATATTAATAGTATATTCATTGCATTACTAAAGGTGTTTGGATCATCATAAATCATGCATTGTTATTGCTGTTCAGGGTTTTTCTCATGTCAATATGTCAACAAAGAACTGACCAATCTGCTGAATTCCAAGTCTTGTTATCAAGATTGTTTCAACGTTGCTCCATCATGTACAGTAAATCTGAGCAGTTGTTGGTCTTAAACATTGTTAAACACCATACCTTCATTGTTGGTGTGATTGTGAAATTGTCATTATGAGCACTTGTAACTTTGCAAAGTGGATGGATTGACTAGATTCCATGTCATCAGGCAAACCCATCCTGCAAAGTTCCAATCTAAAACGTTTGTGCCCAGTCTGAGAGCGGACTTGACCAATCAGTCAGTGTTATTTGAGGAGAACGAGGTGGTAGCTATAGGCAAGGTTTAATTATACTGGAAATTGATAGCAGTGGCTGCTGCCAGGGTAGCGTCTATTGTCTCAGATGTAGCTGTAGTATAGCAGTAGGGTTGTCAGAACTGCACCACATTTCTTTATTAAAACAAAAGCAACAAGCCATGCTGAAACTTTCTCTCACCATAGAAGATGTTCTTGCACTTCTCTCAAGTCCCAATCAGCTTTGGAAGGATTTTTATCCCCCCACGAGCCCCTCTGTTCATAAATAACAACAGTGCCAGCCTCTTAAGCTCAGGTTACAACCAGAGTGGCGCTTTAACTTGACTCAGCACTGACTGGTCAGGTGGGAACTCTTGATTACTCATTAATGATTTATAGACCCTTAATTAAAGCATCACAAAAAATGGGAATATTTGGTAAGTATATTAGTTTTTTTGTCATAAATAACTATTTATTTTGGCCAACGGTTCTCAACTGGCCAAGAGTCAGAACTCATCATAACCTCTGTACTGACAAATTTTGACCCACATTTCTTAAATTTTTCAAGCATAACCAAGTGATGGAAGTTTGGACTTCAGATGGAACAAAGTTTATTATAAAACAAAGCAATGAATACGTTTCCTTCAAAATAAAAGCATATCAAAGACCTTTTGCCAGATTGGTTTTCTGGGCCGCATCCCCACCATGCTCAATTTAACACTCTGTAAGCTACAAACAACTCCACCCCTGCCTCCTGATGTGAAGATAGCAAAAGTTGAACCAGACTCAATAAAGCTCAGTGTTTTCTCAGGCAGGGACCTAGGTCATTTACACCAAGCTGTGACCAGCTGACGGCCAGCTGATCCCAATTATCACCTCCCAGATCCCACAGCCAATCACAGTTCTTTCTCTCAACATGGCATCCATGTAAATATGATGTCTTGCTCACTAATTCCGCCTTCATCAATGCTGATGCACCACGCTGTTGCTGCAAAGCTTCTCCTCCTCCACCCCAGCCTCCTCTTTTATAGCATAAAGCTTGTTCCACCCTCATATTCAGATTCATGCTACTATGGATTAATGTGATTGTATTCAACACACATGGTCATAAATGTATCTAGCCATAAGGGGGTTTCTGGCTGTGGGCTCCCTGAAAAGTCAAAGCATGCTGCTTGACTGACCCAGGAGTATACTTTGAACAGAGCCTTCTCCTTGCCAAGTAAAACTGTATATCCAATTTGCTATAAATGGTTAAATTTATGACGAGAGTTTTCCTGACTGAGGGTCTAGATTTTCTCTATCCAAAGAGTTTTGCAAAGTAGAAAAGTTTGTAGGGACTTTGGGTCTGAACTGGAGCGTTACGAGTTTAATTCCCAGTACAGACCAAGGCATGGAATTTTGGATGGTTGCTGGTGAAGTGCAAGTCCATTTCCTACATACTGCTGACATGCCCATGCGCAAGGGTGTCAACCCCCCCACTGCTTGGACTGCTATTGATAGACCCTTTAGTTTGTGCATGTGTGCATATTACTGTGTAGCATGTTCAATAACAGACAGGCCAAAAAACTGAACTTTCCCTTGAGGATTAATAAACGGTTCTTTTCCATAAAAAGGGTCTTTGTATAGTTTTCCACTCTTTCTTTTTAGGTTGGCTACACACTAGACAATTTTAAAGGGATATTTCAGTATTTTTTAAAGTGAGTTGTATGAGGTACTTGGCAATACTTGTTCTCCAGAGATTTCATTGTGTGTTGCCCCTTCAAACAGGCTATACAATGTTGCAGATGGGTCCTCTATGTCCACGTAATTTTGCAAGTAAGGCAAAATGGGCCTGTAAACAATGTTTGTCATTTTGTATGCTGTATCAAAAATTTTGGAGGCGTCTACACAGAGATAGTGTACCCATATGCTATTTTGTATAGCCTAGCTTTCCTGCAGGAATGATCAGCAACTCATCTTCAGGCCAGAGTTTAGGCCAGATTTAGGCCATGGATTTTCAACCCTGTTATATGCACTCGGACAGCCATGAGGATGTTGACTGGATATTAACAGATTGTACAGTCTTACTGAATCATCTAGTGTTTGCATTCAGAGGATAATAATGTTCAAAGCCAGCACTGTCTTTATGTCAGTGGTCTCCCATGTTTTAAATTAGTTAAGATATGAAAATTGTGTGTAGCCAGCCTTATACTAAACTTTAAAAAACATGTCTTAATGCAAAACAGGATCAATTATAGCCTCATTAAGAGCAGCAAGCATTTTAAACTGTCCACATAACTGATGATTTATGACCGTTATTTGTTATGTACTGAAGGCCTCACTCTCACTCTTGTCACAATTTAGTACGCTTGAAAACACATCTATCTTGTTCATATATGCCTTTCATTTCACCCAACTCCATAAACAAAACTATTTGAAGTAAAGTGACTGGATTTAAAAGATAAAGCTGTTAATTGATCTTTGACCCCGTTTAGACCATTCATTAGCATGGATCCATGCTGGTGATTCAGACACCAACTGGTAATCCTTAATCCAGTGCATACTGAAGATAGTTTGATATTTGATAGCTCAGACTGCATACAGAGGAGGTTTCGGATGCCTTCATCTGTATTAATTTGGAAATGTAAATCATCTCATACTGACATGCATATGACTGCCCAACTGATGTGATCTTTGGTTACACTAGTAAACAATAGCAGGCCTTTGATTATGTCATTGTTGCTGGTACTGGTGCAAATTCTGGCCCTTTACAGAGATCTTTATTACCCTGCAGGGGCATTGCTAATCTTTTGGCTTTTGGCTTATTCTCCCTCTGTAGCTTAGTTGCGTGTAACTTGTAAGGATACCTAGCCACCGTAAGCTTACAAGCCACAGATAGAATGCATAGGCTATGTATGAGAGGTGGAGTGGGCTCTGACTGCAGGTCTTGACATTTTGTTAATGCATTGTAGGAATGCATGTGTCAGCTTGGTCTTAAATGCCCAAATCGTGATGTTGATGCACACTGTGTACAGGGCCTTTAAAGTGGAATCTTGCACATTATTTTTATACCTGCATGAAAGACATTCAAAATATAAAGAGGCAACAAAATTTCAAGTTCAAGATGAATAAAATTGTGCAGTTTCTACCATGCGTAAGGGACCAAACCTATTTCCTATTTCATCCAGATTACATCAGAGGGATCATGTTTTTGTAGTGAAATCTGGTGAACACAGAGCTCATGTTCAAGCAAAACATCTTGTATAATTCAAAATGTTTTATCCAGTTCTGTGGAACAAAAACAATACAGAATAAATCATGTAAAACAGTGGAACTCTAAACTTGTTAATGTGAAACCAATCAAAATGTGTGCAGATGCGAGTGTTAAAAACACTTTCCCTGTCATACAGCCAGTCAACCTTTGCCTGCTCTCTTTCTCACACTGTCAGCTCTGTTCAGTGCTGCAGAAATAAATCTGATCTGTGGAGGCTGTTGCTCCATTTGGCATGCATTAAATCCTCACAGTTCTACTTACTTCAGTGGAAATTCAACTGGTGGGACTGGTTTGTCATAATCTTCTGCTGCTGCTGAAATGAACAGCAGCAGCTGGCTACTCTGAAAAGAAGAGATTTAGTTCAAGTGACTGCTTTTCGGTGGAGCAGTTCCTTGTACACAAGGCTGCCCATTAGGGGGGATAAGGGGGAGAGCTTTCTAGGGCCCAGCCATACTGGGGGCCCATGGGGGTTAGCAAAAATTATGGTCTACTTTGAGGTTAAGCTGTGATAACCATATTTTATTTTTAACCTGAATGATAACCACACTTGTGAAAGCAACAAAACATTTTTTATTTGTATTTTTTTATTGCTACTGTGGTACAATATAGCATTTTTGAAAATATAAACCCTTTTTCTTAAAACAGATTTACCTTTTTTTGGTAATGTTAACAATGTGGTTGGGCACACTGAACTCAATGATTAGGAAAGTATTGTCAGACTTCAGAGCAAAGTCATGATGTGCACCAGCATCAGGATACCAGAAAATCAAGTATAAAAAAAAGAGGCAAAAACATGTTAAAAGGAGCAAAACGGTTGCTAGAAACAGGCAATAATGGGTGTAAAGTGGGAAGAATGGGCAAAAAGTCATAAAAATGGGAAAAGGCTGTAAAATTGGTTAAATGTGGAAAAAAACGTAAAAGCAGAACTATTGGGATGATAGTTGCAAAAAAATTGAGTGAAAGGTAGCAAAAATAAATAGAAGGCTGCAGAAATGGGTAATAAGTGGAAAAAGAAGTGACAAAAATTAGCAAAATGCTGCAGAAATGGGTTCAAAGTTGCAAAACAGTGGAAAAATGGACGAGATACGGCAAAAATGGACAAAAAGCCACAAGATGTGGCAAAAATGGATGAGAAGTGCCGAAAATGTGTAGGAAGTGGAATGAATTGGTTAAATGTGGCATTAAGCCACAAAAATGGGTCAACAATATAAAGAGGTAGGGAGTAAAATGACATGAAATGGGTGAGGAAAGGGGCAAAACATGATAAAAATGGGTCCAAAGTCACAAAAAAGTGGCAGAAAATGGCAAGATGTGGCAAAAATGGATGAAAAGTGGGAAAATTAAGTATAATGAGAAAAAAACAGACTCAGAACTGCAAGGTACAAATTCATGTATGTGAGATTATATCATTATTTATAAATAAGATAGCTATTATGAGGGAAAGAGTTTTTCCTCTTTATATTGAATTTTTCATCCCATAATTGTGATTAACAAACACAGCTTGACTGCTGCTTTATGTATTAAGTTAAGTTTTTTATTTCTTTTACTTTTGGCAAGTTATGCTACTTTATTCATGACAAAGTGCAGTTTACATTACTACCCCTGAATAATATGTCGTAATGCAATGTTTTAATAAATTGCACAAAATAAAGTTACCCAAGAAGTTACTTAGTACTTGAGTAGTCTATCAGTGAAGTACTGATGTACTCTTACTCAAGTACTTATTTTTTCAGGTACTTTTTCTTCTTCTTGAGTAATTATTATTGTTAAGTAAGAGTACTTTAACTTGAGTAGTGTAACTGTGTACTCTACCCACCGCTGATAGTCATGGGAATGTTTTCACAGTTGTTCCAAATACTGAAGATTTCTGGGGTTTGATGAAGAATGATTGCAGCTTTCAACCTGTAATAATACATCATATTTTGATCTGCACCACATAAAGTAGACCACCAAAATGATCCTTATTATCCACCTCTTTTCAGAGCAAAGAAAATGTTTTCCATCTCAGGCCAGAATTCATATTTCCATATGAATGCCTCCAGTGAATGGATGATCCTGCAATAAAAGCCACACATGACCAAACTGCAGCAGTTGTCATGAATGGGAGTGTTTTTGTGCATTCTGCAGTAGATTTTCTTTATTTCTCCTCAATTAACTGGTGGGTCGATGCCATGGTGAACAATCAGAGAGGCATAAAACACTGTGGGAGTGGTGTTTTCTTATTTTCCTAAAGAGCGGAATAACAGTGTGCAGCATTAGCGGACATGTGTCCCTCTCTGTCAAAGGCATTCGAGGAGGAAGTGATAAAACAAACACTCTGGGTGTCTTTTTGTGCAATGAAAACCTGCTAGCAGGGTCAGCTTTTGCAAGCTGTTCACTTGCTTCAGTTTGTTTACTGCCAAAGAGTGATGAAAATGAGCTCACTGTATTTCTTTCATCAAACTCAAAAAGCATTTTATTATTTTTATTTTTTTTAACATGGACACATTTTTGGAAGAGATTAAAAGGAAATATTGATACCTCTGACTCTCTGAACTGAATATTTATTGTTGAATTCTGCTTCCTTTGGCAAACAGAGTGAGCCATATCAATATTTTTCCTTCTAACTCCACATCAAGTGTAATCATCATAATTCCTCGCTGACCCAGACATTTTCCTCAACACGATTTCATTGCTATTCAGAAACATCTTGTAAAGTAGAAAGGAAATAAAGTCAAAGATAATGTTGTGGGCGGGTTTTGAGCAATTAAATTCTCCATTAAGTTCTAAGTTGAAAGTGTCTATTATCTCTCCAATTGCTCTCTGAATTATGCTGTAGAAAGCAGCCTTGACATTGCCTTTATTATGCTCCTCCTGGATATAGCCTCCTAAAGCTCTGTCACTGCAGGAGAGGCTGCATTTCACTAGAACATTCTGTGACTTAATGGATGAAAGAATTAATGTGAATCTCAAAGTTTAAAAGTTGTTATAAAAAAAAGATCTATTTCAACACACATGAAAAAAGATTTTGAAAATGGATGGTTAAAAAGCCCCATTATGATTTGCCAAAAAAACATCTGTGCCACTTTAAAAACATTTATCAAAAAAGGCAATAAAAACTCAAGAGCACTTTAAATGAAACGGATGAATTTATTTTAGTAATGCAGTAGCATTTTTTTGAAAATTTTTCTCCAAATCATGTTTTTAGTTTTTCTATTTTTAATCTCTGAATTTCAGTTTTCAAAGGAAGACAAACACAGAGGCTCTTTTTGACCAAAGTTTGACCCCTTATCAAACTTGTGGGCCCGTTTTAACTATAGTAGATCAAAGTGAATGATTGCCCACTTCTTTAAGCAAAATAATTAAACCAACTTTAAGAAGAACCCATCCGTACTACAATTTTTAATATGAAGTCATTATGACAGTGAAACAAGTCTCCTGGTATATTATTTTGAAACAACTTCTATCAGCATCCAGCAGAAACTCCTTTATTCTACAGCAAAGCCCAGAAAGTTATGTGTACAGCCTTGGTTCAGGCACACTATATGGACAAAAGTATTTGGCCACATCTATGAATTATTGAATTCAGGTGTATAAAATAAAGTACCCATCCATACTGTCTCATTTCGCACATGTGTGCATGGGTCATTCTCAGTGACTTCAAAGGTGGTACTGTGACAGGATTACATCTTTGTATTAAGATGGTTCATGGAATTTCTCCCCTGCTGGATATCCTACAATCAGCTGTAAGTAAATTTTCTAGAAAGTTAAAGCATTTAGGAACAACAGCAACTCAGCCAAAAAGCCAAAAAATACAATCACAGAGCCAGGTCAGTGACTACTAAGGCGCATGGTGTGTAAAAGTTACCAACGCTCTGCTGATTCTATCACTGAAGGGCTCTGAACTTCCACTTGACATTTATGTTAGCACAAAAACTGCAGAGGATCTTCATAGAATGGGTTTCCATGACAGAGCAGCTGCATGCAAGTCCAAGTCCAATGCCAAGCATTGAATAGAGTGGCATTAAGCACACTGACACTGGACTGTGGGGCAGTAGAATCATGTTCTGTGGAGTGACAAATCATGCTCATTCATATGTAGGATTACAAACTGGGCAGTTGACAGCACCTTTAAAGGTCAACTCCCTAAGACTTTGGAACAGGCTGGAGAGATCAAGTCAGAGATGGAGGGCATCCTGACAGAGTATGACATGGATGACATGTATTTGAATACAATGTTGTTACAGTCCTTTGCTGGTGTAATGACCAGGCAGCCAAATTTGTCCATATAGGTAAAAACAGGAAAAACACTAATGTACTTAAAAGCAAGGGTGTAACAGTACACAAAAGACTTTGGCTCTGTAATTAGACTTTGTAACAAAGGATACAATCAAGAACACACTGTGATGAAAATGTTAACTGCAAGGAAATCTCTCTCCTCATAGCCTGTAGAACTGCTGTAAAACTCACCTCTAGAGAAAGGCCAGAATAGAGACGTCACGTCCAGGATCAACTGGTAAGGGCACACGCTGGAAGAACATGGCAGAAAGCATTGCTACTGTGGAAATGGAGGGAGACTATTTCATTGCTGTAATGTTAGAGTCAGACATTCAGGTCTACTTAGACAAGCTAGAATTCAGTGCAGAGGAATTACAATGTGCAGAGAAGCAAGAGGTTGGTGCAGCAGAGGTAAAAGCAACGCTGTCCTCTGAGGACAGAGGGGATGAGAGGAGCCGGCTTTAGCCGGGGACAGCTGGTGATGCTGCTGCAGTAATTGTGTACTGATGAAAACTGAAGTGGAATCATTATGCTGCAGCAAATTTCCCCTTGTAGTTTTAACAAACAAACGTTGTCTGAGCAGTTTTTCTACTCTAACAGGTAAACATTTGTTTTTATGTTTAATCACCCACCAGAAACACTGGTCAGACTTGACTATTAGTCCTAGGGTGGCTTTTGAAGGCAGCAAGCCCAGTGAGGGTTGAAGTGGAACTAGGAATGCCATGATCCGGTTTTTGCAGCTGATACCTATCACTGATCACATGTGGGTGACATCAGCCAATACCAGTCATAGTATGTGTTAACTGGTTGGTCAGTCAATTTAACACTGAAGTGTTATGATCTCATAACTTTGTGCTGCTTAAAGGAGCACAAAGTCACCTGTATTTAGTCAACAACATACTTTCATTTGATTTGTTCAACAGAGCTGTATAGGTCACTCCAGGAAACACTAGAACAAGCACAGTGTGAATCTGCATGTTTCAACGAGGATTTCAACACAAATTTCAACATTGTAGTTTTATTTACTAAAGGGATTCAGATTGAAGTTTGGTAGATTTTTCTTCCAGTTGAAGAGTAAGCAGCAGCAGAAAAGCTCACAGAGTTATTTTTAAGCCAACATTCTTGGTGCTATACTTTGGTTTAATTTGATTCACGGTTATGATAAATTCCAAAAGTCTTGAAATTACAACTTCATCATATTTTGATGTACATCTTTCCTTTTTTCCTTTTTTTTTCTTTCTTTCTGTTTTTTTTTAGAAATCCTTTAAAAATTTTTTTAATGTTTTTTGGAGGACTATTATCTAATGTGATTATGTGTAAATACTAATCTCAACTTTATGAAATGAAACGGGCTGTAATTCAGGGTTCAACTTCAGGTCATCTACCTTTTTTTTATCTTTCACTAAGAAATGTAAAAGCCCATAGCTTTTTTTTTTTTACTTAATAATTTGTTTATGTGTTAAGCACTTTGTGCTACATTATTTTGTATGAAGTGTCATATAAATAAGGTTTAAACAACTGATTGATTAGGATATGCAAGTTCAAGGACCCAAGAGTTGTGTCTTACTGAACCTTGAATGCAAATAACACAACATTAATTTAATCATGCATCAGTAACCATCTGGACTTCTTTTTGACACTCTATTAGTTCACCTGACTGTCAGCGAGGAAATAAGACAGTCTTCTTTTAAGATGATAAGATTATTAAGATGACAGAAAACAACCAGGATAGATATCTTAAATATCCTCTAGCTGAAATAACAATGTTATTATAATGATTATAATTTTAGTTGACCTCTTCTGGCTTATTTACTTTCCTTGATGTTTTTTTCTTTCATTTTTCAGTAGCTTGGTGAGAGCTGAGCTGTTTATGTTATTGAGAAAAGTGAGAAAACAAACTGAGCAAAAAAAAAGAGGATTCCATTGGGAGAAGATAATACTGCATTTTTGTGCATTACATATCAGTTTTAGCCCACGTTATTGTTGCAGTGGAGTTACAAAGGGGCTTCAGATCAGGTTGAATCAGAGGAAAAACTTTAAAGCTGACAGAAGGAGATGACTTTCACCAGATAAGAGTATTTTTCTTTTCCTGAGGATTATCATCCAGACATGATGTAAAAGGCCTTCACTGCATCAAAAGTAAGAAAATGAGCATCTACCTTTGGGCTAGAGTGGGCTGTATAAAGTCGGAGTGCTGTCACGGCCAACAGAACTGGAAACTGTATGTGTTTATGTGTGTGTATTGAGTCATAAGAATTAAATATGTCGACATTATCAGAAGAAGCTGCGCAGGATTCAGCTTGATTTGAGGGACGAGATTGAGATGTCACTCGTTCGCACTACAAGATAATCTTCACTGACCTTCTGTTGCTTTGGCCCAGAATGTGTTTGAATCAGCTCAGACTTTGTGGCTGAAGAGGCTCGAGCACTGCTGAAAATAGGGGAATTATATAGCGTTATCTATATCTGGGAAAATATAGAATAGGACTCATTTGTTGAAAAAGACAGAATCTATTATTTATCTTATAAAGTCAGTAATAGGGGAAAATTCTTAAAACCATAAAAATCATGTAGCATTAGAAATAAATGGAGATGCTGTAAA
This sequence comes from Cheilinus undulatus, assembly GCF_018320785.1. Lineage (NCBI taxonomy): Eukaryota > Metazoa > Chordata > Actinopteri > Labriformes > Labridae > Cheilinus > Cheilinus undulatus. The sequence continues at coordinate 41,060,485 of NC_054865.1, read as the reverse complement.
GTGGTTGTGTCCTTTTCCCCTTTGGAGCCAGCTTTTCCTGTTAGAGCTGAATCTGAGAGGATGGACATCCATTATCTGCAGTGCCGTGGAGGTAGAGGGAGGATTATCTGACTCCTGCAGGTTTAGTTGGCGTCCCACAGTTTGCAGACATCAAGATCCATCTCCTGGCTGTCGATCAGAGTCTGGCGTGTGTCTCCATTAGCGCCTTTTGGCAGATGTTTTCCATCCACCATCCATCGCTTAGTGTCACACATCCTTAATTGGGCGTGGTAATTATCCAATCGCACAATATTAAGTGTCCTATTTGTGGAAATGTGGTCAAGGAAAATGAATAGTTATTGATTAGCAACACTGACATTCAACTTACTCCTTTTCGCACATTAGCCTAGCATTGATTGCTGGCTGCTCTTCCTGTGTGCAATACTGAGAATCGACCTGATTCCTAATGTGCGGTCCAGGCTTGACCATTAGAACCATCCATTATCACACTCGCCGTCCATAGGCCTGTCACTGAGGCCTGCTGGGAAATTGGCAACCAGACATGATTGTGACGGTGAGGCAGAAGAAGATTTAGGTCCTCTAGTTTCTCAGAGCAGACTATTGCATAATTAATCTATAATAGCCCGTACTGTATGGGTTTGTTGCAGCGTAGAATATGTATGAGGTTGTTTAATGTGTGCCACTTACCCTGTTGGTTTGTTTTGTGCCAGCCAGCCACAATAAGAGCTTTTTACTTTTGCATTAAGCTTGTGGATTAAAGTGTTGACTCTATTGTTGTGCATTGTACAATGTTTCTTAGTCTGTCAGTTAGAAAGTGGCTGGAACATCGATCTTTAGCCTTTAAAGAGAATGAACTTGTTCATTGGTAGGGCTGAACCATGCTATTTGGGGATACTGTGGAGGTTTAAATGCACAATTTTTCACCCTCTCTCTTCCAGACTTGGACTCTACAGTGTATGAAACCCAGTCCCTTCAATCTGTGAACAAATTCCACAATATTACACTTTGAAAGTGTACCCAAAATACCAGTTTGAAATGCAGTTTATGTGACAGTTCATGTGTCACTTTGATTTGAACCCTCATAACATCCAGAGATGCTTATTTATCCAATTTGCTGCATCGCCAATACCACTCCATACTACTGATTTGTGTAGTTTTCAGTAGCTCTAAACTCCCCAGCAGATAGGCTTTGTTTGGTATCATTCATGTTGATCTCATGAATTTTCACCCCCTAAATTAGCCATGTGCTGCGTAGATAAAAGCCCGCAGAACAGAACCAGAAGTGGGCCGTCTTAGGATTCATGACAACATATATTATAGGTAACACAGAATGTAACATGTAATTCTCCATTTTCTTATTGGCTTAATTTCAGATGGACATTTTGTTATAACTATCTTTAACTGCCAGACATCCTCCTGCGAAACTGGCCAGAGACCAGTAAACTATAATGTACACACAGAAAAATGTGAGTGGAACATCTGGTTGATCATTAATTGAGTATAAAATTTGGCAGTGTAATGTTGTTTTAGCTGAAACTAGACTGAAACTATCTGAGCATCTTTGTCTCAGGTTTTGTCTGTATATAACCAATTAGGGATGTGTCTTGAAATTAGAATAAGATTGTTATCCTGGTTACTATGGCTTGTTTGGTTAAAAGCAAGTGTATGCATTAATGCCTCCAGCTCTTGAGGCTGCTTTAGGAAATGTTTACATAAACAGGAAAACAACTGGAGAGGAGTAAACAGGTTTGATAATGTCTGAATATCCTAAAAAGTACCACTACAGCAGGGCACACTCTACAAGATAAACATTCCCATTTCTGGCCTGATTTCCCCCTTACAATCAAGCCAGAAAAGTCAGAGAAGTTACTGTGTGGTCCTAAAGATTATGTTCACAGATTTCCCTGTGGGGTGGGGTTTGTTAAGAGTGATTCTTCTCTCTGATCTGCCAAGATAAGAAGCATTCCAGTGTTACATATTGAACATTCACTAAATATGATTGAATGTAAGTCTACCCTAGACTTATGCTGCCAACTACAAGTTTTTGATCACCTTTTGTCTTGAACTGAGGACTCTGTTTTGCAATAGACTTGCAATAGGCTGCACAATATCAGGTTGGATGCAGTATGTAGTGGTGGTTGCTGAACTTGCAGTAGTGAGGATGCATGTCTCGGTATGTTCTACTGATATATTAGTCACACCACTATACAATATAAGATGCAGCCCACTTTTAAAATGGAAATATGTCTCTGGAAAGGTAATCATTGAATGTAGATATACAAATGAGGCTTTCTGAAAATGAAGACCTGAATCTGAAACAAACTGTGTCATGGCTCCTTTAAAAATCTTGTGGATTATCACTTTATTTGTGCATTTTGGGCCATCACTTCTCAGTCTCACCCCCTGCAGTTGTTGATGCTTAGTAATTTTATCAATTTTGAACCACTTTGATCACGACTAAGTGAAGTTAGGGCGTCTGGATTCTCTGCTTTCCAAATGTAGCTCTAAAGATCACTCTTCTAGTTGATTTTCTTTGTCTCTTCAGGCTACATTTTGATTCACATTATTGAGATTTATAATTTAATTCTTTGTCATTGTCGTCACAGTCAGCAGTCACATGTGACTTCTTCTCCTGCATTTGCCTTCAGACCGAATAGAGATGCAGTGAACTGTGTGGTGCCTGATTCCATTGCTTACCTCGCTTGTCCGCACAAGCAATCTCTTTATGTTCTGCATTTATGGGTAACTTGGGCTCGCTGGGGGTCCGAGGTTTGGAGGAGATCTATCATCGTAACACAGGTAGGCAGTTTAATAACGCTGCTGTGGACTCCTGAGAAAAGCCAGGCATTTATTTAATGTAACATGGGGCAATGTTTGGAGGGCTGACGGATGGCCCAGCAGGAAAAATGATGTCTTTGAGCTCTGCCTGCTGGGTTCATGTTGGACATCAGCCTGGGAAGGTATGTTGTCACCTTAAACTGTCTTCTGGGACATGGTGTCCCCCCGATAAATAAAAAAAAAACAAATTTGTGTGGGGTTTTGGAAATATGACAAACACTTTAGGATCTAAAATAATAATAAAGAAATGCATTCCATTGCCCACAACCCCCACTAATGACCCCTGCATTCATTCAGACAGAATCTATGTTATATATGGCTCTACATTAGCTGAACTTAATCATCTTTATTAATCTTCTATTTTGTCCAGAATTTATTATTAATAACCTTTTCCAAATATACTGAGAGTAGTTAAGCTCAGTACCAGAGGAGTGGCATCCCTGTTCTGCAGACAAGCTAAAGGTAGGTCAACATTTAAGCAGCGCTCTGGCCTGAGAGGCCATATTACACTACTTCTTTCTAAATATTTATTTAACACAGTGCCAAGGTGATGGTACCTGGATGTGTTTGCTTTATAAGGACAAAGTTTACTCCGCTGTTTTCTCTCCCTTCCTTACATTTCTGTATTAGTATTTAACAAAAATAAAGGCCTTTTAAATATATAAAACTCCAATAAACTTTGATGATTCAAATTCTTAATCATGGTTAACCCCTGAATTTAAATAGAATCACAGTTAATCTCCCCCTTTTGTTAAATGTTTAAATTCCACTTTTTTGCATCTCAAACTGTTTTAGGTTCTTTGGTCTTTAAACTCAGGGTAAGTGATTTCCTGTTTGGATACAGCAAGAGACGGAGAGTCTCTTATGTAGCCCTCCGTGTCACTGCAGACAGGAACTGCTTTGAATAATGGCACAAAACTAGCCAGTACCAAAAAGTGCAAAGTGCAAGATTTTGTTTTGTAAATATGCATTTTGAAAACATTTTGTCACAGATTGATTTTCGTTTTCCAAATTTTGGTCCACAAGAGATAGGAGAAAAATCTGTGCCAAAAAAGTCTCAGTCATTATTGTTTACTGTGTATCGTGTATTAATTTCTGTTTAGTTTTTTTCCTTTGTCTTTATAGTCCCATAGCTTTTTAAAAATCAGTTGACACTACTGCAGCGCAGATGTTCTTAAATCCCACTTTATCCTGAAAAAAACAAAAAAAGATGTTTAGAGCTTGGCTGCCAACAGGGTTGATGTTTCACAAACTTTTTAAGAAAATAAGTCCAGGTGAGACAAAATGGTTAAAAACAGCTAGGGCTCAGAGGATTAGTATTGACAGTGATGCTTTATTTGTAAGACAAAAAGGGATTTTCTCAATGTTGAATGTATAAGAAACAGTAAAAGTGTTATTTTCTCATAATTGTAAAAATTGAATATACAGTATAACATAGATGTGTAGTGTAATAGTGAAGATTAATACTATGAAAAATCAAATACACACTATATTATAGGGAGTTAAGTCAAACTTGTGTTTTCTGCTACTTGTAATGTTTATTAAGAGGGTCGAACATGATACATACAAGGTTTTTTTTTTTTTCATGGGCCTAACTCTCCAAGGGGTCACTCACTCTAGGGCTAGTTGCCCCATAATGTGCTGAAGCATGATTTTGCACTTGCAGTGCTCCAGTCTCAGCCAGGCGAGAGCATGGGTGCGTCATCATGTCATAATATGAGGTGGTTTACAAGAAGTCTCAGTGCCGGGACTATGTAGAAAGAGGATTATTTTCTCATGGTTTTAACACAAGAATAAGACTGTAACTCTGTTTGTGGCTCATTTTGAGTCATTTTGGTCAGACATGGCTGTTTCATACTCTTAATGTTTAAGAAGATTGTCGAGTGGATGGTCATATTGATTCTTCGTCACGTAGACGTCATCCTGTTCTGAAGCACATTTCTTCCATCAATGTTGGGCCCAAGGAAATATACCTTGCCTAAGCGCAGTATAAAGCACCCACACTGGTCAAACAAACTGGACTTTTGGGATCAGTTGTGCTTGTGCACGGTACAGATTAAATAGCTTGAGTGCACCCTAACCTTTAGTCGTGCCCCTAAGCAGGGGAAAAGGAAAGGCTCTGCCAACTCAGAGTTACTGGGTCTAGGGGCTTAATAACAGAGTACATCTGAAAGAAAACTTCCAGACTTTCCAAACCAAGGAAAACAAAACTTTCTGAGGCCTAAAAGGACAAGTGCAAACTTTGAGATCGATATCATTACAGAAAATGATTGCAGTATGTTGTTTCCTTGTGTTTATCATCACTCATATTCCACTTTGTCTCAAAGAAACTCAAAGATAGTCGCTCAGAAATAGTGAAACAGGATGGGATGGGCTGGGGAAATGTGGGAACATGAGAGTTAGGTCTAAAAATTGGCTCTGAAATGAACGTAGTAAGCTTTTGGTGAGATTTTCTTCTCAGTTATATAAATCACAGAAAAAGAACAGATTTAGAATGGCAGAATTGTAAATAAAAGTTCAGAAATATATATGCTGTGTTACATACATCCTAAGCTGATGTAAAACACTGTACATCAATGACAGCATAACAAAAACAATGGAGCCATCATCATCCCACCTAGTCATCAGCAGATACAACGCAAACACCACCATCACCCACCAGTGTTTTATTTCTGAGAGACTCATCATCAGGATATGAGCGCTGCTTATAAGATGATAAAATTCATCTGTTATTACTGTCAACCCTCTATAGCCTGATAGGAGCAAAATGTTCTCTAATGTAATTTAATCCATATTTAGAGAATGGCAGAAAAATCCTTAAATGACTAAATCCTACACAAGGAAGGAAATGCAAAAGCATGAAGAGCATGTAATGCTGTTGAAATATCAATGATACTCAATCATAACAAACCCAGTGCTGTTTTCTTTACATGATGAAGCTGTTTGACATTTATGCCATAAAAACCTCTGAGGAAACTCTTGGCTGAATTTGAACATGGCATTGTGTCGTATGAAAACTACTTTGCACAGTTCTTTAGAATGAAGAAACAATGAAACCATCAGATGTAACACCTTGCGAGGAGGCCGTTGTAAATCTTCTTTTAGCTCAGAAGGCACCAGATTTGTCTTTCTAGAGGATAATCATTAATAAAACAAAAGGGTTTAAAAAGTAAAAGTGTCCCCTGCATCTCTGTGCTTCCCCAGACAGCTAAGGTGTTTATCCTAAGCTTAAATAATTCACCATATTATTTTAAAAACACAGATCTTTTTCCGGGTCAAGAAAAGTCAAACAAGAAAAGTTTGAACCTGTCCAGTCCAGCACTCCCAGAGATGTTTGATCATTCACAGAAAATAAATGTTCTCAGTGTTGTCCGGTGAACATTTGTCCAGATTTTCAAAGTATTTCTGCAGACCACTCGCTCTCTACGTGTGCTGACTGTGTACTCTGCTTCACATTGATGCTCCTTAGTGCATGGAAAGTTTGCCATGGCAAGAAGCCTGCTTGTAAATTATACATATTGGATGAGACACGCAGCAGATGAGCGGGGCCCCTCCAGTCAGGCCTGGCATTAATTAAATATCAATTGGCCCTGCTTCCGTAACTCATTTCATGCCGCATTCACACCTTGTCCGGGTTTGTTGAGGGAAAGTTAAAATGAAAGTTGTGGCCTTGGAGCTTATATATCTCATAGCACTGCTTGACTCGAGCATCACGGTCCTGATGCTGTGAATTCTGAGGTGATTTCTATAGGGGAGGGTAAAAGAAAAACTTCTGAATTGGGATTAAAACTTGAAGCTCCCGTGAGGAGTTTTAAGTCAGGAATGAAACAGATAAATATTAATTCATTTGTATGAAAACAATAACAGTTTGGACTATCAGGGAGAAGATTTGATAGGAATGGAAGTTGATTTGTTAATTTTAATGACTGAAAATAATAATTTGTATATAAAAAATGAAGCATTTATGCAACATTAAGCTAATGTTCAGGCATGTTCAGGCCTGCATTCACCCAGTGAATGGGCTCATCTTAGGTTTATCATAGTAATACATGTGTGTTGGATCAGTAGCATTGGTGCTAGCATCATGGCTTACTGTCACTTCATTTTGTAGATGAGAAGTGCGTCAAGCTATCATTTAGTTCTGTCACTTTTGTACACTTTTGCCTATTTTTACGTTACATCAATTTTTGCCACATTTTAACAGATTTTCATGTTTGTATGTTTCTTCAGCCCATTTTTGCCACTTTTAACATATTTGCCACTTTAAATCTGTGTCTGCTACTTCCTACCTCTATTGACTCATTATTAACAGTCCAGCAGTACTTTTCACCACATTTTTCACACATTTTGCCAATTTTAACTGCATCCCACTATTTTCTATGGCAATTTGTGCCACTTTTAACTGATTTTTGCCACTTTTGGCCTACGTATTCCTCTCGAACTGAAACACATATTTGACATTTTCAAACCATGTCATTTAAGTTTTTCCATCATTTTATGCTGTTTTGCCCATAATAGTTGTATTTGTAAAAAAGGGTTTACATTTTTAAGAATGCTATATACCACCGCACAATCGACATTTGACAGTTTCCCCCCATTTTTATAACTTTGAACCCATTTTTTCCACTTTCAGCCAATTTTTCTCCACTTTTAACCCTGTTATATCCACTCTTTAACCCTGTTTTTACACCACTTTTTAGCGCCTTTTTACCATAATTTCCTCTATGGTTGCCACTTTTTCTTGCCCATTTTGGCTCTTTTAATTGTTTTTTTTAATGTCAATTTACACCACTTTTATTTCTTTTGACCCATTTTGCCACTTTTTTTTGCCTACTTCTGCAACTTTTAACACCGTTTTGCAACTTTTTGCAATTATATAATCATTTGTCCTTTAAATATGTTCTCACACATTTTCTTTGCTTTATTTTCTGGTATCCTGACCTCTGTGCACATTGTAGCTAAGCTATGAAGTCTGGCGTTGCTTTCCAAATGTTTTAGTTCAGTGTGCCAATCCACATTGTAAACATTACCCAAAAAAGTGGCTGTTATTCAGGTGAAAAAAAAAATACAATTTAGTTATCACAGCTTAATGGAACTTGATTTTGCTGACCTTTATCCCCCGTTGTGAGTGGCTTTCCTCATGTTAAAATTCTTTTAATTCTGTTTCAGATGTTAAATCTGTTGGCCCATTAACCACAATTTTAAATGTTATTTTCGGGCTAAGATGTCCACCTCTGTCCATAAAGTAAACATTAACACAGTGCTGTCAGGACACCAGTGTTTCCTAACATGGATATGTCTGTTTATCACTTAGATTGTTCAGTCTTCTTTTCCATCACTTTAGTCTGAAGTCAGCCACCTCTCTGACCATCTGTGGACATAAGTGCTTTACTTCTTCTCTCTGAGCTGCATCACTGTCTGTTATCATCATTTAATGTTTTAAAGGCTAATGAAGGTGAATGAGGCTCCATGGTTATTTGCATATGAAGCAAGAAAGTGAAGGGCGCGGGGGCAGTGAGGTTATTCAGAGAATTGCCAACGACTGTCCAGTAGAAACTTTGCTTGAAATGCTTTTTCATAGTTTCTGTTGTGTTGTCCTTTATGTTTCATGCTGCTGCCTTAGGGTAGGTGTCACAGAAGCTGATTAACACGATCCAGCACAAATTTAAAAAGGGTGTTTGGGGAAAATGTATTCTAAGTTTGAGGTTGGACATCTGAAATAAAACAGGAGAAGATTTTCCTCTAATCACAGGATTTACTAGTACACACAGGTGCAGGTCAGAAACAGGATCACTAGTCCTGTGTCGTCCAAGAGGGGCGTCAAAATCACCACAACTCCACAACCACAGGTGTTTTCAAAGATGCTTTAATATCGGATTTTTGTTTTAGTTAGATAGAAGCAAGGCTCAGTAAAGCTTCATAACACGTACAAGAACTTCAAAAGAAACAGGGAGTCAGTGCAAGATTTAAAGTTGGATTTACATGTTTTTTTTTCTAATAATCTGGTGTTTTGCATCTTTTTTCCCCATTGACCCTCAAATTAACCTGATTTTTTTTCCCCTGTGGATTGATATGATTACCTTTAGATCTCCGCAGTCTTTAACAGAATCATGCCTCTGGTAACCCTCTGCTCAACATGAGGTTTACTTTTCTTAACAATAGTATGATTTCGAGGGTAGCAGACATTTGCTGTGCATTTTTAGCCAATCAGAATCATTTCTGTAACTAATCTGTGTAAAGTCTAGAATAACTGCCATTTACTGTTTAGACTGAATTTTTTTTGTGCAGATCTAAAGCTTCCCTGTTTGTCCATTTAGTCATAAGGTTCTTCTCCTTTCATTGCAGCAAAGATAAAGAGTGTATATAAATGAGGAATTTGAGCAAACGAGACTAAATCAAAAATGTCATGCTCCTCTAAAACAACATAAAACAATAACCTCCTTTATTTAAAACAGTAAGTTGTTTCATTTATAAAGTTTGTTGAGGTAACTGTGTTTTTCTTGGAGTTTTTTCAAAGTTTCCTCATCAGCAGCCTCTGCAGTCTGCCACACAGCCACCTTTTAATGCAAAACAGATTCAAAGTTTTTCTTTTCAGACAACCATATGCCCAGTGTTTGTTTGTCTGGCTTTTCTTGTCTGAGTACAGCTCTTAAATGCATTACATTTTAGTTGCTGACTCAGAAACTGTGGATGTAGATGCAGCATAGAAAACTTTGACAACAAGATAAAAGCAGCAAATCTTTACTGGATGGATTAGCATGCTTGTTCTGAGAAATAGTGAAGTCTGATAGTGTACTCAAATACGAGGATTTAGATGGCTCAATGTGAATGTAACTCTGAGAAATGATGATTTAATTAGGCTTAATCCTGTTTCTAATCACTGACAGTTAATGGCATGTATTTTTCTAAACATGACGTGTCATTGTCTTCTTTTTTAATGTTGTTTTTGGTCCTCAGTCCTTAAAGAAGACGTGTGTTTGACCAGTTCTGATTCAGTCAGATTCAGCAGAGCCGTACTCTGCAGAAAGTGAGCTGCACTGTTCACCTTGGAGTCCCTTAGATGATGTCTCAGGGATTCCCCTAATCCTCCAAGGGTGGACCAGAGGGCATTCTGTCCCTGCTGAGGGGATGAAGCCACTTAGTGGATCACAAAGTTAATCAAGCGCAAGGAAAGCCTGACTGAACCGGAGGAATTGGTTAAACCATTAGACTGAGGGCACACTGACTATCTCGCTCTCTCTCACCAACACATATACATACACACCCACAACCAAGGCTGCCCACAAGGGGGATAAAAGGGAGAGCTTTCTGGGGCCCAGCCAAGCAGGGGGCCATGGGGGTCATCAAAATCATGGTCCATTGTTAAGTTAAGCTGCAACATCCATATTTTATTTTTAACTTAGATAATAATCAATCTTATCAAAGCAACAAGTAATGTTTTTTTTTAATTTATCTGTGCTGTAGTGCAATATAACCTTTTTCCAAATGTAAAACTCCAAATGTAAAACAGCTTTACATTTTTTTTATTAGGTGGGTGGGCACATCGGACTAAAGCATCAAGAAAGTAATGTTAGACTTTATAGCTAAGCCATTATGTGCTCAAACATCAGAATGGCAGAGAGGCATTGATAGTGAAATGTTTAAATAGTTCAAAAAAGTGGCAAAAATGGATTGAAAGTGGCAAAAAAGGGGTCAAAAGAGATAAAAATGGGTTGAAATTGTGTCTGTGTGTGTGTGTTGGGGGGGGCAGCTGAGGCAAAATGGCACAAAGAAAAGAAAAACTGGTGAAAAGGGATTAAAAAGTGGCATATACAGCAAAAAATGGTGAAAGGGGTTAAAAGGTGGTGAAATTGGATTCAAAGTTGCAATAAATGGGTCAAAAGAAGATTGGTTAAAATTTAGGCAAAAACGAGGTGAAAAAACAACAACAACAAAAAAAAAAAAAGGTGAAAGGAGTATAAAAGTGGCAGAAAATGTTTAAAAACCGGCAAATATCAGCAAGCAATGGGGTTGAAAAATGGTAAAATTGGGTTGAAAATGGACAAAAAAAATTGACAATTGGAAAAGAAAAATAGTTTTTAAAAAAGAGGTTAAAAAATTGGCTTAAATTTGTTATAAGAGATTAAAAAGTAGCAAAATGAGGTTAAAAAGTGGCAAATATGATGAAAGGGGTTAAAGGTGGTGTGAATGGGTTCAAAGTGGCAATAAATGTGTCAAAAGTAAAGACTGTTTAAAATTTGAAAAAGAAAAAATGATTAAAAGAGGCAATAACTAAGCCAAAAAATGGGCAAGAAAACTGTGTAAAAAGAGGTTAAAAAGTGGGGAAAAAAGGTTAAAACTGGCAAATATGGGCCAAAAATTGTGGTGAAAATTGGTGAAAATTGGTTTGAGGGTGGCCAAAAATGCATGGGTCAAAAAAAGTAAAAATGTGTGACCATTAGAAAAGATAAAAAAGTAAAGAAATTGGCTTAAATTGGTTAGTAAGTCTAAAAAGTAGCAAAATGGGTTAAAAAGTTACACAAAATGAGTCAGGAGATATAGAAATGGGTCAAAATTGGCAAAACAAGACTAAAAGAGGCAAATGGGCTGGAAAAAATAGTGAAAAATGGCCAAAAAAGGCAAAAATATGTTAAAAGGTAAAATATATGCAAAAAATGTGAAAACAGGTTATAAAGTGGCACAAAAGGGGTTAAACCCCACCTAAATCAATATATGTTTGTTTTTTGCACCCAATAAAAGCCTGACAAATCTTTCAGCTTTAAAACACGTACTGTTAGAAAGCATGCCAGCACCATTGCCACTTGTCCAACACATATATATTAGGACAATGGATAAATCACAACTGGGGCGGGGCCATCAGTGAGTTTTCCAGAGACCCGGTTTCTGTGGGTAGACCTGCTCACAACACTGTCCTTAAAACCACAATATGAGGGTCCCCACTTAAAACAAACTTGCACAGAAGCTAAATGTCATGAAATACTAAATATAAAAAGCAGCAAAGAATGAATAATGGATCTATGCATGGCCATTATTATAAAATGAAATACAATAATAGTGTCCATTTGTTAGAATCAGAGTAAAATGCATGAAAAATAACTTTATAAACTGGATTAAACAATAAGAGGAGAAGAAAAGACATAAATATATAGCATATTGAAAAGTACAAAATGCTGATTTAAAACCAACAGCAATGCCGACTTCACTGAAATACAGTGTAGATAATAAAACACCCAGAGGTTTTTGAAGTATTGATTCCACTTTCTGTTTTATTATTTCACATTAAGCCTTCATAGCCTGCACAGCTTACACATACTGTATAAATGACAAGCTGTTTTTTTGATATTTTAGGTTGAAGAAGTGCCAATTGTAGAGCTTTAAAAGCCATAAAAAGATATGATTGAGAGTGCTCCCCGATCAACTAAACAGTCACTTCACAGTGTCTGATACTCAAAGTCCAGACTCTGCAGACCCTCAGCAACACAGGCTTGTTCACTCCTGATGGAGTATCTGCAGGCTGCAAGAGAAGTCATTCATACAAGCTTAAACAAGAAATGCAGTTCAAGTAAATACTTATTTGTATTCATAGCTGCAGGATTTGCATATAATTGCCACAATAGTGGCTTAAAAGACGTGCACATCTGTCCTATCAAGCATGAAATTTGTTATTTTATAAAAGAGACACTCACATGGGCTGAACATGGACTCCTCTCTACTTCCTGGATTATTAATCTTCTGACTCATATTTGCACGTTTTAGCATCAATCTATGCATAGTTCTTTATTTTGCAGGTTTTACACATGGATAGTTGTATGAAATTATGTGATTTTTCCTGATTGGGAATACATGAATACATTCTAAAAATGAAACTTCAAAGAGAGGGCATGTTAGCTATGACTGTCTTTTGTGAGAAAATCCTAAAGTGTGATGAGGCTGGATGGCTGAAATCTCAAAGGTCAGAGTAGTCCTGTCTGGGACTGTGTCAGTGTGCCCTGAATGTCTCAGAGACCTCAAGACTCCTCTCTTGTCAACTGTAAAATCCTGTCTGAAATCCTCTACTGAGCACAGCAACACTTTTGTGTTAGATTTTATAGAATTTGTGCATTGTTGCCCCCTGTGGCAATCTTCACATTGTGTTGTACACGTGACATTTGTGCATTTACTGGTACAACCAAGGCTTTGTCTTTGTAGGGATTTTGTATTGTTTTGGCCGTGACTGCAGTCTCTTCTTACCAGTTAGTCGTATTTTAAAGGAGACGTTTCATACCCCTTTTCTACCTTTTAATGCTGTCCCCTGTGGTCTAAGTGAAGTGTCAGTGCTGGGCTTTGTGATTTATAAAGTGGATCAATCAGTAGAGGAGGTTTTTGACCCTGTGTGAACCAGCCGTAAACAGCCTCTCTCAGATTGGTTCATTTTAGTGTGTCTTTTCAACCACCAGGGTGTCTCTGTATACCCCAAACTGCCTGCAGGTAAAATTCATTCATTATTAGAGCGCATTGATTTTCATCAGGAGGTCTGATCAAAAGCAATTATTTAGCCAACGACAACGAAAGCTGATTAAGCCCAGACAGAAAACTGATCACTGTTGGAGGATCCGTCACATCCAAAACTGTCCCTCTTTTCTATTGGATCTGCCGGCACAAGCACAGCTGTGTGCTTACATGGCTGTGGGTGGAGGTATCAGACAAGGGGCAGGTATTAATATAATGACTCATTGTAATGTCAGAAGAAGAGGACTGGGGTTGGCTCATTTCACATTTTCTGTGTCAGTTGATACTCTGATTACCTAATTACAGTACTGTGCAGAAGTTTTAGGCATGCATGGGCTGATAATTGAGGCTGAAGGATGTGGTAGATGTGGCGAGTAAGCTGCCTGAGAGCACCATCGGACACAACCCTGATCATGCTCTGGATGTCTTTGCATGCTACCAGGGGCTTCTGAAAGTAATTTGTTGACAAAATAACAAAGTCCCCACCTTTAGGGTGGAGTTAAAGGTGGATCCAGCAAGTTAGCATGGTTAGCATATCTGTGGTACACCATAATATACCACAACACACGTCTCTCACAGCTGGCAGATGGCGTTAGAACTATGGTCAGTCATGGATGCTGGGCTAATTAGAAAGAAACATTTTTCCAGATCAGACAGCTACTGAAGGCCCAAGGCACTGAGCATGCAGAGAAAGCCTTTGTCTCGGAGCTGTAGTGGCTTCTTCCAGACTTTTGAATAGAAAGTGCCAGATCAGGACCAGATTGAGCCCAGAATCCTTATCCAGGCTAGCACCGGCCTTTGCGGCACAGAAAGCACAGTTGATAAGTAGCCATGTATGGAAAATGAATGATGCCTGGTACCTCCAAAAATGGGTTACAAGAGAAAAAGTTTGGGAAACACTTGCCTAGGGTACTGCCAGAGCAGTTAGTAGGGTTATCAAGAGTCCCTGGTTGTGCTGGGGATGCTCCAAAGATCTGAAAACCGCCAGCAGTCTTCAGGCATATTATCAGGTGTGAGAAGGCCCAGACAAGAGATGTTGTCGAGCTTGACCTTGACTGCCAAGGTAAAAAAGTGCATCAACTTGTGTCAAGCTTGACTCTGACCAGCCTCTTAGCCCTCTCCATACCTGGGTTGTGGCACATCAGACCTCACAATGAATCCTTAGTGCCCTACATGCCTTACTTGTATACACATGACTGTTTATGTTCAGAGACTCTGATATGTGAGTTTTTCATATTTTCCCCTTAACCACAGTTGATTTCTGACCTTTATATTATAAGTTGTAGCAGAATTAGACCTTAAACTGCAATGATGACTGACTAATGAGTAGTCACATAATGTTTTCTTATCAGTAATTTGTGCTTTTTTTTGCAGAATATCAATCAAGTAGTACCAGAATGGTCCTCATGATATGTTCTTTTCATATTTCTTGCTGCAGGGCAATGTTGAGTTATGAGTTTCATTATGAAATCTTGTGAAAAGCTGGTTTGCTATTTTAAATACTCAGTCAGATTAGAGAAAGATCTTTATCTGTTTTTTAAGAATTGTATACATTTATTTTACTGCCTTGTTTTTTTCCCTGAAAAAAATCAGATTTATGTGAAGACTGGAGTTAAGGCAAATCTATTTATCTCTCTTCTTGGATGACAGGTTATTTCTTTACTGTAAGCTTTGAAATGCTTTCATTAGCCTGACAAATTCTCCTAATGAACACTTCTGTGGATTATGGAAGCCAAACATGTATATCATTTTTTAATCTTCTTCTGTGTCTTGTAGGTTGACAGTAAATCTAAAGATTTTTAATTATGAGATGTTTCTGCTGTTCATCACATCCTTTAACATGAAGACAGCAGCTGGGAAAATATTTAGGTTTTCATTACACTAAAGGGCAATGATTTACAAGTGTTTTTAGTGTGCTGTTTAGGAACCAATGCTTTAGAGAAATCACTCCAAAAAAGTTTTTTTGTTCATATTAAACTTTCTCTCTTTTTCCTTTTATATGAGAGCATTTTATTAGCGCACAGGACTAGATTTCTTCAGGACTGGGTTCGTGGAGAGAGATAAGGCATCACATGCAACAATCATTGGCTGGAACCAAACCAGCAACATAGTGGCAATGTATTTTTTCATTAAGTGATTCTTGCAAAAATCATCTTGGGTGTTTTACCCTTTTATTGATTTTCTAAGACAACTCAAAAACAACTCTTTAATATCAATATGAAAACAGATTTCTACAAGTAAAGTAATGTCAATTAAAGAATATATGGAATGTAAAATAACTGATTGCATTAATATTAGCCCCCTTAATTTTTGCTAGAAGTCTCACAATTAGTAAGATGGGGATCACCCAAGTGCAGTGAATGTTTCTCAAATGACTGTAGTGAAAAGACGTCTGTGTCTGGAAGGTCCAGTCACTGGTGATTCAGTATTCCTGGCTACCATTACCCTATGAAGACAAAAGAACACTCCAAACAACTCAGAGAAAAGGTTATTGAAATTAAAATTCGGGATGGAAAAGAAGAAATTCAAGGCACTGAACCTCCCCTAGAGTTCAGTTAAAACCATCATCAAGAAATGAGAGGAATAAGGCACATGTGTAAATCTGCCTAGAAAAGGCTGTCCTCACAAACTATGTGACCATGCAAGGAGACTGACAGAGGCTGTCAAGGCACCTATAACTACTCTGAAGGAGTTACAAGCTTCAGCAGCTGAGATGGGAGAGACTCTGCATACAACCAATGCTGCCTGAGTTCTTCACCAGTCAAAGCTTTAAGGGAGAGTGTCAAAGAGAAAGCTAATGTTAAAGAAAACTAAGATTAAATCTGGACTAGAATTCACCAGTTTGCAGATGGGAGGACTCCATGGTCAAATGGAAGAAAGTTCTTTCATCTGATGACACCAAAATGATGCCTTTTGGCCATCAGACAAGACACTGTTTGGTGGACACCAAACACTACACGTTACCACAAACACACCATGCCCACTGTGAAGCACGGTGGTGGCAGCATCATACTGTGGGGATGCTTCTCGGCAGTTGGCCCTGGAAGGCTTGTACAGGTAGGGGGTAAAATGAATGTGGCAAAATATTGTAAAGTCCGAAAGGGCAATCTCATTCTGTCTGCAAGAGAACGACAACTTAGAAGAAGATTTTTTTTCAGCAAGACAGTAACCTGAAGCATACAGCAAAAGCCACACAGAAATAGTTTAAAGACAACGAGGTGAATGTTCTGGAGTGAACAAGTAAAGCCGAGCTCTTAGTTCAATAAAGAATTTGTGGCCAGCCTTGAGAAAGGCCATTCACACCTGAATGCGGAGAATCCTGACAGAGCTTGAACAGTTTTGAGAAGAAGAATGGAGGATAATTGCAATGTCCAGGTGTGCAACCCTGATTGAGACCTACCCACACAGACTCAGAGTGCTGAGACTGCAGCCAAAGGTTCATCTGCTAAAATACTGACATGAAGGGGTATTTATGCAGTCATGTATTTTACATTTCATGTTTTTATTTAATTGATTTTACTTTGTAGGAGTCTGTTTTCACTTTGACGTTAAAGAGTTTCTTTGGGGGGATTTGCCAACAAAGCCAAATTTTATTGACCATGATTGAATTATAAAATCTATACAGAGGTAAAACATCAAAGTGGATGAATACTTTAAACTCTTTTTTTCTTTTTTATTGAAGTTATTTGCAATCATTCTTAATTGTACAGGCTCATTTCAATAATAATACCTAATATATCTTTTCCCATCATTTACATGAAAGAGCTGGCACATAGAGCTCATTCACAACCGACGCATCCCTGTATAGCCTTGATGTACCATCCCCCTTGAATCCCTCATATAGCCTGTGTGAAGGAGGACATGCAGATCCAAAGAAAGCTCTTCCTGTTCTGTAACTCCTTGCCTCTGATCTTCATCTTCGGTGAAGCGAGCAGCTATCAGTGGCCTAATCACCCATAAGCAATTCCACAGCTGGTCTGATGAATTTGGGCCAAGTCTTTTGGTGTGTGATCCAGGGGAATAATGCTCAGAGCTGCCTATGTTTATCTAAAGGTTAATGGAAGGTTAATAAGAGAGGGAACTGTGCAAATTCAAAAACCTTATTATGCAAATTGTGTTTTCTGAATAGGGTGATAGCTGGTTGGGATGCGGTCAAGCTAATTACAAGACATTGCATGCTGGTTAAAACAGAACCATCTTTGAGGTGTGATGGAGGAAGAAGATCAAATTATTTAGGAGCAGACATGAGATGATTATGATGATGGAGGTGTTTCATTATAAACTAATCAGACTGTCTATGAACTGCTTTGCTAACAATGATCTTTCACCATTTCATTAACCCTTTTCTGACTGTCTTTATGCTCAGTAGAAACACAACATCCTCTAGTGTGTTGGGATTAGTTGTCAATGAGGTTAACGTTATGCTGAGCTCAGTGTTTAGCCTGTACACAATGCTGCAACACCGAGAGAGAATATCCTTCTGAATCTCATTCACTGCTGACTATGCACAAATAGACACCGTATGAAAAAAGTATTAACAGGCAATCAAATGTTACATGAAGTTTTTTTGAATAAGCAGGCGTTACTCTGATTTATTAAAAAAGAAAAAAAAAAAAAATTCTTAAAGCTCTTGTTAGGAGTCTTGAGCTGGTTATAAACTGTTTTCGTGCATCTATAGGTTGTTTGCAGATGGCATCACATCCCAGACCACCTGCTCGACTTGCACAAAAATAAATAAACTCTTTATTGTCAACGTCAAAACATGTGCCATTATATATTTATAAATGTATATACATAGATATATAGTTGTATGTATAAAAATAGAAGATAAAAATATACTTATATAGAAAATATGTTTTTAGAAGAAAAAGATTTAATTGTAAAGGTAATCAAATAATCATTTATATTAATTTATTTGTCTCTCTCCCTCTCTCTCCATATAAATATGTTTATAGAAACAAACACTCTGTGGAGATAGAACAGAATAGAGTTTATTGCCATTTGTACAAGTTAGAAACAGGTACATTGAAATAATTTTGCATGTCACTGAGTAAATAGTAACACTTCACTTCACCTTGGACTTAAACAACATATATAACTATATATATATACTATAACTATAATGTATATAACATATATAACCTCTACTAGTAGTAGTGGTAGTACACCAACTACTACTGCTGATACTGGCACTGTTACGACTGGTAATACTATTACAAATGCTGATACTACTTCTATGACTCTGGCAGCCATTTATACTACTACTACTGCTTGTACTTTTAGTACTACTACTGCTGCTTGTACAACTATACTACAGCTATAATCGTCTAGTATTTGGCTGTCAAGCTCCTTGCTCGCGTTAGTGTTTTGCTAGTAGCCAAGTAGTTACTGAAGCTCTCAACAAGGTTTATAATGCTGTCCTGTGTCCTATCAACTTATTCACATCCATGCCTCTCCCCCTCACCTGCAGCACTGTCAGCCCATGGATTTTAGATTGTGATATATATGCTAACTGCTAAAATGTCATACATTGATTCCTTACAGCCAATTGATAGAGATAGATACATTAGAAAATAACTAATAGGATCTGATTCTTGTCCGTATCTTATTAAAGAGTGGACGAAGGATCCTACTCAATGGCCTGATGTTTCATTCCCTGACATCTTCTGCTACCTGGTTGAATCCCCCAGTAAGAGGTACAATCATGTTTACTGATAAATTAAACCTCGCATAATTTCAATGTCTGACAAGGAAATTAGCACGTTTTAGTGAATTTGTGCACCACACAATGGCTGCACAATAGCCATCGTGAGCTGCATATTGGTTATTTACGACTCGGTATATCATGCAGAGATTTACACACACAACAGCCTCAAAAACTATAGGTCCCTGGAGGCACATAATTTTTTTTTGATTGTTGTGTCTGAACAATAAAAGACAACTTTGAAAACATTTCACACATGTTTTAGTGCTTTTGTTGCATACACAATGAGTCTATAGAGTTAGCATGATGTTGGCTCTAAACTGCTGGATCATGCTGGTTTTTCAAAATGGTGGGGCTGGGGTGATTTGTGCCAAAGGGCTTGGGTTAAGTTGTGCCAGTGGCACACCCACAAACCCAGACCTACAGACACACCCACACAAGCAGCCCCACACACCCAGATACACAAATCTCAGACCAATAGACCTAGACCCTAACCCACACACCCTCTCACTCAGACCCACACACCCAGAGACACACCGACACACAGAAGTGCTAATCCCAATTATCGCCTTCCAGCTCCCACAGCCAATCACAGCTCTTTCTCTGAACACAGCAGTCCATTTAAATTTGACAAACTTCTCACTTATCCCTGCTTGCATGAATCCTCCACCCCAGCTTCCTCCTTAATAGCATAAAGCTTGTTGCTGGCTCATATTCAGATTCAGGCGAGAAAATTTAAACACGTGGTCAGACAGCAGTGGTGAGAGTGAGTAAAAATCCAAATGCAGTTTGTGCTTTCAAGTGTTTTCTGTGTGCAGTGGGCTGACAGATCTAAAAAAAACCCTGCATGTTTCCAGAGAGTAACATGGACACAAGACCCATAAGAGCCAAACTGTGGTGTCCTGATTCTTAATACCCAAACATGCCCTGAGACTGATATGGTAACAACAGCTTTTTAAGCCAGTTTTGATTGGAGTTCCATTCATAGGACATCATGAACCTTCACAACCTTCATGAATCATGAGATTTTTCTGTCTCTCAGCCTGTGAGCTCCACTCAGCTCAGAGAAGTAACACAGCAGGGGGGCATGGCTACAGATGCCATGTATCCCCATGAGAAGAAAATGACTGTGATATAAGTTTAGCCAAGTTGATAGAACCAGCATTTATTAATAAATCAAACAGTCTTTAGAGAAAAACATATTTTACCTAATATTTTTGCCCAGATTAAAACTGTACGTAGAGATTCCTGTGTATTATTAGTAATAATGTAAAAGTTTAAAATGTTTTAAGCACTTACCTATTGATCCCTACTTTTAAAATTTTAAAAAATGTAATTTTTATCTATCTTAGTATATAAAATGGACAAATGACAAATATTTTAGTTCAAACTGTGCTCACATTTCTGTTATAAGTTCTGATTTAAAGTGGAGGAAAGTCAGAGAGAATGATGTACTCAATTAGAAGTGTAGTGTCTTTGAATAAAATTAACCTAAATAGAAGAAAGTAGCCAGTGAATGGTGATGGAAAGCCTGGACCACCATTTTATAAGTTTAAGGTTTTTTAGATGCTTTGTAATATGGCAAAGTGCACTCATTTCTCAAAAATTACCTGATTAAAATCAGTGTTTTTTTAAAAATTGTAGGCCTACACAAAAAGCTGTAGTAATAGTAGGTAGACATGGTACTGGCGTGTGGTGGCTGTGGCCCCGAGGAGTGTGGGTCATCCCTTATTTTTACACACATAAGTTGGCAACCCTATCCATAACTCAAAAGCACACCAGCATAACCCAAAAACACCTCACAGGGTCTTTAAATTACTTGTAATGCTCTCATATTATCATAAAAATATTCCTGAATACTAATTGATTCATGGAAATACATGGTATCGTTATTTTCTATCGAAAGCCCCACCCACTTGAAACCCTTTACTCAGGTGAGAAAAACAAAAACATCAGAAAAAAGAGACACTGTGTTGTGAACTGACTGAAAATTGCTGTATAAAATGTGGGTTTCATATTGGACTCTGTAGCTCAGAAGAAGTAGTCCAAAATGGAAAAAAACAATCTTCTAGGGCCCTTCAAAGCTGCCATTCAAACTCAGATTTATTTCTGAAGACAGATATTAAATAGCTGGCTGCCCTTGTCCTATTTATATGTTGCGAGCGGTTGACTGCAGCGAGGGTTAACTCTGCAGAGATGAGCTGCTGCTGCCGCTGAAGAGAAAGAAGGAGACAGAGAAGGGCAGGTTTGCAGACCTTTACCACTGCATGTCAATTTGATCAGGCCCGTATGTTTTTGTTTTCCTCGGTGGAAAAGGGGAACTAAGCATGAAAAATTGAACACTTCCCCTCCTTTGGTTAACACTCTCTGACTCCGTGTGATACAATATTAACAGGGTTGTTTTGAGCCTGTGTTTTACCACTCACATGGAATGAATGTCAGAAATGAATGTGCTTTTTCTTTTGACAGTTAAATTGTCCTCATAAGATTAAGATAACTATTGATTACAGAGCCAGGTACTGTAGCAATACTGCATCCTAATAATACAGGTTTAGGTCAAGAAAATATATATAAATTATATATGCAGTAAGTCAAAGGGGATATATTTAAATCGCCTAGACTCTTTCACTCTTTCAGACTTTTCATCTAAGATGCCATATATCTCAGAGAGGAAGTGCTGTCACACCTTTTGCTTCATCTCTGGTGGCGGCTGGTAATGAACACACTAAAAAAAAAGAGTAAATTTGACAATAATAAAAAATGGCAATTTGAAAATATTTGTAACTCTGGATAAGGTACTCCCCAAATTTTCCAGTGTAATGACAGATATGAAATCTGGTCATTACATCTGCATTGCCTGGTTGACATTTTCTATAAAGCTGTCGCACAGAATTTGCTTTTCTTTAGTAGTGATGCAGAACAGCTCAATTTAGACATGTTGAGCCTCCCTGTCAAAGTTTCATGCCCCTATAGGGGCCACTGGTCCCAATTTGGATATCACTGATTGATATTATGTGACCTAGATGTGTGGGAAATATGTGATAAGGTTGTCATCCTGATAACTCCGTTGACAAGTCAAGTTTTCCGGGTTTTTTTTGTCTTAGTTTACTTTTCTTCTCTTGAACACAGAATTTTTATGCAAACACCCTCATCCAAACAGCAGCAAGCTAAGACAGAAAAGATGTTGACACACGGAGCGGATGCAGAGCCTTTTCCTGCCTGCTTTGTATTCTGCCCATGTGTGCAACCTGAGGGTGAGTGACTGGTGGTCAGAGCCCAGTATTGACTGCTCTGAGGATGTAATAGAGGCCGGGGTGATGGGATCCAGGACATGAACGCTCTCCCTGTGCCATGTGCAGCAGAGCCATACAGGATCTAACTGGAGCACTTAATCATTGGGCCAGCTTCATGCAGAGAGGCACCGGACTGTGTTTTGGAATAATGCTGCTGCCTTAAATTAGATTCCATTGATCTGGCTTTTCTCTATAATTGCACAAACAGGATGGATGTGGGTTTTATTTGGGGTCAATCCAGACATTTGAAATACTATAGCTTTAAGTACAGAAGGCAATTAAATCAGACAAAAGGCTGGTGGACCTGATTCAAGGTGACTGAACAATTAAGGGAAAGTCAGGATATTTGAGTGAAGCACACCTGTGACTCTACCGAACCATTTCAAACAAACTTACATTCATTATTGTACTTTGTTGCTTTAATGATTTATACAGTAGTTAATGTAATTACTCATTTATTTTATCCTGTTAAACATTTTGTAGTAAAGTCTCTGTGATCAGAGCCTCAAAAGACAGCAAGGTATACTTGTCTGTTCTGTCTTCCCTACACAGTTATGTGATGTGTTGTCAGTAAACAGACTTTGTTTGTGTTTACCTAGCTGGCCAGTCTATGATTGCTTTCAGAACGTGCACAAGAGATGCACAAAGTTTACCATCAGACAGCCCTGCTGTCTCTCAGCTAAACCAAGACACTCTGGATTGAAAAGACTCTGATTTGGAAGAAATGGATTGTTCATGAGGGTTGTAAAACAGTGAACATTTTGGTCATGACTAGTTGCTGAATTTCCTTAGCCAATCAGGAGTTATCACACATTTGTAAATGAACATTTTGCATTTAAAATAATTTTTGTAAGTCCATGATGGCATTTTAAACCAACTATTTCTGGTCATTTAATTTTTGAATCAATTAATGCAAATAAATGTGCTTTATTAACTTTAAGGGCCTATTCTGTTAAAAACAGTTTTAAATACAGCTACAGTATGTATGAAGAAATATGCAGGAGTGCATGTACAAAATGACAGCATTTGTTCTCTGCAGGAGTTCAAATTTTGCTGATTCTTCTGTGTAGGTAACCCAGATAAGGTGAAAAATGAAGCCAAAAATTCTCAAGCTCTTTTTTTCATGCTTTTAATTTGATTTTTTTTCTGTCTCAAACTAAGGGTACTTTACTACTGATGTGTAGTAAACTGTGAAAAAATATGCTTTTATTTTGAAAGAAAATGTCAAGATATTTGTAAGTAATGGCATTAGCTGGACCATGAGTTAGGCTTCATTTCCAAGTACAGCGAGGAATCTAACTTGGTATTTTGGTGCAAAATAACAGAAGAAGAAGAATTAAAATAGCAAGAAGTTATGAAAATAGCAGTACTTCTGCTGACAGGTAATTGAAATAAATTAATACAAAATATAATAGGAATGTGAAATATAAAATACAATATTAGAAGTATATGGAGTCGTACAGTGGAGGAGCTATACAGATGTACCTAGATTTGCAAATTTTGACCACACCCATGATAAAACAGTTATAAAGTAGTTTATGCAAAGGTCTTTTGATAAGGAAAACATTCGTAGGTCAGTGAAACACTTTAAATCTTAGTCCATTTTTAACAGTAATATGTCGGTTTTTCTTTTTGTGTGGGTCTTTTCTCAGCTTTTCTCAGGTACTGTAGGAGGATGATTGAGGAACACTGTTCTCCATTTTCAACCGTAATGGTAGCAGGAACACTTAGGGGTACAACCCCACCAAAAGCATCCAAGCGACACTGTAATGGTGCGTCCCGCTCTGTCCTACCCTGTCGCTTACTTGCTTTTTTAAAATTGATGAGTATTTTCAGTGGAAACTGCACTCGATATCATGTATTTATTTGCTAATAAGTAAACTACTGTTCATGAACAAATTTTAACACATTCATCTTGCACCTTGAGTGAATAAAAAATATAAAGCCTTTTTTGAGTCTAGAGCATTGCAGGCCAGATGACATCAGCATTTTAAACATCTTTTCTTCTCTATATGCTTTCAGACTGTCTGCATGAGCACTAACCTGACACGCACACACACACAGATAGATGTGTGAAACACATCCATCTGGGAAAGCTTCAATAAGAAACGTTTGAGAAAAGGCAGAGCCTTTGAAAAATACTCTAAGTGTGATTGGGTGAACGTTCTGTCTGTCACATCTCTACGGGCCAATCAGAGCAATAAAACACGTGATGTAGCCACTATCGAGCTGCGTGTGCGCAGCTGTCGAGGAATAATGTGAAACATGGCAACTATAGACGTGTAAGTACTCGACTTTTGTCGTTTTTGAAAAGAAAACAACTCACTGCTGATTTTTGTTCTTTTAACGAAGAAATGTCGTCAAGTTCTGACAAAACTGGTGCTTTAGTAGCATCCATGCTAATCTCTTCCTCCATAACTGCACCAGCTCCTGCTGCTGCTTGTTAACGTCACGACTCTGCTGCACCTGAAAGTATTGCCCCTTGTCGCTGATTGGTCCTGTCACTTTCTAACCAGGCCCAAACGGTTCAGATGGGAGCTTTGCAAGATGGATTCGTCAGTGAAAAACAAGGAAATGGGCGTATCCATCTGCTTTGCAAGGTTACATGAGCACCATGTCTTACAAATCTGATACAAACATCTTCTGCAGTGAGAATCTTTAGAATTGAAGGCTTGCTTGTTTTTTCACTGTGAGTTTTCATGCATCTCTA
This sequence comes from Cheilinus undulatus, assembly GCF_018320785.1. Taxonomy (NCBI): domain Eukaryota; kingdom Metazoa; phylum Chordata; class Actinopteri; order Labriformes; family Labridae; genus Cheilinus; species Cheilinus undulatus. Next base: position 41,035,452 of record NC_054865.1, on the reverse strand, counting down.
GGCCAAAATAGACAAAAAATGATGAATAGAGAGCCATATTTAGCTAGTTTTAGAAGACATATAGGTAGAAAATATCACAGGGAAGAAAAAAACGCAGTATAAGTGCACTTCTTATTTTGCTTTTCAAAGCCTGTGGAAAATGCAGTTTTTCCAAAACATATTTGTTGTTTTTGCTCTCTCAGGGAGCAGTGTTGGGGGTTACATGTTACAAAGTAATCCGTTAGAGTACTCAGATTACTTTTTTGTTTTAACAGTAACATAACGCATTAGTTGTACATTTCAGATTCTCCTGTTATTAGTTAGATTTTGATAAAAGTAATCCATTACTGAAAGAAAAATCCCAAATTTCCTCTCTCTTCCGTGGCTCCAAACAGAGAGAAAGAAAAAAGGAAGTTCCTTGAAGCATCTACTTTGTTTGTCCTTCTCTCTTCCTGTAGTCACGTTGGCACATAGTGCCGTGCTAGTGGAAGGTGACATCATGATGACAGCATGACACTGTGGAATTATCCCAATATGATGGACTTCCTGTTAGCCTACTAGCTAGCATTTGATTGACAGAAACGGAGCCTCTGCCTGCCGAGCTATCTGTCAATCAAATGAGACGCGCCAATCAGCTTTCATCCTAAATATAATCCAAACGATCATGGTACAAAAAAATTCACCCCTCGTACAGTGGGAGCACAATAAGACATTAGCTAATAAGACACGTTTGAACCAGGCTGTAAACCAGTTTATTTCTAGTGTCAAAACCGGCTGTTTAACATGTGTCCAGACGGGACTTCCGTTGTTCCTGCAGCCAGCCTCAAGTGGACACTCACGGTATAGCAATTTTTTGCACTTCTGCATAGGCTTCATTTTTCGGGACCGGAGGTTACCGCTTGGGAGAGACAAGCGGGAAAGGAGCCACAGGCCGAACTAGAACCTGGGCTGCCATCATACATGGGGCCCGACATCACTGCTAGGCCATCTGCACCCCTGTAGGGAGTTATTGAGGTAAAACTTAAGTAGTTAGGCAGGGTTGTGACAGCACATGCTTGGTATAAAGGCTGTGATGGCACGAACTGAAGCGGACACACCCTGCAGCTGTCACACAGTAAATGGGCATCCAGTCTGATCCAGCTGCAGCCCCATAACAGTGGTGCACACAATAGCATGTGATTAATGCAAATAAAAAATGTAGTCTGTTCATTTTAGACCTTAATCATAATTAATGCGTTTACACTGGCAGCCCCATTGTTGATACTTTTTCTTTACTTCATGTCATTTTTATAGATATTATCATTAGGAGGTGAATGTGGCCTTTATTTTGAATGCAGAGGATTTCCCACCAATTGTCTTTTCTGATATTTTGATCCACCTGAACACATCCAGATGTCGGGTGCGTTAAAATGTCACCTCCCCTCCTGCTACAGTAAAACTGTGTGGCTGAAAACTTCAGACGTGACTCCTCTTGATAATGCCAATGTCGAAGAAGACAAAGAGAGAAGAGACAATAAAGGAAAAGTCAAGGTGGATCAATCATCAAACACTGGCTATTCATCAAACGTCGTAATCACGCAGGTGATGTAAATGGGTGAAATGGTGCAAAATGATGTGATTTTTGTGGATAAAGAGTTAATTTATTCTGTTTTCTCTGGGTGTTTGAATCTAATTGAACGGGGGCTGCCGTTTCCAGCGCTGAGCTATATTCAATTGTTCTGTTGGAGAATAGGAGCACTCAGCCTTCTCTCCAAGAGGTCTCAGGTGGATTCTCTTCATTTAGCTGCTCTCCTCAGTTGATCTCGTTCTTATGTAAACAAAACAATTCTAGGGGAAAGCAGCTGGCTAAGAACTCTGCATGTGTCTTTTATTTAAACTTATCCTGCCTGTCATGCGCTGTATGCCATGCAGAGATTGGGCCGTACACTCATCATTAAGATTCATATTAAGGACCTAAGCTGTGTGCACCAAATGCATGCAAAAACAATGAAAGAGTGTGAGGAGGATAATCTGTCAAGTTTCAAGCCAAACAGAGTTGGGTTCAAACTTTAAATGTTAAAAGGTTAATTTTATCCTTTTCCCAAGGCTTTTTGTCGTCACTGGGGTCTTTCTGTTGTGCTTTTGTGAAGCAGCAGTGCCGGACAAAGATAGTGTAGCATTTTTCAGGGGAAACTGCAGCTAAAACAGGACGTTTTCATTTGAGACACAATGACAGCATTCACCCAACTCAGGCTGTCTGATTTGATGGACAGGACAGGGGACAGACAGCATCTGATTTCATGCAGACATTGTTCTCTTTGTGACAAACGATAGAGACAGGTTCCAGAAATAGGCTCCTCTTTTAGGAGCCCTTACCGGCAAGATTAATGGAGATATGTGAGAGGACGACAACATTGTGGAGATGTGTCAAGAAAACACCTTTCAGCGGATCACACTCGCTGTGATAAATCCACTTTAAATGTAAAGGAAATGGGCCAGCAACACATTGATTGTCACACATGTAAACTGGTGTTATAGCCTGTGAGTGATGAGAAGAATTACCAAATATAGAGACAGAAAGAGTGCCATATGATAAAGAACAGAGGTGGAAAAAGGGTTTTAGCAGGAATACACTAAATATCAAACTCAAGATTTCACCATACTGCTAGAGCTGGGATATTTCACACAGCAGGGATGAATCTGGGCATATTTTAGAGGTTTTTAATGAAGTCTAAAGTAACCTCATTTGGTGAATCATATTCCCAAGAGGCAGCCTTGGTGTCCCACTAATTTAATCTTGTGACTACCTGTGTCTGAACATGCCTTTTTGTATGTAGTAGAGCACAGGTGTCAAACTCAAGTTAAATCCGGCCCCCAAGATGATCTCATTTTTGTTAAAATTGGCCCATCAGTATGAGGTCTGCAGATTTCCTCAAGTATAAATATATGAAAATACCCTTGATGATTTAAGATATTGTAAAGTCACAAAATCTAAAGAAATAAGAAGTAAAAATATTTAGATAAATAGTCAGGAATGTGGGAAAAGAAATTTATTTGTGTTTTAATTTCACATTTTCAATTTAGCATCTCACAATTAGGACTCAAACTTAGGACTTAAATTTAGGATTTTGACTTTTAATGTCATACTTTGAGCATTTCAACTCATAATTTTGACTTCTCATATAATATTTTCATAATTCTAAATTATAAGTCATATTTTGACCTTTTTAAGCAATTATTTTGTATTTTACCTCATATTTTTAACTCCAGACTTTGACTTCATTATCCCATAGTTTGACCTTTTAGACTCACAATTTAAAATTTTTGAATCATATTTTGACTTTTAATTTCATGATTACAAATTTTATTTCATATTTTGACTTTTTAAACTCATGACTTCGACTTTTTTTCTAATATATTTACCATTAAAAAGTATTATTTTTCAATTCTAATTTCCTGTTTTGACCTTTTTGATCTAATAAATTTACTTTTCTCAGACTGTAAGCCTTTAAACTTATATTTTTTAGTTTTTAAATGTCAAAATCATTTATCATCAGTGCTAAGTTTTTATTTCACATTTCAATAGTGGTGAAATAAGGTTGACAGTTTATGGTTAAATGTTGACCCTGTTAGGCCCTCAGGTTAGTCCTGAATCCAGAATCCGGCCCCTGCTGGGATTGAGTTCGACACCCCTGTTAGAGCTTTCCCATTTTAATTTTAACCACTGGTAATAGTAATATCTGATCTTAAAGCATTTTGTAATATTGCAGGGTCTCATTTAAACAATGCCTATAAAAAGTATTCACCCCCTTGGATGTTTGACTCTTTTATTGATTTTTTACATCAATCATGGTCAATTTAATTTGGCATTTTGGACACAAAAAGAAAAAAAAAACTTTAAGAATGTTAAAGTGAAAACAGATTTCTACCAAGTAATATAAATTATGTGAAAATATGTGATGTAAAATAAGTGACTGCATAAATATTGACCCCTTCAAGTCAGTATTTCAGATGCAACTTTGGCAGCAATCACAGCACTGAGTCTGTGTGGATAGGTCTCAGTCAGGCTTGCACATCTGGACACTGCAATTTTACTCCAGTCTTCTTTACAAGACTGCTCAAACTCTGTTAGGTTTCACAGAGATCGGGCGTGAACAGCCATTTCAAGTCCAGCCACAAATTCGTTTTGGATTGTGGTTTGACTCAGCCACTCCAGAAAGTTCTCCTTGTTGTCTTTAACCATTTCTGTGTGGCTTTCGTTGTATGCTTCGGGTCATTGTCTTGCTGGGAAATAAATCTCCCAAGCTGTAGTTCTGTAGTTGTAGTTTTTGTCGTCAACTTATAGTTTTGGTAAACTTTTCTTTGAGTTGCTTGGAGTGCTTGATCCCCATTTCACTAATTGTGAGACTACCAGCACCGAATTCACAGCTGAATATCATCAGCGTAAAGATGGTACAATATTCCCTTAAATCTGCTTATTACATGACCTAATGTAACCACAGGACAGAATACAAGACTTGGTTGGGTAAGGGACAACTGAAACTCCTATCTGAAAGGTACAAAAAAGTTAAATAATATCATGCCAACAATTCATTTTGGCGCACGCACCCTCCATTTTCTATGTAACTGCACATGACAGTGTGTCCCTGTGCTCTGCTGAGGGCAGACCTAAAAAGTTCTGAGAGTTTTTCCCGGGGTGAGGATCAAACAAAGTCATAACACAGGAGTTGATTGGTTGAGTAGTGTAACGTGTGACTACTACTGCAAAGACAGGACAAGCTGCGCCATTTAAAACAGACTACCACTGAAATGCAATGAAAGTAGCCCTGTTTTTCAGTATTTACTATAGGTTCATCTGAAAGGGAGCATGTTTTGTGGCCCGTTTTAATCAAAAATATTTCGAGGTGAATCAGGATTTATTGAGACAATATGGTCTGAAGATGTGCCTGGGTGAAGTTCAATAAATCTTAATTATTATTGGCACATGCCATTTTTGAGTTTTTGGCACACATGCAACTTAAGTATGGATCTTCACACTGTTTTATAAAGGAAACCTCACTACTGTTTTAAGGTGGATTTTTCTCATGAGAGCAGCTCCTTCTATCCTGACATACTGTCCATTTGTTACACAGGTTGTTTGAGGGCCTATTGAACATTTTCAAAGCTTTTCTTACAAAGTTTTGACAAGTTTCTGACTTTTTCTTGTGTTGCTCCAGACGTCGGACAAAATGAAAAGTGCATGCATACTTTAACAAGACTGGAAAAACGCTTGGATGCCTTTGCCATCCACTTTTGATACAACACTAGTACACCACAAAAATAAATGTGTCTTTAAATTCCCGTCTCTTTTTATTGTGTTGAAAAAATCTGCAGTATGCCAGTAGCATTTAAACAGAAGCTTCTGTTGCATTATCTGTCCTTGTAAGTTATATCAGCGTGTTCAAGAGATGTTTGGGATGTGTTATGTATAATTTATCTAACATCTTAGAGTTATTCTCCCCTTTGCCGTCAGTGTTTCGCTCCAGATGACACACAAAGTTAAATTTCCCAGGCTGTGGCTTTCACGCTTTCTTCTTATCTGTTATAATTTGGCAGGAACCAAAGGTGTTTTCATAAAAGAGGTGTTTTTACATCCCAAGTTTTTTTTCCTTAAAGAAGATGTGAAAAAAATCCAGAGACAAAGCGCTACATTGGATTTAGCGATTGTGTAATCCCACGCTTTGGTTTCAGAGATGATGCTAAGGAGGCTAAGCAGGAGGTGTAAGGAGGCTTTGGGGAAAACACTTCCTACAACATTCACAACACAGGTTCTTAACTAAGAATATGCAATCAGACAAGGACTCACTATTTCACACTCACAAACTTACACTCCAATACACAGATTACTACTGCATCCTGAAACTTCTGTCTGCAATGCTACTACAGGAATTACTGCCTCAGACAGAATAAGATGAATATTTTATAAAGGATTTAAACATTAACATTTCCTTTGAGTTCTGATGCTTGAGTTCTATTTATTCCTTTCTCCTTTACAATCAAACCTTAGTGTGTATAAATGAGGAGGAGAAGAATTAAACCATGAATCCCTGCTCCTGCCTCATGTCAGAGTAACACCAGTGTAATCCGTCTACTCGCTCATTGCAGACTGAAGAGAAAGACTCTGACTTCTCCTGGGTTCTGTCCTCAGGTTTATTTCAGCCAGCAGACTGTCTAATAATGTTGTCAAATAACACAGAAATCAATGTGGTTGAATTGTGGAGAAGCTTTTTCCCCAGGCAGGAGTCGACAGCCAGCTGAAGGGTCCCAGCTCTCTCACAGAGTGATTGTTCGGTCCTTAAAGCAAAAACAACCCTGATTGAACCCTATTCACATCAGGTTAGATTGGCTTGTATGGGTGCTGAAAATACACAGTCCATGACAAATTATGTATAATCACAGGATGTGGAAGGGTTGTTTTTTCGTGTGTGTGTGTGGGGGGGGGGGGTCCTAACAAATCTCCAAAGTTTCAAATCAAATTTTGGTTTTATTTAGAGTAGCAGAAAACTCAACTGTTCTCATGCAACCCAATCATTCCTCCCAGAGAGTCGGTTGTGTATCATTTCATCTTCCCTCACCTTATGGTTTCTTATGCTTGGCATTCCCTACAAGATAAGGTATGATTTTCATCCTGATTTACCCCCTTTGGACCTAAGACAGCATGGGCCCGATTATCTGATGGTGCTAATGATTATCTTGTCAGATTCTTCTGAGCTATGTAATGTGTTACGCCACACTGTGTGATTTTAAGCCAACTCTATGACAGTCAGGGCTGAATGTCAGCTCACACTGTGAATTGCTTATGACACACAGTATTTGAGAGAAGTTAGGATGGACTGTGACAAAAATTGACAAAAAAGTCTCACACACTGAAGTTGAAGTCGCTCTCACTTTCTGTCTCCCGCCTTCACTCTCTCTATCCCAAACACACAAACAGCATTGCCATCCATGTCGGCTCGAGGTCTGCGAGTAGGAATATTTTCTGCTCATTTATTTCCTTTATTGTAGCAGGAGCATTAGAAAGTCATTCCTGCTGTTGTTATGATAATTTAAGCTGCCACCTGACAGTTTATGAAGGAAAAAATACCCTAAAGTTGAGGATTCTGCTCACGGTTCGGCTCTCACTGCAGAGGTTGTTTAGAGTCGTACAACCAAAATAACAAACATGTCAAAAATCCATCTGACCAGTTGGGAGCAACTAGTCAGGCTGTGGCTGTGATCCTTGTCGGCCGTATTATCTCTCTGTATACAGCACGACAAATGATGCACGATTCGACTAAAGTCAGCACAACTTCCAAGTGAGTCGTGCACCTCAAAATTTGTGGCTGAATCGGATGAAATTCACACAGTGTACACACAGCTCTAAGAGTGACTTTCTCCCTTTCCGATTTGCTCAGAGCCACTCCAACTTGAAATAGTTATTAACAGGGCTGCCCCAGGCCAAAGTGAGGCCCTAAGCAGACTCTGGTATAAGGCCCTTGAACACTGACCCTGTTGTAGAAAAACGGGTGAATTTACAAGACAGTCGCAATGAGAGTTTCTGTGTAGAAATCATCAGTGAGCAGGAGAGGGAGAGGAAAAGCGAGCGGACTCTGCATGTACTTGATTGACCACGTATGCATTATTAATTTTGTCAACTAAATTATGACTAAAAATTTTCTCTGACACATGTTTTCCACGAGAAAGATTAGACTAAGACTAGCCAAAAAAAAGATTTTTGATGGCTAAAACTCACAAAACTAAGTTTTGTTTTCATCAAGATGAAGAAAACTAGACTAAAATGTACCATGATTTTCATCAGACATTCAAAATTTATGATACTTCTCCATGGTGAGTAGATCTGTCAAAATACAACACATCTGTATCTCTTCTGCCTCTCAGTTTAAGAAAGCAGGGACCCCAGGTTTGGCAGAGTGCATAGAACACACTACCATGATTTGGTACCAGATTAAGGCAATAGACTAAATGCTTGGACTAAAAGAAAGACTAAAATGTGAGGACTTTTTATGCACTAAAACTAGACTAAAATGTTTTTGAGTTTTCGTCGACTAAAACTAAAAAAAACTATAAAGGCTAGAAAATACTAAAATGAGACTAAAACTAAAAGGCATTAAATCTAAAGACTAAGACTTAGACTAAAATTTAAAGAAGCTGTCAAAATTAACACTGCTGGTATGGTAATAATCTCCAAAAATCTGTCCAAGGGTTAATAGTGAAGGTTAAATGTGTGACATGCAGGTAAAATTTATGTTTGGCCAACACTTAAATACATTACCTTGGTCTTATTTATCATACAAGCAGCAGCCTGATATTCAGAAAGAGGGAGAAGAAGAAGAAGAGGAGTGAGTCACCCCAGGTGATGAGGCCTATACACACTATGTGTCTATAGATAGGGGCAGGCCTGGTTATTAATCATGTTTAATATTTACAACCATGTAGAAAGCTGTCCAAAGGAGGAAGCACAACAAACTCAGCCACAGCATCAATTGTAAACATAAAGCCTTAACTTACATGGACATCAGTTGCATTTGCTAAAGCTAACTTAACTATAGATAGCAAAGCTATGTAGCGTATCAATCTTTATTTTTATAGCACTTTTCATACAAAACAATGTAGCACTAAGTGCTTTACACACAAACAGAGTTAAAAAGAAAGAATACATGACTCCACCCCACCCCATCCCTGTCCCCTCATCCCCACCCCATAATCAAAACACAATATTGGCAAGTATATCATAAACCGCATTGACTAGAAAAGCTCTATACAAGCTCAAATCCGTTTACCAAGTCCATTCTCTATCATGAGCAATGGATTCAGTGAAAGCAGGAAGGTGCGCACTGATGAAACACCATCTTAAAAATCAAAATGAATGAAAAAATTATGTAACTCATGTAGCTTCGTAGCTAGCATAGCTAAAGCTAGGACCATAAAGCAGTTGATATGAGCTACATAGACATGTTGTCTAGGTAGCAATATTAGCTTGAGATACGTTTGTTGAAGCTCATGTTGCTGAAGCTAACTTATCTTATGTGTAGTATCGTTAATTACATAGCTAGTGTATCCATGTTAGCTAAAATTAACCATGCTAAAGTGAGCCACCATTGTAACTACTTCTAAAACAAGTCTGTACATAATTTAACCCTGGATTAGACCTCTTATCTTTTTCTCTGTTTTATTTTTGAAATGTTGCTTGGTATGTGGTGTTTGCAATGTCGTTATTTCATGAATGTAACTGCCAGACTTTGTGAATAAAGTTGAATTAAAAAAAAAAAAAGGAAATACATTGCATCAGCAAATTACAGCAATTCCTTTCTGAGATATACGGGGTCTCAGATGAATGGTCTGTGAGAGTGGCCGTCTGAGTTGTGTGGTCTGCAGTCAGACCCCTCTGAAATTTGTTAAAATAATCCTGCTGACCATAGAAAGCTCTTCAGACTGTTTCAGTTTCACTCTGTGAATATTTTCGACATTAAACATGCTTTTTGTAGTAAGAAGGATTCATTAGTGTTTCATAGCAGCAGCTAAGAATCCAAAGGTGCTTCTACATTGTAATAAAACTACTTAACAGAATGAATGTAAGCCTTATTAAGGTTGAAAAAGTTTCTTTTAAAATAACCTTGTTAGTGGATCAAAACTGCTGAAGATGTGGATATGAAGCTCTAAATGCTGACCCTCTCACAATCACACAAAAGGCACTCTTTTTCCATCACTGCAGTTGTTTTGCAGCATTTTTTTCCTGGTGCACTTAGTGTGCTATTGATCATTGTTGGTCCAAGTCCTCAGGAATCAGCTTCTATTGATTTCACTTCAGTTTGTAAGCCTCTCTTTCTGACCTATGTCTCTTTTCAGACCAGGCACCTTTTCAGACGTCCCAACCTCTCTGCTGATGGTTGCTAAAACATATCATCAGTGTAGCTATTTCCTTCATTTCATTTCAAATCATTTTTTGTCTTAGATGCACAGAAAGACGGATCAGAGTAGCTATTTTCAGCCATAAGCTGTTGGAGACTTAATTCACTGAGTCTGAAACACTTCAGTAGCAGGAGATACATTTATGCTCTGGTGGTTTTATTGTATGGAAGATGTAGTTGTGCTTCTATGGGGTAATACACTTCTTAGCCTGGACCATCATTATCATTCATAAAAATAGCCAGAGGATCCAGCAGTCATGATGATTATTAATAGCTGCGTTCAGGATCAATACTGTGTGTGTATGAAAGATATTAGGTATCATGTACATGTCTGGGTTGGTAATCAAGGATTCCTGCACAGAATAAAAAGACCTGCATTACTCACATGTCAGATTAAGATGTTTTAATGCACACCTGGACGCAAATTCAGGATTCATACCCTACCCAAAAAAAGGAATGTCTTATTGTGGATCCCATTTCTTGCACTCCTAATTGAACTGCAAAAGATGCATTCTGAGTCTGTCAGTGGCAAAACAAGCACATTTATTGAATGCCCTTTGATTATCCTTTTGTGTACAGATTAAACATGGACCCAGCAGCAGACAAGGTCTGATAAACATCTGAAAGCAAAAGTCTGTGATCAATGTAACGCAATGATATTTCAAAGTTGAATCACTTTCTCCTCTACTTCAGTTGCACTCTAATGATGAACCTCTATTTCTATGCCCACCCATCTCTCCCTCGCTCATGTGGTGGCAGAGCTAACGGTTGGACAGGGAAGAAAGAAAGAAAAACTTGTTTAAAATGTGTTTAGGCCTCTAAGTGACTGCCCTTACATCGTCCAGACATCTCGTAGAAGTCAACCCCCTCTTCCTCAGCATATGTATATTAATAAAATCAACAATACAAAGACTTCTTCAAAGGAGTAAAACCCTTTCCATATTAGAACTATACTAAAGTCTAAAATTCAATTATAACCACATTTAAAAAGAAAAATTAAACTGAAAATTATAAAGCCTTTGTAGAGAAGTTAGAAATTAGCAAATTAACTTGAAATTTTAAACCACAAATACGTATCAGACCTGTGAATTAATATGAGTGTTTCAAATTAGTTCAAAATGTAGCTAAAGAATAAGACTGGATAAGACATAGCTGCTAAAATTAACCCTGGTGTTACGTCTGGGCCATTCTTGTGAACACAATATCATTTGAATGTGAATTTTCTTCAAACTTTGCACAAATGTTTAATCTGACACATCAGATAGACTGCCTCATATATGCATGGATATACAGTGCTTAACAAATTTATTAGACCACTACCCAAAGTAAGGTTCATGCCACAGCTGCCCTAAATTAACAGCACTGGTAATTACCAAGATAATTTTTTTTTTGTTTCTGCAATGGTTAATACGCCAATATGTAGAAGCTCTTTAACCCAAATGATGCTATGATTGATTAATGATTAATGCTAAAATATAATTATTTTTGTTATCCATGAATTTTCAAATTTACTGATTTACAAAAAACCTGAAAAAATAGCAAAGCACATTATTATTTCTTGATTAATATGTCAAATTATAGTTATTTACTTGCATTCCTGACCAGAAAAATGAGTTTTAGTGGTTGAATGTTATGCTTGATTCATTTCTGACTTCTCAGAGAAACCCAGTGAGCCGGCTCAAATTTGGGTATAAAAAGGTGAATTTTGTTTGAAATTCCTCATTCTATTCAAAATGCTAAACGTGGAGAGCTCACTGAAAATGAAAGAGTCCGCATTAAAGCACTTCATGATGCTGGATGGTCTCTGAGACAAATATGACAGGTGGTCTAATGAATTTGTGAAGCACTGTATATCATGTTCATCCTGGAAACCTCCCATATAAAGCATTTGGGAAGGGCAGGACTTAAATTTCTCAGCTGGTGATTTGACAAAGGTTCTGTCTGACACATTCAGACAGATAGAACAAGACGAAATGAGGTTGTATGCATGCACAGCTCTGATACAAATGCTGCCATAGTACAAGAACAGTGGGACATGATGTGGATAAAACTGAGGCTGGTCACCAGGCCTGCTCACCAAATATGTTGGGCCCCTGAAAAATCTGGAGAGTGGGCCCTCCCGGTTGTGATTTCTTGACGATATCAATTCATGTGTGCTGGAGCAATAGCATTTGCACTAGCATCCTGGCCAACAGATACCTCATGTTGGAGCTTAAAATTTTGTCAAGCTGTTTTGGGTGCTGATGAAAATATTAATTCATGCTACTTTCCAACCATTTTTGCCACTTCTTTTTCCACTTTTTACTCATTATTGCATCTTTCAGCCTGTTCTATTTGCTATTTTTAACCAATGTTGGCCCGTTTTTACCACTTTGTATTTACACTTTTGGAAACTTTTTTAAGGCTATTTGCCAGTTTTTGCCCCTTTTCACCAATTTTGCCACCCTTTTGCCAGTTTTAACTCACTTGTGTCCTTTTGTCCCATTTTTGCCCTATTTTTGTCACTTTAAATCAATTTTTGCCACCTTTTGCCCATTTGTAGCACCTTTTTCCCTTTTTAACACAATTTTAACACCTTTTTACCACTTTTAGTACATTTTTGCAACTTTTGCAACCCAATTTTTGCCCATTTATCCCTGTTTTCTTCTACTTAATTTTCTGGCATCCTGATAGTTGTGCACATCATGGCTTAGCTCTGAAGTCTGACATTAGTCTCCAATTGGTTTAGTTTAACATGCCCATTCACATTGTAGGCATGACCAAAAAGGTAATTCTGTTTTAAGAAAAAAGGTTTACTATTATATAAATAAATACATAAAAAATCAGCACAAATTCATTGTCCGTTGGTTTGATAAGAGTGGTTCTTATGCAGGTTAAAAATAAAATATGATTGTCAAAGCTTAACTTTGCAGTGGACCATGACTCCCAGGACCCCCGAAAGCTCTCCTCTTTATCCACCCTTATGGACAGCCTTGCTGGATGGGAGAAGTAGCAAGAATGTAGCGTTCAGTGTGAGTCTTTGCTCTTGTTTTGATAAAGAAATGTGGCAAAATTTTGATTAAAAAGATGGTTTTCTACAGCTACATCTGAGCTAATCATTTCAGCAGTCACAGCAATGCATACACTGGGATACATTACAACTTAACCCCAACCTAAACAATTGCAAACCCTTGTGGAAGAAAGTAAAGGGGGAGGAGAGCGAAGTATCTTTTCCATTATGAAAGCTTTCAGCATGGCTCTTTGCTCTTGTTTTATTCAAGAAATGTGATGCAATTTTGATAAAAATGCAGCTTTTCTACAGCTACATCTGAGTTAAAAGCATTGCTATCATCTCACAGTACAACTAAACCCTGCCTGTAGCTACCACCTTGTTCTCCTTGAAGACGCTGATTGGTCAGAACCGTTTCTGGTTTGGCACAAAGAGTGTAGATTGGAGCTGTACAAGTTGGATTTGCCTGATGATGTACAAGAATGTTGCTAATGCATCTGCTTTGCATAGTAAGGTCAAAGGTCATGTTCATGCTTATCCTATCCACATATGTGACGAATGCTTTGGGGGATTTTTTTTTGTCCACTATGACTCAAAGATGAACTTACTGGCTGTTACAGAAGGTCAAAATTACAGGGCCTCATGGTAGCTGTCATAACAGAAAACACAGCAGCCCTTCTTCTTGATCCACAACTGTTCATTCACTGTTAGGCAACTGGATACCTTGCAAAGGCATTTAACCCTCAGATGGTATTTCTAGTTAGATTTAGTTCTTTTTTTTATTGGTGTTGCTCTCAAAGGACACAAACTTCCTCAGACAGATTTACTCCGAACTCTATTAAATTTCCTCTTGGTCGGTGCCCCACCTTTCCACAAAGTTAAATAAAAATCAGGCCTGTAGTTTGTTTGTAATCCTGCTGAACCAAACAGCACGTAAAACTACTTTTCTTGGTGGAGGTAATAAGATTTGATTTTCCTTATTTTGTTATCTCGAGGTCAGACCTTATGTCCACAACTTTTCCGGGATCCTTTTCTTGGTGTTTTCCTTCACAGCCGAATTTAAGAAGTAGTTTCAGCAGTACAAGATTTATTGGACTGAAAAATGCATTCTGTCATTGTGTCCACAGCTTGTTGCTTCATTAGAAACCTTGAAGCTTCTGTAAGAGGAATTGATTGAGGTGTTGAAGTTCAGTGCTCCTGGGTACAAAACTTAGACAGACTATCTGTGAGCTGTAGACCTTCAAATAGCCGTCCTGGGGACTCCTCGGCAGTGAATCAATAGGCAAGTAATTTCAGGCCACACTCAATGCTTCAGCTGTGGCTCATGTGTGGGCCGCAACATGAAGAGGAGGCAGGTCAGTGTAAAGATTTCCACTGCTGCATTCAGATGTGAATTCAAATCAAAAGTGGCTTTTTAAATGGATTAATTTAGCTCCAAACAAACAAATTAGATTCTATATATTAAAATTAAATTAGGTAGGATTAGATTCCATCAAATGAGATTAGATAAGATTAGATTTAATGATACACTGTGGGAAATTCAGCCATTACAGCAACAAGTAATTGTTGTGGAGCTTGCTTCAGGGGAAAGGAATTACAGGCTATTTCTGCTGCACCGTAAAAGTGGAATTGAAGTCCACAGAGAACAAATGGCCTCTGCAGCAGGTCTTATCACTCTGCCACCACGATAAAGTTTGATAACAGAGCCCTTACACACTCTGAAAGGGTCTGGGTTAGACTAATCCTGCCCACGACAGACTTATGACCCTTGGGCCTGAGTGAGAAACTGAAATGTCCCAGAGCAGCTGGTTATCTATCAGGTTCAGCTTCGCTCTTTCCCTGCAGGGACGAAGCAGGATGGAGTGCGAGGTGTGCTGAGGTAACACCAGCAGAGGTGGAGAGGACACTAGATTTCTCTCAGGAATAACCTCCCCGAACACTTGAGGTCTCCAAAGAGATGGGAACAGAGAGATCAGTGCTGACAGGCAGCGCGGTGCAGTTGTCTGGATTAATATCCATTGATGCTAAAGCGTAATTTTCAAAGATTTAGAAGACTAAGGGTGTTAGGTTCAAGACAAGGTGATTTTAGTACAAATCAGAAAGTTAGAAGAGAAAAACTAAAGGCCATTGCATGACAAAAATCACTTTTTCTCCATATTGTCCAGTGTTTTCTCTATGTACAGTATACATGTGTTAGCATGAGAAACAGCAATAAAGAACAGCAGTGTAATTTCTACAAATTTAAAGGTACAGTATGTAGAATTCTTGTACTGAAACATCTATGGGTCAGTACTGTTGTGTTTAAAATAATAGCAGTGTGTTTAATAAGTGAGTAATAATACATTTTTTCCATACATGTTAATGCATTAGGAACACTGCACATTCTATTCCAAATTAAAACATAAAGAAAAATGATCAAATTTGTTATTACTTTACAGAAAGTGAAGAAAAGTGAATATTAGGCTGTTCAAAAATAACAGTTTTTGCATTTTTCTGTAAAAACTGAACCATGTTTGAAGATTAAGCTTTCCTGTGACTCACTGAACTAATATTTAGTTGTATAACAACTGTTTCTGAGGACTGCTTCACATCTGTGTTGCATGGAGTTGACCAACCTCTGGCACCTGTGACAAGGTATTCCAGCCCAGGATGATTGGCTACACCCCCCCCCCACAAGTTTTCTATTGGATTAAGGTCTGGGGCTACTCCATGATGTTAATCTTGTTGGTGTGGACCCAAAATACTGCTTGCTTACTGGTGTGTTTGGGGTTGTTGTCTTGTTGAAACACCCATTTCAAGGGCATTTCCTCTCAGGCATAAGGCAACACGACCTCTTCAAGTATATTCAAACAGATCCGTGATCCCTGGTATGTGATAAATAGGCCCTACACCATAGTGTGAGACAGTGTTAATTTCATCAGCTATTTTTTATTTTAGTCTTTGTCTCTGTCTCTAGATGAAATGTCTTTTAGTTTTAGTCCCATTTTAGTCATTTCTACCTGCTTTAGTCGACAAAAACTCAAAAACATTTTAGTCTAGTTTAAGTCCATAAAAGTCCTCACATTTTAGTCTTTACATTTTAATCCAAGCATTTATTATCTTGCCTGGATCTGGTACCAAATCATGGTAGTGTGGTCTATGCACTCTGCCAAACCTGGGGTCCCTGCTTTCTACAGCTGGGAGGCAGAATAGCTAGAGATGCATTGTGTTTTGACAGATTTACCCACAGTGGAGAAATATCATGGATTTTGAATGTCTGTCGAAAACTACATTACATTTTAGTCTAGTTTTAGTCATCTTGACGAAAATTAAACTTACTTTTTGTCAGTTTTAGTCATCACAGATCTATTTTTGTTAGTCTTAGTCTAGTTTTTCTCATGGAAAAAGGCTGTCAACACGACAATTTTAGCTCAAGTGACAGAACGGAAATAATAATAAACCGGCACAAAAACAATAGGGTTCTCACGCCTTCAGGGTTTGAACCCTAATTATTAGTGGTACCACCTGACATGGAAAGTGTAACGGTCCACCTGTGACTGAAAGGAAATATTTTCATCTTAATGGAAACAGATCTACAAACCACTTCACTCTGTCATCAGTGTCTGCTGAATGGATGATAACTTATGCTAAAATTTGTTTTAGCATAAGTGTTGCTCCACCCTGTCATTTAAGAACTTACAATTTCGGGGGCAAAAGTTTTTTCAATATTATTTGCTTTAAAATGATATATTATACAGATATTGCTGTGGTTATAGAGGTGCCAGACATACAGGTCTCTAACTGGAAGTTAGCCAGACATAATAATAGAACATTTTCCTCTACAGACCTCAATCTGTTGATTAATAATATCTCTAGCCATTATAGTTTGAAGTGACCATGTGTGCATTAAGCCCTAACAGCTCTGCATAAACAGTCTGATGGCTGTTTATATGAAGGAGTACCCAGGATGCCTTCTGCTGCTCCTCCTGGGATGAGGTGCAGGCTTAAGGTTCTCTGCTGTTTCATCAGCCCTCTATAAATAGTGAGGTGGAAAACTGACAAACTGTCCTAATAGTGCAGAGGGAGCACTAATGTATTGCAGCTGTGAAAATGTATGCTTTATGCAGGGCCGTTTCTGGGCATAGGTGATATAGGCGGTTGCCTAGGGTGCCACACTGACGGGGGCGCCGTCATGAACCCTGAACATTTTGAATAGGTCCACCAATGTAACAGATCATCAACTCCTAAACACCTGGAGCCTCTGTACCCCACGTTGGTGAAACAGTCCAGCCTTATCTCCGCCTCTCTCTCTCTCTCTCTCTCTCTCTCTCTCTCTCTCTCTCTCTCTCTCTCTCTCTCTCTCTCTCTCTCTCTCTCTCTCTCTCTCTCTCCATGCACGTCCCTGGCACACACACACTGGGAGCCAAGCAAGACGTTTAGAGAAAATAAGTTTTCTTTTTCCTCGTTCAAACAGTGCTGAACAGACAGGATGTAGAGATAGAGCCCTGCGTCGGACAGCTAACACCCTACCTGCCCATTCCCCCTGATTTCCTGATCATTAACACCTGCTTGTGCAATGTGTGTCATCCCTCCCTCCTAGGAGGTAGGAGGGAGGGATGACACACACACAGTCTGACCATCCATGTAAAACATGGAATGACAGAAACTACGTTCAGTTTAATAAATTATAATACTGTGTTCACTTAAGCACTTTCCTTGAAAAATAAGGTTTTCACTGTTCTAGTTTAAGTTTTCTCACTGAATGAAGCATGAAAGAAAACACTCACATCCTCGTCAGCTGTAACAGCTGGCAGCCTGGACTAATTTAACCCTGGTTATATGAATAAGAGTAATGTCAGAATCATATTTACAGACTTTATATACACATCCTTTGTTTTTGAAGCCATAGGTGGAATTATTTTCCATTCAGCTCTCTCTGAGAGTTCATTTTTACTCTGTTTGACCCTCTCTGTCCCTGTCCTTGTCTGTAAATTAAACGCATTTATGAAAAGAGGCCAATTTTTAAGAATAGAAGGGATTTCCACTTAAATAAAAGTATTATGGCTCAGCATCTCTGTGCCAGTCTCTTCCTGTGTGTCATGACACGTATCAGAGCAGTGGAGACGTTTATACTGTATGTCTGCAGCGCTATGAGGAGCGTTAAAGCTTCTGTGCGCTTTTAAGAAATTAGACTTTGCCTTGTTTACTAATTTAAACAGTTTGAGTGCAAAAATTAAATTCAGACCTGATCCCAACGCAGCCCTCTAACTTTGTTCTTTTAGTGGAGCTAACAGGATAATTCTTGTTAAAAACTGCTGCAGGTGCTCTTGAAATATGTATGTGAATATTTTCTAATGTGTTTGTAACCCCACGTTTCTGACACTGTGCTGATATGATGTGTAAATCTTGTGTGGTAGATAAGTTCATCAGTCAGAGGAGGAGCCATGGGGGGGGGTCTCTGCCCCTAATGTTTTCTCAAAACCTTAAGTTTTTAACTTTGGTAAAAGTACATTATCTCTGATTACTGATGAATGTAAAAAGAACTATCTTGTATTTTGATAAACAGATTGACCCTGCTGATCACAACATGGAATTTTCATTCTTGTTGCCAAACTGAAAAAAAAAAAAAAGATGTTTTTTTTTTATTTGAAAAGCTTGAAAGCACATGCTACATAATAAATAAAAAAACCTTACTATTAATTTTTCTGCATTTTTTAATAAATATACATCTTTAACCGCACATTTGGTGGGGTGGGGGGGCACCAAATTGTAAGTTCCCCTAGGGCACCAAAATGGCTAGAAACAGCCCTGGCTTTATGGCTTCAGTATCCAGAAAAATAAACAAATGAAAGTAGTTTAGAGTGATTGAAAATGTTAACATGTCTTTATCTCAGAGACACTGCACCATTGTTAAATTGGTTATTTTGTATATTTTTCTTACGGTTAACTGATCCCATATAAGGCCAGAAACAAACAATGTTGAATCCTACATTAAGGAGATTATTTCTCTGTGCCAAAGACATTCATTCATGTCCTAAAACAATTTAAACCCTCATCAATGCTTCACAGGGTGGCATTGTGTTTTTTTTACAGTGAGCACTGGCACTGGTCTATTTTGATTCAATCCTACATTAACCGTCATGCTGTAATTAATACTCATTAGAGCTCCAATTACGAATTAATCCACCACTAGAAATGTATGAGGAAGTACACTATTCACTCATTGTTAAGTAAGCTCTGCCTGAAACATTCACAGTTGATCTGGGACATCTTTTAACCTACTTTTAAATCAAATATTAGTTTCTTACCTGTTTTTGATCCAAAGATTTATCTTCAATAGTGAGCTCACAGTTGACTGCAGCTTAGGTGGAAAGGAAGGTGGAAAAGGTGACATGTATAGTGTTTTCACACATAGACAAAACTGAAAATGTTAAGAAATTTTCAGGACTTCTACAAGAATTTGTCCTGACAGGCACCTATTTAAATTTTGTGAGGGTGAGATGATGTGAGTAAAAAGCAGGAAATAATTCCCCCACAGTGAGTGGAAGGGGCGATGATGCTTTCCTTGCTATCAACCCATGGCTGGTGTAATCTCGGTACATGCAATGAAACTGCTTGATTGATTGATTTCTTGTTTGTTCAGATGCAAGTACCACAACTTGTAAAAAAATGATGTATAAAATGATTATATCGTGAACATTGAGTATGAATTATGTGGAAGTTTTGAGCCATCAGAGTGACGGCTGGAGTTTCGCTTCTCCCATTGTCCCTGAACGCATCTCTCACAGCAGTGAGCTCTCTCTCGTCCGTCTATCCAGAAAACTCCTCCGCATATGCACGTTTTTGTATCAGCGGCGAGAGAAGCAAGAGAGAGGAAGGTAAACAGAGCAGCGTGGCGAGTTAGCGGTGAGTTAGCTGCGTTTTGAGACAGACATCGAGAAACAGCGCTGGGCCTGCAGCGTTGAGTAGTCGTTCAACTTTGAAAAGGAAGAGGTCAAACTCACGCAATAATCATTAAAACACGCTGCAAGATGACTCAGAGATAACAGGGGCAGTTACACAACACGTTGCTAAAGACATTTTACCAGTTTTATTGAAAAGCCAGGATTTAAAAAACTCATAAAGACACACCACCCAGAATACGTTATTTGCCTGGGTGCAAACATTTTGCTGAAAACTCTCTGCCAGAGTTGTACATGTCAGAGAGAAGACGGCCCAGCAGCGGACAAATGTGATCCACTTCTCCACAACTACAGAGACTTATCTCAGCCTAACAGTTTAAAACACCAACAATGCGGAGTTAAAATGTTCCTGCCTCCAAACGAGCTCCCCCCCCCCCATGACAACAAGATCTAAAGACGCTCTCATGTCATGAACTTGTCAGAAACTGCTCCAGCATTCATCAGCACAGATAATGGACTAATATAGTCACAGCTGTGAGCCTGAATGGAGGTTTAGACTGCAGGGTTTTGGCCATCGGCTGCATGCAGGATTGGTGAGTTTTGTAAAAGGTTTGCTCCATTCTTAATGAGGAAAATAATCATTTTATAATCAGCAATAGTAAACATAACACAGAAAACATTTAGGACTTTCCATACACTGTAAAATACTGAGTATTTCATGATTTATGTATTTTTGATTTATTAGTGAAAGATTGAATAAAGTCCTTTTCAAAATAAAACTGTTAAATTTGACTTTATATTGATTTTTACCCTTTCTGCATACAGTTTTATTAAAAATCCAATAGAACAGTCTATTTTAATCACCAAACTGGTGTCATTTAGGGCTGAATTAAACATTATACAGCTGCTGAGAGTACATTTCAAAATATTGCAACATATATTGTGTATTGGGATATCATTTTTAGGTCAAATCGCCCAGCTGTAGTGTTAATTAATAACTGCTAATATGAAGTATTTTTAGTTTCAAATGTGTTTCTTGACAAAGTGGTCCTGACTGGACTGAAAGGATTTTTTGTCTGAAGTCTTGAACTAAGACGAAATCTAGAATATCTGACAAAATCAACACTGCTTTTCCAGTCTTTTGCTCATGGGGTGCACCTTGCATCCCTCAGAGATGATCCTCTGCTGTATGGTGCATGTATGATGAACAAACTCTGGAGGATTTCAGGGTCACCCTGAAAGTTCCTATGATTTTTTTTCATATGTGGAAACAGCATCAGGCATACATGGTTGGCTTTTCTGTGTTTTTTTAATGATGAATGGACAGCAGATTCTTTCACCTTTGCCCTTCAAGTAAACACTAATACAGGTGTCATAATGACCATGATGTTGGTAATGAGCATCTACCTGACTGACCCATTGCTTTCTCCTCTCTCCTCAGTGAGTCCAGATGTGTCTGTTGATCACAGACACCATCATCATCATCATCATCATCATATCCCACCTGCCGAGGACTCACAAACAGAGGGCCGATCCAGGAGCACTGGACTGACAGGAGCCATCTGGGTCTTGATACTGCCGTGTTTACATCTGCTCCTGGCCTTGTAACAGCTGCCCCTTTAGCAGCAAGAAACTTTCAAGACTTGACATCAGGGCCATTAAAACAGAGATGAAAAGGACCCAAGGTTGGAAAAAGCTCCAGTTTTTTTTAATGGCGCTGGCACTTCTTAACAGTGCGGGACACAGCAAGAGTGAACTCTAATGATTGTGTGAAAATTTCCGGACACTGTGGCTCACATTAAACAGCTTATTGTTCAGCTTTGCAAATATTATTTTTTAACATTAATCTGGCATTCCTCACCACTAAAAAAGACTTATTTATAACAGCCGATGTCAATATTAAGTAAAGTTGTAAAAACTTGGTAAGATTTTAATTGTACTTCTAATAATATAGAGATTATATATAGATTTGTACAAAAATTAATTTTCCTCTGCATATCATACTGTAATGTAGTCTGCAGAGTACATGTTTGAATAAACACTGCAGAGAAAAGAGTTAAATTATCAGTGGTAGTTTTCTTGTTAGGTTTAAAAATTGAGAAGGACATAGTCTTGAAATGTCTTGCAGCTTCCTTATTTTTCAAGCCAACATTAAATTGATATGTTATTTAAAAAGCTGTAGGAGTTCCTCTGTTCATCTTCGTATGTTTTTGGCAGATATATTTTGCACCAAAATCCTTCAGATTTACTGTGTTAAACCTGAAGGAAACCCTTTGATGTGTGCTGTACATTTCAACGCACTGTGTTCACAGGAACAAAAATTAATTGGAGACACTGGCTCCCTTCACTTGTAATACTTCACATGCTGTCCAGAGTCCAGTTAATTAGTACATTTCAATTTTAAAATTGACCTGTAATGCTGCTGCCGAGAGAAATAGTGAAAGGAAAGGAGTGGGTAGGTGGAAGTGGGGGAGGCAAGTGAGAGAAGTCATATTCCTTTCTTCTTTAGAAATAGATTAATTTCCTCAGGAGTCCATTATCATCTTTCAAAGTCAGTCCCTCTCTGCCTCCATAGGTCTGGAAGGAGCTGATAGCTCCTGCAGCCACTGCTGAGGATGAAACTGGTTACTTCTACTATACATGCTACTTGAATATATACCGCCAGAGCAGGTTTGTTGGAAGAGAAAAGGAAAATGATTTGCTTCACATACGCCATGCAAGTCTCATCAATGGCTGGATGGTGCCAAATATTTAATTCTTTGGGTTGACTTTGTAGGGAACTGCTTTGAAAAGTTTGAGAAATACCCTTCTTGGAGGCTTAAAGTCCCCGTAAACCAAAATCCAAACTTTGTCTCTAAACACTTGAGATATTTTGGAAAAAAAGTTGCTGTAAACATTTGAAAAGGCTGAAAACTGTTTGTGACTGAATTTTGGATTCAGACTGTTATAAAGTTTTCACAACTTCCAGGTCCCAGTTCTTTTTGGGCAGATTCAAATATAGAGACATATGAGAGCCCCATGTAAACTATTCCAACCCCCTTACTCTAGAATAATATAATGGTACTGAGTATATTATACAGTTTGGTGTTTTCCAATGTCTATACCATTATTTGAGAGTGGCGAGCCAAATGCTGTGTTAAAGTCCCTGTGAAGTGGTTAAAAAACGTCTGTGTTTTAGGTTTGTTGTACAACAAGCAGCTGTTTTATGAACCACCAGCCCAAATTAAAGGCATGAAAAACATCTCTGAAGTTTCAAAATCGTGAAAAATGAGGCAGTAAAATCTGCTCTAGGATGGTGTGGGCATGTCGGTTGAATGTGTTGAAGACACACCCACTCACAAGAAATATGATTCTATAAAACACAGGTGTCAAACTCAAGGCCCGGGGGCCAAATCCGGCCCATGGAACAATTGCATTTGGCCCACGAGATCATATCATATTTGTATTATAACTGGCACACCAGTATGAGATCTGCAGATTTCCTCCAGTATAATAATGTAAATTTCAACTTGGTTATTTGACATATCCTTGTTAAGCCATAAAAATCTGAAAAAGTAAAGAGTAAGAAAAATTAGAAAGTAAAGAATGTGGGGGGGGGGGGGGGGGAAGTGTTTTATTTCATATTTTCAATTTTGCATCTGAAGATTACGACTCAAACTGATGATTTTGACTTTTCATTTCATGCTTTGACCTTTTCAACTCATAATTTGGACTTTATATGTAACATTTTTATGTTTTAGATTCCCAGTTTTAAATTTTAAGTCATATTTTGACCTTTTCAACTCCTTACTTTGGCTTTTTAATCCCATATTTTGACTTTTAAACAAATGATTTCAATTTTTTTTCTCATATTTTGACTTTTTTAAATTCATAATTTTTACTTTTTATATCATATTTTGACCTTTTACACTCCCAATTTTGAATTTAAATCATATTTTTAACTTTTTAAGTCATCATTTTGAATTCTAGCTCATATTTTGACATTTTCAACTCCTAATTTTGTGTTTTTAATGCCAGATTTAATGCCTGTGGCAACAACTCAAACACAGAGCTGACAGGTCCAGTAGAGCTGATGGACGAGTCCTCCAATCAGGGTGTAGTATTACAGAGGAGCATCCTAGAGCAGATTTACTTCCTCATTTTTGATTTTGAAACTTATTTTTATAAACTTAGAGATGTTTTCCAGAACTGAAATGTGCCCCATTGGTTAATAATTCAGCCCTCTGTTGGAGATCAAACCTAAAATAGAGATTATTTATTGCTTTGGAGAGGCTTTAATGATGCTCATTGTACCCAAACTTCCTTTAAATACAGCAGATCTACATACAAACCATAGTAATAAAACACATTTGATTCACTTATCTTTATATAAATGATGGTGTAAAAATGCTCTAACAGCTTCTTATTTTCAGGCCAAAGGTACAATCTCCTCAGGCTCTGTGTTTGATTTTATAACTTCTTTGATCATATTTTAAAAGCTGGTGACCTTCCTCATGCTAAAGCATGCATGGTAATTTTTGTCATCACTCCTTTTCACCTTTAATGTACCAGAATCAGCTTTTATCATGATATACACTCAAGGCTGTTTAAGCATCTGAAGCACCAGAGCAGCTCAGAGCTCTTAGGACCAAAGTTTCAAGGTTTATGAAAGAGAACTTTGAGAACCATTTAACTTATTATTTCTGTACTATAATAAGCTGCCAACAGACAACCAGCTCAACAACCTTAATACTACTTAACTCTAAGGAGTCACGACTGCAAGGGTTGTAAGTGATTACATTACAGGCTGACGCAATCAAAGTCAGTGCTATTATCATTAGAACAAATGTGTTAATGACACGATTGAAAGCAGTATCTAACAAGGTAGCAGGCACAGAGATAAAGGTGCCTTGAGGATAAATATAGATGTGAGGTTATGCCAGTTCTCCTGTACCTGTAGGAAAGACTTTAATTTGATGTCTTCTGTGGTTACTATCACTACATATGATTCACTTATTCAGAGGAGGGAGGAAAGAGGCTACATGCTCACAATAATGTGTCTGATGTCTATAGTTTGCACCCACATCCAGACAGGTGTCATCCTGCAGGTATTTCAACGTGTTAGAAAAACATATTTTCTCTTTAATGTCTGCAAAGCGTGAATTATTTATTGGATAAAAAGAAATATCTGTAATACAAGCAGCCTCGTTATAACAGGCTGTACTTTTTCTTCTCAAAGGTTTTTGTTTTAAACAATTCTTTAAAGAAAAAATGCTTCGTATGACAACACTCTTATGGTTGTGTTTGGTTTTTACATGTCGGTTCAGTCTGTTGTTAATGCTGTACTCACCAAAATACCTGCTGAGTTCTGAGAACACATCAGTGCTGAAACAGTTAGGCAATGAAATAACAACAAAACAGAAGCAGTAAAACATGTAAAAAAGGGTTTTAGTAAGACCCTAAGTATTCAAAGCATATCTGGAACACATAATTTCAGCAAATATCAAAGGATCAGATGAATTTTCTGTCACAGATATCCATCCCAGCTTTTACTAGCTTTTGACTTCTTAGCACAACCTTGAAGGGAGACTGTTCTGTCTTATAGTTTATCTAAAGCTGTTTTCACACATGCACTACTGTGAATTTTTTGAAATATTGAGGAAAATCTTGCCCAGAAACTTTTTCATGTTTCTACTCATGGACTGGAGGAGGAGGGTGAACAAGAGGCAGGACAACTCATTGGCTGCTCGAGACAATTGGTGCTAGTATACAGTCTCACAGTTTGTGAGATGGTTAATCATTACTCTTGGCAACCATTACACCACGAAGACAAAGTACTCTCCAAGCAACAGAAAGAAAAGATCATTGAAAAGTATAAGTTGGGGGATGGAGAAAAAAATCCAAGGCACTAAACATCCCCCAGAGTTCAGTTAAATCCATCATCAAGAAATGGAAGGATTATGGCACATGTGTAAATCTGCCTAGATCAGGCCGTCCTCACACACTGAGTGACCGTGCAAGAAGGAGAATAGTGAGAATGACCACTAACACACCAATGACTATTCTGAAGGAGTTACAAGCTTCAACAGCTGAGACGTACAGCAACTGTTGCCCGGGTTCTGCAGTCAAAGCTTAATGGGAGAGAAAGTGGTCAAGTGGAAGCAAGTTCTTTAGTCTGATGAGACCAAAATGGTGCTTTTTGGCCATCAGACAAACTGCTGTTTGGTAGACACCAAACACTGCACATCACCACAAGCACACCATCCCTACTGTGAAGCACGGTGGTGGCAGCATCATGTTGTGGGGATGCTTCTCATCAGCTGGCCCTGGAAGGCTTGTAAAGGTAGAGAGTAAAAGGGATGTGGCAAAATATAGGAAAATCCTGTAGGACAATCTCATTCACTCTGCAAGAGAACTACAGCTTGGGAGACTGTGCAACCTGGCAGAGCTTGAACAGTTTTGCAAAGGAGAACGGAGGAAAATTTCAGCGTCCAGATGTGCAGGCTGATTGAGACTTCACAAACTCAGTGCCATGATTACAGCCAAAGATGCATCTACTAAGTACTGACTTGAAGAGGGTAAATATTTATACATTCATTAATGTTACATTACTTATTTTATTAGATTGACATTACTTTGTAGAAATCTGTTATCACTTTAACATAAAGAGGTTTTTAAGTAATTTGTTTGTCATAAAAACCAACCATGTTCACCATGATTGATTTATAAAACCAATAAAAGGCTAAAACATCCAGGGGGGTGAATACTTTTTAAAGGGACTGTAAGTGACTACCAGGTGTTAGGATTTTCTTTGCAAACGAAGTTAAATCAAACAGTTTAAGGCAATATAATTTTGTTATACCTTGATCTCTCTGTGTTCTCACATCCTCACCAGTTAAATAAGTGAGCCATTTTTCTTCAAGTTCCATAAAGCACTGGTGTTGTACGTATTTGATTATCTGTTCAGTGCTGTGATTTAATAACTCCATGAAATAATTTGTCTTAAAGCTTGTGTGCTCCCAGTTTCCTGAGGCTTTCTGTTATAATCCATCCTTATTTTGTGCTTTGTGCCAGTCAGACTCACGGCCCAGCTGGCCGTTGCTGAATAACATCCCATTTCCCCTCTTAAGGATCCCCAGGTGTCCGTACGCCTGCTGAGAAGTGTGATCCACTGTTTTTTTGTGGCTTTAAACTGATTTCACAGATTTTCTTTGGAAAAAGTGAGTTCTTATGATGTCAAAAATTCAATTTTAAAGGCAAAACATGGAATACGTCATCAAAGAATTGTGTACATTTATGTTCTGCCCATTCTCTGATATAAACTAGGGTGCATGTTAGTAATTTTAATTAAATAATGATGACAGAATAGTTCTTAACTGTACCGCCATTGCTCTCCAACATGTCCTGAGCCTCTCCTTCTTCTTTTCTGTCCCTTCAGTTCACACCTGAGACTCTTGAGCTCACCTTTTAGTAAGTCTTGGCAAAAAGTGAGAGTAGGGGCAGCTCTGTCCTCACAATCAATAACAGCCATTGCTGTGTTAAAGCTAGAAATCAGGCACATGGGTGAGGAAGATATCTGAAGTCCTTCACTTGGATGCTGCCTTCTTACCTGCACTGATCTCTGCCATTGAGAGGGAGTCAGGACTTTAAAATGTCACCAGTCCATCACCTCTAATAAAGCTGCTTTATTAACATCAACCACGTTAAGCTGCTTGGATGATACTCATAGTGTTATCTTGTGGCATACTGCTTTGAAAAAGGCGTCTGTTGCTCACTGAATCTTGCTCTGAGCTGTAAAAAGGCTTAAACCTTGCAGAAGAAATCATCACTTTAAAAATAATTAGCAGTAAATGAGGAAAGGAGAGATGACCAAAAACCTTCCCTCTAAAATCCTGATCAATACTTTTGATTATCATTCTGCTTGCACGTTGCTAATGCAGGATGTTAAAAATTAGAAGATTAAAATCAGTGGGCTTTTTCCAACCTGGCTCATTCTCCCATTTCACCTGCACCTTTAAAAATTTTCAGTCTCAATCTGCCAATCTGTTTGTTTAACCCTAGTTAATAACAAATAACATCTTAAGGCACATTACAAAGAGGGCAGGTCTGGACTGCACTCTTTATGTAATTTACAAATCAAGCCATCATGCACAAAGTTACAGCAGCAAGGAAAAACTTCCCTTTACCTTTACCTCAAGCAGAACCAGAGTCAAGCTGAACAGCCATCTCGTGTTGGGAGTGTAAGCGGATGGAGACTAAGAAAGAGAAATATCAGTGACAAATAAATAGAGCAACAAACATTAAAGAGGCGAATATATCACTGTCCTGATCATAAATCCATCTTATATCTTATCTTTTTTTTTTTTGCAACAAGCTGGTGTGTGGACTAAAGCCGGCCACACACTACAGGATTTCAAGCCTGATTTCAGGCAAGATTTTCCTCCCCCGATGATCGTCGGGGTGTTTTTGTAGTGGAACCTCATCGCAAACGATTATTTGTCTGAATAATCCTCATGTGTGTTGTGTCAACACGATTGTTTTACTGCTCCAAATCACGTTGGAGCCTCAGAGACCCTGAATCGTAAATATCAAACATGTTTGATATTGTGAATTCTAGGTCGTAATGCCTCCGTCGGAGTACCCACAACAACCAATGAGAGCGAGCAGATGAGACAACGTCACCAGCTGGATCATACATTCACCAAGCATAAACACGACTGTACCTTCATCCCAGCCAAGATTTCATCCTGAGTCTTTCCTTCATTTATGATTTTTGCTGCACCTGTAACACATGCCAGGACAGCCTGTTGTGGAGGAACAGCAAGAGGGTATCACCAGACAAAGTTAAAAAATCATTTGAAATTGTCCTGATGTCTCTGGTCCACCGCGTTTTTAAAATCGTTTCAGATTTAAAAATCATCCAGGGTGAGGAAAGCCTAAACAATAAAAACCATCTATGAAAATAGACTGAACATTCTGATATCAGCATTAGCTACTAAGATAATAATGAGATGCAAAGGACTGATGCTTCTGACTTTTAACAGTTTAAGTTGAGGTTGTAAATTCACTTTAAAGCTGATCTGATATTTTCTCACCCTACATGCCAGATAGACTGTTACCACGTCAGGAGCCACTGGATACACCAGCAAACTCATTCATGATGCAGGCCAGGAGAAGAGCAAAAACATCTTCACCCCCATGAAAACCTTTCATTGTAGCTACTAGGTCTTGTTTTAACCCTCCAATGATGCTGTCCAGACCTTTGTAGCTCTTACAGAATGTTTTCTACCAAGCCTTGAACTTGGCTGACTTTCTAGGGTCTTTGAATATTAGATCAACACAAGTAACTCTGATATTGAATGGCTTTTTTCCATTTATAATCAATATTGGATCATTCCTGCAGTTACTGGCAAGTGCTGTCACCATGTTGTCTGTTTGCATCCCAGAATGCATTGCGATGGGCTGTGATAGCCAATGTCAGGCTGTTCTGTTGGCACATCCTGCTTTGCTAAACAGCACATGTACACAGACTTAGAAACTGTTAAAGAGAGCCTGAATGACTCATAATAGAGAGAAAGAGACACAGAAAGGCCGTGACATGTCTCTCATAGTCACTTCAGACAGGAACTGCTTTGAATAATGTGTTACGCACCCGTCTAGGGGGAAGGTACATAACATGATACATTTAAAAATAATGTTTCCTCCCAATCCCCTAACTAACAACCAAGGCCAGAATGCAAATTTAACACTAATTTATGTACAATAACTGAAATTAAACAGATTACTCTCAACAAATTCAAGCAAAGGCTGGATACAAACTAAGGAGGCGATTAGAGCGCTCAAAAATAACAATAATCCAAAAACAAGATTACCAACAAAATCCTAGTTAAGACTACGAAAACAAGATCAAGGCTAAAGTCAAAAATGTTTCAAGTTTACCAGATTACAAACAAGAACAGTTCTAGATAATATAAAGGTTTGGAGGTCAGGAACAAACAAAGGAGATGCTCCTGTCAGTGATGTCACTGTATCAACCGCAGGCTGCCGTATTTAAAAGACGACGGACCAATTAGTCTCACTGCCGCCAGCCCTGACCCTATCAGCCAATCACAGACAACACCAAAGATCCACACACACGACAGACAGCACACTCACTCACAAGCACACGGGATGAACAGAGGACTCACTCTCACACGAAACGAGACAAAGATCCAGGCAAAAACAGAGCACTCACTCAGACACAAAAGGAGAATACAAAGTACAAAACACCACAAAACAACGGCCACAGCCTTAACAAATGACAAATACAGGAATGCACGTGTGGTCATCTTTAAAATACAACAGGATGCACAAACTCCTGATGGTGACTCTCAGCACTAAATAGTAAACATTACATCACAACTGATGGCACAAACCAGAGGTCATCAGTGGCTGAGAGAGTCACAGAGGTAACACGTCCTAATGGATAAAGAAAAGTTAATTTGGAGGTAAACATCACAGATTTTGACATTACACCAACCTTACTCATCTATGCTGGAAGCAAATAAAAATGATATGATAAAGCTGCCAGATAATATTTAAGTAATAAATAAGAACAATATCAACAATGCCCTTGTGAACAGAGTTGCACATATCAATGAAGATGCTACCACATAACCCACACATACTGCACATGACTCTGATAGATATAGTTAAACAAAATGTTGACAATGATTACCAATGAGAAAGAAAATCACAGAATAATATAAAAGAGCAGCAAATCAACCTCAGAAAGGCAAAGTAACTTGTTTACATGATACTCACACTGGACTTGTTATCATGTGATGTTGCAGTTCCCATGCGATCTTGTTGTTCTCCTGTAATCTTGTGATCTCTCGTCTCCAGATGCTCAGTGCTTGACTCTGCTGTACATCGCTTCAGAAAGGTTTCTTTGAGGGAGTGTGGACAACGCTGGTTGGAGTAAAACTGCAGCACACATGCAGCACTACAGACATGAAGTATGTGGAATTTGCAGGTGCGATGCAAAATTTCCTTTCCACTTAATCATTTTTCTATTCCCTCTTGTTTGGGAACAGCACACCTATATAATGTATGACATAAATAAAATGCAGCTTTATATTGAATATAAAAATAGATATTTAAAACTTATATTTGAATAGAATTTAAGCCTTTTATTGTTTCTGTTTTATTATCAGAAATCTTCTATTGACTCTTTTTAAAGGTTCTTGGATGTAAGAACATGATTCTTTTTATTTCAAATACGTTTTGCTCAATTCACTCATTTTAATCAAAGTCAGCAAAGCATTATAGTTGAACTGCTTTCATCATTTAGGACCGGTCCTGACAGTATGGTTATCTTTTGCAGGATGTCTGCCTGGTAATTGGCAGTTTAGAAATCAGACAGTAATGAAACGGTTCCCTCATG
Organism: Cheilinus undulatus; assembly: GCF_018320785.1. Lineage (NCBI taxonomy): Eukaryota > Metazoa > Chordata > Actinopteri > Labriformes > Labridae > Cheilinus > Cheilinus undulatus. The sequence continues at coordinate 41,004,273 of NC_054865.1, read as the reverse complement.
GAGACAGAGAAATGAATGTTGATATTAATGAACCCCTCATTTTCAAGAGACATTCCAGTGAGGTATTTTAATAGCTATCTTTTTAAAAGTTTCTTTGAGCAGGACTTGGTCTAATTACAACACTTTTGGTGTCTTCAGAATGACTCGGAGGTAAAGCCTCAGTTAGTTTGAAGCGTTGTCTTTGGACTCTTTTATCTGTGCACACTGAACAGCAGCTCCTGGGACCTTCTAAGGAGAATAGTGCTGAGCGCTGCTCAAACGTATACAGAGATTAATTTCATATTCCCATCGAGGTTTCTGTTTCACTCCAAATTATTACTGTGACCTTGACAAGTGCTAACGTTTAGCCTCAACTTAGACAGAGGCTTTAATCATCAGGGTGCAGATGCAGTCAGAGCTTTGTATCATTCTTAAAGTTGTTCATGGTAAAGCTGTTTTTAGAAGCTTAGCTCTGCACACAGGATGTGACTTTCAGTGAGTCAAGGAGATCAATTGTTTTTGAAAAATGAGTGAGGTCTTTTTCATCTTAGGGAGGCTCATTGCTGTGTTATCATTCCAATAACTGATGCTGTAACAGCCTGGCAGGTCTCCTGTATCATGAATGAAATAAAAACAGCAGTGACAGCAGGCGTAATCTACATTAATAACACGTATTTTCTATGCTTGCAATAGGTCTGCATTAAACAGTAGTCAGCAGATCTTTTTGTCCATTTTGGATTGTTTTTCAGACTCGACAACATCAGACTGAATGCTATTAAATTTAAGATAAATCCTAAAGACTCTGGCGATCTTCAGACTTTTCACTGGGCACCTAAAGCAGACCAGAAGTCAGCCTTAACCTCTATAATATCTGAACATTTACCAGATGAATTGCTACAATATTTGAAGAGACATGCAGGGTTTAAAGATGATTTATCATACTGACTTTGGTCTTTGACCTTTTCTTAAAGAAGGAATGTGTTGTTTTGAGGAAAAAAGAAAAAGGACTGAAAGCTTTGTTTAGCACAAAAACTGAGGAAATTTATGTTTGGTGGATTATTTCTTTGTTATAACAATGCTTCTTCGCAAGAAATCTTATATTGTTTCTTGTGCTTGTTGGAGGTGAAACTTTGGAAAACTGACCTCAATAGGGATGGGGATCGTTAATTTTTATTGATATTGATATTGTTATCATTATCAATACTCCTTATTGATCCGAGTCCTTATCGATACCACTATCTCGTCAAAAACAAATTTTTTCCATTTTTATGTGACATTTAAACATATGACATATAGAGAATTATCGTCTAATTTACTGAGGTTACCTGAACGCATCATATTCTCCGTCCTCCAGCTTGCTAAGTTTGCTAATTAACTTCAATTCTGCCGATTCCACCATGGATTTCTACATTGATTTAATACGTTTAACAAACAGGACTTGCTACAAAGTTTGGGAGCTCTTTTCAGCATTTATCTGAGCAGCTGAAGAAGAAAACTGTCTTGAATCAGCTGAAGAGAGTGAAATAAGGGTCTAGTACTCCCAGCGCAGGCGGATATGATTGCATGCGACTCGCAGGTGGAGGCTTTTTTTCTCAAGCCGACAGATGAAGGTACTACACTCTGTTGATGGACAATACTGATGTGCTTTTAGGTTATGTTCCCCTTGAAAGAACTGATGTATTTTTTTGACACCAGCTGCACCTAAAATGACGTTACGTCACAGAGCCTGTGAGACTCGATAGCAGTATCGATAAGCTAAAACGTTATTGATTTTTGGGTATTAGAAAAATACGGAACCAGGTCCTTACGGACCCGGGTTTCGATCCCCATCCCCCTCAAAAATATGAGCCACAGTTTCGTCTCTAGTGTGAAGCCTGCTTGACTCACTACAGACTTGAAATTAAAATAATTACCTGCAAACTAATTGCATGAAAGTGTGTTGCAGATGGTCTGCCGGTTATGTAGCTCCCCACGTGTGTGGGTGGCCCGGGTTCAGGCCCGGTCTGTGGTCTCTCTTCTGCATGTCCATCCCCCTGCTCTTTCGTCTCTGTTTCCCACCCTATCCACTGTTTTCTTCTATCAATCAAGGGCATAAAAGCCCTAAAGCATATCTTAGAAAAAAAATAATCGAGGAAAAATGTGTCTGCAGTGCAAAATCTTTTATGTGCTTAAACTGTCTGAATTTTGGTTTTCTTTTGTACAGTCACACAGAGGTTGAAGTCATATCTATTGTCTTGTTTTCTACAACTACAACTACTATAACTACAAACAGCTGTAAAACTACTCATGCTATGCTATAAGCAGCAGCGCCCATAAGTCTCTCTTAATTGGAATAAAGAAGTGCAGAACAGGAGTTCAGGTATTGCTCAGATTTTTCTGAGTGCAGTATTTTCCTAAATCTGAGGTCTTTGTTGTGCTATGAGAACTTTTAGTGATATTCCTCCTACACAAACCAAACTCACACATCTCTACCACACATCAAAGCACACATACTGTATGGATAAAACTACAGTTACCAACCAGAGAGGAAGAGGAGTAAAAATGCCAACAGGTGCAGCTCAGGTCAAGTGCTGCTATTGACCCATACAGTGTAAAAATACAGAGACATTATGGGTAATCACAGACACTTTTAACTGAACATTCACAGCTTGGATCCGGGAGTAAGGTTAAGAACCTGCATTTATTCATGACTGCACTGTATCATCTCTATTATTCATATATTTCATTTTTCATTTTCAGACAGAAAGGGAACAGTCGGCATCTTGAACACCAAACTGAGTCTCCCTGAGGCCCCACAGGTACTTTCTACATGTCTTGATGTGTGTTTTCAGACATTAACAGCAAGCTGAAGACATAGCACAATGGGACGCACGCACACACTACCACCTGGAGAGAGCAGCCTGTGCCTTCTCACTCTCTTGTTTTCTGTGTTCGAGCCTTTCTTTTCCTCTGAGAATGGAGTAAACAGTCCCATCAATATAGTGTTTTCCTGCTGTCTAGCCACCCACTGCTTCCAGATTATCAGACAGGACTACAGCACAGGTTTCACAATAAATCCTCTCATCCCTTCTCTCCCTGGCTTTCCTCACCACTCATCTTCTTTCTTTATCACCCTCACTTTTTATTTTGCAACTTACTCTCCTACCAATGCAGATATTAGTTTCACCTTTTGACTGTTTTAGTAAAATCTTTCCACTTACATGCATCATAAAAGCGGGGATGTATTTCAGAGATATGGAGCAATTATATAAAAGAGCTTATGCAAACTAGAAAGATTGATACACTTTATATTTTGCATGGGTTTCATATTAATCAGCTGCAGCAGTATCAGTCATAGATGACTGCCAATTGAACCTGAAATCTAAATTTGGCAGGCATGAGGGAATATATGCCTGGAGTTCTGGATTTATCCTCCATGAGCTGAGAACTGGGATCAGGTGTGAGGATAAGTGACCAGAAATAAGCTTGAAAAATGTGCACAGGAGTCTCAAATTTATGAAAATGTAATGTGAGGCACTGCTAGGATGGTAGGTGAACCTGCTGTTTAGTAAGAAAAGAATCTAGGACATTTAAAGGGGAGGAGAAACAGCGGCAGATGACAGAAAATGGAGAAAACGGTTCAGAATTATTAAGTTGGCTCTCATTTAGATTTCAGTGCGGCTTCTCCCTATTTTATGCAAAGAAACAGGACCATTTTAGCATCTTTTTATATCGCAGGAGAAAAAGGTTGTGAGAAAACATCAGATTCCTTCCTGATGTGTTTGAAGCCTGCAGGGAGGATGTTGTTCACTTTATCTTCACTCTATCTTTGTCCCCATGTCTGCTCATGAAGGGTCAGCTGGCCACACAATGCAATATTACAGAAGCGTGCAGCACACAGCTGAGGGTGAATTTACTGAATGGTGAGATGACAAGACGCGCTGTCGCTAATCCTCCGAATGTGAAAAATCACATGTGCAGTCAACACTTTCTGGCGTAGGTGGGAGGAGGAGAAGTGATTAATCTTCTCTTTAGTTTACACCTTAGTGAAAAGAAAAAAAAAAAACCTTTCATTATAGTGATAAAGCCCTTGACTCAACTTGCTAAATGCTTTTGTATTATTTAGCTCTGATCAAAGCTTCAGATTTAATCTGCGTTTTCATCTCTAATTACATTTTGCTAAAAGAGTTTTTTCTCTTGCTTAGGCTTGTGTTCTTTATCTATCATAACTCAGAGATAATTAGAAGACAATGAAAAATCAGAGAAGAGAGGAGAAAAATTGAAGTCCCTGTAAAGTGAAATCCATAATCTGTCTTAACACACTACATATGTTGGAATAAAGTAGCTGTAAACATGTGAAAATACTGAGATCTACATGTGACTGAATTTTCATTTAGACCATCTTTATACCTCGTTCCTGGCTTGGTTTTATTAAGCAGGGCAAATATAGGAGGCCATGGCATTGCTGGTCCCTTATCGCTACAATGATATAAAATCACGGAGCAGTTCATCTCAGTAGAGTGGTACACGAATGAGGCCTAAAATGTGGAAGTGAGCAAGCATTTTAACACTCCCCTTATCTGGATGTCTGTGGGATTTCTTAGTGTGCAGGTGATAATGTCATATTCAGACCATGTTGTAGTTCAGTAAAGCATGACATTAGCTTTTACTTTCATCAATTATATTTACAACCAAATATGATACTTACATTTTTAATTCATGAAGATTATCTTTACGAACAAAATGTGAAAGTTTCTCAAACTTTTGTTGGACACATACACTATATTGCCAAAAGTATTCGCTCACCTGCCTTGACTTGCGTATGAACTTTAGTGACATCCCATTCTTAATCCATAGGGTTTAGTATGACGTTGGTCCACCCTTTGCAGCTATAACAGCTTCAACTCTTCTGGGAAGGCTTTCCACAAGGTGTAGGAGTGTGTTTATGGGCCATTTATGACCATTCTTCCAGAAGCACATTTGTGAGGTCACACTCTGATGTTGGGTGAGAAGGCTCTCAGTCTCCGCTCTAATTCATCCCAAAGGTGTTCTTTGGGTTGAGGTCAGGACTCTGTGCAGGCCAGTCAAGTTCATCCACAAACTCTCTCATCCATGTCTTTATGGACCTTACTTTGTGCACTGGTGCACAGTCATGTTGGAACAGGAAGGGGCCATCCCCAGACTGTTCCCACAAAGTTGGGAACAGGGAACTGTCCAAAATCTCTTGGTATGCTGAAGCATTCAGAGTTCCTTTCACTGGAACTAAGGGGCCAAGCCCAGCTCCTGAAAAACAACCCCAAACCATAATCCACCCTCCACCAAACTTTACACTTGGCACAATGCAGTCCGACTAGTACCGTTCTCCTGGCAACGGCCAAACCTAGACTGGTCCATCAGATTGCCAGATGGAGAAGCGCGATTCGTCACTCCAGAGAACGTGTCTCCGCTGCTCTAGAGTCCAGTGGCGGCGTAATTTACACCACTGCATCTGATGCTTTGCATTGCACTTGGTGATGTATAGCTTGGATGCAGCTGCTCGGCCATGGAAACCCATTCCATGAAGCTCTCTACGCACTGTTCTTGAGCTAATCTGAAGGCCACATGAAGTTTGGAGGTCTGTAGCAATTGACTCTGCAGAAAGTTGGCAACCTTTGCACACTATGCACCTCAGCATCCGCTGACCCCGCTCCGTCATTTTACGTGTCCTACCACTTGGTAGCTGAGTTGCTGTCTTCCCAATCACTTCCACTTTGTTATCATACCACTGACAGTTGAAGGTGGAATATTTAGGAGCAAGGAAATTTCACTACTGGACTTGTTGCACAGGTGGCATCCTATCACAGTACCATGCTGGAATTCACTGAGCTCCTGAGAGCGACCCATTCTTTCACAAATGTTTGTAGAAGCAGTCTGCATGCCTAGGTGCTTGATTTTATACACCTGTGACCATGGAAGTGATTGGAACACCTGATATCAAATATTTGGATGGGTAAGTGAATACTTTTGGTAATATAGTGTATCTTTTTTTAGAAATGATCCAAAAATCCATTGAAAAATCCCATAAGCTTCAGGGTTTTGTCTACAAAATGATGTTATGACTGCTCCTCTCTGTAGTCTGTTGTTAGCTGATGTCACTGTCTTCATTGAAAGTCAACAGCCAGCCACATGCTGTGTTTTTTTTTTTTTTTTTTTACTGTGAGTTAAATTTCCCAAATCTATCAGTCATGGTGACCTACAGGTCATTGAAAGTATAATAATGGAGAGATTTGTGCCAGAAAACATAAAATTTAATCCCCAGCTTCTGTCTCTCCTTCTGTCTGCAGCCAGGCAGATGGGCCCTGATCAGAGTTCACCATAAGGCAAAGAGGAAGGCTAATTGCTGGAGTGTTTTACTTGAACCAGATGCAGCAGGAACAGAGATCTCACCTGCTAAAGGTGTGTTGTAATCCATATTTCACTTGTTTTTAGTCCTGGATAATTAAAAGAAGCAGGTTGTGGCTGTCTTCATGCAGCAAAGTTGTAGTTTGTTAATGTCACGATTAAGGCTGCCCATAAGGGAGGTAAAGGGGAGAGCTTTCTGGTGCCCAGCTAAATTGGGGGCCCATGGGGGTCAGAAGAATTATGGTCCACTGAAAAGTTAAACTGTGATATTCATATTTCATTTTTAACCTGAATAATAACCACTCTTACCAGAACTAAAGAAATGATTTTTATTTATTTATGCTGACCATACAGGTTTTTCTAAATGTAAACCCCATTTCTTAAAACAGTTACCTTTTCATTGATCATGTTAACAATGTGGATGGGCAAACTGAACTAAATGACTTGGAAAGTAGAGTCAGACCTCAGAGCTAGGCCATGATGTGTACAAACGTCAGGATGCCAGAAAATCAAGCAGAAGAAAAGTGGCAAAAAAGGGTGAAAGTTCTAAAATGGGTTAAACATGGAAAAAAAAGGGTAAAAAAGTAGCACAAATGGGATGAAAGTGGCAAAAAAATTGGCAAAATGAGTGACAAGCGGCAAATATGGGTTTAAAAAGCAGCACAAATGAGTTCAAAACTGCAAAATGAGGCAAAAATGGGCCAGAAGTGGCAAAATTGGGTAAAAAGGTACAAGTGGGAAAAGGAGTGGTAGAAGTTGGTGGAAAGCTGCAAAATGTGTTTTAAGTGTAAAAATGTGGCAAAAAGTGGCACAAATTAGATAAATGTGCAAAAAATGGGCAAAACTGAGCAAAAATGGGATAAAGAGTAAAAGAGAAGGGTCAAAAATGGGTGGAAAGCTTAAAAAAGAAGGTTGAGAGTGGAAAAACGTAGCTGCAAAAAAAAAAAAACGGGTACACTGTGGCAAGAAGAAGTGGCAAAAATGCTTTAAAAAGTAGCCTAAATGAATAATTTCATCAAACCCATTCATAGTTTGACACACTTTTTGGCTCCAAAATGAGGTAACTGTTTGCCAGGACATCAGCATCACCAATGCTACTGATCCAACACATATACACTGATATCGTCAATAAATCACAACTAATAGTTCTGTTCTTAAACCCATTCTCTGGGTTTTTCAGGGGCCCAGCCAATTCTGTGGACAGGCCTGGTCGCAATGCTTAAGTTTAGTAAAATATCTGATGAGATAAACCTGTTGCAATAAAAGCCTCCAGTAGTCAGTCGTCATTGAAGACTTTTATTTTGACAAGCAAACATCAGGAAATGGAGTGTTTTCAGCAGACGTTGACGTCTCATAAACAGGAGAGAAACATAACTTCACATTATTCAGAAAGTGCGATATTAGGAATACCCGAAGAGTTAAATACAGGATGAGAAAGTATAACAGATATTTTTGCTCTAGGCTCTCTGCCTGTTATGACAGGAATGATTGTTTCCCTGGTGGCTGCCACAGAGAGCTAACAGGTCCAGCAGAACAGACAGAGGAGTATCCAGTCATGTTGTAGCATTTTTTAAAGTTTGAGAGGATTGTATTTCTCTCAAGTGGGCGTGGCTTGGCACATTCAACTGACATGCCCGTGTTGGAGCAGATATTAGTGCCTCATATTTCGGTTTTGAAACTTAGTTTTGTTACCTTAGAGATATTTTCCATGACTGAAATTTGGCCTGGCAGTTCATAAAACAGTGGCTTGTCATACAACAAACCTAAAATACAGATTTTCATTTTGTCACTTTACAGACATTTTAAAGTTTTTGTTTGGTTAGTCATGATAATGGCTGCATTTTCATTTTCTGCAAATCCTTCAGTCCTTCAAGGTCTGATTGTAATATTAGATTAATCCAAATAACAGCCATGTTATTACCATCTTCACTTTTTAATTATATTTTGGGAGAAGAGTTCAATTCTGTGCTCTGACCTACTTATCAAGGCTCCCACAAGCACGGCTGCCACTACCGACAGCCTCTCCATACCCGCTGACCCATTTGCCAGACTCGTAGACCTGCGTAAAATCATATTTTCAGATCATGCAAGTCATGCTTAAATATCTCCCAGATATTTCTACTCTGCTGCATGAATATCATCATCTAATCCCAGCCACCCCTCTGGTGGTTGGTGTAAGGAGGGTGTCCCGCCTTACATCACTTCAGTCTGACAAGAGGTCTGAATGATCCCCTTGCTGCAACCAGGCCCGACCTGCGCCTCTCCCATCTCTGACACAGACACATTATTCATGCTTCTTAATTTGTCAGAGAAGCATGACCAACACGACACTGATGCTTTATACAAAAGCAAGCATGATAATAATAGAGTCTGAGACAGAGCGTGGAAAGGATAAAGTAATTTTGTCTACAAGGATTATTTTAATATGAACATTTTGGGAAAGGTGCAAATGAGCAGAGTGTGCTCATAATATGAGTGGAAAGAAGAGGAAGTCACAAAGAAGACTATTACTATTAGTCAGAGCATTAAGTATCCATGAAAATAAACTGGTATCATTTTGACTGAATGATTGTAATGGGGCAAGATAAAGACACAATATGGACAAAAGTATTTGGCCAACAGACTGTTTCACCAATAGAGACTGTAATGACACTGTTTACAAATACATGTACTTTATTATGGAGGTGCCCCCCTTTTGCAGCTAAACAGCTTCCACTTTTGTGGGAGTTTGTGCTCATTCATTCAGTCAAGCATTTATGAGGTCAGGCACTGATGTTGGACAAGAAGGCCAAGGTGATCTTTGGGCTCTGTGGGGTTCTTTGTAGACCAGCCATGTTCTTCTGCACTGATCTAATCAAACCATGTCCTCTTCGTCCCTGCTTTGTGCACTGGGGCTCAGTCATGTTGGATAAGAAACGGGCCTTCCCCAAACTGTTGCCACAAAGTTGGAGGCATAGCATTGTCCAAAATGTCTTGGTATGCTGAAGCATTAAGATTGTCCCAAGTGGAGATAGCCCAAACCCTAAAAAAAACAGCCCCATACCATTATCCCTTCCCCACCAAACTTCACAGTTGGCACAATGCAGTCAGGCAGGTAAGGCTCTCCTGTCATCCACTAACCAAGACTCGCCCATGTGACTGCCAAAGAGGAGTGTGATTCATAACTCCACAGAACATGCTTCCACTGCTCCACAGTCCAGTGTTGGTGTGCTTTACACCACTTTGAGGCACCATGCACTTCAGCAGGTGTTGACTACTTTCTCTGATTTAATGTGGTTAGTCTTCAGCTTTGTGGCTGAGCTCCTAAAGGCTTTCACTTTCTACAAATATCACTTACAGTTGACTGTGGTATATCCAGTAGGGATGAAATGTCACATCCATCACAGTTGCACACTTGAAGTCACTGAACTCTCCAGAGCGCCCCTTTTTGGATTACAAATGTTTGCAAATGTAGACTGCATGGCTTGTTTTTATACACCTGTGGCAACGGGTCTGATTTAAACACCTGAATTCAATCATTATCAGGTTTGGCCAAATACTTTTGTCCATATTGTGTATATGCTAAAATATCTTGGACAGGTTGAAATAACTTTTTTAAATTAGTGGGTCAGTCTAAGGGAGACTGAGGTAGTCATGTGAGCCTTCAGAGTTAACTTTAAAAATCTGAGTTTGTCTGCAAAGAAGATCAAGATTTAATCAAGAAGTTCATCAGTTATATGAAGCTACTCATTACAGTTTTTTGTACAATTTCTGGAAAGCTTTTTCATTATTATGAATCAGTATAACTGATTAAAAGGCCAAACCAACATCACTGCTTAGTATAACTCATAACACTGGTTTGTGGAGTTGATAACCAAACTGCAGACATAAGAGACTGGCCAAGCTCTGCACAGACTGAAGGAAAAAGACAAGGTTGGAATGTTACACCTTGATGATCTTCTATGAATACATTTAGGAGAGCTCCTGCAGAAAACATTGCACTTTATAAATTGATACATCAATGGTTCACAACCTTTTTTCCTTTGACCCCCCTCTATGTGTATCCAAGAAAATGTGTGCTCACCCCACCCTGGACTGATGCAAAAAAAAAGATATACTGCTGTCAAAAAGGAACAAAAGTTCTAATTATTTTTATTGCTTAGTTCTGAAATGTTTTAAAAAAGCTGTAAATAAAGATTTTCTAAACCAAAAGCATTTGTATGAACAGCCTGGAAACAGACAGAGCCATACAGAGCCCTTGAAATTTCTGGTGCTCCTTTAATGGAGTCCCATACCTCAGGTTGAAAATCAAGGATTTTTATCATATGAACACACACGAGTATGAATATTTAGGTTAATGACTTGTATCAGTGTTTTTTCATTAACAATCCCAATTGCCCAAAATTATACCTCACTGAAAATTGTTCTTAATGGATTGCTGCAGTAAAAAAAATCAAACTCAGAGCAGGTAAAGGCAGTAAACACTGCAGATCTTAGCACTTGTCAAAGTCTGTTGTTTTGGGGTCACTGGCAGGGAGATGAGACTAACTGCAGAAAAGCTTCTCTGCTCGCTCGGAGAGCAGTTCTGCTGAGGTGAAGGGACACTTTACCACCCACTCATACACAATGGCTTGAGGACATCATGACTTGCTTAAAATGAGAGAAAATTAGATTTTCACTCCAGCATTCTAATGGGAAATTTGAGAAAACACAGGGTTCATTTTTGAAAGTATTCCAGACTCTATAGTGGCTTGACCAATAGGTGCTATTTAACACCTCCAACCGTATACTATTAGATTACTTTGGACAGGCTGTGCTTTATGATGTGTATTTTGTGCTGGTAGTGACTGGGGAGGGGTTGTTTTTAACTTTGTGCTTCTGCAAGAGTATAGTTTTTTTTTTTTTTGCTTAATATCACTCTTATACCTGCTTGTTGAATTCATGTTTAATTGAGATGTAGGTGTCAGCTGCTCTATTGTAAACCAATGTCATGTCATTGTTTTTGTAACAATCATCCAGCATTGCTAACATTTCACCTTGCTATCATCCTACACAGGAATTATATTATTTTACACTTTGATGTAAATTTGGTCACCAGTTACACAAAATTCAGATTTGTGAAGGCGGCCCTACACCTAATGACTCTTCCTCTGATTTCAAAGTCACAGTCGGAGTAAAATCATGGGAGCCTTGCTAGAGTCACAGCTTGCTGCCGTTGTCTCAGCCATTAGGTGAAAGGTAGTCATAAGACTTGATTTTAGCTGTTTTAAGGCCGTCTTTCTTCAGTCTTGGCATTACGATGATATCAAACAGTCTTAGGTCTGATCGTATGCAAATTGTGTTTCTCAGTGATGCGATTGTTGTCCACCACCAATGGGAGCAGGTGTTATGTATGAGCACATTAATTCACTTCATTCTTCAAAATATGAATGTGAGTGTAGATCTAGAGCCACTGAATGTTCACTCATAACACAAGAGATTGAAAAACTTTTCAGCTCAGAGCTGCGATCAGATCTGTGCACCCATGTGCTTGTGTGCCTTGTCTGTCAATTCATCCCAGGCTGACATGATGGTACTTTTTTTCTGAAGTGTTTCCGGGACAGTTCCTCGGTTGTTGCAGTAACATGCAAAGTTGCTTCGGTGTTTAACTTTCCTTTCGTTTCTACTCGATGTGAATGATCAAAAAACATCGGATTATAAGAAATATTAACTCAAATGCGATCTCCATCTCCTTCTACATCTTGTTCTCTGCTCAAAAATTGTTGTTGTGAATTTTCACCAGATGCATGATGGGAAATAATCTCAAAAGGAATCATATTCTAGTCTTGAAATCAGTGACCAGCAGTCTGCTAAATTTTAGTCTGAAACTAAAAACTCAACGGCTTGCTGATTAATTGTCTTTAGATGTGAGAGGGTCTCAGGTGTCAGTCCTTTTAGTCTTTTAAGAGTTTAAACAAAGTCCTGTGGTGTACGGCCGGCATTAGCCTTAAAAATGCTGCTTTGATAATTCTTCTACACGTGGGGATATTTTAAATATTCTAAATGAACCATTCACAGCTTCCTCATGTACACTGTGGAGAATCTGAATTAAAATATGAACCATTTATGTAGTCAAATGATGATTCATACTGATTGTGCTCAGTATTCTTGAATTTACATTCAAATAAGCCTCATTTTCTCCCTTTCCTCATTGATACATTTACATGATCATCACCCAGATAACCGTGAATAATCAAGTAATAGGAATGATCTGATTTGATCCACTTTAGAGATGCCTTATTGGAAAATGTATTAATATGGTTGTCAATAGTTGTGTCGCTTTCAGCGTGTACATACATGGCAAAAACAGCAAATCAGCTGATGCAGCAGAGGTGTGTCAATCTGGATTCATTGGCTGTGCTACCAACATCAGCAGCTCTGGCTCCAATGTACATATGCTGACGTTGTTTTGTATTTCATCTGTATGCTTAGTAAGCTGGCCTAAGGGATTTCCAGCAGCAGTGGATGTGTTTTACGCCTACTGTAAACCCCTCCTCAGCCACTTTGACAGACAGCTTTCTCAAAGTAAGTCATCATTTCCAGGGGAACAAAATTCTTATGTTTTATTTCACTGAGCATGAAATTTATTTCAGCTTCACTCCAAAAATGCTCCTAAATGCTCAAGCTGCTGCACATGTGTATTGTCTCTTCTTATTCTTCCACTTTCACTTGTGCATTTTAGGATGCATAGATGTTAGAATGATAGAAGTTAGATTAAACAGTTCATGCACTTAATAAAACAGATTACAGTGCAAAAAGATGTAAGTGTGTGCTTCCAATTTTCCTTAATCTATTAATGTCCTTTTCTGATAAAGCATATCAGATTATGCTGACCACATTACAACATGACTAATCAGGTAATTCCAGGAATCATTTGATTGGTTTATTTACATCTCAACCTAAATCTAATTTTTGTATTTTTAAATGTCCTTTCACTTTTTATGGTCCAGTTTGAATTTTGTTGTTTTCCAATCAGAAGTCAACAGTCAAGATGTCTGGTTTCTATGTCTTTAAGTCGGGGTGTCTTGCACTTTATTCAGGAGAGACTTAATTTTAGTGAATTATTATGTATTGTAAATGAAAGAAAAAACTAAGAAATGTGCAATGTCTCTGGTGGTCATGCTACATCCGAATGTCTTCATGCATTTGAAAATGAACCCAGGAATGGGAAACCTCCATAATCACTGCTGATGGTGAAGAAACACAGGCTGAAGACGAAACTGACAGCAGCAGAGAACTGATTTAGATAGTGGCAGCTGCAAGATGATTGGTCAATAAAAGTGGTGTCTACATCAGATTGGTTTGAGAGTGAATGGTTATAATCAGCAGATCACAAGAGCAGGAAAGCACAGAGATGTGCGTCTGTGAACAGGTCAGTTAAAAAGAATAGATCTTTATGTGAATAATAGGATCCAGATCCTGTTTGGGAGACTGTTTAGTTGTTGTTGTACTTTGACAGAATAGGCATGATCTTTCCTACACAATGCCCCACCAGAACCACACCACAGACTAAGGTGTTTGATGGAGTAATATTATTGTTTTATTCCAGTGGTGTCATGCTGCCTAGCCAGTGTGCAGGTTTCATCAGGCCTGTGAGGCGTTTTGGAGAGCCGAGATAAATGAAGCACACTTGGAGTAAAATCATACGTCAAAATATTGCTAAGTTTGGCTGATGTAATGAGTGTTTGGGAGCTGAAAGAACCAGCTCTTCTTGCTGAGCTGATCCAAATGATCCTGCTATGGATCTTGCTGTGCGTGAGTTCAAACGTAGCCTAGTTTGAACATTAGTTCTTATCTAAGATGGCGTTAACACCATACTAATGTTTAAGATGTTGCACCAGCTGACATAGTTTTAATTTCCTCTGTAAAATATGGCTGTCATGGCCATGGTTTTTGAAAGGTGGGATGATGAAGAGCTGAGGGTTTTACTGGCTGTCTGGTGTCAGCAGTGTGTTCTAACACTTTCAGAGATGTTTGAGGATTAATGGCAGTTAGTGTGAGTTATTTTTAGCTGTTAGCCTGTTAAGACACAATTAGAAAAAGTGCTTTTCATTGATTGTTTAAATTCAGTGAAAACATCACATCTGCAACAATATTTTGGTTAGTTTGGACGTTAAGCTCTGCTGGTTAAGATAAACTGTATGTCTCCGTGGTGCTTCTGAACAATGACTTAAATTATAACTTGACTAGTTTCTGCTTGACTCAAGGCCCATAACCTGTCACCTCGATCCATCATGTTACATCTCATGCAGGCGATTGAGCCCATGATCAACCCTGCGGTAACAGGCATCATCAACTCTTCTCAGTCATCTGGCATTTTTCCCGCTGCATTTAAGCAACTGTGGGTCACACCACTGCTCAGAAAACCCGCTCTCAACCCAGCCCAGATGGAAAATTACAGGCCGGTCTCACTTTTCCCATTCCTGTCAAAAATACTGGAGCCCACAGTCCTCAGCCAGGTCAGGGTATCTCAGTGTCAGGTTCAAGTCCTCATAGGGAGATCTTCCAGAGTATCATGGAGGGAAGGAGTATCCAAACCATATGGCTTATCAACAAGGGTGCCTCAAGGGTTGGTGCTCGGTCTCCTCTTTCTCTCGATATACATCACTACCACACAAGGTGCAGTCATCCTCTTCTATGGCTTTTCTTTTCCCTGCTATGCAGATGATACACAGCTTTTCCTAACCTTTCTACCAGATGACACAGGTGTCTCAGCTTGGATCTCATCCTGCCTTGCAGATATTTCTACATAGATGAGGGAGCGTCACCTTCAGCTCAACCTGTCCAAGACTGAGCTTATTATCATTCCAGCCAGCCCCATCATTCAACCACAGATGAATATTTAGCTTGGATCAAATAAACTCATGTCCACTAAAAAGGTTCAGACCCTCCCTGACAGAGCATGCAACACAGCTCTTGTAATATCATGTATTGACTTCTGCAACTCATTACTGGCAGGCCTCCCTGCATGCACAGTTAAACATCTGCGGATGATCCTGAACGCAAGAGCACATCTGATCTTCAACCAACCCAAGACAGCACATGCCACTCCTCTGTTCATCTCTCTGCAATGGCTTCCAGGTTGCATCAAATTCAAAACCCTACTTAATGCTTACAAAGCAGTAACTAAAACTGCTCCTGTTTACCTGGAATCCCTCATCCAGGTCTACACTTCTTCTTGCCCGCTATGCTCGGCCAGAGAGAGGCGCCTGGGACTCCCAACGCATCAGGGTCCTTAGTAACTAGCCTGACTCTTCTCCTCTGTTTTCCCTTGAAGGTGGAATGAATTACCCAACTCCATTTGATCCACAGAGTTTCTTTTTACTTTCAAGAGAAAGTTAAAACACAGCTCTTTAGAGAACACTATACACTGAGCTAGACTCTTCTCCACTGTTGTCCCCAGTGCTAGAAGGAGTTTCCCATCTAGCGCTGCATGGCAGCATGTATGTGCAATTGGATTTGAAGCAATTGATGTTGTCTCCACCTGTCTAGATCTTTGCTTGTGCTGTACTAACTTTCAGATGTACGTTGCTTTGGACAAAAGTGCCTGCTAAATGAAATCATAACAGTGTAACACTGTTTCATAATTAATTCATCAATGAAATTACGCAATAACTTTATTATTAGGCAAAGGTAGGCAATGGCATAAACACATAATCAACCTTCTGCTTCACCAGCCGGTATTCTGGCAGTTTGGAATTTGAAGGGCTGAAAGCCTCATTAAATGAACAGAATGTAAAGTGAACTAGGTCATGTTATAGTGGCACCAAAGTCAGCTGTGAATTATAAAATGTAAATAAAATGCAAATAACTGTGAATTATTGTATCTTTTGTTAACGTTTTCATGTGACCCCCCTTCAAAAAAAAAACCCTCATTTAGTATAGCTGTTCTATTTTCCCAAATACTCTATAATAAATACTGTACAAACTGATGATCATCTATCTATCTATCTATCTATCTATCTATCTATCTATCTATCTATCTATCTATATATATATATAATCCACTTTTTTGGGTTTTGCTTGTGTTACGCAGCTACACTAACCCCCGCTAAATGTCACCTGACTCTAGGGGCAAGAGAGCCCGTAACCTAGTGCCTTACCCTACATGATGCATTTTATGTGTACTTGCTTCCTGTGTTTCCCTCAGTGTGTGTAAAACTCCCCCTGTCTGTGGGGTTTGTGTGGGTGACTTACCGCCCTGAGACGCTGCGCGTGCCACGACCAGCTCGCTCTCGGTTGGCCACCAATGCCGTTCAACTGCGGCCAGTCTGTGTTTGTAGTTGTTTGTTCAGATGGTGTTCTCCACATCCGTGTCATGCAATCGAAGATAAAAACACCCAATGTCCTGAATCCATCTGGTTTGTCTTTGGAGTGGTGAGTTTTCAGCGTCGTCCACGCTTGGTGTCCATTTTCCCTTTAGCCTCTCCAGCTGCCTCCACAGGTGTGCCTCATAAGGCTTATCAGTCAGAGCTACCACACCCCCCACTGTGTGACTTCAGTCATGACTGTGCTTCTTTCCACCTACCAAGCACTCCTACTGCTACAAGACACTAACACCAAACGAATTCCCTCAAACAATATCATAACACTTGGTTGAATATTTCCAAAGAGAAAAAAACAATCCATCTTGGAAATTTTTTTTTATTCTAAGTAAATTGCCATTCGTCAATAGAATAAAAATAACTCAGATGTCGTAAGGCTACCAGATATCTCCAAATAGCCATTTTGAAATTCACCTGGAAATTCCTTAAAAAATAATGTTGCAGTTATTTTTGGTCAGTTTTACATCAAGTTGCAGGTAGAACCTTCTTTTAAAAAAATAGAAATTTAAAAGGGGGTAAAAACTGTACACATGGAGGGCCCCATGCCTGGGTTTGCCCAGGGCCCTGGAATTGCTTATTCTGCCACTGGCCAAAACTTCAAACAAGTCTTACACAAAGCTGGTGCCACAGGCTGCAGATGTCTTAAAGAGCCAGAATTTCCATCACTAGAATGAACATGGAGCAGCTTGAACTTAAACTTAGCTCATTTGTTTAAGAGCAAAATCTTAAAATTAGTAAAACTGAGCCAGGTAAGGGGGAATATTTGTTTGAGTTATAATAAAGACACTACTTCTCACTGAATCCTTTTGTAACTTATCCTGAAAGCTCTAGTCTTAATATTGTTTAAAAGCAATTTATTATTATTACTGTTTAAATGTCAGAAGAAGAGTGTTAACTGTTTATGCTGCAGCAGAATGAGCCTCCATGATTATGGTTCATCATGGTTCAAACTTTTTACAACTGTCAGCTCTGCAAGTCCGTGGATTACTAATTTATTTTAATCAGTTATGACAAATCCAACACTAGCTGATGGACACCGACTGTACAAGTATTTCCAACCTCTTTTACTTTCCTCTTGTCAGCAGAAAAAAGCGAGCTGTACCTGTTAGTACTGGTGCCTGGAGTGGTGTCATCCTGCATGCAGAAACCAGTCTCTCTTTTCTTTTTCTCCGAGTTCAACGCAGTGACAGGCCCAACATCCTCTGCATTGGCTCACTAGATTCTTCTCTTCCTCGAGTCAAGTGGTGGGTCAAAAGGGATAAAACCGTTTCCTTCCTCTTGTCTGATGCATGCTAATACGCAGTCTGTCAGTACCGAGGTGGCAAAGCCCTCAGGGAGGGTTTTGCACTGAACTATTTCTTGTCTGTAGAAAGATCAGGGAGGGTAATCTCTGTCTCTGCTATCCAGGACTGTTCTGCTGTGTAATTCACTCTTTATCCTAAATCCGGAGAGAGAAAGACAGCAGTGAGACAGAGGGGGAGAGATAGAGGGAGAATTTATCTGAATAAAACGTGTTTGCAAAAGAAACATGATTGCATAAGGGGTTAGGGTACTGATGAGAAACTCTTTCAGAGATAGTTGGAGGGAAATACATATTCAAAAAGAGTCTGCTACGCCAATTAATCCTACAAAGCAGAACACAGCCAATATTTCAACTTAGTCTAGAAGTTTCCTGATCATTCTGGGCAGAGACTGAATACTTCAAAGACAATAAACACTGCAGACCAAGGTCACATCGATATCACAAGCACTGAAGGAGTGTGTTGGTGTATTGAACCTGCTCTGTTGGTT
Source organism: Cheilinus undulatus (assembly GCF_018320785.1). Lineage (NCBI taxonomy): Eukaryota > Metazoa > Chordata > Actinopteri > Labriformes > Labridae > Cheilinus > Cheilinus undulatus. Next base: position 40,985,800 of record NC_054865.1, on the reverse strand, counting down.
TAAAGATGAAGTGTAAACACACACAGAGTGGGTGGGAAAACATCAGCATCTGCTCTTATTCGTCAAAGAATAAAGTAAAAAAAAAAAGAAAAACTTTTCGAAGAATTTCAGTGATGATTCTGATACCCCAGGTTCACTGTGAAACTTATTTATGTCTTATTATGCTGCGCTGGGTTAAATCCATTTAATTGCTCAACCCTTGTGGGAGTGAAAATTGAAAACCGAGGTTTAATTTCATAGGTCTCTATTTTCAAGGGATTTTTCCACCGTCTCCAAAGCCCTCGCACTATTACTTGTCATGTAAAAAGCAATTACAATCAGTGCGTGGATGAAATGTGTCATCAGAGAATCCATTAACAACGTCCTCAGACCTTAATATTTACAGTCACCACCCTACTTTCAGACGCACCGCTGAGTTTTATGAGTTTTGAAGGACAGTTAAAAGGCACCAGTCTCATTGTTAGGTTGGCTTTTATTCATCCTTTTTTGAGCTGTTTAAAGCAATCATGATTTCAAAAACAGGGCTAAATTATACAAGTGTTGCCTGCAACTCTAAGTAAAGCTCTTCCCATTACGTTGGTTTAATTAAACTAGTTTTACTGTGAGAACTAAGTGGCTACAATAAATGAAAAGACTAAAATTAGTGAAGTGAAAACATCAGCTCCTGTCAGTTTTCTCCCGTTAAAGACATGATAATCAAGGCAAATTAAATTCAGTATTCTCAGACTCATAAAGTCTGCTTTAAAGAGCTGTCATGGGGCAGAAAGCCTTTACTCGCTCTTGCTGTGGAGTTTGAAAATAAGATTGGTTTTATGATCACGTCTGCACACTGGTAAACCTAAAAGCTCACCAGCGCCTCATAGGCTGTCAAATATCATGTTGTATGTCTTCACTATCTAACAGAGCCCCTTAGGGGACATGGGCAGAAAATTCTAGAGCTACCCACTGGTGGTAATATCCCTCCATGAGGTGTACAATTACCTGACAGTGAAAGTACAGTGGTTGGTGAAAAAGAAGGGCTAGGATGGTTTTTGTAAAAGTGTAATTTTTAGAAATATAATTAATTTAATAGTGCAAGTGCATGATTTGTAATTATCTTTGACTTACAGAAAGGAACAAAGCTGTTTTTTAAATTAATCCAGGGCTCAACCCAAACTTAGGAGGGTCAAGGGCCATGCTTCTCCAGACACCCTGCTTCTCAAAGAGTTATAGAGCCAGATGGCATCATTTTTTTTTTAAATCTACAGTGCCTACAAAAAGTATTTACCCCATTGGATGTTTTGCCTGTTTTTGATTTTACAAATCAAACATGGCCAATATAATTAGGCTTTTTTGATTTAAAAAAATGTGTGGATAGGTCTCAGTTAGACTGGCACATCTGGACACTGCAACTTTTTCCATTCTTTCCTGCAAAACTTGTAAGAGGGTTAGTTCCTGTTGTGCACCAGAGACTTTTTTTGTTTTCCCTTCAGGTGCTCTATGAAATGGCAGTTCCTAGTTTGCTTTGCGGTCAGGGCTTTCCTGTGCAGAGTTTGCATGTTCTCCCTGTGCATACATTGGTTTTCCACAGGTACTCCAGCTTTCTCCCATCAACCAAGACATGGTCATTGGGTTAATTGGTGACTCTAAATTGGCCATAGATGTGAGCATGCCTGGTTGTTAGAGTCACTGGTTCAAGTCTCATTGTTAACTGAGGGACCGATCTGGTTGCTATAAAGGTGCTGTAGCAAACAGGTGATTCCTGCTGCATAGCAGAGTAGTGAGGGAGAGGGGGGTGGGGCAGCAGAGGAGAGTGTGTTAATTGTAGACACCTGAGAGCGCGGTGAGGGGAAGAAGGGAGACAATGGCTTTCTGGAGGAACTGTGAAAGAGAACAGAAGGAGTGCAAATACCAAAAAAATAGTATAAAGAAGTGATATATCTGCCAAAAACTGGAAAAGAGAGTACATAAGAAGTCCAGAGTGGGTGAACAATTAGCCTTAGACATATTTTGAAGCCTTCTAAATATGTGAATCCTAAAATCCGGGAGCAGTGCAAGATCCTCTGTCTGTTGTGGCACTGAAGTCTTCTGGTGGCCGGACTACCCTCCAAGTCTTGGATTGTTAACATCCTGATCCTGACTCAGACTCTTCTAACCGCAAGTTTACCCCATTACCCTCTCTCCCACACCTATCTTTCCCCTTTTATTTCCCATACACCCCTACATTCTTTGACACAAACCATTTTGGTTTTGGCTAAAGAGACCTTGACCATTAACTTTGGGTATTGATTTTGTTTGAACTTGGGAAATATTTTATTTGATTTTGCTTGAACTTTGGGGTGGGGAGGGCATTTGGACTGTGGACTGGTTGTGATTGAGTAACGTTTCATTTGATTTTGCATGAACTTTGGGGAGGGACATTCGATTTATGGACTGGTGAACCTTGGGGAACACTGAGATTGTTTTGTTTATGCTGTGGGGCATTTGAATTCTGTTGAACTGTTGGGACAGTTGGGGTCATTACCTGAGTGAACTGATTTATGTTATAAATTGATTAAATGCATGGGGAAATTCGCCTTGATTGAAAAGATATGGTGCTGTTAATCATGTCCTTAAAGGACTAATGTGTTCTGTTACCCTGAATTTTGGTTAAAGGAAAGACAAAAGGAACACAACTGATTCTTGTACCGGAATTGTTATTTTTTAGGCCTTAGATATATTTTCTCCACCCTGAGATTTTAAATGATAGACTTAATTGTCTTTCTGACATCTCTTGAGTGGAAGATGAGAATCTGGTTTGTGTGCGAATCCCTAGCCACTGTGTGTGTAGCATGTTACAAAAAAGTGTATCAGTTGAATTTCCCCTTTAGGATTGATCTTCTCCTGTTTAAAGTGAATCTGTGGATAGACACCTTGTTCTTCATATTAAGCGGCTGTATAGATATTGAGCTGTTAATATTGATGATGATATTATGCTTAGAAGGGGGAGGTGCTTGAAATTTAAAAGTAAGAGAATCATTCATAGTAACTACATATCAGCTAGTACACATTTGATACCAAATTACAAAAGGATATTTTAGTATTCCTGGTGATCAGTGTTAGTGAATGGGATAAATCATCAGACAAAACACAAACTGTTCCAGTTGCTTTTTCTCCTACAGCTCAAATGCTGAAGTGTGTTCCTCCTTGAAAATTGTTCACATTTTTACTCTTAAGAATTTTGCCCCCCATACCATCCAACTTCATGTTTGGCTATGAGGCTAACTGTGTGCAAGGTTGTGGTTAGGACTCACAGAGATAACTGGTTGGAGTAAGGATAAGGTTGGATACAGGTTAAGTGGAGGGTAAACACATATCGACAGGGAAACAGACCTAAACACAACAAACGCTCGGCTCCCCTGTGGAGCCATGACTCAGGGTTTGAAAACATCTCCTCTGAATACATCAGAATCAGGAATGAAGCTCTCACTGTTTTCAAACTCTATGTGACTGTAGAAAGTTAACTCCTACCCAAGGTGTCACAAATTTACAGAGAAACAGAAACCTTTATGAACAAAATCCCAAAATGTATGTAGAAACATTTCAGCGTATCCATCTGAATTTCTCTTTGTCATTTCCAGTTGGTTTATTGCAACCCCTTTTAGAGAGCCTAATTAGAAACGCACTTCAAAATGAAAAAGTGAGGTAAGAGTTGCTGCTCCAAGTGGTCCTAAACCACAAAGTGAGTAAATTTCAACTATCAGCTGGAAGAGAGCAGCACAAACAGAACTCAGGAGTCCAACATTGTTGTAGTCCAACTACATTCACAGTGACACAGGACACAGGCATGCGTGTAAGTTTGAACTGCTCCTCCTGCTACCTTTCCCTCCTCCACGGACTCAGGCTGATGCATCAGTCACCTGAAACAGCAGAGCACATGAAGAGGGACGCTTGATTCGTTTTCTCCATGCTCCAGTTTTACACGTAGTTGGTGAATTTGCTGTAACGGCAGTGACAAGATTATTATTTCATTGTTAAAGTAATGTGATTACTAAGATTGCAGCATTACTGAACTGTGACACACCCAAATAATAACAGAAGCCAAGATTCATTTATGAAGCCTTTAAAGGTGGGATATATATTAAAAAAAAAAAAAAACAGGGGGTCTTTCAGTCCTAGTGACGTCCCTGGTAAACATTTAGTCTTGGCTGCATGTTGCAGGCAAAAACAGGAAAAATATATTAGAGCCCATACGCCCTCCATTTGTGCAAAATGTACTCATTTTCTTTGAATGCAAAAAAGACAAAAAAGCAGAACAATTACTTTTTCAACTCCTCCAGCAAATCTGATCATGCAGCTGTTACAGCAGCTCTACACTGAGGCAGAATTAAATCTAACAAAACTCCTGGGGGGGTTTTGCCTAAAGCCATCCAAAATTATCACATGTATCAACATAAAGAAACTCGGCTCTGTTTAAGAGATCCATAAACTTCCAGGGGTATGTCTGGAGTTTGGCCCTTTCACACTGCTTTTCAATAATTGAAGAGTATAAATAATGGTTCAGACAGAAGGAAAGATCATACTGAATAATTCTGGTTCAGATGTGAAGCTGCTTCGTCTCGCCCCCGTTGCTGTTGTCATGTGAGAATGAATAAATGGATGTTTGGAGGGAGCTACACAGATGTGTTTCTGTCTGTGTGAGACATTCTGCTCCCTCCTCTGAGTGACAACACAACACCAAGCACAGTTTGACAGCTGATAGATTACAGGGAGCAGTAAATACATTAATCTCAACTGTGTTTCACACTCTGTTTCTTGCCTTTCTCTTACACTTTATCTTTCACAGGGAGGGGATGTCTTCACCTCATGTACTGGGCGTGTATTCTCCTGCAAAACATTGTGACTCAAACAACAAAACCACGATGAACAATGACAGAAATCATTTAATCCAAGTTAACTTTTAAGAATCATTAATAAATACAATGACACATTCAGCATATTACATTCAAACTTTCCTTTCAGTTAAAAATGTTGTTATTCAGGTGCCAATCTTTGTCTCCAGATATACCTCCACTGGTTTTTTGGGATTCTTTCTTCAAGTTAAAAGTACTCTGTGAGAGAAAATCTCTTCATGTGGATCAGGTAAGAACAGAGAAGACAGAAGCAAAGCAGGTGACAGAGGTGGAGGATTTGAATTCAGATTATGCAAATCTGCTGGAGAAACAGACTTTAAAGAGGCTGTTTTTGAAAGGGATCATTACAGTTCATTAGTTTTTCATGCAGTTTTTTTTTTAGGAAAGCTGTGGCCTTTTATACAACTTTAAACTTAGCTCAGCTTCCCTGCTGACTTTGTGAAATCTATTAGAATCTAAAACAGAACCTCCACTGTAATCCTCTGTTTGAGTGGAAAGAAGTGATGGAATCAAATCCTGGATCCACCTGAAACTGTCTCAAACAGACGTTCACTACTCCTTCTGTGCTGCTCTGTTCTGTGTTGTCTGTGTCTATGCCCAGGTAGCTAACATTATATATTTGTTTGTAGTTTTAACAACCTACACATTATTCAACATTTCCACAGAACATTTGAGTTTGCAGAAAATGAGGAGAGAGTACATAAAGACAGTCCTTAAGTGTGTAATCACATTTGGTATGTAATCTCCTGAATGACTGGATGTATCTGGAATCATGAATTAGCTCTAATTGCCAAGTATGACACTCAGTTATCAATGCAGTTTGGCTCTTCAGACAATCTTGTGATTGAGCTTTGCAGTAAGCCAAAACAGTGTGAAAATAACAGTCAAATACTGATGGCCTGTTCTCCATAGCAAACTTGGCCATCTGTGTATGAATGACAGTGAGAATGGGTAGGTTAGACCCACGGTTTGAAGTTGCTTTGAGTTGTCTGTTGCTGGACAGGCTGTAATCCATTTACAAGAGTGAATGGAGCCCATGTTAGGTATACCTTTTATTAACTTCAGTTTGTGATATGCAAAGGCTCCCTCTATTACTAATGCAATTCAGTACTGTACAATGTAATACGATGGGATACGATGCGCACGGCACAATATGATATGATACAATGCAATACAACAGAGAGTGATACAATTACGTTAGGATTCGATACAAAATGATACAATCTGATACAATGCAATATGGTATGATACAATACTATAAAATATGACATGCTATGATATGACACAATGCCAAACTATAATATATATATATATATATGATACATTTTAAAAGCCCAGTTCAGACCAAGAAATTTGGACTAGTTCGACACCCTTAAAACCTTTGAGTTCACGTCACTGCTACTGGAGGAGACAATATATCATTTTCATAACAACAACTCTAACAGCCACTCAATTTAAAGTGATTTATTTCTGATTCTTTGGCTCAATAAATGTGTCTCTATAAGGACAGGACTGTTTTTCTCCATATCTTACCAGCATGATGACGTGTAATGTAGGCTGTATTCCTGCATGAGAGAGAGTCATCCCTAATTTACCTTTGTCATTACCATTGTAACATGGCAGCAAAACTTCACATCACATACAAAGACAAAAATGATTTTCATACTCAGTATTGCTGTAACAAGATATCTGCGGAATTTTTTTTTTCTTCCGGGACAAATGCCACCACTTCAGCCTTGACCTTCCCATGTATTAGAGAGTATAGCACCATGCACATTTTTTATGTGCATAGCTGATGGCAAAGGAGTGTTTATCGGGCTGAAGTCTCCATGTGAAAAGTATTTCCAAAATGTACAGCCTGATTTTGTCTAATGAATTATTCCACTCTAACATCTGTTGGTATTTATAGCCTCTAAAACTGATTTGACCTGTAATGACCCAGTTCAAACAGCTGCAGCTGTCCTCTGCAATGTTTTAAAATGGGCTCATTGCATGACAAAGGCAACACAATGCTAACATTTGAAGCTTCCACTACACAACAGCATAGCAGGCATCTAACTTGGTGCTAACACCGAGGAAAGAAAGTGCATTAGTTCTATTCTAAGGGCTTAACACGCTGAGATCAATGTTGTAACCATCAGGAGGAGACATAGGTTTCCAAAACTTGAAGAACTTTTGAAACATAAATCGTAGCCACTTCCCATTTTTCCTCTGGAAGTGGCACACCAGCAACTCTGGCATTGAATGTCTTTTAATCCCATTTTAATCTACTTGTAGATCATTTATGCTTCTACCTTGCTGTTGGCCACCATATTGTTTTACTACAATGGATGTCACATGGGCTGTGACAATCAATGGCAGGCTGTTGCGTTGTGCATCATGGTTTGCGAAACTGAGCATATCTTAACCAGTGTTGGGGGTAATGTGTTACAATCCATTAGAGTACTCAGATTACTTTCTTGTTGTAATGAATAATGCAAATGTATTATTTTTACAATTCAAGTAATCCATTATTAGTTACCTTTTTCATAAAAGTAATCCGTTACTGAAAGAAAAATTCCCAACTTCCTTTCTATTCTGTAGTCACAAAGAAGTGAGAAAGAAAAAGACAGAACCTCCTTGGAGCGTCTGCACTGTTTGCTCTTCTTTCTTTCCTGAATGTTCTTTGTAACAGAGAGGCGTGACAGCAGAAGGTGAACACAACTGTCAGTATGTCGTGTTGCTAGCTTACTGAGCTAGTGAGATGGCAGAGAAGACAGCATTACACAGTGAAATTATCTCCTTTATGTTGGATTATGGGATGAAAAGAAAACAAAAAAACAAATCATGGTAAAATGTGAGTTAAAAACTTTTGTTGTGTTTTCATTGAATCAGCTGTGCAGCTGTTCCAATTACACATGGTTATTATGCCCAGCAATTATGTAATTCAGTATGCCTCTGCCCAGTCTGTTGTCAGAGTGTGAGCATATCAAAAGTTGTGAAGATTTTTTTATGTCTGTTGGCCATGTTATCAGTCTGAGAGTTACAGAGTAAAGGCCATAATGCTATACAGTGACAAGATTTAAAGTTGTTTTTATTACTGATTACTGGAACAAGAGGTTAAAGGATTCTAATACTTGGTAGGGGTGTCACGGCTCACAGGGCTCACGGTTAGGTATGGGTTCAGTTTATTGATGAAAAAGAAAAAGTCCCAGATTTATAATTTTACATGTCCCTCTCTTATTATTAATTTTTTCTTTTATGAACCTTGGTGCAGCGTATACTTAAAAAAAAAAAAAAACATGTTGTAAATATGCATTTGAATCAATCAATCATCAATCAATCCTTTGATCCATCGAGTGTTATTAAGAACCATCAGTGATAGTCGGTACAGTCTGTGCTAATTACAGCCAGCAATTAAACATAAGAAAAAAAAAAGAGGAAAACAAAAAAATAAGCAAAATGATAAACAAACCAGAAAACAGCCTAAGATCATGACTCAGAAAAATTAAAAACAAATGCAACATAATATGCAAATTAAAATGCATGCTTTTTAGAGGAATGTATCATATTTATGATTTTGAAAAATTGCTGCTGCCTGGAGCAGGGAGCCCTCTTTTCTTCTTTTGTTTTGCCAGCTACTTCTTCTTCTTCATTGGTGGTTTAATGGTGGTTAGCAAACACTTGGCAGCATTGCAGCCACCAAGTTTGACGTGAAAATACTGTCAAATTTCTTTTCTTTTTCTTATTGGTTCAGACTAGGGCTGGACAATATGGCCTAAAATTTATACTGCAATATATATTTTGCTATATCCCAATACAGGATATATATCGGGATATTTTGACACCCTCTAAGTAGTTGTATAGTGTTTAATTCAGCCCTAAACAACACCAGTTTGCTGTTTACTTTCTTCACTCTTCCATGCTTCTCTCCTCCGCTGACACAAAAACAAGCATGCCCGGGGGAGAGTTTTCTGGATGGGCCGGGGAGTGAGGTTTCTGCTGTGATAGAAATCAATCAATCAATCAATCAAGAACTTTACTTTGTTCACAGGGACAATGGGAGAAGCGAACCTCCAGCAAGAAATGCACGCTGACATCTCAAAACTTCAACATAATTCTCCTTGTTTGCAATATAGTCATTTTATACATTGTGTGTTGCTAAAGCCGCAATACATTGAGTATACTCGATTTATCACCCAGCCCTAGTTTGGATGTATTCGTCGTGTGACAACATGCACGGAACCTTAACCCCTGAACTGCCATGGTTCAGCACAAGTATGAAAACCATTAAACCCCTAATGCTTGGTAATGCAAAAGTACTCTAACACATTAGTTTTATAAGTAGGTAACGCAGTAATGACTTTTTTCAGTATGTCACACTGTAATCTAACAAGTTAGTTTAAAAAGTAATGATTCCCAACACTGGTGGTAAGTGGAGGTAGCATTAAAATCTCATAATGGAGAGAAAGAGAGACGTAGAGCCTGTGATGTAACCCTCTTTGTCTCTGCAGAGAGGAACTGCTTTGAATAATGGCTCAAATTCAGCCGATTCAAAAGAGGGCAAACACTTTTTTTGTAAAAATGTAGGTATTTTGAAGACTTTTTGTCACAGAATGATTTTTTTTTCACTTTTTGGTCCCAAGTTTGTGCGAAATAAAAAGGTCTTAGCCATTATTGTTTCGGCATGAAAGTCTTTGAGTTTTAATTTCCTTATAAACCTGTAAATTCTTTTAAAAATCTAAGTGACATTACTGCAGCAGACATATTCTTGAAAGCCCAGATTGTCATGAAAAAAAAAGATATTTAGATCTTGACTATGCACCAAAGGGTTGATGTTTTACAAGCTTTTTAGTCTAGGTGAGACAAAATGATTAAATGATAGCTTAGAGCTCAGAGGGTTAATAACTGTCAGGTTAGTATGCAGTGTGCTGCATATAATGTTATTAGAGCATGTAAGCAGTCTGCTGCCATGAGGATTCAGAAAAGACATTTTTGGTCCTGTTCTTGTCTTTTTAATTTTATTTATTTTGTTGCTTTAAATGCTAAAAAACATTTATCATTTATTTCTTGCCATTTGGTCTGTAAAAATGACTATGTATATTAACAATGAATATAATAGACTAACATAACTAAGTAGAACAGAAGCATGATTTATGTTATGCAATTTTCTGTGATTTTACAAGGACTAAAATGTGCATGATCTCTTGTAACATGTTCATCCAAGTTTGATCTTATTTATCATCTAAAACCTTTTGATTTATAAGACCAATTCAAAGTCCATGAAAATGGCTGTTCTTTTGTTTGAATTTCAATGTCCTTCTTTTTTAAACATGTCTATCATGTTGAACAAACAGAAATTAAACTATTTTGATATTTCTAGCTAGCCGAATTTCTTCTGTGAAGGGATAAATATAATCTAAAATGAGGTAATTCTTTGTTGAACCTTGAATGAAGCGCATGTTTTTGACAACACAGAAATAATGGAGACAGGAGAGCAACAAAGGAGAAAATGACAGTAATCAAAGCATTTTTTAATAAAATGTTTATTATTACCTTTGTATTATTTTCTGTATACAAGAATGTGTAACAAAAGCCAAATAAGCAATCCATTTTAGTCTTTTAAAAATGGTAAGGCATGTCTGCTTGTACAACCATCAACTTCAGTTCCCCCAAAACATTTCAAACAGCGTGCACCGACAGCTCCACAAATCCTTATGTGCTCCTTAGTTACCTGTTTGCAAATCACAACAGTACCACACTCACAGCATATGTTTTAGCAAAAAGTGCAGCAAACAATTAACATCAAATGGAGAAGACCTTGCATAACACGTTTTGTTCTAAACATTCTGTAAAAAAAACCTCAGTCAACCATCATTTTTAGTCTTTTTTCAGTTTTTCTTAATGCAGAGGAGAATGAACAAGACAGAAAAATAAACAAAAATGGCTCACAGACAAATTAAGTTAAGCAGTGAAGCGGCTCAGACAGCGATACTGTGTGTCTGACCGGGGTTACACAGCTCGTCAGGAAAGAGAGAGAAATACACGAGGGAGCAGAAAATGGCAAACATTCCTCTGGTCGTAATGAGAGAGGACTCTTGTTTGAACTGAATCAAGCTCTTTGGAAAAATCTCGACCTACTTCTGAAACAGTCTTGCCCTTTTTTTCACTGCTTTTTAGTAGCGGCGGTAAAGACCTTCTTTATCCTCACTCATCCAAAACTTGTTTTTGAGATCACAGATGTTGTAGAGGCGCTTATGGGTGCACTGAACCTTTGTATGGCTGCAGATGCTCACTGAGTTTTTAAACTTTTAAACACAGAGTAGTTAAGCCTCAGTAAGGAGGGCAGCCGTGCTAACGTTTAAAGAAGCTGGCGTCTGAGGCCAACGGTTAACTTTCTGCCCCTTTATTGAGCACATACTGAGATGGTTGTTCTGCCTCAGTTCCCTAAGGCTTGCCTTACTCAGAAATATCTGCCTCCACGATATTTTCATTTCTTAATAACTGAAGAACTTGTTGGACTGTAGCCATGTATAGACCTCTGTATATATAACCAACGATTTTACACTTCCAGTAACTCTTTCCTGCTCATTGTATTTAGTTTTCTGGTTATAGAATTACACAACACAATATTACCTGAATTTAACTGTGTTACTGCCCCAAATAATTCACTTTTAGAGAACAAACTGCTCTCATAGGGAAAATAAAACTGCTGACAAAACCAGTGAAGGGATTCTGCAGGAGTGTAAATATACTTTCTGGGCAGTATAGATGTTTCCAATTAAAATTCAAATCAGTCAAAGCCAAATATTCAGCGGAGGAGGCTTTGAGTTCCTGCTGTCAAGGATTGATAACCTCAGATTGGAGAATCTGAAGAGTCTGGGAAAAGTGTAGATGCATATCAGACTGATAGTTGGTGCTTCATTAAAGGTGACACATCATACCCCCTTTACACATTTGAAAACAGTCTTCTCTGGTCTTTGCAGTGCTTTGGTCAAAGTTTGATATGGAGCATCAGACAAGGCTTTATGACCCTGTATAAACCAGCACTAAACAGCCTTTCCCAGAACATTTGATCTTTAAATGCTAATTAGCTCTTTCTAATCTGCCCTTCTCTTCTGTGGAGTGTGCAGACACGAGTACGGCTATGTGCTTCACTGACCATGGGAGGAGGTGGATAGATGGAGATACCAGGTGGGAGGCAGGTATTATTATAATGACTCAGTCACGAGGAGAGCAGACTCTGATTGTACCGTTTTCAGACAAAGGCAAAGAAGGAACAAAGGATTGTCAGTAGATACTCTGGATACACATTTATGTGTGTAAAACAGTAAAAACTGGGTTTTAATGTTATGTCCCATTTAATATACAGCACATGGAGCGCCTTCAGTGCCCAAGTAAAGATTTGACCTCGTAGTTAAGAAACCATCAGATCCCAGTGGTACATAATCCAAACAGATGTGCAGCAATTTGAATTTTTTGAAGGAGATAAACAGTGTGCTCTCTTTTCTTCCTCAGGCTTGATCTACCATGACTGCACCATGCCTTTGTTATTCCATGTACTTTTTTGGGCCAATAAGAATGCCTTAACTCAGTGGTACTCTGCCTTATTCTACCCAAGAGCCATATGACTTTTTTTTTTCTTTTTTTTTGGTGAGAGCAACAATCCAAAACTGGAACCTGGCACACCAGATGTGTTTCACACATCCATCTGGTAAACCACTCATAGACAGCGTTTGGGAAAGGGCAGAGCTTTTGAAAAAAACTTGGAGTGTGATTGGATGAACGTTCTGTCTATCACATCTTACGGGCCAATCAGAGCAACAAAACACGTGACGTAGCCGCTACCGAGCTGCGCCCCTACCGAAAGAGTAAATTCCACAAGGACTGCATAACATGAACCATGGCGACTGTAGACATGTCAGTACACGACTTTTGTCGTTTCTGAAAAGAAAACAACTCACTGCTGTTCATTGTTCTTCTTTTAATGAAGAAATGTCATCAAGTTCTGATAAAGCTGGTGCTTTAGCAGCATCCACGCTAATGTCTTCCACCATAATTGCACCAGCCTCTTGTTGCTGCTTGCTTACATCACGACTCATGACTCCTGTCACTTTATAACGGGGCCCAAACTGTTCAGATGGGAGCTTTGCAAGATGGATTTGCCAGTAAGAAACACGGAAACTGGCAAATCCATCTGCTTTGCAAGGTTAAAGAAAGGGTATGTCACTGATAATGGGCATATATTTTTTTATTTGCGTAAGTTCCACTTGGTCTAAGGATTTAATAAAATATCACATTGTGCAGAGTTTGAGCTATGAGATGTTTTTTAGATCTAATGAATTATGGTTGGCTATTTGGGTATTTATATCTCACATTTGGAAATGTACTGTAGTTTCCTGGCTCTGTAAGCTTAAAAGAGATCATTTCTATTTTTTCCACTCATTATTAATGATTTTAGCTAAAGGGGGAGGGCCTCATATTGGTCCTTGCCCTAGGCCTCCAAATGACTAAAACCGGCCCTGCCTCACACCTGCAGCTCTCCCAGACACATCGTTCCACCCTGCCTCAGTTTGCAGCTTCGTCGTTTCTAACGACATCAAATCTTCATCTGACTTTTGAGATGACCTTGTGTTGAACAGTTCAGTGTTTTCTAAAGTTTTGTTTGCAGGGCGTTTGCAGCTCATAATTAAGGTTTACGCATCATATATTTTACTGCCTGATGATTTTGGTGGGAGGCTGCTGTTCAGTCACTTTCTTCTAAAGTGCTTTCAGCAGGGAGTGAGGCATCAGAAGCCAAATGTGTTCCCATTTGTTCTGCAGTGGGAGCTTCCTGTTATACCTCTGAGTCTCCCTTGTGAGTCATAAGGCCTCACTGAGGACAGATTTCTTTCAAGATGAGTTCTCTGATGACACCCGTGGTGCTGGTGTGAGCTTTATCCTCAGTTAAAGTTGCACTCTTTTGTTTGCTCATTTGAAGGGTCCTTCGAAACTTCAATTCACTGTAGCCTGCCATGTTGGCCTAAGATCAGGTGTTTTGTTCAGGTTTTGGATTTTGAAGCTTGATCCATTTCCACTCCACATTGAGGCTGGTGACAGAAGGGGAAACTCTTGTTTCCCATGCTTGCTTTAGTATGCTACATACAGAGTGCAGTCTCTTTGAGATGCTCACGGCATTTGTTACATCAGTGGGGAAAGGGAATATCCCCTGGTGAGACAAAAGACTCTTTATATGCTATATGAAAGGATTTCAGGTCCTTGGGAGTTGAGTGGATTGGATCCTTCAAGCACAGTGAAGAATATTCTGCCTTTCTGTGTGTTACTGGAGATTTGCCCCACATGTGCTTCTAGAGAACATCTCTGAGACCTTTTCTGTGTGACCAGAGGTCAGGGCCATCCAGTTTTGTTGGAGTGCAAGCAATTGCTCCTTGAGCCTCTGCAGCCTGTTGGAGGTTGAAACCTTTAGAAAATGGAATAAAGAAGGTCATGAAAAGTCCCCTTAGTCCTACAAATACAGTAAGATTTTTTTAACCTTGAAACTATGCAGCTTTTGTGGGTTGCTGACTTTGTAGGAAAATATATATTACCCAAAGCCTGTAGGGGTGATGGGTCTGTTCAAATGTGTGGGCTGCACAATGACATGTGAGTTGGCAAATATGCAGGTTTGATCAGAGATCTTTTTACAAGCTCACAGAACTAGTATGTAACCTTCCACGCAGTGACCGAAACCGGTAATATGGATACAACAAAAAAATCACAAATAATGCATGGGAGTCAAAAAAATAAATGAAACATATAAAAACATAAAAGTAATATCACATGTATGTGCAGAGTCCTCTGAGAAATAAAAAGAAATATATGAATGGTTAAAATGCATCTTATGTACCCAAACTGAAGCAGGTAAATCAGGTAACTGATATCATTAGCAGGCTTTGCTGTATAATGGCTTAGGGTTGTTGCAGAAGCTCTTGTTTTATAATTTTACAGGTGATCAAATAATTTGTAAAATCAAATAATGCATTAAGAAAAATGTAGCCATTAACTAAACCAGCAAGATTACATTACAGTATATCTCCCAGTGAAATACATACTGCAACTGTTTATAAGTACAATACAATCAGTTAAATGATCTGAAAATATAGATCTGCTCTCTCTATGGGCTGCATGTTTTTCTGGTAGCTTTATAAACTTATAAGCCGACAAAAATAATCTGTGCAAAGTAGTTTCTCCCAGTGCCGTACATTGGCACTTCTTCAGAGATAATCAAATGTGCAACTATAAAGTGGCTATAAGAACTGCTGTCTCCTGAAGCCACACTGATACAACCAAACAGGAAACCAGGTGAACTGCTACCACTGTACAATCCTGTGCTGACCAATCCAAAATCTGTGTTGCCTGCATAAAATAAAGAAAAAATAACTGAAAAGGAAAACTTTTTTCTCCAGATAACATCATTTCCATGCATGCACACAGCAAGACTTTCTCCTTCTGTCAGAGGGGGACAAGACACATAGGGAAAATCATTTTCACAACTTCATCATACAAAGGAAAACTAGATTCCCTTCATCTGAAATATCAGATTGGTTGTTCTCATTGTCTTAAAGAGAAGCATGTTTTTCCAATCCCACTCTAGATTTATGAGAAAACACCACATTTTCTTTTTTATTCAGAGACATGAAAGCTGGTTCAGTGATGGCACCGAGCATTCTTTGGGGGACGAGCAGGATGCAGCACTGCACTTACTTCCAGTCGAACCATCTCACACAGTTAGCCGTTCTCCACAGGTTTCCAGGAGGTTCTACATGTTCAGTGAGGGAACAGCAGTAAAAGTTGCTGTTAAAAAACATACTGTATGCAACAGTATTAAAGTCAGTGATCAGGCCACACCCGTGTATTATCTCCATTGAGTCTGCATTGCCCAGAGTGTGAGGGCAAACATCACCAGCAGTAGGGAGGGTCCGCGGGACAGTGACTTTCCTGCTGCTGCTGCTGCTGCTCGTTCATCACTTCTGTCAGCTCCGATCACTGGAGCTTCTGTTCCAACAAAAACTAACTCTGTCGTGCAGCCATCGGTGCAGCCGCTGCCACTGCCAGAACTACTGCCCTCGTCACCTGCAGCGAGAAACAGAGATACAAGTTGGAGTTTGTTAGCTAGATGCTGATGAAACAGAAAGACAGACAGAAAGAAAAGCACTAACACACAAAGACAATTCAAAATTTGCTGGGTAGGTCAAGACAAAAATTAAGTGTGTTCAATTCCTCTAGCAAAAAAAAACAAAAAAACAAAAAAAAACTTAGAAGTGCTCCTATAACACTAAAAGATAAAAACAAAGTTTGATAAAAAAAAAACTCCTGCAGGGATAAAAACACACATTTACTTGTTAGCTCCTGTCGTGAAAAAATAGCCTATTCCACTTACAACAGGGAGTAGACAACGTAAGCTAGCTCCTTTAGCAACAAAAACATTAATTTACATAATCAGGCTTCTGTAACAACAAAAATATGTGTTAAAGTTTGTGCTAGCTCTTAAAGCAAAAACACACGACACTCTATCAAAAACACATATTTAGTTAATCAGCTAGCTCCTGTTAAAACAAAAAGGCAAAATCAGCTAGCTTCTGTAGCAATGAAACACATTTAGTAAATCAGCTAACTTATGTAGCAACAAAAACACATTTAGTACATCAGCTAGCTTCTGTTAAAACACACATTTAGTAAATCAGCTAGCAAAACACACATTAAGTATGCCAGCAAGCTTCTGTAGCAAAGAAAAACAAACATTTAGTACATCAGCTAGTTTTTGTAGCAACAAAAACACACGTTGCATGCCAGCTAGCTTTTGTAGCAACAAAAAGACACAGCTAAGCTAAAGGCGCTTTCACATTAGGCCCAGTTGTTTCGAACCCCACCGTTGCGCGATTCCTCCCCCTCCCCCTTCCCCCACTGGCTTGCTTTCACACTAGCAACATCGAACCGTGCTGGGGCCCACTTGCGTATTTACTCAGTCTGAAACAGCAGGTGGCAGTATGCATGTAGCTGGTTTACAACCCCTCCAAGAGGGGAGAGAAGAAACTACCATGGCAACCACTCAGGTCATGACCTGAGCAAAGATTGTTTTTGTTTTGACCCAGCAAAAAGTCCAACCTGCAGCCATGGATGATTTAAAATCACTTTTTAAGATACCAGCAACTTCACTCTTCGTATCTGCATATCTACGTGCAGCTCAGAGGATTAAATGGGCTCGCGCTGTGCAGATACAGCTGCTATTGAGGTGACAGGAGAGTTTTATTGCCTTTGCTCCTCTCACTAACTCCAACCTGTGTTCATCTGTAAGGTGAGTCACAACAGACCGTTTATTGACTGGATTCTGATGATTTCTGCCCCTTATCGAGGAAAATGTGAACAAACTGCCACGCTGTGGAAAGAAGTTTAGCTATTACGATGATGTCATAAAGCTGATACGGCGCTCTGTCTCCTATCCGGCCACAGTTGCATTCACATCTCATCTGAACCGAGCCAGAGTCCTCTTGAATCGCGCCCGAGATCACATCCCCAAGTGGGCCCGGACCTGGCGCAGGGCGCAGTTCGTTTGCATTCACTCTAACCAAAACAAACAGGACTTTGGGCTTAAGTGCACTCTGATCCGGGACCGGGCCCCTAATGTGAAAGCACCCTAAGCTACTAAGCTAGCTAGCTTCTGTAGGAACAAAACACACTTTCAGTACATCAGCTAACTTCTGTAGCAACAAAATCATGCAATAGGTTTGGCAGCTAGCTCCTGTAGCAACAAGAACATGTTACGATTTTTTCTAGCTCCTGAAGCAATAAAATTACTGAGATAAAAGGTTGATAGTTTATATAAATCAATAACTTAATTTTGTTTGTAGCTGAAAACAATTGAAACTATTAACTAGCTCAAACTGTAACAAAAACACACATCTATTTCGTCAGCAAGCTCCCGTAGCTACAGCAAAAAGGCTAATCAACTCAATAAAAGAGTAAGCTACACACAAATTAAAACTATTTACTTGCTTCAACTGCAACAAAAAAGGACATACGCATACTTTAACTCTTTCCTAAAGCCAATCTTTGTTAGCTAGTTCCTGTAAGGTAATAATATCCTACATTAAGCTGTATCAGCTAGCTTCTGCAGCTGAAAATCAAAGCATCAAAATTAAAGTTGTCTGTTTGCCAAAAAATTGAACTCAATTTAGAAGTGGGGCAGACCTATCAACAACACTGACTTCTGCATTGTAGTCAAGCGGACCATGTCTCATGCTCTTTTTTAGCAGTGGTTGGTTTTATATAACTGGATGTTTAAGAAGAGATAGCATAATAATCTTTTTTCCCAATCTTTTGCTCCTCTCTCACAAATATTCCTCTCCTGATCTTATCCTGGACATTACCCAGAGGAGCCATATGTGAGAATGTAAATGTCAGAATCAGTCGAACTAGACATTTAATACACTCTGCCAGCTCCCTGGGCGCAAGTCAGTGAGTAAGTATATGATTGAGCAGCTGAGGAGTGTGAACACAGCAGGAAATTGTCCAGAGCATTCATAACAAGTAAGTGGGTGTGTTGATGAAGTTCACAGGGTTACACAGAGTTCAGCTGGTTTGGCTCGGTGTTCTTTCCACTCTATTGCTTTTCCCTTATTGAAGATACTTTTCAAAATCCACATTTTATGAATGCCATCCAAAAAAGTCAATAAGTCCCACTTTTCCTGTTTCTTCAAGGATTACCGAAGTCATATAGTTAAAGCTAGAGTGCTACTGGTTCATCAAAAATCTTACAGTGAATGACTTGCATGGATTGACTCAGGCTTCATGAACCACCCTGGATGATTTCATTGAATTTATTGTTTTAAGAGCTTTTTTCCAGCAACAGATGCTGGTGTGACTGACCTTCACATACAATACAGCAAAAGAAGATTTAGGTGAAATGTGCAATAATCAAAAGCAGTGCTTGTATCCCTCAAGTGTTATATCCTGCCTGAAAAGCAGAGTGTTGTAACACAGTGTAGCTTTTTTCTGCCTCTGTGAGATATTAACCAATGCAACAACATTAGTCACTCTAGCTCTAGGGTTCTGATGTTGAGGCAGGCACGATTCAAACCAGAAAAACAAACATGGCAGCTACAAAAATTGAGTTGAGGTACAAATTTTTGTGTCAGTAATTATTCAGCCTGAGAATCCTCCACGTTTTCAGCTGAATGGGATCCAAAGAATCAGGAAGAAAGAGCGTTTTCTGTTTTGGCAGTGTTCAAGTTGTACATCTTCCAAAACAATGCCATGGCTGTCTATCATAGCCTGTGTCATTATACCCAAAGCTATTTATTCTCCTAATAATGTCACTCTGTGTGCAGTACAACACTGTTGCATCCTGGGGATTTGTATGATGAGCTGCTGCATGAATGACACCTAAGATTTTATTTCGCTGATAACAGTTTGTATCTCTGCAGGACTGGATTTTTTTTCAGTGTTTGTGAAAGGTGTGCAAGGAATCAAAACCTGCATGTAGTGAGAGAAATCAATACAAGAAACTTCTCTCTCTGTATTTTACTCCAGATAACTATTATTATTATCATTATCTTGTCTCTGCTTGCACTTTCAAACAACTTCAGGATCAGGGAACTTACTGGAGTCCTGGAAGTAGATGTCGTTTCCATTGTAAGCATTCTTTAGCTTGTTGGTCATGACACGCAGAGCCATTATCTGTTGTCGTATTAGTGTGTCAGGCCTGGTGATATCCACATCCACCTCAGGGTTGTTCTGCTGGTTGGTTAGGCCCTCCTTCACCACCTCAGGGAAATATCTGGACACAATGACACACCAAAACATGTGCATGTATTATCCATGGCAGCACCATTAAAATATGGAGGTTAGTCCATAATAATGACCATAAATGTGCAATTTCATTAAAAAACCCCTAAAATAAAAACATACTGTTTCATAAAAAAACATAATAATCAAAATGTCAAGTGGCTTTTATTACACTTGATAAAAGTGAGTCTGCTTATAAGCTGGAACACTGTGAACAAATCTTCTTCACTCAGTGAAGTTGTCTGCCAATTAGATAAATGTTTTCCTTAACTTCTGAAAAATAAATAACCACTGACACCAAAGAAATGTCAAGTTACAGAGCTGATCAAATTCCTATTTTCCAGAGCAGTTTCATTGTGGAGCGTTGTCTTGTCATCATGTGTATACATCTTTCTTAAAAGTAAGACTGCGTGACTTTCAGAGCAGATTTTCAGATCAAAACAAAGGCTCTCTAGGATGCAACACCTTCATCCTTCAGTCCCCCCTTCCCTCCTGCTTTCACACTTCTCCCACCCCTCTCTTTCTGTTGCTCTGGTAAGTTCCTGTGAGATGGAGATCTGCTAATAAAGCTTTTGCAAACAAGAATCTGCAAGTATTTCCAAGAGAAAGGAAATCTTTTCCTCTTTTTGAAGGGACTATTATTAACTCTCCAACTGTTTTTTTGTGCCAACTTCCCTTTATTTTGACGCCATACAAAGTGTCCCAAGTGGTCAAGGCCATCTCCTTTTCTCTCTAACGACGGCAGCGTGAACGTTTAAAGGGAGAGTGCTTTGCCCAGAAAACCATTTAGGAAATATGTTTAGGCCTCTACATGAAATATTAAGCTGAAAGGAGTGCCATCCCATCAGTGTGAACACAGAGCTTAGCACAACAAACCAACCCTTAGATAATTTAATCAAATCAGGAATTTGAATCCTTTTGGAAAATGCATTGGGCCCCCTTTCTTAAAACAGAGTAAAATGACTAAAAAAAGTGGCAAAAATGTGTGAACAGTGGTAAAAATGGGTTAACAGAGGCAAAAAACATGAAAATGGCAACATGGGTAAAAAAAAAGCAAAAATAGGCAGGAAAACTGTGAAAAAGGACTGCAAATGGCAAAAATTGGTTAAGATTGGCACAAAATGGGTGTAATAGACCGTGAAATGCAGTTAAAATGGGCAAAAATAGTCACAAAGAGGTGAAAAGGGTTTTAAAAGTGTCAAAACTTGCAGAAAAAGTGGATAAATAGGAATATAAAAGTGGCAAAATGAGCTGAAATTGCAAAAACTGGTTAATAGGGACAAAAAGTGAGCAGAAGGTGACAAAAATGGGTCAACGATGGCAAAATGGGCAAAAAGTGGTGAAATTGTTTTAAAATTAGCAAAAATTGTTTAAAAGTTGCAAAATGTATTTCAGTTACAAAAATGGAGGGTGATGAAAAGGGATAAAAATGTGGCAAAAATGGGCAAGAAGAGGAAAAAAGTGTGCAAAATTGATGAAACTGGGCAGAAAGAGATTAAAAGGGGTGCCAATAAAATAATTTCAACATCAGAATCCAATAATAGCTAGAGACACTTTTCAGCTCCAAGGAAGTAACTGTTAGGACTTTCAGACCAAAAGGGCCCTGATCCAGCTCCTCAACCTAATTTTCAACCAGCCAGCGCGTTCAAACTGAACAAAAATTGGTTCAGAACCTGAAAATATGTTCTCAGCTGGAACCAAAAAATACTTGGATCTTCCTCATGAACCGTGACATCATCAGTGGGCGTGTCGTATTCTATGTTGTGAGGACGAGCAGAAAATGAAGAAAAAGTGGTCTGCTGAGGAGACTAAATGTTTGGTTGCGATCTGAGCATTGACAGAATCCCACTTAAACTGGTGTGATTGGGGCCGGTTCACCAGAAGCAACCAAGGTTCTGAGACTTCAGAACGGGGCCAGAGACAGAACCGTGTCTGTTTGAAAGTACTATGTTAGCCAAAGCACATACTATTACCAGAGCTACTGATCAAACACACATACAATGACATCATCAATAAATCACAACGTGGTAGGGACCATTCTCTAGGTGGTCGGGGGTCCGGCCTATTCTGTAGACAGGCCTGGAGGGAATGAGGCTGCTGTCATCGCTGCTGTGATTTGGTTTTAAGAAGGCTGCAGGCTGAGCACCAAACATAAGCAGCAATGATATCAAGTAGAACATCTTGACCTCAAGAGTGAAACTGCATCGGTATGATAAATATGTATGATAAAGGAAAGTATTTTTTAATGAAACCACTGGAATTTGAGTCTGATGAGAGAGATTGATGATAAAGAAAAACATTTTCAGCTGTAAATGTTAAATTAAAGTTTTCAGAATACCTAGATGTGGCGGAGTGATACGTACTATGAAAAATATCTTTAAAAAACACTTTTACCTTGGAAATCACACACACGTCACCTTCTGGTGCTTTTACTGTGCTTTTATCCTCATTTAGCTAGTCTAGCAGTTATGGTCGTGTGAATCAGGTCATTTTATGCACAATATCATGCATCCCTAATACTCTTTTGTTTGCACTGCTTATATTTAGCATTGACGAGGTTATAGCTGGCCTTCATGGGGCACTTTTTGCAGCTGGGCCCCAGAAAGCTTTGCCCCTTTCCTCTCTCTAAGGGCAGCCTGAGGTGTTGTAAAAAACAAATATCTTGTGATATCTGGTAACTGAGAGAGCACAATAAAGACTAACAGGGATTAGAATTACAGGGTCATTTGTTACAAACAGCCATTTATATTCCCAGTATAAAATTACTTCTTTCTCAAGAACATTGGAATAATATGTAATATGTAAATAAAGGTTACTTAGTCAAACAAATTTCCAAAAATTGAAAGAAAGGTCATTAAGAAAGGAGTGTACTAATTACTGCTAAAGGAATTTCAGTATTGTGCATGTGTTTTGGTGTCACCGTTGCATTTTAAAATCTAAAATAATAATAAAAGAAGATTATATGATTAAGATCTTGCATAATTTGTGTTTAGTAACAGGGGAATCCAAGGATTTCATAATACTCCCCAAATATTTCCTGGCTTTTGCAGACATTCTGTTGTCAGTGGGCATCTTCCAGATTTAGAGCATAGTTAAAAAAAGGTGCTGGCGCAAACAATCGAATTATCACGTCTTTTATTGCACCATCTGGTGATTCTTTAATAATGGAGAGCGAGGAGGTATTGTCACTGCCAGCGTCTCTAGTTCCCTGTCAGAGAAAACAACTCGGTGTCCAATCTACTTCACGGCTCAGGGATACTCCACACACTGCAGTGGTGATAAGAGAGGCTGGAAACCCCAGAGTCCTTCGGGAATTAGAGCCTCAGAGCTTATATGGAAGTTCCTCATATAAGCACGAAGCATTGTACTTACAGTGAGGGAGTTAATCCAGGAACACACTGTGGTTATTTAAATCCCTAGCAGGGAAAATGTGATAACCTGAGCGCATGGTGACTCTGCCGTGGTTATAAAGAGAAGTCCTCACCTGCCCTTCGTGTGGCTGTTCCAGCAGTGCTCCTCATCATCCTCAGTCAGCTTGCCTTTGGCGCAGATGTCGTCTGGCAGGTTGGTCCAGAACCGCTTGGACTCCTTCAGCTTCTCTTTGATGTCTATCACCTGCCATGGGCCAAAACAGAGAACAGAAATACATCAGGAAGATAATTTTGTATTTCAAAGGCACAGAGGAGAATCCACCAATCCAATAAGCTCTGTTTAGCACTTTTGGTTAAACAGCTACAGAAAAGACTGTTTTAATCATTTATATAAACTTTTTGTCATAAAAAGGCAAAAGCTCAGTGACTCGTGCTACAGGAAACAAAAAAGGCAAAACAAACAAAAATACAACAGGCCCCATGTACTGCTGTGACACATCTGAAACACAGCTGCACAACGTCTTCTTATTCCATCAGGAGAGAAGTACAGTTCAACTGCCTGTAGGAGCCCCCCAATGTGCTTCTGGTGCACTTCCATCCATATTGTGTTTATCTGTGATTCACACAAGACAGACTTGGAGTTTCGAACTTGATATTTGGCAAAAGCAGTCACCCCCGACTGATTCCATCTGGACTCAGCAAGAAGTTTGAACGAGTGACCAGTTAACAGGAGGGGGGTGGGGGTGGGGGTGGGGACTCGTCATGTACAGAAGCACATTGTGTGGATTTTGTCACTTCAACACTGTTGGTAACAGTCATGAAGGCAGAAAACACAAACCCTAATGCATTTGAAGAAAGAGGTTTTACTTTTATGAGAATATGAAACAGGGATGTCAAACTCAAGGCCCAGGGGCCAAATCTGGCCTGTGGTACAGTTACACCTGACCCTAAAGACTGTATTCATGTTCTAGTTATAACTGGCCCAGTGAGGATTTCCTCCAGTATTAAATGTAAACTTAACCTTGATGATTTAAAATATATTTAAGTTGTAAAAATGTGAAAAAGAAAAGAGTAAAACAACTAGACAAAAAGTCGAAATGTGGGAAAGAAATTGATTTGTATTTTCATTTCATATTTTCAATTTCTTATCTCAAAATCATGACTTAAACCAATGAAATTTGATTTATTTGACTATTAATTTCATAGTTTGACCTTTACTATTCATAATTTTGACTTTTTATTTTATATTTTGACCTTTTAGAATCACAATTTTAAATGTTATCTCATATTTTGATATTTAAAACTCTTGGTTCTGAATTTTATCTCACGTTTTGACCTTTACAGACTCATGATACTGAATTTTATCTTGTATTTTGACCTTTTGAGACTCATGATTTTAAATATCTCATTTTTTGACATTTAAAACTCATGATTCTGAATTTTTTCTCATATTTTGACCTTTTAAAAGCACAATTTTAAATGTTATCTCATATCTTAACCTTTTTAGACTCATGATTTTGAATTTTCTCATATTTTGCCCTTTTTATAGTCATGATTTTGAATATTATCTCATCTTTTGATCTTTTGAAATTTAAAACTCATGATTCTGAATTTCATCTCGTATTTTGACCTTTTAGAATCACATTTAAATTTTATCTCATATTTTGACCTATTTAGACTCATGATTTTGAATATTATCTCATCTTTTGACCTTTTAGAATCACAATTTTTAATTTCATCCCATATTTTGACCTATTTAGGTTCATGATTTTGAATTTTATCTCATATTTTGACCTTTAAAACTCATGATTTTGTGACCTGCACTGCTGAAAAATAAGGCCAACACCTACATACAGTATATTAAAAAAAAATATTTTACTAAAGTTACTATATTTACTCATTGGCTTAAACAGCTTGTAAAAAAAAAGACCGTGTAGTGCAAAATTATTAAATTAATTAATCATTGTGCTTTTTTAAAAGTGGCTCTTTTTGAGCCATTTGGCAAAGAAGTTCCTGTATACATAGACACAGAGGGCAACATCACAGGCTCTCTGTCTCTCTTTCTCTCCATCATAAGCTATTAAAGATGTCTCCACTAGGTGGATGGAAGAGCCTTGCATTGGTAGTCACAGCTCCCGTGACAAAACAATATGGTGTATGGCATCAGCTGCTTGTGGCAGAAAAAATCGAAAATTGATCAGAATTAGGCTACTGGTGTGGATTTAATCTTTAAAGAGCCCAGAAAGTCCTCCAAGTTTCAGGCTTGAATAAATCATTTCTAATAATGGTGACTGCCATCATCTGCTTGAGAACTATGTGTCTTAGAAATCCCTGATAAAGTCACGGAGAATGCATCCATGTTTTATAAAGTCTACAGTTTAAACAAGGAATACTAAAAGGTTATACAGCTTATAATGAAGGATTATGCTGTTTAGAGATACAAAAATTAAAAATGCTTTTACGGTACTGATTCTTAGTTTAATGAGTAATTTCTTAGAATCGTAAAAAAAGTCTTTTTATGTTTGCTCCGCTCTACAAAAACAGCCCAAGCATAAATTTTCTGCTTTAAAACTCAAAGCAAGAAGCCGGCATAAAATCCAGATGATCTTTCCTTCATTCATGGAACAAAATGAGGCAAAAAAAGAACCCTGTGTTTAAATATATTTTGTCTAGAAAAGTGTTGTTGATGGGTCACGACCTTCTCTGTGAAATTCTATTGCTTTCAACTGTATCGCAATTCTTTCTGTAAATTGTTTTGGACCCCAACCAATTTCTACTGCTGCATTTTTCAAGGCTCTGAAAGCATCGACTCTAAAACGTGTCTCATACAATTTCTGCCCATATTTTTCAAAAACAGCAGCTGATTTAATGCAAAGCCAAACGCCTCTATGCTGAATCTTAGTCATGTAAGAGCTCCTTTGCCTGAGAAAACAATTTAGGATGAATTCAAAGACAAATCCTTGTGATATGGATATTTGTTTCTCTGTGTAAAGTCTGTCTGCTCCGCCTTGAGCTTTGACCCACATAGTTCAAACAACTGTAATAAGAGCTCACTCAGGATTTATCTTTCTGAGAAGAAATGGAAAAGAACAGACAAATATGAATCAAATGTTTAAGAATATATTCTCGTCATCTGATTCCAAACCCAAACACTTATTAAAAAGATCTGACTGACACTGGTTGAAGCCTCTCATTCATGGGAAACATTCATTAAGTATGGCTGTTTTATTAAACTACTGTTTCTGAGGTCAAAATGAGCCTCAAAGCTCAAATGTGTAGCCTTAACTACACAGTTTATGGATGAACTGGTGAAAATTATTCATTTATTAAAAAACTGGTGTAGAATACGAACATACTTTGAATATTATAGATATTAGTATCAATATCACCACATTGATTTGTTACAAGGTAGAGGAAGGCTGAGGCTACAGCTGAATGTAATACCAGCCTTTGCTGCAGTGTTATCTTAGATCTCTGAATAGACATGTGTTTAACACCTGCTCCTCCTTCTCCCAGGTACATTACAACACACATGACAACATTTGTTCACTTCATTTTAACACTTTGTCAGAGGTGCTGCGTATAACAGTACACCCAGTTACTGAATCATATTTCATACATTTTTCACTGGTGACTGAATGTGTTTCACTCAGCCTATTAATACAGAAGACACTACGTATCTGTGTTTAAAATTGGAGGTCACAGGCAGCAAAAATGTTGCAGATTCTGATAGTTTCAGGAAATAGTTTATAACCTGTCTGTGTTGGCAACTGACACAGCAGATTGGCTGTTTCACAGATGGAATGTAGTTATGTGCATACGTTTAAGGCATGCAGGGTGCTAAGGATTCATCATGGGACCCCTTGATGAATCCACCCGGGGTTGGAGGGATGGGGGGGTGGCCAGAGTCACGCTCAATACATTTTGACAAGCACGTGTGTCATTTGGCAGCCAAGTTCAAGCTTGATAACATCTTTCTGGCCAGGCCATTTCACCCCTGGTAATAAACCCGGAAACTGCCGGCACGTTTTTGGCCCTCCTGCCTTCCCAGACAGTACCCTAGGCCAGGGGTTCTCAAACTTTTCAGCCTGCAACCTCTAAAATAAAGGTGCCAGAGACCGGGGGAGCCCCACTGCAGCTGAAGGTGGTTGGAGCATAGTTGAACTGTGCACATTCAAAAAAAGTCATGTGCAGACTTGCACTTAAAGAATTTTTTACTTTGATTTCAGCATAAATCTCACCAAATTATGTTTTTATCTTACATTAAATAAATATTATGCATAGATTTTTATTTTAAAAAATGGGTAAAATACACAATTTTAAACCATTTAAAAATATTCTATGTTTTTAGGAAGACATCTGGCGACCCCCTCTCGGTGTCTTGCAATCCCCCGCCCCCACCCTGGGGATCCTGACCCCATCCTGAGAACCACTGCTCTAGGCCAGGCGCACTCGCCACATCCACCCCTAACTGTACCCTAAAGTTAAGGGACTTAGTTGTTTTTTTTCCCCACACTCCTGGTAACATGCAAGGACATCAAGAGCATAAGCAGGATGTTTCAATCCTCGTTCCCACATCATGGGGCCCTCGGGCAGGTTTAAGACTCATTTATGCCCTACATTTGAACCGCATACAGATACAGACGGACCATTATATTGAAGCTTATGGATACAGATCAAAGATTGCAATACCACCGCCAATCATGGGGCAGTGTTGAGCAACGCGGTTCAACAACAGTTCAACCCAGAGTAGCAAACAAAACGAAGAAAAAACATCTGAAAGAACTTAATCGAGTTTTCTGAGGAAATGTTGCTGAATGATGAGTGAGTTATAAGAAAATACAAGAATAACCAGGATGTTAGCTCACTTGATCACAAAGACAGACAGCAACAAGAGCACAACGGAGCAGAGGACGGACTGTTCTTTCTTTAGTCGGGGCAGCATCAAAGTAGCGGAATAGTCTCAAGATGTTTAAATGTCTTACATCACTCCATTAATGCAAATTGTTGAAAGAATGAAACCTGGAAAACAAGGAAAAACTGGTACTGATTTCTAATAAACAATTATTGTGTTCATGGACCCTCAAAGGAATCAAAACAATTAAGATCTTATTAGTGCCAAACTGTTTTGAAATGTTTTAAAAGAGCCACAAAGTTGTACACAGATAGAAGCATAGATCTGTAAATATGGAACCCAAGCTGTAAATGTTTGTGCATTTGTGCATTGATTGTCTATCTGTATGTAGCATGTTCAATAAAAGCATGATAACTGAATGAATAAAGCGTGTCTTCTTCTTTTCTTGTGGTTGGTGTCAAACTTTGGTCAGTATGTATGTATCTGGGAAGGAGTGCAACTCTATCAATCAGATCAGCTGTCAATAAAGCGGTCTGTCTGTTCAGACAGTGTTTGCTGTGGTTGGCGGTCAGTTAAGGATGTGGGACTGATGGCTCTGCTATCAGACACAACAAAGAGAGCAGGAGCTATCAGATTAGCTTCTCCAAGCCTGGTATTATAACCCAGCGAGCAACAACATTTCCAAATCTAGGCTTCGGCCACAGTCTCTTGTGTTTTGTTTGCAATAAAAACAACCCCAGAAAATCTATTACAATTTTTAATCCAATATCTCTCCAGCTTGTAGTGTGTGGGGTGAAACTGGAGGACTCCAGAAAGAACCCCATGCAGACACATGGGAACATGTGACATCCTAACACAGAAAGCAACTGCTTTTTATTTTTCCAGGACTCCACATGAGCCACTGAGCTGCCTGGCCTGTTGCAATCTTTGTGAGTTGGGAGGTGGGAGGGAGCTGAGTCAGGGGGCTCTATCAGAGTCCTGCTGCTGCCTCCTCTGCTGCTTATATCAGCAGAGGCAGTATGGAGTACAGAACTTTTTTTTTTTTTTTTTTAACCTTCCTTCACCCAGTGGTTTTACTCTGTTTTTGTCTAACTCATCCAACAACTTTTCAGCCTGTAAATCAATGTTCTGGCATGCAGTAAGGTCTCATGCAACTTGCAGCTGCTTTTTCAGGGCCTGGTTTCAGTTGGGACTCAAGCTTGTGGTCCAATCCTGCAGCTGAGTGGTTGAGGGTGGCGGGGTCCATTATATGGTGGATGTGGGAATCAGTGGACTGGTGGACTAGGAGGTTTGTGAAATTTTGGAAGTAGTGGTCCATGGAATGGTGACAGCGGTGGTCTGTGGATTGGTGGATGGGATGGCACTTGGAATGGTGCACAGGTTGTCCATGGTATGGTGCCGTCTCTGGTAGATGTACAATGTGTACAGTGCAGGCATTGTCGCCTGCACTGTACACATGCTTTTTGGGCATCACTCCCAGGTACATTAACAGTCAGTAAATGTTTTCATTTTATTTTATCGGAGAAGTGGTGAACAATTTGTGGGATGGGAATTAAAGAAAGTCTCTAAAAATTACTGTGCGAGTCTTTAGCACCGCAGAAAATGAACAGGATTTTTTTGTGTTGGGCGATAGGAAGTGTATGCTTTAAGTGCAGCAGTTAATTAATTAATATATAACTCGTGAGTAGTCTGCACATAAGCAAGAGGCTGTTTCTCTTGTGAGCTAAGTGTTTCAGAGAAACATCTCCAGCATTTCATTAAAACAGAAGTTTGGAGCATGTCATGCTATAAGAAAAGGAAACAGTTTAACCTTTTGATATTACTGACTGCCAAAATCACATGCTTATCCAAGTTGTAAGTCTGGCACTGTGCCTGATACAAAGTGGGAAAAGCAGACTGTGACATACTTCGTATCCTCTCTGAAAAGCTTAGCACCACATGAAGTACAAATTAACTCTGCTTCTGGAGGCCGCTGAAGTTCAGTGAGTTATATAACCACTTCTTAGTATGCTAAATATTTAATAGTGTTACACATCTGCCAGCTGTTGTTCTCAAAATTATTCCTCACTGAGGTTCAAATATTTATGTAGCAAAAGAGAGTTCAACCTTTTGGTGATCTAATTAAAACATTTGCACATTCATAAAGGCCCACTCACCACTTCCCCTAATACCTGTCCCACCTACACAGCATCATCACCTCTGAATAATAATGCCACTAATTTATTTTCAAAGTCTTTCGTTGGATTTACATATTTTATTAGAGTTCACTCTTTGTACTCATTTATTTTATTAGACTTCTAATGCTGGATTTCCTCCATTAGAATTGGATCAGTTATAATCCCATTGTAGAGTTATAATCCCATTGCAGAATTGTGTATTTCTTCTAAGTGTAGCAGTTTTCTTTCAGGTTGTGCAACTGCTAGTTTAACACCTAAAGCTCCAACTCAACATGCTGTCTTCTATTTGGAAATTTCTCCTCCTGAGTTTTTTTTTATCCTGCCAGTGCCTATAAAAAGTATTCATCCTGTTGGATGTTTCACCCTTTTATTGAAATCATGTTCTTAAATCAATCATGTTCAATATCAAAATGGGTAATAAAAAAAAAAAAGTCTCTTTATTGTCAAAGTGAACAAATTTCTACACAGTAATGTCAATTAATCAAAATATGTAATGTAAAGTAAGTGACTGCATAAATATTCACCCCCTTCAATTCAGTATTTAGCAGATGCACCTTTGGCTGCAATCACAGCACTGGGTCTATGTGGATAGGTCAGACATGCACATCTGGACACTGCATTTTTCCTCCATTCTTCACTGCAAAACTGCTCATACCCTGTCAGGTTGCAAGAGGAGTGGGTGTGAACAGCCCTTTTTAAGTCCAGTCCATTTCTGTGTAGCTTTCGCTGTATGCTTTGGGTCATTGTCTTGCTGAAAAATAAATCTTCTCTCAAGCTGTAGATCTCTTGCAGGCTGAAAAAGATGGTCCTCTGGGATTTTCCTATATTTTGTCGCATTCATTTTGCCCTCTACCTTTACAAGCCGTCTAAGGCCAGCTGCTGAGAAGCATCCCCACAGCATGATGCTGCCATCACCATGCTTCTAAGTGGAGATGGTGTGTTTGTGGTGATGCGCAGTGTTTGGTGACTACCGAGCATAGTGTCTTGCCTGATGGCCAAAAAGTGCCATTCTGGTCTCATCAGACTAAAGAACTCCCTCCCACTTTACCATGGAGTCTCCCATGGGGTGTTCTTTTGTCTTCATGGTGTAATGGTAGCCAGAATTACTGATTAACCAGTGACTGGATCCATAAAGGGGGTGAATATTTTTGCAATCACTCTTTCACATTACATATGTTTGTTTGATCGACAGCACTTTGTATATATCTGTTTTCACTTTGGGACAAAAGAGGTTTTTTTTTAATGTTTTTTTTCATCCAAAAAAGCCAAATGTTATTGACCATTGTTGATGATTTATTCGAGTAATAAAGGGGTAAAACATCCAAGGGGCAAATACTTTTCATAGGCACCGTATGTCTTTAGATGATGTGAAACTTTCTTTTGTGATTTACTTTAGCTAAAAAAAGGGGACTGACGACTTTGAGCTGGTTTACTTGATTATGCTATATATGAGTCAGCATTAATAACACTACTAAACAAGTCATGCCATCATTCAGACAGACATGGGGACAAAGTTCCACATTCCTCCACAGTCACAATGTTTATCTCCTTCCATGGTTGTTAAAACACTGCTACTGCTCACTTTAGATCTTGAGAAACCTTGGCAAGACTGGGACTCTGAGAACCTTAAAAAAAAACAAGCTGATGAGTACTTTGTCAATTACAGTAAAGCTGTTTGCTGACAGCTCAGTTAAAGTAGAGGCTCTTACTAATTTAAGGGGAATGTGGATAGCAGTAATAGCCATCAAACGAGGGAGAATCTTTAGCACATGCCACCAGTTTCAAAAAAAGGACATGTACACAGACTCGGCACCCTCATCATGTCCTAGTTCCACTGGGGATTTGGGGGGAGCGCATGCAGCGCGGCCTCGGGTCTTAACAGGACATGAAAGGGCCTGCACCAACAGGATGCCTCTGCAGGAGACTGTCCACACATTTGATGTGGTAATCCTGTCATGGACACACCAAAGCTGGTTAGCTTTAACACACACTGGTGTGACTCTGATTCATGATGGCCCAAAGCGCTCTGGCTCCAACGACAAAATATGGATCAGATCAGACCGTGCCAGCTTATTCTACTTAACCTTTAAAATTTAAACACAGTCATGTGAAATTGATGCGGTCCGCTCTGATAACAGAGTTACCGCTAACATGAATATTTCAGCTGAGCTGGAGGCAAGGAGGAGGGATAACTAATAAATACACTCATAAGTTAATAAATCCATGTATGATTCTTTTTCTTATGTAGGAATAAAGGAGTGTACAGTCGGTATATCATCAGATACACAAAGCATAAACAGTGTCAAGAGTTCAGTATTAATGCAGCAGTAAACAAACATTTGTTCACAAATAAATGCATCCATATAAACACAGAAACTCTGTACTGAGGGTGAACCATGAGGACAAAAACTAACTATAAGTTTTTGCGTGACCGCTCAGGGCAGTGAGTCTGACTTCTAGTTGAACAGTTGCTGCTTTCATGCGTCCGTGCTGCTGCAGCCGCAGGAGGAGACGCAGCTGAACCTTCACTGTCTCCCCTTGTCCCTTTGGTATCCCAGAGATCACTGCTGCTCTGTTTACACGAGCTCCTACATAACCGATAGTACCGACTGAACGTTCATGGGCAGAGGAGATAGGAAACAAGCATTCAAGTTTTTCCTCAAGTCAGGAAATGACCCTATGTTTTTAATTTCTGATGACACAGAGGACAATTTTTGCTACTTTCTGCCCATTTTTGCCACTTCTTGTCTGTTTTTGAGACTTCTTTTTGTACCTTTTATACCAATTTTGCACATTTTGCCATTAGTTTTGCCACCTTCTTTTTGGGACTTTCTCATTTTTTAAAAGTTTTTCACCCTTTTTTGCCACTTTCCATTGATATCTACCACTTTTTTGCCCATTTTTCATTTTGTTTTGGCACTTCATGCCATTTTGCCACTATTTGCTGCTATTCAACCATTTATACCACTATTTTGCCACTTTTGGTCATTTTTCCATGTCATATCAATTTTTCATCTGTTTTTGCTTCTTTCTGTCCATTTTCACCACTTTTTAACCATATTTGCTGTTTTCTGACCATGTTTGCCACTTTAAACCTATTTCAGTGTTTTCCCCCCACATTTATGTAATTGTTTTCATTTAAGTTTTTAAACTTCTCTCTGCTTTTTGCTGGCATCCTAAAATTTGTGTACATTATGTCCTTACTATTCAGTCTGACATTACTTTCCTGACTGTTTAATCCAGCGTGCCCATCTCAGTGTCAACATCAACAATTAAAAGGTATTTTTATTTTAAGAAAAGGGGGTTCTATTTATAAAAAATGCTACATTTTACTATAGCATTGATGAATAAAAACATTTTTTGTTTGCCACCTTGCAATACTGTAGCTTGTTTTTTGACCCCCCCCCCCCTTCAGTATTTGATAATACTGTTTGAAAAGTGGCTGACTAAATGGTTACTATCAAATAAAACACTGTACTCTGCTTTTTAAATTCTACAAAAATTATAATGTTGCACACCCTGTGTTTGAGCCTGTTCAAAGAAAAATGTTCCTTACTACTGCTGCAAAGCATGCTGTCCATCTGATCACACTTGGACATCTGCTTCTTTTGATGAATTTTAGTTTAACCTTCCTGTGAATGCATCCCCATGCCATGAAACAAGCCGAGCCAACTAAATTCACTCCCAAAACGTTGTCTCTGTTCATGATGTCCATGTGTCCTCCTTTATTCTTAACTGGAATAAAGGAGGCAGAAAAAGCCATGGAGACCTGAAAAATTACCACAAATTGTTGGGATATCAAATCAAAGAACCTCTGTGTTTGCTAAAATATGATAGTTTTTCTACTGACCAGTCACAGACATGGTCGATTATTAGAGGTCAGTGGGTACTACTTAACTTAATAACATACTGAAACTTCAACAACAGTTTGTTAGATAAGCTACGTTCAGTGTTCGAATTATGCAGTGGCTTTTGAGACAGCCCCATTTTCTGATGTGCACCATGGTGTTCCAAGTCACACACATCGCACATACATACATTAGTGCAGCGTGGTCAGCATCAGAGTTAACAGTCATACTGCCACTTCTACAGCAGGGAAGTAATGCCAATCTGCCGTTCAGGCACAGTAACAACAACTTAAATATTGTGCAAAAAATTTAATCAGAGAAAATCAGAGCCAAAAATACATTTAAATTAAAGTAGAAAATCACAGGAAACATGTTATACCCACAATATCCTTGAGAAAAAATTGCCAACTGGCTGATAAACTCATGCATCTACAGTATGTAACTCTGGACCTAATTTTAGTGCAGCGCTGCCACACATGAATGACCACAACAGGAAAAGGTGTAGCAGAATTTTGTTTTGTAGGGATAGATGGTCTAAAACTTTGATTTATTATAACATGAACATGTAAACAAAGAACACTGAGGTATTTATACTATTGGTTTTATATTTCAGGAAACTTAATGTGAGCTGCACGGCGGTGCAGGGGTTAGCACTGTTGCCTCACAGCAAGAAGGTCCTGGGTCCATTCCCAGTCAGGGCCTTTCTGTGTGGAGTTTGCATGTTCTCCCTGTGCATGCGTGGGTTCTCTCCAGGTACGGCTTCCTCCCACCACTAAAAACATGCTCAGGTTAATTGGTGAGTCTAAATTGGCCGTAGGTGTGAATGTGAGCGTACCTGTTATCTGTCTCTATGGCTAACTGCAGTTAAAAGTGACTTGAATCTGATTTTTTATGCCCACACGTGACTGGTATCTGATTTTTTTCTGACAGTGTGAACAGCGCAAGTCTCATTGAATCTGACCTTTCCGAATCAGATTCAGGCCACTTTGGATGCTGTTCTGAATCAGATAGGTATCTGATCTTTTGGAAGTTGACTGCAGTGTAAACGTCTCATTTGAGGCTTTCAGGGGAGCCGAGCTTCCTTAAGCTCCACTGTAATTCAAACTATGGTTTCTTTTAAATCTGATGCTTGAAGCTGTCCATTTCTCTTATACCTCAGCTTCTGCTCAAATCTGTTCATTTGTAAATTTTCAATTCAAACTTCAGATTTAGCCGTTTGTTTTAGGTATTAGTTCTCTTCAGCTAGACAAGTTTAAAATCTTTATCATCAGTTGTATAAAACATCAGATATTATCTTATTGTATGAATATGTTCACTTGATAAATCATGTAATACCATTGACAATGTACAAAAAAGAATTAAAAAACACTTATGATGAAAACATAAATCGGATCAATATCCATTTCTATAGAAAATTTCAACTAATAATTGTTCCTCAGCATCTTTGTATGTCTCCAACTTTTCTTTCATTTGTTTGAACTAAATTTGTGACGTGGTGACTTGTTTTTATGTATGAATACAATTACTGCTTTTTCAGTTACTTAAAATTTGTATGTAGCCAGATACCTTAAATGTTTTGGGTTCTATCAACTCATGAGGGGTTTTATTTTGAATTTTTCATTTTGACTTGAGTCATACTGAAACCTTTATTTTCACTACTTAAAAACTTCATTGTAATCAGTTTCAACAAATATTTCCAGTTGTTTAGTTTTACTGTGAAGACACAAACCTGCTGCTTACATCGGTGCTTCTGAACCAGTTTGCGCTGGTGGGATACTTCGAGAATGAAATGGTCATTGAAGAGGAACAGTGAGAACATTTTCACGTCAAGGGCATCGCTGCTGTATCTCTGTGAGCTGCTTTCCTCCCACAGTGAAAAACGGACTACTGTAAACATGTTTTCATGTGGATAAAGACGTTTTTGAGAACGTAGCTTGTGTGAACAGGATTATTCTTGCAAACAGTGGAGGAAAACATCTGTTTTATAAAAAGACACACCCATGTGTGGACTAGGCCTCAGACACATCTCATGCCCTCCTCCTTGTAAACAGTCTCCTTTATTCATTATAGGACGACACAAGACGTCCTTAACCATTATGAGCTTTAAATTTTCTGTTAGAGAACACCATCCATGTATCACATATGTGTGAAGCTGCAGTTGTTCAAACATATTCAAGTGTGAAGTTTTATGGTGACACAAATAGACGTTCACTGATGTGTGGATATACAGACGTATTTCTGAGACTGTCGAGTCTAAGGCAAATTTCCCACAGGATCAATTAAGCAATTTCAACATTAGAAAAAAAATGATTTAACCCTAATACTTATTCTTAATGCTGATTTGCACTGACTTTGTTGATCTAAATATCCACTTTCTGTTAATGAACAAACCCCAAATCCTCTTTTCAAGAATAAAAGCACATTTGATTTTTTAAAATGCATTGTTTTCATTGCGGTCTCCTTCCCGCTTTCCTGTGTGCATGGTCTGAATTAGAGATTTTATACAAACAGGCCTTTGCAGAGTCTTGAAACAGTGTCAAGTGTTTGCTAATCTCTCTAAACATGCAGGGCAGCCCTCCAACATTTCATGCTAATGTAGGCCCTGTAACTTCATAAGCATTTTTAAAGGTCGTATTCTTCTTTCTTATTCAAACTAAGTCATAGGGTTGACTGTAAATAGCAACGATCTATCCATGCTGAACATACACACAGTCACTATTAAAAAAAGAAATGAGTTGCTTATTTTAACCCCTCGTAATCTTTAGGAGTACTTCTTCTGTTAAGCCTTTATTTATCACAGCAGCTGTTTTTCATGCTGTTTGGTGTCTCCACATACACTTACATCTGCCTGCTTGTCACTGTTGTTGTTCACTGACGTAAATAGAGCGGGAGTGTGGCTTTAGCTCACTGAAGCAATGATTAAACACTGTGATTGGCCCCTGCTGACGTCCTTGTTAACAACAGTGATTCTCTGCCCAAGAACACACATGGGCCATTAACGAAGCCAGTCTTAATCGATTTCACCAAAACAAGTTGATCCACGATGACTCACTGTGTTTGAGGAGAAAGATTAAACTTCAAACCAAAGCACACACCGACAGCTTGTCAGTTCTGTCCAATGACTCACACAACTCCTGATTTGACAATGAAATTTCATGAAAAAGAGAAAAATAAGAGCAGAGCATCATTTACATGTAGCAAATATGGCAAGAGCAGACAGAACAACAGAAAAACAAAGAAATGTTTAGAACAAGGATGAAAAAGGGAGTATTTTTGATAATAGAGGCTACTGTGATTCTGTTTCAGCTCTAGCACCCAGATATATAAAGCCAAGTGCTGAGTGAGTGTAGACAGAGGAACATCCACACTGGCCTCTTAAGATGATCTTAAAGTCTGTCAGCAGAATTCAATAAAGTTAAAATGTTTTAAATACAATTACAATAGAGGTGCTGGGAAAAATCGAATCATGTTAGAATCTCAGAAATTGATTTCTACAATTCTGAATGGATTCAAAATAACAACAACAACAACAAAAATTTTCATATGCACTTTATTTCATCTTAAATACATACACTGTTGTATTTTGAGGTTGACTGGATACTTTGTTTGTATTTTCGGCTGTTTGGATCGATCTGCTCTATGTGGATTGATGTGGTTGGCAGGAGCCAGCAGATTGTGGTGCAGCCGTTGTATGTGGAAATTGGAGGTTAGCATCTGTTTTTACATGACAATGTCTGATATACTGAAGTATCACCTGTGAATATGCAGCTGTTAACACTCATCCTGTCCCATTTTCACAGAAGTAAAGTGAATTCTACAGTTCTCCAGGTTAGAGGAGGAAGTGAGCTGACTTATTCACTATGCTAAAGCCCAAAACACACCAGCGCCAGACCGGCGTGTTGCATCATTTGATGCGGCTCAATTGTAGTCCTTGACATACAACAACAGCAGTGTATCAATGGTCAAACTCCCCAACGGCCACTGCTGGGCTAGGTGCTTGATACTAGAGCTGAAAGCCCAGGGATCACCTCCTGGACTCACAGGGTAAGTGATAAACGGTGTTGGGCAAGTTACTGAAAAATAGTAACTAGTTACAGGTACTAGTTACTGCTTGCAAAAACTGAGTTAGTAACTGAGTTACTGCATTGTAAAAGTAGCTCAGGCGTTACTTGTCTTTTACTTCAATCCTCACTGTAGCCTAGACATCACATTCATTTGTGTTGTGGCAGTGTGAGAGAAAATAACTATTTTCATATAACATTATAGCCATTATTGTTATGTTGGAAAGTGGTGAAACAATTGAACTCAGTAGAAATGTTTCTCAACTTTTGACACTGTTAAAGTATTTGCACACTTTTTTAAGAAGTCTAAAATAGCTGTACTCTATTGACAGAGTACAGATTAAATCTCAGCTGCTCTCTAAATCTCGTTCTGCATCACAGTCCTCTCTTGTCTTATGTTTTTGTTCTCATTCTTTCTCTGAAGGCAGCGGACTCTACTATTTATATCAGCGTGTCTTTAACAACATACCTATTAGTCTGTTAGTGCTTCCTCGGTAACACACAGTGCAGCTGGCTGTGATTTAAAATTCAGCAGTGGTTGTGGTTGAAGTGCCTCCTTCTTGGTCTGGGTTAGCGGTGTTTGTAGCATCCGGCTCTCTGGAAACTAGCTTAGCTGTAGCGTGTGTTTAACTCAGTACATCGTAAGGTTGTTATAAATGTTCTTGGCGGTGGGGAAGTTTACTTCCCTGTTCTTTTTCATCCTCTAACCTGAAGAGGGAAAAGTAATGCTGGTGTTTCCAAGACAGAGAGCTCAGCACGAGTGCTCAATCATGATGTGTGTGCGCGCTTCAGTGCCTGTGTTTGTTTGTGTGTGTCTGCAGAGGCTCTATTCTCTCACAGGATGCTGATGTACTTACGGTCCTGTCACGTCGTCCACCAAATCAAATGTTTACTGACCTTCATCAACGAGTTCTCAGCTGTAAAGGTAACGAGTAACATGGGATTTAAATTCTACGTAATTGTAACAGCGTTAATGATTTTAAAAAGAAACACGTTACACTATTAGTTACCATAAAAAAGTAACAGAGTTACTGTGATTTGTAATGTGTTAGTAACACGTTACTCCCAACACTGGTGATAAAACAACAGGAGCAGCAGTCTACGCTTCCTGTTTTTTCTACATCTTGAACAAAAGATTGTACCACATTTTTTGTGCTCTTGAACAGAGCTGCTACTTCAGCAGCTGTTCTCTCAGGGAAAAACTACACCAGCCGCTTAGTGGTAAAGTGCAGTGGCCACTGTTGTTGTTGGGTGAATCATAGAAAATAATGGGGCGATCATTTTGCCATGTGTTGGACGGTGCCACTGTGCTTTGGGCTTAAGCCTGCTAAGTGAAAATAAGGTTCTTGTTTCTGCACATTCCTCTTTCTCTGCATCTCTTTGCCTCTGAAACTTTGCTGAATGTTGCTTTAGTGCCGAGCTTATGGTAAATAAATATTGGGACTAACATGACAGAAAGTACATTCTAGACCTGCCCTCTTTGTAAAGTGTCTTTGATAACTGTGGTTATAAATTGGCACCATACAAATAAAGACTGACTGGGCATTACTCACCAATATATTCCTAAGATTTTTCTTCAAA
Organism: Cheilinus undulatus; assembly: GCF_018320785.1. NCBI lineage: Eukaryota > Metazoa > Chordata > Actinopteri > Labriformes > Labridae > Cheilinus > Cheilinus undulatus. The sequence continues at coordinate 40,946,234 of NC_054865.1, read as the reverse complement.
TAATTCTTAAGAAAATATCTCAGAGAAACCCACATGGGACTAATGACACATTCTTAAACTGCTAAATTGTTTGCACCTGTAAGTTGATGAAAACCAGGTGCTTGTTAGCTTCTAATTAGCACAGAGAAACACCCTTTTTATGCCCATATAAGGACATATAAGGGCCATGTGCAAAGACAGAGAGCACACAGGAGGAAGACGAGAAGCAAGATGACAGTAATGTCCAAGACAAATGAATCATCAAAACAATTGAAATACTTTGATAGTGAATGTAGTCCTATTAAAAATGGCATCAAAAGGGTAAATTATATTTTTAGCACCAGTAGTAGATATTAAATATATGCAACAAACACATTAATTGAATTAAATCACTGGTTCGGATGTTGCTCTCATTAAAAATGACAAAAACAAAAACAAATTTCTTCTTAAGAATGGTTCATGAATGAGGCCCATGGATCTGATACTCAGAGCAAGTCAAAAGCATTAGCTCAAATCATAAGCCACCACCAGGACTTTCAGTAAGCAGAAAAACAGCCCAAAATAGTCGAACATTACTTTAGGGATCTGCCAGACAAATGTAAACAGACAATTAAATAGCAAGATCAAACATCTGTTTCATTTTCAAAGACTGCTGTGCTCCAGTTAAAGATTTAGATAAAGGATCAAGTCATTTTTCTCACTGGCAGGTTTCTGGTAAATATTTTGTTGTCTGGTATTCAAATTTTTTATTTGAATGATGTCTGCAGTGTCAGCACAATGCTATCTTTGTTTTAGGTTTCCTTTATGATAAAACACTACAAACATAAGCTATCTAGAGCACTTACAAAGATTTTCATTGTCAAATAGTAATTGACAGATTCCTTTTGCACACCAGACTGAAATAAGCCTCTCCTTATGATTATTAGAAAATGTGTTGTCAATCGAGGATTGGTTTGAACCACAAATTTATTTCAAATCAAAGTGTGACCTTCAGAAAACTGAGCTGAATCAAACTGTGAGATACTGAAAGGTTCCCACCCCTTATCATAATCTTGGAGATAACATTTTCACATATTCAAAATCCTTTGTGGCTGCTGCCTTTGAGAAACTGGAGCTCAGTGAAGTTCAAACAGACTGTTTTTTCTCATTCATTCATCCCTCCCTTCCTCCATTCTTTCTCTCTTCCTGCTTTGGTGACCACCTGATTCTGGATGTTCACTCTCCTCAGTACTAAGCTAATCACATTCTGCTACAGACTTGTTTCACCAGTCATCATGCACCTGCAATATTTTTTATCAATTTGTCCCCCTCTCTTCACACTCAGCCTCTCGTTTCAGTGTAGACGCTGCAACCCTCCTCCACCCCAGCCACTCCCATTCAGTTCATCAGTATCTAGTCCAGATCCTCACAGGTCTTCTGCTAATCTCATCCTGCAAACCTTAGTCTCCTCCTCCAAGCCACCTCATTGGCGTCTCATTCCAGCTTCTCAGAGGTCTCCTCATCTGATTCTGCATCCCTCATCAACAATACCACCAGTTTCTAGACGCCATAGGGGTGTATCCTTTTCCTGCTGTTTGCCTCACTACCCCTTTGAAGTCATCATGATGGAGTCTAATCACCAAGGACTTTGCACATTCCTCTTTCATTAAAATGTATAAAATAAATAATTTAACTAATATGAAGTCTCTCCTGTTTGAAATACTGTATATACGTAAGCTATGAGGATCCACTACATAAACACAGAGCACTTGCAAGTCAGAACAAAGAGAAGTGAATGAAGCCCCAAAAAACATCCAAATATGTTTGAGCTCAAAATTTAAATCTACAAAAGATCCATAATGTTCTCCTTACTATGATTTTACTGCATTAAGAGTTTGTGGACACACATTTCCTCTCACTGTTTGGGTTGTTACTCTAATGACAGCATGTGATTTTTCTCTCTTGTCCAGGCTTTTCTAACTTGTTTGAGTGAGTCAGGCTAAATGCACTGCTCACAGCTTAAACAGCTATAAAGTAAGTGTGATGGCACTCGTGGTTTGTTTGTTTCTGTTGCCCTGCAGCCTTTAAGTTAACCCACACAGTTATATAAAGCAGAGCATCGAGTTATTTGAGGTTAAACTGGAAACAAAGGCTGTAAATAGGTGACATCATTTAGAAACTCAGTCACGTTTGCTGATGAAGAGTGTGCAAATGATGGCTTTTAGCATTCAAATGTATGTAGATTAAGGTCAGGGCCGGTCTTTGGGAGAAATAACATCGAGGCCAGAATGAAGCCTACAATTATGAGCACTGCTCACTGGTAGATATGTGTTGTTTTACAATAGTGTGAACCCTGAGCTGTAGGACTGCTTTGTTGTTCAACTGATTTTGCAAGAAATGTTGCTCACTTTCCATTCTGATGTCTTTATGAGAAGAACTGTGGTTATCTATAGTGAGATTTTACGTTTTTACAGTGGAAACAATGATGATCGGAGCTAATGGCCAGGATGAGGGAGATGCTTTGGTGCTAAAGGCTATAGTAGGAGGCAGAATTTTCCAGCTGTCTCCTTTTATGGCATTGGCAGCAAGGGCAAAGGTACTATCTGAGCGCTCAGAGTCTACAACTCTCAGTCCATTACTTTTAGAATAGGATATATATGTTGCAGTTAGGAAGTCAGAGGAGTCCAGCACAGCTGCTGTGTTGCTGCAGGACCATAGGAGCGTGGCAGCTTCGGGACCGGACCTTTTTGTTTCAGGAAGACAGTAGCAGTTTTCACCCAGAGGTTTGAGGTGTTTGAAAAATGGCTATTATGAGAAATCAAAAAAGCATTGCAAAGTATCGGTCGGATTTTGAGGAGGCAGAGTTGCAGACAGGATAGGGAGGTGTCAGAGGGGCTGTTCACTGTACCAGATACTGTATGTCTCACATCCATAAACCATCGATTGTCTGTGTTGGGTAAAGGCAGACAAATCTCAAAGGATTTGGATGAATGTTCTGTCTGTCTCATTCATTATAAGCCAATCAGAGCAAAAACATATGGCACAGGAGGCATGCACAGTTCCTGAGTGAACTTGAAACATTAGGCGCTATCGTTGCTAACTATTAACAGTCAGTTGGTGAAACATACTCATGCTGAAACAGGTCAGGAGAAGAGCAAATATATCTTTTACACCAAGAAAAACTTTCAGTGTGGTTCGTTGCTCTTCTGTTAATGAAAACATGTTGTCTGGTTCTGATAAAAACTGCAGCCATTGCTTCTTCCGAGCTAACCGCTGCTTCAAAATTGCAAATCTAAGTCGCCATCTTGAATATGTATGCATAAGCACATGACCAAACACAGCTAAAGCCCATGATATAGGCATGGAATCTGCCAGTCCATAGGTTCTGCAAGGTTAGAACTTCACTTTAGAACAGGTTTTTGGCCGTCATTTTCTGTGTCCTCAAGCTAAGTCTTTGCGCCTACCTGCTGATGGCTTTAAGACAAACACACCCATGGGTGCAAACAAGAGTTCAAGTTCATTTGCTATTTAACAACATAAGTGAATGATTTAAAATCACACCTTCTTAGGGCCGAGTGCACCAGCTGGTCATATGCCTGGGAGTAACATTAAAACCCAACTTGGAGGCAGAAGTTATGAAAGACTTAAAGTTCTACTCTGTGCACCAGATGGACTCAAACTGTGTGTGAGTAACGCCTAGGTGTAATTTCTTACAGCCTGCCCTGGCTTGTTTGGCCAGGGCAGCATTGTAACGGTAGAGGGTAAAATGAATATGGCAAAAAAGAATATCCTGGAGGAGAATCTTATTCAGTCTCTAAGAAAACTAAGGCTTGGGAGAAAATTTATTTTTTCAGCGAGACAATGACCACAAGCATACAATGAAAGCTAAACAGAAATGTTTTAAAGACAACAAGGTGAAGGTTCTCGAGTGGACTAGTAAAAGCACTCCAGTTCCCAGCTTTTAGTCCAATAGGAATTTGTGGCTGGACTTGAAAAGGCTGTCCATGCCCGATACCTGCGCAACCTGGCAGAGCTTGAGCAGTTTTCCAAGGAAGAATGAAGTTAAAACACAGTTTGCTGACAGACTCAGTGCTGTGATTGGTGCATCTACTAAATACTGACTTGAAGGGGGTGAGTATTTATGAAATCACTTATTTTACATTACCTATTTTTATTAAGTTGACACAACTTCGTAGTATCCGTTTTCACTCTGACAATAAAGAGGTTTTTTTTTTTTGTATTTCTTTTGGCCAAAAAGCCAAATTATATTGACCATGATCGATTTATAAAATCAACAGTAAACATTCCAAGGGGATGAATACATTTTATTGTCACTGTATTTCTCTCCTTTGTCTATATTCCATCAGCAGCTAATTATTTACTAAATAGAAATTTTATGTCCCTGAAATATGTCTCACTCAGCCGGTAATGTGAACAGCAGGTAGGCCTTGTAGATATAATTAGCAAGCTATTCACAACTTGACCATAATACCAAATAACCTTCATGGTTTTTACATCACAGCTGGTGTGTGTGTTTCTTTGTTTACCTGTAATTACATTTATAATACAGACACATGCAGATATGCAGATATTCTCAATATTTCCTGCAGTTTCAGTCAGTATGATCAATTAAGACAGAAGATTTGTAGACAAACAGCTTGGGTAGGAATACAGAAATTAATAAAAAAAAGAGATACCTGTTCATCCATCAAAATGATTTAAGAAAATCTTTAACTTCAAAATGAAATAAATTGAAATCTTACCTCAGGTCATTTTCTTTAAATAAAAACGAAAGGACTGAGGACAGTTAATTTGAAATTAGCATTGAGGTGTTGGCATGTCTGATGAAGGCCGCTAAAGGTCAGCCGTTATCAGGCAAGAGCGTACGAGTAGATAAGAAACGAAGACCAGGAGAGACAGAAAAGGAAAGCATTATGGCCACTGTGTGGAAGAACTCTGGAAACCAGCAGACACCTGAGCATGTGCCAACTGGACTTCTTCAAAGTGAAAGAGTCCTTTTACCAAACCAGCTGGCTCTGTTGCTCTTTTCATCATTTTCATGAAGGAAAACTGTCTCTCTGTTCTTCTCTGACTGAAGAGACAGTCTAACTAAACTCTGAGCAGAGGCAGACTGCTCGCTTTGTAGAGCTAATTTGGCTTCAACTAGGATCAATGGATGTGTGTGTATACAGAAATCCTGCACTAAACCATGAGGTGTTAAGTGTTCATTTTCACCTTTGATCTATGCTTTTAACTGCACTGTCCTCAGACACAACAAACTACAGAGCACTGACATTTACAGTTCAGTTGTCTAAGATTATGAGAAGTTTAATGGCAGAGATTATTTCTGAACATTAAGAAGATTTTGTTAAGAAATATGTCTGACATTTTATCAATTCTATAAGCTCTGTGCGTGGTTGAACCTCATTAAGTGATGTTCAAACTTGAAAAACACGATGGTGTATTGGATCACTGCATTAGACAGATTGCCCTAAAACAGTGTTACTCAACCCTGCTCAACCAAAGAGCCAAGTTGTTGTAAAATACCTTGCAGTAGCCACAATATAAGTGGTGAAAAATGGCAAAAAAGGGTTAAAGTGGCAATAAAAATAAATTAAATGTGGCAACGATGGGTGAAAAGGGCAAAAATGGGTGAGTAGTGACAAAAACAGGAATCACACGTGGTAAAAATGGTTAAAAATGTCAAAGACTTAGCAAAACGAGCGAAAACTGAATTGCAAATACTAAAAAGCAGGATAAAAGTGGCAAAAATGGAAAAAGAGGCAAAAATTGCAAATAAGGTTAATGGAAATATAGAGACAAAAAATAAATGTTGACAATTAAGTTTGACAATTAAAGCCTACCGTACAAGTGTGGGAAACAAACTGATTGATGTGACTTGCAATGGATAATTTCTATGGTCAAAGTTTCCCTTTTTAATGTTTTCTGGGGGAATGATATCTCAAATTAAGACATAAAAGAGCCACACATCATCACAAAAGAGCCTCACATTGAGTAACACTGCCCTAAAACTTCAATCAATGGCCCAGGCTTTTATCTAGTTCAGTCTATGAAATGGCCATGCCTTTATTTGGAGAAGGCTTCTATACAAAATTAGGTCTTCATTTATTTTCAAATAAAACACAGCAAAGATGGAACAGACTTTGAATTGTAACTTTGAACCAGGAGAATATATAACTATGCACATTAATATTATGCAGATAAACTGTTTAAAATTTACTAATGTGATTATTCTTTGTAAAATATACCTAACACACCAGAAGGAATGTTTCACATATCCATGGCATGGGACGTTTTTCAAATCCATCTGGGCAACACCCCATAGACAGTGTTTGTTAAAGGCAGAACAGAAAAAGTCTCTAGCAAAAGTTGGCTGGGAGAAGTGAAAGATATCTTTTCCATTCAGTAAAACTTTCAGTTCAGTTCTTTTCTCTTCTTTTAAAAAGGAAATTTCCAGAGCAGCTGCTACAGAGCTAAACAGAGGATTCCTGAAGTAGAAATCCCTTTCATTATCTCCAGAGTAGCTTTGATTGTTAGTCATAGTCATAGTCATAGTCATAGTCATAGTTAGACTTTTCATACACTGTGTGAAATGATTGTATGTCCTTCTATAGGGGACAGAAGCTCATAAGATTTTTACCTCTTTTAAGAAAAACAGCTTAGTTACAAGACTGTCTCAGTCTCTGATTGGTGGGGTCTACTGTAGCAATGGAAATATCACCCATGCCCCCAGTAGATGACTGCTGGCTGTTGATGAGGAGAAAATAAAGATGAATGTAGAAAGAAGGTGCAGTGCGGTTTGAGCTTTTGATAAACTGTCACTGAATAAGAGGAAGTGCTAAAGATTGTGGGATACGAGGTTCCTTTATCACTGTGAAAAGCACAGCCTTGTATCTTTGCCCTTTCTACCCATACCATTTTTGTGGCTAATCAGATGTTAACAGAGGTTGCTGGGGTAGCTAGCTGGGCTTGTTCCCAGATAAAAAATGTTCATATAAGGATTTTGAAGAATGTCAGTTGTGGATTTGGCCCACACTTCTAGAACCACAGGAAAATTAGACTGGCACTGTTGAGCTCCACAGCTGCATACATGCTAATCTCTACACCACTCACTTTACAATTAAATGATGCCTTGTTCACCTCAAATGATGCTAACTTGTCAGGTCATTCTCTGACTTGGAGAAAGCTTTTCAGCATGGAGGTTTGCAAGATGGATTCACCTGATGACGGGCATGGAATCTGGTCAATCCATCGGCTTTGCAAGGTTATTAGAAGATGGCAAATCACAAACCCACTATGGAGATAGAGGGAGAGAGACCCATGTTCAGATTGTGCTGGACTATGAAGCTGTACAAACATATTTTAATCTCTTCAGTCCTTGAAATAGTTTTAAAGGCAGTGCATGAAAGATTTTCTTTTTTCATATTTTCAACTTTTTTTCCCCCCTGTAACACCCGCCCAAGCAGCAGAGTCGCCCCCCTACTCTCCTGTCACTCACTGAGGTTTAGATTTCTTTGCTCTTTATTCTAATCTTCATGGAGGAGATTCTGAGAGGCAGTGCTCACATTCTTCTCCAGCTGATCTTAAACCTTCTTTTTCATCAATTACCAGCTTTATTCTTACTTTATTCCACTGGTTTTGAAGTTCAATTTTCTTCCTTATTTTTAATCAACAACTGATTTTGAATCAGCACTGATTGCTGAAATGCATTTGACACCTATATTTTGTCTTAAAACAGAAACTCCAGACTAATGAAAAGGATGAGGCCTTTTGGGATGGTAACTTTGCTTTCCTTTGCTTTGATTTTTTTCTTCTGCATCATTTTTGGGCTCTTTGCCTATCAAAACAGAGCACAGGATAGAGAAGGAAATCGAGGGGAAAAGCAGGGATGACATGAGGGAAAGGAACCACAGGTAAAGTTTTAACGCAAACTGCCAGCTTGGTGCCACTGAACCATTAGGTCATCTCTTCACTCTTTACTTAGAGTTTCATATTATTCAGCATCGAAGCAATATAACCTTATTCAAAATGTCTTGAGCTGGTTATTTTACTATGGAAATAAGTAACAAAAGTGTAGATATTGCAACTAACTTAAAAGGTTTATTAATATAAAACAGTTGCACAGATTAATTGTTTTGGATTTTCAGAGTAGAAAAAGTCTTTCAAAAGACAGCTGAAATGCCTCCCAGACCTTTTCACAAGCCCTGTTGTCTTTTAAACTAAGCTGTGGATTTCCATGTGTTCTCTGCATTAATAAGATTTAACAGCTTTCATAAGTTTAAACGGACATCACATTTTTCTCCATTTGAAATAAACCACAAATCAAATAGTCTGGTTGTGCTTTAATTAAGTGATTGATCTGGTTCAAACTCCCATGGTATTTTATGATCTTCCTCCAGAATAAGCAATTGGAAAGCATTTGTTTGTTTTTCTGGGCAAATCTGAATTTGTTCCATTAGATGCCATGATTTAAAAGCTATGACATATTAATAAATCAAATAAGAAGCTTGGGGAAGTTTCTTTTTTTCTGAGGGAAAAAGGACTCTGATCATTTCAGCACCTGTCCCTTTAAAGGGCTCTGAAAGTACAAGCTGAAAAGATGTTTCTGCTGAGGGACTCCCAGACCTGTAAATAATTTATTATTCAGGCAGAAAATCAAAGATGGATAACAGAAGGGTCAACACTTTGATACTGACTCCATTAGGTCTCAAGATGGCCTGACTACAGGCGAACAAAATACACAACATGATCTCAAACACCTGTGATCTACCAGAGCATGGTTTATGACAGAGTCTGCACACAGGGGGCTGAGGTTTTAATGTTAAAGATGGAAAGGTAAAGGGTCAGGCTTTGGTTGTATACTGTTTTTATGCATATCTGTAAAGTATCTTTATGTCTCTGCTCCAGCAACAGCTGAGACCAGAGGTTTGTGTTTTCATGCATTTTTATACAGACCATTCTTTAGAGCAGTGGGGCCAAACCATTTTTCTTTGGAGCCCCCTGTACTCTCTTCAAAGACAAGCTGAGACTCCCTCCCCAAGACCCTAACAAAAAAATTATATCATCATATTGTTGCCAAAAATCAACATCCATTTCATTGTTTCATTGATAAAACCCTAAGGAAGTGGCTCTTCCCAGGTTTCTCTTACCACAAGACCATTGTATTAACTATTTAAGTGCTATATCATGATTTTACTTAATATTTTCGAATCTAATTTTGACAACCTCAGAGCAGAAAAAGCCTTGTGCCCCCTCTGAGATCTTTGGCGCCCCTAGGGGGTCCCAGACCCCTGGTTGAACCACTACGTTAGAGGGTGGTATCTTCAAGGAATCTTTCTCAAACTTTGCACAGATGACCACTATGACTTACAGATGGATTGATTCGATTTTGGCGGTCATATGTCAAAGGTCAAGGTCATAGAGAGGGTCTGGTTGGACCATATATCTCCGACAGCCACTCTCAAAGACCATTCATCTGAGACACCATATATCCCAGAAAGGAAGTGCCATAAATTAATGGAAAGATGTCTTTCCATTTTAAGACTTTTAACATTCAACTTTATTCATAAATAAGTCTGGCAGTTACATTCATTAATTAGCCACATTACAATCACTACAATTATTATATACAAAGCAACGTTACATAAAAAACAGGGAAAAGATGAGAGGTCTAATGCAGGACTAAATTATGCATAGATCAGTTTTAGAAACATCACATGAACTGTGGCTTTCTTTAGTTTTATTAGCTTTAGCTACAGCTAACATAGCTCAATTTGCTACGTAATTAACACTACTACCTAAGCCAGTTTAAGCTTTAGCAAACATAGCTCTATAGATAACTTACCACAGTGGCTTACATAGCTGCTTTGTTAGCTTAGCTTTAGCTACTCAGCTGTTATCTATAGCTAAGTAAGCTTTAGCAATGTGAGCTTAAGCAAACATAGCTAAAAACTAACTTAGCTATGCAGATAACATAGATATGTAGTTAGGTACTTAGCTCTGTTAGCTAACACGCCGCTAACAGAGCTATGTAAGCTATGCTGACTGCGTTTGAATGTTTTCATGGAGGATGAGCTTTTTTCCTGTAAGGGCACTGTTAACTCAGCTTTATTTAACATTTTGTAATCAGATTTGGCAGGTTTTTTACTTTTAACTTTTGGTATCCTAACCCTAACTTTAACCCTAAATGTACATTTACTCCAATTTTATTTAGAAAGTTTTAGCTTGTATTTCTGTTCTGACATACCCAGTGACTCAGATAACTGGTCATGAGAAAGGTCTTCAGAAAAGAACGGGCAGCAGCCATACTGTCTTGAGGTCATTGTACATGTAATATCTCAAGAACAGTTTCAGACATTTTCTTCAGACTTGCCACAAATGTACAAGATGGCTAAAGGGTAAACTGATTTGATTTTGAAGGTCAAAGGTCAAGGTCAGTTAGTCTCATGTCCACTCTGACTCAAAAATGAACTGATTATATTTTAAAGGTTACAGGTGATAGTTTAGGTCATTCAGTGTCTTTTTCATCCCTCTCTTCTCAACAGTAGATCTTCGTAAATAAATGGACTTTGGATGCAAATGGTGAAGGTTATTTGGCCTCATGGTCATATCTTTTAAGAGTTCAAGGAAACCCAGTTCTACCACAGCTCTCTTTTTTGGCCCACCACTGTACTTTCACTGCACCTATTAAGTTACTTGCAGGTGCATATGACCACCAGGCAGTAGTTGTAGTTTTGTGCATGGCCTTTGGCACTCAAATTGTGACATTTGCATTTGTTTTGTAGCTATTTGCATTCATGTTGCAGTATCTGCCTTTGTGTTGTAGTGTTTCCATTTATGTTGTGGTGTTTTGAATTTAGGTTTTGCTTTTTATTTGTGTTGTTGCTTTCAGTGTTGATATTGTGGCTACTTACATTACCATTATGTTGTTAGATTGCATTTGTGTTGGGGCTCTTGTTGCATTTGTGTTGGGTACTAGCAATTTTGTTGTAACTTTTTGGACTTGTATTTGAGATTTCTGCAAATGTATTGTGGCTGTTTGCATTCTTGTGGCTTTTTTTTCTTCCTAGGCCTGTTGTAGCTTTTTGGAATTATTGTATTTTCATGGGTAGTTTGGCTTTTTGCATGTAGGTTGCAGCTTTTTGCAGTCATATTGTAGCTTGTTGCATTTGTGCTATGACCATTTGAAAGCGTGCATCAGCGTCACATTTTTTAAAATTTATGCCTTGGCTTTGTTGTGTTGAGTTTTCCTCCATCAGTGTTGTGATATTTTTGGTCTGAGTTGTGCTGTTTGTGTTTGTCTTTTTTGTTAATGAAGTTGTGTCAATCCATTCTGCACGGTGTTTTGCATACATTCATCTGACACCTCCTGGCATCTGTATATTAGGCATCTGCAAATATTGAAAGTTGGTTTTAATCTGAGTAGAACACACGCTTAATTTATGTATTGATTTAATTTGTCTTTGATGCATGGTGTTTATTTTTCTAGAGGATACCATAAAGCACTAAGAGTGTACTACAGATGATACGCGTACTGAGCAGTTTGAGTAGAACACATTCCTGCTAAACAAACCATGACCTGACTAATGTAAGCACAGATGGAAGTTTCATACACAGCTGGTTTTGTGTCCCATCCCAAGGGTAAACATACTGTTTGGGGAAAAGGAGGCTTTATGAACAGATGCTTCTCTGAGAGGTAAAAGTTCCTGAGGCAACTTTTTCAATAAGTTGGTTACACTTCTGATAAATACAGCAAAGCATCAATATTAATATACGAATAGACATATGGACCCAGGTATAAAAAGGTCTGTGTAATTATACAACAGTTCAGATGGCATGTTGAGCCACAGACCCTTAAATATTCAAGTATTCAAACCCACACCTCTATAACTCATGGAAAAATGAGATAAATCCCTTACATGTTGGCAGTGATTCATTATTTCACTGAAATCTTGAGTCAGGAGGCTGTAAATGTCAAATGTCCAGTTCAGACTGAACATATTCAGACCTCTTCATCAGTACACCACCATAAGCTAAAATGGAAATTGATGAATAATTAACATTAGGGATGGCATGAGTATTGATTGACCTTGAGCTAATTATAGGCGAAAAAAAACGGCATTGAGGATAATTTGTTCCTGTCAATATCTTTGTTACATGATACCATCCTCTCACACAGCAACATTGCAAGAGACACAATTCTTATGTAACTTGTTCCAAATTGGAACAGTAATTAAAAAGCACAGCAGGGATACTGCAAAGAAAAGATTAGAGGTCTGCGAATGGATGTTTGGATCCAAGATGAAACATCAAACAATATTTTCATTTGGTTTTTCAGACAGCCTAAAGTACAATCAAAGCCTGTGTCCATTAATGTCTTTTCACTGGAAATGCCTGTTTTTAAACGCAATACTGATCTGGTTCAACTTTTTCAATGCTCATCATCTTGAGGGCAAAAACCACCTCAGCGTCAGGTGTTTCTTCCCGATTCACTGCACTTGCAGAACTGTTGGTTAAAGATAATTCAACATTTGCACCACTGCCAATGCTTTGCACCCAATCACAATCAAGAAGGGGCGGGGTGTCTGATATCAACATTCTAATAAACAATGGTGGTGGGGAAATAAATTTCACTCATCCTTTTGAGCGTACAAGAGTCTAGAGATACTAATGCCAGGACATGTTTCATTTAAATTGTTTTTATGTTTTGTAGTTATTAACTTTATAGTTATTAATTTGCTCTTATTGCTATTATTCATATTTGGTGGTGTGGCTGTTCTGGGATCCCCCTGCCCTTCCACAAGCCTATGTGGGAAGCATCAAGCAGGAAAAGCACATGCTCCTGCTTTTCCTGTGCCTAAAAGGAAAGCCTGAGGCAGGGAGAGAAGAAGCAATAAATCCCAGAGCAGAGCAAGCATCAGTGACAACAGGATGACACTGATTAAGGTCCGTCCACACAGAGACGAACACGATATATTTCCGTTTTTGTTTTCAAAAAATTTTTTCCATAACACGGGATTGTTTCAGGAAATCTCTGCATAAGCACAGAACCACTGAAAACACTTTAGTATTAGTAACCCAGCCACGTCAATGCACCAAAAAGAGAGAAGATTACGGAGCATGCATATAAAGCTTTTGCACTGTACACAGACACAAGAACAAGAACATCTCAGAACGTCTGGTGTATGGTGTTCTCCATGACCATTTGTCATTCACTGTGGTGGTAAAGGAGCATCAGATGTGGCTGTAAAAGCCATAATAAGCTCAGTAGTTTTTGCGGCACAAACATAACACTGTAATCCGCCATCGTTGTTTTGCCTGGATCCGCTCATGCAGCTTAAGTGGGCTATGATATGTAATGTATGATTGAAACATAATCGTTTTAAAAAAGATGCGACTGCCTGTCAACAAGGAGATGAAACGGTAGGCGTATACAGATTTTGTTCACTCTGGGACCCAGTTTAAAAAACTAGCATTTACGGCACTAAAATGTCCACACGGAAACAACAAATTTTTTTTGCGTATACTCCTGAATTTGTCTCTATGTAGACGGGGCCTAAGCTTAAGGGAGGAGCTGGGGTGGAGGAGGGTTGCAAAAAGTGGCTTGCAGAAGAAGCAGCAAAGTACAGCCAGGCTTGAGCAATTCAAACATGGCAGCATGAGTGCACTTAGTCAATACCATGCTTAGAGTGAATTAGCTGGCTGCCTGCTCATGCAGGCTTGCGTTAGATCAGCTGATCAGCAGTGCCATGTATGAGTTCAAGCTGGAATTGTGAGATCACTGGATAACAACTGAGCCTGATATGACAGCATGAAAACATCAGGCAACTTTGTCTTCCTGAGGTTGATTTGCTGTTTACTCTGATATTTTTCTAAGAGCTTTCAGGCTTCTACCATGGGTTATTACATTAGGAAATTAAAAGGTTTATACTAGAAAGGATATGTGGTGTCATAAAAAGCCTGTGGTTTTCCACCACAAAAATGAACTCATTCTGTCCATGGTGTATAACTTCTCGAGCCTCTCATTGATGACCTGTAGCTTTTGCCTTTGTGTGATATAATTTTGATATAGTGATGACATTTACAATCGGGAGCCCATTACATTTTGTCATGATTGAATGGATGCTTTGCACATTCCTGTACCCTTTTGTCTGTGTGGTGGAGAACACTAAAAAGTTCTGTTACAATTACTGACATAGCCCTTAACTCTACCATTCAGAACTTATATATATTTATTAAATGATTTAATTCAATAATGTTTGTTTTTTTATTTGCTTTTCTCTTGTTAAAATATAATTTCTTATTGTATTCTCTTTTATTTCTACTTCTGTTATTACTATATTGTGTTGAAGTGCAACTTTAAAAACCAGACTTCCCTGCAGGGATTAAATGAGTATTTCTGGTTCTGATGCATGTCATAATGTAAAAACGTGTCTTTACTGACTGATCTTAACTTACAATAGCATTGAACCATCAGAAAAGAATACAGGGAAGATGTAGGGTAGAGAGGCTTTAAGTTTCTAGGTCAAATGGACACCAGTGGACCCCCTTCATGGTATCTTGGACTGAACTTGTCCCTCTGCACAGGAGGATTTAAGTTATATAAAGAGTGGCAGACTTATATAAAAGGGAGAAAAATCTCTAAAGGGGAAGCTGCACAAAATGGCCAGTTCCTTTTTCTGCTCATAGCAATTGGGTTAGCTTCCTTCACACACAATGGGCCTGCATTTTGTGATTCCGTGCTTTGAATAATGCACTAAATAGGATTTCCTTGGACACACTGTGGTTTATTTCAGCACGCCTGCCTGCCTGCACAGATGAGTTTAGCTCACAAAGTCTCAGCTGTGTTAAAGCACGGTAAAAACACGTCCACCTTTAGGCAGGAGCGTTAACCACACCGTGTCAGGGGAAACAGGAGAGGGCTAAAAAGCCTGCTGATGAGCAGTGAGGCAGGAGCCGAGGCAGATTCCAGGACATGCTGCGGCTTTCTGGCAGCGTCCACTGACAAGCTGCTCAGAGGGGAAGCAGCCAGGTTTGCTGGACCAGTTTGGGCCCAAATTTAGCTTGAGATGGGAAATTACTCTCTTTTACACTGCGGTGGAAGATAATAGGGTTTCCAGACTGTGTGCTCTGTGAGTGGGTAAACACTGGTGTGAGTAAGGAAATGTTAAACTATAATTATGGTTGGGATACAGGAGATGAACTGTGTCTTCTTGTTTTTGTCATAAACAAACCATTAGGTTCAAGTTATCAGTTTTTCCTTTTGGGGACACTGGCAGGAAATAATGGTGATAACAATGGCATTTAGCAGGAAACGTCTAGCCAAGGCTACATGACAGAGTGAAGGGAACTGCTGCTAAATAATACTGCACACAAAGATGTAAACATTTTCAGGCTTGATTGTCTCAGCCAGGCTTATGATTTGAGCTGACTTCCAGATGATTGAAATGATAGGTTTCAGAGGGTGCTACTGGCTCTCATTACTTGAGCTGTAATCTCTAATCCCATTGGCTACTGTCTAATGAAGATATCCTAACTCCTAAGGCTCATAGGGACATTTTATAGTAACACTTTATAATAACAACACACTTTTAGCATTGATAACGCACTGGTGAATAATGTACTTGTCATTTGTAAATCATTTTTAAATTTTAATTAACTAATCTTATATCCTTACAAACTGCTATACTGATGCACAGAGCAATAGTACAGCATTTGCTTATCATTAGTAAATATTTAAGATATTATTACAAAGCGTTATTAGATACTTACATGATTATAAACACACTAAAAAAGCTTTAGGTTCTATGTCAAAGGCTGCAATTTTTTCCAGCTGTTAGCACCCACAAAATAAGTCCAAAACACACTGGTGCTGGACATTCACCATGTATCATATGGCACGCCTCAATTGGCGTCCATAGCACACAGACAGCAGCGCCTCAATGGTCAAACTTCCCACTAGCCTAGCCACTGCAGGGCCAGGTGCTTAATACCAGAGCCAAAATTCCGCATGGGGCTCACCTCCCCGCCTCACTGGGTATGTGATAAAACAATAAGAGCAGTGGTATTAATTCTAAACCTTGAATAAAAGATGGCGCTTAATTTCTTTTCCTGTGCTCTCGGACAGAGCTGCTACTACAGCAGCCGAGATAGAAAAAAAAAACTTTAGTTTGAGAGTGTCTTTTACCAGCATCTGTCATCGCTAGGTTAGAAAAGTTGTCTTCTGCATTTCCTCATAGTACTTCCAAAGTTCTGTAATTTTCTGTGCACTGGGTGCTGCTTTAGCTCAAATGGTAGAGCAAAGGACAAAGGCTAATGTCCTCAACACACTGGTCCTGGGATCAGTTTTTGGTCTCAGTGCTGTTTGGGGCATGTCTTTCCCCCCTCTCTTTTTCTTCACATATATCCTGTCTCTCTTTGACTGTTCAGTCTAAATAAAGGAAAAACATTGACCAACAGGTCTACTGACGAGTAAAAGATTTTGTCTGGTCAGTTAGAGAGAGCTGACATTGAAAGTGCAGAGCTGTTCCAGAAGTTATACAACTTTCAACTGAGAATGCTGAGACTGGACTTGATTGATTTTGTATTGGTATTTGTATTAAAAATAAGAACTTCAAGATGAAAAAAAAGACCCTGTGGACACAGACCCTTACTGATGCACAAGTAAAGTATTCACAACACCAAATCTAGCCAAACCTGACTCTATACTGATGCATAACTAGTGTTTAATAATGTGAAATTATTATAAAATGTTTGCCATTTTGCCAGTATTTCCTTTTTTGTGCACTGGTCGCTGATTATAATCTAACAAGTAACTTGAAAGCAAAAAGGAGTTTGAGTTAGAGTTAGGAAACAACACCCTATAGGCTATTGCAAGCTTTACTTGTATGCCTCTTATTCAGATAAATACAAAACTGATGCTACAGTCTTTTACCCGTTCAAAGGAAATGACAATAGAATTCTGGCTGATAGTGTAACAAAGCCTCAAACCCTGACAATTGAAAAGTAACGCCAATGTAGAAGTATGAAGAAGATGTTAAGAGCATGCTAAAAAATGTCTTAGGGGTGTACATCATTTCTCTACTGATTAAAAACTGTACATGAAAGATCTATGAAGCATTGGTTTTGACTATGTCAAGGATAAGGCTTTTACATTACAAGGGGCATGGCTGATCTGACAGACACGTAAGCACATTGTGTTTGACAGAAAGTTAAGACCCACCTCAAGTCCACAGCTTATCTGCTTACTGACCTAAAATAAGGTAGAGTCAGTATTTCTGATATGGCGATTGCCAGCGTTTGGCTTAAAAATGTCTCCCCAGAAACCAATAGGTGATGTCACAAAGACTACGTCCATGACTCCTATAACCTTTGGGTACTAAATAGACTAAAAACAGAAACCAGAAGACTTAATGGAACCAGAAATGTCTGTATTTGTCTTTGGTATAAAATCAGAAACAAATCCTAAGGACAAGTTCCAAAAATAGAGAGCTGTAAAAGTCTGCATGAGCTTGCCAAGTGAGCTCAGCAGAGGAACAGGAACCTTCAAACAACAGAAAATCACGATGGCTTGTAATTTACCACAAAATCTCCCTGTAGGAGAAGCATACTGTGCCGATCTCCCAAACAGCCGTCCAGCACAATAGGTGTCTAGCGCTCTTTATCTTTTTCAGCAGGAACAGGCACACTGACACTGAGTGCAGCAAGCTTGCTTTCCTTCCAATTTTCTATCTATTATGTGTTTCTGTGAGAGATTGGAGCATTGAAATCCAAGACAATCACGTCCGAGGGGAATACTTTACTACTAAGTGCATTGTTTGTGATGCACCAGATCGTATGTGCACTCCTAGTTCAGCCAAGCATGAAAAGCACTTCCAAGAAACACCGTTTCATGCAAAGAGCACCGACACATAAAAGATGTAAAAGTTCAAACTACTCTTAATAAACTGTGGGGAAGTGAAGCGATAAGTACAGCGCTGAAGCTGCCTTTAAACACTGTGATGTTGGAGGGTGGCCCCATTGATCTGTTGTGTCTGTCCACGTCCATTAATCCCAACTCATTTTCACAGACAGGTCTCTGTTGAGTGAGCACGGCTGATTACACATCAGTCTCTGTCAGCTTTCCATCTTTTCTGACGGACAGAATCGCCTCTCGATGGACGGATTCATCGCCCTCTATTAAGCCATGGAGGTGACCGGTGAGACAACTCAGTTCACAGCACCCCATTAATTCAAACTCATCATAACAGGTGTCAAGTGAAAGTAAAAAATAGCCAAAGAAAAAACAGGGGGGAAATGTTTAAGGCACTACAGCGCCATTGTTAATTGAATTTACACTCAAAAGTTATTTTGTACTGTAACACTGCAGAAACACTGACTAAACACCCCTGAACCTAAATCCACCTACAGAACAGAGATGGGCAATTTAAGTCATTTCTATATTTAAATGCTCTGTTTACAGTATGAACAAATTATTATTACTTCCAAATTATTTATAAATATTTTCTTTTACTGTTAAAGAAACATGTTGGGCGTAGACTCCCCCTGAGCTAGGCTTGTATTCCCCACACCCATCTCTATTCACA
Source organism: Cheilinus undulatus (assembly GCF_018320785.1). Lineage (NCBI taxonomy): Eukaryota > Metazoa > Chordata > Actinopteri > Labriformes > Labridae > Cheilinus > Cheilinus undulatus. The sequence continues at coordinate 40,927,671 of NC_054865.1, read as the reverse complement.
TGTAGTAACAACCACAAATTAGGCCTTGGCATTGATGCGCTTTCCTCACACATTGTTTCTCCTTTCGTACTTGTTGTTCCTAGACGCTTCCACTTCTATAATATGACATACAGCTGATTATGGAATATCCAGCAGGGATGAAAATTTCATGAACAGTCTTATTGCAAAGGTGGCTTCCATCACAGTACCAAATCTGAAGACACTGAGCTCTTCAGAATTTAGTATCACAAATGTTTGCAAATGGAGACTACATGGCTAGGTGCTCTATTTATGCACTTGTGGCAACAGGTCTGAATGAAAAACCTAAATACAATACCTAACGTGTGGCTTAATACTTTTGTCCATACAGTGTACCCGCAAATCCTTTTATAGAACATGGGACATGTCATATTCCATAGCATCGTCTCATTTGTAACTGAAGCACTGTACGGGCTAATGCTAAGAAATGCAGATGTTTCAGTTTAAAATTTTACCAAGTTAACTGGTGACTTTACACCAAATGAGATGTTAAAAATGGAGATTACTTGGGATTACCTCCCTTCCATTTTAGTTTTAGATTGAATAGACATCCGATGAGCATATTTTGACATTTTGATTAAAGAATATAAAGGTGTTTGTGTGAACACCAGTAGACCTGTTGCTCTGTGACCAATCAACCTTTTTCCTATAATGTATTATAGTTAAAACAGTTCCGCGAAAGTCAAGCAAACGCTTGATTTCAGTTATTGCTGCCAAAGGTGGCACAACCAGTTATTAGGTTCAGGGGGCAATTACTTTTTCACACAGGGCCAGATAGGTTTGAATTTTTTTCCCCCCTTAAGAAATTAAATCATCATTTAAACACTGCATTTTCTATTTACTTGGGTTGTCTTTGTGAAACATAAAAATTGATTTGATGATCTAAAACATTTAAGTGTGATAAAAATGCAAAAAATGTCAGGAATCAGAAAGGGGGCAAATATTTTTTCACGGCACTGTAGATGTCAAGGCTTTTGTATGCTCTCCAAGATGACAGTTCAGACTCTGATTTCAAGCCTTCTAATGCCACAAAAACCAATGGAAGCACACACCATTGTACAGGTACATCTCAAAAAATTAGAATATCATAAAAAAGTTCAATATTTTTTGTCCCTCATTTCTGAAAGTGAAACCCATATTGTAGACTGATTACACATGAAGTAAAATATATCAAGCCTTTATTTTTCGAAATTTTGATGGCTTACAGATGATGAAAACCCAAAATTCAGTGTCTCGGAAAATTAGAATATTACATAAGATCAATTAAAAAAAGGATATTTTAAACAGAAATGTCAGGTTTCTGAAAGGTATTTTCATTTCTATGCAGTCAATACTTGGGCCTCCTTTTGGATGAATTACTGCATCAATGCAGCATGGCATTGAAGCAATCAGCCTGTGGCACTGCTCAGGTGTAATGGAAGCCCAGGCTTTGATCATTTTTTTATTGATCTTATGTAATATTCTAATTTTCTGAGACACTAAATTTTGGGTTTTCATTATCTGTAAGCCATAATCATCAACATTTCAAGAAATAAAGGCTTGAAGTCTTTTACTGTATGTGTAATGAGTCTATATAATATATGGGTTTCGATTTCTGAAATGAGTGACAAAAAATATTGAACTTTTTCATGATATTCAAATTTTTTGAGATGCACATGTATAAGCAAGCTTCTCTGCTCTAGTTTTACCACAATCATGTGTGCCAAAAGGGAGAGCAAATAGTGTGATGTGTGAACACTGCCTGTCTCTGCTGGCTCCTCCTTGTCCTGTGTTTAAGCATCAAACTAGTGGTTTTATAACATGCAGGCTTTACAGCACATCTTTCAGGGGAACAAGTTATTACCTGCGCCAAGGAGGTTATATGATTGGGTGGGTTTGTTTGTTTGTTAGCTTGTTAGTTTGTTCGTTTGTTAGCAACATAACGAATTTTTAATGAAAATTTCAGGAAATGTCAGAAATAGCATAAGGAAGAACTGATTAAATTTTGGGAGTGATCCAGATCACCGTCTGGATTCAGGAAATTTTTTAAAGGATTCTGTACTATTGGGAGATAGGGCTAATGGCAAAGGTCTGTGCTGTTACCACTTCACACCAGGAGATGGCGGATATAAGTGACTTCAATCCCAGCAGCATTTTGGGTGTGTTTCTATTTAAAGTTTTGGAGTTTATAGAGTTTGAAAGACGCACGCCCGGTCGAGTAGACGAGTCGAATTGTAGCGAGAATACTCACAATACTGGGAGGAATAGAGGAATATTCACCCTCTGCCATGACTTCCAGTCATCCAGTGAGACCATGAGTGAGACTGTCAGTGCATCCATTGGCACCAGCAGGCAGTGCTTCTGCCATGACAGTCCACCCGTAGTGAAGCCAATGCTTTGCCTCACTGTGTTTCCACCCCACTGGGGAGGGAGTAATCGGCGAATGCCGTGGTGGGGGGCACATGGGGACGGATCCAGGAATTTTTTAAAGGATTCTTCACTATTGGGAGATAGGGCTGATGGAGGAGGTCTGCGCTCTCCGAGTGTTTTTCTAGTTCCGTCTGCTATCAGGCTGTTAAAGCTTGATAGAAGTCAATTGGAATGAAAAACTGTTGTAACTTTATTTCTTGTTCTTCAGTTTAACCACATAGTTGCTTATATCATCATTCTTTTACTGATTAACCTTGCAAAGCCAATGGATTGGCTAAATTCCATGCCAGTCATAAGGCAGAGTCATCTTATGAAGATTCAAAAAGAGTGCATAGCAATCTCAAAGCTTCATGTTTGGTCTGAGAATGTACGGACCAATCAGTTTAACTTGATAATACAAGTAGCTTTGGGTGAGGTTTGGTTTTACTGCAAGCCTGTAAACAACGGATGCTAATACTAATAGATCACACCATTAGCAAAGTTATACAGACACAACAGGTTTACTGGCTAATACAAGTTCTTTAATCCATTTGGGTGACTGTAGCTCAGGAGGTAGTCAGTCATAAGTTAAGAGAATTCATTTCATCTATCAAACTTACACAAAAGTTTATTCCATCACCAGTTTTACATCTTTTCAAACTATTATTGTGTACCCTATACGTGATTTGATCAAAATTCCATGAGTTAATTTCTTAGACCAAGTTGTTTGCAACACTGTGGACAGTTTTCAGAATAGCTTTAATAATTTAAACATGCCCTGTTAAACTTTGAAAAGCAATGCTGAGAGAAATTCAGCTTGTTTACTTGAATTCAGAGGAAGACCCATGGGTAGAGGAAAGACAGGGGTTAAGAAAAGTGCATGCTGGATGTTTATTAATAATAATACAGCAATTCTGTATTCTTCACTGTCATTTCATGATGATATACTGCACTTAAAGTTCTTGAGATAGATTATTTGGTCATTTACACTTGCAAACCATATTAAAAACAAGGAAAAATGTTAGGCCATAAAAGGAAAGGTTATTCATGTTTAAAAAAACTGATGAGGTAGATTTAGCATGAAAACTGTGGTTCAAAACACAGCCTGGTGGATCATGAGTTCCAGTTTCTTTGTGAAGCTGTGTCTCTTTCATTAACCAGCACAGGTACTTAAGTTCTGACACCACACAGAACAAACTTTGTTTTTTCTCAAGATCTTTGTCAGCACAAAGTAAAACAGAGTATAGAAACCCTAACAGCTCTCCCACCCCGTGGTTCTTTCTCCTGCTGAAACATTAACTCAGCATGCCCAGTATACTGAATTAGCCTGCCAGTGCGATTAACTGGTCTTAACATTTGTTCTTCTTTTTGCCTGCTGATCTGCACAGAAATTGCAGCGATTTACTAGAACCACTACAGAGAGGAGATCTGCAGTACACGCCAGCATTCCATAAGAGCTGTAACTGGATCCATTTTACTGCATGACTCATGGATTTCACCAGTTTGGCTGTGTTGCCATCGGTCATAATTGGCAGATGTGTCTGCAATGGCACTGGGCGGAGTGATTTCTCAATGACTGATTATCTGGCAAGAAGGAACTTTTCATATGGGAATAGTGACTCTACCCCCCTTTGGAAGCCAAGGGATGTTAAGCTCTGGGTTTGTTCCCATGCATTCAAATTCACAGCCTGTTCCACTAAATCTCCATAAAACCCTTTAGTCCTCTCCGTATAGCACGGCTACAATAACAAATGGACACTGAAGTATAGATATGTGGTGCCTTTCAAAGCTGAATTACTATGATTGATTGAAGAAATAAAATGCTGATCATTTCTTTCACACTTTTTCCTCCCGGAGAAAAATAGTCATTGCCAGATCGTTTCCTGGCCCCGGCACGCTGCTAAACAACGTGAAATGGAGCGTGGAGAAAGGCCTGGCCACTGCTAATGACTGATTTACTTTCTCTCCAACTGCATCCCCATTTCAACTGTGTTCAACAACAAACAAACCCATTAGAGAGGCTCAAAATATTTAGAAATTGGTCAAATAAATCAGTGATGGAGTTCCCTCAGGGTATCCGTCACATTTTTTTTCAGCAGGCATTTGTGTAATGGGGAAACTGACTGCAATGTCCTTTGAGAAATGTTGATCTAAGTTGGCGGGGAACAAAGTCGTTTCTTTTAGAATCCTGTCATCAGACATCTGCTTATCATTGGCTCAATGAATCAACACATACACACAAGTTGGGGACTTTTTGAAACATCCTTTAGAAATTAAACTGGAATGTGAAACACATGTGGCTGAGAACAATGAAACACTATCATTTATCTCTGGTGCACTGAGAAATCTAATCAGATTTATTTATTTCTTAATAAAGGCTTGTGTCCTCCTAGGGTAGAAGGAAACATTACTTGCAGCTAAAAGCTAACATGTAAAAGTAAGGAAGGTTATAACAAAGTTAAGTTCATCCTAAAGCATGAACAACATCAAGTTGCCAAAAGAGGTACATCTGAAATTTTCAAAGCACTTTTTACTGGTATATAAGGCACCATGAAATATAAGTCAAGATGAAAAAAAATTAGAAAAAGTGATGCCTATACACCAGATTTTACAATAAACATTGATACCTCAATGTGACCTACAAAGCCAAGTAAGGCCATCAACACAAAGACTATTGCTCAAATAGTTTTAAAATCTGTCAAAGGTAGATAAAGTAAAGGAAAGTAAAAGTACAAGTCTATACATCTACTCAAATAAAAGTTTAAAAGTATCAAATTTGAAATTTACTTGAAGTGCTCAGTACTAAGTAGCTACTAATGAGTTGTACAGTAAAATATGAACTTTCCTTATTGGCAAGCACAACAGGTGAATATATCTGAAACCAGGTTGTTCAGTTAAAGTCACACCCCTATAATAAAGTAAAATACACAGCAAAATTTACAAGGTTGGTTTAACCCATATCGAGTTAAATTTTAAGGTTTAAAAGTATCTGTATTGGTCCACAGGTAAACTATTGAATATTTCACATTATGACAGTAACTCTTAAAAATCTGTGGCAGGGTGGGTCTTTGAACAAAGCAGATCGTCAACCTCATGGCAAGGCAATGCATACTAATACGCTTTTCGCATCTTAAGTCACAGGCGGAGTCCCTAACTCAGTGGAGAACTTCACTCATGGTGCAAATGTATCTGACAACAAAAACAACATAAATCCACCAGACACATGACCGAAAGAAACCCCGGCAGGAATCACTGGACTACATCCAAACACAACTCAACACATAAATACACTCTGCCTTGGGGGCATGATGGGAACTCTGCTCACATATTCCCCCAGATTTGAAATTGCAATGGGTAGAGCTCAGATAAACTGACTCTACAGAGTTGAACTAACACTGGTGGATCAATACTGACAAATAGCTCCAACATTGAAGACCATTTCTCTTCTCATCAGAAGGGAGTTAAAATTACAATTGAGAATTAAAACAAACTCTGAAATGTTTTAACACTGAAATAGCAACACTCCAGTTTTGGCTGATGTGGAAGCATCCTCTCTGTGTTTGCTACTAAGTAGTCAACAGAGGTGGAAAAACAACAGACTTATGTACTTGTACTTATGTTCTTATATACTCAAGTAAAAATAAAATGACTCTGGTTAAAACTTACTTAAGTAGAAGTAAACAAACTGTTATCAAAGTGTACCCATAAAAGTACAAGCAACCAAAAAACACTGAGTTATTTCCACCCTGATGTCTGAAAACACCATTGGCAGCTGTATAGCAGGTGAATGCATGATGATGAATCAGGCATTATTTTTTTTCATGGTGATTCTTGTTGGTTGACTTTTAAAATAAAGCAGGATATGATTTTAGGGCAGTAAACACCCTTAAAGTGAATAAATAAAAAAATATTATAAATGGTTCCTAACAGGACAAGTAAAGGGGACAAATGAAAAAATAATTTTCTAAGGTATTTTTCCACACATGCACTATATTTAGGTATCTGAAGTATCTACTGACCCACAAATTGTAAAATAAGCCAACCAAGTCCTTCTTTAATGGTAATCCCAGGTCAGAAAATGTGAAATCTGATGGTCCATTTTTTAGTTCAGTCAAGTCTGAACCAAAGTTGGGGAACAAATGTTAACCACTGCAATTTCCAAAATCCTGTCACTACACTTACGTAAGTGTGACAAAATTCAACAATATGACCAATGCCAGTCACTAACACTTTCTTTACACACATGTAGGGTGGTGCAGTAGTTAAAAGAAGAGAGAAAACTGGCATTGAAGTGAAATCCCCCCCCCCCAACACACACACAATTTTGCAGAAAAAAGTCCGTTTTTATGCACAATGAAGAAGGAAAACCCTGCATATTCACAAAGATTGTAATACATTATAGGTTGCTGCTTCATGAACAGTAGATTTGAGGATTAAAATATAATCAAGCTGCTTTATTTGCCAGTGCAGTAAAGGTCGGACATGTTTGACCTTTAGGGTTAAGCAGAGTGTTTGAAAGAAGGGTTACATTTTCAAAGTTGGTGATAAATTTATAGCTAGTATATAAATGACAACATTAAAGTCTCTGTTATCTACCACTAAGAATTGTAGTGTTTATATCTGTCTGAACAAAAGACATCGTACACACAACTTCCAAGAAAACAACAGTAAACTAAAGCTTAAATTCTCTCAATCTGAGCCAGACTACTCTGTGCGCCTCTAAGTAAATCTTTTCTTTGAATCAGAAGGCAAAGCTGCTTAGTTTCAGCAATGACTCAGCACCACAGAAAGACAGATTAAACTGTAAAAACTGTAGGGCCAAACCATTAATATACATTAAACAGGACCAGACAGTGAAATGGGACTCAGTTGTATGGGTGATGGTCCGGTAGTTTCCATTACATTAAGAAGCCCACACAAAGCAAAATAAACCAGGACAGTCATAAATCAAAGTGTGTTTCATAAACAGCTCAAATCCAGCAGATCCACTCCTGTTTACAGTGTTTGTGGCACATGTGAAGCTACCAGACAGTGTTACATAAGTCAGCTAGGGGACTCATTACAACCAAAACCAACCAAAGACTTCTGTCAGCTGTCTTGGTTAAGCAAAGAGCTGGAGAAGAAAGATGATTTGACAGTGTGGCTCTTCTGTTCTAATTTGAGATACAGATGACACTGGGCTCTTAGAGATGTATTTACACAGATCAGCTGCAAACAGACCAGGATTGAACAGGTTAAAAAGGAAAACACTCTACTATGTACTAATGACTTAGCATAACAATCAATCATAAGCCTTAGGATATCCCAGTCATATCAATTTAACCCTGCAGTCTCTAGAGACATTCAATGGTTTGACCTAGAAAGAATCAACAAGGCCATTGATGACACATATCACTAGTGTGAAAGCTAAGAACTGTCACTATTATTACTGTCTGACCCCATAAGTTCAAAGCCAATATATATGAAAGAAAATGTGCATCTATGTACAGGATTATATGGAATTACTGATAACCAGTCTGACCTTTATATCAGGGTTCCTGATACTGTTTTGATTTCCAAAAAGGCTGAATCTTTGTTTCCTGAATCTTTGTGTTGCAGTTGTTACCCTTTGTTTCCACTTACATGTGTGAGTGATGACCATGTATCTGAAAATGTACGAATGATGCCTCCTTAAATGCAAGTAAATGTATAAATAAACAAGTATGTAAATATATTTCAAATTGCCAAGATGATTGACATGACTTCATATCACTAATAAATCATGCTATATTTCATATCAAACTAATGAATTGGATAATATTCAATGTCAAGCTGATAAATGCATGGCCTGTTGTAGACTGTTAGCTAGTTAGAGGCTTGTTCACTAAGCTAGCACATTGTCTCTAAAATCCACTGGAAAATACTGGATTTATATGGATGGGAGGAGATTTCCAGGCAGGAATAAATGGACTCCTAGTTGGGTTAGTCTCCAGTACTTGAGACTGTTCGGACCGACTGCATCCAACTCTTTAACAGTGGTGGTCTAATGTTCGCATTCGCTGTGCGACTGAAATATTTATGACTGATACGCAACGTTCAGGAGAAAAATCTAGATGGGCAGTGACAAATGCCAAAAAGTTTCCTTTAAAAGTCCTGTTTACATGTTTTTCAAGCAAATAAAGTGAGCAGTGAAAAAATAAATGGCCTATTCACCATCGGCTATAGTGATGGGAATTTAAGCTCTTTTTAGTGATCTGGATCATTTGACCCAACTTAGTAAGAATCAGTGCTTTGACCCATGATTGATGTATGTGCATTTAATGTACTGAAATCATTCATTATAATAAAACCAAAGTGTTGACTCTGGCTCTCATGGTTCACATAGAAGAGCCACCATTTAAAACCAGTTTGTCTGCAGACAGCTAGTTGGATGGACTCAGATATTTCCTGCTCGCTCTTTTATCATACATGTGGATGACGTATCAGAGAGGCTTTCCTGTCGTAGTCATGGTGATTTCAGACTGGTTTCACAACTCAAAAATAAGGTCAGGCTATGCTTGAAAGCACACAGTGTGTGCCTGGCTATAGGTAAAAGCCAGGTGCAGGATGTCCCCTTTATTCTATGGAAAACACCCCACCCTCTGGATGTTTAATAAACATCCTGGGAAAGTCAACAGCATAAACACAGATAATACAAGCCTATAGTATGGTAAAAGCCAGGGGCGGTCATGGTTTGGTTTGTACCCTGGCTTTAGGGTCGCATTTCAAAACGAGTTGGCTCAAAAGGAAAAAACAATAGAGGTCCCTGATGCTAAATTTTAGGTATCTCTAATTCATTTTTAAATGTCAGAAGTGCAATGGTTTACAGTTTGTTCCATCTAGTGTTTAAAATGTGATACTTGGCATAGGCTGTAGAGTACTAACTTTATACCCAAAAGAGGAAAACAAAACTAAACGATGAAAAATAAAAAGAGACCCAAAAATCAACAACATCTATTGATGTGAAAATATAAAACATAATGTAAAATAAAAGATGTGCCTTTAGTAGCAATAATTTAAAGCAATAAATAGCTTTTACTACGAAGGGAGGTCAAGCCATCTGTTGTTAGAGTAACAGCCTGTGCAGCGGTAATACATGCTCAGTGTCACACCTGCATCCTGGGTGTTTTTAAGTTGCTGTGTGTTCAGTGTTTTGTATGTTGTAGCTTTTAACTAAGCTGACATGCCAGATTGACTGTTTCACATATTCATGACTTGAGAAATGTCTCACATCCATCTGAGAAACACTCAATACATGGTGTTTGGGAGGGGCAAGGCCTTTAAAAACTCAGACAGAGACTGGGTGAATATAATGTCTGTCTCATTCATTACAGGCCAATCAGAGCAACAAAAACATAAACATACACACTGCCACAAATCAACAATTAGATCTTCTATTTCTAACATCCATCTAACTTTCTGCTTCATGTTTACTCTTGCTGTCATGTCTGTGTTTGTTGTGCTTCCTCCTTTGGTTAGCTTGCTTCCTGATTGGCTATCATTTATATTTACGGTCTCAAGTCAGATCAGCTCTGATGGTTTTCCCAGCAGATCAGAGAGGGAGAGATCCCTCATTACACTATCGGTCAAGACAACCTTTAACACCATCCAAAAATTACCTTTTGCTTGGATCTCATTGTGTGCATCCTGCTCAACGTGCAGATTCCTTCATATTTCAATTTGCAACCAGTAATTCAGAGAGAGTCATCTCTGTTTTTATAAAATGCAACAGCTTGTCCAAAGTGTTATCCCAGCATGCTCTGAGAGGAAGGTGAGGAAACACCCTGAACTCATCGGCAATAAGAGTTAATATGCAAACATATGCAGAGTACACCTTGAGGCAAATTAGTTTAAGACGGTAAATCTGAGCTGCATGTCTATGAATGATGGGAAATAGCTGCAGGAAACCCAAAACGAATTATGCAAAAACAACAAGAGGAACAATGGTAGGAATTCAAACGCACAACCAAATTTCTGCAATAAAAGTCCTCACCACGATGCCGCCAGTTAAATTTATGTTTGCGCGAGTAAACAGTGGTGGGAAAAACTGACCTCAGCTTAGTTTCTCACCACACCAGAAGACCTAAAATATTTCAGCCAAAGTAAGTAAACAGCCAAGTCACAAACAAGCAATCTATCAACTTTGAATAATGTTGAGAAGTGGAGCTTTATGGGCAGCTTGATTAAAACACCACAAGACAGATGAGTTGGTGAGAAGAAGAGGAGGAATGAAATGCTTACACTGTGTTGCATTGTCCTCCACACAGCCCTCTGGGAGCAGCAGAGAAATGAAGAAGAAAGAGATTTAATTGGACATCAGAGAAACAGGAAGAGAGAGAGGGAAGGGGCAAAAGCATGTCTTTTAGTTAGTGAAGCAAAAAGTTAAATGATAAATGGTGCTGCTGGAATAATCCATCCACCAGCCTCGGCTCACTGTGACATTTAGTACCCCAAACTTTTTTAGTCATAATTTAATTTCCTGCTTTCTTTAAAATTTGCCACCATCAGATCTGATCAATGCAAAAGATGTAGACCTGTAAACAGAGTGCGTAGCACTGATATGTGTTGATTTTCCGTGTTAGGTGCTTCTCACATTTACACAATGAAATGCTGCCTCTGAGAAGGATGAGTAAGCCTTACCCTGAGCAACCCAGCCCACTTTTCTTAGAAGATATTTTCCTCATACAAGAAGTTGGCCTGAGAGCGAGTGATTAAACATGAATTATTAATCATAACCTGTGGATTTTCTGCAAATGTGGTGATGCCTTTCACTGACTTGTTTCTCCTTACACACTTTTTGTCCATGAATATGTAACGAACAAAGAGGTTTATCTTTTAAAACAAAGCCTCTGTTTAAGGATATGCTGAATTAAAGACTGACATTTTTGGAATAATGTGACCTTGCTTCACACAGTGTTTTAATTAAACAACTAAATTCTTGACAAGACAGAACTTATGAAAGCACAGCACACTGCACAGCTTTTAATCTGCTTGTGTGCTTCTGCATATTCATTTCCCATTCTAATCCCGTCAAACAACTTACACTGCAGAAGATTATCAAATCTGCCTTTTATTCAAAAGAACAATAATGCATTTAATAAATGGATTTGTCAATTGGAGAGAGGATTACATAAGTGGCTGTTGAATGGATTGGTCAAAGTACAGTTTAGTGACATAAAAAACATGACTTCATAACAAAATCCTTGGCTTGGTACGTTGTAATTACTGCTATGAAATTTTGCTCAGTGCAGGTTTTTGCACTAAAGATGCACTGATGTTAAAAGTGTGATATGTAGAATTTTAACACTGAAATACCTTCACTAATGAAACACTAAGCTGGCTGGTAAGTTAGTTAGGTATCTAGATTACCTCAAAAATTGCAAGCATTATTCAAAGCCAGGGAAATTTTTACTGTCTAAGCCCAGTTCAGACCAAAAACTGTGATGAGTTGAAACTCACAAGTGGAACCTTCTTAAAGCCTGTCAAAAAACACTTTGCCAGCTCTGTCTTATTATAACTGAGATATCTGCAGGCATTTTTTTATTTTCCATGAACAGCCTTCAATTTCTCATGTTTCAGTGAGTATAGCACCGAAAATCCTGTTTACTTACATGGCTCCAACTACACTGTAAAACCCCTAATTTAAAACTCATGCAAACCTATTGCCTTAAAAAAAAGGTAAAATAACTTTTGACCTCAGTAAAGTAAACCAGATTTTTTTGTGTTCCATTTACACACATTTTTTGAATGTTGTGCACTCACACTAGAGTTTAAGTAAGTTAAGATACTTCGAAATAAAAACTTAAAAATCTAAGTCAAATGTACAAATGACTTAGTGAAGAGAAAAATTAATATCCAACTAATTTCCCTTATTTCTATCACAACCTTTAATCTAAAACAAATATGCCATTCAAGGTAGGCCAACTTAAGTGACTAAAAGTGAGAATAACTGAAAGGAGCACATTGAACCTGGACATCCTCCTCCATCAAGTTCAGCATTACATCCATTGTGTATTGTGGACACTCCCCTCTGGTGGGACTTCTCTAACTGAGTCAGTAACTTCACCCATGGTGCAAAAGTTCCTAGTGCCCAAATACAATCTGGGAAAACTCTGCAGATTATAAGATAATTTTCAAACAATTTGAGTAAAATAACAAAAATATTTACAGTGATTGAGTGCTGTTTACTTAAAACTAAAAATGTCTCCAGTCAATTTAGAAAAATAGAAGTGAAGCAGCTATTTTGGATTTTCAAGTTATGCCACGTTTTTTTTGTTTCTTAAAAACCTTTGGCTGTTCTGTCTTACAGTGCTGGACAGTTGTGTGGTTTCTCCACTACAAGTTAATGCATGATTTATCCTGTCTACTACATTATCAAGAACAGCCAAGAAACAGAAGTTTGTCATGCTCTACCCAGTTCATTTTGTCGACTAAGACTATAACTAAAAATGTTCTTCAACACACTTTATTCCATGAGAAAGACTAGACTAAGACTAGCCAAAACTAGATTTTTGATGACTACAACTGCCAAAAGTAAGTTCAGTTTCATCAAGATGTCTACAGTGAGACTTCAATGAAATGTAAATTTTTAGTTTTATTCAGACATTCAAAAGTCCATGACATTTCTCCAGTGTGGGTGATATCTGTCAAAATACAATACATCTGCATCTCTTCTGCCTCTCAGCTGTAGAAAGCAGGGACCCCAGGTTTAGCAGAGTGCATACAACACACTACCATGATTTGGTGTCAGATTCAGGAAATAGAATAAATGCTTGGACTAAGTAAAAACTAAAATGTAAGGGTGTCTTACAGACTAAAACGAGACTGAAATGTTTTTGAGTTTAGACTAAAATTACAAAGGGTAGACTAAAATGTGGCTAAAACTAAAAGGTATTTCATCAAAAGACTAAGAGTGAAACTAAAATTAAAAAGTAGCTGTTCAAATTAACACTGCTCTGGTCATGTGTGCAAAAATAAACACAATTATTTAGGATTTTTACCATCTAACAAAGCTGCAGACTTCTAGCAATCAGAGCAAGTATGCAATTTTAGGCCTTACAATACCAAGGCCTTACCTCATCATTTCAGAAACATTGGTAGAACAGAAATTTTGCATTGTCCTCCTCACTTTTGTTTAAAGTGTGGGCAAACTTTGCTCGAGCACATACTTTTTCTTAATTTGGTTAGTGCCACCTATTGGACAGTTAATTAGCAAATTGGCAGCTAAGCCCTTAGGTGTTACTTGGTTACTTGAAGTTGACTTTAACTGAAATAACAGTTAGTAAGCATGACTTGATAAAATCTAGTAAGAAGTACATTTGCTTAATAACCAGTTAAAAATAACTTTGTGTGAGTCTAGAACACTATCGGGGTTTACAGTGTACCTACACACTGAGTAGAGTATCTACTATGCTCTATGAGTACAGGTATTAGTATCCGTGCTGACCATTTCTTATTAGGATGTTTTTGACAGTTTACTGCTTTATACAATGTATGCCTAGAATGATGATTTGTCCTTTCTACATATTCAAAATAGATTTTTAAAATAAAAACATGACATCATACATTAATTGGGATATTTACAAGGCTCTTGCTTCAGGAACAGGCATCTAGAGGGAGATGATGCTCAGCTGCAGGCTGTTTGTAGGATTCATTGATCAGAGATGTGGCTTTTGTGTTAACATGCAGTCAAATTTAGGAGCTCTGTGCTGCTATATACAGAAGCTTGACACAGACAACCTCCCACACCATGTTTCAGTGGCGTGAGGTGGTGCAATGAATCTTTTTATAGCCTCAATTAATGTCTCAGGATCTTTCATCCTCTTAAAGTGGGCGGATGTTGGATCTGTTTTACCCTTTTGAGATAGATTCTCAGAGCAGCATTTATTCTAGGAAAAGGAATTTGTTTCTAGTGATTAGGTACATTTAGTAAACCCTTTTAAGGCTTTTTTCTCCTTTTTTGCAGCATTACCACTCCAAGGGATTTTTTTCTCTTGACAAGTGTGTGGATAAGACTCTGTATTTCTGACATCTCTGTGACCTCTTGCATAAAAGCTGAAATATTTGATCCCTGAGTAGAGTCTGGTATGGGGTCTACACTATCTACATGAGCGGGGATTTGCAAAGATTTTTTCTTGGAATCTTTCAGGGCATCGTTTTTCTCTTGGCTTTTGGACCTGAGCCGTGGTAAGTTGGCCTTAAGCTCCGTACGTCTCCACCGAGCCTGCCCAAGACAGTAATATTGCAAAAATTCTTCTGTGAAGGTCTGAAAATCTGTTGAGCTGAGAAAGGAAAGTGTTTAGCCTCATTAGCTGGCAGAATATAGATTTCTGATTTAGCCTTAATTAGGCATCATAGCGAGAGTGTAAAATAAGACTTTTATTTTGGGAAAGTATTGGATGTCTTACACAAATGATTTGACCTAAGATGGTCCCAAGATATCTCTCCATGAAACCTATCCTTAAACACCTCATTTATATCTGACTAAGTGGATTATTTTTCTTCATTCTTTTTCCTTTTAACACAGTAAATGCAAGCCGTTTTAAACATTGGTGTATTTCATATTGGTGCTTTCACTTTATCATGATCATCTCTTTACTGAACTTACCAGTCTATCGAGACTTGTTCCAGCTGCTGTAGTTGGTCTCTCTTCAGGGGTGAAGGGTCTGAATCGAGCACTGAACACGTCTGAGATGCCCCGAGCAGATCTGCCTATTCCTGATGGCTTTGGTTGGCCACATCCTTGAAAAACCTGGGATAGACAGAGACGTACAATTAAAAGGGTTTTATATCATTACTTTGATAGTTCTTCTTGAGCGTTAGGTGTGAGTTCATCTTAACCTGGCTATCCCTAGTGCAAAGCTGCATGTGTTCCTCACTCTGCTGAGCTTACATGTATCTATATGTCAGTAAAATACACCTCCAATTAGGTTCTACAGAGGTTGTAGTCTGCCTATACAACTGACAGATCTCCCTTGAAAAGCCTGTGTCAATTTGCTCACAGCATGAGATCTGATGTGTGATCTCAGTCAGAAAACCATAAAGAGCTGGTCTGGAATCAATGCTGTCTATCAGTGCTGGCCCCACCTTTCACAGGAGGTGTCAGATTGGTGGCAAAAAATAAAATAATCCTTGATATGTTGTTACTGGACTGCAAGAGAGAGATGGTGTTTCAGTCTTTGTTATCCTTGCAATGGCTGTTAGAACAAAAGAGTCCTGATGAAAGCATTTTTGTTTGGTTTTCATTAATATAGTCAAAGGATTGCTCACTGAACTGATACTATTATCTTAATTTTATTTGGTACAGGTTTACACTTCATTTTCTTTAATGCAACTTATCCAACTGTGATCTTTTTGGTTGGCATGTCTGTGGCTATGAAGTGTTTTTTTTTTTTTTTTTTTTTTTTTTAAATAAAAGACAACAGCTGGGAATAAATGTTGACTTGGTGTATCAATTTACGGTACCACTTTATTTGAATAGGCCCTAATTACCTAGTCATTGTATAGTGATAAGTGTTAACTTTCTGGTAATTAGTGGGCATTTTATCAAGTATTAACTAGAGAATAATAAGGAAGTGTTTACCAAATAATAATGTATTCATTATTAATAAGTTACTCATAATATTGTGGCAATTCTCAGGTAATTAGGTGGTATTTTGACCTAACCCTAACCCTCTGACCCTTACCCTAAGCCTAAAAATTACTAGGAAGATATACAGGACCGGTTCACTTAAACTCAGTGGGCCAAAAAAAAAAAAAAGAAAAAAAAAAAAATCCTGAAAAATTATCAAGCAATTTATGTTGAAAATTCTTATCTAATTTCTAAGAAACTTCTTGGTAAAATACCGCCTAATTACCAGAGAACTGCCACAATACTATCAAGGTTACTGTTAGGGGTTGGGGTTGTAGCGTTACAGTTAGGGTAAAATGCCACCTAACTACCAGAGAATTACCGCAATATTACAAGGGTTAGAGTAGGGTTAGAGTTAGAAATAGGATAAGGGGTTAGGGGATTTAGGTTAAGGTAAAATGCCACCTTATTACATCAGAACTATCACAACATTACAAGGGTTAGAGTTAGGGTAAAATACCATCTAATTACCAAAGAACTGCAGCAATATTAGAAGGGTAAGAGTTAGGGTTAGAGTTAGAAATACGATAAGGGGTTAGGGCTCAGGGTTAGGAGATTCGGGTTAGGGTAAAATAACATCTAATTACCAGAGAACCATCACAATATTATGATGGTTAAAGTTTTGGTTAGGGTTAGGAGGTTAAGGTTAGGGTAAAATACCACCCAATTACGAAGAATCGCCACATTATTACGAGGAATTTCTAGATAATCAGCAGATTGTTAATACTTAATACTACCTGATATTACCGTATTTCTGAGTTATTACTCAGTAAAATGCCAAGTTATTACCGCCTTATTCTTGTGAAATTATTGAATTAATAACACTTATTACTGTTAAGGTACTTAATAGGGACCACCAAAAAAGTGTTACCCAATTATCTTTATCAAACATCATTATTGTTGTTCCTGCCTTTGTAGTAACTGTTTCATCCTCTTCTTTAATGACCCTTCACACGTGACTACTGCAACTCGTGTCTGCGTCTGTTTCTGACGATGGGCACAGCTGAAAAATGGAGCTGATTCAGGGGATGTTTGGCAACCAGCATGCATAAATGCACATGCAGTTTACAGCAAGTATAGCTTTGTAGTAAGGAAGCCCTAAAAGGACATGCTGCCATTCAGAGGCAGGACAGTGAACAGAGTCAGATACTAAGGAGAAAGAGAGTGGGGACATGTGGAAAAGGAGCCACAGGCCGGACAAACACAATCACTATGACTACTGGCAACCCACAGCTTCATACATTTGATTTTAGTCCTTTAATGCTTATAATAAGTTTATTTCTCTTGTGATTCTGACTTGTCTGTCTTGCTATGTAGGATAACAATTCTTGTGCTTGTGAGTTAGTTTCAGTGTTTTTCTCAACATCTTGAGAAATCAACTCATTACCATGGGAAATCAGTGTTGTAATCACCAAAAACAAGATCAATATGTCAAGATCTTGGGAAAAACCTGAAATGTATTTGTAACTGAAGGTAAACAGAGTATAATGCATGTCTTCTCAGGGCTTCCAAGGAAATTAGATATCCTGTCATGGTCAGTGTTTCCAGACTTGCAAAATATTTTGACTGAAGATAGAATTTCTAAAATCAGTGAAAATATTCAGCATTTCTGAACCGCTGGGTTACACAAAGGAAACAATTACTCATAAATTGCTCATCTATTTCATAGGAGAAACCAGATTTTCTAAAAGATAACATTTAAATATTACCCTGAAATACAGATAGAAGTTTGATTGTTAGAAGAAACTAAAACTGAATTTCAGATCTGTTATTAGTTGATCCTTGGAATAATCAATGTGCAGTTCGCGGTGGTTCATTGTGAGAATAAATAGTTTTCAGATGGCTCAGACTCTACAGGCTCTAAGGGCCCAAACAAAGCCCCTCATTATTATTCCTCTCTGTCCGTGTGCCGGCCCCTGGCTCTGCTCGGTGTGTGATGGAGCACTCTAATGTGCTACATGGCTGTCAAGACAAGAGGCTGTCTCTTCTCTAATGTTTGTCAATTCTTCACTATGATTACAATTCCACTATCCTGTACATCACACACACAAACTGATTTTCCACAGGTTGGTACAGCAGGAATGAGAGAACAATGCCTCATGGCCCTGAGATAGGAAAAAGAATTATTGCTCAAATGTGAATGTTGGGAAAGATTGTAATCTCAGAGCAATCAGTCACAAGCTAGCAGGAATGGGGCGTCATGATCACAGACAATGGCTAAAAGTTGTAAATCCCATCCCTCCTGATATGAAAAAGGTGATATTTTATTCAAAGTGACCTTTGTAATGCTGTCACACAGACATGCCAGCATTCACTGAAGGATCAGAGGAAGAAGGACAATGATTAAGCTTCTTTAGATGAGAGCAGGAGTACAAAACTATTCTTTTAGATAACATCCTGAAGGTGCTGGCTTTAATATTAAACTTTTAAACTTTGTGATGAGAAAATTTTACTCTCAAGAGACGAAAGAGGAAGTCAGTTGTTTCTCTTTGATGACAAAATAAAAAAAAAAACACCTTTATACGAAGATAAGTTTGAATATATTTGAGCAAAAACCATGAAGTCCAGAGATCCAGTCTGTTATTCCAAATATGGTACGGTTCACAGGCAGAGCCAGAGGGCGGCTTAAAGGGCTTACACCCCCAAATGTTTCCTCAAAAGATCTTAATCTTTAGAGTTGGTGCAAAGTATGTTTCTGCTGAGTGTTGTGATGGAAAAAGAAATGTATGATAAACAAACAAACCCTGCTGATCACAACATGGAAATTTCATTCTCTTAGCCAAACCAACACAAACAAAACAATAATGAAGCGCATTCCCAGCTATAAGCAGGCTTGCCTACAGAATTGGCTGTGCCCCTGAAAAACCCTCCCCAGTTGTGATTTATTGATGATTTCAGCTCACATGTGTTGGATCAGTTACATTGGTGCTTGAATCCTGACGAACAGTGAGATCATTCTGGAGCTGAAATGTGTCAAGTTATTATTGGATTCTGATGCTGAAATTATTTAAATGTGCCACTTTTTAACCTTGTTTCACCACTTTTCTGCCCATTTGTCAAACTTTTTCTAACCTTATTTTAAACAATTTTCACCACTTTTTGCTACTTTTAAGGCTTTTATGCCAATTTTAACCAAGTTTTGCACCTCTGTTGCCATTTTTGACACATTTTGCCACTTCTTTTTGCAACATTGAACTCATTTTTTTTTTAACTCATTTTTTGCATGTTTAAACCAGTTATTTCCACCCCCATCCCCCCATTTTTGCGACTTTTAACCCATTTCTGCCAATTTTAACCAATGTTTGCCACTCTTTTGCTACTTTCAACCTATTTTACCACTTTTTTTGCCACAGCTTTGTGTTGTAAATATGATTGTTTATTTTGTTGTTCTTCGTGGCTTTGGTACTTTTCCGTACTATTGGCCATAAAAGTAATGCATCACTTGAAGCATGAAGCATTGGAAAGGTATCCAAGTATTGAACATTTTGACAATCTTGGATTGTATTGTATTGGGTTGTATTCGGCATAAAATCATGCAACAATGCACATATCATTGACATCAAGCCTGTAACCTCTTATCTTGATTTTCCTTTTATTTCATAACTCATTTCTGTTGGTCATCCTTTAAATCTGTCAGTGGGTTTTACAAATCTTAACCAATAAAAAAGTGTCAAGAATAATGTTGACCATGACAATTCAGTGTTGAATAATGTGAAAAATACAGTGGTTTATTCATTCCTTGAAAAAGGGTGATAAAACATATTGCTACTGTGTGACCCTAGCTTCTTATCACAAAATTAGTTACAATACAAGGTCATTTTTACCTCTAAATATCACTGCTGAACTGTAATCACACAATCATTGATCTAATTTAGCTTATTCTCCATACTGTTCTATATGATTCTGTTTATCAAGTATGCTTTATTGCTTTTATTTTGTACTGTAGTGTTGGAGCAGCTTTATGTGAGAATTTCCTTATAGAATCTCATCTTAGGTTATTAATTTAAGTCATTCAATGTTTGACATACCTAAATCTCATACGTGTGCATTACCTTGGCTGAAACAGTCATGCTGTTGTCCTGCATGGTCATGATGGCATCAGAGATCTGGATGTCGATCGGCTGTATGACGCTTTCTATGTTGAAGGGCCCCTTCAGTCTGTCAGCCACCAGTAACATGGCATCTATCAGAACACACAGAACTCATATCAGCCCACAGATATAACACACAAGTTTCACACACTAATTTTGTTAATAAATACTTGACAATATGTCACATCATCTTTGAGCATCAGAAAATACTAAATGAAAATCCCTCTGGGAGCTGTTCTCTGTCACACCAGTATAACCTGATCCAACTAAGACTACAAAGAACTGTTCCTTCTCCAAATATGTTTCCTGCCTGTGATTACAAATGCAAAAGAACCTGAGAGGACTTTCATCTGAGCACAAAAACACAGATGGTGTAAGAAAGCGATAGGGAGATTCTCTGATGTTTGTCAGAGGATGTGCAATATCAAGAAGAACTCAGTCTTACCGTGCAAAGCTTAGACATAGCTGAAACATAAATAATTGATCTGCATTCATGCTAATCACTCCAATATGACAGAGAATGACAAGACTTCTAATTTATTAATTCGTCTTCATTAGTATTTATATATTCTGAAAGTATATCCATAAATTAATGAATTCATGTCTATGCATCACGCTAGTTATCACTTTTTTATAATACCCAGACACTTGGCATTTCACTTAATTCCTTCCATGAAACATTCCAGACATGCACAAACTTTGCTTTAGCATTATGAGTCACTGAAAAGTATCTGATGGCACATCATACAGTACAAGCAGGCAGATTCCATTTTACACGTAATTTTTCCTTATTTTATTGCCAAGTTAAAACTCTCAAAGTTCAATCTTAGCTTAAGGAAGCAGGAACAAAAACACCAGGAAAAAAGGGAAGGAGAAAAAACAAAAACAAATGAAAAAAAATCCACATAGGGATTGTGACCTTATTACCTTATTATGAGTCAAGGCCTGAATCAATACTTTAAACAGATGACCCACTGAACTGCCACTTTTCATTTCCACTAATACAACATGATATTAATATGTTAAGAGGGACGATGTTATTGATCGTCTCCGGCACGGAGATGAAGATAGTACATTTGATTTTTCATTAGGCTCTTGCTTTTGTCTCAAAACAGAAGTTAAAGCAGTATGATGGTTTCCATCTCTGACTGCACTGACATTTGCAAGGATGCACAACAGTCATGAAAATGTGTGTTTACCCCCATGGGAGCATCTGACTTGAAAAGAAGCAGCAGAAACACTAAATATTTGACTTAACTGGATAGATGTAAGTGAGAATAACTACAGCACAACACCCATGTAGAGTTCTCTTAAGTTTTTTGTACAGCTTGATAAGAGAAGGAAGCAAAGCATGAAGACCAACACCCTGCTGTGATGCTGGCAAAAATGTCCTCTTTCCCTGCTGTCTCAGGGTGTTTTCATATTATCCAAGATTGTTTTGTGCCGTGCCAGCACACGATTGCACACGCTCCCCTCAGTCCCTCTCCCTCCCTGGTCTGCTCCTGCATTATTAACATGGTTCCATGTCTGAGCAAACTTGGCTATGTACTTAGTCTATTATAGCAAATAGCAGTATTCACGTAGTTAGATTACAAATCTGCCAAGAAATAGAAAGCGTAACCATACTAACCACTGGGGTCAATGGAGGTTTTTATCGTTTTTCAAATGCAAGCAACCTCCTCCTACTTCCACATCTACTGTGCAGCTCAGAGGATGAAATAGGCCCAAGCTGGGCTAATACAATGGTTTTGAAGAGACAGGATACATTTAGAATTGCCTTTGCAGCAAGTTCAGCAAAGGCAATCCAATACTCATTCAATTAATCAATAAAGTTACTCCTCAAAATACCTCGTACTCAAGCGTCTGGTATGCTTGTGTTCAACTGATCAGATGAACTAAATCTGGAACCGGGTCCCTAAAGTGAAAACAACCTTAATCTCTGAAAACTGGCTAACAAGAACTTCTGCACATCTTATTTGACATTTTGCTACATTTCAGTTTTTGATATATGATATGCTTCATAAGCACAAAGGCCCACAGAAGTTATGAGGACATGCACCATGACTCAGTCAGTAGTCAGACATCAATGTGTCCTTGCATCAGGAAAAAAAAAAAGCTTTTATTCACCATGTGCATTGCCTCTAGCACTGCATGGCAGCACCTGTGTCCTAATGGACTTGAAGCACTATGAGGCATTAACTGATGTTGTTTCCTCCTGTCTAGATCTTTTCTTGTGTTGTACTTCTTCTTAGATGTACCTCACTTTGGACAAAAGCATCTGGTAAATAACATTGTGTCCTGTGTCAGTGGTGTGTGAATATGAATGGATGCATATGAATGTTATTATACAAGAGGGGTCTATAAAACAGTCTTCACCATCTGTGTTAGTGTGGCACTATAAATTTTGAGATCTTATGAGGCAAATTACAGCATTATGGTATAAGAGGAATTGTTCTCAGCTGTTTTAGAAGTTATGGGAATGGATGACAACAATAAGTACACATATTTGGTCATAAATCCTTACATAACCCCTTACATAAATATGGGGTACCCCATGGCTCCATCTTAGGACCACTCCTCTTTATTCTTTATTTAAATGACTTAGGTGTTTCACATAAAGTGTTATTTGCTAATAACACAAACCCACATTAGAGTTCATTTAAACTTCATGAACTACTAAATCACCAGCTTGTAAAAGTAGACAATTCTTATTATATTTGACTCTTACAGGAAACAGGTTACGCCAAGCATGTTTATCTCCAATTAATATAAGATATAGGATATCAACAGAGTATATAACACAAAATTCTTGGGATTTTATAGTGATGATATTTTAAACTGTAAGTGTCATACTGATCACTTTATTTATGATTTAAATTACTGTAATATTATATGGTGCAGATTTTTTTCTAACCACCTAAAAAAACCTAAACTCTGGAGTTAGCTCTCCCACTGGCCCTCTCTTCTGCAGCTATGGCTTACTCACTGAGACCAATACTCATCACAATGCATGTTCTATTCATCAGGATGTTTATGAAAGGAAGTATTTTATGGTACTACTACTGAGGAAAGAACTCATTACTACTGAATTAATGTTGGACTAATGGACTGTTTAGGGACTACTGCGTTGCCTGTTGGTTTATTTGTTGTGTACTGTGTTTACCTTTCACTTGTTTATGTTTGGGCTCTCTTCTAAAAGCTTTTGGAAGCTTATCTGTGCTGCCATTTTCATGCATCTTTGTCTGTTTTGCTGTGGTTGTTTTGTTGAGTTCTTGTAGTTTTTGACATATAAAATCTAAAAAAGTTCTAAAGTCCTAAAGTTTGATACTGCAGTATTGATGAGCTATACTGAGAAATACTGGCTCATTACAGCAGCCGCGTTTTGATCACAATAGATTGAAATCTTTTAAACACAAATACACTTTAACCCTTCGAACTCTGCTGGATCGCTAAGTGGTGGAGCAAGCATTGTTTACAATATCTCAGGAACCATAAAACAGATCTCTGTGGAGTAAATTGTGATCTAAAGCTTAACATTGTGCTGATCTACATTAGGCTCCTGGCTTTTGTATCCTTTTCCAGACTATTTTTAATCCGCAAAGTGCAGTGTTTATTCAAAGCTTTGATACTACATATCCATATAGCTAAATCCATCATAAAATAACTATTTATAATGTTTTTTCAGGTAAAAACTTAGCAGTCTTACCATCAGTCCCACATTTTGATGCGAAAAGTAAAAGACAACAACTTCCTGTCAGCCTGACGGCCAACCACAATAATCCAGTTTCTTCTTCTACTGTTTTCTTGGCGGTAGCGACCAATCAGGGCCAGCCAAAGCTCAAAAAGAGACAAGAGAGTTATCTTCCAGTTTGGAAGGGAGAGAAAGAAAAGTCCTCTATGGCCCAAATAATGAAAAGATGATGTTTGCCCTCCTAAAATGGGGTTTTTATGCCATGTAATACCACGTGTACAAAATATGACTTGTATTTACAGAGATAAATAATAGTGATAGTTCATTGGAAAGTAATTATTGTTTTCATGATAGACAAGGCTAGAGGGGTCTGGCTGCAGATCTTACATTTCTGAAGCCACTCTCAGAGACCATTCACCTGAGACACTGTTTATCTGAGAAATAAATTGCTGCAGTTTGCTGGTAGACTGTATTTCCAGTTTTAGCTTTTTTTCTTTTTTAAACTTAAATTTATTCATAAATAAAGTCTAACAAATTCATTAAAAAACCACACTGCAAATGGCAGACAGAGAATCATTTCATAAATAAAACAGAGAAAAGATCAGAGGTCTAATTCGGGGTTAAATAATGCATAGAGCTGCTTTGGAAGTAGTTAGATGACTGGTGGCTTGCTTTAGCTTCATTAGCTTTAGCTAAAACTAGCATAACTATTCTAGCTACGTAATTAGATCACATACCTGCATATCTATGGCTAAGTTAGACTGAGAAGCATGAGCTTTAGCAAACATAGCTAAAGCTACGTTAGCTACACAGAAAAGGTAGGTACATAGTGGCTTTGTGAGCTTAGCTTTAGCTCCGTTAGTAATGTAGCTTACACGGCTAATGGAGCTACGTAAGCTACACTGTATGTGTTAGGATGTTTTGTCCTATATGCAGACTGCTTACTCTGCTTTAATAAATGTTTTGTAATCAGGTTTTGCAGGTCAGGTTTTAACTTTTAACTTTTGGTATCCTAACCCTTACCCTAACCCTAAACAGAAGTTTAATCTGATTTTATTTTGAAAGTTAGCCTGTATTTCTGTTCTGAGTTATTAGGTGTTTCAGATGAACAGTTGTGCTTAAACTGGCTTGGGTTCCAAGGGTTAAACAGAAAAGACTTAAACATTAAAACACAATAATCATCTTATTTTAACTGCAACACAAAGAGTACTTGTACAATAATATCTCTGATGCTACAGTAGTATAAGCTTTCATTGTTTTGTTTTAATTATTTAAGGTGTATAATAAGAAAACCAGAGTAAATCACCTCAATCTATTGATCTGCTGCTCTCTTCTCACTGCTGTTGCTTTATTGTTCAAGCACAGTTTGCCATTCAACTCCAAATAATCACCAGCAAGCTCAGAAAAAATGGGACTTTGGAAGACAATAATAAAAGGTGCAATTAAACAAAATCAGGCCAAGAAGTCCTTGTAGAAAATGTCACAACAGAAAGCAGGTCAGTTGTTAATGTGCTCCATAACAGCCTGAAACATGAGTGTTTCTGATTGGCCACATGCAATTCAGGTGTAATTATGTTTGGCCGACTTGGTTGGATAGAAGAGTGCTATTGTGTTCAGAGGAAACCAGTATTTACTGACTGATGTTAGGGGATGAAACAGGAAGTCTTTACTTAGAGAGACTGTGTAAAGAAAAAAAAAAAAAACATTAGCAATTTCAACACTGTCTGCTGCAGCCCTGCATGGAAACTTCAACTTATTCAGTAGGAAAATCTTTGGAGCCCTTTAAAATTGACAAATAAGATTACTCTGGGAAGTGGAGGAGAGCCTTCACAATTACAGTGTAAGAAGTCAGCTCTGAGGAAAGCCAATACCATTCAGGAGTGTCCTGACTGGCCCCTCGCAGAATGAGTTTGAGCTCATGCCCTCAGGCAGACATTTCCGAGTGGCTGTCATGAGACCTCAGGAACATAAAGTCTCCATCCTCTCAGCGGCTATTGACAGGGCAGGATATTAAGCCCAGCCGCCCAACCGAGGGGAGTGATTTAGAGGACAGGTGAGCACAGAGGAGAGAGCACTCGCCTGTTTAAAGAGAGGTGAATTAAAAGCGTAAAGATTAAAACTCAAAGCTGGGCCAATTAACACTGAATCAAGTTGTAATAATATCCAGAGGCTATGTCTCAGCCTGGCAGAGCAGTGCTGCAGTCATTCACTGCTATTTAATCTCTATTTACAGATTCTGTTTATCAATGCAGAATCTGTAGGCAGATACGATTCTGAGGAAACCTGGTTTTCATTTGTAGTCTGGGTAGTGTAGTCCACTTGTGTTTCTGCAGGCTTTGGTTGAATACATTAAAGGAGTCTGTGTGTAGAGCAAAAGAGGCACAATTAATCTCCCATAAAGCAATGCACCGGCCAACTGGCCATCATTTGGTAACTATTTAGCTGTAATTGATCATTACAGTAGACACTTGCATGTGAGCTGAGCTAGCAATCTGCTCTTAGACGCCATCTCTCGACTCCAGCTGCTTGTTGGATTGAACACAGAACACAGAAAAGGGGGCCTTTGCCAGAAGACCCTCGCTGCTAATTGCTGGTTAAAAGCTGAGTTGGTTGCATCCAGAGTTTGGTAGTCGTACAATAGCCAGTGGGATTGAATGTTACTTATCCCCATGTAAGATAAGAAATAACATGATTTACTTCAGGAGTTCCAGATTTTTTTCCATAATAAGGACCACTATTTTGAATTTGGGATTCCATTCTTGCAAAATTTCCTCGACAGACAGATTTTATCATCTGTCCAAGAAGTGACAAAAGTTCTCATCTGACTTGGCTCAAAACAACAATTTAAGCTTATACTACACATTAAAAAATACCTTCAGAAAAAAACTTTTTAAATTTCCTACAAGTTATGATGTCAAATAACACAAATCAAACAACAAATAAGATAAGATATTGATCGGAAATTTGGTCATTACAAAATCTCACAGTAATTAGCAATACATAACAAAGTAAAAAGTGAAGACAACAAGCCCTTTCTATAGTTAAAATGCAAATGACTAGATAATAGCAATAATAGTTTCAAATATAAACATATGTACACCTTTGCTTACTTTTCATTTAATCTATTTAACTAGGAAAACCTCACTGAGATTAAGAATCTCATTTATAAGAGTGTCCTGACCCGGCAGCACATTTAACAGTTACAGACATGAACCATTTAACACAAAAACACTTCAAACACAGACTAACCAACTCCTGAGTCACAGAGCAGAAAGTCATCAGTCAAAACATCTACAACCTGATGCATCTATCTCCAACACCTTTAATCTATGTTTAAAACAATTTAAAGAGACCAGCCCCCCAAGACATACAATTTCCTGCAGAAGACTCCAGACTGCAGGAGCAGCATATCCAAATCTCCTTTAACCTGTCTCAAGATGGACTTTGGGCACAGATTACAAAGGCCAACCAACACAGTCATACAGAATACAATGATGAGTTAAGGACTTAGGAGCCACTATAAACCTCAGCTCCCCGTGGTGAACGGTATCCAAAGATTTGAGGCATTGGGAGGATGCATGCATCCAGAACATCACCATAATCAATGAGAGGCAACTTTAACTTTTTTACCAGTTGCTCGATATGAAGCTTAAAAGTCAAGTAATCATCAATGAGGAATCAAAAGTATTTATAATACAACACAATCAAATCACCCTGAGATTTATAAAAGGCTGGTTCAGAGGCTTTCCTTTTGCCTGAAAACAATATGAGTTTGGTTTTGTTAGGATTTGTAACCAACAAAGTGTGTCCTGCACAGTATCAAAGCATAGATATCTTCCAATAGATGACAGTGTCATCTGCATACAAATGAACATCAGCATTTGGAACATTTTGATCAATACAGTTGGTATAAAGAGTAAATCACTGAAGGACCCAGACCAGAATCTATGAAAAAGCAGACATAGTGTGAGTCATATTAATGTGAAACATGAGCCAGGGAGAGGGATGAGAGGTAGCTACAGGTCAAAGTTGAACTGTGGTGGGGTGCAACCCAACCACTAGACTACCTTCCCCTGACTATACATTTGTATGAATAAAAATAATCAAATATGTTAAAATGCATTGATTTGTATAAAAAGGGATACATTTAAATGCTACTGTCACAAATAAGGTTAGCTGATATTTTTCTCATTTCCTACTTCTCCCCTCAAAGTTCTCTGGCCCCCCTAATAGTAATTAGTAGTAAGCCTATTGAAATAAACAAGGATAAGAATGATGCATCCTTGCTTTCAAGATACAAATTTTAATTCAGCCATGTTAGTTACATCAAGAAA
The DNA here is from genome assembly GCF_018320785.1 of Cheilinus undulatus. Lineage (NCBI taxonomy): Eukaryota > Metazoa > Chordata > Actinopteri > Labriformes > Labridae > Cheilinus > Cheilinus undulatus. The sequence continues at coordinate 40,899,501 of NC_054865.1, read as the reverse complement.
GAAAGTGTAAAATTGTGCTTTTCATGGCAAAAATTTTACATCTATTTAATTCTGATGGGAAAAATGGATGCATCTTAAACTATTTGCCAAAAGCAGGTATGCAAAGTTCTTGAATTCAGTGTTTTACTTGTTGTCACTAAATTTTCCTCACAGGTGTAAAATAGTGTTTTTTTGTTTTTTTTTTTTTACAGGTGTAAAAAAAAAACGCTAGATCAGCTCTAAAACTCTTAACTTACTCAACACAAAATCTGGAAGTCTGGTTCAACAAGAATCATCCTGATAAAATTCATATCAGAATTAACAGAATTTCTCCTGCTGGTTCAATGAAACATGTTTAAACTTGGGTTGTGTGCTCTGTGCCAGACCTGTGTTTTTACATCATATAGAGGAGATTACGCTCCACACTCTGCCCTTCTCTGTCTGTTAGTGACTCTACCTTTGAAGAGCACTCCTGTTTGTTTACTCTGGAGGCTCAAATTGGGCGTGATGCTTGGTTAGATTTCCATCAGGAGCTGGCTGGAGGTCACCGCACGGGGCCGACCCAAGTCCTGTGAAATCTTGAGCGGCCTATGTTTAGCAGAGGACTCCTCCAATGCCACCGCAGAGAAAGCCTCAGCGGGATTCAGTGGAAGGAGACGCTAAATTGGCATCAATTCTGTTACTCATTCCATAAAAGACCCAAAGACCTAAATGATATCCTCGGCGGAGTTCTGACAGCCTATTTTTCATATAGCATAATGAATATTTGATGGATTATGAGTATGAGTCAGCCACATGAATTGCTGTGAGGAGGGGTTACATCTACATAGTTAAATAACTCCTGATATTATGTCACGTCCTAAAACAGTTTTTAAAAAGGATGAGATGATGATGAAAAGTATCTCAAAGATTAATGATTAAGAGGGCAAAGAAAGCACATATTTTAGTGCAAAGACTGGGCTATTTCAATTTTACACTGTGTTGTTACATAAAACATCTATACAACTGCTACTGGAGTGTTTCATTTTTCAAACTTGTTTTGATCCGTCTTTTTCACTTATTTATTTGTGGTGGCATACTTCACTGTGGTTGGGAGTCCAAGGCCTTTTATTCTCACCGGGACATCATTTTAAAGTCAGTTTATCAGAGAAGTCTGTGTGGAGATCTGTAGTGGCCTTTAAAATGAGTACCACAAAGCAGGACAATGTTCTGGTGATATGTTTTCTCAGCTACTATTTTTAGAAATGTTTGAACCCAGAAAGGGGAGGAGAGTGAAGACCAGTCCATAATTAGGACAATTTTTGAGTTGATATCAATGCAAGATGCGTTTGGACACATCCAAAGTATAAATCAAAGACTGAATAGAAACAAAGAAAGAAGAAAAAAAGGCCTAGAAGAACAAAGCGCTTGATGCAAAGGCTTTCCCACACTTGCAATGACGTACTTTCATCAAATGACTTCAGACAGACTTTATTCTTGATAGCTGGAGGGGATGTCCGGTTTCACTGATTCAGACATTTTTATGTCTGTTTATTAAGATAGACTAGGCATCAGCTGCCTGGGAGTGAAGCCAGGATACTTAGAGCTCCCCCTGCTGACTGGATGATAAATGGCATCATATCACATCTCCACAGAGGGGACAGGAAGTGATTTCTGCATGGAGAAGCTCTAACAAAATGTTAAAGTTCGGTGCTGTTTACAGCTGTGCCATCCATTCTAATTGCAAAATAAAACAATCTAGAGTTACTTTTGAGTCCTGAAGGTGGTGACACATTCAGGGAAAAATGTTTCAAATGCTCCAAAAGCAATGTTAGCAGAAATGTATTCAAGGCCATCATCTAAAGTCTGGATAAGTGATGTAAGATAACTCCACAAAGTGATTTGGTTCGGTTCAGTACAGTTGTCATGATTTGACACAGTGATCCCTGATCTTGCTTGTGGTTTCACAGTTGATCTCCATCCAGGCTTGCTCTTTGAAATGGGAAACCGTCTTTTTTTAGAGATATGGATCATTCGGCTCAGCTCACTAATAAGAGCTGGTCTTTTGGCAACCAAACAGCTCTTCATCTGGCTGTCTACAGTGCCTGTAAAAAGTGAATGTGTATCACATGATTGTAGTAAAAGGACACCTGTATCTGGAAAGTCAATTCACTTTTTCATCAGTATTCTTTGCTACCATTACACCAGCAAGACAAAAGAACACTGCGAGCAACTCAGAGAAAAGGTTATTGCAGAGTATGAGTCAAGGAGTGGATAGAAGAAAATTCCAAGGCACTGAGGATCCCCCGAAGTTCAGTGAAATCCACCATCAAGAAATGGAAGGGATATAGCACATGTGTGAATCTGCCTCATTCAGGCCATCCTCACAAACTGAATGAGTGTGCAAGAAGGAGACTAGTGAGAGAGGCCACAAAGACCCCATGACTATGCTTATAGAGTTACAAGCTTCAGCAGCTGAGAGACTGAACAACTGTTGACCTGGTTCTTCACCAATCAAATCTTTATGGTAGAGAGGCAAATAGAAGCCACTGTTGAAGAAAACTCAGACAAAGTCTCCCCTAGAGTTCACCAAAAGTGATGTTGAAGACTCCATGGTCAAGTGGAAGAAAGTTCTTAGGTCTGATGTGAGCAAAATTGGGCTTTTTTTCCATCAGACAAGATGATATGCTTGGTGGACACCAAACTCTGCACATCACTACAAACCCACCATCCCCACTGTGAAGCACAGTGGCGGCAGCATCATGCTGTGCGGATGCTTTTTGGCAACTGACCCTGGAAGGCTTGTAAAAGTAGAGGGTAAAATTGATGCAGCAAAATATAGGGAAATCCTGGAGGAAAATCTTTTTCTGTCTGCAAGAGAACTACAGCTTGGGAGAAAATGTATTTTCCTTTAAAACAAAGACCTGAAGCATACAGGGATTGCTACACAGAAATGATTTAAAGACAACAAGGTGAGTCTTCTGGACTCGCTTAGTCAAAGCCCAGACCTCAACTCAGTAGAGAATTTGTAGTCGGACCAGAAAAGAGCTGTTCAAGTGTCAGAACTTGAGCAGTTTTGCAAAGAAGAATCAAGTAAAACTGCAGTGTCTAGATGTGCAAGCCTGATTGAGACCTATCCACACCCACTCAATGCTGTGATTGCAGCCAAAGGTGCATTTACTAAATACCGACTTGGAGGAGGTGAATATTTACGCAGACACTTATTTTACATGGTAGATTATTATTGAAATACATAAGTTTGTAGAAATCTGTTTTCACTTTGACATTAAAGAGTTTTTGTAACATTTTTTGTCCAAAAAGGGCCATATTATAGAATGGAAGAAAGAAAACTGGCACTCAAAGCTGTTATATAGAACAGGCTCATTTGTGAACAAAACATCTTTACATGGTTGCTTACCTCACAAGTGTTTCTTCCGTTAATAGTATATCAGGATTTTTTAAAAAGCATTTTTGTGACACATTGAGGGGGGAAAGCAGTTAAGGAGGTGAAGATAGCCTCTTAGCTCAGGAAAAGACTCCTCAAGACTCCTGTCTCCCTTCATCTGGCAAGTCTTGTAGTTGTCTGCAGAATTACGTTATTTGTGATACTTGTCACATCTTTACCAGGAAGGTAGGTTAACCCATGAAAAAAATAACTGTTTTTGTAAACAAAAGGGATCATATTTTAATGTGTTGAGCTTTCTGATGATAACTGCAGTGTTCGGGTCCACATTGAGCTTTACCATACTAACTCTTTATTTCCATTCATTTCTAACTGGTGTTCTTCACTTCCTGCAACCATATCTCACATTAGTGTGCCATTGGGATCATGTGACTGCAAACAACTTATAGCTTATAAGCTCTGCCACCTCCATGTCAACAGATGGGACATGGATTAAAATATGAGGTTAATATGCACATACGGTATAATGAAGGGCCCTCGTGCTTATGTCCACATTCCCTGTGTAGGCTGTTAACTCAGCTCTTAGCTTAGCTGTTAGCTCTTCACCTTAAAGATGCAGACTGGGTACATGTTTGGCTCAAAATTATGTCACTTAAGCATTATGTGAGTGCCTTTCTTGGGGTTTTCTGGTTTAATGTTTAATAGAACTTCAAAAAACAAAACCCTGAGCCAATAGTGGTGAGTTTGTAGATCATCATGTAGATACATTCTGATTTTGTGATGGTAAATTCTAAGAGTCACCTGTCAAAAGAGAGTAAAATCAGGAATTATTCAGAAGGAGTCATGTGATTGTTTGATATATCATCATCATCTCAGACATTCAGGAGAAACTTGTGCTTTTGTCTATTAGGTGATGATTATCAGATTATAGGCAAATATTTCATTTCAAGTATTTCATCACTGACTTAGAAATATCTGACTGTACGTACAACTATATTCCCTGATAGGAACCCTACCCCACCTTCACTTCCCTTTATGTGGTATTGAGCTCAACAAATTTATTTTGAATAAAGGTCCACTCATGTCAAATAAGCAATTTCTTATGTATTTTAAGACATAACTGACCTATTTCCACTACCAATCTCCCTCCTTCCATTGACTGACAGAGAGACACAGCTGGTTGCACTGGATTGGTTGGTAACTAAGTGCTGCATGGTGCCATCTCTTTTATTTGCTTCAGGCTGCATGCCTGGTTATTTTCTAATGAAAAACCCATTTTATGTCCCCCAGAGGGATTTGGAGAGATTCCAACAAACTATCTTCAGAGTGCTTCAAAGGACACAGCGATCATTTATGTGAGGATCTATAACAAATCATCAACTTTTGGGGTGAAACTTTGGAAAACCAACTAAACTGATTCCAAATTTTCAGAGCCATTTTTTATTACCTGTTTGTTAGAAATTATTTTATCACCAATTAATCGTTTATGTTTCCCATATGTTTCTGCTCCTAGTGGGGGATTAAATTGGCTGCTTTGGTCACTGAAAAATCAATATAATTTTGATGTGGTGGGTAGAGTCTAAGTGTTCAACAAATTCAGCTTAACCTCTTCACTGTAAACCCTGACAGCTATTAAGACTCACCAATAAAGCTAACTTTACTTGATAATCAAGTTTATGTCTGATTACTAGGTTTATAAAGTAATGCTTTAACGCAGGGTAAAGGAAACCATCACTGTTGTTTCAAGAACAGTCACCTTAAAGTAAACAAGTAACACCTAAGGGTTGAGCTGCCAGTTTGCTGGTTCACACTACTATCCAGTAGGTGGCAGTAACCAGGTTAAAGCAACACTTAGGCAAACAGAAAATGATGTAGAGCTGTCTGAGAATGGTCAACAGAAGTGCGGACAACTTGAAATGTCAGTGATTTCAGCTTTTGTGCGGCTCTATGGATGTCCTTGAAATTATAAAGTAAGACATTGGTACTTGGACTAAGTATTTTTCATCATTTCATTTAAATTGTTGACAATTTGAAAATGCCTCTAGGCATTAGACACTTTTGCACCACGAGTGAAGTCGTCCACTCAGTGAGAGGTGTCACACTTTCAGCGTATTTTCAATATTTTTTGCATCAATTTTTTTGACAATCATCTCTTAATCTGCTGAGTTTTCCCAGAATGCTGTTGAGCATTAAACACTTCTGCACCATGAGTGAAGTTACCCACTCAGTTAAGTCAGTGGTGGAACACTATGGCAGGGCTGAATGTGATGAGAGGGCACTACCTGATTCAAAAGTCAAACTTCATCAAGTGGCAAGAATATTTGAAATTATAATATGTGGACGTGCTCTGCCCCACATCCTTTGTGTGTCATTTAGAGACACCTAGTAGTGTGAAAAGTTAACATTATTTTCCTAGTTTTTAAAGGGAATTTTTTGCATGTTTTTTTTTTTTAAATAAGGTTTTTAATTGGGTTTTACAGTTTAGGTCTGTTTGTTTTACCATCATTTAAATATGCAGTCTATGCTCTCTGTCTTTTTTCTTATTTACTGAGTGGAACCAACTAAAATATTGGAATAAATAACTGACCAAAAAAATATCTTACTTGTCTTTGGCTTCATTATTATTTCACTGACGTGCAGGGTTTCTTCAGAAATGATTGTATAAAAGCAGTCTTTGCAGGACACATTGGAAGAAATCACTGAGGTTTACTGAGGTCAATCCAAAAGCAACAAATCTTTATGAGTGGGATTAATACTCATTTCTCAACTTGGGCATTGGCCATGCATCTCTAGGATCACTCTAGTATTGTCTTAGTGATGGAAATTCTTAAAATCTTTCACACCACATATAAAAAATTAAAGTAAAAGGACATTTTTTACAGCGCTGTGCGTGACTGCTCTGGAGTTCATGGCAGCACCAGAGTGAGAAGTCTTGTGCAAATTCAGAGAGCAGACATGGTCTTAGCAATGTTCAGAATGATTGTTTGACTTTGTCTAAGGGAGTTAAGTCGTGTCCTGTCTCAATTATGTAAACTAGCAGCTCCAAAGCCCCATATGCTCTGTGTGCATGATCTGTCCATCATTATGAGTCTGCAGCATGCATGTATGACTACCCACAGCATCTTCCACATGCATGAAAATAGCCATTAAGTGATTGAAATACATACCATTTAAGACATTTTGAAAGCCCTCCCACTTGGTCTGTAGGAGAATTCTCCTACATTCAAGCAACAGTTTATCAATGCAACAAATTGGACAACCATTGATGAGTGAATCAGGGAATAATTCAGTCCAGTTGGAAGGAATGAGAGGGATTTTTGAGCCGACCATGACAAGTCTGCCTGATGAGTCAGAGGAAGAGTGATGATGGAAATGTAAAGAATAACTTTCACCATCTGCCAGAGAAAATGCCTGCATACAAACACCCAACAAAAGATAATGATGACAGTCAGACGATATTTCACGACACGATTGATTACTCCACTGCCAAAGTTAGTGTATAAAAAAACTTGTCTGAACAATCATTCACTATAATGGTTGATATAACATATCTAACAGTAACTAAATATTCCTTCCACTGCTTGTGATAAATTGCACATACATTAATTGCAGAAGACAAAAAAAGACATTCCTAAAGTTCTGTGTAACAAAAATATCATGTAATTAAGCCACTCTGTGTGTGTCACCTGGGAAGTACCTCCATGTCTTAGAGGCATCGGTGCGTCACTGAGCATGATCAGGGACACGGCTCCTTGTTTACACTTTGCTAGTTTTGACAAGATGAGAAGAAAACTCCACTTTCTTTGTTCGGGGAGGGAATGTGTCACTTTAATAAAACAGATTTTTGATGTGTTGTCTGTTGCCGCTGTCTGGCTCCCATTTTTTGTGTGGCATACAGATAATTGCTACTCTGTACAGAGAAGCAACGGACTGGGGAAAAGTCTAGATGATTAAGATGGAACAGAGACACCAGAAGTGCTCTCAAACAAACTCCACAGAAAATAAGCTCAGTTGCAAAAGTCAGATGAAATTTAAACTTTTAAAAATGCTGTATTCATTTGCTGTTTGGGTTCTGCTATTATGAAATTCAGCTTTGCAGATGCTCTTGTCCAAAGTGAGGTGCATCTGAGAGTAAAAGGAGGGTTAAAAAGGAGGAAAAACATCAGAAAGTATAATAAACAGCTTTAAGTCTGATTGGATACAGCACACACAGCTAATGAACTGGGTTATGGAAAAGATTTCTGTTTGCATCATCATCATCAACGAAAAATTCGACAGCTTCTTCATCAAAATCGTCATCATTACTATTCTTCTTATCAACTACAGAACTGTGCAGAACTTTTAGGCATGTTTGGGCCAAAACTGAGGCTGATGTAAGGCACAGATGAGACGAATAAGCAACTTCAGGGCACCATTGGCTGGGAAGGAGGATTGACACAACCCCGGTCATACTCTGGATGTCCTTGTATAGGGTTGCCACAAGCTCCTGGTCATGCTGTGATGTAAAAACCAGCAGCAGCCTCCATGCATATCCCCAAGGGTGAAGAGGCTCGGACAAAAGAGATGCCGTCAAGGTTGACCTTGGCTCCCGCACCATATATAAATACTACCCATATATAAATGAAAATGAACAAAATATTTCCTTAATAAAAATATAATAAACTATTTGTACCATTTAGCCTTAACATTTCAAATAGATGATCCTGTTGTCAATATTAAATTCATTACTCCATAAAACCTTTTGACTAAACATACAGTCTGTCATTAAAAGCATTTTTGTACACTTGTGCGTTGATAAGGGTAAAAATTCCTGTATGGTACACTAAGAGCACATAAAAATGGTGTGATTAATTCGCAATCAATCACAAGTTAACTATTAAAGTTATGAGATTATCCTATCCCTAATCCCTAATTTTAATACATATGTTCTTTTGAATAGCATTTTTTAATATTTGTTTTTTCTTTGTGCTTTTTGGAGGTCCTCTTTCTAATACAGTAAGTTAAAAATGAAAAAGGTTTTTATTTCATAAAGTTGATTGTGTGCTAAAAAAATATACCAAACATGAGCATGGAGAACATCTGCTAAGGGGTTTATATTGTTAAAAGAAGAGTGTTGACAAAACAGCAAAAATAGCCTGTGGACTTCTAAGGGTTAATGGTGTCTTCGACTGAGGATTTGCGTTGTAGAACCTGATTGGTCAAATTTAGTCAACTGACTGTTGGATGTCTTTTATTTTCCACTCACTGATCCCTATTCTCATAACATTAGATTTACTGTGGAATTAAACTATTCATCTTCTAGACTTGGAAGAACAATTTATCCTGTGATCGGGCCTGATCCGTCTCTTTTCTCACTCATTAAGTCTGCATTATGGCGACCTTATAACAATATTACACATGCCAGCTCACGATACAGACACTAATGATCTTCACAATGCTCCCACTTGTTCATTTTTCCCTCTGACGTAGTGAACTACTGGGAGCTAAAGATTTGAAGGTCAACAGAGATGCGGCTGCTTCAATGGCCTTGAAAACAGAGGTCCAGCTTAAATGAATTCAATTAAACACTTAGGAGACACCAGTTATTTCAACATTGCATAAATACGTTTTAATAAATTGATATTTATACCTAGATTGGCATTGAATTGTAATCTATTTGGAGATAACTGGAAAAATTAGACATGTAGGATCCCCATGTAGTTCAATATCTATAAGCAGGCCCACTGCAAGATTTTGAATTCAAAGGACTTTGTGTCGATTACAAGCATTGCAGTAGATATCAAAGCTCGGCATTTAAGGACATTGTTTTAAATGCTGTAATGTACAATACAAATGTGTAACTGCAGCTATTATCAAACAGGAAATGGAGAGCCTGCAGATTATTTCAGAGTGTTCCCATGTCCTGAAATGTCCCTTTAAAGAGTCCAAACGGGGGTAAAGCTGAGGATTAATTTTTGTCCCGGCAGACCCCTGAGCTGTGTGACCTTTCTTTGAGGGGCTCAGTCTCACTGGATGAAAACACACAGACATGCAAGAAGAGATTACAAACAAACTGAATGTCTCTGCCAATGTGTTTTTCAATGCAAGCTGCATTTTAGGGTTTAAGCACAAAAAGGTTTGCCAATGTTTCAAATCAGCTGAAAAGACAGAAATAAAACTCGCATTCTTCACCTCTGCTCCATTAAGTTTTTCACACATCCCCAGTAAAGCTCATGCTTGTGTAGGAGGAACTCATCGTCTGTGTAACAAGTGTGAGACAAACCTCACACTCTTAATCTCACTCCGAGGCCGTCTGTCTAAACACAAACACTGCCAAAAGCATTCCACAAGAAGACGTCAGAGTCCATTTCTTGGAAAAGTTTTCTCACAGCTGCGTGATGTGAATGCATTGCAAAAGAGTCGATTAACACGCCAACATATCTGTTTGTTTCTGGCTAGTCCCCACAAGTATTCGCTCAAACACTCACAGCTGGATTGAAGCTCAATAACAGCACAAAGCAACACCACTTGATTGGACTTTTCTGTAAATTGGCTTTTGGCTGTCAGGATCCATTTAGCGCTTCTGCATTACTGAACAGCATATCTAATGCTCCGTACATACGACCTATCTCATCTTCTAAGCTGCACAACAATAGCTGCTGCTCACTACTTTTTTTATTCCTCCCCTGGACTATGGTTCCATTTTTATTTTTTTCACTTGAGTAGCAAACAGTAAAAACAGATTTATAGTTCTTAAGTATGAAATAATGTCTGGGTTGAGCTCTTACTTTACAAGAAGACATTTTTTATTATACTCTATAAAAACAAAATAATATCAGTACCTGTTTAATAGCATGGTATTGATAATATGAAGAACTCTATTCAAATTTCTGCTTTCAGATGACCGAGAGCAGTGGTTCCCTACCTTTTTTTCTTGGAGCAAGGCCACCTTTAAGGGGAAAATAAAGGGAAGAGCTTTCTGGGGCCCAGCCAAATCATGATCCTCTGTAGAGTTAATCTTTGACAACCACATTTTATTTTAACCTGAACAATCACTACTCTCCTCAAAGTAACAAACACTTACTTTTATTTATGCTGTAATAGAATATAACATTAATATAATATATCCTTTCTTGTAATGTTAAAATGTGGATGGGCACATTGACCTAAACGATTTGGAAAGTAATGTCAGATTTTGTGGTCAAGCCATTATGTGCTCAAACATCAGGATGCCAAAACTAACAAAGAAGGATCTGCAACAATTTTAAGGGCAAAATGATTAAATAATTAAAAAATAGTAAACAATAGGTCAAATGTGGCAGAAATAGGCAAAAAAAAGTGGTGAAAGTAGGTTAAAAAGGGCAAAAAGAAACAAAACTAGGGAGGGAAAAAAGTGGTGAAAGGGGGTAAAAAGTTGCTAAAAGCTGTTTCAACATGGCTGAAATGGGGCAAAGAGTTGTGCAACAGAGTAAAAAATGTGGTTAAAGATGACAAATAGTGGAAAAATGGGATCAAAGTTGCAAAAATCAGTTAAAAGGCAAGAAGGAGTTAAAGGGGGTTAACAGCCAGACAGAGGCATAATGGGCAGGAAAAAGTGGTAAAAAGGATTTAACAAGTGAAAAATTTGATCAAGAAGTGCACTAAAAGTGGCAAAAATGGGTTTATAAAGGCAATAATGAGTAAAGACTTGGCAAACCAGGCTCAAATGTGACAAAATAGAATGATGAATTGAAGGGATATTTTAGGATTTTTGAAGTTGGGTGGATTTCGCAGTGATTTCAACTGCAAACCCATGCTCGGGATCTCTCCTGCTCAAAACTTTTAAATGATGTTTCTCTGCTCTCTCTTTCAGCCAGCTGACTCTCCTTCTCTATAGGTTCTTCTTCGGTGTACTCTGGTTCATACAAATATGTCCTCATGTCCACAGTAAATGGCACATCATCATCAGTCGAGTCAAAATTGCTCATGTGGTCTTTGTTTTAGCTTGGTGCAGTGTTGTTATTCCTGTAGAAGCCCGCAGACCCACACAGCTCATCAGAGGATCAGTGCGCGGCAGAAGGAGACAAAATGCCGAAAGCTGCATAGAAACTTAATGCCTGACACAGAGGTTTTGTTTTTTTTGACAAATTAATCACTTTATACGTTTTCGACACAGCGTACAGGCGAGCCAACATATTTTCTTGGCCCATTTTTACGTAAAACTTGTTAAACTATGCAGATAAAACGATACCATCTACAGTCACACCAGATCTCTCTGAGCTCATAATAACCACTGGAGCAACTTTCCCAGAAATCACTGGAGGCTAATACCCCTACTATAGCCAAGTACCACTTCAAAAATCCAGAAATATCCCTTTAAAGAGGCAATAAAGGGGTGAAAATGAGCAAAAAACGTGTCAAATATGGCAGAAATTGGCTGAAAAAGTGGCAGAAATGGTTCATGTAGTGGCAAAATGGGCAGGAGGCCTAGAAGTTCTACCAAGATCTCAGAGTTTCCACCATGGGTCATGAAGCAAAGTTGGTCATCCAAGCAGATGAGCTGAGTTTAGATTAAACCTGTGGCTCCTTTCCGGCACGTCCCCCTCTCTTTCCCTCGCTACCCAATTTCCTACTTTATCTACTCTCCTGTCCTTTCCAAATAAAGAAATAAAGCATAAAAATAAATATTTTAAATAAGTAAAGGACATTGTGTGCTGATTGTTCCATTTCCATGCAAGCATATTGCAAACTACAGGGGATTAAAGCTCAGCTCCTCTTAATAAGACATGAGCTCCCCTGAAAGAACATTTTGTGAGATTTTGGGGCGGCCTTTAAAATATTGACAGTTTACCTTTTTCTTTCTTTTTTTTTTTTTTTTACAGCTGTTACTGAGGACTGGACTGCTTGTAGACAGTCTGGCTGCTTTTGTCGGTGTTTAAGATGCTTGTGTGTTGCACACTCTATAAACATTTATTGGAAAATGGAAGAACTGTTTAGATTGATATTAAATGCTCTGCTCAAAAGATGTTCTCTGTGTTAGCCAAGCGGGAGGCTTCTACTTGCCACGGAGCGTGAGGCTAGAAACCCCAACTGGATCTGAGGATATGAGGATGCAACAAATTATTTTATAAAGGAGGAGGCTGGGGTGGAGGGGGTCAAGCTTTGCCAGCAGCAGCAAGTGTCAAGCATCTGACAGTCAAGATTAAAAATGCTGCACATTAATGAAACAAACAACAGAAAATCCAGAAGGTAGAAAAAAGACATGCAACCACCTATGACAATCTGCGGAAATGGACACATGCTAGGCTAAAGAAATAGTTGACATCATAGAAATACATCTATTGCCTTTCTTTCTTAGACTATGATATAAAGATTGATACCATTCTCATCTCTATCCTTGAATATAGTTGCAGCCAGCAGGCAGTTAGCTTAGCATAGCATAAAGGTTGCAAACAGGAAGACGTCTAAAGGCACAGCTAGCTGTCTAACAGTTTTTCCATGCCTCCAGTCCTCATGGCCAGTTTAAATGTCAAACTATTCCTTTAGGTGCTTTATATGCGGTCTGAATAGGTTAAAACATGCAATGCATTAGAATGTAAAAATATGTTAAACAATACATTTCACAGCTCTTATCCATATGCTGCCCAGAGATAGAAAGCCTGAGAATAAAACCTAGAAAGAATAAGAGGTCCAGGGTGAATGCGTCTGCCATAAATTGTTTAACAAAAGCTAGCCGGCAATCTCCTGCAGCTCCCCTGTATTATGAAAATGATATGTTGCTTGTGTATAAAGAGCAGCTGTGCAAGCATTCCTGCCATATTAACAGGAAAGCAGCATCTTGCAGACTCTGCACAGCCAGCTGCAATTAGAAATAAAAGATTCTGGATGTTGATTATACTGAGGATATGGAGATCAGTTCTACTCGGCTCTGTGAGTCATCCAGCCTTCAGCCTTGTGACAGGCAGAAACCCAGCAGCTAGCTTGTTTGTTCCTGTCATGTCTGTTACTGAGATCATCAAGCCTGATACTCAGTTTGACTGTTCGCCTGTGTGTATGTCTGTCAATGATCAGGTCTGACTTAAAGACGCAGTATTTATATGTCAGAGGAGTCTAAAACACCACTAAACAACTCTGTATTTAAAATGTGTGGAAGTTGAGTGACACTGAGAAGAAAAACAAGAAGACATTTTTTTCTTCAAACTCCACTGCAGATAGGAAGAACACGAGCTGTGTTTCTGCCAAGCTATCGATATCATTTAAAGTAAAGCCCTGGCAGGTTGTTCATCTTCATAATCTCAGAGACTTCAGAGAAAGTCCTTCTTGGAGGGCAGAAGAAATATTGGCTTGGATTCTTGTGAACTGGGGGGTTGCGGGGAGCTCCAGTTACACTGGGACACCATCCATGCAATTAAAAAGAGATGAGCAAATAAAATCAATGAGGATCGCTTACACTGTGGTGTCAACGGACTCAACAGAGGACAACACAGGACTATATCTTAATTTGGAGAAATAATGTCTTCACAGGCACGGCCAAGTAGATGCAGCGAGAGGATAAAATGGTGTTTGTACATCAGATCTCATCAAAAAGACCTTACTTCAGACTTTATTACTTCACCATAAGCCAATTAAAGTACAACTGACTGCCAGATAACCACCTCTTTTAATTAGCAGGCTTGTAGGCAACTTTGTACTTTTTCATCTACACATAAACTCTTACAATGCTATATTTAGTTTACCACACAAAATTCAGACAAATGTTTAAATCAGTGTTTCTTAACTGATGCAACCACTGGAGCAACCACAGTATCTCTGATGACAAATCAAGACCTAAATATCTGAAAATTTACCACCATTTATATCTAAGACTCTTTCAGTTTGGACCTTTGAAAGAACAAAACCTGATCAAACAAAGAGACAGGACTAATAAAGCACTTTTTCCAACAGAAAGTATACATTTCTGACAGTTTTCCAGAAAAAAAATCCGTCATTATCAAGGTAAAACTAAGTGATATAAAATGTATGATGAAGACCTCAAAGGAATACTTTGTGGACATTTCCTCACCTTTTTTTTTTCCAGGCACACATTCCTATCTGCAACTCACATTTGGGTCCCGACCCATCAGTTGAGAACCACTGGGTTCATCAACATGACCCTGATTATAGATGGACGTGGACAAAATAAGGCTTTTTAATTCAAGTCCATAACCTTGTATAGCAGATTGATTTGCAAGATCCCATGTCCACCATCTGGCAAATCCATCTTTAAAAAGTTCCAATCCACTATGTTAGTGCTGAACTGAACACTGTTCACACCAATCAGACTCATTTGAGGAGAACGAGGCAGTAGCTATGGATAGCCGATAGCTGCAAGTGCCATGATTACCTTGCATATAGCCCTGGTATAGCCTCAATTTGGCCAGAACTTGACCTCGCTTCTGTATAGAATAAAGAATAAAGACAACACTAAAGGCTTTCATGATGGGAAAATTGTTTTCACTCTCCTGTGGACCTGCCCTGTCTAAATCTGTGAGTTAGTGGGGGGCCCTTTTTCCCCAGTTGTGGGAGTGAGTATATACAATGGCTGCCAGTGGGAGTGGTTAGCTCAGACTTAGCCATAGCAGCAGTTTTGTAGGACTTAGACAAAATTTCTTAATAAACAAGGGCAGAGAGCAATACTGAAAGCTCTTCATGACGGAAAAGACGTTTTGCTCCTGGTCTGCCATTGACAATCTACAGCAGCGGTAACCTGTCAACTCAAGAGAAGCGCACACATACAACCTTTTTTTTTGTCTTGTCAGTTTGATTTGCCCGTCATGAGTGTGACAGACAGAACATTCCTCCAGTCACCTTCCAGGTTGGATAAGTCCTGCCATTCCCAAATGCTTTCTATGAGAGCTCTCCCAGATGAATGTGAAATATATCCATGCAATGTATATTTGGAACAGTCGATCTGCCATGTCAGGTCAGGTGAAAAAAATACAAAATGGCATTTAATTAAGTGTGTTAGCTGTATGTTTGCTCAGACTGCTGGAATGCCAACTTCTCCAAATCCCAGACCACCACAGTCTTAAAATGAACTCCTCTCACATCTCGGGTGAGCCTTCACACAAAGGATGAAATAATACAAAGTGGATATTATTGATACAACATACTGAATTTTTGCGCTTAAATGTCTACATTTGTTTTAGAAAGACATATACAGTATTTAGCAGGCTTTTCAAAGCCTGAGAATTTTATTTTCATTGTTTTAGAGGTTCAAATGTATGTAACAATGTGGCCCCACTAGACATTTCCAAGCAGAGCAGAATTACACTGCTTAGCTCATTCACCCCTGCTTCATACTTTTCTAATGGTCTTAAACAGTATTTTCTAAGCTGAGAACTAAGGATGTTTCCAGGTGTCTATTTCCCTTTTTGGCTTAATGCCTATTTAAATTGCCTTTAACTGACTAAAGAGGATAAAAATCTTAGAGAACAATCAGTGGGATATAATGCTGAGTATAACCATCAACAGCCTATATACCTCTTTATTTCCATTTTATAGTGAAAAAAACTGTCATACTTTCCTCTTCCAATGACATGCTAACTGCTAAGCTTCTTATTTCACATCCAGTGAAGTGCCGGGGAAAACTCTGACAGGAAGGTAGTGGGTATTAACTGAAGCTACAGTGGTAACTAGTGGCAGGAGGCTTCATTACAGTTTAAAAAGAGCAGAAGACTGGGATTTCAGGCCTATGCATATAAAAATGGCGGTAATTAGCTTAACCAACTTGTACATCTTGCACCGGCCAAATTTGATACAAGTATTTAACCATTTTGGCCCTTGGTTCCAGATCAGGACCCCCTTAGGGGTTTTTTTTGGGGGGGGGGGTTTGAAGCTCTGTCTACTGTGAGGCTGTTAAAATAAGATCTGCACATACCAACTAACATACCATGGTAAAATACTTATAGATGAATACTTCAGCAGAGGTCTTTGGGTAAGAACATTTGTGTTCAGGGGCATTTTGTTTTGGTTTTAAAGAAAGAATTAAGATTGGTGTTAACCAGCAGGGGAGGGGCGCAAAGGAAAATAGGTTGGTAACTACCTGTTTAGCTGGCAAACTGACGCAACCCTGCAGTAAAAAAACAGAATTTTGGCTTCATGGATAAATTTCACAAGGGAGAAAAGCTGTTAAAAGTAAACTTCCAGGTTAATGCAGTGAGAAATCCCATAGAGCTCTGTGTGTAGCTTGCATGTGTGATGCAGGAAGGACTTTTAACAGCTTTTCTCCCTTATTATGTGAAAATCATCCAAGACATGAAACCAGTGGTTTGACACAGTAAATACACCTCACTGAGAACAAATTTTCATTGAATAGATTCAATTCAAGTAAGCCACAGAAGTGTAGAGAGCTGAGCAGTGTGACATTTCTCCTTACCTTTTGTTACTGTTTTGATTGAGAGCCCACTGGTGGTTGAATTTACATGCTGTGTGTTTAAGAGTTAACAAGGCTATTTACACTTAGAATTTAACAATCAACTAATTATTTTCAACTACTTAAGGATCTGCTGATGATTGCAGTTAATAGAGTCAGCAGTGACTTAATCACACTGATAAAGCATCTCTAGCATATAGGTCACTGCATAAAGGAAATTCCTCACCTTTTCAGATGTATGTGTTTGGTTTAAGACAGAGAACCGTTTAAACTATAAAAAACTGAGCAAAAATAGTTATGTCACACTCCATGGCTGTCAAAAAAGGCATTGACTGTGTTTTAGCCTGAAATACAAGAGGACTGTGTGAATAGCAGCATGAGTCCGTCTGTCTGCCTCTCTCTTTGTCTACCTCTCTTACTGTCGCTCTCTCTCTCTCACTGGGACTCTCTGTGAGGGTATTTTAACAAGGTGCTGACAAGAAAAATGATAATGATGTGTCTGTCATGATGCGGAGCTCTGTAAATTTGTCATTGTGGCAGGTGACGGATGGTCTGGTATCCTCCATTGGCCAAACCGTGAATTCTTCCCCTGAACATTCAAACACAAACACTGAAATGCACACACTCGCAGACCCACACCCGCTGTCAGACACACATCAACATTTACACACAAACACAGTTAAAAGTCAGGAAGCCTAAAATCACTCAGCACAGGTAGGAGCAGGTAAATCACATCCTTCGTCAGATTCCTGCTCATTGTTCACTGACAGTCTGTCTCCCTTCGCTGCATAAAAGCTATGAAGTCGTTACGGTAACCTTTACAAACTGTCATCTACTGTACTGTGACTATAACTGGAAAATGTATGACACCATGCTGTAATCTTTCCTCTTCCTCTGCAGAGTGATACGTAGACTGTGAAAGCACTCACCAAGGTCATTATTGCTTTAAAGTCACACAGATTTCAGGAATAAACACAGCAGTGGTGCTTTTATAACCTGCTGTATGGAATCTGCTTGTGCATATATATGCAAAATACATTCATATGGGGATTTACCATGGCCAGAAACTGAATATCAATCTCAATCTTTCAAAATTCTTTAAATTTGTTCTCTTATGTCTCAGTAATCACACTGACTCTGCTTGTTGTTGCTTTATATCAGTGGTGCTGAGAAGCATGGAGAGGACTTTATTAAAAAGTGAGCCTCACATGACTGACATGCTTAAACTTGCAGATTTAATATAAGACTGAGGATCTATAATGGCCATAAATGCTCATATAGAAAAGCAGTGAAATGTAATCAGGCCATTATTGCAAGTGCATGTCATTCAACACCAAGCAGTTCTCTGAAGATGCAGGGAAGAGCAGAGTGATGAATAAAATAAATTATTAAATTAATTAACCACTAAAAACAGATAAATATAGAAAAAGGAAAATATAAAAATGTGAAGTGTTAGCGTCAAAGTATACCATAGCATCTAATGATCTACTGTCAGGGTCATTTTTTCATAGCACATTGTCCTCAAATTTTATCGACTGTAAATGCAAAGCTACAAAGCCTCTGTGTGATAAATATGAATATAAACAAAAAAGATTATTTTAACTATGGCTGTTGGCATTGATGCATTTGTAACAATGTAATTAAGGTCTTTTTTTAGTGCACTCATTTTTCTGCTTGCATTAATCGCATGTTTACTGTTCTTTCAGCTTTATTTGGTTAAGTGGTAGGTGTTTTTTGTTGCCTGTTTCTAGCAACATTTTTGCTCCTTTGAACCCATTTAGGCACTTTTCACCCATTTTTGCCTCTTTTCCAAACTTTATTTTCTGGCGTCCTAGCATTTGCGCTCATTTTGTCATAGCTGAAATCTGACATTACTCTCCTAATCATTTACTCAGTGTTCCACATTGTTAACATTACCAAAAGAAAAGGCGGGTCTGTTTGAAGAAAAGGGGTTTACATTTTAAAAAAGCCAATAATGCACCACAGCTTAAATAAATGAATACAAATCTTTTTTGTCCCTTGGATAAGAGTGGTTATTATTCAGGTTATGCAGACCCCCATGGGCCCCAAATTTGTCTGGGCCCCAGAAATGGGCGGCCTTGACTACAGTTGCAATTTCAGCAAAAACAAGAGCCACAAATTTACATGAATTTATCATGAAATAAATGTGTTTGCAGTGTTATAAATAATGATGACAAATGTATCCCTGTACCAGCCATGTGACTTTGATGTGCTATAGCTAATCTGTGCATGCATGAGAAAGACAGCGTGATAGAATGAGTCGTGCTCCATTTAAGGTTTAGCCTGTGCTAAAAATTCTTATCTGCAGACATGTCATGAGAGGAAGTTGATGTCACCTTGTGTTTTTTTGGATGAGGGAAGAACAAAACAACATCCTATAAATGTTTAAGAGGAAGCAGGAAAACAACAGAGTTCACACGCTGCTGTTTTTGTGCTCCAAGTTGTCGTTATTAAAACTAGGATTTAAAGATTTCACTTTCTGTCCCAGCTGGTATTTTTGGTACAATTCTGTGCTCATTCAGCCAGAAGCCTGTTATTATTAAGACTTGTAATTCTACTGTGTCTGGAAGAGTTTAAAGGCTTAATAATATTGATAGCATTATGTTTGTACAAGTCTGTGTCAACCCAGCAACATCAATTGAAGGCTTCTTTGTCAGAAAAACTGTTAAAGAATAAACTCAGCCTTTTAAATGCTAATGCATTATCCTTTGAATATTTACCGGGCTGCTGCTGTTTTACTGTATAATGTTAGAACAGAGCACAGACCCTCACCCTGGATGAACTTGAGCTTGTTCCAGTACCTTCTTCCCTCATTCAACACATTATGTAATAGCCAATCATTATCTAGTGATTCAACTTAAAGGGAAGAAAATCACACAAGGCAGCTTGTTATATTTAGTCCGTCTCCACAGACTTTGTTTGGCACATTTCCTGCTTTCTCTCTACAACAGAGCTTATTTTTCTGTATAGAAATCATATGCATAAGATGCCCAGTACAAATGAGTATAGAATACACACTCACATTATAGCCATAAAAGCACATACTTCTGTGTCTACCATTCAAAAATAAAATTTGGAGGCAAATGTGTAAGTAAGAATTTACAGTGCCAAGAAAACCTGCTTTATACTATCCCATGTTATGTTACAGACGAGCAGAAAGGTTTGTCTGAGTTTATCTTCTCATGCCACTGTATTTGAAAAGACTGGAAAGTGCCTCTCAGTTTTGCTGGGCTTGATTCAAAAATGCAAAGAGTAATAGTTTCACATTATGTTGGTAAAATAAACCGACAGTTTAATTTAATGTAAACTGCCACCATCCTCAATCTATTAATGTGATCTTGTTACTGTGGGGTTAGTATTCAGCATTTGGAGTCCTAGCAAATATCGCTGAGGGGAATAAGGAAGTGGGACATGTCATGGCTCAGACCACTTTAGTTCACTACCTTTTAATTGAGTCATTTAATCATGGATTTGGATTATGTATAATAAAACCTTTCCACATTTAAGAATTCTTAAACGTATAAAAGGTCACTTTGACCAGGTGCAAATGTTCACACACCGGGACAACAGCTCACTGGTGCCTTGTGTGTTGTGCACTGCTAAAATTACAAAAAAAAAAAAAAAAAAGTCCAAAAAAACAGACTATTAATCACGCACTGTAAGACCAAACAGTAAAAAGTGAATTAAAAAAATTAGTTGTGTTAACTTAAAAATCCAAAATAGCTATTTTAACTCTATTTTTCTGAGTTGGTAAAAACATTTTTAGTTTTACTTTAACAATATACAATAATTCCATGTATTATTGCACCATGTGTGAAGTTACTGACTCAGCTAAAGAGGTCCCGTCTACGGGGAGCAACCACAATAAATAGTATGATAGAAGAAGACTTCCTGGTTCAGTTTGCAAATTTCAGTTATTATCACTAGTCACTTTGGTTGGCTTACCTTGAGTTGCATAGATGTTAAAGATTTGAGATTACTATATAAAGATTATTATATGCAATTAGATTATTTTCCCAAATAATCCAGCCTTAGTTTGTACTTGAAAATGTAAAAGAAAAAAACAACTTAGTAACAATAATTTGAGTAAATGGATTTTTGTGAAAACTGTTCAAACATTAAGTCAATCTTTAAAAGAAATTTTTCAATCTCTCTTATTTTTTTGGGTTAATTAAATATCTGTAAGGATCATGAAAAGAAAGAAAGAAAAAATACAATATTAATCAAGCTTCTTGGGGCCGGATGGGAAGCTGTGGGTGGCCTGATGTGGCCCTCGGGCCTCCAGTTGATGATCAGTGCACTACAGTATTTCATCACCTAGAAGAAAGGTTTAGGAATCAGACATATGTCATTTGAATATCAGGTAAAATTAGATCTTGTTTTTAGCGACTAAGTGTATTAAACTAAACCCATGACAAGTATTACACAAATCTACTTGTCTTTTTTGTTTCATCGTGTGCCTCCTTTTCAGAAACCATCTGAAAAAAGTGATGCTGCCAAGTCTTTTCATTTTGATTCAGCTCTTATGTTCAAATGAGGTAAACTCAGGACTGTATGAGTATTACGAGAAAAAAAAGGGTTTTCCCTTGATATGAAGTTGAGCAGACTTTTTTTCATCTGATTTAATTACTGACAGGAAACAATAAGTTTCATTTATTACATGAATTCCCCCTATCCAAAAGAGGGATTATATATCATTTTCAGAACTCATCTCCTGTTTCCCTTTGGCTGTGGAAGTTTAAAACTTAATAAAAAACCTTGAGTCTCCTCTCTCAGGTTTTACCAATCAATGGTATTGATAGTGACATTTTAGCTTGAACAAAGTCCTCAGATAAATGTCAGAGGGTTCTTAAAAGTTGAGGCCTGTGCCTCTGAACTAACCTTCTCTAATAAGTGATGATTTGAAGGGACGGCAAAGACAGACTGTGTGCTGGTGCGATCCATAAATTTCTATAATGCAAAGATGTGCTCCAGTGGTGAGAAGTGACCTGTGATACATTTAGAAGTTGTCTCTGAAAGGCAAATCAATACTTCCTGTGAGCTGCATCGTAAGCAAATCGAAGTTCTTTAGCAAGAGATAATGAATACAAAATGTCAGAAGGCATAGAAAAATGAGTCTTTCATAGTGAAAATAAACATCCCTTGGGTTCCACATTTCTAATTATAAAACCTTCAACAATGCTGCAAAAACAGACAAAAAACAATGTCTGCACAAAAAGTGTTCCAAAATTAAAAACGCACTTTTTCAACACCTCAAGGGCGTCTTCGTCTAACCAGATACATCGTTCTGTTGCTACAACAGCTTTTCCCATTACTGTCAAGAACAGCGTCCCTTTGCGGCAATAGATTTGCCTCTTCACAACCGAACAAGACACTAACTTTTTAACACATGTCATAAAGCTGCGAGACATCTCATTCAGTGCATAGGGGCCTGTGTTGATCTGAGACTTCAGATGTGCCATCGGAGAGAACAAGCGGTACGTCATCTGACGGTTTCTCTGACGACGGGCTTGTCACATAACAGCCAAAAGCTTCCAAGTGCAGCTCACTTGACACACAGTCTTCAGGGATGTCTCTTAAAAAAATAAAAAAAAAATGTCGCCCCGCTTGAAAAAAAAATCGGTAAGTGTGGGTGGGAGGATGAGATTGGGGTACGTAACGAATACAGCATTGGCCCACAAAAGATCCAGAGGGAGCACTCTATGTGCCTCCTTGGTATCCATTTAACAGGAGGGCTTACAGCAGCCAGCTACTTACAGCCTAACTGAAGTGCTATATTACTCAGTGAGCTCAGCTGGAAACACTATAGAAAATGTGTTTGCCTAGGATCTGTTCTCCTTTATCAATCCCAAACAGCAGGGACCAGAGCTTTAAGCACCATGCCAGGGTTCCAGCAATAGCAAACAACATTTTAGACCGAGAGAAAAAGGAGGAATGGTTGCACAAATAAGATTTCAGTTTTGTCTCGGCAAATCCTTTAAAACTGAATCTAACACAGCACATCATGCTGGATTCCCACTGAGAATATTCAAAGACACCTCGCCGGTAAGTAACATGCATGCTTGGAGAGGAAAGTTCAAGTGTGCACAAAGACAGACAGACAGACAGATGGAGACAAACCTTGAAAGATAAGAAACACAAAACAGGTGCAAGGGCACTCCATTTGAATCAGAATCAGAATCAGAGTTTTTCTC
Source organism: Cheilinus undulatus (assembly GCF_018320785.1). Classification (NCBI taxonomy): domain Eukaryota; kingdom Metazoa; phylum Chordata; class Actinopteri; order Labriformes; family Labridae; genus Cheilinus; species Cheilinus undulatus. The sequence goes on along the minus strand of NC_054865.1, from coordinate 40,876,553 downwards.
ACCGATGAAGACGTTCCATTCAGCATCGAGGTCTGCCTGGTTGGCGAGACAGCCTCTCATGACGTTGTGACAGTAGTTGTGGCAGGGTTTGAGGCCAGGCATGCCGCGGCAGTACGGACAGTACAGCATTTTTGTCAAGGCTTTGACACAGGCTGGGACTACATTCACCTGAAACACAAGGAGATGAGGGCGGTTATTTTTGTACAAACCAAGGCAAGAACAAAAGGAAATCAAGGAGGGCTCTTTATCCGTCAGGTGAGTTCTTGTAAAAGAGCTGTGAAAAAATATCTGAAAATAAGCGGATGAACAAAAAAATAAAACAGAGTAGACCAATTATGAAAACTTTAGTCTTTTAAAGACTTATTTTCTCTTAGGTACAAAATGTTCTGAAACTTTCACTATTTCCTCTGTCTCAAAATTCTAGCTTTGTTTTATTTTGTTACATCTTTATCCTTGTAATTCCTTCAAATTATATGGTATCAAAAAGTATTTAATAAGTTTTTTCCCATTTTTCTTTTCATTTATTTCTCCATAAAGTCTTTTGTCATAACCTTCTTATGCAACTATCTTTTGTTGGTGATGGGTTGAGATGACGTTTTTAGATTTGTATGATAGAGAAAAAAACTACAAATTTGCCATTAATCAGACTCTCTACCTGCATAGAGGCCATTCTCTTACAGTGTCTCCTAAAATTTTACAGTCTATTGATGTTTAGACTCTTCCAAAAAAAAGTCTGTTGTTTAGAAAAAAAAACTGTTTTTTGTTACACTTGAAACTAATAAAGTTAGGATTAATGTCTACAATAAAACACAAATGTTCTTTTTTCAAACAAACAAAAAACCCACAAATTAGAATCAATAATTCAAAAAATATAAAGTTGGACATTATTTGACGGCTACATAGCAGTGCAGGGCTTAGCGCCTTAGAGCAAAAACGTTCCTGGTTTGAATCCTGGAAAAGCCTTTTGGTATGGAGTTTGCATGTTTTTCCCGTGCATGCGTGGGTTCTCCCTGGTTCTACAGCTTCCTCCCACAGACTAAAAACATACTCATTAGGTAAACTGTTGACTCTTCATTGCTGGTAGGTGTGAGTGTGCCTGGTAGTTTGTCTCTATACAGCACCATTAGGTTTTTACCCTTATATTAATTTTATAAATCAAACATAACCAGTATAATTAAGCTTTACTGCCAATACAAAAAAAAGAAAAAACTCTCAAATGTCAAAGCAAAAACATATTTCAACAAAGTCATGTCAACTGAATAAAAATATATGATGTTAAATTACTGGCTGCATAGATATTTACTTTCTTTAAATTGACTGACCTAATTCAACAGACGTCCAGCCGATTGGTGCTAGTAGTCTCACAATTGAAGTGAAATGAGGATTACCTGAGTACAGTGAATGTGTCTCAAGTGATTGTAGTATAAAGACACCTGGGTCAAGAAGGTCCAGTCACTGGTTAATCAGTATTCCTGGCTACCATTACACCATAAAGACAAAAGAACACTCCAAGCAGCTCAGGGAAAAGGTTATTGAAAAGTATAAGTCAGGGGATGGAAACAAAACATTTCTAAGGCCGGAGTTTAGTTAAATCCATCATCAAGAAATGGAAGGACTATGGAACATGTGTAAATCTGCCTAGATCAGGCTGTCCTCACAAACTGAGTGACCATGCAAGACGGAGACTACGAGAGAGGCCACCAAGACACCTATGACTACTCTGAAGGAGTTACAAGCTTCAGCAGCTGAGATGGGAGAGTCTGCGTACAACAGCTGTTGCCCAGGGTTCTTCACCAGTCAAAATTTTATGAGACAGTGGCAAAGAGAACACCACTATAACTCATATCAAATCTATAGTTCACCAAAAGGCATGTGGGAGACTCCATGGTCAAGTGGAAGAAAGCTCCTTGAGCTGAAGAGATCAAAATGGGGCTTTTTAGCCATCAGACAAACACTGCACATCACCACAAGCACACCATCCCCACCATGAAGCACAGTGGTGGCAGCATCATGCTGTGAGGATGCCTCTTGGCAGCAGGCCCTGGATGGGTTGTAAAGGAAGAGGGTAAAATGACTGCAGCAAAATAAAAGAAAAACTTGGAGGACAAACTTTGTCAGTCTGCAAGAGAATTATGACTTAGGACAGGATTTATTTCCTAGCAAGACAATGACCTGAAACACACAGTGAAAGATTTACAGAGATGGTTTAAAGACACTAAGGTGAATGTTCTGGAGTGGCTGAATCAAACCCCAGACCTCAATCCAAGAGAGATTTTTTTATGGCTGGACTTAAAAAGTGCAAGTTTGATTGAGACCAATCCACACAGACTGACCTGAAGAGGGCGAATATTTATGCAGTTACTTATTTGACATCACATGCATTTATTTAAATGACTTTACTTTGAAGAAATCTTTTTTCTCTTTGACATTCAAGATGTTTGTAGTCAAAAAAGCCAATTAACACTGACTATGATTGATTTATAAAATCACTATAAGGGTAAAACATTGAAGGGGTGAATTCTTTTATAGGCACTGTATGTCAGCTCTGTGACTGACTAGCGACCAGTCCAGGGTACAACCTGCCTCTCACCCAATGACAGCTGGGAAAGGCTCCATCACCCCGCGACCCCAAACGGAATAGCGATGTAGAAAATAGATGGATTATTTAATTGATTAAAGGAATTATTTCCCCCCAACATATTTCTGATCATAAACATTAAACAGTCCATAATTTTCAATTTCAAGTCAGAGCAGCTGTGATCAGCCCCTGAACACAACAGGAAAATCTGGCAGGATAATCTTTACAACCGTCACATAATCTGGCCTGTGCTGACTTTGGTTGGAAGGGGGGAATCTGACCCAACATCTGGATGATTATCTTGTAGTGTGTGCCTCACTTCACTCTGTTGTAGGCCTGGGCAATGAATTCTATTGATAAATCCTATTTGTGAACAAATGAAAAAGTTCTTCCATTACTTTGCCTGGTTGATTACAGAGTGGGCTGATGGGAAACACTACAGTAAAATTTTAAAAATTTGGGCTCGTTTTTTCTTACTCTCCTCACATTTTTCTCATTTGTATTTTTTAATGCAGGAAAGAAAGTTGATTTGGGTTGTAGATTGGGTGTGGTGTGAATTAATCTGATTTTACTTTAAGGCCATATCACCCCACCATTTACTCTAGCCTTCATAAAACAAACTTAACTAGCTTTCATTACTCACACTAAACTGAACATTTCTTTAATCCGGCTAAGCTAGCTGTTATAACTCACATTAAACGGAACATTTTTCACTGATGGTGAGGGATAGACAAGGTAACAGATCTGCATAAATCAGCTCAGCACCTCATTAGTTTTTTTCTGCTTCATCACTGCAAGTCTGTTGACATTTTCTTTTCCAATCAGCGATATGTAAACATCATCAAACCCTAAACCATGTTCCAATGTGTTTATCTCATGTAGTCTTTATTTTTCTTAGATTTCTTCGACACAGTGTGCACGTTATGTGTGCTTTAACCACTATCTTCCAGTCTTATCCTCTTCTTTATGTTACCTCCATCAAACGGACCAACATCAAACTATCCAGACTTCTTCCAGCAGGTTGACACGATCACAGTGAGTCAGATTCTGTGATTAAAGCCCCATTCCTACCAACCATCTGCTTTTCTTGGTAATGGTTTGCTTTTCTTAACAACAGTGCTCAATGTGCATTTGTTTTACATACAGTGCTGTGAAAAAGTATTTGCTCCCTCCTCGATTTCCCCTTGTTCAATCATCAGTTAATTGTGACTAGCCACATTTTTCATAAAGCTGAGTTTAATTCCACTTGCCATCCCCGATTACCGCCAGACCTGTTGAATCAAGAAATCCCTAAAGCCGGGTGTACACTGTGCGATTTTCCTGCGATTCAGCCACGAATTAAGAGTTGCAGGACTCAGTCTGAAGTCGGGCCAACTTTCATTTGGTTTGGCCGTTGTTTGTCGTGCTGTGTACAATGGGGTACGATGGCCGACCACAGCCTGACTACGACCCCACGACCTGCTCCCGACTGGTCGGGAGGATTTCTGGCATGTTTGATATTTTGGTCAGACACTTCACAGTGAGCATAAACATGAGCAGAATAAACAACTGTGGGGGATTGTTTTTCTTTGTAAACTGTCAGACAACGTCCTAAATTACTATGACAACGCCTGGAATCCCTTTCTGATGCACCGCCGCTATGATAAAGGAAAGAAACGAGCAGGAAATATTCCTATCAGTGGACCTGCAGCTGACATAGAGGTGATGCTGTTTGTGTGTGTGACACAGAGAGAGAGAGTGGGAGAGGGAGAGAGGGAGTGTGAGTCGTGCACAACCGGTGGATCGTAGACATTCTACCACGACTGTCGTATGGTCGGCTTGAAATCACACAGTGTATACCCAGCTTTAAATAGAACCTGTCTGAAGTTAAGTCGGCTAAAAGATCTCAAAAAGCAACACATCATGCTGGAAAACATCTGTTTCCCATACCCACAATTTCTCTGATTGTCACAGTTTTTCCCACGACAGGAGCTAGAGGCCATGTGAGGACAACCACATGAGATCTAACCCATTATAGCAAAATATAATATACCTACAAGAACAGGTGAGAAACAAAGTTATTGGCATCCATCAGTCTGGAAAGAATTACAAAGGCATTTCTAAGGCGTTGGGATTCAAGTGAACCACAGTGCGAGCCATTATCCACAAATGGAGAAAATTTGGTACGGTGGTGAACCTCCCCAGTAGTGATTGGCTCCAAGAGTGCATCCACAACTAGTCTTGGACGTCACAAAAGAACCCAGATCAACATATAAAGACCTGTAGGCTTCACTTGACTCAGTTAAGGTCAGCGTTCATGATGCAACAATAAGTTGCAAGACATTGGGCAAAAATGGTATCCATGGGAGAGTTCCAAGGCCTAAAACCACTGCTGACCAAAATGAACAGAAAGACTCCTCTCACATTCAACAAAAACATCTTGATGATCCCCAAGACTTTTAGAAAATTTTGTCTAAAGAGACAAAAGTTTTTTGGAAGGTGTGCATCCTGTTACATCTGGTGTAAGAAAAGGCAAATTTATTAGTACTGCACATTTCAGCATCAAGGTAAAACTAACCATCATTGCAAAGCAGATGGATCCATCCGTTCCCTTGTTATTCATTGGCGAATCCATCTTGCAAAGCTACCGTCTGAACCGTTTGGGCCTGGTTAGAAAGTGACAGGACCAATCGGTGATGAGGGAGTACATTCAGGTGCGGCAGAGTCATGACGTAAGCAAGCAGCAACAAGAGGCTGGTGCAATTATGGCGCAAGAGCTTAGCGTGGATGCTGTTAAAGCGCCAGTTTTATCAGAACGTGACGACATTTTTTCATTAAAAGACAAACAAAGAACAGCAGTGAGTCGTTTTCTTCTCAAAAACAACAAAAGTTGTGAAGTTGTGTACTGACATGTCTGCAGTCACCATGGTTCATGTTATTCTACGCGCACCTCGGTCGCAGCTACATCACGTGTTTTGTTGCTCTGATTGGCCCATAAAGAAGTGACAGACAGAATATTCATCCAATCACCCTCCGAGTTTTTTTCAAAGCCTCTGCCCTTTCCCAAACACTTAGCATTGAAGGTTTTCCCGATGGATGTGTAAAACAAATCTATCTGGCATGTCAGGTTAAAAAACTAACAGCATTTCATAAAAAAGAAAATCATACCAAGACTAAAAAATAAATGTGTATTATCCATTTACTCCCATAGACCCTGCTGCACACAACTGGTCTTGAAAGCACATATACATAGGCAACATATTTATTGTGCTACTGAGTCAATGTTCAGGAGTTTGCATGCAGTCTTTGGGTGTTTTTGTCTTATCATATAAACAGGTTTTTGAGGTCCCATACTTTCAACACTGTTCATTAAAATGAATGAGATTGCATCATTTTAAAATACATGATGCGGAAAAGTTTTAAACATATAGAGGCATGGAAGAATAAAAACAAACCAGAGTCATCACCATGCCATTAAGGTTTATACTGATCCAGTTGATTAATCACTGACACTATAGCAGATTTAGACATTTCACATCAGTGGCATCCATCATGATTATATTTTTTTATGATTCACATTTACTTAATATTTTGTGGCATCAAGTGCAATTTTTTATCAATTATTTTCTACTTGTATACAAAATCAAAAGAAAGAAAAGATATACATCAGAAAATCTGAAGAAAAAAAACAGGTTTGACAAAGAGAAAAAAAGGAGAGATAGAGATAAAAATCTGTAAAGGTTAAAGTCAAAGCTCTGCAATGATGCGCACACCGGCAGAAACCTCAGGGAAAGGGGTTACCAGATGCCTGTGGAGGACTAGATTCTTAAAGCCTCTCTAATCCCCCACACCTCGGTCTGCATCATTCATTTTAGACAGGTACTGCTTCCACTTCAAATAATATTTCTCTATTCTGTTTCTAAGTCTAAATGAAAACCCTCCAGTGCAGCTAGTCTACCTAAGTTATTATGCCAAAGATTAACGGTGGGTGCCGACGGAGCTTTCCATTCTGAAACAATTAGCTTACATCCTAGCATCAGTGCAGTCGACCCTGCCCCAGGGGAGGTAGTTTCCCAAGGGACACTGGGTTGAACAAACTTGGACAGCCTATTTACAGAAGTGGTCCACTCACTCATGGACATTTATAAGGTTAAGAGTTATGATTGGCTTGACCTGAATATAGAACAAGACGTATCTGCTATAAAACATAACAAAAGGCTTATAGATTTGATGAAATACTGTCCATATGCATGCAGACACAAATATAATCCCACTAACAACTCAATTGGTTGTATTTCTTTGTAAAGTCCTAACCAAACTTAGATCGGCTTATGTCTCCATTTTTCCAGCGATGCCACGCAAAGCAGAAACATAAATGGTGTCTGTGCATGTCAGCTTTAAAACATGTTTAATCAAACGAACCTTGTTTCTGGAATAAATCCATATGTTATCCACACTCCCACCCTGATTTAACAATTTACAAGGACACATAGCAGCGGGTGACATGCAGCGTGGAGATGACAACGAGCAGCCTCTTTAATGGCCTTCTTACGAGACGTCGCGTGATGCCGGTGGCAGATTGCAAATGTCAGAGACGCCTCGTTTGATCCTTGTTGCCAGCTGCCATGCAGCAGTGCAAGCAAATACACGACTCTCAACACCTCTGTCTTTTTGCTCTTGTCTTTGCTCCACTAATGCACTTACACACACATGTGCACACACACAGTAGGTCTGGTCATTGTAGCAGCGGAATCAAAGACAAACAGCAGAGGAGAATGGATGGGCGAGAGCAGGCGGATGTCATTTCTCAGCTTCAGATGCTGCATGGAGGTTTTTCTTTTATGGTCAATCTGGCTTTTATCTTCTGCTGTATTATATCACCTGGCTATGTGTCATCTTTGGGTGTTTCTTTTTCCTTTTGTTTTTTTAACACTAAACTACTGCCAGGAGATAATTTAGGATATGATTAACACAAAATGCATAATTCCTCTTTCTTTTGGACTAAAAGTTCAGACAGATTTCATTTACATTCATCCTAGCAGATAGATTACTCATCTTTTGTCTTTTAAAGATTCATTTTTAAAGTTTTGCTTATCTAAGTCAAGGGTTGTAAGAGCTGTGGGTGTCTGAGTTGGCGCTGATAGTAAAGCTCTTTGAGGCATATTTCTTAACTTGACCTGACTTTTAGAAATGTCAAGTTCATCACTCTTTTCCTCTGATGAATGATGATGTTGTAACTCTAAAATTAGTCTTCTTTTATGTTTTAAAAAAACATTTTTGTGCGTGGTAGATTGCTTCCTTTGCCACAGCTTAACCCTTAAGATGTTAAAAAAAAAAAAAAGGCCCTCTTGGCTGTACGCTCCTTTTTATGCCGACCACTGACCAATCTACCAACACGCTGTCTCACACATTCTCTCACAGAGAGCATACCAGCAGTCTCCAGAGTGTGCTACTGGACAACATCTAAAGTCAGGCATGAATACAGGAGCTGACAGGCCAATTATCAGATGTACCCTTGGTTCTGCATCCTCACCTCTGAAGGGAAGCAGATGTGAGGATCCTGTCGCCTTCACTCAGGCCGCGACAGTGACATGGAGCTCGACAACAAAAGGCACAGCCCTCACGCAGAATGGAGATGGACAGAGTTGTAAACCTTTTGTCATTCAATTTCGTCCGCTTGGTTTTCACATTTCAAGCTTCAGAGGGTGTGATGTTGTTTTTGGGGGGGGTTGTCAAAAGTTGAAACATGTCTGACATTTTCTCCCTTAAGTCTGGATGGCACATGTAGTCTTTTCTGTTGATGCTTTATCTGCTTTTACTTTTGTTCTTCTATGTAGCCACATCTTTAAAACATGTGAAAGTCTATAAACATGAAAATGACATACATGGAATTACTGCTGCATCAAAACTATACTTCATTACATCATATAACACTGCAGAGATTTAAATACGTCTAGTTACATGGAATAGAGCCCAGCCATGTTCTAGCTAACTAAACTATTATTACAGATTCCAAAAACCTTTATTTTGTTTTTTTAGCTATTCAGAGGTGGACCTGCTGGTGTGTTTCAGATCATTGCCTTGCTGTATACCCCAAGTGTGCTTGAGCTTGAGGTCTCAAACTGATAGACAGGCATTTTCCTTCAAGATTTTCTGGTACAGAGTAGAATTCATGCTTCCATCAAGTACAGCAAATCATCCAGGCAGGGGCATAGATCGTGATTTTGGGCCCCCAGAAAGAATATTACACAGCCCCCCCTCAACTGGCTAGCCAAGCAACAAATGCTGAGTCATTTTTACAAATATCTATGCATTTAAATGTATTTTTGAGCCATAATTTACTGATTTATGAGTGATATTTTTACAATGGTTTAATTAAATTTACTTGCATTATTTTGCAGTGCTAGACTATACCATTTGGATATTTTTGAGCCCCCCCCCCAGTATTTTTTTCATTCATTTAGTTGCTTTTGATTCAATTATGACAGTTACTTAAAAAAAATTAAGAAAAACACAGTTTTCATTGAAAGCTTCCCATGTGACCTTCCTTACTGTTGGCACGAGTAATCAGTACCCCCCTAAAGTATAGTTTACACAGATAATGGGGCTACATTAGCTTCCCTGGCTGCATTACAATGTTTCTGTGTAGGATTTATTTTTTCCTACAAGCAGAATAATTACTCGTCTTGATTGAATGTTTTGTTATCCGGTTTTGCAGGTCAGGTTTTAAATTTTTAACTTTTAGTTTCCTGAGCCTTACCCTAACCCCAAACAGAAGTTTAATCCAATTTTATTTCTAAAGTTTTTGTTTAGTTCTGTACTGATTTTGCCTTGTCAATCTGATTGGCCCATAATGAATGTAACAGAGAGAAAACCTGTCCAATCACCTTTTAAGAATTTTTCAAAAAGTCGTGCCCTTCCCAAATGCTTTGTACGGGAGGTTCAGATAAATCCAAACTATAACCATGCAATGGATACATGAAAGAGTCTGTCTGGAGTGTCAGGTTAATATCAAGGTGTAATGAGAAGGACTGCAGGTAGACTTAATGTTAATAGTAATGAAACAACTGGAAAGAACACCACTGGACTATTTCCCCTGCTTTTGACATAAATCTATGTTAAGTGTAAACGTTTGTGATTTCATCAAAGCGAAGAGTGATTCCAGATTATTCGGGTTTTAAAACTCAGTGTTGAATGCAAGGCTAGAATTTTTCTTCCTAAAAAATGTCAGATAAAGCTATAATGTGTAGAATTCTTGCGCTAAAATTTCTAAATCAATAATTAAAAAATCTCCTCATATGTTATTTACACTTATTGGCTGAGTGATTACATTACCTCTAATATTTCCAATAGTTTTCAAAGCCAGAGTAATTCTTAATTTTTATAGTTGTATGAGACATTTCTTGTTACAGTGGCTGTCACGACAGAGCCAGAATGACACACACAGCTTGGCATGGAAACACTGGGTGTGACATGAAAGACTGCTACATAATGAAGTGGGAACAGCTGCTGCTGGTTGAATTTACAGACTGTGTGTTTAAAGGATTTGTTAATTAGTTTAGCTTTGTTAAACTTCACCATTGCCATTGATTCTCTTGTCACATTTTTTTCCCAGTCAAAAGGTGGTAAAAAAAATATTTCATACGCAAACTTAACACTGACTTTCCTGTATGCAGTTCGGTATTTATTTGTTGACTAAAACTATGACTTAAAACTATTTGTTGACAGCCTTTATTTCCATGACAAAAACTAGACTAAAACTAACAAAAACAGATCTGTGACGACCAAAACTGACAAAAACTAAGTTTAGTTTTTGTCAAAATTACTGAAACCAGACTAAAATGTAATTTAGTTTTCATCTGACATTCAAAGTCTGTGATATTTCTCCATTGTGGGTAAATCTGTCAAAATACAATGCATCTGTAGCTACTCTGCCTTTTAAGCTGTAGAAAGCAGGTTTGGCAGGGTGTACAGAACACACTTCCATGATTTGGTACCAAATTTAGGCAAGAAAATGAATGTCTGGACTAAAAGTGGAGACTAAAATGTGAGAACTTTTTATGGACTAAAACTAGACTAAAATGTTTTGAGTCTTCATTGATCAAAACTAGACTAAAACTAAAAAGGGTAGAAATGACTAAAATAGAACTGAAACTAAAATGCATTTCTTTTAAAGACTAAAACTAAAATTAAAAATAGCTGCCAAAATGAACACTGATGCAGTTCATTTTAAAAATACTCAGTCAGTAATTATATCTCAACATAGTTATAGGTAGCTATAATGACTTCAGTAAGTGTGCACTTTTGAATGGTATTCAATAATAATGATCACTATAGCCATAAAAGCAAACAACATAATGTATGTTCAGTCTCCACTGTGATGTCATCCATCATCTGTTTGAACATCGGCAGATAGGCCTCTTGGTTGGAAGAAACCATTTGGTATGAGGTGAGCATGCAATGATTGTAAGAGAAACTGTAAGTGTCAAATGTTTATGTTTAGAGCTGTCATACATTCAAATGAGACACATTAATGCACCCATCACTGCCATTATACTACATGTACTACACTAACCAGTGTTTCATTTCTACATTTTCTGTCACAGGCAGTCCTGGAGGGAGTACAACCAAATAAGAGAAAAAGCAAACAGAGAAAGAACTGGCTGGGGAGGAATCCAAAGATGCTGCCAAAGACTCGCAGAAACAAACAGAGAGAAAACTGAGAGACAGATACAGATGAAACAGACGGAGGGAAAACCGGACAAGACACTCGCAGACAAACAGAAGGAACAGGCAGGTGCTGCTGCCATATTTGGACAAAAAACAGAGTCCAATACATGCCAATCATAACATTTGCTCTGCAGAAAACGGACTCTTATTTCCAAAATACTTTTTACTTGCAAATTAACGCTTTTTGGATCTTTAACTACTCTGTGAGCTTCTTTTTGTACAAGAATCTCTACCAAAGTAAAGCTTTAAAAGTGAAATTAATAAATGTCTCATCACTGTTTCTTCATACTACTGTCTAAAATCTATATCCCACACATCTATCATCCATGAGTGAAATCTGACTGCTGCATACATTCAGCGGTTCACTGTTACTGAGAGAGGGACTAGACAGCTTTTAGATTGGACTTCCACTCTCAGTCACATCCTCATGCATCTTGCACCATCTCTCTCTCTTCAATGACTCAAACCCCACAGATTAAATATAACATTTTCCTATCGAGCTATTTGAATCATTTTATTTCACAGGCTAATTTGCATATAAATATATTTGCTTCAGTGACAGACTGGAAAGAGAGAGAGTGAGCCTTTTGTTTTCTCTGCTGGCTCACACCCAAAAAAACAGTCACTGTACCTGAGCAGAGACATTAAATCCAGTTTAAACTGCAATCATTAAACAAAGAACTAGTGGACAGGATAACTTGACAATAAATTTGCTTGATACAGTCTTTGTCGAACTGCTGTGATAGAAATGATAGCAGCATTAGTGAGGAGATTAAAGAAGATAAAATGTACTATATCATCTTAACAAAGCCAAAAACACTGAACGTCTCACTCAGTTCCTCAATTTATGATTGAGTCTTAAAGTTAAAGCTGGGAACCACTGTTATAGACTACTCTTGCATGTTTAACACACCTAAAACAGGCCTTTTAGATTTCCACAATGACCACCAACATCTGCTGATTAACTTCAGGTAGTAAGAGCCATTATGAAAGTATGATGAAGTATTGTAGTGCTCGAGAACGGTCTTGGGAGCCTTTTAGACTCGGTCTGGTCTCTGTCTCAGACTGGCCAGACATGAGATTTTCCATCAAGACCAGTCGAGACCACCAATGATCTGCTATTCTTGGACTTCATCAATGTGATGATAAGGAGAAGCATTTGCTAAAACAAAAATAAAAACTACCCCTGCAAAAACTCAGACATCAGTCCATCTTATTTCTAGTCAGAAATACCTCTGAACACTTACTTCAGGGTCATTCACCTGACAAATATTTAAAATAATTCCAGACTTGTCAGTGGCTTTTAGATACATAGAAGGATTTATTTTTTACAAGAAGTTAGTTGAAGAAATTTGTTAAGATTTGAGATTTTTGCATGTTGTGCTTCAAAAGAGTTGCAGACACCTTGTTTTTACCTGTCGAATTTATTAAAAAGAAAACTAAAATTAAAGAGAGAATGCTTTTTAACTGTTCAACCTTTTTTTTAAATGTTTTTTAAAAAGTGATTTTTGTCTTGGTCTTGTCTCAGTCTCTGTATTGACTCAGTTTCGACCCCCAAAAGTCTTGGTCTTGTCTTGGTCCCGGTGCACTACTAACTTCATTTACATTGCTCGTTCTTCCAGAGAACAACAAAGCATGACCCACTCTACTCTGTCTCTGTTTAGCATGAAAGAATGAATGAATTAAACCTTTATTGCACCGGGGTAATTTGTCTTGTGCTAAAAGCATAAAAACATAAACTAAGAAAGACATCGGCAGCCATATTGGACAGCACACAGTATATTATAAAATACAACACAAAACAAATTGAGCAAACTGCTGAATGAAGTGTGTTAGAGGAAATAAATGAACAGGAGGGAATACTCCAGATTAAAGGAATATTTTTTGCAGTTTTGAAGTGGGATTGTATGAGGTACTTGGTGATAGCAGTGGAATTGGCCTCCAGGGATTGTAGTGAGTGTTGCCCTTTCAACAGGCATACACACCTGGGGAAGCTAGACTATATGGCATCACAGACAGGTAGAAGTGTTGCTGCATGATTTACCCAGTTGCAGGTAAAAATGGGCCAAAAAATACTGGCTATATAACAAGCAGTAGATTATCACCTTTACAAAACCCACACCTCTGTTCAATCACCATACACTAGACTGGCTTAGTGGAATGATATATATACAATCAATAACAGCCACAAAATGTATATAAACAAACATTCACTAAAAAAATAGATTAAAAAAAAAAAAAAATCAGCAGGCAGTCCTTTGCTTCTACTAGAAATTTTATTAGCACTGATGTATTCACATAAACATGAATGTGCTTGAGGATATTGCACATTTGCCCTTGGCCTGTTCCTTTAAAGTGCTGCTATGATTGCACATAGCCCTGTTGCACAACATTTGCATATACAGATGCTCTTATGCATGTAATATTGTGCAGAGATAGTATACATAAGTGTATGTTTGTGACACATTCAAAATGTCAAAATGGTTTTATTGAATATTATTTATATTAAACTTGTTCTAAATTGTTCTAAATTGTGTAACAGCATATTTTTCTAAACTGGTAAATGTGCTATTTAAACAACATGAGATTATTTCTGCTTTAAGTGTTTTTAGTGACAAACGCCTATCCAGAGTGAAGTAACTGAATTTTTTTGTATCACAGTTTTATGGTATAGAAATTAGCAAACCGTGCCCTCACCTCTGAGCCACAGCTGGCTGTTTGATTGACTGATATTTTTCATTTCGATCATGTAAATGACAACTTAAAAAAAGTAAAAAAATAAATAAATACAAAAAAGTGAACATATAGAAAGAAACCAAATAAAACAGTAACTTACATCTGCAAATTCTTAAGCATCTCAGTTTACATGAGTAAAAAGTAGTAGGAAGAAGTATACATTTATCTAATTTGTTAAATTTACCACACTTCATTACTGAAATCATAAGATTATCTCAAATTTACCAACAATTTTGAAACCTGTACTGTGAATATACAATGTATTACTCATACAGAAATATTTAATAATTGCTTTTACACTAAAGAGTCAATGTAAGCTGTCAAGTTGAAAAATCAAGCTGTAGCTCCCAGTGATTGAAAGGAGCTGTGTGGGTTTTCAACTTTAGCCGAGTTCCCTGCAGTCTGTATCCCCTCCATCCAGCGTTCCCTGCTGTACTGAACACCAGAGTTTTACAGACCTTCTTCAACTTTCTGAAGTTAAACTGGAGAAACCATGCCCAATCAGAGGAGCTGAGTGAAAAATTGTCATTCAAGTAAAAAATAAAATGCTCCAAAAATTGTTGATATAGTGTGCAACTGAGCCAGCATTGTTTTTTGGCTCATCTTTACCCAAAGCTTGGTAAATTGCAAGGAGCAGCTTCACCCATCTGTGGCGCTATGTAGCCTAACTTCCCCAAGAGTGTTCTGTTGAAAGGAGCAATGCTCACTGAAATCCTTGGAAGCTAATGGCACTACTGCACCTCATACAATCCAACTTAAAAAAAAAAAAAAAAAGAAAGAAATTTGCCTTATACCTTGTGTATACCCTGCGTAACACCACTGGATCAAAGTGAAGAAATTAGGCTTGTTGCTGGAGAGATGCCAGCCCACTTCAACACACCAAACCCTGAGCAGCACCTCATACTAGTCTTCATCAGTGCATATAGTGTCCTGACTCTGCATGTGTGTATTCCTGACATACAGTACATGTTTTAAACATATTGAGGATGAAGCTCAATTTCCCCTCAGGTATTAATAAAGAATGCTTTAAACCTTTATATTTTACCAGTGATCAGTTAAAAGATGAAAAACTAATGAGGTAAAAAAAAGAGATCAAAGGTTTTTGTCAACTACAGGAATCCAGCCGGCTGATTGGGTTACATAACAGTCAGGAGCACAGATAGATTGTGAGGAAGAAGAGAGAGCCTACATCTCAACCGTCTGATTAAACAGTAATGGTTCGTTGTACCTTCTCCTGTCCATGACTTTCTGTGTAAACCCCTAAACCAATGACCACTTGGTAAAAAAAACACTAAAAGCAGTGGGTGCTACTTCAAAGGACTTCTTGCATATTCTTGAATATTAATTGAAAAAACAGGTTTATTCTGTTTCTGTCAATGTGATTCAACTTGTACCAGTTTTTATTGGAGTAATATAAAGTACAAACTCAGGGGTCATTGTGACTGTAGACCCGTTTCAGGCTCACCCTTAAGCTTCAGGGTGGCTTGTTAGTCACAAACCAGAGAAAATCTCTCATCCTGTAAAGAGAAAAGCGTTCTAAGCTGCCCCTGAGCTTGTTGAGCCTTTACGAAATTTGCATTAAAATAGTTCCTCCTAACACAGTTATCTACCAGGAGTTTTTTTTTTTTAACATGACAGCAGTGAGAGTGCCCAGCAGTCGCCTGGTGCCCTGGATGAAGGGTAATCTGATAATCTTGTTAGCACTTATTTACAGTCGAGTGGATGGAGTATTTCACAGCAGGCGGAGGGTGGGACTGAGAGGAGACATGCCACAGATCCAGAGTGAGATTAAAACTCTAATCTAGTCATCTGATGTTTAAGTGCTGTGTTAACACCGCCTGGAGAGCATGTGCTTGTGTGCCAGGCAGGGTGTGAGGTTTATCAGCTGTGGAGTTAGAATTCAGATCACTTACTGCAGAGATGCTGCAATATTAATAGCTCCTTTACATTAATAGTGAAGGTTTCATCCTGGCTGTAAAGTGCCACTAGAGTAATAGTTTTTTATATTTTAGAAAATCAACACAAATACTCAAACATAAGAAGTACTTAAGATTCAGAACTGTTTTTCATTATTTAGTTATTAATGATTCACTTATGCATTGGTGGAGCATCAGCATTGACCAATAGTGGCCGTGTGAACCCTTATTGGGTTTGAGTTGAAGAAAGGAAAAAAGTGATTTATTTCAGGCTAAAGAGGCTATGCTGTTATCACCAGTTCTCAGATTCTGCCTGTGTAATAATATTTGAGCAGCTTTGAACTGTTGCATTCAATAAAAGTGGAGCTAATATCATTTTTATATGGTTGCCATTGTTGTTCTATTCCTATATAAGGCTTTCAATATTTTTTATTATAAATCTTCATCTTTAAATCTAACTGCAGTTCTTTAAAGTTGTACAGAAAGTCCTGTTAATAGTTATTGTCATAGAGTAAAATAAAACCAATTACCCAAAGTTATGCTGTATATTACTCTTAATCATTCCTGCTGTGAGCCTGGAAATAATATGAATATATGATGATTTGTGTAATATAATAAACACATTTTGCTGTAAGTATTTCTAAAGCAGCCTGCAGTGCAACCAACCCCTACGCTCAACCCCGTGGGTGGTGGGCCAACACAGGGTTGTGTTGAAGAGGGAGCTGAGCTGGAAGGCAAAACTCTCATTTTACTGATCAATCCTCATCTGTGGTCATGAACTCTGGGAAATAACTGACAGAATATGATCGGCAGCTCAAGCAATCTAAATGAGATTCCCCTGCAGCTGGGCTTAGCCTTAGAGACAGGGTGAGGGGCTCCGACATCCAAATGGATCTCAAAGTAGAGCTGCTGCTTCTTTGTGTTAAAAGGAGTAAATTGAGGTGGTTCGGGCTTCTGATCAGGATGCCTCTTGGTCGGCTCCTTTGAGGTCTTTAGGGTGTGCCCAACCCGGTGGAGCAACCGGGTTAGACCCTGGACTTGCTGGAGGGATTTTATCTTTTCAACTGGCCTGGGAATGCCTAAGAATTTACCAGGAAGAGCGTAAAATGTCGCGAGTCTAGGTTGTCTTGCTTAGCCTACTGCCATAACGACCTGGCCCCGAATAGGCGGAATAAAACTGATGGATGAATATTTCTAAAGCAACAATTTGAATTTCAGACTGCTTGTCACCTTTCTCAGGTTGTTGTCCAAAAATACTGGACTGTTGTAGAGTATAAAACAGTAAATGTGATATGCACTCTTTGATATTCTGAAGAGAAATGCTCCACATGCTAACAAAAGGTGTGGGCTACTGTATAAATAGCTGCCTGCTCATTAGTCGGCTCCATCAAAGGAGCGGTTTGAAGACGTGGCCAGCTGTTCAGCCACTTCTCTGAAGTGAGAATTAACCTTATTTAAGATCAAACAAGAATAATTAAAAATGCATTATGCCTGACCAATAATAAAGAGAAGTGTTTCTCCACACAAAGACCACTGTGAGGAGTCTTAACACTCCAATAAAAACAGATATATCTAAGAAAACAGCATCATTATAATAAAGCTGCCAGGCTTGATAACATAATCAGAGATAACTCCTGAAAACGTCGTCTTGTCAATCCGACAGGGTGTTGTTATGCACATATGGCGTGAACTCCCTTTAGGGGGTAACAGAGGGGGGAAGAGCGCAGATGAAATTGCTTTGTGCCAAACAGGAATGAAGTTGTGAAGAATGACAATGACTTTGTGAGCTACCAAGGCCAATCAAGGGGAACACTAGTGGGACAGCAAGTGTTCCGCCAAAAAATCCTCTCAATAGTTCTGTCATAATCATTGTGACAGGTTGCGTTTCTTCTCACTGATTGGACAAGGATGTAAGACTGCAATGCTGCCCCGATGTCCCCACTCAATTCCACAGCCATTAGTGTCAATGGCGATATGAATGATCTGTCAGTGTGCAAATCAGACCACCATCTGCTTCCAGGAGAAACATGTGCCCGGTGGACACCACCCCAACCTTAACGCCTCTCATTCCCTCTTTATCACAGCATCACTTTACAGGCTGTTTCCATTAAATCACAAGTTAAAAGAGGACCATAAACATAGGAATATTTGAAATAAGCAAATAATGAGTAAAGAAGGCCAAACTAGAGTTGAAATGAGATGCTTATCTTTGGATAGAGGATTCTTAAAATCTACTTTAGAAAACAAATACACCCCAGTATCTAATGAAGGAATATCCTATCATAGTCTGCTTGTTTTACATACAAGTCTGTGTTCAAGAGAAGTTCATTAAGCACAACATCTGCTTTAGCCGTGTATACATTTAAGAATCAAGTAAAAGTTTTTATTTCCTGTGATGAGATTTAATTTTGTCACTGTCTTCAAGTTTTCCACAGTGTTTGGATTGGAAAACAGCTCCTAGCAGACAGAATAAAAGTTGACAAATGAGCAAACATCCCCTTCAGAGCAACGACATGTCACAGTGAAGAACATTTCTGAAGAAGTCAAAACGGATCAAAATCACATAGATAGTAATTATCTGTAAAGTTTAATTTTTGGACTATAATATTTCTTCAGAATAAAAGCAGCACTTCATCCAATATTTTATACTTTTTAAGCTGGGAGATATAGCCTACCATACTTGCCATTAGGTAAGCATAGACATCACACCTGACGCGTGTCTCTGCTTCAGTTTAGCTTCATCAACTCAGAAATGAAGTGACATGGAGGCGAGATGCAATACACACATGACTGGGGCAGTGTTTATTTTCAGAGGGGCTGGGAAACACAAGAACAACAATGGCAGACAGTGACAGCCATGTCATGTCACATGGAAATTGTTGCAATTTGATGAAAATATTCATCAAAATGCAACAACAAGGAAAGGGACCTCAAGAGTGGAAGCACAAAAAAGTGATAGTAAAAATTCAGGTGATGAAAATGTATGTGGTTTGACTTGTTAAGCATTAAATGCATGTGATTAAAATGTTAAATAAACATATCTGTGATGTAAAAACAAGAGTGATAGTCCAGTCATCAAATAATCACTTTTTATCATCTACAACATGTCATTTTTGTCATTTCCAGCTCCCGTCACAGACACTTCCTGCCTGGGGGTGGTGCAGACCACAACACCTCAGGAGCGATGTGTCAATACTGCTTCTGCAGTTTACCCATGATGGTCAGACTCACCTCCCGCAGACCACAGCAGACACATCATCCAGATCCACCAGCTCCTGCATATAAGGACTATTTTTGTTAATTTCTTACTGTAAAAACTTTTAAATTAAATTGCAATCTTGGTATTACATCTTCATCTCATGTCTGCATGGATTGCGGGGCTTTACCTGTCTGTTTCTCACCTAAATACTCAAAGAAGGTCAGAGTGGTGAAATAATAACCAAGCGTAAATACCAACACCTCAATGTAATTTCAAAGCTCCTTTGACAAAATGAATGATTTTTTACGGTTAGAAAACCAGAAAAATACACCTCCTGCCTTGGTCTGGTCTGTGCCACAGCAGGCCAGCTGTTTCATCCCAAGGTACCCAATAGAAATCAAAATAACCCCTAAGAAACTCTCCATCACTGCTGTAAAGTTTGAGACATTAAATTCTAGAGCTGAGCAGGAGTGCAAAGTTTTATCAAGCTTGAAGTCTCAGAAATTACATGTTGTAAATAATAAAAAAGTGATTGCTCATTATTATTATTATTGGATAATCGCTTTAACTTTTCTCCCACGAAAAAATTAAATCAGTTGATATTTTAGTATATGTGCATTTTTGATTCTTACTCAGTAAAATCACATCAATTTTATTACATTAATTTCACTTTTTGTGGTTTCATTCTTGAGGCCTTTTTCCTCAACCCTTATTGGTTCACTGGCTATTTTGCCATTTTGTTAATACCTTTCTTTTGACAATATAAACCACTCATTAAAAGTCTACCATGTTCATGTTTGGTATAACTTATTGTATTAGATACTGGACTTGAAAAAAAAAAAAACTTCCACCAAAAAAAAAAAAAAACAACAACAACAACCACAACAAAATAAATAAATAAAAAATAAATCTGAAAAATGCTGAAATTATGAAAAAAATGGTTCACTGTTGCCAATGCATAAGTTATTTTTTATATCAAATTCAAATGATCATATTTCCTGTTTTACTTGGCCTGTTGACATCAAACAAAAATGTAAAGAAAGCTAAAAAACCCAGTGGGGGTCTAGGGTGCCGGTAAATAGATAATAGCTGCACTCACCATGGATGGACAGTGCTGCTATTAGAGCTGCGTTTCTCTCCCCTCTTTCTCTCTCTCTCTCTCTTTCTTCCTGCATCTCCCATCTGTCTGGCGGCCAACCTGTATGCCTAGTCAGGGGGCCCATCCCAGACCCACTGGAAACAACCCTGTCCGTAACAGAGGCTTTTTCAGCGTGTACCCTATCAGTGGTTATGCCCTCCCCTCCAAGACAGACAAGATGACAATGAGGAGAGAACTACAGCAAAGTTGGCAAAAAAGTTTGACTTAAAAAATGGAAAGCTTTGGAAACTGGCGTGGGAAAATGTGCAAAATGTATTATCTTTTCTTTTTTTGTTACAAGGTTTATGAATAAATCAGTGGACTGTATGGTGTTATAGTCCCTATAACAACTTGTATATAAGAACACAATATAAAAATAGCTATGCCCCTTGCAGATATTATGTTTGTTACAATAACTTAGTGTAAAACATGGCCATGTGGCTCCTCTGCAGCAGCTGTACCTCCTGAGCTTGTGTTCTCAATAAAAGTCTGTGGTCATGCCAGAGATGCAGAGGGCAAACTATTTGCTATTAACTATTTCATAAATTCCCACAGCATTTCAGACTGTGAATGCAACCCTCTGTGTAGCCTAGCAACAGTCTACCTACAATGCATTGCGTTGTTTTAAAGCGTGGCTGGCAATGCTGACAGAAGTAGCCCCAAAATACCAAATATAAAACATGTCCTTTTCAACTGTAGCTACAACTGTGCAAATTTAGTTTCTATGCATTTCAGATATGCCTGGGTAAGATGTCATTTTATTTTTTTCATTGTATTCATTTTCTTTTTATTCAAGTGAAAAAAAAAACATTTCTACACAGGAAAATCTGGGGAGTAATTTTTCCAGAGTAAAAAGTATTTTACTCAAAAATAGTAAACATTTACTCTTTATTGAGTATATTTATTACCAGCCACCATGAGAGTTGGAGTAAAAACAGAGTAAATTCTGCTGAAGTAAAACTTTTAACCACACCCGCTGAAGTTCCAGCTCAGCTGCCGTCACTCATGGCCAGTCACAGCTGCAGCTTGTTAGGTGTCCCAGCTGCAGACAATCCTTGGCAATCAAGATCTCCTCACAGGTGATGAACCTTCAGACACCTTTGTACTACAGCTTCTAGTCAGGTAACTCCTCTTCAACCTTTGATAATAGATTTCAGAGAGGTTTTATTTTTTTTTGCCTTGTCCAACTCCATTTGTCTTCTTTTTTTGCAGTGTGTCTGTCTTTCTGCCAGTGCTATTACCAACCACCAGCCAGTACACCCACCATCATCTGCAAAATTGTTGTCCAATAAACTTTTTTTACTTTACCACCTTGTCTCGTGCTCTGCTCCTGAGTTCTTGTCATATGTTCATCACAATTGTTTCTGTAATATAATAATAATAATAATAATAATAATAATATCTATGTAAAGAGGAACATCAGTCTATTTAGAGTAAGATACAGCTCTACATAACCAATAACCAATTTCTATATGGAGTAGAAATTGGGTATTGGTTGGAAACAATTCTATAAGGAATGAAAAACAGTTCTGAAAGGACTAAATAAAACACTGTATTGAGAAAAAACAGCTCTATAATGACTAAGGTCTGAATTACTCTGTAGTGAGCAAAATTGCTGTGGAGTTGTTTTTATTTTGTTCATTGTGGAGCACATAATCATCATTCAGTTAAATAAAAACATTTTCTGGAGTAAAAACAACTCTGAAAACATTACTCTTCAAGCAGAGTGAATTTTACTCCAAATAGACTGGGACCAATTGTTATATTTTTCAGAGTTTAACTCAATTTGAGTAAATTTACTGTGTACTACTTCAGGTTATCTTTAAACACAGCTATGTTGTTGCGTTTTTATGCCCTTTTTGATGTGCCTTTGTCATATTGTCAAATTTAAAAGGGAGAATATAAATAAAAAGTGCATGTTTTTCATCAAATTGAGCTGTAATGGTTTGAAATTTGACATTACCAGCTGCTTACTGGGTGCCAAACATGTCTGGCCCGGCTACACTTCTTCATTTTAAAATTTGGCCCAGTTGAATTTGTAATTGAATAGCCCTGCTCGAAGGATTAGATAATAAATGGAAATGTTTGTGCTGTTAATGACAAATAATGAATGAAAAACAATCAAAATGATAAAATTTGCAACTATTTTCATCAAACTGCAGCCTTTTTTTCAAATCAACCTCAAATGAATTTAATCAATCCATAATTTTTTGCTTCATTCTTTAATTCAAATGAATTTTTATCACTTCATTACTCAATTCACATGAGTTTACATCCCCTCCACTTTAATCATTTATTTTTTCCCTTCACAATTGCCATGCCATTTTCAACTACTTGAATTTGGAGTCAATTCCAGTTTTAGAAGTCAGTGTTTAAACCTGTGAAAATAATGGAAATATGGCTGGTGAGGCAGTTTAACCAGTAAGCATGTAAACTGGTCCCTTTCAGTTGAATGCATGCATATGCAGAGCACATTAATGAACAGGAGCATAAAAGACAAATGCCAACATGCCAGAGTTAACAAAACTGCTCATTTACATCCGTGGTCTCTTGGCAGGTCACACATAAAGAGACAGAACTACAGTAATTACAGTGTGCAAACATGCAACAGCAAGATGAATCTAAACTTTGCTGAATAAAGTCAACGGTATAAAGTGCTATTCGAAGTGCATTTTCCACACAGGCGTGTTGCAGACAGGTCAAGTACCACAGGTTAAATCAAAGAAGGAGCTCAAAGCAGTTAGAGCAGATGTAAAGAAGTAAATAAAACATTCTAGTTGACTCTTGAAAAAAAAAATGTCACCAATAAACAAAAAAGTTCAAATATATGACCCAGGCTGGCTGCAGTGCATGCATACCTACATATATGTAAGCACAAAAACATAGATGTATTTATAAAGTGTGATGCCAGAGTATTGGTACAGCATGAACATACATGCATATATACACATGTTGCAGCAGATTTGCAAAGTAGTGAGAGCAGGTTTGATTTGTTTGGAGCCAGTGTTAGAGATGGGTTTTGAAGGTGGTGTATGTGGGGCATTCCCATTACAGGTGGTATATTGTTCCAGATGTTCCTGCCCCTAACTGACAGCACAGTCTGTTCAAAGGTGAACAGCACCTCACAGTCTCCTCTGACAGTGATCCTGGTGCTTGTACCTCTGTTAGCTTCTTATATTGTGATTCTATGGCACTGATCATCAACTGGCGGCCTGAGGGCCATATCAGGCCCCCCCAAAACTTATTGTCCGGCCCCCAGAAGAGCATTAAATTCAGAAAAGGAGGAAAATAAGATGTTATGCTTTGAAGAGTATCTTTTGGCTTTAAATACCATCAGCTGTTAAATCCATACCAAAAAAGATTAATGTTGAAATCATTTTAGATTGACGTAACATTTGATCTGTTCCCATAGAAATTCACTTGTTAGTCATTATTAGTTAATATTTAAAAAAAAGGGTTAAGACTGGCAGACATGTTGCAAAAAGGGCCAGATGAAGTGGTGAAGAGAGTTTAGAGAGTGGCAAAAATGGGTGATAAGTGTTATAACTGGTTATGGAGTGGTACAAAGGGACAAAAATTGGCAGGAGAAGTGGTGAAAAGAGGTTAAAATGTGGCAAAAATTGGTAAAAGTGGACGAAAGGGGCTGCACGGCGGTGCAGGGGTTAGCGCTGTTGCCTCACAGCAAGAAGGTCCCTGGTTCTCTTCCCGGTCAGGGCCTTTCTATGAGTTTGCATGTTTCCCTGTGTATGCATGGGCACTCTGCGGGTACTCCGGCTTCCTCACACCACCAAAAACACGCTTGTTAGGTTAATTGTTGACTCCAAATTAGCCACAGGTGTGAATGTGCGAGTGCCTGGATGTCTGTCTCTATATGTCAGCCCTGTGATATACTGGCGACCAGTCCAGGGTGTATCCCACCTCTTGCCCAATGACAGCTGGGATAGGCTCCAGCCCCCCCGCGATCCCCAATGGGATAAGCGGTATAGAAAATGGATGGATGGAGGACAAAAGGGGCTAAAAGTATCAAAAAGTGGTTAAAAATAGTTGAAACGTGGCAAAAATGGATGGCACAAAAGGGATAATACATGCAGGAAAAGTGGCTTAAAAGGGTTAAAGAATGGCAAAAAAATTAGGTTAAAGAGACAGAGAGTGGGGAAGAAGTACCAAAAATGGGTTTTAAGTAGCAAAATTATTGCAAAAATAGCCTGGCAAAAAAATGAAAAGGATGTAAAGAGAGGCCCACAAGGTCAATAACTGGCAGGAATGTTGCAAAAAGGGTTAAAGGGTGCCAAAAGTGGCAAAAACTATTAAAGAAATGGCTTAATAAAGTAGTGAAAAGGAGTTAGAAATTGTCAAAAATGAGTTAATATTGGTGCTAAATTACTATTGGGGAGGGCCCATTCTTTGGGATTTTCAGGATTCCGGCCATTTCTATGGGCAGGCCTGTCTCCTTGTGGCTTGCTGCATTATAGATAATAGGGACAGATCTCACTGGTAATGCCTAAACATTTCCTGCATCCAGAAAGAAAATACAAATACTAATACAATAATATGTTTATCAGAACGCAATCTTTATTATTTTTTGTTTATTTGAAAGTGCGGCCCCCTGAGTCTCTGTCAAGAATAAATCTGGCCCTTGTGCAAATGTGCTTGATGACCTCTGTTCTATGGGTTAGAGTGTGGTGACACCAGTAAGGTGGAAACAATATTTAATGTGGAAGAAAATAAGTGCATGCAACATTAGCTGTCAGCGTGGACCTGATTTGTCTGGTTAGAAGAACTGAATATACATGAATTCAAGTTTAAACATTAAGCAAATCTCCAGTCTAACTCTGAGGACTCTGCTATAGACATTCTGTATCAGACGCTACACAGCTGTATTTGCTTAATATAATGTCATTTCTGGAGTAATTTCAAATCCATTAAAGCTCAGAATTTATTCATGAAAATATAAAATATGACAATAAAAAGTCATATGCATGAGGCCATTTAGTCCTTGCAGAAACAAGGTGATAAATAAAGAAATAAAATAACTTTTAATGTGATGGACAAGCTCTGTTGCAGGAGATTGTTTTTGGAAAACCCACACTGAGTTTCAGTCCAGCTGAACAGCATTTGTGTGTCTCTTGGCATTGCACAGTTTGCTTTAACAGCTTCACAAAGATCCACACAAATAGATGAAGATGCCCACATATATTTGCGTTTGTAAACCACAAACATGCCGATACACAAGTACATTTAGGGACTCTGAGTGGAATTAAGACAAGCAACTGTGTAAACTTGAGATAAATACAGTAAGAAATCCTTGAATACATGGCAGCACAGACTGGGCTGGATATGGCAGTGTATGCACTAAAGTTGTCATTGATAATAAAACACGGTTGGTAACACTTTCACTAATCATGTCTTCGTTCTGTTCTGCTCTATGAACTTTCCAGCCTCCCTACACTCAGCATGTTAAATGTACGATGGAGCCAAAGACAATTCCAGAGAGGGTGCACTAAAATCAGTCGCTGTCAAATCAATGAACGTCACCCACTGACAGAGTAATCCACAAGTGAGCAGCTGCGCCTCCACGACATAACACAGCGGTGCTCCACAGGCCTCTGTGACCCACACGAGTCAGCTCAAGAGTCTGTCTTATGTGAGGCGGGGGAACGGTCGTGATCCACCCTGACATGTACCATGTTATGTGGCATGTCTGCAACGACGGCTGGGACTGTTTCTTTAATTTACCAAGACAAGTGCAAACATGTTAAAAGCAGAACCCAAGATGAAGAACAGCATTTATCTCTCATGGGTACCAGACCTGCATCCACTATATTGTTATCCATCTGCCACCCTGCCTCCTGGATTAAAACATAACCAGTGTTTGTGCGAGTCTGAAGGTCTCCAGCTCTGCCTGAATGTCAGGACCAAACAGGTCTCCTGTGGCTGCCAGGAAACCTCTGGACAAATGTCACAACACCGGTGCTGACAACCTCCTCTAAGTGCTTGTTAAATAAAGATGTGATGGCACACACTTTAAGTCAAGGTGCAAAAAAGTGGGCCTATGATGTGATCTGGGTTGGCACAGTTGATGGTGTTGACATATTTTCAATAGCTGTTGCATTAGATGGATGCATAAGGAGCCTTTTCTTGAATGAATGAATTTATATTTTCACTAATAGTTGTCAATTTTCCTCCCTTTTGCATTTTGTTCTAAATGTCCTCCCACTCACAATCAGGCAGGCAAAGCCTGCTTCCATTATGTTCAGAAAATGGGAGAGCACATACTGTAAAATGGCTCATACAGTATATTTCTTTATTATCCTTTCATACTGTCGTGTCCTTGTTTCAAACCGCATGCTGTCTCTCATTTCTTCCAACATTCTGCAGTTCACCGCAGATCAAAATCTTTTAATTAAAAAGGACATCTTTGGTGCAGCACATTTCCCGATGACGTGCCAACCTTTTTGAGCCAGTTGCCATCTGCCATCACAGCACTGTGGCTGAGGCCTTATCCCCAGCAAGCTGTGAGAGCTGCGAGCCAGCGAGAGAGAAAGAGAGAGAGAGAGTGAGAAGGAGACAGACAAAGAGAGAAATGAGGGGAGACAAGTTTGTGCGGTGCATCTGTAGGAGGAGTGGGCCTCGGCTGAGAAACACGGACAGAGCTCAGTCTCTTATGGAGGAGGTCACTTCATCCGCCCCGAGGAGAATCTGCTGTGAAAATGTTCTCGTCTACAATCTGCTTATGCAACTTATTCATCACAAATGCAGAAACTTTTACTACGGAAAACTTACACAGAGGGCACTGTAATTCTCACTTCCTGGTTTAGATGAAAATTCTCTCTGTTTAATCGGTGTAGGTTTGAACAATAAAACTGCAAGAGTTCAACATGTACCATGATACTAGAAACACCTGGAATGCCTGAAAACTGCCCATAAAGATATTAAACCTCAAATGTAATACAAATCTGCAGCCATTGTTGTAATAATCCTACAAAAGTAATACATTTTCCATTAATGTATTTATGCCTACTGCAAACATTATGACAAATGTTCACAAATGAAATGACTTTGACTTTACTGCTATTACGTTTCCATTAAAAGCTGCATATTTTATTTAAGTTTGTTTCCTTTGTTGTGGGCAAATTTTATATAAGTAAGGGTAAATGCCTAACAAAGTGTGTTGGATGGTTGCCTCTTCTAGGTCCATTAATCCCTGATAATTGGATGCCTTGCAGGGCATTAACCCGCTTATACCATGGTCACTTACCAAAGAAATTATTCATAAACCCCCTAATTTATCATTTCATATGTTTTGGGATCAAAATAGAGAGTTTTACTAAGCAACAATTCCATTTCCCTAGCAAGAGATGAGGGCTTGACTAATAACTGGAATAGTCGTTCCAATCCCATAACCTTCTTAGGGAATGTAAATGTTGCTCAGTACTCCAGTAAATAGGAGGGGCCATAGATATGAAGTCACAACGGCACAAAAAAAACTAGTCCGCTCAGAGCACTTTCTTAACAGGTGTATCAGTGAAAAGGCATGAAGACGAGGAAAATGGAGAGTCGTCTGAACATTGAGGGGGACGTTTTCAAAGTCTGTTTTAGTGCAAGGAAGTCTCTCAGTGTTTTAATCACCCATTTTGTTGTTTTCTTCCTAATTTCATCTTCTCATCTTCAAGTTTATTTAAATCTTCCAGTGTTAACTCTTGTGCCGCTTCTCTCTCTCCATTTTTTCCTCTTGTTCCTGAGCAGCTTCCCAGTCGTCAAAGTTGTCTTATTCACCAAATAAATTCAATTAAATGATTAAACCGCTCATCGCTATATTAAACTTCAGCTTTACTTCTCAGAAAATATGACTGCCTCAGGTTGCTATGGTTACTCCTATCATCTAACAGCTGCTGTCTATTAATTTGGAACTGTTTAAAGATTTTTTGACCAAAGCTACTTGAGAAGTTCCATAGGTGCTCATATATCAGATGTTAATGGACACCAATGGAACTTCCAGGGCAAATCAGAATTGAGTATTCACCAAGAATCAATACATTTATACTTCAATAGAATAACAGGGATAAACACAGTAGTGCAGATAGAAATATAACAGTTACATCATATATCTCGCATCATTCAATGCCCCAATTCGGTTTTCAATTACAACATAACCTGTCAGTTTGATCCCAGCAACCAAAGCTCCATTACCAAAATATAAGTCACTTATCCTCCAGAATTAATGCCTTTTAATGGTGATCGTGGGCCAATCTGAACCAGACTCCTAGATGGTCCAATCAGCATTCACTGTTAAAAATACATATACAATACAATACTATACATCAGTAGATTCATTCATCAGTAGATGGATTGAGAGAGAGTGTGGAGGCTTCCACCTAACCGCAAACCTCTTTTTAGCTGCAGCAGATGCTGATAGCCATAAGCATGTACCAGTCTGATTGAGATCATGCTCACATCACCCTTCAAAGACATGAATTCAGAAGGACAAGTGATTTTACTGGTGACTATTTTAGAGAGGTCAGCTGTTTGCTCTCAAAATGTTCCAACCGGAGGACATTCCCACATGATATGTAGAAATGTCATCCTAAAAGTACATATGGAACTTATAAAACTATTTTACTTTAACCCTATTAATAGATGATTCAGGGCAGTCTCGGTTTCTTTTTTCTTATCATTTTCTATTTTCTGATTCGGATTTGATTGAATTTTTTTCAATACTTCCTCTGTTGTTGTGTTGCTGCAATGTCAGGAATACCCCTCTGGGGATCAATAAAACAATTCGTATCTAATCTTATTTTATTATTGCTACTATCACTGTTATTTTATTGCATTATTGCTACTACTATTATTATTAGTATTGTTTTTGTTGTTGTTGTTCTTCTTATTATTATTATTATAAATACCAGCATCAACAACAACAACAACAATAATAACAATAATAACAATAATAATAATATATTAAGAGACTGTGAATATTAAACAACAGCACAGGACTACAGTGTAAATGAGACAGATCACAGCCATTTGCTAATGCATCTTACGATGGGCAAAACACATCAATGTATAAAGTAACTCTCCACTGCCTCTCCAATTTTCAAAGCAACACTGCACATAAATTCACTTTTTCTTTGTTTCTGTCACTCGCCTGTCTATAAGACTTCATCCCACATATATCATTAACATCACTGAAAAATCCTAAAATGTTTTTTAAATTCTTTAAAGATTTTTCAGCATATTTCTCTAAAATTACTTCACTTGTGATAAGTTTACATTACTCTCAGGGAATCAATTGAAAAATTAAATCTTGCTAAAGCCATCCCACACAACTTTGCACAACATTTTCAACCATATCCTATAAGGATCTTGCTAACAGTTACAAGTTCTCTGTGGTAAACCATCGGCTGCATGTTTTAACACAATTAAAGTAATATAAATATTCATTATTATATCATGTTAACTACCGCTTGGCACAGTGTGTTCTATCACATCATCATTTATTTATTCATCTTTTATAACGAAAGTGTTAATCGAGCTGCTGCATTTCATTTATGAGCAGTGGGATACTCATAAGAAGCCAATTAGCAGAACTTTATTCACATATTCACAGTGAAAATTAACATGTCTGATATTTAAAAGTTTATTTGATGGTTGCTTTTTCCCAAAATGCATTGCACAAAGGAAACAGACGGGATGCTTGCAGCTGCAATTAAATCAAGATTAACAGCAGGTTTTGTTTTGACATTTACAGAAAAGGAAACAAAAGATAAAGAAATCAGAACATGATCACAAAAACATTTTGTCAAGTTTAGTTAAAGGTTGCAGTTTGATATTTGTTTGCTGAATAATGAAAATAAGAATAAAGGGCATAATGTGTAGAATTAAAAGTTTTGAAGTATTTTGCTTAGAAGAAGAAAATTATAGGTGAATAGACATAAACAAATGCTCAGTTTTTCTGTAAAGGTAAATAATATCTCATATCTACATCTAAAGTAACAGCATCACAGTAGTGATGGTGCCTTCTATACAAGCTGCTTTCACTTTACTCCCATGTATTTTCAAGTAAACTCACAGTAATGACTGAGAATGAGGCTGTTGTCTGAGCGTGTACTGACGAGTGTTGAATGTTTTTCCTTGACAGCAAGTGGGCTAAACTGAAAAATGGCAGCGGGTACAAGAAGCAGGAAAAAAGGAGAGTTATTACTGAGAAGTGGTATAGAAAGCACACAGAACAGATCGTGATATTTCTCACATGTCAGCCAGTCTGTAATCTGGCAGAGCATTAATCTAAGGTAAATGTTGTGTAAAGATTAGGAATTGCCTCGGAGCTTTATGTTAAATTATCTGACAGTTCGTGGTCGGAAATGAGTGTATAATGAGATCAACATGACAGCATAAGCCATCAGGGAAAAACAAATCCCTCAGTATAAAATACCTTCCTTCCTTCCATCATCACAGCAGTTAAATACGCAGCAGGGACGATCCCGGCCTCCCCATGCGTATGCAGAGTGAGCGATAAGTGCTCTAAATGCCTGAACTTTAAACCTTTGAAAAGGGCCAAATCCCTGCAATCTTCTCTGAGCAGCTCTAAATGTGCTTGGACTGTGTTTTAAGTACCCCCAGGATAAAACTCTTAATGGTCATCATAAACTGTAATCCAAAGAGATTCTGCTCTTAATCCAGGATCGAGGTCCAGGAAACTGTTCAGTGCAAGTCGAGTGAAATCCCATTTTATGGAGAGATATCTCTCCTGTTCTGACTCCTCTGCATGGAGAGCAGTGGGTGAACTGTAATTACACACACTTCATCATCATCACAGCGTCATCCGCTCTGGAAGCAACACGAAAAATTGAACAGACGGATCACTGAAAGAAGCAATTTTATTAAAAACAGATGCGTTTTGTCATGTTAAAACTCAGATTTCATGAATTTCACAAAATGTTTGTTCATTACAGTCAGAGAACTAGCAGCTAGGTAGAGACTCACCAGGGGCTTCATGCAAGCTCAAAAACGTATTCTACAAAATGATCTTAAAATATCTCTTTTGGTTTTGGCCCTGTGAATCCTACAGTATGCAAAACGTCACATTTAAACCTGACTAAAGATGGTCGTTAAAGACAAGATAGTACTTTAGCAATTATGAATATGCCTCCACAACAGCCATGGCCAGAGGGATGACTCTTTTTGGGGTTGTCGATCTATCTGGGCCATTCTTGTGAATGCAATATCTCAAGAACGCTTTCATGAACTTTCTTCAAACTTTTTATAAATGTCAAGGCTAAACTAACTTGACTGTGAAGATGATAGGTCAAAGGTCAGGTTTACTGAGCCTCATGATTATACCTTCTTATGAACTCAATATCTCTAGAAAAAACGTATGACATTTCTTATGTTGTGTTCACATCAGACACGAATAAAATCATTCGCCCAAGTTCATCGCAAGTTAATCGTGCCAAGTGAGTCAGATTGGCGCCACATTCAACATACCGATCCCTTCATTCACTTAGTCACAAGAGTAGAAAAATCGAAACCCAAGCAAATCACTTGCACCCCGATGGTCAGTCGGCATGGAGATCCCCTCTAGAGTCTTTCACAGATTCTAATTTTGAACAATCATGCCTCCCAAAGAGTGAGTAAAAGTAAAAAAGACTTTAAGGTGCACCCAGAAAGTAGGGATGGGATTTAATATGATTTATTGCTATCGATGCCCTTATCAATTAACCTGACATGTCAGATGGATGTGTTTCACACATCCATCTGGAAAACCTTTGATACTAAGCGTTTGGGAAAGGGCAGAGGATTTCAAAAAAACTTGGAGTGTGATTGGATGAACGTTCTGTCACATCTTTACGGGCCAATCAGAAGAACAAAACACTTGATGCAGCTGTGACCGATGTGCGCATGCTCAGCTACTAAGCACACGACTTATGTTGTTTTTGAGAGGAAAACAGCTCACTGCTGTTCTTTGTTCTTCTTTTAACAAAGAAATGTCTTAAAGTACTCAAATGTCGCGAAGCCTGACAGTACTGCCCCTTGTCGCCGATTGGTCCTTTCACTTTCTAACCGGGCCCAAATGGTTCAAATGGGTGCTCTGCAAGATGGATTCGCCAGTGAAAAACAAGGAAATAGGTGTTTCCATCTGCTTGGCAAGGTTACTTATCAGTTCCTTCCTGTAAACCACCTTGAGAGTTAGTGACAAGCACACTTTAATTCCTGGCTATAATGATAA
Organism: Cheilinus undulatus; assembly: GCF_018320785.1. Taxonomy (NCBI): domain Eukaryota; kingdom Metazoa; phylum Chordata; class Actinopteri; order Labriformes; family Labridae; genus Cheilinus; species Cheilinus undulatus. The sequence goes on along the minus strand of NC_054865.1, from coordinate 40,844,051 downwards.
CTAAAAATGTTAAACATCAACATGCTAAAATGCACACAAATGAAAAACTGCTCTCTGGATCTTCAATCTCTTAACTTGAATTGAAATCATGGTTGGACAGAGGTTGCACGCCATGATGTTTTTGAGAAATGAGGACACACTTTCATCTGCTTTAACCTGTTTTTGTGACTGCCTACCATGTTTACTTCCTAGACTTCTCTGTTCTTGTACGCTTTGCCTACTGCCTCTCACATGACCGTGTTTTTCAAGGCAATTATGGCAGAAGACGTTAGCGTGGATGCTGCTACAGCACCAGTTTTATCAGAACTTGACATGTCTTTGTTAAAAGAAGAACAAATGCACAGTGTGGATAGGCTTCAGCCCCCCCGCAACCCCAAACGGGATAAGCGGTATAGAAAATGGATGGATGGATGTATCAAATGCTCTGTTTTATCTGCTGCTTTTTACTAAAAAATGGAAATGCAGTATCAGGAGTCTGCTTGTCATCTACCCATACACTTCTGCAGATATTAGGTGAAGTTCACAGTCTCCTACCGTCACGATAGGTGGCTTATGGGGGAAATATTTTACAATAACATGTTTTTGTCTGCTGGTAAGTGTCTTCCCATACAAATTCAAACTCCCAGACAACCATACGCAGCAAAACATCGATTTTTGAACACAGAATAATTGCAGCTACAGCACCACACAATTGCCGATTTCTACCTAAAAGGCAAATAAATCCTCAACACTTGTAGACATGAAATTGCTTGGTATATAGAGTTGTGCTTACATCCAAGGAAGAGAAAAATTGAGCCACACTGAGTGCTGTAAGGAGATTCTTTTGTCGCTGAGAGCAGTAGGTACAGCGGGTGAGTCTGAGGTCAAGGTGATTTGTCATGTCAGGCAACTTTTCACCTTGAGCTGTGTGGTTGTTCACTAACCTGACAGCCTTCAGCAATGCCACACTGTTTCCTGGCTTTGCTTCATAATTGATGAGGAAGCCGGGAATATGGGATCTGATCCAGTGTGAGGGTGCCTTTTAGGCCCGGAACAGATGTACAGACTTTAAACTCTTCATCATGAAGAGTTTTACCTCTGTAGACTGCTCAAAGGCAGGAGGAGTGGCAAACTATAAACTCAATAATAAACAGTTCAATAAAACTGACTCCTAGGAGTTGATGTAAGGAACACAGCAGGGAGGAAACAGCATTTTATTATTACACACAGCACTCATCTAAATTCAGTCAGTGTTTGGACATTCGTTAGCTGCAGGGCTGTCAGCATTAACACGTTAATCACAAGATTGAGGCCTGGAATTAATGCAGTAAATATTTTAAAGCACATTAAAGGGCTATTTCAGTATTTCTGAAATTGGGTTGTACAAGGTACTTGGGGATAGTATAGTGGCATTAGATAGAGATAGGATGCACTTGGAGAAGCTAGCAGACTGGTATAGTTTTCTAAATTTAGGGAGTTTTAGGTAAAAACAGGACCAAGAGCAAGCTTGCATTGTAAAAAACAAATGCTTCAAAGTCTTTCAATATAACATACAATTGAGCCAGCATTGTTTGTTGGGCTATTTTGACCTTAAACTCGCTTAATTACTTTAAGAAACTATACCTGTCTGCTGCACTGTTTAGCCTGACCTCTGCACTCACATCCTGTGTGAAAGGGCAGCTCACTGAAATCTCATGAGGCTAATGCCACTTCTATTGCTGACAGTACACATTTTAAAGAAAAAGCTTTACTAAGAACAGTATCTTGATAAATCTCTGAGCTTCATTGTTACTCACTGAGAGAAAATGACTACGCAACACCTGAAAAATGCAAATGCTGTCACTCTGACCAGTGATTGCGGGGTTGTTTATATCTAACATTTTTTATGTATGAAAGTGTTGAAACCCTGTATTTCACAGAATAAGCCGGTTCCTACCTGTAAGTCATTGTTTCAGACCATAAAATGGTTAAAATTAACTTTCAAAATTCTGCAATTGATGGAAGAAAAAATAATTTGACAGCCTTCATTACCTGTTTACCTGGTTTTAACATTATTCTCCTAGAATAATATTGTTTTTCATGGGTTAAAGGGGACATATTATGTGGTCAAGCGGACATATTATGCGGTCATTATGTGGTCAAGGACAGAGTCAGACAGCTCAGTAACATTTAAAGCCACAGAGACAGCTTGTTCTGAGCAGGGCTGAAACAAAGGGTTTTTTAGACTTACAATAGTCAAATACTGGAGTGTTTCATTCAGCAACAAACTTCACAGGCATGTATTGTGGACCTCTGAGAACAATATAAACTTGCCTTAAAAGGGTGAAATATGTCGCCTTTAAGTTTCCCGGTCTGCAGCTGCATGTCAGGACAGGATTACTTATAGTACTAAAAAAGCTGTCTAGACACAGGCCCTAACATTTCAACATCAAAAAACAACAAAATCAAAACAATTCATTAATATGTGTTTTTACACACATTTCAGGTTAAAGAAATATTGCACCTGATGTGATTTGATAATTACAGTTGGACATTTTGCAATTTAACTTCAACTGCAATTACTGCCAAGCCTTAAATTTCATGAAAAGGTAAGTCAGAGTTTCATCTTAGTTGTCTGTTTTTCAGAAAATGTGCAGTGGTAGTGATGTAAAGTGAGGTATATTTAAATGTGTTGATTACACCACAAATTATTCAGTGACACTGAGCATACATACGTTCAGTGCTTAACAAATTTATCACAGCACCTGTCATAAAAACGAGAAAACATAAATATTTTAGAAATCTTTCAAAAACTTGTTTAAAACTAAAAATGTTTTAGTTATTTATTTGGCAAATAACAAACTGAAACAACTAAATAGTCCTTTTTCACACATAATAACCAAAAATGTTCATATTTTGTATGGCCTCTGTTGGCCTTGATAACAACTTGCATTCTTGCTGGCAATGTTTTTATGTACTTTTCCACAGTCTCTTTTGTTATTGAGTTCCAAATAGTTTCTAGCTGTTCCCACAGACTTGCTTTAGATGAAACTTTTGTGCCATCAATCTTTGAATCAACTAAATCCCAAATTTGTTCAATAGGATTCAAATCAGGACTTTGACTTGGCCAGTCCATCAGTTCCAGTTCTCCAGATTCCTTTTTCTTGGTCAAATAGTCTCTGCACAGCTTTGAAGTATGCTTGGGGTCATTGTCTTGTTGGTATATGAACCCACGACCAATCAGATTCAGTCCTGAAGGGATTCCATGATGCACTAAGATGTTGTGGTAGACCTTCTTGTCCATGATACCGTCGATTTTCACTAATTTGCCCACGGGGTATCCACAAATGGAACCCCATACCATAATGGAATCTCCTCCATGTTTCACTGTGGGTGCAATGCATCTGGCATCACAATGTTCTCCAGCTTTTCTGCGGACATAAACACGACCATGCTGACCGAAGAATTCAAACTTGGACTCGTCCATCCAGATTACCTTCTTCCAGTCATCAACAGTCCAGTGTTTGTGCTCCCTGGCAAATCTGAGGAGTTTCTGGATGTTTGCAGGCCTCAATAATGGCTTCTTAGCAGCTATTCTTCCCTTTAAGCCTTGTTCCATCAGTTGTCTGCTTATGGTCATTCTGGAGACTTTGTCAGACCCTGATATAAAAGCATTCATCTCTGCCTGAAGATCAGCAGAATCCTCCATCTGTCTCTAGTACTCAAAATCTTCTGACATCTGCTTCAGTTAACTTTGGTTTCCTGCCTTTTCCTTGGCGTATTTTGTAGGTACCAGTCTCAACAATTGACTCCAAAGCATACTTGACCACACTGTGAGAACACTTTATGTCTTTCCCTATTTGTCCGAGAGACCATCCAGCATCACGAAGTGCTTTAATGTAGACTCTTTCATTTTCAGTGAGCTCTCGGCATTTTACCATTTTGAACAGGAATGAGGAATTTCAAACTGAATTCACCTTTTTATAACCAAATTTGAGCCGTAACAAGCGTAACATTCAACCACCAAAACTAACTTTTCTGTTCAGGAATGCAAGTAAATAATTACAATTTGACATATCAATCAAGAAATATTAATGTGCTTTACTAATTTTTCAGTATTTTTGTAAATCAGTAAATTTGAAAATTCATGGATAACAATAATAATTATATTTTAGCATTAGAAATATCATTTGGGTAAAAGAGCTTCTACATATTGGTGTATTAACCATTGCAGAAACATAAAAAATGATTTTGGTAATTACCAGTGCTGTTAATTTAGGGCAGCTATGGCATAAACCTTACTTTGGGTGGTGGTCTAATAAATTTGTTAAGCAGTGTATGTCTCCATGGCTCTTACTGACGCCTGGTAATTCTTAAAAATTAACACCATGGACAAACACTCAGTAATAAAAGCCTTAGGCAGGAACCTGCAGACAGAAAGCAGGTGAGAGAGCAGCTGTCATTACAGAGCAAACACTTGACAGAATCCTCATTTCATAATATAAATAAAGTGCAATTGTACTTTAGATGCCGAGCTCACCATCAGGGGTGATTAATTACATGTTGTATGGAAAAATGATGATAGATGTGTTTTTAGTCAGTATCTAGGTGAAAGCACACACATAGCAGGTTCTAAAACTGAAGAAGTTCTCATAATGTTGGAGAAAAGCTGTTAAAAGTGCAAAAAGACAGACTGTTTGAGAATAAAAATGAAGAATTTCTCTGGCTTTGACAACAGACAACATTTGGCTGAGAGTGACAATCATTACAAACAAATATACTCTCTGTTTAACTCTGCAGGTGTTTTCATAAAACTCATGCTAAAAATATTGTTCACATTTGCATCAGATGAATCAAACTGCAGGTGAAACAACACTGAATGGGTCGTCAAATACACATAGAAACTGTAAATATAATTATAAAGAAATAAAATAACAATAAAAAGTGAAAGGGTTACAGTTTCTACTTTGAGGACAGATCTTTGGCTGGACCAGTAGAGGTAAAGTTTGATTTAATTGAATCATTTCTACACCCACTGCTTGAATATCCTCAAAAACACTGTCTTTGTTTAAAAGCAATGAATTTTTGATGATGAAATCTTAATATAAATACTGTAACTGGGTACTATTTTTATTTCTCCAGCCAGAGTTTAAAGTATTTCTTAAAATTCAGCCCTTTAATGAACTGTAAATAGCTTAAGTTGTATAATTTATCTGCTTTAGATGCTGATAAAACTGCTGCATAATTATCTGTATTTAACATGGAATTGCTAAGCACTTAGCCTTTAAAGAGACATGTTTATTCCCAAGTGTTTGATGATCTTCTAAAAACACATTTATTTCTCAGTTCAATGAACCAATATCTCCAGCGAAACCACACAAAGATGCAGAAAAACGACATCAAATTAACAGTCTCTTTAAAAAAAGACCAGAGTTTTCTAACAAATGTGGAAAAAAGAGAGCTAAATAAGTCATAAATACTCGACAAACAAAACCACAAAAGAAATCTGGGGGGAAATGAGCTTTAATCTTTAGTCTTTAGCCAAGCTTTGCTCTCAGCATGTGACTGGGCTGAAAAATGGACGATACACAGTGTGCTATGTACTAAGTACTCCAGCAGTCTCATGAATATGAGCTTCACACTGGGAGCTCAAGTGAAACCAGAAAAAGATCCTCATACGGAGTCAAGCACTTACTTTTGATTACTGATCTTTACATTTTTAAACTCTTTCAAAGGCAGGATTTAAAGTCAAAGGAAAAGTTTTCTATAAGGCCTGAAAGTTTCAATCCTTTATAGGGCACTCAATGAAATACCTGGAAAATCACAATCTAAGTCCAAGAATATTATTGGTGGACATCTCAATACTTTTTTACTGCTGCCACTTAAATACATCTATATTTCATTGTATTGGTGTAATGAAGTGTATGCATATCAAAATATTAATAATGGGAAATAAACAGGTATAGTCTGATGAGTATTGCATATGAAAAAAGTTATTTAAATACAAAATATAAATTTTACAGGACTTGATGAGGATGCCTTTAGACAGAATACTGTATAAGTATCCAACAGGATACTTGCAATAATCACAAATATTGGATAATTATTCAGCTGTGATTAGGCCCAAAATAAAAATTGAGAACTAATTTATGCCATTTAAGTTTACTAAAACTGTTATACTGTTGTAAAACTGACTAAAATCAAATTTTGCTGGCTTTAGGCCAAAACCTTACATCTCCAAAATTATCACTTTACAGGGAATGAGAAAAAAAAGCTGTATTTTTAAATTAATTTAATACTGAATGGTCAGAGTCAGCATCTTTTGGGCACTTTTTATTGCCTTACAAATGATTAAAACCCATTGACAAATGTAAAGGCTGACTAATAGCACTGGACAAAAAAAGAAAAATGGAGATACAATGTTTTGGCCTGATGCCAGTGGTATAACTCTTTATACCACTTATTCTTCTTTATAATTCCACCAGAAAATTTAAGAAACATCACAAATATTTAATGTCTGAAATAATTTAAGCAGAAATAAGACTTACAGTTAAAAAAAGTTATAAAACAGATACATAAAATGCAACTGTTATAAAATTATAAAACTGACCAAAAATCACACCTATTTTACTATTTATACCTTGAACATTTCAATTATTTAATACAATTTTATCACTGGATAATTTACCACATCTAACCACACTACAGTACTGTTATCCTACATTATAATTAGTTATTTGTCCAGGAAATACCCTTAGTATAGCTTGCTAGATAAGTTGGTAATATGTCTTCACTTCTTGAATAGAAAACAAATCTTTGAACCAGGCAGTAAAATGGTCGAAATGGCTGACAAGTGAGCCACCGCTCTATCCAGTATCTCTGTATACCAGACAGTTACAGCGGATAGCTAACTCAGCTAACTAATTTCAGCTTCTCTCCTCTAGATAGAGGTTTTTAGTCCTATGGTGCAGGACAAAGTGGTGCAAAAACAGCATTGTGCCTGCTGCTACTGCTGAGCTGAACAAGTTGTAGCCATATTTTGCACAAACGTATCTATTTGCTCATTTATGTATTTATTCCTTCATTTGAATCTTAAACTTGGCTTTACCCTGGTCCAATTAAGATCTACTTATTTGTTTAATCTTGAGTTGATTTTATTGGATGGTACCTTGCTCTCTTTTTATGTCATCATTGACGGAACCCTGAGAACTTTAATCTCTATCTTCTTCTTGTTTTTAGCACGTTGAGTTGGGTGGGATTAGGGTCATGTTTTAGTGGATTTTAAATAACCGTCATTCTTTCTCTTTGTTTGATGTTGCTTCTGTCTTGTGACCTGTGTGTCATAATGGATGTTGTAATCTCACTAAAATCTACCTACAGGAAAAAATAAAGTAACCTAAACCTTAATAAAGACAATATATTACATCCTTAAATGACCTAGAAATCCTGTGCAAACAAAAACTATCATGGCATTTAGCACCATTTTCCTTTACAATATGTGAGCTTCATCATGGTCAACTCATCATGGCTAGTTATGATGTTAGGTCCATTTGTTTGGGACCAAAGGAGACGTAAAACTGCACTTTTTGAGTTCTGGAGGGAGCAGGAAGTACGAGACACTCTGGGCCATTTCTGATTGGTCAGATGGTATAAAATCACTTTCCATGACATTGACTGATCTCCACTGATTGTCTGAGAAAAATTATCCTGGTTCTACAGCAGCACAGAGAGTTTGTGGGGAAGCCACGAAGGAAGTCAACCGGAGTGACCATATATGGTTCCCTGCCACATAAAGGGTTGAAAGTGCATGTAAATCAAACTGATGTAGAGAGGCAGACCATTGGTACTGTGAGTGTAATCAGTGATTTCTTCTTCTAAAACTATTTCTAGACAGTGTAAGGCTCCACACACAAGTCTCAAAGCAAAAAAACAGCGCAGCAGGATCATGTTACAAAACCACAAAAATCCAACCAGCTACAAGAGGAAAATGAAGCTCACCTTGGCGACCCTGTTGGCGACCTCCCGCCCCACCATTAGCCCCTGCACAAACGTCCGTGCTGCGATGAAAGCCCTGGTGACCTGGGCCTTCAGTTTCCTGGGCACATCTCCAAAAGGCTTTAGCTGATCCGCGTATTTACTGACACACTCCAGGTAGTCGTCTGTGAAGTGGTACTGCGAGTTGAGCAGCTGAAACATGCGCTCAAGCAGCCGGGACCAGAAGTCGTTGAGCATCTCCTCCAGGTTGACGTTGCCGCCTGTGTAGTAGCGCTTCAGCTCAGTGAACAGGTCCTGGAACACCTCTGAGTTCTGCATGTACAGCTTCCCGTACGTCTTGGTGAACATACTGTTGAAAGACTTCTCAGAATTGTCCAGCAGCTCCAAGAAAAACTCTGGAAGAATGAACAGGGGAGAGAAACAACAAACAGCTGATTAATTATGCAGATTTTTACAGATTCTCATGTCTTTATTGGACAAAAGAGCAAGGTACAAACTCATCTGAGTGGTGTTAAGGTACATTATTGTTTCTTTTTATGGCTCTGTCTGCACAGACAATGTATAGCAGCCAACAACAGGCACTTGATTATGTGCACAAAGTCGGTCCAAAGCATTAATAATTCAAAAGCAGAAAAATAATGGGCCACAAGGACTATGAATGATTAATGTAAAGGTTCTGATTGCATACTGTAACAAAATATTCAGAAGTTTTTAGACACAGACTCTAGTATACAGAATTATCTTGCACCCAGCATTTTTCCCAGACGCATTCGTTTCTCATTGACACACTTTATTTGTCCAGAGAGGAGCTGGCCTTTACTGAATCTAGTGTTACAGCTAAATAAAAGAAGCTGCATTTGCTTTAAATAACCTGAACCAATGGTTGGACATAATACATAAAGATCCACACATCAAGCCATGGGACATTTTTATTCAAAAATTAAAACTCTGTATCAAAAGCATGAAAATAAATCTCTTCTCTCTTTCAATACAAGTCAATTGTAATGGTTCACAAAGTTTTGTGCAGAATATTAAATAAGACAGATCTTCTTTTCTTTATTTTGGGGGACCGTGTCTATGCTTCAGTGGTTCGGGTTAGGGTGAGCTCTCCCCCTGAGAACGGCTGACAGACACTTGAGAGCTGTGTTTCTAAGAGACATGCTGTCAAACTCTGGGCTGCTGACTGTGAAAAGTCTGACTGTATGACTTCTCAATGTAACTATTGTATAGTGGAGCTTTTTTTATGACCTCTTGAGTCATCAGCAGTTCCTGAACACTTAGTGTTGAGTTTCTCAGACAAAGACTGAAGGTTTCGCTACTGTACCGATAGCCATTTTTACTTATGACAGTATGAACCGTTCTCTGCTGCATTCAGGTGTTTATTTCATGGACTAAAAATAAAACTAAATATGCTCTTTGACAACCTTTTCTTTCCACATGAAAGAAAAGACTAAGGCTAAATAGATCTTTTATGATAAGACCTCTGACGAAAGTAATGTTCTTGTCGAGGACTAAAAAAAACCAAAATGCTTGTGCTGGACTGTTGGACATTCAAAATCCACATTATTTCTGCACTGTGTGGAAATTAATCAGTCAAAACACAAGCAGAGGTGAGAGAGAGCAGGTGGAAAACGTGTCTGTGAGTTTAAGTTCCTGAGTGAAGCAGTGTGGCAGAGAGAGCATGAGCAGTTAGGTAGACTACATCTAGCTCTTTTGTGTATGTCAGGTTTAGTTTTTGCAGCAAAATATTGCTGGTGTCAGGCCGAAACCTTCTATCTCCAAATTCATTGCTTTTCAGGGAATGAAAAAAAAACATTTAGACAAATTAAGCACTGAATGGTAATAGAATCTTTTTGACACGTATTTTTGTTTAATATTAGTCCAATAGAAATTGAATTTAAAACACCCCACCTTACGTCTGTACTTGTTCTTTAATGTGTATCCTTTATATTAATCTTTCACCATTTTAATCTTTAAACCATTTTTAACTCTTTTAATCCTTTTTGGCCGTTTTCAATTGTATTTTATTACCTTTATTATTCAGACCTCATGCTCAGTATACATCCCTGTTTAATGTTTTTAATATCCTTCTACAGTCTCTTTTTTATTTTATTTTATTTTTTTGGGTGGGGGGGGGGCGCTCTATCAACATCCTGAGGTTACTTATACACTTATAACTTATTCATAAAACAGTTGTTGAGTAAAATATTTAGGATTTAGTACTACTTTGTTTGTATTTACACAAAAATAGTTAAAATTTATGTCAATTTTGGCCCCAAAGTATCACTACTTGTTTTTTGTGTTGGTCCTGTGGGGGCTCAAGTTTTCTTAGATACAAGTCGGGGGGCCTCAAAGGTAAGGTTAAGAACCACTGATTTAAGGTATGTATGTATTTTCTGCAGTTAATTTAAAATTTAAGTATTTATAGGACATTAATATGGTTGTTTTACAGTTGTATTAATTTCAAAATTTGGCTGATTAAATTGCTTTGAAGAGAAAAAAAATTGACTAAAGGTAATTACCAAAACATAATTGCTTTTATCAACTAAAACTCTACTAAAATGTTTTTGAGTCTACAATTAAAGGTCAAAAAATAATTAAATATGATTCAAACTAAAATGTGTTTTAATTTAAAGATCAAGACCGACTTTGAAATAACTGCCAAAATTATTACTGCTCTATATTTATGAGTTGGAAAGTAAGTGATGGATAAATCTTACAGGAAAAAGTACTGTGAGCTCTCATGGAGCTATGAGACCAGATCTATACCGACGGTGTTGGCCGGAATTTTAACAAATCCCCAATGTATGGAGCACATCAACACAGAAAGTGCCTTAAATTGAAGGAATGAAGAAACAAATAAACTCAAATGCCTTTTATCTTCTGGAAATTCTTACTAAATAAGACATCCAGTCTGAGGGCACACCTTAAGTGCAATATTTTTTATACCTTTACACGTTGTTAATTACATCAAACACAGTGATCAACTTTCACATGTGCGAGACCATTTTCATTCAAAGTCAAATCTCTATAATGTTGTTTCTGTGTCATCTGCTCCAGTGGCTCTCCTCCATGTGAGAACCTGATCTCTGGAGCATTAATTCAGCCAACATGAAAAACAGAGAGAGAGGAAAAAAGGGGTAAAAAGCAGCCTTAGCTTCTGGAGTCTCACTGAAGCCTTGCTAATAGGATCCCATGTTACTGAGTGCACAGGCGTAAATGTTGGGAAGATCATAACACTTCTCTCCATGTACAAATGTCAAATATTCCTCCACCCCTCCTTTCAAAAGAGCTCGCTGCAGACATTCCCCATGTCACGCCTGCTTATAAACCAAATGGGAGCTAAGCTGCAGGCTGCTTGACATTTCTTTGCATTGTTAATGACAGCAGTTCAACTCCTGCATGGTTGTCATATCCTCCTCTAATAAAACATTTCTCTCCTGCAATAAAAAAAACAAAACAAAAAAAAAAAAAAACAACAAAAAGGAGGAACCAGAGAAGTTTGCACTGTTTAGGGTTGAATTGTCTACAATCAGGAGCATTAAATTGTTTATCCATTAAAACAATTAAAATACGGAATGGTAATATCTCAGATTGAAGAACTTAATGAAAATTAAGAGTTAAAAAAATCAAAGGGAAAAATTATGCTTCAGACTAATCACACTCTGACATCACACAGCCATTCTCAGTCGCTTTGTAAATTTCATGAAAACACATGCCAAAATATTCCTTGCGCTTCTTATTGTTTTTATTTGACCCATCCTAAAGATCAGCACCATCTGAGACTGATTAAGAAGTGAACATCTGTCCTCTCTCTCCTCCTCTCCCATGCCTGCCTGCCTCCACAGACAGAACACACACATAAACTCCTGTAGGAAGGAGATGGGAGACATCCAAACTTCAATCCAAACTGTGAATTTATCAGTCAATGCACAGGCTTTCCAATTTTATTTAATTATTTATTCATTTTAGTCTATTTTTTTTTTGGCAATACTAAAAGCATTTAGTTCTTTTTATATACTGACAGAAGTTAGAAATTAAAAGTATGTTAGAATAGGTACTTTACTGTCATTGTATTTAAAAACAAAAATGTGTTAGCAGCATTCCTGTACATCAGCCTATAACATATATGTATATATATTTTTTGTTCATTAGAAATATAGCATCACCAACAGACAGTTATTGTCCAACAGGATGTGAATGGTTAAAGTAAAATGGCAAAATAGATTTAGGAACAAAAAATACACACATACATGTTTTTATATATACACATGCACTGGTACGTTGCTAAGGCACTCATAATTTTCCAAATGAGATAAGATAAGACTTTATTGATCCTTAGAGGGGAAACTCTGGCTTTGCAGCAGCACAACAGGTGGTACAAATACAATAGAATTGAACAATATAACTAAATAAAAGCTAAATAAATAATTAAATAAGGGACAGTACATATATACAATTCACATTTGTTGCAAGCAAAAGTAATCAAAGTGACACTTGTTTGTGTAAGTGAAATGGTACACTTGTTGGCAGCAAATTACTTACAGAGAAGTGTTATGCCAGGAAGGTGAGGTAGTGCAAAAGAGGTCAAATAGAATGGTATTACATGTGCATTATGGTGGAGCAGGATTATAAGTAATACAAGATATACAGATAACAGTGTAGTTGGTATTGTAGTATGAATATTAATATCAAGTTAAGGTTCAAAAAATAATATAATTTATTATAAAATAGTAAAGTATAGCATAGTATAATATAATGGAGAAATATAAAGTAATATAATATTCTATACTATAATATAACATAATATAATACAACATTATATATGCAACAATCATGGGAGGGTGAATATGAATAGTAAGTGTACAGTGAATATAGAATAAGAGTTCCAGTTTAAATGTTTATTTGTGAGCAAATAAGACTGAAAGAAAGCAACATCTGTTATCAGACTCAGTGTAAATTTGGGTCAAGAAGATGGTTGTAACTTCGTCAGATGCAAGACTGCTTTATTTCTGCCCAGATGGTGCAATCAGCTTCAGGAGCTCCCTGCAAACTGACAAAAATCCTTTGTAATTTATTAGAATTATTGATACTAATTATTGATACTGTATGTGGTAGCTGTACGGTGGAGTCCAGGACAAATTTCCCCAAGAAGGCAAGACACTGTATGACACAGTATGGTATTGTCATCAGTGTTTGAATTTATTTTCATTCAATAGGAACAAAAAGGTTTGTCATAGTTTCAGTGCAGAGGATGACACTGACATACTGCGCTAGTTTATATTTCCATTTAGAGTTGAGATTATAAATAAATACCTTAATGCTCTTTACGCTAATGTTACCACAGCGTCCAGGATAGTAGGCCTTATATGCCTCACCTTTTCTTTTGTTATACTGTTTTGCACATTTGTCTGCGTTGTATTTAGACGCCATGTTCACCTCTGAATCAGGAATGAGATCAGTCCCTAGCCTCTCATTCCAGATTCTTTTGCAGCTAAGTGACCTGACTTTACACCTACTTCTGTTTAAATACTGAGAGCCTGCAGGGCCTTTTTCATTCCATTTTTCCAATTAGACTCAAATCAAGGACATGTAAGCCCCTGAGTAATGTGCAGGCAATAATGTATCTGTGTTACCATTTAAATAGCTCTCAGGATGAGTAATACATTTAATAAAAACACAATCTTACTCATTTCATTTACTTTCAATCTGTGTGAAAAGATCCCAGAATGAGACGGATGTGTATTTTTATGAATTCATTTTTATCTGACTTTATCGGAACTCAAATCTTTATCTGTGGAGCTGCTGCGTTTTCAGCTTTGTGCGCTCTTAATCTGCACATCATGAACCTCCACAGTTTGTCATTTAAAAGACTGCCATCATAGTTCTCTTTGGAGAACTTACAAAAAATATCTGACAAATTCTATCTCATTTTGCCTTGGAAGACATAAAATAAATGGCTTTTATATTATTTTCCTTTCAGCAGGCACACAGTGGTGACCTAAATACAGAAGTGGTTTTAGTGAGTTGGTTGCTTCATGCAAAGCTTGATAAGGAGCCCTTTCTTATTTAGATAAGAGCAATCACTGTGAGGAAACAAAATATTTGGGATTTCTCTGGTAACAAAGCCAGAGAACTAAGAGACATAGCCAAATCTGAAATATAAAAAAACAAATACCCAATGATATTTGCTAATCAGCTCTTACAGAAACATTATGACTCAAAGTAACATTATCCTTATAGTTTCATACGCCTCTATGCCAGGTCTAACTTATGAAAATGAAAATGTATGCTACAGGGGAAATGTCAGTCTTAAACTTCACCACGGAGTCCCCCACATGCCTGTTGGTGAACTCTAGTCAAGATTTGATACAAATTTTCTGCAACAGTTGCTTTCTCTTTGCCTCTCTCCCATAAAGCTTTGACTGGAGAAGAACCAGGGCAACAGTTGTTGTATGCAGAGTCTCATCTCAGCCGCTGAAGCTTGACTTACACATGGGCCATATTCCTTCCATTTCTTGCTGATAGATTTAACTGAACTCCAGGGGGGTGGTCAGTGCCTTGGACTTTTTCATTTTTTTATCCATCCCCTGACTTGTACCTCCAATAACCTTTTCTCTGAGTTGCTTGGAGTATTCTTTTGTCATCATGGTGTAACGGTAGCCAGGAATACTGATTAATCCGTGACTGGACCTCCAGACACAGGTGTCTTTATACTACAGTCACTTGAGACACATCCACCGGACTCAGGTGATTCCCATTTCACTAATTGTGAGACTGCTAGCACCAACTGGCTGGACCTCTGTTTTATTAGGTCTGTCACTTTAAAGGGGGTGAATATTCATGGTCACTTATTTCACCTTACACATTTTTGTTTAATTGGCATTGTTCTTAGGAAATCTATTTTCACTTTGACATTAGGTTTTTTTTTGGTAACCTTTGTCTTGTCAAAGAAGCCTAATTCTATTGACTACGATTGATTTTTAAAACCAGTCGGAGGGTAATACATCCTAGGTGGTGAATACTCTTCATAGGCACTGTATCTGATGTACAACTTGAGGCTCCTTTAAACATGAGGCTCCACATAACAGCCTGACTTTGCCTGGTGGTAAAACCACCTAAGCTTCCATGCCAAAGCATCATTCAGGGTTGAATATGTAGCTGTTTAAAACCGGCTCTAGCCACAGAGTTTGTGACTGATGGAAAACATCATGACTCAAAAGTTTTTAGCACTATTTTCAGAAAACAGCAAAAGGTGGTTTAACTTCCCATCATGTTGGTTCTGAATGTCTTTTTGACAATTAATGTGAGTTCAGATCAGTTCAAAGAAATGACCAAAGTCTAATGTTGCACAATTCAAACCCAAGAGTTCCTGAATTAAATTCCCCTGAAAAATTCATCAACCTTCTCTTGCGTAACGCAAGTTTTTTCTGTGATTTCAGGGCCAGTTACCTAGAAAAAGGAATGAACTAAGAGGTTCAGAAAGCAGCTTCAGCCTGCCAACACATGGTGAGTGGATTGCTCTCTGCTGTCCAAAATACATATTTGGCTGTGGAATTACCAGTGTGTGTTGTTGACCTTGGATAACATTCAGTTGTCAGGCCCTTCAGGGTGTGTATACTTGGACACTGTCGATACATGTGTGTGTGTGCTCCCTGACACTAAGCATTTAAGAATCATTCAATTCACTCAGGTAATCAAGGTTGAACGAATTCATGTTTTTGAAGAGAAGTGCGGCAACACAAGAAAAATGTGAAACACAGGCCAAAAAACTTTGGAGAGGTTAAGTTTCAGGACTAAGGTAACTTTGTTAAAAAAGGAGGAGCATATACACAAATTTCCCTCAAAATTCAACATATCAGAATAAATAATAATCACTAATCAGTCATTAACTGTGTTTAAAAGAACACAGCCATCATAATTAAAGCTGACATATCATACCGCTTCTTTACCTTACAACACAATCCCCTGTAGTCCAAATGAAACATCTGTGCTGTGCTTTGCTCAAAATATAATATGAACCAAGCTTCAGCAGAGGTTTTTAACCCTGTATAAACCAGCTCTATACACCTTTCTCTGAATGTTCAGTGTTGGTGTGTCTCTTTAAATGCAAATAAGCTCTTTGTCTTCCCACCCCTCTCTTCCATAGAGGCTGCTGACAGCAGTGAGCTTCCATGGCTGTGTTTGGAGATACCTGACCTTGCAAAGCCAATGGTTCTGCCATCAGTTTCCAGGTCTGTTATCGGGCAGATCCATCTTACATACGTTTGTCCCACTCATCAGGGAATGACTGAACCAACCAGCATTATCTGAGGAAAACAAAGCAGTAGCTACAGGTGTGGTTATGTTAAATGACTTCAAGCCTGTAAACAATGGCTGCCAGTGAAACAGCCTGCTCCAGTGAAAGTGAAACAATGATAATGACTGCCTGCTGAGTTCATATTATATAGTTTATTCCTCACTGGGGAACATGCCTACTTTGTCATGTGTTTTATTGCTCTAAATGACAATAATTATTGTGATCACCCTTTTGATTTTGATAGGTTCTGCCCTTCCCAAACACTGTGTATGGGGTGTTGCCCAGATGGATGTGAAATATACCCTATTCTATTTAGGGATGAGTACCAAAGTCTGGCACCAACGTGGCACCAGTGCCAACCATCAACAGAGGTGTAAAAAGTACAACAGTATTCAACTTAAGTAAAAGGACAGTTACTCTCGTTAAAACTTAAGTAGTAGTAAAAGTCTTTCAAAATGTATTCAAAAAAGTACAAGTACCCAAAGAACTAATCAATTTGAGTAAATTAAAGCGGTTACTTTCCACCCCAGCTGCTACCTACCGAGCCAAATCCCAACACAGATTTCAGTGCTACTTTTCAACACCCTACTACTACAAAGCGACCCCCCGTCACTCCAAACAAAATGCTCAAAATACCACATACAATTCTCATTATTTTTGTAGGCCTTTTTCTTTTGTTTAATCCCATGCTCTATTAGCATCCTTTAAGATATTTATCTGAATTATTTAATCCTATGGTACCAAGACAGCTTTTATTCACAGGCTGTATTCAGCCATATATTTAAACTTTCTCACATGAGCGTGTTTCAGCAAGCAATACTTTAATGCAAAAATAGTATTGATGGTGTTGATCCTTTTGATTCTGTTTCAGAAGATTTCCTCTTTTTGATGATCTGGATGTATTATTATCTATTTAGATTTATAGCAAGTTTAAACGTTAATTGTGACCTGCCAAGGGACTGCAGACGTAAATTAGCTTTAAGCTAACTCTGGTACATTACATCAAATGCAAACCTTTATGTTTTTTATTGTACATGCTCCCTTTACAAATAAACAAATAAATAAATTGCATTTGCAGCTCCTTAAAAACTGTTTTTACTAGATATAGTTTAGTCCCCAGATAGAGGCTGTCAATTGTTTAAAGGTTTAAGTATCAAAAGATTTAAAACCAATAAGCAGGTGCAAATCTAAAATATTACATCAGTCATATTACAGAATATAACAGATGGCCCCCGTCTCAGGAGAAATGTATCAGTACTAAACCGTATTAATGCCAGCATACATGATTGTATTCCTCATTCAGTTGATCAATTCATTTATTTAATTAGCAGTTTTTTAAGTTAAAAAAAAATATTCAACTGTTTGTAAAAGTCAGTTTGTGGCTAATCCAGTTTTTTTTTTCCTTTTTTTTGTTTTTAAATCAAGGCACCTGTAACTATTGATGCACAAACACATTTAAGGGAGCTAGTTTTATAAACTCAGGCACTCAGTGTTTGCAGAGTTAAGGATAATTCCCTAACACAACCAGACAGCCATTGTGTCGTACACCCACTGACCATTTTATCAGGTACACCAGTTCAACTGCTCATTAACACAAATATCTAATCAGCCAACCGTATGACAGCACCCATCTTTTATGTAAACATGTTAAGTGACTTTAATTTTTGTGCTTTTTCCATCTCATCTCAGTGTTTGTTTTCTGAATATTGCTCCTTTGGGTTTAAGTGTTTTATAACTCAGTGTCATTGCAAATGGGGGAAACCTCAATGACTTTCAAGGTTGAAATTAAGGATGCTGTAAATAATGACTATTTCAAAAGTGTGCATTATACTGAGAAAAGGTTGCCATGTACCTGTTTTTCCCCAACTTTTCCAACAAGTTGCGAAGTCTTTCTTTGCTCTGTAATAAGAGACTTCTCAAAGAATCACAAAGCTTCTGACCTCACCAGCCTTTCCTCGACCAACACTCAGACCTGGGTTGTCTCCGTGAGACCTCAAACATGGTGAAAAGTTTCAGTGCTCTCTTGGATGTAACTGATTTGACCTGGAACAAAGCCAGAGACTGAAACATTCTCAGTATCAGTTCAGAGAAACACAGGTCTGTCTTATTTTGACCTTTGACTCCTCTGCTTTCTGTTTACTGCTTTTTAAAAGAAAATCGGTGCATGTTTCTGTTTGAAAGGATATAATGAGAGTTCACCGCCTCTGAGGTCTCCTGTTGCTGGTTGTTTTTATTGTGGTTTAGCAATCCTGTTTCTCTGCTCCACTGTTGGTTAAGGCACGCTCCCCAGTCTCTGCTCATATTGCTCCCTCCTGCCCCGATGGTCCTCTTCATTATAAATCCCAATGTTCTCTACTGGCTAATATGATGTTCCTCATTCAGTGTCATTAGGATATGTTAATTCATTCTAATTAGGGTCCTGTTATCATGCTTTCTATTAATGAATGATTTGGATTCATCAGCATCAACACGGCTCTGATTGAAAGCAGATGTCACTGAAGCATTAATGAACCAGCAGCCGTGTACATATGGGTTGTTCTCATGTACTGAAAATTATTACACTGTTGTGTTTCCCATGATAGCTTACATTTTGTGTTGTATTGCATAAACAGTTGAGCTGCAAACACACAGAGGAGCTGCAAGTAAAACTAGGATGGTTTACACACCAACAGACAGCTCATTAAAGGGCAGCTTGGAAAAAAAGTAAAAAAGGAGGTATTATGTTGACATTTCTGCTTTATGCATTTATCATGTTGTTTGCATGACTGACATGCAGACATTATAACAATTAAATAACAACTTTAAATTTCTGAGGCTTTATGAAGCTGACAATCAGATGCCTGATTGACACCTGATTGGCAGCAGAGATTGGGCCCTGCTACAGTGGTCATTAGCAGTCCACTCCAAGGATCGGCATGCCATGTTTGACTGATCTGGATAGGGCAACTTCAAGCTGGTGGTCCACAAAACCAAGTGGCAGCATTATTTGGAGTGAGCCCTAGTACCATCTGGTGTCCAAGAAGACGCCTTTAAGAACCGTAGACTGTTCTTTGCAGTCAAGGTTTTCAATATGGACAACATGGTTGACAGCTCCAAACAGACTGCACGCAGCTAATCCTTAGTCTCATAGGGCTGCCAGGAGAGCTGCCATGACTGCCAAACCACTAGCCTATTATCCCTGGTGTCGGCTAAATGTGCACTGGAACCTTACCATATAAAGGAATGTTATGTTCCAAGAAGCACCGATACAACAAAGAAATAATCTACTAAACTCAGATTTCCTTACTTCTTGTGCAAATTTAGTTAGGCTGAAATCACTGAGAAACCAAATTAAATCAACTTTTTATCGCAAGAAAACAGCTTAAAACTCAAGTATGTAACATTCAGTGAGAACCATGTAGAATCAACTCTACTCCCCCTCCCTTCCTGTTCTTCTCCGTGTTTGGGCTCCGTAGCTCCGCCCCTCTTCTCACATACCTCCTCGCGAATGTGCACGTCCACTGAATCGTATACTGTCATTTTTCTCAGCTTTTCCACTGAAATCAATGGCCAAATTACTTAATTAGGTTAAAAAACACTTCATCTCAGCACGTACATATTCTACATAGGACTGCACACCACTGCTAACTCCACCACTGTATTAACTTCTCACTGAGCTGAGGCGCAAGCACACCTACTACAGCGGCCAACAGAACGCTCCCTCTGCCCTGAGCCGTGATTGGCTGCGAGTGCTAGCCTCCTTATTGGCTGGATCATCATACATTGCTGGTTTTCCTCAAGTGAGAGTGCAGTGCAAGGAGGCATTGCAGAAGTGTGTCATTCTTTTAGCTATCTTCAATAACAAGACCCTGATAGGTTGTGTTGTTTTTGTGGGCATATGACACTAAAAATAAATCGCTGACTGCGGCCTTGAATTCCCTTTTTTCTGTCTATAATACTCCTAAAACTAAATCAGAAAAATAGATGAAAAACATCTTCTGGGTTAACAGTTTTACAACATCAGTGTAAACATCTGAATAAAGGACTATGTTATGTTGTAGGACTGCAAGTCCACCATCATTGCCAAAATATAAACTGGTTGTTAGCTGCATATATGTATTGATCTCAGATGGTCTGTTTTCAGGAAGTAACATTCAATGCAGTTCCTGCTGTTTAATATACAGTATTGAACATGTTGATCATTGTTTGCTTTGCCTTAACTCTTGAATAATTATCCTCAAACAAAAAGGGAAAGGGAACCAAACATGTTTAAGGATTGTTTGTCCACTCTCGCTGCCTGTTCATGGTCACACACAGGACTGAAAACAATATTATCATAATTGGCTCAATACACACACACACACATATTGGGGTTTGCTGATGTATCTTGCGTAGGTAATGAGTAATGGAGAAACAAAACAAAACAAACCTGCAGTCATCTCAAGTATCTGTTGTGGTGGAGAAGTGCTGCTTTAAATTGTGAATAACAATGAGATGGAAATGACCGGCCTCTGCTGTGAGAGCACAGCAGAGGAGCACAGTGAACACGCTAACAGAGGTGGGGGGGCACTGATCAGGGATACACATAAAGACAAACATGCAGTAAGTACAACAAATAAATTATTCAAAAATCAGCCCAAATTCTCAAAAGTACTACAAAAGCTGTAGTAACCATGACATTTTTTTAAAGTGTGATCAGTAATCAGGTATAGAGGGTATGCACTGGAGTCACTTTCAGCATAAGACAAGACTGCTCATGGGCTGAGTGGCAAAACACAGCTGTCTGCTCTATGGTGAACTGGTGAAAACAGGAGAAAAACAGACTAATATCCACTCAGTTGAGGGATATTTGGACTTGAAAGAAATCCAGTCTGTTACCAAAGACATAGTGGACTGTTGACATTGATATGTGGCCATAAATTGAGGCTCCTGACATTTATATGGACCTGAATTCAAGTAAACAGAGCAGAGCCTGAAGACACACATCAGCCTGGTTAATCAGTGATGAATGTGAAACTGAATTCACAAGTTTGTTCATATAGAGCTTTAGATCAGCTGTTTCTCCATATTTCAGTGACTCATTTACTTCTTTTAAAATTAGCTAATCTGTAAAAAAGATCCATCTGTTGTTAAATCTGTTTTGCAAAAATTTGGGTTGCATTTAACAAGTATATATTACTTAATCCATTTAATGTTTAACATGAGTTAGACCTTCATTTTCTTACCTCCACCTAGGAGGTTATGTGATCGGGTGGGTTTGTTGGTTTGTTAGTTTGTTTGTTAGTTTGTTAGCAAAATAACTCAAAAAGTTGTCGACAGATTTTCATGAAATTTTCAGGAAACCTCAGAAATGGCATAAGTAAGAACTGAATAGATTTTGGGACTGATCCGGATCACCGTCTGGATTCAGGAATTTTCTAAAGGATTCTTTACTATTGGGAGATAGGGCTTATGGCGGAGGTCTGCGCTGTTACCACTTTACACCAGGAGATGGTGGACATGAGTAACTTTAATCCCAGCAGCATTTTTTGGTGTGTTTCTATTCAAAGTTTTGGAGTTTAAGAGTTTGAAAGACGCACGCCCGGTGGAGGAGACGAGTCGGAGCGTAACAGCAAGGTCTGCGCTCTCTCAGTGCTTTTCTAGTTTATAATGTGACAGGTTTACATGGTAAAGCTCTCTAAGGTGTATTACTATATGACACAGAGACAGTAATATGTCATATTATTGTTATAGCGTCAGATACATTCACTTCAAAAAACATTCATATAGAGAGAATAGATAACATCACTCACATTTATAAATCTTTCCCTAAATACTAAATATATAATTATAGCAGGTGAGCTGCATGTTTGAAGACTTATTGTTGATGAGGTAGCGCATCACAGCAACCATCCTTGAATGCAGGAGTACAGGATAATGCTAGCAGTAAGAAGCTGCAGATACCTGTTGGTTCAACCGGTACATTTGAGGGAAGTGATCGTAGATGTCTCTCAAGAGCACAGATGATGATTATTTACATTTATTTTTTTAGAAAAAAATGCTCTGCAAATATACTTGTGTGACTGTGAGATCTAATGTCTATAGGTTTTTAATAATGATGCAAAACATATACATAAAGGTAAAAATAAAATAAACTTAGGTAAAAAAAAAACAAGAAAATAGTAAGAATGCTAAAAAACTGGGAATAATAGTGATTTTCAATCATCAAGCACAATGACAAACACACATTCAAGATGCTTTTTATGGCAACCTGTAAAATGTAAATGCAAAGTTCAGACATGTTTAAAGGATACGAATGTCACGGGCACTGGCCTCTGCAGTTCCAGCCACTGAGTGGCAGAAAGCATGTAGGTAGCAAAAATACGTGGAGAGTAAGCAGTAAGGACAGACTTTTTACTCATTACTCCTTGATGATGACTCTAGGCAGTACAGCCCCTCAAATGATATTATATGTAATATGTTTATAGAAACATTTGAAGTAGTGACGTTACGATGATAAAACGCAAGAATCAGCTGTGCTGTGCAGCATGTACTCTATGCATTTAATCCTACATGCATTCAGTTAGAAATTAATACAATCTGAACCCCACTCTATCCTCCCTCCAAGTGTTTTTACCTTAAAGCAAAATTAAGACCCTAAATTTAAGCAGACAAGGCATTAAAGGACAACAGATTATGTTTTCGTGCTTTAAAATAAAAATCTGTTGTCCGATTAACACCGCTGGTTTCATGGCAGAGGATAAAAAATGTTCAGTCCATACATACTTTATTTTATCACAGATCAAATAAAGTACTCAAAAATGAAAAAAACTTTGCCTCTATTTGTCCAAATACTAAAGTTATCTCCACGCATGTTTCAGGAAGTTAAATTATCTGACCTCATAAGAGTTTAAACACATCATTTAAACACGTTCTTCAAATGAGAAGAGCTGAGTTGAGAGCTCTACTGTATGTATTTGTAACATTAAAAATAAACAGAAGGCAACAATAGAGAAAGGTTGTTAAAATCAAGCTAAATAATACTTAAAGAAACAGGGTACATTGATCTCATTATGAATGCAGGTTTAACAAAGAGAGCAATCTTTTTACACATAAGATAAAGTCAAAAGAAGCAAATGGATTACTAAAATGCAATTTAGAACTCAAAAGTAACCCAAAACTTTGATGTAAATTCATGGTTACATCCATCACTGTTTGAACAAGACTAATGTGTACCTTAGGGTCTACTTTATGTACATGAAATTACGTACATAAATGTCAGAAAAATCCTGATTTCTAGTAATATAGTGATGACCACGTTCACTGTGTCTTCAATAAGCAGTATGAATTTCTGCAGAGTCTAAACATCCTTCATTTACTTCTACTTACTATTTGTTTATTTGTTGACCACTAACTTTGAAATAAGCTTTTTGCAAAATGTTTAACACAGTGTATAATACAGTGTAACACAGTACTATGATTTGGTTCATATCTTCACAACTGGAAACAATGTGTGGTATTGCATGGAAAGAAATCTGATGCGTTGTCACAGCCGTGAGGTGTGCCTCAGGGCTCAATATTTAGTCCTCTTCTCCATTTATGTTAACAATTTGCCTTCAATCTTTGGTATTGTCACGTTCAACTTTATGCAGACGGCACTGTCCTTTACACTACCAAACCTGATTCATCACAAATAAAAGAGTCACTACAACGCTACTTTAACATTCTACAAGACTGGCTTGTATCCAGTAAACTACTCCTCAATGAAATAAAATCAAACACACTGTTATTTGGTACTTAAAGGATACTCAAATGCCCTCGTGTCAAGAAAACAATTGGTTAAAAAAGCCTTCAGGTTTAAAGTCCCTGTAGAGTGGAACAACTTTCCACTTCATATTGGACCAGTCTCTTCATTTAGTTTGTTAAAGGATGTTGTGTATTCTTTCTCTGACATGGAATGCTCTTGCTTTCAGTAAAACTGTCACTGTACTCATGTGTGATCATTCATGTTTGTTGGATCCATAGATGCTTTACTTTAATATTGTCGGCCTCCTCGGCCATCATGTGGTTGCTGCCTTTTTTTAAACTGTTAATGCCTGATTACACTTAACCTACCATCTGCAAGCTGCTTTTGCAACCCTCCTCCACCCCAGCTCCTCCTCCATTCTGCTTCTTCTGACGTAATCAGTGCCAATCTGTTGTCATTGATGCCTGCCCTGCTCTGTGATTTCGCTGCCTTAGATGTTTCTTATCAGCTATGAAAAAGCAGGAATCTGTGCTGTTCCTGCTTAATGCTTTCAATGTCGGCTTGTGGAAGGGCAGCCCAGAACAGCAAAACCGCCAAATATAAATAACAGCATAAGTGCTAATAAATAACAGCTAATAAAGAAATGATTATAGCCACAAATCGTGTGTTTCTCAACAAAGTGGTCCTGACTGAAATACATATATATAGTGTACTGTATATATTTTAAATGTCCCCCTCTGTTTTTGTCTGTCTGAATTTTTTTGTGATATTATTCCTTCACTTTAATGCTGTCAGTATGGTTTATCTCAGGACCCCTTGAAAACAAGATGGTACATCTCAAGGGTCTTATTCTAATGAAGAAATTTAAGCAGATATTTGCCTGTTTTTCATCCATTTCTGCACATTCCCTGTACTGAACGGGGAAGCCACGCACAAGAAGTGACATCAGTGCATACCCACTACTAGGATTTTCAGGAATACAAAGCTTCCATTCATTGAATGAACTATCTTCGGACTTAATTCAGTATGAGTTCACAAATGAAAAGAGATTTAGGGTAAACACAGAATGGAAAACAAAAAGGAATCGGTGCATCTGTGATCTATGAAACTGCGCTGGCAGGGCTACACCTGCCTCTGTACATGTTGGACACTACGTGCAAATATGTCAGCAATCTCTCACATCAGAGGTACCCTCTGGGTGTTCAGAGAGAAAGTGTTTTTTGTAGACCAACCATTTCTCTAACAGCAGGGGTGTCACTTAGCAGTAATGTCAGAGGACATGTAATGACATGACAGATGTCACTGTCACTTCAGTGCTGTCTTCCTGTCACAGAAAAGTTCAACTGGAAAGCAAATAACATGTAAGAAAACATTTCTTCTCTGGAACTTTACTCTCTGCTTTTTAAGGTCTTCACATGAATCTGTTTAAAACGTATGTTAATACAGGGCTCCAGAAAAATAGCATATCCAGAAAGAAAAAAGGATGAAATGTGACACTGCAGTGTTCAGCCTTAAAAAAAGGGACACAAACCACGTCTGTAACAGGATGCTGATCATAGAGATGACAGGGTCAGGGATGTGGTTAGCTGCCAGTCCAGTATAATTTACTGGTCAGCATTAATTGTGACTAGTAAACTGTCAACATATTTATCTACATTAAATAAAATGAAGGTTACAACAATCCAAGACCAGTACACTTGTTGAACATGTATTTTTTCAGATGGTGGAATAGCTTTAAGAATTAAACCTCCCTTTCATATCTCTGACCTTAAATTCCTCTAATTTTCTACAACCAGCTTCCGCACATCGCTGCCCACTTGAAACAGTTAATCGCCTCCTGTGTGGAGGTGAGAGGAGCCCTGGTTTGAACTTTCACAGGCTCTTTTGTAGTTTTGTATAAGAGAGCTCGTTGTTACATAAGCAGTGGGATTTCCCCTTCTCTACAGTGACCACTATTCCTCACAGCTTTCCAGGGCGGGTTGTTTAGGACAACCATTAGCCCTTTTTTCTTGACACAATCAGACAACATACTGTGAAAACCAGTTCTAATGAAGCACAACCTGACCCTGAAAGCAGGCCTGCTGCTCCCTGAATGCAAATCACATCTTGAGTGTAGAGACTATACATCTCTTTACACTCTTTTTCTAACAATACCAGACTTGTGTGTGGATGATAATTATTACCAAGAAAATGACCATCACACCACAGTAAATCAATGCTCAATTTATTCATAATTGGAGATTATGCCATTTGTGATCTATCATAAAGTTTACAGTTTATGTAGTACAAGCATTTATAAAAAAAAAAAAAAAAAAAAAAAAAAACGTGAAAGATTGCATACTGGAAACCTCAGATAAAGTTTATATTTTCACAAGTCCATCAACAACTATTGGTGATGTATCAGGTCATCCCATTTACTACACCTTGGAACTCTGCTCCTGTTGGTAAGGGTCATTTGAAAAGAGAGAGGGTTGAGATAAAAAATAATAAAAGTGAACCTGGCCATTGTGAAGGTATTTAAGGCAGTACTTTTGTAAGAGCTGCTATGGCACCACCATTGTTAAAAAAACTAAAAAATGGCATATTCTGTCATCTCTTTGAAATGTTCATGAATTTGCTTTTCTTCAGAATTTAAGAAAACCAGCTCATTGAACAGCAGCAGTTCCTGCTATTTAAAAACATCCTTTTTAAAACCGCCTGTTAGTACTCCAGGTGGGGAAGGAAGTTAATTTGTATTCTCTGCTATTAACATGCAGCTGAAGAGGATCACTGGAGTCAGGCTACCATAGAAACGTCTTACTTCTAAATTAAATGAAGGAAATGACTGTTGTCAACATGCTGTAGAGCATGAGGATTGAATAGTTGTAGTAAAAATACTTTTAGGACAATAATCCAAAAAAATTAAAAGAATATACCATGTCTAAATGATACTTTTTAAAACGTAAATGTATCAGTCTGTGATTTTTCCAAAGTCTTATTTTTCTTCGTCTTCCTCGACTTCTTCTTCTTCTTATGTCTAATTTAAAGTTCCTGAAATTAACGTCTAATTCGTGTTGATTTGGCACATGCATAAACACACAACAGCTATCTGTCAGTCACTTTGTCCATCACCTCCCGCCTGGTACACTGTAGGACCCATCAGGTAAACGTGGCTAAAAAAAAAGTTGCGTTATCCTAAAAAACCCAAAACAGCTACTTCAGCTCTATTCTTCTGAATTGATAGAACTGACTTTTGCACCATGAGTGAAGTTACTGACTGAGTTAGACCAACTTCAACATTCAAGGAAAATGCTCTGAACTCTGTGGAAGAGCACTTTCTGGATCAAATGCACCTTTTTTAAATCTTCACTGAGAGCCTGATCACTTAATGGTTGGTTAAAAAACTGAGTAAACCTAAAAATCCAAAACAGCTATTTCATCTCTGTATTTCAAGAGGATCTGGCTGCAGAATTATGTGGTGGGGCGTTCAGCTGCAGACCTTTACAACGGGGCAAACTTGACTGTGGGGTAAGAAACAATGTACAATGCCAAACTAAGGAAACCCCAAAGAGGGTTAGTGCACCATATTATATGTATAATCTGTGCACATTTCTGTATATATATATATATATATATATATATATATACAGTGCTTAACAAATTTATTAGACCGACCTAACCCATTGGTCATTTCCAAAATCATTTTTTTTGTTTCTGCAATGGTTAATACACCAATATGTAGAAGCTCTTTAACCCAAATGATATTTTGATATTTTTAATGCTAAAATATAATTATTATTGTTAACCATGAATTTTCAAATTTACTAATTTACAAAAAAAGTGAAAAAATAGTAAAGCACATTATTATTTCTTGATTCATATGTCAAATTATAGTTATTTATTTGCATTCCTGAACAGAAAAATGAGTTTTAGTGGTTGAATGTTATGCTTGATTCATTTCTGACTTCTCAGAGAAGCCCAGTAAGCCGGCTCAAATTTGGGTGAATTCAGTTTGAAATTCCTCATTCCTGTTCAAAATAATAAAATGTGGAGAGCTCACTGAAAATGAAAGAGTCCGCATTAAAGCACTTCATGATGCTGGATGTTCTTTGAGACAAATATGACAGGTGGTCTAATAAATTTGTTCTGATAAAATATATTTGTTTGTATATATATATATATATATATATGTATATATATACACACACACATATATATATGTATATATATATATATATATGTACATGTTGAACACCCGTGAAGTGCGGGTTTCTTACTACCCATCAGTCTGCACGGTTGACTTGTGGAGGCAAACAGTAATGGATGAGGGACTTCTGATCCTATAGGGCATAAGTATCTTGTGTTTTATTCAGATTCTATGCTTATGTTTATTTATTTAATACATTTATAAAAGCACAGTCAGACAATCAAATCTGCAAAAATGTGCGTAACAGCTGTAAATACTATTTTTTATTTTCATTTTTTTAATTTGTAAGTTACATTTTTATATTTCATATTTTGTATTTATTCATTTTGCTTATTGCATGCCCTTTTTACTCTATATTACATGTTGTGTTTACACCACTCTTGCTGATATAAATGTGGAATCTCCCCTTGTGGTACTAATAAAGGAATATCTTATCTTTTCTTAGTGTAAAGCACCCGAACCCTAAAGGTTGGGGTCAGGGAGAGTGGCATAAGATTTAAAATAACAACCCACAAATTAAGGAAGACTTATAGAGGTTTCAGGTTAGGCACCCGAACCCTAAAGTTTGAGGTTAGTCCAAGGGGGAGGGGGATAAAATTAAGAGCAACACACTAAAAACCAAGGGGAAAACCAACAAGGATAAAATGTCACTTCTCATCCCACAGTTGAGGTCACCCCACCATAGAGGTCTGCAGCCAGATGCTTCACAAGTAAACAGTACACAATCACTTTTGTCATTGTACTCAAATTATTTAGAGTGAAGTTATTGACTCAGTTAGAGAAGTCCCACCTGTGGAGCAACCACAGTACACAATGGATGGTATACTGAAAATGGGGCTGGACTTGCAGTTACCTGCAGTTATTGTCCCTTGCTGTCAATTACATTTGCCTAACTTGAGCATAAATGTTCAAGATCCAAGTACATGATAGAAATAAGGGAAACTGCAGAGGATGAAGATGTAGTTTTGATTTGGATTTAAACAATTTTTAAGTATAGGAAAGTTTCCACAGTGTAGTTTATCTTAAAAAAAAGTTGACCTAACATAAATGTACGAGTGAAATCGAGATGGTATAACTTGAGTACCTGCTACTAAGAAAATGCTGTTTGTTTAGAGAGTCACAGTTTTAACATAATCAGTTGCTTCTTATATTTTGAGTTTTAGTAACTCATCTGAAATTACTAAAAAGACATTTTCCATCACTTAGAAAATGACGTAATTAGTTTCAACAAAAATTTTGAGTACTTTCAGCCTGTTTGGTTTCATAGTGCAGCATATAAAAGCCTTTAAATAAGTCAGGCTTTATTTTAATGCTCTTGTTTGCCTCTGTAGCTCATACTGTGACTTCAATATTAATTCCTGTCTGTTTCATTAGCTGCTCAAAACTCCCCACAGAACCTGTAATAACACTGATTTCATTTATAGAAAATGTCTATTGACACAGACAGTGCCTTTCTTCTGTGACTTCTTTCTAAATGCATTAGGTTAGCATGCTAAAAAATAAAATGTATTAATTTCCATGCTCAGCTTTGTATAATAAGCACCCTCTGGTCATTCAAGGCTCTTGGACCATTAATTGAAATTAAGCTTTAATTAACCACACTAAGAGTTACATATTCTATTGTTGCAGCCAGAGAAAAATGAGCTACTGAGTTTCCAAGAGTGTGAAGTAAAATGAGCGTGTCAAAGCATTTTTTTTCTGTGGATATTGTTATTATCCCAGCAACGGAAAGGTCACCTTTATTAATCAGAGTAATTATTTACAGTAATTAGGCCAGATATCAAAGGAGCACTTAGCACTGCTCTCAGAGAAAATGGATTCTTCACACCCAGAATGACTTGGAGGCAACTAACATAGTTTTCTATTTTGTATGCAATATTAAAGCTACAAAATCCAGCCTCAATTATGCCTGTTTGCCTTAAACGGGGAGCTCGCTTTGACACATTTTGTGTTCGTAATTAGGATTTTTAGGTGCTGTGCTTTTCCCTCGTTAACCACCTACGGGTGGCAAGATGTTAAACTGCTGTAATAAAAACCATACATGATTTTCATATAGCTGCTTTCTGTAGCAAACCTTTTAAAAATACAGTTTAATTTATGCTTTTAATTTCTTCTTTACTTCATGGAATGCCAGTGTGCATTAGTCAACACTTCAGTATTACACATTTATGCTAATATGTCAGAACTGGCACAGAGACTACATTTCATCTGAAATTCTGAGGCAGGTACTGAGAAAAAAAGTTCAACAAATATTACAGATATAACAAAAATTAATTGCTTTTTTTTTAAATTTTATTTGATAATGATTTGCTTTTCCCTAACCAATTAAGAGTTCATGTACTTAATTCATGATTAACCTACTTTTTCAGTATTTTTTTTGCACATATATTTATTACATATATCTAACAACAAGGAAAACTATTCAATCTGGGCATGACCAGATTTAAGGCTCTCCATGTTTCAGGCTGGGAAATCAGCCTCCGCCACGTGAAAAATATGGACATTTTTGAGCAGTGTCAGGTGAATTTGTTCAACTTACCAGCCACTGGGGCAGGTTTAGAAAGTAGCCTAACCGAATAAGACTGATTTTGTTTGTTAACAGCACAAATTAAACCCCTTTTTCTTTTCTGCTTGTTCCTGCTGACTTTATGAGCAAAGCTGAGCGGACCTACACACACACTGACCAAAAAAATAAAAAAATGCCTCCTCCTCCCTATGTCAGAGCTGTCCCTTGGACCTTTTATTGATTTACAAAGCATCATGGTCAAAATAATTTGGCTTTTATAACCAAAAAAATATCTTTACCTTGTTGTCTTTAAACCATTCCTATGTAGCTTTCGCTGTATGCTTTGGATCATTGTCTTGTTGGAAAATAAATCTTCCTCTGAACCTTGGTTCCCTAGAGACTAATTAAGATTGCCCCCCTGATTTTCCTATATTTACCACATTCATTTTACCCTCTACCTTTATATGCCTTTCAGGGACAGCTGTCAAGAAGCATCCCCACAGTATGATGCTGCCACCATTGTGCTTCACAGTGGGAATAGTTTGTGTGCAGTGTTTGGTGTCTTCCAAACATAGCGTCTCATCTGATGGCCAAAAAACACCATTTTATCTCATTACAACTTTCTTCCATTTGACTATGGAGTCTCACATATGCCTGCTGGTGAACTCTCGTCAAGATTTAATACAAGTAGCGTTCCCTTTGCCACTCTCCAATAAAGCTTTGACTGGTGAAGAAAGCAGGTGACAGTTGTTGTATGCAGAGTCTCTCTTAACTCAGCTGCTGAAGCTTGTAACTCTTTCAGAGTAGTCATAGGAGTCTTCGTGGCCTCTCTCACTAGTCTCTGTCCTGCATGGTCACTTAATTTGTGAGGACGGCCTGATCTGGACAGATATACACATGCACCATATTCCTTCAATTTGTTGTTGATGGATTTAACTGAACTCTTTGGGATGTTCAGTGCCTTGGATTGTTTCTGTTTTTGTATCCATCCCTTAACTTAAACTTTTCAACAACCTTTTCTCCCCATTTCCCTAACTGTGAAACTAGCACCAATTTTCTCTTAAATTTCCCTCTGCTTCCTGAAATTTTACCTTAATGCTTCTATGTCTGCTCCTCTCTGCTTTTTATTGTTACCTTGCTTGTTTCTTATTGCCACCTTATCTCTTTTTTTTCCCAGCTATTTTCAGAGCTTTTACCCCCTCCTCCTCTTTTATTCTCTTAACCTCTGCTGTGTCCCTATAGCTGATTAATATTGTTATTATGATTTTATCAGGACTAATATTTTACCACTTCTAGCTTTTAAATTTTTGTATTATGACTCATTTATCCTTACACATCTAAATTGCTTTTATTCTACTTCTGCTGCTTTGATTCATATTTTTTGGTCTCTCCCTATCATTTTATTGCTCTTAAATTTCTGGTTCTTAGGTCTCTTTTTTATGCAGCTGGGTTTCCTGTGTTGCCTGGATTCATCTAGGTTGTTCTTGATTTTTAGTTCTTTGTTTTATTTTTTCTTTGTCTTTAATTTTACACTGGAATTTTACATATCAATGGTTCCATAATGTTTTTCCAACTTGTCATGTTTTCTGACTTCATTGGACTGTTTTGTTCTAGTTTTTGTACTCTGGTGATCGTACATCATTGTTAGCAGTTGTCCAAAGGGCTCTAGTTAAACTAACTTTAACTTCTTGAGCTTAGCTTCATTAACTTATCTGTAATAGCAGAGATAACAAAGGTTGGCAGACGTTATGCGGAATGATTCAATGTAAATACTGTAGCACCAAACTAACGGAGAGACACTCGTGGTAAAGATGGTAAAAAGGCAGTTATATTTTTCACATATTCTGAGCCAAAAACTTTAACTTCAGTGGCACTTTGATGCTGATCCTCTATCTTGTTGTCTGAGATGGTGATGGCAACGAGATGCAGTTTATCACGTTTGCACTGGGACCTGTAAATTTTGGCTTGTAACTGAAGCTTTTTATCGACCTTCTCAACAATAAAATGATTAATATATTGCTCCAATGTGTAGTTTAGACCCTTTTGGTGACTTCTTGATAATATGTGATTTTATGTCTTCAAAAATCATCAATTGCCTCCTGCAAAGTGTCTCCTACTGTGACACCTGCCATAGCGCCTGTCACTAAATGTTCGTTTGTCTGAGTGAGTGGAGGGGGGCGTGGCTTAGCCATAGGTCAATTGGCTGTTTCATTAATTTAGTCACTGTAAAAGGTGGTGAATGTTTATGCAGCCACTTATTTTACATTACATATATCTATTAAATTGACATTAGTTTGTACAAATCTACTTTCACATTAAAGATTTTTTTTCATCAAAAAGTCCAAATTATTTTGACTGTGATTGATTTATAAAATCACTAAAAGGGTGAAATATCCAAGGGAGTGAATAATATTTATAGGCCTTGTAGTTCTCCACCACAACTGGTATATCTGCTAGGGGTGTATTTAACCAAATGCCTTTCTTGTCTTAAGTCCAGAAGTTAAACAAAGCCTGTATTTTGGCGTGAAACTGTTGAAATTGTGCACAAATTAATAAATTCTATCGATTCTGACACTTGCATTGCACGAAAATGCCTGTGAATTCACACTGCCCCCTGTAGGAACCACGGCAAATGTTTGCATGGTTAATAACAGGAAAAATGCATCGATGAGATTAGATAATTAATGCACCAACTCTCTCTTGTTAAGTAGCCTATAACTGGAATACTATAAGTCTTGATTATCAAATTATATCTCCTTCAATAATGCTGCTTGTTAAAATAGTGTGGCTGGCAAAAAACTGTTTGTGGCTGTTAAATTCACACACTGCCATGTATTTAAAAAAGGATATTTCTACCATATTCACAAAGTGCCTTAATTGGCTTTTAAAAACTGCCAAACTATGAAAACAAATAAACTCCCCTCTGACAATTGAAAGCTGTCCAAATTTGTTTCTAAGCGTTTTTTATTCTCAGGATGTGAAGTGAGTTTTAATTTAATTGTTTGCATGAGAAAAGGACATGTATAGTAGACACTGATTAAAAGGCAGGTCGGTTCATGCGCCGTTGTTCATCAATCACAATCAAATCCACTTTAAACCCTGACTGAGAGTAAACAGATGAGTGAATACATGAATACCAAGGGGCTTTTATCTGCAGGTAACTTTGATGACAAAGCATTTTCAGCTGATGACACTGTGTGCAACGATACTGTACAGAGCAGACGGCCAGGTGGTAAAAATCCATTCTACCCACATACATGATGCATATCACACCGCAGCTGACTGCATCAATACAGGAGCCCCGTAATTAAAGGCCCCTGTCGTAGGAGTCAGAGGAGGAAGGGGAGATTCACACAGCCCATCAATCACACGCTGGCAGCTCATTTTAAACATCTTTAAAATTAAAATTGCACCAGCCACTGCTTTTTACAAAGAGCAATTGTTTTCTGACAGCCAAGTGAATCTTTGCCGAAATCTCTGGAAGGAAGGTTGAGTGCAGAAGACTTTCATGCAGAGAGCTGACAGACTGAATTGAGAAAGAGCCTGTTCTCTGTTCTCAAAGAAATAACTTTGGCTGTACTTGATGCTCTCTGATAGCAGCAGAGAAGGAGAGGGGAGGGGGTCACATATTTGCCTTGGATAATGGGCTTTTTAGACAACGAGGCACACAGCCAGCTAGCCAAAACAGAGAAATTTCACAATTCAGCATCTGTTGTATTAAAAAGAAGCTTGGTGGTGTCCAAACGCACCATCTGGCTCTGTAAATAAAGGATGAGTGGGAATCCATGCCAGTTCCTTTTGCAGATTTGTAAGTTAGTTAGAGAATTATTTGTATCCAATAAATCATAATGCAGAATATTATTACATGCACATTTTGCCAGAAAAGGATGAAAACCAT
Source organism: Cheilinus undulatus (assembly GCF_018320785.1). Lineage (NCBI taxonomy): Eukaryota > Metazoa > Chordata > Actinopteri > Labriformes > Labridae > Cheilinus > Cheilinus undulatus. The sequence goes on along the minus strand of NC_054865.1, from coordinate 40,809,504 downwards.
GGTGCCAGCAGGAATAAACAAAGGTTGTGTCCCATGCTTTTGAAGCTCCACAACCTGCAGGGTTTCCAACACCTCCTTTGCAGGAATTATAAAACATTATAGATCAGGTTCAAACAACTAACAAATCCACCCTACCGGTTTTAAATTCTTTGAACATTAAATAGGCTCTTACATGAAGAACAGCAGTGCACATTAGGATTCACACTCAGGTACAGTGTGCAGTATTTATTGGAGCAGTAGGCACACGTAGCACATTCCTCACATAAAGTACCGCTGTCATTAAAGCCTGATGCACACTAGAATTTATATTCCACTGTGCAACCCCAGCAACCTCACAGCTGAGAGAGAAATATTGTATGTTTCCGTCACAGGACAGAAATTCATCAATAAGAGGCTTTTTACTTTATTTTATCTGGATGTTGTTGCCAGAGGTGCAGAGAGGCTACATGATAGAAATACTGATAGTGAGGGAAGAACTGTATGATAAACAGGCTCCCTGTGTGATAACTGTGATACCATCACAACGTTTTTCCCACTGTATAGCTGATTTAAGTAGCTTGCTTAGCATGCTAACTGTTTCTACAGCTGTGAGATTTTAAATATGGTTTATATTTGAGGATTTGGATGAAAGATATTTTTAAATATTCAAGTCTTTTACAGGTCATAAAACAAACTAAAACGACTTTGTCTGACCCATAAAAGCAAAATTGACCATCTAGTGAAAACAGATAATTTCTCAATGGTTATTTTATAACCAGGCACTGCTGTCTTTTTCAAAAAAACGCCTGCTTTATACTTCTGCATTTACAAACTAGGAACCTACGCTGTTGTGAGTATTACAAACTGTGTTGGTGTGTCTGCCTCCTCTCTTATACTCTGCCCAAACACTTCACTACAGTGCAGTTCTATGCAAACTCCTGGTCCTAACACTACATTTCTTGCCTGTATGTGTATTGGAAACCAAGCGTATCACACTGAATTCAGAGCTGATACATATAAAGCAGCTGCAGTTGATTATACTGCTGTTATTGCAAAGAAGAGACAGAGAAGATTACGAATACCACCCCTGAATCAGCTAGTGCAGAGGACTGAGAGACATGGATGAGAAAACGCACCTCTGAGATAACAGACCAGTCTGCTGCCTTTTATCTAACTCCATAGTACACAATATGCCTATAGACATTTACAGACACTTGATGCTACCCAGCTGACCAATCACAGGGCTTGCAGTCTGCATCATGACTACATGACCAGGCCTCTAGGGTCCATCCCTATACACATCTCTGGATAGGAGATAAATTATCCAGCTTTGTCCACAGGGGCCCCAAAATGCTCCAAACATTAAAGACCATGTAAAGTGAAATCCAAAGTTTTTGTCTTAACACGCTAGAAATGTTGGAATATGGTTGCTGTAAACATGTGAAAACTCTGAGATCTACATGAGACTGAATTCTGAATTTAGGCCATTTCATCTCTTTCTTGGCTTGGTTTCATGTGGGCAGGGCCAAAATGTTGGCTCACGATGTCATGAGCCCACAGTAGAGAATGACCCCGCCCCTCTAACACTACAATATTGTGGAAGGAAGCAGTCACCTGGAGCAGGGACTTCTGGTTCATTTTGTGCAAAGGAATTCAGTCTTGTACTCTTGTACCGTTCTCTATGTTCTCCATGTTTCATTGCAGAGTTATAATTATGCATGTTTTGTTTATTGGTTCATGTTTTTAGGGGAAAATATTTTTCCAAGTATGACACCATGAGTGAGGGGGTTAATGCTGCAGACTACCTGTGTCCTGAGTGGGCGTGGTTTCAGCTCATTCAACAGACACGCCCACACATGATTTGAAGCTTAATTTTATAAACTTGGAGATGCTATATGTTACTGAAATTTGATCTGGGGGTTCATAACACAGTGATCTATCATACGACAAACCTAAATACAGATTTATTTTCACTTTACAGGGTCTTTAAGTTTGACACCTGAGCTTTAAGGCAGAAGTGATAATACCTTTTTTCCAAATACATACTGTACGGTGAAAGTTGATGGCTTAACCCTCAGAGAGTGTAAAAGGAAATGTTACACCTAAAGTGGTGGTGACCGAAAATGGCAGCATACATAAATGGCAATAGAAATTACAATAATTTTTTTTTGCATCAGTTTTTCAATCAACATCAGACATTAATATCAAATATTGTTTTTTTCCCCTTTTTTCCTTTTATTTCTTTTAAGAATTTAACCCTTTCAGTGCCAGTTTAGTGCAAAACCGCTGATGCTTATAATGTAAAAAACTACTTATACTATACAAAAAATTGGATTTCCTTGAAGGGGATTATCAAAGCATTGGATATGTCAATATTAAGCAACAACATTGACGGATTTTTATGGATTATTTTACTTTTTTTTTTTGTTATGATAGTGCACCTACAGACCACCAGGAAAAAAGCCTGCAATTTCCCCTCAAGTCAAATGTTAGAAATGGCTGATTTTTGGTGACAAACTGGAAAAGCTGCAAACTTGAAGCAATGACTGCAGAACAAAAGCCTAATATTATAAATGCATGTTTTTTTTCTTTATACTGCCCTGGATGGGGAGTCAAAAATTGTGGTTTCAATGGGGCATTTTTGGTCTCAAACACCCTGAGTATATAGACAATGTTTACAGAGCTTATTATTGACCTGTTACATGTTTTGAAATTAAAAGTTCTATTGAAATAAAAACATTATCCTCAAAAATGTATGCTTTTATTGCTAACAATCAAAATACTGATGAAAAAAGAAAACAAAAAATGACCAAAAAGCCAAAATGGCACCCTCTAAGGTTTGAAGAAACTTGAGGCAAAGGAATAAGACGGTACTTTTTCTTAAACTTTCCTTTTTAAAAGAAACATGCTGAGATATGACAGTGTAAGCTGTTCCTAAATACTATGTTTCTGAATTCCATACTAGGTTATGCCTCTACTCCACTTCCCTGTAGAGGGAAATATCTGACTTTCTCTGCACCACTTTGATTCAACAGTTGCAACTACTGCTTCCTTTTATAGACTATGATTCTGAAACCTAAATTGATACCTGTGATGAAATGGACATTTTTTTCAGAGAAATTAACCCAACACTGGTTTGTCTGCAGTAGGCTACAACATTTAAATGCAGCTTAAATGTGACTACATGATAACAAACAGATGTATGAGTTATGTAACAGATAATTCACAGTGAGCAGCTTGTGATAATGGTATGGTGATAGCAACCTGCTCACAATACATCATCCTGCTGATGACATGGCCAGGAGCTTTGGATATCGACAATTTGAAACAAAAATGATTTGGAAAAAAAAAAAAATCCAATGTATTAATTTTGTTAAAAAATAGTCTGTAGCAATGTAGAGCTTCAGATAAATCTGAAGTCTTCGTTAAAAGAGCTATGCTAGGTTTCATTACTTGCATGAAATTGATAATTTACACTAATGAGGAATTGAGACATGATTAGCAGCTGTGGCCATATGACATATGCCAATGTAGATGGTTAGTGTAAGTTATTTTGAAAGAAATAGCAAGAATTTTAAGTAAGCAAGCTAAATGTCACATATTTGTTGAATAAAATGAAAACACTGAAATACAAATGTAGTTGAAAAGCATTCTTCATGTCTAAAGGTAATAACTGATCATTTCCAGTCGAGGTGCAAAGATCTGGCAGAGATGTCTATGGGTATGGGGGTGTTCGGTGTTGTTTGTTAAAACAGCAGAGATATGCTCAGCCTGTAAGAGCATTTTCCATTATGTGTTAGCATTGAGCAAACTAACTAAGAAGGTCCATCTGTGACCTTCCTGGAGAATCATAAACCAGACACCACTGATGAACAGCTGCACATTAATCAGCATAATACCTGACTGAGATTTTCCTAGTCACTGTCAGTCTGTCACTAGTCACTAGTCTACAGACATCACCACAGCCCACAGCACATTTCTTCTAGTGTATTTTTGTAGATATTTTACTCATCTTTTGCCTCCTTTAACCTCTTTCCTCCATTATTATTCTCTCCTTTCCCCATCAACAGTAAACAGACCAAAGTCAAATTAGTCAGACTTCTTTCTGCAGATTGATACAATTACAGGTGGCCTGCAAGATTCTACAATTAGAACTGCATCCCTAGCAACCATCTGCTGTTCATAGTAAAAATGTATTCTTCTTAACATCATTGTTCACTGAAGGACGGTAGATCTTTACTATACAGGAATGGCCAATAAGAATGAGGCATTTAACACAGCCGCGTAATTAATGTATGACTTAAAAATGACTTTTTTCTGTTGTAGCAAAGTAGATAACAAGGGGGCAAAAAAATAACTACTGCAGAAGAAGACAAACAGAAGGAGGGGCTCTGAACAATACAATTTGTACAAGATCCTAAAGTCACATCTAAACTGAAGTGTTAGCCAGGGGAATTTGTGTAAACTTTGAAAGTACAGAAAAGGTATGTGCTTTTTTAGTTGCCTATCTTCATCACACTTGCTAGTCAGCTACAGACCTTGCTAATCAGTAAAAAAAACAACATTCTTACTTTTTCAAGGGGTGCACAGTTCAACTAAATATCTATCACACATGCCTGAGATCCTGGTCAAATGCTCTTTTTAAACTTTAATGAAGCCTCCCGCCACTAGTAGCCACTGCTGCTTCAGTTAATGGTCCCTGCCTTCATACCAGAGCTTTCCCCAGTACGTGGCTGGACATAAACATGAGAAGCTTTTCCATTAGCATGTCGTGGTGGTATTTCTATCTATAAAACAGAAATGAAGTTGAATGTAGCCTGTTGATACTTACATATAACTACTCAACTGAAAGGACAAGCATGACATTAACCACAATTATGATCTACAAAGCGAAGTGAAGGCTGGCCAAGCAGCTGCTAACTTAGCCACACTCATATACCAACTGACCCTGACCCTGTGATGCTTTTGAGTGTTTTCTTTAGACTAGTTGGTTTACCCTCTGAGCCCTGAGCTATTTTTAACCATTTTGTCTCACGTGGACTTTTTGTCTTAAAAAGCTTGTTAAACATCAACGCTGTGGTGCACAGTCAAGCTCTGAACATCCTTTTTATCAAGAAAAACTGGTCTTGGAGAATATGTGTTCTGCAGTAATGTCACTTCAATTAGAAAAATGTAATGGTACTAAAAAGACAAAAGAAAAACTGAATGGGACTTAAAACACAAAGATTTTTCTGTGTGACACACAGTAAACAATAATGACTGAGACTTTTTTTGGACAAACTTCTTCTCCAATCTCTTGGGGACCATAAAGAGAAAAAAAAATAATTCTGTGACAAAGATAATTTTCAAAATATTGACTTATTTACTAAAAAGTCCTGGTGCTTCTTTGTATTGGCTCTATTTGTGCCATTAGTCAAAGCAGTTCCTGTCTGCAGTGACACAGAGGGCTGCATCACAGTATTTCCTGTTTTTCCTTTAGGAGCCATTCAAGCTGTCTCCACCAGGATCAGCACTTTAAAAGTTGCACAGTTTGACAGTTTCAGTAATTGCTAATCTTGGCCAATTTGGTGGTGTGGATTTGATCTTTGAATACCCTGAAAAGTCACACAAGTTTTAGGCTTGTTAGAAAAGCCTCTGTAAAGGCTACAGAGGCATGGATAGCATCATTGGAATGGCACAACAATGATTAATGGTTCAAAAGTTTTGTTTCTTTCTGCAACTTTTTATAACCTGTGTCATACACGACAACACTGGTCTAAGAGGGTTAAATGAATTCTTAGTATTTCCAATGCTAACACATAATGCCGATCAAATGTTTAGAAAAGCCACCTGCCTGGCTACAGCACCTGTTAATGGGGCTGCTCTCTCTAATCTACTGCCTGGATGTAAACAAGCACAGTGAACGGACAGTATCACATAGGAGCAGTATGGTTTAGCAGTTTAAATAGATAAAATTCATTTAAAAAATGGACATAGGCTGTTCTAGGTTAACCTATATGAACCAGATAAAAGTATAACCACATTTAGATAGGGAAAATCAAAATCAGCCTTCAAGGAGAACCAAAGGCATTGGTGCTAGCACTGCTAACGTTAGCCACAATCAGCAAACCAAATGACAGCAATAACCAACTGATATCAAAAAAAAAAAATTGTTGAAGTTGAAGTTATATTTTTATATCTCTTCCAAAAATGACCAGTTTTGAATCAGGAATGAAGTAGTATCAAAAATGTATTATTTTTACATTTTCTGCCTTGTTATAAATTCAGGAAATGCCTCTCTGCAAGTCTGTCATGTGATTTGGGGCTGGCATAAGAAGCAGCCCGATGAGAGAACAAATAAATCAGAGCAAGAACACTGATTTGTGATTGCCTCCAGAGAGGATAAGACAAGGCAATGATAGTTTAAGACTTGCTGAATGATGGTGTGAACCAGCAGGGAGTTGCCTTTTAAATAAAGAATGGTAGTAAATTATATGGAGGACTGGAGCCAAGAGGCATAGCTTAGGCATAATAATGAAAAAGGAGAAAGAGGGAAGAGGAGAAGTAGCCTTTGTGACAGATTTTTGTTATCAAGCTCCAATGATTGCAGACTTTATCTTTTACTTATCACCACTTTCATATGCAGTAGCTCTCCACCACTACCAAATATGACCAAAATCATTTTGATAATGTGTGTGGGTGGGGGTATGACATACTAACCCTTGCATAGCCAATTAGCTTGATATATTCAACTCCACAACTTCTAATGCAGTCATCGTGTTTCATTTCATTTGTGCTTCCTCCTTTGCAGCATCACTGGAGCTCTGCTAACAAATTGTCCAATCCAATCTGAGTGCCAGAAAAATCAACGTTGCCCGACAGTCTCATCAGAATAAGTGCACCAGTAAACTAACAAAGCAGAGAAAAATACTGGCCTTAGAATGGCCCTTATTAACAAGCGTGCACAGAGGATACAGCACACAGAGCTGTGAATCTAAGTGGTTTGGATAGCTATGACCGAGCTAGGCTACATAGGCTGCTACTTTGAATGTTTCCTGGATCTGTGTCACAGCCAACAAAGCTCAGCTCCTCCAGCATGCAAGTTCTTTAAAGAGAGAGGCAATCCGTTCCTGCATTCATCACTCCTGCCACCCGTCAGCGAGCTGTGTGACAGGGCTGGATGCAGAAGAGCGCATGCTACATGAGCCTTTCAATTTGAACCACAGGAGGCTTGAAGGCTGAGGGCCCCAGAGCAAGAGGGACAGCTGGTAATGTCATAGGTTTTCAGTCTTCCCTCACAATAAGGGGGTCTAAAAACTGTAGAAATGATCAGAAATGCTTTGTTTGCTGTCATGTGTAGGTTTCAAATCAAGTGGTTTAGTAAGAGCTTACAGAAGATTATGTCAGAATGATTATCATTTGTCAGAGAGTAATTTTGTAACTTTAGGCTTAATAGAAACTTCAAGTTATTTTTTAAGAAAAAAAAAAAGAGAAAGGAACACTGATGCAATAAACTACACTAAACATGAAATGTCATTTATCAGAGCTTAAACTTCCAGCCATATCAGTAAGGTTTGTGTTTAGTTGTGGAGAAACATTACTGTGTGCAGCTTTAAAGACCAAAAGCAATGTCTTATTATACACAAGGCTTCAGTTGTATTTTATTGTATTTCATTGCAACACAACATATCCTACCATATTGTAAAATATCATATCAGGTGGTATTGCACGGGATATGCATGATATGCACAAGATACTGTGATGCATCTATTTTCAAATTCTAACATGACATGTTGTATCAGTTGTATTGATCCCATTGTATTAGTTTTGTTATTATTCCATTATAATCTATTTTATTCTGTTTTATATCCTTCATTAATTTTTTTTCTTTCAAGTTATGTTCTTTTTTTTTTTTTTTTTTCCACTTTAACCTTACCTCCAGTGTTTCCTCATCGCAACCTCAATAGGCAATTCCTCAGTAACCAAGTTCCTGTTCTTACAGAATCCTTTATTAAGATATATTTACCAACATTGTCTATGGATTACAGGGTGGGGGAGAGGAGTGGGGTAAGAACATTTTTTTTATTTATTTTGTCTGTATTTAAAGCACATACATTGATATATTACTGTATCGTATCGCATCTCATCTTATCACATCTTATCTTATAGTATTGCATCAATTAGTATCTATTCATATCTTACTGTTTCATATCACATCAAATTGCATTGTGTTGTATCTCATCCTATTGTATCATACTGTATATAGTATTGTACTGACTGGTATCCATTTGTATCTTACTGGATTGTATCACATCACACCATACTGTACCATATTGCATCACATTGTATCATACATTATTGTATCAATTGATATCCATTAATATTTTACTGTATTATATGGCATTACACCGTATTGTATCATATTGTACCATAAGGTATAGTATTGTAGTGACTGGTATCCATTTGTACTTTACTGTATCCTATCCTATCCAACTGCATCACATCACAATGTGTTGGACTGTATTGTATCGTCCCATATCAAACAGTTTGGTTTGGTTTGGTTTCCCTTTGGTTTTATATCATAACATATCATCTTATCTCAACTTATCTTATCTCATCTTATCTTATCCAATTGTATCATATCATATGGACTGGTATTCATTCGTATCGTAGTGTACCCTGTAGTATCATTTCGTATCCTTTCTTACCTCACTGTATCGTATAGTGTTGTATCCTATTGTATTATATAGATTGGTATCCATTCATATCTTACTGTATCATATAATACAGATTGACATTTATTCGTACTGTATCTTAACCTATACTGTATAATGAATATGTTTCATATGATATTATTTCTTGTTGTTTATTTGTATAGAATATACATTTAACAGCCATACTAACTACCTATTCCTCCTCCTTACTGCCTGTCAGAGAAATGCCACTGCACCATTTTAATCATCTCTTTATAAAACAAGCAAACAATGATGCTGCTGTTTCTGAGGACATTCTGTCATTGATCATATGTTTCTCAAACTAAACCTGATTGCTGCACATCTTCACACATGGAAAAATTGTGATAGGTATTTTTATTTCTCCAGAAATTGAAATGAATTTAAGTGAAAATGGGACATTGTCTGCCCTTGGCAGCAAATTTGAAGTGCTATATATTTGCGCCTTGCAATTCCCAGACAAGGACATCTGTTTTCTCCTGGGATCAGCCAGTCTTAACTCTACCCTCCACTGCAAAACTGACAGCAAACAATGAAGCAGAGAGCCCCGCTTTTTAACAGGAGCCTATCTGATAGGCCATGATTGATGCTAGATCTGAACACATTCCCACATAATGTATTCTACCCAATCCAATCCCACTCCCACCTGCACGGCAGGTGAGATGGATGCTTCCCTCCTCAAAATAATAACAGTAATCATCCTGTACAGTGCCTGTGTGTCATTCACTGTGCTTCTTGTTATTTGATGTTAGTTTATTATAACAAGACAGAGCTCTACCAGCTGTTTGGTTATATTTATTCTTTACAAGTTATACTGAGATTTAAGATGCAGGCCACCTAGTGGTTGTCTCTGCATGGTCCTTGTATAGAGGCTATTGTCCTCAAAGAAGGGGGCCTGGTTTCAAAACCGTACTGTGGCTCCTTTCCCATATGTAATTTCACACTCTCTTTACCTAAATATATTGCACTGTTTAAAGCTAGAAATAGACAAAATATTAACACCACAGTGACATTTGGTCTTCACTATGATGGTTGCTAATGGGGGGGATGGGGTGATCCTCCCTTTGTGCCATCTTTGGAGGTAGTATTGATAATATCCTCTGAGGAGATAAGCAGTTGAGGAGCACAGAGCTGTTTGTGCATGCATGTTTAATTTTGTGTATGTGGAGCACCTGCTGTGTCACGCTCTCTTATGCTTCTGGAAAGCCAAAGCAAAATGTGAATTGACCGACTTATACTCTTTTCCCACAGGATAAGTATTACCTGGGGACCTCTGGTAGTTTCTAATAATCTCACTGGATGTCTGTGTTTTTAATCCTGTGTGAATTGACCATCTCTTTAATTCAAGGAGTAAAACTTCCAGGGCAAATTGTCTTCTGTATTTCAGCTCACACAGAGATCCACAGGTAATTCTAATCCTGCACGAATCAGCATCTCTGTAATTTAGGCTGGCAATTTTGTATTTTCTGTATGGGTTTTCCGGCACTTCTTCTGTCTGAAAGAATAATAATAGGCCTTCTTAGGACATTGTCAACAAAGTTTCGACACATATGGGTTATAAATAGTGTTTTGCTTTCAGTTAATTTCAGTTTATGTGTAAAAATGTCTTTATTTAACTTATTTTTGTAAACTTTGCTGTCCAAATGTCCATGCCCACACTGTTACTCTCTTCACACGTACAGAGCTTCTGCTAAAAGGGCCTGGTCTTTTATTGGTATTATTTTGCCACACATTTTACTCACAACACATTTTTGGATTTGAAATGTGTCGCTCAACATTCAGTCATAAGGCTACAACAGCTGATCTGCGAAAGGGGGTTGTTGTGGATGTGTAACAGTCCAACATTTATAGAGCACAGAATAATATCCACAGCATCAACTGCATAAAATCTGTTAAAAATGACAGGAGAGGTGAATATTTAACACTAGATGACTCAAATGGACTTTCTGGACTTTTTCTCTCTTCCTCTGTCTGATCAGCTGTAGATATGTCATCGCTACAGCCATGCACTATATCCTCATATTTTCCCTCAAAAATGTTTATGGATATCAGTACTTTTTAGACTATTTATCCCGTGCAAATGCACCGCATCAAACACTGATGTCAGGGCGTAATTCAAAGGTCCACAGGTAATACCAGTCCCATGCGAATAGGTCATTAGATGCCAAATACCACATTGTTATAGTATCAATAACGTCTCAAGGTGTAAAGATAGTGACTCTTTATTATTATGCAGTCAAGCAAATACACTGTAAAAACATCTTATGCCCTAGTTTTCGAATCAATTCAATGTCCTGTTTCTCCAATAAAGGCATCCAAGCTCAAAAATAGAAAGATAAATATATATTTATAGACCTGCAATCAGCAGACATTACAGTACTGACAAATTTTAGAATGCCTTTGCATTAATGCATGAACCAAGCAAACCAGCAACCTGAACACTGGTGATTCGGTGCAAAAACGGCATATGCAACTGACAAAGAGCAAAGGTACAAGACTGTGTACATACTTTTTTATGCAGATAAAGGAACTGCATATCCCACAATCCACTGTGCTTCCTTTTATTCATACTTAAGTATAGTTTTTCAATTTTCACATCATATATGTAGCTTTTTACTAAACCTATCTTTATCAAGGTACATGGTAGTTTTTGAGTACATTGCTCTATACTATGTTAGTATGTGTTCTTGTCATTACCAGCTGACAGTCATCCTTCGCATGCGCGGTAGACATTACCATGATTACAGCAGACCTCACTAATCACAGACATCGCTGTGACACTCTAGGATTATGGGCACTGTAGTGTTTTTGGCTGAGATTGTAAATAAATTATATTATAAACTTTTGTCTTCTACAGGAGCTTGTGCCAGTGTTTCACACTCATGTAGCTCACAGTAAGTCTGACTTGGATATTTTTACATTAAAGCCAATAATGATCTGTGATCCTGGAATCACACTGTTTAGCTCTATACCTATATTTTCAGGCATCATTGGGTGCTTTTGAACAGCAAACACACAGAAGAGAAAGGCCAAGTTGCTTTGGTATTTATTTAACTAAATTTTGCCAGGATTACTTACAAAATTAGGTTGTTTTCTACACATCTTAACTCATTTATCTCATGATCTTGAAATAGCAAAGTAGGTTTTCCCTTTTTTTATGTGTTGATTTCTTGAGGTCTCTAGAGAATAATCCATATTCACATTTTTTAAAGCAAAACAGAGTTAAATAAAGTGTTTCTAAGCATGCCCTCCCAGGGCTTCTGCAACGGGGTGTTATTTAGACATGTTTATTTGCCCTGTCTCTGTGTCCAGTCATTAATTTAAGATTCAGACTGCAACATTTCTTATCAAATAAGTTTGAGTGGTTGAACATTTTTCCTGGAAACGTGGGACATAATTTCTCATTAAGGAGGCCATTGGGGAAACTAGTGTCCATATTTGCTTCAAATTTGTTGCTCATACCCCAGAAAAATATTGTGAAAAGTTCTTGACTGTAAATGGAGAATTTCCCCCCATAAAATATAACTAGTATGGCGAATTAACTTTGTAGCCAGAGACAGTGCAGTCCTTGCTCTAAATGGAGCCTTTGGGGATCATTTTCCTTCAACGCCACCTACAGTATCTACAGAGATTTGAGTTCTTGTCATTATCTCAAAGCACTGAAATAATTGTCCTTGAGGAAATTAATTACCTTTGTGCACTGTTGCACTGTGTGAGGAAAGTGATTTAGAGATAATGAAAGCTGAAGCACTGTCATCTCTTACTCTGTCCCTCATTTTTCAGACTAATAAAGTCAGGTGAATTGTTGGGTCATTTCAAGTTGCCCAGAGCACAATGTGTTTGTGCACAGGAGGATTTAACCGAACCTTTGCTTTGTCTCTTTCTGACAGAGTGACAGAGAAAACAATAAAAAAGGAGATTACAGATACTTCTGCTCGAGCAGTCCTGTGAAATTAGAGAACACAATCGTCTGAGTCGTGCACATGTTCTGCAAAAACAAGCAGCACTTTTCAGCTTGATGAAAATTAGTAATGTGAGGAGATTAATCACTAGCTGTTAATTGCATTACACTTCAAAAGATTAAGATAAGATTATGAAGGATGTGACTATTCACAGAGTTATCAGAGGTAACGGTTGAAGCAATTAAAAAAGTCTGCCATTATAATGTCTCAAAGCCTTTGTTAAACTCTGAGATTCAATATGAGTCAGCATAAACCAATGAGCAAACTTTGATGCAGGCAATTAGTGAGATATTTATCTCCTGATAAGCCTCAGCTACTTCAAATTGCTACACAACAGCAGCAATGTCCATTAAGACAAAGAATCAGCCTCGTATAATCTCATGTCAATCACGGAAACAATCAAACGTAGCTGGATATTTCAGATACATAAATAGAAATAATCAGTTTTAAGAAGTAACTATCCAAACAGAGCTGCTTGAAACCCGCCCTTAACACTGGAATAAACAGGCTTATTGACACTGTCCTTTTCCCCCCTAATGTATTGAAAGACTGCACAGCACCCACATCCACTGCAGTTTGATCCTCTTATTTGTTGTGAATAGGCCCATCAGCCTGAGGCTCAGGGATGGAGGGCTGAAATCCTCCACTCTCAGTCACTGTTGTGTCTAGTTTCTGAGGGGAAATGAAGGTGAGGAACAGCCGAGGCGGCCACAGGCTCAGGACAACTGCCAGGCATCAACTAATTACTCTGGACTTTGGTGAACATCGGTGAAGTTTAAGTTTCTGACAGCAACACGCAGAAGTTACTAAGTCCACTGCAAACACTCCAAACCAAGTAAATGTCTAATTTCCAGTTAAAAATGTCCTTTTCATTTATTTCAAACCAGGCTCACCTGACTGGTCCAGAAGAAAATTCTCCGCCAAAAAAATAAAAAAATTAAAATAAATACAAAGCCAATGGGGCAAGAAAATATAGGCTACTTTCTGGGTGTCCTTTATTGAGGTTTAGGCTACCATCTAAATCATCTTGTAAGACTGAGACTAAGCTGATTCACTATTACAGTGATCATCAACCCGCAGCCCAGAGGCCATATCAGGCCCCTTAAAGCTCCCCATCTGGACTCCCCAAAACAGATTTTTAAATGAAAAAAATGTGAGGAGGAAGAAAGATGTTTTGTTTCTTAGGTTATACTTTGTCTTTAAATCCTTACAGCTATCAAATCAACCATAAAAAAATCAAGATTCCAACAGTCTCATAAGGAATGACTTAATGTTTGATCACTTATCTTGTCTGAAAACAGACCTGGCACATTGGTTTCACATTGGAGCTTTGCAGGATAGATTTGCTGGCTGACAGATATGGATCTGGCCAATCCATCTGCTTCGCAAGTTTAATAAATCTTTATAGTTATAAATAAAGCTATCAGTCTTTTTCATACCCCAACAGTCTCTGACTGAACTGGCCAGTTAATGAATACATTTTCCATCCTACCTGATCCACTTGTCCTCACTGTTTACAGACAGAATGATGATGCCTAACTGATCTTCACCACCAGCTAAATGTGCTCTTAGTTCTCCCAGTTTAGATTCAACAGTCAAAAGGTCAAACATGTATACTAGAACACCGATGTATAATACAACTGGTTACAGCATTGACAGTGAGTCCTGCTGCCAATTTGCCCAAATACATGCTGGTTTGGCAACTGAAAAATAGCCCAAACAGCATTTTGTTCTGAAACTTACCTCCATTAAAAACAAGTGTAAAACTGATGAGAGACTTTACACAGGGTTTCTTTTAGCATGACAGTCATTCTTACATTAATGGATGAACATTTGTCAACACCAAGTTGCAGCAAACAAGTTATTAGAAAAAGAAGGGATTCTGAGCTGAAAAACAGTCATCTTATGTAAATTGTGTACCGGTGGGGCCCCGGTTGGCCATTATGCCATTTATTTTCTCTCTACCCTGTTTACCCTGTTTCTAACATCATGCACTGCCCTTTAATTCGCTTAAAAGGCCAAACATAAGAGAATCAGGTATCTTTAATCGGGACAAACTGATTGACACCTTCCTTTGAACTGATCACAAATCTCACAGTTTGGATCCAATCATGGATATTTTCATGGATCTGCTTTTTTTTTGTTTGTTTTCTTTGTACTAAAAAAAAGGGGGGGGGGGGGGGTCGATCACAGAGAGAAAAATACATTCATACTGGAACTGTTCCACTCTTCAGCTAACCATGACTCAAACTTCATTTGAGGAGTGCTGCTATCACAAACAAAATCCTCAATTTTCTCCCAATAGGTGTTTCACTTTACTTTAGTTATAATTATAAAAACACAAGCAAATAGATAAATGTCTCATTGAAACAGTGTTTTTAAAAAACTGAGAACAACAAACTGTAATACAAGAGGCTGTATCACTTTGAAAACAGCATGCAACACCCCTCTTCAAGGACAACAACTTCACAAAAAAAAAAAAAAAAATAGAAATTTGGTGGATATTTGTGCACTCTCTGTACCTGCAGTAGTCTCACATGCCAGATAGACTGCTTCTTATATACATTGCATTAGATATATTCCACATACATCTGAAAAACTGCCCATATAAAGTATTTGGGAAGGGCAGGACTTGTCAAAAAATTCTCAGAAGCTGATTGGACAAACTTCTGTTTGTCTGTTACTAGGCTGATGTAAAGTTGTAGGTAATGCTATCATCAACTCAACCACCATCAGTTGGTCTCCAAAGACAGATTCTGTTACTTAATGAATAATTCCACTCAGACTTAACCCAGTTCTTTATACAGTCTATGAACCAAGTTTACATCTACATACAATTGCAGGCTGTTCTGTTACTAACCCTAAGTTAACGATTGCTGTTACCCATAATCCCCAGCAGCTGATAATACCACTTTGCAATGTTAAAATCTCTTTGCTTAAAATTATGTCTCACCTGAAATGACTTGCCAAGAAAACTAAAGGAGTCTCCTTAAAGACAGTGCATGTACAATCCCATTTCCAAAAAAGCTGGGGCACTGTGTGAAATCTAAACAAAGAATGCAATGATATGCAAATATCATAAATGTATATTTTTTTCACAATACAACACAAACACCATATCAGATATTGAAACTATTGAACTAATAAAACTTTTACAGTTTAATGAAAAAATATTAGCTAATTTTGAATTAAATGGCAGTAATTAATTAGGCAGTAGCCAAAGCTTGCATTGCATAAAAGTGCCAAACACAGAGGCTTCCTGGATGAAACGTAAAATTGTTTTTAGCTAAAACCCCCTAAATTAGGTAGCGTAACAGTCTCTGTCTTCAGCACTGTACAGCCAAACACCCCAGAGCATGTCATGTCTAAACAGGGGTTTAGAAACTGGATGCCTTTCCATCCACAAATGCAATTTAAAGCTGCATCATGTAAAGAAGAGGCCATATGTGAACACAATCCACAACCACCATCATTGTCTGTGAACCAAAGCTCATTTCAAATGGACTGAGACAAAATGGAAAACTGTTCTGTGGTCAGATGTATCAAAATTCATATATTTTTTTCAATACCGTGGATGCTGTGTCCTGTGGACTTAAAAGGAGAAGTACCATCCAGCTTGGATGCAGTCCAGACTTTTAACCAATAGAAAACATTCTGTGCATCATAAAATGAAAAATCCAGCAATAAAAACTCAGGACTGTTGAGTAGCTAGAATGCTACAATGGGACAACATTCCTTTCCAAAAACTTCAGCAGCTGGTCTCCTCACTTCCCAGACATTTATAGACTATTGTTGAAAGAAGAGGGGATGCTGCACAATGGTAAATATGGCCCCATCACTACTTTCTGTGATGTGTTGCTGCTATCAAATTCAAAATGAGCTAAAATTTTTCACAAAATGGTAAAATTTCTCAGTATAACATTAGATTTGTTGTCCATGTCCTATTGTGGATATGAGGATTCATGAGATTTGTAAATCCTTGCATTCGTTTTTCGATTATACCTAGTGTCCCAACTTTTTTGGATCTGGGTTGCATAATGCAGCATTTTATATAACACAGCTATTTCATCATATGAAAGCACAGTAACCAGTTCAATATGTCCTTTTCTCTACTTATAATGTAGCACATATATCCTTGTGTTGCCCTAATCAGGACATTAAGTGAAAAAATAGAGGGAACAAACCTTGTTGAGTGAGAGTGGGAGCATAATTCTATGAACGTTTAATCAGGAGGTAGACATTTGAGTGCTCTAAGTTCCCAGTATCCTTAAGTCACCACTTTAATATTCTGTTTCTAATCAGGTAAAATGTTGACAGAGACATTAAATATAACCTTTTGATTTGCATATTAACTTCTGTTATTATGTTTTGTAGGAAAAGGTGTGCATTTTCCTATTTTTGATTTCCCTGTGTTCCATCATTTCATTTAAATTCCATCTTTTAATTGAAGCTACAGATTAAATCTTCAGATATGTTAATAATCAAATTAACAAGCTTTCTGATGCATAAAACGTTTTCTTCTGTGACCTATCTTGAAGTCCAGGTTTTTATTTCAAAACAGATCTTGATCGACCTTTTCAGAAGACTGCGCTGCGTTTTCACTCTTTTCCCAGCCACACTGCTGGCACAAAGTTTGATGCGATGAAAGAATCCAAAAGGCCAAATCATGTTTAAGTGGCATTTTGATGACATTTCTTTGGCCTGTTTAACCTTTGGTGAGTTTCATTTTTCTTGTGCATTACATCTTATCCATGCAGAGCCATTTCTCATTCCCTTCTCCTCTCCAATCTCTGCACAGAGACCCCATGGATAACTGCATCAGGAATCTGTGAAACCTTCAACACAGCTGCAAAGCAGAGAAAGCCGGAGTGTGAATTCACTTGAACTATTGATTTAAGCAGTTTAGGGACAGAAGTAAAAAGCATGAGAGTGGACAGTTTGGAAGTTTTGTGCTGTTAGTAACGCGTGCAATAAAAGTAAGCCATGAGTCTTGATTCTGTCTGCTTATACAAGGCTACAGGCTGTGAACATGATGTATGCCAGCTAACTCCACACAGGGAAGAGAGGGATAAGCTTTTTGGCAACGAGCACGGTCTGTTTGGCTCAGACCGGGAGCTGTCCGTCTGCTCTCCAAGGTTCATTGCAGACAATGTCTGTTTTGGACATTTAAGTATTGATTATTTTTTGTTTGGGTGTGAGGGGAAATTGCTTTTAGAAGTGACTAAAAGACAAATGTGTTCATGTCTGCCTTGAGATAGTTTTATGAGCAAGGAGCAAGAAGGTCTGCATTCAAGAGATAAGATTGGAAAAACTTTAAGAGCCTTAATGTGCACTAGTCGGGCAGTTTTCAGCAACTCTGGCACTGTGGCTCCAGGGATGTTAAGGCCATTCTTTAATACTATAATTTGGTCTGCACTGAAATACATAAAACTTTTGGTCTAAAAACTTTTGGATGGATTGTTCTAGAGTGCAGATATTCATGGCACAACAGAGGTAACAGCTGACAGAGGTCATGATGTGTTTGGTTCAACAGGAAAAAAGCACCAGAAAAACAGGTGCCTTTGGAAGCAATATAACATATTTGTACATTTTTAAGGTTAGCAGTAATCTAATTTTTAGTGAATAGCAGGTGCTGCAGACAACTCATGCTCAATCACCGCTTAGGTACACCAGTTAAGTCTCATAGACTGCCTCACACACAGGATGGGACATTTTAACAAGGCTGCATCACTTTTAATACACACTTGAGGCCTCGGTCTACTACTGCGTTAGCATACTGCTTTGAAAATGCCTTTGCTTCAGAGATGTCTTCAACCCATGCAGGTCTGGCACAGCCAGCCACAAATTCTCTATTGGACTGAGGTCTGGGCTTTGACTTGGACACTCCAGAATATTCACCTTGATGTCTTTAAACTATTTCTGCATAGCTCTCACTGTATGCTTCAGGTCATTGTCTTGCTGGAAAATAAATCTTCTCCCAAGCAAACGTTCTCTTACAGGCTGAATAAGATTGTTCTCAAGGATTTTCTTATATTTTGCTGCCTTCATTTTACCCTTTACCTTTACAATCCTTCCAGGGCCGGCTGCCAAGAAGCATCCCCACAGCATGATGCAGGCCCGGAGCGGCTAATCTGGAGAACTGTGAGAGTTCCTGATGGGCCAGACAGTTCTTGGGCTGGTATAGGGCTGTTCTTGGGTGGAGGCAAATAGATCATATACATAGCTGCACTGATCATGGATGAAAAGTGCTGGAGCACTCATTGTTACAGCTGCATTTCCTCTTTCTGTCTCTCTCTTCTCAGTCTGGTAGCCAACCTGCATGCTTGGTCAGGAGTCCATCTGACTGGAAAATACACTGTCCATAATATAGGCTTTTTTCGCATGTACCCTGTCAGTGGTTATGCCCTCCAACCCTAGACAGACAAGGTGACAATGAGGAGAACGATGGAAAATGACTACAGCAAAGTTGGCAAAAAAAAAAAGTTAAGCTTTAGAATTTGAAAGCTTTAGAAGCTGGCACGGGAAAATGTGTCCGTTACAAGCTCACAGCTTGATGTAAATGCACCAGGTGCAGATGACACAGGTAGGCTAGCAGTTTCTGATGTCCAACACATAACACAACATCAAATGTAGGCTGATGTAAAGATGATTGAAAAAGGTAGTCACAATTATGAGATAAAAATGTATTTCATTAGCATTTTATGGTGGAAACTTGACAAACTATTCTTACAATTTTCAGTCTTGGTATTTGTGTCAGTAGCAGTGTCAGGCCCCAGGACTGAGCTCAGTGTAATTGTAGCAGTAACACACAAGGCACAGTGTGTGAACAATTGCTCATGATAGAATTTTTCCCAGTCTTATACATGCTTATACCTGAATGCTACAAGTAGCCTTTAAGTCCTTAAAAACATTATTAGTTAGACGTCATCATAACTGTAATGAATCCACAATTATATATCTTCAGTGAAGGGTTGTGAAGGAAAGTGGGCTGGTCTGAGCCACAAAACTCCAGGGCTGATAATGAGTCCACTTACTTTACCTTACATTTTTCACTGAGTTGACATTACTTTGTAGAAATCTGTTTTCACTTTGAATTTAAAGTACTGACTGTATTAAAGGGATACTTCAACATTTTGGTTAATTTCTCAAAGTTGGACACACCTACATAATGAGGACTGGAGCTGATTTACTCTTCCATGTATACACCCTTATTGCCCCCAAGCTGGTCTTGGCATCATGAGCATGCTCCACAATTTCTGTGCCAGACTTTGACTCGCAAGTGGAAAAGGATAAAGACACAAAAGAAAGCCAGGAAGAGCAGAAGATGAAGGTATTGTCATGGCAACAGACAAGGAGACGCAGTTTATGTTGTGACAGATGAAGGAGTTAAACATACTGAAGTATATGGATTGAAGGCTATTGATGATTTGGTACATGATGTTGGGGGTTGACAGGAAAAAAAGTGATATAACGAGCTGAAATGGGCATGGGACAAATAAATCAATTACCCCATGGTACTAGTTTCCTCGGAATAAATGTTAAGAAAGCTAAAACAGTGTATTAGGATTAGCCTTTGGATTGTATTAGCATGCTAATGTTAGTTTATAGCTGGAAACATGAAGAACAGCCTCAGATTGCCACTTCAGTGGCTGAATACTCCATACTGTTTCTGTGAGATGTACATTAACCCTAACCTAAAATATTTGAGTTTTTATCATTATAATTTAAAGTCTCTGGCTCAGCTCTAACAACACGTACCTATACTTTACTCCACTCATATACTTTCACTGCCCCCACTTTAGTGAACTATAAACCTTTCCACTCAGCACATGAGACACAACATAAAACATGAAACTTTCTCCCATTATTGCTCGCTCCAGTGGCTGCCTGCTCCTGCTCCAACAGGGGACTCTGTAGCATTTGCTTGAGCCAAGAAAAGGCTGTGCTGCTCGCGGAGGGAGACAAAGCATTCTCAGCAGCTAGTTGGCTTGTTTTTGGAGCTAATGAGGCTTGAAGAGTTTTAGGAATGAGAAAAGTAGAGCACATTTTCACACCTCTCTTTTGAAAAAGACAGAAACGGACGCTGTTCTGTCGTTGCACAAGGTCGTACTTTGCCTCTCATTTAATGAGACACAGTGAGCATATTTGGGTATTAAAATAAATGCTGTAAGGCAGAAACATGAAGCCAAGAGAAATTTAAGATCTGCATTTAATATTAATAAAGGGTGTTCCCGGCCTCTTGCTCAATGCGAACTGAGATTGCCTCCAGTCTGCACATCCTCAGCTGAATGAGCAGATGCAGAGAATTAAAAGAGATGAATAGGAAAGTAAAATAAAACAGCAGAATGTTGACATAGTCACACTTTCTGTTTTGTAAAACTGCTCCTCTCCTTCTTGACGCTAACTGGTTTACTACTAAATTTACTTAAGGTAATCAAATCTAAAAGGCCTGACTTGTTACTATCCCTACATGGAAAAAAAATCCGGCTGTGACAAAGCTATCACACATTCACCAGATGACCAGTCTGAAACAATCTAAAGCATCCTCTTCTGTCTCGTCTGATCAATCAATCAATCAAGGAATCTTTATTTAGCACCAAACCAAATGTCAGAACCAAACTTATCTCAAGACACTTTACAAAGAGAGCAGGTCTGGACCTTAATCTTCGACATAGCATATAGTTTCTAAGACCAACGCTAATCACCAAGAGCTCAGCACTAGCAGTATCTAGCCTCGCTACAGTGGCAAGGAAAACCTTCCCTAAAATGGGCAGACAAGACTCATGTTGACAGCCATCTGTTGAAGCCGTGCTGGGGTTAGAAAGAGGGATGGGGCAAGGGTTGTGGGAGTAGTAGGAAGAGAGGGGATACAGAAAGAGGGACAAGAGAAACAACAAACCAACAAATGGAAGACAAATTCATGGCACCAAACCGTATGAGGGCCACATCATAACCACAAACCCTTCACTGTACCTTCAAATTTCTACGGAAACCCTCTGAGAGACCTCTGTCATTAAAACACTAGCCTCAGATTATAGTATGCACTTCGGGCCACATATGGTATGTAAATGGCAAATATGGCATGGCAAATCATAGTAGGGTTAAATTATAACCATGTGCGTTTTCTCATATCTTCAGTAATGGAGGGAATTTCTCATTAGGACCACTTACATAAGTGACGTATTTGGTCCCGATTATAGTTGGTAGAGGCCTGGCTATTTAATGGTTCAGACATGGCCAAGTAGCCCTTAGTCTGGATTTAGGCCACCCTTCGATTCTGAATGTGGGCCACATCTTTTCTGTTTATTTGACCCACATCTGACTTGAAGATGTGCTATCAGGGAAAGTATGTGTAAGACACAGTCCCTGTCCTAGTTTTAACAAACTGAAATGTTAAAACAATGCACTGTGCTCTCAGCTTTGATTGGTTAGTATTCAAGTCAAATGATGTTGCTTCCTTTTGCTGTTAAAACACAGAAAAAGAGTCAAAGTTTATACAGACTTGTCTGTATGTCAGTCAGTCTTGGCTTGCATGCTTCAAAAGGAAGCATTTACCAAAGAGCTCCAAGACAGGTACAGGAAAGGACCAGGCAATAAATGTGCTACTTACACCTTCTACATGTTCATTTCCATCCATCCATCCATCCATCCATCCATTCTCTATACTGCTTATCCCGTTCGGGGTCACGGGGGGCTGGAGTCTATCCCAGCTGTCATTGGGTGAGAGGCAGGATACACCCTGCACTGGTTGCCAGTAAATCGCTGGGCTGTCATATAGACAGATAACCAGCCGCGCTCACACTCACACCTACAGCCAATTTTAGAGTCACCACTTAACCTAATGAGCATGTCTTTGGTGGTAGGAGGAAGCCGGAGTACCCGGAGAGAGCCCACGCATGCACGGGGAGAAAATGCAAACTCCACACAGAAAGGCCCTTACCGGGAAGCAAACCAGGGACCTTCTTGCTGTGAGGCAATAGCACTAACCCCGGCGCCGCTGTGCAGCCCCCATTTCCAATCACCTACTGTGAAAATCAGTGAGAAACACAAAAACAGGCAAATTCCTTTGCTTTGCGAGGTTACCTTAGCCCTGCATGATCTAAAATATTCTGCACAGCATTTTACTTCAATCCATCCATCCATCCATCCATCCATCTATTAGCACTGTCAAAAAAGATTAAATGCCTGTTTTGAAACAGGCATTTAAAGCTGGAAAAGTTATAAACTGCTGCTGTAACTGATTCAATACAAGAGACTAACTCACACACCCTAGGCTATGCCTTTCAGGGTTCAGTGTCTTGCCCAAAGGCATATTGACATCTAACAGTAGCTGTGATCAAACTACCAACATCTGATTGAGTAAAGATCCAACTCTAACTCTGAGCTTCAGCCACTCCACTTACACTTGTTTTGTGAGTCTTCCAATGCGAATTATTAGTGAAGCGATGTCAAAAAGCCATTGACTCGTATCTCTGGTTGTTATTGAGGGTGCGTGTAACATCATTATTGGATTTTTTTGTATTGTTATTCGACTGCCTTACACAGAAGGGTGTTCTTATTATTATCTAGTTCATGGTGGAAAAAACCAACGGAGTAAACATGACCTCAGTAACCTCTCACAGCACTCTGCTTCCTCCAGACCATTATAAAAGCCTTCACTCCAGTTTTTCTACTCTCCTTTTCAGTCACTTTGACGGATTGTGTCTCCGTTTCTTGACACTGGCTGGAAACAAGTCTCTTTCTGAAGTGCAGCTGACCTTCTGACCTCCAGTCCTCCACACTACCACCTACCACACACAGGGCTAGAGTCCAAATGTTGCTTGCTGCTCTTTCCTTGGCTGAAGAGATACTGTGCAGTTTTCATTGCACGCTGATTAAGAAAAGGGAAAGAAAATTGGCTTTTAGAATGAAAACTAAGAGGCTAAGAAGCAGGATCGAGAGGAGGTTTGTTACAGCCAATAACAGAGCTGTTAAAGAGCTTTATGTTGTGCATGTGTGACTGTGGAAGCCCAGTGAGAGGCCCGTGCTTGGACAGAAACCAAAAGATAAATGTTCTGAGGTTGACTGACTGACACTCCTGCCGTGTTGTAGGTTCATGATCTTCCTTTGTTTCTCTGCCAGCTACTTAGCTAAATCTCTGTGCAGGGTGACATCCCAGAGCTGTGAACAAGCTGTCAGCACCAAGAGATAACATTAAACTGGTTGTTAATTTGCATCTAGGCGACCACAGTCCAATTATAGCTGCTCCAAGTAACATACACATCCAGTGCCCACAAGTCAGCAGCTGTACTAGCCTGTAAAAAAGGTGGTGATTTAGAATGCTGTACACCTGTAGGTGAAAGGCACTTACAAAACTTAAAGTGAACTTCTGTAGATGTTGAAAAATGTTTAAGGGCTTTTTATTTGCAATCCTTCAAAATAATGTAACCATTGCAAGGTTTAGAGGCATGGAAATGTTGGCTCTCAAAAATGTAACAAAGGAAACTCCCCCATGAGTCCCTGAAATACTGAGAGTGGAACAAAACTGCAGTAACACAGAGCATGAAATATCATGGCAATAAAAGCTCTGCCAGTGTCCTCCACCCAACACCCGCAGCACTGTGACTATCAATATTTGAAGGATATTAAGAGCTTTTTGGACCTCACAATGTGACGGAATTACAAACAGTTATATAACAGCACAGTCAGTGTAATGAGGAAATCAACCTTTAATGAAAACATACTCTCATCCAACAATTATGTAATTTCACATAATTATTTGATGGAATTATGATTAATCTGATAGATGCAATAGTTAAAATTAAATTAATTAATCTGTTGACAAACCCATTAACTCTGAAAGAAAGCTGGCAGTTCAATTTGGAATTTACTAACCAGTAAGAACAAAAATCAACAAAATGTCAGCGCTTTTAGTTTATAAAAGACCATTGTGACTTGGAAAACCACCAATTACAAACTCCTCTGTATTAAAAACTTTACCACCGCCTTCACACTAGCATCGCTTCAGAAGTACGTAACTTCATGTAGGCCAAGAAGGGTTTTATAATAAAAGCTCCCAGGCAGAGAAAGGCCTTTGACTAGTTATTTAATAAGCTCTCTTAAGTACAAGATGTAGTGTGCTCTTGCTCATGGTTTGGATCCTTTTACTTCCTCAGGTTAACACAGGTCGTGGATAAACAAGTGGCACACTAGTGCCACACAGTGGTGAAAAATGTCAACAGTATTCACAGTATTTGGCTGCTAAATCAGAGAATTCAAGAAGCAAAACAGACTTTAGGGGAAACCATAATGGAAGTTAAAAGCTTAAATGATCCTTTTTTTAATTTTACTTTCACATTTAAGGTCAATACAAATTTTACCTGATAATTAATAACAAATAGATCAACGGACATGTGTCCTGCTCTGCAGTAGTGTTAGTCAAATTGATTACAGTTTTTTCTTTTTTTTGTCAGTTGTTGTAAAAACTTCCATTTTTCCTTCCTACAAGTGCTGAAACCAAAATTCCTTTTTACAGTAATGCAGCAAAGTAAAGTACATCAACTTCGATTATTATTACACTTCAGCCTGGATACAGCAGACAACACTACGTGATAATGGTGCCGATTGTCAGGCTGAATCCTTCGTTCCAACCAAAGTCAGCAAAGGCCTGATTATTGCATAATTCCTAAGATTTTCTTAATAATCCTGACTTGTCCTTGAAGGTTCACAGACCAGCTCATCTAAACATAGGACAGGACGTTTTAACAGAGTCTGAGCAGAGTGCTTAAAACATGCTGTGTTTTGTACTTCTACTGGTCTATCCAAATCATTAATATGTATTGGCAGCAATAATATCTTCGACCCTCTCTGCGTTCACAGCCGGAGGCCTTTTAAAAACAACGCCTTGATGATGAGTGGGAGACAGTGGGTACCACTCCTCTGCCTCTTGCACAAGGAACCAACTTTTCTTCCTTCTGTGTTTTGATATCCCAACTACTTCCTCTTCTTCATTGGTGGTTTAATAGTGGTTAGCAAACACTTCTCAGCATTGCTGCCACCAAGATTGGCAGAAAAATCTATGTCACATTTGTCCTTTTTGTTTGTTTTTTTAAGGCTCAGTCATATTTGTCATGTGACACGCACCAAACCATGACCTCTGAACCGTCACAGTTAGTGACGAATACAAGAACCATGACACCCCTACTCATAATTATAAGCTGTTTGATTTGGTGCAAAAAGGGCCTTCAAAAATGGGGAAAAAAGGAAACAGTATAAGACTTTGCAGTTATTCCTTTACAAGGGGGAAGGAACTACATGTCCCACAATCCATTGTGATTCATTTTGGTTGTTGTTTAGGATAGGTTTTTACACTTTAAACCATTTTGGTACTTTTTTATCAATGCTTATCTTAACTGTAGTGTTCACATTTGAAATGATAATGTTGGAATATGTCGTGGTTTATGTATTTATTACTTTACTGTGGTAGCATGTATTGTCATCCATAACCAGAATCCCCACCAATCAGAGACATCGCTGTGACACTCAGGGATTGTGGGTATTGTAGTATTTCTGGCTGAACTGTTAGTCTTGACTACATCTTACAAACCTTTGTCTTCTATGGGAGCATAAATCATTGTTCTCACTCTGGTAGCGCGTGGTGAGTCTAACTTGGATACTTCTGATAACATGGCTGATAATCAAATCTGCTATGGAGGTAATGAATAGGATTTTTACTTCTGGAACCACAGTTTTGAGTCCTTTAGACCACATCCTGGAGAGGGTGGTACAAGATGTGCTAGTCATGTTTCCCCAAGTTCCTGTAGCTAAATCTCTGAATGTTGTTATACCGTTTTGCAGACGTGTAAAATAACCATCAGTGCTGCTGAGTTATTCACACATGCATATGTCTGCAAATAAGAAGAAAACAAGAAAAGCACTCAGAGAGCGCAGACCCCCACCATTAGCCCTATCTCCCAATAGTGAAGAATCTTTTAAAAACTTCCTGGATCCATCCCCATGTGCCCCCCACCACGGCATTCGCTGATTACTCCCTCCCCAGTGGGGTGGAAACACGGTGAGGCTAAGCATTGGCTTCACTATGGGTGGACTGTCATGGTGGAAGCATTACCTGCTGGTGCCAACAGATGCACTGACAGTCTCACCCATGGTCTCACTGGACGACTGGGAGTCATGGCAGAGGGTGAATATTCCTCTATTCCTCCCAGCATTGTGAGTATTCTCGCTACAATTCGCTGTCTTTCTCTCTGTTACACTCCGACTTGTCTCCTTGACCGGGGCGTGCGTATTTCAAACTCTATAAACTCCAAAACTTTGAATGGAAACAGCCAAAATGCTGCTTGGATTGAAGTTACTCATGTCGTCTCCTGGTGTAAAGTGGTAACAGTGCAGAGCTCTGCCATCAGCCCTATCTCCCAATAGTGCAGAATCCTTGAAAAAAAATTCCTGGATCCAGATGGTGATCCGGATCACTCCCAAAATCTAATCAGTTCTTCCTTATGCCATTTCTGACATTTCCTGAAAATTTCATCAAAATCCATCCACAACTTTTTGAGTTATGTTGCTAACAAACAAACTAATAAACTAACAAACAAACAAACGCACTTGATCACATAACCTCCTTGGTGGAGGTAATAATATAATACTAATTAATTTAAAAAAGGGCTGATTTCATCTTTATAAAAACCTGTAACCACTGTGAGCTTTGAAAATGCCAGGAGAGTTTGAAGTACTCTAAACTGTTATAGAAAGTAACTGGATAAAAATACTGTTGCACACGGACAAATGTCTGCACCTGAGTCAATTTAAGTCAACTTTCCTTAATAGCACTACAAAAGGAACTACAAGAAAGTCTGCATAAAACATTTAGGGAGTTCAGTCATCAAGTCTGTAACCAAGGCTTTATGCCAAGCATCTTCCTTCCTTCTCATTCAGAACATTAAAGATTAACCAACGGTGTTATTATTGCTCTTTGATTACTTTACTTGGGTCTCTGTGTTAGCCTCAAAAGAAAAAAAGTAACATAAATGACTCGCTTGAATGCTGTATTCAGAACTCTTTGATGGCCTCATTGTAACATACACAGCATATTGATGCTTTAATCTAATCTCTTCATTCAGCAGACTAAAGCCAGAGTTCATAAGTGCAATGCTGCTGATTTGAAAGCTAACATTCAGCTACATGACAGTCATGTATATTTCTGTTTTATCATTGCAGACATATGTATGCAGAGATGAATGCTCTAATAATGCTGATATGTAATGAAACTGAGAAGATTTATAGGTTTTCATGATAGAAGTAAGAGAGGATGGTTATCAATGACTTGCTGAGATACTGTAAGTCAGACTGATCTAAAAGTACCAAAATGCTCACAATCTTAAAGCAAATCTTAATGATATATTGACCAATTTACCAATGCATGTGTTGGATCAGTAGCATTGATGCTAGCATCCAGGCTAACAGTTACCTCATTTTGGAGATGCAAAGTGTCAAGCTATGGTTGAGTTCTGCTGTTCAAATTTTTCTTTCATGCCACTTTTTAACCCCTTTTACCACTGTTTCCACCCATTTTGCAACATCTGTTTCCACATTAAACCATTTTTTTTCCTTTTAAAGTGTAAGTGAACCCCCAGCTCAAAGCTAACTCCGCCGACATCAGAATTTCAAAAACTGCACAGAAAGAGAGCAGCATGGTACTGAGAGGAGGGAAGGGAAAGACGGATTTTTCCAGATGAAGCAAGAGCAACAGTGACTTCCCTTGCCAGAAAGTGACACAGAGTCCCGCAGACTGCCGCCTCAGAGCGATCTTTTGAGGCGGAGGATTTTTTCCCTCCAGAGTCCCCTGAAGCACACTGTGGAGTGATGGCGGACCATGGTGGTCCTGAGCACTACCTGTAAAGTTGGAGGTCTTGGTAATGCATGGTAAAGTCAGTTAGAGGTGGTAACAGTCTATGTACAGTTTGTGACGTAGAAACCTACCGATAGTAGGTTAAGTGTTTCACTGCTTCTTTAACAATGTTTACTACTTTTCAACCTCTTTTCACTACTTCAGCCACCAATTTTTGCTACTTCCTATTGTTGCCAATTTTTTCCTTTCTTTGCCCATATTCGTGGCTTCATCCCAATTTTGCCTCTTTTAGCCTATTTTTTCCTCTTTTGACCCATTTCTACCACCCTTTTGCCACTTTTTACCACTTATTTCAGTCAATTCTTGACACTTTTATTTTATATTTGCCATTTTTTTTTTGCCATTATTCTGCAGTTATTTAATTGTTTTCCCCTTAAAGCTATACCAGCTCCTTCTACTTTATTTCCTGGTATCCTGACATGCAGGTACATCATGGCTTAACGACGAAGTCTGACATCACTTTCCAAATGGTTTAGTTCAGTGTGCCTATCCACAGTGTTAACACCACCTAAAAAGGTAATTCTCTTTTAAGAAGCTTGGGTTTAAATTTTGAATACATTATATTTCACTACATTAAAAATAAAATAAAACTTTTTTTTTTTTTTTAACCCTCTCCTTCAGTTTTTAAGTGTATACCCATGCGCTGTTTGGCAAAGCATGATGTGACAACAGGTCTGCCATTGGTTGTCCCAGCCCATGTGACATCTGTTTGGGGAACTCAAGATGGTGGAAAATGCTAAGCTAGCTAAACAAACAATTCAAAATCGGATTTAAAAAAAATGATTAAAAAAAAAAAAAAAGCCTTCAATACTGGAGTTACTGGTCTGGATTTAATCTTTAAATTAGTCAAGTTCCAAACTCGCTAGAAAAGCTACCGTAAGAGCAACCAAGGCATGGATAGCATCATTAGAACAGTAAAACAGAGGGCCCACAGGGGAAAAAGGAAGTGGCTATGATTCATGGTTCAAAAGTTATTTACCTTCTATAACCTCAGTCTCTTACGCCGTATAAGACAACGTCGGCCTCCAAAAGTTAAACAGAAGGAAGAACATTCTTAAGTGTGAGTCTTTCAAGAGTGTTTAGCTTTAGGGACTTTGTCCACAGCTAGTGTTTTAGGTCAAAACTATGTAGACCAGGGTTTTCAGTAATTCAGGGTGCAAAAAACATCCTTGGTATCAGCTGTGGTTGCCAGACGTTTTTTTCCAATACTAGAGCTTAAATCAATACTTAAAAAAAGAAAAAATAAATAAAAGTTTGCAGCTGAATAAAAGCTGTCTTGATTCAGAAATGAGATGTAAGTAGAATGTGTAAGTTAAGGAAGCAGGTGTTACTTCTTTAAATAACGTATTTCATGCCTTTCCTTTGGAGTGGCTGGGATGGCGCTGGGTTTGCAAGATTCTGAAATGAAACACCAAAATCTGAGATGCATATCGGTACATACTGGATGTGTTGGTTCTGTCTTGGCACCACATTTGGATCCTTATCTCAGCACTGTCAGTTGAAAACAGTTTGTGGAACAGAGCCTCACACATCAATGTCATTTCTCTATTATTGGCCAATCAAAATGATGAAGGGGTGGGACTTAGGATACCAGTCTTGTCAACAGCAATGGTGCAGGAGAAACCAATCTGACTGTCTATTTAAGGGTAAAGTTCCCAGGTCTACAGCTGCTGCTAATGCCAGGATGGGATTTCTTTACATTGTTTTCATGTTTTATTGGTTATACTTCTATAAATAAAGAAAATATTACTAACACATATCAATTTAACAACAACGTTACGTAAAAGTCAACTTTAAAGCACTGGGCGGAAGTGCTCTGAAACCGAGGTTGAAAATTTAATCAGAGGCATTGATTTGGTGTGGCATACTCATTATTAAACACTGCAAGAAGAAATCCTGCCTTTTGAATATTTGTCACACATTCCATTTTTTCATATATGCAGAGATGTGTATTATAAAACATACTGGCAATGCAATAAGACAACATTAGATGAATAATTATCATGGGTAAGTAGATATACTGTATGTTTTAAGCTGTCAACTAGAATATATCACAGTTTTCTTAACCATTTCCAAGAATCTTAGTGTCACAGCCCCAGGTTCTCTTGTCTGTTCAGTTAATTATATTGACAAAAACAGCCTTTGCTGGGGGCATCTGCATGTCTTCCAAGATCTAACACCGATTTCAGTGTTGAGAGGCACCGAAGAAGACAATTAGCACGTCTCAGAAAATCAAAGTGATCTCCTCCCGTGGATGATATTCACACCCGGTGAATATGGAGGAGCAAATTGGCTGCACACACCATTACATTACTGTGACCCCCCTGGATAAGCAGCTTTGTCTCAACCTGGCTGTTGGAGTGCCTCTCCCCATGAAAGCATCCATGCAGAGCTTTTTCAGACTAATCCATCCTGCAGAGCGTTTCCTGTGCCTGACTAAGGACTCTCGGGTTCTCAGAAGAAAAAAACAGTCTGTGTATTGTTCTTTTCTGTCCTTGTGACTGTGTCAGTGAAAGTGAGGGTTAGCGTTTGTCTAAGTGAGAGCAGGACAGCTGCCATGGACGGACAATACACAGCTGTGGTCACTCAATTCTTCACTCAGGGATGTGAGCAGGATGTTATATGAGAATACAGCTGCTTCAGTCTGCAGGCGGCCTTACATTTTTAACATCAAAGAATGAAATTCAAGCTTTTCACTTGGTTTCAATTGTTTCTTCTTCATAAAATGTACTATTCTTGTCATATTTTGATTGATATTTCTACAATTCTTAAAAAAATAAAAATAAAAATGTTTGATTATGTGAATTTAGGAACAGATTTCTTAGAAACACTTTGGTATTTTTCATTTCTTCCACAATAAGTTGTAGAGTTGCAGCCACATAACAGGAAATTGAATATTTAACTTAAAATAAGTAGTTATATTTAGCCTAACCACATAAGAGAAGTGTAAAATTGCTAACCCGTCTGATAACTTTAATGCAATATTTATATTTGATTAAAACCCATTTTAGATTAATATTTCAAAAAGAGACTTTTCGCAGCTTATTTCTTAACTAACACTTTCCTTTATTTAGCTGGGAATAAGCCATGGGATTACCACGCACGCACATGCTGTGAGGGCTGACTCACTTTGTGCTCATCATAATGTACCAACAATTACTGAAATGGCAGTACATGGCTGGAAAATTACTCCCCTTTGACTACATAATCTCCTATCAGGAAGAATAGGTAATGAACCTTTTTAACAATAAACACCTCATTGAATGTACAAGGTCACCTTTTATAATGAGCACACTATATATAAATAAGCACTTACACTTTCTGCAGAATCTAAACTATGTTAAGGGGTTTAATTGAAGAAAGTACACTCTCCTCATTTCTTATAACCAATAACCTGCTGACCCAATTGAAGAGATAATGGGAAGAAGAGTTAAATGTATAATTCTCTGTAGACATATCACAGTCAATAATAGAAATGATACAGTCGGCATCAATTTGTTTATAAAATCACACAATTTAGATTGTTCCCAGACTGCACTGGTCTGAAGTGAGTTATCAGCCTTAACTGATTTTTTTTATATCTTTGCTGTTGTCCGTGTGATTCCCGTTTCTCTTCTTTCTAATCATTAGCATATATTTTCATGTGTCCCCATCTTCTTGGTGACAAAGTGATATAATCACAAAAGATAATCTTGTGATGATTTGCAATATAATGCTTGTTTGGTCCTGTCTTGTCATGTCTGCTTTTCTTTTTACTATTTTCCTGTTTGTCCAGCCTCATATATTACGTCTCATCCATTTAGTTTTGTCCTGTTGTCCTGTTTTTGATTTGTTATTGTTTTTATTTTTATTTTTTCTCTTATTTGTAGGTCTGCTTTCTCACATGGTAATAGGTATGCATTATGTATCATGTTCCCTGTATCTATCAGAGCCAAAAGGAAAGTGTATTATAACAAAAAAGAAGAGTTGAAGTTATAGGCAATTAAAAACAGCCTGAATAAATAGAAATAGCTAAAATAAATAAGTAAATGATGGTTTTTATGTCTTTATGTTTTGTAACACAACACACATACAAAAACAAGGAAAGTAGGATTTTTGCAAACTATTCAAGAAAAAAGAACACCTGAATGTTTGCATGATGTGTAAAGAATAACATCTCTTCCTCAATAATGTACCAAACTGGTATCCTGACAAATGTCAGTTTAAAGAAATATTGCACCCTTAACAAGCTGAAAGTAATGGTAGGATAAATTGTGATTTAATCTATATTTGGATTAATTTCCCAGCTCTAGCTGTTAGTATCAGTTCTCACCTGCATGACCAAACAAGCTAAAATAAAAACAGACACACACAGGTCTAGGAGGAGTGGGAGTTGTTTGAACATTTCAAGCCTTAAATTAAATTAAAAACTATAGAAAGAGTGCTTTTAGTGCAGACTGCGCTCTATTATAAAGAAATTTCCACGTTAATCCATGAATTATTGACGCACTCTATAATGTAAAAAATATAACATTATAAGAAAAATATTTTGCTTGCTTCATAATGTAATTACCTAATAATTTCTTACAATAGGTGCAAAAAGTTGTTAGATCATTTATTTCCTTTTTTTCTGTTATATCAAGTAAGCTGGAAAATCAGACTACATTAGCACAGATAAGAACATGGTGGGTAATTAATGAGAAACACTGCAGTGACACATGACCATATCACATTTTTCATAAAATTGTTGAAATGAACCCGATGGACTGCCTATCATATAGATCCATCCTGCTCTTTTTCAGACCTATCTCATCATCTTAGTCCACGTATTCATTACAAATAAGTGCCACAAACTAGAAATGACGCCAACCTCTCGGTCACCTCGTTCAGCCGCTTGTAAATGAGTCGTGGAAATCAAAAGGAGACAGAGCTGCAGGGGTGTGTAGAGGAGACCTATCACCACTTTAACAGCATGAAGGGGAACATTTTTCATCTGTTTCAATAGATGGAAGGATCTCAGCTGTAGCCTGAGCAAACTTAATATCCTGCGGATGAGTTTTATCTAAGTGAGTTTTCACAGTGTATATCTTTCAATATCTGACACAAAGTTCAATCTAATAAATACATTGAAGAGAAGAATGACATGGCTCCAGGAATGTTGATTTGTTTCTCATTCTTTCTACCTTGTGGAAAGGTTTGCCTCTCCTTGAAGCTCACCGGTGGGACAGAGTTAACAGCGTCCGGGCCGTACACAGCCATCCATCCTGAAGTACAAAAGTGACAAAGGGAGCGCAGCCCGTGCCAGATGATGGAGGCTGCCACCAACTCTCAGCTACAGCACCGCTGGACAGACCCCATTCCCTCCGTCCTCTGAGAATTACATTCTTCCTGACGTTCACTTAGGATAACTCTGGGACATCCAACAGCAGTTATTTATTTATGAACACTTCCAGGAACTGCGTGTCCACATGGTTTTAGGTTTCATTAGAAATGGACATGGGACTGTCACAGAGGTTTCAGCTTCATGACTGAACTGTAGGGGTTAAATCAATGCGCGCCCTGTCCTTACCGCTGTCCTGCCCTGTGTGTGTTTTACTGTCATCTCCTGTGTAATGAGAGGGCTGGAGCATCAGATGTGAACCAAGTCCTGAGCTGTCCTCTGTGTCCCGTAAATTTGTTCTACGTCCTTTGTGTCGTGTCCTACATGGGCTTCAGTGTCATGGTTGCTTCCATTTTTCCAAACAAAGGCTTTTCTTCTTTTTTTTTTTCTCTGTGAGGGAAGTTGTTTCTCAGCCAAACTGAAGGCATTTCAAGGATAGTGAGAGCTGAAGAAGTGGTTTTGTATACCCACATCACAGTGAAACAGGGTAACGACAAAACGGTAAAGTAAAATCAACTGAAATAAAATGATCATCTGACAAAGACAGCTGCCTTTAAATGCTTAGATTTTATGGCATTGTGCCAATATAGAGATTTCTCTAACATGAAGTATCTTATGGCAAATCTGTGATTTATGATACTAGCATATATAAAAATAAATAATAGGCACATTAAATCTGTCGTTCAAGTTTCAAACCATCAGGCACACTAATTCCTTCTCATCAGGTCACATGTATGACATGTATGAGACTAGCTGGATAAACAGTATAAATCCAGTGGGATCTTTTTAAATTATTATTATTAAACAAATAAATTGTACATAGCATCAATGTATGATTCTAGAGTGGTATTTTAAAGTTATTTTAAAACTCGTTTTCTAGGTTCAAGTGTCAAGACGTTTAATGACTGGCTTCTTTTACTCCGAGGAGTCAACAAAATCTACAAGAATGTCTTCAACGTGAGCTTGTTCTGTTCACTTCTGCTGCCTTTGGCCAGTCAGTTTTCTCTGTGAAAACCTCAACTCAGTGGAACGCCCTGACAGAAAACATTAAGAACTTTAATTCTTTCAGAGACCTAAAAAGAAAAAAGGGAGAAATTTGTTGTTGAAACTGAACCCTGTTACAACTGATTGAATGCCACAGCTTTTAATTTGAATATTTTATATTTCTATCTGTCCATCCATCACCTATGAGAGCTGTCAAAATATTAACATTTTTAATTGTGATTAATCTCAGGATTTAAGTATTTAATCGCAGTTAATTTGCTTTTTGTTGTAATTTATTATTTAAGTATTTTGCATTTAAAACTGTCTCCGTTTCATCTCAAATATTTATACAATCTTAAACAAAGAGTAACTGACTTTGTTTGGATATGGACCTGCTTTTGATTTGTCAGACATTTAAATTCATGTTATTTCTCCCCTGTGAGTAAATCCTCTCTCTGCCTCTCTGCTAGAAAATTTCAGCAGGATCTGGTACCAGGTAAGGCAAAGAGAATAAAAGTTATGACTAAAAGTTCTAACTAAAATGTAATCACTTTATATGGACTTAAACTGGACCAAATTGTTTTTGTTTTTTTTTTGTCAACTACAACTATTGAGGGTACATACAACTGTGACTAAAACTTAAGACTAACATTAAAATTAGCTGTCAAAATTAACACAGCTCACTGATTACATGGACAATGGAAGACTTTTATGGACTCTGAATGTCTGACAGTCCAGCACTAACATTTTAGTCTTGTTTCTGGCAAAAACTGACAAAATTAAACCTGTTGAAACAAAAGTGAAAATACAAACAACGACCAAAGTCTTTAAAAGTGTGGGCAAACATGCACGTAAAAGCTATAAAACTGTTGGTAATCATGGAGTTTAATAATCCAATTTTGAATTTAAAGGTAAATCAGAAAAGCAAATGTATGCTGAGGAAGAGAACATTTTCATGAGATTGAATGACGAAGAAAGAATGTTGTTTTTGCCTCCACAAGGGCTTTTTATAATGGTAATTAAATATTCAGTCAAGAGAAGCGTAGCTGCTGTGCTCTTCTTTAAAACTACACGGTATGCCGAGCAGCAAAAAGGTTTTTAAAACATTTAGTTTTGTTAACATGAAAATCCTAAACAGTTCTTTCTGCTGAAATCACTTTAAGTATTTTTTGTCATTCTACTTGAATTATTTGACAGTCACCCATTAATCTGCAGTGATTTCCCAGAAAGCCTATGGGCATTAGACACTTTTGCACCATGAGTGAAGTTACCCTCTTGATTAGACAAGTCCGGCTGATTCAGTCATTTTTTCATGCAGTCACCCAATTTTAAAGTAACACTGAGTTGTTACAAGGTAAAATTGATAAATACCTGCTTCTTAACAAATCTTATTTTTTCAGTATTACACTCTTTTTTATATTTTCAGTTTTCTCTGATAATAAAAGTTTGTGTGTCTAAACTATGGCCCAGGGGCAAATTCTGGCTTGCAGTCCATTTTTGATTGGCCCACAGCACATTATAAGCAAAAATAAATAAATTATGGTCCACACTGGAACATAAAGCTTGTGCTTGATTTATTGTTCTTTTTAGTTTCTTTGCTTCCATGCTAATTCTGTAAACAAACATTTTGACACATTTTGTCCATCTGTTTTTTTGTGACTAAATTGAGTCAACACTGTAAACGGTAAACAGTGAAAACCAAAATACTAATATCTTGATTTATAAAAACCTTATTGATTACAGACTTATTTATCACAGCAGCAAACAGCAGTACCAGTATTGTTCCATAGCCAGGGCTAACCAGGGCCTCCACAACACTCGGCAACACTTGAGTGTCAGTTTAGAAGTTTTAATAGAGCAGATAGTTCATGTGCAAGTCTACAATCCTCATTGCATCGAACTTCCCATCCTGACATCATTCAGTATTTGATGTATGTAACTCCCCACTCTTTCTCTCCTCATATTTCCTGGAACTCCGAATCCGTCCTGTCTAATAAAGGCCAGAAAATATCAAAGAAAAAATCCTCAGCAATAAAAAGGACCAGCTTCATACAGTTATATTGTAAATCAATTTGAGGAGAAGTTACATAACAAGAGACTCTCCACATTGTTGGCTAATTAGTACAAGGCCCCACTGAAGCCAATGTATTCAGTAAGTTTACCTCTGCCAAACAAGTGTCCAGCTGGCCGTATTAGACAAACTTTCACATGGAGTGTAATGTCTAAATGGGGCCAAATCTCATCAGAATCTTGCATTGCGTATCAAGTGTAACCTCTTTAATCAATTTATTCATGGTATAAATTAGTTATGTTGGCTATTATAATATGCACAAAGGATAATGGGAATTACAAATCAGTCCACATTCTCAGCCTGCAACAGTGCAGTGAGTTCAGGCTGTAATTAAACATGCTAATGTTATCAATCATGTCTGCTGAAGTCAAACAGACATCTGCTGCTGCACTGAGGATACTTACATTAAATCTTTAAAATTTTAAAAGTTTAAATTGTTTGCTTTTATGAGAGGATAAAAATACTTGCAATGACAAAATATGTAATTATAATTCTAGTTCATTACTCTGGGGCTGAACTGGGGCGAGTTTGGTATAATGAGGACCTCTGAGATCCTGTTTTGATGTAAGCACTTGATGTCAGCTATGAAATGTGGGCATTTTCAAACTGTGCTTGGTAAATACTTCAGTGAATGTCAGACATGAATAATAAATGTCGCGATGCCTGCAGAAATGTATAGATTACTAGAAGCTTTCTATGCATATAGAACTGGCTTTCAATACAATGATTCAATAAGACTGAGGTAAAAGAAACATTATGGTGTGTTGATTCACTTTCACACAAAGGAAACCACAGAAGAAATGTGATGTTGTTAATGTTAAGTAAATAAATCTATATTCTTTGAGTCATACTAAGAGAAATGGCAACACAAGGCGACAACAACAAAGCGTCTTTTTTTCTTTTGAAGCAGAGTAACATTTATTCTTCTTGATGAGGCACACACACAGAGATGCTGTATGGAAACCATAGCCAATGGTGTGAGTCAATCTTTAAAAAACATTGTGCTTTGAGGTCATGAGAGCTGTTTTAACTTACTTGTAGGCAACCTCCTACCAGGATGGTCCAGCCTGCATGATTTAAAATGATGCCTATAGCACAGTTAAGTGTTCGATGCCAATGTAGAGTTCAAATACGATACAATCATCACATGAATCCACCTTCAATAATGCCTTTATTGTCTTACAGAAGCCCAGTTTTATATTTTAAACCATAATGATTATATTTTATTTATTTTATTCTTTACCTGCTTGCACAAACATTTCAATTTAATTAAAGTTTTTCCCTAAATTAATGTCTGATTGATCTGCAAATGTCTTTTTATTTGCCTGAAATGTGAACCTTTTGAAAGTTTGTGAGTCCAATATTTAATTCTTTTTTTAAAAGTATCACACTGTTATCGTCCATCTCTACTGAAAAGCAGTCGAGACAGGCACTCTGTGATAGTGGGGTAGCCAGCACCTGACAGTTTAAGGTTCATTGAAAGTCATCTAGTGTAAGCAGATGGCCTAGTGGTTAAGGCCAGCCCCATTTACATGGGGGACAAGTTCAAATCCAGCCTGTGGCTAATTACCAGCATCCCCATTTCCCACTCTCCAACTTTCGCTGCTCTCTTAAATACAGGTCCGTTATAAAGCCCCATAAATATATATTAAGAAAAAAAGAAACCACTGTTAAAGGGAACAAAGTTGCACATTGTTGTTCCAAATGGAAGAGAAACTACAATCAATTTATCAGGGACAATATTGTTGAGATGATACTTGACAACATGTCGTTTCCTGGATCCTCAGCTTACCCTTTTCTGTTTTAATGGTGTCACTTTTAGTGTGGTGATAATTGTGACTCACAGCTGTATGATTTGTTTTCCTGTCAAAGCTTTGTTTTGTTCTCTATAATTCTACAGGGACACAGCATGCTTTATAAAACCAGTGTGTTAATTATGATGAGTGTAATACTTAAGATCTCTTTCACTGATGTTTTGCGCATTAAGAAATGTACTTCACGATTAAACTTAAAATACTTTTCCAAGGTACGAAAACAACTTTAAAGTTCTGAACGATTAAATTATAAACTGTTGTTTTAGAAATAGAAGAATGAGCCAAGGTTGACGTTTCAGTAGTCCTGCTTGACAGCAGACAAACTCTTTTATGCTTCATTTAAGTCAGATAAAAACAGAAGCTAAGATTTCTAAGGCACTTCACCTTGAAATAGAAATGTCAAAGAAAAAGAAGGAGTGTGTGAAAAGCAGTGGTTCTACTGTGTGTTTGCTGGCTTACACAGTCCGCTAGGAGCCTGTGAATTTGTAGAGAGTACAGATTAGAGAGAGCAGGGTGTTGTGTTGGAGTCAGTCTTGGTTTAAGTCCGTGTGAATGAGAGATCGTTGAAGTGAACGAGGAGCACTGCAGCTCTCAATGTCGAGAAGAGGAGCTCTGCTGGGGCAGGATCAAAGAAGCCAGTCAACCAAGGCTGCTGCTCAAGCCAGCCTACAGTCAGCCCATGCCCATGCACGCTAATCTGGGGTCGAGGTTTCAGGTGAGGAGCATCAACAAAACTGAACCTAATGAGCATAACATATAAGAAAAACAGAGGGAAAATAACTGGCTACACTGAAGATACAAATACGGCAAAGTCTCCTCCATTCCTCGCTATAACCCGAGAACTCTCAAAGGTCCTATTGCTAGTTTTTCAAATACACTATGCATGATTGCAGACATGCTTCATAAACACAAAATATGGCATTCCAAGTTTATATACAGCCAAGGCATATGAGATTCCTTTTACCCTCCTGTATTCTAATTTTTCTCCATCAAAGACAACAACACATTCTGCTATTGATTAACTTCAGTCGATCTGCCTCTGCTGTTGTGAGGAGGCTCTACTGCCAATCGCATACATGCTCTGCAGAGAAACAAACATATACAGAGATTTTCTTCAATATATGTGAGAGCATGTTGATTTCATTTATTTATTTACCCCAGCCAACAGCTTCCTGAACACATGGCTCACCTGCTGTTATGATAAAAGGAAGCGCTAGCGGAAAGTTTCAAACTTGATTTGAGTTTGAGAGTGACATTGAAAAACAATCTGTTGGCAGCTGTTTGTCCATCTCCAACAATAACTTCAGTAACAGCAGCCCACTGAGTAAGGATGTTATTGTGGAGCCACATGTTACTGAATGCACATGAAAGTTAAAGCACAGAAAAGTAAAGGCATATTGTCACGATGAGGGAAACTTTTTTCAGTTACTTGAAGCAATGTAGGCGTCATTTAAAGGTGGACGTTATTTTTGATATCATTGAGCAGTTTTCGTTCTACAGCTGAAGAGAGACAGGAAATATGGGGAGAGAATGACAGAACCATTCAACAAACTGGCACAGGGAGTGAGAATCAACCCTAAGATCAGTGCATTGAGGACTATAGCCTCTGTATATGGGCACCTGCTCTCACCACTGAGCTACACCAGCACCTAAAACAAAACATTGTTCAGCTCTATCGCAAAAGGACACTAATTCTGTTCATTACTACAATGATAGCGTCCCCTCCCAGGCAGACTCCACCTTGAGAACCACTGCATTAGAGTGTCGTTTGGTTCTGCTGGACCTGTCAATGCCTACATTTGAGCCACCAAAGTCAGAAGCTTAATCGGTGGGTGAAGTTTAGCTTTAGATCTGGCTTGCAGCAACTTTCCTGAACATCCCTAGTCCATCCCTAGTCTCAAACTCTATCCACTGTCCTCCATCCATCCGTCCATTTTTCCCCACTTATCTGGGGCTTGGTCATGGTGGCAGCAAGCTAAGCAAAGCAGGCAAAATATCACTCTCCCCAGCAACATTTTCCAGATCTTCCTGGAGATTCCAAGGTGTTTCCAGGCCAGATGAGCTATATAATCTATCCAGCAAGTCCAGGGTCTACCCCAGGGTCTCCTCTCAGTTGGGCACGCCCAGAAGACCTCCGCAGTGATCGGGAGGCACCCTGATCAGACACCCGAACCACCTCAGCTGGCTTCTTTTGAGACTTAGGAGCAACGGCTCAAACACTGCAAATGTGCATTGCGAAATGAGCAATTAATTTGCATGTCCCACGTTCAGGATCCTGTGCGATTGATTTGCTTATTCGCAAAAGTTGAAAAATCTCAACTCAAGCGAATCCCTTGCAGCGACACAGCCAATCAGCATCTATATCAGTGTTGACAATGCTAAAGAAGACCAAGAGTAGAAATGCGTCCATTGTGACAATTGACTTTATTTAGTAAAACTACATAAAATAAAATTTTTTAAGTGCTGACTCCTTAGTTGTGTAACCTCCCGAGGAATTTCCTGATCCCATGATGTCATTTCATTGGTCATCACCCAGACCTCATGACCATAGGTGAGGTTTGGATTGAAGATAGACCGGTAACTTGATAGCTTTGCCCTCTAGCTCAGCTCCCTTTTCACCACAATGCCTGGAACACGGTCCCTCTCACTTGTGAGCAAGAGCCCAAGGTACTGTACTTGAACTCCTATTCTTGGGTCAAGGACACCCTCCCAAGTTGTAGGGAGCAATCCACTTTCCTGCCTACATCAAAGTCAATAAAGTCTAAGACTAATCATTCAGAAACAACAATTATAACAATAATCTACAGAAGATTCTCTTGAGGCATTAAGGCAAAGCTAGCTAGCAAAACTGCAGACTTTAAAGTTGAAACTCATAGTAACTTAGGATCAAGTGCAAAAACCAAAGATGCTAACGTGATCAGTTGATGGAAAACTTCCTAAAGGTCTGACTTCAGTATTCAAACATTAGTCTCATTTTTTTTTCACATTTACAGCAACTTTTTTCCAACGTATGCTAAGTGTTTATAGACCAGATTCTGAAATAGCCATGTTTGCTAAAGGTAATGTCAAATGAGACATTTTTATTCTGCATTATAATAGCACTGTGAATAATAGTTAACATTTCCTACTGAGTAAAGACATGATATCATGTTGGTATAGAAAGCATTGCCCTACACATTCGTGTTTTATGTGGTCTAAATGAAGGAAATAACAGTAAATCAGGTCTACAACTGTGAAATTCAGTCAAGTAGTGAAGCTGTACAAATGTTGGCTGCAGTACAAGACCACAAATCAAAGAGATGTAGAAAATGAAAGAAATCTGACAGCTCCCGTGGCCACAAACCACTCTGAACAGTGGTTTCGATCTCATATCACTTGACTGAGCATCAGGCACCTTTTATCATGGTTCATCCACCGCAATTAATCTTTCACAGATGTGATGAAATTCTCTCTCTCTCCCACTCTGCCTGCTTTCACACACCCCGTGTCACTCAGTGTCTATCTGTCTCCGTCTCTCAGCTTCCTCCCTCATAAATATTGTAAATATTCATCTCATTTCTTGTCCTTATTTCCAGTTACCTCAGGGCACCTACAGGAATGTCTTCAGGGATTAATAAAACAAACCTGTTGGGAGTGAAAGCCTTCTGAGGCTTAAACATGCAGAACTGCAAAGTTGGTTGTGAGATTCTTTCTTCACAGTGCATCAACAGAACTGGAAAATACCAAGACTTTGAGTCTCTGTGGGAGAATATAAGGCTTTCTGAGAGACTGGGGGGAGAAAAAGAGTCCTCTGCCACATGATTGGAAATTCAGAATACCCAAACCTTAATTCTGGTGTGCAACAGTCATTTATGGCTTCAGGATTGCTCAATAATGCATCAGAAGCGGCTGGCCTCCAGGGAAAGCAGTCAGTAATCAAAAAGTAAGTTAAGGTTTTCATAATAGGGCCTATAAATAACTGGGGACAGAAATGAGGACATGTAAAATTGATGAGGGATGAATCAAACCCCATGAGGTGCAGGGAGCCTAACACAAGGAAAAAAAAATGTGATGTGGAGTGGACTGGCGATACGGGCATGTGTAGAGGGGCTGAATTGCATAAGTGATTTGTGCCACCAGTGTTGCTGTAAAACTGTACAGATATATGGACCCTGGTCTACAGCGACAGCTTTAAAATGAGGCTATTAATGCAGTAATACACTCAATACACTCAAGTCTTTCACTGCACATTTCAAACAATTTGGCAACGCTTGCATAACCTGTGGCTACCAATTAAAAGTTTTATACAGCTGGACCTTTTTATGCTGGCAGCACTGGCTCTTTCTCTCTTCTCTTGTAAACGCCATTCCTCAAAAAAGCCTTCAAGTTTGGCTTTTGTGGGTTTCTAGTGGATCTGAATGTTGTGTCTTTATTGTACACACTTAAACAGAGCTTCGCTTCATATCAACTGCTGTTAGTATTTGTATTAGGAGCAAAGATGTAATGGATTATTATGATGTTACGCGGTATCATATAAGGAGAAAACCACAGAAGGAAATGAAGGGATGCAGTCTTAAATCAATTATTTCAAATACGGTTTAATACAAACTTGTGTTACTTGACTAAACCTAAAATATGAAACAGAACTGAGCACCGTTTATTTAACACAGAATCCCAGTCTCAGTGGTAAACCATGTAAAACTGGTCTATCCATTCACTTTACGTGTTTATATCTGGGCAATGAAGCATTATTGCAGTATTATAGAAGCCATTATATAGCAAAACTTGTCTAAAATGCCTACTCAAGCACAATTCTGGGCAATTAATCAGGATTTTTTCTTCCCCTTGATCACGAAAACCAGATAACTGTGATTAAACAATGACTGTGCCACATGCTGTGTTGTCCTCATTTTGAGTGGTTTGGTTTAAGTGTTTCTTCCAAAATTGTCAGGTGCACCGTGGGTGTTTCACTTATTTAGTAATAAAAAACAAAATGACTTTTATTCCTTGACTCTTTTTTGTTTGTTCTTTTTGTGAAACAGAGGCCTGTAACTGTAGCTGGGAGGGATTACTTTGAAAATTTAAATGGAAACATAAAGCCATACCTACTTCAGGTTCATAGTTTTATAACAATAAATCATTTTTTCTGCAGGAAAGTCCAGGCATTCCCAAACTAGACCATGCAGACCCATGCTCCTACAATGAAAGACTGCTACTCCTGAATGCTTCCAAGACAGCCTGGCTGTAGACTGCTCATTTCTGACAGCCACTTTCATGTCTGTGTGTCTGAGACATATATCTCAGAATGGAAATACACTCTAAAACTTTAGAAATAAAACTGGATAAAACTTTTATTTAAGGTGAGGGTAAAGGTAGAGGTAAGGGTAAGGATACTAAATTTAAAAGTCACAAAGCAAAACCTAATACCAAACATTTAATAAAGCCAAGAAAACAGTTTGCCTACAGGAAAACGCTTGTCTTCCATGAAAACGTAGCCAGCATAGCTTACATAACTTCATTAGAGCAATAAGGTATGTAGATAACAAAGCTACACAGCTAACAGAGCTACATAGCTAACACAACTAAAGCTAGGCTCACACTGCAGCTATGTTGGCTACATATCTATGTTATCTACATAGCTAAGTTAGCTTTAGATAATGGAACTACGTAGCTAATGTAGCTCTGTTGGCTATATATCTACATTATCTACATAGCTAAGTTAGCTTTAGCAACATTTTCTAAAGCTCATGTTGCTAAAGCTAACTTAGCTATAGATAATGGAACCATGTAGCTAATGTAGCTAT
Organism: Cheilinus undulatus; assembly: GCF_018320785.1. Taxonomy (NCBI): domain Eukaryota; kingdom Metazoa; phylum Chordata; class Actinopteri; order Labriformes; family Labridae; genus Cheilinus; species Cheilinus undulatus. Next base: position 40,764,937 of record NC_054865.1, on the reverse strand, counting down.
CTTTACTTTGTATCTACGTTATCTCTGTAGCCATGTTAGCGTTACCTACGTTTTCTAAAAATCCTACTGCTAAAGCTATCTATGATAAATTGGCTTGTGCTGTAATATTAATTACATAGCTTGTGTAGCCATGTTTATGTTAACTTTGGCTAAAGCTAACGAAGCTAAAGTGAGCCACAATTCATGTGACTACTTCTAAAATGGGTTGATATATAATTTGATCCTGGATTAGACCTCTGACCTTGTTCTCTGTTTTATTTATGAAACCGTTTTTAGTCTGTAATGTTTGCAAGACTTTGTTTACAAATGAAATTGGAATAAAAAAAAGAATATAATCTGCAATTACTTCACTTCCTTTCTGAGAAATATAGTGTCTTAGATGAACGGGCTGTGGGAGTGACCATCAGAAATGCAGGGGCTGCAGCCAGACCCCTCTGAGTCTCACCATATAGTCATTATCCTGGGCTCTATGGAGAGGTGACACTTGAAGAATCCTGTCCAATACTCAGAATCACTATCCGTATTACTGGCACAGAGAGGAAGAAGAATAAACACGGTTGTTGATCACATACATCCCTAGCTGCCAGAGGCTATTAGACGGACACGCTCACTCCCTGTTTTTAAATCCAGGCTTAAAACTTATCTTTATAGAACGACCTTTAAAATTGATAATGTGTGATAATTTTGTGATTAAGTTATTCTGTTTTTATTTCTATCTTTGTTATTAGTGGACAAAGCTGCTGAGCATCCACACAATTGATATATTTTTTTCTGTTTAATCCTGTGTATTCAACTTGTTTACATTTTTTTGTCAACCATTTTCATCTGTCTTTGTTGTAATCTTTATATCAGTGCACTTTATAAGGCATGTTGTAGCCTTGTTTAGATGAGTGCCATTTAATAAAATAACTGCTATTATTGGAAAAAAAAAATGTACTTGAAGAGGTAGTTGAGGTGAATGGAAAGGTTAATATTAAAATGATTAACTCATTTGCAGTTTATCATTCCCTCCCTTATGAAAAATACATGTCTGGGAACGATTTTATTTTTCAGCTGAAAACATATTTGAAAAGGAAAACGGCTGACAAAACTCTGACAGTCATGGATTGGCCTCAGCATGATCCAGACGTGAACATCACAGAGGCAGAATGAGATCACCTGAACACAGACAGAAATAAAAGCCAGGTAAAATCCAAAGAAGAGCTCCGAAAGTACTGATAGAAGCCTTGCACACAAAAAGTTACATAAGAACACTTCAAGACAGTCTACCAAAAAGAATTGAAGTTGTGCTCAGTGCAAAGAGAGGTCACACTAAATACTAAACTGACTTTACCCTGTAGAAGCCTTCAATTTGAGTTGATTTAATTTTGTGTACACATTAGCTGTGGTTTCTCAGCAAAGAGAATGAGCTATGAATATGGACGATCATTAAAAGTCACTAAAACAAGAAAGTAAATGATGTCCTAAGACTTCTGTAAGTCAGTGTATCCATGAAAAGGTAAGCCTGCTGCTGGCTGATCAGGGACTCTGAGGCCTATAGGTGTTGTTCTGTCTATCTCTAACCTTATATTAATTCTTGGAGCAGGCCAGTTGATTAACTCTATATGTTTTGTTGTAAATTGTGCACTCAGATGATGCAATAAAAACAGAATAACTCTTTTTTTGTGATAAGTCCAGCTGGGTTCAAAAGAAAAAACATAGAAACATGACTTTTAGAATTTGAGGATTATCTGTTGGAACAAGCACTCAAAGCAAAACTCCCACGTGGTCCTTTAGAGACTGAGACAATGTGCTTTAGCTTCTTATTGTTTCAGAAGTATCTACAATTCTCAAGAGCACCACTAATCACTGATGACACTGCTGAGAAAGATGTTTGGAACTGAAATATCACAAATGCTTTTCATAACTGATCAGTTGTCACAATGAAGTTTATGCAGATAGTCGTACAAGGGTTAATTGGTGCATTTGTCCCTCACCAGCATTTTAGCCAAAGTTAAGAATCATACTAACAACTAATTTAAACAAAAAAGATAAAAAATATATTTCCTACATGCAGGTATCATCCTCAGATAACTGCCAACCTCACAGATGGATCATTTAACTCTCAGCTGTGAAAAATCTAAGAAAAAAAGTCTTCTAGTGATGGTTTGGGCAATTTAAATTCCCATCTCTCCTGTTTAAGCTTTTCCTCTTTTTGCTGTCGGCACTGTTTTCAGTTTGTATCCCGCTTTGTTCAGCACTAAGAGGTAAAATTTTGGGACTGCTTTGGTATGCCAAGGACCACAAAAATGCTCTCATCACTCACAAGGGTCTCTTTTATTGTGAAGGACCTGTGTTCTCCTCCTTTACGCACGTATGTATTACTTGTGTTTAATCACAGAAGCCTGAGAGAAAGGCTCATAGATTTTTCTCTAACACAGGGTCATGGCTGTTTTCCAATTATCTTTCTTAAATGGAAAGTTTGACAGATCTTCTATTCACCATCAAGAAAAAAAACGTTTTGTTGATCAAAACCAGACATCTTGATGTTTTCAGTGAAGATGTTATGAACTTGACAGCCTTTGCCTGAGATAAAGTGAAATCTTGAATCAGAGAACCGATGTTTTATGAGGAGAGAAACCAAAAGATATTCAGTGGCTTACAGAACAAGACGGAATAAAGACAGGAGAGAACCTTGATCTTATGCTGTGCTCTGTGAGGAAGCCTTTGAGAGCTCTGACTTCACACACAGAAACGCATTCAAGCATACACAATACCTTTAAACATTTTTCACACAAAGCCACAACAGTGCTTTCTTGTTCTGTCGATGAGTAAAATGATTGTGGATCCTGTGAAAGAGAAAGCAGTAACATGAAGAGTGAGGCCCTGCCACTCAATCAGAAAAGCATGTCTGTGAGCAGAGAGCTAAAGCTGTGATTAACAGACTTGTTACACAGCGGCATACAGAGGACACACACAAAAAAAAGAAAACAATTGCTGAATCACAGAAAACAAAGGATTTAGGGTCTGTTCGAATAGTCCATTTTGCTTAGGAAGGTTCCAAACTGAGTGAAACGACTCATAAGTATTTTATTGTTGGGCATGATAAAGGCCGTTCGAATTCTTCAACTGAAAAGAAAAGGAGCTTCATAATTTCCTTTATTATCTCCTTTAGCCTAGGAAACACTGGACCATCCTTTACCAAAGAAGAGATGAAAAGGTGACCCACAATTCTTTGCGTAAGCTTCATTTAAAGTGACAATATGACTGTAACTTTACTAGCACTGATTTAATCAGTAAAATTCATTGTCAAACTTATAATACATGTGATAAAAGGAAGGAAACACAGGAATATTACAGACATGAAAACTTTATCATTCAACTTATGATCACGATTTCATTTCCTCTCATTTCCAAACAGTAAACCAATGAGTCAGTATTTTAAACTGCATTTGTTTCACTATTATGAAATATTAATGTAAATGTGATAAAAGTTTGTATCAAAACCAATTCAAATGATAAAGTTGGCATGTTGCTATATTGTGATTATTATATCTATCATCATAATCATGCAAGTAAGACACGTTTTATAGAGCTTTTCACATAATGAGCGGCAGGAAAGACGGTACCAGAGTAGACCAATAAAATTAACAGAGACAAGAGAATTAAAAAAAAATGGATAGGTAGGGAATAAAACAAAACTATTTAATATCGTTGCGAAATAAAGTGACTTAAAAATCATTCATATATTCATATCATACTATGCAGAGAGACAGGATTAAGAGACAAATTTCTGCTGTTCTAGGTGTTCACAGTCACAGTTCACCACAGTTCTCTTTTCCTATCCTCTTAATCCCACCTTTCCTTGAAAGTGGATAGGAAAGGACTTAGGAGGTAATTTTTTGGACTTTTCGAATGGACCCATAGTCTCTGTTTGAACAACAATCATAGTCAGATCAATCAAACCAACTCTAAGTGGGCATGTCACCTATCAGAAGACTCTTAGTTTGATCCCAAGTTAATCCTAGTCCACATTTAGTGTCTTTTAGTGTCTTTAACAGAAAAAACAAACAAACAAACAAAAACACTAAGGCCTCGTCAACACAGGGACGAAAACGTTATATTTCTGTTTCGTTTTGACAAAGTTTTCCGTAAAAACGGGATCATTTCAGGAAATGTCCGCGTAAGCACGGAACCACTGAAAACGACTGGAAATGCTGTAGTACATATGCCAAGCCTGTACGTGGCGCTGTATTGCTGCCACGAAAATGCACCAAAAGAGAGAAGAAGATCAAAGAAAACTGACACAAACTTTCTTCTAGTTGCCCTCCTGTACTGGTGAATTACAGCACTTCCATTTTGACAGAGCATGAACACTCTGTAAGACATGCCATCCGAGATGAAGCCAGACTGTTTTGGTGACTTATTTCCCAAGTTTGTGTGAAAATCACATCAAAATCATTTTCTTTTTTCAGGTGAATACTGCTCAAGTGAGTGTGAGTAAAGTCACTGAAACCTGCTCTCTATTATATGAGACCCACGTTGCAGGCCTGAATATCATTCTGAAAAGGAAATCTTGGAAGATGTTTAACATCAATCACTAGCTTCAACACAAGTGTTAACAAATAGCAACTATCAGCCTGCGGACAAAGATAAATAATGATTGCAGCACAGTTCAGAGATTGCTTTAGGATCTGATTAAAGTCAATGAAGTGTCCAGGTCAAAGGATTTGAAGAATTTAGTTGGAAAATGCAGCTCTTTTAGTTCATTTCCAAACAGTTTTAGGAGTGCGGTGCAAAGTGAAATGGGTTTGAGTGAGTGTTTAATGTGAACCTGCAGAGCCTTCGTCTTCAGTGTACAAATGTATGTTTGAATGGGGCAAAGTGCATGTTATGCATAGAGCATTTAGTGGTTTGAAGAGTAGAAATACGCCAAAGTGTAGCTTATTTGTTAATAATTATAGTAATTATGTATAAGTTTGAAGGTGCTGCTTTGCTTTTATAAGTAGAAACTGTTAGAAGACAGACTGTAGATCTCTTTTTCTGCATTAAGAGACAGATAAAACAAACTCATGTAGCTTACCGTCAAACTTTTTATGCCTGGAGATGAACGTCGCCCTCATATCCCTGCTGCTCTCCTCCACCAGGATCTCAAACTCCTGTTTGCTCTGCTGGTGGAGTTTGTCCTCCATCTCAGATGTGCAGCAGGTGTATCCCTGAGGACAGACACGCAGGTGCTCACCTGAGGGAGACAGAGACAGACGACGGTTTTTTACACACATCACTGCCACAGGATTCGGTTTTTCAAAAGGCAGAGCCGAGTCTTTGATCAAAAACTCTCCTGTGATTTTGGATTCTCTCATCACTGAGGCTATCAAAGAGGAACAGAGCGTAACAAATGGGGAAGGATAATATTTGTCGGTATCCTGCTATCCTGTGAAACAGAGAGCAACTTTGATAAGGCAGTGCATAGAGGATTTTCTGTATGTCACAGTCCAGAGCACTGCAATAACAGCAGCTGAGCTCATGTACATCAGTGTTAGACACATAAACTGGCATTGGTGCGTTTAGAAACCGAAAATCTGAATACAAAGCCAAACCATGCACCAAAATTAACTCAGCATTATGGATTTAGAGCCAGCATGACACCCTGTACACAAATCACCAACAAATTATGAGAAAGAAAATCCCTAATGAAAAGCTTGATTACATGATTAACACAAACTAACCAGTCATCATCCAATCAGAGAGATGTTTCTGACCATCTAATGAGCTGTACTACAATATTCACTGTCCTCTGTGGTCTATACCAACTCCTGTTGCTGATGTGTGACACTGTTTTCACCAGCTGGTCACTGACTGCATCTTTTTTGTTTGATGCTTAGCAGGAAGTACACAGCAGTCTTTGTGAGATCTTTTTTGACATAAAACTGCCTGCTGTGGCTGATGACAACACAGATGAACTGAAAACATGTAAAATGAAAGATGCTAACAGTGTGTAAAGCTGACAGGGACTGCAGAGTTGAAGAAACCCCTTTATGTTCATTTCAATTTTGTTAATTCATCATTGCAATAAACATTGATTTCTCTTGCTATGAGCTGCAACTTAAAATTCCATGATTAGAGGTACTTCAGAGAACCTCTAGTCTGCTTAACAACAACCCCCAGTTTAAAGTGTTGCCTTTGAAATTTCGTTTATTTTTATATTGTATTAACTATTTTATGACTAAGGATTTAACAATAGCAACACAGACCTTTTTTACATGTTTTTTGTCTTTTGTTTTGGTATGGTATGGTACGGCATGGCATGGCATAGCATGGTATGGTATGGTAACGCATGTTGTAGTATGGTATGGTACATTATTAACCTTGCAAAGCAGATTGATATGCCCGTTTCCTTGTTTTTCACTGGTGAATCCATCTTGCAAAGCTCCCATCTGAACCATTTGGGCCCGGTTAGAGAGTGACAGGACCAATAAGCAACGAGGGGCAGTACTCTCAGGCGCAGCAGAGTCATGACATAAACAAGCAGCAGCAAGAGCTGGTGCAGTTATGAAGGAAGAGATTAGCGTTGATGCTGCTAAAGTGCCAGTTTTATGAGAACTTGACAACATTTCTTCATTAAAAGAAGAACAAAGAACAGCGGTGAGTTGTTTTCCTTTCAAAAACGACAACGGTTGAGTACTTACATGTCTATAGTCGCCATGTTTGGCGTTATTCCTTACTAGCTGTGCACACGCGACTAGATAGCGGCTACTAAACGTGTTTTGATGCTCTGATTGGCCCGTAGAGATGTGACAGAGCGATCATCCAATCACACTCCGAGTTCTTTTCAAAGCCTCTGCCTTTTCTCAAACGTTTCCTGTAGAAGCTTTCCCATCAAACACATCCATCTGGCGTGTCAGGTTAGTACAGTATGTTATGCATGGTATGGTATGACTTGTGATTGTATGGTATGGTCTGGTATGGTATGGTCTGGTATGGTATGGTTTGGTATGGTATGGTATGGTATGGTATGGTTTGGTTGGTATGGTATGGTATGGTTTGGTATGTATGGTATGGTGTGGAGTAGTATGGTATGGTATGGTATGGTTTGGTATGTATGGTATGTTGTGGAGTAGTATGGTATGGTTTGGTACTGTATGGTATGGTATGGTTTGGTTGGTATGGTATGGTATGGTTTGGTATGTATGGTATGGTATGGTTTGGTATGGTTTGGTATGGTATGGTATGGTATGTATGGTATGGTTTGGTATGGTTTGGTATGGTATGTATGGTATGGTTTGGTATGGTTTGGTATGTATGGTATGGTATGGTATGGTTTGGTATGGTATGGTATGGTATGGTATGTATGGTATGGTTTGGTATGGTTTGGTATGGTATGGTATGGTATGGTATGGTATGTATGGTATGGTATGGAGTAGTATGGTATGGTTTGGTATGGTATGGTAGGGTATGGATTGGTATGGTTTGGTATGGTATGGTATGGTATGGTATGGTATGGATTGGTATGGTATGGTATGGTATGGTTTGGTTGGTATGGTATGATATGAATGGGTATGGTACAAAATGGTATGGTATGGTATGTAGGTATGGTATGTTATTGTTTCGTATGTTATGGTATGGTATAGTATATGTTTGGTATGGTATGGTATGTTATGGTATGGTACTGTATGGTATGGTATGGTATGGTTTGGAATGGTATGGTATGATATGGTATGGTTTGGTATGGTATGGTATGGTATGGTTTGGTATGGTATGGTATGGTATGTATGGTATGGTATGGTTTGGTTTGGTTTGGTATGGTATGGTATGGTTTGGTATGGTATGGTATGGTATGGTTTGGTATGGTATGGTATGGATTGGTATGGTATGGTATGGTTTGGTTGGTATGGTATGATATGAATGGGTATGGTACAAAATGGTATGGTATGGTATGTAGGTATGGTATGTTATTGTTTCGTATGTTATGGTATGGTATAGTATATGTTTGGTATGGTATGGTATGTTATGGTATGGTACTGTATGGTATGGTATGGAATGGTTTGGAATGGTATGGTATGATATGGTATGGTTTGGTATGGTATGGTATGGTATGGTTTGGTATGGTATGGTATGGTATGGTTTGGTTTGGTTTGGTATGGTATGGTATGGTTTGGTATGGTATGGTATGGTATGGTTTGGTATGGTATGGTATGGTATGGTATGGTTTGGTTTGGTTTGGTATGGTATGGTATGGTATGGTATGGTATGGTATGGATTGGTATGGTATGGTATGGTTTGGTTGGTATGGTATGATATGAATGGGTATGGTACAAAATGGTATGGTATGGTATGTAGGTATGGTATGTTATTGTTTCGTATGTTATGGTATGGTATAGTATATGTTTGGTATGGTATGGTATGTTATGGTATGGTACTGTATGGTATGGTATGGAATGGTTTGGAATGGTATGGTATGATATGGTATGGTTTGGTATGGTATGGTATGGTATGGTATGGTTTGGTATGGTATGGTATGTATGGTATGGTATGGTTTGGTTTGGTTTGGTATGGTATGGTATGGTTTGGTATGGTATGGTATGGTATGGTATGGTTTGGTATGGTATGGTATGGTATGGTATGGTTTGGTTTGGTTTGGTATGGTTTGGTATGGTTTGGTATGGTATGGTATGGTATGGTTTAGTATGGTCTGGTATGGTTTGGTATGGTATGTATGGTATGGTATGGTATGGTTTGGTTGGTATGGTTTGGTATGGTATGATATGGTTTGAATTGTATGGTATGGTATGGATTGGTATGGTATGGTATGGTATGGAATGGTATGGTTTGGTATGGTATGTATGGTATGGTATGGTTTGGTTGGTATGGTATGGTTTAGTATGGTCTGGTATGGTTTGGTATGGTATGTATGGTATGGTATGGTATGGTTTGGTTGGTATGGTTTGGTATGGTATGATATGGTTTGAATTGTATGGTATGGTATAGATTGGTATGGTATGGATTGGTATGGTATGGTATGGTTTGGTATGGTATTGTTCCAATTTTTGGTGCTGGGCTCGCAAGGCAAAGGTTGGTGGCAGAGTAGATTTCTCAGTTCTCAATCCTGTAACCAACAGGAAACATGAGAATATGAGCTGTAGAGTACTTAATATCAGGCCACATTCTCTCTTTAGGAAACTAAAACATAAAATCAGAAATCCTTGTATATGATGTGATGTGGAGTTTCAGATCAAATTCAAAAAGGAGAATACAACTGTGATAAATGTTTCTGATGAATAAGTGCTTGCATATTCAGAGACAGTGATTCAGTCAGGGTCAGTCTGTGTTTCTCTGAACCTTTGAGAAGTCTCTACAAGCTGAGTATCTGCAGGAGACATTTAATCAATTTACAGCCTTGCAGACTTATTACGCGTCTGTTAGTTCAAGGGAAAAAAAGTGCGCATATCAGAGTGTAAATATGAGCTAAGAAGTATCTGCAGGATTCAGAAACAGAAGCTTTGGATTTTTTCGTGGAGAGTGTTAAATAATTTGTCAAATTTGTAGAGTTCACCAGAGTGCAGTAGTCATTATTTATAAAGGGAGAAAAAGTTAAATTAAACTTCTCTGGCTCGTTCTTCTCTTTGGAAAGACAACAATCACTGAAATACCTCACACTTCTGAAAACCCTCTCATTAAAAAAGATGGGGTTACTCAGATCACATCACATCTGTGGATTATTCTCTGTGTGGGGAGGAACATGAACCACATAAAGGAATGAGGAAAACCCATTCTGAAAGTCTGATGAAATGAAAAATTTAGCTGGACAGATATAATGCACAGCACTATCTGACAGAAAGCAGGCTCGACCCATCATGCATTTAACACGATCTCTGAGGCAGCATCACCAGGCAGGTGGGCTTTTTTTCGATCAGGGACTGTGAGACGTGTGAGATGGGACAGACAGATATGAGTCACACGCACGCATACACTCCTGGAGCACACACAGCCACAGAGCTGGAGGCCTTCAGCTACCCTGGATGGGTGCAGGACAAGAAGGAAAAGTCTGGTAAAAGTATGTTTATCAGGTCATCTGATTTGCAATGAGTAACCTCGTAAACAAAACTATTGAATAAAAGAACACGAGACCAGATGAAAAGCAGCACCTGGCCATCCAAGTTGGAGGCTGGGCAGAGGGCTAACAACTCCATCCTGTTATCTTGTTACAGAAACAATGACCCAGGCTACAAATGAACTAACTTGGAGCGAGGCACAACATGCTGCACAGGATAAGAAAGAATGGAAGCAGATAGTGACACTTACATACTCCACAGGGAACAAAGAGGATTAACTAAGTAAAATACACACCTCCACATGTCAGAAAAAGCCTTGTCCACAGGAGCCCCAAACTTAAAGATCCTCCCAGGAGCTTTAAATTAAACACCATAAATGCATTCAACCAACCCACCCAACAACTAAATGATAGTTGTATTTTTTAGGGGTGAATAAAGTGTGTGGTGAAAGGAGTGCAGGGTTACTGCATCGACCAGTCAAGTCAGTTAGCTGGAGTCCAGCGGCAGGTAGAAAACCACAGATCAGACGACATCAGCAACTCTGGCACTGCAGAGAAGGGGGTTAGCATGGGGGGAGGGGATGTGGACGACAATGAGGACAGCCTGCTAGTCAGGGAGAGAACCTACGAGTAGGGCTAGAGTTAAATGGCCGAGGGCAAGTGACAGGAAAGTGGTGCTGTTTCGATACCAACATTTTAACTCCAATACTGATACCTAGTTTAGCATCACGATACTAAATACAAAAACAATGCTTAATAGTTGAAATGATATGAGATTGAAACTCGACACCAAATGGGTCAGAAGCAGGATGTTTACAAGTGATGAATACATTTTGAAAATGACAGTTTATTAATAACGTAAAGCAGGGGTGTCAAACTCAAGGCCCGGGGGCCAAATCCAGCCTGTGGAGCAGTTACACCCGCAAGATCATATCATATTTGTTTTCTACCTGGCCCACCAGTATGAGGTCTGCAGATTTCCTCCAGTATAAAATGTAAACTTAATCTTGATTGTATAGAATTTCTTTGTTAAGCCATAAAAATCTGAAAAAGTAAAGAGTAAGAAAAAATAGAGAAAAGTCAAGAATGTGGGGAAAGAAATTAATTTGTGTTTTTATTTCATATTTTCAAATTTGCATCCAAAGATTATGACTCAAACTTATGATTTTGACTTTTCATTTCATACACTGACCTTTTCAACTTTCAAGTTGTACTTTATATGTCATATTCTATCTTTCACTCTGGCACGCCTGGCACTCTGCTCGCTGACCATCCCCCCTCGCTCTGCAGGAAAAGCGATTAGGTCAGCCAGCCACTGGTATTGCTGTAGAGCATTTTTAGCAAGTTACCCGTCTAGATGCTCTCTTTACACAGAAGAAGTCAGAGCGAGGTGATTCAAGAGAATGGCGGCGAACATAACTCCAGCACTGTGCTTAAAAGCAGATGTGTGGGAGCACTCCAGCTTTAAAAGAAGAAGGAAAGCGAGGATTTAGATAAAAGTCTGGAGGTTTGCAAGCTGTGTCACACAGACACAAAATACTCTGGAAATACAACCAACCTACGAGCGCACCTTTAACGTCACCAGCCGGACAAGGTAATGCCAACCGGGGAACCCAAGAAGCTACAGTGTGACCCAAAACAAACCATGCTGGACAGCGATGGCAGTTGTTCCCACAAGTTCCCATCTACTTCACCAAGGTCGCAGAAGATTACATAGGTACTATGTTTACTTACTGGGTGGCTAGAGTGACTACCTCAAATGTTAAATGTCAAGCTACAAAAGTGGTCAAAGAAACTGTTCAGAACAGGCTACTTGCTGCACTTTTTAACTCTCCATTGTGCATTGTAATTCTACTGCACTTTATTTACTTCTCAAAGACTTGTAAGCTACAGTTTGCACTGTTTCAATTAAATGAAACCAGTGTTCTCACCACATCTTTCATTAATTTTGTCCAGCATTTGCAAGCTGTAGACTCAGTCTCTGTCCAGTCAGAGCCAGATATATATTGTTATTGATGCTTTCAGTTCAATTAATTCAATCAAGTTCAATGGAACAGTTACAAGATGTCATCAAAATCACACTGTCCCTTTAAAATCTTTCAGAAAATGATGTAAGTGTATAGAATTGTATCGAATCGTATCGTTGGCTGAATATCGTGATATATATCGTATCGTGAGCTGAATATCGTGTATCATATCATGAGATTAGTGTATCGCTACAGCCCTAATAGGTATACTGTGCAACAATACAGGAAGTAGTGGGAGGCAGTGAATAGGGACCTACAAATGAAGCATAAGTTCAGTCAGAAAGACTATGAATTCACATTTTCAATCTTAGTTCTCTCTATTCTATTCCTCTCTCACACATCACCAAATTTCTGCTATCATTTGCTGAGGCTGCACTCGTGAAGGGAAGGGACGTCACCGTCTGTGGGCTTTAACTGTCTGTGGGATGTCACTTGGAAATCATCAATTGCATAATGCCTCTTCCCTTATCGTTAGCCAATCACTGCTCTGCTCTCCTTTTTCAATATGCCTCTCTCTCTCTCCCTAGTTCTCCAATGCTGGCATCTTGCGTGACCCTCCACTACCCCATCACTGCCAGTCTTTCTAGAATCATGAGCTATCATGTCCTAAACATCTGCAATCCTTCAAGGTACCACCACCAGTATTCGGACTCCATGGGGGATTTATTCTGCTGTTGCTTGGACCATCAGTCCTCGATCTCAGAATCTCCCAATGGTGTCCATGCACCGAAGAAATTCTGTCAGGATTAATTTCATTTCCATGTCACTTGTTACACTAAACAATTATTTTTTAAAAAAGTTTGAAAAAGGGAATGTGGTAAACAAATGATAAAATAACTTGTAGCATTTTTTTTGTTTTATTTTAGACTCAAGCAGCCTCTCAACCTCCCATTTTCCTACGTAAAAATGCCAGAAATGTTGTCCTTCTTAGGTCAGAACTTGTACCTGTTTTCTAACTTATGTAGCATATATTTAAAAAATTAACTGAAAATTATAACTGAGCAGTATAACATAAACATGGCCTTACTTCCACTGAAAATAATGTTCTGATTTTTTAGAATTAAAATCGTCTTATTTCTGGATTTTTATTTTTATTGTTAACTCATAAACAACAAAGATAATATGGGGCTGTAAAAAAAAAAAAAAAAAACATGGGTCATGCTGTGTATTTGAGCTCTTTCTTCCTGTGCAAACACAGGCACAATACAGGCAAAGTTTGAAGCAGTTGGAACATTTTCTGGGAGCCCGTTACAATTCTCTTCCTCATTACTGACACCTACAAATATAGCAGTTTAAGGGATCCCATAATTTCATGCATACTTGCGTTATCAGTTCTCCCCTGCTGCTCTTCGTCTGGCAGCATCAGACATCATTATGCCAGGTTTGAAACAAAAAACCATGTCCACTATTCACATGAAAGGCTCAAGGTTCGCAAGTTTCTGTCTCCCACAGTTATACCTTTTTAACTTTGAGAAAGAGAAAGATGAAACGTCTGTCGCTGCGCCGTGGTGGATTGGTGCAGAATGGACTCAGACTGTGGGACTTTTTTTTTTGAAGGTTCGCACTTTGCAGAGCGGGCACCGGCAGGCACATGAGTGCTCAGCATGCGTATGCAGTAACTTATGGAGAGGCTGTGCATGGATAATGAAACGAGGATGCAGTATGTACGTGCTGGCACTCTCAAATGCGCTTAATCCTTAATCAGTCCTTAGAGAGGCACCCAGATACAGTAATGAGGTGCACCATCAACAGATACCCTGTTGTCTCCAGAGGAATGCACAGGCCTCCTGGCCTCAGAAACTCAACTGTAAAACAACAAAATGAGCTGAAATGAAACAGTCCATTTGCTGATTTTATCGGGCTCTTTTGTTTCTCTGCTAAATGACAGTGTTGTAATCAGTTAGCGTTGCAATAGCAGTCCTCAGCTGTCACTTTATTTTTACTGTGAGGAGATGGAAAGCTGTGTGATAATCTTCATTCCAAGCTGTGTTCGCTTTAGCACATGCCCACAGAGAAAACAATACCGTGTATCTTACAGAGCTTGCGGCAAGTCTAGTATAGTGGTTATATTTTATTAACTTGTTTTCCCCACTTTAGTGCATGTCAGTTTGTGTTTGTCAGCTTTGCTCTCATTGAGCTCTTGAAACGGTATTATTGAAGCCTCAGTACGGTGAAACGGGGGTTATCACTTTTGTTTTTGGAGGACGATTACATTGAGATGTTGAGGGTTTTTTAAGGCTGACTTTGGATTTTTTTTGTTCTGTCATGAATCAGCTGGTTTGCAAATGTCAAAAAAAAAAACATCTATTTGGAGCTATTTCTAAATTGCAGCCTTCAGAATGATGCCCAGGGAAGCATTTTGCAGAGTCAAAGTATGAGGTTTATTGTCATTATGATGAATCATTTCAGAGGAAAATGGCATTTCCTTGCTGCGTTATGACGCCCTACATCTCTGAAGGAAGTCCATTTCAATTGGAATTCTCCATTGATGCAATAAATTGAGTTAAATTGTCGAAGCAGTCGGAATGCCACAGTGGACGACTGAAGGTTGGACTGATATAAAAAAGGGAAAAAAATCAATAAATAGCAGAACTTTACTTAAGTGCAGATGACAGCTGAAAGGAAACCCTGGTGCTTTTAGCTTTCACGGGTTGTGCACCACTCTTTTCATCTCTCAGACTTGTTTTTGTATAAACACATAATTTGACACATTCTGCTACTTTCTCCACTTTGAAAACCGTGATGCTGCTGTTACATAAACCAACAGAAAAGAGGGACTTTTTGAGTGCCAGGCAGGAGTGTGAGCTGCATGTTTATGATGTTGTGACAGTTGTTGGTGTGTCAGGCTCTTCCTTTCTGTCCTTTTTTTTCTGCTTTCCATAAGAAAGACACCACCATAAACAGCACGATATATAAATAGAAAAATGATGGAAGGATACAGGACAAAACTGTTTAAATGTATGCAAACAAAACTTTTCTCTTTATTGTTCTACTGAGTTCACGCAACCCTGAGCTCTGTTTCAGATACCAAACAAAAGCCTAACTTTGTGAACTTAAAGGATAATCGTTCCTAAATCTAGATAGGATTTTGGCTCACCAGACCATATCTGTCCTGTTCTAGATGGTCGCTTTCCACCCAAGATGGAATTTAAAACCAAGCTGTCAATACGCTGCATGCTTGCAGGACCACAGTTGAACAGGGACTCTGTCAGGCCAAGTTTAGCCTGAAAGACTCGATACCAACAGTGTCAATAAAGAATAAAGACATAGGAGAGGACACATGGGAAAGCTGGGGATGTCTTACTAGCAGAGCAGAGAGTGTTAGAGCTTCAACAATACAGGCAGAAATAAACTAATCTGTTTACATTGCAGTCATAATTGCTCCATAGCCTAAAGGAATGGTGATAATTTAAACACAAAGCTGTTAAAATTAATTATGAAATAAAAGAAATCAATACACCCTTCTACACTCAACTGTTCAACAAGTCCCAATTGACAACTTCCTGATTTCATACAATAAATCTGATTTTTCCCAGTTCTTAAAAACGTTAGATAGAATAATTGTTGGGTGGGAGATGAGAGCATGACAACAGAATCTTAGACATTTTTGCAAATATCTGTAAAATTAAAAACTACAATAATCCCACTAACACAATTATTCAGACCAGTGGCGGCTGGTGCATTTTACTTCAGGGGGGCAACAACAAATCTCAATTTGATATGTTATGTATGTAAGGTATATCAAAAGGTGTTACTACACCGTGAGTTAAGTCATATTAATATGACCCTTTTACATCTGCATTTGTTTGGTTGGTGAAGAAATAGTATATATAATAATAATATAATGTTATATATAATATATTATTAGGGTCATCAGCAGCCACAAGTAACTCTTATCACAGTCAACTTACATTTTAAACTTATCACACATTATTACAAATCAGCTCAATACATGACAATATCATGTTAAACTGCTAATTGAATATTTATTCCAATTATGGATATTTACCAAAAACATAAGGTGCATATAATCACTGCTTCAGTAGTGACTGGTTGAGGAAAAAGTATATATGCCAGACCTGAATGCAGCAAAAATGTTTAAACACAAAACTATTATTTATTGATTGACTGTCTTCTTATTATTAGTCTAATACGGCTCAGTGTACCCTCTTCCTCTGTGAAAGCCTTGTTGCTTCATCCTAAAATCTAGCCAGTTAGGTCCAAACTCTTAAATTATAAGTTTCTCCTCCAATGTCCTCCTCTCAAAAGACTTAATTCTTTAACACTCGACTGAGTTTTCTTATGGCATTTTGCCAACTGTCTTCCTAGCATCTCTCCATAAGATAGACAACGAATGCAGGTGCAGTTTCTGGCAGAAAGCCAGAGATGTACCGCGACAGTGTAGGACTTCCTCTGTGTGTCTCAAATAACAGAGTGTATTTCTCTGCTGCCACCTGTTGGCGTCTGGCGCGTGGTTAGTGGTAATCCCTTTGGGGGCGCCATCGTTTTGTGCCCACAGAGCTCCTACCTCTTGTACTGAAGAGGAGTGAATGCGCACATGCAGCCTTTAACTGTAGTATATGGATGGCTGTGGGCGCAGGAGCCCTGCGCCCCAGGGAGGAAGTGAGTGAACAGGAAGTAAAGCAAACACGTAGAATGTTTGTGATCTACTGATTTATTGCACATTATACATTTTAATCTCTCAATAAACTATATTCATACAGTGCATTATATAGTTTATCTATATTCATATAAATTTATTGATATGTGAATCAAATGTTTAAAAAAAATCTATTCAATGATCTTAAGATGTGTCCTCTCTTTGAGGAAAGAGTGATGGAGGCGGGGGTAGCACCCCCTATTGACCAGCCACCACCGATTCATTTAGCTCAGGTTCCTCTCATTTCTCCTGATATTAGCTGAGATGTTTTTAAATTGTTAGTTCGCCTAGGGCACCAAAATGGCTAGAACCGGCCCTGCATACAGACATCAAACTCTGTTTGTCATGCTTTTATTCACAGATTGAGCATCACTGTGAAAAACATTACCTTTAGTAACAGAGTTAGAAATTAGAGCACAACATGAAAACATGGTGTTTGTTGCTAACATTCCTGATGGCTGCAGGTAAATGTTGGGAACAGTCCCACATCATGTCCACAGCATCTGTTAAAATGTTGTGCCAAATCACTGCTGCAACCAAATAGTTTCTGCTTCTGAAGCTTTTGCACCTTTGATTCATGACTATTAGGTAATGTGTTCTGTCAACAAGCCTATATTTTGACACAACAGCCGACAAAGAGATGACAGGAGGAGCGGGAAGTTTGTTTTGCAGCCCGAGCAGCAGACAAGCAAATATCGTACGTGAGCCTGCGGTGACAACAGTGACAGGAGCACTAATATACTAAAGACGGCACGCGTGTCACATCAGGTTCTCATGTGCGGAGAAGGCTGCTCCCGTTTAGCTGTAAAACAACATATCTTCAGCATTAGGGTCTGACACAACCACCCACATCCATGATTCATTATGTGCCTAACCTGATCACAAATTCATGAATCAGCACACACCAGCGAACACACATACATAATAGATTATTTACTCACAGGTTTATCTATGACTTATGAGAGAATAAAGATGCAACGGCTGTGAAAAGGAGCACAGACAAGGCCTACCCTCTCATGTTTAACCCGGTCCAGATTGTTAAAGCGGCTCCCCATCCTTGCAGCTGCCTCGGGTGCAGATGTCACAAAGCACTGCCGATTCCTTTCAGAGAGGCTGATCAGAGATTTAAATGTATGTAATTACAGAAGGCGAGATAATTAAGGACAAATGCTAATCTTCTTTGGGGATTTTACAGTGAAACATTCTGGCAAATGTTTCCTAATCAAAAGGGAAGCGAGGCATAAGAAATATTGTTCTTCTTACAAATGTAATCACACGTTGGTTGTTTTGTCCTGATGCACAGATGTGTTGGGGCTCCTCTGGATCACTATCTTCATGATTGAAGAGCAGCGTTGTAATTAGGGGGAAATTGCTGACAACACTTTCGAAGAATGCTCATTGCTCCAGCAAATGGCTGGAGGAAAGATGGGGAGACAGCGCCTGTTTGACACTCAGAGTTCCTCGGATCATTAAAAATTTAACTTTCAGATTATCATGACTGACACGTGTGTTTAACCAACCAGACGCTCTGATAGGCTTAATAACAAAGTCAGCAGAATGTAGGTCACGAGGAGGAAATGGATGAACCTGGAGGAGTGATCATGCAGAGATTAAAGAAGAGCTAACATCATATGCTTTATTCCACGCTTGCCTTGTATCTGGCCTCAGTTCCTTTTGGCTTCATATCTCCCTTGATGTTAAAGAAGCATGTACTTCACTTGTTTGAGGTTTGGTACGTGAGCAGGCGCTGGGATCATGTCTAACAGGCAAACGGGCATCCTTCCTTTCTAATAAGAGTTCATTAAAATTGGCAGCAGAGCTCTAGTGTTTGTTAGGCAGCCATGTGATGTTAAAGCTCAGCTTTTAAAACCAATGCCCCGGTGACACACAACAGATTCCAAGTCCCTCAGATGAACTGAAAAGATGGAGTGATGCTGAAGTTTCTCTGCCAAATGTTTTACTCGTGTAATCTTCTGCTGTCTGGATTTGGAACGAGCAGGACAAGGGAAACAAACAGAGAAAAAATCTTGTATTTAATAAAAACATGACAACTAATTAGAGACAGCAAACTTTACAGAGCCACATAAGATGCCTCTTTAATGGGTCAACATTTACAAACTCAACTACAAAAACTATAAACAATAAACAATTGGATTTTTACATGTTACAACAAACAAAAGACTATGGAAGCCCTAAGTGGACATGTGTCCGCATATTTTATTGTACTTCATTTTCCTGTGATAGTGGGAATCAGAAGAAAATTGATACATTTGGGGTGTTTTCTTAAGATCTTGATGTATTCGTCACACTATACTAGGATAAAAATGCTGCTTTTTTTACAATAGCAGGTTAATTTCTCAAGATCTCAGGAAAACTTACTTGATATCATTAGTGATGGGAATTCCATCTCTTTATAGTGATCCAGGCAATTTGTCTCAGCTCACTAATCAGAGCTGGCTCTTTTGGCCTCAATCAGCTCTTCATTTGGGAGCCAGTTGTGCTTCATTTGACCTGCCAAATCCAGCAATGTCATGACATATGATAGATATTTGTTCTGGTATTTTACTCCAACTATGTTTAACTTTCAAATTAACTCACTGAATGCCACTGACGTATATATACATCATATAAAAGCCAACGCTTGAGTGCCATTGACGTACAAATACGTCAAAGTGTTTTTTTCAGCAGCTGGCACAAGGGGGCGCTCTCGCGCTCCTGTGAGTAAGTTTGGGGATTCTGGGGTATGTAGTCGGAACACGGAAGAGACGGTAGATCAAAGCCACTAAGATCAGAGCACGAAGTGAAGAGGCCAAGATGGAGGTAATCTAAGCTAAAAGTTCTAAAATATTCAGTATCGGCACAAAATGCCCTCCAAAAAACTGAGGGAGTCAAGTGACTCTGAGGAATGGCTGCCACATGAGCAGAGTGGATCTTGTTCTCTGTCCCAGAGCGATGGAGGTAAGTCAACATCAGGAACCCACTGATTATTCAGCCAAATTTATCAAATGAAACCATCACTCATGCGTTCACTCCTGTGATTTCAGAAGCAGACTTGAGAGAAGAGCAAGCCCCATGCAGTTCTACAACACTGTCTGTTGGCAGAAAAAGAGGTAAAAACAAAAACATTTCTATATTATAAATTATATATATAATCTATATCAGTGGTTCTCAATTGGTGGGTCGGGACCCAAAAGTGGGTCGTGGAGCAGTTTTCACTGGGTCGCAACTAGGTGCCTAAAAAAAACTGTGGTAAAAGTCCTGAAGTCCTTAATGGACATGCATCTATACCTTTCATTATATCCCTGCTGAACTGTGAAATTTGGTCAATTTAAACATTCCAATGTCAATATTTCAACTAATTTTTTCCTCTACTTGCAATAAATGGCTACTTTTCCCATGATAACAAAGTAATTTCACAACTTCTCTGGAAAATTTGTAAAACTCGACACACAATGATGGGGAAAGAGGGTACATTTTTCAGTTTTATCCCTTTTCTTTTATACATCAGCTGTTTTGGTCCAATCATGCTCCAAAGTGCAACATATTCAATTAACTAAACATGTGTTGTTGAAAAGTTTTTGGAAACTTGGGTTTCGATCTGTCAGAAGACAGACTGGTGGGTGCTGAGGCTGGACCAGTTGAGAACCACTGATCTATATAACATATTTTATATTATATTACTTCTATAATTTACGGGCAGTGCCAGGGGACACGCAAGCAGGAGAGGATGTGGGCATATCGGGGGTCCCGTGGCAGGCCTCCAGTTGTATTGTGCTGTATTTTGTATTTATTTTTATTTATTTTACAATAAAATAACATTTGTAATACAATTTTCAGATGTCTTTTATGCCATTGAAGACAAATTATAACATTCAAATCACTGTTTTGCTTGGCAGACTCTCTTTCACTAAAATGCATTTTTCTCAGCTTTCTAGAAAAAAAGTGGTCTTTTTGGTGAAACTAGCCTCTATTCAACTTAAGATAAATCAAGAACGGAACAAGCTGCAAACAAAAGTTTTTTTGCATGATAAAATAGAGAGTTTCTTCTTTCATTTGAGCTGTTTGGTGTTTTCAGAGTCATAGTACAAAATATTCTGTTGTCTTGAAATACGACTCAAAATGGCCAAAAACACTGGCACAAGCCACTTTCCATTTTATAAAAGGGCTGGCACTCAATGAGTTAATGCTAATGTCTTGTTAGTATTTTTCAAAACAATGTCTCCTGAAAATACATTGTGGATCAGGTAGAGCAGTGTGGATGAAAGATCATCCCTACCAATCAATCACATAACACACAGACACACAATATATATACTATTACTACTACTACTACTACTACTCATAATAATAATAATAATAATAATAATCTGATTGTTAACTTTAAAGAGCTGGCTCTTTGTACCGGCTTGTTCACGAACAACACCTCACTAGTTATCATGGGAAAACATGGGTTTATCCTGGAATATTGGATGAACAGGTCAAGATCTCAAAGAAAAATACATTGAAGTCCATACATTTTGAACTTTTGCCATTGATTCTGAGTGCAAAGAACACACTAATTTGGCACCAGATTCAGATAAAGAGAATAAATGCTCTGACTAAAAGCAAAGATTAACAATATAATACATAATATTTTATAATATAATATCACTTTCTATGGACTAAAACTGGACTAAAACTGTAAAGGTATAGAAATGACTTAAATGTGACTAAAGATAACAAATATGTAAATACAAAGACAAGGACTAGAATTAAATATAGCTGCTAAGATCAACACATTCAATCTGTCACATTCATTATGGGCCAATCAGAGCAGCAAAACATATGACACAGTAGGCATACACCCAGTCAGTGAGTAAGCTGATATTGTTGTTTACTATTAGTGGAGCTAGTTAGGTACAACTCTACCTGAAACCGTTTTGTTTTTTTTGTTTTGTTTTTTTTTTTAGGAAAGAAATGCCAGATCTGATAAACTCCTGCAATAGCTGCATCCACGCTAATCTCTACACTGGCTGACATTGTTTACAAGTTTGCAGTCATGTCAACTAAACCATTCTCATAGGTACAGACTCAAATGATTCTGATTGGTCTGACCAATCTCTGTCAGGAACAAACATTTGAGCTTAAAGCTTGGTGAGGAGGATCTGCCTTATGACAAGCATGGAATCTAGCCAATTTATCAGCATAGCAAAGTAAGAGGGAAAAGATAGAGCTAGATTTTCTTCTTCTCATAGAAGAATACAAAAATAAGTACAGTATATTTAATGTAAATAAAAGGAAGAAAACTAAAGGGTTTGAGTTCAGACATGCTTGAAGAAAAATGAATTATGAAGTTTTGTAACATACTGACTTGTTTAACAGACTTCAGAATAAATGGTCTTTTACAGTAAGAAAGAAAGAAAGAAAAAGAAAGAAAGAAGAAAGAAGGAAATAGCAATAGCATTTAAATGTTGCAGTGAAATGTCTATAGAGCAGCCGTACACATCGACATGCAGCCCTCGCCGCTGTTTGCTCAGTAATTGTTGTGCTTGGTCATCTGCTAAATAGCAGCAGCAGCCTCTGTATATTGTGTTGTTGTGCTGTAAGGTGTGAGACCTGAATAGACACAGAGCACCGAGCTGAACTGAGATTGGTCTCGGTCACTTTGCCAACTCATGATAAGGCTTCAAAGGAGAGGCTGGGGATCAGGCTTCAAAGCTCAAGTTAAACAGGTCCTGCGGCTCCTACTTAAACATGCCTGATCAAATAATCTACATAAAATATAAAGGGGCCAAAAATGTACAGGCTTTTCTATGGTGATGCTGCTGCAGCATTTTATGCTGTTAAAGCTCATTTTATTTTTTGGTGAGAAAAGCCCTAATAGGTCACTTTATGCTGTATATACACCAGTATAAATGGTTTATTTTAGCTAAATAACAACTGTCATATAGGATCAGCGAGGCTGCAGCTGCTATACTGTGTATGATATAAAAATTCAACTGCTTTATCACAAATATGTTCAAAATAATACGTGAGTACATGGGATGACTGCTGTGGTTTTCATGCTGATATCAGGTAAATACCGCTTACATTCCATTTCACTCTCTGAATTCAGATTTAATGTTTGATTTTGAGTTTAGAAACTCAACAAATTGTAATAAAAGCCAAAAATTTGTTCTTTTCCTTGATCTCTTATTAATCCTAAGTGTGTAATTGAGAGTAACCTTTAATTTGTAACAACCTGGCCCTCTGGCAGGGAGAATAAAATTAATGTGATTCTCTTTGGTAACTAAAGTTCCCATCCCTGCTTTTGGTGAACACACAATAAAGATATCTTTGTAAATTTGCAGATCCCTGCTATGTATGAAACGGATTCATAATTTGTAAACATCTTTTTGAATTAAAAGAAAACCAACCTTGAATCCTGACATGCCTTAACGGCGCATCGTGCATCACGGGGCTCCTTACGTGCCTCATTATGAACCGTATTCTGAAAACAGGCTCTCTGGAAACAGCCACTAGCCTTTTGCTCCATGAAACCAATTCTGCTAAATCTCCATCACATCAAGTTTTAAATCATTAAACAACATGGCAGTGGAAGGCTGACCAAGGAGAAAAATACACCAAGCTAAGTGCTAACACAGTAATTGGTAATCAGTATACCTGGCTACCGTTACACCATGATGGCAAAAGAACACTCCTAGCAATTCAGAGAAAAGGTTATTGAATAGTTTAAGTGAGGGGATGGATATAAAAACATTTCCAAGGCACTGAACACCAGTTAAAGCTTTAGGAAAGCGTGGCAAAGGGAAAGCCACTGCTGAAGAAAACTCGACTAGAGTTCACCAAAAATCATGTGGGAGACTCCATGGTGAAGTGGAAGAAAGTTCTTTTGTTTGATGATGATGAGACCAGTGGCGGCAGCATCATTCTGTGGGGATGCTTTTAGGCTGCCGGCCCTGGAGGGCTTGTAAAGGGAGAAGGGTTAAAAAGAATACAACAGAACACAGGAAATTCTGGAGGACTATCTTATTCAGTATGCAGGAGACCACATTACATATTTTACTTTGTAAAAAGTCTGTTTTCACTTTGACATTAAAAAGTTTTTGTTTGCAATTTTTCTTATGTCCAAAAAGCTAATTTATATTGACCATGACTGATTTCCAAAATCAATAAAAGGGTATAAGCATGCAAGGGGATGAATATCTTTTTTAAACGCACTGTATTTTTAATATAAGATAGAACATAGAAATGCACCTGGGTCGATATGAGAGTTTGAAGTTAAAATTAGTTGTTGATGCTGATGTTTTCTCATCCTTTCTTTAGGTGTAAGATTCCCAACTCACTATGCCAACATTTTCACTTGTGTTTGAGCATGAAAACAGATCAGAGTTTGTTTAAGAGGTAACTTCATCTGCCCAGCAAAATTTCTCTTATTTTATTCAGCTGCTTGGTGTACCAGATAGCATTAAATACAATGCACTGGCTACTGATATCTGTTCATGCCACACTATTTGCTGATGGCCGGTGTTTGTCAATCTCAATATTAAACCGATGCATTGGTGCATCGCTAACAGAGAGTTGTTCTTGCATGGTTTACTAGGCAGCTCTTCTCTGCATCTGTCGACATCCACACAGTCAAGGTTAGACAGAAGAAAAGCTTTATTTTTTTTCCCAAAATCGTGTGTCCATAACATCGTTCCACTGTCAGAGTATGAGGGCCAGTATCCCTCAGAAGTGCTTGTCAGATGCTTGAACAGCTTCAAAAGCCCCTTTCACCCAAAGCTTTTTTCAGGGTTGGATTTGTTGTGGCTTTGGATCACCGTTTCTGTAACTCTCCCCCAACTGATGATCATGTGATTACCCAGCTGTGGAGGTGGGAAAGGAACCAGGTTTGGCGCTTACTTCTCTATCTCTCTATTTTGTCACTCATGAATATAATTCTCTCACTTTTTATATTAACAACCGAGTGCAAAAGCATGAAAAGCTTCCAGGAGAGACTCTAAAAATATGTGCAGTTATCCCCACATTTAAAAGACATCATTTCCTCTCCCTATGAGGGCCAGCTTTTTAATAAAACAGAGTGTGACTATGTAGGACATTAAACGCTATTGGTTTAAAGTAGTTCTAATTTAGCAAACAAGCCTTGTTTCTGTTGTGATGCACTGATGACAGAGATTCAACATGCTGCAGGAATTATTCAGATAAAAGACATAAGGAAATAGAAGTTCTTACATATTATAAAGAGCAAGATATAAAAGCCCACAAAGCAGCAGCATGGCTGACGTCAAGAGCTGCTCCTTGCTCTGTTGTCGAAGGATACATAAGGTAGGAGATTTAAAATGCTTAAGATTTTTTTCCAATCTCCTCCCCATAACTTCAAACATATGTTACAGGGAATACTCAAAGCTCCAGAATATTTGAGGGCAGCTGTGGGAACAGAGTGGGTTCTATGCCCATAGAGGGCTCGGTGCCAGACAGTGTGATTAACTCCCAAAAGGATTCATTAGTCTACCTGGCCAAAGGGCTAACTGCATATGGACCATGCCATCTGCTACATCGCTTGACCACTCTTGCCAGCATTTATGAGAAAAAAAAAAAAAAAAAAAAAAAAAAAGGGTGAGGACATTCCTGCCAGAGCTCCGTGCCAAAAAGAAGGCCAACAGATCACGAAGTCAGGGGAGAAAAATGCATTATTCACCCATGCTGAAATTTCATAAAAAGGTGTAGTGATGCAGTAAATGTAATTAAATTCTGCACTGTTGTGGCAACTATTGCACTCAGCTGGTGAGTTTTATTCCAAGTTTTTGTTCTCATGAAAACAGAGCAGTAAAAAGAGCCTGCAGGAGCTAAATGTAGGGTAAACTTGTAGTATTATGCAAGCAACCCATATTTTGATTGAAATTAGGGTTTGTTTTTACAATATTCTAGGGCAGTTTTCACACCAAAGCTCAATAAGGAGAGCTCCATCTTGAGTGAATCCCATTTATTACCACTCATCTAGCATCAGAGTCCAGCTCCAGCCTCATTGAGAAGGAATATTACCTCCTCTCTGCCCTTATATTCGCTCTGCCACAGAGCCCTGATGTGCACAGACTCATTGCCTTCAAATGAGGGCACAGGCCTGTAGAGGCAGGTTCATATTCCTGACATTTCAATTCAAATATTGAGTTAAGTTGAGTCCACCCTGCTAGCACATCCATTATTCAGTTTATTCCTAACTCAGTTCCTCAGATTTGGGCATTGCTTCTGTTAGGAATACATACAAATTTAAATACAAAACCTGAAATACTCTGTGATCCAGTTCAACCACACATAGACTGTTAGACTGACAAACCTACAGAATCCAGATAATAATGCAATACCAAAGCATATCTGTGTTGTTTCTTGATTTGTTTTGTTTTCTATGACAACTGGAATAAAATTAGTTACAAGTAAAAAATCTACGTTTTTATGTGATGTCTTTCACTATCAACCATGATAGCACTAATGTTTAAAGTTAGTGTTCAAAACAACATTAACGATCGATTACCCTGATTGGTCAGGCTGGGGCAACAGTCGAGGTTGAAATCATTATATTTTGGGGTCCTGTAAGTCTTCCAGGGAATGTCTGTAATCACAATCTCTCAGGAACACTTGAGGGATTTTCTACAATCTTTAATTGGGGCCCATGGAGGTCAGCAAGATCACTGTCCACGGTAAAATTAAGCTGTGATAACCCTATTTTATCTTTGACCTGAGTAATAACCACTATTCTCAAAGCAAAAAAAAAAAATCATTTATTAACTTATTCTATGGTTCAGTATGGGTTTTTAAAAATGTAAACTGCTTTTGTTAAAACAGAATTACCTTTTAACTGGTAATGTTAACAGTGTGGATGTGCAAACTAAGTGACGAGGAAAGTAATGTCAGACTTCAGAGCTAAGCTATGATGTGCACCAGCATCAGAATGCCGGAAAACAAAGTGGAAGAAAAGAGGCAAAAAGTGGCAAAAATGTAGTAAAATGAGCAAAAAAAGTTGCAAGGATTGGGCAAAAATGGGTTTAAAGTGGGAAAAAATGGGCTAGAGGTGATATAAATGTAGAAAAGAAGGGTAAAAGTGGTACAAATAGGGTTAGGGTTAGGCAAGAACATGGCATAATGTTTGAGAAGTGGCACAAATAGATACAAAACTGCAAAAAAAATTAGTATAAAGTTGAAAAAAAAGTGGCAAAATGGACAAAAAGCTGAAAAATGGTTAAAAGTGGTAAAAGTGAACTGTGGCAGAAATTGTCAAAAGACGCAAAAATGGTGAAGAGCTGTGGAAAAAGAAAAGGCAAAAATGGGCAAAAAGACACAAAAGTGGGTAAGAAATTGGCACGTATGGAAGGATAGTAGCAAAAAAAGAAGCAAAAATGTGTGAGAAGTGGCAAAACAAGAAGAAAGCCACAAATATTGGTAAAAAGAGGAAAAAGAAGTGCAAAAAATGGGCAAAAAGTCGCATAAATTTGTTAAAAGTGGCAATAGTTATAGTAAAGTTATTTAATAGCAACAAAATGGTCAAACAGCTACAAAAAGGGTAAAAAGCTGCAAAAAAGGGTTAAAAGTGAGGGGGAAAAGTGCAAAACATGATAAAAATTGGTTCAAAGTGGCAAAACAGGGGAAAAATTGGCAAGAAATGCCCAAAAAAAGAGCAAAAAGTGGCAAAATTGGGTAAAAAGTGTAATGAAAGTTACAAAAACTGGCAAAAGGCTGCAAGATTGGTTTAAAGTGGGAAAAGGGTGAAAAGTGGCACTAATGTGATAAATATGCATAGGAGCCTGATGAAATGATTTGAAAGTACAAACAAAAAGTGGCATATATGGGTATTAAGCTGCAAAATGTGTTATAATTGGGGAAAAAATGGTGAAAAGCAGCATAAATGGGTGGTTTAAAAGTGGTAACTAAGAGTCAAAAATGGTTGGAAAGTAGTGAAACAGGTTAAAAAAAATAGCTTGAATTAACGGTTTTATCAGAACCAAATAATAGTTTGACATACCCTTAAGTAACTGTTAGCCAGGATGCTAGCACCAATGCTACTAATCAAACACACATACATTAAATAAACAATAAATCATAACTCTGGGTTTTTCAGGGGCCCAACCAATTCTGGATTGACCTGACTCTGACTCAAGGATAAATGGATAAGATTTGAAGGACCTAAATCATGGGTCAAAGGTTAGTGGGTCTTTGGTTTATCCCTTGCTTAGGAACATATATAAGTCTCCCTCTCACTCAAGAACGAACTGAACAGATTTTGGGAGTCAAAGGTCAAGCACCAGTGGTTATGTTCATCCCTTGCTTTTGAACACAATATCTTAAAAACTCTTTAAAGTATTTTCTCCCGATTTTGTACAAATGCCCACTCTGGCACAAGGATGATTTAGTTTGGAGGTCTGGTTTAAAGGTCATTAGGCCTCATGTTCATCCCTTACTTGAGAAAATGATATCCCAAGAACACTCTGTGGAATATTATTCGAATATCATCCACTCTGACACAAGGATGAATGGGTGAGATATGGCTAGTTAATAATGAGACTGCTTATGAGGATAAACCATGTGGTTCATGGTCACACCGAGGATTTTATATTAAAGGCTGGGTATTTTTGCACGTATTTTTTGCTAAGGTGTCAGAAAATGATTCGTTTAAAGCTTGAGCAATGCATTTGACATTTTTGGTGAAATTGGAGAAAACAGAAAGAAAAGATTTTGAGAAGGCAGAGAGGATGTCAAAGATGATCAACACTCTGGATATCCATGCATATCAAAAACTTCTGAAAACATTCAACGGAACAAATCGTCCAAAATGATCAATATCTCAGTAAATGAACAATAGCAGAAACTGTCTATTGATAAAGAGACAGTTCAGTAAATTTTGCATGAACATTTGAGCATGTCAGTGACTGTATTTGCTGAGAAACAGCAAAACAGTTAAAAACTATGACTATAGTCACGTAGCTTTAAGACCAAATCTGCTGCATTAGACCTGAGTTAAAGACGAGCAGACTTTTGTGACCTGGAGAGAAGAACCAAAGTCACAAATGTCTAAAAGCCCTGACAGTGCTTCTCTTTGTCTCTCTACTTTCCCTCCCGTCTCTCTTCAGACTAAATGGTTCTGCCAAGTTCAGCCCACTGGACGGTAAGAGCTAAAAGGCTGGCTGAGATTCAGCTCCCTGTGAAAGGTTGACACCTCTATCTTTGAGATCTATTGACTCAGGTACAGCTTGGCCCCTCACACATCTGGGCCGTGACTGTCCTCCTTTATTTGGGCTGCAGCACGTTTGAAGGGCCCTTTATCCAGCTGACACGACCTAGATTAGAGGGCAAAAAGGAGCTCCATCACACTCGCTAATGGAATTAACCGTTGTTGAATGATGGGAGGCTGAATGAATACTCTGTGATGGAAACAGAAACAGGAAAATTGTGGGGGATTTTTTTGCAGGCACAGTTGTCAGATTAACACTCCTGATGATGTTTTCTTCAAGGTTTGACTCTTCAATCTGCATAATGAGGGATGACTGTAATCAAAGGCATTCTAGACGTATTGGGACATCTTTATGCTCTAAACACATCGAAGTCTTATTTAAAATGCAAAGAAAAAGTAGGCTACCAACTGTCAGATCAGTCTCTGGGTGCTGTATGCTTTCTATGAGGATCTACATCACATCACACCCTGCAGACCATTATAGAAATGATAGAATACAGAAATGAAAAATACTGAACATCAGAGAGAGACTTCTATTCTCATCACATGACAGCAGTGTTCATGTACAACTAGATTTAAAGCTATTTAGTTTTGACTCTAGGAACTACATCTGGTAAATAAAACGATGGACCACAAAAAATGTGTTCAAGAAGGTGGAGATTTTTGGGATACACTACAAATTTTAAATTAAATAAGAGTAGGAGCATTGCCCTGAAGATATAGCTGTACTGGACCAAATATAAGACATTTTTTTCCTGGATACTAAAGTGAAAAAAAAAAGTGTTTGTCTTTCAAAAGGGAGCCATCACTATAAGCTATAAGCCATCACTCACAGTTTTAGTATCAGGGAAAAGATAGTGATTATTATCACCTTCCAGCTCTTGCAGCCAATCACAGCTCTTTTTCTCAATATTCAAATATTAATAAGACGTGCTTCTCACTAATCCCTGCTTACATTAATGCTAATGCACCATGCTGCTGCTGGCATAGCTTAAGTTCCTCCACCCCAGCCTCCTCCTTTATAGCATAAACCTTGTTGCACCCTCATATTCAGATCCAACCCTATTGTTTCCAGGACACACTGACATAAATCCATACGGGGTTTCTAGCCATGCACTCCTTGAAAAGTCAAAGCATGCTGCTTGACTGACCCAGGGAGCATCTTTTGAGCAGAGCCTTCTCCGCTAAGTAAAACTGTAGATCCATTTTTTAATAAAATGGTTAAATGTGATATGTTTTATTGAAGTGCATCATCTAAATTCAGTTAAGTACACATCTCTTCAACCTTTCCTTTGTAGAATCAGTCCTTATGAAATTTACTAAACCAAGGAATTCTCTCACTCTCTTAGGAAGCTGTAGTGGCCTCCATGCAACACAATGATTTACCAAGGCCTAATCATTTGAAATTTAAACACATATGCAGATTTAAAACCAGTCATTTATGGTGTTTAATAATCGTGATCTCAATATCAATCAATATAATCATGATAACGATTTTGTCATGAGCTAGCAGCTCTATCATATCATATCGTATCACCCTGGATCCAAAGAACAAATGAGGAGGGCATACAATTTTTAATTTTAATGACAAATAAAGCACAGCAAATATATATAAATTTGCAAATTCCCTTGTAATGATTTGGCCAGTATCATTATGAAGTAAGTATGACGTTAAAATTATATATTTTTTCTTAAACGAAACAAAAATCTTTGCCTGTGCTAATGTTGTAAAGAGTCAAAAGGCTGAGCAGGAAGCCGTCATTTGCTGTTGACGTTCACAGATTTCTATGAAAATGTCAAACAGAACAATTAACACGTATAGTTTCTACTAGCAAGTTTCCACACGCTTTAAGGTGTTATTACTTGTCAACACAACTCCAGAAACTGTAAGTAAACCCAATTATGGTGTTAAATCACATCTGTCTGCATGTTGAGGAGGGAAAAATGCATCAGGCCTGATTGATCTTACCACTGCTCTGCCATCTGGATCTCCTCTCCATCACCCAAATCACCCACTTTCAACTAGTTCCACTGGGGCCCGAGACCCAAATTGAATATGTCCAAACAAGATGACACAGATAATTCCCACAATCGCTCCAACCATATGTTACCTCAGTGGGAGGCTGCTAAGAGATTTTCTAACTTTCAAATAACTTCCAGAGTTGGGAAGTGAGTGACAGTTGTGGAAAGATAAATACGTGTTTCTCAGGGTGGCATGAAGCAGGGAGGTGAGGCTCGATGCCCTGAATAAAATCAGTCCCTCAAGTTCATAATTTCATGGTGCATTTTCTAAATATGATGGCAACTCTTCCCTCATTTTAATCTGATAAACAGTGAGAGACATAACAGCTGTGCATGTGTGCAGAAGCACTTTGCATGCAGAAGGAAACATGATAATGCTCCAGCATGACAGGTATGATCATTTTAAGTCTTAATCACATTTACAGTATCACCTGTTCACTTTTAATCAAAGATATTTTACTGTGTGGGACTGGGCCGGCACAATACAGGCAATTTGTTTGGGTTGAAATCTCAAAGGGTAAAAATAGTTGTTTTTTACCTCCAAATATCTTTGGCTGAATTTCCCCAAAGATGATAAGTGCTGGAGGCGCTCCATTTTGCACAATGACAGGACTGCAGCAGCCAGGATGTGTAGTGACAAAAACAGTTGGCCTAAAGGAGAAGCTATTACCAAGTTGGAAATATGAAATTGTAATATCTGAAATTGTGGGCAACAGGCATGGACCACAGACCATGTTTCATAGAAGTGCAGAGAGAAAAGCTTATACCTAATCACAGGAAGACCAACCGTATCGACATGAACAATGAGGAGAAAATAGTATTTTTCCACAATAATAAATAACTGCTGGCTGGAAGCAAAGAAATCAACATGGCAGGGGAATTCAGCTGAGGTGTGAAACAAACAAGGCAAGAACTACTGCTGAGGTCCAACATGTGGGCTGAATGGAAGGAGCTGGAAGGATTCAAATATGTTGTAACTTGCAGACAATTGTGTATTTAGACAAGGTAACTTGATTGTGCTTAAAGGCTTTAACACTGTTTAAGGTCACCATAAATCCATATCCAGTCTGTTCTTTTCAGGTTTATTATACAAACTTTGGCTACATTATTTACAGCTTCCTGAGTCACTGGGATGCAGACTGGTTATGATTTCAGAAAAATCAGTTTCACTATTGCAGTTATGATCATCTACAGGATTTACTATGGAAGTAAGTTAATATTGGCTCATACAAAGATGGACAACACGACTGTTTCCCAAAAGTGAAGCCAAAAAATGTTCTTCCTCTGGGAGGGATTTTGGTACAGGCAGTAAAGCCTTCCTCCTCAATGTTAACAGATTGGAATTGATCAAATTAAATAACTCATGTACATGTTGAGTTAATTTCTCTAAGACATGTTTTTGTCATTATCACTACTTTATCGTAGTCCATTACATATAGATATTTTCAAAAAAAAAAAGTAATGGTTTACATTACTTAGTTACTCACAGCTATAACTAACTAGTGACATTACTACCTACATAACTGTTGCATTGCTCCTTGTCACCTGAGAGCTACTGTAACTTAACAGCCAATAAAAAATACAATGCCAAACCTTATATAGCCCTGCATTAGTGTAAAATAATGAAATGGCACTATTTCGGTGCAAGGACACACGAGTTATGTCAACACAAGAAGTGAAGAAGTCGCTGCCCCTGTTAATTTTACATAACACTAAAATGAGCTCAAATCCTTCTTCCAAAAAGGATAACATACACAGGACCGCTGCTTTCTGCTCTTTAATATAAAAAAGCGATTGCACAGTTGTCAAAATCAAACAGAAACAGCCTCTCACAAAAAATATGACCAGAACAGGGCAAAAGTAGGCAACATTTTCTCCACCATATATGCTGCCATAACCTTTTTATCTCAGCTTTATAGGTTACCTGCTGCTTTTGATGATAATTGAGCTTTGACTGCTTGATTGGTGTCTGCATCATGCTGTTATCTTTAGCCTCACTCTTCAGGGCCTTTAACTTCTAGCTTTGTGTTAGTATGCTGCCTTTGCAGGTGTTTGGAAAGATTTGATGCTGAGTTCACAGAAGTAGAGAGTTGTTTCTGACCTGGACATAGGTTACACTTCACCGTCACATTGTTGTCCATTTGTATAACAAATCCAAAGTAGCATTCCTATTTGGTCTGGGCAATTAATCGCAAATTAGATTAAATTGCAATACGGCCCACTGCAATTTTCAAATCGCAGACAGCGATTAACCTGAAATTTGTGCCAGAATACCACTTTTGAACCTTTTTGCAGCAGCAGAGATGGTATTCATTGCATATCATGCAATCATTCAAGTGCCATTTTTTCAGAATAGTTACAAAAAAATCCTACTTTCTTCATTTTTCTACATTTTTCTTATTGAATATGAGAGTGAGAAAACTCGTAATTAATGCATTTATGCTGACAGTCCTAGTTTGAAATAGTTAATCAATGCTGTAAAGAGTCAGCCCAACAAGAGACGGTTTCATTTTATTTTGCATGCTAAATGGTAAAGTCCACTGTCCCTATAAAATAATCTCAAATAAAACTCAAATACTTGTTGACAAATTTGGCTTTGCTTTGTACTAGAGTAGTAGAGTCAAAATAAAGTGTTGAGAAATAGCTGAATGAACACTTACACTGTAGTCATTTAACTGTGCACCTCTCAGACACAAGAGGCTATTCTGCTGTAAACTGAGCCATCCTGATAGATATTTGCTGATTTTAATGGATCAACTCGTGTTTTTGGGTGCAACAGGGCTGGACATAACACTGCATCACCAGCAGCTTATCTCCACAGCACAGACTCCGGATTCAAACCACATCAGCAGTGAAAGATGTCATTGTACTCTGTCCAAGAAGCAACCTCTGACAGCCAGTGTGGAAGGGCAAAAAGTGCAGTTCCTCAAGTGTCCACTTAAGGCTGGCTGGAAAACATGACAGACTCATAAACACTTAATTTAAGATGCCCATTTATACATTAGAATGAACTATTAATGTCAGCCTGGTTCAAAAAATCAATTTGGCCAGAATAGCTCAGGTGTTTATAAGCAGACATAGTACATAGGGGTTGGAGGTTTGGGTTTAGAAGTGGCTAATCAAACATACAGTGTGGCTCACCTGAAGCCACATAAGACACTTAGTGAGAGTGGTCAGCTCTGCCCACCTTTGCTGCTATTTAGGTTTCTGAAGAGAGGACTGTTTGATAAAAACTACACAAGGTGTGTTTACTAAACAGTAAACCAACTTTTTATTTTGAGGACAAATTTCACATAATGAGGAAACAAAAAGTGTTTAAAGTGGCTATGCCTTTAAGTTTCATGCCAGAATCTACTTGTAAAGCATTCTGGGAGCGCTCGCAACATAAAAGTGTTACCACTTTCAAAACCTTTTTCTCCATAACCAACTGAAATCCATCCATGAAACAAAAGAAACGGTCAACTCTGATAAATCCACCTGATGGAGTGTAGCTTTTATTCAGTGAGCAAAGTGGTTGCTCTGATAACCATTCGAGAGTCACTGATTATCTGATAACTACTCACCATTCGCTGAGTCGTCAGTAACAGAGACTTAGGCTACGTTCACACTGCAGGCCTTAAAGCTCAATTCTGATCTTTTCTCAGATCTGATTTTTTTGTTTGCCTGTTCACACTGCAGTGAACTTCCAAAAGATCAGACATGTATCTGATACAGAACCACATTCGAAAGTGGCCTGAATCTGATTTGAAAAGGTCAGATTCACTGTGACTTGTTCACACTAACAGAAAAAAATCAGATACGAGTCACATGTGAGCCAAAAAAATCAGATTCAGGTCACTTTAACTGCAGTGTAAACGATATCAGAAAAAAATAATTGTCATTTAACAACCATCTTAGCTCTGCTCAGTGTAAACTGTAAGAAGGCTCTCTTTGGTAAAATGCACATTTCCACTTCTCAGCTACCTTAAATGATCTTATCAACCACATGTATATCTGCATAATTAATACTTCAGATCATGTCTAGTCAGTATTCTTTCAAACTCTGCACATCTTGCAACCATACTAATAAATGCACACTGACTTATATACTAAGAAAATACCTAACAAGAGCTTGTACATAGCTAAAACTTAATTTCCTATACTTTTTTCAATTTTATTTTTGTATGTACGGTTTAACTCCTGTACATTGAAAACAAAGGCAAATGGAGTCAAATTCCTTGTTGCGTAAGCATACCTGGACAATAACACTGATTGTAATTCTGTTTCTACATGGATGGAATCGGTAGGGCCACATTGAAAGGCTCTAAAATCCTGCCCTGGGGAAGGACAGGTAGGTTTGGAAAGCTTTGTCAGTATGGCGACTATCACTGTTCATCTTTAGAAACCAATGGGTGGTGTCAATGATACTACATCCATGTTTTATACAGTCCATGATTTTGCCTCCACTTTTGTACAACCAGAGCAGGAAGAGATCCACTGCCCATCTAAAGTCAAGTTTTCTTTTGATTCCTATCATGCAGCTTTAAATTCTCTTTAAAAGCTGATGAAACCAATTCAATTAAATCCAACTTTATTTGTATAGCTCATTTCATACAGGTGGAAATTCAATGTGCTTTACAGAAGATTAAAACAAATAGAAAAAGCAATCAGCAATTCAAGCAAATTGCACCCCTCCCCCACACACACACACACACACACACACACACACACACACACGTACAGTGCAAGCAGTACACAGAGTAAGAGTTACAGTTACAGTTAGATTACACAGGCAGAATGCAAATATATTGTACTTTATCTAACAGTCAAAGGCATAAGAGAAAAGCAGTGTTTTCAGACTGCTCCTAAAAGAACTTAAAATGTCTACTGACCTCAGGTCAGTTAGCAGCTTATTCTAGAGAACAGTATCATAGTGGCTAAATGCACCTTCACCTGATTTGCCTTTTACTTTAGGCACATTTAGAAGGCCCATACCTGAAGATCTGAGCGACCTGTTTGGGTGATAGTGAGTGAGCATGTCAGAAATGTACTGGGGTGCCACACCGTTCAGTGATTTATAAACAAGAAGTAGCACTTTAAAATCAATTCTGTATTGGACAGGAAGCCAGTGAAGATTTTTCAGAATGGGTGTGATGTTTTCTGTTTTCAAGACCTGGTGATATACAGGCTGCAGCATTCATACTAAGCTTTTTTTTAACCACAGACTTTCTCCTACCTGTCATCTTATTTAAGCACCTTTTACTAATTTATACTCCCTTTCCTGTGCGTTCATGCTCTACTGAGCAGTCCTCGACTTTATGCATAGTATCTTAAACTAAACTGTCCTACCAGACTGGAGACTCTTGCAGTAAATGTCAAAGGTAAACCACCGTACAAGTGAAGCACTTCAGCACTTCAGCTGAGCTTATGGACACTACCTCCACTCATCCACGCAGTCTATTAAAGCAGGACTACAATATAGTGTATAATATACTGTATAGCTGCATGCTTCTGTCATGGGTAATGCCTGTGACCAATTTCTAAAGTTGAATTTATGCTCGAGTATGAGGGAACCCTGCTTGTTGAAATAAGAACATTAAAGCAGATGAATTTCCAAGTCACACTCACATGAAGAGATGTTGCAGCTTCCCAAAGGTGCTTCTGAGAAAAATAAATGAGCCTCTTTCCTCTTATTTTCAAAGGTTTTAGAAAGACAAAGGACCGTGTGCATCTCATCTGTACGAAACTGTCAAATTAAGGGTTAAAAAAATATTTTGTGAATACTGAAGCAGTTTGACTGGGGCCTATTTTTAATGCAGGATTCAGATCATGATTATTTCACAGTTGAAAGTCTGTTATAACTTTCTGAAGTATTTAATGATTAACTCGACATGCTTTTGGATTACAGCTTCATTTAAACATGAGATAAAAGATTTATTTTAATCAATCATTGAATTAAAAACAAGACAAAATAAAATAAAAAATGCTGACCCTGCTCCCACTCTCACTTTTGTTATTGAACAAATAGTCAAATAGATTAAATGTGCTGTTATTCATAACGCTAATACATTTCTGGAGGGCATAAAAAAGATTAAAGTAAACACAGAAGGCTCTCAGTGCCTTACTCTTTCTGGTATTAATGCAAAATAAAAGGATTGGAGATTACAAGTGCCTGTAAAAAGTTGGAAAGAACATTGCCTGCACTCAAAAAAAAATATGATGATTAAAAATACAAAACATGAATATGTCTTTTCAGGGTAAATCCTTGATATACTAGTACTTGTGGTGACACATTGTGAATAGTACTGCAGGGAGGAAGGGCAAATAACAGGAAGGCTTCAGTGAATGAAAAGGACTCTAACCTTCAACATATAAAAACCAGCAACAACTTTAATCGCACAGCAGCCCATTAATCATCACAATTACATGCTACAACATTTGTTTTAAAGAAAGAGAAAAGACAAAACTGGCTCTATGGGTTAGTCATTCACTTGGGTCAAGCATGTAATCATTCTCAAGGAAAACAACTCCAAAGCAGACCTTCTTCCACTGAAAACATCACATGCTGTACATCTCTATCATCATATCTCTTCAGTCTTGTGGTCTGAAAGGTCACGCCAAAAAAATACCAAGCAAAGAAACCACTCAAGCCATGCTCAAGCTTTCACGTGCTCAACAGACGCTCCCAAACATCATGCTGGGAAATTGTTTTCCAGCTTCGGTGTATCGTGTGGAAATAGCATGGAAAAGGACAAACAATTAATTTTATTATCCAGATAAGATCGATCTATGAGCATGGTGAGCCACACATAATTACAGACAGATATCTACATACACAACATACTTTTAATGAGCCAACATACTTTGTCAGCCACGTTTTTGTGTAAAATCCTGTCACGTTTGCCAGATCTTGTGTCTAGTGCTTAATTCTTTCCACCTTTTGGAGTTCTTGTTCCCAATTAAGGGTTGATATTCTTGTTTATTTCCTGCCCACAACTTATTTTTCTGATAAGTCTGACACCACAAGAATGCAGGGACACACTGATTTTGATTATTTGCAATTAAAATAGGCCAGCAGTTAGGAAGGGTTGGAGTTCTAAGTTAACTCATGATAACAATGACATAACAGGTATCAATTATAATAAAATGGCATGGCACAGACAATCTGATACAATATAATGTGGTTTACTATGACACAACTTAACAAGAAATTATATATGATATAAGACCATAGAATAAGACGATAATATAATAGATAATATGCACAATATGCTTGATAGATCAGGTTTCAGAGCTGGTTTTTAATGGGTCGCGAAGGCGTGCCTGGAAAAAACTGTGGCATAAATTCCATAATGTACAGGTCTAAGAAGACATGCATCTTATTTTACTCTGTTTATATATAAACACAAGTATATGGTTGATAAACCTATTAAACTCAACTCAACTTTATTCAATTATTTAACTTGTAAAAAAAATTTTTTTTTTTCATTTTATTGTGTTCATTTCTCAAAATATCAAGCTTGTCAGTTAAGGGTTACTGTAATGGCACACTTGTCCTGTCTCTTTGTTAAGTCATGTTCTGTTCCTTATACGGTACAAATGTCAGTATTCTTTGTTAATAATGTAAGTTGTTGACATTTTCAGGAATTTGGGTCATGAATGTTGCTCAGCAAAAGTTTAAGGAGGAAGACTGTTCTGCTCATTCTTCAGTCACCACTCATTCACATCTCTCCCGTTTCCATTCTTTCTCTCTTCCTGCTCTGACGATCAGCTGATTATGGGCGTTCACTCTCCTAAGGACTCAGCTAATCAGATTCTGCCACAACCTCGTCTGACCAATCACCACGCACCTGTCAGATTTTAAATCTGCCATTCTTTCTTTCAACTTTTAGTTTATATTAACACATTCTCGCAACATATCTTCTAGGTTACACAAAACATAATACGACAGTATTCAGTATTTACTATCTGGTCATTTGCATGTTTTCTGCCGGACTTTTTGACCGGTTACATTTTTATCTGCCGGACTTCCACCCTTTTTACGGGCCAATGACCGGCAAATGCCAGCTAACGGAAACTCAGGTTCGGAGCCAAAATGAGTAAGTCCACGACTGACAAATTAATAAACTCACTGACAAAATGGATTGAAGTGGACTGTTGACCACTCTCGGTGGTAGAAGATAAGGGGCTAGAAGCGGTGCTACAGAAAGCGTCGTCTGACCCAAATTATAAACTGCCATGCAGAAAGAAAACTTCAAACAATGCAATCATAATATTCCTTATTCATATTGGACTTTATGTTAACACTCAGTGATGAAAATCAACATGATTTTGTTGTTTAAGCTCATTTATGTGTCTATTCATTGATTCAGTCATATACCAAAATCCTTATCAGTTGAAAAATGTTGCCTCTTGTGTCAAATATTGATATGCAATTAATTAAGATTAATTAATTACAAAGCCTCTAATTAATTAGATCAATTTTTTAATCGAGTCCCATCACTAATTTCTATTATTACCTCATTGGCTAATCCGTTACCCTCATGTATGTCCTCAGGGCCACCATGAGAACTCATAAGGTAGAGTGGCCTGGGATGTTAAGATACTTTTTTAAACTTTAATATTGATATTTAGCAACAGTGATTCAATAAGTGCATGACACAACAGGTCAACCATACATTGCAGTAGTGACACTTTGCACCACCTCTAGTAGTAAGCAGAGGAAAAACCTGCAGGAAGGAATTGATGCGCTGAGATGAGTAACCTCTTAACTGAATACTGAATGTTCTTGATCAAACGTTTCATGGTGCTTTAAGATGAGTGACAAAAACTACTGCACTACTGTACTTTGAATGAAGTTCATCATATTTGTTGACATGAGAAACTCAGAGAGAAAAGGAGACATAAGTTGAGGTTACAGCTCTAGATTCATCAAGCTAACTGGTGCATGACTGAGTCCTAAACACAACAGCTGGTGGTCTGAAGAGCCCGAGGTAGAGCCCCAGGGTGTGAGATGACCAGCCCACTCATTTACCGGCAGCTTACACAGGGGACAGGGAACAGCGGGGCTCTGGGAGCAGGAGATGAGGCTGGCTCCTTTTCAGATTCTAACACCCTGCAGGAGCCAGAGAACAGGGCTGTGCCAGAAAAGCATCACAATGGCAGATGTTTCATTAGACACATGGAGATATTTAAGGGTCCAAAAGCTGTAAACACTGGACAGGAGCTGGTAAATCCATCCACGTCAATATGGCTGTATCAAAGCGATCACAGGATTTGAATTAATAAATCTGAAACCACAAAGGCTGGAGATTTTCTTTCTCAGGGCTCACTGGCATTCTAACAGCAGTGACACTTCAAACTGGCCCTCTCTTAACATTAAGGTTACATGATCTGCCACATTTGTCATGATGGCACAGCTCCCTGGAGATGTAGCCCCATTCAAGTCAGCGGCTTGAGTGTGGAGATCTTTTCCTGCAAGAGTGCTTTAAGCTTGCATCTGCCACAAGGGAGAGTGATTTGAATAAAGTGTTGGTCCTCCCCCACTGTAGTTCTTTAGTTCCGGTTGAAGTCTGATAATGCACGTTGGCACTTTGGGAGTCCAGCATGCTTCATTGGAAGTCAATCTTATCAAAAATACAATCTGAGGCCTCATTATACATTCAAATTACAT
This sequence comes from Cheilinus undulatus, assembly GCF_018320785.1. Classification (NCBI taxonomy): domain Eukaryota; kingdom Metazoa; phylum Chordata; class Actinopteri; order Labriformes; family Labridae; genus Cheilinus; species Cheilinus undulatus. The sequence goes on along the minus strand of NC_054865.1, from coordinate 40,724,344 downwards.
CTAGGATGACAGTGTTTCAGGCTTATGAGGCACTGGAATGAAAAAGTGAACATCTGTGTCAAGAAAACTCGCTTGTAAAGGCTCATTTATGACCACTTTATGTATGGAAATACATCTGTGCTTTTTAAATGATACAACCTTCACTGCTCACATACTCAAACACGTCTGTTATGTTGTGATGGCTGTTAAAAAAGTCATCCATTAGAAGATGCTGTCTCGTGTGGTGCCATTTCTCCAGTTTTGCCATTTTTTTAAATGTTCTTCTACGTTGTGTTTTGTTGCTCTGGCTTGAACTGTTGTGAAGGGATTATATCTGAGGCCTTCTATAGAGAGGTGTGTACCTTTTCAAATCATGTTTAATTTAATCTATCACAGGTGGACTCTAGAATCATCTCAGCAATGATCAAGAGAAATAGGAGGGACCTGAGCTTGATTTCAATTTTCTTTTCAAAGAGTCTAAATACTTATGTCAATGTGATCTTTCTTTTTTATTACAAACTTGCAAAAAATCTGTAAAATTCTGTTTACAATGTGTCATAATGGGGTGTTGATTGTAGATTGGTGAAAATAAAAATGTAGTTCAGCTGGACTGAGGTTTTATATTCGGCCATTAAAATAAACGTACAGAATGGAAACGTGAGTGTTTAGGGGATTTGTGTAATTATATCCAGGATTCACCTCTTTTCCCTGAAGGTACAGAAATTCATGCATGCAGCTGCAGGGATGGCACATCCATGCATGTAAAGGGGTAGACAGTGATGCCGTCAACATCACGTGGGAGTAAGAAGTAAACAGTGTGTTCCAGAGACATGTCAGTGTATCGGCTGTCATCTCTTCCACATCCTTATAAGACTGACTTTAGACAGTGACAGAGAGCTGAGCTGCACTCTGCTGCTCTTCCATTTTTGCTGGGAGGAAAATGTAGCTTTTAGGATGCTACCACACTACATGATGAAAAAATCAGCTAAGCTACATTGAGAAAGTAATGACACCACCACAAAGCTACTGAAAATGTAGTTAAGCTATTTGTAGTGATGCTACTGCCCAACACTGTCTAGGACATTACAAATGGAGTCTTGAACGAGTCGTGCTTCTCCAACTGTTTAAATATCTAGCCTATTATGATTTCATCTGTATTTGATGACATGACAATGAGCTAATTATGGTGATAACAGATTATTCAGCATGCAACTCTCAGCAGCTTGTTTAACTGCAATCCTCATCCACTTTGCCAAGTGGTGCTGTCGTGAATAAAGAGGGTCCTGGTTCTGAAACTACAGTCCTGAAGCTGCTGCCTGAGCCTGCAGATTGGTACTATTGGAGGCACTGTTGGCGTCATTGCTCAACACTGCTACCATGGTTACCGATGATACTGCACGGTTTGGTCCGTATCCATAAGCTTTGAGAGAATGTGCAGAAATGCTGATGAAATGAACACAGAGAATGGAGAGAAGACCTCATCCATATTTGTATGTATTTCAAACATGGAGCATCAATGAGCCTGAAGATGAAGCTCTAGAGGATTTTAAATAACTCAATTATAAATCCTCATTAATATCTTGATTTCTGTACTGAGTTTAAATGTAATATTATTACCTTTTTCAGAAAGCAACCATCAAAAATGTATAAATAACAGAATCAATTTTGCTTTAAGAAATCCCTGGGCTTATGAAACAGAGACTAAATGGGGAGTCAAGAGGAAATGAGGCAGCAGAATATAAAGAAACATAAGGCGGTCGTCTCACATAGACAGGACTGTCATTATATCTCCCGAGGCATTTCACAGCAAAGCCTATTATTTAATGTGATAATTAAAGCCCAGAAATGTGACCCCGGGTTAAGATCAGCCCTCTACATTTTTGCATTAACATAAAAATAATAAAGACGTCCAATTAGTCTTTCCACCTCAAAGCCGCAAACGAGATTGCGCTTAACCGGGTCATGAACTTGTGTAATCGGTATAAATTTCCCAATTTATAACTGGAACATGCTCTGCTTGCTGTCTTGTTTCTGGCTTCCGACTTCAGCTCTTTGAAAACACAGTTTACCAAAACAATCTGAAGACTTTCAGGTTGTTTTGCAGAGATTTTAGTGTGGTTCTCTGTTTTCCTGTACTATTCACTTGAGAGCTGCAGCCTTGCAGTTTGAACCTTCATATCAAGCTTTCTGTAAAGTTTCTGACATCCTTTTCACACTATTGAACTTGAATCCTGGTTCTTATTTATTGCACAAATTAGCTGCACAACGCCGCCACAAAAATGTGAATGAATCTTGTTTCCTGTTGTCCTATTTCAATGTTCTTGGGATCAACGGCATATGACTCATGTCTCATTTTTCAGAAACGAGAGAAAATCACAACTCTACAGAGACGGCTCACACACACACAAAGCCCTTCTTTCTTTTTAACTCAATCTCCTGTGCTGAACCCTGATTGAACCGCTGCTATAGCAGGGCAAAAGATAGCACAAAGAACCCACACAGCATCACAACATTAAACGTCTCCATCTCGTCCCTGACTGTTACATGCTTTCATTTAAGGTTATTACTCCAGTCCTATTTGTCTGATTGGGATATCAAATGTGCATGAATAGTGTGGAAAAATACCTCATTTGTTCTTTCTATCCTTCTGCGTTCAATAAGTGCAAGCTTTCTGATGGTTTTTACTTGAAGTAGTTAAATTTCAAGCCTCTGAACATGTGTAACTGTGTTGTATTGGCGCTGCACAATTACTAGAAAATTAATTCAAATCAGAGTTTTGGTTTCCCATTTAATTTGAGAAAAAAATATCCAAAGAGTGCATAAAACCTATGATAATGAGAGTGGTTTCACCTGTGCTGTATGCTGAATGTTAATAAAAAGAAAAGGAAAAAAGGGAGGGTTGTCACAGCTGTGGCGTATTTAAAGTGTAAGTGAACCCCCAGCTCAGAGCTAACTCAGTTTGGTACTGAGAGGACAGAGGGAAGAAGGACATTTTTTGGGGGTTTGTTTGTTTGTTTGTTTTAAAGGACGGGGTTTTCCAGATGAAGCAGAAGTGACAGTGATGTCCTCTTGCCAGAAAGTAACAGAGTCCCGCAGCAGTGCTGCCTCAGAGCGATCTTTTTAGGTAGAGGATTTTTCCCCTCCAGAGTCCCTGAAGCAGGCTGTGGAGTGGTGGCAGACTGTGGTGGTCCTGAGCACTACCTGTTTGGGCCGTTTGCTCCAGCACCTGCATTACTAAAGCCGAAGGTCTCGGAGCCGAAGCAGTGCAAGTGCAGGAGAGGATGGGAGTGGTCTCTGAATGGTAAAGTCAGTTAAAGGCGGCAACATTCGACCTTTTATATAGAGTTTGTGATGTAGAAACCTACCATTGGTCACATGAGCCCCGCCTTTTCAGAAAAGATTTTTCAAAGCAGATGTCCGTTTTTAATGATTAAAAGTTGTAAAATGCAGATTTTTATCGTTTTGCAAATTCAAAATTAACTGTTGGAAATAAGGCAGTGATCATTTTTATATCGCTTATTCTTCTCATTTCAATTAAGGAAAACACATAAACAAGGAAAGTGAATGTTTTTGTTGACTTTTCTGAAAAGCAACTAAAAATAAATAAATAAATAAAGACTGGGATGACTGCATGATGTGTAGGGCGTAACGTCCAACAAATAGCAAAAACTGTATTCAATTGGTATTATTACACACATTTCAGGTCAAATAAATCTTACACCTTCAGCAATTAAAAAAAACTGCAGGCCTTATTTTGATTTAATCTAAATTTTGATTAATTTCCCAGCCCTAGGCCCTATCTGACAGCACTTATATAATTAGAAATGAAAGGGTTTATGTCCATCAGCTGTTAAGCACATTTTCAATTTGTGCATCAAAAACCGGTCTGGACATACTCAAAAAAAAACATCATAAGTAATATCACAACATATTACATTTTTGAATTAAAAGAAAAACTAACACAAAACAACTTTTTTAAGCCTGGAAGATGTTAAAATGTTGATCTATCAATGAAAGACAAGTGACTAACTGTCCTGGAAGCACATTTAGTGAATAAACAGTGACTATAAATAAGCACACTGGGCTGTTTAAACAACTTATCTAAGAGAACATAGGTTTAGAGAATATTAATTAAACGTACTCATTTCTGTGCATAAATCCTTCATTTTGTTTGTCTCTTCACTGATTTGGATGGTCAGAAGTGGATGCAGTGCTGTGACTGTGTCAGCCATAGCCTTGATATTGTGTACTTCTGTTCGAAGACCATCCTAGCTGAGCCAAGCATGCTGGGAAATAACAGCTAACTTGTAGTGATACTTCATACTCATTTCAAAAGCAGTATTTAGAGTTACACCATACTGTTTGACAGTTGTATGAAGTAGGCGGTGTCAAATACTCAGTCTTCCAAGAAATACGCTATCAGCCTCAAGAGTTGAGTCCTCTTCTTCTGCAGTGTTTTTCTTTACTCGTGGAAAACCATGAGTACCACCGCCCACTGTTCGACCTTTTGACTCCTAATACTTGTATAACAGAAACACACCCAAAGCAACTTTTTCTTTTTTCACTTTTTAAAGTTTATCTGCATTTTGTGATACATCTGGATGAAGGGCCACCTACTGACGTAACATTAAATTACTGAATTTGTTCTTTGATTTCTTTCTAATTTTACATTTCTATTTTGACATAACAAAATATAGTGTACTGTTCTTATATTTCTAAATAGCACTAATGTGGAGAAATGTTCTCTTTTCAGATAGCTACAATGTGAATAACACTGGTTGGATTGTCCTCCCTCACAATAAGGAGGCAGACTTTCCTCAAACAGAAAGTTTGAAGTGTTTGGAGAATGAAAAAACTGTGACGATGGAGTTGCACCTCAGTTCAGAGAGTACAAGGTCAGGCCTCTATTTGGTCTAAAGGACAAAAGAAATTGATTTCCCTTCCCCAAAAAAACAACTACAATGAAAACTGAAGACAGGGACAAGAAGAAACCAAGGTACTACTGACTCATTACAAAACAATGTATATACAATCTGAAAAAAGCCTTCAGCAACAATCCTGTCAAAAATACACTGAACAACAACACATTTATGTAACCTTCAGGAAAAGTTAGAGTCCTATTTCACCATCAATGAGCCAGAACTTTCCAAATAGATCAAACCAGTGGTTCTCAACCTTTTCCCTTGAGCACACAGACTGGTTTCTTTAAAAAAGGGAGGACAAAAAGTCATGTATTTAAATTTTTGAATGAGGTAATATGTGTTTTATCTACAATTTCTGATTAAACTCTCCAGTAATTATGTTACAGGATGGTCGATTTCCAAATTTTCAACTTCAATAGGAAACCAGTAAAAATTCAAACAACATTGATTCCTCTTTCAGTCCCATAGCAGCCAAAATAGAAGTCCTGGAAACCCAGTGTAAGGTTATTTCTCTTATTTAAATATAGAAAATCCCTGGCAGACTTCTTCACACTTTTGACGACACTAGAACACTGCTAATGTTTTGTGTCATTCAGATAGCAAACAAGAGTTTTCCTGCATGTTTTGGTGGATTAATTCTTCTCCTATATCTGTCTTATAAGAAAGGTGTGTTTCTTTTAAAAGTTTTGTGCTTTTCAAAGCTGCCAATTAGGGATCGATTGATATTGTTTTTTAGGTCTGATACCACTACTGATTATTAGGCGTTCATAAAACCAATAAGCGATATTTGGAAGCATTAAGCATTTACAGTAAAAATGAAATGAAAGCCATACACCTTTTACACTTCATGTGTGCATTAACCTGTAGTACAAGTGCTCTGAGCTTTAGTAAAAGCAGCAATACACTACTAGACTAACATGCTCTTATACAAGTAATCATACTTCAACTAAACACTACTGATTATGTTAGAGTTTTATCATTATACTAGATTATATAGTGGTTATAATATTTAAAGTACTACTCAATGCATATATATGCAATAAAAATCTTGTGAAAGTTGTGAAAGTAAAACTTCATTTTAGGATAACGTATTTTAAAACTGACTTGTAACTACTGATGCATTAATGTGTGCATCACTGAAAAGTTACAGACAGTAGAGGTGGAACACATTAAGATGAATAGCTCTCAGATGTGGTGGAGTAACGTTATAGTTTTTATGATGTGATATTCAAGTACAGGTACAGGTTTACTCTGACAGTGCTTGAGTATCTTTGGATTATCAGAGACCTAAGCTTAGGTCTATATTGACTCTGACAGGACACAGCACTGAAAAAGTCTGAATATAAATATCTTGGTTTCTGGTTAGATCAAAAACTCACTTTCGAATTTCACATTCTCTCTTTTTCTCTACAGGAATAAAATTAAATCCTCATCACTCAGGAGGAAGCAATCATTGAGGCCATTTTCTATTGGTTTTCGATTTTGTTGATGTTTTTTATAGAAATGCCTCTGCCACTCACCACTGTAGTTTATACAAAGGGGGGCTTTGAGCTTTAAGGTATGATAGGTATTTCTTGTTATTCACTCATAAAGCCTCAACTGACAGAATGCCATCATATAAAACATCTGTGTTGAATCAGTCACATAATCAATACTCAGCATGATCATGTCTATGTGAACATTATAAAAACTTCTCACAGGTTAGATTTAACCACAGCATTCCCTTCACAACACAATTCAGAGTCTGCTCCTCTCTAGCCGTCTCTGTCTCTGTGCATGTCAGACTACAGTGTTGATTGACATCTTAGCCTGTCAGGCAGTGCTGTGGTCAGAACATTATAGTGAGAGAGTGTGAGTAAGGGAAAAGCCAGAGGGGAGACTCGCATGCCATGGAGGGAAAGCAGCATATCTTTGGTTTATTAATCTTATTTGTGTTTAGTGAAATTAAACATATTGTCATGATCCAGATTTTGATTGTTTAGTTTCTTTGGTGTTTTCTGTAGCCCTTGTGTTTCAATGGTTTGTGTGCTCTATGTTGTATCATGTTTCAGCATTGTTTAGTTGATTACCTTTTGTGTTTCATTATTTCTTGTATACAAATATATAATGTATATAAATCACAGCCTCTCTGTGTCTATTTCTCTTCATTATGAGTCATTCAGGGTTTCTCCTTCAGTTTAAAGTCTTTGTACAGGCACTGTTTTGCAAAGCGTGATGTGATGACGGAAGAGCCTGCCATTGGCTGTCACAGCCCAGTCGCAATGCTTCCAGGGATACAAACAGCCAATATGGCAGCAGGCTAGAAATGATTGAAAAATGGATTGCAAATGGATAACAATATGTCCAATATCAGTCAATTTTTAAAGACCACAGAAAGTCACTGAAACAGCAAAATAGAGGGCTTTCAAAGGAAAAAAAAGAAGTCAGTGGCTATGATTTGCGGTTCAAAAGTTATCTAACATTGAATAGCATGTGTCTCTTCTTCTTGTTTACGAAAACACCTTTCTCAGAGGGTTAAGGGTGCCCCAAAATAGAAGCCCTTGCCAAAATCTAAGTCCTTCCAAATTAACCTTAAAGTTAAATAGAGGAAATAAAATGTCAAATAAAATAAGATCAAATTTAAAAAAAATTAAAAACCTGTCAGTAATAAAAACAAACTTATATACAGTCAAAATCATGAAGAAAAGTTTTACATTTCACCTGTACAAAAATCAAAGCATTGTTTTATGTAGATCTTATTATAAACAGTGCATAACAAATTTATTAGACCACCCTAACCCTAACCAAAGTAAGGTTTATGCCACAGCTGCCCCAAATTAACCGCACTGGTAATTACCAAAATCAATTTTTATGTTTCTGCAATGGTTATTACACCAATATGTAGAAGCTCTTTAACCAAAATGATACTTTTATTGCTAAAATATAATTATTATTGTTATCCATTAATTTTCAAATTTACTGATTTACAAAAAAAGTGAAAAAATAGTAAAGCACATTATTATTTCTTGATTATTATGTCAAATTATAGTTATTTACTTGCATTCCTGAACAGAAAAATGAGTTTTAGTGGTTGAATATTATGCTTGATTCATTTCTGACTTCTCAGAGAAGCCCAGTGAGCCGGCTCAAATTTGGGTGAATTCAGTTTGAAATTCCTCATTCCTGTTCAAAATGGTAAAACGTGGAAAGCTCACTGAAAATGAAAGAGTTTGCATTAAAGCACTTCATGATTCTGGATGGTCTTTGAGACAAATATGACAGATGGCCTAATAAATTTGTTAAGTACTGTATGTATATACAGATTATACTGACATGAATCTATAAGAGAATAAATTTTAAGGTGCCAGTGTGTAAATGATCAGCTGGCCATTCATTTTTCAATAAAATAGGAGAGATTCTATCGTTCAATAAAGGTAAATTAAACACTGGCTGTATTAGTGTGGTATCAGTATCGTGTTCATATGGATGTATCTCATTTTGACAACTTCAGAGCAGCTAAACAGCCTCGTCCTGTAGCTGTAGGTGATCAATCAAACAAATCCAGAAAAAGAAAATAGTCCTCATCGGACACAGTACAAGTTGTTCTCAGAGTAATCTTGCCACATGGTTTTATCTTTATAAAATGAATGACCTTTAAGTGTTTATGTTTTTAGTTGGAGCTGATGTGCTCGTGGGAAATCTGCACGGATGTTGGAGAAGTCAGAAAGTTTAATGAGACAGAAGGCAGGCATTTTCTTCCTCTCTTTAAGGACACCCATACATGACATTAAACAAAACCCGACCTTGTTTTCCAAGCCTTTTTATTCTAACAAGTAAAGAAAGAGTAAAATGGGTTACAAAATCCAGATTTCAATTTTCTGCTTCAACAATCCACTGACGAAAGTGTGGATATATTTAGACTCCTGAATGCTGTTCACAGGCCTCATAGTTAGCCACTGATGTGCTGCTGTGACTTTGTTTGTACTCAAAAATGTCTGCATGTAGGAGCATCTACACTATTGATTGTGAATCATCAAAAGCCCCCCTGCTGCTTCACTTCAGTGAAACCAGCACAAAGGTCCTTCAGGGAAGGGAGACTGTCTATGTTTCCACAAAACAACATCAGATTCATTGTCAAATCAGGAACGCCAATGCCACCATCACTGTCTGCATTCGCTGACAGCGTCTGATGTTTCCATGAGGATCCTGGCATGCTGTGTTTATCTGCGCTTAATGCTTGTTTACTTCACAGTCTCTGAGGGGCGGCTTATTTAGCAAATCACCTCAGCCATGTGTACTAGTCTGTGTCTTGAAAACAAAAATAAAGTCCCCAGTGTGAGATTTATTTGCATCCTTGACACCTCCATATGACACAGGTTTTCCCACAGCACCCGGTGGCCCTCGTCACCCTCAGCCTTATCAAGGGTGTCAAGCTTGGGACTTTCTATTCAGAGACTTCCCTCCAGAGGCAAAAAATGCTCTGTGGGCAAAAAAGACCATAGCAATAAACACAACAGCATGCCTTGGTTCTCAACATGCATAATGAATAATGGTAACCACAAACAGTCACTTGGCTGGAGGGGAAAATAGCAGAAGTGATTAGTGCTGTCTGTGTAGTAAACAGTGTGTTTTATATGGGCTCTGGGTCAATCCTAAGGGCCTCACTAGTAGGAGGGCTGCCCTATGATCATTAATAACAGCCCACCAATCCCACATGTCTACAGTGATGTGACCTCAACAACCATAAAAACATCTCTGCAGCATCCTCACACTGACAGAAATCAGAGGGGAATCACTGCCCTCCTAGGGGAGCAAAGCCATGTCACTTTCCTCTGGTTACCTCCTGTGGCAGTTTTCTTCCATCAGTACATCAGTGAAAGATCAAAGTTGAATGCTTCTTCTTTTTTCATGGAAATGAGAAGAAAAAGGACAAACGCATGGTGAAAAATCTGTGCAATACATCAGCACAAGAGGTTGTTCTACTACCAGTATCTGAAATGCCTCCAAACACTGCCTCACATGGACGATCGAGTAAAAGATCTTTACAGAAGACGTCAGGCGTGATGGGGGGAAGAAGTGAAGCAGAAGTGAACCAAAAAGGCCATGTTTTGAGCTGTTATGCCAAGCATTCAAAGTGAAAAAATACAAAAATTCTCAATTCTTAACCTACTTCTGTGTCCCAAGATTAGTGAAAAAAGCAAATTAAAAAACTCATGGAAAAATGGCAGCACGCCTCTGGTCTGTTTCCACAAATGGTCGAGTTTAGTTCAGTACAGCTTTCTAACAGTTTAGTATGTCAAACTCTGATCTTCTCCGTGTTTTCTCAGCTGATGCCAGTCCAGTCGTTCTCATTGTGACAGGAAATCCGTCTCTTTAAGGAGATCCGGATTGTTTGGCTCAGCTCAGTAGAGCTGGTTGTTTGGCTTCCAAATGGCTCATCATTTTTTTAAAGGTCACATATTATGCAAAATACACTTTAGGATTTTCTAACAAAAGCCGTTCTCAGATTTTCCCCTCATGATGTCATGCGGGGAATTAGCACCGCCCCCAGGTTCGGTTGGCCCTCCCTGCTTGGAAGAAAGTTCCACCCTCCTCTCCTGATCCTCAGGAGAGCCACATCCAATTCCTGGGAGGGACAGAGTCAGGGTGGAGTCAGACAGCTCATTAACATTTAAAGCCACAGACACAGAAACAGCTGGTTCTGATCAGGGCTGAAACAGAGGGTTCCTGAATGGCACATCATCAATCGGTTGCCCACCCCACAATGGTTTATTCGATCAGTAGTATATCACAGTTACAACTTATTCAGTTGATATCACTGTTTCAATTAAAAGCATGTTTGAGATAAAATGAAGTTTTTCATGTCAAAGGGGCTCAACTAGCCTCCCTTCGTCTGGCTAGATGGCGCCAGATGCTAGGAGTTCTGTACAACTGTGCAATTTGAGATTTTGATCGCCTCCATGCCACAGTTAAACTGTGTAAAAAGAAAAGTAACTTTTTTTTGGAATGTGTGTGAACCAACTCAATGCATGTAGAAATTTTCTGATGATAATTGCAGTGTAGAGATCCATTCAGAGCTGAAAAGTACTAACTTTCCTCTGTTCCTATTCATTCCTAATAGCTGTCTCTCACTCTGACTCCCATCAGGCATTTGGGATCACATGATTGCAAACAACCAATAGGAAACTTAACTATCTTATGCAACTTTCAAATACTGTAATATCAATTGTACTGACAGTAATTTATTTAGGTGTTACGCACGCAAAGAGTTCAGTCCTCAGGAAAACAGTTGCAACAATTCATTACAAGTGTTTATTTTGTGGTTGGTGGCTTGCTTATATTTCAACATATCATGAAAACAAATTGTTTGACACATAAAATGTATATAAAATGAACAGAAACTCAATGACATCATCAAGTTTCTGTGGGAGACACCGGAAGCCTATCAGTAATAGTCACTATTTAGAAATTCTCCAACAAACTTTCAGTCAACATAGAAACAGGTGAAAAGACTGACCAAATAATTCTGCATTGTTAAGGCCTTTGCACACCAGACACTTTTTTTGGGTGAATAATTGGTGCAGGGTTTTTTTTGAGCCTGTAAAATGTACGCTTTCAGCAACCTAATTTCACCACACAAAATTGCCATAACACCACATGATGTTGTGTTCCAGTTTTCATATAAAAATTTGTCGCCAGCCAGTACTCCTACGTCATTTTTGGTTTTATGTAATGTATTCTAGTGAAAGACTGAGACAGGCAGCAGGCAGCCCGACACATGTCCATGTTCAACAATGCACTACACAGCTGGAGCTGTTTCCAAACTAATGACTCTGGCCAGTCCCATCAGGGCTGGTTCTGGGGATAGGCGATACAGGCCGCTGCCTAGGGTGCCACACTGACGGGGGCACCGATGTGAGCCCAGAACATTTGGAATGAAGCACAAGTAAGGCCATCAATTCCTCTGATTCTCTCCTAGTGTACCTCACTCAACTCAGCCTCACTTCACTGCTCTCTCTCTCTTGCCCCCCGCTCTTCGTCACACACGCAACATAAAAAGCAGAGGTGGGCGTTGTAGTGTTCATATATCCTGATAGAAAAGCAACTCTTTTTGCTCCAAAACAGCAGTCAGTAACATGGAGAACAATCATTACTGACAATATGTTTGTGTTTTCCCTATGATTTCTATCATTGGTGCTAGTATTAGAGGGACCTCTGTGCTCATACTTAAACACAACTCTGCCATCAGATGATAACGGGGAAGCAGAGCAGTTAAAAGATCCCATGATGATATGAGGAAAAGGGAGCAGATATTAACCCTCTATGGTCCAAGGGTATTTCCTTGATTTTTACATTATTTTCTAAATCCAAATAACACAACACCTAAGTGTTTTAAATCAACATTTTCAGGACAATCTCAGCTTTATGCATACTGAGACCCACTTTTGTCCTAGAGGACTGTGTAAAGAGTTATTTTGGCCCAAATGCTGTTTGACACACAAAAGATTCAACCAACAGCAACCAGTGCCCATAGCTTTCTTATTAGCCCTGTAACTCCGGCTGGGAGTCACAGAGGTGAAAGATAAGATCGTCCCATTCATTCTCCCATTCATCCATTCGAAGCATTTGAACCCCTTTTTTACGGCATAAAATGAAAAAGATATTAATAAATACATAGTAAAAACATGCCGGCAAGTGCTTAGACATTAGGGGGTTGATTGGAAAATGTTTGCCATTCTGAAAACTTAGCCTTTGTTTGACAGCAGATGTGAATTTACAGTGTGAATTTCAATGAGTATTGTGGCAAAAAATGAACAGAAATAAGAAATTCCATCAATATAAGTTAAGTGATACTGACTGTAAAGCTAATTTCAGGTACGTATTTCACATTTTCAGTTAATTTGATCATAAATAAAGTGCCCAAAAATGCATAAATTAGCATAAAAATAGTGTTTTATATAAAAAATCCCCAGGAAGAAACCTCAAGACCCCTGCTGAGGTCTTCATAGGCCCACTGTCCTCAACCTTAACATTGTAGTTATCTCAAATCATAATATAATGTTGCTATTGAGACCCTGCAAACGTGCACCCTTATTATTATATCATTATTACCTCCACCAAGGAGGTTATGTGATCAGCAGGGTTTGTTAGTTAGTTTGTTAGCAACATAACTCAAAAAGTTATGGACAGATTTTCAGGAAATTTTCAGGAAATCTCAGAAATGGCATAAGGAAGAACTGATTAGATTTTGGGGGTGAGCCGGATCACCGTCTGGATGCAGGAATTTTTTGAAGGATTCTGTACTATTGGGAGATAGGGCTAATGGTTGAGGTCTCCAAATGCTTTTCTAGTTATCATTATTATTATTATCATTATTATTATTATTATTATTAAAATCACAGAATGAATGAAATGTCCTCCCCTCCTCTCAGCCAGAACAGCTGAAAAGAGTGAGCATCATTTCTTCTTCTGCTAACCTACACAGTGAGCAGCGCTGCCACAGATATTAAAGCCGCCACCTGGCCTGCACAATATGAGAAAAAAACAGTGATGCGCAATAACATTTTTCAGTATTCCAATACAGCAGGAAAAGTGATAAATTAATCATTCTCGGGGCGCCTGTGGCCTCCTGGTTGTTTCTGCGCGTCACAAGCACATAGGCTGCTGTCCTTAAGGCTTAAATCTTATTTATAAAAAATAGACATCAGCTGTAGCTCACACTTCTATGTGCTTTTCTTTATGTTTTAAACTTCCTGTTAGCCAATCACAATGCTTGAATTTCTTCTTCTGTTGTGTTCCTTGGACCAATCAGTCGGCAAAAGATAAAAAAGACACTACAAAGTTATCTGCCAGCTGAAAGGTTAAGAAAAAATAGTCCTCTATGTCTCCAAGAAAGAAAAGAGGGCGTTTGGGCTCCTTGAATTGAATTAATGAGCATTTAATGCACTGGAATACCAAATTATTTTATCTTCTGACAGGCAAGGCCTGCAGGTCCAGTCTTTCTGTCATGTAACTTTTGAAACATTCATCTGACATCTTTGAAGCACACATACTATGATAGTCCAGGTTGCCCTGAAAAAAAAAGATGTCCATAACTTGATTGTGCTTAAAAGGGTTAAGATTCTACAGGCATTTCAGCATAAGAAATACAGGCAGACAGGTATCAGTATTATCAGCACTGGAACAGTTTAAAATTCTGGTATAATGACAACCCTACATGTGAGAAGCAGGGGATATAACAAGACAAAAATCAGCATAATATTAAAAATGTGTGTTTCTGTGATGCTTGAGCAAACACAGCAGGTTGAGGGGCTGCACGCAGCGCTGTCACTTAAGTAAGCTTAGCTCATGTGTAGGCGCTGTGCTTGTTTTTAGGTTAGGATTCCTTCAGTTTGTCGTTCCTTAGGTTTTTAATGGGAGCAGATGTGTCCGCCCACTGAGCAAACTAGTATCAGATCATCTCTACAGAAGATCACACTTCTCCTGGATTTAGATGGATAACATCCCCAGTGGCTTCCTCCTTGTGTCCCAGAGCTCCTCTCGCCTCACACAGTCAACAATCATGTCATGATTTCACCACATGGGTAGTCAAGGGTTCCCTCTGTGTCTATGTGCTACATTTGTATTGTCTCAGCTGTTTTTCTTGTCCTGTGTCTTCTAATCCCTAACACACAGTCACCTCCATCCTTAAACTTCCTGCTGTTATTTCCCAGCTCCACTCGGGGCTTGAGAGGGTAGACATCCTTAATCCCAACCCTACATAAGTGATTTAGGCCAAGAGTTGATTGAAAAGTAGAAAAACAAGTGCTCATAGCAGTCTCCTACGCTATGGCCAGAGGCTTTTCACACAACTCAGGAAAACAGCAAACACGTTGCTAAGAAGGGCTTTCAGGAAGCTCACAGACTGTATGTGTATCTGTCTGTGAATGACTGCAGAGGGTTTGACTCATTCTTCAGGTCAGGACGGCTGTCAGACATCCTCATTTAACAAATCTAACAAAGAGACAAAAAGTAAAGCTGGAGGAGTCACAATCAAGCTCATTTATGGCTTTCATACACACAAGCTGTCACGGCCAATGAAAAACAAAACACTTTTGTCATTTTCTACCACAGTAGAGATGCAAAACACAAGAAAGACAGGGAAAGTGAGGCTAAACTGCTTCACATACACACACTAAGAAACACACACAGCCTAATCTCCCTCACATCTCATTAACTGTTCTCTCTGAAGATGTATACAGGCTGGCAAGAGACTTATTTCCAATTTGGCAGAGCCAAGAGCATCTTAATGGGCTTTGAAAAAAAAAAAAGCCCCGCTGAATTTTTATATGGATATTTTTTTCTAGGCTGAAGCTTTTAGAGCTCTATTCCCACACTTTCACTAAAGGTCTCATGTCATTCCATTATTTAGAGATTAGACATCTGGCTGCAGAGAACACATCTAGATTTACCTCCAAATTTATGCTGCATATCTGTCCCACATGTATGGCAAATTAAAAATACATCAGGGCACCACGGATACATGGCTTTTGTGACAACACGCCAAAATACCTCTGCTGAAGGTCACCCAGAGAGTTTTAAAGAGACTCTTCTTGATAGAATTGGCCCTGATTATTAAAAAGTCACTATTAATTTACAATGTTATTAAATTAGTTAGTAATAATTGTCAGCTGCACTTTGCTTGAAGGTAGATTGCATTATCTTGTCAAATTGTTTATATTTTCAACCAATAAACATCAGCCATTAAAACAAGTACCATAAGTTGAAACAGAGCAGGCTTACAGCTGATTTAAAGTAGAATTTCTGCTCAGAAATGTCACCATTAAGCAAAAAATAAATTTCTATATGATATATTTGTTTACTTAAATACTTACATTACCTCCAATATTTCCAACAGTTTTCAAAGCCAGAGAAGTTCTTAGTGTTTGACAGCGTGCGTATTCTCTCATAAAACATGTCCATCAATGCTGTGAAAATGCCAGATGACACATCACAGACTGCCGCTCTGTTGCTGTATCTCATTCACGTTTTGATCTGCTTCTTTTAATGGGCTATGATTATTCTCAGCTGCACTTTACCCAGGCTTACCCTGTAACACTGCACTGTGACAAATACCCAACAAAACACTGAACAGTAACCAGACACACTGCCCACGTGTACCCACCTCAGCTGTTTGCATTTTTTTTTTTAATTGGCCAGCCTTTTCAACAAAAACTGAAGTATTCAGAAATTTCTCCAGGATTTGGAAACAGGACAGCTTTGCAGTCATATTTAACCTAAAGCTGTAGCGACTGAGAAACAGAGCAGCAATGGTCCATTTAATTCAAAGACTGTTATTTTCAACCCTTACTGTAAGTCATTAAGTTACATTCACTCTATCAAAAAGACTGAGAGCAGAGGAGGTGAGATAGTCTAAACTGCACAAATGCACTGGCAACAATTAGATACCATGCAAGTAAGAAACTGTGCAGCAGTTGATTTAAACTGACATTAACAAAAAACATACACAATATAGGGTCCCTAAGATTTCTATTATTGTGGACATGGTTACAAAACAGGTGCAAATAAGGCACCAGTTTAGATCCACAGCCACAGAGGTGACAGTCTTCATCGCACTGCCCAATCCTGTCGCTATTTGATACATGTCATCCCCCAAACACGCTCCTCATATTTCCCATCCCTCAGATCTGACCTGTTAAATAAAACACAGAGAGGATAACAGTTAGTAATAGCTGGTGGTGGGTGGTAAACTGGTATTAGTGCTTTCAACTGTAACATTTTTGCAATGCTATGGATTTTTGCCACACTGTAACCACTGGCTGTGGTGCACTGACAGTCAGAGTAACGAAATTTGCGACCCTCTTGGGCTGGAACAAATTATAAAATAACCTCAAACTTAATGACTTGGTCTCATTGGATGCTTTTTTGCTTACATTATTTTCATTTGTTTATTTTATTATTTTACAGTTTAACATTTCATGTGTTCACAAATACACATGCAAACACACGTATATCATTATAGTTTTAGTTAAGGATCTTGCTTAACTGGGATGACAGATTTTAAATTTACAACTGCCTAATATTATATTTTATATTTCATGTCTAGAAGAACTGCAGAGGACCACTAAAAAAAATGATCCCAGATATTTCTATTAATCAGTTAAGTCAGTATTTTCTAGAAATGAAATAAAGGGGCCCAAAATATTGTGAACGGCTGCTTGTTTGCCCTTGATAGCAGAGGCAACTCTTCTAAAGGAAGAGTTGTACATAACTCAGAAATCCTAACACCTATCTTCGGCGTGTCCTCTTCCCATGCTAAAGCAAGGACCCTTTCAGCTAACTACAGGCTAACTTCTAAAAAGATCTGATGTTTCATTGGATGCTTTGAAGAAGATAACAGATGACTTGGAGGCAGACACATCTGTTTTTAGATGTTCTACCTGATCTATGGGGTTTTCATGATTGTTGTCCAATATTTTACTTATCAAATTATTTAAAGAAGTGAACATAGAGATCCTTATAAAAACATTTTTCTGTGATCTTATGCACAGTATGCCATCACAGGTTTATTTTAGTTGGAGAAGGGGGTTTAAATCACTGTATTTAATTGCACGATCTCTTTTAATTTTGTAACACTGTGATATAATACTGTTAACGTGAAGGGCAAATGAAATAATTAAAATGAAATTTGAAATTCTATCACCAAAGATCTATTTGATTCACTGTTTTAATTATGACCTGTCATGGGGCTGCAGGTTAAAACTAGCCGTAGGCTACCTCTGCTTAACATCATCAAATGGTGACATCTGTGTTTGATTTGTACAATGGTCCCTTTAAAATCAGACAGCTTTAACGCTGTAAGTAACTTGGAAACAATATATCTTAAACTCAACACAAAGATGCAGGCTGTGAGTGTGACACTGCTGAGTGTCTCTACTCTGTTGGAGCCTCAATTCCCATGGCTTTTTAATTCACCAGTCAGTAAATATGTGGTATTAATGAGGTCTGATATATGCTGGAATATGACACAGTGCAGACTGGAACAAGAGATCCCGTTAATAGTAATCATTATAGATTAATACAGACAATTATCTGAGGATATCTTTGAAGATACGATGCTGAAGAGTTATTGTGCTGTGATCACAGAATTTATATGATTAAAGGCAGGAGCATGCTGACTGTCTCTGAGTCAGCTGTTTTGTTGTTCAACAAAATAAAAAATAAAAATAACTTTTAATGATTCATAAAGCTTGTTTCATTTGTAAGATAATTCAGAATACCAGAAGGGTGCCATAAGAAACCTGGCAGCTGAGATATATATATATATACATTTTTTTTTTTTTTTTTTTTAATTTAATCTACTTTCCCTTTTTTAACTGAACGACCAATCGATTGGTCGGTGTGTGGGTGTAATTTCGGTCAACCATGTCTTTCTTTGGCTGACTACAGCCCTACAGCCTTGTAATAATCCTACATTTTTATGCAAAGAAGTGTTCAAAGTTGGTGTATTTTTATGAGCTGCAGTGAAGTCCGTGCAGTGAAATGTTGACAATATTACCTGAGCTGTGTAGAGAAGGTTCACTAGGGTCTTACTCATCATTTAAGTACAAACAGCCAGGGTCTCTGATATCTGGGATGTGCTTAAAGGAGCTGGGGATCTGCATGCATCTCACAACTTACAAACAGCCAAGAACAGATCAGAGTGATAAACAGAGAGAGTCACGGCATCAGGAACTCACATGAGGAAAAACTCTGCTGGATTGTACTTCAACTAATATCTGTTCTGTTAAGACGAATCAAACGATATTCTTTCGAGCTGCAGTAATGAAGCCCAAAGGTAATTGTTATTCTTGTGAAAGGAAAAACAAGAGTCAGGCACTGCATTCATAGAAATGGTGGCACATCAAGGGATAGTGTCTGAAAGCCATAGCAAAGAGCAGAGTCAACCCATGAGAATCCTCTTCCTGTTTGGTGAGGAGTTGTTGATATTAACAGCAAAGCCTTGGAGCAGGAGCTGGCTGGAAGGGTCTGACTGAGGCGTTCAGGAGCTGTTGTGTTTATGAACAAAGGCCTGACAATCACACTGCACTGTGTGGGTGACACTTTAACTAACGCCCAGTCCTCACAGGCGAGCTGGATTGTTGGCTGACACCAGGCAGATGGGCTCTGACACCGACAGCATGGACACGAGAGCAAAGGGAATCAACAGCTCAGCCTGCTGAAGTTTAATGAAGCTGTCCAGCAGCAAGTTTTGGACATTTTTCAGACTCAAATAGTACAATTCAGCTCCACAACTCTATCCTTCCCACCTGTTCCCTGCAAAGAATACTGGCTCTCCTCCAAGAGACGTCCAGCTCTAAGAAAACTCGTCTTTAAGATTTCTCTTCCTGGCCTCTTCCTCCCACCTCTCCCATGCTTTAAAACCAGTCCTGGCCCATGTTTCCTCAGGCTAAAAAAGAAAGTAACTCCCTCTAATCAATGAAGTGGGTAGTATATTTGACCTCAATCCCAGTCAGCCAACTCAGTCAATTACATTATGTCTGCATCAGTGCCAAACAGTTCTCTCAAACACAGCATTTAACCGAGTATGATGGCAATCTGCAGAGCGCAGCAGCCGGTATGACAGAAGTGTTACACTGCTGAGCGTGCATTACATCTCTTCATGGCAGAGCCACACGTGTTAATGTGGTCGTCTCAGAGACTGCAGGAGACGCCGCCTCTGCCTCCTGCCTGCTCTGCCTACTTCTGGAGGAACGTGACTCTAGTTATTGTTAGAAAGACACACAGGCACTAAAAACACATTAGTAGAATGGTAATACATCAAGGTCAAAGATTTTAAATGATAAAGAGTCAGCCTGCATCAAGTTATCATATTTTGTGAACGCCCTGAGTGGACATGCATTCATATTTTTTTTATCTCAGTCCCTTAACCTGTAGTGAATTTTGTTTGATTTTCTTGTGATCTTCATTGTTTATCTTTTTATCTCATGATAACAAAGCCTTTTTTCACAGTGATAAGTTCATTTAAGTTGTTTTCTCAAGATTTCAATTATTCATCACAGAAAAACCTGCATTGTTATCCTGAGATAAAACACAATCTAGAGAAAACAGCTCATTACAAACAAACAAACAAAAAGTCTACTGATGTATATGTTTGCTTCCGCATTCATGCTTTATCAGTAGCTGTCCATATTTTATCTGCTGCCACTTTTTTTCTTAACCCTTTATTGGGCATATATCACTTTCGTCGACTTCCTTCGTGGCCTCCCCCCATGTCTCTGTGAGACAGTAGAACCAGAATGATTTTTCTCAACCAGTCAGTGGAGATCAGTCAGCACCATGGGAAGTGAAATCACACCATCCGACCAATCACTAGTAGCTAAGAGCGTCTCAAACTTCCTGTTTCCTCCAGAACTCAAAAAAAAAAAATGCAGTTTTACGTCTCTTGTAGTCCCAAACGGCCCTAAAACCATGATAAGCTGATGAAACATTCACATTATAAAGGTGAATAGCAGTGCTAAATGCCATGATAGGTTTTGTTTGGATTTCTAAAAATGAACCATATCTGAACATGCACCTGTTTAGAGGTGTAAAATGTTGTCTATATTACGACATAGGGCCAACTCATTGAGCAACCACACTAAGGTTATTTCCTTGAAAAGTAACTTATTGTAAGGCAGGATAATGGTACTTTATGGTGTAGTTGGGTGTTGCCACAGGTTTGCTAAAATTATAAATTAAAGAGTGATCTGGTAGTAAAGAGAGTTTATTTAATCCCCGTAAGAACTATAAAATATGAGGAGGGTCTGGGGGTCCTCCTCCAGGAAATTCTGAGCATCCAACACTTAATTCAGGAAAATATTTGATTTAGTTTGTAAAGAAAATTCAGTTAGGAATAGAAAGTTATTGATTGTAAATCAAAAAACACGATTTTATTGATCAATTTTAAGTTTTCTTGAATTCGTAATTTTTAACGCCGTCACTTTTAAACTGACCTCCAATTTCCACATACACAACTGTGCTGCAATCCACTAGCAAATCACACTGCAGAGCATATCACTCCCTCTCTAGTCTATCAGTGCATTTCCTCAGCCCAGCAGCAGCACGTCCCTGGAGCGCCACTCCGCTCCTCTTCTTTCGAGATATGCTGCAGGTCTATTTTCAGCACCAGCTGCTGCCAAACCGCATCAATTTCTGTCAAGCAAAAAGCTCCAAACAAGAAGTCAAAAGGGTAGAATATCCACTTCTTTCAAAAAAAAAAAACACACAATGTACGGACTCCTGATAGTAAATCATCACTATATCAACATTACGTCCCATCCTGCAACATGAGCAAAGGGTCGCCAAGAGGTCACTGGGTCACAGAGCTACAACGGTGCCATTGACGAGGAAACGTTAACTTTTTAACAAAAGAATTTCACACAAAATAAATCCTTTAAGCAAACATTAACCTTTTATCTTACTGATGTACTCGCCAAACGGTGGAAGCAATAATATCATGGGCTTATACCGTAATGGATGAAATTAACCCAAAATGTAAAATAGTCTACTGTTGACATACTATTCATGTGTGAACTCGCAGTTCTCCTGTGATCTCTGCCCGCTGATCTGGGCTGCGTGCTGTGGTGCAGCACCCTAGACATGCTTCCAGTGGGCGAGGTCGCTCGCCTTCGGTTGGAGCAAACCTGCGGCGCAGTTGTCGTATGTGGAAATTGCAGGTCAGTAGTTTTATATAAAACACAAATCAGATGAGGGAGTTCTGTTGTCTTAACACCTAGAAAATACAGACTATCTAAAGCTAATCTTACATAAGGCCAGACATGAATAGTACAGGTTTTACCAAAATTAGAGGATTAACCTGTTAATGTTGTGCAAAAAGACTTTTACTATGTATTTTTTACACTTTGAAAATGTATAAACCTCAGAAACTCTGACTGCTGAATCTTCTTGTCTGTCTCCTTCCTGGTTTTACAGCTTTTCAAGCTATATCATAAGGGATATCCTGACTCGTTACTGCAAAGAGGGAGGATAAGAGATGCAGACATGAGGGAGAGTGTATGAACATGTGGATAGACACTTTATTAATGCTAACTGTGCCATCAGGTTACAGTTTTTCCACTGTTTCCTCAGGCAGTCTTTAGTAACAATGAGTCTTGTCTGTGTGGTTAAATACAGCCCCTCTTCTTTTCTTAAACTATTGCTAATATCTCTCTAACACTGAAGGATCCTCTCTAAGCCCCGCTACTCTGACAAGGCTGGGCTGACATACAAAGATTATATACATGCAAAACCGCCATAAATGCTATTAGTTGTAAAATGAATGAGTATTATACACAAAAAAGAATGATTTAAATCTTATAAAGATTAAAATTAAACTTCAAGATTATGAAAAATGAGGCAGTAAAACCTGCTCGAAGATGGTGTGGGCGTGTCATTGAATGAGCTGAAGCCACACCCATTCACAAGAAATATGGTCCTCTAAGACTCAAAAAAAAAAAGCTTCTGATCAGAGTGCAGCTGTGTAGCTCTGTGCCAGAGCAGAGAGACATTTGTTGTTGTTGATATTAAATTTACCGTTTTCTGGCACAAATAGAAATGGCTGATAGATATGGGTAATTTATCTCACAAAGAACAAAAACACTGCATGTAGCTGGCGGTTAACTTTCAATGAAGGCAGTGGCATCAGTTAACGACAGATTGTACTGAAATAATTTGCTACTGTTGGGGAGGCAATTCCCCATCAAGACCGGGGATGTCATGGTTTCCTGCCCAAATAAAACCAAGCCAGGAAACAGGTTAACAGCAACATATCTTGTGTGTTAAGACACAAAGTTTGGATTTCACTTTACAAGATCTTTAAGACTTTTCAAGGAACTGCAGGAACTTGTGGAAAAGTTTTGTGACAGTGAAACCCATAAGACCCATCGAAACATTGCTGCACAGCTATGAAAATGTGTTTTTTCACAAAGACTGACACAAAGACGGATTCTCACATAAATGAAATGGTATATTCATTACTTGAAAAAAACAGATAGTTACATTTTTTATGATAAGCCTGTTGTACTGCTAGTTTTGCCTGTAAAATATCAGCACAAGTAAATCCCTGAATGTCCCCCCCTAAATACTTTAGCTCAGCTTGTCAGCAGCACTGAGCTGTCAAAATAATTAGCTTAAGTAAACAGGGGCTTATGACCTGCGGTCGCCTCCTCTGCAGGAGCATTAAACATGTGTGTTTTGCATCTTGAGGCACAGCAGCACCATGACGTTGCAAATGATGGAAGGATGAGATGAGCGCTAACACCGCTCATGCAGCTTACCACACGTTCGTATTTGCATAGCTAATTAGGCGTAATTGAGTGCTTTCTACAATCCCATCTCCTGAGGCCTATATCTAACTTCTGTTGTATTTATGCCGAGGTTATTTGGAGGCAACAAAATCCAATTACACATAGTGAACAGGCTGAACATGACTGGTAATCAGAGGCTGATCACAGCTCCAAAGACTTTCACGAACTATAATATAGCCAATAGATCTATGTGCACGTCTTTAACCTGCTTAAGAAAGGTTAATGAGGCCTGAAACCTCTGCAAGATCAAATAAACATTTGTCAGAGTGTTTCAAAATCCTTTTCAAACTGTTATCTGGAAACTTCTTGTGCGTGGCAAACGTCCAGTAATCCAGGGCAGCGGAGGCCAACAAAAACTGGAGAACTTTTCCCTCCAATAAAAACAGCTTTATCAAACAAAAACAAAGCTAAATCCAACATTCAGTCTTCAATTACATCCAAATATTAATCTGATTGAAACATTCATCAAAACCGCATGAATCATGTTACTCTTTCAATCCTACATACATTCTAGTATGCAAATGTCTGTCTGAATCAGCAGACTCTCTTGCAGAATCCCTGCAACACTGGAACAAATTAAGAGCTACTTCAAATACTTGAGTCTTCTCTACAAAGCTGCATTCGATCTCAAAACAACACTTTGTGACAGAGCGAGGGGAGGGGAGACATCACAAGACACTGTTTCTGTCTAAGTTCCTGTGTTCTGTCATATCAAAACCAGGGAAATAAAAATACTAGAGCAGCAGAATGTTTTAAAAGTGTATCATGTAAGAGTTTAAAGGACTGCACATTAATTATTCTCACCAGTGTCTTCCTTTATACTGGAGCAGTCTGCTGGAAATATCTCCTTTGGAGTTGTTGGTAAACTGAATATATTTTGTTGTTGGAGGAGGCTAAGTTTAGAATCAAAGTTTTTCCTTTTTGCAACTCGTGGTGCAGACTTTCCAAGAAGAACCTCAAATCTTGGGTGTTTAAATTTGCCAAATATAGTTTTAATCTTGGATAAAGCGGGTTTAAAGACTCAAAATGCAATGATCTGTAACACACTTCACGCCACTCAGTCAGTCACTAAACTATCAAATTTCCATCCAGCTTAAAGCAAATAAGGCGGCTCTATGATCATTACCGCCTGACACTGCCAATTACCAATCCGGTATCTCTATTTGGTCTCGAAGAGGCAATGGAGGGATTAACTTGAGGCCTCTCTGCCTCCCCTCTTCCATCTCATGGAGCACACTATGTTTACTGACTAATCTTCTTCCCTGCTTTGACCATAAATGTGATTACCACCACACAAGAGATAATAAAACCCCATATCTCTGCTCTACCAAAGAGCATGAATTAAAACCTAAGCTGGAGCCTTGAGGAATATCGAGAAAAAACCCACAGTAAGAGGAGTATTGGTGCTGAGTGCATACAGCCCCCTACTGGTAAATATTCTCCACTATTTAGCCAAATAGTACAACACACCAGCTCCATGCTCCATGATGTGCTGTTGAATGCCAGCAACAGGTATGAAGCCACTTCCTCAACACGTCTCCCAGCTCCTTAGAAAGTCAGACTTTTACTGACTGTGTTCAAATAGCTCTGCTATAAATTATTTCACACTCAGGTCACTGTGAGTGAAGTACATTTTAAAGTCTCTTTTATGATTCTCGGGTGTTAAATGGGTTATGTATCGATTTCTAACCTGTGGGTGCAGCCGCCTCCTTGAGAAGAGGAAGAGTCTATTTATTGGACAAAAGGGTGCAAAGGGGTGACAACTTACAGGTGGTTTCTTCTTCCTTTAATGGGAATTAAGTTTCTCTACTTTTACTGGGATCAATTTGGCTTCAGAGCTGGGAAAAGTCAATAACATTGAACTTTTTTACCCTGGATACCCATTGTGAGTCTGTTATTTGTGCATAAGTGGAGTATTTTAGTTTTTAAGGAGTGGTGATGAATGACAGGCAGCCTGCTGTGATTCATCATTAGGGGAAACGAAGGGGATCATGCTGACCTTTACAAGGCAAATATCATCACTAGTTCCACTTTAGCAAAATGGCATGTCTTTGAGTTATCAAAACAGGAGACTGCACTGATTTAAATAAGAAAATAACAGTTAGGCTTTAAATATAAGCACATATCTGCTCATTCTCGATGCTGGGACATTAAGAATGCTGTTGACACACTTCATTCAGCATCTCTCTGACTGTCTGATTCAAGGTGGAAACGGGACATGGCACGTGGTGGAAAGAGGTCCAAACGCAGTTGGTGTCACCCACCTGATATTTCCTGATGAGGCACATTGACGAGGCTGAATCCTTTAAGGTTATAAGCTTGTCTAACCTCGCTACAGCTCCGCGCTTTGCTTTCTCCAGCAGATGACAGGGACAGCAGCACCGACAGAGTACATAAGGCGACCTGCAGTCTCCACATCGCACACATCAGTGCAATCCTCGGTGATGTTGCACTGGGGGGGAAATACTCCAAAAAAAAAAGACAACAACACAAATCCTGATAGGAATCAGCGGGCAGGATGTTAGATGTTCGTGCAAAGAAAAAATAAAGACATAAAAACAACGCTCCTCACTTTAGATTCTGGTACGTCCACCTCATTGCGTAAAGCTTCATATCGTCCCCTCGGAAAAAGAAAAAAAAAAAAGATCCCGCGTGCCCCCTTCTTGAAGAAATCCGTGTCCTGCTACCTGGTGCTTTCTCTCTCCCTCTCTCTCTCTTTCTCTTTTTCTCCCTGTGTGCCAACAACTTCTCCCATACACACACAGCAGCAGCGGCGGCGGCGGCAGCGGTAGTCCGTGTGTGTTCGCGTCAGTGTGAGGGAAGCCAAATGCAACCGAGACACACGCTGCACAGCGAGCGGAGCGCACGAGGGCAGGGCCAAACATGGAGTGAAGAGGCTGCGACTTCAACCGCTCGCATCCAGGGGCGCGCGCTGTCCTCCGCCTCTTTGCATCCTCCCGTGGAAATGCGCACAGCAGCAGCAGCACGAGTGTGTGGACACATGTTGGATGGAGGAGGCGCGGGGGAGCCGGAGGTGGTGTAGGCGGAATATAGACCTACATCTAGACACATTATTGTCTTTTATTTAAGCTATTCTCTCTGAACTATTTTGTCTTTTTCATGATTAAAAAAAACCTAAAGGAAGTCATGTAATAAAAGCTATCAGACTGACCTAGAACAGACGAGGCTTTATGGTTCAAATGAATTATTTACAGCTGAGAGTTGCCCTGAATCAGACATCATTTGCGCAATTTTATCCTCCAATTACGCCCTTCTTTGCACATTACTAGTAATTGTGTACTTAATTCCATAATTTTTAGGTCAGATCCCTGACTGTGAGCTCCAAATCTGCGATAATACCTTCCTCCTAATAGCCTCTTTTTGCCTTTTGTTGCCTAAATTACGCAGCCTCTCAAAATGTTCTTGTGCACAAAACCACAAAGGGGCAGAGCTGTTTATGGCTCTGATATTTATGAGTCTGACTTTTTTTTTTTTTTTTTTGTACCTTTTTTCACTTCTCCAACCACAAATAATGCATTACCCTTGGCAGCACGAGAACTGACTTCATCACTCTGCTAACATAAAAGTGTGACATTATTAAGGACTACTTTTTTTTTTCTTAACAATGACACAGCTTTGTTGGAAGAAGAAGAAGAAAGAGAGATTGTCTTGTTATAATGAAGGAAGTCTCACAAGAAAAGCATCTCGTTATGATGTGAAAGATTACTCTGGAGAGTATGAAAGTAGACGGTGTCTCATAATATCCAGTACAAACACTCCCACGGTGGGCTTTTGTGGGTTTGGAAGCTGCAGCCGGCTTGTTAAAACCAACTTTAAACTGCAGAGTAAAAGTGCAATTAACCATCATTCAGGGTGGTGAAATTTAAAGGGGAAAGCAGAGGAGCTTTGTTGCTGGGGCTGGACTGCAGTTATGCATGAGGGTGAAATTTGAGGGAATTATCATGTCTTAAATCCTTCAGGGCTGCTGCATCTTAAAATTTTGCTCTTGATGAGCAGCATACGATTCTCATGTGGTTGTTTTTTTTTTTAAGTGTGAAGAGAGCTGTTATTAAAATATTTGATTATTCCCTCATGAGATCTGTGGAAAGACAGGGAAGAACTTGGAAAACAGCATTTCCTTTCAAGTTGATACTTGGCTTACATAAATACAGAAGCCCTAAGAGGACATGCATCCTTACATTTCATTTGACTGTGTTCCAGTGATAACAAGTGTATTTCAGTTATTTTCCCAGGATGTATACAGTGCATTCAGAAAGTATTCACCCCCTTAACCCTGTCCATTTTACTAAGTTGCAGCCTGATGCTACAGCCACTTCAATTCATTCATTTTTTTCATTAATCTACACTCAGTGCCCCAAATTTTAAAGTGAAAACAGAACTTTAGAATTTTGTGCAAATGTATTAAAAAAACAACAACTGTAATATCATATTGGCACAAGTATTCAGACCACTTCCAAAATCACTCAAGATAGTCTGTCAGCAGACCGTTCATCTGACGCTGTATATCTTAGAAATAGAAACACCCGCTAAAACGTTTAAAATAAAATAATGTTTAACTTCTATTTAGGGTGAGGGAAAGGGTTAACACAGCCAATGTAGCTTACATAGCCACTGAAGCTACATTAATAACAGACCCATGTAGCTAATGTAGCCAAATCGAAGTTCACAAAGCACCTACATAAGATGTGTATCTACATTATTTACATATCTAAGTTAACTATGTTTGCTAAAGCTCCTGTTGCTGAAGCTAACTTAGCTATAGATAACAGACTTCCATAGCTAATGTAGAAAAAACTTAGCTCAAAAAGCAGCTATTTAAGCTACATAGATATGTTCTTATAGCTAAGTTAGCTTTAGCTAACAAAGCTACACAAAGATTGTCAGTGGACTTCGGGGCAGTGGACTTGTGCAATTCCACTAGACACAAATTTTCACTGGCGGACAATTTTATGGAAGGTTTCTGGGACTTTTTAGGCACGTTAGGGCGTGAAGCGCCAAAATAATGGTATCTAAGAATGGCTACAGTTTCAGTAGAGTCCTTGCTCTACGGTTGGTGCTCAGGCTTGTTAGATTCCCAGTTTGTAGAACAGCCTGATTTTATCCATGAATTATTCATTTCCTAGAAGATTCTCTAACTTGTGATTTCCCCTTTTTTACACTCAAGCATCCAACCTTGACTCAAGGTCAGCACATTTGGATAGGGCATGTCTCAACATGTCCTGGACTTGTCTTGACTTGTTCAATACACTTCATACAATGGTCACACATGTTTGATCGTAATATTCTGGTTCCATTTCTTAATATTTTTCGTTCAATCTTATGACAGCTTGCATCAGTTAGCTTTTGATTCTTCATATTATAGACTATGTTATATTTTGCTCTTAATATGGTCCTCAAACAAGGAATGATTCAACTTTACTTGACAGGCTTAATAAAAAGTTTCTTTTGCTTTAAAAACTGTTGGAACAATTCATTATTTCAGCATGATAATTTTATATGTTGTAACTTTAAAGAATTGCCTGCTACAACTAGGATAATGTGCTATTTTCTAACTAAGTGTAAGGCAAAAATGTCATTTCTTGTCTATCCTGATATTTCTTCTAGCTGTAATTTAAGAAATCATGTTCAGTGATAAAGCTTGCATCTTATTTCCACTGTGTTTGATCAGCTATGTCCCTCTATCTAAATGGAGGAGGAGACATATGATGTTAGTGTTTTTAAACCCTTAGTCTCTAATGTTTGCAATGTAGTTATTTCATGCATGTAACTGCCAGACTTTGTTTATGAAAAAAAATAATTAAAAAAAATCTAAACCTGGAATTATGTTGTAACGGCAAATTACAGCACTTACTTTCTGAGATATGTGGTGTTCAGATGAAGAGTCTGCTGTCAGAGATGAACCGTCTGCATCTGCATCTCTCACAACACTCTGGCTTTCATGTGGAGTGTTTTGCAAACTCCAAGCAGGCTTTTGTATGTTTTGCACTGAGAGACTTCCATCTAGCCACTCCATTATAAAGTTTAGATCAGTGGAGGGCTGCAGTGATGGTTGTCCCTCTGAACTTTGTCCCATCTCCACACAGGATCTGTGGAGCTCAGTCGGAGTGACCAGTAGGTTCCTGGTCACCTCTCTTACTAAGGCCCATCTCCCCGATTGCTCAGTTTGGCTGGGTGACCAGCTCTTGGCAGGGTCCTGGTTGGGCCACATCTCTTCCATTTGATAATAATGGAGGTCTCTGTGCTCTTTGGAATTGTCAGTGCAGCATACGTTTTTAGAGTCTTCCCCAGATCTGTTTTTTGTAACAATCCTGTCTCTAAGCTCTGCAGGCAGTTCTTTGACCTCATGGTTTGGTTTTTGCTCTTATATACATTGCCAGCCATGAGGCTTTCTATAGAGAGGTGTGTGCCTTTCCAAATCATGTCCAGTCAATCTAATTTACCACAGGTAAACATTCAAATGGTTTGAAAACTTATATCAGTGTGATATTTCAGGTTTTTTATTTTTCATAAATTTGCACAAAAAAATCTGTTTTCACTTTGTTATGATGGTTCACTGAGTGTAGATTAATGACAATATAAACACAATTTAAACGATTGTAGCATCAGGCTGCAACATTACAAAATGGAATTAAGGGGGGGTCTGAATACTTTCTAAATGCTCTGTATATCTCTAGTTATCTTGATATAACAGCGCTTGTTTTCCAATGACAATGAGCTAACTCATTTTCATTTCTTGTCATTTTCTCCTGTTGTTACCCCAAGAAAATGAGATAAGTCATGATCTTGAGAAACAACCAGAATGTACTTGTTATCATGAGAAAACCCCTGGATGTAAGCCTGCTTATGGCTTCCATGTGTAGACAGGAGAGATTCAGACTGAGAAAAAAAGAGACATGCACCTAGGTGCCTGTCTAGGCTCCAACTCCGGATGTTTTGATTCTGCATGGTTAAACCTCTGAGCCACTGGAGCATTGGAGGATCTCACTACAACAGAATTTCTCTCCCCTAAAACTAAAAAATGTATGGTGCAATAAGTACTTCAGTTAGATTTAGGTCAAACAGTTTTCAACTGTTATAAATATCAAAAATAAAACATTACAGATCAGATGCAAGCGATGCAACTTCAACTCCTTATTCTTATCTGTACACAGTAACTGAGACTTTTGCACCAAGCCTGCAGTTATAATATGTAGAATTGTTTTCAAAGTTAGAGAAATCCTTTATTTTTCAACAGGACATGTGTGCTATGACAGAGCTGCCATGACAGTGGAAATGCTGGATGTTACATCAAAGACTGCTACAGGAGGAAGTGTGGGCTGCTACTGAAAGCTGCTGTTCTGTCATTTTACCTCATTCATGTTTTGCAATGGCTACTTTTATCAAGCAGCATTACTCTCTGCCATTGTTCGTGACTTCAGTGGCCAAAGCTCATCCACCATATAGCAGAGTTCAATCCCTCTTACCTCCTGTAAAGTTGTCTACCCACTGGGCATTTCCAGGCCAGGACAACTGCTTTTCTTTAACTGCAAAGTAAACCAGCATGTTGGTTTAATGGATGAATTTAAGCACTGAACTTGTACATGAGGAGATGGGTTTGCTAAGAAAGACAGTGTGGCATTCCCGGTATCTGAGCATGCTGACAAAAGTCAGAGTGTGTCAGTCCTTGGTTCACCTGGTCTTACTATACTCTTCTGAGGCCTGGATGTTGACTGATGGCCAGAGGCGCCAGCTACACTCCTTTGTGACAACTTCTCTTTGGCACAGTTTCGTGTATCATCACAAAGACTGTGTGTCTGAAGCTGATGTGCTCAAAAAAAAAGGAGACGACCATGGTGGTGGCAGCATCATACTGTGGGGGTGTTTTTCAGCAGGACGGACTGGGAGGCTGGTCCTGGGAAAGCTGAATGTAGCAAAGTACAGAGATATCTTCAATGAAAACCTGTTCTGCAGCCCTCAGAACCTCAGACTGGGCCAAAGGTTCATCTTCCAACATGACAATGACCCTGAGCACACAGCCAAGACAACACAGGAGTGACTTAGGGTCAACTCTGTGAATGTCCTAGAGTGATAAAGCCAGAGCCAAGACTTCAACCCTGTTGAACATCACTGGAGGGACCTGAAAATGGCTTCCATCAACGGTCCCCATCAAACCTGACTGAGCTGGAGAAGATATGCAAAGAAGAATTGCAAAAAATCTCCCAGTCAAGGTGTGCAAATCTTGTTGCATCAAATGAAAAAGGATTAAGACTGTAATTGGTATTTCAACTAAGACTTGGACTTGCGCATGGGGCGATGGGTTCGCTGAGCAAGACAGTGTGGCATTCCCTGTGTCTGTGCATGAAGATGCAAGTCAGAGTGTTTCAGTCCTTGGTCCTCCTGGTCTTTGTATTCTCTTGTGAGGCCTGGATGTTGACTGATGGCCAGAGGCGCCAGCTACACTCCGTTGCGACAACTTCTCTTTGGAGCATCTTTGGGTATCACTGGCAAAACCATGTGTCAAAAGTTGACATGCTCAGGAGAGCAGGGATGGGAAAGGTCAGCTGCTTGATACAAGAACAGCAGCTGTGCTTTTACAGACACCTGGTGCACTCTCCAAGGCTTAATCCAACTCACTGCATACAAGGTACTCACGACCCAGTGGGCTTGTCTAGATGCTTGGAGCGACCGAGTGCATAATGGAGGGAGCAGCTGAATACCTGAAGAGATGTGGCATTGGCCTGGTGCAGGCTTGGAGGATGGCTTTTATGAGGTCAGAGCAGTACAGGACCAAGGTTGACAACCAGCATATACTCCCATACATGGTGATTAGCGCTTGTCTTTATTATAATAGGCCACAACAGAAGTACAGTCTAGACCAGCCCTCTCTGTGAGGTGTCTTGAGAATACTTCAGTTATAAATTGGCACTATACAAACAATGACTGATTGATTGAGATTGTTTGATACTGTACATTTGAACAAAGAAACACTCAGAATTAATGTTAACATTAACCCAGCTCCATTAATGCCAAGATCTTAATACAAAATAGTTCTGAAAATAAAAGTTAACCATGCTGATGATGTTCAAGGATATCTGGTAGGTGTATATAAAGCTCTTTAACTTGAATAATAGCTGGACATGTGCAGGGTAAGGGTGCACAACAGCAAACAAATGACCCGACCACGACCTGAGCCTGCTGGAGTCAGCCACGAGATACAACAAAAACTGCAGAGACAAGCATGAATTGTTGGTTGTATTGTCTAGACTTCAACTAAAGTAAATGGGAAATAAAGCTAGTACAGAGAGGGCAGAGGTGTAAATAACTGTACCCTTACACTGCAGTGCCAAGAATTCAAGATGCACCGAAGGCAGCAGCTGGGATTTAACATATCGGCAGGCTGGCTCTCTGTGATGACTGGAACTCTCAGCAGAAAGACAAGCTAGACCTCCTCCTACAGGTAATCAGGTGTTATTTTGCTTTAAATCTCCACATGTCAGTTATAATTATCCAGCCTGGGTAATTAATGGGAATGTGCGAGATCCACAGCTGTTGCTTAGAGTGGCAGATTGACTCAGTGTGTGTAAACACAAGAAAAGTCATCACAAAGTATTACAGAAAATTATCTACTAGAAAACTTAGCCATAAAAAGTTTTGTCTTTTAAACTGCCACTTCATAAGTAAAGGACCTTTACATCTAATGTATTGTTTA
The DNA here is from genome assembly GCF_018320785.1 of Cheilinus undulatus. Taxonomy (NCBI): domain Eukaryota; kingdom Metazoa; phylum Chordata; class Actinopteri; order Labriformes; family Labridae; genus Cheilinus; species Cheilinus undulatus. The sequence continues at coordinate 40,691,408 of NC_054865.1, read as the reverse complement.
AGTCATACTGTAAAGTGATTAAAGCCTCCATGGGGAGCTTTTCATAAGGAAAAGCTGAAAGAATATGACCGAGTAAAGCAAGTAAGCCTTGTTATCAATGCCTGAAACTCCTGCTGGGGGGTAGCTGTCAGATGTGACGACAAGCAAGAAGACAAGAAAAAGATAAAGAAGAAGAAGAAACAGAGGATAAAACGCTACAAGAAGAAGACAGAGATAAGGAAGTAGGGAGGACAAAGACTACAACAAAGGGGAAGGCGAAGAGGAAAAAGAAGACAAAGAGGAAGACAGAGATGAAGTGGGTGAAGAAGACAAAGATAAAGAAATAAAGAAAGACAAAGAAGACAAGGGTTAAAATGACGAAAATGAAGACAACGGGAAAGACAAATATTACAACGGCGAAGATGGTGGCGATGAAGATGGCGACAACAAAGACAAAGAAGAAGACAGAGATAAGACAAAGATGAGCAGACATTAAGAGGAAGAAGAGGAAAGAATAAAAAGATGATGAAGAATATGAAGCAGAAGATGAAGGGGAAAACAGAAGAGGAAGATGACAAATAAGATGTGCATGTAGCTCTTTCCTTACATTTAATTTGGGGCAATGGATTAATGCAATTCCACTAGACAAAAATTTACACTGGAAGACAATTTTATGGAAGGTTTCTGGGACTTGTTAAGGCGTGAAGGGCTAAAATAATGGTATCTAAGAATGGCTACAGTTTCAGTAGAGTCCTTGCTCCAAGGTTGGTGCTCGGGTGTAATAAAGAGTTTCTTTAGCTGTAAAAACTGTTAGAACAATTCAAGGTAATATAAGTGTTCAACTAAAAATATTTGAATATGGGAGTCATTATTTCAGCGTGATAATTCTGCGTATTGTAACTTTAAAGAATTGCCTGCAACAACTAGGATAATATGCTATTTTCAAACCAAGTTTTAGGCCAAAATATCAATTCCTGTCTATCCTTATTTTCCCTCTGGCTATAATGTAAGAAATCGTGTTCAGTGATTAGCATCTTATTTCCACTGAGTTTGATCAGCTACTTCCCTATGTCTAAATGGAAGAGGAAACACACGATGTTTGTGTTTCTTTAAAACCCTCATAGTGAACTCAGTAACTTTTACAAACATACAGGCTGTCTAAGGATCAACTGATTCACCCTAACATAACTGCATTCACTTAATATGTTTATCTCACTATCTCACTCTCGCTATATAAGGCACTGCATGAAAACAAACTCTCATACTACACCTTTAAGCTTAAAGTCGAACAATGACGACCGTAGTGGAAAGTTTACTTCTAAACAGAAAAGCTCTGTCTTAAGTAAAGTAACCATTTCCAAACTAAATTCAGCATCACCTTGGCTGTGACAGCACATACAGTCTTGCAAAGTACTTCAAATAAGACATCTATTGCACCAATGGTGCATCATTTCTACCAAAGAAAGGACTCATCTGAAGTAAGCTTTTAACACTTCCTTCACCTGGAGGACTATGTGACAGTGCATATCTATGCCTCCAACCATATATGCTAGCTAGACCTCCTTCTGACATTGAAAGCATAATTCCCAGTGGAAGATGACCGCAGTTGTTTGGTCAGAGGAGTCACAGCTGAATAAAAATAATGTTTGGGTCGGCCTTGTGAATCTATATGGATTTAGAGCTCTCATGAAGTGCATTTGATGCACATTTTGTTAACCTGAAGCATTTTTTTGCTACAGCTATCAACAAGGTGAGATTGAGAAAGTACTTTTACCAAGGCTGATAGAATAAGAAGGACAGATCAGTTTTATTTCTGTCTCTGCTCCCTCCTCCTCTCTCTCCCAGTCAGTCTGTCACTCTCTCTGCTGGTTACACATTTAACACATTTTTATTGTTGCATCGTTTGGTTTGTGCAGAGTGCCTGTGGTGGTGTTAGTGGCTGTGTTAACACATGAGTCATTACTAACACACTGCTGTTCATTATTCAATGCTGGGCTAATATTTAAAGTGATTTAGAAATACACTTTAAAAGAGTTAAAGTCATGATTGTTAATAGACAGTTTTCCCCAGTGGCTGATAGTTTCCCTTTACATGTAAAATGACAATCAGTTTAACTAATGTGTAAGCTAGGGCCCAAATATATCCAGGACTGTCTCACTTCTAGGCTAAGTGTCTCATGTCCTGAAAAAAATTGACACTATCTGCACAAAAGTGTTTGGCCACACCTGTTAATTATTAAATTCAGGTGTTTCAGTTAGACCAGGTGTATAAAATCAAGCACCCAGCCATGCGGTCTCCATTTGCAAACATTTGTGATACAAAATGGGTCGTTCTAAAGAGTTCAGTGACTTCAAGCGTGGTACTATGATGGATGCCACCTTTGTAATAAGACGGTTCAGGAAAAGTCATCCCAGCTGGATATTTCACAGTTAACTGCAGGTGATGTTATTAGAAAGTGGAAGCATTTAGGAACAACAATGACTCAGCCACAAAGTGAGAGACAACTAAGGCACATGGTGCGTAGAAGTTTCCATGTTCTGCTGAGTCCATAGCTGAATATTTTCAAACTTCCACTGGCTTTAATGTAAGCACAAAAACTGTGCTGCAAAAGCTTCATCAGATGGGTCTCCTTGGCTGAGCAGCTGCATGAAAGCCTCATTGCCAAGTCCACTGTGGAAACATTTTCTGTGGAATGACGATTCATGCTTCTCTGTTTTGGCACTCAGATGGGGGAGTCAGGGTTTAATGGATGCAAGGAGAATGTTACCTGCCTGACTGCATTGTGCCAACTGTGAAGTTTGGAGTAGGAGGGACAATGGTATGGGGCTGTTTTTCAGGGTTTGGGCTAGACCCCTTATCTCTAGTGAAGGACAATCTTAAAGCTTCAGCAAACCAAGACATTTTGGACAATACTATGCTTCCAACTCTGGCAACAGTTTGGGAAGGCACTTTCTATTCCACAATGCAGAGCCCTGATCTCAACCCCATCGAGCACCTTTGGGATGAACTGGAACGGGGATTGCGAGCCAGGCCTTGTCATCCAACATCAGTACCTGACCTCATGAATGCTCTACAGAATGAATGGGCACATTTTCCCACAGAAACACTCCAAAATATTGTGGAAAGCCTTCTAAGAAAAGTGGAGGCTGTTAGAGCTGCAAAAGGGGGGCCAAGTCCATATTAAAGTACATGTATTTGAATAAATGTACCAGGACCAGCTGCATGCCCTCAAATCCGCTGGCTGATATACTATAAAGAAAGTCAGTGTTTCCCTTTGGGCTCCAGGAGAGGAAAAACTTTCTTTGAAAATACCATGTAATCAATATGTCATAAATATGATGTAATACACCAAAAAAAAAACTTCTGTATTGTTTTTTCTGGTGTTATTTGATTACATTTTTTCTGCTTTTAGTAGTTGAACAGTGTCCCAGATGCTTTTTAAAGGCAAAGCCATCCATAACCATGGAGGTCAAGAAAATCGCGGTCCATTGTAAAGTTAAGCTGTGATAACCATATTCAATATTTCACCAGAATTAATAACCACTCCTATCAAAGTAACATAAAAAGTACTTATTTATGCTGTAGTACAATATAGCTTTTTTGAAATGTTAACCCATTTTCCTAAGACAGAGTGACCTTTTTTTCCAGTAATGTCAACAATGTGGATAGACACATTAAACATATCATTGGGGAATTAATGTCAGGTATCTTAGCTTAGCCATGATGTGCACTAACGTCAGGATACGGAAATACAGGCAAAAAAAAAAAGCAAAAAAAGTTAGAAAGAGTCAAAACTGGCAGAAAAAAGTGTTGAAAAGTGGTTAAAGACTTGCAAAAAATGGGTCAGAAGTGGCAAAAAAGGTTAAAAGAGGCAAAAAATGTGATAAAGTAGCAAATATGGATTGAAAAAGTTAATAAAGGCAAAATAAATGTGTGGTTAAAACAAAGGTGAAAAGCTGTTAAAAAGCTGCAAAAATGGATTGAAAATGATTGAAAGGGGCAAATATGGTCACAAAAAGTAGTGAAAAGAGGTTTAAAAGTAGCAAAAATTGACTAAAGTGGTACAAATGTGGTTCATATGCAATCAAATGAGGCAAAATTGGCAGAAACAGTGATGAAAGGGGGTAAAAAGTGTCACGAATAAATTATTTGAAAATTAGAACTCAATCATAGTGTTTCAGGGGAGCTTTTAGCCAGGATGCTAGCACCAATGCTACTGATCCAACACACATGTTTTGATATTATCAATAAGTCACAACTGGGGAGGGCTCATTCTCTTTTGTGATCAGGCCTTAATAAGGGTCCAAAGTGACAAAACCTGATACTTAAAAGTAATATCTCAGTTTTTCTGTGGTTGTCAGGCAGGGTTAACATGATACCATGTTGCAGCGCCACATGCATGTGTTGAGAAGAAGCCACAGTTCTAAGCTTGTTTTCCAGGCCTCTGTGCAGTCACCTGACTGAAAGCTAAGAATACTCCTGGATTGTTCAGTAGATATCTTTGGTCACTCTTGCATTTGTAACTAAAGACTTGGCCCTGGCGAGAGTTCCTCTAACCAGAAGTAGTCCAACAATGGTTGCTTTGAGAGAGCTTCCCTGATTGGTGGGTCAGTTAGCTAATCAGAGAGGAACAAAGGGGTAGCTCAAAGCTCATATAGGACTTTCTGGTTTATGGATTGTGGTGCCCCCTGAGGACACAACGTTACCTTACATATTTTGTCTTATCATCAGATGCATGCATAGTTAGTGCTTTCTAAACAAAAATGCCATCTTTCCTTTTTAAGAGTCAGTCATAATTCTCGCTTTACATCTTTTGAAGCGGAAGAAAAAAAAAAAAAAAAAGATGCTCCTGCAGCATGCAATAATTAATTTCATCTACCCTGCAGCAGCTTATTCAGACATTAAAAATAGCAACATAGAAACAGTTGATCTTGTTGCTGATGGTCGCATGTGCTTTTAAAGGTCACAAAAACAAATCAGTATATCTGCAGTGTGTTTTAAGTAGTTAAAAGTCCTAGCAGGAGCTTTAAAGTCAGATTTTAACATAAGTGGTATATGTCTTTTTAATAATGATCAGATAAACTTAAATGAATGCAGAGTTACAGCTAAGACAGTCCTGGGTATATTTATGTGTAAAAGGCTCTCTGTTTGGAAAGTTGTAGGCTATAAGATACCTCAGGAGCAAAGCTGTCTGTGTCTATAGCCGAGGATGATATTACTCCTGTGCGTCAGATCTAGACATTATCTCTTGCTGCTGCAGGAAGGCACACTCAGTCATTTGTGTGATCTAAATGAAACGGAAAATGAAATTAATTTCGCCTCATATTTTTCTTTTTATACGAGGCCTTTGTTTAATAAGATTAAGGAGGAAATCAATTTTTGCCAAAGGAGGATTGTGACGAGCAGCAGTGAGTGAAAATGAAACATTTGATGATTATTTAGAGATGGATCAGGAACTTTTTTTCTCTTTTGAACAACCATGAATATATTAGTGTTTTCTCCATTTTGGAAGTTACTGTAAACTGTGTAACTTTGTTCTGAGTTAAATCGTTTTTCCTGAGGAACTGTGAGTAAGATTTACTTCTTAATTAGTTTGAATTAAAATCAACAGAACGAATTAAGAATAAACAAACAAAGATTAGCACAACAAGAGCTTCAACAAACACAACTGCTGAGTTCTCAGAGGAAGTGAGTGTTGCTCTGTGAGGCCACAGAGGTTTTCAAAACTTCCTTAATTTCCTCCATGAGTGGAGAGTCACAGTCGCTCAGCTGGATGCTGTGAGTGGCTCAGCTCTGAGGACCAGACAACAATGATTAACTTCCAGCTCAGTTGTTTGTAAAACACCTTTATACACCTGTCCCTTCACCTATGGATCATTTTGGTCTCACATCTCTCCCCCTTTGTCCTCTTTAACTCTTCTAGAGTCTGGGAGAGTAAAGGGGGAGGGCATGTTAACACTGTAGTAAAGGTAGTGTGATTAAATTTTAATTTTCTGTTGCTTTTCATGACCCCTTTTAACAAAATAAAACATTTTATCATCGCCCTTCTAGTCCTGAACTATAATTTCATCTTGTTGTCTTTGTACCATTTCACTGTAGCTTTGTAGGTCATTGTCTTACTGGAAAATAAATCTTCTACCAAGCCTCAGTTCCCTCACAGACTGAATAAGATTGTCCTCCAGGATTTTTGTACATTTTCCTGCATTCATTTTACCCTCTACCTTTACAAGCCTTCCAGGGCTGGCTGTTGAGAAGCATCCCCTCAGCATGATGCTGCCACCACTGTGCTTCGCAGTGGGGATGGATGAGACCATTTCAGTCTCAGCTGATCAAAGAGCTTTCTTCCACTTGGCCATGGAGTCCCCCACATGCCTTTTGGCAAACTCTAGCTGAGATTTAGTATGAGTTTCTCTCTAATAAAGCTTGAAAACTGGTTTGACTGGACAGTAGTTGTTTGCAGAGTCTCCCCCATCTCAGCTGCTGAAGCATGTAACTCCTTCAGAGTAGTCATAGGTGTCTCGGTGGCTTTTCTCACTAGTCTCCTTCATGCACAGTCACTCAGTTTGTGAGGATGGCCTGACCTAGATAGATTTACACATGTGCCATATTCCTTCCAATTCTTGATGATGGATTTAACTAACTTTTTTGTATCCATCTCCCCGACTTGTGTTTTTATAACCTTTTCTCTGAGTTGCTTGGAGTGTTATTTTGTCTTCATGGTGTAATGGTAGCCAGGAATACTAATTAGCTAGTAAAAGTAGGGATGTACCATCTGCTCTTGTTGTAGGGTAAACTCCAGGTAAACGCCAGGTGCTATTGAAGAGGGAAACATAAAGTGTCAAAAAAGGAGAAGCCACCAGGGATTTCTACAGTCCACAAGCTAACCTGCTGAAACTCCACAGTCAACGCTGTTGTATCCCAGTTTTTAATGAGTTTTCATGTCTCTTTTTCCCTAATAGGGACTTTCTGTATACACTGTTTAGTCAGTAAAATGTAGGTTAAATGACAATAACTCTTTCCATGTTTTTGCTGTAATCAGCCCAAATAAGCTGTCACTGATCTGCTTTGGCAGCATCCGAGGTGTCTTATCTCTGTTTTTGGGTCTCAATTCAATTATCTCTCCTGTTCCATTTAGGGAAGCAAAGCCAGTCAGGCATAAAAGTCCCACATCAAAACCGTTTTCCCCATTTGCAATTGGTTTCATCTGCACAGTACTGCAATAGCCCCGACTCAGCTAATAAGCTTTTGCTAATGAGGCCTGGAGATGATAGCCAGAAGGTGATCCCGTAGGTGGATCGATAGCTCACCACAAGGAGTCAGCACAGGGTTCATCATGACTCATCCTCAGAGCACCTCAGGGAAAAGTAAGCTCTCACAAGAAGGCCTGCTGATCCAAACTACAGTGTTAACTGACAGGTTTGGTTTTGACTTTTTATGGGACATTTACACGTCAACAGTTGATTTAAACTTTGAATTTATGGCAAGACGGGCAGAGAGGGAGAGATAACCCTAAAGATAGATCAACCAATCAATCAGAATCAATAGAAAGAGGATTTAAACACAAGCTACAAAGAGGACAAACAGCTGACTGACGCCATTACCTTAGACTGGGAATGGATGGATGAAGGCATGGGCTGATACTGACGTCTCACTGATGTTTTCCCATTGATCCTTCCGGAAACAAAACAATCTAATCAGGCCCTGCAAACAATTAAAAAGAAGAATTTGGATTGAATTGCCTACATGTGCTGTTTTTTATCTTTTCAACAGTTATCCATGACCTGTTCTGGCTCTGTTTACTCATACATAAAAAAGTCTCAGGTTGCATTAGAATTAAAGGAGAAGAGACTGTATTAAACGAAACAAGTGACACCAGTGTACAGCAGTGTTTGCTGTTATGGTGCTTATGTGGGAAGCAATGTCACAGCTTGTGTGCGTGGCACACTGTAAGCAGCTGAAGAATAAGGTCACTTTGTTCACATTAGCACAGCTAGCAAGGTGATGAATAATTAATCACATACTTATAATTCATGGATGTTTAAGACAGATATGTGCAATTACTGCTAAGAAGTAAAGCTCTGTTTCTTTTTAGATGAAAGATGCCTGGACTAGAAACAAACAAATCCTAGTAAACCAAGTGGAGAAGGGTCAAGAGTAAATATGGGATGTTTGTTTATGAGGGCATTAAGGTCAAACACATTTAAACAGAATGTTACTCTCTAGAGAGAACCATTCTGGGGCTATAAAGGAGATAAAAATATTCTGCTCTTTTTATTCATGTTTTTGGTAGATAATTTATTTTGCATGTTTTAGACTACATACATTTGGACCAAATGGCCATCCATCCATCTTTTTATTTCCCTTCACTTATCCAGAATTAAGTGTTTGTAGTGGCGGACTAAACAGAGTACCCATGGTGTCCTTTTCCCCAGCCAACGTCCTCCAGCGTCTCCTCAGTGATATCAGCATTCCCAGACGGTGTAATCCGGGATAAAATGCACCTTTCTGGCATCTCCTAGGGCCGTCTTTTCTGCTCAGTATGTCTGAAATCTCTCCACATGGAAGAGTCACTGAGACTTCCTAATCATTTGCCCAAATCACCCTAACAGGCTCTTTTTTCAACTGATGGAGGAGCAGTTGAGGCTTCTCATCCAAAGCACGCTACCAGGGCAGTCCTTTCAGGCACAACCTGATGTTAGCGAGCTGCATTTAGATGAGAAATAAGGAGCTATACTTCTAAATCTGGTGGTTAATCCCTTCTCCACAATGGCCTGAATTTTTTAAGAGATGTTAATACTGAAGCAGCTATCAGGTACAATTTACCCAAGGCTGTTCTTTAATTGTGTCTAACTTAGCATTGATGAAATTTTCAAGTCTGTCAGTCTTTTATTTTTCCAAAAAGTTTGTTTTGTACCAGCTGGTGTCATGAAAAATATTGTTTGCATAAATCAAAATTTTATAGATGTCCATTTACACTTACAACTACCATGTGGGTAAAGTGTATATAAATATGTATATATATGACATCATTTAGTGGTTCCTTAGTGTGCCACTGTTGGGCACTTCTAAGACTAATGTGAACAAAATGTTGGAGTGAATAATTACGTTCATCATGCCCTTAACTTTGTTTGGGGGGATTTTTATGTTCTTCAGTTAGTTCGAAATCATGAAGTATGATTATATACAGTTTTGCAATATATCAAGTATCACAAAATTAATGTATCATGATGTTATTATTTTTGTTATCATGAGCCACAAATCACATATAGTTTAGTATCGTATCAACACTTGAACTTTGAATGAAAATGAGTCACTGTCTGGTCTTCACGAAACATTAATCAATAAAGCATGTACATACATTTGATATCATATCATGTCAAGTATGATAATGTCATTTTTATGTCATGTTATGTTTGTTATGTTATGTTATATTCTATCTTATTGGATATAATCTTGTAAGACTCCCATTAGATTTTGTGCCTATGTTTTATTGTTAACATCAGTGTTTCAAACTATAAAACAGTCATCATTGGTCAAAAAACACAGATAACGGTAACTTTCAACAGCAATTTAAATACAAAGATTTTAACTGAAGTACCTCAGAGCAGCTCTGCTTGTGTGACAGCAGCCATATTATATTCCATTTCTACTGTTTAGGCAGCTAAGTGATTAAGCTGTTTGAGTATATCATAACATATCTGACATATTACACTGAACCTTGTATGACTGAACTGTATTGTGTTGTGACATACTGTAAGTTACTCTATGATTATCAACCTTACATTTTCTTTCATTGTTATGTTTCACGCCTCTAAATCAATCTTTGCCATGACTTAATAAACGTCTACCGTGTTTGTAGCATCATTCTCTGCTAGATTAAAAAAAACACATTAAGTAAATAGGTAAATACAAAGGAAAAGGCCAAACATAAACACCCCATATTCTTCAGTATCAACCAAATGCCAAGAAAGACAAAGATATGGTTGTTATAAAGTACCTCTTATAAGCTACCTTTAATCATTCCATCAAAACTAAAAACACCTACCTCCTACAATGTTGTTTTAGCCCCTTTCAACAACGTGTCATGACTGATTCTTATTGGTTGTTTTATTAAAACCTGGGTGATGGCAGTAGTCTAATTATTAGAGTCTGCTTCTTCATTTCTGGCGTATTTGTACATGGCTCTGTCCAATTAACCACATGAGATCAATGTATATACCTTTTAAATAATTGTAACAAAGCAGTGCTACACAGAAGATGGAGGAGTGATCTAGATAGAATCGAACATGTTCCAAGAAGTCGGCAGTGGCTAATGATTTCAGACGTAAAGACACAATCAATAAACTGCATGCTGGCTCAAATGTTAAATCACAGTATGCCCATTCCTTAATCATTTTCACACAACATGAAAAAGGTCATGTCAGTGGAGCATCAATCCATCGTTGACACGCATTAGTAAGAATAAACAAGCACCCCAGGACCTCTGTTTATTTCAATAGATTAAGCCTTGTTTGAAAAAAGAACATTCAGGCTTCACCTATGTTATGAATGTAAAAAACAACCAAAATAAGAAATATTAAAATAAAACCACTTAACAAGAACCCAATAGGGCTGTATCTAAGAAGCTTAGTTTTTCCATGCACACATTTTTTAAATTCACCCAGTTATGAAGATCAAATGTGTCTGGGTCTCATGACGTTCAGTCAAGGCATGTTTGTTTTCTCTGATCCTTAGCACAACACTTCATTTTCTCTGATATCCACTTAAGCCATGATAATTTATTCAAATTGTTTCAGTGCTAGACGTTTCTCTGTATCATACATAATTCAAAATATTTTCAGGTGGTTGTTTTGCTGGTAGTAAAATTGTTTTGAGCTAATTAATGGTGTCCTCAGGCTTCATAATTAGGAGGCTGAATCTTATTGTAAACAGACTCTGATGACTTACAGAGTGTGGACGAGGACACAGAGTAAGTTATCTGTAGAACATTCAAATTAGTCAGTGTATGAGATCAGCTCTGTCCAAGACTGCTTTTACTCATAAAGCATAGCTTACTGTCTGCAGGCTGATGTGCATTGTATTCTGTCTTTTGATTAACCTCAGATGCATAAAAAGGTTGACTCTTCAGAGATTCTGCACATGTATTTTGGGTTTTATTCCTGACACTTTGCAAGTTTGAAAGACCAAGAAGCTTTTTTTAACCCCTCATGCCCTAAGCATTTTGTCTCACCTGGACTTATTGTCCTCAAAAGCTTGTTGAACATCAATCTTGTGGTGTACAGTCAAGCTGTAAACATCCTATTTTTCTTTTCAACAGGACAACCTGGGCGTTAAGAATATGTGTGCTGCAGTTCTGTCATTTGAATTTTTAAAAAGTTATGGGACTATAAAAACAAAGGGAAAAAATAAACACAAATTAAAACTCCAAGATTTTTATGTGTGACACATAGGAAACAATAAAGGCTAAAAGTTTTTTGCACAAACTTGTTCTCCCATCTCTTGGGAACCAAAAAGTCAAAATATAATCATTCTTTGACAAAAAATCTTCCAAAGTATTCACATATGTAGAAAAAAGTCCTTGTGCCTCTTAGTATTCGCTCTATTTGCTCCATAATTCAAAGCAGTTCCCGTCTGCAATGACACAGAAGGCCACATCACAGGCTCTGTCTCTCTTTCTCCCCATTATGAGCGATTTAGGCCGTCTCGTGATCTCCATGATGATGAGCCATTGGTTGTCACAGCCCATCACAAAGCATTGTGGGATACAATATGGCAGTTATCATTTGAAGCTTTCTAACTGATTTAAACATTAACTTAAAAACATTCAACATCAGATTTACTAGAGTGGATTTAAACTTTAAATGTCCTGAAAAGTCACCCAAGTTCTGGGATAGCTAGAAACACCTCTGTAAGGGATACAAAGGCATGGATGGCATCATTGATATGGCAAAACAGTGGTTTTCAAAAGGAACAAAATTAAGAGGCTATGATTTCTGGTTTAAAATGAATTAACCTTTTAATAACCTGTGTCACTTCTTGTTGTATACAACAGCGCATATACAACAACTAAGACTATAACCCTAATTCATGAGTATTCTCCTCTCCCCTGCCCTTCCATTGGCAGACATGCAAAAAGCAGGAAGAGGTCCTGCTATGAGGGACAACTGTCAACAAGCAACTTAAGACATCTTCAGGGTTGGCTACCTTACAATTAACCTCGAATAGCCATTGGATTGGCCATATTCCAAGCCTGCCATCAGGCTGATCCATCTTGCAAAGCTTCAAGCTTACACACTTTTTTCACAGTCCAAATGCATGGGAACGAAAATTCTTTAGTAAAAGAAGTTCAATGGACCCTAACTGAACGCTTGAACCAACTTCAGCAAGATTCCAGTTGCCAACTGGCTCCACTGATAGTTAACAGAGATGACAGCTGCTGCTCTGATTGGCACATAATGAATGTGACAGAATGTTTTTCCAGTCACCCATTTTTTTTTCACCCAATTTTTTTGGAAGGTCTTCCTAAACACTATGTGTATGGAGTTTTGCCAGATATAAATACTGTATATCCCTTGTGTTTCAGGTTATCCTAAAAATGTTGCATGTGTGGCAAGGGCCTTTTTGCATTTTGCGTTGGACAATGGCTCTTCAGTACCTGTATGGACTGGATAATGGGGCAGGTAACAGGAACAGCGTCCTGTGAAGTGTCATTTGGAGATGTTCAAATCACTGATCTGGACTTTGCTGATGTTGCTGTGATCCCTAGGAAGACTGCAGATGGCCTTGTGCTGGCTCTTAGCTTGAAGAGTGAGGAGGCTGAACCATTTGTCTCTCCTGAGACAAAACAAAGATTCAGGCATTCAGGGATGCCTTGGACCAACTGCAAACTTGGCCTTATACTTGGAGCAATGGGTTCACTTGGCGGTGTTTATGCCCACGGTATCTGAGCATGAGGTCAAAGGTCAGAGACATTGGGTCCTTGGTTCTCCCAGTCTTACCATACTCTTGTAGGGCCTCACTGATGGACAGAGGCACCACTGGACTCCTTTGTGACAACTTCTCTTCGGCAGACTTTTGGCTATCATAAATGGTAAATGGACTTGAGCTTATAAGCACTTTTAAACCATAGGTCACATCTACCCATTCACACCATTTACTCCACATTCACACACTGATGCTGAAGGTTGCTTTGCTATCAGCATTTACTAATCCCATAGCCATTTACACACCACCGACAAAGCAGTGGGAGCAAATTTGGGTTAAGTGTCGACATACATGAGCTGGGGACCACAACCTTCCGATTGTGGGATGACCAACTCTACCTTCTGATCCACAGTTGTTGGCAAGACCACGTGTCTAATGCTGACGTGCTCTGGAGAGTGGGGATCGGAAAGGTCAGCTGCTGGATACAGGTACGGCAACTGACCTTCAACAGGGTCCTGGCACATTTTTGCTGACCTGATCTAGCTCACAAGGTACTGGGTGCCTGGGACTTGGTGGGTTGGACCAGATCTTGGGGGCATCATGGAGGGGGCCAGCTGGGATGGTACCTGAGAAGTGTGGAATTGATTTGGCACAGGCCTAGACTATGGCTGTCAGGAGGCCAGAGCAGAGTGCTGAACCAGCATACTACCTGACTTGGCCTGATCTGACTATAGTTTCTTTAAACTGATTTTACAGTGTCTTGTAGATGTGGAGGAAATAAAGACATGTGATTGAATGAAAAAATAAAACAGGAACTTTAATGAATCCAGAGAAAACTATGCCCAAGCTGGCTAAAACGGTCTCGAGTCACTGATTATTAAAGCAGAATGTTTCGTTTTTGGACTGACGGTAATCTGAAGGTGAGGGATTAGAAATAAGAGCCCATGCCTTTGTAGCCTTCTCTTTATCTTTTCTGGAGGGCAGTGTTGAGACTGCTTCAGGCGTAACCATCCTGAAACCCAGACCAAACTTTTGGTGGTTGGGTTGCACTGTAATGAAAGGAGCATGTTTTGACAGGGAACAGAAAATATGTGCAGCCCCCAAGCAAGTTAATCTGTCCCTAAAACTACAACTGATTTTCCATTTGTTTTGCTTAGAATACATTTTTCTACAGGTAAACATGCTTTGATGAAGAGTGCACTACTATGACAAAAAACTACATTTAAATCTGTTGTAAATACAGGACAGTCTTAGCTGGTAACTTATATTGGTTGCTAAAGAGGTGTGTTATTTTTCTTGTGGTTGGAGGTATTTTGGTGAAAGGTCGGAGAAAGAAAAAGGTGAAAATGCAGTAGAATAGAAGATTCAGATTTGAAGTAAAAAATGTTTGAACATTTTATTGCTGTAAAGGCCACAACATGAGACCAGAGAAAAGCTGCACACATCCACGCACTGACAGATAATGCTTAATTCGCTTCCAGCTAACTGGCCTCACTAGCTGTGATTAAGGGATATCTGGACTGTACAGAAAGCCCTTCAGGTGACCTGGATGAAACCTGTTAGTTCCTCTGGCAACAGGAGAGAAAGATGATTTTCCTGCAGTGCAGTCACCAACTTGCCACCTTTTCCCATCTTGCTCTGAGCTGTTACATTAGGAATCCTAGACTCCAATATGCTCCTGTGAGTGCCTCTCCTTTATTTTTCCTCTGTGAGTCTGGAGTGGCTTGGATCTACTCTAGTACTACTCTTCCATCATCAGACAGGCCAGAAACAAAAGGTTTATTAATGTAATAGAATTTAATGGTTGCTGCTTTTTGTGAGAATGCTGGGCTTGCAAATGATATGAGTTTGAGAAATTTACTACAGTAAGCAATCATGGAAAAGATATCAAAGGATTGTTTGTGGCAACACAAGAAGATAAATGAGGGAAACAAATATTAAATTGCATAATAAGGAAAATGATTTTTCAATTTTATGAAAGTTTACAGACTGCTATTACTTTTTTGTGAAGCCCAAAATACATCGACCCTGCAGCATTGCGTTAACCTTGCAAAGCAGATGGATATGCCCGTTTCCTTGTTTCTCATTTGCGAATCCATCTTGCAAAGCTCTCATTTGGGCCGTTTGGGCCTGGTTGGAAAGTGACAGGACCAATCAGCAAGAGGGGCAGTACTTGCAGGTGCAGCAGAGTTGTGACGTAAACAAGCAGCAGCAAGAGCTGGTGCAGTTATGGAGGAAGAGATTAGCATGGATGCTGCTAAAGCGCCAGTTTTATCAGAACTGCAAGTAAAGTTAAGGTACAGATATATCCAAAGTTGCTTTGGATAAAAGCATCTGCTAAATGACATTGTAACATTGTAGCAAGTTATTACAAGGGCTGATCCATCCATCCGTCCATCCATCTACTGTGTGTTCTTTCACCCAAGCTACCCTGCAACTTACAACTCCAACTGGTAATGTCACTGTCAATTAAACAAATTAAGCGATTGCATAAATATTCACCTTCTTTAAAGTGACAGACCTAATTCAACAGAGGTCCAGTCAATTGGTGCTAGTAGTCTCACATTTAGTAAATGGGGATCACTTTAGTGCAGTGAATGTGCTTCAAGTGATCGTAGTATAAAGACACCTGTGTCTGGAAGGTCCAGTCACTATTAATCAGTTTTCCTGGCTACCATTACACCATGAGGAGGTGTTTTTGTGAATTATATTGATCATGATTGATATATAAATCAATAAATGGGTCAAACATCCAAGGAGCTGAATAGTTTTTTATAAACACTGTTTTTATTGAAGAACCACTGTTTTTATTCCATGGGTGAATTTTGCAAAATGAAGGAGAAAAGCTGTTAAAAGTGGCCATACTCTTTAACACTGTGAGTGATCCAAAAATGCAAGGATGTATTTACTATTCAAAATATACCTCATGGTATTAACATTAGTATAGCAGATATCAAATACAGTATATTCTAAAAAGTACACTTTTGAGCAATGACTTTCAGCGTGGAAAAGTCCTGCTCCCTCTGGGTTTGTTGTTTGAGCTCCATGTTAACACTAACACTAACCTCTTTCACCAGCTTGTTTTTGCATGGGCTCAAACACGTTTCATACATGATTGAACCTCTTGCTGTCCAAACCTAAACCCCGCCACCACAAGGGGAAAGAGAGACTTCTTGAGTTTGAAATTAATTTGTAGCTGAATTCTTATGTCAACTCAAACATTTGAAATATAATGCACTTTATTTACTACCTACAGAAATATCAGTGGGGACCTTTCATTTGTGTGCATGTCTGCTGGTTAAACATGTATCCAGCATAGAGGTTGTAAGTGTTTATACTCCACTAATGTAGAACTTGTGTTTACCTCCAGGAGATCTTCTGTACAAGGCTAATGCACTTACACAATTACCATGGTAACCATCAAGCAGACGACAACTTCCCATCAGCTATGAACCATTTTGTGACAGAAGTGTAGCAAATGTACCTGGAAAATGTTTTAAGGAAGAAAATGTTAGGATGTGAAGCGTACAAATATCCTCAGCAGAGCGTACTCTTAACACGGTGATACCCAGTAATACAAATAGATTATTTCTCAAAGGATCAGCTTTGTTAAGTCTATCTTGCACAGTTCTGACATTTTAAACACACTAAAAAAAGAACTGGTTGTTGCTGTTGTCATTTCTTCCTGCCATTTGTGGAGCTACAGTAAAAAATGGGGTTAAATTACAGTCTTTGTTGCTGAAAAAAAAGACTTCTGAAGTTCGGACGAGGCTCTAAAAATGTCTAAACCACATAAGCTGGCAAATTCAGGCCGTTTATCTTCGTCCTGACAGATGTGTGTAGGTTTACCACTGGTGTTTTATCCAGAAAAACACACCTACACATGACCACCAGACAAATACATCTACAAGCAGGGCAGATGTTCCACATTTTCACAAAGCTACACGTTGTTTGCGGAAGTGGCGGCAGCTGTACTTGAAGACATCAAATTCTGGAATAATCAGGATAATCTGATTAATCAGCTCATTAACTGACAAAGGAATCCATTCTGATGTATTTTTCTGCTCCAGTGGGTAGAACGTCTGTCTATCTTGGCATTCATTTCAATATTTATGCACAGCTTCATTCCACAAGAGTTTGATGTGGCTGCCAAAGGAGTTTAAAGGAGTCTTTCAATTTAAATGTATTTTTTTCATACTAGTACTGAACCGCTGTGGAGATAAAGGTAGGTAGTAAGAGGTGGAGGTTGTCTCCAGTGAGATGATTGAGTGTAGTTTTTGAATGCACTTCTAAGCTGAGTTGAGATTGCCACATGAAGCTAAGCAACAACAATAGAATGAAAAAGCTAATACATGCTAATTGTGTCATGGACACTGTGCAGAAGCAAAGGTGAACACTGTCTTTGCTGCTTGTTTTATCACAGATAGCCCATGAAAAAGGTGAAAGCAGACAATTTACCAGCTTTGGAAACCCCTGATGTGAGCTTAATAGATGGCAGCCACCTCAGAATAGATGCTCTTCGCCGACGACAGCTCATCAAGATGACTGACGGGTGACAGGAGAGGAATCTGAGCAGTTTAGGAGGAAGCAGGACTAACAACACAATTCTGCCTGAGGGTAAAAAGCTACTTTTTAAAGGTTCGAATGGGAGATTGTAATGTTTTAAAAACAATTACAAATAAGGGGCTGTTTATCATTTCTGTGTTTATATTCTTATGTGTTTGTATATGGGTGGATATGGTATGTGTGTGCATATGCAGATAAGTATATGATAACATACATGTATGTGTAGGCTATATATAAATACATACAGGCCTGCCCACAGATTTGGCTGGGCCCCCTGACAAACCCAGAGACTGGGCCCTCCACAGTTGGGATTTTACGGAAGAAATCAATGCCTGTGTGTTAGCACTGGAGCAACCCATTATTGGGTTCTGATGTTGAAATTAGTAAGTTATGCCACTTAACACCAGGAAAAAAAATTCTGCACTTTTTGCCACTACTATTTGCCACTTTTTTGTATAATTTTCACCAATTTTTGCCACTTTAATCATGTTTGCCACTTTTAACCCATTTTTTCTTCCTTATAATTCCATTAACCAACTTTTATGCCTATTGTTGCCTCTGTTTATCCATTTTTTGCCATTATCAAGCTCTTTTCACCATGTTTCATGCCAATTTTTTGCCAACTGAAATCACCTTTCACTATTTGTTATGCCAATTTTTGCCACTTTAACCCATTTTGCTAACCTGGCATGCCAGATGGATGTAAACCACTCACAGGCAGCCTCTGGGAAAGGGCAGAGGCTTTGAAAAAAAGAGGTTGATTGGATGAGTGTTCTGTCTGTCGCATCTTTATGGGCCAATCAGAGCAACAAAACACGTAACGTAGCTGCTACCGAGCTGCACCCCTGTCGAAGGAGTAAACTCCATAGAGAACTGCATAAAATGGTTCAGATGGAAGCTTTGCAAGATGGATTCGCCATTGAGAAACACAGAAACGGGTGAACCCATCTGCTTTGCAAGGTTAAATTTTTCCCACATTCTGCCATTTGTTTTTTGTCTCTTTGAACCCATTTTTGCCATTTCTAACAATTGTTTTCTATTATTTTTTCAATTTCAATTCCATTTTACCACCTTTGCGACCATTTTTGCCAATTTCAATTAATTTCCCCCACTTTTTAATTCAATTTCCCTACTGTTTCTGCTCTTTTTTGCCCCCTCTAACCTTTTTCTCACTTTTAACTCAATTTAACCACCTCCCTGTCCATTTCTGTCACTTTTAAATCATTCTGGTTACTTTGAAACCCTTTCCACTTTTCTGGCCCATTTTGCCACTTTTTGTCCTTTTCCACATTGTCGCCTCTGTTGACCCATTTTTTGACGACGTTATCCCCTATTCACCGCTTTTACTGTAGTTTTTGCCTATTTTAACCACTTTTGCCATTTGTTACGCCCATTTCTGCCATTTTAAGCACATTTTTGCTACTTGTAACCCCTTTACCAATGTTTTTTTCTGCTGTTTTTGACAATTTAACTCATTTTTGCCACTTTCTGTCTATTTTTATTGCCTCTTTGAAAGCATTTTAACCAATTTTTAACCCATTTCTGCTACTTTTAAAATCCATTTTCACCAACTTTCTGACCATTTTTGACACTTTTAACTCATCTCAATATCATGTCCATCACACCTCTATACTAAGAAAAGGGGTTTAGATTTAACAAGGCTATAGACTACTGTATATGTCATAATTTTTTATCATATTTTATAAATACAGTATATAAAATTCATCTTTAGATAATGTAGTTATTGCTGTAAGCCTTTTTGTTCTCAGTCTGTTGTTCCATGTTCCTCAATGGATTTTGTTTAACAGGTGGGAGCTAGGGAGGAGGTGGGGGGTCTGGGGAAGAGCTGGAGAGCTGTCTGTATTTGTGTAATTATGGCTGTTAAGTATTGTTGTTTGTATTCTCTATGTATTTGTGTTGGACCTCCTTAAAAAGGGGATTTTGCAACTCAAGGGTCTATCCTTCAATAAAATAAAGCCAGTAGATGAGGTTTGTTAAGTTGATCAATGATAGATTTTAAAGAAAGCATGCAAACACAAACAAACAAACAAAGTAGCTCTTAACAGGACCCCTGTGAGCATGTGACCTTTACCTCTGAAGTACAGCATTAAAATTCATAGAGCACACATCACGCTCTCTACTGTTTATGTTTGTGACCGATGAGATGCATTAGTTTCTCCATTCACACAGTATGTTTTAACACTGATTACTGCTCATAAATGCATTATCCAGAGAACAAATTATTACCTTTAAATACATTCTGCATGAATATTCAGCAGCAGCAATAGTTTTTGTATACCATCCCATTACCTAAAGAAATGCTATTTCAACTCACTGTTTGGGTTTTAAGGCTGAGCCCTCGACTGTTTTCATATATTTTTCATGACAGTACATTTTGGATTGTGACCATTGTAGGTGTCAATATGATACAACACAAAAAACATTACATGCTATCAACATCTGTTAAAACACCGAACTAATAATGGTGTTAATCACCTGTTTCATAACAATCTGATATCGATATTTTGCACAGTAATAAAATGTTTTTCAAATTCATAAAATCGACCATGATACAATTTTGATACAATTCAATATAGAAACCTATGAACAGTATCAGGTGATTTAATGCACCCATTTCAAACAGTTACAGAAAAAGGGATTTTTGAAACCTCCTGAGGGTGTCAGCCCTGGGAAAAAAAGATAGTTTCTAGATAATCTGGCAACCAAAAACAGATAGGAAGACTGATATGTGACAAAGACATGAAATAATGCAAGTTAATTATTTTTCTGTTTAATCGAATTGAACCTCATCTCTATTTTTATTCAGTATCGTGTTATTTTGGTGTTTCTGTCACCACAAACTGTCCCACTAAAATCCTACTCTGAATTTACACTTCTGTTCCCCTTTTTTCATATTGATCAATGGCCATCAACATTGTGTTGATAAATGAAAGTGCTTGATTGACCTTCATAACCAAAAAGAACTACATCTTTTATATAAAAAGCAGTTCAGCTGTAGGGATTTCAGTGTACCAACAGCAGATGAACATGAATAAAACCATTTGTTCCTCTTAACTTGTCACACAGATAAACGAATCCACACTAAAATGGATGGTTTAAGGGGCTCGGCTAGGTGTATTCTTATGCAGTATAAAAGCACAGAGCTGTCATAGAGCTTAACTGCAGTTATTCATCATAAAATTGATTTTCTGTCTGTGCATTTATTTATGTGTTTTAATAATAGATGAAGGGAAATGTGTCAGGTTGAGATATGCTCCAAGGTGACTAATCTTAAAGACGCACTTTAGGCTTCATTGAGATTGTGAGTTAGGACCACTGAAGCTATATTTTTAGTGCACTAACCACTTAGAGCTGGAGTTGATGGAGAAAAGTGCTGAAAGATGTACATCAGAGTCATCACTTCAACATTTATTGATGAAAACGATGACTCATTTACAGCCACGAGATTCAGCTCATTAATGAAATACTCTGAGGTGACACTGATCAAAATTATAATCTAAGAAAGAAAAGGTAACTTTGAAAAATAAATCTATGGATCAGATGAATCAGTCAGGAGATGAAATATGTAGTCAGACTTGTTACATAACCAGGTAAAAAGGCACCTCAGGGTGGGGAAACTTTTCTTTTAGGAAGAAAAAAGAATGGGCAAAAAGTCTGTTGAATTCTTTTATCATTAAAAAAAGAAAATGCTGCAGTGTGAGGCAACCTGTAGTAACATCTTGCTCTGGGAACCTTGTCCTTTAAATACATCGTCCAATATTGATGCACTCAAGAGTCAGGACAAGTTTCTTTGTCAGACAGGAAGACTGTGTCAGGTTCTGTTGATGCTTTGGTATTTGATTTGTCTCCCAGAATGCAACTCTCAGTCACTTCCCTGGTCAAAGCTCCTGGGGATTTCAGACTGAACCAAATCCAGACCTTTATATTACTCAGCTTTCTCTCTCACTTTACCTCTTTTTCTCTGACATCAGAACAGTGTCTGGGCCCGGAACATGTCGGCTTCTTTCTTTCTTTAACGGTAGTTTCACATTTCACCAAGTACTTGTTGTAATCTCCTCAAGAAAACTGTAATCCTTTAGCATCATTTTATAATCACAATCTTTTACATTTATACCTGTACTTAAACATGTGTTTGTATTTGTGTGGGAGCAATGTGTGGTCTGCAAAGACAACAGCTTTTTTTGCCATCAGTGATTGGAAAATAATACCAGTAGCATGACTGAAAGTACAAGCAACTTTTAAAAAGATTTGATTCAAAGCAAGGATAACAGAAAGCACTAAAGGAGAAATAATAAGTGATTAGATTTTAGATGTGAAAGATTCAGTTAGATAAGATGCAACAAGGCAAAACAAGACAAGACAGAATATGACAAGAAATGATAAGATTAGTTAGAATATGAATAGATGCAAAGAGAGTGGCTAGGCTAGGCTAAGCAAGGATAACATAGAGTGAATAGGATAGAATAGGATTGGAAATTATACGTCATATACAACAAGAACCATATGATACATTTCATTACAATGGGTTGCAATTTGTAACTCTACACTACACTACAATATGTTATGATGCAATACAATGCAATGCAGTGTTAACCTGACACACCAGATGTATGTGTTTCACACATCCATCTGGGAAAGCTTCAATAGGAAACATTTGAGGAAAGGCAGAGGCTTTGAAAAAAACATGGAGTATGATTGGATGAACCTTCTGTCTGTCACATCTCTACGGGCCAATCAGAGCAACAAAACACGTGACGTAACAGCTATTGAGCTGCGCGTGCACAGCTACTGACTACTAGCTGATTGGTCCTGTCACTTTCTAACCGGGCCCAAACGGATCAGATGGGAGCTTTGCAAGATAAATTTGCCTGTAAAAAAACAAGGAAACGGGCATATCATCTGCTTTGCAAGGTTAATGCAATGTGTCATGACTCCATAAAATAGTATGATCTTTTCTGATCCCAAGACCTCCAAATACTTCTAAATGAGCTGTTGGAGGTAGTGTGTTACTCAGTAGTGTGCTACTTTAAGGTGCTTTTTGACCATAGGAACTTTGCAGCAGTGGAAATGGAGACAACAACGGGCCACATTGACCTGTAGCTACTTGATGAAAGCCCTAGAGCTAATGGTGTTTTTACTCATGAAAGTCGAAACCAAGGTGCGGGCCAAGGGTCATGTTTATGTTCCATTGTATCGATTTGGTTTGGTTGATTTTGGTTTCACACTGTAATAATTGCTGACAGACTTTAGATGACAAACGTGATATTATCTACGTGATATTGTTTGCACGCGAGCACCTCAGGTCAGCACTTTGAATAACATGCATAGGTTGTAAAAAACATTAATGAAATAGTTATTTCCACCATCATATTCTTGTTGATTTACTACTGCCAATAGCACCAACTCAAAAAGCAATTACATTTTGCTAGCCTGAATCCCCCTTATGAGCTTCCTCATTAGATCACAACTTTACTGTCGTAGACAGATAAGGAAAAGACAGTATGTAATCCTGCAAGCCATGGCAACACTGATTTGGAAGGATGGTGAGTTGTGTGATTCATGGAAGCACAGAGCAACACACACCTTCATATACTGTGGAGGCAGTTTCTTTATCTCCAAGTGGCACCGTTCTCCCATCCTCTCATTTCCTGTTTTTACATCCTCTTGGGAAACAGTTGAATTGTTTCTGTATTTTTATGCAGCTTTCCTGGTAACATCTCCACACTAAATGTCTCCTCTTCTCCCCATGCGCTTCCACAGCTCATTTTGTTTTGGGGGTGGATTTCCTTTGTCCTGGTTCTCATGTCATTGTTTCCTATCATTGACACAATGGTCCAAACCTTTCAAAATTATGTTTTCATACAGGGCATGAACCTGACCGTGGTTCAGTTTGGTCCAGGCCGAGACCAAGGTCCAGCTGTTTGCTCCAGACCATGATCCAGGGCAGGCTTCATACCTGTTAGTTTGTTTTCACACCTGATAGTCTGGGGGACTCAGTCCGTTTTGGAACTGAAATTACAACATTGTTGCACTTTCCTTTGGTTTGGGTCGCATTCACACTGCTCTTGGTCAAACAGACCAAACCGTCTGAACACCTACAACCTCTGCCTGTTAGGGGCGCTGTCGTCACAAGCAAAAACATTGAAGAAGAAAAGAAGGCTTAGAAGAAGACGAAACCAGAAATTCATCTTAATCCACCGGTCTTTTTTCCACATAAACAATAAAAAAACACAGAATTTACACTGTATTTGGGTTTTTGCTTTTGCATTGGGGCTTTATGAGCAGCCAGCGAGGCGATGAGCTGTCCAGCATGTCGTTCTTTACATGATACGAAAAAATCAGCACCAAAGAAAATGGCAAGCCAACATGTGAGCGAGAGACTACGATGTGTTGATAGCTACACAGATGCCAAGCAAAGTACCAACATGTATTTGAGTTTATAAAATCACATTCAAATCTGTTAATCATTAGCTTTATGCCACTTCCTGCCTGTGGTTCACAGGGTGGTCCACTTTGCTTTCACACCTGAAATGAACTTCACCAGGGTTCGTTTGGAAGTGAACCGAGACCCTCTGTTTTCAAGCCTACCAGAGTCTTGCTTGTTTGGTGTCCGTGTGAGCTTTCACACCACTCCAAAGGAACTGGACTGTCCGGGAAAATGGACCAGAGTTTGTTTAAAGCAAACCAAACAGCTCTGATGTGAATGCGCCCTTAGATTCAGATCAAGCTGAAAAGTCAGAAAGTTCAGACCAAATGATGCAGGTGAGAAAGCACCCTAAAAGATCTAGGTACTTTCGGTTGAAAAGTACCTTTGTTTATACTTTTCTGCAAGCCACTATAATCTGGTGTAACTAGCACATCTTGTTTTCCAATTTCAACAACTCCATAACAATAATTTACATCTTATATAGTAGTAGTTACTCGACCCTAAAGTCCGAGTGCAGGTCTCTGCCAGTTTGACAAAAATACCTCAATACATTTAAAATATTGTAAATCGAGTGATCTCAACATTTGACTGTCAAAATCTAATCAGTGTATGGGTGTGTCACAGAGTTGTTTAGTTGTTTAGAATTGTGTAAAAAAAAATACTGCATTTGTTAAGTTTAATTCACCACATTTTTCCATATTAAAATAGATAGAAAAAGATATTTCAGTCTTTTTTAAATATACTTTGCTGTCTTAATTTAAGCAAATATATTCCTTACTTGTTCCTATAAATTGTACTGTTTCAATCAGATCAAGATGTTACTGTATAGATGTTAAACATTTCTCTGAACACTTGTAAATTGACACTAAAATGTACAGCACTGCCTCACATGTCTAACAGCATGACTATAGAGTTGTCTCGTTTTTAAAATGTTTGTGGCAAGGCTTCACAGAGACTAAAACACAACCAACTGCATTTTGTTTCCCTCTCACCCCAGTGAGGTTTCTGTCGATTTTCAGGTAACAAGGCGTCTAGACATCTACTTTGTCACATTTGTGTTAGGTTTTAAAGTGGAGGTCTGGATGAATAATTCTATGCTGTCTGCAAGGCTTCAGGTCATTCTCTCTTCTGTTCTTTATTTGAGGGCAGATGTTTGGAATAAGTAGTGAATAGTTTCTCTTTTATGAAAGTGTTAACAGTTAGCAGATGGACTATTTTACTTTCATCTTGTATCTGAGCAGTCCAAGGGCATATGGGTACATTTCCCTCTAAATATGTCAAATGGAAACAATTTAAGGTTGATGTCAGTGAACAAATTTGATTCTTATTTACTACCCGTCACTATGTTTGATTTAATGTTTTTCAATGACTCCTCTTGAGATCGCTCTTTGTCTGATTTTAAAGTACAATTTTAAAAAGCTTATGTCTTCAATAATGAAATACTGATGATGGCAGCTGTGGTGAAATGTTGCAGCTGTCATTGTCATGACAAGTAAGAGTTCTTCTTTTTTTAACTTCACCTCATCTTTTATTTTGCCACTCAAACTTCACAGTCCTCTCCTTCAAGTCTTAACGGCTCTGTCACCCTGTCCCAAACCATCCCTGGCAGAGAAGTCTTTGGAACATCCTCCAAAGATTTCTCATCTTTCTTGTCAGGCTTGTCTGTCTGTCCTTTACACTGTGCTGTCTCCGAGGCTCACTGTTCTTTGGAAAATATCACTTTCTTGCTTCTCTTTACTTTTTCTTGGCTCTCACCTGAATCAACACAGAGATACAGTACATTAACTGGCATAACTTTGCTGCTGAGCATACTACTCACAATTTTTTCCTTTCACATCTCTTTCCAGGCATAAAGATAAAACATTAACGCTGCAGATATAAAGTACATCATAAATGGATTTACTAATGGGCGGTGACTCTCTAAGAGAGAGGTTTGTTGTTTTCAGCACGGCCTTCACAGGGATGATTCTTCAGCTTGTTTATGCATTACTCAGGGGCTCAAACATGTTCATCCCCCAGTAAGCCCTGCCACTGCGTGACAAAAGAGAGATGGCCCTTCTAGCTCTAGAATTTTTAAGTGAATAAGAATCAAAATAACTGCCAGACCACTGTGCATCATTGTAGCACGGAGAGGATCGAGCGAGGCGGGAAGTTTCAATGAAACCAAATTAAAATATCACATTACATTTCAGAATGAAATTCCTTGTTCATGCGAGACAAATGCCGCATCATTTTTCACTTCACTACATTGACAAAATGTCATAATGGACAGTAGCCAAGCCCAGAGTCAACAGGTCAAGAGGGACAAGAAGAAGAGCGAAAGTTTTTCTAAATCATTCTCCTCAAACACATTATCGTAAACTGATTAAGCGCATTTACTTATTAGTAGGTTACTTACTCATGGTGGAAGCACAAAAATCCTAATGAAAGGGACAAATCTAAGCAAGTCCACACTTCTCCAACTCCTGCAGTTCAGAACAAGCCTGCCATTGGTTGTCAAAGCCGGTCACAATGTATTGTGGGATACAAAATACATCTGGAGAACAGTATTAGCTGCTACTGGCAGAAACAATCTGAAATTGATTAAAAAATTAATAGAAACACTTTCAATATTGGTGTTAATGGAACAGATTTAATCTTTACATGCCCCAAAAAGTCACCCAAGTTCTAGGCTCAGTAGAAAAGCCTCTGTCAGAGCTACAAAGGCATGGATAGCATCATTAGAATGAAACAAAGGAGGAAAAAAAAGGCTATGGTTTATGGTTATAATAGTAATTTTTCTGAGCCGCCTGTAATCATATCATAATGTTATTATATATCACTTTGTTTAGTTCACTAATAGGTGTTAATCCTGCTGGTTTTAATGCTAATTTCAACATTGGATCAAAAATTTTAACTAAAAGGACTTACAACAAAGTGTATTTGTCACAGATGATTTAAACAAAACTGAAGAGGATAAGTTAATGAATTTATGAGCTCCTCAATGGCTGATGGAGTTTTTTGACAATTCATAGGTAGACCTACCACCGTTTGGTTTAATTCGATGAAGATACGACAGTTAGCATACACAGTAGAGATTCAAGCTAACAGCTCCTCTATTTGTCACACTGCTCTGCAAAGAAACACCCAAACATGCAAGCACACTCACTCCTCTGTCTCTCTCCTCTCTGGGTGTTTAACCCCTTAATGCCTGTTGCTGCATATTTGATACATACTTTTATGATACGTCTATCTTATCAATACGCTCAATAAATTACTCAAAAAAACTTCTGAATACATTTCTGATAAATGATAAAAATCCCCTCAAGTGGATTATCAGTTACCAAAAACATGTAATGAAAAAACTGAGATACTAAAAATATAATTGTTAAATTTCATGGAAATTTGGATTTTTTAAAAATTTCAAAAGAAAGTTAAATAAACATTTCAGTTCTAAAAAATTAGAATTTTATGGCTATTATTTGTGTTTTCAGGCTTTAAGGGGTTAATGGCAGACTGGTCATACTGGTGGACCAGTTATAATTGAAAGATCATATGATCTTGCGGGCCGAAAATACAACCGTACCACGGGATGAGTTTGACACCCCTGTACTATGGCAT
The DNA here is from genome assembly GCF_018320785.1 of Cheilinus undulatus. NCBI lineage: Eukaryota > Metazoa > Chordata > Actinopteri > Labriformes > Labridae > Cheilinus > Cheilinus undulatus. The sequence continues at coordinate 40,663,891 of NC_054865.1, read as the reverse complement.
AAATAAATTTTAAACTATATCTGTTGCTTTGATAAGAGTGGTTATTATTAAGGTAAAAAATGTTTATCAAAGATTAACTTTACAATGGACCATGGTTTTGCTGACCTCCATGCCCCCCCAATTTGTCTGAGCCCCAGAAACCTCTCCCTTTTATCCCGTCTTATGGGCGGCCCTGCTGGTTATCATGCATTGGTGGGTACACATTTGCAACCCAAACAAGCCTCAAAAGAAAGCATTACTAGTAGAAATAAGGTCCAAACACATGAAAAATTTTTAGAAACCAAAGATTGTGTAGTCTCCTCTTCATTTAGGAACTGTACAAATATGCAGGAGATCAAATCCAAGTCCCTTTCTCATCTTTACTCCCTTATTTAGTCTCACCTGAAAGCGTTCATTCTTGTATCTCTCTCCTGATGACAAGGTTGGCCTTTCTTACTCTGTGAAGCTTCAACAGAGAAAAAAAAAATCATCATCAGATAAGCAGCAGAGCTCTGGAGGTTTCACTGACCTTTACAGAAGCAACAGGGGAAGCAAGGACGCTGCCTTCAACTTCAAACACATCACTTTGAGCTCTTAAAGATTCCTTGGCAGATAAAGATTTGTTGTCAGCAGAACTGCTTTGGTAAAATGACATTTATTGTAGACTAACATGCCAGCAACTGGAAAAAGAAATAACTATTGATCCATCTAATTGTGAATTTCAGGATCTGATCTTTGAATGCAGATAAGATGACAGAATGTGTAAAACAATCCAAATACAGACAACCTTGACAATGTTAAAGTCTGTTCAGGCAGGAAAATCCTTCCACTACAATTGAGAATCAATAAATCTCCCAAAGCAGCACTTCTAAATGTGTAGCAAAAGACTTCCAAATTAGATTTAAAAGGGCACCAATTTCTCCAAAAAACAGCTTCAGGTCTTTGCAGCGTGCTGTGCTCAGCTGTTAGAACAACTCGACCTTTTACAGCAAAGCATGCATGTGAGATAATTGAGTTATTCTTATTTGTAGCTACACAAGATTAGGTCTGATTGTCTACTTTGGAGCTATAATAGTAAAAGTATAACGAGGTGCATAATAAATCGCCTGCTCCTAGGGATTTCTACTTTAAGCAGTATCATTATAATGGGTCAACAGTGAAGTTGAGCTCTCAGGGAATCTGCATTGCTCGGTATAAGGCGACTTCTGCTGAAGAAGCTGAGCTTAAGGACAAGATTATGCCGTGGCTGTTAATGCTGAGGCTGCTGCTGTAAGCACAAAGGACATGCATTTTACAGCACTGCAGAAAAAAATTCTTAAAAGAGATCATCTTAATATCACTTCAAAGATTTTAAAATATGGTATATATTTATATTTCTGAGCTAAAAATGCCAGGGAAAATATTACATCAAGCTTTCAGCTCTGCTGTATAAAAAAAACCCTTCTGTGGTCCACTGAGAAATGGAAACACGCTGCAAAAACATGGATGAGTCTCTGCCAAGACAATTACCTCCCCCACCAGTGAAGATATCACAAGGCAATGACCGCTTCCCAAAAAAACTAATGGTACAAAATAAGACAAAGCTTGCTGGAAAAGCTCCCAAATGTACATGTATTACTCAGGATGGTGTTATAGGACCTAAACAGAGGAAAACACAGCCATAAATCTACAGGACCATCAACAGGAAGCTTCACTAACAGGATGGCTAATCCAATTTCCTCAGTGCTTAATGTTTCCTAAGTCACCAAAGTTATCTGTAAACACCATCCACCCTGGGCGAAGACAAAAACATACAGAGCAGAAAATACTGTAGGGATTCAATGCATTTGTCTCTGTGGTTAATAGGAGGGGATTGAGCTTTCTTCTGTTGTTGTTGCACAAGCCTCATGTTACTCAGACTCAGAGGTTAAAGGAGTTCTGAATGGAGATATTATATCAATATGTGAATATCACTTTACATTGCATGTTATGTTAAAGGCATGGCTGTGGCTCAGTGGTATAGTCAATCATCTCTCAACAGGAGGGTCAGGGGTTCCCAGCCCGATCCCCAGCTACTGTAACATGTTAAACTGCCCTTGGGCAAGACACTGAGTCCATAAATTGCTCCCACTGCTACATCTGGAGTGTGTATGTATATGAATGGGATTAGTATGATGACTAGTAAAGCACTTTACAAGCTCTAGTCCATTTACCATTTGAAGCGTTACATTTTAAATGTTATATTTGAGGAGCAGATGGCCTAGTGGTTTGGTCACACCCCATTTACAATGGAGGTTCAAGTCTGGACTGTGGTGTTTGCACTATATGTCATCCTCCACACTCTCATGTCTGTTTCCAGCTCTATCCACTGTCCTATCTTTCAAATAAACATCCAAAAAAGCCCAGAAATAAATCTTTAAAAAAGGTTAAATCTATCAAAGCAAATTCTAAAATCTGTTCAAAGTTTGAAAATTATGCCACACCCAGTGGGCAGATATTTTTCAGAATCTATGGCATTTACTTTTTCTGGCCCTTTTTGAGTCCCCAGACAACCAGGCCTGCCCGCAGATTTGCCTTGGCCCCTAAAAAAGCCCAAAGAGTGGGCCATCACCATTTTATTTGATTTGATCTATTAACTATGTCAATCATGTGTTGGATCATTAGTGCTAGCACCCTGGCGATCAGTTACATCATTATGGAGCTTAAACGTGTAAAGATTTTGTTTGGTTCAGATGTTGAAATTGTTTAATTCAGCCAGCTTTCTTTTCACCATGTTTCTTGCCAATCTTTACCAATGTTTGCCTGTTTTAACCATGTTTTACCAGTTTTCAGGATATTTGCAACTTTTAATCAATTTTCTCTATTTCAGCAACTTTAAACACATTTTCACCTTTTTTTTAACCTGAAACCCATTTTTGCCACTTTGAACCCATTTTCACATTTTTGCCACTTTTTTTTCCACACTGCAGCCACTTTAAACCCACATTCTAACCTCTTTTACCGTTCTGTATTTATTTTTCTGCAGTTTTGACTCATAAAAGCACCTTTTTTGTCACTTTTAATCAATTTTACCACCTTTTAACCCATTTTTTTAAGTCATTTTAATTTATTTTCTCCCTATTTCTGACACTTAAAACCCACATTAACAACTTACATCTTTATACAATATTCAGATTTTCACATTTATCACATTTTTTGCCACTTAAAAAGCATTTTCTTTCTACCTTAAACCAAGTTTTGCTGCTTTTTAACAGCTTTTAACCCATTTTCTTCCATATATTGCCTTTTTTTTTTTTTGCATTATTTTGCAACTTTTGAAATTATTTTACAAATGATGCCTCAATTTCTTCTACTTTATTGTCAGGTATCCTGAAGTCTCACATTATTTTCCAAATATTTTACAAACATTTTTATCATTACCCAAAAAAAAAGCAATTCTGTATTAAGAAAAGGGGTTTACATTTTGAAAAAAAAACCTGTAGTGTATTAAAGCATAAATTAATGAATATTGTGTTTGTTGCTTTGAAAAGACTAGTTATTATTATTCCGGTAAAAAAAATAAAATATGGATATCACAGATCTACTTGACAATTGACTATGATTTTGCTGACCTCCATGGGCCCTCCCCTTTGGCAGGGCCCCAGAAGCTCTCCCCTTTATCCCCTCTTTTGGTCAACCTTGCAGACAACTATCCCATATTACTGAAGAAAAACTAACACTAAAACTAATAAAAGCTACGCAAACCAACAGCATAGCATTTTCCCAGGATAAAAACTAATCTACACTGACAAACCAGGGTTAAAGGTTAACTGAAACTAAACTAAAATGAGGCATTTTAGCTTTTTTTGACCATGCCCTGTCCATATGAGATCGCTCAAATTGTTTAATAATCCTCAACAAAACAAAGCCAACTTATGAAAGTTACAAACACCATAAGGCAACACAGTTGGTATTTCAAACATGTTGAATAACCTTGGATGACAGCTCGTTTCACCACAGCGGCTAGGATGGGATGAAACACTATCTTTTATGAGAAGGAAACCTGTACTAGCTTGATTCTACCCTCTATTTTATTTAATGATGGTACTCTCCAAAGACCCACCTATAAACAACTCCTCATTGCTAATGCAGAGAGAGGCCATAGCAGGTATTTCATAGTTAACAGTAGGGATTCTCTGAAATATGGGTTGAATGTCCAAATTTTGACCTGTTGACAAAACAAAAGTGGAGTGTCCACTAGTGACAGCATAAATGCATCTCATCACTTAGGCTGCCTATAAGGGGAATAAAGTGGAGAGCTTTCTGGGACCCAGCCAGCTGGGGTGCCCATGAAGGTCAGGAAAATCAGGGTTCATTGTGATATTTATCTTTTTTTTTTTTTTTTTTTTTTAATCTGTGCCTTTTTCAAAATACAAACCCCTTTCCTTCAAACAGAATTACCTTTTTTTTTGTTTTGGTAATGCTAAAAATGTTGATGGGAATATTGAACTAAACCATTAGGAAAGTAATGTCAGACTTTATAGCTAAGCTATTATGTGCACAAATGTCTGGATACCAGAGAAAAAAAGAAGAGGGAACTAAAATAACTTCATGGGAAAAAAAAAAAAAAATCCAGAATAAAGGTGATGATTGCCAAACATGGATTGAAAGTGGCAAAAAAAAAAAATTGAAGAAATAAGTGATAAAACTGTGTAAGGGGAAAAAATGGTTCAAGAATGGAAAACTAGGTAAAATTAGAAAGAAAATCGAAAATCAAAAAGGGGAGTGGCGCAGGAAAATGGTGAAAAGCAGTTAAAAAATGGCTTATAAGAGGCAACAAAAAAAGGTTAAAAGTGGCAAAAAGGGACGAGAATGGCCGACTTAATTAAGGTTAAAAGGTAGTCAAAATTTGCTAAAAGTGGCACAAATTGGTTTAATGTGGAAACTCATGTGTAAAAATGGGCAGAAATAGTGATAGAAAATGGTTTTAAAGTGGCATGAATCATAATTTGAACATCAAACCCGATGGTAGCTTGACACACTATTCAGCTCAAAAACAAGGTAACCATTAGCCAGGATGCTAGCACCAATGCTACTGATACAACACATGTGATATCATCAGTAAATCACTGGGAAGGGCCCATTCGCTGGGTTTTTCAGGGGCTTAGCCAGTTCTGTGGGCAGGCCTGCTCATAGCATTTTGAAAAGCAGACACAAAGTACTACAAAGAAAAAAAAATCAGTTAATTCAAATATAAAGAGCCACATCTGCCATAAGTTTTGCAATCAGTCAATTTCTACTTAAATGCGTGAAGGGCTGCAAACAAATCTGTCCATGGTCTGGAGAGGAGTCATCATTGATTAGAGAATGTTTTCTGCAGTCTTTTCTCTTTGACTGGGTAAATGAAGGCAGTTATTTTAGTTTACAAAGCAGCAAATAGAAAATCAAACATTGTAAAGATGATTTCTTCTTAAGTCCTTAGAGACCGGATGACAAAGTGACTTCATAACGTTGCACAACAGCAGACACAGACAGGGTTTCAACACCAGATGCCTTTGACTGGATCTTTGGTACAGATTCTTTTAGCACACTTACAGTATAACAGGTCTGTTATGGGGCTGATGTAACCGTGCTCAAAATGGGAAACAGTTTTATGACTGCGGATCCGTGTGTCTAGTACAGTATTACCACAGCTCTTCAGGTTAAATCTGAGGGGAAATCTGTCAGATGCCGGGAGACTGTGATGAAACTGTAAGAGCTGCTGACTTTTCTCTGACATGTTGAAAGAAGATTCTGACTGGATGTTTTATGTAGGGATGAAGTGTTCCCGGGAATGCAAGTCTCTCTCATGAAGATGTAAAAACACAAAGAGCCGACAGTCTAACACCACCTGACAGGCTCACTTTTATTAGTGTGTACTCTGAGATCCTCTGCAAACTTTTTCCGGTTTTAAAACATGATTTTGCACAGATTACTTTTATTTGAAAAGTAATACTGAATATGGCTCATGGCTTTCAGGGTGCACAGATATATCAAGCATTTATTTTGGATTACATGATTTTAAGAGATTATTGTCTTGTATTTTACTGTCACATTTAGAGGGTTGGTGTGTTAATGTTTAAGTGTTTTGATAAGCTTGCCCACACTGATTTGTCATGCATGTATAAATTCAGTCAGTGGGTTTTTAAGGTGCACTTAGCTAAAAGCTAAAACAGCCCAGCAATAAATCCTCCCTTCATGAAGGCTATAACACTTTGTTTTTGTTGAAATGGTTATATGGAGGTGTTGATTTGACTTAAGGTTCAATTTGGAGCCACAGTTTTTGGAGTTGCATTGAACAGAACCTTTTTGGTTATTTGCCCCAACAAAAACCTAATTGTTAAGCACATTATACTTCATCATTACTGGAAACACAAAACACCAAAAACAAGCTTTATGGTGGCATAAAAACATGCAATAACATAGTATTTGTTGTGGAATTAATGGGTTTCAAAAATGTAAGAGAATTAAGCCTCCATCTAAGGAACATTATGTTTTGATTGACAAAAATCTTGTGGTTTGGTAACCACACTTGTATGCACACCAGCACTGTCTGACGCACATCCAAACAATCACGACCATTATTTTCTATGAAAAAACCCACACCGCTGGTGGCCGGACACCCAACAGCACTGTACGCCGCTGCTCTATTCCCAGTGCAGCCAGCCGCGGCTAGTAGAGTGTTTTCCTGAAAAGGGCTGTTTTGTTGATCTCGGCTGCTGTAGTAGCAGCTCTGTTTGAGAGCACAGAAAAGGAAACTTAGTGCCATCTTCTGTTCAAAATGAAGAATAAGTGGAAGGCCTCAGCTGCTGGTGAAATACCACTACTCTTATTGTCTTTTCAATTACCTGGGGAGGTGAGCACCTGGCCATGCAGTGGCTAGTGTGGACTTTGACTGTTGACGCACTGCTGTCGATGTGTGCAAGGAATGGTAAATGAAGCCATCATATGACGTGATGTATGACGGATCAGGCAACACAAATTAGCCAGATTTTGGCTGGATCGTGCTGTTGCAGCCCATTGTCAAACATCTGGGCTGAATATGAACGACAGGAATGACAAGAACTCTTACAGCACTCTTGTGAATTAACAGTCATTCTTCCTCTTTTTATGCTCACTCCAGATTCTGACTCCTCTCTCTTACTAAAAATGTATCCATTTTGCCCCACCTCATGAAGAAGTTTGTTAAGCAGATCACTTTTTCAGGTTATGTTTTCTAATGCTGCACCTCACCTTAAATCCTGTGGTGCTTCATCTGGAGAGGCACTTTGAAAAATCACGTAACTAAAATAAGTAATCTCAAAATTCAAACAGTCTTTGTATTGTTTTTTTAAGCAATAATACATAAATTTACAAAAAAAAAAAACAGGTATACCTAATAGAAAAACTTCATGCATGGACTTCCTAAGAGTCCAATCAAACTCCCTCTGCTTTTGTTGTTCTCAACTCTGCATTTACATCCCTCAGTCTAGGGCAGTGGTCATCAACAACATTTGTACAATGGCCGACTTTTTCTTATACAGGCACTTTGGCGGCCGAAATTTAAAAATCTCTTAAAAAAAAAAAAGTTTTAATTGGTCTAACATTCTTTTGTTTAAATATTTTCATTTTCTTTCAAATGTATTTACCTTTTGGGCTCTAACTGTTAGATCAGTCCCTGTATCACAGCCAGCCACAAGGGGGCGTTGGAGATATTTTAAACCAAGCTGGAAAATTGCATTCCTAAAACACCTGAAGCCAAGTGCTGACATAAAATACAACCATTTTTTTTTTTCATGAATGGACCAAAAAATACATGTTTAACATGCATCATATTTGTTCATAATGGCTGACAGATGGAAGGAGGAAAAAAGATACCTGAAATACCACAACGTATTTTTTTCCTCTGCACATGTTCTGAATTTGTTAATGATCTGGGGGCCGGATGGGAAGATATAGGGGGCCTGATGTGGCCCCTGGGCCGCCAGTTGATGATCACTGGTCTAGGGACTTGATATGCAGCTTCTCTGTACAGTATGTCACTCATATATTTCATCATTTCCTATATTAACCCCTCCTTCTCCAACCACTAGCACTGCAACCACGTCAGAGAAGTAAGACAGCCTGTCGACTCAGAGGCACTCTTTGTAGATGCACAATGGCTGAGATTCTTTGCAAGAGCACAATTCAAAGAGGGCCAACTTTCCAAACCAAAGAAAAAACTGTGGTCTGAAACTCAAATAAATTACAACAGATCATGCATACCTGAATGGAGAGTCCAACAAATGGGTGCACTCAGTGACAAATACAAAAGGACAGGCAGAGGGAGGAGAGGAGCGGAGGTGGAGGTTTAGTCAGAGTAGTTCTGTTTTGTGTCTGAAAGACTGGTGCTGAAGTGAGACATCTACTGGACATTTACTATGAAAGATGCAGTTCATACCTTTAAAGGCAGAGCAACAAGAATCTAACTTTAGGGGTCTAACAATGTAAACAATAGGACATCTGTATTAAGTATAGGATCATGGGAGTTTTTGCCTCAATGCCAGTGGACAACTTTCTGACGCGACTCAGGCAGAAAGAATGCTCTAGAATACTAAAGAATCTAAAACATTTCCTGATGTCAGGTTTATTTCAATTAACTCAACTTATACAGTTTTAACCCCTCTTCTTCTCTCTTCTATAGTGTGATGCTTCCTGTTTACATGGAAGACGGGAAATGAATGATCATTTACCTTGATAGGGACAAAACTGTAAATTTCTCCTGAATCAAATGTTTGAAAACATTTTTGATAATGTGAATGAACAAATTTAAAATGAAAGATGTCTGCTAATCTGAAATCTCAGCACTGGTTTGCAATGTCATGTATGTCATCATCTGTTAGACAGTGTGTACCTCTGGTAACTGAGGTAAAATTCTCAGTAATTCCAGTGAAGCTAGTGGATAGTAATACATAACTTCCAGGGAAGATTGCCTCCTCTGTGTGACATTTTTGCCTGTAACATGAATGCTTTCATATCTGCTTTCACTCTGGAGAAGCGCTGTTGACTTTTTGAGGCTGAGTTCAACAGAAGATAGACAGCAGCTTTACTCAGGCACAAGTCAAGCCAAGTGCTCACTCACACTAAGCTTGAAATACAAACAGATCTGGGAGCTGGTTTTGCTTAGTTGGTAGAGCATGCACCTATATGAAGAGGCTACAGTCTTTTAGTGCACTAGTCCAGGCTCGGATACCAACCCAACCCTGTTTGGTGCATGTCTTTCTTCTTCCTTCGTCTTTCTTCAGCTGTTCTGTCCAATAATGGCAAAAAGCCCCTAAAGCGGTAATAAAAGTTAGAAATATATATAAATTTGACTGTTAATTCTTGGTCATATTTTGGACCAACTTTAAGCACTTTTGGAGGATTAAAAGCAGTTTGCATAAGTTATTTTTAGTCATTAACCTGTTAGGGGACAATTAGACCCAAGAGGAAGCACTGTACTAAACACTGGTATGAAAAAACTCTGTTCACTGATTGGTTGAATTAAATGAAAACAGTGTATCTGAGAGTACATGCTACTAGTAGAGATTAACCATACGTCTCCATGGTGCAACTAAACAACACGATTTGAGTTGCAACCTAATGAGTTTCAAAGTAGGGTTCAGTTTGGACTTTTTGCTAAAACCTATGACATAACATGCCGGTGCATCTAAAAAAAAAATAGAATTCTAAGTAAAAGTTATTTTTCCCCCATGATTTACTTTCTAGATTCATCTCATACAACGTGAAATATTTCAAGAAAATTTGTTTTAAAATGATGATTATGGCTCAAAACATCAGAATATTGTTGAAGTCCTATTTCTTGTCCAGTCTTGTCCAGAATACAATCATTGACCCTCTCCTTAAGGAGGGTAAGCCACAGAAGGTCAATGCTGAAAGGGGAAGGCTGCTCAAAGCATAATCATGAAAAGTTGACTGGAAGAGTAAAGTGTGGTAAGGAAAGGTGCACAAGCATCAGGGATGAACTCAGCCATTAGAGGATTGTCAAACAAAAGCAGATTCAAGAACTGAGAGGAGCTTCACAAAGAGTGGACTGAGGCTGGAGTCAGCGTGTTAAGAGCCACCACAGACCCACAGATCCAGGGAATGGGCTATAAGTGTCGTGTTCCTTGTGTCAAGCCAATCCGTAACCAGAGATGTCATCATCGTATCACCTGGGCTGTGGGAAAAGAACTGGATCATTACTCAGTGATCCAAAGTCCTTTATTCAGATGAAAGCAAATTTTTGTTGTCCAGAGACTGGAGGGCGATCAGAAAGGCACAGAATGCTTGGACTCCAGTGTTTTCATTTTCTACAGTCAGTGATGTTTGGAGTGCCATGTCATCTGCTGCTGTTGGTCTACTGTGCTTTTTCAAGTCCAGAGTCAACACTGTCAGCCATCTACCAGGAGATTTAAGAGCTCTTCATGCTTCCATCAGGTGAGAAGTATTATGGAGATACTGATTCCTCTTCCAGCACTTGGCACCTGTCCACAGTGAAGCCAAAATGGCTGGTTTTGCTGATATTACTGTGCTTGATTGGCCAACTGGTCTGACTTGAACCCCATAGAGGATCCTCTAGGAAATGTCAAGAGGAAAATATGAGACACCAGACTCAAAAATACAGCTGAGCTGAAGGCTGCTCTCAAAGCAACCTGGGCTTCAAAATGCACCAGCAGAGCCACTGAGTGACTGGCTCCATGCAACTTTGTATAGATGCAGTAATCTGTGCAAAAGTAATTCCAACCAATTACTGCATGCATAAATGAGCATAGTTTCCAGAAAGTCATCATTTCTGTATTATAAATGCTTTCAGTCTGGATCACTCTCATCATACATTTAACCATTTTATTGACAGATGGATATACTGTTTAGTGATATTCTAATGTTTTGCGTTAGTGGACTTTTGGGAGTTATAAGCCATAATCATCAAGTTTAAAACAAAAAAAAATCTTGAAATATTTCACTTTTTTATGAATCTGAGATATGTGGAAGTTTCACTTCTTGAAGTAAATCACAGGAAAAAAATAACTATTTTATGATATTCTTATATTCTTTAGATGCACCTGTAAACATGGCAGATATAACAGGCTGCAGGACAATTCCCATGCTGAGAATCAGCATCAATCTACATTTCTATGTAGAATGTGTAGATAGAGAATAGCAAATCTGCTATGTGAATAGCTGTTTTATTTGTCGTAAATGAGGACTTTTTTTCAGTGAAATATCTATTTTGTTGAAATGAAGTGGATCTTTGAGAACTTTTACTTTTAATAGAAAAGTGCAGCTCCCATCAGCATGTTCACACAAACATTTACACACTATGACAATGAGTCTGGGGCACACATCGCTAAAGTGGATATAGTATTTGTCCATACAAGTGTAATTAATGGAGTTGGCAGGAGCCCTGGACTGTTTGCCTTCAGTTAATTCTGCAGTTTCCTCATGAAGACTCTTCACCACCTGATGATGAGCGACTGATTCCTGCTGTTCTCATAAATAACACTCAGCTCTCCTGGATGACATCCAAACCAACTTCATATCAGCAATAGTTCCAGAAACCTCCCGCCTTGGCAAACAGCTGGCCCAGATTCATCATTTTCTATTGCTCCCTCTCCCCATCACCACTTTTTTTCTGCTTCACCCCATTAGCCTCTGCTGCCGACTGCATTTAGTTCAAGGATTATCAATCAATGAAATCTTTCTCCAACACAAAATCACACTGCAGTGTTTTCCTGTAAGATGATGGAAATCCACAAATATTGAATGATATCAAAAAATGACATCATCTATTACAGCGTCGTAGGATTAATGAATCCAGTTTGTTGTCAGAATCCAAAATAATGTCACTATAATAGCATGCTTCATATGCTGAAAAATATGCTGTTCAAGGGCTAGTTCAATATATTGCTAAAATGTCTATTTTCAAAATCTATATTCTTGTTTCTTTTGCACCTACATTGTTATTCCTCTGCTCTTCGTCATTTAATGTTTTTGAAGAGTATTTTAGGAAAATAAAGTGACTCTTTCATCTATTCAACTTCTAAAGACTAAAGGTAAAACATGCAGATAGTTTCTCTTTGTATAACATCTTTTATCCTTAGTAATGATTTTAAAATAAAGACTGATGGCATTCTCCGACTCAGTGACATCTTTGTCATGACTTAACCTCGCAACACTTCTTCAATATTTTAGTTCAAGTATTATTGATTGGTGAAATAAAGCAAACCCGTGTTTGACTCGAATATAAAAAAGAAAATCCTTGAACAGAAAAAAAGCTTCAAAACAACTTTTAACCATTTGTCAAGGCAGAATCTTGATAATACATTGTTTCTTCATCATCAATGTTGCACTCAACAGAGATTGGCTTTCAGCATTTAAGAAACTCTGTCTTTAACCTAAGGTCATCTTATTCTTTTGTTCAGTCTTTGCAACATTTACCTTTTCAGCTTATTCTGGAGAATGATGTAACATATGAAAGCAAAACTTATATATACTGTTAAATTCTAAGAGATCATAAGTTTTAAAACTTTTGCTGCTCGACCTGCCAGTATTGCTTTTATTTCATTTATGTTCTAGCCTGCTTTTATTGTTTTAATGCCTTTTCAATTCTTGTATCTCTTTGTACCATTTTCTCCCCCTTAATGGTTTTAAGGATTTTTACATAAAATTTTGCTACTTTGATAAGTTCATAATGCTTTTATCTAATCTTATCTTTAAGGATCATATTCAAAAAGTCTGTAACAAAATTTAATTCAGTCTGGCAAATTTCTGCCCATCAGAATTTCCCTATTGCTTTGATCTCTTTTTTGCCGCTTTCATGCACTTCGAAACTTTTTTCTCTCATATAGATTTTATTGTTTTTAGCTTTTCATTTATTGCTTTTTTTTTCTTTTGAATAGTTTTATTCTTTATTTGTTGTCCTGCTTTTGCTTCTTTGGCTCTTACTTCAATCCTTTTTTATATCATCATGAATTTATCTTCTTTATTGTTTTTAATCTTGTGTATTGCATTCCCTTATTATTCTTTTTAACCTCATTTAATTGTTTCTAATTTGTATCATTTACATTTTTCCACCTCTGGCCCTTCAGGACTTTGTTCATGTTGACGTGTTCTTGTGTTGCTTTGGTTTTTATGATGTTTTTGTCATTTTGTTTGGCTTCTTTTGTGTTGCCTTTTTATGCTTTATGTTTTGCTTTTATATTGCAAGTATGATTTTATCATCCAAGCTTTATTAAATAAAGAATAAAGTAGCTCAAATCTATCCTGCATGTGTAAAATACACTCTGTACCGCTGTGGTCAGTCGGCATGCTCTTTGAAGGTTAGAGGAGAAATTCTCCCAGGACACAGATTTTAGGAAAACTGATGTGACTAAGGTCCAACTGTTGCAATGATTCCTTCTTTACAACATCTCAGGCTTTAGCCATTACCTTATATTCATTTAGAAGTTCAATCATCCCCATGTGTAGATCCAGTTTTACCTTTAGTGTATGCAACATGTTCATGTCACAATGACGTCATTCATAATCTGTACATAAGAGAATATCTAGAGAGAGCATCTCCAGCTGGGGGTATTATCCATTTATCTCTTTACAATAAACTTTGTATGAAATGTAGCTACTTAGTCTTGTGTTATGAGTTCAGTTTATATTATTATATACCAGTGTATCTTAGTATCCATCCTAGGATATGATAGACAACCTAACAACTGGGTCTCTTTGGTCACTGAGACTATGCTGAGAGTCGTTATCCACAGGCTTTGTAAAACAAATGAAGCTCCTATATAAAATTATTACTCAAGCTATTATTATTTCTCCAACAACAGACCCTGACTGCTGCCCTTTAAGAAGAGAAAATGTGCATTAGACCTTTAGAAGCACCTACAGCTCTCCAGCTTGTGGAAGGCAATTATTACGATGTCGTGGTGGCTCGACACTGATGACAGACATAATGGATTTCACTGATTAATTATGGTGAAGGAAACTTAATTGCTTAAGTGCTTCCTTTTTGACGCCCCCTTTGAAAGAAGTTGGCTCTATTCATTGTAAATGGTCGAGCCTTAAGATTCACATACTGACTGAAATAAAGTATGCTGCACCTTCACGTTGACAATCTGGGGTGAGTCTTATGGGTTTTTAGTTTGCATTTTTAGACTTTTCTGACATGTAGAATTATTTTGTACTTTATAAAAGACAATTAATTAGCTTTATAAACATTGATTTATAATCTTATTCTGTACTGAATCTAGTTTACAGAGCACAGCCAAAGACAAACATTTTTACTGTATAAATAGTCAGATCTTATATAAGCTAAGAAAACCAACCAGACTAAAGCCTGGTCATTAATAAACTTAGCTTGAGCTTTGTTCAGTGTCTTGATGGGCTCACAGGTGTTCAGCAGGTGTTCAGCTCATTGACAGTTTTCCTCCAGAGAGTCGGCCTGTATGTATGAGCCACAGCTGAAGGATCAGAGTGAGTAGCCTGAAATTAACTGGATATTGATTCAGTGCACAGCAGTCCCCAAGACAGCGATTTGAAGGCACAGCATACAGATAGCTTGGCTGCAAACTGCTCTGAGCTCAGACCATTCAATGGCTTAAAGTGTCTTTAGTTGTGGGCACAGAGCCGGGGGGGATTTCTGCCCAGTGAAAAATCCACCTGCAACACAATGACAGGGAAGACAGTAATACAGTCAATGTTTTCTCCTATCAACTATGATTGCATAATCTGTGTACAAGACAACACAGTAGGTAGGAATCTGACACTAGCTCACAGTATGATATGATATGATACAATAGATAGCAGTTACAAATGTTTTTGGTATACACATGTTTATTTCATTTATGTGCATTGGAACAAAAAAAAAAAAAAAAAAAAAAAAAAAAAAACAGAAGAGAAAAGCCCAAAATTTTACACAAAACTCAAGATACCAAGACAAGACGACAGACAAAATTATTGGCACCCTTTTAAAACTGTGGGTAAATAATTTTATTTCCAGCATGTGATGCTCATTTAAACTCACTTGTGGCAGTAACAGGTGCTGGCAATCTAGAAATCACACCTGAGGCCAGTTAGGATGTATAAAACTTGACTAAACCTTTGTGTTGTGTGCCTGTGTGTGTCGCACCAAGCATGGAGAAGAGAAGAAGAGCCGAGAATTTTCTGAGGACTTAAGAAGCAAAATTGTACAAAAATATGAACAATCTCAAGGTTACAAGACCATCTCTAGAGACTTTGAAAGTCCTTTGTCCACTGTGCGTAATATAATCAAGAAGTTTACAACCTATGAAACTGTGGCTAATCTCCCTGGACGTGGGCGGAAGATAAAAACTGACGAAAGAATGCAACGCAGGACAGTTTGAATGGTGGATAAACATCCTCAGTCAACTTCCACACAAATTCAGGCTGTCCTGCAGACTCAGGGTGCGAAAGTGTCAGCTCGGACCATACGTGGTCATCTGAATGAGATGAAGAGCTACGGCAGGAGACCGAGGAGAACCCCACTGCTGACAAAGAGACATAAAAAAGCCAGACTGGAGTTTGCAAAAATGTACCCGAGTAAGCCTCAATCCTTCTGGGAGAACATTTTGTGGACAGATGAGACCAAGGTAGAGCTCTGTGGAAAAGCAGGTCATTTCACTGTTTACAGAAAACGGACTGAGGCCTACAAAGAAAAGAGCACAGTACCTACAGTCAAACATGGTGGAGGTTTATAAATGTTTTGGGGGTTGTTTTTTTCCCAACTCTTCTTATTGAATTTTGAACATTGTAACAGACATCATCCAGTAGCGTGTGTTTATAAGGCACAGGTTAACAGCAATGTCTTAAAGCCCCAACTCCACCCTCCCCCCACCCCACCCAGTTCAGGTCTGAATTGTACAGGGACTCATGAATAACGCACACTCAACACACAGACACAAGACAAGATGCAAGTAAATAAATACAAAAATAAATTGATAAATAAAAAGTAATCAAATTATACAAAATAGGACAATTGCAGGAAAGTAAAAGATGCAGTAGTAGATGCTGTAGGAGAAGAGTAAAAAGAGTGGGAGTAAGATTAATTACTCATTGTCAGAATAAGGAGTTAAATTAAGGGATTTTGCAAATGTCAGAAAAGGATTCCACGTATTTTGGAATGTTGCAGAGGAGTTTCTCAGCGAGAATCTGAGTTTCTCTAGTTTAAGGTTGCAAAGGACTTCTCTGATCCAGCGATCATGTGATGGGGGGCGGGCTGGTTTCCAGTCAAGCAGGATCAACAAGGTAGTGAAGGTAGTTTTGGGGTTGTTTTGTTGCCTCTGGCACAGGGTGCCTTGACTGTGTGCAAGGAATCATAAAATCTGGAGACTATCAAAAGATTTTGGGCCACAATGTAGGGCCTAGTGTCAGAAAGCTGGGTCTGCATCAGAGGTCATGGGTGTTCCAGCAGGACAATGACCTGAAACATACATCAAAAAACACCAAGAAATGGTTGGAGACAAAGCACTGGAGAGTTCGGAAGTGGCCAGGAATGAGTCCGGATCTAAATCCCATTGAACACCTATGAAGAGATCTCAAAACTGCTGTAGCAAGAAGCACCCTTCAAATCTGAGAGACCTGAAGCAGTTTGCAAAAGAAGAGTGGTCCAAAACTCCAGTTGAGAGGTGTAAGAAGCTTGTTGATGGTTATAGGAAGAGGCTGGTTTCAGTTATTTTTTCCCAGGGTGTGCAACCAAATACTAAGCTGAGGGTGCCACCAATTTTGTCCGGCCCATTTTTAGAGTTTTGTGTAAAATGATGTCAATTTTGGCTTTTTTTCTTCTGCTTTTTTGTGTTTTTCCAATGCATATAAAGGAAATAAACATGTGTATACCCAAAAACTAAAAACATTTGTACTTGCAACAATTACTGGGAGAAATTGTGAATTTTCTGGAAAAATTCCAGGGGTGGCAATACTTTCATCCATGGCTATACCACTCCAACAACAGCTTTTTGTTGATTGGGTTCTTTTGCATTGCCTTCTTATGCTTTATTCTGGTGTATTATAAAATACAAAGCATGACAACTACGCACAACGTACATAATGACTGGACATTTTAATGGGAAGCATTAGCACTGACATTTTGGTCCATCCCAACTAAAATAAGAGTCATGTTTCCTTGGTTTTACTAAGACAGCCAAAGTTCAACGTTAAAGGACCATTCAAAATCTTATTAACCTAAAAATTATGTGACATGTAGACCCCTCTCTAAAAACACGAGATGCATCCTCAACAGCCTGAGTTTGAGTTCTGTGTCCTGTGATTGTTGTGTTTTTGCATCAAATGGAGACGTATACTGATTTTCTTGTATGCAGAGCTTTCAGTGACAGTAAAGGCGTTCTGATTTATCTAAAAATATTTGCAGAGCTGCATCCATTTAAACCTGAGGTTCAAGCACATGTTTGTATCTTGTTCTATTCCCTGCCTCACCTGCCAGAGTGTTACATTTCCTTACTTCTCCCTAACACCAATTACAGAAAAAAATAGAATTGGCAGCAGGAAACATGTGCGTGCGTGTGCATGCATGCTTCTGACTGCAAATGAGATACAAATAGAACACGACAAAACACGGCTCAAGTATTCTCGGTATGGTTGAAAAGAAACTGAGCAGCACTGGGAAATCTGGAGGGCAAAAAAAACTTGCTTTTGGAACTTTGAATTATATTTTGATATGTAAGCATACATGATTCAGTGTGTGTGTGTAAATATATTTTTGAGGCTTGCTATTATGTGAATATTCATGTGTTAACAACCTCTCTCTCTGAGTCATTTAAGCTATTTTGATCATACAGGAAAACTGACTAAAGGCAATGACGGAGAGCTGTGGCTCTCAACTGAAGATTATTAAAATTATTATTTTGAATTCTAAAAGTTTAGATTACATGATCTTTCTATAGATTTTTCAATGTTCCTTTACTGCCTTTATAAGACAGAAGTAACACAATGATCCTTTAATCCAAGACGAAATAACCTATTAAAGGTCACATATTATGCAACAAGCCTAGATGAGGCCCTAAGCAGACTCTGATATGAGGCAATATTTTATATACCTCACCGCAATCAAATTTATCCCTGCAAACAATAAGGAAGCGAGGATAACATTCACTGTCTGACACTCTGCAAACATGACATTTACTGTCGTTTGCCTATGTGATAAACACCAAACTTTAACCACGACACTGCTGATTGTGAGTTAAATGTTTCGATTTTATTTGTGACCAACTTAATGGTTCATCTAGTAATTTTTGGGTAACATAGTTTTCATTAACATTGTTTCTTCCATGGAAACAAACTTTTGCTGCTTGGTCCCTCTGCCATAGTAAAGCTGATGTAACCAAAGAAATTATGCTGCTAACAGGCTGCTAAAGCACTGAGGCTGATGTCATAATATCTTGGTTCCACGTAAGTTGCCCTTGTTTGTGAGTGAGCACAGAAACACTGTGTTGTGAAGCCTTTCCCATTAATTAATCATGACGTTTTAACATGTGGTTGATTGAGATGCCATATGATTGCCTAGAATAAAATATTTCATGGCAAAAAGTTGATGACGCAACCATACAAAGGAGGTGTAATGAGGATCCATAATGCAGAGCTTCAATCTGAAACTTTTTTCCGGGTCACAGAATGATTGGACAAATCAGCACCATTTAAGGAAAAGAGAGGGCAGCTTATGAGAGTGGTTTAGATGAACTGCAAACCTGTAAACAATGGCAACTGGTGAAGAGACTGGAATGCAGCTACTCTTGTTTCTGCCCCCCACCCCCCACCCCACACGGCTTCAGCAAGAGTTTGATTTACCAACTGTCTCCATTTATACTGAGGGATGATATCTGCTGCCTGTTGAGCTTGCATTATGTAGTTTATTCCCAGGAGTGGTGCACGACTGCTGCATCATTTGTCTTGTCACTCTGATTGGCCTGAAATGAAACTGAGACACAGACTGGTCCTCCAGTCACAGAGATTTATTTGAAAGTTCTGCCAATCACAAACACCGTCTATAGGCTGTTGCCCAGATGTTATGAATTATATCCCATGAAAGGCTTTCTGGCACGTCAGGTTATCGATGATGTTGTGGCTATTATAACATGTAAATATTGATTATTTTATCTAGATATCAACTTAGTTAAATCCTTATTTTGGGATAAACACACCGTTTTTCCAATGATTATGTATTTATTTCTTGAGATCTCTTGAAGACAGCCAAAATTATGTTATCATGGAAAACAGAATGAAATAAAATGTTTTCAATAAGGTCCTCTGAGGGCTTCTGTGCTTTTTAAAGGTGCTTCTTTGCACTTAAACATCCTGTTCCATCTAGAGTCCAAACTGTGACCTTTTTAAAGTTAATATATTTGAGTGGTTGAAATTTTTAGGAATTTTGGGTCAGGATTTTTAGTTTTGGTGGTGGTTAGGTGGTTGGGTCCTGAGGGTTGTCCAGTTGAGAACCAATATGAAAGGTCACCTTAAGAACTGTTCAGTAGATGTTTTAACAAATCTCATCACCAAATTTAAGACAAGTTGACTCCCAAACATTCAGCAGAGGAGCTCCTCTTATTGGTGACTCAGCACCCTTAATGGCCTACTCGGCTATAAATAATATTCTTGATAAATGTCAAGCCTGTTGAAAATGCACTAAAAGATGTTAAAATAAAACGATTTCTAAGTTTTGAATAACAGGCTGCTTAGCCATGAACCTTTTAAACCGTGCTTGTTTAGGCTGGTGACAGCTTAGACTTTCAACCTGCTGGCACAAACTCAGAGTACTACTAATCTAAAAGCAGAGTCTAGGTATTAAAGATGAATGAACTACACAGATTTAAGAGGCTGTATTAAATGCATGTTATTTTGATCCCTGCTTTAAACTCAGCTGCAGAGAAAACATCGACATTTATTGTGTATTAGCAGAACAATGTAACATTTATATCCAAACTGTCTCCAAAAAGTGGTAATTGGGTTGTGGCTGAACGGGCTATCATGGATGAGTTGTGCAGTGACAGCAGCCATTAAGCTGTGTACAGAGAGCAGCAGGCTGGCTGTAGGCCTCCGGGGAGATCTGTCAGAGCCTTTTAGTGCAAAAGGAGAAGAGTGATGGAGCACCCCACCCTCATGTATCTCCCACTCAATGAGCAGCCAGACCACTTAAAGAATGCCAATGATTGGCAGCTCCAAATCTACAAACTGCTTATTGTGCTGCTAAAATGTATGAATAATACATAGCCAGCAAAGGGTACATTTCAGTGACTTAGAATGAGCCTGTGTATCAATACACACCTTTGAGGTTAATAAATATTCTGTTGCTACTGCTTTTATAGTGATTTTTATAGATCTGTGGTTAGTCTTTGTGAGGCTGGCAGCTTTTGTCTGAGGCTGGAGTGATAAAGTGGCAGTTAGAGAGGTAACAACTTGCACTAAGGTAAGGGTGCAAAATGCTGAGAGAGACACATCAGATGACATAAATGTGACAAAAGGTAGGGAAAGTCCCTTTTTGCAACTCTGAATTTTCACTTAACTGGCTGATTTTTTTCTCCTATAACGGGTTTAGTTGACTGTTTTAAGTTACAAACTTTAATCCAGAAAATAACTGAGGCTACAATACTTAGTTTGAACACCTGAGTTGGATTATACACTACCTGCCCTCTTGACAGACATATAATATGCATGTACTGCTGTCAGTAACCAATGTGTATTTGTTAACAAGCTAGTGGGCCAGATTGCTGATAGAGAGCTTTTTTAGGTAGAACATTTACCTGATGGACAAACTGTGATGTTTTTTCATGGTTAAAATATGTTCCTTGTTCCACTACAAGCACAAGGAGAATGGATTTATTGATGGTTTAATGCCCACCTTTCTTCTGGCTGACCTTGTAAGCAAGTGGTAAATTGCTTGTATGTTGAACAGTGAACAAATGTGATAGCTCAGTCATGTTGTACTTACTCTTTTGGTATTAATGCAATGCATTTTATCACTCTAGCTTATTGTGACATCTAAAAGGCAGGAATCAGTGCTACTTCCACTGTGCCACACACTTACAGTACCTATTAAAAGTATTCACTTCTTGGATGTTTAGCCCTTTAATTGATTTTATAAATCAGTCATGGTCAATATAATTTAGCTTTGTAGAAAAAAAAAACGCAAAAAAAAAAAACCCTCTGTGATATCAAAGTGAAAACAGATTTCCGCAAAGTAATGTCAACCAAACAAACATATGCCATGAAAAATAAGTTCCCACATAAACATTAAAGTGACTGATCTAATTCAACAGAATTGATTCAACAGTGAAATGGGGATCACCTGAGTACTGTAAATGTGTCTCAAGGGATTTTAGTTTAAAGACACCTGTGTCTGTAGGTCCAGTCATTGGTTATTCAGTATTCCTGGCTACCATTACACCATTAAGACAAAAGAACAACCCAAGCAACTCAGAGAAAAGGTTTTTAAAAAGTATAAGTCAGGAGATGGATACAAAAAGAACCAAGGCACTGAACATTCAGTTAAATCCATCATCAAGAAATGGAGGGAATATGGCACATGTGTAAATCTGCCTAGATCAGGCCGTCCTCAAAAACTGAGTGACCATGCAAGAAGAAGACTAGTGAGAGATGCCAACAAGACACCAATGACTATTCTGAAGGAGTTACAAGCTTCAGCAGTTGAGATGGGAGAGAGTCTGCATACAATTGTTGCGTGGGTTCTTCACCAGTTAAAGCTTTATGGGAGAGCAGCAAAGAGAATCTTTCCTAAAGTTTGCCAAAAAGCATGTGGGAGACTCCATGGTGTGGAAGAAAATTGTGCTTTTTGGTCAGAAGACAAGAAGCTATGTTTGACAGACACCAAACACTACACATCACCACAAATACACCATCAGTGTGAATCACAGTGCTGGCAGCATCATGTTGTGAGGATGCTTCTCAGCAGCCCGCCTTTGAAGTCTTGTTAAGGTAGAGAGTAAATGAATGTGGCAAAATATAGGAAAATCCTGGAGGACAGTCTTATTCAGACCGCAAGAGAACTACAGCCTCGGAGTAGATTTATTTTTCAGCAAGACAATGACCTGAAGCATACAGTGAAAGCTACACAGAAATGGTTTAAAGAAAACACGGTGAATGTTCTGGAGTGGCAGAGTCTAAGCCCAGAACTCACTCCAATAGAGAATTTTTGGCTGGATTTGAAAAGGGCTGTTGATGCCTGATCCCTGTGCACAGAGCTTGAGCAGTTTTGCAAAGAAGAATGGAGTAAAATTGCAGTGTCCAGATGTGCAAGCCTGATTGAGACCTATCCACACAGACATCACTTAGTAGAAATCTATTTTCACTTTCAAATTAAAGAAGCTTTTTGTTTTCTTTTGGTCAAAAAAGCCAATTATATTGACCATGATTGATTTATAATATCACTAGAAGGGTAAAACATCCAAGCACATATGCAGTGAGTGATACACATCAAAGTTAAAGAGTAGAGGAAGATATTTAGTGTCAGAAAACACTGTGACTTAATCAGCAGAGATAAGACATACCACTTTGTCCAAGAGGCAAAAATATTGACCAAAAAAGCTTTAAACCAAACTTGATTGAAACAAAAACACAGAATTGAGTGGTTTTCAAACCTCCTATTACTGTGAAAAAAATGTGACTCATTTTTACCAACTCAGAGCCAGAGATGGCCGTCATAATGTTGATGTTTCTACCTTCCACCATGTGGCAGCAACAATCGTCTAAAAGCTTCAGATCCCCAATGTAGAAATCTTCACAATTTCCTCTCACAATATATGTCTGGAACACATTCACCTTGCTGCAAACCCACCTAATTGTACCCTCTCCTCCCATGATGGCAGCAGGTTCAGCTTATTGGAGATTTTTATAACCTTGTTCATTGTGTTATGTCCTTGCACATTTCAGGTATATCACATTGAATTTCAGTTAAACAGATAAAGGTGGGAGGCAAGAAACACATTAAAAGCAATGATATAGCCTTCATATATGTTGTGCCCAACTGGCTGTTTGAATGCAAAACAGGAGCGCAGCGCTCACAGGTGATTAGTATGCTGCTATTATCCATACTCTTAAGGTCATTAGAACAGATAAACACATGCAGCACATTTCCGGAATGCTTAATGCCGAATTGTCTGCTTTCTCTCAGGGCAGAGACAGCTGTGAAATGTTCCTCAACAGGCCCAAGTCTCATAATATTCCCATTTAAATGCCAGGACAAAGAAAACCAAACTGCAGTGTTATTCAGAAAGATGAGCAGGCTTTGGGCTGACAAGATTAGCTTCTTTATCCTCTGCCTCCTACTTCACTCTCTGTGTCATGGTGCCTCAATAAGCCTTTCCTCAAGCTCTTTTCCACAGACATACTAAACTGTGGATTCTGTTCAACACCCTGAGGTGACATCAGAGCCAATCTCCCTCCAAATGTGTGACATCAAACAAGTTAAACCATTTTGCAGCATCACCGCGGAGTAGAAATTATCTGAATGCGATCTTCTTCACAACAGGTTACGGCCTAACAAGAAGCTGATGGATCTATCGAAGAATGCTTGCAGTGCTTGGAGATGCACTCATGTCAGAGTCAGATTTAACATTACAATGCAAGAGATATTGAAGGTTATTACTTATAGGGCTGGGCTCATCATAAATTTAAATGAAATGAAGCTTCTGGGGCTTTACATGAATTTATATGACATGCAATCTGTCCTAAACATGGGGAGCACAGTGAGGAATCGGCACACACTGTAATGACATGCATATATGTGCTAAAGCTCTTTGAGTTTCACAAGTGAAACCATCTCTCTTCAAACCACCTCTGTAACGTGTGTTAGTTTCATTTCCACATATATTTATCAGGTACAATTTTCTACAAAGAAAAAAGCCACCAGGCAGTTTTTGCTTCTGTGAGGTATACAATTGCTGGACAGTGAAAGGTAGTGGGTCAGGAAGATTGGTTGTGGTGTTTTTTGAGCTACCTCCAAAATCTGATCATAGACATTTGAGTAAAGTTTAATGGACACACCCCACAGCAGTCTTAAAATAACTTATTCACAAGCCAGGGATTAACATTAGGCCCAGTACCTTCAAGTCTGACATGCAAACTCCAAAATTAAGTCAGTTCATCCTTAAGACATTCATGCAAAGCTTGTAGAAAACCCTTGAAATATTCTTAAGATTTCAACCTTACAAGTAAGGGATGACCTTGTGGCTAAAAACTAAAAAATCCAATTAGTTCATCCTTGAGACAGAGTGGACACCTGTGCAAAGTAGGGGCTGCATAGACTAGTCGACTAGTCAACCAGTTGACTTTACTGCTGTGTGATGACTCTTTTGCTTGAAGTCGACTAGTCACTCATCACAAGATTAGGCGATTACAATGCCTAATGTGTAGCCCTTTTAATCGATTTATCGACTGTAAGGTTTTTGTCACTGTAGACCACAGTTTACTGATACATGTACTTCATCACATTGGCATGTCATACCAAGCAGCAACATGGTTTGCCAACTGTTTGATGGTCAATGTGTTCAGATGGCTTGATCCATCTTTTCTTTTCTGGAGGTTCTAAAGGCTTGCCTCAAGATTCAGTAGGACCTATTTCATTCTGGTATGTTATATACCATATTAACCTTTTGTTGTTTGCATTTGTACCAAAAATGTTTGTAAGCTGCCTGTTCTTGGGAGAATATGGATTATGATTTTCAAAATATATAAACTGTTGTTTGCAAAAAGGGAAGCAATGACTTGCCTGTTAGCTTATCAATAAAAGTCCATAGTATAGGTGGCAGTCAGAACTGAGAATCTGAGGCAGTCTGATGTAATAAAAATCCTATATTTAAACAGGGATATCTACGCGTTTATCCCTACGGCTCTTTCGCGTTTCGAGTCGAAACGCAAAAGAGCCAAAGAGTTTGCCCCCCCTCAAGTTTTTGGAGATGACCTCAACGACAATGACTTTGAGAGAATCTGGGTTAGAGTGGCCTGCTGTTTTGTAGTGTTGTGCCATGGGCTAGTTGGGGTTTTGTACCCTTATGGCATATTTGTGTTTGGCCAGTCTGTCCCGCTACCTGTGCTTTGTGTGGCCTACATCAAAGCAGCCACACTCACATTCCAGTCTGTATACAACATAAGTGGTATTGCAATTTGCAAAGGTGTTGCAATAGAGGGTCTTGTTGTTAAAAACATTTTAAACACACTGTCTCTTTTAATGTTACCACAACGGTTGCAGGCTCCACATCTGGGTGCCTTTAGGTTTAGGTTTAAATGTTGTCTCTGTTAACCCATTATTGCCACTGCCAACCTATTTTAACTACTTTTAACACCCAGTTTTTTCCCATTTTACCCACATTTCACTATCTGATATGCCCATTTTTACCAATTTCTGCCCATATCTGCCTATTTTCTCTTTCTCAGTAAATGGTTTGTGCCAGTTTATATAAATTTTCCATCCAGTTTCACCAAGTCTCCACATATTTTTGCCAATTTAAAGCCATTTCTGCTATTTTTAACTCAATTTCACTACTATTTATGCCTATTTTTTCCACTTTAACCCATTTTTGCCAATTATATGTAATTGTTGCCGTTTCTAAACCATTTCTGCTACATTTAAAATCCAGTCACTACTTTTCCCACCTTTTTTTTGCTATTATTAACTGATTTTAATTTTTTTTTTCAACAAAAGGGATTTACACTTTTAAGAAGGCTATTTACTACACAAACTATTAAAATAAAAGATGTTTGTTTCTTTGATAAGTGTGGTTATTTTATCAGGTTGAATATAAAACAAGGTTATCACAGCTTAACTTGATAATGGATCATGATTTTGCTGACCTCCATGGGTCCCCAGTTTGGCTGGCCCCAGAAAGCTCTCCACTTTATCCCCCCTTATGGGTGGCCTTATCTGCAGATGACCATTCTTGAATGTGCATGGCCGCGTTCAGCCACCTTTAGGTACAGTGGGGGTCCCCGGTCTCTGGCACCTTTATTTTGATGGCGCAGGCTGAAAAGGTTGAAAACCCTTGTTCTAGAGTAAGCAGCTCAACCAGATTTACAGTATTTAGTAGTGACTATCACTTTTAATCAGGTTAGGGAAGAATATTAATACAGTTTGATAACTAAGCTTAGAGAAGGGTGGGAATTTGGACACTGATGCATATTTTTTAAAGTCAATAAAGCCTCACTTCCATAGCAACATTAGTAAACATGCTGCTACATGACTTTAATATTTAAATTTATACTGCTCTCTAGATAAATAAAGGGTCCAGTGCTGATTGGAAACAAGAAAGAAAGCCCTCTGTACTGTGTTCTATGTTTTGTTGACCTATTCATCCACCCTAGCATCACATAACTTCTCTTTTAGCCCACAGCATGATTGTTGCCGTGCCTGCTGGAGGTCTCTCTCCCTGACATGTAAGCGAGAGTCATTTTAGGTCAGCTGCAGTGAGACTGACACTGCTGCTCTTCCTGGAAGGTCAGGCTCTTAAGTGAGGTAACATGTACTGTAGACCCTGCGGTAAGTTTAAATGTCACTTGAAAACAGCAAGGGCCTGGGTTTGGTTTTCTCTCACATGTTCCTCTCTATGCTCGTGGGTTTCCTCATAAATCTTTGATAGTTTCTAGATTTGCAATTGGTGAGTTGAGCCGTGTGCCTTCCTGCTTTTCACTAGAAACCACATCGGGGTAATCGTGAGGTAGGTTTGACCTCAGGCATGTTCACTGGCACACGACCTGTAGCTGAAGGCATTTTGACTGCAGTTTGGAATTAATTGGTTCTGAATTAACAATGTTCGAAAAATGCTTATGATGCTAATTCTAAAAATACATTTTATCTGTGATTCCTCTCAATTCAAATCATGCAATGCATAGATGAGGTTGTGTTGAGTGTGTATTGCAATAATCACAGCTGTAGTGTTTTTATAATAATTTACATGCATGGGAAACAACGTCCTCTACCTTTAAGGTTGAGATGAAAGATATGTTTTGATTTAATGGCTTGCTAGTGTACAGGCCTGAAAGTACAAAAATCACCTGACATATTAGTTATTGCCCTGTCCTAGGATATCTGCCCTTTGAAACCCTGTCTTTGCAGGGGAGCAGGCCGCCCATCAGCTCCACTGACCTTCCTAAATATGTGTTGACCTCTACCTCAGGTACCTGCCATCACAAAAATGTGGCTTTCAAGAAACGACACAAAAAGAGGAGAGGGGGTGGAGAGGTTGTCACAATTTTCTATTTACCGAGCTCCAGCGGAGGTGGAAGTCACAGCACATGTTCATCTCCTTGATCTGTCTGTTTTCACTACAACATCTGGGGAGCGGTCAATAATGTGCGCTGACCTCCCGTCAGTCTAAAGCACACAGTCAGATTATCAGGGGAGACCCTGGACAATCCAGCACTGCTAGAGTCTGCTGTCTTTTTACATGTCCCTCTAATATCAGGTCAGTGTATTTGAGATTCAAATCACAGAGAAAATCACTGAACTACTCTGTTAGTGCTGTGGATAAACCTCTTTTCTATTTGTGGGTTAATATATGTCAATCAAAATTCATGTGTCACTTGAATCTTTGCATCATAACCAACAAATGCAGATGTGCCAAAAACTGCAGTTCCTCTGTTTGCCACTTGTGGCTGGTTCTAAAAGTGAGTCCATCCCCAAAGCATCCCATTTAAACTGCCTTACTTTACTGTAAGGCTGCATGAGGGCACAGTTGCTGGTGCTGTTGCCTCAAAGCAGGAAAGTTCCTGGTTCAGCTCTCTGTCAGGCAGGATGTATCTGGGTGCAGTTGAATCAGAAACCAGTTTTATTGCTCAGTGCATTTTCAAGAAATTTGACTTGGTGTTTGGTGCCAAAAAACAATAATAAAATATTAGAAGGCAAAAAAATTTAAGAGACTAAAAATGTACGTAGATTATTATTGAAAACTAAAGTAGCAAACTAAGATTATTAAATA
Source organism: Cheilinus undulatus (assembly GCF_018320785.1). Lineage (NCBI taxonomy): Eukaryota > Metazoa > Chordata > Actinopteri > Labriformes > Labridae > Cheilinus > Cheilinus undulatus. Next base: position 40,635,968 of record NC_054865.1, on the reverse strand, counting down.
CAATATAAATATCCCCAAAGTATTTAAAAAGGTGCAAAAACTGTACAGAAGTGCAGGTATATTAGGGATTAGGTTGTACTGCAATTTTCTAAATAGTGGTTTTTAACTTGTGGGTTGCGGAGCTCTTTGCAGTGGTTTGCAAATGTGTGCCGTAAAAAAAATGTAGCGGAAATTTAAATTCATACATGTATTTTTAGGTTTTCATAAAAATATGAGTTAGTTTCAGTATTTGTCTCAAGCTTCCTACTTATTTATCTCCTTTTCTTTGGATGACACTGCTGTTTTCTCCAAGATAACAAGGAACTTCCTCTAGAAATCACCAAATTTCCACCCTGTCTCAGAAAAATTTAGTAAAAATAAGATGTATGCATGCTCGTCCTTCTGTAGTCATGTGCTTTTAAAAATGTCTCTTTGTTTGTTTTTTTAATTCAGAGTCTAAAATTTTTTACTAATTTAGTTAGCTATATTGAAGAATTTATATAAATGCAAACAGTCATATGAATGCACTGTCAAAACTCAGTAAACTGTACTTTAAAATAAACTGAAAAAATACCTTGACATACTTTGAATGCTCTTTACCAAATCTCACCTTATGTATTAACCAATTATATGCACCGTGAAGAAATTTCATAGACTGATTTTTTGGACTGATTGAGACAAATAGAATATAAAATAGATGAGTGAACTTCACAGAAGAGTAAAAAAAAGTTTATATCCTGGTTAAATAAACTGCTCTCCATAGCTTAATGTTCAGAACACAGGGAAGGGCATGGTTGCTTTCAGAGAAAGGTGGATGCTGTTTGCCATTCTAGGTGTCACCACACTTGGTTTACTATTACTATTATTGTACTTAAAGCTTTTAAAGCTGGGTTGTTGGTGGATATCTCAAGTATCAGACAAATAATATGATATGACAAAAGATGTGGGCAACCTAGCAGTGAGTCAGCTATTTTCCAGGAGCTGTCTTAGCTTATTAAAGTTAGAAAGGAAAACCCTTTGTTCTCCTCCCACCAAAAATACAATGTTATTCTCAGGAGGGGAGATGATTGCTCATTCACCACAATGAACAAGGGGGCTGCACAGTTAATTGAATGTTAATTGTGATCACGATGTTTTCCCACTAACAAAAAGACATGAATGACAGTGATTATTTACATTAAAAATGTGTGGTCAGGTATTAATGATTGCCATCATACAATTCAAATCTACAACTTGCTTCCCTCCAGCTCTCTTCTACACAAACACCTAATCAGCCAGCACCTTACCCTGTCTCTCTGATCCTCCTCTTGTCTTTACTTGTAAACAGCCCTGTTGACAAAATTGAACAGTAATATATATAAGGATGTTCCAGGGCATCTATTTCACTATTTGGCTAATTGCCAAATAGACTGTATTTAAAAGACTAGTCTAAACAGGGGAGCATGGCTAAAATAAGCAGCTAGCTCCGCCAGCCTTCATTCCTCTTTGCAGATTAATAGTCCTGCTTTGATATATGGCCTCTTTTCACTTCAGTTGAGTAGTTACAGTATATCTGAATAAGGCCTTGTCCACATGTAGGCGGGTATTCCTAAAACCGGAAGTTTTCCTTAACTGTATACAAATATAATCCCGTCCAGACACACACCATTTTAAAAACATCAACCACATGATGACACAAAAAGAAAGTTGCAAAGGCTCACCGTTGTACATTAGCACACCATGCCAGCAATAGTCGGTCCTTTGTGGAGAAGCATCTGATTGCAAACCTCAATGGTGGGGTGTTTTAGGCTCATCTGTTGCAGACCTCTAAAACGAGGCGACCTCAACTGTGAGGCAGAAATAATGTACTAACCTTTGTTGGGTTTTTTCTTAGTTTGTGGTGTTATTTTCAATTTCAACCCCCCCTTACCCTTACCCTGACCCTGACATTTAGGGTGTTGGTGCCTAATCCTAACCCTCTTTCAGATTTCCTTAGTTTGTTATGTGTTACATTGAAATTCAACCCCTTTAACTTTTATTCATAAAATTCTGCTGTTGTGAAAAATAACCTCTGGCAGCAAGCAGAAAAAAAATGGAAAGGTACGTCATCCCGGTTCTGGCATGGGTAATGTAAATCACTTGTAGAGATCTGTAACAGATTAGCACAAAACGCCCCACCATAGAGGTCTGCAGCCAGATCCTCTTGCCTTTGTGGGTGAAGCAGTTCACTCACAGACAAAAAAAAAAAATGTTCTTCACATTTAAAATGCTCCCATCCTCCCTCTGTACTGACCATTTTATTTTCAAAGGTGTCCAATCAACCTGTACCGGCTATTGCCCATACTATTGCCAATACTGCCGGCATGGCTGTAAACAGTTTCTAAAAATCTTCACCCTGGAAGAGTTTTCTAAAAAGTTCAATTGTGACCTAAAACGCCATTTGCATGTGTATGGAAGGTAAAAACGTGACCTAAAACTTCAATTTTATAAAACACCATAAAACATGTGGACAAGGCCTAACCCTTGACAGCCTATCTTCTGCTTTATTTACATTTTCAGTTTAGAAAAATGGCATGCTAACTCCTAACTTTCTCAAGTTTATGTCCAGAGACGTGACAGGAAGGTAGCAGTCATTAACTGAAGCTACAGCAGCTACTAGTGGTGGGAGGCTTCATTACAGTTTTGAAAAACTGTTTCAGGCCTATGTGTATAAAAAATGATAGGTAATCAGTTTAACCAACTTCATAATTAATTATAACGTTTATTATTAAATAATGCAACTCAGAATAAAAAAAAGTCTCACGTGTGAGTGACAAACACTCCACTTTTCTTGTTTGTTTCAACCCAACAGTCAAATTACTGACTTAACATTCAATCAAATGGAAGTTTATTTTCTTCCCTTTTAAAATAATAGAATTTTAAAAATAAAATGAAATAAAACCAACCAATCAAAGAGGCCAAACGCTGTGTTGTTGGATTGTTTTGGTTGAGCAAAAAACATATTACACAGTTCTTTCATTTATTGGTTAAAACAGAGAGAAAATACTGACAGAGAAAGGGAGTTATTATATATCATATAGATTTCTTTTGATTTAAGACCTCCTTTATATTCCCAAAAACAACCAACTGCTTGCTCTAGATAAAGTTCAATCTGAGTTAAAGTCAGCTTCTTTCACTAAACAAATGTGTGTTTGGCAGCTGATGATTATCTCCTGGCTGACATTTAGCAACTGGCTACAGCGTTTAATTAGTAACGCCATGTTTGACACAGGAGGTCAAGCATTAGCATGACGGTGTTTGACGAACGTTGCTTCCTTTAGCCCTTTTAGCCCTGAACACTAAAACCTGTCAACACACAGCGCTCCAGCGGCTCTTAGTCCCACAACTGCCATTCTGCTTCTCTGCCTCCACACATATCATCACAAATTGGTTTCCTGTCTCCCACATAGTCATGAGGCATGCTGTGGAAAAGGTGAAAATAATTATTTGACCTCTGTTGTGTTGTGTTGGATATGAAAAGGTCGTTGCATGAGAGAGAAATCTGCCCAAGTGTGATAACTAAGGACTGTGATGAGTGGATGTATATCAGATCAAACCACAGAACACTGACAATAAGAAAGAAACCACTTTCTGTTAAAACGAGTTTGGCATTCTGGATCCAGAGACGAGCAGCTGAGCCAATATTTTCTCTTGTAGCACTAACATAAAAAATTTATTTCTGGACAACATATCATGCACAACTATTCATTGTATAATTGTATAGTCATATGTATTTGTTCATTTATTTATATAACCTTTTTTTTTATTAATGGAGAAAATGTCAAATTTTACACTGTTTTGTTGTCCATGCAATTGCTGCCGACTGTATATTACATTCCCAACAGAAATTAATTACATAAACTTTAAATAAGTGGAAAATTGCATAGTATACAAGAAAAGAAATGAGGATGCCAATATTTTTTTTTATTATTTTGCCTTTCAGATGCAATCATGTGATTGTGAAAGTTTTTAATTCAACTTTTTTACATGCACCATAAAATCCAGTAATCTTTATGTGTGTTGCAGGCTAAACCCCCACTTCAGACTGGTTGCATGCTTTCTGCGTGCGGCTTCAGCATGTGTTTACTCTGGCTTGAACTGTCATGCTTTTCATACCAGGCATGCGTGTGCTGTGTGTTTGCTGTGTCTCCCTGCTGTCACTGCCCCATCTGTCTTCATAAGTTGTATCTCAATAAATCTCCCTGCAAGTGATTTGATTCATTGCATATACCCTTGGAGCATCGGGAACTTTCAGTACAAAGCAGGAAGAATAAACAAGAAGAGTTTCTCCACAGAAAAGCTAAATAGGGCTTTTACTTTGAAAAGCACAAACTGGGAATGTACTCATACTGTGTTTAAATATGGCTCTCTCTGGCTGAAAACCAGCAGAAAATTAGGAAAGCTCTCGACTCTCTGTGCATGAGATGTGTCATCAGGCACATGAGACATGGCACTGTCTTGCTAACACGCAGGAAGAAATTAAAATCTAGCCATAATACAGCTGAGATGCAGCTTACACACATCCAGTCTTACATAGAAAGTAAAATTCAGCACTGAATATTGATATCAAAACACCACTGAAAAACGACTTGAGTTGTTGAGTCCCCCCAGGACCCATACAGACAAAAAATGATAAATAGCTGACCCTGAAATCACACCCCTGGAACCCAGGTTGGAAACCAGTGGATTAGGACATAACTACCAGAAAAGAAGAAAATATTGGTTTGTCTTTTATCCAGCAAATGCTTATGGTGTATTTTAAAGCTGCTGTGAGGAACTTTTGGTTTCTGTTGAGTTTGGCAACCTCTTATGGACAAACATCGAGACATCTCCGCTCTAAACTGATCATGTAGTGCATGTGATGAAAAAAACATCTTCTCTGACTTTCTTAAAAAAATTAGAAATAGGGCGCACAGATGGCCTAGCGGTCTAAGGTGCCACCCATGTACGTGGGCAGCCCGGGTTCCAATCCAGCCTGTGACCCTTAACCACATGTCTCTCCCCACTCTCTCTCCCGTTTCCAACTCTACCCACTATCCTCCTCTATTAAATAAAGTCACGAAAAGCCCAGAAATAAATCTTTTTTAAAAAAGAAAGAAAAATCAATCTGTTTGTTGACCAATTTAAACTTTTTTTCTGGGAGCTTTAATCAACAATCAGGCCAAGAGGAGGAAAACATCCTTTCTAACATATAAACATCTTTCCGACCATGGAAGACAAAATTTTATGTGGGTTATAGGTGTTCAAATATTCACAGGTAACTTCCCATCTTTATGTGTGAAATGATTCAGAGCTGATTGTAAAACTGTCACACCTTCAGGCTCACCTGTTTAAAAAGCATGGATCTACTACCCTCCTTCAGTGCCTTTGAAGCATACATATCTGCCATTTTCTTATCTGTATATGCCTCTGAGGGCTTTAAGGGGAAAATATATTCAAACGAAGACAACTTTAAAGAGGAAATCAAATATTGATTCCCATCCAGATGAGAACCGTGATTCTGGAGAGGATAGACCACAGGCGTAGGATCCTAATCAAGTGTCGAGAGATGCAGAGATGCCATCTGGTGGTCCAATTTCAGCCAAGCTGTTAAGAGAAATGTGTTCTCTCTGTAAGAGGCACAGGCCCTGAGAGCCCTGCAAGCCTCTCATCACAGCACCAGAGGCTGAGCCTCCACCGTAAAGGATGTCAAGCTGCTTTGGTGGCTGGAAAACTTGTCCAGAGTTCAGGTTGCATCTGTTTCTAAAGTTTTCCAGTTTGTTTGCCATGCTAATGATGCCGTGGCTTTGAGGCCAACCGGCAAACTCCCACTGAGACTGACATCAGTGAGCCTTTGTTTCAAAGTTTGACTCTTTTTTTAAGCATTATGGGTCAGCATTTCAACACTTAATTAGCTTCAAACTATATGAGCATATGCCTAAAAGCTTAAATAAAAACAGAAAAAAGAAAACTGGTCTAGCTAAAGCTGATTTCATGTCAGTTTCACCATCAAGCTCCTTGTTTAACTGAATTACATATGAAGCAACTCAGGATAGTACCATCACATTTCTTTGCAAACTGCAACATCCCAGCCAAAGAGAGAACAGTGCAGTGCTGCAGAAGTAAACAGGAAGCAAGACAAAGAAGTCAGGTGAGGTCAGGTGTAGGAGAATATGCTGACAGAGAAGTGATGTTCTGATTTTTAAACAGGAACTACACTTAAAACACTAAAACAGACACAAAGATTCATATGATGGTTACATTATAACAACCATTACTGATTTACACTAGGGCTGTTCCTTCTGACTAATTTCACTGTTGATATTATATAGATTTGAATTCGGATAAGTCAGCTGGTCAAAAGTCAATAAAACACTTAAGGATTTTAAAACTGAACACAAATCAAGCATTAAGCTTTAGTTCAGGCAGGCCATTGAGTTGAGCACTGCCATATATTTGGGAAAGCTGATCTCACGCAAGTCCTTATCAGCTGATGGCAAGCTGATTTGCTCTAAGCACACTAATTGCACTCATGCTGCCATATTTTAACTGCTCTGACCTGGCTATGCTTTGCTGCTCCCTCTGCAAGATGCTCTCTCCTTCACCCCAGCTCTTCCTCTCCATCATCTCTGACTAAATCAATGCCATGTTGTCGTCATAAATGCCTGCTCTGCTCTGGGTTTATTATTGCTTTTCTCCCAACAAGATTAGCGCTGACATTATTCAGCAGGTGTGTCGCTGACAGCACATCATCCAGCAGATCAACCAAAGCATTTGAAAAGGCACCACTCAATCAAGAACGTCACTGTAATGAGGAGGAACAATAAAAAGTCTCACCGGCCGGTTATGAATTTCCCATGATTTAAGATCTTTTCATTGGTTGCTCTGGTTTCGTGAATCAAATTAATTCAGAACGAAGTACCTTCAACTGTCAGCCTCGAAGGAGGGGGAGAGAGGACTCCTTCATGTATGCAGCTGCAGCATAGGTGAAGTTTTCCTCAGATTTCACATGGCTCTAACCTCTTTATCTGCCAAGATGACCTTCGAAAAGTTCTGCCAAACTTTGTAGTAGGTCCCATTGGTTAAAAAAGTAATCTAGTGCTGAAGTCCGTGTTGAAATCGGATGCTAATAAGCATACTTAACAAGCTAATTTACAGATGTGTGATGCTGTGTTCAAGGTTGCTGGGAAATTTTAGTTTTTAAAGAATGGGTATATGTCAATATATCAATTAAAATAACCTAGTAATTCAAACATGTATTTATTATTATTCTTATACATTGAAGACCTTTTGGAAGGAGGTGGCAGCATTATTAATAATTGAAATGTAATTTATTTAGCCTATTTATTTTAATACAATTGAAGACAATTTTAAAAATAATAATAAACTCTGTTATTTACTCGCTTTAATAACCATACTGAAAACGTACTGAACTGTGACTTCAAAACCGAGGTACTGAACTGAAATTTTTCCGTACAGTTATACCCCTAATGGCCAGACAATTAAACTGTCTCTGTGCTATCTTATTCAAGAAAGCTCCAACTAGAAATACTGCCAAGAGGACAAGTGTTAGAGTGATGCAAATGCTATACTATTGGTATGGTTAGTATGAAGTTGAACGATTGGAAAAATAATGCAATTGCAATATTTTCCCCCAAACATTGCAGTTGCGATTTAATATAAAAGCACTTTTTCTTTTAGTTCCTCATCTTTTGTCTTTTCAACAAACACAAGCAACAATTCCTTCTAAATTACGACCAACACAATAAAAAAAATATATATCTAGTTGTGATTATTTCGACTTCTATTGCAAATTTGATTTTAATCGTATTAAAAGGAGGGGTCATTTTATGTAATTCTTAAAATTAAAAAATGTGGGAGTCGCAATTTTATAAACTATTCTTAAAGGTGACCATGAATGATTGCGTGTTGTGGAAAGCATAATTATCTCTGCTGTAAACAAAGTTTTAAACTGGTATTTTGTAAAATTTTAGGTTAAAAAATACTGCAGCCTCTGTGATTTTAAAATTGCAGCAGGCCATATTACGATTTAATCTAAATTTTGATTAATTTCCGAACCCTAGTAAGCAGCATATGCTGATTTTTTTCTTTATTTAGTTGTTTACATTTACCTTTATCAGTTCTTACGACTCTATTACTCCGAAAAGTAAACAATTTTACCTTATATGTGACCTGGTTTTGGCTGTTTCATCATTTCCGTTCTATGCAAAATGACAAACAAATATTTGTGCCCCCCCTATTGACCTTGTTGGTGTCATTTAAGATCCACAATTTCCAAGCCAGACATTAAAAATTAAATCTAAATTTCTCTAGAAAATATACCCTCTCCACAATTTTCCTTGTAAACAAATCTAAATTTGGAAGCTAAGTGAATTGTTACTTCACAGATTTCTGCTGTGAAGGTCAGTGTTTTGGTTGCAGTGCTAACTCAATGTGTCTTAAACACAATCACAAGCATACACATTACATTCTGTGTTGTAAAACAACGTGAAACCAAAACTGTGGTTGTTCTCAATAAGTGAGAATTGTGTGCGAGTTAGCTTCTGTTAGCAGACAGCACCCCTCGCCCCCCAGTGGCAGCTCCAGTTGTGTCTTTGTTCTCAGAGACCTTCACACTGATGGGTAGAATTCTACTCCACAGATTCCTCACAGATTGCACACTCCTCCATTGTAATTTTCCTGAAAAGCGTGACCTGAGCACGCCAGGTTGCCGTCCTGGCGTGGCAGGCTGCTGTTTTGCTGATGAGTTACTTTACAGTGCACACACTGAGCTGTTGCCCTCACTTTACCTCCGTGTTGGGAGCGCACTCCTCAGCTCCCTCATACACCGCCAAGCATCTGTGAATGAGACGTTCAGGCTGCCGTCCAGGAAGAGCTCTGCTGTAGGACAAGAAACCCAAACATTCAGTCAGCATGTATTATCTCATAAAAATGAACAGTAAAGGAGTTTAGAGCTTTATTGCCCCATTGAGTGTTTATTGAGCATGCATGCTATTGAATACACCCTTTAAACTCCTACACAGCTCTGCATGTCAGGCTGGATTTCTAATGCTGCTCATACAAATCATTTACAGATTTTATGTTTGACTGTACTTTAAAGCATGAAAAGAACAGGCATCCAGAAAGACCCATGTTTAACTTTTAATCCTGCCTAGTAAGCTTATCTCACATGAACACTCTTGATTTATCTACTTTATGTTTTAATAAGATGTCTCTTTTGTCTGGACAAATGCTGATGTCATATAAAATGTGTATGTTTTGGCAATGTTAAGATGGTACACTCACTTATGAGACGTTGTAAAAAGACTGACACAAAAACAACAAAAATAAAACCGATGATTTTCTACTTAGGAAGGTGTAAATCAGGCTGACAGAACCTCACACAGATTATTATTATGCTGCCAAACTGTCAGTGAACACCGTAAGCGCTGTGGTGTTTAAAACAAGACTTTGTCAACTTGTTATTTAATACCATTTTTCCCCTTTTCACTGAATAACAACTATGGAAAAAAATCAATTTGTGAGTGATTCAACTTACAAAAAAACTCTCTCAGAAGCACTTAATGGTAAAAAAATATCTTAATGTTTGTTTAATAGAGTTGCTAAGCACTCACTTACATTTGGGTGACCCTTTTAGGCAGAAACACTCTCTTTAGGGAGTCTTTGACAGAATAAAAATGTGTAATTTAGAACTCTGACAACTTTTTGAAGCTCAAAGGGAGCAGAACTCAAGTTTGTTAATTTAACCACTGCATAAAACACTCCAGTATTTCTAACAATGTTGGGCAGCAGTTGTTCTGTCTGTGGAGATTTGGGTTGTTAGATGGCTGCTGAGTTTACTTCCTGAGCACCGCTGGAGTGCCACGAGGCCCTCGATAGACCCCCAACAGTTCTGGGCCTAGGACCCTGTGCAGCCCCCTCACTCTGATACTTCTCCATTACTACATGCTTGTATGTGCTGTTTGTGCGTTTATGCCCCTGGGTTTAGTGTCTCCAAATAACTGAGAGTAAGGTGAGAGAAAAACAATTAAGGAATCAAATTAAATAAATGAGTTATTGGAATAATGAATTGACATTTGAAGTGAGTACTGACCCCTCACTATGTGATTCAAGTTGAACATTTTTATCTTCGACTTTTCTTTGCATCATTTTTTAAGTGTTCCAGCTTCACGCAGGGTTTCTTGTAACTTCCAATTGTCCCTCTATCCACATGACTTCTACAGTCATTTTAGACCATGAAACATTTATTGGAACTTAAAGAATTCAAACAACAAAGAAAATAAAAGAATATTTTTTGACTAAATAGAGCATTGGTCACAGCTGATGCCTCTCAGTTAGACATCCAGGATCCGCTGTGAAGGAAATTGGTTTGACTACAATCTCAGAGCCCTTTGGCAGTCTTCATTTCTACGTAGAATCTGTAAATAAAGATTGCTTTGACTAGGAAAGGCTGTTTCTGTTTATTTTTATTGAGTTTTTTTTTTTTTTATCAGAACCTATCATCTAAAATTCAGGTAACTTTACATTTGAAGGCTAACTTCAAAGTAGAAAAAAACAGGTCACTTTTTGTTTTTTTACAGAAACTTAAATAACAAAAATGGAAATTACAGAGTTATCACAACATTAGCAATTGCTAAAGTTGATTGCAAGCCTGATGTGAGGCTTGCATGCAGCTGTGGAGTAATGAATCCCACTTTTCTGTCTGGCAGTCTGATGGGCAAGTCTTGGTTTGGCAGATGCCTGGAGAACGTTTCCTGCCTGAGGTAATGGTATGGGGATGTTTTTTTAAAGTTTTGGATAGGCTCCTTTTCTCCAGTGAATGGCATAACAATACATTGTGGATAGGCTATGCTATGCTTCCAACTTTGTGGCAACAGTATGGGGAAGGCCCTTTTCTATTCCAACATGACTGTGCCCCACTGCTCAAAGCAATGACTATAAAGATGATGAGTGATGAGTTTGGAGTGAAAGAACTTGACTGGCCCTCACAGAGCCCTGACCTCAACCACAATGAACACCTTTGGGATGAAGTGGCACAGACATTGCAAGCCAGGTCTCGGCCAACATCAGTGCCTGACCTCATAAATGGTCTACAGAATGAATGGACAGAAATTCCCACAGAAACACTTAAAATCTTGTGGAAAGCTTTCCAAGAAGCGAGGAAGTTGTTAAACCCAATAACCATAACCCAATGTAAACAATGATGAAGTGATAGCATCGATTGTAGGAACAGCGCAATTTAGCACTGTTTTGATCTATGCTATTTACAAGTCCTGTGTCAGATTACGCTCATTTAAAACAGAAGTATTGAGTAATGATATTCAGCACAGATATGCAAATGTTAACCTGAGAGAAAAATAACAAGGCCAGTGTCACTAGTACCGTTAATGTTAGCCACATTCTGCATACCAATTTCATTGTATTTACCCCCTGTACTGTGATCCCATCTTAAATGGACTTGGTAAATTGACTTGAGATTGAACAGCACGTCTCTAGTTATCTGACTGCTCAAAGTGCAAGACCACCGACTCTACCTAGTGAGCCACAGTTGCACAGAATTGTGCTCGATTTTGACTGTTTGTTGCAACATCACATATTGGGAAGAGTCACAGATCTTTTTCTGAATTTTTTGACCAAGTGTAAAATCCTACCCAGTTTCATGCTGGAAATCATCTAAATGATTTTTTTCTTTGTGAATGTGGTTCCTGAAGCTCACTTCACATCAAAAAGGGCTTTTGCTCTACAAAACATGGTGTTTATGTGTATTGATCTATGGACGTCTCTGATATTCAGACAAAATAATGGGAGTTATTTAAGTCACATCAAACAGGTTGTTGTTCTCAAGAAAGCATTTCTCTCTATGAAATAAACTGTATTGTTATAGGTAAATGTCATGCTGTTGTCTTAGATTAAACAGATCGAACTCTAAGCATACAACAATAAAAAAACATTACCTGGGTATGCTTTACACCTTCAGTTGAAAAAACATGGGGATATTTTTGTAGATGACTTAGCAGTGTAAAATGATGCATCGACTACCTCCATGAGCTCAGCATTGAGATTGCTCCCATAAGGCTTGCTAGTGTTTTAACAGAGTCAGTGGCGTTGTGTTAATTAAAAATTCCATCTGCTTAAGAGACTCTGCCTTTTGTCTGTGATGGAAAACAGCCTTTCACTGATATCCTCTGTGTAATCTCACAAAGGAGGTGAGACAGGGCTCAATCAATTTAACTCATGATTTACTGTCACAAATGACGAGATGAGATGTTTACATCAATTACATCTGTGCCAGATATCAGTCTACTATAGACAAAAACAACTCACCAGATGCATGTTTTGTTCGCACTTGAACCCAGTGAGATTTCCCAGACAGAGGTTGGCATCACTTCATAAAGCTCACCACAGGCTCAGTGTTTCAACACCTACACAAAAACACTAAATGTGTTTGTGTGTCACAATTATGGGAAGTTGCAGCATCGTTCTCACCAGGAATGCAGTTGTACAAGAGGATAATCCTACATCCCCAGTCCTGATCCATGCTGCTGCAAGCTACTGACACTGTACACACAAGTGTTACATTACTAGGTGAAAAAAAAGTCTTAAATTCAAGCCCACCTCCTGTTTTTTTTTAATGCTGTGGGTTTAAACATGAAGGTATGGGATGTAGGATAATAAAGGAGCTAGGGATATTTACATCATGCATATTTTAAGCCTTATGCATGACTTTAAATCTGCCTTTTATCCCCTGTGATGGTTTTATGACTAAGTTTTGACAAAAAATAAATAAATAAATAAATTATTTGCACATGCAGCAGACCTGGAACATTAGGATAAATAAGTAGGCATGTTCGAGGCATCATGGATCCCCTAAATCCCTCTTGATTTTACCTCTTCCATGTTCTTAAAAGATTACTAAAATCAAAATGTGAATTTAACATCAACTTTCACTACTTTGCAGATGACACCCAGTTATACCTATCGAACAACAGTATCTCACCCCTCTCTGAAAGTCTACAGATCATGTGAGGTCATGCAGACCCTTCAGGGCTGTCATTAAATTAAAAATAATGAGCATGGTGCACTTCATATGAGGTAGTACTGGCTGTCAACACAAGGTGGCAGTATGGCGAAGGAAGATTTTTATATATTTAATATAGAGTTACAAAGAGGATAGAACATTGACTTTTTACAGTAGTTGGTACTACAGCCAAATCATAAAATTAGCCTTTGAATGTATAAAGGGTAGACCTTTATCGTAAAATTTCAAGCAAATCAGAAGTATAATATGAGAGTTATGCCAACTTCCTGTGAAACAGCAAGATATCAAAAGGCGCTCTTTAATAAGGCATGTCAGTGTTGTGGACAAATACTGAGGCTTTTCTATCAAAATCTGAATTTGACAGGTTCAGCTCAGTAATAGGAATAAAGACATTGACCAATTGCTTCACTTCCTGTTGCTAGAAGGGGGCACTATGGAAAAAATGATCAAATTAACCTTTGAATGTGTAGAGGGGAAGACCTTTATCATACATGTGAAATCTGAGGAAAATCAAATGTCTCATATGAGAGTTATGGCAACTTCCTGTGACACTGGCAAGATATTGAAACACTCGCCATAGCCAGTAAGGCATCCATTAATAAGATATGAAAATTATTGAGGAGTTCAGTTGAAAAATCTGATTGGGATAGGTTCAGCACAGTAAGAGGAATAAACAAATGACCCATTTGTATCACTTCCTGTGGGCAGTAGAGGGCGCCATGATGAGATGTTTGCATGTGGGTGTGTTCAGTGTGATACTGTTGTTTTACCAAGGTGTGTAGAAGATCACAAAATGATGTATACAACAGGTTAAAGTCATTTGTCACCATCAAAAATACCTTATTTTGAAATTGAGATGAAACTAGTGGACTTCCTGTTGGGATTTGGGCATGGTATAAATGGCTTTTTTGTAGGTCTGATGAAGATCCATAAGCAGATCAAAAATCATCAACCTAGATTGATTAGTGTGCAGGGGCTGAATGATTAAAGTTTTCGTTGAGGGAAAACAAAAAATCAAAATTCAGAGGAAGAAATGTTAACTTGGCAGAGGGGGAGCAGTTTGCAAAGTAATGATATTGATTTATGGATGTATTCAGGATCAATGTGATTATCCTTGTGAAGTATGGTGATGACTGACACTGTAGAGTTATTTTGAATCAAAATAGTTGGCTCACTAAAACATAGCAAAGAAGATTTTCCAACTTTTGGCTCTGACTACAGCCCTGTCCTATGGTGAAAACTCCTGTGTAGCACAACATTAGACGTCCATCTTGTCTAATCAGCACAAAACATTTGGAGACAATCCGACAATCGGTGCTTGGGCTCTAATAAAATCAAGTTCTCCTTACTGGCACTAAATCCACCTTAGCTTTAAGGAAAACACAAGAAACCTGAGCCACACTAAAAGGATAACTGCTCAGTGAAGAGATCCCAAAACCCTGTTAAGCCTTTATAAGTCAAACATGAAACCAATGGGCAGCAAAATGTCAGTACTGTTCCAGGGTTGTCAAGTGGGATCCCTCTTTCACAAGTGTTTCGTCCAGTTAGTGCAGCATCCCAGAGCCAACCCTCAACACAGAGACATCCTTTGTCTTACCTTCTCTACCTCATGGCCACCAAAGCCCAAACAGCACCGCCATCTACAATCGACCCAGGCTCTGTATGCAAGCTTCAGCTAGTGACAACACTGATACTACCTACCCCAACGCGACTGATAGGATCAACCACAAAAGGACAACTATTCTGAGCACTGACATCACACATGAAACTGTAAGGAGAACGGAAGAGAAAATAGAAAGACGGAGAAAAGTGTGAGGAGAGAGAGAGCTTGGCAAAAGGGTGGGGGAGGCAGAGACAGGGTGTAGTGCACTTGACCCCATCTAACTAGGCAGAGGCTCTCCTTCCCTTTATGCCCTTGATTTCATGAGGGAAGAGAGAAAAGAAAAGAAGAGAGTATGAAAAAAGTTGAGGGTTTTGTCAACCCTTATTTGCAAAATCAGAGAGTTATTCCCTCAAAATCAATAAATGCTCAGTTTCTCCTTCCCCGCAGTTCAGAGTGTGGGTGTCTTTGCTTTGTAAGGTGACCTTATGAGCTGTAAAAGGCGCCGATAAAGAAAATATTTAATCATTAAACGACGTTCCTCTGGGGCAAGGCTCTGTCTGCTCTAATGCTTTCAAAATTACAGCTGCACACATTACGGCATTTCCCATACATGGACGATACAAGGGTGGGCAACCCATGTATATTTATAGTCACTGAAGAATATTGACCTATTTTCTTCTTTTTTTTATCAAATGTGGGTATAATCGCCATCTGTGCCTGAGAGAGTCATCCACTCATACATGCTATGTGTGAACAAATGCAATGTTTAATGTGAAAGATGAAACTTCATAACCTGTCATTTCAATGATTTTATGTAGGTTCTTGCTGTGATAACATCCTACACTCATGCAGTCAAGGATGATGGTTGCGATACACTACCTCATCAACATTAAGCCTCCACACAAACAAATCGCCTGCTGTGGTTATAAAATATTGAATGACACATTTTAAAAGGTAAGTGATGTTATCTGAGCACCTTTATACAATGTATAGCTAGTGAATCCTGTCAAAAAGAGCAGAAAGTCCACACTTAGCACTGATGATAAATAATTTTGAGGTTAAAATAAGTCAAAATTATAATTTTAAAGTTTTAAAATCTGAGATAAAAAAGTCAAACTTATTACCTAAAAAGGTCAAAACACAAAATTCAAAGTGAATAACGTTTTTAAAAGGCTAATATATGAGCTAGAAAGTAAAAATTATGAGTTTTAAAGGATAAAAAAATTGAATTGTAAGTCTAAAAGGTCAAAATATGGGATTAAAAGTAAGTTAGAAGTGTAAAAGTCCATAGGTGAGATAAGATTTTAAACAATGAGTTAAAAAGGTCAAAATTTGACCAATGAATTGAAAGAGGTTAAAATGTTAAAACAAATCAAAATCATACATTTAAGTCAAAATTGTGAGATGAAAATTGTAATTTTGAATTAAAACTTAACTTTATTTCTTTTCCCACATTCCTGAACTTTTACTTATTACACTACATTTTCATACTGGAAAAAATCTGCAGAGTTCATTACCAGTGTGCCAGTTTTTATAAAAATATAATATGAATGAAAATGAGGAATATAAAATATGATATGCTCTGTTGGGCTTAACTGTACCACAGGTCAGATTTGGCCCCTGGGCCTTGAGTTTGACACCCCTGTTTTAAGCAGTGAGCATGCAATTCTCTCTGCATTTTCATTCCTACCACAGTCTCCTAATGCCTCTCTCACAGCAGACAGCATTCCCACGAACATCCAGAAAACTCCATACATGCGCAATTTGTATCAGAAGGAGAGGGAGGAAGCATGAGAGAGCCGAGAAATGAAAAAACAGCAAAAGCAAGTTGGCAAGAGATGGTCATTGGAAATAGAGACAAATAACTTCATTATGGAGAAAAACAGCACTGGATCTTTGATCTGGCAGTGGTTTGGATATTAAAAGGAAGCGGTCAAAACAAAACAGTGATCTGTAAAATACACCGCAAGATTACACCAAGATATAACAACAAATCACATAAGACTTCGCCCCAACAAGTGTTGCTGAAAACTACAGTAATTCAGAGGAGATTTCATGATATTGAGATATATATTGAGTATCCTAATATAGCCTAAAAATATTGGGATAATATTTTTAGGCTATATCTCTCAGGCCTAGGTACAAAAGGTAGATAGGTTGGTTATTTGTCTTTGTAATAAATTACTGTACAATGATACAGCAGCTACAATCAGAGCCATGAAAACAACCAAAATTATGAGGGATGATTTCTGTAAGTAGAAGTTTTATATAAAGTCTGTCGATAAGATCTGCATCTGTTTAGCTCCATATGTACATTGCTTCCTGTTTTACCCCTCCAGACTTTAATAGATGTCTGTGCGACTCTGTAGGCTCTCTATGTGGTTCGCCTGCTGGGAGCCATGTCACCAAATTGTGCAAATGTTGTTTTGTTCCTGCTCGTTTGTCATCAAGACAAATGCCATTTACCATTCTTTGGCAATTAATGTCTCTTCCTGAGTCGCAATCAGGAAATCAGCTGGAAAAATGCAGCAGTCACGTAATTTAGAGCAATGTGTGAATGAATATTCATGAGAAGTTCTTTTAATTAATGTAAATTTCTCCCATGCTAAAAAGGTGACAGTGTGAAAACTGACACCAGACTAAAAATGCAGCAGCTGTAACAACGGCAGGTTGTGTGACACATAAAGAAGAAATCTCTGGATGGATGGATGGATGTCTGGATCTAAGATCTCAGAGTACTCTTGACTGTTTCCATATGAAGCTGATGTGCAGTTTGTGCTCTGGGCCTCTTGAACAGAAAGAGAAGTCAAGTACGGATGATAAACGATGAGTGAGCTGGAAGCCTGAAAGCAGTAGTAGACAAATGTTCTGTATTGAGCCTATAGAAGTGTGGATGTGCAATAAAATGAGTTTCTGAGCTTTGCAATGTTTGATTTAATTCAAAGCAAGCTATATGCTTCCCTCCTCTCTGATAGACTTGTTAGCAAGAGTCCACTTGATCCTTAAACCTGGAGATGTTAGCTGTTCAAACTGTTCAGAGGGCCTGTTTATACATATGATGTGTCAAATAAAGACTCTTGTTAGTAAGAGGAGAATTAACTTTGAATGACTGGATTAAAAACATGTCTGGATGACAGCTCTATGTGATTTTATCAGCTAGCTTGGTGGTTGTGAAGTGTAGATGACAGACAGCTGGACAGAGAGTATGTGTGAATCTCACAGTTGTTTTTTTGTTATTTACCTCTCAGATCCAGAGCTGTCAAGCACATTATCACATCAGCCTGAACTGCTTAAATTAGTTCAGTGACAAATAGAGACCTTTTACATTATAAGGCAGGATTTACCATCAACAAGTCATTAGTGCCTTTAGTAGGCATCGGTGCGGGTGCTACCGACAGATGTAAAGCCCTGGCAAGTGTAAAGAGTTTAGAAAATAACTTCATATGAGTTAAGGTTGTATCTTTAATTGAAAAACAAGCTGCATTGGTTGGAATAAGAATCTGAATACCCTAAAATGGGCTAATTTCATTTAACTGCTGTTAATCAGTCTTTCTTGTGATGTTTTGCTTTGAGATTGTGATTCTGCTTATTGTCAAAGCACTCTGTCAACCTCTGTTTTTAAAGGTGCTATACAAATAAAGTTATTATTATTATTATTATTATTATTATTAATCATGTCCTCTGAGCAAAGTAAATCATAGAGAGGAAGGGAAATTAGTATCTGTTGCAAATTGACAAGTTGCAGGAGGTTTGTGGGATACAACCTCCATTGGCAAACACGTCAGCATTGTCCTTCTTAACCTCCTGAGACCTCAGCCTCAGACTTGTCTTTCAATAGGAATTGATCTGGACCAAAATATTATGTCCCCTAACAACCCAAATTCCCTAGTATTTCAAAGAAATTACGTTTCAGTGAAAAAATTCTCAAACATATTTTTCAGTTTCACATAAAAAGTACCCCAAAATTCCCTCAAATATCCCTGACATAAAGTGAAACTTTATCATAAAGTATAAATTGACATACAATTCCCCCAAAAACTTCTTTTAAATTCCTGAAAATGATCAAAATTCCACAATATTTCAAAACAAGTTCCCCAAAACATATAACTATATTTTCCCCCCAAAAATCCCAACAAATTCCTTGACATTTCCATAAATTCTAGAAATTTCAAAGGATACACCAGCCTGTCAATTCAAAATCAGATTCCCAAAATCCAAAAATAAATTTCCCAAGCTTTCTAGAGAATACCTCAAATCTCTGAATCAAATTCATCCCCAAAATAGAAACTGAATTCCCCAAAATAAAATACATTTCCCGAAATGTCCACACAAAAACACAGCAAAAATTTCAAACAAAATCCCCCAAACATTCAAAAATGTTCCCTAACTCCCAAGTAAATACTCCAAAGCTAAAAACTTTCCGAGATTAATCTCAAAATACAAAAATATTAAAATATTTTCATGAAAATTTCCGAGACGAATTCCCAAAAATATCCCCAAAAAAATTATTTTAAAGTGTTTCAAGAGAATTACTTAAACTTCAATACACATTCCAGAAAATTATCTAAAAAAAATCAAACTGTAGAAATTGTTGTAGGAAAGCCATATGTGCATACAGGATCTCAGGAGGTTAATTATTAAATGTATTACCTTTAATTCTCTTAAGTTGAAGAAGCCATGTCGACAGTAGCTTCTGCTACAGCAGTCATCACTTGTCATTACTGCTGCTTATTAGGGCTCGGCAATTAATTGAAAATTAGATTAAATCACAATATGGCCTGCCGCAATTTTTAAATCGCAGAAGGTGCAATATTTCTTTGACCTGAAATTGTGTCAAAATAGCAGTTTTAAACTTTATTTTGCAGCAGAGATGCTATGTATGACATACGCAATCATTAAAGCGCCTATATTTTTAGAACAGTCTATAGAAAAAACCTACCTTCATTTTTGTACATTTTCTTATTAAATATGAGAATGACAAAACCCCTTCAACAATTATATCCAACTTACAATACGATTTCAAATCATCAGAATCAGATATTTTTAAAGAATCTTTCAGCCCTTGTTTAGGATAAAAGAGAGGTTAAGGAATAATCACATAGCAAATCACAATAGCAATATTGGAGAAAAAAACCCTGTTCCTGTTATCATGGACATTGCTGCTGTAGGCCTGCTTGTCTACAACTGTGCATCTGTCAGCATCAGTATTATATCTATTCTCATTATCACCTGTTAAAGTGAATCTAGAGCTGCTTAGCTTCAATACTTTTATTACCAATACCGGTCCTTTTCCATCTTAGCTGCTCATGCTTATATTAGACCGTTCACACCAATATCAAACATGGTTATTACTGCCAATTCTAAACAATATTACTGTTATATTCAAAAAAACAGAAAACACCGATCTACATCTCCCTCTAGCCTCTCACATCCAACACAGCCTCAGCAGATGGCTGTTCAACATGCATCTAGTTTTGCTAAAATGTTCCACATGGTAAAGGGAGGTTTTTCCACCCTACTAAAACATTATTAAATGCTACACAGTGTTGTGCACATGGGGCATTATTTGGGTCTTATAAATGACCCATTAAAGAGTACGGTATAGACCTGGGCTCTCATTTATAAAAGTTTCGAATGCAGAAAACAGGGCCTGAAGCTGTTGTGCACCACTTCCCACGCAAAGTCGTGACGTGCAAAAACAGATCTGATGGTAAAATGTGCACACCTGCAAACAAATAGGCAGACTGACCGATTACAAGTTTGAAAACACCCATGATTAAAGGACACACCCACATTTGCCCCGCATTTGTTTAGCAATGACTCCACAAATAGATCACTATTTAAAAGCAATGACTGATTTTCATCAGCTAATTCACAGTATTTTCTTATTTATTCTTACTTTTGTCTTAATTTTGTTTCGAGTTATTTCATTGACTATCGTGGGTTTTTCTTTCTTTAACGGAGTTTAAGGTTTGGCAGTGGCCAGAATTTTAGACGTTCATAAAAGCACCTTAAAAACAGAAAGCAGGACAAAAAATGAGCAGGAGAGGTAGGAGCTAAAAGTGATCATATTCATGGGCTGTTTGCCAAAGCTGACAGCGTCAGACATTATTCAGCTCAACATCACCAGTGTTAGAAAAACAAACAGAACATTACTCAGTGTTAGTCTGCTAATGGAGTGTTAACCACAGACATATTAAAATCACGAGGAATCCAAACATGTTGGAGGATTTATTCTTGCATGCACAGAGAAATGTCCAGAAGCATAAACCTTTCACATTAGCAGCACTCAGTCCACAGCTACTCTTGACTCTTTCATTATTTCTTTTCATAAGTTACAAGAACTAAAATGCTGCAACTTTACAAGCACATAGTTATTATATTCACAGAGCCTTTGTTTTGGGATTTTCTTCAGCAGCATCTGCTGCATATCTTTCTGAACCTGTAGCTGGTGTTCCTTAAGTAAAATCTTCATATCATAGCTGAGTGTTTCCTTTTGTACTCAAGGTAATAAAAAAGCTTTCTCTAAAATACCTCAGACATATCTTAAGCATGTCTGCATCTGCAATATAACGTCTTCCTCATCAGTCTCACTCCAGCAGGAATGCAACCTCCATTAAAGTGATGTGAGACAAGGCTGTACAAGGAATCCTGGGAGCACAAAAACAGATATTTTGTTTCAGATGATATGAATGTTTAATTTGTAAGCTGAAAATTAAACTGGTTCAAAACAGAAACAGTTCATTATCACACGGTGAGCACAACCATGACACTGAAGAATGAATGCAGTGTTTTTCAGGGGTTGTTTAATGGGTCTGATTCCACACTAGAATAATAGTTTACTTCCTGCAAAGTTTTCTGTAACCAGCTAGGACTGGACAACAATGAGCAACAATCACAAATCTATATCTTGATATTTATTCTGTAAAAAATTAATGGTCATCCTAATACCAGAACCATATCCTTTTGTTGCCAAAAGTTGAATCCAACAGGTTACAAAATTCATCACTCAAGCAAATACACAACTAAATCTAAAAAATGATCCACATTGAAGGATTTAATGATGTCTAATGATGGTTTTTAAGATGGAGAAATATCTGCACATAAGGGGCCAGGCCAAAAACCAACACTGAATATCTGTGACCTTAAATCCCTCAGCCAGCACTGCAGAAAAACCAAGCATCATGCTGTGATGGGTATTACAAAATGGGTTCAGGAACACTCCAAAAATTGCAACAGATATCCTTCACTGGTGATCAAATGAAAATTTATATCCAGCAAGAGTGGGGAAAAAATCCACTTTCAGCAGTTAGTATCTTCAGTCCCCATGATGTAACATAGTGGTAAACATGCCTCTGTCCAAACTTTTTTGCAACCTGTTGCAAGCATCAAATTCAGAGTGTGTGCATATTTCCAAAAGAACAGTAAGTTTATGAGTTTGAAAATCAAATATCTTGTCTTTGTGCTGTATTAAATTGAATATCGTTTGAAAAAGGTTTGAAATCACTGTGTTTTGTTTTATTCAAAATGTCCCAACATTTTTTGGAATAAGGCTTTGTATTACTGTATTTCAGCAATTTTTGATGCTGAGCCTGCATGACTGTGCTCTCCATGTGTTATTGTCATACATGGCTGCAAAGCCAATTTCTACTAAAGAGTAACACTTTGAATTTTGCGAACATTTTTGTTTGATTAAAAATTACAGACAGACTCCCACTGACAAAACCCTTCTTTCTCAACAGGGACACCCACTTCTCCAAATGCTGCCGAGATGTCTGTGCAGTTAAGACACTGTGCAGTAATACCTCAGACACTCACACACAGATCTGCAAATAATTTAACTTTGTACCATTAGTCCACAAAATTTCATTCAGTGTTAGGGAAAGGAGGTTTTGAGAATTTATAGACATGGCAACAAGGATGTTATTTCTGATGCTGTCTGGTAAAAAATGAGGTTACATGAAAAAAGTATTTTTTCAAACAAAGAATAAATAAAGTGAGTTTTCTAATGTAGAAAGAAGTTGTCCTCTGGTGAGGTATGTAGTTCTTTATTTGTAAATGGAACAGAAAATTGCTTTACAGATGATTTTGACCATTATACATTTATGTTTCAAATCTCAGCAGCTCTTATTGGAGCTTTTAGGTGGAAATGTGCTTTTTGAGGAAACATGTTGTGCCTCAATGTGTATTTTGAAAGATTTACATCACTTACCTGAGTTTGCAGATCAGTCCTGAGTGTCTGCTTTTACATGAGAGACTGGTGTAGGACATGCACCCATTAAATGTTGAACTCAGACCAGTGTGACAAAGATGACTGCCTTTAAACATTAAGCAACAAAGCAGTATGTTTAAATGTAAGGAAAGTTGGTGGTTGCAGGTTTTAAAAAGTACAACTTTTAATGGTCTTCTACCTAAAATAAATAAAGTGAGCAAATTTTCCCCCAGGAACAAGAAAGTGTGTAGCGTATTTAGTTGCATTAAATCTTAATGTGTATCACAGACACCTTCCCTTTTGTTGGCTACCAAGACAGATTGAGCATTGGTAGGCAAAGTGGTGATGCAGAGAAATAAGATGTTCTATGTGTGCAGAAAGAAGCAGGATTTAGTGGTATAGCTCCTGAAGTGACACTGTGAGTATTTTTGCTGCAAGACAATCTGGCTGCAGACCGTTTATCTCTGACTGCCACTTTCACAGACCATTCATCTGAGATGCCACATATCTCAGCGTGGTAGGGGAGAGTGGGGCGATTTGTGCCAAAGGGGAAGTAGAGCCACCCCTTGTTTATAGAAAACCATAGAAGAAATTGGTCATGTGACCACATATTTTTGAAGCGCTATCCATTTTACTCATTCTGCATAAAAGGGAGACACATGGCATGAGAGGTAAGCACATTTTAGCTCAAAAAACTGTTTTTTGCTTTTCAAAGTAAAATTTCTATGATCAAGGTTTTTTGATTGCAGTGTCTGAACAATTATAGACAACATTTCACACATGTTTCAGTGCTTTAGTAGGCTAGACAGTGACTCTATACAGTAATCATGATGTTAGCTCTAAACTGCTGGATCATGCTAGTTTTTCAAAATAGTGGGGCTGGGGTGATTTGTGCCAAAGGTCCTGGGTTAAGTTGGGCCAGTGGCACACCCACAAACCCAGACCCACAGACACACCCAAACCCTGACACCCACACAACCAGACCCAAATACCCACAAATCCAGACCCACACATGCAGACCCATTTCTATGTATGAAATGATTCACAAATATATAATGTGTCGTTAGTTTTTTTGTGTTTTCCCAAAAACTAGAAAATATGACTTATGCAAATATTTTAATAGCGTGACGATATCTAAATAAAACCTAAATGAGTAATTTTGTATTGAATTTGTCTTGCTTTTATATAGCGTTACAGTTTATGAGATTAAAATGTTCTGTTTTACTTCAGTAATGACTGGCACAATTTACCCCAACGTATTCTCGCAAAAGGCACAACTTACCCTGCACCGGGGGCAAGTTGTGCCACGAGACCACTTTCAGAAAAAAATGGTCTTGTGGCAAAATTTGCCCTGAGACCGCTTTCAGAAAAAAGTGGTCTCGGGGCAAGTTGTGCCCCGAGACCACTTTTTTCTGAAAGCTATATTTCTTAAACAGTTTATTTCAGATCCAAAGTTATTGTTCCTAGGGATGCACCACATCCTGAAATATATGTACATACTTAAGTTGGAGGCATTACTGTCATGGCCTCATTTTAAAGTCACTTTGAGTAAAAACTGGCACAACTCACCCCACTCTCCCCTAATAATGCACGCTAAAACTTTAAAAATAACTAATTAAAGGATTAAACCTCTTTTTAGGGTTAGGGTAAGGGTTAAGGTAACGGTAGGATACCAAAAGTTAAAAATTAAAAAACCTGACCTGCAAAACCTGACAACAAAACATTTAATTAAGGAGAGTAAACAGTCTGCTCACAGGAAAAAAAAACTTGTCCTCCATGAAAACATTCTAACGCAGAAATTGTTGCTTATGTAGCTCCATTAGCTGCATAAGCTATGAAGCTCACAAAGAAGCTACATAAGCTACATAGTTAAAAAGCTAATGGAGCAGCATTAGGTAAAGCCAAGATCACAAAGCAGCTACATAAGCTACGTAGTTAGATAGGTAATTGAGCAGCATTTGGTAAAGCCAAGATCACAGAACAGCTATGTAAGCTACATATCAACACTATCTACCTAGGTAAGTTAGCTTTTGCCACATTTGCTACAGCTCACACTGCTAAAGATAATGGAGCTAGGTAACACAAGCTATGTTGTTAATGCAGCTACATAGCTGATGTAGTTAAGCTAAGCTTTAAAAGCTATGCATGTAGGCTGTATATGAATAGCTCAGTGGTTTACAGTGTTGGCTGTGGTATAGGAGACTGGGAGTTCAAATCCCAGTCAGAGCACAAGTGTCCAGAGTGGGCCCTTTGGCAAGGTCCTTAACATCAGGGACACCTGTCCCACCTATCCCACCTGTCACCTTGGATAAAAGCATCTGCTACATTACACTAAAAACATTGTAACAATATGTACATACTGTAGCTAAGTTAGCTTTAGCTACATTGGCTAAATCTCATGTTGTAATAGATAACATAGCTATAGATAATAGAACTAAGCTAACATTGTAGCTATGTTGCTAAGTTAGCTTTAGCTACACTCGCAAAAGCTCATGTTGCTAAAGCTAACTAGGTAGGATCTGATCCGTCTGTAGTTGGCTCAATTGAATTGGAATGTTTGGGGAATCTTTTTTCTGGATTTTTTTATGTGAGAGAAGAATCTAGAGTGCCCCAGGGTACTTTATATCATATGCTAATTTAAGCTTCTTTCCTCAAAGCAAAACATTTGAAAGCATGTACTGCGGGTTTGGAAAGCATCATACATGCATTTTTTTTGGCATGATTTTGATGAAAAAATAAATAGAGGAGAGAAAAAGAAAAAAATAAATAGTTAACATACAAACATTTGAATGGCTAACTGAGCTTTAGCTTAGCTTAGCTCATTTGGCTTAGCTTAGCTTGTTTGGCTGTTCATGTCTTTTTAATAAAATGTTACTCAAAGAATGTAATTTTACCGGCAGGCCAAATTCTCGTATTCCTTGGCATGTAGTTACCCACGCTGATGAAATCGGCAGGGGGGTTATGTAAAGGGTTCCATATCTTTTTGTTTCTTTGTTTGTATGTGTAAAAGATCACTCAAGAACGGAAAGTCGGATCTTCACCAAACTTTCAGGGAATATTGGGATAGTGACAGGAAAGAATTGATTAGATTTTGGTGATGATCCGCGCACCCATTCGGTTTTTCTTAGAATTTTGAACACCATAGTAATCAATGGGAGCGTGAGTTCCTCGGTGGCGCTGCTTAGGCGTGGGTCTGCCGCCTCAGACGGCCATTCTAGTATTAGTCCTGTTTCGCTTTGGTAACATATTCCACATGACTGGATATCGAATAATGGAACAAATTATTCTCTTTCCATGGCTATTGGTAGGTCCTATCAGGTATCTATCCATAAAAAAAGTTTAAAAAGTGTAGTTTCCTTTATTGGACCCTAAGAGGCATCATTGGTATATTTACGGATATATGAGAGTCACTGACAGAAAGCTTTAACCATACAGTTTTTGGATTGTACTTCAACTCACAGTATTTGCTGTTAGGAATTTAGTTATGAGTTATTTTTTTACAAAACTGGCCGAATATCTGTAATCTGCTAATGCCCACTGTGATATCTCTCCTCATTTTTTCTGTCACACCCAATCAGATGATGTAGTACGGTATTCTAATTGTCAAACCCAGTTACTGCTGCATCTTTAATTCTTTAATCTTAAAAATGTAGTTTGATTGCCCAAACAGATCAGTAATGAGTCATGTATCTGTCAAACCAACATCACATTCAGTAAACATGGGAGGTGCTGTAGTAGCTGCTTGGGCAGTTAACTTTTTTTCCTTGCCGATCAGAGAAATGTGTCAGTGTATTTCTCAAAGTCGGTTCGCAGCAATCTGTAACCCTGTGGCTCAGTGACGCTCGTTGGCATTTTCTTGGCAATTTTTCTGTCAGTATTTGTTTTTTTGGCACAGACTAGCGAAGACAGAGTCATCATTCTTAATCTTGTCCACAGAGCTTTGATTGGCACACACGTTTTCCCAAAAAGCAACTGGCAACACGCCTGATACAGGACCTCCAGTCTTTGACTCACTGAAAATTGTAGCAATGTGTGGAGTGATTTGGGCATCTGGAGCCAGGCTAGTGAAAAGATTGTTTGTATCTTGTCCAGCATGATCTAATCTACTATATTAGATAGTGAAAGCCCAGATACTTTATCGGCACAAAGGTCTTTCTTTACAGCATCTGCAATCAAAAGAAGCATATCTCAGAGGATTATCCACCCATTTTGGCAAGCTTTTCTTACTCAACAGATATTTTAAATCAACAGAATTTTTACACAGTCAGGACAGAGTTTGGAGGCTTTGGCCTCATTAAAAAAAAAACAATACTATCAAAAAAAAGGTGAAACACAGAGTTCAAGGACTTGATTTTTGCATCCAGGCAGAATTGCTGCAGTAGGTGAAAACTGCAGAATGCAATCCCATACTTCTGCAAAGACAAGTCACTGTGAATAAACATTATTCTGCTGCTGTGGAAATGCAGACAGCTCTGCAGTCCACAGTGAGCACAGATGGAGTAAATGTTACTTCAGGTAGAGCTTTGATGAATGAAGAGGTCAAGAAAAAGCCCCGGCAGAGGCCAGACATTATGACTGGGTCGATAGGTTGATCACAAGCGTGAAATTGCTGTCACAGATCAATGGTTAACTAATCTGGAGAAGTGACAGATTCAAATCACAGGGTCTCTAATCAATGATGATTAATCTTCTGAGACTCACATTTCCTGAATAAGACACTTGATTGTGTGCAATTGGATAATTGCCCAGTTTCCAACTGAGGCTAAAGGTCCCTGTTGTTACCAATAAAGACCTCCTCAGTATGATTAATCACTGAAGGTAAATATAGTAAAGACGTGCACATTAAACCATCAATACTTGTTCATAGACCCCTGCAACGTATAAACCTGATGACATGATTCAATTATTGATCTGCCATTGAACGCTGTTTACAATGAATGGGTTAGTATGTTATGTAATGAACTACACGTCACCTAAAGGAACTGTAATGAAAAATGTTGATAAGCGAACAGGATACATGGAAGTTCCTGTAACTGTTGCTTTCATTCATAGCTATTGAGCCTTAAATCATTCACTGGAATTCTCTCTATTGATTTCACTCTTTTCTTATTTTATGAATCAAACTCAAAACTTGTACCACTAAGGAAAAGAATTTCTAGTGATATGGTTGCATAAGATTAAAATGTGGTCATTGTGCTGTCTACAATTTTCCATTTTAAATTTCACAGTTTAGCATTTCTGTTAAATGTCAGTGTCCCAATTTGATGCCTAGATACTGAAGCTGATAGATTTTCCCATTTATTATGTGTATTTCAAATATATACAAATCTGAACAGGACAAAAATGATGCTATTTGGGAACGCCAAAACCAGTGTAAATGTAAATATTCAAATAGAGAGTGTTTGTATTGAAAGAGTTGAAGAAAATAAGTTTCTTGCGGTTATAATCGATGAAAAACTCAACTGGAAATTTCACATTAAATGCATACAGTCCAAACTATCAAGAAGCACTGCAGTTTTAAACAAAGCAAAAAAAGTTCTGGATAAAAAATCATTACACGTTCTTTACTGATCACTGGTTTCATCCTACATTAGCTACTGTGCTGAGGTCTGGGGAAATAACTACAAAACTACAATACATCCACTAATTATACATCAGAAAGGAGCAATACAGATCATTCACAATGCTGGTTATCGTGATCACACAAACTTATTATTCCTACAGTCAAAAATATTAAAACTTTCTGATATTACTGAATTTCAAACAGCACATATTATGTTTTGGGCTGAAAATAAGAAATTACCAGAAAATATACAGAATATGTTCTCTGTTCTCTATGTTCTCTATTTCGAAGTGCATTTTACATATGAAGTGATATGAAGCACAATTTCTCTAAATTATTGATGTTAGCAGCTGTAAATTCAAAGGTTCCACAAAAAAAACATCACTGAAATGGGTCAGCAAAATGTCATTCATTTATATTCAGTGTGTGGATCCTGCTGGTCAGTGGTGACTGTGTTGTACACCAATGAACAGGCATTAAACAGAGCCGACCAGGCAGAACATGATACTGCAGGCCAAAGCAAAAAGATAAATCAAGTTGCCAAACATTCTTTTAAAGCCCAGAAGAAGAAGAAAACACGGCTATAACAAAGTGCTCTCTGGAGCGGCTCCTCTATTTGAAAGCCCTCTTCAGCTAAGTGGCTGTTCTCAGCTGTCCTTATAAAGCGATTTTATCAAGCTTACAAATGTGATTAAAGTCCACTCTCAGTCTCGTCACAGAAAGAGTCTATCAGTGTGTTGTTGACCAGAGTGTATCCCTGTAGGGGTTACAGTTTGACTGATATCAATACACACATCTGGGATTTTTATGAGTGTGTGTCACCTCTGTGCCTTGATGTTTGGAGGCTGGCTGACACTGACGCATTATCAAATCTCTCTGACTGGACTGTTAAGCTTTCATATGAGGTC
Source organism: Cheilinus undulatus (assembly GCF_018320785.1). Taxonomy (NCBI): domain Eukaryota; kingdom Metazoa; phylum Chordata; class Actinopteri; order Labriformes; family Labridae; genus Cheilinus; species Cheilinus undulatus. The sequence goes on along the minus strand of NC_054865.1, from coordinate 40,606,646 downwards.
ATGGGTGTCAGGCTGGAGTGGGGCCTGTAGTGGTGGGAGGTTGAATGAATCCCAGAAGTGAAGGATCAGATCACCAACATATGCCATCCTCTCTTTATTGGATCTAGACACTAAGATGGATATTTGTCGATGTGATGGATGTGTTAGTTATATAAAATAAATAGTTGAATATCACTAAATTTTTGACTCATTTCCTCACAGATTGACTGGGATATGCATCTTTTGCACTATTAGTATGGGGCTAGTATTACCTCAAGACCTCTGGTAGTTTAAAATAATCACTGGTGACATCTGTGATATAAGACCAGAGCACTATTTGCATGGGATAAGTATTACTCGTGGACCTCCAGTAACTGATGAATTATGTACTGACATCAGTGTTTAGTGCAGCGCATTCACACAGGATAAATGAAGTCTGTAATGTACTTGAATTTACAGACATTTCTGGATGAAAACATGAAGGTGCTGCATAACTGTGGCAATGAAAACACACCTTATTACTAAATTCTGTACAAAAATACAATACTGTAAGTTGGTTTTGCAGGTGATGCTTCATTCATGTGAACTGAAAGAAAAGCACTATAATGGCCCACTTTGTAGACAATCTCCTATGCAGCCTCTATTATGTCTTGCAATCAGAAGGAGCAGAAAAAAACAGCACAGACTGTAAAAACATAAATACCAACCTAAATCACAGAGATGCCAGTTAGCATAGGATTGGTATTACCTGTGGAGCTATGTATGAGCTAAAATATGGTAGGCAACTAGCAGTTGAGTTTTTACTCTGTAAATTACAGACATGATTGATTTGCATGGAATTAAAAGGATTTTTTCCTTGAGCAATTTTGACTCCAGTGATGATGATGTGCCATGTGTGGATACAAGAGGATATTTGTGAGTACACTGAAGAAGAACATACAGATGGAGAATCAGCGGGCTGAAAGAGAGAACAGAGAAACTTTATTTGAAAGTTTTGAGAAGGAGATCCCGAGTTACCTGAAGGTGTAGGTGTGGAAAATGCAAACCCATGCTACAGCACATCATCATAGAAATTGCTCATATTATCTTTGTTTTAGCTTGGTGTGGTGTTGTTATCCCTGTAGAAGCCCACAGACCCATACAGCAGATCAGAAGATCAGTGAGCGGTGGAAGGAGACAAAATGGCCTACATAAAACTCGTTAAACCATGCAGATAAAACGATCCCATCTCCAGCCACTCTGTGTCAGATCTCTCTGAGCTTGTAATAAACCACCGGAGCAACTTTCACAGAAATCACTAGAGGCTAATGCCACTACTATAGCCAAGCACAACATACGACCCAACTTCAAAAATCCCAAAATATCCTTTAGAACACAGACATCCAGGTTTATAGCAAACTACCAGAAGTCCCTAGGTATTATTAATCCAATGCGAATCAGCATCTGGGTCATTTGTAGTGGTAGTGTTTTTTTCACAGTCCATTAGGCCTTTCTCTACATCAAACAGGCGACATAAGAAATTTTCAACAAAGTCTTGACACATATGCTTTTATCTGCTAATTTCAGCTCATGTTCACAAATGACTGAAGTTTGCTTAATCTTTTCATTGAAACTTCAACACACATGTGCACCTGTGCTCTCTTAATATGCACAGCACTTCTTTTCTGCCTCCTACAGCTTCTCCTACATGTTCCTGATCTTATTTCAGTTTTATTTTGCTGTATGTCAAGCTTTATCTAATTTGCGCCTCTCAGTATTCAGTGATCAGACAACAACAGCTGATCTGTACTAGGAGGGTAGTTGTCTATGCATAATGCATTTATCCAAAATTTTTAGAGTTCAGAATAACACTGACAGCGTTCAGTGGAGAAAACTGCTTAAACCATTATGTTAATTTTTTAACATAAGACATATCACCTGTCTCATACATTAACAGGGAGGGGTGTCACAGTGCTCATCTTCCTCTGTTTCCCATTTGATCATGTGCTAATGCGCACTGATGACAGACTAGAAATGAGAGCGAGAGGAAGTCATTCTTTCATTTATTGATCATGGACAACTTCAATATTCATCATATTTGATATTTACCATCCTATTTTGTGAAAGACTGCAGAGGACAGCCGACCATGCCCTCTTTAAATCCTCACATGGGACGACATGATAGCCAGCTGGGAGGTGACGTGCCTGAGGATGGAAGCACAACAAACGCAGATCAGTTCACCTTCAGCTTGCCTTGTGACACATAGTCAATACTCATGCTGGCTCATGACTATAAACTTCTTTTCTTTTGTGCTCATAAGGCTTCAGCAAAAATTTGTCCTTAAATGATCACCACCAATTCTTCATGCCAGTCATGCACCATGTTTGTCTCCTCCACAGTCCAAGTGGACTGCGAGAGATTTTTCTGAGATTTTAGATTTTTCACAACAGGATTCTGGTTGCTTTTAACTTTGGACGTAAGATCTACGGGTGAAATGATTGCTAATATTGCTATGTCTGCTGAATGTTAAAATATATCCCCTTTTTCCTGACATGTTCACCAGCAAATTGGCAATAAATTAAAGTGAGAGGCTGCATATCTGTCAGCCAGATGGGTTCATTCAGTGAAGAAAAATGTGTTGATGTTGATTTAGCTACACGGGCATACTGCATTTAAAGTAAAATACAATTTTCTAAGGAATATTACTTTTCTAACCTGTGATGTCGCAGATGTACCAATTATAACAGCTTTTATCAAAGCTGTTTGAGACTTTCATAAAGAACTTGTGATTTTTGCACAATTCCTTGGAGGCAACTAACTGCACATTTGCATACAAGGGTAACGGGAAGCAGAGAGTGTGGGTTTTATCTACTAATGGCACAAGGATTCTTTGGTCAGGGGGATTTAAGTGTATCTGACACATGGTTGATTATAAATGTTCTCAGCAATTCAAAGAATGACGTGTAATTGACCTTTTCATGGTTTATTAATGCCAGTGAGTTCTGTTGTGCACAGGCTACAGCTCATTTAGTCTGCCTGTGATATACAGACAGAGGAAAGTACATAAGCGGGGGGAATAAAGAAACATAAAGCTCATCATAACAACACTGGCACTGACTCTTTCATTGTGCACCAGTTTATTTCATTTGGTGGAATGTGGTTAGAGGCACAGCAGTCTGTCTTCAGTTTGTCATTACAACTCTGGGAATCCAGGAGAGTTCATGTAGAGGGTGGTTGTTTTCTGATACTATTATGGATGATAGTAACCAATCTTTCACTGGCTTATCGTTACATGCTTGTGCTGACCTTGTGTGATGAAAAATTACTATCATAAATGTTTTGCTAGAAACACTGGAGGGTTTACTAGATGTTTGAGTTTTGCAAAAACAATTTCTGTATTAATCTTACTGCAGGCATGTATATATTAAGAAGTTAGTAAACAGCACAGTAATACAGTAACCTGACATACTATGGAATGAGATTTACAAAGCGAAGAAGACACCTGAAGTGGCTGGAAAAATCGATAAAACACGTATGTGTACGAAACAATAGAACATCTACTACTGCACTGACAAATAAACCTGTTTAATCAATAGTTAGATTTAATAAAGCATCAATGATTCACTCAAACTGATGCAAAAACGACAGTCTGCTGGTTTCTTTACATTTCACAGACGTGAGCTGAACAACAACTTCCAGAGCATGTGGAGTGACTAAGCCATCACTCAAAAACTGGCTGGCCAATAGGGATACAAACCAGAAAAGCCCGCCTACATGTGTCATTTGTGTCAGAGCTGAGACCAAAAACTCAAGAAACGCAGAAAAAGGATCAGGCAGCGCAAACGCAAAACTGCAAAGCGAGAGCAAAAGTCTAATCATTGAGAGAGAAAAACAGGAACTGTAAACAAAAAGATGGATGTTCAAAATTCAAAGACTAATAATTTGGTTGCTATTTCAAATTTGTTCTCTTGATGTGAAAATTTTTTTGCTTGGATCACATTTTGTGCTCTCAAATGCTAATTTTTGTTTGATACTGAAAAAGTTTTGTTTGAATCTTTTTGACACAAAATCCCATTCCATGACATACCAGAAGTATTGTTTAAAAACTCCAAAGCATTAATTATACATAAATCTAGGCAACAGCTCATACACGGTGTTTGGGAAAGGTACAGACTTAGAAAAAAATCAGGGGGTTGTACAGATGATCTGTTACATCCATTATGGGCCAATCAGAGCAATGAAATGTGGCGTAGTTGGAGTGCACCACTTTCCAGGTGTAAACCACAACCCAAGCCCAACAGGTAGTGGTTATTAGTGGAACCACTTAGTAAATTTAACCCTCCTCTTGTCTGGGGAAGAACGAAAACACCCTTTCCACCTTAAAAGCTTTCAGAGTGGTTCCTTGCTCCTCTTTAAAACAAGAAATGTTGGCCAGTTTTGATAAAAGTGCCCTCAGTTATATCAAAACAGTCATGAAAAAATATCTAAGTTTATAAAAATCAGCTTCAAAATCATGAAAAATGAGGCAGTAAAATCTGCTCTAGGATGGTGTTGGTGTGTCATTTGAATGATCTGAAGCCACACCCACTCATGGAAATGCGATCTTCTCAAAATTAAAGAGAAAAAATGCTTTTGATCAGATTGCAGCTGACTTGCTCTGTGGCAGAGCAGGGAGATAGAAGCTTGGGATAAAATTTACAGTTTTCTGGCACAAATTTCTCCATAATGATACATTTAATGACCTGTAGGCCACCATAGCTGATAGATTTGGGAAAGTAACTCACAATGCACAAAAACACAGCATGTAGCTGGCTTTCAATGAGGGCAGCGACATCAGCTAACAACAGACTGTACTGTTGACATGATCAGTGGTTTTATATTATTGTAGGTTTGGGGGGGGCGGGTTAATTCCCCATCAAGACCAGTCATGGGCTCCTGTATTTGCCCTGCTCTGATAAAACCAAGACCGGTAAGAGGGGAACAACTTTCTAATGTTCTAAATCCAAAATTCAGTCACACATAGATCTCAGTGTTTTCACATGTTTGCAGCAACCTTTTTCTACATCGCTAGTGTGTTAAGAGATAAAGTTTGGATTTCACTTTACAGGGACTTTAAACATAAAAAAGAGCTAGGCAATAGCCAAAACACACAGTAGCCTCATGTTTACCCCTGTATGTCAGGCTGTTTGTAGAGTTTCACTGAAGGCCGGGTGGCAGGGAGTTGATAAGAGTGAGAAATTTTATTGAGAACTATTCCTGGGGAAGCAAAACTGTGGCGTGAATGGAAAGCTGCAGACTCAGATTATGTGGAATTTGTGGCTCAATGATACAGTAATACATGTATTTGTTTATATAGAAAATAATGTCCTCTAATGCATATGCACTTGGCAACTGTTATTTGAAAGCATGTTTGTTGTAACAATAGGTTTCAGAAATCCCATGTGGTTGGTGTGTTCTTAATCAGGAAGCTAGCTCACAGTAAAATTCAATTTCCTCTCTCAGAATGAAATGAGACGAATGACAGACTCCTCATCATATGATACAATAATAAATCAGAGAGGATGCTCTAGTGTTGTATACTCCACTGTAATGATCGCATACAATGCAGAGTGGAGGTGTGTTGTGCAGGAGAGCTCCCTCAGATATCATTAGCTGCTGTGCTGTGATGAAGAAGCAGAATTCAGATCATGTTATCCCCTCCTGAGACACTATTAATTAATAAGAGCTTTGCTAAAGAGGCCCTCCTCCTCTCAGGCCCCTCTGTGCTTTCTTGCAGGAAATCGATTTGTGTCTCTCCTGCTGCCAATGTGTCTGGCGGACATCTTTTACAGTACAACCCTCACATGATGAGCAGTCTGTGTGTCTACTGCTGAACTATACAGGGCTCGATGACACCTTCAGTGACAGGATACCATTTCCTGCTCTGTCTTTGCTTCCTGCTGGACTAGCAAAGCCTGGTATTGGATTTTTGTTCTCTCCTTACCATGCTGGTTAGAGCACATTGAGTTTAATGAGTATATGGTTACAGGGTTTATCTTAAAAAATGATAATAAGATTAGAACAGATGATCAGCCCATTCAGGCTTAAAGTGAAGAAAGAAGTGAAGGTAATAATGCATGGTGGCATCTGCATATAATGTTTTGCAAAACAAAAATAATGTTTTTGCTTTGATCATGAAAATCATGTGTTTATAGGCTGATGCATGATGTTGTCTCTGAGTCAGTTTTAATTTTAGTATAACAAAATTAGGTTAAAAACAATCAATAATGCCTTGTAAAGCTTTAATGTTTAAAAGCATTTAGTCCACCAGAAGGGTGCAATGAGGAAAATTTAACTAATCTTGAGATAAAGCTGTGTTTTTTTTCTTTTTACCCGGACCTCCAATAAGGCTTCAAAATTCATAGATTCTCTTGGTAAAAACCTGGACATAGATCGCACTAGTATACACCATGCAGTCTGTTTTGGGGGGGTCTCTCAGCTCAAGTGAGACATTCCACCTGAAAACATGGAATCAAAACACTTTTGAGAATTTCACATATTTTTGCTTTGTACAACAAAGTAGAAAAGGATCATTAAGGCAACCCAATTTGAGAAGTTTTCTTTTTCTCAAAGACACTGATTACAAAGAGCACCCCCTGCAGAGAGATGTATCAATACAGTGTTGTGAACATTCACCTCTTCGCTCAATTGCATTGAGTTTCATTGGAGCTCAACTGAAGAGTGACGGTGGGGGGTCAGCTCTCATCTCTGTTTTAGAAAGTCTGCAATGGGTGTTTGTCACTTCTTTTATTATACAGAGGGACACTTAAAAGCAAAGGCCCACATTGATCTATACTAGATTCAATAGAGTAATGCTCCCTTTGACAGTGCAACCCACTCAACTACTGCTTCATGTATCGTATATGTATATCCTTGATATACTTTTCATCACAAGTTTAATTGACATTGACACATAACCATCTTTTTTATCCACTGGTAAAGTTTGGATCAGAGAGATTCAATTTTGTCTCAGGTGTTTTTTTCTCTAGGTATCTGTTAAAATATTGATTTTTGTTAACGTGGTCTCCATGGACACCATGGATGCTGATGAACAAACAGTGAACAAGAGCACGTACAGCAGGAGTACAACCACGAGTGATTTTAGTCTCTGAAGAGGCTTTAGTAGCTGTCTGGTTCCACATTATTGACTAAAGATGACGGCTAAATAAAGATTTAGAGTCTGCTGCACTGCTGATCGGTTTTAAAAACTGGTGTCATACTGTATATCTGTCTAATATCTGTCAATTTAACACTTCTGGTTCTCTCACTCACATTGATTTTGACTTTAGCAGATAAATACAAAAAAAAGTCAGTTTAGGCTTCAGTAAATTCAGTAAATGATAACGAAGAGGTTGTATAAAGCTATATTTATAGGTCCAGCCTTATGAAGAAGTTTGCTGTTCAATATACAGTATGGTCCTCTGTTGTACATGTTCAGTTTTTTTTTAGTAAAATTGTCATGAAAAAACTGCTTTATGTGCAATCTGCTGTTTTTAAAATATGGAGAAAATAAATAAAGGGTGATGGTTGAACATTAATTGAAATGTATCCCTCCTCAGTCTACTCCAACCAGACAACTTGTCCCACTCAACATTTGTTATTTAAGTGGTTAAACACTTTTAATGCAGAAATACAAAGCTGGAGTTGACATTACTCCCCAGCAGAATCTGGATTGTAGTATGGGAAGTGTTTTGGGGGTCTTACTTCCTAAAACAGTACAAAGAATTTAGACTGATGTTGTGTTCACACCAGACCTGAACAATCGCCAATTTGCATGTATCTGAATGCACAAATATTGGGAGTTTAATCACTTACATTTCTTAAAAAGACACCAAAAAGACACAAGAGAGGAAGGGCTGCTGGCTTGATCTTACAGTGTGAAAATGGTGGATGACAACTCCCACTAAACACCACCGATTCGCAGGTGAAAAACATCTGAGATCAACATTTTCCTCCTTATTGGAGTCCCACCATCTTCAGCTATTTGGCATCACCTTAATTCGAATGCTAACTAGTTTGTTTGTTGGCACCAGCGCCTGTTTATCGCTGCATCATTTTTTCCTGCATCCCTATTAGTTGGTTAGTTGACGTAGTTCATAGCAGCAGTCACACTGAGATGGTCAGTCTTAAATTTCTGACACTGTCAGGATTTATACCAGGATATCTTTGGTTGCAAGACCATGACAATGGTCATCTGTCAACCTGTCTCAAAGTACAATGTAGGACCACAGTTTTAGAGCCACAACCAAAGAAATCACCACAATTGGTCAACTTTCGTATGGGACAGCCCAAAATCGTGCACTGTATATCAGGCTCTGTAGCACCACATTATGTAATAATGTAATACATTTTCAATTCATTATGTAATAACGCCGCATTTTGTAAGCCACTAAGCGGTTAGGGTTAGGGCAAGGCAGTAGGGTATACCCTGGAGCCCACCTTAATTCCTAGGGTTAAGGTTAGGTGTTTAGTCTAGAGCTCTGAAGGGGGGTTAGGTTTAGGCATAAGTCACTAGGCAGTTAGAGTTAGGGCAAGGTAGTTGGGTAGGGCATACCTTGGAGCCCACACTAAGTCCCATGGTTAGGGTTATTACATAATGCGGCGTTATTGCATAATGTGGTGCTACAGGCTCAAAAAAACTCTTTCCTGGTTTGAAAAACTGCCAATGTGCTTGGGTGATCTGGATATTGTGGAATTTTTCTTTCTTTTTGATGCATTCATTCCTTAGCACCTCTGTTTGGTTTGTTTTTAAGATTTGGCAAGCTTCAGTGTGTTATTTCCTTTTTTTCTAAATCTGAATCATGATGATATGGCAACTTATACACTCTAAAAGTAAAACTGCTTCAATTGGTAACAAGTAATTGAATTAAGTTTGTTCAACTCAATTTAACAAGTTGCATGAACTTGGCTTTAGTTGTAACTTGTTAAATTGAGTTGAACAAACTTAATTCAATTACTTGTTATCAATTGAAGCAGGGGTTTTTTTTTAGAGTGGAACATCTCTGAATTTCAAGTAATCACAAGAAAACCAGTTTCTTTTTGGGTTCAACCAGCTAAAATAAGTTAGAATGAAGCCTTTATTTAACATTCTATTTAAAGTTAAACTGACTCAATGGCTCATTGTTGTGGTGGCTTGTATTTGTCTTTTTTACATGTTTTCTTGGGATGGCTGGCTTTATATTTCTAGACTAACTTCATTATTAATATCACTTTAAATGTCCAATATTTTTTCTGCATTCATTTTGGTCTAGTCATGTGCTGAGATTTAAATGCTGAATTTTATTCTCCCCTGAACTAACTGCATCATTTTATACAGAAAATACTCCATGATTATTCTGCAGATGTAAATATCACATTTGTGTTTCCACTTTTCTTAGCGCCTGCACTTATTAACCATCATTACACTAATGAACATGTGCATTCATGCTGCATTAGATGAAACCTTAATGAACCTCATGGGAATGTCCAGGCACACTTTGCTTTGTTTTATTATAGAGCTGTATTCTATGGCACATCCTTAGTGAATAATTAAACCTTTTTCATGCTAGCTGTCCCATCATGGTTGTGTTATTTGGAATAGAATTGTGATATAGAGTGCAGCTCCAAAGGGACCAAATAAAATAACAGCACTCCAAGTGTAAGGAAAGGCTTTTCTCCCAAACATTTTATCTTGAACAGTGAAATATCAAATATCATATAACGGACAAAGTGAATGTGGTAGAAAGCGATCTCTGAGGAGGTTCTGTGGAATGAAGTCATCTAAATGCATTTCTGCTCTGACACAGCGCTCTTTGAGCAGGGCCTTCATTTGGTTTATAGAAATGTTGCAGTTGCCAAAATGATCAATAACCCCATTAACGCAACCAAAGGAAAACACACTCTCCATCTACCTTAAGGGGGCTCTTCTAGAGAGGCTAGTCTGGGGATTTCAGTGGATAAATGTGCCCACTTAAACGTGTGTTTGCCTGTGTATGTGAGCATGATGTAATGTCTAAAAGTACTACAGCTAAATGAAACAATTCAGGCATATGGTGAACACACTGCAGTTTTAACCAATGACCATTTTTGTAAAACTTCAGAGAACAATGTTTGGAATTCAAAAGAGCTGCTCCACTCTACAGCAACAGTTGGTTTAGTTTGAAACAGCCACAGCCGCCTTTGTTAGTACATCGTCTGGTACAATATGTCCCTCTACTATTTTCTAACCAGTCCAGGGAGAACTCACTCAAAGCCAGTTTAAAAACACTGAAAAGAGAGACAAAAATCAAGCAAAAGAAGACACTGAAACTATTTCTATGTTAAAAAAATATAAAAAGGAGTTTAAATACCAACAAATGTAATATATTAGTTTAAAAAAGACAAAATAGAAGGGTTGTCCTAGGTTTGTTTCCATACCACTGCAAATACAAGTCTTAAGAGCTCTATAATGGCTCTGTTCTTGTTTTCAATTACCAAAAAATGCAAACAAACTCCTACACACTGTCTTAATAGCCTAAATACATTGGCAACATCCCAGCATCAAACCACTGCCAATGTGTTTGGAATGTGTGCCTTTTTTCTTTTTCTTTTTTTTTTTTTTTTTGATAGAAGATTATTAAACTTTAACATTATTCTGGTAAAAACAACAACACCAAAAACAGTACAAACTCCTACACACTGTCTAAATTGTAAAAATACTATACATTGACATTCTCTACAAGGTCCACAGCTCTCATGCCTCATAATTAGATTCACCAAGTGAATTTAAGAATAGTTCCTTTTTGAATTGCATTATTTACTTCATATATTTCTACATGTTTTCTCTTCACTGCATATCTTAGACATAACATAAACTAGTCTGTTTAAAGTCCCTGTAAAGTGAAATCCAAGTGAAACTAGAATAAGGTTGATGTAGCCTTAACATGGCAAAACCCTGAGATCTATGTGTGACTGAATTTTGTCTGTTAACTGTTGTTGATGTGAACCAGGCTGCAAAAAGCTAATCTTAGCAAATATGTTCACCCTAAAAACTTGTCAATACAGAAAATGAAATGCACCACTATGAACCCTTAACATTTGTGTTCATTATTACCGACAATATTTAAACTTTTAAGCATTTGTGTTGAAAACTAGAGAGAAAATATATCAGTAATAATGACCTCAGTTTGCAGCGATGCAGACAGAAAATAACATCAGTAAAAACACAGCACATCTTCTGAACAGGAGGCTTGCTGAAGCTACTTGAAAGAAAATGCTATTGAGATGTGCAGCAGGGCAAACTAATGGATCCCACATAGATTGACACTTAAAAGGAACAGAGCTGTTGGGCCAAGACTGATTAATAACAGAGCTGCCTCCATCCACACAGATGCTTATTAAAATATGAATTTCAAATGAATCCGTCTTCTGAGCATTGTCCAGAGTCCAGCTGTAATTTGTTGTCACTAAAGCTTTTAGACACTGGTATCTCCTTGGCCAGAATGAGAAGCAGTAAAAACATCCTGGCTGCAAATGAGAGCAGATATGGCACAAAAGGCAAAGAGCAGTCCTTTTCCAAATGACTATAATGGATTTGTTGCCCTTCTGATTTACATTTAAATGAAAACATTTTATCTGCTGGTCCACCTACTAATGAGCAAACTCTGCCTTCACAGATATCCCTCATGAATGGAGTGTTAGGTTCTGTTAGTATTATGTCGCACACTGCACTTAAAATGCTTCAGATTCCTTTGACATAAACATCTCAAAATTAAAGGTTTGGATTCTCTTTCTTTAAGTGTTTAATTATCTCTGTGAAGGTGACACAAGAAAGACTATAGGCAAAAAAGATAGGAAAAGCAGACATCTAAGGCAAAGATGCATTTTCTGAGCAGCTGTTTGCCTTTCTACTGTATGAAACTGAGCTATACTGTATACTGTAATCTGATGCAGGTAAGTTCAGGAGAATGTCCATGTGTGGGCATATGAAGACCTTCTGTCAAACCTCATACGTGGTGGGCGTTAAACTGGTATGAAAATTCTGTATAACTGGGGGACGGTTTTCTTTCGGTGTCACGCCCCTCCCTTCTTTCTCCAAACATCACCAACCTCTCTATGGCCCAAGAGCTCTAGTTTAGTTTTATTTAGAACATGCTTCCAATATTCCTAATCCTTCTCCCGGTTGTCCTTAGCAGACTTCAGTCTGGCTTGAAGGTGTCTCTTCTGCAGAAGTGGAGTTTTTCTTGATCTGCAGTCCATTCCTGTGCAGGGCTCTAGTGGTGGTCATCTCTGAGACTACATTCCTGACTTGTCTAAGTCCTTCACGAGTGTCTTGGCAGTTGTTCTGGGGTCTTTAGACACATCTCTCACTAGTTTTCTTTTCAGTCTTTGAAATCTTTCTCTTCCTACCTCTGCCAGGCTTGGTCTGTACTCTGTGGCTCTCATTGTATTTCTTGATGATACATCTCGCTCCAGTTCTTGACTCTTGGAAACGCTCCGATAACTTCGTAGATCCTCCTGCTTTGAGAGCATTTACGATTCTTTTTCTCAAGTCTAAACAAATTGTTTTTGGTTTTGGCATGGCATCAAAACCTTTCTGAGGCTTTTCTATCGTGTGTAAACTGGGAAATAACCCATGGTTTTTAGAAGCTTTAGGCATTGCAAAGTTAAAGCATGTCATTGACCAACAGTGGTTTTTGCTATGGCTCCACTAAAAGGTCAGTTCTAAAGGGGGCTAATAATTGTGACCCTGGTTTCTGAGTGCAAAATAAAATAATTACAGCTTCCAAAATAAAACTACGATTAGAAAAGCTGTGTTAAAAACTCTCCACTCTGGGAAATATTTGAGAAAAACAGAAATTTTTATGGCAGGGCTAATAATTTTGTCATCAAGTGTGTTTAATTACATTTAATTAAAAATGTAATTAAAGGCAACACAGAAAATATGAGTCCAAATTGTCTGTATAATTATAAAACTAATGAAATGCAATGATGAGAATAACATAAGTATTTTAGGGCCTTTGTAAGTTATCATGTTTATGATTTATGTGTTTAAGAGGAGGAAAATGCTGATGGATGCTCCTCTGCTACGGCCGCCACAGCTGACTTTTCTTCTTTGTGTGTTTTTTTAGTGCCTGTTGCTTCCTCTTCTGCATTGGTGGTTTAAAAGCTGTTAGCTAATACTTACAGGCCACCGTAAGGCAGGCAATACTGTCATGTGTGATTGCTGTTTTTCTCTATTCAGACCATAAACTGGAGAGGGAATTCAGATGTATTTGACATGTGACTACACCGTGACCCTCAAACCGTGACAAATACAAGTACTGTTACACTCCTAACATGCATATACTGAACTTTATACTCTAAATAGCAGAGATTATTGAGCAAAAAGCTAGGTGTGCTTATCTGATTTATTATGTAATAAAGCATATGGGGCGATGCTGTTTACAAAACTACTTGAGTCAATCACATAATGACTGATTTACTAATATCCATCTAAATGGGCCTGATGAATCATATTAAAAGCACGAATATAGAGTAATTAACCAGGACGCTCTGTAAATATGGTTACTTTTATAAGCAGCAGGTTGTTCCAAATCCAGCCTTGGGTATAACGTCACACCATTTAAAAAATAAACTGTGTTTGTCTGTGTAATCTATCTGCTTGTGCATGTCAGGGTGTCTGGCAGAGACAAACAAGTGAAGATAACAAAGAAGCAACCATCCAGAAATCTTTTTAGTCTTTGATATTGTACAAACAAGGCCGGGTATGTGTGTTAAGATTAAGAACATGGCAATCAAAACGATTTATGAATGTTTGTTACCTCTCCATGGTTCTCAGTGACTGCTGTTCATTAAGTGGGGTTTTTCCTTTTTCCCACATGCCACAGCTATTGTTACAGCTCAACGTCTCACAGACGATAAAGATTTACTTCCACTTTCTGTAAAAACTATTAAAACACCAGTCTTTGAGAAAACATCTCAGTTGGACCAAAACAAACAAACAGAAAAAAAAACTCCGACTGCAGCAGTGAGTGAGTGACCGATGACATTATGACAACACAAGAAAATAACACATTTAATCAAAGATAACAACTTGTCTACAGCCTTAAGAAAGAGCGAGAAAACTGCCGACTGTGATCCAAAACTGATGCGCGCAGGCTGACGTAATGAAGCTTCATTTTCGCATTAGCTCCAGAAATCAATCAAAACTTCTGATGCTAATGGGAAATAATGACTGAGCTGATGGACCTCATTGAAGCAGAAAATAATCTAACACTGCAGTAAGTTCGGGGAAGGCGGTTAACCAAACACTGCACTGTGTAGGTGGGTGAACAGAAATTAATTATATTGGTAAACTTGTTCGTAGCATACCTTTTTATCAAGTGGAACAAAAAACAAACACTGAAGAGTTGATATACATGCAAACATGGCTGCCTTGCTTTAATGCTCATATCAGGGTGCAGCCAGATGCTAAAGCTGATGTTAACATTGTTTGTTATAGCTATGCCTCCTCTCGCTCCACTTATCTTCATCCTTATACCACTGCACAATCGCATATGACTCAAAAAAATCCTCCCATACATTTTCACAGTGCTATTTTTTGTGATCTCAACAAAGGATGTCATTGAGCTTCCTTTGTCAGGGAATATAATCCATATAGTGTGGCTCTTTTATGCATCATTGCCAGCACACACTGAAGTTCTCCACCACTGACACACCTTTGCTTGTCATTTAGCCAAAGGGCTTCCAGCGAGGATATGGACTGTGACTTCCAATTAGTTTTCTGGGAGATTTATTCACAGGACTGTTAAAGAAAGGGTGCGTTAAAGAATGTGAGCAGAATAATGGGTTTTAATTGACCACAATGCTACACATAGCTGTGATGTTTTGAAACCTCTCAATGTAAAAAGGCGAGCTTTAAAGCATCATTTGGCTGTTTTACATCTATTAAAACAATCACTTTATATTAGCTTTTGTTTTATGGAGACTAATCCTTTTTCTTTTACAGTGATGTCTAGATCATCTGTCATGCGCCACACTGCTCTCTTCAGCCATGCATAAAATGAGCAAAAAAGCTGATTTCTGGTAGATTTAAGCAGAAATAAAAACAATCTGAGTGTAGAATATGTGTAGATGTGTGTGCTAGTGTGTGAGATACAGTGTGCTCAGGCATCTGTGTGGGAGATGAGGCTTTCTCAAGGTGCAGATATTCAGATAATGGTGGAGGAGTATGTTAAGGTTATTCATGAATCTCATAGCCTGAAGATGCTTGATATTAATTTGCACTGCCTGGTTGCAGCTCTATGTTGTTTAAACCAGTGGTCCTCAACCTTTTCAGCCCGTGACCCCCAAAATAAAGGTTCCAGAGACCGGGGAACCCCCAATGTACCTGAACGTCGTTGAACACAGCCATGCACGTTCAAGAATAGTCATGTGCAGACAAGGCTGCCCATTAGGGGGATAAAGGGGAGAGCTTTCTGGGGCCCAGCCAAACTGTGGGCCAGTAAAGTCATGGTTCATTGTAAAGTTAAGCTGTGGTATTTTATATTTAATCTGAATAATAACCACTCTTATCAAAGAAACACATATCTCTTTAATTAATTTTTGTAGTAAGTCACTCTTAAAATGTAAATCCTAGAATTAAAATATGTTAAAATAGCAGAAATGGGTTGATAATGGCCAAAAATGGTGGAAAAGGTGGAGAAACTGGATTGTAAAAAGTAGCAGAAATGGGTTAGAACTGCCAAAAATGAAATAAAAGGGGCAAAATGAGCATCTTAAGTGGTATAAGGGGATTAAAAAGGTGGCTGAAACTGCGTTCAAGTGGCAAAAATAGCTGGAAATTTGGTGAAAAGGGATGAAAAATGGATATAAACTGGCACAACAGAGTTAGCTGAGGCATTAATAGGCAGAAATGGGTTAAACTGGCAAAAATGGGCATATCAAATTGTGAAATGCGGCGTGAAAAATGGTGAAGAGGGGTTAATAGTGGCAATAATGGGTCAACAGAGGCAACGATAGGCGGAGAGCGGCAAGATTTGCTTTAAAAGTAGCAAAAACAGGAGGAAAAAAGTGGTGGAAAGGATTTAAAATTGACAAAAATGGGTTTTATGTGGAAAAAAATGTGTTTAAATTGACAAAATTGGTGGGAAAAGGGATGAAAATTGGTTAAAATTTGGCAAAATTCATGTAAAGTGGCAACAGTGTAATTAAAAAAATATTCTTAGGTTTTTTTAAGGCATCTGGAGGCCCCCTCTCAGTGTCTTGTGACCCCCAGTGGGGGCCCTGACCCCAATGTTGAGAACCCCAAGTTTAAAAAACCAAAGAAGACCAAACAAGAAGGCTATTTTGGCCTGTTTTTGGACACTATATACAGGAATATAAAAAAAAAAGTTCCAGTGATTTACTTCAGAAAGTTACATTTCCACATTCTACATTAATCTGAAACAAAGTGAAATATTTTGAGATTTTTTTAAATTTTTGTTGATTACAGCAGATATCAGAAATCTACTATCTCAAAGTATTAGATTATTGTGGAAAAAATCAATTTGCAAAGGTTTCCTGAGCCTTTATCCTCTCACTCTGGTTCAGTCCACCAAACCATAATCATGGAGAAGACTGCTGACTTGACACATGTCCAGAAGACAATCACTGACACCCACTGACACGGAGGGTAAGCCACAGAAGGTCATTGCTGAAAAGTCAGCCTGTTCTCATAGGCTGTATCAAAGCATGTTCATGGAAAGGTGACTGGATGGGAAAAGTGTGCAAGGAAAAGGTGCAAAAGCAACCGGGATGAGCTCAGCCTTCAGTGGGTTGTCACACAGAGCAAGAACTTTGGGGAGCTTCACCAGGAGTGGACTGAGGCTGGAGTCAGTGGATTAAGAGTCAACACACACAGACATGTCCAGAAGATGGGCTACAAGTTTCATCAGCATCTCATCTGGGCTAAAGTGGGAAAGAACAGGGCCCTTGCTCAGAGGCCCCAAGTCCTTTTAAGTAAATGTTGAATTTCATTTGGAAATCAAGATGCCGGAGACTGGAGGAAGATCAGAGAGGCACAGAATCCAAGGTGCTTGAAGTCCAGTGTTGCCAGTTATCACAGTCAGCAATGTCATCTCCTGCTGTTGGTCCACTGTGCCTTATCCAGTCCCGAGTCGACACTGTCAGTCGTCTACCAGCAGATTTTAGAGCACTTCATGCTTCCATCTGCTAAGAAGCTTTATGGAGATACTAATTTCCTTTTCCAGGAGGACTTGGCACATGTCCACAGTGACGCGAAAACTACCAGAAACTGGTTTGCTGAGCATGCTAGCCAAATGGCCTGACCTGAACCCCATAGAGAATCTCTCAGGTGTTGTCAAGATGTAGATAAGCGACACCAGACTCAACAATGCAGACGAGCTGAAGGCTGCTATTAACGCCGTGGCTGTGCCAAATATTCTGAAAGGGACAATGGAACATGCAATTAATGTGATTAACAGGAAGTAATGCACTTTTCATGGACTGTAATCCCATTATGATTAATGCATCACTGCTGCGAGTCTTCAGTTTGTTGCAGCTTCTCTTTCTTCTTGTTACTGGCATCAGTGGGTAAAAAAAAAAAAAGCTTCTATTTACCATGACAGACGTGCCTCCTTTAGCCTGAGCCATGCTCATTATCAGAATATGTTCCAACATATCTCTACAGCAGTGTTTGTTTTTTCATACAGGTAGAGAACATGCACATACATTTCCATGAATACACTTCACACTCTTGGTGTAAAAAACCAAAGAACATCTGTACATCAGGAAATGTGTGTCTGTATGAGTGTGTGTTAGATTTAAGTTAGTCTGGCTGTATGTTTTTTTTTTGCCTGTGAAGCAGAGCACTGTTCGGGGGTGGTGAGGTGGGCGATTTTAACGTGTGCATAGACACACTGCATTGCTCATTTGTAGCATGACCCTCACTGCGACTGAGTTGCGGAATAATAAATCCTGGCATGGGAGACCAGAGCAGTGGAGGGATACCAGATGCTTCGTAGCCTCCCAGTGCTGTGGTAAAAATTGCATGGATAATGTAATACTCATGAATCTGTAACTTTCTGACTAGACATAAATGCTGTGAACTGTGAAAATGCACTGAATTAAGGAAATAAGAGCAAGCCGTCTGTACCAGAGGCTGCTTAATATTCATAGACTTAACCCTGTTAATGATTTGGCATTTAAGAGAAAAAAAAAAAGATATGAAGGAATGTGAACATACAAATTCATTTCAAGGTAGCAGCGGAGAATGCAACCTTCACATCGCAGAGTCATAATAAGAGAGGGCTGAAAGAGACTAATTTAGGACCAGGTCAGGGCTCCAACAGCACACCAGGGGAAGAGGTTGGCAAAACAATGTCCATGGCAGAAGTCAGGACATGTCCATTGTGGCCATCAAGGTTGGTTCAATGTCCACAGTGTCAAAGTAATTGTTTATTTTGTTTGACATGCAGCCTACCACATTTTTTCCCTCTTCTGTCCAAACTTGGACGAAGATATCTTTCACATTTATCAATTCATCCAAGCAGACAGCCACCAACAAAAGATACTGCAGTGTAGATCTTTAGCTGGTTTTCAAAATAGAAGAGATTGACCAGTAAATGTCCCAGTTTTCTCTTTCATTATTTATTTTCTTTGTCTTTTCCTTTCATTGTTTTTAAAGACATATCTTCAGTATCTTTATTTGTCGTAACAATCAAAATATAGTGAGGTTAAAGGAGAAGTGCTCTTCAGGTTTCCTTCCTCAACAACGTAATTCTGCTTCCACCCTTTCTTTGTGAAAGTTGTATTTGTGTGTTGAATAACTGTGTATGTCTTAGGTGCAAAAAACAAATTAATTGAACAAATTTATAGGAAGCACAGTTGTGTATACTTCAGCTTCTTACAATTCGATTTCTTTTCTGGGGTCACAATTTGATTCAGGATTGATTTTTGATTCAAACTGACACCAAATACAAACATCCTTTGTACTCAATCGATGCAATTGATTTTAAAATACATTGATGAAAACACTGACACATGTAGAGTGGAGACATTCATGGATTTTCAATGTCAAACAGTGCAGCCTTTACATTTTAGTCTTATTTTGGTTACCTGGATCAAAACTTAATTGAAGTTTTTTATCACAGGAGAGGTATTTTAGATAGTCTTAAGGACGACGCTAATAAACGGTGTGAAAATGTGAATAATTCAGAGGCAAATTTTAAATGCATTTTCGGGTGTGACTAGGCCTGGGCGATATGGCCTAAAAATCATATCATGGTATTTTTCTTGCCTTTGACGATAACAGTATTATATCACCGTATTACAAAATTAAAAAGAGATAATGCTTTTTAATCCAAATTCAAGTGTTATTAACCCCCTTCTCCCCTTAAAACAAGCCTTTGATGGCATATCTAATTTATCTACAAGTATAGGAGCACAGGAAACATGTTTTATTTTTTTTTAAGTCTCTCTGGGTTTATTTCTAACTGCACCCCAAGTTTCACAATTCATCTCTCATCTGATGAGGTGTGTTAAACTGGACTCAATTTGTTTTGGAACTGAAATTGCAGCATTGTTGCACTTTCCTACGGTTTGGTTCACATTGACATTGCCCTTGGTCAAACGGACCAAACCACACATTTGTGGTGCTGTCATCCCAAACAAAATGCAAGAAGAGGCTCAGGCTTTTGTATCATTTCTGTGGTGGTTTGAGACCTAAAAGTGCAGTTTTCAGTGGGTCGCGACTAGGTGTGCGCAAAAAAAAAAAAAAAAGGTAGCAAAAGTCCTGAAGTCCTCATGGACGTGCATCGATAACTTTTAATATACCCTGTTTTACAGTGAAATTTAAATGTTTGATCAATATTTCAAGTCATTTATCTCCTCTTCTTGCAATAAATAGCTACTTTTCCCATGATAATTAAGTCATTTCAAAAGTTCTCCAGAAAACTGGCAAAAATTGACATATAATGAAGAGGAAAGAGGGTATAAAAATTGTCAGTTTTGTCCCTTTTCTTTTTTATATCAGGTGTTTTGGTCCAATCATGCTCCAAACTGCAACATATTTAATTAACTAAACATGCATTGTTCAAAAATATTTTGGAATCTTGGGTCGCAATCTGTCATAAGACAAATTGGTGGGTCCTGAGGCCGGACCAGTTGAGAACCACTGTTTAAGTGCCATTGGTCCAGGCTTCCTCTTACTGAGGGACAGCAGAATCCAGTCTAACACTTTTCTTTTGTGAAAATGGGATGGGTAGAGTAACTCATAGCTCCACAGACGATGTAGACAGTACATAAGATGTCAGACACAACATTCCTAACACTAAGAGCTAATGCTGCTGATGCTAGCAGCACACACTTCTGAGCCGCACAGCCCCCTGCTGCATCTGTTTGCAAGTGATGTTGGAGACAGTGCAGGAAGGAAGATACCAGCAGTGGGTTTGCTGTGCTCCAACTGTATGCTGTTGGAAATGTATTAAGGCAGGAAAGTCAGCTTATACTGTGAGACTGAATTGCTTACGACGCACAAGAATCGTGCACGGTTTATGTACACACACTGTATGGGTAAAGCTGGGATGCACTGTGACAAAAATCTGTGGATAACCTCAGCATGTGAGGTCTGTGGACCTTATTCTGAGGTTGAAGTCGTATCCTGTCATATACTCTGTCCCATTCTCTCTCTCTTCTCTCTCTATCACACACAAACAGCATCACATCTGTGTCAGCTGGAGCTCTGCAGATAGGCATATTTCCTGCTTGTCTATTTCTTTTATTATAGAGAGGGGCCATTAGAAAGTTATTCCTGTGTCAATGACGTGACATGTCAATTTTAGTGTCCAAAGCATATTTTTAATATTGAAATACATATTTTTAAACTAAAAGCACATTATATGATTTAATCCCCCCCCTTGTTTTTGAATACAAGTAGAATATATTATGAGTAATAGAAATTTAAGGATCTATGGAGCTCAAAACTATCAAAATGTCTTTCGGGATAACTGCACCTAAAATCAAGGTGCAAAAATGCTCCAAAAACATTTAATATCTTAATAAACCTTTACATTTATCCATTGGGCATAATTGTGCGGTTGTTTACAAGTATGAATAAACATATTGTGCAAATACTTCACTTCATTTCATTTTTATGTGTAAACACTTTTGTCCCAACTTTGGGATTTTAGCCAGTGTCATTCTGGGTAACAGACATTCAGGATCAATTTTCCATCATACAAAATTTTCATAGTCATGTGAAAGGAAGTTACATCAAAAAGGAGTTTAGACCCTTATGACTGTGAAAAAAGGTCTGTAGAGCTCTCTTAAAATATTGATAATTTGACCTTTTCGGTGACTGGAAACGTGACACAAAAACCTGGGTCATAGCAGGCAACACTAAAAACACATAAATACTGTTATTTTATTTCAAATTGGCATATTTAATGTGAAAGATGACACTAAAATGTTGAAGATCAAGGTTGTAGTTTTTATAGGTGGCTAAGTAACTGCCTGTTAAATAAGCAGAAGTTGGGTTTTTTGCATTCGGATAACAGTGTCTTACTGTTATCCCACAATGTTATTTGTAGCTCGAGAGATACATGCATAGTTTTAGTGGAATGGGTTTCCATGGCCGAGCAGCTGCATCCAAGCCTTACATTACCAAGTGCACTACAAAGCGTCAGATGCCGTGGTGTAAAGCACGCCGCCACTGGACTCTAGAGCAGTGGAGACGCATTCTCTGAAGTGACAAATCGCGCCTCTCCATCTTGCAATCTGATGGACAAGTCTGGGTTTGGCGGTTGCCAGGAGAACAGAACTTGTCTGTCTGCCTTGTGCCAAGTGTAAAGTTTGGTGGAGGGGGGATTATAGTGTGGGGTTGTTTTTCAGGAGCTGGGTTTGGCCCCTTAGTTCCAGTAAAAGGAACTCTGAATAGGTCAGCATACCAAGAGATTTTGGACAATTCCATGCTCCCAACTTTGTGGGAACAGTTTGGGGATGGCCCTTCCTGTTCCAACATGACTGTGCACCAGTGCACAAAGCAAGGTCCATAAAGACATGGATGAGAGAGTTTGGTGTGGATGAGCTTGACTGGCCTGCACAGAGTCCTGACCTCAACCCAATAGAACACCTTTGGGATGAATTAGAGTGAAGACTGGGAGCCAGGCCTTCTCGTCCACCATCAGTGTGTGACCTCACAAATGCGCTTCTGGAAGAATGGTCAAAAATTCCCATAAACACACTCCTAAACCTTGTGGAAAGCCTTCCCAGAAGAGTTGAAGCTGTTATAGCTGCAAAGGGTGGACCAACGTCATACTAAACCCTATGGATTAAGAATGGGCTGTCACTAAAGTTCATATGTGAGTCAAGGCAGGTGAGCGAACACTTTTGGCAATATAGTATATGTAGACTGACACACAACTCAACTCAGACGTGCACATGCATTTTTCTGCATAATTCTAAATCTTACACCTAGATTGCATCTAATGGAACCGTTTAACTTTAATTTCCTAACACCTGGATAAAAAATTACGTTTTCAGTGGACTTTACGACATGCTGGTTTGATTAATCACCATGAAGCCCATTAGGATGTGATCGATCAATCACTGTCATCTGCTCAGCTGAATTCTGATGGCCTGTAGTCTCTGAAGAACAATTTAGTTACTGGGTGGCACTCAGAATAATTGTTCACTTATTGAACATACAGCCTCTGCTGTGTGATGATATTTCTAAATTTCTTCATGTTACAATAAATCAGAACTATGAGAGTAACTGCTGTTATAGGCGGTCTTTGTATCAGTTGAGAAAAGTGTGCAAAAAAACCTTGGCTCTGCCTCTTAATAATGAATGGCATGTGATGAGGGAAGGTAGGAATAATTTCACAAACTAAACTGACTTTAAGTTTAATCCATCTTTAAATGTTTTATCATAGCTAAAGGTTTTTAAATAAGCCTAAATGACTTCATCTTTAATACACACTCTTTAAAATGCAGTCTACTGGGAAAGTGCATAGAATTACCCAATTCCATAAAATTCATTGACCTGATATAAAATAGAGTTATCAATCCATGAAATGTACACTAACACATTTAAAGTAATTAGATCCTCGCTGTCATTTAGGTTAAAAGTTAATTACATCTGAGACTTTTCCATGTATTTTATGTTGTAGCATGTGAAACGTGTGTTTAATTAAACTGTCAGAGCAGTGAACATAATCATCTAAACTATGTGATGCAGTACTAATACATGGATTTCTGTCATTGCAGTAGCAACACAATCCTGGATATGCCATACTTTGTTTTCGACTGAGTAGTGTAAAAATGTTCTGCTTTGTCAGTTTTTAACCCATGACCATTTCGTAGAGCACTAAAAAAAAGTCTGAAGACAAGTCTTCAATCAAATTATATTGTGCATTAAGGCTACAATCACATGATCAATCAATATCAGGACATCTTTTGTTAGTCGGTAAGTCCATGATTTCTGTCCATTGTACCTGTTTTATGGTCCCATAGCCTTTTGTTTCCATATTATTTTTCTAATTTCAGTTATTGGGCTGATATGCCGTCATGCAAACAGGAGAAAAAGAGTTGGAAACAACAATTAGTAGAAGAGCCACAGGCTAGACCCAGAGCCAGACTGGTATATTGCTTCCTGGCAATATACCATGGGAAAGCCTGTTTATTTTCCTTTTAAATGGTGCCACATTGGTTAGGAACATGCCTTTATGGGATGAGCAGCAGAGCTGAATATGTGGGTTGCACCAATGAAATATTTGCCATATCTTCAAAGTTTATTCCTTCAACTCTTGTTTGGTGTTGTTTGATGGACTGGATGAATGAAGTTTGAAGAAACAAGACGTATTGGCAAATTAAAAATGTACTCATTTAACAAAAAGGAGCCTCAGTAGCGTGTGGAAGAATCATACACAGTCACAACAGCCTGGCACCTCCTCCTCATGCTGGTCAGCAGCACGCCCATGCTGTAAGCTTGGACATGTGTGTTGCACGGTGTGCTGTGTTTCGCACAGACGGCTATTTGTGTGGCACAATGCACTTGTTTTGGCTGTTACTATAACGTTACATGTATGTTTCGAGGCGTGAAACTCACAAGGGAAGAGAGGTGATGCACTGATGTTTACAGGCACACGTCCTGCGTTTTTATGTATCCACTGCCCATCGCTTCATGGCAAAGATGGCACTATGCCTGCACTGGTGAACCTACACAGATCTCCGAGTTTACGTGCTGTCCACATGACTCACTGGTGTGAGACTGCGCTCAGTTTGTGGCTGCAGACTTCAGTGGATTGCATAAACTTCTCTGATTGACACGACAGTTTTACAGAAAACCGTTAGGCGTCACGATTCAAGTCCTGTTTAGGTGCTTTCCCTTTCTCTCTCTTTCTTTCTCTCCCCCTCTCCCTCTTCCGTGTGCGAGCATTATACATTTAATAAATCATTTAAAATTCAGTGCACTGACGTCTTGATTACAGCTTATTTTTCAAAAAGTTTCAGCATCCCGAATAATTTGATAAGACTTCTATTGATAATGAATCGACACCAATTAAATAGAAACACGCTATTGCCACAGACAGTGACTGAGACAGAAACTAAACAGGTTAAAGTTCATCATCATACAGTCAAGATTCAACAGGTCATAGAGGCAGCGTTACCCCTAAAATGTGTTCTCCAGGTCAGTGGATGGTCTTAAAAGGTCAGATTATTATGGTGGATGAACTTACAAACAAAAAAATGTGCAAAAATTAAAAGTGAACACCCTTTGAAAGATAGATCCTATCTAAAGGTTCACCTTTCAGACATCATCAGACCACTGCGTGAATGAATCATGAAACTCTATTCTTGCTATAATGTAAAATCTTACATTCACGTATAAAGTAGAGGATGTTAAAATGATTAAGTGTCCTTTAATGACAAGCTGGAAAATAAAAATAAACTACGATAGAAGAAATAAAGTGTTAGAAACAAAAAATGTCCTGGGAGAGGATCTCTAAACCCCAAATATGGCAAAATCTAATGTAATTATTTAATTTCCTTTCCTCGTAACTTTAATAAATGTAAATTGCTATCAGAACTTCATTGCACTTTGTAAAACATATTTTCTTTAGAGAACCTGTAAATACCATTTTTTTTAATATAGAAGTAGTTCATTTAAGGGGCCTGGCCTCCTTTATCATTTGTCTAGCACTACTCTTGAAAAAAGCAAAAGTGACTGATTAAAAAAATACAATATTTCTTATGAGTGCTCGGTTAATCACCAGAAGAATTGATAGAGTACTCAATTACAAAAGGAATCGATTACTGCAGCCCTAATTTACATTCACCTAATAAAAGTCATTTTTACAGATCGGACATTGAACGCATCATTACATAACCATCTGTCCACTACTTAGGTCTGCCAATCAACTTTATTCTCCAGATTTCAACTCAGATGTCAACAGTGGACCCATATTTAAAGGAGCAGGACTTACGGCTAAGTTTGGCAGCACTTATTTAATCTCTAATCAAAGCCAATGAAGAAGAAAATTGTCTTGTAGCAGCTACAGCTAGTATTATGATTGCATACTGCTCCTTGCACAGCAGGAGTTGGTAATCTTGAAGCTTATGTCCCTGTTGCAGGAAATGATGCTGGTCTGCATTTTTGCATCTGTGGTAAGATAAAATAATATTAATGGCAGGCTTGATAGTAGTATTGATAAGCTTAAACATTATTAATTCCTGGGTTTAGAAAAATACAGGACATTTTTTTTGTTTGTCTGTTCCCTCTCGCAACAACGGCCTCTGTTCACACCATGTGTGGACACACCAACCAGGCTACCGGTGCCCTCCTTCTCTGACGTACCTTCGCTTTATGCTAATTAGGAGAAAAATGTAACAAGCCTCTAGCTTGTGCAGACATAGCATGAATTATTTACAAACCCTCTTCATTAGACCTGTCTTGCACTTTCTTCAGAAAAAAAAATTAAGAAAAACTTGGAAAGATGTTGCAGAATGAGGTCTGATGTCTTCAAATGTCTAATGACTTCATGTGAAAGGAGTAGAACCCTAGAAGTTACTACTCCAGGACTGAAAATGAATCTTCACCAACTACGAAATCCTGACAACTCAGAGACAAACCTGCACTCATGTAAATATGTTTTTTCAGGCTACACCCAGTTTACCTTTTCTTTTATCCACTTAAACTTAGTTTTAATCCTCTATTGTCACAAAAGTTTGTTTAGGGACAGGTGTTGCAAATTAGCTTTTATTATTAACACCTATTACTTGCATGGGATGGCTTTTCTCAGTTTTTATGTGTATCATCTGTCCCCTACAATAAACCAATAGACGCTTCCTTGGTCAGATGCCAAATGCATATCTCCTCACTTGGTATCCAAAGTGCAAGTATGTCTTTTATCAGTGTAATGTTACACTTTAAGTTTTCTGTCGCAGTTTTCGCTGTGAAAGCTTGTGAGCTCAGTCCGGCATTCTGTTGACATTGTTGATTCTGAGAGGGCTTCTTACTAGACTCCAGGGGAGGACACGATGCCAGCAGCAGAAACCTGGGACCTGTATGGGGGCAGACATGATGGAGAGCCAGGCTTTGTTCCAGCGTGTATCTGTGCAAGTGTGTGTGATGAGGGGGGAAAAGAGAGAGCGAATGTGAGAAGAAGTGTGCATGAGATAGAGGGAGAAAGAGAGCTCAGAGGAATTCTCGCTCATTACGGCTGTGTGGAGGGGTGAGGGTGTGACAATGTATCACTGCCTGCCCTTTGGTCAGCAGCCATCACAAGTGGAACAGATGGAGCTGATGAACTGTTTCCATAGAGTTTGGGCATTTTACAAGCTATGGTGTCCAATTATCTTTTATCATGTGCTCACAGGAATACATAGTGCTACACTTTAACAAAGAGTCAATCAAAAACCATCACAGCAGTCTCACAGTACTATGACATTCTACTGATATATATATTATTTGTTTCACAAATACATCTGGAAAACCCTCAATACTAAGCGTTTGGCAAAGGGAGCCTTTGAGCCATTAAAAAAAAAATCAGAGTGTGATTGGATGAACGTTCTGTCTGTCACATCTTTACGGGCCAGTCAGAGCAACGAAACATGTGATGTAGCCGCAACCGAGGTGCGCGTGCCCAGCTACCGAGGAATAACACGAACAATGGCGACTGTAGACATGTCAGTACACTACTTTTGTCGTTTTTTGAAAAGAAAACAACTCACTGTTGTTCTTTGTTCTTCTTTTAATGAAGAAATGTCGTCAAGTTCTGATAAAACTGGCACTTTAGCAGCATCCATGCTAAGCTCTTCCACCATAATTGCACCAGCCTCTTGTTGCTGCTTGCTTACATCATGACTCCGCCATGCCTGAAAGTGCTGCCCCTCGTCGCTTATTGGTCCTGTCACTTTCTAACTGGGCCCAAACAGTTCAGACGGGAGCTCTGCAAGATGGATTCGCCAGTGAGAAACAAGGAAACAGGTGTATCCATCTGCTTTGCAAGGTTAGGAGAATGTGGACACTTTGAAGTTAGATAAATCTTTCTTGTGCAGTCTGAGAGCAAAATTAAGAGGTGCCATCTATGAGAATGTTCTCTCAAACAGTTCTGTGCTCTTTGGATGGGGAATGGGGAAGAAATGGGATTTAAATGACTTTGAACATGGCATGATTGCTGGTTCCAGGCGGGTAGATCAGAAACTGCTGATCTACTGGGATTTTCACGCACAACCATCTCTAGGGTTTCCAGAAAATGGTCAGAAAGAGGAAAAATATCCAGTTAGCGGCAGTTGTGTGGATGAAAATGCCTTGTTGATGTCATAGGAGAATGGGCAGACTGGTTCTAGATGACAGAAAGGCAACAGTAATGCATATAACCACTCTTTACAACCAAGGTGTGCAGAATACCATCTCTGAATGCACAACCACACAAGGTGACACTCCTGTCAGCTAAGAACTAGAAACTGAGGCTACAATTTGCACAGGCTCACCAAAACTGGACACTAGAAGATTGAAAAAACGTTGCCTGGTCTGATGAGTCTCGATTTCAGCTGTTTTTGCAGATGGTAGAGACAGACTTTGGTGTAAACAACATGAGAGCATGGATCCATCCTGCCTTGTATCAGTGGTTCAGGCTGGTGGTGTTCGGTGAGTACTGTTGCTGACCATGTCCATCCCTTCATGACCACAGTGTGATGCTATCATGTCAATACGGATCAAAATCTCTGAGGAAGGTTTCCAACACCTTGTTGAAACGATGCCACGAAGAATTGAGGCGGTTTGGAAGGCAATGAAGTGAGGTGAGTGTACAGATTGATGGATACAGATTTTGTTTCCTTAAATAATCTTCTACCTGACTTCCTTTCCCCTTCTTGATGCCTTATTTGTGGATGCAAAGATATTATAAACATGTTTTATATCTGCAAAAAATACAATTATTATTTCCTTTACAGTGATATGCCTTATATATATATATATATATATATATATATATATATATATAAAATGTAGTAATTAAAAAATGTATTTATTTATTATTATTTGTATTAATTGAAGACCTTTTGGAAGGAGGTTGCAGCATTATTAATGGTTTAAATTAAATTTGTTCAGCCTATTTATTTCAATATAATTGAATACAATTTTTAAAAAAATCTTGTATTTATTGACTTTAATTACTGTATCGAAAATGTACCGAACCGTGACTTAAAAACCGATAAATATACTGAGAATCAAAACAAGGTTCTCAAAAAAGTCAAATTTCAAACATTAGTAGTAAATGATGAAGTAAGAGTTCAACGGTCTAACAAGAGGTTGAGAAATGTTCTGACAAAAACATGTATTCTTCTTAATAAAAAACATAGAACATTTATATTTAGGGAAAACTGAACAATCTCTCTCTTTCACCAGTATCATCAAGAAAACAGAATGGATTTATTGATGAAAATAAGGTTTATCCTGCCTGTTTCTGGTTAATAAATCTCTTCTGTTCAACTGTGTGGAAATGACGACTGACATGATTTCTGAGGCAAACATTCAGTTGTTTATCGCTGTGAAGTTCTTAAGAATTCACCAATCAGACACATGCTCTCATGAGGAACCAGCGCTCAGTAACCTTGACAACTGATGTGTTTGGCCTCAGGCTTTCTGGGAATAACTAAGCAGTCAAATGCATTCATTTTTCTTAACAAGTATGACATATGTAAAGCTTCCCATCGCACATGTGAGACGGTGGTCTTTCATGGGATGGCCCATTTTTCTGGAGCGATCTCTGATCTATTAATCATGCTTATTTTAATGAGCTGCACTGTCTGTGCTAAGAGGAGGGACAAAAAAACACTGAGACAAATATTGGATGTTACAACACGAACCTGTGTTAGAATTCATTGTTTCATCTGTGTGAGACTGCTTCAGCTGGGACACGCTTGTAACAAAAGCCAAGAATGGGTTGAGTTTAAGATGCTAAATGTAGGCCAGCATTTACTAAAACATTTGTATTCTGCTTACAGCACACAGAGACAGAGGATGAGGAGTTTAACATACAACTAGACAATGTTATCAAATTGCATTACATTAATAATAATACTAAATAGGGCTAGGACTTTTTGCCTTTGTTAATTTTATCACTATCCTTGGGTGCTGGTTCAATTTATATTACAATTCCCAATTCACTTGAATTGCTTATTGGCATTTTCTCTCCACAGCACACAGCCGTGGACAATCCAGGTAGAGAAAGGGGCACAAACACAGTAGAAAATGTTGTTTTCTGGTTGTTTCTGGTTAATAAAACACATCCAGGAGCACCTGTTTAGTTCAGTTGGGAGAACAGGCCCCCATGCTAAGTCCTCAGCACACTGGTCGTGGGATCAACTCCCAGTCTCGGCACTTTTGGTGTCTTGTCCCACTCTCTTTCCCTCTATTTCTTGTCTCTCTTTGGCTGACCAGTCTATGACCAATAAAGACAAAAAGGTCCAAAAAATTATCTTTGGGGAAAAAAAGGAAAAAAAGAAAGAAACAACACACCCGCAACTCCAATTTCACATCCTCTGCCTGCACCTGAACCGATGCCTGACCCACCTCGGTAAATAAGCACTGCATGATGTCTGGTATAAGCTTGTCAACTGTATAGCACAGGCAGTAATAAGTGGGTCCTGTTAAGTTATCATAATAAATTAAGACAAAAACAACTATTGGAAATTATTGACTTTATAATTCAAAATAGTTGCAGCGCTGCAATCAAGGAAATCAAATGATACCCACACTTCACTGGATACAAACCTTAATTCTCTTTTTTGTTGATGGAGGCGGATTTTTACAAGTCTTTCCTAAAAAATAATTAATAGGCCAAAAAAGAGCTCATACATTAATTAGCATCTTATCCAACTTGCTCACATCAAGATGGTATGAAACTAACTGTAAACAAAAATGACAGCGACTCACCACTCATTTTCTTTTGATAAGGATGAAACACTTTATTCATTTGTTAGCCTGCTCAGTGACAGAGCTTTATGGGGGATGAAGAGAGCTTATAAGAGTTACGAATAAATTGGTGTTTAAAATCAACCAAAGAAAACTCTCGATACTTTTCTGAATAAATTTTTGTCCCACACTTAATACTGGATAATCAACTGATTCAATTCTAAAAAAGTTATTGCACATGTCCCCTGGTTGTCTTCATACAATAAGGTTGATGTCTGTCAAATGAGCTTGTAAAGCTGGATAATCATGAAACTCTTCTTAATTATTCATCAGGCCAAGTGATGTAATCCTGTGTCCTCAGATGTCCTTATAATGTTAAACATTAAATTACTTTTTAAACAGTTGTTTATGGGTTAAAGAAATTGCTTTAATCTTTTCAATGTCGATAGGGAACTGCCTTCTTTTGTGTAACCAAAGATTGTGCTTCATGACTTATATGTTTAAGTAAAGACCACAAAAACTACTCTTGATAAAGAGAGCAACGCGATGACTTTGGTTAAATATTATAAGAGTTTTAGTATGTCAAGCCAAGATAGTAAAATCCCCTTAACTTCAGTTTACCAAACAAGATATTAAGGGAAAAGAATTAAATAGATGTCTACAAAGAGATGCTAATCACACCTCTGTCTGGAAGGTCCAGTCACTGCTTAATCAGTATTCCTGGCTACCATTACACCATGAAGACAAAGGAACACTCCAAGAAACTCAGGTAAAAGGTTATTGAAAAGTATACGTCAGGGAATGGAAACACACTAAACATCCCCCAGAGTTCAGTCACATCAATCATCAAGAAATGGAAAGAATATAGCAGATGTGTGAAAATGCCTCGATCAGGCCTTCCTCACAAAGTGTGACCGTGCAAGAAGGAGACTTATGAGAGTGGCCACCAAGTAAGCTGAGATGAGACTCTGCAGACAACAACTATTGCTTGGGTTCTTTACCAGTCAAAGCTTTAGGGAAGAGTGGCAAAGAGAAAGCCACTGTTGTAGAAACTTCCTCTTAAATCTCGACCAGAGTTTGCCAAATGTGAGACTCCATTGTCAAGTGGGAGAACCTTCTTTGGTCTAATGAAACCAAAATGGTGGTTTTTGGCCAACAGACAAGGTGCTATGTTTGGCAGACTCCAAACACTGCACATCACAAACACGCCATCCCCACTGTAGAGCACAAGGGTGGGAGCATCATGCTGTGGGGATGCTTCTTGGCAGCTGGCCAAGGAAGGCTTGCAAAGGTAGAGGGTAAAATGAATGTGGCAAAATATAGGAAAATCCTGGGGGACAATCTTATTCAGTTGCAGGATATCTGCAAGACAAAGACCAAAAGAATACAGCGAAAGCTACATAGAAAGGATTTAAAGACAGCAAGGTAAATGTTTTGGAGTGGCTGAGTCAAAGCCCAGACATAAACGACATCCAACGGGATGAGTTCTTTTTATTAGCAGTGTATGCTATCATAAAAATGTCACATAAGGGGTGTGAGAGAAAAAATCAATTTGTAACTAGTAATTTCTAAAATGCAGAATCAATTCAAAACATCCAAAAATCTATTTTTGAAATCTTACTTTCTCACATTATTTCCTTTTTTATCAGTTAATTTGACCATAGCAACCTATTTATCTAGTATTTCATTCGAAGACCCCCCCTCCCCAACTTCCTTGGCATGGCCATTCTTCAGTCAGTCCTGGCTACTCGGCTGTTAACATCAGGTAGTTCTCAGCATTGGTAACAGGCTAGCACACTAAGTGTACTCTCTATGTAGCAGAGAGACATTCAGATAATCTTAATCCATATCATATAATAAAACCACTTGCAGTGGAAGTGGAACCAGCCAATTCTGAGTGTACAGAAAAATAAAGATTCTTAATGCTGTTTGAAAACACTTGTATAGTCTCGTCAGAATTAAAGGCTTTACATATGCACACATCATTATTTTACTGCTGTGTTTATGATGAATAGAAAGCTGACTTAAGCTCACAATTTTCAAAAAAGAAGGAGAGGGACACCTGATGTCAACTCTGTCTTTACCAAGAGAGCTACAGCTGTTAACACCAGGACATGATTACTTTTCATTGATTTTATGTTTTCTTTGTAAAAGTTTGTGGAATAAAAACAGTATACAGAGGATGTTTTTAAAACAAGCCTCAAGAC
This sequence comes from Cheilinus undulatus, assembly GCF_018320785.1. Taxonomy (NCBI): domain Eukaryota; kingdom Metazoa; phylum Chordata; class Actinopteri; order Labriformes; family Labridae; genus Cheilinus; species Cheilinus undulatus. The sequence goes on along the minus strand of NC_054865.1, from coordinate 40,574,062 downwards.
AACTTTCATACGCTGGAAATATTAAGTGCTGGTAAAAAAAAGAGCCAGTGCAAAAAAAAAAAAAAAAAACATGCCCTGAATCAACATTCATGAGTATAAAAGGGAACAAAAACAGCCTATTAGAAAAGGATTCAACAACTCCTGCTGAAGTAAGACATTGAGTCATGCACCTTAAAATTCAATTAAAAATGCAGGTAATGAACTCCATGCATGGGTCAATTTCTGATGAATTCAACAACAATCACGCAGTGTTTTCTTCCCAACTCCAACAGAGAAGCTTTCTGGTTTTTGCTCTGTTTCACATTTCTCACTGATTTTATCCACACGGTAAGGGTGTCAGAGGCTCAGGAGAAACTCTGAGCTCTCCACCAAACTGAAAAAAAGATTATTTCTCAATAACAAAGTTGAGCAGGGATCCTCGAGACTTCTGTTCTGAGAGGAGAAACGATGGCATTTTAAAGTAGGGGGACAACACTTTCACAATACTTGTAGGCTACAACTTTATGAAGTTGTACAAGCAAAGTTCAGACAGCAGGTCCTCGGTTTCATATGACCCAGGAACACCGTTTTGTAGGTGGACTTGATAATAGTTGAACAGCCTGGTAAATTCACCTGTTCTCTGGATGGGCTAGAGCTGAAAGCACTGATTCACAAACGTCAAACTCTTGAGACCAGCTTTCAAACTAAATATGTGTAATTCAAACAGCAGATGTGGACTGGAATCCTTATTTGTAGCAGTGATGTCTCTTTAAGGGCAAAGATTGGAAGCACAGCATTGATTTTAGCAGAAAATCTAACCCGATACATGTCCTAATCTCGCCATCTTTCATTTTACATGAAGGTAAGATAGCCAGTACTTACTCTTCTCATGTTTCCTGTGTACAAATCTATTGATCTTTTGTCAGCAACAAAAAACACACAGAATGATGATCAATTAGGCTGATGGAGGAATATTGATTGAAGCCCTTTCTATGTTAGACACTTTGGACACCAGAGTCTCTAAAGGTAAACCACATCATACAATTTGCCTTATCTTTAATATGCAGCTGTGAGATTTCCCCCTGACCTTAGCTGATGTGTGCTCATTAAAAGGTCAGCAAAACACGCTCATCATTTGTTGATACAGAAACCTTTGGCCTCCTTCGTCTGTCTCGAGATAGAAGCAAACCTCACCACACTGCAGACTTGACAGATGGAGTGTGGCTGTCATCAAAATTTCACAATGAGACGATTTGAAGAAGCAGCAGCTCTAGATGACTGCCAGACGCACAGCTCAACACCCTACAGCGTTGAAAAAGTCTTCCCGGTAAACAGTGTAGACACACAGACTGATATTGACTTTCTGCTGCCAAGGCCAAACACGTTCAGTCCAGCTGAAGGCCTACAGGTGTGCTGCTGAGGTTTTAACTTCGCATCATTGTTGACTGTGATTTTTTTTTTTTTTTTTTGACCCCAGGCAGATATTGATATCTCACAGTTAAATGACTCCTGCTTTCATTCACAATAGCACTGCTGTACATGTATGCTTTACAACTGAGCACATTTAATAGAACCCAATTCTTGTAACCCAAATATCAAATTGCTGGTGCTAAATATTGATATATTTCTCATAAAAGGAAAGACAGCACTCTGAATAGATTTCCCTAACAAAATGACTCACAGTACCACTGATTCATGACTCCTCACTAGGGCTGTAGTCAATCAAAGAAAAACATGGTCAACCAAAATCGCACCCAGGCAACAACCAATCGACATGTCATTCAGGTAAAATAAATAAATAAACAAATTTTAAAAAATCACCTCGTTGGGGAGCAGTTTAATCTATACAGGTTCCTCACTGCACACTGTTTGGTAGTCTAAATGATCCTTGAATAAACATAACAAGCCTTTTAAGCATTAATACAATATTTAGGCTTATCACGTCGTACTAAAAAAATAACTGAGAGACAATCAACACGCACCCACCTTTGATCTCCATGATCCCAGTGTGTTAACTTTCTAAACTCGTACAGCCTACAAAATAACCTTTCATTGATTTTTATTCATTTATAACAATAACTGATAACAGGATCACTTGATTCAGCCCGCGCTGTGTCATTTACAAGCATAAAGCAGACAGCATGCAGCGTTTATTTACGTAGGTGAGAGGGAAAAGTTCGCTTGTTGGGACTTAATGACCAGCAGACATCACCTTTCATGTCCTCTTCTTTCTTCTCTGTCTGTAAGAGAAGCTAACGCTAACATGAACACTTTAAGGAGATTATAAAAGGAGATGATGCTACGCAGTCTATTTGCCGACAGGTAAAAAAAACTGGCTGTGGGAGTTAATGCAGTGAGGGAGGGCAGAGCAGAAACACTCAGCAGCGCCACTTCAATACAAACAGCCTGTAACTTTGTGACTAGTTGATGTGTTGTTTCTGAGCGTTAGTGCTGTAAAATAACCGACAATATCCCACTCTGCGTAGCTTTGTGTGCTTCTCTACTTGTAATTCCTAGAGCTGCATTGCTCCTCTGTCCCCAGCAGCACGTGTCTCTATATCAGTCAGCTGAGTCTTGGGGGAGGAAGGGGGGTGACTCGCCCACCAGGGTGATCTTGGTCGAACAAAAGCTTATCGACCAAACAATCGACCAATCGAATGGAAGCTGTCAGCCCTGCTCCTCACAGTGGCACTAATGGCATGAATGAATATTTGCAATCATGTGATCCCAAATGTTCCCAACAATCAGGGATAAATGGGACCAAAGGAAAGTTAGGACTACAGTACGGAATTAAACTCTACACTGCAATTATAATCAGAAGATTTCTACATACACTGAGTAAAATTTCTACACTTAGCAAAAAAGTGGGGTTTTTTTTCCACAGTTTTACCAATTTACCTGCTAGGAGGCGATCAATAGCAAAAAATTCCTCAGTCCTGCAAACCTTCCAGTGTCTTGTGTCGTCTGGCCTTGAGCCAGTGTAGCTAGCACAAGTTTGAGTGGCAGTTTCCTTTCCTCCATTTTTAGTTGTGCTTAATCTACATTTATACAGCCAATCCATGAAGAAATGAAGAATCATTTGGGAGCCAAACAGCCAGCTCTACTTAGCTCAGCCAAATGATCTAGATCCCTAAGAAGAAACAGATTTCCCATCAATACAGACGAGAGCAGACAGGAATCAGCTGAGGAAACACAGGTAAGATCAGAGTATAATTAGCTAAACTGTGACAAAAATGTACTCAACCAAATCAGACCACTTTGTGGAAACACACCATAAATGAGCATTGTGTGACACCGCTCATCCAGGCTTCAGTGGCATGACGTCATCTGCAAAGTAGCTTAGTAGCTTCCTTGTTGTCCCATGTTTTGTATAAGATTATGGTTTGGGCTCTTTATTTGAAAGGACAGCTGAAAAGAGATAGGAAATATGGTTGGAGAGAATGGGGGAAGACATGCACCAAGTAGCTCCAGAGTTGGGATTTTAACCTGCAACCAGTGCGTCCAGAACTGTAACCTCTGTATATGGGTGCCTGCTCCACCAACTGAACTAAACCAGGTCCTGAGTGGCAAACTTATGAGATAGAGGAAATCTTTGGGATTTTCTAAGTTTCCTTTTCTTCATTTCGTACTTGTAAATTGGCTCAGACCAAACTTGTCTGGCTGAATAACATACCACAATAGTCTGAATGAATCTGGAGTTTCAGCAGGGTGTGAAAATAAACTTCAGTCAAATTTATAATTTAACACAACCTAATGCAAAATTAAAAGGCCTTTCACAATATATTTTCATTATTTTCATGGCTTGCAGATTTACTACAACATTTCAATCATCTCTCATCTTTTATGACATTCACAAAGACGTCAGTTTCATTTAACATTTACACCTTGCATTACTCATACACTGCCTTGTGCAGGGAAGATATCTCGGCCTCTATTTAAACGTATTTTTGTTACTGGTAGATCAGTTACTGGTAGATCAGTTACAGTTTGGCTCATTTTGCTGAATGAAGTGAATCCAATATTCTTTTGCCTCACTGAAGAGAAAGGTGCTAAATTTTCGGTGTCAGTTTTGCTGACAGGTTGAGTGACATCCACATGATGCTCACATACTGCACACAAACAAAAATCTGCACAGAGCCTTCGACTCATCTCCCACTTGAGGTCACATCCATTCTTATAAAGCACTCCCTTTCTCCCACTCTGTAATGCACTTTTTCAGGTATTTCACCCACTTAGTCCTGTTCACTGTTGGCCCAGTAAATGTTAGCTGAAGACTCATAAATCCTGTGATTTTGTTGTCAGTCACTATCACCCATGGCTTATGTGGGTGTGTGTGTGGGGGGTGGGGGGTTGGTTACCAGGGGAATGGTTGCTTTATTGGAGAGAGCTGAGAGAGAAAATGGAGGGGGTTCACTCTTCTTCGAAGGATGTGGGTGGAGATGCACAGACCGGGTAACATACCAGATAAAGGGACAGTATTATTATAATGACTCAGTGTGATGTCACAGCCAAGATTCTGAACAGACCTTCATGTATTCAGATATATCCAGACCACGAACAGAGAACTTGGTTGGCTTAATTTACATTTTCTTGTTTTATAGATACTCCAGATTCCCAAATATAGGTGCAAAAATAAAATAAAGTTTTTTTAGTGTTCCCTTTAATGCTTGGAAAGATAATTGAATCTGTCAACATCTTTCAGCCTTGCAGTCAGCTATACCATACTTCTTCACTTACATGTACAGAGTCTCATACTGATTAGAGAGTTGAAGCTGTCTGAACATGCACACCCTGCTCCTTTCCTCCAAAAGACTAGAACATGCAGAGTTAATGTCACTACTGTGATCATGCATGATGGGATGTATGCACATATGTCTTCTCTGCTAATGCCCCTCAGCCCTTGCCTTCTCCACCTCATTAATTATTTTGATCTTGGTCGCACCAGAAACAGTCTCTCTTTGTGGGAGATGATGGCCCATTACCATTTCATCACAGTGTCATCCTTCTTCAATTTAAAAGTGACTGAGACTATTTTCTCTCCTTACAGTAATATGAACTACTACCGTTGAGACTTGGGAGACTTGTCATTCTCTAAGACATTATTTATGAAGTCTTTCTTAACCGATACAGCCTTGGAAAAATAGCTTCCCAGGGTAGTTAAAATATCCCCGCCTCACCTCTATCGCCGTCAGAGGAACTGAAGCTACAACTTCAAAGTGTTTATCTTCTAAAGTGGTGGAATAAAGCAATAAATCAAAGAAAAACTTGGTGGAGTTCTTTACTATTGCATTAGTCTGAATGAATTATGCTGAAACATAAAGCTTTACCTGAAAAGCCATACCAGGACATTTTAAACTGGTGCAGGCTTAGGACTCAAATGGTTCTGTTATATCTGGATCATTTGGAGAAGTTGTTCCAAAATAGATGGCATGTCCCCCTTTGGCCTCCGATATAGAAGGGAACAGACAAGCTGAGATCACTTTGAAGATGTGGTCTTGGCAAAAGTGAGAATAGTGGACAAATAAATGGTTGTCTCAGTAGCAGTTGTTGCTAGCAGTAGTAGCAGTGGAAGTTAGTTTGTTAGTACTAGATAAAGTACTAATATAATATAATATAATATAGTACTAATAATGCAGCTACTAGGCTATTTCACTACAGCTAATGATTGCCACAAAACTGGTGATAGGCTAAAATGACTCATCCTCTCCGGTTCTACATCAGGAGAGCATTAAAGGACTCAAAAGTATTACTTTAACTGGAAGTTTAGTCTCAAGAATTGTCAGGATTTGCCTTTAACATCACTGGAGATTCCACTTTTGCCAAGCTGGTCTCGCACCTTTTCATATCGCCCTCACAGTTTCTTGGCCTTCAAGCAGCACAGCTCACTCAGAGTAAGGCTGTCACGATATCAGACTTTGACTTCACGATTATCGTGGGCGAAAAATGTCACGATAAAAATATTAACACAATTTCAATAAAAAAATTAAATAATAATGGGACAATTAATCAAATTTATCTTTAACTTTTTTATGTTGCATTCTCTCTTTTGGCAGATGAATTACACTCAAAATACCTGTCTAAGGAGGTACTGCAGCTGCTGTGTCATTGCGGAGGGTCAGTGTTTGTCAGTGAGGAGGAAGGGGGAGGGGTTGTTGGGGTGCTACAGGAGGGAGACAAAGCAGGGCGGAAGAAAACAGGGGCTGATGTAGATGTAGAAAACAAACTGTGTTCAAGTGGCACTGGATCATTTACACGATATTATCACATGCACATTTTTAACACGATATTGACATTTTATTTTTTAATACCACGATGATCGTAAATATCGGTATATCGCGACAGCCCTAACTCAGAGCTTATTTTGTTTTTATGTGCTGCCTCAGGACTTTTCAAACGTGGGCCGCAGGTTTAGGACCGTAGAACTAGGACCAATGATTTTCACAACAGCACCTACAGCAAAATCAACAAGTATTGCAATTAAGTTAACATGACTTTAAATTTGATTGTAACTTGAAGTACTTTATCATAACAGGTGGGTTTTTTTTAACATTTTATATAACAGTTTTATACATGATAAGCCATTGTACCCACAAAGTCTTTGATCCCCATTAAATTCACAAACACTTTTTCCAAACTTTTCTTTTTTTCCACTAAATACAAAATGAAAACAAATGAAAAAACATAAAGTTTAGAACAGAACAAGGGGATAAGTGGGATACAGGGCTTGCCAAAGGCTTTAGGGACAGCTGAGGGAAGGACAAATGTATGGAAATATAAATATAATATTTAGGGAAATGTCACTGTTTTCACAAGATCTCAGGAATATTTAACTCTTCTTCTGGGGGAAACGAACAGTTTCTTTCATTTTAATGGGTTAATTTTTCAAAGTATCAAAAAACAACCCAACATTTTGCCTTATCATGGGGTACAGATTTAAACACAATGTATTCATACATGTCAGTTTACAGTTTCTATATTACACTTGTCCTCTCATTTGTTCAATCATGTTTTTTTCACATATGGTACAAACCTCTGTACCATTTGTTGAATAAATATAAGTTGCTGAAAATTTTCAGGATTTTGGGTGGCAACTGCTCATTCAAGAGGCCCTGGTACTGGTCTTAGCTGGAAAACTCAACTGGACCAAAGTCTGAGGTCTTAGCTAGCTCAGGCAGATGAATCATTGATAATAACTGCCAGGAAAAAGTCATTATCACAGCAGACTATTGAGAACAGCAACAGACATTAAAATAATACAACACCAATCCATGGGTCTTTATGGATAATCCTGTTTTTGGACTAAATATTGGCCTAGATTTATCTTGTTGGGACTTCTTCTGTTGCAGCAGGACTGTTTGTGATGGAATATTATGATGAGCAGAGTACATGAGAGCTACTAATGGTGAGCTTGAGTTTGTTTATTTGTTTGTTTGTTTGTAGCCTGACAAATGCACCAATTGTGGCTGCTGTGGTGATTTTATACTGGAATGGTTACCATGGTCAGAGTCCCAATAATTGGAGGTTTCTTGTGGCGTGTAATATGTGGTAGACTTAACAGTGTTTTTGTAAATAACTGAGTAGTTGAAAAAAATTACCATCCCCTCAGATATTACAAAATAACCCAGAGAAAATGCAGTGATGTATCATTTATGATCTGACAGGGACAAAGCTGAGGTATAGGTGTGACAGTACCCTTGAACTCAACAAAAACAAAAGAAAAAAGCAATTTTTTGCAACTGAAAAAATCTGGCTAAATAAAATATGAACTTGTCAGATTTCAAACTGTGATTAAACTTAAGCCCCAATAAAAAATCTTTACATTAACTTTATATGACATAACTTTAAATGAACTTGAACCACAAATATTCATACAAGTTTGGTATAAAATCATAGCAGGGAACAAAGCAGGAGTTATGAAAAACAAACACAACCCGCATCCATCTTACACAAGAATGTCAAAAACTGAGTGTACGACAGAAAAAAAAGAGAAAAAGTGTCAGAAAAAGTGAGAATGTTTTTATTACTCAGAGGAAACTTGAAGTGATTTGTCTCATTAGACAGGTCTGGAGAGAAACTTGTTGAAAGGATGTTGCTTGTGAACGTCTCTTGAGGATTACTTATATGGGGAGATGTTGACTGAAGGCTTGTTTAGTTTCTCCACTGTTTGGTTCCATCATTAATGTTTCAGTATGAGCCCCTCCGTCACTGTGATGCAGGAGTTTTTTTTTTTTTTTTTTTTACTACCGCCTGAGAGCCAATGTGTTCTCCTTTATGAGTCGTGACACTGAGCTCATTAAAATGAATCTCAGCACTTCAGTACAGTACAGTCTTCTTTTATTTTAACTACTGCATTTTAATTAGTTTATTTATTTGATTAAATTGTAGGTATTTTATTGGTTGATTTGTCTGTTTGATTTAATAATACATGTAGCTTTAGCTTTTGTTCCTTCAAGTTGTGTTCTTACCATGAAATCTGTCAAAATGTCACCATGATCATCATGAAATCAGAACAAGGGCATCTGTGTTTTTCCATCCATCCTTTTCCTATTTTTTTCCTGTTTTTAGGTTTATGTTTTGTATTTTTTACACTTCTTCACTTTCACTTTCATTTGGGAGTCAAAACTGTCCCTCCACACATCTCTGAATCAATAAAACTCCTCTGAGCTGTGTATAAGCGAATCAAAGCATGCACAAATAAAACAGCCGCATCAGCAGCAGTTTCACTTTATCTAAATTGGTGCCGTCTGGGTTCAAACTGCATTTTAAGCTGCAATTTTTTTTTTTCCATGAGTTGGGAGAAAAGAGGCTGTTATTAAACTTACAAAAAGGTTCCCCCTGGCACCACAACAAAACTCAACAAAAGTCTAAATTCAGTGGGGAAAAAATATTCTGTCATTATTACAGCAATTAATCCATCAAAAGTCATTGAGTCATTCCCCTCCTCTGAAGCATGCTACATTTTCCCTCCCTGTGGCAGATTTAACAAAAAAAATAAACACATGATACATGTGCTCTGATGAAAGGAGAGCTGCTCGATGAAGAGACCCCCAGACTCAATCACCTAACAAAAAATTGTGATAAATAAACACGCATGTGCAGGAATATGAGCTTAAGTTTCTCTGTGCTTGTTTTATTACTTTCCCTACTTTCTGAGGAACAAAAATCGCATGTTGTCCATCTGATTTGCAGTCTGCAAAACAAAACATGAAAACCTTGCACATGGATTAATAAGGGCTTTTTATTTAGTCTCATATATGAAGAAGGAAAAAATAAGCAGGGACACTAAATCCAAAGAGTTTGGAATGAAAAAAGGAAAATTTAATTTAGCTCATCAGCAAAGTCAGACTCAGATTCACCATCATTGATCCTTTTGATACAGACCTTGATGGACGATGGACAGATGGATGGGCGGATGGATGGATGGATGGATGATCCTGAGGGAAATTCAAGCATTACAGTGCAGTGAAAAAACCCGTTTGCCTTCTGCGAGGAGATATTTTGAAAATGGTCTGACTCAAACTGCAAAAGATGTCATAAATCTGTGACAGCCCTGCTTTCATGCTGCTTGAAAATGGCTGCTTTTCTTGCTACATCTCTATTTATTGCAAACCTTGGTCACAGAAAGACTCTTTAAGATTCAAAAATGCAGATTTTAATACCAGGTGATTTTTTTTTTTAAACCCCTTCCACTAGCAGTCCTTTAGCCGAGCAGCAGCATTATCAGCAGCAGCCTTAACCTCTGCTTCTGCTTGCAGTATTTCTTCAGTAGTGTACACATAAAAGCTTTTCTTATCTCAGACCTACTTCAAGCATGAGGCGCTGTGCATAGGTATAAACCAAGATGTGGTTATCAACTGAGATATGGCTGCAGAAAGAGCGCAATATGACCCCGGGCATAGAGAGGAAAACAAAACAGTCAAGCTCACTCACTATACCTCTTAAACTTACAAAGCATCAGTGGATGTTGGCAGTAGGTATAGCCAACATACAGCTGCCTCTTATATACCTCCTTTGGCCTCTCTGTGGATTAGAAAATAACACAAAGATGTATTTTGATATGTCATCATGTTAGTTCCATGATGTTCCCTCATAGTTCCCTCTGGGCTCAAGCAGCACAGAAACAAACCATTCCAGCAAATATCCTGGACCCTGGCATGAGGAGGAGGCAGCAGTGCGCTGTGGTCAGTGAGTGCGGCTGCTTGGTAGAGCAAGAGAGCCAGAAGTCTGGGATTGAGTCTACATTGTTTTCTGTCACATTACTTTTACTAACCAATCGCAGTTAAACGGGAAATGAAAGTCTAATTTTGAAAGGCTATTTAAACCAACAAATAATGTCCTAAGTACAATATTTTGTTAGATAAAATCAAGCTTTGAATTTGAAAACAGGGAATCATCAGCCTGAAAAACTCTCCTGTCCCCTACATAAGCTGCACAAGAAATTCAAGACAGTAGAAACTACATTTGTCAGTGGAAAATCAATCATTCTCAGCAAATATCTTAGTTATGATAAGACTGAGCTAGCAAATCATTTTTGTGTTCATATGTTCTGGTTGTGTTTGTGTTTATATGTGATGGTGATGGCAGTGTGTTAGTCAGGTCAGGTATGGGAGCATATGTCGGTTCGGCACTTTGCTGCATCAACCTTGGTCTTGTGATGCTCTGGCCTCCTGATAGCCTGCATCAGGTAGATGAACTGCTCCACAACTTCCACGCTCTCGCTATTCACAAACACAGATTTGCTGGCAGCGTACAAGGAATCCCCAAACGCCTGGATCCTTGATTTGGCCCTGGACACATGCATTCCCAATGCTTCAGCCTCCTTACTAAACAAGCTAAAAGCCCCCAAAGGACATGTACAGTCGAGAGTGCTGGAGGACGTCTACACTGCATTAGTGCTGAGCAGAAATACAGGGGAAAGATAGTTAATGAGCAATACTGTCCCTAAATAGATTTACTGTGCAGTAACTTTAGAAATACACCTCTTTTATTTAAAGGGATACTTCAACATTTTGGCAAATTCGCCCATTGCCATAATTCCTATAGTCTTAGTAATAGGTTTGTTTCCTTTAGTTGTCGGTACAAGCTGTTTCTAGATCTGGGGGGGGGGGCGATATATATTTGGTGAATTTGCCAACATGTTGAAGTATCCCTTTAAGTGACTGTCAAGAGTTGTTTCTATGGAAACGAGACAGTGTCTCCTTCAGTCACAGTGCGGAGCCAGTCACAAGTAGTTGAGAGTTTCAACTCGTCTCACTGAGACTCTGTGTTCTGCAATAGGCTTTACATTTTATCCTTACACTGTCTCTGGCCTTTGATGTTTCAAAAACTGACAAGAGATTATTAACCCTCCAGTATCACTGCAGGAGCAACAGGTTAAAATACTGCATGCAAACAAAAAGAAACTGTGCTACTTTAAAAAAAAGTTGGGATGTTTTGTGAACACACAGACCTAATAAAAGAGATTCACACAGGACAGTCTGGGTGGTCCAATCAGATACAGACTAAATCCATTTGCTCCCTCCATAACAGGCATATTTAATTATTTATTTATTTATTTAATCTTATTTATTGATCTCACTGAGGTATTAGCATATCAGGCTAACAGGCATATTAAAAAAAACACATACTGCTGTGGTTTTAATAAAAAGCATGCAAAATTAATAAAACACTTAAGCTGAAGGTAACTAGCATCAGTGACTTTTTGACAGATGAAAGGAAGCACTCTGACACCCTTTAAAAGCCCTCTTTGCTTTAATTGTTTCAGACCATTTGCTGTCAATGAACATCAGGGTCTATTCATTTCAGTAAAAAGTGACTGTAATAGTTCAATTAAAGTATGGCAATGTCAAAGATGTTTCACATTTGCTGAATAAATTATCTTAAAGGTTCTCGAAGACATCGACATTTCCTGAATGAGTACTAGATTTCAAATAAAGGGATCTAGACACGTTGGGTGGGTGGGGGTGTTTTAAATGGTTATGAAACAGACGACTGATGCCACTGTGTGACCTACAAGTACAAACAACAGCATCAGAAGAATTTTGATCATTACCGTACTTTGCATTTTAATGTTTGTCATCACTGCTGCTAAATCAGTGTTGGACATGGATTTTATAACCTACCATCAGAGGTGCATTTATAACAGTGTCCACATAAAAGATTCAGAACAAGCAATATAAACGAGAGGTTAAAGAAAGCAAGATGTTTAGAGACCGAGTGCAGGACAGGATGAGCACAGAGAAGAGCTGTATCATCCTGTTTAAGAGTCACCAAAATTAACACAAACTTAAAGATTCTCACTGTAACATTAACTGTTAGTTTAATCAGTTAATTTCCAACACATTTCTCAGTGACAGATATCTGAGTCAGTCTGCCTGATACTGTCTTTACATTATTTACCTTATAAATACAAGTAGCCCTCTGTGTCATAGAGGGATTTTACTACTGAGCTAAAACTAGCTGTTAGGCAGTGTTTGTCTGTGCCAGATTTCTTTGAAATAACTGTACCACTGTGTGCTCGCTCCACAGATGTGTTGTAACTACATTTAACAATCGCAAAAGTAGTAAAAACATACAAGACACCCTGGATTTAAACTGTCAGTGGGGCCATAAACAACAGTCAATCCATTTTTAATATATATATTTTTTTTTTGTATTCTTATATTTTCCATTATTCCCTGTAGTAATAAATTGTTTTACTCTACTGGTTCTTCTGTCCATTACTCGATTACTATAATCAGAAATACTGTATTTTTCAAATGAATCAATTTTGCTTTTTCCAAGAGCAATACAATTAAACAAATGAGAAAAGATGATGGATCCCTTAAATTAGCTTCTTGTATATTAAAAATTAGTATTAACAGGTTGTCTAAAGAAAATATATTTCAACAAATAAAATACAGTTCTGATGGCAATTTAAATGTATTACAGCTAAAAGGAAAGGAAGTAACACTTGGATGCTAACACTTTATTTCTTATATTGTCGTTTATTTTCATTTTTCAGGACCCTAGGTTTGGAAAAGGACTGATTAAAAGTGCTATGATTAATCCAATACTGAGTGATATTTCTAAGACCCATATGTGCATGCCTTTCTTAGGAAACATGTTCATATGTGCCATAAGGAGTGTAGGCAGCAATACAGATGTTTTCAGCTCCTTAAATAGCCATTGGTTGTCAAGGGCAGAGATATGTGGAAGTACAGCTCCAGGTCCAGGGTCATTGCCAACCTTTGATGAGGGAGGACACTAATAGTAAGTGAAACATAAAAGCCCTTGCAATTATTAAAAGAATCAGATTAAAAAAAAGAAAAGGAGAAAACAATACTGAAAGTTTTCATGATGTTAAAGATATGTTTGCTCTTCTGCTGACCTTCTTCAGACTTTCTTCTGAGGTTGTGATCACTAGGTGGGGAAAGGGTCAGTTGTTGTGTGAGTGGTTGTGTACAGTGGCTGTTAGTGGAGTGATTAGCTCAGACGCAGCCACAGTGGCAGTTTCATCAGAACTAGATGACATTTCCTGATTAAAGCAAGGGCAGAGAGCAACACTGAAAGCTCTTCATGACAGAAAAGATGTTTTCACTCTTCTCCTAGTCTGATTCAGCATGGGTTTGTGATCTTTACATGTGAGGTTTGTCAGTTTATCCAAACGCTGCTGCTGCAGTAGCTGTTAGCTTGGAAGTAGCTGCAGGAAAGCGGCAGTTAAATCAGAACTGGACCACATTTCTTTTTAAAACAAGAGCAGAGAGAGACACTGAAAACTTGTCTTGGCAGAGAAGACTTGTATGCATGTCTCCCGCCTGCCCTTGGCAATACCATTCACAGAGAAGCTCCGCCGTTAGCAATCTATGGCAGCCGTAGCCCGTCAGCTCGAGTGCAGCGCATGCACAGAACATCATTTTGTCTTGTTGCTCTGGTTGACCTGCCATGAATGTGAGAGACAGAAAGTTCCTTCAATCACCTTCCAAACTTTTTTTTTTTAAAAAGTCCTGCTCTTTCCAAATGCTTTCCCAGATGTATGAGAAATATATCCATTAGGGCTGGGCAATTAATGGCAAATTAGATTAAATCGCAATATGGTCTGCTGCAATTTACAAATCCCAGAAGTTGCAATACTATCTTGAAATGTGTCAAAATACCAGTCTAATAAGTCCATTTTTGCAGAGATTTTATCCACATTATGCAAACATTCAAGTGTCTAATAATGGTTTACAAAATTCCCCTTTTCGTGTTTTATGTATGTTTTTCTTCATCAAAATGAGTGACGTAAAAATACTAGCGTCCTTAAACAAAGCAAACGTCATCACATTTGCAAAAATAATTAGCAAGAATAATCGAATATTAAATCACAATCACAATATTGGGAAAAAAAAAACCACACAAATATTTTTGCAAACCGTTCAGCCCTAATATCCATGCAGTAGATGTACAACACAGTCTATGCGGTGTGTCAGGTTAAATGTTATCGGCAGTGTTTGCTTTTAAATTGGTTCAGAGCTGCATGGTGTGCAAAATGTCAGCTCATGGGTCAATAGACCATCCAAAGAATTGCTCAAACTCTGAATCACATCTTGCTGAAGTCTGTTTGAAACTAGTTTAGACAGAATTTAATTATTACAGGAAAGCAGAACTGATAAAAACTAATTAACTGTACTACATCAGGACAGAGGTTCAACTTGTAAGCTCTCTCATTGTAAACATACTTTATGGACAATGGAAAAGCCCAGTCTGAATGTTTAAATGAATACTGAAAACCATAAACCTAAACTGCCAAGAAGGATTCATGCTGTAATAACAAGATCGCTCAGATAGATTCTTCCACTGGATTTCTCTAAACTCAAACAGAACTATGTGGAAAAATTAGCTCAATGCTGGGAGAACCTAGGTCACCTTTGTCTTTTACGCGATAAATTTGACAGACTAAATCAGAAGCCTTATACTATCTTGTAATTTACATTGTAAAAGGTTGTGTCCTTTTTCTCTTTTATAATGCAATCCTAACCCGTGCTACACGGTTGCTCCTTTGATACTTAAGTACAATGTGCACCTACATCGGATTGCCCTTTGAGCAGCAGCATCAATATCCTAGCTAATTAAGATTTAGGTGTGTGTTGTCCCCTGTTGAGTCTTTTGTCACCACAGTGTAAGGGATCTGCATTGATTTTATTTTCCCATTTCTTTTTAATTGCATGGATGGTGTCTCAGTGTAACTCAACCTTCCCACAATCCCCCAGTTCACGACTGATAAACAGTATCTTTCTTAATACACCAACAATGCATTTAAACTTCGTAATTCACCTAGAGAATGTGAATGGAGGCACATGTTAACATACAAAGCAGCCTTTCCACACCCAGAACCAACAGATGTAATATGAACCTCCACACAATCAATACCACAGATCCAACATGTTCTCCCATCTATAACAGAGACTGACTGTTGGAAACTGTTTTAAAATAACAGCACAAACTGACTCTGCATACTGTGTTTACATGAAATAACAAAAAAATTCACATTAATGATGTCTTACAATAAAAAAAAATCAGAAAATACAACAAAAATATCATGTTAATTCTACAAAATCTCAATTAAATTGCAATCTCTGACAGGATTGGCCTATACAAAGTTGTAGAAAGAGTGATGACCATAGTTCCACTAATCTGTTAGACAAACAGTTGATGTCAGTCACTTGATACAATGATTGATACAAAGAACACAAGTGTGTTTGTTAAGATCAAAATCTACAAAGAAGGAAAAGTTTGCTTAAAACAAGGAATGATATGTTTTACTTAATATTCCTCTTTTTACATAGATTTAACTCTCAACAGTCACTTTATTAGGTACACCTTACTAGTACTGGGTTGGACCCCCTTTTGCATTCAGAACTACTGTAATTCTTTGTGGCATAGTTTCAACATGACAGAGATTTTGGGCCATACTGACATGATAGCAGATTTGTCAGCTGCACATCCCAAAGGTGCTCTATCGGATTGAGATCTGGTGTCGCTGGAGGCCATTGGAGTACAGCGCACTTAATGTCATATTCAGGAAACCAGTTTGAGACGATCCGATCTTTGTGATATGGTGCATTTTCCTGCTGGAAGAAGCTATGAGAAGACGGGTATCCTGTGTTTTTTTTAACCCTGTCTAATCAGAATATTACAATACAAATTCTGCTGAATCGATTTAAATCCCCCCTTATTTGTAAAATCCATTTTTAGCCAACTTAGGATGTATCTTTACACTCCTAGTTAAATTAAGTGAACTGCTATAATGTTTTGGTGAGTTTGGACATAGTTAAGATCAACCCTACGTCTTCGTGGTACAACAAAACAATAACACAAATTAAGTAGCCTAAACTCGTTTCAAAGTAGGGTTTAGTGTGGACTTGACACCATAACTTAAAATTAGGGTTTTTCTGATACCAGTACCAGAAATACGTCCAATACTGCTTAAAACGCAGGTATTGGTATCGGCAAGTACATGAGATTAAGCACCGATCCTATACCGTTTGGTTTAGCTTTACATTTTGCTTTGTTTAGCTATGCTAACTCTTTGTGCTATAAACCGGAAATCATTTCTACTTCGCTGCCAGAAAGCATATCATGCGTGGACTACCGTTTTAGAGCAGCGAAGAAGAAACAAAGGACCCACTACAGCAGCAAAGAACGGTGGCTGTGTGGCAGTTTTATCTCTGAATATGATCGTTAAAATGCCTTCCAGATCCGCGCTGTCGTACACGACAAGATGTGACACAGTTTATCAAAAGTTAGATAACTTTTGAAGCATAAATCCTTGCCTCTTGAAGCTAGCTGTTGTGCTATCCCATTGACGCTACTGATGCCTTTGAATCCCATTCAGCAGCATTTTCAGCGAGCCCAGAATTCGTGACTTTTGGGGACTTTAATGATTAGATTCACACCAGTAAATGTGACACTGAACGTCTTTTTCATTTATTTTAATTGAATTACGATTGTTTATTACCACTAGTTTGAATGCTAACATGATGCTAACCGCAATATTGTGTCCTCATTGTGGGGGTCTGTCAGCCAGTTGCAGGCTGTTCTACAATCAGGTCTTGCTGCCCAAATAGAGCATAATATAAAGAGAGATAGAGAGAGCCTGTGATGTAGCCCTGTATTACTGTTATTTTAATATTTAACAGTAAAACTAAATAATCAGCAGAAAAACAACACTAGGGTCTTAGAGATGCTGTACATTTTTATTCTATTTGTTGAGTCAATTCAGATCTAAGCTAATTTGCTACTCTGCACAGTCAGTCCAGTAAGTTCACACTGGTATTGGACCGGTACTCGGTATTGGCCGATACCAACACCTTGGTATCAAAATCGTATCGGTTATGAAAAATGGTATCGGAACTTCCCTACTTAAAACACAACTTACACAAATAGCTGCTGCAACCAGTGTGTCAGGAACTGCAGCCTCTGTAAATGGGCGCCTGCTCACTCAACCAACTGACCAAAAATTTATTTTTCTTTTAATTCACTATTTTATTCTAAATACTAAACCAAACTTCTAGCTCCTGCCTGTGTTTGACTTCAGGGTTGAAGTGGTGTGAAATTCAAGTAGCACCATGTTCTCTCTGGTACATGGAGGTACAAATGGGAGCAGGGAATGGGACATTGAATCTTTTGTGAAGTATTCATTTTTTATTTTAGTCCAAAATATCAGGAAAATATTCACCAGAAGGATTATTAAGCAACGGTCTTATTAAAAGGAATGAACAAACATCTTTTAGTCAAACTCTGCAGGTGTGAACTGAGCCTTAGTGTCTGTGTTTCAAACTTAATACTCTATCCAGATTCAAGCAGCAGAATCATTCATCCAGAGAAACAGAATGAAGCTTTCTACAGTGAATAAAAGGAGACAGCAACAAAAGAACTACACAATATGCAACAAGCAGAGTAACAATAAAGCACATTATGTTTTTTAACCCTTCATTGCCGATTTTAATATTGCTATTTCCACAAAGGTTGAATTAGATGTGAAACTCATGCTTAGAAATGAAAGTTAGAGTAATAATGTTATCCAGGTCATAATTACTGCCTAATTGACCTTAAGAAGCATGGATAAAAAATAAATTCCTGTTCAGCAGGTCGAGGTTGATACACTAGTTTTGCCTCATTTAAGAAACCAGGAGTAAACATCATACCATCATGTCTGGCTACACTAGACAAAAGTAAAACTAAGGATGGGTGAAAGATAGAAATGTAAATGAGAGGAAATAAAGTTTTATGGAGGCTGTAGGCTTTGAAACAGCTGGCAGTGGCACACGGGGGGAAATAACCCCACCTCTTCACAGATGTAATTCCCTCAAACAGAGCTAGGGGATCATATTAACCCAGGTTACAGACAACCAGGGACGAGGAAAATTGATGTGTCTATAAGTCTATTGCTTTATTACCAGGACAGGTGTACTCCCCCTGCTTGGAGAGAGACAACTACATGTGTGTCGTGCTGGCATTTTTAGATGCAAAGTATGTGATTTTGCTGTAGGGATCTCTAAAATTCAAAAACAAGAGACGAGGTTTGATGATACCATGAAGTAAAATGCAACTGTTGTTGAATGGGGTCAATGATTATGGGATCCTTCTTCAGCCATAACACAGCTCTCTTTCTGGGGACTGCAAACCAGTATTAACCACCATGTTATCACCCATTTGTTTATAATATCTGGTGTCAGAATCACCAACTCTCTTGCTCTGTTATAAATAACCTTTGCAAACAATGGAACTGGTTTCACTACTGTGTTCTACAAACCTGAATTCCAATAGGAAATTGGGGCGTTTTGTAAAATGCAAATTAAAACAGACCACAGTGATTTGCAAATTCTTTTCAACCTATGAACTGAACACGGCACAAACACAATACACTCAATGTTCAAAACACATTCTGATTAAGTCAGGAATGGAGCCTGTTTACCACAATGTTGAATGACCTTTTCTACTAACAACACTCTGTAGGTATCTGAGGACTGAAGACACTCATTTTGTGGTATTGAAAGTGCATGGAACTCTTTGCCAGTTTGGTTGAAGTCACTCCAAGGTGCAGAGTTTCTGTTGTGATTATTTGAGCTTCATAATGCATCTCACATTTTCAGCAGTAGACAGGTCTGGCCATTATGCAAGCTAGTCTAGTACCTGCACTCTTTTATTGTGAAGCCACGCTGTTGTAACACTTAAAATGTTGCCTGGATGGAAACATATGTTGCTCCAAAGCATGTATGTACCTCACAGTAGAGCTGAGTGATATGGCCTAAAATTGATATCCCGATATATTTTTGTTACATCCCAATACACGATATATAGTGATATTTTGAAATGGCCTCTCAGCAGCTGTATTTAATTCAGCCCCAAATGACACCAGTTTGGTGATTAAAATAGACTGTTCTATCTGATTTTTAATTATTACCAGACAGGGTAAAAATCAATATAAAGTCAAATTTAGCAGTTTTATTTTGAAAATGACTTCATTCAAACTTTTACTAATAAATCAAACATACATAAATCATGAAATACTCTGTATTTTACAGTGTATGGAAAGTCCTGAAATGTTTTCTGTGTTATGTTTACTACTGCTGGTTAAAAAATGATTTCCTTCATTAAGGGTGAAGCAAAACTGCACAAAACTCACCAATCCTGCATGCAGCTGATGGCCAAAACCCCGCAGTCTAGTCCACCACTCAGGCCAAAACCCTGCAGCCTAGTCCACCACTCAGGCCAAAACCCTGCAGCCTAGTCCACCATTCAGGCCAAAACTCTGCAGCCTAGTCCACCACTCAGGCCAAAACTCTGCAGCCTAGTCCACCATTCAGGCCAAAACCCTGCAGCCTAGTCCACTATTCAGGCCACAACCCTGCAGCCTAGTCCACCACTCAGGCTCACAGCTGTGATTATATTAGTCTGTTATCTGTGCTGATGAACGCTGGAGCGGTTTCTAACAAGTTTATGAAATGAGAGCATCTTTAGACCTTATTCAAGAAACTCTCCTGTGTGATCATAGGGAGAGAAAACTTGTCTGGACTTTTCAGACCACAGCACACTTTTCCACTTCCAGTCCTTCTCAGATGAGCTCGGCCCAGAAAAGTCTGTGGTGCTTCTAGATGTCGTTGATATAAGGTATATGATATATATTCCATCTGATACGATATATGCCTTTTCATGGTAGAGTCTTAACTTCAATTTGTAGATGCAGCAATTAGTTGTGTTAACTAATACATCTCTCAAAGTGTTTTTGAGCCCATGTTTTAATATTCATCTCTGCATGATGCCAGCCTTTTCATGCAGTGCTGCCTGGATCCAATGTCAGGGGCATTCAATGTTGGTATTTGGCCTTGGCCTTACATGCAGAGACTGTTACAGATTCTCTGAAACTCCATATTAATGACTGCAGACTGTGAAATCTCTGTATCCCTTGCAACTTGGGGTGGGCAATATGGAAAAGATATCATATCATGATTTTTAAGGCCAGATCACGATCTTTATCTTATCACAATTGTTTTATTTAATTTAAAGACTAATTAGTAAGTTAAAATAAAAAACATCCCTTTTCTCTATATACTTTTTCAAATACTGTGTTCCAAAGTCAGTTTTTTTTTTGTTTTCTTCTGCACCAACCTGTTGGTCAATGCAATTAATATTGTAAAGTTTGCCATTTCAAAGTTGGCACCATCAGGTTCTGGAGATCTTCTCCCACAATATTTAAGAACCAAACATTTATAATCCTGCATTCTGATCTGTTTTAAGGAACTAATTTCTACTCCAGTTTAAAGCTATGACTTGTGTGTCCTCTTTTGTGTTTTTAAATCTATTTCAGTGTTTATCAGGCACGTTTTAACACCTTGATTTTCATTTTAAAGCATGTGGACTATAAATAGAATTCCTCCATCTGAAGCTCTGAACTTATACATTTAAGGACTACCAAAAGAAGAAAATAAAAACATAACCCAGAATATGATTAATTTCTTAGATGTGTGTTATGCAGTAAATTAGTGACTGTATGTTTAATGTAATCTTGCTTTTCTTAGGTTTTTTTTCAAGGGTCAGGAAAACCCACATAGGTGAATTAGGCTGTGATAAGTGGTGACATAGACTACGTGTCACAATCGTACCTGTTTGCTCACAATGAAGAGAGGAGGGAGATGCAGGCTAAGATGCAGCATGTATGTAGGGTACAGATTTAAAGGGAAATTAATGATTACACAATTTAAAACATTTTCTAACAACAACCGATGTCCATACCTCGCCGAGATGCTAATCACTCCTGATTCTGTTATCCTGAATTTACCTGTCAGATGGAAAGGCTAGCTCAGGAAAACAATGGAAACTAAAACATGTCAGCCGTAACGGTTAAAGCAACAGTATCTGCCTCTGCCACACTTTCCTCCACTGATCACGGTGTCGTTCTTGTCCCTGATCAAACCTCAGCGGACGGTTAAGGATGCTGTCTTCTGAGCTTTTAAAAAAAAAGTTCATAAACTTTGTGCAACTAAACATTTTTGCACACCGATGAGTTAGAAAACCAAGACACAGCTTCATGTCCGACAGTTGGAAATCTTTTTTTAGAACAATGAATCGTCACTGCATCAGGAAGCAGATAGGGAGGGGGTGAAGGAGAAAAAATCTCGAAGTAAAAAGAGCCAATTCTACAGTAAAGCAGCTTTAGCAGATCGCTGATACATTCTATTTCTTCAACATCTGGGATTGTCCTGTCACTTGCAACTGCACATCTAGAACATTACAAAGTCAGGAGTGTTTTTTCTATACCCAGCCATGGCTAGGAGTGTGACGATCCATCAAAGTTTATTGATATATTAATTGATTGATAAATTATCCGATCAGATTGATAAAAGTCATAACATTGCCTGCTGACAGTTTCCAGCGCTGATTTAGTTCCTCAACAAGCTAGTGGAAGCAGCAGCAGCCAAAATAAAGAGGATATCTATTGCTCTCTCAGCTTTGTGGACATATTTCCAACAAAGACAACACCAGGGTGGGCATCTAACCTTATTTTGCTATTTCTGTCTGTATTTTATCTGTATACAACCACCTTAGATTGTTCATGGAGAAAATTACTCTTATCTTGTTTTAGCTGAAGTAGCGTGGGTGTTGCCTGATACAGACTCTATACGCTGATTGTCTCTCAATTAATTATATTTTTAGTAAGACGTGATGAGCCTAAAAGATGTATTAATGCTTCAAAAGGCTTGTTATGTTCATTTAAGGATCATTCAGAGTACCAGGCAGGTGCAGTGAGGAAGCTGTATGGATTAAACAGGTCCCCAACGAGGTGATTTTT
The DNA here is from genome assembly GCF_018320785.1 of Cheilinus undulatus. Lineage (NCBI taxonomy): Eukaryota > Metazoa > Chordata > Actinopteri > Labriformes > Labridae > Cheilinus > Cheilinus undulatus. Next base: position 40,551,771 of record NC_054865.1, on the reverse strand, counting down.
AAAATTTATTTTTCTTTTCTTTTTTTTTTTTTTTTTCTGAACAACCAGTCAATTGGTTGGTGTCTCGGTGCCATTTTGGTAGACCAAGTTTTTCTTTGGTTGACTGCAGCCCTAGAGGCTGCCCATAACAAGAGAGCACCAGTTAAAATAAAACTTTGCCCTAACCTCTCCATTTATTAAAATCAAGATTGCAGTAAACCAAAAATAGTTTTACATTTATCCCCGTAACATCATGTGACACAGTTAACTTCACGGTTTCTTTACTACATTTTACACTGGTTTGAATCACAAATAGTTGAGAGCCCATTTTATTTCCTACAGACACCATGGGTATGTTTTTAGTGTGCTGTGACATAGGGCTGGTAATTAGTCCAAGATTTGGCCAAGCTTCATTCATACTCTCTGAGACATAGACCTGGAGTTTCCTATTACCTTAAACCACAGGTGACAAAATGAAATGGATTGTTATCTGGAGTTAGAAAGCTGATTTACTTGAATTTCCTCCGGATCAATGTAGTATTGATCTCACAAAGATTAAATAAAAAAACGATAGTTGAAAAAGGTATTGTTTCTTTTGTTTCATCACTTAAAAAGCTGTTGTGAGAGTTCTTGGTGAGACTTCATGATGAAAATGTTAATATTGGTCTAAAGGCTTCAGCTTTAAGTCTTCGGAAGTTAATATTATGGCTTTTAGATGCTGGTGCCATCTTCTCTAGTCAAATATGACTCTGATTCCATGCATATAGAATTACTTTGAATATATGGAGTAACCAAAGGGCAAGATATGTAGCTTACATTGATCATGAAACATATCTGACCAGAATGGAGACAAAGTATTACACATAATTCAGACTGCAGTGTTAAGGCTGTACACAGTTAAGTAAATAGCCTGACACTTTGCACCATTTCCAAAAGCTCCCTGTTATAATGGAGTGGCATAATGGCATCAGACAGTGCCAGCAGCTCCATTAATTAATATACTAATGAGTAAATGGTTACCATGACCACCAGGACAGGATATGGGACTGATGAAGAGAATACTGACATTTAATTCAGTTTAAATATTGGGCTACAATACCCCCTTCCAATCAGACCCACAACTTCATTAGTCCATAATGTTTACCAGTGTGGCTTTTAAAATAGATAAATAGTGAACAGAGGTAAACTGAAAGAAGAATCCTACCCTCTATTTTAAGTTATATATTGTTTTTTCTAGACCTTTATTCAGTGTAATGTAAATGGCTGCCTAAGACACTTAAATCTGAGAGAATAAGCTGTCTTTAAAAGCCCTGACAACCATCTATGCTGCATTACAGGTAGGATGACGTGTTGCTGACAATGATGCCGCTTCTCCACTTTTCATTGGAAAATAAGATGACTGCCCCCGCTGATCTTAAGTAATCCTTGTACTGTCTCAATAGAAGCAGTAAATGTAGCTCTCCTGCGAGAGTGAGCTCTTCAGCTGAGCCCTGTTCATTACCCTGCTACGGTGCAGGGAGCTGTCTGCTAAATGGCTTTATAATGGCTCTTAGCTTCCACTGTGATCCCCCTGCACATTTCTCTGAATGCTTCATGGTGCATAGAAGCATGTGACTCAAAACTACTATTAGCCCACCAGTAACACTAGACCTTTTAAGGCACCTATTACACCTTTTGCTTTTCTGACCCAAATTAAGAAGATCTCATTCTATGTGGTTGGTGTGAAGCTAATCAGAATAGCTTAAACATTCACCTTTCGAATCTGATGCAGGGATTTTTCTAAAACAAGCCTGGAAGATGTACAGACTTCTATATGTAAAACCTTGCACAAAAAGTAAGGAATTTATACTTGGTAGATTTATTCTTCACTGGAACAATACTTCTTGGCAATAAATCACATACCACTAGAAAGACTGTTTATTTCCCTTTTAAATGGTGCTACAATTGTAAGGAACATACATTTGTGGGATGAGCAGCAGAGCTGAGTTTTTGGGTTGCACCCATGAAAAGTTCATGGCTGATAGTGAAAAAAAATTCTGAGCCTGAACTTTTTCACGGGTGGGGGACGTATACATAGGAAAGCGAATAGCGACAAAAGTACTGGATCTGAATGCAATACAGTTAAAGTTAATGGTCACAATGTTATGGGGGCATGTGGGGCTTCTTCTAGCTGTTGTACAATAACATTTGATTAGCAACCATTCATTAAAGCAGGGCTGTACGTAAACTTTTTTTGCCCATAGCGCTGGTGCTACAGATGTTGACAATCTTGTAGCACAGAACCCAAAACCTATAGCACAATATATAGAATGTTTCTTAACGCTCTGAAACCAACATGTAATCAAAATATATGCTTAGTAAGTGAATGTACTTGAAATACAAAACCAAAACAGCCTAAATTACAGCTCTCATTAATGTCTACCAAAGCAAACAGCCAATCACAGAGAAGAGAGACGCTGACGGTTCATTTGCACATTTGGACACAAAACAAGAGCAACCTGCAGGAAACTGACTAACTTTATAGAAGTGTGGTGCTTGAGGATGATTATAACAATGTGATTTGGAAATCAGACCTTGAGATCAGACAGAGGAGCAAATGAGTTCCATTTATGCTGCTATTTGCTGCATTAACTTCTAATTAAAGGTTAAACGCATATTTCTCTTCATTGATATTACAAGTGCTGTTGTTTGGTTCGAGAGCTAATACACGTCTGTGTTAAATTTAGTCATCTCATATGAAACGGACAGACAGACCAACAGACAGCAGCTTATGAAGGGGAGCGAGAGAGATGAAGTAGAGATAGTGACAGTGAGTTGAACCATGCAGCACCATATTGCAAACTGTACGCATAATGTTAGAGTAAAAACACATTAAATTGCAGGTTTATTATTATTAAACTTGTAACTTTAATGTTACCTTATTAAGTTACTACTTACTGTTTGAAAGAACAGAAATTTGTTCCTTCACATTACACTATTAATATTAGTTAATATCATTATAAGACCCAGTGTGATTATACTAAATAAATGTTCTCTCTTACAGTTTTTATTGCATGTCTATAGTGTCAGAAATATTTCCCTGTTTCCCAGAGTATCATTATTTTTAATCAGCAGTGTCCAAAGTGTGGCCTGTGGTTCAATTTTAATTGGCCTGAAATAAATTTGTGAAATAAAATGAAATAAGGCTTGCATTAGAACATGAAGCTTGTGCTCTACTGTGTTGTACTACTGTACTCTTAGTTTTAATGCAGGATATGCTGCTACTTACACATTCTTTTTATCTGATACTGATATCAATACAGATAAATATAGTTCAGACCTAAAACTTCAAAAGGACTACAGCAGCAAAAAGCAGCATGAATAGCATTCACTTGATCCACTATCTGCTCCATCTCAAGGTCCACCTTACAAATTATATCACTGAAATCATCATCAAGCACCAACACTCTTGACGTTCATCAGCCACAGCATCCCATTAACACAAGGACATTTTGTGTTAATGGGATGCTGTAATGTAGGCTGTTTTTTATGGTATATCAACTTACAAAGCATACTGTTAGGTTGTCAAATGGTTTTAGAACATTAGCACACCGTTCATGCACTGTGGCACAAGTTTTCGTCTTGTGCTACAAAACCATCTGTAGCACGACTGCTACAAAAAAAAAGAAAAAAAGTTTATTTAAAGCCCTGAGACAACTGAAAGCATTTTTTTCAGTAGTAACTTTGATCTAAACATCATTTACATTATCCACTGTTTCCAAAATAAATCATGAGACCGTATGGTTTGGAAAAAGCAATTAGGCACAAACTAAACTCAGGTAATAACAGTTATTTTGGCTCTTTAAATCTAGTTCAATGCAAAAATACAATCAGATTGATAGATTTGTATTCAAACAAATCATTTTAATATCAAAAGTTGCCCCTTTAACATAGATTTTGTTTGCCCTACAGTGTTTGTATTTATTTAAATTTCATTCATTCATTCATTTTCAGATACTACATGTTAATCATCTTCATGATTATTCTCCCTCCAGCCTGATGGTAAATAAGACTTTAATGTAACACTGCACATGTAAAATTAGTACTAAACAGGAGAGAGCAAAATATATTTCAGCTTAACATGATAAAAAGCTTAATGACAGGATTTGGGAGAAACATGAGCTAACCCAAGCTCCCAGCCCAGAGTAAGCTGTTTTTAAAGTTTTGCAGACTTTGAAGTAAGCGCTGGGATGTGCTGCAGGCGGAATACCTGATTGACTTGTTATCATTCATGAGTTATTGTGTAGTGCTTAATGCAAGCTAAAGCTGGCTTACAATTTATGTTTGCTCCAAACTGAAGTGGTAATGCTTTTTCTCAGTGTCAAAATGACAGGGAAAGTACTGCATTTATTCATGAAATTTTATTTTTTGGTGTTTCTTGCTGGAATACTTATCATCCTGGCAAAACATCCATATTTTATTGAGGAATTCCATCTTAAAGATTTATACAATCGTTTAGATTTTACACAACACTTTTTCTCATGCAATTGAGATGTTTTTTTTTTCTGATAGGAATTACACAAATCACAGTCTAATAATGAATATGATCTTTAAAGCTTTACTTTGTGCCAATGGATCAATGTCTTTAATTTCATCTTAGATATTATCACTGGTTGTCTCACAGCAGTCTTCACTGCAAATCCTTTGTAAGAAATGCTCCACACACATAGGCTACATGTAAAGCCAATAAAAAACACTGTGCCAAAGTTTCAACTTTCCTTTTACTGTAATGAAGTCGGATCATGGTGTTTTATATCTGAAAGCCATAAGAGAGCCCATCTGAAGGCCTTGATTTATTTTACTGCTGTTTTCTATCTTTCCAGACAATCAATAGACACTATCAAGTAAGCAGATATTACTGGCATATGTCTAAACTGAATTATAAGGGTTTTGTGGATCATTGATTTCAGACAGATTGCATTTTGAATAACGTTATTGAGGAAATCAAAATGTTTTTTGCCTCTCCTCAACAAGCAGTGTCTTGTAAAATATTCAAGAAGGGTATAGAATAGAGACAAGCTCTTGTATACTGTCTTTTGTTTGCATTACAGACTCCCTCTGCCTTCTCACCGATGATGCATCACTGGGCTCCCCTAGTCCAATTATATAGTGATCAAATTTCCAATTCAAAACCAGAACTACACCTGGACTATTTTGTATGGTTTTCTCTTAGCAATCAACACTGCTGAGGACTCTTGAAACAAACCAGCTACTTTCCCTTTAGGGTAACATGGTGGCATCTTAGATTCAAAGGTCATATAAATCACATACATACAGACTATTACAAAGAGATGCCATGAATGATGCATGTTATTCAAGATAAAACTAAAAACCAAAAAACAACAAATGTAGAAGAGTGCTCCAATGAACACTTACATTAAGATACATAGATACATAGGTCAAACAATCAACATTTATTATGTATGGATGAATGTTCTTTCAGGGCTTCTGTAGGCCTATAATCACCATGAGCAGTAGGGGTGGGAGAAGAAGTCGATACAGCACAGTATCGTGATATTTTGTCTGGTGATACAGTGCTTAACAAATTTATTAGACCACCTGTCATATTTGTCTCAGAGACCATCCAGCATCATGAAGTGCTTTAATGTGGACTCTTTCATTTTCAGTGAGCTCTCCATGTTTTACCAGTTCGAACAGGAATGAAGAATTTCGAACTGAATTCACCTTTTTATACCCAAATTTGAGCCGGCTCACTGGGCTTCTCTGAGAAGTCAGAAATGAATCAAGCATAACATTCAACCACTAAAACTCATTTTTCTGTTCAGGAATGCAAGTAAATAACTATAATTTGACATAATAATCAAGAAATAATAATGTGCTTTACTATTTTTTCAGTTTTTTTCTAGATCAGTAAATTTGAAAATTCATGGATAACAATAATAATTATATTTTAGCATTAAAAATATCATTTGGGTTAAAGAGCTTCTACATATTGGTGTATTAACCATTGCAGAAACATAAAAAATGACTTTGGTAATTACCAGTGCTGTTAATTTAGGGCAATTGTGGCATAAACCTTACTTTGGATGGTGGTTTAATAAATTTGTTCAGCACTGTATATCGTATTGTCTCATCCACCAAGTATTGATTTTTTTTTTCCAAATTAATGGCTAATATGAACTGAAGTCTATGATAATGGAAAAATAAAATCAATTTTCTGGACAATTGTTTGTCCAGTGAGGTCAGCAGAGGTGACGGTCATAGAGCAAGAGGAAGTTATTTACAAATGTGGCACCACCAGGGTAGGGACATTAGGAATGCAAGCAGGGCACGACTGAGATGGACATGACACATGAGGTCTGCAAGAATTGAAACATGGAAATACAACACTGGTGAAATACGACAAACTTGAGGGTAAGACGAATGCTACATCAGCTTAACAGTTGAAAAAAAAAATTGTATAGATCGCGATATATCCCAATATATGCTATTGCTATACTCTGTGTATTGCAAAATGTTTAAAATTGCAATAATATCGAATTGTGACCCAAGTATCGTGATAATATCATCTTGTGGGGCCACTAATGATTTCCACCCCTAATGAGCAGTACATTTTTTTTTTTTTTCAAATAGCCTACATAAATCTGGCGCTGTAGTCAGCACTGACCCAGAGTAGGCTGGGACCCTGAGAAACCCAGAGAATGAGCCTTACCCAGTTGCAATTTATTTGTGATATCAATGCATGCTTGTTGACATTGGTGACATTGGTGCTAGCATTCATCCTGGCTAGTGACATTTTGGCCACTATTAACCCGTTTTGCTGCTTTTTTCTCAACTTTTTGCCACTTTTATCCAGCTTTTACCACTGTTTTGCTACTTACAACCCATGTTTGCAACTTCGATTATGTATTTTTATCCCACTTATGCAGCTTTTTGTCCATAATTGCCATTTTGTTGCTGCTTTTTTAAACTCATTTTTTCTGCTTTTCACCAATTTTGCCCTTTGATGCCACTATCAACCCATTTTTTTCCCATTTTTATCCACTTCTGATCAATTTTTGGCACCTTTTTTTCCCGTTTACCACTTTTTGGCCACTTACAACCCATGTTTTGCCAGTTCTAATAAGAACTTTATTGTATTTTTGCCATATTTTGCCTGTTTTTGTCAATTTCACCCTTTAAATGACACTTTGTTGCCACTTTAACTCAGTTTTGCTGCCTTTTGTTCATTTTTCTTCTACTTTATTTTCTGGCATCCTGACGTTTGTGCACATTATGGCATAGCTGTGGAGTGTGACAGAACTTTGCTAATGGTTTAGTTTAGTGTTCCCATCCACTTTGTTAACATCACCAATAAAAAGGTAATTCTGTTTAAAGAAAAGGGTTTTACATTATAAAAATGTCTATATACTACAGCGTGAATGAATTAAATTGATGTACTGTTTCTTTTATGAGTGATTATTATTATTATTATTATTATTATTATTACTATTAAATCAATTTATGATACCACAGATTAATTTAACAATGGTCCATGATTCTGAACTGGTAAGACCTCAGAATGTTACAGAGCAGCCTGTTGAGCAGCGGCAAGCTTTTATTAATCTTGTTGCAAATCTTTGGTCCGAAGTGGGACAAAGAGTCTGTATGCAATATGACAACCACTACTGTCAAAAACTATGATTAGAGCCCAACGAGACCAAGAAAAGATGTTTCTTTAAAGCAATGGACCTATTCATAGCTCAACTAAAGTGTTTTTTTTTTTTTGCTCCATACCATCTTTCTCTTATAAGCCTCTATAGACATAGAAAATAAGACAGGATTGATTTCTGGATTTGAGGATGTATTGCATGAAGCCGCAGTCTAGCCTTCCTTTGCATGATGAAATTTGCAAGTTATTGCTGCACTATTTTTACTTTACTTTAAACATTTAATATTCTGGCTGCAGTGTCAATGTAGAATTTCCGCGACTTGGTGAGCTGCATGGATTTATTTTGGCCTCATTTTGGATTTGAAGTGCATGCAAGCTCACAGGCATCTTGGGCTTTAATGAAATATGGGCCAGAATTCTTTGTGTAGGCAGAGAAAGAAATTTCTTGATTTATAATGATTCCACACAGATGCATTAAATATAGTCAATGGAATAGCAGAGAGAGAGAGAGAGAGGAGACAGCAGAAAAATGACTGATGAAAACCTCTACAGCTCAAGCTTTTGTTGAGGTAGAGCGCACATTAATGCTGTTTACTCGCCTCTTAAAATCTCAGACTGCTTGCTTACACTCATCACCCTTTAGAGCATATATACATAGTTTACAGGGATGCGTGTGTGCCCTCTCTCACCCTTTCTTGTACACACTCTTGGTTTTCTTTGGATTTTTTTTTTCACTGGATTGTGAATTCTCAGTGAGCACAGAGCAGCCGCCCACACAGGCAAGGTGGAGAGGAAAAAAAACGCACTGCACTTAACACAGTCACAGAAATTAGTAATTACGACTATCATATTGTACATAAAATGTTCAGCGCTGATGTCAGATGATGCTTTAGTGTAACAACTTATAAAATGATTTCTGCTTTCTTTTTTCAAACAGCATCTTTAGGTACATTCATAGAGGTACATATGTATCTAAAAGTTTAGAATATTTTTCAAAATCATATACATTTCTCATATTTGTATATCTGTGTAAAGCAAAGAATCCTAAATGAACAGCATCTGTCATCTCACAGACAGCTGTAACAGTACCACAGGGATAATTAGCTGAATAATGAGCAATGATGCACAAAGTAACCAGGCAGACATGTAAAATCCATTCCCATGATAAGGCTTAGCCAGCAGGGAACAGTTCATTACATAATAAAAATAAATAAATATACAAGTTGTAATGAATTCATATGAGCTATGCTCAGTGTAATGATCTGACAAAGGAACAAATATTAGAAACTGTGTCAACAAAGTGATTGTAATGTGTGTATTAGAAGTCTGCCCTTGGTAGTATAGCTCCAGCCTTTCACTGTTGTCTGTTAAGTGTCGTGTCTGTAACCTTTGGTAAACACTGTCGCAAGGGTTTTACAAACAAACCAAAGCTGCAACAGTCTCGCCTTAAATAGCCCTGCATGAAAGGAAAATAGGGGTTATGTTGTTGGCTGCATGTTGTTCCTGTAATTGTTGCAGATGCAGAGCAACGTGGAAAAGGCTGTTTTGAGAGATAGATATGTTTAAAATAAAGGGACTTCACTGAAATGAAGTTTGTTTGTTTTTTTTTTACCTCTGTGGAGAAGCTGGAAGCAAATATCTTATCTGACAACAGTAGGGCTAAGGAGCAAATAAGGGACAAGCAATGTTTACCAGCAATCAGCCGGACAATACAGCAGGATGATGAAGCATTGAATGGTCAGTAGATGAACAAGGACACCTAGAGCAGGGGTTCCCAACAAATTATAGCACCAGAGACCAGGGAACCCCGCCATCCCTGGAGGTGGTTAAAGCACATGATGTTGCAAAGGCATCATGTAGAAATGGCTGGCTGGATAGCTCGGTGGTTTACATCACTGACTTTGTCACAGGAGATTAGGGGTTGGGATTCCAGTCAAGGCACAATGACTACCCAGTGTGGGCCCTTCCTTAATGCCAGGAACACCTGTCCCATACTTTGGGGTACGTTCTATATGACTTTTCTATATCAACTTTATCGGTTGTCTGTAAAATAAAATCTCAATACTGATAATCAGCCAAATGCCAAATATTGATCTCACAAATCGGTGAGGCCGATAATGGGGAGTTATCTTTTCCTAAACCTCCCTGTGAGTTTGTTGTTCTCAGCTGTGTTTTCATATTCTAACAGGGAGGCACTTCTTTCAGCTCATTTATGAGTCATTTAGAGGCTCATAAATGTCTTATACATGTTCGTTTTTATCTGGAGTCCCTCCCTTTCTAACCTGTAGCTTTGTCACCACATGGAAAAATAGAGATGGACCAGCACACTAAGGAATGATGTGAAGAGAGACAAGATGACAGTGTCATCACAAGAGAACAAGTGAAGGAGAACAAACAGATTTTCCTGCTGCTTTCCATTGTTCCATTGTACTTCTATTGCTTTACAGAAACAGGAAGGAAAGAGGAAATATGGAAGAGAGCGGAGGGATGGAGGAGGTGTGTTTGTAAAAGTCATTAATGGAGTTCATAGTGTTGCATATGAAGATTTTGGATATAATTTATCAACATGGGTCGACCAATATTGGTTTTTCAGGGCTGATACTGATTATTATTAGTTCATGATAATCCATATTTTGAACCATTATGCCTTTATTATGATGTGCAAAATGTATTTGATGTGGCAAAAGTAAAATTTCAGGTTAAAAAGGAAGGAAAACGAACAATTTAGCCCTAGCCCTATCAACACGAGAAACGACTTGAAGAATATAGTAAATATAGTAAAAGCAATAGTATATAGCAATATAGTAAAAGCTGGACAGATATTCTGTATGCTTACTGTGTTAGTGGGACCCAGACTCAAGCGTGGTAGGCTGGTACTTGAGCCTTGACATCCAGCCAATCAGATTTTGTTGTATGGAGGACATTTGCTGAGGCTGTGGAAGGTAAAAATAAAGTCAGAGGGGAAGACACACTTTGCTGTGGAACCAAAGAAGCACACCTTTTGATTAATTAACTTCATCGATTATCTGTAAAAAAAAAAAAAAAAATGCTGATACTGATATTTAGCCAAATGCCAAATATTGGTCTCAGAAATCAGTCAGGCTGATAATCAGTCTACCACTAATTTTTAAGCCTCCATGCCAGGGCCAAGCCCAAAGGAATTATGTACGACCGTAGGTACATCATCAGTCCATCTGTAGGTTTAATGGACAATTTTGTAAACACGATACCTGGAGAATGGTTTAAAGGATTTTCTTTAAACTTTACTAATTATTCACTAATGCTCACTGATTCAAGGATTAACTGATTAGAATTTGGAGCAAACAGATAAGGCCATTGGGCTTCATGTTTATCCCTTGCAATATCGCAAGAAAAATTTGAGGGATTTCTTCAACCTTTTCTTCAAATGTCCACTCTGACTCAATGGCACACTGACTCTATTTTTTAAATAGGAAATCAAAGCCCAAAACCACCCCAGCTCTTCTTATTAACCCACCACAGTACTTTCACTTTCCAGTAATATTTTACCTTGCAAAAGTATGAAACCTCTAGGCAGTAGTAGTTCCTCCACTTTCAAACTTGTTTTTTAAACAATAGATAATACAGGTAAATAATAAGGGGATAAACACTAGCTATGGAAAAGTGTACTAAATCAGAGTGGAAAGCAGTTACAGAGTTAAAGATATTCCCATTTTCATACTGCTGGGTGATTAGTTTTTCTCCGACACCTTCTGTCAATTAAACAGAGCTCGGCATTGTACAAGGCACTTGAGGACACCGTGTAAGACTTAGTATAAGCCAGAAATAATGACTTCGGCTAATGTTGGTTTAGACTGGCTTGCTCATTAAAAAACTACAGAGTGTGTTGTTGAAGTTATGAATATTCTGTTATGCATTGTCCCCTGTCCCATCTGTATTTTGTATGAATTTGAGACTGATGAGCCTCAACTGAATGTGACACTGCAATCAGCTGTAAGTAATGTATAATGCAGATCACTATTCCTGCACTAAGGATGACAAAGTCTCTGTATGTTGCTTGACTTCTCATCCAAGACACAGCAGTCAAAAAAGCAGTCGACAGGACTTCAAACTATCTGAAAAAAATGTAATAATGTAGCCACAATAAAAGCAACTAAAGATTACAATGGCTTAACTTTGCATTCCCTCCTTCTGTGGGACAGAGACAAAGGTGCTGACGCATCTTAAAGCCTCCTCTGCTCCTTTTTTTCAGGTCAGCCATTATCATATCGAATTTGCATCAAAGCCTCACTGTCCCAGAGCAGGAGCAGCACCTTTTTTACAATTCCACGCATGTTCTCTTACAAGCAAATCCCTGCATTCATCTTTTTTACATAGAGGTGTCACATTCTGTCTCTCTACATATCCAAAAAGATCAAACTATGCAAACAGTTCATAAAGGCAAGCTTTATCAAACCTTAATGATAATATAAAATAACTGAAGTTCATTCATTTCAATGTGATAACAGTTGTTTTAAGTAGCTTAACTCTGATGTTAGAAAATGTCATTAGTATGTACAGTACATATCCAACTGTGGCAGAACTGATCTGGCTTTAAGTATTTATTGAATTCAAGTTGCTCTATGTTTTTATAGACTGCTGTATATGTACTTCCTTGTCTTTCCTTGAAAGGCTAATGATGACTTTTCCCATCTTAAAGTTTCCACTAAGCCTCCGCCGTGTGTTCTAGTTTTGGCCCATTTCCTTCATTTGAGCTTCAACATCCCATCTCCTTGTATTCCTCGAACGACCTCTTTTCAACTTCCCCCGTGGGTTTCACTTGAAGGCCTGCCTTGTGATGCAGCTATATGATGGTTTCCTCAAAGTATGTCTGATCCATCCCCACTCCTTTGCTTTAATCTGAATTTAACTGGCATTCATTGCGTGTTCCCATTATCTTTCATTCGACCTAGACAAGAGGGTTTTAAAACTACGAGGCAAGTAGAGGAACACACAGACATGACACACTTTTTTTTTCTTTAAATCAGCGTGACTTTCACTTCCTTAGGAAGGAAATCACTATCGCTGTTGCCCATAAAGCATTAAAGTACATAAAACTGCTAACAAATGATAGAAAATAGGTGCTCCTTATGACTACAAGTTTGGTTCAGAGTCAAAGTAATCTGGCGACAGTGGTCTACAAGGGTACACAGGACAGGAGCGGCTAAGAGCTGATTTGGCATCCTTTGAAGGGAGTAAATTCTGTCCAAATGAAAGACTAGAGAAGAAGAAAATCTGAGCCCATCATCAGCCTTTTTTGACATACAGTAGAACAAACACTTCCATTGCTTGTTCCCACCCAGATTCCCCTACCATACATGGTTTAGATCCAAAGTAGGCAAGTAGACATGTCTGGGTCACTAGGGCTGGGTAGTGCCACTCAATGCCCAATCGATTCGATTCAGATTCACAAGTTTCTGATTTGATTCAGTTCTCGATTCTATTCAATTTGATTCATGTAGGGATATTTTAGTAACAAAACATACGTTGCTTCTACATTTAAGAAGCAACATAGGTTTGAGCAAGAGATATCTAGCTTGTATTGATGACATGCCCAGATATCCTTAATTAGATGATTGGGTGTAAGATTTAAGCCTTGAATCAGAGTCTTAATGCTTTTAGAGGTAAGTGAAGGTCAAGTTTTAGGCTGCATGAGTGATGTAAGTCTGAGACTGGTAGCGCGAGGAGCTGCCAGGAGAAGGAAAAGGCATAAAAGATCTATCTTTTGATTACATGAATCGATCTCATAATTTTTTTAAAAGAAATGATCTGAATTGGAGAATCTATTTTTTTAACCCAGCCCTATGGGTCACTGTACATCCACCTGGTTTTGTTTGTATGCTACATCATAACCACACTGTCATCTCATGTATTCATTCATACATTTTTATTGTCATTGTACAACGTACAATGAAATTGTTTTTGCAGTTCCATTTAGTGCTTGAGCAGTTTCTCATTAAATATTGAAACTGCTCTGGGATAGGTGCTGTTTTTTAGTTTGTTAGTTTTGGTTCTTATTGTCCTGAACCGTCTTCCTGAGGGTAGCAGTTGGAACAGGTGATGTGCTGGGTGGGATGAGTCCTTCAGGATGCCCAGGGCCTTCCTGTGGCAGCGGGACCTGAACAGCTCCCCTCAGGAGAGGAGAGCACAGCCTGTGATTTTCTGTGCTGTGTTGATGACCCTCTGGACAGCTGTCTTCTCCTGAATAGTGCAGCTGGAGAACCACACTGGGATGCAGTATGCCAGTACACTTTCAATGGAGCATCTGTAAAAGGACACCAGCAGCTCCTCGGCCAGGGCGTTGCTCTTCAGGAACCTCAGGAAGTGGAGTTGCTGCTGTGCCTTTTTGATCAGCGCTGTGGTGTTGGTTTTCCAGGTCAGGTCATCATTCAGGTGCAGGCCCAGGAAATCTGAGACCCTCTCCACACAGTCCCCATTAATGTGTATGGGCTGAGGGTCAGATCTGTTTCTCCTGAAGTCCACTATTATTTCTTTAGTCTTAGTTGTGTTGAGGACCAGGTTGTTGATGCTGCACCATGATGACAGTTTTTTTTACTTAATCCCTGTACGCAGATTCATCTCCCGAGATGAGCCTGACCACTGTTGTGTCATCTGCGTACTTCACGATGGAGTTGCCTGGGTGGGTGGGGGTGCAGTCATGTGTGTAGAGAGTGTAGAGCAGGGGGGCTTAGTACACATCCTTGTGGGGAGCCAGTGTTGAGGCTGAGTGCTGTGGAGAGGTGGGGCCCTACTCTGACACTCTGTGGTCAGTTGCTGAGGAAGTCCTTAATCCAGAGGCAGGTGGAGTGTGGGAGGCTGAGGTTGTTCAGTTTTGATACCAGTCTGCTAGGGATGATTGAGTTAAATGCCAAGCTGAAATCAATGAAAAGAAACCTGGCATAACTGGGTCAGGTCTATGTGGGTCAGAGTGGTGTGGACAGCTATGGCTACGGCTATGGCGTCCTCTGTTGATCTGTTTTCCCTATATCTGAACTGGTGAGGGTCAAATGTGGGTGGATGTATGTATTTGGTATGTATCTATGTATATAGCTCTGTTTATGGCAATGACAATAAGGCTTTAAAGCTCTGCAGCTTAAACACATGATAATAAAATTTGAAATAGTGACAAATCAGCAGCATCATGCCTGTCACTCTAAAAGTAAATGCAATAGCATTTTAAATGTAAGCTTCTAAATGAAGTATCAGCTGCATCCTAATTTCAGTGCAAACTAATGGTACCATCACAGAATAAAATATTGCACTGATTGTAAAGTTTCTGTTATGTTCTCAAATATGTGCACACAAAAGACTGATACAGCCAATTCCTGATTCCTATACGCTTCTAATGAGTAGTTCAAGCACAATATGAACAGCTCTGGAGTACCAGTGTTATCAGAAATATTTTACATTTGCATTGGAAAAATTAAGACTAAAGTAGAAATATATACTAGTCAATACATTTTAAAGTGTAAGGAAGGATGATTAATAAAGAAGGTCTGTTGGACCTGTCTAACTCCAATAACTTATTTGTTCATTAGGCCAACATTCACAGCTGCTATGATTTTCACAGGCAAAACACTGGTTATAAATACCCGCAGAAACGGTCATATCTGCCGACACGATAATTCACTTTTTACGCTAATATCAGTTGGTAAGGATTTCATACGACTAGTATCATGCAACTTGCAGGACAATGAAGAGGAGGAGGGCCAAAATACAAACTCCCCAGAGACATGGATATGTATGTATTATTTCATAGAAGAGGAAAAGAAGTAAATATCATTTAACTCACTGAGTGCCATTGATGTATATATACCTCATTTAAAAGCCAATGCTTGAGTGCCATGGACGTGTGTACATACGTCAAAGTGTTTTTTCGGTGGCTGGCACAAGGGGGCACTCTCACGCTCCCTGTGAGTAATTTTGGGGCTTCTGGGATACATAGTCGGAACACAGAAGAGACAGTAAATCAAAGCCACTGAGATCAGAGCAGGAAGTGGAGACGCCGGGATGGAGGTAATCTAAGCTAAAAGTTCTAAAATATTCAGTACCGGCACAGAATGCCCCCCAAAAAACTGAGGGAGTCAAGTAGCCAGTTTCGCCAGCGGACGCTGGAAGAAACTTTAAACTTTTGCGTGAGAAATTGGTTACTCACTGAAACCGACAGCGAATCCAGCAATCAGCGCGTTCATGCATCTGCCTCGGCCAGCCAAGAGGCCATCTTGATGCATAAAGTGACAACACTTCAGAGACGGACTTTTCAGACCCAGACTCTGAGGAATGGCTGCCGAGTGAGCGGATCTTGTTCTCCGTCCCAGAGCGATGGAGGTAAGTTAACGATAGAAACCCACTGATTATTCAGCCAAATTTATTGAATGAAACCATCACTCGTGTTCACTCCTGTGATTTCAGAAGCAGACTTGAGAGAAGAGCAAGCCCCATGCAGTTCTGCAACACCGTCTGTTGGCAGAAAAAGAGGTAAGAACCAAAAAATTCTATATTATAGATTATATATTATATACATAATATATCTAACATATTATATTGCTTTTATAATTTACAGGAAGTGCCAGGGGACATGCAAGCAGGAGAGGATGTGGGCATATTGGGGGTCCCATGGCGGCCGTCTAGTTGTATTGCTGTATCTTTTTTTTGTATTTTATTTATTTTGCAATAAGATAACATTTGTAATACAATTTTCAGGTGTTTTTTATGTCATTGAAGGCAAAATTATAACATTCAAATCAGTGTTTTGCTTGACAGACTTTCACAAAAATAAATTTTTCTCAGCTTTCTAGAAAAAAAAGTGGTCTTTTTGGTGAAACTAGCCTCTATTCAACTTCAAATAAATCAAAAATGGAACAAGCTGCAAACAAACAGTTTTTTGCTTGATGAAATAGAGAGTTCCTTTTTTCATTTGAGCTATTCAGTTTTTTCAGAGTCATAGTAAAAATATTCTGTGGATCTTGAAAGATGACTCAAAATGGCCAAAAATGCTGGCACAAGCCACTTTCCATTTTATAAAAGGGCTGGCACTCAATGAGTTAATTTGTCCCTGATTTCAAAATAAAAGCCACGACACGATTGTGGATGCTGTGATGTTAATTTCTCTTGCTTGAAATTACTTATTGAAAGACAGCTAATATTGTGTATGTTTGGTGAATTGTTGAATAGAAAAAATACTGCAGAATAGCCTAAATAATTTATGAATATCACTTATAAGGCTCATTCATCAGTAATCACTCCACCTTCACCATTATCACCTGCAAAATACGTCTCATATCAACATCAAGACTTGTTAAAATGCACCAGAGTGTAGGAAATGACATGACATGAAAAGTTCACAACTTTCCATTCAGATCCAAAAGGGATTATAGAGGATATGTTACTTATGTCCCATAAATCATTTTTGGATAATATCAGCCTGAATAAGTAATACAGGTCCTCCTTAAATTAGCAAATTAAAAGCTAATCATCCAATGGCCTATAATTTTCACTAGCACTGAGTCAGATACAATTCAAAACAACCAAACAAAAAGGACTACTGACCATTTTCCAGGGCTGTAAACAAACTAAAAAAGACCAAAACTCAAACCATAATGCAAACAAGCCATCAGTTACCGAATACAAACAGACAACTGCTGACAGTTACAATAAACACTGTCAACAATTAAAAAAAAATAAACAACTCAGTGGTCAAAACCTAAACAAGAGAACATTTCAACACCAACATCACCACCAAAAGGAAACCACAGGCTACCTTCAGCACTGCACAGCAGTACACTGCATAATGTTATATGGAAAGAAGTACTTACCTGTGGCTGTCACTGCCTCACGGCCATCTACTAAAGAGGTCAAGTGGATCCTGTATTATTCCAAGATTTCCCCACTGTCTCCATGACTAGAAGCCTGCCTGTAAAATCCCAACATTGACCAGAGAGCAGCGACACTTCTCCTGTAGCAATTATGCTACGTTTGCTACTAGCTTACCGGTACATGTCAGCTCACTAAGTAGCGTTTCTTTTTGTCTTGAACAAGAGTTAATATAATCCTTCTCTTTTTTGGCAACTTCCTGTAGTTCCAAACTGCGTCAGATAACGTAAAATAATTTTTTTAAACAGTAGAAACTTCGGTTGTCGCAAACAGTCTGTTAGATACATAAATTAAACTGCTGGTTAACAGCCGTTAACTGTACGAAGCGAGTACTCCCAGAAAGTATTTCTCACTTCCGGTCTGTTTTTATTTCTTCTTCTTCTTCTTCTTCTTCTTCTTCTTCTTCTTCTTCTTCTTTTTTGGCATTTAATCATGGTTTTTTTTTTTTTTTTTTTTTTTTTTTTTTTACTGATTGTACCCGTTTATGTATTTTAGAGTTAAAGATGAAGGCGCAAAAATATCTTGGATTACCTTTTTCTATTTCTTCCAAAATTGTGTCCACAACTGACCCAAGTTTATAAAATATATTATTATAATACTTAGCTTAAAGGTTACACGATGTATGTGTAGGAACCTTTCAGGAACACA
Organism: Cheilinus undulatus; assembly: GCF_018320785.1. Taxonomy (NCBI): domain Eukaryota; kingdom Metazoa; phylum Chordata; class Actinopteri; order Labriformes; family Labridae; genus Cheilinus; species Cheilinus undulatus. The sequence goes on along the minus strand of NC_054865.1, from coordinate 40,533,602 downwards.
TTCAAAGATAGGGATTGAAATACATGTTTTGATTTATGAAAGGTTTAAATAAATAAGTTTGAATTAATTGTAGATAGTTAGTCCTAAATTTCAAAAGAAATGGAGGTCAGGTTCACTTACAGGCTGTAGTCTAATCCAAAGTTAGGTTTATTAGGCCACATAATCAGCCCTCAAACCTGATGTCTCCTGTAAAACGTTGTTCACTCCGACCACTGCCAGCTGATGGTTCAACCATATTTCAGTGCCTGAGTGACCTATGACCCAGCGGATAGCCCGCATCTTTTTTTCCAGGCTAAAGTATTGACCTATAAGTGTTGACCTCATACATTTTTCCTTCTTTTTTTAATAGAAGCTGGCAAGCAAAGCCTGAACAAGCTTGTCCTGCAGAGGAGTAGCCTTTTCTTTTTTTGTTTGTTATCGTCACATCAGGGTGAAACACCACATCATTGTAGGCTGTACAGTACATCAGTGACATACATTCTGTGCTTTTGTGAGTTCACATAGGTGCCGTTGTGGCTTGTTGTTTACTTGAAGTACCTCAGTGGGATTTTCAGTGACTCCTTTCTTCCAACAATCTCTTGAGGCACAAACGTCACATAACAGTCTTGTTCCTGAGGTCAAGTGCAAAGAAATGAAAGTCTGATTCAAAATTCTCAGTTGTTCTTCAAGGTAACTTGTTGTTATTTCCCACCAAAAAGGTATTTCTTGTTCCAGAAAACGGAGTGTTTTCTTACTGTTGACAGAAATCAGGATGTGGCTTAAGCTGAACTTGCTAAAAAGAAACAATCAGTTCATCAACAAGAGCATTTGTGACTATAGAGTGAGACTGAACAATTTTCAGAGCAATAGTGCACATGCCTTTATTTTCCTGTAATAGCCCAGCGTTCCCTGTATACCTACAGACAAGACAACAAAAGCATTTTAAAAGCAGTCAGAGGGACAAAACAGGATCAGTCCAGCCTTTTCCCTTAAGTCTAATAGCTGTGTTGCCCTTTCTCTTTGGTTCCATTGAGCTGCCACTCAGCTCAGACACAGAAGTTGCATTAAAATGCAATGATAATTGAAGAATCTCCCAGGTGACTGGCACTGCAGAGGAAGCACTCTGAGTGTTATCCAAGCCCACATCCTGTTGTGATAATGTTTCAGACCTTGGCAGGGACAAACACAAGAGACACAGGGGAGAAGAGGGCAGAGGAGGTAATGAAGCTAAACTATAAACCTGAGCTCCCTGGCATGATATGATTACAATAAGACTGTTTATTTAGTTTTTTAATGGATAGTCTTATTGTTCAATACTTCCTTTGTGTGCTATTCTGTTATTTCAATGATGAAGTAAGTTTCTATGTGAAATTTTAATGACAAGTTGATTGCTCTTGTATCATATAAGCTGTTAAGTGTGGAAGAATAAGCAGATTTGAATTTTCTGTAACATTTAACAAGCTTTTGCTGAATAGCCTGTTATTTTCATATTTTTCAAAGCACTGAATTTAAGTTACACTATATCCTTAAATAAACCTCTGTCACCTACTTGGTACTGATCACCTGGTTTGTCTTTGAAACTGTTTTTCATATTTTTACTGCTCATCCATTTCAAATATCTTTCTAATGCTTGTCCTTACTTATGATTTGCATGACTTCCTATAAATACGGTTTTCATTGCCAGGGGCCGTTTTAGTAATTTGGAGGCCCCAGGCAAAGACAAGTATGATGCTCTTCCCTGTTAAGCTTAAAGCAGTCAAAGTGAATTAATAACAAATATTTTTGAGGATTTTTTTTCCTAGTAACAAAGCTATGAACTGTATAAAATGGTGAAATGCCTATTCTTCTACACAGATATTGAATTTTTACTTATTGCATGCCATTTTTTAACAATATTTTTATGTAGTTTTTCACGTTTTATGACATAAAGAAAGAAAATTAAAAATGATAATACAAAAACAAGAAGAAAGCAAAACTGAGTAAATCAAAATGGAATTTAAAGTTGAAGTGTCATCAGCATACAGATTTATTTCACGCCGTTTCACTAGTTCTCCACACTAGTTCAGTCAGTCTATAGGGATCTATTTCACTGTCATTTTCTTGACTTGATGATATATGTCTTCTTCTTTCCTGCGTTTTTTTTTTTTTTCTTTTTTTTTTTTTGAATAACCAACCTCCATTTTGAGCTGCATGGTGGTGCAGTGGTAAGCGCTGTCGCCTTACAGTAAAAAGGTTCCTGGCTACAATCACAGACAGAGCTTTCTGTATGGAGTTTTATTCTTATTAAGTTTTTTCTTTTTCTTTTTAATTTCAATTTGTTTTTTTTTTTTATTTGTTTCTGCTGCTTCTTGTTTTCAATTTAGTTTTTTTTTTTTTTTAATGCTTCATTTTATTTTAGTTTTTAATGGTTTTCATGTTAGTTTTGGTTTTTCAGCAAAGAGCCATAAAAAATTACAATTTCAATTATTAGACATACAGGCTACTCTTTAATTTTCATTTTCTTTATTCAAATATGATATTTGAATACAACTCAAGATCTAAAATTAACCATTGTGCAAAGTCTTCTTCAATGAAATCAGACCACTTTACTCTCCAGGGTTGGATGAACATGGCAGTCAGTAAGCTAGCATCAAAGACAAAGACTAAAATTAAATAATTTGTTTCACTAATTTTATTTTAGTTTTGTAAACACACAATACAGTTTTGGTCCATTTTTTTTTTAGCTAAGTTTTTATTTAGTTTCAGTTGACTGATTTTTTACATTTGAGTTTTAGTTTTGAAAGAATTGGACAAAGCCGTCTGCTTACAATAGGCATACTCAAAGTGCTTTGGAAGCCAACCTGCGACGGCTCCATATTGAAATCGCTGTCTCAACTGAACTTTGGATCAACCTAACGGCCCACCAACTTAGCTCGACTTCCTGCCTACTAGCTAGCTAGCAGTCTGGTTGGCAGAAATGTAGCTTCAACCTGTCAAGCTATCTGTCAATAAAATGAGACACGCCAATCAGTGCGCAGTGAGGTTTTCCTAGATATAATCAAAACGATTGTGGTACAAAAAAATGTACCCCCAGTACAGTGAGAGCACATGAAGACATTAGCAAATGTTTTTTTGAACCAGGCTGTAAACCAGTTTATTTCTAGTGTAAAAAATGGCTGTTTAACAGGTGTTCAGACAGGACTTCCGGTGTACCTGTTGCCAGCCTCAAGTGGACACTTGCAGTATTGCAATTTTTTGCATTTTTGCATTGTCTTCAATTTTCAGGACTGGAGGTTGCCGTTTGTCTAAAGGAGATAATAAAGGAAGAAATGAATTTAGAGAATTCCAACAGTCTCTATCATGGCCGACACTAAAATTCTTTGTTTCACTCAGTTAGGAACCTTCTGAGGCCAAAAGGTTTATTTGAACAGACTCTATGTCTGCAGGTCCCTTGGAGCACAAGGCCCCACCCCAGTTGCCCACCTTTACCTAATTATAAAACCACATTACTGTCATAGTTGGACTTTCTGTATTTATTTTGTGATTTTTTTTTTAGTGACTGTTTTGGGTTTTGTTATGCTTTGTGTTCTTTTGAAGTTTGGGGACTTGGATGTGTTTTTGTGTTCCCTTTATCTCCCTATGTCACAGGCTGGTGGGCGTGGCTTAAAGGTGCTGAGGCTCCTCAATTACTCGGCTGCATCTTACTGGAAGCTGTAAGCACCTGTTTGTATGCACCTGTCTGAAGCGCAGAAGGTGCCAGAGTATACCAGCAGGCCAGAGGGGTTAAAAGGCTCAAGTTGTAGCGCTATCTTTGAGAATTTTTGTGATTTTGGAGTTGTGCTGTTGAGATACTAACCTCTTTTGTTCTCTTTGTTTTCCAGTGCCTCCATTCAGACTCCCAGTGCCTCTTCCACTTTGCCAGCCTCCCTTCTCCAGTTTATACACCAGCCTTCTTTCTGTCTTTTCTGTAAACAATAAATTCCTTCCTCACTAACACCTTCATCTGTTTCTTGTTCCTGGGTTCAGCCCAAGTTAATGTCATATTACCTTAGATTTAGTAGTTTTATTTGCACAGCTGCTTAGATTATTTGAAACAAATAATGATTCAGATTCACAGTGTCTGATTTAGCCAGTAAAACTGATGTTGATAAGATTCTTTCAGGTCTTTCAGGACTCTTTTTTTTGTGTGTTCTTTTTGTATTATGAGGCTATGAGTCCTTGAAATTTCTGAACAGAGATTTTCCCTTCTTGAGAGAAAGAAAATCCTCTTTTATTGTCAACATTGTACCTCCCAATGACAATATGAGGACGTTGGAGCTGACTGGAACTAAGAGCTTCCTCCATCTATTCAGAGATTTTATTGTTGTGGATTTTCTTACCTTTGCATGGCACAATGATAGCTATATTGAAGAATTACATAACATAGAGATCTTATTCATCTGTTTGATTTTACCATTGATAGAAATGGAAAAGGAAAGCAAGGTTAGAGAGTAGTCAGTAATATGTGTTTAAATAAAAGACAAGCAAATGAGTAATGATTACTCTATCTGTGGTATGCATAATTATCTTTACAAGATATGTAAATATTTCTATCCTTCGCTATCCCTATAATGTAAGTGGAAACTTCAGCTCTCCTGCTGCTTTTTATACAGCCCACAAAGGAGTACTGTAGGCAAACCCTCCAGCTAATGATGTCAGATTTGAGTAGCATGACCCCTAATGATTCGCTAATGCAGTCAGCACTGAGTATAACATTACTACAGTAGCTCTCACTCATTGTGTAAAATAGCCAGTCTGATACAGTACACTGTGTTCTTTGACTAATCATACAGACAAATCACACTGTTACAGTGAACAGGGATTTACCAAGGCTGAAGCTGATCCTGCAATGTATTATGGGCTGAAATGTTTGGATTAGGCCTTTTGCATGCATTTAACACATGTTCATTGATTTTCAGTGTATTTGAATGGGATTTGAGTGTCATAAATGGAGTAAAGAACTACTGGAATCATGTTGATTTGCTTCGGTCTGCCTGAAATTGTACTAATTTACAAGTATTTTCTTTCATGATCTAAGAGCATTCACACAACTTTTATTTATAGAGAATAAATGCTACTTTTTATTGGAATATGTAGAAAGATGTAGAGGATACATCTTTAAAATAACCGAATCCTAGAAGACAATCTTAATTGGCTCTAGATTTAAGAAAAAACATAAAATCAATCATGTTCAACTCAAAATGCATCCACACATCCTGCAGATGGAAATTGGATGCTGCAAAACCTTTTTTTTCTCCTTGCACACGATCCATCACGACTTTTGCGCACTCACACTCATGCACACACACTTTTTCATTAACAACACAGTCACATTTAGGCCCAAGTGTTCCCAGAGAGGTTTCCGCTGTAAGATATGCAAATACAACATCTCTGTGTGAAAGTATTCAAAATTTATCTTGTACACTGTTCACTGTGAAAGTCCAAAGCTCTTGGTTTGCAATTCAGAATTCTATCTGCAAAATAATGGAAAAGAGATTAGCTGTTGATGTTGCTGCTGTTGATAGCAGTAATGATAGTGGATGTAATTGAAAACTGAGTATTCCTCGCAGCATCACATCACTCCTCGGAGCTCTCACTGGACCAGGCCCAGGGGAACGGACAAATGGGAAATATGGGAAACAACTGCTTCATGTGAAAACAAATCAGATTGTCATCTCTGTCCATTTCACTCTGTCTACCATCCCCAGTTTCCAGCCCAGCACAAAGCTTTGAGCCCCCCACTCCCAGCCTCCTGATGATGCATGCACATGCAGAGTTACAGCAGCACCTACTGGCAGGATTACACAAATGCAGAAGAGGATTTCCTCAGCTCTGATATTGGTGTGATTCATTGGAAAACTTACAAGCTCTGTCTTATTGAGTCTTATTTTTTCCCCCTTTTTCTAGCTCCTCACACTCATTGTTGACTCAGTCCTTCTCTGAAATAGGTGAAGTTTGACAGGGACAGATTAGAAGCATTGTGCAGCTGTGCAAATAGTCTTATACATAAAAGAAGCTACTGTATGTATTTATACAATCCTTGCAATGTATCTTCTGCATTTTAACATTATAGACTATTATCAATTAAAACCATCCATCAACATTTTACAGGTACTTTAAAAGCACTAGATCATATTTATAGGACTTGAATGTATCAGAACAGGACCAGACACAGACTAATCTTTGTCCTTATACTGTATGAAGTGCTGTGGAAATGTATTTGCCCCCTTCCTGATTTCTTATTTCTTTCATATTTGTCACAATTAAATTTTCCAGATCATCAAAAAAAAAAAAAAAAAATTGACATCAGACATAGATAACCCTACTCAATATTCAAAGTGCAGTTTTTGAATGTTTTCACGATTTATCAAGAAACAAACATTCAAACCTACCTGGCCTTATATTGGAAAAAAATGCCCTACTTGTGAAATCATGAACTAACTATGATAAACTGTATTTTTTTGATAGCTGAGCTCAATTTCACAATTGAATTTCAGTTTCTGATGATATTACACAGGCAAAAAGATCTCAAAATGCAACACACCATGCTGTCAACAAAGTCACTGACATCAATCAGTCTGGGAAGGGTTACAAAGCCATTTATATTGTGTAAGGACTCCAGCGAACTAATGTGAGCCATTATCCACAAATGGAGAAAACTTGGAACAGTGGTGAACCTTCGCAGAAGTGGTCAGTCTAACAAAAATACTCCAAGAGCAAATCGACGACTAATTCAGGAGGTCACAAAAGAACTCAAACTCACATCTAAAGATCTGACTCAGGTCAGTATTCATGATTCAGCAGTAACAAAGAAACTGGGCAAAAACGGCATCCATGGAAGAGTTCCAAGGCCAAAAACTACTGCTGACCAACAAGAACCCAAATATGTTGTCTCGTATTTGCTAAAAAACATCTTGAAGGTTCCTGAGACATTTGCGCAATATTCTCTGGACTGAAGGAAAAAAGTTAAACTTTTTCAAAGGTGTGCGTCCCGTTACATCAGGCGTAAAACTAAGACAGCATTTCATGAAAAACACATCATACCAACAGCCAAGCATGGTGGTGGGGCTGCTTTGCTGCTTCAGGACCATGACAACTTGTTGTAATCGATGGAACCATAAATTCTTCTCTCTACCAGAAAATCCTGAAGGACAATATTCAGCCATCAGTTCATGACCTCAAGCTCAAGCGCACTTGGGTTACGCAGCAGGACAATGATCCAAAACACACCAGCAAGTCCACCTCTGAATGGCTTTAAAAAAAGAGAATGACGGTTTTGGAAAGGCTTAGCAAAAGTTTGAATCTGATTGAGATGCTGTTATCACAAATGCTTGCTTGCAGTTTTTGTCCCCAAGTGTGGCACAACTAGTTATTAGGATTAGGAGGCAATTACTTTTCACATAGAGCCAGGTAAATTTGGATGGCTTTTTACCCTTAGTAATTGAAAACATCAATTAGATATTGCATTTTGTATTAACATGGGTTATCTTTGTCTAGTATTAAAAATTTTTTGATGATCTGAAACATTTAAGTGTTACAAATATGCTGGAAAAAAAACAGGAATTGGGGAAATACTTTTTCACAGCAGTGTTATCTATCCCACCTGAGAATTATGTAACTAACCCTTATTCCTGTAATAGAGATGTTGAGCATCAATCTGCCTTCTCAAGTGCACCACTCTGCAGCTTCAGAATCAATTAGCATCACATACACAGGCATAATGTATCAGAATTACTGTTCTCTCTCAATATTAAGCAGAGCTGCGGTCACAATCTCACATGATCTCACTGACATGAACGAGATTCCTTAACCTAACAAGTTCAAGTTAGTGCCATGTAGCATAAAAGTGGAAAAGAAGCCAAAGTAAACCAATTTGTGTAGAAACAAGCACTCTTTAAATTTCCTCTCTGTCAACACTGGTGATGCTCTCACTTATTTAACACCAACTAAAGCGAGTGAGAAGATTTAAGGTCAAAGCAAAAGCAGATAATCCCTGTAGAGGTAATAAAATTGCCAGAAAGAGCAGAAAATTACATTTTAATTTCCTGTTTAAGATAATAAGTTCTGTGAAGATTATTGATTCCCGTAATGTTCTCTGTGCTCTTAATAGGCCTCTCATTAAATTTTCTTCAGTGTCCTTCACCTCCGCACCTCATTTTACTTTAAAATCCTCTGATTCCATCACTGCCCTTGCCCCTCATATCCTGCACCTCCTTGGGCATTTGGCAGGAAATTGGATTGGAGAAGCATGTGTGTAATACAAGATGAGACCTACACAGACTCTTATGATGCTTTATTTCAACTGTGCATGCAGGAAAATATAAAAGAGAAACACTTAACTATTCATAGACAACTGCGGTTCATGTATGAAAATGAAATTGTCACAAGCTGTCCTTCATAAGTTAATGTAAAAAGAGAGAGAAGAGAGAAGAGAGAAGAGAGTTGTCCTTGAGCACAGTGTCGTGGTTTGCATATGGTGTAAAGCTGCTGCTATCTGGTAGGACAGGGGAAGTCAGGATAAAACCAGGGAGAAAAGGAACGGACACAGTGTTTAACCGTAGCCTAAGCAAGCATTTTCTGGAACACATTTGCCATTTAAATGCTCTTCATGCTCTGAAGTTAATGGTTTACATGAGGCTTTTTATTATTCACATGCCATGATGGAAGCTGTGAGATCAGACGAGGACTCTGAATCAACAGGAAGATAACTGGACTCAGCTGGTCACTGAATATGCAGAAAACAACAACAGGATGCAGAAAGAGTGAAATTAATGAAGTCAAATATTAGGGAATATAAAACAGGCTATTTTCAAACCCGAGGGAGGTAATCTTCAGACAAGGTCATCAAGCTAAAACTTAGCAACTGAGGATCCCTGGCCATGTCCTTGAATGGATACTGGGCCTATATAAAGTTTTCACCCCCTTGGATATTGTAGTGATTGTTGTAAAGGCACCAGTGTCTGCAAGGTCCAGTTGCAGTGTACAGATGTGTTCCAGTGTAACTGTTGTCCTCTTTGTTGACAAGAAAGCAAAACAACAATGCATTGTGTAGATCTTGTTTTGATATTATATATCATATTTTCAAGCATGCATACTTCAAGCCGTTTAAGCATATGAACATCCATTGACGTCTGTTGTTACCTGGGTCCAGAATTTTTCAATCCATAGACCACAGTTGGTGTTTAACTTTACCAATCCCTCTACAGCCATGACAGCACAATTAAGAAATATTTGGACCTATTTTTTGGTGTCATTTATGTCCCATATATAATCTTCATTTGGGTGATTTAGTATAGGACATAGTTGCAGATGTTTAATGCTTTTGTTATTGTGTCTCACTGCTCTGATGTGAGAGATGACTGAATGTCTTGTTCCCATTGCAATTTGGTGGTGGTAGTTCTGTCAGGGAGGGATATGATTATTAATTTATATGTAGCAGAGACTGTTCTCTAGCCAACTTGAACTTACTTTGATTTTGCATCAATAACATTTTTATATCCTGGTATGATTCCTTTGGATTTTTGGAATAAATCCCAGCTTCAATTCTCATATGTTCCATTACTTTTTTGGCAGTGTCATGCCACCTGTAGCAGATTCTTCTACATAGGACAGGTTGGAATAGACACACCATTAGCTAATGATTGGTTATATACTGTCCTTTCAATTTCACATTAAAATTCAATCAGTGTGTTATTGATTTTAAAACCATATATTTAGGGTGATACCATAATATTTGTTATAAACTGATACTGTATAATCTTCTTTTTTAGCCTTTCCCATCCATCTATTACATGTTGATATTTTCATTATATGCCCAGGACAGTGGGAATCTTACAGTATGTGTTGACTAGTAAAGATAAACATTACAGGAAAACCAAGGCACAACTCTTTCTGGTTAAAGTTATTTATTTCTTTTTTAAACAAAAGAAAAGATATGACTTGGCATAGGCTGGAAGTAGGGGTGCTGTTTACCAGTTATGCAGGCTGCATTGTCTGTCAGCGGAGGGATGCTGCTTCATGAAAATGGCTCCAACATAAATTCAGGGCGCCTCGATAATCATCTCTGATCAAATGTGTCCTCACTGCTGTTATAAACCATAAACCGATCTTAAGCCAAGTCAGTGTGGGCATTCAGTGTGAAATTTGGCATGCCCAAAGAATTTGCTGGGCCCCTGAAAAACCCAGTAAATGAGCCCGCCCCAGGAGTGGTTTAATGATGATATCAATGAATGTGTTGGATCAGTAGCAATGGTGCTGGCATCTTTTCCAACAGTTACCTCATTTTGGGGCTGAAAAGTGGGCAGGCTTTTGCTGAATTTTGATGTTGAAATATTCATATAATTGTTTAACAAATGTAACCACTTTTCACCAGTTTTTAACACCTTTTCACATCGTTTAACCAATGTTAGTAACGTTTTAGAGCCTTTTTGACAATTTTTTCCACTTTTTATCTTTTGTTTGTCTCTACATTTTGTGCCCCTTTTGTCACTTGACCTTTTTTGTCATTTTAAATATAGTTTTGTCACCCTTTCCATTTTTTGCCATTTTTTTTGCCCATTTTGTGTCTTTTTGACCCATTGTCACCACATTTAAACCCCTTTTTGGCCACTTTTTTCTGCCTATTTCTTAACCATTTTTGCTTTTTCTGCTCTTTTTTGCCACTTTCAACCAGTTGTGGTAATTTTCTAAATCCATTTCTTGCAACTTTTTAAACCCATTTTCGTCACTCTATAACTCCTTTACATGACTTTTCTGCCAATTATTGCCACTTTTAGCTTATGTTTAACTGTCTCAGTTTTTTTCTAGCATATTTTCTGGTATCCTAATGTTTGAGGACATTATGGCTTAGCTATGAAGTCTGGCATTTATTTCCAAATGGTTTAGTTCTATGTGCCCATCCACACTGTTAATATTACAAAAGATACAATAAATAAATGAATAAAATAAAAATACAAATAACGATCAAAAGATAATTTTGTTTTAAGAACAGGTACACGTTTGAAAAAGGTTCTACTGCACCAAAGCATGAATACAGAAACTGAACTGTGTGTTGCTTTAATAGGAGTGGCTACTATTCAGGTAAAAAATAAGATCGATATTACATTACATCGACTCGGCCCCAGAAAGCTCTCCCCTTTTATCCCTCCTTATGGTCTGCCATACCTGCAGCTACTCTGAATAGTCAGCGCCTTTGCAGTCTTTGAAGCTCTGTTACTTAAGCCGGCTGATGTAGTACACCAGCTGGCCTCCAGGTGGCAATGAGCTATTATCCACTCGGCTCTTTTCGGTTTTACTCGGTTTCACTTCGCTTCAGAAGTTTTGCTTGAAAATTTTGCCTGAAGTTTTGGAGTGGGCGGTGACCTCCCTCTCCTCCTCACCCAATAAGCGGAACTTGTGAGTGATGGAAAGTTAGTGGCAGAGGTGTCTGCTCTTCAACTGGATGTCAATTAGTGGACAACTTTCACGGGTGAGCAGCTGCACACGGCACACAGGTGATTAGACAAACCTTTTGTTCCTATGTCAAATTTAACTAACTTTGCTCATGTTGTCGACATAATTTGGAACAATTTTACAAGTTAAGTACAGGTTTATTTATGCATGTTGTTCTCTGTCTTGAATGTGTAAGCTCGTGCTCTCTTTCGCCCCATCATTAGACTGTTGTCTTGCTTGTTCGGAAGATTAAAGATGGAGTGGCGCCAGCAGACCAGTGTCAGCTGTGCAGACGCCTTCACCGAGGCTCAGCGCTGGATTGAGGTATATTTTTCATCTTGTCAGATTACTCTTATAGCTTAAAAATGCATATGTGCTCCCTCCTCTTCTCATTTTAATGTGCAAGCAACCATAAAGATTTAGCCCCATAATTAACCCCCCGTGGAGAGTTGTTTCATATCAACAAGGGGCAGTTATTTCAACCATGAAGATCACCATTGTTTGCATCGTTTTGGCTTCACTTGTTGGAAACAGAAGATGTTCGAGAACTCAGAAGCTAAGGCACATTTACTGAGTTATCTTTAGTTGAAATGCAAAATGCACCTTGATAAGACTCAGGTGAATGTTTGCCTCCAGACACAGAGAGCACTTTGTGGGAATCCTCAGTGGTTTGCAGATAAAAAAAAAAAATTTGACTGCAGGACTGTGAGCTTCACAGGGTAATGCAGATGAAAGACAGGCATATAGGCAACTTTTTAGAATAGAGTTGGTGTGCTTAAGTGAATGTCCCCTTTTTAGACTTGGTCAAGTGTCTTGCTTTGATAAGTCAGCTCTCTGCTCACATGCTGTGGTTAATGTGATCAGCACATGGAGTAGGCAGGTTCTTCTATGCACTCAATGTAAAGGATGTGGTTTTTGCAAATGCAATTTCTCTGTTCCACATGTCCAAACACTGTAGAAGTTGTAAATCCTTAAATCATAAAAAAAATGACAACTTGCACTCTGTGAGAGCTGAATGTTGACCATCTCTAAATGGGACCATTAATGTCGATTGTGTCTGAGTGGATCACTGTGAGAATTCAGTCCAGAGCTCTCTTGGCAGCGCGCCCGTGCCAATTTTACTCATCTATTTTCCTGCACTGACGGATGAAAGGTTGGATGAACACTGATGAGGTCTGTGTTTGTGTGTGCTGGAGGGGGGAGCAAGGCAGGCTGCTTTTAAGGTAATGCTTAATGGTGTCATCAGCTCTTCCTTGCGCCAAGAAACATTGGAAATGTGTTAGCACTAATATTCAGTGTTACAGATTGCTGGAGAATAAGCTTCTGTATATAAAAGCAGCCACAAATGGTTCTTGTTTATCATTAGCACAGTACCAGCCACAGCAATCACATGTTAATGTTTTCTCAATGCCTACTGGACTGGGGGAGTGATAGAAATGGAATTGCCTCATTTAAATCATGTAAACAGGCTGTTTAGTTTTTGGGTGCAAGAGGAGCCTAATAGTCCTATTTTAAGTCGATGTTTTCTGTTTAAGGACAATGCCATCTTCTAACAAGAGGGTGTTACCTCTGAAATGAAGTGTAGTTGAACTAAAACATAGCTACAGATAAAGGTGTTTCCACTCTTGATTCATTTGCAAGCTATTCTTTTTTTTTAGGTTTATTTTGGGCATTTGTGTGCCTTTATTTAATAGAGGAGGATGGTGGATAGAGTCAGAAACAGGGATGAGAGTAGGGGAGAGACACGCCTCAGGCCGGATTCGAACCCGGGCCATTCATGTACATGGGGCGCACCTTAACCACTCAGCCACCTGTGCCCCAAGCTATTCTTTTTAATCTTTCTTTTAATTGAAATGCAGTTCATGTTCACTCTTGGGGCTTTTGGTGCTGTGGTTACTTATTTTTATATGCCCACATGCACAGATATACAATTAATTGAAAAATTCCTATCTGGTCAGCATCAGCAGTTACAGATTTCACTAATTCCTCATAAAATATAAAAACAAAACATATTATTGGGATGGAAAAATAAAGTTTACTCAGATAATGCTCATGTTGACTGATATTTTACTCCACTAAACACTTTAAACCTGTTAATTACAGGAGAGCAGGGCTAGTAGATGCTGTTATCAGATCTGTACATGCTTCTGTACTCACAAACACCTTAAACTGTTTATTAAAAATAATTCTTGGGTCTTTTTATGCCTTTATTTTAGATAGCAGGACAGCGGATAGAGCCAGATATTGGGATGCAAGATTGGAGGAGACATGCAGAAAAGGAACCACAGATTAGACTTTTACCCAGGACCCCTGGTACATGGTGTGCAGCCTAACCACTGGGTCATCTGTGCCCCATGCAGCTCTAATTCTGTCCCATCAATATCCAAAAACATAGTTATCTTCTATCTTTGATATAGTAAAGCTTAATTTGATAAGTTAAAAACAGCAAATATTTGGCATTTTTTATTTATAAAAACTGCTTAATGCATTTTCAACTACCGTAGTAGCTGCAGATGAGTTAAGAAATGGTATGTATGATTGTGTCATCTCAGATTTTTATTATTATACCCTTTCTTCTAGCTTCTGGATGGCTTTATGTTGTATGCACTTGAATGTTGCCTAAATTGTTGCTCTTCTGATTAATTTTGATAAACTATTCCTACAACTTTTATTTAATAGTTTAAACTAGTGTTTGCACCTTCATCACAAATCGTTGAAGTGTTGAGATGTAAAGGCCGTGGGTGGATTTCACCACCGCAGCCCCCCCTGTGTGAGATTCCCAGGGTAGCTTAGGGCTGTGTCTGACAAATTCATAGCAAACTTTGAGCCTTAATCCTTGTGAAGTCACTCAGGAGTGGATTGTTTAACAGAATCCAATTTGATTAGGTAATCTGTTGTCATTGGAAAGTTAAGACTGCAGACAGGGACTTCAGAGCATTTTAACACTGTAAGGCTACACTGTAAGATATAATTGCTGTTAACCATGAGTACGCAAAAACATGATGGCTGCCACATGTCACCTGAATTGGTCCAACTCTTCAGCTGTGCATATTGTTGTAAATTAAAACGGCGTGGATGCATGATGCAGAGTGCACATGTGTGGTAGAGCCAGAGGGCATGCGAGAGTGAAAGCAGAAATAGGAAGAGAACGTTTTACAGCCAAACTGATAAACCAAGTCCACAATTCTGCATATTTTTATGATGTGCTATTATTACTGCACAGAGGCAAACATGTCTGTCAATAAAGCTGGGACTGATAAAGTCTGTTATAGAAGTCAAAATTTAAATATCTGAAAAAATAACGGGAATAAGAGCAGTGTGTTGGTTCGAGTGACCATGCAAACTGCTGACTTTCAATAGAGTATGTACATGTTATTTGCATTAGTTTTTTCTCATAAAATACAAACTGAAGAGGATATTTTGACTATTTGATAAAAATCAAGGAGTCATTCACAAGGACTCTGCTTCTATGAGCTTACTCTGCTGAAAGTCACCAGTTTACACGGTCACTAATTAAAGCAAAACACCTGGGCCGTTGGGTCCATACATGGAGGAAATTGTCAAAAAAACAAAATGCAAATAGTGCAGGTGGTATGTTGTGACACTGATCATGGGTGGCCTGAGCTGATCTGTTATAACTATCGATCATTAAAGTCCCTGTTAAGTGATAAAAAATATATATATTTTAAGTTTGTTGTATGACCTCGGTATCTTTTGCCTTTTAAGTTCTCATTTCTTGTTTTTGCTTGATGTTATTTTGTTTCTTTTAAATATTTTGCTATATTTTATGTTTTAATGTCTTTCCTTTGTTCAAGGTCTTTTTTAAAAAAAAATTTAAAATATTTTGTTTTAATTCTGTAAGGCAATTTGAATAGCTTTGTTTATGAATAGAGCGCTATGAATAAAATTGGCAAGCCTTGCCTAGATTGAATTTTTTCTCTTCATCTGATTCCTTTGCCTTTGGAAACTCCTAAGAAAAGTTACACTCTTGGACATTTGGTTGAATTCCAATGAATCTCTGGTTTCAGAGGAAGCTATTGTTCATCAAACCAATTAAAGTTTTATTTCTGTAAAACGGACGATATCCTGACCACATGATTGTGTTTTATTGTTCTAACCTGGCATTGCTTTGTTTGTCTGATTCCTCTGAGAGACATCCGCTCCATGCCCGCTGCCCAACTCTACCAAGAACGAATAGCGACACTGGATTCCTGGGGGGACTAATTAGTGAGAAGAATAGCCTTTTGGGGCCCTGTGTTCGTTGTTGAGCCCAACCTTAATAGCCCCATTTTTATGGCCTCATTACAGAGCCCGCTTGCCTTGTGCCCGTTTCATCCGTGTTAATTCATTTAGGTGTTGTATTCTTTGATTTGACCAAAAGCATATTTTCAGTTGTTCAGTGAGCATGTTTGCCAACATGCATTCTTATAATGGGCCAGGGTTCTCTAGATGAATATTTTGTGTTCAGTTTGTACAGAGATCATTTGAGCCCTGTGTTTGTACAGTTTTGAGACAGAAAAACTGAGCAAAAGCTGAACTGCTCATGCTGCTCTTTTTTAGTTAAGACATCCAAGTGCAGAGTGGTAGCACAGACAGCAACAGATCAGTCTGGGACATAAAATGACTGCAGTCTGGAGAAAGAACGAGTGATACTAACTTGACTGAAAATCCTCAGAAGAGCAGAAAGTGTCAACAGCCAGAGGGGCACCTAAACCAATTTTCATTTTTTCTCTCTGCTCCTTTTACACATGGTTATGTGGTTTATGGTAATGTTTTCACCCTTTGTCATGCTGTAATTTGTGTGCAGTGCCAGAGCCCAAAAGGAATGCCCCACCTCCAAGCCAAAGACAATAATATTTCCACTGTACATTGTTATATCATAATTTGATTGGATAAATTCTAACATTTTCTGTTTTTTTTTTCAGGAAGTGACTGGAAAACCATTTGGCTGTAATGATTTCCGTGCTGCCTTGGAGAATGGGGTCTTGCTTTGCGAGTGAGTATTATTGCCTAAAAATTGTTATTTATCGGGGATGCATGTATTGGATTTTTGCAGATATCCAGTATGACAATATTTCCAAACTCATTTCTATCCATACATTAAATGCACAACTTTTATTTTTCTGTGAAGAACACAAGTGTCTCCGATACTAGAATTTCTGTTCTGTTTTAGAAACAGTCATGAAACAAAGTGAATGTTTGTTTTAACAATAATTGATAGGGTTTTTTTTTCAAATATGGACATTCTGTAAAGAAAAATGTAGTTTTTCACTTTTGAGTAAATATACACGTAAAATATAGACTTAACAGTAAGCCAAACAAAACATCATCTGCCTTTTTAGAGCCATAGTGTTTTAGCAACCTGCTGACACTGACCTCTACAGAGAACTATATGAAAAGTGTCCCTTTTCTTATGGAGCTTATACTTCACATTAAAACTAATTCACCTAACTAAACAACAGGTTTGCACGGTGATTCCCTGAGACACTCTTGGCAATGGAAAAAGGGCTAAAACACAAACACATTATTTTCAGGTGCAATTTTTCAAAATTGTGCTTTTACTGAAAGATACACAAAGACAAATATATACAAAGTTTTTTTTTCCTGATAAAGTCTGTTCAGGTTGGAAAAGTCAAAGAATGAATGCCAGGAGGCCTAATGGAAATAATATCAGATGTAGTTTGTATAACTTTTTACTCAAGTTTTTAAAAGTTTTGGACAGCTCCTGTGACAGCGAAATAGTGTGCCTTCTTCCAGACATTTAAAACAAAGACTGGAATAATTACTATCAAAGCGATCTAACAAGGAGGGGCGTACACATGAATGCACCATCCATTTAGTAGAGGTGGGAATCTTTAAGCACCTCACGATTCAGTTTGATAACGATTCATAGGGTTACGATTCAATTCTTAATCGATTGCTGATGCGTCTTGATGCGCAAGTTTGTTTTTTTTTACATTTCTGTTGTCATCACTGTGTCAAACATCATAAAAATGTTACATTTGTGTTAAGAAAAAAAAGAGAGAAATCAAATTTCCTCTATCCTCTAATGGAAGATGTGTGTAAACTGGAAATTTACAGTTGGACTGAACCAAAGGTAGCAGCAGCCTTTTCTTGTAACATTTCTGAAATTAAAAACATAAACGTCCTTTTTCACGTCCTTTTGCAACAACTGGTAATCCAAATCTTGCTGTTACACGTTGCATGTCAGCGTTCCATCTTTTTGTTCCTGCTATTCCACAGTAATAAATACTTAAATTATGATTGATTAGCGATTATGGGACATTTACCAATCTATTCAGAATCTTCCACCTCCACATCACAATGCATCTAATAATCAATTTTTTCCTCCTGCCTCTACCATTTAGGTTGCAACTACTTAAACTAGGTATTGATAGTCTGACTGTATATTCATTCATCTTCAGAAATCTCTTCATCTTAGTCTCTGAACCAGGACAACTCTCACTGTCTGATTCTGTAGAATTATTTTCAGTAGGTTTATACAGAAGGGTAACCTGGCAACACAAGCTTTTTTTTGTATTTCCTCTTTTCTGAGGTAGAAGTTGACTTTAAAATGATTGGATCAAACTATGTGTATTTTGTTTTGGGAGCCCTAGTTTGTACATTGTTTGTAGATTCTCAGATATGTGCAGTTTGATTAAAGCTTGATTTTTCATTATTATTCTAGCTTGATTAATCAGCTGAAACCTGGAATCATTAAGAGGGTGAACAGACTTTCTACTCCCATTGCTGGTCTGGTGAGTGCTCTTAACTTCTAACTGTGTGAGGGACTCTTACTGTCAAATGAAGTCCTGAATCATGTGCAGTAGTTTTTGTTTGATACCATTACATAAGAAACCAAGACAGCACCTGGTAGCCAGGAAGTTTTGACACACTCTGTGGTTTCCTGTTAAAGGCAGTGAGAGACAGCATTGCCACAATTTGAATACTGTAGAAACTGCATTGCAGTGTGTCAATCCAACTGCTGAATATGTAAAAAGGTTTTTTTTTTTTTTTTTCTATTTTATTGGTCGTGAATGCAAATGCTGATTTTTATTCCGGCTTCAGGCTGTGTTTGGATGGTGCCATCCAAGTATAATTGCCTAAAGTGCCCAAAGCAAGGGCAGGTAGAGATCAATTGCAGCCTCCCATCAGAGGGCAATAAACAGACAGAACCCCAGCAGTGGGTGCTAGAGAGATGGTGACGGTGGGGTGTAAGATGCAGCAGAGATTCAGCAGTTATGTGACAGCCCACAGGAACATACTGCTGGTTTTGCATGTTTTAACCTATTCAATACTAATTGAATTTACTTAACATTACTGTTGACATTTACCAAAGGACAACAGAGGGCTCTGTATTGATTTTCTAACCTTCCAGTGGCCATGTAGATGAGGACAGACTTTACACTCGTTGTGCAGAGCCTTTACCTTTCTTTAATTGGCTGAAGTTTATGTTGTCTTTGCATGGTTAGCAGAACTCACAGTATATGTTAAATGAACAATGTTGAATTATGATCAAAATATTGATTAGTATGGATATTATTTTGACCTAAACCTAAAGAATAAGTCTGCATTGCCCTGAATTCAGACTCAAACCCTGCAGTTGTCTCTGCCTCAACTCTTGTTATTGCTAGCAATCATTCTCATGTATGTGGCCGGGACTCTCCCTGCCCTTGAGAAGATGGCTTTGGAGTGACTGTACTACTGACTCTCCATATAATTTGCTACCCAGCTAACTACAAAAGCAACAAGAACGAGTTGACTGTTTTGTGACCTCAAACTGTCTTGAACTTACAACTTTTGGACAAACACCTGACTTAATATAACTCTCCAATGCATGTTTTTGGCTGCAGCTGTTTGAAACCAAATACAGATATATGTCTGTTTAGCTAAGAGTCACTAGCTTTAAATATATGCCTCATCTTTTACAGGAGCTTTTAATTAAATAAATAAAATTTTCTTGTCAAAATCTATAAATAAGTGTGATTAGAAATAGAAATAAAAAATGAATGCTGCAGGCCATCATTAAATGCCACACTCTTAATTTCATTAATGCTTATCAGATTGCAACATGAGTTCTTCCAGACAGCACTGTCTGAATAATTCTTTAGAATACAGATGGATAAATCTGCAGTTATTGGTAGGAACAGGGTCTGTTGGAATAATCATTTTTGTTTAGGAAGACTCCTAACTCAGTTAAACGACTCAGAAGTATTTTAGTGTCGGCTATGATAAAGGCTGTTAGAAGTTACTAAATGATAAGGGGGAAGGAGCCTCATTCTGTTCCTTATGATCTCTTTTACCATAGGAAACACTGGACAATCATTTACCAAAGGAATGATGAAAGACCACCCACAATTCTTTGCATCACCTGTATTTATTTTTATTTATTAAACAAGTGATCATTTTGACTGTAACATTACCTTCACTGAATTTAACGATAAATGTCAATGTTAAACTTATCATTGTTATGATAAACAAGAGGAAAAAAGGATGAGCAGAGGAATATTACAGACATGACAACAATAATATCTCACATATGATTCTCTTGTCTTTTTCTTTTTTATCAATCAGTTAATCAGTTGACCAGTCAGTATTTCAAAATGCATTTGTTTTGCTGTTTTGAAATGAAGTTAGTGTGATGACAGGTAATAAATCACAACAATTTTAAAGTGGGATTTATGTTTTCGATAGTTTTCATATTACCATATTGTGATTGTTGTGTTTTACATCAAAATTCCGAAAGTAAGACAAAAAAAAATCTGTAGCCAATAAAAGTTTTTATATTTGTGGTTTATAGAGCTTCTCACATAGTTATCTGACAGAACCAGAGTAGACTTTGACAATTAACAGCTTAGAAACAAGAGAATTAAAGAGAGGGAAAGAGTGGATAAGTAGAAAATAAAACAAAAACTATTTAATTGATGCTCTTGCAAAATATAAGGGCTTGATTATCATTCAGCTACTCATACTGACAATAAAGTTATTTCAAATTAAAAGAAACCTCATGTTTCATTGCTGCATTGAACAACACAGAACGTGCTGAGTGGCAGGTGCACATTTTGTAGTCCATCAACGCTAAATTGTAGTTTTTACACGGTCAGTCATGTCCACGAAGAGAAGAGCAGTCCAATTCCCTAATCACCTCTGTTCTCCTCTTCTTCCCTCTAACTCCCACCTTTTCTTGACCCTTTGATGTTTTTCTGCAAAGTGGATAGAAAAGGACTTGGAGAGTAATTTTCTGAACCTTTTCAGATAGACTCCTGGTCTCAGCCTGGTGCCTGTTGGGCTTCTATAGAAGCAGTTATTTTTTATTGCATACCTCATTTTGTTGTCTTTGTAATCTCCAGGATAATGTCAGTGTCTTCCTGAAAGCTTGTGGAAAGCTCGGACTGAACGTCTCTCAGCTGTTTCATCCTGGAGACCTGCAGGACCTGTCAACTCGAGCGACACTCAAGTGAGATTTACTCCCTTGTTTCTGGGTGCTCAGACAGCATTTATTGGTAGTAGAAAGTTTAAAGTCTTTGCTTGTTTTTTATATTGTCTCTTTTTATCCACAATACTGGAGATATTTTCTTTACTGTCTGTCTTGGGCACATTTAACAATATTTCAATACCTGTGTTGAAATGGGTTTATAGTTTGTGCATTACTTTTACAGCTGCTTTGCATTTATGTAGATATTAACTTGGCCTGACAAGCTGCTGATTCATCTGAGTAAATGTCTTCTTCTCTATAAAGTCTGATAAGTAGCTGATTAGTGGAGCTTTGCAAATGAGATGGCTGAAGTATCACTGTGTTGTTTTTACAACTGCTCTCATCTGTTTCACAGTACAAACTGCTTGTTGGTGTTAAAACTGTCTGTGCTGCCATACTGCAAATGACATCCCATCATGTTGAACATCATTCTTCTCCACAGATATTAATATTTGTCTTTTTTTTTAAATTGTAGGCGAGATGAAAGCAACAGAAGACTCAAAAATGTAAGTCTGAGATCAGACCAGTTTTTTGTCCTTCTTTGTCATCTTAAATAAATGTTCTCATTTCCTTTCCAAAATAACCTTACAGAAAACCATGTCCTGCTTCACTAAACCGAGTAAAAGTCCTTTAACCACAGCTCAGAGTTGACCTGTACATCAACCCTGGATCCACAGTGTGTAGCAAACTTCTAGATACCAAAAACCCACCAGCAGCCAGAATCTGAGAGATGGTGATGAAGTATATTTGAACTCCTCATCACCCCCAAAAATGCTGCTAGTGTGTTTGTTTTGTGAGCTGAACATGCGAGTACTGTATGTGTGCACGCTTGTGTGCACCGCTGGTATTTAACATGTTGAAAAGCTGATGAGTTTATCTGGACAGCCTCATTTGAATCGCACAATAGCTGACGACTCGGACGCAGTAATGAGGCTGTTCATCAGAGCTCTCTTTCTTTCAAATGACTGTACCAATGTTTTCTATTGTACCAATTGGGGTCAATTTGCATCAAGTGAAATCCACAGTTTGTTGCAGCTCTCAACCACATCCACAAATATTAAACACTTAGTTTTTTTTAATACTTTTAAATTATTTAAGAAATACAAATCAGAGATGAGGGTTTTATTGATGTATAATGCTGCAGCAACAAAAGGGAAATTTTACTCATCTAAACCAACCCTGTCTAGATTAAGTCAGACATTTTATGGGCCTGTTTTTAATAATTTTATAGTAGTGATTGAGTTTTTAATTTTGCAGATAATAAGAGTTAAATGCTGTGAAAATGTTTGACAGATGAAAGAAAGTTTTGTCTCATCTAAACTGTTAAAGGTCCAGCTCTTTACAAGTCAAATCAGAAGAAACGTGAATTTTTAAGATGAGGGATGTCTGATATTAGATTTTTGTAGGTCTCCAGTCTGCTGATATTCAGTGTAATTTCAACACTTAAAACTAAGACTGAAATGTAACTTGACTACCTTTTTTCATGAGAATGACTAAAATATCTCTGATCATAAAAACGCTGATGAAAAGTGTGTTTATTTTTTGTCGTAAAGACTTAATTGAGACTAAATTGTCAGGGCTGGTCTGCCTGACATTTAAATTTCATGATATCTTAAAAATAAGACTTAAAGTAGCTGCTGAGTTGCACTAAAGCCACTTTAGAATTATCTTCTAACTTTTATAGACGTTTGGATCCCAGTGTATGATTTTTTTCTTTTTCTTTCAGTGTCTTATCTTTATTCGTGGACATCACCAACATCTTGCTAATTTCTAATCTCTCCTGTGTGCTCGCTGTGTCCCTAGAGTCTCATGCCCTTATATGGGCGTGTGTCTCCGTGCTAAAGATGCACAAGCTTCCAGCTTACAAGCACGTGGTTTTCATCAATTTAAAATCATAGGTGTAAAAGGACACCATGACAGCTTGTGGCATGGGTTTTTATTTTATATTTACTTTTTTTTTTTTGCCTTTATTTATAGAGAATGACAGCGGCTATAGTGGGGAACAGTGTTGAGAGATTTTGGGAGAGACGTGCAGGAAGGGAGCCACAGGCTGGACTTGAGCCTGGGCTGTACATGGGGTGAAACCCAACCATTAGGCTAGCTGCTCCCCAATGGTATAGGTTTCTTTTAAAAACTTAAACAACAGATTTAAGAATCATCTTCAGAAAATATTGATAAATGAGGCCTATTAAGATTATTTCTCCTTAAATTTCAACATGTTTGATATCCAGCATTCTATAAGGAAAAAAAAAATATTCAGTCACAAAGCTGATGTTTGATGCAGCTAGAAAAATGCATGTAATATTTTAATGTAGTTTGTACAGTCATATTACACATTTTTAAATCCAACATCCTGTTTTCAAAACATTCTCTAAAAATAAAACATGAACATTTTTGCCAAACACTGATAGTGATTATTGTTGACAGTGCCTGATGAGCAATATAAAGATTTCTAGGTAATTTACTAAAAATGACTCGATACCATATGCAAGGATTAACCTATGATGATGTGCTGCATGCTGTGTAATGGTTTCCTTAGCTCTGTGTAGGTGGCAGGCTTTTACAGAATGAATGAACACATCTTGCTCCTTTGCTCACAATGAAGACATAAATGCCTGTTACTTGTTTTCTGAGGCCGTATAAATAAGGGAAGACTAAGACGCATGTTAATGACATTTGCTCAAACGGCTTTTATCGCCATCAGAATTGCCTGGGTGGGAGAAACTCCGTGATTGGTTTAGATTGGAGAGTCTTTATTGTCCCCGAGGGGCAATTTGGTTTGCAACAGAAGTCTGCACAGGATGCACACATAAAATCTGCACACTGACTTAAATATACATGATACATAACATGGATTTCATCATAATGGACAGAAAGTGAGATGAGAGGAAAAAGTCCAACAGCCTGTAACACATGTATTGTACCAACACATGCTAATAACATGGACATTTATACACCTGTGCAGACAAATAAAAGACACTGCTTTTGCGTTGTTACTGCATAATAAAAATGAAGACTTAAGTTTGGAGATAATTTCTGTATTAGGACGTTTTTTACTGAAATTTAAGATCCCTGCAGATACTCATCCTTTATAGGTCTAGGTTGCAAAGGTCCATTTATTAATTCTTGTCTTTTCATCAAGGTAGCATTGTACTGTTAAACATTTAGTCAATCCCATCATCTCTTAAGACCCTGCATGGATTTAGTTTTATCTGACGGCTCATTGATGCCTTTGTTAAAATACAAATGAAGCTGCAGTCTGTTGCAGAAGGATATCCACAGCATTACGTGTCTAAATTTCTCTGTCAGGGAGAAAACCTCCCCCCAAGGCAAATAAGAAGTAAATTGTGTCCAAAAAGCTTTGCTTGCTGAAATACAAAAACTTTACACATCAGGTAGAAGCTCACATTTCACAGGCTTTTACAATGTCTTTACTAATGGATATCTAACACACTGTCAGTTTGAGGATTATCTTAACAGGTGTGTGAATATCTCATTCTTCATACTTGCCCAACAAAGATGTCTGTGGTTGATGCTGTGGGGCAGAGAGGAAAAACAAATCCCTGTTGTTGCTATTTGTCAAACTAATTGTGTAACATTTTTAGCATGCTACTAGCACAGCAATGACAGCTCACCACTAGGGTCCAGAGTGTGATATCTCTAAAACTGTAAGAAGGAATGCCCTGATATTTTACATAGACATTTATGGTCACCTTATACATATTCCTGGTCATTTTTTTTTGTCATAAGTATCATTTGTTGTGGTCAGCCATGCACTAAACTGCCGTTGCAGAATTACTAAAACCACACAAAAAAGGTTTTTCTATTACGCTTACTTTGTGTTGCAAGAGAGAAACACATAAGCAAAAGTGCGATAATCCCTTGCAACATCTACAGCCATGTATTTAGATTTGAATTTATCTACTGGGGCTGCACAGCAGTACAGGGGTTAGCACAGTTGCCTCACAGAAAGAGGGTTCCTAGTTTGAAACAGTGAGTTTAAAACTAGGAATGTGCTCTCCTTGGTGCTCAGGTACCCCTCACTCACTCACATCAAACGTTTCCCATGGCAGGATTGAACCATTTCATGGAAATAGGGTGTTTTTCAGCAAAATGGTTGGTTACTTTTAGCAATAAAAAGGAAGAAAGGAGTCAGAAATGTATGTTTTGATCAATACAAAAATGAAGACCGTCTTCTCTGTGGAAGCTGTCATATTGTTAGTATAACCTACGAGAAGACACATTGTGCTTCATTCTCGAACTTTGTGCTGTGCTTGTGCGTCCTGCTTCCTTTTTAAATTCAGACCGGTCTTTTTGATTTCTTCATGTTAGATCCAGTATTGTAACTGCATAAATTTGTCAGATTTTGTTTGTTGTTTTTCTGTCTATATTGTTAAAAATGGGTGTCGAAAGGATTTGGATATTTAAGTTGTTCCATAATCACTCCTAAGCAAAGATTAATTCACATAACACTAGGATTTCCATTTTAGCAGTAAAGATGATAAACGTTTGAGCTTATGTCTTTTTTCCATCCCTTCTCAGGTCCTGATAACAATCTTCTGGTTGGGTCGTAAAGCTCACTTGGACGCTTTCTATAGCGGCCCTCAGCTTAACTTCAAGGCCTTTGAAGGGCTGTTAGGGCTGGCCTTGTCCAAGGTAAGCTGAGCTTCTGGGCCTCTAACACCATTCTTTTCCTTTATTTCTTTTTTTTAATCTTCTTTAACTCTGCCCTCTTAATCCAGGCTCTGGATGAGGGCGGTAATGTGTTTGTGAAAGACAGCTGGGACCAGGAGAAGGAGTACCTGGGTAAGGGGCCGAGCTATAAGATGGAGAATTCTTTAGACAGCATCGACTCTGTGGACTCTCAGGCCCTCCGTCCAAACAGTGAGGGTACATTTACTCTCTCTGTACAGTCTTCTTCTTCCTAAAGAATTGTATAAACTATCCACCTGAGGGGACTCTCTTCTTGGGTTTAAAAGTTCCTCTACAAAAGTTTCAGATCACTTTGTCATCAATCATTTTAGTCAGTATTGTCACAGATTTCTGTGAAGTTTGAGTTTCCAATTTTATTCCTCCCTTGTCTGATGAATCCCTTCTCAATATCCCCATATTGATTCCATAAGAGTGTCTGTTGCAGCTTTGGCTTTGCTGGAAGACATAATTTCCTCTCCAAAAACACTGTTTTACAAAAATCTATCTAGTTCTGTCAATCAGAAAAGAAAATACAGAAAGTGAAAAATATTTGTCAAACACTTATGAGATAGTGATTTCATATTCGACCTTGACATTATACTTAATCAATTCAAAATGATTTTCTTGGAACAACATTCTGAAAAGTGCTGATCCTCTGACTCTTTTTTATTAGTCTACACACTGCTGTTTGTCTCAGAGCACATCAGTGATAAATGGTAGCAAGTTCAACACTGTGGTGATGGAAAAGGGTGAAATATTTGACACATTGCTCACTAGGGGCTTGTCCTTTTGTAGATCTGGTCAGCCACAGACTGTTTCCTCTGCTCTGTTGTGATCTTGATTTCAGTTGCTTTTTGTCAAAGTGATTCCTCTGTTCTCGATACTTGCCTTTCGTCTTACTTATTTATCATATTTGTCCCATCTCAAGGCTGTGGAAGTGACGCAGAAGCTGAGCAGGTGTTCAAGATGGAGATGGCACAGCACTCGACCCACCAGAGCAAGGGTTATGTCCCCCCACCACACCTACAGAAACAAGGGCAGGAGCAGAACGGAGCCCTTGCAAGGTATTTAAAGTTGATCTTTATTACACTAAGTCCACTTGGTGCTAATGGCTCACTCATCCATAGCTGCTACAGAACTGCAAGAATTTGTTTTTGTTTTTTTCTTTAACCCTACATTTACTCACTCCATTGAAACATTTCTTATTTTTGCTCATTGTATTTGTACATACTAAATAGATTTTTACTTTAGTAGAAAAGGTGACCTACAGTATCAATGAAAATATCTTCTTAGTGTCATGTGTTGCAAAAAACGGTGTAATGACTTACCTTGTGGTCTATGCTGAAGCAGGTATACTCTTAACTTATAAACTCTTTATTGGATTTAGAAATGGGTTTACTCTATGAAAACTAAAAAATAAGTGGGTAATACTTGTGTATACCTCTCACTTCACCACTGACAATAATCACGTCTACACTTGGCTAAAACTTATCTGTGACAGTTTCACTGCTTCCCTATCAGCCAAGGACAAATGAGGAAGAGGTTTCCTGTGTCATTTTTCATTTAAATATTTTGTCCTCTTATTTAACCATAATCATCAAACGTGTTTTAAACACGTGTGCATTTATCTACCTACAAAAGTGACGGATTCACGCGTCATGATATTCAAGCCCTCTTTCAGTGTTTCTTCTGTCTGAAAGCAGTCCTGACACACACACTGGGAGGAAAGGAGAAGAGGTAAAAATTAAGTCCTTTAAAAAGTATTAAAATCTCTTAAATGCAAGACCATAAGGTCCTAACCTTTGCAGCTGTTTCCAATTTTTATATTTTTCTGAAAAGATTGTAGGTGAGTTTTTCTGCTTTTGGTTTTACATGATTACATGATACATGATCAGTCTGCACACAAGGCTGACACTTGGTACCATTATGCAGGTTTTTTTTTTTTTTTTACAACTTATCATTTTCGAAAACATTGACATCATTAGTTAAGCATTCCTTACAAAAGTTATGAACCCGACAACTATCACCCATCCCAGCCAGGTGGCATCCCCACAAACACATCCACATAAGCACTCCCTTATTGAATGGGCAAACAGAACACACACACACACACACACACACACACAAAAAACAAGTGTACACAGTACAAAACACAGACCAAAAAAAAAAAAAAGACTCAAACCAATCTGTGTTGATCATTATGGTAATAGCACCAACTTTCTAGACCTCCAGCATAAAAAAGAAAAAAAGAAAAAAGGCCCAACAGTCAGAATATGGGCATTGAGAAGACTAGGACGGCAGTCAAGAAGAGGGAAAGAGAGAAAAAAATAAATACATTAATGAATAATAACAGGGAGTCAGGCAAAAGGCTCTTGACATGAGTTATGAACTGCAACCAGGTTTTGTCATATTTATCCTCCACCCCATGTACTTTATACCTAATTTTTCCAGAGCCATATTATGCAGGGTTTTGCAAAAAAACAAAAGCATCTGTGCAGAGAATCTTTTGCCTAAGGTAATTTTAGTACAGAGTGCGTGCTACAATAACAAATACTATCTGCATTTTCTTGACTGTCACATTTTTATAATACAAATCTCCATGAAACATGCACAGAACTGTCAGCAATTATACTGGTTACAAATTAAAGATGCATCAGGGTCTTGAAATATTTTGAGAGGGTCTAGAAAAAGGTCTTAAAGTATTAGATTTAACGACAGATTTTCTGTGTACCTGTGTTTAAGTCTAGCCCCTGATATAACTTTCAATTTAAAGAGAGAAAAAAAAAAAAAAAAAAAAAAAAGCTCCCTGTGTTGAGCTGCCTGTGACTCCCCCACTACAGTGCACACCTGCAGCTTTAACATAAAAGATCAGTGCCACATCAGAACCTCTAATGGATATGGATTGTTGCAGCGTTAACAAGCACTTGAACAAGAGGCTGCTGATTGTGGGAATGCAGTCATTTGATATCCACCTTGAGCAATTGAGCATCTGCCTCAGGAGCCATGCTGGTGTATCTGTGATGGACATGTAGGAGATCACTGTATGAACAGCGGGCAGTTCTGAGAACTGATGGTGAGATCAGACAGGCTTTTATTATATACAGCATCAGTGGAGGCAAGAAAACTTTGCTTTTGGTTTCCATCAAACAACACAGAAGTGGCAGCATTATATGCCATTATAGTACGTTTTTTGATGTGATCATTGCACATGTATGCATTGCAACAATGGTTAAAAAAAAAAACATTTTTCAGCCCTAATTAAGAGTAGATTAGACCCACTTTGTCTGACTAGACTTAGCGAAGCAGCAGAGTGATGTTTAATAAAGTTGATCATGTAAATTATTTTATCAAAGTTCCTCCTTTTTCTTTTTCTTTTTTTCTTTTTGATTGCAGTGTTTTCAGTCTTTGCAGCTTTCCAGTTCTGTCTGTCTGGATCATTGAGGACCCAATGTTCTTACGTTTGTGTTGTTCCTCGGTCTTTATCTAGTTTTCAACTGGTTACCATAGAAACATAACTCTTAAGACTGTGTCAGGGTCTGCTTGGCAGCTGTACTTCAACTGTCCCAACATACGGTCACTCCTGGTCAGATATTTACTCAACAAATTGCTTGCCTGCTTTTTTCATTAGAAGATGAATGTGTAATATTTGATGATTGAGGTCAAGGTGTTGGCAATGAGCTCTGACCTCATTCTGCTAATTCAACATGAAGCTGCTGTGTAAAGAACTTTGAGTGGCAGTGCTTTGCTTTGGTCTGGTATTACTCATTTACACAACCCGTTTCTCCACTGTTTGGAAATTGAGAGGTGCTTCATAACCTTAACCTTACTGTCAAAAGCATTCAGTCTTCTTGCAAGCATTAATCACCCCTCAATATATATACTGAAATATAGCTTTTTTTAGTATTTTTAAGGACATTTGTGCTGTCACAAAACATTTCTTAGACACTTGAATGAACTATTTTTTAAAATGATGTGGGTGTATCACTCTGCCACAGCACAGAAGATGCCCCTGTCTCTTCTCAACCTCCCCTCAGTGAAGAGTTTTTCCTGCAAATGTTTTCTGAAGAAGACTCAGAGGAAGATTACACTGACCCAGACCCGGTCCTGGATGACTTGTATTTCCGACGAGTGCAGCAGACTCTTCATCAAACTTCTACCAACCCAAACTTTGACCGTTTTTTACCGCAATATTGGACACCTGAAGAGGAAAATCATGTGCGCACAATCTACCTCGGCTCCCAGAAAAGACCTTGGTATCATGAAATGCAAAGATTAAGGTCTGTTTGTTTTTTCCTTCTTTATGATGCAAGGCAGTGAAAGATTTAAACTCACTAGAGGTCGGCAAAACTAATGCTGTTGATTTCTACTTTGCTTAATAATTAACAAGCAAAGTTTTTGCATTATTAAAAAGCAAGTCAAATGGGGATTTTGAAAACATAACATAGCCTCTCCTTCCTTATTGTGCAGTCTTATTTTATGCTAATATGATTTTTTCTGTGTGGAATGCCAAAATAACCCCAGTATGAGTCATAACTGTTTGTGCTGATAAAAGTTGCCAATAGCATTTTATAGTTTTCAAAATAAGCACTGTGCTTGTCAAAGTGAAAAAGTGAGTGCTATTTTAATGAGCTAATCCTGTGTATCTAAAACCTTGAAAACATTCGTGTTCACAGCTATTCCTGTTGTACTTAATGTTTCTCCTGTTCTTTCTTTGACTACAGCCATTTAGCTCTGGATTCCTCTGAGGAGGAATTTGATTTTGACCTTATTCCCTGGCTTGTAGCATCAGCTACTGTACAAAACATCTCCGCCACATCTGGACAGCCTCCGGACAATCTCCTAAAAGCTCTCTCCAAGCCGGAACACGCACTCCTGTCCTGAAGATCCTCTCTGAAACCGAAACATAAATGTGCAGTCACTACATGCTGTTCAGACTGTTTACCCTAGCTCTAACAGTTTTATTCTGCTTTTGTGTGTTTGTGTCACCAGGACTGTCTACCGCCAAAGTGGGGCCCTTGATAATTTTGTTCAAGGCGGGGGGCGTCTCTGTGGTGCAACTGAACAATGACACAACTTAAGTTAATCAATTTCAAATTAGTTTTAACATAGGGTATAGTGTGGACCATAACTTAAGGCAGAACTGCAAAGCTGGTGCAACAAGCTGCAGATCAGTGGAGCACTGCTTTGATGGCTGTCCTTCTGGAACTCTGTCCCATCTCCACACAGGATCGCTGGAGCTCATTAACCATCGGGTTCTTGGTCACCTATCTTGTCCTGGTTGTGCCAGACCTCTTCCATTTGTGAATTACTGAGGCCACTGTGCTCTTGAAGCCTTCAGTGCTGCCAAACTGTCTTGGTAGCCTTTCCCAGATCTGTGCTTTGCAAGACTTTCTGAGCTCTGCAGGCAGCACCTTTGACCTCATGGTTTGGTTTTTGCTCTGATATGCATTGTCAGCTGTGAGGCCTTCTATGGAGAGGTGTGTGCCTTTCCAAATCATGTCCAGTCAATTTAACTTAACACAGGTGGATTCCAATCAAGGTGTAGAAATATCTCAGCAACAATCAAGAGAAATGGGAGGAACCTGAGCTAATTCTTAAGTGTTTTACAAAGGGTCTGAGTACTCATGTCAGTGTGATATTTTACTTTTTTTTTTTTTTTTTTTAGAAATTTGCCCAAAAGAAAAAAAAAATCTAAAGTTCTGTTTTTATTTTGTCATCATGGAGTACAGAGTGTAGATAAATGAGAATAAGAAAGATATTTTTCAACTGTAGCATCAGGCTGCAAATAACAAAACTGGAAAAAGTGAAGGGGGTCTGAATACTTCCTGAGTGCACTGTATCTGATTGATATATCAACTCTGGCGTAAACTCAGCACATCATCAGCTATTGTTGTTAACTATTAGTGGAGCCAGGTGGTTAAAAAATACTTATGCCCAGTCGATAAGGGGAAGAGCAAAAAACATCTAGGAAAGCTCCAAATGTAGTTCTTTGCTTTTATAAAGAAATGTGGTCCAGCTGCTATCCCTTAGCTTCAACTGAGCTAATCACTACACTAGTCACCATTGTTTACCAGCTGGTATAACGACTAAACCATGCCACGCTGCTGTCTTGTCCTGAATTGATGCTGATTGGTCTGCTTTCTCAGACAGGATGCATCCAAAGTGTCCCCCCAAATTTGGATTTGGAATTAAATTAAATTTATCAGTTCGCCTGGTTGCCTTTTCAGCATTCACAAGTGTGCTTTTTTTGACTCGTTCACTTTTTTGCACATTAGAGTTATAGATTATTTTTTCCTAATGCTTGTATTTAGAGTATTTTGCCAAAGAGGACACAAGTAATAGTAAAGTGAAAGATTAATTTAATCCCCAGAAATTTTTATGCTGCAACAATTTAGTGGTGAGAAGAGACAGCAATGACAACGAAGCGTTTCAGACGGAGGTTAAAATAAGGGTTTTTCAGGATGCAAGTGTGAGAAACATGAGGAGTTTTTTGAGCTGTAAACCATGTAAAGCTACTACATGGGTATCAGAGAAATGGTGTAAAGCCTTGAAAAAAGGCATAATACCCCCACTTTAAGGAAATTCTCTTACTGATGGTAGAAGTTGATGTTTAACAAGAAAGGTAATGGCAGTGTTGAGCACAGGGTGTGCATCTGTCACAGTGAGCAGGAGAGGGAACGGAGCAAGCAGATACTGCACTTATTGACTGATCATGAATGTGCTGATCTTAGGGGAAAAACTGTCCGTCAATTTACCGAGGTGTAATGCCAAAGTAAAGTCTGTGTGCTGAAATCGCTGGATGTTCAAGACCTTGGTTGTATTTATCAAACATCAGTCTGAGGCCCCTTACAAATGAGGCCCTCCAAAGTTCATGCCCCAAAATAAAGGGAGAGGCGGGCCTGTGTGTCGATTCCCAATCCTCCTTTTATTTGTTGCATTTACAAAATTTGTAATCCATCAGGAACTAAAGAGTGTGCTTAATATGTGTAAATGTAGCTTTATTTTGCCATGCCATATTTAAAATGTTTCAAATTGTACTGTTGCTGATGAATGGATCCCCAAATATTGCATGTGTAATGGTCTGTTATTTACTCAGTCACCTTTTATAGCACTGAAGATGTCAGGACTTATTAACAGCGCCATGCTGAGTGCCTCGTTATGAAGATGGCTCGAATGTTGTCATATTTTATCAGCCATAACCAAATCATGATGTTTACACATCGCAAGTCATTTCCAGTTTCTTCTGTGTGTGAATATGGCTCTGGAGTGTAAAAAATAAGTGTGTCATGGGTTTAATAAAAATGACTGAAATACTGTGAAGCATCAAATGTATTCTTTCTACCAAGATCCTCTGTGTAGGTCAGGTTTTTGATACGTATGTAAATCTGTTAGAATAATGTGGGTTACTTTGTGAAACCAGGTACCCTTAATGGTATTCATCAGTCTGTGTCTGTGTCTCTGGTTTTGTAGTTTGTATCAAATCCAGGTCAGATCTGAGAGACCAGTTCAGGTCAACCCTGGCTGGATTTGGTGAGTTTGGGTCTGCACTCAGAGCTGCAGTGTCTGCAAGCACGCTCTTTGTGCTTCATCTTCTGCTTTTGTTTTATATTCTGCCCACATACATAGAAAATTAGACGGTAAACATCAGTTCACTGCTGATAAAGATGGAGCTCATGGTGTTCCTTCCACTGTTAATTTCTTGGCAGAGACATGACACTAGAATTTATAACAAACTACAGGTTTGTTTCTTCGCACAGCCTTGGTTCCTCCCTTCAAGTAATGTCAAAGTTTTGATTTAGAAGCTGCTTACTGAGGCTGTAAGTTTACTTAAATGTCACTTCTGACATCCTCTGTTCCCCACTGCAGTGCTATTACTTGTAACAAGTCATGGCTGTTGTTATCCAGACAGCAACATCATTCGCCATTTGTACTGCTGCTTGTATGCTTGTCACTGCTCGCACTTTGCTCTGGATTTTGTTGTTTGGCTGCAGAATGTGCCATGCTGTAGCTGTAAATACTGGGACATGCTGGCCTGTCATGTAAAGTGTGTCTGTTTAAATTGCAAGTTTGTGTGATTGCACTGCATCTCTGTTTTGCTCTTGCCTTGTCTCCCTTTAAACTTCAGTGTTTTAAAATCAGCTTTATTCTGTATATCCATTATTTATCATCATGTCCTACTTTTTTCTGTCTGAGCCAGGAGCAAATCACTGACTGACATCCCAATGGTGTACCCTGTGAGGAAAGTTCCAGACAGGCACACTATGTTTAACTCTCTGGACAAGGATGCTGGCATGGCACAAGACTGGAATCAAGAAAACAAACGCAAGTGTAGCGAGGCTGCCAAGGACAGTGAAGAGCAGTGGCAGGATGTAAGTCTCAAAGTCCTAAAATGATTTGGACAAAAATGAGGGGTGTCTTCCAAGTGAGACCAGAGGGTAAGCTTGGTATAGTCAACCAAAAGTCAATTTCCTGTCCCATAAGACTGGCTCTCTTTTTACCTGGCGAAATGGTACCAGAGTCTAAACTCATAACCTGATTGGTACCAGTTTAAGTTCAGAGTTACAGCTGGAAATCAGTTTGGAGTGTCATATGTTTGTATCCAATGCTGATCAAAGGGGCAACTGGACTGGTAGCAAATTCTTTAAGATGTTTTGCCTCTTCTCCAAAAGGCTTCTTCAGTTCTGAGAGTAACTGGGGAAGAGTCAGAGTATAAAGCAGAGGATGACCATTGCTATGCAGATGAGCTGTGTGGTCACCTGACAGCCATTAGCAGGATATCCATGACCTGGATGACTGAAAACCTACACGGACATATGTTTGTAATAATTACCTGGGCATGTCCATGGGCATCATACAGATCTTTAGTATAAGGAATCTATTTATGGTATTTCTGTGATCATAACATTAGGTTTAATGCCACAGAATGAAGCCCTACAGTAAGTTAAACATAGGCCTACTATGAGCATTACATCGCTGAGCCCCCCTAATTTTTACCATTTTCTATTCAGCATTCATATTCAAATTTAGCACATTATCCCCCATACAAATTTTGAGTGTGAACACCTAAATAGTGAGTGTCAAAAACAGTTCAGTGTCACAGTGTGAGCTGACGTTGCACTACGACTTATAGAGTCGCCTTGAAATCACACAGTGTATGTGTGGCTTTCAGAAATTTGTGTCTTGATGTGTGATCAAAATATGAGAGGGGTCAAGCTTCAGACCGGTCATCTGAGACACCATTTATCTCAGAAAGCAAAGCACTGTAATTTGGTAGTGAATTGTATTTCCTGTTATAAATTACTTTTTAAAATTCACTTTATTCATAAAACAAAGTCTAGCAGTGAGATTCTTGAACTGACCACATTACTAACAAACAAAGCAGCATTTCATAAATAAAGGGAAAAAGGACAGGTCTAATCTGGGATTACACTATATATTGACCCAAGTAGGTGGCTCACTTTGGCTTCATTAGCTTTAGCTAATGCTAACACAGCTAGGCTAGCTATGTAATTAACCTTACTACATAAGCAATGTAGCTAAGTTAGCTTAAGCAATGTGAGCTTTAGCGAACATCAGCTATGTAGCTCTATTATGTATAACTAAATTTGCTTTAGCAGCAAGAGCTTTAGCACACAAAGCTAAAGCTAATTTAACTACATAGATATGCAGCTACTTTGTGAGTTTAGGATTATCTGTTATTTATGTTTGCTACATAGCTATGTAATCTACAGAGGTTACGTGGCTACATAAGCTACGTTAGCAGGTTATTATGTTTTGATGGAGGACAAGATGTTTTTTTTTTGTTAACTCAGCTTTATTAAATGTTTTGTTATTAGGTTGTGCAGGTCAAGTTTTTAACTAAAGTTTTGGTCCCTTTACCCTAATTGGAAGTTTTATCTGATTTTATTTCAAAACTTTCAGCATGTATTTCTGCTCTGAGATCTAATATGGCGTCTCAGATGAACTGTCTTTGCAAAATATCCAGAAAAGGCTTCATAACATGGTGGCTTCTACAACAAAACAGATATTAAAAAAGATCTGTAGAAATTATCTAAAGCCTATTTAATAAATAAATCTGACTTAATTCTGCCAATCAATTTCCACTTTAGTTTTTTTCGGAACAAGGCCTACTAGACCTACAGTATTTGTAGTTCCTAACCCTGAAAATCATGTGTGTCATTGTTATTGTTAAGAGTTGCACAATGTAAAATCATCTTATTAGAAATAACTGACGGATTGAATTCAGTGCAAAGAAAATCTATTGAGCCTTAACATGTGTACAACACTTCACATTCGATTGACTGTAAATTGGAGTTTGATACAAAAAGAAAATGTTAATGTGTGGTTATCAATTTGTCTTAGGACCTGACAAAGTGGAAGAACCGTCGCAGGAGCACCAAGTCTGACTCCTATAGAAAGTCCCAGGACAGAGAGCATGTCATAAGCCAGATGGTTAATGGGGTTGGAACTACTTTTGACAGAAATGGAGCACAAGGCGGACTGCTGAAGAGGTGTGATTAAAATACAAATGCCATAATAATCTTGAATTTGCACTTCCGAACCCTGCTGCTTTAAGAATTAAACATTTGCATGAAAAGCAGCTGAGCTTGCTTTGAAACTGTTATGCATGCAGCATAGAGCCCTTGTAATATGACACCCCCCCCCCCCTTTTCTGCCTCCTTTTATTACATCGCTGCTTCTTATCTTACATGCTAATTCCTCAGAGACCAACAGTCACTGCGCAGGCATTACCCTGGCCCCAGTCCTTACCCTGCCCCTAGTCCTTACTCCTCCTCTTCTCCATCAAAATCATCAAGTCTTGATCTGAAGCCACGTAGGCAAGCTCTGCTGACCCGCAGCTACGCCACTGAGACACCTTACAGCCCCACAAGTCCTCTGAACACCCACATCTCAACCCACTCTCTGGTAAGTCTACACTTTTGTTCTGTGTGATCTTCCTGATCTTTATTAATGTCCCTGGCCATGTTTCCTCATGTATTTTTGAGGCAAAAATGCCAACATTAACAAATTCTGAGAGTAGTCATCATAAAGAGATCCTGTATAAATTTTATGTTGGAAAACAAGTTTCATCTTTTTTCAGGGGTCCTCAGTTGGATCCATGCCTGCTTCTGATGCGATCATCCTGGGAGAGGAGACCCCTATCGCCTCCCTGGCCTCAAATGGAGCAGGAGTTACCACACCTTCTCCAGACTGTCCCTTCAGCTCCCAGACCCCCATCAGAGCCCAGGGCTGCCTGGATCCTTCCCAGCCCACATCTGAAACAACCCAGTCAGAAAACATCCTCACAAACCAAATCTCCACCTTGATCACAACTTTACAGCCAAGCAATACCACAGGGCCAACCTGCTCCAGGATTACATCCTGCATTGATCCAGAAGCTCAAACTCTTTGCTCAAAAGCGGTCGATCCTTCCGATGACCTGTCATATCAGAACCACAAGTCCCAGGAGGATACCCAGAAGACACTTTATGACCCAGCTGTGGAGCAAAGCCAAGGCCTGCAGGCTGCAGGAAACTACAAGTACTTTCCTAGAGCTGGATCTTGGTCTGGCTCAGCCAGCCTGCCTCGTGGATACAGGAGGTCCGAGGGTTCATCCCGTC
This sequence comes from Cheilinus undulatus, assembly GCF_018320785.1. Taxonomy (NCBI): domain Eukaryota; kingdom Metazoa; phylum Chordata; class Actinopteri; order Labriformes; family Labridae; genus Cheilinus; species Cheilinus undulatus. The sequence goes on along the minus strand of NC_054865.1, from coordinate 40,496,387 downwards.
TCTCATCTGCAATCACAGCAAGACCCTTTGGAAGCAAACAGTCAAGGGTGTCCTCACTGCCAAGACTGTGCAATGTAAGTAAAATGCTTTGCAGAACTAAAACACTGTAGCTCACTGATGGTATTGGGGTTTGGCTAAATGGTTTCTACACAGTTGCTCTGCATTTGGAGTAAACAAGTTTTGACCAGTATTACCAGCTTACATGTGTGTATCCCAGACTGACAACCTTTAACAACAGGACAGCCTAATATTATCAAGGTGCCCTTTTTGTCACCAAAATATCCCAGTCAAGGAATTCAGTGCTGTGGCACCTTTCTATCAGAACACAGAGTTAAGTTTTCAGTAAATTTAGCTCCAGGAGGTCTTCTGTTGGCCAGCCTTCTCTCTCCATACCCATCAATGCGCCTTGGCTGTTGATGACACTGTGATGGGATTCCTCAGGCTCTGGTTTCCTGTTTATTTAAAAAATATGCTTGTTGTTCAACAAATTTGATCAGTCCTTGTGATTTTCACTGTAGATGTGGTTAAAAAAACTATTTGGAAGGTAGTAGGCAGTATTGTTAGTAGTTATGACTGTAACTGTAAAAACTGGGCTGACACAGAGGTACACACTGGACATTTGACCTTTATGTTTGCTGCTTTTTTGTGCTGGGGATCTCAGCATTAATATATTAAGAGCATTTAAGGTCCATAATTGGTGCCTATTCTTTTTATAATTGACATTAATGACATGCTTTGTCGTCCCTTTGTGCACTCTTTTGTTTAGTCATTGCAGTGTCTCCATGCAGCCACTGTGGAGTAAAATAAGTACAACTCTCCATCTTCATGTCTTATTTCAAATAAAAAAAAAAAAAAAAAACAACTCAGTGCAAAGCGCTTAAGCCATCTTCATCTTGCGTTACCAAAAATGTACCTTTTTACTACTCCTTTATTTCCTTTCAAATCCATAACAAGCTCATTTTTTCCTGGTTAAGTTAATGCCAATTGTAAATCTACCTGAATATTTTTCTTCGTTTAAAAATAAAAGCAGATCAGTATCCAAGCAGGACATCAGTTCCCTAAGTTTAATATAGTACAGATATCCAAAATGAAACACAAACTGTTTTAAATACAAAATTGTGAAATATCAAAATGTGACACAAAGGGGAGATGAATTAAGGTTTTCTACAGAAATGCATACATTTTAACCATTTGGCAGCCCTATTTTATACACATCCCTCTTTTTACCACCCTGAGTTAGAACCAGTGTCTTCCACACTTCATATGACACCCAGGTAGGCCACCCAGGTGCATTTACAGCCATCAAATTATATTTGAGAACCATTTTTTTCTTTTTTTCCCCTCTATCCATATGTAATTACCATCCATGCTCTAGAGTGCTGTCCACTAGTGCGTTCCTCTTGTAAGTGCACTCTTTGAGGAGTGGCATCTCCTTGCACTGTGCTACCTCATGGACAAAAAGCCTTCATAGACACAGCTGACCTGCTATGGTTGTGGAATATTAAATGAAACATTTCTAAAGGCAAGTGATGTTATTTGTATGTCACCATACAACATACTGCTGATAAATACCGTCAAAAGAGCAAAAACCCCAGAAAATAACATTTAAAAAATTAGGTGTGCTGGGATTACACCCCTTTGTGACTTTTCTGTCAAACGATAGTGTCAATCACTTAATATTTTAAAGAATATGCTCTGAAAATTCTGGTGGTCATAGTAACAGATCTGATGGGAGGATAGATGAACAGACTTTTGAAAACTGAAGTTCTGCAGTTCCATAAGCAAGCTATCAGAAGAGGATAGCGTGCCAACTGCCAATTTTTGTTTTATAGTCTAGATGCTGTGAGGCTTAATGGACAGGCAGTGTTCAGAAATCTGCTCTGGGATTCCTTTAGTTAACGTCAGAGAAGTTTGTGTGCAGGCATCAATGTGAGTTTGTGTTACACTTGTTATCTTGGATCGCCCTCCTCATTAATAATGTAAATGCTGCTGCACCATTGTGAGCAGTCTAAACTCAATGAAAGATTATACATCTTTATTTTACAAAGGTTTTTTTTTTTGCTTATAGTTTGTACAACTGCAGCATAAAGGGTTCAGTTAGATGTCACACTCTGAGCACATGCTATTTTTGTCCATCTCCAGGTAGACAGCCACCAGGGTCTGCTGTTGAAATGTGAGAAAGAGGAATATCTTTCTCCACCAGCTGAATCTTTTCTCAAAAGGCAGACTGCGACCATTCATCTGAAGGCTCCGTTCCAGAAAGAGCATCAGGGACAGCATAATGGTACAGATCAGGGGAAGGAGGTAAAAGGTGCCATTTTACCAAGTCAGACCTCCTTCCAGACCAACGGCTATCACCAACAGCCCTCTAGCCAAGTCCAGCTCCTACCGACACCTTATTCAAACCAGCAGGCCCACCACAACAAAACATCCAGCCTCACTACTAATGCAAGTACTGACTTCTCAAAGGTAGGATGGATTATTTTTATGAAGTACATAAAGAGAATGAAAATTGTAGTTATATGAACTGACTGAAGTACAACTTTATACTTTCAACAAAGTGCCCTCTATTTAGTTATTGGTTGTAAAATCAATGTTATCGTTTAATCAGTGATGCAGTCTGAAGTCTTCATCATCCAGCTCGGGCAAAGTATTTTTTATTTGCCTGGTTTCAAAGGCAGTTTGCTTTTTCACCTGAGGCAGTTTCCACTTTGGATATTTATTCAAATAGCCTACTATGAATGAAAGATCAAATAAGCAATTTTAGTGAAATTTTATCAAATAAACACCTTTTGTGGTTTTAACTGTCTGAGAGAAACATGCTGAGGAAGTGTGATTGAAAATCACGAAAACTCGAGGTAAAAAAGGTTTCTTCATTTCATGATTTCTGATAAATGGTTGCTTGAATCACTTTATACTTAAAAAATGAGCAACTGGCACTGTAGACCAAACATTAGTACTATAATATACAGCAATAATGAGTCATCAATGTTCATTTTTCTGAGCTGCCAACACAGCTGGTGCTTTCAGGTAACGCTGGGCTTTATTGTATGCACAGCCACTGACTCAAACACCCCTTGCCTCTTCCACTTAGCCCTACCCCTACATTTTGCGCTCACATCTAGGGATAGTGTGTCACATTATTGGAATGGAGGGTTAAGGTGAAGTGCTAGAGCTACAAGGCCCCCAAAACTGAGATTTTCCAGAGGCACACTCCCAACAGTCTTATGGGAAATTTCCCAGAACAATCAGCAAAACTACATGAACAGTCTGTTACCATAATGTGTTACTTCAGTACATTATGGTCCTTTTGATTTCAGACGAGCATTTTTAGAAAATTTGCTAGTAGTAGAAATGTCAGTCAGTCAGTATTGTTGTTGTGTCTCTTTCAGTAATGCTGTCAAAAACTACTCAAGACATATCAGGAGCTTGAATGAGGATGTCTCTGGAAAGGCAAAAAGCACACTTTTGAATACTTTAGGGACCTTCCCTGACTTAGAAGGAAGATGCATAGAGTTTGGTTGTTTTTCTGTGTGCTTTTGTGTTGTGAAGATGTAGATAATTGACCTTACAAAGCTGAGGGGTTGACCAGGTTCCATGCCTGTAATCAGAGAGATGCTTATAAAGGTCAAATCTGAAATGTTTGTACCTTGTCTGAAAGATTACTGGACTCATCAGCATCATTTGAGGAGAACAAGGCGGTAGCTACAGGTGGGGTTTAGTTGTACTGCAAGCGGTAAACGATGATTGCTGCTGGTAAAGTGATAAACACGGATAAAGCTATAGCAGCTGTTTACCTGAACTGGACAACATTTCCTTATTGACGTGCCTGTCATTTTCTGCAATGATAATTACAAGTATGCTTTAGTTTGACTGCAAGTCAGTAAACAGTGGCTGCTGCCTAAGATTTAGCCATAGCAGCATTTTTTTAAATCATTTCTTTATTTAAAGAAGAGCAAATAACCCCACTGATTATGTAGGCTTTTGTTTCTTGCCTGACTGGCTTTGGTAGGAGTTCTGTTTACCAAGTTGCTCCCCCAGTGGTAGATGGCAGTGTCTGCCTGTTGAGCTCACATTATGTAGTTCACTTACAGGATCTATGCATGCCTACTACATTAAATGTCACTTTGATTAGCCTGTAATGAATGTGACAGACGTTCGCCCAGTCACCCTCCAAGAATTCTTTTGAAACACTCTGCCCTTTCCTACCCTTGTATGATGGAAATGAAATGTATCCCATGCAAAGGAAATATGAAACTGTCTAAATGACACGTCAGAGATAATATCATTAAAAAAAAATGTATTCCCTGAAAGTGAGCTAGATCCTGCTGCTGTGCAATGCTGCTCACACGTATGATTTGTGATTTTACCACTGTCAAGGTAAAAAAATTATATGCAAAAACAATTATACATTTTCTTTACTCTGTAGTGATTTTTTTACCTGTCAGGGTGATGCTCCAAAAATCCCTTTTTACAACACTGTTATTGAAGCAGAGTTTTGTGACATGGTGTAGCTTCCAGTGTAACTATTAATGCCAACCTGATTATAATTGTCAACAGTGTGTTCATTTTAATAGTGAGCTCTGATGTTTTGGTAAACCCCCAGTTAGAAGCATATCCTCTCAAACCTAATATATTTCATTTTTTGATGCTGCATTTAATGATCACCTTGACTTTTTACCAGAAGGTGGTAAGAGTAAATCCTTTTAACAAAATGAACTAAAACGCTGATTAAAAATGAAAGCATTTACATTGGATTGGCTGCACACCTGATAGTTAAACACAATACTAGATGCTGTTGACTGCAGGGCTGCTGTGATGATTTCACTACATTTTCTGTTCAGTATGCGATGAACTGGCCCCTCTGTGTGTCCCTATATGTGTGGCAGGCCTCTGAAGTATCTAATTTCCTTCAGGAAGCGCAGGACATTGGATCACAGGGTGTCATCTTTACACTTGTGTGTGTTTCAGGTGGATCACAGTGACATGAGAGTGAGCCTTACACTCAAACCCAACAGTGTACCAGACTTTGGTTTCCAGACGCACCGGGACTCCAGAGGGGTGAGAGTCAAATTCATCCAACCAGGTAAGACTTTGCGATACATTAAACAGTTGTTTACTGTAGTTTTGCCTCATTACCATTGCATTTAAAGTTAGGCGGACACGGTATTGTTTTAGGCAATGTAATGTGAAATTAGAACATTTTAGTTACTAGGACTGCATTGCTGTAGCGATCTCATTTTTCTTGCTTCTTCAGGATTCAAAATCGGGCTCATTGAAATGTATGTGATGATTTGTGTTCTGTATTCTTCCTCAGTGCAGAGACCTGTCAATGTCTTTAAATCTGACAGTTAAGCTAAGGGCGTTATCACATCAGGCAGGATTGTTTTGTAACATGCCAAAGCATGATTGCTCCCCTTCGCTTCTTCCCCATTAGTCTGCTTTCACATTAGTCACATCGCTACATGCCTGAGTACTCCTGCATATAAACTTTATTTGATACAGCGGATTGCAGTTTTCAAGTAGTTGATCATCCACTTTTGGATCACCATCCTGCATCATATTATGGATCTTTTTATTATTGTAAGGCACAAACAGTGACCTTCTTCCTATTCCTACCTCTTCTGTGTAATTCAGAGGTTGAAATGGGTCTGTGCTGCACAGATATGACAGATTTTAAAGAGCCAGGAGACATTTAGAATTACCTTTACATCTCTGCATGCCCTGTTCTTGGGCATGGTTGCATTCACATCTCCTGTGTTCATATCTTTGTGGTCAATGACCAAGACCACCTCTTGAAGTGGACTCAGCACGGCCAACTATTTTATGTTATGATCAAATACACCAGACTTTGATGTTCACTGAAAAAAAGCAACAACAATTATTTTACACACACACATAAAAAACCCCAGCAGGGTCTAAAATATTAGCCCCTTTTGAACTGACCTTTTTGACAAGCCATGGCATAAACAAACCAGTTGGTGCAATATTCAAAATTTGCAAAATCAAGTTAAAACTGAGGGTTAGCTTCCAATTTACACACAGTATGAAAAATTCAGTATGGGTCTAAGCTGTCACTGGAGAAAGCATCATGGCAAAAACAAGAGAAATCAGTTTGGACTTTAGTAAGAGGACTGTTGATGCTCACAAAGCAGGAGAAGGAAATGCAAAGTTATCAAAGCGTTTCCAAGCATCAAGAACTGGAGTGAGAAGTATCAAGAAATTTAAAGAGTCACACAGTCCAGAACAAGCCTGGCAGAGGCAGGGGAGAAAGATTTCAAAGACTCTTGAAAGAAAACTAGTGAGAGATGTGTCTAAAGACACCAGAACAACTGCCAAGACTCTAGTGAAGGACTTGGCCAAGTCAGGACTTGTAGTCTCAAAGAAGACCATCACTAGAGCCCTGCACAGAAATGGACCAAGAAAACGCCACTTCTGCAGAAGAGACACCTTTAAACCAGATTGAAGTGTGCCAAGGACAACCTGGAGAAAGATTCTGCATACTGGAAGCATGTCGTTGAGTCAGATGAGACCCAACTAGCGCACTTTGTCCACATAGATGTTGCTTATGTTTGGAGGAAAAGTTGTTTAAACCCAAAAAACACCGTCCTCACAGTGAAACGTGGTGGTAGGAGTATTATGCTGTGGGGATGCTTCAGGCTGGAGGGAATTATAAAGAAAGAAGGATATGTGAAGATTCTGAAAGAAATCCTGAAGCAGTCAGCAGCGAAACTGGGTCTGGATCTTTTCTTTGGCCCCGTTTATATGGTGTTTTTGAGTGAAAACGCAAAAGTTTTGTAGTGTTTTGACTGTCCGTTTACACGGCAACGGCGTTTTTGTGCCTGAAAACAAAACTTTCTGGAAACTGGCTGCAGAGTGGAAGTTTTTCAAAACGTCTCCGTCTCCATGTAAACAGGGAAAACCACAGTTTCTGAAAACACACATGCGCACTACGGCTGCAATCAGCTGTCAAGCACGAGTGTCGCAGCACTCTAAACCCAGCCATGGCAGCTCGAGCTGAGCTGTCTGATTTTACTGCTTGTCATGTCACAGACAGCTGGATGTAGAAAAGGGGATGCAATGATTACTTTTACCTTTTTTTTAATCGATCATCATGATAATCACTGTCATCGTCGTAATGAGGCAGAGATATTTCACGGAGCTGGAGCCCTTTTTCAGTATGATATTTCTATTTTCCTATATATCTGCTTCTCGGAAATGATTTAGACTTTCTCTTTTTTTCTTTAAGTTTTAATAACTAATTTCAGCCCGTAGACTCCCCTCCTCCTCCACTGGCACATATCAATGTGCAGCTGATGGAGGAGACAGGATTAAAGCTTGTGTTAAGGTTAAAAAAGATAGTTAATCACTTCCAAGAAGCAGATAAAATTTAAAAAGGGGAAGTAGAAATATTGTTCTGAAAAGGCTATCATTCTTTTGCTGCGCTAAAAGCAGGAAGGGCTGCACTTTCGGAGAAAATCCATGAGAAATCAAAGGCTTTAGGAGAAAAATTTGTCCCTGAAAAATCAAACAGTCTTGACAGAATTTCGTTATAATAAGACTGGTCAAATCTGGAGCTTGAGAGACTGGCTGAAGAAGAATGGGCTGGAATTCCTGAGACTTGTTGGAGGAGATGTGTCTGAGACTTGTTGAAAACTACAACAAATGACTGCAGGCTGTTATCTAGCAAAAAGGAGAAACTGTCTGTTGGCACTAGTGGGGCTATAAATTTGACCTTGGTAGAATTTGGATATATTTTGAAATAATTTTGTCTCTGTGGGCAAAGTACAAACAATGTTAGTAATCCAAACTAAAACTGGGATGTTTGGAAAAGCTCAGAGTGGTATTTTTTTTTGTTTATTGTGCATCTACAGTGCCTGTGAGGAACTACAAAGTACCCTACAAAATGAAGCCAATGATTTTAAACTCCAGCATGAATATTTAATCATATGTTCGAGGATGTCTCACTTACTCCTGGCTTGTAGTTTTTGTTTACTGGCCTACTTTTCTGCAACCTCGTCCTCATTTCAGCAGTTTGTTTCTCATTTCTTGTTAAATAATTACGTAAACTGACATCGTTTTTGGCACCCTTGTGTCATACTATGTTTTCATCTTTCTTCATTTTGCCGGTACCTGTCCTTCCTCCTCAGGCAGCCCAGCAGAGCTGTGCCAGCTGTGTGTGGACGATGAGATTGTGGCTGTTAATGGGGTTGCAGTGGCATACATGAACTATACCCAGTGGAAGGATAAAATGACGTCCTCCCTGCAAACTGGCAGTCTGACCATGGACATCCGGCGCTATGGCAACAAGGGTAAGATAATGATGCTAAGGAGATGTTATTATTTTGCCACCTTATGAAGTAATTAGTTCTAATTTAATCTCAAACTTCTTACCAGCGGTCACAAATGTTGGTCTACAGCGTGCCCTTAGTTTATGATTGGTGGTTGTTTTCATTAGATTGGAGCACCAGAGAGAGAAGTCGTCACAACCAGCCGGGCCATAGCAGGATGACCCTCAATTTGACTTCCGCAGCACCCGTTCTGATAGGTTGTCCCGATCACCATGCCAACAGTGGTGCTTCTTCAGACACCACAGTGAAAGTGTCAAAAATCAATGGGCAGACTGACGATGTGAGCATTGTTTAAGCCAGTTCATAGAAACACAAAGCTCTTCTTCTGTAGCATCAGACGTGGTGCTCATTGGGTGAATCTTGGTGTTCTTTCACCTGCCCAGGTTATGCAGGGTAAAGTCATGAACGGAGAGCTCGCAGACAACTACAGGACAGCCAGAACTAAAGGTAATAACAGGAATCAAGGTGAACATGCCCTGTTGGACTTATTCCTCACATAAAGTGTGCTCTGATGTTCTTCCTCTACCTTATCCGGCCTTCCTCTTCATGTAGATTATAAAGATATTATTAAGAAAAATCAGAGAAGGAGGGCTGAATTTTTCAGACAGAAAGGTAAAGCTCCTATTTGAACTTGAACTCCATGTAGCTTCTTTGGTGGCTGGTGCTTGGCTTGGTGTAGCAGCTCAAATTGATGTTTAATTTTTTTCGTGTACTTCGTTAAAACAACAACTGAGGCAGAAACATCGTGGGTCGCGGCACATTTCCCATGTTGGCACATATCTCACAGCCCTAATCATGTCTAAAACATACAATGTTCTCCATGCAACAAGTGCTTTTTTTACTGAACCGTTAGATGCTCTGTGTTAATGGGATGTAATTTCTAATTGGTGGCTTTTTTAATGTTTAGCACAATGACTGGTTTGTGATGCTGCCTTCCTTTTGTGGTTGTTAATGAATCTGATGCATGTCCTGCTACAATGGCTTCTCTCTTCAGGCTCTGCAGGATTCAGCTCATGGGTTTACTTGTGTGGTAAATGTTTATACTGTGTGGAGTGATCTTATTTTAGCTGCACTTTCATGCTTGCATTTACATTGGTTGATGTGAAATATTCTGACCATTAAAAGGGCAGATTTGCTGTGATAAAACTTGTGAAACTTTTTTTGTAATCCATTATTATTGCAATTTAAACACTTTTGGAAACTTTCTTCTGTAGTGTGCTTGTAGTGTCTTAAGGCCAAGGACACATTAGTAGAAATGTTTGCTGATTGCATAACAAACCTGCAGAAAAATCTTACACATCATATTTGTATTAAACAAAAGGTGTGATTAGATTTTTTTTCTTCAGGCCCTGTAATTAAAACTACAGAGACAACTTTGGATTCTTATTTGTGTCTTGGTTGTATGTCTGACAGTGGCTCTAAAAAGGTCTACACTTCCCTGGTAAAATGCCATATATATGTGATGTAAAAAGGATGCAAAGATATACCACCTGTAACCCTCTGAGGTCAAGGTAATGTCCTCGATTTTTACATTATTTTTTAATTCTCCTTTTTAAGGTACTTGCAAATAACACCATACCCAAGTGTTTTATATCAAAATTTTCAGGACAATCTCATTTTATGCATGCTGGGGCACATTTTTGTCCTAGAGGACTGTGTAAAGAGTTATTTTTATCCTAAATGCTGAATTTTGAATTTGATCTTTAAACATGTTTGAATCTCTTGTTAAAACACACCTTCACCCATGTGAAAGAATTGTTTTAGTGCTTGAAATAGGTCTTACCTTCACAAAGTAGTGGAATATATGAATAAAATAACAGGTACGTGCAGAAAACATGTCTGAAATGAAATTGTGTCATGTCATTTTTTTAGTATGAATTTTGTCTGTCACTCTGTTTTCACCAAATGTCTCAAATATGAGAAAAATTAGGCTGAATAATGGCTTTGGCCTCACTTCGCAATCATCAGAAGTCAACAGCTCCTCTTGCTCTGGTCTCTTGCCTTAACTCTTCTGAAAAAAACTGTTATAGGGAGGGCCTTTGGGATTCCAGAGTGTTAATTGGTGGGCAAAAGCTGACAAACTTAGGATTAAACCAATTATGTATGTGTGAGTTGATGGAAAAGGGATTCCTCCAGTGACGGCATGTGGCTTTTGCTCCCTTATTGGCCCTTTAACTCCGATTGTGAATCACATAGGATGGCAAGTGAGGGCGTAAGTGAAAGATGAGATTCTCCTGTTCTCCAAATAGTTTGCACCACATTTCTACGACGTAAAAAGACGAAGATAAAACATAAAACAGGGAATATGTTGTGAAAACGTGGCAGTACGTGCACTAACCTCAGAGGGTTAATATAACATTAAACAAATACAACCTGACAGAACAACCCACACCTTTTAAGGGGAATTAATTTAAAAACATATCTAATACCTTAAGGGTTGTCTTGATTATAATTTTTGTCCTGCAGTAGAATTTCTTGATATTATTTACCGATTCCAAGTCCTGATGTGGTATATTTTCTTAGATCAGTGTTTCAATGGTTTTTGTTTACATCATCAGTTCAAAGAGAGCCACACAGTACAAAACAAGCCTGGCAGAGGCCGGAAAAGACAGATTTCAAAGACTCTGGAAAGAAAACTAGTGAGAGGTGTATCTTAAGACCCCAGAACAACTACCAAGACACTTGTGAAGGACTTAGCTAATTCAGGAATTTTAGTCTCAAAGAAGACTATCACTAGAGCCCTGAAAAGGAATGGACTGAGAGACTGCAGACCTAGAAAACTCCACTTATGCAAAAGACACACCTTCAAGCCAGACTGAAGTATGTTAGGGACAACCTAGAGAAAGATTATGCATACTTGAAGAGTGTCCTTTGGTCAGATGAGCTCTTTGGCCATGGAGATGTTGCTTATTGTGGAGGAAGAAGGGAGAGGCGTATAACCCAAAGAGCACTGTCCCCAGGGTGAAACATGACAGTGGGAGTGTTATGATGTGTGGGAATGCTTCAGTGGGTCTGGATTTGGGAACCATAAAGGTGGAAGGAATCATGAAGAAAGAAGGATATGTGAAGATTTTGAAAGAAGCATTCAGGAGTAAGGGGTTGTCTGGGTTGTCACTTTGTCTTCATATACATTGTATATGTCATAAGTTACATTAAAGGTGGAGAAAGTGTGGAATATTTTGGCATAATTTTTTACACCACAACCAGGCCTTTTAAAAGGGGTGTGTAGACTCTTTGGAGCCACTGTATATTTCCCGTGTAGCTGAAGGTTGCAAAAGATATAAGTAAGGAAATCAAAGTAGAGTTTGTATAATTTATCAGTTTTCTAGTGTTTCAGATTGCAAATACTTAAAAGAAAATCACAAATTCCATGATGTTTAAAATGCATGTTATATGAGCCAGTGCATTGCCACAATGCTTTATGAACCCACTCTTCTAATGTGTCCCCAGCCTTTTGCACTGAGTATCTAACCTTTACAGACAGCCCTACCATATTTCAGACACCACACAAAGGTGCTTTTAGCTGACATGTTTCTTTTCTTCCTCAGGAGGTTCAGAATCTGCAATATCTGATGTAAGTTAGCAGCATCTGCATCACTCCATCAAAGATTGTTCAAACATAAGTTATCTGTGTGTTGAAAGTGTTTGTGTAATGCTCCGTGATCCTGTTTGAATCTGTTTTTTTGCATCACCAGCTCCAGGTGCCATCCCTCAGCCCCTCCTCCTCCAGCTGGTCATGGGACCACGAAGAGGATCGAAGGCGTCAGGAGAAGTGGCAGGAAGAACAGGAGCGCCTCCTACAGGTGAAGAATCTCTTTAGTAGCACAGAGTAACACAGCAATCCTATCTTAATCATCATCTAAGTCAGTGGCACTCAGCTTCACCCAACTCAGGATGAAAAAACACTTCTGTAAAAGCCATAATTACACCCTTTGTCACACCCAGCATCATTCCATGGGTTTGTTTTTGTGTTTATGCTCTTATTATATGGGTCAGCAGTTCATTAGAGATGTTAGAATAAGTTAACCTGCATTTTGACATGTTTTACATGATATTTATTATCACATCAGGAGATTAATATGTATAAAGGCTTGTTTGTGTTGATACATATTGTGATTATTATCATCTTAAAATGAGTGCAGGACTGAATCAGCAACTATCAGCTGCAAAAATACTGAAATGAAGGCATCAGAAGCTTCAGTTTTAACACCAGACATTACAACCCAATCTCTGAACTTACTGGAAAGACAAACCAGTGTGCTTCTCTGCCTCTCTTTGTTTTGCTCCCTCATACACACATGACCATAATTGGCTATATGGTTTAAAAGAAGGTTGGCAATTTTACCTGGGTCACCTGCTTGAGAATTATCTATACTGTTTGCTGGAAACTGATTTCTGCTTACAATGCCTCCCTTTAATTTTTTTCCCAATCATTCATCTTAAGCTTCTCTAGTTCAGTGGTTCTCAACTGGTGGGTCGGGACCCAAAAGTGGGTCATGAGGCTGTTTTCAGTGGGTCACAGAGATGTACCTGGAAAAATAAAGATTATGTCAAAATATCTAGAAGTCCTAGGCTGACATGAGTCAATATGCTTTATTTTGCTGGACAAGGAGTAAATTTTGGCTGTTTACTTAAGATCTTGATTTAAGTATCCAATTATCATGGATGGAAATATCTTCAAGAAAGATGGTTTTCCTTTTATAACGTCTGAATTTCTGTAGACCTTAAAAAAAATCTACCAAAATGTACATTATTAAAAAAAAAAACAAAAAACAGACTGTAATGAAATGTTTACATGCATATCCTAATACACTTTTGTCCCTTCCTCTTTGTGCAGTTGTATGTTTTGTTCCATCCAAGCTCCAAACTAACAGTTTTCATTATATTAATTTTAAAAAAATGTTGCAAAGTTTGGGTCACAATCCACATTTCAGCAGTGGTGGTGGGTGCTATGGCTGGACCAATTGAGAACCACTTCTTTAGACTTAAGAGAGCCACATCATGTCACAAAAGAGCCGCATGTGGCCACAAGTAGAGTACCACTGATCTAAAGTTTAATGCTGCGTCTTTGGGTTTTTGTTTTAAGGAGCAGTACCAGCGGGATCAGGAGAGGCTGGAGGCTGAGTGGCAGAGAGCTCAACGAGATGCAATGGGGCAGGTGTGCAGGAAGTCACTTTGTTATCATGGGGGCCTTTTTAAAGCTACAGATCATTGCTGATCTGGTCATTTATCTGGGTTAAAGCAACAAAATTGAAAAAAGTCAGAAAAACTTCCTTTTTTATTGGTGAATATGCTGAGATTTTAATTTTCACAGCATTGTGATATTAGATGGTTAAAATTTGACTTGATATTTTTTTGATGGACAGAAACAACCACCTTACTGTACTTTTACTACTTACAAACCTGAAATGCAGTTTTGGAACACTGTTTTCAGAAAAAAACAGTCCTGTGACATGATACTTTTAACTGCTTTGTATTTTTCTACAAAATAACAATATGTGTTTTTATGTGTTTGAAGCAGAGTACTGTTGCTACTGAGATGAGCAAAGGTAGCAAGAGCTCTCCCAACACTGTGCTCCATGTAAACGGGCTGACAAATAAAACAAGAGAAGAAGAGCAAAGCCCCAGGAAACATGAGCTGGAAGAAACAGGATCAAACACTCAATGTGATGCAGAAGGAGTGCAGAAGGAGAAGATTAATGAACAAGGCTGGTAAATGAAGTTTTCCTCCCCTTGTCTTATGTCAACAGCTCGTCTGAGCGTTTAACTGTTATGCATGTTGTCGGTATTACCTGCAATTGAAAGCAGTCTTGTTTGCATTTTTCTAAACATCTTCAATCGTTTCTTATTCTGAACTTTTCTATGATACTGCTGAATCTGGCATCTTTCTTGCTGTTGTGCTTCGCCTTCATACTTCACCTCAGGGCTGAAGACTCATGCGGCTTTGCTCAGCTGTCGCCTGCACACAGGTCAGAATAAACAAGCTCAGTTTCCCTCTCAGTGACTCAGGTCTGCAGGAGTTGCAATATAAAAGTTATTAATATTTAGCTTACAGCAAAAGGTCCAAGTTTACTGTGTTTTCCTGCTGAAAAATGTTGTTTGAATTGTTTTATTTACTTCTTGTTTCAGCCTTTTAAAAGGATCATCCACTTTAAAGCCAACATTAGCATGCAATGCGTTTGGTGAGGACTTGATCACGAAAACTTCTGTGTGAAATAATGTAGACGATTGTATTTTTTTCTTTTAGGGCTAAGTCCTTGTCTACTCCTTCATTAGCCGGCACTCACAAACAGCCCAAAGGTAAATCAGCCAATCCTCTCTGTCATAGAGTTTCTCTCTTTCATATCTTTGGACTGAGCGGACTTCCTTCTCTCTGATTGGTGCAGGTGAACAGAGGAAAAGCCTAGGCCACTCTGTGTCTCAGGTGGAGAAAGAGAGGCAGCAGATTCTGGAGGAGATGAAGAAAAGGACTCAGCTTCTGACCGACAACAGCTGGATACGTCAGCGCAGCAGCAGCTTTTACAAGGAGCCCATCTATCTGGGGGTTCCTCTGAAGAGGTCTGTACCTAGTGTATCAATAATGCTTTTTGCCTGCCTTTCTTTTTTTTTTTTTTTCTATCCCTCTCACTACAGCTGTGCAGCATGCATTGTCTTCCCTGCAGGTACGAGTCTCTGGATAACCTGAACACTTTCCGCCAGTCGCCAGTTTCAAGCACTCCATTCAGCTATCCTCGTCCACACTCGGCTGCAGCTGGTTACTGTGCTCCCACCAGGAACTCATCCTCCCGCTACAGCACTGGGAGTACCCTATTCCAGAGAAATATGGCCATGGAGCCCTACCATCACAGCAGGTTGGTAATGAGGCTCACAGAAGTCCTGATGCCTAAATGCATTCTTCAGTGTGCTGTTTTCTGTTTCATCATACATTCTGGCCTCATACTGTTAACATGTGCTGCCCCAGGATCAGTGGCAGGAGGACCTGCAGTGTCTGTGAGCGTCTCCTGGGTAGTGGGGCAGCCATGGTCATAGAGACCCTTAGCCTCTGCTTCCACCTCGCCTGTTTCCAGGTGAGAGGGCACGACCAGGTGAAGGTGTGGTCACAGTAGCTCTAGTCCCTGCTGCAATTAGTCAATCTCATCTGTAGGCCTTTCATTGTGCATTTCTGCAACAATGTCATAACGAAGCCCACAGTCTTTACAACTTGAGACATTCATACTGATACCAACAGTGTGATACTATTTTCAGTTTAGTTTCAGTGGGGCAGTTCACAGTACACTTCTCCAATGCAGGATGGCAAGAGGGCACAGCACAGGATGCTGAGCTCCCCTGCTGGCTCTGCTGATCCTGTTCCGCCTCTGTTACTATCCTTAAAGACCACACAGAGGTGTGTGTGTGTGGGTGTGGGTGTGGGGGGGGGGTCCCTGGGGCCATCCTTTATGCCTCTTTGTAGTGAAAGCAAAACATCACAAGGGCTTAAATGTCGTGACTTTAAACTACATTGTGAATCGGGCTTATGAAAGGGCCTCCTGTTTGGTCCAAACTAAACAGTTTCAGATGTCAGTCAGTTTCAATTGGTTAGTCTCAAATTAAAGTTACATGGTTGAAAGACAGAAGCAGCTATGCATTGTGTTGAGAAAAAAGGACTTGTTGCAGTGCACCGTCACCTTATTTAGTTTAAAAATGTTCTATCAGCAAAAAAAAACTAAGGCACATCATTCATAAGTACAGTAAGCAGTGTTCCTTCTACATGTTTACAGCAATGTTAATTTAATGTATGAGCAGATCTGAATATAAATCTTTGGGATTTCACAGAAAAGTAAAAATATTGATTTATTTATTTTTTTTTTTTTTACACCTGACTAAGATGGGACTTTGTGAATCAGTGAGCACAATCAGTGAGCAATGGAACTTAATGAACTTCATCATGATAAAAATTAAGAATAGAATTATGTCACTTAGTCTTCCACGCCTATAGAAATTGGATTGCAAAAGAAGATGGCATTTGTTTTGACCAAGGTTAGTGCAGTTAACTCAAACCAAATAACTAAAACTGAATATGTTTTTAAAAACTGTATGATTTCCTTTTTCTTGCCCTTTTGGGTCTCATCCCCCCACATAATCCAACACCTGTTTAACCATGACACCGCTTCTGTACAGTAGAAAAATACATAATAAAAAGGTGTAAGTTAAATCTTCTGTTGTATTTGGTAGTTCTTGTATTCAGTGTAAATGTAATTGATTGTATATAATTATTAGAAATAAACTGATATGTAATAAAGTTGTTTATGATCATTTAAGACAAATTTTCAATTTCTAGAATTAAGTTTATGGCTTTTATGGCTCTTGCAGCTCACCCGCAGTACTTCTGGGGCCCACCAGGGGGCTGTAGTTCCCACTTTGGGTAGCTCTGCTTTACAGGTTTACTTTGGATTAGTCGATACACTCACTGACCACTTCTATAGGTATAAAAAAATCAACTGATCATTAACACAAATGCTGAATCACCCAGTCACGTGGCAGCGTAAGATAATCTGCTGAAGATTAAACCGAGCATCAGATTGAAGAAAGGTGCCTTTATGACTGAATGAATAAGTTGCTGCTATGTGATTGGCTAAGTAATGAGCAGCTGAACAGGTTTACCTAATGAAGTGGTCAGTGAGCATTTATTATGAATGTGGTAGAAGATTGTCTAGAGAAACACTAAATGAACTCCCTATTTCAGTGCTGATTATGGGGACATTAAATAGGGCTGAAGACTACTGTGACTGCACCTTTTAGTGAGTGCAGGAAGAGTCTCACATCTGTAGCTCATATATCGATTCACTTAGGCTTCATAGGCACCCTCTAGCAGGATTATCTCTGACACCTCTCCATGCTTCTGTCTTTAACCGTCTCTTCCTGTTTGTATGGCTTTTGGCTTGGTGGTGAGGTCTTGTTTGGGTGCTGTTTCCCTTGGTCTTTCAATTCCTGCATGTGATTGGCTGAGTGGAACACACCCACCTGTTAACCTGCTTCACTTTTTAGATGCTCACTGTGAAAATGTCACCAGCCGAGGACCCCTGACTTAGCTCACCAGGGTTCATTAGTGGGTAGATGTTAAGTCACTTCTTCATCCTCTGCTCTATACGTGTAACAGACGCACAAAACCACTCTTTTATAGATTTTATGTGTTTCTGGGTAGAAGCAAAGCTTATTTCAGGGCTTGGGATGCGCACATGGTGGGCTGATTTAGACGCCAAAGGCCCACTTTGCAGGTCAGCTTTGTCTTGAATAATCCTGGACTCTTTTCTCACCTCTCCCTCCTCTCAGTGTGTGGGCTGCCAGCAACACCTCGGAGGAAGTGAGACTGGAGTCCAGGTTCGAGTCCGAAACAGGAAGCCCTACTGTGAGCCCTGCTATTTTCAACTCAAGTGTGAGTACTGCAGAACAATCGTGGAAACTTGTCTCAGATACATAGAAGACGTCACAGTTTCTGCATCTTTTGTCTCAAGCTCTCTTAGAATTTAGCTGCTTCCCTGACATTTACTTTTATTGAAAACATTTTTATGTACTGAAACACAGTGTAGTCTGGGCTTAACCTCTATCTAGAAAGCTATGATTTAACCTGCTTGTCAAGTAAAAAAATCAATCTGATGATGATCTTCATTATCATTTTAGCCCCTTCTGCCCCGTCCATGTAAGCAACACACCTCTCTGAGGATTACTGAGTAGCATGAGGAACATATCTGGTGGATAAAACTGCAAGAACACTGGGAAGCATCACCCACACAGCCAAGTCATGACTTTTACATCCCACAGTAACTGCAGAAGAATATGTAAACTCTATGATGTAAATGCAGGTAAATGATATTTTTAACAGCTGTTTTCTGTCAAAGATGGCTGACTGACTAGTTATTTGTTTGTCCTTCTGCTCTTCAGTTTTCGGGGAAATTAAATAAAAGAAATAAAGTGCTAAGAATAATTATTAGTGTTCGATAAATGCTGTAATTTTAATGCTAGTGTTGCTGTTTGTCTGATATTTTTCCAATAGTGCATTAAAGAGATCAGCTTTTCCTCATTAATGTATAAAGGCACCTTTTAACCTACCATCTACACTAAAGCACTTTCCTCTCTGTTGTAATCTCACCAAGTGCACTCTGGGATTAATCTGTGGTTTGACACATGTATCTCTAACATAAAATCATCCCATATGTAATGTTATTTGAATAAACTGCACAGAAAATTATCCATACTGGCTGATTCATTTGTGCACCACATGGTGGCGTCATTACTCTCTAATACAGAAATGTCATACATTAAAATGTTATTCCTGTTTATAGAATGCCCAAATTTAAGAGATCTGAAAACTTAAGGAGAAACAATTTTAAATCATTCAGGAGCATTTTCCTAGTTTCTGCTTTATATGGCCATTTTAGCACTGGAAGAACATTAATGTGACTGAAATGAGAATTACCAGTAGTTGAAGCCATTTACCAAATCAAACTGAATGAGCTGATCTTCAAATCTGTTGAATTATGCAACATTCATTAGAAATAAAAGTATCTGGTTTGTTTTCTCTCATCTAAACCCTTCTTTGTTTAAAGACTTTAAACCCATTTATAATTTTGCTTTCAAGTGTTCTTTTATCTCTTCTTTATCAGACTCTTCTGTAGTTCTGCTCATTCATCATTTCTGTTTAAACAAAACATTTTATCATGAAATCCTCCCATACTCCGTCTCTGCTGTAAATTTCTGTTTTTAGAGGACATAATCCAGACCTCACTACTTCACAGTCCAATGGGAAGATTAATCTCCTGTTATAAACTTCTCAGGCAGTGTCTTACCAGTCATTATAACTTTTCTTTTAAGTAAAATAAATTTGGAGTCATTCAGTTTTTAAACTCTTGAATAAATTAATGTATTTTTATTTAATAGGAACCATGTATGGAGTTAACAGTTTCAGTACAGAGTATTAAGCTGATATACTGCAGAGAGTATATAACTGTCTATTAAAGTTTGTGGCTGCAATGCCAGTGGACAAGTTTTCTGTCTATTACCGTGCCTAAAAAGTATTCACCCCTGTGGATGATTTACCTTTTTATTGATTTTATAAACAACAGAAAAAGCAAAAAAAATGCTTTAATTTCAAGGTGAATACAGATTTCAACAGAGTAATGCCAATTAAATTTAAATATGTATTGTAAATTAAGGACTGCATAAATCGTCCCCCTCTTTCAAGTCAGTTTTTAGTAGGTACACCTTTTGCTACAATCACAGCACTGAGTCTTAGATTTTAATCAGCCTTGCACATCTGGATACTGCAGTTTCACTCCTCCTTTGCAAAACTGCTCAAGCCCTGTGAAGTTGCACTGTTGATCAGGTGTGAACAGCAATTTTCAAATTCAGCCATAAATTCTCAATTGGATTGAAATCTGGGCTTTGACTCAGCCACTCCAGAACATTCATCATGTTTTCATTAAACCCTTTCTGTGTAGCTTCGCTGTGTACTTTGGGTCATCATCTCACTGGAAAAGAAATCTTCCCCTAAACTGTAGCTCTCTTGCAGACCAAATAAGACTACACGTTTATCAAATTTGAGCTATGGATCTAAGATTATTCCTAAGACCTTGAATTCATTAACTTCCTCAACTTTTTCATTCTTCATCTTAACATTAAAACATTTAAAGAACTACATCAACACTGTTTTGTTTAGTTTCAAAACAAGATAATTGCAATCCAGCCACTGCTGGACTTCATACAAGTAGCAGGTTAGGATCTGTGCTGCCTTGCTAGAAGACTTAGCAGGAGCACAAATGATTGCATCATCAACATAAAGCTGGAAGCCAGCCTCCGGAAAAGTTTATGGAAAATAATTTATAAATAGATTAAAAACAAAAGGGTTGAGAATTGATCCCTGGGGGATGCCCATTTTAGAGTTAGAGTATTTTTCCTGTTCAGCTTTCACACACTGCTCTCCATTTTGAAGATAAATGTATTTTCAGAAAAACTGAATGATGATAACGTAGAACAGTGTCTTGGTTGACAGTGTTCTGTCTTGTCTAGGTTTAGAAATACTGCCTCACAACATTGCCAACATTTAAGAGACTGCTTCATGTGTTCAATGAAAAACTTTCAGTGTTTTCTCTCTCTATTTCTACATACTACTTCAGTTCCCACGACCAGCCTGTCAGCAGGATGTTTTTTTCTGAAGGGGGGGATTTGCTTTTAATTATGCTTTGCATCAAAGCACAAATAAAATTCCATTCACTGCCAGTCTGTTTGGCTTAGTCACAAATGCTCTATTTATAAAATGTTTGTTTTAAAAGGAGCAAGTACAGCATGTCAATTGATGCTACACATTACAGTATTTATGACTTTAGCTGATTTGCAAAGCTTATCCAGCGTTTGGCCTTTTCAAAACTTGGACCAGACAACAATAAAGCCCATAGGATGCACTGATTAAGAAGGGAATGCATGGATTTTTTCATTAGGGTGGACTGACCTATTAACAGGAAGTTGGAAAGGCAAGTAAAAGCTGAAAAAGGGAAGAGAGACTTCTGCGTCCCCAGGCCTTTAAATGAGGAAGTTCCAGGAGCTGACATGTACATTCAGGCTCTGACATCTGCAAATAAAGGCGAGATTATCGTGTGGTTAAAGGAAAGTACTAAAAATATAAATGTCCACCAGCCTAACAAAAGTTTGAGATTTATGGGTTACTTTTTATTTGGGTTAGGCTGCACTGTAATAATGCTGCTTTTAGGTGTGCTAGTTTGACACAAAGGCAGCATAAAGAGTGGTGTCTCATCCATAAGAGGAAGTTATGAAGCAATGCAAATCACAATGCAAAATTTTCATGTCTCACTGAGGCTCTTTTCCCTTTTGGTCTCCAAGCTGGACCATCCTAGTGAAGACAGGAGTCTGCATGAAGCAAACATGCTATTGAGGTCATTCATGCAGTGACAGTATGGTCGATTTACTTTGAAAGAGTCACTTTGGTGGCTCTCGGAGCCCTGAGCTCTCTGTGGACTGACACAGTCAAACTAGGATGTTAAACAGTGGTCATCTAGCTCTCTTGGCCTGATGGATGGAAACGTTTTCACTGTGACCTACTCTTTGGAAGGCAGGGTTCAGCTCCCAAAAGGCACAAGCCAAGACATTTTTCAGCTTCTGACATGCTCCATCTGTTGAGTATGACTCCTGTGACTCCAGTCCGACCCATATTAAATACCACATCATGTCAAGTAAGCCGGATACAGCACAGGGTCGAGGAGAGCAGTCCAGCTGTACATGTAGAGACATTAGTTACATCAGATTGAGATTGAGAGGTGAAAGATTAACCCGATAAACTGAGCTGGGGATGTTTGCAGAGCGTTTCTCTGTGATAGCTTAGTATCCACGCTGCTGCTGTGAGATTTCACCTTTTTATAACTAGTCTTTGCATCATTTTGTCTTTATTTTTTCAGTAATCAACCACATCTACACTACAGGTCAATAAGCTTGTCTTTGTTCTGCATTTCCAGAGCTGTAACTTGTTCAATACACAGATGAACAGATTTACCTCTTTACAGATGAGAAGGAGATAATCTGCAAGGCCTAATGGAGGCTTGCTGACAGGAAGAATTGTCAGTAAATATGCACTGAGAAAAATAATCTGGGCCACAAACCAGCAAACACTTGTGTAATGACACTTGTTTTTGTTTGTGTATGGAAGGTTGCCCATAATGGGGGAATGGGGAGAGCTTTCTTTGGCCAGGCTGCATGGAGAGGCCAATGGAGGTTAGCAAAGACAGTCACCCTGAAAACTGAAGCTGTTATTTTAAACTTTCATTCTCTACATCAGTGGTTCACAACCCTTTCTCCCTAGAGCCTGCCCCCCTTCATTTGGCTGCTTGACCGCTACACCAGCAGGGACTGTAATGACATTCTATTCAAATACATGTACTTTGGTATGAAGATGACCCTCATTTGCTGCTATAACAGCCTCAACTCTTCTTGGAAGGCAGTCCACAAGAGTTTGGAGTGTTTTCGTGTGAATTTGTGCCCATTCATGCTGTAGAGCATTTATGAGGTCAGGCACTGATTTTAGACAAAAAAGTCTGGCTTGCAATCTCTGTTCCAGTTCATCCCAAAGGTGTGCGATGGGGTTGAGATCAGGGCTCTGTGCAGGCCAGTCAAGTTCTTCCACACCAAACTCATCAAATGATGTCTTAATAGTCCTTGCTTTGTGCACTGGGGCACAGTCATGTTAGCATAGGAAAGGACCTTCCCCAAAATGTTGCCACAAAATTGGAAGCATAGCATTGTCCAAAATGTCTTGGTATGCCAAAGCATTAAAGGGATATTTTGAGATTTTTGAAGTTGGGTCTTATGAGATACTTGGCTATAGTAGTGGCATTAGCTTCCAGTGATTTCTGTGAAAGTTGATCCTGTGGTTATGACTAGCTCAGAGAGATCCGTGGCATAATGGCTATAAATGGAAAAGTTTTATCTGGGTAGTTTGATATGTTTTACGTAAAAATGGGCCAAGAAAATATGATAAAACTACAGATAATTCTGAGCAAACTGAAACACACTAGCAGAAGCCATTGCTATTACCTACAGAACAGCTAAGCCCCACCCATAGCTACCGCCTTGTTCTCCTCAAATGACACTGATTGGTCTGAACTGTGTTCAGTGCGACACAAACAGTGTGGATTGGAGCTTTTCAGGATGGATTTGCCTGATGATTGACTGGCAAATCCATCTGCTCTGCGAGGTTATTATTCCTCCACCAAACTTCACAGTTGGCACAGGCAGATGACATCCTCCCAGCATCTGCCAAATCTAGACCTGTCCATCTGACTGCCAAACAAAGACATCACTCCACAGAAGATGTTTCCACTGCCCTGCAGTCCAGTGTGCTCTATCACTCCATCACTCCATCTGACCCTTGGCATTTGACCTGGTGATGTGAGGCTTGCCTGCAGCTGCTCAGCCATGGAAACCCATTCATGAAGCTCCTGCTATAGTTTTTGTGTTTACATTGATGCAAGTGTAAGTTCAGAATTCTTCATCTATGGAATCAGCAGAGTGTTGGAGACTTTTATGCATCATGCAGTAAAAGTTGCCAGTCTTTCACCCAGCTCTGTGATTTCGCATGGTCTTGCCCTTTAAGGCTGAGTTGCTGTTGTTCCTTAATGCTTCCACTTCCTAATATCATAGAGTTGACTGAATATCCAGCAGGGATAAATATCATGAATCGTCTTATTGCAAAGGTGGCATCTATCACAGTACGACACTTGAAGTCACTGAGCTCTTCAGAACGACCCATGTTTGCAAATGGAAACTGCATGGCTAGATGCTTGATTTTCAGGTCTGGTTGACACCTGAATTCAATAATTAACAAGTGTGGCCAAATATTTTTGTCTCACTTATTTACTCACCTATTTCCATAGTTACTTGCAACTTATTTATTTGGTAATGCTGACTTTGTGGGTGGGCCAATGAACCTACTATAAGGTCACTGATGTTGGACTGTGTATGAGCCAGAAAAAAACTTTTAAGTCGGCTCCAAAAGCTGGTCTGAGCCAGGCCCAGGAAGTGAAAGTAAGCCAGAAGGCTAGTCCTAATGTTCCTGCGCCAACCTGCATTTGCTAATATTGTTAAATGACACCTGGAAGGACATATTGGGGCCTGTGGGCAGGCCTGTCTGCATGTGCAAAAAAGGCTGCCAGATGGATGCACTTTATAAACTCTGACAGTGTTACTGTGAATAAGAAACCATGAGGCAGATGATAGCAGACACCACAACATTTTCAAATGGCTCCTGTGGCTGTTTTTCTTGTGTAAGAAAAGATTGCAGAGAGGGTCACTGGAAAATCATGACTCTAGTGTGTTTTAGACATTCTTAAGGAACTGCATTGTTTCCTTTGGGTACATATAACCACTTTTTTTTTTAAACTTGGGATAAACTCACATAACCCCTAAAGTATTTATTATGGTTCTATTTCAAAACTGCTAACTTAAGTGGAAACTCTCTCACAGTTTCCTGGAGAGGTTTTTTTCTGCATATTTTGGTCCATCCTTAAAGGCATCCTCTTTCAGTCATGTAACTTTGTCTTTTCTTCTTATCCTTTGAATTAAGGATTTTTGAAGAAATGAGCCTCATCATGAGATTTGCTCATAAATAAAGATGACCTTTAACGGCAAAAAAAAATAAAAAATCCGATTTTTTTTTTAACTGAACAGGAAACACTGTGACCAAGACAAGCACAAAGACTTCAACAGACAGACTGCCTAAGCATACGCTCTTAATGTGTCAAACAGGAAGCATAAGGAAACAGCTTCAAGTTTCAAATGTGGCACCAACCCCCCTCTGTGTGCCTGTCAATCATGTGCTATCAGCTCACTGTGGCCCAGCGTTGCTTTGTTATATCTGGACAGCACAGGAAGTGGCGAGGAAGACGTGGGTGTGTCTGTGTGTCGCAGATATCTGCCAAGAGTCCTGTCACTTTAAGACCACAGCTGAAACATTGTCCAGAGCCTAAACAGACAGACTGACAGAGACGTCAGCCGTAAAGAGAGAAAGACAGAGCAGACCTGGACTCTGTTTTTACTGCTCTGTAATGTGGTTGGCCTAAACACAAGTACAGAGGCTAGACAAGGTGAACACATGAAAGGTGCTTAATGTCTCCTTTTAAAAGTTTTGATGTAATATGACTAAGTTCTTCTTTTTCTTCTAAGGCCAGAGTCCACAGGAATGTTTTTGAGGCTCTTCACTGTGGTTCTTAAAACCCTGGCCAGCAAGCTGATGAATTTGATTAATAGATGTGATTTTTACTTATTTCACTTGAGGCTGATTTATGGTATGTAATAGTTGGGGCTGGTTTGTTCGATGAGGGAAAATAATTCTTTTCCTCAGCCTCTAATGATCCAGATGCACTGATTTTAAATTTTAATGCTCATGCTAAGAAGTTGTTATGACCTTCACTGTCATTCCCAGTTAACTTTGGCTGCCTCGTTGAATCATCCAGTAGGAGATAAACTCATGCTCCCTGTAGATACGCTATAGGGACAAAAGTATTTGCCCACACCTGTTTATTACTGAATTCAGGTGTTTCAATCAGACCTGTTGCCACAGGTGTAAATCAAGCACCTAGCCATGCAGTTTCCATTTGCAAACATTTGTGATACAAAACTGGTTGATCTGAAGAGCTCAGTACCTTCAAGCATGTTTCTGTGATGAATGCCACCTTTGCAGTAAGACGGTTCGAGAAATTTAATCCCTGCTGGATATTCAGTCACCTCTAAACGATGTTAGTGGAAGCATTTAGGAACAACAGCAACTCAGTCATGATGCCAGACATTAGAAGACATTAAATCACAGATTGGGGCCAATGAGTGCTAAGGCTCACGGTGTATTACAGTCATTAATGCTCTGCTGATTCCATAGATGAAGAGTTCCAGACTTGTGCTGGCATCAATGTAAGCAAATAAACTACAGTGGGAGCTTCATGAATGGGTTTCTATGGCTGAGCAGCTGCATGCAAGCCTCACATCATCAAGCCCAATGCCAAGCATCAGATGGAGTGATGTAAAGCCCATCAACACTGGACTGTGAAGCAGTGGAAACGTGTTCTGTGGAGTGATCGATCACGCTTCTCTGTTTGCTGGTCAGTCATTCTGTGGTTCTTTTTGTCCATATTTCTGCACATTTTATGGAAGCTCATGGATACGAATGATGCAATACCAGTGACAACAGTAGGGAAAGTGTCAAGTGGTCAGGCCAAGAGATCAAGCTGGAGCAAAATACAACAAAGAAAAATGTTTTGGAAATTGGTGGAACTCGAGTTCAAGGTTTAAAGACCCTGTAAAGTGACAATAGCTCTTTATTTAGGTTTGTTGTATGATAAGTCACTGTGTTATGATACTTTAAATGATCCATAGACCACTGTGACTTATAACTTTGGCAAATTATCTCACAATGAACAGAAAAACAGCATTTAACTGGCTGTTAACTTTCAATGAAGGCAGTGACATCAGCTAACAACAGACTGTACTGAGATGAACTGCTCTGTGATTTTATATTGTAGTGTTAGAGGGGAGGGGTCATTCCCCCACTGTGGGCTCATGACATCACAAGCCTACAAACTGGCCCCACCCAAATTAAACCAAGCAAGGAAAGAAGTGAAAAATGTTATGTTGCTAATTGTCTCACTCTAAAATTGAGTCACATGTAGATCTCAGTGTTTTCACATGTTTACAGCAACCATATTCCAACATATCTAGTGTGTTAGGACACAAATTCTGGATTTCACTTTACAGAGTCTTAAAAAAATGACCAATGAGAGTACAAAGGCAGTGGTTGAATCATTTTAAAATACACATCTATTTCCCTACATAAAGGGAACACAAAAAAGCCTTTAATTAAGATTAAAGGATAACTAAACCTAGGTTTTAGCTGAGGTGTATCTACCCAGAAAAACATTTTTAATTTGCATTTTGAACGCCTTTCACTGAAATGATTTACTAAAAGCACTGTAACATTAGCATCAGCTGGATGACTTTGTTCTAAAGAGATTTCACTTGGTACCAGCTCAGCCAATAGAAAAATTCAGTTGCAGTAGCCAGGTTTCAAACTGTAGAGGGAGCTCACTATGCACATTTCCTTCACAACATGTTGAATGCAAGCACTCAAATGTTAAGAAATAGGAGCGAGGTGCAGAAATAGAGAAGCAGGGGAAATGAGGGAAGCTAGAGAAGCAGAAAGTGAGAAAACAACCAGAAGAATTTACCATAATATACACATACGGCTGTCTTGGCCATAAACCCATCTTAAACTGATTACAGTTACATCTGCTGCATGGTTCCTTCTGCTTGCTAGAAATGGTCAATTTAGATACAAGATGCATATGTTAAATTTCTTTTATGATATTATGTCACGTGGGTATTTTCAAGCCAAGGCCCCATTTTTTTTTTATCTTACTGACTTGTAGGTCTAAACTGTTTTGTAATTTCCCCAGTGGACTGCCTCAGCAAGCAGCCATTCAACTGCTGTAAACACTTCAATGAAATCTTTTGGAGCAATTACAGACTAGCCTGTTAAGTCCACTAAAAGAAGCAATTTTTGCTACTCACGTGTGCATCCAGCTTTATTTAACTGATAAAATTTCTCACTTAAGGGGAAAACTATCTCTGATGACTTGTTTTAGATGCTTAGTTTACCAATCAGGGCCTGTCGGTGGCTAAAGGAAGCCCTTTAGTGGACCTTAATAGATTGTCTAGGTACCCCAAAGGAATACAGTGTAGCAATAAATGCTCTGCAGCTGCTGACTGAAGCAATGTGCATGAGTGGTTCCAATAGATTTTAAAACGACTAGTCGTTTACTAACCTAATGGGCCAAAGGGTCAAAGGTTAAAGAATAAAAGGGTGCTACTGCCTATGGAGATCAATCTCAGTATGTATGTAGGCAAAGTTACTGAAAAGACAAACAAGGGCACAAATAGGTGAGCCAATAAGGTGATACTCTGCTGCATCAGCCACCAAGTAAAAAGGTTTTGTTGGACTGTTTCTCAAAGGACAAAAATAGTGCAGGGTCTCAGTATTCATGAAATGCCATTTCAGCTCCAGTTCGTTACAAACACAGAGGCTGGTGGTTCAGTGTTTGACTCTGAATCAGCTTCCTCCACATCTTGCCCTTTCAGACGGTCTGAGACGGAGGTAAGTTGAGGGGGTGGGGTGGGGGGTGTGCTCTTGTTGTGAAAGGAAGCCCGCTGCAGCCACAGTGGGGGAGGAGGATGCTCGTTCTTTTTCTCTCTGTTCCCTGCAGCTGATTGATGCTGGCAGCCTTTTACCTTTCAGTTTACCGGCACAGCGCAAGGCTCGGCTTTGTCACTGGGAGCTGAACCAATCTCCGGCCTGCTGCTGGGCACTGACAGCCGCTCAGCAGAGACTGGCATTTACACCCACCCTCTGCCCAACAGAAGTACACCAAACATACAGGGAGAAAGCTTTCAAGTCACAAACACAGAAGCTGAGCCCTCAGAGGACACAGATAACACGGCCACTGTGGAGGATCATAGATTAGATAGATTTAAATCTGTTTGCAGCAGTGCTCAACCTACTAATATCTTTTTTCTGTGAAGCAGACGAGCAGAGCAGAAAAAGGTTGCATGCAAAAGCTGAACAAATTTGCATAGAAATTTACTGAAACCTGTGGTGGTAAAACTTACATAACTCTTGCAGCCATATGCTCGTATTTGTGAGTTAGTCAATTAAGAACCTTTTCAAAAGCCGTTTAAAAAAAGAAACTAATTCAAATAGTCTTTCCAAGTAGAATGATCTTCTTTACTCACGTTTTTCTTTTCCTATCTCGTTTTTTTCCTTTTTTGAGCCACTGCAATTGGAAATGCAACCACATCTTGTATGAATCCTGGCAGCTTTAACATTGCAGAGAGAGAGAAAGAAAGAAAGAAAGAAAGAAAGGGGACTTTACTGGGCAGCTCTGTTTGATACTGATTAGATTGAAAAAAAGCTCAGTATATGTATATTCTTCTTTATTGAGTGTTGCCATATCTGACTCTTAGAAACAAGACATGTCAGAGTAGTATAAATTTGTACAAAAGTATTCACCCTTTGGACCTTTCGCCCTTTTATTGATTTAGTAGTTCTCTTGCAGACTGAGTAAGGTTGTCCAGCATGATTTTGCTGCATTCATTTTATCCTCTACCTTTACAAGCCCTCCAGGGCTGGCTGCAGAGAAGCATCCCCACATCATGATGCTGCCACCACCGTGCTTCACAGTGAGGATGGTGTGTTTGTGGTGATGTGCAGTGATTGGTGTCCGCCAGATAAAGCGTCTTGTCTGATGGCCAAAAAGCACCATTTTGGTCTCATCAGAAATTTTTTGTCAAAATTACAAAACTTCATTGATTTATTGATTTATAAAATCAAAAAGGATGAAACATCAAAGGGTGTGAATACATTTTATAGGTACTGTAAAGTCTGTGAGTCAAAGAGGCTTGACGATGGTTAAAGTTTCCACTTTTTAAAGATTTATTTTGGGGCTTTTTATGCCTGTCTTAAAAGAGAGAGACAGAGGATAAGGCCAGAAACAGGGATGAGAGTGGAGAGAAGCCTAAGGTCAGATTTGAACCTCCGTCACCCAAAGTTCGAACTTTAAATATAGTTATTGCTTTCATTCCTGTAATCTGACTTGACTTCGCTTTTAACCAAAAGGTTGAAATACCATAAAAATTTGATTAAACCAGACTGCTGATAAAACCTATTTTTGTGGAGTGCTGATGGCTTATGAATAATTGCAGGTTTGAATTCCACTATTTTGCATTCAAAACTATTTTTGTTTAATTTTGGATTTTTCTACCGTCTTTAACTCAGGTTAACTGACTTCTCGTTTGGATTCTTTTACAGGTAGATCAAATATTTAAACATGAACTTTACCACAGAAAAAGGACTTGTTATGGATTAAAGAGGAAATAGGAAAACAATAAAAAGCTAAATTTGTGATAACACAATGTGCAGATGACTTTTGACTTGTCCACTGAGCTGTGAGTTTTTCCAAAGTAAAATAAGACTTCGAGGGCAGTGGTGGCCTTATTATATATCACTAAGGCTGCAGGGAGATGCTTAACCAAAGTGTGCTGAAAGGGAAACTAAATCATGTGATTAATAGCTATTTAAAAAAAATAGTGTGTTGTCTTTATGTAATAAGGGCACATGTCAGCCTGTATCTTTCAGTTCTGCTTATTATAATTAAACAAAACTTACTGACGATCGTCTGTTCTGTGCCAGTCTGATTGGACTTCAGGACTCCATGGTTCACTTGTGGTATGGTCCCTCTTTCCTTTGTTTTCATCATCTGTGGTTATCCTTTAACACACAGTGGCACCTCCTGTGGTTGAAAAGTGAGGCCAAAGTAGAAGTGAAAAAAGAAACTTGAGGCATCAGAGGTTACAAGCCCACACCCAATGTTAAAAATATCCATTTTGATAGTAGGAATAAACATATTTCTAGCCTGGTTAAAAACTATTTAGGTCTGAATAGTCCATGCCTTTATGGGCACACACTGTACAGAGGGAGAATTTTTACATAACTCCTCTATTTTGGTTTCAGTAAGGATATTGAGTCATCTATTATAAGGAGCATGGCTGATCTGCAAGTTAGCAGGATGTTTCAGGAGGCCCCACCTCTTTATCTTGTAACATGATTGATCTGAAGTTAGTTTTAAGATGAAATCAAATAACGCAATGTTTTTGTCCTTGGTCTGCATCAGATTAGGCAATCAGAGCCATTTGTGTTGTGACTTCTAGGGCTGACAGCCTCAAGTCGATTGGTTGATGACCTCATGTCCGACCAAAATCCAATTGGTTGAACAATAGCACGTGCTACTTTAATTGGAAGAATCCATTTTTTGCAGGGGTGAGAAGAGAGACGGCGTTTTTTTTTCTTCTTAGTTATCTGATGTTACAAAATATAATTTACAGAAAAAAAACTATGAATATAACTATTCAAATATAATTTACTCATACCTTTAAGGATATTTAATTACAGTTTAAATACCCAGAAAGTCAAAACAACGTCACTAGGACCCTCCTACCGAGCAAAGCCCTTGAAGCACGTTTATACTCTGTTTCCCTTAAATTGACAACATGTTGAAAAAGTCAGGGGTGTGGCAACATTTTGTTAAAAAGGATGATTTTGGTCCGTCCCATGACCGATTGATTAATTGATGATCTGGAGCGATTTAAGTCGACCAAGTTTTTCTTTGGTTGACTACAGCCCTAGTGACTTAGCTGACAATGTGTGTGTGTGTGGGGGGGGTTAACCTGGCATGCTAGATGGATTTGTTTCACACATCCATCTGGAAAACCTCTCATACACAGCGTTTGGGAAAGGGCAGAGCTTTTGAAAAAAAAAAAACTTGGAAGGTGATTGGATGAACATTCTGTCTGTCACATCTTTACGGGCCAATCAGAGCAACAAAACACGTGACGTTGCTGCTACCGAGCTGTGCGCCTGTGCCCCTTCTGAAGGAGTAAACTCCATAGAGGACTGCATAACGCTGCGAACCATGGCGACTGTAGACATGTCAGTACATGAATTTTGTTGTTTTTGAAAAGAAAACAACTCAGTGCTTTTCTTTGTTCTTCCTTTAACTAAGAAATGTCATCATGTTCTGATAAAACTGACGCTACAGCAGCATCCATGCTAATCTCTTCCGCCATAACTGCACCAGCCTCTTGCTGCTGCTTGCTTACGTCACAACTCCGCCGCACCAGAAAGTACTGCCCGTTGACGCTTACTGGTCCTGTCACTTTCTAACCAGGCCCAAATGGCTCAGATAGGGAGCTTTGCAAGATGAATTTGCAAGTGAGAAACACAGAAACGGAAGTATCCATCTGCTTTGCAAGGTTGGGGGGGTTTTCTTCATTCTAAAAATAAAGTTGTAGTGTAGAAAAACTTCAAATATTTGCTTTCAGTAGCAACAAGCAATTGAATTAAGTTCATTCAACTCAAATTAAGAAGTTCTTGAGTTAAATGAAGTTAATTAAATTATTTGCTACCACTCGAAGCAATTTTTCCCAGTTCTTTTTTATGGTTTACAGCACAAGTGCATCATGGGTTCTGACGTCGACCCAGACTGGCACAGAGCAGGTAACTGCCAGGTATTTATGTGTAATAATAACATCCAGAGCTGAGCCTTGATTCATGTGTGCCATGTCCAATCGCTTCTATCAATCAATCAATCCTTTTTCTTAGTAAATAATTTTACAGACTGTACCAACTTTTGTGGAAAGAGGGTTGCACTGAAAAAGGCAAAAACATGGGGGGGGGGGGGGAGAAACTTCTAACTCCATGCTTTTGTGTCACTTCTTGTAAGTGGAAATAAGGAACTGAGGCATGCAATCTCTCCTGACTCTAACACAACTGTCAGATTGTAAAACTGAACAATGACAGACATTGGCATCCAATTGCTTCAGATTACTGTGTCACAACTCGGTCTTTCACATGATGGATTGTGGCTTTAAATAGTGCTTCTGTGACTCTGCCTGACTGCTGCTCAGAGAGAAGATTTTTGTAAGTTTGGAGGAAGTTTGTTTTCTTGTGAAAGTGAAGGGAAACTAAAAAGAATGCCAGTCACTCTCACTATCATCTTATTCAACATGGCAAGCCACAAAGAAGACACACAGTCGTGTGTTTTAGTCGAACACTGTTAATGATTCTAGGAGTGTGTGCACCTTTAATGGTGTCACTGCTTGGCAACACAAATACTCAACAGGGCTGATTACATGTTCAGGTGGTGAGCAAACATTAATAATTACCTCTGATGGAAGCCTGTGATGGTCAGTTACAATATTTGTGCTTTTTATTAGCAGTCAATGGCTGCTAATAAAATGAAATGTTATTCAAATAGTGATGTGTTTGCTTTAAGAACTAGATAATGGGAGTGAGAGAGTTTGAAGAAGCTTCAGTCTAAGTGAGAAGGAAGAATTCTAGTTGGAGTTGTTTTTTCTTTTGGCTAAGAAGGCTCAGAATGAAATGTGATGTAAAACTTTATAATCTGAATCTGCAGCAGATGATTAAACTAAAACAGAAACTGAACATGGTGAATAGGCTAAGGAAGGCAATGTGATCAAAGCTATCGTAACAAGGGAAAGAGTTAAACAAAGGCTTTTTCCACACGTGTTTGAGGGTTAGGGTAAGAGCTCCAAATAGGATCCTTTGATTTTACCTCAAATCCACATGTATAATAAGCTCCTGCTGAAATTAGATTTTTCATCAATGCACCTTTTAACACCACGGAAAATACCTCAGCAGATGAGCATCCATGTCTCCTAAGATCAACTAAAACTTTATTAGTAAAGTGTAATTATATAACACCATTATATCCAAAACACAAGGACTGCATTGATACAATGTGACATTAGTTTATCCAATTTATTACTATTGGTAACCTGCAGTGACACGTTATCTGTCAGGGTGTTTTTCCTACCACAACTTATTAACTTAGTCTGTTCTGTCTGTTGGGTAGCACAAGTGATATATCACTGAAGTATGTGTCAACAGTGGGACTTCCAGCCTATTCCTATTGTTTGTGGTTGCTTGTTGAACACAGCATTTCTACTGTGGGCAACTGAAGATGACTTGTTTTGTGCAAAACTCAGCATAACAACAATTTCCTGGTATTTTTCGAATGACGCTACCTGTCCTGGAGCTCTTTGGTAAACACTGACTTCCTTTTTCAGCTAGCCTATCAGATGTAAGCAGCAGGTCCTGTTAGTATGAAGAGCTGGGCTGGCTAAGCAATAGCCACATGGTAAGAATGACTGGCGCATGTACAGACGAATTAGTGTTGGGAGCATGGAATTCTGCTTTGTTAAATATGTTACATTTTATTCATCAGTTGCTTTTCTCAAAAGTGATGAGCAAGGATCTAGACAAGAGGCAACAGTATTAGAACGTTTCACAAACTGCTTTCTCCAAAGCAAAAAAACAACAAATCATCATCATTGGTGTCAATGTCATTGATATTTTCTTTGTCACCAAACTACCAAGAGTGGAGTTGTCCTGAATGGCTTGAGTCTAAAACTTTCTTAGGAAAAGAAAGGGACTGCTTTTACTTAAAGGACTCTGCAGAACAAATTTAGTTGCGTAACTCATTCCACCACTGGGCAACAACAGAGGAGAAGAGCCTGGCGTGTGACTTAGGGACTTGATGTGATGAAAGTACCGGGTGCCTTTCACTTGCACAGTGTTCTGGATGAGAGGAAGTGTGGACTTGGGTGAGGGGCTCCAGGTGAGCAGGAACCATTTTTGCATCTTTTTAGTAAGTAAGAATTTGGGTTTTGAGATTGTTTTGGGCTGAAACTGAAGAAATGAATGGCAGAGTAACACTGTATTTCACTTGGTTCAAACCAGGACAGAGGTATATGCCCATATGAGTGTTCTATGGATATTATTGAGACATGAGGCTTGTTGAATAAGTTCCCAGTCAAACAGGGATGCATGGTTCCCCTGGATTAAGGTTGGTCTGCATCTTTTCAGTGAGCTGTCATGTTTTTGTAGACTGAGTTAGTTAGCTTTATTGAGTGTAAAGTCACTTTTTTCCAGGCCTCTAGCTAAACTAGAATATAGTGCTGGTGGTTTCAGCCTTAGCCTACTTCAAATCTGTACTTCATTCAGGTGTATATAGCCATTTTGGTGCATGAAGCAGTTATAGTTTTACTTGGCAGACAAGGGTTTGCTCAAAAGATACTCCCTGAGTCAAGCAGCATGCTTTGAATTTCGAGGGAGTGCAGAGAAAATTTGCTCAAAAGGATTAACCATACAAACACGATTCTGAATATCAGGGTGCAGCAGCTTTATGCTATCAAGGAGGAGGCTGGGGTGGAGGAGGTTAAGCTTTTCAAGCAGCGGCAGCATGGTGCATCAGCATTAACGCAAGCAAGGATTAGTCAGAAGTACATCAAATTTAAATGGACCGCTGTGTGGAGTGAAAGAGCTGTGATTGGCTGTGGGAGCTGGGAGGGGATCATTAGGATCGGCTGGCCATCAGCTGGTGTATGACTTCCATGTAACTGCATGAAGAACTGCTAAGCTTCATTATTCTCCTCAGATAACTCTTTGCTCTCATGAAGACTTTATGAACACCTTATAAAGTTATAAACTGCTTCCAAAAATATATGTTTGATTTTTCAATTATGGCCTGGAGAAAGAGTGTGTTTTTACATACAGGAATTGAACTATATCATCTCATTTTATAAGAAAACTTCTGAGCTTTGTCAAGTTACATGATGCACAGTAAGTTATGTTAGCTACCTAGCCAGCCAGCCAGCTGGTAGGAGAAGTAAAGGCCGGCTCAAACTATGAATTAAGCCAGATTTTGGCCAAACAGAAACATCACAGCGCATCGTCTAACAGGAACATCAAACGGTCTTGTAGCATAACATTATTAATAACCAAGACGCCCTATGACTGTGAATTCAACAAGATTAGCATGTCAGAATTTTTCCTGTTTTGTCGTTTAGTTTGACACCCTGACGCGGCATCAGTGAGGTGAATTCTGACACCTACCAAAAGGCAAACTAAGCTTTTTTGTATCATCATTTAACAGAGTGACATTAAACAAGCACCCACTTTGTCTCCCCCCGGGGATCTTGTGTGTAAACAGTGAAGCTGCATGTATTGGCGAGGTAAACTGGGCTAATTTTCTTGACGTTTTTATCACATTCAAGTTTTGTCCTCCTCTTAATACATAAGGTCGAGTCCATAATTGTGTTTTTTCCTGCTTTTCAGGGCAAGAGACTGCTAGCATCCCACAGACAATTCTGATTCACTCTTTTGACCTGCCTCCTTTGAACTTGCACAGTCACAGAGACAGTGGTGACGTCAGCATACGATGAGCAGTCAGGATCACTTATAGTGTGCCTAGGCTGTTAGGTACAAGGTTTTAGGACATGGTGCCACTGTAAACAAGCAAAAAAATCTTGAAGTCTGAGCCAGCCTTATGAGGAAATCCCAAATAAAACGAGGTATTTCATTTCAGTTCTGCCTTGGTGGGATACACAACCTACAAAAGATGCGCCCTTCTAAGATTGTGTCCTTCAAAGGATGCAGCCCCTGAATTGGGACACAGTGTTAAATGTTGATGAAGTTCTTTGAGGTGAGTTAAATGAGGGTACCTTTTTCATGCAAATGCCTCACAACTGAGTTGTAGCCCTCAAGAAATCCTGCTAGAGCCTGTACTGATAATGTAAACGTACGGGGCAGGCACAGTCATCATAACAGGCTGTCGGGAGCGCTGCTGTAAATGGGACGCTTTAGATAACATGGAAACAAAAGGAAAATGTTCTTACATTTGGCTGAGGGGCGTCATGTTTTATTTTCTGCTCTCACGACTGATCTTAACATGGAGAAGCACAGCTCAAATTAATTATCCATGTGTGGTTCTCACTGTAAACACTGTGAATCTGTCTATATATCAGAATAGCTGGAAACAGTATAAAAGAAATTAACAGTATTAAAGACGTGCAGGTCACAGTGAGCTGTAGGCAGAGACTGTGCGAGAAAGTGTGAAAGATTTAGCACGTTGAGGCTGAGCTGAAAAAAAGCCAACACGTCTGTGTTATCTCCAGCTCTGCAAATTGGCTAATTTGGCTCTTTTTATCAGCCCCCCCCCCCCCGCTGCGCTGCGTGCTCATTTATGCATGTGTACGTGCCCATCTTCAGCATTCAGAAGACAAGAATCTTCACAAAGGAAAAAATAATAGCATTCATGGAGTGAAATGTGTTTAGGAGGTGTTTTATCACCAAGGACACAGTCCACACTCTCACAACAAGGTCTGTGTTAGATATAGCTGTTTGGCAGGGGAGCTCATCATCGCCTCAGAGAAGCCAAAAAAGGACAGCTTTAATTTAATTGACTGCCTTGTGCTTCTTTTAACCAACATTTTTACAACAGCTTGATGTCTTCAGAGTCCTGAAAGAAGGATATGTTAAATGTATGAGGGCGTCTGTACATATAAGAGGATTTTAACGGTTTCACCCACTCCAAAATTATACATGACACTTAATGAGGGCGAGCGTGTCCGATTCTGCTGAGGACAGCGAGCACTGAACACCCTGTCTCTGGAGGAAGAGATGCAGTCGATCCTTCCTATTTCCTGACCAGATGGTAGCATCAGCTGACAGCAGATACCAGGTCTCTGTCTATCTTTGAAGCTCTCATGGAGCTCATTTGGTGACAGAAGTGTGCGTGGGAGGTTGGTGTTTGGACTTTGTTTGTGTAAGATGTCTTCATATGATATTAGAAAAGAATCCCCAGAATACATCTTACAGTAAGAGCTTCAGTGCTCTTGGAAATCTGACGAATAAATGATTCATTCTGCAGATTTTTCTTCCTTTTTTAACACGTTTGTATTTGAGTGCTCTCTAACTCAGCCCACACAAGGCCTTTTTTGTATTAGACTTGATCCAGGGATAGCATGGATTTGTGCCCTAGGATCCCACAAGGGAACAGACATTTGATTACTGTACTTGTCAGCCAAAGAGAAACCCCCACCACCTCCTCCTCCTCTTTCCCATTCTGCCCAAGGGAGATAACAGAGCTCTTCTGTGTTTCAGAGGGCCATTATGAGCTCTGCCAGATCCCTTACCAAACTCTGCTGTTGGCCATAACTATCATTTTAATTTTAGCTTGTACTGGACAATAAATCTCCTCCTACGGTTAACGTAAGTAGGATTAAAATGGCGGTGAAATGTAAAATAGTCAGCGTAGATCACAGAACTTGGAGGAGTGTGGTGGATCTCTGTGATGAAATGCAGAAATCAGAAGGGAATTTTGCATTAATGAAGTTCCTCTGCCATCATGTACTTTACTTTTAGCAGACTCTCTTTTTGATTAAGTGCCCTCTGAAGTTACAATGTGGAAAAATATCATAAGCAAGGATAAAAAAAAATGTTTATTGACTTAATATGGATCAGATTATCATCAAACCCTTCTGCTGGCATGTGGCTTTCTGCAGTCAGTGCTCAGTCATCAGAGTGGGTGGATTTTTACCCGTTAAGGGATCCAAAAGCAAACTCAGAGTAGCTAACCGCATGAGGGAAATCCCCTACAATATGCATCCATCACTGAAAATATCCAAAGATAATTAGTTAAATCAAGCACAGATGGTATAAAACATGGACAGTCTTAGTGGCATCACCCACTGATTTCTTAAGAGGCATTTTGAGGTCAAAGCTTGGTCCCCAAGTTATAAATGCTTCCACTGACTTTTGATAAAGATAGTAACAGTCAAAACATTATGCTGGGAGTGCCTCATTTTCAGAGCACTTCTCATCAGCATTCCTTTTTGCTACATTAATAATAATGACTTCCACTTTCCCAGTAGAATCCGTATCTTTGTTCTGAAATAGCCTGCCTTCGTATTTCCAGATTTCAAGACATCACAGAAAATATGAAGGCAATGCAAAGGAATCCTGTCCTGATGTGGGCAGCAGCTGTAGACCTAAAACTTTACCCTTGATAAAAGACCAGCCAGATCGGCTTTCACTTCTGCTATTGTCAGAAGTCCCGCCCCTTTCTTGATTTTGATTGGCAAGTAAGGGAGATGTGACATTGACGTGCACAAGGCTTTTCCAAATTACAACGGTTTTCAACAGAAAGCAGAGAACAGCTAACGATGAGGACGAATTTCTGCCCAGAGCGCTGCACGCTCAGAATACTGGACTACATTGGTCCTGAATTGAAAACAAGTGCTGCCAGTGCTAAAAAAGCCGGCTGTGGATGCAGGCCCTTAGGGAGGGCACTAAGTTTTCTTAGAAACTGCATCACTTTAAAAATGAAAACATGTGGGGCCTAATGTAAAATGTTTAAGTAACTAGTTTCACAGCTTTTTTGAGTTGAAGAGCCAAACTTCAAACTACATGTTGCCATTTAGTTGACAGAACATGCTCACAGCTAAAATTGATTAATTGGCTGGACATTTTTTCAGAAAGTAATAAACATATGTAAGTTGGCTCATCGAAAATAGCTGCAACAACTATTTAAGTTGAGCCCTAGGAACATGCTGGCTTAACTTAAATATGTGTGTTCACTTTGTATACTGTATATCCAATACAGTTCAATATAATGTGTTATATCAACTACGTAGTTCAGTTATCAAATGTATGAAGTACAATACTAAATCACTGCAGTAAAATGCCTCCCCACATACAGATATTTGAACTAATTAATCTATTTACTGTACTTCTTACTCACTTCAAATGCACACTTCAATTAATCAACTATCTTAATTTATCAACCTCATGCAACCTACCCACATCCTTGCATTTTACACTTCTGATCATGTCCAGGCGGCATTTTTGCACCCTTTGCACATCTAGCAACCATACCATTAAGGCACACAGACTTGTATTTCCAAAAAACCAAGAATAATGATAACAGTGTGTACATATTCAAATAGTATTTTTTCCTCTTTAAAACACTGCTTTATTAAGCTGAACTTTTGCATAGTTCTTGTACAGGCTTCCATATTACTTTTGGTTAGAGCATAATTTTCAATTTTGATTTAAGTATAATTCTAATTTGGTAAGGTTTTACTTCTGTGTTGACATTTGTAAGCTGTGTCTGTATACCTTGAATCCATTCATGCATGGTTAAATCATGGCCTTACAACGCCACAGGCCAATCACATTTTTTGCAGCAAAACAATGCACACGGACATCTGGCCAGCAGAAGAAATTGTGATTTTCCTGAGGGTTTAATGAAATTTGTATGGTCAGAACTTAGAAAAAGTGGTCAAATTATGTAAATTAGATACAGGCAGCACTATTGTGAGGTATCCTGAGAGGCTAGGGAATGAAGTTTATTTGGTCCCATTCTCAACATAAACACAGCAAACCATCTCTTTTGGATAAAGCTATGTGGCAGACCACACATTCAGCTCAATGTAATGGTCAACAAGTATTTCTAGTATACAGTTGTCAGTACAGTGTTGGCAAAGTTTGCTGCAAAGTGGCAAGTACATAACCTCATTAGTTAAGATGATAACATCATGTATAACTTCAGCTTGCAGGAAACTATACTATTTAATGTTACCTGAAGTTAGCTAACTGCTTATCAAGCATCTAGTTCAGGCAGGCCAAGGAGTCCAGCGCTGCCATATAACTGAGATCAGCTGATCTCACGCGCATCAGCTGACAGCCAGCTGATTTGCTCAAAGCATGCTATTGGCTAATTGCACTCATACCTCTATGTTTGAACTGCTCTAGCCTGGCTATGCTTCGCTGCTACCTCTGCAAGCTGCTTTTTGGAACCCTCCACCACCCCAGCTCCTCCTCTATGCTACATCTGACTTAATCAATGTCATTCTTTTGTAAGTGATGCCTGTTCTGCTCTGGGGGTTGTTGCTGCTTCTGTCCCTGCCTCTGGCTTTCCTTGCTGGCACAGGAAGAGCTGTTCCTGTTTGATGCTTTCAACATAGGCTTGTGGAAGAGCAGGGGGATCCCAGAACAGCAACACTGCCAAATATAAACAACAGCATGGACAGGATATTAATAACTACTAATAAAGAGAGAATTTATAGACAACACATCATGTGTATTTCTTAACAAAGTGTTCCTGACTGAACTTCTGTTATGGCCAACACATTTTCTTAATTTAGCTTTTATCTTTTCACCTTGGCATTTTTATTCTCTGACAGATGGACATAAGTATCGACTGCAGGGAAAGGTTGTAGTCAAAGCCCACCCAACTGAAAACCAATGTTTGTCCGAGATGGCTAAGAGGGCAGGGGTCAGTTTAGTTTAGTTATACAAATTTATGCATAAAGCTTCATAATAATCATAGCCAGTGTGTACGGAAAGAAATGTGCTATTTCAACAAATCATATACTGTGCCAGACAGTAGAAATGTACATTTGTGCTGTCAAATTGGGCATATTAACATGGAGCATAATAGGAGTTTCTTGGTTTTTGGAGCCAGCCTCAAGCTGGGGACTCTGTAGGACTTTGCACTTCCACATTGCATTCATCTTTCAACACTAGAAGGTGTGATTTTATCTGTTAACATAGTCCATATTTTTTTTTAGAAAATACACAAAAATTGACATGACAGGTGCAAAGGAACTACATTCCTTAGCTTTCTTGATTGAAAAGAAGTATAACCCCTTAAAAAAGACAACAATAACAAAATGAAGTACTCAAGTGAACGCTGAGGTGGATAGTTTTAGTCAATGTCACACTTTATTTGCTGCAGCTTTAGAGAGAGAACAATGACAAGAGGTCATAAATGGCACAAAACAATGTTGCATTCATTGTAATCTTTAAAGCTCGATGTGGCACTTAAATGCGTGATCTGTTAATCAAATTAAACGAACAAACAAAATAAGGATTACACAAAGACTGTCTTCATTATCCAATAATCCCCAGAGTTACTGTGGCAGGAGAAAGCCAGTTACCAAACATAAGGCTATTTACAGTACACATGCCCAAGTTAATGTGCTCAGAATACCAAAAGCCGTGCTACAAAAACACATGACAATGCAGGTACAACTAAGACAGGATCAAATGAACCAGATCCTAACACCTCTGCTTCCCTTATAATTTACTGCTGTAATTTAATGTAACCTTAACCATGGAAGCAATTAAAGGAAATAGAGATTACTCAAAAAAACAGTGTCATATTTCAGCAGTCTGACCAATAAGATTTGAGTTTGGAGGAAGTCTTCTTAAAGAATTTGAGGAGAAATGGCTGAAAAGTGAGTCTGGTTACCTCCACATCCCAGTGACCAAAAAACACACAGAAAAACTGCGTCATTGTAAAACTGCCAGTCTTAAGTTTACGAGTGTATGAGCTATTTAAACTGAGTTAAATTTAGTGGTTAATGAGTATACTCTTGTGCTCTCAGTCCATTTCATCGGTAGAAAACGTACTCGGTGTAACTGGTCCACAGTTTGTCCTCTCCTGGGTCGTTACTGGCATACGAGCAAGTCCCAGTGGAGTTACAGGCCACCATGTGGAAACCAGCGTCTGCCAGCCGGTCAAACGCCTGCTCCAGAAAGTTATACTTGAGGTAGTACCTGGCAGTGTATCTATCAGGAGGACGGTCCGGGTCTCGACTCTCGTTCAGGGTGTCTCCAAACACCTCTTTAGCCAGAGAAATCTTGCTGCACACGGTTATTCTTGCCACCCTGCGGAATTTGGCGTCCGCCTGGATGTCTCTCCCGATAGTGTAGCTGCCTCTGTACCCAATAGTGATGAAGCCAGAGTTGGCCGCCGGCCCCGGAGAGCGAGGGGTCCGGTCCGAGGAGGAGGTGGAGGTGACCGGGCTGGAGAGCAGCTCAGCCTCCTCCGACTCCCCGCTGTCATCCGAGCTGTCTTTGCTACCCGCAGCCAGGAGCCTCGACAGCTCCGGTAGCTTGAAATAGTCCGCTTCTTTCTGCAGCCTTTTCTTTTCTTTGAAAAACTCGGGCAGGAAAAGCTCCGAGTCCCGCAAGTAGTCCAGAATATAGCGGAAGAGAAAGCCGTCCCGGTCGAAGAAGAAGCGGCCCTTGCTGTCTTTTGGCAGCTCGCCCGGGGAGCTCTGGGTGAATTTGGTCCAGAGGAGAGAGTTTGGCGCCGCTGTGAGAGTCTCCAGACGGGTCACATACACCTGGCCACCTACGTTTAACTCCACTATCTCAGGGAAACTTTGGCTGTTGGTGTGTGCCATCTCTCCGCGTTTAAACTGTCCGTGT
Source organism: Cheilinus undulatus (assembly GCF_018320785.1). NCBI lineage: Eukaryota > Metazoa > Chordata > Actinopteri > Labriformes > Labridae > Cheilinus > Cheilinus undulatus. Next base: position 40,453,817 of record NC_054865.1, on the reverse strand, counting down.
AGTGTCCCCGTATGCAACCTGACTGGACTCCTCACTGTACAGAAATGTTTGTATTGGTTTGTCTGTGTGGGAGGAGAAGAGAAAAAAGGACGGCCAACACAGAGACATTAACTGTTCACTGGAAAGCTCTGTCAGAGAAATATGCTGCTTCGAGGGCCAAATGTAAGCCTTAACTTCTCTTATACAAAACCCAACACAATAGCCCTGGAAAAAGTTCAAGAGAAGCAATTTTCTAAGTTTTGTACGGAAGCCCTGAGGGGCCATGTACCCATCCGTTTATTTCTTGCGGTTTTAATAAGATAAGGAGAAACTTCCTTTTCTTTCTCATAGTCTTAAATTGAGTTACCTTTTAATATATATAACAACACTATTTTCCCCGTGATTACACATTATATTAGTTATTCTCTCAATATTTTAATGTTATCACAGAAAAAAACTGATGTTATCCTGAGGTTTCACATAACAAAGCTGTGATCTTGGGAAAAAGGGTTTTCTTGTTGAATTAGTGAAAAATATAAATCAATCTCTTACTGGACAAAGTTAACTAACTATTGTTACTGGGTGAGCTAGTTTAGTATAAAGACTTAAATCAGGTGGAAAATGCAGCTCTACTAGGTCAAAACAACAACAACAACAACAAAACTGCTCCGAACAGTGAATATTGTTAAGATTTAAATGTTCTATGGAAGCCTGAAATGGACATGCATCCATTTATTTTATTAGACTAACAAGTAATTTCAAGTCTTTTTCTCATAGTCTTGACACATTTTGTCATTATTTTGAGACATTTTCAGACACTGCAGTTTTTTCCTGTGATAAGGAGTTGATTCTCTCAAAATCTTGAGAGCACAAAGTGGCACCATGCATAGTTGAAAAATGAAGCTGCAAAAATCTGAAGTGCCCAGACTGTCCACTTGAGGCTGGCTGTAGCGGCAGTGGAAGTCAAATACACTTCTAATGTTAATATGTCCATTTACTATCAGAAATAAAGATTTTTACAGTGTGGTTTAAAAAGAATAAAGGTTGGTCAGAGCAGTACTTGCCTTTATGGGCTCCCATTTTAGGCTATTGGGGGTCAATTTTTGCTTTTTTTAATTAGTTGTCAATGTAGTTTCCCCCTCTGAGACTGACAGTGTATTGTACAACAGGAAGAGACAGTGGTTATTTAAAGTGAAATGACATTTGAACCATAAATCATAGCCCATTGAAGCTTGTCACTGTGCCGTTCTAATAAAGATATCCACACCTTCATCGCCCCTATAGAGGCTTTTCTAGCTAGCCTGGAACTTGGGTGGCTTCCTGGGGTATTTAAACATTAGATCCACACCAGTAAATCTGATATTGAACGTTTTTTTATGCATGTTTTAATCCATTTTCAAACATTTCTGCCGCTAGCTTAGCATACTGCATCCCACAATGCTTTCTGATGGGCTGTGACATGACAACCAATGGCAGGCTTTTTTGTCGTTCCATATTACTTTGTCAAATTGCACGTCTTAACACTTAGATTACAATAGATGGCCTGATTAGCTCATAATGGAGAAAAGGAGAGATGGAGAGCCTGTGACGTGGCCCTCTGTGTCACTGCAGACAGGAACTGCTTTGATTAATGGCTCAAAAACAGCCAATACAAAAAAGGGGCAAGGACTTTTTTGTAAATATGCCAATATTTTGAAGATTTTTTTGTTTTTACAGAATGATTATTTTTTTCACTTTTGGTCCCCATGAGATGGGGAAACAAGTTTGTGCAAAAATGTCTTGGTCATTATTTTTCACTGTATGCCACACATAAATATCAATTTCAATTTCTGTTTTTTTTTGTCTGTTTGTATTTATAGCCCCTTTCTGTAAATTCAAGTAACATTACCTCAGCAAACATATTCTTAAAGCCCAGGTTGTCCTGAAAAAAAGGATGTTTAGAGCTTGACTTTGTACCACAGGCTTGATGTTTTACAAGCCTCTTAATTTTGACAGTCTGCAGTAGAATTTTATCAAATGTCAAGATGAATGAAAACAGGGCTTTATTCATAGACCTTATTTAAATAAAGACTGAGCAAACTCTGCGCTAGAAGACTTCATGTGTGGTCTGACCAAAAGCTTCAGTAAAGCAATCAGATCATGCACAGTGATGTGACACTCAGCTATACTTTATGCTGTGTGCTTGTTTCTTTAAAGTTCATTAAAGTTCATTAAAAATACTTCATAACACTTTATTTTGTGAACGCTCATTTTTCCTAATACAAAGGTAGTGCGAGTGCGCCTGCAGTCTTTTTGTGTGTTCCCTTGCAGTGCAGAGAAACAGACCCATGATAACCTCAGAAAACCCCTCACATCAAGATAAAACAGGTCTAACTGATCTGTGATATCTTCAAAATCTCTAAAAGAGGTTGCGCTTTTCCTCTTACTCACATAAGTCTTAGCCCTGGATCGATTTCGGCTTAGCACCAAAGAGCTCTTTGATCTGCTCTTGAAGTGAAGTGTATGTTCTGTTCATATTTCACCTCACACACCAGTGTTTCTACTGAGAACGACCACCTACATCATCATCTGAGGAGATATGACTGGTCTGTTATCCCACATGTTGCATTCCTTGTGGTGCATTTAAGGCACCAGCCTTTTATACTCTAAAAACACTATGATTCATCTGTTTCATTAAAAAACAGCAGTTATAACAACATGCTAATGATGTTTCAGTGACTACGATCACAACGAGAAACTGCTACAGCCAACCAATCAGGATTTTATTGGATGGAATTGTTCAATAAATATGATTATGGCATAATTCAAAACAAAGAAGAGCAGCTTTTAAATCAAGGGTTGAACACAAACCATAAAGTGAAAGCCAAAACCATAACTCCAGTAAAGTAATAAACATTTAATTAGCAGAAGAGCAGCCAGGTCTTATTACAGGGAAATAAGTGTATTGTCTGCATTGTTAAGTAGCATGTTGTTCAGTGTAACATTTTCATTTTTGGATGTCAGTTTTCTTTTCAGATTCAGCTCTGCCAAATGAATTCCCATCTTTCTGTCCAAATCCTGAACACTATATTCCATGCCATGCCTAGTCTTTCTTTCTTCTACAAAAACCTTCCATAATAAACTACACTGCTCATTTTCTTGCTAGTCAAACGTAATGTCTGTCTTTTGACACTGAAAGCACACAAACCTGTTGCTGTCCTGATCTTCTTGAGTCCTTAGCAGAAAGAAAAATGCATCATCCTGTCTGTAAGGGTACATCTGTGGACAACACTGACATCTAGTGGACAAACTATGAAAATGCAGATCATGTTTTATATATTTTTGTACAACTTATTAAGTCAAAGCTGAAATTAGTATCAGAATTAGCTTTATTAGCTTAATGCATCAAAGCATTTGACTCCGGTTAGCTTTGCTCTCAATGTAAAGGAATTTTAAAAAACAAATACATTTAGAAACATATAAAATTAATATTCAAATATGTACAAGCTCTTGTTAGGTACTTTAACCACCAGTGTGAGTCTGTTAACAACGATACTATGTTTGCAACTTGTGCAATGAGTGCCAGAATGCTGATAAAACATGATTAAAATATATATATTAAGTAATATGACGGTCACATTAGGAAGATAAAATAATTAAACATAATTGACATTATTAAGTCCAAATGTACATATGAGATGAGACATTCACCACAGTCAGCTTCCCCCAATATTTAGGTAAAGTATTAAAGAGACAATGGAGGGTATTTTAGCATTACATTATAGCAGAAAATATATTCTATACTTCAGTAAAAGAGAATAGAAATGCAACACAAGTAGATATTTTTCCCTCATGAACAGTAAAACATCAGACGTGATGATCAAAATCTCTGACCAGACTAACAAAACCAACAGGATGTACAAAGATGAGAACTTAGCCTACTTTGAAGAGGTTTTTAACCAGCTACTATTATGGGATGTTTCATTTTGATTTCGATTTTACAACTATTTCATTTAGAGGCGTTCAAACTTACAACACTATATGTGACTAACATGGAGAAAAATATTTGTAAATCATAGCATAGATAACTCTAAAAATGCCTCTGAAAACAACAAACAAGTAAAGACAAGCAGCTTAAGCAGGAGTTACAAAGCTGGTGTGCTGCGGTGTTTCATTTTGGTTCCTCTTCTTTAGCTTTTACTCATTAGGACTGATTTTTCCTTTAAATCATACAAAGATTAAGTATTCTAGTTACTAAAAGTGTTTTTTTTCTATATTCATAAACTGGTGAAGCAAATATTTTCTCATTGGAAAACTGATGATAAGGTATTTCTTTCTCTCTGTGCACAGAGCGGCTAAATTGCCATCCACTGTCCAATCCTGACCTCATGTCTGTGCCATGTCTGTAAGTGTTACTTCTCTCAGTCTGGCAGAAGATAATTGGAGGTTGTAAAATTTCCCAGGAGTTTCCTGGGAAATATGAAGGTTAAGAGATCTGGACGCTCACTTAATCATCATATGGGCTCTGCTATGAGACCCAGATGTAGTTTTATCTTATTTCATGCAGCTTTTGTGTTGGCAAATCACAAATATGGGATGAGCCTATGCTTTAGCTGTGAAAATGTGCACAAAGAACCTATGAGTTTCTATTTTCAGTTAATTAATGATAAACCTCTGAGTGAAATTATGTGAGGCTGAAGAGAAAAATACATAAATTCATTTTTCATCTTAAAAGTAAATAAGCAAGTAAGAAATGAAGTAGTGAGTAAGTAAGAAAGGATGGGGGGAAAGAAGGAAGAGAGGAAGGGAAGGAGGAAGTATGTAATGAAGGAAGGAAGGTAGAAAGTCTGTAAGTAAATAAGAAAGTAAGTAGGTGAGTAAGAAGGAAAGAGGTAAGGAGATATGTGAGTAACAGAAAAGTAAGAAATAGTGTCACATAAGTGCTATTCACATGGGATTAGTATTGCCTGTGGACCTGTACATTTGGACAGTAGCATTTAAATTTAAAAAAGTTTAATAAAATCCAAGTCATTTTTTCAAAACATTAAATGGAATTAACTGAAAGAAAAGAAGTATTAATAACCTATAGTGTCAAAACTTTATTAACCTATGCTCCCTCTATTATTCTTTCAATCAGTTAAAGGAGCAGAAAAAGCCACACAGAGCTTATAAACACATAAATGCCACCCTAAATTACAGAGAAGCCAATTGGCATGGGATTGGAATTGCCTGTGGTCCTCTGTGGACTAAAGTATGGTAGACATTTCTTTGTTGTTATATGTTTTTGGGCAATCTACTTCATGAAACACAACTTAAAGCATGTCAAAATAAAAAAAAAAAAACAAAAACAAAAAAAGTAATTAAATACAAGAAAAAAAATTTGCATTTCAAGCCCCAAATCAAACTTAATTGTCATGCTCGGGGCTTAATGTTTTTGAAACTCTGGATAGTTTGAGCACTGTGGGCATCAAACGCTTATCAAGATTCAATTTTGAGAGAAGGTAAATGTCTTTTAGGAGGAGCTGCAAATAGCTAATAAGGACCAGAAATTAAATTAAATGTGTAAGATGCACTCTAAAGTAAGGTGTATGTCCATAAACATCGCTATTTCAAACATGCTACAAGGACATTTATTCAGTATCTACAACTCTAATCTTCTTAAGTTCAGTCAATTATTATGTACTTGCCCTGTTATGTAAAATTAAGGATATAACTCTTGAAACAACTGCTGCAAGATATAAAAATAATGGCAAACTAAAATTAAAGGGTTTACAGTTGAAAAAATTTGTTTTTGTTGAAACCCTGTATTTAGTGCATTTGGCTCCATCTAGTGGTTGAAGGGATGGATGATTAGATAGACTGAATGAGTGATTTATATTTTGTTTCCACTAAGGCTAGTGTTTAATCTTACAACTTTCATAGTTGTGAGATTAAACACGTTTATCTGTTCTAAATGTACTATACAGGAATATTTCTCAAGATTTAGATGCCCTTATCAACAAAAGTGAACAAAAATTCGTTCTTTATGCAAATGTTTGTTCATGGCAACAACCCAAAACAATGACAGATTATGTCCAAATAAATCTCTAGATTAAGCTCAAAGATACTGAATGCTCCAGAAATATGATGAGCGTATAACATGGTAAACTCAACAAGCCACAACAGATGGAGATACTGACCTTAATGTAACATTACTACAATGTAGTGTCCAGCTACAGACTTCTAGAAGTTAACTCCTCTGTTGTTCTCAGCAGCTTAACACATAACAATGGGTCTCAAGCATCACACGTGTACATAACGTAGCCTGCATGGTCAGTTAAGGTTTAAAGGAATTCAAGAACAAATCATTCTCTGGATCCTTTCTGCTAAAAGCATCTCATTTCAACTTCACATGGCGGGAATGAAGGCCCACAGAAACACCTCTCTCCACCAAGAGGGCTCAAAACAGGATGATACAAGAAAGAGATAATATATATACAGAGTTAAACTGCAGATTACTGGGAGAAGTAAAGTCTCTGCTGAGAGCAAACATGAAGTCCAGAGAGCCTTTTAGTATTTCACTTACAATAATGGCTCTCGAAGAAAGTTCATAAGTGCAGCTGTTGGATGCGAATTATTTCTAGCAGAACCTCATCCTCCACGTTGTCTGAGCGTTTCAGATGTAAACAATCCAGCATGGCCTGCCTCTGGCTAGGGGGCGGCTCTCTGCATTGGCGGTGCGCTTGGCTAGCAAGTAGTATGGAATATTTAAGACTCTACAAACTCCATCAGTTCATGCCAACAGTAAGTGCAAACAACTTCAGTCTTATCTAAAACTGAACTTGCCATTCAAAAATCTCTGTCCTTTATTTTTGCTTGCTTGCACCGCTTCCTGATCTTGCAAACTATGGGAGGGGTCGGGGGTCACACATAATGTGCATGCGTTAATAGTATGCTAAAAAATTGTGGCGTTAAAATAAATTAAAGTTAACGCGTTAACTTTGTCAGCCCTAGTTTCTACATTATCTTTTCTATTCTTGATGCTGAAAAACTACGGACCAAAAATGCTGATGTAAAAGTGTTTCTGTATTTTTATAAGGTCTCTTCTTATTTTGAAGGGCTGATGGGTTGTTGTGACTTTCCTTTTCTGTTCTTTTTCTCTTTCTGTATTTTTATTTTATATTTTCATTGACAAGTGAGTGCAGAGCTGTATTAAGACCTCTCTCACCCTTGCCTGTGACGTAAGGTGGCCCCTCTGACGTGACACCCAGCCAAACACCGTCACTCTGCTGTGTGCTGGAGTGTGACCCCCCCACAACACTCTCTGAGCTCTTTACGGCACCCAACCATCATCTACGTGCTGTCTCCACCCCCCTCGCACCCTCACCCAGCTCCTCTCTAGCGATGCTCCTTGTGCTCCCATCTGACATGCTGACAGAGATGAGAGGTGGAGACCCTCTCTTACTCTGTCAACACTGTCTTTATGCTCTTTTTACAGGAAACACACTTTGACTTTTTATGCTCCTACAATAACATTGGCATGGTAAAATAAAGTCTTGGCTTTCAGAAGCTTTACTAGATCTTACTTGGGACACTTGTTTTTATGTTTTAGGAGCACTTGTTAAAAGAAAAATATGAGTAGCCTGGAGGTGTGGAGAGGGAAGGCAGCAAATGTGAGTATGTAAGATCGATTTAACTCAGTTGTTTCAATGGGTATGTTTACCTCTCACTGTTTAGATTTACAAAACAGACTAAAAAGTACAATGCATGATCAGTTACAATTCAGTTTTAAGTCATTATGCCATTAAAAAGTAAATGACTTTTAAGACCTTTTAATTACATAAACACAGAGCTTTTTTTTTGCTCTGTGCTTTTTTGGTTTTCCAAGGTCTTAAATGCATGGTTTGTAAAATTCTGCCACCAGGGGGCTTTCAACAAAAACAATAACACAATATGATGAGTACATGCCATGCTGCCCAGCTCTGCCCATCTGAGGACTCTGTTCAACAAAAACGGCACATGATGAGACATATTTACTAAACAGAAAACTGATGTTTTGTTTTTATTCATAATGAAGGTGAAATACACTTAAAAGTGTGCTTTCATGCAGTGTAAATTTCGTTGACTAAAACTATGATTAAAAATGTTCGTCAACAGCCATTTTCTCCATGACAAAAACTAGACTAAAACTAACAAAAGCAGATCTGTGATGACTAAAACTGACAAAAACTAAGTTCAGTTTTCATCAAGATGACTAAAAGTAGACTAAAATGTAATGTAGTTTTCGTTGGACATTCGAAATCCATGATATTTCTCCGCTGTGGGTAAGTCTGTCAAAAAAACAATGCAGCTGTAGCTATTCTGCCTCTCAGCTGTGGAAAGCAGGGACCCCAGGTTTGGCAGGGTGCATAGAACACTACAATGATTTGGTACCTGATTTAGGCAAAAGAATAGATGCTTGGACTAAAAGAAAAGACTAAAGTGTTTTGAGTTTTCTTCGACCAAAACTAAAAAGGATAGAAATGACTAAAATGTAACTAAAACTAACATGCATTTCATTTAAAGAATAAAACTAAGACTAAAATTAAAAATAGCTGCCAAAATTAACACTGCTTCCAGGTTCATGCTGGAAGCGGTCCCAGGCACATGTGCTCTTGGGATCCAAGGATGTGTACATGCTCTGGCAATATCTCCAGCGGAAATGTAGAAGTGTATTTTTAGTGCATTTCTCCCTCATTATGAGAAATGTAATGATTAAAAAATGTTAGTTTTCTGTAAACTAAATCCCTGTGCGGGACTCTTCCTAATCCTGCAGAATTTCTGACCATTACCACCCACTCCCACAGCGGTTGCCATTCCCTCCTTATTGCACTCTCAACTGCATGATGGCTCAGCGTCTGCACAGCAGTGTGCATGTGTGGTGACAGGCCAACAACACAATAAGGGGAGCATCAACGCTGTGCCTCTTGACTTATCTACAAAGTTTAAGTGCACACATTTAAATGTGGAGCCTTAACAAAGCATCACACAGCCCACCTGCCTTGTGATGCTGGCTACGTAGAGACAGACACATATTCAAATTTGTTTATGCAGCGACTACAGCTGACAGAACAGCAATGAAACCATGATCTCACCGGGGATGTTTCTGACATGTGACACATCTCCTGCATCATCTTGTTTAAAATGAGCACAGAGAAGAGCTTTAAAGAGAGTTTACTTTGATCACAGATCATGGAGCAGGTGTATCATCACTTCTAAATATGTTTCCTTGTGGCCGTATTTTTAAGTATTTTAGCAAATGGAACGCGTTCAACTCAGGTGTGACGTCATTCCCAGCTCTGACATCCCTCTTGAGGTCAATGGAACACAGCAGAAGTCCCTGGATGATGATGGGATTTTATAGAAAATGTGTACGTTTTTTAATTTTTCATGGCAAAAAATATATAGCATAGGAATGGCCACTATGAATTAAAATACACAATGGCTTTGATTCTCATCATCTCAAGTTACTTTGCCTTTTTGCAAGTCATCTTATAATCAACAGCTGCCCCTGCCTTTCACTCCCTGTATTTTTCATCTTTTTCTCCTTTCCTCTATCCTCCTGAGAATGTGAACATTATACATGGACATAAAAGCTTTATTAAATGCCACAAATTTCTGACAAAACAACACCACAACATTTTTAAAACAGTGTAACCAGACATGCTGATTTGCTGAAGTGCCCACATGTCTCTCATTTCAAGTGCTATGTAAAATTTGAGACCTCTCAACGACGAAATAAGACTTTTACAGCATTTGATAGCCTTTAATTAAAAAAAATCAAATTCAAGGCTTTTAAAAAATATATAAAGGCTCCAAATGAGTTACCGTAAATATATAAACTTGCCTTATTTTTGCCTAACCACACCCCAGGCTTCTTATTCAGCACTGTGCTAACTGCTTAACTCCACTCACCCACACACTGCTAACATTATCCACCTGCTGTTAGGGTACAGAGCAAAAAGCACTAAGGATTTTTTAAAAGCAAGACACAGACAATTAAATTAAATTTCTTCCACTATTTTTAACTGTTGTGAAGCAGGCTAATTACACTTCCAGCTGAGGCTGAAAACTGTCACATATCCCTCATGCCCTGGAGGAGACAACTGTGTAATCAGTCTAGTGAAATACACTAGGAGAGTTTACACCTATAATAAACAGTCAAGTGTTAGCCAGACAACAATTACCAATCGGTTAGGATACTGGAGTAGCAACACATTAGTTTCAGCTTGTAAAACAGGGCTGGGCTCACTGCCACACTGAGACACTTAAAGAAAAACAGAAACATTGCAAATGTGATTGGTAACACCTGCAGTTGTCATTCAGTGACAAGTAAATATTTCTGAAGGGAAGAGGAATCCCCACTGTTTCACTGAAAGCAAAAAGATCCTACAGATGTGCTTCCATTTATTTTGTAACCCCTTATACATTACAAACACACATATTTCTGTTTTGTGACATCTCTATTAAGTTAGACAGCTCTCTCTTTAGACCTTTTGCATGATGCAACCAAAATGTCCTCCACCTGCATTAATAAAAACAGAGAAATTTTGTGTGCATGTGCATGTATGTAAACTGTGGGCATCTAAGTCTTTGTACAAGCTTTAATGCCTGTGTTTTCATTGAGAGTATCATGGGTATTGTGGCCTTTTTTGGACTTTATTTTATTATGACTGTGACATATCTCCCTGTGGCTCCAGTTTCTTTTATGTGACTGGGCTTAATTCTCTTTGTGTGTGTGTGTGTGTGTGTTCTCTTCACCTTCTCTCAGGGTTACGTCTGCACCCTTGTGCTCCTCAATCAGCTCTAATGGATCCTCTGGCTCCAACTCAGGCAGCGCTCTGACTGTGATACTAAAGACACACACACACACACAGATCTGGGTGGGGCTGGAGGCTTGTGTGCTTGGTGATGATCTAAGAGGTATGACGGCCCTCTGAACATTTTCTTGCCGTCTTTGTCCCTTTGTCTTGTGTGAGACCGTCATTTTTCCTTGGAGCTGCTCATCCTGCAGACATAAAAATGTAACACTTTAGTTACCAAAGACATCTGGTATTAATTCAGGTAAAATCAAAGTTAGTATGCACTGGTTCTAAATAAGAACATGTACATTCAAATGATCTAACGTCAAATCTTGATTTGCAAAATAAAACATTGTCATTCAAATGTTTTTCCCGTTGTGATTCTGTCTCACCAACCCCCCACCCGTCACCACCAGCAGGGCCCTTGCATGTGTGTGGGTGAATGGTTCACATGGGTCCCATCCACCCTCCTCTCCTAAGCGTCTTCTTCATTCTTAGAGTGAACAGGTCCCCTGGGGGAAATATGTGTTCCTGTGTGTGCGATGTCACTAAATTATTCTCCCCAGTGACTTTCTATGGGATGAAAAAGACTTCTGTCCATCCAGCCTGTCTCTAGAAAAGAGCCTGACTGAGGGCAGCCTTCATATGAATAAAGACATCAAGACAGAATACAGAGATTTATGGATGTTATACATGTTTTAAGGCTGCTTCTGCTTAATTCCCATGAAAGACTTAATCCTACATAGTAGCAGATACAAAATCTGGTAACATATCAGGCAGTCAGTTTGCAAAGACACCTATTAATATGTGCTCTATTGACTGGTCATTTAACAGAATATTAACTAACAATGATAAGGAGAGATGCATTCAAACATTGCGTGCAGTTAATATAATAATCACTATGAATTAATTAAGAAAAGCTAGCATTTTATTTACTGGAGCTTCTGTTTCACTAGATAAATGTACAGAGTCTTCATAGAAGAATACTACATTTCTTAATTTTTATTTAGTGCTGCACTTTACTTTTTCTGTTGTGTGTCAAACTGTAAAATTTGTGTTTAATCTCCAAATATTTGCTAAACTATACTTGCAGTACTGCGACATTTTGACCTGAAAGGAAATTGCAGATCTTCTAATTTGAACTTTTGCCATCCCTTAAAACATAGCATCAACAATAAGACGTTTGAAGCAACATTTAAGGTAAAAGATAAAGAGAAAAATCTTACATGTTTATTTTGCTTGTTTCAGTGATGTGTACTAAACATGTGTATTAAATTTCAGCCATAGCATTTGGTGTTTTAATGTGATGATTTATGCCTCTGATTAAACCATTTACACACAAGGCTGCCTAAAAAAAACACTCTAAAACCCAAGTAATGCTTAAAAAACAACTTCCCAAAACCTTTGATTTCAACAATTTCTAAACCCTTTATTTATTAGCCTCTGTAGCAGATAGAGACATGAAATAAAAGCCACTTGAAGGCTTAAATCTTTGGTAAGTCTCTGCATTTCTCCCAAAGCTCATCTAGTATCACAAAAGGAAAAAATAAATCGACTGAACAAAACACAAAAATATGATTTACAAACTATCTGAAACCCTAAAGCTTGAGATAAGAAGTTTAAGTTGTGATATATCTGTTAAATTAATTTGAGATTACTATAAATAAATGCTCATTTAAGTTTCTTGACAAAACTGAATTTTAGTTTTCTTGCTGTTGCCCTTAAATACTTTGTGATGTCATTCACATTTGCACCATGTTCTCACTCTCTAAAATAATCAGGTCATCTGTTTCAACGTTTAACAAAAAAAAAAAAAAAAAAAAAAAAAAAATCAATATATTTTTTAAAATAAAACAAAAAAACTGCAAGTTTATCCTGAATGCACAGAAAGGTCTTAAATGAATATACATGCAAATGTTGCATCAGACCTATATGGGTTAACGATGGCTGCACATTTGTGAATAAAGGAGTACATAGAAGGTGGTAAAAATAAATTAAAATCTACTATAACAGAAAAAGAAATTAATTTAGCAATATGGCAACATGACTGGACTTTGATTTCACATACATTCAATCTCTTAATCTTTGACCTGTGACTCTTCATACATGCAGGTCCAGTGAAACAATCAAATTCTGATCGATCCAGTGCTGCTGCTTGTGCAAATCTGAGGGATCGAAAGAACTGTTAGACTCTTAGCTGTTCTTTCACATCAGAGCAGCAGATTCGTGGCTGCAGCTCATTTGTAATCGTTGGGTTTTGCTGATTTCAGAGCAGTCGCATCATTCCTGTGCTGAGCTCCAGACGGTCTACCTGCAGCCGGCCTGAGTGGAACATAGCTGCTTCCATAATTAGGTTCGCAGGGCTGATTGGATTAGAGCAGCCGCTACATTCATTTTGCTAAAGATGCTCTTCAGCTGCTCGGATGGACTAATGGAGGAGATGGAGAGATATATGGGAAACAATTACTTGGCATTATCTTATTTTGGTATGTGTCTGTACTTGGGTGTATAAATCTTTTATTTTATCACAATATGTATAAAAAGTATTGCCTTAACATTTACCTTTATAACCTTCTCTTATAATCTCACATTTCTCCTTCTCAAACTCATGTCACTTCTTGTTTTCCCCTTTGCATCCCTCGCCCTCTTCCGATGTTTCAATTAGCTGCCTTGAAATTGAATTACAGGGGACATTACTTAAGAAGGACATAAATAGTGGCCCGCCGACGTGATGCCGGAGTCTCAGATGAGATATGAGCTGTCTTGTGTCACGCTATCAGGACAAGAACCCAGGATCCATGTCTGATGGTTTACATCATGTTCAAACCTCACATTTCACTCTGGACATTTGCTAAAAAACACTAAAATCTTCTGTACCCAAAAAATAATGATGTCTCACAATCGCTGTAATACTATGTGAGCTTAAGATATGCAAGTACCAACAACAATTTGAAAGCCCAGACATAACAGTATGTAACTAAGTAGCATAGAAACAGGAAAAATAGTAGTACACATTGAACTTTTGCCCTTTTTAGATGGGACAGCACAGAAATGTGGGGATAACATGCAGCAAACAGCACCAGGAACACTGTTTGGAAGCATCATAATTAAAACTTGGGAAAACTAAGTGTAGAAACAAAATCTGTAATTATTACAGTAGGTGTTTAAAGATAATCCTCTTGTACAAGAACATTTTTGCAACAAAAATTGAAATTGTCCCTAAGAGCAATATATTTTTTATGTATTTATTCATTTTCCTAATGGCATCATTAAATTTCCTTCAATAAAAAATATTGATTCTGCACACAGGGTGGTGGGCGTCACTTAAACTTGAGTCATATGAAAGCACTCTGAGGTTAAAAGCACCTCCATACTCGTTTGAACAGAGATGTTTAAGTTTAACTAAATATAGGGAGAGAATATGTAGACTACCTTCATTAGTCTGTAAAGAGTCTTCATACAGTGCTGTCATGGGGGCATCCAAAGGTTGGGTCACCTGTGAGAAACATATTTGGACAAAATAGTGTAAATTGAGGCATCTGCTATGAGCCTGGTTATAAAAAAGGGCATCCTTAAATGATCATGATGCAGGTAAGTTGTGTCGTTATTAGGCTTTATTTACCAGAAGATTAAGTAACTCCCCCTTTTAAAAAGTCCAATAGACTAGTTTTTCTAATTAAGTTTTGGTTTATGTGGCTGATTCCCAGTAATAATTATACTTTGACCCTGTAAAGCAGTGATTCCCAACCTGGGGTCTGAGTACCCCTTGGGGGGCAGAGATCTCAGGGAGGCATGGGGGGGCATATATCTTTAAAAAATCATGATTAGAAACATTATGGTCGATGGTGTGTTGGAGTCTCTCTAAAAGATATCAAATAAAGAGGAACTGTTAATTTTTAGAAAAAAGGAGGATATTTTTTTAAGATTATAAGTCAAGTATACATATATACACAAGAAACCGAACTTAGAATTAATGAGTTTAAAAAGTTGAGAATTTACAAGAAAAAATCTCAAAATTTCAGTTTAAAAAGTCAAATATTTTGATACCATGAACTACAAAAGAAAAAATCCATCTTTTTAGTCATAAATTTATGACATTGTGAAGCTGAAAATGTACAAGAATCCAGACTGAAAAAAGTGGTTGGACAGCCCCAGTTTACAGAAATTCCTCTTCTAAGTCGAGATGATGATAATATGATGATTCTGGGCTAAAAATAATAAGTATTTCCTTATTGATCAGAAGTTTCACTTGATCAGGCTCTCAACTGCAGCACTTGTGGACAAGCAGGGAAACAGGGAAACAACAATCTGGTCAGATTTTCTTCCACAGAATCAGCAATTTGATTTTATAATCTCAAAAATTCACAGTTCAGATTCATGTAAACTTGCGTCTCTCAAAGTAAAAAAAATGTTTTGTTTTCCTGTAAATTTAAAACTTTCTAAACTTTTTCTCTATAAAAGAACAGATTCTTGTTATTTCTTATTTTCCAGAGTGGCTCTACGTCGTAATAATGGATAGTTTATACCCAGATCTTTTGGCAAGAAAAAATGTATGTAGGCCTTTTATGTTGGGTTTTTGTCCATGAAAATTACATTTGTTGTACCTTCTTTTTCTCAACTTTTACGATGCTGATTTTGAGTATTGTCTTCATAGCTAAAATGGTGTATTTTACTTCAGTGAACTGATATTTGTGCTATCGTTAGAGAGATTTAACTTGTTTAAACAGTGACCTAGCTATTCAGCCTGTATAGAGTTTGCTTACTCCGGGCTGTTAAGATGATCAAAAAACAAATAAACATTCCTTTGGACAAGTAACATTAACAGACTGCAGCGTAATTCTGGGACAGTCACCTTGCCTTACGTCCTGTCTCTGAAGTTCATCCTGACTCCAGCACATTAGATGTCTATCTGAAGCACCGTCTGCTCTGTAATCTCATCTCCTCATGTCCACGTTGAAGAGTAGTGCTCTGGTGGGACCTGGATTCCCAGAATTCCTTTTTATCTCTTGGTTGAGGTTGACCTGGGAAGACAAGTCAGATAGCTGGAACAGATAAAATTTAGTGAAGGAAAACTGGTTAAAATTCACATTCTCACACATGGGTCAGAGCCTAAAGTCTGCTGGTTCTTCTTTTGGGAGCTAATTAGACTCTGAAGCTTCTTTCTGACCAAAAAGGAGAGGATCCAGCTGAATGAGAGCTTCAGCATTCTTTTAATAAATGGAAACGCTCTGATTTGAAGGGCTCATGGGTTAAAATAAGGTTAATATGACCTTTCCTTTAAAAAAGAACAAGAAGCAAATTAAAGCAATACTCAAAAAATGTGTCAGTTATGGATCATCTGGCCATGTATCCTGACTCACAGGACGTTCTAAAAATATCCAGCAGAATGAACCAATGATTCTGTCTTGGTTAACATCCAAATGCTCTCAAAGAGAGTCTTTCGCACAGACCATCCCCCAGCCGTGGACTCCTCTTGCGTAAATAAATGGATTGACTTTTGGACAAGCGACAGTTTTCCTTCATAATTGTTAATTATCATGAGTGCTCTCTGAGGTACTTTCTATGAATGGAGATGGGACGATCTCTCTCTCTTTTTCTCCTCCCTCTGTTCTTTTTATGGGATTGGTGTTACTTCTCAAGGACGTCAAAAGGACACCAACGATGGAGGGAGGAGGTGCAGCAGATGGGTGGGGCATCTGCGTCATTCCTGCGCATCAGAATCGGTGGATTTTTTATGGCTACACCCTGTTCTAGCCCCCACCCAAGTCCATCTTCTCCAACTGACCACAAGCAACCCCACCCACTCCCGCCTGGCTCCTCCCCGAGTCACGGACCCGGAGAGAGAGTAGAGCACTTAAGATAATGTAAATAACCAGAGAGGAGAGCTATTTTAAGACGCTGTCTTTCACTGTGGCCATGGAGGGGGACAAAGATGCAAGCCAAGCGATTGTAATTTCAGTCACGTTTTCCGACATGTTCTTTTTCTCCGTCTACCATCCGGCTAGCTGAAGGGCCTGACAGAAAGAGCAAGGGCCGGCTGCAAATTCAATGCTAGCATTGTCAAGAAAAGACATTTTAAATACAGCTACATTTTACAGCAACGTGAAGTGTGAGGTTTCGGAAAAGAAGTTCGAATTTGAAGTAACACAAAGAAGGGAAAAATACAATTGACAGAACAAAGACTCTACAAACTAACAAACAGAGCAGAGAAGCAGAGGAGAAATCTAGCCCTGCAGTGTAAAACTGATTTCTAAGGATTTTCCCTTTCTTTTCTTAAATTAACTTTTAAATAATTTGACCCAGAAGAAAACAGGTTTTTGGAGGGAGCAGATGCATTAAAGCAAATAAGTCCAACACATAGCTCTGCTAAAAGAAATGTCATGAAAAAAAAAGGTCTACTTCAAAATGCAAACCTCAGAATTTAACTCCTTACACCATTACCACAAAGGCAGTTTTAAAATAGCACCCATTAAAAATAAAGCACAAAATAAACCTAAAAATAATCAATAAATAGAAGATCCAACAAAATCTTTGTGAAAATGAATAACTAGATACACTCTAACTGCAACAATCTTAACATGGATTTTACACAAGAATCATCAAACAACATGTGGTATTCCATTTTGAAAAGTTGTATTTATATATTTCCTCATATAATTTGTTCTTTTTATTGTTTCATCTTTTAAGACATCAAAAATAAATAAACATTTAGACATTATCCTTTCCATCTTATAGAACAATTTGAACCAGCAACATTTGTCGTATATAGCCATTTTTTTCTCCTCATATTTTTACAAACATACACGTCACAAAGAAAATCTGTACACTGCTGTTAACCAAACTTAAAGAAAGGATCTGTGAGGCAGAGCTGCATAGATCTGCAACAGTTACCGTCTCACTTTGCAAAATCACAAACGCAAAACATACACAAACAGCAGAAGTACTCTACGTGATATATTTCTATCTTTTGCAGAGGTTACATTCATTTTCAAGTCTTTGTTCACTGCAGTCTGACCGCAGTTCAGTCACGACTGTGGAAATAAAGTATCTTTTTTCTGAGCTTTAAGGCAGTTAAAATACAAGATCATTTGAAACACTATTCACGCTGATTCTATGTTTAAAACTGCTGCTACACCTGACATTAAAGAGAATATTATCTAATGCTTCGAGTAAACTACCATCACTACTGCTTGTATATGTTCTACACAGCATGATACATGGATTGTTTCTTCTTTGATTCACAGTCATAATGTGTCTTTTTCATATTAAATATAACACAGGAGAGCCTGTCAAAACCCTCATCAAATCAAAAAAGATTTGGATGTTGGTTAATATATAAAGTCTGCTTTAACATTGTTAAATTGACCTTTCTGTTAAAGCATCTCTAAGTTAAGATCCTCTAGTGCTGCGCATTTGATTTTGATAACATTTCAGATAAATCTATAAGAACTGAGGCCAAAATATATTCTATTTTCAATCCATTCATTTCAAGTGTATACGTTATTGCTTTAAACTAATTGGTATGGAAACCCCAAGAGGACATGCACATATTCTATTTTGCTCTGTTTTTCCATGTTATCAAGTACGTCTCAGTTAATCACATTACCGTATAATAACAACACTAGTTTTCTCATATTTAAAAGCTTATTTTTAATCTTGAGATCTTTAAGAGTTAACTCAATCTAAAAGGGAAAAACTCAGAATTGTTGTCTGCAGCACTTGGAGCCCAAGACAAATTTCCCCAAGGGGACAATAAAGTGTATCATATCTCAAGATATGAGATAAATTAGTTAAAATAATAGGAAAAAACAACTGAGAATAACTTGTTACCACAGGAAAATAGAGTAAAACACAATGTATGTATTGACCTTTTGGGTTTCCATAAAATTGTACATACCTTGGCATACCCTCCTTTTAAACAATTGACCATAATAAGACAGAAGCCATTTTCCTCCAGTGTCACCCTTAGGATGGGAAGCTCAAAAGCTGCTATAATTTCATATTGCTGTAGTTCATGTAAAAAAAAAAGACAAGGTTAAAACCTAGTATATGGCTGACCTTGACTATCTGTGATGCCTGTTGAAATGCCTGACAGGGTAGAGGAGAAGCTCCACCTACTCCCCAGAACAAGGTATCCACAGTGCTATGGAAAGAGTATGGTGAACAACCATTAGATATCACTACTCCTCCGCTGGCGCAACTCTGTACGGCTCTGAAAGTATAGTCACTCACGCAGCCAGTCAATCAGGCAGATACAGACCCATGTGTAGGGCTGACCCTGGTGATCAGCCAAAAAATACCATATAAATCTGAAAAAGGTATTATAATTTGAGCACTACCAGGCTCCAAATAACAGCAATCTGAGGGGACATGGAGTTGTATTTAACCAAGAACAAACAGAAGACAGAATTGATGGACCCGGTTGACAGCTAAATTATTTCTAGCTTGCTTTACCATTAGCTTGGAAGTTACTTAATGGTCATATGAGTTTTAAATCACTTCCCAGCAAACTATAATATAGGCCTAGAAAATTAATCCGTGGTAACATCAGTATAAGTACACTTCGTAGCTAGGTAGGAAGTTACAGAATGCTAGGATGACCTTTACACCTTTTCTTAGCAAACTTCACCATAAGCTAGAAACTGCATGTTAACATTAGTATTAAAGCACTTTCTAGTTGGCTTTACAGTCGGTCGGGAAGTAACTGAATGCGAATATTATTGCTAAATCTGGTCCTAGCTTATGTTACAGTTAGCAAGGAAGATACCTAATGCTAATATGAGTACTAAATAACTTCCTAGCTTGCTCTACCACAAGCTTGGAAGTAAATGAAAGGTAACATCAGATTTAGGCCACTTCTTAGTAAACATAACCTTTAGCTAGGAAGTTACAGAAGTAGCTAAGAGGTAACTGAAAGGTAAAAATCAGATTCAGGCCACTTCTAATATGCTATCTGCTAATATGAGTTTTGAACCATTTGTTTTTACCATTAGCTAGTAACTGCATGCCAACATTAGCATGCACTTTCAAGTTGGCTTTACAGTTTGCTGTGAAGTAATTGAATGGTAACCTTTCTACTAAACAAATTTCAAGCTAACTTTACAGTTTGCTTGGAAGTTACCCCATGTTAACATGAGTTTTAAACCACGTCCTTGCAAACTCTACCATAAGCTTCTAAGTGCATGCTAGTATTAGTATTAAACAACATCCTAAGTATTTTTACCATCTGCCAAAAAGTTACTGAATGCTCATATTAGTACTAAATCTCACCTTAGCTTACTTTACTATAGGCTAGGAAGTAACTGGTAACATAAATGTTAAACCTTTCACAAATAATACTAAAATTAGCTATTAAGTCATTTAACCATACCTTGTTGGCTTTACAGTTGGCTAGGAAGTCACTTAGTGCAGATTATACTACTGAACACATTTCTAGCTAACTTTACAGTTAGCTACGAAGTAACTTATGCTAAAATTAATCATTTAAGCACTTTGTACCTGGCTTTATAATTTGCTAGGAAGCTTCTAAATTTGTATAAGTACTGAATAAATCCCTAGCTTACTTTACCATTTACTAGGAAGTAACTGAAGAGTAATATCAGATTTAGGCCACTTCTTGGCTAACTCAGCCTTTAGCTAGCAAATTACAGAATGCTAACACAAGTTTTAGACCACTTTATGAAAAACTTCACCATTAGCTAGTAACTGCATGCTAACATTAGTATAAAACCACATTCTAAATGGCTTTACCATCAGCTAGAAAGACACTGAATGTTATTTTTTACAACTATATAACATCCTAGCTTACTTTATAGTTAGCTAGGATTTTACCCAATGTGAACAGGAGTTTTTAACCACTTCTAGGCAAACTTTACCATTAGCTGTTGACAGCAAGCTAACATGAGCAGTACGTACGTAGCAGTAAGTACTTTTAAGTTGGCTTTAAATTAGCTAGGAGTTTACGGAATGCCTATTTTACTACTAAATTACATCCTAGCTTACTTTACCTAGCTTACTTAACCATTAGCTAGGATGTTGCTAAAGGGTGACATCAGATTTAGGCCACTTCTTAGTTAACATTACACTTAGCTTGGAAGTTACAGAATGCCAGCATGAGTCCTAAACCACTTCCTTGCAAACTTTACAATTAGCTAACTGCATGCTAACATTAGCATTAAACCACATCCTGAGTGTTTAACCATCATCTAGGAAGTTACTGAAAACTCATATTAGTGCCAAATCTAATCCTAATTAACTTAACTAAATGCTAAATGCTAAATGTTAACTAAATGCTAAAATTTGTGCTTGACAGTTTTACAAAATCTGTTATATTTCTGGCTAATGATAATGTTACAAAAAGTGTTGACATGCTATTGATAGCTCTTGTCTGATAGTAGCGAATTTGTTTTTTAATATGCTGTCCACCCCAAAATGCCTCAGTATAAATTTTCACCATTATCATCTTTTAAGTTGCCTGTTAATTGGGATGCAGTGAGATTCTAATACTTAGTAAGACTCCCAATACTCAAAATCATTTCATGAATCGAACCTCAACAGTACAACATCATAGCAGCATTTGAGCCTCACAGCCTGCACATAACGTCAGAGAGAAATGGCTACCATGAAAATAAGGTAAAATAAGGTGAAAATGAAATGAAACAAATAGAGTTTCTGAAAACAGTCAAAGACAGGTGAATTTACAATACACCCAACTAGCTACAAGTTCTATATGATTGCATGTGTAAATCTGATGAACTTCACAGAAAGACAACTTCATGTCCAGACGACCAGCAAGCTGCTATACTATAAATCCAAACATGTGGCTTTTATCCAATCACCACAAAGCGGCAAGTGGTGATATTATAGTTCAGAGGGACAATATTGTTTGTTGTCTCTTAGTCTGCTTCATTTCTGAGTATCTGACAGAGGGACCAGTTATCTGGCAGTTTCCATAATGTCTCTTCCTTTTTAAATCACATCCTAAGTTTGTCATTCATCATCATGGTGGGAGGTATCAGGGCTCGACTCCTCCTCCTCCTCCACGGTTTCTTTTGGCAGTGTGTCACGGCGCGTGAAGGCTGCCGCCAAGGTCACACTCAGTCGTGGTTTCACGGGCGCCATCTCTGACAGCCCGATGTTGTTACCTCGAGTTACAAGCGTGGTTTTATCCATAATTTCCCCGCTGTGCTTGGACACCACAGCATCCAGAAAGTCGTATTTATGTGAAATCTTCCCGCTTTCAAACAGGTACTTTGCCAGGTAGGAGAAAGCAACGTTACCAAGGAAGGAGGCAAGCATAGAGATGGTCTTAAAAGGGAACTTCTGGACGACTACCTCCTCCATTTCACCAGTCATTTGGTGTTTCCTCAGCTCAGTGGTCCAGCCAGGGTAGTAAATGAAGGGAGGCAGCTGCAGGTAGGGTTCACCTCCACCGATTCGTAAGAACATACCAAATAGGTAAGCAGCCACAGAGCCATACGTGTTAGTGCCTTTGACGAAGAGGACACTGAGCAGCTGGGGGAAAATGATTACGTAAACCAGGTCTGAGCTCAGGTACCAGAGGCCATAAACCGTCCCTGTTACCAATGCCATCACTGTGGCAAGGCCGCCGAAAACAAAGATAGTGATACGCATCACCCACACGATCTCACGGTCAGACGCCTGAGAAGGAGAAGAGTAGGGAAAGGATAGTAATGTATGCAGCAAATCTAAACAAAATCACCAAAACAGATTTAGTGTTACCTAAGCCAGACAGCAGTTAATGGACACAAACACTGTCTTACCGACTGTCTGAAGGCGAGTTGATAGATGTTTCTGGCAAACATGGAGCTTGCTGAAAGGATGGAGGAATCTGCAGATGACATGACAGCAGCAGACACGGCGCCCAGGCCGAAAAAAGAGACAAATGGTGGGCAAAGGTGTTGCAGAACGATGGGAAGAATCATGTCTGCTTGGTCCTTGTCTTTAGGAGGGATGGCACCATAAGATGTCTGGTTCCAGTCTGGGAGGAACATCCAATAAATGTTTTAAATGACACAGTCATTACTGATAAATCCAAATCCAGCTTGTCAGAATATCTCACAAATTAAGCTCATATGCAACTAAACACTCACAATACCAAAATACAACCCTGTGTTTTACACAGTACATACTATGAAACCTGTGTCGTAAACGTATTAGTGTAATATTTCTTTATATAAAAAGAAATATTGCTCTTATTTGATGTTACTTTATTGTTTCTATTTTTGTTAGGGACTCTTTTTTATTTACCATTTTTATCGTTTTTAAATGTGTTACCTTGGTTTTTAATTGCATATCTGTATTTTACACATACGTACTGAAGACAGAGTTCTGCTCTTTGCATGAATAAATGTAATAACAAAGTATTTCCAATGTTATGCTTATTTATTTCCCCTTTTCTACATGTAAAGTGAGCTAAACCATTCAGAAAACAACTGAAATCAAACATATAGAATTAAAGTAATAAAAGTTAGTGTCGCTAAAGTGGAGAATATATATTTCTGCCCTCTAATTTTGAAGTGATGGATGGTGTTAATTATTTTTTAGTTACGTATTACGTATCAGATGTTAACCAAGGAATGTGACGCCTAAAAATCTGGAGATCAAACCCTTAATTTGCTCCCTCGCCTCATTCTAATGTAATATTTACACAAGCAGCGCCGTTATTAAACCGATTGCTGATTCATTATGGATGAGGGGAACCAGCTGCTATTTACTCATCTCTCTCAGATCTAAGGGCATCAGGGGCTCCTATGCAGCCTCACTCCCACCCCCACAAACACAGACTGTGCATATGCATACTCATGTGTGAACTCTCTCACCTGTGGAGGCCCCAATGGCCCCAATGAGGACGGAGGGGATGGCCATGATGATGCAGCCAAAGGCAGCCAGGAAGGAGAGGACTTGAGCATAGGTGGCCGATGAGGCAGACAGGACTCTTTGGAAGTAAACCTGCCAGGGTATTCCTCCAAGCATCTGTGATACAATAAAACCAGTGAATACTTAGCATTTAAGCCAATTCTGTTTTAAAGCAAAAAATTAAAAGTTTGTCTTGTAACATCTGCAGTCTATTCAATGTCAACACCAGCAATTATATCATATATATTGATTCTGATATATATGATATAACTGCTGTTTTGTTATTTTGTTTGTTTTAATGTATTATGGCCATGTGTCTACTATAATGCTTGTTTGTAAGGCTGCTCAGAGACTTTGTTAATGTGCTCCTGCCTGTCTTCTCCATGACACTCTTGGAAGGGATGTTTAACCTCAATGAGTTTCTTCTGATTTAGAAAACCAAAAAAAAAGTCATAAAAATGTGAATCAACAGTTATCATGCAGATTTGTCTCGCTTTTAGTATCAGATTAAACCGTTTGTAGTGCTTGTATACAAACTATAGCACTGAGTCACTTTGCTCCAGAGTAATTTCCCTCATAATTCAGTGTCTAATCAGTAAAATCTGATATCACTTAATAAACAGCTTAAATAATGATCAGAGTTGTTACTCACAAAAAAAATGTGAAATTAATCAAAAGATAGTGTAAAAACGATGGAAAAAAGTTCATTAGTAAACAGTTGGAGGCATGTTTTTGCAGTTAAATAAAACACTGGTCTTTCTGACTAAATTCTGACATGGTAAGAGATGAGTAGCTTAATATAGATATACCAGGAGGCAGAAGTTGTCGATCCAGACCCAGGTGTCAGCTTTCTGGACAGAACCTCTCCAGGGAGACTGGTACACCTGCTTCACTGCAGTAACAGTGATGTCTGACACAGCCTGGTTGGTCAAGGCAAAAGGAACACTGATCCACTGTGGGAGACCAGAAGCAAGAAGAGAAAAAAGAGTTACTAACAAAAACTTTAGGCTGTCTAGTTTGTAAAACTGTGTGCTTTGCATTTATTCATATTCAGAGTTTTCAGCATTTCTAGATGTTTTTGAAGCTTAATTTTAAAATCAGTGTGCCCTTCGTCAGCATTTTTGGGCCTTAATTCTTTCAGTGGTTTGGAATATTTTACAGGGTTCCTTGAAACTTTTAATAATCAAATTCAAGACCTTTTGAGACCTTTTAAACACAAGGACTGAAAAAAAATTAAAACCACTTTTTGCACAGTAAATGGTCAAAAATGAAAAGCATGAGATTTCTCAAATGGAAAAGAAAAAAGTACTTTCTTTTTATATAAACACCCAAATTTGATGGTTTCTGGCACATTTAATAGCTCTGCTCTAGCAGTATGTTGTATGGTCATATTTATCAAAATAGATTTTTGCAGGTGTCCTGAGCTGATTCTAAACAGTTTAACTGTTAAAAAGCCAAATAAAGGTTTTTTTTTTGTCAGGGAAGACCTGCCAAAATAAGGATGGGCTGCACCGATTTTTGAGTTGGCAATCTGGCAGCCCAGTAAAGAACTGGACTAGTATTTCACAACAGTACAAAGTATTTTCAATATTAAACCAGAAAGGGGATTGGGGTCCTCGCACAGGAAGTTTACAACATGCAACATTAAATTCACACTAAATTATGGAGAATATTAAAGCAACAATTTGTGGAGAAATATGATTAAAATAGTACAAGGATGGTTAGAAAACAAAGGCTGGATAAGGACATGCCTTTTCAAAGGGCCTTCTAAAATTCTAAACCTCTCACTAGTAAAAACAAAATCTGACTTTTTAAGACTTTCATGGCATTAAATTTTAAATGTAATATTTTTCAAGGATCTGCAGGAACTCTAATCTTAAGTCAAGACAACTTTACTTAAGCAAAGAAACTAATTAAATTAGTTGCTGTTTTCTTCTTCTGGATCTCAACATGGACATACCAGGCCAACAAAGATACAGAAGAGCTGCACGACGTCAGTGTAGGCCACAGAGTAAAGTCCTCCAACCAGCGTGTAAAAGATCGCTATGAGTGCTGAGATAACCACTGACATTCTAATGTTGATATCCACAATGACACTCAGAGTCGCACCTATGGTCATAAACACACAGAGATAGTATCAACGCTTCAACATCATATGAAAAAAAACCATCTCAGATGTGAATAGATTGCTCTTTTGTTGATACTTTAAGCTTACCCAGGGCAGACAAGATGGCAGCAGACCAGAAGATCTCTCCCATAAGTGCAGGTATGAAGAGGAGGCCACCCATGCGTTTCCCATAAAGCTGCTGGAATGGATCCAACATAGTGACGTAACCTCGTGAGCGCATGGGCTTAGCAAAGAAAAGACCACCTGGGACCAAGAGTGACACATTATCAGAGGTGTCAAGTAACTAAGTAAAAATACTTCGTTACCTTACTTAAGTAGAAATTTTGGGGATCTATACTTTAGTGGAGTAATTATTTTTCAGCCAACTTGTTACTTCTACTCCTTATTTTTTTATGCAATTATCTGTTCTTTCTACTCCTTACATTTTAAAAATATCCTTGTTACTCCTATTTCATTTCAGCTTGTCTTCATTTCGGTTTGGCATCGTTCAAAAAAACAAATAAAAAACCCAAATCCAGATAAATCGTGTCATCCAGATAGAGAAATTTGATTGTGGTTGGATGAAAAGTACTAAAATGCCTTCATTTACAATGGGCATGAATGTGGCTGAAACAGGTGCATCCCAAATTTTTCAACATTTACATTTTAATATAACATTATAGTCATTATGGTCTTTACAAAAACGTTTTTTTGGGGAGGTGGGGTAGTGCACTATGGTAGAATGGAATGCAATGGAATGGAATGGTAGAAGCGAATGGAATGAAATGGAATGGTAGAATGGAATGAAATGGAATGGTAGAATGGAATGGAATGGTGGAATGAAATGGAATGGTAGAATGGGATGGAATGGAATGGTAGAATGGAATGGAATGGTAGAATGGAATGGAAAGTAGAATGGAACGGAATGGTGGAATGAAATGGAATGGTAGAATGGGATGGAATGGAATGGTGGAATGAAATGGAATGGTAGAATGGGATGGAATGGAATGGTAGAATGGAATGGAATGGTAGAATGGAATGGAAAGTAGAATGGAATGGAATGGTGGAATGAAAAGTAGAATGGTAGAAAGGAATTGGCCCCTGTGCCGCGGCCTAAGCTTTTGTCCTTCATGGAATTCTTCCCCTTTACATTACTTTTACTTTTATACTTGAAGTAGTTTTGAAACCAGTACTTTTATACTTTTACTTGAGTAAAAAGCTTGAGTTGATACTTCAACTTCTACAGAAGTCTTTTTAAACCCTAGCATTTATACTTCTACCTGAGTAATGAATGTGAATACTTTTGACACCTCTGCACATTAGACTGGACACTATGGCATCCAGAACTTAGGGAAGGAGCTTAAATCTAGACTTTTTTGTAGCAACTGCATTCCTGACAGTTTCTACAGGCAATGTCAAGAATTAGCACATAAACCAGCCATTTCACTCATGTAATTATCTTTTAAGTCACAATAATAGTGGAGGTGTGTCCAGATGTGTGTTAAACACGTATGATTGACAGAAACCTTGATGAAGTGTTGCTGACATATAATATCCCATAATGTTAAACACGATCAACACATTGGGACACTTACCCACAACTAGACTGAGGGCGTATCCAAAGGGAGCTTGCGCCCAAGCTAAACCATAATCAGGTAAGTACACATATTCAGCTGTGCCATTGATGTATCCTCCTCCAACCCAGGTCGCTGAAAATTACACAAAAAATGTCAAAGCTAGAGGAACTCTGATCTTAAACATCTGTGTACATAAAAATATCAATAAAACCAATTTATACTTTAACACTTATCCTTAAAATGCAAAAAGCACCATGCAAGCCAGTTTTGAACATATCATTCTGTTTAGAAATTAATAGACTGACCTATAAAAATAGATTGGACATATCTTTTAAAATTAAACTAAAACAAGGCATTCAACAAGAATGGCTCATCAGCTTTTAAACATACAATTAAAGCAAATTCAAAGATTTTTTTTCAGCCTGGAGACTAAGTTTTTCTAAACAGTTGAATTAAATTAAAGCATGAAAAAAAGCCTTCACCTGTCATGGTAAATCCACCGACAAATAATCCAATGTCTCTCCCTCCAACCATGATAGTTTCGCTGCGGTCGGCGCCCTCCGCCTCCCCGGAGTGTTTGTTCTTCCATGCCGCCCAGATGCCCACGAACAGGATGAGCAGATAGAAGAGTGCGATAGCCACAAGCCCCTCTACATGGATGGTCATTGTCGCACCGGGCAGCCACTAGGAACGGGAGGGCACGGAGACCTGCTGGGCACACGGAGAAGACAGAGTCAGACATTGGATAGCCACCAGAATATCACAATAACTATGGCATATCTGGACTACACGACTTTTATAATATTCTTCCCTTTTTTTCCCTTAAGGTTTGTTTGAGATGCAGTGATTTTTAATAAAAATATGACTGGAATTTCCTCGTGCGCTTTGAAGCTGTTAGAGCTGTTGATTTTAAAATATAACTTTTAAATCTGCGACGGCCACATCACATTATGAAGATAAATGTAAGTTAAAAATTAAACCTAAAATCTCTATTTTTAAACATTTCCCAGCTTATTTTCTGAAAAGCCACGTAGATGGTGCCAAACGTTTTATAGTCCACCGGCACGAATACTTTAATTCTCGATATAAAATCAGAAATATACAGGAGTTACATTAAAAAGATTACATGCTGTCTTTGATTTAATTTGAGGTCGTTTTCCATGCCTCTCCTTCTGTCCTTTCATGCGGACACGCGCGCGTAAAAACCAAATTACGCACAGAATCCATAACCAGACTTTCAGGAGAAACCATCAATTAACTGTTAAATATTTGCAAATTCTAATCACTAGATAGCTTCACCTGAAACTCCAACTGATAATCATCAACTTAATACTTTACCAAAGCTTAAAAAGGCTGCTAAACTTACCTCAAGTACTTCTAGAGTCATGTGCTGGGCCACCTGAGGCAGGAAACTGAGCAGAACAGTTCGATGGTTTTACTAACAGCCTCGGTCCCCTCCTTTTCAGCGCCTGGATCAGTACAGTGAAACGTTGGTGGAGGTCTCCCGGGTGACTTACTGAGGCTTATAAGGAGGCAGGTGCCGTCAGAGGACTGATACACACGTCAGAGAAACCACACGTCTCTCTTAATGAGCTGCCCGCATGAAAACACGTCACAGTGCACTGGCTCATCTGACTGGAGGACAGCTGGAGATTTCTCTACTTGGGAAAGGATCTTACTTTTAATTACAATGACATGAATTTTAATCTCTGTTTCTGTTTACGCGCAAAAATAATCGATGTTCGAGAGAGAATTTTTGCTTCACGAGGCTCCTGGCCGTCAAGTTCCGTGCGTAACAGGCGCCTAATTGCACAGCCATACTTCATGTGGCCTTTTATTCACTGTCACTCTCCCGCCAGTCGGCATTTTACCTTACAACCGCAATTAACTTTGCTCCACGGGGTGAGTTTTGGCGCGATTGAGGAGGATGAAAACCTCTCCTGATGAAGCTCTCTTTGCTTTCTGGAACGATGCCTTTTTAAGAAATCAACTGACTAGTTAGACTTACATTCGACTCTGTTTCTGAGCAGAGATGCTCAATTCTTTCTCCTGTTTGGACCCAATTTTGAAGTCTACCTAGACCAATATGCCGCTCACCTTTAAGCAATTAGAAATCATTTAAGTGTTCTGTATCTGCCACTTCCCCTTCAGGGTATCTATAAATGAACTGTGTCTACTTAATGACCTCCTCTGCCTGAAGTCGTTTAATCTGGGCTCCTCTTGTCAAATCTGACGGGCATCCAATTAGGATGGATCCTGAAGAGCTGTGCACAGATTTAATGATACAGTCTGACTTAAAAAAAAAAAAAAAACAGCGCGCGCACCCAAACACACCTCAAAGGTACTAAAACAAACAATGTGAAAGGAGGACTTGTTTGCTGTAGATGTCTGAGGGTTGACTCATCAAGAGAGAAGGTGACAGTTTTATTTTAACTTCCTGGACACGCAGAGCGCCCTCTCCTGGCTACAAAGCTGCTTCAGCACCATGGACAGAGACCAGGCCACCTAAATACAAACATATCGTATGGTATCATCCTTTTTGTGAAAGGCCCTCACTAAAATATCTGATTTGTGGTCACTCTTCTTTTTAATCATGCCTTTGGTTTGTCATTGTAGTGGTGGACTTCTGCAGCTGTTGGTCTTTCCCTAATTAATATCAGTTCCCACTAAACAAGGAGTGTTTATAAAAATTGTACATCCTTCAACAGGCAATATCTAGTTAGATGATGAGTCTTGTGAAATTAGAACGTATTCCTCTCTGTGGCTTTGTGGCACCTAATAAAAAAATTCATTAATCCAACAATATAATATGAATAAATCAAATTTCAGCAGCAGTAATTGGAACAGGGTTGACTTGAATTAGATTTCGCTTGACATCTGACAAGTGATTCTGTGTAATTCTGAGGCCAAAATGTAAAACATCCGGAAAGACAGCTGGAGAGGTTCCTAACTACATGTTTGACAGATGGCTGGAACACGACCTGGACATCTTTTCAAGCCAAAAAAGGAGGAAGATTCTGTTGATGTTTGTGTCTGTTGATTAAACCCACATACATGTGTTGCTTAAGCATTTCATGTATCAGTATAAACATAAAAACTACATTCAGTTCTCAAAAATGAACTGACATATTTCATAGTGAAATAAAATGGTTACCAATCACTTGTATAACTGAATGTTTATGTTCAAGACCCAAGGACTTGAGGTTTAATGAGCAGCTGTTGCTGGCAGTGCTCAAGATGTTTGTGAGAGAGAGAGAGACACACACACACACAGACAGAAAGAAAATAGTTTCATAGAGAGAATCAGAAAAGCCCCAGCATGCTATTATTTTCTGAAACAATATTAGTTTTCCATAGTATTTATTCTTTGAAAATTAACACATATAATGTATTCAACAAATCACAGACAGCTTGTTAGATGATACAACAAAAATAGTTCTCTAAAACTAAAGTGAACCTGTGCTAGGATAATCATTGTAGAATGGGGGATATAAAAACCTAACTGTCCCTTTGTTTGAAAACATAACATAAAATGTCTGGAGAGTAGCAGAGTTCAAACTTCTCCCGTTAAATCACCTCTAAAATGTCCTAGAGTAAGTCCCAGACAAATTATTACAAATCAATGATGTGTCCTTAGCGCTACAAAAGGGGAAGATGTGAATTTTTTGGATCAGGACATCCCTCGGTGTTGGTACAAAAATCACCCTGTCCATGAGGACACTGGTACGAAAGTAACATTTGCTTGAAATGTGTCTTAGTCATAAAAACACTACAGTACAATGATATGCAACTTTAAGGACAGCAGTTAGAAAACTGCCTGATAGCAACAAAAGCAGAACTTTTAAGCTTACATGCATGTGCTAAACATACATAAGCAAGATTTTTTTTCTTAAAAAACTATATTTCTGATTAAATTTTATCTGTTTGGTTAATCTTTTGAAATTGGCAGGAATATAAAACAAATTAATTCCTCATTCATGTAACACTTGAACTAAATTCACAAACACTAATATGATGTATTTGTGCTATTCACTTGTACAAAACATTCTACGGTTATTTTCTTTTCTTTTCAGTGGGACATGCTTGCCCCAATATCATTCAGACATCTTTGAGTATATTTGATGTATTGTCCAGTAGTGAAGGTGAACAGGGCATCATGTCTTAAGACACAGATGAGAAAAACTAAGTTTATCATTTGCTTTGACTGAGCTAGAATATTGACTACTGGAGTGTCAACATATTTTTAGTTTCTTACATGTTTGATTTTTGAAGTAAATAGATTTACAGATGACACATTTATGAACAAAATGTCAAAGACCACACCGTATTAAACTTATTTTAACATGATTGTACATTTTTCACCTTGAAATAAGTCAAAAACAGTAAAAACATGATCTGTGCAATGAACATTGTAACAGGAAGTGTTGCTTTACCAAACTAAAAAGCGCTCACACACACAGATTTATGTAGATGCGCTTTTCTATGCAAAATAGAGCCAATCATGAAAAACTTGAATTAAAAATTTCACGAAGCCTGACTGGAAGATTTTCTCCGTTGTCAGCTGATGAATCACTTTAGTACCATGAGTAAACACATAGAAGCATTTAGTTTGGTTACATTTTTTCTTTGAGCAATGAAATAAGGCAAAAATAAGAAAACTAGTTGAAAAATAGAAAATGAAAAATTAGTTTTGATTTTAAAGTAAATATCGTGGACTAGTTAACATTCACTGTATTACAATCATTGGAAGATTTGTCAAAGCATCAAAGCTAAACTAGCTAGGTGCACTTAACCACAAGTTTAAATATCTAATAGAAAACAGGAGGGTGCCATCATTCCAGCATGAGCAACATGAGTCAAGAAAGAAGTGAAGGAGGAGTAGGTGATGGTAAAACAGTTCAATGTGAAAGTAAAAAGTCCCCACTGTGTGCAAGTCCAATAAAGGAGCTGTGTTTATGGTGTGCATCAAAAATGATGATATTTGTCCAATTTTAAAGTGTGGAGTTAATCATTTTAACTAGATCACTGTTTTGCTTCAAGCACAAAAATGTTTATGTAAACACAACCTTGAGACAAAAAAAAGAGAAAAGCAGAGCACCTGGCATAAGTCTGCAGTGGAAACAACTTCAGGAGGACATTCCTCTCAGGATCATTCTTTTCTATTAGTCTATTATATATAAATGTGTGTCTACCTGATATTACTGCTAAAAAAACTGAAAGATGTCTGGGTCCAAAGGCTTGGGAGAGGAAGTGACTTTGGCTGCAAATGCAAATAAAGCCAGATAAAGTCAACATTTACTGCACAAGGGGCAAAATATGGTCAACACCTTGGTTGATGTTTATGAGCAAAGTGCAAAGGACCTTGAGTTTACATGGTGTCTCTTCAGAGACATTTGTAGCAGACACAGATCATCTGAGGCCTTAAGCATGCAAAGCATTATTGAAACCAAATTCAAACTTCTGACTACTTAAAAATAAAACCAGTGCTTATTGTACCTCGATATTGAGGAATGGGAGGAATATTAACATTCCAGTGCTGTATTTATCAGATTAACTCAATCCTTGTATACAGTGGTACAAGTTGGTAACGAACTGGTCCGATTGTATGTGTTTAAGTGTTTAAAAGTTTTTCGTTTTTTTAATTAACACTCAAAAGTTGGACTGCATTGGCATAATTGGTATCAGAGAATCAATTACAATCAAATATTTTTAATAAATCATTCTTCACCGCATTAAAAACACCACTATCTCCATGGTACCTCTGGACACAGGGTCAACCCGCCTTTCATAAAATGCTCTTGAGGATCTTGCTTCTACTTCTGAGTGATCATCCTCATGCCCTCACGTTCTCATCATCTTTATTTGATCTGAAAAATATGAGAATCACAGATAAAAGTTAACAACAGGCTTTAGCAGAAAGAGAAACCATCATACTGAGCAAGGGGAAAGGGGTCAAGGTGTTGGAACAGGTTGAGAAGTTTCTATCCATAAAAAAGCTGGAAAATACATCCTATTGCAGGGTTTCTTAGCAAAGGGGTGGGCTACCTCTCAAAGGTAAGTTTTCTGATTGAGGAAACAAAGTGACTGTTTCTCAACACACCATTATAACACTGAAACCTTTGAGAGCTTAAATCTTGGATATCTAACTTGACAGCAGTGGGTCAATGTAATCAGTATTCTACTACAACACAGTAATACAAAAATAACAACACTCATAACACATTCAGTACTCACTGCATAATTTGATCTATAGAAGGATGTAAATGGGAGCGTTAAAAAGAAAAAGATGATATGGATGGTTTTATGGTTTGATAGGGATGTTTTCTGAACTGATATTGCATTAACTGAACACATAAAACCATAACACATCCACTCTCACTTAGATAAATATCATACCTTGCAACCAGTCGACTCCTTCCTGTAAACCTTCTCCTTTCAGGGCATTTGTAGCACTGAAACATATCAAAACACCAAATTATAAAAGAGGGAAAAAGCACCTTGAAGTGACTGTTTGGTCACATAATACTGAAGAGTAAATCACCTTGCTGTATCATCTACTACTAGAGTTAATCTTGGTGCCTGTAAATGTATATCTTGCTGATTTTGATACTATATATGGGTTGTCATATAAGGTAAAAATGATGTTTGCTTCCATCCATCTCATGCCTTTTTGCTGGTTTATGATACAGCAAAAAATCTTAACACTGACCAATAAACAGAACTGCTACACCAGATGCACACTTTGTTTCCTGTGTTTTAAGAGCCTGTGTGTTTACATCATGCCGTAGTTTAAAGAACAATATGAGCAATTTATGAAGCAAGTCATGACATTTTGTTGAACACTCAGCATGCAGTTACAGAACAACATTTAAAAGGTTTAGAAGTGCCAGAATCCATATAATAAAAGTTGCTCATAACTACTCAAAGCAAACAAGAGTGATGTTTGTTCTTACCAGATGTGCCAGGGTTTATCTTTGATGTTTTCCAAACAGAGCAGCTGTGAGACCTTCACTGAAGATAAAGCATCTCTGACATCCATCTTGTTGGCAAAGAACAGTATGGGGATCCTTCTGTGTTTAATATCTGTACAGTGAGCAGGATGATATTGTAAATTTAGTATCAAAAATACTATTTTAAAATCGGAACCACCGCTAAGAGATTATAGTCTGAACCAGTACATACTTGAAACCATCTAATAAGAATTTTGGCAAAGCTTGAATATTTCCTATTATCCAGAAAAAGGAACTCCAGTTTTGCATATTGCATAGTTTAGACTGAACGCAGCCAAGGAGGGACATACAGCTCAACAATGTACTGGACAGGGATTCAAACCCTAAATCAGAATTGAGTTAATTTCTTTGAACATACCAGGATGGTTTAGTAATGTGTCCAGTTCTTCTTTGGCCACAACCATCCTCAGTTTGTCTGCACTATCAATGACAAATATGATAGCCTGCCCTTCCCTGAGAAACAAAAAAAAGATATCATGGATAAATACATGTACTGTATATCACGGCCAATACAATACAACTGTCATTCATTGAAGAACTGGCACACTCACTTGTAGTAGTGTTCCCAAAGGTTTCTGTATCGGCCTTGACCAGACATGTCAAACACTGTAAAGGAAAGACTACAAGAAAGAAAGACAGCTTTAATGCCTGAATATATCGAGCAACAAAAATGGCATAGCTTATCAAACTGAAATTGTACCAATGTACTTTAGACTGTTTAATTCTTGGGGTACCTTTTTCCTAAAATCTCCATGAAGTTGTCATTTTATGATGAACAGTTACCTGGAAGTCTTGAATTTTTCTATGCTGAAGCCAATAGTTGGGACAATGTCTTGTGCCTGGGCCTGAAAGACAAATACAGCATAAATTGATAAAAGGAATTCACAGTGCACTGCAAATGATACAATAACAACTGAAAATATGTTTTAAATTAAAGATGATATAATCAGGCCAAATGCAGTTAATATGGTAATCAGACGATAGCATAGACTAGGGATGCAGGAAATTGGATTTTTGACGATAGCCGATATTTACGAACTGATTTTAGCTGATACCAACATCAATACTGATATGTAAATGCTGCTTAGACCTAAGACTAAATTCCTTAAAAGGCACTAAAAATTTAGGATTAACAAAGAGACAAACTCTAGTCCTTAAAGCAGGTTTTAAAGTTTAAGGCATAGGGATGAGCAAAGAAAAAGACCAGCTGATGTAGGCACGATGGTCCTGCCTAAAACTCCACAGACTTATTCATACCTGCAATCAACAACGCTTTCCACATTATTATGCAAATGACATTTTTCACACATTTGGAGCATCCTCAAGCTAAAGATCTATGAGGGTGGAAGGCAGTTCACATCAAAACAGCAGCTCTGGGAGGCTATTCTGACATCCTGCAAAGAAATTCAAGCAGAAACTCGCCAAAAACTCACAAGTTCAATGGATGCAAGAATAGTGAAGGTGATATTAGAGAAGGGCTCCTATGTTAACATGTAACTTTGCCTGGTAAGATGTTTTTGATTGATATAGCTTTTGATGTCAGTAAATGCCCTCCTTATGCTGCAAATTCAATGAATGACCATTTTCAGCTCTTTACAACCTATGAAATCTTTCAAAACTCTGTTTTACATAATAATGTGGAATAGTGCATTTTGCGGTTTTCATTAAAAAAAAAATAGTTATCATCATGAAGTTTGTTCAAAAACATTTGAATTATGCTTAACGGCTGATGACTTGAAAAATATTCTGTCATTTGCATTAATATTTAAGAAAATAAGAGAGAAATGTCGTGTGCATAATAATGTGGAAAGCGGAGTAAATTTTTGATATTTACAGACGATATATTGGTTGTAAATATTGACAGGAATAATCATATCTGCCAATACCAGTAATCAACTTTTAAAGCTATTTTCTGCCAATATCAATATTACGCTGATCATATTCTGCATCCCTATCAGAGACATTTAGATGACAACAAAGGCAAATAACAAACTTACACAACTCTTGTTATCATTAATTTGCTAGATTTAGCGTAGAAATGACATGTTCACATATGACAAATTCTTGCATTGGTTATGACAAGACTTTTATCCAAGTGTAGTATCATTACTATGAGACTTACAAAAGTGGACTTACATTTGAAGGCTTTAGTTGGTTGATGATTGTAGTTTTTCCACTGTTGTCTAGACCAAGACACAGCACATTCACACTCTTCTTCAACCCCAGCCATCCTGCCAACTTGTCAAAAAGCCCCATTTGCTTACCAACAACCATCAGCAACCTGTCTGATCTGCAAGGAGAAGGGACATGAAAGGATAGAAGGCAACTTTTACACTTGTTAGACAGGTAAACACTGCTGAGGCATAAGTGAGGCTATGTTTAGGTGTTTTATTTTTTGTTGCACCTTGGTCTTGAAATACAATCTGTCTGCTCTTAACTAGGGCTGAACGGTTTGTGAAAATAATCTGGTTGCAATTTTTTTCTGCAATATTGCGACTGCAATTTAACATGTGATTATCTAGGTTCCTCATTTTATGGGTTGTTCAACAAACAGAAGAAAGAAATCATTCTATATTATACCAAGCACATTATTAGATTAGTTAAACTAGAGATAAACAATTTAGAAAAAGATATGTTACTGCAATTTTGGCTTGTAAAGCCAATTTGATATCAATTGCTATATTGAAGGGGATGATCATTTCTCATATTATTCCCATGTTGATAAAGAAAAATATACATGAGATTTTTGTCCAAAAAAAATAAAAAATAAAAAAGACACTTGAATGTTTGAATAATGTGTAAAGCATAAAAAACATTGTATCAAACTGGTTATTTTGACACTTTTCAGATTAAAGAAAAATTGCACTGTCTGCGATTTGAAAATTGCAGCATGCCAAATTGCGATTTGATCTAATTTGGGATTAGTTGCCCAGCCCTACACCCCTGCATGTTAATAACAAAACATGCACCTAACACAGCTTCATCACGAAAAGCCTTAGCTTCTCCTCTATGACACAAACCTTATGCCCCTGTCAGACATCTGTTGATTCAGAGACTTCAACGATATTATGTAGTCAGCTTAGATTAGTGAATGGACTTCCTCTCACGTTTTCCCGTGCCCTAAGAGGGCAGCAACTTTGGACTCGATCCGTTCGCTTGTAATTCACATAAGCTATCCTTAATTAAAATCCACCCCTCCTTGCATTTTACCTCCTTTGCTAGTATAAAATTAATGTCAGACAGTAGGTAAGTCTCCACTCGCTTCAAAAGCGTCTCACTGCAGCTCCACGCATGCAATATAATGTCGACTCGTATTCGCTAAATGTAGCTCAAGCTGACATACTTAGTGGGCTCTAACGGGTTCTCGAGTAATTAACATTCGCTTACAGCTATTAGTTAATCTCTTGTTGTCACCGTTAGCTAGCTAACCTGGGCTAACCTTTAGCTTCTGATTATTCCAGGTTGCCGAGTTTACATGGGGACTATGTGGTAAAAGACATGTCATTCGCTGCACTTTTCACGCCTGTTTGTACAAAAAGCCACAGACATGACACAAAACAGACACGTATAAAACCAACTTGCTTAACTCGGTATCAAAACGTTAACGTTCTATCTGAAGCTAATAGGCTAGCTTTCAAGGATATAGCTAGTTAACGCTAGCTTGTCTTAACCCTGGCTGCTCAGTAGAAGGTGGGCCTTACCTGTTGAATAGTCGTAGGATTTCGCTTTTACTCAACGCTAAGGTACGCTAGCTCAAGTAAACAGCTTCAATCAAATGTTTCATTCATATCTCTACTACTCTCATGTTCACTAGCCAGCAGTAAAGACACCCACTTATTTACACGGTGTTGCTTGGAGACCAGTCTGCCGACTCAAGGCTGCCATCTGCAGGCCAAGCAAAGACCAGTTTATACATGTGCTGCGTTAAAAAAAAATACAAAAAGCTTTAGTTTGTGAAATGTATCTGCTTTTCAGAATTATATATACAACAGGGCTTATGTTGTGTGATTTGCCACATTACACAAACAAAAACAACACAAAAATCATTCATAAGTTGTTAAGTATAACTTAATCTAAATGTGTGGTACATAAATACGTTTTTTTTTCGAATTTGCCCAAGTAAACATAAACTTCTCTATCAATATTTTCAACATTAGAATGTTGTATTTACCTATTTACTGTGTATTATTGTATTTTTTTTAAATAGTTGAATTCATCCTTACCTCAAGTACTGCAATACTATGGCAGCCACCTGCTCCACTTATTTACATTAAAAACTTTTTTAAAAAAGAGGAAAATTTTGAGATTAGTTTATCTAAAAGGTGCAAGTCATCTGCCCTCTATAAAAATACCATGTTTATGTATAAATGTGTACATTTGAACAAACTCTGGCTAGCGCTCTTCTGATTTTTTAAAAATCTTCTGCAGAAAAAATGAAAATATTCTCTCTCTTTTGTTAGTTTTATAAATCAATCATGGTCTCTCTCTCTCTCTCTCTCTCTCTCTCTCTCTCTCTCTCTCTCTCTCTCTCTCTCTCTATATATATATATATAACCAAAAAATTACCAAAAAATTAAATGCATAATACCATGTAGATATATACCTCTATGTTGTTCTTTTTTCTGGCTAACCTGCATGGCTGCCTAGAGTAATTCCTGTTATATGCCGGTGTTTTTCTACAACTATTGCATATTGATTTTTTGTTTGTTTGTTTTAAAATGTGCAAATAAATGAACTAAACTGCCTTGCAACACCTGCAAGCTAATATGTGTAAAATAAAAATCTCCACTGACAAAGTCAGAGCTGTTAAACATCAATAATCATGCTTATATATATATATAAAGACCTGTATGATGTTAAATCTCAACTCTTGTGGACACAGAATATTGTGTTGTATTTTGCCATGGTCTTAGGCTCTTTTCATCAACACCTTTCCCTGAGCACCTGTTTGACAAACTCACCTGACAATTCTTCATGTCCAGAAAACGTGTCAGTCTCTTGAGTGGACATTGTCATTGTGAATGTGTGTTTGAGAGAGAGAGAGAGAGCATACAGCTCCATGGATACCTTGTTTGCTGGTGTGTTTATGTGCATGTGCAATGTGGAATTACCAGTCTGTTTTGAGGAGAGAAATATGATGTCTGTTATTTGGCGCTTCAAAGTCTAAGTGAAGACAAAGTATTAAAATAGGGTTGTTTATTAAGGAACAAACATACTGAATAAAACATACAACTTTCACAAGACTTTTTGTACAAGACATACTGCATTATCATGAGGATTGAATGTACATTTCTATAAAATCTTTTGACATTCAGCGGTCTTCAGTTCAAAAAAACATGATTGTATTTACCATTCTCTCGACCTTTATTACTGTAGAACTGTTAATCGTAATCATATACTGTACCTTAAACAACAACACACCTTCTACATCCTACCCACATCTTCTCTGGCTTTGAGGTAACAGACTTGAGACCCTTCAAAGTCAATAGAAACTGTTGGATTGTCACTTGGAAAGAGAAGAGGTATCGGTGAACACTTGAATAGACACTAGAGAAAAGAAGTCCTAAATTCAAGTGAATGCTAGTATTTGCTGAGATAATAAAGAGACCGCATTTGGCCAACGCTGACAGAGGTTGGTTGTTGTGGAGGCTGTATTGATGATAATGATCCATAAGATGATTGAGATGAGCTGACTGCTCTCACACGAGCGGCCTGTGGGTTTCCTGCTACACCTAACAGTCTGGTGTTTGTGCAATTAGTTGAATGTTGATGCCAAGGAGCTCTGCTTTGTTTCCTGCTCAGTGGGTGCACACAGTCTGTCTTTGTGCGGTGCCTCACACTTGAAAGCCACTCTGTT
Organism: Cheilinus undulatus; assembly: GCF_018320785.1. Classification (NCBI taxonomy): domain Eukaryota; kingdom Metazoa; phylum Chordata; class Actinopteri; order Labriformes; family Labridae; genus Cheilinus; species Cheilinus undulatus. The sequence goes on along the minus strand of NC_054865.1, from coordinate 40,413,609 downwards.
GGATGTGGTGAAGCTGCAGGCGAAGTGACTGTATGCTGCTTATGATTCTCCTCTGGTGACCAATCAGACAGATCCCGATACGCCGGATGTCACTGGAGGACAGAGGGAGATTTATAGCTTTAGAATGACAGTTATAAAAACGTGTGGTGATGAATATTTAACAAAAGACATATAGTGTTTTCACACCATCATATTTTAAAAGAAAGCTCCATGATAACACAAACTGTACTGATGTTTCATGACAAAGCTAAATAGTGGAATCAATTTCATTGCAATTTCGCCATTTTTTTCTCTTCCTTTGATGCTACTTTGTGCCCTTTTATTGTGCCTTTTGAAGCTGTAGCTGCACTCAGTTTAATTTGACTTCACTCACTCTATGCTCATGGTGGAAATGGAATCCAGGGTTGTGTATCCTGCTGCAAGGAAGTTGTTCTTATACTGGCTCATTTTGATCGAGTCGAGCCAGTCACCGATAGAGATGAAAAGAGGATAGTCTGGCATGTCCTCTGGGGAGTCAGGAAAACTAAGAAAACACAAAGTTTAGGGATTAGTTAGGCATATTGACATTTAGATAAACTGTGTAGAAGATGCATCATTACCAGTGACTTTCAAAAGCAATCCTAACATACCTTAAAATTTAATTTGGTTGTTTAAGTTTGGTATAAGGTTGCAGACTCTTGCTAAATCAACTACAGTATGGTCAATATTACAGCTTAGGGCTCCAGGCCAAAAGGGGGCGCCAATGGGACAGCTCCTGTGATTCTCTCCAACTGCACCCCGCAGCCCAGCCTCACTTCACCACTCTCTCTTTCTCTCTTGAATTAACTGTAAAAATGCAGATAAATTCAAAATTCCAACAATAAAAGTTAAATGACTGACTGTAAAGGAAATTGAGGTTCATTTCTAATTTTCATTGCTTAATTCAGGGGTGTCAAACTCAAGGCCCATATTTCTGTTATAACTGGCCCATCAGTGTGAGGTCTGTAGATTTCCTCAAGTATGAAAATATAACCTATTTGGATAATTGAAGATATCTTTGTTGAGTCATAAAATCTTAAAAAGTAAGGAGTAAAAATATTTAGATAAGAAGTCAGTTAATTTCACATTTTCCATTTTGCATCTCACAATTAGGACTCAAAATTAGAATTTTTCATATTTTAAGCTCACCTAGGGTGGCAAGCATGGTTGGTTTAACATCACTAACTTTTTTTTGTTGTTTTGTTCTTTAAGATTCTCTAACCGAGTATTTGAGATTTTGCTTCTTTTTAAAGAAAACTGTACAGTTAAAAAAATAGTTTCTTACATGACATGTAAGTTTTGTTTGTCTCGTAGTTTTTAGGTAGTTAAAATGGTTTTCCTCTTATGATGCTCTCTCATTATCTCTAAGATGCTGCTAATTGTTCAGTACTTAGATTTTCTCAAGCCTGTGTTGAATAGCAGGACTTGAGAGGCAGTCCAAAAGCAAGCTTTTATGGATGATGACTGTAAAAATATTTCTATAAACTGAGAGTCTAACCTACTAAACTTGCAGCATTCTTGGCTCATCTTTGGTTTTAGTTTCTAAGGTTTTTATTACTTTTATTGATTTTTTAAAAATTATTTTTTCCTTTGATTAAAATCTTAATATCATCCATGGCCTGTATTAGACTATGAAAGCATTAATCCCCTTTAACTGATTTAATGAATTAATCATTTTCAATTTGGCTTTTTGACAAAAAAATAAAATACAATAAACAGATGTGCAAGCTGGACAGAGACATATCCACATGGATACAGTGCTGTGATTGCAGTCAAAGGTGTATCTACTAAATACTGACTTGAGGGGGGTAAATACATTTCATTTATGGTACATAAATTCCCTTACATTGTTATACACTTCATAAATGGAAAACAATAGCTTCCTGTAAGCTGAACATCACCAAAATGATACAATAAGCTTTAGATCACAGTTTGCCAGTTTAACCATGAAAACAACCAGTGTGATCCTCTCTTTACCTCTGTGCGTCATTGACCAGAGTAAGCAGGTTGCTAGGATTGATGATGAGTTTGTCCAGAAATGAGAGTACATTGTTGAAACGTGGGCGCTGGCCAGACTCCTTCTGCCAGCAGTGCAACATCAGCTGGTGCAGGGTGACAGGGCAGCCCATGGGTGCTGGAAGACGGTATCCTTCTTCAATAGATAAAATCACCTGAGATGAACATCAGTGGGTTTAATACATGTATGCCTTTTGTATTCATCATGCTTAAGTGTTTCTGTAGTTTTAATGTGATCGGCAGCTTACATCTTGATTTGACATCTCCCAGTAGGGCCTCTCCCCATACGACATCACTTCCCACATGACGATACCATAGCTCCAAACATCACTAGCTGAGGAGAATTTCCCATAAGCAATGGCCTCAGGTGCTGTCCAGCGTATCGGTATCTTTCCTCCCTGACACAGAGGAAGCATGTATCAAGTAGATATTCAACATTTCACAGCTTCAGTAAATGTCACCTAGTGTCATCCTGCTGTAGCTGTCAGATCCACACTCACTGTGGCAGTGTAGGCGGCTTCACTGTCATCTTCGAGGATCCTGGACATGCCGAAATCAGACACCTTGCACACCAGGTTTTCGTCTACCAATATGTTCCGAGCGGCCAAGTCTCTGTGAATGTAACCCATCTCTGAGAGGTATGTCATGCCCACTGCTATGCCGCGCAGCATGCCTACCAGCTGGAGGACTGTGAACTGACCGTCACGTGTCTGCATGAAACAGAGAGGACATATAAGATTCATAAGGGACAATAATTGCCTCAGAAAACAGATGTATTTATGGGAATTTGCATCCATCCTACCCGAAGGAAAGAATCTAACGCTCCATTCTCCATGTACTCTACCACTATCATGACCGGTCTGCCTGAAGAAATGAGGAAATGCATGTTGTAAGAGACAAACACATAGAAGAACCAGCATGAAAATGTAAAAAGACATAAAGACAGTTAAGGATGTTACTTTTTGTGACCACTCCCTCCAGCCTGATGATGTTGGGATTGTTAAACTGTCCCATTATTGAAGCTTCACGCAAGAAATCTCTCCTTTGCTGTTCCATGTAGCCGCCTTTTAGTGTCTTTATTGCTACAGCGATGTCCATTCTTCCAGGTACACGCAACCGACCGCTGCAGACCTCTCCAAATTCACCTAAAGAAAGCAAAACAAGGGCTTGAGTTACCTGAGACATTATCATGATCCCTGTCTGCGTTTCACAGATTTTGAGACATAAACTCTCCTGTCTTTCACAAAAGGCTGAGTGACTTAACTCAAATTCACTGGATTTTAGATATTGTATTTTGACGTGGTAGCATAAGTTGCTATTGAGTTTACACAAGCAAAACAGGTATATTTTGGTCATGTCTAGTAAGTATACAACAAATTTCAAGTGGATAGAATAACCAATCCGGGAGGAATTGTTACAAGAAGGAACCCTTAAATTGCCTCATTTCCACAAATTTTGTAACCAAAGATTTGAAACTGTCAACCCCTCAGTTGAGGTCAAAATATAAGTTTTTGCCCCCTTCCTAATCTCTTACTTTTTTGCATATTCGTCACACTTAAATGTTCCATTTCATAAAAAGAAATTTGATATTAGACAAAGATAACCAAAGTGAATACAAAATGCTGTTTTTAAATGGAGATTTCATTGATTAAGTGAAGAAAGCCATCCAAACCTAACCAGCCCTATGTGAAAAAGCAGCTACCCCCTTGTTAAATCATGAATTAACTGTGATTAAAAACATTTGTAGCCTTTTTTTAAAGTTGAGTTTAATTTCACTGGCCACACCCAGGCCTGATTACTGCCAGACCTGCTGAATCAAGAAACTGTTTCAATAGAACCAGTCTGAGTGAAAGTGAAATAGACCAATAGATCAGCAGCAACGCATCACGCTGAAATCAAATGAAATTCAAAAACAGATGAGAAACAAAGCCATTGGCATATATCAGTATAGAAAGGGTTACAAAGCCATCTCTAAGGCTATGTGACTCTATTGAACTATGGTCACAGCCATTATCCACAAATGGAGAAAACTTGTCTCTGTCCCCTCTGCTCGCCTCATCACCATGGGGGGCCGAGCATTCAGCAGCTCGGCTCCGCAGTTATGGAACTCACTCCCCCCTGACCTCCGCAACACTGACTCCCTACCCCTCTTTAAAACCAGACTCAAAACCCATCTGATCAAACTCTCCTACTCCCTCTGATCTTTTGCATTGTCTATTGTATTACTGTTTGTTTTTATTCCTGTTTTTATGCCTGTTTTAATGCACTTCTTTGCACTTTTGTAAGGTGACCTTGAGTGTCATGAAAGGTGCCCTTAAATAAAATGTATTATTATTATTATTATTATTATTAAGTGCTGAACCATCCCAGGAGTAGCCGACCTACATAAATGACCCCAAGAGTGAATCGACAACTCACCTAAGAGGTCACAAAAGAACCCAGAACAACATCTAAAGACCTGCGGGCCTCACTTGACTTAGTTAAAGTCAGAGTTCATGATCTAACAATAAGAAAGAGACTGGGCAAGAATGGCATCCAAGGCCAAAACCACTACTGACCAAAAAGATCTCAAAGGCTTGTGTCACATTTGCTATCTTGGTGATCCCTAAGACTTTTGGGAAAATATTCTGTGGATTGACGAGACAAAAGTTGAACTTTTTGGAAGGGACAGCAAAGCACAAGTTGACTGGATGATCATCCCAGGACTAGTTTGTTCAAGTATAACCCATGACAAAGGTCCAGGACACCACATTTTTGGGTAATTAATTCAAAATAGCACATTTCCTGTTTCAGTTAGAGTAAAGGTCCCACTGTAGATCTCCCTAAACTGCATCCGTCCAACAAATCCTATAAATCTAGGTAAGACGGGCCTGGGGGAACAAAAATGTCACTAATTATAATAGGACTCAATCACCTACTTAGTACTTGGGCCCTAATAAATGTGGACATAGTGGTGTTACATTGCAGCTGCCTTTCCACCACTTTCCACAAGGTGGAGCCAGTGTTACAGGAGCAAGACAACGGAGGCGCCTTCATAACTCCTCAACAGTTAAACAGCAGACACAATCTGTTCAATTTAATGAGCCATCTAACACAATTATTCATCGGTGTCAGCACTGACTTTGTTCCTCTGAGGCACAATCCGATATATTACTTTTAAATCAGCTTGCTAAGAGTGGCAATAAAAGTTTTGAATTTGCATTTTATGAGGTTTAACATTTCTTATAAAATAAAAATGTTACTCAACATAAGGTGTGATCATTTCTCCGTAACAAGTGCTAGACATCCGTCACTGGGACATTACAATATCCTTGGGTAATCTTCGTGATGAATTCAGAAAATAATATGAAGATGAAAATAATGGCTGTAAAACTCTTGTCTGCCTGTAGTCATGCTTTGTACGAATTTATGCGTTCTGTCTGCACACAGGAGAACTGGTTCTGCTCCTGATTCAAACACAGAAGAAAAGTACATGTAGAAATGGATTTTACCTGCACCAATCACTCTCTCGATGCAGATGTAAGAGGGCTCAATCTCTTTGGCAAACTCCTCCACAGCCTGAGAGGGGTCTTCATACGTGTCTGGGTCGACATACGTTTTTATCCCAGAGAAAGGGACTGAAAGAGAAGAAACACATCCGTTTGTATGAAATCCTTCAGTATTAACACATCATTCTGGTGCATTAAACTCTGAAATCCCCATACAGTTTCACTGCAGCGTTACAGAATATAAGGGACAAGACAGAAGTAACAAGGTGAATACAGATGCTAGCTGAGACATTTTTAGATATCGCCACTGGCACAGAAACACTTCAAAGATGCTTTTTTGGCACTGTTGGCTACATGAACAAGATAGTATCAATGAATAAATGGTGCACATATTGTGTTAGTATTTTCAAAGATTATTTTTTGGACTCTTTGCCTTCATGGGACAGGACAGCTGAAGAGACGTGAAATATGGGGAGAGTGTGAGGGAAGACATGCTCCAAACAGTATCACACATCACATTAGGCCCCATCACTACAACTGTATTTCAAAACATATTTAACAACCTCAATATACAGAATGGTTTCCATTTTTTGTACAATTAAATTCTGTTTTGGATTCTGTGTGCAATTTTTGAAGACCAAATTAGACTACATTTCTTTTTAAAACAAGTGCAAAGAGCAACAGCAAAAGTTTGTCTTGGCAGAGAGGACATTTTTGCACCTCTTGAGAAAAGAATAATAAAGAGCTACTTGTAACTTCTCTTAATCTGTTTTCACATGGCACTGATGTACTGATATTTTAGCTTAGCAACTTAATGGAGCCATTACCACACGACTCATATTCGAGCTAAATTTTTGCAGTGCAAACAAAAAATGACTGTTTATCAATGTTTTTTTGTATAGAAATATCCAAGCAGACTTCAAGTTGTCCATTTGGAGACTCTTAATGGTCATCTGGAAACCAAATGACATTAGAGATATATGAATCCTAAATTTGCATGTTTATTTGAATTTTAAAAAATGATAATTTATTCAAAGAAAAATCTTATTTCCATTATGTTTTTTTTTTTCCTTTTTGGTAATTTTTTACAGACTAAAGCCTCTCAAAAAGTGGCCAACATTTAGCCAAAACAGGACACAGGGTTAGGGTTGACAAACTGACAATCAAATGCAGAATATGTAACGTCAGAGCTAAGCAGTGTTTTTTATTGATTTTTTTTCAAGTTAGCATGATTTTGGGACTAAATGAAGTTGCTAGTTTTGTTTTTGTTGGACCTTAATCTTCATCTGACGACAGTATTAACAGGGTTGTTCTGATTTTATGACGACTATATGACAGAGAAGGCTGGAAGGACACACTGTGAGTTTGATTTTTTCCTTTGTTTTCTTTACACTAAAAAGCTTGTTTCTGTTTCTGTGTATCTGTGAGCCACTACTGCAGGACTTTACTATAATCTTGAGATTCTTCTCTTTCGAACAGTCTATAACATGATATTCTTCATAACTGGCACTTTAAATTAATGTGTTAAGGCTTTCAAATTTCAAATGGCCAGAATACCAGCTGGTGCTGGAGAAAAGGTTAGGTTAGTTGCGTCTTCTCTGGGGCCCTAGTAGCCTCAAGGCAATTGCCTGCCTTTGCCTAGTTAAAAAGTCCACCTCTGTTCAATAGTTATCTTAACTGATGACATTGTGGTTGCTTATAACCCCTGCAAGTGCAATATCTTACTAGTTATTTTTTAGGTAATGCTCCACCTGGTTTTGGGTATGAACATTATTTAAGCACATCTAGTGCCGAAAGGATGTGTGTGTGCTTGATTGCTGGTGTAATCTGGTGTATGCAGGAGCTGTGTGTTTGTAAAATGGGCACTAATAGCGAGTCCAGTAATGTTACTTCATCTCCTAAAGAAGCAACACACACACTTAAAACACTGCTCCTACACCAGTGTGTTCTCTAACATGACTTTAATTTGTGTAATGAAAATAAATAATTCAACAACCAGCCTTGCATGCTTAGTCATTGTCTTAAACATCAGTGTTTGTTTTATATGAAGCACATCATCATTTTCTTAATTGTTAATGCAAATGCATAATTACAATTTCATTCAAGTAGTTCTTCTGCATTAAGATGTTATTCTTGGACAACACCCTGAAGTAAACTTTGTGATATTCAAGCATATAATGTTTCAATATTTCTGAGATAACGCTAGAGGGGTTGATTCTTGCCTTAGCAGCATGCGGCCATAATTAATGCAGCTTTTGCTTCCATTACACAGTAAAGTTTTCTGTTTTTTATTTTTTTTGTCAAAGGATGCTGAAAAAAAAAACGATCTAAAAAATGCCCAGAGCAGCATACAAAAAGACATAGAAGGCAGCCAGTTTTCAGCCTCCTCCTCGCTGGCTGTGGCTGGGGACGATTCCGCAGTGAGCGCTGTGCATGATGACTGGCACAAATGATAAGTTGAAGAACCCCCCCGGTACACCTCGAGCAGATGAGCTGGGGACTAAATGTACTTTATAGCTGTGTCAGCTCATGTTGCAGAGGGTTGAAGGCTTCGTCTGAGAAAAAGATTCCAGTTTGGAGTCTTACTCTCTACCTCTGTCTCCAGGGTGTCTACGCTCCGCGCTGTAATAGAACAAACCTTTTCTACCTGTTTGTTGAGCCTGCTGGCATCCCCGGCTTGCATGATGCCTCTGCAGCACGCACCGGAGAAGAATAAACAAGAAATGACTGCGGGTATGGATTAAAACTGTTCAAATACATGTCATAGAATGAGAGGGAGGCTTGCAAAAGGCACATTTTCATCTGCAGGACTGTTATCAGTCTATGCCATGTGCTTGTAGTTAAAACTCTGATAATAAGACTACAAATTCTGCTAAAAAATATCCAACCTATAGTGTATTACACTTGAGGAAAGACTGCTTAAAGAAAGACAAATAAAGTGGTAAGACTTCCTGACAGCATGTGAGTTAGGATACTGGTAAGCCAGTGTGTTATTTCTTTCTACCTGTAGCACTTCATGTTTCTTCAGGATCATTCTATAATCCTAAAGTGAGCCCACAGACAATATGAAGGTGAGATTAGTCTCAGGAAGCCCACTTGTTCCCCTGCAGGCCTCAGATCGAATCCAACAAGGGCTCTCATGGAACTGTATTAGAAAATTACAGGACATCTTTTTGTTCCCTGAGAATCATACCCTGCTCTTGTGGGGAGATCAATATCCCCGTTTTATCTGTAATTGTAGCACCATACTTGAGACAATCCTGTAATCCTTGAGATAGGACAGCAAATGCCACAGCCATGTCATAGTCTATTGATGGCTGTATGAGATAATGTAAGCGATGGACGGCTTATAAAACACATAAACCCAAACAGATATAGTGCAGAAAGCGTCTTGTTTTGTAGAAGCTTAATGAAAATGAGATCAAGTGTTTGTTTATTGTGATGTGAGCTAAACAGACTAGTAAAATGTTCATGTTTTGGCCTCCATAACTTGGAATTTGAGGAATGTTTACCATGGTAACCAAGCAAAACTGATGGACTGGCCTAATTCTATGCCTGTCATTAGACAGATCAATCTTGCAAAGCTCCAATCTGAAGCGTATAAGCCTGATCTGACCAATCAGCATTGTTTCGAGGAGAATGAAGCAGTTGCTACAGCTAAGGTTTAGTTTTACTGCAAGCTGGGAAACAACGGCTGTTAGAAGTACAGCTTTCTGTGAAAAACTGGGTCAGAAACAATTTCAGGCAAATGTTCCTCAACAAAATAATTGCAAAGACTTAGAATATCCAACCATCTACGGTGAATAGTTTCATCAAAATATTCAAAGAATCTGTAAAAACCTCTGCACAAGGGGCTTGTGATCTTTGGGCTCTCAGGCGACACTGATTTAAAACAGGCATGATTCTGTACTAGAAATCCCTGCACAGGCTCAGGAACACTTCAAGACATCACTTTCTGTCTTCACAGTTTACTGTGCAATCCACAAATGCAACTTCATGCAAAGAAAAAGCTATTTGTGAACACAACTTAAGAACGCCACCATCTTCTCTGGGCCAAAACTCATTTGAAATGGACTGAGGCAAAATGGAAAACTGTTGTGTGGTCAGAGGAAATTTGAGACTCCTTCTGAAAACCATAGACACCGTGACCTGTAAACTAAATAGGAGAGGGACCATCCCACTTGTTATCAGTGCACATTTAAAAAGCCCGACTCTCTGATGGTGTGGGGTTGCAGTAATGCCTATGGCGTGGGCAGCTTGCACATTTGGAAATGTTTTATCAATGCTGAAAAATATGTAGAGGTTTTATTTTTATTTTAATTTTTTTAGGCAAAATTTGTCCGCTATTGATGTAAATTGTGTCCGTACTAGAACCATAGAGGTATGGTATGTGGTGATGCATGTTTGAGTACATGTGGAAAATGATGCAAATGATCAGAGGAAAAAAAACATACATACACAATAAATCTAATCTTTGTTTACTGTACCATGTCCACTGTGGAAGCGAGTCCTCCTCTTCTCCTCTGACTTCATCCTGGCTTTAATGTAGCCCTGGCACCTGCAGGGGTGAAGTCAAACAGTCAGAGTCACCTTCATCACCACTTTAAAACCTCAGTTCACCTCAGTCTTTTCCCTCTTGGTATTGCTGCTAAAGAAATATTGAACTAGCTGTCATTACTAGCAGGATTCAGGGTGACATCCAACAGAATTACTGCCCCCATGACAAAAGGTTGAAGAGTGCACATTTATTCTGAAAGCAAAAACTGCCTAAAAAAGTGTTTTTAAGAAGCTTTTCCCCGTAATGCCTCCTCATCTATCTTTTGGTCTGTAAAGAGTCTTCTGGTGGAAAGAAGACAGCCATTTCCCTTTTCTATAACCAATTCTTCAGAGCAATTTTTGTTCTTGCCTTTATGTTCTTTTTTTTCTCCCATCTCCCCACATTTATCCTATTCAGTCCCACAAATGTAAGGCTTTCAAGGCTCAGTCTCCAAAGAGAGAGAGACGGGACAAAAGTAGCAATCAAAGACGTGTGCTTAATAGAAAGGCCCATTTGAATCCTTCTCGTAAAAATATACAGAAAGAGGTCACCCTTTAAAAATGTCATTACATGTTTAAAATGTGCTACTTTGCCACTTTGACTTTAGAAGTGTTTATTCATATAAAACTAAGAGGATATGTCAGTTTTAAAACCATAATTACTGCCAACACTGTTTCCCACTGAAAAAAAAAAAAAAATCTAACTGTGGTATGAGCCAGAAAGCATGGGAAATGTGTATGTAGGAAATATTTAGTCATGAATGTGGAAATCTTTAACAGTTCAATTTAAATGATCAAAAAATGATTAAAAATACATAAAGTTGAGCTTGACTTTTTACCTACAAAGTTTTATCAGGTAACACGTCAGTCTAAGCGATAACTTTTCTCCCCCATGGTGGTTAATTTTACTGACAGACTGTGAGCAGTGAGTGCTATAATCTCTCAGGTAGAAGATTCAAGTTTTTTTTTTCAAGGTGACATAACACATTCCTTTTCAACCTTTAAAACAGTCCCCTGTGGTCTAAATCAAAAGTATGTGCTGTGCTTTGTTCAAAAAATAATATGGATCAAGCACCAGAGGTGTTTTTTATGACCAGTCTAAACCAGCTTTAAGCAGCCTATATTATAATTGGTCCTTTTGGGTGTTTATACCTTTAAATGCATATGAGCTACCTCTAGCCCTGCCCCAATCTTCCTTACAGTATACTGATGCAGCAACAGAGAACTCCCGCTGGGGGGCAAGTGATGATTTCTGCATTGAGAAATGTTACCAAAAAGGCCCTGTTGAGCTGTTTATGACCATGCCAAGTGATCAAAGTGCAAAAATAAAAACATTCTTTATTCTACTTTTGTGTCCCAAGGTTAGTGAAATATTCAGGAAAATAAAAGTATTTAAAAAATGATGAAACAGCAGCAGGCAAGAGTTTAAAATAAGCCTCCATCTAAAGCCTGGATGAGCAAAGTGATCCAGTTTGGTTCAGTGCAATTTTGTAATGTTTTAGCGCACTTAACTCTGATCTTTTTCATATTTCCTCAGCTGATGTCTATCCAGCCTCACTTGTTGTGACAGGAAATCTGTCTCTTTTAAGAGCTTCAGATGATTTGGCAAAGCTCAGCAGAACTGGTTGTTTGGCTCCTGAACGCTCTACATTTGGTACCAGTTTGGCTTTTTAAATGTGGATTACATAACAACAAAGGATGAAGGAAAGGAAACTGGCACTCAAACAGGGGCTAGCTACCATAAAGGAGGAATTTTTATATGTTAAGGGGGCTCGGCTATCCTCTTAGCTCAGTACAAGACTTCTCGAGACTGTGTCTCCCTTCGTATAACAGGAGGTCTACAGGCCTAAGTAATTTGTGATATTGATCGCCTCCACACCAGGTAAATCAGTTAAACTGTGGGGGAAAAAAATCACTTTTTTTAAAGTGTATGGATTGAACTCAATGCATGTAGAAATTTTCTGATGATAATTTCAGAATACAGGCTCACTGGGAGCTTTAAAGCACAAGCTTTTCTCTGTTTCCATTCATTCCTTATGGCTGTCCCAGACTCCCTAACCTCTAACGGTCAGATTTTGTGTTTAAAGACACCATTGAACCACAAACCACTAATAGGACTGGGTTGACTTGTTTTACATTTTGTGGGTCTGCAGATACTCAGGATACCCCAAAAATGTGTAAAAATGCTGAATCCCCCCCATGATTAGTCCCTTTAATTACTGGCTTGGTCACAGTGCTAAGCCAGTATATTCACACCCCTGTGGCACTTCGGCTTCACTATGACCTGCTGCAGTGAGTTTGCATGATTTCCCTGCACATGTCTGGGTACCCTCTGGACACTCAGGCTTCCTCCTGCAGCCCAAAGACAAGCTTGTTAGCCTTATTGGTGGCTCTAAATTGCCTGCAGGTCCAATGTGTGTGTGCATGCTTGTTACACTTTATATGTAAGCACTTGAAACTGAATTGGGACTTGTCTAGTATGTACCATGCATCTCACCCAGTGACAAAGATAGATAATGAATGGATAGCACTATCTGATTATTTTCTTACCTGGTTTGTTGAAATATAAAAAGGCAAGCTGGTTAAGGAAACACATTTTGGGGATTATGTACAACTTAGCTTTACCCACCCCTCTGTGCTGTCAAGGTACAACCTCTTATTCAGATGTGGTCACTTTTGGGCACAAAAGCAATAAAAAATGTTAAACTGTAGGCTTTGTAGGAGTATTTTTAAGCCAAGCTATATCCAGTCCAGTCACCTCCATAAAGTCTATTGAATTTATACTTTACTGTTAAATGAGACTATTACAATTTCGAGCAGTTAAGAGCTGGATCCGTCTATCAATCAGACTTTTTTTTTGCACTTTTTGTAAAAAAAAAATAATGTACAAAAATTGCTTTGCATATATAGAAATAAAGAAAAATATAAATAAAACACCCACCTCTGCCAAAAACACACAAACAAATAAAAGGTAAGCCATGGTTTCTTTTGCACCCAGCATTGGTAGAGAAGGGTTAGAAAGATTTGGGATTAAAAAACATTTTCAAATGGCCCTGCATCTTTTTCTTCCTATAAAGTGAGAGACACTGTTCCCAGTTCTTAGTTCACTTATTTTTAGATGTTTGCAAATTGTGTGATTAAAGACAATTACTTCAGCTTGAATCACAATTTTATAAAAATCCAGACAAAGTACCACGAGCAATCGGGCCATTTTTCATAGTTTATTAATAAGTGGCACTAAGTGTAAAACCCTGTGAACTAGAAGCAGACTGAAGACAACAGTCTGAGCCAACCTGTGGAAGTTAATGGAATGGAGCAAACTGCTGGTACATGCATTACATGCTGAGTAATTAGGCAGAAAATTGGTTCAGCCATTTGGAAAATAAGAGTGTCTGCTTGGTGGCAAAAGAGAGTCCATTAACAGACTTCTGGTTGTAGTGTGACTCTGGAGATTATGAGAGGAGAAGCAGAGAGTTTATGGGTGTTTATGTGTGAATCAGGCAGCATCTCACCGTCCAGTGATGAGGAGGAAGAGAGTGAGGATGACCAACAGGGAGAAGCCGCCAACAGACGCTGTGACGACCACCAGGACTTGACCCTGATCGGCGATATCAGGATCTGAGGAAATGGAAAACAAAACGAATGAAAACAGAGAAAAGGCACAATAAACATGAGCAAAGCAAAAGTAAAACAGAGAGGAGACAGAGCAGCAACTACTCATATCAGCACCTCTCTGCCTGAGTGCAAACACAACACATGGAGATAAGAAGCTGCTGCATTGGACATTTTACTGAACTCACTGAATGCACCATAAGGCAGATAGCTGTTTGACATAAATCTTTTTCTTCTTGTTTGGCCTTTGAAAAACAACAAAACGACATTCACATGTACAGGAAGATATCAACAAAGGCGCCGTACAGACAATCCATTATTTTGGATGAATGACACGTTTGAAGCCTTTAGATACAAAGTGACTGCACTGTAGTATGGGAGTCTATCATATGCATTAAAAACATGTCTTCAGTGATGACCTGATACTGGAACTCACTTGCTTCTTATGTAAACAACAGCCCATACATCATTTCTGTGGCTCTGTTAGTGTGGATTGATACCTCTGCATGCTGTGTGCCAATAGGGATGAGTGAGCACCACTAAGAGGCACCTCTTCAACAGCTTTTCTTCCCTAATATTGCCATAACCAGGCTTTAATAGGAGTAAGTAATTTGCCACTAACAAGATAAATCCTGTGGGATACTGGTTAGATTGAAACATCTCAATTTGAGATGACAAGTTACAAGTGAATCATGATTTTTCATTCGTAAATGAGTGAGCTCTGAGCTACCTGCTTTTTTTATTTTAGTTGTTTTAAAGATACAAAAAAGCCAAAATGGTAGCAAATGAAAAGTCGTTTGAGAACCAAACAACTGGCTCTTCCTACTGAGCTGAGCCAAAAAATCCAGCTCTCTAAAAAGACCTGTAATTCCCATTTCTATAAATGAGGCTGGATGGACATACATAAAGCCATGCTTTTGTTTACTAGTAGAATATGACCAATCACATCAGTTCACAGAGCTGTCTTTGCGCCAGTACATGCTGTGTCTACACAACCAAACCCAGACCAATGTTGGCATCCCAGTTCACCTCTATGCTGTCTGAGCTGTCAGATATCAAACTGTTTATGGTACGCACTGAGGTGTCTATTAAAGGGGACATATTATGCCAAAATCACTTTTTCAGGCTTTTTGAACAAAAATATGCACAATCCCCTCAAATACCAGAACCACCCCCGCCCCTTTCTCAACCTCTCAGAAAATGTGTGCTAAAACAAGCCGTTCTCAGATTTTCTCTTCATGATGTCATGTGGGGAGTTAGTGCTGCCCCCATGTTCAGTTGGCCCTCCCCTCTTGAGAGAAAGTTCTGCCCCTCCTTTTCTGATCTCCCTCTAAGCTGCCAGCAGAGAAGAGGATCAGGAGAGCCACATCCATCAAACCACATCCATTTTGTGAGAGGGGCGTGGTCAGGGGTGGAGTCAGACAGCTCAGTAACATAAGAGCCACAGAAACAGAAACAGCTCGTTCTGAGCAGGGCTGAAACAGAGGGTTTTTTTTTAGACATACTAAAATCCTATCCTTTTTTTTTTTTCAGCAGCGGACTTCACAGGCATGTTTTAGGGACCTCTGGGACCAATATAAACTTGTCTTGAAAGGGTAAATACGTCCCCCTTAAGCATAATCCTGGCCCTAAATACCTGACCACTGAGACTTATTACAACCCAGTCACCTTTAGGAGAACTGCCAAATCCTGGTTTAATCAACAGCAAAGCTGCACTCATGTCAGATTTTCTGTAATGCTGTTGCTGCTAAATGTGCTTTTACTGTGTCATGTTGTATCCAGTTCACTTTTTTCTTTTATTCTCATAAATGCCATTTTAGGGTCAAGTGTTGCAAATTGGCATTGACTATAAACACTTTAAAACTTGCATAGGACAGGTGATCCCAGTTTATCTATTTATACTGTATCCATCCCTGACTAATAATCCACAAATAAATAAATAAATAAATAAATAAATAAATAAGCATCACTACTTGGAATCAGAATGCCCCAATCAAATTCAAAGCTCAGTTAATGCATATTATAAATGGTTTCAGATAGTTTAGGTACCATTATGTCCATGTGGGAGCACCAAAGTCAACACAATATGAAATTCCTCACAGGAGCTTTAAAGACTTTTTCTCCTGTGATTTAATTCAAGAAGTGAAACTTTCATACACTGTAGATTCATCATTACAAAGTGAAATATTTCAAGACTTTTTGTTTTAATGTTGAGGATTGATTAGGGCTTACATCTCACAAAAAAATCCACTATCTCAAAATACTAAAATATGACAAAACATCAGTCCAAAAAAGGATTTATAATATAGAAATGCTGACCGTCTGGGAAATTAGGCTAATTTATGCACTCTCAAACTCATTTTATACAACTGCCGCATAAACGAAACATGGAGCCAATCAGTCTGTGGCACTGCGGGGGTGTCATAAAGCCCAGGTTGCTTTGATAGCAGCCCTCAGCTCATCTGTATTGTTAAGTCTGGTGTCTCTCATCTTCCTCTTGACATTTCAGCAGACATTAGCCCAGGTGAGATGCTGTTTGGTTCAGAGTGACTCCAGACTAGAAACACATTACTTGTAGCCCATCTCCTAGACCCATCTGTGTGTGGTGGTTCTTGATCCACTGACTCCAGCCTCAGTCCACCACTTGTGAAGCTCCCCACGGTTCTTGAATCTGCTTTGGTTGACAATCATCTGAAGGCTGAGCTCCTCCTTGTTGCTTGTGTTCCTTTTCTGACCACTTTTCCCTTCCAGTCAACTTTCCATGAATATGCTTTGATACAGCCTCTGAGAACAGGCTGCCCTTTCAGCAATGACCTTCTGTGGCTTACCCTCCTAGTGCAGGGTGTCAATGACTGTCTTCTGGACATTTGTCAAGTCAGCAGTCTTCCCCATCATTGTGGTTGTGTGTATGAACCAGAGTGAGAGGATGAAGGCTCAGGAGACCTTTGCAAATTAGACTTTCCCACAATATTGTAATACGATGTGATAGTTGATTTTTTATTTTAATGAGCTGTATGCTGTAATCATCAAGATTTTTTTTCAAAAAGTCATGACATTTTACTTTGTATAAAATCAATCTAGAATATATGTTAAAGATACATTTCTGAAGAAATCACAGGAAAAAATAAACTTTTACATGGCATTCAAATTTTTTAGATGCAGCTGTGCTCTAACTTATAATCATGCATTCTTGCATAACAACACAATGACATAAAAAGAAAAAACAAATCGAGATTCATATGAAAATATTTTTAAAAATTTAGAAAAATGGACTTGGAATGGATCATGTCTGCAAAAATAATTGCACTCCCTTGAATCTTTTTTTTGCAAAATTGCCTGGTAATCATCTTTCTCTTCAGCGATGTGTCTATTGATTTCAAAACAACTGACAGAAGACAGCTGGTATAAGATGAAACAAACAGAAAAACAGTCAAGAATGAAACAATGTGAGAGTTTACTTTGTATGGGTTACATAAGGTGAGAAAATATATCCATTTATCGAAGTATTTATGTATCCAGGTATAAGTATTCATAGACTTAAAGGAGTGTGAGGGTGGACATCTGCATATTCATCACCTGCGGTGTGTGTCCTGTAGGAGTCTGAGCATATTTCAGGATTAGAATCAGCAGAGCGTTATGTATGCTTCAGGAACTTACACAGCTTATAAACATTTAAATAAATGGCTCATGCCTGAAGAGACACTGATGAGTTTCACTGATCCATAGCAAAAAACGACCATTAAACGTCTCCAGGGATTTTATGGAGCTGCTGATCGACACAGATGACTCCAAATCTATGGCTCTAAAAATCACTTCTTTACTTTTGCACATCGCCTCAAAGACACCTAACTGGAACTTAAAACACAACCCAAAAATAACTGGAGGCTGAATATAATGAATTCCCTTCACTAAAAAAACAGAACCTGTGAGCACAAACAGAAGCACAATCTCCTCCTGTTCACTCCTCCACAGTCGTACCTTCAGCTGCAGTGGCAAACTCAAAGTTTGGGCTGTACGCTGTGTAACCAGCAGCTGTGCGAGCTCGCACATGGAAGACGTAAACGGTGGAGGGTCGGAGGCCCGTCACAACCACACTGGGGGTTTTGGTCCGTGTTGATGAGTAGCTCAGCTGCTCCTGCTCCTGAAAAACAGAAACAGATTGTGTTATGAAAAAAAAAGTTCTGAAAGTCTTGACAAACATATGCAAACATAAACTCTGAAATGTGTGAGACAACACTAACAGCTGGAGTTAAAAATAATTTACATTTAAAGGACGATAAATATGGTTGAAGAAATTTCTGGATTTTTTTTTTTCCTTTTTATTCCAAGGATGACTGTGTTGGTTGGTCAATATCAATTAATTAAGGAAAGAAGAGAATATATTAATTATTAGATATATTATTTAGTTGAAAATCCTTTTCTTGCAGTAACTGCATCAAACCTGTGACCCACTTACATCACCAAACTTTTGCATTCTTCTATTGTGATGCTTTTCCAGGCTTTGACTGCAGTCTCTTTCAGTTATGTTGTTTTGGGGGGTTACTTCCTTCAGTCTCCTCTTTACCAGGTAAAATGCATGCTCTATAGGGTTCAAGTCTGGAGATTGACTTGACCAGTCTAAAACCTTCCACTTCTTGCCCCTGACGAACTCCTTTGTTGTTTTGCCATTGTGTTTTGGGTCACTATCTTGTTGCATGATGAAGGATCTCCCAGTTAGTGTAGTTGCATCTTTCTTTACACTGGCTGACAAAATGTTTCTGTAGACCTCTGAGTTTATTTTGCTGTTGCAATCATGTGTTACATCATCGATGAAGATTAGCAGAAGCCGTTTAAGCCCAAGCCATGACTTTACCTCCACTGTGTTCCACAGATGAGCTTGTACATTTGGGATCATGAGCAGATCATTTCTTCCTCCAAACTCTAGCCTTTCCATCACTTTAGTAAAGGTTCATCTTTGTCCAATCATTCCATAAAACTTTGTCCTAGAAGGTTTGAGGCTTATCTCTGTGCTTTTTGGCAAGTCAAACATAGCCAGGGGGATAATGGGATGTGGCAGCCCAGTATGTGAGACAGGTGATCTGTGACTTGGACCCAAAATTGCTAAATGTGAGTGGTAGTGTGTTTATAGCGTGTTTATAGACTTGGATTCAGATGTTGACATTGGTGGAGATGGGGAGAGAGGGGTATGTATCAATGCCGTTGAAGATCATATAAATTCTCTACAATATTTTTCTTTCACAGGGTATTTTCAAAACATTTTCTCTGAGAATGGACTGCATTTGATTATAATGATATCATTGAGTTTAGGGGTGATGATAGAACATTTTAAATCTAATACAAGTCCTTACCTTCTCAAAGTATTTGACTTCATAGTCCACTATCTCTGAGGGCAGCAATTCCACCTCTGACCAGGAGAGGGCGATGCTGTTTTGATTGGCCCAGTCTTTCCTGACTACACCCACCAGAGCAGGACCTGAGGATACAGACGAACAGTGTAGGGATTGAGTCAGCCGTGACTGAAAACCTGCGAGGAGCTGCAGTTTGGAGGTTTAGAAATGATGCACACTGCAAATTTTCAAGTCAAGTACAAAAACAGAATATATTTACACTATGATTGTTTTTTTTGGACAGGCTGATGCATAAGTATGAATCTCCACTTTTTGAAATGTCATGAATTTAAACCTAAAATATTCCAAAATATGCAACCAACCTGTGCACTAAGGGTCAGCTCACTGTAATGAATATGTGACAGAGAGAGGGATTCCTGACTTAAATGTATATGGATTGGGGGGGAAACCATAAGTAAGAAAAATGGCATCTCTGGCGATGGGGTGAGTAACTCTCAGTCCCCTCTCAGTGGGGCCCTGGGGAATAGAGAAAGGAGTTATTTCAGCCATTTATTTCTGAAGCCACTAGAGTGAACTCTAAACTGAATCCACCGAGTTCTGAGGCACGGCTGAAAAACACATTTTAAAAGTGTCTTCAACTCCACAAGAAAGATGTCAACTCTGAACAAAAAAAGTTCCAGAACTCCAAAGCGTAAAACAAAATCAGATATGGAGGCTGAGAAAAGTGCATGCAGTATACAAACTATCTCCCCTCTGCAGCTTAGACTCGACGACTACGAGTAAAGCAACTTCTGAAAAATTGTTCCAGTATGAAAGGAATACCCGAAGGGAAACAAGGGCAAAGAAAACAGCCATTTCAATGTCCAGCTCTGGTAGAATATGCAGCTTAAGAGCAACATTTCTGTTAACTAAACCACCAGGAATACAGCAACTGTTCATCAACTTTGTCATAATTGCTGAATTTGTGAAATATTTTACACCAGCCTGCTGAGAAGACACAAAATCACCTTGCAGAGATTCAAATATTTAGCATTAATTATTCATAAAGCCTTTGCTTGAACAGAATATGATTTGGCAAAGTAATAGATCCAGTCTCTCTGTCGTCACACAGGCTGTTTGGGGGATTGTCGTCGGAATACAAATCCGAGTCCAGGTGTTGCCCTTGTGCACAGAGAAGCTGATAACCTGCTAATCACAGAAGACCTCAGAAAGGATGGGACACTTCTGAAAGGTGACGTGTTGCTGAATTAAGTCAGACGGGTTGGGGTTCAGATTTCAAACATGACTTTCACATCTTGTCAAGGAGCCAAGAGTGTCTCGCAGCAGCAGCAGCACAGCCCAGACTTGACGCTTCACAGTCCAGCAGCTCGACCGTTTCAACTTATTTTAAGAGAAAAAAGAGCCAGGGGAAAAATGTTGCACAAAGGAAACAAAAGCGGGATGCCAACTCCTGCAAAAATGAAAACTGGAGGAGACAAATGTGAATTAAAGGTGTGTTTAGATTCAATTGCATTTATTCAGACAAGCCTGCTTAAACATTCATCCCTGAAAACAGCCTCGTGTTTGAGACACAGAACCACAAAACCTGTTTTAATTGGAAAAATGAGAAAGGAAAATAAATCAAAGTTTTCCACTTCTTACAGGCTCATCAAGGCAGGAAAAATCATCAGTGTGTTAATGATTGAAGTATCAACACACGTCTAGAAACAAACAGCATTGAAACAAAGACTCACACATGGATAAGATCTCAATCATGGGCCTGTCAGAGTATTTGCAGAGCTGGATCACAGATCTGTCATACCATCCATTTTGTTCCAGGTAACACGTGCCCTCTCTATCCTGGTGGCAGGTGGTGTCTGAGCTGCACTGAGTGCCTGGAGCTGTTGTGGGAATATTTCAAGCCTCTCAGTCTGGCTGCCTGCTGCAGTTATTAATGGCAAACAGCAGACACACCAACAAAAACATACACGGAGTATTGACAGAGCACAATGGTGCAAAAGTGCACAGGCAAGACAAGGACAATCTGTTGAGTGACTTTGCAAATGACATTAACTTAAACTTTTAGAGTTGTACTTCCAAGTCTGATGTCTGTAATTCAGTGAAGAACAATCTTCTCATACATTTAACCATTTTACTGCAATATGGATACAGTTTTACTTGGCGGCGAAGACACTGCTCAAAAAAAGCCTCCTTGGACAGTCAACCCCCATATAGATAGATACATCTATGACAATGCATTTGAATACAATAAAATTAGTTTTAAAGCAATTAATCTATAGTAGCTAATCTGAATATAAGGGTGCAACAAGCTTTATGCTATAGAGGAGGAGACTGGGGTGGAGGAGATTAAGCTTTGCCAGTGGCAGCAGCATGGTTCATCGGCATTAATGCAAGCAGGGATGAGTGAGAAATATGTCAAATTTAAATACATCACTGTGTTGAGAGAAAGAGCTGTGATTGGCTGTGGGAGCTAGGAGGGGATAATTAGGATCAGCTGGCTGTCAGCTGATCGCGGCTTAACTATTTATTAAAAGTCTACAGTGTTAAACACTAGCTGATCAAATCTTTGAGCAATTTCTCTAAGATACATTTATTGCAGGTTAGAGTGTTTCATATCTTTATTGTTTGAATAACTGATAAATTAAATGTCAATAGGAGGTGGGTCTGTTTTAGTGCTATGAACCTGACTCTTTTCATAAGGCACCACTTCAAATCCATTTTGTACACAGCTGTATTAAACCCAGAGCCAATCTTTTGTTGTCAGTTGTTTTTTCCTAATGTTGTAATACAGTAATGGCAGGGACATGTATGTAATATTAAATTTAACCCCCATTAATTTATAATTTCAATTCACAACTGACACATGACATCACACGCTTATGAAGACACCCACCTTACAGGCAAGAAAAGCTTCATTCTGCTGTAGGCAGTGAAGAAGTTATCAGTCAATCTCAGTTGCCGCCTACGTGTTTTTAAAACTGTTTTTGCAGACAAAAGACCACTGTCATTCAATAAGATGCTCTAACTAAAGAGGAAACAAGTCTGAGATGTACTTTTATAGAATCCCATCAGGAAAACAAACCCCAGAGAGTAGGAGATTGTGGATTAATTCTGTTAAACACTTCACTGTCCCTTTAGGGAATAAAAGAACAGACTTCTAATCCCGCAATAAACCACTGTGTTGACTTGATGAAAGTATTATAACTTTCCCTTAAAATCAAAACTACATTACTGCCCCTGAACACTGTCTGAAAGGAAATTTGTCTTAAAGCAGTTAAAATGGCCCTCCTGATTAATGCTGCAGAGTGCCTGCAAAGCATTCTGGGACTGTTTGCAGCATTAGCCAGGAAGGCCACTTTTAACAGCTCTTCTCCCTCATTATATAAAGATTCCTCAATGAAACCAAAGCTGTATTTAATGTTTTTTTAAATGCAACTTTTATCAAGTCAATTTGCTGAAAAGACTTCTTAGTTTAGAATTCAAAGAAGGCCAAGCAGATTTATCATCCTGAGACCTGGGCTTTTGTTTGGAAAGCATATTTAATTTCTCCAACTTATTTGGGATAAGTAGGGTCTGATAAGTTTAAACATCAGCCTCGTCTTTGAAGTGGAAATTTCCCTTTTGTAAATCCAAACAAATTCCAAAATTTTAAAGAAATTAACATTTTTTTGTGAAAATTCTTAAAGATGTATTTTTTAAAATCACATAAAAAGTATTGCAAAAATTTCTTCAAATAGTCCTCAGATCTTTCTCAAAAAGCCTAGACATTCCAATAAAAAAATCCCCCAAAATTTCAAGTAAATTCCCAAATATAATAAAGCAAAAGTCTCCATATTCCCTAAAATTTCCATGAAAATTCCTGATGATTTCAAAGGACAACTAATACCCCCAAAGTCCAATCCAGTTTCCAAAAATGTACAAATAAGTTTTCCAAATTCCAATGAAAATGCAAAGCAATTTCCCTCAATCTTCCAGTGAAACTCCAAAAAATACAAACACATCCCCTGAATTTCCAAGATAAAACTTGAAATGTGGCATGCTGATTTTTGGAGCAGACACCTACTGACCACTGGAGCAGGGCTTATGCTCACCTAGAGGTGCAAGAAGCTCAAAACATGAGTCAAAAGCAACAGCAAAATAAGCTGTTTGGTGTTGGTTGAGAAGATTTGGTATGGGCGTGACCCACATACTCAGCTCTGCTGCTCATCCCACAAAAACATGTTCCTTACAAATCTGGCACAATTTAAAAGGGAAATCAACAGGCTTTCCAGTGGTATAAGATTTAAATGTCCTTGCTTTTTGTGCAAGCTTTATTAAAGTTAAGTATATGTCTGGTTTGAAAACTGTTGGAAATATTAAAAATGCATAACATAGGTTAAGTCATTTTAATTAATGTAGACATTGCAGTATTAAATTGAACATATTGCACTGTTAATTTATTCATCAATTTTCACAGTTTTCTGTTTTACAAGATTAAGACCGAAGAACACATCATTAGAGCTTTAGCACATACTGCCGACAGATAAAGAAACATCTGTCACTATCAGCTGTGAAAAATGGAGATTTATGCAAGTTAAGGCACAAACAAACCTCAGGCTAACTTCAACTTATCTAAAGATGAGCAGCAATAACATACATATCAGTACGTGTAAGAGGAGCGGAGGGTCTAAATCAGACCTCAAGTGATATTTTGACTCTTGAAACCACATCAGAAGGATTGGCATGATCTGTATGTGCTTTAGCATTAATCTACACAGAAACATACACCAAGTTCTTTCATGAAATCCTCTAAATCATGTAGTTACTTGGCTTAAAACTTAGACTGACTGGTATGTTTGTTACTGAATAAACACGTTCCAATGTATGATATCTAAACTAGAGTGTTGCCCTTGAATATTATGCTCAAGTGAGCAACGGTAATGTTTTTCAGTTGGTAGCCAGTGTGGTGTAGTGAAGCTGATAAATATGCAGCATAACCCACTTAGAGGATAAAAGTGTTTGTGAGAATAACATTACTAGAGGGGATTTCTGTCTGCAGCATACAGTATGATATTATGTATCTATCAGCATGCATGTGTATGTGTGTGGTTGTGGGAGCCAGAGAAAAAGTGCACTGTGAGAAAGCTCTTTAAAGAAAAAAGCCCTTATGCTAGATCAATTCTAGTTTGAGGATAAATCAATCTGCTGGTTAGATAGCTACTGATATGTATGATTGGCTGAAAGAAAATAATTACGGTCATTATACTCTAATCAGAATTCATACATCTGAAGTTAATTGAGAATCTTTAGGCTCCAGTCATCGGCAACATGTTGAAAAATAGGTTAACACTCAGCTGTGGATGCTCCTACAGATAAAGAAAGCAAGGACAGAGGGGAGAAAGAGAGAGAAAGAAAAGAGTGAGCAGGGAGGGCTGTAAAGAAATCCCACGAGGATGCATCTCCCCAGCATCTGAGCATATAAATAGAAGTCAGCCTTATTCCCACAGCAAGAGATGAAAACAGAGGAGAATCCACAGGAGAATTCAGGGGGAAGAGCAAAGTAAAAGAGAGAAAATCTCCTGAATCAGGACACCATGAAACAGTGGGAAATGTTCACACGAGGATTAAAAATGTGAGAACTTTGCATGACTCTTGTTGTTATTGATTTGTTGAGGAATAATCACAAAGTCGAACACATTAAGGTGTAAAAAAGTATCTATTATAATGGATTTTTAAATTAATTAAACAAATAAAAAGTCAACCACCAGAATTTTCAATGACAAATTATTCCATGTCTTTCATGTGGCTGTAAAAATTAAGCTTTACTAAATGTTTAGACAGGAAGACTATAATACATGGTAGTTTTATTGCTTATTTTCATACTTTCTTGCATGTGTTCCTCCACACATGCTCACTTATTTTTATGTCATCATGAACTGTTCACATCACCTGGGCACACCTAACCAATAGCATTTTTCTCTACACCCTTATTTTTCGATCAAATCCAACCATGTGTCATCCAGAACAGCCGATGTTGAAGCAGTGACCTCTGTAGTCCATTCAGGAGTTTCTGTCCTTTACCCTAGTGAGAGCGCGACAGGGTGTGCAGTGCCTATAAAATGTAATCACCTCCTTGGATGTTTCATCCTTTTATTGATTTGATTTTAAATCAATCATAGTAAAAGAAGTGAAAACAGATTTCTACAAAGGAATGTCAATTGAATGTAAAAAAATGTGTTATGTAAAATAAGTGGCTGCACAAATATTCACCCCCTTTAAGACAGTATTTAATAGATGCACCTTTTACTGCAATCACAGCACTGAGTCTGTGTGGATGGGTCTCAGTCAGGCTTGCATATCTGAACACTGCAATTTTACTCCATTCTTCTTTGCAAAACTGCTCAAGCTCTGTCAGGTTGCATGAGGACAAGGTGCAAATTCTCTATTGAATTGAGATCTGGGCTCTGACTCTGCCACTCCAGGACATTCACCTTGTTGTCTTTAATCCATTTCTCTGCAGCTTTCACTGTATGCGTCAGCTCATTGTTTTGCTGGGGAATAAATCTTCTCTCAAGCCATTGTTCTCTTGAAGACTGAATGAGATTGTCCTTCAGGATTCATTGCATTCATCTTACCCTTTTAGAAGCCATCCAGGGCAAGACGCCAAGGAGCATCCCCACAACATGATGCTGCCACTACCTTCCTTCACAGTGGGAATGTGCTGCTTATGGTGATATGCAGTGTTTGGTGTCAGCCAAACATAGCGTCTTGTCTGATGGCCATAAAGCTACATTTCGCTCTCATCAAATTAAAGAACTTTCTTCCACTTGACCATGGATTCTCCCGCATGTCTTTGGGCAAACTCTAGTTGAGATTTAATGAGTTTTCTTCAGAAGTGGCTGACTGGTGAAGAACCCGGGCAACAGCTGCTGTGGCCTCTCTTACTGGTCTCCTTCTTTTACGGTAACTTGTGAGGGTTTGTGAGGGTGGCCTGATCTAGATTTACACGTGTGCTGTATTCCTTCCATTTCTTGATGATGGATTCAACTGAACTCCGGCAGATGTTCAGTGAGTTGGAAATGTTTTACATCCACACCCTGACTTATACTTGTCATTACCCTTTTCTCGGAATTGCTTGGAGTGTTCTTTTGTCCTTATGGTGTAATGGTAACCAGGAATACTGATTAACCAGAGACTGGGCTTTCAGACAAAGGTCTCTTTATACCACAATCACTTGAAACACATTCACTGTACTCAGGTGATTCACAATTCACTGTGAGACTAGTAGCACCAATTGGATGGACCTCTGTTGAATTAGGTCAGTCATTGTAAAGGGGGTGAAAAATGTATGCAATTACTTATTTTACCTTGCACATTTTTGTTCAATTTACAGTACTTTTTGTCAAAAAAGCCAAATCATATAACCTGACACGCCATAGAAAACCACTCACAGACAGCGTTTGGGAAAGGACAGAGCCTCGGAGGGTGATTGGATGAATGTTCTGTCTGTCACATCTTTACAAGCCAATCAGAGCAACAAAACATGTGACGTAGCTGCTATCAATCTGCCCCCCTACTGAGGACTAAACTCCATAGGGAACTTCATAATGTGAACCATGGTGACTGTAGACATGTCATTACACGACTTTTGTCATTTTTGAAAAGAAAACAACTCTCTGCTGTTCTTTGTTCTTCTGTTAACAAAAATTTTTAGTCAAGTTCTGATAAAACTGGCGCTTTAGAAGCATCCATGATAAAATCTTCCACCATAATTGCATCAGTCTCTTGTTGCTGCTTGCCCACGTCATGACTCCGCCACACCAGAGAGTACTGCCCCTCGTCGCTGATTGGCCTGTCACTTTCTAACTGGGCCCAAACGGTTCAGACGGGAGCTTTGCAAGATGGATTCGCCAGTGAGAAACTCAGAAATGGGCGTATCCATCTGGTATGCAAGGTTACAAATTATATTGACCGTGATTGACTTATAAAATCAATCTAGGGGTAAAACATCAAAGAGCTAAATACTTTCTATAGGCACTGTGGAAATAAAGAAATACACAGTGTGCCATTACAAGCCAATAACTGTTTTTTCCTTGTCCATTTTTTTCAGTATGAAAGGCCAAAAAGCAACAGAAACAGCTTTCAAATTATTGGCCTTACACTTGTTAACCTCAGACGATATCACCAGCCAACACCACGACCAGTGTCTGGACTCCATGGGGGATAGATCTTGCCTGTGCACACTACCTTTGATCACCCTAGCTCCCTGTAGAGTTCAAGCAGCAAAGACTTTCTGGTAATAATCCAATACCACAACTGAGTAAAACAAGTGTTTATCTCTGACTCCTTAACTAGTCCCTCCTGACTGAACTAGTTACATTCAACTTAAATCTCACAAGACACGTTAAAAATAATGTCTGCTAAGAAGTTGCAAGGAGCTCAAACATTTTTCCCTTTCCAGTAAGTCATTCAAACTTAAAAAATTTTATAGTGGGCATATTAAATTGGCAACGATTAGACAAGCTACTGGAGATTTTAGTTGTACAAATTGAAATTAATACTGATCTCTCTATCTGACCTCCTAAAGCAATCAAGGCTGTCAACAGAAAGACTGGTTATTTCCTCATAGTTATTTCTGAAGTGTAGGTGTCAGACGGGGCTATTAACATATCACCAAGGCAGCCTTCCTTTTGACATTATTCATTGAAAAAGATTCACAGTGATTGATTTGTTGGAGAAGATATCTCACAGGAGCTTTGAACAGTCGGAACAAATCTTAATTTTACATCTGGGATTTTATGAGTTTTAGAACTAGTATGGCAGTTAACACATGATGAAGGTTGCAAAAATGTTGCTGAGTAGTTAGAACAACTTGTAATAACTAAAATTAAGCAGTGAGATCCAATATGTACTTAGGCTCAGTACTGAAACTACATGAAATCATCAAACAAAGCATGGTAGAGTTAGCTACATCTTCGTCAGTAAGGTCAACTTTTACTGCTGGTTTCACAAAGACCACAAATCCCTGGATGAATGTCGTGTTTATTTGACCCGCATAATTATATAGTGCTTTACCCATCTTAAATATTACATTTTATTATATGTGCTACTTTTGTCACATGACAGCATGAAAGCAAAACCATATTTTGCATTGCAATCACTTCATGTGGAAAGCATGATCTTTAAACTTTCTTTCAGTTTTTTTGATGTCATCAGGCCAAGTAAAACAAGAAATATGGTCATTTTAATTTGATATAAAAATTAATGTTACACATAGGAAGCAGTGGACCATGCTGTACAAGACTGGCACTGATATTTTTTCATAATTTCAGAATATTGTAATTTCTTTTTAAAAAATGTCCAAAAAAAAAATTGTTTTAAATTGTTTTAAATAACAACTTTTAAAAATCCATTTTTGTGGGATGTTGTGTTATTTGGAGTCCCTATATCTAATAATATATAATATACAACATTTGAAAAAGATTATACCAGACATGAGCATGGTTTGCATTTTCTGAGTGGTTTATTTCATCAAAAGAAAATGAACAAAATGGCGAAATATCCAGTGGACCTCTAAAGGTTAATAAACTAGATGACAGCATGTGTGAAAGATGCCCCAGGGATACCTATAGCCTTGTATTTTCAAGTGATGAATAAAACCAGTGGAAAAGTGTGCCATGGTCTTTTTGCCTCCGGGCAAAAGAGGAAAAGAATCATCTGGATTGTTATCAATGCATTAATACTGAGAAGTACTTACAGATTTTGGAGTAACATGCTGACTAAAAACTAGTAAGGCGAATACAAGAATATCTGAAGAAGCTGAAGAGTAGAGTCTGTAATGAGACAAAAGTACAACTGACATATGTGGGGATTTAATGAATTAAATAAGCAGCACCTCTGTTTCAATTATCTCAGTTAGAGCTCGATGCATCGTTACCTCACACTCTGCAATCAATTTGATTCAATCAGATTAGCATTCAGTTAGGTTAGATTCCTAAAAGCTGCACAAATCTCAAGAGTATCTGTACAGCAAAAGACAAATGTGGATTGAGCTGGTCTGAGCTTGAGTCAAGACCTTTAAAGTTCAACATACGCCCATTTTTGACTCTGTTAGGACAATCTTTATTTTTAACTGGAAAAGGTTCCATTTTGACACAGAGTAGGTCTTTATTTGTGGTTCTGTCTTGGTGCAAGAGAATTTTTTTCCTCTGTGCAGGAAAAATCTGGACTCTCTGTGCCTCTTAGCTGAATACAATGTTAACCTTTGTGGGAAAAACCATGGGAGAGAAACCGCTCCACTGAGCAACGTCCACACTGTTCATAAACACAGAAATCATCCCCATCACTCTGCTCTGCATTTCTGCCTAAAGAGGCGTTGTGACAGCAGCTGACCTTCATCGGATTCAACAGGCAGAAAACCAGCATCCTGCCTCACAAAGGGAAATTAAGAGCGAAGAAGAGTGTACACAAATAGGCACTGGAGATAAACAAATGTGTTTCAGGGAATCTATGATTCAACAGCTCTTGAGGGTGTAGAACTGGAACTATAAGACTCAAGATCTTCTCGTTGTTAAAGGAAATCAACACTCTGCTTCTGCTCAGACGGAGTGAAAATGCATTTGCTTAACTGAGCATTATAATTTATCAAAATTAGACAAGCACAGAGGCAAGTGGGAAGTTAAATTATTACAAACTGATTAATAGGGTTTAGCATAATTAAAACCATAATGAGGCATTAATGTGTAATTTACTTTGGAAGCCCATCAGTGGTGGTCGCCATATTGGAAACACCGTCTCACACAAACTTTCAGTAAACCTAACAACAGGCAGGGACGTGAGGCAGAGACAGGCCTTTACCCTCCTGGGAAACAGCTACAATAACTCTGTCTGTTAGTCAGCTCAGCCCTGCTTCTAATCGGGCCTGGACACAGATTTGGCTCGGCCCTGACAAACCCAGAGATTACCCTCCACCCCCACTGTGATTCACACTATCATTGTATGTGTGTTGGATCAGTAGCACTCGTGCTAGTCTTGGTGCCACTTTGACCCAGTTTTCCATATTTGGCCCATTTCTCCTACTTTTGAAACCCCTTTTTGCCACTTTCTACCCATTTGCCACATTCTGCTCATTTCTTTGCCTCTGCCAACCCATTTCTGCCACTTTTAACCGATTTCTGCCACTTTTAACACATTAAATACAGTTTTCCCCTTTTACTCAATTGCTGCAACTTTTAAACAACTCCCCCATTTTTGCCACTTTCAAATCCCATATCATCACATTTTCTGCCTGTTTTTTGCTACTTTTTAAGCAATTTGCCAATTTTAAAACCTATTCCACCACCTTTTCTGCCCATTTTTGAAACCTTTAACTCATCTTTGCCACCTTTTAACCACTTTTCATCACTTTCTGCCACTTTGACCCATGTTTGCTACTTACTGCTTATTTTTTTTGTCTCTGCCAACTCATTTCTTTAATCAATTTACCACGTTAAACACATTTTCCCACTTTTAAGCCATTTCTACTGCTTAAAAAAGCCCTTTCACCATTTTTGCCTGTTTAATCCACTTTTGACCCATTTTGCCACTTTCAGCCCATTTTTTGCCTCCACCAACCCATTTCTGCCACTTTAAACTGATTTGCTCCTTTTAATCCAATTTCACTGCCTTCTCTGCCTTTATTTATTAATTTATAATCTATTTAACCAGGAAAGCCTCATGAAGATTATGAATCTCATTTTTTGCCACTTTTAAGCTATTTTGCCACTTTTTAAACCCCCTTCCCTACTTTTTCTGCCCGGTGTGGCCAGTTTTAACACATATTTGCCACTTGATACACTTTCCAATAGTTTTCTGCTGATTTCCTCCACCCTTAATCCATTTTTGCCACTTTCTATCTACTGTTTCCTATGTTAACCCAGTTTTGCAACTATTAACCCCTTTTCACTACTTTTATCCCAATTGCCTATTTTAACCACATATCACTATTTTGATGCCTAATTTGCCACTTTAAAATCAAATTTTGCCACTGTTTACCCCCTTTCACCACTTTTCTTCCTGTTTTTTTTGGCAATTTTAACCAATTTTCTTTCAACCTTCACTGCATCTCTCCACTGATCTGGGTTTCATGGCTTGACTGAAGTCTCTCCTCAGTGCAAAACACATGAACACTTGCTGGGAATTTGCAAAAAACTCCATGTGAAGCCAAGCAGGCTTTTATTTGTTTCAATCTCCACATAAGTCCTCTGGAGCTCAGTCAGAGTGACCATCAGGCTCCTGGTCAACTCTGTTACTAAGGCCCTTCTCCCCTGATTTCTCAGTTTGGCCGGCTGCAGCCTATCCCAGCTGTCAGTGGGCGAGAGGCAGGGTACACCCTGGACTGGTTGCCAGTCAGTCGCAGGGCTCTGCTTAAATCCACCATTTGCATTTTTTCCCATGGCATAGATATTATGTCTTAAATTGCAAGTGGACTGACACACCTAAATTAAATGAAATGCAGTTGAGTTGTTGAGTTGAAGAAAACTGACTGTAAATGTTGTATAGTGTGCAGAAATCTTGACCTTTTACACATAAAATGTGTATGAAAGCTATAAGATATTATTTTAGGATTGAATAAAAACTGAAAATTGCAGGTTATGATGCTGTAATGGACATGGCTCTATATATAGAATGATTCACACTTCTATAGTAACAAAAAAGGGTTATCTGTGCTTTACAGGAAGCAGAGGAAATATGTGTTTGTGTATTTGTGTGAATGCATGTGGGACTCAAAGAGAAAAAAAAAGTCATTCCCAGGAACAAGGTGTGAAATGACGAACAGACCATATGCGAGTCTGTAGGTGGTAAATAGGTAGAGCAAATCCGCATGCTTATATTGTGTGTATGAATTTGTCTCGGTTTGTTTACATCCTGGCCTGGCTGTGTGTGCATACAGTCTGTCTGCGGATGGAAGGCAGTTTGACAAGTTAATCCACTCTAAACATCCTAATGGGAACATCCCCACAGGCTGCCTCTCCGCTGCACAGATTGTTTTGCATTCCAACTTCCCCCTATCAGCCGAGCTGCCTCTGCTGGAGAGACGAGTGTGAAGTGACACATACACACCTGACGTCTGGTTTCCATGGCTTGATGACAGCCTATCAGCTAAACATTTCACTGCTAAAAATAGTACTTTATTTCCTCTGTTTATGAGTATTAGCTACAACATGAAACTCAAGAAAGCATAAATAAAAGACCTGTATGATTAAGAAGTTAATCTCACTTACTCGCCATGCATTTCAAAGTACATTCAAATCTGAAAGAAAATTAATACAACCACACTAAAAGCTGCTTTAATAGCATAAATTATCATGAAGGTTATAAAGTACATTTTAAAGTCAATGAAAGCTTTGCACAGTCTGAATACTTGATAACAAATCAATAACGGCCTGTTCATTCCTACCAATGACTCTCAGCTCATTAGTGTCACTTTAACTGTCGACTCCATCATTAGAGCTGCTTCATGTACATTAACAAGCTTAATGCTTTTGACAAAGTACGCGGCGGAGCGCTACCTTTTGATCTTTGTGCTCCGTACAAGGTCACAGACTTTCCTTACATCTTCGGTTTAGCCCACTGGTGCATCAGCGTGGTCTTCAAGCCTGGCCCACACTTACATCTTTACAAATGTTAAAAAATGTAAGAGACGCCACACATGACAGCAAACACTGATGGATTTAATAGAACAGGCAAAGTCTCTCATTTTCAAATTTAACTTTGAAGGAAACAAACATGGCCGACAATGGATAAAGCTTTGGACGAAGACGCCAGGTTACTTCCCAAGATGCCATCATTTTCTTCGGAGTGTTCTCGGTGGTTCTTTCATTTTTATCAAAGCAAGAAACAATTCAGTTTTTATTTGATTATGCTGTAGTAAAATATCGCCTTTTTCAAAACATAAACTTCTTTCCAATCAATCAAACTCATTCTGGATGTATTACATTGTAATATTATAATTTTCTTCAAAAATAGTATTTAGTTCTATACTTACAATATACTTACAGTTCATACTCATTATGTCATAAATGCTGAATTTGTAATTATATTATGTTATATCAAATCATATCATATCAAATCGTATTAAATTGTATTATATTATATTATATTATATTATATTATGTAATATTATATTATATTATATTATATTATAATATGTCATGTAATTACATGTAATGTTACATTATAATATAATATTACATTTTATAATATAATATAATATAATATAATATTTATTATATTCTATTATAACATTTTATATTATAACACATTGTTTTATATTATAACATATTATTTTTGCCCTTTACTTTTAACCGCACATAGTTTTTCATAAATACTCCTGAGTGATATTAATATTCACACTGCAATACCAACCTGCTATGCTGTCTGTATATGTCTATGTTATTAGTGGGGATGTCGAGCTTCCACACTATTGATATTCTATTCTTGCTCCTCTGTACTGCAGTGTATATAATTTGCTGCTAATAAGTTTACCATGTCACTTCAAAAAACACCTGTCACTTTAATTGCTATTTTCTGCACAGAATGGTAATTGTATATATCTCCCATCTTTTTGTACTGAATTATTATTTTGTTAAATATATGTTACTTTTTCTTGTCCAAATTCTATTGTACAAACTTACTCCCATGTTTTTGTTGCTGCAATGGCTTCTCTCCTGGGATCAGTAAACTCTAATCGTATCGTATCGTATCTTATCCTACCTTATTGTACCTTATCCTATCTTATCTTATCTTATCTTAAAACAGAATCACCTTCTTTGGTGATGTTAACTAGGTCGATGGGCACACTGAACTAAATGATTAATGTGCACAAATATCAGGATGACCACAATAAAGTAGAAGAAACCAAGACATATTTAAAGGAGAAATGATTGAAGGTGTGTAAAGTGGTAAAAAGAGAAGTAGAACTGGACAGAAAAAGTGTTGAAAAATATTGGCAAAAATTGGTTAAAAAAGGCATAAGGGGATGAAAATGGATAAAAATGGAATTGGATGCAAAATTGGCTAGAAAAAGTTGGAAAAGTGACAAAACTAGGTTAAAAATAGCACAATAAATTTTTCCAACATTAGAGCCCAATTAAAGCTTGACAAACTTTTCAGCTCCAAAATAAGGAAACCGTTAGAAAGGATGCTAGCACCAATGCTACGATACAAAACACACATACACTGATATCAGAAATGAATCACAACTGGGGCAGGCCCACTGACTGAGTTTTTCAAGGGCCCATCAAATTCTGTGTGCAGGCCTGCCCAGGATGCTCCTCATGTTGTCAATGACACTCACTTAAAAGTGTGGGGTTATTGACATGCATGACTGTTCAATATGTACTACGATCCTAAACTGTGTTTTTTTTTTCTTTTGGCCAATAATGAATTTTCCTCTGATTGAGTCAGTCTCTTTCTTTGTGTATACATATATAGACAAAGAAATTTTTGATGCTGTCATCATACCTGGTAAGGGTTGGTTGGACTGGAAAATGGTGTAAATTAATAAATGTTTATCAGCATAAAAAGAGACAGTGTACGAGGGCTTTTTTCATGGTTTTTAAGACATTTTGAGTATCAGCATCATAGTTCTAGACTTCTTTTTGTCAGAAACTTTTTTGTTTTTCATCTAAATAACTCCAAACCAGCAAGATTACTTGTTTTCCACTAGACTTTGAGTTTTATTATAATTTACAAGCATTAGCATGCTAACATGCTATACTTGGTTGATGAGCATCAATTTTATACTTGTTGAAAACTTGATCAACTGTTTTGTGTTATGTAAAGTGTTTCCACCTTCTTTTCTCCCCAGTAGTTATACAACTGTGGCTTCTTCTTAACAGAAAGGCTCAGAAAAACAGCATCCCAGTTCCCTATGTTTATAGTGAGTCACTGATTGCTCATATCATCTGTCTTTCTCATCAGAGATTCATCTCCATACAGAAGTTGTGCTTCTCATGCTGACAGAGGAGAAAATGTTCCCTATACGTCACATTATAATTTATTAATCCACTCTTTTTCCGACCTCTTCTCAACCGTCTTCATCAATTATTCCATCAATATTCTTGCTCTTAAAATATAAGGTTCAGACTTCAGTGTCTGAACTCAGGGTTCTCACTTTTCCTAATTCAAGTCCAAGACAATGCTGCATTGATGGCTGCTGGCTGTAGTTGACCTCGGGTCAGCTGGGTGCTGCTAATTAGGAGTGGGTTCAGGTCGCCGCAGCTCTGTCAGCTTTTCAAGGGTCAGAAATGTTACTCACCTATTGACACGTTAAGATGAAAGGGGAGACTGTCGCGGTGGGAGAAGACGTAGGGAACCGAGGAAGGAGACAGGTAAATCTGTCTGCTGAATAAATAAATCTTTGCCTGTTACTGCAACATGAATGTCTTTAACTGCTCCCAAACACAGGATTCTTCAGCTGTGACTCAGGTATTATGTAACAAGAGTATATGCATTTCAGGCTTCTGCATGTATATTTAATCTTTATGAATAGTTTAGAGGTAAATATGGCCACAGCTCACACAACATGTCCAGCAATGTGAAAGCAAATGGACTACAGAAACTGCAGATGTCCTTCTGAAAACTTGCCACCCACTGCAGACATGAGTGAAACAGACCAAATGCAATAAAGATAAGGAATTGAATCACAAACTTTTCA
Organism: Cheilinus undulatus; assembly: GCF_018320785.1. Taxonomy (NCBI): domain Eukaryota; kingdom Metazoa; phylum Chordata; class Actinopteri; order Labriformes; family Labridae; genus Cheilinus; species Cheilinus undulatus. Next base: position 40,377,913 of record NC_054865.1, on the reverse strand, counting down.
GAAACAGATAACTTAACAAATACACTACACTAGCCACACTATAAAAATCAGGATAAAATGACAAATAATTAGATGAAAAAGTCACCAAAATCCAGTCCATTTATCCTGCAGCTGATTCTTCAAATGCTACATTTTAATAGAAAGTACAAGGCTGTATCAGAACTGACAAATGTATTAAAAGTGATGCTTCATTCAGTGTTTACAAATGACATATGCTAGTGTATGTATTGAATGCAGTTATTCCAGTCCGTATTTCTGAACAAAAATAACTAAATGAAAATAAAACTCCACGCACTTTTTGCAACCTTATGGTTTTCAGAATGTAAACTATTGGTCTGTTGTTCTACCTGGATTCCTGCCATCCCACAGGCTTAATGGTCCACTGGGAAAATTCCCACCAGTCCAGATGGCCAGTTTGGCCGAGCCAGCAGAATTAACATGATGTATGTGTCACAATTCTTTGCAGCGCCCTATGTAATGCTACAGCTGCTGGAAAATGTGTGAAAAATTGATTATTGAAATGATGAATTTTGGGTTTTAATTTAATGTTTTCCACAAAAGGATTACTCTTTCAGAATTTTTTAAGTTAAATATTTATCAGAGCTATGCCTAAAATTACACTGTGAAGCCCAATAAATAGCCTTTAAATAGATTTCTTTTGTTCAATGGACATTCCTCTATCCAAAGTTTTTCAATGGCAGTGATGAAAAACACTAAAACTAAGAAAATCACAATTATCAAGAAGCTAGAACCAGCGTCTTTGCAAATTTTTGGTGGATTATCAGCCTAAAAGAATAATAATTTATATAAATTCTGTTAGGAGCTGCACAGTGGGGCAGTGTCTAACACTGTTGACACACAGCAAGAAGGTTCCGGGTTCAAATCCCGGGGAATTGGGGGTTGAGTTGGTGGGATGGTGGGGATGGTGGATGGGTGAATGAAGGAATGGATGGATGGATATCTGTGCAAAATCTCGTGATTAATCTCACATATTTCATAGTTAACTCAAAATTAATTGCAAATCATTCACACTTTTTATCAGTTCTAAATGACCATACTGGACTGTTTCTCAAATTGTAAATACCCTTATCAACACAAGTGGACAAAAATGCTTTCTTTATGCAAATGTTTGTTCATGTCAACAACCCAAAACAACAACAGATAATGTCCAGAAAATTCTCTAGTCTGAGCTCAAAGATACTGAACACTGCAAAAATATGCTGACAGCATAACATGCCCAACAACTCACATGAGGGAAATAAAGGCTCACAGAAACATCCCTTTACACCGAGAGGACTCACAACAGGATCTTACAAAAAAGAGAGACTAAATACAGTTAGAGAATTACACTACAGATCACTGGGAGAAGTCAAGTCTCAGTGAGAGCTCTCAGTAAGGCACAGACACATCTAATGGTGTTTCACTGTTCTGATGTGGTCAGAGGTGAGTAAGGTGGACAAATCAGCTCTGCTCAAGAGAAAAAGCAAGTAATTACTTAAAAAATGTCTGCTATTATTACCTCCACCAAGGAGGTTATGTGATCAGGTGGGCTTGTTTGCCTTTTAGTTTGTTAGTTAGCAACATAACTCAAAAAGTTATGGACGGATTTTGATGAAATTTTCAGGAAATGTCAGAAACGGCATAAGTAAGAAGTGATTAGATTTTGGAAGTGATCCGGATCACCATCTGGATCCAGGAATTTTTTTAAAGGATTCTGTACTATTGGGAGACAGGGCTAATGGCGGAGGTCTGCGCTCTCCGAGTGCTTTTCTAGTTTATCATCATTTCTTTTCAAAATAAAAAGTGTCCAAATATAAAATAAATGCTGACAATAAGAAATTACTGTCATCAGTCCAGTAGATTTACTGGAATGATGTCAACACAAATGTGAAGCTGCTTTCTAAAACTCATGGAGACACAAAGTAAAAGAATTCTCAGTGGAGAACTTTTCAGGTAGTAAGAGGACTTAACCATCTTTTCATTCTTCAGATCATAGAAGAGCTACAGATTTAATCTTAAACCAATTTTTCTTCATAAATAAAGAGCCCAACGGTCTAATAATGCTTATTACCCTACATCATGATACTCTACCGTGCTCATTCACTGCTTCACTTTCAGGCTCACCTGTAACACCTCTGCTCCCCTGTCACACACCAGCCTCTGCTGCTGCCCCCTCCTCCTCCTCATGATGCAGCTGTATATTCACCAGCGTCTGACCGTCTCCTATAGGGACTGCAGTCTTCGACACTTTTGCAACATCTTGATTGACTGTTTTTTTTAATTTGGCGTTTATTTACATTTCCAATTGATCGTTTTAGTAAGTTTTGTTTTTTCTGAATACTTTCACTTTCAAGGAGGAGCTGAGTGGGGATGGGAGATAGAGAAAAAGGGACATTTAGGAGACGTGATCGGACCAGTCCACAGTCAATATAAGGGGCAGCACTGCTATGGAGCTGGTACATTACAGAAATAAATAAATGAATAAATCATACTGGCCCAAAAGTGCATCAGCTCACCGGGAAATGTCGGGTATGAGTCCATCCCTGCTTGCAGAGTTGTCTGAGCATCTCTGTTGTAAACAATCAAGCATGGCTAAGGGGCTCTCAGCATAAGGTGTGCTTGGCCAGCGAGTAGTATGAGATAGTTAAGACTCAACGAACTCTGGGTAACTCAGTTCACGTCGAAAGTAAGAGCAAATAGCTTCAGTCTTATCTGGCATGACCTGAATGCTGAACCTGCCATTCAAAAGTCTCTGTTCTGTATCCATTTCTGCCCGTTGCACCGCATCACGATGGCGCCACTTCCTGACCTGGCAAACTACGGGATGGGTCAAGGGTCACACAGAATGCGTTAATCGTGCGACCAAAAAATGAGTGACATTAAAAGTAATCTGAGTTAATGGGATATTAATGCAATAACTTTGACAGCCCTAGTCTTAAGAAGAACTGGCAACAATCCCAGGGTGCACCCTGCATCTATCCCAGAGACAGCTGGAATTGTCTTTCGCAATCCTTGGACCCCAAACAGGATAAAATGTATAGATAATGGATGGATTGATGGATAAATTGTATTAAATTGGAATGGTAACTTTTTAATAGAAATAACAATCCTCCATCTGTTTAGGCCGTAATAAAACAGTCTAAATGAATCAAGACATTAAATCAATAGAAGTGCATCTTAATACACAATTGGATTTTAAGGCAATAAATCACTCACAATTAGAAAGAAATTCAAAGCAGACAAAAGCGCTCCTACTCACCAGCTTGGTGTGTATTGACAGTCACATTTGCCAGCGATCTAGTCGCCACCCCCAACCCAGAGACGCCGTTCACCGCCTCTACATGGAAGGTGTAGTTGGCGTGCATAGCAAAATCCAGTATCGCCACGGAGGTGCCAGTCAGACCAAGTGGCCGCGGGATGAACCGCAGGTCGGGCTCACATGGCTCACACTGTGTCATTCCAGTGTCGCCATCAATTCCATCACAGCGTTGACACAGGATGTTGTAGGTGATGTCCTTCCTGCCCCCTGTGTCGCTGGGAGGCATCCACTGCAGGAAGAGAGCCGTGTCATTGATCAGTGAAACCAGGTGTCGAGGAGCTGAGGGAGGCCCTGAGAAGACAGAAAAGGTGTTCAGAGAGAAGTTTCTCTTAGACAGATCACCAACCTCAGTGCTGTTTTTTATGTCTTCCAAGTTATTGTAAATGGCCTGCATCAAGCTTGTACTTGACTGTTTTGTACGTCTTAGTTTTAGAACTAGGCAGTGCTGTTGTGTTAATTCTGTAAACAAACATTTTGATATTTTTTCTTTTTCATGATCAAGCCTTGATGACAACATAAATGATTAACATATCTACAACCAAAATAATAATGATACCTCCCCTCATAGTACCCTGATGAGCCGAGAATAAAGGATTACAGCAGCACAAATCTATCTGCCTAGTCCTTGTAACAAATCATGTCTCACCAATCATCTTAAAGCTCCCGCACTCCTAAAGTTTGGCAGCGTTGGGCTGTTTGCTCTTGTTTATTGTCTAAATGTGAAGATGAGCCATCAGTGTCTCTCTCTCTACTGAATGGAGCTTGATTCTCAACCAGACCAGGGGTGGATCCAGTGGTAGTGAGGGCAAACCAGGGCCACCCTCAAATCTGACTGACCACAACAAAATCCTATTATAAGGCTATTTGCATTGTCACTGATTACCTGAATTCTATGATGAAAGCTATTTTTGTTCTGTAAGCAGTTAAAGATCTTATCAATATACATTGATTATTGCCAACAACTAACTTTAACTCAATACACATGAGGTATATCAAAGTAGCCCAGTCATTCATTTATTTTTATCAGTGTGGGCCTCAGTGGAGGAGTTTAGATAACCCTGATGTAAAGTGCAACAAAAGAGGAGTTTGATCAATGTCTAATTGACAAGTGTGAACAAAACATATGGTTTATGATTTCTAGTTCTTTTGGGACTATACATCATTTGTGTTAGTTAACACTTTTTCTGAGTTTATATTTCTCACAGGTTCTGACTTACACTTGGGAAAGTGTTAATATCTTAAATGGTAAATGGACTTGAGCTTCTATATCACTTTTCTAGTTGTCTAACTACTAAATGTACTTTTACACTACAGGTCACACCTATCTGTTTACACCGTTTCCCTCCACATTCACACACTGATGGCCGTGTCTGACATGGAGCCGTCATGAGCGACCCAAAACCGTGTAGTCTGAGCTGGCCTTGAGTTACGCCCTTTGATAAAAATCAGGACACCACCCTTCACTGTAGACCATCTTATGCCAAAAGCGGGAAGTGACTAACACAGTGGATTACTTCACTCATGGTGCAGAAGTGTCTAACATCAAAAACAACAATAATCCCCTAGAAGCAAGAACAAAGGAATCCCAGCAGGGATCACTGTACAACAGGCAACTTTGAAATGGTAGTGGGCTGAGCTTAGATCAATTGACTCTTATGGAGATGGGCTAACACTGAATGGATCAACACTTTCAAATAACTCCAACACTCAAAGCCATGTAACTCAGAATGGAGTTAAAACTCTAAAATGTTTAACACTGAAATTTTACCACACTGTGCAAATCTCAAGGAAAATCTGCTGAAAGCTTATTCATGCTCTAAAAAACATATAAAAACAGAAAAGGCTTTTGGTCCGTACTCTGTGTGCAGTGTAGCCAATTCAAGCTACAGCAACAAAACACAATATAAAGAAGAATGATTTGAAAAAGATTACTTGAACCATCACTTGTTTGACTCTTTGGATAAAACTGAAGCATGCTCAGAAAATCAATACCAAACAATTAAAAGACTTTGATCAGAAAGTGAGCATAATTTGGGCATGTTTAATGTGTTTGTTTGTCATGTGTGGGTGTTTGGCTTTTAACTTATTCTGAAGGACTTCATTCCCACAGCCAGTGTGTCATTTTCTTAAAAAGAGAACAGCACACAAGTTTTCACAACTATAAAATGTCTGGTTTGGCTGTGTGTGATCAGAGCTGAGTGTTTCTTTGAATATCAGCTTGTATGTGTGTGGGTGTTGAGCTTCTGCAGAGCCCTGAGTGTTTCAATACAGCGTGCCACTTGACTCTTTCATGGGAAAAAAGTGTCAGAGATTTTTGTATCTGTGAGTAAGGTAGAAAATAGATGTTTTTCATAGCTAAGCTACGGAGGCATATCATTATGGAGCTACTGTATGTTTTAACATTTACATCATTTATATTGCCAAAATTAAAAGGAGCAGATGGATGGTGAAAAGATGGCACTAACGACTAAAATACATAAAAGACAAGCAAACAGATACACAAAAAACATTTCCCAGCTGGCAGAAAAAGTTTTCTCCTCATAACTACTCTACACTCACTTGTGCACGCCATGGTGGAGGCGTCTTTGATGGCCCTGTAGAAGCCTTTGTCGCAGTGACAGATGGTGGCGGCCTGGTCATGGCTGGAGCTGTGTGGAGGACACTTGGTGCATTTAGTGTTCCCTGCATAGGCTTTGAAGAAGCCGGGCTTACAAGCTGGGAAAGAAGAGAGGAGGAAGAAGAAGCCAGTTACACAGGGTTTAAGTCTCTCATGCAACTGCATAAATCAGCACACATGCATTTAATTCAAAGCACAAGCTGCTTCTCTCCTCACCTATACTGTGACCTTATGGTAAAGATAGTATGTATCACCGTCACTACCTCATTAGCTCACTATAAGCTGCATACTCCTGTCTATTGTCCAGGCCAAAAGAATATCACATACATTTTCTTTAAAGTCCAATCCGACAAATTGCAGTAATGCCTCTTTTCTGTACCGCTCACAATGCAGCTCCACAGATAAGTGCAGAAAGATTTCCACTTCACAGCAATTTTTCTTTTCAATTGTGATCCATCTGCACAAAGCAGGTCTTATCATGAGGTAGATAGATCAAGCAAATTGAACATTTATTGTTTGCTCATGTCAGGTGGCCCATTGTAAAGATTAGTGTTGGAAAATGTGTGTTGCTACATAAAAAGGAAGCACTTATTTTACACTCTTCACTCATAATAGACAGCCATTCCCCTTTATCTTGCTGGTATCATGCTCCTCAGGCATCTCTTTAACTGTAGCCTTTACTCTATGCTGTGTCTTCCTTGACAAGCCTCTCTGCTTACGCATTCCATGCCTTGTACTGTGAGCTTAAATTTATTGCATTGCTAGATTATTGTTATAAAGTGATAGAAAAATCAGTATTTTAGGTTTGTTGTATGATAAGCCACTATGTTAGGAACCATCAGACCAAATTTCAGTCATGAAAAACATCTCTAAGTTGACCAAATTAAGCTTTAAAATCCACGAAAAATGAGACAGTAATATTTGCTCTACAAGAGTTAATTTTGTGGACTTAAACTATGAATATAAATGTTCATTGATACATCTTTTTCCTAACCTGGCACTCCAGATGGATGTGGTTCACACATCCATCTGAAAAACCACTCATAGACAGCGTTTGGGAAAGGGCAGAGCCTTTGAAAAAAAACTTGGAGAGTGATTGGATGAACATTCTGTCTGTCATATCTTTATGGGCCAGTCAGAGCAACAAAACACGCGACACAGCCCCTACCAAGCTGCGCCCCTACCAAAGGAGTAAACTCCATAGAGAACTGCACAACGTGAACCATGGCAACTGTAGACGTGTCAGCACATGACTTTTGTCATTTTTGAAAAAACAAAACAAAAAACCCCCCAAAAACAACAACAACAAAAAAAAACTTCTCAGTGCTGTTCTTTGTTCTTCTTTTAACAAAGAAATGTCGTCACGTTCTGATAAAACTGACGCTTTAGCAGCATCCACGCTAATGTCTTCTGCCATAATTGCACCGGCCTCTTGTTGCTGCTTCCCTACCTCACAACTCCGCAGCACCTGAAAGTACTGCCCCTCGACGCTGATTGGTCCTGTCACTTTCTAACTGGGTCCAAACAGTTCAGACGGGAGCTTTGCAAGATGGATTTGCCAGTGAGAAACACAGAAATGGGCGTATCCATCTGCCCTGCAAGGTTATCTTTTTCCATGAGAAAAACTAGACCAAGACTAGTCAAAAATAGATCTTTGATGACCAAAACTGACTTAAAGTAAATTTAGTTTTCATCAAGATGACTAAAACTAGACTAAAATGTAGTTTAGTTTTGTCAGACAGCCAAAATCCATATTTCTCTACTGTGGATACATTTGTCAAAATACATACGCATCTGTATCTATTCTGCCTCTCAGCTGCAGTAAGAAGGGACACTGGGTTTGGCAAATTGCATAGAACACACTACCTACCACCACACTACTATGCCTTGGTACCAGATTTAGGCTTGGGAATAAATGCTTGGACTAAAAGTTAAGCCTAAAATGTGAGGACTTTTTATGGACTAAAACTAAAAGGCATTTAACGTAAAGAGAAAGACTGAAACTAAAATAAATATAGCTGTCAAAATTAATACTGCCCTGGGAGTTAAATGTGTAAAAGCAGAGGCCTAGCCACAAGAAATACAATATTCTCAAATTTAAAGAAAAATTGCAACAACCTAAATGAAGGAATCATCTGCCCGCTACGATACAACTCTTTCTCAAGCCACCAGAGAAACAAACAAAAAAAGAAAATCATTTTGTCAGAGTTAAAATCTATTGGTTTTAATATCATCATTGCTAACATTAGAAAATAAACTTTTTAATGGCTAATTGTGGCTGAGACTGATTTTGCCATCAGATTGTTCCTGAAGAAACAAGTAAAAATCAAATCAATAAAGGCTAATACTGCAAACACACAAGTGAGTATTTTGATTTTTGAGTGTTGTTATAAAAATAAAGAGGACAGAAGGTGGATACTGAAGATTACTAGTTTAATGTTGGCTTAACATGTCTATTGGCTGATTTAGATTGCACAGATGACAGTATTTAGTGATACCAGACACTGAACTAAAAAAACAACACATTTAAATACAAATGTATTACATTATTTTTACCAGATAAGTATATTAAATAAAACAGCCATGAGTCAAAAACATGTGATAGAGCTTCAATTATTACCAGCCAAGAAACAGACTACATAGTCGGATATTATTTACGCTGCAGAAGATAATACAACAGAGGATAAACGGAGGAGAAAAGGGATACTATCTAAATGATTCAGATATTGAAAAGACTCCTGAGTCTATTTGTTTTAATCAGCAGATTTAATAGAGTTCCCACTTTCAGATTCCCTTGAATAGAGTCAGAGGAAAGTTTGTATTGTTTGTCAGGCAAAGGTGAAAAAAAGAGCTATTAACATACAAATAATGCATTATGAAAATGCAATTATAGCCTGCTTTCAGTCTAAAACCTCCATCCACTTACATGGTCCATTCTGCTGACCCAGGTATTCTTCAATTTTCCACCTTACCCCAATTCACTTCCCTACCTCATTACTTCTCCAGTTCTCTGCCGTTTTACCTTTGCATTTCTTTTTCTCCGTCAAGTCAGACGCTCCTTTCCTTATCTCTCCTTTTCCCCCACCAGTTTCGCTCCACCATAATTCTCCCCTTTTTCTTGTTTTTTTTTCCACATTTCTTCCTAATATTTGTTGTTCTGTCTTTTTCTAAAGGTTTATCAGAAGATGGTAAACCACTGCAGATTGCCTCCTTCTTCCCAGACTTATCTCAGCTGAGAAAAATAAAGCACTAATAGTGCAATGGTATAATATACTGGGGAATCTTGGCATAATTTCATTGCATAGTGATTTGTGTGAAAATGTATGTGTGTGGGAGGAATAATAATTTCAGAATTATCAAATAAATATGGCAGGTATGAGACAGACAATGATAGAGAGGAGGGTAATGCATTGAGAAATTCAATGAAGACTTAATGGCAGGCAGCCAGAAGGATTGTATAATTTCAGCATTTTAAATTTTTTCCCACAGAAACTTGAAGAAGTTCCAGTTTTCAGCCGTTATTTTATAGTTTCTTCCTAACAGACACAGAATGAGCATATTATAGTGTGATGAAGCATCACCACATTTGAAATACACTGCAACATTAAACTTTTTTTAATACTGAAGCTTTTACTTAGCCCTGAGTAGTGTCACATGAATGCTGTCCAGATGCCCTACATTCGCTTCTGTTTACAGATATTAATAGGATTATCCTTCTCAAATAAAGTTAGCCAAATAAAAAAGCTTCTAGTATGAGCATTTATTTAATATTGCAGATTCTGATTTGATAAATTCAGTATTTACGACATCCCTCAGATTGCAGTGTAACTGTTGCATTATCTCTAGTATCTACATGCACGCACAAGAAAACTTTGGGAAAGTACATGTCAAGTCAAAGGTTAAACTTTACCACCCAAGGCTACTTTGCTGATGCTTGAGTCTTTCCAATTAAGGCTTGATATTTACTCTTGTATTCAGCATGGTATCATCAACAGTTCAGCTCTTCTTTCAGTAACGATTCAATAAGTGCTGCAAGGATGGCATGTTTTTGCTGGACAAAACAAAAGTTTGCATTGTGCAGCTGCTAACAAAAAGCCTGTTAGGATAATTTTCATACAGTATATCAACACTACTTTAATCAGTTTTGAAGGGCAGACTTGCAAAAAAAAGCTATCATCTCCAAAGGAACTGCAACAGTTTTAATTTTGTCGAGTAAAACTCTGAATATGTTTGTCGACTGACTTAATTCAAAGAGATAGAAGAGACTAAGACTAGCTAAAATTAAATTTTTATGAGCAAAACCCTGACAAAAAGTAAGCTTAGTTTTGTCAAGAGCACTAAAATGAGACTGAATTCCAATTTAGTTTTTGTCCTATGTTCAATATCCATTACATTTCTCCACTGTGGGTAAATCTGTCAAAGCATGTCGCATCTGTAGCTCTTCTGCCTCTCAGCTGTTAAGAGCAGAGATCCCAGGTTTTGCAGGGTGCAGAGAACACACTATCATGATTTAATAACAGATTTAGGCAAGATAATGAACATTTGGACTAAAAGAAAAGACTAAAATGTTTTGAGTTTTCATCGACTAAAACTATAAACAATAGACATACAATGTGAATCAGACTAAAATGTATTTAGTCTAAAGACTAAGACTGAAACTAAAATTAAAAATTGTTTTTTTTTTTTTGTACTGTGAGTTGATAGCAATGGCTGCCACCAGTGTAGCTATAAGCTTGGATGTAGCTATGTTGTTGCTTTCTCCCAATCAGCTTCCTCATTAGTTTTCAATTGTTTCAGGTGGGTTTGAGTTTGACTGTAAGCCAGTGTTTACAGTGGCTGCTGGTGTTTAGGTTGGCATGGATGTAGCTGTAGAAAAGCAGTAGTTTAATCAGACTTTGACCACATTTCTTTGTTAAAACAAAAGCAAAAAGCCGCATAGGAAGCTTCTCAGCAGAGAAGATGTTTTTGCATCACTCCCCATAGGCTCCGGCATGAATTTTAGTCGCCAACAAGCTCCATCATACAGCAGCGCTAATGTTAGCCTGTAAAGCTCAGGTTGATACTGGAACTGTGCATGTCTATTATCTCATTTTCTCTAGAAGATTTGAATGGCCGTCATGAATGTGACAGGCTGAACCTTCATCCAATCACATTCCAAGATTTTTTTTGGAAAAGTCCTTCCCTTCCCAGAGCTTTTTATGGGAGGTTTCCCAGATTAATGTGAGATGTATCTATGCAACAGTCTATCTGGTTACTTATCTCTGCTATTAAAGACTTTCTTCTTAGTGTGACCAACAAATCACAAAGTTGGAGTCTTAACTGACTGAAAGGCGACTTAGATGAGTAAACATGACTTTTGGTGCCCCTGACAAAATGTCTAGTCCTAGTTCTAGTTCTAGTGAACTTGTCAGCAACCCCCTTTTGTGAGATATGAAAATACTTGAGCATGAGAGCATCCAGATGTATTTTATTTCATAGAAAAAAAAACAAACCAACAAACAAAAAAAACCTGTTAAATATTCTGAGTGATTGCCACAGACCTATTTTCAACCACCGAACCAAAAGCTGATTCTAAAATCCCACTTAGAGATGATGGAATCGGATCTACCAAAATGCTAATTGGTGTGTGGGTTTTAGGTCTCATTACAACCCTTTATTATGCTGACAGCATGTAGAAAAGCCTTTTAACTGACTGAATTGTGGCCACATAATGATATCTATCAGTAGTATTCAATCAATGATCTGTGCAACGAGGAATGACCTTTTTCTAGGAATAGAAAATGATATTATGGTTCAATTTTTTTTCAAACAAATAAAAGTGAAGAAGAATCAAAGATTTGTTGCCACGACCCTGTTAAGGGTTGATGTATAATTGTTCATCAAAGTTAGTTTATTTAATTTTAATGAAAACTCCTCAAACACACATTTTTCAACCCATTCATTTGCCATTGCATGCAGTTCTACAATATTTTAGTCTCGAAAGCTGAATTTCTAATGCAGATGGAAACAGTCCCTATATTTCTTCACAATTCTGCAGTCAGGTGATTGTGGTTGAATGAGAAAAGAGAGTAAAGAAGAGCTAAGAAACCATTATGCGAGACAAGAAAGACATAAGTAAAAAAAAGAGCTGTATAAACAGCTGGACATAATTGAGTATTAAGGCATGTAAGAAGGATGAGATGGAAGATTGACACACGGACTGAAAACCTCGCCACAATCACGTTGCTGCTAAGCTCCTCATGAGAAGAGTAATTTGTCACCCAGCTTCCAATTTTTGAGACCCCTCATTCACTTGGATATTACTTTCCTCCTAAGCTGAGCTCCTGCCAAAGGCAACAAACATACTGATTCATTTGAATTTCCAGCTGCTCCCTGCTATACACCGGGAAGATCACCACCAAAAAGCAATTACAATGCCCCGACCACTGTTTTGATCAGGAAGTTTGAAAACGCTGCACAAAAACACATGCATACGCTGACACAGATGTGTTGACTGTCTGGTGATTGGCTTTTTTGTCATGGGATCTATTTTATTCATGAAGGGAACAATATTTGCACAATATACGATGTTCCAACACAGAGCAAACACTACTTATGTTGACAGATTTGGAGCTGAAAGTTATTTTTGGTATCAATTATTCTGCTACCAATGTTCTATGTATTACAGTACATCACTGATAATCTGATACTGGAATGTCATAGAATTTGCTGATATAAATAAGCTGATACAGATCCACTTTTAATATGTTTAGCAGTGTTTGTTATTGCAAAAGTGAAATCAGAGACTGCTGTAATATGAATAAATTCACTTCTGTAAAAACCTTCTTGCCACATGGTTACTTTCAAACATGATGAGATCAAAACAAGCTTATTTCATATTCGGAGATGAGTTTGTATCTACCTGACAATCCAAAACTACTCATTTTCTTGCGACTGTAGACAGATTTGGTCCCAGCAACTATTCACAAAATTTGTCAGTGTGCCATTTTATGCTTGGCAGGTACTGTTTATTGGGTTTTAGAATATTTTGGCTGAAAGTAGCTTGCTACCTGCAAAAATATGGTTATTAGGAGCAGTAAGTGAATCAAAGCAATGAAGCCATGAGCCAGAAAAACCCAAACAATGAGCTGAAAGATACATAAAAACTCTGTTTAGCTTAGAAAAACAGCGGAGTAAGGTGACAGGTACATGGTAACATCACTTCAGCTTATTCCTTACAGATAGTAAGCGGTAGTATACCAACCAAGAGGACTTTAGTTATTTACAATTGCCTCTGGGTCACTGTAGTCCTTACCACATAGTATTATAATATTACCACACAGAATTATATTATAATACCATACTACCATCCCATCCCATCCCATCCCATACTATTCTACTGTGCCATACAATACCACATAGTATCATATATTTCCACACAGAAATAGATTACCATACCATACTACCATACCATTTCATTACATACCATACCCTAAATACCACACCAAACCATACCCAACCATACATACCATATTATTCTACCATACCATATAATACCACATAGTATCACATATTATCACATATTACCACACAAAATTAAAAATTGTGATCAGTTTTAAAATATAAATTGAATAATATAATTAATAATTGAATGGAAGAATCAATAATTGAATACAAATTAATTCCTCCTTACCTCTCCTATTTAGCTAATCTATTTCTGTTCATGTTCAAATCTATTTAGAGGGTGGCATACGTTTGAAGTCATTATTTGGCAACAGCGGTTTGAATAATTTGGAGGACCCAGGCAGAGAACATTATGAGGCCTTTCCTCATTTAGCTGAAAGCAATCATAGTGAATAAACAAACTGTTTTCAAACATCTCTTTCAGAGAACTACAGAACACACCCAAATCTGAAATATTAATTCCAGAATAGCCAACAGTGCTTACTCATCAACTCACCACATCTAAATATTTTATCACGTCTCTAGGCAAGATGTAGCTTATAAAGATGTAAAATACATCACACATCACATATTCTTCATAGTATACATTATAGTCACTCTACTACAGCACATGGGACTGCAGTACCTCACTATGGTACAGGGCAAGTGACACCCTTGCCATCACTTACTGTATCTAGTGACCTTCATCTGCCATCCTCCTGCAACTAGCTTACTCACAATCGGATATAGATAGCTGCATAGACAGGCAGGTCAGCCATGTAATTATTTCATCTAGTCCAGATTGTGTGACAGTGTCTGTTGCAGCCAGAGCCAGCAGTTTTTTCCTTTTAATTATCTGGTAATTTCATTATCAATTACCTTAGGGGTTAGCAAGAAATACTTCTTAGATAAGCTTTCTATCCTAAAACGTGTGATTTGAGAAACATGCGTTGACCTTCAGTCGAAAGGAGAAACTGCACATTTGCAGGAGGGTAATGACATCCCAGCTAAGAGATTTTGAGTTGTTTGGGTGTGCTGGAAGTTTTCTCTTGGCTCTACGTTGTCAGAAACAGATGGAGGCAGAGACTGTGTTTACCCTGGACTCTCAGCTTTGATATGTAGATGGGAAGTTCACAGAGAATGAGTGATGCTCTAGTCTGGCTGAGCTGCGTTCAAGGCCGGAGTAAACACACTCCTTTATGGACACGAGAGGGACACAGTGGCTCATATACTACTCAGAGGAGACTGTATTGAGCCTCTCGTTTCCTATTCCAATTTTTCTGAATATGACGGCATACCTTTGAGTTGACCTGCCTTATCAGTCCAGGGCCTCAGATTGCAGAAAGCTTCATAGTGTTGATTTATGGAGACTTCTGACACCAAAGGAACAAAGGAAAGGGGAAGAAATGTATGGATCCAATTGTGTTATTCAGAAAATCTCAGCTCATTTGCTTCCTCCGTATTCATATACAGTAGGAAGAAAAAGTTGGATGTGTTGGGACTAACTTTATAAAAGTACAGCAGGTGGTAACCACAAAAGTTCATTTTAAAGTTTCTGTTGAATCAAAAATATTTGAGTGATTTTTTAAAGTATCAAATGTAATCACTTATCCATCTGGTGGGCTCTTGCTCTCGTCTGGATATCTACTCTGATTCAAATGAAATTCGATGCGACGTCTCTATTAGCCTCTCCCACAATGCCCTGCGTTCTTTTGAATATGACGGTGTGACGAAAAGATGTGGAACAAATAGCATTAAGGCTATGATGTTGCCTTATCTAGGTCATGATATAACCAGCCTATCTCTGAGTAAGCCTCTTGTGGCTGACACCGAATGAAAGGAATAGAATAATAAAGCGCTCGATTGAGATGTCAAAACAGTCTGGCAGAATGCTATTGGGGTGGAAAGCGGGGTTTGATAAGCGCTGATGCCTTTGTTTAGGCAGCTGGGAGGGAAAGATGGACGTGTTAGCGCAGAGCTCTGCTTCTATTCAGGAGCGTTGGGGTTTTCCCTATTCTCTCTCTCCCTCTCTCTCTCTCTTCCCCTCCCGCTCTCTCCCTCTCTCTCTCCCTCTTTTGCTCTTTCCCCATGCTGCCTCTCAGACAGCTTTGATCACAGTACCCTTTGAAGCAGTGTTCCAAAATGAAAACGAGGAGAAAGCAGAAGTCATCGCAAGTTCACGCCTAAACTTCCTGCAACTCTACTTACCAAGTGCACATCTTTATCGCAGCACAGGCTCTGCAAAGCCCAATGGAAATTATTGATGAGCAAAAAAAGTAATTGGTCGTAAATGATTAAAGCTATGAATCATTAATTACAAGGCCGTGATATGTTGTTGCTATTGATCACCTCTTCTAACCCTCTGTTAACGAGTGCAAACACACACTTTGACAATCACACAGCGATCATCTTTGAAAGATGTTACCTGACATTTCCAAACCTCAATTAACCTCAGCACAGCAACACCACAGAACACCAGCAGGCTCTCTCTGCTTTCCTTTCCTTTACCCAGAATACCACAACATGCATCAGAGATGGGTGACTCTGAGATGAACAGCCATTCTGAGAAACTTCTTGCATTCTTTCAGATTCAGAGTGAGATCCATACTGGTTTCATGCCAGTTTGTCCACTGCAGGCATAATACTGGGAAATATTCATGTGGCTGGTGGACATCTGCGTTGTTGTGATAATGCTGAGAGATGCTGCGGCTCTGGGATTCTTTCATTGGCCTGTTGTATTTTCTGACAAAGAAAACAAGCGACAAAAACCTTCATGCTACTTCCCAGCTGGCAGATCCTCTCCCACAGGGAATCATATAAAGGGCCAGAATATATCAACATGGATAGAAATACTACATACAAAACAAAGCATGCCTAGCAAGGAAAACAAGCGACAAAATACCTCCATGCAACTTCCCAGCCTGCTTCTGTTCCAAGGGACTCATGTGATTAAACAGTGAAACGATTAAAGGTCTGCTCCCTTGGTTGTCAGCACTATGATAACTGGTTGGTTAAGCAAAATTTTTAATATTTTCTATCAGATCTGTTCTACAATCCAGGTCATATCTTCTGTTTAAACTGTAATGCAGCCACCTGCAACTAGTAGCCACTGTAGCTTTAAAGCTATAGTGGCTGCTATCGTTCAAACAATGGCTAACCTTAAGCACGCATAGCATCTTGTTGGAAAGCCTATCTTAGCACAAATTGATCTAGAAAATCTCCTATCTCACATACAGGCTGAGTGAAGCATCGAGTGACGACATTCAGAGCAGGAATATGGACATTAACCTGCAAAGAGGATCCAAAGCTGGCAGTGCTAGCACTGCTAATGTTAGCTACATACTGCCGACCAACCCTGCATCATTTTCACACTGCCACTGTAATCCTGTCTTAAATGAATCTTGTTATATTTTCACTGTTTAATTTGTGCTTTCTTAAGTTTAGTCCAGTCATCTAAACACAACTATGACTTACATTTAAATGGATTTAAAATCATACACCAGGCACATCACTGGATCATACATACATGTTAGCTTAATGTAACGTGCATGTAAACTAGCTTAACTTTTTGCGTGTGGTGAGCTACAATCTATGACTGCCAAATAACTACCAATGGAGGGTATTTAAAACATAGAGCTTGCAAGATATACCAGAACACTGTAGGGAGCAAAAATGTAAGCTACCACATTAAATAACAGCACAGAAATGGATGAAACTTGTGCACACCCACCATTCCCACAGGGAATCACACAAAAGAAGGGTGGGGTCTGCGAAAATATATAGAAATAACTGTAGAAGAAGAAAACAAAGGGAGGAGGGTCTGATAACTATAATACAAGTCCATCATGTAGTTCTGAAGTCATTGCCAGCTAGTTCTCTGTAATTATAACAAGCAGAGCTGATGCAGGTGACCATATTAAATTTGTACCTCACCATTATATCATTACTGCTACAGATACTGTTCTCTGTATTTAAATGGCCAAATAATCCCAGTGGTAGTCATGTAAATCTATATATATTATCACATTTTTTCACTCTGTTAACCTTAAAAAACTACATGTACTCAGGGGTATTGAGTGTTACATATTTAAAAATATTTCACATAGACTAAAGAAATCCATTACATTACTGAGGAGGTGCACATCAGGTTTCTGAAAAGGGTTCAGGGCTATGCAAACCTATGGCAAAGATTCAACTAAACATGTAAAGAAGTAATTATTATTTGCTGACATGAGTAACATCACACATTCCTTCTGCAGTTCCAGTTAAGTGTAAAATTACTTTTTCATAAAAGCCATCCGTTACCGAGGGAACAAAAAATGCTGCATTTTCCTTTACCTTTGGGCCACAAACTGAGGCTGAGCTAAGGCATGTAATACAGAGTAAATCCGCTTGAGGGAATTATCAGCTGGGAGGAAGGATTCACACAACCCAGGTAGAGCTCTGGATATCCTTGCATTTAATCAGTACCCCTCCCTCGCACAGCCCCAGGCCATGGCACATTGAGCCAGCTGATGAATCCTTGGCACCCTACATGCCTAAACCTATGCACATGACTGTATGTACAAGGAAAAATCTTCTGTTAGATGCTTTAGTGTTGTTGTTAAACTGGACAAGTGAAATTCATTTTTGTATCTGAGTGTACATACTTAAGACCACAGCTGGGCCACCCCAGTCAATAAAGTCTGGTTACACTACTGGATATTAGGCTGCAGAATTTCAGATTATGGGCCATAAACTCAGCCGTAGAACGGCAGTAGAGTCACATTAGAAGGCAGATGTGCAGTAGGCTATGTGCCATTGTCTGGACAGTATAACCATCATGTGAAACGAGATACAAAACGGTTTACATTTTCTATGAAGCAAAAGAGCTATTTTACTGAGTTTATTTTATCCATACGCAATATAGAAATTGTTTGAAATGTGTTATATCACAGAGATGTAACTCTCAATGAGATGTTACTTCTCAGTCAGTATCTGTCTCATTCACAGTTACAGCTGCACAGATCCCCTGACACTGTAACAAGAGTGCAATCCAGAGAGGCAACTTCTGTCAGAAAGGGGGGATAGGGGAGAGTATTGATGTAGGACATATATGAGGGACACCATGAGAGTGCTGCTCCTAAGCTGCCTGCCTCATCAGTAATCCCTCCTGACAGGCCTCTGTGTTGTTTAACCACGTCTTTGAGATGATTGAGAGCGGGCGAGAGAAAAGATAAATAAAAAGCAGATAAAAGAGAAGCAGATAAAAAGAAGTATTACACCCGAGGAGCAAATAAAGGAGATATTACAGCCTGTCCTACATATCAGCTGTGCTAATGACTGCTGGAGTTCTGTCTCTCTGTAATAAGCTGAGTAACCACATCACCACAGGGGCACTCCATGAATTTCACCCCGACCAGCTGAGACATGTACGTCTGAAAAATGTAGTGAGTAACACTTGAATTGCAATCATGTAGTGTGGCTCTATTTAGCACCTGCCTTAATTACAAGGGAAAGTGTGAGCCTCTGAAAAAAGAGAGGGTTGGGGGAGTTTTAGATAATTCTAGGTGCAAGCGAAATTAGCTGTGAAACTAACAAATGAAGGCAATTAGCGCGCTAGCCCCTACTCTGTCTGCACAGTCTAATTGAGAAACCAGGCCAACAACTATCTGGAACAACAGTTGCTTTAACTTTATCTGTTTCTGCTGACAATGGGCCACATTTAGGTAGTGCTGATACGACTAATTAGAGTGGAGGCATCCCAAAATGCCGTTCACAGAGACTTTGTGTGTGAGGAGTTCATCAAAGTTTGAATTTGTTGCATTTATCTACAACAGCGCAGTGTTTATCGGAAATTTAAACACCAGAAAACTTCAAAAGGCATGATATTTCCAGGAATAACTTTCACATTTGCAGGAAATAATATGATAGTCGTGAGAGTTCAGCTTAAGAGCGCAACAAAAATTTCTGAAATGTCATGAAATTCAGATCTGTTAGTTTTTACTTTGTTTAGAATTTCATCACAGGAAAGGATGGCTGTAAGAGACAGAGATGAAGAATGAGAGGGGTTGAATGAAAATAGAGCAAATAAAAGGACTTGAAGGAGAAAAACAGTGGGGGTTGTAAGTGGAGCGTAAACAAAGTGGACAAGAGAGGAGAGAAGATGACGAGGGGAGGTGGAGCTGTGAAGAGATGAAGAGCGATGTGGATGGAGAGGATCAGACAAGGATGCAGGATCTTAGAGCGAGAGAAGGGAGTAGCAGCTCTGTGAACTCAAAGTCCCGCAGATGACTGGAGAGGCCCTAGAGATGTGTTAACGTGATGCAATGCCTTCTCTTCTCCTCTCCCTGTTTTCTCTCTTTATTTGTTCTCCTCTCTGTGTGTGCGGCTTTAGTGCACTGTTGTTCGAGTGTGCAAACACACACCTAGAAGACACATTCAAAACTGCTTCTCACCCAGGCAATAGCCGTCTGTGTCCTCATGTCCAATGCTACAGATGCAGCGGCCCAGAGGCACCAACCAGTCTCCATCAGCGCCGCAGTACAGTTTGGGTGTGTCCCTTTCCTCTGCGTTCTCTACGCAGGCACCCCTAACTTCCACCAGAGAGGAGGAGTCCATGTGGGGCACTGTGTCTGGAAAGACGGCCAGGTTCCTCAGAGTGGATGGACAGCGTTTATAGAAAACCTAAGAGAAAAATACAGTGTATATATAAAGTATTCCCCCCTAGGATGTTTCACCCTTTTATTTGTTAATTAAATCAATCATGGTCAGTATAATTTTTTGACCAAAAATGTCAAAGTGAAAAAGATTTCTACAAAGTAATGTCAAATTTAAAAAAAATACATCATGTAAAAAAAGTGACTGCATAAATATTCACCCCCTTCAAGACAGTATTTAGTACATGTACCTTTGACTGCAATCACAGCACTGAGTCTGTGTGGATAGGTCTAAATCAGGCTTGCACATCTGAACACCGCAATTTTACTCCATTCGTCTTTGCAGAACAGCTCTGTCAGGTTGCATGGAGACTGGGCATGAACAGCACTTCTCAAATCCAGCCACAAATTCTCAAACAGATTGAAGTCTGGGCTTCGACTCAGCCACTCCAAAACATTCAACTTGTTGTCTTTAAACCATTTCTAGTCTCATCTGTCCACAAAATGTTCTCCCAGAAGGATTGAGGCCTACTCAGGAACATTTTCGCAAACTCCAGTCTGGCTTTTTTTATGTCTCTTTGTCAGCAGTGGGGTTCTCATCAGTCTCCTGCCATAGCGCTTCATCTCATTCAGATTACGACATTATGGTCCGAGCTGACACTTTTGCACCCTGAGTCTGCGGGACAGCCTGAATTTGTGTGAAAGTTGACTGAGGATGTTTATCCACTTTTCAAACTATCCTGCGTTGCATTCTTTTGTCAATTTTTTCTCTTTTGTCCCTGTCCAGGGAGATTAGCCACAGTGCCATTGGTTATAAACTTCTTGATTATATTACGCACAGTGGACAAAGGAATTCCAAGATCTCTTGAGATGGTCTTGTAACCTTGAGATTGCTCATACTTTTCCACGATTTTGCTTCCTAAGTCCTCAGACTATTCTTGGCTCTTCAGTCTCTTCTCCATGCTTGGTGTGACACACACAGGCACACAACACAAAGGCTGAGTCAACTTTTAGACATTCTAACTGGCTTCAGGTGTGATTTCTATATTGCCAACACCTGTTACTTGCCGCAGGTGAGTTTAGATGGTAATATTTAATAATATATTATAAATATATAACAAATGAAATGATTTACCCACAGTTTTTAAAGGGTGCTAACAATTTTGTCAGGCCCATTTTCTGAGTTTTGTGTTAAATTATGTCAATTTTGGCTTTTTCTTCTGTTTTTTTTGTGTGTGTTATTCCAGTGTACATAAATGAAATAAACATGTCTATACCAGAAACATTTGAAATTGCAACAATTTCTGGGAGAAATGGTGTATTTTCTGGAAAAATTCCAAGGGTGCCAAAACTTTTGTCTATGACTGTAGGTCTGGCTGCCAAGAAGCATCCCCACAGCATGATGCTGCCACCACTGTGCTTCACAGTGGGGGTGATGTGTTTGTGGTGATGTGTTGGTTGTCATAAAGGCTTGTCTGATGGCCAAAAAGCACCATTTTGGTCTCATCAGACCAAAGAGCTTTCTTCCACTTGACCATGGAGTCTCCCACATGCCCTTTGGCAAACTGTTGTAAGGTTTAATGAGTTTTCTTCCACTCTCCCATAAAGCTTTGACTGGCGAAGAACCCAGGCAACATGCAGAGTCTCTCCCATCTCAGCTGCTGAAGTTTGTAACTCCTTCAGTGTAGTCATAGGTGTCTTAGTGGCATCTCTCACTAGTCTCTGTCTTCTAGTCTCTGTCTTGCACGGTCACTCAAATTGTGAGGACGGCCTGATCCAGGCAGGTTTACACATGTACCATAGTCCTTCCAGTTCTTGATGATGGATTTAACTGAACTTCAGGGGATGTTCAGTGCCTTGGACTTTTTTTTAATCCATCATCTGCTTTATACTTTTCAATAACCTTTTCGCTTAAGTGCTCAGAGTATTCTTTTGTCTTCATGGTGTAATGGTAGCCAGTAATACTGATTAACCAGGGACCAGATCTTCCAGATACAGGTGTCTTTATACTACCATCTCTGGAGACACATTCATTGCAATTGGGTGATCCCCATTTCACTAATTGTTAGATTACTAGCATCAATTGGCTGGACCCCTGTCATTTTAAATGGCCACTTATTTCACCGTACACATTTTTGTGCAATTGACAGTACTCTGTAGAAATCTTTTTTCACTGTGACATTATTTTACATCGCTGCATCACAGAACAATGCTGCAGTAGCTTAACCAAAGTGTGCTGAAAGGGACAATAAACCATGTGATTAATCTTGATTGTAAAACTAATTGTGCAACTTAATTAACTGCATTTAATGTAATTGACCTTGACAGCCCTACACAGAACACACCACCTTTGTCACTGACCTTTACAGACACAAGAGCAATACAAGCTCCCACATCCTGGAAGGCCAAGTAGAAACCTTTCTGCGTCACTGGCCCCACCTCCCGGACCTCCGTGTTGAGGCGAAGAACCCGATCTCCAAGATCTGTTTGTGTGAAGCTTTCATCTGCTGCTATAGTGTCCACCTGCAGCCATCAAAAAGCACCTTATGAACCCTTCAGTTCTGCTGATGGTACTGCAGACAAACTCTTTTCATGAAACAATCCAAAAACGAACCTTGGCATAGTCAGTAGGTCTAAACCGTGTCCCTGCAGGGAGCGGCTCCTCTGTTTGCAGGTAGAAGAGGTTGAAGGTTTCCTTGCAGGTACCAGATACCCAAGGTATGGAGTTGCAGTCTCTAAGGGTGAACCGCAGCTCCACATATACCTGAGTCAGGGTATTTATAAATAAGAAATAAATGTAAACTCATTATGCATTAAACATACAGTGTTGTACACATCTTAAAGTCAGCTATATGCACCTGCCTGACTCAATATTATCTGGATTCTTATTTCAGTTTAAACCTTCTGTCCTGTTTAATGCAGATATAAATATCTTGGACAGTATGAATGACAAGCTTTCGTGTTGACATTGTATAAATTAAATCCAAGCTACACAGAAAGAGATTACATTTACATTTTCTCGTGACTGTACATCTGCCTTCCATTTTTTCTTTCCTGATATGTATTTTGTTCCCTCCAGTTCCTTCAACACTCTGCCGACCTTGAGTCAATGTCACAACTGAGCTCTGCTTCTAGACTTCTTCATTTGATCACAATATCAGGCCAAGGTTTCTTAACAAGTTCAGTGTGTGTCAGAGGAAGTGTTGTGATGTGTCACATACTCTCTGTGCAGCCTGCCGCTGGATCCATCCAGACCGCAGCCAGTTGTTCTGGTTTGGCTCCATGACGTGGCAAACTTGGAAGGTGTGAATGGGTCTGTTCTGCTCATCCATCTCTGTGATGGCATCCCACTGTAAGGAATTTAGAAGCAAATATGAGTAAATGTGGGACAAAAACAAAGGAAGTAATTAACTTACAAGCTTGATTGGCATGAATTACTGAAAGCTTTCTATCTCTAGTCTTTAATTGTTTTAACATTAAACATTTAAAAATGATACTGCTGGTTATGTACACTCAGCGGCCACTTAATTAGGTATACCTGTCCAATATCTATCAAATCAGTCATATGCTAATCTACTGGGGTTTTCACACACAACCATCTGTAGGGTTTGGTCCAAAAAGATGAAGTATTTAGTGAGCAATGTGTTGCTCTGGTCCAGTATGCCTTGTTGATGCCAGAGTTTAGAGGAGAATGGGCAGACTAGCTGAGCTGTTAGAAAGCCAACAATATCTCCAATAACCACTCGTTACAGCCAAGGTATACAAAAGAGCCTCTCTGAATGCACAGCATGCCAACCTTGAAGAAGGTGGGATACAGAAGCAGAAGAGTCACCTTGCAAAGCTGATGGATTGGCCAGATTCAATTTCTGTCATAAGGTAAATCCATCATACAAAGCTTTAATCTTTAAATGAGGAGTAGTTACAGGCAGGCCTGCACACAGAACTGTCTGGGCCCCTGAAAAACCTAGAGGACCCTAAAGACCTAGAGGAAAGCCCACCTTACCACCACCAACCATACAAAGTCACTCAAATCACCTTTTTCCCATTCTGATGCACACTTTGAACTTTAGCACATCATCCTGACTATGCCTACATGCCTGAATGCATCACTTGCAGCTGTGTGATTGGCTGATTTCATAGATATTTGTGCTAATGATCAGTTGTACAGGCATACCTAATGAAGTGGCCAGTGAGTGTATGTGTTTGTGTTTCTTGGTAGATTATGAGAAGGGGCTTCAGGAGAGTATTTGTATAGCCCCAACTGATAACCAAAGTTTTCTCATTATGTTTTTACATATGGACAGATCTAGACTGTACTGATTATGGAAACCTGAAGTTAAACCATACTGGTTTCTTCTGTCAGACTCAGGTCATTTGTATAATGTGGCTAAAGTGATCTTCAGTGGAGCTAAACTGAATCTGTTATTTTGCAGACATTCAGCTTAAGTACTATGATTCATTTCTATTTGAGTTTTTATTAACATGAGAATCATGTTCACTTTGCACACACCCATCTTGTTACAGAGCTATTCCCCTAAACGGTTAAACTGTGCACCTTGTTTTGCATGTGGAGAAACTTAATTTCTATGGAAACATGATGTTAGAGAGACACCAAGTTTTCAAGCGGTTGCATCAGGCAGGCTCTCTCATTTGTCTGCTCCGCTCTAACGGTGTGATGATCAGAGCTTCAAAAGCACTAACGTGTATTGACAGAACTTCTTTCTCATAACTGCTGTGGCAATAAATGAGCAGCTGAGTCGGTGTCAGTAACACAGCTGGACATGTTACATTACATCTAAGGGCTTTAAAAACAGGGAGGACATTGTGAAAGTTTCAGCTGGATTGTGTTTTGTAAAGGCCACAGAAGAGAAATGTAGCATGAGAAGTATTGTGCATCAACGACATCAAATCCTTTGACTCAAAATTGAGGGAAATCTGTGCAGGTGGACTTATTTTTATTATTATTATTATTATTATTATTTAATAGAAGGAATTCAGATTTTTACTCACACCCTCCTAGGTTCGACGAGAGTAGTGTCATGTAACCTCAAGAGGGCCTTAATGATTTAGCATTAGATGTCTTGATATGCTGAAGCATTAAGATCACCCCCACTGGAGATCAGGGGTCTAGACCAAATCCTGAAAAAAAGCCCCATATTATTAGCCCTCCTCCATCAAATTTCACAATTGGCACAATACATTTCCACTGCTCCACAGTCCAGTGTCGGTGTGCTTTACACCATTCCACCCAAGGCTTGGCATTGGACTCGGTGATGTGAGGCTTGCATGCAGCTGCCCAGCCATGAAAACACATTCCATTAAGCTCCTGCTGCACTGTTTTTGTTCAAGCATTAATGCAGTGGAAATTCAGAACTCTTCAGCTATGGGCCCAGCAGAGCATTGGTGTCTTTTACGCAACATTGACTTGGAGGCTGTTGACCCCACTGTGTGATTTTCTGTCATCTCCCACATTATGGCTGAGTTGCTGTTATTCCTAAATGCTTCAGCTTTCTAATGATATCACTTACAGGCAAAGGTGGCATCCATCACAGTGCCACGCTTGAAGTCACTGAGGTCTTCAGAGCGACCTTTGGATCAAAAATGTTTGCAAACTGAAACTGCATGGCTACTAGGTGCTTGATTTTATACATCTGTGGCAGTGGATCTAATTGTAACACCTGAATTCAATAATTGACATGTGTGGCCAAATACTTTTGTCCATATAGTTCAATTAAACAAAATAATACTCACTTCACCATTAATGAGATCAACATGAAGTAAGAATATACTAAATAGGATGAGTTGGATGGCACTGAATGTTTACTACATTGTTAGTTTTCCAGAAGTACATAGAATCTTACTTGATAATGAAATGTTTTCCCTCTCTATATATTTATTTTCTGATTGACTGAATGGTTTGGGGGTTGATTTAATATATATAGCAAAACATAACTTAAAAAATATTTATTTTGAGCTGGTACTTAAAAAAAAAAAAAAAAAAAAAAAAACTTTTTCACTCTTTTGGGACATGCTGTCCACACAGATGGTTCAATAACGTTAAGATAAAACACATTAATTTTTGTGTAAATAGGGTGCAATTCAAGAACAATTCTGGGTAATAAGAAAATGTAGGTTTTTTTTTCATCATAGTTCATGGATGAAAAGATTTAGAAGAATTTAGCTAAATAAATTCAAAATACAAAATTTGGAAAAAAAATTGAAAGAAACCAACAGAGAGTGAGTTTTTGAGCTCTTAGGGGGGCCTTGGAAACCTTTAAACTTAATATAATGCAGATTAGGTGCCGACTAGAAGACTGGAACCTTCTGCCGTTTCTGGGTCTACAGGCTGGAGTATGAAAGACGTCTGAAAGCATATACGGAAAGCACTCTGTGACTGCTTATTGATTCCTCTCTCTACCATAATGGTACCTACATTATTTAATTTTGTAGCTGTGATATCTGAAAAATGGGCCATTCAATAGGTGAAAACCATCCAGAGCTGCTGTGTTGAATGAGGTATGAATTTTGTTTTATGTGTCGCACAGAGACCAGGTAGAGATGACAGAGTAGGCTGAGCCCAAACAAGTGAGGAAGAGCGTGCTCAAATACATAAATTGTTAAATAACGCTTTAACCTTGACTGGAGTGTGCAAAAGCAATTAATCTTATATTAATTAAGCTATCTAAATTAGCTCTTTGTGACACCCCAAGGCTAAATGATTAATCAATCATAATCACTTCCTCTTTCGTTTGGAGTTGCAGTTGGCCAGTAACACAGGACATGAGCCTGTGTGATGTTAACTGGACTCGGAGGTTGTAATCATACTTATATCTTTGCTGGGGGAAATATTACAGGCAAATGATCTGAATCAGTCTATGGGTAAATGTCTAGCCAAACATTATTCATAATTTACTGCTGTGTGCTTACCTAGTAATACAAGTTAGCATTAGTTGGTTTAGTAACTATAAAAGTGGCTGATGCTTCTGTTGTAAAACAGCTCTGAAACCATAATCATTTCATCACTGATTAGCTTGTCCGAGTCTGCAGCCCTGCCAACAGGTCTTTTCATCACTTCACACCCTCAGGTGCCCATATGAACATCCAGACTGGTTTTGCTATCTGAAATCCTTCCTTCTGTTCAAAGCATCTGTTAAAAAAATCTCTTCATAATGCACGTTGGATGAGAAAGACAGGGGATAAAATGCAGTTGTCCTCCTGTGCCAAAGTAAATTCTGAATTTCATCTAAAGCTTAAGTTTTCTACTTGAGTGAGATAAAGCTAGCAGATGTACTCAACAGGCTTTTAACTATAAAATGCACTTTTAATGTCACTGTCCCAAAGCCCAGAACAGACAGATTGCCTAGGGAAACAAAAGGAAGGAAACAGGCTGGACTTTGGATAATACCCACTTGATTTGATAATCTTGGACTGTTGAGGCCCCATATTAACTTCAAATAAACATTTAAAAACATCATTACACTAAATACGGATTATGTTTTGTCCCACAACACTCAGCGTGGAAGCACTTTGGGGGAATTATCTTCTTCAGCAAGGATAAGGAGCAGAAATGTTTACAGAAAGCTTAAAGTTTCAACAATCATATGGACCTTTAGTGTTTTAAAACACAAAGAGATTTGATTTTTTACAGGCAAAATTCAAACTTAAAGCACCAGTTGGGAGTTTTTTTTCAACTAACTAGGAAACCAACTGTATTGATTTATATTGTGTCTTTATGGCTTAAAAAGCAAATAAGACTTTCAACTAAATTTCTCCTCATCCTAACCCCCCACCCTCCCACACACTCTTAAAGCATATGCCATATATGAACCACTCAACAGTCACAGTAACTCTGTTGACCAATCAGCAGTCACAGAGTCCCCCTGATGACAACTCAGAGTTCCTCTGATAACCACCCAGCAGTTATACTTATAGTAGAGTTATCATCACCCCATGTGTGAGTCAAGTCAGTGGATGATTTCAGCCTCTCAGTCAGTGGATCGTTGGATTACGCTGCCAAGGTAGGTACTTTTGATGGGCCACCATCATTCTCTGCCATCAGCTAGGTGTTCTATCCCTCAAGCACCCACCAAACTCCAGTGGCCCCACTAGAGATTTCCAGACCAAGTGGAGTGCCACCCAGCTCCGTTCACCTCTACAGTGTACTTTTGTTTTAAACAGAAGAGTATTTTCAACAATGAAAAATGCACCCCATATGGCAGGGTGTCCAAACTATGATCTGGGGGCCAAATGTGGCCCACTGTCCATTTTTTATTTGCCCGCAAGAAAACCTGGAAGGCAACTAAAATATGGCCCACATTGAAATATGAAGGTTGAGCTTGACTGTGTTGTACTTCTCCGTTTCAGCCCTAGGCAATGGTGCTGTGCTAATTCTGTAAACAAACATTTTGACAACACTATTGATGTTATTTTTTTTACTAAATTGAGGCAACACTGTAAATCGAAAACATATTGGCAACCAAAGTAATAAAGATAGTTTGATTTATCAATCACTTATTGATTTTAGAAGCAAATAGCAGCATTCCAGAGGCAGAGCTTTGTTTCCCTAACTTGAATATCCTCAAGGTAAGGTATATAAAAGTGGCTCCACCATCCTTACTTATATCTGTCCTGCAGTGGAAAAAGTGTGGACAGCACTGCTGTAAGGTGTATTCACTATACAGTAATCCAACATATTCATTATGTGGATGGGAGGGATGGTTAGCTTTGCTGAGCATGCTGTAAATGGTTCCAAAGTAAAATGCCACTTTTAACGGCTTTTCTTCATTTCATCAATCCATTAAAGCAACACACATTACGGAGAGTAGTTTTTTATTGTATAGAGCCCTGAATTCTGAAAAAAAAAAGTGAGCAGAGCTGGCCTGAGCTGAGCACTCATCTTTTTGTTATTGGTTTTACTGACAATAAAAACATTAAATCCATAGTGCAGCAAATACTGGTGATAATCGAATCAGTTTTTCCAGAATATAAATATCTTATCTTACAGATAATACAAACTGTAATGAATAGAATTTTTGTGTGCCATTAATGTTTGTTCAAATTTCCAGCAGCTGCCCATTTAAAGTATCTAAGTGAATAAATAAAACTGTGACCTGTCAGTGGAGTTATATTCCAGACAGTTGCCACAGGGATTTACACTTGTCCTCAAGAGACACAACATAAATTGAATATGTGCTGCAAAGATCACGACTCTCCGTGAAGTATTTGTTCAGATAAGCCAGCATGGTGGAAATATCATATTTGTGTTCACTAAAGTGAAAAGCAGACTTCTGATGTATATGACTGCAAAACCTCTGTAGCGATTTGCCACTTGCCTTTCAGCCTGTCATTTCTGAGATTTGTACGTGTGTAAAGAAGCGGAAATGTTGTGAAAGTCATTGAAAGGATTTTTAACTCCAAGCGAGACTCTCAAACACTTGATATGAGCGCAATTTCAACATATTGACTCTATATTCTGTCATTTCAGTGTCCTCACAGACAGAGCAGACAGAAACTCTGTATCTTTGAGGAAAGCAGCCTCTGTGGTTTGCATAAGATCAGCATTAAGTAATTGAAGTTCCATTATGCATACAAACAAGAGAAAATGGTAATTTGTCACTCTCTGTGCCTCCGTGTTCTAAAATGCCCCCTTGGGATGTGGCATGGTTCAGAGCAGAGAAAACAAACGCAAACCCCGAGTTTGAAAGATGAGCTGCAGCCCACGCTCCCTGAGACAATCAGATATGCACCTACTAATCGCTCTCCCTATTAGCCCCGAGCTTAGCGCACTGTAGCAGACAGAAAACATTTTTTAAGTTCAAGGTGTAGAACAACTCCATTTATTGCAGTGTGAAAGAACAATACTAGACTTTGTGGAACTGGCCAGCATAAAAAGCCACACTGTTCACTTAGTTTTCAGTCTCATCCTGAGATAAAATACTGAAGATTTGGAACAAAAAATATATTTTTAGGCCTAATTGCATAGCTTGGCATCATGACCCTTGAGTTTGTTAAAAATTTCCTCACTTAATCCAAAAAGCAATTAAAACACTTTGTCTAAACACAATCACACTCACACTGCAATTAAGCCTGCCCCCTTTAACATGTCCTATTGACTCCTGCGAGTTCAGATGCACTTTCTCCTGGTCCGAAGGGATTTTAACAAAGTTTGCAACAATTAATGACTGCCCTGTCTGCATACAGATAGTTATTTGAAAGAGTGAGTTGGAGACCTGAGGAAAACTTCACCATTATTGCTCACTAGACGACCATTTATCTCAAGAGTCTCAGTCCCTCTTCAGACATGAAGTGGACAGACAAATAGCAGATGCTCGGTTGACATCAATTCCTTATGGCAGACATATTAATACATTGGAGTGGGCCTGAGTGGACTGGTGCTTGTGGCTGATGTACCTGAGGTGATAGTTGTGGTGTGTAGTACCCTTGAGAGGGAAACAGTCATCTAGGCAGCATGAAAGCAAACAGACCCTTGAGCCTCTCAGTCAGCGGATTGCAGACGGATGTGTGCTTAATTTATGTTTGCATTAAAGTGAACAGATTTCTCCTGCCCAGTGACAGGAAGTTGCACCAGCAAAATGTAGATTTGTTGTCATGTCAAAGCAGGAAAAGCACTGTTTAGATTGTGGTTTAAAGCAGCGCATTACAAAGCAGATGTTCTGATGGGGAAAGGAACACAAATAAAGTTCAACTAGTGAAGCTTAGTCTAAGTTCAAGCAGGAAGCATTTCCATTCATCCTTTCATTCATTAATAATCACTCATTCACGTGTCTTCCTTTTCCTGCTCTGTTTCCTGCTCTGGTAATCAGCTGGTATGGGTGTCCAGTCACCTAAGCTCCGAGCAATTCAGCCATGACCCCTCTCAATCTCCAATCACCCTGCAGCTGTCATATTTCAGTTGTTTCAGTGTGACCACTGCAACCCAATGACAACACTTGACAGTGGTATTGTCTATGACAACACTTAAAGACAGGGCTGGGTGACACAGCCTCTGATGCAGGTGAATGTTCTGTCTTAGCACTCCTAGACCTGAGCTCTGCATTTGACACTGTGGATCACAGTGTCCTCAGTGGCAGACTCATGCGGGTGGGTGTTACCCACAATTTCCGCATACGACTGCGCCGTGCACCAAAGCACCGCTGGTTTGATCCGACTGAAGGCGAGTGACCTTGCCCACTGGAAGCGTGTCTAGAGCGCAGCGCTGCGGCGCGCATCCCTGATCAGTGGGCAGAGATCGAGGGAGAGCTGCGAGTTTACACAGGAATAGCATGTCAACAGCGGACGATTTTATCTTTTTGCGTTAATTTATCAACCATTCCAGTATAAGTCCATGATATTATTGCTTCCGCCATTGTGTGAGTACATTAGGAAGTTAAAAGGTTAATTTTTGCTTAAAGGAGCTGTGGTTTTATGTAAAATTCTTTGGCTAAATGTCTTCAAAAGTTAACTTTTCATCATCAGTGGTGCTGTTGTGGCTCTGTGACCCTTTGCTCTCGCTGCAGTATGAGACGTAATGTTGATATAGTGATGATTTATGATCGGGAGTCCGTACATTGTGTATTTTGAAAGAGCTGGATATTCTACGCTTGTGACTTCCTGTTTGGAGGTTTATGATCAACGAGAACTAACGCGGTTTGGCAGCGGCCAGTGCTGAAAATAGACCTGCAGCGTATCTCAAACTAAACGGAGCTCCAGGGACATGCTGCTGCCCGCCTGGAGCTTTGGCATTGAAACTGCTCTGACAGACTAGAGAGGGAGCGATTTGCTCAGCAGTACAATTCGCCAGCAGATCGTGACGCGGTCGCTGTATGTGGAAATTGGAGGTTACTGGGACCGCTCTTGACTGGTTCTCATGTTACTGTTTGGATTGGTGGTTCTCAGTGTCACTTGACCCCTACCCATATATATGTTGTGTATTTTGTCCTGAGGTGGGCCTCAAGATTCTGTCCTGGGCTCCATTTTATTTTCTACATATTTTACCTTTCGGTCAGGGTTATCATACCAAATCAAATACCACAAAAGACCACATGTTGCCTGTTGTTGTTACTGTTTCTTTATGTTGTTTTGTAAAGCACTTTGTGACTTGCTCTGCAAAAGGTGCTATATTAAATAAACTTTACTTACTAGAAATAAAACAAGTTTTATTTGTATCAAACTTGATTTATGGTGTCAGTGTGTTAAGTGAGTTTAATTTCTGTTTCAATAAAGACTACACATGAATAACATTTAACCTTATAAGGAAGCTTAAACTGCAAACTGGTCTTTAAAAGTGCCCTATAATTCAGGGGAGTATGAAGTATTTTAAGTAGTATGATGAATAATATTGTATTTTATGATGTTTTATAATTTTTTTAATATTGTATTATACTTACTATCAATGTAAAGCATAAAGTTCACCTTTGTTGTTTATATAAAACTCTATTCCCTGTACAAATGATAGAGCCATACAGCAGATAAGGTAGAACATTAACAGTTATGTCAGAAATAGGCTACATCAGCCACTTATAATAAACTGGATTATTGATGTTGTTAATCTCTTTCAGAAATGTACTTTAGTGGTTGTTTACAAATTAGTTTAATCTTCATCTTAAGCCCAGTGTAAGTTATTCAAACATTTCTCATTCTGATGCAGCGTTTTCCACCAGTCTGTCCTGAACTGAACCTGGAAAACCCGAGGGAGGCAGCAGAGGAAAGTCAAGAGAAAATCAAAGTTTCTCTTTTCTTAATCTAGATTTTCCACAAAAACAATTTATTGATAAAATAGATTTATTGCCAAGGTCAACCTGCATATTTGTATCTGACAAATCTTTAAGAAAATGTGCTGTATGTTTAAGGTTACTATAACTGTGGGTTATTGTTAAGTTAAAAGACTCATTACAAAGAAGACATTGAATTTACACTTTTTTTTACATTTTTTTCCACAAAGAAACTTTGCGGTGTTGTGTTAAAATAAGAAATAAAAGCAAAAATTAGAAATAAACACATTTAGGGATTGAGTAAATTGAGAAGGTTTGGGCTGAAGTTTTGGCTTATTATGCCAACACTTTTACACTGAATAATCAATGTAAACAAACGCACAATGCACCAACACAAAGAAAAAATAATGAGCTTAAACATTTACTTCAAAAGAAGAGAAAAACTAAACAGGTGAGGCTCAGGACAGAAGGAAGAGGATCAGGGCCAGAGATGGAGGAAAAAATAATGCTGTGTACTTTGAGATTACACTTTGATAGTCCGCATCAGAATTACAAGTAAAAACTAATAAACTAATTCTTGATAATTTTTTTTATCAGTTCAGGACCAAAATCCCTGTCAAATGCTCCATTTAAACTGTTACACAGCTGCTCATCACTAGTAGACACTGTAGCTGTTCTTGATGACAATCAATCTATAAATCTTTGAATAGCACAAATTCATAATTGAAATTATCTCAAGAGTCTTTATAAAGCGGGCAGGTCTAGACCGTATGCTCTGATGTAGCCTATAATAAAGACCAGCATTACCACCATGAGATCAGAACTAGCAGTAGCAGCATGAGATTAGCTAAAGTTAACTTAGCTATGGATGTAACATAGGTACGTACCATAGGCAGATGCTTAGTGAGCTAAGTATTTATATAGTTTTCGCAGCTAACAGAGCTACATAAGCTATGCTGGCTGCACTAGAATGTTTTCATGAAGAATGAGTTTTTTCCTATAAGCAGATCTTTTATTTGAACATTTTGTAATTGGGTTTTGCAGAGAAGGTTTTTAACTTTTAGTATCCTAACTCTGACATTAACCCTTACCTGAACTGTAAACAGAAGTTTAATCCGGTTTTATTTCAAAAGTTTTAGCATGTGTTTCTGTTCTGAAATATACCGCATCTCAGTTGAACGGTTGGGAGAGTGGCTGTCAGAGACTGTCTTGGCACTGTATAGCCATACTTTAATCCAGAAAGTAGGGATTAAGTTGCCTGGAGGCCATGTCGGGTTATACTCACATATAACCGTAGCAATAAGTACCAAAATTCAGCACAAGAATGTGGATGTTAAACTGCAAAGAGGATTGAAGGCTGGTGGTGCTAGCAATGCTAACACTAGCTATATTAATGTAAACCAACTTTGCATTGGTACAGTGTGAAGTCGGTCTACAGAATGAGTCTACCTGTCTTTAGACTAGTTGGCTAAACCAATGTACAGTTATTCCCCTAGGCAGATCAACATCATTAGTTGAGAGCTGTTGCGATTTGTCTGACAGGTTATTCTAATTTATGTTTTTTTAATATATGCCCTGACCCTCTACATTTTCACTGAGAATGTTGTTTTTAGTTTTTTTTCACACAGCTGACAGTACTGTTCAAGATGTCAGATTTCCCGCATTTAAACACGCTGAAAATGCTGCAGACCAACTTTATCCCTCTGATTCAACATTTGAACTTTCCACCCTGAGGGTGACGTCAGAAGAAACCATGAATATTGATATGGTGACTCATGCAGGGATGTTTAGACATGGAGAACTTGTGGAGAGTTTCTCACTACTTGTAATGACTTTTTTCCACCATGGCTCCTGGCAGCTTAAGGTCTGCACTCAGCTGCAGACAGGAATCTCTGACAGCCTCGGAGTTTAGTCATTGGAAAGTCATGAAAGTTGTTCACCGCTCAAAAAAGGTGCAGATGCAATTTCTGCAAGCAGATAAAGAGATCATCCTTTAAAACAGCAAGGACTGCAGCACACTATGAATGTGCTTGGGTGTTTATAAACTATTAGTTGATGAGGTTTATGACCCGATCAAACTCATTTAAATATATGTACATAAGTTAATATGGTCTTTGAGTGTTTTTAAGACCCTAATTTGACATTTTCAAATGTAAGTAGAGGATCCAAAATTATTAACAGGACTTTCTTTCATTTTGGAGTTCAACACAAGCACCTTACAAAACACACATGTGCCCAGAAAAAACCTGCTCCCCTCGCCTACACATGGTAGATGTGTGTTATTCAAATACTGTCTGTGATAGTAATGAGGGAAATGTTAGACAGAACAGAGCAAGAGAAAGGGAGCAAAAGAGGTGCCGTTTGGAGTGATAATTAGATGCTAATGTCGCACTTTTAATGCAGAACAACATTTTAGAGGAGCTTTGCTTTTTCACAAGAAACTAAACTATAGCATGCAATAATTTTGAAAAAAAAAAAAAAAAATCCTACCAGATTCTGACAGTGTGGAAAGGTAATATGACAGGGTAAACAGTTTGTGAATACCTGCCAAAATACATTTCATCTTCTGCACATCTCATCATTGTTTTTATAGCCAAATAATGGCTGAGTATAGACTTGAATCCCGATGTAGTCACAGTCTTAACCAACACCAGGACATGTTTCTGCTGCTAAAGGTAAGCACTCTTTCTAACCTAATCGATGTAGGTCTCTGCCTATTTAGTCTCCAATAGCTTACAGCTCATGCTTCAGCTCTGTTTCTGTGCTGGAGAACGGTCCAGCTTAACACATTATTGTTCAGGGAAAAGTGCACTATGGCTATCTTGTGTTTTAAACCAAACACTATTGTCCTGGGTTTTGATAAGCCTCGGATTGAGGGATGTAAAAACAGCATTAACAGGCCACCCAAACTGGCTGTGAGTTTATAGAGGTTAAAGCTATTTCAAACAATTTTCAGGTCGAAAAACTTCCAAAGAATACTTTATTTATTCCCTGTGTCCAACTGGCATTACATTTCAAGGGAAAAATATGTTGGACACTGTTACAGTGTTTGTTCAATAGTCTGTAAATGACAGCAGGCTCAGCCTCCTTCTGTTGGCCAAAGATGGAAATTTTCAAGTATTTTCAAAGAAATTGGGGGAATATTTTTGTGCATTTTTGGAGCGCTTCACTTGAAGTTTTGGAGGAAATTTGCCTTGAAACTGACATTTTCATGGAAATTTGGGACATTTTTGAGGAGGTTTGGGATAATTTGTTTGCATGTTTTCATACATTTCCATGGTAGTAAGGAAAATGTAATTGCAATTCATGGGAATTACATTTTTCTACTGGACAGGAGGGGGCTTGAAATTTTCAAGTATTTTCATAGAAATTTGGGAATGTTGCTTGTAATTTTAAGGGGAATTTTCCCAATGTTTATGGAATTTGGGGGCATATATTTGGTAATTTGGGGGAATTTGGTAAGACTTTTATTTTTTGGAAATTTGCATTGTGATTATCGGAAATTCCCTTGAAAATTTGTAGAAATTTACTTGAAACATGGGGGGTTATTGAAATATGTAGGCTTCAAAAAACACCCAAGGGTTATTTATTGGTATTATAACATCAATTTTGATTAAACTGCACTTGCTCAAAACACATCTGGCATGCTGTACATTTTGATTTTATTTGAACGTTGTTTCCAGTGTCCCATTGGTTAACATGGAGGAGGATGGGTTTATGAGCTATCAGTGAAGGCAGCCCAACATCATCTCCACTCCCTAGAGTGACCATGGCCTCATTTAGCTGAACAAGGCCAGAGTGAATGGCAGTAGTTAGAAAACAGTGCACAGCAAAAACTGGAGTGTTGACTTCTCAGTGTTAAACATTTCAGAGTTGATTTTAACTCTTTAAGTGTAATTTAAAATCCAA
Source organism: Cheilinus undulatus (assembly GCF_018320785.1). Lineage (NCBI taxonomy): Eukaryota > Metazoa > Chordata > Actinopteri > Labriformes > Labridae > Cheilinus > Cheilinus undulatus. Next base: position 40,341,298 of record NC_054865.1, on the reverse strand, counting down.
TCTGGGTAAAATGACTTTTAGTGTTGGAGTAACTTGAGAGTGTTAATGCATTCACTGTTAGTCTAACAGAGAAAGGAAATAAGACTTTGCTCGTTCAAATCTTTACTTTAGCAATATTTCGTTTTAAAGTAACTAATTACATAAATATTTACACCTTGCAGTGTTAATATAAGGATAAGACTTTAATAGTTCAAAATGATACACTGAGGGAGTACATTTCTAACACTACAAAGAAGTGCTGAGCTAAAGTAACACTGTTTATGACCCTGTGATATCATGATGCCAATCCCTGTTCAACAAAATCATAATTTATACAGTTTTTGTAACTTAAACTTTTAAATTACTAGACCTTGTCGTTCCCATTTACTGCCATTCATTTGGATGACACGCTTTCACACAGAAAGGGCCAATGCCAGCATTATTTGTTCTTATCAGTACAGACTTCACTTTAGGCCAGATAATCCACCGTCCATTTTTTCTATTGTTTACTCTTAACTGTTGGGAAAATGTAAAACAGAATTTGTCTTTAATAACCGTTAGACTCCAGAGAGACATGTGTAGGCAAGTGTCAAGCAGGCAGAGTTCCTTCTTTTTTTTTACACAACATGCCAACAGGGATCTGTGTGATTGATGTGTACAGCCTACAAAAAAATTAAAGCGTAGTTCCCCTTTCTGTGCAGAATATTAATGTTTTATGTCACCACAGGCAGAAAAAACATGAAACTGTGTGAGCATCCCTCCTGACGCACACATTCACTGAAGAGACACATACTGTTGTATTAACAACAACAGCTAAGAGATGTGAGGTTTTGATTAAAACAAGACAATTTGTCATTGTCAGACTTAAGGGAAGAGAGAGACAGAGGTGTTATGAAAATATCATTAAATCACTGTGGTTGTGATGAATTATTGATCTGATGTGAATCTGGGTGTTGGACTTGCATTTTTTTGTTCAACCAATTAATGACGTTGTTCCTCCCCATAGCAAAAAAAAAAAAAAAAAAAAAAAAAAAAAAAGTTTTCTGCTGTATGCAGGAGAAGCTGTTTCAATATTGGTATTCAGCCCTGAAATATCTCACTGGTTTGTTTCTATTTATTGGTTTTGCTCCAAAGGATTTATTACACTTTTAATAATGGCCTGAAAACACAAACAGCCCAGCTACAACCTCATGTCCCAAATTAGAGACACCATCCTGAAAAGAAAGAAAAGAAACTATTGCTGTGGTGGTTCCTCAGTCCCAGCTGAGACATTTGTTAGAATTAAATCTATAGCACTTCAGACTTAGCCAGTGGTGTAGTGGTGCCTGGAGGAGTGGGTATACTCTTACTGTACCTACATTTTTTAAGATGCTCGTCCAGCAAAAGATAACCGCACCGTGCCACAAAAAAATTAATATGCATATGCACTAACTTTTCCATAATTGTTTGCAGTGTTGGGGTAATGCATTAGGAAGCAACACACTGGTGCTCTTAAATCACTGTTTTATAGCCTTTGCCATCCTGAGAGAGGGCATTTAGAAGCTGGGGTACTTTATGAAAACTAAAATTCACCACTTCTCAGGGAATAAAACGATCCTGTATTTTTCCAAATAAGTGAACACTGAATGGTCGTAGTCAGCATCCTTTTGACACTTTTTATCATCTTGAAATGTGTTAAAACCACTGACAGATGTAAAGTGACCAATAGCACTAATATATTTTTAAAAAATTTCATGAAGAATGGAGATACAAGGTTTTGCCTTATGCAAGTGTTATGTTGAAGTGAACCTTTCTGGTTCACACCATCAGTGAGCCCTTTGCAAGTACCTTGCAGTACAGACCAGGGAAGGCACAATTAACAGCTTTTCTCCCTCCTATATGACATTCATTAACAGAACAGATGATGAACAGTTGATTAACAGAGCCCTTGAATCTCGCTTGGACTTAATGTCTTAAAAAGCTTGTAAAACATCAACGCTGTGGTGCACAGTTAAGCTAAAAACATATTTTTTTTTCCAGGACCACCTGGGCTTTAAGAATACATGTGCTGCAGTAACTTCACTTGAATTTTAAAAAAGTTAGGGGACTAAAAAGACAGAAGAAAAAACAAAGCAGCAATTAATACTAAAAGATATGTTTGTGCATAACAATAATACCTATGACATGTTTTGCACAAACTTGTTCTCCTGTCTTTTTAGGGCAAAAAATCGAAAACATTATCATCATGTGACAAAAACTGCAAATATTCACATATTGAAAAATTGCCCTTTTTTGAGCCATTATTCAAGCAGTGCCTGTCTGCAGTGACACAGAGGGACATGTCACAGGCTTTCTGTCTCTCTTTTTCTCTATATGAGCTATTCAGGCCATCACCTGCATGATCTGCTCAGTTTGAAATGCTCAATTTAGCAAAGCATGACACAACAATGGAACAGCCTGCCATTGGTTGGCCTTTGTGAAAAACAATATGATGGGTGAGTATCCTAAGCTAGTGGTAGAAACGATCAAAATAAATGAAAAGTAATAAATAATAATAATAATGATAATTATTATTATTATTATTATTATTATTATAAATAACAATAATATAATAATGATAAATATAATGAAATACAGTTTCAATACAAAAATATTACAAATAAGATGTTTCATATCAAATTTACTGGTATGTATTTTTTGTATACATTTTATTAAATATTTTTCTGTGAGGGTTACAAAGGCATGGGTAGTGTCCTGCGTCTTTTCTTTTCATAAATGACAGCCTTGGTCTCTGAGGGTTAAAACTGTGGTGCAATAGGAATGTCAATCATGGCAAGTTCAGACCAAAATTGCAGTATTGCTTATGATTAAAAATCTTAAGAAATGAGAGGCTGTCCAGGATTTTCATACTATTGTGTTTATGAATGTGTGAGTATGAAGAGTCTATCATGAACCTAACCATATTTAGGTTGTGACACTTCAATTGTTCACAGAGTAAACTGCGTTTATCCAGTCCACAGTCACTTGATTAAACCTAAGCTCCAGCACATTGTCTTCTGGAGGGTGTTATCGTTTCTCCAGCATTTCCTGGCTTTGTTGTGTCTAAACTGGCAGAGAAATGTTATCTGTGCAGGATCAACAAGCTCAGACACTCAACCTATGTAGAAGTACCAGTGTTACAACTCAAGTGACTTAAAAAACCCCCCCAAAAAGAACAGGTTAAAACTGTCTTGTGAAATCATGCCAAATTTGCATGAAATGTTGATAGTTTAAATGACTTTAAACAATCAACTATCCATTTTTTTCTTTATATAACCCCAAATCACAATAAAAGGCCAATGATACATCTGTACTTAGCTGGTCTAGACTGTACTATTTATTACATTATTTACTGAGATGCCTCGTTAATGTGATGCAAGAAAGCGTAAGCTATTATACATTTATGCAACGTTCTCCTTTCACCACAACCTGTATCTTGTGCATCGTTTTAATCACAGTGCTGCTCTAAAACAATCCATACTCAGCTCATTCATTAGCTTCATGGCAGTAAGCACACCTGTCACCTGTCAGCACTGCTGTACAGCATTTTAAAGCACCTCCTCCCCAGTATCAATCAACAGGCTGCATTTGAGAGTGAAGCCAGTATCATCATGCTTCAAGGGGCAAGGCTGAAAACCAACACTGAAAGCCTGTGACCTTCAATCCCTCAGGCAACTCTGCAAAACTGGATTTGTTCTATTGCTAGTTAACACAGTATGTCACTGCATGTACAAATACAGGCTAAGACTACTATAAAAAGCAAATACCATACATCAGCAACATTTAGAAGCACTGCTGACTTCTCTGAGCCTTTATTCACTGGAGAACAACTGATCTAAAGTGAAAAACGGTTCTATGGTCCAGGATTTCCATTAGCTGGTATTTACTGTATTTTGGCCATTTCACAGGTAGATAAGAATATTAATGGCCAACATCTCCAGCTGAAAAATATGCCAGTTAAAAAGTAAATTGTGAGTACTTACATATTATATATCGTGTTATCTAGAAGATATGTTGCAAAAATCCTTTAAGAAAACTCAGAGTAATTTTACTATGACTAACTTCCTGTTTGGTGCTAGGGTTGTGCATATGCATAACACAGCACATGACTAATTTAGGTGGTAATATTCATGGGATCAGTGTTGATGATGTCAAACAAAGCGTATCTACATGGAATTTTAGAGCTTCTGACAACCATGCAGGGAAATCAAAAGAATGGAAAGACTGTGAATTAGTCATTGCTGCAGATAGTAAAGAAGCCAAAACAGGGAACTGCAGATGGCTGAGCCGATGCAGTGGCCAGGGTGGTTAATTTTTAGGGTTTTAGCAGAGGTTACAGTTGAGATCATCAGTTTATGAGGACTAATATGGGACAAATGATGGTAAGACTCCATTTTCATTTGTAATGCACAGTTTTAACGTAGTGTTTAATTGTTTTCAAGGGAGGATAATCTTTGGCTGTTGCAAATTGTTAAGTTATGGTAGCAGCTAATTTGGTAATGAGCTAACTTAGAGCTAACAGCGCTAATGTGAAGCTAAGCGCTGTTGTTTATGTATTTAACATAGACGCATATTGTGCAACTTGCCACATGTGTGTAAGGAAAAGCTCAAAATTTTCATTACTTTTGTCTTCTTGCTGTTGAATGCAGGTTATTGATCATATGGCTATCAAATGACCAGTTGTTCTAAATGGTTTGAATTCTTGACTTCTCTAGGCCATTCTGGCCAGAGACAAAAAAGTCTAGTTGAAACTCTGCTGTGGTCTGACAAGTCAACATTTCAGATAATTTTTGGAGATAATGGATGCCGAGTTCTCCAGGCTAAAGAGGAAAAGGACCATCCAGGTTGTTATCAACCTAAAGCTCATTAGCCAGCATCTCTAATGATGAAGGGTGTATTGACGGCATTAATAGCAGCTTATGCTTCTGTCAAGACGACATCCTTTTCAGGGAAGTCCCTGCTAATTTCAGCAAGACAGAGCCAGACCACATTCTGCACGTGTTAATGGCTTTGCAGTGAAAGAGTGTGGGTAAAAGACTGGCCTGTCTGCATTTTTGGTCTTGGTTCTTAAAACTGTTTATTCAGTTGTTATCAAACACAACAATAATTCCACATTTATCCTGCATAACAGCACTCTCTGTCATGGTAAATTGCCTATGATAAGCAGATAAATGTGTTGATATGGGACCCCTTGAAAACGAGATGATTTATCTCAAGGGGCTTTCCTTTCAATAAAAATTTCACAAATATAAGCTAACAGAATGCTATTGGAACAATAACTACACAGTATTTAACTTTCAGCTATATTCAGGCCAGTTTTTCTTTCCTTACAATAGATGTATAGACAGTCACAGACTACTGTCAGAAAGTCTGACAGGTACACGGTGTCCCCTGCTGCCTGTAGACTCATGTTATAGAAAAGAAAAATCTTGACATCTGTGGCATAAAGGTTCAGTTTTTGACTGAAAGGGTAGCACAGGTTTCTAGCAGTTGAGATTTTTAGTTTTGAGGTGTGACTGGTTTACTCATGCATTTATGTGCTTATAGATTACCATGGAATTTTTACGTCATTTAATAAAATAACTTGTTTGGCTGTATTCATTAAAGGTGAGATAGAGTTAAAAAACAAAAAAGATTCAAAGTAAATTATTGTGATTTATGAATGTCTGAAGTCACTCACCCCATTGACAGGATAGGTCTTCCAGTCCAGTTCTCCCAGCACTGTCGTAGTGTCCAACAGAACCACTAGAGAGAGGTGCAGGGTGAAAGAGAAAGTAATGTAAAATGTAAGAGGAAAGTTGAAAGAGTCAAAGAGTGACAGTAGAAGCACAAAGAGTGAGAGGAGAGCAGAAAGGGGAAGAGAGAGAGAGTGCCAGAGAGGTTGGACAGTGAATTTAAAAAGAAGGGAAATGGAGGTGACAGAACAGGAAGAGAGCAGACAATAGTTATCAAGCTGTCAATAAGATGCTGACAGAGCTGTAAAGCCTTCATTAGATTCAACCACCTATGAAATAACAGCTCTTAGAGAAAGTCCAGGACAACACCAACGCTAACATAGATCCACCCCCCCCATCTGGGAAAAGTCTGGAAGATTAGTACTCTCCTTCTCAAAGGTCAGGAGTTTTCTCTGCTCCATATCATCAAAGAAAAGCCTGAGATGAATAAACAGAAACAGACTGGATGATGGCAAAATATGTACCTCAACAAAATAAAGGTTAATTAAAAGGATAATAGACAGCCAACTGTTTATGAACCATTTCTCTAACAAAAAGCCTTGTACCTTGTTAACAGCAGGTATTACCTGCAATAAAGCCCTAACAGAACAATTCTTCAACTCATATTTTGGATACAGGTCCATAATTAGTGCCAGTACAGGAAGTACTGTGTAGGCAAGTTACACTGTTACTAGATGGCACATTCTAGATACATGTGACTAGGGATGTTCCGATACCATTTTTCCCTTCCCGATACGATTCCGATACCACAGTGTTGGTTATCGGCTGATCCGATACCAGTCTGAACTTTCTGAAATGACTATTCAGACTACCAAATTATTTTAGACCTATATTTGAATCAAAACAGCTCAACAAATAGAATCATAATCAGCATCTCTGTGGCCCTAAAGTTGTTTTAATGCTGATTATTGAGTTTTGCTGCTAAATATTAAAATAATAATAATACAGGGGGCTGCAACACAGACTCTCTCTATCTCTCTTCCTTTTTTAATACAAACTTTATTGCAATTTTCCAAATACAATATAAAACTTACAACTCGCATATTAAAAATTGTTGTATACAGATATGTACCTAATGTACAGCTGTATAAATCATCAAGTGCATTGGACTTTCTCTCCTTTCTGCTATTTTTTGCAGCATCACATGTTTACGGAACAGCCTGCCATTGGCTGATGGACACTCAGAGAGAAACAATATGGCGGTGAGCATTCAAGCTAGTGGTAATAAATGATTAGAATTCAATTAAAATGGATAAAAAGATGTTCAATGTCAGGTTTACTGGTGTGGATTGAATCATTAAAGTCCCCAAAAGACACATAAACTCTGCATAAACTCTTGTACTCGCCGATACCGATACCTGCATTTTAAGCAGTATCGGACGTACTTCCGATACTGGTACAGGTATCGAACAACCCTACACATGACATGAGACATCTCTTACATTTAATCCCCTCATTTTTACAAAAAAAAAAACAAAACACAAACTTCTATAAAGAAGTAAAAACCTTGCCAAAATAAAAACATACTTAAATCTAAAATGACCATATCTTAGACTACACTATACTATACTATGCTATGCTATACTATACTATACTATACTATACTATAAGATGATATAATATAATATACTAAAATAGTTTAATTAAAAAAAAGGCAAATAGTATTAGTATTTGAGATACAGTAGAACAGTAAGACACAATCACTAGAAAAGTATGTGAACCCTTTGAGATTTCTTGGATTTCTGTATAAATTGGTCATCAAATGTGTTCCGATCTCCGATACTTTTTCCACCCTGCACTGTGAATGTTTGAATGGTTTGATCAATAAAAACATGAAAACATACGATTTTTTGCACGGTATTAGTTTAAGCAGACTGTGTTTGTCGATTGTTGTGACTTAGATGAAGATCTTTATTCTTAACATTTGCAACAGAAGCCCCACAGGGATAAATACTTTGCCTAATTCTCTTTAGTTTAGGGTTATTAGCATCAGCTACAAATGCTATGGTGCAATCCATGGAAAACTTTCATTCAGTTCTCCATGTATACTGCATCTTCCCCTGCCAAATAAACTAAAAAAGTCAATAAAATAAAAATATTTCACAGGAGACTAGAGTTTGCCTTACCTATGAGCAAACACTTGGATTTTTGGTTTGGTATTTGGTTGAAAACATGAAGTCTTTCCAGGTCTTTTTTGTTTTTTTTTTAAAGATTTATTTTTGGGCATTTTTGTGCCTTTATTAGATAGAGGAGGACAGTGGATAGAGTTGGAAACAGGGTCAAGAGTGGGAGAGAGACATGCAGTGAAGGGCCTCAGGCTGGATTCGAACCCGGGCCGCCCGCGTACATGGGGGGCGCCTTTAACCACTAGGCCACCTGCTCCCCTTTCCAGGCCTTTTTTGACCAGTTATAATACAGTGCAAGCAGTTAGGAGACACCAGATATAGCCAAAGACTTTATTTTAATGATTTTAAAATCTTAAAAAATCTTAAAAGCCAAATAAGCGAACCATAATCTTGCCTTAACCATCATCGTTACTGTTCCAGGTCCTTATCTGGACTTATCAGGAGACAATATTTATACTTATATTTAGTGTAATGAGATATCTTTGACTTAAAAGTTTTTGCAGTGTTATGACAGAGTTCAAGAGGGAACATTGTTACGTGTGACCCTGCTCTCTCTCTCTGGCTCTTTAGTCCCTCTCTTCCCTCTGTCTGTACAGGGAGAAGAGAGACTGCACTCTGCCTCAGAATGGAGGAGGAATATTTCAAGGAGCAGGCAGAGGAGCGATAGGCTGGCACACACTCCTGGACAAAGCAACTGATTAGAATTTTGTTTTCTCTCCTCTTTGTTTCTTTTTGTCTTCCTCTTTTTCACAGCAGGCTTTTCTCCCTTTCCTCTGAGCTCCCCTGCATGCTTAGATTGCTGGAGTTTGTTAATTCAGTTTGGGCTGGTAGTGCTGATTTTTGGTCTTTTTATTTTCTATTAGTTCAGTTTATTTTGTGGTGAGTAGTTCAGGGGAATATGGTGAGTACTACAGCTCACTGCTGGGTTGGCTCTGTTTGACCAACATCCTCTCCCCTCTTAGATTGTTTTTCAGTATTTCTATTTCATTTTCAGTAAAGCTTGACACTGTTCTTTCAACCTCAAATCTTGTGTGACATCACTTTCATCTAACACTGGTCTCCTCTCTCACTGGTCTGTATGTTTAGCCTTTATCGTATTACCTGGTTAAAGAGGCTGTAACAGACCTCTGTGCTGTCACAGGGGCTGCCTTTGTTCCCACCAAGTGTGCCCAGCTTCCTGCAGAGAGCAACCTTTTGTTCTTTGAAGAGTGATGGGGGATCTCATGAAAGAGTTTAACTGTACTGAAATGATCATATATGGTACATACAAGGATTACAAGTCATACAGAGGTGCCTTGGTACAGTCAAGAAATCTGTACCTATAAACAGAAATGCCTGCAATATAAGAAACAGTCTCAATAGACAAAGAAGAACCAATGAAATCTAAAATAAGAGGGGTTGGGAGGTGACATGGGTTTCTTAAAATTTTCTTCCATTTAGAATTTTAGGGGAGGGATAATAATATGGGGCTGCTCTCCAGGGTTTGGCTAGGCTCCTTATCGCCAACGAAGGGCAATCTTCGGCACACCAAGACATTTTACACCATGCTTTGTTCCAACTTTGTGGCCACAGTTTGAGGAAGGCCCCTTTTTATTCCAACATGACTGTGCCCCAGTGCATAAAGCAAGGACTATAAAGACATGGTTTGATTAGTTCAGTGTGGAAGAACTTGACTGACCCGCACAGAGCCCTGACCTCAACCCCACTGAGCACCTTTGGGATGAACTGGAACAGAGAAGGCGAGCCAGGCCTTCTCGTCCAACATCAGTGCCTGACCTCATAAGTGCTCTACAGAATGAGTGGGCAAAAATTCCTACAGAAACACTCCAAAATCTTGTTGAAGGCCTTCCAGGAAGAGTAGATGTTATTGCAAAAGCTGCAAAAGAGGGGCCAGCTCTGAATTAAAGTACATGTATTCCACTTCTGTGTTATTACATCCCCTGTTGGTTTAATGGTCAGGCGTCCGGACATTTTTGTCTTTTTGTGTAGCAAAACTAAGTATTGTAAATGAGACACAGAGTCCAGATTGAAGCTTCTGGCATTTTTCAAATTAATAGAATTACACAAGTACAAAGGAAGCAGATTAAATAAAGCTTATCAAAAAGGATATGTCAAAGATTTTGTCTACCAGTGGTCAATGAAGGCCAGCAAACTCAATCATGCAGAAAACAATAAAGAGTTTGGGTGTTTAGAGTTGTAACAAGCCTCAGTGCTCTATGACAGTGGTGCTCAGTGTTTTTTCAGTGATGTACCCCGTGAAATATTTTTTCAGCCAAGTATCCCGGAAACAGTGCAAAGCTTTTTTGGCTGAAAAGAAGCCATTAAACAGGGTTGTGTGGCATGTGCCAGGATGGGTCAAACCATCCTGCCTGAATAGCCTTCTAAATATAAAATTCAGTTTATGAACTTGCACTTGTATTCTATTGAAATATTTTGTAGTTATTTTAAACTATTTTTGCATGGATTGAATTTTTAAAATATACATATTTCAAAATCTCGCATACTCCCTGGGGTGCCTTCACATGCCCCTATTTGAAAACCACTGCTCTGTGATATACAGTATCCAAAGATTAAGAGGATGCAAAAAAAAAAAGACCATAGCAAATTAGTGGAATAAAACCGGCGGTCCCTGGTCTTTTTCTTTTGTAGCAAACATAAAAACAGGAAATTTCTGAGAAAAAATAAAAGAAAAACAACGGTAATTGAGCTGCCATTTAAGTGACTGGCGATAAAGCAGCATGACTTACTGTTCAAGAGGCTGTTGATTTGATTTTTACGAGTAAACAGATGTGATACTTATCTGTGTATTGTAGTGATTTGTAGGAAAATACATCAGAGCAGGAAGACGACAAGGAGAAAAACTCAGATAACAGCCTCTTTGTTTGCGATAAGCATTGTTTCCATCATTCAGCTGGTAGTTGATAATAGTTGATAGTGGTTGGGAGGACGTTTTTATGATGATATAGCAGTGAGGACAGTATTAAATGGTTCTTATGGTTACACATGGTTATTTACCTTAACAGCATCAAAATGATCTTAATTTCTGCATTATCAGTTTATCATTTTTATTTCAACACTTTTATTATATTAAGTGAGTCAGGGTCAAAGTTTATCAGTAGATCGATTAAGTCGATGTTTTAACATAACTAAAAATCACTGTTTCATAACCAAATTGAATTTAATTGACCAAATTTGAGAAGTTTGTTCAATGCAATACAGTTAGTTGTGCAAGTCAGTGCAAGTTTATTTATCCACCATACACTTTTACTGACAGCCACAAATCCCAAAACACATTCACATAGACACAACAGGGCAGACTGGGGTTTTTTTTTGAGTTTATGGAGGCTGGGTGGTTTTGTGGCTCCACTCAGACTACCAAGCTTCACAAATCATGCTCCATGTAGAGGTAAATTATTTTTCTCATCCAACATTGTCCTTTGGATATTTTAATAAAAACCAATGAGTGATTTTCATTTTTAAAGAGTGGGTGCTTCCTTGTTTTTCCAATTTTGCAAGATAAGCTTTAAGTAGACTAATGATGAAAATCTAATTTACCATCTCTTTGGATATCTTATTTTGCCAGTTCTGAAAACGACAAATCCCTGGTGAGAGCTTAACTTTATAATTACAGATTTCTGAGATCCGTCTTTAATTATTGTCTGAAGTTTTCTCTATTTTGGCACAATAACTTTGAGGGAGTCATGCTGAGAGTTGAATTTTAAACATCTATCTGAGGAACTAGAGTTGAATGTACTTTTTTTCTCCAATGGAACAACACCTGCAGGCTAGTTTAGGAAGACAACTTGATTTCACACTTGACATGATCATCATCCAATCACCTGACAAACATCCCCACTATTTGGTGGATTATTTAAGCTGCAAGATTGTCAGTCCCTTCCTCTGTTCTGCTTTTGCCAGCCCTGCCTTAAATCACAGCTGGAACTCTACTTTCATGATTGAAGTTCTCTGTTATCCTTTTTTCCAATTTTAAATATTTGGAAACAAAATGAATATCTCTTGATTTCTTTAGTCTTTAGTTCTTTGTAGTTCTTTATTTCTCTGCAATTCTTAAAAGAACAAAATTTTGTTATACAATATCTGAAAAAAACTGAATTACAGTTAATCCACATCTCCATATGGAGTTGGGGGTCTTGAATAGCCATCAATGGATTATTCCAAATTTCTACAAGACAGTCTGGCTGCAGACCGTAGCACTCAGATGACCCTGAGCTCTTGCAGACCAGTACTTTGAGAAGCAACCTCTGTCAGAACAGCAATACACATCAAAACTAGAAAAGCACTCAGAGAGCGCCATCAGCCCTATCTCCCAATAGTGAAGAATCCTTTAAAAACATTCCTGGATCCAGACAGTGATCCGGATCACTCCCAATATCTAATTCGCCGATTACTCCCTCCCCAGTGGGGTGGAGACACAGTGAGGCTTCGCTACATGTGGAAGTCATGGCAGAGGGGGAATATTCTTCTATTCCTCCCAGCATTGTGAGTATTCTCTCTACAATTCGCTGTCTTTCTGTCTGTTATGCTCCAACTCGTCTCCTCAACCAGGCGTGTGTCTTTCAAACTGTATAAACCCCAAAACTTTGAATAAGTTACTCATGTCTGCCATCTCCTGGTGTAAAGTGGTAACAGTGCAGACCTCTGCCATTAGCCCTATCTCCCAATAGTACAGAATCCTTTAAAAAATTCCTGGATCCAGACGGTGATCAGGATCAGTCCCAAAATCTAATCAGTTCTTCCTTATGCCATTTCTGACATTTCCTGAAAATTTCCTGAAAATCTGTCCATGACTTTTTGAGTTATGTTGCTAACACACAAACAAACGAACAAACCCACCCGATCACATAACCTCCTTGGCGGAGGTAATAAACTTGAGTTAAACTGAATTTTTTTCTGTTTTATTTTTTAAATAAAAATGTTGCTAAGTCTGTACTGTTTGCAAAGTGGTTACTTCATGAATGAAACTTTGTTTCTGAAGAACAACCCCCCCCCCCCCCAAAAAAAAAAAAAAAATTATGTCACTTCTATTCTGACAGAGGTGGCACCTCACAGTAGCGGTTCTGTGAGGGGGGGGTCAGAGATCCATGGTCTGCAGCCAGATCCCTCTCAATTTCTAGTGTATATGTTTAGGACATCCAATTTCATGACCTAATTAATTTCTCTCATGACTGCTGGTATGTTTTCAGTCTTATAGGTAAAACAGGTTTTTTGTATGATAGTTGTTGTTCCTCAAAAAAAAAGTGGTGTCAAATCTAAAAAAAAAAAAAAAAACACACAAAAAAAACTCTTCCTGCTTTCTGAACATAAGGTAAGGATTATCATTTTATAAATGTCAGATTGGCTAATTATACACTCTGATCTTACATGAGGGTATTCCTGGCCATACTATTAAGCCATAAAATATGAAGAGAATTAGGGCTGACTTATCTCAGGGATTTTCTGAGTCTTCTTAACATTGATATTTTTTTGTGTGCAGACAGCAATGTTCCATCCTTTGTAAGTGTCCACGACCACATAGTGTACATACAACTGTCACAATGTTGAGCTGTCTGCACTCCGGTCACGGCTCAGGCATGAAAAGAGCCATTATCTGCCTCTTACTAAGCCCTTTAGGCCAATTTGATATGACGAATGTGCAATTTCCTTTGTCTCCACACCGCCAGTTAATTACAATCTCTATCAATAAAGTGCGTCCCACTTCAGTGGTCGACATTATAGACCAAAGAGTCACATCTTCAGACGACCTGTCACTCCAGTGTACTGCCAACTTTGCCAAATCTGGACTAATTTAATGGGGTTGCTCCTGTTTTAAAAAGAAGTTAGATAACCAGAGAAGATACACTTTGGTGAGACTAAATGAACCACTTCAGTATTTACACAGACTTCATTTAGCCTTGATCCCCTGCTGGTAATTAAGGGCTAAATTATAATAAGATGGCCTTGCCCCTTTTCAAAAGGAGGACATAGAGAGAGGGAGGGCGAGAGACGAAGACAGACAGGGAGATATTGATTTTTGACTAAATTAGAAAAACAATCTTTCATGATCACAAGCAATGTTTGATAAAATGTTAAACACTGGGCGACTTTTCCCCACTATCTCCACACACTGTGTCTATCACACATGTACACACCTTAACATGCATGCACAGTAATGTAGTCATGGAAAAATTAACATTCCCGCTGGTATCTTTGCAGCCAGGAAATAATAAATGACCTCAGACCACTGTGGAGAATTTGATACACTGGTTTACTCATTCAAAGCACACACACATTTACACACAGCACATATAAAGACGAGTGCTTATCAGGAGGACAAATCACATTACTCTCGTCTGGGTATTGTGTCTGCAAGCATAAAAATCTGCAACTGTCCTTTCTTAAAGTCTCCTCAACAGGAAAATTATCACATTTTAGAAGAGGAGGTGGTAATAAATACCTGCTTTACAGTTAAACCCAGAGTTTCTCTTACAATATGTCAATACCAGCCATGTAAATCTTATTTATTTAAAACTTTGCCATCTAAGCCATGATGTACATTATACTGTATGCTACGACCTGTTTAAATCTCAGTGAAACACAAACAATCTCAACATCATTTTCTACACTGGAAAGACGGTCATTTCAGTCAGCCGGCTTTTGTTGAATGTTGCAGTGTAGGGAATGATGATAAGAGAGCAAAGTCACACAAACATTTGCTCTTTCAAAAAAAAAAAAAAAAAAAAGATCCAGCTCAGTGAGCTAATTGCAAATTTAACTTCTCATAAAATATGTTCTTCCATTTCAAAAAGGCATATCTCAATCCATTCTAAACTCCAGAGAGCGTATGAGTGTATGCATTTTTGTGTGTATACGTGTTTGTTTCTTTACAAGGTTGAGACTGCAGGTGCTATGTTGAAAACTGTTTCATCTCCAAGGTTCCCTGTGGAGTTTTTGACCTCTAGTGGTGCTATGGAGCTGGTTCTCTCTGCGGCAATGTACTTACAAAGTCACTGAAGAAAAAAAACTGCAGGCTAGTTAACATGGATGTAAACACTGCGAGATTTAAAGTATTCTAAAATATGCATGTAGGCTAAGGGGAAGGGATTACATTTAACATATGTTAAAACCAGTGGATTCAACCATCTTTCCTGTGCGTCAATGACAAGCTGAGGCCTCCAGGAGGACCCGCATGGAAAAAAGAGATACTCTGATCAAATTAACAGCACTTTACGTGTTTTTCATTGATAAAAATCTAAACAGAAAAGGCCTTTACACACCTGTTTTTACCAAAAAACATTTGAATAAACTATCCAGTATAGGGTCTGTGTCCATAGCCGCAAGTTTTTGTGCTGCCAGCACTCATTTTCCATATAAAGTCATTCAATCTCAGAGTTTTCAGGGCTCAGTGTTCTGACAAAAATCCCCTCGGCATCAGCTGTTTTGTAGCGCTCACAGCACTCTCATTTAGAAACAAGATCAACTTTTGGAACAGGACTGTGCTCGTCAATGTCTCTTCTCCATCACTGGCTACTAAAAATCAAGAAAGGGAAGGACATAAGACAATCTGGCTGCAGACCAGGGTTGCCAGGTCTGTGGTTTTCCTAAGGTATTGTGCTACTTCTAACAAACTGCTGCAGGTAGACTTTTTTATCCCTGGGTTGAGCAGACCCATTTTTGATGTCTTGTGTATGTGTATTCAGTATCCAAAGCAGAATAAACTAATTTACACTCTATTAAAACTAAACCAACCAGCAGAGAAGCAGGAAAACATGGAACATAGCACAAAACCAAAGATCCACTGTGCCACACTGGCCCTCAGATATACACGCATCCCACAGAAGCAGATGCAAATGCATGCATGCATACAAGAAACATATGTGGTCTGGCTTATTTTAAATTTCAGCATTGGGCTGGTTTTGTCACACAGACCTGGCAACCCAGACTGCAACTCTTAGATGCCTGCCACTGCAGATCCACCACTGTCAGACACAACTGTCAGAATGTAAACAACCTTAAAACTTTGAAAATTAAATCAGATTACACTTCTGGTTGGGGATAGGGTGCCTAAACAACAGTAAAAAAAACATCATTTTTATATTAAAAATATCAAGCTTTTTACACCAAAAGGAACCTGACCTGCAAAACCTAATTATAAAAATAAACAGTGTGGTTACAGAAAAAAGCTCATCCTCAATGAAAATGCACTAAAGATTAAAGTGCAAAAATCGAAAGGTACTTTCATATTAAATATGCACTCTATTTTTTTTAATAAGCTTTGACCAAAAAAATTTAATTGGCAGACATTCCCAAAGTTTGTGCCAAAAATTAGCATCCTGACTGTCTCCAGCATTTTTAATCCTCCCCTGTACATGATTTTTGTTTTGGGGTAATAAAATATCTAATTTAACATTTCCATACAAATTCCCACTATGTGAAAAAGTTTGTACATTTCCACAGAGTCACAATAATTCTTCCGTTCTTCTTTTGAAATAATACTTATTGTCTTATTCACCCTTATCAGAAACAGAACACAATGTTGTGATTCCTTGAGCTTTCCAGTTTTGGAATCTGGATTCTAACTGATTAGGCTTAAAGTCTAGATCCTAGGCACACCATCTTATTATTATGATTTTTCCTGCAAATAAAATCCTCTCTGAGACAGATTCTTTTCATCGACTATCAGAGTCCCAGCCTGGACTCAGCTCTCAAAATGTCAAATCTAACGCGGTCAAATGTGACTTTATTGTGAAGTAGCTTTAGTTAGCTGTTAGCTACATGCTACGTCCAGTGCAGGAATCATTTTGATCCAGTGCCCATTCTTGTCAGTTTACTTGGATTTTTTTTTTTTTTTTACAAAACAAATTGTTAAAAACTTGTTAAGCTGACACAAATCAACAAGTTTCGCCTGCTTTCAGACATTGCCTCCTGATTGGCTGTTGCTCAGTTCAATGCTCGTATCTGCTCATCTGTTTTCAGTGCTCACCTCACACATCAGGACTTTTGGTCGTATATTTTTTGTTGGCTTAATATTTATGATCTTGAGTAGGAGAGCCTCTGATCAGGTCAGAGAGGAAAAAATGAACTTGGAACACGCCACACACTACAGGATAATCCAGATCCTTTTAGAACCATCTGATAATCAAGCCTTTAGGTGGAAGGAGGGATTAAGCATGACACTTGGACCGATTATCGTGTAGTGTGTGGCCCACTTTAAAAATGCAAACCAAAATTGACTCATCTTTTTAAAGACTTATATTTTGGCTTTTTATGCCCTTATCATTATTTTCTTTTATTTTTTAAGGATTTTGGGGGGGCATTTTTTGCCTTTAATTGACTACCTGACCTGAAGAGAGACAGGAAAATGGGGAGTTAGAAAGGGGGAAGACATGTACCAAACATGCACCAAGACTGGGAATCAATCCCACGGCCAGTGCACCGAGGACCACAGCCTCTGCCCATGGGTGCCCACTCTACCCACTGACCCACACCAGTGCCTTTTATGCCCTTGTTTAGAGAGGAGGACAATATCTAGTGTCAGAAACAGGAATCAGAGAATGGGTAATGACGTGCAGAAAAACAGCCACAGGCCAGACTTGAACCTGGACCATGACCTAACCTTTAGGCCCTGCACCCCTTGCTCAAGTCTTTTGATGGTAAAGTTTTCAGGTAGCTGCTGCTAAAGCCGTGACATGATTTCTTTACATTGTTTTATGTTTTCTTGATGATGTATCCTTGAATACAGGGAAATATTAACCACACAAAGCTATTTAAAAACACATTACAGAGTTAAGCAGGAGTCAACCTAACAGCAATAAATGCTGGTGAGAAGCACTCTGAAACTGTTGCACAAAATATGGTAGCTGTGGAAACAGGCCCTAAATGTGTTACCACTGTTCATTATTTTATTTACTTAAAATGTGCCTTTGTCATTTTAACAACCTCAGAGCAAACTGTATCCTTAGTAAGCTAATTTAACTTTATCATGCTGGTTTCAACATGGATTTCACTTTAGTTTACATTGATGTAAATACCACCAATGTTATACACAGAAGAGTGACGGATTCAACCCACCTAACAGCTCGTGCTCTCTCTGTCACACTGCTTTTATGCAGGAAAAACACAAACAGGCTCTTACATTATCTCTGCTTGTGAGTTGACAGATTATATGTACACACCATGGAGAAATATCATGAATTTTGGATGTCCAACAGTCCAGCACTGACATTTAAGTCTTTTTCATTGTCCTTGATGAAAAATAAACTTACTTTTATCAGAGATTTTATTGCCAAAGGTTTCTTTTTTGCTTGTTATCCTGTCTTCCTCATGGGAAAACGGTTATTGAACAATTTTAGTCATATTTTAGTCAACAAAGTTAACACTACTTCTCTTCAGTATGAAAAATGTACATGGTTACTCAACCTGACTGTAAGATTGAGGAGACCATAATGTAATTGTAGCACCTTTCAAGTGGTCATGTAGCTTTTTAAATGGTAGAGTGTAACACTAAACGTCCTGCATATTCCCTGCTTGTTGTCACTCGAACACAACAGCGGGAAGTCTCCATGCCAAGCTTTTCTAAGTGACAAGCCTGGACCTGCATGCAACTCCTCCCTGCACCACAATGTCTAACATTTAGGTTTCTGCAAAGAAAGTGTAACAAATAAAAATACAACTTATTGGTTAGTCCAAGCCTGAGTTGCTTGTGGGTGAAGTTGTAAACAAAAGACCAAGACTGGCTGTTTGCCATGCTCAGTTATTGTGCTTATCCAAACTAACCCTCCTCTGGTTCAAACTCCAAACTGTCTGAAACAAGCACAAATGGGTCTAAAAGGTGAACATAATGTGGAACAGGCTTAAGGCTGCAATCTCTGTTGCTTGCCAGAAGAAATCTATTTGCATCGAAGTCTATACAAAAATGATTCTACTTCACAGTGGAATCATTACATCAGGGAACAGTTTCCTCTGAGTCAATGCTCTGCATTATTAGTTTCAATAACACAACATTATACTCATTCTGTATATGATTCTTGCATTTAGAGTTAAACTGTATAAACGTACGCTTAAAGGCTGTCCATCTTGTGACTGAAATACCTATAACAAGGCACCCCTAAAATTGCCATACTTAATGATCTGTTTCACAGAAAGACACTTTAAAAAGTCAGCTATTTAATTTGATATGTACAGTATTATAAATTGTGTTTCATACTTGCCAAAATTTACATCGCACTCATATGTATTTCATTGTGTTGCTACAGAGAGAGGATGAGGATAAAATAAGATGAATAAAAACAAACGAGCAAACCCTCCCGATCACATAACCTCCTTGGCGGAGTTAACAAGGAATCTTCAGCCTAGTATTGTATTGAGCATGTGGCGTGAGTTCAGAGTGGCCACAGAGTCAAGCGCCGCCATATATTGGAGATTAGCTGATCTCACACAAGACCTCATCAGCTGCTCATGTGCTTCTGAGCACGCTTTTGGCTAATCACACTCATATCAGGCCTACTTACTTACTCCTCTTTGTCCCCTAAGGCTTCAGTGAGCTTTATCCATTGTTTTCTGTCCTTTGCAGCATGTTGCGCCTCTCTCCATGACAGGTTCATCTGTTTCAGCTCTTGTGACACAGTTCTGCGCCAAGTGTTTTTTCAGGCCTCCCAGGTTTCCTTTTGCCTGGTGGCATCCATCTTAAGGCAACTTTTGTGATCTGGTTCTGCTCCATTCTCAGCACATGCCCAAGCCATCTCAACCGTCTAAATGTGATCTCCTTAATAATGCTCTGGGTACTTGTTCTCTTGTAGGACTGCTTGTTGGAGATTTTGTTTGGCCAAAAGATCTGGCATAACGTCTGTGGCATCCATTGTGAAAAACTTCCAGTGTTCTCATGTCTGTTTTTACAACTCTCCAGCTCTCTGAGCCATACAGGAGGACAGCCTGTACATTCCTGTTATATGAGTACCTTTGTTTTAAGGCTGTATTTTTTGGACCTCCAGATGGGACGAAGTAGGGAATAGGCACACCTTGCCTTTCCCAGCATTGAACTGATGTCTTTCTGGGTGCCGCTGTCCTTACTGATCAGGCTGCGAAGGTAGATGAAGTCTTCCACAAACACAAGCGATTCCCCATTTACAAGAATGGGTGCTGTGGGGGTGGAGTTTACAAACATCAGTTGTGTTTTGAGGGTGTTGATGTTGAGTCCAACCTGTTTGGCAAAGATGTAAAGTCTTTCAGTTTTAGCCTGTATGCTGGAGAGGCTAGTTGAAACGAGAGGGAGGTCATCTGCTAAGTCGAGGTCCTTCAGCTGAGAGAACATGGTCCACTGGATGCCTCTAGGTCTGTCTGCAATTGTGTTTTTCATGATCCAGTCTATGGCAACAAGGAAGAGAATAGGAGAGATGATACACCCTTGTCTTACTCCAGAGTGCACAGCAAACCATGTAGTCAGGGTGTTGCCCATGACAACACTGCACTCAAACTTTTCATTGAAAGCTTTGATGATGGTAATGATTTTAGATGGTATCCCATAGGAGTGTAAATCCTCCAGAGGGTGTTGCGATGGACACTGTCAAAGGCTTTCCTGAAGTCTACAAAGTTTATGAAGAGGGGAGTGTTCCATTCCAGGCATTGCTCTATTATGGTTCGCAGGGTGAAGATCTGAACCATACATCCTCTTCCTTTCCTGAAGCCTGCTTGCTCTTCTCTGAGCCTTGTGTCAATGGCTGTCTTCATCCTATTAAGAAGAATTCTGCAAAAGACCTTGCTTAGGACAGACAGAAGAGTGATCCCTCACCAGTTGTCACAATTTTGGTGTCACCTTTCTTGGGGATTTTGACAATAAGACCCTTGGACCAGTCAGCATCCCAGCATGAATAAAATCTATACCACATGCTTTTCCACCCTTTAGAGCTTGGATGGCGGCTCTGACTTCTGCACAGTCAGGGGGGGCTAGTGTTGATTTCCAGAACATTGTGTGTTGTTGTGATGTTAGCTGGTTGTTCTGGCTCAGGATGATTGAGCACTTCCGGGAACTGGCTGAACCCATCTGGCTACTTGCTCATGCTCTGATGTCCAGATGTTGCCATTCTTGTCCCTCACATGAGTAGTCTGGCCTGAAAATTTGCCGCAGAGTCACTTGGTGATCTTGTAGACTGTGCCCAGATTACCATGGGATGCGGTCTTCTCGGCTTCACATGCCAGGTTTTCAACATAAACCCTCTTGTCTCTTCTGGCACTCCTCTTCACCTCTTTGTCCTTGTTTTTACAGACCATCTCTCAAGAAGTCTTTGGGACCTGATGTTCAGTGTCTTTGCCTTCAGATGTTTCCTCTCTACAATTTTCTGCCAAGTGTTAGCAGAAATCCACTCTTTGTCCCCCTTTTTTCTTAGACCCAGAACTTTTTGTGCAGTTTCTTTGTATATGGTCTTAATAGCATCCCATTTGCTGTTTATGGAGGGTTCTTGTTCTGTTGCATAGGTTGAATCTGGTATGGTAAAGCAGTTTCTGAGTTCCAACACAAACTCCTTGTTCTTGTTGGGATACTGGAGTTCAGCAACATCCAGTTTCTTCTGTCGCTGGCCTTGACAGACTGTGTGCCGAAATGGGTCTATTTGGTTGATAGTCCTACCATCAGGTGACTTCCAAGTGAGCTTGTGGATGTCCTTATGTGGGAATATGGTACCACCAATGACCAGATTGTTGTTCATGCAGTAATCAACAAGGTGTTTGCCATCGTTGTTCCTTTCCCTAAATCCATGGGTGCCCATTACCCTCTCTTTATTGGAATTGTCAGTTCCCACTTTGGCATTCATGTCTCCAGTTATAAGGGGCATGTCGTGTTGGGGTACCTTTGAAACTGCCATTTGTAGCTGTTCATACCAGTCTTCTTTGACCACCTCTTCAGCCTCATTGGTTGGTGCATAGCACTGCAAAATGGTGAGTTTGCAGTACTTAGAGTTGGGGCGTACTTGGATCAGTCTCTCACTTACTGGTTCCCACTCCAGCAGAGTTTTGGCTTTCTCCTTGGATATGATGATGGCTACGCCACATGTGTGGATGTTTTTGTGGCCTAAGTGGAGGATGACAGATCCATCATGCAGTAGTTGATGTCCAGAGCCAGTCCAGTGACTTTCACTTATCCCCATGATGTCCAGATGGTACCTCTTCATTTCACTGAGGACTTGTGCTGTCTTGGAGGTCTCAGTTATGGTTCAGACATTCCACTCTCCAATGCAGATCTTGGTTGTAGGCCCTCTTTCACACAACTGACTTCCTTTCAGCTTTCATCATTAGTGGTCATAATGCCACCCAGGTAGTTAGGGTGGCCGGGTTCTACTATGGGCATGATGTCAGGTTTGCTCATTGTACTTTCTGTAACAGAAGGGTAACAGAAGGGCTCCCGCTGGCATAGCTCTTAAGGTCACTGAGGCACGCAAGCCCATCGACCACAGCAAGGTGTCATTTGCTTCTGAGCACGCTATTGGCTAATCACACTCAGGCTGCCTTATTTAAATTGTTCTAGCCTGACTCTCTTCGCTGCTCCTTCTGCAAGCCACTTTTTGCAACCCTCCTCCACCCCAGCTCCTCCTTTATTCTGCTTCTGACCTAATCAGAGTCATTTTGTTGTCATTGATGCCTATTCTGCTTTGAAATTTTTGCTGATTCTCTCCCTGCCTCACGCTTTCCTTATCGGCACAGGAAGAGCAGGAATACATGCTGTTCCTGCCTTATACTTTCCATGTAGGCTCTCGGAAAGGCAGGGGGCTTCCAGAACAGCTGCACCGCCAAACATAAAAACTGTAATAAGTCATAACAAGAGCTGATAAAAAAAAGTATGTATTTATAACCGCAAATTATTAATGTTTCTGGACAAGTGGTCCTGACTGAAGTGGCTTTTAGTATGTTCTACGGAGGTTTTTTTAATCACTAAGTTAATTTAAAAGTGTTTTCACATAAAACACAATTATTTACCATGCTCAAGCAAGATTGCTCCCCCTCCCTTCTCCCCTGCTGATCTGCTTTCACTAGTATTGTTACATTTGAGCCCAAGTGCATTTGTGTATGTATACAGTCCAACACAATAGGTATCAGAATGCACATATTTGGTTTGCAGATCTGCCAGGGAACAAAGAAGAAGAAGGAGTTGTGGCACCTCTTCCACTGACATTTGGGTATGCTCCATGCTGACAATGGAGTTCATCCTGCTACAATGGATGGTTTTATTACTGCTGAGACACCAAGGACTCTTTTCCAACTCCCACATACACCATACAGCTCAGAGATTGACAAGAACTCTGTACTGTAGCATGGTTGCGTTCACAGACCATGCTGGAGTTGTGCCCAAGGCAATGTCCTTAAGTGGATTCTGTCTCCATGCCTGAGAATGGTATGCTGTTGTTCACACAAAGGCTGTCAGCATTAGTTGCAATGCCATTAAGTTCCATTATAAGTGCATTTATTTTTTCAATCTCTTTAACTGTGTGCTTCATTGTCCCTTTCAGCACACTTTGGTCAGGCCACAGGAACAGCCTCCTGCAGCCACAGTGATATAAAATAAGTCCACCACTGCTCCTTTGAATGTCTCATTTTACCTTTAAAAATTCAGACAACTTGGTGGAATTTCAAAAGTTACCTTTTTACTGTTCCCTTCTTTCATTTTTGACCCATAACAAGTTAATTTTTCTGTGTTTGATTTCAAGTTTTTTGATCTACCCATAATTCCTTCTTTTCTTTCAAAATAAAAGTTGGTCTGTATCCAAACAGATATTAAATAAACTTTAGTTTAAAACTGCAGGAAAATCCAAAATGAAACAAAAACTGTTCTAAATGCAAAACGCGGAATTTCAAAAATGTGGGATTAATTATAACAATGTCATTTAGCAGACACTTTTATCCAAAGCTACATACATGTAGGATTGGTATTCCTCGCGTTAAGGGCCTGGCCCAAATGCCCAAACTGGACAGTCCTGACCAGGATTCAAACCCCCAATCACCTGTAATGAAGTCAGCAATATAAAACACTGAGAAATCCAGCTGCCATTATTGTGACAAACAGTAGAAATTCTCAGATTAATGCGATTAAGGAATTTAATCTTTTAATCAGGGCACGATCAGGGGGGAAGACGGATTGCCATAACCCAGGTTGTGCTCTAGATGTCCTTGCAGACTACCAGGGCCATGGGAAAACAATCTGTTGAAAAACTAACAAAGTCCACACCTTCAGGGTGGAGTAAGAGGTGAATGTAGCGAGTAAGCACAGCCCAGGTGGGTAGGAGGGTTGACACGAGTCCCTGGTCATGCTGTGAATGTACCAAGGCCCCGAAATCAGCAGTCTCTGGGTGTATCACCAGGGGTGAAAAGGCTCATTTTAATGAAATGCCATCAAGCTTGACCTTGGCTGCCTCCTCCCCTCCAGCTCTGGGTTGTGGCACATCAGGCCCTGGGATGAATCCTTAGCGCCCTACATGCCAACAACTTACACACATGACAGAAACAAGCTTTAAGTCAAGGAGCTCACATTAACTTTGTTATCTAGTCAGAGAGTAAATTCCGTCAGTGATGGTCATTTCATAAGGAAAGAAATAAAGCCTTAGCTTTGACCTGCTTCGTTGTGAAATGAAGGTCACACTGTTTAAATCTTTATGAAGAATTTTAAGTTTTGAATTTGCTGCAGTTTTGCTAATACGGTAAATGGCTCCATGTGCTGTTGGTGGCCCTTCATATTTACTCCCACACTCCTCAGTGACTAATAGATACCGTCTTAGACATCATCTCTTCACTCTTACATCTAAATCTTTAAGGATACTGAACTGAATCACATATACTAGAAAACTCAATGAGATAAGTTGCTCCCTGCTAACATTTTTATCAGCCTATTTTGAGTACCTTCTACAATTTTATCCAGCAGCGCATCTTTTCTTTTTAAAGTTTCCTATGTACGCATCACCCTCCTCAAGCCTGTCACCACCACAGGCAGACAAGCATCCTGTGGGGAGGACTGAACACACACACACACACACACCCCCACACACACAATACACAGAGAAATGAAGTGAAAGAGGCTTTGACATTTGGCTAGTGAAAGGGCTCCAGCCGTCTTTGAAAATATGTATCCTGACCATTAAACATTCAGGAAGGAATATTAAACTGACCTCTGCAAATGTGCAAAGTGGAAGATGTCAAGAAGCGATTACATTAGGGCATCTATTTACCCATGTGACTTACGGGCACAACTGTGGGAAGATAACATTATCATGCCTGGAGTTTTTCATGCATATTTGACTCTACACTCTGCCCAAGTGACTGGAAATTAATTTAAAGAAGTGGGAAATCATTCAGATACGTTTTAGTGTCTGCCACTGGCCCATTATATTTAGATTCACTGTTTTCCTGACGCAGGTATGGTGTCTGTGAGAAATCCTCCTGGGACTTTAAGGGCCAAAATCATTATACATTTTTATCCATGAATGTATGTACTTATCACAGCAGACAGAGGGACAGAAATAGGTGACTGGGAAGGTTCACTATAGCTGACAGGGAATGCCAGAGGGTGACATTTACTGTAACAATATGTGGTCCCTATAGCAATGGCAACATTTCTGTGCACTCAAATTTCTGAGCTGAAATATACTGTCAGAACCTCCTGTATAATTTGGGATATGCATGAAGCTTCTGCAGGTACAATAGGCTTAACAGCACAAAGAAGACCTGCATATATGTGTATAGCTGTGCATTATAATGCTGTGTTTTTCAGAGTAGATTCAATGCAAAATTCAGAGTTAAAGGTTTGTCATTTTGGGGACTGAATGGGCTGAAAATCTTAAAAAAGACTTCACAGCAGCTTACATTTTAGGTAGGACTATGTGAAAGACTGGATGTTTCAAGAATTTTTTTCAGCCAAAACTGATGTTAAAAATACACAAGGTCAAACATTTGCAGACTAAAAGTACAGAATACTGATAAATGATATTGTGCATCTCAACACTTGCATCTACTAGATCTCATGGTTAATGCATTCAACTGACAATTTTGCATATTTTGAGGCTTAAAATGTCTTTTATGTGCTTAATTCAGTCGTGATGCAGGATATTGGATACTGGTGTCTATCCAATAAGGATGAATATTGAAATCCAATACCAAAATGGTACCAGTACCAACACATGCAATACCTACTGGACTTAGTCACAACACACATATGGATACTTCACTACCCCATATTGAAAGCAAGAAAATCGATATGGAATTGTGTAATTTATGTTCACCAGTTTTCCAGTTTCATTTTCTTATCCCAGAATATTCTTACAAAGATAATTCTGTGAATCACTGACTACACCCGGGCAGCTTTTAGTCTCCCGCTGACTTTCAACACACTTGTTCCCTCTTAAATGTATAAATTCAGGCCCCATATGAAAAGTGTCAATTAAGCACTGGTATAAAAGAAAACAAAAAAACAAAAAAAAACCCACAATACCCATCCCTAAAGCTGATATGACAATATTTACAACTAATTTTATCTGATAACAATTTTCGATAACAATATGCAAATGTAGTTTAGACCCAAAACATCAGTTCCTAAAATGTACAGTTGAAAGTTACAGGATGAACAAATAAAAAAATATATGTAAACACATTTTAAAGTGTAGGGATGATGATGAATAAAGAAAAAAAACTTGAGCTAACATTGATCTGTTGGTCCTGTCTAAAACTACTCTAATTTAAGGTATTTTCTGACACTGAAAATTCCCATTTAATATCTAATACCTGCCAACACGGAGACTGTGCTGACTATATCTTACATCCCTAAAATTTTGTGTTGAATTCATAAACTGTATCCATGGCCAAAATAATGTAAGGTTACCAAAACATTAATACCAATGTCCAGTACTAATGGTTCTCAACTGGTGGGTCGAGACCCAAAAGTGGGTCATAAGACTGCTTTCAGAGGGTCATGAATTGGTACCTCATAGTTCTAGGCTGACATTTTTCCATTTTATTTTTATTTCACTCTATTTTGCTGGATAAGGAGTAAATTCTGGTTGTTTTCTGAGATTTCATTTATTTACCCTGTTATTCTTAGATAGAAACATTATAAAGAAAGCTGATTTTCAAGTGTATCTTCATTTTTTTTAATACTTTAAAACAACCAAAATCTAAATTATCATGGTAAAAGAGAATAAAAATGACACGTTTCCATGCATGTCCTCTCAAAGTTCTGTCTGATATCTTTGTTCAGGTACATATTTTGCACTTTCATGGATCCACACTGCAACATTTTTCAGATTGGATTGGATAACCCAATGGCTGGACACCTTTATGAGTCCCACAATGCCAGTGATTCCTTACTGTGCATTGAAGGTAATGCAGGTCAAATCTTTGGTCAGAGGAGGTGACAGAATCCAGAAGCTTGATCAAGGGGAAGCTTTCCGGATCCATTGTCTGGATGCTTGTAAGAGGATTTTGACAGATCATGTTTTTTTTGTAATGTGTTTGGTGTATTTTCCTGTTTTTCACAGACTTACACACTGGATGTTTTGTGTATGTTTGTTGTAATTTGGGGTATTGTTGAATAATTGTATTTCCCCTTCTTATGAATTATTTAGGTATGCTTTATGTCTTCATTTGTCATAAATTACTTGCGACTGGTTTCACCCGCCTTGTCTTTCTCTCAGATGTGTGGCTGCCTCTAATTAGTTGTCACTGGTTCTGGGACAGCCACACCATGAAGACTGATTACTGAGCCCTGGTTGAAGACTCTCACCTGGCTTCTTCTCTCTTTGATTTTTTTGACTGCTCATCATTGGCTGTAGTTGATACAGAGGTGTGACCAAAACACTCATGTTTGTCTGTTAGCCCTGATGAAGACCTACTTAGTTGAAACATGTTAGCTTTATAAATGACTTGGCCATTATAATGAAGGCTTTTTAGGTATTTCCTTACTCCTTTTTTAACCTTTTTTTAATGTTTGGAGTGTCCGTTCCTCCCTTTTTATATCTAAAACATTATTTTATGAAACTAATTTAAGTGGTTGAAAAAATGATGGAAATTTGGGTTGAGATTTCCTGTTAAGGAGGGGTTGGTGGGTCCAATGGCTAGACCAGTTGAGAACCACTGGGTTAAACAATCACAGTTAGCTGTTGACTAACTTCTCTTGGTTTAACTAGCAAACTAATGATTTCTAACAGCATTCTGGTGCTGTAAACATGTCTTTAAATCGTGCTCTTTGTCAGAGTCAGAGCCACATTAGTCTAATTTGAGAAGGTGTAAGTAGCACATGATTATTGCTGCCATGCTCAGACTTCCATGGCAGCGTTGCAGGGTGAGATAAAGTCTAAGTTTGGCAAACAGAATGCTTTTTTGATTGCTTTTTGAGCCAGCGCATAATTATGTGTGTTATTTGCAATCCTTAATCGGGTCAAATAAACATAGACAGCAGAATACAGAAACTAAGACTGTCATCTCTTGGCTTAGCCAACAAGCTGACATTAATGACCTTTTTAGCCTCTAAATCCAAGTATTCATGCGTTTTCAGCTGTCAAACCTAACATGTCACTAGATTCAGACCACAAACTTGCAGTGGTGGGAAAGAAAAACAACATCAAGGGTAAGTATTAATCTCCCTGCCCTTGTGTGATTCAATTAGCCTGTTTAAACAGTTCGACAGTTAAAATGCGAGCACGGAAGATAAGTTTGGGAATTAAAGTGAACGAAGGTAGTTTTTTTTTTAAACTTAATGTAGTTATATAACTGGTTTTGGTTCGTCTTGTGATTGCAGTGAAAGACGCGCGCTGTAGAGCATTAAGTTAGCTTGTTTTTGCGTGCGCGCGCCTGTGCGCGTGTGGCGGGAGGAGACTTTAAAATAGTCAAATTTGGTGCATCCACCCAACTGCTCGTCGTCATTTTTTTCCTACAGTCTACTTCTGTAAATTCGCTCCCTTAAGCCTGCTGTCAGGTGCACGTGACTGTATTTATACACACCTTGGTTTGTGGTTCCCGGGTCCGACAGGATACTTTGAAGCAATAACAAAAACACACAGTATTTCCCAAAGGAGCGCATCGTTGAGTCAGACGCTCGTGCGCTCGGAACTAAAACGCAGCACAGACTCCAAAATAGATCCTCAAGATGAACAGGTAAGGAGGTTTCATGTAAGAGGTGACTGGATTTGTCCCAGTACGCACTCAGAAGGTCATTCTCAGACTGGTTTTCTTATTGGATTTGTTTTTCAGCTGAGCATCCAGAATCCCTCCATGTGGACAGGGACAGGCAGGCTAAATAAACGAGCAGCCATTGCGCAAAAACCCGGCGACTTCTTTAAAAATAAATGTAAGGAGGAACAGTTGTCCTTAAACCTTTAAAACACAAGGAGCACGATGTCTGTAGATCCAAAAAGTGTCCAAAAGCGAACTTTCACGGTACGTGATCAGGAGGAAAGTCAGTCTCACTCTTTTCTGTTGTTTTTATTCCAAAAACGAGAGAAAAGCAAAGAGAGAGAAAGGTAAACCCCGGACTTCCCGCCTCACTTTCAGCCTGTGCATCCCTCACTGTGACACTCTGTATCACTGCGTGCATCTCTCTCTCTCCTCCTCCTCCTCCCTTCTCTCTCCCTCTCTCTCCTCTCAGGATAGGAGGGATGCTCTGGCGCATTCAGAGGATCCCATTTTCATACCTCTGCCAGGGATTTTACAGCCGAATCCATGCGTGCAAGTCTAACTTGGTCTTTTGTTATATTTCACCTCGTGTCCTACTCTACACCTTGTAAAGCGCGCCGCTCATCAGACGCTATTGATTCCTGAGGGGGACGCAGGGGAGATGGAAGGAAATATGAGGCCATTATTAAACTCGTGCATCACTCCTGTGCTGTGATGTGGGTTCTACCTGCATTGGATTATGTTGTAGGAATAGTAATGTGTCTGGGGCAGTTTCTATTTATGGTGTCAGGGAAGGAAGGCAGGCAGACAAATAGGGTATAAATTGATATGGGGCACGCTGGCTAAGAGGTGTCCACACATATATTTTCATTTACATCTTCTTGTGAGTCACTTTATTTTGTATTAGTGAGTCAAAATGAAATCAATATTCCTTAATTAGATTGCTTTTTTTCCTCACAGTTAAAGTTGGATGACTTTAACTTGAGTATTTCTCTTTGTGTTTCTGTTAAAAAATCTTTTTTGTTCTGTTTTGGGGTGCAAAATAGTGATTCCAAGGACAACAGTAAAGCACATCCTAACACAAACAGTTTCATCCTATCTTCAAACACGTCCCGGCTGATGGCCAGTTAGCTTTAATCTGTGCCACAATAAAGGAACGGCCTGATAATGGAGGTCCCCTGGGAGCCTCTGTCAGTGAGGACATATAATGACCCTGCAGGAGTCCCCTCTCAGCTGTTGAAGTATAAAGGTGCTGATTGAAGTGATGGGTGACATCAGCCATCAGTGTATGTTGGAGTGACAGCTCTATAATTGCTTGAAGCATTGACAATGGTGTTGAAACATAATGGCAGGTAATGGCTCCCTAACATAGCATGTGACATCTGTCGATAAATGCTAATTTCAGTGTGTTGTTTACAGTCTTCTATGGATAAAACTGATATTACTGAGACAAAATAATAAAGGTGGTTTTCATTCTGCTGACATGGTGAGTCACCAATATGTTTGGTAAACTGCTTCGATATTTTTGTGTTCTCCTCATTTTATTGTAATTTCCTGTTTTCCTGAAGCAGAATACATCTTTAACCCTGGTAAAGAATAATTGAATAGTTTAATCAACAGAGACATACTTACCTTCCTTAGGAAGGTTTCCTGATATCGATATAGAAGAAGGTAGTTCAATCTTTGTTCATGCAATGTAAAATTTTAAAAACGAGCCAAAAAGCTTAGCTGGGGACCTGAAAAGAAAGTCTATCCCTGCACAGTACATGAAGCGCTGCCCAGCACAACTCAGTCAACACCAACAGCATTATATAAACATTTCAGCACCATGGACAGTGACACCAAACAGTTGACTTCAAATTGCTTCATTTCTTTGTCATTTCTGGGTCTTAAAGTTCTCTGAAATTCACTTTAACTAGTGGTCGTATACAAATATTTCAAATGGAACATTTTCGCCATAACTCTAATAATATACACACAAAATTAATTCTGTGAAATGCTAAAATGAATTATGTAAGTTTGCACATGACAGCTATACAGTGGAGGTCTGCTGATGTTTAAAGGCACACATCACCTGTCAGTTAAAGTCCCTGTAAATTGATTGAAAAAAAATCTTTATTTTAGGTTTGTTTGTGACAGGTCACTGTGTTATGAACCACCAGGTCAAATCTCTGTCATGAAAAGCAAAGCGAAGTTTATAAAATTAATCTTCAAAATAATGAAAAATGATGGTGTGGGAATATCAGTTGAGCGCGCTGAAGTCACACCCACTCACAGCTGGCTGTTAACTTTCAATGAGGGCATTGACAACAGCTAACAACAGAATGTATTGAGATCTACTACTCTGTAATTTTGTATTATTGTTGCATTAGTGCATCGGGGTAATTCCCCATCAAAGACTGGCGATGTCAAAGGCTCAGATATTTGCCCTGCTCAAATAAAACCAAGTCAGGAAAGAGGTGAACAACTTACTAATGATCTAAGTCCAAAATTCAGTCACACATAGATCTCAGTGTTTTCACATGTTTACAGCAACCTTATTCCAACATACCTAATGTGTTAATGCACAGAGTTTAGATTTCACATCACAGGGACTTGAATGATTATAGCATGTCCGCTTGATGCTACAGTACATGAAGAAAGCCCTTCTTAAGTAGAATTATAGTACGTCTTTGAGGCTGTTATATTCTTTGTGTTGTTCTGTAAAAGTTCTGGGAAAGGCTCATTAATGTGTGCTAATGACCGTGTGCAACAATACAGTATGTCCTTTAAAGTAACATCATGTAGGATTACTGCTTGATTGGCTTGGGTGTCCGTTGATAACCTTGCAAAGCAGATGGATTTGCCAGTCTGTCATCGGGCAAATCCATCTTGAAAAGCTCCAGTCCACACCTTTTGTGCTTAACCGAACATTGCTCAGACCAGTCAGCATCATTTGAGGAGAACAAGGCAGTAGCGACAGGCATTGTTTAGTTGTACTGAAAGCCGATGGGAATGTCTGCCACTGGTGTTTAATTTGGTCGGAGGAAGTTTTAGCAAAACTGGAGCAGATTTCTAGGAACTACACTGGAAGCTTTTCATGATGGAAAGTTGTTTTCGTTCTTCTGCCAATCTGCTTCAGCAGGAGTTTGTGAAAGTTAGGGCGGGGGGTTGTTGTAGTAGTGACAGTCAGCATGGCTGGAGGTGGAGTGATTAGCTCAGATGTAGCTACTGTGGCAGTTTTACTGGAAATTGACCACATTTCTTGACTACAAAGTGTCAAATGCTAGCAGGGAGGCTAGCTCTAACGCTATGGACTCACATACATTGATATCAGTAAGTCATTTGGGGAGGGCTTCATGGGCTTTCAGGGGCCCAGCCATTTCTGTGGGTGGGTCCGGTGCACATTCTCTCTTAGCTTCATCAGTCACAGTTCTCATACATCACTTTGCCTCAGTCATTGTATCAAACATTGCAGAGAAGAGCTAGCTGGCTTCTTTTGAGCTGGTGTATGAACTAATGTCATAAAGCTGTACACACTTCTCATGAGAGAATCTGGACTTTGCTGCTAAAAGTTGCATAATGCTGAAAGCTAGTAGCTTCTCAAAATAGGCTGGATGCCATCCTCCCTTATGAACATTACTATAGAAATAGATCAACTTTAAAACTACTATTTTAGGGTGTAAAAATCTCATATTGGTGCTCTAACCACCTCCAGGAACAGCGGGGATCCTCCGTCTCTGACATTATTATGGTGGGGATCAGGGACTGAAGAGTTTTGAAACCTCTTACCTAAACCCCTGGTTCCCAGCCTGGGGGTCTGAGACCCACTGGGGGGCGTGAAGCATTGTCTGCTCTAAGTTTGATACAATTAGGTTTGGCATATTTATCCATGATAGTTTATTCAAATATATTCCAGTAGGAATACATGTAAGTATGCCTGTCTTATCATGGTGTTAAAAAGCTAGGTTTAGTTTCTAGCTCACTAAATGAAGATGTTGTGCTTGTGAAAGTACTGTTCTCCATTTATTCTAAGTTTGGTCACTGTGTACAGTATGCCATGTAACCTTTTAATCTGAGAAACCTCAGTCTGACTGCTCACAAATGCATCAGAAGATTTATGGGAATGTCAGGGAGGAGTTTGCTTTCTGTTAACTGTTGGAAAGGTCGTGGCTGATAGCATGCCACAAGGTAGGTGAGGGTATTGCCACAGTCCCTTTTAATGGGAATGAACCAGATAAGAATTTTACCTGAAGAAACAGCTTTAACCAGAGGGGAGGCTGCTCCAAAAGGAAGGGAACAGCTTTCTAAATCTACTTTTGCTCGATTTAATATAGTGAAAAACTAGGGAAAGGTTTTGGAACATGTCTTTACACAATCATTGTGTTTAAAATATATACAGTAGGAGACCAGGTTATGAATAAAAATGACTAAACACTGTGGCTGACTATATCTTTCAGCTGTAACACTTTCTACATGCTGTTTGAAAGACTTCAGGCATGCAGCGATTGATTCTAATGGTTAATTTAAAGTCATTTGCTTCACTAAGAAACATAGATTGTTAGAAGTGAAGATCATTTTAAAAACTTCTGTAATCAAACAAAAACTTGTCTATGGATTCCTGGTAAGGGGTTTGAAGGGAGAAAGGGTGGTGTGCATCAGCTGCATGAATGAGGACTAATCACTGTTCATGAATGATGCTGCTGTACATCATGCCGAGCCTCATACAGCCTGCAGTCATTGTTTCTCCGCTTCTCAGGGCGTTTTATCAAATACCAAAGAACACCAACAAGTCAAAAGTCAAATCCTATTTTAAATAAAGCTCCAGAATGAGATTGCGGATACAAGCAGCCAAAGTGAGTTTTCTCCAAGGGGTGGCTGGGCTAAGCTTTAGAGATAGGAACAGGAGTTCAGACATCTGCAGGGAACTAGGAGTAGTGCCGCTGCTCTTTCACATTAAAAGGAGCCAGTTGAGATGGTTCGAGCATCTCATCAGGACGCCTCCTGGGTGCGCCGCTTGGAGGTCTTCCAGGCATGTCTGGCTCGGAGGAGCACTCAAGGAAGATCCAGAATACGCTGAAGAGATTATATATCTTGTCTGGTCTGGGAATACCTCAGGATCCCCCAGAAGGACTTAGAAATTGTCGCTGGGAAGAAGGATGTCTGGGTTAGCTTGCTCAGCCTACTACCACCATAATCCGGCCCCAGATAAGCAGAAGAAGATGGATTGTCCTGCAAGAATGGTTTTCTACTATTCTGCTTGTTTCCAGTTCCAACAGGAAGTGGTACCTGGTCGAGATAAATTTACCTTTTCCCCTTTTTTGTTACTTAATACACGTTTCATAAAAACACTGGTACCAAATGAGGGGTCGTTTGGCTCTGTAATGTGATGCCATCAGCAAACAACCTATAAAGCTACATTTACACAAATTAATTCAGTTGTGCTTTTAAGTTAGTTGTCATTATAAACCTTAGATTTTTTTTTCACTGTTCAATATAGTATAGCCACAGATGCATATCGCATAGCACTTTTGTGGTCTTCTGTCCACTTAAAGCACTTTTACACAACACATCACATTCACCCAGTCACACACTGATTGACCATAGAAAGTGCTCATCAGTATTAACTAATGCCATACACACACCAATGCTACCTGGGATAAATTGGGACTCAATGTCTTTCCCAGCAACACTTCAACACTTGGAGAGCAGGAGCTCGGATTCAACAGCCAAACCCTCCAATTAAAAGATGACCGACTCTACTGCTGAGCCATAGCTGACAACCAGAGATCCTTAAATTTGCGCACATCTTAAATTAAAAATTGACAAATCCTGAAGCTCCAGACACTGAGAAACAGATGCTTCTTCCCCTGATGACTATTAACGCCTGGAGTCATGAAATATCCACCACTCTTTCCAGCTCATTGTATGGAAACAGTCAGCACATTTTATGAAATTGTGTTAGAAGGGACTGTCTGGAGGCAGTTTTGCAATAATTGGCCAATTTAGACCCTTTGTTAAACACTAGATAAAGGCTACGGCATACGTTATCAGAAAAACAAGTCAAATGCAGAGGTATTCCAAGGACAGTCGCACTCAAACAGGTGTAAACATGTCAAAGAGTTAAGACTGTTCTAAAAAGCATCACTCACTCACGACTAAAGGTTTCCGTCACTGTTTGAAGCAGCAACACATGACCCTAGTTGAAATAGGGACACTGATTTCCCATGTCTCAGTGACAAAGGTGTTTTACTTGTGAGAGAAAATTACCTTAGCAGTCATGTGAAGAAAGACACAAGTTGAGAGAGAAGTTGAAATCCTGTCGATTTTAAGTAATGAGGGTGTCTGAAGGTTTGTTTTCAAACCTTATAACCATTATTTATTACACTGCATCCTGAGGTAAAGATAAATATCTGGACCAAGTTTCCTCCATATCTTTAAGAGTTCCAGAGATAATCTCCCATGAACAGAAACATGTCAGCCTATTCCATAAACAAGAAAACAAGTCAAGTAATTACTGTGTATTCATGCAACATCATCTAGGAACCATGAATGTCTGTGGCAAATTTTATGGTAATCCGCTCTTTAATTCCAGGGATAACTTGCTGTTTACAGAAACATGTCAGCATATTGAAGGTGCTAAAAAAACAGTGACTACTTAGTATTTCAAATATATCATACAGGAACCATGAATGTCTTCTCATAATGTTCCAACACTTCATCCAAAGACATTCTAATCTGTTATACACAATAAATGAAGAAGAAATAAAATAGAGAGCTTTTAAATACAGGGTTGATAGGCTTCCAAGACACAAGCTCATGTTAAACCTGCTCCACAGGCCTCTTCATGATCAAAGAAATAACACTGTCAATATGTGCATCCTTTTTATTCTTAGCACTCTGTAACAGGTACAAGGCACACCAATGGTTATCAGTCTGGTCTCTGCATCACTCACTTTTTCTTTCCCATCACTCCTCTAAATGTTTGGGGCCTGGTTCACAAAACGGTTAAGTTGGCTTGAAACTCTGAACAAAATCAAATGAGTCAAAAAAAAAAGATAATCTGTCAAAAAACGTGCACAAATGGTCAGATAGCTGCAGAGCAAATAACTTTTATGTGTGCCATGTTGTGCTGGTGTGAATGCAAGATTATGTAATCATTTGGTGAAAAATTGACCCCTTTTTATGTTAATAAGCCTTATTAGAAAAAGTGTCTAACTCAAACACACATCTGGCGCAGTTAGAGTGAGGAAAGGAAGATCTATATAGAATGTAAGTGCACATAGTATGTACAGATCTTTTGAATATGATGTCACATAATCGGTCCAGTTCATGCCTAGGTGGCATGCCTGTGCTCAGTGAATACTCTTGTTCACAAATTTCCCTGCAGTAATCTATGAAGTGTGCATTTGTTGCTTAGAAAGCTTGAAATGTCAGTTTCATAAGCCTGAAAATCATCTTATAGAGAAGAAACAACACTTGTACATGTGGTAAAGGCCGTCCATAAAGAATCTAAAGTGGAGAGCTTTCTGGGGCCCAGCCAACCTGGGGGCCCATGCAAAATTAAGGTCAATTTTACAGTTAATCTGTGATAATCATATTTATTTTTAAACTAAATAATAACCACTGCTATCAAAGCAAAAAAAAAAAAAATAGTATCCATTTATGCTGTAGTACATATTTTATGTTAACACCTTTACTTAAAACAGAAGGACCTTTTTCTTGGTGTTGTTAACTCTGTGGATGGGAACACTGATATAAACAATTAGGAGACTTCAGAGTTAAACTATGATGTGCACAAACCTCAGGATGTCAGAACATAAAGTAGAAGAAATTGATACAACTTCAATGTAAAATAAAATTTTAAATGTGAAAAAAGAAAAATTGGCCAAGTGGAAAAATGGGTTTAAAGCGTTTAAGAGTGATAAAAATGGCAAATATTAGTTAAAATCGGCTAAGAGAAGCAAAAATGACTTAATATTGGCTAAAAGGTGGCCAAATGAGTAAAATGTGTTGTAAACAGATAAAAGTAGAAAATATGTGTTTGAAGAGGCTAAAAAGTTGCAAAATGGGTAAAGGGGGCAAATATGGTTGAAAAGTGGCTAAATGTGGCAAAAATGGGTTAAAAGTGGCTACAAAGTGGCAAAACAGGTTAAAAAGAAGCATGAACAAATAATTTCAACATTAGAACCAGGTAATAGCTTCGCACACTCAGCAGCTCCAAAATGAGGTAACTGTTAGCCAGGATGATAGCACCAATGCTATTTATCCACACACACACATAACTGGGGAGGACCTGTTCTATGGGCCAACTCTGTGGGCTGGCCTGCTTGTGGCACTGTGGATGCCAACGTATCTGAACAGCTCTGTGGGTCTAAGGAGAGCTAAGCTAAAACGAAACTAAAATTAGCTATTTTGACTCAAGTGGCAATGATGTGTTGTTTACTATGGATATGAGGGGATATTTTTATGTACTGCAGTACACAGAGAAACTTCCACAGGTGAGAGAAACTTTAGTGGAGACAGGTTAGCAGGAGAGATCCTGACTGGTGGTGTAGGTGCGGAAACTGTGAGCCCACGTCCATGATAGCTACTGTTGTCATGAGTGGGACTTACCAACACTTCTATAGGGCACTCCTGATCTAGGATAGCAGCTCATAGACGCCTGCAGCCTGCATCACTCCCCATCCAGAGTTCCTTGCTGAACAGCTGTTCAGATATGCGGAGGCGGAAGATCTGGTAGCTGAAGTTTGCATGGCGAAACAGTGCCAAACAGAGGCTTCCTGGGTAAAAAATAAAATGCTTCAGAGATTTTCAATATCATGCATAACTGAGCCAGCATTGTTTTTTGGCACATTTTTACCTTAAACTTGCTAAATTACTCAGAGTACCCATCTGCTATGCTTATAGCTTTGTTGCTCACAGTCTGTCCTGTTTGAAGGGGCAATGCTCACTGAAATCACTGGAGGCTAAAGGTACTACTATCGGCAAGTACCCAACTTCAAAAACACTGAAATATAAGTTTCTTTTTTTATCTGTAACATCAGAAGCTGTTCCTTTGGTCAGCATAGCCCCCACTAAAATGCTAACCAGTCACTGCTGGTTTACACAAATCACAACAGACACCACATTCTGGTACACTGCTAAATAGTGAGAGAAAAAAAAAAAAACTTTTTACAAGGGCTTGAATATAACTAAAGTTCTGCACTTACGTTAAAAAATCCTACTAAACCTGACTCCATAACAGTAACAAGTATAAAGAGAAGAAATGTCATAGAGAAATGATTCTTAAGAAGCAAAGAGAGCAGAGTGGAGTTTAAAGAGAGCAGCTCTACTAGTGAGAGGTCTTTCAAGATAGCAGGACAGAATGACCTGTGGAAGAATGAACCCTCATTAAGTCCTGGATGGGGATTATCACTCTTCAGCTGCAGACTGACTGGGACCGTAAAGAGCTTTAGAGCATCATTTCCTGCAATCCATTTACTCTTACACGTCTCCTCTGCTGTCGGACACAGCGCATTGTGCCGCCTGATTATTCCTGATTCTGTCTGCCTGTCAGTCGACATCTTTATTTGTCCTCCGCATCCCCTCCTCTGCCTCTCTGCTGCTCCTTAGCCTTTCTCTCTGTCCTGTCACACTCTTCAACCTCTCTGCGTTTTACACCCTCTCTCTCTTCTCAGCTCTCAACACCTTGCTCAGCCTTTTTCTTCCCCTTACACTTCTTCTCCACAAACAACCCGCTCCTTTCCCTTAGATCTTTTTTTTTTTTTTTTTTGCTGTAGCACCGAGCCACCTAGCCATGCACTTTTTCCCCTCCGTCCATCTTATTCTGTTATGTGTGACCTCTCTCTCTATCCTTTTTTTTCCCTCCCACTCTCTCTCTCTCCTCCCATCTCTCCCTCTCTCTCTGAATATTTCATGATTTGGTGGCACAGTGCTGAGGTGGGGAGCCTTCCTCTGTCTAGAGCTAGCACAGCGCAAATATTTACTCCCAGAGTCGAGCTTAGTTGAGTGTTAAGACAGACTAACAGTGTGTGTTTCTGAGTGTGTGTTGTATAAGTAACAGTGATTACTTGTGACATTGGTCCCAGAGGGGAGAGGAGGTCTTTGGTCTCTTCCTACATTGATGTTAGTGCTCCATTGCACACGATAGATAGATAGATAGATAGATAGATAGATAGATAGATAGATAGATAGATAGATAGATAGATAGATAGATAGAATAAACATATAAGTTGTGATAAAAGTAGGACAGGAGAGAGAAGGGTGAAATAAAGCAAAAAGAGATGAAATGAAGAGCAACAGCAGAAAATGTGAGCAAAGGATGAGAGACTTAAAGGAGAATCTCACGCTGCCTGTGCATTGACAAACGTCTGTTCTGTTTTGGCTGGCGAGAATGGAGCTCAATTGCAGGTCTGGAGAAACATCAAAACACAATTAGGACCTGACATGGAACTGGTCATGCAGAAGAGTGAGGACAGGCAAAGGAGAAGTGGGAGAGCTGGAGGGAAAAAAAGGAAAGAGGAGGAGAGCCCAGACCAGACCGTGAGATATTCTGGTCTGAAGCAGACAGAGAGACACAGAGACTCATAATTGAATTTTATTGGCAATGATTAGAGGGAAAGTGGGAAGGAGTATGATGGAAAAGAGGAGGGAAAACATCATTCAGAAGGTGTGAACGTGTGCAAACGAGAGGAAAAAGGTTAAATGATGTTTGTAGCTGACTGGCCCAGCTCATTATGTGAATAATCATTTCTTGGGTACAGGAATTATTGTGCATTTGGAGAGGCTAATTTAATTTTCGCCCAAGTGATTCTGAAATTTACTTTCCGTAAACTTGTTTGAAGTCAGAGTGCAGACAAAGAAATCAGCTCTTGGCAGATTGTTGTCCAGTAGAAGAAATGAGCTGTGGGTTTATTTAAACACAAAAGTTTGCTCCCTGTGTCTGTCGTTCATGGTTATTTTTGGCATATATGGTGTTTTTTATTTTGATTGCCATGAAATACTGTACACACAGTCATGATCCTAAGAGGAAGGCTTAAGACTTGGCTGGTCCAATTATTTTGAATCCAGTGACCATAACATATTAGATCATTTCATATGGACCACTCAACAGTCACAAAGTTACTCTAAAGACCTGCTGTAACTTTGTCTTTTTTGCACTAATTATTACCATTTTGCCCAGTCTATTTTATATACTGTACCTCTGTTTATTAACCTTGCAAAGCAGATGGTTTTGCCTGTTTCTGTGTTTCTCACTGGTGAATCCATCTTGCAAGGCTCCCATCTGAACAGACTGGGCCCTGTAAGAGAGTGACGGGACTCCGGCGCAGCAGAGCCATGACATAAGCAAGCAGCAACAAGAGGCCAGTGCAATTACAGCGGAAGGGATTAGCATGGATGCTGCTATAGGGTCAGTTTTATCAGAACTTGACGACATTTCTTCATTAAAAAAAGAACAATGAGTTCTTCTTCTTCTTTGTTTTTTTTTTGTTTTTTTTTTGCGGAAACAATGTTTTTGCCCCTCTCCCGACTGGATTCAGCAAGAGTCTAATCATCAAATGTTTTGTTGCTCTTATTGGCCCGTAAAGATGTGATAGACAGAACGTTCATCCAATCACCCTTCAAGCTTTTTTTCAAAAGCTCTTCCCTTTCCTACACAGTCTATGGGAGGTTTTCCAGATGGATGTGTGAAACAAGTCCATCAAGCATGTCAGTTTGTCTGTTTATATTTTCATTGATATTGAATGACCTTTCACATAACCATGTTTATATATTTATTTCCAGTTTGAATCTTTGTCTCTTTGAACTACAACCATTCTTGGCTTTCATTTTTTTTACTGTAATCAAACAGCTTGGTACATATATTTAAATGCTGTCAATGTAGTGTTTATTTTTGTATTAAGACAAATATTATACATATACATTTTAAAATCTTCTCTTTATATGCTGTTTATATCTGCAATTGTGATTTTTTTTAGACTTCTGCTCTGCCCTCCCTGTTATCTCTCCTGCTTTTTTTTATATTCTGCTTCACTCGACTACAAGTCCACTAGTATTTGCGAGTCCTTGTGGGTTTTTTTCTTCACATCTGCATACTACTAAGGCATAGCAGTTTTGTAAGGAATGGACGAGTGGGGATTAGATGGTGTGACTCACTCATTAAACAGCTGCCTGAAGCTTTCGTTATCAAGCATGTTGTGCAGGCAAAAGTCTAAAAAATAAAACATAAAAGTGATTTTGCGACCTGGTTCAGAAGTTGAAAGAATTTTTTATTTTAAAGCAGGGATCGATTAAGGAATGCACCACAGACAGAGATTGAGTAGTTTTAAAAAGAAGAAAGGAGTAAAATTGCAGTGTCCAAATGTGCAAGTCTGATTGAGACCTATCCACACAGACTCAGTGCTGTTATTGCAGCCAAATACTGACTTGAAGAGGCGAGTACTTATGCAGTCATCAACACTTTGTTTTACCTTGCATATTTTAATTTGATATTCCTTTGTAGAAATCTGTTTGACATTAAAGAAGTTTTCTTTTTGTCTAAAAAGCCAAATTATATTGATTATGACCGATTAATAAGATTAATAACAGGGTAAAACATCCAAGGGGAGTGAATACTTTTTATAGGCACTACAATGCCCCACTTTTATTAGATTACTTAATGTGAATCTTGAAACAAACAAACAAACACACAAAAAACAAACAAACTTTCTCAAGCCATACTAATACACCTGAAAATGTATTTCACGTGTTACTCATAAAATACACCGGGCATGTAGATACACATGCAGGAAAAAACAGCATTAATCAAGTTCCTGGATTATAAATGTTAAATACTTAATAAAAGTGTTTCAATCTGCAGAATTTAACAGCATACATTTATGCTGTTAAATTCTCAACAAATAAAGTCAAACAGAGCACTGTTTCGTGTAGCTTGTTGTTCATAGTGTTAAGTGCAGAAAGGGAAGACTTAAGTCCTTTGTTTTTAAGCAAAGGGTCATGATTGGGAGGTGTGACAGATCGGGGGAAAATAAGCTAGGACTGATGAGACCCAATCAAGAGGCCTCTTTGTCTGCATTGTTGTTTCCGTAAGTGTCTGTTTCTAACCCTGAATTTTATCAATGGAAAGGGATTTGCAATGTTTCCAAATAAATACATTTTTAAACCCTGAGCAGTGTGGATGCAAGCCCAGAATGTTGCAGAAGTTGTGTTCTGAAACAAATAGTACAATTGTGGATAATGCTTGCAGACTAACTACAGCAGCTGCAGACTCTTAGTCTTTTTAAACAAACTTTTTTTGGCTTTCTTTCCAAGTAGGAGTTGTAGCTGGAGGCAGTTGGCTTAGCTAAGGTTAATTTTTGGTGGAATAATTTGTCCACCAACATCTTTTAAGCACAGTCATTAAGACAGAAGGACTTGTTTCACCCATGAGCAAAATCTGAAATGCAAAGTAATTTGGTGGAATCAACATCAGCTTTTTTCACATAAATTCTTGACATTTTCTAGATTATTTGGGGAATTTCAGGGCCTGATGTTTTCTGTAATTACTCCTCCAAGTACCTCTCAAAAGAGATTAATGCTGTTGGATGCACTTGAAAAACTCAGTGTGCTGGGTTTTGCTTGGTCATGCCTGTTTTATTCAATATAAACTCCTATGTTACATTTGCTCAAGGTTGGCTCAAGGTCTCAGACCTGCTCTGTGTCCATCAGGTCACCAGTTTGACATCATTCTTTCATAAAGCTCACACCAACATGTTGCTGTTGTCATGTTTGTTGCTGTTGCTCTCTCAGCTCAAAAACTGATCGTGTATGAGTGTGTGGGAACCTGGGAGGTAAAAATGTCCTACATGCACAAGAGTGTTCCTGTGCATACTTGTGAAATTTAATCCTGGCAGCACCACCGGCTGGAAGTAAAGAGAATCAAGTATAGAACTCCACTCAACATGAATATCACCGTCATCACCACCCACACTCATGTAGTAAATATTTCAGACTCTTGCCCACGGTGTTCACACACTGGCTGATCCTGAGAATGTGCAGGCTATTTATTAGGACGATGGCAGGATATAGAGTTTGCATTACGTTTAGGTGTACTGATATGGCTATTTAGGTTCAGACAATGTGAGGAAAATTTAAGATGTGCAGTGCACTATTTCTTGGTCAATACTAAGCTAAGGGTCAGCATATAGCTGTTAAGATCATTTTTAGGTTAGCACTCTGTAAAGAACTGCTGAATGGAGCTATATATATTCACTTTGGTTGACTTTCTGTGTGGCCTCCCCCAACTCTCTGTGATACACTACAACCAGGATTTTTCTCAGCCAATCAGTAGAGATCAGTCACTGTCACTGAAAGTGACATCACACCATCCAACCAATCAGCAGTGGCTAGGAGGGTCTAAAACTTCCTGTTTCCTCCAGGGCTCAAACTCTGCAGTTTTACGTCTCTTTTGGTCCCAAACAAATGACCCTAACATGACAACTAACCAGGATAAGTTGACGAAACTCACAGTATTATAAAGTGAGGCTTAATGCCATGATAGGTTCTAGCAATCACTGAAATTTTAGTGTGACAAATGGTGGAATCATATTTGGACATATGCCTGTCTGGGGTTGTAAAATGTTAAGACATATGGTCATTTCATAGCAAGCCATACTAAGGGTATTTTCTTGACAAATAACTGATTATAATGTAGGATGATAGTAATCTATAGAATAGTCGGATGCGGACACAGCTTTGAAAACAATGAGTGATGCAGTGGTAAATTTGACTTATTTTGAGACATTTTTAAAGTATAAATAATAAAATAGATGTGATTCCTGGTCAGTTTTAGAACCTTATAACAGCTTTTTTAAACTTATGTGGTTTATATTAGTTTTTATTTTTACTGTGAGCCTTGTTACTGTCAAAATTAATTTAGACATTTAGTTATTGTGATGTTTCTTCTGTTTTCTGTTGGATTTTTAAAGAAAAATAAGTGGTATAAATAGTGAAATACATATAGTTTAAGTCAGTTTTACAACAGTAATACAGTTTTATGACACTTAAATGGCATGAATCAGTTTTTCAGAAATAATCACTTGAAATATTTTTTTTAATCTTAGTTTATTACAAAGTGCGGCCCCCAAACTGCCAATCTAGGAGAAAGCTGCCCCTTGTACAAATGTAGTTGATGACCCTTGAATTAGACAGTTCTCTGAAGCTAGTCATGTCCTGCCTCTAAAAAAGGGTAGAATAAAGACAACCTCACCGTGTGTTGTAAGATAAATATTTTGTATCTAAATAAGTTTTTAATGTGCAAGTAAATACTCATCTGAGTTATGTGTTTATTTTCCATTATTGAC
Source organism: Cheilinus undulatus (assembly GCF_018320785.1). Classification (NCBI taxonomy): domain Eukaryota; kingdom Metazoa; phylum Chordata; class Actinopteri; order Labriformes; family Labridae; genus Cheilinus; species Cheilinus undulatus. The sequence continues at coordinate 40,296,982 of NC_054865.1, read as the reverse complement.
ATTTTAATGCATCCATTTTATGAATTTTTTTTTCCATAAATGGGCAAGGAACAATATTTGGTCACTTCTTTGACCTTGATTTGCACCATGATAATGAAAAAATGTAACAAAAGAAATAAAGCCTTGGGATGTCCACTGATAATATCGTATGGCTTAAATTCTGAATTTCCAAATATTTCAGAGAGTGTACTATGAAGGGTTAAACTTCTTTCCTCAAAGATACAGAATTTTTCAAAATTTGAAAAATGAAAGTTGAGTAACTCTCAGGGTTGTATTTAGTCTCCTTTACTTCTCTAACCTCTTTCACAGGGGTTCATATCTTTAAATACTTTTCCTCAGTTCCATCCAAGGTTCACATCATGTTCTCTTTTCTTTGTTTTGAATAAATTTCAATATTTTTTAGAAGCTGAACTTAACTTTGGAGGAACAAAATAAAGCCATAACAGCTTCTGACAGTTTCCATTAGCAATTAGTCCTGGGAGAATACAGTTTAATTGATGTGCTTGAAGAATCTGGATTTGAACTTTCTAGCTGTTAAACGTTATCTACCTAAAGGCATGGCAGCTTTAAAGCTGTGAAGTCAGCAGGAAGAACCCTAACTTTTACACTACAGTCCAGTGGACTAAGCCGACCTCTACTGTGACAACTTCATTGCTATTAAATGGAAGAGTGAGCATTGAACAAGCTCAGAGCCGGGAGAAAATGGGCCATATGAAAATTAAGTCATATGCATGTTAAGTTTAATATTCCTTCCTGGCTCGTTCTGCCCTTTTGAAAGCATGTAATGTTTGATTGATAAACTTTATTTCCCCCCAGGGAGGTGTTTCATTTAAGGCTGAATCAAAAGGTCACAATTAACATTTTGTTAATGTTTTTCCATCCCAAAGCTACTTAAAACTCAAAAAAAGGATTCAGGGAACCAAAGAGACACACACTAATAAATAAAAAGTATATTAAAATATGAAAAACAGGAGACTGAGTGTCCGTCATCTTTATCCAGAAGTGTAACTACAGATAAGTAAATTTTCTCGACGCATCAAATCAATTAGGATGCTTTTCGCAGTTTCTAGAATTTCTTTTTTAAAGGTTGTAATGGAGATGATTGTTTATGTCCTTCTTGAAAGTGACTCCAATACAAATGATTTAATGATTGATGAATTTCTTTTATGTAAATGGAAAACTCATTCACTGCAAAAAAGACCATAAATCAAGGCATAAATATAAGTTTTGCACTGAAGACATAGATGTGATTCATCTCTCCCTTTTAATTACTCATTTGCCAGAAAAGCTTCAGTCCACTTAAAAGTACTGAAAAAACACTGATTTTGAACTACAAATGACTGTATTGACTGTGTTCCTGATTTTAAAACTCACTTTTATACTATGAAGAAGGGGCCTCTGTGAATAACATGTCTTAAAAGCCTCCAAAACAAGGAACACTTTAGGCATTAGGTCATGACCTGGCACCCATGCCCAAAGATCTCAGGGATGTGCAAAGCCCTGTCTGCTCTGAGAAAGTCATAATTACATTTAAACATATTAACTGAAATTATAATATCCCAATTACCTGCTAGTTTATTCAAAGGTCTGTAGATAAAATGTGTCAATTTTTTTTTTTTCAAATCAGTTATGGTGATAATTAAACAATAAAAGGAAATAAAAATGTAAAATTAAGCTTTAAATCAATAAAATCTTTCACAGTAATGTTATAATGTTTTTTATGTAGGTCCACAGGGGCCTATGACAGGAGTGTCCAAACTTTTTCAAATGAGGGCCACATGCACAAATATAAATTGAAGTTGCAGCCAATTTGATATCCACAAAGTGAAGTATATGAAAGTTTGTGAAACCAATGTAATGTAGGTTAAAAAGTTGAGTGATCGTGTATGCCTAAACTGCAAGTTTATTCAGGAAGCAGCAGAAACCCAGAGCAGAGAAGGCATCAGTGATAACAGAATGACACTGATTAAGTAAGAGGCAGAATAACGGAGGAGCTGGGGGGTGGGGGGGTTGCGAGAGTAGCTTGCAGAGAAAGTAGCAGAGTGTGGCAAGGCAAGAGCAGTTTAAATAAGGCAGCATAAGAGCGATTAGCCAATTGCGTGCTTAGAGCAAATCAGTTAGCTGTCAGCCGATGAGGGCTTGCGTGATTATGGCAGTGCCATGCCTGGACTATAGTTTGGACACCCACGGCTTATGAATAAAGTTGGAAACCTTTAGACCCTGTAATGTTGACTGCTATCATTTCAGTCGGGAGATGCTTTGTTAAATGAAAGATTTACCGTCTAATTTTAGAAAATAAAAAATGCACTATGTCTGATAATAAGACTCCATCATGTTATCCTTACAGTGGTAGTGAGGCCAACTGTAGGATAGAAAACCCCCACTTACAGAGTCTTGACAAACAAAACGGTGAAGAAGTATAAATTATGTGGGGTGGTCATCCAAAGACAGTGAATGGCTGCACATGGACAGTTGAGGGCTGGACTAATACACAGAAGAGCTGGGCCCAGAGAGAAAGGCTGAATTAAAAACACCAAGGAAATAGACCTTGACACTGACAACCTCAACTTGGACACTGAGGAAGTGGATCTAGACAGTGATGGGCTACACCCAGACGCAGAAGAGCTGGATCCAGGCATGGAAGAGCTGGGCCTGAACACTGAAGACTTGAGCAGGTTGTGGCTGGGGTATCATGGATCCATGCTGTGTAAGTTTGGCAGGAGGAAGATGGTCGACTGGTCCAGAGTTGGACTTAAACGGTAAATGGCTGGATCCAGAGACTGAAGCGCTGGATCTAGGCAGTGAGAAGTAGGACCTAGATAGTAACGGCTGGAGTGATGGGCTGGACTCAGACACCGAAGAGCTCAACCCAGACAGTGACAACTGGACCCAGACAGTAAGGGCTGGACCCAGACAAAGAGGAGCTGGATCAGATACAGAAGAGCCGGACAGGCACACTGAAGACTTGACCAGGTGGTGACTGGGGTGTCGTGGATCCACGCAGAGTAAGTTTGGCAGCAGGAAGATGATTGGTCCATAGAAATATATTTATAGCACATTAAAAAAGAACAGTGCTAAACTTAAAGTGTTTTCTTCAACAAAGTTAGATCTGTTTATTTATTTCCTTTGCAGCACGTTTGGAATAGCTATAATAATACAACAATGTTTGCAGTACAGGTAATACCGTGTTTTCACGGGTGCAAGTAAGAATTGATTTGGCTGAACACACTGAGATTTATGAGGCTCATGATCCCACAATTCACCATATAATATAGGCATTACCAATACCTGTATTTGTTTTTAGAGCAGTAATTCCTGTTTGTCTTTCTTCAAATAAAGGGTTGTTGTAGGTAATCAATCCCTACATGCATAGTATGAGAAGGTGAGATATCAAACATCCAGAGGACATCACATAAACTGTGACCCTCCTTCTCTGGCTGCCCACTGAGCTGATTTCCTTTGTTCTAAAGCTTAGGAAGGCTTTCAGTCAATGCGTGAGCACATTTGAACACCTGTGAACACCTGTTGTTATAGGATCGATCTTGGTGGCAGGAGGGAAAAGCCGAGCTTTGTGCTGTACCAATTGGATTGAAGCTCTGTCAAAGAGGCTCAGTGGGATGTTGAATCCTCCGAGTGATTAAGGGATGTGAAAGGCTTCATGCCCTTGAAAAGTGTTTTACAACTGAAGGCCTGTTATTTGGAAGAACACAAGAATATAAAGATCCATAGCAGAATTAGGGAATGATCACCTGTATTTCAAACAGATCTATGTAGCGCTTCAGCATGAAGTTTTGGCTTGTGGGCAGTATTCAGCAGCTTGCATGATCAAATGTATTAATTCAGACTAAAAATTGCTGCGGCAATGTAAATAATAATACTTTGACTCTTGGAAAAAGCTCCTGTACCAACACTCTTTTTTTTTCCTCTCCTTTCTCGAAGCAAAGAGACCTGATGAGGATTAAGCTCAAGCCCAGTGTGATAAGATGAGTCAGTGAGAAACGTGTATCACTCCTGCAGGGAAAGGTTTTAAAAGAGGTGGCACAGGCCGATGCCCTCTCGCTGACCACGAAGACCGCCAGCACAGCAAACTCACTGAAAGCCTGATCCTCCCACAAAGTGGTCGACGAAAGGGCTGTACAATTTGTCTCAGCCAAGAATACTAATATTAGCATTTGAAATGCAATGCAATGAAATAAAACATACATAAGATGCAGATCTGTTAGAAATATAGACAAATATTGCATGACACAAGAGAGAGAAAGATGAGAAAGACACTACAGAGCTGTCATTTCCATTTTATAAGGTTGACATCTGTGTTTTGACTACAGCTACTCTCCAACATAAAAATGCTTTGGTGCAATTTGAAATCTAACGGTAACATATAGTCATGCTACTATGTAGCATTATTGAATGTATTTTTATCTCAAAAACAGAAAAAGGATAAATGTGGACCTACAAGAATGCAAGAAAAGTCCCAACTTATTCAGATACTGTTACAATGTGTATATCATTGACTACATGAAAAGATGGACCACAAAGCTGCTCCCTGACATTGATTTCAATACAGCTTCCCCTACTGACTGGCTTCAGTGTAGGTAATTTACTCGATCTCCATGTTAACAGATGGGACATGAGGCAAACTTCAAAGTTCAAATGCACATCAATTTTAACTTTCTCAAACCTTGTTTCTGTTGTGGTAGTCGATCAGTTATTTTCGATCAGTTATTTGATGTTAAAAGGAGAAAAACACCACAGCTGACAGCTTTGATGGCAATGTAGCACTTGCAGTGCTCTGCTCCAGATTAGGAGGATCCATGAGTGTGACAGTAGCAACTACTCAAAAAAAAGCTCACTGGACGTGAATGTTTGCTTCAAATTTACAGCACCATCCTGAGATTTTTGCTATTTATTCACTCAGCTAAATATTTTATTTAATCTTTGTTTAACCATGTAAGTCCCATTGAGATCAAAGACCTCTTTTTTCAAGGGAGACCTGACCAAGAAGGGAAGCAATACAGTTTTATCAAACAATACACTTGGATTCATAATGTACACATGAAGAGATGGAATAAAATTATAAGTCATCAATTAAAACAGCGACATTCAGAAAGTCTGGATTCAAAAGTTTTCACTGCAAATTTAATATAGACTAAAATATGTGCATTGGAAAATCAAAGGTATATCCTGCGGTTTCACCAGACATTATCCTTCCACTCATCGTATCGCTCCAAATTTATAAAGGCACGACAATAAATCAGTTCCTCTTGCAGTGTATTTTGGCTTCGCTTTTGTTCAACAAAAGGACATAGAGATTCATTGCTCATATTGATATGAATGAAATGATCTTGGTTTTCAGGATTGGCTGCATATACGGGCCATGGAAAATTTACTATTGTGTAATTCTGGTTCTAAAGTCTGCATAATATGTCAGCGCCTCTTGTGGAGGTATTTTGGCTTCACTTCTGTATGACTAGAGGAGTGGGGGGGTTACTTTCAATTTTGTCTTAAACAAAAGCGTCACTGCTGGCAGACCACTGCTATCCACTACTGGGTTGTTGGCTTCAGTTTGGGAATACATGGCTTAATGCTGTTACAGGTGTTTACAAGATGGTTTAACATTTAAATCACTTTCAATGGGGAATTTGTGCCTTCCTCATTTCCAAAGAGCACCCTTGTAGCCTACTTTCAGTACTACATAACTCTGACAGTCTCTCTCTCTCCTGAGATATGCGTTAGGTTTTATTACAGTAGTTCATACGCCAGCCTTTTGCTTAAAAGAAGCCAGTTAGCCCAGTTCAGTACTGTTAGATTCAACAGCTTAGGCTTAGGCCTTGTCCACACAGAGTACGCACAAAAGTTTTTGTTCGTACAGTGTTTCATCCACATGGAAGCAGCGTTTTGGGATGCAGTAAATGCTACTTTTTGAAACCAGGTCCCGTTTCATCTCCGTGTGGACAACCAACTGTATCTTTCTTGATTTTTACAATCTGTGCATCTCTGGACTGACTTTTCGTGTTGCTGAGACCTTCATAAAACAATAGGCTGTAAAGCCAATGCCAATCTGGCTGTGGTGCCGCTGGATTGTTGCATACTGGTTAAACTACCACACACTAAGTCATTATCATGAGCTCTCTAAAAGCTAATGGGAAAGCAATAAATGAGGGTCAGTCCTAGCTCTCAGCTGTGTTGTCTACAAAAGCATGTTATCTATGAGAGGGAGGCATAATGGCACTGTTTTATGACAGTGTGGTTGCACTCAGAGACCTTGGTGGGCACAAAAGTGCACCAAACCAAATCCCTACATAGTGTTGCTTTAAAGTGGGGCTTGAACTTCTGTTACCAACATTTGTTTTATAACGACCTCTTAACAATTTGCACAATGTTTTACAATGACATTCATAGCTTCTAGTTACATGGCTGTGTGAAAGCCCGAAGGGCAAAAAGTTTGAGCAGTAGAGGCTACTACTGAACACTGCATGGCACAGTGACAGCTTCATTTTATTCATCATATTTTCACGAAGAGAGATGAAAACATCACCTAAAAACTGCAGAAAAACTGAGATATTCATTTAAACTGTCTGTTAGACACAATTTAAATCACTAAATCAGAAAAGTCTGAGACAGGTCTTTGCTTTGTTGATGTTTATTTACAAGGATATTTACAGAAGAGAAAAATACATCTCTTTACACTGCTGCTAGGCTAAATGTCTACAAGATTATGGACAATTTTATATTTTACAGTGTGCTTGGATAAAAAATGCAGCAGCTTGTGAGGTAAAGGAAAATAAATTTCTCACCATTAAAGGACAGGTAGATGATAATTAGTTAACATTAACAAGATAATGTTACTTAACGTTTATATCACTATCAGGTATCAGTCAGTGCTGTGGTACTGTAATGAGAGAAATCTGTGTATAGACTGTTGCTCTCAGACTGTTACTATGAGAGGACACCTCCGTCAGAATGGAAATACGGGCTGAAACTTTCCACATAAAATCAAATCGAACTTTTGGTAATGGAAAGGGTTAACGTATGAGTTAGTATACATAAAGTATTAAGTTAAAAATCTGACCTGAAAAACATGATTACCAAAAATTTATTAAGGCCGGGTAGACAGTCTGTCTACAGGGAAAAAGTTTGTCCTCCAAGAAAACATTGTAACAAAGCAAACACAGCTTATAAAGCTACACTAGCTGAATAAGCTACATAGATGATTTAACAACGTAGCTAATGTAGCTTAAGCTTAAGCACACATGGCTCACTGATATCCATACTAAAGAAGCTACAAAACTAATGTTAGTTACATAAGCTACCTTATCTACTAAGCTTACTTAGCTATGTTAGCTAAAGCTACATTTGCTAAAGCTAACTTAGCTACATGGCTCACTTAATAATGCTAGTCCAGTGGTGAAATTTCCTCACTTCTAAATATTCCACAGTCAACTGTCAGTGGTATTATAACAAAGTGGAAGTGATTGGGAACAACAGCAACTCAGCCACAAAGTGGTAGGCCACATAAAATGAAAGAGCGGGGTCAGCGGATGCACAGAGTGCACAGAGGTCACTAACTTTCTGCAGAGTCAATTGCTACAGATCTCCAAACTTCATGGGGCCTTCAGATTAGCTCAGTGCGTAAAGAGCTTAATGGAATGGGAGTGATGAATCGCGCTTCTCCATCTGGCAATCTGATGGACAGGTCTGGGTTTGGTGGTTGCCAGGAGAATGGTAGCTGTCTGACTGCACTGTGCCAAGCGCAAAGTTTGGTGGAAGGGGGATTATGGTGTGGGATTCGTTTTTCAGGAGCTGGGCTTGGCCCCTTAGTTCCCGTGAAAGGAACTCTGAATGCTTTAGTGTACTAAGAGATTTTGGACAATTCCATGCTCCCAACTTTGTGGGAACAGGTTGGGGATGGCCCCTTCCTGTTCCAACATGACTGTGCACCAGTGCACAAAGCAAGGTCCATAAAGACATGGATGAGAGAGTTTGGTGTGGATGAACTTGACTGGCCTGCACAGAGTCCTGACCTCAACCCAATAGAACACCTTTGGGATGAATTACAGTGGAGACTGAGAGCCAGGCCTTCTCATCCAACATCAGTGTGTGACCTCACAAATGCGCTTCTGGAACAATGGTCAAAAATTCCCATAAACACACTCCTAAACCTTGTGGAAAGCCTTCCCAGAAGAGTTGAAGCTGTTATAGCTGCAAAGGGTGGACCAACATCATATTAAGCCCTATGGATTAAGAATGGGATGTCGCTTATATGCGGCAGGTGAGCCAATACTTTTGGCAATATAGTGTATATCTTACACAACCAAACAAATAATTTATATTGGCTGTAGACTGAGTCTTGTCTCTTCTCTGCTCCTAAAATAAAGCCGTGGTACTTCACTCCCATCACACGCTGTTCATCTCTGTCCATCTCTAATCTAATTTCAGCAACTTCTCACCTGCCATCCTGTTTCATGGCTCATTGCTCACTTTAGAGGTTACAGCCTCATTTGACTCGCTGAATCTTTCTACTTCCTGCCAGCTATTCCATCTCCACTAGATCTTCCACCTCATTACCTTTCAGTTAACATGATTAACCTTACTTCTCTTCAAATTTTCTTCAACAAGTGTCACATATTGGTACGCCTGCATGAGGATGTAAGTCAAATATAGGCATTATAATTTTTCCATAGGATGTCATATGTGATTATTTATTTCTTAAACGCTGCTGCCTTTCATTGAGAAAAGGGAAAATTCAAACACATCTCCTTAAATTCCTTTATTTCTAAGACTGTGACCTTTTCATGCTGCTTTATTATAAATCAGCCTGCTTTATCAGTTAATTGCCCAAAATGCAAATGTAAAATGAAATTATGCTATCTCATTAAACGCTTTTATGCAATTCACTTGACTAATTATACATGGTTATACAAGAAAAAAACAGTTTGAATTGGTTGGGCTTTGTGTTGCTTCAAAGTTAAAATTCAGCTCACAGTAGCTTTTTGAACGACATTTCTCATCCCTCTATCCTCTCACCTCTTCATGCGCAGGTGTATGCAGAGCCGTGGTGATATTATGTGGATGCAGCTGAAAGTCGATGTGGCCTTGGTCTGACACTGTTTTCCCTCTGCTTTTTACCAAATGCATGATGGGAAAGGCTCCATAGAATCCCTGACACTGGATGCACTAAGCAGGCCTGATATGCAAAATGAATGAATGGATGATGTGGAAAGCTGAAGTGTATCTATTAAAGCTTCAGCTGGAACTTAAAGCCCATTAATAATTGAGCTGTCCTCTAATGTTATAGCTGATAGGTGATGGACAGGCAAGTGGATGCAGCATGGTTGGGGAAAGAGAGCAGAGGAAGTGGTGAGAGGAGATTAAAGTTTTATGTGACCATTTAATTAGTAGTAGAGGAACAGTTGGGGAATGACAATAAGTGTAAACCTGTGATTTGTGTTCACAGCTTGTTATACCCATGCTTGTGACTCATTATTTTCACTGTTTTGTCCCATTTTACTGAAAACATTCGAGCTATACTTGTGAATTCAGTAGCATCAGTTGGCTTATAAAAGTAGGATGTAATTTTATATGCACCTTAAAACTTTTCATAACCCTAGTGAATGTCAGACAATCTGCCTGTAAACAGCTAATGTGACGTTTTTTCTAATTGGTGGGATTGTGCTGAATGTGAGCTTATTTAACACCCAATTCTGCCAAGTCTGGTGTTTATACGCTGTCTCATTGTGTGACTAAAATCTCCAAGCACCTTTTAATAATGAATTTATTATTCATGATGATAATTGAACTACTTCTGTAGAACCATTTAGTCACCTGCATTATTCATTTTAACTAGCTGTGCATAATGAATGTGGCAACGCAGCAACAACACAAAAGACTGTCTATTTATGTTTTCACACTCGGGCCGGTGTTAGTGCCCCCGAGGCTTTGACATTCATGTTTCTTCGGTGGTTGATTTATTTCTGCAGAAACAAATTAAAAAATGGGCTGACATTTCTTAATTTTTTATGCATCAGTTTAGAAAGTAATACAGATGGATGTTAAACAAAAGAACAAAAGTCTGTTAATGTTGCCCTTGATGCTTATAGATCATGTTTGTGCATCTGATTGAAGTTGCATACTTATGGAATATGTCAGAATATGAGCAGATTAACAGCCAGTCTGTTGGTATTCCTCTGTTTGATTTGTCTTTGTGTTTTAGAATGAAATTAGATGCAACAGTTCAAATTTAAAGACCATTTTGGACGTGAAAATTAAAGATTTTTTGCAGGCCTACAGTCTGTAATTCAGTTCATGCAAAGCCATGATTATCAGCCATGTTTGCATCAGATAGTCAGTTTGATTGAGTACATTTTGGTACGTACCCCAAAAATAGTTTGCATTTCCACAAACCACCGCACCCTCACTTGTTGGGTGGACTGCTGAGCCTATGCATTTGTTTCCTCAGGCCGCACAAGTCTAACAACTGTTGCAGCCGCTGATATGAAGAAAGTTGAAACTAGTGATAGAAATCAGTAGGGTATGAGCAGTAAACAGCTATATTTCAGCTAAAAACTGTTGTGTTTTAATAGCTATGTTCAGAATAAATATGTTCAGAAAAATGTTCTGAGTCATAACTGTATGTTAATAAAGACATAGGATGAAGCTGGGCTTTTACAGTAGCTACAGCAAGCATTCAGTTAGGTGACAAGGCATCTAATGACAATGGATTATGTTTAATATCAGTGTAAGTAGTCCCACGATCTCTGATTTACTTGACTGGTTTTATATGGCGAAGACTAAAGAAACTGTCAATTCCATCAGTATTTATCACAGATTAAATAAGGTATAAATTAACAGCTGATTTATGCTTTATTTAGGTGAAATATATGGTGCATAAGTCTGATTGTTACTTCACTTTATTCAAAATAATAGCTGGGAAAAAAAAATAAACCGCACAGCGTCTTTGATATTTTTATGGGGTGCTAAGAAGAACTTTATGGGTGCTTCAGCACACCTAAAATGGTCCAAGATGGACAAATCAGCTAATTTACCCATCCAGTGTTTCATTATATTTAGTGATTTACATTTTAAAGTGTATAAGGTTATGGCCTAACTTCATTCTCAGACTTATTTGATGTTGCTCTATTACAAAATAGATCAATATCACATCAGTATATTGAATTTCAAACAGCCCCCTATAAAGCTCTTATTGATTTGAGGGAGATATAAAAGGCCTCATTCACTACAGCTTTGATATTCTGGCCAACAGCCACCTTTCACATGGTCGTGATCCGCCCCCAGGAAAGAGACAAATAGAGACATAAACACTCCAACCCCGTGGTCTCAGCATCAGGGATACACACTCAGGGGTAGGGAGTGTTTAATAAAGGTCAGACAGATGGAACTGCTTTTTTTTTACTTTAATAAATATGAAGTAGTTCTTGAGACAGACATCTAGTAACACTTAGCCCACGCTTCTTGATTATTCTTAAGTGAATAAGTCTACAAGTTTAAATGTTTAGGCAACATCAGATTTTGTTTCTGTTTGTGGTTCCTCTGGGTCCACCAGTGCAACCAGAAGAACAAACTGTTGTCAGGCACAAGGTTATTATAGTTAAGTAAAACTAACTAAATAACTAAAACTAAATGTAAAAATCATTTTAGTTAACTGAAACTAAATAAAAACTAAGCTTTACAAATAAAACAAAACTAACTAAACTGTATTTTGTGCTTACAAAACTAACTAAAATGAAGTGGAATTAGGGACAAAAGCTCCTTTGTTTTAGTCTTTGATACTAGCATACTGACTGACATGGACACCCAAGCCTGGATAGAGTAAAACTGCCTGATTTGATTAAAGACAGCTTCACTCAATGGTAATTTTAGGTCTCGAGTTGTATACCAACATTCAAATTAAATAATTCCAGAGAAAAGTGAAGAGCCCTTTTGGGTGTCGCCCCCGGCAGGTATCCCACATTGCCGACAAAACTAAAACTAACAATGAAACTAATAAAAACTAAACTAAAACTAATGAAAAATTTAAAACTATTATAACCTTGGTCAGGCAGCATTTTCCTAAACTCTTCTTTGTGTAACAACTGCTAGTTTTACTCAAATATTATCAGAGGACATTCGTATGTATGTGACCAGCTGAAGTTCAAAGTTAACCAACATACACAAAGACAGGTGTGTGCAAAGATGATAATGTAGGCATGCTGGTATTCCAGTAAGTCCAATCAAATCCCTTGTTTGGATCTAAAGGCCCTTGCACACTGATTCATTTTTTTTTCCATCCAAATTCTGCTTATGTTAAAAAAGTAAATTGATGTCGTTGTTCTAATTAGTTTGCACACTGAAACTGAAACTTTCGTTTGTCTTTTTTGTTTGAGAACAGGTTTGAGTCTACGCAAATTTCCACAACAGTCCAAGTCATTCAGATGGGTGATCTATGACTCAAAACTGCTGCTTTCTTCTCTCTCTCTTGCTCACTCACCTTCCTCCCCTAGTCTCTCTTTTTCACTCTGAAACCTCACTTTAAACACCGTGGTTTGGCCCCTTATAATGTGGATGGCAACCATGGAAATCAAACAGATAAAGGCATTTTGTTATTTTTGAACTATTTTGGCTTATTTTCATGGCAGTACAAAACAATGTTGCACATTCTACTATTTTTCACAGTGACTACAAATAAAACACAATCAGTGTGCAAGGTGATATCCTTTTCAGATTTAGGATCACATCTGAAAATAACAGAGTGCAAAGTGTTGTGTTTTTTCTTAATCTAACCGAAAAGATACTGTTCAGTCCTTAAAACCAAATATTATCAACTGGTACTTTCTTCATCTTATCTCCCTCTCTCTAATCTTTGATTCAAGACTAATCTCCTGTAACAAAGAGCTATCTAGCTGCAACTATGTAAGCTTCATAGAGTTATAATAAGCTATGTCTGCTAAAGCTTATATTTCTAAAGCTAGCTTAGCTGCATTGGCTCATGTAGAAACATTAACTACATCGCAAATGTACCATTGTTAGCCTTATCTGATCCACTGTTCATATTATTTCTTTTAAAACAGATCTAAATATAATTTAATCCCAGATTAGACCTTTGACCTTTTTCATCTATTTTATTTATGATCTATTTTATTTATGAAATGTTGCTCAGTATGTAATGTTTGCTATGTGGCTATTTCATAAATGTAACTGCCAGACTTTGTTTAAGAATAAAGTGAATTTTAAAAAAATCTAAAACTGGACATACGATGTAGCAGTGAATTACAACACTTCCTTTCTGACATATACAGCATCTCAGAAGAACAGTCTGTAAGACTGGCTGTTAGAAATGAATGGTCTGCTGCCAGACTCCTAGAAATTTTAGGGAAAGGAATAGAAATTCTCCAAGAAATTCAGAACTTTTCGAGTAAAAGTTGTTGAAATGACTCCCCCATGCTTCTCTAAATATCTGACACCATTTCTGATTGACTGACAACCCCCAACAACTGTCCAACAGATGCTCTTAAACAGATCCAGTCCTGTATTTGTCTAAAAACAGGACTTTCAGGAAAAGTGTGGATCTCATATTTGAGGCTTCGTTTTTAAACTTATTAGGCCAACTGATCCCAGATAAGTGGGGGAAACTAAAACCCATAAACTAAAGCGCAGGTCTCCGGAGGTTGAAGTGAGGTTGTATGAGGTACTTGTCATTAAGAGTATGCTTTATTCCAGCTGTTAGCTTTTCTATGAATAAGCCACTTTGTTCCAGCAATAGTTAAGTAACACAGCACATATGTGAACATTCAGTCTGATGTAAATTTACCTGGTACAAAAAGCTTTGTCTCAAACAATGCAGCTTCTTTGCCTCCTGTTGGTCTCGTCTTTAAGGAGCCTGCTAACCGGCGTCCCCTGTGGGCTTACACACATCTTATTGACAATAAGCTCATACAACCTCACTGAAAGAACTCTGAACCGTTCTCTTATAAAGTGTGCAAAAATACTAGCATGTAATAAACATTTGAGGGCACTTTAGCCCTGAATCAGGACACAACAAGGACATATGCAGGCATATATAATGAAGATGATCCACAGTATGTTGCTTCTGCCCTCAAATGTACAATAACACAGGGACTTGTGATGCATATATAACCTCCAGTGTGTACACTGCGGGCGGGGGGTAATAGTAAGTACTCTTCCTTATCCGTCCTTTCCCTCTGCCTCTTTTCCTCTGGGTGAGCGGTCCTGAAAATGTATGTTATGGGTCTTGAGTCCTGAGTGCACTTGTAAGTTTCACAAGAACATCAAAACACAATCAAGTCGTGGATCCCTGAGGCTCGGGGCTGGGAGCTAGCACTTAGGGTAAGAGAGGATTAAGGTGGGAGAGAAACGGGGAGACGAAGTCGGGATGGGAGGCAGAAGACAATGTGCAGGAGGAAAATAGATGACCTGAAATAAGACTTAGAATAAATGAGTTTCAGTCTTTTCATATTGTTGAAACCAGATGATAAGATCCTTTAATATAAAAGCTGAATTAGATGATATTGCACTGTTCATATCAGTTTTTATGGGAAGCAGAGTTTATGACTAATTGATTCCCTCATGCATTCATTCAGAAGTTTTTACCCTCCTCTGGCGTTAAGTACTGAGTTCACTGAATCGATCCAAAGCTCAGCTCCAGCTCAGATACCTCTTAAATTACAGGTGTCACCATTCACTTCTGAGCTGAGTGAACTATGACAGCCAGAGAGGGGGAGTGAGGGGAAATTAAAAGGCTTTCTTTTATTTTTTTTTCACTGGTCGAGGAATTCTGCTCCATGTTTGAAAGCCTGAGCGTGAGGAATGGTAATTGAGCCATCACTCCAGGAAAAAAATGCAGAAAGATGAATCGGCAGCAGGAAGAGAGAGAGAGAGAGAGAGAGAGAGAGAGAGAAGTGTAGGAGAGAAGAAAGAAAGACAGAAGTTGGGCACACAGAGACAGATGAGACAAATGCAAGCTTATCTTGATTGATTTTTTTGCAACTGCAACTGTGGGGAAACATTATGATGAAGATTATTATTAATTACTGAGAATTTCTGCAAAATCTTCCCTGCCAACTGCTTTTAAATGACTTATTCCTCCAGAATCTAATTTTGGAACCAGAAATATGCTTGATTTAAGCAAAAACTCAACTAAAAAATGAAAAAAAAAATGAAGTGAAGCTTAAATAAGGCTGCAGGATATTGGATTTTATTGAATGATGTGAAGGGAAGTTTGATGAAATGATACATTTAATTCTAAAAGTTTAAAACTATATTTAGGTTAAGTTTAGACATAAAATCATGGTCTGGGTATAATAGAAAATGTTCTGCTTTCCCAGTGGTGCATGCATTCCTCCATCATCTAAATGTGTCTGACACACTGTTTCACACATGCATGGAGGAGGATATATTTCACATCCATTGGGGCAACACCCCATAAACAGTGTTTGGGAAGTATCCCGGCAAATAGGACCCTGGGAAAACACTTCTCCAAGGTTTCCAGGCATCTACTGCCGTATCCACATGTGGCTGCCAAGTCCTAGGCAAAGGAGCTCACTGTGCTTTGGTCTGGCACACCCTTCTGAGAGTTGTTGGATGGTGGTTCATTTTTTAATAATATAAGCTTGTGACTAAACTTAAAAGAACCCTAATTATAGAAAGGAAACAGGCAAACAGTTTATCATTCGCTCGAAACAATCATCCAAAGGTAGCTCACCTTCCTGCCTCAGCTCATCAAGACAGTGACCCTCTTTCTTCTCATCAGTCACTAACTGTGAAACCAGGAAGGTCTGTTCTCCTTTCCAGCATGACAGCCATGCCATACAACCAGCTGGTGATGGTGGTGCCATAACAAAAGAACAGAAACTATAAGAAAATAACTGGGAGGGCGATTGGACTAATACTCTGTCAGATTCATTACTGGCCAATTAGAAAAACAGAACATATGGCGGAGCACCAAACAGGAGTCTCTGACGCTTCAGCCCCTCCACAAATAGAGGTCAGTGCTCTCAGAAAAGGACCAGAGGGGATTTAATTGAATATGTTGCAACCCCCCAGTTGCAACTAGTTAGAGGTACGATTTCAAAAAGATAAAATCCTCTTCATTACAGAGTGTCAACACTGATTGGCCACTTGGAGTGGAAGGTAAGCACGCAATAGACTACTTCTGTTACAGCACTCAAATACACCACTTTAATACTATCCCTCAAGAGGGATAGATTTACATAAGGTGCTTAACAAATTTATTAGACCACCACCCAAAGTAAGGTTTATGCCACAGCTGCCCTAAATTAACAGCATTGGTAATTACCAAAATCATTTTTTATGTTTCTGCAATGGTTAATACACCAACATGTAGAAGCTCTTTAACCCAAATATTTTTAATGCTAAAATGTAATTATTATTGTTATCCATGAATTTTTCAAATTTACAGATTTACAACAACAAAAAAAAGAAAAAATAGTAAAGCACATTATTATTTCTTGATTAATATGTCATATTATAGTTATTTACTTGCATTCCTGAACAGAAAAATGAGTTTTAGTGGTTGAATGTTGTGCTTGATTCATTTCTGACTTCTCAGAGAAGCCCAGTGAGCCGGCTCAAATTTGGGTATAAAAAGGTGAATTCAGTTTGAAATTCCTCATTCCTGTTCAAAATGGTAAAATGTGGAGAGCTCACTGAAAATGAAAGAGTCCACATTAAAGCACTTCATGATGCAGCTGTAGCATAAATCTTACTTTGGGTGGTGGTCTAATAAATTTGTTAAGCACTGTACATGTGCAAATCAGAAATATAAGAATATCATGAAAACATTTTTTTTCCTGTGTGATTTAATTCAAATGTCAAACTTCCACATTTTTAGATTAATCTCACATAAAGTGAAATATATATATATATATAAAACTGTTTGAATCTTGATGAGTTATGTTCATTTATGCTCTCAACAATTGGTTGAAGCTCCTTTTGCATGAATTACTGCAACAATGCAGCATCGCAAGAAGGCAATCAGTCCGCGGCACTGCTGGGGTGTTATGAAGCCCAGGTCGCTTTGATAGCAGCCCTCAGCTCATCTACACTGTTGAGTCTCTCTGCCACAGTAATACATACCATGGTCAGCGAGCCAGTTTCTAGGGGGTTCTGGCTTCACTGTGGGCAGGTGCCAAGTCCTGCTGGAAAAGGAAATCAGTATCTCCATAAATCTTCGCAGCACATGAAAGCATGAAGTGCTCTAAAACCTCCTGGTAGATGGCTGACAGCGTTGACTCTGGAGTTGATAAGGCACAGTGGACCAACAGCAGCACATGACATGGCATCTCAAACTGTCAATCACGGTGAAAACACTGGACTTTAAATCGAGCTTGTTGCTACTGCTTCTTTGTGCTCAAATAATACTGATTGGTCCATTCACTTTCTGACCAGAAACAAGCGTTTAAGCTCGAAGCTTTACAAGTTTGATCTGCCTGATGACAGACATGGAATCTGACCAATCCATCAGCAATGCAAGGTTAGGGTCTAGATATAGTGTTCAAGACTGATTTATTACTTTTACTTTCTGAGCAGAACAGCGGAGAATGTCCTGCTACTCAAGTGATGCATATACAATGTTTTTCTTTATCATCTAGGATGGTAATCTTATCGTGTTTGGAAATTCTAACTGTTGGTTGCCTCTGACAAAATGATCAGTTTGGAGACTTCCTTTATCCTACTGGGAATTTAACTCACAAATAAAGGCTCAAGGAAAATAGTGATGTTACAATAGATGCTTTCTTTTTAACCTCTGTCATGCTGCTTTTGCACTATGGTTTTGAGGTACCTGCCTGCCTGATAGCAGATCTTCAACTCTTAATTTCATCCCACCCGAGTTTTCACTCTCATGATGTTATTTTGTTGTTTGAGACAACTGGTGAGTTATTTTCACCCACCACCAAAGGTATTTATCTCAATTTACCTGTTAATGTTACTGCAAGAGAGAAAATTGATTTTTTTTTAAATTTTATTTTCAATTGAGCAACACTGACTCAAACTTGAGGAAAAATTATCAGATGCAGAGTTTCAGGTGAGTTTTCCTGTCATCTTCAGAAAGTCTCACCACTAATAATGAAGAAATGGCTTTCATGGGTGTCTCATTATGTGAAATAAGAGTTGGATCTCATATGTCCTGGTCTGCATGTTTATGTAGTTATATTTTCATCATATCTTATTTGTTTATGCTTCGCCACAGAGGAAGTATTGCTTCAGATTACAACTAGCCAGTGTGAGCTGTGTATTAAGTATGTCCACGGACACAAACAACGCCTCATGGTTTGTTGTGTTTGTTATTGATAAGGTCCTTGTAATTGCTGTCACTACATTTATTTCATCTCGTATGAATTCATTGGAATTTACCTTAATTCTCTTTCACACGCAAACACACAACATGCACACGCGTACACCCATGCACAGTATGTGATTAGAAGTGTCCAGACCTGTCATTAGAGTGTGCGGTGTGGGGAAATGATGTCTCAGTAGACCTCCTGCAAAAGGCAGAGCAAGAGTTAAGACATTAATAGGCAGAGAAAAGCCATACAGCATCACTGTCTACCTCTGTGCTAGAGCTGGCAAGATCAAAGGCTGACTCTGAGAGGGGGAGAGAGGGGGAGGAGGGGGGTAGAGAAGACAGCCAGATACATAGGCTCAGAGGAGGGGGAAAGAAAAAGTCATCCAGCGACAAGGAGACAGAGAGAATAGCAAGTTCTGAAAGCACAGAAGGGACAGGGAGGCTGGTAAAGAAAAAATCGACAGGGAGGATAAATAGAAGACATTTCCCTTCTGCCACCTGCCTTATTGCTGACTTCAGATTATGTGCTGCATTGGCCTCCGTGTCACCTTGTGTACGCCTTGTGAAACTCCTGAAACAAGGAAGGCGTTGAACTTGTTTGGTCAGCACCCTGACTACTGAGTCATGGCGCTAATTGGAAATATGCCTACAGTGGACATGTTTTCATCAAGGAGTTGATGCAGCACCCACTTCGCACCAGTGACCAAGTTAACTAACATTTCAGTTTGGCTTTGACGAAATACTTGAAAAAAAATCTGAGACACCCCTCTCAGCCTCGGCTGTACTTTGTGGTTAGTGCTTATTAGCGAATGCTAGCATGTAAACAAGCAGACTAAGATGTACTGAAAGCTCCATATTAAAAGTTGAGCTGTGCTCACTGATGTTTTAAAAATATGATGTTGGTGCTAATTATTACCTCTGCCAAGGAGGTTATGTGATTGGGTTGGTTTGTTAGTTTGTTTGTTAGCAACATAACTCAAAAAGTCAAGGATGGATTTTGATGAAATTTTCAGGAAATGTCAGAAATGGCATAAGGAAGAACTGATTAGATTTTGGGACTGATCCGGATCACATCTGGATCCAGGAATTTTTTAAAGGATTCTGTACTTTTGGTAGATAGGCCTAATGGCGGGGGTCTGTGCTGTTACCGCTTTACACCAGGAGATGGCAGACATGAGTAACTTCAATCCCAGCAGCATTTTTTGGTGTGTTTCTATTCAAAGTTTTAGAGTTTATAGAGTTTGACAGACGCACGCCGGTCGAAGAGACGAGTCGGAGTGTAACAGAGAGAAAGACAGTGAATAGTAGAGAGAATACTCACAATGCTGGGAGGAATAGAGGAATATTCACCCTCTGCCATGACTTTCAGTCTTCCGGTGAGACCATGGGTGAGACTGGGGAGGGAGTAATCCAGATCACCGTCTGGATCCAGGAATGTTTTTAAAGGATTCTTCGCTATTGGGAGATAGGGCTGATGATGGAGGTCTGTGCTCTCTGAGTGCTTTTCTAGTTCATAAATGTAAGCAGGCTAAATCAAATAATCAACATTAAGAAGCTTAAAAGAACTGCATTTTGTACTCATACCTCTACATTAGTGGTTCCCAACCTTCTTCCCAAAAGGCCACCCTACTCATATAGAAGTAAAGCTAAGTCCCCCCAGGTGTTTATTGTTGTCATTGATAAAATCCCAGCATAATAGTCCTGTAGACATTTATTTTTGACTAAAGATCTATGAATCTAAAGGTTCAATTATGACAGTATATTGGGCCTCTCTAGAAAAAAAAATAGTTATAAAGAAAAAGTAAAATCAAAATTCTCAAGTTTAAAACTTTAATTTATGAGAAAAAAATTAAAATTTTAGAATGTCAAAGTTATAAATGTATGTGAACTAAAACTAATACATTTTTTTAAGATGATAAAATCCAGAATCAAACCACTGTTTTGATTTTTTTTTTTTTTTGTAAATTCTTGTCTTTATACTGTTGTAAATGTACAATTTTAACAACTATTTATTTTCAAATGTCAAAAATTAAGAAAATTTACTCAGATATTTAAGCTCTGCTATTCTGAGATTGTTGTCTCGTAAATATACAACTTTTAAATATGGCTGGGAAATTCATCGCAATTTAGATTAAATCACAATATGGCCTGCTGCAATTTACAAATCGCAGAAGTTGCAAATTTAATAAACTTGAAATATGTCAAAATAGCAGTTTAATACATTTTTTTGCAGCAGAGATTTTATGCACATTATGCAATAATTTAAATGTCACCTTTTTAAAAATGGTTTATAAAAATCCTTCTTTTTTGTGTTTTATATATGTTTTGTTTTAATAAAAATGAATGACATAAAATGTTAATCCCGTCAATAAAGCAATTGGTATCAAAATTGCAATATGAGCAAAACACTAGTTAATTCTGTCTACTATTGATGAAGCTTAGGATTAGTTCATACCCCCAGCTGCAGTCAGCTTACAGCCAGCTTTACAAGCTTTGAATCCCCCATCCCAGCTACCTCCTTTATAGCTTAAAGCTTGTTGCACCCTCATATTCAGATTCACGCTACTATGAATTAATTTCTTCTGAAATAATTTCTTTTTTTTTTTCAATACACATTGTCATTTATGTGTCCATCTAAATGGGGGTTTCTAGCCATGGGCTCCCTGGAAAGTCAAAGCATGCTACTTGACTAACCCAGGGAGCATCTTTAGAGCAGAGCCTTCTCTGCCAAGTAAAACTCTATGTCCATTTTGCAATGAAATGGTAAAATGAATGACAAGTGTTCCTGACTGAATGTAGGTTATAATATAAACTGATTTATTGCTTGAATTGTTGAAAAATGCCTAAGTTGAGTAACCTAATAATAATTGCATATCAAATCGCAATCACAATATCGGGAGGAAAAAATGGCAATTAGATTATTTTTGCAAATCGTTCAGCCATACTTTTAAAGCACAATTTTTTTTTCATCAAATTTTTGACATTTTGCTAAAAATATAACAGATTCTCTCCTTTTTTTCTCTTTTATGTTGGCCCATACTGACGTACATTGTGTCATTAATTATGAGTTTTTAAAAATTATGTATATAATACATTTTTGACAACGTTCGAGCCCTGGATGTTTGAGCTCCTCATTACTAAGACTGAGACCATTCACCCTCTTGAGGAATCTCATTCCGATTGCTTGAGCCCACAATCATATTCGTTCAGTCATTACCCCAAGCTCAGTATATCCAGTGCATTCTGGATATGTAAGTGATAACTTAGGCCAATTTTGGAACTATCTCAGCTGATGCAACACCTTTAACGTTGGCAGAGTGTAAACTACATCATAACTAGCTTATGTTTGATCTCACATAAAGCTAGTGCACCCTGATACACACTTGGAGCTGTGACTGAGACAAAAGTGCTCTCTTTTACTTTTCTTTGCAATGTTTTACAGCAAAAACACAGAAAGCTGAAAGAAGTCACAAGGACATTTAAGTGTTAAGACACTTCATACATAGTGTTAACTCAAAACCAACAAAATTAATGTTCCCTGCCGCTGCTTTCACATATGCTTGCATTGTCTGTGTGAGCAGGTTAGCATAGCATCATTGAACATTTATGCTAAGGCAAAGCCTCATACAGCAGCTCTTTTTCACAGCCTCAGACTAAAGTTTTCAAAAAATCAAGAGCAGAAAACTTTTCCATCTTTTTTCCAAAAAAAAAAAAAAAAAGCATCATTGTGATAGATCAAAGTAGCACTCTCCGTTTGTGAGACAGGTACTCGGTGTAATTTTATCAGTGCCAGATTTAAAAAACAGGCCGCCTGACTTTTATCGGAATAGATTAACGATGAAAAGTGAGGAGAGATAGAGAGATGGCATCCTAGAACACTTTACAGCTACACACGTTCCACTACGACAGGCTGAATATGAATAATAAATATGTTATGAATAAGTGCTTATGTGCTTACATAAAATGTGATGAATAGACTATTGAATATTCAGTCGAGGCGTTTTAAAGGGAGGCTCCAAGAGGGCTCCATTATTTCAGAATTACCTCAAACCACGCTGTGAATATATGCTCTTACTTTGAGAAAGTGGCACTCATTTGATCCTTTGAATAGAAGAAGATGAAGTTTTAAACTTAAAGTATTGGTATGAAATCTATCAGGTTTAATCAGCCCTTCATACTTCTGACTTTCTTTCCTCTTTTTTCCTTTGGGTGAAGAATCTATTATTCATGCTTTTCCTTCAGTCAAGGAGTGTCCACTTGAACATGGTTTGAAGTCAGGAAGTTTAACAGAAGTGAAGAGAAAATTGAGATGAGGCAACTCAATCTGGGTGCACCTTTTCTGGATCATTTTTTATTCTCCAGCACATGTACTGCAGGGATCCATGCAGGGGTCAAATGAGTGATAAAATAGCCCTCCACTTTGCATGTTCCTTCATACATATGAAATATGAGAATGAGAAGGCAGCTGAAAGAAGTTGAAGCCATATAAAGTATGGAGTCTCCGACAATTGAGGTGCACCTACAGCAGTCCAGGAACAGGGAGTATTTTATTATCACACCAAGAAAAACATGTGCAGACTAACTTCTTATTGCATTAGAGAGTTAAGACTTAGATTAAGAGATCTTTCAATGTGAGTGTACCACAGAGAGTTCAGTGGAGCTATTTGATGTCTTTGCAGTAAGTCTCAAGTCTTGTCATGTCCTGGTCAAGTTTTTCAAGACAAAGTCCAAATCAGCTGAGCAAATACCAAGTAAATCTGCAAGTTTCTTTAGCTGTGGCCACATAAGAGGCCTATTTGACATTATTGTATTCATTCTATCAGGAAAAAGTAAAAACTTCTGACTTGAGTGCAGTCGCTGTCAAGCCTTGAGTCAACCAATGCCTTCAGGGGACCAACAGCAGTTGAGTCAAGTCTCAAGTACAACTTTTTTTGATTAATATCTGACAAATTCAAGTTTGCAGCTCTGCAGGCTCACTTCTGATACTTCTATTACCAGGCAGATCACTGTGCGGACTGAAAAATAAGTGTCCCTCACATTTTCCAATTTAAAGTTGAGCATGTGACTCCAATCTTCAACAATTTCAGCCAAACAACAGCCATAAGAGAGGCTAACTGTCCCTTCTCTGTGTGTAAAAATCTAATTTGCTGTTTGTTCTAGTATCACCAAATATCCTCAACAGGGGTGCATAAATTGACTTTTCTTGTCATTCAATTTTCTGCATAACATTCATTGTCTTGGACATCCTCTCTGCCTTCACAAAATCTTTTGTGACATTCAAACACACGTGCACATGACATGCAGTGTTCCCCATACACCTCATTTAATGGACCAAAAGATGTGGCTGCTGTTTTGTTCAATTTCACCAAAAATTTCAAGTTAATGCTTTGCTCAGCTTTAAAGCTTATAATTTTCTGACGCCTTAGCAAAAACATGTGTACTTCAGTCAGTAGCTAGCATTGAAATAAAGATGCCACTTATGGGAAACTTATAGCAGTTGTGCATGAATACCTCTTTGATATACAACGCTTGGTTTGGCTGTGAACCACATGGTTTTATCCACATAAGCACAGTCTTGTTATTCATACCATACCTTATCCATTTTGGGCATTTGGATACCAAGCTGAAATCTTGAATGCTTTGTGTTAATGCATCTCAATGCATAATGAAAACACTTCGATATCCAAAAGCTCAGACTGCATATGGAGGTGGTCTGGGATGCAGTCATCCAGAGTGGTTTGGTTGTATAGACACAAGAACTAGCATTTATTAGAGACCACCCCATCAACTGACATGATCTGCTGTATAAGGCTAGTTAACAAAAAGCCTAGCTTATTTGTGTCCGTTCAGTCTCACTGATTGAAAGTGCAGCTTTTCTTTGAGATCCAGACTTTTGGACTCCACTCAGGACTGAAAGCAGGTCTTTTGGCTCACAAATGGGAGCCGGCCTCCCATTGCTCACAAAAAGAATCAGCTCTTTGTTTCTTTGTTCATTGTCTTTTGAGTCTAACCAGCACCTCCCAAGATTTATTTTCTAAATAGTATATTACAGTATCCTTTAAAAGCAGGTTTATTAAAAAAATAGGGAGAAAAGCTGTTGAAGATGTGCCCCTAGCCTTTCAGCTCATGGCTAATTTCCTCCATTCATTTGTATTGCCATAAGCTTTACATCTAAAGCTCAGAATGTGCAGGGATATCAAGCCATGGTACGAAAGCCACCAAAACTATGTGTTTGTAATTGTTTGTATAAGAGTCAGGCAAGTGTGTTGCGATGTCAGGATGTCACTGATGAAATATTGTTAATGCATAGTCTAGATCTATGTGCTAAAGTGCAGTCACTTGGTATATAAATGCCCTAAACTTATCATTAATTCCTGATAATCTGAATAAGTCCTTTGAAATGTGGCTTGAACCCCTAAACCAACTCTTAGCTGCAGCTGCCTCATTGGTAATAAAATAATAAATCCATCATTCATTTAAAACTGTAGAGGTCAGTAACTCAAATAGTCTTCCAACATAGTCTGTGTTAAAAAGGTGCAGGAGAAGGAATAAATACAAAGAGGGATAAATTCCTGCAAAACTTGATAGAAAAATAAGGTAGTTGTCCAGCCAACTGTTGGAATCAGAGCTGAACGCTCTGCTACTGGTTATTGGTTAAGTTCAGCTGGTGAGGTAATGCATGCCAAGATGAAAAACATGCTGTAGTTTTTTTTGTTATTCCTTTTTAACTTCAATGCCCTGAACAGAGTTTAGATGTGAAAAAGATTCTAAGCCAAAGAAAATTGGAAAATACCGTTTAAGCAGCTCTAGTTATAAACTCACTCTTAACTTGGATGGATCATGCCTGGTTTTACTGATCTCCTGTTCCAATTTGCATTTAGTTTGTAGGAAAAATATGATGTGATACGTAAAACTGAAAAGACCCCGTAGTTCTCTCAAAAATCCCATTTCACTCTCAGACTGTCCAAGGCTTTAGTTTTATATCTCCAGATCAATTCTGTCTTACCCTCAAAGGATGAATGAATGTCCGGGCCCAGGTAATATGTCCTGCCTTCAGTCTGTTGAGCTTGTGCTTTGTCTTCTTGTGCAACGTTTATGGATGTCTACTTCCCTGCAGCTGCTGGGGCTCACAGAGGACTACAGAAGGAACAACCAAGAACAACACATCTTTCCTTAGACTCATTTATCCAAGGCCAAACTGCAGTTGGTCTACAGGAACTGTGGAATTTCTATCTTTTGCACATTATTGCTCTACAAGACAGCTTTCACTTAATTGAAAGCTGCTAATTCAATTCAAGTTAATTGAATTACTGTTGCTTTCCTGGAATCTCCTGCAATATAGCTCATCTGCAGCACACATTAGTAAGTCTTTCAATGTAAACCAAAACCAACACATTTACTTCCCCGCTTAATTCCCCCTTCATTTTGTGTCTGTGTGACAAACAAACAGCACATGAAAGGATGAAGGTTTCTGTGTTCTTTTCCTTCATCTTGACTTTCTTTCAGTTTCCTCCTCCTGTCCCATTCATTTTCCTCTGGCATTGTCTGTCTGCACTGACATTGATGGTACCTGATGTCGCCCCAAGCCATAAAAGGAAATTTTATTCTGTGAGTTCTCAAATAAAACTTTTTCTGAGTGTTATGTAATATATTTGAAGTATGCAGAAACTTCAAATGAAGATATTCTGTGCTTTTTTTTTCTTAGCTGTCACAGGTGTTGGTTTCAAGTTTGCTGCTTGTTCATCATATCTAGCCAGAAGTGGCAAAATGATGACTTTAACAATGGAAAAAGATAAATTAGGGGATCAAATTTCAGGTGTGTGGTAGTCCTAAGGCCCGGTCCTGGTGTATTATGTTTTTTTTTTCTCTCTTAGGGATCTACAACTTATATTACAGGTTTTCCTGTCAAACTTTTTCATTCTTAATTTTACTGTTAAGATGTTTCTGACTACTGATTAACTTTGATTTCAACCCAGCTTTAAATCCAGACTAGCTGCCAAGTCTAAAGTTCAAAAACACTCTGAAAATAATCAATATTGATCACATTTTAATCAAAACAGCTAAATATAGGATCACAACATCTGCAGATAAACAATGCCAAATTGGTTTGCCAAGTGTGACTAATGTTTGCAATGCCCTTTGTCTTGCAAGTTAAAGCCCACATCTGCAAATGAGGGGTGATAAACCAGTTTAACCTGACACAACCTACATCAATTAAGCCCCATTTTCTAAATCAACATACTGCAAAATACATCTCTGCATAAGAGGTGTCTTTAGTCCACTGTGCTGACCATCTGAGTAGAAGAGCATTACAGCAGTAGCCATTAGCCAGAGATGGTGCCAGTTTAGCTCAGGTGCTATACAGTGTTCATTTTGACAGCAATTTTTAGTCTCAGTCTTTAGATCAAATGTGTTTTGGTTTTAGTCAAATTTTAGTCATCTATACTTTATAGTTTGAGTCCAGTGGGGCCCCCTGCTTTCTACAGCTGAGAGGCAGAAGAGATACAGATGCATTGAATTTTGACAGATTTAGCCATAGTGGAGAAAAATGGATTTTGATTGTCTGACAAAAACTGAATTACACTTTAGTCTGGTTTTAGTCATCTTGACAAAAAGTAGACTTACTTTAAGTCAGCTTTAGTCATCAAAAATCTATTTTTGGCTAGTCTTACCTCTAATTTCCACACACAGTGACTGCCATCACCCTGTGAATTGTACTGCAGAGCAAATCGCTCCCTCTCTAGTCTATCAGAGCAGTTTTGCAGCCTGCACTCCAGTCCGGCAGCAGTGCTCCCCTGGAGCACCACTCTGCCTAGCTTCATTCATGATACTCTGCAGGATGATTTTCAGCGCTGGCCGCTGCAAAACCGCGTGAATTCCATCAATCAGAAAGCTACAAACAGGAAGTCCCAAGAGTAGAATATCCGGTTCTTACAAAATACAACACAATTCACGGACTCCGGATCATAAATCATCACTATATCAACATTATCTCTCAACCTGCAGCAATCGCAAAGGGTCACCAAGAGGTCAGGGGGTCACAGAGCTACAACGGTGCCATTGACAAGGAAAGATTAACTTTTGAGGACATTTAGCAAAAGAATTTCACATAAAATAAATCCTTAAATCCTTTACGCAAACATTAACTCCTTTAAGCAAACATTAACCTTTTAACTTCCTAATGTACCCACCCAATGGTGGAAGCAATAACACCATGGACTTATACCGGAATGGCTGATAAATTAAGAGATCGTTATCGCTGTCAAATGATCATTTTTAACACAGGTCAATCTCAGAGTTCTTACAGTTCACAATTAATCTCATTTAACTTTTTTTTGTCACATTTTTATTTTCTTTTAGATTTCTGTAATGTTTAAACTAAGAGACATTGACTTCCTGTTTGGTAAGAATATGGAACTGCAGGTAGATTGATGATAATGACATGCAATTTACCACAGAAAAAGAAACTTGTTATGGATTGAAAAGGAAATAAGGGAAGAGTAAAAAGTGGAATATTTGATAGTACAATGTGAAGGTGACTTTTGACTTGTGAGCTGTCTGTTTTTTTTTTTTTTTTTTTAGAGTTGAATAAGACATTACGGAGCAGTGGTGGACACCACTGAGGCTGCAGGGAGACACTGCAGTGGCTTAACCAAAGAGTGTTGAAAGGGACAATAAAGCATGAGATTAGTGCAAATGAGGAAATAATGTATACACTAATCGTGGATCCTGATTGGGTCCAGATGACCTAGTGGTTATGTTGCACCCCACATACACGAGCGGCCTGGGTTCAGTCCAGCTTGGGACTATCCACTATCCTCTCTGAAGAGAGGCAGTAAAGGCCCAAAATATACTTAAAAAAATCATGGACCCTGATTACATTGCAGATGATACAGTAATGCTGACAGCCCTCATTAAAATAATTAGTTCACATTGGGATGTAACAGCATCAAATCTAACGGTACAATTATACCTCGGTAAGGAGTCCATGGTGAATTACTGTGGTATCAACAACAATTGAAGACCTGGAATAAAGTGAGGTCAGCATTTATTAAACTACAATTGTGCTTTGAATATCAAAATACTCTAATAATGTGTGCATTAGGCTTAAAATAAACTTATTCCTTGGCTCCAGTGTGTTTACTGACCTAAAACCTTTGATATCTGCCACTAAAAATGGCTGTAGGTCCTTGGCTATATAACCACTGATACACCTTGTGATCTGTGGGGAAGTTGGGTTGTGAACGCTTCCTTAAGAGTCTTTTGGCCTGGACAGATTCTGCTCCTCACATCTTTGTGAATCTTTTTAGGATGATGATTTGCCAAGTTGCTCCTTATGTTACTTATATTCACCATAAAGTGTGTCACCACAATGTGGCAGTGTCTGCATATTGTTTTTGTTTGTCCATAGCCTTTTCTCCTTTCTCGACACTGGGAAACCAAAATGCTTCCACAAGCCAGATTTAAAAAATGCTGGAGCCTCCACAATCTCATTCAGTTCTCCCTCATCACTTGTAACATCCACCATTTTCCCCCTGTTAGAACAAGCGAGCGAGTAGAGTGCAAAAGATGTCGAGTACCCAAGGGCAGATGTTGACTGTAGTTCCTACTTCCCTCTGCTGTGCTCCACTAAAAAAAACAAACATTTTGCAGACTTATTATTTGAAACCGCAACATGCCCACGACAACATTGAGATGTTTCCATCACTGTGATACCACAAAATTTAACAATAACATTGCATCTTGTTAAATCAACTGGGAATTCAAGAGACATCTGCAGACCGCTATGGTAGAGTGTTTTGGGCTCATCTTTTGCAGACCTCGACAATGGGGCGATAAGGGGTGTACTAAACTTTGCTGGGTTTTTCCTTAGTTTGTGGTTTGATATTTTTAATCTTATCCCCTATCCCAAACCCTCCCCCCAGCCCTAGGGTTATGGTGCCTAACTCTTACCCTCTTTGGGTTTTCCGTAGTTTATGTTGTGTTACATTTAAATTTATCCCCGAGTAAATTTTCGATTTTTATTCACAAAATTCTGCTGTTGTGAAAAATAGCCTCTTACTGTAAACTCTGACAGTGAGAAAAAATATACCCTTGGGTAACGCACGTCACTTCCTGCCCCACAGTTAAGGTTGCCCTATTGTAGGGGTCTGCAGCCAAACGCCTCACCATTGAGGTCTGCAGCCAGATCCTCCTGTGGGTAATTCTGGTGCTGACAATCAAGGGTGATGGCGTATAATTGTTCAGTCAGGCACATCCCTACTTTATTCTCAGCTTAAGCATTAACCATGTTCAGGTTTTCTGTGTGCTTGTGGACAGTTTTGCCTGACTTGTGTACGTATTCATTCTTTGCAGACTTTTCCCCCTCAGAGATCAGTGGTGGTGCAATCAATCAAGAGCAGCAGTCCTGGTTACTCACTCCCACTGATGGAGTATTGACAAACGATGACGCTTGAAATGAATGATGGATACCCCAAAAGGTACTAAATCTATACACCCACTTGTAAAGTGTCCACCTCATTCAGTGTCAAACAGTCCGAGTGAAGCATTCTTCACCAGTGGGAGATAAATCCCATTGGCAGTGTGGTTAGAATCTGATCTGACTTGAGCTAAACATTATGAATAGCTTTTTAAATTTGTGATGTTTAATAAAGTATCCTGTTTATGTAATTCCATAATGTGAATAATACTTTGTGCCAGATAGACACATAGAAATTTTAACATAATTCATCACTAAGTGACTCACTTTGTCTGTCTGCTGTAGCAGCTGAGTGGGTTTAGGAGCTTTTTTTTGCTGAACACAGCTGCATGCTGGTGGAAACGGGGTTAATGAGAGCAGTGAAACTGAACCATGGAGTACATTTACAGGCTGTGAGTGGAGCTTTTTAAACCTACACATAATTCAAAAAGGCTCTGAGTTTGTCTAGCATACTGTATAAAGCCGTGGTTTAACAAATCCTTTCATTATTTTGTACTCTCCTAAAATTGAACATGTCAAATAAAGGAGTAGGAGGTAAGGATTAAACTTATGCCAACATGTCTGAGCACGGAGTGACAGAGCTGAATGTTACCAGACTGATAAAATTGAATTCTGGCTCAGAGCTCAGGCCAGATTAGCCTACTTAGCTAGACAGTCCTCTGGCATTCAGGACCGTCCTATGCTCTGTATCCTTTTCTCATTCTATCTACTGTTCTAAAATCCCTCCTACATTTCCTCTTCCTCCTCCCTCTTTATTGTCGATGACTACAGTTTTAATGATTACATCTGGCGGTGGCACAAATTAATTCCTGCCTCTCTGGCAAAAAGCTGTTCCCCACCTGATTATGCAAAGCAGGCCTACATTCCCTTCCTTTGAAGTGCAGGAAAAGCTGCTTAGAGATTCTCCCCTTGAGGAAACACTGCAATATGGGGGAACATCAACAAACCAGAGTTCACACAAAGGTCAGTAACATGGTTAACCCCAATGAAGCCCCACTTCATCTCCACATCGCACTACTTTTGATGTTGTGTTGGTGTAATGATGCGCTCCTATCAGAGACTGGGGCTACTTTTCAAAGGCACACAGAAGTGAAGCAAAAGTAGGGCAGCCAATAAAAATAGGGATAGAAATGCACCAAATATTGCTTGTGTCTATGGCCATGCAGTGTTGTTGTAGGAGACCTGTGTGAGGCTCTTGCAGCTTTTCTTTTTCAGCAATCTTATCTTTGACAGTGTCTCACTGGCTGGCTTGGAAACACCAGATAAGGGTTCCTACGCATAACTGCCTTTGCTACAATCTACTTTGTCAGTCCGTGAGGTTCAAAAGTTAAAAAATGTATGATTTTTTGTGCGTTATTGTCCACAGTTACTCTCAAAACACACTCTGAGCAATCACAGTCTGATGAAAAGCTTCAATGCTGCAGAAAAATAGTCTACTTTTCACCGGAGCTTGACACACGAACAGTCCACCCAGGTAATGAACCAGTACAAGAGATGATACTGCCTTCTCAATCACACTAGAGGGAGGTCTGATGACAGATTTCAGATTACTTCTATGAGACTTAGAGCACAATTTAATCAGAGTTGGACAATCCAGAGAGGGAATAACAGGAATGAAGAAAGAGAAACTGTGTGTTAACGCTGTGGTATTGCTCTTTCTAGTTATTAAACCAATCTTTCAGACAGGACACTTTCAGTCTCCTGTTGAGTCTGAAAACATTTGCAAAGCGGTTATGGCACTTATAGCATCTTAAAACAAATATTGGCTAATAAACAAATCAGTCATGAGTCTAGGGATAGAACTTTTTAAATATTCAGCGATGACTGAAGTCGAGACGCAATCAAAATTTAATGAACACAACCTTAAGGCTCCAAAGACGGAGAATCTGAAAGTAAGCATCTGAGGTGGTCTTCTAATGCCATCTCTCATTTTCTAACGACCACTCAAAGAGTATTTAGAAGCTAACCCTTACACTGGAAGCTCTCCTCCTCATAGAATAAACTTGGGATGAATTTTTAATGCTACCATCATAGATCATGGAATATTGCAGTCTTGTAGTATTATCAATTTTATTATACAAAGTGGACAGTGTTATGCATGTGAAGCAGTTTCAAATGGGTTTTGTCGATATTCTCTATTTGTAGACCTGCAGTGTGAGCAGTTTCTGTAATTGCAACCCAATAAAAGATAAATAATTTTAATAGACAATAAATTAAAGAAGGTCAGGGGTAGAGGCTCAAATAAAAGCCCTGATTGTTCTTGCAGGCTGCGAAAAGTCGTGAACATGATGTTGACAAATCATCACTTCAAGTTGATTTACACATCATTTGCTATCAATTTTTAACACTGGCATTCATCCGGAGTTCCGTTCATGTCTATCTGGCAAATATGACTCCAATATTACATCTTTTGTATTATGTTTCTTGTCTTCACAAACTCCTGAGGAAAACAATAGACGGTTTCTTTTACAGTGTAAACAGTTTGTTGCTGCAGTCAAAAGTTGCATCCATAGAGCGAAACAGTGAGCTTAAACTTGAAAGGGATTTTTATTTGCAGCTTCAAGAGACTCCTTGTTGACTGTAACACTGTAGGTAAGTAGAAATAATCGCCTTCATGTGCTGTTGTAGCTTGTATAGTATGCACCAGTGCCAATGTTGAAAGTATAATGTGTGACTTTCAAATAAGATGTCCACTGGATGTTGCAATTAAGCACAAGTCTCTAAAACCAAAAGTAAGCTTTCCTTTGGCCATCCCTCCACTGTCCCTCTTCCTGTGTTCTTAAGCCTTGCACACACTGAAAGATTTCTACAAGTTTGAGAGATGTGACAGACCTCACATATGGCAACATATCATGACCAATTTAACCTTAACCTTAACCTCCTGTACTATGTAGTGTACATTGAGATGACCAAAACCACCAGGCACCAAGACGGCCCATGAAGTGGGATAAAGGGGAGGGGGCCAAGCCAAATCGGGAGCCCATGGAGATCTGCAAAATCATGGTCCAGTGTTACGTTCAGCTGTGATAACCATTTTTTGCCTAAATGAAAACAATTCTTATGAAAGCAACAAAAATGCGTTCATTTAACTGTAATACAATGGAGGCTTTTTTATGTAATGTAATGTAAACCCCTTTTCTTCAAACAGAATGACCTTTTTTGGTAATGTTAGCAATCAGGATGGGCACACTGAACTAAATGATAAGGATGGTCATGTCAGACTTCAAAGCCAAGCCATTATGTGCACAAACAGAAAGAAGAAAACAATTTTTACATGCAAAAAATGATGGGGAGTGGCATGATATGATATGAAATATGTTTTAAAGTGGCAAAAATGCACAAAAATGGGTAAAAGTAGCAAAGATGGGCAGAAAAAGTAATGAAAATTGCTTTTAAAATAGGCAAAATGGGTTAAAACAGGCAAGATAAGTGAAAAGTGGCAAAATTGTGTAAATGTGGGTTGAAACTTGTAAAAACAAAGGACATAGCAGTAAAAATGAGATAAAAGTGACAGAAAAGCGGTGAAAAGGGGTTTAAAAAGTGGCAAATATGAGTCAAAAGAGGCAAAAGTTTGTGAAAAGTGGCCAAACTGGATAAATGGGGGTTGAAACTAGGAAAGACAGAAATAGTAGTGGAAAGAGGTTAAAAAGTAGCAAAAATGAGTTTGAAGTGGCCAAAATGGGTTGATGCTTGCAAAAATTGGTTTACAGTGGCAAAAATGGGCAAATAATAGTAATTTCAACATCTAAACCCAACAATAGCTTTATACACTTTTTAGCTCCAAAATGAGGTAACTGTTAGATGGGACACATGCTAACACTAATGCTACAGATTCAACACAAATGAATTACCTCATTAATAAATCATAACTGGTGATTACCCATTCTGTTTTTTTTTTCAGGTGCCTAGCTGACTGTGAGCAGTCCTGCCACACACTTACAGATTCTGTTCCTCAACAACCAGAGTCTCCACTCTCAAAACTCCAAATCTCACACAGCCAAACATGACTTCAGAGTAAACGAGCCGAATGCAGCTAGCTGTTTGCTATCTAATAAATCCATTACAGCAGAAATTTTGCCCCAACACCCTCCCGTCAGTTTGATTGTGGTACGTTTTACAGGGGTCAAACTCATGCTGTCAAAGATCAACAAGTTGGTCCCACGTTTCTGACTTCCATCTGATTTTATATTTCACATTTACCACCTTTGCGATGGCTGTGCTTGTTGCGTTTTGTCCTTTGGTCAGCTTGCTTCCTGACTGGCTATTGTTCTGATATGTCAAAAATTCCTGCAAATGCCTGCTCGGTTGTCCTTGGTATTCCACCCGCACAATAGGATTTCTGATTGTAGATATCAAACATGTTTGTTTGCAATCTGAAGTCAGAGTGGCTCTGTCTTGCAAGCAGATCAGGGAGGGAAAGATCACTGTAAACACACCACAGGAAAATATGTCAAGATAATCTTTAGAACCATCTGATATCTCTCCAGGGAGGAATCAGGCAAAAACTGGCATGGTTGCAAGCATTTGCAAGACTGACATCCACACAAATGTGCAGTTCAAAGTTAATTTACTTTTTATTTCATATCAAATATTTTAGGTCAAGTAAAGTCTTGGTTTGGGAACTCCGCTTGGCACTTGTACTCTTGTCCCATCTGTGTGAACACAGAGCCAAGAACAACAAACCCAGAAGGAGTCTGATGCCAGTCTGTTTTTTATGAAGAAACTGGGC
Organism: Cheilinus undulatus; assembly: GCF_018320785.1. NCBI lineage: Eukaryota > Metazoa > Chordata > Actinopteri > Labriformes > Labridae > Cheilinus > Cheilinus undulatus. The sequence continues at coordinate 40,262,452 of NC_054865.1, read as the reverse complement.
AGTAACATGTTGAGTTGGGATGTTTTTAAATCTATTATTATTTTAGTGATAAAAAATACAGCATATTATATCTTTATATGCAGAACTTTCATGAGGCACACATATAAAGAAGAGCTACAAACTTTTAACTACAGCTGCATTACTTATTGTCCTGCAGATGGCCAAGTACTGACACAGCTGAGCATCTTTGCCTACATGGAAACAATGACATTTTATCAGCCTGTCTGAAGTACTGCTGCTGTTACTTTCCCCCTCTTTAAGTGTCTCAAGCTGGCACTGTATAGAGTCTACACCGCTTCTGTTTGTGTGAGTGAGTTGTAAGCCAGTCCCACGAGGTGGACCCGGAGGTAACAACAGCAGTACAAACAAAAATGTCTATGTTTATATCCATTTGTACCCACATATCTTCTCAGCACAGGAGGATACACACTATTTTTTCCTTCTAATCCGAGACAAAAACATGGGTCCCCAGGTCTTGCCAGGCTGAGGCACCGCTAAAATGCCAAGCCTGTGTTGATAAGAGGACACAGTACTGTTCTGGAGCTGCAGGGAGGTTTTGCAAAGTGTCTGTCCATGATCAGGGGAAGCAGGGCTAAATGTAAAGTATTTTGATAAAGGAATGGCAATCTCTTCCCAAAGGTTTTCAGGTTCAGCCTCAGGACAATCATTCAACACTGTCTCAACCACAGCGTAGTTCTCAGATCTGGACAGTGTGCAGGTTGAATAAACCACAACGCCTCCTGGACGCACAGCTGACAATGCAGACCTGCAGGGAGAAGAAAATTCTGCACTTCATAACAAAGGACTAAATTTCCATTTCAAACACTGCTTGGAAAGCTGCTTTATATTAAGTTGCATACTAATTGTCACCACTTATATACATAATATGTACACCACTGCAAGTCAAGTGTCTCCTCCCTCCTCACATTATATGATGGTGCTTCTAAACACATATGATATTGTTACCATGGAACCGTGTTTAAGAGCTGTTTACCAGAAATAACTATAACATCCAAACATGAAATCTGTAACTGTGATTATGTCATTTTCTTTCAGAAATTGTTTAAAATAATTTTTGAATCATTTAAAATGAAGGTAATGTTTTGCTATTCCTCACATGAAACAAAACAAAGTTGTCTTTTTTTGGAAATTCACTTGTTCAAATTGTGTGGCCACATTGCAGACATTTATTCATGATATATATAAGGCTTACTTAAGCAGCTGAGCTTGAAGCACAGGCAGCCTGGATCTTTCCTTTATTCTTTGTTCCCCCTGCTGGCTGCTGCTTGAATACAACCAGCTCCTGTCATTAGAGCAAGGGGCATCGACTAAGACCTGCAACAGAAGATAACAAATAAGAGATAGAGGGGCCAAAACATTAATAACTGTGAGGGAAAGAAGGGTCATAAGGCAAAGTGAAGGAGCAAGGATATTTGAATAATTAATGGAGGTAAGAGCAGATAAAAAGACAAATGCAAGGGACCTGTAAAATAATGCAACTATAGGTAATATTTTCCCCATAGCACCTGCTTTATCAAAGAAAAATGTAGGTCAGTCATCCTTCTGTTGCATTTTACACTCAGTAGATAATTAAAATCAGCAATAACAGCTTTAGAAAATTTTCCTTCAGCTGAGAGTATTCCCACAAATACTGCTTTGCCAAAAAACTGTGTGAATCTGTGCAGTCTGTTTGTACTACTTTATTGCCTTTCAGTCTTTGTTCACACCGTCTTACTCTGGAGTCTGTGCTCTCCTTTTTCTCAATATTTTACTCCATTATCAGTCACTTTGAGTTTTTTGATTCCTCCGAGCCATTTGTCCGCCTCTTCATGGCTCTTTTCTCGATAAAGTTTTCTTATTTTCCTCTGGGTTTATTAGCATCTGTTCAAAGGCTTGCTGTGTTCATTCATTTCTAACCATGGCTTTGAATAAGAAGTGTGACACTTCAATGTTTTAGACTTTGAAGCAATATATACCTGCATAATTCAAAAAACACAACCCTCCCCACCTTGTCATATGTTCCTGCTTCATGTTCCCCAAAAGAGCGTCCGTCCTTTGCAGTCACAACCACTCTGGTGCTTAGTGAGTGAGGCAGGAAAGACTCCAGGGTTCTGCTAAGCCAGTCTCTTCTGTGAGGGTCTGGTTCATTACAGCAAAGGAGGGCTGGAACATAACATAGGAAATGACCAACATTTAATCGATGTAAGCTATTCAAAGCAGGCAAAAAATGACACCAATTCAGCATCAGCAATGTAGATACAAGACTCAACTCTACAGATTCATCTAAAAAAATTAGAATATTATGTAGAAATTCTTTTTTGTCCTGTGATTTAATTAAAGATGTTAAATTTCCATTTGTTCTAGATTTCTATCATACAAAGTGAAATATTTGACTTTTTTGTTTTAATTTTGATGATTATGGCTTCCAGCTCATGAAAATCAAAAATCCAACATCTCAAAATATTAGAATATCACAAAACACCAGTATAGAAAAGATTTATAATACAGAAAAGTATGTTAATTTATGCGGCAGTAGGTGGTTGAGGCTCCTTAAGTACTAATTACCGGTACTGCAACAATGTAACATAGCATGGAGACAATCAGTCTATAGCACTGCTGGGGTGTTATTACGCCCAGGTTGCTCTGACAGCAGCCTTCAGCTCGTCTGTATTGTTGAGTCTGCTGTCTCTCATCTTCCTCAACATTTCCCCAGAGATTCTCTATGGGGTTCAGGTCAGAGCAGGTGGCTGGCCAACCAAACACAGTACCACCATGATCAGCAAACCAGTTTCTGGTAGTGTTGGTTTCACTGTGGGCAGGTGCTAAGTCCTTGCTGGAAAAGGAAATCAGTATCTCTATAATATACTGAGCAGATGCAATTATAAAGTATTCTAAAATCTCCTGGTAGATGGCTGGCAGCGAGTTGATAAAGCTCAGTGGACCAACAGCAGCAGATGACATGGCACCCCAAACCATCACTGACTGTAGAAACTGAAGCACTGGACTTAACTACATCTGATTCTAGACCTCTCTGATCTTCCTCCAGACTCTGGGGCACTGATTTCCAAATGAACTGCTAAATGCATTTTTAACTGAGCAACAGTCCAGTTCTTTTCCTCCTTGGCTCAGGTGTGTGTGGTTCAGGAATGTCTTGACACTAGGCACACAACGCTCCTAGTCTTTTTCCTGGAACTGTCCGTGTGTGGTGGCGCTTGATCCACTGACTCCAACCTCAGTTACATTCTTGTGAAGTCCCCCCCAAGTTCTTGAATCTGCTTTGTTTGACAGTCCTTTGAAGGCTGAGCTCATCCATGCTAGCTGTGCTCCTTTTCTTACCACACTTTTATTTTCATTATATCTTTTAACATATTGTTTAAGCCTGTAAAGCAACTAAGGTTGTTTTTAAAAATGTGCTATATAAATAAACATTGACTTGACACTTTTCCCTTCCAGTCAACTTTCCATGAATATGCTTTGATACAGCCTCTGAGAACAGCCTGCCCTTTCAGCAGTGGCTTTTCCACAATATTCTAATATTTTGAAAGAGTGAAATTTGGATTTTCGTGAGCTGTAAGCTGTAATCATTAATATTCAAACAAAAAAGTCCTGAAATGTTCACTTTGCACGAGACAAATCTAGAATTAATGAGGAAGAATCTAGAATCTAGAATCTAGAAGTAAAGAGGAAAAAATAACTTTTACATTAAATTCTCTGTGATGTACCTGTACATTCATTCTAAACTCAATGTGAACAAAATTGCACGAGATGTTTCATTGATGCACTCAAGTTGCCTCTTTCATTAAAAAACGAGACAGCAACCCTAAATCAAGGTATACCACATATTTTGAAGTTATTAGCCAAAGAAAACTAGATAATATTGCACATAAAAAACAGATTTTAATATGTATTATTAACTGCTAAGTCAAAAACTGGTGTATTCTCAGCCGTTCATGCATAATTTATCAACTCTATGATCAACTAGTGCATTCATTTAAAATTTTAGTGAACAGTTTGCAATGAAATCCTAAAATATTTGCAAACTCCCTTGTAAATGTTTGCCCTTACCTGGATTGGCACACTGCATCATGGCAATAGCTTTACCCCCAGGAGCAGAGCAAAGATCCAAGACCTTCTCCCTATCACTGACTTGTAGTGCCAGCACTGGGAGCAGTGAGGCTGCATTCAACAGGTAATACTGCTTCAGCTGGCCAGGCCTGTGAGCCTGCGAGGGAAACTGCAGTGCATATGGATGGATATAGCACTGTAATGATGGGAGGGGCAAATTAAGTAGGGGCTCAGACTGAAGGTCCTGGCTGATTGTCTCACAGGTGGCGTCATCAGGAGGGCACCTGGACCTGACGTGGGGCAGTAGCAGAGAGTTAATCCCTGTTTTGTATTTAGAGTTTGATGATGCTGAGGGGGCATTAGGAGGCAACTTGGAGACATCTCTTTGTGGCAGCAATGAAGAAAAGCCCTGTGATTGGAGAATCTGTGTGATGTCTGTCACAGCACTGAAGCGGTTGAGCATGACTCCATACTGCCAAGAGGGAGGGTCCAGGAGGACTGCTCTGTAAGAGAAGAGCAATTCCAATGAAGGAAGGGTACAAATAGTGCCATGTGTGAACTGCAGAAAGTTTAACAGAGAAAATTTACCTTGCAGAGGTCCATAGGTTGCCAAGTTCCTGACTGTACTGCTTATCAAAGTGGTCAAGGACTGATGGACATGGGGGTCTTTCTTTTTTGGGTCTTTTTGTTACCTGTTCAAACAGAATGTGGTGAGAATCCTGAACTCAGAGGACAAGAAAACACACAGACTTCTGAAATTAATCTCTCTGATAACACTGTTTAAATCTGTGATTGCTATTCCAGGTTATCATAGTCAACTGAAACTGACTTAATAACTTAAACTAAAATTTTAAAACATTTTGGTTAACTGAAATCAAATAAAAACTATGCTTTAAAGGTCACATATTATACCCTTTTAAGACAAGTTTATATTGGTCTCAGAGGTCCCCACAACATGCCTGAGAAGTTTGTGGCTGAAACTAAACAAATTTTTTAGACCACCTGTCATAAAAACGAGAAAACATAAATATTTTAGAAATCTATCAAAACTTGTTTAAAACTGAAAATGTTGTTATTTATTTGGCAAATACAAACTGAAACAATTAAATAGTCCTTTTTCACACATAATAAACAAAAAACTTAATATTTTGTATGGCCTCCTTTTACATTCTTGCTGACATTGTTTTTATGTACTTTTGGGCATTTTTTTGCCTTTATTTAATAGAGGAGGATAGTGGATAGAGTCGGAAACAGGGACAAGAGCCCGGGAGAGACATGCAGTAAAGGGCCTCAGACCGGATTTAAACCTGGGCCGTCTGCATACATGGGGCACGCCTTAACCACTCGGCCACCTGCACCCCTTTGACAGTCTCTTTTGTTATTGAGTTCCAAATAGTTTCTAGCTGTTCCCACAGACTTGATTTAGATGAAACTTTTGTGCCATCAATCTTTGAATCTACTAAAGCCCAAATTTGTTCAATAAGATTCAAATCCGGACTTTGACTTGGCCAGTCCATCAGTTCCAGTACTCCAGATTCCTTTTTCTTGGTCAAATAGTCTCTGCACAGCTTTGAAGTATGCTTGGGGTCATTGTCTTGTTGGTATATGAACCCACGGCCAATCAGATTCAGTCCAGAAGGGATTCCATGATGCACTAAGATGTTGTGGTAGACGTTCTTGCTCATGATACCGTCCATTTTCACTAATTGGCCCACACCCTATCCACAAATGGAACCCCATACCATAATAGAATCTCCACAGTGTTTCACTGTGGATGCAATGCATCTGGCATCAAAACGTTCTCCAGCTTTTCTGCAGACATAAACACGACGATGCTGACCGAAGAGTTCAGACTTGGACTCGTCCGTCCAGAGTACCTTCTTTAGACCTTGTTGCCAAATTAAAAGTTGTTTCAGTCTAATTTTGGTCTGTAAAACTTGTTTTTATCTCACGAGCTGTCAAAGCTCAGGTGCTCAAAGTTTTAAACCATTTTTAAACATTGTTTCAATCTGTGTAATTTTGTGTTTCTGACGTAAAGAGAACTGTGTTTCAAAAAGTGCCATGTAAATAAAATTATCATTATCACCATTATTAATATTGACTGAGTCCCAGGAGTATTTCCTCTTGCAGTGATTAAAATTTACAGTGAAATACCGACCAAAAAACTGATGAGTCAGATTTACATGCTATTTTGAGAGGGATTTCCTCACTATGAAGGCTTTTAACTTTGGTTAAAATTGCATTACACTGCTGTCAGTGTCTTGTACAGTCACTACCCCTGGTGGATGTTAATTACCAAATCTGTCTTGTCAGTGAATAACTGTTAATAAAAGACAATGATTTGCTAATTGTGAATGCCAGCTCCTCAAATATTCACAAGTCATATTAGCTTAAATGGCATACTGCAACTGAGCAAGAATAACTAGTTGTTCGCACAGTAATAATCGCGGAGTAGAAACGTTCAACTGTGAACGTAACTGAACAAATGAACTTTAATGGTGACTTTAGGTCAATGGATGACCTAAAAAAGAATTACAAAATAGTTGTTTACCTGGTTAATGGAGGGTCCTCTTTGCTCGTGGAGTTGTAAATCATCCTCGTGAACCGTGTGACAGAAAACGTTAGATGACCACAGGCACCACGGAAGTGACTTTTCAAATTTAGAGAAAATTAACCTCCGTGGACAGAAAAGAATATATAACCTCTCCGGGTTCATGTATTGACGAATTCAGTGATCTCTTTCGGATGTCAGCAAGACTGCATTGGTATATTGTTTGGGTTTTGCACTTCACTGACCGGTGCCCGGTACGTCACTGAAAACCGTCCTACCCAAACGAAGTATTTCCGACGTTCCATCTGTTTTAGTTGGAGCAGCATCAATATCGGGGAAACCGGAGGAAAATGTGGACTGTGTTAACTATTAAAAACGCGTTTGTAAGACTGGTCAAAGGTAACGAATAAAACTCAGCTTTGTGGGGTTTAGTTTTAAGTATTGTTTTCTTACCTTGTTAAGTGATCAGAGAAATAGTGCACACCTGGCCATCCATTGGACGATTTTCTTCAAGAAAAACAAGGTAAACTGTAGATAGACTGGGATAATCCAACACTTTTTGGTATGTAAATGCACTCGCTTTCACCATGCTTGAACAGGTAGACTAAAATAATCACATGATCTGCAAAATGTACCTGTATAGTTTTGGCTAGTGTCTGCTTTGGTAAATTTTGGCGCCTCGTCTCACCTGCAGCAGGAGTAGTTCAGTGAATACGCATGTCTCGTTGGTTTTGAACCGCTGAAAACTGGTAAGCAACTAACTACATAAACTCAAATGACTGTAACTGCGTAGTTTTTTCGGGTACATGTACTTCTTGAGTAAATTTTGAAATCAGTGATTAAGATTTAACCGGAGTAACTGCACTTTTACTGGAGTACAATACAGTGATAGCTTTCTATATCACACCTCCAAACAGCTGTTGTTTTACTTTATAGAGTGACTTTACCTGAGAAAAAAAAATAGTTTTAAGATCAATTTTCTCATGTTGTCATTACCAATAAGTAAAATTCATATTTTACTGTACAACTCCTGAGTAGCTAAGCCTGCACAATCAAAGTTAAGATTAAATCGCGTACTAATGCAATTTTTAAACTACAGAAGCTGCACTTTTTAAAAAAATGTGTCAAAGTTTTATACATTTTTTTTTGCAGCAGAGATGCTCTGCACATTAAACACTGAATTTTATAGAATAGTTTGCTAAATTCCTACTTTTCTTATTTTGTTAATGTTTTTCTGCTTTAAAATAAGAATGACGTTCCCTTAAATACAACACTTAGCAGTGCATCTGCAATATGAGTAAAAAATATTTTTTTCCTGAATTGTTCAGTCTAGTTTTAATGATTGCTAAAATGCTTGAAGTTAAACAAATCAATAAATTAACTACTTTGATTGAACTAGATAAAGATATGTAATTCACACTGATTCATCATGTTATGTCATCCTAACATATAGGCCCGGCTTACAGGAAAGAACCATTTATGTCTAATCCATCTAATACTTTATTGGTAATAATATAGAATGATTTATTGCTTGCATTTGTTGAAAAATACATAAGATGAGGAACTGAAAAACATTAATTATGTGAAATCGCAAACACATGCTTTTGAGTTCAATAGCTATGTACTTTTTTCACCCCTTAAAATTAATAAAACTAAAAAAAAACATTGTTTTAACAGTTCATTTTTACATATACTGATGAAAAATGGCATACCTTGGATGCTTTCTCTACTCTCTTTTGCTAGCGTTTCAACAGCTCATAAGCGCAATGGAGAAATACCATTATTTGTCTGACAGTCTAGCACTGGCATATTAGTCTTCCTTGGTCTCCTTGACCCAAAATGTGAGTTATTATCGAAGACCTATTTTAGCTAGCCTTAGTCTCGTCTTACTTGTTAAAAAAAAAAGACAGTTGGAAAACATTTTTGACAAAGAAAGTTAACACAGAAATCTATAAACTATATTTCAGTCTCTATACAATGAGATCACTGTGAGCCAGTGCTGATTAAATAAACATTAGAACTTGTTAACCTCAGAATTCAAGTTAAATGTGTGTACCATTACATTAATTTTTAAATCTTAAAACTGTAACTGCTGTTGGTTTACCTGTTTCTCTCAAGCCTGTGATAATGATATGAACATCCAAAACAGAACCAATTGCTGGATGTACTTTTCCTGTAATGTAGCTACCAGTAGAAATAGCTCCACCCCCTTTTTGAATCTATATCCCTGCAGGAATAAACCCAAACGTATTATTACAAACAAATACATTTACAAATACTCAAACACACAGAGGAGAATTAACTTTTTACTGTTGTTGTAACTTCAATAGTTGTTAACAAAAACATTTGATTAAATATACAATATAATGGCAAAACCATCATTTAAAATGATTTTGGTTTTGCCAGAGTTCCATACATCTGTGGATTCACAATCTTTTGAGAGATTCCAGTGAACAAGAATAAGCATCACAATATGTTGACATTATCCTATCATTCAAGGGCATCTCAGACAGCTAATTCCTATTACCACGTGTCTCTTTACAAACTCTCCTTTTGTAAAGGCCTGCCTGGTTTACATGGCAAACAGGATAAGGAATGCAACCATCAGACAGAAAAGACCCATAGCTTCAGACAGAGCGAAGCCCAAGATGGCATAGGAGAAGAGCTGCTGCTTCAGAGATGGGTTCCTGTTGAGAAAGAGATGGGCAGATGAGACAAATTGGAGGTTTATGGTGATTAAAGTACAATTATAATGACATTTCAATAAGCATATAAACACAATGTTTTCTAAGTATTAACTTGATATATTTGATTTGTCAATAATGGCAAGACATTAAGTGGAATTTGTGGAATTTGTTAAACATTCAAAGCCATCATCACCTTTGTCACTTAAAGTTATATTTGAGTTTTTGCCATCTAATATTCAGAATAGAGTGTGCCATAATAAACCAGAAGCTACTGTTTGAAATAAGATATAACCACCCAGGCTGTTAAAATCAAAGACAGGACAAACTTTAAACTATTTGCTTTTTAAGTTACAATGCAGATCAACATAATGCTACATTTTAAACCTTGGCAGAAATGTTTGAAAGTAACCAGATTTCTTAGTAAAACTTACCTGGCATATCCAATAATAAGGCTACCGAACACGGTTCCGATTCCAGCCCCAGATCCAGCCACTCCCACAGTGGCAGCTCCTGCTCCAATGAACTTTGCAGCGGTGTCAATGTCACGGCTTACGGCGCTGGTCTGGAAAGCTCGCACTGCCAACTGCTGCTGGGGGGCCATGACACTCTGTGGTGCCAGAAGGGAGGCAGTCTGAAATACAGCCGTTAAGATGAGGTTAGTACAGAAAAAAATCACACTGTGACCTTAAACAGTTTATGCTGTATTTGGGAGTATTTTTTTTTTTTAAAACTTAGTTCTGAGTGTTTAGTCCTTTAATTTATTACAATCATACATCAGGGTTCATGCGAGTATTGTATTGTATTGCCTGCCAGTCTAAGTCAGTTGTTTCCTCCTTAGCTGCTGAGGTTTAACCTACAAAAATGTAGTATGGGTACAGTCAGTGCACTTTTCCCTAGATTACATATAGTAGCTATGAGGTTAAAACATTCTGTGTAGATAGTAGGTCATATTGCTTTGCTGATTCTGTACTGCACTGTTCCCATTCAAGGGTCTAGGACCCTCAGGGGTTGCAAGTCCTTATCTTCTCTGAGGTTGTCAAAATTTCGATATTACTAAAAACATGATGAAACACTTACTGGGTTAAAGAAAGGTTTTTTTGTGTAGAACAAATCTCTGTAGGCTAAACCTGCTGAGATTTTATCAATTTAAAAAAAATTTGAAATTGATGTTAAGTTTTGAGAGAAATGCACCTTTTCCCCCCATACAAGTCCTGAGAGAGCTCAGCTTTTCTTAGACATGAGTAGGGGTGCTCCAGGGATTAAGGGCTAGGAACCAATGCTCTACTATTTGTGCTTGCATGGATTTCTTAGGGCTGTGCAATTAACAACACATTTTGATTAAATCGCAATGTAGCCTACTGAACTTTTCAAATTGCAGAAGGTAATTTAATAGTTTTTTTAGTTTAATACTTTTTTTGCAGAAAAGACATTATGCTCATTGCTCTACACATCATCCAAAAATGTGAGTTTCAGTTCTTTTAGAATAGTTTTAAAGAAATCCTACTTTCCTTATTTTTTTGTATGCTTTTCTTGAGCAATCTGAGAACGACAAAACGATCGTTCTCTCTGCAAATCCAATTTGCAATATAAATCAAAATACCTGCAATTGCATATTGTTTTCAGAAATGTCCCGTCTCAGTTTAATCTAGTATTGTATTGGTTATAACATAAAAATACAGTTTTCCCAAATTGTTCTGCTCTATATTCTCTATTTAAAAACCTCACCCTACCAGTCTTATTGTTTATTTTTTGGAGACATGACAAATTTAATGTGAAATTAAATCACTTAATTTGCTGTTGCACTAAAAAGTTATAAAATACTGTCTAAAAGTAATGAGAGATTGTACATTAATGGAGCTATGATCGCTTAAGATGCCTCTTTTCTGCATGTTATCTCAAACTTTAAATCAGTTAATATTCTTGTTACAAATGGCAGCTTACCTCTGCTTTCCTGGCATCTGAGACTACTGCTGCAGAGAGCGGTCTGTACAGAACCCGTGATCCAGCACGGACCTGTACCATGAAACAAAAAAACAAAAGTATATATATTTAGAGAAGCAAGTTTTGCTCAGGATGCATATATTCAGGGGAGACAACAGTGAAGCATAAATCTAGAACTTTAATAACATCAGCTCTGTACATGCATGTATGTGCTTCTCAAATAACTTTCTGGTAAATACTTTACATTCAGATGACATTGATTAAGATGAGCATAGAAGCAGCAAACAAACGAGTTTTTGCTTGACAGTGCGCAAAAGAGGGACGTCCTTGCAGGTGAGAGCACTGGCTGACTTTAGCAGTGGGTCAAAGACTGCTAACTTTACAAACTTGAGTGCCAGTGTTTGCAGGCCACATTACTGCTGTTTAGACTTGAGCACACATTTAAGACTGTGGCAAACTTGAAGTCTTTCCCCATCAAAATGTAGGAACACTTAAAAAGTACATGCAAGCACCAGCACCATTCATTTATACAGACTTACCAGAGAGGGCGTGGAGACGAACTTAGCACAGGCATACATTATGAAGGGACGTAATGGTCAGGTCAACCTGATTAGCTGACGATATTTCAGAGTCTGCTGTCGGTAGAAAACAACACATAAAACACAACAACAATAAGTTGCAGTTTTATATCTCTGTTTATGTATAGCCAAATAAGAAAGTACAACGTGTGCATACTGGACACACACAACTAAGGTCAAGATTAGCAACAAACGGAACAATGTCGATAAAACAAGCTAGTTGAAAATTCAAACAAGCTGAATAGAGCTGTAGTCCATAAAGCTACAAAGGCAAGCACTTACACGGACGTGTCACAATTATTTATCTAACTCAAACACAGTTTGTGATAGAGGAGGTTAGCTCTTACCGGTTTGTAGTAGAGGTCGAAGACACGAGAAGCATGCGCATGCGCAGTGTCACGCTAAAGGTTTGACTTCCGGTTTAATGATGAAGTGTTCTTCTTTTTATGACCATGAGAGGGAGCAGTTGTCCATTCAGTGTCCTTCATGTCAGTACGGCATGTTCAGTTTCCAATAGAAGAGAAACAAAATCACTTTCTGTCAGAATGTCGTCTTACGTAGATGGGTTAAAAAACTAAAGTTTTTTTTACGTTTTGTCTTTAAAATAACTAATAATGAGATTTTTAATCTCCCAAGTATGATTACAGTGTATCTGTCGGGTCTTAGAGTAATAAAAGCTGATAAATCAATTTTTTGAAAAATTTAAAAGGGTATTAAAAAGGTATTACATTTTGCAATTTCAATTTTTATATTAATCTAAAAATGTTTGTTTTTCTGAGTTAGTTTTTTTTATGCTTAGTTTAAATCGCATATGTTATTCTTATGGAAATGTGTCAGGTCTAATGTAATTCTGCCTTTTGGGGCATTTTTGTGAGATTATTTCAACTTTTATTTCCTCTGCCATGTGATGTCCAATCTAAATGTCTTACTGTCTCATCATAGTTAGGCTTTTAATTTGGTAGTGAACATAAGTCTGTGTCGTTCTGTCAAATCTGAACTTGTGTTTTTAGCTTCCATGCACAACTTTAGCCACTCCTGAAAAATAAATGAGAATGCTAATCAGTGAAATGCCTTTTAGAAGAGTTTGCATGTTCTCCCTGTGCATCTGTGGTATCTCTCCCCAGGCACTCTGGCTTCCTCCCACCACCAAAGACATGCTTCTTAGAGTAGTTGGTGACTGTAAATTGTTCGTAGTTGTGAATGTGAGTGTGCCTGGTTGGCTTCAGTCTTTGGTACTCAGCCTCAACAGGGACATAGGCTGAGTAAGGTGTGTCTGCCCTGAGCATCATCTGAGGCTGGTGATGTCTGTTGAGGCTGATGAGATGAAAAAGCTGATCAAACTGCAAAGACTACAGTTGACTGGATGACAGCTGAAGATGTTGTCTGAGGCTGGGATGAAGATGGTGATGGATGGAACTCAGAGACTTGGTAATGATGGAGGGTAACATGCAGTGATGGCATGAATGAACAGGTGAAGGAGAAAGCCACATTTAGAAATAACTGTAGTGACATGATAGGCTAATAATGAGAAGGGGAGCGCTGCATTTCAATGTTAATTCTGACAGCTATTTTTCATTTTAGTCTTAGTTTTTGTTTTTAAATTAAATGCCTATTAGTTTTGATCACATTTAGTCATTTGCACCCTTTATAGTTAAAGTCTAGTTGACAAAAACTTAAAAATGTTTTGTCCAGTTTTGGTCAATTAAAGGTGCACACATTTTAGTCTTTACTTTTGGTAAAAATATTTATTCTCTAGCCTCTGGTACCAAATGATGATAGTGCACATCAGTGGTTCCCAACCTTTTTTTCCTAAGGGCCTCCCTGACTGACTTCCAAGAAAAAGCTACCCCCAGGTCCCAGTTAGAAAAATAAAACATCAGTTTTAATCCAAACATAACAGGCCTATAGACGCTTGTTCTTGAAAAAAAAAAATGTATGTAGAAACTATCTACATTATGACAGTGTATAACGGCCACCCTAGAAAAAAACAAGGGTATCTGTTAATTTTAAACTAAATAACTTAAAAATCTCAAGCTTAAAAGTCATTTATTCACAAGAATATTTTATCACTTTAAAAGCCACATATGTATGTAAACCAAAACTTTGTAAAGTCAAAAAGTTGACTATCCAGCCACTGTTTCCAGTTTAGTTTCTTGTAAATTTTTGACTTTACAATGTTGTAAATTTATGATTTTAAAAACTTGATCTCTGCTTTCTACAGCTGAATGATAAAAGAGCTACATATACATTGCATTTTGAAAGATTCACCCACTGCGAGGAAAATCTGATCCTGAATGTCCGCCGAAAACTAAATTGCATTTAAGTCTTGTTCAGGCTTCTTTACTTCTTTACTTTTCCTGAGTTTTAGTCATCAAAGATCATTTTTAGCTAATCTTCCTCATTAAGAAATAGAGACTAACATTTTTAGTCATAGCTTAAGTCGATGAAATTAACGCTGGTGCATTTGGATAGATGTGGCCTGGTGATGAGCGCTTGCAACAAAGTATGAGAATGAACACCAGCATGCAGAATATGTAGTCCTCCTGCAGGAAATGTTGCCTTAGCTAAATAATAAGTAAAATTAAACACACTGGTAAAATTGTCATATGTTTCAGTTCAGTGAAGAAACAAGGGGAGACTTTGTAGCTTTGATACACATAATTTTTTCCTCATTTCCATGCTGATCCATCCACCCTTCCTTTATAAATAAAAAGCACAAATGACAACTTTGAGGACAAATAAGTTCATTAGAACCAACTGTAATGTCTGACAAGAAGCCACATGGTGGCAGCAGCACACTATCTGGATTCAGGGACATGAACAAAAATCAACATCTGCATGCAGAGCACTACTGAGTGCTAGGTGTATACTGTGTGTGAAAATGCCTGTAAAATGCTAGAAGAGACATAAAATAATGCAACAGTAAAATAGAGGCTGGCTTGGTATTTCTTAGTATTTTGAAGGCTAAAGTCTAAATAATAAAATGAATGCACTTTTTATTATTCTACAACTGCATGGATCAGTAAACTAAGATGTTACTAGGAGGCCTAAAAGCCAGGTTTGGATCACCTTGTGTTTACAGGAATAGTGGTTTTGTGGGTCCTGGTTTCAGTAAGATGCCTGCTGCTAACTGATTGAACTATGAGTGAAATTGTGAAGAACTCTGATGTGTTTTACTTCCAAAATGTCATTGTTCTGTTATGATGCTTTAAATAAACTCTTTATGTGACAGTGATCAGCAGAATCAGCAACAAAGCAGGTCATACTGCTTTTCCTTTTAAGTCTGTTTAATATGGTCATGCTGTCCACGTTAAATCAAATCACCTTTATTTTGTTTGATTCTACCAAAGACATCCACTCTATCTTGACACTGACATTGAGGTCTTGCAGGGCAGTCATCTCACCAAGCTTCCATCTGGTCTTTGCATTACGCCCCCATTCTCCTTCACATCCTGCATCAAACGGATGCCCTTTGACCGTCTCTAAATGTGTCTTATATATTCATATTAAATATTTATATCACGCTAGCTTTAAGTGGGCTTTCCCTCTTCAAGGATTCATCTCTCTGGCTGCCCACGCAGAGGTACACGCTCCATTTGGCGATGCGGAAGGGAGATTCCTCAGCCCTTCCAGTCATACACCCCCTCCTCTGTGTGATGTTACCCTTACGCACCACTATTATAAACGGAGACGTGATTCTCTGGGGCGAATCCCTGCCGACGTCACTCTCAGTCCCATATAAATAGACAGAGCGAGCAGTGGCTGTGGTCAGACTTGAGCAAAAGCGCTTTTTCAGCTACGACTACGATTGAATCTGAGGATTAGCCGATTGGATTGCCTTCGTTGGATTTTATTCCCACAGACGAGTAAGTTTTTACTGAGGAGACTTTTTACGCTTTAAATTTTGTGCTTTTATTTTGTTAACTTGTGGTCAGGTCAGGTCAGCACTTCGGGATAAAATGATTTTAATGTCAGTCTGTACGCTTATGTTTTAATTCTAAAACGTGATTTGCACTGATAATCGTTTTCATTGGAGTATTTTTGTGGAATACATTCAGACTTTACGCGTTTTTTACATTGGTTCCCAAATTTACGCATGTCCCATCTATCCACAGACCCTCACTAGAAGCACAATGACTTTGAACAAAGGTGACAAATTGCGAAACATGGACAAGAGAAGAGGAAGCATGCCGTTCCCCATGAATCTACCGAACCTACACCGGAGAAGCATGCCCGTGGACGACCGGGACCTGCGCGCCACGATGCCACAGACTGGTCAGACGGACGAGCTGTCCAACCTCCTGCGCTGCACGTCCTACTCCCCCACCGAGCAGCACCGAGGCAGCTGCGCGTCCGACTCCTCTGACTCTGTCATCTCCACCGGCAGCGAGGCGGAGTCCCAGGTGTACAAGGTGGTTCTCCTTGGGGAGCACGGAGTCGGCAAGTCCAGCCTGGCACGCGTCTTTGGAGGAGTTGAGGATGCTGGTCACGACTGCGATGAACCAGGTAAATGGTGATGCCGAGGAGGATGAGTCATCAACACTAGCAACCCACGTCCACACTCAATATATTCATTTAAGATGCATGTGATAATTAGGGATGTCAGAGGTTAATGAAATCATCTTTAAAAATGCACATTTTTATTGCCTTACTGTTAAATGATGAGGTTCAGATCTGAAATATTGGGCATTGTATGTCAACTTGCCTCTTTTTCTTAACCTTTAAGCATAGTATGACTCCAGAAATAAAACATATTTGAAAAGGTATCTTATATATGATATGGAAGCTATTGCAGCCTTACTAAGTCTCATATTAGTGCGTGAGAACAAAAGATAAATTGACAATCTATAAAGTACATCTGATGGAATAGAAAAGCAAACAGGGTTCTTATCATTGCACGCAGGAGAGTACATGCATTGATTATTGCTATTTCCATCTGCAGAGAGGTACCAGCTCTGCACTCAGTACTACAGCTATCAGAAAAAATTACAGTCGCTTTATCTGAAGGGAGAAAAAGGCTGCTGATGGCTTTCTAACAGACTACAAAAAGGCAAAAACATGCCAAAATCAGTGTGGGAAACAAACAACAACAAACATGGCAGTTCAGAAAAAAAGATGCTTTACTCCTTTCTGTCATCGTAACATAACATTTTTATTTTTCTCTTCAGGAAACACTTATGACAGATGTATCCTTGTAGATGAAGAAGAGGCATCAATCATGCTGTACGACATCTGGGAACAGGTGAGTCCTTTCATGCGACACTGATTCATGGATGTAAAATGAGTACGAAACATCTGATTTGATGTCTGATGCTAAATTTGTGTCTCTCCTGCAGGATAACAGCCAGTGGCTGAAAGAACAGTGCATGAGGATGGGGGACGCCTACATTATTGTGTATTCAGTGACAGACAAATCGAGCTTCGAGAAGGCCTCAGAGCTGCGGATTCAGCTACGCCGGGCCAGGCAGTCAGAGAACATTCCCATAATCCTTGTGGGCAATAAGAGTGACCTGGTGCGGTCCAGAGAGGTGTCTGTAGATGGTAAGTCAACACGTTAAGCTTACTTCCATAGATAGTTGATTAATGTTAAAACTGAAAGGCAGTGTAGTGTCTTTAATATCTATAATTTGAGCCTAAAAGCGATGTTTGAGTCATTACATGTTCAAATCTGACATTGATGGTTCAGCTTGAGTAGCCCCTCCCCCACCCCCACCCCCCTCTCCAACATTAATTGCTCAAGCTCAGGGCAGGTCTTGGTTCAGATTGCTCTGCAAACTGGAGCTATATGAAAAAATGTAAAACTATTCTTACTTACTTTCTGTTGGATAGGGTTTCCATTTTAATTTTGACACCTTAATTGACTCAGTTTTTCTTGATCCATTTCAATCCAAATTGCTAATTTTCCTTTCTCTCTCTGTGTTGCAGAGGGAAGTGCCTGCGCCGTCGTCTTTGACTGCAAGTTCATCGAGACCTCTGCCTCACTCCATCACAACGTTCAGGATCTATTCGAGGGCATTGTCAGACAGATTCGCTTGAGGAAAGACAGCAAGGAGGAGAATGCACGTCGTATGGCCAACTGCAGACGCAGAGAGAGCATCGGCAAGAAGGCCAAACGGTTTCTGGGCCGCATGGTCGCACGCAAGAACAAGAAGATGGCTTTCAGGCAGAAATCAAAGTCCTGCCATGACCTTACGGTTCTCTGAGGAAGAGACTGGGACAGATGGACAATTTTTTTTCTTTGGCCTCTAAAGACCAGACGCTGTGTGTGTGTTTTAACACTAACCCTAAAGGACTAATAGAGCTGTACAGGAATATATTTTTTATTTTTTAGACACCTACCAAAAGAAAAGAGAGGACTTGATAAGAATTGTATCATTACCGTTATAATGGTGATAACCTGCATGATGCTTTGCAGTCATCATTATTTAATTTGATATTATTTTATTTTATTGTCCGCCTTAAAAATGTTGCTGTTGCTGTTGCTGTGGATTTGTAAATCCACAAAGGCTTGTTTTTTTTCTAATGAGTTGCCTTGCTGTTGGGTCATTGTTTTAGCCCCTCTATCAGAGGGGATTGATGTACATACTATAACATGCATAACATACATCTCATTATCCTAAAAGATGCAGTAAACATCACAGTGCTAGGCCATTTGGAGTCATGATTACTTGAAGCGTGGTACGCAGGTTCGTGCCTCAGCCAAGTTACTGAGGACTAGTCAAAAAATGAAAGAAAACTTCTGTTTTTCTATAAAAAATGGAATCCAGGTTGTGAATGTATGAGTAAAGCAATAAGTTATTTTAGTCTCGTGAACTTTGAAATGAGTTGGAAATTCTTTGTTTACGTTGATTTCCTTTTTCAATAAAATGTTAAAACAAAATCTTCCCTGTGGTTTTTCCTGAAGCAAAGTGTTTGACAGAATGGGACAGAAAAAAACTTAACAGATGCTGTTGAGGTGATTTACATCTGCATGAATATTCATTTGATGGTATCAGTGGAATGGAACCTCACTGGCCATTGGTTTTACAGGCAGGAAACAAGGTAGTTAAGCATGTTTATCCGAGAGCGTTAACCATTAATCCACCAAAGGAGTACAAGAACGCAATTTTTCCACCCAATTTAAACTCCTCTCACACCTCTCAGAGGGAGCACACGGTTCATTTGGAGAAGGTAAGACTCAAAAACTTTTGTCTTAAATGGAAGAAGAGTTTAAGATGTGAGACTGCTTGACATATTAAGCCTTAGCTTTAGTTTTTGTCTTTATATGCTGTTTTGTTGGGATTGTTAATCCAAACTATGTTGTGAAATTTTAGACACTTTTTTGGAGTAGTTGCACTCTGGACTGTTATTTAGGTCTAGCTAAAGCCACAGATGTTGCCTTAATGGCATTGAAGGTGGTCAAAGTGCTCAGTGTTGGATATGTAAAACTGAAATCTGTATGAAAGAATTCCACGGTGGTGAATGAGTAACAAAGTAGAAATTGTTTTGACTGTTAGTCTGAGGACATGTGGTTTAAAATGTGCCACATTTTACAGGGACTCATGGCTGACAGAGAAGCTCCTACGCCAATGCTCACCACAGTTATTATAGTAAGACCTTTTCATTCCTTTTAACATCTACAACGAAATCCATTTGGTTTACTGTCTCACTGATGTGTGTGTAATTTTTCTTTTTCAGTTTGTGATATTTTGCACATTTGCACCCACATGTTTCGGCACAAACGTTAAAATTGGTGTCCCGGAAAACTACGATGGTATTTTCCCATGGTATCTAGCCAAGGTAAGGCACTTCAGTTCAGTTTAATGTGAGAAGTACTCTAATTCATCTGTAGTATTTTGATAAGATGTGCGATTCTTAGAAATGCACTGTTTTTGACTAAATAATGTTCAGAGCGAGTAAACACAACTGGAAACCTTCGAAATTTAACAGTAGAGTAGGAGTTTTATTCCTTTAGCCTCCTCAGACCCTGCAGGTACATATGAGAACATTAATTTTGGCTTCCTACCACCTACTGATAAATACTGCAAGTATATTTTTGAGGTTATTGTCTTAAATTTCAATCTAGGTGTAAGTGAACATTATTTGGGATATGTTTGTATATTCTGAGTATTTGCTTTAATTTTGCTTTTTTATTTCAAGGGGCGTGTACATTGAAAAGTGTAAGGTCTTTTATTTGAAAATTAGGGAACTAATTTGTAAATATTTCAGAATTTGATCTGAAATTTTATGGAATTTTTTAGGATGTTTTGGGGAATATTTATTAAACATTTTTAATGTTTTTTCTGTGGCATTTTTGGTGAGTTTTATTGGAAATTTTGGGCAATCTGATTGGATGTTTTGGGGAATATGTTTGAAATGTTCCATAATTTTTTTCATGGTATTTTTGGGGGAATTTATTCATGAATTTTGGTGGATTTGATTGGAAATTTTTGGCATTCTGTTTTGATGATTTGTGAAATATGTTTATGCATATTCATAATTTTGCCATGATATTTTGGAGACATTTATTTGTAAATTTGGATGAAATTTGCTATGATATTATGTGGATATTTTTGGAAAATTTTGGGGAATTTGATAGGAAATATTTCATATTTTTTATATGGTTCCAGGGGAATTTATTTGTAAATTTTAGGGAATTTGGACATTTTAAGCAATCTGTTAGGATGATTTGGGATATCTATTTCAGTATATCCATAATTTTGCCATGATATTTTAGAGGAATTTATTTGTAAATTTAGATAGAATTTGCTTTGATATTTTGAAGGAATTTGAAGGATAATTTTCAAAAATTTTAATGGATTATTTTGGGGTTTTACTGAAATTTCTGTGGAGTGCTTGAGGAAATTTTATTTAAAAAAACGAATGTTTAAGAAATTTCACATACACTTTTGGTAATGTCTTGGAAATTTTAGGGACTTTAAAAACGTATTCTTCATGAAAATTACTCCCTACAAGTAAAAAATATTGATTTTGTCTTGTGCAGTAAGATGAACCTATTGTCCTTAGACATCATTTTTGGTAAAAAGTACTTCCTTATCAGGTCCTACACATCCCAAATATGTTGGAGGAACTTAAAATGCATTCCAAACAAAAGATACTTTTTCTAAAAAAACAAAGAAAAAAATGTTTTCTGTTATATGTAAGCACATATAACCGTTATAAAGGTCTTCTTCTTGTGTGTAGTGTGGAATTAACAAAGACATCCTCAGTGCTGAAGTTACATGTTGTATGAAAACATCTGCAGTGTGTTCAGCATGTTGGTCCTTCAGCTTAACTGTCAGAAAATAAATCCATATTGAGAGCCAGGACTGCATAGCTCTTTACCATCTGCTCTTTAGGCTGAAGATGTATGAGCACGCTGTCGTCATCGCTACACTATAATTGGCCTTGCACTGATGCAGGCAGCTTTGTTCATGCATGCCACTCTGACATCCTCTGGATTGTGAACGAGTATGTGGCTCCTTGATTGGTTGCATTGTGACGTCATCACATCTTGTATGACACATAGTCATATTTTCGTTCTTTGTGTCATTATCACTTGAAATAGCATGTTAATGGACAGAATGGGGGTGTTTGATAATAACAGCTCTTAGTAGATGGAGAGGGCATCATAATTGCAGGAGTGAGATTTGTTCAAGGTAAAAGCACTTCATGATCAGAGCTGCACTTCTGTGTTCTTCTATATGCTTTCTTGATGATTAATTAAGTAAAAAATCTAACAAAGAACAAAAGAGCAAAGATCTTACTCATCTTGTGTGTAAGCATCCAAATGCCCTTTAAATGAAGATGCTGGGATCTTCAGATACTTTTTCCTTTAAAAGGACATTCGTGCACATTGTGATTATTGTGTACTCTGTAACCAAGGCAATGCACTTCGAATCCAAATGACTATAATTTGGTCAGCATAGATGAGGCAAGGGCAGTGGCAAAAAAAAGGAAATATAGCTTTATACCTTATGTCTCTTGTGTTCAACAAATGTCTTAAAAGACAAGGGGAGCAGTTAAAAATAGGTGCAGGCAAGAAAAGTCTATAACGGTTTTTATCACCAAATGAAAACAGCTGGCTTTAAACGCTGTGATTATTTAAGTTTTAGTGATAGTGAGATATTTTTTTAACATATTCCAAACTAAAATCAAAAGAATGTTGTTGCGTCTTACTTTTCAGCTTCCCTTATCTGTCTGTGGCTCATCTCTGAGCCCATCTAATCCTGTGGAAATCTTAAACCCTAAAAATGGTCACAGATATGAGATTTAATTTTTAAACAGGTCAGTGAAATCCTAAAACAGCTGGCCACTGTGGTATTAGCAGATCTTATTCAAACAAAAGTTCACAGTGTTTTTGTTGGGGATTATTCTCTGCTGTGGATTTATACACATCTAATGTGCTATTTAAAGTAAAAAAAAAAAAAAACAACATTTCTAGAGCTTAATTTTTCTTTTTTAAAGGCAGGCGGGAGACAAAGTAGAGAGGGATTTTTATTGAAACCCTTTAAAGTCCTAAAAAATTTCTCTCTCCCTGTCAGCGAGGCCGAGACGGAAAGCCCGTTGTATGCACCAGTTGTTGAAGCAGTCCACTGTGAAATGTCCTGTGCGTTCACAGATAACAATTTCCTCAAAGTGAAATAACTGTAGCCAGTGGGCGAGTAACCACGTTTTTTTTTCTTATGAGAAATGGAACAAGGTTTGAGGCTGTGAACACCAGAAAACACCCTTGTATAGCAGCCACTACATTTAAGATTTCCTTTACTGCCTTTCAAAGTAAGAGCCTCACAGTTACACAGTAGAATAAATATATGCTGCATCCAGCTATGTACATACTCATACTTTATATATTAGAGCTGTCAGCATTAACCGCCTAAGACCTGAGCTGTGGTTCTGGAATGCATTTTTAGTTTTATACATTCATTTGGGATCAGAGGACCTGATAAGTCTAAAAGTTCAACCTAATCGTTGAACAGGAATTCAGTTTGACCAAAACTGATGTCCGCAAATCTCCTAGAAGTCTTATTTCTGCAGAAAATACATCAATGGATCGAATATAGAGCACATGTTTTGGCTGTATGTCAGCTACTTGGTCAGTTTTTGAGGGTCTTCAGTCAGAAAGAAATGGTGTCAGTCACTAAGAGAGATATGGTGGATTAATTTTGATGATGGATCACAGAGACTTGTGAGCACCAGGCTTTAGCAAAATTTCACCAAAAGTTTTTTCCAAAATCCATACAAATACCCCCAAATTTCAAAGACATTACCCAAAAATCTGGCAAACTCTTAAATATACAGTGCTTAACAAATTTATTAGACCACCTGTCGTATTTGTCTCAGAGACCATCCAGCATCATGAAGTGCTTTAACACAGACTCTTTCATTTTCAGTGAGCTCTCCACATTTTACCATTTTGAACAGGAATGAGGAATTTCAAACTGAATTCGCCTTTTTATACCCAAATTTGAGCCGGCTCACTGGGCTTCTCTGAGAAGTTAGAAATGAATCAAGCATAACATTCAACCACTAAAGCAATTTTTTCTCTTCAGGAATGCAAGTAAATAACTATAATTTGACATATTAATCGAGAAATAATAATGTGCTTTCCTATTTTTTCAGTTTTTTTGTAAATCAGTAAATGTGAAAATTCATGTATAACAATAATAATTGTATTTTAGCATTAAAAATATCATTTGGGTTAAAGAGCTTCTACATATTGGTGTATTAACCATTGCAGAAACATAAAAAATGATTTTGGTAATTACCAATGCTGTTAATTTAGGGCAGCTATGGCATAAACCTTACTTTGGGTGGTGGTCTAATAAATTTAAGCACTGTATATTTGTAAAGTATCCCATGAAAGTACACAAAAATTTCTTCAAAAATTCCTCAAATATTTTAGTGAAACTTTATCATAAAGCCAATAAAAATTCCCAAAATTCCATTTAAATTCCTGAAAAATTTCAAGCAAATTGCCGTTTCAAAGCAAATTACCCTACCAATTTCTATGAATTCCCAAATATCTGCAAATATTTTTCCTCAAAATTTCATGAAAAAGATGGAAAATTCCCCAGAACATTAAAAAATACTTGAAATGTATGAATATTTATGAAGATTTCAAAGGACACCCTTTTAAATTTCCAGTCAGATTCCCCAAAATGTGCAAATAAATTTCCCAAATGTGTATAAAATGCCTGATAATGCACAAACAAATTTCCTAAATTTCCACAAAAATAACAACAAATTGTAAACTGAATTTTCCCCAAAACGTCTTATCAAATCCTCCAATAGGATCCTCCAGTAAAACAAACATACCATATCTCTCAAAAAATCATAAGAATACTTGAAAATTTCCAAATGCTCCAAAATATACTAACAAATCAGGTGAAGATTTCCATGAAATTCCTGAAAATTTCATAGCAAATTCTCCCAAAATTTCAGGCAAAACACTTCTACTTCAATTGACATTCTGGACAATTATCTAAATTAATTTTAACCATGTAGTAGGAAAGCCAATATGTCTTGTTCTCATATAGACAAGCAGGGTCTCAGGAGGTTAATGCATTGATGTTGATTAATCAGGTTTATCATCAGTGCATCATTTGTTTCTATTTATATATTGTATATATTTCTATTACTTTGGCTGACCTACTGTGACATGCTTCTGCAGCAACAGTGATGTAAAATAAGTACACCACTGCTACTTGAAATGTCACATTTCACTTTAAAAAAGTCACAGACAACTCAGTGGGCAAGTCAAAGGTCATCTGCACTTTGTGTTATCAATTTTTCACCTTTTTCTGGTCCCTTATTTCTTTATAAATCCATAGCAAGTTCCTTTGACTGTGGTTAAGTTTGTGTCATAATCTATCCAAAGTTCATTATTTGATTTCAAAATAAAAGCAGGTCAGTATCCAAATTCAGTTACCCTTAGTTTAAATTCAATTAATCCAAAACAGTTTTAAGTGCAAAATGGTGAAATTTCAAATGTGGCAGAAGGGAGATTAATAGCCATTAACTACAGAAATCGTGAGATTGATTGCAATTAAAATGTGTAATTATTTGACAGGCCCCAGTATTTATGATGACATATAGGCCTAAACCCACATGTAACAGGAATACATATATCAGTTGATAAAAATAGAACATTACTGCAGACATCACATTGTGTTAACCATTTAAACAGCACCCATGATGCACACATAGCATCCACATGTACTTTTCACATGTTGAAACATAAAACAAATGGCAGCATATATGTGTAATCACATAAACATCCATCCATCACTTGTACATGTGCACACATCGCCCTGCATTATACATGCACTCGACCATATGCAACCATTACTGCACAGACATCCACACATTCACATTCATTCATTCATAACTTTATGTGTACTTTATTTATTCTTGAAAGGACACTGGGTTTAACCATTTACTATGATATCAAGATTAATAACACGTTAAATCATCAACACAATTTTTCTATTCTGTACATTAAAATGATCATAAATAGCAAGCACACACAGTCAAGAGAAATCAAAGAGAGATTATGGTTTTATTTTTGATGATTTGTGGTGAAATAGCTGCTAAATATAACCTGTCCTATGAGCTATGATGGCTGAAAACATTTTCTTTTTGCAGCTGAACCTAGAGGGATAAATAAAATGCCCATGTTAATGGCAGTGTCCGTAATAATGAGAGAACATGTCAACTAGCACAATGGTGTTGCACCCTGATGTGTTTTTAATAGCTTTTTAGACAACAATACAGGTGCAGTAGCCTGGCAACACATACTGTAGAGTACTTGTTCTGTGGAGCGAGTCAGTGTTAGTTTTCGTCTTTTTACAGGAATTTTTGACTAATTAAGAAATATATACAATACCCCCATTCGTCATCACATACAGAGTCGTATTCAAAGCACCGCCTTCCACATGTAACAATCTTCATTTTATTCTCAGCCGGTATAAAAAAAAACAGTCTGTGTGTCTTAACTGTTCTTCATTTTGTGCTGTTTTAATAATATTTTGTTGTCCTTAGTTTGGAGTGGTTTAAGTGAATCTCAAATGGACTTGGTGGCTAAATACAGGTTGAAAACAAATCACAGATGGCAGCAGTAACTGCCATGCTGCTACAGTCCTCCCACTCTTTATTGTTTGTATGTAAGGCTGGCTTTCAAACAGGAAAACAAACTGATGTTTTATGTATTTTCTCTTGTTGTGTTCAGCTCCACGGCCTGCCGGGTAATTACAGTGATCTGGTGGTAACAGGGGACGATGAAGGGATATTTGGAGTGGACGCTCAGTTTCTGTATGCTCTGAAACCACTGGACAGAGAAAAACAACCGTCCTACTCTCTGCAGGTAGCATATTGTGTGGTGCCACATCATTTATAGTCGTAATAACAATTTCCCATTAGTCACTTTTCCAATAAAAACACATGTTGGAAAAACAAATTGGTTTGTGTATTGCAGAGTGGTTATTTTAAGGCTGTGTTTGGGTGTGTGTGTACTTTTAGGTGGCCTTCAGAACATCAGTGCATCGTCAGAGCTTCAACGTCGAAGTGTGTGTCATCGACAAGAACGACAATGTCCCCACTTTTTTAGAGATGAGCATGAGAGGCAGCGTGCAGCTCGGCCTTCTCAAAGGTAAAAGAAGTTTGAGCTGGTATGTGAACCTTATTGAACAACATTTTACAGTCTGGGCAAAAATCGTCAGTCTGGTTACACAGAATGTAAAACTTTATTCAATTTAGCGCAAACCATTGAGAAGACATCAAATCTTAACATGGCTTTTAATGACACAGAAAACTGGATTCAGGTACCTTATGATAGCACTATAAAAGACCTCTTCAGACTGTCACTATGCTTTGCATGCACCGGCTCACAAAACTCCAAGATTATTTAATTTGAATGAATTTATTTGCTCTGTTTTTGGAACAGAAGGACAATAAAGCATTCCCTTTTTTGTGTTTTTCTCAGGTTGCAAACTGATGCTACAGTTGAAAGACTTCAGGCCTCACAGCTGACAATGCATATTAGAGGAAAGTTCCAGAGGGGATAGACATCACTGCAGCACTCCACTGATCTGGCTTATGTGGCTAGAAGCCTTTCATATGTTTTTCACTGAGGAGAGGCTTCCACCTAGCCACTCTGCCATAAAGCCTAAATCAGTGGAGGGCTGCAGTGATGGTTGTCTTTCTGGAACTTCATCCCATCACAGGATCTCTGGAGCTCAGTCAGGTTCCAGGTCACTTCTCTTACTAAGGCCCTTCTCCCCTGATTTCTCAGTTTGGCCGGGTGACCAGCTCTTGGAAGAGTACTTGCTGAGAGTTATGGAGGCCACTGTGTTCCTGGGAACTTTCAGTGCAGCGGAATTTTTTTTCCCCCGATCTGTGGCATGCATCAATTCTGTCTCTGAGCTCTGCAAGCAGTTCCTTCGACCTCATGGCTTGGGTTTTACTCTGATATGCATTGTCAGCTATGAGACCTTCTATAGTCGTCTAGAGTCGTGTGCCTCTCCATGTGTCCAGTCAATTTAATTTACCACAGGTGGACTCCAATCAAGGTGTAGAAACATCTCAACAAAGATCCAAACAAATGAGAGAAACATGAGCTGAAATAACAGTGTTGTTGCAAAGGCTCTGAATACTAATGTCAGTGTAATTATTTTAGTTTTTTCACTTTGTCATTGAGGTACTGAGTGTAGATTAATAAGAATAAAAATGTTTCTTTTTTTAAACTGTAGCATCAGGCTGCAATATGTGGAAAACAAAAAAGTGATGGGGGCCAGAATACTTTCTGAATGCACTGTATAAACTTATATCATAGGTGAAGAACATAAAACTACATATTTGAGTTGCTCACCTTTAGCGGCTAATTGAATAAAGTGTTAAAGTTGTTAGTGCATGTACCACATATCACCAAATATGAAAAGAAGCCGGCAAGTTAGTTCTGTCAATAATCTTGAGGGCAATGGGTCACACCTAACATGCATCTTAATCAAATCATATGACTCACATCCTCCTAAATTAGTGAACTATTTAAGCTGCAAGATTTCCAGTCTCTTTCTCTGCTGCAATCGCCTGCTGCCTGGAAAGCACTGTGCTCTCGCCTTCAACCCCCCCTTCACCCCAGCATCCACCTGTTGGCTCCGACTGGGGGTTTTAACTGTTATCTTATCACTCCTCAAATTCTATATGTAAAATCTGTGAGGAGTGAATAAGTTGGAATAAGATTATTGGCTGAAATACACCTGTGTAAATCAGTCATAATCAGTCCAGTTTTGTCTTCTTTGTTCTTATTTTCTGAAAGGGTTACTCTTAAAGTCCAACTCCCAAACAGTTTAAAACAAAGTAGCATTAAACTAAATTTTATGTTTTGTTTTGTTTTGTTTTTTGTCTTGTTGAATCAAGGATTTTTCATGACTTCACTCTAAAAATGTTGGTACAGTGATAAAGGGTAGAGAAAAGTATTTCCCCTTAAAGTTTTTTTTTTTTTTTTTGCATATTTGTCACACTTTCAGATCATCACACAAATTTTGATATTGGACAAGGATAACCTTAGCAAATTCAGAATGCAGTTTTTAAATGATGACTTTATCAAGGGAAAAAAGCCATCCAAACCTACCTGGCCTCATGTAAAAAAGTCATCGCCCCCCTAAAGCTAATAACTGGCTGTGCCACCCTTGGCACAGCCAGCGGCAACAACTGCAAGCAAATATTTGTGATAACTTGCAATGAGTCCTTCACATTGCTTTGGAGGAATTTTGTATATTTTAGCATGTTCTTCTCCCATACATTTATGTTTTTTTGTTATCTTAACTGTTGATTATAGCTAGTAATTGAATTGTTCTTGTCACTGACTCTCACTGAATGGGGCATACATCTTATTCAGTGTTCAAAGAGAAAGAAACTCAATAAAATTTGAATTGTTAACAGTGAAAACCTATATACTGTAGTCTACTTCTTCCAAAAAAAGGAAAATTCACCGAATGGACTTGACAAGGGAAATGATAAAGAATTGAATCAATAAAAAGATTTGATAATAGCATCAATCTCAATAGAAACTGATCAATTCCCATTCCTAATCTAAATCAGATTTAAGTCTGAACTTGGACTAGGCCTCTCCAAAACCTTTGTTTTTATCTTTTTAAACCATTTAGAGGTGGACTTGCATGTGTAACAGGATGCACAGCTTCCAAAAAGTTCAACTTTTGTCTGGTCAGTCAACTGAATATTTTCCCCAAAGCCACGTGGATCATCTAAGTGTTTTTTTTAGCAAATGTGAGATGAGCCTTTGAAACATTTTAGTGTGACAAATGTGCTAAAAAAGAGAGAAGTAAGGAAAGGGGCTATACTTTTTCATGGCAACCCTGCTGGTGTGGCGTATGTTTTGTGCTTCTAGATCAATGCCGCCAATGATCCATCCTTCTCCGCCTAAATTGAAAGAGCTTATGTGCTCTGGCTTTGTGTAGGGAGACTTCTGTGAAACAGAGGTCAATATTTTTGATTCTGTACCACCTGTGTCCCTCAGGGATCCCATTCATGCAGGTGCAGG
Source organism: Cheilinus undulatus (assembly GCF_018320785.1). NCBI lineage: Eukaryota > Metazoa > Chordata > Actinopteri > Labriformes > Labridae > Cheilinus > Cheilinus undulatus. Next base: position 40,233,091 of record NC_054865.1, on the reverse strand, counting down.
CTCTGGACCGTGATGACCGTAACACTCCCCATGCTGAGCTGCGCTTCAGCCTCCTGGAGCAGACACCCAGGATCCCCTCCAGTCAAATGTTCTTCATCGACTCCATCTCAGGAGAGGTTTCACTCACAGAGGAAGGTCAGTTCCACCCAGTCTCTTAAATCTGGGAGACCTGATACTTGGTTTGTCCCCAAAGGAAGGTTTTCTTACAGTCGACTTCATGACCTTTGATATGGGAACACAAGCTGTGCAATTTCTCTCATACACTTTTCCTCAAATGTTGCACGTTTGAACAAGCTTCTTGTTTACTGAACCACAAGTCTTGCTTTCATTTCCCATTTGTTTTAAATAACATTGCCACAATGATAGATACAGCCCAGTAGCATCCTGCAATAAATTGACCCCAGCCAGCAGATAACAAGACACTGCAACACAACAATGTCTGAAACATGTTCAGAATAACTTTTCATTACATGGTTTGACTGCGAGTCCTGACAAGTTTATTCATATTAGTTATGCTGGTCACATTTCTGAAAATAAAAACTTTACAGGAACCCTTATCAAAATGATTGTTTTTGATAATTTTATCTGGGAAATTAAAGGCGCACTGTATAAAATTGGGGAATATTAGCAACATTTGACAGTCAGATTCTAAATTGCTATATTCACTTCCTGTGTTAATTGTGGCAACTGGCAGAATCTAAAAAATGGTGTTTCTGTTATGTTAAACATGCAAGATTAAAAACCAAGATGGTGTACTCCATGGAGGGGACCCTCTCTTTGTATGAATAAATGCTCATTCTAAGTTAATAAAATGAAACAATGTGATAGAATCAGTGGATTAAACCCTAACTTAGCAGACCTATTATATATACAGTGCCTATAAGAAATATTTCTTTCCTATTGATTTTATAAATCAATCATGGGCAATATAATTTTTTGAAAAAAAAAAAACAACAAAAAAACCTCAGTTTAATGTCATAGTCAAAATAGATTTCTGCAAAATATTGTTAATTGAATAAAATATGTAATGTAATATAAATGACTGCACTGAAGGGGACATATTATGCAAAATAGACTTTTTCAGGCTTTTCTAAAAAAAAAAAAATATGTGCCCCCAAAAGAATTAGACACCCCCCCAACCTTTCAGAAAATGTGTGTTGAAACAAGCCGTCCTCAGATTTTCCCCTCATGATGTCATGTGGGGAGTTAGCACCACGCCCAGGATCAGTTAGCCCGCCCCTCTTGGAAGAAAGTTCTGCCCTCCCCTCGTGATCCTCCTCTCAGCTGTCAGCTGAGAGCCACTTCCACTAACCCACATCCATTTCCTGAGAGAGGTGTAGTCAGGGGCAGAGTCAGACAGCTCATTAACTTCTAAAGCCACAGACACAGAAACAGCTCGTTCTGAGCAGGGCTGAAACAGGGGTTGTTTAGACATGCAAAAATCCAATACTGGAGGATTTTTTCAGCAACAAACTTCACAGGCATGTTTTGGGGACTTCTGAGAACAATATAAACTTGTCTTAAAGGGGTAAAATATGTGACCTTTAATATTCACCCTCTCCAAGTCAGTGTTTAGCAGATGCACCTTTGGCTGCAATCACAGCACTGAGTCTGTGTGGATAGGTCTCAGTCAGCCTGCACATCTGGAAACTGCAATTTTACTCTATCCTTTTTGCAAAACTGCTCATGTTCTCTCAGGTTGTACAGGGATCAGGCTTAAACAGCCCTTTTCAAGTACAGCCACAAATCCTCTATAAGACTTTGACTCGGCCACTCCTGAACATTCTAAACTTACAAAGCAGATGGATACACACACACCCGTTTCCGTGTTTCTCACTGGCGAATCCATCTTGCAAAGCTCCCCGTCTGAACTGTTTGGGCCCAGTTAGAAAGTGACAGGACCAATCAGCGTCATGTACATGTCCTGTACTGACATATCTACAGGTGCCATGGTTCACATTATGCAGTTCTCTATAAAGTTTACGCCTCTGTAGGGGCGCAGCTCGCCAGCGGCTACGTCTTTTGTTGCTCTGATTGGCCCTTAAAGATGTGACAGACAGAACGTTCATCCAGTCACCCTCCAAGTGTTTTTTTTTGAAGGCTCTGCCCTTTCCCAAACACCGGCTATGACAGGTAATGACAGGCTATGCCAGTTTAAGAACTTTCACCCTGTTGTCTTGAAACCATTTCTGTGTAGCTTTCACTTTATGCTAGGGTTGTTGTCTCATTAGACAATAATTCTTCTCTCAAGCTGTAGTTGCGTACTGAAGACTCCAGGATTTTCCTATATTTTGCTGTATACATTCTACCCTCTACCTTAACAAACTTTCCTGGGCTGGCTGCTCAGAAGCATCCCCACAGCAAGATGCTGCCAGCACCATGCTTCACAATGGTGATAATGTGTTTGTGGTGATGTGCAGTGTTTGGTGTCTACCAAACACAACATCTTGTCTGATGGCCAAAAAGCAACATTTTTGGTCTCATCAGTCCAAAGAACCTCTTTCTATTTGGCCATGGAGTCTCCCATGTGCCTTTTGGTGAACACTACTTGATTAAATACGTTTTCTCCAACACGCCACTCTCCCATGAAGCTTTGACTGCTGAAGAACCATGACAACTGTTGTATGCAAAGTCTCTCCTGTACCAGCTGCTGAAGACAGAACTCATTCAGAGTAGTCATAGGTGTCTTGGTGGCCTCCCTCACTAGTCTCCTTGCAGGGTCTCTCAGTTTGTAAGGATGGACTGATTGAGGCAGATGTTTATATGTTACATTACATACTGTATGTTTATTTAATCAGCATTACTTTGTAGAGATCTATTTTCACTTTGACATTAAAGAGGGTTTTTTTGTAAAAAAAAAAAAAAAATCCCAAAAAGTTATATTGACTATGATTGATTTATAAAATCAGTGAAAGTGTGAAACAACCAAGGGGGTGAATACATTTAAGGGCACTGTGTATTATGTTCATTTTCAGCAAGCCAAACATGACATATGGAGAGCAGACATACAGTATCTCTTTTGAGACTGAGTGACTCAACATTTTGTTTTACAGCATGTGCTTAAATTTCATAGAAAAGTGATGCTGTTGGTCAACAACCCATCTTTTCAGCTAATGCACATACTTCACAAACACATTATCACACAAATGTAGTAGATCCCTGATGCAGTTAAGTCCTGTATGTTTTTCCATAGCTCTGCTACTGTCCTTCATTTCAGTTTAGCAGGAGTTAAAAGACTTAAACGCTCATTGACCACTCTCCTGCCCAAACTGCCACTGCTAGTTTTCAAAAAAAAAAAAAAAAAACCTGGAAGATTGACAATCACTTCCTTTATTTCCTTCCCTGTTTTCATTCTGGAGATGATTTTGTGGGATGATTTTGATTTTCCTTTTTCTATTTCTGCAAAAAGTTCAGAATCTGGTGATGAATGCAGCACTAACTCTGAGGAGAAATAACGGACATCAGCTGTGAGGGGTTTTGTGGTTCTATGAGTCATCATATTACCATATGACCTTTGAATGCATTGTTTCCTCTTTTGGTTGTCCTTAAAATTAATATTCCTTTCACATGACTTTTTATGCACACAGACAATATAAAATGAAAGTGAAATGACTATTGAAAAATAGTTTTTTATTAAATCATTTGCCCCTCTGGTACCTCCAGGAGCCTCCACTTTGGACCCTGAGATGTGTGGCCGTTATAAACTCTCAGTGATGGTGAAGGACATGGCAGGGAAGGTGAATGCTTTCTTCACCACTGGCATCATCACTGTTGAGGTGACAGGAAACACCTGGGCATCACCTGACCCTGTGAGACTTCAGGAGAACCTCCCAGGCCCTTACCCCATTCCTATCTCACAGGTAAAGAAGTAAATCACTGATCAACACCTTGAAACACTGATCTGCCACTTTAATATGCCATGTGTTTTTCCTTATCTGCTTTAAAACCACTTTTACTGATTGGATTCAAACCATCTATCATGCAAACAACTCAGGGTAAGTGCTGACTTAATGGTTAATGCAGTTCCAGCTGTAAGCTATCATGTTACAATAAAACAAACTGTCAATAGCCTGGACAGTGTAAAGTGGCGTCATGTTTCCAGTTGCTGTTTTTAGGGCCTCTTGGGTCGTTCTAAGTGACCAAATACTGAATTATTGATTCTGTTCAAATGCCATGGATCCATTCAGGCTACCTCCCAACTGAGTCACTTTAACTCCTACTATCACCCACTCTCCTTCCCACCAGCCCACAACCTCCAAAACCCATACCACTCTGAGTGGTATAACATAAACCTGACAGGATGAAAGCAAGATTCACATAATAACAGAAGTCGGTACATTAAAAAGCTCAGAATTACAGAGCATTTCATGTTACAAAGAAAACAATTTGGATTGAGTCTACAGTTAGTAGCCATTGATTTTTGTCTCTTGATAATACCAAAGTTATGTGACCTGAAGCCTCCTTTGAAAACAGTAATTTAGTCATCAGCATGGTGAGCCATATCTTCAAGCTGGCTGCACAGTGGTGCAGTGATTAGCACTGTTGCCTCACAGCAAGAAGGTTCCAGGCCCAAATCCCCATCAGACGGGGCCTTCAAATGAGGAGTTTCTATTTTCCCTTTTGTGCAGGTGTGGTCACCCTCCAGGTACTTTGGCTGTGGTTCATTATGTTAATTAGTGACTCTAAATTGCCAGTTGGTGTAAGAGTAAGCAGGTCTGCTCGCAGAATGGCTGGGCCCCTGAAAAACCCAGAGAATAGACCCTCCACTGTAGTGTTTTATTGATGGTATCAATGTATTCGTGTTGGATCTGTAGCATTGGCAGTAGTATTGGTACTAGTGTCTTGGGTAACACTTACTTGGTTTTGGAGATGAAAAGTGTATCAGACTATTATTTGGTTCTGGTGTTAAAATTATTTTTTATCCATGTCACTTTTTCTGCCCATTTTTGCCATTTCTTTTTGCCTTTTAACCCATATATGCTGTTTTTGCTGCTTTAATGCCACTTTAAACCAGTTTTTGCCATTTTAACCCAATTTTTTGCCCACTTTTGCCACTTTTTTAGACAATTGCGAACCATTGTTTTGCTGCTTTTTGCCCATTTTGCCACTTCCTTTTGCCACATTTAACCAATTTTTTGCCTTTTTTTTGCCAATTTTTGCCACTTGTGTTACATTTTTCCACCCCTTTTCCTCTTTTAACCCATTTTGCCCACTGTTTGCCCTTCTTTGCTAATTTTAACCAATTTTTAGCCACCTGCTGCCCATTTTATGCCATTTTTTCCCATTTTCACCCCTTTTGCCAATTGCCATTTTGAACGGTCTATATTGCACTATAGCATTAAAATTATTTTTTGTCACTCTGATAAAAGTGGTTATTTTCCATCCATCGATCCATCCATCCATCCATCTTCTCCTGCTTATCCGAGGTCGGGTCGAGGGGGTAGCAGCCTAAGCAGGGAAGCCCAGACTTCCCTCTCCCCGGCCACTTCGTCCAGCTCTTCGCGGGGGATCCCGAGGCGTTCCCAGGCCAGCCGAGTGACATAGTCCCACCAGCGTGTCCTGGGTCCTCCCTGGGGCTTCTTTCCAGTGGGACATGCTCGGAACACCTCACCAGGGAGGCAGCCAGGAGGCATCCGGACCAGATGCCCGAGCCACCTCATTTGGCTCCTCTCAATGCGGAGGAGCAGCGGCTCTACTCCAAGTCTCTCCCGGATGACCGAGCTTCTCACCCTATCTCTAAAGGAGAGCCCAGCCACCCTGCGGAGGAAACTCATTTCAGCTGCCTGTATCCGTGATCTCGTTCTTTCGGTCACAACCCACAGTTCATGGCCATAGGTGAGGGTAGGAACGTGGATCGACGGGTAAATCGAGAGCTTCACCTTTCGACTCAGCTCTTTCTTCACCATGACAGACCGATGCAGAGACCGCATCACTGCTGATACCGCACTGATCCGCCTGTCAATCTCCCGTTCCATTCTTCCCTCACTCGTGAACAAGACCCCGAGATACTTGAACTCCTCCTCTTGGGGCAGGATCTCATTCCCAACCTGGAGAGGGAATTCCACCCTTTTCTGACTGAGGACCATGACCTCAGATTTGGAGGTGTTGAATCTCATCCCAGCTGCTTCACACTCGGTTGTGAACTGTTCCAGTGAGAGCTGTAGGTTACGACCTGATGAAGCCTACAGAACCACATCATCCGCAAAAAGCAGAGAGCTGATCCTGAGGCCACCAAACCGGACCCCCTCAACGCCCTGGCTGTGCCTAGAAATTCTGTCCATGAAAGTTATGAACAGAACCGGTGATAAAGGGCAGCCCTGGTGGAGTCCAACCCGCACTGGAAACGAGTCCGACTTACTTCCAGCAATGCGGACCAAGCTCTGGCACCGGTCGTACAGGGACCGAACAGCCCTTATCAGGGGGTCAGGCACCCCATACTCCCAGAGCACTCTCCACAGGATTCCCCGCAGGACACGGTCGAATGCCTTTTCCAGGTTTAGAATAGAATATGGTTATCCCAGACTAACCTTAAAATGAACCAGGAATTTGCTGACCTCCATGGATCCCCAGTTCAGCTAGAAAGCTTTCCCCTTTATACCTTCTTATGGGCACCCTTGAGTGTGACTTGTCGTTTGCCTCTATATGTCAGCCCTATGATTGACTGACAACCAGTCTAGTGTTAACCCTGCCCCTCGTCCAATCGCAGTTGGGATCAGCTCCAGCTCTGCTGTGATCCCAAACAGACTAAGCAGTGCAGATGATAGATGTATGGATGAATGGGTGTGAAGGGGTAGAAGTTATCTGCAGTGCTTTGAGTAGTCAGATGACTAATAAAGCTCTATACAAGCTCAATTCTGTTTATCATTTACCAGATCTTCAAGCATGTATTTCGGTTATTCTCTTAATTCAGATTCTCATTTTGGAGTGTGTTACTTTTGGATTCTTTTAACCGTCATTAAACAAAACACTTTCTGGCATTCACACAGTTGTCATTAGTGGGGTTTCCATCCACCGGTTTCAAAGCACATTTTAAATTTGTGCATAAAAAATTCCCAACTGGAAATCTAGCAGATTCAAAGTCCTTCAAATTTTTCTAACTAGTAGTAAATGGAAAAGTTGGCAAAGCAATAAAAGGACAGTCAAACTTGGAAGTGGAAACCCATTTAGTGAATAAACAATGATGTGTGGATCAACACGTCTAAGTGAGCACACTGGGCCGTTACTGGAGTTATTACACATAGGATTAAAAGAAGTTTAAAACTCTCCATTTCAGCGGATAAAATCCTTCATTAATTTGTTTATCTTTTTACTAGTTTCAGAGATTGAGGATATCAACTGTAATAAAATGAGCCCAATTATTCAGCGTTTTCTTCATGAATAACACCACTGTGCAGCCCTCCTAATACTCACAAGTGAATGGATTTGCCATATGCTAAAAATAACTTAACTATTGCAATACATTTTCATGGAAACTTAGCAATAAACAATGAAAAACCTGAAGAAATCCCTCTAAACCTAAAATCATGAGCTGCATTTCCAGGGTTATCTTACATTGACAGACTAAAGAATCAATCAACTGATATGGAAAATCCTCTGAAACATGAGCTGAAAATACAACCGATAATTTTTCATCCCTACAGACATATAATTAGGTAAAAATGAAAATATGGAACTAGACAACCAACCAGTCCCTGGACAAACATGGTCATTTTGAGCATTTATGCAGAATCTAAAGCAGCACAGTGTATATAAAGTATAGATTCATGGTGTAGTCTCCTCCTGTTAAAGGTTAAAAAACCCACAGAGCCGGTCACTATTTCATTTTGAATCAACCTCCCATAGTTTCACTGTAAGGTGTTTGATCATCTATCAATGTTTAGATTTTCTATTTTTTTCCCCCAGGAGTCAGCTTTCTTTTACGCAGTATCATTGTGCTGATAGGGTCTGAAAATTCCCCTTTGGGTCCTATGAGGTATGACTGTGTCTTTCCTATGTATTGTCTAACCTATAGGTTGTTATAATTTTAGACATATCAGCTTCGTGTCTATAAATAACACTAATGCCCTCAGAGGTTTTGTAACACACAGGAGAAAAAAAGCTAGCTGTGGCTGTTATCCTTCAGAGAGCAGATCTTACAAATGTACGCCTGCATTGCAGAAAAAAAAAACTTGATTCATTCACTGTGGAAACACAAAGACTTGTCTTTAAAGTGCACTGTGCAGGTTCTAAAAGTCACTTCGGCCAGTAGGTACATCAGAGTATCTCCCCCTCCTCCTGATTTCACCCACCTCCCCCACACTCGCCCTCAGCCTCTCATCTCTCCTGTTCTAACAGCCCCGTCCACCCACTGAAAACGTGTGGAAACACAAGTGTAGGCGCTTTTTTTTTGTCAAATTTCAAAGGCCACTTTCTCCTGTGATTAATGGCTGATTTACAGATCTTTATTAAATAGCCTGGTGCCCTTGTAAGAATAATTCATATTTATAATTTTGATACTGATAGCATCTGTGCATGTATATGCAAATGAGGTTATGTGAAAATATTTTGCAGAGAAGATTGCCTAAGTGTATCTGCTCTAATTTTTTAATGAAAAATGTGTGAAGAGAGTGAGAAGTGACGCCTCCATTGTTCCATTGCTAAACCTTTTGGTTGTATTAATCCATCTGTCCCCACAATAAACTAAACTTTGAGGTTTACATGGGGAAAGCCGTACTTCGCCCACACTGAGTAGTTGTACTGCTGTGCTCAGTGGGCGGTGGGACTAACCACTGCTCTGACACATACAGAGATATTCATGTTCAGGAGCCCACACTATGGATCCCACCTCCCCTACACTCCCAGATAAATGGAGCGTTCATGTCCATATCCACTCGTCTGTAACAAATGCTCCCTTCTACTTGTGCTGACATCGTCCATGATGTGACGGCATTTTGGCAGAAGCTGAGCCCTGTCTGCTTCTTTGTGCATTTCTGCCATCTGTCTTCTCTGTGTTATAAAACTTTGTCCAGATTACTGTTGTGGTCAATTTGACTGATTCTACAATCACATCAGAACAAGCCTTTGCTGTCCTTTAAAGAACAAAATCCAGATATTTGTTATCTCAGTGCCTGCGTCATCGACCCCATGGGGGTTAATTTCAATCTGTTATCTATTGTATGTGTCTGATTGCCTGCTAAAACTTTGATTATGTAATGCAATCAGTAAAACTACCTGAGCTAAGTAATGCATCTATCGAGACCTTGGAGTGAGAGAGAGGTTTCTGAGCCTTTGAATGAATGAGTCAAAGCTCTCAACGACAGCCAGTTCTCACAGTCAAATAAAATTCAATTATTTGTTGCAGGATTAGTTTGAGCTGCACTAAACCTTCGTCATGACTTTGTAAGCAGTGATCAATAGCACAAATATCTATCATATAGTGGTGCCTCACATTATTCATCAGAGGTTATCTTACTTTGGTGTGAGTAACACAAGCATTTACACTGTCATGATTAAATCGCTATCACAGACAATGTGTCATGTAAAAAGGTTTGTCATAGGGATGAATCCACAGGTAACGTAACCAATCATATTTGTTTGAACTGTATGCCACTTTGTGCCACAGAAACACTAAATGGAGGAGTACGTTAGGCTAACGTATTCAGGAGCACTCAGGGTGGTCAGCTTTTTCGCCTGCATTGATCTTTGCATTGGTCTAAGTTAAAACACTAAAAAGGCATTCTTGCTTTTAAAGTTTAACAGCATGTCATAAACAGAGGCACTGCTTTCCAGAAGGCAAGACAGACAACTGTTTGGGGCCACTGATGGCAAACTGAACCACAGCAGCAGCACAAAATATTCAGACTTTGTAATAGAGCTCAACAGTGTCCACCCACTTTCCGACCCCGCTGCTTCTGAAAGTATAACTCACCATTCAAACTCCCCATAGAAAATTTGCTAAATCCTTATTATGATGCTCTTCATGCATGAGTAAAGCTAACCATCTACCTGAATATTCATGATTATAAAGCATTTTATTTTGGCCAAAAAACAGCGTTTAAAAATGGAGAAAAAGGCAAAGGTACAAGACAGAACATATTTTTTAAAAAGGAGGAAAGAACTACATTTCCCACAATCCATTGCAATTACTTTTATTTGTTTTTAAGGTGAGCTAACTCACCTTTATGGCGTGAGGCTATGGTTGTGTCTCAATTCAGGGGGCAGCATTTGAAGGGCCCATCCTTTGTAGTCTGTGCAGTCTGCTCAGGCTGAGCTGAAATGAGATGATCTGGTTGGCTGAGCTTTTTCTGATTTGCATCATCAGCTGTCTTTTTTCCTTACCCCTAATGTCTTGCAGCCATGACTGCTGTAGAACCAGCTAACAATTCTGGCTTCGTGTAACTTAACCTGATATTATACAGATAATTTTTAGTTTCAAGGCCTCTTTTGTATCTCATCTTTTAGCGGTAGTTGTAGTTATTCAGTTCAGCTAAAACTAATCACTTACTAGTGTTTAAAAATGCATCATTCTCCTGTTTGAGAATCTGCCAGCCTGTTTGAACTGACATACAGGTAATCCTGAGACATGCTGGGTCATGAAAGATGTAAGGAACAAATTCTTTGTGTCCAGAAGAAAGAAAGACTTATATTTCAATAAGGAGAGAATTAATATGAGTTTAACAATAATTTATTTTACTAATAAATTGAACTCTATGGCGATTTCACTCCATCATAATGGCTCTATGTACTTGAGGGGTAGTGAGGCAAACAGCAGGAATAGGATGCCCCCCATGGAGTCTAGACACTGGTGATGGTGTTGATGAGGGATGCAGGGTCAGATCAGGAGTGGACTTCTGAGAAGCTGGACAGGAAACCAATTAGGTGGCTTTGAGGAGGAGACTGGGGTATGCAGCAGAGATGAGCAGAAGACCTGTGAGGATCTGGACTAGATGCTGATGAAATGGATGGAGGTGGCTGAGGTGGAGGAGGGTAGCATTGTGCACACTGAAATGAAAGACTGCAGGAATATGACTGATGCATGATGATTGGTCAAACAAGATTGTGGCAGTATCTGATTAGGTTAGTACTTAAAAGAGTGAACACCCATAATCAGCTAATCACCAGAGCAGGAAGTCAGGAAGACTGGAAGAATGGAGAGATATGAATGAGTGGTGGCTAATGAATGAGTAGAAATGGTCCCCCTGCTTGAACTTTTGCTGAGCTCCATTTCAAAGTAAGGGCAAAGTAAGAAGGACATAGTTTGATCTCACTATAGAAACAGCCTTCAGTATCGTCAGTCTTATCATATAATACAGTGACAATAGCTCTCACCAAAATATCGCAAAATGTAACATTCTCAATGTTTTCTAAAATGTTATATTCTCATGAAAAATGATTACATCTTTATTCAGTAGCTATGGAAACTGTTGTGCTGCTTTTTTACCTGAAAACAGAGTGGAACAAGTAACTATATATCAAAGTAGTGGCACACTCATCATCTGTCAGTTAACTAAAGTATCAGCTGTTTTAAGAAGTCTGCATTGTAGCATCTGAGTTTGCTGTGTCTTGGAGAAAAGCAGACATGAGACATGTTTTGTGTAGGCCAAAATACAAGCAATCATTAGAGACAGAACGTGCTTTGCTAACTTAAGCACTGGCAGAGCCAAAACATATGACTTCATAGATGTTTTGAGTAGAACATTATAGCAGCCAGCGAACATTAATCAGTTTTTTAAACATATCTCTTCTAAGTTCTGATGTCTGGAGGCTCACCATAACACTGAGAGGGAGCCAGCTGTGCAAGCCCAACTTGTGTATACAAAAGCATAGTGTTTGGATAGCCATCTCCAAAACAAGAGAGGAGTGTGTGACAGTGAGCTGAGGAGATACACATGCCCTGGGTGAACATCAGCTGTACTGCGGCAGGGCCCCTCTCCTTGTTGGGTGCTGTTTGATGACTATGAGGGCCCTTTCAGCCCCACTGCACAGCCCTCTGTCAAGGGCTGTAAAGCAGAGTGGAAAATCCCCTTCAGCCTGTTGAGTTACTTTTGGCTCTGCTCTCTGTTCCACATCACTGTCAGTGCATTTGGTCCACTCCTTATCCTGTAAATAAATGGAGGCTCGCTTTGTTCTTTAACATCATGCAGGCCTGGGTTAAGAGTTTTATTGTAATGAGCAATGAGCAATGAGGTATAAAAGCATCGCAATGTTCCACTTCACAGCATTTATACGTAGTAGATTTTTGGAAACTTTTTGTTGTGTTTGTGTTTCTGTAGGTCAAATGGAGTGGGAGTCAGGCAGAGTACAGTCTGGAGGGGGAGTTTCCAGAGATGCTCTTCACGATCAGCAGAGAAGGAGTCATTTATCTCAACGCGCCTCTGGACAGAGAGACACAGGACCAGGTCTGTATAACTGCAGGCTAAACACCTTCAATGTCTGGTAATAAATGTAGGTTCATGGTTACTGTTGTTCCTACATGACAGACAGAAGCCTTGATTTACCGTCATGTCTGCTTCATGCAAATCAATTAACGACTGCAGGTGTCCTATATCAGTGATAATCTGGCGCTCTATTGTACACCTTCCACAAAGTTTGCTGGTGCAAAGCGCAGGTGTATTTCCTATTTCTCACCTGATGCAGTTATCATTTTAATGCTGAGCGCCTATGTTGCTTCAATCGCAGATGAATTTGCACTCCCATTAGTGCCCAGAGGTGTGATGGTCTTAAAACACACAGAGGCACACACATTGAAATGCTCATACGCTACAGAGATTTGGATTTATAATGAAATAATAAACTATAACTCTCACTTTAGTGCCACAAACGTTACTTAAAAGCATAAGCCGAGCAAGGGGGTGGCTTGCAGGGCTTAAGCCTCAAATTCTTTCTCAAAGGTTGTTTTTTTTTAGGTTGGTATTATGTATATTATGCAATCAAAAAAGGAAAATTTAAGTCTTGCAGCCAAATTGGCAAAATCAAGCCATTTCTATAACTTGTAACACCTCATACTTATTACAGTGTTAAAAGGTACAGTTCAACAGTGCACTAGATATCAACATTTTTAGCTTTTTGATGGATAAATCTACATCTTGAACTAGGGCTGGGAATTAATCGTAAATTAGATTAAATCGCAATATGCCCTGCTGCAATTTACAAATTGTAGAAGCTGCAATATTTCTTTAACTTAAAATGTGTCAAAATACCAGTTAAATAAATCATTTTTCTGCAGAGATTTTATGCACATTATGCAAACATTCAAGTGGCATTTCTTTTATTATAGTTTACAAATATCCTCCTTTTCGTGTTATATGTATGTTTTTCTTAATCAAAATAAGTGACATAAAAATTATAATATCCTTAAACAAAGCAAAGACATCACATTTGCAATATGAGCAAAAGTAGTAAGCTCATTCTAAATAAAACTGATGAAGCCTAGCGTTACTTCACGAAAGTCAGACCTCAGCTGGTAGCCAGCTTTACCTCCCCCACTCCAGCCACCTCCTTTATAGCTTAAAGCTTGTTGCACCCCCGTATTCAGATTCATGCTACAATGGATTAATTGCTTCTGAAATAATGTCATTGTTTTCAATGCACATGGTCTTATTTATGGAAACTATTTAGCTTGGATTTGTCGAAAAATACATAAGATTGACCTAAGAATAATTGCGTATTAAATCGCAATCACAATATTGGGGGAAAAAAATTGCAATTAGATTATTTTTGCAAATTGTTCAGCTCTATCTTGAACCACATATTTGCTGTTTTATGTTCTTTTTCAAAACAAATAGTGCCAATTATAAACTGTAAAGCTGAACTCTTAGCTTAACTATGCAATGATAGACTTTAGACACTTTCTGCCTTTTTTGGAAGCAGAAGTAAAAGTTATTGACCTTCAGTAGGTTGATTTCCTGATGACAAGGACATTTTGAGAAAAATAACTGTCATTTTTGCCCAAATGCTTTTTTATATTTGTTGACATTTGAATTCTATATTTGTAAAAATAGTGCATTTAACTGCAAAACATTGTCTTGTCTCTGGAACTCCAGAGTTCAGGCTTAACCCCAGATATTGAACACTTTTGGCTCCACCCCTGCTTAAAAGTATCCTGGCTGACCCTGTCAGTGTATCTGGATAGTGTATTAATTAATGAGGATATGCTTGGCTTTTGTTTCCTTATATATTCACAGCATATTTTTAATAACTTTGGTCGTCAGAATGCTTCAGTCCTCTGCGTTACCCCTGCACATCAGGATACATGAACATAAATATTGAACATGTTTAATAGTTACTTGTCTTCCTAGCAGGATAAGGTCACTCTTAACACATGTCGCACCAAAGGAAAATCTGTGGTGAGCTATCAGATCATGAGGCCTTTGCTGACTTTAACTGAAGGCAGGGAATCAGGTCTCAAATCAACCCTATTAGCCTAAAGCCAGAATATTAGATATTTTTAACCAGCCTGTATTCTTGGATACTCTGGAAACAAACCTGATGTTTTTTTTTCTCTATTTTTCTTTGTCAGTTTCAGATTAGTATTGTGGTCGAGCGCCCAGATGGCAGAGAGATTGCAAAGCCTGTGGAGTTGAGGGTGATGGTAGGCGATGCCAACGATAACAGACCCACCTTTCCACAGGCACAGTATCATACCGTGGTCAAGGAGTTGGCTGCTCGAGGTAATAACTCTAACTATAAGCTTTTTGGACATTTCTGTCAATTATCCCAGACAAATCCCAGACAACAATACCACACTGTCAATAAACTAGACCTTTATTTTAAATAAAGTTGACCCAATGTACAGTACACTTAACTTTGTTGAAAATTTTCTCTGGAAATAACCAGAAAATGACACAATGAGACCTCTGAATAAACCTTTGGCTTTGTTACAACATAATGGAAAATTTGTCTCACAACAAGCCAGAGGAACACTGGCTGAATTGGATGGTGTAGTGATGAAAGGGCTAAGAGTGCCAGATATATTTTGTGAAAGCAGACTGGGATTTTTGCCAAGATTTGGTGGGAAAGCACCCTGACGTCTACCTGTACCCATAAAAAGCACACAGTGTGACATCATTGTCTTTATCTTTCTGATGCTTTAAACAAGCTGGTTCTGGGAAAAGAATTAGACTGGACAATCTGTTCATCTAAATAGAAGGATGAGGAGTCAGTGGGAGAGCTACTATTATGCAATTCCTCTCCTTATTCCCAACAACTGGGCTGTGTAACATTTTGGTTTCTTTTGCTCTATTACAGAAACTCCCAAAGCCTGTCTGAAATGTATGCATACTAGAATAACCCACTTTTAGATTATTTGTTCTGTCATTGTTCCTCACTGGTTTATGTCTCCACAGGGACAGAAATTCTGACAGTTCAGGCGGCTGATAACGATGATCCAAAAACAGACAACGTGCGGATCTTCTACCGTTTAGTTGGACAAATCCCAGAGAGTCCTCGAGCTCTCTTCAGAGTGGATCGTGACTCAGGGGTGATCTCAGTCCAGGCAGACAGCATGGAGGGCACAGCACCACAGTACACCCTCACCATCACCGCTGAAGATGCTAAAGGTGATTTTAGGTCGATGAAAATTATAGCTTTCTAAATATTCACGTCTTTTATTTGGTTGTCTCACAAAAGGACATGAGTACCTCATCAACTGAACGTACTGATTTCCCGTAGTGAAGAGGTATAACATTACTTTTCAAAGGATAAAGAAGACTGATTTTTAATGTTTGTATTCTTCCACCAGTATGTACATATTTCTAATCAGGAGAAAATGCTTTGGTTTTTAGATATAAATGATCAATACAGTGGCACAACTACACCACAGATAAGAATGATTGAGAATTTGTAACATAGCTTAGATGCGTTATAGGCAAAATACTCATATTTTGTGTCACATACATTGCCAGCAGCCTTTTAATCCAAGTAAGGTTTAAGTTTTGATTCTTTTAAAAATCAAACCATTTTTAACTCACCTTGCAAAGCTGATGAATTGTTCAAATGCCAGGTCTGCCATCAGGCATTTCATCTTGAAAAGCTTCAAGCTGATATGCCGGTCAGTGAATAACCAGACTATTTGGCATCATTTATGGAAAAAGAGGCAGTAGCTGCAGGCAAGGTTTAGTTGTACAGCAAGCAGTCCAAACAATGTCCACAGATCAAGAGATTGCATGGATTGCAGCTAAAGTGGTGGTGTTATCAGAACTGAACTGCATTTTTTTTGTAAAAGAAAAGCAAAGAACCACACTGGAAGCTTTTCTTGGAAGGAATTATGTTTTTGCTCTTCTCCTGAATGGCCCAAGTGAAAAAGTCCAACTTACTAACTGGCTCCACTGATAGTCAGCAAAAATAGAAGTGGCTTGTGCAGCTCATGTTATGTAGTTTACTCCCTGAGGCAGCCTGCGCCTACTATATCAGATGTTTTGTTGCTCTGATTGACCCATAATAGATGTGACAGACAAAATGTTTGCCAAATCACCCTCCAACATTTGCCTGAAATATACTGCCCTTCCCAAATCCATCTATGGGCTGGTGTCCAATAACCTGACCTGCAACATTGGATTAGAATGTTAATAAATGTAAATCAAGCTGAGTAAGCGGTTTTCTTGTAGGAAAAAGCTAGTCTTCCATGAAACCATTCTAACCCAGTCAGCGTATGTTGGCCCATAAACTGTGCAAGTTACGAAGCTGACAGTGCAATGGAGCTAACAAAGCTATGTAGCTAACAGAGCTATGTAGCTAACAGAGTCAGCATTGTTTACATAGCTCAAATAGCTGTTTAAGCTATGTAGATAATGGTGCTACATTGCTTACACCGCTACGCAGCTGATATAAAACAAAAAAAAAGCGAAATAAGCTTTTTATCTACGTTATCTGCATAGCTAAGTTGCTTTAGCTACATTTGCTAAAGCTCACGTTGCCAAATAAAACTTAGCTATAAATATCAGAGCTAAAACTATGCTCACAAAGCAGCTATAAGCTATGTAGGTATGTTATCTACGTAGCTGAGTTAGCATTATCTGCATTTATTCAAGCTCACATAGCTTAAGCTGACTTAGCTACATTTGGTTATGTAGTAACATTATTTTTTAGCTAGTGTAGCTATGCTAGCTTTAGTTAAGGCTAATGAAGCTAAAGCGAGCCGCTGTTCATGTAACTGCTTTTAAAATGGGTATATACTTAGTTTAATCACGGATTATTCCTGACCTTTTCCTTTTTTTTTATTTATGAAGTGTTTCTTAGTCTGCAACGTATACAATGTTTTTTTCATGAATGTAACCGCTGGACTTTGAATATGAATAAGGTCGAATTTCAAAAAGATCTAAAACTGTAAATATGTTGTACCAGCAAATTACGGCGAGTCCTTTCTTAGATAAACATTGTCACAGATAAACTGTCTTTTCCATAATGAAATGCTTTTAGTGTTGTTTTTAGTCTTTATTTCATACAGCAACGTGGTCCAGCTCGGACAGAACTGCCGCTATGTTGTAGCTACAACCAAGCTAATTACGGCACTAGAGGCAGCCAGAGCAAATGGCTAGTTTAACTAAACCCTGCCCCCAGCTACAACCTTGTTCTCCACAAGTGACTCTAATTGGTCCAAACAGTGTTCAGTGCATAACTGTGTGGATTGGAGCTGTTTGGATTTGCCTGATGACAGACATTGAGTCTGGCAAATTTATCTACTTTGTTAGGTTAGATCCCTCTCCCATAGACAGTGATGTAAACCACTGAGCTATCCAGCAGTTCAGTATTGGCATATTTCATTACAGAAACGTTGCTAATGTATTTGAGCAATTTAGGCAATGGTCTCCTCCACTTTTACATATATAATAGCTGTAGTTACCTTGGCTCCAACTTTATGCTGGCATAATTACTAAAAATAAAATGTATTCAAAAAAAGCATATTAAAATTTCAGATTAAAAATGGTACATCTCTAATCTTGAATGTTATTCAGCTTAATGAATGAAAAAAAGCTGACCCTGGTAACGGCTATGAGTATATAGCTAATTATAGTATTCATTCATTGTCTGCCATCAGGAAGAAAAAGTTTGCCAAAGTTTTTGCAAGGATGCTATAATTTATAGAGCAGCGAGAGAAGGCCATGGAGTAAAAATAACCACCGCAGCTTTTATAAGACTGCTTGTTATTATTGTGAGCTTGTGTGTCAGTATCTGTGCTGACACTATAGCATGGAGTGGATGTGCATGCTAACCTTGAAGGTGACAGATGACGTGCCCTGTGTGACACGCAGTTCAGGTTGTAATGGAGGCGAGATGAAGTACTTCTGGTTCCTTCAGCCTTATTTATTTGTGTGACGCTCTGACCCTGAGTCACTAACAGAAGCTGTGACGATGTCCCCGGCAGGTCTGAACAGCTCGTGCACTGTAGTCGTGACAGTGCAGGATGAGAACAACAACCCACCGGTGTTCTCGCAACATGAGGTAAGACAAACATCAACACACTCAAGTACTTCTTATGCAGCTGTTTTGCTCAGGAAATGATAAACAATACATTCTGTGTAAAAGGAAGGCCAAACATCACAAGCCGTCATTAGTGGCTTTTTGAATGCAGGCTGTGAATCTGCTCGGCAGGTCACTGATCTAATTTTCCTGGCGGGGAACTAGATACACCCTCTAATCTCAGGCTTATGATGGCACCGGGTTACTGGAGGAGTTTTATTCAGTTCTTTGTACTCTAAGTGCCCTGTGTTTTTAGAGTATAATCTGATAAAGCTTTCTTTGGAGAGTAGTTTCCACTTGTTTATTTATAGACTAACCTACAATATGAATACAGTGTTATACAATATCTTTAGCATGTTGGAAATGATGTAATAGACAGTGTTGTAACGGCCAGTCAATCTTAAAGAACTTCTGTTTTAAAATGTACCTATGAGTGTCTCTTAAGCACAAATATTTCTTGAATTAAACATGCGGCTTGAAAGGTAGCTGTAAAAAGTTTATAGTGTTTCCATGAGCAGCAGCTGTGGTCAGCGGTTTTGTTCCTGGCCCGTGGTAGACATGGTCACCCTGGGCAAAAGTTCAGCCACATAAATTTAAACCCCCCACAGAACACAAAATTCAGGCTGCTCATCAAAAACAGATGTTACTCAAATATGCACAGTGGAAAATGACACATACCCTCTCTTAAAATTACTTTGAATGAAATAATAAGGACCAAGAATGAAGATCGGAGGCTGCAGAAGCTCCTTGCAGTAACTGGTTAAACTATTTGATCAATTACTGAGGATGGTTTCCCAAATGTGTTTTTAAAAATGATAGGTCATTTTTAAAGCTCCTGTGCAATCGAATGCAAATTTCTTTAAGACATGCTTCTATTGTTCTTAACTGCTTAGTGTGATCTGGCTTCATTAACACATATAATTGAGTATCATCTGCATATCAATGCAAATTTGTGTAGTGTTTCCTAAAAAAAAATTAACCAACTGGAAGCATATAAAGGTGAACATAAGTGGTTCAAGCACTGAACTGTGTGGAACACCATAACTAACTTTGTAATAAATAAACTGAGATTGATCTGATAAATATGATTTAACCTAATGCAAAACAGTTCTTCTAATGCCAGTTCATTGTTGTAATCCATGTAATAGGATGTATTTATCAGTCGTGCCAAATGCAGCACTAAGATCTAAGGAAAAACAGAAACAGATCGTTTGTCACTATTCAGTCTACAGTCTGAGCTGTATGGTGAATCCAGAAAGAATTGTACTCAAACTGTTGTCATGCAGAAAGTCAAAAAGCTTTGTCCACAGGAGGCCCAAAACCACTAAAATCCAAAGTTCCTCACAGGAGCTTAAATGAAAAATGAATGCTTATAAATAAAACAAAGTGAAACAAACAAAGAGACCTGCCCAAAAATTTTCTAAGGGTCTGTGAGCAGCAAAGCTAAACTGTATGAAAGTTAGAGCCACAGACTGAGCAACCAAGCTCAATACAGCAGAGATTCAAATATTTAGAATTGCAGGCTTTGAATGAATATAAAGTTATAAACAAGTGAACGTCTGGGATACAAGCAGACTCTTTTAAGAAACGCAATGTCTTCATTAATAATAATGATAACTTTACTTATAAAGCACTTTTTATAACAAGATAAACAGGAATCACAGTCTGAGCTCAGAAACAAGTGTTTCCTGCTGCTAGGGTTTTCAAAATACCTGAATTTTATCCTCAGTACAATCCTAAACCTTAATGATGTCTGTTTTGAAACTACAGCAAAAATATAAGTGCTTGGCACCTAATATTGGGTAATAAGTTGCTTTTAGTTACTGAAAACAAATTCCTTCACAAAGTCCAAAAGGACTTTTCTTGCTATTTTTAATGATGTAAAAGCTGTTGTACATCACAATACCAACTACTAGGGAAGGGCTTTTTCCAGTACCTGAATACTTGTTTATTACAAATCAGATATGTTGCCTATGGACTGCGGTGGCCCACAGTTTTCTAGGGATTACCACTAGTCAGTACTTCAGATACTTCCCCATATAAGGCCACGTTAACCAGACATCGTGGTGCTATGTTTACGATTTTAAAACATAATCAGTTGTCAGTGTCTCTCACTCTCTGAAGTAAGAAGAAGGGGAATGGAGTTAACCTTGCAAAGCAGATGGATACTCACGTTTCCGTGTTTCTCACTGGCGAATCCATCTTGCAAAGCTCCCATTTGAACCGTTTGGGCCTGGTTAGAAAGTGACAGGACCACAGGACCAATCAACTTCGAGGGGTAGTACTTTGGGCACGGCGGAGTCGTGACGTATACAAGCAGCAACAAGAGACCGGCGCAATTATGGCGGAAGAGATCAGCGTGGATGCTGCTAAAGCACCAGTTTTATCAGAACTTAACGACATTTCTTTGTTAAAAGAAGAACAAAGAACAGCATTGAGTTTTTTTTCTTTTCAAAAACAACAAAAGTCATGTACTGACATGTCTACAGTCGCCATGGTTCGCGTTATGCAGTTCTGGAGTTTACTCCAGATGTAGCTCGGTAGCAGCTACATCACGTGTTTTGTCATTCTGATTGGCCTGTAAAAATGTGACAGACAGAGCATTCACCCAGTCACCCTCCGAGTTTTTTTTCAAAGGCTCTGCTCTTCCCCAAACGCTGTGTATGAGTGGTTTACCATGGCTCCAAACATTTCTATTAACATATTCCATCAACTAAGGATCTGTGCTGGCTGTAGTGAACATAATCAAGATGTAGTTAGTGAAAACACGATACTTTTTGGCTGAAGTAAAGCTGCTACTGCTTACTCCCTACTGACTCCTCACACCAGATCCTGCTTTCTGCCACTCAGCAGCTGGAACTGCAGACTTGTGCTTCATGTGATGTTCCACCAAGTGAGAGTATGGGTGTCTGTGGTAGTATAGACAACTTAAGGGTTTACTGTACCAAAACCATCCCAAACTGTACTCAACAGACTGGACTACAGCTTAACTTCAATATATGTTACTCCATGGAAACATCTGTTTGTAGTTTGTAGTAACAGTTTGTAATAACTGTCACTTTTTTAAGACTTTGTAAGCACTCAGCTAATGGGAGCGTATTTCCAGTCCTCAGTTTTATAATCAGCAAGTTAAACTTTTTCACTTTGGTGTCATCTCCATGATATGTTAATAACCAGTGCTTAAAAGGTTAATTCTTGTTTCCCTTTTGTGTCTCTTGAAAGTTACTGTAACTGTCGTAAAGCAGTTGTTGTTGCTGTTATACAGCCTGCTGTGCTAACAAAGCCAGAGCCGTGGCTGGAGAAGTTACACTTCTGTGTATCATTTATCATTTTCTTAATTCTGATTATTTCTTACCAACAACATTCAGTTAGACAAACTTAAAAAGTGTGGCTACACATGTAATACCAAAGTATTTGGAATATTGAAGCCTAAAACAGCATGTGCACTGTCAGCAAGAAACGAAATATTACTGGAATAATGACAGCCACATCCAGGTACTTAACTAATCGTACCCATCCCTACTAACTGTGATAAACAAACAAAGTAAAATCACAGACATAACATTTGTGATATTCTGTTTATTTTAAGAGAGGACATAAAAAGTTTAGTATAAAGCATTTCAACAATCTTAAAGGCAGCACAAGAAATCAATGAAGGTACCAATTTCAAATTAATGCTACCTCAACATGAATTTTATTCTCAATGAAAATTTTCATGCTCCTTTGCTGCCTTTTGTTGAACATCCCTCTTCACCTAATCTCCTATTATTTCACTACTCTCTGTTGTCTTATAAAGTAATTGAAATATCAAAGGATAATATTAAAAAAGACTGTCTAATCACATTTAACCCTAGTTTTTCCACTGATTCTAAATTTAGATTTCATTTTTAAGGTACAGTCAATAGAAAAACCTCTATGGGAACTACCAGTAGCTCCTGATTTTATTTTTACCTCCTGTGATCAAGCAGAGGAATTCCGCAGTCACAGGCCCGGCACAGCTTGAAATGGGACAGTGGATACCCTCATTCTGGTTTGGCTGCCAGTATAAAAGAGAAATAGTCTAAAGATAGCCGGCTTCTGAAAATCCCCTCACTTTTCACCCACGTGAGCTACATAATAGAAGAGAGAAAAAAATCATGAGGGCTGGGACTTATGTGGGAGAGTCCTCATGCTGTGATAATGGGGAACGAGTCTCTGGCTGTTCTCTCTGTCAGACTGTAGTGACACTGGAGGAGTGAGGGGACACTGTGAGCTGTGAAGGAACATTTCATTTTGGTTCCTCTTTTAAACTGAACAGCAGAAACTTGTTGTGGATCTTTGGCATGAGTATCCAGACCAATAACAGAATTGTTAAGGATTGTACTATATATTTCTATAGCATGTGGTGTCATGCTGTTCTTCATGTGCATTCTTCATCTATCTGGCACTAGAATTTAACCATTTGAATCAAACATTGTTGCTCATTTATTCCCAAGCTGTTAGAAGCAAATGTTCAGATAATCATTCTACATACACACACACTTGCCAGTACACACACTCAAGCAGGGAGGTGGAAAATGCTCTTGAGCAGGTCACGCCTGAGAAGTGCAGCTTTTTCCATGGCAATGTGAAGGCAGCACTACAGGGGATGAAGTGGGAGGCGAGTGGTGACAGGGCTGAGGTTCAGCGACCCTGTGGATGGGGCAGCCAGATCAGAGGCATGGCCGCTTCACTGGAGGACATGTGAGAGTGGCAGATTAAATGGCTGTCCAAACACTCTGAGGTGTGTGAATAAAGCTTAGCTAACAGGGGCAGGGCAAGAGGGGGCAAACATATATACTCACATGTTGTCACATTGTGTCACAGCAGCAGAGAACATAAGTCTGTCACATGTGACTTTTATTGGATAAAGATGCAACATCATCAACAAGGTCCTGGTGCTGGTATCAGTACTTAAAGCCCTCATGAGGAGTTTGTATGTGGTCATGAAATGGACAGAAACATATAGTTTATAACTTACATAAACAATTGAGACTTTTAGTCAACATTGCATACTTCAGTTGGTGCTTTTTATGAAAATCCTTGCACTTTAATAACTGGTAAATTTGACCAGCTGGCTATTTTAGGTATGTAGAGATCCTTGGTGTTGAATTAGGTGACATCATGGACAAATGTATTGGCACCCCTGGAAATTTTCCAGAAAATACACAATTTCTCCCAGAAATTGTTGCAATTACAAATGTTTTTGGCATACACATGTTCATTTCTTTTATGTGCATTGGAACAACTCATAAAAGCAGAAGTAAAAAGCCATAATTGACATAATTTTGACATAATTTTACACAAAACTCAGAAAATGGGCTGGACAAAATTGTTGGCACCCTCAACTTAAAAAATAATTGAAACCAGTGGCTTCCCAGAACCATCAACAAGCTTCTTACACCCCTCAACTGGAATTTTGGACCACTCTTCTTTTGCAAACTGCTCCAAGTCTCTCAGATTTGAAGGGTGCCTTCTTGCAACAGCAATTTTGAGATCTCTCCATAGGTGTTCAATGGGATTTAGATTGGCACTCATTGCTGGCCACTTCAGAACTCTCCAGCGCTTTGTCTCCAACCATTTCTTGGTGCTTTTTGAGGTATGTTTGGGGTCATTGTCCAGCTGGAACACCCATGACCTCTAATGCAGACCCAGCTTTCTAACACTAGGCCCTGCATTGCGGCCCAAGATCTTTTGATAGTCTCCAGATTTCATGATTCCTTGCACAGAGTCAAGGCACCCAAAAAGCTCTACCTTAGTCTCATCTGTCCACAAAATGTTCTCCCAGGAGGATTGAGGGTTATTCAGGTACATTTTTGCAAACTCCAGTCTGGCTTTTTTTATGTCTCTTTGTCAGCAGTGGGGTTCTCCTAGCGCTTCATCTCATTCACGTATGGTCCGAGCTGACACTCTTGCACCCCGAGTCTGCGGGACAGCCTGAATTTGTGTGGAAGTTGACTGAGGATGTTTATCCACCATTCCAACTATTTGTCAATTTTTCTCTTCCATCCACATCCAGGGAGACTAGCCACAGTTCCATGGGTCATTAACTTCTTGAATATATTACGCACAGTGGACAAAGGAATTCCAAGATCTCTGGAGACGGTCTTGGAACCTTGAGATTGTGCAGATTTTTCCACAATTTTGCTTCTTAAGTCCTCGACAAATCTCGGCTCTTCTTTCTCTTCTCCATGCTTGGCGTGACACACAAAGGCACACAACACAAAGGTTGAGTCAACTTTTAGACATTCTAACTGGCTTCAGGTGTGATTTCTATATTGCCAGCACCTGTTACTGACACAGGTGAATTTAAATGAGCATCACATGCTGGAAATGAAATGATTTACCCACAGTTTTAAAAGGGTGCCAACAATTTTGTCTGGCCCATTTTCTGAGTTTTGTGTAAAAAATTATGTCAATTGTGGCTTTTTCTTTTGCCTTTTTTGTTATTCCAATGCACATAAAGGAAATAAACATGTGTATACCAAAAACATTTGCCAATGCTTTTGCCTCACCGTGCTTCCACCCCACCGGGTAGGGAGTAATCAGCGAATGCCATGGTGGGGGGCACATGGGGACGGATCCAGGAATTTTTTAAAGGATTCTTCACTATTGGGAGATAGAGCTAATGGCGGAGGTCTGCGCTCTATGAGTGCTTTTGTAGTTGAACATTTATTTGTTGGATTCATTGTTCATTGTGAATTATTCAGTCTTTGAAAAAGCTGTTTGTGTACTTTAAAAGTCTATGCTACAACTACTATACTATGCTTTATATTAAATCAAAACTAAAACCTTATATACTCTTTTTCTTCATAATTGTGTTACTTTTGAACTCAATGTATCAGAATCAGAGTCAAAACTCCAGCATTGGTCAGTCTCAGGGAATAAAATAAAGTATTGAAGGAATTAATCATCATCATCATCATCATCATTGACTTATTCAGAATCAGAGCTGAGTTTTATTGCCGAGTACACTTTCAGAATAAAAATATCAAGAGGCTACTAAAACGTGCACTTGTAAATAGAGGAGATAAGTCCAGAGTGCATTAATGTTAATCCTTGCAAAGCCTGTTGATGGAGAACGTCATTTATAATGGTGCTGAGGTACAGACAACAGATACAAATGATCCAGTTGTATACATTTTTTTTAATCTCTAATGAAGTAGCTGATTAACTGATATCTTCTAGAAACTGCTAATTATTTACAATTTCTTTAATAAAAGACTGTAGGAATCTTTGTGTTCCTGTTATATCCTGTGTATTTCTTGTCGACAAATGAATGGTTCCTGCTTGTCAGTCTTACATCTTGTGTTTCCTCCCCCTCAGTACGGGCCTTTTCACATCCCAGAGAATGCTCCAGTGGGCACCACAGTGACAGCTGTGCTGGCGGGGGATGCAGATGTTCGAGGGGGAGACAGCTGGCAGGTGGACTATCGTTTGGAGTCTGGAAATGAGGAGGAGGTCTTCACATTAGTGACAGACAAGCAGACCAATGAGGTCTCACTCGTCCTTTCAAAGGTCAGTAATCTTGACTAACACATTTAGTCATCTTATCCAACACATGGCAGCTGTTTTTCCTCCTATTAATGATGGGAAGTTGACAATTCAAAGATGAAATAATGCTCTACTGGTTAATGTTAATGTAATCTATTGCACTCATGGTAGTTAAATGTTTCTGTTAACTTTAAGTGCCACTGTGTTTTCAAGTTTGATGGTTTATTGTTTTTTATGTGAAAAGTTTTAATCTGAAGCACTTGGTATTTTTAAAGGGGCCATTTGAATAGATTTTATTATATTTACATAGCACAGGTCTTACAAGTGTTTTCAAATTATGGTGATAAGGTTGATACCAGAATTTGAAACTTTAATACAATACCAGCAAAAGTCAGAAGATATTTATACTCAATTCATCATCATGGAGAGACAGTAAAGTCCTAACCACCATACGTTGAATTATTTCTTGTTTTGATTTCCAAAAAATGGGAGAAACTCTTGCACACTGTCTAAATTGCACAAATAAATTGGTAACATTTCAACAGTAACACGTTGCCAATGTGTCTGTGCAATTTAGACGATGTGACCTCCTCTGCTCTCTGTCTGCCTGTAGGACACATCAACTTAACTTTTCACCTTGAGGTATTTTAGTATTTGCTGATCTGTGAATTCAAACAGACCACCATTGCCCTCTCTTTTGCTCTCATCCAGCTTTTGGTTAAAAATATAACCGATGATATTTTTCATTTTCATGAAGATATGGTTTTAACAAGACTGCATGTGATGCACGAACAGACAGGTTGAAATAAAATATTCCAACACTTCAATGCTTCGGCTCCACGTGCCTGAAATAAAAGAATCCAGATGACAATGGCATGTTTTAGCCCAATAATCTCTCAGGGGTGCGTCACCTGTCGTCTGCCTCCCATAATCCAGCTGGACGTTTTAAGGGATGCGTAGGGGAATGAACGTGTGCTGATGTGTGCCTGTATGTGTGGATTCTCTAATGGTCTGCTCTCTGTAAGTGGGCCAGGCAGGAGACAGTCTATTATTTTCAACCTCTCTGTGGGAGTTGAATGTGACTGATCTGTGAGTTGCTCATGCTCTGCTGAGATAAAGCAGGAGATGTCTAAAAGCTAAAAATGGATCCTGTATTTCTTTCCGATTAACATGCAAGGCCTTCTGTTCCTTTGAAATGAAAGAATACAGACATGCATCACGTTTTCTTCAGCAGCTGTGTGTAAATCTCCTGTACTGACCTCGTGATTTTTCCCTGTAGCTAACTTTGAATCATCAGAATACGGATATTGTTGTTTATTTAGCTCTCTTTGGTGAAAATATGAAAGCTTAAATCCTTCACAAGTAAAGCTCCAGTGGATTAAAATGCATTTTAGCAAATCCTTTAATTCATGGCGTTATGGTGTGAGGTCAGCGCCAGAAGGCAGACACATTTCATTATTAGAAATTACACACTGCTCACAGCACAAGTGAATAATTAGATTGTGTGAGCAGACACTAATGGCAGTTTACCACATAGGCTAGAGGCTGCCTATTGAGGTTAATGAAGCACAGGAAAGTGAAGGGAATCAAATCAGGAAGGAGAGACATTACGTCATTTAAAACAATTTTGGCAAAGAACAAAATGCAGTAGAACTTGCTGTCATAGTCCAATTAATCATAGCAATTTAATATTCACTATCACTTTGACTGTGACTCTTTAATTACTTATGTAATTTAAAGAACAAATCTACTGTAAGAGAGATCAATCACATGAGAATAAAGCTGAAACAAAAACACTCTGATGATACTTAATGGTAATCATGTGAACAGCACATTTACAGTACTGTGCAGAACTTTTAGTTTGTTTGTTTTGAAAACTGAGGCTGAATGTGCAGATGTGGAGAGTAGGCCACCTGAGGGCGCCATCAGGCAGGAAGGAGGATTGACACAACCCTGGTGGTGCTCTGGATGTCCTTACTTTTTAACAGGGGCATGGGGATATAACTTGTAGAAAAAATAACAAAAAACAGTCCTTAAAAGCACAGTAGGGGGTGGATGTGACACTTAAAGCATGGTCTAGGGAAACTCTTCTTAACTGGTTGGGCATCAGGACCCACCACCTCCTCCTCAAGAGAAAGAGCAACCTCAACTCTTTAAAATTTCCAACCACTCGAATTGATTTAATGGCATATGAAGCAGTCCATCCTGAATGGAACAAATCATAATTAAACAAAGACACAGGACTAAACAAATCTGTTTAAACCACAAATTACTGAAGGACAAGCATGCATACATCTTATTTTGCTCCATTTTACCAAGAAAAAAGGACATTTGGTAATTTCTTAAGGAATTTCTTTACTATGTTATGAAAATGGGCTTTGTTATCAATAGAAAAGGAGATAAGTAGAAATCTTGGGACAAATACTGAAAGTGTAGTAGGGTTGCCTTTAGCTTCTGGTCATGCTGTGGATGTCTCAAGGGCCTGAAAACCCCAAGCGGTCTCCGGGCATATTACCAGGGGTGAAAAGGCCAAAAGAGATGCCATTGAGCTTGACCTTGGCTACTGAGTGACACATGTATGTTGACATGTCCACCCTGACTATGGCTGCCCTCTGCCCCTTCCCCAGCCACGGGCTGTGGCACATCAGGCCCCACGATGAGTCTATAGTGCTCTTCATGCCTACAACTTCTGTACATGACTACAGGTTATTTGCAATCGCATGATCTTGAATGTCCTTTAGGAGTCAGAAAGTGGAGGACAGCTGTTAGGAATGAATGGGAGTGGAGGAAAGTGAGTACTTTAAAGCTCTAGATGGACCTCTAGGCGGCATCAGACAATTATCATCAGAAAATTTCTTTATACATTGAATACGATCCCTACACTTGAAAAAAAAGGTATTGTTACCACAGTTTAACAGACTTACATGGCCTGGAAGTGATCAGTATCACAAATTACTCGGTCCTGCAGACCTCCAGGCGTCTAACGCCGTCTAGCCAGATGAAGTGAGACAAGAGCCTTGAGGGGTTTTGTACTGAGCTAAGAGGCTAGCTGAGCTTCTCACATCAGTTAACCCCAAATTCTCGTGTGCTGGAAGGAAAATTTCAGGTAAAGTCAGGCTGGAAAAAAATTGGTTGCTTGCATTCACACATATAGCTCAACCTCAGTTTTAAGTCATAGCCTCGTGCATGTGTGAAAGCTTCTTAGTTTAATGGCAATGTATCTTTGTTCCTGCTGGATTTGATACATTAAAACGAACCTGAATTCTCCTAAAAGCAAAAACATTCTGTTGTTCTGTTGAAAATTAAAACCAGATTGTTCTATTCGCACTCAGTAGAAGACTACAAACACATTAAAAATGGATGGTTTTAGACTATAAATGCAAATTTTAGCTCCGTTACCTAACAGTAAAAATGAGACAAGGATGATGATGACGTTGATGACTAAGATATCCAGAAACAAGCATCTCAGTGTTATCATCCTGTGACCATATGACTTTGAGTAATGACTGATTCAAACGACTAAAACCTCGAGAAGGTCTCTGCACATGTTCTGGTGGTCTGATCACATCCTAAGGAGTGTGATGTGTCACTTCCAGTCAACAACAGTGCTCATGCACCCTCCAAGGTCCGTGTTTCTTTTCCATGGCAACAGAGACGCACTCAGCCTCAGCAGCGTGACGTCAGATGTCTGGTTTCATGTGCAGAAAGAACACGTTTTAGGTTAAATCTTGAAAGCAAACACGAGCTTTAATGCAGCAGATTATACTGCATTCATTAAGTTCAGCACATTAATGTTTTCCTTTGCTTTACTTTTCTCTCTTTTTATTCAGCTTGCCTTTGAAATTAGTCAAAGGAAATGTATTTAAAACACAGACTCACAGCTGTGGCTAATCTTCTCAAACCCTCACTTTGAACTAAATATTTAATCCTAAAAACGCTGTTACTATTTTTAGTGTCCAGATTACAGTAATCCCCTTTGAAAACTACTACTACTAATTTTTCTCCAAAACGTAGGAGCCAAATATAGCACATTTCAAAGAGAAAAAATAGACATGTTGAAGTTTATGGATGGATCTAATAGTTTATCTTACTTTGAAAGTCTTTCACATTCAAAATGTCTGCTGAAGCTGCTATGCTGTTTATTTATATCTTTTAGTCATACTGAGCAGTCCCACTGTAACTCCAGTTTCGACAGGCATATTTACAGCATTGTCAAATAGAATTTGTTTTCAGAGTAACATAATGGAAAATGTTTATTGGTGACAAAGTGAATCAGGGGGCTAATTTCCTTGTGACCATGTGTCTGTTTTATATTGGATATACTACAAAACTGCCAGTAAATCCAGTTTCTTGGAAGTAAGATAAGAGAACCGGACGCAAGGGACTCCACAATGTCCCTCTGCTGCTGGAAAAGACAACATGTTTTTCTTGGATGGGTTTGACTTTGTGTCAGTTATCAAGCAATGTTTGTGTGTATTAAATGTCACTGAATACACAGAAATTCCACTTCCTGTTCTTCACATAGTATGTCATTTTCTTGTCAGAGATGAGAGGTTTTTTCATATTTAAATAATGATGTTTTTTCTGTAGGATTTATGAATAATCACTGAACCCCACTAAGAAAAAGAATAACTTCATATAAAGTGATGGAAACATTGTTCTGACTATTGTGGATGCCATTTTCAGCAGTTTCCATGGGAATTTTTAATTCTGTCAAACATGAATTCTAGCATGCAGGTAGTCTTTTCTGGGAAGACAGTGTCAGGAAGATGTCTTAAAATAGCACAAAAAGTAAGTAAAATTTGTGTTTGGTAGATGATTTATTTGTTGGAAAAGTACTTCTTGGCAAAACATCTTATACTGCTGAAAAGCTTATTTATTTCCCTTTTAATTCGTGCCACATTTGTGAGGAGCATGCATCTAGTGAATGAACAGCAGAGCTGAGTATGAGGGATGCACACCAAAATTTGATGTGCTGTTAGTGACCAACACAACCACATTGGCTGACAAGTAACAAAGAAAGGTTGAAGAATGAGATGCCATCCCACAGCAGTATGTGACCAGGCTGGTGACCAGCATGAGCAGGAGGTGCCAGGGTGTTGTGGCTGTGTATGGTTCATCCACACAATACTGAGGCTCCTGTTTGTTAAATGAGCACACTTTTAATTTGCCAGTATGTCTTGTTTCTTCAGACTTCAGTCACCCATCCACCAAACACCAAACAAGAGTTAATGACAGAATAAGCTGAGTGACATTGGCAGAGAAGATTTGGCAGTTTTTTTCATGGGATCAACCCACATATTCAGCTCTGCTGCTCATCCCACAAATGCATGTTCCTTACAAATGTGGCACCATTTAAAAGGGAAATAAATAAGCTTTCAGACTGTATAAGATTTGTACAAAGACATACTCTACCAAACACCAATGTCCTTACTTTTTGTGCTAAATTTTCTCTTATTAGGTTTAATTGGGGTATATTGAACTTATGCAACCAGCAAAGGCCCATTTAGAGAAATCAGATTGTTGGTCCCCTAGACTTTTATTCTCAAAAACCTCTCATCAGATAAAACTTCTCACTAAACTAAACTGTATTCCCTTGGAATGTGTGTCTTTTTTGTACTATAACCCATTCCCACAGCATTTGAAGGTGACACATAATACTCCTTTTCCACCTTTAAACATGAGATTAAATAACATACTTTATTGTCCCAGAGGGGAAATTTGCCTTGGGCAGTAGTGTACTTTAAACACTCAAACATACACTGAAATGAAAAAGGAGAAGAAGCAAAAGCACATACAACAAGAACTGATACAATAAATACTAAAAGATGAAGGGACACTTTGGCAGTACAGTCAATTTTTTTGTTGAGCAGTGTGATTGAGGCAGGGGTGACAGAAAGTTGCTTTTCTATTTATAGGCTCTATAGCGCCTACCTGAGGTGAGTAGTTCCTATTCCTGAAATAACATATGTGAGGGGTCATCCAGGATCTTCTGGTCCTGTCTTACCACAGTTTTTCATAGATGGTGTTCAGAGGAGGCTGTTCTTTCCTACCAATCACTTTCATAGATGTTTCAACCAGGTTATTTATTTTGGACCTGAGCTGCTCAGAGAGGTTGTCAAAACCATGCTGCCATGCTGTATCTTATTAGACTTTCAATTACTGTGTTGTAAAAGGTGGGCATAATCTCAGAACTAACACCAAGCAGCCTCAGTCTGCACAGAAAGTGAAGTTTCTGGGCCAGCCTCGCACACAGATGTTCTACCTGGTCCGTTTAAGACGGCTGTCAAATTGGACACCCAGGAACTTTCACTCAGCCCCATATTTCCCGTTGAGTGCTGGTTTGACTGGAAACACTCATCAGTAAGGATGAATGACAGGTGGAGGAGGGCAGGACAAATCACAAGCTAAGAGTCTGCCTTGCAACAATCACTGCAGAGCTCAAATACCATACTGTAGCTAGTTGATGCACAAACTCCATACAGTGAAAACAGATGGTACTAGAAAAGCAGCAGCTGCACAGAAACTGCACATTGTTTACTATGCAGAATGACATGGAAATTGTCACTCAGAAGGAAAGTTTAGACCTTGTTTTTTCCTCTGGGAGAATCCAAAAACGTAGACTGCAACTTATATACCAGGGTGAATTATATTCTGGATTTCATTGTATATCAGGACACACCCAAAAATGTTTTAAAAATATATAATAATAAAATACAAATAATAATAAAAAGCTTGTATTCAAAGATTCAAGAGGCAGAAATTATTCAAGACACTATCATGTGTTGAGAGACTTAGGACTCAGAAATCCTGACTCAAATGTAACTGGTATAGCACATTCTCTTCTGGTGGATGGTGAAACATTTATTTCATCAGATGCCAGCTTCTAAAGAATTAAGCATAGCGTTAGTTTGGGCAGGCACTGCCATATAATTGAGATCAGCTGATCTCAGGCAAGCCCAATGGTGCGATTAGCCAATAGAGTACTCAGAGCTAATCAGCTGACGGCCTGCTGATTCACTCTAAGCACCCTCTTGGCTAATCACACTCATGCTGCCATTTTTATCCTGCTCTTGCCTGGCTACGCTTTGCTGCTTCCTCTGCAAGCCACTTTTGCAACCCTCCTCCACCCCAGCTCCTCCTTTACTGTGCGTCTGACTTTATCAGTTTCATTGTGTTTTCACTGATGCCTGCTCTGGTCTGGGTTTTTCGCTGTTTCTCTCCCTGCCTCAGGCTTTCTTTGTAGACACAGGGAGAGCAGGAACGTGTGCTGTTTCTACTTGACACTTTCCACGTAGGCTTGTGGGATCCCAGAACAGCCACACCGCATAATATAAATAACAGCAATATTTGCAAATGTATAACTGCTAATAAAGAAAGACCATTTTAGCTGCAAATCATGTATACTTTTTGACATAGTGGTCCTGACTGAACTATTTTGACTTGATAATTGTTATAATGAAGCCCTTTTTACAGTTTTATTAAATGCTATGTTTATTAACTATTTATATGTAATGTCCTTTGTGCATTTGTAAATACAGAATGCATGTGAAATTTGTGCATGAATATTTGTTGCAGGTGTTGGATTTTGAGCGCGAGAGTGAGTACATCCTGGTGATCAGTGCTCAGAACCCTGTCGCTCTGGTCCGTGGCCGATACGGACCTGCATCCACAGCGACAGTCTCTATCTATGTTGACGATGTGAACGAAGGTCCAATCCTGTCTCAGAGCCACTATGAGGTAACAGTCAGAGAGGGGGAGGAACCAGGGCGGGTCATTGCCACCATCAGGGGCTATGACCCTGATTCGCATCCAATCAGGTTGGTCTAACTACTGATAAACATTATATGCTTTATTTATGTCATTTTAAAAGTAGTACTTTTTACTAAGCCTCACATTTTCCTCTGCAGATATTCTCTTCAAGGAGACACCAAGAAATACTTTTCTATAGGGAAGTATTCTGGAGAACTAAAGACTGTGCAGGCCTTGGATAGAGAGGAGAACAGCACATATACCATGGAGGTCATTGCAGTGGATGGAAGTAAGATGGCTATTATCATGATAAATACAGTACCAAACTATCCGATTAAAGGGGTATATGCTTAGACAATCATTCAATTCTATTTATCATTAAAAGACCTAAATATAACTTGAGGTTGAGAAGTGGAACATTGCAAACATAACTTTGGATTTCTATTCTGTATTTTCTCGTTGTGACCAACATTAAGGGCTGTTGGTTTTCTTTACAGTCAGCTTTATATAAGTCCCTTTAATCTAATTTCATATCAAATCAAAAAGTCACATCTATAAAGAACTCTAAGAGCTGTCTAAAAGGAAACTGATGTAGCAGAGGAAACAAAGAACAGAGATCTCAGTGGCAAGCGGCAGTAAGGTTACACAAGGTCATTGTACGTTATAAAATAAGCTTATATCATAATCCAGAGCAACAATAAACAACCTTCAGAACCCTACAACAAAAGCAGCAGCTTTTCTGTTGGGGAGAAACATCTTTTTCAAATGTCCTCTCATCCTCAGGGAACTCATCCTTATCTGCCTCCACCCTGGTGACTGTCCAGATCTTGGATGTGAATGACAACAGCCCGGTGTTGGTTGGGGATTATTCCTGGAAGTACCTGTGTACGCCTCGCTGGGAGGACCAAGCTCTGGTGCTGGCCTCACGAGACAGCGACGGGCCACAGCACGGAGGGCGACTCAACTTCTCCCTACGCAGTGATGTCATAGTCAGACGTAACTGGAAGCTAACACCTATTAATGGTGAGGTGAACACAGACCAGATGAAACCATTCACCCGACAGCATAAAGCAGTACTTGAATGATTCACTCTGGGAAAAAAAAGACAGTGACGTAAGGCCAGGTTGTTAAGAGTCTTGTCTATTTTTTAACATTGGTTTGATGGATTATACAAGATTAGATTTATTTGAATTAATTAAAATGTTATTGATCAATTATCATAGTGCATATTCTCATAATTACAGGTTTCTTATACATTTGAACAAATATTTTATGGGCTTTTCTGCCTTTATTGTAGAGAATGACTATGACTATGTATCGAGTCAGTAACAGGGATGAGAAAATGGGAGATGTCAGATGCTGGGCTGCCAGCCCAAAGCCTGAACAAGACATAAATGCTAGGCTACCCAGTGGCTAGTTATCAACCTTTTCTGATTATGGTCTCCAGCCTGTTAAATTTATGTAAAAATCAAACCAAAACTCTTAACCATCCGTAAGCTGTGTCCATGAAAACTGGTTTACTTTGGTACTCAGACACCAGAGGACAGAAAATTCTGCTGACACTTAGGCTCCGTTTGTTTTTGTTTTACAGTTTTTATTTTTTAGATTACTTTTGTGGCTTTTATGCCCTCATCCTATGGCAAGGGCCATAGACTTTATGTTTTTTGCACCGTCCACCATTCTGTATGTGCCATATACATACCAGGCCATTCACGTGAAATTTCAAGAGTGTTTTAAGGGATCTTCTTCAAACTTTGCAAAAAATTCAACTCTGACTCGAGCATGAACTGAACCTAGCACAAAAAGTAAAGAAGATATTTTTTGGTTGTAACAGTGCTTCTTGGCAATAAGTCTTATACCACTGGAAAGTCTGTTAATTTAACTTTTAAATGGTGCCACATTTGTAAGGAAATTGCATTTGTGAGATGAGCAGCAGAGCTGAGTGTGTTGGTTGCTCCCATGAAAAATGTGCCATATCATCTCTGCCAATGCCAAACAGCTTCTTCTGACATTGACTCTTGTTTAGTGTTTTTTGGTGGATTGGATGATTGAAGTCTGAAGAAACAAGACATGTTGGCAAATTAAAAATGTACTCAATTAACAAACAGGAGCCTCAGTAGCGTGTGGAAGAACCATACACAGCCATAACCAGCCAGGTCACACACTGCTGTGGGATGGCATCCCATTCTTCAACCTTTTTTCGTTGCATGTCAGTGTGATTGCGTTGATCACTCTGACACAAACAGCTGATCCCACAAGTGTCCAATGGGGTTCAGATCAGGACTGCTGGCAGGCCATTCCATCCTCTCCACTCCCAAATTCTGGAGGTGGTCTCTGATAAACCTACCTCTGTGAAGGCAAGCGTTGTCATCTTAGAGGATAAAGTTTGGTTCCAGACTGTGGAACTATTGGGATTGCCACCAACGATGACAAGCCTTGTTTTTCCAGTGAGGGAGATGCCACCCCTCTCCATCTCCCTGCCTCCACCAAAAGATGTTACTCTATCGGTGCATCAATCAGCATAGCGTTCTCCACGTCTTCTCCACACTTTAAACCTTGATCCAACTGCTGTAAGCAAAATCTGGACTCATTGCTGAACATAACTCCACATGTTCAGGTTCCAGTGTGCGTGTTGCTGACAGCAGAGCAAACGGGCCTGATGGTGAAGGGCAGTCATGACAGACCTCCTGGCAGCTCTATGAGACTTGAGATTGGCTGTGTGCAGTCTGTTCCAGATTGTCTGGGCAAAGAGCCATCAGTCATATCACCCTGCAAACCTTGTCTGCAAATCTGTCGTAGACAGCCTATGGTTCCTAAGGGCTGACAGGGTGAGGAAACAGTCTCCTTGGGGTGTCATCTTATTGGGACGCCTACTTTGCGGCCTGTCACTGACATCTTCGTTATATGGAACTTGGCTTTCAGTTTGGAGGTGCTACTAGGGTTCACTCCAAATAATGCTGCAACTTGGTTGTGCAGGACACCAGCTTGGTGTTGACCCATCGCACTGGCCTTACCCAGATTAACCAAACGGGGCATATCGAGTCTTGGAGCAGACTACTAACCACTATAGCAGGACCTATGCTCACAGATACTGACAGTGATTCTGATTGTCAGAATCTACATAATGCAACTTTAAAAAATGATCATCAGACTGCCCGTTTTTAGGAGGCAATAGAGAAAATGATTGATAATTATTATGTCTATGATATACTGTATATGAATAAGATGCGCTGAGAAAAATAAGATTTAAACAATGATGCTGCGGGTGTCAGCTTGGCTTGGTTGGTGCAGCAGTTGCCCGGTACAGACGCTGATGTCCACAATCCACTAATTGTGGGATCGATTCCCAGCGCTTTTCAGTGAATGTCTGACCCCACTCACATTCTTTAAATTGTCCCCTCTGAGGCTTTGCTTTTAAGACAGAGGCAAAATACCTGGGAAAAAAAATCTAAAAAAGTTACTCTTTGTTGGCACTAAAGGATGCCCTTTTCCAAGGTTGAACTGCATCCTTTCAACCAAATTATGTTTATATTTGATAGAATTTTAAATATAAATTTTTATTCAAAATTGCTTGTTCAGAGAGGGAATAACTGCTCAGTAAGCAAGACATTTCTGGTAAAACATGCCCCTTGACCCTCCTAAGTTTGGGCTTGATTTTTACTACCTCTGGCTCCTTCTTTGAGCTTGGTTAACTCTAACAGCATCCCTTTATTTTATATTTTGTATGACAATAAACATGGATACATTAATGTTCCATGTTCCTGCCAAGTCAAAGGCCACCCTGATATTACATAGTCTACTTAGGCAGAGATAGCGTTCAGTTTACTGGAGATAAGAGGCTGATGTCACTCAGTCAGTCACAAAGCTGTGCGCTGTGACGTTATGGATAAGTGGATTTTAAATGAATCCAAAGTGCACTGACTGTACCACAGTGGTCTAAGTGTTCTGATCTACTGTGACTTCTTAAAATTTAAATAGGTGACTTTCCATCCAAGAGTACAGACGGTTCAAGAAACAGAGTGATCTTGCCCTCAAGTCATCCAAATTGCCCTCTTCTTTTTTCTGTGTAATTTCTTTAGACCTATCTTAGATCGGAGGTGTATTGTAATTATCCTTTTTTCCGCTGTTGTAAACTGCTAGTGTTTGGCTCATTTAATGCAAACTCTCTCCCCCATGACGTCTGTCATTAAGTCATTCAAACACTTCTACCACTTCCCTCTCAGGTTTTTTATATCTCCCTCTTTCTCTCTCTTGTTCCTGTTGGTATTGATTGAGCCCAGCTGTAATTATATCTTCTGTGTAATTTCTTTGGCGTCACTGCTGGGTTCCTGCCAGCTAATGGAGGCTAAAAAAGGAGTCTCCCAGAATGCTTTGCACCTGGTCTCAGCCAGTAATGCTGCTACCAATAATGTGCACTTTCACTGACATAATGTCAGCTTTAGAGTTGCACAGTTTGAGACACTGCAACCTGTCATGAAAAGAAGAAAACCTGTGTGTAGGTGAACATGTGTGTTTGACGTCTTTCAAAGCTCTCCTCAGTACCAAGTTCAAATGACTGCCAGTTCTTTTCACTGCAGAAATTCAATTGAGCTAATGAGGCTGCACTCATTTTTCCTAACGTCAATTACTGTTCATAGCATTTAAGATGTAAATGCAATTCATCCAGTCAAGTGCTAACACATGTACTAACATTAGTGCAATTATGGCTGGAAAATTAATTAAGCACTGTTAAACATCACAACCTGGCTAAAATGTTCAGATCATAACTTGATCTGAGGGGGCATAACTTTGGTTAGGACAAAAACTAGACTATAGAATGATATTCTATAGTCTTAAGAAAGCATGTCATTCTATGTTTAGTTGTTACCTTTGAGGAATCACACAATGTTAATTTTGAAAGGTACTGTGGTGTTTTTTCTTGATTTTTAAACTGTTAGCACTGCATAGTATCCTGTTCTTAATACAGTCAGACCTCACACAAATCTTACCTTGGTATATGGTGTTACAGCCATAATGGCCTCCTTCCTATGGCTGCCTGCTTCATATGGAGATCAGGCATCATCCCTACTGACTGGAAGAGGGGCCTTGTTGATCCAGTCTGGAAGGGAAGAGGTGATGTGCAGGAGTATCGCTACAAGGGTTTTTCACTCTTCTTAGTGCAGGGCAGGGTCCTTGCACTGATACTGCTGAACAAGATTAGCCTTGAACAGTCTGGCTTTACACCTGCGAGATCTATGGTAGACTGCATCCCGGCACTTCTGGTACTCAGCATTTTTGAGGAATTTGATAGAGGGTTGCTTGCGGCCTATGTTGACTTCAGGAAGGCGTTTGGCCTAGTGAGTGCCCTCTGGAGGATTCTGGAGCTCCACGGAATTCCACATGTGCTCATCAAGCTGACGTCTGCCCTATATTCTGGAAGAGAAGGTGCAGTGAAGTGAAGTGGCTCTACCTCTGACTTCTTCCTAGCTAATTCTGGGGTGAGGCAGGGGTGCGTCTTAGCCCCTACGCTCTTTAGTACCTGTATGGACTGAATATTGGGGCAGGTAAAAGGGGCAGCGACCTGTGGGGTATCATTTGGCGATGTCAAGATCACTGATCTTGACTTTGCTGATGATGTTGTGATCCTCACAGAGACTGTAGATGTGCTTGTGGGGCCTCTTAACTTGCTGAGTGAAGAGGCTGAAATGTTGAGAATGCACATCTCCAGGGCCACAACAAAGATCCAGGCATTTGGGGATGCCTTGGATGC
Source organism: Cheilinus undulatus (assembly GCF_018320785.1). Lineage (NCBI taxonomy): Eukaryota > Metazoa > Chordata > Actinopteri > Labriformes > Labridae > Cheilinus > Cheilinus undulatus. Next base: position 40,193,643 of record NC_054865.1, on the reverse strand, counting down.
TGCCATCAAATCTGTGTCTTTGAATGGATGGAAATTGTAGAGCGGTTCACCTGACAGTGTGGCATTCCCAGTATCTGAGCATGCCGATGAAAGTCGGATTTCAGTCTTTTGGTCCTTCTAGTCTTACTTTATACTTGTGAGGCCTGGACATTTAGTGGTGGCCAGAGGCGGTGGCTGGACTCTTTTGCAACAACTTCTCTCAAGTGCATCTCTTGGATATTGTTGGTAAGACTGCGTGTCTAATGCTCAGGAGGGTGGGGATGGGAAGGGTCAGTTGCCTGATATAGAGAACAGCAACTCCTGTTGCGCTTTACAAGGCCTCATCCAACTTACTGCATACTGTGTGCCCTGGACACTGTGGGCTTGTCAAGACACTGGGGCTGACCACGTGCCTTGTGGAGGCTGGGAAGACTCTCAGAGAGAGAAGACAAGATATGGGTCTTGCGCAGGCCTGGACGATGGCCATAAGGAGGCCAGAGCATTACAGGACCAAGGTTGACACGGCAAAGTGCTGAGTTGGCATATGCTTCCATACTTGACCTGCTCCAGATAAAAAAATTAAAGCATTTTAATATGTGCATTACTGTAGATTACACTGCTACCAACTGTACATGGACCATTTATTTACTCTGCATATTAGTGCCCATTGTCAGGTTTGAATTTTTGCCTGGAAAAAAAAAAATTACAGCAATGAGGAAGTAACTTTGTTTCTAACTCTGCCAGCTGCCTTTTGTAGGCCAGTAGTACTACATTAGAGTCTACAGTGTTCTCATTGTTCAGCACATAATCCTTTGTAGCCACACATAAATACCTTACCTAATGTTGCTAATGTGACTTGCTTCGTCCAACTTTGCCATATGGGTAACTAAAATCAACCCAAAATGAACATTCATATCAAGATCTGTAATGTTTTGGTTTTTCATATTAAAAAATAGCAAAAATATCAAAAACAAACAGGTTATGTTGTTGTCAAAGCAGTACAGAACAATAAATATAGCTCTGATTATATTTGAACAATAGTGCGACATATATTGTATATTTGCAAATATCATATGCATATACTTTCTTAACAAAGTTATAATATGCAATTCAGTGTAGTTTCTCAATATGCAGTAAATTGATTTGACACAATGACACATAACTTTGACTCAACACTCGTTCCACATTTGTAGGTGGTCTTAGAGAAAATGTCACATCAGACGCAAATCAGCACAGATAAAGAACAGATGCATTAACAGCCTGTGCAGAAGTGCTGCTGAGCTTGTGTGTTACAGGCAAATGGAACATGAAGAGGGATGATGGTAAGGTGCGAGCATGGAGTTTAAGACCCTGAGATAGCAGTTCAAACGGCTTGATAAAGCACTTCTCTTTACAAGACCGGCTTTTACGTCATGCAGCCAGCTGTGTATTTTTGACTGATTCACAGAGATAAGATTAAGACTCACACTCTCCAGGCTCCTGCCAACAGCCTCATCAGTCCCTCTTTGCAGTGTCATTTGAATGGATGTGTTTTACTTCATCCTACTAGATGATCTTGTAGACATCACTGTTAAACTGTAAAGTTGCATGGCATGATTTTTAAAGCTGAAATGTTTTTAATCATTCTTGGCTTTCACAGGATGTCACAATCTCATGAAACCATACCTCTGTCTGTTTAAAATGGCTTCCAGCTGCTGTATGCTCACCACAGTCTCTTTTGCTATCTGCATATTTTAGCTGGTTTTATTTTATTTATTTGTTATTTGGTAACACTTTTATTGGGCTCTAAATATCTAGTAATTTTATCGTCATAAATAATAATTATCTTTTAATTTCAGAAGAAAAAGATGGTAATTACCTTGTAATAAGTTGGCAATTTACCATGGTGTTACTCAGTAATATTATCGTAGTACATACCTGGTAATAATGTATTAATTATCGAGTAATTCCTTGCAATATAGTTGCAATTTTACCTTAACGCCCTAATCCTAACCCCCAACCTTAACCCTAACCTTAAAAATTACTTAAAAGTCTGGAAGGACTCACTTTATTTTAGTTAGCCAAAATAAAGAAATTACCCAGGAACTATGAAGCAACTTAAGTAGAAAATGACCATCGTATTTCTATGAAATAACCTGGCAAAATACCACCTAATTTTTAGAGAAGTTCCACAATATCACAAGGGTTAGGTAAGGGTAAAATTGCAGTCTTGCAAGGGATACAGACTGTGAGGAACTGTGAGTATTAAAAATTACTCTAATCCCCTCCTTAAAAAAACAGGATTGTTGTTAAAAGCCCTTTTAAGAATTTAATCAAAATAAATTAGGGTTAGGGTTAGAGGGCTAGGGGAAAATATGGCCAATTAACAGATAACTGACAAAATTTTATGAGGAATTATTTGATAATGAATACATTTTTACTAGGTAAAAAATACTTCTATAATATTTACTACTTGGTAGTAAATATTATGGAAGTTTTTACTTGGTAAATTGCAGCTTATTTGAAGGGAATTACCACCTTATTCTTGAGAAATTACTGGATAGTTACACTTATTACCATAAAATTATAAGGTTATTAGGGCCCACTAAATTACAGTACAACAGATTTTTAACTGAAAGAAAGTTGGCGTTCACCAATGCTTTGATGATGAAATAACTTATTCACTTAACTTTTACAACAGCATTATTCACCCAGACACAAAAAACAAACAAACAAACATTAACTTGTCCATATTTTTTGTAAACTTTTATCCTGACTCTGGTGTAAGGGGAGCGATTCTCCTGTACTGAAGACATGCTAGAACAAAAACGTCACTCAAACAAGTTTTAAGTAAATTTGGTTGTTTTCTCTTAACAATTTATCCTATACCTCAACTTTGTTTTCCCATTGTTGTGTTGATTTTTGTCATTGCAGGATATTAACTGTTTTTACTGGAAAAGCAATACTGAGAGTAATTTACAAAGCATAAATGGCTTCCATACTTCCATTCATTTTATTACACATTCACACAGCAATTGCGAATCTTTGTTCAGGGTGTCTTCAGTATGTGAGTTATTAGTTTGCTTTGTTTTGTTTTGTTTTATTTTTAAAGGTTTGGTTTACAGTAGAATGAGCAGCTTTATAACAAGCTCATGACAAGACTGGGAGAATTGTCTTTAAGCTGTAATAACTATTAAAGTAACAGCCAAATGCTTAATGTCATATTTGTCCCCCAGATACTCACACCAACCTGTCTTTAAACATCCCATACCTGGCCCCTGAGGTCTACATGGTGCCCTTCACCATCTCTGACAGCAGCTCTCCTCCTAGGAGCACCTTCATCAACCTACCAGGTAACACTGACTCACCTCTTGATGAGCTGAAGAGAACACAGTATGGTTATTAGACAGGAGTGCAGGAACAATCAATACAGATCAGCCCTGTGTGTGCCAGTCCGTTCCAGCTCTGTTCGTGTTTAATAATGATGTGACTGGCCTTTACAAATGATTTTTCCAAGCTTGTGATTACACAGTCCTCTTAAGATGCTGCTCTGCTCAGTACAGCCTCCTGACACTTCATATACAGAGCATTAACAAGTTATCATACACTGGCAGTGCAGGTGCTTTATATGAAGTTAAATGAGGTTCATTTCCTAAATGATATTGTATATATTCAAGGTACAGATGTTTAATTATTAGCTGCACTCTTTTATGTTAGTCTTAAATTGTGGTTTTTATTACTTAAAGGTACAATATGTGGAATTTTTGCGCCGTATCGTCTATATTAATTAAACCATGAATATGCCTATGTTATATACATTTTTAGTTGACTTTTTACAATAGCTACAGCAAATATTGCAATAGCAAACCATACATCTCTGACTGACTGCTACTCTCACAGATCTGTCATGGAGACACCATATCGCAGAAATGAAGTGCCATTACTTGCCGATACATCATATTAGCATTTTTAGGTTTTTTTAATTTAACTTTTTTCATAAACAAAGTCTGTTAGTTACATTCATACGATAACCACATTGCTAGCACAACAGACTAAGTAACATTTCATAAATAAAATACAGAAAAATGTCAGAAGTCTAATCTGGGATTCAATTATGTATAGCCCCTCTTTGGAAGTAGTTATACGACAGTGGCTTGTTCTCAAGTCATCTGAAGCTGACTTGCCTATGCTAGCTATGTAAACTACATTACTGCATAAGCCAATATAGCAAGGTTAGCTTTAGCAAACATAGCTAAAGCTAACATAGCTACATAGGAAATGTATTTACCTAGCTGACATAGCTGCTTTGTGAGCTTAGCTTTAGCTACATTAGCTATGTAGCTAATTTTCTAGCTCCATTTATTTATAGTTACATTAGTTTTTGCACTGTGTGCTTTGCCAAACATTGCTAAAGCTAACTTAGCTATGCAGATAATGTGGAAACATAGCTGTTTTGTGAGCTTAGTTTAGTTACATAGCTACTTTAGCTAGCTCGGTTATCTATAGTGAGGTTAGCTTTAGTAACGCAAACTTTAGTAGATTAAGCTTATGCTAACATTGCTACGCGGATAATGTGGAAACATAGCTGCTTTGTGACCTTGTTTTAGCTACATTAGCCTCATAGCTACTTTTGCTAGCTCTGTTATCTATATTTACGTTAGCTTTAGCAATGTGAGGGTTAGCAAACACAATTAAAGCTAACTCAACAATGTAGAAATATAGCTGCTTTTTGAGATTAGCTTTAGCTACATTAGCTTAGCAGCTATGTTAGTGACATACCTCCATTATCTACTAAGGTTACACAGCTAATGGAGCTACGTTAGTGACATTTGTTGCATTAGAATGTTTTCTTGGAGGACAAACTCTTTTCCTTAAAGCACACTGTGTTCTTGGCTTTATTAAACATTTTGTCATAAGGTTTTGCAGGTCAGGCTTTTAACTTTTAACTTTTGCCATCCTAACCATTACCTTAGCCCTTACTCTAAACCTAAACAGACATTTATAACAATTTTATATCAAAAGCTTTGGCATGTATTATTGCTAGAAGATACAGTGCTTAACAAATTTATTAGACCACCTGTCATATTTGTCTCAAAGACCACCCAGCATCATGAAGTGCTTTCATTTTCAGTGAGCTCTCCACGTTTTACCATTTTGAACAGGAATGAGGAATTTCAAACTGAATTCACCCAAATTTGAGCTGGCTCACTGGGCTTCTCCGAGAAGTCAGAAATGAATCAAGCATAACATTCAACCACTAAAACTAATTTTTCTGTTCAGAAATGCAAGTAAATAACTATAATTTTACATATTAATCAAGAAATAATAATGTGCAGCCAGACTGTCTTGCACACCTTTTCAAAAGTTTTCAAAACTGTTAATTTTTATAGTCTGAACAGTCAAGTCAAAGTAGCTGTCACGACAGCCTCTGTGACGGACAGAAAAAATGTTATTGTTGCCATGTAAACACTTAATTTTACAACAAAGACTGCTACACAAAGAGGCATGACCTACTAAAAGCTGCCTTTCTTTGGCTGTAGGTGGAAGACCACTTTTCACAGCTTTTCTCCCTTAAAATGTGAAATTCATCCATGAAACAAAATGCTGCTTTACTGTTTAGTAAATACACCTTATGAAGTGCCATTTTCATTATTAATACTCCTTAATTTGGAAAAAAATAAACAAGAAAGCAGTCAAGGTGGACAGAGCTAAACACTCCTAGCTGACCCCTCCATAATACACGTGGCTGACATCTGGTCCAGCCCACCAGGTCCTGGGCACCCAGTATGCAATGTGCTGGATCAGTTGTTTTGATGTGAGCCCTCAGGCAGTGAATTTTACACACAGTGCACTTGGAGATTCCTGGACGAAATAATGTATCATAGACTTAACATACATTTTTTTAATCAGTTGTATTTCCTCTTTTTACAAAGCTATAATTTGTGATCTGTTTTGTTCTCATGCTAGTGACAGTGTGTCCCTGCAATGTCAGAGGGAACTGCAAAATGGCAGCCAAGCAGCTGCCAGGCATGCCAACTATTCAGTCTGCGGTTGGCATCCTGCTCGGCACCTTTGCTGTCATAGGTAAGCAGAGAGACACTTTCCATGTTGCTATTGCATTACATTACAATTTACATTTGTGTAATTAAGAATGCATAGGACCTCTCTGCAAACTTTTAGTTCCATCTATACAGTAATATTCATTGTTGCAAAGACATACTAGTATTGTTGGTTTACATTATTATTTTTCTCTTTAGAGAGATTGTTTTTATTTTTATTCTCTATTTCAGGAACCATCCTCATTGTCGTATTTGTGAGGCTCTCATACCAGAACCCCAAAGAGCCCAGTAAAACAAACCAGGAGAGAGTTCCCCTGAAGATTTCTATCTAATAAGTTGGATATTGTGTTGTTTGTCCTGCTGTATATCAGGGCAAACTACACCAATGTGGCTTTCAGGGCTATCAGTTCATTAAGTGACCTTGAATGTCAAAAACAAATGTATATCTCAGTGAGTGGATTGAACTTAGGATGTACACAAACCCCAAGTTAAATTACAAGATGTTTGAGAAAAGTTGAGATTTTGAATGTATGTTATATACTTAGGCCTGTGCTGGGGACAATGTTGATGTTGGTTTAAGTTTTGAGTTTGTCATTTTTTATGCTCTGAACCTTTTCATTTTCTTCAAACTTTCCCTGTATACTTCAAGTGAGTACATGGCTGTCATTGGAAAGAAAATTGAGGGAAATGTGGAATAAAGTTGTGTAACATAAAACATAATTTTACCATAAGAGCTAATTTTCTTTATGTTAGAAGTTTGAGAATAAGGTCATTTTATTATACTAACAAAAGTTTTATTAATTCAGTCTAATAAAAAAGGGTTTATTCTTATTATTTCTTTGTCTCATATTCTGACACCAATGCTTTGTTGTGATGTTCTCAGTATGAACCTGTTATTGATATTAGATACACAAGCCTGGTCTTTAAACTGTGATGCTTTAACCTTGATCCCCTGATTATGATAAACTGTTACAAAAAGATGTTGTGAAACCCTAAATCACAAGGATTGCCTGTAAATGCTGAAATGTTATTTAATCTAACTTTCCACATTAGCAGAATTAAAAATGATGCAAGCACCTCTAATGCATCACTACTTTTAAAATCAGAGTTTTTGTTCTTTTCATTCCATTATTGTATCGTCGTATATCGTCTATACTGTCAAGCTTACCTTTCTATATCTGCTGTCATGGTTGTTCCATCTCATGTAATGCAATAATTATTTTCTGTTCTACCTGTTGGCTTCTACGTTACAGGCAAACAGTTTTAATCTGATGAGACAGCCTGAAATGTCATGTTTGTAACTTCATTACCAGCACGCTCCACTCCGTGTGATTAAGCCTTTATGAATGCTGATCCAGGTAACCTCGCAGGGGAGCAGAGCTATATTCAGACCCAAGTGTTGCTATGAATAGCTCATGGAAGGTCCACTGGATAACATTTAGCAGTATTGTTCAACAAACTAATCACCTCTTATTCACAAAAGACAAATTAAATAAATGCTTCATACTCATCCATTATCCTGCTGACAAGTTTAATCAATTTTAGGTTATTGTTCGTACATGGCTGTAAGGAAAAAAGCTGTCTGTCCTTATTTTTCATCAATGATGAATAAATAAAGGTGGTGTCTTTCATGGACCCAAAGTGTTCAACTAATAGGTATCAAGAAAAATTTAAAAAACATTCAAAGATTCCTCTATAACAACACACAAGTAAAACAGATTTACATCTAGTTTGATATTTTCAACTTCCCAACAGCTAATCTGGGAGCCTTTGGCGTATTTCACAATCATGCATATCTATGTTTATACCTATGCACATACCATCTCCATGCCAACACACCTCACACCTGTCATGGATGCTGCATTTTTGCTGATGGGTACTTTTAGAAGAATAGAGTGAGTCTCATTGTGTTTTTAAGTAAAGGCTGACAAAAACAGCAGATTTTGTCAGAAATAGCTGAAAGAATCAAATCCTATGAAGCTTAGGTCAGTGGGGGGGGGCGGTAAGGTACCCTGGTGTGACTTGTGGCAAGTCTTGGTGCTTCATGGGAATTTGTACAACTGTACATTGTTGGCACAACTAGAAAGCAACTTAAGTTGCTGATTACACGTTTTAGGTTTAAAGGGATAGTTCAACATTTTGGCAAATTTGCCCGTTGCCATAATTCCTATAGTCTTAGTAATAGGTCCGTTTCCTTTAGTTGTCCGTGCAAGCTGTTTCTAGAGTTGGGGGGACCGTTAAACCAGCTGCACCGCGAACGCTATTTTAGTAGGCGGAATTCTTGATTTCCTTCATCAAACTCATCAAATACACAATCCAACAACTCCAAAATGCTCTCGTGGACAAGTTGTGACCTGCACATTAACCACGCTATGAAATAATAACCTATAATTATGTAACATTACGACACATGAAGCAAATACTCTGAACTATTTCTTGAGTGAACCACTGGGCGGAGTGACACAGTGCAGCAGCCTTTGCATTTAACTTTAAAACATCTCCGTCTCGTAATGTTCCATGATTATTTCATAGTGTGGTGAATGTGCAGGTCACAACTTGTCCACAAGGGAGTTTTGGAGTTGTTGGATTGTGTGTATTTGATGAGTTTGATGAGGGAAAGCAAAAATTCCGTCTGCTAAAATAGCGTTCGCAGTGCAGCTAGTTTAACGGTCCCCCCAGATCTAGAAACAGCTTGTACGGACAACTAAAGGAAACGGACCTATTACTAAGACTATAGGAATTATGGCAATGGGCGAATTTGCCAAAATGTGGGAGTATCCCTTTAAGTTACACATTTTAAATAGGCTATTTTCTATTGATATGGATATGGTGTGCCTTGAGATTTTGGCTTGATCTTAGGTGTGTGCCTTGGGCAAAAAAGGCTGAACACCAGTGGTCTAGGGCATTGGTTCCCAACCTGAAGTCTGGGACACCCTTGGGGGGGGTGCCAGAGATTTCAGAGGGGGGCATGAGGGTCTGTGTGCTCTTAGGTTGTTAAAATTAGGTTCTTTCATACTACCTCAAATCATGATTAAACATTTATAGTTAATACAAAGGTATTTGGTAAGAGCATGTGTTTTGGGCAATTTTCTTTGGCTCCAAACAATGAAAACAAATTGATCTGTATTTTTGGCAGTGATATATCCCTTTTTTATGGGGGTCTCAGGGGGCCTTAGCTCTTCTCAGATATGTGAAGGGGGGCTCTGTGGAGAAAAGGTTGGGAACCACTGGTCCAGGGTATCATCCAGGTCACATTTTTAAGTGGCAGTTAAGGGAGAGTGAGGTCATGTTTTATCCGAAATCAAGGACAAATATTCAGTATTTATATTTTTGATAGTCAAGAATCAGAAATGTGTAGATATTTATTTGGGATGGAGTTTGTAGAAATTTCTGGTGTAAACTAGCAAACAATTCCTCTTCAGCCTTCATCATCACTATTGGATCAGCAGGCAAGATAGAGGCAATAATACAACAATAATGGACTTGAGATTAGTTGACAAATATAGCAAGAACCATATTATCATATTCACAGACATGGATAGACTATGCCCCCTCAGCCGGCCACTTTCAATGTGCAGTGACTCACCAAATATACAGACAATGCTGCTGATAGCCTACGCGCCCGCTGCCCATTTATATTAGGCTATTTATATCTGCAAATAACAGTTCCAATCAAAGCACAACATCCGAGCTCCAAGTAAAAGCAGAGTACACTGGAGAAGACCCTGAGGGAGATGAGAGAGCAGAAGCAAAGGGATAAGCCCATGACACAGGGTCAAGCATTACATTTGGGAGGTAATGAGCCTCCAACTTTAGCCTTGATGTGTCCCTACAGATCCTCCAGCACACAGGGATGGTTCAGCTGGCTGACATGGAGAGCAAGGCCACAGAAAGAAATGAGGGTGAGATTTCCAATCACTTCAAGTAGCTTGGGAAATAAGAGATAATCCACCACATATGGACGGACACTAAGGGACGGATTTTCCCTGGGAGGCCTGCTGGTTTTCCATTGCTGGGTTACCGGCACAGACCCTGAGTTTTTCCTAATCACTCCTTCCTCTGTTCTGAGTTTCCCCACAGCTTTGGCTATTTTAAGCTCCTATTAAGATCATTTTTGCTTTGGCTCCAAATCTGACAGTTCCACTTCTTTAGCTGTTGAAGTTACAGTGCTGCTGTTGGCATTTCCTAAAAGTTCTAATGTTCTCGTAGGGAATATCTTTCCCTGGGACAAAATTTCATCACACACTGTTGAAAGCATAGTCTCAGTGGCATTTCTGCTGTCCATACTGGCATTTTCACATGGGCATGAATCGTACTTCGACGTCCTTATAGAGCCCCCTCTTCTGGACACTCGAGGAATTGCAGATTTTTTTCAGATTTGGCTTTTTTTTTTTGTTTGTTTTTTTTTTTGGACATTGGATGTTGCTGCTGAATTTAATGGATACATCTACTGAAATACACTACAGAACACTGCTGTGTGACATTATGTACAGCATCCAGCATCCTCTGTGCTTAGATTTCACACATTTCTGTCTGATGTGAAAACCAGGCAGAAGTGGATCTTTGCCATTCGGAGAGCTAACTTTACTGTTAGTCCCCTTACTGATTTATAAAGATGCTAAGAAAAGTTTGACATAATAGAAAGTTTCATGACGTTAGCACCCATACTATAATCACTGCATTAGCATGCTAGCTGATACACATGCTAAAAGCAAATGTTTTAATTAAACATCTGGACCTTACCTTTGTAATTCTGGCTGTGGCTTAAAAAATATAGTTTAGTTGTAGCAGTGTGGCACACTGCTTGAATCACTTAGGTAACATTGTTAACTGTTATTTTCTTGTACATCTTGAAGAGACCGGGTGAAGAACGCCATGTTCAAACATTGATGGGATGAGAACTGGAAGAAGTGCACTGGTTGTCTCGGGATACGGTGGTACGTGTGCATATAGATATATTGCCAGTAGTATCCTCAGCTCCTCTTTATCTACACTTTTGACAGCTATCACCATAACAGACCTTTTATGGAGGACTTTACAGCTAGTGGGAGGTAGGTGTTACAACTAAGTTAAATCTTAAGCCATGTTAAAACTGTCTCAGCTGGTGCAACACCTTAAATGCTAACAAGGCATAAACTCCATCATAAGTGCATTGCATTCAAACTAGGCTACGTTTAAACTGGTGGTGGGAGTATCGATACTAAAGTATCGATATATCGATATTTATCAAGTACTCTTTTGGTATTGATCCCTTTAGCAAAGTATCGATACCAAATTAGTACTATAAAAATGTCTCACCACTGCTTCTCCACTGAGTGCCTCCCTGCCTCTCTGCCTCTCTCTCTTCCAGACTGTTTTGGATTTACTGCCAGTCCGTGTCACGTGAATTTGGAGCCCACTCAAACATGCCTAACCTGCTCATCCGTCACATGGCGTTAAGGAACAATCGGACATGTCAGTCCTTCTGTACCATGTGACTTTGAGGACCAATCATTAATGAGTAACAGATTTCAGCAACTCCACTCACTCGCATATAAAGTAATTTTATAGTCTGTGATGTGAACCTGGCTGTCTTTCTCACTCAATGTGGCCCCTAAGTAAATTTCAAAATTGTAAGAAGAAATTAAAAAAAAAAAAAAGAATACTGAGACCACATGCCAATACCATAAAATGTATAAAATCAAATTGTAGAGACATAAGATAAATATTTCTATGAAAATCTTTGATGACTTTGATGACTTTCTTACATTTTTGTTTCAAATCAGTGGGTATAGATGGCTAATACAGCCCTTCTATCTGAATTAAAAAAAGAAAAGAAATTGGTTATGTTGTGGATATTTTAATTCTATATACAAGTTTGTGCTATGATTATAGTTTATTTTATATTTTATACCTGCTTAAACATTTTAATTTCATTGGAGGTTCTCCCTAAATGAATTTCTGAATGACCTGCATACGCCTTTTTAACTGCCTGAAATGTGTAACTTTTGAAAGTTTGCGAGTCCAATATTTTATTCTTTCTTCAAAAGTATCGGTACCGTATCAGTTTCGAAAAAAATGACATCAAAATGTATCGTATCGAATTAAAAAACATCGGTATCGCCCATCTCTAGTTTGAACTTACGCACAGCTATAGCAGGCCTTTCTAGTTAGCTAGCTTGCAAGTTATTTAGCTAGCTAGCTAGCTAGAGAGGTTTTGTCTTCCTCTTAATGCTGCTTATTTTAAGGGTAATATTGAAGTCAAATCTTGGCTAAGAGTGGGAATTTCATGTCTTGGCTTCACTTACAATTTGTTATTTTACATCAAAGCAGAGACATTTCATCTCAGTCTTAATGCTAAGGCAGCTAACTTGTTGCTTGCCCTAACTTTGAATTATATTTATAGTATTTGAGTAGTATTCATTGTATCAAAACCTAAGCATTTTAAATGACACTTAACCCAAAAACAACAAACTGTTCTAATTATAGACACCAACAGATGCATATTGCATTTCAAAGTGGGTCATAATAATTTATTTTATGAAAACACATGCTGCCAAACCAAGTTCAAAATAAAAACTTGCCAAAACTGCATTATCCATTATTTCTAAAATGGCATTGATATTTAAAACAATTTCTTAATCCTATTTTTTCACAATCTATCAAATAAAGGTCAAAGAAAAGTGCCTAAATCACTTGAAAATATTTCAAATGTGTTGGAGAAAAATTATCAGCTGGACTATCTTGATCTTTTGTGGGGTTTTCAGTCTACCAAAATCAATCTTGTAATTGTGGTGATACAGATCTCTTCAGAGGCTGAACAAGACGTCTCTGTAAGAGACCAGTTCATTGTTCATTTGAGTGATTTGTCATATCTCTGTATATAAGAGAGGTGTGGAGATTAGGTACAGATTTATATAGAGCGCTCATTAGCATTTTGATTGCTGATTGTTTGAAAAGGCTGCACTTCATCTGGAGGCAACACTTCTTTATCATCTTATTTAACGCCACTGATTGCATTCAAAGCATACAGGCTTTCATTTGAATATCAGTGTAATAAAAGCACCCATCAGCGTAGGCACAAGAACATGTAGGACATCTGTGTCCTGTTAATAATGTACAGATGGAAAGTTAAATCTTAAAGGTTAAAAACATGTGCGCTCTTCCTGTGAATGACCTCCAGAAGGGCTGCAGTAAAAGGCCCACAGCGTGTGGGAATAAACTTGCCCTTAGATGTTTCAGCATCTCCTGCTCTTTCAGTAAATTATGTTTGACTAATATAAATTGCCTGCAATTACTAGCAGTTGAGAGAGGTCAGAGGCTGTTAGGGTTTTCCATTTGCACGATAAATTGATTCATGACAGGAATGGTGCAGTCTAACAGGGACACAACGCACTGGTGTGTTATGTTGCATCACAGTGACTGATAGTGAGTCCAGCTGTCCACTTTTACAGTAAGCTCATTTTTACAGCCAATCTGGGACAGAGTCTGACTGCTCATTTTCTCAAGGGGATCACTAATGTAAACACTGAAGAACAAACTGTGTTTAGATCAATCCTCTCTCTAATATTAAAGCTGGTTTGAGGGGACCTGAATGTCGGAGGCTGTCCTCTTTCACATGACTCTGTCACAGGCTACATGAGAAATTGTTAACCTTGTTTGACGAAGCTCTGCTCCAGCAGTGGTCAAAAGAAAATCATTGATATCACTCCATTACCTGTAATTTATACCGCTGTCCACTTTAATTATTCATACATTTCCCTCAACTTCTAATTACCTCCACTAAGGAGGTTATGTGATCGGGTGGGTTTGTTCGTTTGTTCGTTTGTTTGTTAGCAACATAACTCAAAAAGTTTTGGACGGATTTTGATGAAATTTTCAGGAAATGTCAGAAATGGCATAAGGAAGAACTCAGTAGATTTTGAGAGTGATCCGGATCACCGTCTGGATTCAGGAATTTTTTTTAAGGATTCTGTACTATTGGGAGACAGGGCTAATGGTGGAGGTCTGCGCTGTTGCCACTTTACACCAGGAGATGGCAGACATGAGTAACTTCAATCCCAGTAGCATTTTGTTGTGTTTCTATTCAAAGTTTTGGCGTTTATAGAGTTTGAAAGACACACACCCGGTTGAGGAGATGAGTCGGAATGTCAGAGAGAAAGACAGTGAATTGACATGAGAATACTCACAATGCTGGGAGGAATAGAGGAATATTCACCCTCTGCCATGACTTCAAGTCATCCAGTAAGACCATGGGTGAGACTGTCAGTGCATCTGTTGGCACCAGCAGGCAACGCTTTCACTAGGACAGTTCACCCATGGCGAAGCCAGTATTGTGCCTCACTGTGTTTCTACCCTACCATAAGCTAATGTAACTAACATAGCGTCATTAGCTTAAGCTTTAGCTAAATTGCCTATATAGTTTTGTTAGCTTTAGCCTTAGCTATGTTAACTGCATCAAAGTGTTTTCATGGAGACAAGCTATTTTTCCTGTTAGCAGACAGTTTACTAGGCTATTAAAACATTTTGTCAATAAGTTTTACAGGTCAGATTTTTTGACTTTCAAGTTTTGGATGGCCTATCCTAACCCTTACCTTAACCCATACCTAAACCCAAAACAAAAGTTTAGTCCAATGTTATTTTATTTTCTGTTAAGTGTGTATTCCTGTTCTGATAGAAGCTCTATTTCACAGTATTGGTCTGCAAGAGGGGGGGCGTCTGAGGGCTGCAGTCTGCTGCCAGACTGTCTTGAGTCCATTTGCAATTTAGATATTTCATAACTTATACAGTTGAGTATGTCTAGCAGTATTTTTACTTTAACCTACTTCAAAGATTTTTATGACATTTTTATAAAACTATAACATGCTTCTCTTGAGAGGGTGGCAAGAAAAAGTATGTAAACCCTTTCAAATTATCTAGTTTTCTGTATTAATTGGTCATTAAATGGGATCTGATCTGCACCTCAGTCACAAGTGGACAAACACTCAGACCTGCACAACGTTCTGGAGGAATTTTGGACCATTCTTCCTTATAGAACTGCTTCAGCTCACCCATATTCTTAGGCTGCCTGGTGTTAACGGCTCTCTTGAGGTTATTCCACAGCATCTCTATTGGATTCAGGTCTGGACTCTGACTGGGCCGCTCCAAAAGGTGGATTTTCTTTCTTTTTTCAAAGCCGTGCTCTAATAGATTTGCTTCAACGTTTAGGGGCAACTCCTAAACTTCAGCTGGCAGATACCCTGACATTATCCTGTTAGATAGCTTGATAAACTTGGGAATTCATTTTCCCCTTGATGATTGCAAGCAGCCTAGGCCCTGAGGCAACAAAGCATTCCCAAATCGTGATGGACCCTCCACGATACTTTACTATGGGGATGGTGTTCTCATGTTGGTATGCAGTACTCTTTTTATGCCATAAGTAGTGCTGCATGTTCTTCCCAAACAATTCAACCTTAGTTTCATCAGTCCAAAAACATTTTCCCAGAACTGCTGTGGGGTGTCAGGGTGCTACTTGGCAAACGTTGAGCGTGCAGTGATGTTTTTTTGGAAAGCAGTGGCTTCTTCCATGGTATCCTGCCATGGTCACCATGCCTGTTCAATCTTTTGTGTATGGTAGACTCATGAACAGAGATGGTGACTTGTTCCAATGATTCCTTTAAGCCTTTGGCTGTTACTCTAGGGTTCTTTTTTACCTCTCTGAGCATTCCCTTAGAGTCAGCCTGGCTGGGCGCCCACTTCTGGGGAGAGTAGCCATGGTACCCGTCATCTCCATTTGTGGACATTTGTGGACATTTGTGGACGTTTGTGGACATTTTGTTTGACTGTGGACTGGTGAACACCTAAAGCCTCTGAGACGACTTTGTAACCCCTTCCAGTCTGATGTAATATAACAAAAATCTAACTTAAATGCATTATTATAACCTGTTGAATTCTTTCAGTGTTGAATGCTTCATTGAAATGGTATTATCTTTACATAAAAAAAACATGCTTGATCAAATATGCTTATCAGCATATACAGAGGGCAAGGGTTTTGTGTAAAGCAGAAATGCTCTGTGAGACACAGTAGGATTGAAATGTTTGGGGAGAAGCCATAAAGTCGAAGAGGTCATGGTTCTGTTTTCTATTTTCTGTCATGCGTCCAGTGCAGTAATTTGATGTTCTGAGCAGTTTAAACTGCATGCCACACAAAATGGACATTTGACAGAGAATGTGCGTCACTCCAGCTATTTATGGCATCTTGGAGACTGTAATCACTCATACATTTCAGACAATCAAGACAGGAAGCTGGAAATCAACAGTTTGATTCAAGAAGCAGCTGGAAAATAAATGCAGAGGGAAGCAAACCAGATACAGGGGCACTGCTGTGAAAATGCAACCCTTACTCTATGATAAGTAAGGCTTCAAATGTGCACTATGGTTAAGCTTTATGTGCACTCACTTATTGCAGATATTTATAGCTTTTTACATAAAGACACAACCAATCAGGTGTTCAAAAACAGCATTTCAGCAGTTGAATATTTTATACCAACACCATATTAAAATGAATCTTTCTTTTTTGCCATTTTTTCCTTCAGAAAGTAAAATGGAACATGTATTCTTCTAAGAGAAGCTATTATTGAGTCACCAGTACAGCTGGTGTCCAGTAGTGGATCTCACGAAGTTAATAAAATGGGAAAAAAGTGCAAATGGTACTTAAACGTTCAACTGTTTTACTTTATAATGTAACATCAGCATCTATCTGTACCATGTGAAACTGCAAAAATACATTTCCCCCAGAAATAAAGCCTACTTTATAATTTAGACTTTTAAGTTCAACAGATCCCCCTAAAAACATGAACATAACAATGTCTTTGTTTGTTTCCTGATCTATCTGTGGCTCCAAGCCCCAAAACGTATCACATATACATATTGGCATTTTAAAAGTGGCTCAGTTATTTCCTTAGATAGCTGGACTCTGTGGTTTTTTAGCAGATGTGGCTAAAATAGGAGAAAAAACACACTATTTGAAGCTCTGGATTTGGTGCCATTGGGAGTATTTACAGCACTAGAATAATAAGGATCAACCCAAAATGAAAACTAGTGACTGTGTTCATAGTAAAGGAACATCAGATCACAGCAGCTGCCATTCTGCAGCTCCCTGATGTTTATAAAGCTAACTAATTTAAGCTACACCTTCAAACTTAGGAATTCATCAATATTTTGATCCTATTCAATCTGATGGATATGCTGACAAAAACAGAAGATTCATCATTATGGGTTTTCCATCCAAAACATTAAATTGTACGAGAAAATAATACGACTAATGTTTTAGTGTGCTCCACATGGCACTTGTGGGAAAGCCATGTGAGAGTGACTGAGGCAGCAAGCAAAGTAAGTGTGCTTTACAGCTGGAGAGCTCTTTGAAAGAGAAAAAAACAACGGGTCCACATCAGGGATCAAGACAAATTGGACCTAAATGATAGCTGTGAAAATTCACCACGTCATGAAGACATGAGCCTTACAGTAGGCCTAATTCTGTGGCAGTTCATGCTGTACCTGGTTAAAAAACAAAACAGGTTGGATGTTATTAGACTATTAATCATGACTTGTTGCTCAGTATTCAACTACATTCATAACAATTTTTAAAGATATAATATGTAGAATTTTTGTCTTGAAATTTCTATATGATTCTATAAAGGGACCATTACTATATTGTGTCTTTTTTTAATTGAGGTCTTCCAATATTTCCTAAAGTTTTCAGAAACAGAGAAATTCTTGATTTTCTTAAATTTTCATGAAATGGACTGTCTTGTCATGGAGGCTGCCATAGTTGCAAGCTCAACTTGAACAGAGATTGTGATTCAGGCCTTCTTGTCCAACATCAGAGCCTGACTTCATAAATAATTTACAAAATAAATGGGCTCAAATTCCCACAGAAACACTCCAAAATCTTGTGGAAATCCTTCAAAGAAGAGTGGAGGCAGTTATAGTTGCAAAAGGTGGACCAACTCCATATTAAAGTATTTTTTTTCTGAATAAAATGTAATTTTTTGGGAGCTGGTGGCCTAGTGGTTTAAGACGCTCCCCATGTACACGGGCGGCCCAGGTTCAATTCTGGCCTGAGGCCCTTTACCGCATTGTCTCTCCCCCACTCGTGACTCTGTTTTCGTCTCTATCCGCTGTCCTCCTCTATCTAATAAAGGCACAAAATGCCCAGAAATAAATCTTGAAAAAAATTTAATTTTGTACCTTAAGTTTAAGGGATATAAAAACAATGTCAATACAGATAATATTTAGTTTTGAATGATTTATCTACAATACAGCTCCATAAATAAATCTCATCTTGTCTTTTAATAAAAGTCTTAAGTCCATACACAACACTGGCAGACCTACATCTCTGGATGTTGTGAGAGCAGCACAAACAGAAATTATCAGCCGAAACAATGTTCCAATCTCTGATTCCTCTCAGACTCACTCATCCCACACAGTCATCTTGCATCGCTGACACATCTCCATCTTGGCACAAGCATTTGCATGATTGCACTCCTTAGTCTCAATACAGTTCAATGCCAGGTTCAATAAGGGACTAAGAATAGCACCAGTGATCATTGTGTGAAATGATCTTCGTGTGGAGATGCTGAAAGAGCAACAGGCACTCATACGTTGTAAGATGTGGCAGCCCCCACATTGTGTAGCTCAAAGGCTTTAGTGTAACAATACTGCTGCTTGAGGAGAGCGTAAGGAGCCCACACACACAGACACAAACGCATATAATCCACCTACAACATCTCCGTGCAATGAGTGTGTGGCCTCTGCTTTCAGTCTTGAACTAAAGTTTGAGTGGGATGAGACCTGCTGTCCTTATGTGGGCAAACTTGCCCTTAAAGATTTGCCACAAAACACATTCAAGAAGGTGAGGGGAAGAAGATGGAGGAGGAGTTACACACTGTCTCTTTATGAAAGCGCTTTGACCTTCTTCCCAGGGCTTCAGTTAATATAAAATGGAAAGGTTCACTGATCCCCGACTCCATTAAGAGTTAGACTTTCAGCAGTGTTAATCTGACCTAATCTTATAACAACACAGTTTCACACATTTAGGGAGTGTTGCTGCTTGATTGTCATTGTTACTTCAACTGCAAAAGAAAAACTAAATCTAGTTGTCATAATGGATCTGCTCCAGGCCTTTTGGGGTGCTCACTGGAAATGTTAATCTCACTTGGCTGCACAGATAGTGTTACTTCTAGCTGATTCTGCAAGTCTGACCTGGACTCTAACTCCTAGAATGCCAAAGACACAGAGGAGTGAGTGCTGCCTCTTGTTACTTGTTTATTTAGTAGATTACTGTGATTGTTTTGTGCAATCTGAGATTTAGCTTTTCATTTTTTAGCCTTTATTATTTGAAACCAACAATGCATCTTTGGGAATCATGGACCACTTTTGTATGCCTCAACTTCAGGATAGTAGAGTTAGTAAAACCAATCTTTTGATGGTTAAGATATGCTAAGTGATTGAGTTAATGATTGACAAGGCAAATAGACAATCATTTTAAGGATTTTTGGGAGGCCAATCAGATTTCAGGGGGGCCTGGCTACTACTGGTTCTGCCCCTAAAACACAATCGGTACTGCTATTAGCCTTCATAATCCATCAGGGCATTATAAATCAAAACATTGTTATTATTTTGGTTGCCAACATGTTTTCCATTTAAAGTGTTGTCTTCATTCAGTCACAAAAACTCATATCAAAAAATTCTTCTTGTCAAAATGTTTGTTTACAGAATTAGCATGAAAGCACTGCCTTGTGCTGCAACCAAGTACAATACAGTCAAGCACAAGGATCATGTTCAAATATGGGCCATATTTCATTTAATCTTTAGAAATTGCTGTGGGCCAATCACAGAGGGCCACATCTCAGGCTTTCTGTCTCTCTTTCTCCCCATTATGAGCTATTCAGGCCATCTCCTGCATGATCTAAGTATTAAGACATGCACATTTTGGCAAAGTATGACATGACAATGGAACAGCTGTCTATTAGTCGTCTCAGCTCATGTGACAGCCATTGTAGGAAAACAATACGGTGACTAATGCTAAGCTAGTGGCAGAGACAATTGAAAAAAAATATTTAAAATGGATAAAATGATGTTCAATATTGGATTTAGTTATGTGGATTTAATCTTAAAAGACCCCAGGAAGTCACCAAAGTTCCAGGCATGCTAGAGAAGCCCTGTAAAAGCCACAAAGCCGTGGACAGCGTCATTAGAACAGAGGACTTTCAATGGAACAAAAAGCAAGTGGCTACAATTTATGGTTCAAAAGTTGTTTAGCTTTTTATAACCTGTGTATCTTCTTACTGTGTATAAAACAACATCGGTCTCACAGGATAATCTGTAAAGATAATCATTGGTACCATACAATAATAGGGCCTTTGCTGACCTTGGACAGGGGGGAAATCGGGTCCAAAATTGCATGTGATTATCTTGTAGTGTGTGTCCCAGACTATACTCAGGTAAAAAAAAAACACATCTGCGGGTTACCTCAGCTCACATTCATTGCAGAGTGGTGTTGATAGAAACCGATTTTAATGAGAGTCAAAGGGTTGTATAATCTTTTTAGTTAAATATAAACAAATAACTCAATGCTGGTAATTAGGATTTAGAAGTGAACAGGAAAATGGCTTGATGGACGTGTACGCGGCTCTGCCTGCTTGATAACCAATTAATAAAACCATCAGCCCGCAATAATCATACTTCCTGCAGATACATCTATTCTCTCCGGATAAAAAATAAAAAGCATATTCAATTCAGCAGAGCAAGAGGATGAAAAACAGAAACATTATAAAATGACTCCTCTGTCTTGTTTGAAAAAATGTTTTTCTGTTTACTTAAACAGAAGCCACACAAAGGTACTCTCAAAGTCAAACCAGTTACTGTAATCTGTATTTGATTTAACTCTGCATGGATGGGACATTCTTCTCTACTTGTAATGTTTTTGAACTTCTGAATAAGATATTCACATGACAAGTTTTCATGTGGTGGCAGTAAAAGTAGAAGAGATTGAGGCTGTCACTGAAAAAGCCAGGGATAGATATTTATGTACAGTCAATAAAAAGGTCGGGTAAAAGACAATGCAGCTTGGCCTACATTACCCAAAAATAGCTACAGTTATGGGTTTTTCTATTTTAACATCTCTCCTGTAACAATAGTTCTGGGCATCTGGTGGTTGTAATAATGCCAGTCATCATTTCACAATAGAGGACATGCTTATCTCTCATCACAAGAGAGCCCCATAAACACTAAGTGGACGGAAAGAATCTGAGAGCAGGAATCATCAAGCCGTTAACTCAGCAGCTGTTTGTTTTCTGTTAAAGATGCGGTCCGACCAGCTCTGTGGGCCCACTGATTACTGTTTGTTACTCCACGGTGCTTTCCAACATCAGGCGGTAGGCTCGGCACACATGTGACCCATTGAACGGTGACTGGAAAGCTCTGCAAGTGGTGCTGTCAACACCAGGACATAAATAAAGCTAAAGATAGGCTGACGTGGCTTTAGCCCAGGTTTCTGGTCAGCCAGCATCTTTTTATAGATACGCTCTGATTTATAAAAGGCTAACAGGGACTATTTTTGACCCAGTGGGCTTCGGGGATAGAGATCTTGGAAACTTGTGACGCTTCTGGGTGCATGACTGACCCCTTTGACTTAAATGTGTCAGGGGTGGTTGGTTGTGGGAGTTGTAGCAGTTGATAGCAAATGCTGGAAGGATCAAACCAGCCAAAGGTCTGTGATGTTTTTGGACACAGCCCAGAGAGACAAACAGGGAAGATCACATGGGTCTACCCCGGTCGGTCCTATTAAGTTATCATGTATCTCTTTAATTGTTCTGTCTGGGGTTAAATTTAGATTTCTTTAATCACACTCAGAGCAAAGTCAACAGTCAAAATACATATGGCTCAGCCAAGCTAGCACCTTGACTTTATGAAATATACTCCTGGTTTGTCTGTCTTCGGACAAAACTGAGACATTTCAGAAATATTTGGATGGATAGTTGAATTTTACACAGCCAGAGGACACATCCTACTCCTCCATAACCCATGAGGTGGTTGTAGTTTTGATATGACGTTCGACCGTTCATCATTGTGACTTGAAGTACCTTACTAGGTCTGAATTTCAAACACCTAGAACATCAGTGAATGGCAAGATCCTACCAGCAAAATGGCATTTCCAGCCTTCACTGTTCTTTATGGTCACTGCTAGCCAAAGGCTGCCCTTAAGGGGGAATAAAGGGAAGAACTCTCTGGGGCCCAGGAAAATGGGGTGCCCATAGAAGTAAAAAAAAAAAAAAAAAAAAGAAGAAGAAGAAGTAGTCATATAGAATTTATATTTTGTTTTTTGTTTTTGTTTTTTTTACTTAAATGATAACCATTTTTATAGAAGCAATCAATATTTTTTAGATATATTTTTGCTAAGGTATATAGTCTTCTTCAAAATGCAAACCCCTTTTCTTAAAACAGAATTAAAACAGGTTAAAAGTGGCAAAAAAAAAAAATTAATGGAAAATTGCAAAAATTGGTTAAGAGTGGCAAAGACATGCAGAAAATGGTGAAAAGGGGCTAAAAGTGGCCAAAGTGGATTTACAGTGGTAAAAATATACATAAAAACTTTAAAATCCAGTTAAAATTGGAAAAACTAGATTAACAGAGGCAAAAAATGGGCATTGAATAGCAACAATTGATTACAAGCTAAACAAGACAGAAAAGCGGGTTATATGTGGCAACCATGGGCATGAAAAATAAACTGCAGTAAAATTGGCAAAAATGGGCATAGAAAGTGGTGAAAATGATTGCTAGTGACAACAGCCGGTCTACAGGGGCAACAATTGGTAGAAAGTTGCTAAAGTCCATTAGAAGTGGCATAAATGGTGAAAAAGAGTATGAAAAGGGTTTATGGAATGGTAGGTGAAAAGTGCGGAATAGGATTAAAAAGTAGCAACATAGGTAAAAGTGGAAAAAATGTGTTTTGAGTGGTAAAAAGGGAGTAAAAGTGGCAGAAATAGGTTGGCAGAGGCAAAAAAAATGCAGAAAGTGGTGAAAATTGGTCAAAAGTGGTTAAAAAAAAAAGACAGAACAGGTGTGAAAAGGCATTCAAAATGAGCAAAAATGGGTTAAAGAGGAGTAAAAAAGTGGAAAAGAATGTGTTTAAAGTGGTAAAAATGGGCCGGGTAAAGTGGTTAGATGTGGTAAAATGTGCACAAAATTGATGAAAAGTGGCACCAAGACTGGTACCAATGCTACAGATCCAACACACAGACATTGGTCAATAAATTAAAACTGGGGAGTGCCCATTCTCTGGGTTTGGGCAGGCCTGCTACTAACTAGCATATAACATGCCAAAAGGTATTACTAAGATGTTAACTCTGGTAAATACAACCATGTAATCAAAGGCATGTCCTATCTTTGTTACATGCACATTAACATGCTAACATTAGCATTAAGGTGCAACCATTGTTAACCCTATTGAGCATCTGAGGGTTGCTGGCTAACATTGTTGTAGACTCCCAGTCTTACACATATCCTTTCATCTTGTCTGAAGACCTACAGCTGTGAGCTAGAGTGCAGGTTTTGTTAAAGACTCCTCATGGGCATCTGTTTATCTCAGTGGTTAGAGCTGGTGCCGGTAACAGAGACTTGATTCCTGGTCTCATCACTGTTTGGTGCGTGTCTTCCCCTTTCTCCCTCTCCACATGTTTCCTGTCTCTCCCAAGCAGTCCTGTCTAATAAACTCATAAATGCCCCCAAAAAATACAAAAAGAGACTCCTCATGAGCAGAATCAGGGGTGGGTGAATGGTGCAGGGGTAGCATGGACGACAGAACTCATAGCATGTAGTACAGAATTATTGCGGTGTATAATGTATGAGCAAAACAAAACGTGAATGAGAGCAGCAACAGAAGGGCAGCTTCCAGTACTTTTATTACAAAAGAAAAAGAGGGGGGGAAAAAAAATCATGTTTTGATATTTTCATGTCAGTATGCTGGACTATGCTTCAGAAAGAGCATATCTTTATTCTATTTTAACCTTTTTTGGTGTTCTAAGATTACAATCTTGTTAACTGAGAATATAAATTGTATTGGTATTTTCTCAGTCAAATATTGTATGCTTCCAGACATTAACATTTGCAGAGTACAATGGCTTTCATAATGCTTTCAGAGCTGTTTGTTCTGTAGAAAATTGCTGGAACCTTGTATTAAATGAAGAATTTCAATGTGAAAACTTGTTTTTTTATTGGATCAGGTATCTTGGATCATAAATGCACATCTCATGTGTTTGACAAAACAAAGAGCTTGAAAATCGGTTCATTTTTCATTGAGTTACAAGCATTTTAGTCATGGACAGCCGTCCCTCTGTCGTTGACTTGCATTCATCTTCAGCCATGACTTGCTTTTTTGCATATGACACCAGCATGACACATCTGAGTAGCCTGAACACAGCATCTATGTACTATGGTTATAACTACAAAGATCAAGAATTTCTCTGGTAATTGGAATGTATGTCCTTAACTGAAAATATGCAGAACAAAATAGTAGTCATTTTTAACTATACATATCAGTGCGAAAATGTTAACTTTGAGCAAAAAGGAAAAAAATCCTGTAACATTTTTCATTTCAATCCTGGAAGAGTTTTGAATATTTGTAATTCCCCCCCAAAAAGACACCAATAGGTCAAAAACTATCAAGCCAACTAATGTTTAGTAGAAGAAAGGGCAACTGGTTAATATCACCTCTTAACAAATCTAAACTTAAATAGTTTCAAACTCAAATCTCTGCTATCTAACTCTACTGGAGCGAGTCGTTTGTTTAAACTCAATCTGACACAGACTCTAAGCAAAGGAAATAAATAGGGGTTGACTGAGGTGTGATGCACTGCTAACTGTGTGGTGTTGCTATAGACACACTTTGCAAACAGTGTGTGCTTTAAAGGGTCACAGAGAAAAGTCAGACAAGTTCCCTGAAGACCATGTGGGTGCCTGTTGCCCACTCAAAATATGTCATGACTTACAGTAATACTCAGTAACCCCACGCTGCTGAGATCAGATGTCAGGGTGTCGAGATCAGGGTGTGACCATGTCAGTCCACAGTCACTGAGAAACTCACACCAAGGCCAAAACTCAAATACAAGACAAAGATGGCAGCTCATTTTTGTGTAAGAGTCCACTGATCAAAGTCTTTATGGTATGAGCTGACGGCCAAGTATAAAGTTACAGATCACGACCTTTGTCCCTCGACAGCAAAGCCCTGTTTTCTTTAATTATCATAACAGACCACCTGCAGAGTGCCTGAGAGAGGACCTCATCTCGCCTCTGTGGCTGTGAGTTATAACCCACTCTGCAATCCGAGGCCACTGCCTGACAACATTAAAGTTATTTGGTGGATATACACAACCCATAAATGGTCTATATTGTGTAGAATGTGGTTGTAGTTGAACCTTAAACCCAACCCTGATCCTGGGTGAAGGTCGAGCATCCATAAAGACAGCCAGTTAGTGTATGTGTTAGTGCGTGTGAGTGTTTGGTCCCGTTTCCACACAAAATAGATAACACGCTGCTAAATGCAGCCTCCTAATGAATACAGAAACACACGTGTCACCACAGAGGTCTTCGGGGGAAGGAAGCATCAGATATTTTTCCCATATGGTTTTATTTTCTGACAAGGTGATGGCGATGGATCACCGACTCACACACAAGTAGGGGAGATATGACTCGGCCAAGCGTTTGTGTTGTGGTGCATGTGCTGTTTTTGTATCCATGGCAACTGCACCACAGCCGTGTCCCCTGATTGCCAGATAGAGTTGCTGTCCTTGACAGTAACTTAAAATGATTGAAGAGTTTCAGCTTTACTGCTGAAATAGAAGAAGTGACTCAGACCATATAGACAGAGATTAGAAAGTTTAAAACAGTTGTTTGGAAAAGATTATAAAAGCTCTGTTGATCAAAACTTTTAAGATATTGGGCATTTCTCAAATTGTGTCCATCAGGAAAGTCTGTAATATTGTTTTAGATAGAAATCAGACATGAAAATACATCTCAAGGGTCTACACTTAAAAGATATCCAGCTTGATTATCATTATTTGCAAAGTTCTCCAGCTGTTCTCCATTAGCACTACTTACTTTTCCAACCTGTTGTTGCCCCTGTTCCTATTTTTTTGAGATGTGCTGCTGTCATGAAATTCAAAATGAGTTAATATTTTTCATGAAATGGTAAAATGTCTCACTTTCAACATCTGGTATGTTCTATTGTAAATAAAATATGGGTTTATGGGATCTGACCATCATTGAATTGGGGTTGTACATTAATTAAAATACTTGCATACCCTACAGAGTAATATCATGGATTTTAGATGTTCACCAGTCCAGTACTAATATTTCAGTCTCCTCTATTTACACTTGGAACAGAGTAGATGTTGTTTTGTGATTTTGATTCTTTTATTGATTTAAATAATGAGACTCTTTATGAAGGTGATGAAGATTAAGATATCAGTATTAAATGTGCATTATTATTATTATTATTATTATTATTATTATTATTATTATTATTAATGGTGTTGTTGTTATAATTATTATTATTTCAGTTGTTTTACATTTGTAATTTTTCAAGCAGTTATTATGACAGCATTGCATAGCATAGCATAGTTTGGCATCAGGCTCCTACTTCATCACTCCTCGCCGATTTATCTTACATGCGGAATTGAGGAGTGATGAGATAAAATCTTAGACACCCAGTTGGAGCCAACAGTTGAAATGCTGGGGTGGAGGTGGGTTGAAGCAAGAGCGCAGCGCTGATCCAGGGCAGAACAGGCAGTTGCAGAGCAGAGGAAGAGACTAGAAATCTGAAATAGAAAAAGCTTAAATAGACCACTGAATTAAGAGGATAAGAGTCATGTGATTGGATTAAGATGCATGTCAGGTGTGAATCACTGAACTTGAAATCACTGACCTGAACTAACTCATGCTCGTCACATTATTGTTATTATTATCACCATCATCATCATCATCATCATCATCATTACTATCATTTATATAATTGATATTACTTGTAGTATTCTGATTGTCATTTTATTATTTTACAATTAAATTTTTTTTATGTTATTGTATCTATTATCATCATTATAATTATTATTATTAGCATTATTAGAGCCCGATCAACAAGGGTTTTGAGAGCCCTATTAAAATCGGTCGGGTTCTTCATTAATATTAGGGCCTGAGCACTGACAGTGCAAGAGCCCCATTGTAATCGTAGGCATTTAATTTTTGTTCCCACTCTCGCCCATTTTTGGGGCATTAGACATGCACTAATATACATGAAAATTGGCACACACCTAGAAATCTGAAAAAATGAGAGGTACATATAGTTGTCATAAATTCCCCTCAGGAATTGCCTCAAAAGCGCCTCCCTGAGAACTATAGCCTATGGTTTAGTGCAAAGTAAATATTTTATTGAAGTGGGAGTTGTTTAATAAGTAAATAATATTATGAAAATTTGATGATTCATATTCTCTTTTAGTTTTAAGTAAGCTAAATAAGGGTTTGAAAGAAAATACAGTGTTTTACAAGCTAACAGTTGGCTCCCAATTTTTTTTTCTCACTCATAAAACTTCTCATTTAGTGAGAGAAATTATCTTTAACTTGTCCATTAACACTTGCTCTGAGCTAATGAGCAAGCAAGGACACCAAGCAACCTCCATTGTCAGTGAACAGATTTTAATGTTGATCTAAAATCAGTATAACTTTGATTTGTGAATCAGTGAATGATAGTGTGGTTGGTGTGAGGATTCTGACTGATGGATCATATTGGGCTCTTAGTTTGTCAATCTTCTGTTTCCCCTGATTAGAAGGGTGTCAGGATTATTACTCAAAGACGTGCTCTGTCTCTCGGCAATGTTAAACTTAACCACAATAATCATGGTGTCATTATGTATGATGATCTCCATCCTAATGTCTTGAAAAGATGCTCCATTTAGTACAGACTCCCATTTAAAAACATGCTCAAGAATTGGCAACAATAGAGGGCTACCTTTTATTTGTTTGTGCAGACCACTGTTCTAGATGGAGCATGGATCACTGCTGCTAATTGACTATGGGTCATGTGTAGGCAGAGGAAATACATTGTATTTCAAAAGGTCACCTACTGTCAGCTCAAGACCAAGTAATATTTTATGACATGCTTTAGTCAGTTACACAGTGCACTATCAGGGACAAAAAGGGTCAGAGAATTTAGAATTTTCAGTGATGATAGATGTCTCTGAAGCAGGGCAACTGAGCGAAGGTGCCACAAGCCTGACATGCACCAAACTCCGTGGGGCATGAGGTGCTAGGGCCGGTTCAGTGCTGCTTGCTGCCTTATTTTAGATTATTTTACAATATAATTCAGTTGGATACATTAAAAGACATACATGTTTGATATGAAGTAATTCATGATGATTAGCCTTTATTTAGGCCTAATTTGGTAAATTCCTTTGTGTCATTATCAAACAGACAGTCATTCCTTCATTCTTTTAAGAGTTATTCTTCATTTGTCCCCCGGGTTTGTATTTCCCAGGTTGCTTCAGATGTTGCTGTGTCTGGGAAAAACCACCACAACAAGCAAGTAGATATCCTGAAGCTAAAAATACATGTGACTGACTCTATTTCTGAGGCCTGACTGTAATATCTTATTACATGGCACATCGATCGACGGTGACGATAATTTGCCCGTTCAGGTATTCTCAGTCCCAATGCTGGTCCCTGATACTATTTTAGGAGAATTATTTAGGGGTTTGTGTTAAATATACTTCACACTCACACACATTCATTCTTTATTCATAAACCCGCTGAGTGAATTTTTCCACAGCCATCAGCAGAAACACGAAAATGAAACCAGACAGGGCAATGCATCCTCTTGATTCAAACACAAGGCGAAGAGGACAGACAAAGGCAAGGTCAAGTGTTACTGATAGCACAGAGACAACAAATGTCCTACACTGTGAGATATATCTGGCAAAATCAGCCATTATATATAAATTACATCATCCCCACATGAAGCCATCTCAAATCTATGGTGTCCTTGGTCCATTTTTCTTTTATAAATTCCTCTTTGTGTTTGGTGAAAGCAAGCCAGAGCATCTGCTGCTCATGATTCAAAAGAGGGTAGATGCTGCCCCCTTAAGGAAGAAATACTAACTGAATGCATTTTGTAAAAGACATAGGAAAGACATGTTGATTTGTCTTTAAAAGACTATGAATGTGATCATATCAGCACAGAGAGGATAGTAGGACAGAAAACATAAGATTAGATCAGTAAATCTTCCAGTCCAATGAGTTTGGGCGATCATCAAACAAATGGTGTTTTATTGTGTTTCATAGTGCATGTAACTATTCTACTGTTACATCTGCTTTTCAGGAAGTAAGTCGTCCAATGTGAGAAAATAATTTCTCTTTTATTTCTTTTTTTTCCCATTACAATCCAATTACTAACAGATCTTGCCAAATGTTTGTAATGTAATGTGTGATATCATCAGGTTGTCCTTGTCTAAATACTAGTGTTGAGCTGCATGTCATGCCATGGTTAGAGATGTTGCTTTAAAACAACAAGGTGCCTGGTTTGAATCTCCATCAGACACAGGTTATCTTTGCAGGTTGTGGCTTTACTACAGTTATTCCAGATATTCCCCATAGTCCGTAGAGATGCTTGTCGGGTTAAGTGGTGACCCTCAATTCCTCGTAGGTGTGAATATCAGAGTGACTTGTCTCAAACTGGAAAGATTGAGACTGTCATGGCGACCTGTCCAGGTTGTTCCCATCTCTCACCAACTGGCAGCTGTGGACAGCTTTGTTCCCATCTACTATGAACTGTATAGGTAGTATATAATGGATGCAAATGGACACCAACACTTAAGAATACTTCCTCCAGGTTTTGATTTTGTACATGATTGTTAGAGTGTCTGTGTTCTTACATTGTTTGGTTCAAACATGTCTGTCTTCTTCTACTATGTGTTTTTACTGATGCTGTTTTGCTAGCGGTTGTTTTATTGTCCTGGTTTTCTGTTTTTGTTTGGGTTCTGATGCTTCGTTGTGTTTGCACATGCATAGGCGTTTGACCTATAGGCAAAGGCAACCAATTTCCTAGATCCTTGTGCTTCAGCGGGCCCAAGATATAGTTGATATGTGTGAGCATCTAAGAATGTTGTCAGTGTTTAAGACAAATATTTTGAATGTAGGAAAAATAGCTTCAAACTGATTATCCCAGAAAGTCCCTCAGGGGAACCCTTGGCCTCAAGGTCTAGTTCCAGTAGTTCCTTTCTGTAAGTGTTAAAACAAGACAAAGTACTGCAGAAACACTTGTTTAAAAGCATTTTACAAAGGCATTATTGTAAGTTATTATAAGTTGTCATGTCCATTTTGCCATCTGCTGGACAGACATTGAACTGCAGGATGAAGAGACATCCCCAAATAGATGTATTTTTCTAAGTAACTGCCAAGGTTACTATAGTTAACTAAAACTAGTTTAATAACTAAATTCAAAAATTCAAAAATCATTTTAGTTAACTGAGACTAAATAAAACTAAACTTTACCATAAAATGAAAACTAACTAAAGCTGTATAGTGGGTTTACAAAACTAGCTAAAATAAAATAAAATTAGAGACAAAATATCTTTGGTTTTGGTCTTTGAGACAACCATACTGACTGGCACCTACAAAATATGCCTGAATTGATTGGTTTAGACTTTACACAGTGGTAATTTGTCTGGAGTTTTATTTAAACATCATATTTAAATAAATAAAATGATAAGTGAAGAGTAGCCTGTTTGGATGTTTTTTAAAATGTATGATGTTTACTCAGCCCTGACGTGTATCTGAAAAAACTAGAACACAAAAACTAACAGACTATCAGTAGAAACCACCTAAAACTAAACTGAAATTGAACACAAAGTGAAAACGAAATAAAAACTAATGAAAAATCCATAACTATTGTAACCTTGGTAATTGAAATAACATTTCATATAGTCACCGCGGTCCAGGCCTTCAAGAATATTTGGATGGTCTTTTGCAAAAACATCTTTGGAAATCTGATTGTCTCATGCAATTGATTACATTAATTCAAGCATTGTGTGGGAGCATTGATTATATAAATCTCTGATTTCACTTTTTATTCCTGCAGAACTGTATTTTTTTTTTTGTTGTATACACAAATTACAAATGAATCTCTGAACCTTATTTTGTATTAAATTATTTTTGGCAAAACATGCCAAAAGTACAACTTTGAATATATTGTTAACTGTGGCATTTTTCTTATATTTCAATGAAAAAGACAATCACATCTTAAATAATTAACTGAAGATTGTTCACGCGTATCTATGTTGTGTCTTTTGGAGGAGCTGCTCTTTCTGGTTAAGAGGATCTTTGTCTGATTGGCACCAGCGGCCAGTCACCAAGCTGCACACATATTGAATATGGTTATTTTTTGAGAAGAAAAGTCATTTTATTGTTCAACACATTCTTAATACCTGAACATGTGATCCAACCAGCTGTAAAGATCTTTCTCCGTCTTATTGTAGATTATATCCACATCTGTTGGCGTTTATGGCTGTACCTGCTCATTGATAATGTCAGCTGTAAACACTTTTAGAGCCGAATAAAACCCATTCAATGAAAACAGAAGGTAAATAATTGACTGATCATGGTCGATGTTCTGTCCTTCTATCCTCCAGGCTACCGCCTGGCGACTAATTAGCTGAAAGCCAGTGTTTCTGCTCCTGATCAGTGAGAGTGAGTTTAAGCATTTGCTTTAATGGCTCCACTGTTAAAAGGATGATTGAGAGATCAGGTATAAGGTGCAGGAACAGAAACTTTAAAGAATAAATATGCTTCTTAGTGGGAAGATAAATGTGCAACTGCACTTTATGAGTGCAAAAGTCCTCTTTTACTTTTCTGTCATCAACCTGCTGCTTCCCATTTGTCTGGTTTGAAACACTGCCAAGGCTCATAAATTACAGGACCATAAATATGTGGTGTTTGGCCGAGGGCTGATGCACACTTTGAACATTCATAATAGAAATGAGCCTTTTATCGTGCAAATAAAAAAAAGAAGGAGAAAAGACAGTTACTCTGAATTTTATTCATTTCAGCAAACCTGATTTTGAATGCATTACAAAAATATTCAAACCACCCATAAATTACATTTTTAATGTTTTTCCACATCAACAGCATCAAACAATCATAAGTGAGGTGCCACTTGTCATGTGTGCATTTTGTTGTAGGGGAACTTCATAGCTGCCATCCTGGTGAATAAAATAGAAGAAAGTCCAGAAAAATTAAAGTCATTCCATAGAGTTGGCATAACTTGTGCAATTGATACACCAGGGCCTCTGTAGGGTATTTGAATGCAGGACTTTTTTTAAGGTGCAGCTATAGGGGTAAGCTGTTACTAACAGTGTGCGTATCCAGAAAATGAATGACACTCTGGCCAGGATGCATACCATACAAGTTAAGTTTTAGAAGTTGAAATTATTGAATCCAAGTTGGAGCAGCTTGAGTTAAGAAAATCTTACAAAATATAACTGTGAACAGAAGTTATGAAATCTGGAGGGCATGCCAGAAATAATAAACCACACTCAAGTCTACTAAGCTTAAAAAAGGACCTGAGACTTTCATTCGCACCGTCAAGGCCGAAGAGAGCAGTAAGAGCAAATGCAGCACTAATCCAATCCCACCTCCAGTTGGCATTGTTCGACTGAAAGGGATCTATGGCCCCAAGCACTGGGAATCCACCAGCAATAGACCGGATCAGCTGGGGATCAGTCGGGATCAGTGAGAAGGCTGAGGCTGTGAATGTGCAGACAGCCAAGTACTGTGATACCTACACAGACCTTCCAGTTATGTATACCAGCCTTGTGCAAGAGCTTGTTGCTAGTTTAGACATCCTCTTGTTGCCTTGGCAACACTTTAACAGCAATGGAGGTGCAGGTACAGATCAAAGCTTTGAATCTGAATCAATGCTTAGTCTACAACAGTACTGGAAATTAAAGTAATAGCAATGATAAAATTGCTTTGTATAAATATAAATATGTCCCTTTTATTATTGTCTAAATTATTTATCAACTGATTTCTCCTTCTGACTGGTAGAGAGAAAATTCATCTCATTGTGCTGGCAGTGTTCAAAGTTACAATCAGAAATCCTCAGGACAAGCTACAGTGAGGTAAAAAAAAATAAAAAGTACACTCAATTTAATGCATTCACTGTTGTCTAAAAAGAGCTCTTGCTGTTCTCCCTGACTTCAGATCTCTTGAGGTCACATTAATTGGAGGAACGGACTTTCCTGCCTTTGAGAGGCTGGGGAGGCCTGAAGTTGTTTTCCATGCGTATCCTCTGATCCTCTTCCTCTCCAGTGAACAGGAGCATTCGAAACTTGCTGAGCTACAACAGGAAAGAGAGAAGGACCACATTTTGACTTCAAATTCCTGCAACGAGATTTCTTTTATTTTTTCAAGTATGTTGTTAAACAGATTAATGGCAAGAATTTCCCTTCTGACAAGACAATTTAAGCATGTCAAAGGATAAGACTAGTGATTGTTTAATGTTAGTGGTAAGGCTGAGTAATAATTCGAAGATTACATTACAGTATGTCATACTGTAGTTGCAGAAGGTTTGTAACACCTGCAAACGTATTAACTGCCCACAGATGTAATAAACAACAAATGTAATACAAATCTGCAGGTTTTAGTGGAATAATTCCACAAATGTAATACATTTCCCACAAATACAATAGCAGTTGCTTACAGCAAAAATAATAATAATAAGGGCTGTCAAGATTAATCGAGTTAATCACAATTAGTCAAGGTCCACAATTAGTGCACTTATTTCTTTTAATCATGATTAATCACATGCTTGTGTTTCTCTTTCATCATACTGTAGTCATTCCATGTCAGTGTCTCCCTGAAGCCACAGTGATATGAAATAGGTCCACCACTGCTCATTAACATCTTTTTTACCTTTTTAAAGTTCTCTTATTTTGTTTTCAAGCCAAAACAAGTTCTTTTTTCCCTGTGTAAGTTGTCAGAATCTTCTATCTACCAATAAAAGCAAGTCTGTATCCAAACAGGAAGTTAATTATCCCTAGTTTAAAAAAAAATGAGACAAAACCCCTTTATAAGGATGAATGATGGCATTTTAAAATGCATTAAGGATGCAGTTAATTACGATTAACTACTGAAATTCTGAGATTATTCGCCATTACAAATTTGAATGTTTTGACAGCCCTTTCAGAAACAAAATTCCTTAAAAAAATGTAATAACTATTATGTTTGCAGGAATTTATGAAGTTTGTGGGAAGGTTAACAAAACTTGCTTTTAAAAATCTAAATAATTTCCCACAAATGTAACATGAAAGAGGGGTGGGGTGGGGGATAGGGGTGGGGGGGTCAAAGTCAGCTTAAGCTCAAATCACATTAAAAAAGGTGGTGGCATTTTTTTCTGTTCACCATGAAACAGGAAGTAGTTTTTTTCTTGTAAGATCCATTCTGGGTCTTTTTTTGTCTTTATTAGAGATAGACAGGACAAAAGAAAAAGCTGGAAACATGATAAGAGAGTAGGGAATAAGAGAGTAGGGCTCAAGTCCTGCCTATGGCTGGACTTGAGCCTGAGCTGCCCACGTACATGGAGCGCGACCTAACTGAGAGCCATGAATTTTAGCAGAGTGGCTTAAAATGTGTAAAAACAGCACTCTGAGGAAATTATAAATACATACATACATACATACATACATACATACATAGACACTATTTACCCAGCCAGTTTTATTGTTTTACAAATCCCAGTTCAATCAAAATTTATTTTTTACTTTCTGGAAGTTTGCACCCTGTATGTTTAAGATACTTGCTTGAACGGGGAGAGCCAGTGCAGCCTTGGGTTTTGTTGACGTGTGAAAAAAGTCACGCTTTAGTCAGCTCTTTTAGTCAACTGTAAAATTTCTTATGTTTGGATCAGATGAACCCCCTCTGAGAGCTTAATTAAAAAAGAACCCCTTAGATTTTGCTGAATATTC
Organism: Cheilinus undulatus; assembly: GCF_018320785.1. Lineage (NCBI taxonomy): Eukaryota > Metazoa > Chordata > Actinopteri > Labriformes > Labridae > Cheilinus > Cheilinus undulatus. Next base: position 40,158,602 of record NC_054865.1, on the reverse strand, counting down.
CCATAAATTATACCAATCTTTGTTTTTTTTGTCTCATTCAAAAATGGCTCTACCAGTGTTTTAAGACTTCTAAAACTACTTCCTGTTTCATGGCAAACAAAAATCACCAAGAGTACTTTTTTTTCAAGGTTTATTTTTAAGCATTTTTGTGCCTCTATTAGATAGAGGAGGACAGTGGATAGAGTCGGAAACAGGGTCAAGAGTGGGGGAGAGACATGTGGTAAAGGGCCTCAGGCCAGATTCGAACCCGGGCCGCCCACGTACATGGGGAGCACCTTTAACCACTAGGCCACCTGCTCCTCAAGAGTACATTTTTTAAGTGATTTAAGCTTAACTTGAACCCACTGGCAGCTGTATAAAGGCTTCCACAAACAACAATGACCACAAGTTTAATTTTTCATGTTCATTCTATTTGTGGAGACTAAAATGTTTACCTTTCCACAAACGAATAAATTCCTTCAAATGTAGCTAATGGTTGTCACCTTTGCAGTAACTACTATTCCGTTTGTAGGAATTTATTATGTTTGTGGGATAATTAAAATAAAGGCTGCAGATTTGTATTCCATTTGTGGTTTATTACATTTGTGGGACATTATTACCTTTGCAAGTGTTATAAGGCTCAATATTTCTTTAAATGTCAAAATGCCAGCATTGTAAATATTTCTGCAGCAGAGACGAAATTTAGAAAGAGTAAAAATAAATTTTAAAAAAGTCTCCTTTCCTTGTTTTATATTTATTTTTCTTCATCAAAATGAGAATGACATACAAATGATCATAGGCCTTCAATTCAAAAAAATCATACTGAATTTACAATATGAGTAAATATAATTATTTTTTGAAATTTTATCAAACAGAAGCAAATGCTAAATTTGTCTGGGACTATTTTGAGTGGCAATGATGAGTACTGTGCTAAAACAAATCTCTTCCAGTGCTTTCATGTGACTTACTGATGTGTTCTAATAGTTTTTAGACAACAGTAGCTCCACAGCTGAGAGAAATAAGCTGCTTCAGGTTGCCCACACATTTTAGTTGGATCAAGTAAACCCTGCTGTTTTCTAGTTAACAAGAAAAATATTGCACATTAATGAACTCTTTAAAGTGCCCACACCATTCACCTCTCCTTGATCTGTTCCCTTTAGCTCCATGTCTGCCGTTATGAGAGAACGTGAAAAACAAAATAATACCGGTTATATAAGGAGTTTCCCTGCTGGGTCTCCATGCAAGCATTTCTCAATTAAAGCCCTGAACCCATGCAGCCAGCCATCCATCCATCAGGATAATCAGCTGGAGGGGATCAAAGGCTTGGAGCCTGGAGTCATAGGTTGTGGGGCCACTTGCCTATCTGACACTTCACCCCTAACTATGCCAAAAACGTGGGTTTAAAGACAGATTGTTCCTGACTACACCCGAGGGGCCGCTGTCATTATAAAACCTCATTCCTCATGTACAGTCCCAGAGCTAAAATTGGAGAACTAGACAAGAAAAGATCAACAAAGTGTGGGAGTGTAATCCAGAGGCTGGCAGCAGTCGCCACAGAGCAGACTCACTGGGGGACCTGGAAGGCGCACTCTGCACACGTCCAGTTAGTCAGCTTAACTTGTCAACAACCTGAGGTTATCAGATGTAAACTTTCTGATTAAATTCAGGGCGATGGATAAAAACAAGTCAGCCCTACACACGGCATCCCCGATGAATGATGCTCGCCCTCGCTCTGGCCTCTAAATATAGCACCAAACACGGCTGTGCAGTATATTTATGGATACGCTATAGCACAGAGGTAAACCCCACCAGCACCTGCCCCCACAACACTTGGCATACTGATCCAGTGATGCTGAACTTCAGTTTGACAACAGAGCAGGCAGTGGATCCTTGAAGTCCCACGGAGGATAGCCCAAGATTATGCAGGTCAGGAAGCATGGATGTCACAACTGACTGATCAGCTGCACAAACAAAGCCTCTCAGGCCAATGTCTTAAAGGAAAACATGCAATATCTATGTCCTAGCGTAACAGTGTAAGATTGGATTAAGTCAAACAAAGTCTTTATCGCTATACTGTATAAAGATATTTTAGGGAAAAGATGAAACTTGGTAAAAGATGCAAATCATTCAACAGAACAAGTGCATTGGGGTAATCACGTTTGTATCAATTAAAATCTAATGCAAGTGTAGTTAAAATTCATATTACTGATATGATATCAGTGTCTTATATTTGGTTAAGCAAAACAAGGATTGTGTGTCAGATGTGTTTTTCACTGCTGGCTCACAGTCCAGATTTTATTAAATGATAAATGCTTCATTGCATGAAATAGTAACGAAGCAGAGAAAATAAGAGTTTGGGTGGTGTTGTATCTTGTAAATTTTCCAAACCAACTAACAGGAATACTGATACAATCCATTCAAAATAACTCAAAATGTGGTGTGGTCTTACATGATTCCCACAGCTGTGAAGTACCTTCTGGAAACATGGGTGGTATGGTAACCAAAGGATCAAGTACCTGTTTTTCAGACAGTGCGATTGGCTCCTTCAGGATGATCCAGGTGACGCTCTCATGCAGAGGAGGCGTGGTCAGTGATCCCAGGTAGGTCCAATAGTGGAGCATGCTTGGTAAGAGGCACTTGGGATTAAAACCTCTAAAGTCTGTGACACTCGCCTGGAACGGAAACACAAAGACAAACAGATCTGATATGACTGCAATTACAGTGATAGCAGAGCATAAATGACAAGATAAGACTTCATAATACTCACTTTATACTTCACCATGTAGAGAGCGTCTGTTATCGTGTGGAGCCATCTGTGGTCATCACCTGTCTAACGTAACACATAAAAATGATTTTTATTGACCTAACCTGTGATTTTGGGAAGAATTTATATCAAAACATTGCATACTCATCCTTGAAATACAATTCTCATTAAATATATTTCTAGAAACAGACCATAACAATGGTGAGGGAACAGTTACTCTACATATCGTAAATGACAAATTTTATGACTTCCTTACAGTTTGGGGGACAAGGTTTTTTTTTTTTTTTTTTAATCTAATGTCACATGCACAGCTTTATGACTTGGACTTCTTTCCAATTTTCAAAAACTTTTTAAAAACACCTCACAGATTTAAGTGGTTTTTTGTTTGTTTTTTTAAGCAAAACATGGTAAAACCAATTAATACTACTTGAGTATCGTGCCATGCAAAAGTTTTTGGTATCACACAAGAAAGAATGTCATGGTAAAAATATTAAATAAGTAAAATAAGAAATGCTGAAGAACTACCACAAAATCGGTACAATTACAGGGTACTGGTGCTTATACCAGCACAAACGCCTTATATGCTTGAACTTATAAAACACTGCCGATACTGTACTCGAAGTCATTTTATAGCATGATGTTAGTCAATCATTAATTGAGCAAGCAGGCAAAATTGGAGTCGCGTCTGCAGTTTGGCGATATTTCACCATACATAAGGATGCACTTCTAAATTGTCAAAACGAGGGGTGAGAGAAATCTGATGAATATAAAACAAACTTTGAAAGCAATTTTGAGAACTGCTATGATATATAATGACAGCATTCATATTTGTACTAGGTATTGGCAAGTAACCAAATGTTAGCACTTGTATTTGGTTTGACAAAAGTGGTACTGGTGCGTCCATAACAGACACAACGCGGCATCTGAACTCCACCTCTGATCTTTGACTCTTTAAATGTGTACAAAATAGACAAAAAGGAAGGCAATAGTAAAAAAACAGGATATCACAAATTTCTTACCTCTAAAAAGATGCCTAGAACAGCCAGGCCATCAGGAGCCGATGCTGCCTCCCCAAACGACCTGTATTTGACAGCATTCCAGTGTACTAAATGCAGCTGCAAAGAAAGTAAATGAGAGACAGAGAAAAAGAACAGAATGCCAAAGGGAGTCAAGGAGTTAGGGAGTCAAAGCCTTTTCTGATAAAGGAATGATGCAGAAGCATGTAGGAGTTTGTTATGGTCTGTATGAAAGAATGTTAATTGTTCAAACGAGAGAACCTTGGAGTTTTTCTTGTGATTTATGATTAAATTAAGTACATTCGTGTATAGCTGGGGGCTGTGTAGTAATAAGAAGACCCTGTGTTAGTACCTTTTACCTGAGTGTGTTTTATGCTTCTATTTTCAGCTATTTCATACGCCCAAATACATTAAAGACAGTCTTGCTGCAGACTACAGATCTTAGACGCCCTCCTTTGCGTACCACTGCAGTGAGACGCCAAATCTGTCAGAATGGAAATACGCACTAAAACTTTCAAAATAAAATCAGATTACATTTACAGTAAGGGTGAGGGCAAGGGTTAAGGTAAGGGTTAGACTACCAAAACTTAGAAGCCAAAAACTTGACCTGCAAAATCTGATTACAAAACATTTCATAAAGCTGACTTAACATTCTGCTTACAGGGAAAACACTACGGCTTTAGCTGAGGCTAAAGCTAACAAAGCTACGTAAATAATGTAGCGAATGAGCTAAATCTAAAGCTAACAACACTTTGTTGGCTATGTAGGTAACAAAGCCACATAACTAATGCAGCTAAAACAAACAAAGCTACACTAGCTACTTTAGATAATGCTGTATTTGCAAAGCTAGACCGGTTTCAGAAGTATTATTCGAACGGTGGCATGCTTTCAGTTCATTAGCTTTCCCTGGCTTACGTCTAACATCTCACTGGTAGTAATGTTAACTACGTAACTAGCAAGGCTTTTTTTCTTTAGCTAAAGCTATCAAAGCAAGCCATTGTTCACTGAACTACTTCTTCAAAAGGTCTGTGAAAATTTAATTCCAGATTAGACATCAGACATGTTTCTGTTTTATTCAAATGATGCTTTGTCAATATTAGCAATGTGGTTAAGCAATTAATGTAACCAACTGGTAGCCTTTGGTTTTAGCCTGAAGTTGAATTAAGGGGATGTCTGACATATGCACCCATGGGTCTGCAGCCAGACTCCTCTCATTATTATGACTCTATGCCTGGTAAATGAGTTTTTCTTGAAAAAAATGATGGAAAGTGAAGGCAACTTCTAGCACTGTAGTCCAATTTTGATTCAATTTATATCAATGGCTTTTATTAAATATTAGTGTACCTTGGTAAATGACTGGGTTTCTGTGTTGTGGTAACTGTATAGTGACAAGCTGTATTGTTTTGAGATCTCAGACTCTAACCTCAGATGCATAGCTATTTCCCCCGACAGTGTGCTCAGAGCCGTGGCAGCCCTTTCCACCCCAGTGGAAGTGGAACTGTTTCAGTCTGTAGGCGTTGTCAAGAGGGCCTCCCCAGATCACTGCAGGAGAGGAGAGGAGATGCATAAAAAAAGAACTAGTATCCAGACACCTACACTCCTACTACTCTGTGGGTGTTAGACAACAACTTTCCAAGAAATGTGGTACAGGGCATCCATCCCCCGATGAGTCAACCTGGTAACACCCTGCAGATTATATTTCTCACCCAAAGCCGAGACATGAGCACTAAAACAGTCAGACGGTCTGATTTACCATCAAATCTATCATTAGAGTCTGCTGCAAAGGCTTTAGTTTTAGACACAAATTACCATTCCTGTGCTAAATAAAGCAACAGTTAAGCTACGTTTAGGTATGTTTAGAGTTCCTCCAATCCATAGCCAACAAAGATTAACATAAACTTTAACACAAGACATAATTAATAGAAATTCAGCCCATTACAGGACAGTTTGCCCTGCTGGGTATGAACACCAGTCTGGTCTGATTGTAATTCATTGTGATGCTGCTGACATCGTTCTGACAAACAGGCCACTTCAGTAAAGGTCAGATCAGTGAGCCATGGATGACACAGTGAGGAAAACACTTATCCTGTCCATCTTATATTACACATGTGGGGAAAGCAGAGAAACAATGTGATCTGCTGGGAAAAAAAAACACACACATTTGCAAAAATGTGATTGTAACAAGTATGCAAAATTCTTCCAAGAATAATAACACGTATGCTGCCTTTATACTCAGCTTTTTTTAAACTGATGTGGGTTTGTAAAGCTGATAATAATGCTGTAAATGCTGATCTTCTTTGGCAACTATGGCAGATTTAATGTGGTGTAATTTTTGTTGGTCTACCATTCAGCACTCAGTCTTTCATATACGTATTATGGATAGGCAAAGTAGACTATAATTGGACCTAATCTCTTGAAACACAAGTACAGTTAATGGTCAGAGACATGTTCTTAATATTTTTCAATTATATTGTGAATTACACAAATTTTCTCCATTTATAAACAAAAAATACGTATATCATTTTGCACAAAATATATACTGTGTATTTGTCACCTGATGGCTTTAGGATGGTATATGTTTTCCAGAAGGTGAAACTCACTACAAGTCTGGCCACGTTTGGGGGCTGCAGCTCTATATGCAAAAAAGTGATTTAGTCTCTTCTGTGAGAGTTAGCCTGCAGGCCTGGCTCTGCATGGTTTTAGAGAGTGTAAAATTTAAGTTACTTTTAATATTTTTGGAAGTTACATAACATAAATGATGTATTTAAACTGTCTTTAGGGAAGAAATGCCACTATGTAGCAAAAATTATCTTTTAAGTGGATAAACATAATGTTCCTTTCTAATTGCATGGTTTAAAATCCTCATCGATAGCTGTATTTTCCAAAGTCCCCTGTTGATCCAGCAATAGAGGAGGGACTTCACCTCTCCTTTATACTTTTATTTAACGCTCTCGCATTAACTGTTTTTAACACTAGTGATACATGTCCTTTGGCCACGTGTCATTATAAGCATGCACACACCCAAACTTTATCCACTAATGGCAAACTGACAGCAGCAGGTTTAGAGGATTTGAGCACCTCCTTTGAACTACAGAGAAATGCTGAGGAAGTGCATTAGCATCATCATGCAGATCTTATCTCCCATTAACTACTTTCCCTGATAGCGTCTTGGTCTCCTGTGGAACCTGTCTGAGACGCATATCTGAGATTATCATGCATGGTAATCAGTAGGTGGTTTAACTGGATCCACCCTGTGCTAAAAGCAAATATGGCAATAATAAGCATTTAGATCATCTTTGGTTATCATATTTTCTTGTCAGGAGACAGATACTCATTAAGTTAACTGCTGGCTAAACTTCCCTGCAGTATAAACAGCGGTGTATTTTGTAACCTTTGATTATGGTCAGTTATGCAGATGGTTTGCACTTTCTAAAATTCAAGGTAATAGCACCTTGCAAGTGTGTGTTTACTATAAACTTTCAGACAGATTTTCTTCAAATGTGGTTGATCTGCGCTAAAATTATCTGTGAACTATGACCTCAGTCAGTGAGAGTGAGAAACAGTAATCTTTAAATACACACATACAGTAGGTAATGTTCTCTAGACACTTTTAATCCCAGTCAAAACATTCCTATCTGCCCACATTTCTGATTATTCTTTTTAACCTTATTGATGACGTATGACCTCTACGATCAGAACATGTCTGAACACTTGGTTAGTTGTTGTTTTTTTAATCATAAATGTTTTTTTTTCCTCACCTGAGCGGTCATCAGTGTCATCAAACTCCACAACAACAGAGTGCCCATTGTTGCAGATGTTTAGGGAGGTACAGTGATCATAGTTGAGGACAATTGGGCCCAGGTTGGGGTCATGTGAAGCCTGATGAGGGACGATGTCAATGGGAGACTGACGGTCCCCCTGGGCCACAGGGAAGTTTTTGTGCCATATGGAAGGCCCTGATGAGAGTGGACAATATAAACATAGCATTTAAGTTTATAATATGACAACTACCAAAATAATAATAAATGCTCCTTTCAATATGCCATTACTGATGTACTTAAGTCACTGTGTTACTTCTACAGACTCTAAATCAAATGAGGTTTCAATGCTTTTAACCCCCCATCTGCTTTAGTGATTTGTATTTTTGTTTAATTGTTGGTGCAACCTGGCATTTGACTTTCTATCTAATCTTGAATAATCCAATTTCTAATTTATGGAGTGATAAACATATTTCAAAGTTAAAAAAAAATATTTATAGGAGTGGCTCACCTGATGAGAAAAATATTGAATCCATATAAGGCACAGTGAGAGAGTAAGGTTTTAGTCCTAAAACCAAATGCTAAATCTGTTGGTGCTACTGTAAACTGATTTCTAAGGGTTTCTTGTGTATCCAGCCAAGAACCTACAGGTGGGATTTTTCTTGAAGCTTTTCTTGAAATCATCTATCAGCCAGGGTAATGATGCAGTTTAATTGTCCTCACTTTTAAAGACCATGTTAAATCGAGTTTAAGGTCTCTAAAGTTAACAGCAGTCATCCCTTTAACCGTGAGGCTAATCTCGCATTAACAGCGTGACTCCTCCGTGTTCCCCCGGGATCAAACACGCAATGCCCACAACAGAGAGAATAACAGTACTCATTATTGCACTACAGAGGGTTAATTGTCTGCACTAGCCTATAGCTGGGAAAGCGGTAGAGACTCTAATTGTAGCTGATGCTACATGATCTTACCGTCATCTTTTCCATATCCCCAGTGTTTCCCTGTCATTGTCCCTGTTAGTGGATTGAAGCCTGACCGAGGTCTCCGGTGCGCACGTGGAGGACGGACACGGACATCAGCCGCTGCCGCTATTGATGAAGTTTATGTAGCGGCCAAAGGGGATGGGCAACCCTCCGCTTCTTGACACGCCCCCTTCACGTATACGCGCACACGTACACGCACAGAGTCCACCTGTCTGAGGTTTTAAAGCTTAACTCGTCTACTCCAGTAGCCCAGTTACGGAATGAAAGGACTTTAATGTGTTACATAAACATTTCTTCACGTCTAATTCCTTTCTCCATAGACTGCTGTAATAGGGTGATAAGCAAAGACTAAAAAAAAATCTGCAAAAACTTGCCCTAAATGAGTCAGGCCTTATTTAATCAGTATTGAGAAACAACAATGGTGCAGACCATGATCATTTAACTTTTAGTTCTTCATAGTGTGGGATAATTTTGAAAGTCTCACACTGTTAGGTTGTTCTATTGAAACAGCCACTGAATTGCTATTTTAATTGTTTATTTATTGGCGTCTCTATTGTTGAAATTGCCTGTTTTCTTTAACCATGCCTTTAAGTCTAGTTTAAGGTTGCTGCAAAAAATGATATGTATAATTATTTGTGGTGTAAACAGTCGTGGTGCATATGTTTCAAAGTATATGGTGCATGTGCAATATATGCCCATTTGTGGTGCAAAAACAGTACATTTTATTTTCAAAATGCTATTATCAAATGTAACACTAAAGATTGGATTTCACTTTCTTTCCTTGATATCGTTGTGTCTAACTTTTTTTAAATTTAGCCTACCTCTTTTTTAGGACTTTATGGACTGACGTGTTTGGTGTTTGTGGTAATATGATGACTGTTTTTCTTTTGTTTAAGGGACAATTTGTTGAACAACATGCAGTTAAAATAAGGGCATATCCTATTCCACTGAGAAAAAAAACTCAATTTTTAAAAACAATCAGCTTGATATTTAATAATACCCTAAGTGGCATAGCACAGTGTCTCTTAAAGTGCTTCTTTTAAAAAAATAAAAAACGATAAAACCGAATTTGTGTAGAGTTTATCATTCCACAAATATCATAATATAATTAAATACAACCTCAGACCTGAGCTGTCATTTGTAATTTACTGTAGGCTATTTCAAGTTTCACACTTATTTGGGATTAGTTTGAAAGCTCAGTCTCCCCTTTAAGCAGATTTTTTTTCCTCCCAGAAATGATGTCCGCAGATCTCCTTGAGGTCCTGTTTCTGCAGGAAATACATCACTGGATGAACACTCGTTTTGGCAGTGTGTCAGCCAGTCCTTGGGGATCTTCAGTCAGTAACAAAAGTTGTCAGTCAGAGAGAGGTATGGGGGGTAATTTTGATAATGGACGACTAGAACTTGTTCAAACTGTCCACAAAAAGTTCTAAATTTCTTTTAAAAATATCCTTTCTATAATCTACAAAAGATAATCTTTACCTGTGTTCCAAATCAAAGCTACAAAGTTACTTTCACTGGTTGTGTGATAGCATCAGGGTGCGATTAATCAGCATACATTTTAAATATTAAATGATTAATTCATCAGTATTTGTCGGAAATGTTGACAGCATTGATAAAACAAGTACAATTAATGTCGAAAGTGCGACTTCAGATACTAGACCGTTCATCTTTGTGTTGAATCTGGTGGTGAGGAAGTAAAAAATGCAACTTCAGACGTCACTCATTGAAAACACCATGGCAGCCACCAAAGCCTCCAAAGAACAGAAATACGACAGACAACTCAGGTAAATGTTTGTGTTTGGTAGATTTCACAACGCACTGTTATAGTCCAGTCTTATATTTATATATATTCTATATAAATAGAGAACATTTCAGAATTATTGAAGAGCTAAATGTGCTGTTAGCCTGCGATTTCTCTGTACGCGAAAGGAGCATCAGGGTTAGCATTAGCTATAAGGTTAGCTGAATGAGTTTCTCTGTTTCTTTCTGTCTGTTGTGTTCTTGCCTGTCACAATAAGACCTCTGCCCAACCACTTATATAAACTTTTGTGGGCAAAACGAGTGTAAACATGTATGTCAGTCATTGTGCTTGCTGCTATCACTCTGCTAGCTAGCGCAGTCATATATGCACATTACGTTTTTACTGAGACAGGGGATATACTGTGAAACTAGATGGCAGCACATGTCCATGTAATGTTGTGTGGTCTTTCAGACTGTGGGGGGACCATGGTCAAGAAGCACTGGAGAATGCACACGTTTGTCTCATCAACGCCACGGCAACTGGGACAGAAATACTGAAGAACCTAGTGCTACCAGGTAAACAGATGTGACTTTGTATTCTACTTACAGTGCTGCAAGTTGTGATTTAAGCATATTAGGGCTTAACTGATCTCTTTGTCAGGTATTGGCGCATTCACCATAGTTGATGGACACACTGTCTCTGGTGAAGATGTTGGAAACAAGTGAGAAAGTTATCTTTTCATCATGGTAATGAGCTTTAAGAAAAAAACGAGTGCAGCCTTTTTGTTCACACTTTACCTCTCTGTCCTCTCTTGCAGCTTTTTCCTCAGTAACAACAACATTGGAAAGGTATTGCATGCTAAATTATCGCAAAAAATGTTCTGTTTCTCATTCATATATATGTACACACACACACACACAAATCCCTGCATCTACTTGTGTTTTCTCCTTGGTCAGTCAGTTTTGCTCTAAATGCTCATATTTGCAAAATAAATACGTTTGTTTTTACATCTGTAATATCCCTGATTATGTTCCAGAACAGAGCACAGGCTGCCACTGAGCTTCTACAGGAACTTAACAGTGACGTTTCTGGGAACTTTGTTGAAGAGGTCAGTAGAGTTCAAGTTTGACATGCTGCCACAGATGTTTTTACAACAATAATGATTTTACCAGGAGGAAGAAACCCAAGGCTTTTATATTTCAAAATTTGGTTTCCATTAAGCGTGCACTTGACTACATTTAAACAGTTATGAAGATTTCATAAGGTTGCAGAGAGGAAGCCTTAGTAGAGATTAATTTATCTGTAAGACAGGCCAAGTTTCAGCAGACAACAGCAGGAGTAGGCCTCTTATGAATACAGCATACTGCATGGACATATACATTTATTGATTATTTAGTGAAAGATACCCTCTTGTATTTTCTGTTGCTCCTGCAGAGTCCTGACAAGCTCCTGGACAACGATCCAGAGTTTTTCCACAGGTTTACTTTAGTCATTGGTGTCCAGTTGCCAGAAAGGTAAGACTTAAACATGTATCATATCTCCTTTTATATTAATTTCATCACATGAAGCTGTTCAGTCGTTATTTATGAGGAAAAGTTTACCGTTCATTAAACTAGATTGAATTTATTGATGTCTTGTCTTTGTCATTGTTTTATTTTTTTGTCTTTCCATACATTTAAACAAATTTTCTGTTAAATTCAACAGCATATGTTTGAGGTTAGGCTCGGCTCTGTGGAGTGCCTCTGTACCATTCCTTGTCTGTAAAACCTACGGTCTGATTGGCTACATGAGGCTGGTAGTGCAGGAGCATACAGGTAAGTTCCCCCAAATTCACCTTTGATTCCACCTGAACTCTTTGTAACAATCAGACAGAAAATTTAATCTTAACATTTTTGGTTGGCATCATAACTCTTTTTGTGTAAGGATTGTAGTTCAGTTTAAAATTGTCTGAAAATGTTCAAATACAGTCTATAGATGAGAAGCATGTCATTAGACCTTGTTTAATAACATGCTTTTGGACATTCAGATTAAGGAATCAACTGATATTGGTTTTGCAGAGCAGATATTAATACCAAATATTTGTAGCCCATGATAATTGATATCTGGAATTGGTATGCATTTTTTATGACAAACAAAATGTACTTGCAATAATTGACCCAGCTGATCATCAGTCTAGCCCTAATTCAGATACAAAGTTGATTCCACTTAGTGTGTGTTGACATTATGCATTAACAATGCCTGAAAACAGAGCTGACTTGCCAGCCTCTTATGGAAATAACAACCCATAAATCATTCCCGTGGTTCCTAGGCTTACTTATTTATGTCATTCCAACTCATGGCTAGGTATTCCTGTATGCCATGTGCAGTGAAACCTATGGTGACACAAATGAACAAGGGAGTGTTGGCCACAAGCTAAGAGGCTTGTGGTTCATTTTTTTTTCCAAAGCTTCTCTGCTTCATTTTGTCATTGGCATGCTTTTAAATGAAATTCTGACACGTTTTTTTAGAAAGTAAACCATGTTGGGTTCTAGTTAGATTGACATGACAGCTCAGTGTAGAGATGTGTCATTGGTGAATGAGCTTGAATGAATTGAGCCGACTTCCGTTTGAGAACTTAATTCCTTTTTTAATTTTTTTTTTTTTTTTTTTTTTTTTGGCCTTTGGCTGTCTTGTGGACCACCACAGAATACATCGGTTGTTGGGGCAATCTTCAATGTGCCAGTACACATAGCATGTAAATAAATGAATAAAATATAGGCATCCCAGACCACTGACTTATGCATTGTGGGCTATCAGATATCAAACTGTCTGCAACATGCATTGTTATGCATTCACACCTTGCATTAAGGATAACCACTTTGTATCCAAATGCCCAGAACAGGTGTTAACCCCTGTTAATGCTAGGTCTTCAGTTAACACAATTTGCACTATATTGACGTTTGACTCTCCCTTCTTCAGTGATTGAATCTCACCCGGACAATGCCTTGGAGGACCTGAGGTTAGACCAGCCTTTTGCAGAATTCAAGAATCACATCAAGACCTATGACCTAGACAGCATGGACAAAAAGGTGAGTGCTTTGGTGTCGGCACAATTTCAAGTCTTAATTGCGGCAAGTTTACAAAATTGATGTTTCTCCTTTTCATTTACTATTTAATCTGTAGGACCACAGTCACACTCCGTGGGTAATCGTTGTTGCTAAATACCTGGAGAAGTGGCTCAGTGAGGTAAAGTAAAATCTCAGTGGCTCCTTATTTCCAAAATTTCCATCAGATACTGCATTAGTTGTATTCATTGTTGTGTTTTTTTGTAAGTTTTGCTTTACAATAAAATCTAACTCTCTTGTTGCTGTTTTAGCATAATGGTCAGCCACCAAAAAACTACAAAGAGAAAGAGGCCTTCAGACAGCTTATCCGGGGAGGTATCTGTCAACTTCTAGCTTGCATTTGCCTGTAAGTATCTTGTCTTTATAACTTAAACTTAGCCGTCATTATTCTTATTTTGTTTTCCTTTAGGGATCCTGAAGAATGAGAATGGTGTCCCAGAAGATGAAGAAAACTTTGAGGAAGCAATTAAGAACGTCAATACTGCTTTAAATCCTACCAAGGTGCCAAATCTCAAGAACTCTTGAGTTAAAACAACAATCAATGTCTTTCTGTAGTCTCAACATTAACAGCTAAAGGCTCATTCATGCTCTATACATTTAAACCAAATATGTATATGGACAGACCTTTCTGTTCAGTACTCTGCACTCCTTTGATCCGTTTTCTCTAAGCTTACAGATATGGATCAAATGTTGCAATACCGCCGCCAATCATGGGGCCATGTTGAGCAGTGTGGTCAATAGTTCAACCTAGAGTAGCAAACACAACGAATAAAGAAACATTGGAACTTCATTCAAGTTTTCTGAGGAAATATAAACAAATACTCTGTGAGTTTTAAGAAAATACAAACATATCAATTATGTTAGCTCACCTGGGCACAAAGACAAACGATTGCAAAAGCACAGCTGAGCAGAGGACAGACCGTTCTTCAGTCTGTAGGATGGATGGAGCAGCATCAAAGTAGCTCAGTGAGAAACAATGACCTCTAGTGGAATAGTTTGTAATCTCCACTCCAACATAATAGATGCACATCAGTATGAGGGAATTGATGTTCTAAAGTTAAAAAACAAATCAATTTTAATGCATGTGTAGAGCATAAATGAGCCTTAAATCTTGTGAGAATCTTTTTTAATGTGTCTTTTTCATGCAGGTTTCTAGTGCTGTTGAAGACCTTTTCAATAGTGAGCAGTGTAACAACATCACATCACAGGTTTGGGCTTTCTTTCCTTCCTTCTTTAAAAAATACACAATCAAATCATAGCTTTGCATGTGCATTTAATAGGATGATTACTTTTCAAAGGGTGTAATTTATTCCGTTTGTGCCTCTTGATCAGACTGCCCCCTTCTGGGTGATGCTGCGAGCTATTAAGGAGTTTGTTCTTAATGAAGGTCATGGGAGTCTGCCTGTACGAGGGACCATCCCCGATATGATCGCTGACTCTCAGAAGTTTATCAGCCTTCAGAATGTGTAAGTGTGAAATGAATGGATGCCAGCTGTAAAGAAAACTGGTATCAGGGATCAGAAAGTATTAGAAAGATGTAATGATCCAATAGATCCAGTTCTTAGATCATTTTTTAACCATACATGGTTAAATGATGTAAGATTGTTGGCGTGTTGGCCTTAATATTTGTGATCCATTTCAGTTACAGGGAAAAGGCCATGCAGGATGCAGCTGCTGTTTCCAAGCATGTTGACAGTCTATTGCAGTCTGTTGGAAAGGTATGTTTGACACCATGAACTGCAGCCAACTGAATAAATGCATTTAAAATTTAATTCATCTGGTTTCATTAAACCAGATGAATTCTTGTTTGCTCAGGTCAGACTGGTGATACAACACAAAGGTTTCCCTAGAGGGTAGCCCTAAATTCAATGCATCTTATCTGGCTCTTCTGCTGGTGAAAGATTTTAACAGTTACAACTAGCTATTATTTTACTCTTAGTATACTTACTAAGAGGCACAGTTCAGCTACAACAGTCACAATGTGTTTATGAAGTGCATTTTTAAACAGTAAACAGCTTTGAAGTTTTTACAAAACTGTTCATTGATATTGTGAATTAGAAACCAACTGCATTTTAATATTGCATCGATGGGATGTTTTCTTGTTATCTTTTGATATAATGGACTATGCCATATATAGTACTGTGCATAAGTTTCGGGCTAAAAATTGAGGCTGTATTAAGACATTGATGTGGCAAGTATGCTTTGGGTGTGAGGAAGGATAGACACAACCCAGTCGTGCTCTGTTTGTCCCCCCCCCAGCCCCAGGTTGTAGCACATCAGGCTCCGTGGTGAATCCTGAGCACCCTACATGCCTTAAACTTATGCACATGACTGTATAAATGCTAACTGACTACAAATTTGTACATACTTTAATTCCCTGACCTTTTATATTCCTCAAGCCGCCAGAGAGCATCTCTGAAAAGGACATCAAACTGTTCTGTAAGTAATTCATTCTTTACACCCATCCCTTACCCTTACATTTTTATAACCATTTGGTGTATTTATATGCATACAAATCTGATTTCAGCCTGATTAACTCAACTGGTGCAAAATATGCACGTACCACGTAGTATATATGGTGTAGTAAAGGGATTTACATCATAATTAAGGGCAGAGTTGAGTTTCTATTTAGTCACACAGCTCTCAATGCATTTTTAAGGTGTGAAAATCTGCTGAGATGTGTTGGCTTAAAACAGCAGCTTTGAATTTCACAGATATTAATGTGATCTGATTATCATGGATAAACAGTAACAAATATAAATGTAAAGAAAATGGTTGTACACACATGCACAATTATGATGAGTATATCGAGACAACCAAATAGCATAATAAATGGATCAGTTAAAATATGTGACATATATAGCAGCACTTGAAAGCACCATGTCAGTCATGTGCCGCCATCATGCTGCTTTTTCTGACTTCTAAAGATATCTATTTTCTATTAGAAAGCCAGCTGTTTGGATTTGTAATGCTTTAACTAGATGGTCAGTACCTTATGGATCCAAGTTGGTTTGAAAACAAGTGGGGCATTTTCTACCTTTATGGGTTATCTTACTGTTGCTGCAAGTTTATATCTAACTGTATTTGTGTTTGTGTCTAGGTAAGAATTCCTCCTTTCTGAGGGTTGTTCGCTGCAGATCTTTGGCTGATGAATATAGTGTGGATTCAGTAAATAAAGATGAAATCAGTAAGTGTGAGATTATTTTTCTCTCTGGCTCAATTATTCAGTATTAGGGATGCACATGGCAGAAATTTTCTGCTGATATGTACAACAGATATATTAGCAGTAAATGACGGTCATATGCAGGTAAAATTTGTGAAGTTTTAGGCAGAGTCATCGACCAAAGTCTTTTTCTTTGAGTATCTCAATGTATTAGGTTTTACATTGAAAATGTGTTTTAAGGACTACAGGTTGTTTTTAATCATGTGATCCCGAATGTCTGTTAGGGGTCAGTAAGTAGGAGTCAGCCATTTAGAGTAAATGGGAACGGAGGAAAGTTAATACTTTACAGCTCTAAATGGATGTCTATGTTGCAATTATCATCTGGAAATTTCTACATGTAATACGATCCCTACGCTTTACAAGAACCTGATTGTTTTCCCACAGTTTAACTGATTTGCCTGGCATGGAGGCTATCAATAATACAAGCTTCATCTAGACAGATGAATGGAGACAAAAGACTTGAGGAGACTCACACTCGAGTTAAGAGGCTAGCTGCAACTTTTTATCATAAAAGAAAACCCTCATTTTGTTGCAAACATGCTTGTAATTGAAACAGTGATTTACTACCAACAAAAAAAAACACCTTGTGGGGTGAGCGACTGATTAATGAAGTGCTGTTCATGAACGAGCTTGTTCTTTAAAACTACTCTTAATTTGAGCCATGGTAGCAAGCTCCTGTTTGAGTGCCAGTTTCCTTTCCTCCTACCTTTGTTGTTATGTAATCCACATTTTAGAAGCCAAACTGGTACCAAATAAAGAGCCATTCTGGAGCCAAACAACCAGCTCTTTTGAGCTGAGCCAAAGATTTCCCAGGAGAGGGAGCGAGGCTGGATGGACATCAGCTGATGAAATACGAATACGATCCGAGTTTAATAGGCTAAACCATGACAAAATTGTACCAAACTAAACCAGACCACTTTGTGGAAACATATCATAAATGAGCGGAGTGTGACACCACTCATCCAGGCATGTTTGATTCATGTTGTGAGATAATACCAAAACAACACAGATTTTTTTAACCTGAATATTTCACTACTTTCAGAACACAAAAGTGCTTAAGAGTAAAGAATGTTCTTATTTTCACACTTTGAATGCTTGGCATAGTCATAAATGGTGCAAAACACGGCCTTTCTTGGTAGCATTTTTCTATGCAGAAATCACTTCTTGGCCCCCATGGAGAGTTCCCCACTGCTGTGATGCAATCTGCAAAGAATCTTCAGGTGTAGGTCTGAATTGCATTCATATATCAGTATTGTTATCGGCTAAAATTAATATGCAGGCAATGCATCGTCATATCAGATATCAACAAAATTCCAGTATTGGGAACTTCAGTTTTGTACAGTTTTCTTTCTTCATTGAAATTTCTAATTGTTTTGTCTTTTGTTCATGTTATTATACACCTATTAACAACTATATTCTGTCCTCAGCCTCATTTATGGACAATCCAGATAGTGAGATGGTCTTCTACCTCATGATTCGGGCTGTTGATCGATTCTACCAGCAGCACTCTCGCTATCCAGGTGTGCTAATGTTTCTGCATATTTCTCTTTAAAATTGTTTAACCAAAGGAAAAAAAAATTGAACTGGTTCACAAATGCACTTTTATCCTGGTTTGGGGATTTGTTTTTCATGACGAACAGCAATTTGGTTATGATCAAACCATGTCAGCATGTGCCATCTATAGAGGAGGAAATTAAAGTGTCTCGAGGTTTAGCATGTGATTGCATATTAGCTTCTAAAATTGTAAAATACTTACACAGCACACACTCATGAAGCTGCATTTAGTGCATTAAAGCTGCTTTTTAAAAAAGTCTTTTTCATGCATCTTATTATACTGGTGCTATTGGATGATGCACATTAAGGTGTGCACAACTCTCAAGATCAATATTGTCATTCAAAAGAGCAACAGAAAGGACCTGAGATTGAGCTGAAATGGGCTGGTTGGAACAAGAGAACTATGATGTTTAATTTGCTTTACACATTTTAGTCTGATTTACTTGCATGATTATGTAGACTATATCTGTTGCTGCCACTTTGCAGAATGAAACAATTTAATGAATCTATATTTTGTTATTTTCTTTCCCTTTTTTCTTTTATTTCACGTCCTGTCTCATCAGGAGTTTATAACTACCAGGTGGAGGAGGACATCAGCAAACTGAAGCTCTGTGTCAACAGCTTATTGCAGGAGTACAGCCTCAATGTCAACATCAAAGATGACTACATCCATGAGTTGTAAGCCCAACTCACAACTTGATTTACTGATTGTAGTAAAAGAATGTAAAGAAAATATTGACTTTTTCATCCTGTCTGTATCCTGCAGCTGTCGATACGGAGCAGCAGAGCCTCACACAGTCGCTGCATTTTTGGGAGGTAATACTTCAGCTCTCCTTTGAAATAGATTTTGCCATATAAGCACACAAAACCCTCGGCAACACACTTACAATGTATTTCCATATTTCATCTTAAGGATCTGCTGCTCAAGAGGCCATCAAGATCATCAGCCACCAGTTTGTGCCATTCTGCAACACTTTCATTTACAACGCCATGTCACAGACGTCTGCCACTTTACAGTTATGAATACAGTTACTGCTTCTGAGTGTGGTTCCAGATACACGAGAGAAAGGAATAAAAGCAGAGTTTCACACACAGTCTTCATATCAACTGTAACTGTAAACTGTACACCAGTCTTTTAAAAGAAGATGGAGAAGTTGCATTTCTAGTACATTGTAATTAAATAATGCGTGCACTTAAATCAAAGAAATGCTTCTCAAACAGAAGATCAGGTTTAGAAGAACACTTCTGTTAAAAGAGCACTCTGTCTTTTTTTTTTTTTTTAAATCTTCGAAAGAAAGAGATCCGGATGACACCAACAAGATATTCCGTTGATGCTCACTTTTTTGTGTCAGGCAACATTTAACAGCTTTGGACATAAAACTCTGGACTATAAAGGCTTCGTGTATGGACGATATTCTCTCACATATCACTTTATTAGGTTGTACAACCACCACAATTCATATGTGTAGACATAGTCAAGACTACTTGCTGAAGTTCAACCCAAGCATCAGAACGGGGTAGAAATGGGATTTAAGAGGCGTTGAACTTGCAGCAGCTTGAAACTACTGATCTACAGGGATCTTCACACACAACCATCTCAATAGTCCTAAAAAGAGCAAACATCATGAACAGTACAGTCAGAATTTGGGGAAAACAACATGAATGGCATGCTTAGCCACTTAAATCCCCCTTTTTCCAAATTCTGATTCCCAGTTTGAACTTCTGGAAATCATCCTGACGCTTGCATTGGTTGCTGCCAGGTTGCTGGACTGGGAAGAAAATTTTGCTGGGGCATTTTTTTAAAGTTATATTTTTTGGCTTTTTATGCCTTTATTGATAGAGGAGGTCTTTTTGGTGGTGTTTCTCTATGTAGTAAAAAATCACTTCTTGCCCCCCAAAGGGTGTTCTCTTCTCCTGCGTGATGTCACCTGCAAAGAACCTGTAGTAGAAGTACAGAAGAAGTTAGTAATTCATGGGGAAAAAAAAAAAAAAATTCTACCAGCCCCAAAGTGTGACGGCCCACCATGAAAATGCCCTGAATGCCAAATTGCCAGTCCAGCCCTAACTGCTGCCACGTGATTGGCTGATAATGAGCAGTTGAACAGGTGCATCTAATAAAGTGAAAGTGAGTGTAAACAATGTAGCAGCACTTTGTATACTTTAATCCAAACAGTTTTTGTATTTTATTTGCAACTTGGTGGGAGTGTTTTGTTTAAAATTAAAAATGTGTTGTGTGTAGTGTTGAGCTTTTCATTTTGATTCAATTAAAAATATTGAATACACAACCTTAGATATGTGCTCTCTTTGTTGCATAGAGCTGCAATTTTTAAGTGTGTTCTAAACCAGTGGTTCTCAACTCATGGGTCAGGACCCAAAAGTGGGTCACAGAGCTGGGTCATGAATGTGTGCCTTGAATCTAAAGGAGTACAAAAAGTTTATGTTGTACAGAAACCCTAAGTGGGCATCGATGCCTTGATGGCTTCACCTTCAAAGGCAGGGATGGAATGTTTTGTAAACTTTAAAGTAGGACATAGGACAGGGAACATAATGTTTGTGAAGCTGAGGATGTTGGAGGGCATTTTTCACCATTTATGTCAAATAGACTGTAGTTGGAAACTTTTGGAAAAGTGGGTGTAAATTTCAGTCATTAACACAAGATTTTACTGTATAAGTTTTGTAAAGTGAAATCCAAACTGTGTCTTATCACACAAGATATGTTGGAATAAGGTTGCTCTAAACATGAAAACACTGAGATCTATGGATGACTTAATTTTTGAGAGCCAGAAAGTTGTTTATCTTTTTCCTGGCTTGGTTTAAAAATCTGAGCCCATGACATCCCCAGTCCTGATGGGGAATTACCCCGCCCCACTACTAACGCTGCAACAATATAAAATCACCAAGCAGTCCATCTCAGTGCAGTCTGTTGCTAATGGCTGTCAATGCGTTCATTGAGAGTTAACAGCCAGATACATGCTGTTTTTGTTCATTGTGAGGTAAATTTCCCAAATGAATTGGTTACAGGGACCAATGGGTAACATATAACATATATATATATATATATATATATATATATATATATATATATAAAACATATAACAATAGGTAACATAACAGAGATTTGTGCCAGACAACAGTAAATTTAATACCCAACTTCCATCGCAGCAGCATTGGGACTGCAAACATTTTGTAAAATTTGAGAGGATCATAATTCTCGTGGGTGTGGCTTCAGCTCACTTAAAAACATGCCCACAACATCCTAAACAAATTTTTCTGCCTCATTTTTGAGGATTTTGAAGGTTAATTTCATCAACTTTTAATGACTGAAATTTGGCTTGGTGGTTCATAACACAGTAGCATTTCATACAGCCAAATCAAAATTACTGATTTTTTAAATCACTTTATAGGAACTTTCAAGTGTAGGTGAACCCCCAGCTCAGAGCTAACTACGCCCACTTCAAGATTTAAAAAATGCACAGAAAATGAGCAGTTTGGTACTGAGAGGAGGGAGGGGAAAATTTGTATTTTTTATTTTTAAAGTACAAGGTTTTCCATATAAAGCAGAAGTGACAGTGACTCCCCTTGCCAGAAAGTGACACAGAGTCCCTCAGCAGTGCTGCCTCAGAGCGATCCTTTGAGGTGGAGGATTTTTCCCCTCCAGAGTCCCTGAAGCAGGCTGTGGAGTGGTGGTGGACTGTGGTGGTCCTGAGCACCACCTGTTTGGTCTGTTGCTCCAGCACCGGCATGGAAGCCAGAGCTCTCAGAGCAAAGGCAGCGCAGGTGCAGGCAGGAGCGGATGGGAGTGGTTTCTGAATGGTAAAGTCAGTTAGAGGCGGTAACATTCTACCTTGTATATAGAGTTTGTGACATAGAAACCTACCTATAGTAGGTTTCTACGTCACATAAGCAACACCTTTTCAGAAAAAGTTTTTCAAAGCAGATGTGCATTTGAGCAAATTAAAAGTCCTAGAATGCAAATTTTTATCAGTTTGGTGCAAATGTCAGAAATAACACCATCATTGATGTTTTATCATAGTTCAGCCAGATACTTGAGTGTTCAGCTGAAAATAAAATGTTAAAGTGTTCACTATTTCTTTAATGATCTCCATTTCTTAGAATAAAATGGATGGTTTTCCCAAGAAAATGAGGTTATTTCTCCAGAGTTTGACTGCCAAAGTTTCCATTCAATCTTGGGGAAAATGAAGAAAAAATCAAGTGTATGCTTGCACTTCTGTAACTAAATGCCTGTCAGACATATTTGTTTTGTCTTGTTTCTTTCTTTTAACATATCTCGTTCCATCTAAGGTCCAAAATGCAGCATTTTCCATTAAATACATTCGTATAGTGAAATTTTTTCTATTTGGGTTGCAGTTTCTCAGAAGGAGGTTGTGAATGGTCCTGACTCCTAACCAGTTAAGAACCATTGCTCTTAACAGTCTGGAAATGCTTGAAGTTCAGAACTGTGACTTGCTAATGAGTTTAAAAGTTGAAAAAAGTATTTCACAGCGATTAAGCCTGAATAAATATTAGCATGAAAGGCATGTGAGCTTTAAGAGAGGCCTCTAATGTTGCTCACACAGGCAGGATTCACGTGCAGTGGCACATGTAAAAGGAGTATTCATCCAACACAAGAGGGCGACCTTTCCTGTTTTCACATCTTAAAGTTACAACTTACTTCCCATACCTGTCTGTTTTCCAGCTGCTGACCACTGGATACAGACTGTATCTGATGTAACCTTCTACAGGATGTTAGAATAAACATGTGACGTTAATTATCAACTTAAATGTTAAATTTTCTATCTGACTTGCCTTGATGTTGAGCCAGCAGGCAGGTCTTTGCATTGAGTGTGATCATATATGCACAGTTGGAGATGTGCCTTCAGAGGGTCGTGTGATGTAACCGTTGAACAGGGTGAAGTTCCTCATTTGTTTTTCTCAAACTTTGGCAGAATGGAAATTTGCCCTCAGCAGATCTCTTCCCTGTCAGACTCCCTCCATGGCCCCCGGCTCTCCCCATGCAGTGATCTGTCTCACGTTCTCTCACACACACATACACCCTCAGTCTGAGAGGGATAGAGCAGGCGGCCAAGTAGTGCTCTGGCCATTTCCTAAATGAAGATTTCATCCAGCGCTTTGAAGATTATCATGCGTCCTCCCACTGCTTTTTAAGATGATCATGAAGCGGTAGTGCCAGGTTTATTCCTCCAAACCAGACAAATGCAACCCACTTACCACAGACTCAGAAAAGGGCTTCATGAAAGTCAAACACCACTGGAAATGGAGTAGCTTTATTTAAATGTGCACTACTGCAGTGATTACTTGTGTTGTCCACTTTAAATCTTCCTATGCCGTTTTTGCCTTCCCAACTGTTCTTTCTGCGTTCGTCTCTTAAATAAAAACAACACAGAGGGTGTAGGGTTTCCTTTAAACTAACTAAACATTTACATTACTCGAACAATGTGTGTTATTGGTAATTCTATCCCTTTAGCTGCATGACATCTGTGAGGGAACATCTTTGTCTCTTATACTGAGCTGTCTCGTCATCTGTCCCATTACATTTCTGCAGTCTTGTCCCTGGTATGTTGCTGTAAGTTCTGAATTTGTTTCAATTTCATGCCACTAAAATACACATAAACATAATTATTGCCGAGGAACATCTCCCTCTATTTTTTCCCCAAGTATGAGACTTAAAAGACTCTAATCAGTTTGTCCAGCTTCTTTTATACAGCTGTGTCAACATCCTAACGCAGAACATTCAGTGCTTGTGACCTTTATAAAAACAGCAGGATGGCTTCAGTTGTGGCTCTGTATCTTTCTCCATACTATAGGGAGCCTGACAGTAGCTGGAGCATCAGCTAACACCCTCACTCTTTAAGGTATGATTACTGGCAACAAGGGTTAAAATGTAAACAAACAGGCCGAGGAGTCTCTCTGACATAACTGCTTTAACCGCAGGGAAAGGGTGTGTTTGTATGGTAAACAAAGTCAAGTGTTTCAAGCAAAAGGTACACTATGTTATTTTAAAGAGAACACAGGGAGGGACGATGCTGCGAACGTGATCTTTGACAGAATTTTGGAAAAAAGTAAAAGGAGATAATCGTCATTTTCATAAAATTAAAGAATAAAGACAAGCAAATTGAAGAGCAAACACCAGAATGGACAGGTGTATCAATACACAAATGGAAGTCATCCTTATATCAGATTTTATATTTCTGAAATTATTTACCAAGATTCATTTCTTCCCTCCTTATCCTTAGGGATGGCTGATTGTAGCAAATGATAAACAAATGAAATCAGCGTTAGGGAATGAAGAGATACAGTTCCTATAACAAGTATTTACCCCCTTGGATGGTTTACCTTTTTTATTGATTTTATACATCAATCAAGACCAATATAATTTGACTTTTTTACAAAAACAAAAAAAAATCCTCTTTCATTTCAAAGTGAAAACAGATTTCAACAAAGTGATGTCAAACAAAAATGTGTAATGTGAAATAAGTAAATAAATGTTCACCTCATTTAAAGTCATTCAACAGAGGTCCAGCCAGTTGGTGCTAGTAATCTCACAATTAGTGAAATGGGGATCACCTGAGTGCAGTGAATGTGTCTCAAGTAATTGTAGTATAAAGACACCTGTGTCTGGAGGGTCCAGTCTCTGGTTAATCAGCACTCCTGGCTACCATCACACCATGAAGACAAAAGAACACTCCAAGAAACTTGAGAAAATGTTGAAAAGTATGAGTCAGGGGATGGATATCAAAAAAAATTTCAGGGCCCTGAACAATCCCAGAGCTCAGCTGAATTCATCATCAAGAAATGGAAGGAATATGGCACATGTGTAAATCTGCCGAGATCAGGCCGTCCTCTCAAACTGAGTGAAGCTGCAAGAAGGAGACGAGTGTGAAAGGCCATCAAAACGCCTATGACTACTCTGGAGGAGTTACAAGCTCTGAATACAACAAATGTTGCCCAGGCTTTTCACCAGTCAAAGCTTTATAGGAGACTGGCAAAGAGAGAGCCACTGTTGAAGAAAATTCACATTGAATCCCAACTTGAGTTCACCAAAAGGCATGTGGGAGATTCCATGGTCAACTGGAAGAAAGTTCTTCAGTCTGATGAGACCAAAATGGTGCTTTTTGGCCATCAGTCAAGATTCTATGTTTGGCAGACATCAAACACTGCACATCACTACAAACACACCATTCCCACTGTGAAGCATGGTGGTGGCAGCATCATGCTGTGGGGATGCTTCTCGGCAGCCGGCCCTGACAGGGTAAAATGAATGTGGCAAAATAAAGGGAAATCCTGGAAGACATGAGGACTACAGCTTGGGAAAAGATTCATTTTCCAGCAGGACAGTGACCCAAAGCATAGAGCAAAAGCTACACAGAAACATTGTGAGCAACAACACTTTAACATTAAAGAGGGTTTTTTGGTCAGAATGCTAAATTATACTTACCATGATTGATTTATAAAAACAATATTAGGGTAAACATCCAAGGGGGTGAATACTTTTTATAGGCACTGTACGCTTTCTTGTTGAAACATTCAGTTCAGGCATCTGGATCATTAGCAGACTTATTGTGAAGTTTAACCATATGCATTCTCATCCACCATTTCTATTGAAGTAATTTGAATCTCGTATTTATTGTCTTCTTTTGCACATTTCAACAAGCCTCATTCTAATCTATCTCATCAATATCTTTTTAGGAATAAATATATTATTATATTACTCTAATATAATTCATTGCAGCCATTGAAAAAGAAAATCATATTCACCATACAGTGCTTCAACACATGGCACTTTAATGACTGCTGTAAATCATATTCTGTGCATTGACAGCAGTGGAGTACTCGCTTTATTGGCTGCAGAATCAATACAGCTGCTGCTGAGAAGCTTATACTGCAGCAAGCAAAACCAAGCAAACTTAAATGATCTCTACTATGATCATAAAAATCCGACTAAACTGTTGTTGATATTTTTGGAAAGTGCATGAATTATAGAATGCATCTTATTTAGGATTTGTGTTTGACTATAGATAATAGACTCCCACGATGAAGCATCTCTTGGAGCAGTGTGCCGATGTTATGTAAGTGGAAAAGACTTTGCATGTCATGTGTCAGTCAGCAGCAGGATCATTAAGAAGTTTGTCAGCATGTGGTTTCTATTTTCTAATTAAATACTAATTTGAAGTTGATGAAAGAGATTAGGCTCGTTTACTGAGGGCAAACTTGGTTTATATTTGAGACCTTGCATCTAAACCGCCCTTTTGAGTGTCATCATCCTATACCGAATCATTTTTTACTGCACATTGATCGGCTCTGCATCATTTCATGCTGTGCTGATTATACTATTTTTTCTCTTTAGCTGTCATGGTTGATTGGAGTAAATAGTAAGTTGATTTGTAAAGATATTGTAACTCAGACCATTAACATTTGAAGGGAGAAATCACTGTGGCCACAAGGGACGGTGCAGAACAGGTTAGCGGAAAAAAAAGTGATTTCTTGTAAATATACTGAGAAAATTCAAGAGTAAGCTGCAAACTACTACAAAACCTAGCCAACATATCTGCAAAAATCTTGTGATTTCAAATGTAGTGTTTCTTTATTTCTAAGCACTCCAACTTTTCATTTTCAAGGGTACAAATGAACTTTTTCCAGTTTCATTTGCTTGCTTTAAATCTGTAATTCACTATATTTTTGGCCACAGGGGGGCACTAGAATCAACATGTAAACAAAAAACTCAAATATCATCACCTTTTATGTAAGCAAGCCCAATATTTCTAAGGGAACTCCTCAGGGCAACATTTGGCTCTTTAGAAATTCAAAATATGTTGACGTGCTTATACTTACTGTATGTGTGGTGCTGACAGCTAGTTTACTGTGTGTTTTAGAGCTTTTACTCTCAAAACAGCTGCGTGCTGCGGCTAAGACAACAAAGTCTGAGAGCGTCAAGAGTGAACCAAGGCTGTAAAGCTGCAAGGTATCATGCTACAACCAGACTAAGTGAATGTAATTCCTAGATTCACCTTGGGAATATGGTATTCTAAGATGTTTGAGTGGATGTACCGCCAAGCTTGAAATTCGCTTCCTACGTACACCCATGCTCACAGCTTTACTCTGCCTTTTCTCTGCTTTATCAAGGCATCAGCTTCCATACTCAGCTTGTAGCTAATTTATCTGTAAGCTACAGGAGAGGCCTGACAATGGATGCGTATGTGTCCACTTGTGGGCTGTGTATGTGCTCGGACTAGGTAGGAGGAGGGGCTGGTCGTTAATGCTAAAATCAATCAGTAAATCAGAGGCCTGGCCTGCAGGAGGACCACACTGCCAGTGCTGATTCTCACTGGAAGCAATAAAGAGAGAGAGAAAAGGGAGGAGGGGGGCTGGATGAGTCATCTTAGAGTAATGAACGAAATTGCACAGTAAAGGTGGCAGATTGGTGGTCATCTCTCCCACAAGGATGAAGGATATGAGCCCCGACGTCCCACCCTGTCTCTGCATAAAAGGCTGCGATTTACAAACACATCATGAACAGAGTCGGTGACAAATCAAAGGAAGGGAGAGCCAAAGACAATTTCAGGTTGAAGGAGATGTCTTCTGATGGCTCGTGAGTCTTGGTTAGAGACATTTACCTGGCTGGGGTCCAACTGGTTCACCTCCTCATGAGGCCCAGGCGGAATTAAAACCGGCCTGCCAGAGCCCAGCATGGTCTTCAGTGTGTTTGCTGGGAGACTGCAGGAGGCCGGCATACTTTAAACCTCTCAGGGTCTGCTGAGGGCCTCTCCATTCTTCCTGCAAACAGATGGAGCTGTGGCTGAGGAATGTACAATACATACACACTGCTGTGGAAATGAAGGAAGGGCATGGACAATGCAACAGCAACAGTTTGGTTTCCTTGTCAGCATGATGTAAAGTTCAATGCATTTGATGGTAAGAACATTTATTCTAAAACCATTAAACTGATCAAATAGGAAAACTATTTTAATCAGAGCACCTTAGTAGTATTTAGAATGAAAGAATAGGCACAAATGTTTCACCCTGATGTAAACACAAGCTCTGTTATGTGCTATAAACTTCACAGCAGTGCAGTTTAAACCAGCCTGAGTCTCTGAGGGTGGAGCTGTCCCAGCTGCCAGGTCTTAATGGTTTTATGCTTTCCAGATGCATTCTTAATGAGTTCATGCACACAAACATACACACACCCCCACACACATACACACACACACACACAGGACAGCTAGTATCCCATCCATTAATACAGGAGGTGATAAATGCATGACCCTAAACCTGGAAGGTGTTTGAAGATCTGTCCACTTCTGTTTATAAATGTGTGCACATTCAAGCAAACAAGGAAGCACAACAAAAGAGGTGTGTCTGCTGCTTTCCCAGCACAGCTAAACAAAGTCACAATCACACTGTGGTTAAATGTTTTAGGCTGAAACTGGCGACAAAAAAAGCTCATTGTGGTGATGTCATGAATGATTCAAAAAGTTGTAAATGTTTATAATCAATTCAATTTTTTCAGCTTATTCTAGTCTAAATGTTGTATATTTCTGACAGACGCCGCTGATTGTGAGTCAGCTGGAGCGGAGCTGTGAAAACAACACAAACATTGCGACAGAGTCAACTGATGGAGGAATCAGCAGATATTCTAATGTCTGTTTGTGATCAGCTTAATGTGCACACGCTGTTAATATGAAACAACAAGAGAGAGACAATGAAAAAGACATTCCAGACAACAATACATGCATGTGTGACAAACCCAAACGGGACAGCACATATCTGAGGGCAGGCCGTGTGAGATAATAATGACGTAATGTGATTGCATGATCTTGTTAGAGCTTGATGGAATTTTCAGAGTAAGCATAGGCAGAAGAACATGTTTTTGAGAGTAGCTCCTGTCAACTTTTCTTCAGCCACGTGAATTTTACAACATTGTTGGATCATGCAATACAAAGACACAAATGTTAAGTAGTTTTTTTTTTTTTTTAAATGTAACTACTGTACATTTACTTAAAGTCACAAGTCCAGATAAACATCTTATTTAAAGGTATAAGATTCAAAAAGGAAGGCCTGCACTGTTCATAATACATAAGATATCTGCCAACTGGGCAAGAAAAAAAAATACTTGAGTGCATAAAATAAGATGTAGATACCAGTGTTGGACCTACGGTATACACTTGTGCACAAAATTCCTGAAAACACAAATTGCCTTTTTTTCTGCCAGTCCCCAAGCAAATTTCCTTGTGAAGTCAGGATGAGTGGATGTGAGAATCACAGACTGTAGAAAGTATAGTGTTGGATAAAGTCTGTTGACATCACCCATTTGGTAACTGAAGTCAGTCTGTTGGGCTGCCATAATGATGACAGTTCCTCAAACTAACTTTCGGTTAACCTAATAACAGGCAATGAAGTGGAGCTGAGGCAGACTGTAAATCTCCTGACAAACAGCTGCAACATGCTGGCTTGTTTTCATATCATCCATGCCCTTATTTATGGATAATTTGTATCCTTTTTTAAAACCATAAGGATGTGCTTTAAAAGAAATTTACCCTCAATACAAGTGTGTGCCTTAAGACATTTGATCTGCTGAGTCCCTTTCTACGTTCAAAAGAAAGCTAAAGACCAAGTCAACCTCATAGCAAGGCAATGCATACTGATGAAGAATATACAATATGCATGCTCTAGGAACACCTACAGTCACAGGTGAGAACCCTGACTCAGTGGATAACTTCACTCATGGTGCAAATGCGTCTCACAACAACAACAATCCACCTGAAACATGAACAAAAGAACCCCTGCAGGCAACATTCAAACACAACTAACACATTAAAAACACATCTAAACACTGCACAAAGGCATGGTGAAACTTTGCCCACAGATCCCTCCAGTTGTGACATCCCAGTGGGCAGATCTTAGATGAATTGACACTTTACAGAGCTGAACTAAGGCCTTGTCCGCATGGAGATGAAAATGGTATATTTCCGTTTCATTTTGAAAAAGTTTTCCTTAAACACGGGATTGTTTCAGGAAATGTCCACGTAAGCATGGAATCACTGAAAATGCTGTAGTATATATGTGGCGCTGTAATGCTGCCACAGAAATGCACCGAAACAGAGAAGAACATTACGGAAAACTGCCCAAAACTTTCTCCTAGTTGCCCTTCTGGTTGTTCTCCACAGTGGATTTAAGAACATCTGGTGCATTCTGTTCTCAGTGGTGGTAAAGTAGCATCAGATTTTGCTGTAATAGCCATAATAAGCTCAGTGGCTTCTGCAGCATGAACACAACCCTGTTATCCACCATCGTTGTTTTTGTTAGACATCCACATGCGGCTTTAGTCAGCTATGCTATGTATGATGTAAGAAAGACGTGGTTGGCTGTCCATACGGAGATGAAACGGTAAGCGTTTACAGATTTGGGACTCTGGGACCCAATTTAAAAAAATAGCGTTTACGGCCCTCAAAAATGCTGTTTCCGTCTCCTGAATTTGTCTCTGTGTGGACGGAGCCAAACACTGGTGGATCAACACTGTCAAATAACACCAAAATTGAAGACCATTTAAGTCAGAATGGAGTTAAAATTACTTTTTGGAAGTTAAAATCAGCCCTAAAATGTTTAACCCTGAGATATAAATTCTCCAGTTTTGGGATGTGATGTGGAATCATTCTCCTTGTCTTACTGTGTAGTCAGCGGAAGTGAAAAGTACAGGAGTATTGTACTAACGTAAAAGTACAGTCACCCTGGTTAAAACTTACTTAAGTATTAGTAAAAGTACAGATTTTTTTAATAGTTCATGTTTTTATGGGCACACATGCACCAATCCATTTTGATTTAGGAGCATTTTGAAATGACTGCAAGCTGGCAAGTTGTAGCTGTTTGTCAGGAGGCTTAAGACACAATAAGCTCCACCTTGTTGTCTGTTTCTTTATGTAAAATTAGTCAAAGTCAGTCATTTAAAATGGTAGCTGCCACTGATTGGACTAAACAGCCCCCTTCAGTTACTAGATGGCTGACGTAACCAGGCCCAACCACAGGAATAGTGGGGTGACTGACAGATCAGGGTCCTCAGTAGATCACTTACTATTATAAATGTTTGTGAATCAGTTGTGTTAGCTATAGCCTCTTTGCAAGCATTTGACACTTTGGCCTGTCTCCCATCAGCTTTTGGGGCTCATAATAAACAAGTCATTAGTGGGATCAAATGTTTTAGCCAATGACATTTTTGTGCTTTCCTTTTTGGCATCCCAACGTTTGTGTAAACCCTTGCATGGCTAACATGAATATTACTGAACAGTGATACTATATAGAAAATAAAACTTAACACATGTTAAGAATAAGTGAAGTGGTTGACCTTTTGAAACAGGAAACAATACATAAAACCTTTTTTTTGTTCCCGTCATGGTGAATATTAAGGTTTGCAATAAAATTGAGTTAACATTGCCTGAATTTAGGATGTTATTCTGTCAGCTTAATGGGCCCCTTACTTCTACTGGGCCCCAGAAATCTTTCCCCTTTTTCACCCCCTTATGGGCAGCCCTGGACGTGACTCAGGCTTCATCCAGTATTTTCTACAGTCCATGCTCTGAAGCCAGTCTCAAATGGAGACTCAAGGGACTGCAGTTTCTTTGCTCTTCCACACTTGCTTTAGTTTTTAACACTATAAGTTGCCACTTTGTAAGAGTGCAGCAGGTAGAATTCAGGAAATGTCGTCAATAGCAGGAAGGAAGGACACTTTTATATCATGCAATGGGCCAGCAACCATGGACAGAAAAGTTATGAAACTATACTGCCTTTCCTGATTCTGTGCTGTTGCTCACCCCATTACAGATTTGTTTTTACTTATTACAGGTAAAACAGGTATTAATCCATACTTTACAAGTGTATATGACTTAGAATAAAGTGATTAAATGTTTTGACGAGAAATTAGACATCTTTACTTACTTAGATTGTAGTGTTTGGAGTGTCAGCCTTTTTCAGCAGCAAAAACATGTATATTTCATAGAGTTAAATTCCTTCTAGCTGCCTGGTTGCAGGGTGCTTGTATTGTGCAGACTAGCTCATTTGTTATGACTTGCTGTGACATTTGAAATTGTAAAGAGTCGAGTTAAAGTTATTAGAAACACCTGTGGATTTCAGCCCTGAGAGTAAAAAAATCACATGACAGGGATTCCTGATGTTGTAACTGCTTATGAAACAAACATACACACTGATTGTGTAGTATTTTATTTGGCAAGAAGACACTGGGCTGTTGATTAGCTATTTATCTGTATATATCCCCCATCCTTTCCTCTGGATCCATGCTCCATTAGACAGTCTGGAAGTCAGTATCTCCAGATGGGGTCAGAGAATCAGTCCCCCCTGCGAGCCCTGGGTGTCACATTACACTCCTAAAATACACACATACAGGCACACACTCACATCAGTGTTTGCACTTAATACAAGATGGGGCCCAGTGGGTTTCTCACAGGAGATGAATGCTACACACATACCTTTGTATAACTTTTTTTGTACAGAATATTTGAATTCTTAGCCTTTAATATTCCAACTTCTTGGTCCAGGCTGAACAAGCACTCTAATTTTGCTCACCCATTTATCTGATTCTCAGCCATGCCCATAGACCTGTCTGGACCCCTGAAGAAAGAATGAGCCCTCTCCTGATGTGACTTATTGATGATGTCAATGCGTGTGTGTTTGATCAGTAGCATTGGTGCTAACATGCATCCTCTCTAACAGTTATGCCATTTTGGAGCTGAAAAGTGTTTCACACTGTTTTGGGTTCTGATGTTGAAATCATTTATTCCTGCTACTTTTAAACCCATTTCCCATCCATTTTCCCCCTTTTAACCCATTGTTGCTGCTTTTCACCACTTTTTAGCCACTTGCCAGGCATTTATGACACTTTTAACCCAGTTGCTGCGTTCTGACTTTTAACCCATTTTTTTGTGTTAACTTTTTGGGTAGTCAACCAGTTTCTGCTGTCTGTGCCCATTTGGTGCCACTTTTAACCCTTTTCTCCCATTTTTGCTACTTTTAAACCACTTGTCAATCACTTTTGCTCTTTTTAACCAATTTTTACTGCCTTTTGGCACTTTAAAACAATGTTTGCTGCCACTTGCCCCTTTTTTTGCCACTTTTGCTATCTCATTCTTCCTTGTTAACAAATTTTTGCTATTTTCTGCCACCTTTTAACAATTTTTGCTGCCTTGTGCCCCCTTTAGCCCCTTTTTGCCCCTTTTTTTAATCCACTTTTGCCATTTCATTTTGACACATTTTTGCTGTTTTTTTTTTGCCAGTTTCATGCCAATTTAAATCAATTTTGCCATTTTTCAACCACTAATGACATATTTCAGCCAGTTGCCTCTTATTTTACCACTTTCATCTTTTTTTTTTTTTGCTGTTTTTCACCCATTTTGCCACTTTTTTTTTTTTACACTTTTAACCCAGTTTGCTGAATTCTATTTTTTTTTTTACATTTTCTGCCTTTTGCCCATTTTTCCTACTCCTCTGTGCAACTTTCAAGCCATTTTGCCAATTTTTGCCTCTTTAAGCCAACTGTCTCACATTTTTCCCACTCCTTTTGTCTTTTTAACCCATTTTGGACACTTTTTTGCCCATTTTAGCCACTTGCCATCCTTTTGTTGCCATTTTTTACCCACATTTGCCTCTACTGAGACTACTGAGATTTTCCTAATTTTGAAAAGGCTATATTGTACTACAGAAATATATATATATATATGTTGCTAAAAGTGATGATTTTCCAGGTTAAAAATGAAATACAGTTATCACAGATTAACTTTACAATGGACGATGATTTTGCTGACCTCTCAGGGCCCCCAGCTTTTATACCCCATTTTGTGCAGCCTTGCTGATACCCAACTACGTAACTCACTTTTAGCAGGGCTTGGAATGTGGACATGTATGTAACAGAGTCGTCCATGAGAGTGTTTGCTCATTTCTTGCCTAACATTTACTTCAGAGGTACATGAACGTGCTGCAGAGCACATTCTCCAGGTGCCATTCTTATCTCTGTGGTCATACTCTGACATTCTCCTCATCGCTGAGATCAGTCGGAAACAAGACGGCTGGAATTCCATTCTGGAGTAAAACACATCTTTTTGTGTGCCGCCATGTCTTTTTTTTCATTGTAGTAAGATAAGAGATAAATTATTTCCTTACCTAAACTCACCATTGTCATTTCCAGTGAATCAAGCGAAAAGCATGCATGGCAGGGGAAGCTTGATCTTGTCTCCCTGCTTATCTGATGTCTCTCTTATGAGCAGAGCTCTTTAAAAAAACTCAGAATAAAAATACATCATGAGAGGTGCTTGCATGTGTTGCTCTTTGTCTCGGCTCATTTTCAAAGACGAAAATGAATGAGGACCACCTGTTTGGTTGAAACCATGACACTGAAAACATGAGGAAGGAGAAGTATGTCAGCAATGTGAGCTGTTTGCAGAAGTTCCAGGTGGCGTTTGTGGACCATGTGAGATTTGCATGATGAATATAGTTGTACACCTTCTTTGTATGTGTTTTGGTTGTTGTTTTTCATAAAGCACACTAGTAGCACACCATGGAGATCCACTATGTAGAAGTGAGAAAGAAAGACAGAAAGAAAGCGTGCACAAGAGAGAGGGATGTGTTCCACAGGGGAGTGTTTATGAAGAAGAGATGTTCAGGGTGAATTCCTCAGATAAGTGACATGGCCTCTCTCTGTTCTGGTTGCAGGAGGGCACCAAACACCCCAGGCTGTATATGGTCAACCTCAGGAGCGTGCATACACAACCTGGTGCTTGGAGAAAGTGTGTTATTAGGGTATTTAAGAGTCATGTTACTCCACCTCTGCAGGATCAGTGTGCAAATATCAGTCAACATAAAATAGAGAACTTTCTGATGCAGAATCCTGGGAAAACTGAGTAAAAAGTGTCATTTATAACAAATAGTGCTAGTAACACCAAGGTCAAAATCTTCCACACACAGAGACACTGTCTCTGGTAGTGGGTAAATCAGCTGCATGGGGCCCTATGGTGTCAGGCTCACTTCAGATCACAGCATTCCTCAGATTCCTGTCTGTAATTATACTGGCAGCTCTGATTCAGCTTTATATCTTTTATCGACACACTGGGAGCACGGTGCTGATCATCCTCAGATCCTTCTCTTTGTGCCACACAGTCACAACAGGCTATAGGGAACAATCATCCTGTAAGAAGGAAACAGGGGCCCCTCCATTTACTGCCCTGTGGGTTGTTTAAAACCAAAACACTTTGAGCATGAAGATCTTCTCTGCTGTGTGCATTTGAGGTTTGCGTGTGCATTTATGAGCCCTCGTGTGTGGGTGTAAGTGGGCGTTTAGAAGGCTGTATTTGCGCGTGCATGATTGTTTGCACATTGCATGTGTCAGCAAGCCGGGAGATAGTCTATGAAACCACAGAGAGCCATAAACGCAGCGGTGAAGGAAGAGGAGGAGGCAGAAAGAGAGAGAGTGGGAGAGAGAGAGAGAGAGGAAGGGGTAACTTCAACAGGGGATTGTAACAAATATGTGGTGTCTAATCCTCTCATTAGACAGCAGGGGGTGTGTGCAGCAATCAGATTCTAGAGGAGAGATGCACTGCCATGTTGGGAGACCGAGGCCTGGCAGAGCACAGGGGGGAAGCTGTCTGTGGCTGTAAGAATATTATCTAATACAGACACACATACACAGCCTCACACTAAGCAATTCAGCCAAAACTGCTCTGTTACCATGCAAAAATCAAAGCGCTCCAGACAGATACTGAAAAAAAAATGCAAATACACTGGTGTTTGAGCTGCTGGGCATACAGTTACCTTGCTACTTCTCCATGTGTGTGCTGTTTAGCTTCCCTATCAAGATTAGAATCATCTCTGTGTAAATCTGGTCATGTGTTGTGGTGCTGGGCAATTAATCAAAAAACCACAAAATCATGATTATGCAATTTCTGGAGAGGGGTCGGGTTGTTCATTTCTGACGGCCAGTCTAACAGACCGTTGATCTGAAACACTGAAATACACGCTAAAACTTTCAAAATAACAGGGTTAGTGTAAGGCTTAGGATACCAAATTTAAAAGTTAAAAACCTGAACTGTGGATGGCCTGGCCAACTGTCTTGACAGACAAACATTTGTGGAAGTGTTTCTGAGCCTGTGGAGTTATTTGCAGTACGGTGTAATGCCTGTTTTTAAAGCAATGCCACCCGCCTTATCCGTTGCTCACAGAGAATTCTCCAGGTTGTCTGAATCTTTTGATTCTGTTATGTACTGCAGATAGGTTTTCACAATGTTCAGTTTGGAACATTTTTCTATAATTGCAAATTGAACCTCTGTTTCTCTCTCTGCCTTTCTGTAATGCGGCTTTTATACTCAATCATGTCGCTGACCTTTTGCCGATTAATCCCAGTGGTTTTTTATTAGTACAACTTTCTTTACTAGCCTTTTGTTGCCCTGTCCCTACTTTTTTGAGATTTGTTGCTGCCATCAAATTCAGAATGAGTTAATACTTTTTAATGGAATGGTAAAATGTCTCACTGTCAACATCTGATATGTTGTTTATGTTATATTAGTCTAACGTCTATTTATGAGATTTGCAAATCATTGCAATCTGTTTTTATTTACATTTTGCGCAGTGTACCAACCTTTTTGGAATTTGGGTTGTATGATAAATTGCTACTGAAAGTTTCTGTACTTTCTGCTATTTTTTTCCAGGCACACATTTGTGAAACTCTGAAAACACCTTTGTGACCCAAAACAACCGAGGGATGAAAAGCAAGAATTAATAAAGTTTATGTTAAACAATGGTAGACATTTTCCAGGATCTTCTTGCCCCTGGCCAAGAAATAGTTCAAATGACACCAAACAAACAAGGCAAAAAGCGTTAATGAGTGTGTTTTGGTTTGGCTGAGTTTTTGACCCTCAAAGAAAGCCTAACTTGCTGCCTTAACAGTTGTAAGTCTTAAAACTGTTCAAAGCACAAACAGTAAAACTGGAACACAAACTGTCTGATGCCCTGCGTCGTAGTGTGTTTTCCCTCGTGAAGTTTTTCTTCAACATTGTTTCTTGCTCTGCTGCTGTCTGGGGTTGTAAAAAGGTCTTAGTTAAGTTATGGTTAGGCATTGTAGAGATAGCTGGTAGGGGTTAGGGTTAGGCTGGGGTCAAGTTAAGATAAAGGGGAGCACAAGTCCATGAGACACAGACACAATGTGTTGAACACTAAAAGCACAGTTGTTGGAATAGGGGCTGTCTTAAACACTTTCTGTCAAAGGAATCTGGTGTCTATCAAAACAAAAAAGTAATATCATCAACTAGCTTGTCATTGTAATCTTTTACTTCAGTGCAGTTTCATTCACAAGTAACTTGGTTTGGTAATGCATTTTCCCCTTTTGTTCACAGTCAGACCTGGATAGAGTCAAGCCTCTATTAGCTGTGAGGTAACAGTGAAAACTGTAAACACTTCTAAAAGTATTATGTATATACAACATAAATTTCACACTAAAGTAAGGGTATTTGTGTTTGGTAGATTATTTCTTTGTTGTAACAATGCTTCTTGGCAATAAATCTTAACCCATTGGAAAGTGTGTTTATTACTCTTTTAAATGATGCCACATTTGTAAGGAACATGCATTTATGGGATGAGAAGCAGAGCTGAGTATATGGGTTGTGCCCATGAAAAATTTGCCAAATCTTCCCCTATGTTACCCTAACCTTAATCCTAACTGTAAGTTTAATCTAATTTTATTTTGAATGTTTTAGTGTGTATTTCCGAGGGGGTATCTCACTGTAGTGGTCCGCAAAAGATCTGTTGTCTGCAGTAAGACTGTCTTGGAAACTGCTGCCATAGGATTGGTGTCAGGAGGAGAGATCAACAGCATGCTACAGACTTATTTTACACTTTGTTCCTGGCAAAGATTCACAGCTAGTAACACATTTCCCCATTAAATGACAGCAAGATATATTCTGTGTGCAGGGAAAACCAAGAAAGCAACATGAGGAACTGCATTCACAACATGGAGGTACCAAAATGAACATAGGCCAAAGTTTCTCAGAGGAGATTTAAACCTCTGCCTGGAGTAAATTCTGTGTTATTCTACTGCAAAATGATGGATTATGACTCAAATTCTGGTGTTGGTTGGCAGATTTTGTGATGTTTTGACAGAGCGATACTAGCTGTCCTCCTGTTTTCAGTCTTTTGTTATGCTAAGCTAACAGCTGCTTGATATAACTTCATTACTACTGTACAGACATGAAAGTGGGTCTTATTTTATGCTCACAGCATAGTCAGAAATAGGACTATTTCTTAAGAATTTTCACATAAATGTATTACTATCAGAAAGAAACACAGACCTTTTATGTTACTAGTGAACGGTTGTCTTCAAAGACTCACTTTTGCTCTTTTGTCAGTTGTTTACAACACAAGACGCCATCAAAAAGCAGTCCCGACTGAGCTCTCTCTCTACCTTTGCTCTCTTCAACGTCTGCCTGCCCCCACTACAAGCCTCCCCCCTCCTCACCCCTTCCCCTCTTGCAGGCACGCTTTGAAGAAAAACACAGGACATCTCATCTCAAGGAGTGTTTTACATTCCATGTTCTGCAGCGTCCACCGCTCAGAATAAAAGATCATTGTTTGTGCAGTTTTCTTCTATGAGATCTTATTAACAGTTAAGAGGGTCCATTGGCTGTAATCTCATATTAGTGTGAACCTATATGCTTTATGTATGCGCCCTGTGTCTAAAGCTGCAGACCCACTCCTTTTGCACATGCACGCGTGTAATCTTATCATTCTACTTAAGCCTCCATGTTTAATAAGCAATGCAGCAAGGGTCAGGAGAAAGTCAGCAGCTTGTACTTGTAGCCGTGCAGCAAATTTATGAAGGATAACTCATTGTTATCTTTCGGAAAGGGACTTATTGGGAACCTTTCTGGGAGGTTACCTCTTAACGCATGCATACACACACCCAAAGACACACACACACACAGTTCAGCTGTCCTCCCTCCTCCCTGCCTCTCCTTCCCCCTGAGCATCAGCTGAGTTGGCTTTCTTGCTAAGTAGTGCCAGGGAAGCTGTTTCTTGGGTTCTTCCTGTCTCTGAATGTCAGTGTTAGTTTGGAGTGATGGCAGGGGGGCTGCCCCGCTCTGCCTGACACTTCTCAGTCAGAAACGCACAGCACTGGTGGATCTGGGTCACGTCCCAGTGCCCGGTGCTGAGTCACTCTGCTGGCTCTACCTGTTCCAGCCACTCGCTGGGCTGGTTTGTCAGAAGACACTGAAGCCCAGTGACGGGGAGGGGGCTCCACTTATCATTGTTCGTGTAATCTCTTATCGTCTCTCTTTGTGTACATCTTTTTCATACCTCTGTTTAAGTCAGGGAGTGTTAAACTCACATGTATGTCTTTTCCTAACCAGGCTCATGACATGGCCTTCCTGACTTTGCTGCCAAAATGCTCACACTGGACTCATCACTTCTCATCTCTACAAAAAGAAATCAAGCAGAGGGGTATTTTTTCTGATCCTGTCATTTCTTCTCACCTCACAAAGATAATCCTCTTTGTGACCTTGGGTTTATTTCAGAGTAACACTTAACTGTTTCTATAGCACACTGACCCAGAGTTCAGTTACCCACACTAATGTACTAACCAAAGTAACCTTATCAGATTCTTGTGCAAAGTAGAAGATACTTAGACTCATGTTTGATAGCTTACATTTTCTTTTTTGAGGATGAAGGTTCTCTATTATCACGTGTTTTCCAGGCTGCTCATAAGGGAGCATTAATGTGGCAAAAATTAGTTAAAATTACAAAAATGGGTTAAAGTGGCAAAAACAGGCAGAAAAGTTGGTGGAAATGGTTTGTAATACTGGCGAAATGGCTAAGAAGTGGTTAAAATAGGTAGAAAAGGTGGTGAGATAAGACTGACGGGTGGCAAAAAATGTGTTCACAGTGACAAAATGGGCGTAATAAATAGTGAAATTCAGTTAAAATTGGCCATGATTGGCATGAAAGTGGCAAAAAGTAGCAAAAACAGGCAGAAAGGGTTAATAAAAGTGGCATATTGGCTTAGAAGTGGTTAAAAATGGGCAGAAATGGTGGTGAAATATGATTAAGAAGTAGCAAAATTGGGTTAATAATGGTAATAAGACAGAAAATGGCAAAAATGGGTTGAAAGTGGAAAAACTGGTCAAAACTTACAAAAACAGGCAGAACAAATTTTGCAAAATGTTTGAATGAGAGGCAAAATAGGTTGGAAAAATTAGGAAAAATGGGTAGAGTGTGGAAAATGTATTTTAAAAAATGGCAATTACCGGGGCAAAATGGACAGAAAAGAGGTTTAACTTGGCAAAAAAGTGAAATAAATAAATGATTTCAACATCAGAACCCAATAATAGATTGACATAATTTTCAGCTTTAAAGTGAAGTAACTGTTAGCTAGAACGCTAGCAACAATGCTTCTGATTTATCACACATACAATGAAATCAATAAATCACAGCTAGGGAGGTTTTATTCTCTGGGTTTATCAAAGACATAGCAGGTCTGTGACGAGGCCTGCATTTTTTGTTGTTTCTCTTGTCCTTCTTTCTGTACCCCCATCTTCTCTCATCCTGCTTCTGCTGTCCATCACTACTTCTGAAAGACCCTGCCTTTCTAAAATGCTCCTTTTATACCCAGTCCTGTTGCTAAAAGCATTATTCTGGACTAAAACAATCTCCAAAAAGGGAAAAAAGATGGCGATGCGTGACCTAGTTGTTATGTCCAGGCACCCTGTGAACAGTTATCCTGTGGCTCCTCTCCAAATGTCATTCCCCATTCTCTCTCTCTCTCTCTCTCTCTCTCTCTCTCCAGTTTGTCAACTATTCCATCTCTCTAACCTTGCAAAGCAGATTTATGGCAATAAAACTACGCCCATTATAATACTGGTCTTTATTGGCAGCAGTACACGTTTGTAGAAGAAAGCAATGTGTATAAGAAAACTTTCCTCAAGTCAGGGAAATTTGTGATTGTACTTTTCAAAATGTATACTGTAGACTTGATACTCACAAACGACTGGCAGCATGTCATTTTTTTTTCTCAAGTTTATTTTCACACATTCCACTTATCAAAGCAATGGGGTGTTTTCAGGCCAAGCATTTGTCTCAAAAGGATCTGCTATTTCAGAAGTCACAGTGAATTTGTGAAATATGATGCAGCCGCCTGTTGCAACTTGTTTCCAAGCATTAACCTTGACCTGATCACAAGGCAAAATTATTGTGACAAAAGTAACTGAAGCCCACTTTAAAGGGCCTGTGCCTCTTTTTCTGTCACACATATAATGTTAAAAATGTCAGAATTAATGTGGCCAAGGTAACAATAATGTGGCAAGTGGAATTTAAAAAAAGCCAGTATGTACAGTGCATGTTAGGCAAGGCTGTGTTTAGTCATAAGAGACATTTAATGTTCTCAAACATGCAAATTATTATAGTGCCTTTAAAAAGTATTCACTCTCTTGATGTAATAAATTAATTGTTGTCAATACAATTTGTCTTTTTGACAAAAAAAAAAAAAAAAAAAACCCTCAAATGTCAAAAGTGAAAACAGGTTTCTACAAAGTAATATCAATTATAAAAAATATTTCAGGTAAAATAAGTTAATACAAAGATATTCACCTCCTTCAAGTCAGTATTTAGAAGATACACCTTGAGCAGCTGTCACTGCACTGAGTCTGAGTGGGCAGGTCTCAATCAGGCATGCACACATGGACTCTGCGATTTTACTCCTTTATTCTTTGCAAAACTCCTCAAGCTCTGTCAGGTTGCGTGGGGATCCTAAACAGCCATTTTAAGTGAAAACAGAAAATTCAGCATTTTGTCTTTAAACCATTTCTGTGTTGCTTTTGTTGTATGCTTTGGGTCATTGTCTTGCTGGAAAATAACTCTTCCCCCATGTTGAGCTCTCTTGCAGACTGAAGATTATCCTTCAGCATTTCATGATATTTTGCTGCATTCATCC
This sequence comes from Cheilinus undulatus, assembly GCF_018320785.1. NCBI lineage: Eukaryota > Metazoa > Chordata > Actinopteri > Labriformes > Labridae > Cheilinus > Cheilinus undulatus. The sequence continues at coordinate 40,116,491 of NC_054865.1, read as the reverse complement.
TAGCCTCTACTTTTACAATTCTTCCAGGGCTTGCTGCTGAGAAGCATGTCAACAGCATCATGCTGCCACCACTGTGCTTCACAGTGTGATTGTGGTGATGTGCAGTGTTTGGCATTTTGTCTGATAAGACCAAAAAGCACCATTTTGGTCTTATCAGACCAAAGATCTTTCTTCCACTTGAGCATGGAGTGTCCTACGTGCCTTCTGGCAAACTCTTGCCAAGATTTATCTATTTTTGTTAGCTATTTATAGGCACTGTTTCATAAATACTAAATAGCTGTCAGGTGCCTTCATTTAGAGCTAAGGTTGCATCATGTTGCTCACTTTGTTAGCCCGGTCAACATTTTTAGAATTTTCCACACATGTAGCATAGAGAAGCTAATATAAATATATGTATAAAAGTTGTGGCCCAAAACTACAGTGAAATAAATACTGTATTTGCTAAACAGAGACATCCTGCTGTTATCTTTGCTGTCATGTATGTCAGCTATGTCAATTTTCATGTCCCACATCAGATTTCAGCTCAAACATGCACAGAAGCTGATATTGCCCAATACTGAATGCTTCTGCAGCACAGTTTGCTCTTTGAACCAGCATAAGAATGAAAACGGTGCTCACAGTCTCCCAGCAAGGTGCCTGGTTAAAAGAGAGTATATGCCTTTGGAGAAAGAGGCCTTGAAGAGACAGCTTAAACAGAGCCTGAATAACAAATATAAGTATCTTTAAAAACTTGAACCAGCTGGAAATGAGCATCGCAAGTCCCCTGTGTGACAGGAATATATATATATATGACCAGCCTCCTGTCAATGGTTGCCTTGATCACTTAGGCGCTGTTTAAGTGTCAAATGATTACTTGCTGCACACATTAACCCAGCAGTGACAGCGGTGATTTTCTCTGAGTGCAACTTGCACCTCAGGTGTAACATGTAACATAAGACTGTAGTAGAACTGGTTGAGTGAGGGGCAAAGGCTTACACATTACTGCAACGCCACAGGCTCGTCAAGCATTTACAGTATGGTTAACATATGGCAGCTTATTGATTCTTCAATGTAAAGCAAAGGTGAGAGGCACTGTGAAAACAAAAGCTTTAAAAGGGGGCATTTTCAGCAGTATCAAGTAAAGATCTTAAGCAGTTCTTAAGAATGACAAAATCAGGACTGATGTGTTGTTAACAGTTCAAATGCTTTGACAAGGTTTCATTTTCAGTGGCAGCTGCCCTGAAATAAGAGCTTGCAGAGATTTCCCAACCCTTGAAGGAATATGTAATCTATTAACTTAAGAGGAGAAAAATAAAAAGTTCCACCTCTGAAGTTGCAGCAGTAGTTCACACTGTGCTCAGTAGTGCCTATATCAGTTTAAATTATATTTCTGTATGGCCACGATGAGGGGGCTGAATCACCATCTTTTACAGATCCCTGGGGTGCCTGCCAGTCATTTTGCAGGGTTTTCCCTCACATGTTGCAGGGGGGAATGAAGTGTGTGTGTGCAGAGACTACAAAGCAGAGCAGGGCTGCCAGTGCCTGTGCGGTGGACATATGGCAAAGCCCTGGGCCAGGGGGCATCATGTTGTGTATTACATGTTTGTGTGCATGTGCATGTGTGTTTGGGTGGATCCATGACAAAGTCAAGGGATTTAATGGGGCGTTCAGAGGGTCAGCAGCAGAGGGAGGTCCCGGCACTCGCCCAGTCATTGTCTGTAAGTGCATCTAAAGGAGGGGGCCAGTTTGAAGTCTTTGCTGCTCTAATACAATAAGAGCCCCCCTCCCATTTTCTCCAGACTACCTTTCAATCTCAGCCCTTTTGTCCACTTCCTTTGCTTCAGTTTCTCTTTCATGACGCATCTGCACAAAAAAGGCACAATAAATTTGTTCTAAGCAAATTACTTAATGTGTATAAGTGCACGTACAGTGGAATAAACCCAGCAACGTGAGGCTAAAACACAATGAACTAAATTTGGTTATGTGTGCTGAGGGAGGGCATTGAGGTTTATGAGTGTATCTGCTCTGTACCCAAGCTACATGGACTCCTGTTTTATGAGCTCTGCCTGCCTTTTTTTTTGAAAACAGTGAGAATTTTGTCTTGTATACAAAACGTGTCATACACAGAATGCACATCTTCAGCAAATAGAAAGTCATTTAATGGCATACGTGGTCATATGTGGTGCTTTAACATGGTATGACTCATGATAGAGATTTGCTGAACAGGGGTGCTTGTGTTGCTCAACCAATGCTCACTGTGTCCTGCAAGACAAATATGTCTGCAATGTTCCTGTTTATGGTTTTAGTGGTAAAACATGTAACTCTCCCAAAATGCATGTATTGTTAATGGTTTGAATGGGTAATAAATGCTTATTTGTGACTAATTCAATTGAAAAAAATCCCACTTTCTGTTTCTCGCTCTCCTTCTCTCACTGTTGACATAAGTGGACGTGAAAAGCTGCGATGACGACCTGCCACAGCACTTCAGGCTTCTGCACAGTCAAACGAATGTTGACAAGCCAAGACAAAAGAAACACAAAGAACACGCTACAGCTGATGTAAAACAAAAACAAAAAAAATATGGAGGGTTTATGAGGATATGCATGTAGAGAGATAATGAGGCATATTTTGTTTTGCCAATTCAGCTCTAACTTTCCTGGAATGTATTTATGGAGCCTTTCTGGAGCCATTATATCCAGCTTTTATGCAGTGTTGGCACCCTTCAGTCAGTGTGGGATAAAGCACATTGTTGTGCAATTGTGTCAACTGTGTTCGCTTTTGTTAGATTTTACCAAAAATGTGAGGAAAATTAGCAGACAAGTACAACAAAAATGACAGACTATTGTAAATGCCTTGAAATGTGGAAACGCCTTCTGGTTCATGGAGGCAGGCCTGCCCAACGGAGATGGCTGGGCCCCTGAAAAACTCAGGGACTGGGACTGGGAATGTGTATTGGATCAGTAGAATTGGTGCTAGTGTCCTGGCTGACAGTTACCTCATGTTGGAGCCTAAAAGTGAGTCAAACTTCTATTGGGTTCTAATAAAATCATTTATTTGTGTTACTTTTAACCCCGTCCACCACTTTCCAGCCATTTTTTCAACGTTTTTCCACTTTTTACCCATTTCTGCTGCTTTTTTGCCCATTTTTGCCACTTCACACCAATTATGCCCCTTTTTTCCTGATTGTGCTGCTTTTCACCCTTATCAACTTTTAACCTATTTTTGCAGATTTTTATCCATTTTTGCCTTTTCCTTTTTCCACATTTGTGCCATTTTTGGCCAGTTTTATTTATTATTTTACTTCAACCTTTAATCCATTTCTGCAGCGTTTCTCCCATTTTGCCTCTTCTTTTTGACGCTTTTTACCCATTTTGTGCTGCTTTTTAACCCTTTTTGCCACTTTTATGCCATTTTTATCCCATCCGTGCTGCTATTCACCTTTTTGGGTCCATGTTGAACACTTTTGCAACTTTCTACCTAATTCTGCCATTTCTTTTTCCACTTTTGACCCTTTTGAGAAGCTTTTTAGCACTTTTGCCACTTCTCATCCATTTTTGCTACTTCTATCCCATTTATACCCCTTTTCACCCTTTTTCTGCTTATAACACATTTTTCAACCTACTTAAGCCCATTTAAGTCCCTTTTTTCTTTATACTTGTTACCTATTTTTGTGGGTTCTTGCTAATTTTTGCCACTTCTGGCCCCTCTTTGTCACTTTGTTTTCAACCATTTGTGTGACTTTTCAACCCTTTTGCCACTTTTTGTCACTTTGAATTTAATTCCTGTCACTTTTGCTCATGTTAAGCAACTTTTTTTGCCCCTTAAAACATTTTTGCGGCTTTCCACCCATTTTGCTACTCAATTTTTTCCATTTTGGATCCATTTTTAAAGCTTCTTATCAATTTTGCGGCTTTTTTGCCCCTTGTATCCCATTTGTGCCCCTTACCACCGTATTTCACTTAACACCCATTTTTGCAGCCTCTGACTGATTCTTGCCATTTCTTTTTTTACACTTCTAACCAGTTTTTGCTGCTTTTCACCCATTTTTGTCATTTTTTAAATTCAACTTTTTAAACATTGTTGCTGCCTTTTGCAGCGTTTATCCCATTAACGCTTTTCACCACTTTAAACCATTTTGTAGCTTTCACCTATTATTGCAACTTCTTCTTTTTTTTTCAATTTTTTCCCAATTTTTGTCACTTCTTGCCCTTCTTGCCACTTTTTTTACTACCTCCAACCATTAACCCTTATTTGTGCCACTTTTGGCCCTTTGTTTTTTTTTTGTTTTTTTTTTTTGTGGGGGGGTTGCCACTTAAAATCCATTATTTTGTCAGTTTAAAGCAACTTTTTGACCCTTTTTATACGTTTCTGCCACTTTTTGCCTCTTTTCTTCTCATGTGTTTTCTGTCATCCTGACATTTTTGGACATAAAGGCCTAGCTATAGCATCTGACATTACTTTCCTAATCATTTAGTTCACTGTGCCCATCCACATGGTTAAATCACCAATAAAAAGATCATTCTGTTTTAAGAAAGAGGATTTACATTTAAAAAAAAACCTACATGATGCTGCAGCATAAGTAGATAAAAATCATTTGCGTTGCTTTGATAAAAGTGGTTATTTTTCAGGTCAAAACTAAAATATGGTTATTACAACTTAACTTTACAACAGACCATGATCTTGCTGACCCCCATGGATCCCTCATTCTGCTGTGCCCCAGAAAGCTTTCCTCTTTCTCCTCCCTTATGGGCAGCCTTGCATAGATGTCTGTGACTGCTGTTCGTGTGCCTTTCTGCAGCTGGACTGTAGGTGACACATGCTTTAAGCTGCTATTTCCAGTTGGCTGCTAAAAAAGCACTTTTTGCATCTAGCTGTGAAAGAAGCGATCATCTGTGTCTTAAATACCGGGCTCTCCACAAAGAACGATGAGAGAGAGAACACTGTGTTGTTTGCTTTTAAACCCAAGAAGCCTGCAAAACTCGTCTGTAATGTCTATACTTTTCCGCATTGTTAAAAATATATTGTTTACTCCAGGTTCAACCCTCTTCCTTTTGTGTTTATGAATGTGTGTTTTGTACTAGAAGAATTCAGCATTTCAAGTCGTCATACCAGTCAGTCCCCCTGTCAACTGGCCTGTAATAATGCTGTTCAGCACGGCTGCATGTCATCTCCTTTTCACGCTCGGCTTCCTGTTGTGTTTCGTGCATGTTGTCTGCAACCTCATTTGACATGCAAAAACCCTTGACTTGATAAATTTCTATGCAGACTGAAATGCCAAACACGTGGTGTGATTTTGGGATCTTATAGATCGGATTTAAGGGATCAGTTAGAGCATGAAATCTAACAGGTAAGACTGGCTAGATGAGGTTTATTTCCAGCCACATTAAACAAACAGCTGACATGCATGCTGCTCTGCCAAACTGTCAGATACTTGGAAATTGGCAGGTAGTGCAGACAAGGACGTGAGAAAAATGTCTCTGAAGTCTGTCAATCATTTTATCAACTTTGAGAACATGCAGTATAGTCAGTACTGACACTGAAAAATAGCACCAGAGACAAATCTGTTAAAAAACAGGATGAATAATACACAAACTGGATTAGGTTTTTCCTATATATAACACACAGAGCAATACTACAAATGCAAATGTTTATGCAAATTATTTATTTCAATTTCAATTCCTCTTCTTTTCAGTCTGTCAACAGTTACAGGATGAGAGATGAGAAGAGGATTGATATTCAGGATATTCAGAAGGGATCTCCAGGCCAGATGTGAACCAGGCAGTGAGCGGCTCATGAGTCAGGCCTTCAGTACAAAGTTCACTTGCAAGACCACAACACTGTACAAAATGAAAAGTAGCTATTAGGAAAAACTGGAGGGTCAAAGTAGGATAGGAAGAGAGAAGGGTTCAAGGCGTGGTCAAGGCAGCTGGATCAGTCAAAGATCCTGACTCAGGATGGGGCCATATCCCAGCAGCCTCTCCAGTTCAGCATCCCCCAGTGGTCTCTGCACTGAGAGGACTGGAGTTGGGGGGAGGGGATTTTGATAACTGAGATGAACAGATGTTTAGGGGTTAGGCAGGCTCGTATATGCATAGGTAACGCAGCAGGGAGGCACAAGTGAAAGAGCTAAATGACTGAATAAGTGAGAGAGGGGTAGCCCGATTCCTGGACTTGTCTTATGATAACTTTATCATATAATATTCTTGCGTTAGATGTTTCAGGTAATGACTGGAGTTTCAGATACACTCCCCCCAAAAGTACTGGAACTGTGAGGCCAATTCTTTTGTTTTTGCCGTGTTGTATGGAAACACCTAAAAATTTGATGTTCTGTTACAAGTCCCAAATCCCATCTGTGTATCCCATTCAGATGTAAATGCCTGGAAATAAAAGCTGAAATGCTGATCTCTTGTCTCATATTCATCTTTTGTGTGTCAAACCCAAATGTTTTCAGTCTACAGCAAAAACAAAGGAATTGGGCCCACCGTTCCAATACTTTTGAGGGGGACTGTGTATGTCCACTTGTGTTCTTACATTATACCAAAATTTTACCAGTTGTTTCAAACTATGCCAAGCAAAGAAAGTCCTTCGTTTTTAATATAAAAGCGATGTTATTTTGATTTATAAAGTTAAGTAAAGTAGTCTTTAACTTCCTGCGGACTAAAGGCTCAGCTGAACAAAGCTTGCCATTGTTGCTCAAGTGAATAAGTAATATTTTTACCCTTTTTTTACCTGTTTAAAAGCAGCTCAAACATTATTACACAGTCCTAACTCCTGACTTATAGATATAGATATGTAGACATGGAGTTTATGCATGCTACTTTGGAACAAGGGAGGAAAAGTGAGCACGTGTGTACCATTTTACTAGTGCTCCTGTAAAAAACATCCCCTTTGTTTAGTGTTTTTTTAAAGACTCAAAGCATTTTGAAAAGGGACTGAATGAAATGTGCTCTGGTCACTATGCTTGATGTGCATGCTGGGTTCATAAAGAGGGTTAAAGGAGAGAGCTTTCTGAGGCCAAGCCACAGGGGGGGCCCTGTGATACCATATTTAGCCATGTATCTTTTAAATACCTTAAGGCCTTAAAGAGTTATAAGCAGCAAAAATTGGCAGGAAAAGAGGTAAAAATGGGTTAAAGAATGACCAAAATGAGTGAAAAGTATCTTAAATAGGTTAAAAGTGGCAAAAAAGTTGCAGAAGTGGCCAAATAAAATCATGAAAATCAGTGGAAGAGTGGTAAAATTGGCCAAAAAAGGCCAAAATGGGTTAAGAGATGCAAAAAATGGGCAAAAAGTATTGAAAATTGATTAAAAGTGGGAAAAGCCTGTAAATAAAGAAGTTAAAAGTGGTTAAAAAAGTGGTAAAATAGGTTATGGGTGGCAAAATGTTGAAAAAGTGGTCTGATAAAGTAGAGGAAAGAGTTGCAAAAGTTGCAAAATTTGGTTAAAAAGTAGCTGAAATGTTACAAAAATGGATTGATAAAGTAGTGAAAAGGATTTGAATTGTTAAAAAAAATTGCAAAATGGGTTAAAAAGTGGAAAAGGTACTATAAATAGCCTTGATGCTAGCACCAACATGCACTAATATCATCAATAAATCAGAAACTATGGAGGGCAAATTCTCTGTGTTTTTCAGGGGCCTAGCCGTCTCTGTGGGCAGGCCTGAGTGGTCCAGTCTGCCTCTGTGGTTCTTAAACACCTGGTGGGAAATTTTGGGGAAGTTTTTATGGTATTAGAAAATGGATACTGACCAATCCTGCTTCAGTTAACGATAAAACTTAGTTATGGAGAAGGTCATAGTTTAGGTGGAATAATCAAAGTGTTGCACTGACACAGAAATCTTGAGCTGAAGATAAAAAAAAAATCCTGACCTCTTATTTTACTTTACCACTCAGATATTTTAATGTCCTGCGCTGGGACCGACAGAATGCTGACTTTAAATGTCAGTTACTTTTGGATAATTGAGCATAATTTGCAGGATGCAGCATGATCTGAATGTTTTTGTGCGCATGTGTCTGTGAATATGTGTTGCATAACAGCATGTCCCGCCTGAACACTTCAGATGGATGTTAGCAGCATTGACTAAGTAGGCTGTGGCCCCTCACAAGCAGGCACAAATACATATTTGCACTTCTGTACCTGTGAGAACAGTGATTGACATCATGAATTCCCCATTGTGTTTGAACCACAATCTCAACCGTTGAAGTTACAAGCTTGACCCAGCCTCTTCCTCAAAGTATAGCTGTAAACTGAACGCCAAGACAAAACATAAAAACTATTCTAACTTTCCAGATGTGAAAGTCATATCAGTTGTGACAAAGATAGACATCCAAAGCAGGAACAGGGGGGAGGGGGAGTGAAGTGCTGCTCCAACAGGTTTGGGAAAGACCTTAAACCTGAACCCCTGCAGGCTCCTCCTGAAGGCTGCGCTATCAGTCTCCATCCACCCAGCCGTTTTTGTCTTCCTTCCACGCTTTAACTTTCACATTTGTGCAAACATACAGGCTAACCCCTTCCTTTTAACCCATCTGTTCTGTCCTTGCCCCATTCCTGCTGTCTTCAAAGTGCCAGAGGTCATTTCATTTCACATATAAATAATTCACCAGGGGCCGTGCAGCCAGTGTACAGCGTCTGTCTTAAACAAGCAGCAGCTTTGATTTAGCTCTGTCACCAGAGGCACAGTGAAGGTCATCCCTCCCCAGTGGACACTCTTCTGTAGCCATGCAGGCTCTGGCTGAGACAATTTACAGCTGCAATTACATTACAAGAACACAAATACTGCATTGGTGCATGCTTTATACATAAAAATAGTACAGCTGAAAGTGCTTTTTGTGGTCATTATTTAACCTCATATAACTATGGTTTCATTATTATTATGAGTGGGTGGTTTGTAAACTGTTAAAGCTTTCCGGCCTCCACTTCATTATGCTCGGTTTGCTCACAGAAAAGTGTTTCAGAAGTTTCAGATGTGTTTCAACCAGCTGTTTAAATCATCTCCATTTAGGTTTAAGTTTAAAAGTTGAACATTTATGAACTAAGCACAGCCTACTCTGTTCTGTCTGAGTTTGCTCGTATCAGTGGCTCCTTATTAATAAGAAATGTCCAAAAGAGATGAGTGCTTCAGTCAAGAAATCACTTTGGGTAAAAATTCAAACATAGCTGAGTGCACCTTACGCCTGAGGAAGATTGCAGAAGTCAAGGGGAGGAATGAACCTCTCCCTGCATGTTTTCTTGGAACTCGCAGGGCCCTGAGGCTCGGTCAAGGTGACTGCACACAGAATGAGTTTCCATCTCTAATCTAGAGCACATACTCTCACTGACACACACTCCTCCTGTTATACACTCCTCCTGTGAGCAACTTCTTTTTCATTGAAAAAGCTGCGATAACAGGTGTGTGTTTAAGTAGAACTGGTATGTATGGACATTGTTTTATCGCTGTGAGGACGGTTTCACAAGAGCACTGTCGCACTGTCTTTGACAAATATATGCCTTTTTTTCCAAGTTTTAAAGCATTTTTAGAACAATTAAAGAGTATCATTTTAACCTCCCCGATGGTTTCAGTATGGAATTGTCTGAAGAGTGTCTCAGGAGAAAGGGTGTACTTCACAGATTGCCGTTTCATTTGACTGGCTATAACAATGCTTCAAGTGTCTGATTTCATAGGAGGTTTAGAATAAGTCATTTGTGATATGCCAGAGTCACACCTTGTGCTTTTACACAAGCTCAAACCCCCTCGAAGTTTCTCAAAAACTTTCAGTGTGGCCTGTAAAGCAAATGTCATTAATTAGCCAGAGAATATCTAGGCTCCTTGTAGATTTACAATGTAAAGTTAGGGTAGACTGATGTGATAATGCAGCAGATGGTATGAGAGAATATTCAAAACAAGGAAGTGGGAGGGATTATGTTTATATTCCTAGATGCATCCCCACAGCATGATGCTGCCACCACCAAGAACCCAGGCAACAGTTGTTGTCTGCAGTGTCTCTCCCACCTCACCTGCTGAAGCTTGTAACTCCAGAGTAGTCATAGGTGTCTTGGTGGCCTCTCTCACTGGTCTCCTTCTTGCACAGTCACTCGGTTTGTGAGGACGGCCAGGCAGATTTACACATGTGCCCTGTTCTTTCATTTCTTGATGATGGATTTGACTGAACTCTGGGTGATGTTCAATGCCTCTGATTTTTTGTATCCATCCTCTGACTCATACTTTTCAGTAACCCTCCCTCTGAGTTGCTTGGAGTGTTCTTTTGTCTTCATGGTGTAATGGTAGCTAGGAATACTGATTAACCAATGACTGGACCTTCTACAGGGTTGAATACTTTTTATAGGCACTGTACAAGTTCTGCTGATATAAAGGACAAAAACACCATCATTTTAACAATTCATGCTTGCTCAAAACTCTGAAATTTGCATGTGTGAATGCAAAAAGCAAAATATTTCACCCAGATTTTTATTCTCGAGATTTACTTGTCCATCCATCCATCCATCTTTTTCCGCTTATCCGAGGTCGGGTTGCGGGGGCAGCAGCCTAAGCAGGGAAGCCCAGACCTCCCTCTCCCCGGCCACTTCGTCCAGCTCTTCCCGGGGGATCCTAAGGCAATCCCAGGCCAGCCGAGCAACATAGTCTCTCCAGCGTGTCCTGGGTCTTCCCTGAGGCCTCCTCCTAGTGGGACCTGCCCGGAACACCTCAACAGGGAGGCATCCAGGAGGCATCTGGACCAGATGCCGAGCCACCTCATCTGGCTCCTCTCAACATGGAGGAGCAGCGGCTTTACTTTGAGTCTCTCCTGGATGGCCGAGCTTCACACCCTAGAGATTTACTTGTCCTTTACTGAATTCTTTTTGGAAAGTTGTGGTGAGCTGATGAGAATACAGCAGGAAATCTGGTGAAAACCATCACAAGTGAGCACGTGGTATGATGATTTTGCATCCTACATCTTGAGCGAAACCATAGACAGCCCAGCGAAAAACAGCTGCAATGTCTGTACACCTAATGAAACCACTACAGATTCTTTGTGTTTGGCAGAATGTGGTTTCTCTAATCTTTTGTTGATACAATGAATATGCTGAACTACAAATGAAGTCTAGGTTCAAGCAGGAAGTCTGTTCCATTTCCATTCATCATTTCATTCATTTAATAATGAATGAAATGTTTCCTGCTCTGGTTATCAGCTGGTATGAACGTCTCCTCACTTAAATTCTGAGCCATCCTTTTCTGCAACAACCTTTCTTGATCCAGTACCCCCACTGCTGTCATATTAAAAAATCTCTTCTGTTCTCCCCCACAGTCAGTCTGTTGTTTCAGTGCAACCACTGCAACCCTCCTCCACTCCAGCCACCTCCATTACATCTCATCTATGTTTAGGTCAAGCTCATCCTTACCATGTGGCATCCCTTCATCACTACTACCAAGTTATCTCATCAGTGTCTGGGTCAAGCTCCTCAGAAGTCCTTCCTCATTTTATCCTACTCCTTCTATCCCACCAGAGTCTAGGGTATCCTACTCCCGCTGTCGGCCTCACTAACCCTTCAAGTTCATAAAGACATTATGATGGAGTCTACTCTACCAGGTAGTTCAAAATTCCAAACATTTCCAAACTTGTAAAAAAATCACTATTAAACTCACATTAGGTCTCCCCCGATTGAAGCAGTTCTGACATAATGGCAAATGTTAAAGTGTTATAAAGAGCAGTGACTCTCATCCGGTCAAGCCATAGGATCCACCACCACCTCCCTAATGTGAAATCACAACCCAAATGTCCAACATTTTTCATACACTTAAACTTAGACTGTGATAATGTAGACCATGGTTGTATTTTAAAATTCCTGAGAAATGAGGACATTTTCATAGGAAAAACAGCTTTTTTCAAGATATTTCTAGCCAAGGCAGGATAAATAAGTCTGAAACTGTTGAAAACAACCAGAATATATCCCATTTCCAGCAAAACAGATTAAAACAAATGCATGGAAACAGGTATGCCTAGAACTTCTCTACATCCTCTGCCACGTCTTTTTGTCCTAGTACTATATCACGACCCTCTGAAAACAGCTCCATTATCAACTCTAAGGTGTTGATGAACTAGTTAAGAATTACTGATATAGAAGAGTCTATTGCATCGTAATCACTTCTGCATTTTTCATCATGTCGCCTAGCTACGTAGTTTATGTAGCTAAAGCTAAAATTCAAGCTCCTGGATATCTATACTGACAAAGCAATCAAGCTAATGTTAGCTACATAATCTAAGTAGCTATGCTATCTTCAAAGCTGACGCACCTACGTTATCTTTGTTACGTTTGCTACAGCCTACATAGCTAAAGCTAACTTAGCTACATTTACTTATGTAAAACAGATGTAAACATAATTTACCACCTGGGTTTTACCTCTGACCTTTTTATTTGCTGTTTTAAGATGTTGCTACATCTGTAGTATTTCATTTCCGAACTTCTCTGACAGAGACAGTGTCTAACAGTAGGGTGGGAGTCTGAGACCTACGATCTGCAGCCAGACTGTCTCTCACGCTTTAAAAATTTGTCTTCTTCAATCAAAAGCTGCCACAAGTGAAACAGTGTTTTAACATGTACACATATCAGACAACATCTTAAAATTTTCAACCATGAGCTGCAGAAAGTTTTGAATTTTTGGTCCTGTTGACTCTATTGCCCCACTTCTGCATTTTACATCATGTCTCCTTTTGAACCCTTCTATTTAACCCTTACAGTCTCCTGCTGTGAGCTACATGACAGCAGAACAACAGAGAATTTCAGGAACAGTTTGCCTGAAACTTTTGTAGAAATTTCCAGGAGTGGAACAACCTAACTTCCCTCTTACTGTTACTGTTACTAATGTCTTAGTGACAGCCGTACTTTTCCCACTATGGCGAATCAAAATGTAAGCCTTGGAAAAATATATGAATTTGAAAAAAATGATGGATGTAGCGGTTGTGGCTGCAGTCTCAACTTTCACTTCGGAGCTACCCTGCAAACTGTGTGACATTGAGTAGTTGCTGATACAACGGCCTGGCTGCTGAAAGTCTCAGCAGGTGTCGAGCCAAAATGAAATTGAGAAGATATCCACACTGCCACCTGCTCCTTTGTCAAAGAAAACACAATTAAAAAAATCTGGAAATACAAAATATTGTGTGCATTTTAGTTGACTCTGAACAGGCCATGTGAGCGTGTATGCTATCCTGAGTGTGTTTTAGTGTGTTTATTGTTCTGAATCCTCTGGTTGTTGTTGTCTTATTAGTCTGGAATGCTTGACGTTGAGAAATACATATAGGTACTGCTGAACACCCTCAGGCCCTTATATGTTTACATATGTTTACATAGATACAAATTCACATAAGCCCATCACAAACAAACACACTCACATAAAATGTGCAGTTGTAAAGTGCCTGCTCAGCACAGCAGCTGCATCAGCAGAGTTGAACAGAATAGAAAGCAGTGTCTTTGTGTGTGTTTTGTGCCTATGTAGATTTGTGTGTGCGTTGAGGGTGCCAGTGCGCATGTGTGAGGAGTTAAGGGTTGATGGGATCTTTGAGCAGACAAAGGGGAATCACTGCTACTCTCAGCGTCCATTAGACTAACCCTATGGATCAATATTGATCCTTACTACCACCGGGCTTGGTCTAATAGGCTTCTGCCCGCCCTGACACAATGACAGCATTAGCGCACATGTCCAGATGGATGGGCTCGGGGGTGGGAGGGTGAACCACAGCCTGAACACGAGAGAGACAGAGTGATAAAGAGGCTAGAAAGATTTACAGGTTCAGAGGAGAAACAAAAAGGAAGAGTGATGCTGATAATGTGTGCAAGAAGAGAAAAAGGAAAGTGAGATTAAAGCAGGCAGAAAAACTAAAAAATGATGCTTCTGCTTAGAAGGGCACAGTTTGAACCAGAGGACGAATCCATAAAAAACACTCTCCCTCCTTCAGCACATCAGTTACTTAGTGCATCTTTTACTGACTGAGAGAACATAAAGAAGAAGAGAGGAAGTCTCTGTGCTGCCATCATAGTAAAAGCATTAGACATTAGTGCATGCGTGTCTGTCTGGGATGGGAATGTGAAAAAAGGGAAGAGTGACTTGTTTGTTTTAGGACGTGTATTGTGTGCGTGCTCTCCTGTCTGTACTTCTGCTCTGACACCCTCGTGCTCAAATAATAAACACAGCGATCAGCTGTTGCTGTAATGTGGCCACCTGACTCTTATTATTTACTCAGACAGCTGAGTGGATGGAGCGAGTAACTCTTCTAGCAGAATGCATCATGGCCCTACTGCACTCACTCTCTGTTTGGTATCTCAGAAATAATCAAGCTGAAACTAAAAGACGTCTTCAAAGTAGCGCTGAGGGCATTGAAGCGGTTTAATGTAACAGGCCTCTAGGTAGGGAAAGGCGTGTAAATACAGTGATGTTAAATATTGCCTTAGGAAGGTTTGTCAGCAGGTAGAACAAGTTTAGTGCAGAGTGAAATGCTGCACTTTCCAGAACAGACGTTACTGCTTTAAAGACCCTCAAACTTTCCCGTTAAGCACCATGGAGTCTGTCATTTTTCTGCAAACGTGAGAACAGTTTTGGGGTCTTTTACCACAGTGTTACAACTTTTTCTTCATTTATGAGAGATAAATAGAGCTCAGTAGAAAAATGTATGGTTGTCCACGCAGTAGGAAAAGTTTCTTTGATAAATCATATCTTAATTTACTCAAGGTCATTGAGTGAAAGAACACCAAATTTTATAAGTGAGTGGAGCAGGACTGATTTTAGTGTTGCTGCACCCATTATGAGGAATAATTTCAAAATGGAAGCCATGTTGCCCTCTCTAGCATTTTCAAAGACGTTGTGCCTGAGCTATGTAAGTAAGGTGATTGCAACTCAAAATGTGATCTATTAATCAGTGCTTGGGTTTACAATTATGGATGTGTGTTTATAAATGTATTTTTGATTATTTTAACCATGTTATACATGTTTTATCATTCTGCCTTTTATTATATTGCTGCAGAGTGGCCCAAATAAAGGATAAATACATATAAATAACCCTAATACTGCAGGTTACTGCTCGCTTATTTTAACTAAAAGTTTGACATTTGCAGTCAGAAATATTTTCTGTTTAATAAGAATCATCACTACTTTTTGTAACCACATGTTTTAAAATGATAAAAACGTTCTTATATTGATTTATCCTCTTCTGATTCTATTGATACTGTTAGTCCTTCCTTGACCAATACTATCAAAAGTATCAAAGCTTTAGAAAAATACATATTTGAAAATTATTCATTGGAAAGCCCCTTGAGATGCAGCATCTCGTTTTCAAGGGGGACCAATACATATCTTCAGTTATATTTTCAGTCAAATGCTGCCCATGTTAAACTTTTTCTTGGCCTGTGCACAAACTTGGCAACTTCATTAAACCTGTATTGGTGCAGTGCATGTGTGCATGCATGCTTTTGAAATTTTAGTCCCGACTTTACATGGAATGTTTCATACAAGCCCCCTCAGTAAACTTTCCACAAAAAAAATGAGTAAAGCTGGGAATGGAGAAGGAAGATTCTGTCACGGAGTGGGAGGGGGTGGCGACATAAATATTAACTCACTATACCTGCTTCATTCTGTGTTCTCATCTGTGTGGAAATCTTAAACTACATATAATGTCAAAAGATTGTCCACATAGCGTAAGAGCCTGTTCCTGTGTCAGCCATTTCAACCCTGTACTTTAAAAGTCATTGGTTGCTTCCTGAGACCCTCCTATCAAACGGGCAAAGTCTCCTACTGTGAGCTGGCATCGGGCCAAAAGCTTGTACTTACATTTGTCTTATTGGACACCCTTAACATCTGTCAGTCTGCTTTACAAATTTTAAACCAGTAAAAAATGTTTCAAAAGATGCTATCACCATTGAATTGGAAATTTTTTTTTTATTCCTTAGGAGGTTTTAGCACAAAATCAGCAATCTAGGAAGATTTCAGGGCTAGACTGCCTGAAATTTTCTAGAAATTATCCAGAGTTTTTGTGAGAATGGCCTCTGTCATTGCTTCAGAGGAATACACCTTACCTTGAGAAGCTGATGGATTGGACAGATTTCCTGTCTGTCATCAGGCAGCTTCAGTGTGAAAAATTTAGGACTAGTCAGAGAATTAAATCCACCAAAAATAAGACCAAGGCAGTTTAGTTTTACTGCAAGCTGGTGAGCAATGGTGCCTGGTGAAGAGATTAGTCCAGATGCAGACCGTAGCTTTCGGGTTAAGATACCAAAAGTTTTAAACAGTCTGCTTACAGGAAAAAATCTCATCCTTCATGAGAACATTCTAATGTAGCAAACATAGTTTATGTTGCTCCATCAGCTGCCTCAGCTATGTAGATAACCAAGCTACGTAGCTGATGTAGGTAAAGATCATGAAGCTATATTATCAAAACTATGAAGCTATGTTAGCCACATAAACTACCTAGTTAGCTTTAGCAATGCATGCTAAAGCTCATATTGCTAAAGTTAACTCAGCTATGTTGGCTTACATAGTAATGTTAACTACAAAGCTAGCGTAGCTATGTTAGCTTTAGCTAAGCTAACAGAGCTAAAGTAGGCCACCATTCATGTATCATCTTCTGTTGTTTCTTAGCCTGTAATATTTGCAATGTAGACATTCACGATTAAAACTTACAGGCTTTGTTAAATTAAAGTTAAATTTAAAAATAAGTTTAGAACTGGAAATAGTTCTACTAGCAAATTATTGCACTTCTGTTCTGACAGGCAAGGCATCTCACATTCACTGTCTGAGATCCACGGTCTGCAGCTAGACTGTCTTGACCAGCTTTGACCACAGTTTGATTTTCCAACATGGCTACAATGCTACAGTGAAAAACCATTATGGCTGCCTGTTCAGCTCATGTTGCCCAGTTTACTGGCATGGCTGCTACAACATCATATATGTTATTGCTCTTATAGGATGAATATGACAGACAGAACATTTGCTCAATCATCCTCTGAATTTTTCTAAAAGATTTTGCCCTCACAAACACTGACTGTGTTGTTGCCCAGATGGATGGGAAGTACCTACATCCTTTATCTGGTGTTTTAGGCTACAATACACCTGAACTGCTGTTAATATCTTTGGTAACATCTGTACTTTTCCTGCCATGGCAAGTCACGATGTAAGCTGTGGAAAAACATGGTAGCGGGTCTGAATCTCAGAAAATGATGGAGAAAAAGAAAGAAAGGGAAAAGGGAAGATAAAAGAGCGAGAGATCAGTGTCTTCACTGCAAAAATATACTGGCAGCATATTTGTGCAATTAGATATTGTGCAGGAGTTTGCAGGCAAATGTTTGTTATTACAAACAAGCAATTACCCAATACTGTGTGGCTAGGACTTCTGCTTTTGTTGCCTTGTTATTGGCAAAGGTATCATCATTTCATTTTTATCACCCTCATGTCAAAGTGGAAAATTCAGGTATTGTTACAATCCTAATATGTTGAGTTTGGGATCATTTTCTCATGTGCTACTTCTCTGTTCCTTTTATGGCTGATACTAAGTAAAATATGATTTTCTGTAATTCATGTCAGTGACTTACTTGTATTCATTTAGTGTAAGTATCATAAGTACGAGTATCACCACAATAAGTTTTGCATGTATCAAATTTAGAGCATTTTCTGGAGAAAGAAAACCCAGAGCTAATTCCCTTGGTTTGTTCCTCTTTCTTTTTCGGGCAACTATTAAAAGCAATAAATTCTAGACTGAATGTCTGACACAGCAGATGCAACATACTTCATATTATGATCAACCATGGGAGCATGATGAGTAATAACTAATGAAATATTTGCCTTTTTAGTTTTGTCTTCACTTTCTCTGTCTGGACTTATCAGCCATTAACGTGCTGGTAATATTTTATATGTATCATAAAAAGACATGGCCTGTGTTAGTCTGTGGAGGCTTTTCCCACAAGAAAAAATAACATCAACCTTGAAAACTTGACCTTATGGCTCTATGCCTCTTGAGTTTCCTCATTATGTAACCTTTGGATTTAGTTCACGTTTTCCTTTCCCTTTTGCTTCTCAGTCAGGGTTTGCTAAAGCCTGCAGTCTGGTCTTCACACAGGCTAAAAAGAAGCTGGAACACAGTCCGAGCTTTGTGCAGGAGCTTGCATATAGAGCACATAGTGTTGGGGTAACCAGGCAGTGCAGCTGGCCTTTCACAACTATGCAACTTTAGGGTAGTGTTTAAATCAAGTTGCAAAAAAACAAGGACCCTGTTCTCCCAATGAACTCACACATAAAAGGCAAATAAAGCAGAGGGAAGTGAAAGTGGAAAATGTGGGAATGATGAGCCTGTAACATGGATCTCAAACTGGTTAATATTCACCTTTTTTTTGCCAGAAGAAACACTTGTTGCATTAAATTGCTTTAGCTTGAAGGGTGTCCCATTACTGGTCTTTCCCTAGATCTCTATTGTTCATTGAAAGTTTGAAGGTCATTTTGCTGCCAGCTGACTTTTTTTTTTAGCAGTACTCTGTGGTTCTATAAATACTGATGGCCTGTAAGTTTAACCTATTAGTGATTTTAAATCCACACAGGGTTCCCATTGCTGCAGGATCAGCTGGGCCTTGTATAAAGCCTGTCAATAACAGAATTAATTCCCATTATTTCAAAAAGTAGAATTTTATAGCACCACTACATTTACCTTAGTGATCATAAGTTTGTAGATTTATCTTTCTTTGTTATGGCTCACCAGCACTATGGCAGCAACCCCCATGCAAAAGAAGTAAATCATTTCGACCAAACATTTCAGCAGGAAAGACGAAAACATGCCAGTGAGTTCATCCTCCCAGCCCCCAAACCCTCTCCACAACATTCCTGTCATAAATGTGCTGCGCTGGAGTATGTTTTTAAGAAACTAGAGAGAGTTGGTATGTGCATGGGCCCATTATGTACCTACTTCAGCGGGAGTTTCCCATTATCACTATCAGATCTCATCTTATGCTTTGACCCATGGTCCAGCAGTTATTTCAAGGTTCGGTGACCATACCCTACTCGAGCCCACCCTCCACCTCACCTCACCAGCTCCTCATAATAATGCACGCACACCAACAGGCAGATACACAAATATCATTTTACTCCCACTTGCTAATGTACGTGCGTTAGCACCTCTGTGAGAAAGACCCTTTCATCTCTGACACTGGTGTGAGCTGCAGGCGTGGCAGCATTCTATACAGAGGCATCAGGTAGGTGTTAAACATGTTTACCTCTCTCAATTACCTACAGCTAATATTTATCCCAATTGCTTGCCTTTAGCAGGCAGTATAATTGTTTGAAAGCATATTTAACGAGAAGAGAGTCTTCCCTGGGCATCTCCTTTTTCTTTGTGCAGCATCATAGCACTTGCTTTCATCCTAGAGCACCCCTCCCCTCCCCCCTCTTCCTTTTTTTCTGCCTCCTGCAAGCATTCCTGCCCCTCCCCCCTCTTTGGTTCCCCTTGCCGGTATGGATCTGTGAAATGTTGGCAGGGTGTGCTGCTATGGCATGGAGCCTCAGAGAAGAGTCATGGTGATGTGAGAGGACAGAATAAGCTAAATCAGAAATCCTCTGATCTCTATGGCTACAGTGGATTTCTTTTGTTTGCCAAATCATGCCACGAAGGCCGGCTGCAGCCATTTTCCACCAACCAAAATATTTGTAATGTAGCCAATGACCCGAAGGACGTTGCTCTTCGAAGATATGCATAATCAGGCAAACTCTGACCCATTGGAGCTGATATGAACTGTAGCGACAGTGGATGTCAACAAGTGGTTTGAAATTAACAGAGTCAAGATGTTCTGTAAATAATGTTCCTTTGCTTCTCTTTCAAAAAATGCGTCTAAGGTTTCATGGGTTTAACTGAGTTAAGATTTACTACTGCATGAAAGAGAAAGTCTAATCCTTTGCTGAGACTAGAGACAATAAATCCAGCTCATAACCCAGTGTTTAAAACAAATGTGTCACACTTGATGTTGAGAAAATTCATGAAAATAAAAAGGAGATCACTTTAGGCTATAACAATCTCTTTTTATTCTCTATTTCGAACAATCAGTTTTCAAATGAACACTCCTCACAGGTACCATTATTATAAAAGGCCAAAACATTTATGCCATGTCTTTGCATATAGTAATAGAAAGGATATATGACATTCTAAATCAGGTAACATATTAATAATGAATGCTGTTCCAATAGACCACTTGATAATATTCATCGGGCTCACACACAAAGACAGGTTTAATCATTCTTATTTAATAATATATTTACTGTCCAGTATTGTCACTCTGCTGTCCAGTTTCACAGTCTGTCCACACTCACCCTCAAATTCCAATCTCTCCTCTCTGCACATCTCTCACTTCTTCTCTCTCTCCCTCTTTCCCTTCCCCCCTCTTTCTACCCTCAAGTGGTTGCATTTCATTTTTGGTTACTCGACAGAAAACATCCTTATTTCGCCTGAGTTACCATTATAGACATTGCGGTGGTTACAGCATTCCAGAAAGCCTAGCTGTGTTTGTGATACCTTGATGGCTTTCTTGCGGCCATCAGAGGGCTGAATTGAATTCACATTGATTTGAGTGATGGCTTTTTTTTCAGACTGCCTGAGTGACCTCAGTGCTCAGAGGCTCCACCATGTCGGGGACTGAATCTGGAACTTCCTCGACATCCCCGCTGAGGGTCACCTCCTTTTTAAGTTCAAAGTCACTCTGCTCCTTCACGGGCGCCTCCTCGCCACCATTTATGCATTCCTCCACAGGTGTGGAAGCAGAATCTGCACACTCTCCATTCACAGTGGGGAGTGCTTCTACTTCTACCACCTCTGCTGTGACAGGAGCGCTCTCTAAATCCCCATTCTCCACTGCAGGCTCTGGGCAAGGCACCTCCTCCACAGGGGCTTCAGCAACCTCTTCAGACTCAGCAGTAATTTCACTTGCAGAGACAGACTCAGAGACAAGAATCTCAGGGACAGGTTCTGCTGCTTCTGGCTCAGCTTCTACTTCAGTGCTCACAACCTCTTGTGCAACAGATTCCACTTCCACAGGCTGAGATTCTGCAGGAACCTCCTCTGCTGTAATGTCAGATGCGGCAGCTGGTTCTGGCTCAACCTCTTCAACTTGCTCTACAGCCGCAGATTCCACTACAGCTTCAACCTCAGGTTCTGGCTCAACTACTTGCTCTGGCACAGGTTCTGGCTCTGGCTCTTGCACTGGCTCAATGATTTGCTCTGGTTCAGGGACTTGCACTGACACTGACAATGGTTCTGGAGCTGGTTCAGCTACTGGCTCTGATTCAGGCACTACTGTCTCCACCACAGCGATCTCTGGCTCAGTAACAGTCTCTTGGACAGGCTCTTGCTCCTCTGCAGGGGCAGGAACAACCTCTGGCTCCGATACAGCTTCTTCAACTGCTGCCACAGGTTCTTCTATGGGGAGGTCTTCAGTTGCAGCTGCAGGTTCAGGTACTTCTGGTTCTGTTACTGCAGGTTGGGGCTCAACTGGGGCTTGTTCTTCTACTACTGGGGCTGGCACCTCTGCTTCTGCAGCTACCTCCTCTGCAGCTACAACTGGTTCTTCTACTGGAGTTGGTTCTACAACTGCAGGTGGTTCTTCTGCAACTGGAGCTGCCACCTCGACAGCTACAACTGGTTCTTCTACAACTGCAACTACCTCCTCTGCTGCAGCAGCTGGTTCCTCTACTGCGGCTGGTTCTTCTGCAACTGGAGCCGCTTCCACTACTGCAACTGGTTCTTCTGCAGCTGCTGCTACCTCCTCTACTACAGGAGCAGGCTCCACTGGTGCTGCAACTGGTTCTTCTGCTGCTGGGGCTGGTTCCTCTACTGCTGCAGCAACTGGTTCCTCTACTGCTGCTGCAACTGGTTCCTCTACCTTTTCTGGAGCTGCTGGTTCCTCTGGAGGTGCAGACTTGGGCTCTTCTGGAGATTGTTCAGCCTCTGTTGGTGCTGCCACAGCTGCTACAGATTCCTCTACTACATTATTTTCTTCAGCTGCCACCTTTTCTGTTTCTGGTGTGGCTTCAGCCTCCACTGTAGCAGACTCCTCTGCAGCTTTTGTTGCCTCATTCTTGGCATCTTTTGGGTCGCTCACATCATATCCCTTCTTCTTCTTGCTCAGTTTGCCTCCCATGGTCTCTCCTGGGAACAAGAGGATAAAAACAAGTCTTTGAATAAGAGATGAAACATTGTTTTATCTTAATTATTGATACTGAAAACAAATGGATTGTGCTGGGACATAATGAAGCCTAGCTTTAGTTCATGCAGGACACTGTAGTCATACGCTCAACCGTCATCATCTGATGGCCAGCTGATCCTGTCAGCTCCCATAGCCAATCACAGCTCTTTCTCTCAACACAGTGGTGTATTTAAATACGAAGCACTTCTCACTAATCCCTGTTTCATCAATGCTGATGCACCACACTGCTGCTGCTGGCAAAACTTACCCTCCTCCACCCCAGCCGCCTCTTTTACAGCATAAAGCTTGTTGCACCCTCACATTTAGATCTATGTTACTATGGATTAATTGCTTTGAACTAATTCATTGTATTCAATACGCATTGTCATAAATGTATCTATCCATATGGGTGTTTCTAGATATGTGAGCCCAAGAAAGTCAAAGCCTGCTGTTTGACTAACCCAGGGAGCATCTTTTGAGAAGAGCCTCATCCACCAAGTTAAACTGTATATCTATTTTGCAATAAAAGATTAAATATAGACAAGAGTGTGAATTGTATTTCATTTCTTGAATTCTCAGACAAACACATCCATTTTAATTGGGGAAGTGGTATTCCCTCAATCTAACCAAAATGTACAAGACAGCATGAACAATGCTCAAGAAAAGGCAAAAAGTCATGTGAACTAAAACCCAGGATTGTCTTGTTCTGAGGAACGAAAGTATGCACTGATCCACTTTGCCTCAGAAGCACAGAGCTGATTACTCAGGTATTTGATTTTGGTAGTTAAATTTTAAACACGGAGTTAGGAATGTGGTCTGTCAAACCTTTTAAAATGCAGCATAGGTTCAAACTAGTTCCTTCAAATGGAAAAGACTCATCTATAAGAAACTCCTATGCTGGGAAGTCTTTTGTCTGGAAGTAAATTAGAAGTTCAGCGAGGAACCTGCACTCTGCCAAACACAGTTTGGCTAAGGAGCAAATGTAAATGCATGGGAACCTTACTGAGATCAGACACACTGCAGACTACACTTCCAGGAATGTTGTGTGAGGCACAGTGCCAAAGAGGCCTACAACTTTCGTTTCAACCACTGTCATGTAGAGATATGTCTATTTTTCCTTTTTAGTATGACAAGCTGCTAGTACTAGAAAAATCTTAACATAGAGCATGAGGAACTCCAGAGCCGGCAGCCACATCCACATGCATGATATACATTTACAGCAACTCTGTGTAAGCCAAACTGACATTTTCTATGAATGAAGCAAATGTGTCCAAAAGATATGTTACAGTGCAGATGACAAAACACCGCTGGGGCCGTAGGGGAAGAGTTAGTGATTGCCACACAGTGGAACTTCCTCTAAGTGACAGAAAAGAGAACTGGAAGTTCAACTTTATCTTACTGATTGTGTTTCAGCTGACCCAGGACAAGTCAACCTGTTTGAATATTAGGGAGCACGTTCACGCCAGGATTCTGCTGAGCTAACACTGCTGATTTATATAACACCAATTTAGAAGCTGGATTGGTGAATTAGCGTATATCAGTTTGACGGGTGCTTCTCCTGCTCGCTTCTTCTACTATTACTACTTTCTATGATGTCCACCGTTAAATAAGACATTTACCCTACATGTGTGAAGGGAGAGTTGGGAATGATCTGGGATCTGTCCATAGCGCGACAACAGGATGCACCTAACGCCATAATGTCTGCCCATCCCAACACCAATTTACAGTAATGACCCATCCATGATCCATGAGCCTCCAGGCTCATCATTCCACCTGCTACAGCAGCTCAAGCCTTGTTCTACTATTAGACCTATTTCTAACTATTTGTACTTTATTCTAATACTGTTAGCATTTATTTGCCTTTTTCTTATTTTGCCAGAATCCTCCTGGTTTCCAAATCAGACAAAGCAAGTACAACCGAAGGAGAAAATCTACAATTTTATCACCAAATAATGGTGGATTTGAGCTGAAAACGGGCACGATTTCTAAATACATGCAGTTAAATGTACACTGGATTAAAGCTTTACACACAGGTAGGTAAAGGAGGCATAAGTTAACAGGCAGCATGTGCCGGATGCCTGTAACAAAGACTGGGAATTCCTCACCAGCAGCTACACACTGACAAAAGTAAAGGGCTGGGCAAATTTGGCAGCAAACACTGGTACTAATCTATAGTAAAGTGTAGGGTAAAAAAAGGCCTGGGCTCCTATACAGGGGGAATTACACTGGGCTATACACTGGCTAAAGACACTTGAGTGATAAAGGCTGCAGAGGGGGTCTCCATCCCCCATTTCAACCCACCCACTGCTTCTGCTTCTCAGCTGCTCTGCCCTTTTTGTTCAACCGTTTGAAAATGTCGTACTAACACAGCATGCAACAGAATTCTGCAAAATAACGCGTTAATGCCTAAGATGTGCAACTTTACTACTTTGAGTAGAGATTTAGATGGTTTTACAATTGCTTGGCCTGCTTTCACACCAGCTCTCCTGCCTGAGAGGACGCACTAAATCAAATTCTGCTGCTTAAAACGAGAAAAAGGGGGGAAAAAAAATCCTCTTTATAGTGTCAGCCTTGAAATGTACAAATTTGCATGATAAGAGAAAGGCAAAAAAGAGAGAACAATAGCTGCAGCTCAAAGGCATCTTTCTTGATTGTTACTTTTCTCTTTTTTTCCTACAAATATCCTAGAAATGTTGCAGATGGAAAATTAATAAAGAGTGTAATGAGACCGACCTGTGTTTCCAGAGAGTGATCACTTGTTCCTCTTCTTCTTCTAGTCCACGCTCCGGCTGGATGTGTGATAATGGAGGTAAACCTTTGGAGTGACAGCTGCAAGATTCCGCCCCTGCTCTGCGAGGTTGCAGTGTGGGGACTGTGTTGTAACTGAGGAGTGCCCCCTCACAGTTTTCTAGACATCTGTCGCTATCACAATCCAGCCTACCCCTTCTACTGCTCCGTCTGCAATCTATACCCTCCCATCTTTAACCCCTCCTCTCCCGCACACACCCACTTCAGCGCATATTTCTCTGTGCTCTGTTCGGGGGGCTACATCTGCGGACCGTGGGCGACCACGAGGAGACTGGTACTTATTTTTACTCTGTATAATGTCGATTTTCACTCTGCTTTTACTTTGCCGAAGAGCAATGCGGAGGAGTATTACTATAGCATCAATTATGCATGGGAGGCATTGTGGCAGCGAAACTACTTGTGCAGCGCACGCGCACGCGCTCACACACAATCATTTCAATAGAAATACAATCATTACTTGATGATTTTTTTCATTGTTGTTGTTTCTCAGCAAGATAACAGGCAGGATCAACCCCTTACGCTGAGATAAGCAGGAAAATCAAATGCAAAACATGCATTAAAGGAGCATAACGACTTTAAAGGCATTCTAAGTAAATTATAAAGCAAACTTGGGATGAAATTGCTAAATTGGATTTGTATGATTGTAAAATGTGATTTATTTTCGAGCTGCAGAAAACTAGTTATAAATCAACATCAATGTTTTTCCAAAGTCATGTGGGTTTATAATCACATTCAGAGACATTCTCTCTGCACTTTCCCATGCAT
The DNA here is from genome assembly GCF_018320785.1 of Cheilinus undulatus. Classification (NCBI taxonomy): domain Eukaryota; kingdom Metazoa; phylum Chordata; class Actinopteri; order Labriformes; family Labridae; genus Cheilinus; species Cheilinus undulatus. Next base: position 40,090,767 of record NC_054865.1, on the reverse strand, counting down.
CATTAAATGTATTATTAGCCTAAGTTTGTTTTTCATGTCAAGATAAAGAGGACCTTACTTTCACCCTGAGCACTGCAAAGTATTCTTATGCTTTGCGCTTCTTTGCTATTTGCCTCCCATGTGTTAAAGGGACAAAGGTGGTCAGGGTGAGACTTAATGAAATTCAACAACCGACCCTACCTGGTGAACATGTTCTCAACTTCATCTAAGAAACCCAGGCAGTGATAGCTGGCATACTGCTAAGTTTTAATTTGAAATGAACACAAATATCTACTGAAATGACAAACAGTCCATGAAGAAATCCTCAAACCCAATTATGGCTTTAATATTGGGCCTTACAAGTCAAATGTGCAGGCAGCAAGAAGCCAGCACTTCACCAGGTTTGCCAAGTGTTTAGTTCAGTTAGTCCCATGACACCTCAGGAGGGTTATCAGTGAGCTCCAGTCTGAAAACCATCACCGACTCTGAGCTTCAGTATGTTTAGAAAATAACATGGGGTTAAACTATAAAGACATTTCTCCAACATTATGAGCATTTTAGTACATTAAGCATGGAGGGCTGATGGCAAAGAAGCACTTTATAGTGAACAGAAAGCTAAGACTCTTTCAAAATAAAGCTAAGAGTCTTGTACTGAATATACTTTCACAAACACCCTGAGTGAAACTCGGGGAAAGGCTTCAGAATTCACAAAACAATTGTACAATGCACTCATTACATCACTCAAAACTCAACCTGGTATCTGCTGTGCCTCTGGAAAGCTGCCAAACAGGTTAATTTGTCCTGCTTCAGGCCAAGTTGAAAAGGTTTTAAGGGAGGTTTTTATGCAAATTAAAAAATGTGGATGTATTAGAACAGTTTGAGGGTACAACTAAAGCAAACAGCTGTTCACATGACATCTAACTTGTTACTGTACTTCTTACAAATTCAACTTAATCTTAAGATTAGAAATTATCTTTTGCCTCAAAAGCTGTGGATGTGATAAATCCAAATGGATGAGAGGAGTCTTTCCATTTTTGGCTTGTATTTACTTTGCTATTATTGTTTTTTCCCATGCAAGAATCTAAAATAAATACACGTATCTCTTCTGTTTACAGAGTTCATACCAGACAGCCAGCATTACTGAGGAGTCAGCACCCTCTCCTGGTATAAGCACATAATACACCACAGCATCCACAGACACTGTGTTGGTATGAGTTGATTTTAATTCATGGTAAATAATTAAAAAACTAATTAAATTAAATTAAATTAAATTAAATTAAATATATAAAGTAGATAAAATAAGTTTAAATATAAAGAAAATAGAACAAATGAAATAAATTAAAAATATGATAAAGTAAAATCAATAAAACTAAATAAAACATAAAAAAATATTATACATTAAATACAAAAAATGAAAAAGAATAATAAAATTAAATTCATAAAACAAAACAGAAACCGAATAAAATAAATTAAAAGAAATACAAAATAAAATAATAAAAAATAATCATACAATTAAATGAAATTGAAAACAACAACATACAAAAAAATATGAAGAAATAGAGTAGAATAAAAACTGAACAATGAGAATGATGCAAGCATAATTACTGTTAAATCCATGCCAAAAACATAAAGTCTGACAAAATACATTTGGGTTAAAAAAAAATCAAGTCACAAGTCTGTCGGAACACATGTCCATCAATCTCACTGAATGTACATGTAATTTAAATCTAAAACTGTCTGCCCCATTATTTTCCCACTTTAATAATGCCACAATGATCTCTTTTCTCTGTTAAAGATTAGAAAAAGACCAATCTTGTTTGTTTTCCAGCTGGCAGCAGAGCTAAACGGTGACAAAGGGGGCAGCCTGGATTGAGTTTCACATGATGCAGGAGGTCAGGAATGCACTCCCAGGAGACTAACCACCATCCCAGCTAAACAACCACTGCTCTCTACAGAGACACAAGAGAAACACTAGTGGGGAGGCCTTGGAAAACCCCAGTGAGTTTTCATGTAAATGCTGAAAGCTCATCTGTCTGTAAGTTCTGGTTCTTGTGACCTAGACTGACTCTAAGACTGAAAAAAGAAACAGGTGTTCAGAGCTAAAACAATCAATGGGGCAGTAGCTCAGTGCCAGAGCAGACTGTGTGCAGGAATGTGTGACATCTGGACTGAAGTGGAGGCTTCCCCCAATGTTAGGAGGCTCACATGAATGAACTGACAAGGACCTATCTCAATACTTGATCTTAGGTCCTCAGCAGAGTCTTCAGCACAAGCTTTTATGGGTATTTTTCTGCATGTAGCCTCCGAATTGGGGACTACTGGCTGCAGTAAACACATAAAAGATAATAAGGAAAGTTTTTTTATGGCATACTTTACTTTGAAGGCAGATAGCTAATTGGCTATATTGCGGCTCAGTTTTTTGGGGGGATTTTTTTTACAAAGGCCAGCTGAACTTTACCAACGACAATGTCAGCAGTGTCAGTGAGAGCAGGATTAAACAGTAAATAGCAAAATCATTACTTTAACTCAGCATTTGGCACCTGCACATTAAGTACAATCCATAGCCTAGCTGTTTTTCTGCAAAAATGTCAAAACCTCCCACTGGTTCAATAAAATGATGAGATTTTCATTTCTTCTAATTTTTTTTATAATTTAATCAGACTTTTTGAATATTTCAAATTCACTGAATTGCAGTGTTGACCATTACTATGCTGGGACTTGCTCTTTCTGTCCACTTAATGTAGGGACTGATAAACAGCACCCTCTACTGGACATGTTTCTTTTCATTACTGTATTGTTCATTTGTATGAATGAAAATGTTACAAAAAAATCTATTATAGACAGTGATACCGTGAGCTATGATCTGGATGTTTTGTTGTTGTTGTTTTTCAGTGGATTGACTGTATTTTCTGAAATCAGAAGTTTTAATTTTATCATTGTTGTACACACAATCATATATCCAGTCCACGTGGGCTTACATTATACCAAGAGTTTAGAAAAGCCAGGCTCAGAGTGCACAGTAGTTCTTTCATTGTCAAAGAACAGAAAAGGAGCATAAAGATTAATCAAATAAAGAATCTTGTCGTCTTTTTCCAGGATTTAGAGTCCCATTTAGTACGTCTAAACACCAAATTTAAACAGGAATTTAAGTTTTTGCTCATCAGTCGACCACAGAATTTCAGGGTTTTGATAAGCCATGTCATGAAACAGTAACTCTCTTAGGGACTCACTTTTCACTTAACACAACACAGTCTGTTTTCTCTAGGATTTTTTTTAATCAACCTGACTGGCCAGAGGAAGGATGCCAGATTTTAACAGAGCAATCAAGGTTTTTTGACTTCTAGATACATGGGGTGTAACATGTAATTCAGGCAAAAATTCAGTTAATTAAGCACATATGTCCTTAGTTTTGGTTTGGACCAAACATTTGCAAGTTTTTTTGTCTTCAAACTCAAACTAGAGCAGTTCTCTTTCAGTGAGTTAACATTACAACAAAAGGTATTCCTGTAGATATTTAACATCTCTGCCTCCTATAAAACAAGTAAAATCAGTTGAACTGAAGGCAAAGCATCTTTTGCTTCTTTTATTACCTTTCGTTCTGAATTGAATTTTATTCCATTTTTGAGAAAGAAAGAGTTTTAGATGATGTAACTGACTTTTGATATGCATTCATTGATAACCATGCACATTCCTGCTTACAAATACATACAGTCATGTGCATAAGTTTTAGCATGGAGGTCACTTAGGAGTCATCAAGGGGCCCAATGTGTCACAACCCGGGGCTGAAGAGGACGGGGAGGGTGGCCAGAGTCAAGCTCGACACATGTCAACACAAGGTCAACCTCCACAGCATCTCTTTTGTCCCCTTGGTACTACCCTGGAGACCACTAGCAGTTTTTGGGCCTTTCTGACATACACAGCACAACCAAGGGCTCGTGGCAACTCTACTCCCAGTCCAGGCAGTACCGCAGGCCAGACTTACTAACCACATCCAACAAACACTGTGCCTTAAAGATGTGGGCTTTGTAATTTATTCAACAGATTATGTTCTCATTCTACTGGTAATATACAAGGATATCCAGAGAAATACAGGGGTTGAGTCCATCCTTCTTCTGCCACTTGTGCACTCACGTGGGATTACTCACCATCACACACCTTACTTCACAGCCTTTAGTTTTTGACTCAAACATGCCTAAAAGTACTGCACAGTACTGTGGATTGTGATTTTACAGACACTCGTTTATTTGTTTATTTATTTATTTTACCTTTTTGCTGGAATGATATTTGTAATTTGTGGCATTTCAGTCAAACATATTGTTTATCGGTCAAAAGCTTTATGGACTAGAGCAGAACTTCATGATGGCTTCTTTACATTGTTTCATGTTTTACACTTTAGTATAAGATTATCTTTTACAGTTCCCGGAAAATGTCAGGAAATTAAAATTCAGTCATTATACATGAAGAAATTTTGTTGGCAATTATTGATGCTGTAAAATGTTGCATAGCTAAAGCCTTGCGGTGACTTTACAGATAAAACTGACCTAAATAACTGACTGATGGTGGCACTAGAGGACTTTCCCTGAGGAGCTCCGCATTCATTCACAGACTGTTTTGTCCTTGTGCAGCACATTTGTATCACTTTTATCATAAATGCAATGATCTAGAAAATTGTGCTGCAGTACACAAACCAGTGTCCAAGTGGTTGTGATGCTCCCGATACCCCTGTGTTCCATTTCTGAATCAGAACAAAAATAAACTTTACAACTCAAGCTCATTCGACAGAAGCTGTTCAGGGACGTGTGTTCTACTGTATCTATGGATACCTTCATGGTATGTGTTTATTAGACTGCAACCATGACAGCCTTTCAAAGCACATTGTCCTACTACTCATTTACTGTTTCATTCATGAGTTGCAAGAGAAAGTGCTTTCATGAAGCTCAAAATGACAACCTGTTTTATTCTGAGTCCACTGCAGTTACAAACTATCCTGATGTAAAATCACTGACCATTCAAAAATTGACCTTCACAGGTGTCATGTTGTCTAACAATAAATCACAAACTTCACCACCTTTAAGAAAGCTACCAAATCTTGATTATTTCAGCAACAGAGCTGCTCTCATGTTTGATTTTCTGTAACATTGTCACTGTTTAATGTGTTTTGTACTGTCTTTATTGTACCCTGTCATTTTTTCCCTTTTTAATCAACTGTTTCAGCTTTTTATTCTTACAAAAGCCCTTCTAGGGACGGGTGTTGCAAATTAGCATTCGCTACAAAACACTATGATACTTGCATGGGATGCCTGTTCTCAGTTGTCTATGTTTATTGTATCTGTCCCTATTGAATAAACCTTAAATAGATAAATAAATAAATTCAAAGCAGTGTAATGCTGACTGTGCTTGGTCTGAAAAAAGATGGTCAAATATCATTTATGTCTGTGCCATTCAAAGCGTGGATCTTGGCTCCTGTTGGGTTGTAGAAACCTGGGGTTTAGAATAGAGGAAATAGAATAATGAATAATAATTTAAAAATCAACATAGAATATTATTGGTAGGAAAAGCAACATTTAAATATACAGGTGCATCTAAAAGAAGTAAGTACATCACATAAAAGTTCATTTTACCGCAATTTATTTCAGATAGTCACATTTCCATAGATTCTAGATTCATCTCATACAAATTGAAACATTTCAAGACTTTTTTTAAACCATGGTTATTACGACTTACACCTTATGATGATCTAATATCCACTATCTCAAAAAATTAAATGCTGGTAAAAGTCCAATTTGCAAAGGTTTCCTGAGTCTTTATTGTCTCACTCCGGTTCATACACACAACCACAATCATGGGGAAGACTGCTTGCTTGACTACTGTCCAAAGAAAATCATTATCTTTCTCCAAAGGGAATCTAAGCCACAGAGGGTCACTGCTGAAAGTCCAGCATGTTCTCAGATGCTGTATCAAAGAAAGCAAATAAAGCTGTTTAAAGAACTTCACAAGGAGTGGACTAAGGCAAGATTTAGGGTCAATTCCATTTTCTACGGTCAGACAGAAAAGAGATTATACTTTAGCCCCCTGACCATAAATAAATGGAGAAGATCAACACAGAGATCCATAGTATGAACGAGATGGTTGAAGCTTTGTCGTCACCTCTGATGATGCACTGTTTACCGGCAATGTGTGATGATGAACAGCAATCAAGTGGCTTCTCATTTCTGAAGGGAAGGTTTTCACCCCTACCCCCTTACCACTCTGTTTCAAGGGGCCAAGGGAAGGGGTAGATGAAGGGGAAAGATTAAGGGGTAGAAATGGGTTTGTTCCTTTGTGTATCAAGATTCACCACACACAGGCATGTCCATCAGATGGGCTGGTTTTTAGAGTGAAGCCACAGAAACATCAATGCCTCACCTGGGCTAAAGAGAGAAAACAACTGCACTGTTGCTCAGTTGTCCAAAGTCCTGTTTCCAGGTGAAACTAAATTGTGCATTTCATTTGGAATTCAAGGTCCCAGTCTATAGAGGAAGATCAGAGAGGTACAGATTCCAAGCTTGAAGTCCTGTTTTCAGTTTTCAAAGTCAGTGATGGTTTTGGGTGCCATATCATCTGCTGGTGTCGGTCCACTGTGCTTTATCAAGTCCAGAGTAAACACTGTCAGCTGTCAACCAGGAGATTTTAGATAACTTCATGCTTCTGTCTGCTGAGAAATTTATGGGGATTATGATTTCCTTTTCCAGCAGGAATTGGCATCTGCCCACAGTAAAGTGTGCCAGAAACTGGTTTGCTAGCCACGATATCACTGTGCATGGTTGGCCAGCCAACTGGACTGTCTTGAACCCCGTAGAGAGTCATATGTCAAGAGGAAAAGAAGAGACACCCGACTCAACAATACAGATGAGCTGAAGGCTGCTTATCAGAGTATCCAGTGCTTCATAACACCCCAGCAGTGCCACGGACTGTTTGCCTCCATGCCATGTCACATAGATGCAGTAATTTGTGCAAAATGAGCTCCAACCAATTACTGAGTGCATAAATGAGCATAATTTTCCATAAGGTTATCATTTCTGCTTTTTTTGGACTGATGTGTTGTTATATTCCAACATTTTGTGATAGGGGACTTTTGGTGAGCAATTAAACATACTTATTAATAAACAACAACAACAAAAGAAAATCTTAAAATATTTAACTTTTTGATGAATTAATGTAGAATATGCCAGTGTTACTTCTTGAACTGAAACACAGGAAAAAATGAAGATCAAACCAGGCATGTTTAAAACAAAGAAAGACACACTGAATTAATGAATATTGAGAAAGAAAAATACAAAATTAAGTTCGCTGTTGCTATTAAGTGCTATTTAGAATGGAGTAAGACTTTATGACTCTATAACAAAAGGAACATGACATTAAAAAAACAATTGAGGTTTTTTTTTTTTCAATAAAATATCTTTACTAGTACTAAGCAAAATTATATTAAAATGTTTACAAAAATACACTCAGTCATGGAATGAAATTAATTTCGATAGCCTAGTAAAAATTAGGAAATTGTTGTTGCAGATCATCCCGTGATATTTAACATTCTCAGTAATTTTGTGTATTCAAGTTCCCGGCGGGACGTAGCTATCAACGGATGTAACGCACCCTCTGCTACTTGGATGAAGGCGGTGCTAGTGGAGCCCAAGAAGCAGGGCCTTGCCTTTGTGGTTGTAGAAAGAGAAGATGGCTCCCGTTCAGGAGAAACAGCTCCCGGGCGCAGCCGGGGCAGGCGACAATAAAAACGAGGAGGAAGAAGGACAAAACCTCTGGCAAGTCCTGCTTTAGTTTTAACAACCTCGTCCGCGTTTTGGCCCTTCTTACGAAAGCATAACTGTGTTGGTTCTGCTTTGTCACTGCCGGTTGGTCTCAGTCAGACACCGGCCCCGGCTAGCATTAACATTAGCACTAACTGAAGCTGGGTGGCCAGGGCGATAGCTAACGTTCACTTCTGTTAGCAGCTCAGCTAACGTCAGCTAGAGGGCTACTGTTAACAAGTCAAATGATCGATTGTTTATACTGTTTTAAGACGGGTTTTACTCATTCATACGTTGTTGCTGTATTAAGACGTTTAACTGAACAGTTACGTAGCCAGGGACATTGTTATGTCATGTGAAGACAATACCTTAAAACTAGCTTCTTTATGCAGGACACAACAAGCTAACAGGGACGTACACGTTAACAAGCTGAAAGCCTAACGAACTACCCAAAGTATACAGGAATAATGCTTTAACCTGCTTTAATCAGAACTTGTTAATAAGGCTTCCACTGCTCTGGAGCTTCAACTTGTCAATTATTATAAAGTCGGGTCCTGAACTACTGATTTCTCACAGACCGGTCAGACGCTATGACTTATCATTTCCTGCATTTTTTATGCTAAAGTGGGCTCATCCCAGGGCTGACTTCAGCGGTGAACCAACCCCAATCGACGACACATTTAGCATATTATTGAGCTATGGAGCTCCAGTCCAGGAAAAGCTGTTTAAGCATTAACTTGCGTTTTTAGATTAGGAGCTGTCAATATGCCACCTGACTGACAATATAGCAACTCTCTGTGTTGTCATTTCTTTTAGGACCTCGATACTGAGTGAAGTTTCAACTAGGTCGAATGCAAAGTTGCCATCAGGGAAAAATATCCTGGTATTTGGTAGGTATTTCCTAAACGGATATGTTCAAAAATGTATGCTGTTGCAGTGTAAGTCATAAACACTAATGCAGAGATGACTGCAGAGATGAGCGCATACTGACCTTAGTACAACGTGTGAAATACTGACATTGCCTGGAAATATGTGAGTGGGACGTTGGATACTTTAACTGTCATGAGATTATAAGTGTAGCCATTGTATCTCTGCAGGAAAGAATGTGAAGTGTAGATTTGTTTTGGTGCAGTAACATGAAGCAAGGAATCTGGGTCTTTATTTTCATCTAAAATATAAACACAGATGTTTTGAATGCTGCAACAATTGCAGCTACTAACAATGAACATTTTATGCAGGGGAGGATGGATCAGGAAAAACGTCACTCATGTCCAAACTTCAAGGAGCAGAACACAACAAGAAAGGGAGGGGATTGGAGTATTTGTACTTAAGTGTACATGATGAAGACATAGATGGTGAGTTTACCTGCTGAAGCATGTCAAGAATTGTTTCACAGAGACGGCAGTGACACAATAACTATAGTTTTTCATTTATGTAACAATTGTTTTGGTTTTACTTTGCAGATCTTACGCGGTGTAATGTGTGGATCCTTGATGGAGACCTATACCACAAAGGCCTACTTAAGTTTGCTGTTCCAGCTCAGGCACTACCTAACTGTCTTGCTGTGTTTGTTGCGGATATGTCACGGCCCTGGACCATTATGGAGTCACTGCAGAAGTGGGCAAGTGTACTACGCGACCATGTGGACAAACTCAAGATCCCACCAGAGGACATGAGAGAAATGGAGCAGAAGAGTAAGTAATGTGTTCAATACTTTCATTGGGAAAGATGCTGAAATGGAGCAGCCCGTTCAGTATACCTTAAACTGTGTGTGTGATGAAAAAAGAAAGATATTTTTGTTATTAAACTTCTGCTCTTTGCTTGTTCAAAAGGTTAATTTTCTGCTTCACCTAGCTGCAGGCTAGCTTCATTTTTATCATGTTCTCTCATGTGAGCTCTCTCTTTAATAGCAGAGACAAGCATGGGTTCAAACAGATCTTTGTTCATTTAAGAATCTGCCTTGTAAAAACTGTTAAACGGTGGTGGTTTACTATGAGATTGTCATATTATGGTTTAACATGTGAAAAGCAGGGACATGTATGTATACATGTAGTCCTGACAGTAGGCTGAAAGGAAACAGCACTCAGAAAAGTTGCCTGGAGCTTCCCAGGGTGGAAGCTATGGATGTCTTACATAATAAGAACCAGACTCTGATAGGAAAAGGAGAATGGTGGCTGTGTAGCATGGAAGGCAAGCTCTGTCTACCATTACATATTGTCAGGGATGTTTTCTGGGTCATCATCAGCTGATCCTCAGCTGTGTTGTGGCTAGAGGCGAGATCTGAAGATCAATGAGTGTGATGCACTCAGATGTTATTCTCCTGTTAATTTTAGAACAGGTCATTTCTTACTTATGAACAGTTCTTTTGTGTTTGGAAATATGCTTTTGGAGATCTAAGTTAGTTCAGCTTTCATGATTTTACAGAATGTTCATGTGTGCTTGCTGCTGTGGCTCTTACTAGTCTAGAAAACTTCTTGAAGAGATGCCAATTTCCTTAATTTTTGCAGATGAATTTGACAGAACAGGTCTTTAATTGTTTTCAACATACAACATGCTTGTACAGTGACAAGTGGTAACAAGTACTGCGGTCTGCTTGCAAATATGTGAAAAATAAAAGGGAAGCTGTTAGTGAAGTGATGACCAAAGCAAGCTGTTTTATAGGTTTTACTTCTAACTGATTTTCAAAGGATCTGTCTTTTCAGTCTTATTTCTGGTTCATATCACTTCAAGAAGCTGTAATAGTTAAGTGTGGTTGAATGGGGTTTCTTCAAAGTAGAGGACAGGAAATTGCTTGGAAATGCATTATTTTATCTTGATTTAAGCAGTAGAAGCCTTAGCATTACATATGTTGGCTTGCAACCGTAGTGTTTTTATTTCTGTGTTGAAGAAGATCTTATTCAGTCAGTATTTGAGGCTTAACTCTAAATCTGGTTTTTGGATTTCTCCAGGGTTCCTCCCCTTCTCTTGCCAAACATTTTGACCCCACCCACTGTCATGACACAGATTTTCAGTTTAGCAGTGGCATGTCATCCAGATAAAGCATCTTCAGTTGGGATGTAAGTAGCAGATTGGCAAGAGCTGGTTAGATTACGTATTTGTGGAAATGGATGTGTGTGAGGGAGAGAGACAGACTGAGAGAAGAATAGGAAGTCTTTGTGAGTGGCTTTTGTCCAGTGAATGTTGCAGATGTCTTGCATCATGGTTCCCTCCCCTCCAACAGCAGCAGCGTCAGGAAAAGGAAGGACGTAAACTGAGTTGGGTTGAGTAAAGTTAGTGGGCCGGACCATCTGACTCCTGCTGAGCTGTAACTGAAGTAGGCTGGCTGCTGGAGTCCTCTCAAGTCAAATTACAGGATCAGCCTGTTGCAGTATTTCCAAACCCTGAAACAAGAAAGATTTTATCCAGGGACTGCTGTTGCAGGATGAGAGAGAATGTCTTGAGCAACAAAAGCAGAAAACAGAGTGAAGACACATATGTCCGGTATTTTGTTTTGACTGTAGGTGTGTTGCCTTCAAAGTAAAGGGAACAAGTAATCTGGCAGCAGTAAAAATGTGCAACCACACGCCCTAGCAGCCTTAACTAGCAAACAGTTTAAGACTCATGCAAAGTTTTGTCTCACATTAGCATTTACCATGAAGACCAAGTTTGTTGAATTAGTTGAGAAGTAACTTTATTCTTAGCTAAATCTATGCATTGACCTCAACTTACCCTTTCAAGTCAGTCTTCAGCAGTTTCAGTGTTAAAGTACAATAGGTACAGCTGTCCTTGATGATGTGTGCATTATGACCTCACCTTTATTTGTGGAGCAGATAAAATCGTTTTGGTAGGGCAAAGTCTGTCTCTCTTTGTTTCTTTCACTTTATATTTTCAAGATGTGCTCTGTTTTCGCTCTTTCCTTCCGATTCTTCCCTAGAGCATCAGATACTCACCCTATATTGGTTTGGAATAATAGAAATAGAATTTCATTTTCATTATACACAAATATAAAGTAGCCATAACCTATCCCATGAACAAATTGTGCATAATCCACTGCTACACTTCCTTCCTCAAATAGTGTTGTGGTGGAGAAAGGGTACTGTGACAAATAGATGGCAGTGATCTCTCATCTCTTAGTATAATCAATTAGACATGTATTGTTGGGTTTTGATTAGGGCTGAAATGATTCCATGAATTATCCGAGTGATTTGATTAAAAAAAAAATCCTAAAGGCAGATTATCTGCCTCGAGTCTTCGCTTAAATCAGTCATGTATCCATATATGCCCATGCTGTAAGCTTGGGCATCGCACCGTGTGTTGCACGGCGTGCTGTGTTTCACACGGACAGCTGTTTGTGTGGCACAATGCACTTGTTTTCACTGTTACTATTATGTAACATGAATGATGTGAGGCGTGAAAATCACGAGGGAAGAGAAGTTGATGTGTTGATGTTTACAGGCACGTGTCCTGCGTTTTTAACACATCCACTGGCCGTGGCTTCATGGCAGATATGGCACTATGCCTGCACAGGTGAACCTACGGAGTTCTCCGAGTTTATGCGCTGCCTGCATGACTCGCTGGTGTGAGACAGCACTCAGTTTGTGTCTGCAGACTTCAGGGAATTTCATACACTTCTCTGATTGACCCAACGGTTTCACAGAACACCGTCAGGCTTCACAATTCAAGTCCTGCTTTGGTGCTTTCCCTCTCTCTCTCTCTTCCGCGTGCGCACGTTATACATTTAATTATGAATTATCTAAAATTCAGCGCAGTGACGTCTTGATTCCAGCGTAATTTTTGAAATGTTTTAGTATCCCGAATGATTTGATAAGACTTATATTGATAATAAATTGACACCAATTAAATAGAAACACCTTATTGCCACAGACAGTGACTGACACGAAGACTAAATAGGTTAAAGTTCATCATCATACAGTCAGGATTCAACAGGTCACAGAGGCAGCTTTATCCCTTAAAATGTGTTCTCAATGTAAGTGGATGGTCTTAAAGGTCAGATTATTATGGTGGATGAACTCACAAACAAAAATGTGCAAAAATTTAAGTGAACACCCTTTAAAAGATAAACCATACTCCTGTAATCTAAATGTTAACCTTTCAGCCATCATCAGACCACTGTGTGAATGATGCAGCTTTATGCTTGATAAAATGTGAACTATTACATTCATTCATAAACTAGAGGATGTTAAAATAATTAAGTGTCCTTTTACTTTAATAGCAAATTGGAAAATAAAAATTCACTACAATTAAAGAAATAAAGTGTTGGCGCCAAATATTTCCTGGGAGAGGATCCCTAAAATCCCAAATATGGCATAATCTAATGTAATTATTTAACTTCCTGTCCTTGTAACTTTAATAAATGTAAATTGCTATCAGAACTAAACTGCACTTTGTAAAACGTATTTACTTTAGAGAATCTGTTAATACCAATTTTTAATATAGAAGTAGTTCATTTAAGGGACCAATCTTCTTTTCTCATTTGTGTAGTACTACTTCTCTTGAAAAAAGCAAAAGTGATTAAAAAAATGCAATATTTCTTAATTGAGAACTTAATTAATCGGCAGACAAATCGATAGAATACTCGACAACTAAAAGAATCGATTGCTGCAGCCCTAGCTTTAAAAAAAAGCCTAATTGGTGCTTTTCCTTGCCTGTGTTCTAATCAGTAATATCTCCTATTTGGATGCTGCACTATGTCAGTGCCTTGCAGACCCCATGTACATCTTAAATTTACAGGAGGGGATTAGATTAAAGTCTGACTTCTTTTAGCAGTCATTAAATGCCAAATGAAGCTAAAGTGCCCTTTCATATACACTTCAGCAGGGAAAGGAGAGGCCAGGTTTTAGGAATCTTCCTTCAGGAATTTGTGAATTCCTGCTTTTCAGCTCAAATGTACATACTCCCAACTTATTGTGCATATGCACTGGATTTGTGTAATCCTGTATTCAAGAAGGGTTGCCTTTTAGATTGCTTGTAACCCCAGTTCTCGCCCCATACTCTAAATCCCATGTTTGAAAGTAAAGGAGGCTCAAAACGCCAAGTCAATCTGGCTTTGTGGGCTGTCCCCGACTGCATTCCCGAAGATCCTGAGGAAGTAGGCCAAACCTTCCTGAATAACACCCCCTTACCACACACCACTGCTTTGTAAGTGTCTGGACATCTGGGGTAGCAAAACAAGGAAGTGAATGATAATGATGCCATTTTTACTACCTTTCACTGGCTTGATTAACACAGCTCCGCTCAGTGATTCATAAAACTAGACTTTGCAAGATCCTTAAAAGCAATGACACTTTGTTTGCACATTTAAATTGTGCATTTTCTTTTTCCCAGTTAGTGGGACGGGGGTGGGGGGTTAGGGCAGGCGTATTTTAATATGCCAGAGGGGTACACCCCAAGTGCCCTATGATGTATTCTCACAGAAACTGAGGCTTTGCACAATGATAAACTCTGTGTGATATGATCCAGTGCCATGCCCATCTCGTTTTGCAGGTGATGCTGTCTACATGTATCCTTTACATACTGTTAACCAGAGTCTCTAAAAGACAACACATGCTAGAGTTTATGCATCCACAACAACTCTGACACACAGATCAGCTGTTGCAGTCTAACAACTGAATGTTAAGTGAAACATTTCAAATTGTAAATTGTGTAATGCATGAAATGCAAGGCTAAATAATATTGACATAAGACCAGGCAATTGTAAAAAAAAGCTGGTACGGGATAAGAATTACCTGTTGACCTATGTGCAAGCTGAAATATGGTAGGTAATCCGCCCTGTAATTTTTACTCCTCAAATAATAGGCATGGATGATTCACTCAGGATTAAAAACATAGACGTCCTGCATGATTATCACAGGTAATAGTAATCCTGTGCGAATAGGGCTTTTATTCAGCAAAATGTGTCACTAACAGCTTGAACATATTTGATCTTGTTTGACAGGTCATACCTATTTAGAGGACTATTGTATTTCTGGTGTTTGAATTTATTTTACCGGCATTAAATGCAGGATTTTCTGGGCCATAATGCAAATAAAATATTCAGAAGTGCAAGCCAGTTTGATGAAAGTTTGGCAAGGAAATTAGTTTTAGCTTTACAAGGACATAAGGGATGGATTAGGGCATATCGAAAGACTTGATGAGCCCTTGGGGTCTAATGTTCTTACTAACAATTATAAAATATGATGATGTCCTTCACCATACAATATTTGTAGTAATAAAAGAAGATTTTCTTAAAAAAAAAAAAAAAAACAGTGTTTAATGGTGGATTATTCTAGAACAGAAGTGAACAATGGCATGAAAAACAGTAGTGAAAGAGGAAGGAGCACATAGAAATCTTTTAAACTGAACTTAATGTCTGACTCATCAGGGCTTGTGTGTTCACCGTGATCTAAGTTTGTTTCTTTTGCTGCCTTTGTTTCCACTAGTGGTGAGGGCGTTTCAAGAGTACAAAGAACCAGAAGATGCCACCCAACCCTCTCCACAGAGACGGCCCCCAGCTGCAGGGGAAGAAGAGGAAGTTGTGCTACCACTTGGGGACAACACGCTCACACACAACCTGGGCATTCCAGTGCTAATAGTTTGCACAAAGGTAAATAATGCTTACAATGCATAAAGTCTTGCAGGGATATCTGTAGGCTATAAAAGCCAGCTAAAATTTTGATTGGTTTAACCACTTTATTTAAAAAGTCATGGGACATGTTAAAATCACAGTAACATATTCTTATTTGTTTGACGAATGAGTATAAAATCCTTCTTTTATACATTAACAGCTAGCACCACCCATCTGATGGGTTGTTGAGTTGTCCCCATAAAAAGGATGTAGTCGGTCCATTCTGTACTGAAACATTAGCACGAGTTAACATAGCATATTGTGACCGTGATTTAAAAAAAGGCCTAGTTGGAGTTGCTTGTGAACCCTTGAGGCAAAGAGTAACACTGAAATCCACAGTGCAGCCATCAGCAGAGCTTCACATGTTTGCTGTGACTACAAAAAGGTGAATGAGCCTTTTTAAATCTCTGAAACCACTGTCAAGCTGTGGTCTAAGATAAAGCATCAAGCCCAAAAGAAAAAGTTAAGGGTAATACTTTTAGTGTGCTGAATAAGGGTGTGATTGAAATGAAAAATACATCTCTTTGAGGTGAGAACTGTAACATATGCAGAGCAGCAGCCATCATGACAGTGTAATGTTGCACTAAAATAAAAATAGTTGTGGAAGAGCTGCCTCTCCAAAAGACACTATTTCCACCTTGAAATCATACATGTGGCAACTACAAATGGGTAACAGCTGATTACAACTCAGTTTTTTTCTGTTAAAACATTTAAATACTGCAAGAGAGAATTTTAAGTGCACCAACTGGGAGAAGTATGAGGAAAAAAACATTGACAGAGTCAAACAAGCATTATACTATGAGAAAATTCAACCAACTGATATGGATGGTGGTAATGAACAAGTCTGTAGCAGTTGTCACATTTTCATCTGCAAGTAATTTCCCCTTAAGTTTTAGGATAAAGATAAAAAAAGAAATTGTATACATACAGACAACCCATCAGTAACATTGTTTCAAATCAGTTTCTAATCAGTGAGATAAACTGACTGATGATTATATTGTATAATGTAAAACCCTGTTAGAGACAGTTAGCTCATTTCCATAGAGAGCCACTTTGCATCAGCAGCACCGTGCTCTGGGTGAGTTTATTATCCTGACAGTTGAACACTGGATGAGTGACAGCTGTCCTTCATCACAACTCCATTCTAATAATACACTCCCATTCAGGACACACATGTTCCACAGATCAATAAAAAACATTTAGCATCATGGCTGGGGTGGAAAGTAACTCATTACATTTACTCAAGTTACTGTTATGAGTAGTTTTTTGTACATGCACTTTTTAGTACATTTGGAAATCAGTAATCTCACTTTTACTTTAGTATATTTTGGGCTAAGTGTTGTTCTTCATTACATTTTAAAAAGCATCCAGTAATGAGTTTCAAAAGCATAAACTAAAAGTAAAATTGAGAAGGGTCTAGCTTTGTCAGCAGCATGAAACTGGTTTGGCTTTGACTACACATGAGCGAGAGAATTAATCCCAAAACAGCTGTTACATTTTGCTTTACTATCAAGTTTAGACTTACCCGGTTAACCTGGTCAGAGATTCATATAGACATGTTGTTATTTCCAACAAGGAAAGATCATATTTTACTGTACGACTCTCTAGTAGCTGCTCTGTTTTCAGTACTTAAAGTAAATTTTAAAGTAAATACTTTTTACCCTTACATGAGTAGATTTATAGACTATTACTTTTAACTGAACTTAAATCAATTTTGACCAAAGTAACTGTACTTTTACATGAGCACAAAACTCTTGTACTTTCCACCTCTGTGTTATGGTGATAAACAAATGACTCGCTGCCAGATGTCTGCAAAAACTTAGTGAAAAGAATATTGTTTCATTTGTGTAAGTATGGGCCATGAAGATCCGCTATACAAATAGAACAAGTCAGCCTTTAAAATAGAATTTCACACAAGTTTTTTGTGTACTTTCCCAGAGAGATAGCTCATAAAATGTTGCTATTTATTACTTTACTTTGATTCAAACACAGAGTCTACTTTTTCTGTTTAACCTTCCTGTCTGTGTTTGTTTTGCATGTAGCTACATTAAAGTGCTGTTAAAATTCAGTTCAAGTCATAACTAGAGAAGACAAAGTGTATAAGTAGTGATAATTATTTAAATACAATCACTGTTAAAATATTTAATAATGGAACAGCATTATTTTGTGTTTTGACTCTCAGTCAAATAAACAACCATTTTTCCAGTCATTTTTTTTGTTTTGTTTTCTTAAAAATTGTCATCTCGTTCCTGTGAACTTCACATCATCACGTCTTTTTGTCCCATGAGATGTGTGTCTCGTCACACCCCTTGTATAGTTGAGTTTACTTTTAGAAATAGAAATGTGCTGTCAGTAATGTGATCATGCAAGAGGTATGAATGCTTCAGAGTTGTGATAACAGCATGCCATTTCTGTGTTGTTTTTGTATTTAACTCTTTCCTTCTCTGAATTTTCTGTTTTCCAGTGTGACGCAGTCAGTGTACTAGAGAAAGAGTACGACTACAGAGAAGAGCACTTCGATTTTATCCAGTCCCACATCCGGAGATTTTGCTTAGAGTGTATCCTTCTTTGAAAAAGTTTCTTTCTGTCATTACAGGTACAGTACTAGTAACAGTTATGCAGATACATAAATCAGCAACAGGTATTTTAAATAGGGCTCATGATATTGCATTATTTCACCATCAACCCCAAATATTGACTGCCTTGACGGAAGTTATCAGATGGAGCGGGTCTGATCTATACATCAGTCAAAGAGGAAAAAAACCTGGATCTGCTTTACAAATATTTAGTACATAAGATTTATGAGTTTGAGTTCACCTCACCTGCCTTAGTGGTGGAGAAGGATGCAGTGTTCATGTAAGTACACCAGTTTAATCACTTATCACAGTTTCTTGGTTTTTAACTGCCATCTGAGTTATTTTTTACAACACTGATGCAATACTGTTGTGCCTCCATTTTTCTGTCAGTTTTGTAATAATAGATACAAAATTTAAAAAAAAGTATTGTCCTCATTCTTATTCAAAAGAAATACTAGATACTGTTACTTCTAACTGCCTCTTCCTTTTTTTCAGTCCATCTGGATGGGATAATGAGAAGAAAATTGGGATTTTGCATGAAAATTTCACGACAGTCAGACCTGAAGATCCATTTGAAGATTTCATCACGAAACCTCCAGTAAGAAAGGTATGGTAGATCATATACTGTAAAAAGATAAATGTAGGACCAACATTACTGCCATAAGTTAAACTCATCTTTTAGTCTTTGGCTTTTCTTCACAGCTGGTTCATGACAAAGAGATCAGTGCAGAGGATGAGCAGGTGTTCCTGATGAAGCAACAGGTATGGGAAGTTTTTCCTCCAAAATTTTTGACATCTCTCACACACCACTGATATTTCAACAGTCTGACAATTGTCTGTGTTCATTTTGAAGTTAAGCTGAAAATCAAGTAAAATAACATCTTCACAGTATCATTTTATGGCTTTATTGGGTTAAAAAAAATGAAGAGATTTGGCCGAAACAAAAGACCAAGAGCAATATGTATACTTTACTCAGAGTTGTTCTAGTGTTGATTTTTAACTTCCACATGACAAATACCAATACCTTTACTTCCTGTTTTTGGATATACAAACCAGGAACGGAATTTAAATAAAACAGGGAACAAATTTTGCAGCTTGGTGGCATGGAGAAGTATTCAGTATTTTGGTGTGACTTTGTACAAAACACTAGTTGCTTTTACCTATACTGACTCAAATTTGGAAAAGATTGATTGAAGACTGTCAGCTTAATAAAGCAGGCTTTCCAATTGAGATTAAGGGCATAAATATCTGTGTTTAGCCATAACTATTTAAATATTCATTATGCCACTACACTTTAGTGTT
The DNA here is from genome assembly GCF_018320785.1 of Cheilinus undulatus. NCBI lineage: Eukaryota > Metazoa > Chordata > Actinopteri > Labriformes > Labridae > Cheilinus > Cheilinus undulatus. Next base: position 40,071,526 of record NC_054865.1, on the reverse strand, counting down.
TTTAGGTTTATTGTTGGAGTGGTAAACCATCAGACTTTAAATGTGGTATTTTCTTTTTCCACAGTCTTTGTTAGCAAAGCAGCCAGCCACGCCAACAAGAGGAGCAACAGTAAGTGCCCAAACATCCCTAAAACACTGAATCCTCTCCTCTGCATTTCGCCTCTGTTAGTTTTGAAATACAAGCATCTTTTACGTCTGTTCTCAGCCTTGTGTTTTCTATGTTACAGGAGTCTCCAGGACGGACAGCCTCGGGGTCTCCAAGGCCTGCAGGTCGCGCTGGCCAACCTGCAGTGACCGGCAGCTCACCGATGGCTGCTGTCAAAAAGCCTGATCCCAACATGAAAGGTATGCTTATTCAGTTGTTTTCATACCTCATAAATAGAGTCAAACTTTGCTCTCGAATGTCTCCTAGCTTGTGTGGTATGTTCTGTGGGTTGCTGCTAATTTCAGGATTTTCTATAACAATAAAAAATATTTCGACCCTAAGCAAAAACTGTGTTGATGGCAGTCTTGACTGTACTCACATTACAACATTGCCCCCTTGAGGTAACACCTAAAATATCACTTGTAACAAAAAAACCCTGCCACCCTTTAGCAGAAACATTGGCTTCTCTCTATCATTTAGTACAGCAGGGAGTTATGCATTCCACATAAAAAATGGTTTTACTGTATTTTTTCATTTGTTCTTTTTATGTTTCAACATAAGCAGAAAAAAAGTGGCTGCCCCTCTGTTTAGTTCAGATACAAAAAGAAAATCCTAAAAAATGCTCCATGTACTTGTAGCAGATCAAACAGCTGTTTGATCAGATCTAATCACCAATTTCAATGTGTTTCTTCAGATGATGCACATACTAGAGTGCACTCAACTTCTTCTTTTACAGGTTAAAGGTCTGTATCCTAAACATGTTCAAAGCCTCCCCAAACTCGAAATCACATAAATTTAAGATATTATTTATTAAAGCTATATGATCAATGTTTTTGACAGCAGCTGGGATAATAACTAGTGAAACTTTGCTTCTATTGGTAGAATGAATTTTCACAATGCATTTTTGTATTTTTTGCTGTATTTTTCCAATCCAATCATAATACACTGTTTTTGTTCTTCTTTGAATAGTCTTTTTCTACCCAGTAGACATCTCTCTACTATCTATCATTTCACCTTTACAAACCATAAACCAATACCCTTTGTTATTTGTTGGCATGGGCAATAAATTAACATGATCTCTCAGCTGTATTTGTGGAAAATCTACATTTTGTTTCTTGAACCTCCTCCATTACAACCCCTTCAGCTTTGCTCTGTTGATTACAGGTGAACTGGTTTAAAAGGCCTTGTCAGAATGAGAAACATTAGCTTTTTCTCCCTCTCCTCACACAAATCCATAAATACACTCAATACATTTGAGCAGGTGTACTGTGAAGAGTGGGGGTAGTACTCTGGCTAAACAGTGTTTCCCTCATAAACTACAACTGAACAACTGCTTGGCATATCTGCCAACTCTTTAAAGATGTAACATATGTAGAATTTCTGCACTGAAATATCTATATTAATTACAAAGGTGGCCATTCTTTTGTTATATATTTTGTCAAACAGAGGTCTTACAGAATCTTAACCTTTTCCTAAAGTTTTCAAAGACTGAGGAATTCTGAATTTTTTATAATTTTAATGAGATGTGTCTTTTAATGAAGACTGCCATAGGTTGCCAATTCAACTGCCTAAACTGACCTCCGTGTCATCGACCCCCATTTCCAGCACGTTCAGACCAGCACCGTTCAGCTCCACCCACATCCATACCCTCCTTCTCAAAACTGCTTCTTGAAAACAGACGTTCTCTTATTATTTATAAATTTCTCATAATGAGAGACAAATGCACCAATAAAAGCACTTCCCTCTCTATTTGGAAGCAACCTGAGAATGTCGGTCTAACACTGCTTGCAGCACACATGCACATTCTTGAGTTACTACCAAATGAACCAGGAAGTGCTTTTATTGGTGCATATCTCCTTCATCATAGAAATTTAGGATTGAAAACAGAACTTCTATTTCTAATTTTTAAGAAATGCTTATGAGTAGTCATTTTTTTTATTGAACAGGGTCCTAAATTCAAAACAAGAAGTAAACAGCAGAGCTGGGCAGCACTGGTCTGACTCATAATGTTGTGTTAATGTTTTGGATGAGAGCCCCCTGGTGGAGGAATTTTATACACTGTGCATTTAAGCTTTTTTTATCTTTGAACAATATCCATTTATCTCTGTCTTCTCCTCATGCACATGTTGGAGTGTTGAGAAGGAGAGGAAAAATTTCTGTATACTATGACTTGTGCATCACAGTAGTATTCTCTTAAGATCTGGAAGTGCTATACCTCCACTTTCCTTGTCAGTTTGGTGTGTCTTGAATTTTGTTTACGGTGTATTTTAAAGTTTTTTGATCTTGTTGTTTTTCCCTTGTAGCTGGAGCTGCCAATGAGGGAGTGCTGGCTAACTTCTTCAACAGTCTGTTGAGTAAAAAGACTGGATCCCCAGGGAGCCCAGGAAGTGGAGCAGTTGGAGCTGGAGTGCAAGGGTCTGCCAAGAAAACAGGTACAGCCTTTGTGGTTCTCTCCCCTCTAATCTCTAATACCTTCTTATTTACAGGTTTTTTACATTTGTAAAAACAGTTAGAAAGTTTTATTGTTGAGTGAAGGGCCCTCAGGTTAGGCCCATCACAGTATGCACTGCATGAAGACTGAGAAGATGAACAGAAAAGGTCCCTTTTGCTGTTTGGAGTTTTATCTCTGCAGCCTGAGACAGAAGGTAAAAACAGGAGAAAAGAAAAGTTGTCCTTTGAGTGAACTTCTGACATCTGAGGAAACTTGTGACAGGCCTGTATGCACCAAACTTCAACCATAAATGCTCTCATGACACTAATGTCTCCCACTCTGCATCACACCCCACTGCTCTCCTGCTCAACTAACTGATTTAACAGTGATGTTATTTGAGTACCCCAGACTGGTCTGCATGATGTTATTTTTATGCTTTAGCAGTCATTTTTACATTGTTATATTGTTTAAATATAACAAAGTTAAGTGCCATTTGTTAAATGAATGTGCAGTATACAGTTCATGAAAACATCACATTACTCATCTCTTTCTGAAACTGCTGACATGTCCTTTTCTCCAGCCCTAATCAGTGTTAACATGTTTGTGTGACCCAGCTGAATGGACAATGCATGAACATATGTTCCCTTTATCTTTTAATTATCTCAGCATGTGTGTAATATTTGGCAGCAAGCCGCTAGCCTTGAGCATGGAATTGCATCACCATCCAACCCCCATCCATCCGCTTGCTGGCCATAGAAAACTGTTATTTATGATGACACACACAGAAGCTACAGGAGATTACTTGTGGGCTTTGTCTCCTGTTTTTCCCAAGGGCAGAAGCCGGGTTTGACTGACGTCCAGGCAGAGTTGGACAGGATGACTCGCAAACAAGACTCCATGGTTTCAGCTAACAACATACCACCGCCGACAGAGAACGAAGCGTGAAGGCAACAAAAACAGCTGCATCCTCCACTGTATTAATACTCTGGAAAATAAAACATGTACATGTGAACGATAAAAAAAGAAAATGACCAAATTCCCAACATCTATATCAGTCAGCACACATGGTGGTTTTACCAAAATGAGTTCAGATGCTATCAGATATTTTGGAGCTCTGGTGAGATGGAAAGTGTGATATAAGAGAGGTGAAGGTGTTAATGAGATGATAAGTGCTAAAGGCTTGGATTTATTTCTGTCCTCTCTTCCGCTGAAAGTGTTATTTTATGAGGAATGTCGGTGAATGGAAACGTGTGCACACTCCCTGGCAGGCAGCCTGACGTGCTGGACTGCAGGTCCCCAGTCTCTGGGATAAAACTCCCTCTCTTGATGGGTTTAAAGAGTGGAAATATTTCTGGTCCTGTGGCCTTTAGTTAAGCTTATCTTATGGAAGGAATTTGGTTGCGATTGGAAAGGTATTTAAAGTTTAAATATATTCAGTGAGAACAGGAATTGAAATACTTGCAAACACATGTAGTATGTAAAAATGTTGGATATGAAATGGTTGTATTTATACAAATTTCCTCCTTTTTATTTTATTTTGTGCACCATTTTTCGGTTTAAGGAAATATTCATCTGCATCGCTTAACATGTTAAAATGCCACTGACGTCATGACACTAATATGACCAGTCCAGATAGCTGATAGCATATCATGTCATTTACCCTAATCATCTCGAAGGATTATGTAAATAGAAGTACAAAAATCTATTCAGGTTAACTTGACTTTGTATAAACTGCAATTCTGTCCAAATTCTTTGAATAGCTTCTTTGACTAAATGAGAAAGGTTGGGAATAGACGGACTTAGAGGTTGCAACAGAATCACTTCTTTTGCTACGAGTGTGTATATTTGGGGAGGGGGTTGGGCAGCATCTTTCCTACTATAACTCCTAAGTGCCTCGCACAGTTAGCTGTTTGTGTCATAGTAGAGGTGCTTGTCTACGTAAGAGGAAATGCACTGTAGCATCATCGGTTTAAAGGTTTTTGTCCATTTTTTGTCATCCAAATAATTTATTTTGTTTTACATTTTTGTTAATGTACAACAAGCCTGTGGTCTCTTGTTATTTTCAGAAATGATATTTCTGTGGCCTAGTTGATCATTTTCAGTAGAGCAATAGATTGATTTCATACAGACTGTAAAGGCTGCTGATATTAAGAAACTAAGAAACCACACGTTGGAACTTTTGGGTCCCTCAGACGAACACGTAACACGGGTGAAACCACTCGTCTTGCAGCCAAAAGACAATGATTTGCTGTGGTTTGATCAAAAATGAGTTATTGTATCTTTGATGTTGGACAGCACTGTCCTCCTTTGGTTTCACATGTTTTATTCGCCCTCTGTACTTTTGCATGTCAGTTAAAACATTCCCAGTTTCTACATGATGTAGTTGTAGGAACTTATCCCTGTAGGTTTGTCCAGTCAGGTCTTTTAGTTCTTTCTCTTTCAGTGCCCATTTAAAATGACAGCCTTTGCCTTCAATGTACAGCTAACTGTTTGTCACACTGGGCACCCTGCCTTCACAGGAATGCTCCTAATTAATTTGTGTGTCCTTAAAGGGTTGCTTAATTGTCTTATATTATTGCTTTTCTATTATTTTACTGTACCATATCAAAAATCTGTAATGTTTATGGTTTCATGACACCATGAGTTGATGAAATTAAGTGTACATTATCTTCAGTCTGTATGCAAGGCCCTACTTAATCCTATGGATAGTTTTCATCTGTAGCGTTCACAGATTTAATGACAAGTGTTGAGAGCAGCTATTTACTAATTAAGTAATAGCAAGCTAGGAAACTGGATTGAATTGGGACAATGTACCAAAGATGCATAGTAGTCACTATTTTCTGCTTTTATTGTTGGCAGTCATCCATAAGATTAACCAGTGGCCATTTGTTTTGTCCTACTTTGCATGGAGCCCTTGCATTCCAAACTTAAGTTCCAACGGTAAGCTCTTATTTTGATTATGACCTATTTAAATAGTAGATATGCCTTACTCCACTCAGCCATATCAGGAGTTTCAGACTTCAAAAGAAAATGTAACTGTCTGATGAAATTTATGGAACTGCATAAATTATTTTGGAAAATTTCAGCTGCAAGGGAATGATGTTAGGATCATATTTGTGTACAGTTGGCTTCATGCATGATTTTATTTGTTTGTTAGAGACGCTACAAAACTGTTCTGGATTTACTTTTGATCAAACAAAGCTCTTATTGTTTTTATTTGTCCTTTTTTGTGACTGGGTGGAATGTGCCCCTGAGCGTCTGTGGATGAAGCACAATTTGTAAGAACAGCCAGGAGCAGTACCCACACGTGTTGAAATAAGCACTTTTCCTTGGACACTTGTATCAATTCCACATTGGTACGGTATAGGATACAGAATGCATTTTTTTCTCCTTTTTTGCGTTGCCTTGTTTTCTTAGATTTAGTGATTAACCCTAAAAGTTAACCTTCATTATAAAGCATCATTATTTATCTGCATTTGCTGCTGAAGATCTGGAAGATGCCCTTAGTGGTTGATTGTGGAATAACCTGTTTCTGTTGGTGATGTACATTAAATATCAATCATCTAGACATAACCCTCATTAGGGATGTTTTTGAACATCTGAAAGTAGAGAAACCAAATACCATAAACCATTAGTTATCAGGTTTGTCCTTTTTGCCTTTAAAACATCCTTTTTGTTTACATCTTACCTAGGCATGTGTTCTTTTAGTTGTCAAATATTTCCCCCATAGACACTTTCTGTTTAAGACAAATTTGAAATGTCATCGACCACCCTGATCTTTCTTTGTAAACATGGCCGCACTATAATTTGACATTTAGCTGAGTGTAATGAAGTGCTCTCATGCTGCTTGGTTTCAAAGTTGCACTTGCTCTTTCTAAAGGTTGGGTGTTGCTCCCAAGATTGATCAATGAACAGATGTTACTTTTGTACTTAGCTGCGATGGAAAGCGACTGCCTCTTCACATCATAACTGAATTGCCTTCAACCACTATTGACCGTCTACTTCTATATGAGACTATGAGCTTCTGCTTCCAGCCCTTTTTGTATTCAGGATATCAAGACATTGTAAGCACATGGCTGGCTGCATTTTGTGTCCTGATGTAATTCAGAAGTTTGATTGTATGACTTTAACAGAGTTCTGTAGCCTCTAAGCTGCCATGTGGATTCTAGCTTCTTACGCCGACAAAGATAAGGAAAATGTTTATCAGACCCCTGGCTTCAATAAAACCAAGAATACAAAATTTTACTGACTTACATGTGTTTTTTTTTTTTTTTTTGGAGGGGGGGTTACTTCAATTATGGCACAAAAAAACATTTAACCACAGCCTGCGCTTGGGTAATTTGAAAACAAACAAATATATAGTCATAATCAAAGTGCAGGGGATGTTCTTTCAATCTAAACCAGTGGTTATCAGCTGGTGGGCCCAAAGTGGGTAGCAGAGCTGTTTTGGGAAAAAATACGTTATGAAAAGTCTTAAATGTATGGAAGCTGTAAGTGGACATGCATTCATATGTTTTTATTTTACTCTGTTTGCTAGTTTATCCATCATGACATGTTCGAGTCTTAAAATCTCCAAATAGCCAAAATGAACACACTATCATGGGAAAACAGACAAAAATAAAAGTGTATGCTTGCATGTCCATTGTGGGCTTCTGTAACTTTAAACTGTTTTGTCCCATCTCTTTGTTCAGTCATATTTTGTTCCATCTAAGGTCAACATTTTTGCATTAAGTGGTTGTAAATTTAAGAAGTTTGGGTCACGATTTCTCATCAAAGGTCACAGGCTTTTCTAAAAAAAAAATATTCCCCCTGACCTGTCCACAATCCCCCCAAGAATCAGCTTGTTCTGAGCAGGGCTGAAACAGAGGATCTTTTAGGCTCAGAAAAATCCTATACTGGACTGTTTTTCAGCAACAAACTTCAAAGGCATGTTTTGGTGACCGCTGAGATCAACATCAACTTGTCTTAAAGGGGTAAAATAAATGACCTTTAAGGAGGTGGTGGGATGCTGAGGCTAGACCTCTTAAGAACCACTGGTCTTAATCATTTCAATCAAGACAGACTAAATATAAGTTTTACAAGAATTCATTTTACATGTTTGTAAATATTTTAGAATGTGAAATGTCTTTGGAGGTTAGACTCCATTGTGATGTTTTATGAATTTGAAGGGAAAGTGAGGCTGACAGGAGGATAGGATACCCATTTTTACAGTCTAGACACTGGTGGTGGTGATGGATGGAGAAGGATAAGATGAAGAATGGACGTCTGAGGAGCTTGACCCAGATACTGATGAGATGACACAGGAGATGGACCTGGACATAGAAGAGATGTATTTGATGTTGCTGGGGTGGAGGCGGTTGCGGCCGTTGTACTGAAACGACAGACTGACTGTGGAGGAGAGGAGAGCAGATTTTAAAACATGACGGCAACAGGGTGATTGGATTGAGGGAGGTCTTAGTGGAATGGGATTGGCTCAGAATATAAAGTGAGTAGACGCCTGTACAAGATGATTACTAGAGCAGGAAAAGGAAGTGGGGAAAGGGAGACATGAAAAAGTGATTATTAGTGAATGAAAGGATGAATGGAAATGAAAGTCTTCCTGCTTGAACTCACGCTAAGCTTTATCGTGAAAAGTGAGATATACTACAGACTTAATGAATCACAATTAAATGTTCATTTCAAATTTAAATTTTAGTCTGTTTTTTGTGCAAGTAGTAATGAGTAATATTTAGAGGTTAAATTGAAAAATGAATTAGTTTAATCTTTTTTTTTTTTACAAATTAAAACAACAGCAACAGTTGGTTAGACAGTTCAGACAGGGTTTAACCCTCCTCCTTCCACCCACACACACATCCATGGGGTGAACAAAGTTAAACAAGACAAGAGCATGCACACACACAAATAAAATAAAATAACAATAAAGGACAAAGGTGATGCTTTTGATGAGTTTCCTCCAGGGCTGTAAAACTACATCAAATCCGGGTCTATCTGTTGCAAATTGAGAGTGTCCGTGTGATTAATGTATGGCTCCCATATCCTGACAAATTGGTTATATTTGTTCCTTAGACTGTAAGTTATCTTCTCCAGTGGGATACATTTATTCATTTCTGAGAACCATTTTGACAGGGATAAAGTACAGTCAGATTTCCAGGTTAATGCTCCACATTTTCTTGCAACTGCAAGTGAAACCTTGCTAAATTTTGCAGAATTACCATTAACTTTGAGATGGGTGAAATTACTGAGCAAGCATATCTCAGGATCAAGTGGAAAAGGAACCCCTATGATAGAAGACATGGTATCGCACAAATCCTTCTGAAAGTTTTTAATTTTAATATATAGCTATGTACCATGTAGAAAAGTACCTTCTGTGATGCCACATCTAAAACACTTTTAAGATACTAAGTTGTTATATTAATGTAGCTTCTGAGGAGTGTAGTAGAGCTGGTAAAGATAATAGTAGTGAGTTGTTCTGACCCTTGGGTTAATGGTTTCACACACACTATCCTTGCATAGGTCTTGCCACAACAACTCATCTTTTTTTATGTTTTGATCTGATTCCCATCTCTCTTTGGATTTATCTATACGTGATGTTTGGGAATTCTGCATCAACATTGAATAAACTCTGGTAATGAATTTTGAGGTGCACTGATTGTCATGGAACAGTTGTTCAACAGAAAAAGGCCTGTCAAGGACATTTGATCCCCAAGAGTACTTCTGAGAAAGTTTCTTAGTTGGAGACATGCAAAAAATGTTTATTAGAGAGTTTATAGGTATCCTTAAGTTGCTCATATGACATCAGTGTGTCCCCTGTGTAACAGTTCTCTCAATGTGTTATTCCTTTTTCATACCAGAGTTTAAAAATGTAATTGTTATAAAACGTTGGAAAGAGCATGTTCTGCCAAAGAGGGGACTTACACGACTGGGCTGCATTTGTTTGGACCAGGAAGAAAAACTGAGTTTGTAATGCCCAATAATACATTTTGAAATTTGGGAGATGGAGGACTCCAAGTTTATAATATCATGTTAATTTTCTTAATCTCATTCTTGAGGTCTTGTTGTTCCAGGTGAATTTTTTTACTATTTTACCCAGGTGCTTGAAAAAAGATTCAGATAGGGGTATAGGCAGAGATTGAAAAAGATACATTAATCCTGGAATGACATTAATTTTGATACGGCTTATTCTTCCAAGTAATGATAATGGGAGGTTAGTCCATTGACTTAAGTCATTCTCTAGTTTCTGAATAAAAGCTGGGTAATTTAGTCTTTCAAATTTTTTGTCTAGTGTGACTCCTAAATATTTGAATTCTTGGGGAGACCATTTAAAGGGGGTGGTCTGTTCCAGTTCTTTATAATTTAGGTTGTTTAAAGGCAATATTTCACTTTTTTCCATGTTAACCCTGTATCCTGAAAATGAGCTTTATTTATCTAGCAGTATAAAAAGCTTTCTTAGTGAACGTGCTGGATATGACAAAAGTAAACAGATATCGCCTGCAAATAAGTTTATTGTGTGTGTTTCCTGACCCACCTTAATACCTCTGATGTCAGGGTCTGTTCTAATAGCCTCTGCAAGGGCAGAGGACTTAGGGAGCAGCCTTGTCTACTACCTCTAGAGAGTGGAAAAACTGATGAACTAGTTTAATCTTTGCATTCAGTCCCTTAACTTATCTAATTACATGGCACCTACCACTGTCTTTTTTTTCTAAGGTCTTCTTGCTGTAACACTGCACTTGCTGGGGCAACACTTTGAAAACATTTTGGGAGGGAGGTTCTGCACATTTTATTACAGATTTGAGTAGTCTTTGATATTTATAAAATCTCTGGAGTGCTCATACAAGAACCAAATACATAAATGTAACCGTCCTGTACTGAATAAACTCAAAATCCTTGATCTAAAAATCTGCACATCTTAAAGTCCCCATAAAGTGATAAAGAAATACTTGTTTTAGGTTTGTTGTTTGATAGGCCACTGTACTATGAACCACCAGGCCAAATTTCAGACATAAAAAACATCTCCAAGTTCATTACATTGATTCTCTCAGGCCCTGTCCACACGGAGACAGATTTAGGAGTATACCATCTCCATGTGGACAGCCAATCGCATCTTTCTTGAAACCGTTAAGTCATTCATAACATAGTCCACTTAAACTGCATGCACGTGTCAAACCAAAACAACTATGGTGGATTACAGGGTTGTGTTCATGCTGCAGAAGCTATTGAACTTATTATGGCTTTTACAGCAAAATCTGATGTTCCTTTCCCACCACCAAGAACAGCATACACCAGATGTTCTTAAATCGACTGTGGAGAAGACCAGAAGGGCAACCCAAGAGAAAGTTTTGGGCACTTTTCTGCAATCTTCCTCTCTCTTTTGGTGCATTTCTGTGGCAGTGTTACAGCGCCACGTACAGGCTTGTCATATACTACAGCATTTTCAGTCATTGTCAGTGGTTCTGTGCTTACGCAGACATTTCCTGAAATGATCCCGTGTTTACGGAAAATATATTGTTTTCGGCTCTGTGTGGATAAGATTAAAGAAAATGCTTCCGATCAGAGAAGGTGCCTGGCTCTGTTTCAGAGCAGAAAGACAGAAATTGGGGATTAAATTTACTGTTTTCTGGTACAAAACTGTCCATTATGATACTTTTAATGACCGGACATGGCTGATAGATTTGGGAAATTTACCTCCCAATGAACAAAAAATACAGCATGTAGCTGGCACTTGACTTTCCATGAAGACAGTCACATCTTCATGGTCGAAATCAAAAATTCAGTCACACATAGATCACAGGATTTTCACATGTTTACAGCAACCTTATTCCTACATATCTAGTGTGTTAAGACACAAAGTTTTTATTTCACTTCAGAGGGACTTTAATAGAATTATAAAAGCCTAGGTGTTTCTGCATCTCCAGCTCCAAGTTTTCACCTGGGCAACCTTTAAAACCCACTCTACCACAAGAGGTCAGTAAGGTAGAGGGAAGTAATGCATTCATATATGATTAGGCTTTTTTGTCACATTTAAAGTTCTGTTGATGTAGGTGACAGAAAACGATATTAAACTTTAATATGTAACATTTAATGTCCAAACTGCTGCCGTACACATGCAAATATATGATCCCTCTTCCCATTTAGTCCTCTGTTTCCAAACCTTAGCCGGACCAGTTTGACCTACATTCAGAAAAAAAATCTGATTTTAAAAATGAAATTCTGGTAGTGGGATGTAAAGTAGGCTAACTATCGATATGGTCATTTTCTGCCGTTAAGGATAGACTAGGCTACGTTTAAGTTTTCCTAGAAGAATTGCAGCCACACCATTCCCTGCAGAAACAAAAATGCTTCAGTTTTCACTGGCAGTTATGTAGCTCTGTGAAATAATGTCGACATGAGAAAAATGACTTGTCTAAGGAAGAGACAGACGTGGAGAAAGGGCAGCAGATCTCGCTGCTGACGGCGTGGTTCCGGCTGGATTCGTTTTGCAGGCTGTTTGGGAATAAAACGGGCGCAGATCCTGCACAAGAATGTGCAGTTTTTAGAGGGGCGGAGACAAGCTCGCTTTTGCATCCACAGCGAGTAAAGCTGCTGCCTCACTGTAGGCTGCTGCTGTAGAGAATAGCTCAAGTTTACAATAGGAAACAAAAAGGTTTTCTCTCGGTACCTCTGGGCCATTATGGATGGATGTTTTTCGGTGGCGGAGGCGAGCCACGCAGCCCGGGCGGCATTTTTGTTGGTGCTGCTGAACTAACCAGAATCGTCAATGGTAAAGTGACAGGGAATCGAACAAGTGACCCGCCTAACAGAGTTATAAGTGCGGCTTTTTGGAAGGAAGGCACCGCTGAAACCTGGAGGAAGCACTATATGGTTGTTTTTAAGGGATAGCGGCTCGTCTTTTTTCTGCGCGTAATGGTAAAGAGTCTCCTCCGTGGCTGTTTCCCCGTGGGGTGGCTTTAAAAGTGGACTGTGTGGTTGGTTTTCTCCATCCACTTTCAGCCTACATGGAACAAAGTGTGCTTAATGAAACATAACCTGGACCCTGGCGGTTTGTCAGCGTTGGTCTGTATGTGGTAACATTGTTTTTATCCAAATAGTCCAGCGACGTAAATCATCACCATGAGGACCACCGAGGAGCCGGACGGCTTTGATGGCGAGGCCTCCAACACTTCCATGATCTCCGGGGCCAGCAGTCCCTACCAACCCACCACCGAGCCCGTCCACGCGAGGAACGTCCTGGGAGGGATACGGTGGGACGTGGAGTACCTGAAGTCATACTTTGGGATTTTGAAGGTGGCTGAAGTGGTGAGTATACGAGTACACATTGGTTCAATTTTAAAGGATTAATAAAAGTGCGTAAAAGTAATATGACGCACTGTTTGACGAATGTGTTTAGTATCCCAGGGTATACCTTAATATTTGGGAACTATTGTTCAGGTTTGAGCATCAACAGCCTTATTCTTACTTCCATCCCTGAGGTTGTATAATGACAATAATACAAAAAAACGTGACTGTACAGGTCCCAGTCCACCCTGCCCCACATCCCTAATAGTGGCCAGTCAGGTTCAGGTAGGATGTCATTGTTTAAAGTTAAACGAAGGAAGCTGCTTTGCCTTTCTGGATTGAATAGACCCTCATTTTGAAGGATAAAAATTGCACACATGATTGGCTAAAATAACTGCTTCAGTATTCAACTGGTGTTTTGACCTAATTAGAGGTCTGTTTTGTTTTGTTTCTATTTCTTTGTCCTATGTTGGACTACAATGTCATGTTTTTGTCTGGTGGGTCTGCTCAGTAATGTGCCAGGCTCTACCTATGTTTTCAGTAGGCTTTTAAAAAGCTTTCTCTTTGTCAGGATGTAGTAGTCACTGGAAAAAAACTCATTCTGTCAAACCAGTGCACCTAAACCAGATGTCTGAGCTGAGACACAGGCATCAACAAAGTGAAATGAGGGCTCCCAAAGCACTGACAATCCACCAGAGGAGGAAATATCTATCGAGCCAGAGCTTTTTCTCTTCTTCTGGTGCCAAGAAATGCAGACACAGCCCTGCTCACTCACACGTAAATGAAGTAGTATGTCCACAGCAGGACAAACCATGGTGTTGAGGAAACTAGCAATTACCTCTAACAATATTTGTGGATGGCTAAAACAACCTTGAAGTCCAAACTGGACCTCATAGTTCTGGCTTCACCTTAAAACTGAGAGAGGCTGTGTTTTGTGGGTGTGCGAGTGCCCCAGTGGTCTCACTGAGAGTGCCGTCTGAATGTGCTGTTGCACACACCTGTGATGTTTACCTCTGTGGACGTGGGAAGTCAGGAGAAGAGTCCATCTGTCATCAGCGTGGGAGAGGTTTGGATCAGGCAGCAGCTAAAAAGAAGACTGAAATGTACAGTCAGACGTAGAATCTTGTCTTTGACACAGCTGCTCAGAGAAAGCTCCAAAACTGTTTTATTTCTTTTAAAAAACCCAAATGAGACATTTAATGACAGCTTTTTGTTGTCATATCATGTAAGGGGACATAAATTGCACATCCTACTCAACAAGTGAGCTCCAGTTTCTCAACATGTACCTCAATTTGCACAATTGCAAAAAAGAAAAGGCAAAATATTGCAAAGGTACTTTTACTATTTCATGTAAATAATGCAGAAATGCCGTAAAAAAGAACATTTTTAACAATGAACCATAGTGCATTCAGACAGTATTCAGACCCCCTTCACTTGTGCTACAGTCAGAAAATCACATTTTTTTCTCATTAATCTATACTCACTACCCCATCATGGCAAAGTTAGAACAGCATTTAAGTTTTTTTTGCAAAGGTATTCAAGATGAAAAAAGTGAAATACCCCATTGACCCAATTATATAGACCCTTTGCACAAACATTTGAAATTTAGCTCAGGTGCCTCCTATTTTACTGGATCTTTGATGAGATGTTTCTTCGCCTTGATTAGAGTCCACCTGTGGTAAATTAAATTGTTTTGACATGATTTGAAAAAGGCACACATCTCTCTATAGAAGGCATCACGGCTGACAGTGCATATCAGAGCAAAAACCAAGCCATGAGGTCAAAGGAACTGCCTGCAGAGCTCAGAGACAGGATTGTTACAAGGCATGGATATGGGGAAGGTTACAAAATATTCTGCTGCACTGAAGGTTCCTGAGAGCACAGTGGCCTTCATATTTCTCAAATGGGAGAAGTCTGGCACAATCAGGACTCTGGTCACCCAGCCAAATTGAGCAATCAGGGTTAGAAATTCCACAGTAAGAGAGTTGACCAAGAGCCTGACGGTCACTCTAACTGAGCTCTAGGGATCCTGTGTGAAGAATGTAAATACAAGTATACAATTATATCTTAACCATTAGAGTGCTGCAGGGATGATGGGATTTTGTAGGCCAAACAGAAGTTAGCACTACACTTTATATCAACCAAAAGCCAATGTTTTTTTGAGGTTTTATTTTATTACTGAATATAGGCTCTGTGGCTTAAGACACATGTGCATTTTGTTTCACAAGATAGTCTTAAGAAGTAGACACAACTTTTATAATTTTTGAAGCATTTTGAAGCATTTCAGACTGGGTACATTGCAGCCACGCTGGTCTACTTTTCCCATAAATTGCAAGCGTCTATTGGCTAAAGTAGACAGGAAAATGATACATAGAGCGCCATATTTACCTTGTATTAGCAGACATTTACAGTATGTCCACATTGATAAAATATGTCGCAGGCAAGTTAAACAGATAACAGTTTAACTTTTCAGAGTAATACCAAATTTTTCATTTCTGTGGAGGAATGCTTTAATTCTGATTTTTTCCTGGTTCAATCAATGTATCAGTCGCTTGCAGGGAGATTTATTGAGGTAAAACTTAAGAAGAAAAACACAGCTATGACAGCACACATGCGCCATAACTGGCACACAGTAAACATGCACCCAGTCTGAAAGAGAAGTGGAATTTAACAGGAACTACACTATGGTCGACTAATGTCACACTCTTACCTTCTCTATAAAGGATTTCCTTCTTAGTGTGAACAACACATTGCAAAGTTTGTTTCATAGAAGTATTAGCGAAAACACTGGGTGAAAGGCAAACTGGTTGACATGTTTTGCTTGATGGTATTTTATGATCCAAACTCTGATGGTCTAGTTAGCTATTTGCTAGCAACCACCTTTCGTAAGAGGTGTAAAACCTTAAGGGTTTTACAAGTGTGACACTTCCAGATGTATTTTACATTGTAGGAAAATGTTTAAATCTCCTTAGCTTGTGTTTTACAGAGACCTTATTTCAGGCATCTAACCAAAAACTCATTCCGAGCTCCCAAAGACAATGGAACCAGAAATGCTAAAATGCTAACACATTTGATTACTGCAGCACTCTGTACTTATATGATTCATATTTTCTTGATTGCCTTGTGCAGCCATGACTCTTCATTCTGAGCTAATCATATCTCCTTCATGGACAAGGACAGGGTCATTGAAAGTCATCCAAGTTTACAGTCAGTATCCCAGAGGAGGCTTATGAGGCTCGTTGCCAAACATTAATAGCACCGCTGGCTTGCACTTTTACTGCTCTGTCCTCTAATTTTTTCACTGTGCCAGATCTTCAGATCTTTCTGAAATGATCAACAGCAATACAAAGCTGACTGCACAAGTACCTAATGTGTCACCATTTCTGCTTAATCTGTAAACACTCTTAGTTCAAAGAGCTGGTGCTGTACCTGTTATTGATGTAACTGTGCCTGCGGAGAGGGGTTCTGAGGCTCAAAGTGCACCAGTCATGGTTAGTCATCATATTTGTGATGGAATCAGTTATATACAGAGTGGTGTTTTGCATCAGTGCCAAATACATAACAGAACAGTGCATGCTGCATTGTACTGAACAACTTCTGCATTTAGATAAATAAAGTATCATTGTGATGATTCCAGCTATGCCAGTTAGCACTTAGTGCACCTGAATCTCCCCACCCTCCAACCCCCGGAAATGTTTTACTTCCTTATAACTTTGCCAAGGACATGTTTATTGTATCACCTCCACACCCAAGCCTTGTTTGCTCTAATGTAATGTAGCAGTTACAAACGCCAGTGGGTCGTTTACACTGACCCATGTTTACACAGCAATTCTGCGTCCCTCTGCACAGACGCAGGGTGCTAAGTAAGCACTAATAGACCTGTTAAGAAGCCTCACACTGACGCACTGAAGTGCATTTATACAGGCTTTAACAGAACTAATTTATTTGTCAGTCGTCAAATGATTGGACAAACCGGCTTCTCTAGACCCTACACTGATCAGAAACCGCTGATCACAAAGGCCCCTAGTTAGGGTGTAACCTGACTAAGGCGTGTCCATCCTGACAACAGGATTGTCTTTGTCTCTTCGCTGTGACAGGTCAACAAAGTCCAGCTGACATTTTACTGATGACCTGCTACAATGACTGAAATGTGAAACCTTCTTGGGCCTGACAGACATCAATCAAGCCCTCTTTATTTTCGAACAAGCTTTACACCTCCACAGTCCACACTTGGTGATGCATGTTAAGCATTATTTTAACAAGTGGTATCTAAATATTGTTAAAAGGTGTGTTTCTCAATTTGCAGTGTTGTGTGATGAAGTTACCAGATGCTCTAAAATGTCAGAGAGCATTTCCTGCCATGTGTTGGATTTTTACCCCTGGTAGAAACATTACCTATTAAGAGCTTTAAAGACAACAAGAACTTTGTGCATGCAGGCCTTTGACTACATACTTAGCGTTTCCTCTTGGGTGAAATATAACCCATGTCAGGCTACATTTTCCACTCCACATTTAAGGTTGCTTTTTGTGCATGAGGATCCATTGCATTAGAAGTGAGCACAGTCCCGCAGCAGTGAACGCTCCACTCTCCTTAATTTTCTCTCAACAGATGGTGTATAAGAAGGGGATCTGAGTCCAAGAGGTCTTTAAAGGGGCTAATAAAGGCATAATCCCAAAGACAAGGATGTGTTTGCATGCATACAGGAGAGGAGAGAGAAAGAGAGTCAATGTGCACGACTCTGTGCCTACACATGAGCAGGCTGCAGAGGAGTGAAGCCCGACATAAAATCGTTACTTACATTATTATCCAGCATGGTGCTTTGTGATCCCCCCATCCACCTCCTCCCCTGTGGCTGCCTGTGACACCTGCTACACAGGGACCTTGGAAAGCAATACGCTTTCTACTAGAGACATGACATCATCCCTCAGCCGAGCCTCAGCAGCCCTCCACTCATGCTTGGGTGTAACCTATTTGGTCGTGTTACAGTCACAGATGGACTGCTGTCCAACTAATGAGGCTCCAGCAGCTGTACAAAATCAGACTTGTGCACAGATCATAGCCAGAATGTTTTTTTGCTTAAGCATGCCATGTTGTGATTCTTCATGAAACTCTTCCTAACATGTCTCTCAGTGGGGGTTGCAACTCAGGAAAGACAGGGTACAAAGAAAAGAGCACAGTTTACCTGTGGTCAGCACAGAACAAGAGATGTAAAAAGTGACTTAAAACTGGATAAACTGGATCAGATTTTGAGCTTTGAACAAGTGAAAAGGAGGAGGACAGGTCTTTCACTGATGAGGATGGGTTTCACCTTGTTTATACAATGCATTGACGAGGATTTATTCACATTTTGGGCATGAAGTGATAATCCCCAATGCTTTGTGTGAATGCACCTTAATGCATATTGAAAACCGGTTGATATCTGACGGTGAGACTACATATGGAGGTGGTCTGGGATGCCTTCATCTGTATGGGATTGGTTATGTCAAAGCAAAAATTGGCATGCATTAAAATACCACCCTGTCAACTGATGTGGTCTGCAATTTTCCATTAGTAAACAAAAGCATGGCTTTTTTACACCTGCCCAGTCTTGATCAGAGAGCTGGGAACTGAGGCTCTTTTTAGAGATCTAGAGCATGTGGCTCAACTCAGTAATGAGAGCCAATCTTCTGCTGCCCAAACAGCCATTAAATTAGTACAATTTTTTTCTATGTTGCATCTTTAAAATGACAAAAAATGTGAAAAAAGGGAAGCCATGTCTCAAATGAGAGCGGGCTCATTTTCACAAAAGGAGCTCTTAGAACCAAGTTGTCAGTGAATGACATGTCATGACTGATACCTTGTCATCTTAAATTGAGTTGTCATTTTAATCATCAAAGGAACCCTACATGATAAGACATGTTTATCTTATTAGATGTCTTTTTGTCTCTTAAATGTATATCGAACAAAAACATTCACTAAATATCTGTATTTTGAGAAAATGGGAAATTATTAACTCACCAGGAGGCTGCCATGTTTAAGTCCACATTGCACTTTGGGTAGTGTGACGTCACCTGGCAACAGCAGTCCGTGGCCCATGCCATTTAGTCACCCATCACATCTTGATCTAATGAACATGCACGTTTAGTGAAGAGAAAAATCATGAAATGCTATTCCCACTGTAAACCAAAGTGAATGTAGTCATAGAGGCAAAGATACAACCAGCAGAGCTGATTTTATACTGTCTGTATATTGTTTGCTGTGAAAGAGAGAGAGAAAAGGAGAGAGAGCCTACCGGTGAGCAGTGATTCCTGGCTGTTGACACCTGTACAGCTCTAAATATCCCTATTCACTCAGGTCTGATCCTCATCATATCCCATAAGTGAACACCTAAACACTTTCCTTTATATATGAAAATAACCAAGGAGTCCCGTGCACCTTCAACAGCCTTTAAAAACAGGAAATAATGATGACTGCAAACACAATCTGTGTATTACTTAACTTACGGGACTCACTGCTCTCCCAGATAGGCTGTCTCTCCCTATCTTTCTCTCTTTATCTCTGCAGGCACTAATACAGACACTATTATATCTGCTCCACTCATGTCTTTTTGCCTCTATGGCTACATTCACTTTGATTCACATTGAGAGTAACATCTTCATGATTTTCTCTTCTCTAATGATGGGATCATGCTTGTTATATAAAGATGCAATGGGTGACTAATGCATAGAAATAGTATGGACCACTGTCACCAGATGACACCAGAGTGCAGTGCAGACTAAATAAGGCTAATTCTTGGTGTTTCTTTAATTTTTTTTTTTAATTTTCTAAAGATGCAGAAATCTAGAGTGAGTTTTTTTTTCAATGAGGAACAAATATCTGTTCAACATGGTGAATTTGTCTGATCACGCAGTTCCTTTTAACAGTGCCCCATAAGATTTATTTTTTAAATACCACATCTTCATGCACTTCAAGTGCATGTCTATGACAACTTGAGGAAGAAAAGCTGTTTAAGAGGCACACGAGTCTATTAGCTTGTTGTCTAATAGCCAGAGACCTCACAGCATGTAGGAATAGAGAGCCTCAGTATGAAAGCCACAGAAATTACCGTATGTAATTTTTATGTTTGCATAAGAGTAGGGAAAGTGAGTTCAGATATCAGGCCATGACTAAAGATTTATTGTTAATGCATGGTATGGAAAAAAGTGCAAAAGTGTAAAAGTGCACTTGCTTGGTATCCATACACCCAAAACATTGTGAATTCCAAATACAAACAGGCGTCTGGTTCTCAAATGAATTAGGTTTCACAAATCTTTAACTTTTTACTGCACACTTTAGATTCAGTTTGGCGTCTTCTTATGCTAGTACAAAGTTTTAATCGTTCAGAAATGCTCACCAGCTTATCTTTGTTGTATATCAAATGGAGTTTTGCACTGATTTTGCATAATGAGCCTGGATACTTCCTGCTTTGCATTTTTTGAACTGCCCAACCATTTGGCTTGTATCATGTTCTTTCGCTCTTCCTTGTTCTCTGTTTAGTTTCCCTAATGCTTATATCAGTCATGAGATCTTCTCTCTAATGTCCTTCCTTTCTCTGCAAAACAAAATTGTTCAGATAATGTGATCACATCTCTAAGCTTCTCCCTGTATAATTACCCTGACCTTTTTGCCCTGATGACACAGAGGAGGGGGATTTTTAAAGAGGGAGGAGCCCTGGTTCAACAATGATTTCTGGGTCTTAAGACAGATTTACTGTGAGCCTGATTGTAAATGGTGCTTATCCAAGTGCACCATTGCCTGCTTTACATCATCATTAAATTACATCCCCATTTCTTGTTTATCCAAAGTAAAAATCAAGATGACTCAAAAAAAGTTCCTCTTTGGACTTCATCAAAACATGTCAGCAAGCTCTCCCTGTGAAATCCACATGCTGCTCTGCTAATGACTTTATGAGGTTGATTGGAAAAATCAGTATCATCAGTGACAAGATCATTAGCTCACAACTCAGTATCAAATCAGCACAGCTAATGAAGCAGCATTTTAGTCAGCTGTTCATAGAAATCATGACTGACTCCTGCAACAGAAGAATATTTACTGCTCCATCAAAGTTTTCAGAGTTTTCTCTGCAAACATATAACAACTTGTTATGAAGTTGTTGAGCTTAAACTGATTATTTCCCCTGTTTGAAATGAGAACGTGTGACAATGTTATTCAAACACAGCTTACTCTAGATAATAAAGCTGCTGTCTTTCTTACACTTGAAGATGAATGTGGCCAGGGACCCTCTTTATTTTCTTGATGTTCATCATCAGCATCACCAGGACTTTAGCTGGGTCCAGGTTTTGTCTAACCTATTGGTCATCATCTTCCAATTTAAGTTGCAGCAGCCATGGTCTTCTTTGTGATCTGTCTTTGCACTTGAAAGTCATGTGGTGTGTAAGCCAACCAAGGCCATCCATAAGGGAGGATAAAAGGGAGAGCTTTCTGGGGCCCAGCCAAACTTAGGGCACATGGAGGCCAGCAAAATCACGGTCTGTTGTAAAATTAAGCTTGTTTTCTTGATAACCTGAATAATAACCCCTCATATCAAAGCAACAAAAAAGTTTTATCTATTTATTTATGCTGTAGTTCAGTTTAGCCTGTTTTTATTTTTTTTTTACTTTTAACCCCTTTTCTGAAAACAAGATAGCCTTTTTTGGTGCTGTTAAGAATGTGGTTTGGCACACTTATAAAAACCTTCATGGCAAAGCTGATATGCACAAATGTCAGGTGCCAGAGCGTAAAGGAAATAAAATAACTTTAAGGGGAAGTAAATGTATTAATTGTTAAAAGAGGCAAAACAAGCTGAAAATTGGCACAAAGTGGTAAAATTGGAAGAGAAAGTAGTGAAAGTAGTAACATAGTTGTAAAAAGGGCTTAAAATTAGCAAAAATGGGATAACAGTGGCACAAATGGGCTAAGAAAAAGAATGAAGAAGGTAGACTGAGCAGAAAAAAATGGGTAAAGTGGTTAAAAGTGGCAACAGTAGGTTACAGAGGCAAAATATGCAACAATGGGCATCTAAAGTAGTGAGAATGAGTTTAAAAGAAGCAAAAATAGGTTAGAAGTAGCAAAAATGGGAAAACAGCAGCTAAAATTGGCTCTGAAAGGCCAAAATTGCGAAAAGCAGTTCAAAAGTGGCAACAATGGGTTACAGAGCCAAGAATATGCAAAAAGTGGTAAAATGGGTTAATGGTGGGCAAAAGCTAGAATGGGTGTCCAAAGTAGTGAAAAAAAGTCACCTATAATGCAAAGCTGACATTGTTTGCTTCTTTGAACAGTAAGGTAAGGCTGTAGCCTGCGGCCTTAGCCAAGCATAAAGCCTGATTTATGCTTCTGCGTCGCGTCGCCGACGTAGCTACACATAGCCCTCTGTGTTGACGCGGACCCCTACGCCGTAAAGACGTAAAGACTGGAAACAATAGGGGAGAGTGGAATCAGATCCAGTTTTTATTTATGTGGCTTTCCAGGAAAGGAAAAAAAGCAGCAGGGAAACCAGTCAGAGTTCAAGACACACTGAAAACCTCCACTTTTGATTTGGGATGTTCAGTGGTGTGTGTAGAAGTGGGTATGCTCATAGTTTATTGCATTAAAGGTGACATAATTGACCGGATGACACTAAGTGACAACATTCATTACCATTCATAAAGGCTCCTTCATGTGAATGACAGGTCAGTCTTATGCATACCCCTTTAAAAGTGTTACCCTTTCATTTATTGCGTGTTTTTAACCATGTTAAGAAGGATAACATTTGATAAATGCATGTGATGCAAATGTCAAAAAATCAATACGTAATTGTGTTTAATATTGCTATCACAATATCCATCAAAATAGTCATGATTATGATTATGATTTTGCCATAATTGAGCAGTCCTTATCAGTTGTATCCATGACACTTCAGATTTTACTCTGCATGCAATCTCAGAACCAGTGAGTCTAAATTTATAATGAAACAGCCTCTGGGAGCAACATAGTGGAGGGACATCAACAGCAGATTTGTTAGCTGCGCTTCTATGCAGATGCCTGTTTAAAGGATGAATAAAGCCTTAAATAGCTGTCAGATGATTGTAGAATATTTTTGCTCTTCACATGAACTTTTTCTTACTCACAACCAAAGCAGGCTGAAACAATATTTGAACACAATGGAAACCAGAACAACTCAAACAATAAAAATGTTGCCCCCAACCTACACAGTCTACAATCATTTACAGATATCTGCTTATAACTACTCTGCATTCCAAAGAGGCACTTCAAAGAAACTTAAACAAAGGATTTAGAGCCCAAAAGCCTCCACATCACATGTGTTAACTTTAATCTGTAAATGCTAAACTCTCCTTAGTTGATGCATGATTCTTTGTTATGCCATGCATCAAATCAACTTCAAAGCTTCTGTGAGGATTCTATTTTACTGGTTCATACTAAGATTACAACGATGCCTCTCTACATGGCCTCTGGATCAAACCAGACCATTAGCAACTGAACTCATTATAGTTATTTGCAATGTGTGACACTGTTGCTGCAGGGTAGATGTCTGATGACCTGATTAACAGCATGCTGCAGAAACAGTCTTGATTTACATTTATCAAGCAAAGATTGTCTATGAGTGCTTCATAAAAGAAAGCAGGAGATTTTTTTGTAAAAAAAATATACAACTAACACATTATAGGAAACTATCAGTAAAGTCATAAAAGGTACTGCTTTTTCTACAGGGGCCAACAAAAGCAAACTGCATTTCCTCACAATGGCTTTATGGAGAGAGTGACACATATAACACAACCACTGGCCCTGGTTGGAGTGCATTATGTGCTGGATAAGAGTGAAAGCTTTGCAAATGTGGCCTTAAATTGTTCTGCCATTCAGGAAAATGCCTTTTTTTCCTTTTTTTACAGCTAGAGATCCAATCATTTCTCAGCTCAAACCCATCATTATATAAATTTGTGTATCAACACTTAATGTAAACTGTCCAGCCTGGTAGACCATGCAGATCTGGCCTAAACTGGTTTGAATCTGGCTGCTAAAGGTCCAAATGTGTCACTGTGGCATTCCCTTGCTTCTGTTATGTCTCTGGGTCTCGGGGCGCTCTGAGCTAGTTAGTAATCGGTTTGCGGTTTTGTTGGGGTCTGCATGGCAGGAGAACACCTAAATAGCAGGATTCTTCCCATACTGTGGTTTGTTGATGGATGTTGGCCGGAGTGAAGCATCCTCATGGGCTGCCAGGAGCGGGGCTCTTGAGATGGTCTCATGGCCTCGGGTGTATTCATAGGACAATCACTTCATCATCTGGAAAGACCAGGATTTTAGTACTAACAAACACAAAGTTACAGACATGCCTGGACCTTAATAGGACTAATATCTAGGAGCAGTGGTATTCATAAACACTTAGAATTGTTTTATTCACTGAAATTTGAGCTATTTTTGTAGACTAAATCCAGCTGTTGGCTGCTGTAGTATTTACCTAGATATCAGTCATACAAATCAAATGTGAATGTTTACAGGGCTATTTTTTAAATGTTGGACTGATTGGATGTGTCCTTATGTCTTCATCTCCTTGATAATCTCTCCTCAGGTCCTCTCACTCATTGGATTCATCTGCATAGAGACCATCATGATGTGCTCTCCCTGTGGGGGGGTCTACTTCTTTGAGTTTGTAAGCTGCAGTGCCTTTGTGGTGACAGGAGTCCTCCTCATCATCTTCACCCTCAACCTGCACACCAAGGTGCCGCACGTCAACTGGAACCTCACGGTAGGTACAGGAACATGCAGCAAGCCAAAATACCTGATTATGTCTTCTGTTTTCTTCATTAGTTTTCATATTTTTCATATGTGGCACGTGATGCCATCAGCTAACAGATGATTGTAGGCTTAAACACTGGAGGTTAAAAGGACATTTATTTGACAAATTTTGGTGGAAGAGAAATGTGCAGTGCTTTTGGCAGCTAGACTCCATCGTGATGACTTCATCTACTTGAAGAGGTAGTGAGGCCGACGGCAGGAATAGGAAACCCCTCTATGGAGTTTAGACACTGGTGGTGGTGTTGATGAGGGATGCAGGATCAGATAAGGGGAAGAATTCTAAGAGGCTGGACCAGGACACTAATAAGGTGGCTTGGAGGAGGAGATATGCAGGATGGGATGAGCAGAAGACCTAGACTAGATGCTGATGAACTGAATGGAGGTGGCTTTGGGGGAGGAGGGTTGCAGCATCTACACTGAGACAACAGTCTGATTGTGAAAGACAGGAAAACAGATTTAACATATGATGGGTGCGAGGTTGTGGCAGAAGCTGATTAGCATAGTATTGAAGAGCGTAAATGGTGATAATCAGCGGATCACTGGAGCGGGAAGAGAGAATGGAGAAAATGGAAGAAGGGAGAGATATGATGGAGTGGTGATGAATGCATGAGTGAGAAACAGTCTTCCTGCTTAAATTTCCACTGAGCTCTGTTTTCATGAAAGTGATTCAAACTTTTGTCTCAGCTGGCTGGAAGTGTTGAGTTACATGTTGACGACAGTTAAATCATTTTTTGTTTGTTCTTTTATATTTTGACAAGGAACCTGACACATTATTACCTTGTCTGACATTTAGATAATACTGTGTTTTACTATATATTAACAGTCTTGTTAGCAGAAATCCAGAAAAGGCATTTATTAGTTCAGAAGGACTTAAGCTCATATACTGTTTGCTACCAAAAAAACCCACAAAAAAATGACTTTCTTTACCATTAACTGTACAGCATTCTTGGTTTTGTAGGTATATAAATGTTAGAATGCTTACATGCAGAGCAAAGTCACACCTGTTTATTATAAATTTGCTGTCTTTGTGTCTGATGTAGCAGTAAGAAACTGGCGGTTTAATCAGTACTAGACACCAAAAACTCGTCTTGGCAGAGAAGAAGTTTCTGAACGTCTCCTGACCAGTCTTGTCATCAATTTTATCCACCAAGTAGCCTGCCATTAACAATCTATGGCAGCAGTAATCTGTCAGCTCAAGAGTAGTGCATACGCAGATTGTCATTTTGTCTTGTCGCTCTGGTTGGCTGGTCTTGAATGTGACAGACAGAACATTCTTCAAATCCCCTTCTGAGATTTTTTTTTTAAAAGTCCTGCCCTTCCCAAATGCTTCCTGTGGGAGCTTTCCCAGATAAATGTCAAAAATATTCAACAGTTGATCTGGTGCGTCAAGTCGACTTCTAGCACACATCCCTATCAGCTGCATGACCTTTGACCTTTAATCTGTTATGATTTAATTGCAGAAGATCAATGTTGTTTAATATACTAAAATGTTTGTTACTTCACTTTTACCTGTTCAGCACATACATGTAAGCAAACATGGATATGCAAATTGATTGATAATTAATCTGAATTTGAGTAGACTGGGATATCCATCTGCTAAATCTGAAAGATTGAAAAGTTTCTTCCATGCTGACACAAAAAGTTTATCAGAGATTATGATAACACACGAGGTAGTAAGACTTTAAAATGACCTTTTGACCTGTCCTGTAAAAATCTTATGTGATTTAGTAGCTAGATACCAGATGCCAGATGCATAAAATTGATTGGGCTTGACAGATGAAACACTGGCAGCTGATATCTGTTCATGCCACATCATTTGGCTGATGGCAGGTGTTCGTAAACAGGGCTGATAACTGCTGATAATGATGTTAAACAGATGCATCGGTGCATCCCTAAATATAGGGTCCCCTGCTTCACAGGGGCTGTTGCTAATGCTTTTGCTGTACGTTTCTCCTATTGTCACCGTTCCAGTAAAAACAGTTTAATTTCAATTACAGTCATGGACAAAAATGTTGGCACCCCTGGAATTTTTCCAGAAAATACACCATTTCTCCCAGAAATTGTTGCAGTTACAAATGTTTTTTGGCATACACATGTTTATTGCCTTTATGTGCATTAGAGCAATAGAAAAAATTTAAAGAAAAAAGCCAAAATTGACATAATTTTACACAAAACTCAAAAAATGGGCTGGACAACATTGTTGGCACCCTTATAAAACTGTGGTTAAATCATTTTATTTCCAGCATGTGATGCTCATTTAAGCTCACCTGTGGCAGTAACAGGTGCTGGCGATATAAAAATCACACCTGAAGCCAGTTAGAATGTATAAAAGTTGACTCAACCTTTGTGTTGTGTGCCTGTGTGTGTCACACCAAGCATGGAGAAGAGAAAGAGGAGCCAAGAATTGTCTGAGGACTTGAGAAGCAAAATTGTGGAAAAATATGAACAATCTCAAGGTTTCAAGACCATCTCCAGAGATCTAGAAATTCCTTTGTCCACTGTGCGTAATATAATCAAGAAGTTTATAACCCATGGAACTGTGGCTAATCTCCCTGGATGTGGATGGAAGAGAAAAATTGACAAATGAATGCAACGCAGGATAGTTGGAATGGTGGATAAACATCCTCAGTCAACTTCCACACAAATTCAGGCTGTCCTACAGACTCAGGGTGCAAAAGTGTCAGCTCGACCCATACGTCGTAATCTGAATCAGATGAAGCACTATGGCAGGAGACCGAGGAGAACCCCACTGCTGACAAAGAGACATAAAAAAGCCAGACTGGAGTTAGCAAAAATGTACCTGAGTAAGCCTCAATCCTTCTGGGAGAAAATTTTGTGGACAGATGAGACTAAGATAGAGCTTTTTGGAAAAGCACGTCATTCCACTGTTTACAGAAAACGGAATGAGGCCTACAAAGAAAAGAGCACAGTACCTACAGTCAAAAATGGTGGAGGTTCAAGGATGTTTTGGGGTTATTTTGCTGCCTCTGGCACTGGGTGCCTTGACTGTGTGCAAGGAATCATGAAATCTGGAGACTATCAAAAAATTTTGGGCCGGAATGTAGGGCCTAGTGTCAGAAAGCTGGGTCTGCGTCAGAGGTCATGGGTGTTCCAGCAGGACAATGACCCCAGACATACTTCAAAAAGCACTAAGAAATGGTTGGAGACAAAGCTGGAGAGTTCTGAAGTGGCCAGCAATGAGTCCGGATCTAAATCCCATTGAACACCTATGGAGAAATCTCAAAACTGCTGTTGCAAGAAGGCACCCTTCAAATCTGAGAGATCTGGAGCAGTTTGCAAAAGAAGAGTGGTCCAAAATTCCAGTTGAGGGGTGTAAGAAGCTTGTTGATGGTTATAGGAAGCCATTGGTTTCAGTTATTATTTCCCAAGGGTGTGCAACCAAATATCAAGTTGAGGATGCCAACAATTTTGTCCGGCCCATTTTTTGAGTTTTGTGTAAAATTATGTCAATGTTGTCTTTTTCCTTTGGATTTTTTGTGTTGTTCCAATGCACATAAAGGCAATAAACACATGTATACCAAAACATTTGTTAATTGCAACAATTTCTGGGAGAAATGATGTATTTTCTGGAAAAATTCCAGGGGTGCCAACATTTTTGTCCATGACTGTATGATTGTCATTGTGATTCTCAAGTTTGAACTTGAAAAACTAAATAATTTGGTGCCAGCAGGTTATGTCTGTCATGAATGGATCCACTTGAACCTCTGTACTTGGAGGAAATAGCTTTGTATTTGACTTGACTGAGTCTGGAGCTTTTTGAGAGAGCATGCTGTTTCACTGTTACCACCAGGAAGTGCACTGTCAGCTGTAAGCAAATAAGCTGGTGGGTGTTCTCCTGCAGATGCTGTTTGCTTACACATGCACACATGTTGGTGTGCTCAGAGCTTCAGCTATGTATCTTTTACAGAGAGGAGAGTGGAAAAAAGTCACCGCAAACTGTATTTCTAGAGGCCACACACCGTACTGTACATATCGTAGTAAAATGGTGCATGTGAAGCTGGAGGTCCAAACCCAACCATAGCTATCAGATTTCTTTATGGTATCCTGGTCTCAATATTCCATCTCAAACATTAAGCCAGGGTGTGCCTGCAGCTTCTACTTTTGGGCAACAGATTAACAGTGATAGGAGAGTCAGCTCATTTAATCTGAAATCTTTGATCTTTTTGTCGACTTTTTTTTGTTTTCCTGTTGTCCTGAGGCTTGCTGGTCATCTCATGTCTTTTATCATTAATTGTTCTTTCGTTCAGGTGATAAAAAGAGTGGAAATACATAACTAAAATGTAGTGCTGGTATGTGTGTAGGCATGTGTCAAAGTAAGTTTGCCTGTGGGTTGCCATTAGACTCACAGAGGAGGTTTTTTCTGCAAAGAATTCCTTCTATGGTGGGCTGAGGTTTGGCTCATTTGTATTGTTGGAAACATGCTGTTAGAGCCAAACATACTGAGTGTTTCATATTTTGCTGCAAAAAATCATATACATTCTGAGGATATCAAATTCTGTGTGCATTTGAAAACTTCTTCGTTGGTAACTTTTGGCTAGTAAAAGACTTACAGTAAGCTCTGCTTCACTGATTTTCACAGCCTCTTCATTCTGACTTAACCAGCTAAAATCACGGCCTGTGATTCTCAGTACAGCGCCACATTTAAAGACTGTCCCCCATGCTCTACATGTCCATCAAGTTCAGAGCTGTAGTCACATTGAGCCCCTGGGAATTCCACCATGAGTAAGCGTTTCAGAGTTTTAACAAACTTTTAACCCTTCTGTTGCCTCTCTTTGTGTTTAAACTCTCCTACTGAAGCAGCCAGTCCTCCTCTGTGGAGCAAGCTGTTTAATAATGTGGTTGAGAGTCTCAGAAAGAGGGTTTTGATCGTACAATTATGTGCTATTTGATCCCATCTCCTCCAATTCACCCTCTATGATGATTTTGGCAGTGCAGAGGGGGAAACACAGGCCCTGACTCCCACTTCCCCTCTTCAGTACTGGAATAAATGCAATTTTGTGACCTTGTTTGAAGCCCTTTTTCTGACTTTTAGCTTTTGAGCTGAACTTTAGGTTTCAGCTTGCATGAATAAGCATGTATTGCACAGTCGACTAGAGATAAATGCTGAGCATTCAGTGTATTGTCTTCCTCATTTAGACCACTAAATCACTGCAGAGGGGGCTCTGGAACAGGAATGAGGTGATCCTGAGGACATGGCTGCCTAAAGGGGAGGGGGAGAGAGAAAATGGGGATATTTGTGGGGTTATTCTCCTATTAAATAGAGAACAACAGTTTGGGTACCATGCCAGGATGCCAAATACATTCTGATTGTGGGTGTTCTTGGCACAGACAGGATCTCATCCCAGTTAATGCATGAATGCACCAGGCGCTTCACACAGAAGACCACTGGTGGATACTGAATGGACCCATCTCAGACTTAAATGCTAGGCAAGTCACGCAAAGCAAATGTCAGAATCTTTAAAGTCACACAATATTTCTACTGGCTAAAGTTGATATGAAAACATGTTTTCATTTGTACATGGCACCATATTAACTCCAATAAAAAACAGTAAAAGTGAAGTTATATAATTTTTGCTACCATTGATAGTGCATTTTCAGGTGACCATATATCTCTGCCACTGCACAAACAGACATTTAAATATTTGACACTGAAAATGAAGTCCATCTCTGGGCGCCAGATTCCCGGTCTTGGCGCATGTTTACCACTCTCTCTCCTCACATTTCCTGCCTTTCTACAGCTGTCCTGTCAGATACAGGCAAATGTTTGCAGGGTATTTATGCAATTTAGTTTAGTGTTTACATGCAATTTTTGGTAATTAAAACAAAAAAATACCAGCGGTGCAAATCACCTGTTTCATCACGATACAAAATGATACGCTATTTTGGAAAACAATATAATATTTTCCGATGTACAAAATCTGCCATGATGCGATTCCGATACAATTCAATAATAGAGCTATGACAGATATCAGAAAGAAATCTCTTCTAACAAAAAAACTACATTTAACTGTCTGAGACTATTTTTTCAATGTTGCAGATGTTGTTTTTTTAGTAACTTAAAATTAAGGGCCCCAATTACCTTTGAACTGTAAACATAACTACGGATATTAAAACTTGTTGGTTTTAAAACAGCAAACATTTTCAGTTAGAAGCGTTTTTATTTTATTTCCTGTACTCTTATCAATCTAAACCACCAGTATTTACTTTAACTGCAACCTTTCATAATTGTGATCGGGTCTTTTGGCCTGTTTTCCTATTTTATATTTTTTCTTGAACTCATTATTACATTGTTACACCCCTAGAAATTCCCTATATTGGGTGCCTAGGACTTTCATTTTGGTTGCTGTGGTTTTAAAACTGGTGTTAATACTGTTTGATTTTACACTGAGGTAAAACAAAATGCCAGTATCATGATAAATCCATGCAAAATATCTTTTTCTTTATATTTCTGACAAATTTATGTCACTAACAGTCATACTGCTTTGGCTAGTTGCATCTCCTGTTTTTTCTGTATGGACCAAAATCCCTCATCCTACGTTTTCTGCTGAATTAGAAGAAATTATAAGGGGTGAATACAAGTCTAGAATGATGAATTATATTTGACCCTGATTTATTCATTCAATTCAATTCATTTTAAGCATCAAAGCATCCTTTCAGAACCTGCTTTAATTGAACTTACAGTCAATACAAGTATAAAAGCAAAGGATTAAGATTCCTGATTGATTTCACTCCACTTGCTTAAAGTCATGCATGTTGTGTAAAAGTCCAGTGTGTTAATACATCCTTGTTTCCCAGTTTGACCTCGTGTTATTCTCTCTTCAATGATCTACATCTCTGTGCTGAATCTGCACCCACAGCTGAGGTTTGTGGTTATTACTAGCTGAAGACATTAATCTATCATCACTTCAGACCAGAGACCACTTTGCTCTTGTTTTATTTACTTTACCTGAAAGGAGAATCCAATAAAAGCATCCCGGGTTTGGACAGCTGAAGTGTACCACCCAAGCAGACAAAAGACATTAAATGCTTTCCTGCTATCTTTATTTGTCTTCCTGGAAAAATGGTGCATGGATGTGAATGCCAAAGAGACATTTACCACTGTATGAAGCTTCTGGTTCTCTGTGACTCACTGCTGATGTCAGGGGAATTGATTTTATAATTAGAGTTCAGCCTTATATTCTAAGGTTTCCATAGCTGCAGTCCAGTGAGGCTTTCAAGCTGCTATCTTAATGGCATAAAAGTAATGTAGGTCTATATAGAAAAAAGGAATATTGTGGCTGTATATACTATACCCTCTTTAAAACCAGCCCCTTTTATGGCCAAACCTAAACCTAAAATAAACTGCCAAAACGTATGTGGTCCTGAATGTAACCTCATTTGCAAGTTTTTTTCTTTTTTTCTGGGGAGGATTGAGTTCTTTATTTATTCAGTGAGTGACTAGTTGAATTTCTTCTTTTTTTTTTTTAAAGATTTATTTTTGGGCTTTTTTTGTGCCTTTATCTGAGAGAGGACAGTGGATAGAGTCAGAAACAGGGAAGAGAGCGGGGGGGGGACATGCAGGAAATAGTGCCACGGGCCGGATTCAAACCTGGGTCGCCTGCGTACATGGTGCGCGCCTTAACCACTCAACTACTGGCGTGCCCCTGACTAGTTGAATTTTAACACAAAAACTTGAGCTGCATTTGTGAATGCAAACAGCCTGAATTTCCTTCTATCCTCATTGCGAAGTGCCCAATGAAGTCAGGGTAAGGTAGGGTTTTAACAGCAGAAAATATTCAAGAAACTCACTACAAGTGAGATAGTGGGACGATTACATTAACATATACCTTTGGGATCATTATGCATGTAGTGAAGCTTTTGTGTGCTTCAAGTTCAGAGCTAATAAAAAAGTATTGCCATGAAGACAAAAGAACACTCTAAGCAACTCAGAGAAAAAATATTCTACTTATATTTATATTAGAAAATTTAAGTCAGGGATGGATACACAAAAATCTAAGGCACTGAACATCCTCCTGAGGTCAATTAAATCCTTTATCAAGAAATGGAAGTAATGTTGTGTAAATCTGCCTAGATCAGGCTGTCCTCACAAACTAAATGAGTGTGCAAGAGGGAGACTACTGAAAGAGGCTACCTAGACATCTATGACAACTCTGAAGGAGTTACAAGCTTCAGAGATGGGAGAGACTCTGCATACAGCTGTTACCCAGGTACTTCACCAGTTAAATCTTTATGGGGGAGCGGCAGAGAATCCACTATTGAAGAAAACTCCGATTAAACCTTAACTAGAGGGAGCGCACTGGTAGTCAAGTGGCCAAGGCCCGCACCATGTACGCGGGCGGCCCGGGTTCAAGTCCGGCCTATGGCGCCATTTCCCGCATGTCTCTCCCCGCTCTCTTCCCTGTTTCCGAGTCCATCCACTGTCCTCCTCTATCTAATAAAGGCACGAAAAGGCCCAACAATAAATCTTTGAAACAAAAAAAATCTTGACTAGAGTCCACTAAAAGGCATGTGGGAGACTCCATGGCCAAGTGGGAGAAAGTTCTTTGGTCTGATGAGACCAAAATGGTGGTTTTTTTTGGCTATCAGACAAGACGTTATGCTTGGCAGATACCAAACACTGCACATCACCACAAACACACCATCCCCACTGTGAAGCACGGTGGTGGCAGTATCACGCTGTGGGGATGCTTCTCTGCAGCCAGCCCTGGAAGGCTTTTAAATGTAGAGGGGAAAAATAAATGCTGCAAAATATAGGAAAATAATTGAGGACAATTTTGTTCAGTCTGCAATAGATCTACAGCTTGGGAAAATATTTACTTTCCAGCAAGACACTGATCCAAAGCATACAGCCAAAGCAATGCAGAAATAGTTAAAAGACAACAAGGTGAATGTTCTGGAGTGGCAAAGCCCAGACCTCAGTCTAACAGAGAATTTGTGGCTGGACCTGGAATGTGTTCATGCCCTGTCCCCGTGCAACCTGACAGAGCGTGAGCAATTTGAAAAAAGATTTGGAGTTTCAAGAGGTTTCAAGAAGATATCCACACAGACTCAGTGCTGTGATTGCAGCAAAAGGTGAATCTACTACATACTGACTTTAAGGGGGTAAAAATAAATGCAGTCACTCATTTTACATTACATATTTTGTTTGACATTTTGTAGAAATCTGTTTTCACTTTGAAATTAAAGTGCAAGTGAACCCCCAACTCAAAGCTAACTCCTCTCTCTTCAGAATTTTGAAAAATGCACAGAAAATGGGTAGTTTGATACTGAGAGGGGGGAGGGGAAAAGGACAAGGATTCCAGATGAGGTGGGAGTGACACTGACGTCCTCTTGCCAGAAAGTGACACAGAGTCCTGCAACACTGCTGCCTCAGAGCGATCCTTTGAGGTGGAGGATTTTTATCCCCTTCAGAGTCCCCTGAAGCAGGCTATGGAGTGGTGGCGGGCCCTGGCGGTCCTGAGCACTACCTGTTTGGGCCGTTGGCTCCAGCACCGGCGTTACTAAAGCCGGAGCTCTTGGAGCTGAGTAGTGCAGGTGCAGGAGAGGATGGAGTGGTCTCTGAATGGTAAAGTCAGTCAGAGGAGGTAATGTTCTACCTTTCTATGTCACATAAGCCACACCTTTTCAGAAAAGATAGTTCAAAGCAGATGTCTGTTTGGGCTAATTAAAAGCCATAAAATGCAGATTTTAATCAGTTTGGTGCAAATGTCAGTAATAGCACCAGCATTGATGTGTAAAACCTGTCCTGAAATTTTTAATAAAGATAAAGGACAAGAGGCCAAGATTAAGATTTGGGCTTGGATGGCATTCTGCAATCTCACAATGCTCTTAAATCCTGCAATTTCTCCTTTGAGAGTGATATTGAAAAGAAGTGACAGTGCAAGATTAAGAACAAGACATAAAACTCAACTAATTTATAGATTTTAAAGAAGACTAGATTTCATTTGTTGCTTGGGACCTTAGCATATAGAGAGGAGGCTGTAAAACGATGATCAGAGCCAAATAATAGAGCCCGCGGTTAGGTCTGGCCTGCACTTGGTTATTTAAGGTTTCAGAGAGTACCGGCCTGGTTGAAGTGTGGAATGTGGGAAAGAGTTGACCTGGGGGACTGAAGAGACAATGTTGACAGAATGAGAGCTCTGAATTAAAGCTTTTCTGCACAGGAGAGCAGGACGCTGAAACATGCATATGCAGTGCTTCCTGTTTAACCAGATTGGCAAGTTAGACAGGCATCTCTGTGCAATCTTTGTAGTTTGTCCTGTCAAGTGTGTGGAAGTGTTTGTGGCTTATGGGTGGAGTTGTGATTTAAACTGAAGGCTGGGTTTATAACACAGGTGCACATTAACTATACATGTTTGCATGAGGTGTTATGGCTCCATATCAGTCAGGTAGTTACTGATTAAACCACAGATGAGTGGAAAGTTGTCACACTTTTATGCCCTGACTGGGCTGTATACTGTCTGATGTTTGTGTTTCAGTGTCTGTAGCATAGCCTTTGTATAAGCATCATGTGTCATATGAGAGACCGTGTTAGCCATGATCACAATCACGCATCTGATCACGAGGGCCATGCTCCGGTCAGGCTCAGAGCCCTTCATTATTAACCCTTCACTGACAGTTGCAAACAGGAGGGTGAAACATCAAAGAGGAGTATCTCTTTCTCCATGTCATGTGTAAAAAGGAGGGGGGTGCTGTGAGTTATGAGGGTGTTTGTGTGTAATATGAGGCTTTTAAGGGTGTCCTGTCTGTTTTTGTGCCCTCCTGTGGTTTTTTAACTTCCAGTGAAGCTCCAGGATGCAACCTGGCTTTTTAAATGAGTGCAAGCACATCTTTGTTTGTTTAACATGGTACAGCAGCTTCCAGGATGTCAGTCCTTGTTGTGCTATCAGTCTTGGTGCTAAGACTTAAAGGGGCTTATGTTGTGTAAATTGAAGCTCAAATAAGTCAGAGGTATTAGTTTGTTTGTAGCAATTGTGCCATCACACAACTGCCTGAAGTGTCTTGTAAATTAAATGAAAATACATACATAAAGTCCCTTACACTCTTAATGTTAATTATTTTACCCATCCCACAGATTAACACCATTTTAGATCAAATAGAAAATGAACCATCTGTCCTTCGGTCTCTTCTCCTGTACATGTTTGCCTCTAGTGTCGAACACCTAATACATAAAGAGGTGCTGAGTTTCATCCACACTTATTTACATCTGACATTGACTGATGTGAAATCTGTCTTTTCTGGATTTGAAATATTACACTGTGAAGCCCAGAGTTTCCACTAGACTTTTTTGTCCCCAGTCAAAATGACCGGCAGTCCTCAAGAATTCCAGCCATTTAGAACAACTACCGGACATCTGCTTCACATTGTTTTGCTGCATTAACAGCAGCAAAATGCATAAATCTAAAATCCTTTGATACATTGATACATTCAAGTCTGAGCTAAATGGGACTGAGGACACATTTTTATTTCCAAACCTGACCCAAAACTGAGACAGTAGAAACCAAGCTGACAGTAAACCTGAGTAATTATTACCCTGTTATTACAGACAGGTACACATGATTAGACCCCGGAAATTACTTCACAAAGACTTTCTCTTATTTTTCTTTGTGTAAGTGGTTTAAAGTATCAAGTTGAAAGCTGCGAGCTTTTCCTTACACAGTCAGTTACACAATATATGCCTACATTAAACTCATAAACAAAAACAGTTAGCTTCGCATTAGCACTGTTAGTCTGTTAGCACATTGGCCGCTACTATAACTTAGCAGCTTACAACAGCCAAATACCATCCTGTGTTCAAGTTGGCTGGGAAATTTTAGCGTTTAATGAATGGGTATGTATATCAATAAAAAAAACCTAGTAAATAAAAAATACATTTATTTATTAATATTTTTAATCACGAAAGAACTTTTGGAAGGAGGTCGCCACATTATTTATGATTTAAATGTAATTTATTCAGCCTATTTATTTTAATACAATTTAATTTAAAAAATTTAAAAATAAACTATTTATTCACTTCAACTACCATACCAAAAATGTACCAAACTGTTACTTCAAAACCGAGGTACGTGCCGAACCGAAATTTTTCTGTACTGTTACACCCCTACTAACTAGCAAAAGCAATCTTGGATAAGAACTATCTGCTGTGGAGCTTTTGTCTTTTTGGGACTAGTCCAAATAAACCAGGATGGTTGGATTTCCAGCTTTAGCAGAGGTTACAGTGGGCGGATAAAGAGGTTAGAGCCATGTGAAATCTGACTTTACCTAACTTTACCTATTACACAGCTGCAGACATGATGGAGTCCTCTCTCTCCCCCCCTCTGAGGCTTACATTTGAAGGTAAAATTAGTTTGAATCACAGAACCAGAGCACCAGTGTTATAATTAAAACTATCTTAAAGAATAGGAAATTCAAAACTGGCTGGTGAGACTTTTTGTTGATCCTCCTCTTTACAGTGACGTTCTAGTTTGAGTGGAACGTTTTTAAACGCTTTTATTGGTCCACTGGACGACGTGCTGCTGAGTACATCTAGCGTGATTGTTGTTGTCTTTGTCCACTGTTGTATTTTTACTGGGCAACAAAGTGTTCCTAAACAGTCACTTTTATCTGGGCATATTCAGGCTGTTGAATTCTGGTTGTGTGGTTGCCAGGACATTGTGACAGTGAGTTGCGCTCTGGTTTTCTGTCTGTGTATGAGCTTCATTCCACATGTATTCATTCGGTACATGTCTGTACCGTATCCAGAGGTCCGTACCGAGTCAGTACGGTACAAATAGGCATACCTTTACACCCCTACTAGTTAGCCAGGACACCCTGAGCAATAACAACCAGCTAAGGGGAAGAGAGATAGAGCCCTCACTATCAGCTCCAAGTGGTCCATGCTGTTCTGCACGATGTGATCCTGTGTTGACTAAAATCCAACTTTATCTGAGGATTGGTCATTGGTAGATTTATCGAAGTCCATTACAACTCTGCTTGGCGTAGGCCTAGGCCTTTCTCCCTCTGCTGCTGCATCTGTGTTTCAGCCTCTCAGCTAAATAGTTCCCTTTGTTTTAGCCTCTTCATTACTTACAGCGATAACTAACTCAAAATCCTTCCATACTGCTGATGATGTTAATCCTTTGGTTAACCAGGAAAGCCTCACTTAGATTAAAATTCTGCTTTCCAAGAGTGTTCTGGACAAACTTTTCCTGCATAGTTTCCAGTTGTGCTGAGCACACGCAGAGGTGGGCTTGGTTTGACGTCATTCGCGTCATCTTGCATAAATACGCAACATAATTAGCCATGTGCTGCTGTCTGAGGAGATAAACAACCCCAGCACTGCAGGACAGTAGGTGTAGTAAGATTCAGCTACTTTGAGGTTATATTAAATGTTTCTCGCAACACATCTTCTAGGTCACACTAAATATTATATGCAAGTATTCAGTATTTACTTATCTGGCATTGGCATGTTTTCTGCCTGATATTTTGACCGGCTACATTTTTAACTGCTGGACATCCGCTCTTGAAACCGGCCAATGACTGGCAAATGCTGGCTAACAGAAACTCAGGTGCAGCCTTCTGACAGCGTCTCTGACACACAGATGGAGGAAAAGGCTGAGACAGACCATGTGGACAGACTGACTCGTTTCAGCGGTGTACTTGAATATTCCTGTCTGAACTGAGTGTTTTTGGTCCCAGTGGACTCCAGTCTGCACCTCTTATTTTAAACCCACAGTTTCAAATATTGGTGCAAGGGTCGACAGTGATTCTAAATTTGACCAACAAATAATCTCTTTTTGTTGAATCGAGTTTTTATCATCTGGGCCTT
The DNA here is from genome assembly GCF_018320785.1 of Cheilinus undulatus. Classification (NCBI taxonomy): domain Eukaryota; kingdom Metazoa; phylum Chordata; class Actinopteri; order Labriformes; family Labridae; genus Cheilinus; species Cheilinus undulatus. The sequence continues at coordinate 40,033,041 of NC_054865.1, read as the reverse complement.
TTATCCAAGATTAAATTGTTTTTTTTTTTTAATCTTTTAATGGCTTTGAGATTTTATTTGTACATGTTTGGACTGCTGTAACAGATCAGCACTCTTGTACATTTCTGACCTCTTCAAATGTCTACACCCCACCTAATGCAGGCTCTATCAGTATGAGAAATAGCACATAGCAACACAGCAAAGGAAGGAAAACAGGAAGTGATACCATATGGTCATTTGTCAGCGGTACTCAGGCTTAAGTGTTGATTGACTAGTACCCATGTGACATTTAGTCAGTCAGATTTTGTTGTATAAAAGGACATTTGTTGAGACTGTGGAAAGTAAAAATAAAGCCTGAGCGCAAGTCACACTTTGATGTGGAGCCAAAGTAGTGCACCATTGGATTAATTCGCTTTATTGATTAACTGTAAAATTAAATGCAGATACCGATAATCGGCTATATGACAAATATTGCCTCAATAATCAGTCGCCCGATTATCAGTTCACCCTTGTTGCAGACCCAGTCCATCTTTAATCCTGTGGCAAAGATTCCTATAAAAAGGGATTTGTGAGATTTTTTGCTGGAAACACCACTACAAATGTACAGGACAAATTCAACAAAGATATAGGAGGCATCACTTTATTCACTGGGTACTTGGCAGTTAGTTCTAAACAGACAATCCTGACAAACATTTGTTGTCTAATGCTATCTTGTATGTTTTTATGTCTTTTTGTAGGACCTGGTAAACACGGCTGCCAGCACCATCTTCTTTTTCTTGTCTTCTCTTGTGCTCTCCTGCATCAACCACAACACTGGAGCTGAAATAGCAGCAGTGGTGAGTCAAAAATCAGTGACATTTTTTTTGGGTCTACCACTTGACATTTTTGTTCCATAACCCTCAGGATCCTCTAAGAAATTCAAAATGACTGTCTTACTGCGTCCAACCTCAGCAGCGATGGCACGTTGTGAGAGGCCTTGCTTATGCAGCTCAACAATCCAACCATGTTCAAAGACATAAAGCTTTTTTGCCTTTGCCATCAGGAGGTCATGACAGTGTGAATACCTGACAGAAAATGACATTGAATCCATAATTTTTGCACTGACTTTGGCTTTTGAAGGCTGTGGTCTTAAACCTTTGATCAGCTGATGAACAGCTTATTTCAGTGTAATTGTTGTTTTTAATAAATTGCTTACTCAGTATTTTTTTGTCTCACTCCCATTTCTTCTTCTTGCATTTTGAAGCTCTACTTAAAACCCTCTTAAGATCCAACAGTGCAAAATGCAAATTCTTGCAATTTTTCAACTGGTCTTAAAATTTTGATCAGGAGTGTATTACACAGATTTTTATGTTACTATATTAGCCTCAATCAATTTGCACTGATTTAAAAGGAATGCACATTTTCAGCAGCTCAACGCATGCAATGCTTGGTTCCCATTCAGACTGTGCCATTGTTTTTTTCTTCTCCCTGTTTCCCCTTGATTGCAGATCTTTGGCTTCCTGGTGACAGGTGTGTATGGGATAAACACCTTCCTGGCAGTACGGAGGTGGCGCCTTGGCAACAGCTGTCAGGGTGCAGCTCTGACCAGCGACTACATACGAGCACGCACTGCCTCCCGCGGAGAGATGGAGGCGAGGCCCGAGCTAGCATGAGTGCAGGCAGGCAATCAGACAGACTAAGGGAAGCCACAGTACAGGACCGGCAGCTGACTGAGATGGGCCCGATTCTGCTCTCAGAACTGTTGTTTTTCTTCATGTCTGGAGCAGAGGGGACATTTCAAGTTAACCACATGCTTTTACTTTTAAATCACAACACCTCATCTTCCTTTCACAGCTATAGATGTGTGCCTCTGTGTATCAGGCATCCTGCCTCCAGTGACGTATAAAGACTGTAAAGTAAGAAGCTGGAGTCAGAATTTGAGGTTTATCTTCAAAGCTTTTCATCCACATATATTTTTAAATCTTTGTGAAGGATCAATTCCATGAAAAGCTCCTTTAAGAAAGCTTGACTTCACTCCAACTGTGCACCAACTCCTGCTCAGGAGTAGGTGTGGACTGTTTTAAACACTTTTTGAGTTTCACTGTGAAAGAGATCAAGCAAAAGAAGGTTGATTTTTGTACAGTTTTTGCTTTTTCACGCTGCTTTCAGTGAATCTGTGGTGATAAATGTGATGGTAGATATAGAGGGCCACAAAACAGGCAATATACAATACTTTGTTTAAACGTAGATGCTGATATCAGCTGATATTGGCAAGTAAGGCTGACATTAAAAATTTCAATCTAAAGATTACACATGCTAAAACAACACCTGCGTGGGCTCCCCTAGTACTTTTACCTGTGGATTACCCCCATTTTTAATTTTTTTAATTTTTAAAAAAATTTTTTTTAGTTTAGTTAAAGCTCTCATGCAGGCCATTCAAACATGCCTAGCTGTTTGATTTAATTCAGTTTGATCCTGACCAGTAGCAGCAACCATATGTAGGTGAGAGATTCAGTGACAGCTAGGATTTTTGACCACTGTCCTGTGTACAAAAGCATAACTAAGAAAAAAGAGAAAACTGTAATTTCGGAAAACAGCACCTCCTTACTTTGAGATAGTGATGTCACAAACTCAAAAAAACAGAACATATTTTTCATCCTTTCATGTGAATGCGAAACACTTCCATATGTCAAAGGCCTCTCATAAAGCAACATTTTTTTGTTTTTTTTTATACACAAAAACTGAGTTTTAAAGAAAAACATCAGAAGGTGTCCTGGTCTAGATAATTGTCCTCAGCATAAATGCTGCATCTCAGGTATGAAAACATTCCTTTCAATCTTTTACTCTAAAAAACATTTAAAATGAAATCACAAGGTGCCTCAACATGAACGCTGTAATCCTTATCATTTCATTTTTTTGAGACATGAGGATAACCATAGAGGGGAATGAGATGAAACACTTAGTGAAGATAAATTAAAAATGTAAGAGTGACAGAAAGGTTGAGACAGATGGAAACACAGTACATTTAGCATCACGGCTTTCACTTTGTATTTAAATGGATTAAAAATGCGTGTAAATATATCATCTACACATTAAACATTTCATGTATCATTAAAGCTGATATCTTTCAACATAGCAGCTTTTTAGGGCTCATACACAGTGTAAAACAAATGTGTCATTACTGTTACGTGTCCTGTTCATTTAAGTAGGTTCATGTTAAAAAAAAAAAAAAAAAAAAGGTTATTGGATTTTCAAGATGAAGGAAGACATCCCATCTAACTACATTGTTTTCTTGTATGCATTGAATTTACACTACGTCTACAACTGTGCATGTTTGAGTTAATATTTGAGACCTGTTCATGTGTTAAAGGCTTCACTGACTCTGTACGTGGTCCAAATCAACTCTGTGGCTCCATCTCATGGTTGTTTTCTGAAATGACTGCACCAGATAGCTATGATAGTGTGTGTGTGTTTTTAAGAAAAGGACCAGAAATGTTTTTGACTGCAGATTTAAATGAAAATAAAAACTGAGCGGTCTTTTTAAACAGAAGTTTCAACATTAACGATTTGCTTTATGAATCTGATTTCATTTTAATGATTTTAGTAACTTATCATGTGCATCTGCTATTTCTCCTGTTCTGGTGACAGAAGTATTTTACTGCCTTGACAATCATATGTGTTATTCTGTGTGTTACCTACAATGATGGATCTATTTCTGAGTCATGTAAAAATGTCTACTTTAACATTTGTACAGTCAACTTTGCAAAACAATCATTCAAGTGCATGGTAATGCACCGTCTAATGGCATAAACTGACCATTTTTTGTCATAAACAATCAAGCTGTGGCTCTCTTTGTTCAACAATATGCTTGGATATCTTATGAACATTTATTATTTATAATGAAGTACGCTAGTTTCCAGGTTGTCTATTAAAAACTGACTAAAAAGCAGATATGATGAGTCTGACTGTGGATGAAGTTTGAAGTGAGATGCTCTCTTGTTTGTGATTTTTGTGCTTTGATAATAAATACAGCAAGGTCAGCATTTTACAGCATGGGGCCAAACTCAGCTGTATTTTTTGTATTTAAAACATTGACAAAAGACCATTTTTATTGACGGTTTAAATAAAGTGATTTGGACATGAGTGAAAAAGGTTCTTTATTCAAGCATTTTTTTTCTTTTCAGAGAAGTGACAAGTAAAAATTGCATATAGTATAAACAAAAAAGTTCAGCTATGAGCCTTAGTCATAAGAATTATGCCACCCTTAACATGTTATTTTGATGCCCAGCAACTACATAGAATTAGTTTAGTTGCTTCCAGTCAAAGGAAATCCCTAGATGTGGAGGTGTTAATAGTATTTGGATAAATTAGTTTAGTATAGTTTGAAAAATGTATAATGTTGCTTTGGTAGAAAGTATTTTTGCTTGGAAAATGCAGAATTATAGCATTAAACATATAGCGCATTTTGAAAGTATTCCAACCCAATTACCTTGGTTGCAGTTTTGTAATGTTACAGCCTGATGCTGTAGTATAACAACACCCCATGGGTCACTCTGACTGAGCTCCAGATATCCCGTGTGGAGATGGGACAAAGTTCCAACAATCACTGCAGCCCTCCACCAATTTAGGCTCTATGGCCGAGTGGCTATGGGAAGCCTCTCCACAGTGCAAAACACATGAAAGCCCACTAGGGGTTTGCAAAAAAAGCACCTTAAGGACTCTCAGAGTGTGAGAAACAAGATTCTCTGGTCTGATATAACCAAGACTGAAGTGTTTGGCCTCAATTCTAAACATTACATCTGAAGGAAACTGCTCATCACCTGCCCAGTACCATCCCAACAGTGAACCATGGTGGTGGCAGCATCATGTTGTTGGGGTGTTTTTCAGCAGCAGGGACTGTGAGACTGGTCAGGGTTGAGGGTAAGCTGAATGGAGCAAAGTACAGAAATATCCTAAATAAAAACCCGATCCACAGTGCTCAGGACTTCAGGTTCACCATCCTATATGACAGTGACACTGAGGATGAAGCCAAGATAACAAAGGAGTGGCTTAGGGACAGCTCTGTGAGTGTCCTAGAGTGGCTCAGCCAGAGCTCTGACTTGAACCCAATCAAACATCTCTGGAGAGACCTGAAAATGGCTGTCCAGTCTACCAATGGGACCCATCGAGTTTGAGTGAGCTCAGATTCAGGTGTGCAAAGCTTGTTGCATCATAATTGTTTCTCCTTATTAGCAGTTATTAATTTGCTTGTATTGCTGTTATTTATATTTGGCTGTGTGGCTGTTCTGGGATCCTCCTCCCCTTCCATGAGCCTACATGGAAAGCATCAACCACACATTCCAGCTCCCTATGAGCCTACCAGGAGAGCCTGAGACAGGGAGAGAAGCAACAATAAACCCAAAGCAGGGTTTAAAGGCATCAATGACAATAGAATGGCATCAGCTAAGTCAGATAAAGCATAAAAGAGAAGCTGGGGTGGAGGAGGGTTGCCAAAACCAGCTTACAGAGGGAGCAGCGAACCATAGCCAGGCTAGAGCAGTTTCAGCATGAGCGCAATTAACCAACAGCATGCTTAGAGAGAGTCAGCTGGCTGTCAGCTGATGACAAGGGGGTCTGAAAACTTCATGAATGCACTGTAGATTAGCATCAACCAAGACCTGTTCTCCATGCACTGGGAATGTGCACACGATGACTCAAAACTGGGGATTTTGTCTCACTTTTTAAACAAATGGCAGCTTTAGCAGAGGTGTAACAATTATGCTGCCAAAAAGGCTCAGTGGTTTAAAGTTTTTTTTTTTAAGTTTAATGTAACAAACTTCACAACTATGGAAATTAAACGTAAAAGGTTTAAAGGAAAATTTAATTTAAGGCCACTGGTGCACTTTTTAGGCATCCTTGTTTAATTGCAGTGCTGTTGTTTCACTAGTATAATGCAGTGTTCTTTACAAACAGTCATTGTGGCACTCTAGTGATGTCAGAAGTGGCTAAACACTGGAGAATCACACACACATGAAATCACATGAAACTATGACACTGGGGACCAAACTAAGAAATCACAAGGACATTAAGCTTTTTACAACATAATTATGCTTTGAGTGGCTTCAATGTGCTGCTATGTGCACAGGTTTGTAGGATAATAAAACAAAAACAAAGTGAATATTTGTTACAAGCTTCAAGTGCAGTAAATAAATCTGAACAAGCGTAATCATCCCTGTCACTGAGATTCATGACAGACCTCAGGGTAAAAAGGTTCAGTTTTAAGAAAAAACAGGAAAACACTAAACACTGAACAGGTTTAGGACAATGAACAGAGGTTGTAACCAGCCAACCTGAAATCTGTTCTTCTATACACTGTACATTTGTTACTTTTATAGTAATACTGCCAATTTATGAAAGATCCTGCTGTAAGCCTGCCATCTGTCATTTTTCTTATGTGGCTCAGTTTTTACAAAACAACTTCCTCATCATTATTTCAAATATGTATTCATTAAGGACATTGATTTAGTGTTGCAGTATTGTTTATAAAAGCTATTATTTCTGATTATAACAAAGGCTCCCACATAGGTTATTAAAATATCTTCTAAACATATAATGACACTCAACATTTTCACAGCTTTACAAGCTTTGCTTCCTGTTAAAGATGTGATCTCTACCATACTTCATACTACTGTAACCTTGTGGCATGAGGACACACTTGCAGAGTTCAGCTCTTCAGGCTCCGTTAGTTTTGACAGCAACGTTTCTGACTGGTAAGGTTGCCAGACGTCTCAGTCTGAATCAGAGTCTGAAAAATCATCTAAAAGACAAAGGTGAAAAGCACAGCCGAGTGTTAAAACCATGAGAAAAGTGTTTGTGCTCCATGTGGATTCTCCATGGACAGTCAAACTCTGGTCAGTGTGCAAATCAGAAAAAGCATATTCGATACACTCACAAAGTCAGGAAAAAGCTGTGTAAACAACAAACAAAACATTGATGATAAACTGTGTTTGCCAGGGTTAGTAGAGGCACATTTAATTATCCACACTCACTTCCTCCCCAGCTGCTTAAAACTCCACAGACAGTTTCACTTTTATTTATAACATCTAAAAATATCCCTGAAACTTGAGCTCAAATGGCAGCATTTTAGAACAGCATTTGAAAAGAGGCTTATTTATTTGACAGGATGGCCTGTCGCATGTATAACCAATTAATATCAACATGGTACAGAATATTAATGTGCATATTCATGCATGAATATTGAAATATGTATTTTCTTTTTACGTTCTCTTGGAGATTCAGCAAACTGGCTCAGCAGTGGACTCAAACCCAGGACTGTATACTTTCTGACAGTGTGAATCATGGCAAAATTAACAAATTACTGAGGACAAACATCCACACATATTCTCTCCTCTTGTTTTTTTTTTTTTTTTTTTTTACATTTGTCCCCAAGCACGTTTCCTTGCTTGTCTTTACATGCCCATGCATGTCTAGATTGCTAGGTTTTGTTAGTTTGCACTGGAGATTGCAGACAGTTTGGGGTCTTTTACTTTTCCGTTCAGAGGAAGATACTGAGTCATACGTCCCACAGCTGGCTGGGTTTGGTTATCTTCGCATCTTTTGTTCTGCTTGGCTGATGTCTGTAGCTGTTTTGTTTCTTTGAGCAGACATTAAAAAAGCCTCCATCTAAAGTTTGGATGAGCGGTGTCACACAATGCTTGTGTATGGTCAGTTTCTATAAAGTGGTCTGGTTTGGTTCACTACAGTTTAGCTGGGGTTTAGCTCATTTAACTTTGATCATACCCATATTTCCTTGGCCGATGTCAGTTTCACTGACCTCCCTCTAGTTGTGATGGAAAATCTGTCTCTTTTAAGAGATCCAGATCAATTTGGCCCATGTCAGTAGAGCTGGTTGTTTGGCTTAATTTGGTCACAGTTTGGCTTTTAAATGTGGATTAAGTAACAACAGAAGATGGAGGAAAGGGAACTGGCAACTGGCTAGCTACTGCGGCAAACATAAAAGAGTCGTTTTGTAGCACAGGCTTGTTTGTGAACAGCACATCTTGGCTTGGTGTCTTACCCACAAGGATAATTGTTGGTAGTACAACCCTGTTTCAATTAATAGCATATTTGTGACAACATGAGGAATTTTGATATGTTAAAGGGGCTCAGGAGGTCTGCAAGACTGAGTACTTTGTGATATTTATCGCCAACGTGCCAATTTGGTTAAAAGGTGGTAAGAATCACTATCTTTTAAAGTTTCAGGATCATGTTCGATGTACGTATTGGTCCATTTAGAGCTTTAAAGTACTAACTTTCCTTCATTCCAATTCATTCCTCATGACTATCCCTCGGTTCCTGAACCCCAACGGGCATTCAGGATCACATGATTGCAAACAACACATAAGCGATATCAGCCCGGTTGGCAGTCATCAGCACATCTGCAAATAATGTGGCATGAATAGATGTCGGCAGCATATTTTTATTTCTTGTGTCGTATCAATTTTATGCAGGAATCTAGTACACTTTACTGCTGTTATAGAAAAGAGTTTTTTTTTTTTTTTTTTTTTTTTTTAATCACTGGAAGAAGTGACCTGCCAGACACAATCTGGTCTGTTTTTTGTGGTATAAAACAAAAGAAATGTCAACATTTTGGAAGTCTTGTACCAAAGAAGTAATGAATAAAATATTAGCATTAGTATCTGTAATTAACTCAAATTTATTTTATACATCAGTATTGAGCTGAAAACAAACCAGCACTGCACTGTCACATCATATGGTGTACCTAAATTGCCGCCCCTAGCACCAAAGGTCAAACTCATTCATTTTTCCTGTCCTCTCCACCCAGGAGAACACACCCCGCTGGCCATGGCCGGTCATGCCAGGAATAGAGCAGTGGCATAATGTGCCGCCGCGCGTCCTTGCACGTCTGGCCGCTACTGGTGTGGGCTTGTTCAAAGAAACTCATGAGGGCGATTGTTTGGACACACATTGGACAGTGCTGGTGTGTTTTGTGCTTCTAGCATCAGCCCTGATTTTCAGTATCAGTGCATCTCTACACACAGTAGATTTTCATGTAGGGTGTTACCTTGCTGCCTTGATGGCTCATCATTGGACCCCCCTCCTTGCTTCAGAAAATCAGCCAGCTCATTGAAAATGAGGTAAAAATCTAAAGCAAAGACGATAGTGGCAAAGAATCCAAACACCTGTGAAAAAAATGCACTTAATATTAGGACAGTAAAAACATTAAAATAGGACATTGGGCTTTAAGACAAGGACATAATGTGTTAGATGCACTTCAAAATTCAAAGATGATGGGTAAAATAAGTGAAAAATTAGTTTCACCCCAGCAGCTTTTGAAGAACCGTCCACATATTTGGACACTGCGATGATGGAGATGACGAAATAAATGATGGACGCTGTCACACACCTCATGAAGTCCTTATAGAGAGCATAAAGCACAGTGATGATTAAAAAATATATATTCTTTCTCACCGGTGGACAATTTTTAGCATCTAATGTATATTTTATAAAATGCTATAAATGTAATTTGAAAAGTGGTATTACCATGAGCGGCCATAAGAAGCCTTTAAAACTCTCATTGAATTTGGTGGAATAAGCAAACAACAAGAAAAGAGCAGCCAGGAACTCCAGCAAGGGGACGGTGACGAAGGCTGCTGCTGTGGACGCCGCGAAACAAAAAAAGGACACGAAGGACAGAGCCTAGAGAGAACATAGAAACACAGAGAGAAAAATAAGAGAAGTGTGGACCATACATTTACACAATTTATTAAGTTTTAGACAGTCGTCTCAAGCAAAAGAAGATATAAAAAAAAACAAAACAGCCTTTCTTTATTAACTAGTCAACCCAAGAGGAACTGAAAACAAAACCCTCAAACTGGCTGTTTTTGAGTGAGATGTACACTAACATGTAAATCCTGGGTGCTGGTAGCCTAATGGCTATGTCTGTGTCACTGAGGCTATGTTTAAATCTAGCCAGTGGCTCCTTCACCACGTCATTCCTTACACTCACTCACCCTGGTGTACAACTCTATCTGCTGTCTTACCTAAACAAAAGCCCAAAAGATAAATCTTTAAAATTTGAATCCTAAAAATTGAGCTGATGTACTGTTAATCTTTCCTATTTTAGATCATGTAGACAGTTCTGACACTGTCAGTTTGTGTGAATCACAGCTTCAGGCCTACGTCCTGTAACAAGATACAGTTGTTAAATGACAGTTTCTTCACACAGGCGTGCACAGCTCCCTGTAGCCTTTTGTACACACAAACTTTGCGAAAACCCACATAAACAGAGCTGTAATGATGAAAGAAGACGTTAAACGGTCTTTTTGTGTCTGAAAAAGAGTCTAGAGTAGTTAGGATGTGAGTTAACAAGCCCACTCCATGTTCAACGCCCTCCATTAGAAGGACTGGACACATATCAGAGCGGATGAAAACAAGTCCAGACTTTGTAATCTCTAACAGGCTCCGGCCATCTTGTCTTTGTCTCAGTCAGTCATCCCACTCTGCCCTGAGGTTAGGAACTCCCCCTGACTCAACCCAGACTCCTGCAGCTGCTGTTCTTTGAAAAATCACTGCAAACCACTTGTTTCCTGTCAGGAGTTCTTCAGATTTACCTGTAATCAGGCTACAGGTAAGGATTTTCTCCCTCTTTCAAAGTAGAGCCTCTGGCATGTTTACTCATGATAAAAAGAAGTCTGTGACGCTGGGATTGTGCACTAAATAATTCCAAATCAGCACAGGATTGGCTGGTAAAATCCCTGCATTTATTTCTACTGCACATTATCTGACAAAAAAATCTTTTACTAATAAGGCAAACTATATTGTCTTATGTTTAATTATGGCTTTGACGTGAGACTGCTTTAAATCAAAAGTTTAAAAAGGTGTCATTTTCATCCTGTATTTTGTAAAAATAAAAAAAAAAAATATTACAAGAGGACAGAAGTGAGAAAAATGTCTGTTTTGTATTTTGTCAATTATAATATTATTATCATTAGTATCATTATTTTTTTAGACCATTTTCTGAGTATTTTCTGATATTGTCATCAACAGGGCAGGAGCGCAAGATGGATTGCAGTGTGTTACTTTTCAAAATAAAAGCCCGGCACTAGATTCCATAGATGAATCTACAGAAAAATAAACGTTGACAAGTCAGTATTCCTATGGTAATGTCCCACTTTAACATTCACGCCTTTGAATACAAGGGGCAAACCAACAAGTGAACCGTTTTTATTTTTTTCTGGTGCACTTGATTACCTTACATTGATTTTTCCAGTGCACATTTTTCCAACTTTCTATTAAACTTTATTTTAGTGGTGACCAGCTTGTAGATTTCTCAGCTGCTCTAGAAGTTTTTTTCTAATGTTGGAAAACAAAACAGGAAGTGCACAGTGAACCCAGGACAGTCAGGCTGCAGACTCTAGTTTTTGGATGGCCCCTCTTGCTGACTGTTACTGTGAGACACCATCGCTGTCAGAACAGAAGCGCCAATTTGCCATTACAACATATTTCTGGTTTTAGATCTTTTTAAATTCAACTTAATTCATAAACAAAGTGAGGGAGTTACTTCCATGAAAAACACAATGTAAACATTACAGACTAGGCAACATTTCATAAAAATAAAAAAAAGAATAACTACATCACAGAACTTTATAACAAATATCAAGCAATGGTCACATTGCTTTTCTTAAATCCTGAAACAGACATCAGGGAACATTCTTTTATGTAGTTAAAGTTTTGTTGTGTTTTATGTGATTTTATTGAGTTGATTTGTAGCTATTTGCTAATCTCCCAGGGCAAAGGGTGGTGTGTAACACTGTGGCTGAAAATAATCAGGCTTTAGTGTTTTTTGGTGTTTAATTGGACTGATCTATTAATATCTTCATCATCAAAGTGCAGTCTGAGGTGAGATCAGCTGGAAGGGAGCCTGATTTTTTTTTTTTAAGAGTTTTTTTTTATGTTAAAATGAGCAGTGAGGTTAATGAAACTTTCTCTGAGCTCTTGCACTGGGTGTTTAACTCACAAAAACATCATAAATCCTGACACCAAAAACACATTACATACTGAGCTAAGAATTGTGCTAGTTTTCACTTTATACCTCCTAGTGAGGCCTCACACTTAGTACACATTTACTACGCTGTTCCCTTAATTAACATCTTGTTTTCATTTTTAAAATATTTCAGATGTTACAAGAATTTTGCTGCACATTCAGTGAACCTGCTGTGATTTCACATTCTTTATCAGACCTGTTTCTGTTTCAGACAGAGAGGCCTAAAGAGAAATACACTGTGGTCTGACACACTGTGTATAATAATGCACACTCAGCAGGATATGTGTCTGACTAATACTGACAGGAATGATGGAGCTACAGGCTGTGGTTCTTTGGAAGACTCACTGCTAAATATACCTCACTGCTAAAACACAAAGGTAGCAAGTTTTTTTAGTCCAACTTTTATCACATCATACTTATTTTAACCATCTTTGGCATGCAGTTTTAATTTCTCCCACTTAACTGGGATATGTAGGACCTGATCAGTATTAAACCTCAGCATTGTCTCTAAACAGGAAGTAGTTTTTACAAAAAAAAAATAATGTCCACATCTGAGGACAACTGGTTTATTTTACAATCACAAGGAGCAAAGCTTGTGTAACAAAGTATAAAAATACATTTCTTTGTTTTTAGGAATTTTAATGGGTTTTTGATTTCAAAGTTGATCCTAAGTATTTGAAAGTGCTTTCAATATGGTAGCTACCACTGACTGGCATTAAACGCTCCCTTCAGTAGGTGAAAGACTGATGCCACTTAGGCTTTGTCCCATTTTTTCCATGGTTTGTTGTTCCAATAAATGACGCCAACAGGTCTGAGTTTAGCAGTCAGCTCTGATATAGGAAGACTGAAATGTAATGTTGTCAAATGTATACACAGAGTCTGAGAAAAATAAACTATATCTACCCGACAAGTACAGAAAAACATCTTCATAAGCAAAATCTAGCTACTTTCTTAATAACTAAAACTAGCTTCCAATGCTCAACCAAATATTGTTATTTGTTCTGAAATTAGACGTTAAATAAGATCTAGGCTAATGTCTTATTTCAATCATCTTTAAAGTAAATTTTGCCTGCTGCATCGGCAGATACTTTTAATGAAGTTCAAGCAGGAAGCCTGTGTTATTTCCATTCATCCTTTCATTCATTAATAATCACTCACCTTGTGTCTCCCCCTCCCCACTCTGTTTTCTGTTCTGGTAGTCAGCTGGTGTGGGCGTCTACTCACTTAAGCTCTGAGCCAATCCCATTCTCTCATGCCCTCTCTCCATCCAATCATCCTTCCGCTCTCATAATTTAAAATCTGTTCTCCTCTCCTCCACAGTCAGTCTGTTGTTTCAGTGCGACCGTAGCAATCCTCCTCCACCCCAGCCAGCTCTATTACATCTCACTGGTGTCCAGTTAGAACGCCATGCAATCCTGCATCCCTTCATTGCCACCTCCAAGCCATTTCATCAATGTCTGGATCAAGCTCCTCAGAAGTCTCTCCTTATCTTGTCCTACTCCTTCCATCACCCCCGTCAGTTATAAGACTTCATTAGGGAGAATCTTATCCCGCTGTCGGCCTCACTTCCCCTTCAAGTTCATAGAGACATCACAATGTAGTCTATTTACCAAAAGACATTTCACACTTTCAAACACTTCCAGACTTGTACAATAAATTATTGTGAAACTTGAATTAAGTTTCTCCTGATTGACCTCACAATAAGGCTCTAAATTTTGTCTTTAATATCTTGAAATAAGATGTTTATCTTGACTTATCTTTATTGAGTGTAAGGGATATTTTGGACAATGAATCAGTTAAATGGACTGGATAATACTTGTAGAAAAATTTGGACCAATTTTGTACCACATGGATTTCTTTGCCATATCTATGCAGACATCAAATTTTCTTAAACTTGACTTTCCACCTCTTTTATCTCTCTTCCATTCATAGATTACAAATGTTTTCGTAATACCTTGCCTTGAATGCTTTAAAACGTCAGGTGAAGCAACAAATCCCCAACAATTTGAGACTGTTGATTTTTTTTTATTATCAAGACATGTCAGTGCCATCTAGATTTTAAGACAAAATTTAAAGTTTGAGAATGAACAAATGAACAAATTTCAGTCCTTAAAACACATTTTGAGGTGTCAAGGGTGATGAAAAATATGAAGACTTCAGCTGACATAGGGTGTGTTGGTCCAACCAAAAAATCCACAAACTTATTTGTTCCTATTAATAGTATTTATAGCTGACATAGGTGGATTTTTAAAGCCAAGATATTGATTGCAAATATTTGCAGAAATGTTCGTTTCTGCCAAAACTGTTGATTCAGTGTATAAGAAAATATCTGCTGATACAGATATCATGCTAAATATTTCTTGTAACCCTCATTTAAGACCTCAAATGTTAAAATCAGAACTTTTAAAGGATCTGCAGGAACAGTGAAAATGTTTGACCAGATAGTCTCACATCATAAAAAATAAACTGCCTGATTGAATCCCCTGCTTCCTCACACTTTTTGTGTGTTTTCTTACATATTTGATTAACAAAGATGTGTTGACGTAGTGGGAACATTGTGGCCACATCATGGCCGCAACAAAAGCCACATCCACATTATTCAGGGTGAGTGAAAATATCTACCCTTGCCTTTTTCTCTCCTCTAAAGTGTCTCATTTCTTTCTGGATCTGTGCCCTTTATATCAGGAGACATGGCCCACCTGAAAGAATCTCTGCAGTAATATCCCAAACGTCCCAACTCTTTGAGTCCCACTGAGTCATGCAAGTTTAAAAGTGCTGTGCACTCTCACCTCTGTTCAGGAAGCACATCACACTGACTACTTTCAGTGAGGGCCAGTGAGTTTAGGTTTCAGTAGTGTTTTAGCTCAGGGCTGAAGATCACAGTCACATTGTTAGGTAGCCATAAAAGAGGCTGTTTTGTGTGTTTGTGGGTGTGCAGCGCTGCATGCAGTCACAGTGAGGCAGACTGTGCTGCAGGCTACATATTATGGTAAGAGGGAGGAGGATGTGACTGTGGGGAGGATAAGAGAGCTCTCACAGCCACGGTCTAACATGAGCTCAATGCGTGTCACATGATGATACAAATGTGAGGGTTCATACTGCTGTCTTAACACAATTACAGCAGGAAGACCCCTCCCTCTAGTAACGTATGATGCTCTATTGTGCTTGTTTTATCTACTGTTTGTTCTACTCCACTGTAATTCTTTTTTTAGTGGATATGTGGTGTTTCAAGTGTGTCTGAAATGAGTTTAGTTGATTTAGTAAGTAACCTTGTGCTTTAAATGGCATATATTTGCATATGCAGGTCAAAGAAAATTTCTGGCTGGTCATGCAAAACAGACCATGGAGCATTTCCTATTCTGTTTAATTCTATTCTTGGGACGATCAACACCAACATCATGAGCAATCATTCGTCTCCTGTTGGTTTAATCCACTCTAAAGTGAATTAAAAGGAACTATATTGTCCTATTACTACTGATATAGTATATTTAAAGTGATAATTCACAAACTGAGTCAGCATAAGTGACAGTCAGAGACTTATTCTTTCACTTATCTTCATAATTGACAGCACAGAAGACAATGATTGTCTTGCAGCGTGCATAATCCATTTTAAATGTTTTTATTATTATTATTTCTGGGGTTTACCTCATAGTTCTATAAACCATTACTGCTCCTCCCTTATCTAATGAAAACCTTGTGACGGGAACTGACTGACCCATATTCAAAATGACTCTAAATCAGTCTGCATCAAAACTGTACACGCTGCTAAAATAGCCAAAAACTTCTAAAAACAGCACATAAAATGGCCAAGACGCTGCGCGATCTTCGTGCGCAATGGGCGAGCAGCTGTACATCAACAGTTGTAGCTGTTAGTTTCAGTATTGAGTCTTCTGCTCCTTTCTTACCACTTCAGCAATAAGCAGCATGCCTTTCTTCGAGGAGACGAACTCTCTGCTGGGAAGAATCGAGGACAGGACCGTCTGGCGCGGCCGAGTCGAGCTGGGAGCCTCGATGTCCCCCATAGTTGGAAAAGAACGACTCTCCTCAAACTTCAGATAATCCAAAAGCAAATAGTAAAGGATTCAAACGAAAACAAGAGCGCTGTGTGGAGGCGTGAGGTTTCTCGGAGGTGGAAACGGAAACAATGACAGCGCGGAAACGCTCCCAAAAAGCGAAACATCTGCTTTCTCCAGATGTGAAATGTGATGCCCTCAGCTGCACACACCACACAACCACTCAGAGGAAATATCCAACTCATGATGTCACAGGGTATAAAAACCTTTATTTATAATGATTGATTCTACGAGATTTATGTGTTATGTTTGTAAAATATGTTTCCAATAAGTCTCAGCATCAGTTTCAATCACAGCTGGAATCTCAAATATGCAGAAACTGCTAGAAGCTTTAAAATTGTGATTCCTAACTGCATGGCGTTGCCGTAGGACCCACGACCAGCTTCTACTATCCACACATTTTCAACCACTTACTTAATGAAAAATGTTCTAGTTTGGACCTTAAATGGAGCAAACACAAACATGTTTAAAAAGCAGATCACTACAGAAGCCCTGGAAGGACATTCATTCATGCATTTTATTCTTATCCACCTCCTTGGAAAACATGTAAGTTGTGGTTGATTTCTGGAGAGCTCCAGAAATCGACTCATTATCCTGGGAATACCAGCTTTGTTTTCCCAACTTAAGGAGATAAATAAGTCAAAATGTTGGTTCCACCAGGTCTGCCCACAGAAAAAACAAGACCCTTAAAAACCCCAGTGAAAGGGCCCTCCAGATGGGATCTTAATATCAACATGTGTTGGATCAGTAGCTTTGGTGCTAGCAACCTGGCTAATATTAACCTCCTTTCGGAGCTGAAAAGTCTGTCAACAAGTTATTTTTGGGTTTATATGTTCCTTAGAAAGTTGGCTTAATTTTTTCTATCGTTTCTGGAATCCCAAACTCTGACATTAGCTAAATAGTTTAGTTCAAAGGGTTCATCTGCATTGTTAATATTACCAAAAAGCAAGGGTGGAAAGTAACTAATTACATTTTCTCAAATTAATGTAATTAAGTCGATTTTTGTGTACTGTACATTTTCAAATCAGTACTTTTACTTCTATGTAAGTTTTAACCAGAGTAACTGCAGTTTTAATTGTGTACAGCACTCCTCTACTCTTTCCACTTCTGTTGACTACAAACTAGCACAACAAGAAAATGATTCCACATCACATCCCAAAACAGCAAAACTGGAGTATTGATATGTAAGGATTGGATATTTTAGAGTGGATTTTTACTCCAAAAGTGTGATTTTAACTCCCTCTGAGTTAAGTGGTCTTAAGCATTGCAGTTGTCTGATAGGGTTAATCTACCAGCGTTAGTTCAACTCTGTAAAGAGTCAATTAAGCTAAGCTCCGCCCACTGCCATTTCAAATCTGGGGGGATGTGTAGACAGAGTTCCTCATTTTGCCCTTGGGTAGAGTGTTTAGTTGTGTTTGGATGTTGCCTGTCGTAGAGTGATCCCTGCTGGGGTATTTTTTTTGTTCATGTTTCTGGTGGATTGTTGTTTTTGATGTGACACATTTTCACCAAAGTTATCCACTGAGTTTGAACTTTGTTGATTTTAGAAAATAAAGATTTTTTAAGGGTTACTACAGCTCTGTCAAATTGTAAAATATTTAACTCTTTTGAAAGCCAGATGTACTGTGGACCAATACAGAGACTTTTAAAGTGTCAAATTTGACTCTGTATGAGTTTAATTAACACTCCCAGTTTTGCTCTGTATTATACTTTATTATAGAGGTGTGACTTTACCTGAATGGCCTTGTTAAAAATCTATTCTCTAGTTGTTCTTGCAAATAAGATAAGATCATATTTTACAGTACAACTCCTAATTAGCTACTCTAAACTTCAAGTAAATTTTAAATTAAATTCTGTTACTTTTACTTGAGTAGATTTATAGACCATAACTTTTACTTATACTTAAGTTTATTTAAATAAGGGTAACTGTACTTTTATTTGTCATGCAATTTTTCCACCTCAAAAGAGGCACATTTTAATAAAAGAAAAATAGCTTACATTTGTAATAGGGCAGACAAACAATATGAATTTACAATTGAGGCGACTGTGAATCAGCAGGTCAAGTCAGCCATCTTTCAGTCAGAAGGTTGTGGGTTTGATCCCCAGCTCCTGCAGTTCCATGTCGATGTGTCCACAGGCAAACAAATTCATCTCAGTTTGCTCCCACTACATCATCAGATGTGTTTGAATGGGATAAGCTAATTCTGATAGCCAGTTCTCCATAGCAACCTCTGCCATCAGTGTGTGAATGTTGAGTGCATGAGTGTCTTAAGAGTTTCTGTGGTTAATTACAATTGAGCTCCCTTTTTGTTGCATTTTCAATTTCTGCTTATTTTTTTAATGTAAAACTGCTTTGGTTTCATTTGGATCTTTTTTGCATTCCTAAAGTAATGGTAACTGTCTTCCCTTAGAGATAGAGAATTGGTTTTACACTGAAAGAAGACCTGAAACTTTAGGCAAATGAAAGACTTTGGTTCTAACTTAAACCTGGAAATATGAACTTGTCATGGATTGAAAAGGGAAGTAAGCAAATAGTTAAAGGGTTAATATTTGATAACACAGGTGCAGATGACCTATAAATTATTGTGAAACTTGAATTAAGTTTCTCCTGATTGACCTCACAATAAGACTTTAAACTTTGTCTTTAATATCTTGAAATAAGATGTTTATCTTGACTTATCTTTATTGGGTGTAAGGGATATTTTGGACAATGAATCAGTTAAATGGACTGGATAATACTTGTAGAAAAATTTGGACCAATTTTGTACCACATGGATTTCTTTGCCATATCTATGCAGACATCAAATTTTCTTAAACTTGACTTTCCACCTCTTTTATCTCTCTTCCATTCTTAGATTACAAATGTTTTCGTAATACCTTGCCTTGAATGCTTTAAAACGTCAGGTGAAGCAACAAATCCCCAACAATTTGAGACTGTTGATTTTTTTTTATTATCAAGACATGTCAGTGCCATCTAGATTTTAAGACAATTTAAAAGTGGGGAAAAAAATGGTAGGGATACACAATTATGGATTTCATGCTGACACCCAATTTGCTAATACTAACAAATTAAGTTCAGCCAATACAGACATAGATGGCAATATATGGAGATAATTCAGACCGAGAACTTCAGTCCTTAAAACAAAATTTAAAGTTTGAGAATGAACAAATGAACAAATTTCAGTCCTTAAAACACATTTTGAGGTGTCAAGGGTGATGAAAAATATGAAGACTTCAGCTGACATAGGGGGACATAGGTTGACATTTGATTTGTCCACTGAGCTGTCTGAGGGTTTTAAAGTAACAAAAAGACATTAAGGTGCAGCAGTGGGTTTATTTAACATCGCTGTGGCTTCAGGGAAACTTGCAGTGGCTTAATCAAAGTGTGCTGAAACAGACATCAAAGCATACAAATAAAAAATGCACTCATTTTGGACCTTAATTAATTGTGATTAATGCATTACTGCTAACAGCTTTAATTTTCAAACAGGAAACATGCTACAAAAGGAGCAAAAAATTGAATGCATATTTTTGTTAAATAATAAGTTTAAAAATTAAAAAAATGTCATTTTTACAAGGAAAATGTTTTTGCTGATCCCCATGGACCCCCGCATGTGGCAGGACCCCAGAAAGCTCTCCTCTTCTCCAGGGGAACATTCACAGTCCAGCCCTGGAAACAGTCCTGCAACTGACTGGTTTAAAACATCTGCAAACGTATTGCGCTGTACAACCTTACAATAAGGTTACAAAGTTCATTGTCAGGACTATGCATAAACTTTACTGATTTATGGTGAAATGAATCATTCCTTGTCCTGTCTCGGGGCTTCTCTTCTCGGGTTGTTGAATGTGATTTTCCTGAAAAGGGTGTAACCATCCGCACACAGCAGGCCAACAGTCAGCAAACCAACTATCTGCAAACAGAGAGCAGATTTCAAATTAAATGTGTAACACTAAGTGACAACACATCCAGGGTCCAGTTAGAAAAGGGGACAGGGATGCTCATATCCTAAAGGGAATCTTCAGCTCATATAGACAAAGTAAAGCAACATTAAGATAATATATTTTACTGACAGTGTTGGGGCAAACTGTCCCACACATCTAAGATTGTAATTATAGATTAAAAAAGACATCTCACCCCTCCAACCAGCGTGCCTGTTGCCGTATATGTAGTCAGAGCCAGCGGGCTCAGGACAATGAAGAAAAGTGCTGCAAACACT
Source organism: Cheilinus undulatus (assembly GCF_018320785.1). NCBI lineage: Eukaryota > Metazoa > Chordata > Actinopteri > Labriformes > Labridae > Cheilinus > Cheilinus undulatus. The sequence goes on along the minus strand of NC_054865.1, from coordinate 40,012,747 downwards.
GAATTAATAACATCCTAAAGAGAAGAACAGAGATTTATTTATGAATAAAAAACAGCATATGGCAAATGGATGGATTTTCAGAGTAAGGCACATACAAACTTTTATTATGTGAAAATATTTTGGTGTAAAACATCACCCACAACAAGAGGCCAGAAGAAGAAAGTCAGCCTTTTGTTGAATTTAAGCATGTAGAGCAACAAGAGGAATAAAGTGATCAGAAACTCCAACACAGTGGCTGTGATGAACCCTGGAGCTGACACCACACTGAAACACACAAACGCCACAAACAGAGTCCCCTGAATCAGAAATGGAGAGAAAAAAATATTAAATTAGTTATTACAATAATAGATCATGCAAAGCATTAAAATTAAACATCTAAAACAGAGGTGTCTGAACTACAGCCCATAGTCCATTTTTAATCAGCCCTCAACAAATTCTAAAATAATTAAACATGGCTGCATTCGAATGTGAAGCTTGTGCTTGCCTGTATTGTACTTCCATTTTCTGACACTAGGCAGTGCCGCTGTGCTAATACTGTAAACAAACATTTTGACAATTCCTTGACATGTTTTATTTCAGGACTATATTGAGAAGGCAATGTAAATGGTTCACACAGACAACCTGTATAATAATGATATCTTGATTCATAATGCCAAAAGGATTCAAGAAGGAAACAGCAGAATAAGATCAATCCTTTGTTTTGCATCTCAAGGTGGGACTCATAAACCTTATTGTGCTTGTTATCTTTAAGCACCAACACTCCTATAAAGTTTTGCAGCTTCATATACAGGTGCATCTAAAAAAATAGATTATCATGAAAAAGTTCATTTTTAATTTTATTTCATTCAAGAAGTGACACTTCCATATATTCTAGATTCCTCATTACACAGTAAAATATTTCTTGACTTTCTTTGTTTAATGTTGATAATTATGACTTTCAGCTCACAAAAATAAAAAAAAATCCACTATCTCAAATATTAGAATATTACAAAACATCAGTCCAAAAAAAGGATGTTTTAAAAACAGAAATGTTGACCTTCTGGAAAATTATGCTCATTTATGCATTTGGTAATTGGTTTGAGCTCCTTTAACTGCATTTATGCAACATTGAATGGAGCCAATCAGTCTGTGGCACTGCTGGGGTGTTATGAAGCCCAGCCTTCAGCTTGTCTATATTGTTAATTCTGGTGTCTGTCATTCTTCTCTAGACAGCTGCCCAGAGATTCTCTGTGGGGTTCAGGTCAGGTGAGTTGACAGGTCAATCAAACACAGAAACGCCATGATCAGCAAACCAGTTTCTGGTAGTTTTGGCTTCACTGAGGGCAGGTGCCAAGTCTGGCTAGAAGAGGAAATCAGTATCTCCATAAAGCTTCTCAGCCGATGGAAGTATAAAGTGCTCTGAAAGCTCCTGGTAGATGGCTGGACACTGGACTTCAAGCACCTTGGATTCTGTACCTCTCTGGTCTTCCTCCAGACTCTAGAACCATGATTCCAAATGATATGCAGAATTTAGTTTCATCTGAAAACAGGACTTTGGACCACTGTGCAACAGTCTAGTTCCTTTTCTCCTTTTCTCCCTTAAATTCTTGAATCAGCTTTGTTTGTCTTCTGAAGGCTGAGCTCATCCCTGTTGCTTATACACTTTTCCCTTCCAGTTAAATGTCCATAAATATGGTTTTATATTGACTAATCCCAGTTATAGTGTTGTAGATGCCAGTCATCCTTGTGGAGACACTGGTATGGGTGTCTTTTATAAATAGGGAGGTATTTTGTTTGTCCGTTGATTTTTTTTTTTTTTGGGGGGGGGGGGTGTTATTGTTTTTAATCCTGTTTTTTATGTGTTTATTGTTGTTTGTTATGGACTACTATATCTGCTAATAAAGATGATGATGATGATATACAGCCTGTAAGAACAGCCTGCCCTATCAGCAGTGACCTTGTGTGGCTTACCATGAATGTAGTTGTGTGAACTGAACCAGGGTGAGAGAAACAGAGTTTTTGTGAGCTGTCAGCCTTAATCCTTAAGATTAAAAGTAACAAAAAATCTTGAAAAATTTAATGAGATTAATCTAGAATATATGGATGTTTCACTTTTGGAAGTAAATAGAGGGGAAAAAATGAACTTTTACATGACATCTTTGAGATGCGCCACTGTTTTCTCTTGCTTGGTGTCTGAATGTTGAGATGAGCTGACAGCGACTCTCCTCTCTGTTGAAGGGAGCATCATTCTCATGCTGACCAGGGGCAGACCAGGACCAGGATCCCTCTGAAATCTGATTGGCAACTCCAAAAACCTTAACTATGAGATACTATTTGCCTTTTCTACTATCAATGGTGATGTAAGCTGTTCTTTCCCTTAAAGAATATTTAATCAGCAAGCATACCTTAACCTACACCAGATTAGTTTTACTGTCCTCACATTTCTGTGTGGCCATCAGTTAAAAGGTTTGGACACCCTGATCTAAGATTTGAATTGTATTTACTGAACTGTCTTTTGATTTAGCCCTGACCTTTAAAACAGCATGTAGCTCACTGCAGTTTGTAAAAAAGAGGAACCAAGATTCCATTGTTTCCGCATTTTTTAAAATCTAAGTGATTCTGTTTCTTTCCAGCCTCTAAAGTGGTCTTGGGGTTTTAATGTGAATCACAGCTGTCAGCACAGTGTGTACCGATCAGTGTAAAACAGTCTTGTTAGGCTACAGAGTTCCCCATGTCATACTCTGTATCTTTACAACAAAGAGCATCATGTACATCTAAGCTGTTGCAACACTTCTCTACACGCTCTACATTAAACTTTTAGTGATGTACAAATTGTCTTACCATTTCTGCAGCTTTCAGGATCCCCCTCTTGGATTTGAGAAATGCTATGTCCACCTCCATTGATGTTTTTGTGTTTTGATCCTCTGACATGTTGCTATTTTATTTGCAAAAGATAGCTCAGTCTGCCTGTTTCCTGAAACTATTTCCTTTTAGCTGCAAAGGAAATGACTGTAAGATGTGCAATATTTTCACAACCGCTGCTTCTACTCAAGTCACACAAATAAGAGCTCTTACTGTCATCGCAAATATTCAGAGCCGTAGAACGTCCCCCAACCGGGGCTGCGAGTCATCCTTGCAGATTGAACTACACCGCTTTCCACATTATTAAGCAAATGACATTTTTCTCTTATTTTCCAAAATATTAAGGCAAACGACAGAGTATTTTTCAAGTCATCAGCCGTTAGAGCATAATTCAAATGTTTTTGAACAAACTTTATAATGATAACCATTATTTTTTTTTAAATAAAAACCTCAAAATGCACTTTCCCACATATTCCACATTATTAAGCAGGCCACAGGTTTCAAGCAATATGAGAAAGAAAAAGGATCTCTCTGCTGCTGAAGTATCATATAGTGTAATGCCTTGGACAAGGAATGAAAACATTAGATATTTCCTGAAAAATTAAGCATGATCATCTTACTGTGAAGAAATCTGTGGCTGATTCAGAGCACAGACAGGTTTGTGCAGATAAAGGCATAAGGAGGAAGGTTTCTGCCAGACTAATTCATCAGATTAAGAGAGCAGATGCTAAAATGCCATTACAAAGCAACGAACAGGTATTTGAAGCTACTGGTGCCTCTGGAGTCCCACCAACCTCAAGGAGTAGGATCCTCCAGAGGCTTGCAGTCATGTATAAACCTACTATTCGGCCGCCCTATCCAGTGCTCACAAGCAGAAATGGTTGCAGTGGGCCCAGAAATACATGAAGACTCATTTTCAAACAGTCTTGTTGACTGATGAGTGCTGTACAACCCTGGATGGTACAGATAGAGGAGTAGTGGATGGTTGGTGGATGGCCACAATGTACCAATAAGGCTGTGATGTCAGCAAGGAGGGAGCGGAGTCATGTTTTGGGCTGGATTCATGAGGAAAGAGGTGGTAGGCCCCTTTAGGGTCCCTGAAGGTGTGAAAATGACCTCAGAAAAGTATACAGAGTTTTGACTGACTACTTTCTTCCATGGTACAAAAAGAGAATCGTGCCTTCTGTAGCAAAATTATCTTCATGCACAACAATGCACCATCTCATGCTGCAAGGAATACCTCTGTTTCATTGGCTGCTGTGGGCATAAAAGGAGAGAAACTCATTGTGTGGCCCCCATCCTCTCCTGACCTCAACCCTATTGAAATTCATGCAGAAACTCTCCAAAAACCCACTAGTTCAATGGATGCATGAATAGTGGAGGTGATATCAAAGAAGTGGTCTTTATGTTAACATGTAACTTGGCCTGTTAAGATGTTTTTAATTGAAATAGCTTTGATTTCAGTAAATATGACCTCCTTATGCTGAAAATTTGACAAATTACCATTTTCAGTTCTTTACAACCAAAAAAATCTTTTAAAACTCTGCCGTGCTTAATAATGTGGAAAAGTGCATTTTGGGGTTTTTATTTAAAAAAAAATAATAGTTATCATTATGAAGTTTGCTCAAAACATTTGAATTATGCTCTAACGGCTGATGACTTGAAAAATACTCTGACTGTCATTTGCATTAATATTTCGGAAAATAAGAGAAAAATGTCATTAGCTCATTAATGTGGAAAGCGGTGTAACAATGGATTAAGGCTGCCTTTCAGGTATTTTCAGAGCGGTGCTCACAGTGTCTGCTTTAGTTTAGTAAGATAAATAAAATTCCATGTAAAAGCATGTATTGTATAGTGATGTTTATATAGTCAACGAAAAGAACTGACCCAAAAATCCACCATTGTAAACTTTAATACTTGAGACATGATCATAAATACATTTCCCTTTGTGTATAAAATTGTCATGACTAAAACCCCTCTGTTGATATAGCATTTCTCAAGACATGTAATAATTGTGTTGATTCATTAAATAAAAAGTTTTAAAAATGACTTTAAACTTTAACAAAATGCTGTAAAACCAAGATAATTCCCTTGAATTGACCCCTGACCCCTCCCTTACCACTTTGTGCATAGACCACTAAACAGTTAAAAACCTCTGTTAATCATGAGCTTGTTTGAAGTTCTGATAAAAGGCACATCTTCGGGTTTTGCTTCCTCATCTTGGGGATTGGTGCAGCACTTCTGCTCTCAGTGTGGCCAGTCACACTTCCTGGGCTCAGACTTTGGCACTCTGAGACACTTTCCCAACTTCTCGCAGCCTGCAGGGGCCCAGTTCTGAAACAGAGAGCAGCCAGCACAGTGAGCACAAGAGTATAAAGGAATTAAACATAATATGTACTCTGAGAGAGATTTACTGCTGCCTTATACGAGTCAAGTTGCTAGTCTATAAGGGGAAAGAGCACAAGATGATTTTTGAAGGCTTGTCCTGGGCTATGAGGGGTTTTAGCCAAAAGGTGGCAAAATTTTCTCTTCTGTGATTTTTATACCTGAATTTTAGTGGAAGGTTGTATTTGGCTGTCTTTAATCCTGTTACATTATCTTCACATCTCAAAGAGAGGAAAACTGAACATACAGCGTGAGTTCAGGCAGGCCATGGAGTCAAGAGTTGCCATGTGATTGAGATCAGCTGATCTCACCGAGCCCTCATCAGCTGACAGCCAGCTGATTAGCTTCTAAGCACACTATTGGCTAATCGCATTCATGCTGCCTTTGCTGCTCCCTCTGCAAGCTGCTTTTTGCAACCCTCCTCCACCCCAGCTCCTCCTTTATGTTTTCTATCCAGGCTTGTTGAAGGGCAGGGGGATCCCAGAATGCCCACATCACCAAATATAAATAACAGAAATACATGTAAAATTAATAACAGCTAATAAAGAGATATACTTAAACCACAAATCATGTGTTCCTTGACAAGATGGTCCTGACTGAAATGTGAAAATAACTTATGTTGACATGTTTTTCAAATAACAGTGAGATGTCATTAAAACTAAAAATGCGCTTTTCCATGTTTTCATACCATATCTTACAAAAATAAATCACAACACACAGTTCATCTACTAGAGGTGACATAACAGCATAGGTTCAATACCACCCTGGCCAGATTTAATTATAATTTTCCATAACTTTAAGTATTACTGTTACTATTAGTATCTATTATTAATTGTTAGTGATGACAAATGGACCAGACAGACCTGACTTCACCGTACAGCACAGGAATTCATTCATACCTTATTTGGAACTGTGTTTATTTTGTACACCACAAGGGGTCAGTGCTGCACTACAAATAATTATCATAGACTAGAAGTGCAGCTCCTGACATGTGCTGCTTGAGGTGACAAAGCCACAGCTTCATTTGGCTGCTCCAACTAACACCAGATTAGGGTTTTTTTTCCATAGGCAAATAAGAGAAAAAGGTCCAGATTCTAGTCATAACAAGATCCTTATTCTAAGACAAGTTATGAAAATAAAACATTATTCTGTTAAAATGAATCAGTTCAATAAAACAGTCGGAAACAAGAAAAGATACTATTAAAGAGATGTACAATGATTCTCATTTTCCTACAGATGTTATCATTTTCACTTATGCATTAATGAATCACATGATCAGGTGTGATGGAGAGAGAAGGTGCAAACATGTCTGCCTTTGAAACACACAGGACCAGCTGGCTTTGGTCCACTGCCACTAGATATAGTGAGAATAAAGTAAGCCACCTTACACACCAAAGCTTCTCAGTGCGGTTTGTTTTCAGCATTTTCAACATTAAGGTATGTTCATTTAAAACTTACCATTACAGCCACATCACACATATTGAGCTGGGGATATCCAGGAATCAATTTTGTCTTATGCTGCTCCACAACCGGAGTGATCCTGCTCAGCGCATCTTGGTACTCCTCAGACAAAACACTGCAGAGACAGAAGAGCAATAATGATCAGTGATTTATGCCACTTTTTTGTCCTAGCACTTACAGATGTCATTAAAGAGTGTAAAAACATAAAAGCATAGCTTCTGAAAGTCACAGAGGATGCCTTCGGTTTGTCCACAAGCTAAAAGATCAATAGTTTGAAATAAGACAAACAAAAACAGGCACCAATTTGGAAACTTAGTAAACAACAGAGGTTTGACATTTTCCCTTAAAAACACAACTCATGACCCTACTCTTAAAATAATCACCATTCAGTTTACTTTTAATCTAAAGTTGTCAAATTAACAAATAAACTGTGTTGTAAGAGCATGTTAGAAAATAACAAGGGCTATCAGCATTTATGCATTCATTGTGGTTAATTAAGACCCTTAATCACTGCATTAATTTTTGTTAATTGAAATTAATCACATTTCCTTTTCAGCACACTTTGGTTAAGCCAGCAGAAGCTTCTCCATGATGTGAAATGAGTCCATCACTGCTCCCTAATGTCGCATTTTATTTTAGAAAACTTCCAGACAGTTCAGTGGACAAGTCAAGAGGCATCTGCAACTTGCGATTTCAAACATTTACTTTTTTAATGTTCTCTTATTTCTTTTTAGTCATAACGATTTCCTTTTTCTGTGTTTAGCCCTGTAAATCCTGATACCTCCCAAAACTGTCAGAAAATTCAAATTTTTAGAAACTGGGTTGTTTAGAAAACATTTAAAAAAAAAATTAAAAATCTCTAACATTTCTTTTTTTTTTTTTTTAAATTTTAACGTATTTTAAAAAAGTACTGATTGAAAGTCCAAGTGCCTTATTTTCTTCTAAATAAAAGCATGTCTTTATCCAAAAAAGAGGTCAGTAACCCTCAGTTTAAGAAAGTACAAAATCTAAAATGAAAAAAAAAAATCTGTTTTAAAGGAAACAGTGTAATTTTAGTGTAATAAAAAGGTATCATTAATCACAATTAACTACAGAAATACTGAGGTTAATTGCAATTAAAATTTGAAATAGTTTGACAGCCCTTGAAAAAAGCGCTAACTTGAAAATAAAAAAACACTTTCACTCTTGTTTTTCACTTGTTTTCCTTTGTATTGATACTTTGCACTTACAGCAGTACAAGCACTTGCAGTTTGCTTTTCTGTTTGAATTTATTTTTATGTAACAGGGATGATGCAGTTTAACAAACACAGGCTATAAAATGTTCCACATTCAGCAACATAAAACAGCCTGGTGCTTTAGAGCAGTGGTTCCTGACCTGTTCTTCCTTTCAGCCCCCATTAAGGCTCATTTATGCTCTATGTTTGAAACGTATACAAGCAAGCCTTTCTGTCCCACTCTTCATTCATCCTGCCACTCTTTTTTGTCCGTTCTCTCAAAGCCTACAGATATGGACCAAACGTAATACATTAAGCAATGTAGGCAACAGTGAAACCCAGAGTAGAAAAAACAAACAAAGAAGAATGGGGGGACTTTATCAAATTTTCCGAGGAAATATCGCTGAATAATTTTGAGCGAGTTGTTGTAAACTACAAACATATCAATGATGTTAGCTCACCTGGGCACGAAGACAGACAACTACAAGAGCACAGCTGGGCAGAGGATGGGCTGTTTTTCTCCAGTCAATGGGACAGACGGAGCAGCATCAAAGTAGATGTGTAGGTCCAAGAGGGACAGCGACCTCTCGATTTGGTTTTCAACAACTTCAGCATAACAGGGCGCTTAAGTATGAGGGCTATGATGGTTGTAAAGTTTATAATGCACAGATCTATTTTAATGCTTGTAGAGCATAAATAAGCCTTGACTATCGTAGAGAAGCTGAGGCCCCACAGGACCCACACTTACAAAGGTGATACATAGATGTCAAAAATTAACATCAAAATTTAACTATTAATAAGTGTTTTGTCGTGATTTTAGTTAATATGAGTATATCTTATTTTGATAGCCTCAAAGCCGATAGAGCCTTGAGCCCTCCCTGAAATCTATGGCACCCCCTGAAAGAGATCCCAGACCCCAAGCCATGACCCCCCAAATAAGGTGCCAGAGACTGGGGACCCCCACTGTACCTGAAAGTGGTTGGAGCATAGTTTAACACAACTGGGCAAATTCAAGAACAGCCATGTGCATGACTATGTTTTTATTTGACATTTTCTTCATATATGTGTATAAATTTATAAAAATGGTTAGAATATACAATTTAAAAATTATTAAAAGATATTGTTTTATGGAAGGCATCTGGCATCCCCTCTCCGTGTCTTGCAACTCCAAAGGGGGTCCAGACCCCCACATTTAGAACCACTACTTTAGAGTAAGATACTATATATACATAATCACTACAAAATTCTCAAAAACTAGGACAAATAATTGGATTAAAACACAAAAATCTAAAAATAAGTAAAGCTCTGGTTTACTTGGAGCCATCACTTTACTTTTTTGTGAAGGGTTTTAAATCTGTGATTAATTTTATTTCAGTTGTAATGAATCCCAGAGGTGACAGCCTTCGACAGACAAAGCTGACTGTCCAAATAATAATCTACTTTTTAGTGTGTTACAGTTTCCATTGGCTGTGTTTTTGGTACTCTTGTTCTGAATCTGTTTTCTCCAAATGTCTCAGTAGTTCTTCTATGAGTTGAAAGTCACACATACAAACACAGTCAACCAATAACTTAATAACTTTAACCATGCTATTTTTTGGGAGGGAGTGAATGCATAGCACACATGTAACCGATCCAAGCTTTACTCATTATATCAGTGCTGGGACATGCTGTCAACAACAAAAACACCCCACACACATATGTGCTGTCCACCGTGGCACCCCTTGGAAAAGCACACTCAGCAGGGTGAACCATGTAACCCCTCTCCCATCCCCTGTCTCTCAATTACTGCTGTTGGACACCAGCGAGCTGAGCACCTCTGTGCATTATTATATTCAGTGTGTAAAACACAGGGGCCCTGAAGGCTTTCAAAGGAACGCTGCTCTCAATAGGACCTGTAGGGTTAATGGGCTGTGTGTGCACGCATGTATGTGTGTTGGGGGAGTGGGTGTCTGCTGGCGTGACACACGGACAGACAAATATCAGCAGTGCAATTACACCCCTGATACACTCGCAGGCAGCACCTGTGCCAGCCTTCCATCCTCTCTTCACTGCAAACGCAGCGCTCTGATTGGCCCCCGGGGACCATGTGCATGTGTGTGAGGTGAAGTGTCAATTAGAGTAATAACCCCAGGCCCTGTCCAGCTCACACCCACCCTCCCGCTAAGATCTCCCACAGGGCAGCAAGGCTTCCTCCATCAGCCAGCACCTGCTCCTTTCCCCGATACTCTCAGTCTTTACTTTGCCCTACAATTACTCGACGAGTAGTGAGTGCGGAGGCTGCAATTAGTCTCTCTCCTGGTGTGCCGCATTCGTCATCAGCTAACTATCCACGCGTTCTGACCCGAGCTGATGGAGGAAAACCCGATTACTCCCCTCGGTTAAAATCAGACATTCAGATTAAATTGCTTCAGCTATCTGAAATCACAAATCGTGCTTTCGCCTGATCCCAATCAGCGAGGGGGATATTTCATTCTGCTGCTATCTCTGCTCACTGCTTATTGTTGAGATACATTTTATGATAAGTGATGAAGCAACTTAATGTAAGGAAGATTTATCGGACTGCTTTAAGTTTCTCCTCTGCAAGCAAAGCATGTATGTGCGAAGACGCTTGCATAAAGTTTTCCATTGTTTTTGTCTATGCATTGAGAATCTTACAGTGCAAACCTCTAAATCAAAAACTAATAATACCATTTGTTTATGCTCCCTCTGCAAACAAATAATAAAAAGCCCACAGTCAGCACAGCTCATTATCATGATTATAACCCTTAGCCTACTGGTGTACAGGCAAATTCTGGAATAATAAGCAGGCTGTATGCAAATCCAGTCTTTTGATTTATAATGTATGGCACCCAAGGGGGACGGGGGCATTGCTCAGGTGTGTCACCACTCTGATTACTGATTCATAACACTATTGCCGGAGTGCACACGCATACACACACACAAACAATCACACAGTAGCAGAAGGTGGGGGAATTGAGGAGACAATCAAATACATCTGTCCTGCCTGTACCTCCCCTCCACCATCCTTCTCCACCCGGGTGGAAATTGAGCACTTCAGTAAGGACTATTGATTGGAGAAACAAGAGGCTGGTGGCAGGCAGCAGATGAGGCCACACTGTGCGGTGCTGCCTGCAGTGTGAGGGCTGGGACTACACTCTGGATGACCGGGGGGCTCTGGGGACGGGAGCGGAGGTGGGTGGTGAGAAGGTAGGATGTGTTATCCTCAGGGCCTGAGGTCACACAGATGGAGGGCAAAGTGGAGGGCAGAGAAAGGCTTTGAACAAACCCAGTAGGGATCTAAAATCACAACGGGAGCCACAAAATCAGGCTGTATCATCCTCCAACTCCAATTGAATCTGCCTAAAATCACAGTCTCCATACATCATTTTTCCTCAAAACTTTCCCTTTCATTGCATAATTATAATCTTTGCTGTTTTCCCTGAGTGTTTGTGTATGTGTGCTCTTTGCTGTATCACAGGCTGCGACAGTAGTGAAGGTATGTGTGTAGACAGGCCCTACATCATCTTAAGTGGCTCTTTAGGTGCAGACAGAGATTAATGACGGCCAGGCAGCCAGTCCAGCTGGGGGAGCGAGGAGGACACGGACAAAATGCACGCATACACATGTGTGCGTGTACACGCACACAAAGACACGCACTCTTTGCAAGGATGGAGGAGAACGGTCCCGGTGGATGCAGAGGGACAGCAGCTGAGTGGTGAAGAGTCAGCTGAGATGCACATGAAAAAGTAGAGATGGAAAAAAAGAACAAGGAAATAATTTGAGAGAAAGTTGGAGAGAAAGAGGGAGACACAGAGCAGATTAGAGAGGATGGAAGAAGAACTGGGTGTTAAAGGAGAGGAAGTCTTTGCTTAGTTGTGTGTTTTGGTGCAAAGCAGTCTTGGATCCCTTAAAAGGCATAACAATTTAATCTAGTAATGTTATTATTTTTATTACTGCTTTATTATCAACTGTCAAACTCAATGGCCCCATTGTTCATATGAGATGAATTTTTGAGAGGCATGTGGCTGCCGACCTCTATGGTGGGGCGTTTGGGCTCATCTTTTGCAAACCTCTACAATGGGATGACCTCAAACTTGGGGCAGGAAGTGATGCACTAACCCTTGCTGGGGTTTTCCTAAGTTTGTGGTGTTATTTTTAATTTTATCCTGCTCCCCCTCCCCCTAACCCTTGGGTGCCTAACCATAAGTCTTTTTGGGTTTTCCTTACTTTGTGGTGTGATTCATTTAAATTTATCCCCCTCAGTAAATGTTCTATGTTTAATCATAAAATTCTGCTGTGAAAAAAAGCCACTTACCATAACATCTTACAGCGAATGAAAAAAATATACGTCATTCTGGTCTTCGTTTGGGTAATGTATGTCACTCCTTGCCCCTTGGGCAAGGTCACCCCATTGTAGAGGTCTGCAGCAGATGAGCCCAACACACCCCACCATAGAGGTCTGCAGCCAGATACCTCGTAGACTAAGCATTAGTTGATAAAAACATTAAATCCAGAAAAATCATGGTATAAAGTTAAATAAATAGAAATCAAAAATAGTCAGACACCTAAACAGAAATTAAGAGATGTTTGAATTCAGTGTTTCCTTGAAGCTCATTGATGAGGACTAAGAGGTTTTCAGGGTATTTTACATTAGCTAGTTCTGGTTCAGCTGTTGAGGTTGCAGGGCAACAGAGGCAGCGTTAAGAAACTGAAGAGTAAGGTCAGGATGGTTGATGATGCATACAAGGAGTCCTCCATGGCCAGACGGTTTCATTTCAGATTAGCCTGAGCAGTCTATACAGGATACAAAGGCTGGGTCTTTAGGCTGCGCTCTCTGAAGGATGCACCCTCTGAAATGAGACGCCATAACTGTCCTTCTTCTTTTATCTTGTCATCAGCATCTTTGTCCAATTAACTATTATTCACATTACCCTCATTTATGTCATAAGCACTGTCATAAGGAGTCATAAGGTAGTGATGCAGTAAGTCAAACTGCTAAGAAACAAGGCCAAGGAAATCTATTAAAAAATATACTATTCAAGACAACAATATATTCCTGAATCAATATAGTCCCACCTCTAGTGTGCATGTCACAAAACAAAACCACTTAGCAAATGGCAGTGCATTGATTGATTTTTCCTTTTATAATTCTTGCGAGTGACTAGCCAAGCTAAAAGGTGAGCAATTGAAAAACAACATTAATGTTTTATCATTCAATCTCACTTGTGAAAAGGAGTTGGAAAAGGCAAAGAGGAGACAAGACAAGAGCTGCTGAAGGCAGAGAAGAAAGGTCAATCCAGGCAGGGAGCGGAGCCAGAGCTCATGCAAAAAACACTTTCCCTCATCAAAGCAATTTAGAGATTATCTTAATGTATTAGTCATGGCGTCATCCGGCACAAATTATCACATAAATATCCTACATCAACTGCAAACAGCAAAGGAGGATGCTCATCTACGTCTGCATCCTTTTTTAGTAATAGTTTTAGTTCAGGCTCTGCAGTCTGTGTCCTCTGGTGCCTCTCCTTGCGGCGATTCTTAACTCTCCCCTGAGCTCAGGCAGACTCGTGCAAAACTCCATTAAACAGCACACGCTCTCAATTTAGACCTGAACAATTTATCTGGCAATTTTAACCTGCAGCAGTGCACTGGAGGATTCAGGACCAGATAGCGATCTTTAAGGAGCTGTTTGCAATCACAAAGAGGAGGGTGTAATCAGGCGCGCTCTGGCTGAGCGGATCAATCCGTCGCCTTCTTTTTCATGCCACTGAATCACCATTGATCTCATACACAGGCGGTGCTAGCAACAGGCAAACTGCTTTCCAATCCTCAATCCTCTGCAGTTCATTTTCAAACAACTCTTCACCTGTTTCTGGTCGACCATACTCTCCTCTTGCTTTCATTTTCCAGCCTCTCCTCATTTCCAGACTGAAAATTAGTCTTAAGTTGCATTTTCAGACAGCTTACTTGATAGGGTATTTTTCCCCGGGGTCCCGTCCCAGATGAAACATGATTGGCTGCATTGTGTGCTCTTTTTGCTCATGAGTTGTCACACCTGGGATCTCTTCACCTGGGCAGAAGTTGATGCCCTACAAGAGAGAAAGCACAAAAAGTCATAATGCCTATCTTGCATATGTTTTTCTTTTTTAACAGTACCGGTACAGAGAGATTTTCTAACTGATGTATATTTATAATAATGCAATTTAAAAGAGGGCAGAAAGAAGACTTTGAGATATACATGTTTACCGATGCCACCTAAGGAGAGTGACTGATACATAGAGATAGACTATGTTTTAAAAGGCAGCATCTACAGACAGGGGAATAAAAACAGGGGAATAAAAAATAAAATTAAATAATAATCTAGAGATATTTCAAGCCTTTTTCATATTAATGTTGATGATAACAGCTTGCAGCTCATGAAAATCGTGGAAAAGTCTCATATGCAAAGGTTTCCTGAGCGTTTACTCTCTCACTCCAGTTCAGTACACACAACCACAATCATAGGGAAGACTGACTAGACATTTCCCTCGAAGTCTATAACTGACACCCGTAATGAGGAGAGTAAGCCACAGGTCACTGCTGAAAGGGTTGGCTGTTCTCAGAGGCTGTATCAAAGCATGTTCATGGAGAGTTGACTTGAGTATAAGGCCCCGTCCACATGGAGACGAATTCAGCAGCATACGCATAGTTTTTTGTCATATCGGCGTTTCATCCACACAGAAACGGCATTTTGGGTGACTGTAAACAATACTTTTTGAAAACGGGTCCCAGAGTGCACAAATACATAAACAACTACCGTTTCAACTCCGTGTGGATGGCCAACTGCATCTTTCTTGAAACGATTACGTCACACATAGCGTAGCTCTCTTAAGACGTCTGTGCGGGTCCGGCCAAAAACAATAATGGCGGAATACAGGGTTGTGTTCATGATGCAGAAGCTACTGAGCTTGTTATGGCTTTCACAGCAAAATCTGATGCTCCTTTACCACCACTGCAAAACGCACACACCATTTGTTCTTGAATCCAACGCGGAGAACAACCAGAAGGGCAACTAGAAGAAAGTTTGTGTCAGTTTTCTGTGATCTTCTTCTCTCCTTTGGTGCATTTCCGTGGAAGTGTTACAGCGCCACGTACAGGCTTGGCATATGTACTACAACATTTTCAGTGGTTCCGTGCTTACACGGATATTTCCTGAAACAATCCCATCTTTACGGAAAACTTTTTCAAAATGAAACAGCAATATACCGTTTTCGTCTCCGTGTGGACAGGGGCCTAAAAGTGCAGTAGGAACAACAGGGATGAGCTTAGCTTTCAGAGGATTGTCAAACAAAGCAGAATCAAGACCTTAGGGGAGCTTCACAAGGAGCCGACTGAGGTTGGAGTCAGTGGATTAACAGCCACCATACACAGATGGGTCCAGGAAATGGACTATAAGTGTCGTGTTCTTAGTGTCAAGCCACTCCTGAACCACAGATGTCATAAACATCTCACCTTGGCTAAGGAGAAAAAGAACCAGACCGTTGCTCAGTGGTCCAAAGTCCTGTTTTCTGATGAAAGTGAATTTTTCATTTAATTTGGAAATCAAGGTCCCAAAGTGTGGCGGAAGATCTGAGAGGCACAGAAGTCCAGTATTTTCAGTTTTTACAGTCAGTGATGGTTTGACGTATCACGTCATCTGCTGCTGTTGGTCCACTGTGCTTTATCAAATCCAAAGTCAACACTGTCAGTTTTAAAGCATATCATGCGTCCATCTGCTGAGAAACTTTATGGATATACTGATTTCCTCTTCCAGCAAGCCACTTGTCCACAGTGAAGCCAAAACTACCAGAAACTGGTTTGCTGACCATGGTATTACTGTGTTTGAGTGGCCCGCCAACTGGCTTGACCTGAACCACACAGAGAATCTCTGGGGAAATGTCAAGAAGATAAGAGATACCAGATTCAACAATACAGATGAGCTGAAGGCTATTTTAAGAGCAGCTTGGGCTTCATAACACCCCAGCAGTGCCACAGACTGATTGGCTCCATGCCATGTAACATAGATGCAGCAATTTCTGCAAAAGGAGCTCCAACTAAGTGCATAAATTAACATAATTTTCCAGAGGGTCAACATTTCTGTATTTTAAAGCCTTGTTGGATGAATTTTTTGTTATATTCTAATATTTTGAGATAGTGTATTTTTGTGAGCTGTATAGATTAAAACGAAAAAAAGTTCTAAAATATTTAACTTTGTAATGATATAAAATATGGAAGTTTCTTCTCTTGAATCAGAAAAAAAATGTTTTCATGATATTGTAGTTTTTTTAGATGCACACACACATATATATGTTGAGTTTTACATTTATTCATTTATGTAGTCATATTTAAGCTAACACTTGGTCAAATCCTGTGACCCTAACTTCTTCATTTATGCTGGAGCCCACCAAGAGAGCAGAGTGATGGAAAGCTCCAGGTCTCATTGTGGTCAAGAGGGCAGGTGGGACGGCCAGATGGATGGAAGAAGAAGACCCAGGAGTACGTGAAGGTGCATTAATGTGAAGGAGGTCAGAAAGGTAAGGAAGAGCGAGGTTATGGACGGCACTGAAGGTGAGGAGCAGAATCTTAAGCCAATGTGGTAGTTGAGCGAGAGCCAGAGGAGTGATTTGATTACTGGATGGTTCTCTGGAGATGATATAAGCAGGAGAGTTCTAGGCTAGTGGGGATGTGTGACCAAAAAGAAATGAGGATGATTTAATGACAAATAGGAAAATAAGGAATAAATAAATGTACATTCACAGACTCAAAAAATATCTATTTTTTGTGGGAAATTGTACAAGTATTTTCTTATACTGATATGGTACCAATACATAAAGGTAGTTTGGACATAAAGCTTCTTAAGACGAAAGATAAAAACACAATTTCTCTTTGTATTCGATCATTTGAAATGTGAAAAAATTAATTCAGCCCATGAGATCTGGATGTTAAAATTTATGTTGTAGCTGCCTGCTGCTCTGTTCTCACTGAATAATCTGGTAATAATGGCATTAAAGCAGACTCTTCCTCATTGTGCTATTCATGCAGTTTCTGTTTGTGCATCATACACAAATACAAGTCACATCACTACGAGAGAGGATTTTTTTTCTCGTGTTGCCTCTCCTTCATCTTTCCACGCCTTCGTTCCTGCTCCCTGACTCCATTCTCATGAGCCTGGCAGCGACCGCAGCCTGATCGAGTCACACACACTCCTCTTAAACCCCCTGGAGATCTGCCCCCTTCTTCAGACACAAACACACACATCGACAAACACACTCTTTTTGATGAGCACAACTAATATTGGGAGAGCATTCATCTGTAAGGCCCTGTTGCTGCCCCCCCTCTGCGATTGCACCACAAAATACATATAGAAGAGAGAAAAGAGAGGGAGAAGCACAGAAGACCCCCCCCACACCCCTCCATGCCCCCACCTGCCCTGCAGAGCCTCCTCTCATCCTGACTCGTTCTGTCTTTTGAAGCCAACAGCTCAGAAATGCAGAAAAGAATGAAAAAAAAGAAAAACTCATCCCAGAGGAGCAGGCAGAAAGGCCTGCTGTGTGTATCTCTCTGACTCTGTCTCTTGTACCAAAGACAGAACAGCAAGCAGTCCATATCTCCTCTGACATTAATGCTATGGATACAACCAGGCTGCTTTCAAACTGGAGTACAGCAGTCACTATTACAAGATAAAGAGCAGGAGCATCCGAGGGTGGCAGAAAGAGTTTTGGAAAAGGACATATTTGGTGTCTTTTTGCTTTTGTCCAAGACTGTTGGAAAGAGTATACAACCACTTTAAGACTGAACCTCCTCAAGGAAATGCTTCCATACATTTAGTTACTCAGTTTTATGAGGATTTTCCAGTTGTTTTCTAAAAACTCTAAGCTATTTATTTCTTATCCTCTGAGTTGGAAAAAAAGCCCCAAAAAATCCTAGAAAAGCAAAACTCACCTCCTTATGGAGTTCAATAGTACTTGCCCACTTTTTCAGTGGTGCTGGTTCTGGAAGAGAAATTCGCCATTCAAATCCCTCTAAGATATTTAGCAAAATCCTTATTACAACGCTGTTAATGCATGAACCAAGCTATCTAGCTACATGAATCCTTGTGACTTTGACACATTTGATTTGGTGCAAAAACGGCGTACGAAAACAGAGAAAAAGGAAAATATTCCTTTACAAGGAGGAGGGAACTACATATCCCACAATCCACTGTGTTTTGTTTTATTTGTTTTTAATGTTTTTTGTCTTTACATTTCAAATAATAATGTTGTAATATATCGTAGTTTGCATATATTTTGCTTCATACTGCGTGTTATCGCCAACAACAGTCAACAGCCTTTGTTAGCAGGCTCGGTAGACATTTCCATGGTAACCTGATTTCCCACCACTTATGAGATGTTGCTGTGACACTTGCATACGTACATCGTTTCACACTAAGGCGAAGTCTAACTTGGATACTTCAGATAAATGGCTAATAATCAAATCCACTCTGGAGAAAATGAGTGGGATTTTTACTTCCAGAACCAAACTTGAGCTCTATTTTGTGCAGTAGCAACATGATGTGTTGGGACCTGGCCTATCACGGTGGCTAGTCAACTTTTCTTCTAGAGGCCCAAAAACGATCCTTCTATCACAAAAAACCAGCTCTGTTATCTTGAGATAACGGTTTGTTGTAATGCAAAAATCATATTTTTAATCCTGAGGTAACCAGAAAAATAGGTCAAAATTGAGAAAACAGCTAAAATAACCCTGTTGTGAGTAAACCAACACACTGCTATCTCTAAACAAGTTAAAAAATAAGCAGATATCTAAAAAAAACCTTCAAATATTTGTTATAAAAGAAAACCCGATCAGATCAAATGTATGGAGAGTAAATTAACTTGCTTGCATGGCGCTGTTCTAGTTTCCTGACTACTCCTCAGTGTTTTTTATACCACAGGTCCAAAAGACCCTCTGCACCCTTTCGATGCAGAGTGATGACTTCTGCCATCAGGGATGAGGTTTACGTATGCCAGGAGGGCAAAATCTACAGATATCTGAGGTCACTTGTTGCATCAGCCGTTGGGTTTTTAAATAAGCGGTAGGCACTGCTGCCATTGAATCTCACTGCCTGTTTATCATGATGAAATCCATGGGAGTTACGGCTAACATGTATGTACTCATGTCTTTTTATGATGTGTGTGGCTTGTGTGGTCTTCTGCTGCAAACAAAAATGCCCCTTGGGATTTCCTAATTGAAAGATGTTTGACTCTTCCACTTATCCCACAGCTGCATGTCTACTAGGCACTTCTGTACTTTGCTGAATATTTTAAATATTTTCTGAAGCAACCATCTACTTTGTTCTGATGCATCGGTTCAACATAGATATTGGCAAGTGTCAGCCCTGTTGAGAAACATTGGCCATCTGCAAATCATGTGGCATGAACAGATATCAGAAGCAGATGTTCTGTCCAATTAAATTACCACTGGCATAGAGCACACCTAACACCTGAATCAAAGAAAAGATATTCTTTTTTGTTTTTTCAAAAGAAGTTACCTGCAATTATGAGAGGAAATGTTGGTATAAGTCTTGCAGCAGAGGAAGTGATGAGAAAAAAGAACTAGTACCTGTAACAGCATCAGCGTTGGTTAAATGATTATTTTGCCAGCCTAATTATCACAGTCAGTACATCTCCGCTCTCTACATATAAATGTGACTAGAATGTTGAACACATTTACAGAGTTCCTACACATTTTTGAGAATCAAATTTAAGACTTTTGAAGACCTTTTTTGAGACCTGTGCGAAGAAAAATTCGTACATTTTTTTGTGCAGAAAATGGTCAAAAATGAGAGATGTGTGAGATTTTTCAGTACACTGGACAGAGCTGAATCATCTAATTTAATGCACTGTGAATGGTGTCTCAATTGATATGATGCTTTTGGGGTCATAAAACCCCAAATCTGATTATATCCAGCCCATTTAATGCCTCCTTTCTAACAATGTAGCATACAGTAATATTAATCATAACATATGCTACAAGAATATACACAAAAAACCTGAATAAATATAGCTAGAAAATCAGTTTTAGTCACATTTTTGTCATTTCTACCCTTTATAGTTTTAGTCTAGTTCTATTCGATGAAAATTTTAAAAAATTTAGTCTAGTTTTAGTCCATAAAAAGTCCTCACATTTTAGTCTTTACTGTTAGTCCAAGCATTTATTTACTTGCCTAAATTTGATACCAAGTCATGGTAGTGTTTTCTATGCATGCTGCCAAACCTGGGGTCCCTGCTTTCTACAGCTGAAGGGCAGAATAGCTACAGATTCCTTTTCTTTGACAGGTTTACTCACAGTGAAGAAATATCATGGATTTGGAATGTCTGAAAAAACTAAATTACATTTTAGTCTAGTTTTAGCCATCTTGTCGAAAACTAAAACTACTTTTAGTCAGTTTTAGTCATCAAAGATCTATTTTTGGCTAGTTTTAGTCTAGTTTTTGTCATGGAAAAAAGGCTGTTGACAAATATTTTTAGTCATAGTTTTACTCCATGAAATCAACACTGTATTGGATAAAGACACGCCTTAATCAAAGTGCCTCCTAAAATTTAAGAACTCTCCCTAGTAAAAATACGATTTTTAAAGACATTTTTACGGCCTTAAATTGAAAAATTCCAATTTAAGACCTTTTAAGACTTTTCAAGGACCTACAAGAACCCTACATTTATTTTCATCCAAAAGCTGTTGTGAGAGAAAGCCTGAAGTCTGACCCTATTTACATTCACAGGTCAGCAAATACTGACATTTCTCAAGTCAATTTGGATTTTATTTTTTTAAGAGGGAGTAGTTATGTTTAGAACAGGCTGCTTTCTAAAACAAAGAAGACGGGTGCAGATGGCCTAGCGTTTAGGTTGTGCCCCATATACTGTAAGCGGGGACCTGGATTTAAGTCCAGCCTGTGGCTTTTTTCCTGCATACCCTTGCAGAAACATAAAAAAATGATTTTGGTAATTACCAATACTGTTAATTTAGGGCAGCTGTGGCATGAACCTTACTTTGGTCAGGGTTAAGGTGGTCTAATAAATTTGTTAAGCACTGTACATATATCAGAATCAGTATCGGTATTGGCACATATTTATCGGAATCATATCAGAACTGAAAAAAGTGGATCAGTGAATCCCTAGTGTCCATGTATCTGTCCAATTCAGACAGTGTGCAGGAGTTCACTTGCGAGATTCAAAACTAAAAACAAGAAATAACCCAACATTAGGTACCCAGGACCTTTATTTTGTTGCCTTGGTATGAAAATTAATATTAGTATTGGTACATCTTTGGCCAACTTTTATAACAGAATTCATGCTTAGATTAACAAAAAAATAAGGGATTAGTGTGGGTCTAACAGGTGTCTGTGAACAAGTGATTTTTCAGTTTTCATTTACTACCTTGTGATTCATCCAACAAGGTTAAAAAAGCCATCATCAGAACTCCTCCTGTGGCCCATATTACTCAGCAATCCAGATACAAAGGAACCAGAGTCACAACAAACTATATTTCACAATATTAACATCCCAGTGCTGCCTCAAGAGAGTTTGATGAGAACCATTTAAGCCTGTGAAATTTCTCATTTTCCTCATGGCTGAGCTGCATGAACACAGCCAGAACAGAGCAACACGTCTCTCAGCTATTAACCTGTAATTTTCTCCTTCTTCGCAGACACACATCTTTTTGCCTTGTTTATATTTTTACCTGAGGCCAAGAAACACAAATGATGTTTTTTAAGTACAAAAGCTGAAGGATTTTTAGGTGTGACTGTAGATTACTGCTAGAGCAGATGTAAGATTGAAGCATATAAAAAGGATTTTGAGCGCCGAGACGGTTCAGGTATTGATCAGTGATCAATCATACTGTACCAGAGATGAGCTAAATAAGGACCTTGATAAAGTATTTACCGTCTCAGTGTAGTTTTCAAAGTATTTCATGCATCTTATGACAGCTAAGTATATCAGTTTGTTTCTCTTATTTATGTTTATAAATTGTATTACAAGAGATGTACAGTGAAAGGATGCAGCCACGATGCCATGAAGCATATAGAGAGCTCCATGAAACACACAGACATGCATCTCTACACACAGTAGAGAACTCACATTAACGTTTTCTCTTGTCCTTTCTCTCTTTCTGATGTACACACATACACACATACACACCAATCGATAGGCAACTCACAGGCAATCAGACGCCATTATTTGTGAAGTTCCACTTCAGTTCACATGAGTTGATAAAGAAGGCTGCTATTGATTCAGCAGCCCTGAAGGAGAGAGCAATTTAAGCGACCGATGGGGCATAAAA
This sequence comes from Cheilinus undulatus, assembly GCF_018320785.1. Classification (NCBI taxonomy): domain Eukaryota; kingdom Metazoa; phylum Chordata; class Actinopteri; order Labriformes; family Labridae; genus Cheilinus; species Cheilinus undulatus. The sequence continues at coordinate 39,990,515 of NC_054865.1, read as the reverse complement.
CAAACTGGATCACAGGAAAAGCAGAGTCTCAGAGGGAGGACAGGAGGACATGTTTTAAGGACAGAGGAGAGAAGGAAGAACAACACTATCCAGAGTCAGATTTCACATTCCTCCTCATGCATTTAATCAGAAAAGAGTTGATGTAATTATGACAGAGAGATACTGCTGGCATCTCTTTTTCTTTTCGAGCCCCATGGTGCCAAAAGAATGAGTGTACAGCAGGAAATGTCGGTATGTAAATGGAGAGGAGGAAAAATCTCCACTGGAGTTTGAACAAACAAGTCAACGTGCTGATGAATGATGTAAGTCTGCTGATGTGGGGGCTCTTCATTAATATTCATTACGCGCTGATGTACACAGCAGTCAACTGATGAGCCATTTTCAAGATAACACCGACAGCGAAAGTGTTTGTGTGTTTGAGTTAGATCAGAAGAGACAAAGAGAGAGAACGAGGCAGTGCAAATCAACAAATGAGGAAGAGGAGATGTGACAAAGTTGGAGTGGAAGTTTTACCTCTTTGAACTGCTTCCATGAGTTGCTCCAGGTCCAATAATGCGCTTTGTATTGTCCAAGCCTCACAGCCATCATCTCATTCCCACGGTAATAGAAGATAGGCCTGATAAAGGTGAGATGATCCAAGAGTTTAAAAACGAATTTTAGGTTTTGTTTTTAATCATCCAGAGAAAACACATGAACTTTCTAACATTCTATTATGAAATCATCAATAGTCTGTATTCTTTGCTACACTGTGAGAGTAGTCTCTGCTACTCTCTACATTCAATTTTAAGCTAAATGGTCACATCTTTATGTTTATATAGTCATGGTGACAATGCCAAGCAAGTTGAATGTTTACCATGTTCAGGGTTAGTGTTAATCTGCTAAATGGCATTAAATATAATATACAGCTGTAATAACGGGTATGACATTGGTTCTGTAAGGTGTTTTGCATGAAACAAAATTTGATGTTATAGTGTGACTACAGGGGAAGTCTTAGAATCACAGCAACTTATCACAATGTGCTATGCAAGGGTTTTTGTCTAATTTTGGTAAATAACATCTAATCACAGACACCACATTCACTTGACAAGTGCAGGTAAACATCATATATCAAGGTATACAAAGAAAAAAAAAGGCCTGAGTTGCATATCATATTTTACCCTATATGGGGCAGGGAACCATATATGGTCACTTCAGTCACCTTGATTTTCACCATAATAATGTAAAGTATATTAAAAAGTGACAAATTTTAAAAAGTATTGGGAAGTCCACCAATAATTATAATGATAGTGATATTAGGGCTAAAATTTTGAAATTCAAAGTATTTCAATGAGTGACCTTGAAAGCGTTAAAAACACCCGCCAATGCAGCAAAGGTCTTCCACCTGCAGTGATGCTGTTTGAGCTGGAATGACCATCTGACTACTTACACTGATCTTGAAGGCTGTTATGTAGAGTGGTAAGGCCACTAGGGCTGTCCAAAAATTAAAATTTGCAAACTCAAGTAATCTCAGAATTTCTGTAGTTATTCATGAATACTCTCACATTTTGAAAATTCCACTTTTTTCCATTTAAAACTTTTTTTGTCTAATTTTGGATTTTTGTACCATCTTAAACTCAGGCTAAACAACTTCTTGTTTGGATATAGAATTGCTTTTATTATGAAAGAAAATGAGGGACTTTGAGTAAATTTAAGGTTATGGAATAAACCAAGGAAAAGGGGAATTGTTATGGATTCAAAAGGAAACAAGGGAGTAATATAAAGTGAATGTTTGATTTCACAAGGTACGCATGACGTTTGACGTGTCCAATAAGCTGTATGTGAGGGGCTTTTTTAATTAAGATTTGGGACCATTGCTTTTATTAGATAAGAATAGACAGGAGTCAATCCCACAACCTGTCGATGAGGACTCTAGCCTCTGTTTAGGGGCACCCACTCTACCAACTGAGCTAAACTGGGGCCCATCTGTGAGTTTTTCAGACTGAAATGATACATTAAATCCTGTTCAGACTGGCTGTGTGTTGCTGTGCAAGTGTGCTGCGCCTGTCTGCTCCTGTTTCTGCCGGTGCTGCTTTCACACTAGGCGCAAGTTTGCTTGCTGTCACAACCCTGTCATTCTCTATAAGATTGACCTCAATAAATCTCAAAATCCCTTCAAAATAAAAGCATTCTGTACAAACTATGGACAGACTTTCCTGTCTGTTTTGGCCTATAACCATGCCCGGCATGCAGAAAAAAAATAGGCGAGACCTCGATTCCCTAAATTCTCCGCACCTGAGCCGCGTGTATTTGGCGCATGAGACATGGAACACACACAGGAGGTCTGACGCCCTGACATGTTAACATGCAAACAAACTGAATATCCAGCCGTGTCGAGACTAATTCTACTCATATGCATCCATACATATGCACATGCCACTGACACAGCAGTGGGAGCAGTGTAGGGTTAAGGGTCTTTCCCAAGGACACATTTGCATTTGACTAAGCTGATGATTGAACCCCTGACCATCTGGTTGAGAGACAGCCAATATTGTGGACTATGAGAGCTAGCATGTAAGGGGGTGTCTCTGGGACTCCAGCCTCCCCCAAAGATGTGCAAGGAGCCTGCTTGACCAGTGATGTCCTGGCTTCTGCTGCCCGTTAGTCTACACAACATTGGACTGAGGGGCAGTGGGGAAGATGGGGCAATAATGCAAGGTAGGTAGCATCATTGTTGTCACTACCTCATGCTAGTATGTACAGAACCTGGGTCTGTTGAAGGTGAAGGTGATATAGTATACTGGCAAAAGTACAATATCACTTGAAGTAATATGTTGATTTAATCATATCTAGGGAATGGGGATTTGATTAAGTGTAGTTTTTATTTTGACTAGAAAATTAGACAAAAACGTGAAAAATTAAGTTTCTGCAGTGTATAATTCCATGAAATAAGTATCATTTAATTCAATAGGACTCAAATTTAACAAAGAGTATAAAACTTCACACGCAAACATTTCAATAACTGTTTCTGAATTAAGGGAGTGGTCCAGCAGTCTCACCTAGAAAAAACTTTGCAGCCTTTTTTCACTCTGCTTGCTTTAACTACCTGTGTTGCCCCACTCAGGGATGTATCATGAACCTGAACAAAGGATCCTATAACAGTTCAAATGCACCCACCTGCTTTTGAGTGTCTGTGAGCCATTTAGCAGCGCTGGTGTCAGATCCAGTCCATCAAAGATTCTGTCGTCAGGAGGGGTGACGCCAGCAAGAGCCAGACTGGTGGTGAAAAGGTCCATCACATTGGCCAGTTGGAAATTCACCTGAGAGAGAAGAAACAACTTAAATATACAACAGCTATCCTCAGAATAGCAATTTTTTTCACAAAATCAGTGAGGTGAGAATCTGAGGAACTTTGAAGAAATGAGAACAAACAACATCTTACTGACTCAAATTAATTTGTCCTAATTGGTCCTTGGCATATATACAGCATGCTGCTTCTGTTAATGCTCAGGAGTTTAAAACTAGTAAAAAAAAAGGGGTCAAATAAGTTCATGAAACAGGAAAAGAGGATTTTTCCATTGGGAATACCATAAGTAGGCACTTTTAATGTATGTTTGTTCAAAAAGAGCAGGTGTTTATGAATGTAAACAAGGTAACAATGCATAGTCATGATAGGACATTTGTGTTTACACATGTAGAAAGTAGGTGCATTTCTTCAGTCTCCTCTGTAATCTCTGCTTCCAGGTTTTTTTTATAAAAACCTCCCAAATGCCTCACTTTCTAAATGAGTTTTTTAGCATGGAAAGCAAAAAGGAGGCGCAGAGAAAAAGAGGAGAGGAAGTAAGGAAAGGACGAGGCCCGGGCAAGCAGGCGGCTGGAGCTGGAGCGAGCTGGTGTTTTATCTCCTTCTCCCAGTCCCAGTGAAAAGCTTTATTTTATTTATAAACTTTGAACTATTTTCAGATAAAATGCCATTTTTTCGCTGTCATCCTTGATCTTCCGTTCCATTCTCTCCTGAGCGAGCCTTAGAGGGAGACGGCACGCTCTCAATCAGATAGTGCTATCAGGCCTCTGCAGCTGCACCGCCATGTGCCGCTGTGCTCCTATCGACAGCCTGCACGCATACACACACTCACACACACAAGCTTTTTCTAAGCACTGAAATGAATTCCCTTTTCTTCTGTATCCACAGAACTAGCCACAGAAAAGCCTTTGCAATGCATTCCATGATCTATCTGCACATCCAGACACTCTTTCTCGCACACACACAAACACTAACAGATTTAGACCATCACTTCATTTTTTTTTAAAGTCCCCCTCACATAGACACACAAACCACTAAATAAGACAGGACAAAAGGACACAAGAGGAAGCAAAACTGACATTTAGTTGGTAATAACTTGAAGACCAAAACTCAAACTTTCACTCTCAAACTTCTGCCCTCTTTCTCAGTCCACACTGAACTTCATTCTTTCTTCACCCTTTGTTCTTCCCTTTCTTTTGACCGACTCATCACTCTCTATTAAAGCCACATTCTCTTTCCCCCCACTCTTTCTCTTGTTTCTTTCTGTGTAGTGAGTGCTGATGTTGGTTATCTGAGGAGGCAGTGCTTCCATCCCGGTCTCTGCCACTCTGCCTGTGTGTCTGCTGCCTGATAAAACACAACAAAAGGGATTGTGACGCTCGACAACATTGTGAGGCCAACACTCCCCCACCCCAGCCTACCTCCCCATCGTTGTTCCTACAGCCAACACCACCCCTCATCATCATCCTGGCCCCCCCTCTCCCCCACTTCAGCACTGGGAGAATGCTGAATCTGCACCTGCAGCCGTGCTGCTTCATTCCAATACATCTGACTGAATATGAACGGATGACTTATTGATAATCTCCTGCGCATTTACAAATTAAATTTAAAGCTCCTGTGAGGAGTTTAGCTGGTCATGAAATGAAGGGATATGAATAGTGATGCCTCTATATAACTAACAAAGACAAATGTGACCATTAGTGACAAGACTGATCATTGTTATATGGCCTGTAAACTCTGCTATTGGGTTGGAGTCAAGATGACATTTTTCACAGCATAGATTCATGATGGCTAACATGTTTACCTGTTAAAAGAAAGATGGAGATTTTTAATTTAAAAAAAAATCTACATGTTAGGGACCGGATCAGCAGGGATGTGAGAGGTACTGCTTTGCCAACAGGCAAAATCAGGGTTTTCCACAGACATACGCTATGAAGTGACATCCCAGACAGTTTCACATAACCACTGTGTGGGATATACAGTGCCTATAAACAGTATTCACCCCCTTGGAATGATTTTAACCTTTTATTGATTTTATAAATCAATCATGGTCAATATAATTAGGCTTGCACGGTCTCAGTTTGTGAGGATGCCCTGATCTAAGCAGATTTACATGTGCCATATTCCCTCCATTTCTTGATACTCTAGAGGGTATTTAGTGCTTCTGATTTTTTTTTGTATCCATCCACTGACTTATACTTTTCAATAACTTTTTCTCTGAGTTGTGTGGAGTGTTCTTCTGTCTTGATTTTGTGAAGGTAGCCAGGAATACTGATTAATAGTGACTGGACCTTATAGACACAGGTGTCTTTATACTACAATCACTTAAGACACATTCACTACACTCAGGTGATCCCCATTTCACTAAATGTGAGACTACTAGCACCAACTGGCTGGACCTCTGTTGAAGTAGGTCAGTCACAATGAAGTGGGTAAATATTGATGCAGTCACTAATTTTACATAACATATTTTCATTCAGTTGACATTATTTTGTATAAATCTGTTTTCACTTTGACATTAGAGGTTTTTTGTACTTTTTTGTCAAAAAGCCAAATTGTATTGACCCTGATTGATTCATAGAATCAATAAAACGGTAAAACATCCAAGGGGTGATTATTTTTTACAGGTACTGTATTTCATATTGCTGGTATGGGCCTTAACCTCCTATCTTCATTATTCATGATTTAAATACTTTTTCATAAATCAATGCTATTGGTCCCCCTTTACACCTATAGTTGGATTTTTACAATTTTTCAACCAATAAAAGTGTCAGAAAGATGCTGTATATGACCATTCAGTGTTAAATTATTTGAAAAGTGCAGCATTGTTTTTATTCCCTGAAAAATTGGTGATTTTGGAGATAGCAGGTTATGGCCCGATGTTAGTGATATGAATCCTGGAAACAGCCCATAAACAGTTTTAGGGGAAAACAATCTTGGAAGGTTATTGGACAAATGTTCTGTATGTCACATTCATTAAATGCCACTCAGAGTGATAAAAGCGTATGTGCTGCCCAAGGGAATAAACTACATAATGAGAACTTGACAGGCAGCCACTGTCACTGTTGACCATCAGTGGAGCCAGTTGGTAAATTCAACTCTCGCCAAAGTGGGTCAGGAGGAAAGCACAAACATCTAAAACACCACCAAGAAAAGCTTTCAGTACAGTTGTATACCTTTCTTGTAATAAAGAAAATCAGCCAGTTCTCATAAAACTGCCATTATAGCTGCTTCTGTGCTTATCTCTTCACAGGCAGCCTCTGTTTGCAGGCTTGCAGTACAACTGAACCACACCCTTAGCTACTGCCTTCTTCTCTGCAGTGATGACTGGCCCATTCTTTTCAGACTGGAACTTTGCAAGAAGGATCCACCTGATGACAGACATGCAATCTGGCAGGTCCACTGGCTTTGCAAGGTCAGCAGTGGTCAGCCTGTGGGGAAAAGGTGGCCAGCTAGGACAGTCTGAAAGCTTGCCCTTCCTGGTTCATTTAACAAAGTTCCTAAGGAGGCATCTTGAGGTCCTCCTAAAAGAAATTCTAAGCATCTTACACTTAATTCCCTGTAATCTGGTGAATATTTGACAATTTGTGGTAGGAATTCAAATGTTTAAAAAGAAAACACAAAGTTATTAACCAACTATCAACCAAAATTCTGCTACTTTGTCTATAAAGTTTAAATTTTTGCAAGATTGGATGTTGTTTTTCACATGATCATCTAAAAAATGAGTGGTTAGAGACATGTGTTTACCACTTTAAATATTATCCATCACCATTAAATGAAGAAGCATAAATCTTGCATAACAGCTAAACACGAAGTGTGTGATTTCGCCAGAGTATGATTAGTTTTCCACACTGTTAAAGTGAATCTTAACTGTACAGGTAAAGCAAGTCACGCATTGTTAGTTTTGCTGTTTTATAAAGTCAGCAGTAGGAAAAAAGTAGCTGGCTGTAATCAAGTGACCAGTCAACTGTTTCGCTGACAGCTGGCACTTGTGGAAACCTCTTGCCAAAAACCAACATGAACCAGAAGTTCCTCACATGACCTTTAACAGCTAATAAAAGCTCCTTGTTGTCTGTTAGACATGTAGAAATGCACACTGAAGTAGTCTCTCTATTTCAAGTCCCTCCTCAAACTTGTCTCAACATCTTAATACCATAAAGATGCATCTGTTGGAACAATAAACCTGCAGATATCCCTCTCCAACAAAAGCCTGGACGGCTGTTTGTTGTCTCCAGCTTTTTTTGCAGCTCAAAGAGCTTATGGACTTTTCAATGCACAGATCAACAGAGATTTCAGAAGAACACAAAACAAGAGATGGGGCATCCCTGTGTCTGCTCTGTCCTCTCTCTCCTGAACAGCATTGAGTGATAAATCCAAAGCTTGAAAGTACAGAAGCTTCAACAATGCTGCTTTGTCATCACGACCCCTAGAGAGCTTTGGGGAGGATCTATCGACCCTTGTGCTCACAGCTGCAACTGTAATACACACAGGCATGTAGGTGTTTGAAGATGTTCTGCATTGTTAGTGGTCTTATTTACATCTCTGTGTCTTTGCAAAACCTAGAAAGCTTTCAGTGACGTTAAACTAATCCAACATACATTTAAGAAGCCTACGTATGTCTGTAGAATCAAATAAAAAATGTCACATGTATACACCGACACCTTGGTCAATTATAATGTGGTGCAGGTGCAGCAAAGCCTTGTGAGTACATAAATGCTCTTGGCAGTGTGGCAATGCCAGAGTCTTTAGCACCCCTCTTTCTCCTTTTCTCTTTTACTTCTTCCTTGCTTCCTTCCCTGTACCCCCCCTCCCCTCCACTTCCTCCACCCCTCCGTTCCTTTATCCTGAGCGCCTGGCATATTCAGATACTGAAGTCCTCATTACAGCTCAATCCAACCTCAGCAAACACACAAACAGATTAGCCGCTTAAGACGCTCCCAATCCCCCTCTCCCTCGCTGCTCCGCTGTGCTATCAGGCCCCAGCACACCCCTGTGAGATGAGCCAGGGGCAAGGCTTACTGCAGACTGCAGCCTCCGCTCGCTCCTCCACCAAATCCCTCTGCGTCACAGCCCCGTGTCACAGCTGCCCCTAATACAATTAAAAGTCATTTGCAGAACGCACAGGCTTAGAGGATCACGGTGTGGGTGGGGGGTTAAATTGGGGAGAGGGGTGAGAGAGTGAGTGAGAGAGTTTTGGGGCATTAATTCCAGCCAAAAATATTTGAGGAAACAGAGGAATAAGCGCCCACACGCTTCGTGGCCACAATTGCACAGTTTATCTTTGCTGTTTGGGGAGTTAAATCAATCCATAGAAGTTTAACAAAGTTGAGATTAACAGCGGCAGCAGATCAGAGTGTGTAAATGTAAAGGGGGAAATGATACACACATGAAACAAATAGCAACAATCATTCAAAAGAGAGGATTAGTGCAATTATTATTCCTTTACTATAAACCTGCTTTACAGTGCTTTATATCCCCTGCAGCTTTACAGACAACATGTCAGCTCCTTGAACCTGTTGATAGGAAGAATATTAGGGAGCAACAATGTTCCAAAGACTAAAAAACACGGGCTCTGAATGTTGAAATTAAATCCAGACTTCAGGGATTATGGGACTGATTATTTGGGGGGGCTTTCTGAGTGTTTATTTTTAAATGCTGCAAATCACAGGGGTAGTCTCACCTTGCCCTCTTTGATGTGTCCAGGCCACCAGGCGATGCCAGGCTCCCTCAGCCCTCCTTCAAAGGTGGTCTGCTTTCCACAGAGGAAAGGCCCATTGCTGCCACCTGAGGCGTAAGAAACAGAGAAGCATGGGTCAATTTAGTTCTAGATTTGCAGAGCCTGTGTGTAGAAAGCTTTTTATGAGCGTGTGCAACTAATTCAGATCCCTACTTTCATGTGGGCCTGAACTGACAGCAGCTCCATTGTCTGAAGTGAAGAAGACGAAGGTATTATCATCCACACCCAAACTTTTCAGGTGAGACAAGATCTGACCGACACTGTCGTCGAGCTCCATCACTGCATCACCATACCTACAGGTAAACATTCATCATGAAATAAAAACATGTTTAGGCTGACGCATCTCCAGAATTGTGGAAATTGTTGAGGGATGTGGTGTACCGGCCCCGCTGACTCTTCCCCAGGAAGCGTTTGGAAGCGTAGACAGGAGCATGAGTTGCATCAGGTGTCCAGTAGAGGAAGAAAGGCCTCTGAGCTGCAGTCTGGCGGTAAATGAACTCTACAGCTTCCTATAAAGGGCAAAGGTGTGACAGTGTTAGGACACTTTCAGAAGAATTTTCAAAAGACTGGCTGACAGTGCAGATGTCAAGCTTGATAACAAAAAACGTCTTTTTTCTTTAGTTCTTCTTTTGGAGAAGGTATTGCGCTCACTGCTGTTAGACCTGCAATTCACACCCCGGTCATGGTTTCAGTGTGTCGATGTTATCTAGACTGTTGGAGAGAAATGCTGAATCTATTTTAGAATGTTGAAAATTTAGGACAAAGTAAATATTAGAACCAACCAGGGATGGAAAGTAACAAATTACATTTACTCAAATGACTGTAATTGAGTAGCTTTTTGTGGACTTGTACTTTTTTAAGTAGGTTCTTAAATCAATCATTTTACTTCTACTTTAGTATATTTTGGGGGAAGTTTTGCTCTTCATTACATTTTAAAAGCATCAATTACTGAGTAAAAAATAAGCACTATGACCCAAAACAAGCAAGTTCAAGTTTTTTGCTAACCATGGGAAACCAGCCAGTGGTTTGGCTTTGACTATACATGCCAGTCTGTAGCACACTGAGAGAATTATTCTACATTTCAATCTGAAACAGCTGTTGCATTGACTTAAGCTTAAGGTACACCTTATAATAAACTACCAGGTTGGAGATTCATTTTCTCTTGTTGTTCTTGTGCATGAGGGAAATCTAATTTCACTGTACAAGTTCCTTAGGTATCAAAAGTAGCTACTCAGTACTCAGTACTTTGCGTAAACTCTGAATCAACTACTTTTATTTGAGCAGAGTTTTAGAACAGTACTTGTATTTTGACTATGATAGTCTTCTTCTGCCTCTAGGAACCACTCTGTAAAATTAAATTTAGCTACCAATGGTCACCAACCTTTCCTAAGTAAAGATTACCTTTGATGTTAACAGAGAAAGCTAGGTCTACCCACCCAAATTCAGTGAGAAAAGTCAACTACTATTAATTTGATATTACTTCATTTTACCCACATTTAAGCTAGCAGAAACAGATTTCAGTCAATCAAAGTGATAGACCAAAGTCTGGGAAGGAAACACACAGGGGAGGGAGTCATATATCAGACTTGTATGCCTTTCCTGTCTAAAGTATTGGAGAAAGTTGTAATGGCTCAGTTAAAGGGTTTTTTTTAATTCATCATGATTTATATGAAAAGTTCCAGTCTGGTTTAAGCCTCATCATAGCACTGAAACTATTAAATTGTTCTGATTTTAACCGTAGACTCGGGAGAAGCTGCTGTTCTGGTACTTGATACTGTTGATGATACTGTTGACCCTGTCAGCTCATTTGTAGACATGTGTAAGAATTAAGGGGACTGCGCTGAAGTAATTCCAGTCACCCCTAACAGATAGGACCTTCCCTGTTCATCCTCAGGATTTTTCCTCATCTGGGACAGCTGCTCTTACAAGTGGTGTCCCACAAGGCTCTGTGTTCTATTTGTTCATAGATGTTGCCTCTGGGGTCTGTTTTCCAAAAATACAATGTCTCCTTCTACTGTTTTGCAGATGATGTTAAAATCTACATGCCACTGAAACTTAAAAATAGGGGTACCCTACGGCTTTTATTTGACTCTCTTGAGGTGTTAAAACATGGGTGACCTTGAGTTTTCTAAATCTGAATGACAGCAAGTCTGGAGTCATCGTGTTTAGTCAGCCTGATCTGTTAGCAAGCGCACTTTGTCCTTTTGCTTGTACATTCCTCTGCCAAGAGTCTTGGTGTTAATTTTCAAGTAAAGTTGTATCTGCCTTCAAAGATTTAGAGAGGGTGGTACATGCACTTGTAAAATCTAGACTTAACTATTGTTAACTCTTTGTATGTGGGCTTGGACCATATCTCAGTCCAGCATTTGCAGCTAGTTTAAAATGCAGCTGCCTCCTACCAGGCACAAAAAAGAGGGACCACATTACCCCAGTGATGATCCCTCTACTCTAGCTTCCTGTTCCCTACAGGACCGCATTGAAGATTTTTCTGTTAGCTACCGTATTAAAGCTCTTCATCGTTTGGCAACTGCTTACTTGTTTGCATTACTTCACGTTCACGCTCCAGCCTGAGCACTAAGGTCAGCCAACTCATGGATGTGCCCAAAACAGAGCTAAAAACCAGGGGTGATGGAGCTTTTGCTGTAGCTGCCCTGAAAATGAGGAACAACGTACCTCTTGATATTGAATTTGCCCCAACAACTGAGCATTTTGAATTACAGTTGAAACACATCTCTTCTCTTTGACTTTCAATTCTAAATGAGACTGTATTATCCCAACAAATTTAGTAGATTCTACTATTCATTCTACTATATCTGAATTGAATTTATTACTTTATAATGATGCATTTTTGATTCATATTTTGTCTTTTATCCTCAAATGACATTAAACTGGCAGGAACAAGCGTAACACTCAAACTATGCAAGTTTAAAAAATATTTGCTACAGTCGGATTTGTTGCTCATATTGAAAACTAAAGGTGCAAAGAAAGATCGGTTTATTAGACCTAGTGCACAGCTGCAGTTAAAGATCTACGTGGAAAGTCTGAGAGACCAGGATCTAGAGTTTGGTGCTTTGAAAAATTCTCTACATTTGTAAGAACTTTGTTGCTGGCCTTCATTAAAAGACTGCATTGGCTTTTAGTTGGTTTAAAGAGCAGAAGTTTGGAAAGAGTGTTCATCTTTCAGAGACAGAACAAGATCCAGAATGCAAAGTATGCAGGAGAGGCAAAACTAGACATGGCCAAGAAGGAGCCTCACTCCTGGAGATACTGTTCTGGTTGTAGATGCCACAGCTTCAAGAGGATTGTGAATGATGGGGAAAGTTTTGGACGTCAGATTAGATGCAAAAGGCCTGGCATGCTCTGTGGGTCTTAAAACAAGACCCAGCATTCTGGAGAAGGCAGTGGTGAAACTCTGTCTGCTACTGCAGGCTGCAGCTATGCACTGACTCTCTTTCTCTTCCTCTATCCCTCCTGTCTTATGTGTTGTTGCTGCAGGCTTTTCAAGAAGACCCATCCCTTAAAGTTAATGCAAAACACATAGAATTGCTCTGATACATTGTTCACATTGTAGGGATGGCTCCTTTAAAGATAATTTTAATTGTGATAGTATGCACTGTTTGTGTCCAGAGTGTAAGAGCTATTTACTGTATGAATAGTTTTGCATTTAGTTTGATTCAATTTGCTACGTTGTTCTGTAATTTTTGTTTTCCATTATATGAAATTGAGGGTAATTTAGTTTAGCTGGATTGACTGGGTAACGTTGTAGGCACCTGAGGAGACATACTGTAGGTACTTAGGTAGGTAGAGGACCAGCATGCACCGGGTTAGGCCTTTTTTTTTTTTTTTTTTTTTTTTTAACCAGCCCAACAGAAATAGCACGTTCTTTTGTTTGCTTGCCTTCCTTTTTGGAAAATAAATATGACGGATCTATGACGGATAATATGGATCTAGGCAGCAGAGGGGATCCCAAGTTGTGATTTATTGATGATATCGATGCATATGTGTTGGATCAGTAGCACTGGTGCTAGCGTCATGGCCAACAGTTACCTCACTGTAGAGCTGAAAAGTGTGTCAAACTATCATTGGGCTCTGATGTTCAAATTCCTTACTCATGTCCTTTTCATCATTGTTTCTGCCCATTTTTTACAACATTTTTTCCTAACACTGTTATCTCATTTTTGCCTCCTTTAATCAATTCAATTCACTTTTAACCGATTTTTACGACTTCAGATGCACATTTTGTTTACTTTTTGCCACTTGTAACCCATTTTTGCTGCTTTTTGTATGTTGTTGCCTCTGTAACCCACTGTTACCACTTTTTAACTGCTTTTCACCATCTAAATTTGAACTACTTTAGACGCACATTTTGCTGACTTTTTGCCACTTTCCACCCATTTGTGCCATTTTTTGCATATTGCTGCCTATGTAACCAAATGCTAATTTTTAACTGCTTTTCTCCTTTTTTTCCCCCTACTTTTACTCCTTTTTGCCTTTCTCAGCCCATTTTGCTACTATTTCCTCATTTTTGCCACTGTTAACCCATTTTTGCCACTCTGCAACTACTTATCTCTTTTTCACCAATTTTTGCCACTTTTAGCCAATCTTCAGCTTTTCTGCCTCTGTTTACAGTTATGAAATTAATTTTTTCCTTAATAGTATTTCAGTTCCTTCTATTTTATTCTCTTATATCCTGACATTTGTGCACATCAGCCTAGCCATGAAGTCTGACATAACATTCCTAATGGGTTACATCAGTGTTTACATTAACAGTACAAAAAAGGGCAATTTTGTTTTAAGAAAAGGGGTTTACATTTTGAAAAAAGGCTAAACCATACTACAGCATAAATACATAGATAAATAAAATGTTTGTGTTGCTTTGATAAGACTGGTTATTATTCTGGTAAAATATAAAATATGGTTATCATAGATTAACTTTACAATGCTCCATCATTCTCCTGACCTCCATGGGCTCCCCATTTGGCTGGGCCAAAGACTGCTCTCCCATTTATCCCCTATGGGTGGACTTGCTTAGAAGTAACACTAGGTAGAGTCTTAACTAACCTGCAGGTAGATCTGTGTGAGGTTGGATTCGCCGGTCTTCCTGTCAATCTTAAACTCCTCATAGAATCTGGAAAACATCAGGGTCAGCAAGATAAATTCCATAAACCTTCATCATGAGTTAGAACAGATTTGCCATATTTGAAAATTAGCTGTGATCACATCATGCCATATCACTTCAATGTCTTTGACCGTTTGGTATGTCTCATGCAAACCAAGGCTGTCAATCTGCGTAAACTGACAAAAACATCTGTAAATAATACCATTAAAACAATAGATTTCAGTAAATTTCCTCCTGTGGCATGTGTTTGCAGCAGATTTTTGTGAAAAGCAGATTTGAGAAGTCTCAGGCGAGTTGAGCAGAGGGAACTGTTATGAGGCGTTGCTGAAGCGTGGAGCGGCGAGCAGAGAAGCAGTGACAGGCATCTCTCTTTCTTACGCTTCACTTCCTCCAGGTGTCTTCGCGTACAGCCAACACAACCTGCCGTCTCTGGAGGGCGTGTGTGTGTCTTTGCGTATGCGTTTCTACGTGTGTGTGTATATCTGTCCAGGGCCCAGGTATGCAGCGCTGATTAAACCCACGGCTAAGCGAAAAACACGCCCGGCTGCCAGTTCCAATGACCCTGAATACACATATGGCTGTTTTGGGGAAAACAAATGGGCGGAAAATGGAATACACAAGCACAGCTGGTACAGAGAAAGAAGAGGAGGGGAGACACTCAGCTCATCCACAGGAGCAGCCAGCCACACTATTCCTCTGAGTCATGGAGAGAGGAGGATTTTATAGATTTTCAGCCATTTTTTCTGTTTGCTGTCATGTATATCTGAGTGCTGGTGTGTGAGAGTACCTGCCAACCATCTCAGAGTTGTTGTAAACAGGGATGTTTGGTGTGGTGCTGTCGTTGTAGGGGCCAAAGTGGCAGTTTGGAGCTCCAAACCATTCATCAAAACCGTGTTCAAGGGGCAGGAACTGAGGTCTGTGGCCCAGATGCCTGCAGTGACAAAGTGTAGACAAACAATGTGAGATCAATGTTTAGGAAGCTTTACTTTTACTCACAAATACCTGTGGTACCGAAGACAGATTTCAAAACAATAAGACCTAAATGGGTAGAATATGCAATGTGTGACATGAAATGTGGATTTGAGAATCTAAGATATAACTCACAGAAGTGTCTGTTTGTCTGCTATTTGTCTTTTTTATTTGAACAATATTTATTTGCAACACACCCTCCTGAGTCCACAATAATCCCAAAAATGTATTCCACTTCACCACTTAACCGAATGAGTTTTTTAAAAACACATTTTTTTTAGTAATGCAACAAATTTAGACTTTTGCAATGTGTTTACGGCAAATCCCCATTTTGCAATAACAGTGACACTGCAGCTGATTACAGAGCCCTTGAAGCAATACTTACTAATCTGATTGTTTACAGGATGCCAGTATCCTTCTGTCTCCTAGTACGAAGTGTAAATTATCAAAGCAAATTTATGTGGAATGATTCCAGTTTAACATGAAAATAGGAGCATGCATGCACATCCAAACTGAACAAGGCAAATGCTTACATGAAATTATTGAAGATAAAACGAAAATTAACTGTGACAGCTTTTATTTGTCAGAACAAGTGTGCTTTCTTGCACAAAATCTTTCTCTGGCTGTTTAAAAAGCCGGTGTTTCACAGGTTAAAAAAAAAAAAAAAAAAAGCAGGTAATATTGTTTTGGTAAATTATCCCTTTCCAAGAGCTTCACATGGAGGAGAAACCAAATTAAGAGAGGCCTCATGGGCTTCAGTGATAGATTATTGTATTCTGCGACAACTATCATTATAAATTAAATGTGCAAAATTTGTGATAAAGCTGCTTAAAAATATTTTTTAACCATGGAGTCATCAAGAAATGCAGAGAAACTTATTTTCACATTATATTGAAATGAAATGATGGTATCATTCAGCTTATCAAGAGATCCCGTGTGGTCCTGTCCCCCTAAGAGTGGGCTTTCATGTGTTTCGCACCAAGACTTCTGTCTAGCCATAAACCCAGATCAGAAGAGGGCTGCATTGATGGTTGTCTTTCTGGAACTTTGTCCCATCTCCACACAGGATCTCTGGAGCTCAGTCAGAGTGACCATTAGGTTCTTGGTCACCTCTCTTGCTAAGGCCCTCCTCTCCTAATTGCTCAGTTTGGCCAGGCGAGCAACTCTTGGAAGAGTCCTGATTCTGACGAACTTCTTTCATTTGAGAATTATGGAGGCCACTGTGCTCTTAGGAGCCTTCAGTGCAGCAGACTTTTTGTAGCCTTTCGCAGATCTGTGCCTTGCAACAACCCTGTCTCTGCAGGCAGCTCCTTAGACCTCATGGCATGGTTTTTGCTCTGATATGCATTGTCAGCTGTGAGTCCTTCTATAGAGAGGTGTGTGCCGTTCCATATCGTATCCAATCATTTTGATTCACCATAGGTGGACTCTAATCAAGATGTAAAAAACATCTCAGCAAAGACTAAGAGAAGTGGGAGAAACCTGAGCTATATTTCAGGTGTTTTTTTAAAGGGTCTAAATATTTAAGTCAATGTGATAGTTCAGGTTTTTATTTTTAATCAATCTCCAAAAAAATTATAAAATTCTGTTTTCACTATGTTATGATGGGGTACTGAGTGTAGATTAATGATTACAAAAAATGTTTTTTTCAACTGTAGATAAGGAAAGAACTCACCACTTGCCAACTATCTTGGTGACATAGCCCTTTTTCTTCAGCAGCTGGGGTAACAAAATTTCATCCTTAGAAATTCCTCCCACTATCTCCTGTGGTGTGTATGCTGCAAAAATAGAAAAACAGAAAACAGTTCCCATGACTTTAATGCATAATGTGCATTATGGACCAAGTAATGAGAAAAATCTGCATTTAATTATTTGCAGCTGGAGGATTTTAACAGTCAGGGTATAACTGTGAGTTTACCGTTTCTGGCGTGGGCATTAGTGGTGTAGAAGCCATTTCTGACAGGAAGTCTCCCAGTGAGAAGTGAGGCTCTGGCTGTCATTAAAATTAAAGAGGAAAAGTTATGGGGATGTCTACTTGAGCAGGGGCTCACAAATGGTGGGCTGGGACCCAAAAGTGGGTTGTGACGCTGTTTTCAGAATCAGAATCAGAATCGAGTTTTACTGCCAAGTAAATTTTCACATAGTACATGGAATTTGACTTAGTGTTTGGTGCAAAACAAATAACAGAGAAGAAGAAAAAGGTGCAATAGAGGAACTATGCAGATGTGCAGCTATTGGTGAATAGATCATAGCGCAATTACTCTAAAAGACAAACCATATGCAATACATATCAGCAAAGATAAGTCCGCTGTGCATTCATATAATGAATAAAGTCTGTTTTCAACATAATATTCAGTGGGATGCTAATGTAGGTCTGATAACATGAGGCAAAACCTCTGTGAAGTACAGAATCTATAGGTGGTCTTATCATATCTTTAATTTTACTCCATTTTCCTGTGACAATGTGTACATTTTGGTTTTCTCAAGACTTTGACTTATTGTATTTCCTCATTGTGTAACTCATGAAATGACAACTCTAGCATATTTGATAAATATATAATTTTTCGAATAGCAATTTTTGGAATTATGTGTTTTAAATTTTGTTTTTGTGAGCTTTTGGAGGTCCTACATCTAATACAGTAAGCTTAATCTAAAAAAAAGTTTTCATTTTATAAAGTTGAGGCTGCGATGAAAAAAAAAATGGTACCAATCATGAACATGGTGAACTCAGCTGCTTATATTGTCAAAAGAAAAGAATTAACAAAATGGCATAAATAGCCTGTTGTCTTCTAAGGGTCTAAAATAGAATAAAATAGAAGTTTAAAGTAAAGAACACCTTTGTCATATTGATTGAAACCGTAAACAATTTTTGACACTTCTGTCAACTGAATGTTGGTATCACCAAATTTTTACTCATCTTATAATAATAACAGCAATAATAATAATAATAAACCAACAATAAAAAATATAGCTGATTAAGCCTCCTCATCACTGAGCAATAGCCTACCTGCTCTCATGCACAAATTACTGTTAGCCTATGTCTTACACTCCTAACATATTTAAATGAGGTCCTAATTCAGCAAATAACAAATATTCTGTAGGAGTTCAATCATACAAAGTTGATTTGTCCATCAATATAGCCTCCAGTTCAGCCTATATTTAATGATGTTTAAATGCAATCAGAAGCCAAAGCAGAGGGATGCGAAAAATTGAGAAACAGGATCTGCTGGTTTGTGATGTTTATCAACCTTTAAAGCTGACTCACATGGGGAACACAGTGGGTTAGCTGTGTAGAAGTTTGGTAGCAGCATGCCCTGAGCAGCCATGGCATCCAGGTTGGGTGTTTCCTTAGAGGGCTGGCCGAACACCCCAAGGTCTCCCCAACCCATCTGAGAAGAAGAGGGGGAAATATAGACAATTAATGTAGTCCTAAATGAAAGATGTACATAAACTACAAGTAGAGTGAATAATACTGTACAGACTGTAATCTTTAATTACATAATCATAAATGTATTAAATTCCCTTGAGCCCACAGACAAATTAAGACCAACAGAGAATTGTAAAGTGACAGAGAAACACATATTGAGATGTCAAACCCATTCATTGCTTGCCAAACTTAGGATAACTCAAACATAGAAGAGAAAATAACTTACGTCATCCATAAGCATGATGATAATGTTTGGAGTTGAAACATTTGATGGCTTCTCTCCCAAAGAAAAGCATATTATTGCACTAAAGAGGGTTAGAGTCACAGCAGACATCCTTCGCCTTGCGTTGCTTTGCTTCAAGTTAGTCATATGAGCATGAACTTTAAGGAAGTGCTTTGTTTGTCTTCTTGCGGGTCTGCAGCGCAGCGCTTGCGCATACACAATTCACTATTAGTCTGAGGCGTTCTCGAGGATCACTTTAAAATTTCAACTTATTTGAACGACATTAACGAACATAAAACTGTTATTTAAGTTTTGAATAAATATTAAACTTTAAATAAAAAAGCAAAAGTGACCCTTTGCTTAACGACGCATTAAGTGGGTCTCTAATGAATATTTTAAGTGCCAAATAAACTTCAAAATCCGTCGATAAAAAAGCAAATTTCAAATAAACGTTTGATTAGGGGAATAACTAACAAATAAAGGCAATCAGTAGTGTGAATAATATATTTAAAACACGTAAACGTTTATTTTAAAACACACGGCACGGTGTACTAAAAAATTAGGTGGTCGTATTTTCGACAACGTCTGAATGCACCACGTCACGTGACAGCATCTGACAGGAGGAACACTAACATGGCGGTGTGCATAGCAGTGATCGCGAAGGAGGTAACTTTTCCTAATATAACTGGTCCCAGTTGTTATAATTGACTAGTTTTAAATGTCAGGATGTATTATCAACTCCTAAAATAGTATCCAAGTTATTGTCAGTTTTCTCTGTTTGCCAGAAAATACACATACCGAAACTGAGCTAACGTCGAAGGCTAACAACATTAGCATCCTTTGAGTGAAGCTGTTGTTTAGATTTTCTACACCGTTTTCTAGACCGTGCAAGTGGTTCAAACACAGTCCCTTTAGATGTTTTGTGAATGATATTTGTCTATTATGTCCTCTCCCAGAACTATCCGCTGTATATCCGCAGTGTTCCCACTCAAAATGAGCTGAAGTTTCACTACACAGTGCACACCTCTCTAGATGTGGTTGAGGAGAAGATTTCAGCTGTGGGCAAAGCTTTGGGAGATCAGAGAGAGCTGTACCTGGGTCTGCTCTATCCCACCGAAGACTACAAAGTGTATCCTTGTTGTCCTTATTGTAACAGGTTTGGGAAAACCAATATACAAGTGTTTTATAAGCTGATCTTCATTCTACAAGGTTTTTACCGTGATCCTACATACAGATGAGGACAAAAATATTGTCAAAGTGCTGGTTAACAGAGCATGGATTTTTTTAATATAGCTTTTCCAAACATCTTAGTTTTATTTTTGCATGCTTATAGTTCACTTTGCAAAACCAAAAACTAACAGGGTCTAAACTATTAGCCCCATGATGCTAAAAGTCAATTGTTTTTTCCTTTTTTACTAGTTAACAGCCTGCAGTCATTCGTTGTAGTTTTCATTGCAGGAGACATATTTTACTCTTTTAAGACAAGTTTATATTGTTTTCAAAGGTCCCCAAAACATGCCTGTTAAGTTTGTTGCTGAAAAAACACTCTAGTATGGGATTTTTGCATGTCTAAAAACACCTCTGTTTCAGCCCCTCTCATAAACGAGCTGTTTCTGTGTCTTTAAATGTTACTGATCTGTCTGACTCCACCCCCGACCACACCCCTCTCAGGAAATGGACATGGCACTCCTGATGTTACAATGTTACAGATGCTTTTGTCCAAAGTTAAGGACCAGACTAGGATTTGAACCATTAATCTCCCAGACCAAAGTCAGCAGGGTAACCCACTGTGCTATCCAGCATCTCAGCTGGCAGAGCTGAGAGAAAGATCAGGAGAGGAGGGCAGAACTTTCTTCCAAGTGGGGAGGGCCAACCGAACCTGGGGGCGGTGCTAACTCCCCACATGAGGTCATGAAGGGAAAATCTGAGAACAGCTTGTTTCAGCTTACATTTTTTGAAAGTTGGAGAAAGAGAGGGGAGGAGGGAATGGATTTTTCTGGTACTTGAGGGGATTGTGGACAGGCCAGGGGCACATATTTTTGTTAGAAAAGCCTGAGAAAATGATTTTTGCATAAAATGTCCCCCTAATTCTCAGAAATGTCTCCTGAGGAATCCAAGCCCATTCTTTTTTCTTGAATCTCTCACATTCCTCCAGATTTGACGGTCTCTCAGCATGGACCTTGGTCTTCAGTTCACCCCACAGATTTTTAATGGGATTCAAGTCAGAGCTTTGTGCAGGTCACGCAATAATGATCACTTTGGTCTTCTTGAGGTAGTTATTCACCAGGGACCAGGTATGTTTTGGTTTTCAGTTTTTTTGGGTCACGTTCGAAGACAAAGCAATGACCCAGACCCAGTTTTGTTGCTGACTGCTTGAGGTTTTCTTTCAAAATCTTCCACCTTTTCAATATTCCCATTCTCAGATGCACTAAACCATCCCCACAGCATACTACTCCAACGCTGTGGTTTACTGTTGGGACAGTATTCTTTGGGTTATACGCCTCTCCTTCTTTCTCCAAACATAAGCAATAGTTCTATGGCCAAAGTGCTCTAGTTTGGTCTCATCTGACCAAAGGATGTGGTTCCAGTATGCATAATCTTTCTCCAGGTTGTCCTTAGCATAATTCCATTTGGCTTGAGGTGTCTCTTCTGCAGTAGTGGAGTTTTTCTTGGTCTACATACTCCAGTCCATTCATGTGCAGGGCTCTAGTGACTGTTTTCTTTTAGATTACAATTCCTGACTTGGCTAAGTCATTCACAAACTTGGCAGTTGTTCTGGGAACTTTAGATGCATCTTTCACTAGTTTTCTTTCCAGGGTCCACATGTCATACATGTAGACCAGTGCAATTCTCTTATTGTACAATGTTATAGGAAAGGTTTTCATTGTATAATTTTAAAGTATTTTTTCTGTAAGGGCATATGGAATAAATACACATGCTTTAACAGACAACACAGTATTATTTTGTCCAGTGAGAGGATACAGCATATCATGGACATGACATGTATGTGACAGACATCCATCCAAACTATCCTTAACTGATATGCTAGATATGGGTATGTTACCAACTCCAAGGTAAAATTTGTCATTGTCGTGGACTCCTCAAATACATCGTTACGGGACAACGAAATAAGAAGTGTAAGTTGACTCTAGATCAGATTGATTAATGATGACATGTTGCACAACAAGTATTTACTCTCCTTAAGATTGTTCACCATAAATACAGAAACGTGTTCTCTCTCTAGTAAATGTGTGTAACTTATTGCACAGTATGTGTACACTTAGAAAATAATTTATTGTTGGGCTGTAGCAGTCTTTTTTTTTAATGTTTAACCCTTAGTACAGAATGCTAATTTCATGATCCTGTCCTTGCCTTAGTGCCAAATGCTAGCCCTGACTGTTAATAGAAATGTAGAGACCCTTATTTAGAAGAAGCAGTGTATGCACCTGCAAAAAATCTGGGTTTTTTTTGCCAGTTCTGTAAATCTTTACCTTTCTTTACAGATGTTCAGAAAACTACACAACTCTTTCACTGATGTAATGTGCAACCCCTTCCATAATCCTGGAGACCCCATTCAGTCCAAGTAAGTTTATTCTTTTCAGCCTTCTTATTCTAATCCTAATGATTTTAATACTTATGTTTGTGATTGTAATTTTTTAACTGAATTGTTCTGCAGGGCCTTTGATGGCATTGTATCTGGAATGATGGTGCAATCAGGCTGATATCCATTTCACCTCCTCTGAAACTCCCCTGTACAGAACAGTCCTTATTCATGTTTTTGTTTACATGTTGCCTTGATTATAGCAATTCATTAATAAACCTCAATGTTGTTCCAACTCACTGTATATGTGTCATTTTATCAGATCAATTGTTTTATTTATTCATTCACTTAACATAACAAAGAACTTATAAGTTATACGTAAGAGGAATTTACACTTGACATTACAGGCAAAACACAAGACATTCGCATCAATTAGTAAAATCAGTAAGAGATGCAAACTTTTTAACGAGTTAAGGGTTGTCCCATGCATTCACAGAAGCTTATAATACAACACGGCTGATCCCAGACCTCACAACATCTCACAAACTTCAATGACTGATGCAGGGATGCAAATTTTAAAAAGTTATGTCATTGATCCATTCTCCTCTCTCACAACTCAGTAATTTCTAGAAACACTTAAAAATGATCAGTTCTTTCACCCACTCTTCTACGTTGGTTGTGGGTGTTGCTAGCGCTGTTGAGGATAGTGCTGTCCACCTGACCCCGCCCCCAGTTCCTCTGAGGGTGGAGTGATGAGAAGAAGACAAGGATAACGTTTAGGCACCTGTTCCTGGTAGTCCATATGTCCCCACTGTCTCTTCCCCACTGAGGGGCCTCCGTAATAAGGGTGGGGTGTTTGATGCTGTGGCCTGGTCGACTGATACCTAAACCTGCCTCGAGAGCTGCTCTGGTATCGCGGTGGACGGTAACCTCCTCTGCCTCTGCCGCCTCTGGTGTGGCCGCCTCGGTGTCCTCCCCTGTCTGTGGTGCTGATTCCTGGCATGTTGGTCCTTTTGGGCATTACCTGCAGGTAAAAGGACACTGGTTTTTACATACTTGGGATAATGGATTACTGTTCAAATGAGTATTTTGTTAGAATTTAACCCCTGATGGATCAAAATAACTTCAATGTCTTCAAGGCACTTCAAGACCAACAAAAACAAGGAAAACCATATAAACATGATCTGTGGTGCTACAACTTTTAAATGTACGAGGTGAAATTAGGTAAAAAAATGAATTACACAAATACACCATTACACTATGATGACCATTGCAATCAATTCTAGTCCAATATAATAGCTCTACCAAGAGTTCTGTTTTTACAAAGCTTCTACATGTTCAGCTTTCTCAACATGGTCAGTGATCATGGCAATCTATTGCTGAAGTTATATTTGGTGTTGGTGGTGCACTGGAGTAACCTTTTGAAGCAGATGGATACACCCGTTTCTGTGTTTCTCATTGGCAAATCCATCTTGCAAAGCTCCCGTCTGAACCGTTTGGGCCCGGTTAGAAAGTGACAGGACCAATCAGCGTTGAGAGGCAGTGCTTTCGGGCGCAGCAGACTTGTGACGTAAGCAAGCAGCAACAACAGGCCAGTGCAATTATGGCGGAAGACAATAGCGTGGATGCTGCTAAAGTGCCAGTTTTATCAGAACTTTACAACATTTCTTTGTTAAAAGAAGAACAAAGAACAGCATTGAATTGTTTTCTTTTCAAAAACGACAAGTCGTGTACTGACATGTCTACAGTCGCTATGGTTCGTGTTATGCAGTTCTGTATGGAGTTTACTCCTTCGGTATGGGCGCAGCTTGGTAGTGGCTACGTCACGTGTTTTTGTTGCTCTGATTGGCCTGTAAAGATGTGACAGACAGAACGTTCATCTAATCACCCTCCAAGTTTGTTTCAAATGCTCTGACTTTTCTCAAACGCTGTCAAACGCTATGAGTGGTTTTCCAAATGGATGTGCGAAACAAATCCATCTGGCGTGCCAGGTTAGCACTGGAGTGCATTATTTGAAAAGTGTTCCTTTGTCTTTGGTCTTTGTCATTTCCATTAACATGAGGAGAGCAAGGTATTAGAAACGTATATAATGCCCTCCAGTGCACTACCATACATTTTCACTTTAATAATAAGTTAAGAAATATCACCTTTCTGACCATGTCAACAAAAAAATTTCAGAGGCACCATATAGATTCAGGGTTCCTGCAGATCCTTAAAAAGTCTTAGTCTTAACATACACATTTGAAAATTAAGGCCTTAGAAAGTCTTAAAAAATCTGATTTATTATGATTTTTCTGACCTTATACAATTTAAAACATCTTCCTCCAGACATCGCATAAATATTCTCCAGAATTCAGTTGAATGTTTCAGATTTCCTTGGGTAGGACCCCAAAACCCTCTCTGATGTATCCGACTCACTGTGATTAAATATACTCTAAACTAGTGTTGCAGTCAAGACCACACTATCCAACCAGGGACCAAGACCATAAAAATCAATAGAAAAAAAAAAAAAATCATCACAAGGTTGAACAGTAAAAGAGCACTCTTTAATGAAAGTTTGCTTTAAAAAAATACAGGGAAACCAAGGCATCTGCAACTCTGTATTCAAAGCACCACAATGAAAAAATCTCAAATCAAGCTTTTTTCAACAAACTTCTTGTGAAAAATAAATCACTGTATGTATTAAAGGCCAGTGGCAGGTCCAGAATTGTTTAAAATATCTGAAAATTAGATGTTTATCTATTTGTCAGGTAAATAAGGCCTAAAATGAGCGTAACACAGGTATTTCTGACTAGAAATATGATAGATTTGTTTAAGATCTGAATTTTTGCAGGTGTCTGACACATGCACTTGAGTTGATTTCCAAGGAGACATAACAATCAGTGAATCAAAGGCAGCTGCCCTTAGTCAAATAAAAACATTAATTAATCAGAAACAGTTCAACTGAAAATGACATATGCCCAGCCTGAATAAAAAACTCAGTAACAAAATACTGAAAAATCTGAGCTCATCACAATGAGTAAACAAACAGAGGTGTAGTTGCTAAGGACCACTAAATATGTCCCCAAATGACCGAATTCTTTTCCTGAGAAAAAGCAATTTGAAGAGCTTGGTTACATTTAAGAAACCGGAGAGACTGCAGCATTTTGTGACCCAAACATGCCTGGTGGGGTCTTATTTCTATGCCCCCTCTACTAAAAACCCTCTCAACGGGTGCAGAGGGGGCAAAAACTGACAGCTTGAATTTGAGTACACCGCTAGATTAAATTAAGCCAAAACAGTTGTTATATATTCTCATAATCGGTCATACTTCACGCTGAGCTCACCAGAATTTAAAAAGTAAATAAATGAAATCCTTTCTACGACAAACTTTTCTCTAAAAAATATCCTGTAGTTTTTAGTGGGAGACAGATCTGATATTATCTTACGAAAACGGCGTGGACCCCATAAACAAAAACTTATGTGAAACTCGTGTAATGGTGCAAGGTGGAATTTTTTGCGACTATAAGAGGAGTGTGTCAGTCTGTTTCTTTTATTAGTTTGTGACCACTCCCACTGTAGTCAGTGCATCACTCAGTGTTGTCCAACAGTCCTTTCATTCACAAAAACTTCAGTTTTGAAGTCAGTTTATTTTCTTTGACTTCCTTCCAGTTGCAGTCATGATTCACCCCTGAAAGCCTGTAATCTGTCAGCTCATTGATACCAATTTTCATTCATTAAGTGATTTGCATTTACTGTTTAAGGCTGAATGTAGGTGTGTAAGGGGCATAACAGGAAGCAGATCTACGGGTGCATATTTCCAGGTGGACTAGGATCTATAAAAGGAACATTGCATAAAGATGTACATGTGCAACATTTTATAAATCTGAATTAATTTGTGCAATTTGGGAATGGATTCTATGCACACTTTTATAGATGAGACCCCTGATTCTTTCAAGAATGGAGGGGTAGGGTGAAGTGCTAAGGCTACATGGCCCTTCAATTGAAGATTTTCCAGACACTCCAAACAGCGTGTTACTGGAAATCTCACAGAACCTTGTGAATCATCAGCAAGATTTGAAACTTCAAGATTCAAGAAAACTTTTTCTATCACACAGGGAGAAAAAAATGTAACTTTGGTTAAAAGCTAACTTGCAGCAAGATGCTTCTTACCTTCAGGACTCTTCCTCTGAACAAGGTCTCGTGTAAACCAATGGCACTTTGCACTGAATCTCGATCAGAGAACTCAATGTAAGCAAACCTGTTAGGGGGAAACCAAGTATTAAGTTGATTTCTGTGTGAATTAAAGAAATCAAGGCATATGTACAAAGGTTGAACCTACCCTTTAGGATGGCCTGAGAACCGGTCGCATAAGATGGTAACTCGGTTGACGGGACCACAGCCGTTAAAATGGATCTCTAGCTCGTCTGCAGTTGCTCCATAATCTACCTGGGTTTTGTGCACAGTGTTAGACCAAAAGTTTAAAAAAGAAAACATGCTTAGTGGAAGAAAAAAGAAGGTATTCAAGTCTTACATTTCCTACATAGACTGATCTGTTGTCCGCCTCTATCCTCTCCTCAGGAGTCATATTGTAGAAAGGTCCTGTGGAGAAAACAAAAACATGTGTAGATGTCTTTGCCCACTTGATATAAATATATACTCTCTGGACAGGGGCCCATCCAGGTGAAAATGACACATTACTATTATCTTTACAAAATATAAATAATAACAACCTTCACCCCCCACTTATTATATCTCTGTTCTAAGGAGGAACCAAAAGGCATGAAGAGGGGGGTTCAAAGGGATGAGGAGATGCATAGAGGCAGAAAATAGCCACAGGCAGCAAGGAGGACCCTTCTGGTTCTGTAAGCCTTGCTGCTCCGTCTCATTGGGCAGTGATGAGGCACATGTGAAGTGTCCCAGGTGTTAGCCAGATGGTGAAGGATGCAGTTACCTCACCTGCCTGGAGGCTGTGATGCTCCACACCTGGCCTAAAACTTGCTGTCGAGGCTTCCCAGATGCATAATCAGTATTTAGCTGTACAACGATATGACACAATAGCAAACCATGGGGCAGATAAAACCCCTGGGCGGTCTCACCAGGTCGAGGGGAGCTTGTCAGAAGCTGCATCTCTGCTGCATCACACCTCTCCTCTTCTTCCTTCAGTCTCTCCGTCTCCTCCTCCATCTCCAGCTCCTGAACCCTGGCTTTGATGGCGGCCAGCTCCTGAGATACACAAAGAAAAACATGATGTTTGCACTGATCTGAGCTAAATACAGCACTGGAAGCAAGAGTGGTAGGACATTAAAGGCAGACATGTTAGAAAGGGTGCATATTCGATACAGAGCAAGAGAGCCCCATCTTTGGATTTTTAACAGTTTCTTACTCAGTCACTGAATCTAAACCTTGTTGAAACCTTTTTCCAGCATCATAAAAACACAGGAAAATCCTGAGTTTAAGGTGATTTTGACGAGGAACATTAAACATGTGGTTGGGCTTGTTATAAACCATCTCCTTGATTTGAATTTGGCAGCATTTGTGTACTTATTGGGATACTGACCTAAAGGGACAGAGCCAGACATGTTAAATATCCAGCGCAAAGCTCTAACAAAGGTTCAGGAGCTACTTCCTCAATAATTTGTTGCTTACTGGGCAGCTGTATGCACTATTTTTACATCATTTGAAACCCTAGAAGTCCAACAAATCTATGCATCCT
Source organism: Cheilinus undulatus (assembly GCF_018320785.1). Lineage (NCBI taxonomy): Eukaryota > Metazoa > Chordata > Actinopteri > Labriformes > Labridae > Cheilinus > Cheilinus undulatus. The sequence goes on along the minus strand of NC_054865.1, from coordinate 39,962,524 downwards.
TTGGGCAAAAGTGATGATAGTTCACCCTAAAACTCCTCAGTGATTACATACATTTTTCCTCAATCTAAATGCACTTAAAGTGTCTGATATTTCTTTTATAAGTAAATTTGAATAGGTAGGGTAGTAATGTGGTGTTAATGTTTACAACTGGAAATACACATTTTCATACAATGAACAGAGAAAACAACATATAGAGTTACAGGTATCGATCTGTTCACAAAAAAATGCTGAAAATTGTTTTTTTTAGAACAATGCTAAAGTATTTTTATACTGCACTATGTGCATTAGTTGTTAATAGGTAAGAGAAATGATTTTTTTTTTTTTTTACATACTTTGCTTCAAGAATCAAATCTCCATGCTGAGATCAGCAAGGCACAAATGTTTCACTTATTTTTGCATTTTTCTACAAGCAACATACTTTTAGCCAACCTGACAGATTGGAAGCTTTTAAGAAAAATATTTTGGGCTTTAGCCACCACCTCACTCCACCCATGCTTACCTATAACTTAGTTGTTGTCTTTTATGATCTGTATGTAGTGAAATAATTTGATGAATGACCTTGTTAACTGTTTAATAATAAAACAATCATAAAGAGCAATGGGATACTAAGATAGCATGCATGCATTTGTGAACAAAACCCTCTCAAAGATGTTTGAAAACCTTTGAATTAATTCCTAATCATTTATTTCAATAAAGTCATTGATGCAGATGTAGATTGCCTGAGGACTAGAGCTATAGCTAAAGCATGCACGCCAGCAGTTATTTTAGTGCATGAACCCCAACGCAGAGCACCTGACTTGCTGCATGCACCCAACATGTTATTATGAATGTAGCTCATTGATGCCGTCCTCTGCATTTATCAATGATATAGCCACACTACGTAGCAGAGCTAACGTTTGAGCTTACTGCTCATTTGGTCTTCCTACTAAATGAAAGAAAAAACACGAGAGGGCAGCGTCCTATATATAAACAGCAAACACAATGCTACCCACCGGGTCCTCGGCGAAATGCTCCACCATGGACTCGCCCTCCAGGTAGCCGTACTCCAGATGATTTTCCGCCATGGTTAGCTTACTGCTCCAACATGGCATCTGCAAAGCCCACTGCAACTCGCCGAAACCGATTCAAAGAATCTCTCTCTGACGGTAGGAAAACCGTTTGATGGAATGCGGACTCGACACCTGACAGCATATGTGGTAGGCTAATAGATATCACCTGTGAATGAGACTCATGACGCGCTGGATTGATTGACAGTGGCACGCACGTGAGCGAGGCGCTGGAGGAGGGTTTCTGCATCTCAGTGGCGCAGCAACATGGGGCCCACTGCACCCCTGCCCCATGCCTGCACACAAATGAGCATCCTAAGATCCGGCATGCAGGTATGAAGACATTTCAGTTTGGCTTTCCTACAGCATTGTAATAATTTCTGCCATTAGAACTTTTGAGATAATTGTCCAGAATGTCTGTTAAAGTTCAAGTAATTGACTTTAAATGTTGGGATATTTCACTATTTAAATATTTTAGGGAATTTGCTTGGAAATTACCAAGTATGTTCATGGTAAATTATGCAGCTTGTATATTTTGTAGAGTTTTATGGAATGATTTATGGAAATTTAATAAATTAATAAAGAAATATCTTATCTTATCTTTACGATCTATTATCTTTTTGGGAATTAAATAGGAAAAGTGCAGGTGGGAGATGTCCTCTAAAATGTCCATGAAAATGACTAAAATGAACAACTCCCACCTCCAAGCAAATTCCCCAACATATCCAAACAGAAAATTTTCCCAGTGTTTCAAGCAAATAGCTTGAACTTCAGTGGACGTTCTGGACAAGTATTTTTTTTAAATCTAATTGCAGAAATTATTATAATGTTGTAGGAATGCCAAAATGTAATAACCTCATATATATATGCACACAGGGTCTTGGGAGGTACAGATGTGTGCACTAATTTTCCAGAGATAGTTGTGCAGAGTGCCCATTGAAGTTCAAGTAATTTGATTGAAATGTTGGAATAATTAACTGTTTGGATATTTTGGGGAATTTACTTTGAAATTACCAAGTATTTTCATGTAAATCTAGATGATATGCTTGTATCGTTTGGAGGGTTTCATTGGGAGATTGGGGAAATTACTTGGGTTTTTTTCCCTCCATTTTCATGGGAATTTTGGTAATTTATCTATAATTTTTTGTTAATATTTTTGTTATATGTTAATTTCCACCCAGTATAAGCTGGTAGATGAGATAGATGATAAGCTTTAACAAGACATGTTGACTTGTACCTACAAGAAAGTATGGAAGTCTAAAATAACAATTAAGGCTGTCCACTTTTAAGTTACACTCATACTAGGCCAAGCCCCATTAGCGCAATTGTAGTTAAAGCACAATGGAAAAATATGTCATTGCAAGTGTGGTTAAAAAGTTGAATGAACCAGCATAAAGGAGACTTTGGAGGTACAATAGTCAATTGGAATCTAAGAATACAAGGGTTAAGCAACTCAATAAAAGTCCAAACACATCATACTGATACAGACCTGTGCCAGGAGGCCATGCAAATAAAGGCTGAATGCATAATCAGACAAGAGACTGTCTTAGGCAGCAAGAAATAACCACAAAAGGCAAGTCATGCTTCTCTAGATTTTAAATACATTTTTTTTTCACTGAGAGGTTTCAACCTGTGATTTACCTTATCATTTAGTGCAGTCCAGAGACTGTCAGAGGTCAGTGAGGGAGTCAGAGGGGGTTCCAAGACAAGAGTAGAATAATTCATTTTCCACGATATTAATTTCATCTTAAAGTAACACTGACAGAATATAACACCGTTGGTCATGGATTTATTAATATTCTGTTAAAGAAATATCTATATTTTATTCTCAAATGGAGCTCTGGTGGTTTTGAGGAAAATCAAGGTTTACTAATATAAACTTACATAATAAAACCACTTTGATGAGTGCAGCACAGTCCCACTAGGTCCAAACCACAACTTTCTGAGTTTTAAACATTGTTGGCCTATATTTTTTGGCAAACCTGCAGCCAATAAAGATATGAGCTACTTAGATCTCTTAGTATAAACTTAGGCTTGTTTCAAGTTAACTTATCTAACAGTAATCTTTGCGGTCTAGTGGCTAATGTTCGCTGATCTGCATTCAAATATCGATTTAACCTTGGACTGTCAGGACTCTTAAATAAATGCAGCTCTAATGAACTCAGTCATGGTTAATCTATTTTAAGCCAGAGCATAATTTGAAACATCAAAGTGACTTTAGTATAGAAAATGGTTTTCTGATTTTTATTATTGTATTTTACAAGTCCTCTACAGTCATATGCATACGTTTTAGGCATGTATGGAGCTAATGATTCTTCATGGCGCAAGCTCGACACATGTCGACACACACACGGGTCACTACAGCCAAGGTAAGCTCAACGGTATCTCTTTTGAGGCAACCATAACTACATCATCAACTACACGATATTGCTCTAATTTCTTGGTCATGCTATAACTATTGCCTTCCTGCATTTATATTTTGCTGCTATTGCATCCTGGTCACCTTAGGATAATCCTTTGCATTTTGTATATCTCAGTGAATAGTGTTTATCTATGGTTTTATTTATTTAGTGTGTTAGGCCTCAGTATTTGGATCCAATCTTTTTACAACTTTTTGACTTTTATACGATTTTTACTGAGTAGGACTTATTTATTTTTCTCTGTAATGATCAACGATGTACTTTATGTACTTTGGATTTTTATGCATTATTTACAACTGTTTTAATTTTGTCAGCTAAATCTATGACTAAAAATGTTAGTCGACAACCTTTTCCACAAGGCAGATGAGACTAAGACTATCTAAAAAATGGATCTTTGGTGACAGAAATTTTGAAAAAAAAGTAATTTTAGTTTTTTGTCACAGAAACTCATACTATGGAAAAAGATCAGGGCCAGAGGTGAAGGAAAAATGCTGTGCACTGCGAGATTAAATTTCAGTTGACAAAAGAAGAGTCAAAATGTCAAGAAAAAGCTGAAATACAGTTTCAAGATTTAAGTAAAAATGTCAAGAAAAAAGTCAAACTTTAAGAATTAAGTGTAAGTATACAGTGTATGTAATGTATACACTTTTATGCAGTTGATACCCTTTCAATTTGGGATATTTTGGGATTGTTGTAAAATTGAAAAAGTGAGATTTGTGATTGTTACACACTAACAACCCTTTTCACAACTGTGGTCAAGCCGATCTGTACTTCAGATGAGCGATGGTCCCAAATTGAAAGAGTGACAGAGTGCAAAATAACATCTGTATTAAGTATAAATAGTTCATTAAGATGAGTGTTTAAATGCCTATACTAAAAGGAAAAACTAAAATGTAATGACTTTTAATTGACCAAAACTTTATCAAAATATCTCTAAAATGTGACTAAAACTAAAAACCAGTTAATCCTAAAACTAAGACTAAATTTTTAAAAAGCTGCTAAAATTAACACTGGTGTCAATTCTCCTTCCCACCATGATGCCATCAGACAGGCTAAGCTGTGAACCATACTGAAGGCCTGGTCCAACTAACAGAGTGCATGGACTAATGTGAATATAATCATGCATCTTTTCTTCTGTTATTAAAATCTTGAGATCACATTTCCATAGACATAAGGCGATGCAATCATGTGGAGTCTGAAGTTTATATCACAGCTTTGTGTTAGTGATGATTTAGTGACAATATAAATTTTTCCTCTTCTAAAGATGCCTGCGAGCTGAGAAGAAAAGCACCACAAGTGATGAATACTTCATTTCATGTTTTAATTACACAGTTACATTGTTCAACACAGACAATAACCTGAATTAGAATGTTTTACAGCTTCACACATCCAACAGAGCGAACAGTTAAAGAGCGGTATTAGCAACAGGGAGGAAAGCATGCAAGAAATAAATACAAATAAGAATTGAATTCTTCTGGCACAATTAACTTCATCTAAAAACGGCAACAGGGTCTTTTGAAGAGGGAAATGAAACGAAAGGAGAAAGATCTTTGAAGCGCCAACCTTTCCTACAGAAATGTTTTTTTTTTCTGTAATAATGTATTGCACAATACAGTATAGAATGCTTCCCTAGACATATAAAACCTCTTTCAATTCATGTAAAATTAAAAACAGGACCATCCTGAGCCATGGCTTTAGGCAAAACAAGTGCACTATCAACTTGTCTCTTTAGCTTTTAACTGTAGCCGTTCATCAGTGCCTGTTTCACAGGAAGGACGAGTCAGCATCACATCAGATGAGCCTTGAATCTTCATTGGTAGAATTGTTGGTCGGGGAAGGGGGGGTGCAGACAAATGCCAACCTGCTAATATTTGTCTTTTCTAAACATGCCCATATCCATGTACATAAACAAATAGAAACATGGCTGATGTTAAGTGTTCAGAGACCCTTGGATGGTATTCACAACAGCACAGCCCTTATGCGTTTGCCATCAATAAGATTTCACAGAGAAAAATGTATGACACCTCAGCACAAATCTTGTGTTTCGTGCTATAATAACGGACACAAAGAACATAACCAAAGTGTAATCTGAAGGGTAAAGTTGTAGCTTTTGGTTGCATTTTGGTCATTTATAACAGGTGTGTTGGATTTGGTTTTGTTTAGTTTAGTTGAGGGCTTATTGCAGACAAGAAGGCACAAACAAAGCACTTAGAGTTAAAAGGAGCGGCCATTACAATTGTCGTAAAGCGGTGTATCACTGCTACATATTGTGAATCGATCTGCCACCATAGTCTGTCTGGGATGTTTCATTAAAGCTATGAAGATTTCAAGTAGTTTATACAGAGACATGAAAAGAAAAGATTTTTTTTTTTTAATACAAAAACACGCGCCATCATTCACACACAAGCACACACCCAGCATGTAGACGTTTTATCTCTGCAAGGCTTTGAAACTGTAACAACACACTATCAGTAGGCCTTTTCCAAAAGGAAACGCTCCTATTATTTTTGACAGAAGCACTATTCAATGTGTAGCCAACAAGCGCTTTGATTGCTTGAAAAAGAAGTCTACACATTTGAAACTCAGCCAGTTAATTCAGCGCGCTCTATGCTCTTCTGCCCTGATCGTGTGTATCTCAGACACTTTGGTTAAGTGGTGTAGTGAAGCTCTAACCTTATTATTTCTGGTCTGTTAATACACACTGTGTCAAAGCCACAATATGGCAATGCAGGAGTACTTTGGTCTGTGCTTTTATTGGTTTTGGACGACAAATGGCATGTCATGGTTTAGTCTGTGCTCAGTTGTGTAATTTGCAAGTTTAACTGCACCTCATACGTAACTCCAGCAGTATCAGTTTGGTTGTTGGATATTTAAAAGGTGAAGTTTGGTGAGAGTAAAAATTCATCTACAGTATCAGCAATGGCATTTCCTTTTAACCCTTCATCGTTTTCTCTCTGGATGTGCTGTTCCATGTCTGCTCTTAGCCCAGCTTTTAAAAGTCCAGGTCAACCTCTCCTGGTGGTTAGCTGTATGGTCACAGGAGGTAGCTAGTGTGACGGGGTACTGACGAGTGGTCTGTGGAGGAATTTGACATCATGGGAGGGTCACAGAAGTTATAACACACATACAGAAATGCCAAACACAGATGCAGGGCTACCTTTAGCTTATCCCAGTTAAAAATCCTTACTTATAGCAATCTGTTGATGAACAGAAAGCTGTTTTGTTTTTTGTTTTTTTTGTCATTTGCTGCAAAAAGAAAAAAAAAAAGTTTGGTCCAAGTGTGTATGAGGCCCAACACCCACCACAAAGGATTAATAATGAGCAGTATAAATGTGTGACTGCTAGTGTGGCTGAAGTTGAAGGCATTGTTTTACGTGCATGTTTACCAGAGGTGGTGAATTTTCTGATCAAGTGGGAAAAAGATGCCGCCACTTTGCTGGCTTAAGAAAACATCTGTTCTTAGCTTATGCCAGATAACAAGTACACAATACAGAGTGGAAAAGCAATGTTTAAAGTCCCTGTAAAGTGAAATCCAAAATTTGTCTTCACACACTAGATATATTGGAACAATGTTGCTGTAAACACATGAAAACACTGAGATCTGTGTGTTACTGAATTTTGGATTTAGACTGTTTGTAAAGTTTTTCACCTCTTTCCTGGCTTAGTTTAATTTGGGTAGGGCAAATACAGGGACTCATAATGTCACCGGGGCCTATGGGGAATTACCCCACCCCCTAATGCTACAAAGACATAAAATCCGCAAGCTGTCAATCTCAATACAGTCTGTTGTTAGCCTATTTCACTCCCTTCATTAAAAGTTAAAATCAGTTAAATGCATTTTTTTATTCATTGTGAGATAATTTTGCAAAATCTATCAGCCAAAGTAGCCTATGGATCATGAAAAGTATTCAAATAGAGAGATTTAAGCCACAAAACGGACCAGGCAGCTGCACTCAGGTCAGGGGACAGACCAATTTCTGAAGTGGTTGTATAATTTTTACTTGAACCAGATGCAGCAGGGACAAACATCTCATCAGCTGAAGGTGTGCTTTATCCATATTTCACTGTCTTTAGTCCTGGATGATTAAAGGAAGCAGGCCATGGCTTTGTCTCTCTCAAAGCAGCAACAGTTTATTCCCTCCTGTCTGATGGCACTGTGATACTTAAGTTTAGTAAACTGTCTGATGATAGACATGTTCTGTTCCTGCCAAGTCTGTCACAATAAAAACCTCCTATGCTTATCATTATTGAGGACTTATTTTGAAGAGCAACACCAGGAAATGGAGTGTTTTCAGCTGATATTACTCAGTGGCTCATTGCTCATGATTTTGAAGCTTAATTTGATTACCTAAGAGTTGTTTTTCATGACTGATATTTCGCCCGGTGGTTCATAACAGTGCTTGTCATACAACAAAGCTAAAATACAGATTTTTTATCACTTTACAGGGACCCTAAAGATTGTGTATCAAAAATTAGTTTGGACTTTTACTGTAGCTTAACACTGGCATGTAACCTAATTCTACTGAAATGGGTTTTCCTGCACCTTGGGGGAAACAAAGACTCAAACACACAGGTTGATGAGGACAGGAGAGAGGGTCAGTACAGGATGGTGACAAACGGAACACTTGACATGATATATCAAGTCAGGCAATTTCTAAATTTCATGAAACCGAGCCTTTTAGTTGTTTTCATAATTCTGATATGTGGGTTTCTTTTGGAAACAACAATCAATTGAGCCCCCTCATGCAGGATGCAAACTGATGTCAGGTAAATGAAGCAACCAACATTGATTTAATTCAGTCCAATTGTGCCATCCTAGACCAAATTCAGAGGACTTACGACACATATGAATACATTTCTTATGTTTAAGTTGACTTTGAAGTATGGTTATGTTCATTCACCCTTCATTTGTTTTCATCCACTTTCAACTGCATGCATTGTGGTCCTGTATGCATCCACTTTAGGGTCCATGTGACACTTTGAATTGACTGAAAATTAAAGGTGTTTAACTGGAAGAAACAGGGGGAATTGGTAAAATTGAGAAACTAGTGAACTGTGGGAAAATCATATTCTTGACATTAAAGTTTAAAGGTTTCTGTTATTTGGCAAACACATTTTTGGACCTCTTTAAATACTATGTACATTCACATTAAGTTACTGATGTTACTTTAAATATATTTATATGTATCTATATTATATGACACCCTATGGGCAGTTGCTGAGGTTCCATTCAGTAGCTGAATTCTCTTCATATTGCACCTCCGTCCTCTCACTGTCTTACAATGCGAGCAATACAAAATATTCTACAAGAGGGGTTTCATCTCATCAATATAGATACAACAAATCAAACAATAAGTCAAATGTGGGGCTTCCTCCTCGCTCAGACTTCACTGCTCAGCCCAAACTTAAAGGAGGAAACTGAAAGGTAACAAAACCAAAACAAAGTCCATCTTTCTGGATATACACAAGGGCAGCACATATGGACATCAGCGACAAGAGACATTATTGAAATTTGAAAAGAGGAACAATATCTACAAGAAGGTTCGAACCCTTCCCACGTGACTGCTCTGAGGCTCTGTCCAAAGCAGGCTGAGGGAGAGGGGGGAGACTTGAGTCAAGTAGTCGGGGGTGGGACGTTGAAGGGAGGTGTGGGGTGAAGGGAGGTAGAAAGAGAGAGGAAGTCTACACCACCCTTCACTAGACTCTGTTTATCATGCTTTGGAAAAGGAGGGAGTGAATGTAAAGGTAACAGCAATTCCTTGAAATATCTCCCCATGGTGGAGCTTTTAAAAAAATGACTTACAAACAATCTTCCCATAGAATGCAATGCCTTCTCAGACAATGTTTTCAAGCTTGTTTTTGAGGTTTTTTGGCAGCTCCATTGCCATATTTGTATCTTCATCTCATTTGAGGCTGTGTAGCTTTTCCTTCCCTCTTCTTTTCTCTCTGTCCTCTCTGTTACCATTCGCTAAAAAATCACACTGTGGCAGGGTTTCCATCCATTTCCTTTAGTCTTTCTAGTAGGCAAGTTCACAGCATAGTCCTTATTCACGAGTCTGGGCCATCGCCGAGGAATCGCTGTACTTCTGTCCAGACTGCAGGAGGCGGCTGCAGATCAAAGCTGTTCACAGTTTTGTTATTTTCTTTTAAATGTCTGACTATCTCTGGGTCCCGTCCTGCAGCCTCTCTGCAGCCCAGTCCTCTCAGGGCTGGCTTATCTGCTGAGGAGGTGATGTTGCTTTGCGTTTGGTTATGAGTGCTTCTCCTTATCGCTTACTTACTCACTTTGGCAGTGTAATACAAAGGTTTGGATCATGTTATTTTTCATCTTTGAATTCATTTGGGTTTACAATGGTGCAGAGAGGTGAGTCCGGTGTAGATTTTCTTGGCTCGCTAGCAAGGTAGTTAGCAGTTTAAAGTTAATTTATTCTCATATCATTATTGTTATCATCATCGGCATCACTATTATTCTTTACTTAGAATATTTGGACTTTCTTATTTTCCCTTAAAGCCAGAAAGAAACATTTAATAAATACTAAGCTGTGTTTCTGAGGAATTAATCACATCACAGGTTTTTCCCTTCCCTCATTCATTGTAAAGGTATGATGTTCCTTTTCTGTTTCTGTAAGGACACTGCAGAATAAGTGCCACATCAGTGAACTGTTTGGACTGATAGTGCACATCTCAGGGCTAAATTAAAGGGAAATCCAATCCAAGTGCTAATCGGCCTACTAAACCCTCCCCGATCAAGGTTTCCTTACCACAGCCCTTGTCTTGTGTCCTCTGGTGGACAGTGTGTTTAACATGCTTACATTACTGAGGGAACATCATCATAGCTTCAAGTCAAACACATTTGATATGTTTCTGTGACCGAACACAGCAAAAGGAGACAGTTTTCATGCTTTCCACTACACTGAACCCCAGATTGGAATCTTTGTATGTGTGGCCATTACAGAGACAAAGACAGGATGCGTGTTTGGGGAGAGGGTGACCGTCTGTCATCAGGTAGTGAAAAGATTTTCAGAAGAGCTTATCATAAGAGGAAAACTAGAAGAGAAAGGGGAGTAGTGTGATGAAGATTCCTCAGTTTGGTTTTGTGTGGAGAGTAAGCACTGTCGCGTCAGTATGCAGGGGAGGAACGAGGGTCAGACGTCAGCGAGAGGTGGCGTCAAGCAGAGCGGGGGTAGCTGGAGTCGTGGAGCGAGAGGCACTGCTGGAACTGCTCTCCTTCGGGCTGGCGGACACACTTCCACTGCCGCTGCCGGCCCCTGCTGCAATACTGCTTGGCCCCACAAGGGACAAGGGTCCTGGAGGGGTGCTCTCTGAGTGGGTGGGGGGCGCACTGGAGGACGTTGAGGAGGAGGTGGAGGAAGAGGAGGGGGTGCCAAGAGGCACACTGCTGCCCCCAGGCAGTCCCTGCAGGCCCTGACCACAGACGTGGTGGTGCTTCTCCCAGTCTTTGTGTTGGCAGAAGGAGCCGCAGTAGCGAGCCGTGTTGCAGCCGCTGCACGTCTCACTGGCTTTCCTCCCGCAGTTCCAGCAGCTCTGGTGAGACAGTGGGGAGAGAGGAGGTTGATAAAAATAAGTCTCCTTTTTGTTCTGGGGTGGCACAGAGTTCACATTTTCATGTAGATAGACACTGAAACTTGAAATAATTTATTTCTATAATTTGCTCTATTTCCTAGGGCTGCATGATTTTCCCAATTATTCTGACCAATATTGAGATCATGATCAGTAATCATTATAAATTTTTCATGTAAGTGCCTTTTTTTGTCATAGACTTCTATCTTGCTTTCAAACTTTTGCCAAAGCTTTACTGCAACAAAAAATATTCCTCAGCATTTAAGGCAACACCCTTTTGTAACACTTAGCTAAACATGACAAAGGAGAAGCCCTTAATATCCCCACTGTTCCACTGTTAGCTACACAATTTATATACTCAAAGGTTGCCCAGAAAGAAGTGAATGTCAAGAATAGACCAAGGGTTAAGGATTATTTCTCATCTGAAATTTTATGAAATGCTAATGAATATTTTACCTCACTCTGACTTTTTGACTTTTATTCAGTTAATTTAAATGGTTGAGAAAGGTATTTCCTTTAAGCCAATTATTTTTTTTGCAGTGCTTTGATTTTTCTAAGTGAATATACATCATTTATCACTTTTTAGAAATTGCTCTTCGTTTGACAGCAAAATTAATTTCTGGTTTATTGGCAGATACGGCTCTAATTTAAAGAGATATTTTGGTAATTTTGAAGTTAGGTTGTATAAGGTATTTTGTAACAGTAGTTGCATTAGCCTCCAGAGATTTCAGCTTACATTTTCTCCTTTAAGAAGAGCGTGCTAGGGAAAGCTAGGCTATACAGTGTTGCAGATGGGTACAGTTTCTCTGCATAATTTAGCAAGTTTAAGGTAAAAAATGGGCAATACACCAATGTTGGCTCAACTCTACAGTGTATCCAAAATTTTTTAAATATTTTATTTTTCACCCAGAGAGCCTCTGTGTTTGGCATTATGTTGCAATGCAGCGTTCAGCTTTATAGTCTTCCACCAGAGCTTACTGCCATTTCCTGATCAGCTGTTTGGGTCTGTGGACTTTGACAGAGGCAACAACTTCAGCTCTGTTTTCTACATTGCCGACACATTTTTCAAATTGCAGAAGGTGCTGTATTTCTTTGACCTGAAATGTGTGTCAAAATACAAGATTCATACATTTTTGCAGCAGAGGTGCTATCCTCTACAAATTATTCAAACATTCAAGTGTCAGTGTTTTATAGTTTGCAGAGAAAAAAAAATCCTTGTTTTATATAAAATGAGAAAGACATAAAACCATCTTTCCCTTCAATACAACAATTCATAATGAATATGCAATAGGTCAAAATAAGTTTTCAAATTGTTCACAATATCTATTCACTATTGTGGTTGTTATAAAATATAATAATTTGTTGCTTGTTTGTCAAGAGATACTGTACATAAGATGAAGAAGTTAAAAAAAATCGCATATGAAATTGAAATTGCTATATGGGGGAAAAATTGCATTTAGACTGTTTTCCTTATCCATTCAGCCCTAGTAACGACTGTGCCAATGCTTATCTAATTATCAGCCATTAGAAGAATAAAGAAACAGCAAATTTGCCTGGATGAAGATTTTTCCCTTCAGCTCTTCTGGTCTGGGTTAGTTTTACCAAATGACCCCTGTAAAGTTGAAGAAGGTCTGTAAAGCACAAGTGTTCAGTAAGGCAGGGAACTCTGGATGGGGAGTGATGCAGGCTGTTTACTCTGGTTCATGGAAGTATCCCCTCATTTTCACAGTAAACAGCATGTCATCATAACTCAAGTGAAAATTGCTCATTTTTAGATTAGTTTTAGGTTATTTTGTTGTTGTCTCTAAAGAAGCCTGCATCAGGAGATGGCACTACGCTGAGGCTGAAGAACATGTAGCCAAAGGCTGCATCACGAAATAGTGGCAAACACAGAAGGTGAAAAGTAAAAAACTTCAAAAATTTTGGATATACTGTGTACAGTTGAGCCAACATTTTTAAAACCCATTTTTACCTTAAACTTGCTCAATTATGCAGGGAAACTGTACCCTCTGCAACACTGTATAGGCTGGCTTTCCCCACTGACTTTACTTAAAGGGGCAACGCTCACTTAAAATCACTGGAGGCTATTAATACATCGGCAATGTTCACTGAATGTCTATACAAGTTTCCATGCATAGTGTAAAAGATTTACAGGGAGACAAATAAACATTTAAAGAAAATTTACTGAACGTGAGATATAACCAAACATGATATAAATAGGATGCATGTATGAAAATATTTTGAATAGACGACCACATAGAGTTTACTATGTGCAGAAAACACATTTAAACAGTAATAACTGCCAACATGTGTTTCTTTGTTTGTAGGGAGGTTAAAATCATGATCCTCATTAGAGTTCAATTAGTTGTACCAACCTGCTATTTTCCACACCTTATCTTTTGCTACTCTTTGCAAAAGGATTTGATTTTTAAGTCTTTAAGTCCTGGTCCACTGCCACTGGCCTGTGTTACCAGCAGGTGGTGGTCAACTGCTCTGTAAAGGCCTCAGCCTGGCATTCTGTTCCAACCATCTGGCTCTGTCTACGTTAATGTTCAATAACAACTGGACTTCTTTTGCAATAATGAAGACAACATGTTGCAGCACAAACTGAAAAAGCAGACAGCTGTAGAGATAACAGAAAACAGGATGACTCAGAAGATAAGACAGAGCATGTGGGGTAGTGGATGGAGTAGAAGGGTTTTGAGGAGGACTGAGGGAAGAATCAGAGATCAAGTGAGGGAAAATGAGGTGAAATGTAGGTGGGGGGTCTGTGGTACTCACTTCACTGGAGTCCTCCTGCTGGTTGATGACCGTCAATGCATCCTCAGATGCTTGTCTCTTAGCCTCAGCAAGTGCCCTCTCCATTTTCGAGCGCTCGGCTGAAATCATCTCATGAGCCTTCCTCTCTGCGTCTGACACTGCCTTCTGCAGCTCTGACATCGCCTGTCGCTTCACCTCATTGACGGCCTCCTCTGAGAAAGACAAAGAGAGAGAGAGAGAGGTGTTAGTGCATGTGACCATCATCTCATCCCACCTGCTCTGTCATTCTTTATTGAAGCTCTTTAAGCTGCCATCTTGTTGTATCTCAGCGAACAGATGTACATCATCCAAGATTTAAAACTTTCTGCCAGAACAGTGAAACAGCCAGACTTCAATAATTAATTCAAACACGTCTGGCCACAATCATTTCCAGTGCTGAAAACAGCAGATGTCTGCAAAGTTTTGTCACCAACTTTACTGCAATTCAACATCCTGGGATTCCCTGTTTGCACGATTGTAAGCTTGTCATGAGAATAATTCCAATAGGCAGAGCTCACAGTGAATAATTCCTCCCACATATGTGCATGCAGATCTTCGCTGCAGGGCTTCTTATAGTGTAGATTTTATCACAGGGCTTCTTCTTCTTCCAGCATAAGCACAAAGTGTATGAGTGAAGAAGCTGTGTTTTTATAACAGGCAGGTGTGTAGACTCTTTTCCAGATGGCAGTCTAAAATAGAAACCTCCTGCAGTACCTCCTCAGTTAGTCACGAGTGATTATATTTTACCATCTTTCATTGTTGACCTCACAAATGTACAGTACGTGATTTCTTGTAGGGTGTTAAAAATCTGAGAAATAGGATGCAAAATATGTCCTACTTATTTATCAAATTCTTATGTAGTGTGTTATGATGGATCTCGTTTTCTTCTGCCCTCAAAGACAGAAACATTTTTTACAGATTAAATGATTTTCTCTCTCCCCCTCCACCTCCTTTCAATGTAGACAAACACACACAAGCACACTTAGGCACGAATGGCACACATACAAGTGGCTCTCCAGGTGCGTTAGGCCAACCAAGTAGGAGGTAAGACTGATATTGTTCTCTCCACTGCTCCCGATTTCCTCCAGTCAGTGTTTGTTTGAGAGGGAACTCATAAATAACTGTCACTTTACCTCTCCGCTCCACTCCAGTTGTTTCAAACTACTGTGCAAAAAGATAGGCAGCAGGGAGAGCTTTTACACACACTGCTGTGTGGATGTGCATGGTCGTATGCATGGTCGTATGCATGCATATGGCTGTGTTTGCATGTATGCACATCTGAGCTATGCTAATATGTTCAAACTTAGTCAATCCTGTCAACATACAGTCACACATCTCTATGCTTTCCTTCATCCCATCACTGCCTCTACCTCTACCTTTATCCTTTATTTCTTTCTTGGTTCATTTTCTTCCTTTTCTAACCCTCCTCCTCCTCCTTTTTCTTCTCTCCTTTGCAAACACTATCTGCATTCTCAATTATCTGGCCTAATGCATGCACCACTAAGATTAGTTTGCAAATTTAATTAATTCTTATCAAGGAGACTGCATAGCAGATGCTGGGGCAATTAGCACTTAATGGAAAACACGGGGGCAGCAATATTAACGTTTTAATTCCGCAGGGATTTGGCGAGTCCCTGAGACGTGTTATTTCTGTCTGCTTTTTCACACTTCAGATCTTATTTTTCAAAAGCTCTGCAGTCTCTCAACCTGAACCAGACCAGAGAATACGTGTCTGGTTTTAATTAAAACCAAGAGGTGCTGCTGCTCCAGCAGGCGCACTACCTGGCTGCTGCGATAGAGGTGACACACAGATACACAGACACACACACTGGAGGTGAGATGTTGTGAGTGAGACATTTTACTCACCCTGCCTGTTTTGGAGGTGCTTTAGTGCTGGGGAGAGCGGGATGCTTGTCGTACCTGTATGAAAACAACTGCAATTAAAAGAGCTTTTTTTTCTGCTGGTGAAAATGCAGCACAGTATTTTGCCGACAGCAGCAGCATCTTCCCTCCGCAGGGGACTGGAGTATGACTGCAACATAATAGTGTTGGGACTGTGGAGGAACCAGGGCTGAGCCAGATGACTCCTGGGATGGGCTCCATCTAACATGCAGTGTACTGTACAAGAAGGCCCATGCAAATCCCCACCTGCCTCCTTTTGGTTGCAAAACCAGCCAGAAATAATAACAATGGTCAAGATTTGCCCAAGATCTTTTTTGGTATTATGTTTGTTTATGTGCGTGAGAAAACAATAACAATAAAAAAAATGTGGAGACACACTGGAGACCATTTAAGCTCCAACCTGTGCTGTGCTGCTGTGGCCTTTCTCAGGCCAGGTGACTGCATTTTCACTGCTACTTTAACTGCAGTGGCCTTTCATAGCGGTGACAGATGGAGAGCATTTAGCCCTAATGGCACAGAGGGCCTCCAATCCTCTGCCTTGATGGACCTGTGGCTGTAAGGCCTCTGCTTTGTCTGTTTCTGTGGTGAGGGCAAGGTAACCCTGAAGACTGATGGTGGTGATTGTGCGTGCTTTTTGTGAGTGTGAGGTCAATCATGTAGACAATATAGAAAAAGAAGGAGAGGCTCCCTGCTGCTGACATTGGACATCTGTAAATGCCAGTTTATTCAAATTTCAAACTCTAAACTATTAATTTAAACGTGTGAAAATGGCGCTAAGGAGAACAGGTTTCACCAGTGAGTCCTCTCAATTTACCAATCAACTGCTGATGCATTTATGGATGTCTGATATCTGCAGCCAGGTTCTCTTGAAAAGGGGTGATGGGTGCTTGACTCTTACCAGCTTTCCTCCAGATTTCTTCAGGCAGGTATCCTGAAGGGGGCCTGTGTAAGAAGTCTCTGTGGATTTCTGAAACACACATCAGACACCCTCTTAGGCAAAATGACATCCCTGATCCAAACAAAAAAAACCTCTCACAATGACTCCCTTGAAGAATTTTATAGTCTTTTTTTTTTAAACTTTGTATGGAAGCTTTCATTCATGTTTTCAGCTCTTTCTAATCGGAATGGAAATAAGAGAGTTGGAAATGAATACAAATCTTAATTATGAATGAGCATGCTGGCAGCATGAGGGTGCAATCAGGTGGTTAAAGATCTAGATTTGTACTCCCTCACAGTATGAGCTCAAATTTGTACATTTGCTCAAAAATATGATAATCTAACTGATTTTTTGTGTGTAAATTGCCATTTTCCGCATTTCAAATCAGCCCTACCTTGCTATGAGTGTTTTGCTTTGCCAAACAAACCCTGCGAGTGTTGGTCTACCTGTCTGTCTGCCTGTCTGCCTTTCAGCAGCCGAGGAAGTTCCTATGGGCAGTGACTCGCTGCTGCTAGCTGTGTTGGAGGAGGAGTTGTGGTGAGGAGTAGGAGGAGGAGGAAGAGGAGGAGGAGGAAGGCAGTGCTGTCCGTTGCTCCCACCTTTTTTCATCTCCTCCACGTCACTGTAGCGCCGGATCCAGTGGTTCATCTCCTCGCGGTCGGCCTCCTGACAGCGGCGCAGCACCGTCAAGGAGCGGCGCGTCTTCTCCACCATGTCCATGATGCAGTTCAAGAGCTGTAACGAAACAGTGAGTCTGAGTTAAAGGATTTGCTTTAGTCTTATTTAGAGAAGTTTGACAACAATCCATATAACAAACTCCGCAGCCTATAAAAAATACACTATCCGACATATACCACCTAGCAGATGTGTATGCATTTGCATGTGACTGTGTCTCTGTCTATGTCTGTTCATGGATTGTGTGCTTGTCAGTGAATTTCAATGTCTAAGAGCATTACAACAACCATAATGTAACAGCTGGGCTGCTGATGAAAAAAGTTGAGCCAATTCCTTCCACCCTTCTGCTCCGTTCTCTGCCAACTCAACAGATTTCCTGTCTTTCCTCCCCCAGTTGTAAACAGTGTCACTTTTTTCCACGGTGCCCCGTGTTTCCAGACCCGGTCCAGTCCTGCTAAATGGGTTTAGCATGCTTGACATTCAATCCATATCGTCCTTCCCATTCATCTTTCCCTCGCTCTCTGTCTCTGCCTCCTTTCCTTCTCCTCCTCCCTCCCCTCTGAGTAAGCTATATTTATTTCACTGAAGTGTTTCTAATTTGGCAGGGGTCCAGTCCTGGCCGGTTCTCTCCATGACTGCAGCTCTTGTCTCAGCTGCTCTCCCCAGCTGGAGCTGCTCTCTGCTGGGTCCTGAAGCTCCATCTGGGGCCTAGTTTTCTGTGTGTGTGTGTGTCTGTCTGTGCTCATATGTGCATACGTGTGTCTAGTGTACATGATTTTGTCTTCATGGAATTGGGTGTGGGGAAGCCTGATAGGTGTATGCTGTTAATTCATTGCACCTCCTAAAGTCAGATGTTTGTCAACTGCCAACTAAGCTTGGATGGAGGTCTGTCAACAGTTCCCCTGTTCACCATCTGCATTGTGTCTTTGGTCCTAACAATGAACTTTAATCCTTTATAGGGCACTCACTGAAATACTTGAAAACTCAACATTTCAGACCTCAAGTATTATTGGTTTTACTTTTATGACATTTATAAATATATTGTTTTTATTATTATAGTGCAAATCTAGATCAATGAAGTTACCATAAACAGTCTAGGATATGGATCCTAGACTGTTTATGGTAAAGTCCATAAAGTGTATGCATATTAAAATGTTAATAATTGAATATAAACACATACAGAGTCTAATGAGTATTTACTTGCACATTAAAAAGTGATTTAAATACAAAATATTCATTTTACAAGACATGGCAAGGGGCAAGACATGACTGTCTTCAGAATACTGTCTAAGTAATGGTGGTACCATGAGTTTTATCTTGAAATTTCAACAGGGTGCTTATAATAATCATAATATTGGATAACTAAGTTAAATTCTTGCAGTGGTGAGGTTCACAATTAATATAAAAACTGATTTATGCCATTTAAGTAGAATAAAACTGTTATACTGTTGTAAAACTGACTAAAATCACAAGTACTTCACTATTTAAAACACTTATTTTTCCCCATAATTTCATCAGAACATGTAAAAATGTCAGAAATATTTAAAGTCTGAATAAATTCATGCAAAAATAAGGCTTACAGTAAAAATAAAAAGTGATATAAACCACATAAATACAATAAAACTGTTATAAGGATGTATAAAAAAATCGTCCCTACTTTAATTTTTACTCCATAAATTAGTAAAATGTTCTCACCCTTAAAATTCGAGAGTTTCATCAACTTATCATAGTTAGTTCTGATTTAAGGACTATTTATTTGGGACCAAAGAGGCGTAAAACAACATTTTTCAAGTTCTGGAGGAAAAAGGAAGTTTGAGATGCTCTGAGCCACTGCTGATTGGTCAGATGGTGTGATGTCACTTTTGGTGATGCTGACTGATCTCCACTGACTGGGTGGGAAAAATCGTTCTTGTTCTATGGTATCACAAAGAGTTGGGGGAGGCCAAGACCAAAGTGACCATATATGGTTTCTTGCCCCATAAAGGGTTAATAACCTGACGACCTAGCTCTTTCATCTCTTTTTTTCACAGTTGCATTATGATGTTTACATAAGGAGCTACTTTTAACTTGGCTATCAAGCTGATACGTACATTATCAAGGTGCTTCCATTCTTCCGCCCATTCTCGATCTGTGAGACGATGATCAATCACCTCCTCTTGGCGGGCTCCATGCACTGCTGAAAGACACATCCATAGGTCAGATTCAACAAAAACACTGCTTGTTTATTTTTTCAACCAAAAACACAGACCATATTTCTAACCAAAAACCCCTGACTGTCTGTAAATGAGGCATTGACCAATCAATCATAACTCAAACAATTTTATAAGTCCCTCTGGGGGGATTAGAGCAGATTGTTTACAAAAATAATATAGGCAGCAACAGGCAGACATCAAACTAATGAGAAATAACAGCTCAGAACATGAAAAGATCTTAAATTGGTCCTGATAAATAATTAGATAACATTGTAAAAGGGTTATTAAATATGAGAAAAGGTTCAGAAGTTAAACAACAAAACAATCAAAGGCCTCCATGTGCCTGTACTGCAGCTTCATGTCTAATCAGTAAGACAATTTGACGGCGAATTCACCTCTCTTCTTTAGGGAAAGCAGAGTGAAGGCATATATGGTTGCCACAGTTGTAGCACATGGGCATGTATGGCTGTGGTCTTTATATAGATGCACTGCCACAAGGATTATCGCGCTGAACTGACAACTGGCCTTTGTTCTCCACATTTACATTCACCCAGGCTCAACCACATAACTGAAGGCTATGGATCCGTGTGTTTATCTGACCCAGTGAATGCTCTGCAGCTGTCCTACCTGTCTGCCGGTGTCTGTCTCGGGCTTCGCGGTGTTCATTATGTCTGTAAGCGTCTCTGTATTGGTGCGCCAGAGCCATGTCTTCTAGTCGATAGTGCTGGGGTCCCATTTGGGGGTTGGGTGGGTGAGAGAGGCCGTTGGGAGGGTGCGTGGAGAGACCGTTGGGGGGCGGATGAGCAGGAAGACCTGTGCTGGGGCTGAAGCGTTGGCTGGGGCTGATCGTGCAGGGTCTCTTAGCCAGGTGCTCCGGGTGGATGCTGTCTCTGTCTGAGCTGTCTTTGGTCCTTAAGAGGAGGACATGAAGTGAAACATGATTAAATGTTTATACTTCTACATGTTACTTATATTCTGGTGATAGAAATTCAGCAGGATTTAATATGCAGACTGTCATAGGTTTTTTTGTCTGGGCTTACAACTTTAAAACTCTTTTGTGGAGTGTTTTTGGGTCATGAAAAAGATGCAGACAGTGTGAGTACAATGCAGTGTGTGAGAATAGATCTCAACCAAACAAACAGTGTTAACAGAGATGTTAAACATCTGATAAATATTTCAGAATCATCAGATGTTTAGACACAGACTAAAGTCTGCAGTGTTTTCCAAGCTGTGGGAAATGGGAGATGTGGTATTGTTGGATCTATTAAAAAAACAGATTCTTGTTGTAAAATTGTGTTTTTATTTGCCAATAACCAAAGATTCACACAGCCAAACTAAATCTCATCACTCTGTTTCTAGTACCATATTTACCATTATGCCCTCTAATGTTCACCAGAGAATAGATTCAGCTGTCTCAAATAAAAGCTGCAAAATCAGACACTCTATTCTCAAAGTATCAGCAAGTATGTCAGTCTCCTCTAAAGGAAGATAATTCCCAGCCTACTTCATCTTTCCCTGGCTGGTTCTGTCCTCGCCAGGCCACAATGAGTAATTTAAAGATTGTGGGCTTGCTTTGCCAGACTAAAAATGCAGTGCCAGAGCATTACTTCATGGTTTAGGAAAACATGCCCCTGCAAAGAGCTAGAGCGCCTTTAGAAACAGATCAAGGGGCAAAATATGCCTGCTGTAACAAACATGTCAAAAACATAAACAGATAGGATTTATTTCTTGATGCCTGATGTGTGAGCATGTGTCTGTTATGAGCAAGTATTGCCTTTGTTACAAGTTTACAGTGCATTTACTGGGCTGTGTCGCCACATGATATAACTGTAAAGTGAGAAAAAAAAATCTGTTTTTCAGGTTTGCTGTATGACAGGCCTTTGTGTTATGAACCACCAGGCCAAATTGCACTGAAAAACATTGCTAAGTCCTCAGCATCTGCCGGATGCTGAGGGCTTGTTGGTTGAATGTGAAAAAGTTGCGCCCAGTCAAGAGAAAGATGATCCTCTCATATAAAAAATGCTACAAACTGAATGGAGGACAGCTGTCTGCTATGCAGCTATGTGACAACTCTCTTTTTAAAGCCACCAGAGAAACAATCACATTTATGTTATGACAGGTATTCCTTATATGCAATTTCCCTTTGAGTTATGTGGTAATGTCTGTCTCATGTTTATGAGATGTCTTTGTTGTTAAGGTTCTGCTGAAAACAACCCTTTTCCTGATGTTGCCCTTCAAAATGAAAGTCTACAATTATGATTAGCATTGGAGACTTTTACTGTGACAGACTTAGCAAGAATAGAGCATGTCTATCATCAGATACTTTACTAAACTTTAGCATCGCTACACTAACAGATAACAGTGATTGAACTGTTGCTGCTTTGAAAGAGACAAAGCCAGCTTCTTTTTGTCATCCAGGACTACAGACAAATCAAACATGGATTAAAGCACATCTTCACCAGGTAGGATTGTTCTTGCTACACCTTGGGAAAATTAACAAGCACTACAGCAAGAAGTGAAAAACCTTCTAACGGTTTGACACAAAAATTCTGGATATCACTTTACAGGGACTTTAAGAAGCAGAAAAAGACAACATAATGAGTAAATAAAGCCCAATCTTAAGAAGATCTGTTCAACAAAAACAAAACAAAACACTCATTTTGTGTTGATTTATTTTTAACTACCACAACATCTTGTGAAGTGGATTTAACCTGCATGAGAACGCTTTAGCAAAGGAACACAATCCTATCTTCAAAACTCAACAACTCCCACATGGTGTACGCAAATGTTCACGTTTCCCTGCTGAGAGCTGCTTGTTGTTCAGTTACAGCGAGGCAGCGGTCCCTCCGAAGCTTTTGCACAGCTGTACGCCATATGTATCAAACAAAGCCAAGTCCAACTGTACGCCATGCGTCTCAAGCTCTTAATCTGAATATCCCTCAGCCTACTCTTAGATTGCAAGTATTTCTCTCCCTTTCCCTCCCACCCTGCTCGCTCCGGCTTAAGGGGCAATATGGGCTGAATGCTGTGTGTTTGGCAGATGTTTAGTGACACTCATTTATGTCTGTGTACTTCAAGTGGGTGTGTGTGTGTGTGTATGTGTGTCGAGAGTGTTTTCGAGCCATCTGGACAGTTTAAATGGGAGTGTTGATATTAATCTGTTTAGCTGGATGGCAATAGGCAGGCATTCGGATAGAAATCACTCTTTATCATCCCAAGGATCAAAGGGGAATAAATGCAGCGCTGCACCATGCAGATGATGTATGTGTGTGTGTTGTGTGTAATCATATTTATCCTTGTGTATATTTGTGCATGCCAGCTATACTCGTACACATCCCTTGCTCTAGTATCTGGAAAATCAGAAGAACAGCTGGCACAATGTAGGCCCTGCCCCAGCCAGACCCCTGCCCTCCCTCTCCACGAGCTCCGCCTGCTGTGTATAAACCACAGGTTGAGAGGCGGAGGTGTGCGGATTACAGTGAGATTGCACATTCAAGCTCCAACCTCTAGTCTCATCCAAACCACCACCACCCTCCCTACACCCCCGCTCAGGATGTGCTCAGTGTTACGGTCAGCACATCACCATCTGGACACATCCCTGACATATGGACAGCTGCTGGGAGCCTGCAGGTCAGGCAGTTGGAGAGGAAAAGTGAGAGGTGAAGAAGGTTTGTGCCAGAAAAAGACAAAGGCAGAAAAAAGAGGAAGAAAAGAAAATGATTGTTAATTCTCTCTTGTTGCATCTTAGCGTGGTGGATAAAGCTGAGCACCGGGGGGAAATGTGGGGCAAACCAAATCTCACTGCTGGTCTTTGAGTTGTGCTGAGGACATCTACTGTAATTCACCCCCTTTTTGCTTCTTAGCCTCTGTTTTCTTCCTTTATGTGTTTTCCTGCCCTGCATTTATCCCCTCCCTCACTCCCTCCCAGACAGCTGGCAGATTCATCCTGGCATCAGGGCCGTCCAGACTTCCGCCTCCTGCACTGAGGAGGATTTATGGATTCTTCTTGTTGCTTGGCATTGACAAACACCCTGAAATAAGTCATACACAATGCTCCGTCTTAAATTTGTGTCTTCTAGTGTTTAACAAAAATATGCTACCTGTCAGGGGTTCTCCTCTTGCCGTGCTCGTTCATCTCCAGCATTATCTCAGACGAATCTAAGGGCGAGCTGGCGTTGGCGTCCAGGAGAAGCTGCTCGTGTTGGGCTAGATACTGAGCCGGAGTTTGTTTGGCCAACCGGGCACAATGCAGCAACTCTCTCTGCAGCAGGGGCAGGTTTGCCTTCAGAGGTTAAAGAAGACAGACATTTCTGGATTAGTGATGAATTAAGTTGTTTCAGGGAGGACAGAGATTTATTAAACTGATGTAATTTTTGATAAGAGCATCAAGTGGTTCAGAGATGAGATGGTGGAAAAACAGATAAAATAAGGAAAAGATTAGGAAAAAGAAAGTGATAGATGGAGAGACAGGATGAGATAAGACAGGTCCCTTGACACCTTCCTCTGCCATGCGTCTCTCCCTTTCTCTCTCTCTCCAGGGTGGGCTTATGTGTATATTGTGTGAGTGTATGTGTGTATCAGTGCTGTCAAATAGCTCTCTCAGACCTGTCTGGTTGATATAACACAGCCATTGCTGCAATGTCCCAGATGTGGAGGATCATTGCACGCCAGGGGGTCTGACACACTCACTTACACTGCTTTCAATGGACATACACAAGCACATCCCCCATGTTCTGCACATTACTACACTGCAGTGTTCACCTATTAATGTCCTATCAAGGATAAGTCTTCCTCCTTGCATGTATATGAACCTCTCTATTTGATTTTGAAAGCAAATTTGAAAGGAAAAAGCACAAGATCTTAACCAGTAAACTGGCCTGAAGCTTGAAAATGGAGACTGTTTCTACTTATTCATTAGTCACCATTTGTTCATATTTCTCCCTTCTTCCATTATTTCCCTCTTCTTGATCTGGTGATCAGCTGATTATGAGTGTTCACTCTTATCATACACCTGTCGTATTTTAAATCCATCATCCTTTCTCCTGCAGTCAGCCTGTCATTTCAGTGTGTAGGCTGCAACCCTCCTCCACCCCAGCCACCTCCATTCAGTTTATCAGCATCTAGTTCAGACCCTCACAAGTCTTCTGCTCATTTCATTCTGCAATCCTCAGTCTCCTCCTCCAAGCCACCTCATTGGTGCCCCGGTCCTGCTCCTCAGAAATCTATTCCTCACCTGATCCTGCATCCCTCATCAATACTATCACCAGTGTCTAGACTCCATGAGGGGGTATCCTATTCCTGCTGTTTGCCCCACTACCCCTTTGAGTACATGAAGTCATCACAATGGAGTCAAATCATCAAAGACAATCCTCCTTCATCAAAATCTGTAAAATGAGTTATTGTTAAACTCATAAACGTGTGCATGATTGTTTACCTTTAGGAAAGGAATGACAAACGGCCTCAGAGGGAAGTTGGTGGCCTCGTGAAGTTTGGAGTGAAACTCTTCAATGGTAAGAGTAGAGTTCTGAGTAAGATGACAAGGAGAGAGGACACACAGCATGTAAAAAAAATCACAATCTTCATGTCGGTTATAAAAAAGATAATTTTTTATGTCTTTCAAGATCAATCACATTTATTAAAATTAATTAAGGTGCATAATTACTGCATATATTTTTTTAAACTGCATTAATTGCATAAATTATTGTCCTTTTCAGCACACTCTGGTTAAGCCACTGCAGCATCTCCCTGCAGCCACAGTGATGTAAAATACATATACCACTGCTCCCTAATGTCTGATTTCATTTTTAAACACTGCGTCTCCCCTAGGAGGCCAGATAGCCTAGTGGTGAGGTCACACCCCATGTACGCATATGGTTCAGGTTCAAGACCAACCTGTGGCTCCTTCTGCACGTGTCGTTTTCCCAATTTTCTCATCCCTGTCTCTGATACTGTACACTTTCCACCTCTAGCAATGAAGGGGGAAAAAAGGCCAAAAATCTGTCTAAAAAAATTCTCATAGACAGGCTCTGCAAACAAGTCAAAAGTAATCTGCGTCATATTGTTTTTTATATTTACTTTTCTCTTAATAAAACTCCACATACAAATAATAATAAAATAAAACAATATAATTCCAACCCCCCAACAGTTCTTCTTTTATAAATCTCGGTAATTAGCCCCCTGGGAGTCTGTGTTGCCGTCTTTACTATGTATATCTCGATCATTTCTGTTTCTGTTTTTTTTTTTTGTTTATTATTATCATTATTAATGCTATTTTCCTTTTCTTTCTTGTATATCACTAACCTGTTGTGTTATTTTTCTCTAAAAAGGCCAAAAAAGGTTAAAAAAAAAAAAAGGAAAACACTCCTCAAAGCACTTATATTCTGAACCAATAAATTAAAAAATATGTGCAAAGTAGAACTGCTGAAATCATGAATGGACATATTAGTTTAGGTGTGATTAGACAGATCATCAAAATAACTCCACATGAATGTGATCCAAACGTACCACAAGCCCCAGCACCAGGCTACGCACTCTCTCCCCGATCTCAGGCGATATATCGTTCCCAAACTGCTGCAGCGTGGTCAAGAAGCGCTTCAGTTTACACAGTTGCCGGGCACCGCAGGCTGGCGGAAGCTGCTGGTTGGAGAGCGAGGCCGTTGAAGACATGGCTGGCCCATTACTGAAGCCGTTTGGAGTGGAAGGAGCACCGTTGAGTGATGTAGGAGAGTGGCTGCTCCCGTTCAGCACTGCAGAGAAACAGACAGAAGGGAGAGACAAAAATGAATTAGGTCAGTAGATTTTGGAAGGGCCTGGGGGGCTTCTGACAGATCTGGGGGTGAGATATGATACTTATATGCTGCTTTTGGAGAGATGTGTGGTTAAAACTTAATATATATGAAGCGCATATTAAACTCAAATGTGACTTCAGCAGCACAATTTCTTCCTGTTTTGCGGGGAGAGTATTTGTGTGTGTTCATCGTAACTTCAGCTGTCTCACAAGTGGTACCATTTGACTCTAGTATCAGCCTATTCCCCCTGCTCCTCACCCTTTCCCCCCCTCTCACTCACTCACTAGGACACAACTATAAGAGGAACTTGTTAAAGAGGTGCCAAAAATAGGCCTGCGGCCTGTGTTACTTTTATTCCAATAGCAGGTGTGTAGCTAAATCTGGCCCTACACATGTCCACCAGCTGAAAGTAGATTTGCAGCTTTAGGGTTCAGAATAGACACAGCATTCATACACACATATATAAGCAGTCACATATTCTTCCAAATGCAGGCACAAACAAAGTCAAAATTACACAGCAGCTAATGTAGGCACGTTTGACCCTTTCCCCTGTTTTTGTTTTCATTCCTGTTGCAGTCATGCATATTGATTTATCGAATGCATGCTAAAGTCTATTTTGTTCTCCTGTCTCGCAACAATGGGTCATATTTTTTAAATATTTGCATCTACCTTCATCTAAACCATAAGAAGATGTTAGTGTTCTCTTTGCCTGTTTTAAATCAAATTCCAGGATCTTTTCAGATGCTGATAATTCCGTATTATAATATTAACGGTGTTTTGTTTATTTGGGATCCAGTGCACTGCTTTGGCTTTATTGTTTTGATGTGGTTTGGTTTCTTACAAGTTATTTCTAAGATTCTATGCTTGCGAATGTGCCTTTATTTTGTGTTTTTGTGGAAAAAATTGTTATATTCTACACTCAAACCTAATTTAACCATACATAGTATAAAAAGTGTCTGTGCCTTTAATAACATAACAGCATACCCAAGCACTTACACTGAGCATGGCATTCAAAGTATGATATAATTACCAATACAGGAGCATATTCTTTTCAATATGTATTTAAAGCCCTCTGCAGTGTGTCATTGTGCACTGTAACACAAACCCTCATACGCATACTTGAAAACAAGACTATATACAGTCGAGTTGTTGAGAAGAAAAAGTTCCTGTGGTTCCTCTCAGGCATGCTTGTTTCTCGGTCGAGGGTCTGAACACATATGGACTAACTCATGTGATCCCAACAGGCAGCACTTGTGTTCTGGTTTTAGAGCAAGGGAGAGGTGCAAGGAGAGAGCTGCACTGCTGACCGCCCGCCACAACAGGTGAAACAACATGGCCTGTCATTGCTATATAGGGAAGAAAGTAGTCTACACACCGCATCGCCACCCTGACTGATGTCCCCTGAACCCATCGCTGCAACTGCGACGACCACCAGCACCCAACCAGCCAGCTGGTAAACAACACAGACGCACACGCACAATGCTACAGCCGTGCTCGCACATGCGCTCAGAGACACTTGTCCCACGAGCAAGGGCATTCTCTATACTAAAAAAAACACACAACAACAGATTCAAGCCTGCTGAGACACACCTGACACACAAGTGACTTCAACACTTGTCACCAGAACAGGGAAGACGCACATATTTAACATTTCTGTCTCTTTACATAAGCGTAGGAAGTGTTTGTGACAGTTGACCTAAAAGGAACAAATGACTGTGTAGTTTACTGTAGATGGCTTCTAAAGTACTGCACAGGTGTGTTTACATCTGTTATTCATTATTAAAGGATGTTGGGACATTTCTTTCTAACCTGTAGCAGGTCTTAGTGGGACACTTTAACATCATGAGAGGGAAAACAAGAAAAATAAAAAAATTATATATGGTATTCCTGAAATATTAAGGATATGGTATACCTTATGGAAAGTAGCACTTCTATCCCGGTTTAATGTGATAGAAGTTTATCAAACGAGACTTGTGTCTGTAGAAAAACTTCTTTACAAAGAAAACTTTTTCAGTGAGTCTTGGCTCAGTCCTAATACAACCCTAACCTCTACCACTTAGCCCTTCCCTTGTGTTTTACATGTTCATGTCTAGAGGTAGGGTGTCCTGATTCTTGTTGACATGGAGGAAGGTCAAATGTTTGGGGTACATGGCCCTTTTAACATTTTTTTCCAGAGGCAAAATCCAAAACAGGGCTCAGTCCCATTTCTAACTTTTACCCCAACTCTTTGATTTCAACAGTCCCTTAGGCCCATGAAACAGAGGGGTACTGGTGACATCTTCCTCTGTTCAAAGGGACTACCCTTTAAAGAAGTAACCTTTGCTACTATGTCGTCATTGCAGAGGATCAGGACTCTAACACCTTATGATTCTTTGGACATTGATGGACTTTTGACTGGCTGTATGAGAAATGCTCCCACAATGTGTACTTGTCTGTGTTTATTCCTTTTTTATCTGTGCAAATCTGCTGAAGAAAAAAGGTATAAAGATAAGATATTGAAATAAGGGTAAAACATCACCTTCTGCACCAAATAAAAAAAAAACATATTCAGGCATGTTTTTGTATTAAAAAAGGCCGTTAAAAACATGGAGAAGGGTTAAATTATAGAAAAACACCAGATACACCAAATGATCTCCTGTGGAGTCGTCATTTTCCTTTTCATTTTTTGTGATGGTGAATGGAACAGAACACAACTCCCTGCATGGAATCAAACTTTGTAAACTGTTATCCAAATATATGACAAGCATCTTAATCCTTGTACACACTAGAAGATTTTGAGAGAGTTTAATGTGAGAGACCCCACACATGATGACAAATAATGCCAGATTTACCAGCTTTGTTTCATAGCAAACCACACTTTAGCAGATTAATTCGCAAACAACTGGAGTTTGCATTCACAAATCTCACACAGTCAAACACAACTTCAGAGTTAACAAGCTTAATGTGGCTAGCGCTACCTCTCTGCCACATCTGCTGTTGTAGCAGTGCCAGTGTAGCTCTCTTCCTTGTCAGTTCCACTGAAGTATGTTCTACAGGACACATTGGAAAACGTATGTTGTTGCTTCAAATAAAAACAAGTTGATCCTCCATTTCTGACGGCTATCTATCTTTATGTCTCACTTTTACTAACATTGCTATGGCTGGGTTTGTTGTGCTTCCTCTTTCAGTCAGCTTGCTTCCAGATTGGCTATTGCTTCATTCCATGTAACAATCATGCTCATGCCTGCTCAGCTATCCTCAATTTTCCCCCATACAACAGGATTTCTGGCCTTAAATGTAAAACATATTGAATAATTACAATCTCATGTCGGAACAGCTTCCATAGTCTTTGTAGTAGATCAGAAAGGGAAAGATCACTCTTGACACACAACGTGAAAATCTTGCAAGACAATCTTTAGAACTATCTTATATTCTGACCTTTGCTGACTTTGATCAGAAAGGGAAAATCCAACCCAAACTTGGCAGGGCTATCCCCTAGTGTGTGCTAGGCTTTCACCCATAGGCAAGGGCGCCCATAAGGGGGGATAAAGTGGAGAGCTTTCTGGGTCCCAGCCAAACTGGGGGCCCATGGAGTCATGATCAACTTTTGTAGAAAAGAAACAAAAAATGGGTTAAGGTGGCAAAAATGGTGGCAAAAATTACATAGCCAAAAGATGGTAAAATAAAGCATAAAACAGCGAAAGTGGGATTTAAAATGGCATTGGTAATATTTGCTAAATCGTGGCAAAAAAAGTTTAAAAGCAGCAAAAGGTGACAAAAATGGATTCAAAATGACAAAAAGAAAGTGACAAAGAGGAGCAAAACGCAGCAACAGTGGGTCAGAGTGGCAAAAATTACCAGAAAATAGCAGATTAGGGAATAAAACTGGAGAAATTGTTTTTAAAGTGGCAAAAAAGTGCCAGAAACGGATGACAGGTGGCTGAATGGTGCCAAAAATTAGTGAAAAAGAGCAAATATGTGTTTTAAGTGGCAAAATGGGTTAAAAGAGGGAAATAAGGGCAAAAAAAAAACAGCAAAAATGTGGAAAAAAAATAAAATGGCAAAAAGAATTGGCCAAATGGGTAAAAAGATTGAGTTTAAAAGTGGCACCAATAAATAATTTCAAAATAAGAGCCCAGGGACCCAACCAACTCTGTGGGCAGGCCTGCCCACAGTACATTGGATTCTCCAATGTAGCCTGGAAGATAAATCTGCATTTAACCAAGAAATCTCATCTTTATAGAGAGTCACTGTTTTCAAAGAGCTCTCATAAATAGATATGTCTTTCCTTTCCAATGCTAACTGGGGAATCTAGAGTTAGATCTCTTTCAGCTATGGGTTTCACTGGTCCAATATGTCTACAAGTTTACTGTATTTCTCACAGCTGCCTGTTTAACAGCCTGCTGACATGGCTTATCAGCACAAAGGGATCATCTTAAGTCAAAGAAAACACAGAGCTATACAACTGTTATGTTTGGCTCAATGTGATATGATATGGAAGATAATAATAATGGTGCTTTGGCCTTATTGAGTTGACATGATGTGTCATTAATGAAAGAATTGTGTAAAAAAAGAAACAATTCTTACTTGATTTACTGGTAGTAGGTGTGAATGAGGCGTTACGATTGCTTGCTTGGCTGACAGCCGGGGGTGGAGGAGGCATGGTGGGTGGGGTGGACCTGGGCTGGGTTTTCACATCCGCAGGTGAATCTGGCATTGTTCCAGCCTTCTGCACTCTGCTACCTGCAAAATGGGAGGAATAAAAACAGAGACGGTCATAAAGATGAAGCTTCTGCGTTAGTAAACAAAAAAAAAATCATACTTTCAAAGAGGAGACAGCTGGTTAAGGAGCAGAGCACTGACATTTACACCTGGGAACCATCGATTGTTTCCCTTAAACCAAAAGACCCATAAAAAGAAGCAAAACAAATCAATGCAGGGAGTGGAAATGAATCCAAACTTGCATTGTGTCTCTCTTGTTGGAGATTCATGGGCCTGGGAGACATACAGTAACACCTGCTCGCTCAGCTGCTGCTGACTTTAGGCCCCCCTTCTCCCCTCTCTCTCTCTCTCTCTCTCTCTCTCTCTCCTTCACACACACCGACTCCGTGTAGCTTTGACATCCCAATCAGTGCCTCTCCAATGTAACCTCCAACACCCCCCCCCAGACACACACAGACACTCATACTCCCATGCACACACTCCTCCCCGCCTGTCCCCTTGCGTCCCCTAGTTCAGACAGCCGCTTTGACAGCCAGTGACAAGTGCAGCTGGATCTGCTGCTGTCCATCAATGTGTGGACCGGCTTTCAGTAGAGCCCCGTCCTGCTACCAGAAGCCTCACTGTCCTCTGCCAGACACCCTGCCAGGACCAAACAAGGCAAGGCCAAGCTGTATAGCATGAAGGGAATGGATGGTACAGCGAGGGGCATTCGAAGAAAACATGACACGGGGTGGATGTAGGACGACCACAAGCATGTGTGAGGACTGCTGCCTTACATTCTGTTTCTGTGGCAGAGGGCCTTACTAGGACAATATATGCAGGGGGGTCTTTGAGAAAAACACTGCCATGCACCAAGCCACACACACCCAGAAGAATTATATACATGTACACTTCACAAATATGCATCAGTTCTGTTATATAGGGATCTAAGTGTGTTGCCTGTCTCTCCATGGATGTGTTTGTCTGTGGTGCAGCTGCTGGAATCAGATCTTTCAGCAATGCAAACCTGAGCTGATGGTGTGATGACTTTTGCAGCTTGTGAGGAGATCGCTTTAGGGTCTGTGTACATGTGCCTACCTGAAGGAGTGCAATGAATGTACACTATGCAACAAGACTGTCAAAATTTACTTTACTTTTTCAGTGCCACTTGTTTTGAAATAACAGAATCTATTATTTTAATGATTGGTAGAATCAGAAAGTAAAGATACTCGCACAAATGCACTGGCAATGTTCCAGATCTAGATATTGCTATGAGTAATTTTTATTTATATGATGTTATTTCAGTATTGTAGAATTCTATTTCTTGGTACCTCATTAGAAAATGACTCCAGCTGTGTTGGGTTATTTGTAAGTCCATGTAAATTTAAGATGGCAACTCACTTTACATTTTCATGTCAAAAAAGGGTATGTTGGCTCTTTCTGCTGAATAAACTTAGTGCAAAAAGTAAGGAAATGCATGTTTGATAGATTATGTCATTATTGTAACAATTCTCCTTTGCAATAAATCTTATACCGTTTGAAAGCCTGTTTATTTCCCTTTTTCATGGCACCATATTTGTAAGGAACATGCATTTTTGGGGTGAGCAGCAGAGCTGAGTAAGTGGGATGCACCCATGAAAAATTTATCAAATCTTTGCCAATGTAAAACTGCTTATTTTGCTGTTTTGAGCTTCTGGTAACATGAGGTGCTGACAATCAGGTGCCTGACTGTCACCCATTGAATACTTGTTGGATCAGCTTGGGCATGCTGTGTGCGACCAACACAACCACATTGGTTGACTTACGAGAAATGCTGGAAGAATGGGATGCCATCCCACAGCAGTGTGTGACCAGCATGAGGAGGAGGTGCTAGGCTGTTGTAGTTGTGTATGGTGCTTCCACTCACTACTGAGGCTCCTATTTGTTAAATGAATCAATTGTTAAAATTGCCAATATGTCTTTTTTCCTTAGACTTCAATCATCCAATCAGCCAGACAAGTGTAAATGGCAGAATAAGCTATCTGACATTGGCAGAGAAGATTCAGAACATTTGTCATGGGTACAACCCATATACTCAACTCTGCTGCTCATCCCACAAGTGTATGCTCCTTACAAACGTGGGACATTTAAAGGGAAATAAACAGGTTTTGTACGATTTTTTTTTTTTTTGCCAAGAAACATTGTTACAACAAAGAAATAATTTCTCTAACACAAAGTTCTTACTTTTTGAGCTAAGTTTAGACCTTTTTTGGGGGGGGGGTGTTCTGGTCTACAGTCCTTTTTGCTTCTTTATGAAAAATTTCAATTCCAAAATTATGCTCATGTATTTTTTCAATTTAGACCGTGTGCTTCAGTTTGCTTACAATTACAAAAAAAGAAACACAAGAAAAAAACATTTCTTCAATGGACTTATATTTTTGTTGTCAAGGAATCAAGTCAGGTATTCATTTTGTTTGATTTTTACCAGTGACATACTGAAGGTTAAAATTCTGCTATTCTTAAATCAATGTGTACATTTCCACTTTGGTAGTGACCCTTTAAGTGTTTTAAACCAGTGAATTAATGGTGAGAAAGGGTTGAGAGATAAGACCCTCTTCTATGCTCTAAACAGTGGTCCTAACTGGTTTTGTGTCAGGACCCACCACTGTCTCCTTAATGACAAATTACAACACACATTTCTTAACTGTTTTCAATCATTACCAACAAAATGAAAGATGCAGCAGATTAGACTTTGGATGGAACAATGATCTAACAAGATACTGTAAAGAGATGGAGACATTTCCTTCAAAATAAAAGAACATCATAAACTTTTTGCCACACATCTGCAACCCACTGAGAATGGCTTTGCAGCCCACTTTTGTGTCCTGACCCACAAGTTGAGAACCACGGCTCTAGAACGAAACAGATGTAAACACATTGTAGACTTTATGTGGTGTTTATTGATTCCTCCTTTCCCATTTTTTGTTTTTTTTTCTCTTTTTACCATCTCTTATTTCAGGAGAAAATTAGAAACTAATGAGTGCAGCCTGTCCTCAAAAATACCCTATCCTATTCTGAGCTCTGCTAGGAAACTTTTTTCATAGCTAACATATAACATCACTCCCAGATTCCTGACTTTCCACCTCATGATCCATTCCTAATTCCAGTGTTTTACTCCACAAAACTCGTGCCTCACTTAGCCCCAGTCCTTGCTTTCACCTATTTCTGAGAGTGCTCATGTTGACGTGTTCAACAGCTGGTGTCTGTACTTAAAAAGAGTGCCACTCTGGAGTGTGCTGCACGAGGGCCATTGACACAGTGATCCTCAAGAACACGAGGGGCACTCCACTGTTTGCCCCATGCCAGACGCTCTGAACATAAACACACAAGGTTGTGGATGGAGGCAGATGGGGAAGGCTGGTATAAATAGATGCAGCTATTTTCTACAATAGAATCCTAAACACACAAACAAGCTCTCGCTGCTGCTGGATTGGTCAGCTGCTTCCTGTAGGGAGACAGCCATATGTTAGAGAAAACCTCCTCTTTGATCAAATATATGGCCTTCCATATGCAGTATGGAGGATTTTTATGTAGTGCCCGCTACATGCCCTATAGGTTGATTGCAATCATGTGATTCAAATGTCTGATAGGGGTCAGGAAGTGGGGGACAGGCATTGTGAATGAACTGGAGTGGTGGAAAGGTAGCACTTTACAGCTCTAAATGAATCTGCAATTATCACCAGAAATTTCTACATACAATGAGAACAATCCCTACACTACAAAAAAGTTATTATTACCCCAGTTTAACAGATTTACCCACCATGGAGGCTATCAATATCACAAATAGTCCTGCAGATCTCCTACCATCTTGCATCATCTAGAAGGGAGACAAGAGTCTAGAGGAGTACTGAGCTAAGAGACTAGCTGAACCTCTTCAAAGTATGCGAAATCCTCATTTTATCACAAACATGCTTTAATAGAAACGGTGAAACACTATCAACTGAAAAAAAACCTTTTGAGGTGAGCGGCGGAATAATGGTGTGCTGTTCATGAACGAGCCTGATCTATGAAACGACTCTTTTATGTTACCCATTGAAGCTAGCTCCTATTTTTTCCTTTCCTCCACTCTTTGTTGTTATTAAATCCAAATTTAAAAAGCCAAACTGGTACCAAATGGAGAGCCAGTTGGAAGCTAAACAACCACCTCTACTGAGCTGAGCCAAATGATCTGGATCTGTTAAAAGAGATGGATTTCCTGTCACAACAAACAAGGCTGGAAGGTGATGGGTGGGACATCAGCTGAGGAAACGCAGGTAAGATCATAGTTTAGTGTGCTGAACCGTGACAAAACTGTACTGAACCAAACCGAACCACTTTGTGGAAATTAACCAGACATGAGCGTTGTGTGACACCACTTGTCCAGGCTTTGGACTGAGGTTGTATTAATTCCTGTCTGAACCAATTACTAAGACTACAGGAATTATAGCAATGGACGAATTTGCAAAAATGTTGAAGTATCCCTTTAAACATCACAAAACATGATGTTTTGGTTGCGTTTCTCTATGCAGAAATCCCTACTTGCCCCCCAAGGGGAGATCTCAACTGCTGCTTGATGTAGCTGTGTCCAAAATCACACCCTATTTACTATGTAGTGCACTATTTAGTGAATAAACCATTTTTTTAGTCGTGTTTGCATTCTGAGTAAGCATCATTAAACCCTCTCAGTGGTGGGCAACTGGCAGCCTGAGGACCAAATGCAGCCCTCCCCTTCAGTCACTGTGGCCCTCGAGCTAACTTCAAATATCTCAAAATAGTAGAAATGCAGAAAACTTAGACAAGTAAAACATACGAAGACACCCATCAACGGCACTAAAAAAACCCACCATGTATTGGCTTAAATTGCACAGTGTGTAACAACAATTTGGCCTTCTAGCAGAGAGAATTAAAATGATGTAGCCCTCTCAGTAACCACAGTTGCCTTTCCCTGTTCTATACTGCAGTTACTGCAGTGAACATTCAATGACCACTATCCAGGCAACATTTACCATCATGCAGCATGACTGAAAGCTTTAATGAGCATAAAGTGACATTTCACTGCTCTCAAGCACAAGATGAGCACTTCTAGCATGGATATAGAAGGCAGAAACAGAACAATTCACTTTTTTGCAGCATTTTGACAGAAATCTATAATCTGCTGTTAAAAGAGGTACTTTGTTCCCCTTATAAAGAGTATAAACATGAGGCCATTGTCTACTGTAAATGCTCTAATAATGAAGTAAAGCAGGAAAATATGTACGATTATATTCAGTGCTTAACAAATTTATTAGACCACCACCCAAAGTAAGGTTTATGCCACAGCTGCCCTAAATTAACAGCATTTGTAATTACCAAAATCATTTTTTATGTTTCTGCAATGGTTAATATACCAATATGTAGAAGCTCTTTAACCCAAATGATATGTTTAATGCTAAAATATAATTATTATTGTTATCCATGAATTTTCAAATGTACTGATTTACAAAACACGGAAAAAATAGGAAAGCACATTATTATTTCTCGATTAATATGTCAAACTATGGTTATTTACTTGCATTCCTGAACAGAAAAAATTGTTTTAGTGGTTGAATGTTATGCTTGATTAATTTCTGACTTCTCAGAGAAACCCAGTGAGCCGGCTCAAATTTGGGTGAAGTCAGTTTGAAATCCCTCATTCCTGTTCAAAATGGTAAAATGTGGAGAGCTCACTGAAAATGAAAGAGTCCGCATTAAAGCACTTCATGATGCTGGATGGTCTCTGAGACAAATATAACAGGTGGTCTAATAAATTTGTTGAGCACTGTATGTCTGGAAAAAATGAGAACTTTTTTGTGAAAATATTTTGGTTTTAGTGTTTACTTTGGTTAGTGTTAGGGTGGTCTAATAAATTTGTTAAGCACTGTACATAGTTTTAATATTTCAAACATTGATAAATAAGATGAACCAAACAGTGTTTAAACTAAAGCAACTGACTTTGAATTACACATGTGTATATAAAAAAGGACAGATGTTCAAAGGCAAGTTTGAATAGCTTTATCCTGGACCCATGTGGGATTAAAAGATCAGGAGAGTGACATTAAAAATGTTCAGTGACTTTCTCTGTTTACCAAACATTTAGATTTTTTCTCTTTTTGCAAAAGGTGAGGCAAGAGATGGAGAGGAGGAGTGGATTACGAGCTCCGTCCAGCCTGCCTGTGTGTCTGCTCCCACCGTGGGATTAAAGACAGCTGTTTAATCTGACCAGCTACAGGGAGTGGGCACGCACATACACACCATGCTCTGGATTTGACTTTTAATACATTAGGAAGTCTGCTAGGTCTGCCAACCCATCTGTGGCCATTTGTGCTCCCATTGTGCTTTGTGCTCAAACACAAACTAAGGGAAGTGGAGTGGTGCATCGAGTAAAACAGACCTAAGGTCAGGGTCTGGACCATGCTGCTCTATCCACCCCACAAATTAGTTCTGTGTGATCAATAGAGATGAGCTTAGGATACAACTTTCAGTATAAAATATCATGCAAAAAAAATGAACAATACGGTGCAATCATTGCCTACCTCCCTGTGTTCCTCCAGCTCTCTGAACAGCTGCATGTCTGCACGTTTGACGTAATTGGGGCTAAAGGATTGCTCACTGAAAGAAACAGTATGCAGTCTGAGTTCTAAAAATGTTCTCTGTCTTCAACTCTCCCCTTGTGCCATGATGAAACAAGATGAAAAACAATTCACTGAGAGACACACCAAACCACAGATCATATGCTGTACGACTGCGCACACACTCCAGTGGTTTGTGTAACTTTCTAAAGCCATTCTAGGGTCTCATTATAAATTTAAAGACATATGCCCTCACTCAAGCCCTTCAAAATAAACACACACAATCATACATAAGTAAATACCATCATGTAAGAACAAGACATTAAAAGGCCACTCTGATGCACTATGGCAACATTTCACAATGGCATATGTTGACTGTATGTACATCTGTGCATCTGAGTGTATGCGTGCTTCCACTGGAAATACAGCTGCAACTTATTAGCTTTAGCTAACCGCTGCAGAGCAGTCCCCTTAAATCCCCCCCTGTCTATTCAATCTCTTGTTCTCCACAGAGACTCTCTTCAGTGACCACATAGCCTTAAAACTCTCCCTCTCTGTCTCCCGCTCCTCCTCTCCCCTCCCTCTCTCGCACTGTAATTCCCCCAGTCTCCAGGAATGCTGTTGTTTTTAATTTCTCCCAGCTGCTCTGGCTGGCTGCCCGGCCGCCTGCCTTCCCACATCTGTTCCCTATCAGGCCGCTGAGGAGTCCACACAAACAGAGCCTGAGCCCCTGGCCCCCAGCCTCCCACCAGGCCTTCATATCAAAACATGGGGATTGTAGCCCTGTGCCCTGGACCTCAGACTTAAGGATACAGCACCCCTAGCAACCTCAGCTCTGATGCAGTGGGCATAAATGGCATTCAGAGAAAGACAGACTGCTGACGTCAGTAGAACAATCTTCTTTTGACCTGGAGCAATCTACAAAACATCACTTTTTTTCCCCCTCCCCTGCGCCTTATAGGCCTGTATTTTGCCGTACAGGTTGTTATCAGTGTGAAGTCTGAACTTGGTCACAGGTAAAATGGGATTGTGAGAGAGAGTGTGTATTTATGTGTCGGCACACAAGCTGCCTCTGCAGACAGATCGCAGACTCCACTTCATCTTGAGCTGATTTAGAGTTCAGAGGCTTTAAAGCTCTCACTAATGACAGGGTGGGAGACAGGCCTGTGCAGAGCTTGCACACGCACACAAATAGATACACAGATGTGCACACATATGCTTACAAAGTTTGTTGGATGCATATGCTCACGCTGTGGACACAAACACATATTTTCCCCTATGTTACTTGAGAATCCCTGTGATAGTACACATGCAGCGCCGGCTGAACAAACATGCTGAACAAAAAAAAAAAAAAATGGGATGAGGGGCGGGCGGAGGAGTTCTACTTATTAAGCAATGGCAAAAGCCATGCTGTCTTTGATCAGCTTACCATGAGCAAATCAATGACATGTCACAGATTTTAAACTGGCAGGGAAAACAAGGCTAACTTGAGGACAGGCGGGGAGTGAGGACGGATTAAAGACAACGTATGTCGAGCCAGAGGTGCTAAGGGTAGAGGAGTTGTTCTTCTGCCTCTCAGAGCTGCAGGGATTCTGTCACACAGTGCTTATATCTGTGAAAGCTGTTATTGATGTAATTGTATTGAAGTTCTAGCGACCATCTGTTCTCCTCTGGGAGGGCCTGGCTCCTCTCGTCGGCAGTGAAGTGGTTATGAGCAGCATATCACTGCTGCCGACGTGCTCGCGGAGAAAAAACTTCCTTTTCAGATTTTCCCAACGGCTGCTAATAAAATCCAGATGCTAGACTGGAGACGTTTTCTGCCTCGCTCGCTCACCGCTCCCTCCTCCTCCTCCTTTTCCATCTTCTGTCCTTCTACATCTCTTCTTATTCCCTCCCCCCTCTCCCATGCCGCCTTCTACATTGCTAATCATTTATTTTACTCTTTTCATCTGCCTCTTCTCTTTTCACTCCGCGAACCATCCATCCATCCTCGCCTCCTCGTTCTCTGCAGCCACTAACCCAGAGCCATTCCTAAATAAAGGAAAGTATTTGTGACATTCAGCTGAGGCGGCTGTGCCAAGAACAACTCCCCGGCTAGCCAGACACATCTGGAGTGTGTTAGGACTGCACTGGGCACTGGTACCAACACCGGCTCCCCCACCACATATACACATGCTCAGAAAAGGGTCACAAATTCTGGATACTACAAATTAGATTGCAAACATTTTCACAATGAAAAGCTTGTTGTTTTGAAACTGTAATCCTAGTCGTTCGCCAGACAGCCCGGCAGCTGTGTGCATGAATCCTCTGTTGTATTTCCTCAGCAGCAGGAGAGGAACGCACAGTTTTGTTGATAATTGTGCAAACACATGACGACTTGCATGTATTTTGCGTCTGCATGTGATCTACATTGGAGTGCATGCTTGTATGCATGTGCATCTGTTCATGTGCATCTTTGTGTGCGTGTGGCTCCGGGGTCTCTGTGTGAGAGGAGTTGAACACCTGAACATCAATAACTGTCATGTGGGCCACCTGGGACCCCACAGCCAGCTTGCACCATGGGCACACAGCCATCACCAGCACAGCTGCCACAGAGAGAGGAGGGGAGGGAAACAGAGAGAGATGGGGAGGAAGTAGGAGACAAGGAAGCGATGCTCACAGGCGCTATATGAGGAGGTGATTGCACATACACATCTGGGAATGGGTCAGAGACACAGAAAGGCAGACAGAGAGAAGGATTTACATGAAGCTTCTGCTCTGTATGATAACTCTCCTTTGTTCCCTCTCGTCTACATCTTCCTTTCCTTGTCCTGTCAGCCACATGCCTCATTTTGCCAGCTGAGAGCTCAGCCTCAGGCTGCCACATTTAGACTTAACTTTAGACTTTCTTCTTCTTTCAGGTGAGCTCAGTAAGTGAGCTCCATCACACGTGTCATAATCTTAATATCCAGTTAACCAGATCTATACTGTGTGGAAACAGAGCTCTGCACAAGGCTAAGAATCTCACCTGTGGCTCCATCTAAAAACACATTACTCACTAATTACAGGGGTGTAAAAGACTTTTGTACTCAAGTAAAAGTTTAGTTACTTTGCTTTAAATTTACTTTAGTATAAGTAACAGGTTTATAAATCTACTCAAGTGAAAGTATTTAATTTAAAGTTTACTTAAAGTATTGAGTAGCTACTACAGAGTTAAAACATGATATTTTCTTATCAGTAAAAACAATTTAAGAGGTAAAGTCACACCTTTATAATAAAGAGAAATGCAAACAACTATTTTAGGATGTGATGTGTAATAATTCTCCTGCTATGTGCTTCTGCCTGTCATGTGTAGTCCAAGCCAAACAATATGGCCAGTTGATGCTTTTTAAATTCTATGAAGTACATTACTTCTCCCAAAATATACTTAATTTAAAGTAAAAATACTGATTTTAAAATGTACTCAAAAAAGTACAAGTACACAAAGACCTATTCAATCACAGTATCTCATCTGTTGGTTTTTCAACAATATTGATAAAGATATCTGGATGGATTAAACTTGGGTTGAATTATTCTGAAAAACTATCTGATTGCGCTTATTTTGACTCATATTGCAAACTGAATATGGATTGTTGTATTAGAGGGAATGATCACGTATGTGTCATTTTCATACTGATTAATAAAAACATAACATCTCTACTGCAAAAACACTGTATTAAAATGATATTTTCTCGCATTTTGGGTTAAAGAATTATTGCACCCTTTGTAATTTGAAGATTGCAGAAGGCCATATTGTGATTCAATCTATGTTTTAATAATTACCAACCTTACTTTCCACGCCAGCTCACTATTAAATCATACCACCAAAGAATGGCTCAACTGTAACATTGTATATACTGTCAATCCATTAATATTTGTATTATTTTGGCCATAAATATTTGTAAGTGTTATTCTAAATGTTTGAATTTAAAGTGAGAAAAGCAGAAGAACTAGATGAGTGCCAAAGTGTAGTTTTCAAATGATGCAGTGAGACTAGATTTTTCAGATGTAGGGTGTTCTGCAAGTTATTCCAGTTAGGGAGGAAAATAAGTAAGTCTTCTACCTAGGGTTGGGAATCGTTTGTTTTTTTCCAATACTAGATGCTTACTCAATACTTTTAAAAAGGTGCCGATGCCTAAATAGTATTTTTTTTAGCTGAATAAAAGCTGCCTTGGTATTGTAAATCAGTCAGAAATAATATGCCAATATAACATATTAGCAAAGAAAACCGGTGCAACTTCTTCACTTGGTTCTGGATTTTAACCCTACTTCTACACAGCTTTTTTGCTTGGTTTGCCTTAAAATGTTATTTTGTTGCTTTTGATTTCAAGTTCAATTCATGTGGGCGTATGTTTTGCTCAGTTGGTGGAGCGGACACCCATGTTTGGAGGCTATAGTCTTGATACACTGGTCATGGGATCGATTACCGGTTTGACACTGTTTGGTGCATGTCAAGGTCCCCAGATGTTCACAAAATAATGGATGTTAAGTGTCCCCCAGTACATTGTAACAAGAAGGTTTCGGATGGCTGGCAGTGGATTCCACATCAAACAAGCAAAGTAGTGCTCAAAACCCTAAAGTACTCTCCATAGAACTTTATAAATAACAGGTAGGGAGTTGTAATATTTGACCCAGCTAATCCTAGCAAGTATTGCTTAATTTGAAACCGAAGCCAGACCTATGAAGAAACTGAGGATCTATTTACCCTTCATTTATCACACTGACTCTAACCTCACCAGGCATTGCAGTTAACTGGCTCTGGTTTAGTTTCTTTCTCCCAACTGATGAGTAAATATCTAGCTGATACACTGCATGCATGCTTGCACTAGTGATTGACACAGTATGATAAAGAATGAGGCAAACTACCACACCTGTTATATTCTAGATTGCTGTTGTGTGGCCTGTGTATGACAGATCTCAGCAAAACATCTGGTATCGGCCAGGCAGCCAAACTCCTTTATTAAAACATAATTTCTATAGCATATAGGGCTGTCAAATGTTGAACATTTTGTGTTTTTAAACATAAAGTTATGCATTCTCTTTTATTTTTATGATTGACTGTATTGGTGGTGCTGAAGCTTTGCATGCAAACTCTGGCATACACTGTATTGACATAGTTTACATTTTTACTGGTATGATACTGAAGTTTAAAATTTGGTTATTGTGGCAGATTAATGAGTATGAATCCATCCATCCATTATTTACACTGCTCATCCCATAATTGGTCACACGCACATCTACAGGCAATTTAGAGACACTGATGAACCTAGCGAGAATGTCTTTGGACTGTGAGAAGGAAGCTGGAGTATCGACACACGCACTCCACACAGAAAGGCCCTTTCCAACCAGGATTCAAACCAGAAACCTTGCCCTGAGGGAACATTATTCCTGTGGCAATATGGTATAAATGAACGAACAAAATCAAATCAATTAATGAATTCATTCTACCATTGTCTTTGCTCACCCATCATGGCTTCACTCAGTGAAACATCAACATAACAATCCCAAAACATGTATATTTAAAATTGCTACAAAGAGACAATCTATGTGTAAACCGAGCCCCCCTCTGCTGGGGGATGTTTACAATAAATGCACTTCCATAAATACACTCCCTGATCCAAACACCTGCAGCCTCACCCAGCACCAATTAGCTCATCAGGCTTTTAATTACTCCGTTAATTGCATACAGGCAGCATGAAGGGCAGCCTGGGAATAGGGCAAGGGGGGCCTCAGGAGGACCAAGTCTGACAAGCCTGACAAACAAAGGAGAGCTTCTCTACCAACAGCAACGTGAGTGAGCGAGAGCGCAGCTCAGGAGGCTGGGAGGAGAAGACAGCAAGACAACAGATCCAAGTGCCTCATCAGCAGCACTGT
This sequence comes from Cheilinus undulatus, assembly GCF_018320785.1. NCBI lineage: Eukaryota > Metazoa > Chordata > Actinopteri > Labriformes > Labridae > Cheilinus > Cheilinus undulatus. The sequence continues at coordinate 39,919,007 of NC_054865.1, read as the reverse complement.
GACATCACTTCCTGTTTGATTTCGCTTTGAGACTGTGATGTGAGTGGTGAAAAAGGCTGGGGAAAGCAAGAACATGGGAGAAACCATGTGAAGAGAGTTATGTGTACATCTGTGAGCGGCTACACTACATCTGGATTAGTTCATATCGGTCATAAGAGGGAGAAGGAGGGAAGAAGAGGGGGGAGGCTGGGTACGTTGGGGTTGGGGGGGAGGCGGTTGAGAAGAGAAAGCGTGGGAATGTCCTGCTGTTAAGTTTAGGACATGTGGGCTTATTGTATTTGTGGGAGAGTTAGAGCTGGAGTCTCCACAGAGTGACCTGTCTGTCACAGCGCTCTGCGATAACACAAACATCCTCTTAATCTTGACACACACACATGCAAACAGACCCAAACTAAAGCTGGAGCGGATAAAACAGCCATGAGAAATTTCTAATCAAGCATTTGTTTCCACCTCTTGTTGTTAGACATTTATTCTGTCATATAGAGCAAATCTCTTTATCTATTGATCACATCAGGCAGTCCACCTGTCCATCTCCCCCTCACAGCAGATGTCCTCCCTCCGTTTCTTCCAGGAGCGCTGTTTGAGGAGGTGTATCCAGGAAACAGTGGCCAGCGCTCACTTCCTGTGTGACAGGTGTGCGATGGAGGCCTGACAGCTGCTGTCCTGCTCTCTCTTTCCCCTCTCTGTATTCCTGTTTCTCCCTCTTTCCAGCCAGCTGCAGCCAGAGAGCGGCTCTGTTTGTTCTTACGTCACCGCCGCCGCCGCCACTGCTGCTGCTGATTTATGGAGCACAAAAGACTTAGATTTGACCCTGGCAACACACACACACATCAGTAACAGCAGCATCTCCTCTGACTTTTTACATACAAATATAAACTGTAGCTGCTTATTTTTTTCCTCCTATGCTTTGTGCACCATTAAAAACCTGACACTGAGCTGTCACTTACAGCTCAGATAGGAAAACAAACAGCAGATTAGTCATTCTCCTGCTTGTTGTCATGAATTTCATTTCATTTCAGCGTTAAATGTCTGCTCTGTCACTATGGAGCTGTCAGCGCTGACAACACTGTCTGTAGCCTGAACTGCTCACCGCAGCCTGCCAGCGCTCTCATGCCTCTTCATTTGGCCCGCAGGCACAGCAACAATAGCTCCTGACATTAGCCAGGCATGGGCAGGGTGCTCTGTATTATCCAGCCGGACCCCATAGGTTTCACACGAACACAAAGCAGAAAGAGAAAGAGGTGGTGTTGGGGGGGGACATTCATGTGACAGGTTAGAGAGAAGCTTTGACAGTTTCTTCATTTAGCCCACAGCCAGCTCATGCTGGAAGCTGCTGAAATAAATACCAGCTCCTCCTCTGGGACACGAGCCGACTACGGGACGCCACCACAAAAACAGAGTGAGCGGCGAAGACAGAGAGTGACTGCGGTGCCTGTGATTATGTGAGCTAATTGGTGAATTATGATGACCTGCTGTCATGTGAAGTTAGTGGACGGCAAACAGTGGCACCATGAAGGAACAACCCTTTAGTAGATCACGAGAAGTTTGACAGACTCTATTAGAACATGTTGGTTTTAAATTATTCATTTCTAACTGTACAGCTTTTACTGTTTTACTCACAACAGGCCAGCAGGATACTGCACAGTGGTTTTTAAAGGAAAACTAAATCTATGTTAAGACAGAGGAGACATGTCCTTGCATATAATCATGCTTAGATGGTAAGTTCAAACAAATTCCTAATGAACCACTCATCCTTCTTGACCTCAAACCTGCCTGGTTTTCAACATACACAGGTTCGAGTCTTCTTATTATTATATATTTTGTATCATCTATATCACTTTCCTGTGTCTATTCCTTTTAACTGTCTGCACGTAACAATAGTACTGCATGACCTTCATTTATAAAGAGCAGGGGTTCCCAACCTTTTTTCCTTCGGGCACCCCCCCTACTCAGATCTGAGAAAAGCTAAGCCCTCCTAACCTTGCAAAGCAGATGGATATGCCCGTTTCTTTGTTTTTTCACTGGTGAATCCATCTTGCAAATCTCCCATCTGAACCGTTTGGGCCCGGTTAGAAAGTGACAGGACCAATCAGCGATGAGAGGCAGTACTTTCAAGTGCAGCAGAGTCGTGACATAAACAAGCAGCAGCAGGAGGCCGGTGCAATAATAGAGGAGGAGATAAGCGTGGATGCTGCTAAAGCGCCAGTTTTATTAGAACTTGTCAGCATTTCTCCGTTAGAAGAACAGCAGTTTTCTGTTATTCATCACTAGCGGCACATGCGCAGCTTGATAGCAGCTACGTCACGTATTTTGTTGCTCTGATTGGCCCGTAGAGATGTGACAGAACGTTCATCCAATCACACTCTGAGTTTTTTCAAATTCTCTGCCTTTTCTCAAACGTTTCCTACTGAAGCTTTCCCAGATGGATGTGTGAAACAAATCTATCTGGCGTGTCAGGTTAAAGCCCTCGAGGAACTAATGGAAAAATTCAAATCAATTTTAATTGTTTTCACTGACAAAATCTGAACATAGTAGGCCCAAACACACTTGTTCTTGACAAAAATCAATGTATACTCTCCATTATTATGAGTGTATTAGGGCCACTCTTGAAAACAACACGGAGAGGTTTTGTTGATTTTAAGAAAAATCTCTAAATTCTCAAGTTTAAAAGTAGGAAATTTAAAAGAAAAAGCAGACATTTTTTTACTTAAAATGTTGCAAATGTAAGTGAATCACAACTTTTTTTAGAAAAGATTATGAAGTCCAGAATCCAACCACCACTTTCAGTTTTGCTTCTTGTAAATTTTGGGGCTAATGCTATTGTACATGTAGGATTTTTTAAATTTGACATTTTTGAGTTTCTATTCTCAAAATTTGACTTTATGAACTCAAAATTTGCAAGTTTTTCTCGTAAATATCCTACATTTTAAACTGTGCAATTCTTAAGTTTTTTTCCTGTTAATAAACAACTTTGTAATCTCTGGTTTCCCCCTTTGAAATGTTAACTTTTTTGCTTTAAAATTAATGGATTTTCTTCCTTTAAAAATAGTGGTTAAGGTTGGCTATAACACATTATGTTGCATATCATGATTCAATAAAAAATATATATATATACATCTAACCTCAGAACAGACAGCGTCCCAGGTTGGGAACCAATGCATTAGAGGGTCTGAATCAAGCCTGTGCTGAGGTGTACAATGTACTGTACACAATTGTAAGTAAAAACTAGCAGTGAAATTTTCTGGCTTGAGTTTTGGATCCTTCAACCCAGAGATCACTGATATTAGGGTCAGCGGATAACTCCTCTCCAACAGTTGTGTTTTTGTTTTTTACATAATGACACTCACTGTTTTTATATGAAAGCCTACAAATGCACCTAAAGACCTCTCCTAACAGAGAATAAATAATCCACCTGCGAGGTTCTACTCTAAACACTGAATGAAAACCAAACACCCCACTGAGCCTCCTTTCTTTAAATGCCAGCTGATAACTCACTCTCACCTTCTGACATATCAAAAACATCTCTGACCTTCCTCCCTCTGCACTTCAATCACCTCTGAGAGGCTAAAATGTCCATCTTCATGTGAAATTAGGACTTTACACAGGCCAAACTTTTATCTGAAGGCAAAGAGTTTGTGTGAGTGCAGAGCGACAGAGAGAGGCAGAGGAAGGAAGGCTGGAGCCGAGATTAAGGTCTGCACAGCTAACTGGTAACACAACGGCACTCAGCGGCTCAGCCTCCCATTCGAAGAGAGACGGAACCATCTGTGTGGCACAGGATCTGTTTTCAAGAGATAACGGCTTTTTTTAATTTCACAAATAGTGTACACGAAGAGAGAGAGGCACAGACAGAGAGAAAGAGAGCAGTGCCTTCCTCTCCAATCTCTGCCTGCCTGCTTCTCGCCGGCAGCACTTCCCCACACGCCCTGAGACGACTGATTCAGAGCGGAGGCCTTAATAACGTCAATCTGTGCTCTTTTGTACGTGTTTACCCCCCAATTGTGATAAAAACCCTCAGTGTCTGGGACGAGGAAAGGGAAGGGTCCATTATATCAGGTAGCGATGGCAGTACAAACTTCCCATTTACTCTGTTGACCCGTCCATTTGGCCTGATTAACACAGAGCTCAGCGCTACTGTAGATTAGCCCAGCTGTTTCCTGTGTCTGACTCTGATCTGAACACACTTCCTAACGTGACCAAGGAGGAAAGGTGCTGCTGGGAGAATGGGAGGAGGGGTCAAAAGAAGGACAGAAGTCAATGGGAACATGTGGAAGTAAAAGGTGAGGAGGCAGAGCAGGAGGTGAAGCAGGCACAAGACAAGGAAGGGAGGAGGAGGAAGTATTTTTTTTTCTCTCAGCAAATCAGCAGTGCTGTGACATTTGTTTGCAGTTGCATTCATGAAGCGATATATCCGTGCAAGGGAAAATTTGCCAGCTTTTAAACACATAATTGAGGATGCAATTTGTCAATGCTGCATACATTGAAGTAATGAAGTGGCAATTCAACAAGTATTTAGCTTGTCTATGAATGTTGGAGTTTCAGGTATGTTTGATAGCTCTTCACCTGCTCTACAAGCATGGAAATCTAGAGAACAGAAACCCAACAGATGCAAGACAGAGCTGGGCCCTGCTAGCACTGGAAGAATTTTGATTATGTGTCTGTTTGTGAAAGTTTTTCTTGGGAATATATGTGGTGCAATCACAGAAAAGAGAGATATTTCACACACACTTTTGGGGGTTTTACTTGGCCTCCACCCTCCACTCTGCTCCCACGCTGTGGCGTCAGCGGGCCGGCCATCCAGCGAGTGTGTTTCTCATTCCATCAGATGTTGGGAAGCTGTTCGCTTCTCCGCTCTACTCTCTGACATTCTCCATCTCCCCCGAGAGGCTGGGCAGCCTTGTCACAGTAATGTCAAACACATGTGGAACAGAGCAGGCGAAAGTCAACCAACACACACACATACAGAGGATGGAGGATGGAGAAGGAGGCGGCCAGAACCACACTGGTCTTTCCCACTGTGTATTAGGATAAACAGCAGTGAAACCATAGAGATTCAGCGCCGGGAAAGTCACTTCATCACTGCCTCCATCCCATAATTTTCTCAAACTTTCACACACTTTGAATTTTACAGAGAATACACTACATTTTAGATGTGAAGATGCAGAGCTTTGTATGAAAAGTGAAGAAGAACCCATTAGAGAAGAGGCAGAGAGAATAAAAATATGCAGTCTCTTAATTGGACTCTTAGTTGGGGTTGACTTTATGCTACCCCACTCCTAACTAACATCCAGCACATTTACAGTCAGCTGTTGTGCTTGTAGCTTATTCATTGTGGTATTTCACAGTGAAAAAACTTGAGTGGAGTTAAACTGATTTTCTTACATCAAAGAACAAATACATTTTTCCTTGTTTCTCCCTTAAATAACACTGCATTCTTACACAGTATACTAAGTTAGTTCCGAATTTGTGTGCAGCTCAAATTTGTAACACATAAAATGTTTGAATATGTTTGAGACATCAATTGAAGGTTGTGTTTGCATTTCTGTACTCCAGAGCTTCTGTTTGTTTCTCTGGAAAAACAGCGGGCTATTTTTTACAGATGCAAAAACTGCAACAACTCATATCTAAGCCAGTGTTTTTGTCCTATCTTGGTCAAAAACATTCTATTACAGTTATTTTTAAGCATCTGGAGTGACTGGAGATATACTCCCCAATTTAGATGGAACATCTTATTTCAAGACACTTAACATGCAATATTTGTTTTCCCAGTGTTTTTTTTTCCTGGAGCCCCCCCTTTCAAGTATCAAAGGAAAGCCGAGCAGCCCTCCAAAACTCCAAAAAATGAAAAAGTAATAGATTGCTTTCATTAATTTTCATTGTTTCATGGACAAAAACCTGAAAAAAACTGGTCTACATATCTGTTGATCATACCAGACCCTAGATTTGGAGCCAATGCTAGGCTCTCTCTGTGTAGGCCAAATCTTTATGTATACAAGCAATTGAGGCTTTACTTTTGTTTTTCCTAGCTCTAAATACAGTTTCATTGATAATGTGGCTTATAGCATTGGTTCCCAACCTGGGGTGGGACCCCTAGGGGGGATGCCAAAGACCTCGGGAAGTGCTCATGTGGCCTAGTACTTAGCTTGCACTCCATGTATGCAGGTGGCCCAGGTTCAAGTCCAGGCCTGCAGCTCCTTTCTCCCATGTCTCTCCCCTACTCTCTCATCCCCGTTTCCAACCCTATCCACTATCCTCAATCCCCCCCTATATATGTTTTTAAAAATAAAAACAGACTTGTGTTAAATGTGAGTGATTGTGAGTGTGTGTGTGGAGTGGGTGTCTTTACGTTTAAATGTTTCTGTATTGTGTTTTGGATTTATCTCTAATTATGATTTTGTACTACTGATGATTGTATTTGTTTTGTAAGGACCCCCTTGAAAATGAGATGATGCATCTCAAGGGGCTATCCTTGAAATAAATAAACTTAAACTTAAACTTAAACTTAAACTTGTGGGGGGTGGTTCAGCTGCCAAAATTAGATTTGCACATCTTGACTAAAAACATAAGAAAACAGTCACTAAGTAGTTGATACAAATATCTTTTGGCATGAAATGTATGCATAGACTATTTTTTAGGATTTATCAGTGAAACTATTCAAACTAACAAGGGTTTACAGATAAATATTGAAACTGGTGGGCAGGACCCAGGCATGGGTTGCAATATTTTAACTCATAACTTATCTCATTTTTGGGGCTAACAAAACTGTTTTTCCATTATAATGTGGTAATCCCACATATCTCTGGGTAATTGGAAGAATTTTACATACTATATATGTACTATGGAATGGGGTATATAAAGTATCTGTTTCATCCTGCCTTTTTTCAGCCATATATTTTGGTTCAGCCAAGATCTGAACTGCAACATTTTTCACTGAATAAAAATGCATTGTTGAAATGTCTTTAAAATTGGGGTCATGATCTGGCATTTAAGAGACTGCAGCTAGGTGAGAACCATGGCTCTAAAACACCTTTTTAAAACAGTTAAAATGCCTTTATTTCATGGAATGGGCACACAGACCATAAAGGCACATGGTCAACCTGCAGAACTGGAAATAAAAGAAAAACCCAATTCTTGTGCAGTTCTCACTGACATGCCTTATTCATGTGCTGACATAATTTGAGGAAAAAGGCTAATGAGACAATTTTGACTATTAATGTTGGAAATGTAAGTAATATTTATGGTTGTTTTTGCTTCAATTTGAAGCCTTTTGAAGGCACTCTGATGATGTGAGAAGGCACCCTGGTTGAGAAAGACTGTCCTAGTCTACACTAGCCCTAACTTTTAAATTAAGTTTCAAATAAGCGTTGTTTATTTTGTGACACAAAAAGTGAACAGTAATGGCAGCCAAGCCTCTGCAGATTCTAAGGAAGCTATAACTACTGATAAGGTTTGGATTCAATCATTGCTGTTTTTGTTGGTTTATGTTCATGACGTAAGAAAACCAAGGCTGCTTATTTGCTTTGTTTAAAACAAGAGACAGTGATGTGTTGAAGTTATGGGGGATTTTTTTAGTCTTCTTTGGTATTCTGTGGTTAAGATTTCTCTAGAAATGATCGTCTCTGGCTCAGAACTTTAAAATGCAAATCATAAGACAGCTTTCATGATATGATACATTTGTTTGCTGACTAACAGGAAATTCCTTACAGGCACACAGGCATGTAAATGCATACAAACACAGCCCTGATGTCTGGTCTAGCTTGTGACGGTCCAGGTGTGCGTGACTGTGTCGTGTTGACCACCTGACCGGCTTGCTGTGCACTCGCAGCTTCACCGCCCACCCCGAGGCCATCTGCTCCACTCATTAATTAGGAGCCAGCCAGTTTCACCTGCACGGCCCGCATTTAGATCACAATAATTACCACACACACACATGCAGAAAGCACACTCAACAAGCCCACGCTCTCATACAGTAAACACAGGAGCTTTACCCAAGTCAGGTGCAGACAGTCTTTTTACCTCCATCAGATGACACTGATAGACTAAAATGAGGTATAAAACAAGTTTCTTGCTCACTTTTAAGAATCCAACTTCGGAGAAGAGAAATTAATACCACTTACTTCAAAAACAAAAGGAGATCTAGATTTCTCAGTACATCGGGCAGAGGTGTATGCTCTGGTTTAATGCAATATTAAAGAAATGTCAAATGGTAAACGACAAAGAAATTTTTTGGTCATATACCCATATTTCATGATTTCTGACACATTTGATGCCTCAATTCTTATAATATATAGCATATAGTGGTATTTATCAAAACATATGCAACAAAAATATTCTACAAATAATTATAAAATAAAAGAAATTTAGCCTGGAAATGAAGATTGGCCAAAGACATATCTTAGCCAAAGTGACTGCAAAAATTTAAGACCTTAGTTTTAAGGTCTTAAATTTCCATCCATCCATTATCCACACTGCTTAACCCATTATCCCGAGAGGCGGGGTGCACCTTGGACTGGTCACCAGTCCAAGGTGCACCAGGAACCTTCCTGCTGTGAGGGCTAACCCCTACGCCGCCGCACAGCCCCACCTTAGCTCTCAAAAGTCCATTTTAAGACATTTTAAGACTTTTCAAGGATCTGCAGGAACCAAGATAAAAGGAAGGACATGCATCATGCAAGAGGACAAACAATATTGTCTTTTTGATACCATAGTGCTAACATACAAGTCAAGTCTTGTCTAGAATAGCAGCAGTAGGTCGCAGAGTGAATAAACAAGAAGAAAAAAAGGGAGTAAATTAAGTGATTCTGTGATTTTTCTTCCAAGAACACACAAAACATTTTGCAATAGGTTTAAATAAGAAAAAATGCACTGGTTAGTGCATTTAGTCTTTGCTTTCAACAGTAGATGGATATTTTTTATTTAAAGAACGGCTGAAATCATAGAAACGTGCATTAGAATAATTGCTGCGCTGTAGACGAGAAGCAGGGATGTCTAGGTTTATCTGTCTTGTGTTGCATCTCTGTTTCATTTTGAGTTGAATTTTCTGCCTGTTCATGCTTTAATGAGAATCGAGTTCATTAACAATTAGCAAGTACGGGTATTCACATACAAGGACTTAGACTTGGTGAAAAAAATAACAAAAAAGCAGAATAAAGATGTGAAAGGTCGCACAGTTTGTGCATGATTATGATTAGGTGTAAATATGTAATAACATTAGTTACACAGCGTAAACTGGAAATGCTTGAGTCCATATTTCAATTTAAACCAGTCTTAAAGTCTAATGTAGACCTAACATTAATGTAGATATTAATCTTTTATCTACAATATTCTTGACATCTGTGGAATAAAGATATCAATTAACCAATAACAGTGACTTTGCTGCCTGATGCTGCTTCTGTAGTAGAAAGCATTTTGTCTCTAAAAGCCCTGCAGTATGCTTCATACATCTCATTCATGTATCTGTGGTCCATATGAACTAAATAAACACTCTGAGGTCATAATGAATGGCCTGCCTTTTAAGAGAGAGCTACTTAACGATGAAGAGGGGACATCTGCCTTAACGATGGAGGCAGAAAAGGAAGAGATGCCCGTTTGTGGTGGTGGTGATGGAAGTATAATGTGCGGTGAGGCAGGGTGTGTGCACTGCGGTTTCACCTCTGCAACCTCCCCGTCCATTGTTTCGAGACTATTATCAACTGTTCAATTATTCAGATGATATTTACCAGGGCCAATTATACAGGGCCGCGTCCTGCAGAGAAAATGGCCTGAGTGTTTTACTGTTGCACTCAACGGCGGAAGAGAGCGCTGCTGAGGCTGTTCAAGTGAAAGGGGGGGAGAGAACCTCTGGGTGGACTTGTTTCTTCTCAGGGAGTGTCCCCCCACAGTCACCAGAGCCGTTAGAAACCATCCCCAACATGATACATTTTCAGCTGTTTTTGTGTCCTTCAGCTGACATAGTGTTCCTGTTTAACATTTCCTCTTCCTTTAGTGCCTCTAGAAGTTTTCTACTGTGTAACAGAAATAAAATAAAGTCTTTTTCTACAAGTTTCCTTTTCAGACTCCTATGATGGTGATGCACAGTAAAGCACATAGAAAGGAGGAGGGATGCTGGAGTTCAGGTCAGGGTAAATGGATCAATTCACACATACAACATCACCCAGCCAAGGTGGACACCAAGTTCACGGAGAGCAAAGATTTAGTGTCATCACTTTGTGTAGCATCACTTTGATGTGCGGCTCAGGCTGATGGGGCAAACATCACATGAAACACCCCTTAAGTCTCTCTCTCGCTCTTTCACTCCATCTCTGGTCACTCAACAAATTGTGTTCACTCTAAAGTGAAAACTAAGTCTGACATTAATATACTTCAACCCTAAAAGATAACTAAAATGTAGAATTAGTGGTTTCAATAGAAGATAAATAAATAGAGGAGAAGAGGCAGGTTGATTGTCTTCCCATTGGACCGACAAAGCTGCAAACATGTTGACTAGAATGGGTCTTGAATTTGAGATACTGAAGCTTGGTGACCCCTCACTAAAGAAGCACTTGTTCATTAGGACCAAGGAGCCCCAGTCCATCAGAAGACAGGCAATTCCCACCACTAACAAATCAAACCTTTCCCATAATTTGCTTGACTTTCCAGGTTGTACTTACTTTGTGAAGGTCGAGGTCAGTCTGAGGTAATAGAAGCGGTGATAATCCACACCGAAGAGTGTCTTAAACCGGTTTTATACCGTCTCAATCCTCATTATTTGGGAAAACAAAGAAGGTAAAGCCTTTGCTCAATAGTTCTGGAAACTATTCAGGTGTTATCCTCCTTTTTTATTTGTTTTGGAAGTATAGAGAGGAAATAGGGGTAGAAGCCAGAGTCTGCCACAAAAGACAATGTTTAACTTTCCTTTGGGAGTTCAAAATGGTTATTGACTTTCCAGGTTTAATAAATTATGAGGTATTTCTTTTCTCAGTTATATCAACAAAGGAAAAATCTAGGATCCTTACGCACACTGATGTCTTTGGTTTTACAGTTTTAAAAGAAAGCTTCTGGTGTTGACGTTAGTGTGATAAAAAAAAATCACAACTTATCCCAGTCATGTAAATCCGCTCTCATGCACATATTAACCATCCCAGACAGAAGGAAAAAAAACACTTTCAACCGCAAAAATGTCCTCTGGTTCTGTTAAAGCAGGCAAAAGTATTTCTTTTGTTGCTGTAAAGTCCACAAGTGCTTGCGTAAAAACGCAAAATATGAAGATGCGGGTCCTGTTGTCTGCAGGGTGCGCCTATTAGACCTCCAACTTTAAACCCTCTTCTTTAGTTCACAGTCCAGCCACGATCCGTGCTGTCAGGAACAAGTCATTATACATCCGGGGTGATCAATTCGGTTCCTTTTTCTGGTTTAGAAACACAGTTTCTCTTCACTCTAAACCGCGCGGTTCAGCGTACGATCCTTCTCCTCCTCTCCTCCCTACGCGCCGCCGATCCTCCGCCGACCTGCCTCCTTCACAGGCTGCTGGATAAATATTCACTTCTCCCGGAGAAAATAGTGCTCAGCAGGGCTTATTTGAAGCTTTCTTCCCCCCGTCAGTGAACAATGTCGTGTTTTTCGTACTTGTTGTTTTGTCTTCAGTGATGAGTGGAGCGTGCGGGCCCACTGTGCGCAGTAACGCGGCTCTCTCCTCCTCCTCCTCTCTCTCTGTCCTCGCTGTAGCCTTCTGTCTGCGTTTAAACACCATCTGGAGCTCCTAACCTCTCTCTCTCTCTCTCTCTCTCTCTCTCGCCCCCTGTCTCCCTCTCTCTCTCTCTCTCTCTCTCTCTCTCTCTCTCTCTCTCTCTCTCTCTCTCTCTCTCCCGGGTACCATCAGAGAGAGGCAGGAGTTGGCAGCTATTGTACAGGAATCCTCTCTACACTGAAGAGGATCCAAATAAAAGCCCAAACAGAGAGACAAATATTAAGATAAAGCCACGTGTGCATAACCCTATATAACAAATAAATCCTGAAACACACTATGTCAATAAGAGTTAAACTCTCGTGCCACTTTCACTCTAAAACGCACAGGAAAAACAACTCAAAACTACAAATTGCGCACGTCTGCATTGCAAACTGAAGCCATAAACATTTTTTTAGCCTTTCTCATTATTTCAGATGCCAAAAGCATCAAATCAAAAAGCAATTTGAGAAAAAGTGAGACTGGTTTGCAGTACCGCTGTCTGCCCGTGGGGGGCGCTGTTTCCTCATATCAAGACGACGAGGACAACAAGAGGAGAGCAGGATTGAGACCACGAGACTGCAGACTTTATTTGACTTATTTAGAGCTTGAACAAAAATATACTTTCCTGGAGATATGTGAGTAAATATTAGTAAACACACAAAACTTGTAAAAATAAAATTCTTGGAGCTGTCATAAAAGCTCAGGTGATGGAAGATATCATGGAAAATAGTCTCTTTTTTATCACTGTCATTAATGCTGCGCTTTTATTGCTGTGCATACATTATATTCGTCTTTATTTCTTTTTTATGGTGCCTGATAATGTAGCATTTATGTTGTTCTACACATGTTTACATCCTATTTAACTGCCTATTTAAATTACCATATAGTTTTAATGGGGACTATTTAAAGCCCCTGTGAGGAGTTTTTGGCTGGTTAGGAAGCACACTTAAATTGACATTAATATCATATGCCCTACAAGAGTGAGTAAGACCAACAGCAAAAACACAGATAACCTTTATACAGCAGGTTTTAATGCATGTAGCTGCTGTCAGGGTAGGTTTTTTGTTATTGTTTGTTTTTTGGGCTTTGTTTTCCTTTTATCGAGCGATAAGACAGATGATAGAGCCAGAAACAGGGATGAGAGAGTAGGGAATGGCATGTGGTGGAAAAGCCAGATTTGAACCCGGGCCACCCGCATACACAAGCGTGACCTTACCCATACAAAGTGTTAAAGAGGGGCAGGACTTTTCCAAAGATTCTCAGAAGGAGATTGGATGAACATCCTGTCTGTCATATTCATTACAGGCCAATCAGAGTGACAAGACAAAAATGAGGCTGTACACCTGCGCAGCTCCAACCAAGGTTGACAGGCAGATGCTAGTGTCGTATATAAACAGTGGAGCATGATGTGAATAAAAGTTATGCCGAGGTCAGTCTGGAGAAGAGAGAAAACGTCTTTTCAGTCATGAAAAGCTTTTGGTATGGCTCTACAGTCTTGTTTAAAGAGAAATGTGGTCCAATTCTAGTAAACTAATGCTGTGGCTACATCTGAGCTAATCGCTCAACCAGCAGCCATTGCATACCAACTTGCACTGTAACAACCCCCTCTTCCCTGTAACTCTCAGAAACTCATGCTGAAGCAGCTCGCCAGATGAGTGCAAACACCTTTTCCATCATTAAAAGCTTATGGCGGTTCTTTGCTCTGTATTTCATAAAGAAATCCAGTGCCCTCCTGAAAAAAACCTGCTGCTATACTATAGCTTCATCCAAACTAATTGCTACACTGGTGGCAGCCTCTTAAAACACCTTCCAGTACAACCCTAAACCTGACCACAGCTACCAGTTCTCTTCGAATGATGCTGATTGCTCAAAACCTTTTTGGGGTCTGGCACAAATGTTGCAGAAGACAAGTTTATGAAATCAACTCTCTTTTTTTCATTTTCTTCTGTAAATCTTAATAAGAGATACATTTGACTGCCGGGATACAGTTTCTTTATGTAAATTCATTCTACATACCAAAGAATTAAACACGGCTTTGTCTATGTGGCACAAAATCAACACATCCAAAGCTCTTCTCAGTCGCTTTCATGCAGGAGAAGTGCAAAAGATAAAGCTGCAAGGATCTCCAGTATCATTTAATTTAATGACATATCATAGAGTATTGGAAATAGAGCTTCCAGTTCACATATATGTCAAAAAATGTATCCAAATGCATTTTTTGCCTGATGAACAGCACAAAAAGAAAAGACATTTGTTTTAAAGTTATGAAAGCAGCAGCTGAAGTGGAACAGTGGCATTCTTAGTATTACACCTAATTGATGATGGGTATCAAAACGGCTAGTAATCTTGGAATAATTCATGGGGTCATAATTCTAATGTTCCAGCTTCTCTAAAGATAAAAAAATAGACTTTTGGTTGACTTTGGTGCATTAACTAGGGATGCGCACGTTGCTGGCTAGACAGTTAGTCGGATCCCTTTGTAGTCAGCACCAGGATTACAAATCGATTAAAGTATCAACATATTTTTCGTCGTTTCAGGCCTACAATCCTGGTCATATTCTCTGTCTAAACTGTGACACAGTCGTCCACCACTAGCAGCTGATGTATTTGTTCATAAAGGCTGCTGGTATATAACCGAAGCACTGAATGATGGTATTCAGCACAGGAATGTGGACATTAGCCTACAAAGAAGATCAAAGGCCTGTGGATGCTAGCAATGCTAACATGTTCTGTAACTCAGTTTCACACTAATATAATTATAACTTGCAATTATTTTGATAGGAAGTTATTCACTCATAACACTACTAGCATTTACGTAAATTAAAAAAACCCTATCACTCATATCAAAACTATACATAACCTATATAATAAGGCCAACACAGCACAGAGACAGAGAATAAGGCAGGTACAGTACACCTGGTTCCTCCATGAGATGTGAGACTCCTCCACCTGTCCACACCATGTCTGTTGGGCCCTTTACCCCACCCACCTGCCCTCTCTCTCCCTCTGGCGGATACACACACACACTCACAGACACACATAACCATAGAGGGGGACAGAAGACAAAGCTGACACCCTCCTGACCCCTCCTGTGTCTACAGAACAAACAAAACCAGCTTGTAAAGTACACACAGACAGCTGCTCTGCCCTGACTCTGGTCTCACCAGCCTCGCCACGCAGCCTCCAACACAAACACCGCCTTCATATAGAGCAGGGAGGATGTGAGAAAAACTGAATATGGAAAAGCAAGCAGGTGGAATCCCTGACACTCCTTGACTGACACGTAACAGTCCAGCCTGGGAGTAGTTTTTCAACTTCAGATAACTCAGAGTCCAGACTTTATTCTGTATGTATTAAGATAGACAAAGCAACAGAGGCCTGGGAGTGAAGCCAAAATACTTTGAATTCCTCTTGCTGATTTGCTGCATAGATCATAAACCCTGCCTGCTCCATGTTAATACATGAGACATGGATCCAACTTTAAAGTTCAAGTGCATGTCAAATACATTCTTAGTTAAACTGATGGTTAGTTATTTATAGGAATGTTCTTAGGCAAATAATATCAAATCTGATTAAATGGAAATTTGGATTATGCTTAATCAACGACTCTAAGTAAAGGAAACACTTGGGGAAAAAGTCAAAACTGAGCAGAATTTATAACATAGGATGACGGCATTAGTGGATTAATGATTTGACATTGGTTAGCAGAGAGTGGCTAACATTAGCAACATTAGCACCGCTAGCCTCAGATCCACTTTGCTGGTAAAAATCCACAAAACTGTGCTAAATGTGGTTTCTCATTGCTTCAGTCAAACTGCCTTATGTGAGTATACCCCTAGATATTATCATGCTGAGTAATGTCCAAGTGTTTTTTACTTGTTATTTTGCTTCATTTATTAACTTAATGAAAAAAGAGCAAATGTAATGTCATGATTGAGAGCTCTGTCCACAAATGGAACCCCCTAAAGCAATCACAATAACCTTGGTAGAGTAGAGGAGGAAAGGTGAGAGAAAATGAAATGAGTGGGTCTTTTAAATCTTTGTCAAGGGGGCAACTGGACTTGATTGAGGTTCTTGAAGATGTTTCGCCTCTCCTCCAAAAGGCTTCTTCAGTTCTAAAGTGACTGGGGCTGGAGCAAGAACTTCTAAACGACAGTCAGGTGAGCACTCAGACCATTAGGATGGTCCAAGGAGGCTATAAATTCTAGCTCTGGTTCCAGTCACTTTAGAACTGAAGAAGACTTTTTGGGAGGAGAGAGGAAATGTTTTCAAGAACCTCAATCAAGTCCAGTTGCCCCACTGATGAAGATTTGGATAACTATGAAGAATCTACATGGATGTAAATATGGGTATGGTAATTGTTGTGGCATCAGTTTAACAGTTACACCAAGTTGATGTCAATCCCAGCCGAGCAGGGTACACACTGGACTGGTCAATTACAGGGCTGGGATAGAGACAAACAAGCATTCATGCTCACACTCACAGCTATGGGCAATTTAGAGTCACCAATCAGCCTAATAAGCATGCCTTTGGATGGAGGAAGGAAGTCAAAGTACCTGGAGAGAGCCCAAGCATTCTCGGAGAATATACAGCTCCACAAAGAAAAGGCCTGTCTAACAGGGATTTGAAGAATTTGAACCAGGAACCCTCTCGCTGTGAGGAAGCAGAACTAATGAGAGGCATTTGCCTGCAGACCTGCTTTTTTGGCTCATCTGTTACTGACCTCTTCAACAGGACGACCTGGACCATGGGGCAGACACGACAAGTGATGTACTAGCCCTTGTTGAGTTTTTCCTTAACTTATGTTGTAATTTTAATTTAATCCCCATTACTCTCACCCTAACCTTTGGGGTTTGGGGGACTTACCCTGACCCTCTTTGGGGTTTTCTTACTTTGTGGTGTGTTTGATTAAAGTTTATTCCCCCCAGTGAATTTTTTATTTTCATTCATAAATTCTGCTTACTGTAAAATAGCCACTTACCTTAACTGCTGATAGCAAGCAGAAAAAGATATACATCATTCAGCACGTCATTCTGGTTCCAGCTTGGGCAATGTACTTCAAGTGCTGCCCCATGGTTGAGGTCGCCCCATTGTAGAGGTCTGCACCAGATCAGCCCAAAACACCCCACCATAGAGGTCTGCTGCCAGATCCTCTGGGAATTAACTGCTATTCCTAGCGCCTCTTGGTTCCAAATTAAGTCACCAGAGCTTTGTCAGCACTTACTGCAGTGCAACTTTGAATTCACTTTTGCACAGCTGAAGTAAATGGAGAGACGTTCTCCATATTTATACACAGTCAATAGTCTAGAGCCAATGAATTTGTTCAGACTACTTCATGCTGATTTACTGTGAAGTTTCTGCAGAAAACATTGTCAAACGTGTAGACATACAAAGTCGAACACAGCACTATTACACACATGAGCAGATGCAAAGGCCATTACTAGGTGGTACTGTCAGAGGCAGCATGTGTAGTGTAACATGGTGGAAGTACGGTTGTCAAGGAGATGGATGGAGTGTTTATGAAACTCACTCTCTTTATTTTTTTCTCCTTCAGAGTTATGGCCCTAGGTGTACACATGCAGCTGTGTGTCTCTTTAGTATGTTGCTATAGGAGGCTTATTTGTTTCCAGAGCAGCATACTTATAAGCAAAGAGGTGTGTGTGTGTCAGTATGTGTGTGTGGCCTTGAGTGACAGAAAGGTTGGGCAATGGGGGTTGCATTCAAAGAAAGGATTCCTGTCAAGGTGACAGCTCTGAGATTGACAGGATGCTATTCTCCTCGGGAGTGGCGTCAGTCAACCTGTCAGCCTCCGCGTGCGACAGCCCCTCACTCCTCTTAATTTGGCCTTTTGTTGAGCGGTCACTGGGTTAGCTGTGACACCACAATGTGGCCGTACTGATAAACTGCACAAAGAGACACACATAAGGTGGGAAGTCGCTTCGATGAACTCTCTGTGCCATCTTATACAACTGAAAGCCACACTTGATGGCATTAAAACAGCTTTGTCTCCTCTTTTTGCTTTCTTTCTTCATCTCACAAACACACATCTGGATCTGGACTCTGCAGTGACAGCATCTCCTGGATGGCTGAGCACTCACTCTCATACAAGGTTTGGTCATTGTGCATGTAGGGAAATGCCTATTTCTGTGCATGTGTGTGTGTGTGTAAGGGAGAAGTTTGCAGCATTTCCTCCACTCACACACACATTGTAAATCCTTTCCTATAGTGGCAGTCACAGACTAGTGTGTTGAAATGAGATAAGGCCCTGAGCCGACTGAAAGGAACGCCAGACCCATTGTGTTCCCGCGCTCCTCTCTTCTTTCCTCTCCTATCCTCTCATCTTTTATGCACCTTTAACAGAGAGTGCTCTCATGGAGGTGTCATTAAAGTTGGCTGTGTTGGTTCCAGTTTATAGTGAAAGAAGAAATCTCACTTGATCAAACCCAGAAAAAAGTAGCCGAGTTGTGTTGCAGATAGAAATGACTGGGTTTGTATTGTGAAAGTTGTTTCTCTGAAAGCATGCTTAAGAGGCAGCTGAGGATATTGTTCTCTCCCGTTTTTGTGTTAACATCTCCACTGTGTGCTTGTCCTAACGCTGCTCCATAATGTTATGAAAGAGGATGAGACAGAGAGTCTTTCTGTAATACGCTGTGCTGTAACGGATCATTGACCCACCCACTCAAGCACGTACACTGGAATGCTGCTTTTACAAATTGCACCCATAGACCCCTGACATTTTGTTTGCAATCGAGCAGCAAAGTGTCGGTTGTCTGAATCATTCAGACATGATGGGAATTCAAAATTCAATTTGTGCTCTTTTGGAGAAATAATGTCCTTTGAAATACTTGACTAGCAGGGTTGTTTCTGCCACAAAACAACTCGTATTAAAAGGCACTAGATATTGTATTTCTGCTCTTCAGTAAGTCTGAATGGTACTGTTTCTATCCTACATGGTTTCTTTATTTTTATCTGCAGTGACTGGTAAAAGTATGGCCAATCGCAATGTGTTATTCTTAATTTAAGTATTTGCTTGAAGGCTGTCTGTCTGAGCCAAGCAAAACAGTTTTTTTTTGTGTGCATGGACCCATTTAAAATTTCCAACAAGATAAAGTAGATAACAGATTAGAATGAACTGTAATTTTAATGGAAACTAAACTCTGTAAGGAAGCAAATATGAACACTTTGGTGAGAGTGATTATTGGATTCGTGTCACACTTTTTGAGGCTAACTTCTACCATCTAAAATGCAGTTTTACAGTCTGCCAATCAACCATTCTTATTTATTATCCGCTTCCATCCATTTTCTTCCCCTTAAATAGGGCTAGGTTGCAGTGACAGCAAGAGGGACCCAGACATTTCTCTTCCAAGCAACATTTTCAAACTACCCCTGGGGGATCCTGAAGTGTTCCCAGGCCAGAAAGGATGCAAGTATGTAAATAAGTTTTGGGCATGCAGGGCACTAAAGATTCACTGTGGAGCCCAATGTGCCATGATCCCAGGATGGAGGGGGGGGGGGGCAAGCTTGACACAGCAGCAGCCAAGGTTAAACTCAACAGCTTCTCTTTTGTCTGGGCCTTTTCACCCCTGATAACAGGTTTTGAGACCCCAGTAATTTTCAGGTAATTGGACCCCTCATTCCATCCTTAAGGTGAGGACTTTGTTATTTTTTTTCCAAATATTTTTTGGAACCCATGCTTCTGGTAATATGCAAAGGCATCCAGAGCACCATCTGGGTTGTGTCAATCCTTCCCACCCAATGGTGCCCTTAGGCAGGCTTACTCACCACATCTACGCCTTACTTGAACCTCAAGTTTTGGCCCAAATGTGTCTAAAAGTTCTGCACAGTACTGTTATTCCTCAAATGAGTTCTGGGTCTACCCTGAGGTCTTCACCCAGTTGAGCGTGCCTGGAAGATCTCTAAATGAAGGCAACCAGAAGGCATCTTGATCAGAAACCCAAACCATCCCAACTGGCTCCTTTTAAAGGGGAGCAGCTCTGCTCGAAGCTCCCTTTGGATAGCGAGGCACCTTCCCTTGAAGTGGGAATGTTATTTATTTGACCATTAAAAAGAAATAACTTAGGTAAATAAGCAAGTAATGATGATGAAGAACAACAGTATTTGGCTTACAGAGACTGGTGTAATGTCAGTCAAAGCCAGTTAAATGCCAGCTATCAGCATTTTGGTATGATTTTCAATTAGCATTTTTATCAGAGGGATGTTTGACAGTAAGGATGTAAAGAAAAATTCTCCTCACTATCCAATATACATTACAATACTGGGTTGATGATTGGATTTCCTCATGATTTTCTACTTTCTAAAAACAGCATTGTTACAGGGGTTGTATTATTCTGTTTGTACTAGTACTCATATCATACCATCCTTTATAGCCATATAGATTTTTCCGTAAAAAAAATGTGATGCTGCTATATTAATGATATAGCCCATTAACATCTGCCAAGCTCCAAATGCCAAAATGGAAAAAGATTTTTTATTTGGCAAGTACATATCAGAGGACTTTTCTTCTGCTACTACAGTCAAAGAAGGGAAGCCAAAGGCAAATATTCCTGGATGGGAAAAAAAAAAGTGTATCACGATGCATTTTTTTTAATTGTCCATACTCATATTGATTTGTATTGCAAGATAAACTTGAGTCTAGGTATTGAATCTATATTTTGAGGGTCAAAATGGTACTAAACATCAAACTAATGTACAGAAAGATTTTAGAATGATTAGTAGAATGAACCGTGAGACCGAGTGGACTTGAGCCTCTACATGAAAACAAGTTCAGTAAGTGCATGTGCATGTGTGTTTCTGTTAGCCAGGCGGTCTCACTGAGCAGAAGTACTGAATGCCGGGTCACAGCTGACCAACAGAAGTGCAAACTGTCAAATGAGGAAGTGACACCTGATTGTATCAAGTGTTGACTCAAGAACAGAACACGTAGACTGAGCTCAGGGGGAAACAGACGGTAAAAAGTCCTTAGTGTGCAGGTGAAAACACCCCCATACATCCACATGAGAAAGATATGTCTATGTATGACTGTCTTCCTCCAGAGACAATACATGTGTGTCTGTGTGAGTGTGTATGGATGTGAAAGTGTGTTTTTGTGTGTGCAGACAGTTGGTGGTGCTGGCACTGGAGATAGGGAGTAGAGGGGGATGAGGCACTGTATCAAGTTGTGAACATCTGTTCCTCATAGAAACCACAAAGCTGGTGCTGAGGAAACACAGAGGGTAACTTCTCTCTCCCTCTCCCTTTCGCACATTCACACCTTGCACCACCTTGCCTTTCCTCCCACACATCCCCTTCTCTTTTGCATCCCTTATTTAGTAAGTTTTCTTTCCTCTTCAGTCTCGCCTCATCCTTAACATCAATGTTTTCCCAGATCTTTGATGAACTCACCCCTGTTATTTGCTTCTATCTGATTTTAAAGATAGCGGTGTAATCTTTATTTTTAGGGTCCGTGTAAACATACAGATTTTCATACAAAGCATATTTTTTAAAATTTAGTGACATGACAGAAGTGCAAGGCAACCACTTACGCTAAAGGTGTTACAAAGATAAACGCTGCACAGAAATTGCAAAACTGCATGTATTATTGGTTGTTAAACCAGATATTCAAGTCAAGTTTTCATCATTTCAGCTATCAAGGTATGGTGAGATGATTTTTTTCCTCTAAGATTGTGATGCTACATAAAACATTTGAGAATCAAGAGGTGGAAACATATGGATAAATGCAATAGAAACAGTAAAAATGGCATTAAAGTTAAGGTAGAGTAAAAACAGGCCAGCACTGGCTAAGCTACCAGCTCAGTTAATTTAAAATTGTACTTAATGAACTGTTAATCCATTAACAAAGGTGTTAAATCATAGTCTTAATTTCACATTAACCTTAATTGGTAGGACTCCAAATATCAAAACCATCAGCTTTATGCAATGTAATAATTTTGAATTCCTATGCGGCCTAAACTTAAAATCACAAATCTGTAATGAAAATATACAAATAATGAAAACTTTTATGAATACTGCCTTCATTCTAGCAGCGTTTTTTAAGTAAAATTCATGTAGGATTAAACAGCATTTCAAAATAAAAGCACCTGGAGAAGAGGCAGACATTCTGTTTTGCGACTCAATAATTGCTTCAGAGGCACTCGGCTCATTTTGCCCTAGACCAATCCTTCCACGTAGGAGCAGGGCTGGGGTCAGGGCTTACATTGGCCGGTTTTTACTAGTTTTTGGTCAGCATCACATTAAGTTGTCTGGCAGATAAATGTCTGGCTTGAACTTATGCCAGTTACCAGTTAAATAAATTAATAGTGAATGATTTCATACTTTCTCATATGAACTGTATTGAACACAGAATCACATCATGCAGAACTACATGGATCATTCTGGCTGGTGGCTGGAGCGACAACTCACCTACCCCGAGTCTGTGTGTGCGCTTAGGGCTTTCTGGCTATCCCAGCTAGCTGGAAGAACAGCTGTGGGAAGATCAGTTCACAAAAAGAGGACAGCACTGAACTACCCCAAGTGGACACTTTTCTCTTTCTTCATGACTACTTTGAATAAATGATGATGGTTTGATTTTATAGTTTTAGCAGCAGTTACAGTTGAGTTCATCAGTTTATGAGGACTAACATTGGACAGTAGTCAATGGTAATATGAATTTTGTTTGAAATGCAGTTTTAACATCATGCAAGACTGCTGGTTAGCTATTCATGGTGACAATTTGTTGATATTTTCTGCACAGGATGTTTTCAGCTGTTGATAACTGCTGTGTTGTGGTAGCAGCTCATATGCTAATATGCTAAGGTGATGGTAAGTGCTGTTTTCAAAAGCAGGTGTGTATGATGCATGACTGACTGCATGTGTGCAAGAAACAGCTTATCATACTCTTGATTATTATTGTTAATTTACAGCATGTATACATGCAAATAAAGTAATGACTTTTCTCATTCTGACCAAGGTCCAGCCAAGTCTAATCTGTGTAAACAAGCAAGCCATATAATGCTATCAAAGCTACGGTACTGTTCAGAACATTTAGGCATTTTTGGGACTGAAATTGAGACTGAAGTATGGTATTGATGTGACAAGTAAGCTGCCTGCAGCACTAAAAGGTAGAAGGGAGGACTGACACAATCCAGGTCGTGCTCTGATGATATTACCAGGGGCATGGGAAAACAATCTGTTGAAAAAATAAGATAGTCCACACCTTCAGAGCAAAGTAGGGGGTGGATGTGGCTTGTAAGCAGGGTCAAGGTCCTAGGGATGCAGAGATATTTCAGTTGGTTGGCATTCAGTGGGCATGTCTATAACATGCTTTATTTTGAGGGAAATATCTTTATCTCTGTGTTTTTCCACATCATAAGCAGAAATTTGGGGCACGATTAGTTGCCATGAGCCACTGGTCTCTGGGTGTATTACCAGGGGTGAAAAAGCCTAAAAAAAAAAAAGAGATGCCATCGAAATTGATCTTGGCTGCCAAGCAATGCATGTGTGTTGACATGTGTTGAGCTTGAATCTGGCAGCCTTTCCAACTCTCTCCAGCCTTAGGTTATGCAACACTGACCAGTAATGAATCCTTAGCACCCTACATGCCTTAAACTTCTGCGTGTGACTGTACATCTGGTAGCAGTTCTACAGACAGAATTCTCGAGGACCAAAAAACAGCCAGCGTAAACTTTGGTTGGGGTCCTTCATCTCTTTCAGACATTCCTTCCTTCCCCTCCAAGGCCGGTACTACACATGATAAAAGTGAATTTGAAAAAAAAAAAAATAATGATGTTAAGTGAAACCAAATTTACCTGAAGGTAAGGTTTGATAATAATCTTCAAATAGGTGTCCATGTTAAAGATTAATCTTAAAGAAATAACAGCTGTGGGGTAGGTGGCCCAGTAGTTAGGTTGTGCCCCATGCAGGCAGAAGGCCTATGTTAAGGCTGGCCTGTGGCTCCTTCCCTGCATGTCTCTCCACCACTCTCTCACCCCTGTTTCTGACCCTATCATCTGTCCTCCTCTGTCAATTAAGGCATAAAAAGCCCAAAAATATATCTTTAAAATTAAATAAATAAATATTTTTTTAAAAAGATAAATAAATAAATAACATTTACAGGATTAAGGGATGCATGCCCAGCTCTGGCAGCTTGAATATTCAGGATACACAGAACACATGGTGCTGTTTTTCCTTCAATGTATAAATGCATAACAGATGGAGAGAATGACAAAGAAAGTGCAATTTTTAAAAAAAGAATGAAAAAAAAATTTAAGATTTTGGGATTGTACAGCTTGAATCAAAAATAAGTCATGGGTCTATAAAAAGTTTGAGAATTGAAAGGATTTATCTCAGAGTACTAAACTGATTATATGATTGCTTGAAATAGATTTGAATCAGTCTGTAGATGCCTGAGTAGTAATCATGAAGTGACATCAGGAAAGGCAAAGTAGCAAAGTTATATTTCTGTAGTGTTAAAGTTATCTCTTTTTGAAAGAGAAATCTGTTTAAAGCAGCTTCTTCATGGCCGTAGAGGATTAGGATTGGGACTAAATTATAAAGTCTATGATACAGCAGACGTGACTTAAGGCTTTGTTAGGGATTCACTGCACCTTCTCCCTCAAAGTCCATTGATTTAGTGCTTGCTCCTTTTCTTCCTCTCTCCATCTCTCTCATTGCCTTCCTCCCTCTATCAGGGCCCGCTGTGACGATGTGCTACTGCTGGGTGGCAGTTCCTTATTGCAGAGTGTCTGTATGAGGGTGTGTATGCGTGTGTGTGTCTGTATGCTGTGTGCGGCTGATAAGACCCAGGGAGAAGAGCCAGCGTGCCGACATATTCTTGCCACCGCGGTTATCGCCCGTCGCAGCTGTGCCTGAGCTCTGCGACATCTGCTCCCTCACAGGAAGCCTATGCTGCAGCTCACAACACCTTACACACACACACACACACCCACACACACTCACATGCACGCGCACAAGCACACATTTCTACAGCTTCTCCATACAGCAGGAACATATCTCTGGACTAAACACCCACCAAGAAAAGCCTACACATTTACACCAGGTAAACTAGCTGAGACAAAGAGTTGTGTTTACAGTTCACATTGACACATTTTGGTTCTCTCATTTTTGCATGAATGTGTGTGAGATGAATGGATTGGAGCAGCGACACCAGAGTTCTACTGGGTTTTTATCACAGAATTACAGGGGGGATGCTTATGACTAAGCCTAATTATAGAGGCCTTATCGCAGCGACGTTCACAAAGCTCATTACTGCCAAGAGACGGCAGGCGCTGCAGGTAATTCACTCCATTGGGTATTAGTCGTCACTGCCTTACAGTTTCTACATATTTAGAGTCTATAAAATCGGTCCGTTAATGTCTGATTCTTAATGCATCTCTCTCTCTCCCTCTCTCTTTTCAAACCCTCTCCTGCTGATTTAAGTTAAGGTTTTCATTTTTCACCTAAAGGCACTACGTCACTGTTTTCAGTGCTTTAAGAATCAATTACATTTTTTTCTTCTCTTCCCTTTTTACTCCTGGATGTCTTTCAAGTATCTCTCAACTGTCTCCAGATTCCCACCTCCTTAAAGATTTCTCTGTCGTCCTTCACTTTGATTCACCCTCATGACCTTACTTTGCAAAGATGGACTGGCCTGATTTCATGTCTATCATCTGGCAGATCCATCATGCAAAGCTCCAATCTGTAACAGTTGTTGCTGGTCTGAGAATGGCCCGGAGCAATCAGCATCATTTGAGGAAAATGAGGCATTAGCTACAGGCAGAGTCTAGTTGTATTGCAAGCCGGTAGCAATGGCCGCAGCAGGTGTAGCAATTATCTTGCATGTAGCACGAGGCATATAGCAAACAAACAACACTAATGCCATAATACTATATCACTGAACATAAACATTTGTCTTCCTCCTTCAATATATTTCCCCTCTGCATCAACCCACTGCTGCATTCAGGTCTTCCACTGATCAAAGCAGCGCGATAGTTCTTCTTCAGACAGTTGTTTCAGAACATCTGACGTTCTTTTCTAAACTTCTGACACAGACTCACAATGTGTACTTTTGAGTACAGATTTAATCTTAGGAAAGTCACACATTGCTAGGTGAATAGGGAGGGTGATCTGTACTGTGATTTGTTTTTGGGTCAGAAACTGCTCAACCGAAAGTGCAGTGTGAGCTGGCACGTTGTTTTGATGAAGAATGAAACTATTTCTCACAATCGTGGTCTCTTTGTTCTGAGTTTTTCTTGCAGTTTTTTTTTTTTAGAACTGGTTTGTGATAGTGTTGATTACCTTTCTGGTAATCTCCTCTACATGATACCCTTAATGTCAAAGAAAACAATCAACATGTCCTTGAATTTAGACTTGCTTTGTCGTGCTTTCTTCATCCTTGGTAACAATGGTGTTTTCCAATACATTGACTGATGTTCTGTCTCATGATCGTATTGGAAGGTCCAAGTTTCATCACATGTAATGGCTCATAAAAGCTGGGTTTCTTTCAATTAGTTCCAAAATGTCTCCACAAATTTGCTTGCATTTTTTCCTTTTGATCAGGGGTCAGAAGTTTTGGGAAAACTTTGGCACATACTTTTGTCATGTTCAAATGTCATGCAATATTTGCTGAACAGTCTCTTTATCAGTGGTGACCATTTCTGCTCTCATTCTTACACTGAGAAATTCAAACATGTGACATGCAGTGTTCCCCATACATCTGAGCTAATGTACAAAAAGATTTGGTTGCTGTTTTGTTTAATTTCACCAAAGATTTCAAGTTAATGCATTGCTCAACTTTTAAGATAATCATCCTCCGAAGCTTTAGCAAAAACATGTGCACTTCAATCAGTACCCAGCAGCGAACTAAAGACATCATGTATTGAAAACTTACAGCAGTTGTGTATGAATACCCAACCTTTAATATATTACAATCAGTGTGACTGTGAACCATGTGGTTTTATCCTCATAAGCGCAGTCTCACTATTTCATAGCCATATCTTATAAAGCAGCAGTTTTTTTATCAAATGTGGACAACACTTCTTTGTTTGAAAATGTGCAAAGAACCACACAAAAAGCTTTTCTTTTTGAAAAAGATGTTGATACTCCTCTGACCAGCTTTGGCATGAGTTTATTATATTTACAGCAGAGTTAAGTTGCACTGCAAGCCAGTAACAAAGACTGCTCCAGCAGCAGTTTTTATTACATCTGGACAGCATTTCTTCATTGAAAGAGAAGCAAAGAACCACACTGAAAGCTTTTCTTGGCAGACATGATTTTTTTGCCTTCTCTTGACTGCCTTCAGCATGAGTTTGATCCACCAGCTAGCTCCACTGTTCATAAACTATGACACTGTCTGCTGAGCTGCGCATGCTTACAACCTCATTTTGTCTAGACACGCTTTTCAATAACTCTCCTGCCCTTCCCAGACACTTTGTATGGGGGCTTCCCACATGGATGTGAAATATTGCATGTAAGGGATCTATGAAATGGTCTATCTGGCATGTCAGGTTACTCATGATCTGCAGGGTGCTTTACTCTGCGACTAAAGCTGAGCAATGAAACTCCAGAATCTGGTTCTGTTCCCTTGCAGCTGTGTGGGGAAGCCCAACGGAAGACCCCCTCCACCCACCCGGTATTCTTAAAACCTCTTTCCCTTTCCTTTCCAGTCAAACTGGACAAATATAATCTGCTGGGCTTGTTAGCAATAATCACATGTGCTTGACAAGACTAAACTACATGACAATAAGAAAGAAATGTTGAAAGAAATTACACTTGGTAAAAAAATACCCCTTAAGTACAGCCCAAAGTGAGTTGTTTTTTCAACACACAGGTGGTAATATCTAATGTTATTCCAAACCCCAGCTTCAGTCATGAAATAGCAGGTCTACTAGCAAGATGAAGAAACCGCACATTGTCCTTACAGCACGCGCACTAAGTCAACACAAACTGATTATCCGTCAATCACTCCAACTTAATGAGCAGACCTGACAGCTGCGGGACCCTCCATCACTCATCGCACTCACACACTGCCAGAAGATTTCATAAAAAACAGGTCCTTTAGGATGACAGGCTCCTACCTTCACTACATCTGTAGAGGCTGCTGGCTGCCAGGTTCTGATCGAGGTTTGCAGGCAGGAGTCTGCGGGCGCTCTGTTTCTCCCTCAGCTCCCTGTGGCTGATCAGTGTCACCGTGGGGACCCGTGAAGAAAACGCCGGAGCGGAGGAGCAAGACCCTGCTCTCAGGCTGGCCTTCTTCTGGCATTCTAAGTAGACCTCGGCAGACATGACAAGGCTTTTCAAACCGCTGCTGAAATTTAAACTGATCAATTTCTGTGCAAGACTTGCTTGTATCTACTTTTGTACTCTTAGTGTCTATATGCACTCCAGCAAGTCTATGTCCAAGACACAAGCCAATCAAGGTGTAATTGATCACAAATACTGTAAGGCGTCCCTTCTGGATGTTCTAGTCCAGATGTTTTTGAAGCTCTGCGGGTGTTTTTGTTGTTTTTAGTCCCTCCAAGTTAGCCTTTGAGGCCCTGGTAGACCATCGCATGACCCACTGAACTGCCATCCAAGGACAAGCTCCAAACATTGAAAACATAAAACAGACAAAGGTGAAGTCCTTCTCTTCCTCCGCCTGCTCATCAAAGAATAAGGTCCTTGTACATTTCCTGCATTCCTCTAGGGTTTTCCCTTCGATTCTTGTCTGCACACAACTTTGCATTAAAAAGATGCATGATAGTTGCGCCACAACTGGCCGTCTTTGCTTTCAACCAAAAGTCTGTCTTGTTTTCTTGAGTTGAACTTGTCACATACTTCTTCCTGACATTACTCTTCTTCCAGCACAGTGTACGAGAATGTCTCTGTGTATGTCAGTAGCAGGTCAGCGTGTCTCGTGGCTCTGGCTGAGGGGCTGTGCTCTCATCTGAACCCTCCTCCTGCCCTGACTGCTGCTGCAGCTAAAGAAGAGAAGTGTGTGTTAGTATGTAACAGTTTGTGTGTGTTCCTCCTTGTTGCAGGGCTGCAGTCCCCCTGGGGAGGCCAAGCAGCAGTGCTGGCTGTGGTGATAGCAGCAGACAGCAGCAGGCAGAAAGACCTGGGCCTCCATCTGGGCTTCCTCTGTCAGGAACCAGCTGTGTCTGCGGACCGCAGCCACTCCTTCCTCCTTGCATCCTCCTTCCTTAGTTACCCCATCCATCCTTTACAATGATTTTTTGCTTTTGTATGGCTTACTTAATGGACATGATGAAACTTTCTGTTGCCCCGTGTCCAAAAATTAAAACTTTTTCTGCATTCATACTCATCAAAGGGTTGTGGTTGTAACGTTTTTACTCCTTTAATCAACATAATTGCTCTAACATGTTGTCTTGTCTTTTTTATGACTCTGTGGTAGAGTTGATCATGTCTCAACCAGACGATCAGGGTTGAATCCCCAGCTCCTTCAGTCACATGCCAAAGAATCTGGGGCAAGAAAGTACACCCCAAATTGCATCTGCTGCTGCATCAGAGGCAGGTTAATTTGTGTGAATGAGATTACTTCAATAACAATGGACATGTGACATGGCAGCCTCTGCCATCAGTGTGTATGTGGTGTGATTGTGAGTGTAACCTGTGGTGTAATAGGTGCAACAAACATTCAAAGACACTTTTACAGTGTATTTGTAGCCCTCTTTAACATTGCATGTGACACAAATAGTGATAGCCACATTGCTTTTCTTTCAAATCTATCCCAGTATTGAACTGTTTGCACTGAAGCTGTAGGTTTAAAGCCATGGCTTAGGTGAACCTTTTGAAAAAATTCACCAATTCACCTGAAATGTATACTATTTTTTTTCACACAAAATCTAGGGTTAGGGATGTCTTTAATACCCAATTATGTTACTAACCTGTAGTCAGTTATGGCACTGTCCTAACTTTTTTAAGAGTACTCATGGTATCATGTAAATTGGTTATACATTTTTCCATTGTATTGTATTAGTGCAACTTTATTTAAATTCTGTTTTTACATTAAGTCACAGCCTTTTAAGAAATGGGGTTAAACTTCCTAAACAAAAGAAAAAATCTCCCTTAAAATCTGACATTTTCCCACACACAGAACATCAAAATCAAACCTGTTTCCTTGTTTTCAGATGGACACTTTTTGTTAACATTTATGGATTTAATCCCAAATCATCATGTTTCCATTTCAAATGTGGTAATTAGCCCCCCACACTTAATATCCTGACAGTAAGTTCTCACCACTAAATAAAAGCAGGCATGCCAGGCTGTGTCTGTTGTGGGAAATGACACATGTTGAAACACTGCTGTCTCACATTCAGCATCAAAGATGCCAAAGTAAACTTCACAAAGCCTGGACAGCTGACAGAGGCTCTCATGTGAAACTCTACCAACACTGTAGCCATCACCTCCTTAACCTCTGACCCCACAGGACTCATTAACCCCTAACCCAGACAGAGTGGCCAGCAAGTAAAAGGGCGGTTTTTCTTCATGCCTTACACACTCACAGAAAACACACACTCATGCATTCACACTGACACATATTTTTTCTGGATCAAGTAGTGTGATGATGAGAGAAGTGAGAGGGGATGTGAGAACACAGATGTGCCAAGTGCCGGCTGAAACCGACGCACATATGGTCAGCAGCAGAGAGGAAGTGAGAGAAACTCATGCTGCTTTCTGTCTTAGGGCATGTGGGGGTGGAGAGAGAGAGAGACTTAGAGAAAGGGTGAGAGAGAGAGAGAGAGAGAGAGAGAGAGATTGAGTTGCGATTTCTCCATAAACCCAAAGTGTTTACTGCATATAAAATTTAGGTGGGATTTTTTGGCAGCTTGACCAATGGGATTCCCCACAGCTACAACAAGTAGAAGTGTTTAAAGCTTGTTGTGAAACAGACTGAAATTAGTAGAGATGAGAACCAGCAAAACATTGACAATTTATAGTAAAAAAAGGACATTTCTAATGCCTGAATTCACGGCTGCAAGTAGATGTCAAACAAAGCACACTGCAAAACAACCTTGTACATTTTTTCCACAGCAAACATTCACAGTGTAAATGTTTGACTGGTAAAGAGAAAAAGATGATGATTTAGTTGCAAAAACATGATTATTATACAGATTATTAAGATATCCACTTATGATAAAACCTACTGTAAAAGACAAAAACTGACTAGAAGCCGACTCAGGGATCATACACTGGCCGCTGAAACAGGTCATCATAAGGAACAATGGTTAGAAAGATACGAGAGTCATGCGCGCTCTCATATTTTATTCAGGATTCGGATTCCAAGAGAAACTTGAAAAATCTTTGGGGGTTAAGAGAAAGAGCTGTGTTACTACAGTAGTCAGCATCATGAAAAACAAACATACAGTTAATGCAGGACATGAACCTTCATGAGAACATACCAGGTGATAGCCACAGATAGGGACATACATGAAGAAACTGGAGTGGAAA
The DNA here is from genome assembly GCF_018320785.1 of Cheilinus undulatus. NCBI lineage: Eukaryota > Metazoa > Chordata > Actinopteri > Labriformes > Labridae > Cheilinus > Cheilinus undulatus. The sequence goes on along the minus strand of NC_054865.1, from coordinate 39,887,860 downwards.
CTGAGTTGTGATGGAAAAGGATCTAAAACTAATGTCAACCTGATCCTTTCACACTTATTCTATGTGGCTAAAATGACTTTGAAATTTCAGGATAACCTGAAACATTTAAAAAGCATGAAGTTCGTGCTAATGGTGAAGTTCTGTTGCTGGGTATTTCCCTCTGCATTCAAACAGCTCTCCCTTAAATCTCAAGGGAGAGCTTAAAAAAATCCAATTCTTGTTTGTAGAGGTCTGGATAAAGTCAGATTGAAAAATGTGTCCATTTGCCTTCACACATGAAGCTCACCTTGGGAAGTTTCCAGGACATTTTTTTCTGTGTGTAGTGGCTACAATATCACTATGGGGACAAGGTAAATGTAGAAACCATGCAATCAAGGACTTTACATAAACTTCTCAGAGGGTGATCGGACAAACGTTCTGTCAGTCACAATCATTACGGGACAATCAGGGAGACAAGACAAACTGTGGTAGTATACGAACAATGGAGCATGATGTGGATGTGGTTTGCTCTTGTTCTAAAAAAGAAATGTGGCACAATTCAGATAAATCTGCAACTTTTCTGCAGCTATGTCTAAGCTAATCACTTCAGTGAAAGCAGCTATTGTATACACCGGCTTACAGTACAATTTTACCCCACCTGAAACAATCACAAACACATGCCGAAGCAGGTCGGGAGGAGAGCGTAAACAGCTGTTCTTTGCTCTTTACTTTATAAAGACATGTGGTGAAGTGGTGATCAAACTGCTGCTATCTTAAAGCTACATCCAAACTAATTGCAACATTGATGGCAGCCATTACTAGTGGCTTCTGGTACAACTTAACCACGCCAGTAGCTACTGCCCTGTCTCCTTAAACAACGCTGATTGGCCAGACTCATCTTTCAGTCTGGCCCAAACAGTGCAGATTGGAGCTTTGTAAGATGGATTTGCCTGATGACAGACATGAATTCTGGTGAATCCATCTTTGCAAGGTTAGATATGTACGTGAAGTGCAAATCCACATCCCTAAATTCAGGCTGCCCAGCTCTGCTGTTCACTTGTTGTCTTTAATTTGAGAGACCTCAATCTAAACAGCTGCAAAGTTTATAAAGTTTATACTGATCATTAAACCAGTGTTGTAATTTAATGCAGGAGTATGGCATAATGAGGGAGAAGAGCTGCTGAAGAGTGGCACTGCCAGCTTGGTCCATGTTGCAATGTACCTGAGCATGTTTTAGGCAGTTAAGCGGCCACTTGCAGTAAATGAGGGTGGATTTCCAATGTTGTCAGGTTGGGTGCTGTTGTAATAGTGGCTGCTGAACCTGCTGTCATGACAGAGCATGTCTCAGTATTATATACTGGCTGCACTAGTGCATAGGACACAGCCAACTTTTTAGATGGCAAAAAAAGGTATTAAAAGTACATCTTACACACTGGATGTTATGGTACGTTCAACATAACAAGACAGGAGACAGATTTTTTCACAAATGACTGATCCTAATCAGGAGTGAGTTGATCCTCATTAGAGGTACTCGGGAATCGAGCTCATGACAATGATGCAAGCACTCTAAAAGTATCTTACTTCACCAACTGTGATGATATGTGAATCATCATCTTCATCATACAGTAAGTCATCTTACATCTAATCAAGTGTCTATCAAATTTAAATTTCACATGGCAAAAGTGTAAGGTCTTTAGCTGCCTGGATTTCTCATCAGTGTAACTCTAGAGATTCTCCTGGTACACCTAAACACACATACACACATCTTCCCCTGTGTTACCTGTTATAGAAGACTCTGCTCCTTTGCCCCCCTCCCCTCAGATGTTGGCAGGTATAAAATGAGTTTTTGGGGAGAGAGAGATAATGATTCCCCCATAATCACCAGAGGCCAGCTCTGGTTCTGGCAGGTGCTATCACAGCAGCGACCCAGTGGTGCCTTCTCCCCTGAGATAAGGTCAGGAGGGGGGATGACGGGTGGGAGGATGGGTGGAGAGGGAGGTGCAGAGGAGGAGAGGAGAACAGGGGCAGAGGGAGGCAAAACGTGTGTTACAGGCGAGCGGCTAGCCTCGCCTTATCTCCCCCCAGCGGCTGCCGCTACTGGCTCCCAGATGCGGCGGGCCAGAGCAGCCGTGTCAGAGAGATCCCTCTATCAGCGACACACAGGCACCCCTCGCCAAATACAAACCCAGCAGGAGGACACACCAGGACTTCATTACCTCTTTAAAACTCCAATCAGCATGCAGGAGGGAGAGAGGCAAAAATAATCTAAAACTTCTTTGGTGTATCAGAAATTCCAGAGGAAATGCATCAAATCTGTCTTTTTTGTTTCTTGCTCGGTTATTAATGGTCAAGTCACTACTTTTCCTGACATCTAAGGAGCAAGTACAGAAAACAAACAAAACTGCTTCAGCGTGTTGCCCAAGGTTGAGACAAGATGTAACTTTTTACCTTGTACAGCAAAAGTAAAGCATGTGAAAGTCAGCGGAGGGGACGGCTGGCGTCTGGTGGCGTGAAGCAGCCATATGGTGAAGTGTCTTGCCTGCCTGTGAGACACCTGGCCACCACTAACCAGCTGAACTTTTCAACTCGCCAGACGTGTGCGTAGTACTTTTAGCCAACACATACTCGCTCGTTTAATGACATTTAAAGGCTCTGAAAGGTTGTGTTTCTATTCAGCAGCATATTTCCATTTACTGCACACAAATATAGGTGGAAGAAACTTTGAAAACCTGAGCCATACCTCAGCTCTGAGCATTTCCTGTCAGTATTTTGGTTGGTTACTTCATTAAATCATAACAAGATGATGAATTAGCATCTTTATTAGAATAATCCCAGAGACATAAGGGATTATCATCTTGTTTACAAGATAAAGAACATAAAGAGAAAGGAAAGATGTGTAGGATAACACTTTATTATGCATCTTTTTGGGAGGATTTTAGATTTTAACTTTTATTTTGGGGGAATTTTTACATTTTTGAGAAGCATTTTCATCTCAAGCTCTTATAACATTGAATGGGAGACTTCATTATAGCATCTAAGAGTTGAGGGAGTTTGTATTTGTTTAAATTTGCCCACAAAAGCACAAGATAGATGAGAATACTCAAGGGTATTATAGTGTCTTCCAAAGGAAACTGCAACATGGCAGTCAATTCAAAAGGAAAAAACCCTGGCAACCTCTTTCTATCAGTAGAAACACCACAGCCAGACAAATAAGTCAGCGGAGGCTCGTTCACCCCTTCTCTCTGTGGTGTTTTTAAAATACACACCTGTTTGGCACAGACAGCGCCAGAAAAACCTCCAGATCTTAACAGAACTGTAGAAGTTAAACCGTCCTCATCTGTCACAGCCAAGCTGCACGCAGATGCACATCGAGCGCCTCCTCTCTCTTATCCTTCGTACAGCAGACTTGGCACCAATTCAAGAACTGTCAAAGCACACCTGCTAAATTAAGCCCTGTTCTCATACTTGCAAACACACAGACACAAGTGCAGGGTTACACAGTGTATACACACATGCACATATGGACACATGCACTCACACACAGATGGTAATATATGCTCACAGTAATATTAAACTGATATGAACTGATAGGGTTACTGTTCATATTCTCTAGAAGCATGTTTAGCAATTCATGTTTGTGTTTGTATTAAAACTGCCCCAAAATACTTAAAACTACTTTTTTTGTTGAATCTATCAATGAAAAGAATACCAAGTAGGGCTGCTAAGATTTATCACAATTAACAAAGTTCCACAATTAGTGCACTAACACTTTTTAAATGTGACAAATCAAATGATTTATTGTCCTTTTCAACACTTTGATCACACCACTGCAGCATCTACCTGCAGCCACAGTGATGTAAAATAAGTCCACCACTGCTACTTGTCTCATTTTACTATGAAGTCCCTGTTAAGTGAGAACAAAATCTTTATTTTAGGTTTGTAGTTTGAAAGGCCTCTGTGTTATGAACCACCAGGCCTAATTTCAGTCACAAAAAACACCTCTAAGTTTATAGAATTAGGCTTCAAAATTGTGAAAAACGAGGTAGTAATATCTGCCCCAGGGTGGTGTAGGCGTGTCTGTTGGAAAATCTGAAGCCACGCCCACTCATGAGAAATATGGTCCTCTCAAATTTTAAAAACTGCAACAACTGAATGGAGGAATCATCTGTGTGCTATTCTGTTATGTTACAACTCTCCTTAGCAACCAGAAACATAATCACATTTACATCATGACAGGCAGACAGTTTAAAGCTAAAAGTCCTCCATTTTATGAGACGTCTCTGTTGTTAGGTTGCTGCTGTAAACGCACAATTTCCTGATGTTGCTCTACAAAATAAAAGTTTTCAATGATGATTAGCTTTGAAAACTTTTGTGAGAGACTTGGCAGAAATAAACTGTCTATCAACTTTACTAAACTTTAGCATTGCTATGCTAACAGATATAAGGGATTGAACTGTCGCTGCTTTGAGAGAGACAAAGCCACAGCTTGCTTCTTTTAATCATCCAGGACAGTGCAATATGGATTAAAACACCTTCAGCAGGTTAGATGTTTGAAACGGCTGCATCTGGTTCAAATAAAAAATAGACAAGCACTCCAATGATTAGCCTGTTCCCCTTACCTTACAGTGAACTATGGTCAGGGCAGAGAAACAGACATGTGTTTTCTGGAATAATGATTTTTAATGATCCGTAGGCCACTTTGGCTGATAGGCTGGGCACATTAACCTCACAATAAACAAAAAACAGCATTTAGCTGTTAGCTGTTAATTTTCAATGACGGCAGTGACATCAGCTAACAACAGATTATTTACATAAACTGCTTGTGATTTTATATTGTTGTTGTGTTCAGGGGTTGGGGTAATTCCCATAGCGCCCTGTGATGTCATTGGATGATATATTTGGCCTGCCCAAATTAAACCTAGGCATGAAAGAGGTGAAAGACAAACAGTCTAAATCTAAAATTCAGTCACATAAAGATTTCAGTGTTTTCACGTTTGTAGCAATCATATTCAAACACATCTTGTGTGTTTAGACAAACATTTTGGATTTTAATTTACAGGGACTTTAAAAATCTCAGTGGACAAGTCAAAAGTCATCTGCACAACGAGTTCCTTTTTCCATGGATAACTTCATGTTAAAATCTTTGATAAGGATGTCTGTATTCAAACAGAAAGTAAATTACTCTCATAAAACTGTTTCAATAATCATTGGTTTTGGGGTTGATTTAATACAAACATGGATATAAATACAAAGGATACCCTTAAAACCATATGTTTTCTGAATTTGTTAGTCTTTTGGGGGCTGGAAGTAGAGTTTTATGGCCCCCGGGCTACCAGTTGATGATCATTGTTTTAGATGTTATTTAGACTGTTATTTAGAAACATTTTCTGATTAGTTAGTTTTATGAATATTTGTGTCCATTATGCCAATCTTTAAAACATCTGATAAAAAAATGGATTTCATGATGATGAAGTAATATTATACGTCAAAGCTGGTACATGATTAAGATATAAATGCCCATGTAATATAAAACCCTGTAATCTCAATGCCTACCTATCTTGACCCCCCCTAAACCCAGCCCCTCCTCCTCTCTCTTGTGGCTCGTGGCATGCACAGCCGCTGAGCTGCTCTAAATAGGTGCCACTGTGAATTGGAGACAGATGGAAACGAAGGATCCCTGCAGAGTGGTTCCCCTGCAGCTGTGCTGTGTACCCGGTGCCAGGGAGTGATGACAGCTCAGCAAGGGGGCACCCAGAGACATCGAAGACAGCACCGTCTCTGTCGCACTCTCTCTCACTAACACACAAACACCCGCACACACAAAGAGAAACACACAGGCTGTGCAAAGGTGCCAAGAGGAGGGGTCCAATAGCGGCCTCCAGGAATGTGAAAGTAGAGATTTAAGTGAGGAGACAAGCGATAGACTGCTATAAGACAACAAATTTCCACTGCTCTGTGGCAACCAAACAAACAGACACACTAGCACACGCCCAAAGACTCATACATTTCACATGATCCAGCCAGCCTCTAGCAAATATTAATAAAAGGGACATAATAGGAGATGTATGCAGTGCTGTAAAAATTATGCTGTTATGTTTAAGGAATAACTATGTCATTAGGATGAAGACTTTAAAGTGACTTATAAGATCAGTTGTATTAAAATTCGAGGACTTTTTTCCACTCTTTTGGATCTTTGTGGGGCAAATCTTACAAACACTGTAGTGTTATCCTCCCCGTAAATACTGAATAACTCCACCAGTACCGTCGTGTTATTAGCCTCTTAGCACTGAGGCTTCGTCTTCTTCTCTGGTGTTTAACAGCGGGTCACATACCGCGGCGCCCCATCAGTTTTGGAATGTGTAGTCTCGTGAGAAAGAGAACAAATGCATTTATTATCAGTGGATTTTATTGGTTAATATTTTATTATTGGGATAATGAAAATACGTAACATATATGCAATATCGGCGGATAATTGATCTGTACCAATAATTATCGTGCATCCCTAGTTTCTATAGTTCTTTTTTGTGTATGGGTGCATACAATGAATGAGAGAAACCTAGGTAAAGTCCACACACCTAAACCTGTGAGTGTATGTGTATCTGTGAGTGCCTGTGTGTATAAGCAAGAAAGAACAAGGCCTTCACAATTTACCTTCAGCTAATTAGCCTCGTCTAGCTGTCTGACATATTGTGTTCAGGGTCATGTATATTTCATGAGAGGAGGCTTCCAGTAAAGGTCATTGTGGAATTTAAAGAGACACCTTCTTTATTCATTGCAGATAATTGTATGAATTATCAACTCTGCCCAAGTTTCATCTCTCTCTGGGGGGAAAAATACAATGGCGGATGGTTTGGAGCTATGAACACAATTATTCTTTCAATTACAGTGTACTAAAGATGATTCGTTTAACATTGTTGGAATCATCAAAATGGTTTCTTACAATAATTATTTCTGCTTCATTTAAAATGAGTGTGTTTGTTCTGGGAAAGAGACACACAGGGAGAATGGGGTGCCATGGAGAAAGTGTTGGGTGCTCCTGCTCATTAGAGCTGTATTTTACACATAGAACAGAGTCCAGGGAGTACTTCTGTTTGATCTGCTTTGCATAAACCAATCCAATCTTACCCAGCTTGTGAAGAAAAATCAATTAAATTCTCCGTAATTGGACTGACAGTGCACTCCAAAGTAGAACAGCAATCAATATTAAAGATGAAAAATGAAGCCAAAGGCCATCTCACTCCATTGATTTGCACTGAGAGGAGGAGGAGGGATCTAGATATTACTGCCACGTAGGAATATGAGCTATTGAGCTCCATAATGTTGTTATTGTCTCAGTATTGAAATGGATATGCTGGCAGTGAGCATGGGCTGACAGCAACAATTAAGGTCCACTGATCTGTAAACATACTTGGGTCAAAAAGCCTTTCTAATACTTTCTCTGCTGTTTATTCTTCTTCAAAAACATATGGTCTGGGTTCAAGTAGTACAACAAATTACAGTAATAAGATTCCGCACTTAAATATAACCACAGTGCCTGACTGGAAACTGGACTCGATTGCTGTGTTTAAGTCACATAAAAACATTGGCAGATACATTTTTTGATATTCAACAGCAGTGTTAATATATAATTAATTACACTGTTCACTTAATATCAATTTGACAGTCAGTCCATCTGATGGTCTGTCTACCACACTGATCCAGTTACTGTACAATAAAATGTACCCGCTCAGTCTTTGTCCCTGCACCAGTTAGATTCCAGTTAGTGAATACTCCCACAATAGGGAATTGTAATCTCTCTTGTTTACTTATTTGTTTCTTTGCACTGCAGCTCAAATATGCATAATGCTTTCTCTAATATAGAATACAGAGTCATAAACATTCCTGTTCAGTCTGTCACCCTGTAAGCATGCTGACTTCAGCAATTTGTTTAACACTACTGTGCCTACTTACACACCAACAGAGCATCCTAAATTATGCCAAACTTCAAGTTGTGTCTCTCCATGATCGCACGGCCCCACTACAACAAGATTTACTCAAACAAACAGACGGAACAGGTAAATACTTTATGTAAGCCTTCCAGAGTAGATGCAGCAAATAGAGACAACTTTGAGTTTGACTAGGACATGGTTGATTCCAGAAGTGGCAATGATGAGCCTTTGCCGTGTCAAAAGTTAAACTGTTTTCAGCTGAGAATGTTATGAGGGCTGTGACAAAAACCAGCTGAGGCCAAAGCTGTTTCAATGCTCAGGAGCGCTGAAGACGCTAGACTGTATTGGTTTGCACTGGAAATGAGTGCTGCCAGAGTAAAATAAAAACTGTGCTGTGAATACAGGCCCCAATGAAGCTCCAGAATCTTCACCTTCTTACTTTTAAATTGAACAACACAACAGCACTATATTTTTGCACCGACTCATGGTTAGACACTGTTACATCACTGCAGAGGCGCTATGCATGACACGTTGAAAACAATGCTTTAGCTTCACATCCATTCTTGCACTCCTGCAACATTTTAAAGGGATACTTCAACATTTTGGCAAATTTGCCCATTGCCATAATTCCTGTAGTCTTAGTAATAGGTTCGTTACCTTCAGTTGTCGGTGCAAGCTATTTTTAGATTGCCGCTGCCAAGTTCGGACCTGCTGTGCCAACTCAATGTAAGCAGACGGTATTCCGGCTTTCCCTCATCAAACTCATCAAATACACAATCCAACAACTCCAAAACGCTCTCGTGGACAAGTTGTGACCTGCACATTCACCACACTATGAAATAATAACGTATACTTATGGAACATTACAACACATGAAGCAAATACTTGGAACTATTTCTTGAGTAAACCACTGTGTGGAGTGACACAGTGCAGCAGCCATGTCTGGAGTGTAGTTCTGGCTTTGCATTTAGCTTTAAAACATCTCCGTCTCGTAATGTTCTATGATTATTTCAACACGCTGCCTACTGTGTCTACCTAAAATGGTGGAAATCTCAAGCTTCAAAAATAGTACATCAAATCTAAATAAGCAAGATATGGTTAGTAAGCTAAATAAGCTAATGACTGCACTGCTGGTTAGCTATATGTATGAGTTCAAATCTCTGTTTTAACTTGCAGACTGTGAAAACACAATTGTGTCAGTGATAAATGACGTCACATGTTCAACCACCAATGCAACTCTGCCACAAATATGATTTTACACGCCATCATTTACCATTACAGCGTAGGAGATACTATTATCATGTGTGTGTGTGGCATATCTCTTATATCAGTGATTATACCTAACATGGTTATAACTAGGGACTAGTGGGGCAAATTTGTTGAGTAACAATCAGGATAACATTTCATAAATTGGAGCTAAAAAGTAAAACTTAAATAAAAAAGGGCAAAAAATCAGAAATGAGGCCAGTTTATAAGATTAATTTCATAAATATGAGCCAAAAATCATTAACACATGATAAAATGAATATAATGTGATTGAAAAGTAAGAAGTGCAAGGTATTAATTCACATATGTGAGATTAAAATCATCATGCAGAAATAAGATACCTATAATGAGAGAAAGAGTCTGTTTTTTTCTCACTATATTAAATTTTCATCCCATAATAGTAATTAACAAACATAATTTGACTGCTGCTTTATGTATTAAGTTTTTTATTTCTTTTACTTTTTGGCAGGTTATGCTACTTTATTTATGACAAAGTGCAGTTTACATTCCTACCCCTGAATAATATGTTGTAATGCAATATGTTTTAATAAACTGCACAAAATGAAGTTACTCATTACTCACTACTTGAGTAGTCTTTTGATAAGGTACTTATTTACTCTTACTCAAGTACTTATTTTAATAACACTTTAACCTCTACTTGAGTTATTATTATTATTAAGTACCAGTACTTTTACTTGAGTACTGTAACTGTGCACTCTACCCCCCACTGCATTTAACTGATTTGTGTCCATTTTTCCCTGAGCTAATTCAGTTTTAAAATGTCAGGCTGCATGCAGAAATGAATGTGCATGTGATTGCTTGTATATGAGCAACTCTGTACTCTTGTATTAAGCCTGGCAAACACCCTGTTTAGATATTTTTTATTTACCTTTTTTTTCATCCCTCTCTGTCCTAACTCTTGATTGCTGTGTATGGGTAAATAAATGCTGCTTGGGTCCTCCACACACTGGCTCCAAAAACCTAGCAGATGGAAAGACAGACAGATGTAAACTAATCAGCAGACAGATGGATTGACCAACCACTGAAAAAAAAAGCAGGCAGATGTTTAAAACAGATAGATTGAGACATGAACATCCACTTTTTGGGTAGTAGTTGACCCAAAGTATTTAAAACTATATTGAATAATTTCACCTGATTTCACCTGGCCATGCCTGGTGTCTTGAAAAGTTTTGTATCTTACAGAAATGTGGTGTAAACTCAGAAGCCTGAAAATTACAAGTCAAAATATAGTAGATAAAATAATACATAAGGTTGTGGCTTAGGGCTGTGGAGTCCAATGGTGCATTAAGGTACACTGGTGTGCCTTGAGGCAGTTTTGGTGTGCCATCGAAATTTGTACAAGAATTTATTATTACTGTAATGTAATACTGTAACATATGTTACAGTATTACTGAAAAGTAATACTGTAACATATGTTAAAGCATTTTTATAACCTGACATGACTGGTATGTAACACATCCATCTGGGCAACCACCCTATGAAAGTGGTTATGAAGGGCAGAACCTTTAAGAAAAATCCTGGAGGATGATTGGACAAACATTCTGTCTATCTCATTCACTTTGGGCCAATCGGAGCGCCCAAGCATAATGATGTATTGGGAGTGAACTTGACACAGTAATCTCAATCGTTGTTCACTATCAGTGGAGCCAGTTAGTGAAACATACTCGTGCCAAAGCAGGTCTGGAGAAGTGGAAAAAACATCTTTTCTGACTAGAAAAGCTTTCAGTGTGATTCTTTGTGCTTCTTTAATAAAGACATGTTGCTCAACTCTGATAAAATAGTTGCTTCTACATCCGAGCTACATAGTCTACTGCTAGCCACTGTAAAGTGGCATATAGTACAGCTAAACCTTACCCTTAACTATCACAAACTCACACTGTAGTCAGTCAGGAGAAGAGCAAAAACATCTTTCCACCAAGAAAAGCTGTCAGTTTGGTTCTTTGCTCTTCTTGTAAGAAGGAAATGTGGTCCAGTTCTGATTAAAAAAAGAACAGTCACTATGCTTTAGCTACATCCGAGCTAATCAGTACCCAGGTCCCAATTAGGGTTGCCAACCTTTCCTTAAAATAAGGAATCATTCCTTATTTAGGAGCTAAAGTGCATGATCCTTACTGAATTGATATGGAACGTCTTTTGTTCCTTATTTTTGATTTATTTGAAAGTCAGTGTCTCTATAGTTTTATTCTAATGAAAACATCACACCTGCTGCTGTCTCTTTGCTTGGAACATGCACAGCTTTTCAGTGACCAATGAGAAGCCTTAGGTTCCACTATGCCTATTCTCATTGACCAATAGAAAATGTTTTTAGTGTTGTTGCCCCAAGGTTGCTGAGAAAGTGTAGCTAGACACAACTTTTGAAAAAAATGGCTCACAGGGAGACCACTCCAAAAGTGATTTGATATTTTTACAGATTAAAATAACTGTATTCATGCTAATGTTATATATCAGACAATTAAGCATGCAGACACCCTCTGTCTTAGGTTGTTTTTTATTGCAAACAAAGACAGCTAGTAATATAGATTTTTACATTTGCTCTGGTCTCCTCCCAAACTACACATGCCTGATGTGGAGCTGGCAAAAGAGAAGAAATAAAAAAAACTTTATCTTATGAAGCCCCTTTTAAATTGGGTTAACAAAGTGTTACAACATAAAAGAACCGCGAAACATGGCTAGATGCAGCAAGGCACTATGAAGGTACAGTCAGTCGTACTGAACCAAAGAGGAACAGAGGTGTAAGAATGAGAAAATGAGCACAGAGGACACAGAGAAAAAAGGGTAAAAGGGTGAGGAAATGCCAGCAAAAGAGTTGGTGCTCTGGAGTAGAGTGAATCCTTTTGCCAAAAAAAGATGGACAATTGAAAAAGAGAATGCAAGCAGATCAACAGTCAGTAAAGAAAAAGCAGGTTTGCTGGGGTGCAGAAAAAGCATGCATCCTTTTCTTCTGAATTGCATGCAATGTAGTGGTACTTTTTCTTCAGCACCTTAAAGTATGAAATATAATTATTTTGCACCATCATAGAATCCATTGCGATCAGTGCTCAGAGAGAGAAAGCACCCTCCAATGTCAACAACCTCACATCCACAACCCCAACCCATCTCCCCACCTCTCACTGTCCTCTCCTGCCTGTCAGCTTATCAGGACCCTGGCAGACACTCTGATCAGGGTTGCTAAGCGCAGCCCGTGTGTTTGTTTGCTCCTTATTCCACCTCATGGCATGCAGCACACTGTGCCTCAAGCCCCTCGGAGCACCCTGCATGGAAGAGAGAGATAAAACAAAAAAAAAAAAAACTGCCATGAAGATTGCAGTCAGAGGAGAGGCAGTCATCACTGGAGGAATCTGAGCGCCCTTCCCTCAGGAGAGGACACTGTTAGACACTTGAATGTCACACACAAAAAAGTTGTGTTTAGTTGTGTTACTGATCTTCCTGTCACAGGTGTGCTGGTTAATTGTCTGAAAGCTTTAACTGAGTGATTGGCTGCCAAACCCAGTGCCTCTCTGTGTTAGTTGTGCTCGCCTGCAGGTTGTGATGCAGTTGAAAGCTGGTGTGCACAGCTGTCTAGTGATATTAACGTACGGTAGATGAGAGAGAGAGAGAGTTACTTGTTTGAGGGAATCATCACTGCAGGGCTTGTACCACATCTGGTGTCTTTTGGTGGGTAAAATCTTTGTAATATGATTTCTCTTAAATCCTTAATTGCAGGATGTTGCACTCCAGTCTCATTTCTCCAAGAAACATAAAATACTAAGCGCTCTGTTCTCAAGCTGATGTACATGTTAAACTAAGTGTTAAGAGTCATCACAAGCTGTATGCCTTTTGTGAAAGATTAACAAAAACTTGCTTTAAATATCTGCAGAATGTGTAAATAAGTTTGTACTTAAAGCACAGCCAACAGACCTACCTCTGCTTACGTTTTTCTTTCTCTTTTCATCCTTTTTCTATCTATCCATTATCTATACTGCTAGTCTTGCAGTCTTGTCAGTGTTGCTTGAACTTCAGCTGTCATTGGGCAAGAGTTGGAGTAAACCTGAAATGGTCATCAGTAGGAAAAAATAATCAGGCACACTCACATTCACACCTACAATTTAGAGCCACTAATAAACCTAACAGGATGTTTTTGGACTGTGGGAAGAAGCCAGAGCACCTAAAGAGAATCCATGCATGCGCAGACAGAACATGCAAACTCCACACAGTAAAGGTACTGTCTAAATATGATTAGAACATGGAACCTCCTTGCTGTAAGGAAATAGCTCTAACAAACTGTAAAGTATAAGCCAAATAAAAAAGGGTTCATGCTTTATTTAGAGCACTACAGGGATCACTGTCTGTCAGCAGGTTACTAAAGTGGTCTTTGTAGCCTTCAAAAAGGCTTATGCAGCTTGGTTTGATTTCATGTTAAAAATAAATTTCATATAATCCAAAGAAATGACTTTCACTTTTTTTAATCATTGAATGTCTTTACTTGAAAAAATAAACACATAGATCATTTATCGTGGAATTAAATGTCTTGTTTAAATTGTATTAATGTCTGTTTCTAAAAGAAATATTGACAGTCACAGGTAAGGTAGGAGAGGTCATTTCTACCACTTCATACTTACTACTTGGTTTTCTTTACAGTGATTTTCTTCTGTTTTAATGTATCCATATTGACTGAACTGAGTTTGGAAATACTTGCAAAAATCTATCCCTATTCAAAAGTCCAATGCCTCAACATTTTGATGTTATATTCTATTAACTATTTCAGAAATACTGTTTGTGCCCAACCTCTTAAGAAGCCTTTATACTTTCAAGCCCCATGCAAACTTTGCCATGTAAGCAGAGCAAGGCCATATAAACATAGGCATTTCCATACTCTGCTCTTTAAAATTGATAAGAGCATACTCAACCTTGTACAGTGGCATTAATACATTACAGGAAACATGATTAATGCTGTCTGACTTTAGAGGAAAAGGTTTGCAACTATTCCACCCACTGAAGTCATATTGTACTCATAAAGTTGTATACACATTTCAAGTGTAAAGTTTTCTACACTGCCTTTTTTTACTCGAAAAATTCTTCTGCCAGAGCAACTCAAAGCTTCAACCTGGGTCCCCTTTGATTTTTTGCTTTTAATATAACTAACCATACTGAGATTCAATATGTTCAGTTTTTGTAAAAGAGCAGAATGCATGCAGTTTCTCATGTACTTTTAAGAATGTAAATTTGGTATTTGAATTGTACCTTACCATAACCCTATAATAACTGTATGTAAATGGCCATTCTTTGACCCAAGTGTCTCTGATAGGACTGGATCCAGGCATGCACTATGATGATATTCCCTTCTCTTTTTTTCCTTCATAGCAAAGCCTCATTGTTTAGGACAACCTGGCAAAAAAATAAATAAATAAAGTCATGCTTGTCGGTTTATAGGGTTAATTTCCTTGTCTACAGGACTAACCTTGTCAAATGAACCTACTTGCTAAAGTGGCTGTGGATAGTTCACCCTTTCATTGAGTTCATAAATCCATCATGGTCAATATAATTTGGATTTTTCAACAAAGAATGACAGAAAAAACCTTAAATGTCCATATGAAAACAAATTTCTGCAAAGTAATGTAAGTTAAACAAAAATATGTGAAGTAAAATGAGTGATTGCACAAATATTCACCCCATATTTAAAGTGATTGATCTATACAACAGAGGTCCAGCCAATGGCGCTAGTAGTCTCACAATTTGTGAAATGGGGATCCCCTCAGTGTAGTGAATGTGTTTCAAGTGGATGTACTATAAAAGCACCTGAGTCTGGAAAGTCAGGCAACTGATTAATTAATATTCCTGGCTACCATTACACCATGAAGACAAAAGAACACTTAAAGCAAATCAGAGAAAAGGTTATTGAAAAGTATAAGTCAGGAGATGGATACAAAAGAATTCCAAGGCACTAAACATCCCCCAGAGTTCAGTGAAATCCATCATCAAGAAATGGAAGGAATATGGTGCATGTGTAAGTCTGCCTAGATCAGGCTGACCTCACAAACTGAGTGACCATGCAAGAATCAGACTAGTGAGAGAGGCCACCAAGACACCTATGACAACTCTGAAAGAGTTACAAGCTTCAACAGCTGAGATGGGAGAGAGTCTGCATACAACAACTGTTGCCCAGGTACTTCACCAGTCAAAGCTTTATGGGAGAGTGGCAAAGAGAGAAAGCCACGGTTGAAGAAAACTCAGATTAAATCTCAACTAGTTTGCCAAAAACATGAGGGAGACTCCATAGTCAAATGGAAGCAGGTTCTTTGGTCTGATGAGACTAAAATGCTGCTTTTTGGACATCAGACAAAACACTATGTTTGGAAGACACCACACCATGCACATCACCATAAACACACAATCCTCCTTGTGAAGCAAGTGATGGCAGCATCATGTTGTGGGGATTCTTCTTGGCAGTCGATCTCAGGGGGCTTGTAAAGGTAGAGGGTAAAATGAATGCAGCAAAATATATGAAAATCCTAGAGGACAACCTTATTCAGTCTGCAAGAGAACAGCTTGGGAGAACATTTATTTTCCTGCAAGACAATGACCTGAAGCATACAGTGAAAGCAACTCAGAAATGGTATAAAGACAACAAGGTGAATGTTCTGGACTGGATGAGTCAAAGTCCAGACCTCAATTCCAATAGAGAATTTGTGGCTGGACTTGAAAAGGGCTGTTGATGCCAGATCCCAGTGCAAACTGACAGAGCTTGAGCAGTTTTGCAAGGAAGAAGAGTAAAATTGCAGTGTCCAGATGTACAAGCCTGATTGAGACCTATCCAAACAGACCCAGTGCTGTGATTGCAGCCAAAGCTGCATCTACTAAATACTGACTTAAGAGGGTGAATATTTATGCAGTCACTTACTTTACATTACATATTTGTAGTGACATTACTTCATATAGAGCTGTTTTCACTTTTGATATCAGAGTTTTTTTTAAGTATTTTTTTCTTTTGTAGAAATAGCCCATTTTTATTTACCATGATTTATTTATTAAATAGATAAAAGGATTAAACATCCAAGGGAGTGAGTACTTTTATAGGCAATTTACTTGTGGTTTTGGAAAAATAAAGCATTGTTTGTCATGGCACACCTAATCTATCATCAAAATTAGATCTATAAAGTTGTAAAATGTTTTCTATGTTGAGTGAGATTGCTGCATGTCTATTGTCACACAACAACCACAGTCCTCAAACTATAAAATATTTAAAGCATACCTTTCCCTTTAATTTTGTAGGGTTGGTTGAAGCAAGTTCATTTACATTATTTTTTTTCAGATGGTTTTTATTGTTTGTAACTTTTTTCATATACTTGCGTCAGATCTGCGGTGTCCAGAAACCAGGATGACAAGTTGAACCCAGAACTGTCTCAGAAGTGTCTATTCTTTCTGTGGAAATAAGCTCTCAAGCCTACAAACCATATCAGTGTTGATCTGGCTTCTTCTTAACTGGCCCAAAGGTCAATTCCAGAACTAATTAAATTACATGTTTTCTAATCTTTCACATCCATGGTTAAGATTTTGGTAACAGTTGAAAACAAAAACACTTGGCTGAGGTTAGAAAAAAAATAACTCTCTTAGTTAAAAGGAACAGATGTCCTCTGTGGGTTGGAGTTGGGACATAAAGCAGAAGCCCAGACATTGAAGTTCTTATATCATACTAAGTGTTTGAACACATGACCAATCTTATCCTTTTTCTAGTGATGGCACTTTCCTACTGTGCAACTAATGTGTGTCAGGCAATCTGCCTCATTATGAATGTTAAATTTGCATAAAAGTAGCCCCTTAGTTCTTAATTATTTACTCCTTGGCAGGCAAAGCCATGTCCAGAACTTTAAGTCGTGAAGGTCAGAGGCAGAAGCAGGACAAAAAGATATCTGGTAAAGAGACAAACAGTCAAAAAAAAAAAAAAGAGCAAGATAGGCAGAGAGAGAGAAAGAAACAGACAGAGGAAAAGATGAGAGACAGCACAGTGCCTGGTGGAGGGAGAGAGGAGGAGGAGGAAGCAGTGAGTAAATAGTCAGCGGCTCTAATAGGAATATCAAGCCAGTGAAAGGTAAACAGGCTTCTCTAGGCAGATACAAAGAGAATGTGGCGGCTTTGAGAGCGCTGGAGTGCCGGCACGCCACTGTGGCACGGCGATAACGGCCCCAGGCCCGTCTGCATCCCAGAGATAAGGCCGAGCACTGGCATGTGTCGCCCCTGATCCCAATTTCACAGTCAATATTCATCCAGCCCGACAAACAAGCAACATTTAAGATAAAAAATAAATATAGAGTCCTTCTGCTATTACCTCCTGTTTATTAATCTGCACACAGCACCCACTGCCTTTTAAACAGTAGTAAACACCCAGCCGTCCCCGCCACACCCCCTCCCCCTCTATCAGACCCCCCCTCCCCTCCTTCCAGGCACTCCACTCCTCCTCACAATCCTCTCTTCCTCATCTTCCCCCCTGTCTTCCTGCACATCTGGGGATTTGCATGGCTCTGCTTATTCTTCTACGATCGCTGCAGGCATGTGTGGGTCTTTGTGCCTCTGTATTTGTGTGTGAGTTGAGGACACCTGCGTACTCTTGTGTACAAGATATTGTTCGCCGATATCTCTCAGGTAGGAGCCTGTCTGGATGTGCATGTGTGACTTCTTTCTTTGATTGCTGCAATAGATGTGTTTGTGCGTGTGTGTATTTAAGCATCTTTTTCTACTTGCATAAGGAGTCAGGCCCCATCTGTAAACTTGAGCCCATCTCTGTCTCCATCTTAACAGTGTCACTCCCTCACCTGGTACCCACACTGCAAGAAAAAGCCATTTAAATCAGTATTCACACAATCAGACAGGAAGAAAAACAAGTCTTAAAACATTTTAAAATATCTGAAACCCCCAGAATTGAGTTGGAGATTAGTGAAATTATTATATTCTTTTGGAAAATTTCCCATTAAAAATGAAGTACTGGATTAAAAGACTTGCAAAGACTGATATGATTCAGAAATGTGGGCCTTAAGCTGCAGCCGACGGGCCAGCTGGGCTCTGATCACCATCTGCAACAATCACAGAGAGGAGTACACGACGAGCAGCTACTCCGGCTGCAGCTTGTCTTATTTCTTTTGCTGGAGTAAACACAGAGCTCTCTCCTTAATAAGCTGCATTATTTTTGTGACATAGAACTGTGGGAGCAGTTAGCAGAGCAGTGAGATATAACCTTACATAAGCCTGGATGGACACAGGTACATGTTTGTCCCATTACTGCAGCCACCAAAGACCCATTGTAGTTTTCACAGTTAAAGGCAGGGACATAACATTCAGTCTGTCCCATTATTTTCTGGCAGCTGGACCATAATCATTCTTATAAGCGCTCTTTATTGCTCCCAGACCACCAATCCTCAGCTCTCCTATCTTCCTCCCCATTACACCTGACCTGCTTCATCACAGCTCACTCGCTCATCCTCCTCCCGTCTTTGTGGCCTTCTCCTGCCCTTCCTTTCTCTCCCTGGTACAGACCTGTCCATGCCTGGCCAGCTGGCCGTATCCCTTTAAATCTGGCCCGGGCTGAGCCGCTGTCTCCAGGAGATTACTGCACACTCTCCTAGGCTCCACAGATGGGAGAGACAGGCTGCCAGCTGGCACAGGGACACCCACTATCCCCACTGGAGCCTGGCCAACAGGCCTGGCTCCCTGCTCTAAACTCTGCCCATTCACACTCATGATAGCCAGGCCTCCAACTTCCTGCATACATCTCTGTGTCTTCTTTATTCTTTCTCTCTTTCTGATTAATCTGTCTTGGTTATTTTCTTCCCCTGCACCAGTGGGAGAGATAATCAGGTCATTTAACAATTTACATAAAAAATGGCAAGATTGAAACTAAATACATGATTACAAATCAACTTAATTTTAAGGTTACTTTTGATATAAGTAATATCTCCTTGTGATCCTAGCAATCATTCCTACTGGCTAAGGTAACGATACACTCCCCAAAGTGTACGCTTAGATATGGAAATCTACTAATTTAGTGCAATAAAGTTAGATGGAGGAGACAACCGGAGCCGTTTGCTGATCACAAAGGTGGACTTGGAGTTGGTGCAGATGACCCTTAAAGTTGCTTAGCATTATGTCACAGCCTGGCAAAACTGTAACCTTGAAAAGCTGATGGATTGGCCAGATTCCATGTCTGTCATTAGGATCAATCTTGCAAAGCCTAAGCTAAAGCTGAAATGCTAGTTCCCTGTCAGAGAATGGCCACACCAATAAGTGTCACAGCTATGGGATGGGTTTGTTGTACTGCATTGTGTAAACCTTTGGTTCCCAACCCGGGGTCCGGGACCTCGTTAGAGGGGGATGCCAGAGGTTCCAAGGGGGGCACGAGGCTCTGTCAGTTTTATGGTGGTTGAAATTAGACTTGCACATATAAACTAAAAACATGAGATAACACTTAAAATAATTAAAACAATGGTCTTTGGGCAAGAACATGTGTTTTTGGGCTGTTTTGTTTGGTTTCAACAATAAAAGAATTCAAATTGATGTTAATTTTGACCAAATGTATCACTAAAAGAACCACACTGAATGTGTGTGAAAATCTTTACTTGGTGGAAGAGATGTTTTTGCTCTTGTCCCAGCCAGCTTTGGCAAGACATTGATTCACAGACTGGCTCCACTGATGGTGAACTGGTTTATTGTCAAACTTTTCTTTTGCAGTCTACTCTTAGTCTTGTGTTTTTGCTTTGTTTCATTTTTGCAATGTGTGATTTTGATGTTGTTCTGTCATATTTTGTCTGTCTGCTTGTTTGTCATGTTGGCTTTCCTTTTCTGTAAGGCTGACATTTATGTGACTTAGATGCGCTATGCTGTCTGGGGCATTAGCTCCTGGTAGGGTCTCCCAAGGCAAACTGGTCCCTGGAGAGGGCCCAGACCAAGATTGATTGAGGTCTAATGGCTGGGCTTCTTTACATGGGGCCCGGTCGGGTTCAAGCCGAAGGAATTACATGGAACCAGCCTGAGATGCTGAAGGCTCTGGATGTGGTGGGGCTGTCATAGCTGACTAGTCTTTTCAAAGTCATGTGGAGGTCTGGGACAGTACCTTTGGAGTACTTGGGGAGAGGGATGTCTGGGTGGACTTGCTTAACCTGCTACCGCTGCGACCCGGCCTGAGATAAGCAGAAGAAGATGTATTATTATTATTATTATTATTATTATTATTATTATTATAAGTGCAACAGATCAAAACTAAACCAGTTGCCTTGAATAATATGGAGTTGCAGTGCTACTTCAGTCCGAACAGCTGGGTCAGGATGCATGCAACTCTGATGTCCAGTGGGAGTGGGAGTCACTAATGTAGCAGCCATTTTTCTTACTTTCTCTTCTTTCTCCTCTTCACTACCAGCCTCACCACTTCACCAGCTTCCAGTGCAAATAAGTGTCAACACGAGTCCATAAACTTTGCTTACTCTAGCAGCCGCCACGTTTACTTCTGTAAACAGCCAACCGAGTGGGACATCTGTGATGTCTTCATTTCTGTTCTTTTGTGCATTTCAGTGAGGCCGGCTACACACTATATGATTCTCAAATCAAGTTGATTAAAAAAAGTGTGGCAGACCGCAGATATCATGACATTTTTAATTGAATTTAAACATTACAATCATACAAATACACACAAGACAATTCAGCTGAGTCACCTATTGTTTGTGGTGGTCATTCCTCAGACACAAGATCTCACAGAAACTTGAGTGTGACTTCAAAATGAAAACAGACGTAGGATGATCAACATCCTAAGTTGGCTGTCCTGGGGTTGTCTGTTTTGGAGTAAAAAAACAAAAGAAAAAAGAGGAAAAGATTATGATTTAGATTAAGTGAAGTAACAGAGATCCTAAACCGCTCATGCACAGCACTACTGTACAAATATCCTCCACTACTCTCTGCCTCTGCCCTTGTTTGTCTTCCACATAACCCTTCATCTTTGACTTCCCCCCTTGTTTTCTCCTTCTCCTTTCTGTCACAATTTCTCCCACAAACTGCCAAATACCCAACACATACAATACATACTCTCACACACGTACAAACACACACTCTTTTTATCTCTCTTGCCTTCTTCTCCAGAGCGCAGAGAAGAGAAAGGTGGAGACTGAGGGTTATTGAAAGGTGTCACATGTGCAGATGTGATAAGGGTGCCAGGTAGAGATAGCCAAGCGCCCTTCATCACTATGTAACAACAGACGGGCTGCCCTCTTGAGTTAAAACAGAGCCCACACACACACACAGACTGACATGTATATAATGTAGCAGGGTAGGACAAGTTCATTATCCCTGTGTGTGGTAGAACGATAAGGCCTAGATCTCCTGAAATAGCTATGCTATTGAGCTAAGACCTTCCACTGCTAAATAGAAAAAAAAGAAACCTGGGGTAGAATACATATCATTATCCTCTCTGCTTTGTTATCTGTCACCTTCCATTACAGGAGAGTAAGGTATTTTCGTTCCAGAGGTAAACAGCTATCAGAAATTTTCTGTTGTAGAGAGGACACACTGTCATATTTCATGTCATTGTCCTTGCTCACAGGCACCTCCTGTTTTTAGATCATGACCTTTCTTTCAAGTCACGCATTTCCAATTCAACTTAAGCCATAATATGGTTTAATTCAAATAAGCCCTGATTAAAAATGAGCAATAAAAAGGGAAGCTACAGGACTGCCAATCCATTACTATAAAAACTGAGGGTCACAATACCCGATTTTAACCCCTAAAGTCTGATAACTCAAATAAGAGCCAGAAAATTCTCATATTTTGGAACTGAAATGTTTATTTAACCTTCGACCAAAACCCAGAAAAAAGAAAAATTGCCATAGAAATTTACATATATTTTTGTTTGCATCAGATTCAATACATTAGGTGTTTTTGGCAACTGATAACTCACTGGAGGGCATTTTTAAATCATTTATCAGATTGTACTCAAAGGGTCTTTAAGTAATTTATTGATCATGTTTATTCGATAAAGGTCTCACAAAAGTGTGTGTCAAATATGACACACAAGCTTTAAAGGGTAAAAAGGGCCATACAATTTAAGTGAAAATTAAAACAATACTGTTTCAATACCATAGCAAATACAAAGAAGTCCAATCCACCCTATACTGGGCATGCTCTCATTTTTTACTTGCCAAAAGTGCTGGCAAACTATCTATAACAGATAGATAAATCTGTCTCTTCATTTTTAAAAAAAGAGAATTCCAAAATTCACAGCATGATCTTACCGGATGAAATTTTACTTTGAACAAATATTTATTATCATCTATTGCCTGCCAAAGTTTCATAACTGCCACCTTTCTACTGCTGACAGAAATAAGAATAAAATCATGCTTCCCTATGTAGGATTATAGTTTCCTCCTGTTTAACCTGGTTCAGAGGTTCTGTAACAGCATCAGTTTCTACACACATTGACGAGGTTTAATTCCAGCTTTGATTCACACTGAGACTCTCGGTCTTTTTGCCAGTTCTTCTAAATGGCAGAATGGCATGAGCTTACAGAGAGAGAATGTGTAGAAACTTTTCTCCCCAGCCGTCTGCCGGACCACCTGCTGAGCACTGAGATGATTACAGTGTGAGATTGCTGTGCCAGATTACTGTGACCCCCAGGACCTCTCCAGATGGACACACACACAAATACAAGCACTACACACACACAGCCACACACATACGCAAACACCTGGCATCTCATTTTAGGACACTATCTTGCAACCTTAGCTGCTTGTGTTGATTACACACAAATTGCATGCAGTACATACTGTACTAAACACTCCATCATACATGCTAGCCAGAAGCTGTGTGACTGAGGAGAGGGCAGTGGGAACAGTCTTGCACGGTCTTACAAGATGTGACACTGGTAAAATATCAAAGTAAAAGGAAGATGATCTAAGAAATGCGTTTGTCTTAAAAAATAACTCTTTTTGTACAATAATGCCTATGTCACATTTAAACTAACATAATAACAGAGCTTTATACTGAAAGGAAATCAGATGTCGTCATTTTTGTCATTTCTGATTTCTGCTCAACCAGAGTAACAGGTCACATCTGGCAGAGGCAGCCTTAACACTGGACTTGGAAAAAAATTTGCCGCCTACGTTTGGCTTGAACCAACCCTTTACAAGTGATGGCCAGTTTGTTTGGCCAACCCAATCCCTTTAGAGTTAGATTCAAACTTTTTCATCTATTTTACTTAACATTTGTGTCAAGAGCCAAACTCTATACAATGCAATGTAGAAGATAGGGCTTGAAATTACATCCAAATGAGTATAGCTTACATAACATAAACAATAGCTCCAGGTTTTGACATTTTATACATGAACCACTAAAAGCCATAGGCACTGTATAAGGTATGATGATTTAGGCCTGTGGATTTCTATGTATTTCAGTCAGGCTTAAGATAAAACCAGATGTCAGTCTCTCTTTTAGGTCAGCGAGGGTGAACCGCTGCATACAGGTGCAGCACAAGAAAATGACTAATAGTCAAATTTTTTTGCAACTTGGGACAAAATAATGCCTTAAAAATATTTATTTTCCATTTGGAGACGTCAAGCTTTTTATAAAGCCACATTCACAACACATGATCAGGCAGCTTGTTTGTGCCAATGTTCCAAAGAGACTGAGGGCACAAACAGCAGCTGATTCATATCAAAAGCCTTGTTAAATGAAAACAGGCAGAGGAGGAGAGAAAGTGAGAAAGAGGTCTGTGTTAGCTGACATGATGATGCATCACTTTGCATCATACGTGACGGACTGTCATCACTTCTCACATCCAGCCGCACGGCTCTCTTTACCAGACTGTGGACGTCACATGATATCAGTGAAACGGAGAAGTTTACTTCAGGCTGGGTCCCCATCTTTCACATCCATACATGCTGGCCCCGCCACCCACCCACCCCCTCTTACCAACAAATCACCCCCCCACCATCCTCCCCTCCTGCCATGTTTGCAGGAGCGAGGGCTTTGGAGGGTGGCACTCTGATGGCGTGAAGCCAGATGGCAGCCACAAGGCAGGCGACATGGCGCAGAGCAGCGAAGGGTGCACACATACACACACAGCCATACTCAATCACTCACTCACACTTTCTCTCCTTAATGAACAGCCATGAATTATTCATCACACACACACCACGCCAGCCTCTCGCAGGGCACGCACACACAGCTCCTGTCAGCAACAGACGGCTCTGCGACTTCTCTCTATTTTATTATCATTTCTCTCGGCATTTTCCTCGCTTGTAAAGGAATACCAGGTGGTGCTCGACCCCTCAAACTATCAACTCCTCCTCCTTTCTCCCTCCCATTTCCTCCTGCGTCCCTCTCCCTCCTCTCCATGCGAGTCCTTGTCATCCTCTCTCAGCTTGTTTTTCAGTTTCTCTCATTGCCTCTTCTCTTTTTCCTGCACTGGTCTCCCCTCTTTACAGCTCATCACAAGTAGTGTGGATTACAGGTCTATACAGACAGAGAGAGCGAGGGGGAAATGAGACACTGAGGGAGCTTGGACTGTATTTTTAGGAAGTCTGAGGGTGTCCTTGGTAAGCCAAAGTAAAACCAAAAACTAGAAAAAATGAAAGAAACTTCAATATATAGCTTGCATAAAGTCATATAAGAAATCAAAACAAATGCATGTTTGTTTGTAGTTTCCTTCCTTGCATTGCATGGCTAATAGCACCAAATTACAGATGCACATCGTTAAAATCAAGGCCAGCGCCTATGCCAGTGAAGCCAGCTGCAGATTCTAATACAATGTTTTTTTATTACTTCTTTTGGTGAAAGACTCCCACATTGGCAACACTTTCTCTCATGTTTGGCATAAAACAAACCAACTGGTCCAACAGGTGATGACATCATCCTAGTTAGATTAAAAACTGATTTGAGACAACAGATAAACATTGGCTAGTAACATCAGTTCCTTCCACTTTATTTACCGAAGGGTCACTGTCTGTCAGAAGAGCCAGTACTGGCTGAGATGGATGTTAAACCAATGCATTTCTAAAGCAAAATGTACAATGTCTGTGTCTGAACTGTGGAAAGGAAGTAAATGCAGCGGCTTGCCATTGACAATTTTGACAAGTGCATCATTTTGTAACTGACAGCTGATAGGTCTGTCTTACTGGTTTGTTTAGGAATGAGTAGGACATCTATGTGATGTCTTCAATTGAACTGAAGTGGGAAAATGCTTTTAAGGTGAATCTACTTTAATATTTTTATGACAATAATGTCAGTAAATGATGTCTTTGAGACCCTTGGCCTTAACTGACTTAGGCTGAATCTCAATGCTCCCCTTAACCCTCAATCTTAACCCTTAGTCTTAGAATGCACGTTCTCGCAAAGTGCAAGGGCTGTCCCAGTTCTCTCGAGAGTTGGGTTGTGGGTTGAGGGGCGAGTCTGAGGGCTTTATCTCCCTCAACTGTGAGATGTTCCTGGAGCTCCCTTGGTATTGAGGTTATCACTCAAAGAAAGATGGCAGTGAATGCGGGGAAGAAATTGAGCTACAAATGTAAATTTCTTTGTTAGTAGAGATCTAAAAATTACGAAACCACTGCAATATATTAGTTTAATGTTATTTTATGGATTATTTGCTTTTTTGTAGCGTAACATTTTTTTTTACTTTTTCAATCAAAAGCTGGGAACTGTGCCGTCAAGGACAAGCCTACGAGTTACAACTGGTGCTTTGCTTTAGCTAATGGCCGTGTTATACGGTGACTTTCAGGTGAATATGTGGTTGTGGTGTTTATACATGTTATTTGGTTGAATATCAACACACTCTTGTTCTTCTTCTTCTTCTTCCTCTGAATCGACAGACTATGCAGTTTTGGCACATTACTGCCCTCTACAGTCTGAAATTGTAACTGCTATCAAGGGGTGTCCCATTTCTAAGTCACGAGACGGCCCTTACGCTTGGTTTTGAGGGGCGAGTTAAGACTGAGGGTTGAGCTTGAGGGTAAGATTGTGGGTTAAGGGGATAATTGGGATTCAGCCTTAATTTACAGTCAAAACAAATTAGAGAAATTTAAGATTTTGAAAGCACTTGATGTCACACAAAGTTGCCCGTATCTTGTAACACCACTGAAGACACCTCATAACTCACTGCCTTGTTCTCTTGTACAAGAAAAAAAAGGTGAGTGCAAATCAATTTGTCTACATCAGTGCCTCTCAGCCTTTTTCCTTCTAACTACAGTGTAAGAACTCTACAACCAAGTTACTGCCACAGACTACTTTATTAGAGCCTGTTTGCATAAGATACAAATAGAGTCCGATCAACTTTCTACAGCAGTACATTTCAACTCGATGGACTAGAACTCTTAAAACATGACAAAATCTCTTGGAACAAAAACACACACTTGCCACATATTGCAGCAGACTATGATCTTCCCTCAACTTTTACTATACAGAACTTAACTGGGAAAAAAAGTCAGCCCATCGGATTCTCCATATATAATCCATACATAATCCTCCCAGTAAGAGCCCTGAAACGTCCTCTTACGTACGGAGGTGGACTGACAGTGTAAAAAGCTACACTAAACTACTATTAAAGACTAAGTTATTAGTCTGGTTGCAAAAGAAACAAACAAACAGAGTCTGATTGACTTTTCTGCACCACTATCTTATTAGATCCCAGTACAAGGACCGCTATTTTAATGAGCGAGTTAAACAAAGCACATGAGGGGAGCTTTTAGTACAACTGATAGCCATGTAAGCCACGGCTGCCTCTCACACCCTGGATGAGAAGAGAAACAGACTGAACTGCAACAAAGGCAGAGGCTAATCTTTGTAGAGAAAAACATGCATCTAACCAAGAAGCAGACTCAGAGGTAGGGCTGGGCACTATATCTGCATTTTAGAATCAGGCTAGGTAGAGCTGTGTAATATATCAATTTATTATTTAATTATATTTTAAATGAAAACATGATTGTTTATAACTATATATTGTATGTTGAGGTCAATCTAAAAAAATAAAGAAGTGATTTATTTCAGGCTAATGAGGCTATATTATATTTCAAATTCATTGTGAAATAAGTTTAATTAGGATGTTCTACTGTGGATTTCTGTAGTTGGATTTGTCCAGTGGTTTAAGGCTCTTCCCATGAAAGTGGTCGGCCCTCAGCAGAGGTGTCAAAAGTATTCACATTCATTACTCAGGTGGAAGTATAGATACTAGGGTTCAAAAAGACTTCTGTAGAAGTTGAAGTATCAACTCAAGCTTTTTACTCAAGTAAAAGTATAAAAGTACTGGTTTCAAAACTATTTAAAGTATAAAAGTAAAAGTAATGTAAGGAGGAAAAAATGCCATTAAGGACAAAAGCTTAGGCCGTGCCACAGGGGCTTATAGTGCACTACCCCACCTCCCCAAAAAAACATTTTTCTAAAGGCCATAATGACTATAATGTTATATTAAAATGTTGATGTTGAAAAATTTGGGGTGTACCTGTTTCAGCCGCATTTATGGCCACTGAAAATGAACACATTTTAGTACAATGCAAATACATTCAAGAACCATATATGTGTAGTACTGAGCATTAACATGTGTTTCATGGAGCGGAAGATATGATGACCAGTTGCCTATAAGTAATGGTCTTCCTGTCTATCAGCCTCTTCGCTGGTGCTTGGTTGGGACATTTCGCTTGAGTTCTATTGAGTCTCTGCCACGGACATCTTCGTACTAGGCTACATACGTCTGCTATTTCCTTGCTGGAGTGTAACGTGATTTGTGTCATGTGCGCAGGTGCGATGGATCGTGTACAAACCAACAGGGTGTCCGAATGGTATTATGTTTATACTTCTCATCCAACCAAAATCAAATTCACTCTATCCGGATGGCATGATTTATCTGGCTAGGTGAAATGAAATAGGAGTAATGAGGCTATTTTTAAAATGTAAGCAGTAGAAAGTACAGACAGTTGCTTGAAAATGTAAGGAGTAGAAGTAAAAAGTCAGCTGAAAAATAATTTCACCAGCAAAGTATAGATACCCAAATTTCTACTTAAGTAAGGTAATGAAGTATTTGTACTTCATTACATGACACCTCTGGCCCTCGGTTCAAATCCGGCCTGTGGTACATTTCAGCATGTCTCTCCTCAGCTCTCTCATCCCTGTTTCTGGCTCTGTCCACTGTCCTCTGTCACTAAAAGCATGAAAGGTCAAAAGAAAAACAAACAAATAAACAAAAAAAACGTAAAAAAAAAAAAAAAAAAACTACTTTGTTTGAATGAACATCATGCCATATTGAAAATAGTCTTGCACTAACTCGAAGTTCCTGTATCAGGAGAGGCTATTGTGCATTTTAGTGCATCTGCAGATGTTTCAAGTCTTAACACATGCAAACACTGACTGAGGTGTCAATATAACAAAAGGTGCTTAAATTAAAGCTTTTTTTTTGGCAGGAGATAACAGATTGTTCACCATGTTGACTACCATCCTGATCATTTTCTTCTCTTCCAACATCAATAAAACTCACCACTGTCCTCTCTAAAGAAGATGAATTCAATTTTAAAACTAAACTCTTGTTCCATGTTGTCCTTTGGGCGTCCTGTTGTTGTTGTAAAATACATCAAGATGTTTTTTCTGTTTGGCTTCCCTTTTTCTCCACATGGGGGTTTGTGGGTGTAAAGGAATTGTGACAGATATGAAGGATGGATAGATGAAAACTCGCCCTTGCTGTCAGAAAGGTTCAATGTATTAAAGGGATATGTGAAAAGGAAGGGAACAGAAGGAGGAGCAGAGCTCTCTGGGGAGAGATGGAGGGATGAGGAAGTCTGATAAGGTGTATGTGGATGGGAGGAATGATGGAGGAAAAAGTAGAAAGCAGAGGGGTGGAGGGGAGGCAGAGGGTAAGAGCGATGGAGTGACGGGAGGAAAGGGACAGGCTGCGTACGGCTGTGGTAAAGGTCAGCAGCCTCCCCTGTGAGGTTGAGTGGTATTTGAACCTCACTTTTGTTGTTACAGCGTCTATCCACTGTTGTATGCGTGTGTGCTTGTGTGTAGGTGGATTGTGCACAGTGGTGGAAGAGTGTGCGTCAGTCTGGCAGGGGGCACAGACCAGAGCTGAGTTTAATTGTCTGTAACAAAGAGCTGGCTCCTTTAGGATCCATCACTGTGCCGAGCATCATCTGGGAGACCACAGTAACACACACACAGAGCAGACGCTGCCTGAGCTAAAAGGACTTGATTCCAGGACTGTGTGTTCATCATTAACACTTTGGGAGCTATTCTCTGTGAGTAAACTGAAAAAGTTTGTGAATCGCACTCATACAAACATGCTGACACAGCGAAGGACCAGACAGCAGTGGTCACAGGGGGACAGATAGGCAGACTCAGGCTATTCAGACTATCTTGCATTCCCTTTTACCCACCACTGTTTTCAGTATTACTGTGCAGGATACATGTTTCCAGGGCAGGCATGTTGTGTTATCCCTTCCCTATGCTGGGAGTCCAATTCTGAGTCTCATCCAAATGCAGGAGCCAAAAACACCCCTTTAGGAATCCTGATCTGACGCTAAAACAAACTCATCTGGCTCAATACTACCATCAAAGTCCTTAAAAGACTTACATTTATTACCTTTAAATTCTGACTCCCTGTGAACTTACCTGATGACAACATTTATTTTATAAGTGTCTTGATTTCATTCATAGGGATAGAACGTCAAACATAAACCAAAGTGTACTGGCTCATGCCTTGCACTATTCAACACATTTTTTAAAGAGAAAAGCCAACTCCAAAGACAGACGCTTTCATTTCAACTTATCTCCTGTGGATTTTTTCATGCAAACTTATCCTGCATACACTGACAGGTACAAGCAAAAGCTTTTTCTCCACAAAAAAAGACAGTGATGGTGATGTCCGATGTTTTTAAGGCAATAGTGAAAGTGTCAGTTAATATTACAAACTCTCTGGGTGTTTGTTAATGTTTAATACAGTACTTGTGTTACATAAAAACACGAGAACATCCATCAAGGTTTGTAGGTCAAATCTTTGTGTAACTTTTGAGCGATGTGAAAGCAGATGCTATTTTAGTCTGTGGCTGTTAATTCAGATCTTTATTTAATTATAATTGACTTTCTGCTAGAGATCCTGGTGTGATCTGAAAACAGAAATCTGATTACAGAGGAGGAGAAAGCCATTGTTCTCAGTGCTTTATTTCTGTGAAAGAAGTGTGACTAATTTTGAGAGACACTGCTAGAGTGGCTGGTGTGTGTGCGTTTTTATCTAAGACCAAGTGAGCGATGGCGCGGAGCAGCAGGAGGTTTGGAGAAGACGTGTAAGACCAGTGTGATGGTGATGGAGTCAGACAAGGAGGGAGGGCAGAGGAGGCCACAATCATTATCACCTGGGTTTTGCTCCTGTGAGGCATTCCCCCATCTCCACACACAACTCAACACCAGCACCTCATCTTCTTACCCCGCTAATCAATACATCTTTCCTGTGATTGGTTACCATTGAGTTTTCAAGAGGAGCAGGCAGCTGTGAAGGAGTTGATGACCGGCTCGTTTCATCAACTGACTTAACATCGATACCACGGCTTTGCACCGACACACACATGCATAAGGAAGAGAGAGGCTGTGAGACGGACAG
Organism: Cheilinus undulatus; assembly: GCF_018320785.1. Classification (NCBI taxonomy): domain Eukaryota; kingdom Metazoa; phylum Chordata; class Actinopteri; order Labriformes; family Labridae; genus Cheilinus; species Cheilinus undulatus. Next base: position 39,857,086 of record NC_054865.1, on the reverse strand, counting down.
AGGAGAAAGAAGCATAATTAAGATGCCAAAGTTGATCTTTTAATCTCAATCTCACTTTGGTTCCTTTTTAATCAAGTAAAAGCAATGTAATGTTATTTTTTCTCAATAGCAACGGATCGCATAACTGCTCGCCTCCATAACATCAGTCATAAAAACTGTATATGAAGGTATTTTTTTTAAATCCATTCATTTAATTATTAAAAGAAAACCCACTCATCTTAAAAAGCAGCAGAGTTCACAATATGCAGCCATACAACCAGTAGAGCTCTGATGAAACCAAAACGCTTTGGGATAATAGACAACTGGCCTGCCCACTGATTGGCTGGGCCCTCCCCCGTTGTAAAATTATTGATAGCATCAATACCTGTGTGTTGGATCAGTAGCATTGGTGCTAGCTTCCTGGCTAACAGTTGCCTCATTTTGGAGCTGAAACGTGTGTCAAATTATTATGATTTTTTTTTTTTTTTGTGCTACTCTTCTTTTCCCATTTTTGCAACTATAATTTGCCACTTTTCATATATTTTGCATGATTAATACCATATTTGCCTCTTTTTACGTTTTTTGCCATTTTATACCAATTTTTGCCATATTTCGACCTCTTTTCATCACTTATATTCCACCCATTTTTGCCACTTAAAACACATTTTTGCCAATTCTAAAATCCCATTTCATCATGCCACATTTTTGTCTATTACAGCCTCTGTTGAAACTTCAGTGCCAATTTTGCCAATTTTAATTGCATTTCACTAACTCTCAAGCCCATTTTTGTCACTTGTAACCCCTTTTCACCATTTTTTTTTTTTTTTTTTTTTTGCTGTTTTGGAGAACTTCTAACCAATTTTTGCCAATTTCCACCAGTGTTTTTCCTCTATTAACAAATGTTTGCCACTTTTCACCTATGTTTTGCCACTTTTACCCCATCTCTGCTACCTTTAAAATCCAATTTCAACATCTTTTCCACCCATTTTTGCCACTTTTAACCCATTTTAATTCTGTTTTAAGAAAAATGGTTTATACTTTACACTGAGATGGCTATATACTATGACATTCATACATTAAAAAAAAATTAATTTATTGCTTTGATAAGAGTGGTTATTATTCAGGTAAAAGAATAAATATGGTTATCACAGCTTAACTTTACAATGGACCATGATTTTCCTGACCTCAATGGGCCCCAGAAAGCTCTCCCCTTTACCCCCTTATAGGCGGCCTTGATAGATGATGCCAGTTAATCAAAGATGGTAGTGTGTGGACTAACACTTTTTGTTAAGGGAGTCACACCATGTGTGCCATATCAAACCACAAAATTAAAAAAAAAAAAAAAACAATGCTGTCAATGTAAAGTAAAGGTTTAGGAAATACCAATCATACAAAACAAATTATGGAAACACAACTGGTTGCTCTAAGTTCCTCTGGAGCCCAGGAGGTATTTACTTAACCTGATTTAGTTTGTTTAGTTTTGCTTTCAGTTTGACTTATTCATTCATCGTCTTTTCACAAAAGAATCTTAATGGACAAGACATCTTTAACAGAGACTTTTTAAACTGTTCTAACCTATACATTTTTTTTGTCTTGTTTTGTTTTTGTAGAACTGGAAGTAAAACAATGTTAGGGCTGCTTGATTATGGCTAAAATCCTTGTAAAAGCAAGGGAAATTTATTTATAAAGCACCAGAAAATACACAGAGAAATTCAAAGTGCTTTGCATAATCACAATTACTTTCACTAATGTTGACATCATGGCTATTAAACGTGTTTAAACACTGATTCTACAACATTTCCATCTTAACAGGGATCTCAAATGAAGCAGTAACCTTGTTGCAAATGCTACGAGTTATATTGCATTGTTCCAGATCCAACTTCTTAAAACTAACATGGTCATCATCTTTAGTACTCTCTTGTCTAACTGGCTCCTTCTGCCTTTCACTTGAGTTAAAGTAAGCACTGTTTTGGTGGAGGGGCAGGGAACATGTGCTGTAAAAGAAGAGAGGGCGTGCTACATTCACAACGACAAATGAAAAAACATTATGAACAAAACAAGCAAAAAAAAGGCAAGCACCACAGTAAATGTTGGATCAGGATTATCATGATCGTAGGCCAGAACTGTACTTGAAAGTGAAACTAAATTGCTCAACCTTAAATGATGGTCATCACAGTGTTAAGAGTGTTAAGTGAAGGTTGGATTATCATGTTGATTGGGTAATAAAGCATGAAGATACTTGTCTTAACTGTCATTCATATTTAAAATTTAGAATAAAAATAAGTTCAAATTATAAAGAAAACTTAGGACAAAAAGACCAAAATTACATTTCAGTCACAGTTTCATTGCTTGCATTATTAAAAATGCACCATATGCTCAGGGGCAAGGTTGTTATAGTTAAGTAAAACCAACTAAATAACTAAAACTAAAATTCAAGAATTATTTTAGCTAACTGAAACTTAAATAAAAACTAAGCTTTACCAAAAAAAAAAAAAAAAAAAAATTAACTAAAACTGTATAGTGTGCCCACAAAACAAACTAAATTAAAATAAAAATAGAGACAAAATATCCTTAGTTTTAGTCTTTGACACAACCATACTGAGTCGCACCTACACAGTCTGGGAAGTGTAAAACTGCCTGATCTGATTGGTTAAGACTTCACACAATGGTAGTTTTATGTCTGGAGTTATATTCAAACATCCCCATTAAGTAAATAAAATGATATGTGAAGAGTAGCCTGCTTGAATATGATTTTAAAAATGTATGATGCTCACTCAGCCCCGACATCTATCCGTAAAAAACTAACACTAAAACTAATAAAAACTAAACTAAAACGGAACATTTTTGCAAAATAAAAACTAAATTAAACTGACAAACCTGCAGTCAAAACTAATAAAAAAAAAAAAAAACTAAACTGAAATCAAACACAGAAAGTGAAAATGAAATAGAAATAAAAACTAATGAAAATCCAAAACTACTACAACCTCAGGAGTATAATAATTTATCATAAATCTTTGGGGTTTTTTCCCAGCATATTTGTTGTTATTTGTTGCTTGTTTTCTGTTTTGTTTTGTTTTGTTTTTTTTTTTGTTACATAAAAAAAATGTCTCATTTTCCTGTTGTACAGCCCTTGTTGTAGAGCTCTTCTAGACCGGGGCCTCCCTCCCTCTGTGTCTGTCCTAAATGGCTGTGTAATTGCAGGGCTGCTGGTTTGTGTCCCCCCCGCTGCGTGGAGATGAGAGCTCCACTGCTTCAGTCCTGACCTCTTGACCCTAAAACTCATTCTGTCTTTTTTCACTCTCTCTATTCTTTATCTATCCATCTACCATCAAAAGATCTGTCCATTCCTCTCCCCTATTCTCCCTCCCACTCTTCCGCACACAAACAGAGAAACGTCCATACACAGATACATTTCTTACCGTGGTGAAGAGTCTAATGTCCGCCTCAGCAGGGAGGAGGGCGCATGCAGAGCCGGGACACGTTTGTTAATGCACACAAGTACGGGGGCCAAGCAGGTGCAGTCTTTAAAGCTTTAACACTGACATGGAGATTAAGAGAGAAGCAGACACGTATGGCAGAATGAATGCATTGTCACAGCATGGGGTTTCTCCATCAAACAATGCAGGGCACTGGGTATTGTCAGTGGCTTTACTGTAGAGATCATGAAGGAAATAATGAATAGATCTGGTATGAGGAAGGGATTTCCTAGTTGTTTCATCCCCCTATGAGTCATATTTTAAACATACATTTTTTAAATCATACATCTAGAATAAAAGGCTGCTGTACTATAAAATCAGAACTTCTGACATATAACTAACAAACTGAAGACTGGTTGTCTTTAAAATATAGCTGTGTACAGCTTTGACTACACTCTTAAGTTTGAATATTGTGTATTTGACAGACAGATGGATGAGCAGATGGATGGAGGGACAGTTCTGTGGTTTGTAAGACTGAAGCAGAGGATACTTAATGATCAATTTCTTCTCCCCTCGCGAACACTAAATCCTTGCGAGCTTATAACAGAAATATTGCCATAATGTTGTGTTTTTCTCTCCAAAGTTCAGAGGGATTTAAAAGAAACAGCCATTAAAATTCATGTGTGTGCAGCTTGGTTTCACAGCAGCTGTTGACATAATTACAGGGAGAAAAAACTGTGAAATTAATTTCAAATTTAATGTAAATTATAGTGATTGGCAGAGCTGTGCTAATCGCCATTCATGTACAAAGAAAATATGCATGCCTGGAGCATGTGCGGGTGCAGGGGGAGAAGCTCAGACAAACAGACCATCAGAAAATGGACGAACACAGACGTGAACAAACATGAGTGCAGAATTCAAGTGTTTGAGTGAGAGAAAGAAAACGGAGATACTTTAGCAAACACAAGCACTTATAATTTAACAATTACAGGAAATTTAATTACGTTTTAAATAACATTCTTGGGATCCAGTTTGGTTCAGTGAACAGAGCAGGCGCCCACAGATAACCTGACATGCCAGATCGACTGTTTCATATATCCACTGCATGAATATATTTCATATCCATCTAGGAAAGCTCCCATAGAAAGCGTTTGGGAAGGGCAGGACTTTACAAAAAATTCTCGGAATGTGATTGGAGGAACATTCTGTCTGTCACATTCATGACAGGCCAATCAGAGCAACGAGACAAAATCAGGTTGTTTGCATGTGCTTCTCTTTAGCTGACAGGCTACTGCTGCTGTAGATTGTTAGTGGCGGAGCTTCTTGGTGTAAATATTATCTGGTCGAGAGACATGCAAAAATATCTTCTCTGTTGAGACAAGCTTTGGTGTGGCTCTATGCTCTTGTTTTAAAAAGAAGCGTATTAAAACTGACGCTATACTAAAGCTACATCCAAGGTAATCACTGCAGCCATTGCAAACAGCTTTGAGTACGACCAAACCCAGCCCATAGCTACCGCCTTATTCTCCTTAAATGACGCTGATTGGTCCAACCAGTGTTCAGTTTGGCACAGATGTTATGGATTGGAGCTTTTCGAGATGCATTTGCCTGAAGACAGAGATGGAGTGTGGCAGATCCATCTGCTTTGCAAGGTTAATAAATACACGCCATAATCCTCAATGAACTGGTCGCGAGATTGATTCCTGGTCTCAGTGCTGTTTGGTGCATGTCTTCCCCCTACTCTCTCTACCCGTATTCACTGTCTCTCTTCAGCTGTCCTATTAAATAAAAACAAGGCATAAAGCCCCTAAGAATTAATCTTAAAAAAGTTATTAATGACATTTATATGTGTATTCGGCCTATGCACCAGACTCTAGATTAAAATGCATTTTGATGAATTCCATTTATGACTGCAGGCTTTTTTTTTTATGTACGAAACTTAGAAAAAAAATAAAAAAACAAGAAGAAGAAGAAGATGCTTTATGAACAGCTCTTTTCAATCCTGTAACATGCAAATGTGGTCACACCAACTGCAAACAATTGCCTATTTGCATGTTCAGATACACACAAATATAAGGAGTTTACCTGCTTAATTTCTTTAAATTTGTGTGAAGAGCACACTCCACTTGCGTATCAAATCACGTGGATTGCTGCTTTGTATCTGCTGTGACAGACAAGTGTTTTTATATCTTACCAGGCAATCTGACCACCTCACTCAATTTCCTGTGAGTGAACTCCTTTTTCTTCCTGTGCCGGTAGAACAGGCACTTTGTGTTTTATAGCTCAGGGTAGCCACAGCCAGGCACTACAAGTTTCTCCTCCATTTTCAGGTTGAATGAACCTCCTCCCCAACAGGCTGGTCTTTTGGAGATCCCACTGTGACATATGTGAAATATGTCATCGCAGGATCTCCATGTTGATTGGCCAACGTGATGCGAGTGATTTGCTTGAGTTCAGATTTTTCAACCTTCACAAGTAAGCCAATGGTGCAAATTTGTCGCATATGCACAAATTATTGACCAAGTTCATGCAATCTGCAGCGTTAACACCAACCGAGGCAAAACTCGCATCTACTCGCATCTTTACATTGACTTTACATTAAAAAGGACTTTACACAAAAAATGATTTTACTTGCATCTTGTGTGAACACAACATAAGGCAGGGGTCATCAACTACATTTGTGCAAGGGCCAGCTTTTTCTTTGATGGATGCCTCGGGGGCCAGATTTCAAAATGAACTAAAATAAATACAAATTTTGGTCTTAACATAGTTTTAAACATATTTTATTTTCTTTCAGGTGTATGCCATTTTTAGCCTCTCAAAATGAGATCAGACTCTATACTGCAGCCAGCCACAGGGGACTGGCTGAGATATTTTAGTTGAATATTTCTGGGGCTGTTATGTTCTCCATCACTGAGTTTGATGCTTATATGCTGTGTCGTGATTGGTGAAAACCAGTGTAAGAAACAGGTTTCGATTCTGGTTTTGATTGGCAGGAAAACACCTGAAGTCAAAAGAAAACCACAGATGATCTCATCCCTGTTAACACTGTAAAATTTAAGATAAAGTAATAATCAATTTATGCTTTTTACAAGCAAGGCGCTCAATAACTCTCGATTGGAAAAATGTGTGTTGCCTCTCCTTTAGCTGTTGGTTATAAGATTTAATGACAAGCTTGGCTCTTGAAAAACTTAACTACATTGTGAGGAAGAAAGCTGCTGAATTTAATAATACATGGGAGACATTTTATTGAAAGTATTAAAAACAGCAACATAGATTAAATAGAAGATAACAGATGGAAATAATAGGACATAGGTGAAAATATAAAGACCATTAACTAAGTTCAGCGCAGAAAATTGATGTGAAAATTGGATCTGTCTGTATTTGTGTGTGTGTATCATGCATCTTATTTGCTAATAATGGCTGAAAGGTGGATGTCTGTAAAGTAGATCAAACATTTAACCAATCCAAATAAAAAATACTACAATCTCAATTGTTAATTGGTTTGGGGATATAGAAACAGATAAATCACAACATATTTTTCCTCTGTATTATTCTGAATTTAATAATGTTCTGGGGGCCTGATGTAGCACTCAGGCAGCCAGTTGATGATCAGTGCTCACAGTGTCCAAATGCACATTTTTAATTTGTTGATCTTCACATCTGAAGCTAATACAAATAAGATAAATAATACTAAATATTTATAATTTTTAGGTGTTGAAAAACAGCTATTCTGACATTGATTCTCCACAGCCCATTGAAAAAAAGAAAAGCAATTCATTTTTTTAGAATATAACCTCCTTGTCCCACACAAAGCTGGCAATATTATGATAAAATTACAGTAAAGGCTAAACCCTTTTAATTTATTCATTTATTTATTGCATGAAGGCTTTTCAGAAGACTCAGCTGACTCACTTTTCTGTCTGCATCATTCTCTGCTTGATCACTTCAGTGCCATTACAACAAAATAAAATTCTCTGTTTTATTCATATTGTCAATAAAAACATCCAAAGAATGAATGCCTTTGAAATATTTCCAAAACATCTGCAGACACATTTTTGCCAACATCTGCTGCAACTGCAGTGAAGCACCCACGAAACCCCAAATTCTGCTTTCTGGAGCATGGCCAACTCATTGCACACATCAAGCAAAATCATACTCTCGATAATCATTTCTTACAACTGCTGTGTTACTGTTTTTGTGGGGAAAATGCAGAAACTGCTTGTTAAACTTTAGCAAATATTGAGTTGTTGCAAATTTGATTCATTATGGTAAGAAAAAGGGGAGGAAAGTTAACCTTTTGATCAAATCTAAGGGTTAATATTTGTTTCATGTTTATGTTCAGTGTTCTCAGATGAAAAGCCCTGTCTGACTCAGATTTGTGAGGCAACAGGGCTAACCACTAAGCCATTTTATAGTCATCTTAAATAAATCAAGTGTAATTGTTAAAGTCTCATCCTAGTGGTCACTGCAGGTTACAGAAAAAATGTCTGGGACTTAGAGCAATTCATATTTCGATATAAATCAGATTTGGCCACGTTTGCAGAGATTATTTTGAAGTGGCATTTATTAAGACATACTTGGTGTAAAGCTGATAAACCATGAGCGACTAAGACAAAGAATGACAGCATTTTTGTTTCCATTCCTATATATTCTGCTTTCCATTCTGTATTCTGCATGCTGTCACCCTTCAGTCACATCCAGAGTCCCTCAGTGTCCAGCCCATAAACAAGTTTTAGTGCCTGTAAGGGGTGATTGGGTCAAATGCTAATTGGCCAGAGGCTTAGGTATGTGTCTGCTGAGTGTGTGCTTGTATGTGTTACTGTACTTTCTTAAATAGAGAGATGGAAAAAAAGAGCAAACGCAGAGACGGAGAGAAAATGTCTGATGTTGCCTTTTCTTCTGACTGAGCTATAACTGTCAGTAAGGTGAACAGATATGTTATATAAGCATATGCACGTATCTAAAACCATGTCTGTATGTCTGCTGTGAATTAATTTTGCGATCAAAGACAGAGCGCTCCTGTGAAGAGCATCCAACGACGTGTGTGACAGAGATGACAGTCACATTAGTTTTTGCTTCTTTTGATGGGGATTTTAAATACTCGTCTGTTAACAGCTCTTCAGAGGTATGACTCTACATTAAAAAAGATGTATTAAAGCTTTTGAGGATCTAGAGGTACAGTAGCTCTGCAGAAATTAAGATGCTGTCTCAAATTATGTCCCCAGCCTCATCCTCAACAGTCAGGTTGATCAGGCAGCTATCATGCAACTTAAGTCTTCCCTTATCCAGTTGAATATTGTGGCCAAATATTTTTTTTGACATTTTTTCATATTCAAATTATTTACCTGGTATCCTGAGGTAATGCATTGTTTAGAGGGATGCCCTGTCAAGTTTCTATAGCAAACAATCACTGATTGCCTGTGAGTTAGATCGGCTGGTCACTGATCCATATGTATTGTGTTATATTAGCTGGTTTAGTGGTCAGTCAGTAGTAGCGTACTGAGATCATCTACAAGTGGATGAGCAACTTGATTCCAGGAGCAAAAAAGTCATCCTTATGCAGTCAACAACAGACTTTTACTTATGTTGTAGACAGAGCTGTACAAAAAGCCACTCTCACAGACCATTTATCCAAGATGCCGTGTTTACCTCGGAAAGAAAAAAAAGGCTAAAACTTTAAGGGATAAAATATGGGTTGGGATACCATAAGTTAAAGGTCAAAAACCTGACCTGCAAAACCTGATTACAAAACATTTACTGAAGTCGAGTAAACAGTCTGCTTACAGGAAAAAAGCTCATCCTCCATGAAGACATTCTAATGCGGCAAAAATAGCTTACATAGCTCCATTAGCTGCACAAGCTATGTAGATAATTGAGCAGCATAGCTAACAGAGCTATGGTTTTAACAGAGCTAAAGCTAAGCTCCAAAAGCAGCAATGTAAGCTAGGTATCCACGTTATCTGCATAGCTGAGTAAGCTTTAGCTACATTTGCCAAAGCTAACATTGCTAACGCTAATTTTGCTAAAGATAACAAGCATATGGAGCTAATGTAGCTACGTAGATAGGGGAGGAGAGTTAGCTATGTAGCTCACAAAGCTAAAGCTAAGCTCACAAAGCAGCTATATAATCTACATAGGTAGGTTATCTACATAGCTATGTTTGCTTTAGCTACATTTCTAAAATGAATCTATGCGTAATTTAATCTGGGGTTAAACCTCTGACCCATTTCTGTTAAATTTATGAAATGTTTAGTCTGTAATATTTGCAGTGTGGCTATTTAAACACAACTGCCTTTGGGTATGAATAAAGGTGCATTTAAAAAACAAATAAAAATTTAAATTTTTGAAGTTGAAGTTGTTTTAAATGTTTTTGCTTGTGTTTAAGTGTGTGTTTCTGATGAAAGACTGTGTGTGTTGTCTTTTAATTTTGTAAGTTCTGCATTATTGTTGTTTTTTGTTGTGACCTGCTCAGGGGCTTCAGATGAAAATTAGCTTTGAGTTATGCATGCATCAAGCTTTGCTATGCATCAAATTTCAACATTTATGTTTCATATTTTACATCAAACCTTTATAAATCCAATAAATAAATAGATAAAAAAAACTCTCTATACTCTATATTTGATACTTGATGTCTCCTCTGCTGCAGCCTCCTACTCAATCTAGCCAACATGAATGCATTGAATACAAGAAGATAGCTCTGGTTCTGTTGCATTGGTTTTCTTCCCTTTTTGGGGACGAATAGTCCATTGTGACTTTGTCAGTTTTACAGGGAAAAGATGCTAAAACTGCTCCTGTAATCCAGTCTAGACAGATGCATTACACTAGGTTTGCACAGCAGCGATGCAAACACACATAAATTGAACATACAAGTATTTACTGCTTAAATTACTCCAAAAAAAGAAACCTGTTAATGCTGATGAGTCAAATTCATTTTGGCACTTAAAAGTTCAGAGTAAAAATAATGCATTCCTAAAAAGCAAATTCTTGCTCATATATACACAGACATATTTTAATAGATATCCTCCTCTGCTCTCCTCCAGGCCTGTCACTCATACCATCACCTTGGCATCTGGAGTATCCCACCTCCACCCAAATTAAAACAAGGAGGGCAAAAAGATATTTTCCAATTCAGCAGATGTGAGTCATTTCATCTTGTGATTCAAATGAGTTTGGTGTTTTGTGTGAACAGATGTCCGTACCCCGCCTCCTTTATCAGCATTAGCTGATTGGGTTTTAGCATGCAGCTTGCCGTGCCTCTGCCTCACAGGTACTAACACACTAATCTGCCTCTGCACAGCTGTGCAGCACAGTGGAGGAGGGAGGAGAGGAAAAAAAACAAGAGAGCAAGGGCAGAATGCAAAAAAATGTGGTGAGGGGCTCGCAGGGAGGAAGAAGAAGATGGAGAGGAGAGATGGAGGGAAGGTGGGTGAGATGGAGAGCCACAGGGCGGCCTGGAGAGAGGATGCTGGTGAGATAAGGAGGAAAACAGATGTTGGCAGAGGAGGAGAAAAGAAACAAAGGAGAGGTGGAGAGAGAAAGTGAAAATACACAATTAATAAAAGACTCAGGGGAGACTAAAGCCATTCAGCCAGGAATACTGGAGGCACAAAGTTTGCATCCGTCTATGCGTGTGTGGTGAGGGCAGTGGCTCTCAGATAATCCCTCAGTGGCTTCCTGGCCTGTAGCACCTGCAGCACAGTGAGGGTCACTCTGTGCTGACACACTTTCTGCTTTAATAGCATGAGCGTGTGCTCGCAGGTGTGTGTCGCCTCATCATTGTAATGCAGCTTTGTGTGTCGCCCACAGCCACGTTAAACTCCATTCTGCTCTCCTGCTCCTCTGAACTGCAGTGTTAGATATCTGTGAGTGTGCATCTGATTCCTGACTGTTTGTGTGTTTGTGACAATGTGGCACAGACCTCTGGCGCGTTTGTTTACCCAGACGTCCCGCCACAACAACGGGGCTCTTTCTGTCTGCACACCTGTTCAGCGGGCCTGACATCAGCAGCACTCAGCGCACAAAGACCACCTCTGCACCCCAGAGGGGAGCAGCAGGAGGGGAGAATGAATGAGAGCTTTGGGAGGAGCAGACTGGAGGGAGGGAGAATGCATGAGATGATAAGAGAGGGAGCCAAGAATGAGTGAGGGATTGGGTAGGGATGTTGAAGGGCTAGGTGAGAGGCATTTGGAGACAGAAAAGAAGTGCAGCGATGATATAAAGTTTATAAGACACAGTGGAGGCATTTTAGGAGGCACAGAAAGGTTTAAATCAGTCCAATTGAGTGAAGGTAAAAAGGGGAAAGACATTCTGAAGGGTGGGTGGTGACAGCAAGGTAAGGTGGTTGGGTGCTGTGCCCCTTGCGTCATTCTCCTCCACCCCAGGAGTTGATCGGGTGCACTCAGCTTGTGAGCTCATTAAAAAGCACCCATTATCCCGACATTTGCACGCATCGCATGCAAAACTAATTTACTTGTAAGAAATTAAAAGTTCATTTTAATTGAGCTCGCGCTGCAGTATGCAAATTAGGAGTACATAATGTACATTGATGCGGAGCAGACAACACACTGAAAATGGACTTAACCCTTTCATAACAATACAGGGAATCCTTAGTTCCAAATATGCAACAAAGAAAACTAAAAAAACAACACAAATGTACTCTGAAAATAAAGACACTAAGTGCATTCATGTTTGAGGACACAAAAAGGCAGAACTATCGCTGCACTCTTCAAATTGGTATTGATGCACCTCAATAAGACCACTGTCACATGCATGTGTGTTTAAGAACACTATGCTCAATATTGTGTACTAAACACATCATAAATACTCACTATTTGTTTTTGTTAAGATTATAGTTTTTTCTGAAACTGAGCTAGTTTATTGCCAGTAAGCCAGTAAGCAGTAATTTGCATGAGTATGCATTGTACACGTGTAATAGGTGTATGCAAAGCTCCCTATATGGTATTAACGGTTTAAAGTGGCAAAAATTGGTAATAGTTGCCAACAACTGCTGAAAAAAAATGGTAAAATGGATTTAAAAAATGGTTGCAACAAATGGTGAAATCAAATAAATTGGGCAAAGATGTTCAGTCAAGTGGTGAAAAGGGGTTAAAAGTGGCAATAAAGCTTAAAAGTGGTGGGGATGGGCAGAGAAGGTGGGGAAATTGGATTATAAATTTGTAAAAATTGGTGAAAAATTGCAAAACATAGGTGGAAAGTTGGAAAAAAATTGGTTAAAGGTTGCCAAAAAATGGCTAAAAAATGTCAAAAAAGGGGTTACCTGTGGCACAAATGTGCATAACAGACAGTGAAGTGTATTTAAAACTGGCAAAAAAGTTGGCATAAAAATGATGAAAAGGGTTAATTATGGCAAAAACGGGACAAGAGACAGCAATAGGCAGAAGTGGAAAAATGGGGTTAAATTTGCATAAATTGGCAGAAAAGGTGGTGAAATTGGATTTTGAGAGTATAAAATCTATTTTAAAAGTGGAAAAAATGGCTGGAAAAAAGTGATGAAAAGGGTTGAAATCAGAATGGTGTAAAGTGGCAAAAAAAAGGTTAAATGAGGTAAATATGGGTATAAACTGGACAAGATTTATGAAAAGTGGCAAAAATGGGAAAAAGAGGAACAAATGTATAACTTTAACATCAGAACCCAATAGTGGCTTGACACATCTTCCAGCTCCAAAATGATGTAACTGTTAGCCAGGACGCTAGCTCCAATGCTACTGATCCAAAACATATGCACTGATATCACCAATAAATCACAACTGGGAGGGCCCATTCTCCAGGTTTGCCAGCCAAATTTGAGGGCAGGCCGGGATGTAGGTATGGCTTTGTGTGTGCCTGTGCAGGGATGGTTTTAGTTATTTGGAGGCCCCAGGCAGACACCAACATGAGACCCTTACCAATTTAACTAAAAGCAAGCATAGTGAATGAACAAACTATTTTGAAGCATCTCTTTTCAGCTAACAAAGACAAAGAGCTAGAGGGCATACCCAAATGGGAAATGTAAATACACATATATCCAACAGTTTTCATCAGCTCTTGGAAGAGCATCACAACTCTAAGATATGTGTAGCTCAAAAAAAATATATATATATATGCTCACTGTTGGTGCATTATCTGTTGTTCTGCTGTAAATCATACATTGTCATTTAATGCATGCCATTTTACTACAGTGAAATCTACAACTTCATTGTCTCAGTATGTCTAAAGGTATCTACCTGAATATAATTTGTTCAATATGAAGACACTTTGAAGATCTCTGAGGGGCTTGGACCTTACCGGTGGGTCACCTAATTATAAAACCGCCTATCTGCCTGTGTAAGTGTCCAGAGTTGGCAGCTCAGTAAGTCAGTGTAGCAGTGTGCATCCATATGTATATTCCCCAGGTAGAGGTCAGAGGTCATAGATAAAGATTGGGGTCAGGCAGTAAATAAGATGGAACTGAGCTTGTGTGTGTGTGTGTTTGTCTTGTCTCCCAAGAGTGTGTCAGGTCAACCTGAACCCTGAGCTCTGACCTTCTTGACCCAGCCTCCATTCTGTCAATAGCAAATAACAAGTCAATAATATGACAGTGTCACCTGGAGTGTTCCAGCAGGGGGTGAGGGGAGAGACTGATCACCGTGGGTTGGTGTATCCCTGTGTGATGCATTAAAAAGCGCTGCTATGTGGGAGTCATATGCATGAAGTAGTTAATATCTGCTCAAGTAGGAATATTCTAGATGAAAACTGAGCATCTGAAAAAGCTTTCAGGAGTAAAAACCAACTTTGTTTGAAATATTAGCATTTAAGTTTAGAATGATCATTTTAAAATCCTCCTAGGGTATAAAGCAGTCACCTTTTTTTCCACTATTATTTATTTTAACACCTCTAGGAAGTTTTAGTTACAGATCATTGCACAACACAATTTTAAGCCTGACTTAAGGACGGATTTGTCCTCCTCAAATAACTATACGAGTGTCCCAATTCAAGGCTCATCACAAGTCATTATTAGTCCTAAAGTTCCTCATGTGTATGGTGTCAAAATGATTATTTTACTGATTCCTATCACATTAGAGCCTCCTCAACCTTAAATAGTTAATATCCAACATGTGTGATGTTTACTATTCCAGGTCGGACTGCCGCTGACAGAATACCCACAACAACCAATGAGAGCAGGCAGACCAGGTAGCCACACCAACTGGATGTTAGGAACTTTTCCATCTCACAATCAAAAACACAAATATACCTTCATCACAGCCAGGATTTCAACCATGATCTTTTCCTGTTCTTTTTATTTTTGCTGCAAATTATTACCTATACCAGAACAGCAAGCTGAGAACTTCAAGTGTCCTCCGTGTTTGTTTTCTTCTGAAGTCACACAAGTTTCTGTGAGATCTCATACATGTGGAATCTAACGCAGTGGTTCTCAACTGGTAGGCCAGGACTCAGAAGAAACACTGGTTTACAGGTTTACACAGAGTATTTAGCATGCAGTTCTTATCACCTAATTTAAAAATATGATTATGTTCATTTTCTGCTGTCCTTGAGACCCATACATCAACTATCAAAAGATTGTTCTTTAACTTCTATGTTAGAAAATTCTCTCTTTTTGATGATAAGCATGAAATAATTTTTTACGGATTGTGGATAGATGGGGGCGTCGATGGGAAACTCGTGTCTTTCCTTCTTTGTTTTGACAGTTTTTGTCGTGTTATAAAGAAACGTTAATCGAGTAGTGAAGTCACATTACTCTCAGAAGGTGCAGTATCAGTGATTAGGATAAGATCAATTGGGAGAGGGCGATAAAACCTTGAAAGTTTTCGGACTTCTACCTGTTGACTTGAATCTCTCTCCGCCACATGTAGCTCTCTCTCTCTCTGGATCATCTGCTGTTCAGCTGAGAAAAGCTTACTCAGGAAAGATTCCCTAACATACAGAAATCTGATCATGGCTCTGCTTCCACAGCACAAGTGTTTATGTCAGAAGTTCATCCATGTCAGGAGTAGCTAGATAAGCTGAGGTCAGTCCCCATAAACTACACACTGCAAACCAGTTGCACAACTCAAAAATCATCATCCATAGGAAAGTTAGTGCATTTCCTGTTTCCTGCTTATTTGATATGATTGCATTTTGTCCACAACATTTTACATTACAATGTGTTATACTCTGCTATTTTTTATGTTCCAATGCAAGGGTTCCAAAACTTTTCAGCCCAGGACTCCCAAAGTAAAGGTGACAGAAACGGGCAAATTTAGGCATGTGCAAATTTATATTTTCAGGATTTTCTAAACATGACTTTAAATACAGCATGAATCTCACCAAATAACCATGCTTTTAATTAACATTTAACTAAGTTTCAGCATATTTTTTTTTAAAAAATGGGCAAAATATACAATTTGAAATCATTTAAAAATATTCTTTGTTTTCTGGAAGGCATCTCGGCACCTTCTCTCAGTCTAACCCTAACCCCCAGGGGGTCCCAATCCCCACGCTGAGAACCACTGATCTAATGGACGCATGAAAAAGAAAAGACCATTTTACAGATTTTGCTGGTATTTTAAAGTAATGAATGTAGCATCACAATTAAAAAGTAACCTTAATAATAGACATTAGTAAAGGCTGACTGAGTATTAATGACACCATCTAGTAACATCATTAAAGTAGGTTATGTTTTCACATACATCATACTTTGTAGTTAAATCGTATAATTTACAGTGTGTTGAGTCAGCTCTGACTCAGCAAATTGTCCCCAGCATGCTGCTGCGCTCACCCATTGACGACAGGTGAGGCTGGTGCACACAGGGCATGGCTGCTTGGCACAGAGGGTCGGAGAGGAAGGCGGGCGCGTTGTTAGCTGGCGTGTGCAGGTCCTTAATGAGCAAAGTGTTGATTTGGCGCTGATCCTAATAGGATCAAAGCTGTCATTTGGCTCCCCCGATGGCTGACAGGAGGCCAGGCCTGGCACAGGACCAAGAAGGAAAAAGAGACGACATCACTTTCACAGGCAGCGTAAGTACACATAGTCAAACACAGGCGCTTTTCACTGTTTTTCTTCTCTTGCTGGCACTGCCTCTGCCTACTCTGTTGCTTTTGATCTCCATTCTTCCTTTTCCCATCTCTTAGTATTCGCTTTTTATTGACACATACTGAATACTGTCACAAAACATACTAAGGAGCTAATGGAGGTCATTAGGGGAATGCAAGTTGGGAATGTGGCCTTAGCCGGATACATGCTCATTTATGTCAGGCCACTGGAAAAACCTCAAGGCCGTTATCTCGCAAACTGAACTCACCCACAGAGAGGGCAATAGGAGCGATGTTTATTGAATGTGGATGATATTGTTATGCACTAAGGAGCGTCTCAGCTGGCTTCAGCTCATTGAGAAGAATGATTTATCGTGCAGGAGTAAGTAGGGTTTATTTTGGCTTGGGAGCGTTGCATGCCCTAAGGGCTGGTGATGGATTCGCTCACACACTTGCATGCATTGTCACTCAGAGATGCACACATACACAAACAACAACTTAAAGGCAAATGTAGTCGCATTAATATACAATTAAATGTTATACCATACAAAAAAAACCATAAACCCTAAAAAAAAGATACGATGTAGAGAGCAAGGGCAAAAGAAAGGAGACAAAGACAAAGAAAAAAACCTGATTGAAAAAAGTCCCCCCTCTGCTTCCAAATTAAAATGCAAATGTTTTTTCTTTTTTTTTTGTTATCATTATTTGCCTCATCCTCTTCATCCCACATGCCACCCCCCCACCCTTTCGCCCTCCACCCCCATCGCCCACCCCCCTCGTCTCCTCCATCCTTTTGTCTCAAAATTAGTGAAGCAGAGTGCTCGGGCGGCTAATTATGTATTCAAATGAAAGAGGCTCGTTAATGTTGCACTGGGGAGAGGCAAGATGATTGGGAGAGGGTGATGGAATTGAAATGAGTGCCGGGGTGTCGTTCGCTCGCTCACTCGTTCGGGTGGCGGCGGTGGAAGAGGCGGTGGTGCATCTGGAACCAGCCGAGCACATCCCGGCAGATGTCACCTCCCGGGGGGTGATTGGAAAGCAGGGTGGGAGAGAGAGAGAGAGAGAGAGAGAGAGGGCGTGTATGCTAAGGGAGCAAGGGGGTTGGGGTAAGGTAGGAAGGCAATGGTTGAAGGGGGAAACGGCGGGTGTGGTGGTGGTGTTGTGGGGCTGTAGCAGGAGGTGTGAGGTGTGGGTAAGAAGAGGAGGGGGGAGCACGGTCAGACAGGAGACGCACACTTTACAATGACAGGATGGGTGGGGGGGTAGGGAGGGGAAGCGAGCCTGGGAGGGGGAGGAAGGGGTGATTTGGAGGAGGGGTGTATGTTCAGGGGTGCACATGGCTTTGTTTCTGCAGAGGACACACAAAGAAGAGAAATGGGATGGTTAATTTAGCTCAGCAGAGAAAGAGAAAAAAAAAACCGAAAAGAGCTAATGAGCATGTTGTTGTTCCTGTTGTCGCTCTATATGGTCGCTCTGCTATGTGACCTGCTGTAGCTTGTGCCTGTGAGGAATCATGGGAGAAGGACGAGGATGATGATAACAGGGCTCTGGCTTTACACCTATACTCACTAACAGTGCAGGACATGGTTAACAAGGCATGCATTAGCATTTTAGCAGGATTTTAAGTCTAATAAGACAGATGAGTGTATTGTATTCTTATGTATCAGACAGTTTAGGCTTTATGTGTGCTAACAGTAGATTTCAGGGTTGTAATGTGTTGTTAGGGTGCAGAGTCGTGCTGCAGAGGAAAAGTCCAGGCTGAGTGATGCACAGGGGCAGAGAGAGATGAGGCGAGGTGTTCATACAGCCCCAACCAGCCATCTGCTCTCTGTGTCCTTCATCTGACATATTTCTCACCCATATTGGCCCATACAGGCGCATGCACATGCACAAAGACACACTTGACCCGTACACAACACATAGACACACTCTCACACACAGTTTCCTCCAGTCTTATCCTGTATTCATGAGGGCTGTCCTGCCAGCTCGCTACCCCGAGGCCCCTGGCCCCGTGGCCTGCAGCTATCATTAGAGAGAGCCTGTACTCTCATTATTGATCCCCTGCCTGATAATGTTATGCATGCTCTGTCCCTAGGGGGCACCACTGGGACCGGTGGCCCCCACCAGCCCTGCACCGCTGCTGCAAGGGTGTTCCATCAACGACACATCGGCTCACACATGCACCAGCACACATGCATATATCCTGGTTTCTCCAGCCAGCCGGAACTGAAGCATGTGATCCGCATACCTAAACAAAACATAGGTGTGACTGCTGAATGATGGGTAATCTGCAGGTACAGTGTTAAACTTTAAAGGGACAGAGATATTAGAGGATTTAAAGCTGCCACTGGGATCTATCTTTTTCATTATTTTCTGTCTATCCATAAGGGATGCGC
The DNA here is from genome assembly GCF_018320785.1 of Cheilinus undulatus. Classification (NCBI taxonomy): domain Eukaryota; kingdom Metazoa; phylum Chordata; class Actinopteri; order Labriformes; family Labridae; genus Cheilinus; species Cheilinus undulatus. The sequence continues at coordinate 39,838,284 of NC_054865.1, read as the reverse complement.
ACAATAAGTCGGGTAAAATTGTGCATATAGTGTGAGTAGTGTGATTTCAGGCAGGCCTCGTAGTCAAGTGCTGCCATAATTGAGATCAGTTGATCTCAAACAAGCCCTCATCAGCTGACGGCCAGCTGATTTGCTCTTAGCACACCATTGGCTAATCGCACTCATGCAGCCATATTTAAACTATTTGTGCCCGGCTATGTTTTGATGCTCTCTCTGCAAGCTGCTCCTGCAACCCTCCTCCACCCCAGCTCCTCCTTATTTTGCTTCTGACTTAATAAATGTCATACTGTTGCCACTGATGCCTGCTCTGCTCTGGGTTTTGCTGATTTTCTCCCGGCCTCAGACATTCCTTATTGGCATAGGAAGAGCAGGATCTATCTATCTATCTATCTATCTATCTATCTATCTATCTATCTATCTATCTATTTACAATGTTTATGTTTTTCTGTCTCTGTTTCTTTCTTTTACCTTCCATCCCCTCCCTAATTTTTTCTGTGAATCTCTGACGGAGATGCATGGTGTTTCTAATTTGGCATGCAGACATTAATTCCAGCACAGCTGCTGCCTCCTCCTCCTCCTCCTCTTCCCTCCATCCTCTCTCCACCTCCCTCCCTCTGCAGCCCCCAACCAACCCACCCACCCACCCCCTCAACCCCCTCATCTCCTCCTCCCTCCCTCCTCTCCCTGAAGGCTTCTCTCTAATGTGCAGCTTCAGAAAGGCGCGGCAAATTAACACCATTTGTTCTGCGGAGCATGCCTTCTTCTCAACACTACAAGCATATCTTATGAGGTTTGTCTAAATGTGTGAGGGAGAGCAAGAAAGAGGAATCCATAGAAATGTTACTATGATTTTTTTAACCCCCTGTTCAAATCCATGGAAGATGCAAGCCCAAAATACATCTCAGAGTATTTGTTTTCAGTTTTAACACAAGATTGCACACCTTGTTACTTTCTTATCTGTAAAGTTGCGCCTTCAGCAATAGACGGCCCTTTACCTCAAACTTAACAGCACTGACAGAGATCAAAATGTGTAAATTGTCTCAGTTACAACAGCCAACATCTGTGCAACTGCTGAAAATTCGGTCGCCTTAGACAAAATGCTGCACAAGTGCTATTTATCTATTAGCACACATCAGTGATCTCTCAAAACAAATGTTTTATTCAGACTTACACCCCCTATTAGACACAAATATCGTTTTTGTCAGAGGAAGAGCCGTTGAAACGGAGGACCATATGTGTGAGGGAGAAAAACAGAGCAGAGGAGGTGGAGAAGGAGGAGGAAAGGTGCAGGGGGAGGAAGGTGTGGAGAGACAGGAGCATCTGTATACTCCCAGACAGGTTGTTTTGGTATTCTAAGTCCAGGCTGACAGGAATATTGAAAATGGCAGACCTGGCTTTGCATACTGCACACAAAGAAACACAGCCACATGCACAGATACACAACACACAATCACATATACACAGCCCTCCAGACTGCCACCTGCCCCCCCTGCATAGACCCAGCAGGGCTCTCTCTCTATGGGCACAGCTCCTTTTGAACCATGGGCTAATTCCCTCTTGCACTTCTTGTCCTCCCTCCCCCTCACCCCCTTCTTCCTCTTCTTTTATTTACTTTTATTTACCCTTCCCTCCCTCTGTTTCTTATCCCACATCTCCTCTCTCCTTTGCTCCCTCCACCCCTCCTCCCTCCTCCTCCTTGCCTCCAAGATAACAGCATTATTAACTGGCCTAGTTGACCTACACTCCTGATAAACTCATCCCACAGAGGAGCCCTGCTTTTCTATCCCTGCTGCAGCGTGAGGATTACTATCTCCTGGACCAGAGGAGACCATAAACATTGAGCGATCAGAACAAAGTCTACCTGGGATGAGATGGTAAACAGAGATACGCGCACTTGCAGAGACGGTGTGGAGATAAAAGTAAGAAATGAGGAAAAGAAAAGGCCATTCTGTGTAGTGTTTACAGCTGAATGTTAAAAATAAAATGTTTACAGCTGCTTAAAATCAAAGGATTATATTAGCTGCTAATTAGCTGATGATGTAGAGCAATTTGATTAGCTGGAGTGGAAATAGTGTCGGATCTGGGCCAGAGAGTAGTCAGCTGTGCCTCAGCTGGGAGAGAGCTGAATAACCTCTTTACTGCAGGTGCATGCTGGGAAACTGCAGCAGGATCAGTCTCGGAAACTAAACAAGTGCTTGGCATCAAAACAGTGTCTATTTTAAAGACAAATGGTTTTTACAAGTTATTTTGTGGTTTATACTGCAAAGGGCTGAAAACACTGAAATGATCAGCTTGTTTTTCAGTTGTAATGTGAACATGTCCAGTGGTCAGTTACACAAGGCCAGTCTTTAATGAGTGTATTCCTGCTTTTAGCACTTTATCCCATTGCTTGTTAATACTGTAGCCATTTGTACAGTCTGTTAATGGGATGGACAGCCACTTACTGTTTGTTTTACAGCTGTAGGTGTGTCCTTCAGTGTGGAAGTCACAGCGGCTGAACATGTTGAGCCTTTCTTTATTTACAGGTTTTAAACTTAAGGATGCATGATTGCCAAGATCTGATATGCCAATATTTCCATATTCATTTTAGCCATTATAGATATAGATACTGATATATTAATGTAGTTCAGACCTAACACTTTGGTCCTTTGACACATTTTAAAGTTTACGGTTGACGATGAATAAAGACACTGATTTAGGTCTTTGACCAGCCTAAACTCCACTTACTTTGGCAGAAATTTTCATATCAGATACAAAAATAACAATATTTTCTAGACTAATTATATCTAAGCATTTACAAAGGTCTTTATTCTCTTCAAAAAAAAAAAAAAAAAAGGGCGGGGTGAACAAAGAAAAAGACTCCGGCTGACGTAGGTCTGTTGGTCCTGCCTTAAACTCCACAAACTTATTCCTACATATTCTTGTTATTTACAGCTGATTTATTGGTTAGAAATCTTCAGAAATGTTCATATGTGCTGATACCTACAGTATATCTTGCTGATAATTTTGTGCATCCCTAGTTACACTCACAGGGCTGACCATGTAGACTCAATCTAACTTTAAACAGTACAATTAAAGATTGTTGACCTTTTTGTAGCATATAAACAAACATCAATTTTATTTGTAAAGTTTAGGAAGAAACATATTGCTCCATGGAGAGAAAAGATGCACCTCTCTCTCTCTCTCCACCGTTCCTCCTCCTACCCTGTGTGTGTCAGAGACGCTGTCAGAGGACTCGGGTGTGATGTAAAAGTTGGAGAAGGTTTAAATTTAATATCTAAAAATGACTTTTTAAGACTCAGAAAAAATGTATTTGTTTGGTTGAAAATGTAAAAAAAAACAGCATTTATCTGTTATTTTCCATTTTTGAACACAACTGACCACAAAAAAGGAAAAACTGTTGCAATGTCATTTTTTTCAGACAAGGTTCCGCCTAAGTAGGAGGTGTTATGAAGGATATAATCTGATCTGAAGAACATCTAGACTGTACTTATGTCAAATCTTAAATTCTAAACATTTTTTATATTTAAGATATGATTTCCTAATGTGTAGACACCCAGCACACACTCTGCAAATTGCCACACAAACTAGAGAGTCAGTAAGGACTCAGGCTGACTGAGAACAGAAGAACAACCACTGGGGTAAATCAGTTTTTACTGTGCTCACTCTGTATGATGTACAGCCCAGACTCTATAACATCTATAGTTTTTCTTTGTGAACCTTTAGTTAAAAATAGTCCAAAAACTATTTTTGACAATTCTTTCTTGTAATCATCCACAATGTTTGTTTACTGAAAAGTCATGTTTGACAGCAGGCGCTTTAATAGGATTTCCAGATTTATGATTTATGGGACTCTGGCTGTTTCTAAATTAAATCTGTAGCCGTATCACAGACACAAAACTGCATGTGTTCCCAAACAGTCCAATTTTCCCTGGAAACTTTGCCCAGGCGTTTTCCTGCCAGCCGCATTCTAAATTTGCCTGGTGTAAGAAAGCTGCAGGAAACATTCAGGAAAAGTCACCGCAAATGGTTGGGAGGTGGCGATGACCTTCGTATCAAACAACCAGTGACAATAGTACAGTGACAGCTGGTGCGGTCTCTGATGAAACAGCTTCATTACACTGTTTGCCTGTGCATTTTTTTCTGCTCTCTTGTTGATATTGTAAATACACTAAAGTACATGCAGCATTGATATAAAGACATATACGTTGGGATTGCAGTATAGTGAAGTCTGTTGCCTGTCCTGATGTCTTGTGCTTGAGAGAGCCCTGCCCTTCCAACAGAGAGTTTCCCACTGTGTGGTGCATGTGTGATCAGCCAACTCAGGCAGATTTCTGGGGCAGACCACCAGAAATTTTTTTATACATTTTCAAGAGATAACAGTTTGATGGAATATGGTATGATGTTTTGGTCATGTTGTATAGGACCAAAACTGTTAAATATATCACTATTATTTGTCATCTGGAGACTTAAACATACAACATCTGTTCAGATTTTAAAATGCTTTCTATGCAGGTAGGCACTAACCTTGCAAGGCAGATGGATACGCCTGTTTCCTAGTTTCTCACTGGCGAATCCATCTTGCAAAGCTCCCATCTGAACTGTTTGGGCCCGGTTAGAAAGTGACAGGACCAATCAGCAACGAGGGGCAGTACTTTCAGAGCTGTGACGTAAACAAGCAGCAGCAAGAGCTGGTGCAGTTATGGAGGAATAGATCAGCATGGGTGCTGCTAAAGCGCCAGTTTTATCAGAACTTGATGGCATTTCTTCATTAAAAGAAGAACAAAGAACAGCAGTGAGTTGTTTTCTTTTCAAAAACAACAAGAATTGAGTACTTACATGTCTGTAGTCGCCATGTTTCACGTTATTCCTCAGTAGCTGCACACGCGCAGCTTGATAGCGGTGATGTCACGTGTTTTGTTGCTCTGATTGGCCCGTAGAGATGTGACAGACAGAACATTCACCCAATCACACTCCGAGTTTTTTTCAAAGCCTCTGCCTTTTCTCAAATGTTTCCTATAGAAGCTTTCCCAGATGGATGTGTGAAACAAATCCATGTGGCGTGTCAGGTTAGGTAGGCAGGGAATTGCAGCTGAGTCAGAAAGTGAACTTTTGAGAGACATAAAAGTATGACAGAAGGGCAGACAGAGCATTCACATGAGGGTAGGGATGATGAGGCAGAAGAAGGAGGAGGAGAGTGAGAGAAAAGTAGAGAGTAGGAAAGCAAGGATCAAGTGTTGCTGCACTTGGAAAGCTGCCGCCACATCTGCTCGTCCATGATGTCTGCGCGGCAGCCGTCAGCTGTCATTTTGGACCGCAGTCAAGTGGAGCAGAGGTACCGCCTGGCTCCCTGCCTCCGGCCTCCTTTTGTACCCGGGAAGCTGGTTTGTCTTTCCACTGCTCTGAAAATGATCCTTCTCCTTCTTTTAACCTTCCTTGCACTTTTTTCCATTTTGACCCTGACTCAGTTAAGTAAGAATTTTGCTTTCTTCTTTTTAGGTTAAAAATCAAAACTGACTGATCCAGGTTCCTCTTGCCAATATTTGGAGTGCCACTGCTTGGCAATAGAGGAGAATCATAAATATTACCCGGGCGTCTGCTAATAACTAATGGCCTCCAAACCGCTGCCCAAACAACAAGCTGATCCATCATGAAAAAACATGCCACTAACAGCCAAACAGGATGCATTACGGTGGAGCATTTAGCCCAATTATCACCACCAAACAAAGAATTTAAGTGTCCCAATGCATTAGGCAGGGTTGTAAATAATGGCATTGTATTTAAGCACTACCATTAGGCTTCACAGACAAACATCAGTTATTCAACACTCCATTCACTCCCCACCCATCTGCCTAATAAAAGTGAGGGAGAGAGAGAAATCAGGAGCAAGGTAAAATAAAGGAGGAGAGGAGGGGCAAGAGTGAGGCTGATCCATCAGAATACCCACAGATATGGAGTTTGGCATGTTTATGTATCAGAGGGAATCATGCCAATGAAAAGAAACACCACAAAGGAAGAGGATGTGGTGAGTGACTAGGAGAGAAGCAGGAAGGTGAGAAGATTCTCTTGTATGTTGAACTGTTGTTGTGCATCAGACAGCCAGGCAGCAGGGTGATGAAATAAATAAATAAATAAGTGGTCTCTGGTCTGTGCGGCGCGGTGCTGTGCTGTGCTGCGGTGCCTGGTTGCCCATGAATATTCCATGAGGCAGAGAGTGGGGAAGTGTGCTGCCTGGAACATCTGGTCCGGTCCACAGGGACCCTCGTGGCGAGAAAGCTGCAACTTCAGGACGAAAGCAGGGAAGGAAGGGGAAAAAATGCCAATAAAATGAAGGAAAAAAAACAGCAGCAATCAGCAAGCCTGCGCATCATATGGTTGATTTGTTTTGCTAATTTGATTTTAAGACCAGCAGCCCCAGTCAGTGCAAAACAAAGCAAATGAAACAATTTGGTAGGGAAAATAAATCCTGCACATCATCAGGGTCACCTTTTTCCAGCTTTAGCTTTATGTATGATCAAATATGTATTTCACACTGCATTTGTGTGTGAGTCGCTTTGCATACTGATCATTTGCATTCAAACTGGCAAGGCTAAACATATTTAGAAGTCTGCTGTGATGGAGTTGTTGTGTTTTGTGCTGCTTGTATTCAGAAAGCACTCTGAATAAGTGTATTGCATGCGTGATAATGGTAGTCACAACACAGAGTTGTCCACCTCCACATTATATTAGTATGTATGCAAGGAGGAAGTAGGGGGTTGAACATGCAAAGCTCAGTTCAATAGGGCTCAATGTGAAGAAAAAGCTGTTAGGATGGAAATGTGAGGCTGGTGAAGAGCCGAGCAGCAAAGAGGGACCTGTCATCAGCATAATGCATGTGGTAGAATGCAAAGTAAAGCAGCACAATGACTATGGCCTTGTTCCTGCAGCTATACTGTCAGAGCGGTCCAAACACTTCGGCTATGATCATAAATGTGAGAGACTGTCCTCCACAGAAAGATCAACTCTATTGACAAAGGGGAACACTGAAACTAGACCATTATGCAAATCATCAACATGTTCATGGACATTTCCTTTCACCTAACATGCATAAAATCTACAGTATGGTTAAAATTATGAAAAGATTATTACTGTGTCACATAATTAAGGATAAGGCCATACAACCGGGAACCACATCCAAGTTTTAATTCCAGAAACAGTTAAACGTCTGTGTCAAAAGAAACTCTGGTGTCTTGAATAAAAGTCTGATGAGCCACAGTCCTGCTCTTTTTCCCTCTGTGGCTGGATAACAGAAAATTCTTTCATGCTCTGAAGGCTGTTTTAAAACAAAAGTTTATGCTTTGAAAGGAAATAATATGTACACATGCAAGTTGCCCTTCAAATCTGAAAATCATAAACTTTTTAACAGAAAAAAAACAGCACTAGTTATTTCTTAATACACACTAGGCCTCTAACAGTACAAATTTATTACAAATCACACAGGGATGTGTTTTATTCCTTTTGGATCTCTTAATATCTTGACGTAATGCATGCTAATGGCCAAACAAAAGACAAAACTTAAATATTGGACACTTGAGTGTGTCTGTCATGAGTCTTGCCTTGTAAGTACACCTAAGGTTATTTTACCAGTTCCACCCTAAAATGTGTTAGCATGCTTACAGCTCCACGGAGGAACTTTAAGTTTCTGTCGACTCTTGCACATCTGTGGAAAAGTTACTATCATTCTATCATCTATCATCTACCTTTCTATCATTTTTAATAATGTCCTGAGCATGCATAACTACTGTTTTTTGATAAGGCCTTATCATTCTTTCTTTTAAAATTAAAACTACGGATGTTCTCGCTTAGGCTGGGTACACGCAGGACGATTTAGAGCCTGATTTAAGGTCAGATTAAGACTTATCACAACCATCCATTTGTCCTAGAGTTTGTGGTGTCAGTGCAATAAAATTACTGCCCCAGCTCACATTGAAGCCTCCTCGATATGTCATTGTAAATATCAAACATGTCTGATATATGGAATACCCACCTAACCAGTAAGAACAGGCAGCCTGTTGATGGCAGTTGGTGTTGCATACTTTCACAGCTCACAAAAACAACTATACTGCCTTCTCTGCCAGTTTTTCCTTTTCATCACTTTTTGTTTTGCTGTAACTGTAATTCCTACCAGCTGAGGACACTGATCATCCTCCATGTCTGTATTTTTCTGAAAATTATCACATAAGTTTTTCTGTGAGATCTCCACCCAGATATCTGGACCATATGATTAAACATTTTCACTCTAGCTATTTAGTAGAATTACTAATCAACTGAATAAATGTTGCATGTTGGGCCTCAGCGTTGGTCAAATTTTGTGTCTAAGCTGTAACAACCAGTTCAAGCTCTGGTTGATGGCCCTTATATTCTAGCTCTACTGTTGGGATGTAAACATGCACAGTGAACAGATAGAGCATATGAAAGGAGCTGACAGTATTTCGATCCTGTAAATGGAGATAAAAAATCTATTTAAGCGGTGTCAGGTAAAACTGTTCAGTGTTCAACAAAGGCACATGCACCAACAGCTAGCACTGCTACAGTTACCCACACTTAGTAGAGCAAATTACATTGTTTACAAGTAGAAAAGTGTAAAAGTTGGGCTCAATTTTCACTGTGCCCTTTAAGGCTGGCTCAGACTACAAGAATTCAGCCAGATTTTGACCCGACAGCGAAGTCCCAGCTCATTGTAAAATATTGGGTCCAATTCATAGATTGTAAAAAGAATTGGGCAAAACCTGTGTGACGTCAGCCGTTTGATTACAATAGGCGGACTCAAACAGCTCTTGAAGCCAATCTGCGGTGGCTTCTATAGTGAAATTGCTATCTCAACCGAGCTTTGGATCAACCTAGTGGCAGACAGGAGACCGCCCACTGAGCTCAACTTCCTGTCAGCTAAGCTAGCTAGCCTTCTGGTTGACAGAAACGTAGCTTCTGCCTGTCAAAGCTATCTGTCAATCAAATGAGACTCACAGTAATTTTTTTCCTAAATATAATTGGAACGATTATGGTACACATGATTCACCCCTGTGCAGTGTAAGGACATGAAGACATTAGCTGATGAGGCATGTTTCATTTTTGAACCTGGCTGTAAACTAGTTTATTTCTAGGGTAATAAAATGGCTTTTTAACACATGTTGTGTACTTGACTTCTGGTATTCCTGCAGCCATCCTCAAGTGGACACTCGCCATATTGCAATTTTTTGCACTTCCACATCGGCTTAATTTTTCAGGTAAGTCTTGTATTATGCCAAAATCAATGATGAGTCCAAGACACCCCACAACCACGACTCAACAGGACTAGTATGTCAAGATTTTTCATACATCACTCTCTAGTTTGACACCCTCACCTGACACTAAGAAAATGTTAGGACATGAATCCTGATGCCTACCAACAGGAGAGCATTTGCTCTTGTCTTTGCCAGAGTGAGTCCCTACTTTTTCTCCCTCCATATATCTAAACTGTACATTTTATTTTATCTTATTCATCACATGAGTACATTGTTCTATTTGAAAGAGAGCCAGTCCAACTTGTCCTCTTCCAAGAGCTGGTTGCCTGGCCAAACTGAGCAATAGGGGAAGAGGGGCCTTCGTAAGACGGTGACCAAGAACCTGATGGTCACTCTGACTGAGATCCTGTGTGGAGATGAGACAAAAATCAAGAAAGACAATTATCTCTGCAGCCCTCCACTGATCTTGTCTCTATGGCAGAGTAGCCAGAAGCCTCCAGAGTTAGAATGGAAGCAAGCAGAGATCACTAAGCCAAGCGATCTCAGCTCAGTTGTTTTGTTCTGAAACAGAATTCAATCGCTGCTTTCACATGAACCAGAGAGGGAACATCCTTTTCTTTTTGACCAACTTCCCCAAATGATCTAAGCATTAAAGCAGTTTTAGAAAAATGAACACTTATAACAATGAAGACATGATAAACTTGTTGAGGATTGGCTTTTATACATTTTCAGCTCATCGAAAGGCATTAGTACCATTAAAGTATTTGACTCTGCTAAAATCTCCATAAAATGCCTTTAAAGAAACCTTTGCCACAGAAGTGAAGGATAAGAAGTTTTTGAAAGCTAAAACCAAAAGCACACAAACAAAAATGTGACTAACAAACATAAGCACACACAGATGTTGTGTACTTACTGTATTGGTAGTGAAGTTCTTGTTTTCTGCAGCAATTTCACTCTAATTAGATGAAAAGAGAATACACTGAATGGTAGAAAGAAGTTCACGGCACTGAAACACCTCAAGGTTTTCTGCTTCAGAAAGCATCTGACGTTGTCATTTGAAAAATAAAAAATACCAACCTTTTTTGCAATATAGCGGTTGCAAGGTTAGTTACAAAACCCTCCACAGAATGATTTCTATAGTGGCTGTGAAAGAAACAAAAGACAGTAAGCTGAAATTAATTTATCTGACTCTTTGTGATTCAACCTGTGAAAAGCAGATTGTGTTTGGTTTCCAGTCTTGTAAATCTGCACTTTATTTTTAATCACTCTTTTGTTACTTAAGTTTACCAGATCAGTTCCATGAGAAAAAACATTCATTTATCTCGCAGAAATAATGTAAGGAAGGGAGTGCATGACTGTCACATTCACATATGGGTTTAATGGCACTGTACATATTTCTGCTATTGAAATTAAGAAGAATTATTTTCAATATTTTAATTTTTAATTTTTTTAATTGAGAAAGTTCCAAAAACACACTTCTTTCTAGTTTTTGATCTGAATTAATCAATGTAAAAGCAAAAGTCTGCCAAATAAACTCTACAGCAGTTCAAGTGATTCTCTGGCAGTGATTTGGCAACTGATATTAAACAAAATCTTTTTGTAGATCTATAAACGCACAGAAAATAAGACCCTGCAGCTACTCAGACACAGGATTACACTGAAAGAGAATCTTTCTCAAGTTTAGTGGAAAAAATAGCAATAGATTGCTCTTCACAGTGGAGAGGCTTCATAAGAAATAAAACACTATCACTGGATGTGCATCCAAAAAAATAAGACTGCATAGAAGATATACGGTAGGTTGACATCATGTGACTTAAACGTGCATCCTTCATCATTTTCATGCATCTGGAGCCCTGAGCTGGAAGGACTGGTGAATGAGGGTCAGGGTAGTCTGTCCTGGTCATAGAGAACCCATAATTAGGCAGAACTAACCCTGTGATGATTGGCCTTTACCACCAAGCAGCTGAGCACTGCTGCAAGGGCCTGACATCACTGCTGCTGCTCTCTGTCTGCAAAGCTCTTGCTGAAAGCGTTCTTATAATGACAGCTCAAAACCTGCTTCACAACTGTTTGTTTGAACTTTATTTTGAAATATATCAACATAGTATTCAGTGTAAAAAAATCATTCAAAATGTCTTTCATCATCAAAAAAAATACATCAGACTAAAGTCTGGTTCAAATCTAAGTATGCCAGAGATCCTTCTGAAAGTAATCTGCAACGTTCATAATAATGTCAGCTTAAGCGAGCTTCCAAAGCGTAGTATCTAATAATATTTTGTGGTGGTTGTTTCTGTTCTTGTTTGACCTAAATTTCTGCTCTTCATAAAAAGAGTCTTGGCTGGTTTTGTGTAACCTTTGATATGTCCTCTAGTGTGGTTTTCATACAACCTAACTGAAAGTTTTTACTACCTACAGAGACATGCTTTTACATTTTCTTAATGCATTTATGCAGTAAAAACAGTTTATGCTATAAAGAAGGAGGCTGGGGTGGAGGAGTTTGAGCTTTGCCAGCAGCAGCGTGGTGCATCAGAATCAATGCAAACGGGGATTAGTGAGGAATATGTCATATTTAAATGGGCCACTGTGTTGAGCGAAATAGCTGTGATTGACTGTGGGAGCTGGGAGGCAATAACTGGGATCAGCTGGTCATCAAGTGATCACAGCTGGGTGTATGACTTCCGTGTCCTGCATGAACTAATGCCAAGCTTCATTAACTAGGTAAATTGGACTGTGGATTCCAACAAAGGATGTCAAAATTTCCCAATGCTTTGAAACTTTATTTTGATACTGTGTTTTAAACAACACCATCTCTGCTACTTTAATGACCAAGAGAATTAAAAAGCATAGAAGCTTAAAAAACTGCATACAATTTCACAAGACAAGTGCACAGGGAAAGAGCGAGTCAATCAAGAATTGAAGGCAAGCTTCTGCACACTGTCTGATTGCACAAATATGTTCGGAACCAAAAAGTTGCAGACGCATTTGTATAAGTTGGACAGTATGCAGTAGTTCGCCTGCAATTTCTGACTGTTAAAATAAGACTTTTGCCAATACTTGGTAGGGATTCTTTTTCTTGTTGCCATGATATCAAACAGGTATTGATATCAATTGATTTTACCAGCATTACATCAAAGATAAAAAAATCTATTACAGTAAAAAACCTAATTCAGTCTATCACTTACCATTCTTTCCTAATAAATAATCTAATAAAACCTAACCAACTTGAATCTAGATTCTGAAATTGTTTTATTTTCTTGTGGCAAGAATATTTATTTGTGTTTCACTCACAAACATATTAAACCCACAGCTCTGTGTCTGTGATGTGAACTGGTTCTCAGAGCTTTGGTGATTTAACCATGAGTTAGTGCATCAACATGCCCTTAGTCACGCTAGCTTTCATATGCACTCAAACATACATTTTCTCCATCTCACTGTCATGTTAAATTGTATTGTTGCCCATTCATGTAAACCTCCCAGGATCTCTGGGTTAATATAAAAGACTGTCTGTGTCCCACTTTCTCAGGCAGAATTCACAAAACATTTGATCTTATTGTACCACGAGGAACTCTCCTCGGTGACACACATTCACAAAACTGCTGAGAGCATTTTTTCACAGAGAGGAACCCCAAAAGCTTTTGTACAAGACTGACCTCGCTAAATGCTCAGATACAGCTCGCAAGTATGCCGCCTGTTGGTTTAACTGTTTTCATGCTAGATTATTTATGTAATCATTCATGTTCATAAATCAATAATAAAACATCACTTAAAGAAGGTAAAAGTACAAACCCAGTTTTGTCAATAAGGAAGTGGTGCAGATGGGATAGCGGTTCGGTCACATCCCATGTATGCAGGCGGCCCCATTGAAGTCTGGCCAGCTCCTTTCCTGAATGTTCCCCACTCTCTCATCCCTGTTTCAGACTCTATCCACTGTCCTCATCTGTAGAAATAAAGGCCATAAATGCAAAACAAAAAAACATTTAAAGGAAGGGAGACTAACTTTTAACACTGAAAACACTGACACCAATGACAAAATAAACGTAAAACAATACAGAGCCAACAATAGGCTGTTTGCAATCATGTGACTGCAATGACATGCTAAAGTCAGATGGGAGGGGAAGGTGTGAAAAATACCAGTTAGGCATTAGTGAGAATGGAGGAAAGTTAGGACACCAAAGCTCAATATGGACCTGCATATTACTTAGTCCTATAGCCATATTAAGGGAGAGTCTTAAGGAGTTTTGCATTAGGCTAAGAGGCTACACCTCTTTAACAGCTTTTCTCCCTCGTTTTGTCATTAACATGCATTTAATTGAAACGGTAATATATCACAACCAAATTAACCTCGTGGGGTAAAAGACCAAGTAAGGATGTGTTGTGCAAGAACAAGCTGGTCCTACAAAATTGATCTTTTAAGCAAAGGAGTTTCCTTTCCTTCTCTTGTCTTTACTTGATATACATTAAAAAAAAAGCCAAACTGAAAGAAGAGCTGTTTGGGGGCCTAAAGACTAGATCTTTGAGCTGAGCCAAATGATCTGATCTCTAAAAAGTGACTGCATTCCCATTGTAACCAGTGATGCTGGACCTCAGCTGAGGAAACAAGCAAGATCAGAGCTGATCATTCTACGGAACCAGACAAGACTGCTTGGTGTAAATCAACCATGTACGAGTGCTGACTGACACCTCTGATCTAGGCTTGAGAAAGGGCATGTCTGCGGCCATTTCTCAGTCAGCTTTAAAACTTTTTAGCCTAAATTTCCACACAGAAATCACTTCCTGTCCCGATCAGGAAATTTCTCCTGTGACATACAAATATATATCAATGACTTCCATTTAAGTTTTGACTATTCAAAAAAAGAAAGTAAGAACTGATATGTAGCGTGACTTTGTCTCCCATGAAAGAATGAAAATGATATATAAATGATAATACTTTCTAGACTTATTTTATCTCAGCACTTGAAGAAATATAAAATGCCTTTAAGTGTCGTCATTGTCTTTAATGCTTTTCTTTTTAAATCAAATTAATAATTTGATATTTTACCTACTTCACCCTTAACAAACCGGGTTGTCTATTCAGGATAGAATATAAGCAGAAATATGTTTTCTTGCCACCTTAAAAAGTGCTGTGACCTTCAGATGTGATATACATTCATTTAAATTCAAAATATTAAACAAAGTAGGAGAAAGAGGGAGAAATGTGTTTATCAGAGGAAGGATAGACAACACTGTGACTATTCCAATGGAAATGTACCAATGCACTGAAATGGGGGGGTAACTTCACAATATGCAAATTGTCTTAATGACATTTTTAAAAATTAAATTTTAGTTTGTAACAATAACAGGAAAATTTGAAGCAAATTTTCCTTCAAGAGCGCACTATTTCAGTCTGCTGTGCAGGGCTCAGGTCTGATGGGAGTGCAGGAATCCTCTGGTCCAATATGCACTGATGGATTGTCTGTTTGACCACAATATCTGTGGTGAGAGACCACATGAGCACACCTCATCCATCACACACAGGGGCACACACACACACACACAATCAAATTCACCTTATACCATCACTCCAACCCACATATTTCCTTTTCCACCTGGGACCTTCCCATCCAGAAAAAAAGAAAACATCTGTCCTTAACCCCTCCTCCACAACAGAGACGACCTCTTCTTCTTCACCTTCTACCCTTTTTACACCCACACACAGCAGGGCAGGGGAAACAGCTCGGCTCCCCACCCCCCATGGTCTTCCATAGCGTCAGAAAATGTCAGGAGTGTATGGCACTCTGGTGCAGTCGGAAGTGTTCAACCTTGAGCTATTCACATCTCGCTCGACTAATTACTTCCAAGATTGTGAGGAACGATGAGAATTTGAACAGAAAGGCCAAAAAGCCTTTAATTGGTTGGAAAGGTTGTAAACAATAAATTACCCACTGTTTTTGTTGTGGATGTTAATGCTGAATGTTAATGGACGCTAAAATCATTTAAACATGTTCCCTAATAACTGATAAATGATTTTCTACCTACATTCAAGCTGATGAATTATTTTATTTATGAAGATGCATTTAATGATGCTCTCATTTCACAGGGACTGTACTAAGCCATGTTGGGATTTTGGCATTTATCAGGTTTACCTTCCAGTCAAACATGATATTTTGTTCCATCACTGATAATGACCATTAAGTCTTACGGTTAAAGAGCTGCACATTTAAGCAGATGGGGGAAATCAATATTTCTGGTGGAAATCTGAAAACAAGACCACGCTTCTATTCATAAAGTTTCAAATATTTTCACCTGTCGTTCTGTGAACATCCTTCAAGTTCCTCAGTGACAGGTTTACTATTCTGTACATTAATACATTTAGAAAAAGTCACATCATCCTGTTAAACTGGGATCTTACTAAATCTTACTTTACAAAGTTGTACTAACATCAAATGTTCAACCTGCGACAGAGATCAGTTTACTCTTGCATCCAAACTGGACTGTATGCTCCAGAGAGTACACACAAGGCTTTAACTCAGAAGCTGGACAGGTGCTGAGAGTAAAAGAAGATGCACTGTTGTCATGAATTGCATGATTGTGATTTAATATACAGTTAAGCTCCTCATAAGTTCCTTATCTCAGGCATTTCTCAATAACATCTCTCCCACAAAAATGTACTGAACTGTTATTTTGACACACATTTTAGGTCAAAGAAATATTGCACCTTCTGCGATTTGAAAATTGTGTATTGCGATTTAATTTACAACCCCATTCAAAACTATGTTTAAATAAGTGTGACCTGACTATACAACTTTAAAAAAGCCTCTTATTTATACATAAAGATGGTCTCCCACCACAGACTCTGATGTCCTTAATGTTTTGTTTCAACTCTGTAATGCATTTCATTTGCTCAATGCATGAAGGGTTAATTTCTTTTTTAATGAGATGTGTTTATCTTGAAAGCTTACATCTGCATTCAGTTCACAGTGTCATAAAACTATTCAGACTCTAAACAGTATGACACATATATAGAATTCACCGCTGGGATGTGCTTGGTCTAAAATCTCCATCTCTACCCTGATCAACTCATAGATAAATGCAAGAAAACAATTAAGGATGCACCACATTATCTGCATGATATCAGTATCGGCAGATGTAAAAATTTATGCCAAAATTCACAACCGATACTATGGCTATAAAAATCTGCCTATGTGAGCTGTAAATTTTGGCTGTATGAACAAGTGTTTTTCTTAATTCAACATTCTTCCTTACACTGACAAATCAGATAGCGGCAAAAATCCCATATTGCACATTCCTAAAATCACTGAAACATAAAAAGAGTAATTATTGTGGTTTTTGTAGCCAAACCCTAAGGCTTATGCAGGCATGATGGCATTAGTGGTTGCTTCGTTCATGACTCAAAGCCTAAATTTTGGTCACACAACAGAAGTTCATGACACCGTACAAGGCACATATACGCTGTCTTCTCTGCATGCCAAAATCTCAAAACTCAATGCTGTTAAATAACTTTCCAGTCACATGCTATTTCCACCAACAGAGAGAAAATAAACTACATTAACACTATTCCTACTATTATCTTTGAATACTTTAATATTACATATTTGAATTTTCTGTCCTCTAAGCTCCAGCCATATTTATGAGAAACTGCAGTGAGATGTGTAACATGGGAGAAATCCTATAAGATTAAAGTGTGCGATCTCATTTGACTTCCAACATGCACAACATGTATTATACATATTAAGTGTACATTGCAGTGCTCTCCTTCACATTTCCCTGTACTCCCTCGATCAAATCAGCAATTTAGATAGGATGTTGGTCTGTTTTCACGGCAGACGCAAGGAGTAAATTAAAAGCAGTGGCTGACAGAGAACCATATGGTACCACTCTCTGCAAGAGAAAAAACACAGCAAAGATTAATTGATAATAGCTGGCACTTCCACCACCTCCAACAGGGATATTAGTGTGCGTGTGTCTAGGTGTGTGTGTGTGTTTGTGAGAATGTGCCTGTGTATATGCATGCGTGCAGATTTCAAACAGCATGCGTACATTGAAAGGCCCAGGAGGGGGACCTGTCAGACAAAATGGTTTGTATTGTCTGTAGCATCAACATGCCTACATTTTTAAACTTGCCATCTTGTAAGAGATGCTGAAGACTTAAACAAGCAACACATTACTCATGCATGACAGCTTCCAGGGCACTGTTGGGTTCTATTGTTAGATGTGAGTTTCTTTGACTGTGGCTGTTTGTCCTTGTTTGTGCCTGCGTGTAGCCTGAAATCCATTCACTGTACAGCCCAGTGTGTTATTTCACAGCTGATATTAAGACAACAGCTAAGTGTGATTAACAGTCAGTGTTGGGCAAACAATTCCAAACATTGTTAGAGAAACCAGGACTGTTATATTTACCACGTCTTTTTGTATAGCCTAGCGGTCAGTAACCCCTTCAGCTATGGATTGGCTAGACTTAAATTCTGATGTCAGACGGGTGGAAAAACCCTGCAGGGGTGAACGGGGCTGGAGGGGGGAGCGAGGGAAGAGATGTTCTCTTTGATTAGATGGACTGATGCAAAGAAAAGGAGAGAAAAAGAAAGAGTAAGAGAGAGGGAAAGAGAGAGAGAGAGAGAGACCACTCAGGGGAAATCAGCTCTCTCCACTCATAAACAGATTCATCATCAGCTCTGACAAACCACATGCCGCATAACGATGAGCTTAAGTGCACAGGGCAAGAAGAAGGGAGTGTGTGAGAGAGAGAAAGAGACAGGGGACGGATAACAGGAAAACAGGAGGCATAAATAAATATATAAATATATATGCTGTGCAGAGGTAAACACACATCAATTCTTAATTTGTTAGTTTCACTTAAGTCTAAAGTTCAGTATTCCCTTATGGAACTTTTTATCTGAATGAAGTTGTTACTAGATTATATCGTTAGCTTGGACTGATCGAAAAGAAATGACAGCTACTATCTAACATGCTACATGTCTTATACAGTTATATGTAAGGAGTCTGTATGCAGGAGAGACAGGCAGCTCAATTTGAATCAGACATGTAGTCTTTATCTCTCTCATCCTGACATACTATCATTTCCAGTGACAAAGATTTCAAACTGGTGTAATCCTGATTGGGTGCTTCCCAGTGGTAGGTAACTGAGATACATGTGATAAGTGATTGTGGTTTGTGATGGCAGGCTGGGTGTGGTACAGAGAGGAGGACATGGACCCAGGAGATGGAGGAGCAGAGGGGGTGCCAGGGGCTGGACTGACAGCCCATAATTACGGCTCATTTTCAGTCATTAAGCCATGGAGTGTGAGCAGCTCTTACACTAAGGGAAGGGCTCTGATTAATAATGAAGCCCCCCTTTTCCTCTGTCTAATACACTCGCACATAGATAGACTGAGACATGCGTGCAAAGACACACTGCAGGATGAGTATGCACATGTATGGCTGATACACACTGCTCCCTTCATTTAAATCTAATGACTGATATGAAGAATTCGTCTGTTGCTTCCACTCTGTCATATAGGTAATTACCCATTTTTATGGATTTAGCCCTAAAAGAGAAACAGGATTAAAATACTTCAACTAAGAACAGCCAAACTTTCGTTTCTCACTGTGCTGAAGGCCAGGGGAGCTGTCCAGGAAATCCATGGTGCTGAATTTAAACTGAGCTCACAGAAGTGCCTCCCTCTCCTTCTTCCCCCTCCCCCTTTTCTGTCTCTTCTTTTCCCCCCCAACCTCCAGTCTTACCCCAGTCTCCCCACCTCCTCCTTCACTCTGTTCTGGCTGGCTGTCAGAGGACCCACCGTCTCCTTTGAACTCCTACACCGGCACCCGGCAACGATCAAACTTCGAGCTGCTCCCCGCCATGAAATATTTACCACACAGAAGGGACATATTCAGTCAGTGTCGGTCGAGAGGCTGGTACAAAGGTGCAACATGAAAGAAAGAGAGAATATGAAAGGAGGAGAGAAATATTTTGAAGCTGAAGCTCTGTCCTTTCCACTGTGAAACCGTAAAGAAACATGACTACTCAGTTAGCTTTTCATTGGATGATGTAATATTTTGGAGGAGGATAAATAATTCATCTTATTCCAAAAGAAGAAGAAGAAGTCAATAGACAGAACTTGAAAGTGTCTCACTGTCATTGAAAAGACTCCTTATCTCTCACTCTGATACCTTGCAGGTCTTTTCTATTTGAATTTACTGTCAAATCATCAAGATATTTTGTTGTAATTAATCTCAGAATTTCTCTAGTTAATTGTAATTAATTACATCCTTTTTATCACATTTTTAAAAATATGTCATTTTGGATGTTTGTTTGATAAATCAAGGTTAATTAACCTGATATAATATAGGCCTATTTTGAAAGGAAGATCAAAGATTATGACATGAACTTAACCACAGAAACAGGAACTTGTTATGGATTAAAATGGAAATAAGGGAACAGTAAAAAGGTCAATGTTTGATAACACAATATGCAGATGACTTTTGACCTGCCACTGAGCTGTCTGTGATTTTTTTTTAGTGAACTTAGACATAAAGGATCAGTGAGGGACTTCTTTCACATCACTATGGCTGCAAAGGAGACGCTGCAGTGGCTTAACCAAATGCATGAAAGCATGCGATAAAAGAAAAAAAAGCAACAACTGTGGAGCTTTGTTAATTGAAATTACTGCGATTAATTCTGACAGCCCTGCTTCATACCATGCAAAATAACATTTACTCAGTCCAACAGTGCAAAGACCCCTAGTGGTGCTGCAAGCTCCTTTTGTTATTGCATCAAGTATTGAAAATCTTTCCAAATATTACATGTGAAATTTAATCTGGAGACTTCATCCCCTAGTTCTGTCAAAGTCATAGCCCAGAAATAGAAATAAGAAAAAAAACTTCAACTTCCTGCTGCACTGTTTCTGTGACTGAAAACACCCAGAAGTTGAAAAACAATGTTGAAAACTGCAGTGTGAATACTCACAGATCGAGATTCTGCCATCTCCACACTGTTTTTTTTTTTTTTTTCTTTTTTGCAGGTGTCACAATCTCTGCAACACCACACATACAGTGCACACACACCAGCCGCACCAGCAGCACCAGCTCAGAACGGCCCAGGACAGAGCTGGCTGGTCCCAGCTGGTCCCTGCTAACACATTCCACTGCACCCTAATGACAGCGGGCCCCCCAGCCTCTGTGACCCTGGCCCTAACACCCCTTCATGGGCCCCCAGGGATCCCGCAGGGCCAGGAGGGGTGAGGAGGAGGATGGCGGCGACGGCTGGGGGAAGAAGGAGAAGGAGGAGGGGGGGAGGAGTGACACAGATGAGGGAGGACACTCCAGGTGGTGGGACAGCTCTGAGGGAATTGGAAGTCATGAATATATTAACTGACAGGAGGGGGAGTAATGAATTCAAATTAAATTATATGTGCCGAGCGCCACACGAACACGAGCGAACACGCCGGGGATATTTCAAGGGGGCCGACATAATTACACCTTTCAGGAAATTTGATAAAAAGGAAATATGTGTTAGACAATCAGAGATGCAAAACACAGCTGCCAAGCTTGTGTTGCACTCTTAGAAAGTTAGAAAAATAACTTTGATCGGGTATTGTTTCTATGGTTTGGCCTTTTTTTTCCGTTCCTCCCCCTCTATTTAAAGTCCTTGACATCTTTTCATCATCAAGACATTTAACACTTTTGTCTCTTGAGTGATATTTTTTTTTAAAAATCACATTTTGAGTCAAAATTTTAGCATCTTCAGAGCTGTTGGATATTGATTTGCAACATTCTTCGCAGATCAACTAATGACTCAACTGTTTTCTGTTCTACATTAATTTGGATGTAGCAGTCAGTCTTGCTCTTGGCCAAATCCAATAGACGTTGGTTGTGTTCCAGGCCAAAGATTTGGTCCTTATGGCTGTGGTAACAGGACTGACCCCCACAAGCCAGGAGGCTAGAAAGAGTCCAGCTGTCTCCCAGGGCTGGAACAGACTGAGGCAGCCTTGCAAAGCCCCCCCTCCCTCTCCCCCATCCTCACTCCCATCCCATCACCCACTTTGTCCCTCAGTCTGTTTTCCCTGCGCCAGGGGCAACTGTCAGCCCTGAAATCCCCTCTGCTGTGGTGTGGAGCCAGGTGACCAGAGGGCAAACAGCGCTGGAGGATGATTGGTCTAAAACAACAATTGAGACAAGCAGGCCCTGAGATTGTCCCCAACTGCAGAGGAGAAGGGGGAAAGATTTGAGGGTGTAATGAGAGGACAGGGACGGAGGGTGAAAGTCGCCGAGAGAGGTCAAGGTGAGGAAGAGTGTTGGTTTGAAGGAGTAGAAGGACAGAAGTGGGCATAGACTAGTCTTCTACACAGCCTGAGGCAAAACAGAGATAGAGAGCAGAGAGGAGAGCTCCCCTGCCTATTGTTCAGCTGATCCCATAAACAATATCCCAATCCCTGTGATCTGCTGAGTATTAGCCTGTCCATACGGGTCTCCCTCCTTAACAGAGAGGCAAATTGGCTAAAGTTGACATGCCAGATTTATTAGCCCAGTCTTAAAACCCCCTCAAAAAGGAAGTACAGAGCTTTTGTGTTTTCAAAATATAAAGTCCTCACACCAATATATTCCTTACAAATAAATTTACTTTGATCATTTCGAAAGGCTTATCTCTAACAGCACAGGATAATTTATGCTTAAAACATTTTTCTTAGTGCATTTACTATTTGCAGAAATGTACAAGCAAATGGTGAGTAATGGTAGGAAAAGTGTGCTTCACATTGACGTGCTGTGTTAATTATGGATTCTAAGGACCAATTAAAACCACAGACACACGGGGCTTTGTTTCAAGCTTTCTATTATTTGGTGAGACTGGGAGATGGAAGAAGATACAGCACAAGGCAGACAAAGATAAACATAGAGTGAGATAACACGGGGATAACCAGTTATCTCAGCTTTCACGTGCCTTCAGCTTTGTCCTTCCCTTAACCCCCTATAAAAAGTGCTGCTTTACCTGAAATAATAAGCTACTCTTCCTGGCAGAATGAGCTTCCCTATGTGACTGGATGGACTATGCAACCTGTTTAAACAAGCTACCATAACTGCAGAGTGACCACGCTTCTCTGATTGTTAAAAGGTGCGAAACTTAGAGGAGTGAACTACCCTTTCAGAGAAATTCTCTTTCAGAGAATGAGCTTCCTCACTCTCAGAATTAGGGATCCATGATATTGGATTTTTCCCAATAGTTTCCCAATAGCAATATGCTTGCAATCAAGTGATCGCAAATGTCCATTGGGGGTCAGGGAGTGGGGGACAGCCTTTAGGAATGAATGGGAACAGAGGTGTAATATACTTACAGCTCTAAATGGACTTCTACACTGATATTATCATCAGAAACTAGCTGAGTCTCTTTAACATATAAATAATTCCTAATTTTGTAATGAAAATGCTTTTAATTGAAATGGCGATGTGCTATCTACTGAGTAAACCACGTAGGGTGAGCAACTGAGTAAAGATGCGCTGCATGACATTGCAGGACCACCAACTCTACCTACTGAGACAGTCCAGCTCTGCACAGAGGCGGTTTTAGCCAATTTAAACATTATATTCCTCTGAATGCACACACTAGATGATTCAGCCAAGCTGCAAGACCATACATTTGCTATTTGTTGTAACGATTTTACAGTCTTGATCCCACAGACTCAGTAGTAAGTCTTACTCCTACCTCTCATTTTCAAGTGCCCTCTTGCAATTTGAAACAGTCATAATGGGTAGAGGTGAAATCTTCCCTTGAAATGGGATGACTTTTCAGGCTCTTGATATGTCATGAGTAGTCATCAACAGCATTATAAAAACAGACAGGACAATATCAGACATTTCAAATGAAAAGGACCTTTGAAAAAACATTACATTATGACATTGCATTGTTGTTGTACCTATCAAATCTTGCCGATGAGTCACAAGGTTCTGGGAGATACCCATAACACTCAGTTTGGAGTGTGCCTATGAAAATCTAAGTCTGAAAGGTTGTGTAGCCCCTGTGACTTCACCCTATTCCTCAACGAGAATTGAGATCCCCAGCCTCTGGATATAAACACACGAATGTCGTAGTAGGGCTAAAGGCCAGCTCAGACTGCACGATTTTTTTTGGTCGTTCACGACAGCACCATGTCAGACTATGCAACAAAAATCTTGTCCCATCCTGGCCGACAGGCCACACTACAAGAGTGATCCCGACCGCTCATCGTGTGCTGATGTCACCACTGTCTCCACGACTAAGTGTGGGTTTACAGGTTTTAGGGGGGCTGGTCAAACCACTCTTCAACAGAAGCGCTACATATGATTGTAGCAGTCTTTTGCTCATAAAAAGGAAAGAAAACAAAGAATTATGGTTTGGATTATTGATAACAGTTATGGATATATCAAGAGGAGGACAACACAGACTGGCTCTCCTTCAGATAGAACAGAAGGTATGCATGTAATAACATAAATAAAATAAAACTTACACATTAGTTTTCCAGAGGGATAAAAAATCAGGAATCTTGTAAATGTTGATGCAAAAATAAGGAACAAATGTTCTTCTGTTGGTAGGCATCAGGATTACCATTGTTAACGTCGGGTCGGGGTGTCAAACTAGACGAAGATGTAAGAAAAATTTTGACATGCTAGTTGTTCCCAACGCTCTAAATCAGGCCAGAGTTTTGACAAGGAGCTGTAGATTTATGCAACATTCAGTTGGTGGCACTACCCAGTCTGCTTGACATTTTTCACTCTGGATAAGGGGGACTAGGGGGTTACTTATTACATATTTGGCCTCAAATCTGGTCAGCTACCCTACTTTAGAAGATGTGCTAACCTATCTGTACTTATGAGCAACCTCACCTGATAGAAGATACCAGCCTGACACACTGTTGTAACCACAGTGACAGAATGATCATCCCTACCTGTCACAATAAGCTCACCTACTTGGAAAAAAGAGCTACAATAGCATAATGCCCTACCCAGAATAAAGGACCCTACCTCTTCGCGTGGGATACCTTACCTTAGAGATTTTAAACCCCTCTCTCTGCCATTCTATCACTGTGAGATCTCCCTTAAGCATTTCATTTTTCTCAAGTCACTGCCCTCATGTTGCTGTTTATTAAATAATACACTACCTTTGGTATTCTGCATCCAGTATTCGTATCTAGCAATCTCTGCCCTCCTCTCTATGCACTGCAACTATAATTTAGCTTCTATTCTTTTCCTTCACTTATCTTCTTCTATTTTTTCTCATCTTATCCTTATCTTGAGAGCTGCCTGCATCACTGCCTCTCACCTGGAAGAATAACAAAGATTCAGTCCATTACAGTACAGCAGGCCCTTCACCCAAATGGAAACAAATGAAGAAAGATCTCACGCGGTTTATATTAATCTTTTTTTGTCTACCAGTCTTGACAAGAAGAATACACAAATGCAAATGTAAAGCTACAAAAGCATATTGTTGTAATAAATATATGTAGGACAGAATGGTGGCACCAGTTAGGGCTTTGTGTGTATGTGCGTGTCGGTGATGTGCATGCACTGTGTTGCAGATTAGGAGGTGCGAGACAGCAGATGGGTATGTCTAAAAAAGCCCCAAGCTCCCAACACCAATCAGCGGTTGCGGGTTGGGATTGATGTTGGGGTGACAAATTATTTCATTGGTGCAGATGAAGCTGATTATAAGTCATCAAGATCATGCCAGAGCAGTGCTGGATGCAGACAGGCGAATACAAATGAAAATAAGAGCATAATTCATTGGACCACTCAAGGAAATTCAGAGTGATTTCAGTGACCCTTGAATATGGCTCACAAACAGGGAAAAGGCTTAAGTCTTGTGTGAAAGTGTGTAAGGAAACATTTTTATATTCTTTAATAGGACAGCTGCTCATCCAACCTCATCTTTGCCTCATAAATAAGTATACAACCATATCTTGCTGTGTCAGTCCCATGTCTGTGAGTGTGTGCATGTGTGACAGATGAACACAGGCGACTGTATGAGCAGAGTGGCTGATGACAATGACAGGACTTGATGAGCAGATATAGCCCGCTGCTGATGCCCTGACCATATGGCCGGGTATTGTTGTGCCTCCCCCTCACCACCACAGATGGTGCCCGCAGCAATACAACACACAAAAAAAAAAAAAAAAAAAAAACCTAAGCCATTGTTTTACCAGTAGCAATCATAATAAGGGGAAGGAGGAGGAGAGGCAGAGAAAAAAATAATTACTTCTGCACTGAGGAAAAATCTGTTCTTCTTCAGAGCTGGTGTCCAGAAGGGCAGATTCCTGAGAGAAAGCACCCAGAGTGGTTGTTGGTAATTGACTGATATGGTAATGAGTGCCTAATTATACCCAGTACACAGGAGTGGAGGGCCGCCTACACAGTCACTGCCCCATGACCCGCTTTCTGACAAACTGTCACTTCATCTTGCCACATCACTCAGAGGCTTATCAAATATGACCCCAAAATAGACAAGCGATAATACACACAGAGGCAGAGTTTAGCATAAGCACACACTCACCCAAACACACACACATAAATATGTACAGTACACTGGCAGGCGTGTCACACTTAGACATATGCTGTAACACTAACACAAGTGAATGTTTGCTTGAATATCATGGCACACGTGTGCCTTCACAAACAATCAGCTGCAACAATAATAAGCCTCAAAGGAAGAAAAAAGTACTCTTACAGACATCCTTAATATTGGAGATGTAGATAGAATGATGGTAGCATTATGTCTAATGATGGTAGCATTATATAACCAAGATCTTCCTGCTTCTTTTGGCGCTCCAGCTGTATTATGGCTTTGAAATATTATAGCCTTTTTATGCTGCATCTGTCTGGGCTATCATTAATTTTGATTAAATGGGGCAGAATGAAAATGTACAACATGATACTATTGTGCCTCTCACTGTGAATAAATCTAAATATGCATAATGCATAATAGCAATCTGCAACACATTAAAAAACTCTTTACACGTACACAATAGTTAGTCCTTTTGGCACCATTTGACTTCAAACCTTTTTTATTAAACATTCAATATTTTTGTTAAAATAGCACCATGGGAATTCTTAGCCAACTTCATTCAAATCCTTTGCCATTGTTCACAAGTAATTTCTAACACTGAGTATTAATTTTGACACTGATGTGAATGGTATTCAAAATTACTCGGCAGGGACGCTAAATTAAAGCCCTCTTGACCAAGTAGTACTTTACTAAATGAACTCTCTTAAAGTCTGGCAATATTACAGGAATCTAGAGTCAAAGCAGAAACAATGTGGACAACACCTGGGAGTCACACAAGCTGAGCAAGATAACTGCGAGGGCAACAATAGTTTTTCATGTCAGATTTATGTTATCTAAAATATCTGTTTTTTTCTGTTGTTTTTAGGTTCTTTCCTGTTGTGGTAAAGAACAATCAGCTCCTGCTGTTGCTCACCATGAGACCAGGAGGAAGCTTGTCTCGGTTTAGTCACTGCATAAATCCAGTGTTTTCAAAAGTGATTTTGTCGGTTAAAGGAACAGCATGCCACTGCTGAGGTTTGATGTTAACAGGTGGAGTTCACAAAAATGGTGCAATCACTGAACCACCTTTCCACGTGAGCACTGTTGTTTCATTGCTGGCACAGGTGTTTGGGATATGCACACCTCCTTAAAGCGTCTAACGCATTTCATGCAGGCTGCTGCAAAATCACAGTAGGTACTTCTGGCAGTGTGATGTCTCTGTAAACTCCACAACCTGTCAGTATACATCCTCTCCAATCTGAGGTGTGAAGGTTTAGTGCCAGAAAGCCGATGTACATGTGTTGATAAAAAATCTACTGTCAAGAAATATATGAATGTACTTCACTTAACAGCTAAGTCTCTGTTGTTCCTTAAAAAGCCAAGGTGAAAGAAAAGTTTAAGTTCAATAGCTCTATCATTAAAAAGAACATTTTAATTACACATCCACATGCTTTTAATCTTTAAAAATCTGAAATACAAAACTGTGTTATGAAAATAAAATAATGCCAGAACAACTTTCTTCAAGGATAAGTTGACTGGTAATGTATACAACAGAGGATTATTACATCCTGAGTAAGTGTTACACATCAAAAAGCCTGTGCCAGCTGAGATGAACCTTTATGCAGTGGACAAAGCAGCCACAGCCTTGGCCTCACTTGGCCTTGCTTAGCAGCAAAAATACACATGCCTAAAGTTTCAAGCAGCCAAAATAGTATAAGAGGTTTAATTGTCAATAAAATTTATTTCACTTGTAACTTCTTATTTTCCAGCCACCTTTAAGACTTGGAGCATGGTGACGGGACCATATGTCTACCTCTGAAGTAGGCATGGGCATCCATCCATATAAGCACAAAACTATCAGAGGAATATTACAGACAAACAGCTTAAAGTCACTTTGTCTCACAATGCTAGACTAAATCATGTTTTGAAATGAATCAAAATAACACATTAAAGTCCCCTAGTGACCAGATTACTTCTCAAGTATGTGAAGATTAAAAATGTCAGATAACACAAGAACTGTTTTCCTGTCTTCCTCGCTCAAGTAATAAACAGCACTAGAACATAAACTACTGTCCAGGGCACTGTATAATGTAACTGTTAAGAAATTGAAAGTTAAAATTAGATGAGAATAACTAGATACAATGGTAGAAAAAGAAAAAAAAGCCAGGGTGCTGTGGTACTTGTGACATAATCAGGGGTGCCCTCAAAATGTTTTGAATTCAACTAAGAATTACCATTAATACAAAAATCATTACCTATCCCAGCATAAAAAAATCAAAATAGTCTCATATTCCCCTTTGCTGTAAGGGCATACAAGACAATAAGAGGCATCAGCGTCAGTGAATGAACTGGCATATGTCAGTATGCAGTGCACAGAATACATATGGCTTTGTTTTTTCCAGTTCTGCAGGTTTTGAGAGAGAAATGTGAGAAATGTAGTGCGAGAAACATGTTGAAGTGTTTTAAAAGTCTATGCAACCATTCTGTGAAAATTACTACACAAATCCTTCAGCAGTCATATGGATGTAGCAGAGGTGTGACGAGATCTCATGCCACGGAATCTTGTGAGATCAAAACAACACCAGGTTTCTCGTCGTGGTGAAAACTATCTTGTGAGATTAATATTGTGCAGGCTCCAGGAACAGCAGCTCTTGTCAGAAAACAGTACCAAACTGGAAGTTATAAAGATCACAAAGATGCCCTAAACACTTTAAAATAGTTAGTGGGATAGCTAATAAAGAAACGGAGGTGATCTGTGACTCATTCAGATCACCACTCAAACCCCCACCCCTTCCTTCTCGTGTGCGACTTGGGGCCACACATAAAAATGCATAATGAGTTCATCATGTCAGTGTGAAACAATTAAATGCCGCTGCTGGAAACCTGTGCAGTCACGGTGAGGAGAATACAGGGTGTATGTGCGCAGACTCACTGCGCACATACAAACTGTCAGTTGTAAACAGTTTTTGAAGTGCTTTCAGAATAATCTAAATGCTTCTGTTATTTCTGTAATTGTAACAATGAGTGCATAGGATGGAGACTAAATCTTTACAAATGACACATGACTGGGTGACTTGAGACTATTTTCCTTAACTCACCTGCACAAATTCACGTATGTACTTGCCTTGTGAAAGCTGTGCATAAAAAATTGTAATTTTTCTTGTGCAAACACAAATAAATAAATTAATTAACTAATTCAAAAAGGTTGAGAAACACTGACTTAGAAGCCCTGCCTCAAAGGACTAGCCTTGGAAATGGTATAATGATAGAGATGTGGATGAAGGACAGTAGGTTGACAAAGATCGCTCATGTTCTAGCTGAAAAGCTGTAGAAAAAGCAGACAACACACATGAGAAATTCAGTGAGTCACCATCTCTTCATAATTCATTTCCAGTGAGATCTACTTCAAAATTATTCCTGATTTACAGTCCCAAATCCTTCCTAAGTTCAGTACTGAAACAAAATAAGCTACTTTTAACAACTACGCTGGTTAGACCTATTACAGTCAACATTATCCAACAGAAATATCTGATATATTAACACATATTTTTTTCCCCCTAAGAATCTTTCTGTGTTTAAGAGTACCAATGACTTAATTTTACAGCTGAAGACCACAGTTATGTGTAATGCTTCATGCAAAGCAAATGGAAAGTGGTTAAAAACGATAAAACTAATATTGCTAGCCTGAAAAATAAGTGCGTCCATGTCATTCCTCCGTGTTTCTTCCAGTGTTACTCCTTGTGGTTATTCCCCATGCCTCCAGTGTTTTCGCCTTGTT
This sequence comes from Cheilinus undulatus, assembly GCF_018320785.1. Lineage (NCBI taxonomy): Eukaryota > Metazoa > Chordata > Actinopteri > Labriformes > Labridae > Cheilinus > Cheilinus undulatus. The sequence continues at coordinate 39,808,742 of NC_054865.1, read as the reverse complement.
TCATGGACTTTGATTTTGGTGTCCAGTTTTTTAGTTTTCAGTAAGTTCTTTTGTTTAATTAAATCAGTCTTTTGTTTTGTCTGCATTTTGGCTCCTCCGTTTTGAGTTTTTTCCTACAACCTTTGACAATAAAGGCTACATGATTTAAAAGAAGTGACTGTTTCTTCATGCCTTTTCTTCTCAGATAGGTCATTCCAAAGTCAAGGAGCCCTGACTGAATTTGCCCGATCACCTTTGGTTTAAAGTCTCCACTTTGGAATGACCAGGAGGATCTGAGGCTGCAGGCTGGCTCATAAGGGTTAATAATTCTGATACATAGCTTGGAGCCAGGCCCATATGTGCTTTAAAAGTAATAAACAAAATATTAAAATAAATACAAAAAACCAAGAGGGAGCAAATGTAAGGAAGCCAGAATTGGGATGATGTGATGTCATCTGTTAAACTGGTTAGAAGCCTCACTGCATCTTAATCTAGCTGGAGGAAAGAGAGGGATTTATGGGTGATACTGGTTAGAAAGGGACCTGTCATCATCCAGTCAGGAGAAAATAAAAGCATGGACGACATTCTCCAGATCTAATTGAGAAAGTATTGTTTTGGGTTTTTTAACTTTCGAGATGAGATGATCTAAAAGAATTTAAAAATTACTCCCTCCCCTCTATCTGCTGCTAAAAGTGAATCATTGGTCACCATCTCATTGCTTTGACCAGCTTTAAAACAAGGTTATTATAACAGAGTAGAAGAAACCGCCTTTATAAAACTTTGAAATAGGTCTTAAATTATTAAAATCAGAGGGGTCAAGGTTAGGTTTCTCTAAAAGATGTTGGACCACGGTACATCTAAAAACAGAGAGAAGTAGAACCATTGATAATAGATAAAATACTGGGCTTAACTGTGCTAAATGCCTCCTTGAGAACTCTGGAGGGAATAACATCAAATAAAATAACCAAATAATAAGAAAGCAAGGGGCCTTTCCAATGTCTGCTCATACGTAGATCATTTTTGGATCAAACCAGGCACACTTTATCATCCTTTCCTTAAAACAGATGTAATAATGTAAATAGTGATGTCAGTATTGATCACCCATTAATCAATCGGGGTAAAGGGCCAGGGGACCCATCTGTCTGTTATCTCAAGCAATCACATAATTCACTTGATCAATATATGGAGGCCACATTTTGCAGGATTTCCCTTCTTCTTTTTTTAAGAGTAATTTCTCCTGCTCCATGTGTTATTGCATCATTGCTCATAATGTTTGAATTTGGTGCAGTGTTCTTAAAATAAATTATATCTAAATTAATAAAACAGTAACACTTTATTTTACAGTTAGTATTTTCTTAGAAATAAGATGTTATTTTCTATATAAGTTGCCTGATAATCCCCTGGTTATTTCTTTATTTTATCCCTGTTAATTAACTTGAGTTCTTCTTGAATAATTTCAAGTAATTTTTAGGGTTAGGGTTGAGATTAGGGGGTTAGGGGTTAGGGTTAGAGAAAAATGCCACCTAATTATGAGAGAATTGCCACAATATTACAAGGAAATACTTGATAAATAACACAATACTACTAGGTACTGAGTTATTACTTGGTGAAATGCCAATTTATTAATAGATAATTACCACCTTATTCTAAAGATATCACTAGATAAGTGCACATAATTACTGCAAAACTGAGGTAATTTAAGCCCACTAAAAAAGTTTTTTCTACATGTATTCAGATTTCCAAGTGTCCTATTGCAGATATGATTACCTATGCCACTTGTACTGTTAAATTACATCAAATCAAGGCTTACTGCCATTATGAAAAAATAAAGCCATATCTTTCCTCCTAGTCCACAGTGACCATGAAAGAAGTGGTTTTTGTGCTGTTAGTTGAACTTCTGTCTTCTGTTTGTAATACCACCTGACAGGAAAACAATCAAAAGGATAATTACAGAAAAATAAAATCACATGAGCCGAGAGCACACAACAGTCATAAAGGCAGAAGGACCAGGAGCGGACACGCAGGACGTTTCCTGTCATGTGGTGTGATCATGTATCATTGGTCAGCATGCTGGGTCAAACCCTGGCAGTATCAGTCCAGAGAGATGGCCCACCCTCCAGATGGCCTTAGTCCAACAGGTGGTCCCATAGCGGGGGTGGGGCTGAGAGGTCTGACATCTGCCATCCACAGCTAACCCCTCACACACACACTAACACTCACATAGCACAGTGCTGTTTGTAGCAACACCTTTTCCTCCCTGTTTTACATTTCTGCTGCAGTGAGCTCGCTGCACCCTGGGGCTCGGTCTCCTACTGTATGTCTGTTTTCTCGATCAGATTTCACACTCATCTCACACATCGCAGCTCAGTGTGTGATCATTTCCATGGCTCAGGTTTCAAACAATGACAACTCATTAGCATGAATTGTATGGCCTTGGATTGTTGCTAACTAGCAAAGCTTGAATATGGATTCATTGTGCGGGTCTTTTGTTTTATATTTCATTTACTCTGAATCGTGAACTTGTAGCTGTGTGTGATTTACCACAGGGAAATACTATGTCGCTTTGCACTTCTTTGTTTATTTGAAGGTTTGTACAAGTGTGATGCTACACAGGAGGCATAAATGACTGGCAAATTAACCAATCACTGAGGGAAAGAGGGTTTTTAAGGCCTGTTCAGAAATCTTAATTTGGATAAAATAAAGAATCATACGCTAACACATCCTGTCAGCTTATAAGCACAAAAGTTTAATACCAGGTTCCTTTATTTCTCAATGCATATTTTGTTCCAGCACTCCTACCACTCATTCATGTTTTCTGATGCTTATTTGCTATGGACTTTGTCTCTGCTATCAGCTGAGTGTTCTGTCACCCAAGCTCTAAAGTGGAACCCCAACAGCACCTTTGACTCCTGTTATGTTGTGGTCCCACTAGATATTTACCAGTCAAACCACACTGCTTAGTGCTGGCCACCTCTGCTGCATGCTTGCTATTTGAAATTAAGGAGTCTTTTCAACAAAAACTGCCTTCAATAAGGTGTATTTTTAAAAAAAAAAACTAATACATCATATCGTACAATATCACAAATAAGGGAGAAAAGCTGTTTAAAGGGGCCTTCCTGGTTAATGAACTGTTGCTGGGCAACCAGAGCAGTTGGCAGCAAGAAAGATGCACTCGAGTTATATCTTGGACTTGTAGTGTTTTTCACAATTAAGTTGACAACATATGTTGAAACTTATGGAAGCAAAGAAGATGGATGATCCAGGACACATTTAAGAGAAAGAATGGGAAATTTTCATCAAGAAAAACCCAAAAAAGGTGAAAAAGAAGACATCAGTCTCAACTACGACTCCTGGATAGCTTAAAGGTTAACAACGACTGCCGGTAACAGCCATGGAACACTGCCTGATCAACTAGGAGACTGAAAAGAGAAGGCCGCGGAGCAGCACGACACCTACAGCCAGTGGGGAGGAGGAAGAGGAGGAGGCTAAGAGCAGCCCTACACAAACCTGTCATACCAAGCTTCTTTGTCACGGTTGCCCACTACCTCGCCAGCAGGATGGACGATGTGAGGCTGTGGATTTCTAACCACCGTTTGGACGACTCTATCTATCTATCTATCTATCTATCTATCTATCTATCTATCTATCTATCTAATGTTGCAAACTAACTCAGAATACATGCAAGTAGTTTGTACACAAACCAGAACTTTTAACAGCTTCTCTCCATCATTATGTAAAACTCAGTCTTTATTTTGGCAGCTGTTTTAAAGTTAAGTGTTTGTCTTTGGATCATAATTTTTATTAGTTTTAGTCACATTTTAGTCATCATATCACATATCAGTCTGTACAGTTCATGTCTAGATTTAGACGATGGAAACCTCAAAACATTTCAGTCCATCCATACATCTTCTTCAGATTCTCTCCAAGGCCAGATGGGATAATCCTTCCAGTGAGTTCTGGGTCAGCCCAGGGGTCTTTTCCTACTTGGATGAGCCCAGAAGATCTCCACAGGTAGGCAACTAGAAAGCATTCTGGTCTGATGCCTGAACCACTTAAACCATTTTTATTTTACATATCTGATTATTAGTGGAATTACTTTGGTCAATAAATACTATCATTTAATCACCATTCGTCTACTTATCTATGTAGTCTAGATCTGTATCATTAAGGGATAACTGAGCTGTCTTTCACATTCTTGTAATCTACCACAAAGCTCTGGGAGTTTATGCTGACATTGTCCAGTAAAATGGGAATAATAAACAAACTTCTGCCTTAGTGGGGCCACAATTCTGTGAGATTATCCTGTATAAAATTAAGTAAATAAATATACATCTAACATCCATGTATCTTTTATGAAGGATTTTATTTTTTGCTGATCAGTGTTGTGAGAATAATAAAAACAGCCATGAGGTGCAGAGGTGCATCTTTCTGGATATGCTGTGTCATTTACATTGTGCCTTTGGTTAAAAAAGAAGACCTCTGCTGAGGATAAGCTGGTGTTTCCCTGGTCTGAGGCTCCTCTCGCCTCCATACCCACCTCCACCAGGTGCATTTCGAGGAGGGAGAACAACCTCCAGGTCAGTCGAGGGAGAGGGAGCAAGGATGGACAAAGTTATGTAACCAGAAGCACCCCTTGTGTTTCTACTGATGTATGTGCAGTGGAGAAATATCATGGATTTCCAACATCCAACAGTCCAGCTCTTACATTTGAGCCTGGCTTTGGTCACTGTCATGAAAACTGCTTTTTATCAGTTTTATGGTCATTTTAGCCAGTCTTAGTCTGATCTTTCTCCTGTATTAAAAGGTGGTCGACTACATTAAAGTCATAGTTTAAAATAGAGTTGTCAATATATAAAACAAGAGGAAAGCAGCAGAGGTGGGTAGGGCTGAGCAGTGTGTCTCTTGTCATTCTTTTTTTTTTTTTGTTATTGCATTGACTGAGAGTTAATCATGCATGAACTAATTCTTTAAGATTCACAGTAGAAATTGTTGCATAACTTTTTATAAGACAAATCATCTTCCTGTATTATATTTAAACTCATTTAAAAGATTATCAGATTTAAGTTTTTAAAAGAACAACATCAAAATTTATTAAAGCCTTTTTAATGTGGAAAGAAAAGGTCAAACATTTCCATGTATTTTTTCAACATCGTGACAAGATTTCTTTATTGCTCCTTATTATTCAATCCTTGAACAGAATTCTTTCTGCAGTATCTCTCCTAATTTGACTAACAAAAGGGTAATCATCAGAAAAAAATGATTAAAAAATAAATAAACCTTGAAACAATCCTTTCTGCAAAGATGAATATAATTAAGGTAACTAAACACTTTGTAGCCTGTGAGACTGCTGGAATAATCACTGTTTAGTTGATTCAGAAACCATGTGAAGATACAGTGTTAGTCCAATAAACATTTTGATTTGTTATTTCACAGTAATTAAAGTTGATTCCCTCTATGAAATACTAATTTGTTCTCATTAACTTTTTTCTGTGACAGGCACGTAATATTTTTTGATTATCATTTTAGTGATTCTCAAATGTATTCGCAGTTTTTCTTCTCTGGACTTTAAAGGCAAACTGATGTCTGAGACAAAGGAAGTAACCGTCAGTAAAATCATTGATTTGGTCGTAAGAAATGTTTTAAAAAGCCACGACAAAAGAAGCTGTAGTGACTGTTTGTAGGCTCAGGTAAACTCGCTGCTAAAGTTGAATTATTCATCAGGACATCATTGCCATTCTTTTCCACCTTAAAATGACAGGTGTCTAGGTGAGTCCATATGGCTTTTGTGCTTAGAGACACATAAACACACACATAAAGGCACATGAACACACACACACAACCACAACCAGGAGGGATGGGGGTGGCCTGGGGTTGAGAACAGACGATTGGTACTATGTCATGTGTGTGTGTGTGTATGTGCGTGTGTGTGTGTCTGAGCACATGGTAGAGGTCTCGTTAGCACCACAAGTGTACGGCTAAATTAGTCTCCTCGATCCCTCCATCACACCTGCTCTCAGACCCTGCAGCTGTCACTGAGCACATGTTTGTATATCTATCTATTCATAAGGGGCTTCATTCTTCACATGATGCATCAGTTGTAAATATATGCCTTTGTACTAAGAGCTTTAGAATAGTCTGCATGAATAAACCAAAGGGAATGAAAACTCATTCACGTCTTAATTGAAAAACTGCTTCTTCAAATTGTAATGGTGTATAGCCCTTTGACTTACACACAATCTTAATTACCCATATCCCCCTTCAGGTTGTAGTGCATTACTCATATATGGTCATTTCTGAGCAGTAATTCTCACAAACACATAGATTGCTGTTGCCTTTATAAACACTTTCCACTCGCACTTTAAAATCTTCATGTTCATATCTTATTATTTCTGACTCTTCAGAGTTTATGTATGATTTATTCCATTTATAAAGTCTGTTGATTCTCTTTGTCTCAAAAGTATTTTGCTATGGATTGTGTTATGTATAACTGTGTGGGTGCAAATTTGTTTTGAATTTGGATTCAACTCATTTACAACTGTCACAGCCAGCCATGTAACATTACAGTAGCTTTTTTTCTCACTGTCTGACATTAAATCTGAATAAACTTTTCCTGTTTTAGGTCAGTTAGGGCAACCAAATTTATTTCTATTTGCCACATGCCTAACCTTGCAAAGCAGATGAATTTTCCATGTTTCTTGCTAGCAAAGCCATCTTGCAAAGCTCCCAACTGAACCGTTTGGGCCCGGTTAGAAAGTGACAGGACCAATCAGCAACAAGGGGCAGTACTTTCATGCAAGGCAGAGTCGTGACGTAAACAAGCAGCAGCAAGACGCCAGTGCAGTTATGGTGGAAGCTTAGTACGGATGCTGCTAAAGCGTAAGTTTTATCAGAACTTGACAATTCTTCGTTAAAAGAAGAACAAAGAACAGCAGTGAGTTGTTTTCTTTTCAAAAATGACAAAAGTCGAGTACTTACATGTCTATAGTTGCCATATTTCGCGTTATTTCCCGTAGCTGCACACACGCAGCTCGATAGCTGCTACGTCACGTGTTTTTTTGCTCTAATTCGCCCGTAGAGATGTGACAGACAGAATGTTCATCCAATCACACTCCAAGTTTTTTTTCAAATCCTCTGCCTTTGGTATGATGACTGGATGTTCACATGGTGTTTATACTTGCTTATGACTGTTTGAACAGATGAATGTGGCATCTGTATGTAAACTTCTGACTTTGAAGAAAGCAATAAATTTAGAATAGAAAAATAGAAATAATTTTAGTAATTTTGACTCTCAGACCTATTGCTGGCATCAGGTCAAACACTGTATTTTTCAATTATTCAACAGTAAATAGTCAAAGTCAACATCTATTTCAAGCTTAAATTTGTTCAAACCCTCTGACAGATGTTAAGGGCGACCAATAGCATTGATTTATGATAAAAATTAGAATCATAATATGGAGATGCAGGGTTTTGGGCCTAAGCCAGCATTATGTTGCAGCCTCCACTGTTCAGGAAGAACATCAGGATTCGCCATTTCTGTTGTTTTACTGGATTGGTGCCAGTGTTGCTAGGAAAATGGCGAAGCACAGTGATGACTACAATGACAGAGTGACATAGCTGTAGTGACAGGTCCAACCTGTGGAAAAGCAGTTCTTTAAGGGGCCGTCCAAGTTTAAGAGTATCCGTAAAAGTATTTTATTGTATCAGTGTTTCATCCTTTATTTGGAGGAATAACCAAAAGGCCAGCTGTGCCCCTTACTCCAATTTCCTTATTCAGTGAAACAAATAGGCCCATAAGAAGTACCAGTGGGTATACTCTTTGGAGAAAAAATATCAGTAGTTCCAGTATTCAACATATTACTAATTATTATATTTTTATTTCTATAGATCCCATTTTGAAAGCTATTTATTTTTGGTTGTCAGCTTTAAAGAGAACTACATTATGCTGTTGCAATATTAAACAACCAACCTTTGCTTTTCTCTCCTAACCTCTGCTGCCTCTCCTCTTCAGCTTTTTCTCCATTCTGCCATGAATCATTAAACTGCTATTTCCCTTTGTTCTGCTCTTTAATGTCTCTTCTTTCTGTCGTCTCATTAACTTAAATGTTATGCCCAGCCATGCCCCCCCCCCCCCAAAAAAAAAAAAATTCTCATATTGTGCAAAAATCTGAACAAAGAAAAGCAAATGGGCTTGGATGAAAGTAGACAATGGACCACAGAAGTAGAAGGTCAAAGGGTCGAGACCCCTGTGGACAGTTTGTGGGGATGTGGTCTGTGCTGCCACCATGTCAGCAGCTTGTTATTGCTGGTCAGGTCAGATCTAACTGGCCTCACATTCAGACACAAAGAGAAGGTATTAAAAGACTCTGGACACTTTTACATCGCTTTCTTTCTTTATGTTTGCCCCATCTCTCCACTTATGACATGGTGTGCCCTGACCTTCCCCAAGCAGGCTGCACAGCCTGCAGAGACCTTCACAATATTGCTTTTGAACAGAGTCCAATAAACAAACAATTACAAGGGGAGGAAGACATATCAGGCTGAATTGCTTCACGATGGTGAAGCGTTTAATTTCTGATTTCACAGTCTTTTGGAAGAGGGGACAGGGGGCCAAGCCAAACAGCAGTCACTTTCCCAGGGACACACACACACAGCGACACACACATACAGACAGTGATTTTCATGCCCTACTGTCTCTGAGCAGCCTGTAATTATGCCTCATGGCCTAATGTCATGGCTCCCATTTTCAATTTAATGTATAGATGTAATGCATTGTGGCGCGGGGAAAACATCCATCTCTATCTGGGTTTTTACATGCTGCTCATAACTGAATCCCATTTTGAATAATTCAATTTGCAGCTATATATAATCACTAAATATTGTGGAGAGTGACCACAGTTTCAATGCTCACCTAATGGATTGATTCAGTTATAACAGTGGGCAGGAGTAAGTAGTTTTCCTACCGGCTTGTCTAACCGCAGTGTAGCCATAAAGACCAACATTAAGCTACACACAGATCAATACAGACCACTGGAAAAGGGGTGTGAGTCTGGGAGGGGGAGGCTTGAGTAAGACCATGATGAAGCCTTTTTCCTTAGTGAAAGTTAAATGGTCATTCAGATATTAAAAAATCTCCCAATGCCTTCTCCTCCTCTGGAAGATCCATTTTACTGCTGTACTATATAATAGTGAATCTGAGGTTAATATTAGCCCTCAAGTGGCCACAACATTCATCTTTGTATTCCCTAGGCTAATTGAAAGACAGGAAGCAAGACAAAATACAAAAAAAGTTATTTTATTTCCTTTTTTAATCAATTAATCCTAAGAGAAGCTGAACTTTTAACTCTGTTTTTGCAAGACTTGCTACAACCGGCCTGAAGCCAAACAGAACCTGCATTAGGAAGATGTTCTTTAAAAAATCCCCAAAGCAAAATTCAGGGTCTTTCTCCATTCTGTTGTTAAACATGCTACACACTTAGGCCAGGGATACACATGCTTGCACAAACAGGATCCTATAGATCTGCACTAATGTAGAGATGTCAGAGTGAGGGGGCTGCACAGGGGCGGGTGCCAGGAGCAAACAAAGGTTCACACTCTCGCTCTAAGGCTCTGCAGCACTGCTCACCAAGTTTTGACCATTTTAAAATTATTTTGAGTATAGCACAGAATACTAGTTCTGACTACACAAAGAAAACTTTCTAATTAAAGAACCAGAGACGAACGGAAAGAAATAAAATATCCCTCAGGCCACTCAAAAATAAAGTACATGCAGCATAATGCACAATTAATCAGTTAAAATGTATTAAAACTTTGAAGAAGAAGAAAATAAGGAATTGTAAGCTGTAAATTGAACTGATGCATTAAAATGACTCATTCAAGGGCTGCTTGCTTCCTCATTGTTAAATATTCATGTCTTAATTTGTTAGTAAGGACCTAGATTGTGCCATTGTAGCTGGTCTTTGTGCTGTGCATTGTGTGATGAACATGGCATAAACTCTCACCTTTGACACCGGCACATTGTTGATTCTGATAACAACAGAAGCACAAAGCGTGTCTCACAGCCACTCATGTAGTGATAAGCTCAAAAAATGAATGAGGACAATGCAGCACCGACTGACCAACAAATATAACATGTAAATTAAATGATGTACGTCTATACCTGATGACAACAGAAGCAGAATAAGATCTTCCACGCCCACTTGTGTAGTAAATTATGGTTACTGATGGCGAGTGGCATCATAAACACTTGTGCATTTCCTCATACCAATCCTAACTTTGCATATCTTTTTATTATTATCATTCATTTACGACTTTATTTTGGAAATACAGCTTAAAATAAATTTGTTTTTATGAGTTTCCACTGATGGATACTTTGTGAAACATAAGCATCCCCTACTGGTGTCCCTGCAGACTTGAGCATAAAAGACTGTGGCCATTTCTCAAAACCAAGGAAGGATCCACAAATGCAGTTCTTAAAGGAAACGATGCCATTGAATGCTGTTCAAAGACTGTTCCAGGATTCATATACAGTATGTATCCTCCTCTTAAGGAATTACTCACAATCTAATGCGTACTGGCAACCTTCGCTTGAAAAAAAAAGAAAGAAAAAAAAGAATGTGCAATATGGCTAGCCTGTTCCAAATGGATGTTTAACAGTTTAACAGTTGCCAGGGAGGACTCTTGCCTTCATAGGACCTGACTCCAACAGAGGAAGGATCCTGGACTTTGAGAGAGACCATGTGTATTGTTGCCATTCTGCACTCTGTTGTCTGCTTGGTAAGTTGTCTTATTATAATCTCTACTAAAACACTTTTAAACAAGTTTGTTTTTTTCCTGCAAAAATATTATCGCGGGCCATATGTTTTTAAAAAATTCCAAAAATAATAACGAACATTTGTTTGACACATCTGAGTTATTGTGTAATTTAGGTTGACCAAATTTTAATAATTTGCCAGCTAAAATGTTAGCCACCTAACTGATCTCCATGGTGTAGCTTGTTAACCAACCTTTATCATTTCTTTTTATGTTGGAACATTTTTGGAGCTTAATACCACAAGACTGGTTGTAAGACACCAAATATTGAGCATTTAAGTGTTCAGGCCAATGAGTCAAGCACTGCCATATAACTGTGATCAGCTAATATCATGCAAGCCCTAATCAGCTGACGGCTAGCTGTTTTGCTCTAAGCATGCCATTGGCCAATCGCACCCAGGCTGCCATTTTTAAGCTGCTTAAGCCTGGCTACACTTTGCTGCTCCCTCTATGAGCCATTTTATGCAACTCTCCTCCACCCCAGCTCCTCCTTTATTCTCCTTCTTACTTAATCAATGCCATTCTGTTTTCACAGGTGCCTGCTCTGCTCTGGGGTTTTTGTCGCTTCCTTGAAGACACGGGCAAGACAGGAATGTGTTAAAGGGGGTGACCCCAAAACAGCCACACCAACAAATATAGATTAAGGCAATAAATGCAAACAGGAAATTATTGAGCCAAGTTGCTCCAACACTATAGCACAAAATAGAATAACACAAAAGAACCAAAGAAATATAAATAACAAAGTGTTTAATAAAGAATGAAGTGAAAAATTGTTAATTTTGAAATAAAAGGTTCCCAAAGGGATGCATATATTAGTCTTTCATTTTATTTATATAATACCTCTGACAGATTGATACGTAAAGAAATAGAGCAATAAGCAAGTACTGGTAGTGCTAACTGATAATCCTCTGTCCTGATGGGGTAATTACACAGTGAAGAGTATTCATTATGAGTTACTTATGGAGTCATAAATCCCTCTTTTGCATCCCCACTCTTTCTTTTGCTCAGTTTGGAGACACTCACACTCACACCCACACGTGCGCCTGCCTGCTCCCATTGTTCCCCCTGCTATTGTTCTCTGTGGATTTGTGTGTATCATTGGCCCCCTGATACATCTGCCAGCCCGGATCCATTGTCCAGCAGCGTGCCACACAAACAGGCATCAATTAGGCAGCCTGTGCCTTTCTGTAGCAACGTGATTGTTCAGGCCCAGTCTCCATTGCAGCACCTGTCTCGCACATGTTGGACTCCTTTGATGGGTAGTAACTTAACCCCTGCTCAAATTACCCGAAGGGTAAAAATAGCTCGGTCATGGCTGCGCTCGGCAAATGATTACTTCTGTGAAGTTCTTTTTACTGTGAAAATTACAACCAACCAGGACACTGACTGTACACAAGTCATGCCTTTCATGTGGATAAAGTGCTGTTGAAGGGCATCATCGGCATTGATACCTATAAAGGGCCTATTGGTACTTTTTTTTTTCTAATTGACTGAAGTATGCTTGTCTGTTAAATTATGTTTTCAAGAGCCTTTAGACATGTTAGAAGCCCATTCAAGATAAGAAGTATTGTACATAAATGATTAAATCATAATGGTCAATACTGGGTCATACAGGTCATTGATTTGTGAATGCATCAGATTAGATAAGGAGATAGGATTGATCTATTGCTTAAGAAACATCATCTATTTATTCATTTAGATGTTTATTCTACTGTGTTAGCTCAAATCTTTCAAAATCTTACCTTAATGCTGGAAGTAACTTTCATTTTATCTCTTTTTCCTGTGATGTTGAGCTTTTATTTGCCCGGGTTTGGATCTTCTTGAATACATAAATTGTTAATATCAGAAAACAAAGACGCATGCTTAATTTATTTAAGTAAACCATTTACAAACAATCTTTCTTGTACTTTAACAATGGCTGTGTAAAAATGTGAACATAATCGCTACAAAGGGTCTCTGACTAAGTTCTATAAATTAACCCAATTTCTCCAGAAGCATTAAATAAGCACTTAAGCTTTTATTAAATGTTCTCTAATACACACATGATAGTAAATAAAGGAAAAGACAGCTGGTGAATGACATTAACCAAAAGTCCCCAGCTAAGTCATTATGCTGTGTTTTATGAGCATCTGTGCAATATGGGTAATGTGCAATATATGTTCTTGCGTTTGCACTGATGTGTGCTTTTGTTTACATGTGGATTGTGTTTGTTTCTGTTTCTGTTGTTTCTGGAGTCCAAGACAAATTTCTCGCATTGTATCTTTGTGTGAAGTTCAAATTTATTGATAAATGGATTGATATATGAATATATTGGCAGCAGTGCTACAGGTAATTTCATTTTTCATCAGACTCTTTCAATATGCATTCTGCTAAATCAAAGTTAAAGCTCCTCCAGAACTTTTTGGTTTGTGTTGATTTTAGTGGCCCCCTTGGACAAAGTGGTGTCTTTGTTTCTTTGTAGATTTTGTCCTGTACATGCATAAATTTAATCTTGCAAAGCCAACAGACTGGTCAGATTCCATGTCCATCATCTTTTCTTCTATCTTGCAGAGCTTCAAGCTGAAATGCTTGTCGCAGAATGACCAAACCAATTAGTGTCACTCGGAGAAAGAGGCACTAGTTACAGGAATGGTTCAGCAGAGTTTTTAGTGAGTTAGTGAGATTAGCATAGTTTTAGCAGTAGTTTTACTGAAACAAGACACCACTTCTTTTTTGAAAGAAGATCAAAGAACCACACACTTGTTAAAAAAAGGTATTTTTGCTCTTCTTCTGACCACCTTTGTATGAGTTTGATTTACCAACTGGCTCAACTGATAGTAAACAATGATGAAGGCTGCCTGTGGAACTTTAGTGATGTAGTTTAAAATTTTGAATGTCCAGCGAAGACTACGTTACATTTTCGTCTAGTTTTATTCATCTTTTCGAAAACTAAACTTAATTTTTGTCGGTTTTAGTCATCACAGATGTATTTGTGTTAGTCTTAGTCTAGTTTTTGTCATGGAAAAAATGCTGTCGACGAACATTTTTAGTCATAGTTTTAGTCGACGAAATTAACACTGTCCTGGACCTTCATACATTGACTCCTTGGTTGGACTGCTTATCCAGCATTCAATCAATCTCTGATCACCCCCTTCTATAGAGCCTCAAACCCAGCCATGTTCTTGGCTATCAATCTTAATTCCATTGTTAAACTTCATCATTGCAATTAAGTCTTTTGTCAAGCTTTGATCAGGTTTCCCTTTTTGATGTTGCTTCCCCTAAACCAGGATCGTAATATACTGGGGGCTCATCCGGGATCAAATTAAACCAAGTCTGGAGGACTTTATTTTGATGTTTTTCTCCTAGATTGATTCATTTGATTAGTTTGGCTCTTTTCAGTGGTGTGCAGCTTCAGTTTGGCTTGAATTTTCTGAACGTACTACCATCACATACTTGTAATCTTCTCTTGTTGGGTTAGGAATGGCTAGCTGGGCTGATTTTGATTGTCCTCTCATTGGCTATTATGCCCTTTTAACCTTTGGGGGCAACTCCAGGGGGGGTGGGGGCTGCATCAGACTATCACCAGACTGTCTGGTGACGTTTCAAGTTTGCCAAGCCACCGAACAGTTAGTTGAGTTGAGTCAAAGGGAATCACTGGTTGTTTACTTTGTTTATACACTTGGAGGCTTGCTCAATGTGTTCACCAGTTGGAGTTTAGTTAGTTAGGAGAGTTTAAATTGGTGTTTCTTTGGTTGGAGGCCAAAGTTTTTTTGTGTCCATGATCCTAACTTGTGCAGCCTTTATTTAGTCAGAGTGTTTATGTATATTATGACTTTGTGTATGCTATTTCTCCCTTACTTTATAGTTGCCACCAAGATCTAGTTGCCCTCAACTCTTGAATGATCTTATCTAATTTAATAAGTGCAGCCTAAACAGTACCATAATGGGACCATTATTTTGTTCACCTGTTTGTGCAGGCATGGGTTGACAGATTGTTCTTTCCTAACTCAGACAGCAGGAAATGAAGAGCAGTGATTGGATAATGGATACCAGAACTCAAAGAGCTGTAGTTCGCAAATATAAATGAGACAGCACTAACACATGTGCACAAGTCATGTGCAAACAAGGAATATAACAGTCAGTGACTGATCAAAAACTGCTGTTATAAGAGTCATTGTTATTTCAGTAAAGCTCCAAAAATCATTCTCTATATCTTTAAAAACCAACCAATCAAAGATTAATACCAAAGGATCAAGACAACCTGTCACAAGAATGCAGTTTCAGCTTAAAATAGTGTCTATATCTTGACTTTAGTTTTTTAATTTACCTCACTGACACAATGATACAGCACCAGAATGTGGCTGCACATGGCCCATTAAGATATGCTGATAATAAAACAGCAGGTTTTGAAAGACGGTGTGGCTAACTGAGTGAAAATGCATGGTGTCATTACAGTTAATCAAATGCCATTTTCTAAACATGTCATGCAAAGTTAATGCCAATCAAAACATAAAAACAGAAACAAAAATCTACAAATTGGGGCAGTGAAGACATCACAGTGCATGTCTGAAACAGAAACTATGACACATTTCCCTCACATTAATATGCTACTAAAATGCTTTAGTAAAATATTTAAGAAGCAACAGAAATTAATGAATAAATAAAATCCATATGTCAACATCCACTGATATGCATTCTGTCTTTGTCCTCACGGAGGACAGGCAGAGGTAAATATTATGCTGTGTACAAAAAGATACTGTTAATCTGTTCTCAAACTTCATGGTTTAAAAGAACCGCAGCTAATTAACCGCACACCAAAACAGGAATACATTTTAATATTGATCCCTTTATGTCCCCGGTGCATTGTCTTTGTGCATACGTGTGTGTGAGTGAGTGCATGTGTGCGTGTGCGTGTGTGCAGGCAAGAGTATGATTATGAATATTTTAAGAGCACATTTAACATGGCGAAGCCAGAGCAGGCTCGGTGAGGGATTTGCGCCTACTCTTCAGCTAATGACCCCAGGCGCTTCCAGCAAAGCTTCTTCATATTTTAAAGAAAGTCGATAGAGCTGCAGCCCAGTCAGCAGCATTAAGATTCATACAGACGCCACAGGGACCCTGAAAAAATTAATAACACGCGTGTCTAACAATCCTTCCTGCGATTTAGTGGAGCACCCAAGCTCTCTGCCTGAAATGCAAAGTAGTAATGAACACACAGATAAGATAAATTCTGAACACGCACCCCCTACCCCTCAAGTCAATGCACAAACACACTTTTACACCCACTCTTTCCTTCATCCCCTTTTCAACAAACACACCCATCAACCTCCCTGCACTCCTTACCAAAGGTAAACACTCTGCACCCACAATTTTTCCTCCCTACTTCTTTTCTTTTCCTCACTGTTTCTTTCTCAAGAATGAGGAGAAGGAAAAATCCAGGGGCTCTGAAAGATCCAAGATAGTAGCGGTGAAAAAGCTTTTTTAACATTCCTCAACTTGAATGAATTTGCAGATCTGCAGAAGCAATGACAGGCACATTTACTACAAGGTTCTGCATTCTTACTCGCTCATAGCTTGCCATAAGTGTTCACTGGCTATGCTGTTAGTTGCACTTTCTGTCACTTAGTAACCATTCACAACTACAGATTGACTGGAGTCCATGTATATCATGAGGCAGATCCATTTAACAGTTTCATGCTGAAACAATTGACAGAGGATGATCTGACCAATCAGCATCACTTGAGGGTAGAGAGGTGAAAGATGCATGTGTGGTGGAGAGATTAGCATGGATGCAGTTTTATTTTAACTAGACAACTTGTATCTATTAAAAGAAAAGCAAAGGACAGGATAAAGGCTTTTATTGGTGGCAAAAATGTTTTTGCCCTTATCTAGAATGACTTCAGCAATATTTTAATTTACCAACTGCTTCCACTGATAGTGAATGACAGCAGCTGCCTCTTGAGCTTGTCTTATGAAGTTTATTCTTGGCAGCAGCACATGCCTACTATGTGGTGTTTTCTGATGCTCTGGTTGGACTATAATGAATGTAAAGGGATCATTACAGCATAATGCCGTAAATGAATACACTAATCCTTTACTTTTAATGGGGGTTTTATGTTGTTAATTTAATCAGAAATCATTATGCATCATTATATACAATAAAATTCAGTGCATAAGGGGCACTTTTAATACCTTTTTCCCATCTATGAGGTTGGCAGTGGCATGTACACCAGCGCAATTTATGTACCATTATAAAGAGCTGAAACATGCAACATCATCACCACAACATGTGCAGCTGCCAACGTCACACACTCTATGAGACCTAATGTAATTGAAAATTCAATTCATTGTGTATTGAAAAAGATGTGGTGGCCTGGGCATCTGGTCCAGATGCCTCCTGGGCACCTCCCTGGTGAGGTGTTCTGGGCAGGTCCCACCGGAAGGAGGCCCAGGGAAAAACCCAGGACATGCGGGAGAGACTATGTCTCTTGGCTGGCCTGGGAATGCCTTGGGATCCCCTGGGAAGAGCTGGACAAAGTGGCCGGGGAGAGGAAAGTCTGGACTTCACTGCTTAGGCTGCTGCCCCCGCGACCCGGCCTCGGATAAGCGGAAGAAGATGGATGGATGGATGGATGGTGTATTGTAAAAGGCAGCTTCAGCTTCAGGGGCTGGCGCAACATTTTAACCACTTTTCCCCCTTGTTAGTTCACAACCATGCATTTAAAGAAATCGAAGAGTATACCATAATGTAAAAAAACTTGTGTAGAGCTGGTTTAACTGAAAAATACTCCTTAATATGGAAAACAAGTGCTTTGCAGAGAAGGGCAGAGTCACTCCCAGGATTATTCAATCTAAGCCTGCAATCACAGCAGGATTAGAGCTCAACTGCCATACTATAGCCAGTAGATCCAGTAGATTCATTTTCTCTTCTTATTTTGAACTATAGCCAGTAGATGTGCAAACTACATGTGGACAAAAAACAATTGTACTTCAAGAGAGACACAGGTGCAAAGAAAGTGCATGTTGAAGACTTAGCCAAACAAAAGGAAAATCCTCACACAGGAGGACAGATTTTGGGATTGTCCAGAAAACAGACTTATAAAAATATTATTTAGCGGGGTGACTTATATCCCGGATATTGTTGCTCATCTATATTTTACAGGGACAGTGCATATTAATCGCATTTCTGTAAATATGCCAGAGTTAGCCAAAAAGTTTGATTCCATCTGCTTTCCCTGGCAAGAAGTTATATTTGGCTCCCTTAAAAATACTAAATATTAGAAGAAAAAGTAAGGGAAGAAAAACAGCAATGTCCCTGAACATTTTGATTTTGGATGAAGCCTCAAGCGTAAAAAACTACCAGACTGTCTACTTCCCTGCTCCTTTCCCAGCTCCACTTGACTCAACCTCTCTTTGCCCAGGAGACACTTTGTGTTTTTTACAATAAAAAAGTGCACTGTATTGGTATTGGTATTGGCTGAAATTAGTTTGGAAATACTGGCATGCTGGATAGCAAAATCCAATACTGTACTTCTCTAGGGTTTCCCACACACCTTCTATGGGGTGTTGCCCAGATGGATGTAAAATATACCCCATGCCAAAGATATGTAAAACCGTCTACCTGGTGTGTCAGGTTAGTCATCCTATAAGGATGCTACAAGCTCAGAGCATATACTGAGCATTGCAGACAAGCATGACAACAAAACACAAAATTCATCCTGATTTTAAATGTAGACACCAGTAAGTTAAGAAGTCAACTGCTCAGTATGCACACAAACATTTAGTTTCAGGACCACCAGTTTGTGGGGTATTATTCTGCAAAGAGTTTCCCTCCGAGTCAGGACAACAGTGCAGCAGTAGGCTCTGTCCTCCCTGGGAGGCTAGACAACATATGGCAACGTCTCCCAGAGAACAACACACCACCCAAGCAGCCTGGCAGTCTCAGTGTGTGCGTGGTTGCGTCTTTCTTTGTATATATGTGTGGCCAAGGGCCAATGGGGGCCTGTAGTAAGAGCATGTTTGCAGAAGATAGAACGAGAAAGATGTCTGCCAAGTTTCTTTGCATGACAGAAGAAACTAATTGAGGTTGAATGGGAAATGCAAGTTTTTCTCTCCCATAGCTACATAAGCTAAACAGACCTATTTTTATCCAAGCCGTGTAGTGCACATGTTTTTGGAAGATGTATTAACTAAATATTTCCATTTACATCTGGATGCAACATAGTGTAACATTATACAACTTTAGCATGATGAATTGATTAAGATACTATAACCCTTTCAGCACATTGTTGATGCAGGTCAGAGTTAGTGAGCTGAATAAGACGAGAGGACGGAAGTCCAGCATGATAGTTTCCATTTTCATGTGTGTGAGTTAAAAGGGAAAGAGGAGAATCAATAAGGCATTAGTGAAGCACCATGAAAAAAATCCAGCGCAATCTACAGCTTAGTGCAGCTTGTAGGTCAGGAAGTTTGATATCATTTATTTAGGGTGAGTTACCTTAAGACTACAGTCGTATTAACTTTATTCCGTCCATTTGACCACGCCGTCTGCCTCAGTTATTCCAAGAATGTGTAAATTACAAAAACAAGTCTCAGGCGTTTTTATTAAACCTTTATTGTTATACAGTGTTTATCCTCCATTAGTCTGAATGACATTTAACAAAAATCTAAAGGGAGAGCATCCCAGCTTGACTCCGAGATCCTCTGCCAACCCAAACAGTGCAGACCCAGAGTATATATATCCACTTCAAATCCTCTGGTAGAGGCGCCTCTCTCTCTCTAAGGCTATGATGAGAGGCTCATGTAAGCAGCTCATCAGCAGACTGTTTGCCCATATGTGCCTCACACCCCACAGTCCCCAGTGGGTCCAGGCTCTGTGCAATGATACCATCTCTTCTGCCAACATGGACCACTTGGAAAAAAAATGCGCCAACCCCTCTTCTGTTTGGCCTATTCTGCCCTCACTGGCTAGTGTTATGATCTGCATGCGTAGTGGAGCCAGATTGGCCTCCAAGTCAAGTGTCCAATCAAGAATTGGCCTGGAGGAAAAAGAGGAAATATGGGTTAAGACTGAATAAGAGAGGTTAAGCAATGAAAGAGATGCAGAGTCATGATGGAGGCCAAGTGAGAGGCGGCAAATGCAGTCCAGAGCACACCTAAACAATGTGTTAACAGGATTACACTGTGGTTGGTGGGTAAATGCACAATCAAAACAACAGAGAAAGAGAAAGAAAGGCAGTCGTGTTGGTGTTTCAGTCAAATCACTAAGGTGTGAATCCTCAGGGCCAGTATTGATGATGGCATATGCTGTGGGAAGCAGACAGACAGGAAATCAGGGTCCAGTGTCATCTTTGCTGTGTGTGTCTGCAGGTCCCGCGCGGCAACGGTCCGCTTATCCCCCGCCACTGCACATATGTTTGGGAAACGGAACAGTTGGATGTGGCCGAGGGCTAAAATGGGTCAGACCGACACAGATGGAGAAAAAAACTCCCACTGGGTCACTGTCAGATGACTAACACCCACAGAAAAAGTGAGAGAATATGTGCATGTGTTTATGTTTATACAGTTTGTGTTTAAAGGAGAGATGAAGTCAAAATTTGACAGATTTGTAACAGCTTGTCTCTGGCAGCAACGTCTCTCTTAAAAAAAAAGGAAAGAAAAATTACAGCGACAAGTTCTCGTTTCAAATAGGGTCATGAAGTGCTTCAGTAGCCAAGAGCAAACCAGGAACTCAGGAAGAAGCAAGTCAAATTAAGGATTTCTACTTTTCTAACTTGCTTTACTTGAACTGCTTCCCCGACTTTAATGCTATGTGTAAAATCAATCATACCTTCGGTAAATGCTCAAACCGACATTCAATGCTGTAACTGCGATCACAAAAAACTTGTATTTTCAAAAGTTTGACACCCTATCAGCTAAAAACTTGGACATATCAAAAAGTTTGGGAAAATTCAGGCCTCTTTGCAAGAAATGACAGTAAAGAGTACAAAGCCATCCCTAGACATACGAAGACGAGTTGATTTTACAATGTTACAATATCATTTAGCAGACACTTTTATCCAAAGCGACGTACAGGTAGGCAGGGATTCCAGGGGTTAAGGACCTTGCCCAAGGGCCCAGACTGGATATTGATTCTATACTGACTGGGATTCAAACTGTCAATCTCCCAGACAAAGTCATTGGTGTAACCCACTGAGCTATCCAGTCGATTTTGTTCGCAACTCATCAACAAAAGCAACAAATAACAGTTGCACTACACTGTCTGTCATCGAGTTTTCAAAAACAGATGCAACAAATATTTGTGAGCATAAGTGTGAGCACATCTCACTAAGACACCACTGGAAATCCTTTGGAAACTTTCTCGTAAGAATAGGAGACAATCTTCAGACAAAGCTTCCACCAATCCACAATGCCACAGCTCAAACATATTCAAAGAGATTCAGGCATATGTCCTTGGTTGTCAAAACCTCCATCAGAAATTGAATGTCAGGAAATGATTATGGAGTTGAAAGGTCATCTTCCAATTTGTTCATTCAGAAAAAATTGAATTCTTTTCAGTATAATCCTAAGCGGCGACTTGATTTAAGCACCATTTTCCAATAAAAAGGTGAGAGTCAGCACTGGCGGATGAAAAGCACAGACTTTAAACTGCCTTTCTGAGTCATAGGTTTCTGTCACTTGTTTTTGCCTTTTAATCTTTTGGTGTGAGGCTTTAAAACACTCTTTGAAAACCAAGAGATTCCTGTAGTTGTCCTGTTTGACGTGGGTAGCATTCACAGAGAATCATCACAGAACATCCATCATCTTTCACCTTAAATGAACCATATTGTCACACAAGTACACACCAGTCCCTCTGCGCAGAAAACGAGTCATGTTGTCAAGCGTGCATTAGTATGTGGGTGGCATGTGCAGTGTGAGACAGTCATATGTTTACAGTGAATATCTTGGATGAAATTCAAGTTTGCAGCTGCAGCCTCAGAATAATTCATCGCCCGCCTTTTTACCCGGGAGGAGCCACAGGTAGTTGATGAAGTGGCAGTGCCAAGACTCCCAACTGGCGAAGACGAAGCGCAGCTGCCAGGAGTCAGCGCGGCCAGATGCCGCTGCTGATGTACCATGTGTTCCAAGCAGGGCAACAGTGTGTTTGTGTGTGAGCTGGGGTGGGAGGGGAGAGAACGAAGAGCTTGCCAAGACTTTCTCACATTGATGCCAACCTGACACATGCTTGGGTACTCCCCATGGTTTGTGTTACCATCTCAGCCTCTCTCACAGATCTGTGGGGGGTCCCCTCTTTCCCGCTTTCTCTTTTTCCTCAGATAGAGTCCTTTGCCAAGATGGGAGTTGGCGCCGGCTTGCGGCCGTTCTGCCCATCAGTGACGAGATCCTTTCAGGTGGTCTTTGCTGGATGCTGTGTTGGCAGAAGGCCACTGCAGCAGAATGAGAGCTTGTGCTATATACCCGATCCGATCATGTTTTCGCTACAAATGTGACCATAACGTCTTGTGGTAGCCACGTCTTGTCCTCGAATCCCAGAGAAACAAACACATGACGCCCTTTTTGGCAGACCACTTTTCATCTATCTCTGCATGGATCCAAAATATGTGAATGAGTCTCTCAGTTGCTCAGATTCCCGTCCCGCTTATCCAAAATATGGCCAACTTCCAGGCAGCAAATCCAAAAACATGTGTCGTCTGTGCCTTATTTCGCTTCATCTGAGTGCGCTTTCATTCCTTTTTAGGTGGAATTCTTACAAAAAGGCAGCAGTAGCATCTACATAAAAAAGACAAAAGACTGTGTAAATGCCCTGCAAATAAAGGATTCTCTGGAAATTACATAGCTGCTGGGGTAGCATAGCATCCGCTTGAATAGCGTTTTCCCCACGAAAGGGAACGAGTGGTCTTTGACGATACTATTCCTGAGAGTGGAGGGGAGTTCTCTGAAACAAAGGCTCCAATTTCGGTAGGAACATGCCATCCTTGTTTGCAGTGTAGGGGGTTTGGGGAGGGAAGTGAAAACTTTTTGAACGTGTGCCATGTCAGTACCATTCTCTTATCTGAGGCCCGCGACTGCCAGCTGGCGGCTGAATGTGCCCACTTGCACTGTGATGATGAAGCCAGCCAAGCTAGTTGGCACACTGAGTGGTAGGACTGGCATGGGATCTGAAGCCAAACACAGCTCTGTGTGGGGTAGCTGTGTAGTCACTCTTCCCTCCCCTATCAACACTTCCTGAGAGCAGCCTCTGTACTTGATCTTAAGGTCCTCAAAACAGGGATGTGTCTTCACAGCCACAGACCAGCTGAGGTAGGAACCACCAGATGACAGACAAAAACTCAGGCAGCTCTATAATGAATGGTAGTATTACCTGAAAAGGGCTTCCTGTTGTCCTCTGGCAGTACCTCTGGTTAACATCTGATAATGTTTAACATCATGTTTACAACTACATAAAAATATCAGAAAAACAGGCTGAAAATATACAATTTAGTTTGACAGCTATAGGCTGCAAATATTTATTTCTCAGCAAATTGAAGGACATAAGACCCTAGGAACTGCATTTCAACAAATTTTATGTTGGACATTTACAAATATTATTTTCAGAGTTACTTTAAGCATACAAAAATGTTGATTAACGATTAAAAACGGTGCGTTTAATTATAATTACAAAAGAGTGCAGTTTGTTGCGTGTGAGAACGAGGCAGGAACCTTTGCGGCAGCGTTTGTTTCATGTCGGAAGATAAATTCTGTGACGCTGTCCTTCACCAATAGACGTACGGGCTTTCGTTTTAGGTAAGGTGAACAAGAATAACATGATATCAGTACAACAGACAGCCTGAATCACTTTAGAAATATTCACACAGTTATTCGCTATGTTTAGAGTTTATTTTATCGAGAGTCCGTTGACTGCCGTCTTCGTTTCCTGTCTGTCAGTGTTTCTAAACAATGTCAAGTTTTGACACGTTAACGGCCACTTTTAGCAAACGGAGTGCGACATTTGAGTAACAATTACACAAACTCACAGGTTACGCGTCAATTGAGTCTTGGTTTAGGCTTACAAATTCTAACTTGACATATTTCATCTCGAAGTAGGTGTTGTAGGTTCCCAAAATATTGTTATAAATTAGTTGCGTACCTTTCTTCTTCTTCTCCCTTTTCTTCTTCTTCTTCTTCTTTGGTCTTTAATGGCAGCTGACATTCACGGCTGTCGTACTCATAAAACAAAAAAATATCGCATGTCAGCGGAGGTAAAAGTGAAAAAACAGTACATATATTTCGGGTGAAAATGTATGACAGCTGTGACAGGTGCACATATGAATTGTAATAGCAAGTTGGTTGTTTCAAATGGTTTTAACTGTTCAAAATTCACGGTTTTATACATTACTAGGAGTGTAAGATATGTTGTAGCTCTGAACTTTCAAAGATCAGAGAAAAGTTGTAATCAGGGGCAGACTTAGTAATTCTGAGGCCCAAGACAAAGAGCAATATAAAGTCCTATATTTCGAAATCAGTGCTTTTATTTCTGCTTAAATAAGTTTTAACCAGAATATCAACATTTAACTTAAGTTTACTCTTGTTCTCTTTCCACCTCTGTTGATTTCACAGTAGCAGACAATGAGGGAATGATTCAACATCACATTCCAACACTGCTGTTGTAGAAAGAAAAAATGTTGATATCTAAGGGTTAAACATCTCAAAGTTGATTTTAACTCCCAAAGTGTAATTTTAAATTAAATGATCTTCAGTGTTGGAGTTATCTGACAGTGTTGATCCACCATTGTTAATTCAGCTCTGTAAAGAGTTAATCGGTCTCTTCCTGCTGCCATCTGAAGTCTGGGGGATATGTGTGTGGAGTTTCCCAACATACCCTTGGGCAGAGTGTTTAGATGTGTTTTAGATGTTTAGTTGTGTTTGGATGTTGCCTGATGGAAAGTGATCCCTGCTGGGGTTCTTTTGCTCAAGATTCTAGTGGATTGATGTTTTTGATGTGAGACACATTTTCACTCAGTGGATTGCATGAAGTTATCCACTGAGTTAGAATTCCTGTCTGTGTCTCAGTGCTTGAAGTAAACTTTAAATCCTTTTTTCTTTTATGTCAGTAGATTTATAGACCAGTGCTTTTACTAACTCTACTTGTTTACAACAGTTATGTACTTTTCCTGCCTCTGCAAGTAACAATATAACTCAAAGTCACCAAATCTCTATAATTTAGCACAATTGTTCCCAACCCTGGGTCCAGGACTCCCTTGGAGGGTGCCAAATATCTCAGTGAGGCTTTGTCAGCTTTGAAGTTGTCAAAATTGCGTTGTAAAAACATAATGCAGTATACACATTTTGCAGAATACATATTTCTTAGACCATGAGTTTGAACAATTCTGTCTCTCTGCCTGTTTTACTTCCTTTTTAACAATCCAGCTCAATATTCCACCAGCTCTAAAGAGCATTATTTTTTTTTCTAGAATTCATCTGATGATTTACATTTTCTTCCCTCTTTAAAAAAAAAAGAAAAAAAGATTTTGGACAAAAGCAGCACCTATTTGAGCTGAATAGTTTGTGGATGGTAAAAGGGATAGTTCATCTGCAGGGAATTTATGTCAAACTTTGTGTTCTATCTACTTGATGAACTTATGTTCACTTTTCTTTTTTCCTGTCTACCCACAGATGATTTCTGTATTTCAAGAGACTGGAAATGAAGCCTTCTTGCTGTTTTAATTCTTGAGGGTCAAAAGAGTCTCTAACATGCTGTCTGGACTTTCTGCTGTGTGCCATTCTCTGAAGTGGGCTCATAGTAAAGCCACTTTTCACAGAACTTTCTGCGTATTTAAGCATGAGAAATGGACTCTGAGAAGTGCAGTTTCAAGACAGGCCCATAGATGGACTCCAGCCCCCTCATGGAGGATAAATCAGAAGCCGGTGTTTGCCAGAGCTCTAGCTTTTGGGGATAAGGTTGCAATTATAGACAGTAGTAGAAGCCACAGCTACAAGCAGCTGTACTGCAGCAGCTTAGGTCTTGCTGCTAGAATCAATGCCGCACTCAAATCTGGCTTTGGGGGCCTTGAAGGTAAAAGAATCTCCTTCCTGTGTGCTAATGATGCTTCATATACTGTAGCACAATGGGCCGCGTGGATGAGCGGTGGGACAGCTGTGCCACTCTACCGAAAGCACCCTCAATCTGAACTGGAATACATTATCTCTGACTCCCAGAGTTCGTTGCTGGTGGCGGGACATCCCTACTCTGAAACCCTAGAGCCACTGGCACAGAGGCTGGGGCTGCCATGCCTTACACTGCCACCGACTTCCAGCCTGGACACTTTGGAGGCTACAGACTCAAAAAATGAGGAGGCAGACATCACAGACTGGGTCGATCGACCGGCAATGATCATCTACACCAGCGGTACTACAGGGAGGCCCAAGGGAGTGCTGCATACACACAGCAACATCCAAGCCATGGTAAATGTCTTACCACCTCTTGTTTTATTATCACTAAATGTTGAATATCAACAGATAATATTTTCTCAGAGCTTTGGCATATTGGAACCTCTGTTTGCTGACTGAAAGCTGTGGGTTATTAGATTAAGAATCAGAATCTGGTTTATTATGAAGTAGATTTAAATGTAAAGAATTGGTCTTGGTGTTTTGGTACGGAACAAGAGAATACAAATACAATAGGAAAATAGAGTCCAAACATAAATGCTATGAAGCTTATAGTCAAGGAACTTAAATAGAATGTGGGTTGCTAAGGATTCCTCATGGGCTCAGTGTGCCCCAGCTGGAGGGCTGGAGAGTGGCCGAGGGTGACAAAGTCAAGCTCAACACACCTAGGTGCATCATCCAGCAGCCATGGGCAAACTGGACAGCATCTCTTTTGTTTGGGCCTTTTCCGCTCATGAATGCACCTGTAGATTGCCAGCGGTTTTAGGGCCTTTGGGACATCCACAGCATGACCAGGGGCTCATGGCAACCCCACAACCCACCTGGACAGTGCCCTAGGCCATGCTTACTTGCCACATCCACCCTAAAGGTGTGGACTCGGTTATTTTTTTCAACAGATTATTTCCACCATGCCCATGCTTATATGCAAGGACATGCATGCACCAGGGTGGTGTCAATCCTTTTTCCTGAGCGCCTTAAGTCAGCCCCAGTTTTTGGTCCAAACATGCTTAAAACGTATGCTCAGCACTATAAATACTATGGCTATCAGCCTTACTGCATTGATCGCAATCAATTAAGGTCCATCATTAGTGCATAAAATGTTTTAATCACATAATTTTTTGTCCCTTTCAGCACACTTTGGTCAAGCCACTGCAAAATCTCCCTGCAGCGACACTGATCTAAAATAAGTCATCCACTGCTCCTTAATGTCTCGTTTACCTCCAAAACACTGACGTGACAGACAGCTCAGTGGACAAGTCAAAAGTCAGCTGCACCTTGTGTTTTGTCTTGTTTTCCTTTCCAATCCGTAACAAATAACATTTTTATGGTTAAGTTCAAGTCATGATCTTAGATTTACCTGAAGTTCCTTATTTTCTTTCAAAATAGAAGTTGCTCTGTATCCAAACAGAAACAGTCAAAACTTGACAAAAATTAAACACCTCGTTGTAAGTGTGTTGTTAAAGGCCACTCTTATACTATTAGTGCACACAAGGGTTTTGGTGTTTATGACC
Organism: Cheilinus undulatus; assembly: GCF_018320785.1. Taxonomy (NCBI): domain Eukaryota; kingdom Metazoa; phylum Chordata; class Actinopteri; order Labriformes; family Labridae; genus Cheilinus; species Cheilinus undulatus. The sequence goes on along the minus strand of NC_054865.1, from coordinate 39,781,320 downwards.
TGTTGCAAATGGTTTATCTAATTTTAGTGAATGACTAACACCCTTTAGTAACATGATAAAGTATTGATATGTTTAATTTAGAAGACCAATTATTGGAAAAACATCATTAGGACAGTTTAAAAGCTACAACAATGGCATTTTAAATAACTAATAGCTTATATTAACCCTCTGGTCAAGGTTTGAATGCTTTAGTTTAATCTATCTGTGGTATATTTCATGCAGTGCAGGCAGAGATTATGAAGTGACAACCCAGAGCTTCACAAAACTATTGAATAGAGACACTTTAATTACATTCTTTTCCTTTTTTTCAAGCAAGGTGTCCAGACACCCCCACACCCATATTTTAGTCCCTGATTAGCATCATTTCTGGTTTGTTCCAGTTGAGCTTTCAGAATAATCACTAATTTATGCCATTAAAGATCTCCTGAAGTCTTTCTGGTGTTTTTTCAAGCCAAAATTGACCTACATGTCCGATAGTGTGGAAAATTAAATCACTCTGAAAGACGACAGAGCTTCATTTGTCTCGGGTTGGCTCAGGGACGTGAGTGAGTGAGTGATTAAGTGAGTCTGTCTGTTTTCCTGGAAGGCAACAACATCAGGTTGTCAGAATCCCTGAGAGCTCCTCTGTCAGGTTAATGTGAAGGAGGACTTAAGACACAGGTGAAAGGAGAATAGATTTCCTGAATCGCTTCCAGATTTTAACTTGGATTTAGGATTGCCAGCTGATCTGCATCCTATTCCTCCTTAGTATTGGATGTATAAGGAAATGCTTACAAGAAGGGATGCATCTTTTTTCTGCATCATTTTAGGTATTACATGTCTGATCCCCCCTCGTGGCCCAGTTGTTGAAAAATGCGCGCTAAAGTGCCCTCTTGGGAGCCAAAACATGTGCTAAGGTGCCCTCGAAAGCCAAAACGTGTGCTAAAGTGCCCTCTTTGGAACCAAAACACCCGTTAAAGTGTCCTCTTGGGAGCCAAAACACGTGCTAAAGTGCCCTCCTGGTTGGCACAACACACTAAACTGCCCTCTTGGGTGGAAAAAACACAATAAACTGTCCCCTTGGCTGGTTAAAACATGATAAACTCCCCACTTGGGTGGCAAAAAGGCGTGTTTAAGTACCTTCCTCATCGGCAAAACACACTAAACTGCCCTCTTGGGTGAAGGAAACTCCCTAAACTCTAGAAGACCATTAGGACCAAAAAATACTATGAAACATTACTGTTGCAATGACTTTTATGTTGGGCCCTTTTTTGATCTATATTGAGCCAGAACTATATCTCACAGAACCAGTTTGGATTATCTGGTGCTAATATGGTGTTAAAATGCACTAGAATACAGGAAATGGCATCTACTTAATTGAAAATGATCCTTTTTGATCCTTCTTGAAGTCCAGGGTCCTTCCTCTGTAGGAAAGATCCGTCCGAGTTGGGTCCTATAGAGGTGTGGCAAGAGTCCTCCCTGGCAACCGCAACAGTCTACTAAGTGTGAATGATTATGCCACTGGAATGGTCACACCCTCATAGGGTAGAAATCAGAATAGACAGTACTGACAGAAGGGTTGTACAAATTTTAACTGTCTTGCTTTACTTTGTTGCCATAAAATTGTAATGATAACGTATTTACGGTGGAAACAGGACAGTACTTGACATTTAAAAAAGTAGTGAGCGGTCGAGGACCTGACTTCCCTCTGATATTATGCTGTATTTTTGAAGAGAAAGAAAATGAAACACATTGGATTATGGATAATTCCCGCAGGCAGAGGATATATATGTGCATCCTTGAAAAATCTCTGATCGAAGGACTCAGTCCTTTGAAGAATTTTGCACACCACATCGGGACAGTTCTCCAACACCTGGGACAAACTGTTGTATAAGAGACAGACAGAGACAGATCTACACCCTCAGTAGATCATAATGCACTTTAATTTTCCTCATGAGTTAATACTAGGGTCTCCCAATGACAACCAGATTCACTGAGAGAAAAGCAATTTCTATGTTATAAATAGAACAGGATGAACTGTGAAATCATGTCAACATATTGTAAAAGTTGCAAATGTATTGAATGGTTATATTTTAAAGATGCCATGCTGGACTCATTCTGCCCTCCTCCCCTTACCCTCAGGTCCAGTGTTTGGTTTCAGAGTGGGCATGGTCAAAAGATGACATCATCCTCCACACCTTGCCGCTCCACCATGTGCATGGTATCGTTAACAAGCTCCTGTGCCCGCTCTGGGTGGGCGCCACCTGTGTCATGCTGCCTGACTTCCAGCCTCAGAAGGTCTCGGCTTCTCTCTGTCTCTTTTCTTTCTTGTGGTACAGTAAACCTTTCATTAACACCAGAAAAGAGCAGAGGAGGTTGAGGTGCACCTGTAAGGTGATGGAGGTGTAACTGTGAGAAGTCTGTCAGCGTTAGAAGTCCTGTATGAACAAGGGGAGGCTATGTTGAGAAAGAACCTACACTTTTCCCACATTAATCCCCCTTTTTCTGTCAATAATCTCCTTCAACTTTTTCTCCCTTTCTTTCTCCTTTCTTCATCTTTTCCTCCTCTCTCTTTTTTATCAGTCTCTTCTCCTCCTCCTCCTCCTCCTCCTCCTCCTCCTCCTCCTCTCTGACTGTCAAACTAAGTGTTTGGGGCTCAGTGATGAATTGCCCTGTGTGGCTTTGTATCTGACCAATGCCGACTCACGGCAGGGGCTTAAGCAGCGGATCAATCGATGAGCTGACATTGAAGGATGATAGTGCTTGTTTGGCCCTGAGAGGGGAGGGGAAGATGGGGTGCTAAGTTTGTTTGTGTGGAGGTGTATAGGTGTGTTTTTGGCACATATAGGAGTATAGAAGCACTCTTTTTTCTCATGTATGTGTGTTTTATTTGTGTGTCCTCTACAGCTTAATGGCATTGAAGGTAGATGGAAAGTAAAGGTCTTTAAAGGACACGTGTATCTGTCAACATGGGTATTGCTGCAATGTTAGAGCTATCAGTATTCAGCTGTTATCCCTGACCTTGTGTACCGACCCACAAAGCCCCTCCTCTCAGCATCAGAAAAAAGCCTTTCTTCTCCTCCTCCTGAAGTTACAGTACATTGATGAAGTGATCGATAGTCTGTCTCTTCTATCCCCTCAGATCTCTGAAGGGTAGCCTAGGCAGCAGAGGTTGCCATTGATTTTTTCTGATTTTGCCTGGAGATAGTGACAGAAATTTTCAGTGCAGGAATTGTGATCCAGTACATCGCAGATAAGTCACTTTCAAGTGTAGCTGTTACAGTCTGAGAGGGGCATGGGACTGTTCCTGAGGTTCATACAGCAGAAATCAGCCTCTATTTATATGAAATCCACTTTACTTTCTTATCATAGCTGCGACCAAGATATTAAGACATTTTAAACTTAGATAAAAATATCAAAGATTTCACTTAGATAACTTATTCAAGGGAGGGGTTATGAGTTCATGTGTCATGATCTAACAGATTTGGCTGATGGATGCACTTTTAAAGGATCCTAACACTCATGCTTGGTCTGTTTTTCAAATCCAAAATTGATATTGATATCACTAAAAGTTTAGATTTGGAGCATGACCCAAATGCTTTAGAGACTCATAGCACAAGTCAGTGTGCAGTTATTAGGTAAGTTTTTTTATAGAACAACTGAAGACCATGCCATTAAAGAGAAGAGCATTATGAATATTTCTAAGCAAATTAAGAAATTAAGACATTAAAATACAAATCAAATTGAAATACCATCTCAACAACCATTAATATAATAATTGAATTATTGATTGCAAACAAAACAACTGCTTGTTCTTCCAACCTTGCTTTCTGACATGCAAAATATAGAGAAAAGCCTTTAAAGTCAAATCAAAATTGCACCATTTTTATGTGCCTTGAACCCTGTGCATTGTTGTAGTCAAATCATTATCTTTTTTTTTCAGTTTAATTTTTAGCTTTTTTGTCTTCATTTAGATTGAATGGCATGTAGATAAGGAAACCCATCAGAGGGAGAAAGTGGGGAATGACATATGGGAGGGGGGCTGCAGGTAAGAACTTAGCCCAGGACACCCACTTGAAGGACTACAGCCTCATAACATGGTGTGAAACGTAATTGCTAGGCCATCAGTGCAGCTACTCTCACAATTCTTAAATATCAACCCCATATCTTAAAATATATAAAAATATATGGAAATAGCGATAGCACATCAAATGAAACAGCTGCTCAAAGTATCTGTTGATACTTTAGTCCAGGTAGAAGTGCTAACTTTCAGACCTGGCAGCTTCTGATCTCAGCTCTCCAAGAACATCCCTGTTCAAGATCTAGTACTTCTCAGATAGATTTGGTGTCTATGTTGAAATCCTGTGTTTACTGCAGGACTGATGGCAGCTCATAGAGTTGTTTAGGATGCAACCCATAGCTCTGGGTTCTCACCACTTCCTGTCCCCCAGGTGGAGGCCAGCTCTTTGACGGACATAAATTGCCTCCCTCACTGCTCCAGACTAGAGTCTGTGGAAGCGCTCCACTGCACTTGATAGACACCACCCTGAATGGTCGGGGCACCCTCAGTTAATAATCCTCCTCTCTGTGCAAAGTTTTATTCTGTGTGTGTGTGCAGGTGAGCTGTAGATGGCCGCATTTTTAGACCAGGTTGAAGGTATATTCTGTTGAAAAGAATGTGGATCTGATTAAACTGCTGACAAATCTTTACCTGCATAGCTCTATTTTCTGCTGTTATGATTGTTTATTGAAGCCAGAGGAGTAAGAGGCAGAGAAGTTAATAGATAAAAGATTAGGTGAGTCCACAATGAGGTGACTCAAGGAGACGTGGAAGAAGAGTTTCGAAATTGGCAGCACATTAAGAAGAATGTCTTGGTAGTTTAGGTGAGACAGATGATGAGAGAAACTGCATTTTTCTATGTGTGAGTTTGTGCCTGTGTGAGTGTTTGAGGGAGTCTGCAGAAGCAGCGAAGCAGGAAATTATGAAATGGAGAGAGAAGGTAAGTGAATGTGAGATAGGGAGCAGAGGAGAGCAGGGGGGAGAAAGAAAGATGGAGGAGAGATGTGGGGTCAGGGATGAAAGAAGAGAATGAAGAAGAAGCATTTGAGGGAATGGAGGTAGAAAGGAAGAAGAAGAAGAAGTGAAGAGAAGTAGACTGAGAGAGGAGGGGAGGAGAGAGGAGACAGCTGGGGAGGAGCGTTTTTCTCCCAAGGGGGGGAGACGGGACTTAGAGAAGCTATCGTTCACCTTCACTTAATTCATGCTGTCGTCCCATCCTCCCATCGTCTACTGCCTTGTAGCCAGACTGTGAGTGTGTGTGTTGGTTTGTGTGTGAGAGATGAGGTAAAGTAGGCGGGGCAGGGTGTTTAAGATGCCTTTGTCCTTGAACAAGTGAGTTTATGTGATATTTGAGGTGTATTTTTATAACTACATGTAGTTCACAATGTGTGTTTATGTCTATTAACGCCTGGCGCCCTCTGTGTGTGTTTAAAGCAGTGTATGTGTGCAGTGGAGGACACTGTAGCAGTCAAAAAGCACATTTGTCAAAAGTAGCCATACAGAAGGCCTTTAACTGGCCATCGTGTCGGCTCTGCCCTACAGCTCTGCTGTTTTCTTCCTGCTGACCTTTACAAATCTTGACTTTTTTACCCGTCTTTTTCTGCTGCTATGTTGACAGGTTTAGTATGAGGCTGCTGTCTGGACCTTATTCTGCTATTTACATCAAATAAAAGGAAAAATAAACCCTGCAGATGCATTAAATGAATAAATTAGGATGTAATAATGTAGTTTTCATGGCCCTGTCTATTTCACCTTGCCCTGTCTCCTCCTCAGTAATATTATAGTCTGTGTGTTTCCTAGGTGTGGGAGATGCTGCTGAGCTCCAAGGCTCCTCTGGTTAATGTGTTCATGGCTGTGCCAACCATCTACTCTAAGCTGATCCAGCACTATGATCAGCACTTCACACAGCCTCATGTCAAGGACTTTGTCAAAGCAGTCTGCAAGGAGAGGATCAGGTACTGGCTGTGGGATCAATGACAGACAGCTTGATCATGGGGAGATGTATTTGTTGGTACATGTGTTGTGTATACAGACTTTATGATGATTTAAGTAAGACAAAAAGAGGACTTTACAGTCTTTATCCAAGCTTTTCACTGACCTAAGTCACAAAACATATTAAAAGTGGCCTGATTTACACTATATGGACAAAAATATTTGGCCACATCTCTTAATTATAGTACTAAGGAGTTCAATCAGACCTGTTGTAACAGGTGTTTAAAATCAAGCACGTAAATCAAGCAATAGTTTTGACCATGTACTCTATTTCCAGACCTGAAGACAAAAAAACAAAACAAGTGATAAGCTGTAATTAAAGACAAAAAGAAGTGTCAAGGAACCAGTTTTTACCAGTTCTGAAATCAGATAAACCCACATAAGATGTCCAAGCATATATAAACCTCGATTAATTGTCATCAGCATCATCAAACATTATTCATCAGAATATCATCTGCAATTTCAAGCAAAGTTTTAGAAACAAGTATTGATAAAGCTGCTCCAAAGGCTTGTGCTCACCCTTCAAACAAGTTTTGTTGTTCTTTTTCCTTTTGAAGTTCTCTCCTATGTGTGTATATGAGTGCAGAAATAAACTGTTTTAAATAGGCCTGTTAGCATTAATTCATTAATTACTAATAATAAAGGTCCATGATTATTGCATTACATTTTTTAAATTATGATTAATTCCCTGGAGTGTTTTCTTCATGTCTGTCCCTCTCTCTGCAGGCTCATGGTGTCGGGCTCAGCTGCGCTCCCTCTCCCCACTCTGCAGCGCTGGGAGGAGATCACAGGACACACCCTGCTGGAACGCTATGGCATGACAGAGATAGGCATGGCCCTGTCAAACCCACTCAGAGGCCCACGTGTCCCAGGTACTTGGCAGATACTACTACTAGATTAACACCAGGAAATTCATCCAGAAAAGAACATTTTAGATGTTTTACATATCTGAAAACCCGTGTCTAAGCAGTAATGCATTCATAATCAGTGAAACAAAGGGCAGCAGTCAGTATGTGTTATTACTGGAATGGACAATAAGAAATGAAGTACGAACAGACGATGTAGGATCTTTCTCAAAGTAATACTAGTGTATTCTTATTAATGATGACTATAAATAAGTATGTTGCAATTTATGACTAATCGTGGGCATGTCTATAGAAAACTGTTTTAAAATAGCATTGTCTGAGTCCCTCTACAGTAGCAGTCATCAACTACATTTGCACAAGGGCCAGATTTTGTCTTGACAGTCATTTTGAGGGCCAGATATTTAAATTTACTAGAATAAAATGAATATTTTGGTCCAAATAACATATTATTGAATAAGAATAATCTTTTAAAAAGTAAGTAATTTTTAAGCATTAACAGAAAGATCAGTCCCCATGGCCAGTGGTCAATTAAAATATTTTAGCTACATATTTCTAGGAATGTTATGTTGTCCATAAGTTGGTTTGACATTAATATGCTTTGTCCTGATTGGTGAAAAAAATGGAGGAGACAGGTCTTTTGTTTTGATTCTCAGGCAGGAAAACCACACTCTCCAAGAGACTTAAGTGAAAAGTTGACTCATAAAACTGCAGATTTAATCAGGACTTGACTGATAAGTATGTGTTTATCATGCATTGTATTTAGTTTTAATTGCTGACAGGTAGATTTCTGTAAAAAATGGAGCAAACATGAAGTTGGTCCTGATAAAACTGTTTCAGTCTTGATTGTTTTGGGGTAAATTTGATAGCTGTAGGTATTTAAGCAAAAAAAAAATAGTCTCTAAAAACCACAACATTTTTTCCTCCTCACATTATCTGAATTTGATCATCTTTTGGGAACCGGATAGGGAACTTGGGGGGCCCTGATATGGCCCATGGGCTGCCAGTTGATAATCACTGCTTGCATATATCCTCGGAATAAAATGAAAGGCAACATGTCATTTTGTCTGAATAATATCTGCACTTTTAGCCAAACCCACTAACTCTGTTTGTTAGCACAGACTGGTTTGCTTTCTTGTTTTTGAACACACATCTCTAAAAATAAGTCTGAAGTTGTTCCACCTCCCTCAGCAGTTTGATTCGGTACCTTTGCTTCATGAGTTGTGTTTGATTGTTGGCAGTTTTTCTCTGGTGTGATGTCAGATTAAACCCCATGATCCCAGCTACACCTCCCTCACACGGGCAAAAACAAAGGCAGGGTCTAGAAATGAGGTCAGAGTCGAGGTGGTTGCTTTCTTCTCCTGTCTTCTCCTGTCCTCCCCCCTTCATCTGTCTCTCCCCACCTTCTCATTTCCCTTGCTGTTCCCCAGCCAACTCTTCTGCTTTACAGGTAAAGCTAATTAGCTTGCAAGTGGATTGGGTAATCCTCTGTCTGCTGTTTTGTTTTTGTTTTGTTTGTCAAGTAATGTTGGGCATAAACTGAGCGGGCTGTGTTTGATTCCTCTCAGGTGATTATTAAGAAAGGTCTGTTGTTGTATTGATGTTTCCACTGCAGCACGGAGACTCTCGTGTGAGATGTGTGCATGTTTGTGTGCATGCAGACATGAGCTTGTGCCCATTTGAGTCAGTTTGTTCCCGTCTTGTCTTTAAGTAGGTTAAAATGGATCAATAGAAACCATAGGAAACACACTCAGAAGAAAGGCGGAGTGCAGTCACCCTCTCTAGCACACAGACACTTTGTGTTCCTTCTATCCTCCTCATGTAGCAGACCACTCAGTCGTTAATACACTTACTGATAGCAATTGCATTAAAAGTTGTTCCATATTTATGGCACCTAATTGGCCTGATTTCATTGTGTAGATACAGTTCTGGAGCATTCCAGATTAACAGCAGCATGGCTTTCTGGGTCATATTTCCCTTGTTGAGATGTAAATATGTGAGATTGGTTTAACCTACTTCCTTCTATATCATTACTAAAATGCTGTGCCACCCCTTTTATCTTTTTAAGAAATCATTTTATACTTCTTTGGTCTCTTACTGACCCTGAGAACAGAAAATGCGTCATGGCAGACCCCCCTTATCATCTCTTCTAAAGCTTTGTCATTTGAAGCAGAAAGTAATTAAGTCTTTTGTTACCCTATAACAGAATAAATGTGACTCTCGTCATTCCTCCTCCACAAACCTTTTCTTATCCATAGTGTTTGTAATGTGCTTTTCAAAATATTACTTTATCTTATTGAATCCAAGGGTAAAGATTTCTTTGTGTCATCAAAATTTTGAAAGGTTTTGACGTGAGACAGAAAAAAGATAAAAGAGGGGCAGAAGTGGAGAGAGAGAGTCCCAAAGATGAATGGATACTCCAGACTTTACCATCCAAGAAACAAGTCTGTTCTGGTGTGTTCTTTTTATTTGAAGCTTTTTTAATTTCATATTTCAAGGTTTGTATCAAAGCAGTGGTATTTGACTGGTGTAGCCCCAGGACCACCTGCCATCTCCTTGATGACAGATCGCTACTCAAATTTGGTGAAATTTTCAACCGCTTGACTTATTTAATAAAAAATTGTGCCGTTTGGACCTGACACAAGACAAAACATCACAGTATGCAAATATCAAAAACTGTAACAGTATGACATTCTTTTGACAGTAGTCAACATGTTGGTCTTCATGAGTAGAATTTCATTTGTCAAAAACATATCAGTTTTGATGGCTTCATACTTCAAGCAGCACACTGGTTTTGTCTTCTTTTGCAGCCAAAACTCACTTTTTTATGTATTTGGCATTGGTATGGTGTGATGCATTGAGATCCGATGCAACAGGATACGGTACGATGTGGCACACTATGCTTCGCCACTAATGGGTGGTTTGCAATCACTCTCAAGTCATTCTGTCATTTCACCTACAGTGTTGGAGTGTGGATAAACTGCCCTTCTGCTGCACATGCACTGCCCGACTTATGTCCTTCAAAATAAAAGCACAGCATTAACTTTATGCCGATCTTGTTTTTTGCTGTGACCCATTCAAAATGGCTCTCCAATCAGCTTTGGAGTCCCAGCTCACGGAGAACCACAATCCTAAAAAGATATTTCAGTTATTTTTGAAATTGTTCAAAAATAACTGAGTTCATTGTTAGACACCTAATACTAGTTTCTCACCTTGTCTCAGATCTGGGAATGAGACATCATGGGTATTTTGGTTTATATTTACAGTAACTTAAACAAAGAGTTAAAACTGGCCAATAAGATATTATATAGAGAAAGCATCCAAACTAAAAACATGACTATCTGTAGATTAACTTGTGTCTTTTTTCTTTCTTTCTAGAGAGCGGTTTAGCTGGAAAGCGAATGCATTAGTTTTTTTACAGCATCTCTTTTTCAAACATTACATTTTTGATTTTATTCATTTTTTTTATTTAACCAGGAGAAAAACCTCATTGAGATTAAAAATCAGTTTTTCAAGAGTGTCCTGGCCGAGACAGCAGCAGCACAGTCAAAGTTACAGACAAACAACAAGTAGTCATACAAGTCAAACAACAGTACACTGAAAGAGAAAACAGCAAGTAATTGTTAAAACCAACTACAATCAAACACATCATTCAAAACATTTGCAGACAGATCTGACTGCTTCCAAGTCACCCAACCTCCTCTTGAAAGCTTTCAATGAGACCAGTTCACTAAGTTTTAGGTCTTTCTGAAAGTCATTCCAGGCAAATGGAGCAGCAAATTTAAAGGCTTTTTTTCCCCAGTTCAGTTCTGACCCTGGCGACAGACAGTAAGAAAAGATCCTAAGATCGGAGTTTATAAGTTCCAGAGGTCTTCGGACTGATCTAGGTCTGAAGGCAGGAAGGTAGAAGACCAAGAACAGCTTTGTAGATAAGAATATACCAGTGTTTAAGTCTACGTGAAGACAACGAAGACCATCCCACACGTTCATACAAAAACAGTGATGAGTTAGGGTTTTAAAATTAGTGATGAACCTCAAAGCTCCATGATGAAAGGTGTCTAGAGCATGTAAGCTCTGAGACGAAGCATGCATTTACAAAACATCTCCATAGTCCAACACTGACATAAAAGTGGCGGCAACCAGTCTTTTCTTAGACTCAAAAGAAAGGCAGGATTTGATCCTGAAATAAAAACCCAGTGTCAGCTTTAACCTCTTAACCAGTTGCTGAATGTGAGGAGTAAAAGACAGAGAATCATCAATCAAAATGCCTAGGTATCTATAACATGAAACAAACTCGATCTGTGAACCCTGCAAAGTGGAGATCGATGGCAGGCTCAGAGGCTTAGATTTAGCATTTGATAAGAGCATGACTTTTGTTTTATCTGCGTTTGAGACTAGCTTCAGGTCATTGAAATTTTGTTGAACAGTATTAAAAGCAAGTTGTAGCTGGGAAAGAGCTTCATTTGGAGTAGGGGCTGAGCAGTAGATTACAGTGTCATCAGCATAAAAGTGAAAATTAGCATTAGACACATTTCGATTAATATCATTTATGGAAATAATGAAAAGGAGTGGCCCCAGGACTGACCCCTGAGGGGTCAGCTGGCACCATATAGTTTTTGCTGCATAAAATAAACAAGATGCAAGGTTTGTGATGAATTGTCTGAGGAAACTTTGCATTAACTTACACACTGTCTCATCTTTGCCATTAACAAGTCAAATAACTGATGTCCTTGATTTAGAAAGCAGGCCTTTTTTAGGCAAGGAAGAAATTTACAGAAAATCTCTTCATGGAGGCTTTGACTGTTTCACTTGGTTGTCTGTGTAAAAAATGACACAAACAGTAGCTTAAGGTTGAGGATTGAGGATTAAATTGTCAGGTTATTTTACTGTCCAACAATAGTTTCTCTGCCCTGATCCATACATCCTCAACTCTGTAGCTCTAATGAAAATAAGGTACCACATACATCTTGTTTTTTAGGTCTGAGTTAACCTTGTTGAGGCTGTCCTCAGCAGGTCAGGCTACAGTGATCATTATAACTCTGCTACATTCAGCTTTTCTCATCCTCTGAGTGTAGCCTGGTTGTTATCCTGGTTTTCTGCAGAGAAACAGTCTGGTTATTTCTCTGCTCAGTTGTTTTTTTCTTTTTTTTTTTTTTTTTTCTTTTTGCTGCTGGACTGAGTGCAAATGATGGCGAGTGTGTGAGAGACATCACCAATCAGGACTGGAGTGGATTAGATCAATATGAAGTGAGGGAATCACTCTTTAATCAGGACCTGACCTGCTCTTTATTGGGAGAGCAGCAGCCTGTGAAATGACATAAGAGCCTTTAAGGCAAGCACACACAGGAAGACCGCTGAGAGCTCCTCTTGGCGTCCCCTGTGCACTCTTTACTATAATGACTTAACTCAGGAGGTCACACTTGTGCATACACAAAGAAAGAGACTGCAGGTGATGTCAGTACGTGAGGGAATTTTCAAAGTTTCACACATTTTTAACACATTTCTTGTTAATAGTTGCACGGGAACAGTCCTGCTGCGTAAACGTATGTAAAGTTCCTGCATTTTTTTCTCTCAGTTCTCATTGTATGTCATAATTTGTCGGCTCACTTAATACAATTTTATGCAACTGTGCTGCAATAAAAGGCCTTGTCAAACACTCAGCAGTTGTTCTACTGTGCATTCAGGACTGTGACTGAAGAAAAAGCATTTAACAGGTGTGAAAGAGAGGCTGTAACTTCATTGAATGGCTATGGATCTGCATGGAGTTTTATTGGTTTGTGTAGTTTCTACAGATGCGGATGCTGTTAAATGTTATTTAAAGACAGGTTGCATGCATATTGGATTTATGCTGATACCAGATATGCCAATATTTCCAAACTTCCCCTTATTGTGATTGAGAAAAAGATGTTGAACAAGACCAACAGCATTGTGTTTTAGCATAGATGACAGATGTTTTTTTAAATACAGAAATTCTGTAAAAAATTTTAAGTACTTTCTTTGTTTTTGCATGTGAATTATATGCAAAATGTGTTTTTAACAGCAACTACACTTAAATATTCCCCCCAATATGTACAGCCACTATATTGTCTGTGCATTTTTGCAGAAATTTGCATATCTGCCAACATGGTTAAATAACTTTCAAGCCAACTGTTGAAGGGAGGCACAATCATTGATCCATCACAGTATCCTGAATGTGTTTCTTGCCAGACATCTGTTCTTATGAGTGTTAAGTCAAGGTCTAAAACAGCTCCTCTATGGGGAGTTAACTTGATATTGAAGGAAATAAAACAGCTGCATCAGGCATTGCCAAAGAAATCCCCATCACTGTCCAAGTAAGCTGACTGGGGACTGAGACGAATGGCTTTCAGTTTGGTGTTTTACAAGCTCAGCAAACCATTAAGTGACCAGTTATGCCCTGCAGACAGAGGTTAAAGCCCATTCTCACTGAGGTAGAAATCCTTAACTGAAGGTCCGTGACAATCACTCTAGCAGTTATTGCCCTTATAAATGTTTGACTTCTTCTAAATTCACTTAAGTCATTCCATTTTGCTGCCAATGCACTATTTTCCTCTGTGCTTGTGTTTTTATGTTGGTGCTTTTGCTTGATATGTTAACAGGAGCTGTCGGGTTGCCTCTTCCTGGTATGGAAGTTCGGATAGTCATGAGTAACGCAACCAACACCACAATTGTTGAGGGAAATCACAGAGAGACACAGGTAAGCTATGTATGGATATTCAATATTTAATTTGCTTCACAGACTAGATGAAAATCACGCATGGCTTTCTTAAGAGATAGTCTGCAGTTGAATTGAAAAATATTGATTAATAAGTACAGTATACTGAGTACATATTTTAGGGCCTGTTTTCAGCACTAGCTGGCAATTTTTTCTGTTGGCAGTGCTCACAACTTCAGTGTCAGAGCAATTTTCATCAGCTGTTATATTTGATAGGCTATCAAAGATGCCTTTTCTTTTCCTCTGTAGTATCCATAATGTCATTTTTAAATAGATTTGTGCATATCATCTTTCCTTTTTTCCAAGGATGTATCACAAAAAAGTAGTGATTACAAAGTGAAGGAATGCTGCCTGACAGAGGTAGCAGCTGTAGAGCTGAAAACCTTACCCTTGAAAGATGAGTTGGATGATTTTCCGCCTTTATCAGAAGTTTTCCCCTTCTTGATTTGATTAGTTAGTGAGGGGAAAATGACTTTGATGAGCACAACACTGATCCAAAAGTTTAACTGTTTTCAACTCAGAACACATTTTTCTACACAGGGCAATGAACGCTGAAAGTGCTGGGATACACTGGCTTTGTATTGAAAATAAGCTTGGCCAGCACTAAAAACACTGGCTTGTAGACCCTTCAGACACCAAATTTTCACAACACTATTTCCTAATACTGTCTGTGTATTGTATTTTTAAATGTGATATAATTCTGTCCATATGCTATAGATCAGGGGTTTTCAAACTGTGGGAGAGTGAGCCTCCCCTAAGAAGAAATTATTCATTCAGTGGACCCCCACCCACAAAAAGGAATTGAAAAAAAAAAAAAACTTTCATCATTAAATATACCTTTTTTCCCCATTTTTTTTCTCATTTTGCAATGTCTTTTTGCCACTTTTTCCCAATTTTTGCCACTGTTATGCCACCCCCCCCCCTTTTTTACAATTTTTTGCAACTTTTTGTCCATTTAAACTACCTTTTGCCATTACATACACTTGTTTCCTCTTTTATTGCCCATTTTTGCCACTCTTGACTGCTTTTTGCCCATTTTAGTAACTTTCCACTCATTTTTTTTCACTTCTTACCAATTTCTGCTACTTTCTGACCATTTTTCCACTTGTTCTCCCCATTTTCGCCCCTTTTCACCTCTTAGATTGAGGCTTTTGCAAAGGTATTTTTCAACAATTTTGCTCTTTGGTTGAGGGTTGAGAAACACTGCTCTATAGCATAGTCCCTATAGTTACTATAAGTCTATCTATTTTGCTCAGTGCACAGCAGAGGTTAGCAAAGCAAATCACCTTTTTTCAGGTTTATGGTTCCGTGCCTCCCCTGAAGCTCTGTGGCGCCCCCCAGGGGAGGCCCGCCTCACACTTTGAAAACCACTGCTATAGACTAAACTTTAAGTGCCTATAAAACGTATTCACCCCCTTGGGTGTTTTTCCCCTCTATTAATCTTATAAATCAATCATGGTCAATTGCTTTTTTGACAAAATAACTGAGTCTGTGTGGATAGGTCTCAATCAGACTTGCACATTTGGACACTACAATTTTATTCCATTCTTCTTTGCAACACTGCTTAAGTTCTGTCGGGTTGCACATGGAGTTGGTGTGAACAGCCCTTTTAGGTCCAGCCACAAATTCTCTATTGGATTAAGGTTTGGGCTTTGACTCAGCCACTCTAGAACATTCACCTTGCTGTCTTTAAACCATTTCTGTGCGGCTTTTGCTGTATGCTTCGTGTCATTGTCTTGCTGGAAAATAAATCTTCTCCCAAGCCGTAGTTCTCCTAAAGACTGAATAAGATTGTCCTCCAGGACTTTCCTATATTTTGCCACATTCATCTTACCCTCTCCCTTTACCAGCCTTCCAGGGCCAGTTGCAGAGAAGCATCCCCAAAGCATGATGCTGATATTTGGGGTCTGCCAAGTCATGGGTGTCTCTGTGGCCTCTTACTCGTCTCCACGTTCAGTGCCTTGGATTTTTTTTTTTTCCATCCCCTGACTTATAATTTTCAATAATTTTATCTCTTAGTTGCTTGGGGTGTTCCTTTGTCTTCATGGTGTAATGGTAGCCAGGAATACTGAGTAACCAGTGACTTGGCTTTCCAGTCACAGGTGTCTTTATACTACAATCACTTGAAGCACATTCTCTAAACTCAGGTGATCCCCATTTCACTCATTTTGTTTAATTGACATTACTTTGCTGAAATATGTTTTTACTTTGACATTGACGAGAGTTTTTGTTTTTTCCTTTGTCAGAAAACCATATTATATTTACCATGATCAATTGATAAAATCAATAAAAGTGAGTACTTTTTATAGGCACTGTAGTTCAGCATTTGCATTTCTCTTCCTGATTTTTGCTGGTGTATGTTTAAGTGTGTTATATGAACTTTTTAGCCATCAAACTGTTAGTCTTTATCTCTTTATTCTCTCTGTGGATATATTGTAGGTACGTCCAGGTCTGGAGGGGAAAGAAGGGGAGCTCCACGTTCGGGGTCTGTCCGTCTTTAAGGAGTACTGGAACAAACCTGAAGCCACCAGAGAGTCTTTTACTGAGGACGGCTGGTTCCAAACAGGTTTTGAACCCCCTTTCACCCTTTACTCCTCCCTTTTCTCTTAACTCACACCCCATCACTGTACATGCACCCACTCATTCACACGCAGACCCCTGGGGGGAGAAAATTCTGCCACTAATTGCATCTACATGAGTCGAGCTGTCAGAAGGATTCACAGGAGCAG
This sequence comes from Cheilinus undulatus, assembly GCF_018320785.1. NCBI lineage: Eukaryota > Metazoa > Chordata > Actinopteri > Labriformes > Labridae > Cheilinus > Cheilinus undulatus. The sequence continues at coordinate 39,764,964 of NC_054865.1, read as the reverse complement.
GAAACTTGTCAAAAGACTTTTTCGTCTCTGCTGCAAACTGCACTTTTAGGGCTGGATTTTAAACACTTAAAAACAGGAGTCCAGTATGCACACACATACACACACACAAGTAGAGTTGGTGTGTATGGAGGGTGTGTGCGCACATTTTAGGGCACTATGAGGGAGTGATAAATGGACTATGTGTGTTTTTGGTGCTGCAGGGCATTTTTCCTCCTAAGTGGTTGTGACTGCTCTGGGTCTTGAGAAACCAAGTATTACTCCCTCGCTCATCTTCCTCTCCTCCTCCTTCTTTAGTGTGTGTGGAGGTATGTGTGTGGGTGTGTGTGTGTGTGTGTGTGTGTGTGGCAGCACACAGGGAAGCTGTCATCAGACGCTCTCACTCCCTGCAGCCCAGCACTTCTCTTTCTGCCCCCTTCCCAAAGGAGCTCTGCTTTACTGCAGTGCCACAGGGAGACAGGTTGACTTGGGGGGGAGTGAGGGGAAGGCAGAGGCAATTGGAGCTTTTAATTGTCATGTAGACAACAGGAGATAAGAGCCAGAAGCAAAAAAAGTGAGCTTGGAAACGTGGTGTTTGAGGGGTTATTAGAGTCAGAGGGAATGCAAGGACCCTAAGAGAGAGAGCAGGGACAGACAAGGTGGAGATGAAGAGGTGGTGATGGTGGTTGAGAAGAGGGGTAAAAAAGAAGCAAGAAGGGAGAGTGATGGAGAGCATGGCAGGGTGAGGCAGTGGGAGAGCAGGGCAGAGTGTGTTTAATTGGCTTTGCAGGCTGGAAGGACAGAGATCCAGAGCACAGCACGCTGCTGTCACACTCCATTACAGCCACCGGCCACATAATGAGAGCCCGTGCAATCAGCTCCCCACAGACCGCTCCCTCCAGCCACACACACATGCATACACACACACACCCAGTGGACTACTCTATAGGAAGCTTTTACCACTTTCCCTGCTCGTCCACCTGCCTGTGTTCCTAATGCCAACTTAAACACACATTTATATATAGATTTTATACATATTGATCTGTTAAGGTGAAGAGGTATTTTCAGAATCTCTGGTTCCAGAAATAAAAATGTCTCTCTAATTTTTGCTCTCTCAATATAAGGTAATAATTAATGTCCAATTCTGAAGAAGGAGTTGAGTTTAAGTTTTGGTTTAGATTACGCCTTAGCAATACAGGGTATCTCGATAAGCTCTAAATAGTCTTAAATTGGATTATTGAAATTTAAGGCGATAAAAAGTCTTAAATTTTATAAAGCATATTGCCTGATACATGTCTTTATCCAGTCTTGTTTACTAGCCTAATTTGCTTAATGTCTTCGACCACACAGACAAGACTTGATGTTTGACTTAATGTGAGGTAAGCTTTGCATAGTATTTATTTTTTAGATGCTCAGGCAGCAAACAGACTTCTCTAATGTGTTGTGTGTTTTATATTAAACTACCTATTTCAAAAAGATCATGTGAGAAACATCATATTCAAGCTCACTAGAAAGTGGGATTTATAAAGAAAATCCTAATCTTCTATAATCAATGCAAATTTATAAAAAATACAAAACCTGAAATATCACATTTACATAGGAAAACACTTGGAATTTAGCTTAGGTTGGTCCCATTTTTCACAGTCTTTCTGAGATGTTTCTACACCTTGACCTTAGTCCACCTGTGCTAAATTAAATTGATTGGACATGATTTGGAATGGCACACACCTCTATATAAGGCCTCACAATTGACAATGCATATCAGAGCAAAAACCATGCCATGTGATGAAAGGCACTGCCTGCAGAGCTCAGAGCCAGGATTGTTTCAAGGCACAGATCTGGGGAAGGCTACAAAAAATCCTGTTACACTGGTCTCTATAATTATCAATGGGAGAAGTTTGGTGCAACCAGGACTCTTCCAAGAGCAGTTCATCCAGCCAAACTGAGTTATTGGGGGAGAAGGCCTGAGTAAGAGAAGAGACCAAGAACCTGATGGTCAGTCTGAGTGAGCTCCGGAACTCCTGTGTGGAGATGGGACAAAGTTCCAGAAGAACAACCATCACTGCCACTCAACCTTTTTTCTCTCCACCTTTCCTCTTCCTCCCTGTGTGTCATGGCCACTGTCAGAGGGCTGGACCCAGTGTGTGATGAAAATAAGAGAAGGTTTAGATTAGAAATATAGTAATGACTTGAAGACCCAAACATGAAACAATGTAATTGATTGAAAATATAATGAATGCGCCTAAAAATTGATTTATCAGGCATAGTTTCCAGTTTTGATTAAAATATGCAATATATATCACAGAGAAATAAGCATTGCAGTGCCATTTTCCAATATCATTCAGCCCTGGAACAAATGATAAGAAACTTACTTAGAAAATACCTGATTCTTTAACTGAAAACTTTACAGCACATAAAAGAACTCTACTTATTTTGTATAATACATTTGTAGGTTTCGCTAGCACTACCACATACTTTAACAAAGACATACAGTGCTTAAATTTATTAGACCACCTGTCATATTTGTCTCAAAGACCATCCATTATCATGAAGTGCTTTAATGCGGACTTTCATTTTCAGTGAGCTCTCCACGTTTTACCATTTTGAACGGGGAATGAGGAATTTCAAACTGAATTCACCCAAATTTGAGCTGGCTCACTGGGCTTCTCTGAGAAGTCAGAAATCAATCAAGCATAACATTCAAACACTAAAACTCATTTTTCTGTTCAGGAATGCAAGTAAATAACTATAATTTGACATATTTATCAAGAAATATTAATGTGCTTTACTATTTTTTCAGTGTTTTGTTAATCAGTAAATTTTAAAATTCATGGATAACAATAATAATCATGTTTTAGCAATAAAAATATCATTTTGGTTAAAAAGCTTCTACATATTGGTGTATTAACCATTGTAAAAAACATAAAAAAATTATTTTGGTAATTACCAATGCTGTCAATTTAGGGCAGCTGTGGCATAAACCTTACTTTGGTTAGGGTTAGGGTGGTCTAATAAATTTGTTTAGCTCTGTATATGTAAGTTTTATTTGAAAAAGATCAGCAAGAAATCTGAAGTGCCTGAGGCAATATTTAAGACTGTATGTTTGACAGAAACTCACAAAACATCTCCACCCTTCCTCTCATCTGCACTCAAGGCTAGACTAGACACTATGAAAAACAGCTCTCAGAATGAACTGTTAGCAGTAATAAAGGCAAAGTTTGTTGAAAGGACAGAAAAACAATTTCTCTCGCTCTACTGATCATCTTTTTAGTCCCTGTTCATTCAGGGGTACACAGCTAAATAAGTCTAATACAAGTCTAAGAGATTATCAAGTTTGGACACGCTAAATCAGTCCCCTTAAACTTTTTTATAAAGAAAAAAATGGGGGGGGGGGGGGGTCTTACCATTACAGTGAAGCAATCATGAATTTTTCTGAGGTTACAGTTTGTAACAGTGTCCATAACTCTCAAAATAAATTAAAAAAAAAAATCCTAAATTCAGTAGCACAATGGGACACATACAGCCGTCATGAAAAAGTAGAGTATATACTCCTGTGTACAGTGAACTCCCACACAAATAACTGTTGTCTCCATGCAAACTCCTGCTGTGTCCACACACTCTCTAAGTGTGTGTATCTGGAGGGGTCGAAGTGTTAGAAAGGGACTTCTTGCACTTAACCCACTCTTAGCTTCCTACCCCCTTTCTCACACAGTTACCCTTTTAACTCTCACACCTGCTGCCTGTTTCACACTCCACCTTACTCTCTGATGCTCTGTGTCACCCTCGCTCCATCTCTGACTTGCTAACTCTCGGCTGATCTCTCGTCACCTTCCTGCAGAGCTTTTTGTATCTCACCTTTCTCAAGCCTCCAGGATTTGGCCTTCAGGTCAGGAAGGAAAACAGAAATATGTTCAGCAGCAGACTGCTTTTCAAGGATCTGAGTGAGAAGTATTTCTTTTTTTTTTTTTTTTACTATTTCTGTCAAAACTGGCAACCTTATCTTTTAAGAAATATATCTTAATATGAACATAACCAATCTTTAGACAAAACCTGGCCTGATTGTTATATTAAAGTGACTGACTTTTTCTGTCTTGCTTCCATGCATTTGTCATATAGGTTATACATTTGGTTTACTGGTTTAGTTTCATTTTTACACATTATTTAATTTGCAGTTATTACTGTGAGTCACAGGCTCCCCTACACTGCCTGCAACAGATAAAAACAAAAGGTGTGGCTTTTATTGGTTTGTCAGTCTCACAATCTAGACCAGTGACATCCCCCAACAAACTGTATTTTTGTAAATATGTGCAAATCCAATTTTGACAGCCTCAGAGAAGACAAAGCCTTAACTGCTGTAATCATAATTTTATTATCAGTGAAATTCCAATACATTTCCGTTGCTCCTTAAATGGTAAATTGGGGTTAACAGTGAGGGCCAGATTCACTAAGAATGAATTAGTCCATGCAGTCTGCCCTTTTTTGCATGCTAACAGGCCCACAAAGTTTGACCGCAACTAGCCATGTAGGAAGTCAGAGTTTTGTTTTGTTTTTTTTTTCAAGATCACAGTAGATAATAGCGACAGGGTCAGATATAAAAACCCCCGTAATTTAAATACCAGGAATGTGAAATCTACGTTGGACTGAACCCAGGAGCGACACAGGTAACCAGGCAGAAATTTTGTTTATTAATTACACCAAAAGGAGGCTGTTGTTTTGAAGTGAAAAACGGAGGCTGTGGAAGTGGAAGGGGCACCTGGAGACTGGATGGAGGCACTGGAGAAAAGAAGAACAAAGGTGATTAGTATCTTTAAAGAAAACTTCATAAAAATCTTCAAAGATGAATCTAGAGCAGGGGTGTCAAACTCAAGGCCTGGGGGCCAATTCCGTCCCGTGGTACAGTTAAACCCGGTCTCCATGATCATATCTTGTTTTTATTATAACTGGCCCATCGGTATGAGGTCTGTAAATTCCCTCCACAAAAGAAGTGTAAATTTAACCCCAATTATTTAAAATATCCTTGTTTAGTCATAAAAAAATTGAAAAAGTAAAGAGTAAAAATTATCAGATAAAAAGTTAAGAATGTGGGAAAAAAATTAATCTTGTTTCCATTTCATATTTTCAGTTCTGCATCTCAGAATTACAACTTAAACCTATGATGTTGACTTTTTATTTCATATCTTAACCTTTTCAAATCATAATTTTGACTTTATTACATATTTCAAACTTTTTGGATTCTAAATGTTAAATTTTAGATCATATTTTGACCTTTTTAACTAAATATTTCAAATTTCATCTCATGTTTTGCATTCCAACTCCTAACTTGACTTTTAATCTTATATTTTTTTTGCCCTTTAGACTCAAAATGTATAATCGGTACTGATATTTTGACATTTTAAACTTTCTATCTCATATATTTGCTTTTTAAAAACATTTTTTTGACTTTTAATAATGTATTTTGACCTTTTGATCACATACATATTTTTTTAATCTCAGAGTTTGAGCTTATCATTTTGACCTTTTTAATCTCAAAAGGTTTTTTTTCCCTATAATTCATCACTGGTGATGATGAGGTTGACAGTTTATGGTTGAATGTTGACCCTGTTAGGCCCTCAGGTTAGACCTAAATTCAGAATCCGGCCCCTGCTGTGATTAAGTTTGACACCCCTGATCTAGAGCTTGAGCTCTATACCACATGGAGTGTTGGCATACTCTGGCATCTTCTGAGCTTCAACCAGGTGCATGTAAGCAGGTGCTGGTTGCTTCCAGAGCCACAGTGCCTCCAAGCCACTCCCACCAGCCTCCAACAAAGGGAGCGGAAGAAAACACAAATTACATACAACCTCCCAAACTACAAGAAAACAAAAAGCAAAACAAAAGCCAGAACGATGACTTAAAGAAGACAATTGCAAAATAAACACAGAAGTTCAACCATGACAAGGAAGTCAGAGGCCTTAGTAACAAAGTGCATGGACATGCATCCAAACTACAGTAAAGAAATGTCATTCCAACAGGAAGGCACCATATGTGGTAACATACATAGGCATCGATTAAAAATGAAGCAGATGGGTGCTCAAAACCTAACGTGACTTTTTTTGATTTGTTAAAGCAGTAGTGTGTACTTTTGACACCTTTGATAATTATAAAGCAAAAACTGTCATAAATGCACACAAACAAACCCACAGCCACACACTCATGGAAAGTAACAATCCACCACCTAATTAGAGACTGATTACATTTTAAACATGAGAATAAACTGTGGGGCCTAACTGCACTCCTGAGCGTGGAGCTGTCCATGGTCCTGAAAGTCAATGAACCATGACATCCTGTACTTATCAGTACCTGCATTACTCAATTAATAATGATAAATTATAATTAATAATTAATAGCTAATCACAACCTGATAATAATTTTAGTCTCATTAATCACTAAACCCTTCCAATGGGAGAAATAGGGTAATAAATAAAACGGTTTATCTAATGACACTCACCTGCAAAGTAAAGGCCTCATCATAGCCACCAAGATGAAAGTAGAAAGGCTCGCATGAGCATTAATCATAGACCAGGGGTCATCAAGTAAATTTTCACAAGGGCCAAATTTAGTTTTGACAGATACTCTGGGGGTCTGACTTTCAAACAAGCAAATATTAAATAAATATTGAACAGAGATCCCCGTGCACAGTCCAGGTAATCAGGTGCCGGTCGGTAGCAGGTCCAAAGTAAACAAAAAGAAATAATCTGCCGCACACTGAGATAGACTTTACTTTTTATTGAGAGCGAACTATTTAAATATAAATATTTTGGGCTAATTAACATATTACTGTAAAAGTATTAGTATTTGTATTTTCTTTCAAATCCTGGGGAATGTTCCCTGCCCAATTGTGATTAAGCGTGAATATTAACCCATTTTTGACACGTTATAATCCATTTTCACTACATCATTTGACCATTTCTGCAACATTCTTTGCCACTTTTAACCCGTTTTTGATCATTTTTGCTGCTTTTAAACTAAGTTTTGCTACTTTTTGCCCATTTTTTCACTCTTTAACCCTTTTTAGCCACTTGCCTGCTAATTATTGCCCCTGTGTGCCACTTTTTAACCTCTTTTCACTACTTTGCCAGGCTATTCTTGCTATATTTTAGTTAATTTTGATACTTTTTTCCCCTTTGTGCCACTTTTTTATCCAGTTTTGCCCCTTTTCAATTATTTTGTCACTTTTTTAACCCATTTTCATTATTGTGTTTGCATTATTGCCACTTTTAACCTGTTTTTGATACTGTTTGCCCCTTTTTAACTTCTTTTCTCCACTTCTCCAGCCAGTTTTTGTTCCTTTTGCCATCACAACCCATTTTGGTGCTGTCTAGCCCCTTCTCACCTCTATTTCTGGCCATTTTTGCAACATTTCCACCAGTCCAAACCTATTTTTTAAATACATTTAAATACACCCTGGAAAACAACAGTCTAAGAGTAGAGGTTAGGAGAAGTATTTATTAACAAGTCAACAAGTTGATACAGAATATTTAATGACACTGAAAAAGATCAAAGCACCTGCAGTCAAATTAAGCCAATTAACTATTAAGAAGTCAGCCCACATGGCCACTACACAGTGGAAAAAAAAATTGATTTCTTTCACTCACCATCACTGTTAAATATTAATGAGGAGTGTTGCCCCTTGGAACTATGCGTTTTATAACTGAATTACAGACATTTCAGTAAAGAAACATGGTTTAATCATGCTACCTACATTGTTGACAGGTAGTAAGTTTTCACATGCGCTTTGTGCTTTGCATGCTATCTTTTTCTGTCATTTGCAGAGATTTAGCAACTGTAAAATCAGCACAATCTTTTTGTGAAGCAGGTGCTTTGTGTTGCAGATTTTCCAACTGGGTGCCATTTAACAAATGCATTAAGGAGGGATGATGTAATGAGACATTGTATACAGACGTAAATGAGTGCCAACCATGAACCCACAGTCCATATGTATGTCTTATGTATAAAATACTGATTAGTCAACCATTTTTCTGTTATTTTTACTACAAATGAATGCATCAACCCTCATTTCAAACTGATAGAAAATTGTTTTTGCTGTATTTCCCGTCTCAAGTTTCTTAGTTAGTTACAAAAATACATCACAACAGATGGATTTAACTTTTCTTAGTATTTGAGACACACGCATCCCTGTCCTGTTATCCAGGTTAAGATTAAATCAAGTGAGACAGGTAACTACATTGATGCCTTATAACTGATATTGTTTGGTCAGCCAGGGGGCTTTCAGTGAAGTGAAACAAAGAAAAAATGGTTGTTGAGAATGTCTTCAAAACCTTTCAGTTTGCTCTTTGCCGAAAGATGAAGCTGGAGAATAAAATAAAGCAGATATTGGAGCCTGACAGGTTTATAGGAAGGGAAGGCCAAAGAAAAGTGGAGTGTAAGAAGTGAAGAGGAAGTGTGAGACTTTGGATCAATAGGTTGAGGTGTCTTCTCTTGTGCGAGCGGGTGCTGTGTAGCATGACTGGCAGCTCTACAGGGAAGCTGTCACCTTCTCCTGAGTGCTCTCTCTCTCTCTCTCTCTCTCTCTCTCTCTCTCTCTCTCTCTCTCTCTCTCTCTCTCTCTCTCTTTCTTTCCTCTCATCTTCACAAACATCTCTGAGCACATTGATCCTCTCTCGCCTTTCTTAACCTTGTCTTTTGTGCTCGTTTTCCGTACAGTCTGTCTGCTGTCCACAGCTGCGGTTTAAACACAGCTCAGGTTGACAAGAGCGGGAGGGCTTTTGTTGTTGGATTCGATGTACACATGTAAAAACAAACAATCAGATATGACAGAAACAAAGGCAACAAACTTAAAATGGTGCATTAGATTTGGGTTTAGAGTCTGTGTCAACAAAGAGAGCCCTGCACTCCTCCCAGAATGGATAAAGATGTTCTGAAATAAATCATAAATAAATGTATGAACACATAAATTAATAAGGACTTGTGGGACAAGAGGGAAGCTCAGGCATTAGCCATTTCTCAAATTTTGCATTTGAGTGATAAATAATGAAGGCTTGGTTTTTAGCAGGCAGTGTAGAGGAAATTGTGTTTGGGGTCTGACTATTAACCCTGTCTTATCTGAAGTTAAATAATTTATTTACTGAACTTCAAGAGACTCGACTCAGTGGCAGAAAAGTTAACAAAGGGGGTTTAATTCTTGGGTTTTTAAAAAACTGTGTTTTACACTTTATAAGGGATTATTCCAACAAAAAAATACCTACATGTTATTGCCCCTGAAGATACAATACAAAAACTCAAATCTTAGCAGCATACCTGTCTAAAATCTTATAAATAAAGTTTCTTTTAAGCCCCAGTCACCTAAAAAGTCCAGATTAACATCTTGTTTAAAGATATAAAAAGCAAAAAAAAAAGATTTCAATTACTGATAAGTATCTGCTAGTGCTAATGGGATATGAACATGTAACTAATATAGACTGTCACACTTCAAAATAAAGCACTTACCCATCAACTAAAATGATAACTTTATTAGTTTATCACTTGAATCTTGTAAATCTTGTAAATTTATAACCTAAATATCAGACTTTATTGTCATGAATTGATGACATAAATCTTTTACTCTTTTAACATTTTATCTCAAAATCTTGCATTATTCATTTGTGGCCCTAATAGACTATACGTTGCAGCCTTTTTTCATTTCTGAAAAACAGATTAATATTCACAGAGACTTTCTAGTTTGGAAGGATAAAGTACATGGACCTTTTGTTGTTACCTGTTTCCATGGTGAATCATTGTATCGGAGCTCCATTGATGATGGCTTTTCCTTGGCCATGTTGCCCAAATTGAACTCTGAGTTGCTCGACTAAAAACTGATTTACCAAACTCAAATTTGCATTTCTGAATGTGACAGCTCAGTGTTTTTCATCAGAGGGTAGATCAACTCAGGGCTCAGGGTAAGACTCTGAGTTTGTTAAAACTCCTTCTTGAAATGGACCCCCAGTTAGTGTTAAAACTGGGAAGTGAAAAATACATTTAAGCACAAGATTCATGTGTAAATATGGGCATGTGTTTTTTTGTTTTGTTTTGTTTTGTTTTGTTTTTTGATTTACTGTGGACTTTAAAAAAAGGGCCATGGGCTGCAGTTTGGACACCCCTGGTCGTTGTTAACCACATTGTTGAGACCAACTAAGATTTGAAAGTCGTCTTGTGTAGCCAGCTCAACTTAATATAGGTAACTTATAGGTATTCAATAAAGACTTTACATAAACTAGCAGGAACATGCTTCCATATCATCTATTTTACTCGATATTCCTCTGCGAAGTTATTTTTGTCTGTTTTCTCAAGATCTCAGCATATTTTTCTCATTATCTCAGGATCCTAGTTTTCCTTTGATAACAAGTTCATTTCAGTGTTAGGACTCTTAAAAAAACTTCTTATCACAGAAATAAGAAATTTAAATTGAGATCTCAAGAAATAACTGGAAATACCCACTATCAAAGAAAACTGAGTGAAGTAACTCAGAGTCCTGTAACTTATGATCAAAATGCATATTGCAGGTTAAATTTTTAGGCATTTTAGTCTTGAACAGACATTTATCCTACAGAGTTATCCTACAGAGTTATATTTTTCCAATCATGAGTGTTAAACCACATTTAATGTGTGCAGCCTTTCATTAAAGCATGCGTGCTTCTCTGTGTGTCTGCATGTGCGCCTGTGAGAGGTGTAACCCCAGCTGTAAAGGTGAGTTTCAGGTCTGCAGGCTGCAGTGGGGCTCATATCCTGCAGAGCCATCACTCGTCATTTGAACATAGCGCTTTTAGCTCCCAGCTGTGCTCTCGTCTCTCCTGCCTCCATCCCTTCCCTTTCTGCATTCCCAATGACAGATTTCACCCCGAGTCACATTGTGTCCCCCTGACTCCAATGTCAGAGCTCCCTGTGGGAGCATCCTAACACACTGTAAGCACTGTGTTCAGACCAGATATCTCTGTAACATTTACATTTACATTTTACAAGATGTCAGCACACAGTAGTCCTGGTTTTATTAACACAGGTTGCAGGTAAACACTGTAACATGTGAGATACTAAACACCAGGACACTGTGGCAAACTGCAGAGGCCATTGTCTTTTGTCCTCTGTTGTTTTTCCTGTGAAAACAACAACAAAATTGCATTAGGAAAAATGCATTCACTCGGGAAATGATTACAAATTGATACAAGTTATGGACAATTTAAATTGATGGACACAAAGTATATTGCAATGCTCTTTTTAACCTGCAGAGGGTGCTATCTGCTTTTAGCCTCTTTTATTTGACATCTATATCTGAAGAAGAGAGCTGAAAAAGTGAATAAAAAATATATTTTGTACTTATAAATCCAGGGGATTTGAAAAAAAAAATCTAATAATTGACCCCAATCTTACTTATTTATAAAGATTAATAATCCTAGAAAACATAGAATCATATCTTTAACCAGTGTTAAGTGATATATTGTTGTGTATTTTTGCATTTTTAAGATTTTCTCCCTAATTATTCACCATTCCTAGTCAAAAGAAAAGTGTTACTGTGATTTTCAAAGTGCACAAATCAAAACTAATCTCTAATCAGAAATCTTCTTTGTTCTGTTTTCAGACTTTACAATCTCCCCGTTGTTTTTCCAGAATCACTGTGTCTATCAGACTATCAGATTTGTGTGATTCAGAGCAGAGAGGGAGCATGTAAACTGCAGTTAAGTAGCTCGCTTGATGAACATGGCAGATCTGAGACAGACATCAATCCTCAAGTTCAGCTTGTTATCTGCTGCTGGAGAGGCAACCCGGCAAGGAATATAATCAGTAACATTAACATAAAGCAATTCAAGCTCCTTTAATTGCATTATATTAAACAAATTAGATCAGTCATCCAAGTGCAAAGTGCTTTCTTGTACGATATTAATTGCTAAAAGAGAAGCTGTGACAAAAGTTAAGGATGATAAATAATGTCAGAGCTGAGATTTCACTGCTTGACTGTCTGTTATTTATCCTCATTAACTCTTCCATCTAGTCATCGGGGCTTTAATGTGGAGCATTAATATTCATATATGCTAAGTGTTTACAGTCACAGTGAGAGGAGGCATGACTCACATTTAGACCTCTCTCAGCCCAGTGCAGATAAGACTCTCCTCTCAACAGTGATGGAGGGCACTCAGCTTTAACCTGCTCTGTGAGGGTTTGGGTCGTGCTGAATATGCTGAAAGACCATGACTCCACTTGTGCATTCTCACAGAGGAGAAGCAGCTCCTCATCAGGTTTGATTGAAACTCTTCAGCGATAGTGCAGAGGCTTACAATCATAACATGACTGTCAAATACAGTCTCTAAATGTCAACTCTCCTAAAGCTAAAAGATGTAAAACTGTTTGTGAAACTATTGAAAAGTTTGCTTTGCCATTTAGCAGTCTGTGCAGCGATGGTTAACAGGGGATTACACTGTAGATTTGAGGCACTTTTCTCAAACTCATGAAAAAGTTTCTGCCTCAAAGTTTCAGAAGAAATTAAAGTGGTATTTTTGGAGAAACGTTTTTTTTTTTTTGCTTGTGAAAGCAGGTAAAAAAAAGATGCTAAATATTCTAAAATTCCATCTTTGCATTGTTTTGCTAGTAATACAAACAGGTGGCTCTTAAAGTTTCGGATTAAGTTCTTTTTTAAAATTCCCTTGAGTTTTTTTCTGATTATGAAACAGATTGAAATTAAAACCAATTCTAAAAATGTGACCATGGGCCTAAGGAGAGTTTAAAACAGTTTTTGTTATTATAATCTCTTAACGCAAACATTACATTATTCATCCAGACTACAAGACCACACACCTGTTGTTGGTAATGATGAACAATGAAACTATGAAGATAACAATGAAACAAATATGAAGGACAATTGGCATCCTCAGTTGGCTGTCCTGGCATGCAGTTTGTCAAAAAAGCAAAAACCAAGAGAAGAATAAGGGTAAATCCTGACTGATAAGATGGTATTGCTGTGTTCATGAGATTTAAAAGTACACAACATGTGGTTTGTGATGCTACCACTCATGTCCGCTCACACTCATTGGTTATTGTGGATTTTCCAGCGGAGGCAGCCTCATCTGGAATCATAAATATTAAACATGTTTTCTATTTATGACTCCAAATCAGGAGGCTTTGACTTTATGAAAAGCAGTAGAATGATCATATTGACACCACACACAAGGATATCCATCCATTCATTATCTTTACCAGTTATCCCATTTTGGGTCTCAGGGTGCTGGAGCTAGTCCTTGATTTGGATTTATAAATGGCCTCAACAAGTTTCAAATCAGATCATGCCCCTGATCATTTTATTACCAGCAATCTAGTGTGTCCACATGATTATAATTATAAACTTTATATATATATATATATATATATATATAGCACTTTTTAAAACACACAGTTACAACATGCTTCCCAAGAAGGGACAGACAAACAAGCTAACAAACATAACAAATACGCCCACAATAAATAACAACAATCAGTGGTTTAACCAAAGGTAGGAAACTGCCTGGGGCCTTGTGTTCCAAGGGGCCTCAAGATATGGCCATTTAAGATAGGGCTGGTCAATACAGTAAGTTTTTAGGATGCATCAAGACAAGATATTATGTCATTTTTTTAATCAAAAATTGCAGGCAAACTCCTTCACTCACTCGAAATCGCACAGATATGCTGGCAACATTCAGGAAAGTGGGTGAAACTTGCAATGTGGAAGGGTTTCCCTAATTCTTCACCAGTTACAGCCACTTTTCCAAATGTTGCCAACCTATTTACTTTTTTATGCCACTGACTGTTAAAACGATGGAGATATGATCTTTTTGAAACAAGTGATTCAAAGTATGGAAACCTCAATAGAAGAAAATGTTACTAATGTTTATTTATACAACTTAGACTATATTTTTGTAGGAGTTTATAGGTATCCAATTTGTATCCAATTTTTGATTAGTAAAACTGAAAAAAATTGCCAGTATTGGGTGTCCAGGAGTTTTCTATTTGTTTCCATGTTATCAAACAGGTTTTGATATTGTTTAATTTTTGTACAAACATAAAGTATGTAATTCTGGTATTGTGACAACAGTTTATTTCTATTTATCCTGTGTTGCCATTCAGTTAAAAAAATACAATGATGCAAGTTTTGGTCAATGTCGACCGGCCCTAGATTTTTGATGTATTTCTCTGGTTTTGTTGCCTGAAAAGAGGTGATTCCAAATATTTCGTTCATTCACTTTGATTGCTTTTGGCTAAAGGGGAAGGGCCTCATACTGGTGACAGTGTGCGTTTGTGTAGTCTATGATGGTTGTGGTCAAAATCAACTTAAACCAAAAGTTCCTCACAGGAGATTAAAGGTGATTCTTCTGTTTTATGAAGTGCTGGTCTCATCAGTCATGCTGATCTTGAGTTACTTTAGAATTGATCTGTTCAATATTTGTGCTTTTATTTTCATCAGCTGTGTTATTTATCTTCTACAGAGCAATGCAGCATGGCATTACAAACTGATACTCAAAATAATCCTTCAATCTACTTTGTTTAGAGGCACTGACCTGTTCTTAGAGGTCTAATCGTCACCCACACAAAAGCACCCCTGGACTTACACTGGTAAAAACACTGAATAAAACCGCTTTGTGTTAAAATCAATGTTCGTCTGAAGCTCTTCAGCAGGACTGTGAGCTAAGCTGTCTCTAACTTAAGCTCACCAAGGCTGACCAAAGTCCTTCACCCAGTAAATAATGAATATTTAAATGAATATAATAACTTTCTGGCTTTAACAACACTAAGAAAGTAGTGGGGCTGCAGATGTTGACAGCTGGCAGTCATGAAAAACCCTGGCAAATTTGTGTTTCAGGGTTTTTTGGGAGTTTGCTATGATGCTTTACTGAATAAAAGAAACAATGATGGAAGCTTTGTATTACGCAGCCAACTCTAATTAAGAAGTTGAGTCTTCCTAACACAAACAGAAATGCACAAAAATGCTTTGGAGTCAAAGAGATGCACCATTATTTTGTTATAAAGGGGTTTAAAATCCTTAATAGATTGCTCTCCCACATAATCATGATGAAAGCATAGATGTAGGAGTTAAATTAAAATTGTATATAATTTAGAAGTACACACACATATACAGAGACTTCTGATCACCATCTTGAGTGCATGAAATAGTCTGCTGCTCTCTGTCATAGATAAAAATATGTTCTTTCTTTTTGATACTGTTATTCTGTTATTCTGTGAGTTTTAGGGGACTGAAGTCAGAAACAGGATGAGAAAATAATGTGAATGTGGACATGTCTTCATTTTATCTCTCAAAGTGCACTTTATAGGAGAATACATACAGACTACATCTCCAGGGTTGAGTGGGTTGTTCACACAAGAAAAAAAAACAAGTACATGGTACTTAGATCAAGGTCACTCTCAGATCCCATTCAATTCCAGACACTCATATAAAAGGTATTTCTGTCTATTTCGGCAGCCGCACAAATCTGTTATATAGCTGGAATGTCCTGACAAGCTAATAGATGTCTTCTGTCACCTCCACAAAAACTGTTTTTGTGCATTTTTTGTTCCCTCTCTTCTTAGCGACGTCTCGAGCAACTGTGCCGATGGCAGACAGGCAGAGGTGTTTGCGTGATGTTGGCCTTTGTCATATGTCACTCTCTGACCTTTTCTTTTGCTCTTTGTCCAAACAAAGGAACATGTCTAGACTATGTATTTGTGTGTCCTTCTCATTTCTGAATAAAACATTTCCATGTTTATGTCAAGGTGCTGACAATAAACTGATCCAGGAACAAAGGACGTGGTGATAGAAATGTATGATCTGAAAACATCCCATACCTATTTTTTAATCTTGCATATTCCTTGATTTTCATGGTAGGTGGCTGTGAAGCTCCCATGATTGCTCCCCTGTCAGCTTTGAGAGTTTGTTGAGTGGATACTCAGGGAGAAGCAAGCAGTTTATGTGATGGAAAAAAGCACCAGTCTGGTGCAGACAGGAGGATTTTACCTGCTAGATCTGAAATCTAAATCTGTCATTTTATTTTAACCTTGGCATATAAATCACATGAAAAATAATAGTACAAACCCTCAAATAGTTTTTCATTTTGGCTGCTATAAAGGGTTCAATACAAGCTAACTTTGATGTTGCATGGCCTTTACATACTCTGTAGAGGGAAGACCAGTACATTTCATTATGTATTTTTTTAGATTATAGATTTTGATGATAGATTATAGCCATAGAAATCATCTTGATTTCAAAGCTGTCAAAATTATTTGTTGTAAATCTGGCCCTTCTATTGATGTTTGTTTATTATGCTATAGCCTAGAACATAGGTTACCAACCTGGTGACCCAGCCCATCTGGGGGGGTCAGGGCTTTGTGTACTCTGAGGCAGTTTAACACAGTTTTGCATTATAACACATTTGCTGGATACTTTTGATAAAATATATTTTGAAGACAAAAAGTGGATTATGGCAAGCACAATATGGCTGAATAATTCTGCAAAGAAGAGTGGGTCAAAATTCCTCCACAGCGATGTGAAAGACCCATCACCAGTTATCACAAATACTTGATTTCAGTTATTGCTGCCAAGGGTGGCACAACCAGTTATTAGGTTCAGGCGGCAATTACTTTTTCACACAGGGCCAGATAGGTTCAGATTTTTTTCCCCTTAATAAATAAAATCATCATTTAAGAACTTCATTTTCTGTTCATTTGGGTTGTCTTTGTGAGATATAAAGATTGGTTTGATGATCCGAAACATTTAAGTGTGATAAAAATGCAAAAAACAAAGGAATCAGAAAGGGGGCAAATACTTTCTCACGGCACTATAGCCGTCAGTAATGGCTCTAGTGTAGAGCCGTCTGAAAATGACAGAAATGACAGCAGTAGTAAATGCCAAAAAGTGGAGTTCTGTTTAACGTCACACTCCAGCAGGAATTAGTCTAAAGGTAATTTCTATTTCTGCCCTGATAAAAACTGCTGTAGCTGGAATTTAAAAAAACTTCTGATAACACACTCCCTTGCACAGCACTGTGTTTTCGTGGTCAGAATTTGATAATTAACAGCTTAAAATTATTCACTGTTAATTTTCAGGGAATTTCAATTACACTGCAGCATAATGAACTTTGCTGCAGAGCCAGCTAATGTGGGTTTCTTGTTTTCTGAAAGACATTATGGAAGTTTCCTCTGCCCTCCATCCTCCAGTTGAAGTCTTGATCTGTTTTTATTTCTTTATTTTTTCCACACTGTGTGCCTTCACTTTCTTTAATGCCTCTGAATGAGATGAAAGCCCAGTGCAATTAGGCTTCTTATCGTTTTAATTAAGAAAGCCATTCGGCCATATCTGCCTCCGACGCCATAACACATAATGGCAGAGTCTCTGATGCCTGAAGTGGTGTTTGTGTGTGAGTGTGTGTATGCATGTGCTGTGTGTGCACATACAGTATGTATTTCTATGTGTACAAGCTTGTGAATGTGTGTCCCAGTAACACAGTTTGCAACAATCTCTCTCCTGCCCTTCTTTCCTCTTTTATCAGTCTGTGTTCTCCAATCGCTATTCCCTCTTGTGCCTCTCTCCAAACATGCTGTTCTCTCCCTTGTTATTTCCTTCTCCTCAAAGAGACAAGGTCAAAGAGTCGCCTACAACTACTTCAAACTCTCCTCAAGTATGCTGTCTGCATTTCTTTTCAACCCCTCTATCACATGTTGCTTCATTCATGCCTTGTCCTCTCTTTGTACTTAAACATCCAAGGCTAGATGATTGGTTTTTATTAGATTTGGGCTGGATAATAATACTTTTTCCTCACCCTCTGTGGTTAGCACAAGAGTAACTAGTTTGTTAAACTATTTTTATTAATTTAAAACTTGTGTCAAAGCTATAACACAGCCACCAGTAGGTCCTATTAACAGGCCAGCTGCTGCCCAGATGTGAACCAGGAGAGTGGACAGCTGGCATCTCCCACGCAACAAATTTCACTGTAGATGAAACTCAAATTCAGTTAAGCTAGTCAACTCATCAAAAGTTAACAAACAAATTCTCAAATTGAGCCCAACTTATTGAACACATCTCAAGGTGCAATGTTGCTGAGTACTATAAGGTGACATTTGTCCACTGTGTTGGTTTACCTCCAGTAAGGAGAGCATTATTGCACTAGAGTTACTGCCCCAGCTGGCTCGAATTTGGTTGCTCTGGTCTGAATAATGAACAAATTTTTTATATAGTCTTATAATTACATCTGTGTTCACATGGGGGCATTTACAAGCAGATTTGCCAGGAAAGGTTTCTCTAATTGGTCATATATAAACCTAAGTTAGTATGCAGCTTTGATATTTCAACCTGAAATAAATATGTAATTTATAATTCTGGGTCTAACAGTGAGGGACACAGTGAGCAGAATGTGGGTTTATTAATCAATCTCTAATTGCATTATGTCTCCTAATGTAAATCAATAAATTGACTGTTCATTGCCTGCCCAGGTAAAGTCTTCATGGATTGTTGGATGTTCATTAACTTTGTAATATTTCACACACAGACAGCAGTCTGATTAGAAGAAAAAGAAACTTGTGTGATTGTCTCTGGAGCTCCTCCAGGTTTGCCTGTTATTTGCAACATTTATTCCTCTGGCTATGGTAGCTGGTTTTTATCAGAAAAGTACAGTGCTAACCCTGAGTGAAGATGGCTTGGGATCAGTTTGTGTTTCCGTACAGTTCTCTGGTCCACACAAGAGTTCACTGGGCAGCTTTCCCACCAGTGTAAATGAACAGAACCAACTTGGCAAACAAGCTTGGGTTTGAGCCCACTTGGACACAACATTTGACCAGTCATGCAGGTGAACATGCCTTGTTAGTTATTGAATTCAATTGTTTTAATCAGACCCGTTGCCACGGTTGTAAAAAATCAAGCACTTAGCCATGCAGTCTCCATTTGCAAACATTTGTGATACAAAATGGGTCGTTCTTCAGAGTTCAGTGATTTCTAGCGTGATACTGTGATAGGATATGACGGTTTGTGAAATTTCACATGGCTGTATATTCCACAGTCAAATGTAAGTGATGTCATTAGAAAGTGGAAGCGTTTAGGAACAACAGCAACTCAGCCACAAAGCAGAAGACCAGGTAAAATCACAGAGCGGTCAGTTGACTGCTATGGTGCATGAAAGTCACCAACACTGATGATTCCATAGCTGAAGAGCACTAGAATTGATGTAAGCACAAAAACTGTGTTTGGTGAGAGCTTCATGGAATGGGTTTCCATGGCCGAGCCGCTGCATGCAAGCCTCACATCACCAAGCCCAATGTCAAGCATAAGTCTGGGTTTGGCAGATGCCAGGAGCACGTTACCTGCCTGACTGCATTGTGCCAACTGTTAAGTTTGGTTGAGGAGGGATAGGGGCTGTTTCTCAGGGTTTTGGCTAGGCCCCTTATCTCCAGTGAGGGCCATTTTGAGCAATACTCTGCATCCAATTGTGTGGCAACAGTTTGGGGAAGGCCCTTTTCTATTCCAACATGACTGTGTCCCAGTGCATAAACCAAGGACTGCAAAGACATGGTTTGATGAGTTCATTGAAGACAAACTTGACTGGCTCATACAGAGCACTGATTTCAACCCCACTGAGCACCTTTGGGATGACATGTAACAGAGATGGCGAGCCAGGCCTTCTCGTTTCGCGTCAGTGACCTCATAAATGCTCTACAGAATGAATGGGCACAAATTCCCACAGAAACACTCAAAATCTTATGGAAAGCCTTCCAAGAGGAGTGAAGGCTGTTATAGCTGTCAAAGGGGAACCAGCTCCATATTAAAGTATTAATGTCATTACAGACCCTGCTGGTGTAATGGCCAGGTGTCTGAATACTTTTGTTCATATAGTGTATATGATTATTATCAATTAGTTTAACCCACTGCTATCCAGTGGGTGTTTCCTGGACAGTGTTTAGATAGTTGAAAGAATTTTTTCCATATTTGACTGTATTCTGGGTGTTGTCTTACTGTCAGCACAGCTGACAAGATGGGATTTGAATATCTGTTAAATAGTTAGGAAAAGAGACACTAGGAATACCCCTAAGTATTTTTATTCATTTGGCTCAAGCATACGTAGGCACACTCTCACCTTAACATGTAAACTACCCTTTTTATTTCAGCTAAACATATGCAGGCAACATGACTGTAACCAAGTGATTTGTCCTTTTTTTTCTTTTCCAGAAAGGAGGAGAATAGAGGACTCTGTAACTACCCTGTTAGTGGTGTTAACACCCATCCGTCTCCTTCTCCTCCCTCCTCCTCTCCCTCTATCCTCCCTCTCCCTCTCCCCTCTTACCCTGGCCTATCAGTGCAGAGCAGTGGTCTGTGAAGAAATTCCCAATATCTAAATTTACACACTGTATCAATCTTGTTTAATAGACTGGAAAGCTTATAGCCGCCGTGGCAAGCCGGCAGAGAGGGCAGCGGTGATAAATTGTCGGTGTGCAGGCGACAGCCGCCCGTGATGTATAATGAAATATTTATGATTTATCCCAGCTAATAAACTGAAATGAAGTGCGTGATGTATGGGAACAGATGGGCCCTCTATTGATGCTGAAGCGGAGAGGCAAGAGGGGGAAGAAGACGGGAAGATAGGTGGAGAGACAGAAGCAGGAGAAAACATACTGGTGTGTGTTTGGCTGACACTGGAGCTGGGGGAACTGAAAAAAGTGGGGACAAAATGTAAGATGGATAGAGGGATACAAGGTTAGTTTGGAGAACAAATGAGATTAAATGATGAAGTGGAGAACAGATGGAGGATGGCAGTGAAAACAGACCAACATCAAAATAAAATCCTTCCCCTCAGATGCTGCTTCATGTAGATACAGGGTAAGAAAAGGACACTTCTTTTCTGTTGCGGTTTCATATTTCATAACCCTTTCTTAGCAGGTTTCAGGCCAGGAGAAATCCTGTCTCGAAAGTTCCCAAGTTGGGTCTTAAAAACCTCAAAAGAAATTCTTCTTTAATACAAAAAAAATCAAATTGTGATTTTTAGGAGTTATCTTCTAGACATCATTCAAACAATCAAACTGTAGCTTCCATTCTTCTCCTCAATTTCGAGGCGTGAATTCTCTTGCAAAGTGACAAATCCCATTTCTTGACTGCCATTTTGTAGATATGCACTGATTGTGAAATTAGGGCTGAAACTGTTACTGATGTTTGAAATAACAAATTAGCCAGTACTGATTCCTATACCAAAGTTTTTTTTATACTTATTTTGCTGTAACACTCCAAGTATGCCAACATTTTCTCTCATGTTATTCCATTTACCCAACATGTCACTTTGGCTGCCCTGTAAAAAATCTCCTATTTGACTCAGCTGCTAGATATACAAGATACCAACATAGAATTGACTGGACACAACAGAAAGATGTTGATAACTGAGATCTGTTCATGCCATATATTTGGCTGATGGGCAGTTTTGTAAACAGGGCTGATATTGACCAATAAACTGATGCATCTGTGCATCCCTACTATTGTTTGCAATAATTTTATCTAAGGAAAGTCTATAACCGTAATTCAGTCAGGACCACTTTGTCAAAAGACACACATGATTTTCAGTTATTAATATATTTCTATATTGGTAGTTATTAATTTACACTTACTGCTGTTATTTATATTTAGTGGTGTGGCTATCCCTTCCACAAGCCTATGTGGAAAGCACACATTCCTTCCTTTCCTGTGCCTACAAAGAAAGCCTGAGGCAGGAAAAGAAGCAGCAAAAAAACAGAACAGAGCAGGCATCAGTGACAACAGAATGACACAGGGACAGCGCAGGAATGTGACGTAATGTGAAGTTATAAGACAGCACACACCAGGCAGCAGCTGCATGCTCTCCAGACATGCTGTCCTAAAGAGAGAGACTGATAGAGATGGCAGGATTTTTCTAGAGAGATGGCGAGAGACCCACTGTATATGAGAGCTTGTTTGGTGCAGCACTGAAAGGCATCCAAAATTACGCAGGGAGATGGCATAATTCATGGCACATACAGGAATGTCACGGGGATTCAGATAGTGTACGGACACACAGAAGAACAACTGTAGGGGCTCATACGAGTTCAAAAGTTTCTCCTCACTGGGCTCTGTATAATTAACGTTGCCTACTGATCCATGGTCAGGTGAAATAACCCCAGGGTCAGATCGGATATATAAATCGGATTATATTTTCCAGCCTTAACAACAATACTTGTGTGTGCTGAGTCATCAACACGTATAAATTCATCAACAGTGCACACTCTGTGCGATGCCGTCGGCGTGTGACGTATCTGTGCTCAGGCCTGGATCTGTTGAGCGGTGTAAGTGGGGCCAAAGGGGGGAATGGGGAGGGGGGATCAAATGGCTTTAGCCCGGTACAAGTACAGATTGCCTAGTGTGAGTGCACCCTAAGTTAGATGCAGAATAAAGGAGGAGCTGGGGTGGAGGAGGGTTGCTAAAAGTGGCATGCAGAGGAAGCAGCAAATCAAAGCCAGGCTGTAGCAGTTTAAATATGGCAGTATGAGTGCGATTAGCTAAAAGTGCAAGTCAGTTAGCCATCAGCTGATGATGGCTTATGTGAGATCAGCTGATCTCAATTTTAATGGCAGTGCGCAATTCTTTGGCCTGAATGAACTATATACTGTATTCTTATGTGTATGACTGAATAAAGTATGAGGATTTATTTGTGTGTATGCCTTCAAACTACTGTATCATCTAGAATGTAAGTCTTACCAGCATATAGGATGTGGCCCACTCTAAAGTAAATAATAGGTATAAAGGTGGGTCCTATACACTAAATTTTATGGTAGATTAAAGCATTCATAGAGGATACTGACAATAGAAATACTCAAAGATTTTTGGTCACCTTTAAATTCAATCCTGCCTCAGATGATAAATCCCTAAAATGTGGGTAATAAATTATCCTCTATGCCCTTTAAAGTGTTGATATGGCTACAGCTGCAGCACCTAACTCTGACCTCTCACTCACCCACCTCCATTCATCTGCCCAACCTTAACTACAGCACCTGCTTGACCTCATCACAGTGTCACGCACTCACACACCCACACATATTTCCCTGGTCGGCCCCAGCTGTGGACGCTCCACCTGTAATAACCCAAAAGGACACCATCCTGTTCCGTCTTTTCTCCTCTGCGCTCCTTCCCTCCTCTGTCCATTTTTTTCTCCCCCTTTGTCTCTCTCCACTCATCCATACTGACCCATTTCCTCGGCTCGTCATCCCCCGGCCCAGCTGAGCCCCTCGTCCCACATACTGTACCCATCCTCCCCCACACCTGTCCCCCAGACACCTACGTCTGTGTGTGGCTGTGAATGTGTATGTGTGGAGGGTGTGTATCTGGAGGATGAGGTGGTGGGACTTTAAACAATCACTCATGCACTGCACTACGACTCCAACACAAACACACACCTTATTTCAACAAAGTTTCTTAACCTACACCATGATGTGAGTTATGCTCATTTATGCTGTTTTTGTGTTGCTTTTATGCCTGTATTGGAAAGTGGAATGAGAGAGTGTGGAAAGACATGCAGTAATGTGCCAAGGGTCAAGTTGAGTCAGGGCAGCCCACTTCAAGGACTAAAGCCTCTGTACATGGGGTCCAATGGAACTGTTATTTTTAAACATGGAAATGTGTGCATTTTGTTTAAAGATGTAATGAAGTTGTAGATTTCAAATCTATTTGTGTTGAAGAAAATTTCAAACTAAACACCAACACATTAATAGCTGCATTTATTTTTTTCAATAAATCCATCAATATCCCGACATGCTTTTAAGAAATACTTCAAAACTCTGTGTATCATGACACTTTGTATTTAACTGTCTTTTAGGAGACACTGCGGTCTATAAAGACGGTGTGTATTGGATCATGGGGCGCACCAGTGTTGATATCATCAAGAGTGGCGGCTACAAGATCAGTGCCCTTGAGGTGGAGCGTCACCTTCTCGCTCATCCAGACATCACAGGTGAGAATTCTGCACAGGTTCAGACTAAGTAGAAGAGCATTCACTGGATGCTAAATTAAGCTACTATCATTACAAGGTTTCCAAGAACTTGAGGGAATTCACTTAAATTTAAGGGCAATACCTAGTAGAGTAGTTTTAGTAATTTGGAGGCCTAAAGGAAAACATCAATATGAGGCCCTTCTCTACTTTCCTGAAAAAGTACTAGTGAGTGACAAGTTAACACAGCTATAGATCTACAGGACATAACTACATCTGAAAAATAGATACCTATATGCAAGATTTGTAACTGTTTCAAGAATCTCAGGATACGATTATATGTTTATAGCTTTACTAAGCTTCTGAAACCTTCATTGTCCACCACTGAAAACAGCTGTAGGTCTTTGGTGATATATATATTGACCAATACACCTTGTGATGTGTTGTGAGAGGGAAGTGCCATTGTGAAAGCTTTTTTAAGAGTCTTTTGGCCCGGCTGGATCTGCTCCTTGCATCTTTGTGAAACTTTTCGGGCTGATGATTTTCCAAGTGGCTTTTCATTTTACTCGTATTCCCCATCAGGTGTGTCACCACAGTCTGGCTGTGTCTGCACATTGTTTCTTTTTTGTCCATCACTCTTTATTGTTTCTTGACACTGGGAAACCAAAATGCTTCCACATGTCAGCATGCAAAGCTAGCATCCCCCATCCAAGATGACACTGAGACGTTTCTGTCACCGCAATGTACATCTGTACATCTCTACTAAATACCCAACAGAGCTTGCTCACCAGCTCTTAGAAGAGCATCATAACAACAATACATCAAAATATTTCAAAATGTCAAGACCAGATGTAACACTTACAAAAAGTACATGATCACCATTGGTGGGATATACGATCTTCTTCCTAAAATCCTTATTATTTATTTATTATGTGCTATTTGATCACACAGTAATCCACCAATTTATAGTTTCAAAATGTCTGTCCGATCTACTTGTTATGAAGACATTTTGGGGGTTTTGAGGGGCTTTGATTTTGCTGTTGGGGACAGGGGGGCTCCCCAGAGACTTCTTTAACAAGCAAATCTATTTCTATAGTTGCCTTATTCACTGAATATGATTTTAGACATGAAACTCATACTTTGCACATCTTTATGTACTGTATCTCTAGGTCCCTTAGAGCACGATGTCCCTGGCAATTGCCTACCTATGCCTAAAGGATAAAGGAAAAACAAAAGACAAATCCACATTCTTTTTATACCTTACAGTCCTCAAATTAAAGATAGTGCAATGGAGCAGTGATCAAAAATACAGAGACAAAAGAGGTTTTTATGACTAAAGATGGATATTCAGCCATCCCCTTGAATCAATTGATCATTTAGGAAAATACTCAGAAAATAAAGGTTATAACCTGCCTTTTTCAGTCACTTGCAACCAATTTGTGTACTAATGCAAACTCCCAATTTATATTCAACAACACGTATGCTTGTGTAAATCTTGTTCTTGCAGATGTAGCTGTCATTGGGGCCCCAGATGCCATCTGGGGTCAGAAAGTCACTGCAGTGGTTCAGCTGAAGAACGGCCGGAGCATGACTCTGCCAGAGCTGAAGATCTGGGCAAGGTACAGAGACTTTTATCCTGAAAATCTTCTCTTTTTAGACACTTCCTGTTGGTTAAGAGGAAGTTACGCTGTTAATGTGGGTACACTTGTTTTAAGGGTTAACAGTTTGATTACAGCTTTTATTGGTATTAGGCATGCTATCATTTTTCAACCTTGTATAACAGACTTCATGGTTTACTTTTTTGTTTTGAGAGAGTACCTTTTGTTGGCTGCAGTGAAAAGTTAACAGTGTTTGAAAACTTTTCTTAATTTTGAATCTTTAATTCTTGAATCTTTGCAGTTGTAGATGACCAACAGCAGGGACTTTTAGATGCATAATTTAGAGCAATTTCTTAACCAAAAAAAGAAATCACTAAAGTGGCACAATCCCAACTTTGCAAAGGAGTGTGGTTATGCTGATTCAAGGCCAGAACTTCCCCAGCTCTTTGTCAGTCATGTTGAAAACAAATGAAGGCTCCTAATTCAAACTCTGCAGCCCTCAAAGCAGTTCGGCTCACATTTCCCCAGTGACTGGACCTGAGGACCTCAGATCAATAGGAAGGGATGTGAGAGAAAGAGAGGCCAGAGACAGACTAATGAGGGGAGCTGGAGGAAAGACAAGACATGAAAAAGAGGAATATGGGAAGGAAACAAATTATTGTTATGGAGGGCTTTGTCTCGGGTGATATCATTTTTTTTTCTTCTCTTCTCCAAATGTCAGAACATTTTGCTTTGACAGACAGACAGTCGTGACATACATAATTTTGACAGGGTTTGCTTCAGAAAAATTGCAAACCCTCCTTTTTTTTATTGTATCCCTCTTCTTTTCTTTGCTCTTGAGAGAGAATTTGCTCATCGCATTAGTCCACCTCTCCTACCATCTGGTTTTCACTACTTTTCTTCAGCCCAGCACTATCATTTATTCACATCTTTGTATTCTGTGAGTGCAGTCTGTGTTTGAATGTTTGAGTGTGTCAGAGCTGTGGGCTCCATATGGTATGGGGGCGTTAGATCCTACTGTTGTGGCCTGCTGGTCCAGCATGGTGGATTACCACTGCAGCCTGCGACCTGGGTTAACACACACTTGAACACACATAAATACACAAACACAACACACACACAGTGTTTGCAGCCAGGGGTGCTGCCAGCAGACAGGCAGTGCCAGCACACAGCCCACTGCCGAGGCCGGGTTGCAGGGGAGAGGGAGATAAAATGAGACATAAACAAGTAGATGGATGCTCACTCTTCAGTGCCCTGGCTTCAGCTGTCAGTCTGAATCTCGATCACACCCTCTGCACACCGCACCGCCTGCAACACACATGCTCGTGCACACTCAAACACACACTCTGCCCCAGAGAAATTGGTGACACAAGCAAGGCCCATTAGAGAGATGTGTATGTACGCACATATACTCACTCACACTTTACTCACTGACGGAGAGACGGAGACATCTGCTGAAAGGAGAGTTTGATGGCGGCAGTATGAGTCATTATGCTCACTCACAACCACGCGGGAACACACACACTGAGACACAAACAAACAAACTAGGTTAGAAGATAATAGAAGAGCTTCAGGCTTCAAGACTTGACGTAACAACCATGCACTCCAAACTGAAAAAATAAAACACTTTTAATTATCACAGCCTTCTGTTTTTCTTTTATTATTTGTTTTTTTTTCATCTCACTGTGATTATATTGTTTTGTATGAAGGGAATAGTCTGTGTCTGGAAGGCAAATTGTGGGTACTGGAGAGGAGAGCTGCAGCGTGAATGAAGGACATTTCTTTCCTTATCTCCACGACTCTGCCACAGGGCTAGCCTTTGTTTTGCAATTGTTTTCTGTTTTGTTTTCCCTTTTTTGTTGCCACATATGTATGAGTGTTCCCTTCCATGTGTTGCGTGTGCCCTTGCGCATGCCTGTCTGACTCGAGTCTGTGTTTATCTCCCTCTCTGCAGTAAATGGTCTTTAGTGTATTAACATCAGTGTTTATTGCAGGGAGCACATGGCGCCTTACACCATCCCTACAGGCCTGCTGCTGGTGGAGGAGATGCCAAGGAATCAGATGGGCAAGGTCAACAAGAAGGACCTCTTGCGACACTTTTACCCATGACTGGACTGACTTCAAAAGCTATGACGACAAGCTGACTCCTGGTTAAAGGACTGAAGCTGTATGCCACTCTGAACGTGATCCTCAGATGAGACAACGATTAGACACAGAGGGAAGCTCAAAGCAGTGGTTGAGCCCTCATGGAAATGACTGAACTTGTGAGGTAATTTGCTCAACACTGCTACTGGGCTAATTCTATTACACTGAGTGGATTTTTTGCTAAGTGAGGTTTATCAGTTGATGTGTAGGAGGCAAACTGCAGCTGACTTTATCTATAGAAGTATCAAAATGATCCAAAATCTTATTAATATTGTGGGTAAGATTTGAATGAAAAATCTTGGTACATACAGTGCTTAACAAATTTATTAGACCATCCAGCATCATGAAGTGCTTTAATGCAGACTCTTTCATTTTCAGTGAGCTCTCCACGTTTTACCATTTTGAACAGGAATGAGGAATTTCAAACTGAATTCACCCAAATTTGAGCCGGCTCACTGGACTTCTCCGAGAAGTCAGAAATTAATCAAGCATAACATTCAAGCACTAAAACTCATTTTTCTGTTCAGGAATGCAAGTAAATAACTATCATATGACATATTAATCAAGAAATAATAATGTGCTTTACTATTTTTTCAGTTTTATTGTAAATCAGTAAATTTGAAAATTCATGGATAACAATAATAATTATATTTCAACATTAAAAATATAATTTTGGTTAAAGAGCTTCTACATATCGGTGTATTAACCATTGCGGAAACATAAAAAATGAAAAAATGATTTGGTAATTACCAATGCTCTTAATTTAGGGCAGCTGTGGCATAAACCTTACTTTGGTTAGGGTTAGGGTGGTCTAATAAATTTGTTAAGCACTGTACATTTGCATGAAATTTAAAGTACTTGAAATCAGGGATGGGCATTTCAAGCCAATATGGTCACTATATAAGAAAAATCACACAGGAGCAATTCTTTACTGGTTCAGCATCAGAACCCACCACCTCCTTAATGACAAATCTTGACCCATTTTTCTTAATTTTTTCAATCATAACCAAATGTTTGTAATGAAAATGGGGTAGTTTGGACTTGAGATGGGTCAGAAAAAAGATAAGAAGAAATTTCCTTTCAAATAAAAGGGCATCATAGGCTTTTTGCCTCACATTTCTTTACGGGCACACTTCTGTGACCCACTGAAAATGACTTCCTGACCCACTTTTGGGTCCTGGCCCACCAGTTTAGAACCAAGGATTTAAAGTGTACCAGCAAAGTCTCTTAATTTCCCTCTTGTTTGGAAAATCTTGTGTTTCTGAATGTGGTAAGCATTCTTTTCCTTTTTTATTGAATATAGTTAGAAAACAGCTTCAGATACTCAATAACCATCATCAGGTAATCATACATTACAGACAGCAGATGTAAAAAACAATGAAAGAAAAAATATATTTTCAAACAATCAAAATTTTTTTATCAGTTTGGGCTGTCAACATAAATACATTAATCATGATTAATGTCTTAAAGTAGTGCAAAGATTTTTTTTAAATTGCAATTAATCCCATGCTTTATTGTCTGTTTCAACTCACATTTCAGCCACTGAAGTGTCTCCCTACAACCACAGTGATGTAAAATAAGCAGGAATGCAGAGATACTGATACCAGTATTCTGAATCAG
This sequence comes from Cheilinus undulatus, assembly GCF_018320785.1. Lineage (NCBI taxonomy): Eukaryota > Metazoa > Chordata > Actinopteri > Labriformes > Labridae > Cheilinus > Cheilinus undulatus. The sequence goes on along the minus strand of NC_054865.1, from coordinate 39,735,674 downwards.
TGCTGATACCAAGCCTAAGTACTCTAATTTCTTACTCATTAAACATTATAGATAGTGTATTTGGTTTCATCTCAAAGCCTGATATTAGCCCCTCATTAGCCCCTCACTGTGTACGTATTTACAAAGCTGGAGCCATGTTTGCAGTTTGGAGATATTTTTACATAAATGAGGATGTAAAAAGTAAAGGAGAATTAAATTTATGCACTGATAACTTGTTAAGCAGAGAGATGAAGAACATCTTATGAAAGCTCGGTATCGGTGAGTACCCATCTGTAAGGACTTGTACTAGTTCTTGGTTTAGGAAATTTGATATGACCACCTCAGTGGATAAGTCAAAAAGTTATTTACATCTTGTGATATAAAGCATTTATCTTTACTGTTGCCTTATTTCATTTTTTAATCCATAGCAAGGACCTTTCAGCGGTCAAGTCCATGTCTTATTCTTAGATCTACCCAGAGTTCTTTATTGTCTTGCAAAATAAGAGCAGGTTAGTATCCAGTTACCTTCAGTTTAAGATAGTACAACACTTTTAGAAGGAAAAACATATTTAAATGCAAAACAGTGGAATTTCAAAATGTGACAAAGGTGTTTATCGGGATTAAAAAATGTAATAATTTAGCAGCCCTGTTATAAATGAATGAGTATTTTCAATTCTCACAGTTTCTACCAATCAATAGTGTGCAACCTATGAAAGATGATCTGTGGCTTTGTCATTGCAGTGGTGTCTGGGTTTCGTATGCTGCATTTGTGAGTTTTAAGCAGAATGAAGATTACAGTTTTTACATCTTAAACATGTCTGCATGCTCAAATGAGTCTGAATGCATAGTGTACAGTATGCAAACATGTGACTTATGCGAGTGCTCTTGAATGAACAGTCCCCCTGATATAAATTGCTCAAACAAAATCAAGGAGATGCTCAAAGCTGCAGTAAAATGTGAGTACAGATGGTATCACCACTCTTGTAAGCTAAAACATAAGTATAAAATACTTGACAAACACTTGTAATTGACTTTTTACTTTGAAATGTGTTGATTTGTTTCATATTAGCTGTAAGGAGTTAGAATTTAGACTGAAATATATACAATGAGAAGTCACACTTAAGTTAATTTGGATAATAATAGACTTTCACAAAGTCAGCCGTGTGTTGCCAAATGAGAGGGTGAGAAGGTGCTCGATGAAATTACATTTCTTTAATGGGACGTTGAAAAATACTGTGAAACAAACCCTTCTGTTAGGAAGTGCTTAGATGTACTGGGGAATATATGTGGTTGTTTGGTGTGATTGGGCTAACCTGTGGCAATCATTGGAGGCTGAGTGATGAAAACTGAATGAAGAATGTGGTTAACCAACAGAAAACAAGAAACATGTCTGTTGGTAGGAGAGGAGCAAGGATGAACTTTGAAATGTGAGTGAACATTGTTTATAGTAGGTCCTTAGTACTTTTTGTACAAATAGACTTGAAATAATAAATAATGTTTGTCTGAAAATTAAAACCTTTTATTGAATATAAATGAGAAAGAGTTTTGGAGTTTTTTTTAACCAGCAACCATGTTGTTAAACTTGTTATCTCTCTCTATGGGTGTACTTGTCTGTGCAGCTGCAGTTACACAGGTGTGATGAGAGCCTGAAGGCGGATTCTCCAGCAACGCGCAACAGCACAGCTGGACGCCCCACACTCCATCTGACTAACCCTCTCACTCTTCTCACCTCTCATCCTTTCTCATCTCCTTTTCTCCACTACTTCGCCTCCTCTGTCTTCATCACGAGTCAAAACAGATTGCAGAAACTCCAAGACCGGCTTGACTCTGAGCCTTTTTTTTGAATGAGCTTTGGCATGCTGCCAGAACGGGCAGAGCGCGTGAAGAGATGAAAGAAAAGGCACAGAGAGGAGAAAAATATAATAGAAAGCAGGACTGTCAGGGAGATTGGAGCCTTAACAAGATCTGGCTAGAGAGAGATGATAAAGGAGAAGTTTGTGACGGAAATGAAGATGTAGAAAAAGTCAGCGGGAGGAGTTTTGAACAAGTGATATGCAAAAGATTTGGAGATAAAGTAGAAGCGAAATAGAGAAGGAAGCAGTAAAATACAGTGGAGATAAACAGTCGTGATGAACAGCCAGAGAACTGTGGATGGAAAGACACACAAGTGCAATCCCAAGCTGATAGAACCTCCTGTCCACACACACTTACACACACTCGTCCGCCCACAGTCACCAGAGACCTGATTAAGAGAGCAGAGCTATCGATCTGTGGGCTGGCAGGCCAGGATGGATGAGCAGGCAGGGCTGCAGGAGCACCAGAGGACAGCTTCAGTGCCCCCAAACCCCCCACCCCACCCAACCACCCACGCCAGAGCTGGGAGTCGGCCAGGGCCACGGGCAGCAAGGCCGGGGCTGCCACACTGAGGCTGCAGCGAGCAGTGAAGAGTCAAAATCAGAACAGAAGAGCAGAGAAGTGGAATACTGGAGCAGATAGTCTGGTAATGTAGGTACGTTTCTCCAAGGGGGACTCTCAGGACAGCCTCCAGTGCCTCTTTGGTGCACATAAAGGGGGGTCGGGTAAGCTGGTGGATATTCCCAAGACTCCAGCTTGATGGAGTATTCATGCCCTTGAACTATATCCACCTCCCTCTCACACTCTCAAAATCACACACAGGTTCATACACTCTCTGGTTGTGTTTGCTGGAGCATGGTGGAAGAGGTTGTCTGCAGATGGCTGCTTATTGGGCCCCAGGGTCCTGCAGGGTTGGTTATGAGGGACACCAGTGAGTTTGTTTATGTGTGGAGACACATGGAGTTCAGGTAGAATGACAAATGTTTCTGAACAGATGATAACAGAGTCCACATTGTCTTATTTTTCTTCACTGTTTCTGCTTTGTCACAGCATACCTTTAATGAAAGCCTGAATGTGAGATGATGTTTAATTTAGCTTCCTCTTAAGGCAATGGACACAGAAGGTTCCAACAAGAACCAGCTGGCATCACAGACTTACAAAGAATTGCATTTCAGAGTTGTTTTTTATTACATGGAGCTCACTGATTGAATTCAAGTTCATTCAATCAGCTATTCATTTTCTCTACCCACTTTGCAGAATCAAATCCCAGCATGCATCTGATTTGAGGAAACTTTTATGCAGAGAGACCTAGGGTGATCAAAAGTCTGCATAGACAGAACACGGGGCATAAGGATAGGAACAGGTCTGCATATGTCACTTGTGATGCCACCTCTGTTTTGGTTCAGGAGGTAAAACAAGATGTTTGCTGTAGTCACATTGTTCACATTACTGTACATTAAACAAGGGTATTATTAGGAGATATTCTTTAAATAATGTAAATAGTAGAGATCCAGTATTACAATAGATGTGGAATTGCCATTACCCTGTACCTTTCCAATTTTTTACAGTGTTGCAAAGTCCCTTTCCACTTCAGCCTCATGATTTTGACCATTTTTCAACATACCTGCTAATATTTCGGCCATAATAACTTACCCATATCTCTGGGTAAAAGTGTTTTTGTGTCTTGTTCTTTCAGCTTAACTTTATGAAACTGAAAAAGAGCCATGTACCACCCAGTAACACTTTGTGTCACCTCATATTTTGATATCATTTTAAAGCTAATTTATGATAAAAGGATTTTTACTTAAATTTCAAAATCCTTCTCCATCACTCGGCTTCGCTCTTCTTGGCTTCACAAAACAACTGTTTTTTGTTTTTTGTTTTTTAGTTTGTTTTTTTGTAAGCGATGCATTAAGGGTGCAAGATGGCACTCATGGGCAACAGCATTAGAGAACTGGGACTCCCCTGTGATCTTTCAACCCTTAGCACAAACAGATGGCACAAGGGCTGAATTGTGGATATTAGGGCTGCTGATGTGTTTTAATGGCATATTACTGCATAGAGGTATTATCAGTTATGTAAGGTCTGAAGAAGGAAACAAAATTCCTCAGATTGGTAGGGTGAAGTCTAAGACCCCAAATGAACTGATGAGAGGGTGTGGCTGCAGACCGTGCATGTCTGACAGCTACTCTCACAGACCATTCATCTAAGATGCCTTATATTTCTGCTTGGGAAGTGCATTATTATTCTGGTACAACATATTTCCAGTTTTATTTGTTTATTTTTTTTATTCAACTTTGTTCATAAAATAGATCTAGCAGTTATATTTAGGAAACAGCCACATTGCAAACATTACAGACTAAGCAACATTTCATTAATAAAACTGTCAGAAGTCTAATCCGAAATAAAATTATATATAGACCCATTTTAAAGGTAGTTACAAGAGCAGTAACTCACTTTGGCTCTGTTAGCTTTAGCTAAAGCTAACATAGTCATGCTAGCTATGTAATTAACACAACTACATAAGCCAATGTAGCTAATTTAGCCTTAGCAACATCAGATTTAGCAAAGCTAACATAGATAACTTAGACATAGCTGCTTTCTTGGCTTAGTTTTAGAAACATGAGCTTTAGCAAACATAGCTAAAGTTTACGTAGCGACACAGAAAATGTAGACACTTAGCATACATAAATGCTTTGGGAGTTTAGCTTTAGTTACATAGCTGTGTTAGCTATATAGCTACATTGTCTACGTAGCTTATGCAGCTAACAGAGGTACATAAGCTACTGTACGTTTGCTGCTTCAGAATGTTGTCACAGCTGACAGGCTTGTTTCCTGTAAGCAGACTCAGCTTTACTAAACATTTTTTAATGTTTTGGGCTTTTAACTTATATCTTTTGGTAACCTGTTACCTTAACCCTTACCCTTAGAAAGTCTTAGAGTGTATTTCAGTCCTGAGGTATTTGTAAAGTCTCAGATGGACAGTCCGCAGCCAGGCTGTCTTGCATTTGTTTGCAGTGTTTTTACATGAGATTTCTATATTTATTAGGGTTTTTCTCTGTTACATTGCTGTGCCATGGATGAACAGCATTTAATGTTTTTATGTATGGAAATACATAAGGAAAATGTCAAATAGAGCAACTCTTCAAAAACCTGCAGATTGACATTACTCACTGTCAATATGAAGACAGAGCTACGAGCTAGTTAGCCCAGCATAGCTATAAGGAAGCACAGGGAAACAGCTAGCATAGCATCTTGAAATTAATGTAACAGAGATTTCAGAAAGTTTTGGTCATATATAGTTTATTGAATTTTTATCTGTAAAGTGCCAATTCATTGAAAAACATTCTCTCAAGACACTCACCAAAGTTGGCAGGTTTGGTCGTACTCTTTGTCTTTGTTATCATTTACAAAGACTCAACATTAATCCACCATGAACACAGCACTACGCAGCATTTAACAAAGTAACAGTGGCAAGGGAAACTGCCCTTTAACAAGCAGAAATCTTGACCCAGACTCATGTTGCTCAGAGCCCCAACACAGCTGTCTGCTGAAGCTGTGTTGGGGCTCTGAAGTAGAGAGGGATGAGAGATAAGAATGAAGACAAACAATCAGAGCAACAACAATTGATATAACTGGTTTATGTGTATCCTGGCCATAATTCCATCTTAATCTGATTTTCTTCAATGGTTAAGCAGATGTGAAGTATTTGCAGAAGTAGAATAACTGTGTGTTAATACTGAGCATTCTAATAAAAGCAATAACAGTTGAGATGATAATGAAATAGAAAGGACTAATGTAGTGTGCATTAACCTCTGTAAAATACCAACATGTTCATGTAGTGATTTTTTTGCCATTTCACTGTATGTCTAGTTTAACTGCTACTGAGCTATCTGTCTCTAGTCTAAAACTTCAAATATTCTTCAAAGGCAGGGGATGTGCATTATTCTTGGGAAATGTGCTTTTTTAAGGTAAACTGAAGTTTTTTAATGTATGTAAGTCTAAATGGGGCCTATGGAAAATTCTTTAAACACTGGTAAGCTGGCTGCAAGTCTTAGTCAAAGTATGGACTAAGATTTTAAAATGTAGCCAAGACCTCAGAAAAGTCTGATGTATTAACATTTGCTATACAAACTACTGTGCAGCCAAGTCACTGGAGTTCAGTACTGTGTTAATATCTCCTCTGAGTGTTTGCATTTGCCTGCCCAGCATTTCTAACTAATCTTTTGTTGCTTTTTCTCAACAGATCCTGCTCAGATTGAAAGTCGTCCATTGCCAGTGATTCAAGAAGAGAAAAAAGTTCCTTCTTGTCTGGGATTGCTGAAGATCAGGTTAGACAAGAGTGATAAAGCACAGCATTCTTACATTATTCCTGCTATATGTCACAGATATAAACAGAAAAGCAGACTACAATTACACAGTCAAATATCCACATTTGCACACTTTTGACAGTCATAAAAGGCTCTGGGCCTGTAGCTCCTTGATCAAGATGACAGGCTTTAAGGATGCAAGTTGGTAGAGAGAGGAGTGATGTGAGGATGACAGGCATGGCTCTCTGGCCCCAGGGACAGCCTGAGTATACAAAACACACATACAAACACACACATCAGTGAATCCAGAACCCCAGCAGGTCTGTGTGGGTGCGTAACCGATGCTTGTAGTGGCAGGTTGTTGTTTACATGGAGCTCATGTTTATTCTGAAGCTGCTTACACCTCACTGGCTCAGCCTCAGGCTTCGTTCCTGTGAAACTCCCGCTGACTCGCTCTCTGCTTTCTCTTTGCCTTTTTCTCTGCTGACCTTTTTCCCTCTTTCTCTGTCTATCACTCCCCCCTTTTTTTATTTCTTTTCCGTTACCTCTGTGCTTTATGTTAATAATGTATGCCTTCTTGTCTGCTGATGTTCTGCTGCATATTTTTGAAATGTAAGTGATGACAATTCAAGGTTCAATGCATATTTTTAAGTTATTGAACGGCTGCTGCAGTATCTAAGAATATTTAGTAAGTTACCTTCAGTTTAACTTTAAGGTATTGAACTGCATTAAAGATGGAGGTTTGGTATTTTTTACTATAGCTACTTTTTACATTTAGAGTTGAATTGTAAAACACGGTTAAGCCATACAAGAGGCATCTTGTGTTTAATTCTAATTCAAGTATTTTTTCAAATTCAAGTCAAATTCCTGGGACACAGCCAAACATTCCTGCACAGGCCTGGCTTGCAATCTCCCCTCCAGTCCATCCCAAAGGTGCTTGATGGAGTTGATGTCAGGGTTCTGTGCAGGTCAGTCAAGTTCTTCCACACCAAACTCATCAAACCATGACTTTATAGTCCTTGCTTTGTGTATTGGAGCACTGTCATACTGGAACACAAAAGGTCCTTCCCTAACCTGTTGCCACAAAGTTGAAAGCATAGCATTGTCAACAATGCCTTGGTATGCTAAAGCATTAAGACTGGCCTTCACTGAAGACTGGGGGCCGAGCCCAAACTCTGGAGTCACAACATCTGGTCTACACCACTGACTGTGGTATGGGAGACTGGGGGTTCAAATCCCAGTCAGTGTGGGCCTTAACGCCAGGAATACCTGTCCCAGATGTACATCGCTTTGGATAAAAGCGTAAATTGTCAACTGAAAAACAGCCCCATACCATTATCCCTCCTTCACCAACTTCTCAGCTGGCACAGTGTAATCAGGCAGGTAACATTCTCCCGGCATCTGCTAAACCCAGGCTTACCCATCTGACTGCCTAACAGAGAAGCGTGTTTCATCACTCCACCGAATATGTGATGTGAGGCTTGCATGCAGCTGCCCACTATGGAAAAAACATTCCATGAAGCTCCAGCCGCACAGTTTTTGTGCTTACTTTAATGCCAGTTGGGGTTCTTAACTCTTCAGCTATGGAATCAGCAGAGAGTTGACTACTTTTATGTTCCATGCTCTTTAGCAGTCATTGACCCCGCTCTTTGATTTGATTTCCACTTCATGAATGAGTTGCTGTTGTTCCTAAATGCTTCCACTTTCTAATAATATCACTTACAGTTGACTTTGGAATATCCAGCAGGGAAGAGGTTGCACAAACTTTCTTATTGCAAAGGTGGGACCCATCACAGTACCACACTTGAAATCAGTGAACTCTTCAGAACGACACATTCTGTATCACAAATGTTTACAAATGGAGACTTCATGGCTAGGTGCTTGACTTTATACATCTTTGGGTCTGCTTGAAACTCCTGAATTCAGTAATTAACAGGTGTGGCCAAATACTTTTGTCCATATAGTGTATTTTACTTTACACTTAACTTCTTTAATAGGTTACTTTTTAGTTTGTAAATATAATTGTTATTCATTTTTATTGATTAAACACCAGCAACTGAATACCATCACTGAAAAACTTGTATTATACACATGTGGTCATACTATACATTAAGACAAAGTGACAGTGCGTAACCGTTTAAAACTAGTAATCGAGGAGAACAGATGGACAAGCAGTCAGGTTGCACCTCAAGTCCCACCTGTGGCTCCTTTGCTGCATGTCATTCCTTACTCACTCATCCCTGTTTCCTGCTCTATCTCATGTCCTCTATTATAAAGGCATAAAAAGCCAAAAAATAAATCTTGAAACTAATACTAAAATGTAGTATTATAACCCTAAAGCAGATTCATATAAAACATCTTTGTGAGAACTTTTTGGATTTTTTTTTTTTTTACTTTTCATTTCATCTAAAAAATAAAAGCATATATACATGAAGGCAAAGCACAGAGCCACAGCAGCATAGTTTATGAAAAGATTCATTGTGATAATAAGTAGTGGACTATTTTTGTAGGTCTACTGCTGTTTTAATGTGTTACTCCTTCCACCCTGTCTGTGTCTTTGCAGTTGAACACTGCTAAACTTTTTAAACGTATTTGTTTAAGAAAAGAAAAATAGAATCAATAGCGAATTATCATGTCCTAGCTCTCATAACTCGGCCCACTCAACAATGGAGAGAGACAAGGTCATGAGAGAATAAATAGCAGGCAGACTAGCTAATGATCTATCATTCTGGACAAGCGGCTGCACCCGAGAGCGGGCCGCCTGACAAGATCATTAATAAAAGCTGCTGGGAGAGTGATCGATCGGCTTGATGGATGATCAGAGCCACAAATACTATAAAACACCTGGATGTCAAGCCTCGTCTCTCTGTGAAGAGAGGGGAGGGAGGGGAGGGGATGTTAAAAAAAAAAAGTCCAAATCCCATCAGAGAATTCAGAGAGGATCAAACCCTGATGCTCAGCCTCTGCACTGCTCTCTGAATGAAATCATTACTACAGCTCAGTGTTTGATTTCGTGCATGTGTCTGTGTATAGCTGTGCTGTTTATGGCTGCGTTTGATGTGGCCGGTGTGTGTTGTCGTCTACAGGAGCTCAGTGTGAGAGCATCAGGGGTAATTTGGGATAGATCAAGGAGTCAGCGGGTGTCGTGCTGTACAGGCTGCTGCAGCCGTCCACCGTGCTGTAATGGGAGGTATTTATTATTGACGTGCTCCCCTCACACCATTACCGAGCTCTGTGGTGGTAATCTGTGTCTCTACTGGGTATATCTCCATTCCCTCCCTCTCCTCTCCAGCTCTATCTGTACTATCTGCCACACTGTTACAGTGTCTCTTTTGTCATCTACACACATACACCTTACTCAGCAGTTCATCTCGATTCCTAATCTTTTCAGCTAGAGAGAGAGAATGAGTTCAGAAGGAGTGTAGTCTCCTTGCATGGCTGCGTGTATCAATATCTGTACATTGATCTGGCCTCGCCTCTCCTCCTCCATTCGTCCAGATATAGATTGGTTTTCCCAGCAGGTATCTGTGCCCAGAATCTGACTGATGGGCGGAGTGTGTGAGGGAGGGGGTATTGAACTGGGGTGTCCCACATGCCACTAGACACTGTGTTAGACCGCTGAGCAAAAATACAGGGAGGAGGGAAGGGTGAGGGAGAGGTTGATGTGGCAATTTATGTACATTTAACAGATACTGGGAGGTTTAATGACAGCTGTATTGGCCTATAAATCAATGCAATGATTACTCTATTTTAAACCTAACCTTAAAGCACTGCAGTGGTTAAAGATTAATCAAGTAGTCTTGATTGATACACTTAAATGTCATCAAAATATCAAGAATTTACATACAATTCTACCAAATAAAAGTGTCATTCTTCCTATTCTGTCTAGAGAAAAAAAGCTGTAAACTGTTTCAGCCCTGTCTGCATAAAACCCTACACATTGAAGTTTTTAAAGCTGAGATGTGTGAGTACATATTCTTGTAGACAACAGTAACAGCTGTGATAAATACCCCAAAAAATGCATACGATTTTAGAGTTAAGTCAGGGGCCCTCTCATTGTACATTTAACTAGTTTATAGCAAAACAGATATACAGTTTTATTTGCTTTGACTTCCAGAAAGTTCATAGCTAGAAACCTTATATATAGATAAATTTATGAGAATGCATCTTGAATTCAATAAAATTACTTCAGAAAAAATTAATCCATTGCAGCCTGAATCTGAATTTGAGGGTGCAACAAGCCTTATGCTATAAAGGAGGAGGCTTGGGGGGAGGAGGTGAAGCTTTGCCAACAGTAGCAGCAGCAGCATGGTGCATCAGCATCAGTGTAAGCCAGGATTAGTGAGAAGGACATCACATTTAAATGGACCACTGTGTTGAGAGAAAGAGCTGTTATTAACTGTGGGAGCTGGAAAGCAATAATTGGGATCAGCTGGCCATCAACTGATCACAGCTTGGGCGTATGTTTTCCGTGCCCTACATGAACTAAAGCTAAGCTTTATTTCCAAACATTTTTTAAAAGGAAACCAATGTCTTTGAACTACAGTTTAGATGTGTTTTAGATGGATTTATATTTGGTTCAATGTGTTTAATGGTTGCATCCTTTACAGTGATCACTGTTGGGATTCCCTTGCTCATGTTTATAGTGGATTATCGTTGTTTTTGATGTTCAGCACTTCAACACTGTGAGTGAAGTTATTCACTACATTTGTCACTTCCTGCCTGTGGCAGTAGATGGTTTTTGATAAAGGGGGGAGTGCTGACTTACAACTCAGAGTATATTTTAGCTCTGGGTTTGGTTGTATGAATGGAATTAGCTAATACTTATGGCTCTTCTCTGTAGCAACCTCAGTTGTCAGTGTATGAATTTGGTGTGAATGGGTAGGTGTGACCTGCAGTGTAAAAGGACTTTGAGTAGTCAGACAACTAGAAAAGTGCTATAAATGCTGAAGTCCATTTACCATTCCATTTGATTTTTAGTAAGTATGAAAAGTGCATTACACTGTGTGAATAATTAAAGGTATAGATACCTGAAATTTACACCAAAAGTGAAAGGAAATAACATATTATTGTGTTTAAAGTATACCTTAATACGTAGAAAAACAACACTGAGAGTTAAAAATTAACTCTACAAAAGTTAGAATATTAACACTATGAGAGTTTAAATCTGATTTAGCTGTGTAGTGATAAAGTAATAGTAAGTTTATATGTATATTTGACTGGACCTTGTCCCACTGTGTATGCACAACATGAGAATCTGTTTATTTATCTGCCCTTCCTTTGGTTGATTGGATTGAATTGAATGTTCCACTTTTAGCTAGTTACTATAACCCCTCTTTCTGTTGGCCTTGCTATCTTTAAGCAACACGTTGCGAACAAGTAAGTAAGCTGTAAACTGTATGCTGATCACTGAGAACATGGTCAAATTTTACAGTTTGATATATTTTGTATATACACTATGCTTTATTTTGTGCACACAAGCAATGCACACCGCTTCTGGCTAGTACTTGTGCTGATGGAATTCTTGGTCAAATCTCAACGTTCAAACCATTGGAGAATGTGCAAAACACCTAATCCAGTCTAGTCCAGTTGAGGTGAGTCCATGCAAGAGAAATCTGATCTCCAACCCAGCTATCTAGGTGTTTTTGTCTGACGTTAAGAAATTGGATTAAGTAAAATTTCAGTCAGACTAATGCGTAAACATGCGTTTTAAAAGTCCAGTGTTAATTGGACTAACTCAATAAATCAACTATTTCTAACTGCATGAAAACCTACTGACTAATGCATGTCTAAAAAGTCTTATTTGGTTTGTAGAATAGAAATTTCTGAGGGTCCTATGGTCTAGGACACACGTATAAAAGTAAAGAAAGATTAAAAAAACTGATCATTTTTGATCATGTTTTCTCTTTGTCTTGATTACTGCTAATATGAGAAAGCTTTACCTTATTACATTAAATGTACAGTTTTAAAAAGGCTGTAATCAGATTTGAGGTTTTGTTTGTGTATGTGTAAAAGGAAATGTGATGTTTAATGTGTGCAGGTGTTTTGTCTGTATGTGTCTGTGCAGTTGCCATCAGTGCCTGACCATAAATCAGAGGCCCTCAGGCCTGGGGATTGCCCAGCTCATGGCTCCATGTGTAATTACAAAGCTGACATTTAAACAGCAGCAGCCATATTTCACTCTCGCCAGAGCCGGACGCAGAGTGGTCTACGGATGGAGTAAAACTTTTCAACTAAAAAAAAAAAAGAGAGAAGACAGGAGAAAAAATCAATAAGAGATAGAATGCATTCTAATGCCTTGTTAATGGACCCGCATATTAATTATTCAACGGTGGCCATTTTGTCTGCTCATTAAAGTGGCAGTTGAAAGGAGAAATGTGCAGCATTATTCTGCCCGGCTCTGCTCAAGCAGCCATATAACCACGGTCTCTGTCCAAGCTGCTTTTACACTCAGAATCTGTTGGTTGTGTGTTTGAAACACATCCATACTGTGTCTGTTTCTCTGCATGCTGCTTTAATTGATTTTATCTCTATCACATATAATTGTTTTTTAAAAGGTCACTACTATCATGTAATGTCATCTCTATGTAATAGAATTATTCCACCACAGTCTTATCATGCAATTAGTTTCATTTATTTGAGCGAGATTGATTCTGGTTTATGGACTTTTTTTTCTTTTTTGTAATCAACTTTTCATTTATAAAATTATGACCTACATAGCTAACCACAGTTGGCATGTCAAATGAAGACCTTACATCCATATTGGATCATATGATCTCTTTGACTTTCTTTGTCATGTGTAATGTAGGCAATGAGAATAGATGTTCTATTTGTGAGGGCAATTAGGAGCTATGGGCTAGGGTAGGTAGTATTAGCATGGTATGTGCAGAGCCTCGGTCTGTTGAAAGTGATGGTGCTTTTTGGGCTGTAATAGCCACATGGGAGGTCAGAAAAGATAAAGGAGGTCTTCATATTGGGTGGTGAGAGCTAGCATGGAGGAGTGTGGCTTTACTGGGATGTCTGAGTTCACTGTCCAGCCTTCCCAAGGTGCCATGAGACTAATCGGATGAAACACCTGCGTAGCAAGGCTCCCACTTGAAACCCCCAGAGATATTCTGGTTCTTGCTGCTCATCGGTCTACAAAGTTGGGTTAGGGGGCCCTTGAGAGGCTGTATTGGGTAGGTAACATCAGTTTTGTTACTACCTGAAACTAAGGGCTATGTGGAAGGTTATGTGTCATACCAGTAGCACATAGGGGCGAAATTGAGAATGAGCTCTTATCTTTCATTGTGGAACAAGTAACTTGTGTTTATTTCAAGCGTGACACTTGGTGGGGGTTCTTTTCCCTTTAAATAAGGTGTGTGTATATCAGTATCAGTTTTGACTCAGACTTCTGAGAAGCAGGACTGGGACACCAATGAGAATTTAACAGAAGACTTGTGAGGATCTGGAACTAAATAGAGATGGCTGGGTTGGAGGAAGGTTGCAGCATCCACACGGAAATGACAGGCTGACTATAGAAGAAAGGATGACAAATTTGAAATATGACAGGTGCATGGTGATTGATCAAACGATATAGTGGCAGAATCTCATTAGCTTAGTGTTTCAGAGAGTGAACGCCTATAATCAGCTGATCACCAGAGCGGAAGAGAGAAAGAAAGGGGGAAGGGAGAGATATGAACGAGAGGTGAAGACTGAGCTCCGTATTGGTAATATTGCCATATCAGATATTGGCTTAAATCCAACATTACAAATACCTCCGATACATTACAACCTTGGTTTTCGGCCAGGATAAGGACCCAAGAGTGGGCTGATAAGCCATTTTAGGAAAGTTGCTGAAGTGTGCCGGGGGGGAAAAATGAGGCAAAAAGCATATGATGTGCTTTTATTTCGAAGAGAATGTCTTCATCTCAACTGCAACTAAAAATATAAAAACCATTCAGTGTTTTCTATGTTACACAAGAATGGCATTCCCTAAAGTCTCGAAAGCCATAAGGCAACACAATGGCCACTGAGGGCATTCTCAGACCATGTTTAAAAAAAAAAATCGAAAACAATTCTGTTCTTTGTAGATTTATTAACACTGCTGTCACCTTCAGTTTCTGTATCTTTGACTTTTTTCTTATAGGAAAAACTCCTCTTCCTCCACCATATGTCTATGGTATATGTCTATGGTATTTTATAAAATCTATTTTCATGCCACCCTCAACATTTCATGTTAAAAAAAGCCACCTTCACAAATGGTGTGTCAGAAATGATTTGGGGAAATGTGTAGGTTGTAGGTGTACAGTGACAAGTAGAAAGGTGGGTTGAGCAAATAAATAACATTGATTTCACATTATACATTGATGTGTTATTTTTTTATGAAACATGATTGCATATTTTCAGTGAGGCAGCTTTATTTAAATGTGGTACAAAATTTAATTTTTAAGTTGATGAAAAGCAGACCAGAGCAAAATATATCACAGTTATACTTTAACTTGTTTAGCACCCATATAAAATCCCAGCTAACATGATTAACCCAAACTTCATCATAACCCAAGCAGACCAAGAACATCCTGACTTAAATATCTTTAATTTTCTGGTAATCAATTGGCAAGATGATCTTATAATTTCTGATTCAGCTGCAGGACTGCAAAAAAGTTAAAGGATTTTAAAGGATGCATTAGGAAAATGAAAGTGGATTTAAGCTAATTGGACGAGCACTATAGAGGATGCCTTTATGCCACTTTTGGCTGTGTGAGTCTGTACTTAGTAAATGTATCTGAGGTGGGAGCAGTGAGACAGGGAGAAAAATTAAAATTCCTCTTTGGCCTGCTGTCAACCTGCGTCTGCTGACTGCTCAGAGGAGCCGCTGCGTGACGGGATTCCTAATGACACTGCAGCAGCCATTGCCACAAATTGCTTTGACTTGATTTATTTCTCCTTTTACAACTCCCCCTTACCATCCCCACCGACACCCACCAGCCCACTGCTGCGCCTCTTTTCTTCCTCCCAACGCCATCCAAGCAGTCAGCTTGTCTCCCTGCCTGTCTCTCCCTCTGTCTTCACAGGCGCTCACATATTCTGTTGTGTGCACATGGGGTACCATCTCCTCGTCTGCACCATGCCAGTGGCAGGGAACATCTGTCTCTAGGTCTCCCTGCCACACAGTGTTAGAGTCAGGGGAGGTCGCTCACTCGACTGGCCAGTCTGCAGGGCCTGTGGGCAGAGTGGGGCAGGACTGGCTTGAATTTGAGGGCGCCCAGGCGGAAACTTGTCCCCAGGTCCATCCTGTTTTCCCTGCTGCATGCCACTTGTATCTGTTTGTGTGTGTGTGCAAGCATAGATTTTATAGGTCAGAGGGCACCAAGGCATCAAAAACAACTAAAGGGCAGCTTCTATGTGTCCTTTCTCTCAGTGTGTCTTTTCCTGAGCCTCTGTGATGCTTGTGTCTTTCTCTTTGACTTTGTGAAATGTGTGTGCGCTGTTCAAAGTTCCCCCATGTGTGTTTCTCATTCTTGCAGCGGTGCTTAACTAGCATTGATGCATCCCTGTGCTCAGACTCTGTTTGGCCAGTTTTAATCTCCTTACATTTAGACTGTTTAAATAGTCTCAGTTCAGTTCAGTTCCTATTTACCTAAGCAAAGTGGAATGCTATCAGAGGCAGCAGGCAGTAGTGTGCCAGTCACACAGCAGATAGCTCCTTCATGCAGCGACAGCCCAGATAAGAGGGAAAGTAGTGTTTAATCAAACAGTAAAGGGAACGGGGGAATAAGTGCATAAAGCCTGGCCGGGCTATTCATAAACCTATTTCTAAGTTTGTTCTTCTGAAGTTCTCCTTTCTCAGCCTCATACAAATGATTTGTGAAACTTTGGATTACATGCAAAAATGCAAAGTTTTGTCCTGTCAGAACTCACAAATTAAGAAGAAAAATCATAAACGCATTGTGCTATTTTTAACACACATGATATGTAAAACTGAACATCAATCATTGTCAGCAGAGATATGATTCTGTTTTAAAGATACATTAACATTTTTTTGTGTTACAATTGTGTGGGGGAGCTGCTGAACAAAGGCTGAGCTAACTCATGCTTAGTAGCAAGTCGTTTAATCAAAGTTTAGTTAATTGACCGTGCATTAAAATGGACAACACTTCCATCTCCTTTAGCTGTACAAAATTTAAGGCAAAATAACCCTTGAACAGTAGCTGACTTATAGAGCTCAACAGTATAGTTTCAGAGGTTAAAATCACATTCGTTTTCCCTATAGTGGATTTGATTGCAGCCTGGCACCCATTTCCCCTACTGACAAAACATCAAAGAGCCCAAGTTCAGTTTCACTAGCCACATCCAGGCCTGATTACTTCCAGACCTGTTGAATCAAGAAACCATTAAATTGAACCTGCCTGACAAAGTGAAGATCTCAAAAACAACACATCATGCTGCCATCTTAAGAAATTCAAGGACAGGTAAGAAACAAAATCATTGACATCTATCAGATTGGAAAGGGTAACAAAGCCATCACTAAGGCTTTGGGACTCCAGTTAACCATGTTGAGGGCCATTATCCACAAATAGAGAAAACTTGGAACAATTACTTTTTCACATGGGTCAGGTAGGTTTGGATTTTTTCCCTTAATAAATTAAATCATCATTTGAAAACTGCATTTTGCATTTACTTGGGTTATTTTTGTCTGTTATTAAAATTTGTTCGATGATCTGAAACATTTCAGTGTGACAAGTATCCAAAAAAGAAAATAAATCAGGAAAAGGGCAAATACTGTACTTATTCATAGTACTGTATGTCGCCACTCTGATATGTTGACGTTAGAGAATATACACAGGAATATATCAACTTTTAGCTGTAATATAAGGAGTGACTTTCACTAGTATTAGCAGAGAACATGTAAGCAAATGCAATTCATTTGTGTGTCTTTCACACATTCCCACCCCTGCATAGCCAGCCCCAAGTTTGGTTGCCCTGGTCAGAAGTCTGATTCAGCCCCTCAGGTAACCTGCGTTTGGATAGAATATTCCATTAAACAGACACAATTTTTGATAAGTTTAAGCAAAAAATGTCGACTGCTTCTATGAGCAAACATCGAAAGACTATACCAGAGCTAGATTTTAACTTAAGTACAACAAGTGTAACAGAATGCTCTGTGCTTTCTTCACGCTTGATTCAAACTTAAATTAATCCTCATCTTTTTCCCATAATGCTCCTGCTCTTTCCCCCTCTATCCCTCCATTCCGATATCTTTAACTGTCTCTCTCTTTCCATTTCCATCCATCTTTTTCCATGCCCTTTTCAGGTGGTGGGGTATTTATCATCTTTATACCTGGAGGTTTGAGGGCCATGCAGTGGCCTGATAGATGGGCCAGCCACTGATGTGCAACCACCTCAGGAGACACAAACCAGACAGCTATTTAGTAGCTGAACAAGACACATTGCTTTTCTTTTATTGTTTCCAAACTGCAAGGATGTGTGTGTTAGTGTGTGTGTGCTTTGGTGGGGAGAGGGAGGTTTAAGAGGAGGAGGAAGGAAAGAAAGAAAGAAAACAATAACAACAGATGCTCCTCGGCTGTCCAGAAAAATGCAGCAACTGTGCACAAGATGGGCCATTATCCATCCACAGTGTATCACTATGTTGTTGACAAATCAATGGCTCTGACAGTGATGACTCTGTGTTACAGCAAACATAAAGCACTCAGACTGTCTCCCGGACCGCTGTGGAGACTGCAGCGGGGGAGCACTTGGGGCAAGGGTACTCATAGCCAGAAGGGGAGTGTGTTTGTGTTATTTGTGTGGGGGAGTTTTTGTTGAGCATATTAGTGTTTTCTCTGCATGTTTGCAGGTATGGGTGTGGAAATTTAATGCCAGGACGATGGAGTTGCTCATGAAAGCGTAATGCAATTGATCATATGTGATTAATCATACATATCATTGCTTAGCCTAAATATTAACATTCATTAGAGAAAAATCTATGCCTGATCCAGATTATTACTATTCTATAGAGGCAGTGCAGGCAGAACTGCACTCTTTTCTTCCTCCTCTTTCTATTCTTTTTCCTCTTTTTTCTCCTTCTGCAAGCCTTGCTCAAGTGGTCTGCAGAGGTTTTTGATCCACTGTTTTATAGGATTTTGTGGGCAGTAAATAAAGAACAGCAAAATGTTGAATTACTTTGAAAGAATAAAAGTCAGTGAGTGAAATCATACAATACAACTTGTGCATTTTATCTGCAACACCCTAAGATATTCAGTGAGCACTGCAAGGTGCACATGGTAGCTGGTTGTTTGAGACTTGACCTGGTCCTGTTAAAGCAGCTCTGCATTCATATCCTACTGAGTTGAAATTTTCAGACAGGGCTGGAGCACTGCTCAGTAGTAAACCAGACTATTTTAACATCCTGTAGAACAGCAATCCATTTAAATGGGTTGCAGAGATGTTTTCAGTGGGTTGAATGTGTGCCTGGGAAAAAGGTCAAATAGTCTATGGTGTACAAAAGCCCTAAGCAGTGGTATTTATTAATTTTATTTAACTGTTTTGCCATGACACCTGGTAAATTTTGATTGTTTTTTCAAGATTACCTCAAGTTCTCGCAACATATTAATCTTGTTATCTTGGGATAGCAAAGCTGGTTTCCCCGTGATGTGTCAATTTATCAACCCAAACAACCTAGCATTTGCACATTAACATGTAAAATAGAATAAATTAAATGTATGATACAGTTCCTCGTGGAGCTTTCGTAATGCGCTTTGTGATCATATTTTTTTTTGGTCCTGTCTCTTTATTCATTCATGTTTTATTCCATGTAGGGTCCAGACTGCAACGTTTTTTCATTGAAGAAATTGTAATGCCATGTAACTACACACTTTTGGCATTAATAAAAGTATAGTATTTGTAAATCATTATCAATAAACCATTTTATAAACTCTTATTGATTAATATGCCACTTCAAAATAAAGTTACACATTAGTAAACGTCTGCAAAGAATTATTAACGTATTTATATTTCATTTATAAGCAGTCATAAATGCTTTATTGATGCATTCATAAAGCATAAATAAAAACTTAAGTCATCTTTTTATGATCTGTTATTATTCATTAAAATGCCACATAAATCAAGTTATAAATGCTTTATTGCTAATCAGTAAAGCATTTATAAAGCTTCTATCATCATCTACAAAGTTTTTTGATTTGTTGATTGCACCAATAAAGCACTGCTGCAGAACACAGAGCTCAGACGCCCCTTTTGCCGACTGTTGTTGGGAGAAGCTGTCTCTGTCTGAACAGAATATCAAAATTCATAATTCACTGGTACAACTGGTATGATGGCTAGCTTTAGCTTCATTAGCTTTAGCTGAAGCAAACATAGCTGCAGTAGCTACGTAGTTAATGTTACAGAGTAACCCATTGTAGCTAAGTTAGCTTTAGCAACATGAGCTTTATCAAACACAACTAATGCTTAATGTAGTTATGTATGCTACGTAGAGAACATAGCTACATAGCTTATGTCGCTGAGGTAGCTAATGTTAGCTTTGTAGCATCGTTCACATAGAGTTCCATAAGCTTCATTAGTTTTAGCTAAAGCAAATAGCTGCTGTAGCTATGTAGTTAATGTTACTACGTGACCCAGTGTGGCCAAGTTAGCTCTAGCAATGTGAGCTTTATCACACAGCTAATGATAACATAGTTATATATGCTACATAGATAACATAGCTATGTAGTTTATGTAGATGAGGTTGCTAACGTTAGCTTTATAGCACTGTTTATATAGCGATCCATGCGCTTCATTAGTTTTAGCTACCTTAGCTACATAGCTAACTTATCTACATACCTTCCACAGCTAATGAAGCTAGGTAAGCTACACTTGCTATGTTTGTGTTTTCATGGAGGAAAGCTTTTTTTCTGTGAGCCGATCTTTTTTAAACGTTTTGTAGTCAGGTCAAAAGATCAAATTCTAACATTTGGTATCCTAACCCTTACCTTAACCCTTACCCTACATAACTGAAAGTTCAATCTGATTTAATTTTGAAAATTTAAGCTGTGTTTGCGTTCACAGTGACGGTCTAACGGGATGTTTGAGATCTATGGTCTGCAGCAAGACCCCTCTCCTAACTGTACACCTTCTCTAATGGCTTACTGCTGCATTATAGAAGCATTTATAGCTGTGTTTATCCTTTTATATGAATACTGAAGTAAGGATTAGAGAGGACATGTTGTTATCAGTGCTTGGTAGTGTGTGGTTGTTTAAAGTGTGTCCACATAAATTTGTGTGGTGGAAACTTTAACAGAAATTTAGGTCACAGTTTCTCATAAAGAAGGTGGTTTTGAGTCCTGTGGCCAGTCCAGTTTAGAACCACTTCTCCACTGTGTATGGAGCTCAAATTTGACATGGAACTTGTACACTAGGACAGGGACACAGTGGGGACATATGGGGATATCAGTTTTTGGTGTAGAGTCAGATGGGGGGATGGTAAGTAATGAGTGCCAAGACGTGCATTGTGAGGCCTAAGAAACAAGAAGATGGGGGTGGGGGGGTGTCAGTCTTCTGAGTTTGATTGACAGGTAGTCTCAAACCCCCCTGTGGTCCATGCCAGGGGCAGGTCACTGGGGCGCGAACACTGTAACCCATTTAGATATAAATGCTTGACTGCTGTCTCTGACAAAGAGGCCTCCCCTTGCTCAAGAAACGTGAACTCAACAGTTACTCAACAGAGATGTGAGGTTATATACAAGGGGGTGTTAATCAGTTTTTCCTCTCTTGATTCAGATCACTAATATAAATAGCAACTGTAAATGCGCAAATGTATTTATCTATAAATGTTAAGATGATTAAAGGATCCATAGAAATCAGCCTGAGACTGAGAAACGCTCATACTTGTGTAAAATAACAGTAGCTTGCACATTAAAAATAAATGCACATAGAGTGAAGCAATCCAGGAAGGAAATAAAGAAAACCACACTGAAGTTGAAGTTATTAAAGCAGGAGTTTTTCTGATGCTTAAAGTACTTTATAATAAATAATGTAATAGGTGTTATCAAATACAAGATATGAGATATTAATGAAGAAGTCAGTTGCTCAAAGCCCGTGTCAACCCAAAGAACAAAAAGGGCTTAATAGTAGTTTTTAAGTATCAAGATTTTAACTTTTGCCTTTTGCAGAAAAGGAACAGAATTTGGTTTAAAATGTTCAAATCACTGAAGAATCAACTGAAGTCAAAATGATGTTACGTAGAAATAGTCTGCAGTCTTTAAAAAACACACAAGGTCTTTTAACAATACTTTCTTTGACTCCTCAAATCCACAACGATGCTTCCAACCATCTGGGTTAAATAAAACCTATTTTAGCATGTGTGTTTAGTTAAAACCATTTCTTCTTAGCCTGGTTCTCAGATTTTTCTACAGGGCACCCTAAATTGACACATATCAAACCACCGCCCTTTGGTTTGGTCCAAATTTGTTCTACATCTGAAGATTTTCTGCATTTATATGTTTCATTTGAAAAGAATTAAATGTCAATGTGTGACCTTTAGTTGAACTTACAGAGATAAATAAACTATTGGGGACACCCTGAAAGAGGAAAAGGATCCCACTGTCCCATGAATTTAGAATATTTATTAGTTTATCATAGTCAATTTGGCCTCAGTCTTGCATTCCTCATTGTTTAGGAAAAAGGGGAATATTTGTTCTTTTAAAGAGGAATTTGAAGTGGTTAGAACTTTCTATGAAGACTTTGAAACTCTTTTGAACAGAGGTAAATGCTGGTTAAGCTTAAGCTTTTTGTCTGGAAATGTAATCTTTTATAGAAAGAAATGCCAACTGAGGTCAAGCAATGCCTACAAAGCATTTTTTGTTCAATATTTTGTACCATTGATACCAAAACCCAGCACATGACTTCCATGTAGTAATACACCGCCCATCTCCATCCCCTCATTACTGGACGTTCAGAACTCAGGGTCAGCTGAGGACCAGGCCCGCCCACAGAATTGGTGAGGCCCCTGAAAACCCAGAGAATGGGCCCTCCACAGTTGTAATTTATTAATGATATCAGTGCAGGTGTGTAGGATCAGCATTGGTGCTAGCGTCCAGGCTAACAGTTACCTCATTTTGGAACTGAAAAGTGTGACAAACCATTACTGGGTTCTGATGAAATAATCTATTTTAATTGATTAATTCTAATTAATTCATGAATTATTTTTTATTACATTTGCCACTTCTTTTTGCCGCTTTCAACTGATTTGCCCATTTTGCTACCTCTTGTGAGTTCTGCCACTTTTTTCCCACAGATATTCCATTTGTGCCACTTTAACCCTTTTTTCCAGGTTCTCACCAACTTTTGTCCCTTCTTTCTAACACTTTTAATCTGTTTTTATGGTGCTTTTTGCCCATTTTTTGCTCCTTTTAACCCTTTTGTGTCACTTTTTTGCCCTTTTTGCCACTTTAAATCTATTTTTGCTGATTTTGCCCATTTTTAGCAACTCTGCCTCTTTTTACACATTTTTGCCCCTTCTTTTTTCCACGTTTGACCCATTTTTGCCTAATTTTTCCAGTGCCCGTTTCTTTTTTTTTTTTTTTTTACCATTTTTGATGCCAATTTTAACCCATTTGTGCTGTTTTTCTTCCAATTTTGCCCCTCCTCACCCATTTTTACCACTTTCTTGCCACTTTATTTGTTGCCAACATTAACAAATATTTGCCCTTACAGCCTGATTGTATCCATTTGCCATTTTTTTTCTGTGTTTAGCAACAGTTTTCCCCCTTTAACACATTTTTACACTTTTTTGCCTATTTTTCCCTCCTTTCTTCTACTTTATTTTCTGGTATCCTGACATTTGTGCAAATCATGGCTTTGCTCTGAGGTCTGATATTACTTAATAGTAATACTATAAAGACTCTCCCCTTTATCCCCCCCTTATGGGCAGCCTTTGCGCTCACTGCTGAGGAGTAGGTCTCAGCATTCAATACTCTATCCTGCTGCCCTAACTGAAAAGGCTAAACAAATCTATGGCGAACAGACAAAGATAAAGAGACAAAATCATGCCAGGAACAGAGGCCCTATGAGCAGAGAGAGAGAAAGAGAGAGGACAGGGGGAGCTGCAGGGGTTAAAAGGCAACATCAGCGACACAGCCAACGAGACAAGTGTCGACAGCGACAGGAAAAAGACGGAGGCTGCCCATGTGCCTATGTCTCCTCAACCCGACCCCCACTACACCCGCTACTCCCAACCCCCTCTGCTGCAGACGAGCATATGTGGGCTGACAACATGACATTGCCAGGGAAGAGAGGGAGGGAGAGGAAGAGGGAGGACCAGGAGCCTCCGTAGCCCTGACATCTTCTACCCTGACAGCTGATGGAGGCAGATTAGGCTCACACATGCACACAACTGTCAACCCACCCCGCATCCATCCCCATCCACCCCTCTTCTTAATTCTAGCTCCCATCTGAAAAACACACAGAGGCCCTTTTCCTCTCCTCCATCCATTAAGGGAGTCTTTTCTCTCCATTCTTTCTCTTTCACCTCCTTTGACCATGCAAATAGCAGCACTGACTCATTGAAACCAAGGGGCTTGTCTTTGCAAAGGAGTTTAAAAGCCTTTTTTAAACTGGTATGTTCTGTCATTAGAGCAGAAAAACAGATGTCAACACATTTTGGTAACCAGTTTCCTCAGGAAGTTACTTTTTGCAAAGACAAGAGCCGTGGTTTTATTTTTAATCCACAGTTTTTTAACCAATACTACTAGTTTCACTAAGCTCTCTATTCCCTTGCTTTTTCAGTGTTAATCAATATTTACTACCCAAACCACACAAATTATTACTGGAACAATCCTGCCTTTCTCATCAGGTAGGATCATTTTGTATCTTGCACAGGTGCAAGAATGTTCCATGCAAGAGAAGCAGCTTCAGAAGCAAGCAGAAGAAACTAAAGATTGGAGAGCAAGCAGACATTTTGAGCACAAATAGAGAAGATCTAAGGCAGTTTTGTCCACAAAGGCAGGTTTTAAGGTAAGATCTGAAGAAAAATCTGAGCTCAGAATTAATACTTCATTGTAAAAACTGTCACTAAATTGAATTAGTGGAGGCCAATTGAATTTCAACTGATGCTAGCTCATCGAACCTGGTGGGGTGCACATTTAAACACATGGATCCAGAAATCAGATTAACCATTTATTGAAGATGAAGATGGAAGGATATCAAAAAGGCTATCAAAATGTCAGAATGCATCAAAAACAGTCCTCAGATACTGTATGTGTAAGGATAAGAACTTGGACCTTATCATAAATACTGATTTAATAGCTAAATGTTCAGGGATGTGTTTGAAGTCAGTGATTTCTAATGTTTTGGTTACATTTAGATCAAGACGATTATCATCACACCAACTAACAATGTCATCAGAAAACTTAAAGGGGACATATTTTACCCTTTTAAAACACGTTTATGTCTCAGAGGTCCCCAAAACATGCCTGTGAATTTTGTTCCTGAAAAAACTATTGGATTTTAGCATGTCTATAAACCCCTCTGTTTCAGCCCTTCTCAGGATGAGCTGGTTCTGTGTCTGTGGCTTTAAATGGTAATTAGCTATCTGACTCCGCCCCTGACCACACCCCTCTCAGGAAATGGATGCAGTGCTCATGGTATTACAGATACTTTTTTTTTTCCCCAAAGTGTAGACTGGAATTCGAACCATCAATCTCCCAGACTGTAGTCTATAGGGTAACCCACTGAGCTATCCAGCATCTTAGCTGTTAGCTGAGAGGACCAGTAGAGGAGGGAACTTTCCTCCAAATGGGGGAGGGCCAACCAAACCTTGGGGCAGGTGCTTAGGCTCCTGGTGAGGTCACCAGTTGTAAAATCTGAGAACGGCTTGTTTTAGCACACATTTTCTGAAATATGGAGAAAGAGAGGGAAAGAGGGAATGGATTTTTCTGTTACTTGAGGCGATTGTGGACAGGCCAGGGACACATATTTGAGTTAGAGAAGCATGAAAAAGTGAGTTTTGCATAATATGTCCCCTTTAAGATGATAAAAAACCAGAGGTGACAACACAGCACCCTGAGGTGAGCTTGTGTTTGGCACAGTTTTGGTAGACATTTGTCCGATAACAAAAACCTGCTGGACCCTGTCTGTTAGAAAGTTCAAATCAGCTGGTCGTGTAGTTTATGAGATAAAGGTTCCTACATAAGAATGTTTTGCTAAAACGTTTTGAAAGTTGATGAGAAATTGGCGAATAAAAGTCTAGCTCTGAGGATTTTGATGCAGGGTGGTCACTCAACAGAGAATTATAATTTGAGCCACTACCTGTCTCCACTCACCACTACTGCCTCAAAACAACAAATTTGAATGTGAATTGTTGATCTGGCCAGATACCAAGATATTCATATTGAGTGACTCTTTCTATACTGTGACCTTCCAGAGTTGTGATGTGTGAAGTTCTGGTAGCCGGATCTCTGGCTCTAGTGAAAAGCAAGTGTTTAGTACAGGGCCCAAGACTAAACCTTAAGGGATCCCCTTTGATAGAGAGCGAACATTTCTTAAACTCACACACTGTTGCCTGTTTGACAGAAAGTCTTGAAACCATTTTAAGGACACGTCATCAAAGGCAAAATCACATAACCTCTGCAGATGAACAGTATGATCAACAGTGTCAAATGCCTTGGTGAGGTCCGCAAGCACAGAATTTCCCTTTATCAATGAAAAATACAATACTGTTAACAACTACAGTAATGGCAGATACAGTACTACGATTGGCTCTGAAACCAGACTGATGTGGACTTCAAGTACAGTTAGTTGAGAGGAACGATTTGAGCTGGATACTGATAAGTGACTCCTCATGAAGACATGACAGTTTATAGATCGGCTGATAATCATTACAGTGATCTCTGTCAACACCTTTATGTAAAGGAAAAGGCTCAACATTTGTCGATGAACAGTGACATTGCAGCAGGGCCCAAAATCTGGCTAAATCTGTGTAGTCTGTGCCAGCTTTAACGTACACTAAGACTAGCATGTGCATTGTTAAGAGATGAGACCTAATTAAACCTATTTTCCTATTTGGTGACAGGTCATGAGGATAGATGCTGTGATGAAGGAGCAGAGACGCACACAGCAATCAGGTAAAGGTGTGCACAGAGGTTTAGGGTGTTTCTAACTTCTTTTGAAGTTAATGGCTGTAATTCAATCAGGAAATAGTGTTAGATTCTGTGAAGTAGTCTGTCTTCAAGCATGCCTTTAAAAGATGCAGCCCCTGAAATGGGACACAACGGTGACTGGCCTCTCTCATTCTAGTGCGTTTAATGTTCCCCTTCACATACAGGCCTGGAGAACTTCTCATGTAATGACTGCAGATTTTTATTTTGCATGCTCTCTTGGTTTGTGTGTTTCGGTTCATTTATGTTTTTGTAGCAATTTTCTGTTTGTGCATTTATTTCATTTTTTTGCAGCAAACTTGTCATTTGGACTGGATTGTCTGCTTTGTTTTGGACTTTATATGATTCTCTATGTTTTTTTTTTATTTATATAGTGTAGAAAAACGTTTCCCTTTGCCTCTGCGTCAAACACACACTTTAACACACATTTTTCCAGAGGTGAGCTTTACAGCGTCTGCACAGACAGGATGATGTTATAATGGTTGGTTTGCATCACACAAGAGATGTGGATTTATACTGATGCAATGTCAGGGCTTTATTTCCTTGGCAGCAGTGACCCAGCCATATTGATATCCAAGGTCTAACAACCAAATCAAGATTCAAGTCAGAAACAACAATGTCGGGACCTGACCGCTGAGAGCGGTCTGCCTATTACTGTACTAAAGCAGATATCCATTACCGTAATGTCTGTAATCCCCATGACTCAGGTGCCCTCACACAGCCGACGTTCTACTCTGGGGTTAGCCAGATTTATGAGCGCACTTAGCTGATGGATAGTCTTTTTATTTATATGCATAAGTTTAGTGTGAATCGAGTTTTTTTTCTCACTAGTTCCTTATCACGCCTTGAGTAATAGGCTCAATTTTCTGCTTGTTTAAAAAGAGGGAGGACAAAAGAGCAGACAGCTGCTTTGTGAGTGTATTTGGCTTTGTTTATTTCTGTGTAAGAAACAGAAAGCTGATATTTCACTCTGTGACAGATAAGAGGTAGAAACAGGGCAAGTAAGAGTGTGTGTTTGGGAGAATGTGTGTGTAGTGTAGCAGACATCCACCCTGGGACAGTATGTCATCGATTGAGCTCCAGGAAGAGGCCTATTATCTCCAGCCATGGTTCAAGCGGGGGAGTCAAGTGTGTCATATGTGTTGGCTCTAATTGGCAACTGAGCCTGGTGGAGGCTGACTGGGGCGAAGGCAGAGCTGCTGTAACCCCACCACCTCCCGCTCTCACACACTCACCCGCCTGCACTGTTGCCTTTGGAAGTGTTGCATTATGCTGCTGGAGGCGCCTCTTTGTTTTCTCTGAGATTACAAAGAAGATAAGGAAAACATGTTTCATGCAAATGCAGACTGTTTTAATGCATTGTGATGCATTATTCTATGTATATGATGTATAGTCGCTCATGTTGCAGAGCATTTGAATATGTGGTTAAAAAAGCAGATTGCACTGTTCTGTTTCTCTGTTGTATTATGAGTCATTGTCTGCTGATTTTCTCTCCTTAATGTTTTCTGAACTCCATCTTCAGGGTCATTAATTGTTCTATTCTTCAGACAGATCTCTTACCAGACAAATCCTCACACCTCACTAGTTTCCTCTCTCACCTCCCCACATCTCAATGCTTTCATGATGTAACACTGCCCTCTGCAGGTGAGACACAGTCACAACAGAAAGTGCTGCTGCAAAAGTGGAGGAACTCGCCCCATCTGAACTAAATGAGACTTCATCAAGGCATGCAGACTTTTAATCGTAAAGTGTTTCTTTAAGTGCATTTAAAAGACACAAAAAAGTGAGACAAGACATCATCAGGAGGAAGCTACAGTCCAAACTAGTGCAGACTGAGGAAGAGAGGTGTGAGTTTAACAGTGTGACTTGTTTTATTCCAGCTCAGAAAGAAATTTTGCAAAGCCATAAAAATAGTAGGCCTGAATAAAACAGTGGTCCTAAAGGGGGGACAGAGGAGGCAATCGCCTAAAGTGCCCTTTAGGATGCCCTCAATATCGACAAATTTAGACATTATGTCTTCTAAATGGGCAAAATTTGACAAAGAGCTTTTTTTATGCCTTCTTCGTGGTATAAGTTGACAGATTTCCCTATCTGTTGCCATCTTAATCAGCAAATTTTGACAAAGTGCCCTCTTTGGAGCCTTCTAAGTGGAGAGGATTTTATTAAATGACCTCATTGAAAACTTACCAGTTGGCTAAATCTGACGAATTCACCTTTTTTGTGCTCTGTTAATTGGCAAACTTTGATGAAGTGCCCTCGTTGGAGCCTCCGTAGTGGGCAAAATTTAACAAAGTGCCCTCTTTGTAGTCTTCTCAGCAGGCAAAATTTAACAAGGTGTCCTCTATAGAGCATTCTAAGTGGGTGAAATTGAACAAAGTGCTCTCTATAGAACTTTCTAATTGGGCAACTTTTGACCAAATGCCCTCATTTAGGGTCTCTCATTTAGGCAACTTTTGACAAAGCACCTTGTTAGTAGACAGAATTTAACAAGATACCCTCTTTTGACTCTTCTTAGTGGGCAACTTTTGACAAAGTGACTTTTTTTGGTTCATTTTTAATGGGCAAAACTTGACCAAACACACAGCAGACAGCAATAATAATATGCCGGAATAGATTTTTTCATAATGTTTGCCATTTTTTAGTCAGTGAAATCTGATTTATTTCTTAGATAATACTTTTTACTAACAATTTTGAAACTTTTATGCAAAGATTAATTCACTGAGCATATTAATTTTATCAGATACACTTAAGGAAATTAAACATAAATAAATAAATGGATAACAATAGCTTGAATGCTGACTCAGCATTCCCACTAATGACTATGCAAATCTTGATCCAAAAGGGACAAATGGACTTGGTTAAGGTTCTTGTCCAGTTGTCCTATTTGGATCAAGCTTTGGATGGCTGAGAGCCTACACAGACAAACATAAGGGACCCTACTTGTCCTTTATTAAGATAACTCCCCTTATACGGATTAATAAAGTTTAAGTACATCTTGAGTTCAGGCCCATTTAATGGTCTGTCTTAAAGCAATACAATAAAATACCCTTACTTATATGAGAACAGCACTTTAATAAAAACAAATATCCATTTCATTTCATAAATTGTGAAACAAATCATAAGAACAGAATTTATCTTTCTGAGAATTTTTCCTCCCTGAGGGAACAAAAACCTGATCCCATCTATCAAATCAAGAACTTGTCAGATTTTTAATTCTACAGCATTTTTAGGGAATATAGAGCATATTATTTTTTATGATCATTATTTAGCTTATCAGTGTTGTTTTGTGACTCCTTGCCTTAAAATAATACACACAAAAATCCTCAGTAGATTTCCAGATGGTTCACTGTCGTTTCAGCCATGGGTGTCAGTGATATAGTGTGAAAATGGAAGCCCCCCCTCCAGTACTCATCATTAGCAGTGTTACAGCCTGCCTGTTGAGTCAGACTGCTTCCTGGTTTGTTCCTTATTTCCTGATCAGTGGGGCCCCGTGCCACATGTGTGTTCAGGGGGATTTTATGTGGCGACTTGAGTGTACATGGAAGAACACAGGGTCTTTGTGATTATCGCCTCAGTGTGACTTAAGAAACCTCTGAAACTCGTCATCTCTTTCCATCATCTTTTGCTCAATCTGATCCTCAATGAAAAGTGGAGAAAAAGGTACAAAGTCACTTCCCAAACATTGCATGCCACGAAGTACATTTATTGAAACTGGATCACTTTATAAACATCAGCGTTTAGAACTGAAAAGAGGAAGACTGCTTTTAGTTTTGCTGCAGAATAACACCCATTCTCAATAATAATATTTGTTTAATTACAAACAGAGACTTTAAGAGAATGTATGCATTGAATTAAATACTGCAGCAATTAAATAGCAGAGCAAGGATTTAGATAATACTTTCATTACTATGTTCTTCTTTTGGGAAATATATATATTTTATGCAGGCATGCATGACAGTTAATTTCATCAGCTTAAACTCTGACTAAAATTTTTCCATGAGAAAGATGAGACTAAGACTTGCTGTTCTATAATTATGTTAATTTTACAATGTTACAAATAAGAATAGTTCAAGGGAAATAAAGAGTGGACTAAAAGGAAAGACTAAAATGTAATAACATTTTGTTGATTTAAACTGGACTACATTTTTTTTAATCGTTAAGATTTATTTTGGGACTTTTTTGTCTTTATTTTATAGATAGGACAGTGGATAGAGTTGAAAACAGGGATGAGATGGTGGGGATGTCATGGGCCCGACCTCACCACTCAGCCATCTGTGCCCAAACTAGACTCAAACTATTAAGAATTAAAATGGCTAAAATGTGACTAAAGCTAAAACACATTTTATTCTAAAGACTAAAATCAAAATAGCTTCCAAAATTAAGACTTCTGCAAAGGCAGTGCTGGGTTAGGTGATGTTGCCATAGGTTTCAGTGTGGATTTTACATCTTCTCCCTGTGCATGTGTGGCTTCTCTCCAGGTACTCCTCCAAAAGTCCAAAGATTAGGTTAATTAGTGACTCTAAATTGACCGTAGGTGTGAGTGAATGTAGCTTGTCTCTATGTCAGGCCTGGGATTGACTCCAGTCCAGGGTATATCCCACCTCTCACCCCATGACAGCTGGGATTGGCTGCAGCCTCTAAGATTCTAGTTCCACCAGCAGAGGGCAACAGAGCTCTGTCTGAAGCTGCAGAGATTTTTGAATTGGGTTTCATGAACTGGTTGAACTTCAAACTTGAGCATCGCCTTTGAATCTGATTTTATACATTAGAAACTTTTATCAGCCTTATTTAGAGATTCTGATCTTGACTCTGCATTAAGCAAAGGTTCATTCTTCAGACCCCTCATGGAAAGTCTGTGTGCCCTCTGGTATGAGAGCCTGTTGTTTGGAAAGTGTGTTAGAGGCGCTGAAGGAAAAGAAACATCAGGGCGGCTCCTGCCAACTGACTTGGTGAAATGACAGAGACAGGTGCTGTAAAATCAGCCCTTTATACCACAACCCTCTCCCTCTCACACACGCCAAACACATGCCGACACCCACTCAGCACGCGGTCATCCTGCCAACAACATTATTTCACTGCTCCTCTTTCTAGCATAACAAAGTAGCTTTGTCTCACGTAGAAATCTGAGTTTGATATATTTTATGACTGGTACTAAAACATCCATGTCAGTCTGCTTCTTTGGTTTTCAACATGAATGGTGGAGGTCCAGAGGAGACAAAGGGTCTGCATGGTGAAAGACTTGCCAAAGCTGATTGCCTCCTAAAGATCCATATTGACTCTTGACCTGTGAGCAGACAGGCTGATGGGGCATAGAAAAATCACTGCGAAGGGGTCTAGTCTGCAAAGTCTCACCAGTAACCATCCCATAATGCTCAGCATATGAGATATGGCTGTTAAAAATCGAGACTAATGCCACTGATCTACTTTCCACTAGTTTTAATTTTGCTCTGTTTCATTTAAAGCTTAGCTAACAGTAGCCTGATCAGCACTTACATATTGGCTTCACCATAAAAAGTGACCTCCCTATGAAACGGTCTTGTTTAAGGTGGACTGGTCAACATCTTGTGGCGGGAAGCTTTCACCTAAACCAGTCAGACTTCATCGGTCACTGCAGTGTTTGTCAGGTATGAAGCATCACAGTCATGACAGCCCACATCTTTGACATCTCCCATAGAGCTCCATATATCTTCATCTTCTGCTTTGACAGAGTGTCCAAAATAGAAAAAGATCAAAGAGTTGTGTGTGAATGTTCTGAATGTGTGAGGGCATGACACGGAGCACATTGGACATGGAGGTTACGTATGTCGCCTCACAACTTAAAGAGTGATCTGGACAAGAACGATTAGAAGAGAACATAACAGCTAAGCCTGTGGCGACTGTTTCCGTGAGTTTTTAGAGCTGTCTAGTGGAGCCTACAAGTGAACTAATTGTGTTTCTATTTCTCCTCTCAGTATGAAAGCAACTCAAGGCAAAAGACTAACAAACTTAGATGTAGAGTGGAGTTGGGATTATGGATCTATTGGATTGAAATATGCAGCAGTTTTCATCTAGGACTGACATTATTCACATATACATGCTATTATTTACACACACATACACCAGGATCTCTGACTTGGTTTGAAGACTTGAAATATATTTTATTTTACAAATCAGCTAAAAAAAATTACTAACCTATGATTTTTGGTTGACATTCCCCAACCTAGTTCTTTGATCATGTGAAACACTGTCTTCAGGTGATTAAGGAGAATGTTGGCTTTTATTTTCTCCAAGTGACACAAAATCATCTCTGTCTTGTAAGAATGCTTTAACCCATTTCTGTGCTGTACTAGAAAATCCCACCCACCAACCCTCTATGTTGTGCAGTATGCTGCGGTCAGCTGTGTCAAGAGCAACAATGAGATCAAGTAAAACTAAAACTGACTTTCAACACATCACTGCTCAGATTAATGGTATTTAAGACTTTAAAAGTGCAGTCTCAGTACTGTGGTATAGACAAAAAACAGACTTAAAGGTGTGAAAAGACAGTTTGACACAAGAAAGTGTAAAGTTGTTGGTGAACAGTTTCTGAATGATCTCAACAGCCTCTGCACATGGGACTCATAGACATGTCCACTCCACTGTAAGACAGAACAGTTGAAGGTTGTTAAGAAAATGAGTCGTGTTAAAGGCCCTGTAAAGTAAAATCCAGTTTGTGTCTTAACACAGATATGTTGGAATATGGTTACTGTAAACATGTGAAAACACTGAGATCTACATGTGACTGAATTTTGAATTTAGACCATTAGGAATTTTTTCACCTCCTTCCGGCTGGGTTCAATTTGGGTGGGGCAAATATGTAAGCTTGTGATGTCATCAGCCCACAGTGGGGAATGACCCCGCCCCTCTGACAGTACAGTCTGCTGTTAGCAGATGTCACTGCCTTCATTAAAAGTTAACAGTTAAATGCTGTTTTTCTGTTCATTGTGAGGTAAATTTACCAAATCTATCAACCACAGTGGTCTATGGATTATTTAAAGCAGGGGTGTCAAACTCAATCACAGCAGGGGCAGAATTCTGGATTTAGGTCTAACCTGAGAGCCTAACAGGGTCAACATTTAACCATAACTGTCAACTTCATTTTCACCATTTATGAAATATGAAAAAAAAACAGCACTGATGATAAATCATCTGGAAATTCAAAAAGTAAAAATGGTAACTTTAAAGACTCAAATCTGAGATAAAATTCCAATTTATAAGTTCAAAAGATCATAACATGATATTGAAAATAGAAAAATGTTTAAAAAGAGAAAATATATGAGGAGAAACTTAAAATCATAAGTTCGAATGGTCAAAATATGAGATCAAATTTGAAAACATTTGTTTAAAACTCAAAATATTACTTAAAATTTTAAATTGTGAGTCTGATAGGTCAAAATATGGAATTAAAAAGCCAAAATTAAGATGAAAATGTCAAAATATGAGCTAGAATTAAAATTTTTGTCTTAAAAAGTTGAAAATATTACTTAAATTTAAAATTGGGAGTATAAAAGGTCAAAATATGATATAAAAAGTAAAAATTAGTCATTTAAAATGTCAAAATATGAGAAAAAATTGAAATCATGCGTCAAAAGTCAAAATATCGGATTAAAAATCCAAATAAAGGAGTTGAGAAGTTCAAAATATGACTTAAAATTTAAAATTGAGAATTTTAAAGATACAAATGTGATATATAAAGTCCAAATTATGAGTTGAAAAGGTCAAAGTATGAAATGAAGAGTCAAAATCGTAAGCCTTAGATGCAAAAGTGAAAATATTATTTCTTTCCCCACATTGTTGACTTTTTAGGAAATCTTTCTTACTCTTTTTTATTATGGTTTAACAAGGATATTCACAATAATCAAGCTGACATCTACATTATTATGCTGGAGGAAATCTGCAGACCTCATACTGGTGGGCCAGTTATAATACAAATATGATATGATCTTGCGGGCCAGATATAATCGTTCCACAGGCTGGATTTGGCCCCCGGGCCTTGAGTTGACACCCCTGATTTAAAGCATCATAACAGATATTTGAGCCAGAAAACGAACTTTAACTTTTTATTCATTCATTTTTTTTACTCATTTTTAAATTTGAGAGGATTGTTTTTCTCCTGTGTGGGCGTGGCTTCAGCTCATTCAAGTTTCCTGCCTATTCAGTTTTTTGCTTTTCTGTTGCATATATCTGAAAACTAAAAAGTCATTGTGTGACTTTTTCCTTTCTCCCCTCATTTTGTGCCACACTTTTATCACCATTCTTTAGAAAATCATTGAATAAAGTGCACATACTTACTGGTCTACTTCAAACTTGTGAAGACACTTTTTCTGTCTACACCACAAACAGCTGCCCTGTTTCTCTCTTCATCTCTCTCTCTCTCTCCTCAACCAGTGTGAGTGACAGCACATGTGCTGGGGTACATGGGAGGGCTGCTGCTGAAATTCTAACCCCCTTTACCCCACCACTGTGAGACATACCCCAGCTCTGGACAGGGAGGAGCTGTGAGAGACAGACGCTGGGAGAGGAAAGGAGGGAGACAGACAGACTGCAAGAGCAAGTGGACACAGGGAAGGAACGAAAGAAGGGGGACAGGGCTGGAGAGTTTGGCCTTTTTTTTCTTTTTTTGCTCAGTAGACCTGCACAAGAACCCGGTTCTTAGCGGAGGAGCCTCTGAGCTTCAAGTCCTCAGAGGTGTGAGTTTCTGAGCTCAGGTAGAGAGGATGGCGGTGCGGATGTTGATGGTGTGTGTGCTGGGAAGTCTTCTGTGTCAGGTAAGAAAACAGCAGTATTTCTAAATGCTTGGTCGGCTTAGAGCTACTATAAGGATTTTTTTAGGATGATAGAAAAAGCTAATATTAATACTGATGCCTTTTTATAAGCAACAAATTCAAAAGAGATCATCAGCACCAGCTTTATCAGAGCTATATCATTATTATTCATTTCTCTAAAGGCTGCTGCAGGGTGGGTGTCTTGCTCTAAGTTGCAAAAACAGACTTTGTTGATGTATTTTGAGACAAAGATTTACAGTGAGTGGTACGTTATGGATTTTTTTATATCCAGGAATTGATCAGCAACTTTATAAAAGGTACCACCATGTCTACAGGGGGCGCCAAAATCAGCAAAAATGATCAGCTCCTCACAGGAGCTTTAAATAACCAGAATATGTTTGTTTTTTTTACTTGTAGCACCTTTTATGTGTATTTCATGTGTTATTCTTAATGTTGAAGGCAGATATGTCTACAGTATTATCACCATTTATCTGAACCTTGACCAAACATGTGATCAAGTAGAACAGGCACCAGAGATATTAAGCCATCAGGCATGGAAATATCACTCTTCCCTTCCTGAATTTCCGACATTTTTACAAACAATATTTGTACTTTGATGAAAGATAACCTGCTGCAAAGATACTCTTGCACTTGAGATTTATGATGTGATACCCCACACTCTTCCCCTGCTGCTGTATGAATCTACACTGAACTTACCCTCAAGTCTTTGCCCAGAACTTCTCACCTCCTGCTCCTTCAGAGTGTGATCCCAGTTAGAGATTTTTCCATGGACTCTTCAAACACAGTTTATGTTATTACCAGAGTGATGTCTTCAACCAAACATCAACTGATTTTTATCAATAGAAGCACTAAAACTGGCTCCGCAATCAGTCGCCGAGGCCGATCCAAACACTTCATCCTGCTTGGAGAGAGGTTGATGAAGTGTTGTGAGGAGGACGAGTCTCCAGATGTGTACAGAAGGGCTCGGGGCATCATTAGTGGAGCCCCTGTCAGCAGGAGCCATTGTGAGATTAGAAATAGATGACCATGTAAACTGAAATATCACCAACAGCACTTCCAAACACCATAAGTCTTTCTGTGTGTTTGGAGGAGTAATGCAGCCCAGGTTGGGATGGTGAGTGAGGGGACCTCCGGTGCTCCTGGGGGGCAGCGCTACTTAGATTTGCTCCATAACTCATTGTGGATGTTGCAAGTTGCAGTACAGTTGTGACGGAGGTCTTTATGGTGAATTTGTGGTGGGCTTATGGGTTCATTTTCTCACCTCCTGTTCGGTAAATTTGGAGAAACTTGAGGAAAATATATGGAAGTGTTAGATCAATGAAACAGCGACTTAGAAAATCACTGTAGCAGACCATATGGCACGCGTTGTAGCCCAACTCTTCTTTAATGATTTTACTCTCTGTTAAAAACATGAAGACCTGTAAAACCCTGAAGCATGACCTTAAAGTTGATAATCCAGTTCTTCAGGATGGATGCAGATTTTAAGAACCACTTCATCTCTGTATGGTGCTGCTGATCCAGGGTTAAAATGTGTCTTTGAATAGCAGAGATGTTAAAGCCCAGAGGGAATTTTAACCTAAATAACTAGAAGTTGCTCTTTTCGTTTATTTACTGAGTTGTAACTGAAACAATCTGCTCCACAGAAAAATCAATCATTTGTGTGTAGAATACTCCCAGAGGAGGACTGAAAGGTGGCTCTGAAAAGTTTACATCAGGCCCCTTTACATGGAAGAGGCCTGTCTCCACTACAGTGTTAGCACCAACAAACTCAATTTTAGACATGTCTCATCAGTGTTAGCTGGTTCTAGGTTGACAAGTTGTTTTGATGCACTTAACTTTCCTTGTTAAGGAACCATGTGACCGTCAAGTCTATCTTAAGCTGTTGTGCATCCTTAATATTTTCTTTAATAAAGGACATTTTGAAAGAAAAATGGAAAAGAAATTGTGTACAACATTAGCGGTGGATCTGGACTTGGAATTTTCATCCTTGTAACATGTGGTCTGGTTGACAGTGTTAAAAGTGGAGGTAAAAAATTTAGGAGTCCCTTAATCCTTGTTGGTGACACAGTCATGTGCATAAGTTTAAGGCATGTAGGGTGCTAAGGATTCATCACGGGGCCCATTGTGCCACAACCCAGGGCTGCAGATCGGGGCAGAGTCAACCCTGACTCATAATGGCACACGTGTGTTGCTAAGCAGTCAAGGTCAAGCTCAACAGCATCTCTGTTGTCCAGGCCTTTGATACACCTAGAGACTGCCAGCAGTTTTTGAGCCCTGGGACATCCACAGCATGACCAGGGGCTTGTAGCAACCATACTACATTACCCCCCCCCCCCCCCCCCCGGCCAGTACCCTAGGCTGGGTATTTACTCCCCACATCCACCCCTTACTCCACCCTAAAGGTGTGGACTTGTCATTTTTCAAAGAATTATCTTCCTATGCCCCTGGAGATATGCAAGGACATCCAGAGCACGACCGGGGTTGTGCTAGCCCTCCTTACCGCCTGATGGTGCCCTAATACAGTTTAAGGCGGCCTTGTACCTAACAACATTTCCCCTGATTTCAAAGTCCAGGGCAAAATTCCAAAGTCTGAGTAGAATCATGGGAGTCTTGTTAAAGTCGCAGCTCGCTCCTGTGGTCTGTGGTCTCA
The DNA here is from genome assembly GCF_018320785.1 of Cheilinus undulatus. Classification (NCBI taxonomy): domain Eukaryota; kingdom Metazoa; phylum Chordata; class Actinopteri; order Labriformes; family Labridae; genus Cheilinus; species Cheilinus undulatus. The sequence goes on along the minus strand of NC_054865.1, from coordinate 39,697,948 downwards.
GTAGTTAGGTGTTCATTACTCGCCACATCGACGCAGTACTTCAGCCTCAATTTTTGGCCCAAATGTGCCCAAAATCAGGAGCAGCAGTACTAAATAAATATATAATTAGACGACTTCAAAGGTCATCGAGCATCAAAAGAAGATGATAGAAAATGTATCAAGATTATGCAACTAACTTGAACTTTACTGTTAATCCCTCCACTGTTGTGCAAAGCCTTTTAAATACACTGGAATTTCTGTGTATCAGTCAGCATTTCCTCTACTAAGAAACAAGCTTTCAAAGCCAACATTCAAGATAAAGAGCAAGTAAAGAAAATAAGACATATCTGACGTATCCAAGTATTTCTTTATTATGGGTTTACATCTCTGATGTTGTTTTTTTACACAATGTTTAAGTGTCTCCTTGTTGGACCGATTGATAAGTATACCACAGGTGGTAGAAAGAAAAACTAATGTCTTTTGTCAGAAATAAACCAATGCCCATTTCAGTTGTGCTTTTCCAGTGACTCACTCATTTATCACTTTACTAAACTGGACCAGTTTCTGTGGTTGCAGATGGCCACATTACACTAAGCATGAGCATATCAGATTGGGCTCTATGCTTCATTCACAAAACATTCAGTTGATCAGAATTAGATTGATCAACCCCCATCAGCTGTTTGTCCAGTCCAAAGGCTTTGCTCACTTGTCACCTGATAGCTTCCTGTTGAGTTCTTTTAATTTTCACAGCGCTGGTGTTGTTTTGAGCTGTTGGTGTGGAAGTTGTTGGGTGAATGTTATGGGGGGGCACCAGCCACAGCTGTTCCCAGATGCATACGTGATGCCATTTGTCTCGCTCTGTAATCCCCATTGCGGAAAGACGAGTGGGGCCGCTGCTGGACCATGAAATCGGGTACAAATCAAGAGTCTGTAGCGGTGGCCAGCTGGCGCTGGGGTCTCACTCATCGGAAACAATCAGTCAGAGGATTTAGAGTCTGAATCACAGGTCCTGCTGGGTGTGGATACCTGTGGGATGTTTTTCACTGATTAAGGTTTCAGAGGGAAGAAAGGGCAAATAGACAACTACCAGACCATAAAAACTAATGGACAGAGCAGTGGTTTCAGTCTGACTGATGACCAGGAGAAGACCTAAGGAACAGATGAGTCAATTAACCTATACAGATGATATTCTGAAGATGTGCTGAATCTCATCACCTCATCATATTACATACATTGCGCTAGCATTTCTAAAAGGCATTCATATTTACAGTTTATTGACTTTATCTAAACTTAAAATAGATTTTGATAATGTGTATTCCAACAGTGTGTGTTGGCAAATATGCGTCCACTTGATGAGTCTAGAGACTTCAAATCAGTAAAAGATTTGGGCTGTCCCAACAAACTGTTAACTTGTTTAACAACTATTTAGCTCACATGCAGAACACAGTGAGATATTGCACTTCTATCTCATTCACTGTAACCTCAAGTGTTCCGCAGAGGTCAGTCCTGGGGTCACCCTTATTCGTTTTTTTATCAATAACAGAGACTGAAACGTATCTAATGCAAAATGTATTCTCTATGCTGATGACACTGCTATGTACTGTTCAGTGTCCACTCAAGCTCTTACTCACTTATAGCTTGCTTTGAACACTGTTCAACTTGTTTATGATTTTGTTTTAAACACTGAAAAAAAAGCCATTCTATTTTTAATGCCCTCAATCCCCACTTTTCAAAATGCACTGATCAAGTCTGTTTTGAGGATGGAAATCTTGATATCTTAATTGTTGATTCTCCCTCTTTTCACTGAAAACTGAAACTGTGTTTCTGTTTAAGAATCAGATTCTATCTGTCTTTTGAGTCAGAGAGAGACTGATTGCTTTCACTTCTATATGTGCTGGACAATGGTGGTGCTTTGTGCATGTAAGCCTCATCTATAAGCTCTGGACACAGTGCGTCATGGAGCTCTGAGGTTCATCACATATTCATTCTCACTCATCACTGTTTGCTGTATGTGCATGTTGGATGGTCTTCTTTGTCTACATGGAGACTTAAACACTGGTGAATTCGTAGTTAAAAGGCTATTTTAGATCTACTTCCTTCCTACTCTCTGGCCTTTTCTTGCTGTGTGCTCAAAAGGTCAGAACTGAATTGGTGAAAAATGTGTTTAAGTTTGCTTCTCCCTTAACTTGAAAATAGATGCAAAAAATGCTGAAACTCAATGAGATTGTCTCACTGAATACTTTTAGGAGGATGTTAATTAACTTGAAGACAGATGACTGACTGCAGGTGTTCTATCTTTAATTATGGGTGATTTTGGCAAATATTTGCAGTTTATTTTTTTATTTTGTGTTTCTAAATATATAGTAATTGTGCCTATTGTATTGTGTTTTGTGTATGTCTGCCTGCGGTCAGCAAACTTTGTTCACTGTGCTGCTTCCTGTCTTGGCCAGGACACTCCTGAGATGAGATTTATAATCTCAAAAAGGTTTACTGGTTAAAAAACCCCTAAAAGGTTAAGTTAAAAAGAATGATACATAAATGTAAAAATTAACTGATGAAAGTGGAACTGCTGATAAGGTGTAAAAAAGCAACAGTGCATTATTAAGCAGACATAGGTATGTTTAACAGTGAGAAAGTAGAAGTCATAGATATTTAAGAGAACTAAATATAGTCGACTTTTGGTGGTATTCATTTAGTCAACCTTTGTTTACATCTTGATGAATGAATGAGAGCACACTCTTATTTTCAATGATGTCAAGAGTACAAAAACAAGATGGACAAGATTACTTTAAAGCAAGTCTTTTCACATGAAGCGTTGATAAAGATTTTGTTAGCAGTAAATACAATGAGCTAATTAAATAAAAACTAAATTCTTGAGTTTAATGCATCATCTGAAAATGTCACTTTTGAGATATTTATAATAGTATCATCTTCATAAAGTTGTATACAACTTTATTGCTCCCTCTGCAAGCCATTTTTTGCAATCCTCCTCCACCCCAGCTCCTCCTTTATTTTGCTTCTGACTAAATCAATGTTTTTCTGTTGACAATGACAACTGCTCTGCTTTAGGGTTTTTTTGCTGCTTTTCTTTCTGCCCCAGGCTTTCATTGTAGGCACAGGAAAGGCAGGAACTTGTGCTGTCCTTGCTTGATGCTTCCCATGTAGGCTTGTGGAAGGGCAGGGGGATCCCAGAACAGCTATAGAAATAATAGCAACATGTGCAAATTAGTAACTGCTAATAAAGAAAACTATTTATAACCATAAATCATATATGTTTCTTGACAAATTTAGTGATCACTCAGGTAAAACTTTTACTAAAATCAATATATATTGCTCTGATCACATGGCCAAAATCAAATGCAGAGAAAAGAAATGTAAGTCAATTTTCAGAATAGGTGGATTTTTAAGTGAACTTAGAGAACCTATTCATCCTTGAAGTCCCAATTTCAAGCCCCAAATAATATTGAAAGGAGATATTTTATTGAAGCAAAATGACAAGCTCAAAAATTTCACCCGTCACCTGTTACATTAAAAATTTGTTCTTGATTTTATCCAACATTTCTGGTGTCATATTACATATTTTTTTCTCCCCTAAGGAAATCTATGATTATGCCCTGTGTGGCCCTACTTTTAGTCTTCATGTTCTAACCTTGCTCAGCATTCCTCAAGCTCAGACATCTGCTCCAACTGAGACTCACACTTGTAGCAGCACCATAAATAGGCCATCCATGCCCATGCCAGGCAGTCATGACTTAGCAAAGACAAGTGGTGTGGGACCAAAGCTGAGTGACTGGGTGTATGTCCATGCCTGAGGACCAAGAACAGAAGCGACCAGAGGGGCACCTGTGTGACCTCTAGCCCTTTGGCCGGAGAGACTGTCAGGCTTGTTTTCTTCCAGGACGGTTTCTTGTTGAGCTATTTAAGGACTGATCTGCTCATGCATACCTAGAGAGGAGACACTGAAGTCAATAAAGGGTTTTAAACAGACATACCAGTCTACAGAGACATGTACACCTACTGTACTAAAACTAACTGTAAAGCTGTCTTTGAGGGCCTTTACCAATGAATTGAGAAATTAAAGAAGGGCAAATGGATTTTTTGTTGCTGTTGTCGTTGTCGTCTTAGTGATGTCACTCCCTGATTTCTAAAGAGGTGTTAAACCCTGAACCCCTCTACCTAACTTGATCAGTCTAGTAAAAGGCAAAGAGCTGTTGTTAAGGCAGACTTTAAGCCTCTTTGCAAACAGCTACAACACGTTGGTTTGTCAGTCAGACATTAAGCTTACTAAAATCAAAACAGAGGAGTTAAAAATATGTTTACCCTCAGAATCACTTTTTACTGATTGTAAGTTGTTTTATAATGCCAAAACATTCCAGTAAAATTTTCCCTAAAAAATCCATGTAAATTCCTAAAAAAGTTCAAGAATATCCCCCAAAATTTCAAAAAAGACACCCAAAATGTTCTCATCAAATACAACCTTAATTTTCTAACCAAATTCCCCAAAAATAACAAACACATTCCCCAAAATTATACAGAAATAATAGAAAATTCTGCAACAGATACAAATTCCATGAAATTTCCACAAAATTCCTGAAAATTTAAAGCAAATTCTCTCCCTGAATTCAAGTTAAATTTCCCAAAATTGCAAATACATGTCCCAAGTTTCCATGATAGTGCCAGATAATAGAAAAAGAATCAAACATCTAAACAAATTTCCCAAATTCCCATGAAAATACCCCAAAAAATTCAAAGCAAATTTCCCCCAAAACTACAAATGAAACCATAAAATATACAAACATGTCCCAAAATCTCCATGAAAATATTAAAAAAAAAATTTCAAGCAGATTTCCAAAATGTCCAAATTTATTAATTGAAATTCCATGAAAATCAGGAAAATTGTCTAAAAAAACCCTAATGGAAGAATTGTGTTTGTTCGGAAAGCCAAAATGTGATTGATTTGAATATTCAGAGTTAGAATAAGATGATTAATTCAAAGGTTACACTGATAATACCATTTCTAGGCTAATGAGGAATAATCCCTTAGATATTCAGTATGGTAGGCTCTGAAACTGAGCGCCAACATCTTCAATATGGCTGTACACATTTTTCCTCTGAAGGCCCGGATCATGAAGGTAGAAAACAACTCTTTTGAACTCAGTGAACACTCCTTGGCAGAAGTGTTTGACAGATCTTGCTGTGAAGGCATATCATCCCCAAACAAGCTGTCCATACTTACGTGAGGGCTCAAGGTGAAAGGCCAAGCTGTAAAGGTTTCTGGGAAAAGCATCTGAAACAGTTAATCTGTATGTGGTGTCGTCGCTCAGCCTGTCAGAAAAGGAACTCTTTGGTCTAATTGGTAACGTGATACTTTGCAGTTACTGCGTCTCAGTCTGGTAAAAACATTAACACACAGGCAGACACTTAGTGGAGCCACAGTTTTCTCTTAAGTTGTGTTTAAAGAGAAAGGATGAGATGATACAGGATGTTTGCAAAGAAAGAGTGAAAGGCTCTATGTGCATGTGCGTTCTTAATGAATGCCTTGTAGAGAAGGGGCAGATTATATAAGATTATTCTTCTTTTTGCTCCTTTCCATCAAGTATAGAGATTTCATGTTTGGATTTCATGTTTTGGAACACTTGAACTGTGTTGCTGTTGTGGTTAGCCTCAGAAATACGGTACTTATTGTATATCTTCATATGCTCTGTTTGCTGCCTACTTTATGGACTAAACTTAATTTGCACATCTAAATGTCCGAATTCTTTTAAAAATGGCTGGACCTATGTTCAGTACCTTTTGCAGAATTGACAGAAATGGCATGTTTACTGTTGCTGCAGAAACACCCAATATTGTGTTTGAGGACAATTTCACAAGGAGGTTGGGACTTCTGCCAGAAGCTGCTGTTCTGTTGCTGTATCTAATTCATGCTTTGTGCTGCTACTTGTGATGACCCACAATTTATTTTCTGCCATGTTTTGTCATTCAGGCTCCCCTGATAAGTCCATCCCCACTCCCCTGACCCCATTATGGTTTGGCCCACAAAACCTTTTCAAAACTAGAGATGCACTACCCAGCTCCACCCTGCTCTGCACCTTTTGTTTTAAATTGAGGACTCTATTGACCCACCAGTACTTCTTGAATGAGCAATCTTGACACAAATTCTTGAAAATGTTCAACAACTTCAATTTATCTAACATAACATATTGAAGTTTACACCTTGCATGAATCAAAACAAGACTGAATGAAGAGACAGGACAAGCGTTACAGAAACCTTAAACTGACACGCATGAATACATTTTATTTTATTTTGTACCTCACAGTAAGGTGTACATTTTGGTTGCTTTCTTGATATTTTGAGACATTAACACGTTAAAATAAGAAAACAAGTTTTGAAAAGGAGTTGAATAAGTTTAGATCTATGGAAAAAATAGAAATATCACTCTGGTCTGCAAAAAAACCTCATTATCTCCATTTTTCATGGTTGTAATATTTCTCATAAATCAGTGCTACTGGTCACCCTTTACATCTGTCAGAGGGTTTAAACAAATTTTAAAGCAATAAAAAGTGTCAAAAAGATGCTGACTATTGCCATTCAGTGTTAAACTGATTTTTTTTTTCATTCCCTTGAAAGTGTTGATTTTGGAGACAGGAGGTTTTGCCTAACACCGGCAGTATACATGTTCAATGGATAAAACAGAGTAAAATCGAATGTAGCTGCTTAAACCTTGCATACATCATGGACTTTTTACCACAGTCATTTTCGAACACGTTCACAACCCACTAAAAACATCTCCGTGACCCACTTTTGGGTCCTGACCCACTGTTGTATACTATGGATGATGTGTCACCTTTAGTCTCTATGTCCAACTGTTTTTCTTTGTCTGTTTCCTGTGTTTTTTCTTTTTCTTTTTGCCTTTTGTTTTTCCCCCTGAAGATTTAATTTCATATGTTAGGAAAACAATGAAATGGTTTCTTTTTTCATTATCTGCTTTCCAGTTATGGGAAAAATATCTTTGATTTATATGAAATTCTGTGACGAATGAAATATATCTTTGCTGGACTCTGCCCAGTAATTGTTAAATTGTAAAGCACCTTGTTAATTGCAGAATTCATTTAATAGAGTCCTTGGTATAAAAAAAGCTATTTATGCAGCAGAGGTGGTCGTTCAGCAGCATGTCTCTATACTTTTCATCTTTAACCACGCCAACGAAATCTGATCTTCACCAAACTTTCAGGGAATATTGGGATAGTGACAAGGAAGAATCGATTAGATTTTGGTGATGATCCGCGCACCTGTTAGTTTTTTCTCGGACTTCGAAATTTTGAACACCATAGTAATTAATGGGAGCGTGAGCTCCTCAGTAGTGCTGTTTAGGCGTGGGTCTGCTGCCTCAGACGGCCATTCTAGTTTGTTATTGTTTTGACTGAGAGAATATTCAGACTTTTCTTCTCTTCTGAAGTTTACATTTGTATATCTTTGTCTGGACTTAGTATTGGATGGATTGTCTTTACAACTGTTAGGTACATCCATGAACATCCTGGAGTAAATTGTTGGAGGACCTTTGTGATCCCCAACCCTTCAATCACCTCCATAAGGTCAAACTTTTTCAGACCATTCTTTGGTTTATGTCCAAATGCAAAACAATGATATTCATGCTCATCATATACCACCAGATGTGATTCATATTCAGTGTAAAAACATGGGTCTCTTCAATCTGAAGCTTTAAAACTACACTTCGATTTTGATTTGAATATCAGATAACTTAACACAATTATTCTGAAAGTTGGATTCCTCCTTTTTAATCTGTGGGATTCTGGAGAAAGCCATACTGTGAGTTTCAAAGTTTTATGAACTTGTATTGATGCTCTCTGCATCTCACAGTCTGTGTTTTGACACAGCTAAAAAAAAAAGAGCTCATGTTAGCCAAGTCTCCACAGATCAGGAAAATTTAGAAAGTGCTGTATTTGGAAACACAAGTGTGATGCAGGTGTTACTGATGCTGAGGTTAGGTGACACTACAGAATGTGTGCTATGCCTGTGGAGGTTCACATTTATATGAAACTATTTGCTAGTCTGAGGTATGGAAGTGGATAGCTGTCAGGATTAATTTGTGTCGGTATGCATTGCTGGAATGTGAGTGTAAACATCTCTTTGCATGTGTAGATGACGATGGCTACAAAAAGCTAAATAGGTAGGGGTCGAGAATATAGAGCAGGCTAAGATTAGCCTACCCTCTGACTAGGCCTGCAGATGCCATCCATGGTTGCCATTTTTCCCTGCACTGTTGAACAGCATGCCAATGGATCAGAGTATCAGATCACCCAACCCGCAGACAGAGCAGGGATCACAAGTCATTCATAAAATATTCAAAAAAGTAACCACCAAGGGTGGGACAAATATTGATACAGAAATATATCTTTATCTTGGTTCCTAAGATACAACTATCAAATCACTGGTGACACCAGTTGATATTTCATTTAACTGGTTTTGGTTTTTTGAACAGATTTTTCTGACAATTTGACTCACTACGTCACAACTTAATGACTCCTCTATGGTGGTGCTTAAGGCATGAATGAGGGTAATGAACACAGAAGCAAACATGGGCCAAGAGCCAGATGATATCAGGATAAGGAAAAGGGAAAATAACGGGTTAATAACCATCAGCAATTAAAAAAATATTAAAGGATGTTGCATGATAGCAGCTAAAATTGACAAATACAGTTAGAATACATGAATCTTGATTTCTCCTTTGCTTAGACTTTCTGTATCCTATACTATCCCATTATCCTTTCCTAGTCTGTCATGTTGTATTGTACCGTACTGTACCGTATTGTTCCATTTTGTGTCTTATTCTATCCTATCCTATCCTATCCTATTCTATTCCATCCTATGCTATCCTTGCCTGTTGTGTTATGTCATTTTGTATTGTAACGTTTCATTTCCCTATCCTATCTATCCTATCCTATCCAATCCTATCCTATCCTGTGACATGAATCATAGTGTATTGCATTGTTTTTTATCCCAGGTCATTCCTGAGTTAACATTGCAATGCAGCACATTATATCCTATCCCAAGTTACCTTGCAATTTCCACTCTTAGACCTACATTCTATGGTATGGTATGGTAGGGTATGGTAGGGAAGGGTCGGGTAGGGTAGGGTAGGGTAGGGTAGGGTACTGTATGGTATGGTATGGTATGGTATGGTATGGTATGGTATGGTACTGTATGGTATGGAATGGTATGGTATGGTATGGTATGGTATGGTATGGTATGGTATGGTATGGAATGGTATGGCAGGGTATGGAATGGTATGGTAGGGTACTGTATGGTACGGTATGGTATGGTATGGTATGGTATGGTATGGTATGGTATGGTACTGTATGGTATGGTACTGTATGGTATGGAATGGTATGGTATGGTATGGTATGGTATGGTATGGTATGGTATGGTATGGTATGGAATGGTATGGTATGGTATGGTATGGTATGGTATGGTATGGTATGGTATGGTATGGTATGGCAGGGTATGGAATGGTATGGTATGGTATGGTATGGTATGGTATGGTATGGTATGGTATAATATGGTATAGTACAGTATGGAATGGTATGGTATGGTATGGTATGGTATGGTATGGTATGGAATGGTATGGAATGGTATGGTATGGTATGGTATGGTACAGTATGGAATGGTATGGTATGGTATGGTATGGTATGGTATGGAATGGTATGGTATGGTATGGTAAGGTATGTGGATTACTGTAGTTTTTCATGGCTTTTAGTTATCTATAATATTGTGTAGATGGATAAATTTTTGTTAAAATAAAATGTTTCCTACTGTATCATAGTGTAACATATTGTATCTTACAGCATTGTGTCACATCCTGACACATCGATTCTTGTGTCTTCTTGTATCATATAACATTGGGCTCAAGTTGTTGGAAAGCGCATTGTTTGTTTTAATAGATTTTTTTTTTTTTAATTGATGTCGTGTTGAAGTTAGGAAAGTATAAGTGAAAGACATTAACTCACCGTGGCGACCGAAGCGTATCGTATCATATTGTACCATTTCGTATTGTATCGTATTGTATCACATCGCATAGCATTGCATCCATCACATCGCATCATATCGCATCGCATCGCATCGCATCATAGTGTATCGTAGCATAGCATAGCGTATTGTATCTCATCTTATCATATCGTATGGTTTCGCATTGTATCACATCGCATCACATCGTATCACTTGTATTGTATCGTATTGCATCGTATCATATCTTTTCCAATTGCGTCCATCAAATGGTATCCTTTGATACCCTGCAATTGCCATCCCTAGATTCGTATTGTACCATATCGTATTGTCTCCTGAATTACCCTGCAATTCCCACAATTGGACCCTGCAATTCCCACTTACTTATCCCATTATAAGATCATTTACTGTGAATTATGTATATGAAACAGGTTTCCCATTCATGTTTAGAGTAAAGAATAGTAAAGTCTGGCTCTGAATTTTGTATCTAAACTGTTAAACATGTGTGAGGTAATGCTGAATCCAGTGAATTCCCAGAGAAAAGAAGGAAGCAACTAACGGAAATGTGTACATGCTTGTGCGTGGGAGGGTGTTTGTTGATGCATGTTCACGTTTATGTATGTCAGTTTGTATGTGTGTGAGAAAGCATGAACATCAGTGTGTCTGTGGAATTCCTGCTGCAGAGCAGATCTGTAAGGTGACCCCAAACTCCCAGTCAGGTGCAGAGCTGAGCATAAAGGGGAATTTGTGAGTGTGAGTGGGAATGCGGGTGGGAAAGCACAGGATCTAAATCCATACTCGACAGCTGTTGTGTGAGTGTGTGTCTCACATGTGCATTGTGTGTGTATCAGTGTGCTGTGTGTGGGTGGATTTGTGCGACCGTAGCTAAGACAGCAATGTGGTGAATGAGGGCTCGTGAAATGAGCATGAGTGTTTGTGTTTCCTGGTCCTGGGATGAATTTGCACCCAGATCAAAGCAAGCTGACAAAGACATGCATTAGGGAGTGAAACTTAAGGCTGTGGCATGGCCTCCCTTCTGCCCCCCACAATCCCATGGATTCTACATTACAGACAACCTCAGAGCTGCAGCTATCACACAGCAATCCTATAAGGCTTCTGGGAATGTCAAAGCACTGGGGGAGACTCTGCCTGTTTTAAACAGCTGCATGTATCCATAATGACAGAATTTGTGTCATGCAGGAAGTGAGTAATATTGGAATCAAAAGCTACTCTTCATGTCCAACTCCCTGACATACATTAGATCTCCAAGTATAATACTAAGTGTCTTAATGTTTATGTTTTCCATTTCCCTGTGGGCTTCTCTAGTGAGTTTTATGCTGTTTTTCTTTCCAGGTGTTAATCTCTGCAGAACTTCATCACACAGAAGAAGAGCTACATCCTCTAACGCTTTACCCATGGAGAAATCAAGGAAAAGGGATAGTCAGGGTGAAGAGAGACTGGATCATCCCTCCAATCAGAGTGCTAGAGAACAGCAAGCAGGTTCCTGAAGACCTTGTCCAGGTAAAAATGTTAAATGCAGCTTTTTAAATTAAAATTTCATATTCAAAAAGTTATTGGTGTGTAATTTTTTGGAAATAAAGGATTTTATTTTATTTAACCTTTATTTAACCAGATGAAAAACCCATTAAGATCAAGATCTCTTTTAAAAGGGTGACCTGGCCAAGAGGTCAGCAGCTCACATCATAATAAATACATTTAAATGACAGATTACAAAAATAATTTGAATCAGACAATAAACTGGAAAGTGCATAGGTAAATTGCAGATAAAGTGCTGGGAGAATAACTCACAATAACAGATTTATAAACACAGGCACTGTTCCGTGGTCTTGTGTTGTCTGTCATTTAAGACAAAACAAAATGCCCCAAGTGAAATGAGTTCAGACAATTTCAATTCAGACTGGAGAGTATTTCATGCAGAGGGAGCAGCAAAACAGAATGCTCTTTTCCCTAGTTCAGTCCTCACATGAGGAACAAGCAGGTGAACAATATTGCTAGAGCGCAAGGCATAATGGCTTTCAGTTCTCTGAAGGAGAGTAGATAAATAAGAGGGAACCAAGCCAAGAAGAGCCTTATAAATCAGAGTCATCCAGTGAGTGTACCTGCGAGCACTCAGAGAAGGCCATCCAGATTTGACATAGAGCTCGCAGTGATGAGTGAGATTACTACACCCATTGACAAACCTCAGAGCACAGTGGTAAACAGTATTCAAGGACTGAAGACATTTGGCTGAAGCTGTCATATACAGAACATCACCATAATCCAGCAACGGTAGAAAGGTTGCGGATACAAGACATTTCCAAGCTCTGAGGGAGAAGCAGGATTTATTCCTGTAATAGAAACAAACTTTCACTCTGAGTTTAATGACCAAGTTGGCGATGTGTGCTTTGAATGAAAGCTCCTGATCAATAAAAACACCCAGATATTTATAGATAGACACTAGCTCAATGGGAACACCTTGCAAAGTTAAGATAGAAGGGATGCTCCCTGACAACTCACTTTTAGTTGAAAATACCATGAATTTGGTTTTGTCTGCATTTAGAACTAGTTTGAGTTTCTGCAAACGAGATTGAACAACATTAAAAGCAGACTGCAAGAACTCAAAAGCCTGAATTATCGATGTTGAACAACAATAAATTACAGTATCGTCTGCAATAAAAATGATATGAGGCATTCGACAAGTTATTACACAGGTTATTAATGTAAACACAGAATAAAATAGGCCCTAAGACCGAACCTTGAGGCACCCCTTTGGAGACCTCCAGAAAGGAAGAGGTAACACCAGCCATCTGGACACACTGGGATCTACCACCCAGATAGTTTGTAAACCAGGAAGCTGCTTGGTTTGACAAGCTAATATGCTTAAGTACACTTAACAGCAAACCATGGTCTACAGTGTCAAATGCCTTGGATAAATCTATGAAAAGAGCTACACAGTATTTCTTACTGTCCAGAGTATGGATAAAATCTGGGTTAAAATCCATTCAAAAAGCAAAAGTGCTCTAATACAAGCAGCTTTTTCTTGCTGTAGTCATCTAGTTTATACTGGTCAGAAAAAAAGATCTCTTTCCAAACTTGCTTTCAATGAAAGCGATGAGAGACACAATCCACAATGAGAGCATTACAGAGCCTGATATCCGGAGGCTTATGCCAAGTGTATGATTGTTAGTAACACAGCTGTTATAAGGCTTCAGCAGTCAGTGTCATGAATCATTTACATTTCTAGCCAAGTTCCTGCCTTTTAATCACTTAACGTCCTCTTTTAATCACTGACCTTCACCAAAGCCCAAGAGGCAACACTTACAATGTCTATTCTGTTTTCACACAGGCCATAATAAAGTAGGTGTAGCTTGTTTTCAGACAAACTAACCATTCATATCATCTGTTTATCTTAACGATGTGGAATGAATATTGACAAAAGCAGACTTCTTGTTTTTTGTCAGGAAACATCATTAATGCAGCAGAATTTCCCCTGACTGACCAGCTAACTGGCTCATTAAGTTTACATTTAAAAACATGTAAACATGATACAGTGAATTCTGACAAAAGAAGAAAAGATTTAAGTAGTAAATTCAGGTGTTTTCTTAAAGGATGGACATGCAATGATAAATTATTTGGATAAAAATTGACTGCTATGCAAAATTGTGTAGTTTTTGCAACTTAATCCTAAATCCTTGAAAAGTTAAACAAGCCTCTAAAAAGCCATGCACTGTTAACTGAAGTGTTAACAATGGATGTGACACTTTACGCAGGTCAGAGTTTAAAGGACGGATGAAATGTAAATGTTTTGTTCAGGCTGTCACAGAAATTCAGTTAGCATATTAATCTTAAGGTACAAGCAGAAATATTGAACCACTTTTATAAGGCGATGAAAAAGAAGAACAGACCATATGTCAAAGAAAGTGAATGCAGAATGCATAAAATATAGACTCCCTGCTATTATTAGGTCAGAATCTCATTTCCTGCCGTAAGTCAAAGGCCTCTCTGAGCTCAAACACTCTTGTGTCAAGGTCCCTGACTGTCAACATACTCACATCTGGTGTTACAACATGAGGTTAACAATCCTACCCCCAACTTCCCCATGAGGTTGCGAAGATCATAAATTTGATGTCCTCTCTCTGCTTAGATCAAATCGGACAAAATCTTCACTGGCGTGGTGATCTACAAGTTAGAAGGACCAGGAGTTGACCAGGAGCCCAAGAATCTGTTTGAGATTGATGATAAAACAGGAATAATCAGGAGCAAACGGCCGCTGGACAGAGAGAAATACAGCAGCTTCACGGTAAGAAAACATTAATGGGAGTAACATTACAAACGACCAGACTCTCAAAGTGCACTTTTAAGTACAATCAAGCAGAAGTACTTCGCACAAATCATACAAGACTCCATAAGACTCTGCACATGTTTCAGAGCATAGGTCCATGTGTTCGCCTCAAATCATTTATCAGTGTCTCAGACACCAGCACAAACAGCCAGAGGTCACTTTCCGAGGGCCTTTATGGGCATCTTGGGAGAAACTTCAGAGTGCTTCTACCAGATGACTGGTGATGTAACCCATGAATTTGAACCAAACATCCTGCACATTTCTTTCTGCCATTTCCAGCATGTGTTGTGAACATATACCACAAATACCCAAAGGGAAATGTTGGATTGGTGGAAATTCACCATACATATATCATCACTGGAGTGTTCACTCAGCAGCATTTGTTTCTTGTATTTGTGTGTGTTTAGCTGAAAGCATTTGCGCTGTCCCCCAGTGGAGAAAGACTGGAGAACCCTACCACCATAGAGATCGTGGTACTGGATCAGAACGACAACAGACCCACCTTCACCAAGAGCCAGTTTGTTGGCTCTGTCTCTGAGTTTTCAGTCCCAGGTACATGAGAAGTTTTTGTTCCAGTGTTGTGAAAATAACAAAATTCCCTGCACTCCTTTAAAGCCTTAGTCAGTGGAGATGTTGTAATATTGAATACCTGTCGCCCATACCTTGCCTCACCTGAAAATTAATCAGTTTGGTAAAACTGAATAAAAACAAACAATAGCAATGTGCTACAGTAGAGTCTAAGGTTCTGTGACAAGTCACCAACCAGGGTTTTCTTAAACCAGCCATTTGCATGTTTTTATCTCGTTGTTAATAAAAGTGCTCTCCAGTGACTACAAGATTGTCTCACTGTAACAGATAAAAAAGACATATTTACATCACAAGTTAATATTATTTTATACTAACTAGCTCTCATGACTGTTGTGTGGAGTACAGTGCACTCAGAAGGTATTTAGATCTTTCACTTTTTCAGTTTCGTTATGTTGTAGCCTGATGCTACAGTAAAAACATTTTCTTTTGTTCTCATTAATCTACACTCAGTACTCCATCATGACAAAGTCAAAACAGAATTTTAGACATTTTTGCAAATTTATTAACTATAAAAAAGTGTTTGCAAAAACCAAGCCATTAGGTCAAAGAAACTGCCTGCAAGGCTGATGAAGGCAACAAAAAAATCTGCTGCACTGAAGGTTCCCAAGAGCACCGTGGCCTCTCTAATTCTCATATGGAAGAAGTTTGGCACAACCAGGACTCTTCTAAGAGCTGGTCTTCCAGACAAACAGAGCTATCGGGGGGAAGAGCCTTAGTAAGAGAGGTGACCAAGAGCCTGATGGTCTCTCTGACTGAGCTCCAGAGATCCTGTGTGGAGATGGGACAAAGTTCCAGAAGGGGAACCATCACTGAAGCCCTCCACTGATCTAAAAGTGTGGCAGAGTGGATAGACAAAAGTCTCCCCTCAATGCAAAAGCTGCTTGGAGTTTGCAAAAACTCCACATGAAAGCCAAGGTTTATTTTATTTTTCATTAATGAAAAAAAATAATTTCTGTTTTCATGTTGTTATTATGGGGTACTGAGTGTAGATTCATGAGAGAAAAATAATTGAAACAACTCTAGCATCAGGCTGCAACATAACAAAACTGAAAGAACTAAAGGGGGCTGAAAACTTTCTGAATGTACTACATACTGCGTGACTGTTAAAATAGTCATTAGA
This sequence comes from Cheilinus undulatus, assembly GCF_018320785.1. Classification (NCBI taxonomy): domain Eukaryota; kingdom Metazoa; phylum Chordata; class Actinopteri; order Labriformes; family Labridae; genus Cheilinus; species Cheilinus undulatus. The sequence goes on along the minus strand of NC_054865.1, from coordinate 39,681,898 downwards.
AAGAAAATCATTAAAAGACAATAAGAAGATGATGATATGAACAAATGGTATAACAAAACTTTCAGAGATGACTAATCACTAGAGATTAAAAAGGTAGAACATAAAACATAAATAAGAGATAGAGGAGCATGTAAGTGAATTAAAATGTGAAAAGATGTTAAGAATAGACATAGATAAATAGTGTAAGAACAGCAGAATATATAAAGGAAGAGAGATGGAAATAAAAGGTTGTGCTCTGGCTCATAAGGGGTCACCAGCAGTTGAGAAATCCATACCTGTGGAAGCCTCTTTCTGCCACTTAAAAAAGAAAAGTATGGAAGTTAGGGCATTTAAAAAAAAAAAAAAAAAAAAAAAAAAAGAGTCACAAGTCATAATTATGAGATACAGAGTCAAAATTATGAGATAAAAAGTCAAAATTAAGAGTTAAAAAGTTAAGATTATGAAATAAAAAGTTAAAATTATGAGATAAAAAGTTAAAATTATGAGTTAAAGAGTCATAATTATGAGATAAAAAAATCTTACATAAAAAGTCATAACTTTGACTTTTCATCTCATAAGTATGACTCAGGTTTCTTTCTTCTTCTTTTGCTTAACTTTTTCTTTTTTATGTGGCGGAAATGGGCTTCCATACTATCAAGCAAGTGCAAGAAGAAAATAACGTACTGTATGTTTATTACCAAGCACTAAACAGATCAACAAACATAGTGGTTAGTTTGTGAACATAGAGGAGCATTAAGCAGCTAAAAAGTCAGATAATTCACTCAGGAGTAGGCTGAGATCAGAACAAAGCTAAATGATGCATCAGTATTTGGTTTATGCTTTGATAAGCTATGCTTGCTTTTTGCTTATTTGAGCTTATTTAGCATTTTTATATTCACAGCTAAACTGCCTCCATTATTGTAGATTTAAATTATATTCAGTTTTTATTTTTGCACAGAAATGCTGTTTCTCAGGAAGTTCATGGCTTGTAACTGAAGCATTTTAAGCAGATCTACAAATTTCTTTTTCCATTGTAAGAACAGGAAACACTGTTTTTCTTAATATGATCCAATGCTCTCAGGATTGCTTAACATTAGTAGACTATGGGATTTTTATCTGGACTGCTGCTGCTGCTTCAGTAGAAGTCCCACATCTGTGATTCATTCCCTCAGATCTCTCCAGCTGACCGAAACTTTCAATTTTTTCAACAGGCACATCAGTGATGTCAGTATCGGCCACTGATGCAGATGACCCCATGACAGAAAACGCTTTTCTAAGCTACTCTATCATTGGCCAGGAGAGTTTCCCCTCCAACGCTGTGACCAAGACGATGTTTGGTATCAACAACCAGACAGGAGCCATCTACACGAGAGATGTGGGCCTGGACCGAGAGGTAACGAAGCAGGCTAGGTTAAAAATGTTTGCAGATCATTATGCTGCAGCTTATTTCCCTAAAATGTGATCATTCCTGTTGTAGGTGGTGAAAAGTTTCAAATTAAAGCTGCAGATTGCTGATATGGGGGGAATGGGGCTAACAAGTGAAGGAGTGGCAATCATACATGTTGTGGACATCAACAACCATGTTCCACAGTTTCACCCAGATTCAGTAAGTCTCACACACAATATGTTAGGCTTATTTTCTTTTTCAGACACTTTAAAGGTAGTACTTAACTCTAACTTATTCAAATGTACCTGTTATGGGATGAAAAGGCTAATGTCATCTCTTTAATCTTCTGTTCTGTGTTGAATTTGTGGGGTTTTTAGTACAGTATGAAAGCCGAGGAGAACAGGTACGACTATGAGATTGGCCGGGTGAATGTGACAGACAGGGATGACCCTGGAACAGGAAACTGGGCGGTCAAATATTCCATCATAAACGACCCTGATGGACACTTTGCCACGAGCACAGATCCCACCACCAACCAGGGCATCGTGAGAGTGGTGAAGGTACAGTCTTATGATCTTCTGCTATGAGAGAGTGAGGAAAGGGTGGTGCTGATTGTAGTAGATGATAAAACAGCATCAGTGCCTTTAGTTGTGTGCATTAATGGGTCCCTCCGGTCATGTTTCTGTTAACATATAAAGTAAGGGTTGAGTTTTATTTGGTTTAAAGAAGAATTGTAAATTTCTAAAAGGTAATGTCCAATAAAGCCCAAAACTGTGCATCAGAAATGACTCAACACCGCCATCTAGTGGTGGAGTTTTGAAATGCGAGTTACTAGGACATAAATGCTTCCTAGGTTTTCCTACATTTAATGCAAGTTGGTTAATCCATAAAGTATGCTGACATACTGAAATAAGACTAGAATTTAAACTGCATGAAGAACAATTTGCACATTTATTATTGATTTATATCTTCATGTAAAACCACAATGAAGTGCAAAGTATTCCTTCCTTTCTCATTCAGCCATTGGATTTTGAGGCGCAAAGCAAGTACACCCTAAGGCTAACGGTGGAAAATCTCAATCCCCTGAGCAGCAAGGCCCCCAACCTCCCAGTGAGCACAGCCATGGTGGTGGTGACCGTTGAGAACCAGAACGAAGCTCCCTATTTCAGGGAGGACCCCATACAAATAGTGGTTCCTGAGTCTGTGCTTCCCGGGACTTTACTGAAGAGCAATATCGCCTATGACCCAGATAATTCCGCCCTGAGGTATGACGCAGCAGCAAAACCAGAGCAGAATTTTGTGTTTTTGTTAAGTTTGTGTGCTTGTACCTTACTCTGTGCTCTGTGTGTCAGGTATGAGATTAGCAAAGATCCTGAGAGGTGGCTGGATATCAACCAGGAAACTGGAGACATCAGTGCTCGGAGAACCTTTAACATGCGCTCTCCAAATGTTAAGAACAGCATCTATACTGCTGTTGTCAAGGTTACAGGTCAGTTTCAGTCTTAATCTCTCTGTCTCTCTCTAATTGATCTCAGTCAAAACAACATTTTTAAGATATATCTTAGGTTTAGCTTTTGGGCTTTATTTAGATAGGACAGAACAGAGGATAGAGTCAGAAACAGGAAAGGAGCCACTGGCTGGATCCGATACCAGGCCACCTGCTTAGAGGACAACACCCTCTGTGCATGGAACGAGACTTAACCAATTGGCCATCTGTGCCCTTATTCAAAGTGACCTTTAAATACCTTTATAGTAGATGAAGTGCCCTCTTAGGTACCCTCTAAATGACAAAATATGACAAAATGCCATCTTTGGTGCCCTGTGAGTAGACTAAATTTGCAAAATCCCCGTCGTTGGAGCCCTGTAAGTAGACAGAATCTGACAAATTGCCCTCTTTGGTGCTCACTAAATAGACCAAATTTTCTAGATTTCCCCTTTTGGTGCCTTCTTAATAGACAAAGTTTGACAAATTGCTCTTTTTGGTGCCTTCTCTAAATAAGCAAAATTTAACAAAGCAGCCCCTTTGGTACCCTCTGGTTGGACAAAAGTTGAAAGATTACCCCTTTTAGTGCCCTGTGAGAAGACACAATTCGACAAAGTGCCTCCTGTTGCACGTATTCAATAGTGGCGCTAATGCCATGAAATATTAAGTTAACTTTATTGCAGCTGTATTGCAACTTTTTATATCCTGGTGCCACTCAGCATACAGCAGGTGCACTCTTTTGTGTTTTTTTTCCTGCTCCTCAAGCATTCTTAGTCTGCCACTGTCTAAAATATATATATAATATAGGACTAGTCATTTATTAATTAATGTAGACATCTCAGTGAGAAAATGTTTAGTATTGCATCTTTGAGAAGATTAAATAGATGGAATTAAAGTAAAAAATATAACACTGTAAGTTAATGCAGATTTTTGTGTATTTGTGATCTGGTTTAGATGCTGATGGAGTGTCGACCTCGGCCACGATGCTCATCACTCTGAAGGAGACTAATGACTTCCCCCCTCTGCTGGTCCCCCTCAGTGGCTCTGTGTGTAAGGGTGCAACTAGATCTGGTTCTGGTCTAGTCCTGACCGCAGTGGATGAAGACCTTCCCCCTCATGCTGCCCCCTTTACATTTGAAATGCCCGAGGATCTGTCAACCAACTGGACTGTCCTCCAAGTCAACGGTAAGGAGGGAGCATCAGGGTAGAGGATGGGGCCGGGGATGTGAAGTCTGCAGGATTATTATTGAATTAAAAATGTCTTAATTTTCAGATACCCATGCTGTGCTTCACCCTCTCGTGGAGCTGGAGGCAGGAGAGTACGCAGTCACTGTGTTAGTGTCTGACTCTGGCAGCCCAGTTCTGAGCGCTTATGCTCAGGTCAACATCACTGTGTGCTCCTGTGACTCATTTGGTGATTGTAAGTCTGAGACGGGGGCTCTCCAGGGCTCCAGTGTTGGGATCAGCTTCATGGCGCTCATTATCATCATGGCCTGCATTGCTCTTCTACTGAGTAAGTCTTACCTTGAGTGCAGCTATCAGGCTTAGATATGTTGTTTTTTCCCCTGGCATGAGCAGAATAACACAAATCTTATCCAAGTTTCATAAATTTTATAGTTGTTTTGAATTAAAATCAATAAAATAAACTTAAAACATGTGATGCTACATTTCAACTATACAGATCCAATGCAGTCATCAGTTTAAATTAAAACACGAAGTGAGGCTTAATTAAAGTATTTGGCAGAGATTTTCAGCCATATATACTCAGTGTTGTAAGAATCCAATAGAAGGCCATATACACATTAAACATTTAGCTGTAATGATAAGTTGATAGGCAAAAATAATGATCAGTCATTTTCAACATTTGATTTATTAATTTTAGTCATTTTTAACTGAAAATTGCTTATCTAACTGAACTGAAATTTACCGTACTAATACCAGTGATTTCAGATTTTTGACTGACTGCTGATATATGGAAAAAGTGGTTTGAAAATGTTAACCCCTTCATGCCTGAAAACACAAATAATAGCCAGAAAATTCTCATTTTTTGGAACTGAAATGTTTATTTAACTTTCTACTGACATTTGAAAAAATCCAAATTTCCATAAAATTTGACAAATGTGTTTTTCATTTCATTCATTAGGTGTTTTTGGTAACTGATAATCCACTTGAGGGCATTTTTATCATTTATCAGATTGTATTCATAAGTTTTTTTGAGTAATTTATTGAGCATATTAATTAGATAGAGGTATCATAAAAGTATGTATCAAATATGATACAACAGGTGTTAAGGGGTTAAATATGACTTTTATGACCACAAAAATTATATAATAATAATGATAATAATAATAAATAAATAAATAAATAATAGTAATAAAAAAAAATAATAGAATATAACTGTCATCCTTATTGATGATGTAAAAACATCTAAAATTACACTGTGAAACCTGGCCAACATGAACTCATTTGTACTTCATGCATCCCTTCTATTTTGTCACAGTGCTGCTCCTCCTGGCTGTGGCTGTCACCACCTGTGGGAGACGTCACCACATTAAGAAAGGAACAGGTCTGCTTGTCGGGGAATCAGAAGATGACATCCGAGATAATGTCCTCAATTATGACGAGCAAGGAGGGGGAGAGGAGGACGAGGTAAGAGTTTAGGGGCCTCAAGTTCCTGTGGTCATGCTCAAATGGCTGCTAATTGTGGAGGGATTTGCTGTAACTGTGGACTTTGAATATTTTCAAAGGCTTAACCTGTGTAATTTAGGGTAAAATACGATCAGAAAATCTTTGTGTTTAAAAAGTATCTTAATGGTATCAAATAGTGAAAACATGTCCACAAATATCCAGATCTATTAATATCTTTTCCCATGGCTTGGGTTTGCGTTTTCAAGTATAAGCAGGTTAAAATCGTGTGCGTCTCTCGCTGTGCAGAATGCCTTTAACATCGACCTGCTGTGGAATCCTCATGACGTACCTTCAACACCGGGGTCCTACTACCCCGGTTCAGGTGTTCCTCGAGGGAAACAGCCTCTCAGGAAGGATGCCCCCCACAACCTGCCCTCACCCACCTACCCAAGGAGGCCTCCCGCAGATCCCACTGACATCGAGGACTTTATTAATGATGTGAGAAACTTCCAGCATGGCAATTTCTTCCCTAAGTCTCACGGAAAAAAAAATAAGCTGCATTAAACAAACACTAAGTGATGAAACAGCTGAAATGTCAGTGGACAGCCTAACAATTTAGAAACAGAATCTTGCTTTTGTGTTTTCTGATTATGCTAGATATTCAGTATCTGTTATCAAAATGCTCACAGTTTCAATCAAGTCCAATTTCAAAGACCATAAAAGCAAAGTGAATCGCTATTTATAGTATTCTTAGATGAACATACTTTGTTTATAATGAAGATAGAATAAGCTGGTTATTTTTTTTTCCTAAAACTGAGCGCATTGTGATTTTGCTATAAATGTTTAAAAGAAAAAAAAAGAAATTGGAACTAGTGCAGAGCAATTAATGTAATCATCAGCACAATCACAGTGTCAGACTGTGCAATCACATGATTGCATAAAAGGATGCAGTTATTTTGTATTTATTAGTACTTGAAAGGTTTAAAAGTTTACAAAAAGGCCTGCAGAAAGTGCTTAAAGGTTATAAGAGTGCCACTCTTACACTTTGTATTTTTATTTTCCACAAAGGAAAAACTTGTATTTTGTTTCCTTTATTTTGAAAGCAGTACTGTAAAACATTTTTTTTATATTTTATTATAGGGATCCAAACAAATAAATTATATTTCTTAGATACTTTGTCATTGCATGCCAAATAAAATACATTTTAATGTAGCAGCAATCCATAACACTGTAAAGTGTGTGTAATGAACATACATGCATTCATGGTTTCTTATGTGGCATAAGATAATACAAGTTACTTATAAACAAAAAGTTATCTTCTCAACTGCCCAAAAACATGTTAAAACATAAAAAATATAAGAAATAAGACAATTACAGTGGCTAAAACTTGAGTTTTTGCAGTGAATCTTAGTGCATATTTTCAGATTTTTTTAACAAGTTTTCTCAGTCTTTTATTGGGGAAGATCTTCCCAAAAAATAGATAATTTCATTCATATTTGATGTGCTGCTCAAAGTTTCACACTATTTATATACTTTGTAAAAAGAAAAAACACAAGTTGATTTTGATCAAGGGTATCTATTTTCATTAGAGATTAAACTGTGTTTCCATGCCATTTTTTTGATCCTTTATCAACTTTAAACTGTAATTTTTTCTTCTCTCAGGGCCTGGAGGCTGCAGATCACGACCCTAATGTGCCTCCATACGACACAGCGCTGATCTATGACTACGAGGGAGAAGGCTCACTGGCAGGCAGCCTCAGCTCCATCGCTTCAGGCAGCTCAGATGGAGACCAGGACTATGACTACCTCAACAGCTGGGGACCACGCTTCCAGAAACTGGCCAACTTGTATGACCCACGTTAGGGTGGAGAGAGAAGACCTGTGTGACTCACCAGCAGTTTGGGACTAAGAACATGCCTCAGGTTGTTTTTCTGGAGTGAAAAAAAAACTTTGCAAACCACAGGCCTCAAATCCAGCATGACTAGGGTTTTCTTGAGGATTATTTGGACACAGCTCACTACAGTTTCAGGGAAAGTAAATGGGACAGTAGAATTGTGCTGGCATGATCAGCCATGAGGAAAGAAGCTGTGCATGTTAAAGGCAAACAGGAAGTGTGTTGAAATGATTTTTCATGTCTGTTGTTGTTTACCCTCAGACTTGTATTGCCCAGTAATGATGCATACAAGCCTGAGATATCAAAAAAATCCTTTACAGGTATTTCTTTTTTATATATTTTATTATTTTATAAGAGGAATTTTCCTTGATGTTGATTGTGATTTTTTTGTCTTCTTTGATCATATGTCCTCCATTCCAGTCAGTTTAACATATTTGGAAGATTTCTCAAACATTACACATCAAAACACACTGTACTACACTAGAGTCAATGAGGACTGAATCATGTTTTTTAAAGATGTTCACTGAATTTTAATTTGACTGGTGTCTATGGAATAAATGTAAATCTTCTGATAAATGTACTTGATTTAAGTGCTGTTCATACATTTACAGTGCCTATAAAAAGCATTCACCCCCTTGGATGTTTTACCCTTTTATTGTCTGAAAACAGATTTCTACAAAGTAACGTCAATTAGATAAAAATATGCATGTTAAAATAAATGACAGCATTAATATTTACCCCCTTTAAAGTGAATTACGTAATTCAACAGAGGTCCTGCCAATTGGTGCTCGTAGTCTCACCATTAGTGAAAATGGGGATCACCTGAGTGCAGTGAATGTCTCTCAAGTGATGAGACCAAAATGGTGCTTTTCAGCCGTCAGACAAGATGCTGGACACCAAACACTGCACATCAGCATCCCCACTGTGAAGCACAGTGGTGGCAGCATCATGCTGTGGGGATGCTTCTCAGCAGACGGTCCTGGAAGGCTTGTAAAGGTAGATGTACAATGAATGCGGCAAAAAATAGGAAAATTCTGGAGGACAATCTTAATCAGTCTGCAAGTGCACTACAGTGAAGATGATTTGTTTTCCAGCGAAACGATAACCCAAAGCATACAGTGAAAACTACACAGAAAAGGTTTCAAGGAGAGCAGGTGGCCTGGTGGTTAAAGGCGCTTCCCATGTACGTGGGCGGCCCGGATTCGAATCCGGCCTGAGGCCCTTTACTGCATGTCTCTCCCCCACTCTTGACCCTGTTTCTGACTCTATCGACTGTCATCCTCTATCTAATATAGGCAAAAAAATAAATATTAAAAAAAAAAAGAAAAGGTTTCAAGCAGTGGTTCTCAACTCATCAGACATCAGGACCTGCCACCACCTCCTAATGAGAAATCCTGACCCAAAGCTTCAATTATGTTGACACTCTCAAATGTATTTCCTGCTTTTTTTTAGATTGGACATTAAATAGAACAAAAAATGTTTGAACATAGAGACAGGACAAAAAAATACATCAACAAAGTACACCACTGTAGGAGAACTTGCATGCATACATATGAGACAGCATAGAAATTTGGAAATTTCTTGAGGAAAATGCTTATTATCTTGGGAAATCAACTTTGTAGGAGATAGATATGTTGCAATTTGGAGATAAAGACCAAAATTTGCTTGCAATCATTTTCCTGGCACACCTTCACAACCAACTTTTGGGTCCCAACCCACCAGCAGAGAATCTCCTGTTTAAAGACAAGGTTTAAGTTTTGTAGTGGCAGTGTGGAAGCCCAGACCTCAATCCAAAAGAGAATTTGTGGCTAGACTTGAAATGGACAATTCATGCCTGATCCCTTTGCAACCTGGTAGAGCTTTAGCACTTTTGCAAAGAAAAATTGAGTAAAACTGCAGTGTCCAGATGTGCAAGCCTGACTGAGACCTATCCATACAGACTTAATGCTGTGGTTGCAGCCAAAGGTGCTTCTACTAAATACTGATTTAAAGGGAGTGAATATTTGTGCGGTCATTTATTTCATTTCTAATTATTTTTTTTTAATTGGAATTAATTTGTTGAAATCTGTTTATACTTTGACACCAAGGAGGGTTTTATTTTTGGGGTGGGGGCAAAAAAGCCACACTGACCAGGATTGATTTACAAAATTAATAAAAGGTTAACAAATCACAGGGGATAAATACTTTTAAAGGCACTGTGTGGTTCCCTTGCAACCAAATTTAATATCTACACAAAGAGCAGCACACACTGTATCAATAAAACTTTATTTTCTTATTTAGCAACACTGTCCTTTAGGACTTCACATCAACACTCCCAACCTGCTCGGCTCCCAGTAACAGGAACGAGGTGTGTAGAGTCAAGTCTGCCACTTCTCATCAACATGACAGGAGTAGTCCAAAATATAGAAATGCTGTTTCTCACTTGCAGAGCATGCCAATTCAAGTGCACATCGTACACTGCAGACTTCTAATGCTTGTTTTGACATTATATATAGAGCATGCCACCTCTGACAAAGTAGAAAATCACTCCTAAAGTTCCACTTTTGTCCACTTACAGAATGACTTGTGTTGCACATGGTTAGCTGTTTCTCTGCCACATCATTCGTAGAAAGAAATCAATTCAGAGCAGTAATGTCCCAGAACCTTTACAATATTCACCTAGTGTGTTTATTTCACACCAGTTTCAGAAATCAGCACAGTGTTTGGGAATTTTAGCAGGTAGCATTATGGTTGTTTGTTGCACATAGAGACAAGGTTGGTTACTGACCCTTTCTAAGCTGTCTGAGAACCCCTTTTATAGATTTTTTCAGCAGTTTAGCCAGTTTCAGATCATCTGATTCAATTAACTAAAAAAAGTGATAGAGTTCATCTGCACAAAAACTCTTTCACTGCCACTGACTTCTATGTAAGCAACATTAACATGCCTGCTTTCAGTTTATATAAAGCTTCACAGGGAGAATTCAAAGAGATTCCTCCAGTGCCTGATGATCACCACAAAATGCAGCAGTTAAGAATTAATTCTAAGACCTTCATATCAATTTCAGGCCAGCTGTGGATCCATGTCTTCTTCACGGCGTTTGCGGGGAGGTGGCTGAGGCTCGTCTTCCCCCGTGTCCTGTTTGTCCCGCTCGGCCTCCACCCAGCTCTGTGGGACGATCATCTTCTTTGGCCCATGTGGTGGTGGACCCAGCAAGGCTTCGATGTCATCGTAGTTTACCACCTCACGTTCTAACAGCGCGTTTGCCAACTGGAAAGACAGATTAAAGAGTGCCATGACTTATCATTAAAAAAGCTTGATAGGAGAACAGGGCCACATTTTTATTAAAGGAGGATCAACTGACCAGAGTCAGCTTGTCTCTGTTGTCAAGTAGAAGCTTCTCTGTGTGCCTGTAAGCGCGAGCTATCAACATCTTCGCCTCCTGAAAGACAAAAAAGTGGAGTCAGGTTAATACGTAATTACATGTGACATTTGACTGTATTCTAGATAAAAAGATTTGCGGTATTTATGTAATGGCAAAAATGTGGAATGTATTCCCTCAATTTTCAGTGAGCTATTATTGTCCAACAGAGAACAAACTGCTTATCCATTTTTAGAACTCACGTGGTCCATCTGCTGCTGCAGACCTTGACTGAAAGGACGCCGTCCGATGGCACCCTGTTCCTCTGTTTCCGGGAAAGACACCTGACCAACACTTTCACTCATGCCATACTGCTTCACCATGGAGTAGGCTACACGTGTCACCTTACGCAAGTCATCCTGAGCTCCTGGGGGCACAGAGTGAAGGGAATCAGCTTCAGGGTTCAGACCATGAGAGACTTAATACCAAGATGTTCTTTAGAATTTTTCCTGATACTCCTATTAAGAACTGAGAGTTTACCAATGTTTCATCTGTAGCAAACAAGCTATAAAGTGATGAACAACAGAGCATAAGTGCAAAGGTCAGGGTAAAGCCCAGTTCTGACCAAAGATAAACAAAGCTACAGCTCTGTTTTAAAACGTTGCAGGGGACAGTAACAGCTGTTTGAGCTAAGCAGCCGCAGCTCCAAACAGGATGACTGGTACAAGACAAATAAAAGTCTTCAGTGTCTAAATCTGTTCATAGAAAAATGCTAAGAATGAGCCAGTGAAGCATTCTGTGTTTATCTGTGCCACAGTGAGTGAAAGTGCCCTGCCGTCTTAGATGGTGATGGAAATAAATATGCATGGCAGTAGCCCATTTCATTAAAATGAACTAGAGATGAATCAGGCTCATGCAGCAATCATACAGCCTGTTGCCACACATCATCATGATGATAAAGATGCAGAAAAACAGAATAACATGGAAAAAAATAGTAAAACTATCCAACTGTGAGGAGAGGACAGGAGAGCCAGAGAGAGTGCTGCAGTATATGTGACTGTTCTTGTGTGTAGAGACAGATTGATTGCTTATTAACTTAAAAACTTATCACCTCAAATGATAAATCAACCAGTTGCAGCGGTGTGAACAGACAAGCTATACACTGAAAAGCACCCTGTCACAAGCAATTGCAAGTTTTAACTCATCTCTTCATGAATCTTTGATCTGAAGTGGATTTAATTGACAAACGCTATAAAAGCAGATGAACAAAATGTAAAGTGTACCTGTTGTAACCTTGTTGAAAGTGATAGCCTCAGCAGCTCTTCCTCCCAAAGCCATACACATCCGCTCAAACAGCTGCTCCTTGGTGAACAGGTATTGGTCACGAGGTAAGATCTGAGCAAATCCCAGGGCTGCATTGGTTCGTGGGGCAATGGAGACCTAAAAAACACAATCTTTAAGATCAATCAAACACAATCAAAAGATCTTTTTTGTATTTACAGTCAGCAAAAAAATGTGACATCAATATTAAATCTCAGGATTGCTTTACAAGGTCTGACTACAGACCTCATTTACTTAAAATATAAGTGCATGGTTAGAAGTGAACCCTTTAAAGTGCCTAATTGTTTGCAGGTCATTTCTTATATTAAAGTGGATCAGAATTATTTCAATTTTGAACAATTCCTCCCAAAAAAATCTATGAGCAAGCTGCCATGCCCCCATTTCTCTGCATATGAAAACAAGTTTTATCAGAAGTTTGTCATGGATCAAGTGATCATGGCAAACATGATCAAGTTTTTGGCAAGAAGCAAGAAAAACAAAAACAAGCCATGACAGTACACATGGAAAATAAACCATTCGTGATGGAACCAGAAGAAAACAAACCCTATAGATAAGGTGTGAGTTACATTAATTGAGACATAGGCAGAGCACTAAGAAAAGACTGGGTTGGCTTATTTTACACTTTGTGGGTCGTTACGTAGTCCAGATCCTCAAATTCATGTGCATAAATACTGAAAAGTGTTTCTTTAATGATAGATCATATTCAAAGTTAATGTGAAAAAGGATAACAGAAGACATGTTGTAATGGAGAAGCAAATCAGCATGGCTTGGTTTGGCTCAGCACAGCCCAAAGCCGTAGTGGACTAATGATAATTGCAAACACCAATATCAAAATTTTAACCAAATGGGAAAGAAATGCAATCAAAACTGAAATGTTGAGTTGCAGGACTAGATGATGCAAGAGGGGTCTTGCTGCAGACCTTACATTTCTTACAGCTACCCTCACAAACCATTTATTTGAGACAACATATTTCTCAAAAAGGAAATGTTTTGATTTGCCACTACATGTATTTCCAGTTTTAGATATTTTTTTCAATTCAGCTTCATTGATAAACAAAGTCTGAAAGTTAAATTCATGAAATAACCACATTACAAAGATTACATACTAAGAAACATTTTATAAATAAAACGGTGAATAAACAGTGGCTCACTCTAGCTTTGTTAGCTTTTAATTCAGCAACTGTTCTTTAGCCAATGTAGCTAAAGCTAACACTGCTAAGCAGATAATATACCTCCATAACTTACATAGCTGCTTTGTGAGCTTAGCTTTACCTACATTAGCTACGTAGCTTTGTTATCTATCGCTACGCTAGCTTTACCAACATGAGCTTTAGCAAATGTAGCCAAAGCTAACTTAGCTCTGTAGAGAACATAGATATGTAGCTGCTCTGTGAGCTTAGCTTAAGCTTTATTAGCTATGTAGCTACGTTAGCAATGTTACTTTGTAGCTCCATTAGCTATGTAGCATAGAAGCTTTGTAAGCTCACTGGCTGCGTTAGAATGTATTCATGGAGGACAAGCCTTTTTTCCCGTAAGCAGACTGTTCACTCTGCTTTATTGAATGTTTTGTGATTAGGTTATGCAGGTCAGGTTTTTAACTTTTAACTTTTGGTTTTCCAACCCTTACATTAACCCCAAACAGAAGTTGAATCCGATTTTATTTCAAAAGTTTTAGCCTGTATCTCTGTCCTGAGATGTATGGCGTCTCAGCTGAACAGTGGTGAGAGTGGCAGTCAGAAATGTTCAGTCTGCAGCCCCTCTTGCATCATCTGGGCCTGCAACTCAAAATTTCAGTTTTGATTGGGCTGCAGCCAGGCTGTCTTGGATGATCCTAGCATGAAGGATAAAATGGAAATGATTTCACAAATTTAAGGCTTACATTTCATGCGTCTATTAATTGGAGTCAGCTCCAAATTTGTTCAGAGTAACGATACAAATAAGTCAGGGCAATCACAGATGGTGTGCAATGTTGTTTGTTTACAGTGTGTTTTTAAGTGATGTCTGTGTCATTCAGTAGTTGTCCAATCATTTTTAACTGCTGGTCACTTTGTGCATTAAATGTTTTTGTTGGGATTTGTTTCTGTTATAAATGCTGTGGTTGTAAATGTAAGCGGCTCATTCAGCATCCAAAACAAATCTACAGTACAGGTTGACTGAACTGCATGTTTTACACCTTGCTGGATGTCCCTGTCAGCTTTGATACATACAGTAGTCAGGCGCATGAATGGTCAATAGTGAGAAAAAAATCACAGTGCGGCAGAGAATGAGAAAGGACACCTGTGGTGATTTGATTACTAAAATTAAGATATTTGGACAAAATGTTTTGCATAAAGTTGGTAGAAACCGGCTCCTGGGAGCTTCTTATAAAGGATTTTCTAAACAAGAGGTCTTAATCGGCAGTGAAATCTCCCAATGCAAACATCACATTTGATAACGGGATCCAAAACTTTAATCTACAGGACTGGTCTGAATGAAACAAAGTAATGAAGGTTTAAAATTATTTGTTGATGCAAAGAAAAACAAACACATAAGGCCTACAGCAACTGCAGAAGCAGATCCATAGGAGAGTGTTACCTTCATGACCGCCTCCGTGTGCTCGAGTAGCCATCCCACCAAGGCATGTCCCGATTCATGGAAGGCAATCACCCGTTGCTCCTCTTTAGACAGGATCTTACTCTTCTTAACACTTCCTGAAGACACACACATGAAAAAATAAACAAAGATTTCTCCCACTTAGCCAGGGTGAAAACTTAAACTTATTACATTTAGGAATCTGCCACAATGCAGTGTACCTGCAATGACTCGCTCCACCGCATACTCAAAGTTGAAGGTGTCAATGGATTTGTGGCCCTCTCTGGCAGCATGCAGGGCAGCTTCATTACAAATGTTGGCAATGTCTGCACCTGCAGAGACAATATGAGTTGGCAACAATGACCCTTTGATATCAAGTGGGGAAAATGACATTGCAGAAAAAAAAATTGTGCTGTACTGTCAAAATCCGATTTATATTTGTTAATCAAGAGTTATAGTAAAATACTGAATGAGGGCTAATATACATGAGAGCATGTTAATTAATGTGTATGTACCACTAAAGCCTGGGGTGAGCTCAGCCAAGCGTAGTGAGTAGAAGTTTGCTGGTTGGGTCAGCTTCAAGATCTTTAGATGCTGCTCAAAGATCTCCTTTCTCTCCTGATGGACAAAAAAGCAATAAGATAAATACATTTAACTGAAATCAATTCCATAAACAGCTTACATAGTTTAATTATCCCAGTGTGTTCATTTAAGAGTCTACAAAGTAACAGCTTAATAAGAAGAGCTGGAAGAGCAGCAGTGAAAGGTAAGAAAACAACTGGTTTGGTTTGGAAAGATTAGGCAATGTCATTGTTCAATGATTTGATATAAGACCAAAAAAAAGGAGAACAAAAATATTGAGATTTATTTAGTGTATTGCCATTGAGTTTAAAAAATAAATCATATGATAAAACATGATTCAGGTTCATATTTTCCCAGTTTTTCTTCACATGAATACAAACAAGAAATGTGTGGGCACATAAACCTAATTTGAGCTCTGTAACTTTAGCAGAATAAAAGTAAAGTCTGATATGCAGTTTTGAGTCTTGTAATGTACAAGTAAGTAAAGTTCAGAAACTACATTGCTATGAAGTGTGCTTGCAGCATGAGGTGTTGAAGACACTGTATGGAAAATTACAGACCGATATCACTTCTGCCACAATTTTCTAAAATTTTAGAGAAGTTGTTTGTGAAACAATTAAATCAGTTTATTCATAAAAATAAATTATTAAGTGAAAACCAGTATGGATTCAGAGAAAGCAGAACTACTGCTTTTGCAGTAATGCAAATGGTTGAAGAAATAGCAAATGCCAATGAAAACGATGAGTGTTCTATTGGCCTGTATATTGATCTGCAGAAGGCTTTTGATACCATTGATCACAGACGGTTATTAAAAAAATTAAAGATGTATGGGATACGAGGGGTTGTTCATTCTTGGTTGGAAAGTTATTTAGGTAATAGACATCAGTGTGTACAAATTAATGATACTGTATCAGCATTTAGAAAGATTACCTGTGGTGTACCACAAGGATCAGTGATTGGTCCAATACTGTTCATTCTTTATATCAATGACATCTGCAATGTGACTGATTTCTTTGGATACGTAATATTTGCAGATGATACAAACTTATTTTGCTCTGGTAAGAATTTAAAAGAACTTTTGTGTGGTGTAGAAAGGGAGCTGGGAAATCTCAAAACTTGGTTTGATGTCAATAAATTATCTTTAAATATTAAGAAAACAAAATTTATGGTTTTTGGGAATCTAAAGGAAAGTGATGGTAATATTAAACTAAAAATCTGTAATGATGACATTGAAAGAGTTTTTGAGACCAAATTCCTTGGGGTTGTGATCGACCAAAAGTTAACATGGAAACAACATATTGAATACATTAAAGGGAAAATTTCAAAGTCAGTTGCAATTCTATATAAATCTAGAAATGTATTAAATTCTAAGGCCTTGCATTTAATCTATCACTCATTAATTGTTCCCTATATATCTTATTGTGTGGAATTGTGGGGATCCACCTTTAAAACGACCATAAATTCTATAATAAAACTACAAAAAAGAGCCATACGCATCATCAATAAGGCTGATTACTATGCTCATACGGATCCACTTTTTCTAAATTCTCATGTTATGAAATTTTATGATTTGTTTTATTATAAAATAATGCAAATGATGTTCAGAGCAAAGTCAAAAATGCTCCCTGACTCAGTACAGAGGTTCTTTTCAATTCAGGAGAGTCCGTATAATCTCAGAGGTGTTTGTAAATTTATTGTGCAAAAAGCTAAAAAAGGTATGAAAAGGAGATGTGCTTCCATTGTTGGAGTTAAATTCTGGAATGATGCCAGTATAAATGTAAAAACATGTAATTCTCTTTTGGTTTTCAAGAAAATGGTTTGTAAAGTTATCTTTGAAGCGTATAAGTGTGATTGATTATCTGTTGTTGTTTCTTTGCATTGCTGGAAGTTAGTAGCTTAAAAAGTTAAAAATGTAGGATAGGCTTTTATAAGCAGTATGCTTCTGCCTATGCCTTTTCATTCATTATTCAACACATGACTATTGATTTTGTTTGAAATGTCTATACTGTGCAAAATGTTTGGTGTTGTGTTATGATTGAATAAACTAAACTAACTAAACTAACTAACTACCTGCAGTGTGGGTAGATCTATAAAGATGTGTCTGTCCAGTCTGCCAGGTCTCATAAGAGCATTGTCCAAGATATCCGCTCTGTTAGTGGAAGCAAGAATGATGACATGGTCTGTTGTTCCCATTCCTGCCAAGGAGAAGCAGTTCAAAGTTACATTACCCGTAAGTCTGCCTCTGAAGACGATAAACTCAATGTTCTAAAATAAAAGTTTCACTTACCATCCATCTCTACCAGCAGCTGGTTAAGGGTCTGCTCCTCTTCTGTATTAGAGAAACCTGACATATTGGTTGAGCGCTTCTTTCCAACAGCATCAATCTCATCAATGTAGACGATGCAGGGAGCTCGGCTTCGGGCCTCCTTGAACAGACTCCTGACTCTTGCAGCACCCAGGCCTTTATGCAAACACAACACATCAAAACTGGCATACAGAGTGCCCGGCTGAAAGTTATTTCATCTTAAAACTGCTCCATTTAACACAAGGCAGGGACAGACTTTTTTACATGGCACAATAATAACATAAGCAACCATATGTATGATTGATATCAGCATAATTTTTATGTTATAATGTTTCTGCATACCTCCAATGACCTCCACAAACTCAGAGCCAGCCATAGCCAGAAAGGGCACCTGAGCTTCTGTGGCTACAGCTTTAGCCAGCAGGGTCTTCCCACAGCCTGGAGGCCCAAGCAGCAGGGAGCCTTTGGGAACTTTGGCTCCCAGCTGGAGGTATCGCTCCGGATTCTGACAACAGTTAGCACCAACATTTTTATCAATGTGGGACACAGGTTTTGCCCACTCAAATTCATCATGCAGCTATTTTAGCACCTAAATCCTAATTTTCCTTACCTTGAGGTAGTCCACAAATTCCTTGACTTCCATCTTAGCCTCATGCATCCCTGCTACATCTTTAAAACTCACACCTTTACCTGACTTCCCATCTACAATGGTGAATTTGGCCATCTTCAGCTGATTCTGTTGAGTGTATTGTAATATATAGATTAACAGATAGTTCAGTCTTTCAACATCAACATAAATGTACGCATCCAGCTTTGTTTCTCACTCACGAAAGCACTGAAGCCGCCCTCTCTGCCGCCCATGCCTGCCAGTCGAAAGATGTACCAGAGAATAGCCACACCCACCGCAGCCATCCCCAGAGCATAGACTGCACTGTGAAGAGAAGAACAGATTTAAAAATCATTACATTTAGTATCCAAAAACAGGGAAAAAACTAGGGTTCAGCAACACATTAAAAATCAAGTGAGAACTGCTTGTCAAAAGCACATTTGAAAGAAACCATTATGGGATCATGGTTACAACACACACATAGAAATGGTATCTCTTCTAAAATGTGCATGAAATCTTAATAGGCACATCATGAATGCAATTCTTTTGGTGTAAACCCAATTTTAAAGAACATGGTCTTACTTTCCAAAGAATCCAGTGCGTTTGTAGGACACTGGTATCCTGTCTTTGGTGTCAATGTTCAGCTCCTCTTCAGCAGCTCTCAGCTTCTCCTCAAATTTGTCAATGTTTGCAACCTGCATTCTGTACATGAGTGCCAGCCTCTGCAGAGCATGAGAGAAAGCAGGAAATGAGAGGTTAGCATGACCATCTGCTGTGAAAGTTCACATGCTATATTTCAACAGAGTATAACATACAGGCCTCCCAAAGATAACCGCTCCAGGATGGAGGTAAATTTCAACAATGTCACTCTCTGGAACAACTTGCACACGCGACACCTCTCCTTTGGCCAGCATCTCATTGACAAAGTCATTCCAGGAGATGTTGCCACCGCTGGTGTTAATGGAGTTCATCAGGCTCATGATGAGCGCGATGATGAAGAGGGCCCGAAGGCGCTCCCGGTACATCTGATCCTCCTGCTCACGACGTTTCTTCTCCTCTAAGTGGTTAGGCAGATTGAAGCAAAAGGGAATTAAGAAGAAAGCAAAAGGAATTATCTAACCACTGCTAGGCGTAGTGAGCAGCTGTGTTCAAATCTGAGCACTGACCTTCATCTTCTTCTGGAGTTTTTCCCTTCGGACCATTACTTTTATTTTTCTCCTGTTTAGACTGTGATGTACTGAAGAAGTTTGTTGCCCCTGAAATCAATATGTTTAGCAATATATCAAGAAAATGGTTGATAATAAATATGTTAGTCTGAGTTATACTTGAAATTTAGAATGGAACCATACGTAGCTTGATAAAACTTAGCATTTACCTAATAAATTTGCCAGACCAACAGGGTTCTTAAGCAGGTTGCTCCTTATTAAGTCTTTGCTGACCCCGACCATGCCCGGACCCAAAGGTCTGTGAAGAAGACTCTAAAATGGAAACACCCATGTGATTCAATTATAAAGAGAAATATCATGATTTAAAAAAGACAAACATTTCAAACATATTCCAAGTTTAATTTTGGGTGCCCTAAACTCTTTGACAGTTGATACTAAAAACAACTCTTTTCCTTACATCATTTTCTTGTAATGACCTTCTTTGATGCCACTAGAAGTATTTCAACCAAGCGTCTGTCTTTGTTTCGTGTATTTTTTTTTATGTTGGATTTCCCAGATATAGTACCTCAAAGGTCATTGGAAGTTCATATCCTAATATTGCTGTAGTTCCCATCCATGCCTTCTCCTGATAGTTATTTTTATACAGTGCCAGAGTACATTGAACATCCTGCTCTCCATACAGTTCAAGTCTTTGCTTCAGACTAGGGGTAATAAAAATAAAAATCTAACAATATTCCTCCAGGAGAATTCCCCCATTATCTAAAGCTAGTAGTATCCCTCTTTATTTCTCGTTCCCATTTGTACTTTAGATGGAGAACTAATGTTCTACTTCTCACCATACTTTAGTATAGCACTGATAAAACTCTTTCCACTGTGTTTCTAAACGCACTACACATTCCGTCTAGCTCATTTGGGAAATCTGGTATGATCTCTTTATTATGACGACATATTTCGACTTACCTGGATGACTTTGTGTTGCTGATTTCCAAGTGTCCGCTCTGTTGTTGTGAAAAGCATCTTTCTTAAAACCTCCCATCTTGACAGCACACTTCTAGCACTGACACTAGGTGTTAGCTTGTTTGCTAATAAATGAGAGCTTCTTTTTGACAGACTCCATAATAAACCTCTGCTGTACTTTCTACTTAGCAAGGCCCGGTGCTGCAACAAGGCCGACATAATATCTGTTATTACCGGATGTAATATATTAAATAAGGTTTTGCTAAGTCATAGCTGTAAGTTTTCTATTAGTTAGAATTGTGTTTTATAATGCGTTTGTTTATCTCTCCACCTTGGCTTACAGCTAGCTGGCTATGTTACTAAACCGAGCAGGAGAGCAAAGATGTCATCTCGATATCAACACTGCAGCAGCACCTCTATTTGTTTCCTACGGGCGGATGAAAGATCGCAAACTAACAAGTATTTATCCTAGAGAAAATGTTAACATATATGTTTCAGCTGAAAATAACACGCTTTGTTTCTGATAAAGATTTAAGGCTGCCGTGTAGCCCATCTCACACATCGAAACATCTTTGTCATGAACTTTCAACTTCAACCCTCCATGCTGTTCATGAAGCACGTGCTACCTGCGCAATGTTTGCGCAGAAACTATTAAAGCGTTGACAAAACGCAGAATTCATCTGTTTCATACATAGACTGTAAGTCAGCTCAAGTTTGAGTGATTTTTATGACCCATATGCCTCAGAATAGGGATGCACAATGAAGCGAAATAAATCAATAAAATAAAAACAAAAAGTAAATATATTCCCGTATAGTACAGTGCGCAGTCCAAAACGGTTTACAATTAGTTTCTATGACAATTAGCTTCTATGACATTGCGCGACGATGGGGCTAGCGTTTTTGTGATCTGTATAAGAAATGGTGATGCTCGCATCTAAAAACGCATTTAACGCATTTAACGTCGACTATTATAAACTAAATGTCTGGTGTTGACCTGTGCGCCACAACAAAAGTAGTCCTGCTTAGAAATCCCTACCAGTTTTGAGCAATTCTATTATCTTGGTCTTTTTCATTTTCTTGAAGGAGATATGATCAAAACTATGAAATATAAAATGTAACCTAAAAATGTTAAAAAGTATTTACAAGCTCTTATCTACAGGTTGGCTGTATTACATGTTGGATATGGTGAAGATATTTACACATGGTTATTCTTGAAGTGTTGTAGTCCCTTTTTCATCTTTTTTTTAATATAAAAATATGCAAATACAAACAAATATATCGGCAGAGATGTAAAGTTAAAGCTACTGTAATTGAGGTTTTTTTTTTTTTTACTTTTTGTGTACGTTTTGAAATCAGTTTTACTTCAACTTAAATTGATTTTAACCAGTGAAACTGTATTTACTAAGTACAATACTCTTGTACCTTTTCCATTTTTGTTAACTGCACAGTAGCACATAGCAATAGAATGAGTCCACATTACATCCCATAACAGCTGTTGGATTTCATTTTATTATAGAGGTGTAAATTTGCCTTGATAACCTGATTGGAGATCTATATTTTCATGTTGTAAAGTAAATATTTTACCATACAACTCATTAACTAGTTAGGATGGGAAATAAATCACAATTATGATTAAACCACAATATGTCCTGCTGCAAATGTTTTATACTATTTTTTTCTTCTTACATTTCTTATTTTTGGAAAATATGTTTATCTAAAAATGAGAATGATGTTTAAAAAAAAAGCCCATTTGCTTCAACACAAAAATTCTCATTGCATCTGCAATACGATCTGAAAATTCATGGATAACTATAATAATTATATTTTAGCATTAAAAATATTATTTGGGTTAAAGAGCTTCTACATATTAGTGTATTATCCATTGCAGAAACATAAAAATGATTTTGGTCATTACCAATGCTGTTAATTTAGGGCAGCTGTGGCATAAACCTTACTCTGGGTGGTGGTCTATTAAATTTGTTAAGCACTGTACGTAGCTATGAGAACAGCCTAAAACGTATATTTACGTTGTGTTTTTGCACTGCGAATGTCGTCCAGTAGAGAGCGCTGTCGGCTGAAGAACTAAAGTATGTGCTAAGACCTGATTAAGACACTGTGCAATTACATTTTGATTAATGGTATACTTACACACAAACCACAAATGCCATCAGATTTTTGAAGACTGTCACACACAGAGCACTGTGCAATGCAGACACGGTCTGCATGTGTTTCTTTAATTTCCCTAGGGATTAATAAAGTATCTATCTTATCCCAAACATCATCTAAACAAGCTATTTTCATAATCATGCCTTCCTGTTTACTAGAAATATAGCTAGTCTGTGAAAACGTTGGAATTAAGACATGCAAATTTGCGCCCAACGTAACCCCATCCTTGTAAATAATCCAAGGCAATGTTGTCATGAAAGCGACGTGTAAGGGTCAGCTTGATTGACAGAATGAGTAACCAAATAACAGTGGATGAGTTTGAGCTTAGAACCAATAGGAGCATTCGACTCATGTTCTCTCGTTTCCTTTAGACCACGGGTATGTTTAGTTTGTTTACCCATACGCTCCGTTTCGTTGCCGACGCTTACTCGTGTTAGAATCGAATGGTTTTGGGCAAACATCGAGAGATGTGCTCATACTTTACTGTGAGTAGGTCTGATAATACAGATCATGTAGGCGTCGATTGGATGCACTGATTCCGAGCGTTGCTGAACGCCTCCGTATGTCCAGGTAAAAAAAATCGAAGTGCACAAAAACGATTTAAAATGACCCATGAGGAATCAAAACAATAACATCTTGACACACTTGAGTTCCTAGAGGTGTAGAGAACGAATGCACCCAATGTCGGTACTCCATTTCCTTTTCGAAGTCTCCAACTACATAATGGAGTGTGGTCTCTAGCGTTGGAAACTGGGACCTGCGGTCAGCCACGTTGGCGCTTCACTTGTACTTGTTCTGACGCGAGAGCCGCGTGCTGTGAAGACCCAAAATGGCGTCAGTTTCAATCTGTGCGGAAACGATATCCGCCTACAGCACCACAGCCAATCAGAAAGCTCGTCTCAGACCTGAAGCGTTTCCGTCCCGGGCGTCCATACACCGAAGTCAAAGGCCGCTCGAAAACCGCACGTACTGGTTGGCGGAGAGGATTAAACCGAAACAAAATATGATCTTTTGATGGTTTACCTTCACCCAAGCGAGACTACCGTCGTGCAAATGGAGTCTTTAAGGTTCGAAGTTTGTGGTGAAGACGAAATAGCTACGCTGTAAACGAGGCTTCGTGGATATTTTATTGTTTTTTTTTCCTCTGGACGTCTGTTTGTTGGTCTACACGGTTTAACAAGCTAGCGCTAGCCGCGATACTAGTGAGCTGCTTGAGCTGCAATGGTCGACGCGAGTTTATGCGTATGTCTCCAGACCTCCAGATACTGAACCGACGGCGACAAATGGGACCATCCAGCATTGGCCCAAAACATCGCGGCATAGACTAAATTTAAAAATCAGATCTCTGTTTCAGTTTGTGGAAATTCATACTAAGGTAAGTTGCATTTATATTAATCTAAGTTATGCTGTATCGGTCTCTGAAGGGGAACTTGATTCCCTACACTGCTGTTATTGTACATGCTACATATACAGACTGCAGCACATGCACATGCACAAACACATAGGGGTCCATGGCCCTGCAAAGCTAATGCATTTACAACAACAAACTGACTTGCTGCCCCCGTGGCTAACGCTGGGTTGTGTATGTTGCGGCAAAGGTCAACTTGCAAGAACTGGATATTTGGGACTTGATAGCATAAAGATGCAAAACATGTGCCTCGTAGTGGTTATATAAACTTTAGTATTATTTTTCTAAAGTGGAAGTCCTCTAATATCTAAGTTTACTGCTCCACTTTTTAAACATGGCTTTACTTAGATGTTGTTATATTATTTGAAGTATTGGCTATTTGATACGTTTGTAGTTTTATTTCCCCTTGCTGGAAATTTAAATTCATATCCATGTGTAATGTGAATTGCACTGCCAGTGATTTTATTTTAGACCATACCCAAATAAGGAGGATAATTAATGCTGCAGATAGGTAAACCATGTCTACTTATAATGTACTAGTTCACGTTTTAGTTAGCTTTATCATGTGAGTAATCAATTTCACTTTCAACTCCTTCCCCTTATCTACAAGTGATGTTTGGCTTAGATTTTTCCAAGAATTTACAGTTCCCACTTGCAAGATCCAAATCAACAAGTATCATCAATATTCTGTAGGAAGAGTATTAATTATATCCTCATTTGTACCTCTCTTGGGATCAGAAGTAGTGTATATTTATCAGCTTCTCCAGTCTTAATGCTCACTGTAATGCATTCCTGTCATGAAGCACTGTCTTGCCTATTTGCTGGTCTGCTTCAGCACTAAAGCAAAACGGATGTGCTACAAGCCCCCCATTACAAAAGCAATGAATTAGTTTGTCAGAACCAAAACACACCAAGATGATTTGAGAAATAACATAGCTTTAAATGCCAACAAGCTACCTAGATTTACCAGAGACTCAGTATAAGAAGTAAGCAGTCTAACACAGTGGGCTTTGCAGATAGTATTAGTGTCACAATTATTAAAGTTAGGTCAGTGTGGTACTTGTGTTTCTGTGCTCTAAAACTTGAAAAGGAGGGGCACAACATGGTGGGATTTGAAATGTGCTGGAGAGGAAATAGAATATGGAGGAGATGCTCTCCACTTTGGTGCAGTACCAATGCTGAGGAAAACACTGCAGTGCCGCTGGTGGTGTTTTCCATCCACCAAGATACTGAGAGTGTTTTAGCTTGTTGGGGCGTTCATGTTGACTACACTGCAGAGGCAGTGATGCATATCTCTGTTTCCCTGGAGCTTGTGTAGGTCCTATTTCTCTTTCATAGGTAAAGCCTCAGTCCAAAGGCTATCATCACATGCCTTGTTCTGTTTACATGAAGGTTGTGTTGTATAATTTAAATCTAGAGTAGGTGTTTACTGACAAATGCCATCTCTGATACTTAACCATATATCTCTGATATGGCGTTAATTGTCAATGCATTTACCTCCCAGGTTTCATATATATTGCGTGATTATATATTTGTCTTTTGGAGTAAATAATGTTGCATTTTATGAAGCTTTACTTTGATTTGTAAGTAGCAAACTAAAGATACTAATGAGATGTTTGTAGCTGGGTATGCTCTTCTGAATCAGGAAATACGAGAGTCAGTGCAGACTTCAAAGACTCTTTCAGCACTAGGTATCTATGAGGCAGCCTTACACCCAACAACTTTCCCTCCAATTTTAAAGTCGGAGTAAAATCATGGGAGTCTTGCTAAAGTTGCAGCTCGTTCCCATGATCTCAGTCGTTAGGTTTAAGGTGGTCTTAAGGAGGTCTCATTTTTTGCCATTTTAAGGTGGTCTTTCTACAGTCTTGGCGTTACTACAATATCAAAGGTGTTTGATATTGTCATCAATCTTAAGTGTGGTCATATGCAAATTGTGTTTTTTGTGTTTCACTTTTATTCTGAAGTGTTTCCGGGATAGTTTTTTGGTTGTTGCAGTAACATGCAAAGTTGCTTTGGTGTTTAACTTTTCTGTTGTGTCCACTCGATGTTAATAATAAAAAAACAAAGAGATATTAACTTAAATGCAATCTTCTTCACATCTCGTTCTCTATTGAGAAATTGTTGTCGTGAAATTCCACCTGATGCATGATGGGAAATAATCTGAAAAGGAATTGTATTATAGTCTTGTAGTTAGTGACCCACAGTCTTTGCAAAATCTCAGTCTCAAACTAAAAACTCAACGGCTTGCCAACATATTGTCTTTAGATGTGAGAGGGTCTCAGATGTCAGTCTTTTTAGAGTCTTTTTTGAGTTTTAGCAAAGTCCTCTGGTGTAAGGCCGGCAATAGTTGGAAACAATTGTTTTAAGCATATTTAAGAGTAAAATGATAGAAGTAGTGTCATAACTAATAATGAACACTTATGAGCTGACTGTTCAACTGACAGTTTTGCATCTGTTTCTTTAGTCAGACCTGAGACTTAAGCCAGGCCCTCTGCCTGCAACAGGAAATGGAGCTCTGTGAGGTCAGAAAGGTCATGAGCTGTGAATGTGACTGATGGTTAAGTTTTGAGTAAATTAAAGGCAACAGTTCGATGTTTCTGCTATGTACCTCCTAACAGTGGCTCTTCTCTTCCAGTTAGTCAGACCCAGTAATTTTGATCTTAAGTACAAAAGTGATGACCCCTGTGCAGCCTCTTAAGTTTTTTTTCACATCAGACCATTGTAATTTGAGGAAGTAGCATTATACATGACCTCTATTGATCCGTTGCTCCTCTTTTTAAGGATTTTTGTTGTTTGCGTGTCTTTTAAATGGCCTACCTTGTATTTTCAGTAGCTTACTCAACGGCTGAATTCATCTCACACACAAATGAGCTGATGAGTGCTGGCAACAAAACAGAACATGAGTAAAAGCAAGAGAACAGGATGTTATTGAGCTCTGTGTTTGGGTTGAAGAGGACACCCAGATGGTTATTACGGACAAGAATTGTTCTAAAACCCTCTGTGTAATAGTACTGAAGCCGAGGCTGTAGAATCTGAATGTGAATGGAATAGACACAAATGATGAAGCGTCCATCAGGGAGGACCAAAACAGAGCAGAATGAAAGAGCACTGCAGTAGCTGCACGCTAGAGATGATGCAACAGAATATATGACGGCATATTAATCTTTTCAATGGATTCTCATGACAACAGTAACAATCAATGTAATTATGCCTGTTAATCGTTTAGGTCAGACTAAAATTGGGCTTGTAAAATACTTACAAATGTGTTAGTCCGACTAAAATTTTACCAGATATAATTTTCAAAGTTGGACCTGGACATTTTGG
Organism: Cheilinus undulatus; assembly: GCF_018320785.1. NCBI lineage: Eukaryota > Metazoa > Chordata > Actinopteri > Labriformes > Labridae > Cheilinus > Cheilinus undulatus. Next base: position 39,654,762 of record NC_054865.1, on the reverse strand, counting down.
CAATGTGGTTGGAGACTAATTTTCTCGTCCATGTACAGTATTAAAGATGTTCCCAGGTGGCTGTTTCCCTGTTTGGCTAAATGCCCATTTAAATTACATTTAACTGACTAGTCTAAAGAGGAGAAAAGTACTTAGAAATCAGTCAAATTCATCCCATGCTTGGATATGTCGACCTCCCATTATGTGAGTATGTAGTCAAAGTTTGAGTCTTTTTTTTTTTTTTTTTTTTGATATTTCAGCATAAATGAGGATGAGGGAAGTAGAGGAGAATGAAAACTATGCACTGATAAATTGTCAAGAGGAGGGATGAGGAAAATCTGTTGAAAAAAAAAAACAAACTTTCAAAATAAATTGAAGAACAGTCATGCTATTGTAACATGCTTAGTATTTGTACTTAGTATCGGTGAGCACCCAAATCGAAGCACTTTTATTCATATTTGTGCACCCCTGAAAAAATGTCATACCACGCTGTTCCTACCACACGCTAACTGCTAAGCTCATATTTATGTCCAGCAAAGTGCCGGGGGAAAGTTCTGACAGGAAGTCAGCGGCTATTAACTAAAGCTACAGTGGCTTCTAATGGCGGGGGACTTCACTACATTTTAAAAAAGGCGTCAGACCTGGATTTTAAGCCCATAATTAAAAAAAAAAAAAAAAAAAGGTAATTAGTTTAACCAACTCGTAAATCTTGCACCAGCTAACATGATCCACTAACTTAACTGTTTAACCATGCACATCCATATACAGTGTAGATCCAACTTGGCCTTGGTGTTCTGCACATGCCCCTGCAGTTTCTGAGCCATGTTTAGCCATGTTATCCAAACAGTAGAAATGCATAGCTCAGCAGAGTGCATTGCAAGTACAGCATAGACTAGAGCAAGGTTCCCCAATTACTTTTTCCTGAGGGCCAAAGTATCTCAAGGACAGAAAGCTGAGGGACAGAAATTGATTTTTTTTTTTTTTGAACACCATTAAAATGTCATGTATGTTCACATATATAGTGCTTTACAAATTTATTAGACCACCACCCAAAGTAAGGTTTATGCCACATGAAGTGCTTTAATGCGGACTCTTTTATTTTAAGTGAGGTCTTGGCATTTTACCATTTTGAACAGGAATGAGGAATTTCAAACTGAATTTACCTTTTTATACCCAAATTTGAGCCGGCTCACTGGGCTTCTCTGAGAAGTCAGAAATTAATCAAGCATAACATTCAACCACTAAAACTAATTTTTCTGTTCAGGAATGCAAGTAAATAACTATAATTTAACCTATTAATCAAGAAATAATAGTGTGCTTTACTAGTTTTTCAGGGTTTTTTTTGTAAATCAGTAAATTTGAAAATTCATGGATAACAATAATAATTATAATTTAGCATTGAAAATATCATTTGGGTGAAAGAGCTTCTACATATTTGTGTATTAACCATTGCAGTGATTGATTTAGGTAATTACCAATGCTGTCAATTTAGGGTAGGTGTGGCATAAACCTTACTTTGGGTGGTGGTCTGATAAATTTGTTAAGCACTGTGTGTGTATATATATATACACACATATATATATTAGTGTTGTCATGATACCAACATTTTGGTATCGATACCGGTACCAACATGTATTTTGATACTTTTCGATACTTTTCCAAATAACAAGAGAATACAAAAAATGTCATTATTGACTTTATTTTTATAGAAAATTTTAGAACTATAACTATGCATCAGTAAAAAATTAATGTGTTAAAAAAAACATAACATGTCATTGTTTGTTTCTGTCAGTGTTTTAGGATACAGAAAAAAACTACAAACAAACCAAAAGAACAGATATTTTCTTTGTGTGGGATTTTAAGGTTTAAAAAGCTAAAAGCTAATATTATTACCATCATTATTACTTTAAATACTTAACCATTTACTGATATGAGAGTGTATATATATATATATATATATATATATATATATATATATATATACTGTTTATCAAAAACATTTTTTCTTTATTTGTCAAACTTGATATTATCTAAAGATGTTTGGGCAGGCACAGTTACAGACAGCATGACATGAGAAGCACCACCTTCTGATTGGTTGAAAATCCTCCCAAGATGCTTTGCATGACAAAATGATCTCACTGCCCAAAACAAAGATGGCAGCACCCGCAGAAGATAACCAAAACACGATCGAAAATGGAATAAAAATTGATAAAACAGCATTTATAATCAGCTCCAACGCGGTGGATTTAATCTTTAAAGACCCGGAAAAGTCACTGAAGTTCCAGGCTTGTTAGAACGGCATCCTTTAGAGCTACAAGGACGTCCAGGGTAGCAAATGAACGGCGAAACCGTCAGCTTTCACGAGAAAAAAACGGTAAGCGGCTGTCATGTATGGTTCAAAAGTTATTATTGTTTTTATAAACTATGCACTTTTTATACGACAATGGCCATCCATAAGGGTTAAGGCTTGCCTGCTTGCTCCACCTTGCTCACCACGGCTCAAATTACAATGCGGTGATGTTACATAGCGACATAAAAAAAAAAAAAAGTACCGGTCTCATCCAAGCACAGTATAGTACCTTTTTTAAATGCCTCAGTACCCCGGTACTAAATTAGACAAAATAATCCTTCTCCTCTGGTCTTAAAAATCATGCAGTCTGTATCAGACTCTTTTTGGACGGCATGTTTGCAGAGCTGAGGTGAAGCAATTGTGCTGCTATGCGCTCTGCTGTGCGTCTTTTTATGATGTTCCTCCCTTCTCTAAACAGAGTTCAATGTACCATATCTAACTAATTTATTGCATCGTATAACATCCTTTCCTTGCTATAATTACAGAAAGATCATGATAAATCAGTGAAAATTTGTATTTTAAACACCTAAGAAGGTAAATATTTAAAATAAATACATTTGTAAAAATTTCCATCATTTTCCCAAATGTCTCGCGGGCCAGATGACACCTGTTGGTGGGCCGGAAGTGTCCCATGGGCCACCATATGGGGATGGCTGGACTAGAGTATTTTAAAGAGGTTCAAAGTTTGTCCATGGTTTCATCATTTAACAACTGATTGCTGACTTGAAAGCCAGCTCAGCTTGAAAAAGGTCCCAGCAGTTGCCAGATGAAAGGTGGCATGTTGTCACCTTTTGCAAAGGAAAACGTGTTTCCATTGATGAATCGATTCCCCTCTGGTGCTTGTATGCTGGGGCAAGGAACATAGCCAAACTATAACCACAACCTGAGTTAAGTGTCCATTTTGACATTCTGACTGTCTTTGCTTGTTGTATTCTGCTCATTAATATAGTCTTTCAAGGTTATTGTAAGGGGTGATGTTTATCTGTTAAAAAACCTTTCAAGACCAGTGATTTTCTTTGGGTTCTTTTGAATGCCGAAGTTGGGGTGACAATGTTCAGTTACAAGATTTTTATTTGATTTGACAGCTTTGACAGTCGATTGGTGCTTCAATACTGTTTAATGCATCAGGCTCACAAAAATCATAACAACCCATTAAAGTAGGCAGTGGTGATAAAATATGGATCAATATTCTGTGACTGCATTGAGTAACTGATTCTGTAAATGTGTCATGAAAGTTTATAACTGTCAAGATTCCCTCAGTAGTGAACAGAAATAGTCAAACCCAACTCCACAAGATAGCACACTTTTTAAAAGTTGTTTCAAGGCTTACAGCCCCTAAAAATCCTGAATTCTGCATCAAGATGTAATTATTTATGCAAACACAGAACTGTCTGTTCATCTGTTTCCCTTTTCTTTTTTCTGCTGTAGTTAGCCAGATCAATTTAGATGGCGACTTGATAAAGCAAAAATGTATTAGTATGAGCACCAATTAAAAGAGACAGATGGACAGGCACGTCTACATCCAAGAGGCAGTGGAACCAATCTTAGCTAACAGGTGATCAAATTGAACATTAGGCCTTAGGAAGCATTTGGACGCCGGTGATCCAGACACATTTGCTGGAGAAGTCTCAGAAATTCAACAAGCTGTTTTTGCCTCATGTTGACATATGTTCCTTGAAAACAAGAGTGTTGCTTTTCAGATGTTTATGAAGGGAAAATATTCACAGATTGTGTTTAAAAACTTTAATAAACTTGTGATTGTACAAACAAATTTACACTGGTTGCTACTTCAGCTACCTTGTCAGAACGCATCAGCAGTTATTGGCAACCATTTCTCTGGCAATGGAGTAATTACACCACTTTGAGGCAAGATTTCCTTTTCCATGGGGCATTTATCTCCACAATGTGTAGGCTGTCCCTGAAGGGACATCATTCATTTGTTGAGTCTTAGTTCAACAATAGAATGTAAGTTAAAAAGCAGCTTTACTCATGCTTGCCTTAGTAGTGTAGGCCTGAAAAAATCTTTGTGACCCATGCATGATTAAGGGAATAAAGACTGCCTAAATAACATCATGATGCAGGTTTGTAAAAGAAGAAACTAAAAAATACAAAGCTTTATCAAGTCTGTCATCAAAAGGCAAAGGAAACAACTTTTAAAATTGAGGTGGACTGATCAGTTTTGCAGGGCCGATATTGATTATTGGTCATTTATGTTGTGGTTCTCAACTGGTGGGTCAGGGCTTAAAAGTGTGTGGTGGAGCTGTTTTCAGTGGGTTGTGAATGTGTGTCTGGAGAAAAAATGGTGGCAAAAAGTCAATGAGGTACTGAAGGCCTTGGTGGAGATGCGTTATTTCTTACTATGGGTAATTTTCAATTTTTTAGCACATTTATTGCTTTATCTTGTAATAACAAATAACAAAACTGCTTTTCTTACTCTCAATGAGGTAAATCTCTAGAAATTGGCAAAAGTGCATATGTAATCATGGGGAAATGGTTGAGAATTCTGGGAAATTTGGGCCACAAATTTTCATTGAAGAAACTGGCAAGCCTTGAGTCTGGACCAGCTGAGACCAATAACTGATATACATTTATTATGATGGACAACATGTACTTCATGGGGGAAGAGTTTGATTGCATGATCAAAAAAATGAAGGAAAATAAAAAAACATAGCTATGGCTCTATCAACATGAGAAATGGCACAGAGGAAAACAGGAATAGATTTCGCATGCTTACTATGTCGGTGGCACCCAGGCTTAAGAGCTGATTAGCTCGTACTCATCCAGCCAGTCAGATTGTGTTGTAAACAAGACATTTGCTGAGACTGTAAGAGTAAACAAATAAAGCCAGAGGGACACCTTGTAACACCTTGTAATGCATGTACTAATGATCAGCAAAAGGCCAAATATCTGCCTCAATAATAGGCCAGGCCGACAATCCATTGACCCTATTTAAAATGCAGGTTTTTGAACAAAGGTTGGTTTGATCTTTTCTGATACTTCTCGGTTAGTCGGGGCATTGAAAGACTGATTGGCTTTTGTTACACAGTGTGAGACAGATTTGTGGTGTAGGTTGAAATGTTTAGGTGGTAATGAATTATTTGCTGCAGATGTCTGTTTACAGAGATAAATAAGTTTTATTAGAATGCTATTGATGGTTATAGTTCTGCCTTGTTGTTGTCAGTTTGGAACATTTCTACTGATGCAACTGACCAGTAAAGCTGAGACTTCAAACAGAAACTGGAACATTTCATGTGCTGAAAGTCACGACTATTGTGCACAGATTCTACATTTTTTAAATAAAATCTTCAAAGAGTTTCCCACTTCAATACATAAATATAACACATACAAAATTTCTGAACGCAATATTTTTCTGCTTGCCAAAAGATGAGCCAAACCAAGCACTGCCCAACTTGACCAAACTCATCGCCCATCATGCCTCAGTGTTTAGACATCCAGTGTGTCCATATGTGCTCTGTAGGAGACTGGCTATTTCCCCATTTAGTTCTGTGATTTAATTTTCTAACTGAGGATGTGAATGTTGTTAGTAATTATGTCTAGTATCTGTTCTTAATTAGCGTTGATGTTGGTATTTACATGTTTGCTGTCTTAAATGAGTAAGCAAGGCAATAGCCAGCTAAATTATGTGGCATATACAAAGAGTACAATGGTTGTCTAATATTAACACACCTTTCCTGTCCATGGTGGCTCCCTGTTTATGTCACCACTGGGTTTATTTTTTATCCATGGTTGTAGTTTGCTTATGAGAGCACTTGTTTTCATTTCCTTACCTAGTATATTTAAAGTAGCATCCAAAATACTGTTTGTTTTTAAGTAAGAGCAGTAAAGTAAAACAGAAATTAGTATATTCTGGTGCCTTTAATAGTACTTGATACTTTGTTGAACTTCATTGATCATTACTGCAAACCTTTTCATGGTTCCAGTGAAGGAATAACAAAACCGGTTGTGCTTCTTGCAATTGCCAAAAGAGCCTTTAGTTTTAACTCCAGCACCCACTCTGCCTGCCTTCTGTCCATGCTGCCTCTCCCCTCCCCCTCCCATGCAGAGAGTGTGGTCCTTTTAGGTAAACAAGCATGGCTACTCCTGTTTCTTGCCTGCCTTTGTCCATCTCTGCCTTCCCTTCTCTCCCATGTCTTGGTTTCTCTCTCGCTCCCCTCTCTTCCTCCTTTTTGAGTTGTGTAAATCTTTTATAGCTGTTCTTACCCGCACAATCTCTGTGGATACACAAATGGCATCTGAAGCCCTTTGAAACTCAGCCTGTTCCTTTGCCCCCTCCTCTATCCTCGAAGCCAAATGGAACAAAATGGCGGGCCCCAATCCTGCTGTTTCCCTCAGGGACTGTAGAGCCTCATTTCAGGGTTTTGGAGGTCCTGATGGTTGATGGCGTCTCCAACTCGTGTTGCGCTGTGCTTACTTCCTTGCCTTCCGCTGTGCTGCTCTTGATAATATTTTCTCTTCCCTGCATCTCGTTCACATCAAAGGGAAAGGTTCTTCATTCTGGCGTGTTGCCGCTTCTCCAGAAATGTGCTCTTCACAGATGTGGCTTTTGATCTTTCTGATCAGGGCCTGGCAAAGGGATATTTTGTGCTCCAATTTTTTAACTGAATGAACTGGTATACTCAAATCTTATCTCAGATATGCAATAAAAACATATCCCTTTCACATCATAACTTGGGCATAAAAGCAACTGGGCTGTTTTATCATATTTATTTAAGGTATTCACAATCCCATTATGGTATCAGTGTTGGTTTCAGTTAAATCGAAATGTTTGTATCGTTGTTAGAGAAGCAAAGGATTTAATAGTCCCCTGTGAACTTGGAGTTGGTAAATAAAGTCTGACAGAGACATCTGTCTAGGCCACGATTAGATGACTATGATATCATATGAAAATGGCTACGTTTTACTGCATTTTGGCTGTTCATTCAAAGGATGACTGCATTTTAGGTGCTTAAAAATGTATGGTTTGAAACAAGGGTTTCAGAGTGCAAACTTCTGATGAAGCTAGTTTTCTCTATACCAGCAGTATAGAGCTTCCTCTGATCACACAAACACACACATGAGCACATAACGGTTCCTGTCAAAAGCCTTGTACAAGTAGGTAGACTACAACAACTAGTGTAGACTCACTCCTGTAAGTGTTGATCACACTCAGTCAGCATTTTCTTCAGATTAACTTCCTCTGTAGTTTAGGGCCAGTCTGAGTAGCAGTCATTGTCTGTCCACACAAATGTTTGTGTATTGGTAATTTTTGTATGTTTGCATCTCACAGCTCTAAAGCCCCATCCACACGAATTCAGAAGTATACTTAAAAGTTTTTTTTTTTTTTCTCTCTTTTTTTTTTTTGCTGAATCAGCGTTTCATCCACGCAGAAACAGCGTTGTGGGAGGAACGCTACTTTTTAAAAGTGAACAAATCTGTAAATGCTTACCATTTCATCTCCATATAGACAGCCAACCACATCTTTCTTGAAACAATTATGTCGTACATTGCATAGCCAACTTAAGCTGCATGTGCGTGTCAAGCAAAAGCTACAATGGCGTATTACAGGGTTGTGTTCATGCTGCAGAAGCTACTGAGCCCTTTTTCACCACAGAGAACAGTATCTAAGAACCAGATGTTCTTAGATCCACTGCGGAGAACAACCAGAAGGGCAACCAGGAGAAAGTTTTGGGCAGTTTTCCATAATCTTCTCTCTTTTGGTGCATTTCCATGGCAGCGTTACAGCACCGCTTGCAGGCTTGGCATATATACTACAGTGGTTCCGTGCTTACGCAGACATTTCCAGGAACGATCCCGTGTTTATAGAAAAACTATTTCAAAATGAAATATATTGCTTTCGTCTCCGTGTGGACAAGGCCTAAAGAAGGAAGTTTATGTCCACGTGTGTAGTCCTTGATCAACTACTCTATTTTTTGTCATTTTTGCAGATTTGTGAGCATGGCAGTTGTTATAATGTTGTCATCTGAACACTGAAATCTTCTGAAAATGTGATTCCAGTGGATTGTTGCCTTGAATCATCTGCTCATGTGTCATGTTAAATGGCCCAAAGGGGCTTGGCCATTGGTTTGTTTGAGTCCCCATTTTTGTCACTGGAAGATTACTACTGAAGTAGCTGTTCTGAAATCTTTCAGTTAAATACATTATAGTCTCTGCCATGAAAATGTTAACCTGTGAGGCTAAAGCTATTGGGCAAAAAGCCTCTGTGTCTCAGTCTGAGCACTATGAAGGACAAATGGTATGAATCTGGAGAAAACTGTTGGTCTTTTGAGTAGATTGTCCCTTTTGGTGGGCTGATTTCCAATTTCGGTTTTTTCCTGGTCTGACTGCTGACACTGATTTCCTTTATTTATAAAAAAGGATAATTGACAGCAAAAAGAAAAAGGATTTTTTTATGTTTACAATAAAACCCTGTTGCATACATGACCATCACTCATTTTCACTCAGGGGGGTTTCACACTAGGGACCTGGGTTCCGATTCAAGTACACTTGTCCCCGGAGTCTGGTACCATTTGGTCATTATGAATGCCAGTGTGCTGTGCCAGAGTCTTCTAGGAGGATGGTCCTGGGCATGATTCATGTATATTTGGGCGATGTGAATCCAAACAAGTCTGAATAACAACTGGGTACTTTTCGTTTAGTAGAGTTGTAAAAGTATTGCTAAACTTTTCCGGTCTCTTCAAAGACTATTGTTTGTGTAGCATGGGGTGTGTGGATCTGCCATGGACATTGAGATGCCTTTAGGCAAGAGGGCAAGTCTCTGTGTATATTCTCCAGTTTGTCAGTGCATTTTCTCCTCTGGGCGCCTAACGTTCACACTACTGACATATTAGCTTGATTGTGTGGCTGCAGTGTTGGTTTTTATGTGGTTTTGCAAAGTTAATGTAACAGCTCAAGTGTATTTATGTCTGATCTGCAAAAATCAAAGCGAGAGCAGGCTATCAGTCAGGGCCATACAGGCTGGAAATTGGTCAATTCCGATAACCAGCCGATTTATTGGTGCATGTCTAGTTTTGATGGGATGTGCTGTTTAGCAGGAGTCTGTATGAGATGATTTATTATCCAACGTGTTGGAAAATTTCCTGAGGTTAGTCGGCCAGTTTGTGTGCTGTGTCTCTCTGGACTCAACTGCTCTGGTCTGTTCAGCCTGTTGCTGACGCTCAGGGAAAATGACAAGAAGGTTTGCTCACCTGGGCCAGTCAGACTTTTCTGTTTCTCCTCAGCTTTATTGCTGCTTTTTCCATGAAGGTACTTATACTTTCTTTTAAACTGAAAATGCACACATCACAGCAGTATACCTTATAGTGAAATTAATAAAGTAAGATATTTTGATGCTAGTTTTACGATAATGCTTTGTCATTAATCTTGAGCATGTTAGTCACTAAATTGTAAAGGTCTGTTTTGTGCAGTGCTTTGTTGAGTACAGATCTCCAAGCATCTTTTGGAGGAGTATTTTTCAGCAACATGTGAAGGAGGGGTGTTAGGATGATGGTATGCAACACTGCCGCTATCAAGATTATTTTTGCTGTTAACTAGAGACTTTGCAAGTCAGGGTGCATTGAGTATCCTTCTGCCGCATCTTAATTCTGTTTTCCTCACAGTTTTGTGGTGAAAGACCCCAGAATATTTACTTAAGCAGTCAGAATGCCAACTCTGATATTTATCCTTCTTTGCTGTGGTGTCATCTCCCTTTAAATATGGCAGCAATGTGAAATAAGGTCATATCAATGGTAAAGGACACGTGAACATGGTTTAGCTGTCTTTTCATCACTGCAAAGATGAATTGTATTTTTCTCTGTCAGTATATTTCCTTAGTCACACTGTGGTAAATACAACGGTCTGGGATTTCTTGCCTTTCTGAGACAGCTTCTGTTGTGCTCAGAGGCAAACATCTGTATCAGTTTTCTCGTGTCCAGTCGTCCTCATGCTGGATGAGCTATAAGCTGAGAGAGGGGGTTAGAGTGTTAAGACAAAGTGTTGGGTGGGGGAGGGTGGAGGTGGTGTGGCCTGGCTGAATCTCAATCACTCAGACCCTTCAGCAGGGCTGGCCTTTTGATGGGCCAGCTGCAGCCATTCATCCACCCATTTACATTGAAATGCAACAACAGGAAGGGGGGAGGGGCCGACTGTGGGGAGATGGGCCTCTGCGCCTGTGCGACAGGGATGTGAATGAAAAGCAAAGGCATACCTAAATACCAAAGAGATGAGGTCTGTCGGTCGGGGCCCATGCCCCTGATCACCACTACATGCATGTATACTTTGGCCCCCCTACCAGCATGCTGTGGGGCAGTATACTTAACACAAAGGGTCTAAGCACCCTTTTTGACCACTACATGCATTTTCCGCACTCAGCTCTTTTCTGTCTTTACAGCCAGGCTGGTGGCCATAAAGAGGTTGTGATTCATCCCACTGTCCGCTTTAACAGCTCTCTCCTGTTACACCTATTGTTGATGCTGCTGTTTGTACCTTGCCTTCTTCACATTTTGTGGGTAATTGCCCTCAGACAGATGATTTACTCATGTGAATTCTGTATAAAGGCTTATTTGTGAAGCCTGCATCGGCTGCAGAGTTTTCAAGCCCTCACTTCTTGCCCACTGTAATGGAGGTCATATTGTGCTATTGGCTGGTGGAAGAAGCCTGTTCTGTAACTCATTAGGGGCTTCAGACACAAACTGTAGCTCAGACAAATGAGGCCAGTGTGTCACTTTTCTGAGTTCATCCAGCTTTCCAGGATAACTCAGATGTCCTCAGAGGTGTGCTTTTGACATTGATGGAGAGGCAGATTGAAGACTATGTTGGCTTTTTTGAAATCAACTTAATTCACATAAATAACTGTAACCTTCTTAGCATTTCTCTTAGGCAGCTTCTCCCTCATTTTTGGCATAAGCATGATTTTAAAGGACACAAACAAAAATATTTGGTCGGGTACTGTTTAGATTAAAACGACAGCTTGATTCAAGAAAACATGTTAAGAGGGAGTTGTGATGTGTTATTCATACAAGCCAGTTTTAAGAGCTGGTTTATTTTAACCCAGAGGGGCCAGTGACTTTTTCCTCCATTTTTGTTGAAGGGGAAAATGGTACCAAATTACAAGCAATTTGAGAGTTAAAAGACTGAGTTGACACATTATCTAAAACTCCAAAAAGAGCTCGATTCCAATCACTAGGAGTGAGGCAGGCATTAATAACACCATGTCTTTGTTTACTAGCAGAATACCACAGATCATGTCACTTGATGTTTATCTGTGTTAGTGTAATGTTTGACTGGAGTGTCTATTGTTAAAAAAAATTCCTGCATGGCCAGCGAGCTTGCAGGGAGGCACATAGACTGTGGGGTTAATATTTTCATGGGAATAATGATGCTGTGCATTCACACTCCATATTTTTTCATTTGCCCTATTAGATAGTGTACACAGTTGTGTTCCAACAATTTTTTTTATCCATGTGTGACGCTGTTACACATGAAAATGATACGGTTGTTTTCTTAGGGTTTCCTTCATTCAGAGAGGAAACTCGAGGGTGGTGCTAAAGTGAACTCATCAATATTGCCTTTAATTAAACGCACTGCCTGCTTTTCTGAATATTTAACGCGGATTGTCAGGATCTGTGCGGGATGCTGGTGGGATTGGACACACCTGTTGCAAGTGCGGATGGGGGCGGATGGCACACACTGCAAGAGTGGACAGTCATGGTCAGAAAACCAGCCGGAGCAGGCAGGAGCGGGATTAAGAACACAGTCTCTACAGGTTCAAGTCACATAAATGAGGCAAACATTCTCCCACCTTCTGTTGTCATCACGATTTTTATAAAAGTTAATTTTTCAGATATTACTCATGCGTCATGTGAGCCTAGCAGACAGTTGCGTCTATTATCTAGTCCTTTTATGCCGTAGTATTAAAATGATACTAAAAGCAGATAACAGTCCAACCACAAATACTGTATTCATTTGTCTTTTTATTTGAACATTTGATTTAGATAAGAAAATAGCTGCTGGGTTTTAGAGAGAATTCAAACAAATATGAAAATAATCCAAAGCAAATCCTGTCCCTGCTTCGGTGTTTGATGATATTATTCAGGAAGGAGTCCTTTATGAAATTGTTGTCAGTGTGAAAATAAATCAATTCTTGCAGGAAATTATCATTCCCTTTAAATCAAATCACCTGGGCAGAAGTTCATCCAAATTTTGAGGATGCTCTGTTTTTCATCTTCACTTTGCTTCCCTTTACCCGGTATAAAGTCTTGTTGATTAAACAGTAATTGACAAAAATATTGTAGATATTTTTTTGCCCAAATTCAAGCTCAGTTGACACGTCACTCCAGGTGTTGTGACAGAGGATACTGTACATGTCAGGGAACTTTGAAGCTTGAGCATAATCTGAAGAATTTCATAAGAATCAAGATGGCAAGACATAAGGTGTTACTAATATTAGCTCACCCACTTTCCTTGTTTTCCACGTTTCTGAGCTTGTCACTCTGCTGTTCTGTTAATACCGTTTGATGCTCTTTTTGCTTTTACGGTAAATTGTGAAACGGAAACAGTTGTATTTGTCAAACATACCAAGTGACAGTACACTGAACGTTTGTTGTGCTGTTTTCAGAGAAGCACAAGAACCATTAAAGGATGACTGGTTTTGAATATTAGCTGGATAATAATTACTGCCAATTATGAAAAGTCTTTGTACAAGTATCGGATAAGTTCTCGTCTGTTTTTATATTTATTTTTGCTGTGGAAATTAAGAAGATGAAGGAATCATATATATTAAATGAAAAATTCAATTTGTTGAAATGAATGTAAATGTAAGTTTTTAAGATAATCAATTTCATGATTTGAGTCATATTTCATCTGAAGTGCATCATATTTTAATGTCAGGCTTATTAAACAGCATAATTGTTTTGTTTTTTTTGTTATGTTATTCACTCTGAATTGAAATTTGTCAAAAATTGAAAATATAAAAATGTCCCCATGGTAAACTGGATATTTTTGATGATTTATTTTTTTCACTGGTAACCAATATTAATGTTCCGACATTTTTTTAAATTGACATTTGGTTGACTAGACCCTAAGATCAGCAACACAAGAAGGAACAGTGTTTTGTCAGTCCTGGAGGATTTAGATTTTCACATTTTCTAGTATATTCCTGGTCAGTCACAGAGAAGTTAAAAATAAAATGTCTTAACTCTTATATTGGTGCAGGGACAGGAATTAGTGCTTGTGTTTAAGCAGAGCAGTCAGCAGTGAGTGGAAAATCACATCATCTTCAGTCAGCCTGCACAGGGACTTTCCCTGCTGAATATGTGGCAGCACAGAGCCCTTCTTAAAGCTACAGGCCAGAATGTGTTTGGCTGTTGTATCCAGGCTTGTACATCCACATTGTATTCCTGTGTCACACTGCAGAGACACTTAGCTGAGTTATTTGTTTTGCCAAGACGGGAAGCAGCCTAAATGAGAAGTGGAAAATAGGAGAATAGGAAATACAGAAGACATTTTAAGTTGGCCTACAGCTACCAATAATCTGTCCAACATTTCACTGTGTTTGTCTGCCAAGGCTGGGAATAGTCGCAGATCCATGATTGGATGACTACAGTTAACCAGACTCTGATCTTTGAAGTTCTTTTGATACTAGAACCTTCCTCCCTGTAAATACACTGACTTGTTTTTCTGCCCATTTCTGTGTTTGTGTGTATGGTTGCGTGTGTGCCTGTGTCACTCATACTCCCTGCAGTGAATCTTTTTTTAGAAACAGCAGCCAGCAGTGTAATCTCTGGCGTGGATGTAGGACAGTCTTTTATTCCTTCTCATTACTTATGCAAAGCCAGTTCTCACCCCCAGTCACTGCAGGGCCTGTTTGAGTGTACAGTTTTGTTTTTTTTTGTTTTTTTTAGAAAAAGTTGAGTATTCAAATGATTGAAATAACAGTTTTTCTTGTTTCAGTTCATGTTTTGGGGTTAACAATCTGCATGTGTAATGCTTTTTTAAATTTTCCATGTGGTAAAGCTTAGCGCTAAACATGACTAAAAATGTGAACTGATCCATTCAGATCTGGAGGAAGGATATTTATTTATGTTTGATTCCATGTGAACGTGTAGATTTTTACAAATTTTAGTTTTTTTGAAGTACAGTGTAGACCTTTCTAGAGGTCTTTAACACTGATGTGAAGTTGTGCTGCAGGGACACTTTGGCGTATCTGACTGAAGAGGCAACTGTCAAAACATATTTTATTTATTTTTTATTTTATGGGGGCAAAATATTAAAAAACATTGAAAAGACAGTAAAATGTTAGTTGAACAATTTCACTTAGTAGATGGTGACTTGTATCTTGATGGCTCAAAACCAGCTCTGAAGTCTTGGACATCGGAGACCTACCGTTAAGTACTACAAACATAAACATTAATTGTATTATTAACAAACATTAATTCAAAATGTCAGAGAATCAGTATTTTTAGAAGTACATTTGCATTTCAACAGCAAACAAAAACAGTTTGAGCACAGCAAACCCTCTGCTGGTATTTTCTCCATGCACTGTCTCCAACACAGATGCATAAGGAGGATGTGTGGCTTGTTAACTGTGCATCTGCATTAGCAGTGCTAGCTCTCAGTGCTTGTTATGTCTGACATACTGACGTACTGCCTACACTGTGTAGCCTTGAATTACTTAGCCTGTCCCATTTTCCCCAAGAGGGAGACTGACCCGACGTGTATGCTAGACTTAAGTAATATAGCTACTACTACTTCAGGAGCGTGTCAAAAGCCCAAGTTTACATCACACATGTAAATTCACCCAGAGTACAAATAAGAAGAATATTAGCCAACAACTGCTGACTGGCATGGACGATAAAAATGATAGCATTTATCATCTGTTTCACGGCAAAGACTGGTGTTGCCCACATGGGACAGGTACCAACATCTCTTTAACTGACACATTTACCTTGTAGTCTGTCTCTGGTTTTTGTTTGAGCCTCTACATCAAGAAGTTTTACTGGTTTCCATTTCTTATATCATGTTCTACTGACATCTCGTAAAGATATTTCTGTAAATCATTTACTATACCCAGACAGCTTTTATTCTCCCGCCAGCTCTCAACAGACTTTTTTCTCAAGGGGATTGATTCGGGCACTTTTTAGGCATCGGCACTGTATGAAATATATCGATTCAGCCTATAGGTGTCAGGAAAATCCCGAACAGTACCCAGACCTAGTCCCTGTTCGTTTTTATTTCGTTAAGTTCATATCTTCAAAGCTTATATTAGACACAACTGAAAATGTTCGGTGTTCGAACAATGTTGTGACTTTTCAGTTTGTTTGTACCACAACACTGTGACTTCTGTGGCATTCTTTGATGTCATGTCTGGCCTCACTAGACCACCCATACGACAGGGAAAATGTCCCTCTGTGAAGGACTTGTTTGAAAGAGCTACTCAGGGGCAGGTTGTCTGAAATTTTCAGGAGTACATGTGTGAAAAACCTTAAATCTGTGGATTTTGGCATTTCTGTTGAATGTTTTAGAAGAATCTTCATTTCAGAGGATTTCAGATTTAAAATCTATTTAAAGCTGCAGCTGTTCTATTATGAACAATTTTCCTGTTAAATTATTTTGTGACCAAGAGCTAAATTTGGATAGGTTGTTATAAAGCAATGGGATCCAATTTACTAAAAACTTAGTTCAGTTGACCTTTGGACTCTTCTACGTCAAGCCAGCTTTTCATTCTTCTCCTGCTTGTTGATTTTTTTGTACACATGTGGTTACAGTGGTATACACATGCTCTGCACATACTAGTTCTGAGCAACTGTACAGTCGCTGTGTACTCCTGTGCAACATGTCAAATTTTATCGCATTGCTCTGTATGATTCTTGGACGGATTAGATCATGTCCTGCACTCAGTCCTGTGGTGCACTGTTATGCTGCTCTCTCACACACTTGGCTCAGCTCCCCCCTTGTCCTCTCTCTAACCACCCTCTCACTGTTATTTGCTTACACTTTCACTGTGCGGCCTATTCTCTCCCATCTTCAGATCTCAAAGCCCAGCAGTATGCATGCATACTGCATCCTCACATGGTCTTCACCCCTCTCTCTCTCTCACTGACTGTCTCCTCCCCCATCTCCACCTCTGCAGTAGCCTTGGTTCCTCAGGAAGCACTGCTCACAGGAAGCTAAGGGCGTTGGACCTAACTGTTTGCCTTATTTCCTCCTTTGTTAAAAGTTATCATAAACTATATGCAGCAAGCTCTTATTGTCTGTTGGTAGATTCTGGTGCATTATCTTGATATATGACAAATAGGCTCTTGTGTTGTAGAGTAATCATTTCTAACCCTGAATGTATGAAACTTGTTTAAAGTATCCACTTTGTGAAGGTTAACATTATTTTATCGACAGAACAGAAATGTTTGTGTCTGGTACATTTAAACTGAAGCCAGCAAAAGCTTCTTACATAGTCTTTCTGGGGACTTGTCCATTATTTTTTTAAGGCAAGAGCACAATGGCAATGTACTGTTTTATTGTCCTTCTATTGTAAACAAAGTCATTCATCATACAGCGACTGGCAGGCAAATGGTCATAAAACTGAGCTTCTGCTGAACCAGAACTGGTGTGATTTCCAAACATTTGTACAAGCTAAAAAAAATGCTTTAATACACAACAGTGCAATATAAGCACTGTTGATGGACCAATCCAGTTTTTCTTGGCTCTGATACCTGGGCTTTGAGTATCTGCTAGTGCTGCATGATTTGGTAATAATGTGTGGTTGCGAATGTACTGGACAATATTTGGGATTTGAGATTACGATACATTTCATAAATAGTATAATGAGTCTACTTGCTTGGTTATCAAGGAAATGCAAGAATAATGATAATTTGCTACTTCAGTTCTATTGTATAGTGTTTCTTCCTTTCTGGCTTCATTTTCACTCTCTAGTCTCACCAAATGTCCTGTGCCCCCCTGCCTATTTTGCCAATAGACTGGTTTCATAAAAGATATAATTTTTATTAACTGGCCATCAATGTGTGGGTGATAAATACACCAAAATAAAATTATACAAATGGCAAAGAAATAAAGTAAAGAAAAAATACAACTCACCATAATGCTGAATCAGTGACTGCGTGAGAATCACCTGTCAAAATAACCCCTGTTTTAATCTTGAGATTGCAGTTGAATTAATTATGCAGCACTAGTACCTGCCAGTACCGGTACAAATTAAAAACCAGTGTGAAATCAATAACTGATAGACCTTTTGCAGACAAGTCGCTATTATGACATCACTTATTGCAATGGATGACAGAGGTGTAGGTGTAATAGGGCCACTGTGGCTCCGTAGGTAGAGTTAGTTGTCTTGAAGTCAGAGGGTTGTGGGTTTTGTAGTCTCATGTACTAGATATGTACTTTGGCAGGACTCTTCACCCTGTTGGTGGCATATAAATGGGTAAGGATGCATTTGAATTGGATTAGCCAATACTGATACTGGATCGAGTGATCCTGTTATTAATTACCGTTATAAATGAATGAAAAACAATGATGTCAGATTATTTTGTAGGCTGTGTGAGTTTAAAGAGTAACCACGCTGGGATCCTGTGATCAAAGGAAGGCACATGCTGATCGTCTCTCAATTAATCATTGTTTTAGTATGACGCGATGAACCTAAAATAATGTATTAATGCTTCAAAAGACTTGTTATGTTCATTTTAGGATTATTTAGACTACCAAACAGGTGCAGTAAGGAACCTGTATGGGTTAAACCGGTCCCCAACAAGGTGATTTAAAAAAAAACAATAATAATAATAATAATTTTTACTTTTTTTTGTTTTGTTTTGTTTTGTTTTGTTTTTTTACCTGAATGACCAATCGATTGGTTGGTGCTTGGGTACAATTTTGGTCGACCAAGTTTTTCTTTGGTTGACTACAACCCTAGTGTTTTATGCTTCTTTATATGATTTGCAGGCATCTGGAATTTCAAAATGTGTGACATATTAAGCACCAGCATCCAGTGAACAACACGCCTCTTTCCCAATGTGACATCAGATGCAAAATGTCTATAGTCTTCATTTGACCATGAGACTGGAAATCAAGTAATGCAAGGCAGCATCAGGTTTTCTCAACTTTCCTAAACAACTTGAAATAAATACATATTAATCAAAATTGTTATCAGTCCCACAGACTGTGTCCCATTTACAATATCATCACTCACCCTCTGCTGTCACACTGAACCCTTTTTGAGCTGCAGTGTATGTGCATGGCATTTGAAGCTGTGCACTCTTTCATTGTTCATGGCTTTTCATGTTGGGTGCATTGTCTCTTAAACTGTTGTGCATGTTTGAAGCATGTCCTTGATGGCAGTTGAAATTGAGTCCACAGGCTGCATTGTTCTGGGACACTACAGCTCCAGCTGAGAAGCTTATTGCATTTACATCCTTTAAATCTGATGATAAATGTTATCATATGTTTGTGGTGAGTCCAGGCATAGAGGCTTTGAAAAAATTTATGTGCAGACAAACTACTGTGGTTCCAAGCTATGTTGCGCTCAATCCATCACTTGTGGTTTCCTCTGTACTTGCAGCTGGCTAAGTTAACTGCATTGCTTTATTTGTTTTACTTAGTCTTGTCTACCTACTCCACGTGTTTAAACTCATGGTTAAACCATCACCTCTTGAAACATGAGCTACAAATAAATCACTTGAAGTTGTAGACTTTGTTGATGTAACAAGCATGAAATACATGCAATCTGCTTAGCTATGCACAGGCCAACCAAACAACAGAAAGCAGTGACGCAGCACATGCAAATAAAGGCTGTAAACACAGGATAGCATAAATATGAGCTGTTTAGATTGGCCTACTGAATCAGCTGAATTATCACAATACTAGATCTGACTTTTTGATTCTGGATCAAGCTGGTTATGATACTTTGATCAGATCAGTTTTTCTTACTACCACTGCCGTGAGAATCATGTTTGTGGTTATGTCGTTAAGATTGTGTTGGTGTTAGAAGTCCATTGTCAAGAACCTTGTATTTTCTTTGTGAACGTGGCTGCAGTCACGGCCACAGAGGAGAGCAGAGAGAGCTGTTCATGAGAGATCAAACCCTCTGCAGCATACCCTTGTGTGGTTTGTCTTTCTCTCTTTGGAGTATGAAAAAAAGAAAGTATAGATCACTTAAAAGTGTGGATGTGTTTGTTTTCATGGTATACAGATTTCACTACCAATTAGTGTTTATGGTAGCTCCAATGTACTCCAAAAGCCTCAGGTGTTTTTGTAGCATGTGTAATGTCAGCAGAACTCTTTCTAATGGCTGCTTTGTCTTTACGTTAATATGCACGTCCACAAACATCAGGAGCAACGTCTTCACTATGCTTTGCAGTACTTTCAGCTGTAATTCATGTACACCCTTCCCTGGTGTGTTGACAGCTTTCCAGTGAGGACAAAATGAGAAATCTCTGAGAGAACCTCAGGAGTGTTTGTGCGAGGCTTAAGCCTGTTCAAAGGGAATAGAGGGGCACTGACAGTTACTCTGCAGAATATAATAAGAGGCAGGTCTGAAATGGCTGAACCCAAGCTTTGCTGGTAGTAACAGACCACTGTTATAAAGTTAGTAGTTAGCCCATGTGCCTATAAGTCAGTGTGTGAGTATGTGAATAAACCTAATCCTCAGCTGTCCTGTAAATCAGTGCTAAACATGCAATAGTAAGGATACCTTTTTACTGGTAAAAAACCCAGTGACATAGCTGTTGAGCCAGTGCTGCACTAATGTGAATTAAACAGATAACTGTTGACAAAACATGACCAAAAAAATCAAGTGGTCAAGAGAGAATACTGGCCAAATTGACAATAAACAGAATTGACCTGCAAAGTCAGAATAAAGCCCAATTGCACTGGCATTACCCAGGGGGCTCTGGTCATTTTTAATAAGGATGGAAGGTCTGTGGTTTTAATCCTGTGCGATCTGACCATGTCTGTTATTGCAGGAGAAGAGATTTCTGGACAAATTACCTACCTTATTTCAGCACATACTATCAGCATCTCTGTGATTTAGGGCAGTGATCGAGCACATTGCTGCTCTCTTGATATGCACAGTGCTTCTGCTCTGCCTTCTACAGCTTGTCTTTATGTGCCTGATGGTATGTTAGTATTATTTAGCTGTACATTTCATACATGACACAATTTACTTTTGGTAATTTGTCGCTCAACATTCAGTGATCAGGCTACAACAGCTGATCTGCACAAGGAGGGTTGTTGTGTGTAGTGATCCAAATGAATAAAGTGCAGAATAACATCTGCATTGTTAACTACACAAAAACATTTAAAAAAATGACACCAAGTTTATATTTGTAACCAGACGTCTCGCTCTCTTTAGGGTTAGTCAACTTTCTTCTACTTCCTCATCTCTGTCTGATAAGCTGCAAATATGCACAGGTCACCAATGCCACCTCAAAGTGCGATGTAAGAGTTTGGGGAGATTTTCCATAGTTTTAATGGTCATGGACAGCTTGCTACAGAGCTAAAAAAAATGTTTAAAAATATGTATTTAGTCACGCAGCACCTTTATGTTTTCATGTAGAAATGTCTTTAAATTTGAGTACATTACAGACTTTGCTTATCCTCTGCAAATGCACACATCAAACACTGATTTCAGGGTTATTCTTGAATTTCCAGAGGTCCACAGGTAATTCTAATCCTGTGTAAATAGTGCTTATTATAACTTTTTGCTGTCCTTTGGGATAGATGTTGCAATCAGATGTTTAGTTCAGCTCAAAGAGAGAAAAAGTGAACAGTCTTGATGATTGCATGCTTATTTTCCTGTAGTCTAACATTGTTTCTGAATGTTTTTGTTTACTCTGCAGTCTAGGAGTTGTTGCCTGTCTGCCATCTACTGTCTGTCTTTATCGCCATAAACGTAGCATGACTTGGCTCTTTAAAGTTGAATCCTTCACAGCCATCTTTTGATCAATTGCCTAACTGAATGATACTTAGTCTACTCGCATAAGTGAAATCTGACTAAAACTAGAGTTCTGTGCTACATCTCTGCTACTTCTGCAGCACTTGTGCTGAGAAGACACTTTTAATTTCTAAGTGTGGCATCTAAAGTCAGACTAGGAAAGTGTATAACAATGCATGCAAAGCTTAATCTGGACTCTTATGAACTTAATGAACATGTAAGCTACATATTGGAATGCATTTAAGATTTTGATCCCAAAGATACATTGAGACTAATCTGGATTCAGATCTCAGTGTGGAAATGGAGAGCTGGCATTGTAGCTGGATATGTGATTTAGTGTATGTGCGGAGACAATGTGTGTCAGCTGGAGATATTTATTAAATGCCTACTTTTCAACTGGTTGAGAATTGTGTGGGCGAGCGGATGGCCGCAGGCATTCAGAACCAACACAGCCGACTTGTTCTGTGGTGTTAGAGCATGTGCGGGGTGTTTATGTCGATAATGTACCATGTGCAGCTACTCCTCCATTTCCAACATTCATAGAGCTGTGTCTTTCACTGCAACCATGGCAACAGAAAATGACAAATGGCAGAACTGTGGAAACGCTCAGGTTTGTACATGAGGCTGAATGACAGAGCAAGCTTTTATGATAGAAAATCAAATCTCTGTGTCAGTGAATAGGCTGGATGGCCTTCACTGACGGTATAATGCCATTGTTAAAAATACTAAATAAAATAAATAAATAGACCAAACTTTCCTCTTAATTATAATCCTCTATACCAGGCAGAGGTTTGGCTTTTTGCCTGCATTGGAAATTTCAGTATCACATTGTAGTCTTAAGTCAATGTCGTGATTAGTGTAAGGAACACTCAACACTGCAGAGCAGGTGTCTTCGTTACTATGAATGATTGTCTTTTTTATTGATTTTGCACATGAAGGTTGACATGCAAAAGAGACTTGTTGCTGTGAAATGGCAAATGTAAACCTTTCACAGCTGCACAAGTGGCATAAAGGCATTTTCAAACAAGAAAAAAATAATTTTAGAAAAATATAAATTGAAAACTAGCAGAATTCATACTGCAGTGCCCTATTTACCAGGGTTGAAATGCTGCCTCATGAAGAAAAGATGATGTGATTGTGCTTTTTGGTTGTTATGGAAACACAAGAGAGATTTAAAGTCTGTGATAGTGTTTGGATACTATTGGACCCATGTTGGTGGCACATTAATCAGTTAACTCAGGGTTTCCAAAACATTGAGTAACACATGGTTCAATACAAAATGCATAGGTAAGGAAAACAACAACGTTGTGGTACAGTTCGGATGCATCGGTTTAACATTGGTATAGGCTGCTATCAACTATTGCCATTATTGGCATGGCTGATTGTTGATGCTGATATTTGGCATTTAGCCAGTTATCAGCATCTGCATTTTTTTTTACTGATAATCAGCAAAAATCAGTTAATTTAAAGGTCTGCTATTTCACTCCACTGCAAGGTTTCATCCCCTCTGGCCTTGTTTTCACTCTCCACAGTCTCGACTGATGCCCTGCCCGCAACACTGGCCTTAAATCACACAACTACCAGCCAATCAACTTGCGGACTTGGTGGCACTGACACAGGGAGTGTATGTCTTCTTGTTTTCTGCTGCTACTGTGTTGCTCTGTGCTGTTTCTTATGTTGACAAAGCTAGGCCTTAAATTTTCCTTAATTTTCTTACATGCAGTTAAACCTTTTTTTGTTTTGGGCTGCGTGGAGGCGCAGGGGTAAGCACTGCTGCCTCACAGTAAGAAGGTCCCTGGTTCGCTTCCTGGTTATGGAATTTCTTGTGGAGTTTGCATGTTCTCCTCATGCATGCGTGGGTTCTCTCCAGGGAATAATTCTCCCACCACCAAAGTCATGCTCGTTAGGTTAAGTGGTGACTCTAAATTGGCCGTAGGTGTGAGTGTGCCTGGTTGTCTGTCTTTATATGTCAGCCCTGTGATTGACTGGTGACCAGTCCAGTGTATAGCTACCTCCAAAAGATGTGACTTGTTGGACAAACTCTGGCACGAAATATTGGCATTGTGACAGTGTTACACTGAAAGAAGTCACGACAGAAGCATTGGCCCTGATTTTTATAATAGGTGAATCTCTATTAATTCTGTAAGAAGTAATACATTATAAGACGATCAAGAAATGATGTGTCATGATTTCTGATTAACTGCTTAAAAAGGTAAAATGCTAGATTCACGCATCTATTCAGTGCAAAATGTATTCAGTATCACATCTTTTCATGCTTCATCCTTTAATGTCTGTTTGCTCTCTTCTTTTCCACTTATCCAATTGTCAACTTCTTTAGCTCTTAACTTCTGTTCACATCAACCTCTTGCATGTCATTGAACCTCTGTGAGGAGTCATGAATGGCAGATGAGATGAGTCAAATAACTAGAAAAATTGGTTAAGAATGATTTTCTTATTTATCATAGTACTTGACACTAGCAGTTGCCTTAAATCCCATGCTCTATTGGCTTTATTGCTATTTTGCTTTTGTTAACACACTCAGATCATGGCCATCCTTCTTAGTTTTTGTGAGAAATATACCAATCAAACTTTTAAAGCTCTGATACAGGTCCAGTATCTGGGCTTTGGGTACTTAACAGTTCTGAAACAAACACTGATGTCAATCAATATCAAATTAATATCACCTGAAACTGTCCTCACAATCTGTCCCTCAGTCTGTGTAATATGCAATAGCTTTAATCACCATTTACTGTCACATAAACCTCACTATATACAGCTGTGCAAAGCATCTGGAGCTGTGCATTTCCGTATTCAGGGATTTGTCATCCTGTGGGCATTGTCTCTTAAAATCATCATACACTTTAGTAAACTGAAATGTTTTTCCTTAATGTTGGTTAAAATCAGGTCCCGGGTTTTTGCTCCTTGTTAGTTTTCAGCCTGTAGCCCAGCACCGTGTCATAACTCCAGGTGTTGGAGCTTTCACATTCATTAACTCTGCTGATTCATGCTCTCATACAGTATGTTTGTGTAGAGGCCAGGCAGAGCACCGTAGAAATTAGTTAGATGCTGACAATCCATACTGCGGTTCCAAGTGTTGTGTTGCTTTCAAAAATCAGAGGTTTGCAATAGAGCTGTAAAGTGAACTGTTTCGTTTTGTTTGGTTTGCCTTCTTTGTTTGTTGAAATTAATGAAAAACACCTGCCATGCATCACACAAGCCTATTAAAGAACTTAGTATAGTGCAACACATGCAGATGAATGTTTGTAAACATAGGGTAGCATTTAACTGAGCCATAATGATCAGCTTTGTATCAGCTTGAGATGCGTGTGGTTAAACGGTTAGGGTTGTTTATCGAATTTGCTGGTGTGAGATTTACGAGTCGATTAGATAATTACCTTAAATTTTTTTAAAACACAGGCTTGAAATCCCAGTCTATAATGCTCTTTTAAACTGTGATGAACCTCCTGCCACTAGAAGCCACTGTAGCTTTAGTCGATGGCCACCGCCTTCCTGTCTGAGCTCCCCTGGCACTTCACAGGACGTAAACATGAGAAGCGTAGCAGTTAGCATGTAGTAGGAACGGCACGGTATGGCAGTCTTTTGTGTAATAAATGGATATAAAGTGATATGTAAGCTGTCGTGGGTTGAACTCACTTGTAAGTATGCAACCAAAGTGAGGAGGCCGTATATTAAAGCACAATATCTATCTGCAAAGAGGAACCAGGGCTGGCAGAGCTAGCTGCTAATGTTAGCTATGCTGTAGAAAATCCAGGCTCACATCATGCCTGTGAGGAATTTGACTAATTTCTAAGGATTTTCTGCTCTTTAGACTAGTCTGTTCAACATAATATAAATGAATGTTTAGCCAAATAGCTGCCTAGGAACATCCCTAGTATCAGCCCAATGAATCAGTTCATAGCTGATGTAGGTGTTTATCAACTGCTTTTGCTTCTTTGACTGGATTGGTCAATGTATGAGTATGGTAATGTCTCACTCTCCAGTAATTAATACACTTAATGTGATATCTGTGAAGGGGGGAAAACTTGTCTGTGAATGTGCTTGAAAGTATTTTATAATAATTGGAAAATGCTAATAAAAAATGTTCAAAAATCACCAGAATTAAGATCAATAGTTTAGGCTGCCTGTGCAAAAATTAAGAATGCTCTTCTTTTTATATTTTCTGTACATTGTTAAAAATAACAGAAATCATTGTGGGGTATGGGTTGTGCCTATTGAGAGTGCGGGTCTCAAAAGAGCTGCTGCTTTTCTGGAGCATCAACTTCTGTTTATGCAGTAAAATAGGACAGAGGCGAGCTCTGTAGCAGGGCAGCAAGCTCACCAGTGCCAGCCTGTTCCTTTTTGATACTGTTATGCTCCCTTTGAATATAATCAGTCTGTTAAGATGTAAAGCTGATGGAAAAGTGTAATTCAAGTGTACCTTAGACTTGCATGGTTAGTTGCAGGATTATGTGGAAATACAAATTTTGCAACATTACAATTATTTTCTTTTAACACGATTGCTGTGTCACTTGAAAAGTCAGTAAACAGAGCATGCCAAACGTATGTTACCTAAGATATATAAATACTTAATAAATCCATAGAACTGGCTGTGTGACCTTGCCCTAGTTATTTAATTGCCATGAATGTATGTGATGTGCAGTTAACCTCCCTCCTTCAGTGTGAAAGTAATTTCTTGAGCTCTGATGGGGTGTGACAGGCAATGTCATGGTTTGTGAAATTGCATACAGTAAATTATGATGATCCATTGTTCAAGAATTAGAAAAAAAAAGTAAAAATTGTGAAGCTGGATTTTTGTAATCAATGGTTTTGTAACTCTGTCAGCTTGAAAAAAGAGCTGTAAAATGTGTCTCTGTGTTCCTTTGTTACTAGGGCTGAATGACACATGGTATTACAACTGCAACTGTGTTGTGTGAGTTTGCAGTAGTCAGGACATGCAGTGTTGGTCAGGTGACCTGGAGCAAGTCATGCTACCACTTTTGTTTTGTTTGATGGAAACCAAAACCATGACTTTTCTTGTTTAGCTGTCTTATCTAAAACAAAAGTGTCAGATATCATCATCAGCAGTCAGAGAACTGAGCACTGCGAATGTAGAGTCTGTGTTTCTCCTGCTTGCTTGTTCAGACTACCGACAGCGCGGCTACATTGGTTGGATGCTTGAGGCAGATGCTCAGTTACGTGAGGCCGATTTTAAGTTATTGTATTCCCGCTATCACAAACACCTCATCCTGATACATGTTAGTGCTGTGTCTGCATACACAGGCCATTCATGGCTTGGGATGAGTACTGAAACCTAGTACCAGCATGGCAGTGGTGCCAACACATCCAGTACCTATTGAACCAACCGGATTTCGTTGCCCCCCTTTTTTAGTACCTTACCACCCCAACATGAGCTCCCACCAAAAAAGTGTTGATGGTGCTGATCATTAAGGTTCTGTTTCAGTAAGATTTGATTTGCCAGTTGTCGTTATGTTTTCAACGGTTAAAAGCAGACGGAGAACTCCAAGCTGGAGCAGCAGCGTCTTCGTGGATCAGATCAAGGAATGAGAGCATAAAAAACTTTTCTGACTTTTACCTGGGTCAAAGTTTAGTCCCTTTCATTCTCTGTTGTTGTTGGTGTTGTCCTCTAAGTCCTGCAGCTGGCTGTTCTTAAACTGTGCATAAGGTGTTCATTAGTTTAAGGACAGAGTTGAATCTAGACTTTTTGGTTGGGTGGCCTAGGCTCTTGCTTGTGCAGGGGTTGAAATTATGTTTGTGTGCACACAGACACTTGATAATTTTGTATCATAGTATTTAACCTGATGATTCAAATTTACTTTAAAAATAAAAATAATAAAATAGGTTCTAGTGGGATCAACACAGTTATAAGTCAGTAAATTTGGTTTAGAGGATAGAGTTTACAGTCGGAAATACAATTGATCAGAGATTGTTGAGGTTTTATTAATTAATTGGTTGCCATTCATTCTGTTTTTTATTTTAAGATTCATTACATTGCTGAAGTTGTAGTTTAAAGTTACCTTTTCAGTTTTGCATTTTTTCCCCTCCTGAAAGTATTGATTCAGGTTCTGCTTCGGCACGGGTACCGTTTTAAAAGTACCAATTTAGCACCCAAATGATATCCAACCTTATTAACGGCATGGATGTGCCACTGTGTGTGAGAGGTTTACAAGGTGAGCTTTTGTTACATTAGAAGTTGCTCTCACAAGGCTGATAATGTGGGTTAAACAGAACTTTAAACACTGTTTAAAATGTTGTTTAAGTACCATAATAACAAATAACAAGCTTCAATATAACCAGTCATTTAAAGTGTTTTATAAATAATCACAATAACATCATAACAGCAAGCTTATGAAAGCTGATACCTCACATCCTCTGTTTATGACTGCAGATTCTATTTGTTTTGAATGTCAGATTTACAATCTGTTGAAAATAATCACTGAATTCATTTGAAGCTGCATCCCTTTCTTGCCCCCCCCACTCCTACACCATGCCCATTTTTGTGTATGCAGCACTCTCTTGCTACACTGACACTGCTGAAAATGCAGCCAGCAAAACAGTCATACACTCAGATAAGCAGTGGTCATAAACATTTTATAGGAAGGTTGTGTCCTGCAGCAACAGAGCAATTTATTATTAAATTACCATAATCTGTGGTCTTTAAAGGGAAATCAATAATAGGACTGGGTGCTGCATTTACTGTATTAGGTTTAGTCGTATATGATAATAATAGTGGAGGCGTAAAGGAATTTTTTTTTTTAAGTACAGTACTAAGTAGAAGTTGTACTGTATGCATAACATTTTTGATGAAATGAATCTGCAACACAAGGTATGATGGTAGCATTCTTAATGTTATGTAATGTTTAATGAGTAAAAGAAATCTTGAACAATCCCTCAGCTGGACTTTAGAAGCGTGACAGACTTGAGTTCTTCAGAGAAAACAAGTCTTGATGAATTGCAGCAGTTTTCTCTCAGTCCAAGCTGTGATAGGTCACAATATTGGGGAAAACCTCTCTAATTCTTGTTATGAATAACAGGATGCAGTCCCATGGCTGTTTGACTCTGTCAGAGAAATTATCACTTGGAAAACAAGAAGTAGGATTGATTTGACTTCTGCATTTAATGAGTCAGCATGCTTGTGAATTTTAAAATACAAATTTGTTTTTCTGTGCTTATTTTAAAATGAGCTGCATCAGAGAGAGAGCTGTCAGTGTTTGGTATGGCCGATGTTTAAAGCCTCAGTTCTGCCTCACAGCAGAAATGATGATACCTTCAATAGCTTCTGCTGTAAATTGAGAACACATGCAAGTTTCAGGTTGAGGCCAGCATTTGAAAGACATCTTTTGAATGTGAAGATTTTTTTTTTCTCCCAGTCCAGATAGCTTGTTACCTTGACAACAGCAGAGGATTCGTAGAGCTGAGTGAGAGAGCGAGCTGAGCTTGCCGCGGCATGGCTGTGCCGAACAAACAAGCGCTGTCGCTAACTGTGTCACGAGTGGTGCTGCTGCTACTGCTGCCTTCTCATTGCAGCCCTTATCCCCTCCCTTCTCCTCCTCCTCCTCCGCCTCCTCCCCTCGCTTCTCTGCCTTCATTTAATATCAGGCTTTTATTTAGAAGGTTTGTTGTTTAGCTGGTATCCACACATCCCAGCCATCTGACAGACTCACCGTTTTATCTCTGCTATCTAGACCGTTTTTTTTTCTAACTCCCTGCTCCTTCTTTCACTCCGTCTCATCCTCTCCTCCGCATTTGCTTTTTATTACCTCTCATTGCCATCTCCCGTGCTGATGCTTTATCTCACACCCGCATGTTTGGTCTTGAGGTAAACTGATTCGGATAGAGCTGCCAATGTGCTGTCTGTGTCGGTTGCTCATGTTTGAGATATAGAGGGATCAGTGAGCTGTGGTCCCTCCCTGCAGAAGCCAAGCTTTATCAATAATGTAGATGTTTTTGAAGAGGAGAGGTGTGGTGTGCATCTCTTTCTCTCTCTCCTCCCCCCTCAGCCCATCTCCCCCCTCCCCATCTACCCCTGGCATTCTCCCCACACCCTCCAGTGTCATATTTCCCCTCCAGTGTTGAAGCATAGGAAAGCAGATGACTGAATCAAATTAGTGGAGATACAACAATAAGCTCTGATACCTGATGCTCTGACATACTGCAGGCTGAGCCCAGGCTTTTGTCTTGATCTGCTGCTGCTGCTGCTTCCTATTGTTTATTTGGTTAAGTGCTCAGACTTAATATAGGGTGTGTTCATCATCAACATCCTTGCAATAACATCACAGAGTTCCCAAGTGACAGCCAACCCCCAGATACTATAGGCACTGTATCCTTAATCAGGATAACACATCATCAACAACATAATATGGAAGTGCTTCAGTGTTTCATAACCATATGAATGCGACATCGTCTGCAGTGTCCCACAGAATTATTGTATTTTGGTGGTAGGGGTGGCAGAGTGGGTCAACACAGTCACCTTATTTTTGTGTTTCTGCTCTTGTGACTGTGTTTATCAGCAGTACATTGTATGAAGACACTCAAATAACATCACCCACCTTTTGAATATTCCCATTGCTATTCTGTAGCAGGTGAGCTGAGTTTATGAAGGCTTATTGTTGTTGAGGAAGTGTACTGCAGCTATCATCCTAGAGTGCAGGAGCAGGGGATGATATCGGCAGCAAGCAGGTACAGAAAAAAAATGGTAGAACTACGACATAAGAAGCTGAATTTTTACCGTGAAATGTTGCTCCTCTAATAGTGCATTTATGCATGGGTAGACACCTTTCTTGTGCACAGATGTTGATTATGGATTTAAAGAAGAAGACATGATTGGCAAATGTACTTGGGTGGCTTTAAATATAGCTGTGGCACATCAGAGTATCATCGATGGGAAAAACTAATCTCTGGTTTGTGTTTAATATGGGAAATATCTTCTGTCTTTTGTCTAAGTTAACAAAGTCCAAGGATGTCCCGTAACACAGCTCAGTACCTAAGTTTCATGGGTTATTGAGTTACAGTCATGATGTCAGTCGTGATGGGGGTTTTCTACATGGAGTTTGCTGTAATGAGTAATAAAGAAGAGTTGCCTGTGTATTTCATTAGTAAGATGCTACTTGCATTGGTCAGCAAATGAAATCAGCCAAAATCCCAGATGTCTCATGACTATTGGGGCTTTTCCATTACATTGAGTGGCAGCCCTGTGCAGCAGGAGATTTGCTTTTCCACCACAACTGAGCTACCCATTTAAAGGCATGTCTAGAGCTGATGATGTGGCGTTTTGAGTCGATAACATTAAATAGCTGCACTTCAGTAAGCATTGTTTTGTCTGCCAGAAGAAGAAGCACTGTTTGATTTAGCTGTCCACTCACACATGAATGTCCATGCTGTTGCCCTGAGGTATTTCAAAGTTTGTCAATAGTCAGTCAATAGTCACAATAAGAAATTAATTCAATAAATGAATTTTAAATATTATAGTCCCACTTAGAAGTGGTAAGTTCCTTGACTATAATAGTCACAAAAAACTGAACTAAAAAATTAATTATAAACATCCCAACTTTACGTAAAAGTGGTGTTAACAATTTGACTTGAATGGGATCAAAAACATCAATCATACAGATTCAAAATAACAATCCCTATTAAAATGTAGCAGCTTAATCTGAGACATGAACCAAAACATTAACACTGCAATATAACCCAAATATCAAATACAAGGCACGCTTGTTATTTCAATGCAATGTTAAAGTGCAAACGGAGCTGATACATCACTTTTTCCTCCCTCACTTTTATTTCTTTACCCTCTGTTACTTTAAAATAAATGTAGCTTATTTTTTAGGAAAAACCAGCATCCTTGATGGTCTGCTTTACATGCTCTGCTGTGTGAGACCCACGCAACTGGCGTGCATGTAACACTGCACGCTTTGACTCAAAGGTGGAGGACTGTGCAGTGAGGCTCAGCAGTGACATGGGGCAAACATCAGAGCTCTAAATGTCTGTAGTGAAGCTAACGGTAGTGACGTTGATTTTAATTCTCTTGTATACTGTCATGTACTTTGTTATACAGCTCCAGTAAACCAGTGTCAGTACTGTAATGTCGAGACGGCAGAGCATAGCGTGGATCCAAAAGCTCAAGAAGACGACAAAACTCAAATTTTCCACCACTGAGATGGGCTGGTTGTCCAAAGTGATGATTTCGACCACTTTTTCTGTTACCTTTTTTGCCTTATCGCTCTCGAAGGTACTTGTCTTTCCTCTTAAAGTCCATAGTTTGTTGCTTCGGTGTAGCTGCCTGTTGCTATGGGCAGCTACACCGCTGACATGTTAAACACAGCAATGCTAATGCTGCTGGCGCTACTGGTCCATTTATGATCTGTCGTAAATTGTGCTCCGTCTACAACAGCTGATGTAAATGATGGGCTGGGCTGATCGGATCAAATTCGCGATCTCCAATCAATTAAAAATGCTTATATCGGCTCCAATACATATGATCGGGATCAGGACAACCCTGATATTAACTCTTTGCTAACTATTGAACTGGTTGTTACATGTGTTGTAGAAATGTTTAAATCACTAGAAGTACTGCTTCTCTGCTGTTTCTCTAACTACTGTTATTTTGGTGTCTTCTTCAAATTGGTAAGTCTGGAGCCCGTGGACATCAATTCTGGGTTTCCTCTCTGGAGAGGCTTCACCAGGCCTTTACTGTGGCCCCCTTCAGTCACGGGTTTTTGTGGCTCTTTCTTCCCTCAGGTTTGTCTTCACTAAGTAAGATGTGTGCTCTATCAGGCTGAGATCAGGTGATTGACTTGACCATTGAAAAATATTTCTCTTTTTTTTCCTTTAGAAACTCTTGTGTTGCTTTCACTGTATGGTTTGAGTCATTATCCATCTGCACTGTTAAGCACTGTCCTAAGAGTTTGGCTGAATGTGAGCAGAGAGTATCGCTCTATACAATTTCGAATTCGTCTTACTGTTTCTGTCAGCAGCCATAGGCCTGGGTTCAAAAGATCGATTCTCCGATTTGATTCAGATCGATTATTTTTTTTAAATCCCATATCGATCCATAAAATCCAAAGATCAATCTTTTGATATATGCCTTTTTCCTCTCCTGTCGGATCCTCGCGCTACCAGTCTCAGACTTACATTACTCATGCAGCCTGAAAGTTGACCTGCACTCGCTTCTAAAAATGTTTAGACTCTGATTCAAGGTTTAAATCTCACGCCCAATCTTCTAATTTTGGATATCTGGGTGTGTTATAAATACGAGCTGCATATCTCTTCCTCAGACGTAAACTTCCGCCGGTGCAGCGCAAGCAGCGGAGTGCTACAGGTGGAGAGCGCTTAAGCTGCTGCTGCTACAGACTGGGCAGACTCACATACACACAATAGTGTGATGCAAACCCTGAAATTTTTAATTATGTGCCTAGTTGGAACATTCTTTATACTATTTCCAACGTAAGTTCTCTGAGAATCTCGTAAGTGTAGAGGCAACATAGGATTTTTTACTAAAATATCTTTACACGAATCGATATTGAATCGAATCAAATCGGGGCCTTGAGAATCGGAATCAAATCGATTCAGGAAATCAGTGGCAATACCCAGCCCTAATAGTGAGCCTGTTCCATCGGCAGCCATACATGCCCACACCATAACACTGCATCCACCATGTTTGACGGATACAGTACAATACAATAACTTTATTTGTGATCTTTATGATCTTTATTTATGATGATGTGGATCAGAGCTGTTCCTTGTCTTTTCACTCTCTCCATCGTTCTGATACAAGTTTATTTTGGTTAAATTTGTCCAAAGAACGTGATTCCAGAGGTGTGGAGGTTTTTAGATGTTTTTTGGTAAAGTCTGACCTGTCCTTCCTGCTCTTGAATGATACCAGTGGTTTGTGCTGTGTTGTAAAGCCTCTGCATGTACATTCATGAAGGCATGACCTCTCATTTGCATTCATACCTTCTTGTGCTTGAACTTGATAGCTCCAGTCAATCAGCTACAAAATGCCAATCCGTTTTTGTCTCATAAACTGAGATTAGAGAAACATAAACTAGTAAGTTCAAGTTTAGAAGTTGATCTATCTGACTTGTGTACTCGAAATGACTGTATTTGAATGACCAATGGTGCACCTTGCTCAGTGACACTCTGATGCTTCAGCATGTGTTTAATTGTGTTTATTAAATGCTTAATAGCTCTTTTTCACTCATGGCTTCAGTCTGTTTGAACAAAACCTTTGACTCGTGATTGATGTGACTGAAGTTTTTCCCACATGGCTCCTGATGGACCGCGAATAACACAATCTGAGTTGATTTAATATTGTCGAAGTCTATCACCAGGAGCTTTGAGCAAACATGCTTTATTTCATCAAGCCTAGCAGCCTTACATGTTAGTTTTGTCTTGTTGAGATTTTGTGCAAACATTTGTGATCCCCTGCCTACTGTGTCCTGTCTATGAACTCCACACTGCCCAGCTAGCCAGTGAGTTCTGTTTGAGATGATCCACTGGGCTGCAAAAGCTGCAGTGTGAGTGTGAATTAATGTCCCTGCATGATGTGAGCGAGGACTGTGTCATGCTTTATGAAATCAGACAGAGGTCAGTGCTGTTGTTCCAGGTCACCTTTCAGCTGGCTCTGATCTGTTCTCTGATAGGACGCCCCGACGCAGGTCTGAGAGAAGAGGTGCTCTGGAGCCCTGGGGGTCACACTGGTCTATGTTAGTGGTATATTGTCTTTATTTCCCATATAGAAGGTGCAGCCTTACTAGCATGGGGAAATGGAAGCTCTTCCTGTAATCGGATGCCAAATGACAGAGAAGCAGGACAAAAGATGCCTGTGTCCTGAAGCCAGCATTAAAGCCCCTGTCTCCCCCATAATCCCACAGCACACACACACACACAAACGCTCTGTGTCACCACTGGTTATGCACATGGAACCAGCAGTCTCCCCCTTTCTATTGTCTAGCCCACCAGGAGGTCTTGTTGGCTGTCTGCAGGCTTTGGTGTGTCTATTGCACCAATCATCGCCTGATGGTCACCTCTACTCACAAACCTGATACCATAACCATGCATGATGGATATTAAAGCACACAGGGGACTCCAGACAAAGTAGATTAGAACCACCTAATATTTTCAGCTTTGTATTTAATTTTCGTTTGACAGCTGTTGCAACTATTAGTGAACTCAAATCAGTCCTCTTTCAGGGAAAGGACATTCTTTGACCTCATCCCTGCTACATCTTTTATTCTCTTCTTCTAAAATGACTTTTTAGTGAACATATATCTTCTTTATAGGCATATTTTATAGATTTC
This sequence comes from Cheilinus undulatus, assembly GCF_018320785.1. Taxonomy (NCBI): domain Eukaryota; kingdom Metazoa; phylum Chordata; class Actinopteri; order Labriformes; family Labridae; genus Cheilinus; species Cheilinus undulatus. Next base: position 39,620,186 of record NC_054865.1, on the reverse strand, counting down.
CCCCACAATTCAGTGAAAACATTGTAATTAAATGCTGATTTTAGCCAAGACTGAATCATATCACAAGTGTGATATGATGCTGCATTCAGTTAGATTTTAATTGATGACCCCTGCTGTACACCTTCCATACTATTTTTGCACTAAAGGAGCATGCTGTACTTATAGACCTATTAAAATAAGTCAGGTGACTTATAACTGCATCAACATCTCATATGCTTCAGAGAAATATATTCACAAGAAGCCATAGAGTGCAATACAAGGAAAAGAAACAGCTGTATCTTCTTAAGATAAGGGGGGTCAGCCAGAATTCAGATCCTGTTGCTGAGTCATATAAACTACAAAGGAAACGTGGCACTAACTTTGATTGTGTCAACACTGAAAATTCACCCTTGGTATAAAGAATAGATGAGACATTGTAGGATTTATGTTGTGGCTTATTGTACACATCAGTATCATATTTAAAGATTGCCTATGTTATTTAGCCTTTTCCTTACTCAAACAACATAAACATTCAACAAATAGGGTAGTGTAGGAACACTCTTCTAACAGATTAGCTTCATCACCAAATTTATAATAGACGTGATTTTTTTACAGCATTACATTACTACTAGATTATTAGTGAGTATTCTTCAGATGTTTTATTCTCTGGTTTTTTAATTGTTCCTTGTTCTTAAACTTATTTAGGGGGTCACAACTTTAATGTGCTCGGTCATATTATCCTCACACACATCTACCTCAGCTTGTATAACGTCTCTGCTACTCTCTTTACCTACCTGTGTGATCTTTAATCTACTACAGCAGCTCTATCAGGGTCTGACGTTAAGTTTTTTGTCTACTTGCCCTTCAGGGCAAGTGCTTCCCAAGTCTTCTTGCCTCATCTAAATTCCTACTGACCAGAAGGTACTTTTTCTGGCTGTCAGTGCATACATTTTGCTCACAACATACTTAGAACTAAAATCCATTGCCTGTTGTCTGTGGAAAGCAATACACAAGACTTATTTCTTAAGAAAACTGTATTTATTAGCTATGTGTTAGCCCACTGAAAATTATATTTAACTTTGTACAGATCAGTGCAATGTGAAAGCTACACCAGGTTGTTTTCCGAAGAAATTCCAACTCAGGAATTTCATACTTACAATTCTAATAAGGTAATAATACAAACTCAGGAATATTTTTCCGTAACTGATGAAACCAACTATTCTCAGAGGAAAATGAGGTCAGCAAAATACTGACGCTAGAGAGGTGGCGGTGTCTGCTACAAATGCACCAACTATAAAATGGTGCTTTTCTTCTGTTTTTTACTTGGTTTATTCATCATGAAACTGAAGAAATTTTGCTGACATGTGAAAATCAACCAATTAAGATTTTTCTTGTTTGATTAAAAATGTCTTCCCCAAAACTGCATAGTGCCCCTTTAAAGTGCTATTTCACAGTTCCACCCTGTAACTGTAACAGTTAGCTCAGTGGTCCTCAACCTTATGTCCCAAAGAGCCACATTGTCTAAAAAATACTTAAGTGAGAGTCACAATATAAACCGGGTATGTAAGGTAGATAATAGATCAGTTAATCTGTAGTTGAAATGAACTAAAACAGTGAACTGGTGGATAATTATGAGGTTAAATGGGATACAAATGTCTGTATAAAGTCAGAAGAACCAATATGTCACTGATAATGAGCATGTATTTATTTTATTTATCACTGACATCAGGCTAAAACCTTGTATCTGAATTTTTCATGAATTTAATTTGTTTTTATAAATCATATTTAGCCTATTTCATTTGTGTAAATTTTAAACTTTCCATTCCCTAAAAAAGTGGTCATTTTGGAGATACCAATTTTTGGCCCAATACCAGCATTATGAAAGTTCGACCTGGACTGGCCCTTTTTTAAGATATTAGAATGTGCTGAGTTTGAGCTCTGAGATGCTTTTCAAAGAAAATGAGGAATTATGGTTGGCTATTTGGTTATTTATATCTCACACTGTGGGCATTTACTGGAGTTCTGTGGCTTTATTAACATAAAAGAGATGCTTTCTATTTTTTTCCACTCATTATTAATCCTTTAGTAAAAGGGGGAGGGGCCTCATATTGGTCTTTGCCCTGGGCCTCAAAATGACTAAAACCAGCCCTGCTTCACATCTGCAGCTCTCCAGACACATCGTTTCACCCTGCCTCATTTTGGAGCTTTGGTTTTATATTTCTGCTCTTTTGACAATATTTATGATCATTAGTGCATTAAAGATCAAATAAAACACCCACGTTTGGACAACTTTCTCTAGATATGACGTTATCGCCACGTGTGATCCGTGTGTGTTATGCTCATTGATGACGCGCATTGGCATAATTGTCGTAAGATATGGGTGTGAGAGAGTAACGGCAGGATGTGGCTGGAGAAAATGTTTAAACGAGGAAATGGGAAGCTTCAGGTTAAACAGCACACCTTATTGAATGAGCTTACTGAAGAGATGCACCATCGGCGGACTTCCTCTGCTCTCTTCTCTTACACAGGCTCTGCCGTCGAGTGCATCAGACAGTAATAAAATATGGATTTGAAATAAGAAACGTTTAAAATTGGAAGTTAAAGCCTGTCTTCTTCATGTGGGTAACAGATTTATTGATGTGACCTACCATGAATCTTTACTGATGACAATGTTTACCTTCATAAAGGTTAGTTAGTTTGTGCAGCTGTCTGCTCGTCAGCAGACTTGCTCAGCCAATAGAGGCAGCGACACACTGCATCTGGCTACTCGGGGGCTCCGTAGTAACAGAAACGAAAGAGGAAAATAATAAAATTAATGAATAGAAAAGCTCACAGTCGTGCTTGCCCGATCGGGCAAGTCCTCACAAGTTTTGCTTGCCCATTGGCTTTTTGAAGTTGCCCAGGGCATTCGGGCAACCATTAATGTCGGACCCTGTCTATGTTTGATACATTTCTTTATTAACCACTTGCAAAGTAATTTTTAAGTGCTTGTTGTGATCATTTTTGAGGACAAGCCTCATTCGTGTCATTTCAGGATACAAAGTGCAGCAGACACTACAACAGGCGTGCAAAGTTTGTGGAGAAAGGGGAGATTTTGGATGAGATAATTGATTGAGGATGACTGCCATGTCAGTAACTACACCTGTATTGGTTACGTAGCAGGTCACTCTCTGGTCGCTATCTATGTGTGTGTTTATTGCAAATGAGGGTGGGCTGCTGTGCAACTCATCCAGACTTCTGCCGTGTATTCTGCTGTGACCTATTACCATTTCCTTAATTATTCATTTCCAAAACCTTTCGCACTGTTAAAATCAGTGTTGGTTCATAAATTAACGCAGGATTTTCCAACATTGTGAGAGAGGACTTGTGGGAATTTAATATTTTGTGTGTGAAATCCCACACTAAAATCCAGGCTCGTACTGAAGAGATTAACCTAATATGTGTTTTCAAATCCTCGTCAGGATGGGGAAGCGTATCGAAGCCGACGTGCAGGGTGAAGTAGGCTCAAAACAGGTGTAGTCAGCAGAAAATATTAAAATTCCAAAATAGCTCGTCATTTTACTTTACCTGGGCTGCCTGCCCAAGTATAACCTATGTATGGGAAACACTGATGCTTTTTCATTGAGAGGTGGGGGGTCATGCTGGGGTGGCAAACCACCCCTCCAAAAGAGTTTTAAAGAGTCTTAAACAGAATCAAAAGACATACCTGAGCAAAATTTTTTATTTTATTTTATCTTTTTTTTACTTTTTTCATGCTCATTCCTTAAACTTTAAAATATGCTCCAAGGGCTAAACTACACCTCAAAATCTGCATACTCAAATTAACACTGTCAGAGTTAATTCCAACACTTTCACTTTCACAACTTCTCACAGTTGATTTGACTCTTTTTGGAGAGTTGATACCTTACCACTAGTTAAGTGTCATTATTGGCTTTTTTGTAGATTAAAATTTTCTATTTAACACTAACAAGTGTTACTGTACTGTACTGACAATTAGTTTTTTTTCCAGAAAGAATAGAGCAGAGAGTCAAATACAGAGTCCAGAATCATCATTTGATGGAAATCAACTCATCACCCTTTTCTGCAGGTCGCATGTGGGAAGTGGGTTACTCAGTGGACAATGTCACCCATGTTGGAGATGTGTGTAACATGAGAAACAACATAAATCAACCAGAAACCTGACCAGATGAATCCCAGAGGTGATAACTGCACACCAGGAGACATCTAAACATGTCTAAATACATATAAATATATATAAAAACATCTAAAATGCACCTGAACACACAATGCATGCTGGGTTAACACTGAATGCCTTTACACTGTCAAATAACTCCACCACTGAAGAACATTTAACTTGGAATGGAGTTAAGATCAGGGCTAAACGATTTGGGAAAATAATCTAATTGCAGTTTTTTTACCCAATATTGCAATTGCAATTTAGTACAATATTTCTTAAATTCCTCATCTCATGTATTTTCAAACAAAAATAAACAATAACTATTTCTAAACTGTAGTCAACACAACATTAGATTAAACTAGGCCTGAACAATTTTGAAAAAATACGTAATTGTGATGATTTTGACTCATTTTGCAAATTTGATATGAACTGTTGTATTAAAAGGAATGATAATTTTATGTAATTCTTATATTTAACAAGAAAATATACAAAAATGAACAAAATATGTTATTTTTTGTACACTATTCCAAAAATATGCCGCTTGAATGATTGGATGATATGCAATGCATAACGTCTCTGCTGTAAAAAAAAAAAAAAAGAAAGAAAAAAAAAAACACTCTTGAAGAAGAGTGTCTTCTTTGGTTTAGTTCAAGCACTTCTTCTTGATTGTTTCAGGAAACTACCCTGCTGTTTAATTGGGAGGAATTAAAGTGTAAGCTCCATAAAAAACGGGGCAGAATTTTATTCAACAAAACATACTGTCTGTACAGTACTGTTGTAGCACTAAAAAAGGCAGATGAAACTTGGTATGTATATAACAGTATTGACTACGATAAGTATGGAAATGTCAGATATCAGCAAAAATCTGTTATCATGTGTTCTAATGTATTTCTACATCTGCAGTCTGCCAGCATCACAGGCGGCATCTGAGTCTTGTTGAAGGTTTCTTTCTAGCTGTTTTGTTCCTTACACACACCTGGTAACACCTCCGATGCTGTGAAGAGAGTAGTTAAGTGCTCTGCTGATATTTCAGCCGTTAGATAACAGGGACACGTCCAGTGATCAAGCAGAAGAATTAAACATGCAGATATGTTGTCATGGTGATGCAGAAGTAGAAATGTGCTGTAATTATGCATGATGATGCTGAATGTTTGGCCTCAGCTTCACATACAGTGGAGGCAATGCATTTCACTAGAGGGCTGCTGAAATGGGTTTCAGCACTGGTGGTTGTTTCTTTGGGTTAGTCCTCCACACAGTTATGACATAAATGATAAAGATGATACAGAAAATTAAGTTTGGCTGCATTCTGTTTACTGGTTCAGGATGAAATGCTTAGAATGTGCTATCATGACCGCAAGTGCAGTCGCCCTCGTTATCCACTGCATTTTTGCAACCCTTCAGTGTGCATTGCAAGCAGCATCTTCACTGCAAAACACTGACGTTTTGTCAAATTTTACCTATGCAACACACACGTCACACTTTAATTCTGCCCTTGTATTGTCAAAGTAATGAAGCTGGGATGCAAATGTTACTATTTTCCCATCAATGCCACCCAGTCATTTTTGTTTCACACATCCTATTAAGGGAAGTGGATGCAAAAACGAGGATGCATGATGATGGCGCTGTTATTCTTCACATAGTGTGTGCATGTAAAGATGTTTTTACACCCCTAATATTGTTACAACAAAGCTGAAAAATGTGACATGTGAATAAATACAATGGCGATACTATAATGAAAACATGACTTTGGTTGTGCTGAAGATGTGGTAGATATGACATGTTGGAGTGTTGAAGGCACAGGTGTTCCTGTAAACCTTTTCTGAAAAGCTTCTCTGAAATGCATAGTTAAAGCCAGCGCTCACAAGTTGGACTGCACATAATTATTTAAGAAATATGGACAGTGTTGCACATTTTAAATCAAAAGCCCTCATGATACTGCACTTAGTTGTACAACTGCAAAACTGGTTAAACATGTGGGTCCCTTCGTTGTAAAGTTGTCGACTTAATAAACCTGTTTAACAGGGTTAAATTTGACCTTGAGAAAAGCAGCTGCTTCTTGATGTATATGTCTTTAACTAAGTTGTCAGAAGTGTGATTCATGTCATGTGACTTTTTAGGCTCCGAGACATGTGTTCTGTACATTGTCTTTGAGTGTCCATGAAGATGAGGTGTACAGTGCCCTGAAAAGTTTTATCATTTTTGTATGTTAAAAAAGAAAATTGATATCATAATCCCACACTGATGCAGAAACTTTCATCCATCATTATTTTTTCTGAAACGGGTTAAATTTTTAGTGTTTTTCATATCTGTCCAAGTAATTTAGGTAGGTGATTAACTCATCAGAACGCACCTGCTGCTTCCTTCTCTCTTGCTCGCTCACACCTTCCTCTGTCTCTCCCTCCGTAACACTGAAACCCCACCTTAAACACTGTGATTTGCCTGTGTTATGTGGATATCAACCATAGTATATAACAGATAAAGGCATGAGTTTGTACTCATAGCTATATAACAGAGCCTGAATTAAAAGGTTGCTCTCCATCTCTCAAACTTGGCACAGTTCTATGACACCTGAGCGGCCGTATGGAGATATCTATCAGGAGGGATGAATCCAGTGTGTTTTTAAGGAGTGACAGAGCCACAGGCTCATCCTTACTGCTTATTTTTGTTGCAGTACAAAACAGTTTGCCACATTGTTTAGTTTTTCATAGTCAATACAAATAAAACGCAACAGACTCTGTGTGTAAGGTTTGAGTGTGTGATGTATTGTTTGGGGGATTTTGGCTCCAGATCAGTGTGCAAAGACCTTTGCACTGAATAAACAGAACAGAATTCCAATGTTAGAATAATATTTTTATCCGTTACTTGCACTTATGAGTCTGCACATTTATTGAATTGTCTCTGAAAAAAACATGATGTGATTGTTTTGTCCAGGGCTGCAATTTCCATATTGAAACATCAGTGTAGAAACTTGATTTGATAATAAAACTGGTTATTATTTTTTCTTTGTAGATAGCTTTCTTACCAGCGTCTTTTTATGCCAGGAAATCTTGTGCAACTCAGTGCAAACTCAGTGCTCCTGTTTCCATGTTCAGCTGGTAGCCTTGGGTTGAGGACTAACCTTGGTCTACTAAGGTTTTCGAATTCTTCCACTGTTATGCTTTTTGGTGTTACCTTGCAGTTTATTTTGCACAGGCCGTGGTTACTGCTTGGCCTCTTTCAAGTTTTTGTAGATCATCATCAAAGACGATGGTCTGTATGTTGCCTTCAAAACTCTGTTTGTGGGGGGTGTTGTTCTGCTTCCTGGCTGGATTATTACAATCCCTCAATCCTGTGCTTCCCGCTGGGAAAGCCCCACAGGTTCCACTTCAGTACAAACAACAAATACGCATCCTACCATCATCATCCTCCTTACCACTAAGGCCATCCTAGTAAGGTCTGGCCTTAATCCTGTCCCTTGTATCCACCTGCCACCCTGGCTATACTATAAGCCTTTGTACTCTTCACTGTTGAATCCTCTATCTAGTTCTTCTGTGGTATGATCATCTTGCAAAGATGTAGCGTACCACTTAAAAATAACTATTAAACACACAAACACACACACACACACACACACACACACACACACACACACACACACATATATATATATATATATATATATATATATGTATATATGTTTGTGCAGAATGGCTGTTGCTGTTGTAAGACACTGTCTTTTTTAAAGCATGTTAAACCTGGCAGCTAGACAATAATAACCGTTAGTCTTCAGTCCCCTTGTGATGTATTAATACCAGATTGATGGAACAAATGTGGGTTCATATTGAGTCTGGAATGTCACCAGTCTAGCCCAACACTGGCCCTCTGTTAAATAACCCCCCTCCCCATGTCCTGACTCCTAAATCCTGATAAACCCTTGCCCTCATAGCTAGGGAGGGATTGGGGGAAGGGCAACTGGCCGTAAAGGTTGGGAACATAAGCAAGACGGGGATGCTGACTCTCTCTGACTCTTATAATTGGGCTCCCCTGTGTTGCGTTTGATTAAATAATGTTGACCTGGGGTTGAAACTGGGTACTGCTAATGCTAATGTTACATAATGGCAGCTAACCTAGCTAAATGTTGTTGTGCAACCAACATCACTACCTCAGTTCACAGATTTTAAAATGTGCTAGTTAAAGCTTGCTTGTTTTACAGCTCAAGTGTAGGTATTGAAGTTACATTTGAAAATAAAAAAAATCTTCATGGTGAATTCCTACATTCAAACTAAACTTATGTGTTGAATTGAAACTTTGAGTGCAGCTATAACAATCTGTGGTTGTTCCATTTTGCCTGTGTTTATCAAATGAACTGGAGTTTCCAGATACGGGACGTGGCACATAAGCTGTGTTTCCACCATGCAGGCCAGTTTAGTTCAGTCCAGTTTGGCATGGTTTTGTACAATAGTGATCCTGTTTGTTTTGTTAGCCAGGTCTGTCCATCCTCCTCCGTAGTGATGGAAATGCTGACTCTTTTTAGAGATCCAGGTGCTTTTGCTCAATATGGTAATAAGAGCTGGTCTTTGGGCTCCCAGTCAGCTCTTAATATGGTACCATTTTGGCTTTTTCACACATTTCAAAGAACAACATTAATGGGGAAGAAAGGAAACTGCTCTCAAATGGGGGCCAGTTTCTGTCATTCATATTGAAGAGCTGGCTCTTAGAACCAGCTCATTTGCAAACGACAGATCACCATGGCTGTATTTTCAGTGTAACCCATTAGGTAGGGTTGGGAAATTAACCGAGTTTCAACTTCAATCATGATTTTAACTTCCGACAATTATAAAAACACACTAATTGGGATTATACCATTACTGTGCTGCATGCTGGGTAGCTTGTGTTGTCCATTGGTTTTGTTATGTGGTAAATGTTTCAGGGTTTTTTCTTATATTTTAGTCATAACAGTTTTTTAAATTTCTTCTGTTATTGTATTGCTTCATTTTATTATACTGATGAGTTCTTTCACTCATTAATTTTCTTTATTCCTTTTTTTCCCAAAGTGTTGTCTAGGTTTCATAAATGCATGTGATGCAAATGTTGTATAATCATGTAGTAGTCATGTTTTGTAAACGTAATTCTGAGCATTACCAATCAAAATATTCGTGATTAGGATTTTTGCCATAATCGAGCAGCCTTAGTAGCCGGCATCCCACAAGATTTATTTGCTAAATAGTAAACCACTGTTATCAGAGCATGTTTATGCCAAAATGAGGGAGAAAAGCTGCTCATATCATGGCAGGTTTTGTTTGTCTGTTTTTACTGCTGTCCCAGGGCAGGTAAAGGTTCTCTTGACTAATCAACAGACTGCAGTGAGTGTAGCTCACTCTTTAGGGCCGGAGAGGTGGGCTTGGTACCCCAGTGGAAGGGTACCAAGAAGTACAGTGGTATGGATTGGTTACTTTGCTGCTTTTTTGAGCTTGTCACTGAACCACAGCACTCACTGGAAATGCAGCTTTTGCAGGATGACTTTTTGATCAGAGCTAATTGGTGAAATGAACCACACTGGGAAAACATGCACATTTATTAATGGTAGATCATCCTATCCATCAAAATGTCAGATGACCTTTAACTTTTGCCTGCCACAGCCAACATCTGTGGTTCTTCAGCAGGTAGGACGTGTTAACTTTAATAGGAGCACTGTGGAGTTATTTGGACAAAGGTTGCTGTGGCCAGTTGGGGGCTGCTGAAACAGAAAGGGGACCAAATGCATCCCTGCATACCAGTCTCTCTGTATGATACTCTTTTATTGGCCATTCTTACCTTCCCAGAGGTCTGTGATAGCTCTGATGTTTGGAGCAGAGGCATGACTCTGCTTCCACCCTAATACCCATCCCCTATGAGGCAGGTGAACTACTTGTACTATCGCAGTAATTAATGCTTGGTATTGTTTTCATCTTGTCTTTCAGGAATCTGTGGATCTGCAGCGGCAGGAGTTTTTCTTGTTGGATTTAGCCCACTAACATTCTCCCACAGCCATGGAATCGGTAAGCTGACAAATAACATCTTTTTGAAATTATAGCCCCCCTGCTGTGTGGCTATCCTTTGACTGATTGGGCTAGCAAGTGTGGTTCATGGTATGCAATGCTGCACACAAGCCAGTCTTGAGTTTATGCATCCTTGTGAACATAGAAATCCAAATGTCACATTTGCATATTAATGTTTTTTATCCTTTTTCATCTGTTTATAGTGTACATTATTTTACCATGTAAGACATTTTGGCTTGTTTTGAAGCTCTAGCATACTGTCAGAGTTTATGGGGTGCGCGCTGGATAGCACTTGTAGAAATAAGTGTCATATTATTTTCTTTAGCTTATCAAATGATACAGTTGCAATCCCTGAACATGTGAAAACCCAACCAGCCCTTACTTATCCCAAATACCAGGACAGTATCTTTTCGGTAAGGCTGTTTTAAAGGCAGACGGCCCGTACTTGAGAGAACTTGTATACATGTGTGATTGCATACTACAAGCATCAGACTCTGCCCTTTATTGTCAGTCATGCAGGAGACTGTGTATGCAGTAGTTTCTTGTACCAACAGGCAGGCTGAAAGCACAGCAGCATTGAACTCTATCCACTGGAATGCATGTATTAAGAACAGGGCTTAGTGCATGCCTAACCTCTGTTTTCCTGTCCCTTTGTCAGAGGCAGTGTGTCTCTGTGTGTATGTGTGTGCGTTAGAGACTCTGAAAAGTAGGTCAGCGCTTCTGTAGTGCAGAACTAGCATGTGTCCAACAAAAGCCCTCCATTACCCTCTCTGTCTCACTCGCAAATGCACTGCACACACATAGAGTATAAATATATCATCTTCACTGTGAATACTGCTGAATGTCTGTTGCATGTAGAATCTTAAATCAGAAGCATAGAAAAATGTTTGTCTAACATGCATTTACTGCTGAAAGTGTTACAGTTCAAACATTCAGTATTGAACGTGCTCAGACACAACTTTTACTTTGAAATTGCCATCATAGACATCCTTTGGTGCAGAGCCTTGTCAGTCCCAGAGGGGTAAAATTAGCACATATATACATTATTTTTTTAAATAGTCTTTTCTGTAACTGACAGGATATTATTAAAATATGCTGAGGCACATTAAGAGAAAAAATTGAGGCAGTCTAGTGTTCAATCTGTGAATCACAATAGTAAAAGAGTGTCTTTTAAAAAGCAGCGTTAGCAGTGGTGAGTGTTTGAACAGGCTTCGCTCATGACGCCAGCAGAAGGTGAGGATAAAGTGCTTCTTTGAATTGATCCTGGGAGCCTAAGTCTGTTCTTAGAACATTAAGTGAGCAACTCTGTTGTTGTCATGAATGTGTAATTGTTTTAGATGCACTTTTTTGGCCAAATACTTGCAATGTGCACAGGTTATATGCAAATGTTAGTGTAAATATGACTATTTTTAAGTTCTTAACCTGCAAATTAGTAGAGCTAAAATTATTGCACATGGACAGCCAGTACCATTTTTGTACTACAAAGAACTGACTAAATATTTTGAGCACAGGAAAAGCAGAAAATGACAATTAAATGACTGATTCTTCCATTTTGTTTGTCTTGACATTAGCAGTGTATCTACAGACACCAGGTGAGCTCATGTTGGCTACTCAGGAACTAAAAGATGCAGAATACACCATTTTTACTCATTTTACTCGGATTACTGTGATTACTGTCATTCACTCGTAGTCGTGTTTTCTTGACTGGCCAGGGCCATTTAACCAGTATGAGTCACAACAGATCCTTTCAACTTCTGCAGGTTTGCATTGACTCTAATGTCATATGGATTTGAGAGAGTGTCGTAACTCAGCTTGGCTAATACAGCCAGCTATCCCTACATTGCAGTATACATTCAAACAACATCTTTATGCATGTTTAAAAAACTAAAATTTGAAATTATACCATTTTGCACATCATGCAGATGCCGATGCAAAAATGTATGTAAAGATCCATCTCTGGATTTTAAGAGAGGTTAATGGATCGTTGAAAAAATACATACGCTAAACGAGCTGATCTGTTTTTAAATATAGCCCTGACCAACTGCTGCAACACTAGCTCATCCCTCTCTTCCTCTGCATGAATTCATCTCTCTCCCTCTGTCTCCAGCGCTCTTACTCTCCTCCCACCCACCTCTCTTGTGTCTGTGTGCCTGTGGCTGTGCACCAGCAAGAGCTGCTACTGTTTACCTCTCCGAGCAGCCTATATCTGCTTACTGTCGGTGGAAACCAAGGAAACCGATCACAAAGCTTATTATGGTGCCAGGAGTGGAGTACATGCTGTGTGCGTGTGTGCCTATGGGGGCTGGACTCACATATGCACGCACACACTCACACATAAACCCTCTGCCACTCTCCTCCTCCCTCTCCTCATGTGATGCCAGTCACATGGTTTCCAGGCAAGCAGCTAAGTAAATCAGAATCAGACTCTTATTTTTAACAGCATTAAATCCTCCACCTGGTCTCTGTGGTTACAAGAACAGACTCAAGTGCTTGTTGATTGCTTGTCCTTTTCTTCACCCTGTGTTTCTCTTTCACTATGTGACTGTGCCACTTCCTCTCAGCCTCATTAAACCATAGGTGTCTACCATCTCCCTATCTGGGTTATGTGTGTGCACTGCTTTGGCTTTAAAGTGTGAATATTGAGTCATTATAATGTTATAATATAGGAGATGTGCATGGTGGTCTCTGAATGTCCTTTCCAGACACGTTCTCCTGTGCTTTATTGCAGAGATGCTTTAATTAGATTGTTGAGCAGAATTTGCTGAAACTTGACCTTATAATGTGGCACAGTAAAATGCTCTTACTACACCAAATAACATTTGCTGACTTTGCACCAGAAGCTTTTTAAAAACTTCATGAAAAAATCAATGTCTGAATTGTGCCAACTACATGCACATAGATTTTCCATTTATTGGGTCCCAGCTATGTTAGATTGATGTACCCTGGCCTGAGAGATCACAAGATCATAGAAAGATTAGATTTCACACAAGAATAGTTTGTAAACAACAAATTAAACTGCCTTTATGAAGTTGATTTGGTGATCACTTTAAAAGCATTTCATGATTTTTTTTATTTGCTTCTGTCATGGGTGACTTCGTCAGGAAGTTAAAGCTTTATGTTTTCTAGACAGAATGTGTGGTTTCATATGAAATCCTGAGGTGTTTCCAGCTTAAACGTTAATTTTTCTTTGTCATGACATTGAGTTACCTCTGTAATGTTGACATAGCGATGATACAAAGTTGAGAGTCTCTGTGTTGTGTCCTTTTTTTAAATGGACAGAAAACTCCTTTCTCCTGTTTGGATCAGTCTGCTCTATGGGGGTTGACTTATTTTGCCGGCGGTCTCTGCTGTGAATAGACCTAGTACGTGTCTTACGCACAGAAAAGTGGCGCTTCTGGAACTTGAAAGACTGAGTAGAAAGGGAGTGATTTGCTCCAGGGTCTGCTTAATGTGTGGATCACTGTGTGGATGGATCATGTGAAATTTTAGCGTCAGCCAGCCGATAGTGATTGTTGTGGGGTATGGACCCACAGCCTGTGCGTTCTGCTGCATATCTTTACTGGTCGCTTGTTGTCTATAACTGAGGAGTCTTCAATCAAGCCAGGGGTTCACGTGGTTTATTTACAATGTTACAATGCAATTTGGCAGATGCTTTTGTCCAAAGTGACGTACATCTGGGACAGGTGTTCGTGGCATTACGGACCTTCCCCAAGGGCCCACACTGGATAGTCATTGTACTCTGACCGGGATTTAGATTTACTCAACATCATACCTCTGTTTACTTTAAATGCAGGATTGTGAGCTAATGAGGGAGAACAGCTGTTGAAATGTTATGCCACCAGCCTGGTCTACAGTGCTCTGTAACTCTGCATACTTCAAGCATTGAAGCAGCCCCTTGGAATATACAACAAATGAGACAAATTTATGATCATGTCAGGCAACACTGGGTAATGAGGGCTGCTGCACTTTGTACTGGTACATCGGTTGCACCCTCTGAGCCTTAAACTATCTTTTAACCATTTTGTCTTGCCTGGACTTCACATCTTAAAACACTTGTAAAACATCAACCCTGTGGTGCACAGTCAAGCTCTAAACATCCTTTTTTCAGGACAACCTGGGCTTTAAGAATATGTCTGCTGCAGTAACATTAATTAAATTAAAACAGGATACAAAAAAAGAAAAACTAAATGGAAATTACAACTCAGATATTTATATGTGACACAGTGTTAATGCTTTCTTGGATTATTGTTTTCTGCATTTGCTTTTATCTGACCAGACAGCTGAAGGTAAACAGGTTGGGATTACATGCAGTAGAGGACCAAAGTCCGACCACTGTAACAAGTACTCAGAATATTGTAAACCATGCAAATTTGAGCACTCTTTGAGCTAAGCTACCTATGCAGTAGCACTATTTGTTAACACCCATGCATTGTGAAGTGCATTATTTTTGTGCAGATGTTATCATATATTCACATTTCTGAAAATACACACTTTACACCAATAAAGATAAATATCTTTAGAGCCTATATTTACCCATTAATGACAGCCAATCAGTAAGGTCCTAATGGACCAAGGCTTTGTGTCAGTTATGACCAGCATAACTTTGTATTTCATCTAATATGATACTGGAAGACAAAATGTGTATCTTTATAACACACTATACAGAGGCTTGTTGTATGGCCAATGTTGCCTCCTTCAGCAGTACTGAATACTGAGTTATCTCTGCGCAGAGGAGCTGAGAGGAGAGGTGTCGGTGTGTTAAATTTGGTGCAGATGAAGGGCTAAAATTCTTGTAATCACACCTTCTCCTCTGGTTCCCTCAAAGCTCCCCTTCTATCCCCACCCCCTCCTCTAAAGAGGGGCTTGTTCCTCAGTGGGGATTAGTGTGTGCAGCAGCTCTGAACAGGAAAGTGGGCCCTGCCAGTCACATTACATAACTCGCCCCCACTAGTTCGGCTCGGCCTGGCCCGGCTGGAGAGACGACTATAGAGGCTTTGTTTTCCCAGCCTTCCCTTCTTCCTCCCCTCTGCTGCTCCTCCTCCTCCCCCTCTGGCAGCCTGCATACTGATGCTGTATAGAAGGAGTCTGTTTGCAGGGAACAGGCGAGGCACTGTGGCGTGTAGTGCAGAGAAATACGCTAATAGCAAGCTGAATGGTGGGGAGTTCACATCTTAGGCAGAGGAATTTGAGGTCTGCCATAGGTCGTACAGTTTCAGGGAGATGGGAAGTGAGGGAATGCTGTACGATGCATGAATCGCCTGTCTGGGAGCTCCACATCAGCATGCCTGGAGGTGACATGGGGGGTTAGAGGTCATTTCAGGAGGGCTGTCAAAATTCAGTGTGAAATTTCTCAAGGTTAGCAGGTTGTGATATGGTTTAATTCCATGTTTTTGAGCTCTTCTACCACACACACGCTCTTCCCTACCTGGCGTCTGCCACTGTTAGTAGGGTGGGATTGCGAGGTCAATGGACTCTGTGTAATGGAGGTTCAGAACAGTTAGCACTCAGTGAATGCAAAGGTAACCCGCAGAAGTGTGAGGGGGAAAGGATATAGTGCAACGCAGTGGGGCTTTGTGCACTTCTTACAGCATTCTTCTCTGAAGAGTTGGGAATTTTACTGCTCTGAGACAGGAAAAGGATTTTAGTGCTAAAATGAGAGAGGAGGGAACAGCACTAGCTGTTTAGGATGAAGAGTAGGCCTGACCCATTTAGCACCTTTAAGAAATCAGGGGACCAAAAATGTTCTTCTTCCTGATATGATTATAAGTTTGTAAGATGTTTTTTTCAAAACACCCACAACAGTGCTAGTAGCACCTTCAACAAGTTGTCCATCTTTTGTGCTGAGAATCTGTAACCATCAGAAATCTCTGCTACAACAGTTTATGTAGTTCAGACTGTTGGTGCATGTGGATATTTCTCTCTTGTTTATTATTATTTAGGGATTTGGCTATTTATAGCTGAAGTATGGGGGAGTTGGAGGCCTTATATTGCTGCAAACCCTATGTGCTTTCTTGATGGAAAAAACATCCATCCTGGAAACATGCCATACACTGTAACCCCATCTGCTTTTCACTGCAAATACAAACAATGTGGTTTAATAAATGAATAAAAGCAGTGTTTGTGTACCTCTAAAAGCACTGTATTTTGGTTTTCTTTCATCAAATTCTCTGTTGCTGCTCTTGCTGGGAGGTCACGGTTTCTTCCCAACCACTGTTTTCCACAAGCTTAAGTACATGTTAATACACGCACGCACAAACAGCCGCTGCACCTGATGGTTAAACCGCTTTAGACTCACTGCTGCTCTATGATGTTGGTGGTCTATGAACTGCCATGGTATTCTCCTTTGTACTTGCATTGACTAGAACCCCATGTTTTTGAAAAATAGCCTGTTTTCATGTCACCACCTCTGTTTAGTCATATCTGCTGCCTTTATTCTTGTAATTCTAAATCATCTACAATATCAATCACACATTTGTTTCCCTTTTTTGCAGTGAAGCTCCCCAAGATGGTGAATTTCTATCATAAAATCTTTCAGTTGCTCTGTAGTTATTTGATTGCTTCTACTTTGGTTACTATAGTTAGCTTTGAGATAGAGGAATATTGGAATAGAGGAGCCAGTATTTTAAAATGCTAAGTACCTTAAATATATGGTGTCATTATGGTTATTTAATGAGGAATAAAACTGCTCAGTTACCTGTATTCTTCATTTTAAATCTTTTAAGATCACTGCACTAAAATAATCCATCTCACACTGCCACAAAAAAGAAGAAAAAGAAAGATATCAAAGGGTAGTTTTGCACAAAAGTTGCTAGATATTTAATTCTTACATCCTTCAGACAATACTGATGCACTTCAATATAAAGTTTATTCTCCTGCTGTATCTCCTCAATGTCACTTTGGATGAAAGCCTCATCCAAATGTCTGCAGTGTAAATGAAAAAATGGAGACAGTGAAGGACTGCATGTCTCCAGTTTGCATTTTTAAACTCTCTTGGCTTCATCTCTGTATTTGGAGATCGGCTTGCGCTTTCAGTGTGTCAGCCATGAGCCAAGTTCCCATCAAAGAGTAGCTACACCAAAGACTGTGTTTAGATGTGATGGCTAATTTTAGAGCTGCTAGGCCCTTGTCCAAGGTGGGGGAGGATAAGATAACATTGAAGTAGCCCTCCCTCCTTACACAGTTTGGTTTTGTTTTTTCATCCAATAACCCTTATCCAGCTGCATTCAACAATCCTCATTCAGCCCCTGTATGCTGTGCATTACAACTGATACAAGCATTCAGATTTGTTAAAGTGTTGTACCGATACAAATCTTTTATTGGTGTTATACTGCCAGTGTTGTGGTTTACTTACTTCCGTATTTTTAAATCAATGCCTTGTTGCTATCCCATCCACCTGAGGCCAGTGGAAAAATATTCTAAAAAGACATGCATAGCCTTGTTTTTTTTTCCTCTCCATGTCAGTGTGAAAGAGCTCAGCCTGGATTAGCAGCCAGTTTGAATTGCTGAACTCAACCATATGTTTGATCGTTTGAAGACTTTACGGGAAACTGTGCTCTAATCTTTGGCTGTATCAGAGAGCAGTGTTTTGGAATACAAAGCTTTTCCTGAAATGCAATCAAAACAACACAAAAGTCTTATAAAGGCTGTCAACAGCTGCAACCCCTGCTCAATAGTTTTTAGCAATAATGGCTGCAACAGCACACTGATCCAGAAAAAACCTCATACTGAAGGTGTGAGATTTACTTTCTTTCAGTGAGCTAGCGTGTTTTTTTTTTTTTTTGGTTTTTTTTTGTTTGTTTGTTTTGTTTTGTTTTTTTGTTTTTTGTTTTTTTGTTGTTCAGTTTGAAGGTGTGCAAATTTGAATACACCACCAAACACACACTTGTTCTATCGGGCTTGATAGGAGTACTTGAGTACTCGATGTGGCTGTCATTGCTGTGCACTACCTGTCTGAGGCTACAAGTCATTTAGCAATACATTTGACACCAAGCTTTCTGGGTTTGTCTGACTAAATATACCTGTTAAGTAGTAGTTACAGAAAATATTAAATGGCACTCAGGGGTATAACTTCTCTAGCCACAGCTCTGGTTGTGATAGCACAGTGAGCTGAATTACAGCAACAACAACTGCTTTACAACAGCTATGGCAACTTTCAAGGCACATAAAACTCAAAAGGCAAACAAACCTAGCCCTTTAAGCACCAGTTGGCATATGTCATTTGTGATGATACCAGAGTGGAGAAGATAAGGCTGCTAATAATGATAATGGTGATATGTTCATGTTCAGTTTTGTGGAAGGAGAGAGCTTCTTAGCCATTGGTGTTTGTTAAGCCAAAGTAAATATGAGTGGAACAGGTCATGAGGAAAGAGCAGCGTGTCGATGACGTGACTGTAACTATAGACTTGTGGACGGATCTCCATGATGACATACATGACGGTTAGAGATGAATAATACTGGGTTTATGCTGATAAATGATGTGTGGATATTTCCAAATTCATTTTAGCCAATACTGATACCATACCTGTTTACGAATGTTGTTCAGTCCAACAGCTTAAGTCCTTCAAACACACTTAGCCTAATAGTTTAAGAATGAGGATAAACAAGGAAAAAGACTTCAGATGGTGTAGGTCTGTTGGTTAAGCCTGAAACTTCATGAAAGTATGCATACATACTCCTGATATTTACAGCCTTGGTATCAGCTGTACATATTGTCAGAAATGTTCATATCTGCCAATACTGATTAATTGACTAACTAACTAAAATCTGCTAATATCTACTGATATCATGCTGATTATACCGTGCATTCCTGGCAATGGTTGGCTCTTTTGTCTGAGTATGTTTTGGTCTCTGAAGGAGTTAAAAGTTAAGATAGTCTCATTTGTACTTTGTAGCTCTGTTGGGGTTTTCTTTATATTCATATGGTTTAGGCAAAACTAATGAAGAAATGTTTCTTCATCATCTCTTGTTGTTTTTATAAAGACCTTGGGCTTAACCCTCTGGACCTATGCTAGTTTTTTAATCATTTTGTCTCGCCTGGACTTACTGTCTTAAAAAGCTTGTAAAACGTCAACCCTGTGGCGCAAAGTCAAGCTTTGAACATCCTTATTTTTAAAGACAACCTGGTCTTACAATTTACACTGTCAATAAGCAGACGTGGCTTACATCTGACAGGTAGACAGGTCTTCCAGGAGTTAAGGACCAAAGTCAGCAATGTAACCCCCACCCCCAGTCTTTAAGAATAAGTGTGCTGAAGTATTGTCATTTTAATTTAAAGGGACTATAAAGACAAAGAAAAACTAAATGGAAATTTAAACTCAAAAGGTTTGATGTGTGGCACACGGTAAACAATAATGACTAAGACTTTTTTTTGTACAAACTTGCTCTCCAGTCTTTTGGGCATCAAAAAGTGACAAAAATTATCATTCTGTGACAAACAGTCTTCAAAATCTTTACCTATTAAAAAAACTCCTTGCACTTTTTCATATTGGTGTTTTTTTTGTGCCATTATTCATGGCAGTTCCTGTCTGCAGTGACACAGAGGGCCACATCTCTGGCTCTGTGTTTCTTTTTCTATCCATTATGAGTACAGGCCCTCTCCTTCATTTCTAAACGTAAACACATGAACTATTTGGCAAAGCATGATGTGACAACTGCCTGCCATTGGTTGTACAGCCCATGTGACATCTGTTTTGGGAACTCAACATGGTGGCTAATGCCAAGCTAGCATTAGAAACAATCGAAAGTGGATGGAAATGGCTAAACAATATTCAGTATTCTAAGTTAACCGAGTTCCAGGCTCGCTGGGAAAGCTACCTTAAGGGCTACAAAGAACAGCATTATTAGAACGGCAGAAGAAAATTCTTCCAGAGGAAAAAAGTAAGTGGCGAGAATTTGTGGTCCAAAAGTTATTGATCTATTTATAACGTATGCTTCTTCTTGTCGTATGCAGCAGCGCTGGTCTTAGAGGGTGAAAGTGATGCTAGTTTGTGGGCCACTAGCAGGTTTGTGTGTTTTAATTGTAAAATGTGATAAATGGACACCCGAGTACAGAAACTTCTTTAAATTCCCATTTTTATCATTTAGCCTTTACAACACTTCAAACCTATACATAGTCCATGTGGCAAAGCTGTCCCTGTCTGGCCCCACTGTCCTGTCTCCCTCTCTCTGCCACAGAGCAGTGACCTTGGTTTCAAGTGTACTCTGTTAGAAAGCCAACACCTCTCCAGGGATGAGCTGACCTTGTTGTCTGGCATACTGTAAGTCTGCACACCCCTTTCTGTCCCTCTCTTGTTCACTCACACACACCTCAATATTTGCAGCCTGAACAGGTATGTCTGCAGTCACCACCCCATTGCAAATCCAGTCCAGAGTACTGTATGGAAACAGGTTTTTATGTTGCGTTGTTTACATACAAAGGTGAAAGAACTGAAAGGGTTCTGCAGGTTTGGGCCTCTTCCTAACCAGGTGTTCCTTCATCACAGCCTCTCCTCTCAGCAACAGCATATGAGGGTACATGAAGCAGTGCACGCTGTTGTCCCTTCCCTTTATGCTCCTGCCTTTGATTCCCTGCAGCTGTCCGGCTGTGCAGAGTACGTGGATAGGTCCAGGCATGTAAGTTCACTTCAGTGAAGTAGTGATCATACGCTAAGGTTTTTTGATTGTTCCATACGTCAGGCTAGCTGTCTGTTTTTGTGGCTCACAGATTTCAATTCCAAATGTCCAGGCATGGACAAGATAAATGGAGAAAGTATTATGTCAGCTGGGCTGTGAATGGTTTTGTTTCCTTGCTTACACATGATATATTTTCAGGAAGTAGTGAATTTGAAGTGAAAGATGTGCTGTTTGTGGTTTTAACCAGAGAAAGAATCCTCCTCTTGTTGCACTGTCATGTAAACAATTAAAAGAAGTGGTTGTGTGTCATGTAAGGTCACTATCCGAATAAATATAACCAAATTAAAAATGATACAACTCTTAATTTCAATGCTTTCTTACAAGAGTATACTAAATAGTAAATCAGTGGCATGTTATTGGCATTAACCTCCATAAACAGCTTTCCTCTCCTCCATTTAAATCATTCAAAAGAAGGAAGAATGTCTGCAGAAGTATCGGAAATGCTCATTTAGCCTCCAGGCTTCTGAGTGGGCAGAGCAGTGAACGTTTAACTGACAGTGGAGCCTGAGAGACAATGTAAACAAACAGGTCCTGGTAACTGTAGTTCTCAGCCAAGGACAGATATCAAATGATGACACCCAGTCACAGATTTACAGGTAGATTGTTTAGCTGTTGAAAATGCCACCGCTGATTAGCCAACTAGCTGTATGTCCTGGGAGTTGACGTGAGAGGATGTACTTCCCCTCTGGGATATTTGTTTGCAAACTGATTTCTCACGGTCACTGTTCCCCTCATTTCATTGACTGTGGCCACAGACATACACCAGACACCCTCAGTAAAGACTTAATTTTAGTTCTGCCTACTTATTATGTACTCTGTTAGGCAAGTTCAGTCAAAGCAAACTCAAATGCTTCAGTCTCTTTTATGTTTTCCCCTTCAATGTATAATATAAAATGTATATGTTGAAATGAGATCATCTTTTCAGTTTATTTGGTGCTTGTGCTCTTAGATTGCTTGGTATAGAAGCAGCAAAAATGCTAAAGACATTCTCAGGTGTTCACTTAAATGTGTTGTACAGGTCTTTGGCCTGGAGCATAAGTATCTCGTTGAAGGCCATCTGGAAAACCTTTCCCGTTTTTATATTAATTTAAAAACCGATTTGCAAAATTGGTCAAATCTGTCAGCACCGTGGCTTTGGTGTGTGCTGTCCAGTTGTGTGTATGCATTTATGCTTTGCGTCAGGCTGCAGGCTGTGTTAAAGTTGGGCTGGGGCCAACAGCCAGCCAGGAGGACAGACGAGGAAGCAGATGGATCTTTTTGGATTTAACCCTTCCCACGCCACTTCATCCTTCTGGCCCTCCTTTTTCCAACCTGCACGTCTCTCTGCAGCGGAGAAGAGGGGGAGCAGAGTGGGGAGTGTGTGTTCAAGTGTGTGCGGTTAGGGGGATGGGAGGTGCATGGAATTCTACTAGTATCAAGCAGGAAGACCGACAGCAACCAGAGAGAACGAGAGAGAGAGAGACCTTTCCTTGCAGAGTCTGTGTGTGCTGAACTGTGCTGACATATGGCTCCTGCCTCCATGTTGGAACTCCCTGTCTGCTCTGTCCCTGCGCTGTCCCTCTTCAGCTTGTTTTTTTCTGCTCTGATATACTCTGCTGTCTGCTCTCACAGCCAAACCTGCACTTTACTTGTTTGTCCCAGAAATGCCTTGCCTTTTCTGGGATGTACAGTCACCACACCCAGTGAGATGCACTGGCTCTGTTGTACCCTTTACACTATTTACCTCCTGCCTTCTTGTTCTGGCTGTCTTTCAGTGGTAGAGGTTTCACCTGCAAATGCATAATTGCTCATGGGTCTATGGTGAAATCTAGGCATGCACAATATTATTGGCAGTATATCAGTATCAGCCAATAATAGCTTTAAAAAAAAAAAAAAAGTTAATTTTTTAGAGAATTTTATTTCCTTTCACTCCAGGTGTAAATCTGAGGTTTCAGTGACTTAAATCATTGACACATTGCAATGCACTTTTCATAATCAATTAAGATTGCCATTTAACATTGGATCTGTTGAGCGTTGGGAGACTTCCTTTGATGAAAATCAGCTCACTGACCTTTCCTGTAGACCACCCCTTTACACAGGTGGGAGGCCAGTAACTCGGTGGATAACTTCATTCATGGTGCAGAAGTGTCTAACACTTCAAAAACAATCCGTCTAACAGAAACATGAGCAAAGAAATCCCATCAGAGATCACTGTAGAACAGGCAACATTCAACACAACTAAACACTTTGCCCAACGGCATGATGGGAAAACTCTGTTCCCCAGATTTGCAATGACAGTGGGCAGAGCACTTTGGGAGTTAAATAAACTGTGAAATGTTTAACCCAGATATATCAATGCTCCAGTTTTTACTGTGTAACTGCTGTTTTAGAGAAGAGGCTTTCATCAGGCAGAAGAATTGCCCTTTTAGACAATCTCTGATCTGCTTTTGTGTTAAGTCAAGAGCAAATTTTGGCACTTTGAAGTCTTACACCCAAAGTAGCAATAACATAAATGTCTGCATCTGTGTCTGCATTTGGCTAAATGTTAGTTTAAACATCTGTATCTGATTTTTACAGGTGGTGCATCTCTACTTTCAACATCATTTGATATCACTTTTGATGGCACACTTACAGTCCTTCCTCGTGGGAATACAAAACTTTATGCTGAAGTGTTTAAGTTCTGGATGTTACATATAGCATGCATTAGAGCAGGTGACTAGAGTCGGATGATTTTCAGCCTTTTTGGTCTTGATCAGTGATTATCAGTCAGTTTTATTATGAACATTAAAATGTTGAAAAGTTTCAAGAAGTGCTAGTTTTCCGGTCGGTTATATTTCTGAATTAGCAGGTCAGACATCACAAAAAAAAAAAAAAAAAAAAAAAAAAACAGGAAAACTTAATCAGCCAAAGAAACTGTAACTATACATGGATCAATAAAACATCCCTCTGGTAACTTATGCTGGCCATAATTCACAAACTAGGTAGCTTGTGGTATTGACGATCATCCATCTCAACTTTTCCCTCCAAAATATCTGTGTTTTCCTTTCGGTATTAAAGCCATGAGTACTTCTAGGTCATGGGCTCACATTTGATCATACATAACTATTCTTTCTATGAAGCTGCTGTGATTGGTGGAAGAATGCAGGGTCCTGGTTTAATTACAAATCAATGGTTGCTGAGTAAAGTTTCTGGAAGACACCCTCTCTGCTCTCCCTGCTAACCAGCAGACTGTAAATAGAAAACCCCGAGGGAAGATCAATACCCTCTCCGCCTGTTGATGAGGAGGGAAGCTGACTGTGTGAATGAGTATGAAACAGATGCACAGCATTTTTTAGAGTACAGGTCCTGATTTTGTATCTTTCCTCATGTTAGAGTGGCAGGAATGATTGCTCTACCTTGAGGTATTTATCTAATAAGCCATCTTGCAGACTTTTTCCTCACATACATTGAATTACAGCTTTGATTTCCTCATGACATACTGGCTACTCTCCTTGACTTTCTGTGGAAAAGAGAACATCTGTGAGCCATGAAAATATGTCATGTTGAATAGTAACAAAAGCTTCAGTCCCCCCTTTCCTACCACAACTCACCCACTATCCTCTGCCTCCCCTCTGCTGTGTACCACCAGCTGAATGTGGCATGGGGTGGGGTGGGGGTATTGCAGGACAGACATCTGTGGCCCTCCGCGACCCTCTCTGAGCTTCACTGCCTCAGCTTTATTGTTCTCAGAGATGTAGATAACCATAACAGAAGGAGAGCAGGAGAGCCACAGTCACTAAAGAAAAGGCCAAAGGGGAGGTGTATCGAGGGGCAACTTTTGTTTAAACAAAGTGTCAGCTCTGTTGTGAGGGTGTGTTTTATGGTGTTGTGGGTGGGGGATGGGGAGATGGGGTCTGGGGGAAGTTGACCTATTATTCAAAAAATGTTTTCAGGATTAAGTGAGGTAACTTTAGTTCATCTTCCTAAGGTTTCCTCCTCTTATCTGCTACTAGGGCATACTGGCCCCTCAGGAAGCCCTGTGCTCTGTTATTCTTATTAAGCCATCATCTCAACTGTGTCCTGTTTTCCCCTCCTATTTTTTCTCGTCTTTGCTTTTAAGCAAGAGTTGGCCTCTTTTCTGACCTTTGGCCAAAAGTTAATGGTACTGCCTTTGAGGCTTTGAAAGCATCACACCCTTTCTGTCCTCTCACTTTGGCTGAGTTTTGGACCTCAATCTTATTTAAGTACTCACCTAATTGGGCAGTTCCTTTGGCTAGGTCCTTTATTCTTCAAGTTTTGTCTTTGAAAAGTTTTATACTGATGTTTTCAAGTCAGCAAAGTAAGCTCATTAAAGGATTTATGATATACAGAGCCCAATCTTTGTGGTATCACAATTCTTTTATTGTTAACAGTGTTTTTCACAGAGCACCAATAACACAAACAGAGCTGTATGGCATGTGTCTAGGCCACTAACATGTGCAGGGTTTTGACATTATCTATGCATTTCACCCCTACATCAAGCATAAGCAATCATGTCTTTTGCTGCAGTGACAGATCAGGCATATTGGCTCTAGTACAGTACCTGCATGGTGGTTAAAGCACAGGTTTACCCATATCTGAGACTGGTAGATGACCTTTTAGTGACTTAAGTATGAATAATAAAGGCTATTGGGGGGGAATTGAGGTATTTGAGATGAAACATTTTCCACTGCTCTTATGGCTTAAACAGCATCTGTGTTGTATGATACTTCTCTTCAGCTCTGACTCCACCCCTCCTGCTTGTATTGCTCTCTACAAAGGCAGAATAGCAAAGCTGCATATTTTAGCAGAATCTCTCTGTTCCCTCATTTTATGTAGCTCAGTGTTTAACTAACTGAACACACAGCACCAGTAAGTTATCTATTTTTAGTTTGCCCTGGGAAAGTTCACGTCCTGTTTGCTATCAGGTATTTAGTCATATGTCATAAATACATAAGATAAACACAGAGGTACATGGCTTTTCTGTGAGTGGGTTGCGGTGTTTTTATATGCTTTAAAACGTAGCCTCGTGCAGAAAGTGTTTTGGTTTGAAATGTTGGCTGAATTTTTGCAGCAGTGTCTTTCCTTTCCACGTCTTGCAGTTCATTATTCAACATTTGCTCCAGTTGTGGAGGGTTATATTTAGAAGTGTTGTTGGGGAAACCAACACACAATGTATACCAAATGTACTCTGTGGCCTTTTTCTCTCACTTGAATACACTGCCACTCAGGGCATCTTAAAAATTACATCCCATAATCCTCTGTCTCAATCACACTTTTCCTGCCTCTGTTTATGTCTAATCCCATCTCATCCTCACTCTTTTTTTCAATGTTTCCTGTTAGTCTGTTTTCTTTTTAATCTACCTCACCCTGTTAGTGCAACGACTCCTCCACCCATAGTGTTCATTAAGACAATAGATATTTATATGCCTGCTAAAATAGGATATCATACATTTTCACCTACTTTAGAATTTTGGTATTTTAAGTGTCATATTTACTTTAACTTGTATTCTTAATCTGTTGTTCTTCACCTGTAATTACCATAGCTTCTCTGGAAAACAAGGACTGCCTCTCTCATAAATGACATCTATTGTAAGATCTGTTCTCGTCTGTCTTATTTGGGTGATGTTCTTTGCAGATAGTGATGACTTCTACTGCATAGAGGCATAGACTAATTGTCATCACATTTTCTACCAGTATACACTCACCAGCCACTTTATTAGGTACACCTTGCTAGTACCGGTTGGACCTTCTTTTGCCTTCAGAACTGCCTCATTTCTTCATCGCATAGTTTCAAAAAGGTGTTGGAAACATTCCTCAGAGATTTTGGTCTATATTGATATGATAGCATCACACAGTTGCTGCAGATTTATCAGCTGCACATCCATGATGCAAATCTCCTGTTTCACCACATCCAAAAGGTGCTCTATTGGATTGAGATCTGGCGACTGTGGAGGCCACTGGAGTATAATGAACTCATTGACATGTTCAAGAAACCAGTTTGAGATGATTTGAGCTTTGTGACATGGTGCATTATCCTTCTGGAAGTAGCTATCAGAAAATGGGTACACTGTGGTCATAAAGTTATGGACATGGTCAGCAGCAATACCAAGGTAGGCTATGGCATTTAAACGATGCTCAATTGATACTAAGGGGCAAAAGAGGGCCAAGAAAATATTCCCTACACCATTACACCACCACCACCAGCCTGAGCCATTGATACAAGGCAGGATGGATCCATGCTTGTTTACATTCTGACCCTTCCAATGCCTAAATGTATTGAGTTGATACCATGTGATTGGCTGATTAGCTATTTGTGCTAACAAGAAATTTAACAGGGGTACCTAATAAAATGGTCAGCCAGTATGTATACCTCAACAGGACCCAAACTGGTCTAGATGTTTTTTGCATGCCATACAGTGTCTGCACCAGATTTTGGCCCAGAGATAGAAATGCATATATGCTAACAAAGGCAGAGGCTTGGTTGTCGTCTGCCTTCAGTGCATCACTGCAAGGACACTGTGTATCGTGTATTTTTTAATAAAGAGCTCTGAGTACTTGCATAGTTTGCGGAGCTTGGACTTGAAGATGTCATAAAGCCCCATCTATCATTTTTGAGATGAACTTGCTTTAGAAAATAGATTCTCTATGGGGGAATGAATGACGTATGCAAACACCAGGTACTGCTGTTTGATCTCACACAGAGATGCTGGGATTGCTGGAGCTCGCATAGTTTTGCTAGAAGATTAGGGTGAATTTGTTTGTTCCACAGTGGTACGGCTGGCAGCGTGTGTTGTTAAGATAGCCCCCTAACTTTGAAGTGTAACTGGAATTGCTGCAGCGTATTTGGTTAGGTTTGGAAAACAACAGGATGTAGTTTTTGGGAGCGTTTTTGAAATGCATAGTAATGTTGGTTGATAAAATAATTCAGCTTTTGGTTTTGCTATCACAGAATGTTTTTTTTTCTGTTAAATTTTTGCATTTTTACATAAAACTATTGCTTGTGGCTAAAAGCTTTCATTTTAGTTAGTAGGAAGTTAATGCTTCTCATGTGGATGTGTTGTCTAATCAAGAGCATATTGTGCATCTGGATGAAACCTTTGCTGTGATCATGTTGACATCGGACAACATCTGGCTACATTCAAGAGCTGCATTTAAAAATCTTCCTTTTCCTAGAGATTTGTTTTTTTTTTTTTACCACAGCTGGGATGAAACTCCATAGTGCAGATTTATAGCTCAACTTGGAAAGGAAGTTGCTTATTTCAGTGTGGACAGCCACCTAAAGATGAATGTTTCAAGAGATTGCATGTGCCAGATGTAGATTTTGTCTTTATTTTCTCCCTGCATCTGTCTTTCTTACCTCTACCTACAACTAGAACAAGCTGTGGTTTGGATCTACTCTAGGTGTTATCAGGCCCTAGTTTAATGTCTGACTGGATGGCCTGATTTTTAAAGGCAGCGCCACACATCTGGAAAACTACTAGATTGCAATGCCTCCTGCTTTATTTTACCTCAGTACTGAAAAATGTCTATTGTAATGATAGTCCCGATTATATGACTTATTAATGTGTGCAGCAGTGTACAGTGTATTTAAAGCAGATTTGTTAAGGCCCAGTCCCTCCACCACAGATTGCTTTATTTTTTTCATGGCCAGAAGGAGAGTGACTCACTCTTATCCGCCCTCACATTCAGAGTGTGAGTGTGCTTGTGAGGAGCAAGTGGCTTGTTTGTGTGACGGTGATATGTTCAGATAAGACATCAGAGATGAGGTGACTGTCTATTTTCTGTCCTGCATTTTTATCTGCTGCTCCTGGACACATCACAAAGGTTCAAACTCACCGACTGAACACATTAGGTTGTATTGTATCTTTTCTTTTTGTCAGACAGCAGTGGCCTGCTGCTGTTTCTTCTCAAACACAAATGTTATTTGGATTATGAAGCTAAATTGACACACATTGAGCTACCATCCAATCTACCTTCTGTAATAGTTTAGAAGGCCTATATACCGAGAGGTAAATGTGTTTTTTCTTCTGATCGTAGTTCTATTTTTTCCTACTTCATTTTATGATTATTATTGATTTACAGTATGTCGACTTTTTGTAGTTGCCAGTTTTAGTAATCTCATGAGCACTAGCGCTGTTTGTCTGTCCACTTGTCAAGTTATATAGGTGTATGTGAGTGAGCTTTTTTGTGCTAAGTTAGCAAATATAAACTTCAAGGTCCAGATTTAACACTCATACGCTGTGAAATGTCTCTGTGTTGGTGTTAAAAACAACTGAAAATGGCAGTTTGCCCACTCTGATGTACAACTGTAGTTTAGACCGTGTCTCAGAGATTTGTGGTGAATTGCACTTAGTCCTTATTTGGAAAGTGAAGTCTTGCCTTTCATTTATTAGAAATGTTTTAAACACACCAACCCTTCTGTTTTAATTTGAAGTCTTTTGTTATACAGTTTTTTAACTTTTCTCTATGCCTTGTGTGAATAATACATTTGCAAGTATTATTAATAGCACTGCAGTAATTGATTCTTTTTTAATCGAGTAAGAATGCAATAAGATACAACTACAGGACAAATAAAGAATTGAATTAAACTGAAATGAAATATTGCATTTTTCATTAATCAATCACTTTGCTTTTTTCAAGAGCAATAGTACTAAACAAATAAGAGAAAAGATTGGGTCCCTTAAATGAACTACATAAATATGAGAAATTGGTATTAACAGGTTCTCTAAAAAGAATATATTTTTAAAAGTGCTACACAGTTCTGATAACAATTTACATTTATTAAAGTTAGAAAGAAAGGAAGTCTCATATCACTTGATTTTTTTACTGGAGACACAACTTGGACAGAAAGTCACCTACATACAATACACAAGGCTATATCAAGACTCATTTAAGGCATTTGATTGATAATACACAGTTGTTCTGAAAAAATAATGGAGAAGTAGTGGTGCCACAATAAATTCCCTATCAATCCATGGATCACTTGTAGCCCAAACTTGACTGTGAGTGCGAGGGTGGTGATCCAAATGGATTATGGATCAACTGTGACCTGTTTCTGGCTGTTTTAAAAGTGGTCGTAACATGTCCTGTGGTAATTTCCAGTTCAACCATTTTTCAATCCAGGGCTGCAAAATTGAACGACAGAGGAGATCAACGGATCCTTTCCCTGTTGCTGTGCTGCTTCAGGGTCACTTGACCGGGTTCAAAGGTTAAAAGAGAAAGATGATTGAAACACTTATCAACAAGAAGCCAGTTGAATAAAAGTGTTAATATGGCTTTGACAATGCAACAATACAATAACGTATATAACCAAGGGTTAAATCAGTCTAGGTTAGTCACACTTCACTCACAGGCGCTGCTATGTAAGAGGATGAGAACAATTCTTTTCTTTGAGTTCACTTTGGCTGCTCTATTCATGGAGGAGGTTTTGATTTAGGATTTTAATCAATATGGAGTTTTACAACAGTAGCAAAGGTGGATGGTATGTGTTGTGAAGGTGGCTGTGTTAAGCATAGAGTGTGTTCACATGGACTTGAGTATCCTGGTTTCTATCAGGATTTGTGAGTATCCCGGTTTGTGTTTGTACATGTATACATCTTCAGAAATCGGGATGTTACAGTATCCCGGTTTTGAGAAACCCGGTTTTGCTACCTGGAGAACTCCAAAGGAAAACGGGATACTGTGCTGTGTGCACGCTGTATCCTATTTTGTGGCTGCTGTAGACTATTTGCCCGGACGCGACTTCATTTAACTTCAGATACTGTAAATACTGCATCTGTGTGGCAGAGAAACAGCTGATCTGCTTTGCCCGGAGAGAGTGACAGCTGAGCGGCTGTGTCTGCAGCGGATCTGTCTATGAACTGACGGCAGTCTTGTGTCATAACGTGCTCATATTTAGGTAAAACGTGAACTGAACAGTTTAATTTTACAGCCATGAATGAAACACGAGCATAGTTTACTGTGGAGACAGAGAATGGCCATTCACACCATGAGTTACCAGGAATTAGAGCTCTGTGAGCTGAAGATGTAAGTACGGCACTCGGTAAGCATCCTGCACAGTTTGTCAACGCTTCCCAGTCCTGAAATTGAGAACCAACAACTCTTCCGGTGTACTTTTCAAAGTAAAAGCATAACCTTTTTCAAGGCCCACTTTGAGCTGCCCCCGTTTTCACAGACTTTTATTTTGAAGTCGATTCTCAGACAGTTAATTAGTGAAGTAAGTCAACGGCAAGTGGCTTTGCTCTTTCTTGGTGTCTCTGCCAAGGGATGGGTACCTTTCACATTTGAACCGGTACGGTACCAAATCCCTGTACCTGTGAACTGATACCGGGACACAATGGTGCCCATTTTCGGTACTTTTGAGTGTGAATAATATGCAATAATAAATGTTGTATAACCTCAAAACTTATGAATTTTCAATATCAAAACACTATCAAATATGAGTATTTAAAAAAAGTGTTTTTAAAAAATTACTCCAACATGGAAAACCTAAACTACTTTACCTACCCAGTGTTTTTTCTTTATATTGCACAAATGAAAACCCAGCCCACTGCCTCCTATTCCTCTAATTTCCCCTCTTGGAAAAATGTGTGTTGAGGTCCATAGAGGGAGAATAAGTTTAAAACAAATACACAAAAGAGTCTTGGACAGAGTGAAAACTCCTAAACTTTGTAGTGAGTCCCGTTAGTCAAAAATAACAATCCAACGTTGAAATCTGCATTAACAACTGCGAGGTAACGCTGATTAGTGAGCTGAACAAGGTGGCATACGGTAAAATTATGATGTGTTTAATGACAACTCAGACTCTACAGTATCGAAGGTGGGACTAAGTTAAGACCTTTTTATGATGTGTTCAAATGTCCCACGGAGAAAATTGTAATTTTAGTTTTTAGTGACAAACCTGAATAAATCCAGTCATTTTAACGGAGGAATATTTAGTATAAGATAGATGTAAAGAATGAGTTTAGTTAAAAAACATGTCTCATTTTTCCACCCTAAATACACAAATAATCATGTTAATATAACTAATGTTGTCAGTGAAGACCGAACAGCTCCTCTGGCCCTTTAGAATAAAAAGTTAAAGAAATTAATACATTAATAAAACACATCAACATAGCCCACCTGTAAAGATGGAATGGCTTAAAAAATTGATTATTTGATTTAATTTGGCTCCAGGTTTTAGAGACTGGGAACTGGACTAGGACTGGAACACAGGTAATGTGGACTCGACTGGGACTCGGACTCAAGTAAAGAGGACTCGGGCTCGACTCAGATTTTTCTTTGGTGACTCGTACTCAACTCGGACTTGAACACTAGGGACTCGGGACTCGAATCGGACTCGAGGTTTGGTGACTCCACTACAACGTTGGAAGCAACACAATTTATATATCTGAGCTGACTATATCTCAGCTGACTTAATGATTTGTTAATGGGTTACTGCATCAATACCTGCAGTACCAAGCAGGGCAACTTTAGAGGGGATAATGTTGAATCATTTATCAAGCAACATGCACACTGTCTATAGATTTGAATGTCAGATGTAGGAATTTCTGCTTGATCCCCATTAACAATGTCTTCAAACTTTTTGGTTCCAACATTCTTCTACAAAAACACAGTTTGAAGGCATTGCCAGAGACTTTATAATGTACACTGCTCTCTTGTATGGTAGAGACGCAACAGCTAAGCTAGGTGTGAGGTCAACTAGAGTTGCTGCATCCTGTTTAAAAAAAGCCCTCACCCATATGAGCAAGGGTCATCTGATTCAAGGAGTCATTGTTACCCACGCCGATGAAATCGGAAGGGGGTTATGTAAAGGGTTCCGTATCTTCCTTTGTTTGTATGTGTACAAGATAACTCGAGAACGGAAAGTCGGATCTTCACCAAACTTTCAGGGAATATTGGGATAGTGACAGGGAAGAATCAAATAGATTTTGGTGATGATCTGCGCACCTGTTCGGTTTTTGTCGGACTTCGAAATTTTGAACACCATAGTAATCAATGGGAGCATGAGTTCCTCTGTGGCGCTGGTTAGGTGTGGGTCTACTGCCTCAGACGGCCATTCTAGTTTTAATAGATACAAAGCGTGCATGCACTGTCGCAGCCCCTATAGTTCTTTCTTATTCTTGTTTTATGCATTCATGTCATTCAAAATGTGGGAAAGCTTTTCCTCACATTGTGACATGCTCGTTTTTAAAGGGTTGGTGATCATCAAGACATAAAGAGAAGAAAAGTCATAAAGGAATCTCTTCCCGTATTCAGTTCAGTCATCACAGCTGGATTATTTTCTGCCCACTGGAGTTTGGAAAGAGAAACTTCATCTTGTAATTTCATAATTTCAAAGCTTTTACAATGCAACTTTCAGTTCAACTTCTATCTCCTTGCATTTCTGCTTTGTTACGGAAATAAAAATGTGAAATATTGTTGGTATAAACGCTACCATAGGTCTGTGACACTATCCAGAAGATATTTTGCTTGGATGATGCTAAATCTGTCACTCCGTTGTGGTTGAGTGCCAGACTAGGAGCACTGAATTATCCTGCATATGCTTGACATACACTGTAAAAATCTGGAGAGGGAATTTATGTACCCACATAAATGAAAAACATATAAATGAAGGGAACTCTGGCCTCTTTCCATGACAGAATAAAGGCAGCTCTGGTTTTTGCACTGCATGTGCCTCCTGTTGTCATTATGGTAGATATGGTCCTACACTGGCTCATGCACGTACTCCTAGTTTCTTGTTATGGTCTTTGCTTTGCTGACTTTTAGCTTATGAGCTTTTTTGTCCTTT
Organism: Cheilinus undulatus; assembly: GCF_018320785.1. Lineage (NCBI taxonomy): Eukaryota > Metazoa > Chordata > Actinopteri > Labriformes > Labridae > Cheilinus > Cheilinus undulatus. The sequence continues at coordinate 39,586,573 of NC_054865.1, read as the reverse complement.
TTGTCCCTCTTGTATTGTTGGGATGTTGAGCACCGGACCCTGACTAAGCTGAATCAAACAATAAGAAGTCTGATCTCATGTGTGTCTCTCTCTCCCCTGAGTTTCATGATCCTGTTTTTAGACCAGAGCGGGAAGGAATGCTAAATGTTGGCATCAGGAAATGGTTACCACCCCACAATCATGAAATGAAGTTGCAGAGCTGCTGGTTGGCCTCTTAAATTCTGTGTGAGTGTTTCCACTCATACAAACGGGTCATTGGGTTCACCCGAGGTGTTTGTATCAGACATTTACACCAGCTCATTGTTTTTGTTTTAGACCAGCTAAGCTCCAGTTTCATCATTGGGCTGCACTTTTTTTTCATCCTGCAGAAATGTTGATGGTGACCTCATGCTCAGTTCACCTGTGGCCCAGTTGGCACTGTTTTCTCCCATTTTCCAATGCCATGCCTCATGTAGCCAATAGGAGTGAGCCGTGGAAAAAAAGGAGCACAGCACCTGTCACAGAGGCCTGAGGGGGACAGAAAGGACAACACTGTACTAGCAGTGCTCTCTGTGAATGCTTGCCTCCCCATTTATGTAGCATCTATAAACTGCACTGAAACAGACTACAACTAAAGGAGTTTTCTAAGGATTATCCAAAATAAATATTGTGAAATTTTTTTTAATGATATTTCTTATTAGTGGTGGGGATTGCAGGGTAACTCAAAATTCAATAGGATATTATACTGTATATGATACATGACTCATTATATTGATATTACTTTACAGATCTGAAATAATGGAAGTATTGCAAGATGATCATATCATGATTCATCACAATATTGCCTAAGCTGTTAATAAAAACACTGCTAATAAGACAAAGTGCATGATTTGTATTTTTCTTGCATTTAGGTTTCAGTTTCACCTTTAATATCCTTTAATTTCTTTTACCGCTGTACATTATCCAGCAGTCTATTTCTTCTTTTTCCTCTTTAATGCTCTTCAGCGGCCTCTTTTGCCATTTGATTTCCATTACATTACCCTGGTTCATGTCATAAACAACACCATTGAGAGTCATGAAGTAGTGACTCTCTGAATTGTCGGGAAATTTGCTTAGATGACTAATCTTTAAATCAAATAGTAATATTTTGCACCAGTAGTTGATAGTTGTGTCACACATATCAAATGTGGGTGCACTTTGGGATGGATGTGATATCCCACTACTGTTTCTTTCTGTAGCTGGTATATTGTAAGAGCTTTATGTGAGAACATGATGAGGCAGGAAGCTAACTCTTACCATTTGCCATACATTTAAAAAGCTGTATTGAGGACTGTCTCGCTGATATTTCAATAGATCATCAATGAAAAATGGGTAAAACCTCTAAATCCTTATTTTGATTATAACAGATAATAATACTAGTTACTTTTGTTGAGTTTAGTTTAGTTTGATGGATGGAATGATCACAGAAATTACATGATTGAAGGCAACAGCAAGCTGATCATTTCTGAGCCCGTTTTTATTTTAGTACAACATAATGAGGTTGAAAATAATTAATAATTTTTTAAAAAGCTTATGTTAATTTTCAATATTATATATACTACCAGAAGGGTGCAGAGATCTTGGGTTAAATTTGTTTATTTATTTATTAATTTTACCTGAACGACCAATCGATTGGTCGCTGCATATGTGTTATTTCAGTTAACCAAATGTTTCTTCGGTTGACTACAGTTCTAGTTTTCTGACCAGCTACTGTTGCCGTAAAGGATGGTAGATGGCAGAAATAACGATGCATGTCTTGGAACTTTATCCTGCTTGATATGCTCTAATAAAAGTCCCTTTAAATACACTTCTTAAAGACATACAGAAAGCTTGCAATAATAGATAAAAAGCTTTACAGGGCTCCAGACTGAGGCCATTTCGTTGCTTTATATGACCATTTTAAGCGACAGCGGCGTAGTAATTCATAGGATGGCATAGTGCTCCTTAGAAATGCAAAGTGATTGTGGCATACTCATCTGGCTTACTGTCACTGGGAAGTTTAGAGGATTAATCAGTGTTTTTCTTTGTGTGTGTAATGCAGACCACTGACTATCTTTCTACCATCTTTCCCAACTGGTTAAGTTGTTAAGAAATATTATTGTTTCCATAATCACCTGAAATCAGTGAGCGATATTTTCATATCTGTCACAAATGGGAAGCTAAAAGACAAAACACCCTTGTTGCTGGGAAACATAAGGTGGATAGCGACTGTCTTGTATTTGGCCCACTTTCATAGTTTGAGAGAGGGAGGGGAGCAGAGTGTTTGTGCGTAAGTGAGTGGTTGGATGGGAGAGCTGGGGTGGGGGTGGGGTTGGGGCTGGCATGCCCTAATGGAGCCCGATGTGTACGTGATCAGGAATGAGATGAGGCAGCTCTGCTCTTCACCTGTCCTGTAGAGAGGCCTAATACACACACAGACAAACACACACCCATGCACCCACACCATGCATCAAGACTAGCCTGCCCTGAGTGTTGGGGGGATAATCTGATGAATCTCCCGAACAGCATGTGTGCCCACCTGTTAGTGCAGCCCCTAGTTCCCACTTCAATCACTCGCACATTACTGAGAGGGGTGATGGTGTGTGTATGTGTGGGGGAGTGTGATAGTGTAGCTCTAGTAATGTAAAGCCTGTGACTTGTTGGAAGTGTGGACTGGTTTAGAGAGAGGGAGGTATAGGATTGTATAGCGGTAAAGTGATGTGTGCATACTGTTGATAAAACCTCATAGATTTGGAGATTAGAGGTATTTAAACATGTGCTGTACATATGTTCCTTTTGCCTTAAGCCCATCCCAGGTCTATGTGAAGGTTTTGGGCATATGTGGTTCAAGGAGGCCCAGTGTGTTTAAGAAGAAGAGCCCTCCTTTGCTGTGTAAAATGATGATTAGACAAGCCCAACATCTGAGGTACTCCTTGCATACTGCCACTTTCTATGGCACCCTAACTTCAGTCCTAAGAACACCAAAAGAAAAGACTTAAGCTGACATCCATTGATCCTTCCTGAAACTCCACTAGCTTATTTGTTTATAAGGCCAATATTTATGGCTGATATAGGCTGATAATTACAGAGATTTGTTGGTTGTAAATATAAATTGATATTTTTATAGATACTGTCTGTACACCTTTATAAGCTGTCAATAACGATATCAAGTCGATATCATACATCCCTATTTTTTAACCCTGAGGACTAAGGTTGGGATGCACAATATTTTTGGCATGATACTGGAAGATAGTAGCTTAAAAAGTTCATTATCATTACAACCAGTGTTGTAGTCAAGTAACCAAACCTTGAGTCCAAGTCGAGTCCCAAGTCCCTGGTGTCCCAAGTCTGAGTCAAGCCTGAGTCACCAAAGAAAAATCAGAGACAAGTCGTCTTTACCTGGGTCCGAGTCGAGTCCCCATTACTCGTGTTTGAGTCCTAGACGAGTCCCCAGTATCTAAAACCTAGAGCCAAATTAAATTAGATTAAATGATCAATTATTTTTAAGTCATTCCAGCTTCTGAATCTGAATTAGAAAATGATATCAATATCTATATCAAATAAAATGAGTCCTTAAATTTTCTGCATATCGGATATTGGCAAAAATTTGACCTCATCTATACCCAGACTAAGGCTAGTCATGCACCTAGCTATTGTAAAAATGTTGTGTTGTGATTGGATATGAACTCAAATTATGGAAGCATGCTTGTGTAGCATGACTTGATCATCACACTTTGTGTTTAATTGGGAAAGAGCGTTGACTGTTGTGATAAAGTTTCCTGTAAGACTCCCAGTGACAGTGGTTAGTCTGATCTATGTGTATCTCATACCTGCAGTGCAAATATAAACACAGCCAAGACAAGCTAACTAGCAAGCTGAATGATAAGAAATATACCCCGGCAGCTGGAGATCACTTCCTCCCATGATTCTCTCTTTTATAGCTTTTGTAAAAGAAGGGGAACAGTACTTGAAATAGACATAAACCTGCTGTGGCTGTCGTTCTTTTTTTATTTTTTGAAGGCCCTGAAGTTGGTTTAATGGGATTGTAGCTGTGTGTTTACTGTTTGAGAGTATGCAGTTATACAACCAAAATTTCAAACATACTAAAAATCAATCTGACTTGTCAGGAGGGGCTAAATGGGCCTTAATTGACCATTTGTACCCCTGAGCACTACATGTAAAAATGGCACGCTATCAGGCTGAAATACAAACCCACTTAAGGTCAGAAATTACTTGACTTGTACAGTGTATGCCCAGCTGAAGTTTTATAGATGAATCATTATGCTTACTGTGACAGGCGGTTGTGTTTAGACTGATGTTGCTAATCAGCTGCTTTCCATTGACATGTTTTGTGTTTAGGAGATCACTTAGGCCTGCGTGATAATAACTTTAATGGTACAGTGTGTAAAATTGGGAATATAAGTGACATGTAATAGTTAAATTCTGGATTGGCATGCACACTTCTGGTGGTAACTGTAATTTGCATCTGTCATGTTGAAACATGCAAGATGGAAAAATCCAAGATAGCATGTGAATTAAAGACCTTCTCTCAGTTGATAAATAAAACAACTGTATATATTAAGGTGGTTAAGCACTAATATTGACAGGCCTACTTATTGATGAAGTATTGCATTCATTGTATGGTGTGCTATGAACTGTATATGTAAATATTGAAGTTCCTGCACAGTAGTAGCAATGTTACCTCACCGGATTTAAATTAAGGTTCATGCCCAACTTACCAAGTAACACCTAAATAATGTAAGATAATCTGCTGTATCAAATCAGTGTCGTCTGTGCTGCGTGGAAGCTGTGTTGTGAAACTGAATCAGACACAGGCTAACCAGATTATAGCTTACAGCTAGTCAGGCCAGGTGAGCAGAGTTGATGTTGACCCTGATGACTTGTCTCCACCCTCGAGGCTCCTTCAGACCATAGAAAGCAGAGAAAACCCGTAGAAAGAGTGCCATAAAATGGTACATTCCTGCTCAGTCGTCCAAAACACCATAAACCCTCCTCTTCTGCATCACACTTGAGCTAATTCCGCTCTGTGCCAGCCTCCCTCGAGTTTTACTGTGCAGCCCCAACAGCAGCAAGGGGGATGGCTGGCTTTAGGAGCAGGCAGTGATGTGGACAACAAAAACACAGGGTAGAAAAATTGAAAAGCACTAGCGTTTGGTGGAAATAGAAGAGCAAATGAGATGAGGCGCAGGTCCTTGTCTTTCTGTGTGGTTGAAGCTGTTAGCTGGGTGTCTCTAGGCAGAAGTAACCAGCGTACACTCATTGGTCTCCTGCACTTCCCCTCTACCGCTCAGTGGCTTTCACACTCTGCAGAAACGTGAGCCTGAATAAATTGTCACACGCTCACAGATTATCTTCCCAGGATGTTATTTTGTGCAGGGAGGATGTTTGAAATGCCAGTCACAGACACACTGCACCCTCCCCCATCCTCTCTCTCCCACACACACAGCCTTTTATAATGTGCCGTTGAGCAGTGGAAGAGTGCAGTGTAGTATTGCGGAACTCTGCAGGGCTTATTTTTTTTATGTGTGTGTGTATTTTTTTAAGTGTGTGAGCATGCCGGCTCACATTGTGACAGTGTGGCGTAACAAGGCAACACGTGAGCTGTTCTCACAAGGAGACTTTATGGAGAGACTGATTTACAGCACAGCTATTCACACCATTCTACTTGCTCCTTTAAAACCTCCCCTTCATCTTTTTCAAAGAGCATCTTCCTCTTTATCTCCATTCTGTCTTCCTTGAGTCGTTTCTCTTCAGCTCTGTCCCCTTCCCCTCATTCTCTTTCTTTTAAAAAGCATCTAACCTCCCCAACAAACGGAGAAATGAGGCATCTGAGGCAGGGAGGGAGGGAGATCGAGCTCGGCCGAGGCATTGACAGAGTAGTGAGACCCAGCAGGGGTGTGAGCAGCTAAATATAGAGCGCCTCTTTGGAGCGCTGATGATGTCACAGGCCAGAGAAGAGAAGAGAGGAAAACAGGGGGGGAAAGAAGAACTGCAAGGCTCAGGCAGCACTCACTTTACAGGTCGATAGGTAGTCATGGCCCAACTCTCACTCCATGAACTATGTTTTAGACATTTCTGAGGTAACAGAAAATGTCGCCTTCAGATGCCTTTGCAGGACAGTCATGTTTCTTTTTAAATTTTTTTTCCCGTAGTGGTATTTAGGTTATTGCTTTTTTCCCATCTAGGGTCTGTTATGTTTTTAACTGCAAGGAACTGATATGGGGTTTTTTTTTGTCAAAAGGGGACATTATAAATGACAGTGGTGCATTGTATTTTCACAAGGGATTATCGGAAAATCATTTGACTTCTTTCGTACTGTATACAGCAGAATTTCAGGGTTGTTTCATCTTTAAAACATAAATGCATCTGTATTTAAAAAAATAAATAAACTAAATTAAAACAGCAAGTGTCAAACAAAAGACTATCTTAGTCTCAACTCAAATCTTGCATGGTCAAACAAGACCTTAGAGTGAACAAGCCAATGTGGCTAGCTGTTAGCTAGCTGGTACAGTCATTGTGGTAGTAGTTTCAGTCCAGCTCCCTCCCTTGTCAGTTTTTTGTGGTATATTTTGAAGGACACATAGTTAAATAGTTAAATAGTCATTTTATTTCACAAATCAAACAGTTGCTCCTCCATTTCTGACACCAACTTACCCGTTTACTACCGTTGCCATGGCTGTGTGTTTCATTGTTCTTCTTCCTTTGGCTGGCTTGCTTACTGGTTGGCTATTGCTCTGTTCCACATAACAATTCTGCTCATGCCTGCTCGGCTGCCACATTACAGGAAATATTGATTGGACATGTTTAATATTAAGATTTCAGGTTGGAGTGCCTCAGATCATCCTCTGAGCAGGTTTATGCTTGGTTACTTTGATCAGGAGGGCGAATTCAGGCTAAAAATCGGCATTATTATCTTATAGTGTGTGGCTGCCTTTAGTGCACATTAGGTGTGCTGCATCCATGGAAATGCACCATGGATGCAGCACAGGACCAAGGTTGATGCAGCATAGTGGCCTGAATTGATATCATGATCATAGTCTGCAAATTTTTATCTTTTTTTTCTTTCAGCTCTTTACTTTAAGGGCTTGTAAAAGCCTTCAAATAAGCAATACTTTGCCTGAAATAATAATACTGCAATAGGGTCCTTGCATCCTGCTGGTGCTTGGGCCCTAAATGTTTCTGTTTGCTCGTATTTTTTGACATACACAGTGTGAAGAGACAGGAGGACATTTCACATTGTCTGACAGCTCCAGACACATCCAACCCACCGTTCATATCAAGCAAGCTACCTTTGTTGAACAGCTCTAATATGTAATCCTCTCAGGTGTCTAGCAAGAGATAAGCGTGGATCTGTGAAAGTTTCTGCAATGAGGTGCAATAAGAGGAAATGTATTGCAGCAAGATATGTGCATGCAAACACAAAGAAACCTCCACCCCACACTTTCCCTCTGCAATGACAGTAGAAACTCAGTAGCATAGTCTGCATCAGGGGACTAAGAATTAACAGTGAAATTGTGTGTTAAAGTGGAGGCAGGGGTGAGCAGGTAATCCAAACCTTTGCCAGGTCAGGCCCAACAAGGCTTTTATTGCCATGCAGCATCTGTGGCACAAAGCCAGGGCCTATTCCTATTTAACAATAAGCCTGATGGATTCTTAAGTACAGAAGGGGGGCTTGTCTGGTTGGAGCTGTTTTACATCATCTGCATTGACTCAATCTGTTCATGCTGATAAGCTGACTGTCTTTAGAGAATCTCTGTTGTAAGTCTACCAGCCACATGTGACAAAAAACAGTCCCAGCAACTACAAGGTTAATTTTTAGACAAGCTGTAAAATTCAGGTCATGAGGATCCTCAAGTAAATGACATCTGGTTGAGCTGGGCAACGGCTAGCTGGACTATGCACTGAACCTTTTGTGTTGGTAAACATGGTGCTGTAAAAGCGGCCCTCTTTATGACCTGTCTTCAAACTGAGGAGTGTCTGCTGCACAATTCCTTCCTTTCGCTCTTTGGCCCTGTTCACGTTCCTGTTTTTAACGACATTGTACTCTTAGTTTGTCTTTACCTAGCAACATGCTTGAATCCAGGCCAAATAAAAAACAAGTTTTCTAAAGCGCTGAACAAGTTGGCCTTGAAACTGCTGTGGCAAGAATGAAGACCCGTTCAGAATGTGCATGTTCTTTTCGTTAACCCAGGTATGACAAATTCTGGCCTTTATTCTGAAAAATAGAAGCCTTCATATATAGCTGCTATTTTCATAACAGTTATTCTTGATTTGGCCTCAGGGAAGCATAAACCCCATATTATTTTGTGTGGGTGGGCGTGCATGGGCACGCACATGTCCCTCATGTGATCTGATGTAGTGAGGCTTTCTTGTGTAGGTTGCTAGGCAACATGCAGTAGAATTCTCAGTCATAATGTTTGATTTTAGCTCAGAGAGACGGAGAGGAGCGAGAGGAGGAGGAAGCAAGAATGAGAGAGTGTTTGAGAGTGCATGGCTAAGCCCTGAGAAAAACATGCACAGGCTGCAGGCTCTTCACTGCGCTCGTCACAGGGAATTAATTGTTGTCGTTTCATTTGATTCTTTGCAAAAAAGCAAACTTGTTAAAGCTATAGTGAATGGCAATAAAACACATGATTGTTGTTTGCAGAGTACAATCGCAATGGGTTTGTTTTTTTTGGTCAGCTGTTGTGACCTCAACCTACCTGTCTTTGCCTCAGAAATAACTAAGGCATAAATAAATAGGGTTGTAACAGTATTTGAACCGTTACAGTTCAGGGGTCATAGTTCAGTGCACGTAGTCACAAGATGAGTACGTCTGAATTCTTTCTACAGTCTATGGTCTGAAAGGAGAAAAATGGCAATCACAGATGGCAGTATTACCTGCCAGTGGGATCAGTATTTCTCCCAAGTGTTAGCCTACCGCTTCTAAACAACCAACGAAGAAGAAAGTCAGCTATGGGTGCAGTAGCAGATGATCTGCTTTTTCCTCCCCTTGCCAATTCCTTTGCACTGTTTTCTAAAACAAGATTTAAAACCAGAGAGGGGTGTGGAATTTAGTGGCGCTAATGTGTTTTAAAGGCTATAGGTGTCCCTGTTTGTGACCGTATCCACTGTCTTCCTCTATGAATATTGGCATTAAAAGCCCAAAAATATATCTTAAGACCTTACGTGGATATACAGAAGTAGTGTGTATACGAGTGTGTATTTAGACAACGTCCCATCCTGTGTTTACATGAGCTATTCTGCAGTCCGTCACTGACAAACATGAGTCATGATTTTGCACCAGTAACACTGTAGCAAGAGTTCTTTACCTCTAGGTGTCCATGTATAGCCTATAATATGCTGTTTAATAACAGCTATGTGATGGTGTCACAGCATAACACGTAAATTATAGATATGAATCTTACAGAGGCTCTTAAATACACGCATTTTATTTTCATCATTACATTTGATTAATTTTATTTTTTCCCCTCTTTTTTCATGTTTAATACAACACAGCCTTTACCAACTATCACAGGCAGTTCTCATACCAAAAGGATCAAACTGAAGGCTACACTGCTGTCAAGTTTAAAAGTGATAAATTAGGAAAACCCAGAATTAGGCTATTAAATTTGGGACTTTATGTTTCTATTTTACCAGTACAAACCTGTATGGAATCGTGACAGAAAAGAACTAGGTACAAACCGAATCGTGACCTCTCTGAACTGTTGCACCACTATAAATAAATTGTGTATTCTCTTATGCTTACCTTACACTGTAACTTTTGATATTCTTTTGCCTTTAATGGCTAGGGACATGAAATGAATGTCATTATTTCCAGAAGAAACAGGATTTTAGTTGTGTAGCTCTGTAGGTAAAGCATGACTGTGTGTAGTTATTTGACTTATCCAGTAATAATCCCTGCTCAGAATAAATGCACTCATGTAGCACAGTCACTTCCTCGGTCACATACCACGTAGGACACTGTTGTACATTTCGATTGTGTGACAAATTCCTTGAAGTGTCTACCTTCACTCCTTATCGCTGTGCTATTATTCTGCTTTGTTTACTCTGGTATCATTTGCAGTTTTAATCTCACTTTACTGAAAGCGTTATGGTCTGACCACAATCTGGTCACCACAATCGCTGCTCAAATCTACTTTTCAGTGGGTTAAGTGTTGTATTGGTCTTAGTTAGGGCTATACTAACAGTATTTTATGTCTATTTTGGGTTGATATTACAATATTTTCAACAATTAGCTGTAAAAAAATGTGAGAAGTATGGGCAGGACTGTGGAGAGCTGTTTTGAAAAAGGGGGAGACAGGCTCATTGTTGAATATTTCTGAGTTAAGTCTAAGTTGGTGAGCAATAGGAGAGGGATAAAATCGAAGGAAAGCAGCCGAGTGACGGCACAGGGGTAGTGTGTGTAGGCTGATGAGCTAGCTAGCACCCCGGCTGTAATGAAAAGCCTTTGTGAGCTTAATAAGAGTGCTGGCAGCGGTCCAGCAGCTCTGGCTAGTGTAGGATTAGGCTTGGACAATCAGGACTGCAGGATCAAAACAAGGGGCAGGAACACCAGGGTCATTCTGCTTGCTAGGATACCATCTGCCCTGCTTGCCTGCCTGCCGCAGTCAGGGGGAGGGGAAACAGAGAGCAGAGAGAGAGAGAGGTATGGGGGAAGGGCAGACCAGAGCTCTACAGGCAACAACAATGTTAAGGCAGAGCTAGGCAGCTCAGTATGCAGGTCAGCTTTGCTCTGCTCAGTTCAGCATGCAGCACTCTGCATGCATATGTACATACGGAAAATAAAGATGAATGCGTGTGCACCAGTATCACCAGGAAATGCTGACAGAGTTTAAAGCCCATCATCTAGTCCATATATTGTATGTCTTGTGAGCAACTTGCAGAATAGTAATTAGTCAGTGTGTAGATTTTTGATCAACATTATATCTGGAGCTTGTAAACATTGTGGAAATTCAAAGATTATTTTCAATCACATACGTTTCTGGAAACTAGTGGAACTGGCAGGATGCTATTCATAAATATACAAGTCTAGATCGACCAGTCTGCCTAAATATTATCTTTAATAATATTTCATGCACACCAACAGTTTCAATAATTGCATACATACGTACAATACAATACAATACAACAATACAATACAGTAACTTTATTTATCCCCGAAGGGGAATTCGTTTTTCTTTAGTCTCATCTGTTTATGGTAGAGTTATATAGTCTTATTGCTGATGGTATGAAAGATCTTCTATATCTTTCTGTCCTGCAGCGAAGAGAGAGGAGCCGTCCACCACTGTTGTTTCTTTGGTCATTTAGGGAGATATGAAGTGGATGATCCATCCATGGGCCTTAAAAGAGCATTTACTACATCAGGCTCCTATTTTTTTCTTCTGTACTCTTCTTTAGACTTGACAAAATTATGCTATCTGAGAAAAACAGTTCACAAGCAAAGATTGGTATTATTAAATTGGATTTAGAATTATGCCTAAATGTGTCCATTAAATGTCTCTCTGGCTAGGTTGGAGAGGTCTCCTGGATGACTGAGTTTGACTGCTAAGGCTTTTCTATATCTGGTCAAGTATTCCAACAACAGCATGCTATGAAAATATAAGTTGCTTTCCTCTTTTTATGACAAATGCACCCAAAAATTGTAATCTGGACACAACTTTTTTTTGTCCTTCTTTGCATTTATTTTTCCCTAATTTTCCCCCACCTCTCCATCTGCCCTCAGCCTTGTGCTTCCCCTTGCTCCTTAGTCTCAGACACAACATTTCCTGCAGGCCCCATGACGCTAACACTCTCTCCCTCTCTCTCTTCTCTCATCTTCTCTTCTCTCTACACAAAGGCAGAGCTCAGAGTAGGGGTGACAGTCTGATTGGTTGAAACCCCCCCCCTTCCCTTTGTATTTGTGTGGAATAGTTGTGTCCACCAGCATGTGCAGTGCTTGGCCAGCACATAGCATTGTTGGAGCGTTTTTTTTTTTTTTTTTATTGTGGAGGCTCCCTAGCCTCTACATGAACTCAGATGTTGTGGTTAGCATGCTCCAAATTGTTTGGCTCAGCCCGTAACAGGATTATTAGATTTTTATCATTTAAAACACGACAGAAGCAAGATGCATGATGGAATCATGATCACTGTAATAGAAGTTTTCATCTAGCAAGATTTATAAGGAGACTGTGTGCTACTGTAGCTGGAGGGGGAGGTTGAAAGATGTAGCAGAGATGGCGTGATGGAGGACGGGAGACAGGTTTAGGGAAAGAGGCAAGAGGACAGACAGGCTAAATTGAGGCTGAAGTTGTGGGTGGTGGCTGACGAAGAAGACGAAGAGAGGGGAGGAGGCACGGGCTGATGTAATGTGTAACAATATCCATCCTCTGTGTGAATGCCGGTGTGCACCTTTAGTTTGTGTCTGTGCATTAGGACTGAGGGCCAGCCTGCTGGCTCTCATCAATAATTCACCAGTCCTTTTAGTGCGTCTCCCCTCCTCCTTACATCCCTTCTTCCAGCTGCCTCCTCTGTTCTCCCTCTCCCCCCTAACCTCATCCTCCTTCCCCTCACCTCCTCAACACCACCAGAAACACCCATACACATGCATACCCCACCCTACTTTACTCGCAGTACTCTTCATGCCCCACCCCCTAGGTTCCTAGCAACTACAGGCTAGCAAACACATCGATATATGTCACCTTCTTTGCAATGCACACCATCACTTCTTGTTTCTGTTTGTATAAGCAGACGTATGCTCCAGGTTTCATAATTGGAACAAATCCTAAGATAGTCCAGGATTGTGTTTGTGTGTGTGAGAGGGAGAGAAAGCTAGTGGACAGAAATGTACTCAGAGAGATGACGTAGTTGGTTGTTTTGGTTGCAGCCATCCTCTTGTGGATGGCAGTTTACAGCTCTTTGGCAGAGCTCCCATGGCCGCATTTAATGGTGATGCAGCACAAACAGAGAAAGAGAGAGAAAGGAGACAGTGAGGGGAGAGGAGGTCTGCTTCTTTCAAAATTGTAGATTTGTTTAAGGAATTTTGTCTTCTTTATTTATGTCTATTCAGCTGTATGAATTATATTCAGTGTAAGGAGGAGTCAAAACAAACTTTTTTTAAACATATTATGAATGATTGTCAGTAAAACGAGGTTGAGTACTTATCTTTTCAACCTTTCCTGTATAGAATCAGTCCTTGTGAAATTATAAAGCCAAGAAATTTTAACACTTTATGTGACAGAGCTGTGGCTTCCTCTCAAGGCAGCACATGAATTTATTGAGACCTTATTGTATGAGATTCATGCACTGATGCAGTTGTAAATTCAGGTTGGATCGTGATCTCAGTAGCAATCAAAATAATCGGGCATCCCTAGTTACTTCATGTTGCATTTCTTTAGTTCCATCTTGTGCACTGAATCCCATTCATCGCTATCAGTGGAAACCTGAATGCATATTACTGTAAAGACCAATCTACTTTGACCTGGGGACTACTTTAACTGATGGAGCAGCGGTGTCGTAATGAGCTTTGGTGTTTTCTCATTCCAGTATGCTACCTTTCCCCCCTATGCGACCACCTCTCCTTGTTCTCCTTTGCTCTCTCTCTCTGAAGCTACTACCCCCCTCTCTTCTCCCAAACAGGCCGACCCAGCTCAGGCCCACATGTAGTGTGAAAACTGCTCCATTGTATTGGAAAATCTGTGGGAGGGACACAAGAGAAGGAGGAGGAGGAACAGGGTGCAGTGGTGGAGGTGATTAGGAAACCAGATCCATGGCTCAGCTTCAAAGGGAACTGGATCTCTCTGCAGTGCTTATTGATCAGCCAGGAATATTGCTGGTCTCCTTGGTATTGGAGTGAATTCTAGCTGAGATATTACTGAGACTCCGCACTGCCTCCACATGCATTTAAATCACAGCGCTTATCAGTTTCCTCTACACAGTGCCTGCAGCTCTGCATTCATATCAGTGTTCACTGTTTGCGTGTTCTGTTTTTAAGCACAAGCCTTCTATGTCTGTGCAAGCCCAGGTGTCAGTGCATTTTGCTTTAAGGGTAGATTTTGGGAAATTTCTTGGCTGAGCTATCTGTGTGCAATAAAGTGCTGAGATCAAGGGAGGAAGCAGCAGTGACAGCCATTGTAACATTTAACTCCCTCTTTCCTGTCCTCTCATTTTCTTTTCCATCCGAAGGTTATCTGCCCCCCTCTTGCTTTCCTTTTTTCCCTTCCCTCCCTCCCAGTGAGAAGGCGCATGCAGAGCCAAGTAAACACTTTGATATGCGGAAGGAATCTCTACCAACCCCCCACCCCCTTCTCTTCTCTCTCACTCTCTCCCCATAGCCTATGTAGGTCATCATGACTCACTCCTTTATGCTTCAAAAGCCAGATCCCTGCTCTATCTTGAGCCCTCTCACGTTCAGCGTTGTGTAAGACAAGTGTGTTTGACTGCTTGAGTGTGCAGGCAAGACGACCATTTTGTGTTTGATTTTTTTTTTTCTGTATATTGTTCTCTAGAAGCGTTTCATTTTGTTTATTGTTCTTATATTTGGCACAGAATGCATATGCAGTTTACTCTTTAAAGAGAAAACCTATAAAAATGTGCAATGTATAATCAGTCCTCCTCACTGCTCTTCTTCTCTGCACTGCATTTACTCTGACCTAGATGCTGAATCCATCATCTGCGGCAAGCAGATTTAGTTGTGCGTCAGAAATAAAATGCTTAGGCCTATTTCTGGATTTTTTTGGCTACAATTGAAGTTTGTCATCAAGGTGATACCTAAACATTTCCTTGTTTTAACTGTCTTGCTCTACTTGCATGACAGATAAAGGTATCAGTGTGTTTTCACGTTCAGAGGAATTCCATTTAGAGCATGCACTCTGCCATTCATGTTCAAGGGAGACTATTTTAGATTAATATCCCATATGCTGGCTGTTTTTAATGCCTAGTCCCGTTGCGTGACCACGTTAACAATCCAGTGGGGTCAAATCCAGGCCACTGCACACTGCAACATCTGCTAGTGGTGCTTGCATTTACTAGATGTCCAATGTACTACCTGTTGACTGATTGGCTCCGTTTGTGTTGGAGTTTGTGTTTGGTGCCTGCGAGGGATGGTTTAGCTATGTTGTAGTGTGGAGGGGAACCCCTCTTCTTCCTCATCTGTGCTTCTTCCACACAGCAGAGGATCTGCATATGAATGCTGCCTTCTGCTTCTCAGCTCTGACACTGAAGCCCCCACCCCACTGTGGCCCCTTGACATGTGTGTACACGGACAAAGAGGAAACGTTTTTTTTGCCAAGTCAGAAGAAAAGTGACTATAACTAGCTAAATAACTAAAAGTAAAACGTGAAAATTGTTTTAGGTTTCTCTCTGAGCCCTCAGCTATTTTTTAAACTGTTTTGTCTTCCAAAGACTTTTTTAAAGCTTTCAAAAAAATCAACCCTGTGGTGCACAGTCAAACTTTGAACAATTTTTTTTTTTTTTTTCAAGAAAACCTGGGCTTTAAGAATATGCTTGCTGCAGTAACATCACTTGTTTTTTTTTAAGTTAAGGGACTATAAAGACAAAAAAAACCCCAACTAAACAGAAACTAAAACTCAAAAGAGTTTATGTCTGACACAAAGTAAACAATAATGACTATGACTGTTTTTTTTTTTTTTAACCAAAACTTGTTTTCTTGGGGACCAAAAAGTGAAACAAAAAACTTTCTGTGACAAAAAGTCTTCAAAATATTCACATATTTGCAAAAAAGTTTTGCACTTTTTCATATTGGCTGATTATGAGCCATTATTCAAAGCAGTTCCTGTCTGCAGTGGCACAGAGGGACACACCCCAGGCTCTCGCTCTGTTTTCTCTCCAATATGAGTTTCTTAGGCCCTCTTCTTCAGTCTCTAATGTTTACACATGCACTGTTTGGCAAATCATGATGTAACGATGGAACAGCCTGCCATTGGATGTCACAGTCCATGTAAAATCTGTTTGGGGAACTCAACATGGTGCCAAATTTATTTCAATTTATTTAACCAGGAAAACCTCATTGAGATTAAGAATCTTCTTGACAAGCGTGTCCTGATGCGTGTCCTAATGCTAAGTAAGCAAAGGAAACAATGGCTTAATAGTGAATAAAAAGACGTTCAACATCGAAGTCACTGATGTGGATTTAATCTTTGAAGACCCCAGAAAGTCACCCAAGTTCCAGGCTAGCTAGAAAAGTTATCATAAGGGCCACAAAGGCATAGATAGCGTCATTAGAATGGCAGATCAGAAGGCCTCCTGAGGAAAAAGAAAGTACATGGCTATGATGTGTCATTTTAAATAACCTGTGTCTCTTCTTGTCGTATACGACAACGTTGGTCTAAGAGAGTTAGATGAAACTTAATGAGAAACGGACTTTACGAAAAAGGAATAAATTATTTAAACCAGTTTGTCTGCTTACAAAACCACCTCAAGTAAAATGCAACTGGAGACAAAAAAATCCTAGTTTTGGTCTTTGACTCAGGCAGACTGACACCAGAGGTCGTGTTAACCAAATATTCTCCATCATTGACAGATGTTTTGAAGGATGACGGAGAATTTTGAAGGCTTTCTGTCATTTTGACGGACTGGAATGATGAGGATGAGTCTGCATTTCAGCGCGCACACACAGATGAATAGACCTTTTCCATTTTGCACACATAGACTATCAAGGAGGTTATTTAATCTATTAAAAATCTTGTAGCCAGTGGGCCATCTCACTGATCTCAACATCGTTGATTAATGAAAGCGCGTCGGTCTCCAGTGCACTGAGAGGCTTCTGCAGCCTGCAGGTGTTTCAGTACACAGGTCGGCATGCAGAGGTATGCACAATGGGCCTGTTTCATGTTGTTCTAATCATGTCTGCACACTGATGCTGAAATTGTCTTTTATTTCCCTTTTTTTTTTTTTTTTGGTAACAGGTTCGATTTTATGTGAAATTTTGTATGTATCCAGGATGACAGATGATTCAAAACAGTTCCCACTACTTCCACCACGCTTGCTCACCACTGAAACCTCACTTTAAACACCAAAGTTTGCTCATTTATCATGTGGATATCAACCATGGAAATATTACAGAGAGATGGGTGAATGTTGATTCAGATCAGCGCCTGTTGCTTTATGCTCTCTTGCTCTCTCTCTCTCTCTCTCTCTGAAACCTCACTTTAACACCGTAGTTTCCATGTTATCAGTCATGGAAATATAACAGATAAAGGCATACGTTTATAGCCTCCTCACAGGTTGTAACAGAGACAGAATTAAAAAGTTGTTCTCCATCTCTCCAACTTGTCTCTGCGCTATGACGCATGAGCGTGTGCTTTATGAAGCTCTCTGTCAGGATGGATCCAGCAGGATTTTAAAGGAGTGACAGAGCCACAGGCTCACAGTATAAAACTATTTGCCACATTCTACAAATTTTCGCAGTCAAGGCAAATACAAACGCACCTGACTCAGTGTGCAAGGTCTGAGTGCGTGACGGTTTTTCGGATTACAACTCCTGTGGAGCAGACAAATGCGCACAGCTCCACAGTGCAGCATTTTAACAACTTGTTACTAACTATGGTCGTCAAACTACAACATCTTGATATTAAAAATATCCTCAAAACTGTGCATGATATCTTTAACGGCACAGTTCATAGTTGCTTGCTTAAAGACAGGGATTGTTGCTCCACCGTCACTGCGTAAAAATGACGTGGAGTAAACACTGCTGCTGTGTTCATCTTTCTCTCAGTGCCATTAAAATGCAGAACCTCAAAGACTGTTTTTTTTAATGTAAGTTTAGAAATGGTGCTTCATTAATAAAACACTACTAATAAAGTCATATTGAATTATATTACAGATAATAAAGAGGAAATTATAATGACGGATTGTAAAATGGCATGACAGAATTTTTACGACCCTTTCCGTCAAAATGACGGACAACAAAAAAGTCCAGCGCAACCTCTGACTGACACATCCTTTTTGATTTGTTTTAGGCACAGTAAATTACAATTTGATCAATTTTGTTCAGTGCAGAAGTTAGAGATAGGTTCATTTTCTAAACATTATTTTCTTTTTCTAAGAACGTTAGGGCACCTGGGACACAAAAATATTGACATAAGCAGGAGTGGCATTTAGCTTGTGTGCATCCCTAAAAAAAAAAAAAAAAAAATCATGTGTTTACAAATACTGCAACATCTGTCCAATGATCATATCCACTTGAATGAAAAGTGGAAAGTAGCCTATTGAAATATAGTTTCAGAATTGTATGATTTGGACTTTTTTCTGGCCCCTTAAAGTATCTCTTATAACTGAGAAAACTACAAAAAAACTACTAGCAAAACCAATTAAACACAAACAAAAACAAAGCATTTTTGCAAAAATAAAAACTAAACTAACAAACCAGCAATTCAAAAAAAAAGGAAAAAAAAAACATCCAAGATAACCTGGGCGAGAAATTTTTCTTTTCTTTTTTATGTTTATTTGAAGTTAGAATATAACTTCTTATATGACCAGAGGATGGGGTCTGTCCAAGACATCTTAAATAAAAAAGCCAAACTTCAAGGCTAGCTTGCTATCCTGACCCAGATCCCAAATGGCCTTAGTGTGTCACATGTGTGTCCTTTTGTCCTCCTCTCTCTAGGGCTGCTTTCATATTGGCCAGACCTTGGAAGGCGAAAAAGGGGTGCAGAAGGGCTTTTTTTTTGATGAGTCACTCAACCGAACAAAAACAGAAGGAGGGGTGAAGGAAAAACACAATGCCCTGCAACCCCATCCCCCTTCACTGCTTCCTGAAAACACTCCGATATTACATCACATACGCAGAGGGCTGACAGTTAAGAGTGTATCCAGCAGCCTTAATGGTAGCCGACCGTTACATGCAACATTATGCCATAACATAAAAGGGCATGCTGGGAGCACATTTAAATGACCAGGCAATCACAATGGAGCAAGAAGCTGAGGAGGGACGTGCATCTGTGTGCAAGATGAGGAGGGGGGGCTGGGTGTGCCACGGCAAAATGGAAGCTTTGTGAAGGAAACCTGAGGAGGCTGGGTTTTGGGGCTGTACATTCACACGCCTGTATCATCTATCCCTTTTCCCCAGCTTCAATGCACCCCTTGTCCTCTGAACTCACCACATCGAGAGCTTTTGCGACCACTCTTCTTCTAGTGGGGATAGAAAACAGGCCTTTATAAGTGACTCAACGACAGTTCAAGCTAAGGCTGACTTTGAGTTCTGTGAAAGCCAGTCAAAGGCAGAGAGGCGCAGCTATCCCCTTCAGTAACATTTGTGTATTTTTCACTTTTGTTTCTGTGAACTGTCTCTCTGGCGCACTTGTCAAAAGAAAAAATATGGCAGCGCTTTACATTTCCCAGATATAGGCAGAAGGCCCTGTCATGCCAAGCATTTCTATTTTGTATTTGTGTTTCATGCTCATCTTCAAAGTAAGTTTTCCGTAAGAGAGTGGGCGTCTGCACAGGCCCATCAACAGGAAATTCCAGCCTTGCTGTGTGGGGGTAGGGGACGTCTGAGAGAGTATGGAAGATCAGGAGTCTGTTTGGCAGCCTTTCCAGAGCACCCAAAGGTCTCTGAGTAGTTTAGTCTGCACGAGAGCTCCCTCGGAAAACAAAAAACAATATTTATAATTCTGTTTGTGCATCAGCCCTGTCCTTAATTTTATTTTGCGTGCTGTGGTTTATTTTTTGTGCACTATTTGAACCTTGATCCTAACTTTGGTTTGCGTGCTGTTTTCTGCTGTAATTACTCCTCCATCATAGCTCGTTTATTTGCCTCCCTTCATTTTCCACAAAACATGCAAGTGTTATTGGTGCTCAGATCCTTTCCTCAGCTTGATCATTGTTGCTGAGATGACTAAGCAGTTTTACCCACCACATAACTTACCCAGACAGTGTCATCAAGCAGTTCTTATTCATTTAAGGGATGCAGATTGTAAGCTGTTTACTAAACTGATACCCGACCATGTCAGTGATTTATAATCACCTATCTTCAATGGTTAATCAAATGCATAATCACATTTTCCTTAAACTTTCTGTGTTGCCTCATAACCCTTATAATTTAAGCATTTGAATAAGTGCAGAGTCAGAATTATTAATGTAAAATCTGGCAGATATTTAATTTACTCTTGTGTGCGCAGAGCAAATACTCACAGGATAAAGCAAAAACCAAATGTCTTTAGAGTTTATGCTCGTTGAGTTTGTTTTTGGGCATTCTAGGAGAACTATTTGGCTTTATATTAGAGGTGTAAGGATCATCAATACATTGATTGGTTGATTCATTCTCCAATTTGATTGATAGAAAGTAACACATTTATTTACACCACCACATTGAAGCTACACTTTTATTTTAAAATTCCTCCCTCACTCCAGTTAGTTTCCGCCCAGCTGTTCGTCATTAGAAACTTTCAAACAAACTAGCAGTAACAGCAGCCGCTAATAGCTACAGCTGAGATTGAGAGGATCAAGAAGATATCCACTCTTCTCTTTGCATCATGGACATATTTCCAACATAAACTACACCAGGATGAGCCTTTCATCTTTTTGCCAATCATGCTTGTATTTTTTTATCAATACACAGTCACTGTATAAAATCAGTTATGAGTAGAAACCACTCTCCCCTTGTTATCTACCCATGGCTGAAGTAGTGTGAGTGGTATGTGAAAACAGGCTCTGCAGATAAATGGAGCCTGTTATCAGACAGGCTCTATTCATGCATCCCTTGATACATCAATTGTAGTCTGATGTCTCATGTTAGATTTATAATATAAATTGTATAACCTGAACTTGATTCAAACTGGACAGCAGCTCTCTTTTAGAAATGTGTGAGGTGCTTAAGATCTTTGGTCTTTTAAAGTCAATATGTTTCACCACAAATGTCTATAGTTGTGCTCCTAATTTAAAGGTAATGAGGGTTATTAAATTTTAAGTAATTGAAAACATTAGCCACTTTAAAAATTTGCACTATACAGGGAAATGCAGATCTTTGTTCTTTTTGTTAAAGAAAACACACATTCTTTTCAGTCATTATAATGCCCAAACATGCATGTTGTTGTTGTGATATCCAAAAATATTGTATTGTTGTTGAAAGAGTTGATATTGTATCTTATCTTAGCTTATGGAGATGAAACTGGTGTTTTACACCTCACCTCATACATACAGCATTTAATGTCCAACTTAAATGTGTCCCAAGGTTCTTGTATCAATGGAAAAGGCTTGTCAAGGACAAGAGCTTGTTGTCAAGGTGAAACAAAGCTAAATAAATCCACCTGCTGATAACCCAGTTCAGTCCTCCAGATATTTTTCTACCCCAGTTGATATTACCAGTTGCTCAGGAGGAAATATCAACCCAGAATGCACAAATACTGTTGTAACAGCGTCTCGAGCCAGGGGAATCCATGACATTTTGTATTCCACCAGTAGAAAAGATGTTGCTTGGAAGCTCTTTAACTTGTTCCGACAGTGTCTGAAGCTTGTGTAAAGCACTGCTTGTCCCCCAAAGACTACCATTGGTATCATAGCTGGAGCACTACAGCTACAACGTCTGTTGTGATGTCTGCTGTGCTGCACCAGAAGCTGCTGTGAGACAATGGAGCTGATTGTATGACATTAGCATGATGCCTTTGGACAGCGAGGGATTCGTCTCAGCTGGGATTTCCGTAGTGTTGCTGTTGTTATTCAGCAATCATCAGCCAGGCACATGCACTTTATGATGGTGTGATAAAATGATGATACCATGCAGGGCTCAGCTGCACACACTGGTAAATTCATCAAGCCCCCTACCTGCGTAACATGGCGCTATAGCAAAACTGCATGCTGTTTTATGGTTGTTACTCTCCATATCTCATCTCCTACCAAACTGGAGCACATGTTTTTCAGAGGGACTAATAGTATATAGATGAATCCCTCATGTCCCTTCCTTAAAGGGAAATTCCACGTTGTCAGCTCTCTTCAGGAAGTTCTACACATTAGCTGTTCTCACACATGTTCTACCCAAAGCAGGGCCAAACGGGACATTATGACTGGCCTGCATGCATGAATGAAAGACTCCGTGCCATCATATTGCATATTCTATTGGCCAGTTAAAATCCTGTTGCATATTATTCATGATTTATCATGTTCTGTGATGTTTGGACAGTTATTCTTGTGTGTCATCTTATTAAGTAGTTTTCATGAGTGCACACTTGTGTCCTGGTTTATAGTCAGCCCCTTCACTGCTGCACTCTTGTATCGTCATGACAACTAGATTGAGCACTTTGACACCGACGATAACCCAGCTTTTCTCAGCTTTTCTGATGAAACAGATCACCGTAGATCTGTTGATCCCCCTGCTGATGTGATTGTTGATTGTTAAAAAATGTATCAAAATTGTGTAAAAGAAATGTAGCTACTGTCCCTAAATCCTTGTGCAGAGTCTCAGTGAAAACATGGCTTTTAGTCGCGCATGTAAAGGTGTCTTGGAGTTTGTCTGCAAGCATTCAAGTCTTTAAAATATTGACTTACTCTAGCTTTTCATGGGCTTTTACGCACAAAGGTGTCTGAAATGTTGATATTTACGAAGTGTGTACAAGATCTTAGTTTCAAACTTTGTTGACCTTTCCCATTTAATCTCATCTTGTCATGCAGGAATCAGTAGGTGGCTGTGTGTGGCGTCAGTTAGGAGCTTTATATAAATAATGTTAAAGTCCACCATAGTCTTTAGCTTTAAACTTACCAATCAAACTCTGTTGGAGCACTGGGTCCAGTCAAAAACACTGAAGATAAAGTCCTAGATTAATGCACATGCCTTGTTAGTTATTCAATCCGGCTTACACAGCATGTGCTTCAGGTGCTGAAAAAACACATTTTGTAGGAAGGTGTGTATTACATGTTTAACACTGTCAAAGCTCATATTTGAGGAAAAAAGTTTGTGTAGGTTACAGCAAACTATATTCCTAGAAGGAGTTTTTTGTAATGTTGATGTCCCTGTTGGAGCTAAAGTTAACAGAAATGCGTTTTAATTTGTCATTGTGTTAAAATACAAAGTTTCTAGGAGTAGAAAAGTTGATTTCTAAAATGTCTTTTTTCTTTGCTTAAATATATGATTCATGAAATGTAATTTTTTTTCATTGCAACTCTAACAACTAGTATGGTAAAATGTTTTGGAAACCGTGTGTTTTTGCCAAAAAATCAGTCATTATAAAAAAGAACCAATGAGTTGAGGGAAGTGTCAGAGAATTGCCACACTGGAGTCGGCTTAAAGACCATTCAGTTAAGATTTTGCAAAACTTGCTGACCAGTGTGGACATATTTGATGAGTCATTTGAGTATAGAAAGCATTGGCTTATTTGTTTGGTTATAATAGAAATACTGAATATGAGAGGAAACTCAAAATTTAAAACTTTTTCTAAAAAGTTTAAAATGCAGATACTGACAAACGATATTTTGGCTATAAAATTCTGCTTATATATAAGCTGTAAATATTATCTGTATGGACAAATGCATTCTGTGGAGATTAAGACTGGACCAAGTCTTTTCCTCATTCATCAGTCTTCCCTTCACTTTAGAGTGTGTTTTCAGGACTGAAATGTGCTAAGTTGTTCATCCTCAAACATTAAATTGTGTGTTTTAAGGACTGAAGTTTTTGCTCGGCATATCACATAACAGCAAAAATCCAGTATCGTGCATCCCTTGCCCAGGGGTTATGATGTTGAAGCCACGGATTTTGAACAACCTGTCCTAGAGGGCAAGTGGCAAATTGAACTCAATGTCAACCCCAGGGAAGTTTTCTAGAAAGTTTAAGGACACACTGCCCCTGAAATATCACTAAACTATTGCCAGTATAAACCATTTATCAGCCTTAAATATAGGAAAAAAGTAC
The DNA here is from genome assembly GCF_018320785.1 of Cheilinus undulatus. NCBI lineage: Eukaryota > Metazoa > Chordata > Actinopteri > Labriformes > Labridae > Cheilinus > Cheilinus undulatus. Next base: position 39,562,719 of record NC_054865.1, on the reverse strand, counting down.
AAGTGAACCTGCAAGTATAGGTGGTTGTCTAGGGGGCCACACACTTGAGGGGGCCCTGAACATTTTAAATGAAGCCACGGATGTAAAACAACTACCAGACTGTCTACTTCCCTGCTCCTCTCTCAGCCTCTCTGTGCACAGGAAACACTTGGTGTTTTTTTTTTTTTACTCTATAGAATGTGTTTAGATATCCGTATCAGCAAAAATGAGTTGAATACATCAACATATTGGATATTGGCAAAAATCCAGTATTGTGCATCTGTAGTTGTTTGACACATGCCTCATATTATGACATTTTCCCTGTAAGACAAGGGGGATGGGTCTTCGGAGGCAAGGCATGACAGAAAACATCCAACATGGTAGACAAAGTGACAGTCTGACACCACGATAACAGTCAAATTCTCAATGTCATGTATATTTGCATGTATTCACGGTATAAAGGAATAAGTAGAACAGAACATAGTGAGAAGAAAGGAGAACTAAAACTCTTTTTAAATGCATGACCATCACACCAGTCATACACTGATTGCATAATCATCGTCAGCCCTGACTGCTTGCTTGTTGTGAATTTTCTAAAATATTTCCTGCGGTGTCCAAACGTCAGCTTATCTACACAGAGGTTTGAGGCATAGCTCAACCCAAAAAATTTTAGAAACATTTTCAGGAATCTTGTGCTTTTTTTATAATACACTTTGTTCTCATCTTAAATAGCAGTTATATTTCTATGTGCATAGATGATGATTTAATTTATCCTCACAAGAAATAGATATAATATGTAGGCTTTAAAAGCTGTAGTGTCATGTTTGTTTTTATGAAAATGGGTCCACTATCATACAGTCAATGCTGGCATTATCATTACAGGACTGCTTTGGTCCTGGAATTCCTATCAAAGTTTTGTATCAAGTAAAGGCTTTGTGAAATGGAGAATTGAAAAGGGAAATGACCCATGCAGTGAAACCACTGCTGCTTAGTGTTATTTTATGAATCAGTCCTCTCCATTTTAACGTTGTATTGTATCTTCTGTTATCCCTGTCTTCTCTCCTCTCAAATTAAAACAGTTTGTGTTTCCTCTGCGGTAGGGCTGCGCTGGGTTATGGGTTAGCGCTTTAATTGGCTAAATTGCATACATATGTTGATAACTTTTGTATAGAAGTAAGTGTGTGCGTGTGTTTATTCACATCTGTGTGCAGGCTTAGATGCTAAGAAGTGATACCTAGTGAACACCGGAAGAACAATCCCCTCAGGGTTGAGCCTCATTCAATTATAGCAGTTTCCATTCAGGACTAAGATGGAGAGTCATACACAAACACGTACACACTTGGACACACAAGAGATAAACAGATGCTAATGAAAATCTGTATGAGACTGCCTGAGTGCTTGGCTTAAGCAGCGAGGATCAGTTACCTAGTAGACAGAAGCTGAGGTTGGCTAAAGTCTGTGGATCACAGAGTTGCTTTTGGATAAAATAATTTGTCAACCGGTCTTTCTATCATTAAGGCCTTAGCATGATATGCATGTTCTTGCCTTATAATTCCTGTTGATTCTTGACACTTAATTTAGCCAGGGGGTCATTGCATGGAGCCTCTATCCCCCTTTGATCTGAGGACACTGAGATATGAGGTCACCGCAAGCATGTGTCCCTCCAAGCTATGTTGCTCTTTATTTTGGGATGATGCCATGGATGCTTCAAGTTTCATAACTAAGGTTATACCACACACAACTGTGGCTTCAGTTGTAAGTTTCTAATGCCACCTCATGATGACAATTGCATTTTTTGTCTGAAAAAAACGGAGCAGCAATTTCCTAAGACAGTGATTTTGGTATCCCTCCACTGTTTTAATTTTCTTTGGTGTAATTGCATCTTGAGCAGCACTTGCTCAACCTACCAGTTGCAGACTTTCTTTCCAGCCTGAGTTTGTGTCATGTTCCCTTTAGAGTGATTCTGGCCTGCCTCAGACCGGGTGGCCAGGTTTTAGGTTGTGTGACTACCTGTTGAGTTTATGCTGCATTTGTATTCACTTAAAGGAGTTAGTGCTGGGCACATAATCCAGTTTTAATTTCAATTACTATTTTAGCTCCGAAGAATCATGAAAACAAGAAAACATAAAAAAGCAGTTACTGCATCACATGTGGTATTTTGCATCATGGTTAAAGTCTCAGTGTTTATTTTTATACTTTTGCCATATAAGTAATTAATTTTATACCTTTATTGTTAATATATATTATTTTGATACAGGGATTTTTTGAAAAGTCTTAAGAGTGTGTTTGTGTGTTCAGTCAGTGCATGTGTTGCAGAGTAAATGTCTATTTGATATTCATGATCTCAGTACCAAAGTAATTGCTGTTATGGTTTTTGCCATAAATGAGCAGACCTGCAAAGTAGGGGTCGACCGATTATTGGCCTAGCCAATTATTTAGGACGGTTTTCTGCGGATTATTGGTAACATTATTTTATTTTACAGATAGTTCATAAAATTAGTCAAAAAGCGTGATAATTTGGCTCTACTACGAGGTGCGTCTTCCCCTCTGGCTTTATTTTCACTCTGTACAGTCTCACCAAACTTCCAGAATATAACACTTGCAAGATGCCTCATAAGTACCAGTAGATCAACGCTTAAACCTGAGCACCACTGCCACAGTGCGTGTATGGAATCACTTCCTGTTTTCCTGCTGCTGCTGTGCTGCTAGGTGCTGTTTTTCATGCTGATAGAGCTAGTGCAACTTTTTTCCATTATTTTTTTGATCATGCAGTCTTACCTTTCCCACATCAAGTACATTTTGTCCATCATAATAAATGCATATCAGCTCCACATATTGATTATCGCTCTCATCAATCACTAATAATCGTTACTGGCCCAGAAAAAAATCAATATCAGTCAACCCCTACCATAAAGAGATGAGTGTTAGGGGTTGTTTGATTTTCGGTTTATAGATATTTTTATTTTAATCCATACATTTGATAGCAACATTGTGTAACAACATGTTTAGAAACGGCTCCCAAACATATTATTTTGGAATTTTGCTTCAGTTAAACCTGTGAAATAGCCGTGCCTGGGAACAACCCACATCACTTTGCTCTGACAGGGCAATGAAACTTTCAAACTAGACTCATGGTGTCACATTGTGATTGAGACTGAATTCTTTTTGACATCCACTGTGCTGGCAATAACTTGCACGCCATTTGTTGTTACAGCATTATGACAGGGTTACAGCCATTTGTGTTTATCTCTGGATTTTATTTATTTTAGTCTTACTACTCTTTTAGAAACACTTACAGCTGCATGTTTTTCATGTATCAAAGTGCTAGGCCTATATAAATAAAGCTGAGATGAGTTAAAATGCAGTCACAGATCTATTTAAATTAATCAGATTGTGGACCAAGTTATTTTCTTTTCCAACCCAAAGCTGGTGAGGGTTTTGCTGCAGTGTGAGTTGTTTGGTTGGTCTTGTTTGTTCGAGATGGTTTTGTATGTTGTCTCGTGTGACTGGTGGGAAAGAAGGCAGTCATAGCTTATAGATGGGAGTAAATGGAATTGAAGCTTCTGTAACTATATTAGCTATCATATCCCTAAATTCTTGGCAATACACTCCACAGAAATGGCTTTAAATGCGCGATACTGGATTTTTGCTATGATATCGATTAGGGCTGGGCAGTTAATCGCAAATTAGATTAAATCGCACTATGGCCTGCTGCAATCTACAAATCACAGAACTTGCAATATTTCTCTAACTTGAAATACCAGAATACCAGTTTGATACTTTTTCACAGCAGATTTTATGCACATAATGCAAACATTCATGTTTTTTTTAGAATTAGATTTCCTGCTTTACAAATGTAGGCTACATGTTTTTCTTATTTAAAATGAGATTGGTATAAAATGATTATCCCCCTCAATATCGCAACTGAAATCAAATTTGCAATATGAGCCAAAATGATCACAGTTTTATATTTTTTTAAGCTGTTTTTCCCTAGTATATAATATCTAATTACTGTGTACATTATAATTTAGAATGATTTATTCTTAATGAAAAATATAGAAAATGAGGAACGTAAAAATAATTGCATATTAAATCACAATTGCAATGCTGGGGGAAACAATCACAATGAAGTTATTTTTGCAAATTGTTTAGCCCTAATATTGATACCGATATTTAAATGTTTTTTTAACTAAAAATTCAGTCATTAGAGCACAATTTGAGGTTTGAGGATGAACAAAGAAACACATTTTTTTTCTTTAAACACTTTAAAATTTAAAAAATAAGGATGAATAAAGTAAAAGAACTCAGTTTTCATAGGTCTGTTGGTCCAGCCTAAAACTCCACTTTTGTATTAGTATACATGGCCAAATTTTACAGTTGATATATGCTCATATTCAAGGCCAAAATATCGGATGTTAATATCAGCAGAAATTTATCATTTATCAGGCCAATAATATTGTGCATTCCTAGCTTTAAATTATTTTTGTTGCTGCAACAAGTAAAACTACAGTTAGCACACTGTGAAGACAGTGTATTTCTCCATCTGTAAACTCTACAGGAACAGGAAACACATGGCCATGCTTATGGCCATCTAAATGAGGTTATGGCGACACTAGGATGTTCGGCATCATAGCTGTAAGGAATCCATAGGTCCCAACCAGCTCTGAATGTAGGACAGAAGACAGCAGCTGATTCTGGTGATGGTTGATCTGTAGTGTGCATAAAGGTTTGAAGTTCATCTATCTGAGCCTCACTTATTTTTGTGAGATTTGTCTGCTGTTGGATGGTAACCTTTTAAGATGAATTATTTCTGTACTTAGCAAGAATTGAATGTAGCATACAAATATCTTTTAGTCCCCTGTTCTCATACAAACATGTATGCACACCTTAAAATGCATGTCATTCATATGTATACATTCTTAGAAAGATGATGAACGTGCCCTCACCACAGCCTCAGTCTGGCATCAGTTCTCTGCCCCCTCTTTAGACAGGCACCGCCCCAGCTCTCAGCTGGCTGTGCTCTGCAGTAGCAGGCCTTTCATCCCTCCATCCTTCCATCCCTTTATCCGGCCCTGCCCAGTGATTTATAATTCATTTGGGATCCTGCCTCCCTACACCCCTCTGCACCAGGACAGCATTAACATTCTGTTTAGTCCCCAGCTACGCTGCACCCACGTGCACTTGTTGTGTGTGCGTCTGAGGAATGATTCCTCTGCCTCGCCAGCGAGGCTCCATTTGGAATTGCTGCTATTGAAGCTGTACGTGTTTGTTCTGTTCTGGCTCTGCCTGTGCTGCTCTGGCATTGTAGGGATCAGGTTGCCTGTTTGGCTGTCTGTCTCCTGCTGGTGGTTCTCCGTCTCCGCTGTCTTTGTGCATGCCAAGTCAGCTGCCTGTCCCACCTTCTAGTCCTTGTATAATAACTCAAAGCAGAGCTGCAGGATGTGTAAAAGAGCATTAATATTACACAAGGTTCTTCACCATGATTTCAGCTTTCTTCGTAACACGCAAAACCTGTTCCCCAATGTCCTAAGTTAACCCAGGCACTTAAAAATTTGAGTTTATCACACATCACCAGTTTCAAGATTACTGTTTACCACCAGAAGCAGCCATGCATCAGTCCATATTTAAGAATATTCAAGGTTTTTCACAACAAATACTTCCTCTTTGTTACAAGACTTTTTTAAGGATTTCCTTTTCTTTTATTAGGTCTTCTTTTTTGTGGCTGAACGTTTGTTATGAATTGCTTTGGCCAGTCACATCTTCCTAGTTCATTTATTATAAAAAGATGTAGCTGTAGTGATTATTATCCCTTTACAGTTTCTAGAAGGTAGGAAAAACTGTTTTAAATTCAAAGAATGAAGCCAAACATAGTGTAATGAAAAGGGGTCAAGTAGTTTTGCTTGGACTGTCTTGTCATGTGCTTGGGTCTGCTGAGAGATTGGTCATTATCCTTTATCTGCTCCTCTATTTTTTAACAGAGGTGCTTTAACTGTAATGTACCAGAGGAGAAAGATCCTGATCCTGGAGATGAAGCGGACTAGAGTAGCCATGTGCAGAAGTACAACAGAAGGACCTTAAAACAGTGTTGCACATGAGTTACAGTAAAAGTCACTTTGTGTGACACTGGTGCAGTTTAAGCCCAAACTCTAGAGTTACACCATGGGCATACAGTCTGCCTCTAAAGTGGAATGGCAGCTTTTACAGCAGTGTGTCTGTGTGTGTTTATGAGACATCATAATGCTCATCTGTGGAAAGGTCACATCCACCCTCTGTGCCTCTCCTCCCTCGCTGCTCTCACTCTGTTCATTATCCATCCAGGCTTTCTCCCTCTGCTCTGCATTTATTTTTACCTCCTCACGTAATCCTTAATTAATGTAGATCCAGTCACCGTGCCTCACATTGTACCAGCATACACACTCACTCATTCATGTTCTCTCAAGCAAGCACACACACATTCAATCATTTATCTTCTCTGTCGGTCCCTCGCAGGAGCATAATGATGTAGATCTCACACACACAGACACACACACACCTCTTAATAAATTGCACACTGTACTTCTGCTTCTAATAGACAGATGTGGTAGCCTCATAGTTGAGTGAAACAAACCACACAACTGTCATGTGCTGGGGCTCAGATCCGGCCTGGGTTGCATTCCCTCTTCCTAAATTTCCTGCTGTTCGGCATTGCCCAAAAATGAAAATAAGAGACAGCAGACGTTTCTGTTCATCCAGTTGTTCTTAAAAAATAAAAAACAACTCCTCCTCATATTAGTGGAAATAGGCAGCTTCTTTATGGTACAAATTACCTCCAGCTTTCTTCTCTTTCCTACTGAAATACTCGCCTCTTTTACGCTGTCATGTTGTGCATACCTTAATGATGTGTTTAATTATTCATGTGCAATGTAAAACAGGGTGAAAATATGCAAGGGTACCATCAGCATAGATCATCCATGCAGTTGAAATGTTTCAGATTTAAAGACCACAACAGCTAGAATATCGATAACATTTCCGTCCTCATCAGGCCCAGAATTTCCAGCTGTGACCCGACCCAGAGTAGAGCAGGCTTGCATGAACATTTTAATAGCTTCGCTCCTTTATCAATCAAAAATATAAATTTAAAGCAAAGACATCATGTTTGGTAAACAAACTGATTGGAGGGTGTTTTTTGTTTTGTTTTTGTTTTTGTTTTAGATTTTGTAAATCAAAAAACGTGACCAGTGCACCTGGTTAGCAAGTATCATAATTGGTGCAGTAAGTCTGCACCAAGGGAAGCTGTTCTGAAGTTATTACAAGAAAAATATTCAAAACTCAAAAATATTGGGTTAAAATATAGTTATGCTTCTATATCCCAAATCTGAAATTGCATGGGCCTAAGAGGAGGACGGGGATCCTGTTCGACTCAGCCCCGGACTGCCACATCTGGCCAGTCCTAGGCAGAGAATCTGGCCTCTAGTCCTCTACTTCACCCTGAAGACCTGCAGATTAGAGATGCACAGATTGAGAAAATAGTAACGTTTAACACAACAGTTTTGCTGATGCCAGTTTTTATTCTCTTTTGTCATAAGCTTTCTAGTATGCCAACATTTCCTCTTTTGTTTGTTGATGAAAACAGATCAGAGTTTTTCCAACCTCTTGTGCACTATAAAAGATTCTTCTTTGATTCTGAAGGGCCGGGCAGTAAGTCAAAATTTAGATGAAATCACAATATGTCCTACAGCAATTTTCAAATTGCAGAAGGAGCAGTATTTTTTTTTACTTGAAATGTGTTTCACAATATGATTTTAATGCTATTTTTGCAGAAGAGGTGTTATGTTTACATGTACAAACATTTACACACAATTTCTTTTGAATTAGTGGGCAAAAGACCCAATTTTCCTTTTTTTTTATAGGTTTTAATTATTGAAAATGAAAGTGATCTAAAAACAATGATTTCCCTTAATACAGCTGTTCATATGGTCTTTTATTTTAAAATAATTCAGCCCTAAGTAGAATGATTTTTTTTCCTTGTCAATGTCAAAAATAAACAAGATCAGCAATTTTTAAAATTGTCATAGCAAATCCCAGTTGCAGTATTGGGGAGAAAATTGCAATTTGATTATTTTTCCAAATCGCTCAGCCCTACTAGGTATACATTTCAGCATAAAATTGACTGCACAAAACAGATAAGCACTGGTAACTGATATCTGTTCATGCTACATTCATTAACAGAAGTCTGTAAAATAAGGCTGAAATCTGCAGATATCAATGTTAAGTCTTTGCACCTGTGCATCTCTACTAAAGATTTTGATCATATAAGGCTCCAAGAAGTAAACTAAACAAAAACACCACTACAGGCCTGAGGGTTGGCAAAATCTTTGTTACTGGGTTACTTTTCAACGCCACAATTTTAAAATGATCCCATCTGTTTTTTAGTGTTTGATAGACTTGAAAGTTACCAAAGCTTTAAAGAACTACAAGTCTTCAGTTGTATTTTGGATCCAAAACTGCTGTGAAATAAAGAAAGAGGAAAAAGGAGAGCAGTGATGGTGTTCTCCATTTATTGTGAGTAGGGGTGTGACGAGATCTCCTGCCACAAGATCTCATGAGATCAAAACGTCAAGAGATGTCTCGTCGACGTGAAAATCATCTCGTCAGATCAATATTGCCCAGACACCAGGAGCAGCAGCTTCCTGAGCACCACTCCTTCCTCACACCCTCCTCTGTGTGCGCTACTCGGAGCCACACATGATCTGCCAATGCATAATAAGTTCATAATAATGGTCTGAAATGATGAAATGCTGCTGCTCGAAACCTGTGCAGTCTCCGCAAGTTCGTGTATGCGTGCAGGCTCAGTCATAGTGTCACTATTTGTGACTTTGTTTGATTCAGTCTCTGCTTCATCATGTCTCCTTCTCGTCTCACCGTCTGTCAGTCACACATCCATCAGCTGTTGGCTGTGCTATCATCAATCAGAAGCTTAACGTGTGGAGAGCAACAGGCCGTTGTATACTGAAGCGGTAAATTTAGCAAAACAAACTGTTTGAGCGCCATAGAGTCCATTGTTGGCTCCAAAAAGTGAAGTTCTAGCCCCAGTTAAATGCGCCCTGTTTGTTGTCTGACAGCAGACAGAGCAGAGACACACACTCACTCACCAACGCACACACATTAACACACACACTCATCTGTGGGTCATGTCCAACACTGTCAAAGGTCATATAAGAAAAAAAGACCACAAAACGTTAAAATAATCTATTTCTCTAAATTACTGTAAACACAGACAAACACAGACAGTGTTTTAAAAATGGATGTACTTAAAGAGGATGAGAAATAGTTTATTTTTTCTGATGCAGCTCTTTAGCAATGTAGCTATGAGTGCTTATTGTAGTAAAATTTGAAATTGATTTGAATAGCATTAAAACGTACAGTTTGAGTCAGTTCCACAAGACTAACTGCGTGTAAGCTTTGATAGCCTATTCAGTACAAGAGGAGTTGAAAAAAAAGTCAAAAATCTCGTCTCATCTCGTCTCATCTCGTCTCGTCTCAGTTGGAGACAAGGGTCTCGTCACACCCCTACTTGTGAGTGATAACATTGACTTAATGGCTTAAGTGCAATGAAACCAAAGTGTTGCCGTTCATTGTTTTTGTGCAGTTTAGGCAGTGTGCTGGAGTTTGCTTGTAAATTGTGGTTATTTAAACTCCAATGTCAGCTATAGTGGGTGCCCAGCACTAATGCTTTTCTTGCTGTGGTATCAATACAGGTATTGATATTTTATTTACTGTTTAAAATTCTGGTAAGTTGACAGCTTCAATAGGCACTGCAGTTTAATTACAGATGAAATCATCTGAATGTGTTTCCATATGCATATTAAGGTAAGATTACCTTAAACTCAATGCCATCTATATTTGTCAGGAATGGCATTAAAATCCCTGGTATTATGGGAGAAGTGACCTTCATTAGGTCTTATCTATATCAGATTGTGTCGAGAAACTGATAATTCCTGAAGCATTAATGTTGATTTTTATGTTTTTAATGGATTTAATGATTCCTTTTTTAGTAGAACAGCTTTAGAGTGAGCATGAGTCTTTACTCCTTACAGGCTATTCCAGACTGCATTGTTTACAGCATCAACGTTGAAATACCAACCTTTAGAAAAAGATAACAGTAGCCCAGAATCGACTTTACACTATGACACTAACAGTAAAATTTTACTGTCTTTGATTTTTTTTTAACCGAGCTTATGACCTGGTGAATTGAGTTCATCTGTGTGAAGTGATTTTTGTAAAACAAGTCTTATCTTTCACAAGAGTTATGAAACCAGAGCTGACTCTTTTGTACCTCAGTAGCTGGCCTTCACTGTTGTGTCCATCAGTCTGCACATCACAAAAAAGCCATCATGTTTAAAGCGAAGGCTCTCTAACCACATAGAGTCTTTAATTGACGTCACCAGTATGATCTGTGTTACAGCCTGAAAGCGAAACGTTGTCACTGCTCTGTGGAGGAGAATTCAGGCTGTGTTGTTTACCCATGATGCTGGCTCTTATGCTTTGAATTTGATCTTTGCGTTGTACTTTTATGGTGATTATCTTTGCATATGAATAAAGCCAAGGAGCTTAATCATCTTGTTTTATTTATTTATTCAATAAGACTTTGTGTTTATTCTAGTGTCTACCTTAATTGTATCCCTGTATTGTTTTTCTACTTCTGTTTCTATTTGTATGAAATTTCTCATGTGCTCATGACTAATCATTGGATCTGCATTGCTGGCTGTTGTGTCTACTCCGTCTCGCCTGTCACCTCTGTTGATTATTGAACTTTGCTTCTAATACTTATTTGATGCCATGTTTATAACCCAGTTCTTACTTGGCAACCTGTGTGTGAGGGAAAAACAAGTGTTTGATCTTGAGTCAAGGTGTATGCAGTGCAAATAGACACTAGCTGTTCCTACATTGTGAATCATTGTGTATCATGGTGTGTGTGTTAATGTTGTTTATAGGCTAATGCAATGTGACTCAACCATGCCCTATTCAGGAGCCACGTTAACTAAATAGTTTTGCAAGAACCAAAAATGTCACTTTCTTAGCTTGATAAATTGAATTTGAGAATATTGATAATAGTTGTGGTTTGTAAAGGAACGAAATGTATTGTGCAAGAAGGGATAGGGATCATTTTAATGATATTGATCCCCTTAAATATCTGACATTAGTCTTGTGAGCACCACCCTCGACCTTTTTTATTATTTGGTGGCGGAAAGAGGAGATGTTTATATCTTATTAACAATATCAGCTGAGTAGAGCTTGTGTTCAGAAGTAAATCAGGTTGTGATTTCTGTTATAGCTACTGTATTTTTATATATTTGGAGAAAAACACTTAATTCACAGCCTGAGATATAAATGTATCTAAGTTTCTCACCAAAACAAAAATGTTTCTTTTTTTAAAAAAATGTTACATTTGAATTAGGGATGCAGATGCATCACTTTAACATTGGTTTTAATTTGGGCTGAAATGATTCCTCGAGTTATCCGAGTGATTTGATTCAAAAAATTCCTTGAGGCAAATTATCTGCCTCGAGGCTTCGCTTAAATGTATTCATATACATCCACGCTCTTTACGCGCTGCCTGCATGACACGCTGGTGTGAGACAGCGCTCAGTTTATGTCTGCAGACTTCAGGGAATTTTATAAACTTCTCTGATTGACCTGACAGACAATGTTTTAGCATCCCGAAGGATTTGATAAGACTTATATTGATAATGAATTGACACCATTTAAATAGAAACACCTTATTGCCACAGACAGTAACTAAGAGAGAGACTGAATAGGTTAAAGTTCATCATCATATAGTCAGGATTCAACAGGTCATAGAAGCAGCTTCATCCCTTAAAACGTGTTCCTCATGTCAGTGGATGGTCTTAAAAGGTCAGATTTTATGGATTTTTATGGATAAACTGACGCCAAAAATGTGCAACAATTAAAAGTGAACACCCTTTGAAAAATAGACCATATTCCTGTAATCTAAATGTTCACCTTTCAGCCATCATCAGACTGCTGTGTGAATGATGGAGCTTTATTCTTGCTATAATGTGAAATATTATATTCATGCATAAACTAAAGGATGTTAAAACAATTAAGTGTCATTTTACTTTAATGGCAAATTAGAAAATAAATTTAGAGTACAATGAAAGAAATAAAGTGTTGGCACCAAAAATTTCCTGGGAGATGATCCCTAAAACCCCAATGGCTTAATCTTATGCAATTATTTAACTTCCTTTCCTTGTAACTTTAATAAATGTAAATTGTCATCAGAACTTCATTGCACTTTGTAAAATATATTTTCTTTAGAGAATCTGTTAATATCAATTTTTAATATAGAAGTAGTTTATTTAAGGGGCCAATCTTCTTTTCTCATTTTCTAGTACTACTTCTCTTTAAAAAAAGCAAAAGTGACTGATTTAAAAATATGCAATATTTCTTATTAGAGTACTCGACTACAAAAAGAATCAATTACTGCAGCCCTAGTTTTAATATATTCACCCTGTTTGCAAACATCAACCATCAGCAGAATAATGTGGAATGAATAGATAACAGTTACCAGTGTTAATCTGTTGTGTCCAATCAATTTTATTTTGCCTGTAGTATAGCTAGCTGCTGAATCAAGCAAGAGATGTTTTACATGGTAAAAGACAAGACAAGTTAGACAAACTGATTTTTTTTCAAGGTTAAACATGCATGAAACGTGTGTATACTAGGGCTTTTAGGCCAGAAGAAGCAATAGAATAAATGTCAGTATCAGCATCAGCTACATTATAATGTTGAACATCCACATTGGTATCACCCGTAATTTTCACATTTGATACATCTCTAATTTGAACACATCATAATGACATTTTATTTACATTTGCCTAACAGTCATTTGTCTGGACTGACCTTGAAAAAATCATAATCTAACCATATGTCAGCTAACTAGCTTTTATCCTGTCGATCTCTACACAGATTTGAACATTGGGTTACTATTTCTTACTAATTCAAAGATGTGAGCTCTTATCACAGAGGATGAGGAGGAAATGTGTCGGAATCCTACTCAAATAGCTCAAGTTGACAGGTTTTTTTCCTCTATCCCAGGGAGAGTCTAAAAATATTGCACTTTTGTTTATTATGATGCATAAGTTCAGAGGTTGTGTTCCCACTTGCAAGAATGGATGCATGTTTGATCAGCAGTGATTTGATTTCAATAAGAAGAGTTGACCTGAGGTTAGGTTTTGTAGTAGGAACCATGACATGCAATTGTATGGATTGACATAAATCATTTCTGTTGATAAGCTTAAGAGCTGTGGATTGAGTGTCTTAGGGAGCACATCGCTATTTCAATGTTAACATCTCATCCTGCAACGAGAGCAAAGGGTTACCGAGAGGTCAGTGGGTCACAGAGCTACAACAGTGCTATTGACGAGGAAAAGTTTACTTTTAAGGACATTTAGTGAAAGAATTTTACATAAAACCACAGATCCTTTAAGCAAACATGAACATTTTAACTTCCTAATGTACTCACCCAATGGTGGAAGCAATAATGTCATGGACTTATACTGGAAAGGATGACAAATTAACTCCAAAAGGTAAAATCGTCCGCTGTTGACATACTATTCCTGTGTGAACTCACACTTCTCCCGTGATCTCTGCCCGCTGATCAGGGCTGCGGGCCATGGTGCAGCACTGTAGACACACTTCCAGTGGGCAAGGTCGCTCACCTTCAGTCAGGGCAAACCCACGATGCTTCAGTTGCCATATGTGCAAATTGCGGGTGACAGTTTACATTCCATGTACATTTTATCAATGTTGTTTAGCAACAGGAACTGTGTTAAACTTCATTGGATTGGTTTCTTCTGAGTCATTCGAAGTGGATGAATAGATGCACTTACATCCATTCATCCACTTGGTCTTTCTTGTTCTTAATTCTTTTTACTGAGTTTACAGACCTAGCAGTATTATGAGTTAGTCTGTAATAAACAACAAACCTGTCCCCTACCTTCTGTTGCCCCAGTGTCTTTGTTTTTCATTATAATTCATTAGTCTGCAATGTAAACATAGAGTTAAGTCTGCCTTTGTGTTAAAAGTTAATGTGAAGCGTTTCCTTTTATTGTGTCTGTAGCCTCTTCAGACATCAAAAACACATTAAAAGCTTTATTTCACATTCCTGCAGTGTCAAAGCAAAATGTTTCATGGTGTTGGAGATACCGTGTTCATTGCTGTAGGATGCTTCTCATCTGGTGCAACTTTAGACTCATTCTTTATAAACAAAGTCAAACCTGGCAGTAATCCTCCTTTGTCTAAAATATCCATAAATGGCTGTGAGCATTTACAGTATTTCACCAGCACATGAGGCTTTGATGTGTTTCCTTGTTAAATGACTCCTGACTCTCAGCAAGAAATAATTATAGGGCAAATACAGCAGCCATATTTTTAGTGATGTTTCTTTTTCAAAAATGGTAATAATCCTCTTCTTAAAGATGTGTTTTCTGTGGATCTGTGGCTTTGTTTTGAACTTTGCATTTAATGATTAAATAAGTTTGGTGGATTTCTTGCTTTTCTGAATGGTTTGGGTCTAGAACCATGGCTTTTTTAAATGTAGTTGTGATGTTTAATTTGTTATGATCTGACCACAATGGTGGATGTTTTCATGACTAGTAAATAAACCTAACAGATTAACTCCTTTTTTCAAAGATGGACTTGGTGGTATGAAGATTGTAAATAAGAGACGTCTGCATAATGAAATATTAAGTACTCATGCTGGCTCTTAAAATTTGTTTCTGTGCAGAGCTGTTTCTGTCTTGTGATCTAAATTCAGTGAGCTGCTGTGTGTGGGTGTAGCTTCAGGGTACGGCTGTAAGTGGCTAGCCATCTAGCTGCTTCATACTTGCTGCCACACACACACACACTGGACACACAGATAGCAGACAGGGGCTGTTGCCAAACGATTTTGACTGAAATCCTTGCAGAACAAGACAGGAAGGAACTCTGATGTTTAAATGAAAAAAATAGTCAACCCTCTCCCTAAAGAATGTAGTCTGGTAAGTGGGACACCTTCAAGATAAACTGATGTTATTTTAGTGCCGTTTGCACTCACCTCTGTGTGCTAACGGGCCTAATCAGTCGGATGCATTCCCTGCATGGGAAGATGGCTCGACTAAACAAGCAGGAGTGATGGAAATAACAGCATAACAACCACTCAGTCAGAGGGGGAGGAATATGTGAAAGTAAGGCCAAGCTATCAGGAGAATTGGAGCAGGTAATGCAGCTTTAGCTAATGTTTGAAGTGCTATTTTTGCTGTTGTTGTTGTTATTGTTTTCCTAGCCATAGTATTTCTGCAAAGCTGGAATTCATTCCTTTTTTATTATACTTGAAATGTTTGCAGGAATAATTTTACAGCACAACAGCCTACTGTGTCCTTAATGTCTTGCAACACACAGACTGTCATGCAAAATTGCTACGGTCAAGAAAGTGTGCCACATATGTGTTAGCCATGTTGGTGATGGCGCTGGTCAGCACATGTGAGTGTATGAGTAAGTGAAACGGCTCTAGTTGGTCAGGTGATGATCCAAAGGTCAGAGAGTGATTGAATCCTCATTGCTTGGGGTTGATATGCGGAGGCACTCTTCTATCAATAGGTTCCTTCTCTCCGTTCACGGCTCCTTCACTGGCTCCTCTGATAGGCCTGCATCTGTCTCATCCCTGAGTTGCTAGGCAACAGACCTTCTGTGTGTGTGCCTTCGTGTGCATGTGTGCTCACACGTTGTGGTGGCGATGTCAGGCTTTTGCCTGTGCGAGAGGAGAGATGTTGAGAATAGAGAGAAGGCAGATGAGAGAAAAGTACTCAGAGAGGAGAGGGGAAAGAAATGAGAATGAGTCAGAGCACTGATGAAGCTGAGGGATTGGAGAGGAGAGAGCCAAAAAGCACTAGATTGTTTCTGGCCTTTCCTAAAGCCTAGCTGCGTATATATACAGGCCTGCCACTATCTTAGCGAGGTCACTGGCAAAGACGGCATGATTTACCAGACTGGCAGGCAGGCAGGCTGCAAGCACTGAGCTGTTATTGGATGGAACAGAGAGGTGTAAGGGAGAGTGAACGTGCTCAGAATAGAAAATCAGACAGAGTGATTGGATTCCTCCCCACATCTCACTCCTCTCTTGCTCTCTGGCTCTCTCTACTCCTGGAGCCTCATGGATAATAGGACCACTCCCACTCACTCACATTTCAAATATATATTTGTCATTTCCAGTTGCCCTTGTGTATCACCTGCTGCTCCTATTGACATTTAAGCATGAGGGCTTTATTAAGCAGGAAAAGAAATGCAGAACTTGTCTACTAAAAATACAAACTTGTTATGGGAACATTGTGTATCAGGTTGACGATTAGCCCACTAAATCCATATAATTTCCAAAAATGGCTTTGTCTTTGCATTTGATCTGCACAGATAATTACCGGTCTTGATACAACAGCCTTCACACGGCTCCTTTTGTAAGCAGTTCTGCTCCAGCATAATGCATCCATCCTCTCAACACTTACATATGTGTTAGCACATGTTTGCGTGTGCCTTCATGTGTGGGTCCCTCCTTTCTCGATGCAGGTTTTATAATGAAGTGAATGGGCCCAGGTCAGGGACTGAGCAGCCAAGCTGGGCTCTGGTTGCCAGGATACAGCAGCCGAGCCCTGCTTGGCTCTATTTGCACACCAAACAGGCTAGCTAGCTACTGCTGCTGCTGTTGTTGTCCCTCTATAGACCGTTCTGCAGGGCATATAAGCAGACTGTCACAAGACTGCAGAAAAAACAATAAACTGGAGCTGAATACAGTTGCTGGTACTTTCAAAATATTAATACACTCAAGTATCACTTTATTAGATCCACCTGTCCATTGATGCATTTTTCTAATCAGTCAATTGCATGGCAGCAATGAAGATGATTTGCTGAAGTTCAAAACAAGCATAAGAATGGGGGAGAAAGGTGCCTTGTTGATGGCAGAGGTCAGAGGAAAATGATCTGATTCTTTCTAGCTGATAGAAAGGCAACAGTTACTCAAATGACCACTTGTTACTAGGGCTGTCAATATTTATCTACAGTCCCATTCGAATTTCATTTATTTTATTTTTTTTACAGATTTCAAATAATATTCGAATATCTATGCACATTTTTTATTTATATGTAAAAGGTTCAGTAGTTTTAATTACCGTGTAGTTACACATTTGTCCACTAGAGGACCCTCCAATATTACATCACAGATTGCAATGAAGAAATAATGAGCTAGTTGTTAATGTAATATTTTATGTACTTTTTTTAGTGCAAACACAGCCACCTGCACCATATAGAGGCCTTTAACAGGCATTTTGGTACTAATGGTCAACTTTTAAACAATCGGGTTAGAAATTAAATGTCAAACAAAAATAAATTAAATTGTGCCGCTTACGACGATGATGACGTCATGTTTATAATAAACAAAACATTTGAAAATGTTGGTACTATGTTGTCCCTACATGTTTTTACCTAAAAACATTAGGCGATCCACATTTTCTGAACCATAAACAGAACGTTTTTGTTTACTATCATACCAGCCGTGGAGAAAACTCTCTCCGCCCTGATGGAGGTGCCCAGGATGCACAGGTAACAGCGTGCCAGCTGGGACAGTAAAGGATACCTGGATCAGGACATTTTCACCATGACAGCAGGTTGCTGTCGGTGGGCATCGCGGTTTTACTCTCGTACATCAGCATATCTTGATGCAGCGAAGCCTCACTTGCCAAATCACCACCAGCATGTGCACCACCTTGGCGATAAATATCTCCAGTGGTGGCCATTGTGGCGCGTCTGCGTTTTGGTCCGGAAACTTAATTGTTCATCATGTCACGTGTCATGTGACGAAACATTTGGTCCCTATACCTACATATGGGTGAAGTAGAGGCCAAGGAGAGAGGGGAGTGGCTCAAGAACGATTATAAACAGCAAAAATATTTTTAAAAACACACACGAATAGTAACTTCAGCCTTCGAATATTATTGAGTTTTTAAATAGTTGAATTATATTTGAACCCTGATTTTTGTTCCAACAGCCTTACTTGTTACAGTCAGAGTATGCCATCTCTAACTGAACAAAACATTGAACCTTAAATAGGTGGGCTACAGCAGAAGAAGACTATCATGGGTGCAACTCCTGTCAGCAAAGAACAGAAAGTAAGGCTAGAGTTCAAGGATGCATACTAAAATTCCTTCCTCCATTTCTGCCGCTACATCCAAATGTTAGGGTCAGAATTTGTCAACAGCATGAGAGCCTGCCAGACCACCAACAATCATGACACATTCGAAGTTACTTGTATCACCTTTCTTTCCCCATTCTGATACTAGGTTTTAGCTAACCATCTTGATCATGTCTACATATCTAAATGCATTAGTGTCATCCATGGCTGGGCATATTAAATATTTGCATCAATGAGTGATTGAACAGGTACGCCTAACAAAGTGTTGAGTGAAAGTAGCTTGCTGTTTCTGTTATACAAAATGGCTCTGGCTTATGAGACTGAGGAATCTGAATTGAGATGGATTATTTAACACTGTAGCCGTTTGTGTGTCATTAAGATGAGGATATCTGTGGAAGGGCATGATCTGCACAGGAGGAAGACACGTTCACTGTTCTTAATGTGTTTATGCATTGCTTTGGTTGATATGAAATGTTAACCTGGCACAACTGCCATGCATTTTATCTCAATTTATCAGAATACACACTGCTTATACATGATGCTGTCTGTTGACTGTGCTTGTTTACATCAAGGTAGTAGAGCACAAAAAGCAGGCCCATCAACTGTACCAGTACAGCACTGGCTTGTTATGGACAGCTGTGTTGCAGTTTAATTATAACTTTGACGGGGTCTTCGTATGATTATGTGTACACATTTCATTAATCTGAACAGAAATCCTGGTGCTAATTCAGTTCACTTGAAGATTCTCAAATCAGCCGACTATGTTGCTGCAGTACATTTGATGATCTTCTAAGGAAGTCAAGTCTTCTCTCTGTAACGGGTGTCAAACTCATTGAGGCTCGGGGGCCAGATATGCTCCAATGAGACGTTCTATGGGCAGGGTTATTTTTTTTAGTAACATGTATATATATGTATGTGTATATATGTTCATATATATATACACATACACATATATACATGTTACTAAAATATTTATATATATACACACACACACACACACACACACACACACACACACAAAAGGGTATGTATTAGCTACTTTAATCCCCCACAGGGACAGAAGTTTGGTTTAAAAGGCAAAAACCTCTGAATTTCATTAAGGCCCAAGAAAGGAAACAGGAAAACTGAGGTGCAGACAAAATAAATCCCTTTCCTTCAGTCTTTAAAATCATGCAGTCTGTATCAGCCTCTTTTTGGACAGCATGTTTGCAGAGCTGAGCTGAAGAAGCAGCCGTGCTGCTGTGCGCTCTGCTGTGCACCTTTTTACATGTTCCTCCCTGCCCTAGAGAGGGTCCAATGTGCCATATTTAACTTATTTATTGCATTGTATTATGATCTTTCTTTTCTATATTACAGATAGAGCAAGAAACATTAGTGAACATTTGTATTTCAAACACCCAAGTTAGTAAATATTGAAAATTAATTTATTTTTTCAAATGTCCATCTTTTTCCCTGCTGGCAGGCCGGAAGTGGCCTGCGGGCTGGAAGTTTGCCCCCCCTACTCTATAATATATAAACTTAACTCGCCTTAAGTGACTCATAGACACCTCTGGTGTGAGGACACTGTGACCTGTATAAATTTTATTTCCCCGTTTATGTTGCCGTGTGTAAGCCGTGGCATATCTCTGTGATACAGTGAGATAGCACTTGACTGGCTGCCAGTGAGTGTGCTGCTGATAAAGTGTCTGATTGTGCAATAGGCAATGGGTAGCGTACACACACTGCAGTCCACACACAAACATGACAAACACGAGCGCAGACAGAGAGCAACATGCCCATCCCTGCATGCAGCTGCTGTGTTGTTCAGCTGTCAGAGTGGAAAAAAATTTGAGGTGTGTTTCTGTGTGTACAATGAGAGTCATGAGTTAGGAGTGGCACAGGGGTTGGAGCAAACAACTGCTTTTCATCTCTGCACCTGCACGTTCACTTTTCTCAGCACGTTTGTGCATGTGCTTGTTCAAATGTGTCTTTCCCCATTGTGGTATTTACTATGTTGAAGCTGGATTTCGTGTAATGCAATAAAACATGACTGTAGAAAGTATTTGTCTAAAAGCATTCCAGTTCATATAATTAGTTAATTTTTTTCTAAAGGGATCCCTACTTCATAGTTTGCCTTCTTCAAATCTATTTCCTTTTAATGCCAGAAAATAGTCCATGCACTTAAACATGCCACTGTTTTAAAGTATGCAGTAACTATTTTTGAATATAACATTGATGTTGAACTTTGTGTAGGGCATAAAAATAATCTCTCTTTGTTTGAACGGGAATGAAGCCACAGCTGCATGCACTATTATTAAACATTGCTGCTCATAAACATTTCTATAGCAAAAGACTTCATTGCTCCAGAGGTAGCTGGCTGTAGACTGGACTGGATATTTGACACAAGTGACTTTATTTGACTGATAAAATATTATCTGTTGAGTTTGTAAAACTTGTTTTGATTAATATGATTTTCAGATTTTTGTTGATCTTAGATTGCCTAGCATGTAATTTAAAACATAAATGACACGTTTCCTCTCTCAAAAAGCCGTCATTATAACATCCTGATAAAAGTGTGCTTGTGCTGTGTGTCAGTGCATCTGTAAGTGTGCACACACTATGCTGCAATATGCTGAAGTGTTGGCCTCTATCTGACCGCAGAGGGAGTGGCTCACAGGAGAGAGAGGATGCTGGAGGATGAGGAGAGAAAGGAATGAGGGGCATAGCAAGAAAGGCGTGTGTGTGTGTGTGTGCGAAGCATAGATTGAGTAGAGATGGATGCTGGTACTGGCAGGTCCTGTCCTTCATTTGGAAGAGATTGCTTCTCTGGCTCACCCCTCACCACTTCTTTCTGCAGTCATCGTCTCCATGGCCAAGTCTAACTTGGCTGACGTCATGTGTGAAACATTAAAACTCTACAAAGCTGCTCTTTTGTCATTGGTTGGTTAATATGATGCCCTCCTGTTAAACCAGACTGCCCTGTATAGATATCAAACCAGTCTTTATTTGTCCAACTGAAAGTGGTATTGTTTGAAAATTTGACATTTTCATTATGTGGTTGATATTAATGTGTTCATGTATATAAATGTGTAAAGTTTCAAACCTCACTCTACAAATGTAGACTGCTAAGAAACAGGATGCTGGCCTAGATCATGCACCACTGCTCTGTTACACAATGATGGGTTACCTTTCACCTATATTTGTACGTATATGTACACAAAGCTAAGCAAGCAAATGCTGGGCAATACCTTTTGAAGCAGTTACCCAAGTTAGCAGTGTTAGTTTGTTGATGCTAAAACCTATTACTTCTTCCACCTAAAATTGTTCTGTTTAATTTGTGCAGCTTGGTTTTAGTCTTTGCATGTTTACAGTAGGTAAGTTCCTTGGCTAACTTTAGCAGTGCTAGCACCTTTGGCCTTCAGTGCTCTTTGCAGGTTAACATCCATGTTTCTGTATTGACTATCATCACTTGTTTCTTCAATTTTATATCATTATAACCTGACACATTCTCTAGACAAATTAATTCCCATTTTCTAGATCAGTGGTTCTCAACTGATGGGTTGGCAGCCAGGAGTGGGTTGTGCAGCCCCATTAAGTGGGCTGTGAATGTGTCTGGAAAAAAACTGTGCCAAAAAGTCATTTAAATTCTTTTAACACATGCTTGTTTGGTCCTCTGTCTTTGTCACAGTTTGTACTTTTAGAGGTCCAAACTGCATTACTTTTCATAGAAAGAAAGAAAAAAAAAGAAAGATCGAAATTTGGGTCACAATCTCTCATTAAGGAGTTGATGGTGGTTCCTGAGGCTCGACCAGTTGAGAAGCACTGTTCTAGATCAAAATAGTGTAAACCCTGCTATTCTTATGAGATGCTGTTGAGGCTGTCAGACACCGTTGTTTACATTGGATGAAAGGCCATTGTGGCAGAATGGTCGTAGTCATTAAAAACAACTACATCGGCTACTAGTAAGCTGCTGCATTACAGTTTACACCTATGTTTCTCAACTGGTGGGTCAGGACCCAAAAGTGGGTCATGAGGCAGTTTTCAGATGTGTCTGAAAAAAAAAGGTGGCATAATTCTATGAAGAACATGCAACCAAACCAGTTATTTTACTCTATTTTATTGTGATAATGGGTAAATTCAAATATTTAATCAATATTTCAACTAACTTATCTCCTTTTCTTGCAATAAAAGAGCTGCTTTCACCATGTTAATGAAGTAATTTCTCAAGATCTCAGCAAAATTGGCTAAAACGTTCACGCTATCATGTGGAAAGGGGGATGTAAAACATGTCAGTTTTTCCCTGTCTCTTGTTCCTGTCAGAAATTCTGTTCCATCAAAGATCTTTAGTGCAACATTTTTATTTACTATACGTGCATTGTTGAAAGTTTTTTGGCAATTTGGATTGTGATTTGCCATCAAAGATATTGATGGCTCCTGAGGCTAGACCAGTCGAGAACCACTAGTTTACACTGAACATTTTACTGTGATTTTGGGCATAGATGATGAGTAGCAATCATAATTTTTTACCACTACTCTGGTGCCAACTACCAATGCTGATGGGCAAGTTACTGAAAAATATTAACTAGTTACAGTTACTAGTTACTGCATTGTAAAAGTAACTAGTTACATGAAAGTAACTTAGGCGTTACTTTTTTGGCTTCAATACTCATTTTTGTTCACATCACATTAATTAGTTTTGTTGTGGCAGTGTGATGGGGGAAACATCTCAAATTTCATATAACATTGTAGCCACTGTCATTATGGTGGAAAGTGGTGAAACAATAGAACACAGTAGAAATAATTTCAAACTTTTGAGTAGCTCCTCCTCAGTCTGCTGAGTTAACGTTAGCTGTTACCTGTGTTTGTAGCGCCAGGCTCTCTAGTAACTAGTTTAGCCAGAGTGCATTATTTAGCTGGGTGTTTCATGAGATAAAGTTTTCTTTTTTGTCCTTTATGTCAAGGAAGGAAAAATAATGCTGATATTTCACAGATAGGAAGCTCATGCTCAAGTACTCAGCCAGAGTGTGTGCATGCATTTGCTAGTGTCAGTGTGTGTGTCTTTGCAGCAGCTGTAGTCTGTCTCAGGATGCTACTGAGCTTATTGGTGTCACGTAGTCCGCCGAACTTTTCTGCCAATTTAGCTTAACTGTCTTGAATGACTTAAAAACACATTCCACTACTATTTACCATAAAAATTTACAGTTACTGTAACACGTTAGTTAGTAACAAATCAAAGTTTTTGCAAGGCTGCAGTTTTAACTACACTGCAGGCACTGATTTATAATTGTTTAAATTTGGATATTCAGAGCTTCAGCTTGATGACCTTCACAGTCATACTCTCTTAGACTTCCTCATGAAGGGTATAATTCTTTTCAGTGATTTGATACTGGGTGTTATTCCATCAAAATTACTTTAAAATCTCACTTCCTTAAATACATGTAAAATCATTCCACTGTGTAGGGGAGGCAACACAAGGCTGAGTGAAACAGACTCTCACTGTTAGCAGATGTTATGTATCTTTTGATTGGCTTGGAATGACTAAGGAAATGAGGCCTGTGGTTTTAGCAGGGCTTCCTCTCCCTGCCTGTGTGTCTGTGTATCTTTGTGTGACAGCTACATTGCAAACATCATTTTCCTGTATTTCACATGTCAGCGAAATGCTGTGTTGCTATAACCGCCTGTCATAGTAGTCCCAAAATAGTGCTGAGATTATTGTTCTAGAAGCCCAGCTGACCTAGTTTGAGGTGTGTGTCTATGAGTGTGTGTTGCTGCAAGGTTTGTTTATTTCTCAGAGTAGTCGACCTTCCTGCCACTTTATTTGGTGTGGTAGGAGGTGGGAGTTTAAGGAAGGCTGGAGTGAGTACCTAGCAAAAGCAAGGAGGCAACAATGAGCCATAGGAGAGAGGAAAAGGGCTGTGGTTCTCTGTGTCTCTCATGTCTTTCTTTCCATACAGCAGTAAAAGGGGAGCAGTACATCCTCTGTAGCTGTGTGCCGCTCTGGTTGGCTGCCTAGCTAGCTGTCTTGACTTGACTGACTTGACTGGAGGGATATAAATAGCTGTCTTTGAATAGGATAACTGCAGAGGGAAGGGAAGGAAAGGAAGGTGGGGGGAGGGGAGAGATGGAAGTGGCGCCAGAGAAGATAGGAGTGCCAGTGTCCTGGAGTTGATGGAAAAAAAAATATATGCAGCCATGGTCTCATCTGTCCACTCAGTCAGTCACAGGGATGATCATACTTGGACACACTCAGGAGAAGAAGAAGTGCATTATAGAGGAGAGAAAAGGGGCAGCATGTATGATTAATTCATGGACCTATGAAGCAGAAGGCCCCTCTCTTCATGAAGGAGGGCAGAGGGTAGTGATGCACACACTCTTGTCTTGTGCTTGCCAGTTTAACATACACATTGTTAACACAAAGCACTTTTAACAGTATTTTTGTGGGTTCAATGATTTCTTGTCGTTGAAGTCAATCGTCTATTGCTACAAGAAAGTTTCATTTTGTGTCAATTCCAGGAACCTCTGTGTTCAAAGCAGTAATCTTAGACATTATAGAGTGCAGACATGTGGGATATCTGAAAACATCTCATGCTCTCTCCTCATAAATATCAGACGTTCTCCTCTGTGGCTTATGACATTGAAAATGTAAACAAAGACTGTTTAGGGCAGAGTGCTGTAAATCTTTTTGTCAGACACTGACCTTTTGGCAGCAGTGTCAGACATTAAAAATAACCATCTGAGTGAGCTGATATTCTATCCAGGGTTCTGGTTTCCTTTTTTAGGTCATATAGCTCCTCAGTATTAATTCCAGTCTGTTTCATAACCAGTTAAAAACTCTTCCCAGTGCATTTAAGTAACTGTGGTAGTGTTCCCAGAAATTAAGGCAGAGTAAAGCCAATAATAACAAGGACTGGCTAGCCTTGGTGTTACTGGTATGTCGCTGTTTAGGTTTTTGTTTAGACGTGCTAGTCACGTTCTTTACAACATTCCTCAGCTGTTCCCAGCACTCTCAGTATCCCACAAAATTGGGATTACGCAATGTCTCACATGGTTTTGTTGTGACATTCCTTAACTACAGTAAGTGACTGCTTTAGTTGATAGTTGTATTTGTGCTTTTGTTGTTTTGAGAGATTGTCATTTCTCTTGGCTGAGATTACCCAGCACGTTTTGAGGTGTTTGGACAGACCTCGCTTGCTCACTCTTTGGGCTTAGCCTGGAGGACGGATAAGCTCTTTGGCCTGCCACAGCTGCAACCTGGCCTGCTGTCCTCCCTCTCAGCTCATCCTCCTCCTCCAGAGGAGGGGTGAGATTGTTGAAAATAGAGTGCTTGATGTACCGCTAATGGCTGTATTGTCTGGCTATGTGTAAATGTTTTCAAAGAAATGTAGTGGCCAGTTGCTAACCTTCCCCCCACCATCTCTTTTTTCTTCTCTCTTTGTTCCAGACGGTTGATGACGATGCAATGGCAGCGTGAATGAAGCTTGGCGTGGGGAGAGCTGAACGATGCCCAAAGGTGGGGGTTCTAAAACCCCCCAGCTGGACCACTTCCCACTCAACACCGACATGGTGGAAAAGCAGGGTGGGAAGAAGGTAAGTCTTGCAAAAAAAACCTCTACAGACACACTCAGTGCCCAATTATGCAATGTCTGTATACAGTACATAATTCCAGTTTTAATTACTGTTTGTCCTTAAAACCTGTCTCTAAACCACTACATCTCATCAGCAATTAGAAAACAGTCGAGAGTCTTACAGATAGCAAGGAGGGGTTAGTGAAAACAAATGAAAAGACTGTCTTTTTTTAGTATCAGGGAAAGATTATCCATCATGTAGAAGGCATGGGAATGGCTCTACGTTAGAAGTATCAGCCCTCTCAGTGTGTCCTCTTGAAACTGTAACTCCTGCCAGTTTCAGTTGCATTGTTCTGTTTTTCCTGCTGTCTGACCTTCTAAAGGAGGACGTCATTATAAAATCTCCCATGTGTGATGTCTTGTACATGAATAGGTACAGATTGTTTCAAGTCCTAGTACTAGCCTTCATGCAATATTTTTTGATGAACCAAAATTGGAACCAAGCTGTCTGTAACTACAGGATAGGTCAGATCTCACTGCCAGTAAGGCTTAACTGTCACCATACAGCTTTACTTATGAACCTCGGTGAGGTTTTGTGTATGTTATCAAGTTTCATGTCACCTGACTCATGACTTCAGAAACTGTGCACTATCTTTATTTAAAACAATTATTTGATTTCAAGCTTTTTGTGTGCTTGGTCTTTAAAAGTCGGCTTTATTTATTTGGTGTATGAATTCTTTTTGTGTACTTTTGCTTAAAGTAATCTTGAAGTACCTGGCAAAGTTCATTGTTCACAATCACACAGGAAGTATTTATACCTATAGCTGGAGATTTCTGATATTTACACTTTGAAAGAGCTACTTGTGGTTTATTAACCAGTTCAGATTTTAATCACAGGAGCCCAAATGCATGTAATTAAAGAACAGTTACAGCACTTACTGTTTCCCAACTTTACCAGGGCTACTGAAATACAATTACACAACTGTCTGTTGCATAACAGACTAATGCAGCATTTGTGCCCTTGAAATGGAGGCAAAAGAAAGCTGAATTTCTCAACCACATTCAAAGCAACTGTTTTGGCCTGTTAAGACGTATACTGTCTTGAAATGCAAGATGCCAGGGTGTTTTTGCATGTCATTGACACAGGCACAGTCATGTTGTTTGCACTGAAACAAAGTGTTGGGCGCAGCTTGATGATGTCACAGTGTGTGCCAACTGTTAAGCTACAAGCAGCAGCACCAAGAGGCAGAGAGAGGAGAGGTACGGCTTATGCAGGCATGGATTTACAGCCCTCTGCAAAGGATTGCATCAGACTCTGGCATGGAGGAAGGGAGGGAGGGAATGAAGCGCACAGGGGTGGGTGGAAAACGGAGTGAGACGAAAAGAGCAGGCATTGCTAGGAGACCATCAAACAGGGTGTCTTATGGAGGCAGATCTAAGGAAAACGTTGAGTTGTCAAATCTTTCATTTTGCTCATTTAAACAGGAAACAACTTCTAAATCTGGAGATAAGCTTTGGTGATGTGATCATATTCTACCAATTCAACTTAGCTTTGAGAAATCACTTATATGCCTTCAGTGAGATGCACCGTAGCTTTTCATTCCCCAGATGTGTGCATGAGTTTTTAAGTGTGATCACTTGTAAAAGCTTCGGTAAGCCAGGACACACACAGCAGGAAAGGAAGAGAGTGAGGGATCAGCTAACTGTAGCTGACACTGTTTGTCTCTACTGTACCATGACATCATAGTCCTATGACTGGGGCAGGGCAGGGGGAGGAGTTCAAAGAGTCGGCACATAATGGAAAACCGGCCCTGAGGACAGAGAGAGAGAGAGAGGAGAATGAGACAGAAGGTGGTCAAAAAATATACCCAGATAAAGTGGGAACGTGTAGATTACTCCTGACCTGCTCCTGTATCTCCATTAAAAAAACTTAATGTACACAAAGCACATTGATGAATAAAATCTTGAACTTGGGCGATGGTACACAGTTTGTTTCTGTTGAATTAACCAGATGTGGTTTTGGGAGTACACAATATTGTCGTATGCACTGTGTATTTTTGAAAATAGTGGTATGTATGCATTTACATTTAGGGGTTTTGGGGGAAAGGTGCTTTTTTGTTCCGTTTAAAAGACCCTTCAACATCTGTTATGTCCGTCTTACATGCATTGCCTTGTAGCTGTATTCACACGTACACAGAACTACGGTAAATTTTAGGACATTTTCTGGGCGAGCTGCATTTATGAATGCTAACAGCCAGATATTTCCCTCCTGGGAGTGGTTTGGAGGGAGTGAACATGTTGATATCCTAAATTTCATGTCAAATTACAGATTTGTGGTTTAACAACTTTAAATTAGTATAAGAGATAAATCAGATCAATGTCAAATAGTGAGATTTTATTTTTAGAATTTTTAAAACAAAATTATTAGTTAAATGGAGAAATAAGGTTAAAAACATCCTTGGAATTGAAACATAGACATAGAACTCCTGGCAGGTGTTTCCAGATGCATTAAACAAATAAGTGAGTTGTTGTTGTTTTTCTTTCATTATTATTATCTTTGTTATACAGCAGTTTAATAGATAAAATATTTTAGTAGATGAAATAGCCACAAATAAACCAGATAGGAGCATTTCCTGTTTGCTAGTGCTCCTGGAACTTTTAAATTGACACTCAGCTTTCTGGAGGCAGGTAACGCTGCAGAACTCAGCAGCTGATCAGAGCTCATTTGCTGAAAGTTTATGCATAACCGCTACAGATGTGCTACAGATCCAAAGAGGCAGCCGTTAAGAGCGTTGAACTTTCATAAGACTGTTTTTCTTGCTGCTGGAGCGGTTTGTTGATGCTGCGGCTCAGGCACGTGCAAACATCAATTGTCAGGATCTTTGGTTATGAGTAGTTTGGATTGATAATGCACTTGCTTGTTTTCTGATGAGTGAAAGTGTGAATTAAGAGTGCTCGTTGGGGATTTTTGGCACACATGGGCATGTAGTGATGTGTTAGTTTGATTAGTCGATTGATCGATCGGGTAGCTTATTCAGTCTGTTTCAAGTGAGGAATCTGGACCATCTCTAGAGAATTTGGCACTCCAAGTGTGGCCATGGACTATTTTGAAATTGATTATGAATCAAGGTGCATGTAATGATGCTCTTCATTTTTTGTTCACCTGTAGGTAACTTTTCACTCTTTTGTTGATACTGTGACAATGTGGAACTACATTCAGCACTGATATAAAGTAGGGATACACTATATTTGATGTTTGCTAACATCTGGTATGCCGATATTTACAAATTCATTACCTGTTTTGATGCAGATATGATAATGATACATTTAGTTCAGACCTTAAATGTAAGTTCTTAAAAAACACTTTAAAAGTGCAATGTGTAATGTCTAGCCTCGTAGCATTTAGCACAACAAATCTGTTAAAATAAAACATAATGATTTTGAGTAGACCCAAATAAATTAGTTTTTAATCACTTGAACATACAAAATTGTTTCATTTTTTGTTAACTTAGAATTGGTCTTTTATTCACACATAGAGACGGTCCTCTCCACTGGCTTTACTAACTTGCATCTTGCATGTGCATGAGTATCACAGGAAAAAAACAAATAACAGACACTCATCCTGTGAGCTTTCACTATAATTCACTGTTTTGCACTCTATACCTTTAAGGTTTGGGGATGAACAAAGAACCAGACTCAAGCTGACTAGATCTGGTTGTCCAGCCGTGAACTCCACAACTTCATTGTTTGTCTGATGTTTGCATAATGATAGGCTGATATTCACAGCTGATTCATCGCTTTTAAATATCTGCAAATGTTTCATATCTGCTGATATTGATAACTAACTTGTAGGCTAATATCTGCTGACACTGATATCATGCCGCTACCTTTGTGCATCCCCAACAAAAATGTAAAGATAGGAGTTCATGTGTGCAAGCCGTTTATTTCTACTCCACACGTGGGCTTGTTGATTCCTGGTATGTTTTCAAAGCCTTGAGATATACAAAGTGTGAATGTGGTATATTTATTATTCATTTTCGGACCCATGATACTGTGCTTGAAATGCACTTTGAAGTTTTTTGCCGGTCAAAGTCATAACTGCTATTTTCCCATAAATGTTTTCTCTGTTAAAAAAATTAAATAAAAACATTCACCTTTTTGTGCAATGAATTGAAAGTAAAACAGCATTCTGAACATGTTAAAGTGAATAATTTTGAATTTTGAACTAAAAAGAATGATTTGACTGCGTTTCTGTGTTTTCTTTAAAGTTGTGTTGCTCACTGTGTGTTTGTAGATCTGTTTTCTTTCTGTTTTGTTTTGTTTTTTTTTCACTCTGGGCAGGTTGGTCTGTTAGCTTTAGTCCCCATTCTGTCATTCATGGAAACTACTGACTGCTTTTCTTTCTACTTTTCTTCTGTTTAGTTAACCAGAAATCAGTTTAGTAAACAAGCAAATCTTTGCTTGTTTAAGCTTCTCGGTTTATTTCTTTCTTCTTAGTATAAAGGTGATCGAAGGTTTTAACTTACAGGTACTCCTTTGAGCTGTTGGGACTTATGATTGCTAAATCATCCAGCTTATTCAGCCATTGATGAGTAATTTAACAGAACATATTGTCAGTCTTCAAAGGAAATATTGATACTTCTTTGAGTATTTTATTTTGCCTCCTCTCTTCAGCTCATACTTTTGTAAAGTTGTTTTTCAAGATCAGCAGGTCTCTATCAGGCCTCAAACAACAAAGAACCAGTTAAAGTCACACATAAGTATTTACATCTGTTGATAGCATACACACTTGGGCTTGTGATTGTTTCCAGCAGCTGTAGACCACAGAGCCGAGCCGGCGTCAGCTTAGCCTCCTCTCCCTGCTCCTGGCTCCCTATAATGTGGCTGAGGAGCCAGGAATCTAGGAGGAAACTCCATGGAAAAGTTTTACTTTGTAAAGCCCATAATAGCTAAAAGAGTCAGGGTTAGGCACAAGGCTGCAGGGTTGGTCGACATCTCAAACTTTGTAAGGCCATATGCTGCATTTTAACTTTTCCTTCATTGTTATTTAAAAAGTTTGCTGTCATAACTGCTCCAAACCATATAACAGAAGTTTTTTCTTCCACAGGATAAAGTGTTGTCAAACAAGACTCCTAAATTGGATCGCAGTGATGGGGTCAAAGAGATGAAAGAAAAGGCCTCTAAAAGGAAACTGCCCTTCACTGCTGGAGCTAATGGAGACCAGAAAGATTCTGACTCAGGTAAGAGGCTATTTTGATACTTTTACTCAGTTTGTTTTGACATCTTCCCTTCAGTATCACTTTGAAATGGGACCCAAAGAGGACTGAGCTTCTGTTTAACATCCTCTGCAGCTTGCAGGAAGTAAGAAGGCGTTCCCCATGGAAGGGGGCAGGGTTTCTTTGTGGGCAATGCGCTCTTAGTATTAGCTTCAGATTAGCTGTGTGTCTGTGGCAGAACCAAGGAGTTTATTTCTACAGTCACAGTGAGAAAGGAGAAGAGGACCACACAAAATCATGATCCAATTAAGTGGGAATTTGTGTACCATACAGGCCTGACCAGGTCTGGCTTTGGTAAGGCTCTGGCTTTGTATTTTCTTTTAATTAGGGAGAGACGGACTACTGCTCATGCTTGTTTGACTTTGGGCTTTAAGGGTTCAGGATTTAGTTTGCTGATAATGCTCCAACTCAGAGGCTTTGTTTGCAGCTTCCATCAACAGTGCAGACTAAGATGTAACATTGGTTTATGCTCTCTGATTCCAATTTAAATCAGAGTTTGAGGCTAAATGTGGGCATGTTCTAGCAGGTGACTTTAATGGTTTGAGGACACGTTTGGTAATATTGGACATGTATTTAGTCAACACTTGAGATTGTGTGTAATTACCATGTAGCAGAAGATAACTATGAGTGGAATGTTTGATAGAGAGGCTCTCACTTCTTTGCTTCTTGTATATTTAATTAATTTATAAATCCTTGTAGTATGTGTCACTTTTTTTGTGCAGAAGCTCTTGTACAAGGTACAGAAAGTAAATGGGGGGCATACCATTGGGTTAGTTTCACTTTAATTCTCTCTATGAACAAGAGTAATTATAACAAGTCTATTGGTCATGTTTTACTTTCATACAAATGCAAACAAACAAAACACCATCAGAACTGGGGGCCCTGTATTGAAATGTGATAAAATTGGTGTCTGTAATCTTGTTTTTTTCAGTTTCATGTTCTTACCTGTACCTTCTCATTGCTTCTCAACCCCCGCACCCCCTAACAGAGGAAAGGTGTGAACTCTCACTACTCGCAGGAAGACTAGCTGGACAGTCTTGACTACTATCATGCTAATGGGCTGATCTGTTATTGGGTTGAGCTGTGTGGTCTTTCAGCCTGTGACTCTCAGCTTTACCTCTTCTCATCATGCTGAATGTCTTGAGTGTGTGATTACAGACAAAGAAACAAAGATTGCATGACTCTAGCAATTATACATTTACACAATCAGAAATGCTTTCACATGCCTGCCACCATGTTCTAGAGAAGTCAGCAAAATCATTTTTGACTATTAGGGTGGCACAATGGTTTTATTTCAGTTTAGACATGTATTTGCTCCTTATATGTGTGGGTTGAGCGTACTTTGCCCTGCTGTATACTGAGTTGTTTCTGGGTAACTATTTTATAGTCCTTCTTGCTAGGCCTTTCAAGTTCTGACCCTACTAGGTCAGTGTCTAGCCCCTCTGCAAAATATTACACCTCTGACACATCACAGCCCACATCTTTGTACCCTGCCCTGCCCACTACTATGTCTGCATTCCTGTTTGGTTTGAGCTGGTAGAGATTAGCATTTGGTCCATATACATGCAGTTAGAAACTGTGTTTATTGTAATAGTCCCACTAAAATGAGGACTGTAAAGGTGTTTGCCTTAAATTGTAAATTTCAAATTGCTTTTCTATCACCCTTTGATCATGTGCTCATATGCTTCATTTGATCTAGATTTTTAGTGCATGCCCCACGGAATCTGCTGAAGGCTTTGCACCAGAAGTTGAACAACATAAATGTAAGGCAGGGGTGTCCAAACTTTTCTACAAAGGACCACTTACAGAAATACATCAGGGTAGTGGGGCCACTCTCATATTAGGATTTTAAAGTTAGTAAGACTGATCCAATGTAAGTTTATACATGTTTAGTGACTGAGTATGCCTAAATGGCTAGTTAACAGCAGACAAGGCAAATAAACAGTAATTTTCAGGATTTTGGGGAGCCAGTCAGATTTCAAAGGGCCCCATTTGGCCCTGGCTACCACTGGCTCAGCCCATGAAATGTTACAGAATAAACATGTAAGAACTGAAACTAAAAAGTACAGTAAAGTTAGGCACAGGCTTCATGTTTTAATGTGAGCCATATTTCATTTTATTTCTAGAATTTACTGTGGGCCTATCAAAAAGGAGCCGTGGGCTGCATTTGGCCCCCAGGCCATAGTTTGGACACACCTGATGTAAGGGGATAAGGCTCCTTTGATGTAGATCACTAACTATTTTGGTGACTGTAAATCCAGTCAAAATGGAAGTCATGACATGAATCTACACCATAGTTTAGTCTTTAAGATTTACCTTCATTTTGAAGTTTCCTATGCATGCATATTTTACAGTTCACCCAGCTGCGCCTCATCCTGAACCTTCAAACTTTGCTTCAGCAAACAAAATACTTTATTTGCTGCACACTGTTGACATTTGTGTTTTTCAGTCTATGTATAGTTTCCATCTAAGATGCTATTCAGACAATAAACAGCATCCCCTCATTATATATACTAGGGATAGGAGAAAAAATCAATTCAGCATAGTATCGTGATATTTTGTCTGGTGATATATTGTATCATGTCGTCCATCAAGAATCGATTTTTTTTTTTTCAAATTAATTGCTAATATGAACTGAAGCCTATGATAATGGAAAAATGAAATCAGTTGTTTGAAAACTGTTTGTCCAGTGAGGTCGGCAGAGGTGACGGTTATAGAGCAGGAGAAAGTTAGTACAACAAACATGGCAGCAATGCTTGATCAGCTAAACAGTTGAAAACATGGTATAGATCGCAACAAATGGTATCGCAATACTCACTGTATTGCAAAATGTTTAAAATCCCACTAATATCGAATCGTGACCCAAGTATCGTGATAATATCGTGTGGTGGGGCCACTAGTGATTCCCACCCTTAATACACTGCCTGGCCAAAAAAAAGTCGCCACCAAAAAAAGGTCACACACTCTAATATTTCATTGGACCGCCTTTAGCTTTGATTACAGCACGCGTGTTGCATCCAGTGTTGCATTCATTTTAATATTGATGATGGGAGATTCTGACCACTGTGCAAAGCCTTCTCCAGCACATCCCAAAGATTTTCAATGGGGTTAAGGTCTGGACTCTGTGGTGGCCAATCCATGTGTGAAAATGATGTCTCATGCTCCCTGAACTACTCTTTCACAATTTGAGCCCAATGAATCCTGGCATTGTCATCTTGGAATATGCCTGTGCCATTAGGGTAGAAAAAATCCATTGTTTAAGAAATGAGAAGTTACTCATTGCATCAGCTGGGGTTAAATAACTTGTTGCAAGCTGAAAGATAATCGCTCATGCAGTAATTATCCAATAGGAGGCTCGTACCTATTTCCTTAGTAAAATCCAGGTGGCAACTTTTTTTTTTTTTTGGCCAGGCTGTGTATATACCCTATTTTAGTAGAGCAGAGTTCCCTAATTACTTTAGCCCGAGGGCCAAAATATTTCAAGGACAGAAAGCCGAGGGCCAGTCATTGAATTTTTTTTTTATATCTGGACACCATAAAAACTTCTTAGATGTTCGCATATATATATTAGGCTTTCCACTGATCTGATCGGCTATATCGGATTGGCCGATATTTTGCATTTTATGCAATTTTTGTGATCGGCTGTAATGTCTTAATTCGCCAATCCGATCAATGACGTTACTGTCATGTTGAAACTTTTTGCAGATGCTCCCGTTGCATTGTTCTATCTGTCTCATTTACTCTGAAGAAGTTCCACACCACCAACATGTTTGTTTGGATCTGACAGCTAGTTGTTTTGAGCCCTGTCACTATGTGATGTGACGGACAATTAAGTTTTTTGAATGTTGAATCTTTAGCTGTCAGATTCAAGCAAACATATCGGTGGTGTGGAACCTATTCAAAGTGTCTGAGACAGATAAAACTTAAGCTATTTGCTATCTGTGCAACCTACCTCATGGGGCAGCATCTGCAAAATGTTTCAACACGACAAGTTTAATCAGGCACCTGGATGTTATGTGATCAGCAGGGTTTGTTAGTTTGTTAGCAACATAACTCAAAAAGTTATGGACGGATTTTGATGACATTTTCAGGAAATGTTAGAAATGGCATAAGAAAGATATTTTAATAGACATATTGCTCCCTCATGTGATCTGATCGATGATCGGTTTACTACGAGAGTCCGTGCAGCTGCTCACGGTGGTTAAATTCTTCATCTAAAAAAAAAAAAAGAAAAATCAAAAATAAACAAAGTAATCCTTCTCCTTCAGTCTTAAAAATCATGCAGTTTGTATCAGACTCTTTTTGGACGGCATGTTTTCAGAGCTGTGGTGAAGCAGTTGCACTGCTGTGTGCTCTGCTGTGCGTCTTTTTACGATGTACCATATCTAACTAATTTATTGCATCCTTGCTGTAATTACCGAAAGATCATGATTAGGGCTAAAACTTTTTCTCGGATTATTTGGGTGGTTCGATTCAAAAAATTCCTTGAGGCAAATTATCTGCTTCGAGGCTTCGCTTAAATCAGTCACGTATCCATATACACCCATGCTGTAAGCCTGGACATTGCGCGGCATGCTGTGTTTCACACAGACGGCTATTTATGTGGCACAATGCACTTGTTTTGCCTGTTACTATAACGTAACATGCATGATCTGAGGCGTGAGAATCACAAGGGATTTACATTTATTTATAAATTATTTAAATTAAATGCACTGACGTCTTGATTACAGCTTATTTTTCAAAACGTTTCAGCATCCCGGGTAATTTGATAAGACTTATATTGATAATAAATTGACACCAGTTAAATAGAAACACGCTATTGCCACAGACAGTGACAGAGAGAGGGACTAAATAGGTTCATCGTCATACAGTCAGGATTCAACAGGTCACAGAGGCAGCTTTATCCCTTAAAATGTCTTCCTTCATGTCAGTGGATGGTCTTAAAGGTCAGATTATTATGGTGGATGAACTCACAAACAAAAATGTGCAAAAATTAAAAGTGAACACCCTTCGAAAAATAGACCATATTCCTGTAATCTAAAGGTTCACCTTTCAGACATCATCAGACCACTGTGTGAATGATGGAACTTTATTTCTTGTAGAATGTGAAATATTACATTCATTCATAAACTAGAGGATGTTAAAATGATTAAGTGTCCTTTTACTTTAATGACACATTGGAGAATAGAAATAAACTACAATAGAAGAAATAAAGTGTTAGCACTAAAACTTCCTGGGAGAGGATCCCTACAACCCAAAATATGGCAAAATCTTATGTAATTAATAACTTAGTTTCCTTGTAACTTTAAGAAATATAAATTGTCATCAGAACTTAATTGCACTTTGTAAAATATATTTTCTTTAGAGAATTCAAATTTGCCACACGCATGTCCGCATACCACCAAGAGTTTTCTATTACAAAATGAATCGATTACTGCAACCATAATCATGATGAATCAGTTAAAAATTGTATTTTAAACACCTAAAAAGGTAAATATTGAAAATGAATATTTTTTTTTAAATTTCCACCCTTTTCCCAAATGTCTTGCGGGCCAGATGACACCTGCTGGCGGGCTGGAAGTGGCCTGCAGGCCGCCATTTGGGGATGGCTGTAGTAGAGTCTGATTCAGGCTCTCATTATGAAACTGGCAACTTACTCTCCTGATAAATGCATAGCTTGGCAGAAGTTGCTTTGTTTCCTACCTTCAGATATTACAGTAAGCTACAGGAAGAGTGTGCTCAGAGTGGCTACCTATTGTGCTCAACTTAAGGCCTTTGCACACTAAGCCCATTGATTTCATCCAATTTTGCACGTTAAAAAAGAAAATCAAGCTCATGTTGTTATAATCATGTTTGCACACTGATGCCAAAATTTTTGTCCATCATATTTTTTTTCGGAACAGGTTCGATTTTATGCGAAATATTGCATCAGTCCAAGTCATATAAATAGGTGACTGATGATTCAAAACAGTGACCACTGCTTCCTCCTCGCTTGCTCATCCCCGCCGAACCCCTCCTGTCTCTCCCCTCTCTCTCTCTCTCTCGCACCAAACCTCACTGCAAACACCGTAGTTAGCTGATGTATTATGTGGATATCAGCCATGGAAATACAACAGATGAAGGCAGAAGTTTGTAGCCGACTCACAGGTCATAACAGAGGCTGAATTAAAAAATTACTCTTCATCAATCCAACTTGGCTCAGTGCTATGACGCATGAGCAGGTGCTGTATGAATCTCTCTGTCAGGATGGATCCAGCAGGATTTTAAAGGAGTGACAGAGACGCAAGCTCGCAGTACGAAACAGTTTCCCACGTTCTACAAATTTTTGCAGTAAAGGCAAATAAAATCGCATCGGACCCAGTGTACAAGGTTCAAGTGCGTGATGTTTTTTCGGATTATGGATCTGAAAAAACGGACCCAGTGTGTTAAGACCTTCAGACTGACTTCTGCCACATCTGGTGCTTGTGTACCTGACCACAGTCATTATTTCAGTAAAATGAACTTCATGGAACACAACCATAACTTGACTTGAGTGTGGACTGTAAACATTTAACAGTCATGTCACTGGTCCCAACTCTTCAACATTGATTTAGTAAAGCCCTGCATACACTGTCCAACTTCAAACTGAATCTTTAACAGTCCATCTTATGCTGTTTTTTTGGATGCATGGTTATCATGCATGATTCATGTGCTCACACTGCACAAGAAAAGTCAGGATGGACGATGACAAATGTCAGTAGAGCTTCTTTTGAAAGGTCTCACACTCAGAGGTTGAAGTCTGTTCAATTTTTTGTTTCAGGCTTTTAAATAGCTAAAAACTGTGACATACCCTTCTTTCTATCTCTATCTCCCACACACACATGCAAACACTACTAGCAGCTAATTCATGACAAATATTGTGTCAGCTGGAGGTCCGCTGGTCGGCATATTTCCTGCTTGTTTATTTCCTTTATTAGAGTCGGGGAAGGTGTTCATGCTCTTTTCATTGCGATTTAAGATGTTGTCTGACTGTTAACCAAGGAAAGGAAATGCTCCAAAACTGGAATTTCTGCTCGTGGTTCTGACTGTTCTGACAGTGTTCTGTTGTACAAGCAAAATATCAAACATGCCAGAAATCCACCCAACTAGGGCTGTGGTTGGTAATCATGTCCCCCCCATACACTGCAAGTCAAATAACACATGATTAGACTGAAAGTCTGCCTGACTTCTAAGTGAGTCCTACTCATTAAATGTGTCTGAATCAGCTGAAACTTGTGCAGTGTACATCCAACTTCAGTGTCTTGCTAGTTTTTATGTAGCTAAGGAAACCAACATAATGTTAGTATTTGGGAGGTTTATCCCTAATACTACCTTGCACATCTTCAGTACAGCAGTTGCATCAAAAATAAACAAGCCATGTAATTTAAGTAGAGTTGAGAGCTGCTTCTGGGACACTCTTAAAATGCTCTGCAACGAGTCTGATGAAATAACAGGCATTATCCTGAGTGCCCGGGATAAGCCCCAGCAGTCACATCACACCAAGAAAGTGACACATCCATACATGATGGAATTTAGCTTGACATCTGCTAAGAAGTGTGAATGAATACAAACAACAGAAAGATAACTGTATAATAATGTTGATTTTGTGGGGTGCAGTTTTTTTATTTTATGGTAAAATAATAAGAAAGGTAGGGATGTATTAGTCAATTTAGTATTTAGCCCTTGTGTATCTGCCACTACCGATGCAGATTCTGATCCACTACTAGTGTTACCAGATTATGTCAATAAAGACTCTCTAGGCACAGACTTCAGTGCACTGTAATATTGTAAGACACACAGGCCAGATACCCAATTTTGAGGATATTTTATTCTTTATTTTGTTTTTAAGTTAATTTTGCTAAGTATAATTTTATTTCCTTTTGTCTTACATTAAGTGTTTTATTTTGAATGCCTTCTTGCTCTCTTTTATGATGTTGTAAATGTGTTTTTAATCCTGTAAAGCACTTTGAAATTATTTGTGAATGAATAGAAGACTCCATGTATACTTGCATCAAGTTAATCACCTATTTATCAGTGAGAGGATGAGGCAAGGAATCATGTTTGTGAAAGGCTGCACCAACCTAAAGTACACAAACACATAAAAACTCAAGTTATCGCACTCACTCACCTTCTGATGTCACTGTGAAGTCCTGTTAAGCTGCACTGTTATGTACAAAGCAGCTGAAGCTGTGCAAGTCTTTGTTCCCCTTGGCTTTTTCATTTTGCTAGTATAGTTGCTAAAAATGTCATGCACTTGGGTACGCTGATGGTGTTTTCTCAGTGGCAATTGAAATGAAGTTGCTGGATAGGATCCGTGGAAGTTTTGAGCTTGTAGTCTGCAGCACTGTGAGATGTCACATCATTGCTTCAAGTATTTGTGGTGAAGCTCATCACTTTTTCCATCCATTACACTGCTGGTTAAAGCTCTTTGTTAAGTTTTGCTTCTTATGCCTTCTTTATTTGAATTACTTTTTGTTAAAACCACCACCTGTTGAAGAACTGTGCCTAAATTGCTAGACGTTACTAGTGGGAAATACATCCATTCTGCTTTGCCATTTTCATTAGCTTCCTTCACGCAATGCACAGGTCTACTGGAGAACTGAGGGTAGTGATGTAGCACATGCACATGCTGGCTGTAAACACAGGTTAGCATAGGACTGAGCTTTGTTGATCTTCCTTAAGCACTTCCTTAACAGCTCATCAACACTGACATGTACTTTAGCTATTTTGATTTGATTCAGACCAATACCCAACACCGAGAACGTGTTAGCACATCTGTAGTTATAGTATGGATGATTTCAGATATGGTGTTGTGAATTGTCTTTTAATGGATCTCAAATTGATCCCAAGATCTCTAGCCTCAGAAAAAGTGCACTTCACATATTTCCTGCACAATCTCAAATTTCTTTGATAGCAGAAAAACCCTTTGCAATATTTTTTTTCCATAAATTATTACTGTCAAATTAGACTATTTTGTCTGGTTAGCGTTTAAAAATAGTAATCGCCTTTAATTGAGCAAGATAAAGAAAAGATTGTACAAGGATACCCCTGCAATCAACATTATACTGCAGTTTATACCAGTTAAGTTTATTAAAGCCCTCTCCACGTAGAATCACCAAGCCTTCCTTGACCTCCTGAAGGGTGCTAGATAGCAGCATTCCTCCTTCCTGAGGTCATCCTCTGTCTGCTCCTCCTCCTCACCAACACCATCCACTATCCTGCAGCAGCCATCAGACTTCACAGATCTTTCAGATTAACACTACACCCAAATGGGGGTAATCCAGAGAATTCTGTTTATAAATGAATACAGCAGGAATGTTTTTAGGATGATATATTTGTAAGAAATTACTTTATTGTCACTGAAGCATGAGTTAACACGGGAGAGCAACTGCATATTTTTTCTCTACTCCACCCCTTTTTAGAGTTGGTAGACACATAAATTGTGCAATACACAGATCACCTTTTAACAGGGAGATAAACATCTGATTGCATCATTCTTGCTGTTAATTTTCATTTCCAAACTTACACTTCCCTTTGTCAAATCAAAAAAACATTTTATTACCTTAAGTAGTTCATGGATCTATTCTTTCTCACACATTGTTTATCTGTAAGTATAAGAATATGAGGCTTTTCCTTGTGCAACATTGTGCAAATGCACATATTGTTGTCTACCTGTGGCTGCATGCTAGTCTACTCATCCCAGGTAAACAGGCATAAAGAATGTCTAAGATGTGAAATAAGACTGTTAAACTAAAGCCG
Source organism: Cheilinus undulatus (assembly GCF_018320785.1). Taxonomy (NCBI): domain Eukaryota; kingdom Metazoa; phylum Chordata; class Actinopteri; order Labriformes; family Labridae; genus Cheilinus; species Cheilinus undulatus. The sequence goes on along the minus strand of NC_054865.1, from coordinate 39,521,926 downwards.
GGTATGTCTGAGTAAACACCTCTAACACATCTTTTAAGATGGAATTACCCAGAAGAGTCTGTCTCTGTGAGACAATATAGATTTTAAGGTTAGTCCTCCTCACCTAGAAGGCCTCAGGTAGCCTCACACTATAAACTTTCAGACCTTTCCAAAGTTAAATAAATGCTTTCAAGTGTTCATCACTACAAGCATAACATGACCCACATATCAGGTTTTAGGAAGCATGTAATCAAGGTCCTGTTTGTGTACTTTTTTTTTCTGAAACCACAAACATACTGTGCTGTGACCAAATATCATGTGTTTTAAATAGTGTTATGTCTGTTAGTAAACACGATTTCATTACAAGTATGGAAATCACAGAGTAACTCATGGTATTACACAATTTAGAAATGAACCATGCAGGATATGCCGATATTTCCAAAGCCATCTTAGCCAATACTAACAATTACACACCTGTTATTCTTTAAATAACAAGTATCTCCTGCACTATAATTGCTGCAGGTCAGAGAGAGAGAAAGAGAGGCTGAGTCAAGCAGTGCTGAGAGAGGAGCAGGAAAGTAGACATTGTGGTAGTGGGCAGATCTGTGAATCTTTCAGTGTTTTTAATCTTTCAGGGTCTTACAGTTTTTGGTATCTTTTTTTGATAACTCAAATGCATTCAGCATATTCACCAGTTAACATTATCATTTGCTAGATCAGAACACCAGTGTTTGCCGTGAAACAGTGTCCTGTATTTCTGTTGTGTATGCTGGTCAGCTTTTGTTGACTGCTCTTCTGCTTATTTTTACTTTGAGGTTAATGTGTATGTATGATGTGAACCAATATATATATTGGTTGTAAAAATCTGCAGAAATTTTCATTCCTGCTGATACCTGTATCTGACTTTATAAGCTGCTATCTACCAGTATCCTGATGATATTGTGCATCCCTAATACAGTTTGTAGATCACAAAAATAATTTCATCATACAGTGATCCTGATAGTTCTTTAATTCCATGAAAATAATTTAGTGAAAATTTACAGTATCTGATTTACTAAAGAATATTAGATGCCCTAAAATGTGAAGTGCAGTATTTATATATATCCCAACTACAAGTTAGTGTCTTTCCTTTTACCCTTACCTGACACTATCCAAATGTTTTTGTCCTTTTCTTACATCCTGCTGTCAGTTTCCTCTTAAGCTTATTTGCTTTATTATCCTCATTCATTAGTGGAGAGGGGCACGTGATTGTCAGGGAAGTCTCTTTATTGTTTTTAAATAAAAGCTGAAATACGTCACAAGCAATACAATAAGCTGAGATGTTGTGGCATCAATATTGTATCCCAAACCTACACAAAAGTGACCGAAATAAATATTGCCGAGATTTTTGCTTCAGTCGAGCAGCCCTTGCATAACAACTCAAAAATATGAACTCACTCTAGTAGAAAGCTAAACTCTCCAATTTGGATTATTTTTAAGAGGAATGCCTCTTGAAGAGAAAATGACCTCTTATATGCACTAAAAATGCACTCCAGTAATCCAGCTAACTGTCGGCTTGATCCAGTTTGTGTAGCATAATACTGTAGCATATACAGCATATACATATATAGCGTATACAGTACTGAAGCTGAATCTTCTTTTACGGCCTTCTTTGGTATTCATTGCTTTGTTTCAGCATTACTTTTGCATTTGGCTCAGATGTGTGAAACAGTAATGATGGTCAGGTTTGTGAATGTTGAAGAAAGGTGTGAGCTGGACTGTGTAGAGTGAGTTGCAAAAATATCTTCAGCCCACTCATGTTTTCCCTCTGGCACGTTATAACACACAGAGATTTGTCTTTCTGTCTCCCAGACTCAGGCTGACTCTGTGTGAACCGATGAACAGGAGCCATGCACTCTCTGATTAAAATAATACATAACAAACATGCCAGTTAGACAGAGAGGACGGGCAAATCAGGGCACACCCCACTATGTTCACATTTATGAGTCTCTTCTGTGCAATGCAGAGCCCTGACAAAACATCCTGTTGGCCACTTCCTGCCTCTTCTCTCTTCACTTCCTGTTTATGCTACTTTTATTAGTCCCTGAACAGAGTGCTGCTTCACTCTAATGTTCCCTGGTCAGACATACCTGGTCAGGCTGGTTGGAGTGGTTTGTCTTGTTGGCTAACTGAACCAGACAGTCTCTTTGTTTGGCGTTAGTTGACACTGTACTATTGTGTGCCTGCCATATCAGAAATCTGCCTCTATTATAAGAAGACATTTATGTTTGATGTGGTCCCCTCCCCTGGCTCAGGTGCACACTATTCATGGGTGACCATGCCTTGCTAGCTCACCTGCTTTCCTTTTTATTCCTCTTATTCTCTTATCTTGTTAGTCGAGTTTCAAGCAGCAAGGAGTGTAAAGTTTCAACCCTGTCTGTAAGCTGAGGGATATCATTTTACTGAGACGTATAAAAGCCTGAGTGTTGTTCCTTAAATAGATGTGATATAGGGGCAGGCATGTGTTGTGAAATATCTTTGTTCATTTTGTGTTTGTCAGCAATCCATGTTTTTTTTTTTTTTTCAATTCCATCAGTGGTGAATAATTTAAGTCATAGATATGGCACAGTCATGTTTGACCAAGCCATTTTAAACTAAATTTTCCCTTGGAGTAATGAAAAATAAAAACCTTCCCTCCCTTTTAACATGTGGAATACATTTTGTTTGTAGCTGCTTCCCACGAAATCTTGACAGTTCAAAATCCTAGACTCTGCAGAGGAATGCAGAGAATAAGAATAAATGAATGAAATAAATACAAATTAAGTTGTCATCTATGACGCTTAAGTGGTCATTTTGTTTTCTGATTTAGCTACCTGGAGTGTGATCATTTTTAGAAGAGGTACCAGCTGCCACTGTTGAATCTTGTTTTGTAGACTAAGGCCTTATACGTTGTTTGAGAGCAGCCCTGTGCATGTGTGCATTAATGTAATAACCGCCTTCCTGGTTCCCAATCTTGTAAACGTTGCTTGGAAAAGCTAGCGTAGCACTTTCTCTGTTCTGCTGCTCCAAAAACATGTTTGGACTGCGTCTGTGGTTCCCGCTGTTAAAGTCCCAGTAGAAGGAATGTGTCTAAATGGCAAATGCTTTTGAGAACGTGAGAGTGTATCAAAGAGGGGTGGAGGAACATTAACTGTAAGTGTTCACAGATGTTAGTGAAAGTTAATCAGCTCTGTTCTTGTGACTGGAAAAATCTTTTCCTACTAGTATTACCAAATGTTTTTTCCTTTTTGTCAGAGAATTTCCCTATTTACTTTCGTGTTTGTGGCCTTGAACAATGCAGCCTCTTAGGATGAGAAAAGTCCCCAAGAAATCAGGCTTCAACATTACTTTCTCCATGTGTGCACAACAGAATTTCCTATTTCTACTTGTCTCTTTGGGATGGTAGCCTGTGTTACTGCTTCTAGCTGTGGACTGTGGTAGTTGTTCCCCTCAGTGATGAAGCGTTACAGTAGCTTTACCTTCCATGAGGGTCATCAGATGGTATGCTGCCACTGAAAATAATTGCTGGGTGTGTCTTTGTGGAGCAGCTGCTTTTGTCCAGTAGCTGTGGGTCTCCAGTAAGCCTGGCAGGCGGGCAGGCATGTGGTGACCTTGGCAAGGCCATGTTGAATTGAAATGTAAACCAACTATTTCATAATAACTGTGGTTTTGCCAAGTCACACCCTCTTTCCCCTCTCTTCTCCATTCTGGTTGATTGGTCTGGAGACAGACAAACGTAAACACACTGCTCATTGGGCCCTCCTTTCCTGAGGGACAGCTGGGTAATAACAAAAGTCAGCCCCTCTACAAAAAACGGCTCCCACATACATGCACGCTGTATAGCATGTCAGCAAGTATTTTTTTCTAGCAGAGGTTTATTTAGACATATGGCATCAAAGGTTTTCTTTGAAGGCCATGAGTGTGTATTAATGAGAAGATTGTTTCATCACCGAAAATTGAACAATTTATGCTTTATCGTCATTTGGTGGAATGGTCTAAACAGACAGCAGGGTGGATACTACTTAAAAAATGGTGTGATGGAAGTAATTATTAGTTCATTGACTGAAAAAAAACTGTTTCAGCTTTCCTACCGCTCTTATCGAAACATTGGAGGAAACATTAGTTTGAGAGAAAAAAGATGGGAGTGCTTTGGATGTTAAATCAACAAAGGTGCTGAGTAAATAAAGTTTGTGTATGAGTAAATGAATGAGTATGTAAGTCCACAATTTCTTTATGACTACAAGATATTAAATTAACTCTTCTACCCGCCTCTTCTCTCTCTTTCCCTACAGAGAAACCAGGTCCAGAGAGGAAGCGCATTAAAAAGGAGCCCACCAACACCCGGAAGGCGGGCTTGCCGTTTGGAATGGGGATGCCAGGGATCCGGGCTGGGTACCCCCTCTCTGAGCGGCAGCAGGTGGCCTTGCTCATGCAAATGACAGCTGAGGAGTCCGTCAACAGTCCAGGTGCGTGATTATCATTGAGGCCACGTCCTCTGTGGACAGGCGGCAGACAAGGGACGAGTGATGGGATAGAGCTTCATGTGTAGACTGTGTAGGAGATGAGACATGGAGCTGATTACTGTTGTTATTTATTTTCTTTAGGGTTTTTGTCATATTTCACTCATACTCTGACTGAATGTGGTGTTAAGCTTTTATTTGTTTATACCACATTGATTCTCATTATATATGAAGTTATTTAAAACTGTCCGTCAGAAAGTTGTTGTTCTGTCAAGGGATCAGTAGAAGTCCCTGTTTTGTTGACCTACAGTAGTGGAATTATTTTCATGTGACCACAAAGGAAATGAAACAAACTCTCCTGTTGGTATTGCGTTATTCTGAAAGCAATGGTGCAATCTAAGCATCTGATCCAAATCAAAACAGACATCTAAATTCAAACAGCCTGCAAGCATTTAGCTGTGGTTTATTTATTTGTTATTTTGTCTGCTTTTAGATTATTATTTCTAAAATTTACTTCCTCTTTGTGTCCTCTTTAGGGAGACATTTACTTTTCATAGACAGAGTATGGCTTTAAATGTATTACGTGGCTAAAATAATATGGTTGGGGAAGCTTTGTTTAGTTCAAAAGACATTTGAGTTGGAATGAGGTTGCTGAGGACCAATACATATAAACTTGTATTAATACATTAATTCCTTTGTTGCATGCCTGCAGGCATGAACTTAGATTAAGTGAATGTGTTTCAAATATCATTTGGGACAATAGCATTGCAAACTCAATAATGTAAATGTGATTAAGGCTTGAGTTTAATCTTGTAAATGTGATGAAATGAGCTCAAGTGAAGTAGGTCCATCTCACTGCAGTTTATTGTATAGTAAGACTGCCCTCTACTGGCTGTAAGCATGTTGAAGGAAACACTGTAGTAGAAAAAATGAAAACACACTTGAAGTCAGACCTAATAATGTGTGCCAAAACCAACATTTCTAGTGTTTGAGTAACATTTTTGTCTCACCTACAGACACAACACCAAAGCATCAGTCACAGTCCAGTCTGGGTCAGAAGGGAACGCCAAACTCTGCATCTAAAACCAAAGACAAAGTGAATAAACGGAACGAGAGGGGGGAGACTCGGCTGCACAGAGCAGCAGCCATTTTTACCTTACGCTTTTATTTTGAAATTTCCCCACATGCTTGGTAGCTCATCAGCGAGGGAGCTGATGTGAATGTAAAAGACTTTGCAGGTGAGAAGCTCTATTTATTCATAGTCCTTACTCTGTGCTTAGAGAAATATTCTGAATGTTTATTCAGATGTTGCACCTTTCATACAATGTGTTGTTCTTCCTCTGTTTTAGGCTGGACTGCATTGCATGAGGCGTGCAACAGGGGGTACTATGATGTGGCCAAGCAGCTGCTGGCAGCCGGAGCAGAGGTCAACACCAAGGGTCTGGATGATGACACCCCACTACATGATGCATCCAACAATGGACATTTCAAGGTAAATTAAAAAAAAAGAAATGTTGTTAGTAAAGCAGGTCGGTGGAAGAGCTTATGTGTATTTCTTACATTATTATTCTATTTTCTATCTCGTGCATTTTATTGTAGAAAGCTGTTTTATGTTTTTTTTTATAGTGTTACTTCCTGCTTTAAAATGAATACCATTTAATATCTGATTTGTTTCAGGTGGTTAAGTTACTTTTACGGTATGGAGGGGACCCGCGGCAAAGCAACAGGAGAGGTGAAACGCCGTTAAAGGTGGCCAACTCGCCAACTATGTTAAATCTACTGCTGGGGAAAGGCACTTACACCTCAAGTGAAGAAAGTTCATCGGGTATGTTTTGTTACATCCTCTACAAACCTAATAAGATAATAGCTATAAATTATGCAAAGTCCAAATGTAAATGCAAGTGTAATAATTGTTCTTCTCTTTCCAACAGAATCCTCAGAAGAGGAGGATGCCCCCTCGTTTGCCCCCTCCAGCTCTGTCGATGGCAATAACACAGACTCAGAGTTTGAGAAGGGCCTGAAGTCGAAAGGGAAAAATGCAGACCCTCCTAAGTCGGCCGTCACACCTGTCAAAGACGAATACGAGTTTGATGAGGATGACGAGGAGGAACGTGTCCCTCCTGTGGACGACAAACACTTGTTGAAAAAAGACTTCCGCAAGGACTCAATCAGCAAGGCCAACAGCTTCATCTCCATACCCAAGATGGAGGTCAAAACCTATTCCAAAAGCAACTCGCTCACACCAAAGAAAACTGTCAGGCGGATCATCTCTGACAGTAACAGTTCAGATGAGGATGATAGGACGTTGTGTTTCACACCAGCGCCTACGCCGAGGCAACAAGCCCAACAAACAAATACCAAGACAAGAGACTCTGGCAGCATGAGCTCAAAGCAGCAGAAAGACAAAAATAAAGTAAAAAAGAAGCGGAAGAAAGAGAGTAAAAACAACGTCAGTAAAGAAGTCAGGTTTGGCAAAGTCAATGACAAATTCTGTACGTCTGACTCTGACTGTGGAGATATGGAGAGTGAGGATGATAAGGGCTCTAATAGTATAAAGGACTCTTCTGCAACGGGCCTGAAGGAATCCCCTGGCTTTAATGCATCCTCCTCTTCATCCCATGGCAACTTGAACTCTCAAAAACAAGTACCGTCATTAGCAGAACAGCATCCAAAGCAGTGGAGGACAGATGGCTGGAAGACTGTGTCGTCGCCTACGTGGTCGGATGTCAGTTCTCTCTCAGATTCAGTCAGAACAAGACTATCCAGCGAATCGGATTATTCTTCTGCTGACTCAAGTGTAGAGTCGATAAAACAAGTTAAGAGGAAAGCGCAGGAGAACAAAAAGAAGAATAACAATGTGCACAGTAACACTGTAGACAAGAAAAACTCTGATCTGTACAAAAACTCCACTGCAGACAGTTCAATCTCCAAAACTGATGGAGACGGCAAAGTGCTGAAAAAGCATAAAGTGAAGCACAAGCACAAAAATAAAGAAAAGGACAAAGCTCCCAGTCTAGTGCTTAATCAAGACATGAATGAGAAATTTGTCAAAAGCTATTCTTTTGATTTTGATGATTCAAGGCAGAAGTCGCTAATTGTTGAGTCAGAATCAGCAGCTGAGAGTAAAGTCAAGTTATCAAAACATGAAAAAGACCATTCAAAAAAGGAGGATAGGCTTTTGAAAAACAAGTCTGAGGATAAGGAGTGGTCATCTGGAAAAGACCCCCACAGAACAGCAAAGGAGGAGAAAAACAAGAAAGTAAAAGACTCCACCAAGGACAAGACAAATAAAGAGGAGCGGGAGAAGCCTGTAAAATCTGACAAGGATAGAAATGCAAAGGAGAAAGAGAAACCGAAAGAGGAAAAACAAAAGGCTCACAAAGAGGAGAAAAAGAAAAAGTCCAAGGAGAAGTCATCCTCAAAGGCAGACAGGAAAAGTGAGCTGAAAGAGGAAAAGCATCTAAAGGTAGATAAGGAGAAAAACACCAAGGAGGAGAAGGAGAAATGCAAGAAAGACAAAGCACCGAAGGAAGAGTCTGAGTATGAAGGCTATGACGTCAACAACCGGTTCCTGAACTTGGAGGACACAAAGCTGAGTGCCTCAGATGACCATCATGACAGATGGGGCTCTGAGATGTCCTCCGACTCCTCCCTCTATGGAGATGAGAGCTGGGACGCTCCTGTCAAAGAGTACAAGGAATACAAAGCCAACAACGCTGTTAAGCTAATTGTTGAGACTGTTAAGGAAGAGACAAGGAGAAAAGAAAACAAAGTAAAGGACAAGAAATCAGACCACAATGAGAAAAGATCAGATAAAGAGGCCACTTCCAAGAAAAAAGAAAAAGACTCTTCAGAAAAGACAAATGAAAAGAAAAAAGACTGGTCAGAAAAACAAAAGCTAAACTCTAGTCACTCCGTTGAAAAAGAGAAGAAGCGGAAAGAGTCCACAGAAACAGTAAAAGACAAAAAGGACAAAGAATCCCTGGACATCAGTCGAGAACGTAAGGACTCCTATGATTTCATGAAGGAAAGAAAGGACATAAAAATCAAGCAGGAGTCTGTAAGAGATGAATATAGCAATGATACCTTCTTCAAAGACATCGATGCAGTCAGTAAATCTTGTGATATCAGAGAAAGAAACCATTCTGGAAAGGAGAAGGAAAAGAAGGGAGAGGGATTGGAAAAGCGAGAAAAGACGAAAGCTGACAAGCACAAAGACAAAACAAAAGACAGAGGAGCTGATCTGGAGAAGGATAAGAGCGAGAAAAGCGCCACAGAAAAAACTGTCAAAGAAAAAGATGCAGACCGGGTCACCAAAGACAAAAAGGAGGGAGCTAAAGACAAACACAAAGAGTTTCACGGCAAAGACAAAGATCGAAAGATGTCCTCAGAACAAACCAAGGACAAGAAAGAAAAGACCTCTCAAGACAAACATGCTGATAGGGAGAAGGATTTCTTAGAGGTGAAAAAGGAGGAGAGAAAACCTGAGAAAAGAGAGAAAACCTGGTACAAGATAGCAGACATATTCACTGATGAAAGTGATGACGATGAGGACAGCTATAATGGTGGTATTTCACTGTCAGACTCCGTCAGAAAAGACTCAACACCTGATCAGGACGAGTTAGATCACTTCCCTTCAGAGAAAATTAGGAAATCTTCTGCAGACGCTAAACACAATACAGAAAAAGCAAAAGACAAAGACCATAAAGACAAGAAAAAAGAAAAGGCCACATTTGACACTGGTAAAGAAAGGAAGGGCTCTCTAGAGAAACACAACAAAGACAAGAAAGATTCAGTAGACGCAAAACATAAGGAAAGAAAAGACAGAATGTCAGTGGACTCAAACCAAGACAAGAAAAATAAGCAGAAACTGTTGGACAAAAGGGACACAAGTGAGGAAAAGACAAAAAGCAAATATAAAGACAAGCTGGACCACTCTAAGGAAAGGAAACCTTCAAAAGGCAGCGGTGAGAATGAGAAGTCCCTGCTAGAAAAACTAGAGGAGGAAGCTATGAATGACTACAAGGACGATTCAAATGATAAGAACAGTGAAATCTCCTCAGACAGTTTCACTGACAGAGGTCACGAACCAGTCCTCACCGCTTATTATGACTCCATCAGCCTGACTGACGTGTCTGAGGATAGGAGGGACTCCCTGTCCATATCTACACCTCAGGACAAGTTCAGAGAGAAAGAGCGGCATCGACACTCCTCCTCATCTTCGTCTAAGAAAAGCCACGACAAGGAGAAAGAAAAGGTCAAGAAAGACAAAGGAGACAAACGTGACAAGACCGAAGAGATCAGAGAGTCGTACAACCGAAGAGAGAGTCTACCTTTTGAGAAAGAGCCCATGCCTTTAGAGGCAGACCCATACACTTTTCCGTATGGAGGTAAGGGGGATGGTGAAGATGACTTTGATAAAACTTTGGAGTTTGAAAAAGAGATGTCCAAAAAGGATAAAGACAAAACATCAGGAGTCATCAGCGACAGAATGAAAGACAAAAAGAAAAAGGAGAAACATAAGGAGAAAATAAAGGAGGAGAAGAATAAATACATGGATGGTTTTGGCTCTTTTAAACACTCCAAAGAGGATGTGAAGTCAGGGTTGAAAGACAGTCCTCAGGTCACTGTTCTAAAGGACAGATGCAAAGAAGACAGTCCTAAATTTGAGATTAAAAAGGACAGAAATCGAGACACGCTGGACAAAGATAACAGATTAGACCACAGTAAATCTAAGGTGAAGGACGAAAATGAAAAGATCTCTCAGTCCAAAGACCCAGTGCGGAAAGATAACCGTCCACGGGAAAAACTGTTGGTGGATGGCGATTATCAAATGACAAGCTTTGGTCAGATGTTGAGTCTAAAAGATCAGGAAATTGAAGAGCGCCACAAGAGACATAAAGAGAGGATGAAGCAGATGGAGAAGCTGAGACCCAAGACAGGGGACCCCAAACTCAAAGACAAAGCCAAGTCCACTGACGAAGTGCGTAAAAACCGCAATGAGCTGTCGGCAAAGAAGTCCAACAGTCTGGAGTCGGGTCTGAAGGAGAAGAAGCTGAAAGATGTAGGTCTTCCAGCACAGATGATGTCTCCAAACAGGAAGTTCCAGCCCACTGACAGTCAGAACTCAAAGGACTGGCTCGCTGGCCACCAAATGAAGGAGAACCTCCCGGCGTCTCCCAGGCCAGATCAGAACAGGCCTACTGGTGTCCCCACACCAACATCTGTCATCTCGTGCCCCAGCTTTGAGGAGGTAATGCAGACACCACGTACCCCATCGTGCAGTGCAGAGGACTACGCTGACATCATGCTGGATGGACTTGACTGTCAGAACTCATCAGCCATGACTATGTCAATGAATGCCTGCTCCCCATCCTTCTTTGAAAGGTATTTAATCATGCAAACAATCTGGTTTAAGTTTTTTCCTCTTTGAATGTGAAACATTTTCTGATTCTTGTCTTTTTTCTGTTTTCCACCCAGCAGGTACTCCAACTCCCAGAGTTTCCAGGAGGGCACCTGCCCAACTCCTGCAAAGAACCTTCAGCTGCCACTTGTCAGCCGATCTGCATCATCTGATGTCCGCAGGCCCTTAGAGGATGAATTCAAGGCTGAGGCTGATAAGTTCCTCCGACAGCAAAGTGATCCAGGAGCTGAATATGATCCCACATCTTCCTCTCAAACTCTAGAGGACAAATCAGCGACAGTGGATAGGCTGGAGTGTCTGTCGTCTCCGTATTTTTCCCCAATAAGGATGTTGTCCCCACGACGGGAGCCAGCCCATCACATTCCAGATGTGGCAGCACCGACTCTCTCTGGCTCAGAAGGTAACGAACATCCTTCTGAAAGTGTGTACAACAGTTACCTACCAAAGCCCTCCACACCAGTGCACAGGCCAGATCCACAGGAGCCCTGCTTCGACATTGCTGCACCGCCAACCCCAGCTCCTGCTGCTCTGCCGCCTCTGGACATCGATGACATCTCCGAGCCTCACCACAGTGAGCCTAACCTAGTCCTCTCAGATCTTCCTTCGGTCACTGAAGAACAGGAGCAGGAAGAGGAAGATGAAGAAGAGGAGGACGATGAAGAAGAAGCTGATATGGGGGACATGGGTGACATCAGTGAAAGAGCTGATGGTGAGCACTGTGCGGTGGAGGAGCCAGAGCAAACAAGAGATCCATGCTCTTTTTCCCCACAGGAGGTTGAGGACCCTCTGAGAAAGAGCTGGCCTGCAGAGTCTCCAGAGCGACAGGATCCAGAGGTCCACCAGATGTCTGACACGCACTCAGAGCCCAACCATGGAGAGAACTGTTATGATCACAGCATGGGGTGGAACACTGACATGGACCTTAAATCTCCTCACAGGACGTATGGGGAAATCGAGGCTGCTGTTTCTAAAATAACCAGCCCGTACTCGCACTCAGACAGTGACATGCAACACCTGTCAGGCCACCCCAACGTTACATCACCTTATGCCACCTGGAATAGTTGGCATAAGGAGGATCCAGAGGAGTATGAAGAGCAGAAGGATGCTGTGGCAGACATCCCCTCTCCAGAGAGGCCCGATGGAGCAATAGATGAGGAGCCAAACTATCTAAACACCTCCTCATCCTCCAATAGGCTGGAGTCTTTCTTTCAAGACTGCAACAAGCCCAGCATAGAAGAAAGCCATCAAATGGATGGTGAGTCAGGGTGTGAGGAACCAGACAGCAGGCAGACTCCGCATGCTTTCAATGCTACGACTGAAAGCCACATGACTCCAGCTGGGGGGCCTGAGCCTGTGGTGCCGTGGGCGGACCCATTCTCAGCTGATGCTGATGAACTGGATGACCTGGGGCCTTTCTCCCTGCCTGATCTGCCTCTACCGGACAAGTCAGAGGAAGCTGACCCTCAAGACCCAGAACTAGCTGAGCACAACAAGGCTGTGACGTGTCATATAAGACATGCAATCACAGAAAGAGATGACTTGGATATCATGGAGGTGGACTTACCAAGCATGGAAAAGAGTCCGTGCCCTGCAGGAGATTTAATTTTAGGAGAATCAACGGGTCAGGACTTAGTGGTACCATCACCACATCCCAACTTCCAGCAGGAGATGGACCCAGAGCCTCAAAGCACACCTGTCAGCAGCTCTTTGTGTCTCCCACAGCAACAGAGCAGCATGTTGGAAAGAAAAGGACCTTATGGAGAACCTGAGGAGCTGGATTCAAGTTTATTGTATCCATCTGTGAAATCAGATGTAAGTCAGCAACATCATACACAGATCCAGCCACTCACAGAGTCCTCTCCGTTTACCTTGGACCCAATGTCTGCTGTCAAGTCTGAGGTGAGGCAAGAGGAGATGTCGGAGCCTGTATCTGAGCCTGCCTCATGTAGTCCTCTTCCTCAGCTTCCTGTCCCAGTCACCCTGCCCAGCACGATGGAACAGCCAGACACTCAAGAGACAACACAGAAGCCAACACCTCCTCCTCTGACGACTGTTTCCCCCACCGCAGAGGTCCCCAAAAAGGTGGATGAAATCCCTCAAAGGATGACACGCAATCGCGCCAAGAACAATCCCTCCGCTGCTGTCCCTCCTACCTCCTGCATTTTGACCTCATCTGCCGCCACCACCTCTGTAACCACCAGTCCAGCAGTGAGCATTAATCCGATCCCTACAAGAACACCAACACCCACCTCAGCCTCGTCTCTGTCAGCTCCAAAGAAAGACAAAGAAGCTGTGCTTAGTATCTCCACGAATTTAACCCCAGCAGTGTCTGTCCACACTTCAGTGACGCCTCCATCAGTGGTCATCAGCAAGACGACGAAAGGTCGTCCGCTCCCCATAGACGATGATGAGTCACATACCCAGCACCCACGAAAGAGGAAATTCCCACGCTCTGCTGGGCAGCAGGTCCAGGTCCAGCTGGTAAACACAGCCATGCAGCAGACCAGAGAGATGATCCAGCAAACGCTGGCTGTTGTTGTCAATGCAATCAAGCTGGATGATATCGAGCCCTACCACAGCGACCGATCCAACCCTTACTTTGAGTACCTGCAGATCAGGAAGAAGATCGAGGAGAAGAGGAAGATCCTGTGCTACATCACCCCACAGGCCCCACAGTGTTATGCTGAATATGTGACCTACACAGGCTCCTACCTGCTGGATGGCAAACCTCTCAGCAAGCTTCACATACCTGTTGTAAGTCATGTTGGCTTTACCATTTTATACAAAGTTGCCCAGTGTCTTCAGATTATCTATAACGTTTGATTGTAGTTATGAAGTCATGGCTGTTTCAGACATGTATTTGTCACGTTAGCGTCCAACAGAAGAAGTATAAACTGAGTTTGTTTTCAACACTCATAGATGTTTGTAACTCTGTGCTCTGTTTGTTTTTTCATCAGATTGCTCCACCTCCATCGCTCTCAGAGCCTCTGAAGGAGCTCTTTAGACAACAGGAGGCAGTGAGAGGGAAGCTCAGGTTGCAGCACAGCATAGAGCGGGTAAGATACAAACTCTCATAGAGCTTCCCCATCCCTGCTCTTACACATTAACACAAATGCACTTAATGCCATGAGCACTTCTTTGAAGAAAGATCAAAGCATGTCCTTAATAGAATTTCAAGTGAAATCTGCATACCCCCTACTCCTGAACCAAAGTGAATAGCAGACACAAATCTATTTCATCTTACTTCCCAATTAAGTGAGGACCATTTCTGTGAGACATGTGAAGCTGCTTTGCTGATCAAGACCCATTTCTATTTACCTTGCCAACAAGCCTGCAGGTCGGGCTGACTTCCAGTTTTACATCTGACATTAAATCTTACCCTTTTTTTTGCTTAATGTTCACAGGAGAAGCTTATTGTTTCCTGCGAGCAGGAGGTTTTAAGGGTTCACTGCAGAGCTGCGAGGACTATAGCCAATCAGGCTGTGCCATTCAGCGCCTGCACCATGCTGTTGGACTCTGAAGTCTACAACATGCCATCAGAGAGCCAGGTAAGGAACATAAAAATGTATCAGTCATTCTATTTAAAGCCTATTTTATAAGAGGTCAATTATGAGTTGACTCTTAACTTAATCTTCACTTTTTCTTTTCAGGGGGATGAGAATAAATCAGTAAGAGATCGCTTTAACGCTCGTCAGTTCATTTCCTGGATCCAGGATGTGGACGATAAATATGACCGCATGAAGGTAGATATCACCTCCCTGCCTTTTGTTTTAAAACCTTCTGCTAAAGAAAGTAACACCAAGGCTATGGCAGTTTTAATTTTTCATTAGTTCTAATTTCTTTTTTTTTTTTTTCAGTTTGTTTTCTTGCTTTGTTTTCATTGATTTTTATTGCTGGTTCATTTTTTTTAATTTCAATTTTATCTAGCAAAATGTTTATTTTAAGTTCTGTGTTTATTAGTGTCAGTGTAAGTTTTTTTTTTCTTTACATGGGTCATTTATCAGGGACGTGACCCAAAAGGGCCTGAAAAAGTAAAAATCTTTCAATTTTTAAAAAAGTGTGTCCAAATAGGCTATTGTTTAATTTTGATTTATTTAAATCTGATATTTCAAAACAACCTAAGACTTAAAATAACCACTGTGTTAAGTCTTGACTTATCAAATTAGGCTACTTTATGCTACCTGGGCTTGGGTGGTTCTACATCTTTCAGGGTTCTACAGATCCTGAAAAAGTCTTAAATTGCACTATTTAAATTTAAGGCCATAAAAAGTCTTAATAAGTTCCATTTTTACTAGTGACAGGTCTGAAATTTCAGGAGGCACTTTGCCTTAGATGTACCTGTATTTTGTACCTACATGTATTCAATTTTAATCACTTGTTTTTAGTGTATGTTTGATTTGTACGATATCAATATACATATATTGAAAGAAAAAAGACAATAAAAATGCCAGAAATCATCAAATTTGGGTGTTTATGACCAAAAAATATCTTTGGTCAACATTTCATCAACAGTAAATTAAACCAGATAATTCAGCTCTGCCCAGTGTATCGAGGTATTTTTGACCATTTGCCACACAAAAAACAGTTTCAATTTTTCCCTGCGCAGGTCTTAAAAGGGCCTTAAAAAGGTCTTGAATTCTGGTTCTCAAAAGTGTGTAGGAACCCTGATATTTACTGAAATGGTAGGAATTAAAGTGAATCAGTCATTGGAGGTATGTTAATAAAACATGACATGCACGCATGTGTGCACAAGCTTGATGTCTCTCCTGCATAAGTCAGTGTCTAAGGTGCCCAAGTTCTTAAAAAGAACTAAAGAAAACTGTTAACAACATAACAAATGTCTAAAACTATAATCATGCTGCCATTAAAACAGATTTATTCTCATCTTCTTTTCAGACATGTCTTTCAGATCGCCACGCACCTGAAACACGTGCAAAGGATGGAGTGGCAGCTGAAGGTCCAGGAGCTGGACCCAGCAGGAAAGATGGTTTTTAGGCTTTTGGCTTTTTTGACAGGAATGGTCGATGTCAACGACGACTTTGTCCTGCTGCCTGCATGACACACCTGTGCTCACTGAGGGAGACAAAACTTCATCTGAATCACTTCTTCTCAAAGAGACTTCGTCAAACAGAACGAATGGAAAGGGCTAGCAAGTTTGAAAGAGGACTTTAAGACAGAAATTTATATTCTATAGAAAAGAGTAAAGATGAAAAACTTGCTCTGGATTCCCTTCCGTGAAGAAGGAAACTTGTTTTTACTGGGGAAAAAGAAAAAACACAACTTGCACTTTCATCCTCAAAGTTTTTACACTTTTGTTTGATTAGAGTTTGAGAAGCAGAAAAAAGTTTTTTTGCTTTGAGGCTCTGACGCCGGGACAAAACTCCTCCGTGCTCAGTTGGGAGACAGAGATATATTTTCTGAGTTCGTTTTTTGGTCCCCGCTTCAATAGACCCACCGCCATCCCCCCTGGGAGGAGGTCTCAGAGAAGAGCTATCCCATCAGCGTGGTGCCTGTCCTGTGGGAGGACTGAGGAGAAGCCTCCCCTGTTGACCCAAGGCTCCTGGTGGGCCAAGAGAACTAGTCCAGCGCTGACCCAGAGGAAGTCTACAGAGTTACGGTGAAACAATGTGGATCCTCCTCTACAGTCGGGACAGATGGACCAGGGAGCGAGAACCAGCTGCTGGTAGTTTGGTTGATAAGATCGTACACCCAGAGGACGCCCTCTCTGTTCACGCTGCACCGGGCCTCGCTAGCTTGGGGCCGGTCGGAACGCAGCAGAGGGTTGGTGATGTGTGCACACGTCAGGGCCCAGCGCCTGAGAGGAAGAGACTGACCCTTCAGCCTCTCAGCCTGGCTAAACAGAAGACAGCAGGCGCAGATCTCTGAGGACAGACCGGAGTGTTCCTCAGCCGTCCTGCTCGCTCCAACAAAAACACATCAGACCGCCATGGACTGCAAAAACACCACAGGACAACCAGAAGAAACAAACATAACGAATGTTGAGATTCAAATAGACTATTGAGAAAACCGTGGTTCTGCAGGAGGAGAGAAATATTGTTTTTGTCTATTTCTTTACTTGGGCATTTCATTGTTTTTTGAGGAAGTGACTTGAAACACTACAGAGCCAATATTAGTTTAATGGAAAAAAACAACAGAAAATTGAAAAAAAGTTGTATTCCGTAAATTATGTACAGTTTTTATATTCGTTAACCAATGTATTCTTGCTGCCTTCTAGATAATTTATTTTGCCACACATTACTGCACAGTTGTAAATAACCTATGTACTGTAATATCACTCAGTTAAGTGTAAAGAAAAAACATAAAAGAAATAAAAATTATCTTTTTATGTACAGTTCACTTTTGGGCAGCACTTTCCCCCCCTCATATCCATGGGCCAAAATGTGTACACGAATTTGTCAGTATTTGAAAGACTCCAGTGCACACTTCTCTGATCCCATCTTTGATTCAGTCCAGGGTTAGGAAAGTCACCTGGACGTGGATCAGGACTCATAAATAGCTGACAGAGATCACTTCTGGATCAAAGTGGCCTCCCACAGGCCAGACACCATATAGTCCCTCAGATGTAGCAGAATAGTTGTTGAGGATTTATTTAAAGAATAGACAGAGGATTATTATTCATTGCTTTACTATACAATTATATCTAAAAAAAAAATTCGAACCAAGAAAATGCCTTTTTCAGTGAAATAAAATGTACTCATTGTTGGGCAAAGTCACATAGATATATATGGGTGGGATGAAAGTTAGATGTCATTCATAAGCAAAACCATTTTAGTTTTTTCAATCTTTGTCTTGTTTTTTTAATTCCCAAAAATCAGACTGAAACTATTTCTTATCATCATCGTCGAACATCCAACAGGACACGGGTCAACAGCACTTCATGACTTGTTCTCTTCTCCCAGTTTGTCTGCTTTTCTTTTTTAAGGACTGAAGAGTTGTACCACAGCTGAAAAGGTTCATTCCATGACGACTTTTAACTTTGTCTGTCTGCCCTTTGTCCAATGTTGGAGAGCAGCTTATTTTCGATGTGCCGTTCCAGTTTTACCCACTAGATGGTGCCAGAGTGTCAGAAAACCCCAGAAACCTAATTGGCTTTTCACGAGACCTGTTGCCTTTTACTAGATGGGCGTTTTTAAATGTATTTAAATTTTATCACAGACTATGGGGAGAAAATTTCCCTCATCTGATCTGTGAAGACATTCACACATTAGCTCCAGTCTCATCCGTCTTTTAAATTACCTACAGGCGATTGGCTAGTGTTGTCAGGGATTTTAAAAGTAACTTACTTCCTCATTTTCTCTCTTGTACGGTGGCTTTTTTTCCACCATTGTGTTCTTGTGTCAAGCCCAAGCAGACCGTTACGAGACTTAAACATTCTCAGAATGAACCAAAAAGTTTGACAGACGTTCAAAGAAACAGGGGAAAGAAATAGCTTAATGCAGAACAGATTGGGTTTTTGTTTTTTAATCATCCTTAATTCAATCCTCCATCTCAATCTGTGATGGCTGTATTGATTTTTTTCTCTTTTTTAAAGTGAGTCCTGGTTTTGAAAAGCTTTCCCCACCTTCCACATAGGCTGCCTGTCTTTGTGTGAGAGCTGCTCATGTATCCTGATGGCAATACAAAATTAAAACTTTACACACTGTTAAGTCAGCTTAGCTGTGTTTGGTATGTCTGGTCAAGTGCAATGGTTGTTGCTATTACACTGTGCAGACAAGGTGGCTAGAGAGACAATACACACACAAATACCCAGAATATTTCTTATTTTACGCCCCGTTTGTTATGTTTTTATTTGTTTTCTTACACCATATTTTAGGGGAAGAGGTTTTAAGGGTGTTTTGTTCACAGAATCCTTGTTTGTGTGTTTTTTAGCTCCGTGTATGTCGTTTTTGAATGTTGTTGTGTTAATCTTAGGGGTTCATTTAGTTTCCTGTATAGAGCATAAACACCAGTGGCATGTCAATCACGTTGCTTATCGAGCAGAATGTATACCGTTACTATGCCCTGACCGACCACACCCTCTCACTATTGTTTACAAAACATCAAGTGTGTGTTTTTTCCGTGTTATGTCACCTTTTTTTAACGGTTTAATCCCTGCCTTTGTTTTTACTTGTGTAATCAGTCGTTTATTTGAACCACAAAGGCTTGAAATGGTGATGGTTGACACAGCTGACAGGCGATTTCTCTCCCCCGCATACTGCGGTACACCGCTGCACAGAGCAATAGACAAACACATCCATCCGCTTTGATTCTCCAGCGTGAATCTAAATAGCTAACAACAGAGTGATTTCTGGTTTGAATTGAAGACAGACACAAACACATCAATCCTCAGATGCACAGTAGAGCACTTGGCCGTGGTGATACAGATGCTAGCCTGACGCCACCTCAGTCAGCAACATATTACCTCTACTCTCCTCACATTCACTCATAATGTTTATTTTAGATTTGTATTGTGTTGTTTTTTTCTTACTGGACATAAATATACATAATGGCTATTTTTTCATTCTATAGAATCACGATTTCAAGCCTTTTTTTCTAGTTTTTTTTTTATTAAAACCCAGACTGTAGCTATTTCTTTGTTCCTTTTTTAGAATGGAAAATGACTAATACAAAGCATGGAGAACTACTCTTTAAATGACGAGAAATAACCTATTTATTATCTTTTTGTTTGTTTTTTTCTGACACCTGTGGTATGTTTTTGAGTTGAAGTTGGTCTCCGCTGTGTAAATTTTCCTCCTTGTAATGCGTGAAAGAGACATACTGTACATAGCTCTGTAAATAAAACCTCCCAGGACGTTTTGCACCCTCCTCTTTGTACTAGTCTGAAAAATTGCGTAGAATGTGGGGTTCTAACAGCAAACGAGCTGTGTGCGCTTGCTGCAGGTGATTATGATGTAACAATGTAACATTTTTTTATTTGTACAATGTAGTTTATTTGTGTACATATTGTTGGAGCAGCTACGAGGGGAGGGAGGGGAAGGGGATTATATGATGGGGGGAGGGGTTGTTGATGCTATTGTCAGTGCTGTAACAGAAATCCAGTACTTTCACCTCTAGCTGTTGTTGATTTCCTGCAAAAAAAGAGAAAGACAAAAAAATAAAAATGCGAGAAACTGAAAATGAGGATGGATGGGAAAAAAAGACTAAAACTGAAAAGTAAAAATTCTAAATTGTTATTTTCTACAGTTGCATGTACAGAGAGCGCGAGAACTGCTGTTGTTCCTCAGAGATTATGTTCGTTAATAAAATTTTGAAATATTACTTCTGGTCCTCGGGCTCTTGATTTTGTGTTTGCATGATCTGTTTTGTTCTATAAGAGGACAGGTTTGTCAAAACTTTCAATACTTCGATACTTCATCACCAAGCAAGGCCGCTCATAAGGGGGATTAAGGGCAGAGCTTTCTGGGACCCAGCCAAACTGGGGGCCCATGGAGGTTCAGCAAAATCATGATCCATTGTAAAGTTGGGCTACTTAATTTTTTAACCTGAATAATAGCCACTCTTATCAAAGAAACAAAAATTTGATTTCTTTTCTTTATGCTGTAGCACAATATTGTTATTGTTTTCTTTTTCTATGTAAACCCCTTTAAGCAGAATGACCTTTCTGTTAGTGATGTTAGCAATGTGGATAGGCACATTGAACCAAATAATTAGGAAAGTAATGTCAGACTTAAAAGCTTGGGATTAATGTGCCCAAATGCATAAAGTAGAAGAAACATGGACAACTTTTTTTGGAGAAGAATAGAAAAAAAATGTGTTAAAAAAAGGGTGAATAGTGGTAAAATTGTCAAAAATGGGTTAAAGACACAAAAGGGAAAAAAGTGGCAAAAATGGTTAAAAAGCGGTATAAAAAATGGGGTAAGGAGGAAAAAAGTGGCAATAAAGCAGCAGAAATGGGTTTAAAGTTGCAGAAATGGGGAAAAAGAGGTCAAAATGTGGTGTAAATGGACATTTAGTGGCAAAATATGGACGAAAAGTGACACAAATTGGCATAAATGAGCAAAAAGTTGGTGAAAACAGCAATAATGGACAACAAGTGGTAAAAAATGGCAAAAGGTGGTATGAATAGGAAAAAGATGACAAAAGATATTGCAGAAATTGGCAAAAATTTCAAATAAGAGCAAAAATTGGTTAGAGAAATTGGCAGAAAAAGGGCAAAACAAGATTAAAGTTGCAATAATAAGTGGCAAAGCTTGGTTAAAGGCGGCATAAATGGGAAAATTGGTTTAAAAAAGTGACAACAATGGGCAAAAATGGATGATGAGCAGCAAACAATGGATAAAAAATGGAAAAAGGTGGCAAAAAGAGTGACAGAAGTGGCAAAAATGAACGAAAGCAGCAAAAATGGGTTTAAAGTGGCCTGAACTTATATGCACACATGCATTGATATCAATATATCACAACTGGGGAGCGTCCATTCTCTGGGTTTTTCAGGGGTCCGGCCAGTTCTGTGGGCAGGCCTTCCACCACGTGTAAAAAGAACGATACAGTCTCCATTATTTAAATGGTTGATACTACTGAATAGTGCCAGAGATTGAAAAAAGTTACATCTTGAGAGGAATGAATCCATCTACATAAAATTATTAACCCCCTATGAAAATTTCATTTGTTCCCAAATACCAGGGGAGGCTGAAAAGTTCATAGGTTGACCAAGAAGGAGTTAAACCACAGCATAAAATGGGCATGAATTAAATTCAACCTTTCCTAATACTAACTGCATTGTTTCCTTCCGGATAAAGCCACATTGAATAAGTAATTCAGGACTTTGAAAAGCATTACCAGAGATATTTCATGAAAATGGATCAAATTTGGCACTGTGGTGTTACTAAATATCTGCAGAAAACGGTTTGGCCCCCGAGGACATTCATGCTGAAGTGGTTGCTACATTAGGTGATGATGCTCCAGCTTCATCCACAGTGAAAAAGTGAGCAGCTGAATTCAAGAGGGGTAAGCAGAGCCTTGAAGATGACCCAAGGTCTGGATGTCCTGCCACAGCCACCACCCAAGAAAACATCGACCGTGTTCACCACATGGTGCTGGTTGACAGATGCTTAACTATTAATCAGACTGCTAATCCTGTAGGCATCTCCGAGAATATTCTGCACCACAAACTTGGCATGGCAAAGGTTTCTGCTCATTTTGAGCCAGAGACCAAACAGCAGTCCATGCAGTAGAAACACCTGTCTTCTCCCCCTCCAAAGAAGGTCAAGATGGTGTCATTGGCAGGGAGGGAGATGCCCTCCGTCTTCTGGGATGCAAAGGGCAGTGTGTTCATTGACTACATTCAGAAAGGCCAAACTATCAGTGGAGAATATTATGCTAATTTGCTGAGGCAGCTGCAAAAGGCAATCAATTCAAAATGGCCTGGAAAACTGACAAAGGGGTCTTGTTTCACCAGGACAATCCTCCTGCACACAAGTCTGTGGTTGCAACGGCTGCTGTGTGGGACTGTGGCTTTGAACTGGTTGATCACCCTCCATATTCTCCTGATTTGGCACCCACTATTTTCTGTTCCCCAACATGATAAAACTCCTGGCTGGGAAGCACTATGCCGGACCGGTGATGAGCATCAGGATGAGAGCTTCTGTACCACAGGAATCCAAGTATACAACACAGATGGAAGAAATGTGTGGACCGCAGGGGAGACTACGTTGAAAAATTAACATCATTTGGTCAAATTCAGCCATTGCATCATCGTCAGCCTATACACTTTTCACCAAACATTGGCTTATGTTTGGAGAAAGAAGGGAGAGGTGTACCCAAAGAACATCGTCCCCACAGTAAAACATGTCTGTGGGAGAATTATGCTGTGGGGGTCCTTCAGTACATCTGGAACAGGGAAACGTAATGGCAGAAGAAATCATGAAGAAAGAAAGAAATGAGACGATTTTGAAAGAAAACCTCACTTTGTCGCTTTGTCGTCACTCTGTCTTCAAACATGACAACAACCCAAAACATCCGTCACTCCTGGTGAAGATCTAACTCCAGAAGACCAAAGTGAATGTGATTGACTGGCCTGCACAAAGCCCTGGCTTGAACCCCTCTGAAAATCTGTGGGGTGAACTGAAGACCAAGGTCCATGCCAGGAGACCATCAAATCTGGAGGAGCTTGAGAAATTGGCCAGAGAAGAATGGGCTGGGATTCTTCAGAAGATGTGGCCTAGACTTGTAGAAACTTCAACAACCGACTGCAGGCTGTTATCCAGCAAAAAGGAGACACAACTGACTGTTGGCATTAGGGGGGCTAATAATTAAGACCCTGGTAGTTTTTGGTTTTTGTACAGTAACTTTGTTTCTGTGTGCAAAGTAAAATAATAAAAGCATTCAAAATCAAACTAGGATGTTTGGAAAGGCTGTGTTAAAATGTTTTGCTCTGTTTAATAGCACTCAGGGAATACTGGGGAGAAACTGAAATTTTCATTAAGGGGTGTAATAATTAATCGCCCTGACTATAATCATGGTGCAGTTCATCAATTTTTCCTAGTATCAGACTTTAAAAATGTAGTATAACGAAAACCTTTGCCTCTTTTATACACCTCAAATAAATCCACACATAAGAAGTAGGCCACTTTTAAAAACTGTCTGAATATTGAATGAGCACTTGAAAACAGTATTTCATCAATATTTCGACCAGAGAGATCATTGATTTGCCTTGAGTTGTGGGGTTCTATTGACACCAGAATGGGGAAACGCTGATAGAGTCTGAATTTTCAACGAGAGGCAGACGTGTTTCATAATCATCAGGATGTTTGAAATACCTTCTCTGGCAGACAGCCGGCTTGGTGCATTTAGTTATATCCTGGAAAAGTTAAGTCATTTGGATTGAATGTCTCCAACCAATATCAAAATTTTCACATGATTATATTTCAAACCACAAAGAAAAGTATTTGTCCGCTACATCTTTGCTATGACTTGATCTCAGTGATGGCTGCTTGGATAAGGTTAAGTTCTAAGGAGTTCTTATAATTCCACCAGGTCTTTTTATATCTTTACAGTAATCAACATTATGTAGTGCTTTCTCACTGAGGCAGAAAAACCAGTCCGTGTTTGTCATGAGTCATCACTTGCTCATGCTGTCATTCTCACCCATCTGCTCCATGTGACTGCTGCCATTTACTCTTGGCAGCACAAGTGTTGACTCTGAGTGAAACCCGAGTCATAGTGTGGCCTGTCTGAGTCAGATGAAACACAGGTCACCTGTTGGGCCAGAAAAAGCACCGACACATCCTGAGTTGAACCGATCCCAGTTGAAGCATTGATCCCACCATAAACATAGAGTGTCAAATGACACAAGCGTAGACCCCGGTATAAGATACGCTTCATCCGGTCTGGATCAAAGAAGACTGAAGGAGAGTGGAAAAGAATGAACTTGTTCTACTGCAACATTACAGAGTATGATGTTAAGCATGAAATGCTGCTATAAATATAACCAGGAAAAAATTATTTTTATTGTTTCAAGCTTAAAGCCGCTGTGACATTGTTTTAGCTGTTTATGAAACAGGCTGGCATTAATACGAAGGCTTCTGTAAGAGCAAGATTGATTATTTATTTACAGTTGTGTTAAATGGCTGAAAATACTGCTGGGGGGTAGATGTCAGAACCAGTGAGTACCAGCGTACAGCATATTTTACATAGATCTTGATGAGTGAAACATTTTCTACATAATTATTTAAAACGACATGTAGCTGCAGGATAAAAAAAGGAGATAAGAGGTCTAGGTTTGTCCACAGGGAGTGAAAAGATCAAATCACACCAAAAGTCCTTCATGGAAATAAAACTTACTCATTTTTTTTTTACATTTATTTGGCAGAGGTGGAAAAAAAAACTAATGATATTTTCTCAAAATACTGTAATAGTGTAGTATTTTTGAGTACTTGTACTTTTTGAGTACATTTTAAAATCAGTACTTTTACTTCTACTTGTATTTTAACCAGAGTAACTGTACTTTTACTTGAGTACTCTTGTACTTTCCCACCTGTGTTGACTACACAGTAACGCATAACAAGAGAATGACTTCACATCACATCCTAAAACAACTGTTGGATACGACAAAAAAATCTTAGTGTTAATATTTCAGGATTATCAACATTTTGGAGTTGACTTTTACTCACAACAAGAAATGGTCTCCAGTGTTGGAGTTATTTGACAGTATTGATCCACCAGTTTTAGTCAAACTCTGAAAAAAGTTAATGAATCCAAGTTCTGCCCAATGCAGGGGGATTTGAGTACATTTTAACCAGAGTAACTGTACTTTTATCTGTGTACAATAGTCCTGTGATATTGGGGTGTTCAGATGAACTACGGTCCAAAAAAAGGGGCTTAAGCCAACAGAGTCCCTTGTTCCTGGTCCGCCCATCTGAGAGCATGAAATTTGAAAGTCTGTTCAGAATCTGCACTCACTGTGACATCACATTAAATCATTACACATAATAATACCCACCCTCCCACCTGGCATCTCCACCCACAGCCATGAAAGCACACAGCTGAACTTGAGACACGCGGCTGAAAAGAGGGGCAGGGTCTGAAGGAGCTCAATTGCATTTAAAGAGACACACCATAATAAACCGTTCAGGAAAGGCTTGTTAGAGCTTGTTTACACAGGGTCATTTTGACCAAAACACTACACAGACATTTTATTATAACCACAGGGGACTGTGTTAAATGTTGGGAAACGGGGTATGATATGACCCCTTCAGGCTTTGAATGTTGATTTAATAATTAAGTTTTGGAGCAATAAAGGTTATATTAAATATGTGCACAAGGCTTGGAATTAATTTCAAGTGGATCAAATCAGACTGGGGCAATAATTAAAGGTGCATTCCACTGACTGTACACAAAAGAATACTCAGTGGGATAAGGAAAACCTGATGCGATATGTTGTCGAAGTGCATTATGGGCAATGAAGGATCTTGTTTCTGAGCTTTGAGCTTTAACCATATTTTAGCTTTCCAGTAATAAGGTAATGACTGCATCTGTTAATGCTGCCTGGATTTTCTGACTAAACATGCGACACACTATCCATAATTAACAATTACTTGTGTTCAATAAGATGCGAGTTCAACTATGCTAATCCCTGACATTAAAAGTTCATATTCTAGCTAGCATACAGCTGAAAAAGAGTGAATCTTAAATTGATATAAAGCTTGTAATTGTATTTTATAAGCACGAGCTGCCACATTTTAACTTCACGTGTTTATACATCGCAGCCACATGGACGCATACGTCCTAAAATACGACATTAGTAACAACTGTCCGGAAATGGATCGCTGCTGTTTATGCTGACTCCAGAGTTTCCCAGATATTAGTCATATAGGTAGGTGTGTCTAAGGTTGCTCCCTGAACTCCTCGTGGTTTGATCCCCAGTTGTCTCCACCCTCATCCTCCTCCTCCTCGCGCATTACCTGCTGCGTCGTCGCGCGGCTCTGGAGCGCGCGCACTCGTCGCGCAATGGCCCCGGATTCATCTACCATCGCAAACGCTCGCTTTCCAATGGATTATGAGTCGAAGATTTTCCCGCACACCGGCGGATATGGACGCTACAACCGCATCGTGGTGGTGTTCAGCTGGTTCCCAAACTTCGCCGTCATGTTGAATCTTTTCAGCGACGTCTTTTACACCCTGATCCCGGAGTCTTACCACTGCAGACCAGACCCGCACCTTCTGCCTTCAACTTTCCTCCTCAGTAACTTCACCTCTCAGGGATACCTCAACCTCACCATCCCCTGGGTGAACGGATCCGGGCTCAGCCACTGTGAGCTCTTCAAGTACCCACCCAATGCCTCTGACTTTTCTGCAAATGTGCCCAGAGAGAGGGTGACCTGCACCAAAGGGTGGGAGTACGCCCATGGAGCCGGGCTGGAGAGCAACTTTGTCACTGAGGTAAGAGATAGCAGGTCATCATTCAAGTCTGAGTGTTCGGGTTGAGACTGGATCAGTAATACATAAATAAATAAATAAATACAGACATACATAAATAAATACGGGGATGACTGAGGTGACCTAAACTCACTTTAGACTCATTTTAGATTCAAACAATTTTGAGGAGCCAGAGCACAGGATCAAATGCAGCTCCAATTCATCCAAGTTGTTGTTTTAATATTATTTTATTTACCTGAACAATAACCCTTGAGTATATATGAACTGTAAGTCACCTCAGGTCCATTTACAGAAAATATTTCCTGGTCGGTGATTCTGACAACTATTTTAATTTGTTGGCCCTGCTCCAGGATGGTGTTTCTAAACTGGATTTGTTCCAGTTTCCGCTCATTAAAGGCGATTTATCTCTGCTGGAAGCATGTGTGGCCATGAAGACGACTGTTCACAGCGTGCAGTCAAATATTTGCCCATGTTGGACACAGTTCAAACCCACCCAGAGCCACTTTCACTCTCACTCATCAGCTGTCTGCCACCATGTTCCCCATGGTCAGCAGCTACCAGCTCCACCAGAACTAATTCTAAGAGAATATGAATACATTTCACTAAGATAAAGACTCTTTGGTTTGAACATAAGATCCATTTTCACCTTTGAGACTTAGAGAGTGACTGTAGATCCTCTTTTTACTGACTTTAACCCAGACGATGTGTTTAAAGTTATTACATGTTGATGAGCAGCTGCAGGTGATGATAAGCAGGAACTTGTTTATCTTCAACTCAGCAGCTTACACTGGACTTCCTCTACTCAAGGATCCATCCCAGTGTGCAAATATTGATAATCAGATCTCACAGGAGCGTATTTCATCTGTGACCATGCAGAATTCAGTAGCTCAGTCTCCGAGCTGTTGTCCTGTCCTGAGAGCTTCAGATATGAGTGAGTGGGGGGTAGGGGGCTGACAAACAGGACAAGGTCATTATAGGTAATTGCCCCTGAGCTTTTCCTCAGAGTATTGTATTATATCATGGCTTTAAGGAAATTGATACTGACTTTTCCTCTGTTCCCCCTCATGACAAGCTGTGGCGCTTGGAAGTCTGAGGCCTCCATGTTCCTTCCTGAGACCCTGAATACATCCTTCCACAACAACATTTTCCTCTGCCATGACGTCATTTACTGCGATAGAGGAAAAATATAATAAAGGAAAAAAATGAATGGATTACGGTAGCACTCATCACCTTAATATATACACTTATTTGGCAAAATAACAAAAAGAACAGAGATGTTGATCCCTTCTGCCTTCGTGGTTTCTGTCGCTACAGACGCTCATGAAACCACCCTCTTTAGCAAAATATGACTTGATTTTTCCACCTTTACTCATAATTTTACCTGGAGCTTTACCTTAGATATTATCTAGCAAGGGTCTTGCTTTTTTATGCCATAAGTTGACCACTCCAACATCAGCCCTTTTCTGTTTCTCATCCTCACCACTTCCTTTTTGAAGGCAGCATGTCAGGGCTCAAGACTAACTTTAATTGCAACCATCCTTGATTGATTCCAAGAAACAATTTACCAATCCTGAAAAAGTTGCATGATCTGTATTTATTAGTAC
The DNA here is from genome assembly GCF_018320785.1 of Cheilinus undulatus. Taxonomy (NCBI): domain Eukaryota; kingdom Metazoa; phylum Chordata; class Actinopteri; order Labriformes; family Labridae; genus Cheilinus; species Cheilinus undulatus. The sequence continues at coordinate 39,493,547 of NC_054865.1, read as the reverse complement.
GTCTGGAATGATACATTTAAAGTCAAAGCAGAAAACCAACACTGACCGCCATAAAAAACATTGTCAAACATTATGTGGCAGCCATGGTACCAGCCCAATGACTGTTGTAACAGTTAATGCAAATAAGAACAGATATTCTATCAACCACTGTTCTGTGGTGAAGAATTGCCCACTTTAACTGGAATTTGGTTGCCTTCTGTCAATTATAATTATGCAACCATCATGTGTGAACTTCAGCCAGTCAGTTGATTTTTTTATTTTTAGCATGGGTTTCATATAATAAGCTACTTTTGTATGAAGTTGATTGAAGGTGATTTTCTAAATAAACTCAGGGTCCATAGAAATCCATGGCTACTGTCAGACTTCATATTTTTTACAGTAATAGCACAATTGGATTTGCAATTGTATGGAGCACTGGCTTTCTTAGTCTAAGTCATAGGGTGCAATAGTGTGCTTCTGGAAATAAAAAATCCCATTTATTTTCTTCAGAGCAGATTTGATTATTATCCATTTTATTTGAAGCATCCAAGTCAGACTTACCATGAGAAACCTTAGCATTAAATAATGATATATCTCCTGTAGAGGCCAAAAGTTTGCCAAGATATCAACCTTGTTTTAAGAAAAAAACATTGTTTATTTGCAGTCTCAACCAAAATACTAGAATACCCACAATCCTTGAGTGTTACTTCAAGGCAGGGAGGGCCAACTGAACCTGGGGGCAGGGCTAAATCCCCACATGACATCATGAGGGGAAAATCTGAGAATGGCTTATTTCAGCACACCTTTTCTGAAAAGTGGGGGGGGGGATTTTTCTGGTACTTGAGGGGTTTATGGACAGGCAAGGGGCACATGTTTTTGTTGAAAAAGCCTGAAAAAGTGATTTTTGCATAGTAGGTCCCCTTTAAGGGCTTATAATACACAGTCAAATTTATAAGTTCTAAGCATGTAAGACACTAAGGTTTCATCACAGGCCCAATGTGCTAAAACCCAGGGCTGGAGAGAAGGATAAAGGGCAGTCAAAGTAAAGTTTGACATGTCAGCACACTAATATTGTTTGGGAACTGAAGTCAAGCAATTACCTGTACTACCTGTTTGAAAATCTGTTGTTGCAGAAAGCATGAAATTATTGTAGAAATGTAGCAAGGAGTGGTGCCAGTGAGGTGGTGCATGTTGTCCCCCACCTATCTTATATTTAAAGCCCCAAAAATAATCGTTAAAAAAATATAGCAAGGGGAAGGTCTCAAGTCATGATTAAGCATTAAATGGCAGTAATGATAAACCCTCTCCACTCTGAGGAAGTGGTGAGAGTTAGCACTTATCCTATTGAGATTTTTTAAATTAATTTGCACTCAGCAGCTCTTGCAAAATCCTCTATGACTAAATAACAACATACAGCAGAACACTTTACTGCTCTTTCTCTCAGATGGTTTACAAAGAATCTTGTATTGATATTAAAATGACATAATACCTGTCTGAATCGCTGCTGTCGCTTCTGAAAGGTTGAATCATGTCCCACCGTTTTTTTCTACAGTCATTACTACAGGGACAGTACAGTATGTGTCATAGCTTCACAGAGTAACTATTGTTGTAGAGGAAAAGAAGGCTGATGTCTGGTAAATTATGTGATATTAGAAACAAAAGTGCAGTGCTAGCTTATAGTGTTGCCATATTAAGACTAATTTACATTATAGTCACATTGCGTTTGGTCCTTTCCTCTATTAGAGTCTGATTTACTGAGCTCTGATGATGTTTGATCCAAACTTGAAGCAAGGATGAGTTGATACTCAGAGAGAAAAAGGAGTGGAGAATAATTGACTGATACTGACCAGGCCAAGAGCTGCTGATACGCTTTACTTTGAGCCCTGCTTTGTGGTAATGTAATAAAACAGTCAGCAGACATTTTAACTCAGTTAGAGTGAACATGATTTACATTCTTGCCTCCTCACAGAAATCTCTGTGTGAGACTTGACCTGTAGCCTGCTATTCCCAGCGTCTTACATACCTAAATCAGGATGAATGAAGCATGCTGGCAAAAATTTACTCCTGTATTTTTAAGCTTTTGATTGAATTATCCACATTATTAGCATTATTCTACTTTTTAAAGGCTATGCGTTGTGTAGTTTTAATTTATATATACTGGAAACCACATGTTTCCATTGTGAGAATATCCCAGTATAGTGACTGGTTTCAGCTCACTGGTCCCAGCTGCAGCCTAAACGAGGGTATAATTAGATAATTTAACTGAAATCTTATAATCAGGACAGTAATGGAAATGTATTGTCTCTTTCATAGAAGCTGAATCATCAGATTTTGACTTTAAGCTGACACAAAGTGGCCTATGCTCAACTTGTGTTGTGAGAGATACATTCCAAACAGGATGTGAATATGAAATATGTTTTTGGACAGGTCAAAAGAAACCCTCAATTATCTGTGAGCCCATATAAAAAATCATAACAATATTTGAAAAAGCATTTTACTTTGTCAGCTTCCCTGTTATTTGAAAGAGAAAAAAATGATTTACAATAAGAACCACTAACAGTGATAGGCTCATTGACCTCCAGATAGTCTATTTGAAATGGTAAGTTTAAATGAGGAATTGTCATTGTATTCAGTTAATTTGTTTAAGGACTGTTTTTATTAGTAAAAATACAATTATATCGATCAATGTGGCGTGACATGGAGGCGATCAGCCCGTGGCACTGTTCAGGTGTAATGGAAGCCCAGGTTGCTTTGATAGTGGCTTTCAGGTCATCTGCATTGTTGGGTCTGTCTCTCATCTTCCTCTTGACAATACCCCTTAGATTCTCTATGGGGTTCAGGTCAGGCCAGTTTGCTGGCCAGTCAAGCACAGTAACACCATGGTCACTGAACCAGCTTTGGTACCTTTGGCTGGCAGAGTGGGCAGGTGCCTAGGTGCTGCAAGTCCTGCTGGAAAATGAAATCAGCATCTCCATAAAGCTTGTCATCAGAAGGAAGCATGAAGTGCTCTGAAATGTCCTGGTAGATGGCTGCGTTGACTGTGGACTTCAGAAAACACAGTGGACCAACACCAGCAGATGCCATGGCAGCCCAAATCATCACTGACTGTGGAAACTTCACACTGGACTTCAAGCAATGTGGATTCTGTGCCTCTCCACTCTTCCTCCAGACTCTGGGACCTTGATTTCCAAATGACTTTCATCTGAAAAGAGGACTTTGGACCACTGAGCAACAGTCTAGTAGCGGCTCTTGATGCGCTGACTCCAGCCTCAGTCCACTCCTTGTGAAGCTCCCCCAAATTCTTGAATGGATTTTGCTTGACAATCCTCTCAAGTCTGCGGTTATCCCTTATGCTCCTCCTTTTCCTTCCATGCTTTTTTCTTCCACTCAGCTTTCTATGAATATGCTTGGATACAGCACTCTGTGAACAACCAGCTTCTTTTGCAATGACCTTTTGTGGCTTATCCTCCTAGTGGAGGTAGTCGATGACTTTCTTCTGGACATCTGTCAAGTCTGCAGTCTTCCCCATGATTGTGTAGCCTACTGACCCACACTGAGAGACCATTTAAAGGCCCAGGAAACCTTTGCAGGTGTTTTGAGTTGATTAGCTGATTAGGGTGTGACATCATGACTTTCCAATATTGAACTTTTTCACAATATTCTAATTTTCTGAGACACTGAATTTTGGGTTTTCATTATCTGTAAGCCATAACCGTCAAAACTGAAAGAAATAAAGAATTAAAAAATTTTACTTTATGTGTAATGAGTCTATATAATATATGGGTTTCACTTTCTGAAATGAGGGACAAAAATAGTGATCTTTTTCATGGTATTCTCATTTTTTGAGATGTACCTGTATGTGGAGTGTCAAGGTGCTCCTTTGCAAACTTCAGATGTGCAGAGATGTTATTTTTGAAAAGCAGCAGCATCTTCCATGGTATCCTGCAATGTACACCATGGCTGTTCAATTTTTTGCGTGATGTAGACTCATGAACAGAGATGGGGACTTGTTCCAATAATTCCTTTAGGCCTTTAGCTGTTATTCAAGGGTTCTTTTTACCTCTCTGAGAATTCTTTGTCCTGGCTGAGCACCAGGTTGACTCTAAGGGTTTTTTGAAAAGTGATTTGAGGATGGGTTGACCCACTCCTCGCCAGTTCCAACAACTTTTCCAATGGTTGCCAGTTTATTTGAGCATTTGAGCCAGAGCTGTCTGTCTGATTTTGGTTAAGAATAAGCCCAAAGAACAATAAGTGTCGGTACGTTTTTATACCCCCATTTAGACAGTGTGAGAAATGTGTGCTGTGAACTTTTATCTCTGTTGCAGTGGTATCTTTTTTTTTTTTTTTCAGATGTATCATATGCTACCATTCAGCTAAAAAAATATTAAGTTATGATTTTGGTCTGTATCACCCAGCCCTAACTTCCTATGATGATTGAACACCAAAATCATATGAAGCATTACATGTCTGAAAGGATACTTCATGGCATATAAAAATGTTGTGATGACTGATTTCTACATGTTTAAAGAACAACTATATAGAAGTTGCAAACTAATACCACAAACAAAAAATAATACATTGACCTTATTTCTCCACTACTGGCCAAAATAATACCATATAATAGTCAGACAGGATCTCTTCCTTACTCTGAACATTGACACTGTAGTTTATTTTTGTCGTATAAACATCTTCCTTCAGCCAGACATACTCACAGCAGCGACACATGTTTGCAAGTCTGCTGAAAATAGTCCCCAACTTTCACCTTTGTTTGGGTAACATTTGCTAAATGCTAATCTGCACTGATGTTTTAGCAACCACTGAGCCTAAGCTAGGAAACACACTAAATATTTGTGAACCGTTGTTAAGATTCAAGTGTCCATTCAGAACAGATGGGTTTGGTGCTGAGAATCATGAGGTAGGACAGTCGAAAAGTATCAAAAGAGGAAACACTTTATTTAGGCCTGCATTAGTCTTTATTAGATTTTTCAGGAATAACTGAAAATAGAAATAGATGAATGAAATAAAATCAGACTAAGAGCACAGACTTAACCATTCAACATTTAAAAGGTTAAATCAATAAGCATGCAGTTTTATTTCAGTTGCTTTCATTCGCCCTACAAGTGATGCAATTACTGTGAACCCTTAATGTAAAGCTTGGTGTTGTACCGTTGTTTGTGTCCTTTACATAAATTAAACACCATGTGCTCAATTTCAGAGGCCTTTTTGCCTGATTAATTGATTTTTGTGTTCTGTCAGTATAACAGTTTGTCTTGTTTTTCAGTGGAATCTGGTGTGCAGTGACTACTGGAAAATCCCTTTGCAGCACATCTGCTTCATGACAGGATGGATTCTGGGATACATCTTCCTTGGTACATTGTGTGACTGGTATGTAGCCCAGGTTTGTGTATGAAAAATTAGAATATGTAATTGAATCATCAATTTGATTTAAAGATATGTAAATGGGATATTTTTGCATTTTTGAAGTTGGGTTGAATGGATACGTCAGTAATAGTGCAGTTGGTCTCCACTGTGTTCAGTGAGGTTTGTCCCTTCAAACAGGACGTGCTTGGAAAGGTAGGCTATGTAGCTGCACAGCCAAGTTTCTCTCCTACTCCTTCTTTCCACTGAGTCTCCATCTGCAGAATTTATTCCTTTGTGTACTCCACCTCATAAAAGTCTTGTTTCCACAGTAAATGACATGTTATCGTCATTCAAGTCAAAATTGGGGAGCAGGTGGCCTAGTGGTTTAAGGTGCTCCCCATATACACAGGCGGCCTGGGTTCGAATCCGGCCTGAGGCCCTTTACCGCATGTCTCTCCCCCACTCTTGACCCTGTTTCTGACTCTATCCACTGTCCTCCTCTATCTAATGAAGGCACAAAAATGCCCAAAAATAAATCTTTAAAAAAAAGAAGCTAATTTTAGTGTTATTTTAGCTTAGTTACGTCTTGTTTCCTCTGAAGACTCAAAACAGCTGTCCAGATATGCTGACCTGGAAGAGTACGTAGCTGCCTGCCGAAGCTCACTTTGCAAATAGTGCCAAACATAGAGGCTTTCTGGTTGAAAATTAAAATGCATCCAAACTTTTCAATATGGCGTACACCCGAGACAGCATTGTTTTTGGATCATTTTTACCTAAAATTCGCTAAATTACGCGCTATAGCCTAGCATCCCCCAGTGCATCCCTTTTGAAGGGACAATGCTCACTGGAGGCTAAAGGCACTACTATCGCCAAGTACCCTATACAATCCAAAAATATCTAATATTACCTTGAGCATTTTAGCTATCAATTTTGCTTCCCCAGTTTATCTGCTAATCACGTGCTTCCTGCCTTCACCAAGCTAGCATGGCTACCTCGATTATCCAGTTTTCTTTATTTCTAATGATACTGTAGTTATTCTGAGTAACCAACAAGTACCCAAAGCTGTAAATAAACATAGTTACTCTAACTTTATAGCTTTCATGACTTAGTGTTTAAGACTGCAGCTAACCTATCCCATTTGTCACTGTAGGCTGGTGTTCAGCATCAGTAAAGGGAGCATGTTAACTGTGTTAGCTAGCTTGTGTTGTGTATGCTGGCTATAGAGAAGCTCTGTGTCTTTTCTGCTCTTTACAAAGCAATATGTCTCTCCCAGGTTTACTCAAATACAACAAAGTTACTCTGAATCCATCAGTTTTTAGCTGCTTCTGCTTACACTGTTTCTTTTATACTTGGTCAAAGTCACAACTCCTGAACTACCCACTAACTGGCAAGGTAGCACGTGCTGCCTTTTTTTTAAACAAAAACAATCAAACATTTCCATTCTGAAGAAAACTAATTCAAGAAACTTTAAAAAGCATTAGTAATTTTATCTTACTTGTTCATTAATGGACACTGTGAAGCTCTATGATTTCACCTTTTGTGACAGAAAGATCACAGGAAAGTCTGACTGCATGTGTGTTTTCAGGTTGGGGCGTCGTAGAGTCTTCCTCCTCTCCCTCAGTCTGTCCAGTATGTTTGGGGTGGTCGTCTGTTTGTCCAACAGCGCGGTGGTGTTTCTGCTGCTGCGTCTCTCTCAGGGCTCCATGCTTGCTGGAGTGTTTGTATCATCTTACATTGCCAGTGAGTATCCTGCAACAAAAACAACCTCAGCTATCTCATCTCACCACACAATCTTGACTCATGTTGCAGAGCACCTTGAGGTCGCTGCACGAGTCTCTGAGTCATTTACTAGCAATGTATAATATGAGATTTAAAACTGAAATGTTCAAGTTTAAAGTTATACATTTACAAGAAAAAAATACTCACATTTTGTACTTTAAAAGATGTAACTGTCTGTGAACCAAAACTCTAAAATCTTGAGATTTTAAAGTTGAAATAGCCAATTCTGTGAAAGAAAATCCTACTAGATAAAACTGTTTTCCTTCTGCAAGACCTGCAGTTGAGAGAAAAATGCTACTTTTTTTCTGGGACTGATCAATAAGGGAGTACCTGTCATTTTGACATAGAATCATCTTAATATCATTACCATAATGATCTAAAATTAGAAGAGACATCCCTATAAACTGGGTTTATCCAACCAATGTCTTTAATTTGGTTTCTCATAGATTTTTGACCTTATAATGTTAATTTACAACTGTAAAAACTTGAAATTTGTGAGTTTATTATGTCAAAATATATGACTTGTTAAACTCAAAAACATAAAGATTTTTCTTGTAAATTTATGACTTTATAATCTCAAAAATTTCTATTTTATTGTAAAAAATTAAAAGATCCTCTTTATTTTTTTGATCTTTTAAGATTACCTGAATACAGTCATACATTAAGTTTCCAATCTTGTTTTTTTTTGTTTGTTTGTTTGTTTGTTTGTTTTTTTGTTTTTTTAATTTATTGCAAGTCTAATTTAGACAATGTCAGAGCAGAGCAGGGCAGGGGTGCCCTGACCCCAGGTTGGGAACCAATGCACGAGGTGATCGGAGCCCCATTATAGAATTTTTTGGGCTAATTCTATTTCTCTGTTTGCATTTATAAAGACAAAAGAAAAAACAGAAATAAAGGATTTAACTACTCAAAAGGTGAGTTTGAAAGGCATGTAAAGGAACAATAACAAAAATAGTGCAACATTGACAATACTGTATTCAAGCACAATCCTAGACATGCCTCTAAATGTTTTACACTCTACAGTATATATGCCACTAAACTGTAGTTGATCTCTGCAGACATATTGAATAAGACATAAAGTTAGCTTATGCCTGTATTTTTTATAGAGAAAATCTAAAGTTATGTAAATCTTACATAATATTCAGTGTAATTACCCGTGGCCTGTCCAGTATGAAACGCTGTCACACTGGTTAGTCACTCATTCTGGGCTCAAGCAGACTGACAGAAACTGCACACTCAGTGGTCACAGTTTGAGAATGTCAGTCCCTGTAAAGATTGTTCACTAAATCTACTAAGGTAATGCGTTAACTTGGGCTGCACAGCGGTGAGGTTGTTGCCTTACAGCAAGAAGGCTCCAGCTTCGATTCCTCATCAGACAGGGCCCTTCTTTGTGGAGTTTGCATGTTCTCCCTGTGCGTGGATGAGCTCTCTCCAGGTACTCCAGCTTCCGCCTTCAGTCTAATGACAAGCTAGTTAAGGTGATGAGGGACCTGTAGGTGTGAATATGACGGTGCCTGGCTGTTTGTCTGTGCATGTCAGCCCTGTGATTGACTGGTAATCTGTCAGTGGTGTACCCCACCTTTCTCTCCTGGACTCCATCATTCGAATGCTACAAGTGGTAAAGATAATGGATGGATAACTTGTTTATTTTTGTATCTGTCTGACTGTCTATTCTGGTTTTAGAAACCATGGCAGCTCAGATCACATTTGATAATTGAAAGGGAAGAAGATGAACCTTGTGTGTTTTTTATAGAAGATCTGTCCCAGTTTCTCTGTAATATCTGCATTGAGTTTCATACTTACCTTGTTTTTTGTTTGTTTTTATGTCTTGTTTGTTAGTTATGCTGCATATAAAACGTAAACTTTATTTTTGATTAAACTGATCTAAAGGCAGAGCACTGATAGCCAAGTGTGCACTCCCTATGTGCTGAGGCTTTTGTCCTCAAAGCAGACGGCCCAGGTTCAATCTGACCTATGGCTCCTTAACCCCAGTCTTTCTCCCAGTTTCTGACTCCATCCACTGTCATGCCTACATAAATGCTTCAAAGCCCCTGAAACAAATATTTTTATTTGCCTTTTTTGGAAACTATTGATTGCTTTAGATCAATTTAAAAACATAATTTCCAGTCCTTGTCTGTTATCACTTCCCATCTCCTTTAAAAACATTAGTTTTCTTTAACTGTGCATCAGAAATGCTTATACTCCTCCTCTACCATTCTGTCAGTGATAACATAAAGGTAATTCAATAACTCACTAGATCATATCAACAAGATGTAATCTGCATACAGACACGGCATCTGATGATATTAAAGGGGATGCACAGAATGCACTAAAACTACCTTTGACAGAAAACAAAAGTCCCTTGATAAAGAAATCAACTTTCCAAGCATGTTGCGTAAACCTCAACATGTATTTATCTCATAAGGACCACACAACTCTACTTCCTCTTATTGCTTCTCCTGTTCATGTTTTCTTAACCATAAACAGCTCATGAGTCTGCACTTACTATTCGAACAGTAGTGCAAAAATGAGAGGATGACTTGTCAGATTATTTGGTTATAGAGTCCATGGTAGAAATGGTAGTCAAAACTGAAAATCCAAGGCACTCTGATATAAAAATCCTTTATTGAACAGAGATGTCTACACATTTTAACTCGGTCTTTATCAGGGCATAATAGATAAAGAACAGGTGTTTAATTACAACTTAGGTAGCATGTGACTTATCTGTCACCTCATGTCCTGGAGACTCGTGCGAGTCGAACAGTTTCCTGTTCGATAAAGGATTTTTTTACATCACAGTGCCTCTGATTATCAGTTATTCTCTCTTTTTTCATGTGCTCCGTATCAAATATCGAAACCAAGCATACTGCATTAAATCCAAGAAATAAAAATTCAGTTAAATCTTTGTAGGACCATTTTTGTGTGTGGAACTGTAGCTCTTGAGTTTCAACCCTGTTTGATTTGTAACGCTAACTCAAGCGCACACACTCCCTAAGCAGCCACTTAAACTGAAATACTGCAGAAAAGCAGCTGTTGTATCCATTTTCAGCACAGCCAAACAAAGTAATGTTGTGATAATATGTAGGTCAGTTGTCAACATGACCTGACTTCATTGTTTTTACAGCAGAATAGTTTTTTCTAAATCAAAATACAGGAAACACGTGGTCATATGCTGCATTGTCCTCTGAATCCCTTGTGTGATTTAAGGCTCTTTACATCTGCAGAAACAGAGGACCCTGACCTTCAGACAATGAAAAACGCTGTCATGAGAAGGGATCCTCTCTTCCTGGGGTCTTTGACATAATTAAACAGATATTGTAAAATAGCAACCTGACACTCTAGAGAGACTGTTTCATTTAGGGTTGGAAAGTAACTAGAGTACAATACTGTTATACTTTTTTCATCTGTGTTGACTACATAGAAGCACATAGAGAGAGAATGATTCCAGATCACCTCCTAAAACAGCTGTTGTACACAGCTTATTTACCATTATTTGATGGTGTTGATTCACCAGTGTTAGTTCAACTCTTTAAAGAATAAATTGATCTAAGCTCCGCCTACTGCAGTTTCAAATCTGGGGGGATTTGTGGGTTGCGTTTCCCATCATGCCCTTGGGCAGAGTGTTTACATGTGTTATATATGTTTACTTGTATTTAGATGTTTCCTCTTGTACAGTGATCCCTGCAGGGAATCCTTCGCTCATGTTTCCACTGGAATGTTGTCTGTACTGTGAGACACATTTGCAGCATGGGTGAAGTTATCCACCGATTTGGAATCCCCATACTGTGACTTGTGAAGGATGAGCAGTGTGTATTCTTCATCAGTATGCATTGCCTTGCTATGAGATTGACCTTTCTGCTTTGGTCATGCTAGAGGGGATCCACCTTGCCAAAGAAGGGTTACAGCAGCTCTCTCACACCGTAAAATATTTGACACTGTCAGAAATGTAGTTTAACTCTATGTAGTGTGGGCTAATATAGACTATTTTAAAGTACTAAATTTAACTCTATATGAGTTTAATTAATACTGTCAATTTTGTTGTGTATTTGACTTTATTATTGAGGTGTGACTTTACCTCAACAACCTGATTGGAGATCTAATCTCATGTTGTCCTTGCTAATAAGTAAAGTTTGTGTTTTACTCTACAACTCAGAAGTAAGTACTCAATACTTAAAGTAAACGTTGAATGAAATACTTTGTGTTTTTTGAGTAGATTTATAAACCAGTATTTTTATTTAAGAAAATTTTAACCGGACTAACAGTACTTATAAACCAGTGGTTCTCAACTGGTTGAGTCACAGGATCCACCATCAACTCCTCAAGGAGAAATTCAACCCAAATTTTGGAGATTTTTTTGGTCAATCAGATATATTTGATAGAAAAAATAATAGAGCTTGGGCCTAAGACAGTACAAAAGGTACAACAAAACAATAAAACAGGACAAAACAAGCATGTTTTATAGCGTTTTACAGACAATTTGGGGCAATTTTTTTCCCAAGCACACATCCGCAACCCACTTAAACGGGCTTCACAACCCACTTTTGGGTCCCGACCCACAGGTTGAGAACCACAGTTTTAAACTACACTGTAGCTACAGCATCTTTCTCCTTCCATGACACTGATTGATGCAGTTATGTTGTGACTGGGTAAAAGTGTTTCAACTTGAAACTTTTTAAGTTGGACCTGCCTGATGACAGACATGGAATCTGGCCAGTCTATCAGCTTTGTAAGGCTATACAGTATTCCATACTTAATTTAAAAAGTAGCATAAAAGTGGCACATTTAGTAGCATAAATCCATGCAACAGTTGATATGGCAAATTATGATGAAATAAATATAACACAATTTACCAATACACGATTTCAATTAACCGATTCATTTTAGACTCCAAAATACAGCAATCAAGCACAGACTTGTATCCATACATGTTTAAAATCCTGTTTGTAAAATTAGAAAAAAGAAGAAGAAACAGTAGGCTGAAATAAAAAATTGTAGCTCGGAAATTGTATGCAAATAGTTCCTTACATAAAATGCTCTGTTATTTATTTTTATCATATTTTATTTTGAGACATGAGTCATGCTTACTGGCGACACTTGAATTGCTCTTCAGGATTTTAAATTCTGAACTCTCATCAGTGCTTTTGATCGGCTAGACATGCAGTGTGGTGTTGTGCGTTGCTCTGACTGACAGCAGGCAGCTGAGCGGTTTTTCTTTCCTCTAACCTCTCGGCTGTCCTCGTCTCAGGGATCTCCAGTTTACAACTTGACCCTCTGTATCCCTCCTTCCTCTGCATGAGTAATGAGACATCTCTGACTGGTATGGATACATAGTTTAACTAAAACTGTGTGTTTTCTTCCTGGAACTGACTACAACAAGAGCGAGGTAGTGCAGGAATCTCTCGTAGCTTGTGTAGAAATGGTACACATTCCTGTGTGGGAGGAGATGGTCTTAGGTACATTCCTGCAGGGTCAGGACTAGATTGAGTCCAGATTTTGTTTTTGTAGGGCTGGGTTGGGTGGGATGAGGGCTCAGGAGAAATGTTTGTCAATGATGTTCTGCCAAAGTTGTTCCTCAAAGAGGAGAAAACAATAGCAGGACAGAACTCAAGGCAAGAAAATGAGCAGGAAGTGAGCTCCTCGTTTCCCCTCACCCCGTCCTTCCTCTCAGAGCTCAGAGATGAAGGAGGTCAAAGATCAGGAGAAATACACACAGCTGGTCAGACTCTCAGACGAGGTTACATCAGTGCCTAACGTCAGAGCCTTATCTCTCATTGGCTTTATTGAGCTTGCTGAAATTGCCTTTTTCTCCAGAGATAGGCTGGATAATGCTGAAAAGAGCTTTAAGTTACAAAAGGAGGATGGATTCCAGGTCATAAATATTAGATTTTCTTTTGTAAGAAAGGCCTCTTCTTCATTGGCCTTGGTCTGTGAGCACGTAGGAAGAAAGAATAGTGTGTAATCATTAAATCTAATAAACAAAGATGAGAAAAGGAAAAGCCTATATGTTTGCCGTATTGTTAGAGCAGAGATAATAGGGCTGTTTACGTATGTAGACTGTAGATTGTGAGAATATATTTGTTATACTTTTCAAAAGATATAAGATGTGTGATATGAAACAGCCAACAAGTGTAACTGTAGGGGAAAGTGTTTCTAAATGTTGAATCTGTCTTTTGTGTTGTTAAAAAATGTTAAAAAGTAATTGTTCCCTGTGCTTGGTAGAAAGTCAGGTTGTCAAATTGTTTTGAAGTTTTATGGGGTTTTTTAACATGTCTTTTAACCCTCCATTATCAATCTGGACATTTTTGTTCGAAAGGGTAAATGTTTCACTTTTTTTTGCAATAATTTTGTCCGTGTTGCAAATTGCATGATTTTTTTAGGAAGATTTTCCTGGTTAATTTTTAAATTTTGAATTCATTTTTAAAGGCCCCAAGTTTACTCTACAAATTTACTACTATAATAAGCAATTAATGAACAAAAATGTCCTTTATAAAAAACATTAATTTAAAAAATTACTTAAGAAAAAGTTTCACAAATTTCTTTTAGATTGAATATTTTCATCAACTTCAGTCCTGACAACTGCCAAATATTTGAATATTTTGGGGATGTGGGGGCTGTGGTATTTTTTCAAATTAAATTCTAAGATGTGTTAAAGATTAGCAACAAAACTGATTTTGATGCATGATTAGTTTTTTTTAACAGGGTCAGATTTAGAACTTTTTCTTTTTCATAAAAAAGCAAACATGACTTCTTGTATCCAAAGTGGCATTTAAAGGATCAAAATCCTAAAATTATTCCATTTTTTGGTTTTTTTTTTTTTTGGTCAGGACTGAAGCTGATTAAAATAATTTATTTTAAAAAAATAGGAAAAAATCTTTTTATAGAATTTTCGTAAGTTTTTTCACAGTGGGCATTTTTGTCCATGAATGTTTTTTAGGGTAGTGCATTAAAATGATACCAGAGGGTTAAAGTGATGTATTTCCTGTCATTTTGATGTTCAATCGTGTTGCAAAGTATTTAGTGCTTTAATCAAGGGAGAGTGGTTTTATTTACAGAGCACTATTCAGAAAGAAAGCAGTCAACATGCTTTACCAAATTAAAAACAGAACATTTATAACATGAAGAGCATTAAGATGTATCAATTAGAGCATAAATTATTAAATACTTCGAGTATGAGATCACAGAAAACAAAAAGTATACATTAATCAAAAGTGAAAATAAAGATGCTTAATATATTTATTAAAATCCTTGAAAACATTAAATACAAAAAATAAACTGAAAAAAGTATGAAACATTAAGAATGAATCAAATACAAGCTCTTGTTTGTATTCTTATGTACAAGTCTGTGTGCATTGTTAGTATGGTCGCCAGATGTTCACAGAGTGGAAGACTGCTGACTAAATAAGATCAGAAGTAGAAAATATGCAAGGATGTGTGCAGATTTACATAAGGTCATTTATGGTAGTTGATCAGTGCAAATATGCACATGAGGTGAGGCATTTTATCACAGAGAGCCTTCTCACAACATTTTAAATACATTGTATAGATTAATTACTTGCAGCATATGATTAGGGTAAATTTGAGATACAGTAAAGTAGTAAGAGACACTGCATGATATTTTTTACATCAAGCAGGGCTAAGGTGCTTGTTATATTAAAATTATTTATTCTGACACTCAGACTGTTCGGACGTTAGTGGAGTAATTATGCATTATATTTTCAAAAATATGGTATCATGCTAACCCTAGCAGGCGATATGCTTTTTTATTAAAGGTGACATATTATGCAAAAAAATAATTTTTTTCAGGCTTTTCTAACAAAAATATGTGCCCCTGGCCTGTCCACAATCCCCTCCAGTAACAGAAAAATCCACCCACCCCCCCTTTTTCCCACTTTTAGAAAATGTGTGCTGAAACAAGCCGTTCTCAGATTTCCCCCTCGTTGTGTCACGTGGGGAGTTAGCATCGCCCCCAGGATCGGTTGTCCCTCCCCGCTTGGAAGAAACTTCCGCCCTATTCCCCTGATCCTTGTTTCAGCTGCCAGCTAAGAGGAGGATCAGGAGAGCTACATCCATTCCCGGAGAGGGGTGTGGTCAGGGGCGGAGTCAGATATCTCATTAACAATCAAAGCCACAGACACAGAAACAGCTGGCTGTGAGCAGGGCTGAAACAGAGGGGTTTTTAGACATGCAAAAATCCAATACTGGAGTGTTTTTTTTTGTTTGTTTGTTTGTTTTTGGGTTTTTTTAGAAACAGACTTCTCAGGCATGTTTTGGGAACCTCTAAGACCAATATAAACTTGTCTTAAAAGGGTGAAATATGTCCCCTTTAAAAGAAAAGAGCTAATTAGATTAATTGAATATATTAGCCTGTTAAAGTTAAAAGGAAAAGTTTATTCTCCAGTTCTTTCTTTAATTTGTGTCTAATAAAGGAGCATTTGATGTCTTTTTGTGTTGTTTTGTATGTTACAGTAATTGTTGTGGCCTGTGTTTACATGAAATTTGAATCCTCCTACAGCCACTCTCCATCATACCTTCACTAGTATCCTCACATGTGAGAAGGTTCCTGCCCTGATGCTTAATGGATTGGTTTTGGACACATGTGTTAGTTTTGCTGTGGCCCTGTTTGATGCTATCGGTGTCTCCTTGTTCTCTGTTCCCATCGCTCTCTCAGGGTTAGAGCTGTGTGACCCTCCTCACCGTCTCATGGTCGCCATGATCAGCGGCTTCTTCGCCGTGTTCGCGGAGCTGCTGTTGCCAGGCATCGCTGTTCTGTGCCGTGATTGGCCGATTCTTCAGGCTGTGGCCACTTTGCCTCTTCTCCTGCTGCTTTCTTATTGGTGGTGAGTCAGCAGGCAGTATGTGGAGTGAATGTCATGTGTGTATTTGGTGAGGCATGAAGGGTAGTTATATAGTATACATTGGCATTGAGTGTTTAGTTTTGTCCCAGTCTGATCTAGATCAGCAGATTAGAGTTCCTCCTTTTTCAGTTGCACATCTTCATGCCATAACATCTTAAAATAGATACAATCTGGCTTTGAGCATCCCCATGAACACCACTAATAATCAGTTCAGTTGTTTATTGAGAGTCTCATTAAGTCATTGATTAGAGTACAAAGATCTCAGAGATGGCTTAAGTTCACTCCAGCCTTTCACTCCAGGAATTTATAAACCTAACATATCCTTTGATAAAGTCATATCAAGTAATTTTTGCTATGACAAGCTTTTAAAGTTATTTTTTGCTGAGAATAAACTGTTTATGCTTGCGTTTATCTCCTCTTGCTCCTTGCTGATGTTATAAAGAATGTTTTCAGCTCTTTATCTCTGTGAGGTATGATAACAGAGTTTTGTTTTCTTCAGCTGTGCGTCGGTGTTTCCTGAGTCTCCACGCTGGCTGCTGGCCACAGTTCAGATCCCGCAAGTGAAAAGGAGCTTACAGGAGTTCTCCACCAGGAATGGGGTTTGTCTGCGAGATGAAATTTACCCTGGAGAAACTCTGCTCTCAGGTATGCACGTAAGCACAAAAGTTGTTTAAACACGAAGTTTTTGTGCAGAAAAAGCAACACAATTCTTTGTTTAACATTAAAAGCCCTTATTCTAGATTTAGTGTAAATGCAGGGTATGCACTTTGATATTCTGGCCTTATCTTTTTTTGAAAGCAACACAAGTGTTTTCTATTTCACAATTCTAAAACTTTACCCATCTTCTACTGTAGCTATTGCTCTGGCTCATTTACATCC
Source organism: Cheilinus undulatus (assembly GCF_018320785.1). Lineage (NCBI taxonomy): Eukaryota > Metazoa > Chordata > Actinopteri > Labriformes > Labridae > Cheilinus > Cheilinus undulatus. The sequence continues at coordinate 39,476,694 of NC_054865.1, read as the reverse complement.
TTCAGAGTTTATTGAATTATTAGATCGATAGAGCACTTGTGTTGGGGAATCGGCAGTGATGGACAGTGACAAAGTTATTTACTTGAGTAGTATACCTATGTAACCTTGTAAAGCAGATGGATACGCCCATTTCTGTGTTTGTAACTGGCAAATCGATCTTGGAAAGCTCCCGTCTGAATCGTTTGGGCCCGGTTAGAAAGTGACAGGACCAATCAGCAACGACAGGCAGTACTTTGGGGCGCGGAGGAGTCATGATATAAGCCAGCGGCAACAAGAGACAATGCAGTTATGGCGGAAGAGATTACCGTGGATACTGCTAAAGCGCCAGTTTTTTTAGAACTTGATGACATTTCTTTGTTAAAAGAAGAACAAAGATAAGCATTGAGTTGTTTTCTTTTCAAAAAATGACAAAAGTCATATACTGACATGTCTACAGTTGCCATGGTTCGCGTTATGCAGTTCTCTATGGAGTTTACACCTTCAGTAGGGGCGCATAGTGGCTACGTCATGTGTTTTGTTGCTCTGATTGGCCTGTAAAGATGTGACAGACAGAACGTTCATCCAATTGCCCTGTGAGTTTTTTTTTTCCAAAGGCTCTGCCCTTTCCCAAACGCTGTATATGAGAGGTTTACCAGATGTATGTGTGAAAAAAATTCATCTGGCATGCCAGGTTAATACTGATGTACATTTCTTTTAGTTTTTGTAACCTGTTTTAACCTGTTGTAACCTTAGTTTACTATTTTTGGAGGAAACTTCTTACATTTGAAAGACAAATATTGTACATCCTTCTCCCCTACATTTCTATGAATGTCCTCCATACTCATTGCTTTTGCTCTAAAGTCAGCTGATGAACTTTTCTGGTACCTAATCCAAAAGCGTGTTGGATGCCTAATACACTGCATCCATCCATCCATTATCTACACTGCTTATCTCATGGGGGTGGAGCCTATTGGGCCAGAGATAGGGTACACTCAGGACTGGTTGCCAGCAGGGCTGAACGATTTGAGAAAAGAATCAAATTGCGATGTTTTTTTCCCCAATATTGCGATTGCGATTTAATATGGGATTATTTTTAGGTTCCTCATCTTATGTATTATTATAAGCAAAAGATCGTTCAATTTGAAAAACAATATCTAATTGTGATTTTGGCTCATATAGCAAATTTGATATTGATTGCTATACTGAAGGGATGATAATTTTTTTTGTTATTCTCATTTTGATAAAGAAAAACATAGACACAAACTGGAAAAGTAGGATTTTATTAAACTATTCTGCAAAAAGACACACACTGCTTAACAAATTTATTAGACCACCTGTCATAAAAACGAGAAAACATAAATATTTTAGAAATCCTTCAAATAATTGTTAAAAATGTTATTGTTATTTATTTGGCAAATAACAAAGTGAAACAACTAAATAGTCCTTTTTCACACATAAACAAAAAACTTCGTATTTTGTATGGCCTCCTTTGGCCTTACTTATAAATTTGTTAGGCATTGAATGTATACATAATGTGTATGGCATAAAATCCCTGCTGCAAAAAAAAGTGCAATCAAATTGGTATTTTAACACATTTCAGATTTGAAAAATACTGCCTTGTCTGCAATTTGAAAATTGCAGCAGGCCTTGTTGCAGTTTAATCTTATTTACTATTAATTGCACAGCCCTAGTTGCCAGCCAGTTTTAGGGCTGACATTATTTTTGGTCCATATTGCCCAGCCTCACTTAACTACACCTGGAACAACCTCAAACCTGACTGATGATATATTTAGAATATTTACTCCATGTTTAAAAACCTGTTTTGTTACACAGAGATTTTAAGCTTCCTGCTTTTTTACTTAATGCAGATGTTTACATGTCTGACAGAACTTTGAGGCGGTTGGGTCCTGCTGGATAAATGCTGCTTTAGAGTTTAAGAGCAAACAAATTCTCAGGAAGCTCTGTAAGGAGCAGTAACACAACAAACACGTCTTCTTCAGCAGGTTTCTGTTCCATTTTTCTGCCACTGTTGATCTTCATTAATGTTCGAACATACAGTTTAGTTTTATAAACTGATGTTTTAAACTGACAGTATCAGATATGAGGAGAGATGAAGTACCATTCTTAGAAAATTTAAAATGCAAATAGTTTAAAGAGTAACTTAGGACCAGTGCTGTCCTCTTTGTTTGAGTTACAGGCCTGCTTCCTATCTGACCACACCTGACATCACTGATGGGTGTGGTCACCATGTCCTCTTTTGAACCTTTAACCAAACAGTGATCAAAGAGGCTTCTGAACTACATCTGTTCTTCATTACAGTAAAAGTGAGAGTTAAACCTTTGGAGGTCAGGAAGATTAATTTTCAAAGTTAGCCTGAAGGAGTGTTAAAGATGAGCTCAAGAGCCACGTTTTATTACAGGGGATCCAACATGGCTTCACTTCAGTTTAACCTTGCCGTTGGCAAGTTATTGAAAATGTAATATTAGAGTATTAATACAACCCTCCCTGCTGATTTCACCCACTCTGAAAACTATGGCTCAGTTGTAATACCTTGAATGCTTCATGAGTTTTTAACCTTTGTATATTTTTGCAGAAATTGATTCAGCATACGGAGAAGACTGTCAGCCCATGTACTTTTCAGTTCTGGAGCTGCGTCGGTCTCGTGTGATCTGGAAGAACTGTCTCATCCTCAGCTTCACCCTGTGAGTATAAAAATGAAAGAGACTTTTTGAAGCCATAGGACAAATTTCCCTCTCATGATAACAGTCTTTGCATAGTGCTGGGTTTTCTAGATTGGTGTAACACTCTTGTCTCACTGCTATGCAGACGGCACACAGATTCACCTGCCCCTGAGACCTGAGTACCCTAGAAGCCTAGCTGCTGTTTCAGACTGTTTAAATGATGTAAACTGTTGGATGGCACAAAACTTCTTGCAACTTAACAACTCAAAATCAGAAATTATATTGTTTAATCCCCACTACTTCCCCTCCATCATCAGCCACCTCGGTCCCCTAGCAGCAACAAGCATCAAACCCACTGGCAGAAATTTAGGTGTGCTATTTGACAATAATCTCTCATTTGATCATCACATAAAATCAGTTGTTAAATCTTGCTTCTTTCAATTACGTACCATCTCCAAAATAAAAACAATACTGACTCAACAGGATCTGGAAAAACTCATTCACGCTTTCATCTTTTCCAGATTAGATTATTGCAATTCACTCCTCTCCAGTATCTCCCAGAAATCACTCTGTCACTTCCAGTTGGTACAGAATGCAGCAGCTAGGCTTCTCGCTGGTTTTAACAGACGACATCTTTACATTGGCTTCCCATTAGTTTTAGAACTGATTTTAAGATTTTATTAAGTACTTTTAAAGCACTGAAGGGCCTGGCTCCAATCTATATACAAGGACTTTTAACCCCCTATGAGCCAACCTGCAGTCTTAGATCCTCGGGCAGGGGCTTCCCGGTCGTTCCAAAGTGGAGACTCAAATCTAAAGGTGACAGGGCCTTTTCCATCAGAGCCCCTCGACTTTGGAACGACCTGCCTGAGGAGATAAGGCATGCAGAATCACTGACATCTTTTAAATCACTTCTTAAAACTCATTTTTATAGACTTGCTTTTATGTGATTTTGTCTTCTTCTTCTTCGGTTTTTATCTTCTCGCAGATTCTTACCTATTTTAGTTTCTCAACTTATTTTGTTTCCTCTGAATCTTTTGCTCACCTTACTCCCTGTCAACCTCATTTTATTTCCTTGCCCCATGGCTATTTTTAATCGTTACTGTCTTTCTCACTTTATTGCTTTCATGTCTTTTTTGTTTACCTTTGCTATAATAGCTATCAATTTTACTGCTTTTATAGTTTTAGAGCCTGTTTTACCTTGCTTTACTATCTGTTTTTGCCTCCTTTATTTAAATTGTACTGCCTTTTCTCATTTATCTCCTGTTTCTTTTTTACCCCTTTTTGTTTCTCTTTAAATTTCTCACATCTGTAATTTTGGTCCTCTTGGTCTCAGCCTGTGTAGTTGGGTTCCTGCATTGCCTGGGTTCCTTTTGTTTTTATGGTACTTGATGTCTGTGTCTTGTCTGTGTCCTGATGATGTCCATGATGTCTTAGTGAAGTATGGTTTGATGTCTGCACTCTGAATGATGTCTGTGATGTCTTATTTTGCATGGCATCACATGATGTCAAGGTTTTGATGTATTTTGATGTGTTGAATTATTATCTCAACCATATTTTTGGTTAGATTCTTCAAGTGTTTGGATTCTGCTGGATTCTGTTTGCTTCTGTGAATGTCAAAGCACTTTGTAAACCAATTTTTTTTAAAAGTGCTATACAAATAAAGTTATATAGTTATTAATGTCTCATCTTCAGGTTTATAGGAACAGGGATCCAGTACTGTTTCACCAGAAACCTGCACAGTTATTCCACAAACTTCTACTTCAGCTACTTTCTCAGAGTTATAACCGGAGCTCTGGCCTGCATCTACATTTGTGTGTCTGTTAATCACTTTGGACGACGAGGTATGCTGCTGCTCTCTGCCATCATCACAGGACTGTCGTCACTGCTGCTGCTCGCCCTCACTCAGTGTAAGACATACATCTTTCTCCAGATTTTTCCTCAATTAACCATTGCCCTTTTCTGTCACCATTACTTACAATAATATGTTTCTTTTAAGCTTGTTTTTGGTTTACTTCTTGAACTGCCCAAAAACAATGAGAAAATGTTTTGTAAGCTGGTTTATATTAGGAATATACAGAAAATTATGATGGCAGTTTACCATATTTAGTATGCATTTCTATCTGTCAGAAGGAAATGGTAATTTGTTGGTCACATAATAATCACAAATGAATTTCCTGAACTTTCGATGCCATCATTATGCCCTCAGACATTTATACTGATACCATGATGAAGTTATATTTGTGGCTGCGGTTGTTAATCCACAGCAGCACAGCACAGTGGGAGCTCCAAATTAAAAAACTGTTAGATTTACACACATACTCACAGGCCACCCCATAGAATTGGCTGGACCCCTGAAAACCCAGGCTGGTCCCTCCCCCAGTCCTGTTTTATTGATTATATCAATGCATGTGTGTTGGATCAGTAGCATTGATGCTAGCAGCCTGGCTAACAGTTACTTCATTTTGGAGCAGAAAAGTGCCAAGCTGTTGGGTTCTGATATTTATTTGTACCATTTTATTAATCATCTTTTAAATAATTTTCACCACTGTTTTCACCCATTTTTGCCACATTTTACTCGTATTTACAACTTTTTTAACCCCTTCCTTGTACATGATCTGCCTTGCCTCTTTAACATATTTTTGTGCCTCTTCAGGCATTTTTGACGCTGTTTTTGTCACTTTTTGACTGCTTTTCACCATTTTCAATCCATTTTTACAACTAATTTTTGTCGCCTTTTAACCCCTTTTACCACTTTATCACTTTTTAACCCCATTTTGCTATTTTATCTGGCCATTTTTGCAACTTCGCAACTCCACTTTTACCTTTTTTACCTTGTTTTATGCCCATATTTGCCTGTTAAACCAATGTTTGTTACCCTTCGCCCATTTTTGTTGCTGTGAAACAATTCTTCACCCCTTTTTAACCGTGCTTCACCATTTTCAACCCATTTTCACTTTTTAAAACATATTTAGTCAAATTTTAACCCCTTTTTAATACTTTATCACTGTTAGACCCCTTTCTTATATTCTATCTGGCCATTTTTACAACTTTTGTGCCACTTTTAACCAATTTTTATGTTATTTTGCGGTTTTTCAACCATTTTTGCCATTCTTTACTCTTTTTTACCAATTTCAACCATTTCTTGCCACTTTTTTACCCGCTTTTCACCATTTTCCACCCATTTTAAAACCCATTTTGCCTTTTTTAACCCAGTTTTGAAATTATTTGATTATTTTTTCTTAAGTTGCCTCAGTTTCTTGTACTTTTTCCTGGCATACAGATGTTTGTGCACATCATGGCTCAGATATGAAGTCTGACTTTACTTTCCTAATGGTTTAGTTCAGTGTTTCCATTCACATTGTTAACATTTACAATAGAAAGGTATTTCTGTTTTAAGAAAACGGGTTAACATTTTTTAAAAGGCTATATTGTACTACAAAATATCTATAAATAAAAACAAAACATTTTTTGTTGCTTTGATAAGAGTGGTTATTATTCAGGTTAAATGTAAAATATAGTCATCACATTGTAACTTCACAGTGCACAATAATTTTGCAGACCTCCTGAGCCCCCAATTTGGCTGGGCCACACAAAGCTGCAGTTATAGTTTAGTAAGTTGTCTCTTTTTATGTGTCAGATCTGCGTGGAGGCCTGGTGTTGGTGCTCTCTGTTGTGGGTCTGCTCTTCTCTCAGGCTCTCGCCATGCTCAGTGTGTTCTTTGCCTGTGAGGTGATGCCGACCGTGGTAAGGTAAGTCACAAAAGGGATGAAGAAGGTGTTAATGTTATATTTATTGTAAACAAATGATAAGAAAGATTAAAACAGTCAATGAAATCATCATACTAAGGAGTACATTTGGTGAAGTTGACTTGGCCTCTTCTGATCAGTGTTAATCAGATGGTGGAAAGTAGATGTGTGGAGAATATTGTATTGCATTGTCCAACCCCCCCCCCCCCCGCAATTTGTATGTTTTTTTGTCTTTTTAAAAATATTGTCTTGGAGCTAAGTGCTACAGATGCGTAAGGGAAGATGGAAAGTATTTAAATCAAAAACAAGATTTAAAAAAACACTATGATCATCTGACTTGTAGGCATCTCTGATGATTTGAAATCTTCCTGTTTCTCCATCAGAGGTGGTTGCCTCGGCCTGGTGCTGGCAGCGGGTTGTGTTGGTATGGCCGCCTCCTCCCTGATGGAGCTACAAAACAACGGGGGCTACTTCCTCCATCATGTCATCTTCGCCTCCTTCGCTGTCCTGTCCGTTCTCTGCATAATGCTCCTACCTGAGAGCAAACGCAAGCAGCTGCCAGACTCCCTGAAGGATGGCGAGAGCCAGCGGCGGCCTCCTCTTTTCCTGTCCCGGCCTGACAGGGACAACCTGCCGTTACTGTGCCACAGGCCTCCTCTATCTGAGTACAACCCTGATAACTATTCCCGCCTGGTTTCTGCCACCAGGAGGATGTTGACTAAAGATAATCTGCCGTATAGGATTGCTGTGCCAACACATCCTCCTCTGCTGTCAGACAGTGAAACTCAGGGACAGGACAATGAGACACTGAAAGAGGTGGCATCTTAACACCCTCCTCATCCTCACTGATACAGACTTGGATTATCCCTCTTACTCCTTCTGGACATACCTCTACAGAACAGACATGTACCATTACTCTTCACTTACTTTTGTCTGAGCCACTGGCTTTTTAGAACTGGGCTGAGGAACTGTCATGAGCCTGGATTCAAAGATGAAAACAAAGTCTACAAATTGAGTTCTTTCTTAACGATATCTGTCTCTTCTTTGTGTTATTTTTGCACTTGAAGCCGTTACTGTGCAGTGACATTTTTGTCATGTTTATTCAGGTATTGCACTGAAAAACCAAAGGCCTTCTTTAGTGTTATTTTTAAGCCAAACTAATGTGAGGGCTGCAAAGTCTAAATTGAAATCAGTCACTTTATACTGTCACTGTTTTTGGTGGTGTAATGCCTGATCATTCACCACACTTTTTTAAAAACTCTGGCTATGACAGAAATGTTCACACCGCTCTACGTGGAGCAAACTGAACTGTCAGCCACCAGTTTGTGGGTCATGTGAGCAGCAGCCCTTTGTCCATTCATCAGTAGCTCATGCACTCTTTATTAAGTCTGATTCAGCAGTAGTGTCTCAGTGTGGAGAGGATCCTGGAGAGGAAATGAACAAAAGACTGGCCCACACTGGTGTTGTAGGGATTTGTTATACCTGTGATGCACACAAGAGGGTGCTAGTGACACACTGGTTGTTTTTATGCCCAGTGTTGGATTGTGATCTTTAGGGTAAGAAAAACAACAACAACAACAAAAAAACAGACTTAGCGTAATACTGTATGAAGCTTTCAGAGTTTTCAGTGTCTCTCTAAAGCAACCTGACTTGTCTATTCTTTTATATGTTTTCTGTTGTTCATATTCAGTTGTGTTGGTGTGGAAGGTCTGCATAACTTTGATGTTACATTATATGAGGTGATATTTTTGATGAAATGAACTCAAATTTGCCACACGCATGTCCGCATACCACCAAAAATACACTCAGTGATCAGCCTTCAGCAGCTGTCATGTAGTTTCCGGCCCTCCACTCAAGAAATTTAACTTCAGTTGGTAAACAAAGATGTGTATGTTACATTTTTAAATGTTGAAACTCTTATTTACTGATGGTTTTGCCATCATTTTCTTCATCAGTTGGGACATCCTAGCTTCTCAAAACAAACTGAAGCCAAATTTCCTATGCAAAAGAGCAGCATCGAATCTGTAAATGAAATGCAAAACATGCAAATAAGCTGAAAAGGAGCTAAAGTTGCCTCTATTGAGGCAGCTCCTTCTCTGAACCCTAGATGGAGCTGTTCTCCAATAAATGAGACTACAATGACTTCTTCATTCTCACATACTGGCATGTGCCAACAGCCTCTCTCTGACAGTGTTTCACTGGGAAAAAAACAGCCAGATGAATCAATAAACTCAACTTGGTCCGACATGATGTAGTAATATCGTCTTTTATTGTGACTGTCACTGTTGAAAGGGTTTAAAGCTGAAGGAAATATTTATAAACTGGTAAGAATGAGCTGTTAAAACCAGTAACAAGGGAATAAACCTACACTCAGTGATCACTTTATTAAGTACATCTGTTCAGCTGCACATTGACAAAGATATCTAATCAGATACTCACATAACATCAGAATGAGAAAGGTAACTTCTATTGTACCATAACACATCGTCTTGACCATGCACTGGTTGCTGCCATGTGATTGGCTGATCAGATACCTGAATGAGGAGCAGGTGTACCTAATAAAGTGATCAGAGAGTATATTTTATTGTCTATATAAATCACCAACAAAAAGGTTTTCTCATCTAATTAAAGTTAATAGACAATCTTTATATAAACAAACCATCTGTCCAATCCAAATAATAAAAATAATGATAATAATTAAATCATTAAAGTGATAAAAGCTTGGAGAGCCAGTGCGAGCAGGACGGCCAGTGAGCTGAGTGGATGGACAGCTCCTGAGATGTCATACCCGTAGCTCGTCCTGCAGGTGTTCTCCACCTCTTCATATGGAATCGGGACGTCATCTGGTGGCGAGCCTTTCAGATCGTCACGTACCTGAAACACAGATTAGAGTGTAAGACAAAGAGGCACAGTGAACAGAGCGTATGTTATGATTTTAAACTTAAGATCATATTTTTTATGCTTTTGACCAAGATTGGCTGGGATGGATGACCTATTGCTTTCATTCACACCTCTGCAACCGTCATGAAAGAAAAGAAGGAAATCGTAATATGATGACATGTATTGACATTTTCAGGATAAGATAGGCATTTCAGTGAAAATAAACATGCCTTTAGACAAATTTGTTGCACAATTATGTGAACTAAAGATCTTTGATTTTTGTAGAAATGACTAGAACGATTGCTATGGCCCTCCCAGACAGGAATTTGGCTCTCAACATGATTATTATGATGATTGTTTACTTTACCTTTCTGCTGCTATAATGTTTGTCGATAAATTAATGCTTACTTGAAGTGTCTCGTTCACATTCAGGTATCTTGCAGTGGTAGTGTTGTATTGTGTTTTCGTGGGGATAAAAGAAAGGATTTCCTTTCTACTACAATTACACAGTCTATACTAGTCAGATTTGTTGAACTACGCCTTCAACTCTTGATCAGCCAGGATGGTTTAGAAGGGTGTAACAACAGGATTTCACCTCAAGTATGACAGAATATTAGAACCACCTCCAAAAAAGAGGATCTGTTCATTATATTAAAGATGGTTTTTTTTAGGCTTTTTGGCTTTTTTTGACAGGATAGCTGAAGAGAGGCAGGAAATATATGAGGAGAGAGAGAAAGAGGGGGGGAAAGACATGCACCAAACAGCACCAGGACCGGGAACCAATCCCATGACCAGTGCACTGAGGACTATAGCCTCTGTATAGGTTCTTTGCAGTCCCATGATTCTGATGACATGTTGGGGATCAGGAAGTGAGGGACAGCCCTTAAGAATGAATAGGAATGGAGGAATGTTAGTACTTTAAAGCTTTCATTGGATCTATATACTGCATTTATCATCAGAAAATTTCTGTATACATTGAGTGCGATCCCAACACTTTACTAAAAAGTGATTTTTACCACAATTTAACAGATTTACCTGGCCTCGAGGTGGTCAGTATCATATTTTTTTTCAGTCCTGCAGGCCTTCTAGTGTCTAGCATGATGAAGGACAATAGTCTATAGGAGTCTTGTACCAAACTAAGAGGCTAGCTGAGCCCCTTTAACATGTAAATAAACCCCCATTTTGTCACAAACATGCTCTTAATACACTATCAACAGAATAAATCTTGTGGGGTAAGAGCAGAGTAATGGTGGGCCATTCACAGAAGAGCCTATGCTACGAAACAGCCCTTTAATCTGAGCCACAGTAGCTAGCTCCTGTTAGTGTGCCAGTTTCCTTTCCTCCATCCTTTGTTGTCATTTATCCACATTTAAAAAGTCAAAATATTACCAACATTGACCTATTCAGTTTGAATTAATTGTTGTATTATATGGTCAGAGGAAAAGAAACTTCTATTTTTATTTTTTAAAATGTGGCATTAATCCTCCCCTGATATTTTAAGGCTTTAAAGCTCCTGCGAGGAATGTCTGATTCGTGTTGATTTTGGCACCACCTGTAGACAAAGTTGTACCTTTTATCTCTTTGTTGATCTTGGCCTGTATTATGTGACAAAGTAGCACTTCCTATAGAAAACCCTCCTCATTTAACATGATGACACTGGCTGGTCAAACATATCAATTCATCTGAATCTTTTCTTTAGAAAACCTAAAAGGAAACCCCAAATGTAGCTTACCTCCTCTAAATCTGACTAGATGACAGCATTAGAAAGCACTTCATGAAAATTCAGTCTTGTTGCTGATGATCTTGAATTATTTTTTAGCTTATAAGAAGGGGTCAGTATTAATTTTATTTTTTTCACTGCCAGCTAAAACTTACAGGAGCTGAAAGTCACTTTAAACAAGAATAAATCTGAAAACAAACTAGGACGCCTCACTGGCAAACAGGACAGGAGGTTTTTGTGTGCTGCTGCTCAGGAATGCTGCTAACTGGAGCAAGCTTTGTGTGCGTGTATGTATGTTCCTCACCTTCTCAGCCTCTCTCATGACACGGAGCAGGTTTTCTCCCAGAGCAGCTTTCACCTCTCCATCAGTCCAGCCTCTCCTCAGCAGTTCAGCCACCACTTTGGGTACCTTGGACACGTCCTCGAGACCCTCTGGCACTCTGAGAGGAGGACATTCAGGGGATAACGTATTACCTCTTGGTGTAATTAAACTCTTTTATGCCTTTCATTATTGCAGTCATTCTTGTTTGAGTATTTTGTAATCACCTGGTAACACCATCATAATCTCCACCAAAGCCAACAATGTCTGCCCCGCCCACTTTCTTGATGTGGTCAAAGTGATCTGTGATGGAAGGAATCATGTGAGCAAAGAGGCTTAAATGATAAAATGTAATATTTAACCAGGTTTACTGTATAGTCACGGTCATTTCAGGTGTTTACCAGCGACATCAGAGATGTTAGCCCTCTTGCTGCAGGTCACATAGTCGTTGTAGAAGTTCACCATAACGATTCCTTGTTTTTCTTTCTACACACAGAAATACACACAGGATGTTACATGACTTGTCTCCCCTATAGATCACAGTTTCTGGGTCAGTGAGTTTTACACTCTGTCATTTCTGCTTTGTTAGGCAGGAGCGCCTCTCCAGAGACTGAGAGAGCAGATCAGGAACAGGCAAAGACATGACCTGAGCAGAGAGACGTATTTAAACCCACAGAAGTACATGAGGCTATTGACCTCTGATTTGTTATACAATACAGTAAGCATTTCCTGTTATTAATGTAATGCTCTTTATCAGTTTGCTGTTTTACAGTGCCTCACAATAGCTCTCTTCTTCTTCTTCTTCACCATTTTATTGCCTGTAACATGGAAACTATAATCCTACATGCATCATTGCTGGAAACAAACTACTCATTTTCCACCTTTAACCCTTCGTTGTTATAAAGCCCATTTACAGGTGTGTTATCGGAGGGAAGTAGACGCAAAGGTAGGATATGCTTCACAGCTTGTCATTTTATGACAGAAAGAGCATCTGTTGGTCTGGGTTTTATTTCATATTCAAATATCAGCTCATAAACATGCAGGCAAGTTTCAGGTTAAATTGTTTATCAACTTTTTATAGACATATAAACCCAAGAGACTGTGTTATAAATTAAACTCATAATTCCCATGTTTAAGGGCTTATAACCTCAAAAAAACAAGATACAATGAGGCATTTCATTTCCAAACTTACACTTCCCTTTGTCAAATTAAAAGTTTGAGATCTAACATTTAAAAAATGTTTTAAAGGTCACAAAAGTGTAGTATATTTAAAAGAAAAATGAGCACAGACTGATAATCTGGCCTTAATTCTTGTTTCTTCCAGACACCATTTAACATCTCTAAACCCATGCAGATTCATTTTTTGGATCTGTATGTTTGGTGTTAAACACTACAAAATAACTTTATTTAAAGGAGTATAAATTAATAGGAATTTGTTTGCACATCAAAATGACAAATCTAACTAAGTTACATCATTTATCATGTGTTGTACATTTTTTTTGCCTGTATTGGTCCCTTTATTAATTTAAATACAGTGCTTAACAAATTTATTAGACCACCATCCAAAGTAAGGTTTATGCCACAGCTGCCCTAAATTAACAGCATTGGTAAAAATTGGTAAAACCAAAATCATTTTTTATGTTTCTGCAATGGTTAATACACCAATATGTTGAAGCTCTTTAACCAAAATGATATTTCGGTGCTAGAATATCATTATTATTGTTATCCATGAATTTTCAAATTTACAGATTTACAAAAAAACTGAAAAAATAGTAAAGCACATTAATATTTCTTGATTGATATGTCAAATTATAGTTACTTACTTGCATTCCTGAACAGAAAAATTAGTTTTAGTGCTCGAATGTTATGCTTGATTCATTTCTGACTTCTCAGAGAAGCCCAGTGAGCCGGCTCAAATTTGGGTATAAAAAGGTGAATTCAGTTTGAAATTCCTCATTCCTGTTCAAAATGGTAAAACGTGGAGAGCTCAATGAAAATGAAAGAGTCTGCATTAAAGCACTTCATGATGCTGGATGGTCTCTGAGACAGGTGGTCTAATAAATTTGTTAAGCACTGTACATATACACAAATACATACTGAAGCTGTCCAAGTGAGCAGCCTGGGTTCAAATGTGACATGCGGCCCCTGTCCTGCATGTCATCCTTCTGGTTTCCCACTCTATCCATGGTTCACTGTCCTTCGTGGAATCTTCTTAAGTATTTTGAATACAGTACTTTCTCCACTTTCTAATGCTCACTTTAAGGCAGGGACATGCTCAGTTAGCCAGCTAAATGATTAAAGTCAGAACTGTTGGAAGTCCACATCAGAATTAAGTCACCTTAACCAATTCTTATTCTCACTTCAGGCCCACAGTCCTGGTCAGATACTCTGTCTATACCGTAATGCAGCCACCCACCACTAGTTGCTCCTGTATCAGTGCTTTGTGGTCACTACCATGCTGCCAAAATATTCTTTAACCTTTTAAAGCCAATTCTATCATATCTGATTCACAGTTTTGTGATACATCTATCTAATCAACATGACCAATAATTTCCTCAGAAACTTTTTCTATACAATCTGATAAACTATAAAAATGCCCTGCAGTGAGTTATCAGTCACAAGAAATGCCTTATGCATCAAATGTGATACAAAAAAGATTTCTGTGAAATTTGATGGCAATTTTTCTTTTCTTTTTATTTTCATAGAAGGGTAAATAAAAATCTCAATTCCATTTATAAGGCCATTTTTATCAGGCTTTATATCACTGATCAACAACCGGAGGCCCAGGGGCCACATCAGGCTCCCAACAGCTTCCCATCCTCAGAGGATTACTGAAATTTAGAAAATGCAGAGTGCAGAGGAAAAATACACATTGATGTATTTAGGATATCTTTTCTTTCTTTGTTTTTTTAATCTCTACAGATAATACAAGTACCCCCAAAACGGTTATGTTGGAGACAGACACATCTGGCTTCAGATGCTTTGATTAATTGAAAAATATGACTGACTCTGGTAAATAGTTGCTACTTAAAAATTGTTGTGTATGTACCTTTGATGTATATGGACTACATATCTTGTAATATGTTTTTTAGTTTGTCTGGAACTCTGTTTGCTGCTGTCTGTCTCAAAAAATAGATGTTTAATGTCAGTGAGGTTTTCTCCTAGTTAAATAAAAGTTAAATTAAATAAAAATGATTTATAGATTGACTTATCGTTTGATCAGTTTTACAAGGATCTTGTGTGACATAATCAACCATAATCAATAAAAAAAATCTTCCTTATATCAGCAGTCTACAGTCTTTAGAGGATTAACTGATGCAACTAGCAGATAAATCAAGAATTGGTGCATACCTACAATTTACCCTGTACTTTGAGTCCTCTGGGCCACACCCAATCAACACAAACACATTCAGACACAAACTCACCACTATCTTGAGGATGTCATCCGGGACGTTCCTCTTGTGCTTACAGATGGTGTAGGCAGAGGAGTGGCTGAAGATGACTGGAGCCTTGGACATGTCCAACACCTGGGTCATCACTTTTACAGTCACATGAGCGAGGTCGATCAGCATCCCCAGACGGTTCATTTCCTTAATGAGTTGCTGCTCAAGGCCAGAAAACAAGATCATCAGTGTATCATCTTGTCAAAGTCTTGAAACCTACAACCATTGCTATTCTTAATCTTTTCATGTACTAAGATAATTAATCATTGAAAATTATTTCTTTCAAAGTTGAATGTATCTAGTAGGATGAAAGGTATAAAAGAGGTATCTGATATTCAACATTATACAGCAGAGGAATGTATAGAAACGAAAGATGCCCTGACTCAACTGCAAGTGATCACTATTGACAATTGCTTTCAGCTGTGGTCACCCATTGTTAAGACTCTGCATTCGACAATAATAAAACACAAAATATGATCGTATTAACTGTGAAACAGCCAATCTCACTCACAGAGGATCAAAAATAAGTGATCAGGGTATCTCTTGTAGAAACCTTGACAGTTTTTATTGTGATCGCTAATCTACATTTTCATTTTCCCACACTAAATATAATCTAAGATGATTGCTCTTGTAATAAACCGAACTAGAACAAACACTTGTAAAACGTCAGGCAAAGTTTTAAAGACACTAATCCATAACTTATTACACTGTTATGTAATAATTTGACCATCCCTGCTTTAACGCTGACCTTGCCAAATGGAGACAGACCGTTGTGTTCTGATGGATCTGATCCTTCATCCACGAGCCAGTTATCCGCCCTGATGGAGGACAACACCGATTTCATGAGAAACCCCAAACAGAGTAAGGACAGATATAAAGATACAGTTTAGGACTTAATACTGAGACATTTTCTTTATTTCCTGAAGTTCAGTCATCCAAACAAGCCAGTCCCATTTACAGTTGGCTACTAGTATTACCAAATGTTTTTTCCTTTTTGTCAGAGAATTTGATCCTGATGCTGGAGTGCATTAAAAGGCCAACAGGAAATTCCCCACATCCCCCACAACACATCCTAAAACTGTAATGTCTATTGTTCACACAGAGATAAAACCAAGCCCAACTGAAAGTTCAGGTCATAACTACACAAATTACAAAACACAAATTAAAGCAGAATCTTGGGTATTTGATTAGATCTGCACAGCTTCAACCACTCCCTGAAGAAAAATAGCAAAAATAGCACACATTGATGCAGAAATAAAATCTACTGATGAAATAGCAAAGCCATATATATACAGTACACATATATATATATATATATATATATATATATATATATATATATATATATACAGTGCAGTTCTCTGGTAATTAGGTGATATTTTACCCTAACCCTAGTAAAATTTTGGCAATTCTCTGGTAACAAGGTAGTATTTTGCCCTCACCCCTAAAAACATCAACCTAACCCTAGTAATATTGTGGCAATTCTCTGGTATTTAAGTGGTGTTTTACTCTAACCCTAACCCCTTAGTCTATTAATATTTTGGCAATTCTCTGGTAATTAGGCAGTATTTCACTCCAACCCTAACCCCTAACCCTGGTAATATTATTGCAATTCTCTGGTATTTAAGTGGTGTTTTACTCTAACCCTAACCCCTTAGTCTAGTAATATTTTGGCGATTCTCTGGTAATTAGGCAGTATTTCACTCCAACCCTAACCCCTAACCCTGGTTATATTATTGCAATTCTCTGGTATTTAAGTGGTGTTTTACTCTAACCCTAACCCATAACCCTTGCAATATTGTGGCAATTCTCTGTGTACCTCAGCTTCATCCCACTACCAAAGACAAGCTTGTTAGGTTAACTGGTGACTCTATATTGGTTGTGAGTGTTTTTTTTTTTTTTTGTTTCTAAATGTCAGCCCTGCAATTGACTGGCGGCGAGTCCAGGATATACACTGCCTCTCACTCAATGACAGCTGGGATAGGCTCCATATATCCACATATTCATAGAGAAAGAGAGATGTGGTCATTGCCAACTTTACAACCAGCTGCCCTTTGGGTATGAAATTAAAAAGCCATCCTTGATTTGATGCTATAAATCAGCTTTGCTGCTGTTTTTTACCAGGGTGTGTTACAGGAGTGCGTAAGCGTGAGGTAGCGGACTCCCATGTGGTACATGATGCGCAGGGTGCCCAGACTGCTGTCAATGGAGTGACCCCCCTCCACCCCAATCAAACTGGCTGTCTTGTTCATCTTGAAGGCCGTCATGATATCTGTGGGATTGAGAAATGACAGATGGAGAGTGGTTTATCCAAGAAGCAGGGGCAGATCTGAACTGAATGGAGGTGACACAGCATTTAAAAATGATCTGAAATCAGCAGTGTGGATAGAGTGGACATCTTACCTTCACTACTGGTGGCAAACATGAAGTCTTCTGGGTATTTTTGACACATTCTGTGAACAACATCGATCTGCTCCAGTGTTTGTCTGACTGCATCTTTATACTGAGTTTCACAGGGGACGTATGCTGACCAGAACTAAAAAAAAAAAAAAGAGGTTAAAAAGAGAAGTGTTTGAACATTCACCACCACTGTGAATCTAGTGGTTAATGTTTTTCAGTCACATTCTTTATAATGCTAGACTGTTTATTTTCTTACATGTTGTTCAAACAGAGCCTTCAGTATGAGATGGAAGAATCTGATTTACAAGATACACTATATAACTGTGATGGAAATTAATGACAAGTCATCAATCACAGTAAACATTAAGAGAACATTTCCTGATATATAGTCCTGATTATACTGATCAAGGATAATCTAAATCAACTGTTTATAGCTCCTGTGAAGCAGTTTTCTGCTGTCAAATGCAGTTAGTCAAACACCCTTTTCCATACATTACCCTTTTTATAATCCAACTAGCAACTTGAGAAGCGAGAATGGAGTTGAGGATGGAAAGCTACATGTAAAACTTGATTGTTAGTCACCTTTGCATATTGATAAATGTTTATAGAAATTAAAGTAGTGCTAAATCATCTTCAGATGAGAGTAGATTGGTGCTGGGATCAGTTTCAGTGGAAGTGTTCTACTTTTTCTACTCAGTATCTGCTGAAACTCTACTAGATGATGCAACTCAATCCAAAAGAGAAACCAGACCTCAAAAAAAAAAAAAAAAAAACAACAACAACAACAACAACAACACCTCAACTTGGAGTACTGAGAGATATCAAGCACAAATCCGATACCTCTTTCAATTATGTATACTTAGTAAACTAATCCCTGGGTCATTTAATGAAAACAGCTTAATGACACTGATAAATATCTCATGCAATGGAAGGAACACATATTTTCATCACGTACTATATAAGATACACTGTTATCTTTATTATAGACAGCCTAGGGGTGTAACGATCCATCGATCTGGATCAATATATCGATTGTTTGAGCAATGATTCAGTCAAATCGATTGAAAGTATAAACATCGATATTAATCGCCATTTTTACCTTACGCTTTTATTTTGAAATTTCCCCCACATGCTTGGTTATGACAGTTTCCGCCCATCCACTAGTCACAACACCATAGGGGTGGATAGCAGGTAATGGCTAGCAGCCAAGAGATTAACAATATTGTGTTTTTTTCCTTTATGTGAAAAGTAACAGATTGTGGTAAATGGGTTCAGAATATCGTCTGATATCAATCGCAGGCCCCTAAATTGAATCAAATCAAAATCGAATCATGGCAGACTCTGTGATATCGGCAAATATCCAATCGTTGTTCTGAGACCAGATATTGTATCGTATCATGATGAAACTGGTGATTTACACCCCTAAGACAGCCTGCTGCTGTTGACTTGTCCATCTACAACTGTGTCAGCGATCAATATCAGCCTCACATCTCAATGACATGACGTGCAAAGTTTTTGTGTCTGAATCTATTATTTCCTTTTGTCAAAAATGTAATTAGTTCATGGTAGGTATCAGCGTATACAAAACCTATGTTCTTGAATACATTTTCAGTGTTTTTGAATGATATAGTTAATTTCATATTTTGGCATCTCAAACCCTAAAAGTGTCAGGTAGTGCAACTGTCCTAGCAAATGAACAGATACTGACACCATTAAAAATGGAATTTTAATTTCTAAAAACTCAAATGAGAATATTTTGGCATGATTTTATTGTTGAAATCTTTGAACTCAACAAATGTGAAAAAAAAGTTAGTAAAATCGTTGAAAAACTTTTGTCCCAGATTTAGCAAGTTCTTAAATATCAGGGTCGCGCAACCGTAATCATGGGAATTTTATTTTTAAATGACGTGCGAACAAAAAGCTTGTGACATAATTTGTCATTGATTTGACTCCAGCTAACACTCATGGACAGGTGTGATGGTTTGTATATTTCTCTAATAAAGATAAAAACATTTCCTGTCAGACACGGGTGGCCAGGTACACTTTCCATCAGGTGGTAAGACCTGTGCAATACTGCTAAAAATGTATTTACTAGAGGTGTGACCAGACACTTATCTCATGAGACGAGACAAGACAACACAAGACAAGCCAAGACAAGAGGAGACGAGACGAGATGAGACAAGATTTGGGCCCAGGAGACACGAGACAAGATTTTACACTTTTTTTATTACAGAAAAAAATACATGAGAGGAAATTATGTCCTTTATACGGCTGAAAGTAATAATAGCAAAGCATTCAGGTCTATTCAGAAATGTTTAAACTCCTCTTGTACTGAATAGGCTATCAAACCTTACACACAGTTTGTCTTGTCTAACTGAGTCAAACTGTACATTTTAATGCTCTTCAAATAAGACCTTTTATTTTAAAGTCTACCACATCTTTATTTTACTACACTAAGCACTTATTGCTACAATAATAATAATAATAATAATAATAATAATAAAAGTATTTAGATCATTTTGAAAGTCATTTAAAAACTATTTTCAACAGACTGAAATGTAAAGAGCTGCATCAGTAAAATCAAATTATTTCTCATCCTCTTTGAGGACATCCATATTTAAAACACTCAAAAGAAATATTTCTGACGATAGCATGTTTGTTTTTTACAGTAATTTAGAGAAATAGATTATTTTATCGTTTTGTGGTCTTTTTTATCTTATACGAGCTTTGACAGTGTTGGACACAACGCACAGATGAGTGTGTGTGTTGGTAAGTGAGTGAGTGTGTGCCTCTGCTCTGTCTGCTGTCAGACAACAAACAGGGCGTGTTTAACTGGAGCTAGAATTTTGCTTTTTGGAGCTAACAGTGGACTCTATGGCGCTCAGGCGGAGTTTGTTTAGCTAAGTTTACTGCTGCAGTATACAACGGCCCACACATGTTGAGCTTCTGATTGATGATAGCACAGCCAACAGCTGATGGATGAGTGACTGACAGACGGTGAGACGAGAAGGAGACATGAAGAAGCAGCAACTGAATCAAAGTTACAAAGTCACACATAGCAGCAGTATGAGTGAGTCTGCACTATAAAAAAATTTTATTTATCAAAAAAATTAATGAGTTCTCTTTATAAAAAGTAACATTATGTGTTAAAGTATTTGTCTGTTTACTTTGAATTAAGCTGCAAATGTCAGGTGGTGCAACCAGTGTTTTAGGTGGTGATACTACGAAATGTGAAAATATATGAAATAAATATTATTATTTAAAGCTCTTGAAATGTTTACTTTTCTTATAATTAGGTATATGTGGTAACACATAAAAAATAAAAGATTAATCACAGTTTTGCTCTAGTGAGCAGGTACATTTCCCATGTCAAGTGGTACAACCAAGGTAAAACAGCTACATTTTATTTTACCATAAAATTCCTCTTTTTTAAAAAAAATATGTGTCCACTTTCTAACAAGAATAAATGTAACAAAATGTGTGAAAGTGTTTGCCTGTTTAATTTTAAATAGGTTGCAAATGATGATGAGGCCTATGTCACTGACATGTTTAGAGTTGTCAAAAATTCTGTATATACCACACAGGCAGTGACAACTGCTTTGTTAGAGTACTCATTCTCAAACTGAAGCTGATATAGATCAGCTCAAGAACAGAAGCGGGGAAGACAGGCACTCTAATCTTATGTTATCCACTGAGAAGGACATCCCCGTCTACTCAAACAAAGTCATTGACATCTTCAAACACATGGCCAAAATATGAATTCTACCTTAATTCAAGCCCCCTGACTACCTCATATCCCAACTAAGCTGCTTGCTAAGAAGTTAAATATCACTGAAATCCTCTTGTGTGTACATTTGTGAAATAAATGTCAGAATAGTTCATAAATCCTCTTCTATTTTTCTATGGCGGTGTAGTAGTTATATTCACATAATAAAATGTTTAATCCTAACCAGGATTTCCAAGCCTCAAACACCCTGAGACCTCCATGGAAGTCATCATGAGTCTGGTTCGGTTTAAGGTTTCTGTCTGTTTGGTAAAAGGGAGTTTCTCTTTGCCACTGTATCTTAGCTGGATCTGTCTATGTGCCGTGTTCGTGGTGGATTAATGGCCTTAGTAAATGATATATGAGAGAGTACGGTCTAGACCTGCCCTCTTTGTAAAGTGCCTTAAGATAACATTTCTCATGAATTGGTGGTGTATAAATAAAGAGTGATTGATTGAAGTAACATTAGATGAATATGAACAGAATACCTAAAACCCTTGCAAAGTGTACTCAGTATGACTGAAAGTTCTCTAAAAACTTTTAAGTACAAATGTATTGTTAGAAAATTCAGCTTAAGTGTTTAAAGTAAAAGAATAAACTCTTTTGTATTGTTTCTGTATTTTCTGTGTCTTGCATATAACAACATAATTCTACAAGCATTCAAAGTGTTAAATGTTCTAAACTGTATGGTTGTTTAAGGTTTAGTTCACTGAACACTGTTGAAGTATTCATGAGACATTGAAACTGATCTTTCTTTTTAGTATGTACAACCAGAAATCTGATTTAAACATAAATGTATCATCTGCATATGAATCAATCTCTTAAAGCTTCGTACATTTGATAACATGGAGAGTAAAAACAAGGTAATGTAAAACTGTTGGTCCTTTCCAATTTCTTTTCAGTTTATATTTCAGGCATTAAGCATTATCCTGTAATCTTCAAGCCAAGCAATGCTACACCATGAGAGTTAGACTGGCTTTGATCAGGTCATTTTGGGTTAGAGGGGTCAAAATTTGGGAGTTTTGTTTCAATCAGAGAGGATAAAACGTGCGCAGGTATAAGCTGCTAGGCTTATTTGCTTGAAAAGGCTTTGTTCACATGGCTCCAAGTTCAAATTAATGCCTCATCATTTTGCATGACATGATTTCCTCATTGGGGCTTCAAGGAGGCGTAAACCAAGCCTTTATTCAATTAATTACTGTGGTTACCTGGACCTGAATTAAACACACTGGAAATTTTGCATGAAACAGGGAGGAAACCTGTCAGAGCAAATACAATATGTGCTTGGAGATTTATCTGGATATGAATCAAAGTAAAGGTGATATAGCTACAATAAACAACTTCATAGTGAGAGAAAAGAAACTATTTAAATGTATATCATGGACATTTTTCTGAAATGAACAATTTATTTCTTGCACTTGAACTTTCCCGTTAAGTCGTGTGTATCTCTAAAGCAGTTTTAACCTGACCCGGCCTGATGCATTGACAACCAGTTGATGCGTGGTCCTTTTTATTGCCAGTACATTGTGTTCTGATTGTACCTGTGCTCCCAGCCGTCCTTCTTTGATCTTTTCGATGTTGGTGTGTGTTGTGTTCAGCTTGTCAAGATCCACGTTGTTTAGCTGGTTGTTGAATTGCTTTCGAAGTTGCCAAGGCAAGTCATTATGTCTGAAAGACCAGAACATAAAGATCAGGTCTCTCACAGAGCCTTTCCACCAGATTGTCATCATCTGTGGTTTGACAGCAGGGAGGAGCTCAGCAGCAGAGAGAAGAAAACGCTTCCAGAAGTTAGTTTTCACACAGTCTTTATGGTGTTGTTTCTCAGACATAGAAAATAGATTATATAAAAGATTGTACTCGGCTTTATGCAGATGAGGATACCACTTACCCATCGATGAGAGGGGTCTCAGACATCAGTTTCAGAGCTCTGGTCAGCAACGGATCCTCAGCTGAGCTGACCACATAAGAACAGACCCAGAGGGGCAAAAAAACAGCTGAGACAACCTTGAAGAGCATTTCAACACACTTTGGCTTTCTAAAGTGGCCCTGAACTTTTCTCTGCTGTTATAGAGCAGTACAAGTATACTCCTCCACTTTTCTTCTAGCGTTATGTAATCTAATCACTGCTGTAAGAACAGACTTTTTATCTGGTTAAAGATCTTCTTTTCTTTTCTATCTATGAATTCTTTGAGCTTCTTACTCCGCTATTCTGTACTTTTCTATCTCAATATGTCTTTGGATATATATGCTCTGCCGATCGCTCCTCCTCTCTGAAGTCTGCTTCTTATTATACCTTTAGTGGTCATAAACACAGCACAGTAGTTTTTACTGTCCCGCAGCTCTGAAGCTGTTATCCAACATGTTTGTTAATGAATAATTAACCTTTCGACAGCTTTACTGAAGTTCACACGCGCTGACAGGAATGCTCACAATCATTAAAACATAAATTGCAACATCATTATCAACATCCATGAGCCAATGACAACAGTCAACATAATCACATCAAAGTCCTCAAAGTCATTGCATATTTTCAACCCAATCCCATCATCTCTCCTCAAGGGTTTCTGTATGACGTGCTATTTTTTTTTTTAAACAAATGCACCTTTAAAAAAAAACAAAAACAGGGGGCGCAGGTGGCCTTGAGGTTTAAGGCGCACCCCACGTACGCAGACGGCCAGGGTTCAAATCCGGCCTAAGGGCCCCTTACTGCATGCCTCTCCCCCACTTTTGTCCCTGTGTTTGACTCCATCAACTGTCCTCTATCAAATAAAGGAACAAAAATGCCCAAAAATAATGTGTGTTTTTCACTGGCAAATCCATCTTGCAAAGCTCCCAGAAAGTGACAGGACCAATCAGTGACGAGTGGCAGTACTTTTGGGCATGGCGGAGTCGTGACGTAAGCAAGCAGCAACAAGATGCCAGTGCCATTATGGCGGAAGACATTAAATGCTGCTAAAGTGCCAATTCTATCAGAACTTGACAACATCTCCTCGTTAAAAGAAGAACAAAGAACAGCAGTGAGTTGTTTTCTTTTCAAAAACGACAAAGTTGTGTACTTACATGTCTACAGTCGCCATGGTTTGTGTTATTCCTCGGTAGCTGTGCGCCTTGGTTGCTGCTACATCACATGTTTTGTTGCTCTGATTGGCCTGTAAAGATGTGACAGACAGAACATTCATCCAATCATCCAGTAGATCTGTGAAACAAATCCATCTGGCATGTCAGGTTATCCTGCTGCAATTTACAGTTCGCAGACATTGCAATATTGCTTTAACTCTAAATATGTCAAAATACCAGTTTAATACATTCATTTTTTGCAGCAGCAGAGATTTTATGCACATTTTCTTAATTAGAACTAATGACAGAACAACAATAACCCCCATTCAATAAAGCAATTGATATTAAATTTTCAATATGAGCAACAATAATTGCAATTAGATGTATTGTTTTATCGTTCTGTCTAGTTCATTCTAATACTGATGAAGCTTAGCGTTAGCTCACAGAAGTCATTCCCTTAGCCGCAATTGGCTGATAGCCAGTTGACTCCATTTATTGCCTCCCAGCTCCCACAGCCAATCATAGCTCCTTCTCTCAACACAGTGTTCTATTTAAAGGTGACGTACTTCTCACTAATCCCTGTTGCAATAATGCTGATTCACCACGCTGCTGCTGCTGGCAAAGCTTCAACTTCCCCACCCCAGCCTCCTTCTTTATAGCTTAAAGCTTGTTGCTCCCTCCTATTCAGATTCATACTACTATGGATTAAATGCTTCTGAAGAATTTCATTGTTTTCAATTTAAATTGTCATAAATGCATCTTTCCATAGGGGGTTTCTAGCCATGCACTCTCTGGAAAGTCATAGCATGCTGCTGGACTAACCCATGGAGTGTCTCTGGAGCAGAGCTTTCGCCAACATGTAAAGCTGTATATCCTTTTGGCAAATGTTTGCAGGCTGGTAATATAGAATGATTTAATGCTTGAATTTGTTGAAAAATACACCAGATGAGGAACCTAATAATAATCACATAGCAAATCGCAATCACAATGCTGGGGGTAAAATAATCAAAATTTTTGACAACTGTTCTGCCCTACTTTTCATCACCGTTTTCTGCCAGCGTTTGCCATTTTTCACCCATTTTTGATAGTTGTAACCCATTTTTGCCACCTTTAATTGCTTTCCACCATTTTAATACCTTTTTTTTGGCACATTTAGCCATTTTTTCCACTATATGACAAATATTGCCAATTAAGACTCATTTTGCCACTCTTTCACTACTTGTTTCTGCCAGTATTGCCACGTTTAACCTGTTTTTGCCACTTTTGACCTTTATTGTACAAATCTTTTTTTTTCGTATCCCCCTAAAGTTGTCTAAATTTCTTCTACTTCATTTTCTGGCATCCTGACATCTGACATTACTCTCCAAATGGTTTATTTCTATGTGCCCATCCAGAGAGAGTGACGCACCATACAGTGCCAAAGCTGGGAATCCATCCTTAGACGAGTGTGATGAGGACTGTAGGTTCTGCATAGAAGATGTTGAAAACTGTGCCCTGAGTCTCTGACTTGAGTCTTTTCCTTGACATTAGTCCCTCTTTTGGAGACTCATGGAGAGATGGAAGAAAACAAACTGGAGGTTTTGGGACTGAGGAATTATGTCTGAAGAGACATGAGACATCTGTTCTTGTGATGATGGTGTCAGCTGATTGTCAATCAGTTGTCAGGCTGCTAAACCAGCTGTTTGAGTTGATATGTTGGATAGTGACAAAAATCCAAGTATTTCACATTAACTAGCCTCATAGCCACAGAGTACTTATGTAACAGCCACCTGCACAGTGCAGTTGTTTTGAACTATCCTCAGTTAGCCTCTTGGTTTCTACAGCACAGGTACATCACCTGATTGGAAAAAAGATTGTGAAAAAATCTGTGAGTTAAAAGCATCCTGTATGTATGTAAAAACAGTCTTATGCAAACTCACGAGTAATCTGTGGCAAAAACTTAACCATAGCATTTATAGTTCTGTGTCAAAGTTCAGTCCAATAATATGCTAACAAGATAACAAACCAGATAGAGGGGGATAGTGCTAATTCAAGTTTGAGATTAATCTGGCATTTAAAAAGGAAGAGGAACAATGTCATTACTAATGAGTTGCTGTGATGATGTATCTGATTTTAGGACCAAAGATTGGCCTGCCTGATTTATAAAAAGTGATTTTTAAGAATTTAGGTAGCTTTTGTTTTGTTATTGAGTGTTCATGTTAAGAGTGCCCCAAACCAGTCAGAGTTCACAAGAGTTATCACTGACCTCATTAAATGGCCACATACGTTTTAACAAAAAAAGTTTAATCTATCTTGGCTGACATAACTGATGACTGTCCTCTATAAGGTATCTCTGGTAAGAGTTCTGATTTATTAACTTCACCCTCTTATCTTCAAGGCTGCCTCACAAGTCTCTAAAGCAGTTCATCTCTGTTAACCAACATCTACTGCAAAGAGTTACAAACGAAAGTCTACAGATAAACCAATGCTGTGTTTATTGCACAGCCTTTTAAATTGATATGTCTAGCACAGTAATGTGATTGGAGAGACAAAGTGGGTTCCATAAGGCACCTTTTTTGGACAAAACATTTGAAACATGGTTTAGAAATCAGCATTTGCGGATTGTGGCTCACTGGTAATAATTGGTGATCTTTCAGTTAGAGGGTTAGCAGTTTGAGAATACCTATCGCCAAGCCTGCCTATAGATTCAGCTGGGCCCCTGAAAAACCCAGAGAATGGGCCCTCCCCAGTTGTGATTTATTGAAAGTATCATTGTGTGTTGGGTCAGTAGCATTGGTGCTAGCATCCTGGCTAGCAATTACTTAATTTTGGAGCTGAAAGGTGTGTGTGAAGCTATTTTTGGGCTCTGATGTTGAAATGATCTATTCCCGGTACTTTTATGAGTCATTTTTGCCATCTCTTTTTGTCTCTATCAACTATTTTTGTTGCCTTTTGCTCTTAATTGCCACTTTTTAAAAACTTGTCGCCCATTTTGCCATGCCTTATTGGCAGTATTAACCCATTTTTGCTGAAAATTCATGGTCAGGAGACGCACAAAAACATCTCTGCCAAGAGAAGCTTTCAGTGTGGCTTCTTGCTCTTGTTTTAAGAAAGAAATGTGGTAAATTTCTGATTAAACTGACACTATACTTCAGCTATAGCCAAGTTTAGTAGCTAATAATAGCCCCAAACTAACAGCTAGCCATTGGCTACACTGGCAAACTTCACCAGTGACAATCGCAAACTCATGCCTGAAGCAGGCCAGGAGAAGAGTGAAAAAATCTTTTCTATCATGAAAAACTTTTAGTGTAGTTCTTGTTTTAATAAAGAAATAGTGACCTGATGACAAAATTGCTGCTGTGGCTATGTCCAAGCTAATCAATCCACCAGCAGCCACTGTATATATCAATTCACACCACAGCTAACCCCTCTCCCCTTAACTAAAACAAACTTAAGCCATAGCAGGTCGGTGGAAGAGCAAAAACACATTTTCCATCATGGAGAGCTTTTAGTGCTTTTTTTGGTCTTCATTACAGAAATGTGGTCTATTTCTGATAAAACTATAGCTATACTATAGCTATATCTGAGCCAATCGCTGCACTAAGGGCAGCCATTGCTATTGGATTTCAATACAACTAAACCCCGTCCAGATCTACTGTCTTATTCTCCCCGAATGATGCTGTCTGATCTGGCAATAATGTTGTAGATTGGAGATTTTCAAGATGGACTTGCCTGATCAGAGATGGAGGCTGGCAAAACCATCCACGTGCAAAATTAAAACTATAAGTCAAACTTTAGCAACCCCTGTCAGTGGCAGAGGATGACATTAAAGGGTTAATACTAACACACGGATTGTTTGTGGAGAGTCCACACCCACCAAATAGTCAGTCCTTACACAACATGATAAAATAATGAATGATGTCATTTTTTTTCTTTATACTGTAACATGTAAGACTAAGGGTCAAATTTATAAAGAGTGGAGATTTCTGGACAAACATCCCCACAGAGAGGGAAGAGATCACAACAGGCCTAATTATAGGGCTACACATTCCTGTGCAGGCCTCTAATTAGGTCTTTTGTCTGAGTATTGTTATATAAAACCAAAAGGTGAATCTGCAGTGAATACCCCATGTGTTCCTCGCTTCAAGTACAACTTTTTCAAATTATACAAAGACATTCAGACTCATGATTCATTGCCAGTTTAAAAATAATGGTCTGTTAGCTTTCATTCAACCACAAAGGTTGGAAAAGGTAAGAGATATAAATGGAAAGAGAGAAGCAGACAAAACAACAGCATAACAGAGATGCAATGATTCAGACTGATGAAACGAGACAAAGAATGAAAAGAAACACTCCTGTAAAGACGGCATTTAGACCTGCACTGCAGGTAATACATAAAAAAGCCCTACAAAGAAAAGCAGCTTCAATGACTCATACTAGTGTACAGTCATCTAAACTGTGCACCCATGAGACCATGGTGAAAGAATAAAAAAAGCATGAAGAAGATGACTGACATGTTTTTATAGGCTTAACTTTTTTCACTAAGAGGACAGCAGATGTCACGAGGAGTGGTAAGTGGACCACAAACAAAAGAGTTCTTCTTTTGTAAGGCTGGCTGTCATGTAAGTGCTGATGTTAAAAAGATGCTGTGATGTAAATGTGTAGGTGTGTTTGCAATGACTTCATTGCTAAATTATTTGTTCCTTTTTTATTTTGTTCACTCTGACATGAGTAAACATGGTATTACTGAAAAGTATTGCAAGAAAACACAGTCTCTCTGACGCCCAATAGGGGAGTCCCATTTACATCATTCACATTTCCTCTTTCTGGTCCATGTAGCTTGTGTGTGTTCATTAGTCAGTCTCACTCACAGAGACGGATGAATAAGAGGCTGACAGTAGAGAGAGAGGGGCAGGCTCACACACGTTACCGGCAGGCAGATACTTACATTACTAGAGCTGGACATGGCTAGGTTGGATGTTGTCGAGACATTTCATGGTATTTCTTTTCCTGGACACCTGCACACACAGGATTCCTTGCAGCAAGCTCTAAACTTCCCATTTCAGGACACGGATATCCTCATCGTCTCCTATCCAAAGTCAGGTAAGAAAACAGGATAAAATAATCCATGGTGTGTTTCTTTAAGTGCAATACCGTAAGAAAAAAGTCTACACGCACATCCAAACCTAGTAGGCAGGTGCTGAGCCAAAAAAGAGACTAACATGGAACAGAAAGATGTCTCGTACACTGCAGGGCTCCAAAAATATAATTATTTATTGCACCCATGTGACTCTGCTCAAAATGTCATGCTGTTCATGCTGTCATGCACATATTTTTGGAGCCTTGCAGTGTGTGAGACGTCTTTCTGTTCCATTTAAGTGTAATGCAACCACTCACAGGGGAGCAACTTACCACAGACCTTCTGCAGTAATCCATTTAAGAATATATAACGACTAGATTTGCATGACTCTTTACTGTGTGCCTGATATTCCACTGCTGAGTATGCTGTCTGAGTTTGGGTACAGACGCATCTTTCATTACTCTCATCAGGCACCACATGGATGCAGGAAATTGTGAGTCTCATATCCAACAAAGGGGACCCCCATTTGTCCCAGAATGTCCCAAACTGGACTCGCTCTCCTTGGCTAGAGCAATATTATTTTGCTGCAGTACTGGAGTCCTCCCCTAGCGCACCTCGGATCATCACCACACACCTGCCTCATCACTTGCTGGGCCCCACCCTCCAGCGCTCTAAAGCCAAGGTAAAATTCACAGAACAAAACAGCTTTCTGGAGTCATTCAAAGAGAAGAAACAGATGCATTAACTAAGCTCATAAAAGTGTAAATTTTACATAATGTATGTTAGTAGAAGTAGATTTTAGATGTCTAAAAAAGTGTCAAAAGTTCTAGATAAAAACAAACACTATCTTCCTGTGTTAAGGATGAAGCTAATGGGGAAATGCCCCCAAAAAATGCAGTTTTTTTAAAATGTCCACCAGAGGCTGGCTGTAAAAGCACTTAAGTCTCATTGACGCCCATGTTAAAATGCCTAGTTTTTCAGCAGAAATAAACATGTTTACAGCCTGGTTTAAAAAAATAGTTTGGCATAAATAGGAAGGTTATCACCTGTTTTAGGTTGCCTAAAGTTGTTTGAAGAAAGTTCAGTCAGTATGGCTTTGCCATCATTGGACTTCAAAAAGCCTCTTTGGAAACATTAGTGGGACTACGCCCAATTTTAGACAGGGGAAAAATAAGATCTACCTATATTGAGCCCCCACAGGAGGAAACTTGATGATAAAACAAAAGAATCAACTTTAAAATGTATCGCTCGATATTAGGGATGTCTGATATTATCTGCACGATATCAGTATGGGCAGATAGTAAAATTTATTTTTTTAGATATATTTTTGGGGGGGCATTTTGTATGTCTACTCAAAGAGGAGGACATGGGTAGAGACGGAAACAAAGATAAGAAAGTAGGGGGAGAAACGTGGGAAAGGAGCCACAGGCTGGGCCCAAACCCGGACCCATGTCGATGGGGCGCGCCCCAACCATTAGGCCATCTGTGCCCCCGATATGAACATTTCTGCTGATATTTACAGCTGATACTCTATCTATAATTAAATCTGCCTATATCAGCTGTAAATATTGGCTGAATGAGCAAATACATTTCTGGAGTTTTAGGCTGGACCAACAGACCTACTTCAGCTGAAGTCTTTTTCTTTATTCATCATTCCTTACACTTTCAAGTGCATTCTAATCACAAAATTTCTAGGTTTAGTTCTAGATTTAAATATTGGTATCAGTATCAGATCGTCTAAAAAGAATTTGTAAATATCGGCATATTTAATATTGGCAAAAATCCAAAGAAAGAAAATCTGAGGCAGATTTCGGAGGATAATATTTGATGTTATGTGCTTTAACTGAAAAATTCTACTGGCTGTTAAAACGTTACATTTCTAAACTGATGGATATTCGTAATACAGCAGAAAAATTCTAACTCTGTTGCTCCATTTTGTCCTCCAGATTATCTACGTAAGCAGAAACCCCAAAGATGTTGTTGTGTCGTTTTATCACTTCCACAAAATGGCCAACTTCCTCCCTGAGGCTGGCCTATTTCCAGACTTTTTAAAGTTATTTTTGGAGGGCACACGTAAGTTTATATCATGACTAAAGATAAAGTCACTCCATTTTTTTCCATCCTTTTTTGAATGTAGTGATTTCAGCTCTGCAGTCAAAAGTCAAGCTAACCTAATCTTTGTTACAGTGTCATATGGCTCCTGGTTCAAACATATTAAAGACTGGACCGATCAAACAGGCACCATGGACAATCTGCTTCACATCACTTATGAGGAGATGTCACTGGTAAAGTTGGTTGTACTTTGCTATCAGCAACACTTAAAGGCAGTTAGACTTAGTTTTATGACACAAATCTGGTTAGTAATAGGGCTAGTGCTGGATCTTTAAGAATAAATTTATCTCTTAAATGATTTTTTTTCCTCACAAACTTCTTCAAACTAAGTGGTCTGCCAGTTTTAATCTACTGTCTAACATCAGAGTTGACTGTAATCTAACCTTTGGAGGAAGTCATAGCAGACAGGAGATACATTATGCAATATAACAGAAATGATGCAAAGGTTTCTTTTAAAGACAAGTCTTTTTTGAAGTACTTGGAAGTATCACTGTGTTCTTTCTGATTTCAGGACCTACATGGAGCCATAAAGAGGGTGAGCTCTTTCTTACAGTGCCCCCTGATGGAGGAGGAGGTCAACAACTGTGTTAACCACTGCAGCTTTAGCAGCATGAAGCACAACAAGATGGTCAACTACACCCTGGTCGATCAAGAGATTATGGACCATAGCAAGGGATCTTTCATGAGAAAAGGTAAGGTTTTCTCTTATTACTTGCCGACAGGATTAATGACCTCCCTCTCATCTGTCATAGAAATCACAAGAAAACTAAAAGGAAGAGAATCAACATTAATTGGAGTACACAACATTTTTGCCTTGTCACAGCCAGACACCTTCATTGCCTCATGTTTGAAAATGAGGCCAGCTGTGGCTTATGACAGGAGATTTAGGCCACCTCAGTAATTTCCTGGTGTTTACAGCACATAAAACCACACATATAGAAAGAGACCATAGCTTTTTCAGTTGCGTAAATCACTTGCTATATTGTTCCTTTCAGCACACTTTGGTTAAACATCTCCGTCTAAGTGATGTAAAATAAGGATGGCACTGTGCCTCGAAGACTCATTTTACTTTAAAAACTCACAGACAGCTCAGAGGACAAGGCAAAGTCTTCTGCACCGTGTGCTATCAAATATGTACCTTATTTCCTTTTCAGTCCATGACAAGTTCCTTTTGTTGTGGTTAAGTTCATTTCACAATCCTTGGTCTACCTGATGTTCTTTTTTTTTTTTCAAAATAAAAGCAGGTCTGTATCAAACACAAAGTCAGTCACCCTTGTATTAAGATAGCACAAGCATCGGAAATGAATCACATCAAAATGCAAATTGGAAAAATCAAAATGCAGCAAAAAATTTGAGAATAACTGCAGTTAACTGCAGAAATTACTGAGATTATTTGCAATTAAAAAATTCAATTGTAGCCTTTATTTCTATGTAGGTTTATACAGGACTTGTATTATAATAAGCTAATGTTATCAGGCTATTACTTAAATTCAGTGTTCAGTGTTACTTAAATCCTAGTGGTTTTTTTAGCTTCAAGCCCCCCTACTTGTATTTAACAAAAGCTGCAAAGCCTCATCCATGAAGAGTGATACATTGTCTTAACCAAGCAGCAACCTCCTGTCCTGAAAAATGAAGCCAATGCAGATGTGCAAATAATTGCAGTACCGTAAGTGCCCACTTGGGGCTGGCTGCAGGAACACCAGAAGTCCTGTCTGAACACCTGTTAAAGAGCCGTTTTTTTTACCCTAGAAATAAACTGGTTCACAGCCTGCTAGTGTCTTATTGTGCTCCCACTGTACAGGGGGTGAATTTTTGTGTACCACGATCGTTTGGATAATATTTAGGATGAAAGCTGACTGGCGCATCTCATTTGATTGACAGATAGCTTGGCAGACAGATGCTCCGTGTCTGTCAACTGGAATGCTAGCTAGCAGGCTGACAGGAAGTCGCGCTTAGTGGGTGGGCCGTTAAGTTGATCCAAAGTTCGACTGAGACATTGATTTCAAATGAAAGACACCGTGGATTGGCTTCAAGAGCAGTTTTAGTCTGCCTATTGTAAGCAAACGGCTGACGCCACACAGGCTTTTTCCATTTTTTTCTACAGTCTATGGTCTTAACCTGTTTTCCTTACCAAAACACTGTTGTGTAAACTACTTTACTGGTGTTTTATTATGATTTTAGTTAATAGGTGCATATCTAGTTTTGACTGTCTTAGGGTAGGCAAAGCCTCCTGCCTCACCTGAGATGTCTGGCATCCTCTCAAGGGTTCCCAGACCATAGATTTGGAACCAGTGCTTTAAATAGTAGTCAGCTGAAAGTAGTCTACATTTAATTTTTAAAATATCATCCTCATTGCTTGTCTTTTTGTTCTCCTGTATAATTTAGGTAAAATTGGAGATTGGAAAAACATGTTCACGGAGGAGCAGAATCAATATTTCAACAGCGTCTTCAAGTCCAAGATGAAAGGCTGCACATTAGACTTTGTGTGGGAGGAGGAAGATAAAGAAGATGGCCAGACCAATGATAAAACATCTCTACACAATATTTAGTTAAATGAAATCTTTGTACATCCTGTGACATAGGGGCAGGAGTTGATGATGCTCTCCAAATGGCAATTTAAATTAAGTTAGTTGTAAATATTAAATTAACATGTACTAAAACAGACCTGTTTTCTAAACTGTGTCCAACTTGAATCCAGCTTCAGTTTTCTTTTCTATTTTTACTAATGTGCAGTTAGATAGAATGTCTTTTGCACAAGTAGCACATTATATTTTCAATACATACAAGTGGCAAAACTAAGAGCAGAGGGGGAAGGACATAACAGAACACAATATACCTGTGGTTGAAAGGATTAACTCTGATAATACATGAAAAAGGTGCTGGTTACATTTGCTATAACCATGAATCCCTGGTGAGTAGTAGCTGACATCTGATTGGGAGGTATGGTTGCCTGATGTAACTATAATTACAGAACAAAGATGGTGCTGTGGATATTTCTTTTAATCATAGGCCATAACAGAAAAAATCATTTAGCTATTAATAAAATCTTTTATAGTGAGGTGTAAAAACAGTAGACAAATTAAATCACTGGTTCTCATATTGATTACACTTTTACTCTTGTCAGCTGTTGTAGAACCAACTCAGATCTTTTTTAATTGTTCATTATCTTATTCTGCATTCAAGGTTGCAGTAGCACTTTATTTTAGAGGGCCCTAATTACCCCATAACTTCATAGTCATAAGTGTAATTAGATAGTAATTTTTGTTAAGAATAAGGTGGTAATTGGGTCAGTGACAAACGAGGGTTGGCAAGATTAAAAAAAAAAAAAAAACATTCCCAAAAACTTGTTTTTAAAGCATGCATTTGTTTTGTTAGAATGTAAAATTTGTATTTTGGTTGGTTTCAGGTACTTTAAAATACAGTTTTTACATTTTTTGTAAAAAAGTTAGATTAAAATGATCACAAATGATCAATCACAAATGGAAGTACAGAAGAATGAACATATTTTTCTCCCAATTTAATCTCAAAGTAAGACACCTGGGTGTGATGAAAACTTTCTTCAACATAATTTCAGAGTGTTAGCACAGGAGGCCTGGCATTTAGTCTGTTTTGTAAATAAGATCAAATAAACTTAGAATATTATGAAATTATCTTGCCCCCCCCCCCCCTTTTTTTTTTTTAAAAGCAAAAGTTATTTTGATTCTATAATCAGACTGTACCGGACCGAAACGAATCGAATCGTAGTCTGTGAACCGAGATTCGAATCAAATTGTCTTACGAAAGAGTAACTTCTAAAATGATTATACACATAATTTAATCCCGATTACACCCCTGACCTTTTTCACCATTTTATTAATGAAATTTTGATTAGTCTGTAATGTTTGCAATGTGGTTCTTTTATGAATGTAACTCTCAAACTTTGGCTATAAATAAAGTTGAATTTAGAAACAAAAATCTAAAACTTGAAATGTGTTGTATTGGCAAATTGTCAAATCTCAGATGAAAGGTCTGTGAGTGGCCAACAGAACAGAATGGTCTCTCCAATTCTTTGTTAATTTGGTTGTATTTTATCCTTACTTTCTCCTATTTTACCCCAACCCTGGTTATGTTGTGATAATTGTTTGGTAATTAGGTGGTATTTTACAAAGAAAAAAAACAAAACAAAAAAAAAACACATCTCTTTAAAAAGATGATGGTTTTCCATATAAGTTCCTTCATTATTCCCAGGTAATATCTTTATTTTGGCCCACTGAATTAAAGCGAGTCCTTCCTACCACCTAATTACCAGAGAACTGCCAAATATTAGAAGGAATTACTTGGTAATGAATGCATTATTGTTTGGTAAATACTTCCTTATATAACATATTTCAAAGTTCGTACTTAATAAAATAGCAACTCTTTTGCCTGCTAGGTAGTAACCACTTTTTTACTGAGAGATTACTAGATAATCAGCAGATTTGCATAGTCAACAGGCAGAGATGGTAAACTTGGCTGTAAGGGAAACCTTTGGCTTACTTTTTTATATAACTTTTTAAGGTGGCATGTCATATGGCTTTATCACCTCTGAACACAATGCCCTGTGGTCTAGCTGAAATGTCTGAGCCCCGCTTCGGTCTCTTTAAATGCACATGAGCTCCACCCACCCCTCTTCCTCAGGATGTGCCAGCATGAGTGTGCCTCTATGGTAGCTGGTTGAGGTTTCAGGTGAGGGGCAGAAATTATAATGACTGTCATTGCAATGAACGCAGATTCTGAACAAACCATCAGATTTTGTGTTTTCAGAGATAGGGGACCATGAACAAAGAACTGGTTGGCTTATTTCACATCTTGTGGGTTGGTAAATACTTCATGTGCATGAATATTTTTGCAAAAATGCTAAAAGAAAAAAGTTTCCATGATACATCCTCTTCAGAGTCTCTGGTGATTAGGATCCTACTGGTTTACAATCTTTGTATCAAGCTGAGCGATCAAGCTGCTGGTTCAAGGTCCACTATATAGAAATATATTGATCTTCTAATCTAACTCTTAGAAAGAAAAGATAATTATTGTCTCTAAAAATATCAAACTATGCATCTATGGCTTCTTTCAGTTAGCACTCTGGTGTTGGCACACTCAAATTCAAACTGAGATGAACACAACATTTGTTATGTTGAACTTGTGATTTGTTTGTTTATTCAATCCATGTTAGATGAAATTCAGTCATAGATTATTGCAAAAAAAAAGAAATTCAGGTTACCTCTAAAGCAGCATTTTAAACCTTGCCTGATATGACTGAGTTTTGCATACTGCAACGTAGTCTTTGGTTTAAGGTTTTGCTTAAGCATGACAGGAAGTCATGAAAAAAAACCACAGTGTTTCAGAAGAAACACCCAAATGAGCCACTGCCAAGTAAACATGTTGTGAGAAAAGCTGAGAGGATGTTTTTCTGTCCTACATACATTTAAATGATTTGTTTCCTTTAACAAATTCCATTGGTCATAACTATTACCTCTGAGATTAAGACTACACAGATTCTGTTGGGTATGAAGATGTCTAATTATGAAGAAGGAGCATTAGCCTAAACCTCATGCTCACAATGTTGTAGGATTCACTATGACCTCTGAGTTAACTTTACTATCACTGTGCATGATGAGTATCTAGTGGAACAGGAAATAAAGGGGGAAGTAGTTTCATACTAGTGTGACTAAGAGAGACATTAAACTTTGACAAAAAGCCAAAGCGGTACAGCATGCATTGCTTACAATCTCTCAGGAACTGGAAGTGAGATCTCTGTGGAGTAAATGTGATCAGAAGTTTGCCTTTTCTCAAATCTACGGACGGTACCTGGAATTTACATCCCTTTCAAAAAATGTTTTTGCTTTTTTACTGCAAATCCACATTGCTTAACCCATGATAATCTGATGATTTGTTACAATGAAAAATTTAGCAGTGTTGCAATCAGTCCTAAATTTTGACACTGAAAGTAAAAGATATCAACTTCTTGTCAGCTTGTCTGCCAATGACAATGCTTCAATTTCTTCTTCTATTGTTTTCTTGGCAGTTGTGAGTGACTAATCAGGGCTAACTAAAGAGCAACAAGAGTACAGATAGTTATCTACCAGTTTGGAAAGGTAAGAAAGAAAATCGTAAAAAATGAAAGTTTCTGTAGTGTGTTTGTAAGCAAGTTTTTATTCTTTCCTCTAATAGACAAGGCCTATAGCACAGGTGTCAAACTCAAGGCCCGGGGGCCAAATCCGACCCATGGAACGATTATATCCGGCCCGTGAGATCATATCATATTTGTATTATTACTGGCCCACCAGAATGAGGTCTGCAGATTTCCTGCAGAATAATAATGTAAACTTCAACTTGATTATTTAAAATATCATTTTAAGCCATAAAAATCTGAAAAAGTAAAGTGTAAGAAAAATTAGATAAAAAGTCAAGAATGTGGGGGGAAAAAATAATTTGTATTTAATTTCATATTTTCAATTTTGCATCTCAAGATTACAACTCAAACTTATGATTTTAACTTTTCATTTCATGCTTTGACTTTTTCAACTCATAATTTGGACTTTATATACCATATTTTTATCTTTTAGGTTCTCAATTTTAAATTTCAAGTCATATTTTGACCTTTTCAACCCCTTACTAAACACATGGTTTCATTTTTTTCTCATATTTGGAAATTTTAAATCCATAATTTTTACTTTTTAAATCATATTTTGACCTTTTACACTCCAAATTTCGAATTTAAAACATATTTTTAACTTTTCAAGTCATCATTTTAAAATTCTAGCTCATATTTTGACATTTTCAACTAATTTTGGCTTTTTATTCCAGCATTTTGAACTATCAGACTCACAATTTAAAATTTTAAGACATAATTGACTTTTAAACTCATGATTTCAAATTTGAACTAATATTTTAACCTTCCAAACTTATCATTTCAACTTTCTCCTCATATATTTGCTCTTTAAAAACATTATTTTTCTATTTTAAATATCATGTTCTGATCTTTCAAACTGATAAATTGGAATTTTTATCTCATATTTGAGCCTTTAAACTTATCATTTTTACTTTTTTGAATTTCCAAATGATTTATCATCAGTGCTGTTTTTTTTTTTTCGTATGTTCTCACTGGTGAAAATGAGGTTGACAGTTTAAGGTTTTGTTGACCCTGTTCAGACCTCAGGTTAGACCTACATCCAGAATCTGGCCCTTCCTGTGATTGAGTTTTACACCCCTGGCCTACAGGAACTAAATGCTGATGTGAAAAGGCTTGATCATTCATAGTATGGTTGTGATTAGAATAAAGTTCTATGATATTCAATTTCTGTATTGTTCTTTAATTGGTCTTTCTGGTCATAACTCTTCATAAATTTATCTTACATCCTTGCAACACAGATATTATGATAGTCCATGTTTTTGAAAAAATATATATAATTGTGCTTAGATTCTGGTGGCTTGCATTTCCAAGGGTGAATGTTTCACTTCAGTTTAAACTCACAGACAGCTTGGGGGACAAAAGTCACCTACACCTCGTGTCACCAACCATTGCACTTTGTTACGGCTCTCTTATTTCCATTTTAGTCCATAATAAGTTCCTTTTTTTCTGTGGTTAAGTTCACGTCATAATCTTTGTTCAACCTTAAGCCCCCCCCAATAAAATCAAGTCTATATCCAACAGGAAGTCTGTTACTCTTTGTCCCTTTGTTTCACACAGAACCAAAACCCAAAGTGGAAACAAAAAGTTTTTTTATGCAAATACTGACCTTTCAAAATGCAGAAAAAAAGGGAGATTAGTCATGATTGACTATAGAAATTCTGAGATCAATTTCAATTTAAAAATGTAATGGTTTGACAGCAGTAAAATTTGTAAAATTGATTGTGAGAAAACTGCTGCACATGTGAACAACCCCTTAATTACCTGGTAATTTTACAGTAATAATAGTAATTTTATAGTAATAATTATAATTATCTAAAAACTTCTCAAGAATAAGGGGGTAATTACCTAGTAAGAACTCGGAAATTTCCAACCAATAACTCAGAAATATCCAGTAAATATTAATTATCAAGTCATTTCTCATAATAATGTTGCAACTCTCTATAATTAGATGGTATTTTAACAAGTAATTTGCATGTGCTACTCATTGAGAAGGCTGTGGTCTCCTCCTTGTGTAGCCAAGCTAAAAGTTTATGGGTGCGTTGCAGAGAAAAAGCAGCCACCATGTTAGTCTTTTGCATCTCCTCAGCTGTATATTCATGCCTGAATAGATGCACGTGACATGACCAAGATGCTGTTTTAGCTTAGCCTTTTTAGTACATTTTAACAGTAATGCATTGACTAAAAATCAAAGCTACATCAGTCTGTAGTACATCCTGATAATTTCAAATGGTTGGGTTTGCCTGAAAAAAGACTTTGATGGAGATACAGCAAATGTCAGCAATTATTGCACATTATGCATTTTATGAGACTAAAGGTGATAAAGGTAAAATTCACAAAAATGTCTCATTCATCTCTCATGCCAAACTTTTCTGAGGTAAAGTTAAGGAGGGTTTTTTTTATGCTTTAGGGGGCTCACACTTGTTAAAAATTCTACTCTTAAAATGAGGATGCTGGGGAAAACATCTGTGTTAGAACATTTGGTATCTAGGTTCATGTTATGACTCAACACTCCTGATATTCTCAAGCAGCCTGACCCTGTGTGTATTTGTGTGTCTCCAGTGTAACAAAAATATTTCTGGAAAACTCTCTGTGAGATATCCATGTTTGCATGTGCTGAGAAATTTCTGGATATGAAATAAAGAACCTTTGGGCAATGAAACAGTTTCTGTGTATTTTATTCTTGCAAGAAGGAGAAATCAATAGAGAGTATCTCTATCAGCAGTTGGTAAGGGAGCTCAAAGACAAACTCATTATATCTGAGCATAAATAGACAAAGCGGTGTGAAGGGTAGGGCGAATGCTACACAAGAAAAAAAAAAACTCCTGATGTGTGGTGGGAAGCATTTGTAGCTCAATAGTGGGAAGGAGTGATAGTTGTGGGAACATTCTGCAGTCAGAACTAACAACAAGTCACACCAAGAGCAAACCGGGAAAATCCTCCACACATGCATCCAGGAGACCTTTTGTATGTTTGTGAGTGTGCACTTGAATACTGACGTCATTAGGCTAATCAGAAAGGAAGGATATTCAAACACAGGCTCATGCAGCCTTGAAGAGGACTGTCTCTTTTCTTTTGAAAGCCTACTTTATGAAAGACTCCCTTCTGCTGCTGCAGCTTGAGTTAGAGGTGCATGTCTGCAGAAGGGATGCAGCTGTTCATTAAGGCTTGACAAGGCAAGTTCAATGACAGGAAGGGAATCTAATCTGTGCCTTAGTGGAGTGTTTCTCAACCATTTTTCCATTTCCCGCCTACATGTATTCTAAGAAAAGCGGAGCCTCCCAGGACCTGAGAGAGAAGAAAAAGTGACACATTGCCATCAAAAATTGACATAGATTTTAACTGTTTCACTGATAAAGTCCTAAAAAAGGCCTATGCATGCCTTTCTTATCAAAAGACCAAACTACTTAATAACTGCTTTATCATGGTTCATGTCAATATTTGCAAATCTACTTTTGGCATCCTCAGAGCAAACAAAGCCTCGTGTCCCCCCTAAGATCTTCGGCGCCCTCCACCCCTGTTCCAGGTTGGCAACCATAGGGTGTGATATAATGCATGTAATAGAACGGTAAAATAGACTATTTTTCCATACACAAAACTCCCTCTTTTTAAACATATTTTCCCTCTTTGACTTCAGATTTTAATTAAATTAACAAGGACTAAGTCCTTCATGTGCTGTTCTATCAGCAGATTATAATAGTCAGACCTACAGACATACTA
Organism: Cheilinus undulatus; assembly: GCF_018320785.1. Taxonomy (NCBI): domain Eukaryota; kingdom Metazoa; phylum Chordata; class Actinopteri; order Labriformes; family Labridae; genus Cheilinus; species Cheilinus undulatus. Next base: position 39,435,667 of record NC_054865.1, on the reverse strand, counting down.
CATGAAACATTTATCTTATGTTGCAGCATTGAAGCTCTGTGGTTTGCACACACTCTCACATATTTCAGTAATGTATTAAGCCTTTTCACACTTCTACATACTAGTATTTCCTTTCTGAGACACTGCAGAGGGGAAGGAGGGTGAAAGGTGAAGCTGTGTCAGTGACAGCTGATCATGATTGTAAGGACTGAACAAAAATTTTCACTAATGTACATTTACATTGTTTAAGGCCAAGGATTGTTCATTCATCGGATCGATGTTGTGTACAGTGACTGTAATTACACCGCCCTCCACGACAAGGTTGAAGATGGGCAGAGGTAAAACCTCCAGAGCCAACATTAATAGAAAACTCATCAATAGAAATACCTTATAAACTGATGTTGCCTATAGTAGCTATTAAAAAGTATTCACCCCCATTTGATGTTTTAATCTTTTATTGATTTTATAAATCAATCATGGTCACTTTAATTTGGCTTTTTGACACAAAAAATCCTCTTTATTGTCAAATAATGCCAACTATACAAAAATATATAATGTATAATAAGTGGCAGCATAAATATTCAGCCCCTTCAAGTCAGTTTTTAGATGCACCTCTGGCTGCAATCACAGCACTGAGTCTGAGTGAATAAGTCTCAATCAGGCTTGCACACCTGGACACGGCAATTTTACTCGATTCTTCTTTGCAAAGCTGCTGAAGCATGAACAGCTATTTTCAAGTCCATCCACAAATTCTCTTCTAGATTGAGGTCTGGGCTTTGACTCGGCCACTCCAGAACATTTAATACACATACAATCAATATACAGTCAATGACTCTTAGCTGTTGTTGTGCAGAGTTATTGATTGTTAATGAAAGCAATGAGGTGGTTGCGTTGCATCAAGACATAACTTCATTGGCCACCAGGTGGCCTTGTTTACCCAGAACATTGACTCTGACGGGGGAGAGCTTTTAGGAAACCCCCCCGTTAGATTCTTTCAACATTTATGGATTTTGCTGTTTGTGGCAAACCTCATGTGGGCTTTACACATAAAGGTCAGTGTACACATCACAGAGGAAACAGCCCCTCTGGGCCTTTGTAAACAGTCGCTGTGGCTCCAGAGGTAGCTTTGATAAAGTCATAATCTTGGACATAGGCTATAACTATCATAAAAAAGGTTTCTTCACACAATCCTAAACCTGACCAAACCACTGCTAGATGATGAAAAACACGTAGTAGCACATAGAGAATGATTCCACATCACATCTCAGAACATCTGATGGACACAGCAAAAACTGGAGTCTTGATATCTCAGTGTTACACATTTCAGAGTTGATTTTAACTCCCAAAATGTCATTTTAACTCAACTTTGAGTGAAATGGTCTTCAGTTTTGGAGTTATTTAACAGTGTTGATCCACCAGTGTTAGATCAACTCTGTAAAGCAGGGGTTCTCAAACTTTTCGGTGCTAGGGACCCCTTAAAGGGCAGAAAATTTTCAGAGGACCCCCACATAACCCTCACACTGAACATACGTTAAGTGTCATTTGTACTCCTAGATACTGTATTTTAAACTCTTCAAATACACGCTCTTGTCCAGTTGAGTGGAGCTTCTTATTTTTTTGCGATCCTTTGAGCAGCCAAATAAGAAACCCTCCTTTTCTGAGGTTGTACTCAGATTCACCAATCGTGTTTTCTGGTGGATGTATTCCTCAACCTTTCGTTGGAAAAAAAAATCTTTTGTTTTGTCCTTAAACTCTGCATGCTTTATTATCAGATGACACTTTAGCTTGGCGGGCTTCATGGCTTCACATGAAGACACACGACACATTTTGGTCTTCCATCACTGTTCTCAACAAAACCAAACTCCAGATAGCTGTCATCATATTTTATCAGTTTAGCTGGTTTGGGCCTTGCATCATTTGATGAAGTGGACACGTCTAAATATTTACCCATATTTGCTAGCTGGACCTACACACCAAATGTGTGCTGAGCAAAGTGACTGATGCATGAGGAGTGATAGATTTATGTGATATGTCACAATCATATCTGTTTTTTATTGGTCCAAAGCTGATTTATTCAGGAGTCTTTGGTTTAGTATGGTTGTTTTATGGCGCTGTGGTCCCTTTATGTATTTATGTTTTATACTGGCATGGCATTACTTAAATAATTCATTTTAAATTATTTTGCGGACCCTCAAGCTGTGGCTCACATACCCCCAGGAGTCCCTGCACCCCAGTTTGAGAACCGCTGTAAAGAGTCTAACCCCCACCTACTGCCATCTCAAATCTGGGGGGATATGTGGGTTTCCCATCATGCCCTTGGGAAAAGTGTTTAGTTGTGTTTGGATGTTGCCTGTTGTACAGTGATCCCTGCTCTCATTCCTTTGTTCATGTTTCCTGTGGATTATGGTTGTTTTTAATGACAGACACATTTGCACCGTGAGTGAAGTTATCCATTGAGTTAGAGTTCCCGTCTATGGTTTTAGGTGTTCCTAAAGGACACAGAGCGGCTTCACTGACACAAATAAAGGGGGATTTAAATGGATACAGCAAAATTTGTGTTGCAATACGCTGAATAGTAGGGAGTGCTGCTTGCCTTTGACTCTGCTTATTCAACGCCATAAACTCTGTTCAGCTGAACTCAGAGCAGCAGTTTAACAAAGCAGTCATGGCAGGAGCGGATAAAAACTGTGTGGTAGTGGACGTGTTGTCCTCTTTTAAGCCAAATGGAGATGTGGATAGTACTTCACTAACAGACGGCTGGACCTCTGACAAACACGACCCATCTAAGTGAGTGTGAAAAGATTTTGTTTTACAAACTTGCCTTCTCCTCCAAACTTACTGGAGAAAATAATGCTGAGGTTCTGGAGTCTGCTGTTACAGAATGGTAGCTTGACATGGTCAGTAATAATGCACGGTAAACATTCTCAAAGGTATGATTAAGGTTTGACTTTTTGAAGATGTTAATCAAAAAGAGATTTCTTCTGCTTTGATACTATCTCACAACTCTACTTAGAACTGGTTCCCTAACGTAAAGAAGTAGTATCAAGAAAGTATGAAATAAAAGCCTGTGTTGGGACACCAATATAAAATTCTAACTTTAATCAAAATAGATAAATTAATTCAGAGTAAAACTGACACATGCCTTAAGCTTTATTGTTGGATGCTGCTCTACTCCAGGTGATAGAGCAGGCACCAATAGGCTAAACCCCTCTACACACTGGTCACAGGATCAATTTCTGGTCTCAGCACGTTTGAAGCCTGTCTCTTCTCTACTCTCCTGTCTCTCTTCAGCTGTCCTATCAAATAAAGGCAAAACGCCCAAAAATTATATTAAAAAAGTTTTGTTGTGAATGATTTTATTGGTTCAGAGTAGCTAAAAAGTCTGCCCGCCTGACACCAAAAGAACTCTGTTGCAAAGTCAGGAGAGGCCACATCAGTCTTTCAGTGGCACTGCTCTTGTTGTAGGAGATGGGAACATTACTTCAGAGCTGCTGCTGAAAGCGTGCTGACCTTTTCTGTGTAGTTGTTGTGCAGCACCTTGACAACCCATGAAAAGAAAGTGTGCTGCACACTGTTAACTTCTCAGTATTGCTTTGATTTGTGACACCAGGATGTCCATGATTGCACAGAAATCATATATCGACTGATTTTCATCCTGTGAATGTTTCAAACAGCTCTCAGCAGAGGAAAAAAACGAAGCGTAGGACCTCTTAACTACAGAATGACAAGCTTCATTTAATTCATAAGTGGGCTAAAATGTGACTTAATAATGTAGATCTCAAGCTGTTTATATGACTAATGACTCATCAAATTTCTTTCGATATTCTCTTTCGCTGATTTAATATTCTAAATTTTCTTTAATCCTTAAATGATCTATGATAGCAAAACGGTCAAAATCAAAATTCTGAGTCTGACAACTCTGAGCAGCATTAACGGCTGTTGTTCTGTCTTGATATGAGAGTGATAATGGCCAGCGGATCTGAAGGGAGTTGAGGTTGGAGGTTGTGACCCAGACAAGAGATGGCGTGACAGTAATGGCATTTGCATGGCATTTAATCGCTTTCAGATCCATTCTCCTTCCCTTTGTGACAGAGAATCACATTATCTATGCAAGACACAAAGACGTCTGGTTCATTTCAGCAGGAGAAAATCACAGGGATTAAGATGTTCATGAGACAACGGCACATGCTGAGCCACATGAAGAGAATAAACGGCAGATGTGACTAAAAGAACATCTGTGTGGTGGAGAGTTAAAGGGGGAAGATGTGACGTTCTAGCAGGTGCATGCAAACAAAATGCTCCATTTTCTGACAGCTGAAGCAAATTGTTTCCACATATTTTTATAGCTGTCCCTACATGATGCATATAACCTTGAATCACCTCTCTGTACAATATACCTCCGTGATAACCAGCAAAATTCATGTTGCCATGGCAGAGCAGAAAATTCACACTGATAAAGACAGCAGAGCAGTGCTTACCAAAGTGTGAGCTGCAGCCCCCTGGTGGGCCCCAGAGGGACTGCAGGTGACAGTTCATTTTCAATCATTAAAAACCATATACAGAGCCTACAAAAAGTATTCACCCCTTGGATGTTTTATCTTTTTACTGAATTTTTTAATCCCTCATGATCAATATAGTCTGGATTTTTTGACAAAAAGTACAAAAATATCCTTAAATGTCAAAGTAAAAACAGATTTCTACAAAGTAATGTCAATTAAATAAAAATATGTCAGGTTAAATAAATGGCGACCTAAATATACACCCCCTTCATTTAGTAGATTGACTTTTGGCTGCAAGCTCTGTGAGGTTGCACCAGGATGGGCACCAACAACCCTTTTTAATTCCACATTCAAAATCCCTATTGGATTGAGGTCTGGGCATTGACTTGGCCATAACATTCACCTCTCTGTATTCACTGTATGCTTTAGGTCATTGTCTTGCTGGAAAACAAATCTTCTCCCAAGCTCTAGTTTTCTTGCAGAATGAATAGAATTGTCCTCCAGGATTTTCCTAAATTTTTCTGCATTCACTTTACCCTCAACCTTTTCAGCTGGCTGCTAAGAAGCATCCCCACAGCATGATGCTGCTACCACTTTGCTTCACAGTGGAGATGGTGTGATGGGGTGGATGTGCAGAGTTTGGTGTCCAGCAAACATAGCGTCATAGAAAGCCGAAAAGCACCATTTTGGTCTCATCAGACCAAAGAACTTTCTCCCACTCTCCAATAAAGCTTTTACTGGTGAAGAGCCCAGGCAATAGCTGTTGTATGCTGTGTCTTTCCCATCTCAACTGCTGAAGCTTGTAACTCTTTCAGAGTAGTGATACACAGTAAATTTACCTGAGTAAATTTTACTCAAACTGAATAAAATTTTACTCTGAAAAATATAACATTTGGTCCCAGTCTATTTGGAGTAAAATTTAATCTGCTTGCAGAGTAATGTTTTTAGGGTTGTTTTTACTCTAAAAAGGGTTTTTTTTTTTAACTCTAAATGAAGATTATGTACTCCATAATGAAAAAACAAAAACAACTCTACAGCAATTGTACTCACTACAGAGTAACACAGACCATAGTTTACTCATTATAGAGCTGTTTTTTCTTAATACTAAGTAATATTTAGTCCTTTCAGAGCTATTTTTCATTCCTTTTAGAAATGTTTCCTACTCATTACAGAACGATTTCTACTCCATTTACAATTGGGTAATGTTTATGCTTATGTAGAACTGTACTTTCCTCCAAATAGATTGAGCTTCCTCTTTATAAAAAGCTACATTTCCTCTTAATAGATAATTCTGCCTTTCCACCTATAAAGGGCATGACAACAAAGGAGGTTTTGTTTTGCTTATATGTATTAGACATAGTGTTCTAATATTACAGAAACAACTGTGATGAACATATGACAGGGACCCAGGAGCAGAGCAAGAGATGAGGTAGTGTGGATAAAAAAGTTTATTTAACAACATCAGTGTAAATGATGGTGAGCTGCCTGGTGGTCGGCAGAATCACTGGCAGTGAGATGGAGACACTGCAAAACAAAGGACAAAATGAAGTTAGACAAGACAAAAAAGTCACTGAAAAATCACTAGATTATCAAAGGTTGAAGAGAAGCCAGTTTACCTGATAAGATGTAGTACACAGGTGTCTGAGAGTGCATCACCAGGTGAGGAGGTCTTGATTGCAAAGGATTAGCTGCAGCTGGGACAGCTAACGAGCTGCAGCCGTGACCAGCCATGAGTGACACCAGCTGAGCTGAAACTTAAGTGGCTGTTGTTAAGGTTTTACTCCAGCAGAATTTACTGTTCTTTTACTCCAACTCTGGTAGTGGCTGGTAATAAATGCATTAAAAAAAGAGTAAATTTTATCATTTTTTAGTAAAATACTATTTACTCTAGAAAAATTACTCCCCAGATCTTCCTGTGTAGGTGTCTTGGTGGTCTCTCTCACTAGTCTCCTTCTTGCATCGTCACTCAGTTTGTGAAGATGGCCTGATCTAGGCAGATTTACCCATGCCCCACTACTCCCATTTCTTGATGATGGATTTAACTGAACTCTAGGGAATGTTCACTGCCTTGGAAATTATCCATCCCCTGACTTATACTTGTCAATAACCTTTTCTATGAGTTGCTTGGAGTGTCATTTTGAGTTCATGGTGTAATGGTAGCCAGGAATACTGATTACCCAGTGACTGGACCACATCTGACACAGGTATCTTTATATTATAATCACTTGAAACTGCACTCAGGGGATCCCAATTTCACTAACCGTGGGACTGTCAGCACCCACTGACTGGACCTCTGTTGAATTAGGTCAGTTATTTTGAAGGGGGTGAATATTTATGTCAGTACTAATCAGATCAGTGGCCCCAAACAGACTGCCCTATTACATTAATGGAAAGCCTGTTCTGACTGTTGATTGTTCTTGCTTTTATCCATTAAACACTGTGAAAAAGTATCCATCATGTCTCAGCAAACAAACACAGCTAGAATATATGGATGACTGATGTAAGGGAGGTAAAAGCAGTAAAAAATATGTTACGGTTGATTCAGCTCACCACATCTGTGACATTATTTCTACATCAAAAGCTTGGTAAGTTAAATAAAGATGCAGATGGGGGATGAAGTTAAGAAAGCTTTAGTTTCCTAGTTAGATATGAGGACAGAGTGCGTAATCTAACATTTGAGTACACAGAATAAACAGACTGGTATAGGGAGAAGCTTTGATTTGTATTATTTCAGCCTCAAAGCCCCTGTCATGTGTTCGATAATGTTGATCTACAGATCACTGCTATCACAGCTAGAGCAAATGATCTGTTAAACATGACATTCAATATACATTATCTGTATGTGATGTGACAAGAGAACAGAGAGTGCTTATTTAGACAAGATGTGTGAGTAGATTTTTCTTTTGAAAAGTGTCCATCCAGCTACTATCCATCCATCTTCTGTTTCTCTGGGGTTGGGTTGTGGTGGCAGCAGCCACATTTTACAGCTCCCTACCCAGCAACGTTTTACAGCTCCTGGGATATATGGGATATATAATCTCTCCAGCAAGATCTGGGTCTGCCCTGGGGTCTCTTTTGGGCACATCCAGTTGGATGAAAAGACATCCACAGAGGCAACCAGGACCCATCCTGATTAGATGCCCGAACCACCTCAACTGGCTCAGCAGCAGCTCTACTCCAAGGTCCCTCAGATGTCCAAGCTTCTCACCCCTCCTTTAAGGCTAAGTTAGCCACCCTCCTAAGGGATGCATTTCAACCAATTGTATCCACAATCTAATTTATCTGGTGATTTACCAAAGCTTATGACCAAAGTTGAGAGTTGGAATATTGACTGGTAAATAAAAGCACTGTGGCTCAACTCTCTCTTCACTAGGGGTGTAACGATCCATCGATCTGGATCGATATATCAATTGTTTGAGCAATGACTCAGTCAATTCGATTGAAAGTATAAACATTGATATTAATCGCCATTTTTACCTTACGCTTTTATTTTGAAATTTCCCCCACATGCTTGGTTATGACAGTTTCCGCCCATCCACTAGTCACAACACCATAGGCGTGGATAGCAGGTAATGGCTAGCAGCCAAGAGAGTCTCAATATTGTGTTTTTTTCCTTTATGTGAAAAGTAACAGATTGTGGTAAATGGGTTAAGAATATCGTCTGATATCAATCGCAGGCCTCCAAATCGAATCAAATCGAAATCGAATCGGGGCAGACTTTGTGATATCAGCAAATATCCAATCGTTGTTCTGAGAATCGATATTGAATCATATCGTGATGAAACTGGTGATTTACACCCCTACTCTTCACCACTAGTGTCTGTCCAACACCTTTAAATAATTGTGATGTGATAAAATTGTATCACAGGATAAGCTCAAATGATCAAATTGTCAGCCAGTGGGCACTTCTTTCTTTGTAGTTTGGAGTCTGGGTTTGCTGAGGGTGACAATGCTGTTGGCTGTGATGGCCATTTGGTAGCAAAGTTAAGAACTTCTATATGGGGCATCGGTTTTGGGTCTAGCAGGCATCTAAATACAGAGACAGTGGTCCTTAACCCACTGGTTGCAGGATCAAGTTCTGGTCTTAGTGCTGTTTGGTGTATATCCTTCTCCTGCTCTCTCACCATATTTCCTGAGTCTCTTCAGGTATCTTACTGCTATAATTGGTGGTGTGTCTGTGTCTCTGTCTGTGTTGATTTGCACGCTACACTGTCTCTCCAGTTGTCTTCTCAGAAGACTTCTTGGGTACTGGTTCGAAACTGGGGGATAAAAATCATAAATATTTTACAGATTTTGAATAAAATCCAAAATTGTTGTGCCTTACGCTTCAGTTTGCCCCCGTCCCTTTCCCCCATTACATCACTTCCCCAGTATAACACATACAGTCATGCAGGGGTCCATTTACCCTGGATGCCAGAGCTGGGAATAACATGGCACCTGACTTCAACGCCTTCCATTTGCTAGGAGTTCATAACTGGGGTACTGGGGTTTGCGCCGGCTTTCTGAGATCGAATTCCAAGTTCAGGGTGCATTTTTGAAGACATATTGGACTAGCGGCTAGGAATTTCCGAGTTCCAAGATTAAATGGAACCAACCATCACTCCGCCACAATGCCAAAGAGGAGATGGTCTTCACTCTCAAACTCACGCTAAAAGAAAAACTTCACCGGGCTCATGAAGAGTGAAAGTGACAGAGCCAGAATACAACTGGAATTTGCTGAAACACGCCCTCAAGGAAACGTATTTGGATTGGATGATAAACCTGCTCCACGATCCCTAATCAAAGTAAGCTCTCTTTAACCACTTCTTCTAGCTCATATAAATAAGATAACAAGGGACATTGTGCCACATGATGTTAGAAATCAAATACGCACAAGCAAGGAGAGACGCTGACCCATTATGCAGTTATTTGGGGAAAAGCACCTCTTTCTGTGCAAACTGGCCTTATTGCATTGAGAATCTAATAACGAGGTTGGCAACAGCATGGTGTTAAAATAGATTAGCCTACTGTCTGTGAGACCTTGTGTAAATAAGTTTGGTAAATATAACCTTGACATTTATATTACTAAGCCATAACCAGGAGTTACTGTAAATCAGCCTCAGGCTCCTAGATGTTTCTTTTTATCCATGTGTGGCACGGTTATGCATGACGAGGATGTGAGTGTTGTGGTTGTTTCCTAGTTAATTTTTATTCAGGGAAGAATCTTTGTCAAGGTGGTGCTTAAGTGAACACATTAATATGGAGCAGGTGGTACCAGTCAAAAATCCAGCACCAGCGGGCAACAGCGGGATTAAAAAAGGAGTCCTGCACAGTCCTCTAGTCCTACCTAAAGGCAAAAAGCATTAAAATAAGACAAGAAAAGAGAACGTCTACTGTGCATGTTGGTATGGTGGGTAATGAGAGCTAGCAAAGTGGAAGGTGGCTCTGGTACACTGGAGATCACTATTCAGCTCTATTGAGGAGTTTTAGGGCTGACTGAAGGAAACACCAGTGAAGGGGAGCTCTCACTTGACAACCCTGGCTTTTTGCTGCCCATCAGTCTACATGGTTGAGTTGTGCAAGCATATAAGAAGAATGTGATTGGGTTAGGGATGTCTTCACTAAGTGCTTACCCTTTCTGTCGGGCACAAGTATCTTGTAAATCATGACTGATCTAAATAAAACTCCAGTGGGGCACGATAATGAAAAATAAAGTCATTAAAAAGTTGTGAGTTACTTGGATTCTGATACTGATTGCTGATTATGTAATGCATGATATGACAAGAAATCTTAAAAACTACCGCTCATCTTGATTTAAAAAATGTAAAACCTCAACACTGATTTATATAAAGCAAAAAGTATGACATATAAAACAAACAATCTGAGGTGCTGGAACTCACACACTCAATCTTGAATGAATAAAAATATCCATACATCATGGTAAGACAACATGCTAAATTCATTACCCATGCTAATGCTGGTTTAATGCAGTGAGAGACTGTTCATACTATTGACGTCAGTCAGTGCTCTGCAGGAGTGATGGAGCCGGGGAGAGTACACTCTGAGACTGGTACACAGTAATGGCCCTTGACAGGATCATAAATACTTTAGAAGTCACAGAAGAAAACCTACCCCCGCCACAGACTTGCTAAAAACCACCTCTGACTTCCTTTAACAAATACATGTTTTTACAACAAGAGACACGGTCATCAAATGATTCTGTCAACATGTTATAAAGCCACCCAAGCAATCTACTGTGTGTCATAAACTGATTCTACTTTAATATAACTGACAATAAGGATACAAAGGCAGCTCAGAAGAGGAGTGTGTTTTTTCCCATTCTGAGCCCCCAAGTTAGTCAGCCTTTAAACAGTCATGACAAAATCCCTTCTACTTCTGGTCTCCCAGTGATATGTAAAATACCTTGCTTTTGTTTCCACAGTCATCGCCTTTCAGCCTAAGCCTTGTCACTTGAACTGATGGGAATTTCATCTTTTAGGGGATCTGGATCTTGGTAGGTCAGTTTCAGAGCCAGTCTTTTGGCTCTCAAAAAGCTTTTCAATTGTGGTTATTTTATGTATCTTAAATAACAACAGCTTGTCTTCTTGAATTCAGTCTTCTCAGTCTAATTAGTACAGCACAAACTTTATTTGCAAACTAGTGTTTCACTATCTCCTTTAAGACAAGTAAGGTACAAAAACTGTTCTACTTTTTAGGGTCAGATAGCTAAGTTTGTTTCTCCAACAGAAAGGTGCCAAAAAGTTGGATATACTACACCTCAATTACTTTGGTACCTTTACCAAACTCTGAAAGTGGAAATGCAAATAATTACAAACCTGACAGAATCAAACAGAACGAGACAGCGTGGTGGAAATTCAGCTTTAGCTCATTGTCTGCAGGGTGGGTGCAGTTGGTGACACTGGTCCTGATAATACTGATCAGGCTTTGTCTATCAGGGATAGGATTTAGATTGACCAACTGTGTGACTTAGAAAAGCTTTTTTGTTGAGTTCTAGGCTGCAATATCCCAAACAATCAGGGTTTAATAAACTGATGTTGACGATTATTAAATTCTTTGGGTGCTGTATTCAATTTAAAACCTGCTGTTTATTGTATCATTGCTTAAACTATATCAGAATTACGTTTATGTTTTCAATCAACACCAACTGGTGCAACTAGGACACATCAGTGATGAACCAAGGGTCATAGGGTGTTTCGGGTCTTAGATCATCATAAACCCTCACTGGGTGACCCAGTCGGGGCTGATCAGACCCCTGGCTTGTTTCACAGCAGCAGTGTGTCATGGCTTGCCTCTCCTGACCCACAGCCACCTGGAAGCTTTCTCTGTGGCTTTGCGGATGTTCCTGGTTGCTTGTCTCTCTTGCGACCCTCTCAGCCCATTACGAACCCTCATTGGGTTCACAATGGGCTTTCCATCCAGCTCTGCACTCCTCCACCAGGTCATGATATTTCACTCTCTTGCCCTCATGGACATCCTTTATCTGGTCTTCCCAGGGGACAGTAAGTCTCATCATGACCAACTGTTTGGACGCCTTTGATGTTAGGACCAGATCTGGCCTGAGTCTTTGTGTTTCTTAGCAAATATAAGTTGAATGTGAAACTCTTGTCTGGTGCATTTAGTTTTTGATCACAGCACTTTAGCTTGCACCTAAAATACAGTAACAGCAAACCCCAATAATATTTTTAAATTTTAGGTTTCAAAATTTGACACAAAAGGCAACAAGTTACAGCTAAAGGATCAGGGATGGTACAAAATGCTTTCATTTTCAACAAATCCCTCTAAAACTCAAAGCTTATAGTCTTAGTTGGCCTACTGACTTTGTTGAATATGGCATTAACAATTTTCCATTCAAACTTCATTTAAAAGTTCACTATAAAACCTCTGGATCACCTAACATTTTTGCAGACACCAGACTACCTAACACATGTTTGATCACATGTTTGGAGCTGAGATTAGGGTTTGACAGGGCTCAGTCCACCTGGTGGCCCACAATTACACAGTGGGTCAAAATGGGGAAGTACAGAGTCCGTGAGTCTGATGTAAAAAAAAAAAAATTAAATGAATGCATTAGCATCTTGTCTTGCAATACCCCTTTTCTTTTGGCTTGCACAGCAAAGACTGGGAGCCACATAGGTACTCAGAAATCTATTTAAAGAGCCTTTCATGATTCAGTACAACACCCTCACAGCGATAAAATCATTAAAATGCCCTTAGAGGTCTCATAATTCTTTGGGAAGCCTTCCTGTGGGCATTTCTGTACAGAAAGGTTTCAGACATGCTTGCTCCTGCAATTTTGATCCAGTCAACAAATTTCACACTAACAAGGTGTTCAGATAGATAGTGATGTAAGCTACAGATTATTAAGGCAATTTTGTGACAGTGTAAATGCAAATAATTACAATGGTAACACACTTGACACTTAGCAATGGACTTGGAGATGTGAGGCTTGCATGCAGCTGCTCAGCCATGGAAACCCACTTCATGAAGCTCCTGTCTCAGTTTTTGCGCTTACATCAACGCCAGTAAAAGTTCAGAACTCTTCAGCTATGGAATCAGCAGAGCATTGGTCTTTTGCTTTGTGGCTGAATTGCTACTGTTCCTAAACACTTCCACTTTCTAAAAAAATCACTTAAAGTTGATTGTGGAATAACCAGCAGGGATGAATTTCATGAACTGTCTTACTGCAAAGTTGTCATCTATTACAGTACCATGCTTGCAATCACTGAGCTCTTCAGAATGACCCATTTAGTATCACAAATGTTTGCAGATGGAGGGTGCATGGCTAGGTGCTTGATTTTATACATCTGTGGCAATGGGTCTGATTGAAACACCTGAGTTCAATTATTATGTATTGTTTATCAAACTCAGCAGTTATTTTTCTTTCTGGAATAAGTATGTTGTATTCAAAATAAGTCATATTTGAGATGACAGGAACAAGAAGTATCCCTGAATCTATTCTCATCTCTAGATTATAATCCTGAATTCACATTTAAAGAGACCTAGAAAAATAAACCGATGCCCATTTTACATACTGATTCTCTGCTTTTGCTGCATTCTGTATTGTATTGCAGTGGCTGGACAGACATTATTCCACTTCCCTGGCTTAAGGAAAACTGGATGAAGAGTGGAAACATCTAAAAATATCTTAAAAATTTAGTTTCTTAGAGGTCAGGGATAAAAAGGAAACCCATTCAGGCAACATCTGAAAACCCAGAATACTGAGTTTTGTCATTCACTTTTATCCTTTGTTTTTTAACTCTCACAAAGGCACATGATGAAATTTTATCTCAACTTCTGAGCTTTCAATATTGTATTTTTTAAAGTGAAAACCTTCATTGAAAGAAATTTAGAGATACTAGCAGTCATGCTGCAGCACCAGCTTCTCAGACCAACTCAAACGGGGTCATCAATCCTTTATTGCCTCCTAACCAACAGAGTCAATACACTGAAGAGTAATCATACCATGTCCCAGACTGCTGAAAGTCTAACAGGTTTCTGCTCTGACCTTGAGCTGAACATGCAGCAGGAGGGGTCAAGTTTATCACCAAAATAAGGATATTAATTTGTTCTATAATAGTCATTAGTTTTGTGGTTTTTAGTATTCTATCATAACCACATTTTAATAATGATAATTATTATTGCTATTATTATTATTGTTATTTATATTTTTTATGCACTCTGCTTTTGCAACAAAGGCCTTAACCATTCATGCCATTAAAGCATTTGAACTTTGAATTATTGCTAAACTCATATTAAGTCTCTATTGATTGGAATAAACTATGATCTGTTCCCAAATTCAACCACTTTTTGATTCATCCAACTGCCCATCCCAACAAAAGGACTTATTTTTTCCCATCTGGTGAAACAAGTGATGGTAGTATTATCATTTCAAATTTGTGCAGATGATGGGAAAACTAGAAGCACTCCAAAGACTGACTTTATTCAATGAAATTAGTCCAGTAACTTTAATTTCCTTCCCACTAAAAACAAAGTAGAGACAGAACACAAGTAATTTCATGAAAATGATTTAATAATGATCCACTGACTTAATACCTTTCATGTTTCACTAAATGCCTCTTAACTGCCCTTGTTGGACATATTAGGTGATTGACTTCAACTGAAAAAGAAGAGAAGAAGGCCTGAGGCTCTGCTGCTAGATTACAATGAGTACATCCTTTTCATCACACTGACACGCAGAGCAGCCGACCCCTCTGTATCTCCTCTGATGACACTGTGGATCCAGGGCAAATAGGCAGAAACCTTCATGTACACTGCATATCTCTGCCTTCTGCAGGGCTTATCATAGGACAGGATCCCTTGAGCATAAACATCTCCAGTGTTATCATCTATGACAGCCAAAGCACCCCCTGCATCCCCGAAACAAACGTTTTGGTCAAATGGGGCAGGTCGGGTGCAGAACACGTTGCCATCTACAACTGTTGTGTTGCTCTCAGTAAATTCATACCTACAGGATGACACGGGAGCCAGGGGAAGGGTCATGTGTTTGAGCGATTCAGAAGCAGTTAACAGATGACCCCAACCCCAGCCTGTAATGACCCCAGGTCCAATCAAGGTGTGCTGGTTTGCCTCAGGCAGGGGGATGGGGGTCACTTTATCGTTAATAACTACAGGTTCCTTCAGCTTAATCAGAGCCAGGTCGTTGTCCCAGTCAGTGTGGTTCTGAAAGCCTGGATGAAGAACAATCTGCAAGGGGAATCAAGAAAAAGAAAGTCTAAATGTTTGTGTTTTAATGTTTGACCCATTAGCAGCCTTATTGAAGACCTGAGGGCACCAGGATTGTCAGTGCTCACTTTTGTAATTTGTCCTTTTCAATGACATACATTTTATCTTGGGTACTTTTGCTGTGCTCATTTAACATGGGGTTTTGTGACCCCCACTGTAACCACAGCACAAGAGCTCAGTATCATTTCATCCATCTTTTCCTACAGACAATGTGCAATGCACATCAGGAGATCTTTGTACACAGACATAATATTAGGTAAAAAATAATATTTAGAATATTGTACATCTTCATCCACATGCATGTCAGTGAAAACATTTCCACATTTCCAGTAAATCAGAGCTGCAGTATTAGTGTCTATGGATGTCAGTCTGTGTGTATATAACTTAAATGAATACAATAGAGAGTGCCAAAGAAAAGAAAGTAAAGTAAAGAAGTAAAGAAAGCCAAAAAGTAAAGAAAATATTGTGAACCTGGACAAAAAGTTTATCATACTCACCTTCTCTACAGCCACTTGTTTGGCCTCAGTTGCTTCTGGAAGACCTCTGATTCCCAGATAGACTTTAGGAATTACAGGATTTTGTCCCTGGGTATCCTGTCTTGTCTTTCTGACAAAAAGGTTCCTGCCAGCCGTCAAAATCCAGCGGTCAGAGATTAAGGCCCCACCTGCGTAGCCTCCAGTCACCACATTGTCAGAGAGGTAGATCATGGCCTGCCAGGGGACATGAGGAGCCAGCATCCCACCAACCATTCGCCTGGACCGGACTGATGCCAACCTGGAGGCTAAGATGTAGACACAGACATTCATAGAGAATTGTTACAAGTTTGCAACAAGAAATGTAATGTTGATCACACTGTCTCTGATTAAAATGTGCTCTGTCTGCTTAAAGCTTTCTTCTATCATGTCGTTATAAATCTCAAACTGCTTCTGCTAATGGTTTCAAATATAGTGTGGAAAAAGTTTACAGTCCCACAGGGGTATTGGTCCCCTTCATATAATTCATATGTGTTTCTTAAGGACATTTATTTGAGGCTCAGGTAATTTATTTCTCTACATATCACATCATATCTATTACAATAAATGGAAATAGAACAAAACAACTGCACCAGATGTACATTTGCAGCGGTTAGACCCACAGTACTCAGCTTGTACTCTGGAAGAATTACATGTTTGTTTTGTGTGTTCACTGGCTGATTATCAAGAGGCATGACTGCGCACTCTTTTCCTTGCAGATGACCTAAACCAAATATTTGAAAGACCTTGACCTGGTCTGGCAATGATGCTGATGGTAGATCCTTCTGAAATGACTTCTACTGTTGAATCTTTCTGCTACATAGACAGTAAAAGAAATTAAATGAACATTGCACCAACGAAAGAGCAAACTGTCAAGAGGTTAAGAAGGAATAATGCATTTGTGGGGCTTTTTTGTGTCGCTGGTTTACTCTGGCAAAGCTATGGAAAAGTCACTAGCAAATAAAGTCAGTTATAACTGCAGCTGAAAATGTTTGTTTAGACATGAGTGCTCTGGTGCTGTTTTTATGCAAAAACAGCATGATGTTGTCCCTGCAGGCTATCGTCTGAAATGCTGATGTGCTTCATTTTGAAGCCTTATCTAAAGGGTTACACAATTCTATGAATAATCAAAGTCATCTTCATGAATGTTCACACCTTTTGTAAAATAAAATGCAGAAATCTTACCGAGTTGCGAAAATAGCAATAGATGAAGAACATGTAGCTTTATGAAAAATACTTAAACATTTTGTTTTGTGTGGGATTAAAGAGAATTTTCAAGTGTAGGAAAGTTTCCACAATGTAAATTAACTTAAAAAAGTCAAGTAAAACCAACCCAACTGCATGAGTAAAACTAAGTTGATAGAACTTAAAAGAAAATACATTGACTCAAAGGAACTGTGTTAATATAATTTGTTGAGTTGGGAAAACTTGATTCAATTGTGTGTTATCACTTGAATCAATATTTTTAATTTAACAAACTACTCTTCTTTTATAGTATAGCACACATCTGTGATGTTATTTTAGAATAAAATAGTCCACATCCTCGATATTTAAGTACTTGTTCCATTTAGAGTATTTGTTCAATTTTCATCTTCTTTATGTGTTTTTTTCTACAAATATCTCGTCACCCAAATAAAGCTGTTAAGGTGGTCTTGAGCTGGGACATTATGAACCTTATTTATCGAAATACTATCCTCCAACATTAGGGTTATCTTGTGGCATACACACTGCAGTCATTATCACTACGAACAATCTGCTTTAAATGAAGCTCTGTCATCTGAATGTGATGTATTATGCTCTGAGGGCTTCCTTCTGAAGCAGTGGGCTCTAATGTATTCAGTGCCAAGCAAAGATAGGAACCCATCCACTCTCTGTCCTTTGATCCACGTCTTTTGTGTGACCAAAATTGTTAACACTGCTTCAAGTGATGCTGATTGAAGGCAACATGCCGAGTACACGCACGGCTCCTCTCAGCACTGAAAGCTTGTAGGCGATGAGGATGATGTGTGCTTTTGTAGTTCTAAGACCTGAAGAGATTTGTTCACCATTGATGTAAGGATGTGAGCGTTTTTTCATAATGTATATAGGGCATGCTTAACAGTGGCTAACTAGAGCAAATACTGCAAATGAATGACTAATTTACTGGACGCATTACAGTCCCTGAACAAAAAAAAACTGTTCAGTACTCGTGTTACATCAGTTCCATGTCCTTATTTTCTTACTGCTTGGATTGTTCCTTTTTTTTTGTGGGGGGGGTGTTTCCCAGCCATTTTTCCTTGGAGCCCCCCTACATGCATCTAAAAAGCGGAGCCACCCCCAAGACCCAAGAGAGAAGAAAAAGTGAAACACTGCGGCCAAAAATCAACATAAATTTTAATTTTTTGACTGACAAAACCCTAAAAAAGGCCTATGCATGCTCTTCTTATCAAAAGACCTTTGTATAAACTACTAAGTAACTGCTTTATGGTGGTTTTAGTCAGTATTTGCGAATCTAATTTTGACAAGATTCTGACTGCCTTTTGATAGAAAATGTTTTAATGCTGTGATAGTTTGTTATTTTAAATGCCACAAAGCACAGAATATGTTTGAGATTTACCTGCGCCTGACCCTAACACCGTCAGTGCTTTACCACATTGCTCAACGATTTTATAACACACCTTGGTACAGGAAGATTTATCTCAACATCTAATGGATAGGTATGACATTTGACAATAACATGCATGGATCCAAGACAAAAAATTACACCGATTTTGGTGTTCCATTTGCTTTTTTTCTGGTATCACCTTTTTTTGGTCTCATCATCCTTTTTTCTTTCTCTTCTTTTCATCCCACAGCTTTCTTTTATCATACACAATGTGCTGTGTAATTTCAACAAAAATGTTAAACACTGATATAAAAACACAAATTAGCTTTTCATGTGTTAAACTGGTTAGAAGCCCATTCCTGTGTTTGTACATGTGTGAGTCTTTGTTACCTGACATAGTGTTTTCCTTTGTTTCTTCAGCATGAGTCACATCCACCAGACAGCATGAAGCCAGGAGAAGCACAGCCAGTGAAAACCTTCAATAACAAGAGAAAAACAACAATCAAAATACATGAAATGCTACATTCAATATTCATTCAAAATCCAGAGAAAATACTGAGGTCAATTAAAGAAATGAATGCATCGAATTGATTGCAAACAGCTCGGTGGATAAGTTAAATGTAATTGTCGTATATAGACAGCATAAATCATTTGCTAACACTTTATTTTAGTGGTCCCTGATTACCTAATAATTATCTAGTAATTACATAGTAGTTTTATAGTAATGGGCATTAATTATAATTTATCAGGAATAAGGTGGTATTTACCTTGTAAGAAGTTGGCATTCTACCGATTAATTACTCAGAAATATGGTATATTAAGGAAGTTTTAACCTAGTAATAATGAATTAACTATCAAGTAACTCCTCATTATATTGTGGCAATTCTCTGGTAACAAGGTGGTATTTTACCAAGTTATTTCCTAGAAATAAGATGATAGTTTTACTATTGAAGTTGCTTGATAATTCCCAGATAATTTCTTTCTTATTCCACCAAATTAAAGTGAGTTTTTCTTGAATACTTTTCAAGTAACTTTCTGCATTCAAAGTAAATAAAATTTTTTGTTAGGTTAATTTTAAACATGAAAAAAAGGACTTCTGGATACAAAAAAAAAATTAGATTTAGTTTGTAACCCTTTTAATGATTTAAATAATAAAGAAGTTTTCGCTTACCACATCCTGTTGATGATGTTCTTCTCTGCGGTGACAGTAGTTTCAATCGTTCCCCTTGAGTGTGTTGAGTATGATGAGCAGAGAGTATTTATTCACACAGAGGGACAGAAACTCTGCTCTGGAAATTTCTGCTTGGCACCAAAATCAACTAAATGGTTGCAAAATCTGGTTTTTCATCAGTTGCAAGACTCATCAAAGTCTGGATGCCAAAAGGACAGAGTCAGCAATGTAAACTCGTTGACCCACCATCGTGTTAATCTAGGTTACAAGCTTTGATATCAAAACAAACCTCTAAAGACTTTTATGGGCCCTTGCTGTTTCATGTTTTTGAAATGTTTAGCACATTGTCAAACCTCTATTCTTTGAAAATGTTTAAATTATATTCTATGTCAAGCTTTTGCTAAGCAGGATCTTTTGTAACAGCTTGTACCGCTTGTGTCTTTGCTTTGCATAATAGTCTCCTAAAAGTAAACAAGGCTGTCTGGTTCATTTGATTTCTTTTGGACAGAAAGTGATGGTATTGCAAAACTGTACAGCCGGTTAATACAGCAAATAAGGCAGAGAACAAAAACAACCAAAAAAGTCTGGCAAAAAAAACATCACGGCACTTTGAACCTTTCTACAGGGAGGAAAGTTCAGAATTACAGCTTTGGATATTAACAAAAGGTCATAGAAGTTTACAGAGCTTTGTAATCGCCAATAAATCAGTATTTGAAGAGTTTACAACCTTCATTAATTTGGTGTCTTAAAATGAATGAACATGGAAGAAATAATTGTTTTATTCTTGATTAAAATGTTTACAACTTTAAAGAAATGTCATACACAGCGCAGTGAATAAATATTTTCCTCCTTTCTGATTTTTTAAAAAATCTTTTGCATATTTTTACACTTACATCTTTCAGATCATTAAACACGTTTTAATATTAGATAAAGATAAGTCAAGTAAATAAGCCATCTAAACCTACCTGGCCCTATGTAAAAAGTAACTGCCCTTTTTGTTAAATCATAAATTCATAAATTTAATTAATTACATGTTTTGGAAACACATCTTGTAGGGACTGAAGAAATTCAAGAACAGATGAGAATCTTAGTCTTTGGGATCTATCAGTCTAGAAAGGGTTACAAAGCCATCTCTAAGGCTTTGGGACTCCAGTGAGAGTAATTATCCACAACTGAAGAAAACTAGGAACAGTGGTGAATCTTCCCAGGAGTGGCCAGCCTACCAAAATGACTCCAAGAGTGCATCAACAACTCAGCCAGGATGTCACAAAAGAACCCAGAACATCAAAGGACCTATAGACCTCACTTGACCCAGTTAAGGACAGTGTTCATGATTCAACAGTAAAAAGGGTACGGGGCAAAAATGGCATCCATGGGAGAGTTTGAAGGCTAAAACCACTGCTTACCAAAAAGAACACAAAAACTTGTCTCACATTTGGCAAAAAAAACAGCTTGATCCCTAAGACTTTTGGGAAAATATTCTAGGGACTGACAAGACAAAAGTTCAGCTTTTTGAAAGGTGAGCATCCTGTTATATCTGAAGTAAAACTAACACAGCAATTCATCAAAAGAACATAAAAAAACCAAACATCACGTGGGTACTGTGATAGTCTGGGGCTGCTTTGCTGCTTCAAGACCTGGACTACTTGCTGGAATTGATGGAGCCATGAATTCTGCTCTCTACCAGAAAATCCTGAAAGAGAATGCCTGGGCATCAGTTCATGACCTTAAGCTTAAGCACACTTGGGCTATGTAGCAGGTAAATGATCCAAAACACACCAGTAAGTCCACCTCTGAAGGAGGTGAAGGACTGAGAAAAAGAAACACAAACAAAATGAAGGTTAAGGAGTGGCCTCTGGACTAAAATTTGATTGAGATGCTGTGGCATGACCTTGAACAGGCTGTTCAATCTTAAAAACCCTATAATGTGGCTGAGATAAAACAATTCTGCCAAAAACAGTGTGCCAAAATTCCTCCACAGCAATGTAAAAGACATAAATGCATAAATGCTTGCTTGCAGTTGCAACCAGTTAGTAGGTTTAGAAGGCGAATACTTAACCACATAGGGCCAGGTAGGTTTGGATGACCTTTTCCCCTCAATTAAAGAAATCATCTTTTAAATCAGCATTTTTTATTTACTCAGGTTATCTTTGTCTAATCTTGAAATTATCTGATGATCTGAAACATGTAAGTATGACAAATATGCAAAAAAATACTTTTTAATAGCACTGTACAGTAACTGTGTTAGAGTGTTAGCCAAGGATCAAAACAACAATCATCAGCTGTCTTGACCTGTCTTTATGCCAAAGAAATTCAGTGTCTGTCATACAACTGGGTCTTGGAAAAAGACTTTAAAATGATACATCAAAATAAATAATGTAACACATTTAACTGATTAAATGTAATTTTGCTGTTTTCCTGGATAAAAAATACAGACAGAAAAAGTGAGTACAAAGAAAGATCCTTGTTATAAAAATCCTTAACCTCATGTCAAGACCAATATCTAAGCTGTTGTTTTATTAGGATCATCTTACAAACATATGGAGGGTGCACGGTTATGCTGTCCATATGTCGTAAAGGTAATTGCATTTACACTTACAGAAAATATGCAAAAGGTCAGAAGTCTCTCTTTCTCTTCCGTGCAGTCAGTAGAAAATGTTCCTGCATGAAAAAAGCATGGCGAGATTGACAGCAGTTTCATACCTTTGACTTTAAAGCAAGCGAAATTGTGCAAGAGGATTCAACACGGGTTCTTCGCAGCTTCGAGAGCCAATTTTCAAAAGTTAATCAGTGTATGTATATAATTGGATATATATTTCTGAAAATCCTATACTGAGTTCAAGTTAAGTAATTTGATGTTGGCAGGGTTATTGAAGCTTTGTGGTAGTTGGAGACTGCAGGAATGTGAACTCTTGACTCCATCAGGAACAGGCTGTTCCTGATGGAATCAAGGAACAGCCTTGGGCTTTGGGCGTAACATTTCAACATCCATTTCAGGGGATTACAATGAACTTTGGATAGATAACTGTGTGCTTCTCAGGATGGAGTGTTGCATTTTGGTGGCCCATGACTCATCTACTGCCGTTCTCAGGTCAAAACACGTTGTCCCAAAGACCAGATTGAAGTGAGTGAGTGTTTTGTGTGGCAGCGCCTTAACTGCGGAATGAGTTACTTCTTGCATGTCCCCCATCATTCCAACTTTTAAATCACACCTTAACCTTCTGAGATCTGAGCCAGGCGGTCAGTGGTTGGGGTCTTCAGTCAGTAGGAAACTGTCAGTCAATAAGAGAGATATGGGGAAATCATTTCTCTATTTTCATGATGGACCACAAGGATAAACAAAATTTCTACAGATAGTTCTACAAATTCTTGGGATTTTTTCTTTCCTAAATTGACAAACATCCTAAAATAAAAAAGAAGTACCCAAAATTTCTGTAAAAACATGACTCATATTTTTTTCAAATATTCACCAAGTTTTTCAAACTGTATCATCTAAAGCTTTAACATTCTAAATTCCCCCAAATTTAAAACAAAATTTCTTTAATTTCTATACCTAAAAATGTCCTCCAAAAAAATCCTAAATTACAAATACAATTCCAAAATTTCCATAAAATGCCTGAAAATTTCAAAACAAATTCTCCCAAGCATCCAAAAATATTTATCAAATTCCTATGAAAAGTCCAGAACCATTCAAAGCGAATTTCTCCCAAAACTTCCAATGCAAATCTTCAAACCATACAAAGCTAGCCCTGAAATTTCAAAGAGAAAATTCTTGAAACTCTGCAAACATAACCCCGAAATTTAAATTAAAAAATGCTTGAAAATTTCCAAGCAAGTTTCCCAAAAAAATCATCTAATTCCACAAGATTTCAATGGAAATTCCTAAAAATACAATGCAAATTCTCCCAACTTTCAAGCATATTACTTAAACTTTAACCATGTTGTGGGAAAGCCAAACTGTAATGTCTTAGTAGATTAAAAGTTATTTTTTGTCTTTTAACTCACCACAATAGTTGTAAAACCCCAGTGTGTCTGTGGCTTCTGTGTTATTAATACTAGCTTAAATTCTTTTAATGATTTTTATGTGGAGAAAGGAGCTCCCAGAAAAAAACTGAATATATAATCTATTTTCATCACAAACAAAATGATAGCGCAGAAATTACAAACAGAAACAGCAAAATGGGAAAAAAGTTTCAAACTTTTTAAAGTGAGTGACAAGTATATAAAGGTTGTAAATTCTGACTGTTCTGGTAATGTTCTGGCATATATATCTCGCAGCATAAACCACCTGCTAGAATGGCACTTACAGTAACTGAAGAAAAAACAATTATGTCAGTCAACAGGACAAAAGCAACAGCAGTTCTCTGGCTGAAATCTACAGTAATTGCTGTTATGCACAGTAATGTTAACAATGTAATTATATGAAAACATGAAGGACATTCACTATGGGCTCTACTGTCTGATTTGTTCTTATATGTGGCATGCAGCCATGGTGTCATAAACTTTTATTTAGCAACTAAAATGATATGGCAAATCCAGCGTTCTTGCTTGCTAGGAAAACTGACCCAGTATGAGCACAATCTGTCAGCTTGTTCAGTGACGGTCAGGACCCAGCACCAGACACGACTCACAGAGGAGAGGAGGAACTTCAAAAAGTTTTTTCCATCTTTTACACTAAAATGTAATGGATTGCAGATTCATATTTTTCAACGTACTGTTGTGCGGTTCTTTACTAGCCCTTTGAGTCTCGGTAACCTTAAAATAAAAGTTAAAAAATAATTTTGTAGGATCCTTTTTGAAGTAGATACAAGAAATATCAGAGAAAATTGACAAAAGAAGTTGTCATTATAGTAAGAGGTTTGCATTAAACCCCCAAGGCCACAAGTGTCAAACTCAAAGCCAACAAGCCAGATCCAGCCTGTGATCTCCTCAAACCCATGAGACATTTTACAGAAAAGAGGGGAAATTTGAAAAGTATAAATTAATATTTACTAATCAAAATATTTCTGATATAAAATTTCACCAACCTATTATGAACTATGTGATGATGAAGAGCTTAATATGATGAAGCAATAAATGAGGAGGATACAGCACATCGAACTCTTTTCAGCAGGGAGAACTTAAGCTCAGCAAATACCCTGTCTAGAATAGAGGCTTTTCAAGCTTTTTCAAGAAGAATGATGAAGTATTTCTTTTATCTATTTTTACTGAAAAAAAAAAAATTTTGAGCAGTTTCTTGCATAGCAGGGTCTTGAAGAACATGAGGGTTTTTTGCCTTGTGAAATAAAGCTTCTTCCCCTGAATGTGCCGCAAAGAGCCGCTGTCTGTTCTCACCAATCATGCATAATAGACTCGGACAATGTGAGTGCTGGGGTTAATTTCCTTTACCCCTGATTATTATAAAACTGTGTTGCCAAATGAATATCAACTGAATTTATTAACGGATGAACAATTTTAATGTCAACAAGAAGTGACATTGTGGTCTTTATCACTTATGTTGGAACGGGACATCGTTTATAAATCCTATGGCATATTTACCTCCAGCTCTCATCAAATGGTAAAAATTGCTCTCGTCATAGAAAATATGTAACCTGACACGCCAGATGGATTTGTTTCACACATCCATCTGGAAAACCTTCAATACTAAGCATTTCGAAAAGGGCAGAGGATTTGGAAAAAAACTCAGAGCGTGATTGGATGAACATTCTGTCACATCTTTACAGGCAGAGCAACAAAACACGTGACGTAGCCGCGACTGAGGTGTGCATGCGCAGCTCACTCACTGCTGTTCTTTGTTCTTCTTTTAACAAAGAAATGTCATCAAGTTCGGATAAAACTGGCGCTTTGGCAGCATCCACACTAAGCTCTTCCGCCATTATTGCACCCGCCTCTTGTTGCTGATTTCCTACGCCACGACTCTGTCGCGCCTGAAAGTACTGCCCCTCGTTGCTGATTGGTCCTATCACTTTCTAACCAGGCCCAAACGGTTCAGATGGGAGTTTTGCAAGATGGATTCGCCAGTGGGAAACAAAGAAACAGGCGTATCCATCTGCTTTGCAAGGTTGGAAAATACCTCTTCATAACCATATATTCCAATCCTTATCCAGATGCAGGCTGTCCAGTGACCCAAGAGATCTGCTTGTTTGGTCAAGGAGAAGTGCTATAAAGAGTCCGCAATCACACACAGAGATGGCCCAGTTCATGGCGCATGCAGGGATGACAATGGGATTCTGATAAGACTGGACACAAAGACAAACAACAGTCAAGGCTCATATGTGTGTTTAAAAGTTGAATTTCTCTCAGAAGGAGAACTCTCTGAGCTGACAATGCACCATTGAGGAATAAACCGCTTTTTCTCTCTACCTCTCTCTGTCTCACTCTCACTCTTTCTCCTCCTACTGGATTGATCCCAGATCAGGTATAATAACCTGGTGTTAAATCAGTCAAAAGACTTTCAACTTCATCATCAGTGGATGCTAAAATGTTAAAATGTGTTAAAAAAAAACATTACATGTGATATGATGCATGGGCAGCGTAATATTTTGTCTGACTTGCTCAGATTTCTTGCTGGTAAACCCTTTGTCTAATAACGCTAATTAAAATTTTCTTGATATGTAAATGTACAGCTCTTATTTATTGGTACATGTATCTAACCCTGAATAATTTAACAAAATATATAATTCAGAAGCCTATATATCAATGTTTGGTTGTATTGATATTGATAAAAAAAAAAAAAAAAAAAACGTCTGGCCAGCAGAATGTCTCATTGGAGCTAATCTGGCCCCAACACAACCCGAGTTTGACACCCCTGCTCTAAGCAAACTTAAACTGCCCTCAAAAATACAATTCAAAGTATAAACCTAGAGACTTCCTTTAAAGTTATCCTTTTAAGAAATTTTTTCATAGTGGAAAAGTAGTCAGTGTTGTTGGGGTTTAAATGCTAAGATTTTGGTTATTGTTTAAATATCAATAATAACAATTATTATTTTTAATTAAAAAAATAAATTATGAAACAAGACTAATAATTTACGTGGCACCACTCTGGAAACAACAACCAAAAGGGAGAAAAAAATCATTCTCAGAATGTCACACTGCCTGTTATTACCTGTTGACCCCCTGCAGAATCTCCTCAGGGCTCCTCCTTTCAAAGGGAAGAGTGACATGCTGCAAAATATACTGGGAAGATGAGTCTTACTGTTTAAAAGTTTCCCTCCAGAACTACTAAAACTCAGGTTTCAGAACAGCCATGTGGTCTTTGTTCATGAAATCCAACACGTCTTCCTCTTATCAGTGTCAACATGATAAACCAAACACTCACCAAAGAGTGCATTCCTACAGAGATGCTGCATGTTTAGAGTTGTTTTATTTAATGCATGACCTCAACCAGAGCTTATTCTACACAGTTTGTCTGCAGGCTATATAGATGCTCATCTGTTAAATGTTGTAGCATTACTAGACACATCAACCAGGGACCATGCACAATGTGATCAACAGGAAGCCAGATCATATCTTATCCCTACAAGGCAGTATAAGCCTTCCTACAGTAGAACATGAAACGACTTTTCTCTGGCAGGTCTACAAAACCTTTATGAACTACGTTTCAACATTCTGTTTCTGTAGCATCACAGTCTTCTTCAGCATTTAAACATCAGACTGTAAGCAATTATTTCAGTACTTTTGCTATTGAATAACATCCTGAATGAAAAGAGTACTCTCTACACAGCCAAAGCATCTAGTCAAGGGCAAATCAATGACATATTCTATTTTCCAGTTTCCAATCATACACAGAGGCAGGGGTCTAACTTGAGATCTGTCCTCTCCACTCCCATGGGGACAACAAAGAGAGTGGGACAACCCATGTGCTAGACATGATCAAAGGGGCCAAGGCCACTGGGGGCCAGCCTGATGTATTTTACTACCTCTAATACTATTAAGGGTCACCTCTCATTGGTGTAGGATCTCTCTCCTACTAGGATTCAATGTCTCTTGATCTTTCTGTGGTGTTTTTATAGCACACTAGGAAAAAATAACACTGAGGAATAAATTCAGAAGTTTTCTCATAAAAAAGGTTCAAACAATCAAGGTGTAAAGTCAAGGAAAGCTCTGGATGACAAAACACAAACTGCCTACGAGTTACGTTGACTGTTGAAGACATGTAGTGACTGAAAGCTGGAGATCAACGGAGATGGAGAATTTAAGACAAAGCAAAGCATGAAAGATGTTTGAAGTGGTGAAGAACAGGGGGAGAAGATGAGAGAGGATGTGGGGGAGGCATGGCAGCATGGAAATGTTGAAGGGGAGAAAAAAAAAAGAGTGTGAAACACTGCTGTGGATTCTACCTTGAAGCTCTGGTGGAAGAACATGTTCAAGCGATAAAGACGACGAGCCATGCAGAGGTTGAGGGGAGGGGACTGGGATGCAGCGGAGTGGGGACTGAAGGTTGAGCGCTCTGCAGAAAGGAAGCGAGGGAGAGAGGAGGAGAGTGGAGCGGTTGAATTACGGACACAGAGCTGGAGTGAGTGACTGAGAGGCTTTGTGTTAGTGTGCGGTTCTCCGGATTAGGAGAGATCAGATGAGGAGAGGACTACAGCTCTACTCTCCTCTGCACTGGAGGATTTCTTACCAGATGATGCTTTTACTAAAGTCAGGACTTCAAAAACTGGATTGTTTGTCATCAGCTTCTGTCTGCACAGCTGCTCTATGGTCCTTTACAGAGGAAATGATGGTAAGATAACTTGTTTTGAACTGGGGTGAGGTGGGTGTTTTTCTCATGAACTCTATATTTACAGATTGTTTTTTAATTGTAAACTTTTGTTTAAGTATTGAGTGACAATGGATGTGTGCATTGACACATGTAAGTTCTATATGAGCAGTCTGCTTGCTTTTCTTTCAGTTTGACTGTGAAACAGAAAAGTGGCTTAAATAACATCAATATGCAATTGAAATTTGCATTTGATGGTTTTGTAAATCCTCAAAAGCATTGATCATGGTGCAAAAGGTTTTTGCTTTGAGTTCAGAGACTGAATTTTCCAGGTAACTTAAATTGTAATGCTACTTAAAACAGCTGATGAGTAATGCATTTCTGGATGACTGAGAATGATGCTTCAAAGAAATTACTGGAAATTATTTTTCATGGGACCACAAATACTAGTTATTAGATTTTTTTACCCTGTTATAGCCTATTTATGAAAACCTGCATTACAGTCTTTATCTGCACATGGACATTTGTTTTCAGTAGCACTTTTCAGTGCCACTGTGTCCGTTACTGTTTTGCATTTCCATTCACAAAGACTATGTTCATTAGGAAACTGTATGACCATATACAATCAAGGACATCATGTGCTTTCATAACCAAGAGCAATGAAGTAAAATCAATACCACTCAAAAGATAAGCACTCTGGTGGAGCTTGAAAATTATTATTACTCAGTCAGAAATCAGTTAAAATGCATTCAATGGCGTTAAAACTGACAGAGGTTGATTCATTTTTGGCGTTTGAGGTTGGCAGCAGCTGTTGGTTGTGCTGCATGATGTTGGTGTCACATCTGTAAGCAGTGTGTTTATCAGACTGGGACTCATTCACAAGATGAAGAGAGAGCAAACTATCACCAACACATTGTTGCAAGAAGAAGAAAACACATTATTACATATTTGTTTGTGTTGGAATTTACTTTGATTCTCAAGATTAGTAGTTTCCAAAAAGAGATAAAATGAAGATTAAGTAGTGTGGCATTTTTGAGGGAAGAAACATTTAAATGGTGAATGGACCTGAGCTTGTAGCATCATCCTAGTCATCAGACTACTTTTTACACACCATGTCACATTAACCATTAACTCCACTTTACATTCACACACTGATGGTGAATGCCTTTATGCAGAGTACGAATCCTATTCATACATATTCACACCACTGGTGCAGCAGTGGGAGCAGTTTGGGGATGAGTCTTGCCCACGGACATATCAACATGTGACTACAGGAGCTTAGGATCAAACCCCCGGTCTTCTAGTTGAGAGACAACCAACTATCTATTAGAGCTCTTTTGTTCTTATTACCAGGTACCAACATTACAAGGCACTGTAGTTGCATTTGTGGCTAACAAGGTAGCTTAGGCTGGCAGTCCTAAAACTAAAATTACGATAATTACAGCTGTCAGCATTGATCACAGTCAATTAAGGTCCATAGTTAGAGCATTAATTTTCAAACCATAATTAAATGCGCACTTCATCATTTCTATCAGCACACTTTGGATAATCCACTGCAAAGTCTCCCTGCAGCCATACTGATGTAAAACCAGTCATTTTAACATATCTATTTATTCTTTTTTTTAAATTCATTTAACCAGTAAAGCCTCACTGAGATTAAGTATTTCATTTACAAGAGTGCCATGGCCAAGAGAGGCAGCAGCACAATTAACAGAGATGCAGACATGAAACATTACAAAACACAGATCAACTAATCCTGAGTCCCATATCAGCAAGTCATCAGTCAAAACATCTACAACCTGATGCATCTCCCTTCAATGCTGTTCATCTATGTATTTTTAAAACAATTTAAAGAGACCAGCTCCCCAATATAAATATTTTCCTGCAGAAGATTCAAGGCTGCCGGGGCAATATACATGAAACTCTTCAACCCATCTCAAGATGGACTTTGGGCACAGATAGCAAAAGTAAATCCTCTAACTGAGTCAGAGCGCATACTGTAGCCTCCAGAACTTCTCACATGAATAGCATTACACAAGTATGATGGAAGCAGATTTAATAAAGCTTTCTAAATAAGGATATGCCAATGAATTTGAATACATGTGGTCAAAGAATGCCAACCCACTTGATCATACAGAATACGATGATGAAAAAAGACTTAAGTTTCGTTATAAACCTTAGTGCCCCATGGTACACAGTATCCAAAGATTTAAGGCATTAAGAAGGTGCATGGATGTGCAGAACATCACCATAATCAATCAAAGACATAAAAGTGGCGGCATTTTCTTTGAAGCAAAAGAAAAACAAACCTAATTTCTGACATAAAAGCCCAGTCGCAGCTTTAACTTCTTTGAGAGTTGCTCAGTATGAGGCTTAAAGTTTAGAGAATCATCAATCAAGAATCCAAGATATTTATAAAAGGATACAGATTAAATGACATCACCCTGATACGTAGTGACAGAAAAAAAAGGTTCAGTGGCTTTTTCTTTGAGTTTGAAAACAACATGAGTTTAGTTTTGTCAGGATTCAGAACCAATTTTATCTCCCAAGGAGAGACCTGTACAGTATCAGAAGCTTCTTCTAAGTGGCAGAGAGCCTGAGTCCTTTTAAAAGCTGAACCACTGCCAGATGACAGACCCCGCGCTGTTTCTTGTTGTCCATCTCTGAACGCAGCTAACTCACCGCTAACTCGACTCACTGCTCTGTTTACTTCCTTCACTCCCCCATGCCTCTCTCCTGCGCTGATACAAAAACGCGCATGTGCAGAGGAGAGTTATCTAGATGGGTGGGGGAGTGAGCTCTCTGCTGTGAAAGAGATGCATTCAGGGACAATGGGAGAAGCAAAACTCCAGCAGGAAATGCACGTGGATAGTTCAAAACTTCCACAAAATTTATAATCAATGTTCGCAATACAGTCATTTTATGCATTGCTTGTGGCAAACTTTGTGATACATTGAGTATACTTGACATATCACCCAGCTCTATTGTGAGGTAAATTTCCCAAATCTATCAGCCACGGTGGCCTACAGATCATTAAAAGCATCATAACAGAGAGATTTGTACCAGAAAACAGTAAATTTGGTCCCCAACTTCTGTCTCTCTGCTCTGGCACAGAGCCAGAAAGCTGTGCTCTGATCAGAAGATTTTTTTAAGAGGATTTTAGATGGATGGTTAGATGGTTTGAGAGGATAATAATTCACATGAGTGGGTGTGGCTTAGGCTCAGTTCATTCGTTCTCAATTTGCCCTTACGGATAATAACACAGTGGCATGTCATACAACAAACCTGAAATAAAGATTTTCTCAAATAACTTTACAAGGACTTGATCAATTTTAATGCTGAAACAAAACTGAAAACAAAAATAACACTTTCTGTGTGTATCCATTGTTGTGCAGCTTTAGCACTTCTGACAAACACAGTCCAGGCAGAATGACAGGCCTAAATGTGGAGTGAAAGTTGTCTCTCAGCTCATGTATTGTGGCAGTCTGCCTCAGGTGGCTCTGGGCCTGCCTGTCCATTATTACTGCACATAACCCTTCTGTGCGCTGGTTGATCTGGCCCGAGAGCCCTGACCAGGCCCCCCTGGTCTGTCTACATATGTCCGACCTGCCACTGACAGACACAGCCCTGTCAAAGAAAATTTAAATGCATGCATGACCAAACTGTGTGCTGGACAACCCAGCTATTTCCAGAACAGCTCTCTGGAGTACTGCAGATTGAAGGTAACTGTTCAACAGGTTAATGTTATACATAGGATCATACAAAGTTTTGTACATATATCTATTCTTCCAACTTGATGAATCCCAATAATATGGGGGATTTCTGAACCTTTTGTCTAAAGTAAACATTTATAGTCCAGGGTGAAATATTTCAACCATTATTAGATGAATTCCTGTCAGTGAGGCCCACACTTGGATCTTTTATAAATAATATTTTTATCTGTGTATTTACTGATTTCAATACACAGCTAAAAAGTGATCTCAGTTTGCTGCTCCCTCTTGCTTGTGTCACGTCTTACAGGCAGGTGTGATACTAACTTCAGTCATCTGTCAATCATCTTTTTCCTGAACCTTCTATAAATAAAAAACAAAATCCCAGTGAAATTAAATTAAAGTCACAAGGTTCACTGCATGACTGTTTATCTATCACATCTACATTATGTTTACATTTGCCAATTTTGTCACTCACCTAATTTTTAATCTGAGAAAATATAACAAAACTTTTAAAGTTTTACATATATGAACAGGGTACATGTAAGCTATAGCTTTAGAAATGCTGCAGGGATGGAATAGTGCAGAATCACAAGAAGACATATTTCACATTTTCAATTAAATGTATCAATACTATGAAAATGTGCCACATGGACACTTTAATTTAAAAAAAGACTCTGCTTTGAGAAGTAATCAACCTCTTGTACGTGGCTAGGTCTCGATCAGGCTTGCACATTTGGACAGTGCAATACTACAACAGTCTTCTATGTAAAACTGCTCAAGCTCTGTCAAGTTGTGCGGATCAGGCATGAAAAGCCCTTTTTTAAATCAAGCCACAAAGTCTTTATTGGATTGCTCTGACTCAGCCTCTCCAGGACATTCACCTTGTTGACTTCAAATCATTTCTGTGTAGCTTTCATTGTATGCTCGGTTTATTTGTCTTACAGGACATTAAATCTTGTCCCAAGCCTTCCAGAGCCAGCTGAGAAGCATCCCCACAGCATGATGCTGCCACCTCCTTGTTTCACAGTGGATATTTATTTTGAGGTGCAGTATTTGGTGCATGCCAAACATAGCTTCTTGTCCGACGGCCAGAAAGCACCACTTTGGTCTCATCAGACCAAAGGACTTTCTTCCACCTGACCATGGAGTCGAACATATGCCTTGTGGTGAACTCTAGTCATGTTTTAATATGAGTTTTCTTCAACAGTTTTGTCTTTGCCACTCTCCTGTAAAAGCTTTGACTGGTGAAGTCAATACAGTTGTTGTATGCAGAGTCTCTCTCATCTCAGCTGCTGAAGCTTGTAACGCCTTCAGAGTAAGTCGTAGGTGTCTTGGTGGCTTCCTTCTTGCACGGTCTCTCAGTGTGTGAGAACGGTCTGATCTAGGCAGATTTACACATGTGCCATTGACCCTCCACTTTTTGATGATGGATTTAACTGAACTCTGAGGGATGTTCACTGCCTTGGAGATTTTTTTTGTATCCATTCCCTGATTTATACTTTTCTTTTATACTTTTCTCTGAGTTGCTTGAAATGTGCTTTTGTCTTCATGGTGTAATTGTAGCCAGGAATACTAATTATCCAGACATGTTTCTTTTTACTACAACCCCTTGAGACACATTCAGTGCACTCTGGTGATCCCTATTTCACTCATTGTGAGACTATTAGCACCAATTGGCTAGAGCTCTGTTAAATTAGGTCATTCACTTTAAAGGGGACGAATATTCATGCACTCCCTAATTTTACATATTTATTTTTATTCAACTGACATTACTTTGTAGAAATCTGTTTTCACTTTGACATTAAAGAGGGTTTTTTGTTATCTATTTGTCAAAAAAGCCAAATTATATCGACCATGATTGATTTATAAAAGCAAAAAAGGGATAAAACATCTAAGGGGGTGAATAATTTTTATAGGCACTGCATAAAAAGTTGTTCTTTCCACTGTTTCAATTTTGCTCAGAACACAGGTTAACCAGTCAGTCTGTTCTGATTGTGAGGCTGTTCAGACTGTATTTCTCTAACACTGTTTTTCTGTGTGTTTGTGCACTGTTGCTGCTTTCAGCCACTTGTCTCACTACGCCTGAGGTCTTGCCACAGGGAAGTCTTCCACCTGTCATCATCACTCAAGGTAAATGAAAAAAAAAACCTCCTTAATGAGGCTGACCTGCTATCCTCTATCCTATCATTGTCTTTTATTTAATCTCTAGAATCACCAGACAATTACAATAAGAGAAATCTCTGTTATGACATTAAAACGACTTCCTAAAGCCATTCAAATGTCATCAATTTTATCCAGCAAGCAGTGTTGAATGTGCTTAAGTGTTTCTTAAATACACCAAATTTAATAATAGTTAAAGCTCGGAAAGATTTTCATACATCATTTAGTATAATGTCATCATTAAGAGATGCAGAAAAGTCAGAGGAGTTGGCATTCTCCAGCACATCTTAGTCATAGGTTTTTGAAGATTCTCTAATGAAGTTATGAAATTGTCTGTTGTCAGTCATGGCCTTGATCACTATAATAAAATACAATCACTGTTGCTACAGGTGAGTAGTACTGCAACAAGTGAGAAGTGGATAGCTAGGTACAAACAGATTTTCTCTCTATCTGACTATGATATCTGCAGCATGACTCATGTCTTGTCAAGATTCAACAATAATAACTGTATAAATGTCATTGTTTGTGGACAGTAAAAAAAAAAGTTGGTTTAAGACAAAGATCCCAGCTTAAAACCACTGTTAGATGAAGCAGATTTTTCAATGAACTGCATGTGTGACTAGTGTTGACAGTGCTATTTATGCAGCTTGCCCCCTCCCACATCTTAATTTGTCTATTAATACTAGGAGAGGAGTAAGACATCCTCAGGATATGACTGACCCCAAATGAAAATAGCCTAATATCATTTATATAATATGCAGGAACAGTTTTGAGGCAAACAGAAGGGTTGATTTTCAACAAAAAATAAGGGAAATTATAATCAAATTTGAAAAAAAAATCAACACATAACACTAACACATCCTGAATGACATAAAGGTTATTTCTCATGGTGCCTCTACTATGTATTTGAAGAAAACTTCACAGTGGGATGATGCTTCATAAAAGACAGATGTCACTTCCTATTTAGAACAAGATTGATAATTTCACATTACCTCTGCTGAATGCTAGATTGATGAGCAGCATGTATATAGGAGCCTCCCTTATAGAAGTGCACAGAGCTGGATGACAATATCAGTCAGGCAGTCATTTAACCCAGTGGTACGCTCAAACTGTTCCTTCACCTGAAACAGAACCACAGACAACTGTAATCCATGCTGTCCGCCCACTAGAAGACGATAGACTATAAAAGCAGAAAGGTAAGATATAGAAATACCCTGATTCAGAGGGTCATCAGGTCAGTAACAGAACATGTCATTGAGTGATTTAGAAAGTACAGGAAGCATGGTCTAGGGAAGACTGTTTTCTTACCAAATAAGGATAATGTAAGACACCTACAAATAATTTCATCTGGGCTTTCCCAAGATCTGACATGCATATTACCAGACATTTGTGTAATACCAATGCCGATACATACATGGTTCTGCATAAACAATGCTTCACAATCTAAGGTGGAACACTGTGGTACTCTTGTTCTTTCTGTCAATGTGTAGGCCTGCTGTCACCTGACCTGGATGTCTCACATCCATATGGGGATAGTCTGTGTTTGTGAAGGGCAGAACCTTAAGAAAAATAAAACCTTGGAGGGTGCTTGGACGAACATTCTGTCTGGCTCATTCATAACAGGCCAATTAGAACGACAAGAAATATCGCAAGGCAGGCATGTGCAGCTCCAGAGTGTGAACTCGGTAGCTGCGACAGCTGCAAACTATTAGTGGAGCCAGCTGATGAAAACTCGTGCCAAAGCCAGTTGGTAGAAGAGTTTAGTTTCCACTGCTTTCAGTCTGGTTCTTTGCTCATCTTGTAATAAAGAAATGTGGTCAAATTCTAATAAAACTGCCACTATAGCTGCATCCAAGCTAATTGCTACACCAGTCAGCACTGTTTACCAGCTTGCAGAACAACTAAACCCCACCTGTAGCTATTGTCTCCTCCGACTCAAATGATGCTGATTGGTCCATCTGTTTACAGAGCAGGCACAGCTGCTTCAGATTTGAGCTTTGCAAGATGGATATGCCTGATGACAGACATGGAATCTGGCCAGTCCATCGACCATGTAAGGTTATGGCAGATATATTGGCTGCAAATTTCAGCAAAAAAATGTATATGTGGCTTTTTAAGTTATCTGCTGTTACTGATAGTATGCCAATAATAACATAAAGCCCTTATCTATTAATGTGGGCCCTATGATTTCCACATTAACAGAACAGATTCGGCTAAAATGCCAAAAAAAAAAAAACTTAATGTTGCCTTCTTATTAAGGTACTAGTAACACTGTATTTTTTTATGAATATCTTATAATGTTGGAAATATTTCACTGTTGCCCTGAGTGCCATAGGTTTATATCAAGGTTGACCAAACTATGGCTGCCGGGCCAACTGTGGCCTGTCAATAAATTCAATGAAATGACTAAATTAAAGGGTGTTTGTTTAATTAGTGGACATTTTATTCATTTACATAAACAGGAAACTCTTTGATTGGTAACTTTATGTATGGTAGAAAAGGAGAGTTTGGTCTTGCCCTGTTCTTTTTGCAAAGAAGGTAACAAAATGTTTGACTTGACTTGAATGCAAAAGGGTTACTGATATTCATTGTTTGGGAAAGTTAACTAAATTATGATCCGATGCTGAGGGCTTCTTTCCAGATCAGCTGCAATGAATATTATTTGCTAGCAGCTTATACTTAGCACATCATTGGCCTACACCAAACAGACCTTGGTAAAAATTGCAAGCACACATGTTTTCAAAATACAAAAAATAAAGGGATAATAGATAATTCTGTCCTATATACAAACAGTTAACTAAACAGCATCTGTGTGGCAAAATACTAGTATGAATGGTGTCCCCTAATCTGGAGTCTCATTTTTTTAAGAGCCTTAGTTTTCAGTGGCAGTGATAATCTAAAACTGATATAAATGTTTAAAATCAACTGTTAAGTATTTCTATTGAATTAAATGTTCAATTTATAAACAGAGTCAGAAAGGAAGGAATTTGTTTAAGGTTTTCTTTCCAGTTCAAATACAAAATACTGTCTTTCAAGACTGGCCCTGCTTCTCAAGTGTTCATACGAGAAGGTTTACAGCTTTAAATCTTGATTATCTCTGAAGGTTTCTCATTTCAGTATCTCACAAGAAAGTGGAGACAAGAAAGCAAGGACAATACATGGCCATTTTCTAATCTTTAAGGCTGATTCTATCACAAACAGAACATGCTGTGCCTTAAAGGTGACAAAAAGTAAAAGACAAGATTTTTCAAGCAGATACATAAGCCTGTGTGAAAAATGGACAAACCTTTTGTGAGATACTGGTGGATAATGTCAAAAAAGTGTGAAGAGAACCACATCAAAGCTGTAAACATGAAAGACTGAGAGAAGTGCTTAGACGCTCTAAATGGATGTTTATTTTGGACGTGTACAACAATGACATTAGCGTATGTCATGTCTTTATTGGGAAGTCCTTTTTCATCTTTGTCAGCTTCTGGTGCTGGGATGTAAGAAAAATATCACTGGCATGTCATACAAATGTCACTGTCACTTAACAAGTTATGTGCATGGCTCAACAAAGAAAAAGATACATGAACAATATACCAATGAAAAGTTAGCACAGGTAAATTGGAGTTTCCAACAATCCAGTCCCGGTAAAACAGTTACCCTGAGGAAGTATTTGCCCCCTTTCTGATTCCTGATGTTTCTGCATATGTATAACACTTAAATGTTTCAGACCATCAAACCAATTTTTATATTTCACAAAGACAACTCAGGTAAATACAAGTGCAGTGTCTGAATGATTATTTAATTCTTTAAAGTGGGAAAAAAATCCAAACCTATCTGGCCCTACGTGAAGTTTCCAAAGCTTTTAAACAAATATTGCAGTGTACTGTGGTGTTTGTGGTCCAAAAAATATACAAAATATACAGTTCTTATGGGACGAAACTCAGGATTTGCGCTGGTAGCCGTACTGTTGTGTGTGCGTCTCTGTGGTGAAGGAGGGGGAGGGTGTAAACCCAGGGGGAGAGAAAGAAGAGCGCAGAGGAATATCAAAAAATCTAGGATTTTTATTTTTAAATTCGTCCTCAACAAAAATAATTGAATTAATCGATAAAACTGATATATCACACAGGCATAACTAGGACTGACCAAAAATACATCTTCGATTAATAAAACTGACAAAAAGTAAGTTTAGTTTTCGTCAAGATGACTACAACTAGACTAAAATTTAAAATAGTTTTTTGCCTCACACTCAAAATCCATGACATTTCTCCACTGTGGGTAAATCTGTCAAAAAAAATGCATCTGTATTTATTCTGCCACTCAGCTGTAGAAAGCAGAGACCCCCAAGTTTGGCAGAGTGCATAGACCACACTACGATGACTTGGTACCAGATTTAGGCAAGAGAATAAATGCTTGGACTAAAAGTAAAGACTAAAATGTGAGGACTTTTTCACCAACTAAAACTAAAAAGGGTAAAAATGACTAAAATATGATAAAACTTAAAATCATGTAATCAAAAGACTTAGACTAAAATTAAAAATAACTGTCAAAATCAACACTGGTGATTACTGATGCAAATAGTTTTTGATACAAATTTTGGTCATGTTTCCCTCATATTTACCTGATTGCAATTTTTGTTAAATGAATAAATTGTTAAATTGCCA
Source organism: Cheilinus undulatus (assembly GCF_018320785.1). Taxonomy (NCBI): domain Eukaryota; kingdom Metazoa; phylum Chordata; class Actinopteri; order Labriformes; family Labridae; genus Cheilinus; species Cheilinus undulatus. Next base: position 39,396,956 of record NC_054865.1, on the reverse strand, counting down.
ATATGTCTCGTTTATTCAGACTTTAATAATCCAATCCACCAAACAGCAACAAACAATAGTCAATAGCAGAATAGGCTGCTTGGCGCTGACAGAGAAGATTTGGCACATTTTCATGGGAGCAACCCACATACTCAGCTCTGCTGCTCATCCCACAAATGCATGTTCCTTAGAAATGTGGCATCATTTAAAAGGATAATAAACAGGGTTTTCAAAAGTTTAGGATTTACTGCCAAGATGCTTTGTAACAACAAAGAAATTGTCTACCAAACACAAATTTCCTTACATTTGGTTGTGTAACAGGTGATCACCCCCAACTGTTTGGACCACATGATCTGCTAATTGAAGAACAAAAAAACAAAAATTAATTTAACATATGCCCCTGAGCAGAGTCTCAGAGACAAAAAACTATTAAGTATTGATCAATTTAGCCCAATAGTGAAAAGGAAACCTGTTTAAATGCTACTATTCTGGTAAACAGATTATACCACTCAGTGACTTACATATGCTTTAAATGACTCAGTATTTCCACCCACTTTTTATCTGTAAATGTAAATCACAGCTCTTTATCCCATAGTGTTTTCAAGGCACTGACAGTGGTGTGCTTTTATGACAGCGCTGAATGATAAAGTGAAACTCATGACCTTTACTATCGTTAGAGATGATTCACAAGGCTGTGTCTGTATAGAACGGATAAGGTTTCATCCATTTACAGTATATATAGGCTACTATCTATTTGCATAGACAGTAGTTTTGTTTTTGCAGCTTGATCTCTGCCTGCAGGTTACAGAAAGACTTGAGGTCCTGCAAGCAAAGGCCTTTAACTATATTACTCCTCTGAGCCCATCTCCCCTAAATGAGGACTATACCAGATGCTATAATAACATTCAGATAGAGATCATCACTGGATATTTTTGCTGACTGGAAAGGTGGAAAGATGAGCAAGCAGTGCACGAGTGTGTGCTTCCATGCTGTAATTATGGGGGTACTTCCTCCTGAAGGAGAGACTACTGTGTCAGATGGCAAAATGGTATAGAAGTAGGTGTGGAAACCTCAGGAGCATTCTGATGCATGTGTCTCTCAAAAGAAAAGGGGTGTAGAGATGATTGAAACTATTACTATACTTCTCTGGACAATCACTAGCAGTGCTTGGAGAATAGTTGAACTTGAGGGTAACATTAATACAATAATAAATCTTGTGAGATTTAAGTAATATTAATTTTTAAAACATTCATCTCTGCCCACAAGGCTATATGTGAAGGGGTAACTATCTTTTTATGTGCAGTTTAAGTTTTTCAATTCATAATGTCACACTGGGTGAGATACGATAGACAAATACCCTGATCAGGCCATCTAAAGTTCCCTGACACAATATCAGAGGAAATTTTTTATTTTAGGCCAGAGCCAGAGTAATTAATAGTGGATAACAGCATGGGTATAGGCGTCTCCAGTTAGCCTATAAGGGTTAAAATATTATCCATATAAAGCATCTCCTTATGTGATGTGGTTCCAATAGTTATTTCAGGAATGCCAGGATCCTGCTGGGATGCAGTTCCTAATGGTTTTAATGCAAGAGAAAAGATCGCTGGGAGACCATCTTTATTTAGCTTGAAATAAGAGGAATTAAGTCCATTAGTGACTATAGCTGCCATAGGCTCCCTGTATATTAGTTACCAGTTGAGAAGATCTCTCAAAATTCAAAGCACTCAAAGCTAAATCAAGTACTAATACAACAAGTACTTTTATCATAAAAATGGAGCTTTTAATAGTATAGCTGTTGTACTTAGAATTAAATCAAGATAGTTCAACCCTCATTGAAAAGCAGGTTTGCAGCAGGTGCTACTTATAATGACTTCTCCAGACACAAAATTATTCAACCAGATGAACAGATGTTTAATAGTTCTTAACTAAACTTGTTTGTTTTATGGTTTCATTCATGTTCAGCCTGCTTGCATTACATCTTCAATTTACATAACATGTTAATAAATATTTTCAAAAGGCTTTCTAAAGCTATATCTTCAATATGCTTACACCATAAGTATCTCCGATTCAATTTGTGGAGGATGGGTAATACAAAACTTCAATGTAATAATGCTTGAGTGAACAAATGGGCAAAATGTGCTGGACATGAATCTCAAATACAGTTCCTCTAACACTTCATCAAATCCTTGGCAATATCGTGTTCACAGACAGCAGTGGAGCTAAGCTTCTCCAGAAACTCTTATTGTTTGATTTATTGTGTGAGAACTGTGAACATTAATCAATATATCAGCAAAATGTGTCAGTAGAAATAAGCCAGAATTTGTTCAAAAGCAATTTCACCCCTTGTCGTGAGGAAAGTACTGAAAAAAAATACATCAACAATACTCTCACTGTTTTGCATTTAAAAAAGATTTTAATTTTCTTCTTGAAGAGATACCTGATGGGTTTTATTGTACTTGTATGTCTGAGAAAAAAGGCACTGCTTGCACATATTTTTGCTGACTGCGAAGTAATAGAATGTAGATCAAATTTTCCAGATTTAATTTAACAATATCTATGATTTTTTTAACGTTATGACTTTGAAGCTAAATCATTACTATAAAACAGTGATTAACAGGCAACAGGGACTCACAGCTGTGATGTTTCAGTGAATGTATCTCCATCTAAAGCAAGAGCAAGAACAGCACATTTGGTTTGGTTTAGCTCTGGTCTGAATATGTCCATTCTTGTTACTCTGTATTTTCTTGTGTTTACCTTTCTGCTCTCCAGTGCACGGCATAAATGATTGAAGGACCCTTGTATTTTGTTGTCAGCTGAGGTAGACTTTTAGTACTGAATTTAGCGTTTCTGCCCAGGCACTGTCAGCATGCAGTTACTTCTAGCTGTGTCAGAGCATAGGAACAGCTAGTAAACAGAGAACAGAAGCAATGAAATGCATGTTAAGCAAAAATGTAAAAAAAAAAAAAAAAAAAAAAAAAGAATCAGCAAGGTGTACTGGTGTCTGTTGTGTAAAGAAAGTGGAACCTTAAATCTTGGTCTGACAAAGACGACTTTAAAGGATGTTAAGCTATTAACAAGCACATCTTAATTTTGTTAATGTGTTATGCAGATGATTTTGGTTTATAAATTAGTCAAAAGCAAAAATATTATCACCCCCTTATGAAAAACTATCTTGAGGGAATTTTGTTTGCAACTTAAAGCACAAAGCTTGAAAAATTATCCAGAAATACTACATAGCACTTTGGATTTTATCAACACATAAGGATGAATATTTATACTAAAGACGGGAGACAAGTCATTGCAATAACCAAAATTATCTTTGAGTTAAGAGGATGTATGCACTTGAGCTGTGCATCTTGACGGGACTCACGATTGCATTATGATCATCACAGTTCATCTAATGAATCCTCCAGTTTCTCTATAACTGGTCCGTGGTTTCTTTGGATCAATGGAGGCAAGCTGCCTGATAAACCTCCTCATGTCAGTGTAAATGACATTACAAATCCATTTTCACCTGTACCATTAAACTGAATGATATTGAATATCAACAATAAAATATTACTAGATTAATATAATGATCTTGAATGTTAAATCCTTTATGAGGCAGTCCACAAAGTTCAGAGAAGAGGATTATCACAGAGCAAGCTATTAATGTCTGATTGGTGAGGTTGGATCAATGAAAAATCTAACCAGTGATCTGCTTTCATGGCACGGTATCAATCAGATTTGTGGCTTAACTTTCTGCAGATCTCTCAATAGAGATCAATAAATACTAGAAAGACGATGGGAGCTGGTGTGTCATTAGCATGATACATTTCCACGTGTTGTTTGCTGTCAACACTGTTTCTCCTGCTTATTACAAGGCTTGCTGACGCCTAATTGGACAATCTAGTTTAGACTACAGATGTGCTATAAATGAATTCCAGTTATCCAATGTAGACAATTCCAGCCCCCTGTGTAAAGATTACATAACCTTACTACATATTTAATTATGTAGAATGCCTCAGGATCTCCATGGATGATTAGGAAATATTGCTGAAGATAGAAATGTCTAGATGCTTAGCTAGGATACTCACACTGTTTTGTGATCAAGTGATAAGATTTTGAGGGTGATATTTGTCTGAAGAAGCAGCTGAAAAGAGTGACTGAGGTACCCAACACCAGTGTAATCCAGTAATGCTTAATGATCATTGTTTTTAAAGATAGTTTGAGTAATTCCATGTCTTTTTTCATCTTTCCTCAGGATACATTTTCACTTTAAGGCATGATTTTCTCACCAATTCCAACTCTTTCACATCTTAAGGGGTAAAAGGAGTGCATCCTGGGCCATGACTGCACTGCTTTCCAACGTGAGTGTTCCTGGGAGCGCAACAGGTCTGCTTCAGGCTACGGATGCTCCTTTTAATCTGACTGGAGATGCCCAGGCGGGACTCGAATCATGCTATTCACTGGCCCCTCTCTGTACCCTTTGCTGCTGTGGATTTATCAATCGTGCTTTGGCAGTAGTGTTCATGGTCAGCCTGGCGTTCGCCATAGTGGTTGGAAATGTGGTCACCCTTACTGTCTTTGTGCAAACGAGGCAGTCCCGTACGCCACAGGGATACCTGAAAGGTAAATGATGTGTACCGTTGTACAACTCATCATTGTTGGGGAGATGGAAGTAGTTTGTTAATGAGGTTTAACCAACAAAATGTTGATCACTGATGATTTTCTTAAGCTATTCACAACACAAAACAAGAGAGAAGGTTTATGAAAGTCAGTACATTTTATAACAGTGCCTCAACTTATTGAAAAGATGGCGATATTCACACTCATCTTTTATATCAAGATGCTGCATGAAATACGTAATTCCCTGAATAATTAAAGAAGAAACTTCCATATTAATCACAGGTTTCCATAATAAATAATTTTTAAACTGAGATATTTTAACTCAAGAGCAAGAAAAAAACCCTTAATGCTTTACTTTTGCCCTCTTTTGTTTCCTCTCTCCGACAGTCTCTCTGGCCATAGCAGACATGATGGTTGGTGTCCTTGTGGTCCCTTTCTCTGTCTACACTGAGATCTCACTGATGGTGACAAGTGCTCCTCCTATCTGGTATCAGGGTAGCACGACTTCCCCAGCCGCCTCCTCTTCTGTTGGGGGAACAGTAAGCCCTTGGCAGCCCTGCATGTTGATCGGCCCAGTGTTTGCTGGATGCACCTTTGTCTCCATTAGCACCATCTTCCTCATGACACTTGAGCGAAGTGTTGCAATCCTACGGCCACTCCACAAGGACGCCTTAGTGACCCGCAGGCGAACTCTGTTCCTTATACTGCTGTCTTGGGCTGCTAGCTTCTTGTTGGCTTTAGCACCTCTCCTCTTCAGCAGCAATTTCACTCTAGAGTACAATGAGTGCAGTCGCATGTGTAACTACACCCCTCTGTTGTTTGGGGGCCAGCTGCCATCTGATGCCAACATTTTGCTCTTGTTCCCAGCGTTTGACTTCACACTGCTTGGTGGCACATTAGCTGTCAACATTGTGTCTTTCACCAGCATCCGACAGTATTCAAGAAAACGCAAACTGCTCTCGGAGGGGAGCCTGAGTGACGGAGGGGGAGGAGTGGGAACAGGAGGGGGAGGATGCCCTCACAGGCCTTCCTTTTCAGACATCAAAGCTGCCAAGACAATTGGCATACTAACATTCGCCTTCACAGCATCCTTCACTCCCATCGCAGTATTTGTACTGGGGAACGTAGTGGGATACACCTGGTGTAACTTTTCCTTTTTTGCCTTCTGGATCCTGACAGGAAACAGTTGCTGTAATGTGATTATTTACAGTGTCAGGGACCACCGCTTCAGGAAGGGTGTAACCCTGCTCTTTCAGCGAGACAGGTCACCCCCACATGGGGAGAAAAACTGAGGGATAGGGGGATTTATAAGCAGCAAGCTTGTGTTTTGTGACCGCATTCAGGTATATTTGATTTTAAAGGAATACTTTTGCATTTTTGGAAAATATGAATTTCATTTTCATGCTGAATATCATACATATCCTTTTTCTAAATCACTAAGCAGGAGCCAGAACATAGTAAACATATGTTTGCATTTAAAACAGTGGATCAGGAAGAAACCGCGAGATTGGCTCTGACCAGATGGGATAGAATTTGCCTACCAGCAGCTGAATATCTCTATTTACATGGTAAAACCTGCACATCTTGTTTTAAGGAGGTTATACTGCTCACACTGATATATTTTAAAGCACTTGTGTTACTGTACAGAAAAACAAACATTTTGACCTAATTTTGTTGCCTCCTAATAAAGCCAGACAAGGTGCTTTTGCCATTTCCTATTTTTATGCTAAACTAAGCAGACTGTACTGGTTCATGCCTTTTTGTGTGTGATAGTGGTATCAATTTTCAAATCTTACATTTGGCATGAAAAAGAATAAAAGGGTGCACTCACACAAAGGAAAAAAAATCCTGTACCCTGCTGAAATATGATCCCCCTCTTTTAGTGTGTGACAGGCTAAACTTCCTGGCTTTGAGTCATTTTGGTCAGGTCTAGCTCTCTAACACTCCGCCATTGCTTAAAATGATTGCCGAGAGGAGATTTTCTCGATTGTATGTGACATCTGTGCCCCAACCTGTGCTTTTGTACATGCAAAAGTTCACTTTTTGTATCGATGTCAGGGATCCTACTTGAGCAGGGTGCAGAGCACTTTGGCTAGTCCAACAGAGTTTGGGGCTCAATCATGCTTGAGCAGGGTACAGACTATTTGGTATAAGGGCGCCCTAGGTCTATGTCCCCAATTATCACCTTATTTGTAATTCAAATTAGGGCTGAACAATTTGGGAAAATAATCTATTTCTGATTATTTTCTCCAATATTGTGATAGTGATTTAAAATGTGATTATTTTTAGGTCCCTCATCTTATATATTATTTAACAAATATAAGCATAAATCATTCTATATTATAACCAACACAATATTAGAAAAATATCTAATTGGGATTTTGGCTCATATAGAAAATTTGATATAGATTGCTGTACTAAAGGGATAATAATTTTTTTATGTTATTCTCATCTTGATTAAGAAAAATATCTACACGAACAGGGAAAGTAGGATTTTAGTAAACTATTCTGAAAAAAAAAGACACTTGTATGTATGCACAATGTGTAGAGCATGAAACCTCTGCTGCAAAAGCCTGTATCAAATTGGTATTTGGATGCATTTCAGGATAAAAAAAATATTGCACTGTCTGCGATTTGAAAATTGCAGCAAGCCATATTGCTATTCAACCTAACTTGCAACTAACTGCCCAGCTCTACTTCAAATGTCAACAATGTGAAATAGGTAAAGTCATTGTACAAAGATTTTTAAAAAATCAGTGCTGAGAAATGTAAATGGAAGAAAAACTTTCAAGTTTCTAACCCCCGGCAACTAACCCTCCTTTCTTCTATTTACAGATCTCTTTCTCACAATTCTACATCAGAGTGCTTTACAAGCCTTTTCATAGAAGCCAAACCTACAGTACCTCTGTCAACATTATCAACATCAATAACAGCAGAGATTTTTTCTCTGTAATAGATGGGAAGATTACAAATGTTCACATCTATAGTCTCTTGTGATAAAAATCTGCCTCAAATATCATCAATGCACTTTATTTGTTACTACAGTGCTTATTTTCATTGTAACAAATGTCTGACAAATGTAATTGTAAAATTTGTTTTAATAGTAATAATAACTGTTTAAATGTTTGAAGCAATTGTGAATGAAAAATAATCTGAATTTTATTCCAACAGTACAAACTAGATTAATGAGATGCCAATCAGAGAGATTTAGTACATAAAAAGCATAATGTTGATTAAGACCTTCAAACTGTGCCAGTCTGTCTCTTCAGGGTTCACGATTTTCATAGTGATTCACTGCTCTGTCAATTGGTAGCTTTTGTTTTGGAGTCTGAATTGTGCAATTTGACTATAAAGCAATAAAGTTAAAAAAGATTAAAGACAATATTAAAGCGTTAAATGGCTGCATGCAAAAACTTCTTGGCTCATATTTATTATGGGAGCTTGACAGATTGTCATGCAGCCCAATTCTCAGCAAGATGACCAGATAAATGTTCATTATCACTCAAATGTCAAACAAATCCTCTAAAGCCAACTGATAAACATTATAGAACATTTCTATGGAATCACTTAACTTACAATACCTGATCTGGATGTACTTTAAGTTGCTACAATCAAAGACATCAGGGAACCAAAAGAAAACTAATGCAGTATATGAACAAGTTGTGAGAATGTCACTGAATAATGAATGATTTTTAATGTACAAACCTAGAGAAATCTACCCTTTTTCAGCAAAAAGGGTAATTATTTTTCTAGTACTAAAATCTGTCAATATCATGGGAACGTTTGAAATTCACAGTATGTCTTTCTTTGTGGAAAAAAAGTGTTACTATATGCTGACATTTAATCACTGTACAGAACTGTATTAATATCATTGGTCAGTGTTGAATGCATCAGATCTGGTCAAAATAAATGTGTTGGGGATCATTTAAACTGTGACTCTAATGGGGTTTATTGTGTCATTAATGCATTTATCTCACTGCAACTTCATTTGCAATATTTTTTTTTGATGGACGTCTAGTTGACAGCAACACATTTCTCATTTCCTTTTATTTGGACTTAGAAATTGAAGAGGGAACATTCCTATATAGTTTGAATGCATTTAAAGCAAGTCCTCTATGTCGAATAAAAACCTTGTCTAATCTGGCCTGAAACTTTAAAAACATTCATACCCAGTATTTCCCAACCATAGACAACATTTGGCTAGGCCAAGAAGGTGTATTCAACTAAAGGGTCGACTGATTATCAGCCTGACTGATCAATTAGGCTGATATTTGTAATTTGGACAATTATCAATATTGGCATTTTTTTTTTTTTTACCGATTTATGGATAAAATCAATTCATCAAAAAGTGTGCTACTTTGGCTCCACTGCAGAGTGTGTCTTACCCTTTGGCTTTATTTTATCTCCCCACAGTCTTACTAAAGTTTTGTATACAACACAATTTGATAGGCTAGATGTCACAAGTACTAGCCAATCAACACTAAAGCCTGGGTGCCACTGACACAGTAAGTGTATGGTATCACTTTCTGTTTCCCTGCTGCTACGGTGTTCCTCTGTGCCATTTCCTATGCAGGTGGACCTTTTTAATACAGTGTGTTCTGCCCATCTCAAACACCGTCTATGGCTGTTGTTCAGATGCATGTTACACCTATCGTCTACCATGACTATGTGAAGCAGTGAGTGTCAGGTTATTAAATTAAGATACACAAGCTTCTTTAAAGCCACTCATCATTTCTTTACTTAGAGTTTGATTAGACTGATTTTCTTAAATACATTATGTGTTATATGGAAGATGATGTCAAAATTCACATTATAAGGGGTCAATTTGACAGAACACTGGTTTGAAAACAGAGTGGGGTTTTAACATAAACATTGCGTCTAAAATAGTACAGCGAAAAGCCTAAAGACAGAGAAGAGGATCTTGAAACCTAGTGACCCAGATTGTAAAAGGTTTTATGAGAGGAGTGTGTTTGGAAAGAAAAGACTTTTTATCTTAAAATTACCCAGTTAGAGAATGATCCTATGATATGAAAGGACACCAGATAGCTAGATTTAAAGGGTGGGAAAGGCTGATGGTTTCTGTCAGCCTATGAGTGATAGAAAGCGTATTTTACCTCCAGTCTCATTGTGATCTAAATGATCTGACACTTGCCAACTCATGTGACTGAAAAAGAATGAGACAAGAGATTGTCAGGCAGCAGGGGAGGGAGACAAAGACAATAAAAGAAAGAAAGAGAAAGAGTAAATCCCAGATCCTTGAAGCAACCAATCAGCTCATGTGTCACTTTGTACACGGTATCCTGAACCTTTGCATATTTATCTGAAGAGCCTGTTATGTATTGGCGGTGAAGGCTGTATACGTGGCAAAAGCAATTGATGCATAATCTGACATAAGGGTCCTTTTAAATCAAATTCTTTGTCTAGTGTAACACCTGCAGAGGCTTAAGGCTGGCAGTATTATTCACCATCTAAAGCCTTTTACTCATCGTTACACTGGAATAGCACGTAAATCTGCTGCAAGGGGCATGATAAATGAAAAAGATACAGCATGTCTGGGGATTTAATGCTTTTCATTGAAGCCTTAAAGTCACTTTGTAGCTTTCACATACATGGCTGCTGTTTCACAACCTCACTCTAATACCTGTTTTAAGCCAAATTTGATCCCAGTAGTCAGCCACTAAAAAACGCGTGGAATACAATGAAACATCAAGTGATGTGTGTGAAAAATCTTTAAACAAGTTAAAATTTTACTCTTCACCTGCCACCTGATTCTACTTCATCCACTATATGCTGTCACTCCAAAAACGTATCATACTGCTGCAGTTTTTACATTTTAACATGGGCTCATTTCTATTTTCAGAGATTACAAAAAACAGTTAACCACACAGTTAAATATAAATTTGATCCCTTTACTCTTAATCAATTCAGAAGACTTTTACTTCTATAACAGTAATTCTGCTCTAAATTATTATAAGTTAACCAATACATAAATATTATTAAGAAATGAGTGGGAGAAAGAAGGAAAATCTATTCAATTCAATTGAAAGCTGGGAAAAAAAAATCTACAAATTACAATGGATGGCCTGAAGCTCCAACACACGGAGGGATTTCTATTGGAAAAACACCATTAGATTTTTTGGAACTCCTGCCAAGAAAAAAACACCAGGGCAGTGGAGACACCTGTTGGAGACTCTGTGGGACAAACAACGCAAATGTGAACATTTAAACAATGTCCTTACTGAAAAAAGTCCCTGTAAGTGTGAAGCCCTGTATTAGGGAGACAGTTCATTCGATAACTGGACTCTGAAAGATAAAAAGCTGTGGGCAGCAAGCAAAAAGACTATAACTAGAAAATGGTTAAAACCTGAAGCACCCACAGTTGAAGAATGGATCGATATTGTACAGGATATTTACATTCTGAAGATGTCTTTTTTTTTCAAAGGTCAAAGGGAATCTTTTTGGGGGATTTGGTCAAAATGGACAGAAAATGTAAAACCGGTAATCTCTGTGAACTGAATGTAATATGAAACCACTTACATGATATACATTTCTGTTTAGGTTTGTAAACACATACACTTTAATGTGTTTTTTACTGATATGAAAAGTAATGGAGCAACCCTCACCTCCCGCCCACTTGTTCTAATCGTTCTTTTATTCTGCTAAAAATCTGGATTGGCAATGATCATTTTCTCGACCACAATGGAGGTGTGGAAATTCAGTTGTACCCGAAAGGAAAGTTCTGTAAAAATTGCTTTTCCAAATAAACAAAAAAAATTACTAAAAAACACATAAATATTACCAGTTATGTTAAAGTCTACTGAAAGTTTCCCTTACGTTATCAGTAAAGAAATCAAATGTACACATTATTATCCATTAGTGTAGGCCATAAAGCAAGCATATTCATTGACAGTCACAGTGAGAAGGTGGAAGCTGGGCTGCACAAGCATTATGACAACTGGCATCTGGCTATGGCCTCCTAGTGGTATCTCGGTGGAAAAACCCCACTTTTAACCAATTTACACCACTTTTTCCGCTTTTATTCAATGACTCTTTACAGGGTTGAACTAAGACTGGTGGATCAACACTGTCAAAATCTCAAACATTGAAGACTATTTCACTGAGAATGGAGTTAAAATCACACTTTGGGAATTAAAAACAACTAGGAAATGTTTAATCCTGAGATATCAATACCTCGGTTTTTGCTGTTTTGGGATGTGATGTGGAATCATTCTCTCTCTCTTCTTCTTTGTAGTCCACAGAAATGGAAAAAGTACAAGAGTACTGTACTCAAGTAAAAAAACTTACTAATACTTACTAATACTAATACTTACTAATATTTACTTACTGTAAAACTTACTTAGTAGAAGTAGAAGAAAAAGCACTGATTTCAAAATTTACTGAAAAAAGCACACCTAAGCACAAAAACTTGCCAATTAGAGAAATCTGAGTAAATGTAATTAGTTACTTTCCACCGCTGCTTTTAACACCTTTTTGCCTCTTTTAACACATTTTCACCACTCATTTCCATTATAACATCTTTTGACAAATTGTTGCCCCTTTTGTTGCTACTATAGCCAATCTAAGCCACTGTTAACCTCCTGCCATTTTTTTTGCAATATTTAACCTCTTTTTGTCAAAAACTTACTTTTTCTGCCACTTTTAAACCAAGTTTTGCTATTCGTTGCCCATTTTTGCATCATTTCAAAATTCTGAAATTATTTTTCCGCTAAAGTTGCCAGTTTCTTCTACTTTTCTACTTCATTCATTCATTTTTGATCTGATAATAGTGGTTAATATTCAGATTGAACATAAAATATGGTTATCACCGATTAATTTTACAATGGATCATGATTTTGCTTACCTCCATGGGACCCCCATTTGCCATCTCTCCTCTTTATCCCCCCTTATGGGCAACCTTGTGTTTGTGTTCATTGTCATATGGCACTTCTCTCCTAGTGGAAGGCCATTCTAGTTTGTCATTTTCAATCTCACTATCACTCCCAAAAACATTGCATCCATAAAGATTCACAGATTGCTTCAATCAGAAACTTTTTAGATTCACTCTAGCAGAGCTAGAGACTGTAATTGCATGTGGGTGAATCAGAATATTAAAACAGTATCACTTCTTTTTAAATGGTCTAAAGACAGGCTGTGTTTTTGAGATTAATTTGCAAGTAAACAAAGAGCAAGGATGATGGTTATTTGTTTGTCAGAATCATTTGAATGTGGTCAAATACCCAGAGTTGGAGTGCTGAAGTTGTATTGCTCATCTTAAGTCTTAAAGGGAGCAGACTGCTTGCTCTGAAAAACCTAAAAATATATTTGAAATAGCCTAAAAGTTAAAGTCCCTCGCCCCTTCCAGGGTGACATCAGGGTAGCCTTGTTTTCTATTTTAGACCAACTTTGTCTCTTTAAAGTTACACCACAACACAACCACAGACACACAAACACAATAACGCCGTCAGCCAGACACATCAGATGATAGGTCAGAGCACTTTGTGGCCTGAGCAAGGTTATGCATTGTTGTCTGTCCTATTTCTTTTTTATCCTCTCTGGTTTCATGGTCCTAATGAATTTTTAATTGTCTCTCTGAGCTCTTAAGGCAAGGGATGTGTGTCAGAACCAATAAAGCACAGAGACCACCTGTGGCTGGAGTCTGTTTTTGGCTCAACAGAGGAAAGGGCAAAGGCAGAGATGGCTGAGAGGGTTGACAGAGAGGGGCTGGTTTAGGATGCTGTGTGTGTATTCTTTTTTTTTTTATTTAATGGGGCGCCAACAAACAATGACCACAACCAGATAGCATGAGTCAAAATTACCCCTAATAGTGCTTTCACACAATTTCAACGCTCCTGAGCATGTCTGGGGACAGCGGCACGTGTGAATGCAGACTGACAAAACTGTCCCCCTGCCATATCCTGGAGGGTTTTTTTCTGCCAGCCTGCTTGTCTTTCAGTGTAAAGTTGGAGCTAATGCAGGAATGTAATATTATCAGGATAATATCTATATCGGCAGATATTAGCTTGAGAAGTAAATTATCCATACTGGCAAATATGAGAGTTTCTGCTAATATTTTGGCTGTAAAAATCTGTCTATATCAGCTGTAAATATTGGCCGTAAAAACAAATAAGTGTTTAATGGTGCAGTCTCAGGGGGGAAGTGACGTCATGTGTGTGTGCGTCGAGTGTTTGCTGTGTGTGTTCCTAATAAACGGGGGCATCCTTTCCTGGCGCTCCAAGAGTAAAGTCGTGTGTTTTTCGTCCATGAATAAGTGAATTTAAAGCCCCTATAACTCGGACGCTACATAAGTTGGTAGAGTTTTGGACATGCGCAACAGACCTACTTCAGCCTGAACTCTTTTAAAGTTATACCTTGTCATGTCAAAAACTCACCAGAAATGTATTGTTTTAGGTGGAAAAGTGTTCAAATCTGTTTTGATGACAACCACACACGTGCATTTGGCTGAAAGCTACCAGTTGGCATGGTCACTCTTTGAACCTTAACACCTGCCACCTGTGGCTAACGTTAGCCCAAGCATACCGCCATGACAGAGAAAGCATAGCACGTTGTTAACTTACAGTTTAGACGCAGGCCTTTAGCAGGTCCGTTCTTCTCTTCATCATCCTTCATACAATCCTGGTTATCCTTCATTTCAGGCACCAACATGTCTCCCCACATTGGCATCTTCATACCTGGAATTAGCCACATGATTCTGTCAGCCACCGACATTTTCCGCTCTGACTTTCTCCCATCTTTTTAACTCCTACAGTAGACTAATGTCTGAGTGGTACCGCTTGAACGTTAACGTTTCCTGTTTAAGTCTTGCTTTAAAATTGCTTTTCAGTAGCGTGTTTGTCAACAGCTTCAAAAATACAGAAAAGACGAAGAAAAAAATGTTTCACAGATCAAGTGGTACAGAAACAAAATGCCCGATATTTAAAGTTTTTCGTTAAAAACATTTTCGTCTCAGAATTGATAGACGTCTGCTGCACACAGCAAGTAATCAGTTAGGGAGAGGAGAAAGTAAAGCATTATTTGATAAAGATAAATTGAATTTTTTTTCTCGGACTTGTTGACTATGGGAGTTTTTAACCCTCAGGTGTAAAATAAATTATTACTCTGAGGGTGTTTATGACCAGAATGGCAGTTTGCATAAATAACAATAAAAATAAAATACAAGGATATTTTTTTCACACCAACCTGCTGATACTTTTGCATAATTTTTAAATCACGATCAGACCTGATCATAAATATCAAATATAAATTAATTTGGGGGAATTTAACCATTGATGGCAAATTTGACACAATCTTATGATTTCTTATGAGTTAGAAAGCATAGTAAATTTAGTCATTCAGTCAAATAAATGACCATTTAAGGTCAAATCTTTTATGTTTGTGATGTAAAAAAAATGATTTTCTTTTTCTTATACTACACAAAAATCGAATTTCCCAAAAGGGGATTATCACAGCCTTTTATATGTGAATAATGAGAAACATCCTTTATTTAATGCAATTTAATTTTTATTTTATTTAAAGATTTTGATTAATTGTTACACTCATGGTGTAAGTGGCAAAAAATTACACTTTACATAAATAGCTGTAAAATTGCTACAAGTAAAAAAATCTATCATCTATTCTTCATTAAGATTAGACCTGATCATAAAAATAGAATATTGATTTTTTTTTTTTTTTTTGGGGGGGGGTCACACCTTTAGGAGGTAGTTTAAGTGCAACAAAAACTGAAATTTATTTTTGTATTGTTAAAAAAACGAATTGTGAAATATTCTTCTATGTTACATGCAAAATGGATTTCCTTGAAGGGGATTATCACAGCCTTGAACATGTTGATAATTAGCAACAACTTTGATTTTTATTCACTTTTATGTTTTTCAAATTTTAATATTTTTCAATAAATTGTTACACTCAAGGTGTATGTGACAAAAAATGGACGTCATACATAAACAGCAATAAAAAATACTACAAGAAAAAAACATTTTTTTTGCATTGATTCTTTAATCATAAATATAGAATATTGATTAATTTTTAGGAATTCAACCCTTTCGGTGTCAGTTTAAGTGCAAAAAACCCCTAAATGAAAAATTCTATATACTACATGCAAATTGGACTCCCATGAAGGAGATTAAACATCCTTAAATATGTTTATTTTGAGTACCAACTTTTATTTTATATATATATACATATATATATATATATGTGTGTGTGTGTGTGTGGGGGTGTGTGTGTGTGTGTGTGTGTGTATATTTTTTTTTTAGATTTTGATAAGTACAATAGTGCCTCTATAGGAAACCAGGAAAAAAGCATGCGATTACCCCTCATGCCAAATCTGGGAAAACAGTTAACATTTGATGACAAACAGGAAAAGTGCAAATTTGAAGCAATGAGAAAGAAACCCTAATATCATATAATACATGTGTGTTTTTTTACTATGATGGCTGGAGGATCAAAAGTTGTGTTTTTAATGGGTTTCAATGGGACAGTTTTTGGTCACACACACCCTGAGTGTATGCAAAAGTGTACTGAGCTTTTCATTAATGCATTACAGGTTCTGATATTAACACTTACAACTTCTATTAAAAACAAAAGTACACTCCAAAATGTATGTTGTCTGCCTTAACACCGTCAAAATCATCAAAAAAGAAACTAGAAAATGGCCAAAAAAGCCTCTATGGGTTAACAATGATTAAGTAGGCCAGTACATAGGCCTTCACATTAAAACAGATTCCTTAGTTGAATGTTTACTTTAATCTGATTCAGTGCAGGCAATAAGTGTAGTCTGTGAGCTGAGAGCCAAGAAATCACGACAAAGAGAAAGTGCTGATGTACCAAATAACAACAAGCTATAATGAATCATTCACACAAAACTTTTAATCCTGTGATTTAATTTACCATACAGTAAGTTAGAGTCTACCTCAGGATGAAGCAAAATTTTCAAGGACAAGCTTTATCTGCTGTTATGTTAACTAGCAGTATTCAGAACACTTCGTTTAGGTGTATTGATAGCCAGGATGAAGAGACTCAGTGACGTTATACAGTAATATCAGCACTCATAGAGCACCTTTTGTTCAATCAGAAGACTCAGTCAGAACTGACTGTTGTATCATTTTGTTTATGACATTGTACATCTTAACCACTACATCCCTGTACCGGTGAGGTGGTTTCCACCGAGAGGATAAAAGTTTGAACTTTTTCTCCATTCATTATGTAGAGTGATACAGTAGGGTCAAAGTTCTGCTGTTCACTCAACAAAAAGGATCACCAGTCCTTGACATGAACTCATTGCTCGCATGCCACGCACTTCACTGTAACTCTCTTTCTGATCCTCTTCAAAGTAAAGTGTTTTATTTCTGTTTGTGGGTAATTCCATTGTGTCCCTCCTCATACATAAATATGTCTGTCATTTGCTGTGCATGGAGTGCGGGGGAAAATGGGAAAGCACAGAGCTGGTGTGACTGAAGTGTGAAATTCATCACCCATACAGTCTCTGTCTTCTAAGCCCTCAAAGGATTTTTCTTTACACTTAAAAGAGCAGAAGCTCCTCCGAGGGTCCAGAAACACGGTCTCCATTGCTGTCTGTCCATCTCTGTCTGTCTTACACCTCGCAGATATGTCAGCTAGATTATTCAGCCAAAATCACAGTGCTGCCCCAGTGATCCCACCTGCCCAGCAGACCGGTCCTCAACTGAGTACACAGATGGCTGGTCTGCTGCCAGGTCTACCTGTCCTCCTCTATAAATACACCCACCTGCACAGTTCATCCAAAGGCTCCTCAAAAAAGTCAAAACTGCACTTTATTTGAGTGGTCCTGTCAAGTGGTGCGAGTAGTCTCACAGTTAGTGAAATGGGATCACATGAGTGCAGTGAATGTGTCTCATGTGGTTGTAGTATAAAGACACCTGTGTCTGGAAGGTCCAGTCACTGGTTAATCAGTGCTCCTGGCTACCATTACACCATGAGGAAAAAGAACACTCCAAGAAACTCAGAGAAAAAGGTAACTGTAAAGTATAAGTCAGGGGATTGATACAAAACAAAGTCCAAGGCACTGAACATCCTCCAGAGTTCATTTAAATCCATCATCAAGAAATGGAAGGAATCTGGCAATCAGGCTGTCCTCACAAATTGAGGGCTGTGCAAGAAGGAGACTCATTAGAGAGGCCACTAAGACACCTGAAGGAGTTACAAGCTTCAGCAGCTGAGATGGGAGAGACTCTGCATACAACAACTTTTGTCAGGGTTCTTCACCAGTCAAAGCTTTATGGGAGAGCGGCAAAGACAAAAACTTTTGATGAGAACTTATACAAAATCTCGACAAGAGTTCACCAAAAGGCATGTGGGAGACTCCATGGTCAAGTAGAAGAAAGTTCTTTGGTCTGATGAGACCAAAGTGGTGCTTTTGGGCCATCAGACAAGATTCTGTGTTTGGTAGACGTTGAGCGCTGCACATCACCACAAACACACCATTCCCACTTTTTAGCACGGTGGAAGCATCATGCTGTGGGGATGCTTCCCAGCAGCTTGCCTTGCAGCTTGTAGGTAAAAGGGCTGTTCACACCCAATCTCCATGCAACCTGGCAGAGCCTTAGCAGTTTTGCAATGAAGAATAAATGAAAATCGCTATGTCTAGATGTGTAAGCCAGGCTGAGATCTATCCACACAGACTCAGTGCTGTGACTGCAGCTAAAGGTGTATCTAATAAATCACTGGTTCCCAACCTGGGGTCCGGGTTCCCCAGGGGGGGCGCCAAAGATCTTAGGTGAGGCTTTGTCTGCTCCGAGGCAAAATTAGATTTGCAAATATTGACTAAAACCATTATATGGAAGTTATTAAGTAATTTATACAAAGGTTTTTTGATAATAAAACCATGCATAGGCCTTTTCTAGGGTTTTACCACTGAAACAATAAAAATCAATGTTGATTTTTAGTGAAATGTGTCACTTTTTTTTCTCTCTTGGGTCCTAGGGAGGCTCTGCTTTTCTTAGGTACATGTAGGGAGACTCCAAGGAAAAGCAGTTGGGAAACACTGTACTAAATACTGACTTGAAGAGGGTAAATACTTATGTAGTCACTTAATTTTATTATTATTTTTTTTTCTTTTACTTGATTGATATTTCCTTGTAGAAAATCTGTTTTTACTTTGACGTTGAAGAATCTTTTTTGTATTTTTTTTGGACAAATCGGCAAATTAAATCAACCATGATTGATTTATAAATTCAATAAAAGGATCAAACATCCAAGGGGGTGAATACTTTTTATAGGCACCTTATAATGGTGAGTTTTAATACTCTCAAGTTTTTTAATCAGTTATGTTTTACTGTATTTTAGTTTGTGCCATTTCAATGAAATCTGTAACACTTTTGTTATTTTATGCATTGTTTTGTGTGAATAAAGTCAGATAGATAGGATTGGAGAGTTTATTCAGCTCTTCCACACATGTATGTTACATGATGTATATGGGCCTAGGTTAGGATACACTGTATGACCGTATCCACATTAGACTGATGGTTAGCTCTGATGCCGTCAGCTTTCTTCTTTCACGCTGCCCTGGGCTAATGAGAACTGAAGTCCCATATGGCTTTTCAGCACGGCTAAGAGTGAGTGGGCGTTTGCTTACCTTATCAGAGGTACAAGTTATGTAAAAACGGAAACAACTGTAGGAAAACGCAAAAAATAGAAAGAAAGAAATTGTCATATGAGAAGTATTTCAAACTGGACCTCTATTTTGCCCCAGTGCAAACATTGAAGCTCACAGTACAGTACTGTAAACTGTATGTAAAAAATATGAGAAAAACCTGACCTGACTGGCTCTCAGCTGTCACAACTCCTTATGGGAAAAATGACCTCAGACAGCACCAGCAGCACTATGGCTTATATAATCATGTCTACATGGCTTATGCATTACTGTCCAGTGAAATCTTCCAACTGTTTCTCAGGATCTGACACAATGATTCATCCAGGGCCATGTCTTCATTCAAAACTGTATGCTTCTCTGCAATGATGTAACTCTATTCTGCAATGTACAACTTAAAAAAGAAACTAGTATCCTTGCCATCCACCTCTCTTCTTGAATCTGTTTGGGTACTTAGATCCTGCTCAAAAGGATTTATTGGCAAACTCTGTACTCTTCTCATTTCCTATAACCAAGAACCCCTGGTCCAACTGAAGAGCCAATGGGAAGAAGAGTTAAACGCACATTACTCTGAAGACATATAGAAGTCAGAAATAGAAAGGCTACAGTCATCTTCAAGTTATCTACAACATAAAATCATACAATTTAAGGTTGTTCACAGCACACCCGGTTGAGGAGACGAGTCGGAGCGTAACAGAGAGAAAGACACCAAATTGTAGCAAGAATACTCACAATGCTGGGAGGAATAGAGGAATATTCACCCTCTGCCATGACTTCCAGTCATCCAGTGAGACCATGGGTGAGACTGTCAGTGCATCTGTTGGCACCAGCAGGCAATTCTTCCGCCACCAATGTCCACCCGTAACAAAGTCAGTGCTGTGTCTCACCATGTTACCATCCCACCAGGGAGGGAATAATCGGAGAATGCCGTGGTGGGGGGCACATGGGGACAGATTCAGGAAGTTTTTAAAGGATTCTTCACTATTGGGAGATAGGGCTATTGGCAGAGGTCTGCCCTCTCTGAGTGCTTTTCTAGTTACACATGTTTTGGCTTTGTCCAAAATTGAGAGATTTTTGGTTAAATACTTTCATTTTTTTACCTGACATTGTAGGATTATCCATAGAGCCTCTTGCCATAATAGCAATATTTGGAACAGTACAGCAAGATCTCAAAATCCATTCACATAATAAAAAATGATAGCATTTTCTACACACCTGGCAAGGAGAATTATACTACTAAAATGGAAAGACAGATTTCCTCCAACCTTCAGAGCCCTCATGTACCATCTGACCTTAGAGAAAATTAGGTACACTACAAGAGAATGTGCTGATAACTCTTATAGGATCTGGCAACCAGCTCTTAACCAGGTGGAAAAGATGAACCCTTCACACACACACACATGCACACCCACACACACACCCACACACATACACACCTTTTATTTTTCATTTTACAATTATTTATTTATTTATTTAGTTTGTTTTTGGCTCATTTGCTTTTTTTGATTGATTGTTTAGTTTGATTTTACGCTTATCATTATAAATGGTGCAATAGGGAAAGTGGGATGAGAGTTCGTAGTTATGTTTTGAACAAAAAACGTATCCAATTGTATGACAAATTGTATCTTGCTTACATTTGTGAAAATAATAAAGGTACCTTGATTAAATAAAGAAACTAGTAGAGTTTAAAAACTGTGGTGGATAAAGCCACAAACAGCTGTGTCCCTAACATGTACCTGCATTAGCTTGTCAATTTAAGGAAGTAGTGCTGCAAAATACTTAACAAATAAATACATGGAAATACATACTACTGTGCAGAACTTTTAGGCAAGTTTGGGCAACAGCTGAGGCTGAAGAAAGGTGTAGATGTGGTGAGCAAGCAGCCTGAGGGCACTATTGGGCAGGAAAGAGGATTGGCAGAACCCTGCTTCTGCTCCGGATCCCCTTCCATATTACCCAGGGTACCGGAAAGTAAGTCCACACCTAAAAAACATTGGTGGTCCCTGGGCATATTACCAGTGGTGAAAAGGCCCAGACAAAAGAGATGCTGTCGAGCTTGACCTTGGCTGCAGAGGGACACACCTGTGTCAAGTTCGACTATGTCCCTACTCCAGCCTCAGGTTGTGGCACATTGGGCCCTTTGATGAATCCTTAGTGCCCTACATGCCCAAAACTTATGCGTAACTCTGTATCTATTATGGAAACTTAGACTTGCAATATTTATACAGCAGCAGTGTTTGTCAGTCTTGTTTGTCCACACACACACAAACATCAGTGGTTCAGACAGTGTGTAGTGCATTATTTAGTTCTCAGTCTGCCTCGATCACACCTGCGATTTCCTGTAGCCAGGGGCCTCAATGGCTTTTATAAGAGCCGTCTACAGGAGAGCACAGAGCTGAACACTTCAGTAACACTGGCAGCAGATGTAAGGCACTCAAGCTGGTTTAGATTGTATAATGTGTAAAGGCTTTATGTCAGTCACATCACGACTGTGTAGGATTCTTACACACAAAAAACCCCAACTATTTTGTAATATTATATCTGCATCAGGAGTTTTACACTGTTGCATGTTCATCCTCCAGTTTGATCCCAGTCAGGCTCTAAAAGAGCTTTTAATACACGATGTACAAGGCTGTCTCCAATCTAAGCACTGAAGTGCTGGTAAAACTGGTAACCTTGGTGCCCGTGAGCTCTTATTTGCATGAGGTTCAGTGAAGTATGAAAGACAAAGAGGGTGCGGTAACACTAGTAAACACCATGTACTCATGGTCAGTGAGCTGCAAAGCCATATGGCATCATGCACACAGATTTTTTTTAGTATGTCAGTCCAGAACTTAACATATTCAATACCAAATCTGTGCTTTGATGAGCTGTGTTTTTAATTTGAGGTGTGTTTTATGTCTATAAAGTATATAAAATAGAGATGTAACAATACATGCAAAGGCTCATGAAAATGTCTCATATATGAGGAATAACAAAGAATAAAGTAGAATATGAAGCAGGAGACAAAAATCATTCACTCATTTCTACAGAGAACTTTCTACAAAAGACAAAGTTGTATGATTAGCAGATGTGTTCACTCAGGGTTCATGGATGGAAGTTTAAAAAAAAACCCAAAAGGAATTCATATTTCTTTTTTAGAGTAATTCTTAGCAAAACATTATCGTGGTCTAAGTGAAATACTTCCATGGGTAGGAGTCAGGAGGAACATCTCTGCTTGTTTGATCAAGATAACCCAACAGGATCACAGCTGCAATACATCATGATACATCTGCAATTCCTTAACATTAACAGATGGTGAATCACAATGTGATGCTTAACATGATAAGGGCTGATGGAGGCCCATGAAGGTCAGCAAAACCATGATCCGTCATAAAGTTAATCTCTGATAACCATATTAAATAAATGTTATTTATTTTTGCTGTAGAACAATATAGCCTTTTAAAAATGTACACAAATTTCTTAAAACTTAAAGGATGAAAAAATGGCTAAAAGTGGTAAGACGGGGTCAAAAGTTGCAAATCGTAGACTAGAACTGGTAAAAATGGGTGATAAAAATGGTGAAAAGCTGTTTAAAAGTGGCAAAAATGGGGCACTGGTAGCATAGTGGTTTGGGGCGTGCCCCCAGGTGTGAAGGAAGCTCAGGTTCGGGTCTGTGGTTACTTTCCAGCATGTCTCTCCCCAACTCTCTCATGCCTGTTTCTGGCCCTGTCAACTGTCCTCTATAGAGCCATGACCCACCAGGAAATGTATCTTTAAAAAAAAGTGGTAAAAATGGGCTATAAGTGGTAAACATGGGCTGAGACTGGTTGAAAATAATTTAAGTGAGCCAAAATGGGGATGAAGCAGGAAATATGGGTTAAGAAAGGAAAAAGTGGCAAAACTAGACTGTAAAATTGGTGAAAAGAGGTTAAAAATGGCAAAAACCAGCAGAATTTAGTGCTGAAAAGTGGGTCAAGAGTGGTAAAAAAATGGATTAAAGAGGCAAAAACAGGGACATAGAAGAAAATATGAGTTAAGAAAGAAATAAAGGGGCAAAAATGGGCAGCTCAAGAGGTGAAAAGGGTTAAAAGCTACAAAAATTGTCTAAAAGTGGCAAAAACTAGCTTAATGTGGAAATGTATGTGGCAAAATGGGCAGAAACAGTGATAAAAAGTTGTTAAAAATGTCATGAATGAATAATTTTAACACCGGAACCCAATAATAGCCCTCTCCTACTGTCTCATCCCTGTTTCAGTTTCTATCCACTGTCCTTCTCTGTCACTAAAGGCATAAAAAGCACAAAGATCTTGGAAACAGATGAACATTTGCATGCTTATGGAAGTGACAGATTTTGGACTTTCCTCTTCTCCTCACAGCTGTGGTTTGATGCAGACCAAATGGAAATCTACCTTGAATTTCCTCTTAAAGTAATTTCACAGTTTCATTTTTATTGGATTGAAGTTGGAGCTTTGTCATGGTCTCTGCTTGGCTTTCACGTCCTTGCTCTGAAGTTGTTCCAGTGCTCACATCTCCTTTGTCTCCACAGTCATGGTCATGTTAGAGGGGTGTATTGATTTAAAGTGTTTGGCATGTGGATGCAGGTTTTCTCTTAAGAACTTGCCATCATTTCAGGTCTAAGCAGCCTCCAGTATAAAAAGATGGTGCAGTGGAGATGCCTGACAGTAAAGATGGTGAACAGAGAGATGGCTTACAGGCTGTGCTCGGCTCACAGTAAACACCACAACACCACAACCTTTTTGTCCTCTTTCTGTGTAGGAATTCCTTTTAACAGAGTCCAAGCTATGTGCTTTTCTCCTCAGTGGTTAAACATAAAAAGGTTTTTGGTAGCCCTATGTTTTATTCATGTTTAGTGCTATACTGATTTCCCACATGTCATCCAGTTGTATAAGCCTTCCTTGATGTAAACCCATTAAAAACAAACTGAATGTTAATGTCTTCAGTTTTAAATCAAATTAAATCTAAAGACCTGCTTTATTATTTTGAGTTTAAATGCATTCAAGCAGCCTCTCTCAACTGGGATGCAACTGCACCTTGGGGTGCCTTCTGACATTGTCAGGGTTGCCATTAAATGCTTTAAATTCAACCAAGAACTACCATGAATATGCAGATCACTGGCAACCCTGGTGTAAATAATTAAAAAGTCTTATATCCCTTTTCTGAAATCACATCAATCTCTATATCAGAGAATGAACAGACTTAAGTCAGGATGCACAAGTATCCTGCCATCCAGATCAGTAGAAGGTTGCGGTGTTGTTTGTTCTTCTTGAACTTTGACCCATCTCCACACAGGATCTTTGGACCTCAGTCAAAGTGTGAACTGAGTTCTTGGTCACCTCTCTTATGAAGGGCCTTCTCCCCTGATTGCTCAGTTTTTTTCCTGGACGACCAGCTCTTGAAAGAGTCCTGGTTGTGCCAAACTTCTTCCATTTTTAATTTCTTTAGATCGTGGCTGTGCTCTTGGAAACTCTCAGTGCAACAGAACTCTTTTGTAGCCTTCCTCAGATCTGTGCCTTGCAACAATCCTGTCTCTGAGCTCTGCAGGCAGTTCCTTTGACCTCATGGCTTGGTTTTTGCTCTGATATGCATTATCAGCTGGGACGGCTTCTAAAGAGAGGTGTTTGCATTTCCAAATCACATCCAATCAATATAATTTACCACAGGTGGACTCCAGTCAAGGTGTAGAAAAATCTCAGCATAGATCCAGAGAAATTAGAGGAACCTGAGCTACAATACTTTTGTCCATGTGATATTTCAATTTTTTATTTCTAATTAATTTGCAAAATTTTGAAATTCTGTTTTCACTTTGTCATGAATAGGTACTTAGTGTAGATTAAAGAGAATAAAATGCATTTTTTTGACTGTAGCATCAGGTTTGAATACTTTCTGAATGCACTGTATATGATGCAAACAAATCCCCCATTTAAACTTTAGTTTGTTAGTCTGGACATTAGCCCCAATACACAAAAGGGCATGTACATGCACGACTGCATTCAAAACACATATAGAGTAACCAGTTAACTATAACAAGCATGTCCTTGGACTATGGGTAAAGGCTGAAGTCCCCCAAAAAACCATGCAATGCAGGTGTTCTCTTGCAGTGTGTATAAGTGAGTAATGAGCTATTATCTGTAATACTTGTGCAGATTGTGCTCTGCACCTTCATGCCTGTGCCACATAGAAAAACATGTATTCGTTTTATGGGCCTCCCTATTTCCTTAATGAGTGTATAATTTATGAATTGTCTATTGAATTACTCATTTATATTTAATTGGTGAAGGTGGACAACAGTTTAAAAAAATGTTTTATGATAACTTGAAACAACAGATAATGTATTGATGCACTGTCTACTAATATTAACCGACACAATGAAGTATAAAAACACTACATCAATTATGTATTCAAGCTATTAATACCCATGTTTGTTATTTAGCTGGGGGGGTCCTTTACGTTGACAATGTTTGCAATGCACTCTGGGTAAGTCCCACAGAGAGTGTGCGGATATACAGAGAGTGACTTAATTTGCCATTGGGAAGTCCTCACCAGAGCCCTCATAGATGTCATGATTGCACATTAGGACAGCACTGAGCACTCACATGCATAACAGGAACACATCCTGTCAGCCTTTGTCCTGATGATGGGACCATCCTGAAGTTTTATATACAGTATACCAACACTGGGTGGCTTTCACTGAAAAAAGAGAGAGCTATTTGTCTGTTCCTAGTAAGAGTAATGTAGGATCATTACCCAGCATGGAAGACAGCCAGTTCATTTCTTGCACCTTTGCTTTCATTTACTGCTGTTTTCTTTCTGTCTCCACACAGACTGCATGTATGTTACCAAGATATCTGCTCCCCACAGACACATTGTTAAGTTGATTCTCCTGCATGTGATTAAAAAAGCCTTCATGCATATACATAGGCAGAGTTACAGCAACAGCCAATCCCTGCATTTTCATTTAGCTCAGAAACTGTTCCAGAGCATGATGTAAAAATAATCTCAGGAAAGAAAACTGATACATTCAAGACTCCATTGGTTTTAAAGTCCCTGTAAAGTGAAATCCAAAAGTTCATATACTGGAAAAAGGTTGTTATAAACATGTGAAAACATTGAGATCTGTGTGGCTGAATTTTGGTATTAGACCATAGGACAATTTTTCACCTCTTTTGTGGCTAGGTTTGATTTGGGCAGGGCAAACATAGTGCCCCATGCAGGAATTACCCCACCCCCTAATGAATTTCTGTTGAGTGGGCGTGGCTTCAGCTTATTCAACCAACACACCTCCAGCATCCCAGAGCAGATATTGCCTAATTTGTCATGAGTTTGGGGCTTCATTTTATATATTTGGAGATGTTTTTCATGGCTAAAATGTTGCCTTGTGGCTCATAACACAGTGGCATGTCATACAAACACACCCCAAATACCGATTTTTTAAAATTACTTTACAGGGACATTAAAAGTTCAAATGAAAGGCTAGGCCAATGCCTCTCCTCCTGCTATGACATACAAAGCACAAGCCAGTCTGTATTTGGCCTCAGGAAAAAAGGAGGCGCCAGGCAGGTCACAGCTGCTCCTCACACTATTGCTGCCTTCATCTACTGAATCCAACCACTATCTATTCTGGGATTCAACTAGGAAGGCATATCAACCTGTTAAGGTCTTGGGTAAAAAAAAAAATACATAGAATAACAACAAAAGCAGCATTCTCCTCCACCAGGAGAGCCTAAAACCACAATGGCCACAGCTCAGGAGGGGAAGAAGAGTTCAGCTGCAGAGGAGAGGACTGAAGAGATTTCTACATGAAGAATAGTGATCGTGGTTCTTTCAAGGCCAAAAACCTTTGAAGTCACCATGAGTAATGCTGCAGGAATATCAGCTAATGACACACTGCAGATGTCCTCTGGAAAATGATGCAATTGGACACAATAAAGACTATTTCAGTCTTTCCTCATCTAACCTTGATTTTTATCTCAGTTGCACCTTAAAGCCTGCTTTAAAGTCTGTGTGAGTCATCAGCATCAACACATGCTGTTCCTTAAAACACACCAACAAACCAAATGCTGAGCAGAAATAAAAACACTTTACAAATGCGTTTAGATTACTTTAACCCTGCTCTTACAGCCTGTACCGTGTTCAACAAGCACAGCCAGCTTTTTCATTTGACCAGAAAATGTACTATCTTTAGAGGTACATGTTGCTTTCATCATTGCTTCAAGGTTTTTCTGTGCAGGAAAGAAAGAGGGTGATTTCAAATGCCAATTTCACCTAACCTGGAGCAAA
Source organism: Cheilinus undulatus (assembly GCF_018320785.1). Taxonomy (NCBI): domain Eukaryota; kingdom Metazoa; phylum Chordata; class Actinopteri; order Labriformes; family Labridae; genus Cheilinus; species Cheilinus undulatus. Next base: position 39,369,448 of record NC_054865.1, on the reverse strand, counting down.
ATGTCATAAAATTATAAAAGTTGTCCGAATGAAAAACTACATAATTTATTAGAAAAGGCTTTTCTTTAAAGCAGTTCTGGGAGGAAGAGTGGGCCAGATAGGTTTGGATTTTTTTTTACCCTTAATAAATAAAATCATCATTTAGAAACTGCATTTTATATTTACATGGATTGACTTTGTGAGATATTAAAATTGGTTGGATGATCCAAAACATTTTAGTGTGATAAAAGTGCAAAAAATACAGGAATCAGAAAGGGGGCAAATACTTTTTCACAGCAGTGTGTACATTTCTTTTTTGTGTCTTGCCAATCAGTCATTATAGAGGCTGTAGATTGAAAACAGAGCCAGAAGGAAAGACACATCTCATAGCAGAGACAAAATCCTACACCTTCTAATTAACTAATTTTATTGGTGATCAACTCAAAAAAGGTTGATTCAGATAATCAGCCAGGCTGATAATCAGTCAACCCCTATCTTGGGGTGCTAGTAGCCTAGTAGGCATGTCAATGCACCCCATGTACAGAGGCTGTTATCCTTTAACGGGCAGCCCAGGTTTAAATTCCACCTGCGGCTCTTTTCCCACTTTCTCCCTCCCCAGTTTTCAGCTCTATCCACTGTCCTAATTGAATAAAGGCGTAAAAGCCAGAAAATAAATCTTATAACAGAGAGAAAGACAAACATGTATGTCTAGTACAATAGTATTTTTTCTGTTAGAGTGCTTTGCTTTGCCTCTTCAGTTAAATCAGGACACAGAATTCTTGAAAAGCACTATAATTTATTTTCATGTTGTGAAACAGGCTACAATAGCTGTTTGATTTTCCACTTTGAACACATAATTTATTTTATTTACAGAACACTGAGGATTCATTTGTCAGCTCTCTCTATCTCTACCTGAAATGAAGTGAAAACAAAAAAGTTACGATAAAAGATCATGAAATGGCACACCCTCAGGTCTTACATCTCCTAACAGCATACTAAGCAGCCAGGTACTGTGCCGCCAAGCCTTTGTTCTCATTATTATTATTGTCTCTTGTTTAGAAGAGCTTTTATTTTTCCATTTAGTGTTGATTTGTTACTTTTTGTGAACAGGGAGGTGAATATAAAAAAACAAACATGTTTTAGTTGAAAATATAGCATCATGGTTTCAAGGTCCAAGACATCCCTCCGCGTGTTCATCTTTTGCCAACATTTCCTATTAAAAACTTCACAAATATTGTACCTTGCAACAGGGAGAAACACATAATGGAAGGTTCTGCTTTAGGTCCGTTCTCATCAGACAAAGGAAATAAATACCCTCATCTTTCACCTGAATGACATTTAAGGTGATACTTGTTCTCTGGTTCTGTCTTCATCGAGGTGTTTGACTCCATTCATTCATGTATGAGTAAACATGACATTTAAAGTCTTTCAAGGACAATACAAAGAGAGCTGGTATGTTAACACCTGTATTACAGTATTCATAAAATGCTGAAATCTAACCAGGTTTTGTATTTTATCCACATGGTATAACATCAGATTATTTTCTTTAACCATCAGCATGTTTAAAATAATAAATCAACTAGTGTTTGAAGCACTTTGGTGTATGTACATGCACATTATATTCCTCACTGCTGTTACACTGTAACAAAACAACAAATGTCTTTAACAAAGTCACAAACAAACCTCAGTTTCTTAACCCTCTAAATGTCAGATCATTATTTACCTCCATATCTTGTTCAAGTTCAGGACAGAAGCTGAGATTCTGTGTGTTCAGCAATTGCACTCCTCATCATAAATACTAAAAAACACATGGGTTTAACACTGACCAGTTCAGACCTCTCTTTCATCAGTGGACGGATGGACAATCATTAATAAGCTGCAGTCATCACAGTGTAGATAAACTGGTGGATCATGCTGCTAGTTTGAAGAGAAGGCAGCTAGGGGAGCTGAGCTTTTTTCTACATTCACCATCTCTTTCAGGAGGATCGATTTGTAAGTCGACACATCTGCTCCCCTGTGATCTGCTCCCACAGCCTCTGAGACACTGCTGAAACCCTGCTCTCTGTTAGGAAAAGATGAGAATATAAATGTGTATTAAGAATCACATCATGTTTTGCACAGGTGAAAATACTCAGGCTTACTCTCCTTTAGATATAGCTAATGTAGTCTATGCTTGAGAAACATTTTTGACCTAGTCTCTCTATTATTGAAATGGAGAACACCTGAATGCAATGAGTGCGTCTCAAGTGATTGCAGTAAATGCAATCACATATTTTGCATCACATATTCCAAGTTTACTGAAATTACTTTGTAGAAATTAGTTTTTACTATGACATTAAAGAGTTCTTTGTATTTTCTTTCGTCAAAAAGCAATCGATCTCAATGAGTCCTCATCTGGTTGAATCAAAACATTGGCCCTGACTCTATCGCAGTCATACTCACTTAAGTAGTTGTTCCAATTCCCGCTTTATCTTCGTCACAACAGGCGGACCCTGGTACGTCAGAGCGGTGTACAGCTGAACAAGTGATGCTCCTGCACGGATCTTATCTAAAGCATCCTGCCCACTGGCCACGCCTCCGATTCCAACTATTGGAATTTTACCTATAAAGCATTATCATTTTAAGTTTATTTCACATACATGTTAATATCATGACAACAACACTGATCATTAAATAGGTACCTTTAGTGAGGCTGTACATCTCTCTCACGGTGCTGGTAGAGAGCTCTTTGAGTGGCTGGCCGCTGAGCCCACCAACCTCAGACTTGTTTGGATCCTGAAGCGTCTCAGGTCTGGAGACGGTGGTGTTTGTCACCATCAAACCATCCACTCCCAGCTGCAAACACAGAGCGACCAAGAAGACAGGAAGTATCAGTGCAGCAGTGAGTAAAGGCAAACTGACTTTTACAGACCTCAAATATTAAATGTACTGTGATGAAGACCGTGCTGCTTAAATTTATCTTTGCTTTCTCTCTGTAATGTCTTTTCTTTTAAGGTTTGTCAGCTCCGTACTCCAGTGAGAGTAAGAATAACACTCAGCCTGTTAAAAAGAGAAGAAACAAAAAAGGTGCCCCATCATTTTAACCCCCTATAGAAACAGTTTTATATAAATGGCTGTTATCAATTAAAGTGAAATAAATATGTTTACTATACACCATTAATTTTGTATGTTTAAACACTTCTAACTGCATAACAAATAAATTGATTTTTGTTTTGTTTAATTTCTGTGCTTTTTGCCTCATTTTATTTAACCTGAGACTCTGAGTGCACATATGCACATTGTGGCTTTCCTACAACATATTAATAACTAATGCTTTGAGAATATATGACATACTTGTCCAAAATGTCCATTAAAGTTTAAGTAATTGGCTTTAAATCTTGGGAGAATTTGCTGCTTGGGTGTCAGAGAATTTGGTAATTTCCAAGAATTTACATGGAAATTTAGGGGATATATTTCTATGTTTTTCAGAATTTTATTGAAAGTTTTGGGGAAATTTTCATGGGAATTTGGGAAAGTTGTTTAGGGAATTTTTCTTTTGAAAATTTCTTTCTTTTTTGTGGAAATGTTGGAAATATATTTGTAAATTTTTTATATTTTGGAGGTAGGGTGGTCTTTAAAATTTTCACAAATTTTTGTGGAAATTTCGGAGAATTTGTTTGGATGTTTCTGAGATTTTCAGGGCCGACTTATCACAAATAATTGGGAGGAACTAAAAATACAATCCAAACAAAAGCTCAGGTCTCAGATGGTCAAACATACACTGTAATTTAAAGTACAATTTTTTTTTAATTGTAAAAGCACAACACACAAATTCCATTGCCAGGGGGGCTTCAATCACAGCAACAGTCAAAGGATGAAAAGAAGAGACATGCTGCTCTGCCCATGTCTGCTGCCTATTTACTGTTTTGTATTGAGGGTTTTTGTTCAGTAGTGAATTTCACATGATGAGGGAGAAAAGCTGTTAAAAGTGGCCTTCCTGGTCAATGCTGCCAGCTACACGAAAAAAATCTGAGCAGGCATGGAAAGTAACTAATTACATTTGCTCAAATTACTGTAGCTGATACTTTTAATATTTTTAGTACATTTGATTCTGTTCTTCTACCTCTATTAAAGTAAGTTTTAACTAGAGTCTGGTACTTTAATTTGATTAAATGCTTGTGGATGCCTGTTGTAAAGTGATCCCTGCTAAGGTTCTTCTGCTCATGTTGCTAATGGATTGCTGTTTATTGATGTGAGACACATTTATACCACGAGTGAAGTTATCCACCGTGTTAGAGTGTTTGCCTTTGACTTTAGATGCTACTAAAGGGTGCATAGTGCATATTCTTCATCAGTGTGCCTTGCCTTGTTTTGAGGTTGACTCTATTTTGTTCTTACCAGAGGAGACCCACCTTGCCACAGATTTTCAAGGGTTAGTGCAGCTCTGTCATACTATAGAATATATAACATTTTCAAATGTTTAGTTTAACTATATGAAGTGTGGACCAATATGGACACCTTATAACCATATAAAAGTTTAACTAACATTGTCAATTTTGCTGTGTATTCTACTTTATTATAGAGGTGTGACTTTACCTGAACAACCTGGTTGGAGATCTATTCTCTTGTTGTTGCCAGTAAGGAAAGATTATATTTTACTGTAAAACTCCGCAGTAGCCACTCAGTACTTAAAATAAACTTTGAATTTTAGTTTTACTTGAGTAGATTTATAGACTGGTACTTTTACTTGTACTTAAATAAATTTTATCCAGCATAACTGTACTTTTACTTGAGAACAATAGTTGGGTACTTTTTCCACCTCTGATTCTGGGATCTCGATATCAATTAGGATGGCCACTTTCAACAGCTTTTCTTCCTCATTACATGAAATTCCTTTATGAAACAGAAAAAGTGGTTTTACTGTTTGGTAAATACACATTTTAGAGAACAGTTTTTATCGAACAGTCTTCAGCACAAAACAAGAAGCAACAAAAGTGCGTGGAACTGAACAGTGCTGGTCTCTATGTGACCTGACAATGTCTTGTGGGGTCATAACGTTACTGGTACGGAGGATGGAGTTAAGCATCACTACTACAGTCCCAGTTCATGCATCCCTGTGTTGCAGCCTTTGACACAACATCCAGTTTTTCCACAGCAACGTCAAACATGTCATGTCCGTCATGGCAGCTCTGTCAAGGCAAGGACCATGACCAGACATGAACCATTGCAACTTTGAAGTTAAGAATTTCTCTGGCTTTGAAAACCACTGAAAATACATTTGGTTGAGTTAATACTCAACTGACAATACATACAACACTGATTAGTCGTTTCTCTAATGACTGTAGATATTTCAGTGCAAAAATTCTACATCTTATGCCTTTAAAGCTTTTTCTTTGTTCGGACAGATTCTGTACAAGCAAGATGATTGCTGCACCCTTGGGTGTGTGTGGTTTGCATGAGATCATGTGACACAGCACAGAGAAGAGTTGTGATTTTATTAACTTAAAGAGGATGAATGAACAATAAAGCTATTTAACAACTAAGATTCAAAACTGACTAACATAATAGCAGAAAGTGTATATCTAAATACATATTTCTCATCAATAGAGGTACTATCCTTTCAAGGGTAAACTTCTCTCTGCCAATAAAACCCAACTTAAGCAGATTTTGCATGACTATGTAAAACAGATTATATCAAACAAATTGAGAGTTAGTGGCTTTAAAGGCGGTGGAACAAAACAAACCTCTGTGACGACATCAGCGATATCCTGTTTGTCCTGTGCTGTGAGGTCAGGAGCGATCTTCACCAATACTGGTGGTTTGCATCCTCCCTGCAGGGCATCACGCTCCTTCAGCACCTGAGCAGATTGTTTAAAATGTGAGCCAGTCAGGTAAGGGAGCAAACAGATAAGCTAGCCTTCTAACAGCACAATGAAAGGGTTAAAAAACAAACAAAAATGCTACAATATTGGAAAAACATTGAACCACAGCAAGCTTAAAAGCATCTCATTTGCAAAATCAGGACATTATTCAGTAGTGTTTTGTCAAATATGAATCCAATTCCAAGCCCTCAAATCCAAATTGAATAAATAAATTTGATTTTTACTTATAAAGTTGTCAAGTAACAAAAAATTCTCTTTGGATTCTTTTATTCTTTTTATTTCAATCAGTATTAAACCAAAACCCTTGATCCTGTTCTTTCAATCATATTCAAAATATTCACACATTCTATCACTGAAATGTAACATTGGATAAAACATGTTCCGACTTATTTTTCCTCCTCGCTAGGAACAGGAAAGTGAAAACATCATGTGGGAATAATATAAATCCATTTTCTCTTTAGAATATTTATTGCATTTTGCCTTGTTAAGATTCAAACTGAGTGCTTCTTGCTCCTCTATGAGGGGCAGAGGCTAATTGTGCTTATTGCTCCCATGCATCGTACCTTCAAGGGACTAGTTTGATTTAGTTGTACAGTATTGCGGAGTATGATATTAATTAAACAATTATTTTAAAATAATGGGTTGTTTTCTCTTTATTATAATGTTTATTCTTTGCATACTTATGAAATGACTTTGCCTTAATTGTAATTTAATTAAAGGCTGGCAATGAAGATAAAAATGCATGTTTTTGTATTTATGTATTGAGAGTTACTGCTGGGTCCCAAACCATTTATTTCATGAACTTTTGAACCGCCATACCGTGTGTAAGAGCTGGCGGAGCTCAGCCTTCCCCTGTAGATCCCTGAGGCCTGGAGTATTGGGACTGCTGACGTTGACCACCAGGTAGTCAGCCAGGGGGCCGAGCACTCTCACCCCCTCCAGGTAATCAGCTCCTGCATCCTGGGACAGCTTGTTCTTCCCCAGGTTGATGCCCAGGGGAAGGCCAGCTATAAACACAGGGACACGGACGTATGCAAACGAACACAAACACACACAAATAGGAAAGTTCAGATGAGCAGGTACATCATCAGACGCATGACTCAACTGGAGCATAGTGCACTGGTGTGCTGAACAGTCTGTAACCAGGTGTGGACCAGACACGGTAAAACAAGGAGACAAAGACAGGTTAAGGTCGTTTAAAGAGGTGAATAGTGTATTAAACCACTATCTGATTTCCACATTCAAAATTAAGTTAAATCTGAAGTATACACTGCCCATCCAAAAAAAGTCACATACTCAAATATTTTGTTGGGCCACCTTAGCTTTGATTACGCTGTGGCATTGTTTCGATAAGCTTGCAAGCGTTGCATTAATTTTTCTTCAAGATCTTGTCCAGTCTTCTCCCAGCACATCCCAAAGATTCTAAGGTCTGGACTCTGTGGTAGCCAATCCATGTGTGAAAATGATGTCTCATGCTCCCTGAACCACTCTGTCACAGTTTGAGCCTGATGAATCCTGGCATTGTCATCTTGGAATATACCCGGGCCATCAGGGAAGAAAAAATCTATTGATGGAATAACCTGGTCATTCAGTATAATCTGGTAGTCAGCTGACCTCATTCTTCAGGCACATGACGTTGCTGAACCTAGACCTAACCAACTGCAGAAACCCCAGATCATAGCACTGCCCCCACGGGCTTGTACGGTAGGCACTAGGTATGATGGATGCATCTGCACTCGTCAGACCACATGACCTTCTTCCATTGCTCCAGAGTCCAATCTTCATGCTCCCCAGCAAATTGAAGCCTTTTGGTCCGTTTCGCCCCACTGATAATTGGTTTTCTTAAGGCTACACAGCTGTTTAGTCCCAATCCCTTGATTTCCCTTTGCATTGTGTGTGGAAATGTTCTTACTTTCACCATGAAACATAGCTGTGAGTTCTACTGTTGTTTTTTTATGATTTGATTTCACTTAACGTTTAAGTGAGCGCCGATCACGATCATTCAAGATGTTTTTCCGACCACATTTCTTCCCTGAAGATGATGGTTCCCCACCCCTTACAGTTTTTAATTATGGGTTGGACAGTTCTAAGTAGTTTCAGCAATCTCCTTAAATGTTTTCTTTGCGTAATGCATGCAGATAATTTGACCTTTCTAAAACAGATGAACATCTTTTCCATGACCACAGGATGTGTCTTCCGACATGGTTGTTTAAGAAATGAGAAGCTACTCAATGCATCAGGTAGGGTTAAAAAACTTGTTGCCAGCTGAAGCAGTGAAACATAATCATCCATGTGGTAATTATCCAGTGTGAGGCTCTTACCTATTTGCTTAGTTATATCCAGTACCAGTAGTCAAAACAGCCTCTTTCAGGGTCTCCCAGGTGGCAAAAACATTTAACCTGCTTTCTGCATGAAGATTTTCACTGCTGTCAGCAAAGTCTACAATGTGCAGTTTCTGTACAACTTTGTTTCTTCTTATTCTCATACGACCATGGGTCCTCATGTGAGGACATTATATTGTGGATTCCCTGTAGCAAAACTTTAAGTTTTGCTGAACTTAAGCCTGTTAGCCTCATTCGTGGACACTGTCTTCCATATTGGTTTGCTATTAAAAGCACATTACACTTACCACAATGCGCTAAAGCTGGTCACGACATAAAACTGGTCAAGATACACTCTTCAAATCATTTAACTGAAACTTGTTTATTTGTGCTTGTTGATGTTTGAAGCTTGATATGGCATTCAAATTTGACCAGTTTTATCAACACAACAAGCTACAACACCACTAAACAGCAAGCACTCGTATGGGGACATTGGTACTTTATTATCATATTTATCTTTTAATATAGCTTGAGAAGGCTGGAAAGAAACCAACAGTTTACAAGTAAAAGTGAGTAAAAGGCTCAAAATGCTCAGTTACACATGTTTTCATCAGGTGGATTTGTAATCCTGCTAGCTACCAGTACAAAGGTTGAGGTCTCACCCACAGTGATAGTTATGAAGTATAGACACACAGCCCATTAGTTGTGCTGCACACCTCTTCTGGTTACTTGTCCTTAATTGAGGATTTTTTCAATCAATCTAGCTCTCCACAAGACTCAACAGTATACTTCAATTTTATTTAAATGCAGGATTATGACCTAATGAGGCAGAAAAACAACGTTAAAAAGTGGCACTGCTAGCCTGGTCTGTGCACTATAACTCAGCCCATTTAGAAATAAGGCAGCCACTTGTAAAACACAATGAAAGGGGGTGATCGTGACAGTTACAGTCATAATGCTGCATATTAGGATGCATGACATTGAATTTTTGCTGATATCCAATATGCTGATATTTACAAAATATTTTTAGCGGATACTGATTATTGATACCAATATTTAAATGAAGAGAAGACCACGAAGTTAAACCCTTAGAACGCACAATTTAAAGTTTTTGGATGAACAAATTAACAAACTATACTTTAAAATGTAGGAAATAATGATGAATAAAGAAAAAGACTTCAGCTGACATAGGTGTGTTATTCCAGGCTAAAACACCTCTAACTTAATTGTTCATATGGCCAATATTTACAGCTAACACAAGCTGTTTTTTATTGCCAAAGTATCATTTGTAAATATCACTAAATTAAAATTCCAGCCAAAACCGACTGATCACTTTTTACATAAATATCTGCCTAGTGAATGTGTTAGCATTTTAACTAGGCATATTGTTCCTATTCGTATATAGGAATTTTAGATAATAAAAGTGCATTTTATACAGGTTTTACAGTGGTTACATTTCCCACAAGATCAGAAAACAAAAGAAGTTCATGCTAACCTTTACTGTGCTGTTTCTGTGCGTCTACTCTGGCCACCAGCCTCTGCTGTGCATCTGCCAAACCACAACTGTTGAATCCATATCTGAAAAAGACAGATACAGTGACACACCATTTCAAAACACATAAACATTTGGGGCGCAGATGTCCTAGTGGTTAGGTCACACCATATGTACATGGGCAGCTCCATTCCCTCATGTCCCAGCCCCATTCACTCATCCCTGTTTCTGTCTCTATCTTCTGTCCTCCTCTCTAGATAAAGGCATAAAAAGCCCCAAAATACATGTTTAAAAATATAAATTTTTTATATAAACTGCCACCATAATAACCTTACAAGATTCTCAAACAATGAACAGAGTAATCTTTGTGACTCTGTTACTCCATTTCTTACAATTTATTTGAACTATTTAGTCATCGTAATACCAATATAAAACATAATTTTTCAGGATATATCAAAGGGTTTTATAAGTGAGTAATATTCAGATGTTATTCTTGCTATGATTAATCAACTTTCAAATTAATATCTATCATACTTTTTAAACATGTAAACACTGTGTGTCACTATTAAGCAGTTTTTAATCACTGCCACTGTCCATATAATGTTCTGTAGTGTTAAAATCACGTGTCGGTTCTCAAAATTTGTTGATTCTCTTTCACCAAACTCAACATGTATTTTTATTTCTACACTAACTGCAGAAATCTTATATGAATAATTAAAAAGACACAGAATGCAGCAATAGACAAACCAGATGTGAGGCTACAGCAAAGCTCTGTAATAAATACCGTGAATAAAGTAGTCTTACAAGGGTATACTGTGAATAATAGCACCAGGTGAAAGAGAAATCTAATGTCATTAAATATACAACTGTGATTTTAAAACATCCTAAGAAATAAATAAATCAATAATTCAGTGGTTGACATAAAAATGCAAGGCATGTGGCAATTTCATTTTGTATAATGAAGGCAAGAACTCATTAAAGAGCTGGTTTCCTTCATTTAATTTATTCAAAGCTTTAGAAAAATGAGGAAAAGCAATGAAGCCATGTTTACAGCTTCATAAATGTGAAGCCAAAGGAAACAGATACGTGGGCAGCATAATCTCTGAAAGTACCGAGCGATGTGGAAAAACAACATTATAAAGCCACATTTCCATCTCCTGCACTTGTTTTCTGTTGTAGGGATTTAAACATGAACAAAGATTAATGGGGATCATTTACTGTTGTTTAAACTGAATGAGAAATGCAATATAAAAAGAAGGTGTTAAGCTATGGAATATGTTAAATTCATGTAAATCATACATTGATTTAAAGCTAAACCTTGCATGTAAATTTGGGATCCATTTGGTTCAAACTGTTTCAACAACAACTCTTACATTACAGCCGTCCTAAACTAGAATTGTGATGCTATTGTAAAAATCTGGATGATGGTTTATTTCGAGGTGTATGTAGCCAGTCTTGTCTGGCTGGAAATAAAGCAAAATTTAATTTAAATATCTAAAAAAGTTTGAAAAGAGGTCCTAAATGTCCAATCTGAGTGGATGTTACTATGAAAACAATAAGGATAAGTCATTGGGAAAGTTACTATGATGCCAAGCCTAAAAGAGTTCTTTAGAAGTGACTCACTATACATTCACCATTCCCCCACATGTTACTGTGTAAACATAGTTTACGACAGCTATTCCTTGACCAAAGTGTATTTTGAAACGTACCTGTTAATAATACCATGATCTTCAATGAGCCTGAACACACGTGGTTTGGGGTTCCCCTCCTGAGGTTTGGGAGTGATTGTGCCAACTTCAACAAAGCCAAAACCCACTTTGTACAACCCGTCTACAGCCTCTCCGTGCTTATCAAAGCCAGCTGCAATCCCTATCGGGTTTTTGAACCTGAGGCCGAGGACATTCACTTCCTGTAGATACATGGCAACATAAAAGCAAAATCTTGATAGGTCTGGTAATAACAACAACAACCTCATATTTTGTAAACTACTCATTTTGCTGCAGCATTAGAAAAGCTGGAGCGGCTGCTGAAACTGCACCACTGTTTACAGAAGATACACTTTTCAACCTTTTGTCCAGTATAGTAGTGACTCCCCTTTATGTCAACAGCCTTCGCTGATTTTATGATCAAAATTGTCTCAATGGGAACTGGCGCTGAAAAAAGTAAGATAGCATGCATACCAATGATGCAGGGTCCTGGTAGCGGTTCAGAGGAACCACACCAAGACCGATCATCTTCACTGCCAATACATGGGCTGTCTCTGCTCCCACAATCCTCTGCAGCAAGGGCATCAGCTGGTTGGCATAGAAACGCTCATCCCCAACAGCAGTGAGGTAAGAGGCAAAGAGAAGGCTACCTGAGCCGATAACCTTCACTGCTTCTTTCAGCTGTTTCTGTAGACAAAAGAGGAGTAAATACATTCAGCTTTGTTTTAAAAAGTAGAACATTAAAATTTGATTACTATCATTATACCCAAAGCGGTTCAATAAGCTCATGAATTTCTTGTAGTAACGAGGCAAACTGTAACACAACTCCTACTTACATGAGAAGTTCAGCATTTACAGATTAACAATACTTCTTCTATAATAATAATACTTCACCTTTGTCCTCTTCATACCTCTAAATCAAAAAAGAAAAAAAGAAAAAATAGGATGTCCTAGCCGCTAACAAGTCAGTTACCTTTTCTGTTGTGAAATTAATAAGAAAGACAAGGACAGAAAAATAAAGAACAGTAAAGAACAACCTTGATTGTTTGAATTAATTCAGCATTATACATCAGCTCAGGCAGCCCAGGTGTTCATGTGATCTACGGTTTTCTCTAATTTGTCACATTGTAGAGCAGTTTGGACTCAAGACTCACCCTCTACAGTCTTTCATCATTTTATAATAAGGCTATGAGAATAATGGAGAAAAACCCATCCACTGGCATCACTGCCACAAACTTTAAAAAAAAGGATGCACAGTATTATCGGCTCGATATCGGCATGGCCAGATATTATCATCATCATCAATCCTGACAATAAGTGTGTACATTTTAATATCAGTATCGGTTAAAATAAATGTGTGAATATTGGATATCAGCAAAAATTCCCTCTCATGAATCCCTATTGGAAAGCATAACACATTTGTGTTTTCTCATATTAGTTTTCAAATATATAATATAATATAATATAATATATACAGTATAAACAATCTAGCAACTGAACTTCTGTTGAGATAAAGGAGGTACAAGACGCACTGGTAACTTTAACATACAGCATCAGCGTTCTTCATTTGATGCTTTGAATTCTAGAATGCAGAACCAACTGAAATAAAATAAATCACATATTTAAAACCTTTCACAAGAATCTGGCTAAAAGTAAACTAGAGTTTGCTTTATACACCTTGATTGGAGTCCACCAGTGTTAAATTAAAATGGTTGGATGTGGTTTGGAAAAGCACACACCTCTCTAACAAAGATCTCACACCTGATATCTGACCATATCAGAGCAAAAACCAAGCCATGAGGCCTAAGGAAGTGCCTGCAGAGCTCAGAGACAGGATTGTTGCCAGGCACAGATCTGGGAAAGGATACAACAAAAACATTCTGCTGCACTGAAGGTTCCCTAGAGCACAGTGGCCCCCATAATTCTTGAATGGAAGAAGTTTGGTGCAACCAAGAGCTGGTTTCCTGAGGAGAACAGCCTTAGTAAAAGAGGTGACCAAGAACCCGATGGTCACTCTGACTGAGCTCCAGAGATCCTGTGCGGAGATGGGACAAAGTCACAGAAGGACAATCATCACTGCAGCCCCACACCGCTCTGGGCTTATGACAGAGTGGCCCCTCCTCAGTGTAAAACACATGCCACTTTAGAGTGGTGTGTGCCTTTCCAAATCATGCCCAACCAATTTAAGGTTCAAGGTTCTTTATTAGTCCCCAAAGTGTACATTTGTTATGCAGACAGGTATTCATCATCCCAGAGACAAAACAACACATAACACTGTTTCACAATTTAAACCACAATCAGACAGAATATGTTAAAACTACATAGCTAAATGAGAGCAAAAGAAGGAGGTTGACTGGCTGCTCAGTATGATTGAGATGCTTCAATAATAAACCAAAATTGGGTGCTCTTGGAAACCAAGGGGGAAAAAACCTGTCCAAAAAGGAGGAGAAAACCAGGCACTCCAAACAAAAAAATGTGCTCATGAGGAAGGTAATACTAAAAAGCCTTTATCACATAGCTAAATGTTCAAACAAACATTGATGATTAAAACCAAGACTCTCTAATATTCTGTTCAAGTAAAGGTGCAGGAGCTTGTGCTTTAGCTACATACGGTATAAGACTTTTTAAGTGAGCAGTTAACTGTCACCTTATTTAAACAGTTTAATACTACCAGTTTTGACTTGTTATAAGGATATGTTTGAAGACTGCGGCAAAATGTTTTAAACTGCATTGTATGGTTAGGTTTAGAGAGCCTTGAATGTCCACCACAAATGTTTCTGATAAAGTTACTTCACTCTCTATTTAGCTAAATAAAAAAAACCAACAAAACTGAACTCAAGCATCTGCTCTTAAATTATTTTAACTCAACCTTTCTATTTCCAGAGAGCAAGAGAGTCAAAGAGCAAAGACAGTAAAGCAGCTGCATGTGTTTGTGTGTTGATGTTACTGAGCTATAGCTTATAGTGCTTCAGTGTTTCCTGGTTTTATTTTAGGCGGAGCAACACAAGCTAGCGTTAGCAGTTAGCCACATATTATCGTCTCTACGACGTTGACAATTACCAGATTCTGTGAAAGAAACCCAGCTTAAATAGTCTCTTAAATTACCTTCAGATGTCCCGCCATGGACACAGTCCTGTCATTGCATCAGAGGGCATTGAATGCATTTCCTAACATGTTACACAAACACACGCGGGAACAACTTCCTGTATGCAGTCTCGCGAGATTTCCACGCTGAGTTTGGCTGGTGGAGAAGAAGCAGGGGTGTCTGCTGTACAGCTCAACTCAGGTGCTTCTTAAGTGTTAATAATAATAATAATAATAATAATAATGATAATAATAATAATAATAATAATAAAATGTGGACACTGAAGGTGGCTGAAAATAAGTCTCTTCAATTAATCTGACAACAAGAGCGTGAGAACAGAGGGGATAATAAAACTTTAAGCCTTTCTGAGGAGCTTAGCCAAGTTCAGCTTGACTGAACTTTACTGATGCCAAGAGCCTTCTCCACTTTGCATCTTGTTTGAGTGTCTGCAGTGATTTTCCTAATCTATTGAGAACTTATGCAGCGTTTTCCTGGAGAAAAGCTTCCTAATTTTCATGTGACAGGCAGCAGTGACCTTGTTATCAGTTGCTGTTTCTACCAAGGCTCCTGCAGCACTATGTGCTTTGGCTCTTCACAGAACAATTGCTATGGACATGTTTCTCCAAACCTCTGTCTTTTTGTGGATTTCAGCTGGATTTCTATCTTTATCCGTAAAGTCTGATGCCAGTTTGGATCATGGCTTCCCTGCCCTGTGTGACTTTGTCTACAGAAATGTGTGCTTCGACTTCGTTGGGGGATCCAGAACCTGGACCCAGGCAAGGAGCAGCTGTGAACACAGAGGTGGGGAACTTCTGCAAGTGCTGAACAACCAAACCAAAAACTTCCTCAAGAGCATCCCGAGAGAGAGAAACATCAGCATCTTTACCTTTTGGCTGGGAAAGGGGATCCAAGGGAAGGATCTGAAACCACCCATAAGTAAGTACAACTGTGTATTTTTCTTCTAAAGCAGTGGGTCACAACTACTCTTCCCTCAGGACCCACCACCAGGTCCTGGCTAAGAAATAGGGACCAAGATTTCCAAAAATGCTCTAATCTTAATTTTATTAGTGAAAAATGTGACAGCTTTGACTTAAGATGGAACAAACATAGGAGACATGTCAAAACAAACATGTTTCAAAAAGCAACTCATGACAAAAGCCCTGGGGGAACATGCATGGCTACATTTTATTTTACTCTGTCTCCCATGATAACATGCATATTTTGGTTGTTTACAAGCGATCTGAAGAAATAAATGTTTGATCATGGGAAACCCAGCTTTGTTATCTCAAGATAATGGCATAAAAATTTAAGATCTGGGAAAAAAACTAAAATTTTCTCGTAATCATAGCAAAACAGAATAAAATCAAATGTATGGAAGCGTGCCCGTTTTATTACCATGTTTTCACATATTCATGACCTACTAAAACATCTCCTCAACCATTTTTTGGTCCTGACCCATCAGTTGAGAATCACTATTTCAAAGTACTATGGTTTAGGTCTTGATCTCTGAGCTCAAGCAGCCTTTCTAAGGGAAAAATGCACAAGAAAGAACAAATGTTGTCATAAATTCCACAAAGGTTTCCCTAATTTCTTTAACACCAAATAAGATCTTTTTTTAACTGAGGGTATGAACTGCAGAATGCAGATTTAAATTTAAAAATGTTTTCCATGAAATAATTGATTATTTTCATTTTGTCTTAACTAAAATACCAAACAAGCAAGCACTTTAATCTAAATATAAAATCTCTATTCTGGAATAAAAAAGGAAAAGAGAGAAGAATAGTGTTATAAAATCTGCCCCTCTTTTACATGAAATTACTTAACAAAACACATACACACGCAAGAATAAAATTAAAATAAAACAAAAAACTGAGGGGCAAATCAGCCTTTCATATCCTAATATCTCAAGAGCTCAATTCATTTGTTTTGCCCAATCACAAAATCATCTTTGGGTAACCCAGATGAAAAAACAAAAACAAAAACGTAACACACTTCTTTATATTTCTTCATTCATACTAGCTTTTATGAATAAAGATAAAATGTCTTTTTTTTACATTTTAAACATTATGTTTAATAGTTTAGAATCAATAAATTCTCTGAATGTTTTTTAAATCTTACATATCCTTTATTTTATCTAAAATGTAGTAGTTCCAGTCATTTAAGCCCAATTTAGACCAAAGATTCACAGCAAGACATGCTGAAAATTAGATTTTTAGACATACATTTTTGGGCTTTTCATGCCTTTATTTAGAAAGGAAGACTGTGCTTAGAGTCAGAAACGGGAGACAAGAGAGTGGGGCAGAGCCATACGAGAAAGAAGCCCCTAGCCAGACTTGAAGTCAGGCCTACCCCCCTACATGTGTGACCCAATCACTGGGCCACAGACAAGCAGTGGCAGTAACTCTTTGTGGACATACAGTGTATAGTATATATATAGTGGACATACTTGTATTTCTTTGTAGTGTTGAAGTACTTCAGAATGGTTTTGGTCATGAAACCACGTTTTGAATATCCTTGTCTTGTCTCAGAATCAAGACCATTTTTACTTGGTATTGTCTCGGTCTCGGACTGGCCAGGCTTGGGATTTTCCTTCAAGACCAGTCATGATAACTATTGATTTGCTATTCTTCGACATAATTAATGTGGTTAAAAGGAGAAACCCTGGTCAAAACAACAAACAGAAAATTGGTTTTATGGTCTTGGTGTTGTCTCAGTCCGGACTCAATCTTGACCACCAAACATCTTGGTCTTGTCTTGGTCTCTGTGCACTCTGGTTTAGGCATGTCTTTGTCTCTAGTGTGGTCTTGACTACAAGACTATTTCTTGGGTTATGCTATGGTGATGAGTAAATTTTAGTGTTTGACTCAAGATTTCTACTTATATATCTCCTTTTCCTTGGGTAACAAGGCTAGTTTTCCCAAGATAATGACAGAATTTCTAAGAAATTACCAAATTTTCATGCCGTCTAAGGAAAATTAAGTATAGTAAGATGTAAGATGTACTTGTTCTTCTGTAATGTTGTCCTTTATAAACATGATTGTTTTGCCCTGTCTCCTTATTCAGTTATGTTTTGTTCCATTTTGGGTCCCAACTGCAACAGTTTTCATTAACACTAGAACCTGCCGGGCATTTCTGTCCTCCCCAGAACAGCCAAACAGTCAAATTTACCCATTATTAGAGTGAGTCGATAAATAGCAATGATTTAGAGCAATTACTTAACAATGGATATCACATTAACCACAGTAAGAACACTGTATCACTGTAGGATGATGATCTGTCATACCCAAAATCATCTTAGGACTGATTACTCTTTCCTAAAACTTCCCAAACATCAGATTCTTCTTCACTTAAAGCATTGAGCAAATATATATTGAATTTTCATGATAATGAAAGCCTTTTATTTCTTGGGGTAGCCATGTTAAATGTTGATCTATGACTTAGTGCTGTAGTACTTGAGAACGGTGTTGGTCCTGAGACCATGTTTTGAATATCTTGGTCTTGTCTCAGTCTCAGACTGGCCAGACTCTGGATTTTCCATCAAGACCATAGATACATATTTGCTAAGATTTGAGATTTTTCCATTGTGGAGCTTTGAAACCTTGTTTTTTTTTGTAAAATGTATTTAAAAGAAAACTAAAATTAAAGACAGGCTGCTCTTTTACTGTTCAACCCTACGATGATTTTTTAAAATTGATTTTTAAGGTCTTGGTCTCAGTCTTGTTCTTGGTGCACTCTGGTCTTGGGCATGTCTTGGTCTCAGATGGTGTGGTCTTTACTACAAAACTACTATGACTTCCAATTAGGCAGTGCAGTAACAGAGAGAAGGTGCTTTCATAGCAACATCTACTGTTTATTTGCTGATGTGAAATTAAACAGAAGAAAAATCAATGGTTTCTCATCCGGTAAATTTTACCTGCATGGCTGTTTAAGTCATAAATTAACATTTATAAAATTTGGATTCATGCAAACAGTTTTTTATGACAGCAAAAACTCAACAACCAACTATAGGGAAAAGTCAAAGACTGACAGACTTTATATTTTTATTAGTGCAGTGTTTCTCAACTGGTCAGGCATCTAGACCCACCACCTCCTCTTCAAGGGAAATTGTCATCCCAATTTTAAAAAAATTTCGAACCACACAAATTTAACTCTAGAACCACCATAGGGAAAATTTTACCCAAAGCTTTTCTTTAATTGTGTCTAACTGTGGTATTGTTTCATCTTGAATCTTTGGTCTGAACTGGTCTTTACAGGTAAGGATTCAATACATTCTGTAGGTTTTTAAAATGTCTACATGTATATATATTTATATATATATATATGACTATATTTGGCTTTTGAGTTGTTGTTTTTTTTTAAATCACTTCAAAAACGTAACACTTGAAACTGTCTTTGAAGTCCATTTACCTTGTTTTTTAACTGTATTTTTTCTTTTTATGTAGTGTAACAATTACCCTAAAAAATCCTTGCCTTACTGATCAGGGCTGAAGCCTTTATAGCAGTGACCATCAACTGGTGGCCCAGGGACCACATCAGGCCCCTCAAAATCTTCCCATATGGCCCCCAGAAAATTATTAAATTCAGAACATGTGCAGAGGAAAAAATATGTTTTGGTATTACAGTTTTTTTATTAACTCCCTACAGCTATAAAAACAACTCCAAAAACAACTGATCAACAATCCATTTTTTATAAATCCACCTGTCAGGCATTACTAGCTAATACGATGCATGTGAAACATGTATTTGTCTATTCATTCTTGATTAAAACTGACGTTGTCTGTGTAAGCTTTCAGCTTCAGGCATTTTGGGTTTGCAATTTTCCAGCTTGGGTTTTTCATATATCACAATGTTAGCATCAAACCCAGTGACTGACAACATGACAGCCACAGAAATATTCAACTAAAATATCTCAATCGCCCCCTTGTGGCTGGCTGTGATATAGGGACTGATCTCACTGTTAGAGCCTAAAAATTACATACATTCTAAAGAAAATGAAAATATTCAAACAAAAATCTGTTAATTAGACCATTTCAAAAATGTATTTGAAATTTGCCCTCCAAAGTGCCTGTAAAAAAGTAAAAAGCAGGCCCTTGGACAAATGTAGTTAATGACCCCTGCCTTACGGATTTATTGTCATTGCATTAGAGGAACACATATGTAGCTCTAAACAACATCCTAAATATAAGCTTTCCTTATGTGGTGTATCCCTGCTAAACAGGAAATGTCAACATTTCAGAGGACAACTGCACGTACATGAAGCTGAACCCTCTTGAGCTCATCGGAACATCTGACTGCAACCAGACACGAGGCTTCCTCTGCACCCACAGTACCACACCTCTATCCCTACCTTCATCCTCCATTTACATCCTTTACCCCTGTCTTTCTTCTCCCCTAACTTGCTCTTTTAGTACAACTTAAAAAAAAACACAACTTTTTTCACTGTTTTGTAATATGCTGCCTACTAAAATATCACTCTTGTTTCTAAGATTTTGCGTCTTCAGTGAGCACAAAGGTAAGAGTTACATTTCCCAGTCAGTAAGAAACTGCAAACATTCAGACTGAGTTCTTATGCATTAAGTCTTTTTTCTTTTTTTTTTCCAGAAGAAAGCATCAACTCATCCAACCAGATTTCTAAGTTAGTTTGAAAATTTTCTGTCTTATAATTTCCATCAACAGTAAAAGAAAAGAATAAAAACAAACAAAACTGCATTTTGCTTACAGGGCTCAAAAGGAATGCCAACATTGACAACATTCTCCAGGTAAGACTTACTTCATCAAAACTCACTGTTATGACTTCGATAATACGTGCCTTTTTGTGAATTATACCACAAAGTTTACAAGTTCTGTTGTATTCTAAAAGGAAGCCAGTGGTGAGCTTTACCGGATGGAAACAACAGTAGGAGAGCCGACAGATGCCAGCAGGGTGAGGATCCTCTCTGTGGAAATCGGGTTATAATTATTGTTTTTATTGGGATGGCACATTAAATTCTGTCTGTTTTCACAGGATAGTTTTATTGATAATTTACTGGATGCCACAAAAACTCTGGCATTAGCCACTTCTCTGCCAGACAGTAATACCCTCAATCACATCCTCAACTGTAGTTCTGGCATCCTCCTCCTCTCAATGAAGAAATGTGACATTGAGACCAACCCGAACCCAACGGTAAGATGAGAATATGTGACTGTGACACCCTCAATTGATTAAATATATTTGAAGTGATTGTTACAGCTGTGTGAACATGAATCTTGTTTTCCCTCTGAAGGATCTTTTTGAGAGAGTGTTCGAGATAGTTCGTCTGATCTCTCTTCTGATGGGTCAGGAAATAGACCAGTCTTTTATTAAGAAGCACCCAACAGGCACCCTCTATCAACAAAGGTTGGTATCTATCGCTCACATGATACTTCTGTAGCTCTACACCAAAAGTACAAGGCAACATTGACCTTATATTCCAAATTCTGCTTCTGTTTCCAGTTACTCACCTCCTAGCCTTGGTTATTCAGTGGTAGGATCAGAGGAAGAGGGCGAGTATGTCAGATTTCCTGCATATTCAACCATGAAAAATCAGCTTGAAGGGTCCGCTAATGTCATCGCTCAGGTCTGCGTGTGTTTTCAATTTCTTCTCTCTTTGATGTCACCTACAGCCATTGTAACAAAGCTATTCTCCTTTTCAGCTGACTACATTCTCAAATAATCCACATCCATCTGATGAAAACATCACCGGGCCTGTTTTCAGCATTTCACTCAGTGATGGAAAATCAGACATTAAGCTGACAAACCTGAGCGAGATGATAGAGGTAAAGCTAATGAGAGAATCGATTTTTTGTAACATATGTGGCAAATAAATGGACGTGCATGTTAAATGAAAAAAGGCTGATAAAACCGGTTCACCAGTTTGACATGGTTGCTATTTTCCTCTGATGGGAGGCTCGAACGATAACTCTGTATTCATTATGGAACAAAACACATTTAAAGGTGTTAGATATATCAGTATCAAAACTTGTCAAATGTCATTCTTTCTAACAATGTTGAAAACATTAGTTTTTAGACAGCAGCTGCAAAAGCTGCAAATAGTTTTTTAGTTTTTGTTTTTTCTTTTCACATTTTAAAATACATGAAGACTATTTGCTCATGTAGGAAATACACCATAATGGCATTGTAGTCAAATACTGTACATTTACTTTATTAAGGATCAAGTATCAAGCTTTTTGCTCATGTAAAAAATATAATCCAGATAAATATGAAGTATACTTTCTAGTGAACCCCATAGAAGACACACAATCCTTTTTTGTCCCCAATTTTATTGAATGGGACAAATTCTGAGGTATTTTGTGATTCTGAGTGTTCTGTTGGATGAATTCAGAGCTTTATTCTGCTAAAAAAGATATTCTCTTGTAATTTTGTAGGAGTTGTAATGTTTGTCTTTCTCCAATTTCCCCAGATAGTTATGCCTCATTTTGAGACTTTACCAGAGACCAATGACACAATTGTGTTAGAGAAAGACAGCAAAGCGCTTACTACACTAAACGTTACCGACCCTGATGCAACCGTCTTTGTCACCGTGGAGCCTAGCACTGCTGTGTCACTGGTTCTTGAGTTGGCTCATGGGTCACCTCCAAATTCTACCAGTACTGGAAAGAAAACCATCTTGACCCCAGCTGGTAACTGTCACTGCAACCATGCCATGATCTACTGCTGCTTGCAATGCCTGCTTGTTTCTGACACATTTAGTCTCCTATACAGAAAAAATACTGTTAAGGAGTAAAGCTACTTTAATATGTTTCCATTTCTCTTGTGCATTAATGAGTCAGACAATAATGAAAAATTTTGCTGCAACAGGAAATTATCGCTGGAAGCTAACACCAGAGTTGTTACAGAAAACATCTGGACTCTGGTATGTTGATGCCAGACTCTACAACTCGTCCTGGACGCCAGGTCTGACATTAAAGATCTCTTCTTTCACGAGCAAGTGCCTATACTGGCACGAAGGCAAACAGAAATGGAGCCCCGCTGGCTGCTTTGTATGTTTCCATCTGAAAAAGATCTATAGCTTTATTGTTTTAACCCTGCATGAACAGCAGGAGTGATTTTCTGTCTTTGTCTCAGGTGGGAGAGAAGAGCACTGTAAATCAAACACATTGTCTGTGTAACCACCTCACTCTCTTTGGGAGCTCCTTCTTTGTGATGCCAAACCACGTGGACATTTCTCGCACTGCAGAGCTGTTTGCCACTGTGACCGAGAACTATGTGGTGCTGGCTCTTCTGTGTGCTTTCTTTGGACTCTACCTGATCACTCTGCTGTGGGCCTGCTATGCTGACCGCAGGGCGCTCTCCAGGGTCAGTCTCTCCAGTCAGCTTGCATGAAGTCAATCTTTTTATAACCTGTTTTTTTGTTTGTTTGTTTGTTTGTTTTTTAGATTTCAGGAGTGATTTAAGGCTGCATTTTTCAGCTCTGATTACAGCATCTATTATTCATCATATTACTGCTGCTAGCACATTCACCAATGTGTTTTCTGTTTTGAACTATCAGAGGAAGATGACTCTGCTGGAGGACAACCACCCAGGTGCTCTTTACAATTACCTGGTCAGTGTCCAAACTGGCCACCGCAAGAATGCCGGGACTTCAGCTGAGGTAAAAGACTTTCTTCATTGACAGGAATATGATTTTTCTCTTTTTTTAAAATATATATTTTTGGGCTTCTGATGCCTTTATTATTTATAGTGGAGGACAGTGGACAGAATCAGAAACAGGGATGAGAGACTGGGGGAGAGACATGCCGATAGGGGACCATCGGCCAAACTTGAACCCAGGCCACCCACATACATGGGACACCGTGATTAGTCTCTTTTTTTTATTTTTCTACCAAAGAACTGCACATAGAACTAGGGCTAAAAGCAGCACTGGAGGGCCCTCGCACCCCAGCGCATGTCAGGGTGTGCCGCAATCGTGGGTATGTGGGAATAGTTGGTTGTTAGCATTGCAAACCCATTCAGTGTGCTTCAGCACATGCTCATAGATGCTCGAGAAGTGATCAGGGCAGATCCATTTGTTATGTAAAAGACAAAGAAGATAGGACACATTATGCAAGAGGTGCTACTGGCCTCTTAAAGTGGGTGTTGCTACAGCAAAACCATTAAATTAACATTTGAATTTGTAAAGGGGCAGACCCTGATCATAACTCTGAAATTTGAAGCAAATCAGATGTCTCATTTTAGCATGAGGCCAAATTCCTGCACCATGTGGTGAGATAATTCGTGGCCATCAACAATAAGGCGTCCGTGCAGTGTGCTGCAGCACAGCAGAGAGACCATGTAGATCCTCCCAGGGGGGTCATGAAGTTCAAAAAACATGAGCACAGTGCACTTTGTGTATGAGGTAGTACTGTCCCTCAACAGCAGGTGGCAGTATGACAAAGGAAGATGCTTGTATGTAGAAGTGATCAAGGCAGGACTATTATCATGTAAAATTCAAGGAAGATAGGGCACTTTATGTAAGAGGTGCTCCTGACGTTTTACAATAGGTGGCGCCACCATAAAACAATAAAAGTGACCTTTGAATGTGTAGAGGGTCAGACCATGATTATATATATGAAATTTGAATGAAACCAACTTCCTGTCTCAAATGGCGAGCTATAGAAATGGCCGCCATGACCACTGAGGCATCCTTAAATGAAACATGTCAATGCTGGGACTGATATTGAGGACTTCATGTTAAAATCCCAGCTCGATGCGTTCAGCAAAGTAAGAAGAATATACAAATGACCAATTTGTGTCAATTCCTGTTGGCAGTAGAGGGTGCTATAATGAGATGTTTGCATGTGGGCGTGTTCAATGTGATACTGTTGTCTTGCCGTAAAATTATAGCCACCGAATAATCTCACCTGAAGTTACATCAGTATTCACTGAATAAGTTTCCAAAAAGAGGCATCATCTGAAGCCAAGAGGCTTTTTTGTTTGAGTGGTCATGACACATGTGCACACCAAAAATCATATGTCTAGGTTGAAAGCAGAGTGGGCGCTGATTGTTTACATGTTTTTCTAGGTGAGAAATATCCTAACAAAAATCCTGTTGCCACATGGGGGCGCTATGAAAAAGAGAGGCATCAGAGCATTGATAGATTCAGGATTAATGTGTGGTCATCCCTGACAAGTTTGGTGCTGACTGATGAAAGCACTGAGAAGTTATATGAGTTTATTTTTCTGTGTCCCAATTTTCATGCCTGCAACTCTTATCCAGTCTCCTATCTCACATTGGAAGTTTTAGGATTAATTCAAAATGTGACTGAACGTTCAAAACAATGCATCATTTGTAAAATACAGTAGTATTAACTTAGTTTTTATGGTAAATATTAACTGCTCTGATTAAATATTCAGATCCAGCTACATCTGTATCTTTGGCTTTGGCTTTAAAAAAGGATTGACATTTGTATGGTTCTTCACACTTTAACGTATGTGTGATCCCAGATTCATCAGTGCATTTTGCTGCCCTGTAGGTGACAGTGAAGCTGATTGGCTCAGAAGGAGAGAGTGCCACGCACAGCCTCACAGATCCTGACAAGCCAGTGTTTGAACGAGGAGCCGTAGATATTTTCCTGTTGGCCACACCCTTCCCACTCGGCGAAGTGCGAAACATCAGGCTGCAGCACAACAACTCTGGAGGTCATCCATCATGGTACTATAGAAGCTGAGAATGAGCACGCTTCACAATTAGTGCATTTAGTACTAGACTAAGACAGTGGCTCAGTGCTGATGGTAAAGATCAGAATTATTATTATGTCCTTCAGAAATATATCCAAAATGCATCCAAAAAAGCTCATTTAAAATAGTGGAACTGGTTTTAAATTGAAATAAATGACCTGTATTTAATACACTAATGTTTTTAAGTACTTGTGTTTTTTTATTCTTGGATTTATTACCTACATAAATGAACATGATACTGTATTTGGATGCAGTGTGAGCACTATTGTGTAGTGTAGTACCTATAGTTATTGCATCAATGAATTCTGCAACAGGGGTTGATGCTGTCTTGACTCACAATGTGATGACTATGTAATGATTGGTTTCACATCATTATGCTTTACATTTCACATTTCAAGTTATCTGTATGTTAAACAGACATGTTTTTTTGTTGTTTTATGAATCCCCCTTCATTAAAGGTACATAAACAAGGTGACCATCCAAGACCTGCAAACACGACATGTATTTCACTTCTTCTGTGACTGCTGGCTGAGTGCCGACCGTGGAGACGGCATGACCAAGAAAACATTCAATGCTGCAAAGAGCAATGAGATAGCCAGCTTCAGGTAAGAGTTTGAACACCATAGTAGAACTCACACATGAATAAAAACTGTTTAAAAACTGTCAAGAAAGTCACGCAAGTACTGATTTCGGTTTCTTTTTTTCCATCAGGAATATTTTCCAGACCAGAACATCAACTGGTTTTAGGGATCAGCACATCTGGGTGTCCATAGTGGATCCTCCTTCACGTAGTCCATTCACACGTGCACAGAGGGTCTCCTGCTGCATGAGTCTGCTCCTCTGCACCATGGCTATCAACATTGCCTTTTGGAACATTCCTTTGGATGAAAGCTCGCCCGTGCTCTTTTCTTTGGGTGAACAATGCCTCTAGTCTTCCATTATTGTAGCTGTCCCTGACATTTATGATCATAAGTGTAAGGGAAAACCACTCTTTGAGTCTTTGAGTTCTTTTGATTTTCAGAGCACAAACAAGAAAAGCTCACTACACTTTAGGAAAATTTTGGCTAAGCTGGAACAGGAATCAATCTCAATCAATTAATCTTTACATGTATGTTGCCAGTTCCCCACAAATGTTATCTCAAAACAGAACTAAATTTAGCTGTACTCCTATCACTTGCAGAGACCCAAAATGAATCCACCATAAGTCAAGCACTTGGCAAAATTTAGCAAAGTGATAAGGAAAACGTGCCAGCAAACACCCAGAAGGCTATTTATCAAACAAGCATGCATAAATCAATCAATCAATCAATCACTCTTTTTGTATAGCACCATTACCTAACTGAAGTTATCTCAAGACACTTTACAGAGGGCAAGTCCAGACTGTACTCTCTGTTGTGGCCTATTATAGACCAGCATTGATCACCATTAGCATTATTTAGCCCTTTTACAGTGGCGACAAAAGCCTTCCATTAAGGGACAGGACTGTCAAGCAGACCAGACTCATGTTGGCAGCCCTCTGCCAAAGCTAGGCAAGGGTTGGAAAGGGCTAGATGGAGGGATAGGGATGGGAGAAAAGCAGGAAGAGGAGAGGGACAAGAGAAACAACAAAACAACAAATGAAAGACGAATTTATAGCAGTCGTGACCAAAAACTTATCTCCCATTTAGTAGAAAATTGCTTTTACTTTATTAATGTTTTAAGCAATATGAAAAAAATGAGCAGTTACAGCTATGATTGATTGGAAATAGAACAATGCAGTATTAGCATTAGCAGGATGGTAATGAAAAAGAGTGAACTATTATTAATAGACATAGTAGTAAAGTAGTATTGCCTTTGGATTCAGATTAACTGTTCTAGTAATGATAATAGAAGTAAGGATGGTGTTAATAGGCTTCAATGTCCATAACAGGAGAACAATAACAGCCATGTAAACTGATCATAAAAATACTAGCATAAGCAAAAATAATGGCAGTGAAGAGACAGGTGTATAAAATGTGTAAAGGGGATAATAGCAAAACAGTTTCTCAGTTCATTTAAGATATGAGAATAATATAGTAGTTCTGAAAATGAAATGAAATTAAAATAGATGTAGTGGTTGCAGTCAGGTGGGTCCACAACAGCAGGTCATCCGTATTAAAGATCCAGATGAATCTATGAGACACAGGAGGCTGGGGAGCTCACACGAAGACAAAGGAATAGTGACAGACAACATAAAGACTCACAGCACTTGATATTCAGTAATATGATAAGAATGCATACAGAGATAATGAGAGCGAGGAGGAGAGAGAGAAGCTCAGTGTGCCACAAGTTAAATCAGTGAAATTGTAGTTTTAATCTCTGACACTGTGTCTTTGTTTTTGTTTTTTTTACCCCCAGGTTCATTAGAAATTACCTGGCAGGAGCTCATGGTAGGGATACAAAGTGGTCTTCTCATGTTTCCCATCAACATCCTCATCATCACCATTTTCCGCAGCATTAAACCTAGAATCATTTCAAAGTCTAAAAAAGACGACCCCGAGGAGAACTCGAGACCTCCTGCTGCTACTTTACCAACTGTCCTGAAGGTCATTACAAACATATTTGATTTTTGTGCATGTGAAATGTGCATGATTATTTCCTTACTGATCTGTAAACCCCAAAACCACGTTGTTTGGCCAGTTTATGCTGCAGTAATTGTAGATACTTCTGTGTGCTTGAATTTAAGCATGTTCTGAGTACTCTTACATTTTAGTGCATTTTTGATTATTCTCCTTCCTTTGTAGGAAACAGGGGAGGTGATTTCTTTCTTGAGCGGAAGTGCCAAAAACAAGATGTCAGAAGTCGGCACACTGGAGCGCAGCTCTGAACTCTTACCTGCCTTGACAAAAATTAACGATCTCATCCAGCTCATGCAAGGTTGTATTTCAGTTTTTACAGTAAAGTTAAATTTGCTGCTTTAACACATGCTGTGCTGAAAATCTCCAGGAATTTTAAGACAGGCTGGCTCTGAAATATTCCTTAGCTGCTTGTTTACATGACCCTCATGGTGTGAAGGAAGAGGGAAGGGGTCTCAGGAGGCAAGAAATTACATAAAGAGCATGTGCCAAAATGGGGTCAAACAGCGGATTCCAACAGAGTAGTGACATTTTTTGTCTTTATATCAAAGCTACATGTAATTGGATGTAATCACTGTAAAATCCAAAGAGTGAGCAGAAAATATAAATAATTTCCCTTTGAATTAATGAACTGTATAAAATTCAATGTGAAAAATTAATGAAGATCACACAAGTTGCATGGCAATTGCATGATATAAATAAGTCATTCCCTGTCAACTAGCTTACAGGGAATTTTCCTTATTATTTCCTGCTGTGTTTTCACATTGGCTTACCTTGACTTCTTGAAGAAAGTTAAGGCAGCCAGCAGGGAAAACAGCTGTTTCTGTAAACATATGCAGTTCACTCAGATAATTCATAGACATTTTTAGTAGTTTTATGCACATGTGAACAGGACTATTGATTGGACATTGGAAAACACTGACAAATCTGGCTTTGGTAAAAAGAATTACACATTTCATTCCTGTCTTTTCTGTTTTGTCCTGGTAAAATTTTGAAAACATGCTGAAATGAACTGCCATGTTGTAACTGAGAGCGACACAACAACTTGCAATAGGGCATGGTATGTTATTCATGTTTTTTTGTCACCCTGTCATAGGGGAGACTGAGAGTGACCCCCACTGGGTGTACTGCAGCAAATTCCTGCTAGCCAGTCTCTGTCACCTCGCTATGAGTCTGGAAAAACTGTCTGAAAATAACTTCACGAGTCTAGATGAGTACAAGCAGACGCTCTCCATGGCCAACCTGCTGGTGCGCAAGGCTGAGATGGTCCTCACCAGCCACTTGACTTACCGGTCAGCAAACACACACAGTGAATTATCTTTTATATCTTTTTATCTTCTGTACAATCATTCTTTTTCTCCTCCATCTCCTTTACGCAGCCCACCTCCGATAACGAAGAAGCCGAAGAAGAGCATGATGGGCTGCTGGCTGCCCTGGTGGTGTGTGTTCCTGGGCTGGTTCTTGTTGCTGTCCATCAGTGGAGTGTCCACTTTCTTTACTCTGTTGTACGGCTTTCAGTACGGAAAGGAAAAGTCTATCAAGTGGGTCATGTCTCTGGGCCTCTCACTCTTCCAGAGCATCTTCATACTGCAGCCTCTGAAGGTGGGAGAAGATGGGAAAGGCAATGAAAAAATATGGCTTTGCAGTGATATGCCATTGACATTGATACAATATTTATTTAATTTTTTTCTCCACAGGTGGTAGGCATTGCTGTATTTTTTGCTCTGCTACTGAAACCTGTAGCTGTGGAGGAATCTGATGAAGTAGGGCAGGTGCTGACAGGTAATCATAAATATTTAGCATCTCATTCATGAACAACAAGTCGGGCTGTGAAGTCTGTGTTTTTAAAAATGTTGTCAAGTACGCGTGGTTCTGATTCTGCACTGGTGATATCTGCCCCATTTTTGTGAAACCAGTATCTCAGGAATGCTTTAAGGAATTCTATACAAGCTTAGCACAAATGTCTCCCTGACTCAAGGATGAACCATCTCTATTTTGAGGTCATAGGTCAAGGTCATGGAGCTCCTGTGTAGGTATGTGACAGTCGTCAACTAAGACTGTGACTCAAGATTTTTGTCGACATACAAACGTAAGAAAGACTAGACTAAGACAAGCCAAGAAATATATCTTTGATGACTAAAACTGACAAAAAGTAATTTTGTTTTCATTTAGATATCTAGAACGAGACTAAAATGTAACTTAAGTTTTGTCAGACAGTCAAAATCTGTCTATTATCATTATCATTCATGCTTACTTCTGATTAATACTGAACCTGGTACAAGTAATAGTTTTTAATGTTCACTAGCTGTAGACTCTCTTTGTTTACTGTTTTGCACAAGCACACAAACTCTAAAAACCTACTGGCACTGCCACCAAAATATCGTTAAGTAGAGAGGACAGACAGGCGGATTATCAAAATGGAGCATGTAGCACTTAAAGAGGCTGGATTTCTCAGGAAATGTTAGTCTAAAGCAAGGACACATAAAAGCATTTGCAAGGGGGTCAGAAAAATGTTGCAATTTTTTTTTTACATTTATATGAGCCACTTGTTCACTAACATATTAGCAGTTTAAAAGGTGTATGTCTAAATGCTGTTATTGGGTTGTTTTTGCTGCCCCCAAGTGGCCAGTATTTCAGATAATGTAAGTTGTAGGGCTTTCCAACATTATAATGAATGTGAAATTACTTGCGAGCATGTTTGATTGAACTTTATTTTTTGTAAGATAAGAAATTAAAAGTTTAACTTTAAAGAAATACTTTCAAACTTGAATTGTCTAAGTAGAAGAACCATATTTGAGGAAATAAGTGTGAATGACATCTAGGGCCCCGTTTTATTTACTCAGACCTTTTTACAGTCCAAACAGAGATGGTGGTAATGATGTTTGGTTTTCTACCTGTTTCTCCTAAGTGTTTCAGTGCATATCTCCTTCTGTTAAAGTGAAGTAAAGTACCACAAGTCTTACCACACTGTCTTCTCCATTTAACAGAACAACAAGAGAAGTGTAAACGCTACTCTGGCAGAGCCACACTGTGATGGAAGTGCATTAAGTGGGGAAAGCTGTCCTCTCCAATGAGCACAGCTAGAATCTGCAGCATCATCGCCTTTTAAAACTCCTTTGCACTTATCAGAAGTTCTTAAGTTGCGTAACACTTTAAGGTGTTTTGTATGTCTACTGAATATCTACTGTCTAAAAAAGGTTTTAGTGAGTGGGTCATTTTTTTCTGTCTCTTTGGTACTTGAGTGTGATGATGCATGTTTATATAAAGACAAGCTCTGCCTTCTTTGTTCTGAACATCTTTTGTCATATTTCATGTTATTGTACAAGGTCAGTAGGATCAGTTTAAAGCTTCAAGAGGTATCATAACAGATTACGAAATCTATAAGACCCTAAATGACTTCTTTGAGTAAGAAAATCTGTCCTTGATCCAAGTGATGGAGTAAAAGCCCTGCACACATTATTGAATATAGAGGATTTTTAAGAAAGTACTGCAAACTTTTAGGTGCATTTGGGTCAAGCATCGAGGCTGAAGTAAGGCATAGATGTGGCGAGTAAGCCATCTTGGAAGGAGGATTGACACAACCCTGGTCGTGCTTTGGATGTCCTTACATAATACCAGGGGCATTGGGAAATAAAGATAACAAAGTCCACACTTTTAGGGAGGACTAAGGGTTTGATGTGGTGAGTAAGCACAGCCTTGGGTACTGTCCAGAAGGGTAGTAGGGTTGCCACGAGCCCCTGCTCATGCTGTGAATGTCCCAAGGGCCAGAAAAGCCACCAGTGGGTGAAAAGGCCCAGTCAAAAGAGATGCTGTCAGGCTGCTGAGTGACACACATGTGATGACATGTGTAGAGCCTGACTCTGGCTGTTCCCCCACCTCTCCCACCCAGGTTGTGGCACATCCTGTACATTTTCCATAGCAAGTGATTTGAAATCAGGAATTTACAGACGTAGTAACCCCCCAGCCTGTCTACAAGACTAGATGTCAGTGTGACAATGATTGTCCACCAACATGGGCTTTCACTTTTAAAATAGTGGGACGATGCTTTTATGTAACTGCAAATATGAGAGCTGATTACTAATTGATCACTTTTTTCCATTTCACCTGCTTCCCTATAATCCATGCTGAAGGTGCATGTCATGACTTCTCATCATACATGTCTGTTTCTGTGTGATTCAGTGTGTTCCCTCTTTAATATTTTATTTATTGTAGGTGACCTTCATGTTACTATACACTGAAATTCTGCTTCTGGTTTGGGAAAACATTCAGGTCTGCAGAAACCAAACTTTATGTTCTTCTGTTTTTATTTAATCAAAATTGACAGATTTATTTATTGATAAGCTTTGTTGATATTGTGTGTACTGTATGTTTGACTTTAATAAACATATCTTAATATTGCTTATAATTTCCTGATATTTTGGGGCAAACAGATTTGCCAGAAATTCTAGTAATACTACAAATGTTCAAGTGCTTTCTTTTATTTTTAATTTCACTTTATGAATGTTGTGATTATAACCCTAATCCTAGTATTAGAGTATTTTTATCCCTAATGTAAAGCACATTCAGCTTACCTGTAATGAGTGTGCTATAAATGAAATGGCCATTACTATTGATAAATAATTTTCATGACAGCCACACACCTTGGACACATCACTTATTAATTAATTCCTCTTTAGGCTTCATTGAGCGCCCTCCATTCCTCTCTCACATGTTGTTCCGCTCCACATGACTGGTTTATCTTCCCAAGCACCCGTGTCACAGCTTTTGTCACAGATTTCCTTTTGCATGATGGTACCACCTTTACATAAATATGATGAGGGCTGTCAAAAACTAATATTTTAAAAAATGTGATAGTAGGACCTTGTTATGGAGCAGATGGCGAAGCCAAGAAGCGCTGTTACTACCAGCTTTAATCCTGTTGTTTTCTTTTAATATGTCTTTATGAATCAAAGAATAGTTGTTTTGATTGTCAACATGATTTCCAATTACCCAATTAATTTCTTAATTAGTAAGAAATTCATATTAGAATACTCTGGCATGGTGGAAATCTTTAAAACCAACATGTCGTTAATTTAAATAGTATAAGTAGTTAGCCTGGCAAGCCAGATGAATTTGTTTGTTTCACACATCCATCTAGTAAACCACTCATTGACAGCGTTTGGGAAAGGGTGGAGCCTTTGAAAAACAAGACTAGGTTAAAACCTAGTGTATGGCTGACCGCAACTATCTGGGATGCCTGTTGAAATGCTTAACTGAAATGTGAAAGACTGGGAGTAGAGCAAGGACATTTTTCTGTGACAGAAAGCTGTCCGTGTCGCTCTCAGCGCTGGGATGAAGAAATATGTTGGTCTGGCTACGGCCGCGCTAACGTCCGACTAGCAGCCATTGTATACAAGCATTCACACAAGTAACCCTTTCCCCCTTTAACTATCACACACTCAGACTGAAGCGGTTTGGCAGAAGAGCAAAAACACCCTTTATGTAACAGAACGCTTTTAGTGTTGCTGTCTTCACTTGTTTACAGCAGTGGATGCAGACATTAGAGGGCTTTCAGCACAAGTAAACCCCGCCCATAGCACAACTCAGTATGTATGGCTGTAGTTAACACAGTGGAGGCAGCCATGACTGACAGCGTTCAGTACAAGCAAACGCAACTCTGTATTCTATGGCTTATAAATTAGCCTCACTCAGTCAGTTACTTACTTACTTAATCAGACACAGACATTGTCATGGGTAGGGCTGGTGGTCAGTGGCCAACCAAAAACTTGGAGGGTGATTGGATGAATATTCTGTCTGTCACATCTTTACAGGCCAATCAGAGCAACAAAACGTGACGTAGCCGCTACCGAGCTGTGCCCCACCGAAGGAGCAAACTCCATAAAGAGCTGCATAACGTGAACCATGGTAGCTGTAGCCATGTCAGTACATGACTTTTGGCGTTTTTGAAAAGAAAACAACCCACTGCTGTTCTTTGTTCTTTTTTTTTTAACGAAGAAATGTCGTCAAGAAACACGGAAACAGGTGTATCCATCAGCTTTGCAAGGTTAATAAGTAGTGAGGTCATCAAAACCTTTTGTCCCAGAATTTTTCAAATGTTAGGGTGGCATAACTGTAACCATGGGTATTTTATTTTAAAATGTAGTGATTATAACAGATTGTAGCATAATTTATCATCCATTTAAGTCCAGTGGACACTCATGGCAGAGTGAAATGGTTTGTAGATCCTTTTGCGGTAAGGATAAACATTTTAGTCACAGGTGGGTCGGTACACTTTCCATGTCGGTACAACCAATGTAAAACTGCAAAAAAATAAATAAATAAATAAAATAAATCTATTTCACCATTAACCTCTTGATGTCATTTTAAAAATGTCCACTTTCTAACAAAAGCAAAAGTGACAATATGTGTGAGTATATTTAGTGCTGAGGTGGTGAAACTGCCCAAAGTGTCATTATATTAAATATTGTTCTAAAACTATTTACTTTGCTTCTAATAAGATAACTGATGCATCACATCTTTAAATTATAAATTACAGTTTTGCTTAGGTGAGCTGATACACTTTTCATTTCAGGTAAAGCAGCAACATTTTATTCACCATAAAATCCTTTATTTTTTCAAAATATGTGTGTCCTTTCCAACAAGAATAGAAGCAACAACATGTGTCAAAGTATTTTCCAGTTTAATTTGAAATTAGCTGCCAATGTCAGGCGGTGCAACCACAAATGAATGAAGCCTAATATGTCAATGACCAAAATACAGAGCTTTAAGAACCAACTTAGAAGGTAAGCAGATGACTCGTCTTCTTTTTGAGGATTTTTCTTGTTTTAATGCCATTATTTACATAAGAGAGCAGAAAGAGCCAGAAACTGGGGAGAGAGAGTGGGGAAAAACTTGTGAGAAAGGAGCCACAGGTCTAACTTGAACCTGGTCCTCTGGCTTTGAGGACAACAGCCTCTATTCAGTACACAGACATAACCACTAGGTTACTAGAACCCCAGATGACTCTATTCAGAAAACCTTAAATGACACTAATCCTTGTTATTATTCATCCAGGTCACGGTTATTCAATTCCTCATCAAGGGGGCAACTGGACTTGATTGGGGTTTCCTTGCAGGTTTCTTAGTTTCTCCATTGTTCCTTTATTTTTATGCTGAGGACCCCTGCTGGCCAGCAGTCCACATGACAGCTTTGAAAATAAATTTTGAGAACATAAAGAGCCTTACTAGTTCAAGTTCCATATGATCTTTTATTAAATTGTTTAGTATACAGTGGAAAAATGTGTCTTCATAATGAGATACATCCATTTGTATCTCAAGGATTAGCATGAAAAAAACAGTCCAACATAGAAAACACACTGAGCAGATCACAGTTCTGTAGTGTTATGAACCATACCTCTTCTGTCTTCAACTTTTAAAAACCAAACAATAAACGGTGTCTAGCACTTCCCTAGAAAGCTTTCAGCGTACTCCCCAGACTTTGCTGAATCATCCCGCTCAAGGCTTCGGCCTATTTGCCATGCAAGCAGAGCTAGGCGTGGTTAGACTACAGCTTCATGTTACATCTACATGAAAAACAAACTCCTAAGAAAAACATATTCCTCTATTTTCAGTACATTTGGTTATTTTCAGCCAATCTGTAATTCCAAACACAAAGAAAACCATTTATGGCCAAAGGAAAGTTTGATTATGTGACCAGATAAAAATACATAATCCTTTTTTTTTGGACTGGCAAGGCCTCTGATGAGAGATGGTAACTAAGGCAAATGCAGTGGTGAACATAGAGTATAAGACACATGCACGCAGGATCACAGGGACACATATTTACATTTAATCAGTCCAATTTGTTCTGCACACATTTTGCTTGTTATTGAAGTACTGTAATGATAAAAAAGAAAGTGCAGGTATGGTGTAAAACTGATGTTGAAGGGCAACAAAAAGATTGAGGAGATATGGTATATAAAACAGAACCTTCAAATATAGCACAAGTATGTACCCTACCTTCAGAACACCTGTATAGTTCAATTATTTATGTAAATACACCTAGCTAGATCTTTTGAAAATAATCCTATACAGATTAATATATAATGTGTAAATCCATGTCTCATGACTCCTCTTCAATGTGTTGTCATGAACTTCCACTTGAGAGGTCATACCCCTCTGATGACTGATGAAAACAAACTTTGAAGTGTAAGGAGTGGTTTAACACATCATTTCCACAGTGACAAATCTGCATGAGTGAGCATGACGTAGGAATATGGCTTCTACCTCTGTGGAAAATAAAAAATCTGTGGGTATCGGAGCCTTGCAGTGGAAACATCTGTGGCCTTTGTTAGTGTGAATTCCAGCTCCCAACTAAACCGGGGCAGCCAGTTGGGCCAGTTGGACTGGTATGAGCCGCACAGTAGCGAGATCACAGCCAGACCGTGTGCATGAAGGAGTCAGGTATGTCATATAAATAGAAGTCAGACCCAAACCCCCAGAAATAAAGACAAAAATATATATCTGTTTGGTTACACAAAAATCATTCAATGAATGGGTAAAGTTTAAAGTAAGAGTGACCTTAAATAAGGAGTGATCACATGATTGTAGGTAGTAGTATGCTATACTGAAAGAAGTGAAACACATGGGGAGTCTGCCAAAAGAGATGATATTAACTGAACAAGGGTCAAATAAGAAACGACACCCTCAGTAAGATGGTCATATTTATGCAAATGAGGTAAAAGTACATGTTTCTTTAATATCTATGTAAGATTACTTGTTGAGGAGAGAACTATCCAGATCTGATTGAATATTTTCCATTCCCTGTTCTGAGCTGTGTAAATGATAACACAGGCCTGTGTATATGTGTGTTCATGTGTGTTTCGACCAGGGTTATAGCATTTAGATCTTCTTCTTCAGCTCCTCAAACCGCCGTGTTAGATCATCAAAGTCGATGTCATCTGAACTGGTGGTGTTTCCTCCCAAGGACGACGTGGGAAGTGTGTCAGGAACAGAGGGGAGTTCTGGGAGAGCGTTGTTGTCGAATCTCTGAGGGGAAGGGCCAGGACCTGAAGAGTGATACAAGGTATTCAGTTTATTCTTTGCAAGGGAGTGTATCTACTGGTTTAAAAGGGT
Organism: Cheilinus undulatus; assembly: GCF_018320785.1. Taxonomy (NCBI): domain Eukaryota; kingdom Metazoa; phylum Chordata; class Actinopteri; order Labriformes; family Labridae; genus Cheilinus; species Cheilinus undulatus. The sequence continues at coordinate 39,332,601 of NC_054865.1, read as the reverse complement.
CTCTACTATAAAGCAAATTGAGTTGGAGTTATAGAAAATGCTGTTCATACATAACTGTAGAATATATTGTCAGTGTCACTGGGAAATATAGTGGAATCCCACATTATTCATTTTTAATCCCATCAAATAAATCCATTTAAAAAGCTATCCAAACCAACAATAATGAATACCAAGAAAATGCCCATGAGGCCAAATCCTGGAAGCTTAACTTCCCTCAGGCCTATACCTACAGTATACTGTTGCCAAAAAACTATTCAAAACACATCCATGAGCCTCAATCCTACACAAGAGAGAGAGGACGAAGATTGTTTTGTAACTGGTTTACAATTTTAATTCAGAAAAATACCCTACCAAAACACCTTTTTATATTATTTTGGGGCTTTTCTGTACTAGATAGGACAGCTGAAGAGAGAACGGAGGTATGGTAGAGAGAGGGAGAGTGGGGGAAGACAAGCATCAAACAGCGCCAGGACCAGGATTTGATCTTGTAACCAGTGTGTCGAGGAATGTAACCTCTGTTTATGGGAAATTGCTCAACAAACTCAGCTAAACCGAGGCCCCCAAGACACACTTCTTACTCTTTTAGGTCAATACCTCTTCTTTTTGGTCTTACATCTTCAAAGGAGCTTGCAGCTGTGTGCATTTGGCGTAGCAGGTAAAACATAACAATATTGCAAGAGCTATCCTCTAGCTCAGGGGTGTCAAACTCAATCACAGCAGGGGGCATGTTCTGGATTCTGGACTAACCTGAGGGCCTAACAGGGTCACCTTTTCAACCATAAGCTATCAACCACATTTCACCAGGAATGAAATATATATAAACTTTGCAACGATGATAAATACTTTTGAGGTTAAAAAAAGATAAGTTTAAAGGTTCATAATCTGAGAAAAGTAAATTTATTGTTCAAAAGGTCAAAACATGAAATTGATGTTTAAAAATTATGTTTTTAAAGGCAAATATATTAGAAAGAAAGTCAAAATTATGAGCTTATAAGGTCAAAATATGAAATAAAATTTGTAATCATGAAATTAAAAGTCAAAATATGATTCAAAATTTTAAATTGTGGGTCTAAAAGGTCAAACTATGGGATTATGTAGTCAAAGTAAGGAGTTAAAAACATGAGATAAAATGCAAAATAATTAGTTAAAAAGGTCAAAACATGACTTAAAATTTAAAATTATGACTCCAAAAGCTCAAAATATTATATAAGAAGTCAAAATTATGATTTGAAATGTTCAAAGTATGAAATAAAAAGTTAAAAGCCTGAGTTTGAGTCCTTATTGACAGATTGAATTCAAACTGAAAATATGAAATTAAAACACAAATCAATTAATTTTCCCACATTCCTAACTTTTCATCTAATCATTTGTACTCCTTACTTTTTCAGATTTTATGACTTAATTATCTTAAATCATCAAGGATAAGTTGAAATTTTTATACTTCAGGAAATCTGCATAATGGGCCAGTAATAACAGAAATTATCTTGCGGGCCAGATTTTATTGTTCCACTCCACAGGCCGCATTTGGCCCCTGGGCCTTGTGTTTGACACCCCTGCTCTAGCTCATTGGTTCCCAACCTGGGATCCAGGCCCCCACAGGGGCAGCGTGCAGAGATCGGGGGGGGGGGTCCATGGCTTTGTCTACTCTGAGGTTGTCAAAATAAGATGGGCAAATATGAACTAAAATCATTATAAAACATTCACCAAATAGTTTTTGAGAAGCATCTAACTGCAGACCTCTATAGAGGGGCATTTTTTATGCACACCTGTTGCAGACCTCTACAATGGGGCAACCTCGACCATGGGACAGGAAGTGGCTTTCTAACCCTTGTTGGATTTTAGTTTGTGGTGTGCTATTTCTGATTTTATCCCCGTCAGTAAAGGTTTGATATTTATTGATACAATTCTGCTGTTGTGTAAAAAGAGCCACTTACTTTAGCCTCTGACAGCGAGCAGAAAGTAACCATCATTCTGTACATCATTCTGGTTATGGCTTGGGTAATGTACGTCCCTTCCCGCCCCACGGTCGAGGTCACCCTATTGTAGAGGTCTGCAGGTGAATGCCCCACCATAGAGGTATGCAGCCAGATCACTTTGTAGTTTTTTCAGAAGTCTTCTGGTAAGAAAATGCTGTATAGACCTATTTTTGTAGGGTTTTCCAACAAAACTACTGAAATCAATGCTGATTTTTTACAGCAATGTATCACTGTTTTATTGGGGTGTGTCTCGGGGTAGCTTAGGTCTTTCTTGGATACAAGTAGGGGGCCTCTAAGGAAAAAAGGCTGTTAACCAATGCTCTATATGTGATATGTGATTGTTGGGAGAACTCACCTACGGCCTGGGAAGGAATAGAGGGTTTGTCAGTGAGGTCATCAATCTGGAGAGCAGAGAAAATGTGTAAGGAAAAAATGTCACCTTAGTGAGGAATGGAAATGTGTTAATGTTGATTAATAATGGTGTTTGAAGGTGGGTGAGTAAAAACAGGCATTGAGGAAACAAAATAAAAGGCAAAACTGCAGGGGATTTTTTGAGGAACCCATCACCTTTAGTGTTTGACACAAAGACAGACTTACAGCCTCAGCTGACCTAAGCTTTTTCTGAGCCAAACTTGACACTCTTCTCTGTTCATTTCAGTCCCATTCAGAGCAACTGATCAGGTAAAAGTTAGTAGTTACTGTTGAAGAATCTCATGCCACCTACATTCAAGCTAAGCAGAATAAGATTTTTCAGATTGTAGGTTTCCCCAACCAAGTAACTTGTTTGGCATTCTGATGCATGACCTCTCAGCAAACATAGCATGAGAAAAGAAGAGTAAACACATGCTGCAATCTGGGCCTACACTGAGAAGCAATATAAATAACAGAGGACAGACAAAACTGAAAGCAAGCTGAATGAACTGCTCTTCCCTGAGTGGTGCCCTGCCCTGTTCATCTGTCCTTCTGTGGGAACAGGAGGGGGGCATGGATGGGAGGGGTTCGGTCACTTACAGACTCGTATGTGGGGGGAGAAGTGGGCAGCTGAGGGGGGTGCCCTCCTCCCATGGGGTGCTGGAAGTTGTTGTAGGTTCCAATGGGAGCATTAAACTGATCCTGGTGGAAGAACATCAGTCAAGAACAATTCAGAGGAAAAAATCTCAGTCTATATTTAGATTACTGTTCTATATACTAGTAATTACAAACAGGCCGTATCTATTGAAATAACCTGCAATAACAAATCCTGAGGGACTCTAAAAGTATTTTCTAAAAGAAAATAAGTCAATATGTTGATCTTATCTGAAAATCAAATCCCCTTTACTTTGTTGAAGGCTTAATTAATGCAAAAAATATGAATGGCAACACTAATTCAGTTAGGGTTATGAAAAAACCTCCCGTATCTTTTACTGAAAGTGGAGAAATTGATGTTCATGGGTTAATTTGATCAACATGGACATAATTAATAAAAGTAAGAATCACTCACGGCTCCTTTGGGAGGTGGATAGTTGAAAGCTGTGGGCATTTGCATGGGCATAGGCATTGGCATGGGCATAGGCATAGGCATGGCAGCAGCAGGAGCAGTGAATCCTCCTCCACCACCACTGCCGCCTCCTCCTCCAAACTTCTTGTCATTGTCCACATCAATCAGGTCTGCCTCCTCTCCAGCACACACCTCAGGCTGCCCAGAATCAGCGATGTATTAATGGACAAAATGCAAGACTTGTTCTCATGTTTTTATACTCATTCTGTAACACTCACTCGGACCATTGCATCAGGTTCATACGGCACATTGTAGTTCTTGGCGATCTCTATCAGGTAACGTTCCACCAAGATCTTGGGAGGGGCCTCCACGCTTAGTTTGTGCATCAGCTGTAAAAACACGTAGGACATCTGATTAGAAGTCTCTAAAAATGTGACTAGACCAAAGGTTAGTGCATTCTTGAACAAACTTGAGGGGAGTTTGTGGAAAAAATACCAACCCTTTCGTTGACTGTGCCAATCTGGTTTGACTTGCACAGCTTGCCGTACTCCTTGCTGTATTTTGCACATAGCTGGTCAGATACCTAAAAAATGATCAGGAGATAAGACTTTAAAATCTTGAAATAAAACACCATAATCTTGTCAATGTTGTTGGGAGCGATGCTGGCCCCTGTTGTGTCTAGCCAACACTTACAACTCTGAGCTCACACACTTCAGCCTGGAGACGAGGTGCTGCCCAAATAAGTGTGGACACTGCCTCTTGTAAGCCTGGGTCCAATTCCCTATGTGGAGAAATAACATGACAGTTGACAAAAAGTCCTCTAAGACAGCAAGAGAAAAGCTCACCACTCTCTCCATAGTTGATAATACATTAAGTTCAAGGAAAACATAATGATAGTTAAGTGACTCACTTCATGGATGTAATGAGGCCAAGGCGTGCTAGCAAGGTGTCACAGTAAAGCTCCAGGATCTCCATGGCTTCCACCAGATAGTCCTCTCTAATGATATGTTCAACACGAATCCTCGCCCGCTCATCTTTCCCTCCTGAAAGGTAATCCGCAATCTCCTTCCTTGCCTTCTGTGCAAGCTCAGCTTTTTATTTGTGAAAAAATGGGGGAAATTATAAGTTGAGAACCAGAAATCCAAACACTTTCATCCTCAAATATAAAAATGTATAATCCGTGAGAGAATTGGTCCAGTGGCTTACTTTTCTTTTTCTCCAGGAGTTTGAATCGGTTAATACATAGTCGGAGGTTGACTCTTAGCCTTTCTGCTTTGAATCCTCCTCCCAGCATGATGGTGTCTGTCTGTGAACAGAGGAGCATGGCAGGACCATAATATACACGGAAGTATGCACCGAAACCAACATTGTCCATCTAACCTCGCCCCCACCTCTGATCCAGTGACTCACAGCTAATCATGTGAGCATGGCCAACGCATAGCAACAGAGTAAACCAGATTAACTCCTAATAAACCCACCAAACACACAAAGGGACTGAAAGCATGAAGTCCCTTTCTCTGAGGAATCCCCAAACGTTAAAACGCTCCTGTCATTTAGCTTTAGCCTGACTCGGCGGATAGCTAACCTCGCTCGGCTACCTTAGCCGTTCTAGTCTTTCCATATCCGTCTTACATTGTTATCTACAGTTTTATATTTAGAGGGAAAATCGTTTTATGGACTATTAAATCTTCACAGTACATTTTCAGTTCACGAGCCTGGCTGTTAGCTAGCCTTAGCTTTGATAGCAGTGTTCTAATCTGTCAACGTTTGCGCTAGCTACATAGCTCACCGTAGGAAAATTTAAACAAACTAGACAAACACATTAGTGTGTAGCGAATGATAAGGTTCTTTTAAAATGATTAAGGACTAATTTCGTTGTAGTAACATACCTGGAAGGTTAGTGAAGCGAACGCACCAACTTGTTTGGGTTTTCTTTCTGTGTTGTTTCGTCGTCTGGCTCACTTCCGTGTTGTTCTGTAATGACGTCAGGGGAACTTTTTCACATGAGGGAGGTTCTTCAAACTTTCTGTCAAACAGGAGTGATGACGAATGTTGCATAACTGGACTACCTTTACTGGAATATTGTTAGTATCAACGGAAATGTTTTTTTGTTTATTTTTTATGTACAGTGCTTAACAAATTTATTAGACCACCACCCAAAGTAAGATTTATGCCTCAGCTGCCCTAAATTAACAGCATTGGTAAAAATTGGTAAAACCAGAATCATTTTTATGTTTCTGCAATGGTTAATACACCAATATATATAGAAGCTCTTTGACCGAAATTGAATTTTTAATGCTAAAATATCATTATTATTGTTATCCATGAATTTTCAAATTAACTGATTTACAAAAAATGATAAAAATAGTAAAGCACATTACTATTTCTTGATTAATATGTCAAATTATAGTTATTTACCTGCATTCCTGAACAGAAAAAATAATTTTAGTGGTTGAATGTTATGCTTGATTAATTTCTGACTTCTCAGAGAAGCCCAGTGAAAAATTGTGTATAAAAAGGTGAATTCAGTTTGAAATTCCTCATTCCTGTTCAAAATGCTGAAACGTGGAGAGCTCACTGAAAATGAAAGAGTCTGCATTCAAGCACTTCATGATGCTTGATGGTCTCTGAGACAGGTGGTCTAATAAATTTGTAAAGCGCTGTATATCCCTCCGCTAAAATGGCTTAGAGCAGCTTCCTGTTCCAAAACATGACCTTTTATATAGCTTCATAACATTTATACATGACAGTTATCCTCACTGATCCAAACCACAAGAAACATAAAAACAACAGCAACAGAGAGACAGAAACAAAACATCAACCCATTTACAGCACAACACACAGGTGCTTCTCAAAAAAATGAAGTTAATTTTTTCCTGTGATATAATTCACGAAGTGAAACTTCCATGTATTCTAACATAAAACAAAAGTAAGGAAATTTGTGTTTGGGACATTATTTCTTTGTTGTAACAATGCTTCTTGGCAATAAATTTTATACCATTGGAAAGCCTGTTTATTACCCTTTTAAATGATGCCAAATTTGTAAGGAACATGCATTTGTGGGATGAGCAGCAGAGCTGAGTATGTGGGTTGTGCCCATGAAGAATGTGCCAAATCTTCTCTGCCAATGCCAAACAGCTGAGTCTGCCATTGACTCTTGTTTGGTGGATTGGATGATTGAAGTTTGAAGAAACAAGACATATTGACAATTTAACAACTTATTCATTTAACAAACAGGAGCCTCAGTAGCGTGTGGAAGAACCATTCACAGCCACAACAGCCTGGCTCCTCCTCCTCATGCTGGTCACCAGCCTGGTCACACACTGCTGTGGGATGGCATCCCATTCTTCAACCCGCATTTGTCGCAAGTCAGCCAACGTGGTTGTGTTGGTCACTCTTGGCACGAACAGCACGCCCAAGCTGATCCCACAAGTGTTCAATGGGGTTGAGGTCAGGACTGCTGGCAGGCCATTCCATCCTCTCCACTCCCAAATTCTGGAGGTAGTTTCTGATAAACCCTGCTCTGTGGGGGCGAGTGTTGTCATCTTGGAGGACAGAGTTCTTGCTGACAGGGTGAGAAAACAGTATTGTCTTCTGGGATGCCCACTTCGCAGCCTGTCTCTGACATTCCCCATTATATGGAACTTAGCCTTCAGTTTGGAGATGGTAGGGTTCACTCCAAACAATGCCGCAACTTGGTTGCAGGAACACCAGCTTGAAGTTGCCCAACCGATGGGCCCTATCCAGATCAGTCAAACGTGGCATGCCGATTCTTGAAGCAGACATCTACTGACCATTGTAGCAGGACCCATGCTCACAGGTGCTGCCAATCAGGCACCTGATTGGCAGCACCTGGGGGTACCAGAAGCTCAAAACAAGAGTCAATAGCAACAGCAAAATAAGCTGTTTGGCACTGGCAGAGAAGATTTGGCACATTTATTACGCATTTTGGTCCAACTATGTTCCAAACTGCAACATATTCCATTAACTAAACATACATTGTTGGAACATTTTTTGCAAACTTAGGTTGCGATCTGTCTTAAGGCAGACTGATGGGTCCTGACGCCAGATCAGTTGAGCACCATGTTCTAGATCCATCATTACAAAGGACTATTTTTGTTTTAATATTGAAGATTACAGCTTACAGCTCACAAACTACCATCTCAAAATATTAGAATGTCAAAAAAACTTCAGTCCAAAAAAAGGATGACCCTCTGGAAAATTCTGCTCATGTATGCACTCAGTACTTGATCAGAGCTCCTTTTACACAAGTTACTGTCTGTATGGAGGAAATCAGTCTGTGGCACTGCTGGGGTTTACGAAGCCAAGGTTGCTCTGATTGCAGCCTACAGCTCATCTTCCTCTTGACATTTCCCCAGAGATTCTTTATGGGGTTCAGGTCAGGCCAATTAAACATTGTACAGCATAGCAGAAAGCCAGTTTCTGGTAGTTTTCCTCTCCACAAGACACCCTCCCCAACAGTGTTAATTTTGTCGACTAAAACTATGACTAAACTATTATTAAATTATTCATCAACAGCCTTTTTTCCATGATAAAACCTAGACTAAAACTAACAAAAAAAGATCTGTGATGACTGAAACTGTCAAAAAGTAAGTTTAGTTTAGTCAAGATGACTAAAACTAGACTAAAATGCAATGTAGTTTTCGTCGGACATTCAAAATCCATATTTCTCTACCGGTGGTAAATGTGTCAATGCAAAGTAAATGCTTGGACTAAAAGTAAGACTAAAACATGAGGACTTTTTATGGACTAAAACTAGACTAAAACTAAAAAGGGTAGAAATGACCAAAATGGGTCTAAAACTAAGACATTTGGTCTAAAGACTAAGACTAAAATTAAAAATAGCTGCCAAAATTAACACTGCTCCCCAAGACAATCTGGCTGCAGACCGTAGACCCTTCTCATAGTTTTGGCTTCACTGTGGGCAGGTGCCAAGTCCTGCTGGAAAAGGAAATAATCTCCACAAAGCCTCTCAACAGATGACAGCATGAAGTGCTTTAAAATCTTCTGGTAGACAGCTGACAGTGTTAAGGCTGGACTTGATAAAGCACAGTGGGCCATCAGCTATAGATGACATGGCACCCCAAACCATCACTGACTGTGGAAACAGAAAACACCAAACTTCAAGCACCATGGATTCTGTGCCCCTTCGTTTTTCCTAACCAATGGTGCTACACTAGGAGACCCCCGGAACATCCACAGCAGGACCAGGGGCTCCTGGTCACTACCCATCCAGACGGTATCCAAGGCCGTGCTTACCCTCCACATCCACTTTGTACTCCACCCTAAAGGTGCAGACTTTATTTTTTCGACAGCTTATTTTCCCATGTCCCTGAAAATGTGCAAAGACATTCAGAGCCCGACCTGGGTTGTGCCAACCCTTCTTCACGCCTGATGGCGCCCTCAGGCAGCTTACTATGCCTTAATGCAGCCTCTATTTTTGGCCCAAAAATTAAAGTTCTGCACAGAACTTAAAATTCCTTATAAGGCAAGATCTCTGTTCTATGCAGTTTGTGAAATTTGTTTAATATTGTAATTGTACTGTGCAAAATTGGCCCCTAAACATACTGTTGATTACAAAAAAAACCCAATTCCATTAAATATGATATATATATTTGATGATAAACAGTATTTTACATGATGTATATATGACATGAAAATTTTAAAAAATGTATTATTAACTTAACATAACATGAAGACATATTACTCACACAAAAACAAACATTTTTTCATGAAAAGGCGAGCACAGTCACTTTTACTTGGCTAAGGATTTATTATCACAGGTGAAAAAATTCTACACATTGCCAAAAACATCTGGGTGTAGTTAGATTATTGTGAATGAAAATGGAAACACTTTACAAAAAGTTCAGATGTTTTCATAGAGGAGTTTTCTCCTCCTGGAAATCTGTACAATAAAAATAAATGATTACCACATCAACATGACAGTCTTCACAACTTGAGTTTGCTGACAGAAACCTCTTTGTGTTTTTTCTTCTTAGAAGAAGGGTCCTTCGCATTTTTGATCTGACTTTTGACTTGGTCCTGCAACTCAGAGAAGAAAGCTTGAGAGGACCGCAGAGCTTTGTCCTTTCCTTCATCCTGAAACAGAGGAATACCGTGTTAGCTGAGTAATCTGGCTAGCATGCATTTTTTTTAATTATAAGTATGGCGGGCCCTAAGGTAGAAGCAGAAACTGTGCAGTCAGCCTGTATGTAATGAAATACCCAATTTATAAAGGTAATACACAGCTAACAGACTAGCTGATCACAGCACTTGTTCAACTGTTTTAACTTTATTGTATCCATATTAAGCAAGTTGTTTTTTCTTTTCTAAAGAGTAAGAAATACGGTGATTAACACTGCACTGTTTTTTTTAAAGGTGCAGTTCATAATATACAGCCTAGTAGCATTTAGCCGAACAAACTTAGTAAAATGAAACACAATATTTATATGTGGGGCCATCTAAATGAGGATTTGATCACCTAAATATATAACACTGTTTTTATCCACGCCGATGAAATCGGCAGGGTTATGAAAAGGATTAAATTGGAAAAAATGGTGAGAAAAGGTGATGAAATAGGATCCAAAAGTGGAAAAAACATGTCAAAAGAGGCAGAAGGTGGCACAAATTGGTTTAAAGCTGCTAAAACAGACAGATAGGTGTTCCAAGTGGCAAGAATCAACCTAATATGGAAAAATGGGCATAAAAATGACTAATTACGGTTAAAATTCGGTTAAAAATGGTAAAAATTGGCATAAAAAGTGGGGGTAAAGGTGTTAATAGTGGCAAAACATGATTAACAGAAACATCAATAGGTAGAAGCGGTGAAATAGGACTAAAAAGTGGCAAAAATAGGATAACAGAGGCAAAAAAAAGTCAGCAGACAGGCAGAAAAAGTGCACAAAACTGATGAAAGTGGCACCAAGGCTATCACCAAAGCTACTGATCCAATATATACATTGATACGATAAATAAATCATAAATGGGGAGGCCCATTCTCTGGTTTTGTCAGGAGCCCACTGAAATCTATGTGCCCGCCTGAATAAGGATGGTCTCTTACATGGACTCCACTGTCTTTGTTATTTTTGTGTATTGCATGTTTCTGCAGTCACAAAGAAGGGACAAATAACTGTTTTTTACCTTTTTTTTTGCAAAATTCTGATAAAGTTGCAGTGCACATCAAATTATAGTCCTTTACACCTGGTTAAATTTCATGAAAGTGACTTGTGCACTCCAGTTTCTTATTTAGAAATGCTCAAGATAAAGAACCCATTGAAACATCATTTGTATGTTACTGGTCCTTTCTGAGAGCACCGACCTCCACCTGTAGAGGGGCTGAAGCGCAGGAGACTCCTTCAACAGATTTTATTTAAATCTACTGATTTTTGCTGTTACCACCAAAAATGAGCATGGCAGTCTACAATCTGACAGTGAAATGTCACCAACATTCCCAATTTTACACACTGTCCCTTTAAAAATTTCCATGACCCAAGTTATATTCATTAAAAATATATATTTTTTGGACAAAATATAGAAGTACTGTTCACAGATTGTACATCATGTATCAACAGTAAAAGCATTAATCATGCAGAAGTAAGGGTTCCTGTGAGTTAGATATGGATATGTGATATTATAGATTCAAAGATATTAAAATGTTGGTGAGGTGCTAGGTTAATTAAGCTTTTATATTTTGGGTATTCTGAGTCATGACAATGGATCATACTGTATTTTATAGTGCTAATTAGTTGGCTAATGTATCTGAGATATTGGAAATTCCTTTTAAAATGTGGAGAAATGGAAGTGTAAAGTGCTATGAGATGAAATTAAGAAAAAAGACTCAATCGTTTATCTAGCATAGTAGTCTTAGAAAGCAAATCTATTCATTTGACTACTTTCCTCCTTCAGATGTGTTCAGAAAATCCACAACCTGGGATTTATTCCAAATATTAATCACAAAGAATACTGAACTGGCTGATCCTCAGTTCTTACTCTAAAATCTCGACCAAATACTATGATTAAAGGCAAACAGATCTGAGTCCTGTGAGAAAGAATAAGAGAGAAATCCCTCACCTTGAGTATCGTGGCTTTGCCTCCTTTTGTGAGTTTCTTCAGGTTTTCTGTCACTTCAGCCTTTGATGGTTTATTTTCCCCAGCTCTACTGGCCTCTTTAAGCTTCAGTCTCTTTTCTTTCTCCTTAATCTTCAGACGCTTCACCTGCTTCTTGTGACGTCTCTCACGCTTCCTGTCTGTTGACGTCTTCTCAGTAGCTCCCAGAATATCTCCTGCTTTGTTCTTCTCCTTTGGTGAGAGAAGAGTATTATTAGATACACAGTGTGACTAAATTTACAGAGATCAAAGTCAGGCTTTTGAAAAGGGAAGGATGACAAACCTTGACTTCCTCTGGTGCAAGGAGTGTAGCGTCGCTAGCACTGACTGGAGCCACCTCCTCCATTGTAATGGACGGCAAGTTAGACATCACTTTGACCTCGGGCACAGGCTTGTGGACAAAAGGCAACATGAATATGGTTAACATAACTGCACTGGGCTATAACTCTTTCTAAAATAATCTTTAACATACATGTTTTAAATGTTTGTTTCATTGCCTTTTTGTGCAGTTGCTGTATTTATAAAGTACATTTTTGTGACATATTGCATCTAAAAAATACCAAAACATTTAAGTGCTTTAACATCTTTTTACAAAAGGACAAATATATTCAAATATCTGATGACCTATTCCAGTGCTGTCAAGCAAAACTTACTGGTTTAGGTGTGAAGTGGAAATTGGACAGAGCATCCAGCTTCAGGAAGAGTGTGTCCATAAGCTTTTGAATTTCTACATGAGCTGGGTTCTCAACTTCTTCTGTCTTTTGCTGGAGAAAGAAAATATAAATAAATAAATAAATCAGTAATATGCAGCAGGCAGGTGTTGGACAGGCAATGATATTAAAGGTTGTACCTGAGTCTGCTTGAGGTATTCTTGTTCATAGATTTCTGCCAGACTCTGCTTGCTCTTCTCATGGTCCAACGTCAGCCTCTTCTTGTACTCAAACACCTCCTCTTTGGGCTTTTCCTTTCGGACCACATCATCAAAAGCCTTACAGAAACCAGACAAAGACACAGGATTATAACCAGAAAGAAACTAAAACCTGAAAACTTCAATTTCAGATAGTATAAACAAGTAATTGTTTCAAACCTGGTCTTTAATTCTCTGTTTGATGATATCTTCAAGCTGTAGCGTTGTTTCTTCTGTCACAGTGGGAGCTAAAAGGCAAAAAACAAAATCTTGTCTGATTGAAAATAGAAAACAGTTGGATTTTACATTTTTGTAGTATTTTTTAGTCACGAGCATAGCACTGGTGTGAATTACAATGCAAAACAAAAATAATGTTACTGACATCCAAATGAAACACACAATAGGAGAGGAGTGACTCACCCATCCTTGATGCCTGCTCAAATTCCACATCTTCTTCCAACATGCTGTTCTCAGGACGAGTCTGTGCCGTGACCTCACCAGACAGCTGCCATGGCCTCTCTGCCAGAGCTGCTTTCTCCAGCTCCTCGATCTTCTCTGACATCTGCAGGTAAGAACAACAAAGAGATACTATAATCACAACGAGCCTGAATGTGGCTTTGTGATATAAATGCCTTTGTGTTTTATCTTTTAATTTAAAGAGGACCTAAGGCCTTGAAATCCATGCATCAGTCCTATGGTTTGATGTATAAACAACAGTAAAAGTCACAGCAAAAATCTTGGTCTTGGGTGCAGATGGCTTTGTGGTTAGGTCTCTCCCCCACTCTCTCATCCCTGTTTCTGATTCTAAAAACTGATGTCCTTTATCATAAAGGCATGAAAAGCCAAAAAATATGTCTTAAAAGATCTTGGTCTGGCAAAGCAACATTTTAATATTAATTTCCGCACAAAATACTAGTCTAAATTTAATGTCGACTGATAGAGATACTAACCACAACAGCACAAAGTTATGTATGTAAAGAGAAATCTTCATGTTGTAAAAAACTATTAAACCACTTATGCCAACGTCTCTGATAGCTGATTAAATAAAAGTGTCAAGAACTTTCATTTGACTAATAGCCTGGCTGGACTCTACAAACCAACTTCCTTAAGTTCAAGTGTTTCGTATTTCTTAGTCTCTATTTACAGAGTCAACGCAGAAATACTGAATCCACACACAGGGTTTGTGATTTTTATGTGTTTTGGTCTCCATCTGTAGTACAGTCGTGATCTGAGTTGTACTGTTAAATCATGTATCAGCAGACTTTGGTGTTTACAGATAAACTCTATTATGGTGGAGAGGGTAAGTATTCTAGGGTCGAGTCCCATTGTGGCTATTATGAGTACTACAAACAAATGTTGCATTCAACACTTAAGCAAAGACATTTTGAAAAACTCATTTGGCAACTCAAAAGAAATCTCCCACTACCCAGACTTTGGTAATAAGTGGTTTAGAGAACAACTTTATTCTAGGACTGTAGCCAACCAAAGAAACTCTTGGTCTACCGAAATAACACCCACATACCGACCAATTGATGGGTCATGCAGGTAACAAAAAAAAAAAATTGCTGAATCTGTAACAAGCTCCTCACTGCACACTCTGGTCAGCTGGGTGACCTTAAAAATTAACATAACAAGCTTTATGAGGCACTACTGATTATTTTTATCCTCATTTTGTTTGTAAAATAACAGCTGACTCAGAGACGATCAGTGTGCACTACTTTTAATCGTATAATTTCTGTGAACACAGCACGATAACTTTTTGGCCTAATAAATATCCTCAGACAATTGTTTATAGCAACTTACAACGATAACTATTAACAGGATCACTTGTTCCAGCCGGCGTTGTGCCATTCATGAGCATATATCGGACTGCATGCAGCGTTTATTTACTGAGGTGAAGGGAGTCAGGTCCACTGGTCCAGACTTAACAACAAAGAGACATTGTCTTTTCTCTCTTTGCTCTCTGTCTGCCTATAACAGACACTAAAGCTGATGTAAACATTTTAATCTGATGATAAGCAATATCACAACCCGTATTTACTGACCGGTGAATTTACAGCCAAACTGTTGTGAAACAATCTATATAGAACATGTTCTTCGTCACTTTGTGTGCCTCTCTGCCTGTATTGCCCAAGACTGCGCTTGTCTCTCCCCTGCTGCGTCTTTCAGTCAGCTGCACACTCTGCTATTTTGTTCTTAAACGCACACGTGTGACCAACCTACGAACAGCAATCTTGGTTGGATAAGAGCATACCAACCAATCATCTGACCAGCCAAATGAAAGGTGTCAACCCTACTTTATTCGCCCTATGTGTTTTGGCTTGTAGCCTTCATCAGGGCCATCCATAGATAAATTGTAAAAAAGCAAAAAAAGCAAAAAAAAAACCAAAAACCTGACTATCTAAGAGATGTTTTTCTCTCCTCTTGGTATCAGAAGTGGCAAAGTTTGATTCTTTTACTTTTTAAAAGGCTGCATTATGATTTTAGCAAATTAAATTTCCACTGAATGTAAGAGATCACATCAAAATTTGTTATTTTTTGGGCACATGCCACTGACACCAGTGCATGTGAGACGCCGTGTCTCTCATTTTTATATAATGTTAAATGTTAATTAAATAGAATTAACGAGAAAAGCACTCAGCGCAGACAGCTGCCATTGGCCCTATCTCCCAATAGTAAAGAATCCTTTCAGAAATCGTCAGTATGACCCAAACTTTGTGATGGGAGTAAATTCAGTCATCTAATTTGCATATTCTGGCATCACCAGGCGGCCTCCACCGCCATTGGCTGTGCGTTTTCTCCTACCTCTAACATGTCTCTGGGAGTAAATTTACTCATCTAATTTGCATATTCTGACATCACCAGGCAGCCTCCACCACCACTGAATGTGCTTTTTCTCCCATGGCGTCTACTCTAGGCTTCTACCAAGTGTGTACCTCCGCGATGTTTGTCATTCCTGAGCTCCGTCACCATTCGGAGAACAACTTAGAATAAAAACACACCCAAAAATGCTGCTGCGATTGAAGTGACTCATGTCCGCCATCTCCTGGTGTAAAGTAGTAACAACAGTAGAAAAGCACTCGAAGAGCGCAGACCTTCGCCATAAGCCCTATCTCCCAATAGTAAATAATCCTTTCAAAAATTCCTGGATCCAGATGGTGATCCGGATCACTCCCAAAATCTAACCAGTTCTTCCTTATGCCATTTCTGTCATTTCCTGAAAATTTCATCAAAATCCGTCCATACGTTTTTGAGTTATGTTGCTAACAAACAAACTAACAAACCCTCCCGATCACATAGACTCCTTGGCAGAGGTAAAAAAGGATTAATTTGGAAGCAGCACTGCAGCACTTTCTTCTCATGGTCTACATTTAATCTATACAGCTCCTTGATGTTTTTACTCTTGTAGTACATTTAAGCTTCTCAAATGTGAAATTAAACGAGCTCATATTCTGATCATTTTTACCTTTTCTTGCCGTCTCTCAAAAGACGACTTTGATTCAGACTTTGTTGAGCTTGTTTTTTTCCCTCCAAAGATGTCCTCCATGTCCTCTCCTTCACTGTCCTCATCCTCAGAGAGGTCAAAGGTCACTTTCTTATGAGATGCTTTGGACTGACTTGGTTCTTCATCCCTGGCAGAGAGCAGACACAGACAGTCTGGAAATAACTATACACAACAAAATGTGTTCTTCCCACACATACGCATCTGTGCAATATGATTTTAATCACACTTACTCATCATCGCCCTCCTCTTCACCGTCATCAGCATCATCGCCACCTATTTCTTCTTCATCTTCTTCCTGGCTATCATCCATGCTGTCATCCTCACCATCTGACTGCTCATCTGTGTTAGCTGGTTCACTGTCCACAGCATCAAAGAAGTCCTTGTACTTAAGATCCCTGGAGCTTTTTGCCTGTTATTATAAACAACAATAATCCATTACTTTCTCTATAATACACAATAAAAAAGTAACAGTGATTTATTGTGTACTTACAGTGTTTTTCTTTGGCTTTTTATTAGAAATTATTTGATCTAGGTCAAGATCATCATCCTCATCAGACGGCAGGTCTTGAAAATAGTCAACGTCCTCTTTGTTTTCATCCTCTTTTCCTTCTCGCTTGTCCATATCGTCAAGAAAGGACTCCATCTCTGACAGTTTGAAGAATTTATCATCAACCTCAGAGGGAACCACCTTCGTTTTTGAGACACTCTTTTCCCGCCTGTGTTTCTCCCGCTTCTCCAGAGCATCCACATCAAAATCTAAATCAGAGTCCTCCTCTGTATCATCCTCTGCTCTGTCCTCAGCCTCTATGGCCATTTTCTTTGACTGCCTGGGTGGTTCGTCTTCCTCCTCCTCATCATTTTCATCACCAGTCTCTAATTCTTCCTCACCATTACTCTCATCCTCCGCCGCCAGCAACGTTAATGTCTCATCAGACAAAACCTCCTCAGTGGCATTTTGAAAGTGTTTCAGTACTGCATTGTTCTGGAGCTCCAATTCCTGCCATATCTGTTCTTCATCAAAGTTTTCCACCACCAGATGAGCCAATGGGCTGCCTTTATAATCTGAAGGCTCCTGGTCTTTGTGGAGGTCGTACAAGGTCTTAGTGAGAGAGGTAAATTCTGCCGCTGCTCCATCTTGCAGGCTGAAAGAAGGCAAATGAAATTAGTATTAAAAATGTGTTAAAGTCAAAAGGCATTCTAAGTTTCCAAATAAGCTTTGCAATCTTTTTAAACTTTATCTTTCTTTGTCTATTTTTACAAAATTCTCTGGTGAATACTTTTGGGACTTGTGGGCAGACATGTGCAGGTGCATCTCAAAAAATCCTTTTTCTTTTTTCCTGTGATTTACTTCAAAAAGTTAAACTTTCATAAATTCTAGATTCATCTCAAATAAAGTTAAACATTTCAAGACTTTCTTTTTTAAATCTTGATTTTATAGCTCACAAAAAAAATAAAATCCAGTATCTCAAAATATTAGAATATTGTAGAAAAGTCCAATTTGCAAAGGTTTCCTGAGCTTTGATTCTCTCACTCTGGTTCAGTACACACAACCACAATCATGGGGAAGATGGAAAACATCAAGTCACACTTTATCAAGTCAGAGTCGACGCTGTCAGCCGTCTATAAGGAGATATTGGAGCACTTCATGCTTCCATCTGCTGAGAAATATTTGGTGGTACTGATTTTCTTTTCCAGCAGGACTTGGCACCTGTCCACAGCGAAGCCAAAACTACCAGAAACTGGTTCGCTTACCATGGTATAACAGTGTTTGCTTGGCCAGCCAACTGGTCTGACCTAAACCCCATGAGAATTTCTGGGGAAATGTCAAGAGAAAGATGAGAGACACCAGACACAACAATACAGACAAGCTGAAGGCTGCTATCAGAGCAACCTAGGCTTAATAACACCCCAGCAGTGCCACAGACTGACTGCCTCCATGCCACGTTTCACTGTTGCAGTAATTTGTGCAAAGGAGCTCCAACCAATCACTGAGAGCATAAATGAGCATAATTTCCCAGAAGACCAACATTTCTGTATCATAAACCCTTTTGTGGACAGATGTTTTGTGATATTCTGATATTTTGAGATAGTGGATATTTGATTTGGTGAGCTGTTAGCCATAATCATCATGATTAACACAAAAAAAGTCTTGAAATATTTCACTCAATGATGAGTCTAGAATATATGTAAGTTTCACTTCTTGACTTACAAGGGAAAAAATATCTTGTTCATATTCTATTTTTAGATGCACCTGTATGTTTGATATCTAATTGGATAGGACACAGTTTATAAAGACAAACTATGTTGTCTATAACAAAAGATTTACAAAGTTCCCCACAGATTGTGATAACTGAATGTGTTGATTGTTAAATAATTATGAACTTTCTGAAATGTACTGACAGCTAATATGGACCACAACATAAACGGCTTATCACATCTGCTACAATAACCTTTACAATGTTAGGGTTCATGTTGGGGACACTCATTAACTCCTGACTTTACTTTACAAACTGTATTATCATTTAAGTTTATGTCTTGTATTTTCAGGCAATTCTGTGATTTATATTGCTACATGTTGTTACACTTCTAACATTAACTGTCAAAAACTTTTGATCAACGGTAAATAAGCCAATCCTTTAGTAAAATATCAATGAAGTTAATATTTAGGAATTACTTCTCATGCAATATTAACCCCAGAGGAGTATGCAGCGTATGTAGTTAGCTTTAGCTTAGCTAAATGAACCCCTTCTCTTTAGGCATGCGCACACAACCCTACAACGACATTGGACAACAACGCAAAAATGTAGACAGAGAAATACTTGCCTCAAAAAGTTCTCTGGCTTTTCTGTGTTTGCATTTATAGTCTTAATACAGTCCTCCAACACGCTCCACACATCTCTATTAGCCATGGTTTCCCCACATGTGTGACGGACTGTGTCGCAGGTAAACAGGCTCCCAGAAAAACTCATCCTCTGCTGTTTGGTTCCGAGATTCAAACATGGCGTCTGCCGCGCTGAAGGTTGCAGGTGAGTTTCTGACATGAATTGTCTTACTACAATACACATGCTTTATTTATTACAGTCTGCTGTCGTTTGTGTCAGCACGGCTGACTTCTCGTTTGTTAAAGAAAGGTTGCATTACTTAAACTACTGTCCTGTAAAGTCCTGTGTTGGCGTTACATAATGTGCTACTGTTGACGTTTGGGTACACGGTGATTTTTTTACGATCAGACATGTCTTATCCAAAGGGAAGTTCAGTAGACTGAGGAGAGCGTACGTTAGTTCTGTTTGTTCACAATGCGGTTTATCCTGGAGATTTCTTCAGCTATGATCTGACATGGCAACATTGGTCCACGACACTCTAAAACGGTCTGACTCAGAATCTGATACCAGCTGAACAAATACTAGACTGTGCTTTAGTACTCCATCATTTTAAACCATTCACAGCCAAGCAATGTTTTAACCTATACATATGCATCTAAAAAACAGACGGGTCTACTCCTGTTAACACCATACTCAGCTTAGTTTTAGACTTTGAAATAAATAGTAAAGATTAGTTTGGTGTAGCCTTAAAAATACTTTTTTTCACATGATAAAGCTTCAGGAAGAAAAAACAGGAAAAGTGGGTACAAAACTAGTTTTAGGACAGTAAAGCAAAGCTTTGGCTATAATTAATCTCTCTGTATTTCTAGGGAAATGTCTCTCCACATGTTCTCGTCTCTCTCTTCTGAGGGCACATTCAACAACAGCAGCCCTCCGTCAGGGCGTACCTGGAGCTCTGTGGAATCTTGGGCGACTGAACCACATTGCCATTGCTGTCCCAGATATGGAGAAGGCCACAGCTCTGTATCGAGACGTGCTGGGGGCCACAGTGAGTGACAAAGTGCCCCTTCCGGAGCATGGTGTCTACACAGTATTTGTAGAGCTCAGTAACACTAAATTGGAGCTGCTCCATCCTTTGGGGGAGAAGAGTCCAATTGCTGGATTTTTACAGAAAAACAAGTCTGGAGGGATGCACCACATATGTATTGAGGTGAGACTGATGAAGAGTATGCAGTTAATGCACATATTAGACTTTTCATTTGATGTACTTAGTATTGTTAGATACACTTTAACCAGTTGCTCATTAAGAACTTTAAGTTCAGTTCTCAAAGCAGAATTTGCACAGGTGTCTATAAAGGGGCAATTACACAACTGGCTTTGTCAGAAAAAAAGGGACTTGTTTTCCTGAAAAAGCATATGTGTGGCATTGCTGACTCCTGCCAGCATGCAAATACCAGTATTGTGAAACAAAGAAGCTAAACACAAAAAAGGTTTGTTCATTTGCTGAGGTGGAAAACATTTATGACTACTGTACTTAAGTTAAAGTACAGATACAAACGTTAAAATGTTCTTCAGAAGAAGTAGAAGTACTGGTCTATTAATCTACTCAAGTAAAATAAAAAAATATTGAATTTAAAGTTTACTTTAAATACTGAGTAGCTACTGAGGAGCTGTGCTGTAAAAGGATCTTTCTTTATTGGGGAGAACAACAATTGAATCGATCTTCAACCAGGTTGTTCAGGTAAAGTCACACCTCTATAATAAAGTCAAATAGAGAGCAAAATTGTCAGTATTAATTCAACTCATATAGAGTTTAATTTAACACTTTAAAAGTGTCTGTACTGGGCCACCCTACATATAGTTAACGCACTTTTGAAAGAAATCATTTACAATATGACAGAGCTGCAGTAACTTTGGAAAATCTGTGGCAGGGTTGGTCTTTTCTGGAAAAAACACAGCAGAGTCAACCTAATTGCAAGCATAGCATGCATACTGGCGAAGAATATTCCCTGTGCACCACGTAGGGACACCTGAAGTCACAGGTGGGGTTTCTAACTCAGTGGATAACATCATGCATGGCACAAATGTGTCTCACATCAAAAACAACAACAATCCACCAGAAACATGACTGAAAAAATCCCAGAAGTCATCAGCTTTTTTTTTTTTTATTCGATGTGGAATAATTCTTTCTCTATGTGCTACTGTGTAGCCAACAAAGGTGGAAGAGTACAAGAGTTAGCACTCAGGTACAAGTACAGTTACTCTTGGTAGAACTTTCTGAAGTAGATGTAAAAGTACTGATTTCAAAATGTATTTTCCTCCCCTGTTAATTCGATTATTTACATGTGTGCTTCTTCTGCGGAGACAAGTTTCTATGAATTTTGAACATTGTGTTGCAAACTGTGTTCCTGTGATGGAGAGAGTGCAGGACAGGGTTATTATAGTTAACTAAAACTAACTAAATAACTAAGACTAAAATATGAAAATCATTTTAGTTAACTGAAACTAAATGAAAAACTTAGCTTTATGGGGAAAAACAAAAAATAACTAAAACTTAATTCTGTGCTGACAAAATTAACTAAAATGAAATAAAATCAGAGACAAAATCTCCTTAGTTTATACTTCACACTATGGTTAATTTTAGGTCTTGAGTTGTATACATACATCAAATTTGAATAAGTAAAATGAAGAGTGAAGAGCCCTTTCGGGTCTGGCCCCTGACCGGTGTCCCACATTGCAGAAAAAAAAACCCAACACTAAAATTAATGAAAACTAAAATAAAACAAAGGTTTTTTTTGTCAGAATTTAAACAAAACTAAACTAAGAAACCAGCAGGAAAAACTAATAAAAACGAACTTGAAATCTAAAACAAAAGGTATTAACTAAATAAAAATAAAAACTAATGAAAATCCAAAACCATTATAAACTTGGTGCAGGAGATAAAGTTTTCTTTTTGATTTTGTAATGCCCTCCATTGAATGGCTGGAAACAGCCAGAATAGTTTGATAAAATCAGTGTTATAGCTGTAAATTGGATTCTTGTCTTTGTCTGCTATTATGGATTGTTTAATGTAAGCCAAAGCCCTGTAAAAAAAAGTGAGACAAACCAACAGATTTGTGAATCATAGATTATTAAAACCCAGAATATCATCACTGGTTTACAAGCCCCTAAATAAGTGAAAGGGATAACCAACAGGTGCACAAAGACTGTGAATCAAATAGTCAAAGGCAGGGCATTTATCTGCTAAATAGAGCGGATAAATCAGAAGAATAATTAACAGTTTTCTTTGTGGTTGCAGGTGGACGACATTAACGCAGCAATAGCCGACCTGAAAGCAAAGAACATCAGAACTCTGTCAGCTGAACCTCGGATAGGAGCTCATGGGAAACCAGTGATGTTTCTCCATCCTAAAGACTGTGATGGGGTGCTGGTGGAGCTGGAGGAGGCATGAAGAACATCCGTCTGACTGGAACTGTCACCTTCTTAATTAACTTTCATATGATCCACAGTCAGTTTGAAAAACATCATGATAACTTTATTATTGTTTTTTTTCTTTGTAGCACTTGGATTTTGCTCTTCACATTTCAAAAAGGTGCCTTTAAAGTCATGTTTTAGGGCAATTATTTACTTTCCGTTGTGTTGGGAATAAATGACAGAGTTGTGTGAGTTTCAGATATTCAGTGTCAAGTTTTGTGTCAGCATCCTTCACTGATCTGCAGCTGGATAACAGCGTTGTATGAGCTACAGAAAGGGAACAATTCGACTTATAAACACTTTAAGAACTAAAGATATAGTTCGGTATGATTTCACATTCAGTACAGAAAGGTGATACAATGAAGCTATTTCATTAATATAAATTATTTTGGAAATTTTTTGATCATTGAGGTCTATAATCAGTGCTTTAGTCACATGCTTTATTGTCCCCGTCAGAACACTTTGGTTAAGCCACTTCAGCATCTCCCTGCAGTCACAGGGCTGATGTCAAACATTTTTTCTGCTGTTCCCTTATTTCCTTTTCAATCCATAAGTTTTTGTGGTTAAGTAAAATTAAGTTTCAGGATGTGAAATAATTCATAATTATTCTCTATTTAACAGACTAAGTTTTGAATTTTCCATAACTTTTACTACTGCAGCCATAAAAGAGCCTCATGGGTAGAGTAATATTTAAACCAGTCTGCCACTTTGGATTGTGGGTAATATTGTACACAAGATATTCCAAGTGTAAGTATCCAAAAGACTCAATGACAAAGTACAACCATAAATGGTATATAAACAAACTTCTATCCACTTAATGTTCCATATTTTCTTTCAAAATAAGAGCTGTATCCTAATAACCTTGCAAAGCAGATGGATATGCCTGTTTCCTTGTTTTTCACTGGCGAATCCATCTTGCAGAGCTCTTATCTGAACCGTTTGGGTCCAGTTAGAAAGTGACAGGACCAATCAGCGACGAGGAGCAGTACTTTCAGGCGCAGCAGAGTCGTGACATAAACAAGCAGCAGCAAGAGCTGGTGCAGTTATAGAGGAAGAGATTAGCATGGATGCTGCTAAAGAGACAGTTTTATTAGAACTTGACGACATTTCTTCATTCAAAGAAGAACAAAGAACAGAAGTGAGTTGTTTTCTTTTCAAAAACGACAAAAGTCGAGTACTTACATGTCTATAGTTGCCATGTTTCGCGTTATTCCTCAGTAGCTGCACACCCGCAGCTGGATAGCGGCTATGTCACGTGTTTTGTTGCTCTGATTGGCCCGTAGAGATGTGACAGACAGAACATTCATCCAATCACCCTCCGAGTTTTTTTCAAAGCCTCTCCCTTTTCTCAAACGTTTCCCATTGAAGCTTTCCCAGATCATGTCAGGTTAGTATCCTAACAGGTCAGTTACTCTTAGTTTAAGGTGGTACAAAAATTCAATACGAGGGGTGCAGGTGCACCTAGTGGTTTAAGGTGTGCCCCATGTACGCGGATGGCCCAGGTTCAAATCTGGCCTGGGGCCCTTTACCACGTGTCTCCCCCCCACTCTCGTCCCTGTTTCTGACTCTATCCACTGTCCTCCTCTATCAAATAAAGGCACAAAAATGCCTCCCCCGAAAAAATTCAACATCAAAGAAAAAAAAAGTTTTTTGTAAATGTATCAAAATTCAAGAAAAGGAAATTAATCATGATTAACTACAGAAATTCTGAGATTAATTGCAAATGAAAATTTTAATCGTTTGACAGCTGTAACATATTTGCATGATCTTAAAATCAGGTTTTTACCATATCAGTGCAGATTCCTGGATGAAAACACTGTTGTTTAACAGAATTTTGGGGGAAAAAAGCTAAAATTAAGTTTTTTATATGGTATACTTTTTAATCATGGCTGAGGTACTGAAATAACCAAACATGTTTTCTTTGACATTAAACTCAAAGATTGTCTTACAGTAAATTAATCTCATGAAACATTTTCACATAAAAAGCAGGGTGGGAAATAGCACATGCCACCAGCCAAATGCTGACATTTTTGTGCAGCGTCAGGCAAATTTTCTCCATTTTACAGGCCACTAGAACAGGCAAGTAAAAGTATCCTAACCCAAATAAGTGATTTTGGTAAACAACATAAAATGAGCTCCTTTTTCTGCTTGTTCCTATTAAATTTATGAGGAAAGCCAAGTGGACCTACATGGTCACTGACCAAAAAACCCCACCTCCTCCTCCCTGTATCACAGCCGCTGTCAGATGTTTACAGGCAGCTGTGTGCTGAGATGGTTTGACTCAGTTTCATGTGTAGTTCTCCACTGCAACTAGTATATCTGCTAAAGGCATGTTTGAACTAATGTCTTGCTTGTTGAAGGTCCAGTTAAGTTGAACAAAGCCTGCATTCGAGCATGAGACAGCAGAAAATGCACAAAAGCCTAAATCTTAGCCATTCTTAAACTTGTAATACAGGAAATGCCTATGAATTTACAGTGTAACTGTAGGAAGCACAGCCAAGGCCTGTGTGGTCGAGTACAGGACAAATTAGCAGAAAAAAGCAGTTTAAAATTAGCAACTCCCTCTTATTACAAAGTCTATAACTTGATTTTTAAATCCACTTGCCATAGTAGCAAGAAGATGAAAAAGTTAAATTCCAACTCTGTTACAAAATAAACAGACAGGGCATTTACCTGATTTTTTTCTTTAACTCTATAAGAGTCAATAGATTTATAAAAAGATTTTTAAAAAAGTATAACAACAGGCAACTTTGACATTTTCTTTTTAGTGTTGTTGATCATATAATTCTTAATCACCACTAGAGGGAGTAACAATAGCAACACCATAACACCCATGTGCCAACAGTTACCTACCCAGAGTTAAAGTAAAGATGAAGTAGGAAAAAAAAAGCCACACTTACAAAACAAAGGAAACCGCCTTGGCTGAATTGAAGTCAAGAGTTTCCATTACATTTTGTGTAAACTCTCTAAGATTATAGCTTGGAAAGCCCCAAACGTCTTAACATTGCATAAACCTTTCATAGGTGGTCCAATACAAATAACAAAAGTACATTAACTCAAACATTGGGCCAAGGAAGTGTTGATTGAATATCAGATCAGTCTATAGCGGCATTTCTCAACCTTTTTTTCCTGTTAGGGCACCCTCAAAAATGTTAAAAATCCCAAGTCCCACCAGTCAAACTGTATGAATAAAAAGACAAACATTCTACATCCCTATGACTGCAAAGTATACCACACACAGGGGATATTAGACAGTTAGGCCTGTACAGCAACTCATGACAGTTATGTTCTATTAACAAGAAATCTGAGTCTCAGATGATGCAGACAGGGCAAATGTTGACCTCCTGTTCTTCACCTGCTGAACTGAGAAACAGGCAAACAACACTGCATTCTTCTTGTGAAGTGTGTAACTAATGATGTAAGCCTATTTAATCGCTGACCCAGACATTGATGTTATTTCAGGAAAAGGCACATGGGAAAACTCTGATTAATTACACCAGGATAGCTAATGATATGCATATTCATAATTCTTGTCTAAATATATTATGAAGGCATCCCTGACAGAGCCATTAAGGAGCTCTTAGATGCCACAGCACCCTGGTTGAGAAAGGCAGGTCTATAGCACAAAATAAACCGATGTCATTTCCTAATCCTGCCTACAAACTGAGCAGCAGGCGCTCATCATTTGGTACTTGTCACCCAGTTGCAGGTTATCAATTCACTCACACTGAGATTAACATGATACATAGATTATCATCACTTAAGTACTCCAAATAAAACAGTCAGATCTTGATTGGAATTTTGGTATCAGTAATGTAAACAGTTCTCCCTTTGCTCATCATTGGCACAAGTGTAAACTGAAACAAAAAGGTAGCAGCTGCATCTTAGTTTTGCTTTCTCCATTAGTGGAAGTGAAACAGTCCATCTGTGCTATAATTAACAGCTGTCATGAGAAGGAAATTTTGATGTTTTTTCAGATTTGAACATTTCTAAACACAAGAAAACGTTAAAAAAAGACAAGAAGATCAGAATCCAGAGGGTTTGTTTAATTGGTTTAACAACTCCTGGCATAAAACACAACAGATAAAGTGATGACACAGGCGAGGCTCACAGCTGTGGGAACAGGGGTCTATGAAGTAACTGTAATGCAGAGTACAATATGAGTAATAGAAGAGGTTTCTATGACTAGCTGTTATCATGCAGATGGCTTTATATATTTTGAAAACACTTGAAAGCGCGATACAAATTTACATATTAAGAAAGCTTTTGGAAAAGTGATGTGGAGGGATTTAGCTGCTCTCTTTGCCCAGGGTGTGTTTGTCAAATAGGTATTCTGCCATGCCATTCTGTGGTGCTCCCATTCGGCGCAGGTTGGTCACCCAGTCTGCCAGCTCTTTGATGGACTTCACCTGCTCGTCCAGGTAGTGCGTCTCAATGAAATCACACAACTTTAGAAAAAAAAGAGGAAAATCTGATTATAAATTGATCATTAATGTTCACTGATGTGATGGCACACATTGAATGAGCACTATCATTTTGGAAAGTTTTTTTTTAACCTCGTGACACGTTTAGATGGACATTGCAAAGGTATAATGAAGTTAACTGGCAACATCTCAAAGACAAATTCTTCTTGACCAGTGGTTCCCAACCTGTTTTCTACTGAGGCCCTTACTCGTATAAAAGAAGAGCTGAAGCCCCCCAGGTCCCACATGGAAAAAGATAAATTGCTGCCTTACCAAAAGACCCTTGTATGAACAATTCATAAGTGTTTTATCATGATTTTAGATAATATGAGTGAACCTATTTTAACAATCTTCAAGCAGACAGACCCTTGTGCGCCCACTGAAGTCTATGGCATCCCCCAAGGGGTCCCAGACTCCAGGTTAAAGATCCTTGGTTCTCAACTCGTGGGTAAGGACCAAAAAATGGGTCGTTAATCTTTTTTCAGAGGGCTGGAATGTATGCCTGGAGAAAAAATGTGACGTAAAGTCTATAATATGCTTTATTTTGAAGATCTCCATCTCTTTGTTTTGTCACATCTTTTGTTCCTTTTCAAGTAAAAACGACTACATTTTCACAAAAGAAGAAGAAGTGAACTGAATATGAATTTGCTTTACAAGTTAAATCAACTTTCTGTTGTATTTGCCCAACAACAATCTGAGAATACACTGCTTTGGACGAAAGCATCTGCTAAATGGCAGTGCAACTTTTTTTTTTCCAAAGATTTATTTTTGTGCCTTTATTAGATAGAGAAGGACAGTGGATAGACTTGGAAACAGGGAAGAGAGTGGGGAGAGACATGCAGTAAAGGGCCACAGGCCGGATTTGAACCCGGGCCGCCCGCGTACATGATGCGCACCTTAAACCACTCAACCATCTGCGCACCCAGTGACAGTGTAACTCTGTAACTTTTTTTAAAAGGCGTGATGTTTCACATCTTTCAAAATAAGAAAGGACAAGAGTCAGAATGGGGCAGGAAAACACATTGACATCCAGACTAGTATGATAGAATTATTCAACGCTTTCGCTGAATATTGATACTTAAATTAAAAATTACAATTCTCTAAAACAGATTAATTTTCTCAATCAAAATTCTGATCTGGAGAATTTTATACTGGTTTTATTTTGAAGCATGTGAAAAAGTTAATATGTTTAAAGGTTTACTGTGTAACCCTCATGCCCTACTTTCATACTCACATGTGGGTCACTGTGATCAGAGCAGAGCTTGTGCAAATCCAGCAGTGACTGGTTCACACTCTTCTCCAACTGCAGGGCACATTCAAGGGCTTCGACTCCACTGCCCCACTCGTCCCTCTCTGGCTTCTGCATGACAAAGCAAGTCAGAAAAGTTTTACTTGAACGTTAAACTGTTTGTGTATGTGTGTGAAGATAAGCAGCACGGCACACTCACGCCCACTGTATCTTTTTTTGTCATCATGGTACCCTCCCAGCATGGGCCTTACGATAACTCAGGATCAAACAGCATACACACACAGAGCATCCTCTCAAACACATACACATGACTTGTTAGATCACATAGTTGCTCATACCCTGACATCCTGAAGGAAGATCCTGCCCCCCCTCTGGTTCTGCACTTTCATTAGCTTCTCAGCATGCTCACGCTCTTCATGCGACTGATTACGGAAGAATTTGGCAAAGTTGGGCAATGCCTGATCATCCCGGTCAAAGTAGTAAGCCTGTGAGAGGAAAGGAAGAGAGGAATGTTTGTCTTTTAACTTTTTATTTCCTGCTAGAGAGCCAAAAGCCCTGAAAGGACCAGTGAGGCATATTCATACCTCAAGCCAAGACTGTTCTACATAGTTTGAGCAGCAACGTATACAGTTCAGTATATATTATTAAAGAGTAACACTGTGTTACTCTGTTCTGTGCCTACAAAACTTTGAAAACATCTAAACTACCTGGCAAGACCTTGCTGAAAATGGTAGAAAGTAGAGCAAATGTTTAAAAATTGCATTTTGTAACCCTTTTATTTACACAGTTGTGTGGGACTGATCAATGAAATCTGTGCTCAGAGGTGAAACACGTTTTTTAAGGTCAGGTAACAAACTCTCTGCCCTGTCTCTGTACATACCCTAATCTAAACAGAACTCAACCTTTGTTTTATGACTTAGTGGGAGAACATTCATTACTACTCAGCTCACATGACATCACACAATCACCTTAAAACATGTCTCATAGGTTAATGTTTGATGAACATAGCTGCTCTAGTGGTGTCTTTAATTGTTAAAGATGTGTGGATAACTTTTTTAAACTACCATGTGTTTTTCTTCTGCCTTACGTTTGTTGGTTGGTACTGTGTCAACACCTGGAGGGTGCCTGAGAATAAAACACCACCTTTAAAACCATCAAAACATGGCACATAAATAACTCCTAAAAAGGAATCAGAATCACTTCTCCATAACAACTAAAATCAACACACATGTTCCTCTTATATCAATAAATTCTGCTTTAATCATCTTCCACATTTTTTTTTTTGATCCAGTGATTTGTATCTTACCATAGACAAGTAGACATAAGAGGCATACAGCTCCAGGTTGATCTGCCTGTTGATGGCAGCCTCGCAGTCCTGGTGGAAGTTTTGTCTCACCTGGGAACTCATGGTTCTGGAAAAAACAAAACAAAACAAAACAAAACAAACAAAAAGTCAAACTAGACACAAAAACAGCACAAAAACATTGCATCACATGTGTGTAAGAAAACAGCACAGATGATAGAAGTCTACATGCTTAAAATAAGAGAGACCTAATTGATTGATGGAAAATTAATTATTGTCAGGAAGAACAACAAATAAAACCTTGCACTTGGTAAAGTTATGACAGGAAAGTTTGAACTTAATGAAAGGGTTTGAAAACTGAAAAATAAGATGTAACCTGACTGATGGTCCTGATAACAGAAAATTAGAAGTCTGATTAGAATTGGGAAGAAAGCAGTGGCATCCATCACTTTAACCAACAAAAATAGAACTCCTTGGCAAACAACATTGGGTATTTTCTTGTTTTTCTGAATTTTCACTGAGTGAAAATAATGGCAAATTTCCAAAATTTTCAGCCCTAGTTAAATCTATCTAATATTGTGTTTTGTATGATATTAAGTGGTTTATAGCTTGTTTGCTGATAGCTACTCATAATGAAGAACGTAAGAAAAAATTGCATATTAATTTGTAATTGCAATATATGGGGAAAATCTCAACTAGGTTATTTTCCCAACACATTCAGCCCTACTCTATACACAATTGTGTTATGAAATAGATGTAGTGTTTTCAAGTTGTGGTACTTATAAGTACTGTTCAGCTTTAAAATTACAGAGATTGCATAATTTTAAAACGTGTGGTGTCAAAAATTATGGAATTACCTAACAGGGTTCCTACTCACTGACAAATTTAAGACTTTATAGGGCCTTTTTAAGACCTGAACTGAGAGAATTAATACCAAATTTTTCAAATGGTCAAAAATGAAAGGTGAGAGTTTCAGTACACAGGACAGAGCTGAATGCTCGGGTTTAATGCAATGTCAACGTCAAGTGGTATAGGACATAGACAGTTTTGGTGTTAAATACCCCAACTTGATGATTTCTGACACATGTAATGCCCTGCTTCCAATAATACAACAGATAGTGAAATTTATCACAGCACATGCAACAAGAATATATACTTTAAAATAATTATCAAATAAATTTAGATAGGAAACGAAGATTAGATAGACATGTCTTAGCCAAAGTGACTCCTGAAATTTAAATGACGACATATTTACATCCCGTAGTTTACAGTGAGAATCCCAGATGAGAGGTCTTTTATGTTGTAAGTGTTTTCATTATTGCAAAGGGGAAAAACACTTGACCATACATGGTATGTATTAGCCGTGCAGATAAACTATATTGCTAAGCAGCTACAGTTTTTACTGACAATTTACAGCAGAAAACAATAGTTTTCTTTTAAAAAGTGCATTAATTCAACTATCCCTTCATTGGAGACTGTTCACATCATGCTGCATACTTCACATGCCCTAATTACTACCTACAGTCAGTTGGCTTGGCACCACCTCGTTACCATCAGTTATATAACTTGACCAGGAATAAATAAACATAAAATCATACAATTCATAGCTTGTTTCTATCTTATAAAAAGTAGAAAAGGTAAAGCAGGGTAGAGCTTTGTTTGTCAGATCTGTTGTGCCGTTTGTCACGTAGTCTGGCACTGAACACCTTGCGCAGAGGCAGTAAAGCAAACTGCGTCAAGGCCGTAGCTGCAGCTGGCCCAGTGGCATAAACAACCGCAGTAAACGTTTCCTTTCCTTTAGCCAGGCAGTCAGTGACTGGGTAATAAGAGAGAAACATAAAGCTTACAGACATGCTCTTACCTGGTCTCTGTGGCGGGTCTTCTGGGAAGGAGGTCGCAACGCTTTACGTGAGGCTAACTAGCAAAACAAACAGCTAGCTGACAAGCTAAACGTGTAGAAGATACCTTAGCAAGCTAACGTATATAAGATGATTAAAATGATGTTTTAAGTTGGTGGTGGTATTCTTAGGCGATTATTCTCGTCCAGTTGTGTAGGAAGACAGTAGAAAGGTTGCCGTTCAAGCACTGTTGAAGCAGGTAACCTTCACCGTCCGCTATCGAGAGGATAAACTGCGCCTCACAGTTAGGACTTCAACGGATAACCAAATGGTTTGGACCGTGACGTCACTACCCGGAAGAGGGAACGGCCTGACCCCTTAATCAGAGTACGGCTTTTCATAAAACAGTGGTGGAAAATCCCCAACTATTGTGAAATAAAAAAACATTGAAGTACTTTGCGTTTCTATTAAGTGAACGTCACAGACCTACTTCTCCTCCTTTCGATTCCCCATGGTTTCACAAGGATGAAAATACAAATACAGCCCTAGGACTTCACAAGTTAAAAGATAGATGAAGATAGTAGTTATTTGCTGACATTTGAATGAAAGCTAACAGTAGACAGCAGTTAAAAAAGATGCTCCTCAATAAGCTAATGTTCAAATGCATCAGGCAAATTAACACAGTCGTGTATTGACTCCTTTGAATATTTTAATTTGACTTTCCCTTGAAATACTCATACAAAACTAAGACTTTTGTACTTTGACTATTATTTTACATTGTTGTATCAACGTAAGTGATTTTTTTCCCATCATTTAATGTTCTACATAGACCATTTATGATTTTTAGAGGCTACTGTAGACTAAAGGAAAGCAGAAATAAGAAGAGTTTATATTTGAATTTTCCAATGAACCGATAAGATGAAAAGTTTTGATCTGGAGTTGAATGAAATCAAAGGAACAAAATAAAGCCATGTAAGTTCTGGTCTCCAAGAAAAAAATGCCGTTGTCCATGGCTGGGAAAGGGTAAACTTTGGCTTTGGTTTTGGCAGGGCATTTAGATTTAGAAGACTTAAGTCTTGAGAATGGGATCAGGTTCACTCCAAGCCCATTATGACAAGTTTACAACAGGACATCTAGTGCACACAGCACACTCTCTCATAAAGACACTCAGATCTATCGTCATCTGCTGGCTCAGCTTTGCATATGTCATGATTCAGCTCTGTGGTTTGGGAGACAACATCAGGAAAAGTTGAAGATTAAGTAACAGAGTACAATCTGACAATCACGTGTCAGGATATGACTTATTGTCTTTTTGAGACATACTGTGCCAGGCGTTATGATAAAGCCATGTTGTTAATTACTGTCCGGTCTTTGACACTGCTATATAAGCAACCAGACAAAAAAGGCAACACTGCTTGGAAATGTACAGTGCCTTGAAAGTACTGATCCCCTTGGATGTTTTACCCTTTTTTCGATTCTATAAATCAAGCATGATCAATATGACTAGGCTTTTTTACATTAGAAAAACTCTTTAATGTGAAAATGAAAACAGATTTCTAAAAAGTAAAGTCAAAGAAATATGTAAAGGAAAATAAGTGATTGCATAACTATTCTTCTCCTGTAAAGTAACTTAATTCAACAGCAGTCCATCCCATTGATGCAAGTAATCTCGCAATTAGTAAAATGTATATCACCTGAGTGCTGTGTATCTCAAGTGACTGTAGTATAAAGATGCCTGTGTCTGGAAAGTCCAGTCCCTGGTTAATCAATATTTCTGGCTACCATTACACCATGTAGACAAAAGAACACTGCAAGCAACTTAGAGAAAAGGTTACTGAAAACATCCAACAAAAGCTACACAGAAATGGTTTAAAGACAACAGGGTGAATGTTCTGGAGCGGCCGAGTCAAAGCCCAGACATCAATCCAATGGAGAATGTGTGGTTGGACTTTGAAGGGACTGTTCCCGACCAATTCCCTTGCAATGTGATAGAGCTTCAAGTTTTTTGAAGAAGAATCGGGTACAATTGGAGTGTCCAGATGTGCAAGCCAGATTGAGACCTTTCCAAATAGACTCAATGCTGTGATTGTAACCAATGGTGCATTTACTAAATACTGACTTGAAGGGAGAATATATTCATTCAGTCACTCAGTGCACATCTTTAATTAATTGAAATCATTATCATAGAAATCTGTTTTCACTTTGACATTAAAAAGTTTTTTGTGTATTTTTTTTCGTCAAAAAAGCCAAATTCTAGTAACAATAATTAATTTACAAAACCAATAAAAAGGTAAAACATTCAAGGGGGTGAATACTTTTTATAGGTGCTGTATAAATCTAGGCCAATGTTTGTTTTGACATCAAGCATCCTATTTTTTTACTGAGTTATAGACAATGTCTGAAAAAGAGATGCATTAAGTTTTGTTTTTAGCTGATTTTGATAAAAATAAGTAAACTGAAACATTTTCTATTATAAATTAGATAAAAAAAAAATTTCTTGCCTTTAAGAGGTTGCTGGTGCCTTTTAAAGATGCACTGCCCTAAATATCCATTTTTGTTTTCTTCACAGGCATACTGTTGTCTAAGTGCAGGGGAGGATCAAGTACTAACCAAGAACTCTTAATTGTAAAACAGCAATTTTGTTCTTGCTTTTTTCTCAGTATTGGCATGTCTATACACAGTGATACATAAAATCTATATATATAAATATATAAATAATAATAATAATAAATATATTATAAAATAATGTAATATTCATGTAATTTAAATAGTAATTTTCAGTGGCAGAAGAATAGCAGAGAATAAAACACTACTACCACTGAAATGAGTCTCCTTTGTCAGTATTTTGAAACTGTGGAAGTTACTGGACTTTAGAGAAATTTTGTCTGGTTGAGGAGTTAAACTGGTTTGCTTTTCAAAGTTTAATATATTTTACTTAAGGGTAATTTAAATTGACTCTCTTCATGTCTCTGTACAAGAGATATGGAAATAATAAACAAATTTCAGGATGTAATTTTTGAAATGTACTAATATTAACAAAATGCCAGCCAGTGGTCTCTAGTTCAAAGTGGGTCTATTTTCTTATTTAACGTCACTTTATGAGATTAACCCTCTGGATTAACTGGCTGTGGATGACTCAATAATGCTGCAGGCATGCTAGCAGCTCAACGGTGTTGGTTAATGTGCTGTAAATAATGCATGATTCAGCATGGATCAGTTGCTGTCATCAACATCTGCAGGAGTGTATTGCATTAACATGACATAATAATTTTTTGACTTTTGTGTTTAAGGTTCAGTTATAGTCTCTGCTGAGTCACAGTCATGATAGGAAATGTTTTACATGACAAGCTGTAGTTTGTTGTAGAAGATTGGACAGCGCCATCTGCTGATCACGGGGCTGAGTTGCACATTTGGACTATTTCTGGCTGCAATAAGAACACAACTAGATTCAAAACAAAGGACCTAACTGTTTAATTGCATAAACCTTGTCAGTGCAGTTACAGTGGCTATGAAGAGCCTGATGAACTAAAAACTGGCAGCAGGGCTTAACATTAATTTGTCTTACCAGCCACATTG
The DNA here is from genome assembly GCF_018320785.1 of Cheilinus undulatus. Taxonomy (NCBI): domain Eukaryota; kingdom Metazoa; phylum Chordata; class Actinopteri; order Labriformes; family Labridae; genus Cheilinus; species Cheilinus undulatus. The sequence continues at coordinate 39,297,884 of NC_054865.1, read as the reverse complement.
GCTTATACTTTCACTAATTTACAACCCACTCTAGCACTTCACATTGGCTTGGGGAACTGGCACCTCTATGTGCAAAACAGGCTCATTGCAATAATCATCTCCCACTGCTCACAAACACAGGTGCAAACAGTTAAGCCCAATTACAATAAAGCAAAGAATGTCATAAACTCAGCCAGTCAAAGTGGCTAGTGGGAGTCACTACTACCTGCCACAGCTTAAGTCCACCTCGTTGGCAGGTGTTAATGTCCACCCCTGTCAGTATTAAAACATATGTCTATTACTTTTTCACAGTCATGTGTCTCCAACCTTCTCCTGCTTTTCTAAATACAAACAATATTTTCATTTTGAGCTGAAGAAATAAAAAAAAGTTTGGATTTTTTATAAACTTTATTCATTGCTTGAAAAAGTTTAATCGAACAGGCCGAATCCCATATCGTCATCGGACTCTTCAGACTCTTCCTTCTTCTCTTCCTTCTTCTCCTCAGCTGCAATTAAAGTAAGGAAAGATAATTTTATTCACATTTACAGTGTCACTTTGGTTATTTTTGCATGTTTTCTTTAAGCTTTTGGCTGCTCTAATGACTGAGGCTACCATGCATCATATTGGCCATGTTGGATGTAATTTAGCATTATCCGTTTAACACTCAGCAAGCAACTAAAAAAAATGATGCATCATTCTCTTGATTAAATAGCTGACACGGCTTCAGCCTCAAGGCAAATATGAACTTACATTTTTAACATTTGATCCAAGAGACACTGACAACCCACTAATTTGACAGCATTAACTCAAATATACAAGCTGAAGGCATGTGCCAAATGTCATTGGTGCTGACAAATGAGGTGCTAAACTGTAATGCTCACCTGCAGCAGGGGCTGCAGCTCCGCCTGAGCCAGCAGCCGCAGAGCTGGCAACTGCTACTGCACCGCCTGCCGGCATGCTGGCCAGCTTACCGTAACCTGAGGAGACACGAGTTGGCAGAAAAGAAACTCAGTAACATTGACAGTCAACAGCCAGAAACAAGATAGAGGTCAGGAATGTAATGAATGATATACTTTGTATAATTAGTTGCAGCTACTACCTGAAATCTGACATAATCTGTGATTTATTGCTTCTCCAAGTTTAAAATAAAGTGTTTCTATTTGCCATCACATACACAAGTGCTTCAAAGAGCCATCTGACATCATTGAAAACATCAATTTTTAATTGGTGGCTTGTCACATAACCCAGAGAGTCAGAAGTTAATTGTCTTTTGCCCAGCTTGAACCAGCTCTAAAGATTACATCTAATGACAGTGAATGTTGACAAGTGTATTTTCATCTTCACACCTTGAGCCAAGCAATTTGAAGAGTAGTAACACCAACTCAGAGCAAAAAAAAAAAAAAAATTTCTTAATTTATTTGTAACAGAAAATTCATTTTATTTTCAACTGCTACCAAGCTTTTTAGAGACCCCCCCCATGTGTTCAACAGAGTTCAAATTATTAGGATTCATCTCTGATTACAATCCATATTGAAAAGCCCTTCCACAGCTTTTTAAACCTTTTTTTTTTTTTTTTAACTACACACAATGGTTTTAGCTTTCAATACACTGAATCCACGGCTGGAAAACCAGTTTTTTTGGGGGGGCAATCTGTTTTCCCCTCCCTTAAATTAAGTAAAACCTATCACTCGACAAACCTGTATAGTATGGATACTGCTGTGCTGACACTCACCTGAGGCAATCACATCATTCACGTTCTTGCCACTGAGCTCAGAGATGACCTGTTGAGAGAGGAAACGAATACAATCTGAACAGGGAAAGTAGCAAACTACAGGTAGAACAAATGCAGCAAACACTACATCAACACAATTAAAGCCTGTCTGTACCTTGTCCAGACGTGTATCATCGGCCTCAATGCCAACACTTTCAAGGATCTTCTTGATGTCCTTGGCCTCGGGATTCTCATTACCACCCAGGGCAGCGAGCAGGTAAGCAGCAACGTAACGCATCCTGAGGAAAAAAAGGAAAATAAAATGTTTGAAAACTGAAAGGCTGAGATTGAACACAAAATTTTTCATTGAAATCACCTTCCAAAAGTAAAGAAAAAACATCCATCTAACTTGTTTAGTTCATATAGTATGTGTGAATGGCCATTTCAATGTAGCTAATATCTATACATCTAATCAGACTCATTTCCATCATTATCCAAAATATTTTAATATCTAAGAATGTGTATGAATGTACCTTATTATCTGCATCTGTATCAGCAGATATAGGGCTGAACAATTAGGGGAAATAACCTAATTGTGATATGCCGATGTTTACAGATTCATTATGCAATACCAATATTAAGGTATGTTTTTCAGACCTAGAACTCCAGTCCATTGAACACAGTTGTAGGTTTGAGGAAAAACAGAGAAAAACTTTAGACCTCAAAAGACACTTCAACTTCAAAAAAAAAAATCAGGATAAATAAAAATACCTCAACTGACAGGCCTGTTGGTCCAGCCAAAACATATTAATATGGTCAAAATATACAGTTGATATATGCTGATATTCAGTTAAATATTGGTTGTAAATATATGTAGAAATGTTGATCTGTCTTTTTAAACAAATGTGCCAATACTGGTATCATACACTGTGCTTCCCAAGAAATTTGTTCAGCATCAAACTTTGAATTGTGTTTTAGGGACTTAAGTATTAGGTCTAAATTTCATTTAAATATCAGTATCCATATCTGCTAAAATTAATTTGTAAATACTGGCCAAAATCCAACATCATGCATCACTGGCTATAACCCAACGAGGCTCACTAGTAGGTAATACTGACAAAATCTAGCTTGAATCCGTTTACTTGTTTCCTTCCTGGTAAATCAATCAACTATATTGTTTATGAAGGGCAACTGCACCACAGTCCTGACCTTTGGTTTCAGGTTGGCTTCACCACAGTAACAAGTCACACCTAAATAACTCATGTAGCAGAGGGAAAGTGTTGTCCTTTAAAAAGATTTTATTTAGGTTTCACCTTAGCATGAGCACTTAAGTAGTCAATACATTAAAAGTTACACATTTTCTTACAAAATGTGTGAATTCCAGTTAGCTGGTCAATTCTAAGTGTGTCTGAAAAGACTTACTCTCAAAGGAGTTAAATACCTGTTACTCTATTTGTCATTAAGGATTGTAGAAACCATCCAATCAAGCCAACAATTTTACTCAAATAAGTGTTTTATTTAAGATGCCGATTTTTCACCCATGTGGCGGCGTTTCTGTGATCCCGCTAACATTACCACCAGCTAGCTTAGCTGCTAGCGTCAATGCGGATTATTAAGAAAAAAAAATACCTAGAAGTGGCTCTCTATTTTTTCTAAGTCTCCGTGGGCCCGAATTTACATGTTAATGATAGTAAATGCTTGTCCTCCCCGCTATTTAGGTATATATAGTGTAGTCAAACAGACACTTACTTGCTGGTCAGGCGAACGCGTGTTCACTCGGACGTTAGCACGGACAGAAAGGAAGTTACGTCAGAGAATGTAGGCGGAAGACCTGTCTCTTCTTCTTCGACTAGAATTTAAACAGAAAGTGAAAAGTGGGCCCCCACACGACAGGAGGATTTAGTTTCAACTCTACAACTCGAAACAGCTGTCAGGACTGTCCTGCAAGAACGCCACGCCGTCTGTAGTAGTATACACCTTATCTTTGTTAGGGTAGTTCATGTTTTAAAGGAAAAGTCATGTAAAGTTGATGAAATCATCTTTCCCATGGCAGATGTGACAAGCAGAAACTCCAAAAAAAAGTTAATCCATGACCTGTTAAACCCCGACACCGGTTGTATCAGACCAAATAAATGATAAAAAGGGGGACATAAGTTAAAACTCCCATCCGTGTTTCGTCAATTCTAAGACAAAAACGTAAAAACAATTCTGTGATCATTTAAAGGTACAGTGTGTAATATTTAGCCTATTAGCATTTAGCAAAACAAGCTTGGTTAAAATGAAACATAACATTTATAAGTAGATTGATCTAAATTAGTGTTGACATCTGATTACACATTTTTTAAATTTATGTTTTAAATTAACTCAGAATAAGCCTTTTATTCATACATAGGGAGGGTCCCCTCCAAGGACGCTGCCATCTTGGATTTTTGCACTTTGCCTGTTTCTATGGCACCATAGAAGGAACCAAATAACAGTTAAGCATGTATTGATTTTTAAACTTCACTGGTTCCCACAGTTATCACCAGAGAAATGATCATCACACTCCAGAATTGACTGTTTGATGTTGATAGTCCCATTTTTACACACTGTACCTTTAAAACATGACTCAACTTCTTTTTAAAATTCTGTTATTTTTCATTACTGTAACCAACCTCCTGAGGCCCACCTACAGTACCTTTAAGTACCTCTAAAGGCCACTGGTGGGCCCCGGCCCATACTTTGTGAAGCACTGGTTCAGAGCAAGCGCTTTTGAGTTTTTTGTATGTTTATTCAATGAAAACACAAATTGTATACCAAAGAGAACCTCAGACACATCCCTCTATGAGTTCATGAAACACTCCTTTTCACAGAGGCCTGCAGTCAAACATCAAGTGTATGCTCAATTCAGATTTTTCTGGTCAGATCAGATTTGTTGGTTTGCCTGTGCACATTGCTTTTTAAATGTGACCTGTATCAGACTCATCCATTCACTTCAATGGAAATGAAAGCAGCCCAGATCTTATTTGAAAATCTCCATTTCAGCATTACTTGCGCTGTTCAAATGGTCATGAAAAATCAAATAGCTTAAGAGTTTTAAAAAAATATCAGATTCAGGTCCCTTTGGCCTCCAGTATGGATGCAGCCATTAATACCAAAGCTATGCAATTAAAAAAAGAAAACAGATTTATTTTAGAACTGACTGTTGAATAAACTAATGTTGCTGATATGTAAATTAAAGCAGTTTCATTACCTGTCATCATTTCATTCATTAATAATCCCTTACACATGTGTCTTCCTTTCCCAGTCCATTTCCTGCTGTGGTAATCTGTCGTCATATTTTAAAATCTCTTCTCCTCTCCTCCACAGCCATTCTATTGTTTCACTGTGAACAATGCAACCCTCCTCCACCCCAGCCACCTCAATTACATCTCATCAGTGTATCCTACTTCTTCCATTACCACCACCAGTGTCTGGACTCCATAGGGGCTGATTAAGCCTGCATTCAGCCTTTTTTAAAATCCTCCTCCTGTTATATTTTACATCTCCTGTAATAGAAGTCTCCCAGACCAGACTAAATTTCTTGAAACTTTTATTATCAAAACTATATTTCAGAATATACAGAGTCCTCATTTTCCAAATGTGTGATGTTTTTGGGGATGTATTTTTTGTGGCTGTTTTTCTTTCATCCTGTGACTTTACGCATGTGGGTTTTGCACTTTAGTTTATTAACATGAATCAGTTTCCTCTTCCTCGCCTGCTCCTTCTGTTGATTTGGCTCCAGTTTCAGTTTGGCCTCCTGCTTCGTCCTCTGGCCCTGCTGCTGCTGCTCAGCTTATTCCTGGGTGTGATTGATTTTAGTTGCCAGGAAAGACGCAGCGAACCATCCTCACACAACACTCTGCACTGACTCGGGTCCACGCCATGAGAAACCAGCAGCTGTGCTCTGGTATCAAGCTGGAGTGTGAACAACCGGCTCTAATGAATCGCTGTCACATGCACGGCTTGGTTCCAGGCAAGCAGCCACTGATCTACCTCTGAGCTCCTCTCAGACACCTAAAGGATGTATGGAGACTTTGACATAAATATTCTATAATAGGAAAAGAACACAGAAACAGGGGAGCAGACAATTTAGGGAAACTAAATGATATTTCATTTGTAAGAATGGATTTTTCTCATAAATTTCCAAAAAATTAAGTAAAAAACAAATCTACAATAGGCATTTCTAAAAGGGCTGTATTTCTTTATATTAGTGGATTTTAAAACATGATGCTAAAGTTGTATTTTCCTCAGATTTCTTCATGACAAACACAGAATTTACTGGTTGCATTGACGTTTGCACTGTAGTAATTAATGAAGAGGAACATTCATTAATATAATCAATAACATCCTTACTTTCTCAGCCATGACTAGTCAAATACTGGCTGTAAAAATGATTAAAATGTTGATTAATTTGTGAATAATTTATCAACAACAGTGCTGGAATCATTCAAGGCTAACACCAGTCGGGTGCTGGATTTCCTGAGAGCACAAAATGCTCAATAAGTAAACAATGGTGACTTAATGCAGAAGGCTGTCATCTATCAAAGGTCTCCCCATTCAGGACTCATTGTGGACATTTCTCATTTTTTACCTACAACATTTCTGTTGCTGTGGATTATTTTCTTGCTTTTCATACAATTGATGCAACAGTGTGAAATAGCAGCAGTGCAGCAGGAGGGAAAAGTGCTGCAGTGAAATTTAACAAGTCTGTGTGTGTGTGTGTGACAGATTTGTCAGAGAATATACCATGTGCCAGGCACTCAGTCCGTTACATTAAAAAGTGAAGATCCCAACATGCAGCCTGTGAGCAGCACTTTCACTTTCTCCAAAACAGCAGGCACCCTAAATGTTAAATAGAGTGACATCACAGAAGAGAGAGTGATGTACTGAATATCAGCACTGCTGGGATTCAATACTACCTTTACATGACACCTCTATGAGCAGCATGCATGAGAAAACAGAGATAGAAGTAAAAACATCTGACAACTTTTAAAACAGTCTGTGATATGAGAATTAATCAAAGGAAAAGTCTTGACATAGTCTCCTTTATTTTTTAAAGATTTTGTAACACAATATGGGTAATTCTTCCAAATTGGTGCAAAAACAGATTTGGAAATATCTTGAAATGAAAAAAAGTATTTATTCCCTAAATTTTATGCCTGCATATTGCTAACAATCAAGGTACACATTTCTAAAAAAAGAAAACAAACAAACAAAAAAACCCACACTAAAATCTTGCTTTGTAATTTCATAGTTTCCTCATACTTTCTGTCTTACAAATTTGCCACTACTGAAACAAAAAATATGAGAAAATATAAATTATTTTAAAAAGATGTTTAGATTTGGTTTAATTTTTCATATAGAATATATAAAAGTTAAGGATTCATTGTTTTAACCACATTTAACTTAAAAAAAACCCTCTGCATTTATTTCTGGCTTCTTCTATTTTATTTCCACTGTCCCAGCTTTTTTGTAGGTCCTAGAAGGGCTGTACACAGACCAACATTTAAGGCCTGACAGTTAATGTCAATTGGCCTTCGCACAGCGCTAACATTACAGAAAAACAAAGGATCAAACCATTTTAAGAAAATGGGGATTTACATTTTGAAACAGGCTACATGTTACTAAAGCAAACATAAATACGTGTGCATTTTTGCTTTTCTATTATCTAATACTTGGCATTTAGGTCAAAAGTCAAATATAATTTCTTGAAATTTTGGCTGGACCTTTTTTAACCTCCGTGGGCCTCCAGTGGGACTGGGCCTTATAAAGCTTTCCCCTTTCCCCCTTTATGGGCATCTTTGGCTACAAGTCTGTGTGGATAGGTCTCAATCAGGCGTGCACACCTGCACATTGCAATTTTACTCCATTCTTCTTTGCAAAAGGGAATCAGATGTGGACAGCCCTTTTCAGGTTCATATTACCCTCTGCCTTTGCAAGCCTTCCAGGGGTAGCTGCTGAGAAGCATCCCCGCATCATGATGCTGCCACCGTGCATCAGAGTGGGGATGGTGTTTGTGGTGATGTGCAGTGTTTGACATAGCATCTTGTCCTATGTCCAAAAAGCACCATTTTAGTCTCATCAGACCAAAAAACTTTCTTCCATTTGACCACAGAGTCTCCCTCATGTTCTTTGGCTAACTCTAGTTGAGATTTAATCTGAGTTCAACAATGGCCCTCTCTTTGCCACTCTCCCGTAAAGCTTCGACCGGTGAAGAACCTGGGCAGCAGTTGTATGCAGAGTCTCTCCTATCTCAGCTGCTGAAGCTTGTAACTCCTTCAGAGTAGTCATAGGTGTCTTGGCGGCCTCGCTCACTAGTTGCCTTCTTGCACGGTCACTCAGTTTGTGAGGATGTCCCGATCTAGGCTGAGATTTACACATGTGCCATATTCCTTTCATTTCTTGATGATGAATTCAACTGGGGATGTTCAGGGACTTAAAAAGTGTTCTTTTTGTCTTAATGGCGTAATGGTAGCCAGAAATGCTGATTTACCAGTGACTGGACCTTTCAGACACTTCAACCTTCCAGATACTGCAATCAGAGACACAATGGTGTTCTCCATTTCACTAGTTGTGAAATTACAAGGACCAATTGGCTGGAGCTCTGTTGAATAAGGTCAGCCCAGCCACTTTAGGAGGGTGAATATTTATGCAGTCTCTTATTTTACATCAATTATTTTAGTTTAAATGGCATTACTTTGTAGAAATTGGTTTTCATTTTGACATTAAAGAGTATTTTGTCAAATAGTGAAAATTATAATGACAATGATTGACTTTTAAATTCAAATAAAGGTTAAACATCCAAGTGGTTAAGTATTTTTTAGGCACTGGATATAGAGCCAGCCCCTGTTTGACAGCCAGTTTCCTTTGTCTCATTTTTTTTTTCTTTTTTAATAGATATATAAAAGTCAGAATGGTACCTGATGAAGAGTAGTTTGACAAAGACTGCCTTTTTGGAGGGAAAATGCACCAAAGGGAAACCTCTTCTCCAATCAGGACACTGGGTTGGAATTAACAGTTGTAGTAAGCATTATAGGTTCATAAAAAGGGATGAAACTTTTATAATCTTGGTTGTTTACAATGTAAGAGCCTAAAACTAAAAAAAAAAAATGCTGTTTGAAAAAGTTCACAAAGACTTAAAATGGTTTATGTAAGCACTGTTTATTAAGCCTCTGATCTATTACTCTTATGTTCTACATCACAACAGTTTACATTCCACATCAATGAAACACAGTAAATCAGGTAAGAAACCAGAGAACACAAAATGACACAACACAGTCTAAAGGTAATAACCCTACACAAGCACTGGCTAAAACATTTCAAAACATTATCAAAGTTTTCACAAATGTCGCAAGTTTGGTCTTGGTAATAGAAAGAAACAAAATCAGTTCAGACCTCAGAAAAGAAGGTCTGATCCAGGACGGTCTCTCTCTCTCTCTCTCTCTCTCTCTGAGATAAAGATCTCATCCTGCACCAGATCCACTCTTCAGTGAGGGTCTTCTGATATGGCCTTGGTACACAGTCAAAATGGAAGTACCAATCATTCCTGCTATTTGTTTTAGGAAAATCACTTATAAAAATTGAGAAAAATATCAAAAGAAAAGTATTATAAAAAATACTCTATTGACCATCCCCATATATAGACAAGAAAAAACGGGTACAAAGTTGAAAGGGTACTTCACAAAATTTCCAAGTCAATGGTCACTGACATTCAGTGGAGAGCATGACTGTGCAGTATCAATACCAAGTCTCATTACATTTGAACCTGATTAATGATACACGAGTGTAAGCAGTGAGTCTAGCTATTTAATGCCGGATAAAACACAATCAAGTGACAAACTATATATTATTTTAAGACATTTCAACTTGTATGTACATCCCTACTCCTTTGCTTCAAAACAAAAATAGCCTGTGTAATGGTCTATTGCTTACCACGTTCACGTAAGCCTTTACGTCTGCATGCATCCTGACATTCTTGACTCAAATAGAAAAGCTTCTATCAGATGGGGAATTTAACTGCAACATGCCTGATTATGATCAATACAGGAATGTATGAATAATAGAGTGAAAAATGTCGCACACCATGTTAGCAACTCTTATTTATGTGTGTCTTTTTTAGTGCAGCGGCCAAAAACTTGTTGAAAATGTTACATTACATTAGAAGTTTGTCACCAAAGCATTCAAAGTGGTAGTTTTCAGGAACATTCTGCAGTAAAATGACTGCCATTTTGCACCATTAAAGGACTTTATCAAAGTTTTGTCATGACTTTGCATAGATAATCGATTTGCATTCAGTTTTTGTGGCATTTTGTTTAAATACCTTATCCCATTTTACACATTTTTAAAGGATTACTGGGAGCACACACTTTAAATACAAAGGGGCTTTGTACTCATCTGGTTTTAGCTTCTTTCCTTGTACCTAATTAAATCATTATTAAGTAAATGCTTGATCAACTCAGTAATACTACCAATAATTTAACTCAAGTTAATTATCAAGTAAACGTGATACTTTAAGGAAAAGCTGACTTTTTGTGATGCATCCAGGGGTCGTAACAGACAAAAAAGACCTCAGATACAACAGATTTGACTGAATCAAACTGAAATTGAAGCTCAAATAATTTAGGAAAAAAGATGATACCATCATAATTGACTGGTCAAATGCAACTGCAATCTATCCCTAACAAAGCTGAAGCATATTTTCAAAGTACTCAAGCAAAGACTTCAAATGAGCTATTTACATTTTGAGGAGCTGCACTAGTTGGATCTTAAGAGAGAGATGGTGGATAAAGTATTAAAAACAACAAATAAAAACAGATTAGACTGCATAAAGATCATTTCTGCAGAATGGTCCAACATCAGATGATAAACAGCTGATGAAAGCTTTGAGACTAATCATTACTAAAAGATGGTTTTGTGATGATCTACTGCCTAACTAATGTGTATACCATCTCGATCTAACCCAGACATCCAAATCAAATCTGCCCTCCCCTTTAGATAGTATGGCTTAGTCAGCTGGAGTTAAGTTCACATTATTCTGTATACACGATGTTGCATATGGAAGAATGATTTAGGAGGAAACGTTTCATTTAATTAGATAAATGAATATCCTGTTGTCTCCCATTGAAAGACTAAAAGATCATTCATTTTGAGAATAACTCCCTTTTGATGGTTAAACTTTGAATCATAAAATATCTCAAACTTTTACTGAAGGTCTAAAGTTGTTTCATTGAAATAAAAGGACTAGGAGGGTACCTTTCAATTATGTTAATTAAAATATTTACATTCTACTTCAATGTTAATTTCATGACTTCCTGTTTGTGTTTTCAAAATGTGTACAAAAAAGGAACATTTGTGATATTAATACAGTACCAAAAAGAGCCTGCTAGAATGATTGGCAGTATTCAGTAAGAATATTTTCAGCATTATTATTATCATTTTAACATCGTGTGCTATTTGTAAATTTGTGTAGAGTACCTTAGTGGCTCTAAAAAGAAACTGCGTAGCGATGGTAAAGAAAAATGATACAAAATATCTATGGAAATAAATAATACATGACTATACAGAAAAAACTATTGCTGTAGTACATTTAAGAAACATATAGGAGTTCTTTTGTATTATTGTATAGAGTATAAGCAAAATAAAAGTAATTTTCATCATATTATCCCAGCACCCTTCATCTTTTATTTATGTCTTCAAAAGACATAATTATCAACACTTTCTATGATGCGTTTCACTTGAAACACAACTTTGTTCTTCAAAACGGTTTGAGGAAAAATGAAAAAGCCTATGCAGACATGCTGCATTATTTTTAGAGTTGATGTATATGCAGGAATCATGTATAGTATATTTATATGTCTGTAGGATCGATATCTGCCCTTTTCAGATCCTTGTATGCTCATGTTTAGGGATGGAGATCGAAACCAGGGTCAAACCTTAGTTTGTATTATTAAAACACCCAAAATTGATAATATCTTAGCTTATCGATACTACATTCAAGTCTCACAGGCTCTGTGACGTAACGCTATTTTATCTCATCAGTGATGCAAAAACGTAGGCCTGCATCAGTCCTTACAAACCAAAATGTTACCTTTAACCATAGACATAATAGACGTCTCAATGACTGTTTGCTCGCTGCCACAATACGTCAATGTGTTCGCCAAATTGCTAGAGGCAAGACCATATATATATGTATATATACATATATATACAGTGCTTAACAAATTTATTAGACCATCACACAAAGTAAGGTTTATGCCTCAGCTGCCCTAAATAAACAGCACTGGTAAAAATTCGTAAAACCAACATCATTTTTTTAATGTTTCTGCAATGGTTAATACACCAATATGTAGAAGCTCTTTAACCCAAATGATATTTTTAATGCTAAAATATCATTATTATTGTTATCCATGAATTTTCAAATTTACTGATTTACAAAAAAACTGAAAAAATAGTAAAGCACATTATTATTTCTTGATTAATATGTCAAATTATAGTTATTCACTTGCATTCCTGAACAGAAAAATTAGTTTTAGTGCTTGAATGTTATGCTTGATTAATTTCTGACTTCTCAGAGAAGCCCAGTGAGCCGGCTCAAATTTGGGTTTAAAAGGTGAATTCAGTATGAAATTCCTCATTCCTGTTCAAAATGGTAAAACATGGAGAGCTCACTGAAAAAGAAAGAGTATGCATTAAAGCACTTCATGATGCTGGATGGTCTCTGGGACAGGTGGTCTAATAAATTTTTTAACCACTGTACATATATACATGTATGTATGGTCAGAGAATAACTGTAATTGTATTGCTTAATAAATATATAAGAAAGTAGATTTTGATTCTGAGTTTCACCATTAAAATCTTATTCATTTTTATGTTGACAGTTTTCCTTATTGTCCCTTAAAAGAATATGGATCACGAAGTATGAAACGATGTATTAAGTCCATTTAGTGTGATCGTTTGCACCTTTTTATTCCCAAAGCTCACATATTCCTCGCCTACTTTTACATAACGGACCTGCCTCCAGCAATATGGTGGTAATGCTGACATACGGCCAGCCAGTCCATGCAGCATCTACCCGTCTATGTCGCTAAGGCTACGTTCACACTACAGGCCATAATGCTCATTTCTGATCTTTTCTCAGTTCTGATTTTTTTGTTTGCCTGTTCACACTGCAGTCAACTTACAAAAGATCAGACACGTATATGATTTAGAACCACATTCAAAAGTTGCCTAATTCTGATTAAAAAAAAAGTCAGATTCAATGTGACTTGCGCTGTTCACACTGTCAGAAAATCTGATAAGAGTCACATGTCAGCAAAAAAGTGATTCAGGTCACTTTTAACTGCAGTGTGAACGTAGCCGTTGGCTTAATGAAAAAAGATTCCAGATGTGCAGGGAGTTGCAGGCAATCCTAACAACAGCCTCATCTGCGAAATAAAAATTTCTTCTTCATCTGCACGGATCAGTGCTGAAAAGTGTTCACAAACTTTGCAGGTCAGCTCAGTAAAAGTGATTCGAATGTAAACAAAATGTCATATGCTCAAAAGTCACATCAAGTTTGACAAGAAACTTGAATAAAAACACGATGCTGTTTTTTTTTTAACAGAAAGATAGACGGATGGACTCATGACCTTTTTAACATTTAACTCAAGCTCTACTCAGTTTATACCACTTTTGTTAAAAACCCATTGTCATCTTGTATTTCTACCCAACAACTGAAAAAGATAGTGGTATCGATAAGGGCTGGGATTGATAAGGAGTATCAATAAGGGTATCAACATCAATAAGAAGCAACGATCTCCATCCCTATGTGTGCTAAGATTACTGTTTTCAGACTGACATGACTAATGTCTAATTTATCCTCATTTTTATCTTTCACTGAATGATGTAAACAGTGTTAACAAGCAGTTTTAACTTCAGATCAAAGAAATACAGTATGTCGAGTTAGCTGACTTCTCTCATTAAGTACTGTACCTGACAAAACAGTAGGTGTAGTACATTTCTGATTTATGTCAAGACAAAGTAATCAAAGCTGAAGATCCCTGTGCTTCCATGACAGCAAGAGTTATGTTTTAGTGTGTACACTTTGATAAAAGTAAAACTGCAAGTCTTTGTGATGGCAGTTCTGAAGTTGCTCAGACCCCATTACATCACTTACAGAGGCTGCTGAGCTTTTTATAGCGAGGGATGATCTTGGAAAAATTAAAGAGGAAGCCCAGAGAAAGCCTTAAAGATAATGCAACATTGTAGTTTCTCAGAATCCCGCCATTTCATTCCCATTTTATGAAACCTTTTTTATTAATTCAGACTATGATCAACTCCTCAAAGCACCTCATTCACAACTGCCTATACGTGATAGTGAATATAAATGCATCTTTCTTAAGTTAGCGTGATTTAAGAGTTTTTACAAGCGTTTTCAGAGTGTTTATATGAATTAAAATGATATTTGCAGAGAGCAGAAGCATGAAGTCAATCCTGTCATTAACATTTAATGACAAGTACTCCACTTGAAACCACTAAAAAGAGAAAAATGAGAAGCAAAAACAGTACATGAGATAAACGTGTCTGCCCTGAGGCACTTGGTAGTGGCTGTGCTAAAACAATTGAAATCACTACCTCATCAGGCTAAAGGATTGTGTAGTTGGTCACAGAAGCATTCAAAGTTGCATTCAAATTGTCAATTGAAAAATAATGCACAAGTGTGAGCAACCACCTACACTGACAATCATGATCTTTCTAGTGTTTGTCTAGAGTTGTAGTGTCCAGTCTAACAAATATTAAAATGCTACAGAGAAGGGGAGAAGCACAATAAACAGTATGTGGGAGTAGAAACAATGGGTATGTTTGTTGTGGTTTTGTTCAGGCAGGGAGATAAGAAAGAGACCAGAACAAACGGCCAGAAGGCTAGAGGAGAAGAGACGAGGAAGCTGAGTATCGTCACAGAAAAATTCTATTGGGGATAGTTGTTCTGTTGCCGGCGCTTTGCCGACCTCATTTTCTCAAAGCGTGACTCCATTTCCTCCAGGACTTTGGGGGTGTACCTTACTACCAGTTTCACTGTGCCCTGTGCGGCTTTGAGGAGTTCCACTGCCTTCTCGTGGTGCTCCCCCTCCACACTCTGAAAAAAGACAGAAATAAATGGTGAGATTTTTATGACATTGAGGCATAACAACTGTAGTAACCTCTAAAGTTTTTACAGGCTTGTAATCCTAAAAAGTAATATACAGCAAGAATTATAAAAAACAAAATCACCAGGTGTGTGGTCATCTTAGACTAAACAGTGGCTCCAGAAGTTTTATTGGTTGAGCGCAACTTCCTGTATAAAAGTGTAATTTGGAAATTTAAATAAGAGAAAAGATACAAGCGACAAAATCAATTATGTAATTGCCTAAGTCCCAAGCTGGAACTGCAGCCAAAGCTCAGAAAGCTAACACACAATGGCTGAAGGTGGTAAATGCTGGAGAAAATTAAAAGTTACCTTGTGAAAACTTGTTTACAGTCATATTAAAGGCCACTGTTAGTAAGCAATAAAAATGACTGTGTACGTATGTTAACTTAATACAACAGCTGAGAATGTATCCTGGCTTTAAGAGCAAAGATTCACAGGACTTTGACATTATTTACATCAGTGTTTGACAGAAGTCTTTTCCGTTAAGATTCTTGGTGTTTATCAGTGATGATTCTTCCTACAAATTCAGACTGTAAAATCAGGCCTTATGATAATAACGATGTTTAAAATAACAATTTATCCAATGGCTAATAATCTTTTTTACATGACTTTTTCTGGTGTAATACTCCCACAATGCCCACATTTTCTCTTGTGTTTTAATGTAGTAGGGAATTTAGTAAATAATAATGCAAAGATAAGGACTAAAGGCTCTCCTGTCAGTAGGCATCAGGATTCACGTTGCTGACGTCAGGTCAGGGTGTCCAACTAGACGACAAAAGTAAGAACATTTTAGAGATGATAGCGTTGTTGAACTATGGTCGTGGGGTTGCGTTGTTAGTTATGTTGTACTACAGTTTGAGAAGTTTTCAAGAAGTTTAAGACTGTCTATCTGCCTCCATTAAGAGTCTATTGAATTCCATCCTGGAGAAAAGCCTGGTTTAAACTTCTGTGTTCATTTTACGCCATAGTGGCCTACGCCGTTGTGAACACCACATACTTGTGCATTGGTGGGTCTGTACTGTTGGAGTTGATAAATACTGAACAGCAGATAATCAAGATGTAGTTACAACAAGAAAAGAGAGGAGATGGTAAGTACAGCAGCTGAATCAGCTGAAACACAGGACAGGGAATTTCTGCACTCATTAGGCTGCTGACAGAGACACGGATGAAGAAATACACATTTGATATTTTAAGAAGCTCGCAAGTGGTTCTTGCTAGTTGTATTGTTGTCTGCAGCCTTTTATCTGACTCTAGAGAAAATACAATATGCCTGTAGATGTAACTCAGAGACTGGCAGTGACCCATGCTACCCAGCAGACCAATCACAGGGCTTGTTTCAATGCGGAGTTGCAGAAGTATAAAACAGGCTTTGGTCGTGATGGTGTTAAATTGAACTTACCACCCCATTGACAGAAAGGAGCTGGTCGCCTCTCTTTAGACCTCCATGTCGGTCAGCAATGCCTCCTGGGATGATTCGTGAGATATAAATGGGTGAGTTCTGCTCCTTTCCTCCCATTATATTGAAACCCAGGCCTTCCTCAGTCTTCGGCAGCTCCACAACACGAGGATGTGAGTGTCCCTCACTGGCTGCAAAAGCTGCCACAGTTGCCTACAAACAGATGAGAGCTATTAATTAACCTTTGCCTTCTGAGAGCATAACACAGAGTAAATTAGCAAAGTGCAACGTCAAACAAGTAAACAGGGATCATCAAGAGACAAATGACCTGAAATTAAATACAGATCACATCTATCTTGGATCTACCTTAGCTGTGGCGTTGGCCCTGACCTCGGGGCTGCTGTTGATGTCCACCGTTTCATACACATGCTCGTAAACCTGAAGAGACACAGTTGGACAGTACTTATTTTTGTTATCATAACTGATGGAAAAGCAACCAAACCTAATTCTTTGCTGTTTTTCACAGTTTAGTGCCTTCAGAGTAACTGACTAAAAGTCTCACCTCTCTGACAGCGTTACAGAATTCACTCTGCAAGACCCTCTGCAGCGCCTGCAGCTTCTGGGGAGGCACTTCCCCTGTCCTCTGGAGCTTATCAAGCAGCTCAACAGCCCGGTTGATATCTGTCAACAAGAGATGACACAAAAACACAATAATAGTCAAGATTTTCATTGACATATGCTCAGTCTGTACCAATATATAACCCAGAGCAGCAAGAAAACATTAGTTTATAAAAGTATTACCTCTGAAAGATATAGCCAGTTTGTTATGAGATCTTTTCATGCAGTACATTTGTTCTGATTATTAATCTTTCTTTCTTGCTATTATTCAATAAAGCTCTTGTGGCATCGAGAAAGTGTTCGGAAATATCTTCTTTTTCTTGCTGCTTGAAATGTTTCATCCCCATGAAGAACTTAAACTCTTGGGTTTCAGAGAAGTTATTGTGTCATTTCACTTATAAAAAGGCATGAAATAAGAAATTCAACAGGACAACTTCCACCATGCCTTTCTTCTGAGAAATGTAGCTAAACTGGAATAATATTATTAATTTACAATTACTTGGTGGTCAATTACTATGTAAGTGACCACCACATGAAATTGCATCTACGTGAATGACTGAAAACTATGTTCATAACATAACTCAGTATGTTTGTTTTAATGGCCATGGATCCAAGATTTTTCAAATGACCATCCTTGGTTCCAAACTAATAAGTTGTCATTAGATGTTATAAAGTCTAATTTCATTTAGAAATAAATATGACAGTGAACAAATCAGACTCTACATTGACAA
Source organism: Cheilinus undulatus (assembly GCF_018320785.1). Taxonomy (NCBI): domain Eukaryota; kingdom Metazoa; phylum Chordata; class Actinopteri; order Labriformes; family Labridae; genus Cheilinus; species Cheilinus undulatus. The sequence continues at coordinate 39,280,262 of NC_054865.1, read as the reverse complement.
AGATGGAATTATCAAAGTTTCATGTACTTGTCATTTGGTATTCTGACTGATGACAAACTGCCTGAAAGAACACATTAGTTCTGTCTGCAAAAAAAGGTTGCTAAATCTGTTGGGATCTTAAGAAAAATAGGCAGTTTGTTAACACTGTACATTATATTACAGTTTCACTTGAGCATATTTATCATATTGTAATGTTGTCTGGGCAAACACATTTCCCACTTACCTTCATAAAATACTGCAGCTTCAAAAGCAGTCTACTTTTCAAAATTTGATGCACCAAGTACTCCACTCTTTCTCAGACTGAAGTTGTTGACCATTTTTGTTCAGATTTGTTGATTCATATTCAAAGTTTTATATCAGAATTCAGATTTACCCATTTGTTCTGGGAACTATTTTGCTTACAACGCAGAATTTAACTATTATTTAACCAGACAGGCTTAAAATCTTCACCTTTCACTTTATAAAACACCGCATCATCAATTCTCAATCAAGTATCGAGGAGTTGTCTTATGGAATAAATATTCACATTTGATTAACTCCTTTATGTAGTTGATGTTGTACAAAAACAGACTTAGAAACACTTTGATGATGAAAACACAGCTGGAAAATTATCCATCTCTATAGAAGCTTTCAACAATTTTTTGTTCCAAAACATCTCACCTTTCATTTTTGTAACCACACTATTTAGTCTTAATTTTGAAATGTTCATGGGATGTCTAAAATCGTTGGAACGATTTAGATCAATTCTGGTTTTTAAATTATGATATTGATGAACCAAATCCAGAGATCAATATTTTAATAGGCTATATGCCTTCTCCTCCTCCTGGAGGCCCCTGGGCTTTTTGGATGGTTGCACTGCTACACACTGAAGGCCCCTCCAAACTTAAAAGAGGACATCAGGCTACATTTTGGATTTAAAATCTATAAAGACAAAGGAAAGCTGGATGAAAGAAAGGCCATATGCAAGATGTGTGCTCACGTGGAAGTAAAATATTGTGTAAATATGGTTGGTTTGGGGTCAATTTTTAATGCAAGCAGTGATATTATTAATAATGTGACTGGTTGGAACATTCTTCATGTTATTTTTAACTTTAATTTCCCTGAGAATCTTTTAAATGTTGAAGCAAAATAGGTTTTCAAACTAAAACATACCTACATAAATGGATATCAAATTGAATCATGAATCAAATCGAGACCTCATGAGTTGGAATTGAATTGAATCGGCAATCAGTGGTGATCCCCAGCCCTAATGTCAAACACAGTGGTTCCAAACCTGGGCTGCAGGCCCCCCTAAGAAGGGCGCGGTACCCTGTCTGCTCTGAGGTTGTCAAAATGTACAGGTATATTTTCTAAAACCATGATTCAAAACATTATGTATAAAGGCGAACCAAAGAAAGCAGAAAAATTAAGAAAACCTGTTAATTTGTGTGAAAAAAAGGAAAAAAATTGAGACTGTAAAGTTTTATATTTGCAGGATATCAAACTCAGAATATCAGAGGTTAAAAGCTCTGATATTTTGACACTGGAGACTTAAAACTTTCAAGTTTTTAAAATAAAAAAATGTACAAAAGTGTAAATATGAAAAAATTTAAGAAACCAAACTGAAAGCAGTGGCTGGATTTTCAACTTTATACTCTAAAATAGTCAACTTTTTGGTTCACATACATTTGCAATTTCTAAGGTTAATATTTTTCATGTAAAGTAACGACTCTTTAAACTTGACAGTTTTGATTTTTTTTCTTGAAATAATAACAGATACTCTTTACTATTTTTTTCCAGAGTGACCCTAACACACTATCATAATAATGGAGAGTTTATTATACCATATGTAGCTTATTTTATTGGGATTTTGTCAATGAAAACAATTAGAATTGATGTTTGTTTGTTCCAGGTTGGTCCTGGGGAGCTTAGCTTTTCTTAGATGTGAGTAGAGGAGGCCCTAAGGGGAAAAGGTTGGGAACCACTGGTCTAACATATAGTCAGCTTTGGTGGTTTTTACATTACCCTATATGTCTCCTGGGCATGGTTTGTATATAAGCTACTTGTAGGCTTCTGCTTCACCCTTACACAGATTTCTTGTTTAATTTTAAATGTACCTTGTACTCCAATGTATGTGTTATATATCCCAGAATTTCCCCTCTGGGCATCAATAAAGTCTTAACTTATCTCAGTGTTATATCTATATATATATATATTCTCTTTAATTTGGATTTTACCCTTTGCTTGTAGTAACTTGACTGTGATCATTTCTTGAGCATAATCTGTGCTAACTGCTGCGGTTACTAATTGTCATTAGCCCCAACTTTTACTTCCAAACCCAAACCGCAAAAAGAGAAGAGAGAGCGAAAGCACTGATTTCTTACACTGTTCTGCACCTAAATGCAAATAATATATAGGTATTATGTTTTTACTGTATTTCTGCACTATCTCAGAACACTCAATTAACATATACAGCATACCAGCATTTATTCAGATGAAGAATGGACCAAAGTCTATGAATTAGATAGGTTACTTCGCTTGTCCCTAATACTGATTATTCTGAAGCTGCTATGTGAAACTGCAGTTTCTTAATGAAAACACAGAATCAACAAAACATGCTAGGTTAAATGATGGCTAGCTGTCTACTGTAACTATTAATTAGCTAGTGAACAAACCAACGTAGCAGTAACAATGTCGGCATTAGAGCCAGTTCAAGCAACATAAACCGAAAAATAACAGCCAGTAAAATAATCTGTACACGACACAAATTTACGATAATCGAAGCAAACTTTTCCGGACTCAATCACCGTCTAGCTAACGCTAGCTAAGCTAGGCTAACATCTCCCCGGTATCACAACAAATATTTCTAAGCTAACGCTAGCTAGCCAATTAACGTTACCTCTTTCCAATCGCACAGGCTCCCCAAGCGATGCCATACTTGGAATGAAGTGCTGCTGATGTCCGATAGATATTGCGTTAAACGCTAGATATGGAAAACTAAATTTGGTAATCCTGGCTAGCCTTACGTGCGCTTAACCGAGACGATAAATCAGATTAGCCAAGTTAGCCGGCTAGGCTAGCTGCCAGTGTCATGGGGCGTTCATGCAATCCTTGTAAATAGGAGGACTAGCCATTCGTCGTATCATTTTCCCATAGTTACTGTTTGCGTGTGTGCCAACTCTAAAGGTATCTTCAGTAACTTTCATTAGTAAGTGATCGTGTATGACTGTCATCTAAAACCCTTGTTAGATTTCACATGTATAAAAGTTGCCAAGGAATCACAATGTTTTACTGCAGGATGTAAATTCTCCAAGTAGACATTTAAGGCAACACAGTCCCATCTATCACCTAGTATTCTAAATACGTTGTTTAATTCTTACAGCCTTGTAGCTGATTTATTTATAAATGTACGTTGATGGTGTCTATTCTGCATGTTAAGTACTATAATGTAATAATGCTTTAATTTTTCACTGGGTATGTTAGCTTCATATACATACTGTGAATATGGTAGGCCCATCCTGTTTAGCCCACTGTTGCTCCAGTTAAGGGTGCCCATTGTCATCCCCATACAACTATTTAACGACCACTCAATTACTTAATCCCCAAACACCTTTGATGCATATTTCATTTAACAGTGCTGAGCCTCTTCATTGGTGATTGTGTCTCCTGGGATTGTTACATAATGTCATGTGAACGGGTGACAAGGGACCAGCCAGAAACTTCTTTAGCCAACACCTGGGAGAGTCAGCCTCTCTGCCGCCCTCTGCTGGTGACTGTGCAGAACACAAGTCTGCAGAAAACTGCTGCTGCACTGCTCTCTGTGTGGGCTAAGCACTTCAAGCATGAATCACTCCTGACCACACCCCGGCTGGTGATGACACACACAGTGTTTGCGTTTGACAGCTGATGAAAAACACCTGCTGTGACATCACTAATGGGGCGTGACCAGAGGCACAACACACTTTTATGTAGGACCCATATTTAGTGAGGAAAAAGTTATTTTTATCCTTTTCTGATGCAATAAGCCAGTTGTTTTGCTCCTTGTTTTGTCTTTAAGCTCTTGGTCAAAGTAATATTACATTATCCTGTATGTACATGCATGATTTATGATATAAAAAGACAATATGGTCTTCATCCGGTCTCAGACAGAGCAGATTATTTCAGAATCACTCTTGTTTATGACTTTAATGACTGCATTTGAAGGATGGTAGTTTTGTATTACTTAGGAGCTGCTGAACAAAAATAGCCTGAGGCTTCTACTCATGATGAATGGAGCAGCTCAAAATACCTTGTCTAAAATATACTGCAGATGGTATGATTCATAGAGGGTGCTCAGACACATATACCCATTTTTACAAAGGCAGTCTAATTCTGTCATAAGGGGGATATATTAATTCGCACTTATTTTGTAAGGAAGTGACAGGAAATTATTTTATTGTTGATTTATGACAATGATTCATTCAACACTACTACTCTCTTTTCGTCTGCCTTTGTTGTTTAGAGGCCCTTTTTTGTTCATAGAGTCTGTATAAGAAATGGAACTTAAAGCATCTTCATCAGTTTTGAAATTAGAATTTCTTTACCTGCACATTAGACAAACTTCTTTTTCCAGAAGCTTCATAGTTGAATCACAAAATGCATCATAAGATTTTCTGCAGATGTTGCACTTACCTTCAGGAGGATGAAGTACAGGTGGTTTGGATCTCATGGAATGACTTAGATGAAGCTGTTGATACACATTTTCCTTTTTTTATTTGGGCGTCTTCTCTCCTGAAATACGTCATATTTTGGATTCAAACTGAAGTGTTTGTGCTTTTAAAGAACCCTTTACTATTTCCACATTTAACTCTAGCATGTAGACTTGTTGAAGGGGTTAGAAAGGCTTTACCATTTGATATAAGTACAGCTGCATGAAATCTGCAACAACCATTCCTCTTAGAAGATTTAAAGGTGGGACTACTGTGTATTAATAACAAATGTGAGAGCATGTTTTAAAGTACACACATGCATGGGTGGGTGAATCCATCACTGAAAGACTTGGGCATGCTTCATGTGCAGCCATATCCCACTTGTGCTAGTCTACACTTGTGTGTGTGTAGGCACTTCTCTGATAAGTTTCTGTTATGATGAAATATCTCATGTGCCGTTGGAGTAACAGTTCAGTGAAACTCTATGTACTCATGTATAAACACTGAACTTTGAAAGGACACACTGCAGGGTTGTGTTGCAGCGATGACAGGCTGGTGAGGAGCAGGAAGTCTAGAGTTAGCATTATGTTTCTCTTCAGGACAACACAAAAAAAGGTATGAACATACTCATAAAACCCCTGGCTTTTAAGGTTTGAATTTTGTTGCATTTTTGCAGTATTTGTTTGTGCACACTCGTATGTATGTTTGTGTGTGTTGCCTTCCTTCTTTCCTGCCTGCCTGACTGAATAATGAAGTTTATCCTGCCTAGAAATGCACTGTTGAAACTTTATCGACATTGATTTTGTTTTTCAGTTGCCTATAGTCATTTTTATTTCTTCAAATATTTCAGTTTAATATTGCAAACAACTTCACAACATACAAAATGAATAATATTAACCCAGAAACATGTCAATGAATAGATTTTATATATATATATATATATAATTTTTTATATATATCTTGTCCTCTGGTGGGGATAAAAAAATAAACAGCAAAGCTTTGACAACAGCACCTTGACATAGTATGTAATCCAACATTACCTTGAGAAGTTTAGAACAGTAGACAGATAAATTACTTGAGAGGAAGATTGTTTTTTTGCTGAGTGTGTAAACTGAATGTTTTTTGGTCAGCATCATATCCTTTTTTTGTAAGTGGAGAATTTCTTGATTCACAATTGAAGCAGCATGCAAGCTTTTGAAGATGGAGCTGTCCTCTCTCCTTCCTTGCCTGTTTTTTTCTTTTCCTTCCTTTTCTAATTCTTGGCAACGTAAACAAATCACAATGTCTTGAGGAATGTGATATAGTAATTTAAACTGGGCGCAAATGACTGATCAGATTTTTTTTAATTGTTTACAAGGTCATGAATATGTTCAATAAATAGACTGTAGTATCACTTTTACTGTATAAACTTCATCTTTTTTTACATGCAGTCCATAAAATTTTCATTTGACGGAATAATTTACCCTGTTATGTATATATACAAATAGATATTTTCTCTTTATTCTCTTTTTTAAACTCTTCAATAAAATCTATACATTTTATACACTATCTCCCTCTTTTAATGGTCAATGTGCATACACATGAAGTGTCTATCCTTATAAACCGCCAGCCAATCTTCTTTTTGCTATCCATGGTAAGCGCTCGCACGTAGGACTGGGTTGTCCTGCATTGGGAATTATAATGCCGCTTGTCTATTCCTCTGCAGCCCTCCTTTGTGTACCCCATGGGGTTGCATTTGGTCTCATAAAAGTATTGCTTCAGTTGGCCATTGGGGACAGGGACCTTTTCCATGACGGTAACTGTCTGCCCAGACATGTCTATTGCCGTCTTTTTATCCACAGCTGTCACCCACTGGCTAATACTGTCACACACACTGAGCTCTCCACGCCGCGAGGGATCCGAGTGTCGCCGCACCCTCATGGACATATTAGCGGCGTCCAGATAGTTTTTGTATTCCTCCAGGAGAAAGAGCAACGGCGGCTCCAAAGGCACTTGGTTGCTGATCATCACCCGCGAGTCGTACATGTCGACATCCTTGGTCTCTGCTGTGACCACAGAGGACGGGCCCCCACCTCCCTGGCTCTTTTCGCCCCCCTGTCCCAGCTGCGCCGCCTCTCCCTCTACTTCCAGCAGCTCCTCTATCACCTGCTCAAACGTGTCTGTGAGCGAGGGCAGCTCCCCGCGCTGGCCCGGCCCACCGCCACTCTGTGGAGTCCCGTGGCCTCGTGCGGCCGTCGCAGCGGCGCCCAAGTAGCCTTCCGTCCGATGGCCCCGCATACCCGGGGCGTCTCTCAGGGGCGCAGCTCTCATGCAACTGAAGTATGAAATAACCATAGTAAGGAACAGGATGGTCATCACTCTTCTAACCTGGTGGAACTGTGAAGAGAAAAAGAGAAAAGAAGAGGGAGGCGGGGGGGGACAAGCGGTTAATCAAAGAGCATTTTCTATGAAGTCTGCTTATTTTTGATCCATTATGCACCATGTAAGCCTCCCCTCTTATTTACACCCTCTACTCTTTCTGAGCGAGCCAAAGAGGGAGCCAGAAGCTTTGGAATAATCATAAACTGTTTTTTATGAGACTGATCTTGGCGCTGTGTCATCATCAGTGTTTTCAAATTGTTTGCAAACTGTTATCATTCTGTTCCTATGTGATGTCTGGCTTACATTTCTATTTGTTGGCAGCGATGCACAAAAGCTGTGCCGAGCATCAGAGAGAACGCTTATTACAAAAGATAAGATCACACGAATGGATGTCACTACATCCTTACAGGCTTGTTATTATTTATAAGCTTTTTTCACTGCGGTGTTAAACTGTAGTTTTCTGCTGCATGAGTAGTTTTATCATGACTTAACCTGCCATTCATCCCTCACTGCATGATTGATTGAGTGGTCTTGTCAGTTTTGAGAGCTCCTACTCTCCCCCTTATGTTTTTTAACTTTGTCAATTGGATTTGTATGTTCTAAATTGGATATTTATGAGGCCCTGTAGTTTTATGTGTTGTCCTTTATTGATAATAGAGCTGACACGTGGATGCATTTACCAGAAAATTTTTAACAGGCCATGCATGTGTTGACACAAGGATATGATTTGTTTGGATTATTTGTTTGAGGAGCTCATGTTTTACTGTTTGACCATGTCATTAACCCCGCTAACACAATCGCCATTATCAACCTCTGACATGGCCAACACTCACTGACGGCCTTAGAGGGGAATGGTTTGTTTGTGTCAGCTCTTGCAAACACTGGAGCTGTAGTATTATTATTTTCTTATAAAAACAGGTCCGTGCTGTAGGACTGGTCTGATACCAAACCTTACAGACATAAATGGGATTTAGGAGTTTGTCAAGGGTGCTCTGTTTGTTTTCAGCAGGTGGATGAGAGAAAGCACTGCAGGATGTGGAAAATGAATGACAGAAAGATGTGTCATCCTCCCTGCACCGACTCACAAGATAAGCAAAGATCTAGCGGGTAGGAGGAGGGAGAAAAGAGCCACAAGGACAGGTGTAGCAGAAATACTGAAGTAGCAAATCGCATAAGCATCTCTTCTTACCTTTGGAAGGTCTAAGATTCAAATCAATGAATATGATCCGTGGACAACCAATGAGACTTAAAAGCAGCCATAATGAAAAGAAAATCTAGATCTTGCTTTCCACAGGGGGGCTCATTTAAAAATAGCCCGGCCACGGTTTTGACTGCACACTCTGCATGTCCCAAACTTTGTACAGGAAAGTACAGTGGAGCAAACACTCACAATCACTTCTGCTTGCACTGAGAGTGGACCTGTACACCTTTACAGTAGGGAGGAGCCTAAAAAAAAGCACCTTAAAAGCATTTGTTTCATTCTTAATTGGTATCTGGGGCCGTGGCTGCAATTAACCAACACCGTGGTGACTGCCATAGAGATATGTTGTCTAAAAATAGACGTGCTGGGAGTCTCACAGTCTCTATTCAGAATATCACATCCTTCTTCTTAATGAGCCACTCATTCCCCAAGCTCAGTGACGCGCTCCTCCTGAGTGTGTGAGTTAAGGGGAGGGCATGGGGAGGGGCCGGTGTGCATGTGTTAGCAGGGAGAGATGGGGGTATTTTTCCTCTCACCAATTAAGACAACAATGAGGAAAAAGTCAAGAATAAGGGGATAATTATCCTTTTTTGTTTAATATTGTTAATAAAAGCTAGTCTAAGAGGCAAAATCCAGCTTAATAAGCTTTAAATATTGTTAAGGATTTGGTTCCAAAAAGAAGGATTTTCTGTGAGGCTTCCCAGAAAGAGAAAAACCACGTAGGTTTACGGGATCGAGGCCAGTCACGAGCCCTTATGTGTAGGATGCATTTAGGCTGATATTATTATCAGCATCACGCTCAAATGGTTCCACTTCCACATGACGGAAATGAAGGCAGAGGGCTGATTACTGTTAGGCGTCAAACTTCATGCTGGAAATGGTGCAGACGAGGAGTGCTGCATCTTCCGTAACAGACCACAGGGGTAATATTGCAGTAGCAGGGGGTGGAGAGAGTGCCAGCGTCATTTCGCAGCATAACAACCACAGATGACGTCTCTTCCAGGTCTCCATAGGGGAGAGAATGGAGGGGAAGGAGGGTAGGAGGGGGGGTTGCTGGGGGTAATGCCACTCAACAGTGTGCAATTGCGTGCCATTCCCCCGGGTACCCTCACACCGGGAACAACAAATGATTTTATTTCTATCTCTGTGATTTCCTGTTTCCATCAGGACAATCAATATGGCTTATGCTCTCAATCAACATCCTGTTAAAATGCGATAAAGCCAATGAATCATTTAATTGCTGTGGGACCGGCGGAGGATCTCTGGCTTATATCTACTGGAGGCTAAATGTGACAACTGATTGGTTGGCTCTTGTTTTATACATCCAGCAAGAAATGTTTTATGTGCACTGCCGGATTTTGCTGTTAATGAAAAAGGCGGCTCGCGAGTTAACACAATGAGCATGAATAATAAAGCAAGGGAGGAAGTGCGTATAGGGGAATGTGTGGAGGAAAATGAAGTTTTTCTGAGCTCTGAGGCAGCTCTGTGACTATTGGTTTGGTGATGAAAATATATGACAAAGAGGAGCTTTCATCTATCTCCATTGTTTAATGGTTAAATTGAATCCAGGTACATGCAACCAAATGATGTTTGAAGATAAACATAAATCACTCCTGCAATAACTGCTGCTCAAACACGCCTTTATTCCTGACAACACCTAGGGCATAAAACACCCAGAACAATAGGAGCAGGTGAGTGTGTAGACTCTGTCTACTGTTTGACGTCTCCAGATGACCACCTGTTCAACTGCTTTGAGAGCACGGCTGCATGGCGGGGATATGTAACTTAGCCTGGCGTTTTATTCTTTGTGCCAGGTGGGGATTAAAGTGATAAATACCTCCTTTGACAGATGCTGAAAAGTTTTTCTAAAGCATGAAAGGACTAGCAAGGCTATGATATGATTTCCCCCCACCAAAAGCCTTCCTGCACACTTCATGGCTACATCTTCACAAACAGCAGGAGGGATATGTTAGGAACCATTAGGAAGCAAAATAAACATCAAACAGGAGACATAAAAGAGGGAAATACGCCGCCACATTTGAATAGAAATGCGTGACCTATAGCTACATTTGTTCTTTCCTCCCTCGTGGGCATCTGTCTTTGTTCGGCTCCTCAAGATCAGTCTCGGCGAGAGCTATTTACCTAGCAACATGTTTTGTCACGTTCGACACGTCTAGCACAAAATGCCAAATGTTCAGCATGAAGAAGAAGAGGAAAAAAACGCTCAAACAGCATGTTATCAAAATCTAAGCCTGAGGACCTCTTCTGTGCCACAATGCAGCACTTGAAAAAAAAAACAGCAGTTAGAGTTGTCTGCATTAATGGCTGACACATGTGGAAGCTGGCTTCCTTGAGATCTGCTTTCAATCTGACACAGTTTCAGAGAACGTTTAGTAATGGATGAGCATCACTGAGGGATTATACCTGGCCTCTAGGCCAACCTGGGCCACTGCCTCAGAAAGAACAGCATTCAAAGAGCTGCTGAGTGATGTCTGGCAAACAAATGAGACACTGCCTTTATGCAACACTGTATGCAACAGTGGACAAGTGAGAGATGAAGGCAAAAAAAAAAAAACATTACAATATGGTGAAAATCCCATCTGGCAACACAGAATCCTCTGTTGGCATCCAAAAACCCTTAATTACCTGAGTCTTGGTGCTCAAATATTAAGCCAGTGATTATAGGAGGCACAACACCACCTAATTTAGTTACAAATCAGCAACTTTAATAACATAAAAGAGCAATAAAACTAAGTGGAATACAGCTTCATGTGAATAAGGCTGTAGTTCCGGTGGTTGAACTCTGGAGGGCGCGTGAGACCGTGAAATAATAAGAGCTGCTTCTCTTTCCCTCCCTTCAGTGAAACAAGATAGATAGATAGATAGATAGATAGATAGATAAGAGAAATACATTGATTTTGCCTACCAGTTTCAAAGCTACAACGTTAATATACAAATACAACTGAGTCACAACTCTGCATTGAAATCTGGCGCACTTTTTCGGAAAATACACCATCAATTGATCATTAAACTGTCATATAACCAGCCTTTATACTAGTGCTTGGAGCAGACATGCTAACATGCTATGAATGAGCCAGTTTTCCACCAGTCTATAAACACGACTTTATTTCTACCCGCCAATAATTTGAAGTTATTCAGTGTGAGCACTCACAACAGTGACAAGTAGACCCAACAGTGTATGTTGGCCGCCGTAGCTGGGCGTTTAGGTCTCGGGTTTCCTATAAAGTCTTAATGAGTTCATCAAAGTTGTTCTCCCTCTCCAAAACGACCAAAATAATAACCGCGAGGGTCTTGTTAAGTAGGTTGGAGACAATGTATTAGCACGAATATACTCAAATACATTGTGCAGCTTGAATTAAGTTTGTAGTGATACTAAAAGGCGTTAAAAGTTGAACGTAAAATACGTGCCTCAATGTTTCCACCTTTTAACGTAAAGAGTTGTTAGTGAGAAGTCACGTCGCTCGAGCTAAATGTAATGAAACAAGGTGTATTTTCTTCTCTAGATTACATCTGCCGAGCTCGTGCTCTCCACTGGAAACCCAATCAACATAATAACTCCGTTTTTTATTAATGAACGTGAGGATAAGGTTACACATATCCCCTCTCTCGGGCTGCGGCGCTGTCTGTTCGCAGGAGAACCGGACTTGATCGAGCTACTTTTAGACCTCCCCTCCTCCTCCTCCCCAACACCACACACACTTACAAACACACACTTCGTTTTAATCCTCAAGACTCACCAAACAACGCTTAAAAGTGCTTCAAAGAACTTATCGTAAAGCAAACAGACACATACCTTTCACTGCCCAGTCGTAAAACAGACCATTCAACAGGACAGTAGTGTCATCTGGGATGTTTTGGACAACTCCCTGAGTAATTTACTTTCGCGATATTTTCCTCCTCTCTCTCTCTCGTATGTGCTCTCCCCCCGATCAGCTTCAAGATATCTCTTCAGCTTTGGAGCAAATAGATTAAATTATTGATGGTGGAAATTGCATGGCTGCTGAGGTAATGCACTCCCATGGTTGCGCGGCTCCTGTGGAGATGGTCTGAGACTGAAGTTGTCGCATGCTGAAAACGCTGCAGCGGCAGCAGCAGCAGCACCGCGGGAGGAGGAGGAGGAGGAGGAGGAGGATGATGATGGGAGACCTCTGGAGCTGAAATGAGGCGCCTCTTTGAAACTACAGTAACTTTACTACACAATGACGCTGCAACATGTGACCTGCCGCTGGCTGACTGGTCGTCACCAAACTCCTGTTTAAACAGCCCCGAGGCGGAACTATTAATGCGCTTTCCTTGTGCATTATGTCCCTGTGTTTGTCCGCATACCGCGCTGCCTGCATCCACACCATAATGTCTGGCGATATATAAAGCACGAGCCAAGCCTCTCCTCTTCCGTATTTCTCTCCCAGGCAAAGAGTTTTTTTTTTCTCTTTTTTTGAAGGTTTTGCGTAACAGCGCGTCTCCACCAAGTCGTGATACACTGCGAGCCATTTCTAGATGGCCTATTTATGTAAAATTAGATATTCAGAGAAGTAAAAATAAGCACTTCTTGTACTGGTGAGCACAGTGAGGAGGCTGGGTGAATGGCATCAAAGTGAGCTTAGAAGAAGGTCTATAGTAGGCCTACTTATTCATGAATGCATTTTCCCAACATTTTAAGTCATCCTAAATAATTTCTTAAGCCCTTAATGTAGGATAAACTCATAATCTCCTCATAAAATGAGTATTTTGAGTCATAAATAACCCCCTGAATATGAGGCCTATCATCCTTGTGCTGTAAAATGTGCAGCAGACAGTGGAGGCTAACAAATATGTGAACTTATTGCAACAATTCTTCTTCTCATTGCTTTTTAAAGTGAGCCATCTCCACAACAGATGGATGACTCCCCTGCAAGTGCTCTGCAGTGTAGTAACCAGCTTTCACAGGTTATTATTACCAAATGTCAGCTCAACAAATGCACTTAAATTATGTACACAGAGCTTCAACTCAGAGAATGAAATCCCTTTTTCTTCTTCATGCTCTGTTTCAGTCGCATGAACCAAAATAATAATAAAAAAAAATGTCAGAGGAGCCACAGCCTTTCACTAAGGGGGAGAAGATTTGGAAAAGTCCACCTCTGATGAATACAGGAGTGAGCGTAATAGCAGCTCATTATCCTTGTGAGCTGGCCCTGGTCCAGTGCAAAGATTTACAGTGATGTGTTCGCTGTATTGCCATCATGATTCCTCCCTGCACGAGCCCATGAGCTGCAGAGCTCTTGTTTGGCATGTAGCAGTATGGGAGTGGATGCTCACACCTGCTTAATGAGTCACTTCCACCTCCAACACACCCAGGGACATGCCAAGATAGTTATAGCCCTCCCTGAAGGCTCACAGGAGGTAAGGGCAAACTCTGGATGACAAAGAGTTGCATCAGCAATCACTGAGCGACATGACTCCAAAGAGGATGAAAAAAAATGCTCACTGCACAAGGGGGCTGTTCCAAACAAGTAATTCATAAATAAATCACTTGGCATCTCATTAGAAGAGCAAAAACAACAACATGGTCCCTCTCATTTGTGCAAATACAACACAACTGAAGTCTGGTGGCTTGTGTGTAGCTTTAAGGACTGGGTTTCTGAATGAAAATGTGTAAAAGGAGGGGGGGCTGAATTTGGATCGGTTGCTTAAAAGACGACATGATAGTACCGGCCTGTTTTAAGGAAACCAGACATCCCTTTGAAAACTGCTAAACCGCTAATTCATCGGAACTGAGGTGTAAGATTTCTTAAGGTTTAAGATTTCCAGTAACTTCAAACTATCTGTGGTTTTGGGATGTACCATTTTATCTTTAAGGTGGCTAATTTCTACAAGTGTTTGCCCTTTAATTCCAGGCTAAACACATGAGATCTTGCATTTAGAGTTGGATTTGTGCAGCTGAAAAGAGAAGAAATATCCACTGGAGCTGACAACACGACTCACTTGTATAACCTTTCAAGGCTTGTGTTGCCAAACGCAGCAGCATGCAGACAGGTCCACACTGCCCATAGCTTCACTTATCAAGCAGAATTATGCCTCATTGTGCACAGAGAGGAACCATGTAACATGGACGAAATGACATTTAGTGAAATGTCATTTTCACTGGGGATAAAGGAAAGCGATAGGGGTATTTTCGATCAGAGAGAAATTGCGTCCGTTCCTCAACAGGTAAACACGTCAGCTGAGAAAACATTTGTGAAAGTGGTCTGATGACGTCAAAGGAGACGAGGGCAGGCTGGAGAACAGGAGAGAGAGAAGTCCACACTGACAAGCAGCCAAACTCAGTGTAAGGCCTTCTTTAATCACATGCTGAAATTAGGAATTAATGCCATCTTTCCTGTGATGACAGTAACCTTAGTTGTAATCATGAGGCAGACACAGAGAAGCAGCCCTCTATGCTCATATGTACTCCTTCCTGCACAGCCTCCTACAGCTGATACATAATGTCTATAGTGGCATAGACTGCAAATTACTCCACAGCCTATTAAGCCTCTCTCTGTCTCTGTCTGTCTCTTTCCTTGGCTTATGTCTCCCCCTTCCACTCCCCCCCCCCCCCCCCCCCAATCCAATATCAGCACAGCATCAATAACCTTTGCATGGATCACTGCTGGGGGAAAACACACTAATCATGCCATGAAATTACTTGGAAAAGCGGAAGTAGCCTATTTGTTGTGAGACTGAAAAAGCAGGCATTATTCATATGCTGCACAAATGAGGCAAACAAATCAATGGCTTGAATATGCATCCTGCCTGTTTCTCTTAAAACACCCCAGATTCATTTTTTTAAATATTTTCTCTCATAAAAATGAAAAAATCAGCCTGATCAGTCCAAACCTGACTTGAAATGAAATAAATGTGTGATTTTAGGAAGTTGCCTGGATGTGCTGCATGTTCACACGCTGAGTGAACGATCGAACATTTCCGCACGCGCATACACACACACTGGGCAGAGTGAGTCGCGCGCTCGCTCGCAGACAGCGTCATGAATCGTTGTAGTCCCGCAGTGGTCCGACATATAAGACGCCTCGTGTATTAATAACTTATCGTGGGCTTCACTGGTGCTTCACTCACCTCCACGACACAGTGACGAATCGCTGATAATTAAAGGTTCCGAATCAGGTTCGAACTTGTTTAAACAAGCCTGCTAATTGGATGAAGGTGTTGGTGATGGAGATGATGGTGGCGGTGGTGACTAAAGCAGAAGTAGCAGCAGCAGCAGCAGCAGCGGCGGGCGATCTAGCCCACATTTCCATAATGATTAAGATGATTAATTTTCGCTCTAAATATAAACCGTCCGCCTAGCCACGAGTCCAGATTTCTAAAGTCTAAAATAATCGATAACCTATTTATGATTAGCACTCAGATATTATCAGCCGGAAACACAAAATTCTCACATTCCATGAATGAAAACGTCAATGCAAAGTGGCAAAACACAACCAGAGATCGAGTTTTATTTCAAAATAAAAGGCTAACATTCAATTAAAATGAAAATTAAAACGTTCTTGATTGAAAACCAGATTTCGCTAAATCCCTTTAGCCCCCCAAAGTGCACCAATTGATCGCAACGAAAAAGCGACACACTAAGGCCAACATTAACATTATAAAAAAAGAGCATGAACACATTAGCAAATGCTATTAATGTTAATCCTCATTCCTGCAGAATGCATTTCATATTTCGATTAATAATCAGGCTATCAAAAGAATTTCATCTGATTTTTTTTTTTTTTTTGCAATGAAAACCTACCATCAGGTTTGTTATTGACGCCCACCCCAACTCTGCAGAGCTGAGAGTGCAGAGAGAGAGAGAGAGAGAGAGAGAGAGAGAGAGGGGAGATTCTCGGTAAAGATAACACACGCGGAGACGCACGCACACAGTCGCGAGCGCACGCAGGCGCACGCCCGCACACAAACACACGCAGCCCCATTTATGGACTGATCCGCTGACGTACATTGCAGAAAAGTGCTATAAAAAAACCTTCATACATACAAAGTGTGTCGTGCCACCCCACAGACCCCTCCTAACCCGCCTCCGCTCATCCCTCCTCCTCCACCCAACACGCCCACGCCCACACCATAATCCCACGTCTCAATAGGGGGGAAAAAATAAAAAATAAAAATACTGCTACATGGTCAGAAAATAGGAAAAAGAAAAGATTATATTAGTACACACACACACAAAAATAATAAAATAAAACCGGAAAGGATACTGCAATAAAAACTCCCTTGAGAATGTGAGAACAAAAGGCCAAACATTTCTTCAAGGTAGCTCAATTTTCCTGATCCTATAGCAACTAAAATCGTTTCGATTGATAAATTATTGACTGATTAAATTATGAGCAATAAACGAATGTGTGCTGTTGATAAGCCGGAAACGTGGCTCTTGTAGAGGCGACGCAGCCTTTATTAAAGGAGCCTTTTTATGAATGTCGGGCAGACTTATAAGTAATATGATCTATTTTGGTTTCACTGTCACATAAAATGAGCACTAATAGGCTGTAATATGCAGAGAGCGATCTGCGCGCATTACACCGCTGGGTAAAAAAAAAACTCCCATAATGCCGGAGGAGGAAAAAAAAAATCCCATAATTCAAATGAAATTATGGATTTACCGGATTCAGTGTTTTATGGGAAAACGTCCCCTGCTAGAGGAGTTTTGATTAAAAGAGCGCTGACAGTGGGCGTTGGGGCTTTTCTCATCTCTTGTTTTTTTTTTTTTTTTTTTTTTGCTTCGTCTTGGATGAGAAATCTTTGTGAAAAAAAAAGAAAAGCAGGATAGAGAAGGGGGGAAATAGACAACATCCAGCGCTACTGTTGGTGCGAGACGAATGTTTTAGGCTACAAGTCCTCCACGAGAGCAGAGAAATAAATACAATCCCACATTTAAATGGAACAGCCTCACGCGAGATTTGACGCGTGCCTTCATTTGTAATAAAAAAAAAAGAGAAAAGGCAAAGGAAGAAAAAAAAAATAACGCTGCTTCCCGAACAATTGCATATCAAGCCATGTTATCTCTCCATCACATTCAGCCATAACATCTGTCAGTGGATGCACTTTGACCACGCCCATCTTTATTGTAATTTTACACGGGAATAACAGAACAATTTGTATACTACTGTAAAGGACACTCGCTTTGGCAAAGCCGGAGAATTACACGAGTCAGAGCCATTAAGAATTAATTCATCTTTTTTTTGTACATTATTCATCCGTAGCCCGCGTTTGACAGGTCGACACAGAGCCGTGTACGGACAAAAGAGGGGGGTAGGGTAGCAGGTGAAGTGAAAAGCACCTTATGAATGAAACCGTGGAGCGGTCGTAGTAAAAACACAAGTGATTTGATGGCGATGACGGGAGGGGGGGGCGATGGAGGGAGGAGAAGGAGGGACGGAGGGAGGGGGGGGGGTGGTGGTGGTGGGGGTAAAGAGTAGGGCTATTTTTGGTCGATAACAAAAATCCAGAGGGTTTGAATGCAAAACATGAATGCATCAGACTAAACAACGAAAAAATAAGCACAGATACACGGATGGATGAAAGAGTATGGAGGCTTTTCCGGACTGTTTTTATGACATGCACCAGCATCAGCAGCTACTCCAGTTCGTGCAGGCTGGAAGCATCACTGCAGCGTCTTAAGTCCCATATTGGGAGCATGATTAGGCACAACGCAACGATTACGCAAATTATGTTGCAGCAGGCAGTGTTCGGAAACTCCAAAAAAGCTGGATCTGGAAAAAAAAAAAAAAATCTCCAAGCACGAAAAAAAAAAAACCGAGTCGTAATAAAATACTCACATGACCTGAAACGAAACGAACATGCACGCGGCATTATTTAATAAAAATGTCTCTAAGTTGTATTTTAAAGGGTAAAGAAAGACACCTAGGAGATATTGGTCACCTGGCTCGGATCACATTTCGGAGTTATTTCGGTCACTGATGCCCACAATGATCACACACTGCCAGGGCGAAGAAGCCTTAGTTTTAAAGCCGAAGTTCTTCACAGAAAAGCCAGTAAAGACGACAGGAACAAAAGAGTGACATGAAAACAATGGATTGTGCTCTTACCTTTACAAGGGGGCTGACAACCACTATGTGCGTGGTTAGATCTCCGCGACCAAGACTTGCATGTCCCAAAGTTTAACGCAGTGTGGGGGGGCTTATAGGTACCGAGAATGAGCTGTGCGAAACACCAGGCGACCCTAACATTTCAACTTTCTCAATGCCTTAGGATAAAAAAGGCACATCTGTTTTTTAAAAAAAAAAAGCACGAGCTCTTTTTATGGCACGCGCTTTTTTCTCTCCTCTGCTCCCTGTTTTAATTCCCTCTTTTTTTTTCCTCCTCTCTTTAGAATCCCGTTTAATTTCCGTTTACAGACCACAGGCTCCCTCAGAATAAGCTTACCAAAAGTTGAAAAAACAATCCCAGGTTTGGCAAAGGGGGGCTGGGGAAAAGAGAGAAAGAGAGTTGGCGTCCACTCGGCGTTTTAGTCCATGCACGACTCCGGTGCCTCTGTCCAACGTGCTGAAAGCATAACACAGCCAGGGGAACTATGAGGGGGCCAAGAAAATATCTATATACTTTTGTTTGAGTGCCCACTTTAAACTGCTTTTTTTTTTTCTTTTTTTTTTTTTTTACTCCGCTGCTTCCCAGCGTCTTGTCACGTGTATTTCCCCCCCTCCTTGCCAAACCAGTCCTGTTAATATTTGATCACATGTTGGTCGGACATTTCCTTCCAGATAACAGCACCTATATCACAAACGCCGGTTCAATTCAGCATATAGTCGCCACAAAACAATAAAACCCTCCACTCTCACGCCAAATTACAACCGCTGCCACTGAGCCCCATTGTTCTTAACAGCTCATGACAAGTGTCACAGGTAAAGTGGCACATGTTGCTTTTCACGGCACAAAAAGAACATACATACATGCATGAAATATAAAGCCCTCACTGGCACAGCACCCCCCAAACACAGTCCTATATCTCATCCACACATTACGCGCAGACACAATGTAATATATCCTTACCTCTCTCACGGTACCGGCATATCCTGAGCCGAGAAATGCCACACAATCTCTTTTCACACAAGCTTTTGTCAACATCAGCCTCATCAGACATGGATGGGTCTCGATACTGAGTTTCTCAAGTAGCCAGTGAGTCCAACCCTTCCAGCAATGCGTTGCCAGACTAAATAGCAAGCACGACTATTTAGTGGTAATCATCCTTCAAATGCTGTGTGTTTCCATTGCTACTTACCATTTTCCCCTACGCTGTCCTGGAGATAGAAGTGTCTTAATATCCACTCACTCCAACAGATGCTGGTAGGTAATGTGTCTTGTTTGAAGTCATCATATGAGAACTTCTGCTGTGCTCAGTAGATCGCCCACCACTTCGCTGACTTATGAATCTAATAACCCTTTGCAATATCGGCGTGCTTAAACTCTCTTAGGCAACACCTTGGTGGCTCTACAGTAAGGACAAATATCAACAAGCCGGGCTTGTCAGAAAAGCTTGTACAGATATACGTAACACCCTCGCCCGGACAACGCCATTAGGGGTCTTACGTGATTGAAATAAGCGACGGCAATCCAAGTTTATATGGAGACTAGATCCTGACTGATGCTTCGTTCACTGCCTCAGATCTTTTAAATCCGCATCGAGCCACAATGACAGAGACATCAAACTTCTGAGACATATCCATATTCACGTGTTTGTGTTATTCACTGTTAACTCCCTCTTTGGCGAAGGGCCATAGGCCCATTACGCACACGCAAAACTGGTCATTTTGATTTTATGAACACGGAACGTGCACATCCAGGTCGCCTTTATTTAACCACAAAACATCACCAGTGCTGCTATGTCTGCCTGTCAAGTTCTTCAGGAACTTGTTGCTGCTCAAAAAAATAAAAACACCCCCTCCGCTTTTTTTTTTTTTTTTTTTTAATTTTGCCTGCTGGACCAAACAATCTCAGGTATACTTACATTGTCAATTTCTGTTAAAGTGCTGCGTTTTTTTCGGGAAGATATCAATCAAAAGTTAATCCACGTCTTCAAGACACCGAGAGAAGCGATCAGAGTGATTAAAGCCAGAGATGGTACTTTTTTTTCGATCAGGAAATATCTGGAAGTTCAAAGGCGAAATCTGTTTTCAGTAAAATTCCATCAGTTGCACTGCCAACACTCAGCCATCTGATTGTTATGCAGTGACGAAGCGCTTTGCTTGCAAGTGGAGCCCCAAATGTACGAAGTAACATGAGTAATAGGTGATATTTGCCTGACTCTTTGCCAGCATCCCAAAACTTTCTCGAGTGTTCTCAGGAAAGTGTCATTCTTGTGGTATAATTGACTTTTTTGTCATAGTTTATGGAAATCACGCAGCATGGGTGGCGCGTTATTGGAACCTGTAGGCGTGCGTCTGCAGAGACAATAGCACCAACAATGTGACAAATTCACAAAACAAAAAAGCTGCTCGTCAAAGTGTTTGAGGCTACTAGATGCCACCCAGACCTCTGAACGTGAATCATGGACTTTAAAGGGAAGCAGCAGCATCCTATCTCCATCACACAGGTGCTGAAAAATGGCACAGATTGGACTATTGAATCTCCAAGTTTAGGACTTCAAAGAAAAAAAATCTGTGTTGTCAGTGCCACTTGTCAATATTGTACCAGCAAACTTCTGACACATTCAAAAGTCTATTCTTGGCAGACACATTTGAGTCTAATTTGGTCTGACTACGCATGTACTCAGTCTTGATGCTTGCAGAGGTGTCCAAAAAACAAACGAAAAAGAACCCCAAACTTCTTTTCTTTGCAGTTTTTGTCCACACATTTCTGTCTCGAAAACACAAGATGGCATAATCAGATTAGATAAAAACCCTATAGCCATTATTTGCTGAGGAAGAAGTACTTTTTTTCATGGACAGTACTGGCAACAAGTGCTGCACTTCAGAGTCACACAGCTTATTATCCTTGAACTCAATCCTCTCTAATTGTAGGCTTTTTCACACTAGGCTCCTTGTTACAGGCGACTAATAAAGGGAGTGACGTAAAAAGAGAGGTAACACGTTATCAGCTCGGTGTGGACAGCCTGCTGCGGATGAACAATCTCCTTCATTCTCTTCCCATGATTAGATGATTAGGATGCATGTGTCCCATCACCTCTCAGGCTCCTACCATCATCCTACTCTTGGTCCTTTTTGATTCCTGACGTGGTAACTTGACCTGCTCCTACTAGTGATGTTGTTAACACTTCCTCTGCTCCCACAGCTTTATTTTTTTTTCTCAGCAGACTCTGTTACTGACTCATGCTCGTCCCTTTTCCACTATCCATGCCCTCCCCCGCACTCTTCACCACAATATCTTATGGCTAAGTCTGAGGTCATAGATCAATCACTTCATCCCCTGGGCTGCATACGACTGCATGGCATTTTGCTCCATGGTCTGCCAAGATACTTCACCTCTTTTGAGCTCACCCTTGCAACTTTCAAGTGTTGGAGTAGAATGCATTTTGGCAGAGGGAGTGTTATCAAAATGGGAAGCCAACAAGCAGCACTGTGGGATAAACATGGAGACGAATGTGCACATTACACCTCTTTGTAGCCTGCAAAGAAAGCCTGTATAGTGTTAATAATCGCAGTAAAGCAGCAAAGAAGATATACAGTCATGGACGAAAGTACTGGCACCCTTGGAATTTTCCCAGAAAATACACCATTTCTCCCAGAAATTGTTGCAATTAGAAATGTTTTTGGTACATGTTTATTTCTTTGATGTGCATTGGAACAACACAAAAAAAAACAGAAGAAAAAAAGCCAAAATTGACATAATTTTACACAAAACTCAAAAATGGGCCAGACAAAACTAGTTACACCCTTTCTAAAACTGTGGGTAAATCATTTTATTTCAAGCATGTTCATTTAAACTCACCTGTGGCAGTAACAGGTGCCGGCACTATAAAAATCACACCTGAAGCCGGTTAGAACGTATAAAAGTTGACTCAACCTTTGTGTTGTGTGCCTGTGTGTGTCACGCCAAGAATGGAGAAGAGAAAGAAGAGCCGAGAATTGTCTGAGGACTTGAGAAGCAAAATTGTGGAAAAATATTAGCAATCTCAAGGTTACAAGACCATCTCCAGAGATCTTGAAATTCCTTTGTCCACTGTGCGTAATATAATCAAGAAGTTTATAACCCATGGCACTGTGGCTAATCTCCCTGGATGTGGATGGAAGAGAAAAATTGACAAATGAATGCAACGCAGGATAGTTGGAATGGTGGATAAACATCCTCAGTCAACTTCCACACAAATTAGGGCTGTCCTGCAGACTCAGGGTGCAAGAGTGTCAGCTCAGACCATACGTTGTAATCTGAATTAGATGAAGCGCTATGCCAGGAGACTGGAGTTTGCAAAAATATACCTGAGTAAGCCTCAATCCTTCTGGGAGAACATTTTGTGGACAGATGAGACTAAGGTAGAGCTTTTCGAAAAAGAACATCATTATGTTTACTGAAAACAGAATGAGGCCTACAGAGAAAAGAACACAGTACCTACAGTCAAACATGGTGGAGGTTCAAGGATGTTTTGGGGTTGTTTTGCTGCCTCTGGCACTGGTTGCCTTGACTTTGTGCAAGGAATTGTAAAACCTGGAGACTATCAAAAGATTTTAGGCCACAATTTAAGGCCTAGTGTCAGAAAACTAGGTCTGTATCAGAGGTCATGGGTGTTCCAGCAGGACAATGACCTAAAACACACCTCAAGAAGCCCCAAGAAATGGTTGGAGACAAAGTGCTGGAGAGTTCTGAAGTGGCCAGCAATGAGTCAGGTCTAAATCCCATTGAACACCTATAGAGAGATCTCAAAATTGCTGTTGCAAAAAGGCACCCTTCAAATCTTAGAGACCTCAGGCAGTTTGCAAAAGAAGAGTGGTCCAAAATTCCAGTTGAGAGGTGTAAGAAGCTTGTTGATGGTTAAAGGAAGAGATTGGTTTCAGTTATTTTTTTCCCAAGGGTGTGCAACCAAATATTAAGTTGAGGGTGCCAATAATTTTGTCTGGCCCATTTTTTGAGTTTTGTGTAAAATTATGTAAATGTTGGCTTTTTTCTTCTGTTTTGTTGTGTTGTTCCAGTGCACATTAAGGAAATAAACATGTTTGTACCAAAACATTTGTAACTGCAACAATTTCTGGGAGAAATGGTGTATTTTCTGGAAAAATTCCAGGGGTGCCAACACTTTCGTTAGTGACTGCATGATGATAGAAGAAACGCAGGAAGAGTTATAGCACTAGTTTGCCCATTACCATTTGTTACTGTCTTTACTTCCACACCACTGTTCCTATTCAAATATGAAAATGAACCCTT
The DNA here is from genome assembly GCF_018320785.1 of Cheilinus undulatus. Classification (NCBI taxonomy): domain Eukaryota; kingdom Metazoa; phylum Chordata; class Actinopteri; order Labriformes; family Labridae; genus Cheilinus; species Cheilinus undulatus. The sequence continues at coordinate 39,256,655 of NC_054865.1, read as the reverse complement.
GCTCCACCTTCTCAGAAGTACAAAACAAATCAGCACATAAGTATTGTTAAAACCATTTCTAATGCTGCAGTTATTACACACCCCTGTTTACATCCGCTAATCACATTCGGGCCCTGTCTAGTCTCAGGAATCATTACGAAAATGTAGAGGGCCAGCCTAAAATTTTGAGTCCATCAGCACTTTCCTCCCCCTCGCCGTAATGACAACTATTAAGCGAGGATGGATCCAGTCGGGGCTACGTGTATCATTACTCTGTCTCAATCTTTGTTCCATAAATATTGATAACAAGAGCCCCCACGTCATGAGTTACTAGTACCTGCGGTTAAAAATAGAAGGCCGGCTGATGGCAGGTTATCTCTTACTGTCAGATCCCTGTTCGTCTCTACCTCTTTGTATCTACAGGATGTTGAGCTGTGGGACAAACAGAGCAGACAAAACAACAAATACTCTGATTACACACTACAATACTTCAAGCCTCCTCTATTCAAACAAATCATACTGTGCAGATAAACCCAACCATATCTGTAAGGGTTAATTTCTTCACATACAAAAAACAGTTTTTCTCTGTCTTTTCTAAAGCTGAAGCAGTCAGAATTTCTAAATCCAGTCACCCTGTTGACAATGTGTTTCATGCTGTACATCTGTCTTTCTGTCATACGGCTTCATAATATTTCTGTAGAGTGTGGAATTAATTATCAGGCTCGGTCGGTGACTCAGAGCTCAGGTCTTCAGAAAGTAATGCAGCCCCGTAAATAATCACCCCTACTGCCACCATACTTCACACTGATGGCGAGCCCTGCAGTTTGTGCTAATTTCGCCGTTCTATGTATAGAGTGACGGACAGTGTCGGGATAGATGATATTTGGGTTGCCCCGGTGGCTTGGCAGGCTGAAATTGGACTCAATGTGTTGCTGTGATATTGAGGGTTTCACTCTGGCTTCGCTGCATATGGTGTCATCCGTCTTCCCCCAAGACCATCTTTTACCAGTTAAACACCTGGTGACTATGTAAACTCTGTCTCTAGCGCCCGAGGGGAGAAATCTGGCAGCTCTGGATGAGACATATAAGAGCACTGATATCCTAACCCTGAATAACCTGCGTCTGCTTCACAGTTAGGTGTGGAGGATGCTGCCTGTCTGCCATTAGCTTTAGAACGGCCATGGAGTAACAGGTTATCTGGTGCCTTGTATCTGGACTGCTCAGCCTCCAGTGGTAGAGCTAGACTTTTTTTTTCATTAGGGTGGCCTTACCGGAGTGGTGACTCATGTAAGGGTGGCCTGAGAGTATGCACACATACAAGAATAAATGGCATTTTTATCCTTACTGATTTCACTCAGTGTGTCTAGATCATAACCTCACACACCAGATAAACTTTCATATCTCTATTGAATGCATGTCTTTCACATTCATCTGGGAAAGGTCCCATAGTAAGTGTTTGGGAAGGGCAGACTTTTCAAAAAAAATTCTCTGAAAGTGACTGGAGGAAAGTGTCTGTCACATTCATGAAGAGCCAATCAGGGCGACAAGACAAACTGACGTTTTGCACATGCAATACTCTTGAGCTGACAGTTAAACACTGCCATAGATTGTTAATGGCAGAACTTCTTGGTAAAAAAATTTAAAAATAAATAAAAATAAATGACAAGGCCGGTCAGGAGACTTGCATAAATGCCTTCTATGCCAAAACAAGCTTTCGGTTAGACTCTTTGCTCTTGTTTAAAAAGAAATACGGTCCAGTTCCGATTAAACTGCAGATTTTCTACAGCTACATCCAAGCTAATAGCTATGGCAGCAGCAGCCATTGGATACAACAGCAAACCTCCCATTACGATGGCAAACCCATGCCGAAGGCTGGGAGAAGAGCAAAAACATCTTTTCCATCATAAAAAGCTTTCAGTGTTTCTCTTTTCCTTTGTTTCAATAAAGAAATGTTGTCCAGTTCTGAAAAAACTGCTGCTGTGGCTTAGTCCAAGCTAATCCTTCCACTAGCAGCCATTGTACACAACCACTCACAACAACTAACACTCCCCCCTCTCACAAACTCATGCCAAAGCAGTCACAGGAGAGCAAAAACATCTTTCACATCAAGAAAAGATTTTGGTGTTATTACTTTTTATTTCATACAGAAATATGGTAAAATTGATGCTACACTAGAGCTATATCCAAGGTAGTCACTGCACTAGCAATAGCCATTGCAGTTGACTAGTAGAACTAAACCCTGCCCATGGCGACTGTCTTGTTCTTAAACGGTGCTGATTGGTCCGAACAGTGTGCGGTTTGGCACAAACATTGTGGATTGGAGCTATTCAAGATCAAGATTTCAATTCATTCAAGATTTGCCTGATGACAGACATGGAGTCTGGCAAATACATCAGCTTTGCAAGGTTATCTAAATCAGTGGTTCTCAACTGACAGGCCAGGACCTAGAAGTGTAGAATGGAGCTGTTTTTAGTGGGTCACAAATGTGTGTAAATATTGTGATGATGTTATGATACTATGATGTACGTCAGTTGTTCCTGGCCTTTTTTCCTTGGAGCCCCCCTACTTGTATCTAAGAAAAGCCGAGCCCTCCGAAGACCCACCAAATAAAAAAGTGACAGATTGCTGTCAAAACTCAACATCAATTTTAATGGTAACAGGGACAAAACCCTCAGTCTGGCTGTAGACTGTTCATCTCAGACGGCCACTCTCATAGACTGTAGCCAGACCCCTCTCAAGAAAATAAGTCTAGATATGTATCATCATCTAGCAGTTAAGGTAATATGTCACAAACCAACAATGCAGTTCTCACATTTTTACAGTAGATACAACAAAGAATAGTCTTACCAAGTGTAAAGAAGGGGATTTAATTCCATTACTGGCTACATTTAACCTGAGCAAAAATTAGTGGTAGAATATGGAGAAGTTTCAGTGATTGTTTCAGTTCAGTTATCAAATTTGTACCTTTTTTTGGTATATGGCATATTTAAGATTAACAAGATTAAATGCGGTCTTCAAAGGCCCCCTTGAGCAGGTATTCCCCAAAAAGCCCCCCCCCCCCATGTGGCCATGCAACACTTATTTCAAGTCAGCTTAGCAGAAATGACAGTTTAAACTACGAAAGCAAATGCACCACGTTGAAATGCAAAGTCAGCTACAAGAAGCCCAAAACAAAGCCCAAAAAGTTGATTCAAGTTTAAGTCTTGCCCGACAAGGCCAGTCATAATTAACCTTAAAAGTCTGAACTATGATTGGCCTTGTCAAGCAAGACTTAAACTAAATCACACCAACAAGTAGGTGAACATAAAGAAACTATAGAAAATGATACAGATTGTATTTAAAAAGTGTAGTTTCTATGAGAACTGGAGAAATATCGAATCCAAATTAGACCAAGATCAAACATCGCTCCAGAACCGTGACTCATTCATGATCAAAATGAATGCAATGCAATTTAATTCTGCAGCACTAAGATGAGATTGTGTGTGAGTGATTGTGTTGGCTCCAAAGTGTATGGAGTGGTACGAATTTGAATAGATGTATTTGCATCTTGTTGCTTAGCCAAAGGCATTATTGGTTCCCAGTGGTAGTGACCTGAAATTTTGCATGCACGACGACGCTGCAAATGGTAACCCCTTTATGATCAGCCAAATATTGCACAGTGGAAGCACCCAGCACTGACCTTCATCGCAGCGCATGTATATATCACACACGTTGGCAGAGATGTTCACATTTCACGACTTTCTCTTCTTCACAGTTTTCTGCTGAATCCTAAAAGGGAAAGAGAAATGAGGACATCTAGTTAAGTTTGTGAGTGTTGAGCTGATTGCTTGGACCAGCTTGGTGATTTTTGTCAATTGTGGGTCCTCACTGTCCTGAGAATCCACACACCATAAGGTACTGACTAGCTAAAAACCAAGTGTTTTGATTTTATCTTTAGAGATGCATGGAGTTCAATCCACAGTGCAGCAACATGCACACTCAGGAGGGTAGGTGGTGGATTGCGAGTTCAGATATTCATTAGGGTGACTCAGTCTGACACCAGCAAACTGAGGCAGCACAGGCTGTTGACCTTGTATTGGATTTCTTAGATGGGCATTGAGCCTTTTAAAAAAAACTTATCTTAATTTGAATAAGAAAACACAAGCTTTCTCAGATTTTTGGAACAGAAAGTCACAGCATAAGTTTTCAGTGTAAACAAACTTGAATAATACAGTAAAACATCCTCAGCATCCCGCTACATCAGCATGACTGTGGCTTCAAAACAAAACAGTTTTCAATGTTTTATGTAAAAGACCTATTTCCTGACCCCCTGTACTAAAAATTCCTATGTGATGATTATAATCTTTATCTGCTTAAGCACTTGTGGGAGCCCAGGAATGGGTGGTTCAAGAGTTTGAGCTCTTTTACAGTGATCGACCGATTAAAAAACAGTAGCAGTCTGATATAAAAGACAGTGGCAGAGGCCATGCAGAGGAGATAAAGGCTTGTGACTCGGACGCTGATGATTTTAAATCCCCTGACTGACTGATGAAAGTTGTGTAAGGAAGTATCACTGAGCCCTGCAACTTTGAGTGCTGTTACACAGAGGCACTGTAGTCCTGCTGTTGGGTAAAAGAAGTATAAGACAGAAGGATGAAACTAAACCTAGTACAAAAAGTAAGGAAATTTGTGTTTGGTAGGTTATTTCTTTGTTGTAACAATGTTTCTTGCATATATACTGTTGGAAAGCCTGTTTATTACCCTTTTAAATGGTACCACATTTGTAAGGAACAGGCATTTGTGGGATGAGCAGCAGAGCCTAGTATGTGGGTTGCACCCATGAAAATTTGCCTAATCTTCCCTGCCAATGCCAAACTGCTTGATCTACCAAACACAAATTTCCTTACTTTGTGCTAAGTTTATAAGGCTCCCAACTGTGACCAGTAAATTAGTCCCCCACATATTTTGGTCTTCTTCTTGGTCATAAAACCTTAAAGCACAAAACTTTTATCTCAGGGTTTAGTTTCTCTAAAGTGTCCTTTTTATTTTACTCAACTAAAGAGCAGGGCCGAGTAGGAGAACACGACTGCAAGCCATCCAGAGGGAGAACAAGCCTTGCCCAATAGTGGAATCCAACATCCAAGCATGTACAGTGCATTCAGAAGGTATTCAGACCCCCCCTTCCCCTTTCTCAGTTTTGTTATATTGCAGCCTGATGCTGCAGTAAAAAAAATCCTTTTACTCAAATTAATCTACACTCAGTACCCCATAATGACAAAGTGAATACAGAATTTTAGGTTTTCTTTTTGCAAATTTATTAAAAATAAAAAACTTAAATTTCACATTGACAGGTAGCTCCTATTTTTCTCCATCATGGCTGAGCTGTTTCTACAACTTAATCCTGACCTAAATATCAGGTTTTTGCAAAGATTCTGAATACTTATGTCGATGTATTATTTCAGTTTTTTTTTTTAAATTTTCAATACATTTGTAAAAATGTCCAAAATTTGTTGTTATGGGGTACTAAGTTCAGATTAATGCCTTAACTAATACTTTTCTGATCATAGAGGTGGGGGGGTTGTTTCCCTGCCTCCAACTGCGAGACGATGCTGACTTCTTACTGCCTACTTCGATGATGTATAGGAGAATTAATAACCCCCTTTTTTTGTGGCAATTTGTCGATAATAGGCAGCGGTGCCCTAAATTTATTTTTCGGTTTGAATAATTATCAAGATTTACTAAAATAATATGCCATATTTAAGACTTAATACTTGCACTTGAAAGAAAATACTCATGAGGAAAATGTTTACAGTGCTAATAAAGCAACTGAAAAGAAGGGTCATGCCCTTCTTTTAGTATCCACAGTAGTTGATCAGAAATGAAGGTTTAAGGCAATCACATCTTGGCCTCACTTTAGAAATTAAGAGACTAAATTTATTTTTCATGTAGACCCTGGCTTATTAAAAAAGTCAATACTTAGTTAAACTCTCAGATGTTACTATTAATAGCCTTAGGCTTTAGCTACTCTATGCCAGCCAAGAAATGTTTTTCTACCTGCTTGTCCTGAATGGCAAATGACCTAACCCCAGTTTTATCCACTTAGTCAATTTTGCTGGGTCAGAAAAGCTTGATAGAAGAAACAAGTGCACTCAAACTGTAGTCAGCTTTACAGTTGTTCAAACTGCTGTCCTCATGGCTTGACTCTTCAAGCAATATATGCTTGATGCACAAAAATACTGACAAAGAAAACCAACTTTCTGATGCCTCCATGCCAGTAAAAGCAGAGGCTGGAGGTGTTATGACATGGCTCATCTGTGTGGACATGCACTCCTTTGTCTGTCTGGGGCATTTTTTTGAACAAGATGAGAAATGGCCCGCCACATCGTTCTGTAGCTCACATGCTGTGCGGGTACAACAACAGGAATCAGTGTAATCAAGCTGATTTTGATGCTGTTGCTTAATTCAAGTATAAGCTGTTACAACTGTAGGAATCAAGGATTTAGGGGCGCAGATGGCCTAGTGGTTATGCATGCCCATGTACATGGCAGCACGGGTTTGGGGCCCAATACCCTTGGGTTGGGTTTGTTGTAAGTGCTTTATCATAATTGTAGATAGTAAGAGTCAACCACCTGAAATCTCTGGTGCCATCAAAGTGGGCCCCGGAGCCCAGGTTGAGAGCCAATGACGTGGACATTTCAGTTAAAATGTTTAAAATAGAAAGAAACATGTCAGGTGATGTTATTTCCCCTTATCTGAACTGCATGCCCCCAACTCTCCATTAACTTTATCTGTACAATAAAGTCAAACACGATTCCCCATTACAGTTGACAGACAGACAGTAGGCCCAAAATTTAAAATAAAGGGCTTAAAGGGAATAAAAGCTTTGCAGTGAATGGTGAGGGAATTGTTAAGGATAATACAAAGGAGTGGGATTTCTCATGCATTTGTCTGCGAGGGATATCCCAGCCAAAGTTTCTCTATACATCAAAGGACCGCCGCAAATAAAAGCACACTTGTCAGGGGCGAACAAACTGCCTCCTTTGTGCCTTCTTCCAGCCAAATTCAGGCACACAAAGCCTTTAGATGTACAACACTGCAAAGAAGACATACTATTCAGATGACATGCTTTGCTCTCTGGTGGTTTGCTGTGTGCTTTTGTCTGCCCTGACCAGGACAGATATATAATATCACTGGATCAAAATCCTTTCAGTGCCTTTTACTCCCTGTTAAAGACTCCCATTACACTCCCTCCCCCATACACTCCACTATTCTTTCTTTTCTTAAACAAAGTAAACTTGATGCAGCCAGATAACACTTGCAGCCCTCAGGCCTAATGCCTAAAAATGAGTCTCAAGTTCATTCAGGTTTTTTTTTTTTTTTTCCAGCAGACAGCCTTGTACAAACTGTGGTCAGACAGACTGGACACGTTTAACTGTCGCTTCAGGAAATCTTTGCCCATTTGCCAATTCTTTAACATCTGCCATTCATAGATCTTACAGTCTTGTGAAATGTCATGGATAACATTTATAAAGTTGGTCCAGGCCAAGGAGAAAAGAGATTTTTAACACCTACACACCCACATACTCTGACACGACTCAGTTACACAAACATACACCTGTCTCTCATACAACTCCTTTTAGCCTCTCTGTGAGCAAACTTATGTCACGTTTATATGACAAAGATCCAGTGAAAGCAGAACTGTTTTATTTTGAAAAGGTTTTGCATTTAGAGGGTGTTTTGATAACAACTGCCATACACAGAGATCTGAAAAAAAAATGTTTGAAACACTAGCAGTAGTTGGCAATGTGAAACACATGTGCATGTTCTTCAAAAAGGATGAGTTGTGAACACACAAAATCAGCTAAAGCACAAACATTGTGTGGATAGATGATGACCTGGGGCTGCTATACATTCTGCTATTTCATATTGGAGGCAGTGTAAGAGTATGGATTCTCCACTACTGTAGATGTTATGGTAGTTAAACACCACTGAAGGTAAGCTCTGACTAGATCTTTTGTTGTTTTAGAGTTTAATTCATTGTCAGTGTGCTGTATGAGGGTCTAATCTGACAAACATGTACAAACTGAAAATTAATAACTCCATTTTCAATGTAAAATTACAGTATTGTGCATAGGTTTTAGGCATGTTTGGGCCAAAAACTGAGGCTGCAGTGAGGCATAGATGTGGTGACTAAGTGTCTGAGGGCACCATCGGGCTTATATTACTGGGGGCATGGGAAATAATCTGTTGAAAAAAAATAACAAAGTCCACAGGGCGGAGAAAAGGTGGATGTGGTGAGAAAGCATGGGCTACGGTACTGTCTTGGCCCTGGTTGAGCTGTTGATGTCCAAAGGGCCCTTAAACCACCGGTGGTCTCTGAGTGAATTACCAGGGATGAAAAGGCCTTTGGCCAAAGCTAACATAGCTACGCTAGCTATGCAATTAACGTTTCTATATATGCCAAGCTTAGCTATGTTAGCTTTAGCAAATGAAGCTAAAGTGAACATAGCTATGTAGGTAAAGTATCTATGTAGCTTACAATGCTGCGTTGTTAGATTAGCTTTAGCTTTGTCAGCTTCATGAGCTACATTAGCTAAGTAACTATGATCTATAGCTAAGTCAGTTTTAGTAAGGTGAGCTTTGGCAAACAAAGCTCAAGCTATTGTAGCTACATAGATAATGTATCTATGTAGATTACGCAGCTGCTTTGTGAGCTTAGCTTTAGCTACATTAACTATTAAGCTTTTCTATATACACAGCCTATGCATCTTATGGAGCTTTGTAAGCTATGCTTGCTGTGTCAGAGTGTTTTCATGGAAGAAAAGTTTTTTTCATGGTAGCAGACTTTTTACTCTGATTTATAAATTGTTTTGTAATCAGGTTTTGCTGGTCAGGTTTTTAACTTTTAACTTTTTGTATCCTCACCAGTACCTTAACCCTACCCTTACCCTAACCCTAAACTGAAGTTTAATCTGATAGTTTTAGCATGTATTTCTGTTCTGAGATATATGGTGTCTCATATGAACGGTTCATGATAGTGGCCATCAGAGATGAATGGTCTGCAGCAAATGCCTTGAAAATAACCTTTCAAGCCCGAAGCTGTTTTTAACCATTTTGTCTCGCCAAGACTTATTGTCTTACAAAGCTTGCAAAACATCTACCCCATGGTGCAAGGGCAAGCTCTTCATATCCTTTTTTTCCAAGGAGAACCTGGGCTTTAACAATATGTGTGCTGCAGCAATGGCACTTTAACTCAAAAAGTTAAAGTTAAAAAGTTAAAGTTATTATTATTCAAAGCAGGTCAAGTCTGCAGTGGCAAAGAGGACCACATCACATTCTCTCTGTCTATTATGAGCTACTCAGGCTGTCTCTGTCATGATCTAAGCGTTAAGGCATGCACAGTGTGACACAGCATGACGTGACAATGGAAGAGCCTGCCATTGGTTGACAGCCTCTCAAAGCATTCGGGGAAAACAATATGGGGTTGAGCATTAGCCGCTAGTGGCTGAAATGATCAAAAATTGATTAAAAATCGATTAATAGATGTTTAAGATTGGGTTTACTGGTGTATATTTCATTTTTAATGCCCCTGAAAAAAAATCACCTAAGTTCTGGGCTTGCTAGAAAAACTTTCTTAAGGAATTTGAAGGCATGATTAGTGCCAATGGAACGGCACAACAGCTAGCTTCAAGAGGAAAGAAAAGAAAGAGGTTACGATTTACAGTTCAAAAGTTATTCAAGTTTTATAAACTGTGTCACTTCCAGTTGTGTGCAACAATGCTAGTCTGAGAGTATTAAGAAGAATATGATTTGTGAACAGTAAGGGGTATGGCTGATGTGAAAGCCAACATTTTGTTTGTCAGGACGTTTAAGACCAGCCTCAGCTCTGTCTCTTTGTGTGTGTCTAAGCTGATCAAAAGCTAGCTTGAGAAAGCGTTTTCCAAATGGCAGCCATCATGCCTTCTTCAGTTACCAAAAACATGATCTTTGGTTTACACATTAATTCTTCTTTACTTCACATGAAAGTATTACCAGGTGGAAAAGTCCAGGTGAAGTTGAGGTAAAGAATTTGGCTGGTTGTGTTCACACATGCAGCTCACCCAGAAAATTTTTATAAAAGCAATATAAGGATATCTTAAAAAATCCTAAAAACAACACCAGTATGTGGGTCAAGACCCTAAAGAACTCAAGAAATGAGAGTCTAGAAAAGTTTGCATATCACATGCTGTGTGTTGGCTGTGTCTGGATATCATTAGTGCCTGCTCCACTAACTGAGCTAAACTGGCACCCATTAATGACAAAGATTAAAATAAAATTCCACAAACTACCTTTGCGGTTATATGGAAAAGATTTCAACTCATCGCCAGGAAATACTTGATTACAAAAATTATGTTTCTAAAAATCAATACTACAGTCATAGAAAATTCCTAGTTAAGGAATATAAGGAATGAAGCTGAATTAAAATGAACTGATCTGTCCATATAATGAACAATAATAAATGAAATACAACTGTCAATATAACAGTCATTAGCAATGTTTTTTCTTTCTTTTGAGGTATTTATCCTTCCTGGCAATCATAGATCTTTTCATTGTGATGACATGTTTACCAAAGGAAGTAATTTCAGAGGTACGGCTGATTATTGATTAGCTGCAAATATTGCATATGACAGGAAAAGGGAGTCCTTTATAATGGCAATGTGTGTATGTGTTTGGCTCGGAAATAAAAGTCTAATTTCAGTGGATTTCAATGACGCCATGTGCTATTTTTGCTTTTCTTTTTTTTTTCTTTTTTTTTTTTTTTACATTTGAGAAAAACGTCAAGGCACACCTGAGCTCACTCAGAGGCACAATGGCGAGAACCACTGCTTCACTCAGCCTTAAGAGATTTCAGTGTTTGAATAAAGCAAATCTCTGAGTGAATGCAATGACTCATCACCAGGGTCATTTGCCTTTCACTGCAAATGAGTGTGGGTGTCTGACTAACTTGCAGTTATAAGCTGGATATTGTTTTTTAATCACTGAAGAGAGAGGGAGAAGAAGGGTTTGAGAGAGTCCTCGTAGATGTGTTTGTATGTATGTTAAGTTTGAGAGAGTGTCAGAGTGTGTGGATGTGTTCTGTGTGTGTCAAAGTGACAAAGATGGAGGGCCATCATGCATTGTGCGACCGGAACCATGAATGTAATTTTTATCACACAAGCTTTTTGGCAGCTGCCTGTCGTCTGACAGAGAAACTCTCTGTGTGACATCAGTCTCTCCTACACATATACGAGGGAGGAATAGTGGGAGGGGATATGACAAGTGCACTTGGTTAAGCATTCTGCATGATTTCTTAAAGTTCATACACTTTGTAAAATCTGGTTTTATGAGAAAAACTTTGCATCTCTTCAAGGCAGGTATGCATTTTTGCAGGTTTTTAAAGGCCATTGTATCCAGGAGAGAATATAATGAAAATACTAAATTCAGAATCCCAGCCCACATGCAGCGGATACATATCCATGGTAACAGTTTATTTGACATTGCATTAGCATGAAAATTGACAGGATTTTATATTAAATGTTTATCACTGTCATTGTCATTGTTAGTAAGTCATTTAAAGATGTAATCAATGCTGAGCAGATGCTGGTACATCACCTATAATCTGTATTTGTTTAAGGTACAATATGTAGAAATTTTCATCTGAAATGTCTTTATCAATTTAAAAAAAAAAGACTACTTCTGTGTTATGTATAACTTTTTTTTTAAGTGCTTGCATTACCCCAAATTTTCCAACAGCTTTCACAAACAGAAATTGATATTTCAAATCTAGAGATTATAGCTTTTGCTAGTTTCCATCTCCTGTCCCTAGTTAGGCTTTTATTCTTGGTGTTCAAGTTGTATCATTGCATTTCTTGTCATGTAAACTGTCATTACAGAGATGCCATGACACACTGGATCTTATGGCTTCTGGAGGCTGCTGTTGTATTGCTGTATTTCATTCATGATTTTTTTGCTCACGTATGGATGGACCACAATAATTCTCTGTCACTGGCAGTACAATCTATGATTCAATATTAATAACACCGTAGTCTATTCCAGTGGATCTAAACTGGTCTCGTGTTGGACCTACCACCACCTCCTTAATGGCAAATTACAACTCAAGGATGGAGCTTTATCCTTCAAAATAAAATCCCATCATAGAGTTTTTCAAGACAGTCTGGCTGCAGACCGTGCATTTCTGACAGCCACTCTCATGGACTGCTCATCTGAGACGCCCTTGCTGTCAGAATGGAAGTGTTGTATTTGCTTAGATCTTTTTTTTCCCAATTCCATTAATTTGGTATAGAGCCCCCATAGAAGTAGTTACATAAATGTTGGCTTGCTTTAACTTTCTTAACTTTAGCTAAAGCTTACGGCAAAGCTTAACTACATAATTATCATTACTACAAAAGCCAATGCAGCTAAGTTAGCTTCAACGGGACCTTTAGCAAACAAAGCTAAAGATAACATAGCTGCATAGATAATACAGCTTACACACAGTAAATGATTTTTGAGTTCAGATTTATCTCTGTAGCCACGTTCGCCACGTAGGCCCATGATCTGTGTAGCTTATGCATCTAATGGAGCTACACAAACTATGTTTGCTGCATTTGAATGGAGGACAAGCATTTTTCCTGTGAGCAGACAGTTTACTCAGCTTCATTAAACGTTTTGCAGGTCAGGCTTTTAACTTTTAATCTTTGGTACCTAACTGAAACCTCAACCCTCACTCTAAAGCTTTATTTATGCTTCTGCATCGCGTTGATGGCGTAGCTACATGTAGCCTTCTGCGTCCAAAAAAATCCTAACTACGCATCATGGGAATGTGGACCTCAAGGGCTGTGATTGGTCCACTCAAAACATCACCCGTTCTCAGCCTCGACTCAATTAGTGGTCATACAGACCACCTCGGCAAACGTCTTCCCTGTCGCCTGAGCTTCAACATTTGCAACAAAAAAATTTATTCATCAATATCGATGAGCTCCAACTCCAAACACACCCGCTCCACCTCGGTTGCCATATTTTACTGGGACCCGAAGACAGGGTCCAAAACTAACACTCGCCACTTGCCAGTTACGGGTAGATTTTGTCTCTGGCTGGTGAATTTTTAAGACCACTCGCCACTCTGGTGAGTTTTTTTTTTACTAGCAAAAAATTCATGTTTTTCTTACTGGAGAACAATGCTGGCATCAGCTGGTTTCCTGGCAGAGTAATGTGTATTTCAGGCCCAGATGATCTGTGGTCACATAAGTGCGTCAGTCATGACGTCATTCACAGCGTGCCGAGGTGGATAGCTGGTTGTTACCGTACCCGTACCTCCTTGCTTGTAGAAGAAGAAGTAGTAAGAAAAAAGAAGAATAAGAAGAAGTAGGAAAAAAATAACATGTGGCGATGCTGGCCAGGTACTGCGGAGCCTCCTGCAAGAAAAACAAAATACTACACCAAAAGAACCTGCTGAGGCTGAGATTTTAACAACCGGCGACCAAAAGACAGAGGTTAATGTTGCTGCTGCTGCTGCTGCTCCTGCTCCCACTGCCACCGCCGCCACCCCCCAGTCTCATCCACCAGCAGCTAGGCGTTTCTTGGAGAGATGGTGATGTCCATCATTGGTCAGACATTCATGTTTATACAGGGCTGTTGCAGTCTGGTCGAGCTAAAATCTTATGTCTCAACTGTCCAAAGATGACTGAAGTCAGTGATTCAAGTAAAATTCCCAAGTGAAAGATTCTTTTTGCACTGTAGTAAGAATACTACAGAATTTATTAACCCAAATATTACACTTAACTTTTGAAACAGTCATTCATATTTTAGCATACATTATTGCTAGTATTAGTGCTATACTATTAAAAATATTGATTGAGAATCGCATACAAGACCCAAATGACATGTTAAATAATACTGATAGAAAATTACAACACTTAAAAGCAATTTTTATTTGGTTGGCTGGTAAAATATCTGCCTGTCTGGTAAAAAATTTCCTGGCTGGTAAGTGAAAAAGTTAGTTTTGGACCCTGCCCGAAGATAAACAAGGATTCGGATGTGACCCCTCTGAAACCACACACACACACAGCCACGCCCCTTTAGCTCGTGGCGGTGAACTGCAGAGTGACGGGCTCCCTCGACGCAGAACTTCGAATGGTCAATGACGGGGTCGTTGATGTGACGCAGAAGCATAAATCAGGCTTAACCCTATATGGAAGTGTAATCCAGTTTTATTTAGAAAGTTTTAGCGTGTATTTCTATTCTGATGTATATGGCGTCTTGGATGAACGGTTTTTGAGAGTGACCTTCGGAGATATACCGTCTGAAGCCAGATACCTCTAGAAATTTTGCCCCTGTTTTTTCCAGGCGCACATTTGTGACCCACGGGAAACTGCTTTATAACCCACCTTTGTGTTCTGACCCACCAAGTTCGAACCAAGGGTCTAGTCTGATGTGAATGCATGTATTAATAGACTTTGACAGAAAATCTCAAAGTTTTGACTTTTTTTCAGATCATAAAAGGTGTATTTTGTATGAATATGGCTTTCCAAATTTAAACCAATGTCACTGATTATCTTCAGATTTTTTGCTCCATTCTTACACAAGTTTACATCACAATGCAAATGATGAAACGGTTTATCACTTAAGTTCCAAGTCTTAAGGTTCAGAACACTATGTATGACAGCATTTATGATTTTTTTGTTAATTCAATTTTTTAAGGTTCAAAATATTTGCAAAAATCTACAAAAATTGAGCATAAAAGAATTTACAAACTAAAAATGCACAGGGGATCAAAGTTGAAAGTGTTGTGATAGATCCTCATCACCTGAGACAAAATAAACCATCACAACAATTAGAAAATTTAGTCCAAATAGCAACTCATTTGCAGTTTACATCATTTCTGATGACTGTGAAAGCACTCTGATTATTGATTAGCATTTTCCTGTACTCACCGATGGCACATGTGATGACTTTAGTAGTGCAGCATTCAACAGTATGTTTGAGCCTGGAACAGCCACAAAGCACAAAGTCCTGCAACAGAATGTATATATATATATATATATATATATATATATATATATATATACAGTGCTTAACAAATTTATTAGACCACCTGTGATATTTGTCTCAGAGACCATCCAGCATCATGAAGTGCTTTAATGCGGACTCTTTCATTTTCAGTGAGCTCTCCACGTTTTACCATTTTGAACAGGAATGAGGAATTTCAAACTGAATTCACCTTTTTATACCCAAATTTGAGCCGGCTCACTGGGCTTCTCTGAGAAGTCAGAAATGAATCAAGCATAACATTCAAGCACTAAAACTAACTTTTCTGTTCAGGAATGCAAGTAAATAACCATAATTTGACATATTAATCAAGAAATAATAATGTGCTTTACTATTTTCTTCAGTTTTTTTGTAAATCAGTTAATTTGAAAATTCATGGTTAACAATAATAATTATATTTTAGCCTTAAAAATATCATTTGGGTTAAAGAGCTTGTACATATTGGTGTATTAACGATTGCAGAAACATAAAAAAATGATTTTGGTAATTACCAATGCTGTTAATTTAGGGCAGCTGTGGCGTAAACCTTACTTTGGGTGGTGGTCTAATAAATTTGTTAAGCACTGTATATATATTAAAAAAGAGTATTTCCATTAAAATTAGCAAACAACATGTTAGCCGAGTTGCCCCAACATGTTTCCAAAGCATTCAATGCTAAATCTTTGTAGTGCCACATTGTCAGGGAGTTTATCAACCTCACAGGTTTTCAACACCTGTCATCTAAAAAAAAGGAAAAAAAAAAATACTGGATCACTCCCAAATCTTGCCAGTGATCATTAGGGACATCAATACTTAGTGGATTGAAAATAGCTACATAGGTTGTAAACAGTCATGTAGTTTCCTTGTGTTATCAGCTAAACTGAAAATGTAAATGAAGTAGTATCAATCTGAGAGTAACATTACCCTATTCAAATTTAAATGACAGTGTTTATAAGTTGGATTGAAACCTTTGTGAAACCTTTATGCTGGATTGGGTGTCTGGGACTGACAATGACTTAACAATTGTAACAAAAATGTACCATATAGCCTATTAGCCTATAAGCCTATTTGTTTGTTGAGGTAAAGCATAAAATGTACCAGGTACTGTATCCTTGGTGTTAATCTTAGCTTAGAAGTAAATACACTTTCATGGTCCTCTGGAAAGAGACTTTCTAAACATAATAGTCCATGTGCATTACCTCACTGACAAGGCAAAGCTAGCATATGAGTCAGTGGATTCGTTTGACACAAGTTGATTTAAGTTGCTTTGAGGTTGACAACTAAAAAAACGTGTTTGTTAGCAACTTGGTCACTCACTTAAAAGTACTGCTGTATAAGACTTTTCTTTGGTGTTTTTACTGTAAATTTTGAATTAGAATAAGCAATTTTATTTTTTTTACTTTGGATGACCAAGGACCCTCCTAACTGTCTTCAGGTATTGGAAATGGCAAATAATGGAACAACAACTAGAGTTACTGGGAAAACTCTACCCTGAACCATAAAAAACCCTGTTGGCAAAGAATACAAAGACAGAAAGAGAGAGAAAATGAGGCAAAACACAAGTGAACCTTAACCTGGCACGCCAGATGGATTTGTTGTTCACACATCCATCTGGAAAACCACTAACAGACAACGATTGGGAAAGGGCAGAGCCTTTGAAAAAAACTTGGAGGGTGAGTGGATGAACGATCTGTTTGTCACATCTTTACAGGCCAATCAGAGCAACAAAACACGTGACGCTGTAGCCGCTACCGAGATGCACCTGTACTGAAGGAATAAACTCAATATAGAACTGCATAACGCAAACCATGGCGACTGTAGACATGTCAGTACATGACTTTGTTGTTTTTGAAAAGAAAACAACTCAGTGTTTTTCTTTGTTCTTCTTTTAACAAAGAAATGTAGTAAAAAAAAAGCTGGAGTTTTAGCAGCATCCACGCTAATGTCTTCCGCAATGCAGCGGTCTCTCGTTGCTGCTTGCTTAGGTCACGACTCTGCTGCCCCAAAGTACCGTCCCCCAACACTGATTCATACTGTCACTTTCTAACTGGGCCCAAATGGTTCAGACGGGAGCTTTACAAGATGGATTCGCGAGTGAGAAACACAGAAACGGGTGCATCCATCTGCTTTGCAAGGTTAAGTGAACCTTGGATTGGCATTCATTCAGTGAAGAAAGCTCAGGGACTTGAGTGTGTTTAAAGGCTACTTTTAATAGGCAAAATTGCTTCTGAAGGCTATGCTCATGTTTGAGTGTTTGGGAATCAGGTTAAGATTAGAACCTGATGAACTTCAGCCATCAGTGTTTTAATTGGTATGAATGAGATGAATAGCATGGGGTATAACATGCTTGTAGTGTTCAGAATAGAAAAAGGTCATATTAAGCACAGCCTGTTTACCATTCAACTGATTCTGAGGGACAAAGATACACATCATATTACAAAACATATTTATAGTTAAATTGGAAGGGCTTGTTGCAAATATTTGCACTGGTTAAAAATTGAACAATGATGGGAAAAGCCCAATATAAGAAGGAATTATTTTAGTGCCTTGGGAGTAAAATGCTGCTAAGAGTAAGAACATTTCAAGGCTTTAATAGGCATTACGATTTCCGAATTGATTCATCTTTGAAAAATGAGACAGCATCTGCAACAGAAACGGTTCTGTTCTTTAATAAAAGGCATTAGCTTGTGTCTATAAAATGTCGCCTTTTTAAGATTCAGTTTTTGGGCTTTTATATCATTATTGGAGAAACAAGTGTAAAGATTGAGAGAGTGTGGGAGTGGCATGCCAGAAAGATGCAACCCACTTCGAGCATAACAGGCTCTGCACACGGGTGCACAGATATTACCATTACCCCATATTTCAATGTACGGATGTCTAGAGAGGTGAGTCAACCAGAAGTCCATTCAGTCCTATGGGAATCTCTGTGGTATCCAACTTGACTGTGAAACTCTACCATACTGTAATAATTTTATCAGGAATGTTTGGCATGTACTATAAGAACTGTCGCTGTTGGTGGATTTCCCAGAGATCATGTGACACCATGATAGCTTAGCAAACAAGCAGCTAACTAGCTAATAGGCTATGACGTATTCAGATAAAGCAGTTTGATATGAAAAACAGTCATTAGTACTACCAGATCATCTTGGTACTATGAATGTAAAGTTAGAAGGCATAATTAGAACAGTTTCAGGTCAGGTACTGTATGGGAGCATGCTGGTTCGGTACTTCACCGTGCAAACCTCAGTCCTGTACTTTTCTGGCCCCCTTATGGCAATCATCCAGGCCTGTTCCAGGCCCATGCCCCATCTCTCCAGGAATCTACCCAGTTGACCACTCCATGGCGCCTGGCATCTGGACCAGCCCGCTGGGTCCTGGGCACCCAGTAGAGAGTGTGAAGAGCTGGATGCCAGGTGCGCAGCTGCCATTCCCGTATCACGCAGCTGACCCTTCCCATCCCTGCTCTCCTGAACTGTGTTAGGCACACAGTCTTGCCAATGATACCCAAAAATGCACAGAAGTGAAGTTGTCACAAAGGAGTACAGCTGGTGCATCTGGCCACCCGTCAATGTCAAGGCCTCACAAGATTATAGTAAGACCTGGAGGACCAAGGACCAAAAGACTCTGACTTTTGTCTGCATGCTCAGATACAGGGAACACCACATTGTTTTGCTCATTGAACCCATGGCCCCTATGTACAAGTTCAATTCTGCAATTGTAGATTACACTGCCAAGGTAGGTGAACTGCTCTACAACTTCCACACTTGCACCATTCACAGAAGCAGATTCCATGTCAGCATCCAAGGTTTCTCCAAAAGCCTTAATCTATAGTTTGGCCCAGGAGATGTGCTTTCCTAACGCTTCAGCCTCCTCACTAAGCAAGCTAAGAGCGCCTACAAGGACATCTTCAGTCTATGCAAGGATCACAACATCATCAGCAAAGTCCAGATCAATGAGAACCAGTGATAAAACACTTTAGGTAACATAAAAAAAATCCAATTGACTGGCTAAACAAGCTAGCTTAACTTAACTACTTCAGCTGTCTTTTAAATGAAATATTTCATTAAATATTGCTACATTCCTGGCAGGCCAATTTCTTCACTTGTTTCTTGGTATGCAGTAACAATTCTGTTTTTGTGTCTGTAATTCCTTAACATATTACAAACTTCTGAATGCTGAAAAAAGCACAAATTATCCTCTATGAGGAATCTTCTTTATATTTACAGATATACTGACATCAGCCACGTATGTAAGTGGTAACGAGGGGCTAGGTTATCAATATCCCAATAAAGGTGTATTTTGAGAGGTGATTTCATACAGACCTATTAAATCCCCTAACATCTGATAGAAGCTGTAAAATTGTGCATAGTGGAAATAAATAAAACAAACCCAAACCCACAACTAGTTCAAATCAGTTCTCTTTAAGATGCTGGGATAATTTGGATGAATCATTGAAAACTGAAGTCAAAATTTGCCACTGCCTAATAGTTGCTTATACCTCAGACAAACACAGAGACTTACAGTATATGCCAAAAAAGACTATGCATTTCTCAAAGTCAAACTGTCTGATGAAAAATTGTGAACTGCTTTACAAATCCTACAAAGCTTTGCCAACCATTCACTCATGTTTAGCCAACCCGTTATCCTCGTGAGAAATTCATTTCCTGATAGAGATGCAGGCACAGTTTCCGGTCACTGGATGAAAATGCCTAAATGGTTGAAGAGTTAATCCCCTGTCCAGAGAGACTGCATTAGAGGGTGTACCTGCAACTGTCAAAGCCACAGGTAACACTTCTAAGGCAACAAGATGCTGCTTTAGATTGAATATTTCAAGAAAAAAAATGTACAAAAATGTTGGAAAGCATTACTTAAAAATTATTATGGCTTGGTCTTATAATTATCACAATATTTAGAACAATCTATTACACTTAATGACAGGGTGCTGAAAACTGAATACACAAAGGGGAGGGGTGGAGGATCAGGAGTAAAGACTTAAAAGAGCAATGTGGAAATGGTGGGAGAATCTGAGCCTACTGTATGATGCTATAATGTGAATATTTGCCTTTCTGTCAATGCTACTTGTAGTTCCACATATTAATAGGCTGGTAGTTTAAAAGTTGAAAAGTTTAACTGTTAGCATATGCAGCCCAATTTGAAAATATCATGCTGTTTTCAGTTTTGTGAATAGTAGGAGTGTAAGGGTTCACAGACATCTGGGTTCAGTATGGATTCAGTTTATCAGGAAGTTATTCTGGGCTTCCCTCATGTTTTACTTTTAACTGACAGTAATGCATCTTGTAGTTTGTTCCATTTAGGGTTATTTATACCTACGATACTTGGTACAGCCTATATAGTTATAACATGAGACAAAAGAGGGAAACCAGATTTAAATTAGTTGGCTTTTCCATAGGCTGGAGCTGGCTAGAGAGCAACATGTGGAACTGGCTTAGAAGAAAAGGGGCAATTGAGGCAGTTTTCAACACTGCCCTAACCCCCAAATAGTTGGCTACTAGAAATAAATCCATGTAAAGAGAGTCAGTCGAACACTTTCCAGCACAAGATGTGCATGTACTCAGTGTTGTAAAAGCTCATAAGCTGCCAATAGTGAAGTGTAGGTGAGCTGAAATGGGACACAGCAGGAAATATTCAAAGATATTTATTGCAGGTAAGCAGGTGGAGTTAATGAACTGGTAGACAGCTGGTGTGATGCTCATGCACATAAAGAGGGTTCTTCATACTTATTGCTACTTGCCCTGGTGTATGTACCCCATTCATTTACACTTTAAATACATCCAATTGCGTGGCATTTCAACTGTTGTTAAAGTGCCAGGACCAGCGCTTCGTCTGTCACTTCCACGTCATCTTTTTTTGACTTGAGCTTGTATAGCACTTTTCTAGTCTAATGAGTACTAAAGTGCTTTAACACTGCAGGTCAGGGGCTGTCTGTCCTGAAATTTTCTGCTTATGAAAAAAGTACCATGTATTGTGTTCATAGCATGGAGAGGAGAGTGCCCCAGATTAATTCAACACTTAAACAACATCCTGTCTTTCTTTTCTCTGTGTATTTAGCTAACTAGACATTAGGAGTCAGGCTAAATCAGATTAAAACATTATAAATGGTGTAAGATTTTGAAATACAGTGCATAGGATCAAAGCAAGGGGGAATTGTGTTACATTGTGTTTTTACTGATTGATCTAAAAATCCTTAAACATCACTGCTTTCATGGTTAGCAGTATTGCTATTAGCTCAGTGTGCATGAGCTTAAAAAATATTTTATAAACTTGTGTTGTGTAATGGTATGGCCCTGTTTTAAAGTGCATTGTTAAATTTGGTACCTCTATAATAATTTTCAATTCTGAGTCTGGAGAAATTTTGTTGTACATAAAAATGAATACAACCATTCCATCAGTATCTGCCACATTCTGTTCCCAAATTAAAATAGCCCGTCTGTTACTATGTTCAAAAACAGCACGGAGGGAAGATCACTTCGTCCCCACATTATGCCTCCATGATGTTTGTGGTGTCACATGGGTGTATCTATCACGACTTTAAATGGCACTGTGAACTAAGCTAAGGAGCTAGAGGTAAAAGTTTTTCTGCAGGTTACCTGTCAGGGGTGGGGGTGGGGGGTTATTAGGAGGCTAGCAAGGAAATTTTGGGATAAACTTAGGATGAAATAGTCTGCTGTTTGCATTCACACATGCTGCTCACCCAGGTAAATTTTAGACATTTTCAGGACTTTTGTGTAAGTGTGAATTAACCTTGTGTGACCAGCTGGGAAAGAACAGTGCTGCATGCGTACGTGACGCCTAGCTGTTTGTATAAAGCCTCTTTATGTACACTGCCATCATCCTGTGTAAACTACACAGGGACAGGAATATAAGGTCATATTCACACTTACGCAAAATTGAAAACTTCTCAAATTTACCTTAGGTGAGATGCGTGTATGAACACAAAAGACAGAGGTTTTCATACATGTTACACACCCAGAAAATTTCAAGCCTTGCTGGTTTACTTTGCAGCAGAGAGTTTGCCTGCCTTTGCTCGTCAGGGATGGGTGAAGGGAAATGCAAGGAGCTAGCAAATTTTCATGAAACCTGACATGTCAGATGGATGTGTTTCACACGTCCATCTGGGAAACCTTCAATACTAAGAGTTTGGGAAAGGACAGATGTTTTGAAAAAAACTTGGAGTGTGATTGGATGAACATTCTGTCTGTCACATCTTTACGGGCCAATCAGAGCAACAAAACCTGTGACATAGCCGCAACCGAGGTGCGCGGCTACCAAGGAACAACGCAAACCATGCCGACTTTTAACGAAGAAATGTTGTCAAGTTCTGATAAAACTGTCACTTTAGCAGCATCCATGCTAATCTCTTCCGCCATAGCTGCACCGGCCTCTTGTTGCTGCTTGCTTACATCACGACACCGGCTGGCCTGAAAGTACTGCCCCTCATCAGTGATTGGTCCTGTCACTTTCTAACCAGGGCAAATGGTTCAGACGGGAGCTTTGCAAGATGGATTCGCCAATAAAAACAAGGAAATGGGTGTATCCATCTGCCTTGCAAGGTTTAGTTATAAGGCTTGGTCCAGACTAGATAAGGTGCTTTACAGAGTCAAAAAAGGCCATTGGCACACAATACTGCTGGCGAACAGTCCTATGAACACTAATTCTAACAATAAAGCAAGATTTTAAAAAAATCTATAATTTTTAAAGTGTTTTTTACTTTCATGGCTTAGCTCCTAAATGCATGTTTTTCCACTTAAAAATCTATGGCCAATATGAAAAGCTGTTCAAAACTGGCTAAGGCTGGTTGGTGAAAATTTCACCAGGGCATCTGCTTTCAACACAACAGTTGTCCACATCCTCTGATACATTAATGATCATTTTTAGGTCGGATCCTACATATCGTGGTTGGAATGACTCTTAATACTGATAAAAGCATCACAGTCACCATTAAAAAAAAAAATCACCAGTCAAATTGGATTCATTCTCACGATGACTGCATCCAAGTTCTCTGCTTACCAGCTTTGACCACAGAATATTTTCCAACTGTCTCTCCCATCAGATGTCACTAAGTTGCATTAGCACCTGTTAGTCTTTCTGCCTCATAGTCAGGGTTACACAACCTAAGCACCTGCGTGAGCAAAGACTTATTTCCTCTTCTATGGGAAATGTTTGGAATTGCTCACTTTACAAAGACACTGAGCTGCTCACAACATTGTTGTTCCCACCTTACAGCCCATTAAATATTTAGAATTTAAATGAAGAAAAAAAACATTAAAATGATGTCTTGAAATAGACCATACTTCCTCAACACCTGCAAAATGGTTGCAGAAATGTTGCTACAGTCATCTTTTCCATCCACCTTTAACCCTAAAAGAAGCAATTTTTAAAAACCCAATTGTATTATGTGGCACGCTGGTGTTGTTACTGTGTTTTGGTCATTTCAGAGCCAGCTGAAAAAAGGTCATGGACAGGCTGATTTCACACTGCTCTTTGGATTTATTAATCATGGGTGAGCATGTGAAACAGGGAGGGTAACCAGCAGGGGCCACGACTCTCCTTAAAGCTTCATGTAAGCTAAATTGTCATCAGGTGCAGAATCTCCCCATTAGCGACAAACCATAAATGCATAAGCAAAGATGACAAAGCAACAGGATGGTGCAAAGTTAATGAGGAACATGGGAGGATTTACTCGATGTTTGAGGGGAACGGTTGTGAAAGCCTGCCGGGAAACGAAGATCATTTGAATGACTGCATATTCCCCAACCATCCTTAAGAGGTGGAGTCACCATCCACACAGTGCACAGCTTTTCCTGGAAGTTGCAGCAAACGGTAGAGGACACTCATGCTCTGTATGATTCCCATCATTTTGGGACATAACCCTGTCTCCATGGTAATTGGTGCAATGATGAAAAGTTTAAGATAAAAAAACAAAAAACAAAAAAACAAAATGAGTAACTTTCCTGCAGCCTTAAGGGATGTCTCATTGTTGTGTTAAAGTGATATGATCATTACATGTGTGTCAGACTTTAACACAGGAGAATATGTTACTCTGAATGCTTAACAGGCAGACTAAAACAGGTTCCATTTGTCAGAGTTTGTATTTGTGGTCTGTGGGTTCACTGTGTTAGACAGCAAAGTACTTCAGTAGACTCTGCAAATTGTGAAATGTTTATTTGCAAGGCTACCTGCACCATACAGCTCATTCTCCTGAGGATGAGTCATCCTCGGGCTACATACAGTACATTTGAGGTGGGCTTTGGATAAGCTCCTGGAGGAGATTGTAGAGGGGCAAAGAACACTGCTGAGCCATCACAGCTGTACTGATTTTCTGTCACATTGTTTCACAACAGGAGACATTACCTGGTAAAGGAAACTGTAAATCTCACCCCTCCCCCACAATAACCTCCGCACAAGGTCCTGCCAACAGTCAGCTATGTATTGATAAAAAGAGCCAGGTGTGTGTGCTGCCACTGTGTTTGTCACTAAATTTGTCTGCAGATTTAAATGTGGAATATTAAAACATTTCCTGATATCAAACAGCTAGGGTGAGGCATGTGATGACAAAACATGTAACTAAATATACATTTATCTGACCCATTTCTGTTGAAGCTGTCAGGCAAAATAACCCGTGTTTTTGGTTTCACGATGTGAAAAATAGTTCTCTCTTTAGTGCCGCCTTCTGTGTTTGTCCAACATATTTACAGTTGATGTATTTGAGGATGAATGTTTGCTGTTAAGTGAGCACATTTTTTTCATTTTCTGTTGGTGCCAACTTAAAAAAGGCATGTTTTTGAGAAATAAAGATAATCTAAGGTCACTGGTTCTTACACAAAGTCTGATTGTTTCACTTAAAAAGCACATTAATAAATTCATGACTGCTTGTTTATTTTTAATTCAGGAGAACATTTTCAAAAAGGTAGTTTATGATTGCTTCAAGATTATTGCTTTTATGGAATAAAAGCACTATATGCTCAACTTGGGCATGCAAGCATCAAGCTTTGTTGCTCAGACTGGAAATTTTTGATTGAAAGATTATTTCTAATCTCCATAAAGTTTTAGAAATGAACGCTTACCTTCTCTAGAATCAATGTGTTTTTCCGCCTTTTGAGTTGATGTATTCCCCAAAATTACTCCAATTTCGCCCACACTTTAGAAAACATGTATTTTACTCTTAAATGTGTACTCCTTTGCTTTCCACTGCTGGTTGTTCTGGACACAAATGTAAAGGGTGTAAACAACAATCTTCCTGGACCTACTTTACATGACAAATCCAGGGTGCATCCCAGGAATTTCCATAACCCCTATTTAAATATTTGCATTGAGCAAGCACGGCAGGACGATGAAAAAGAACAACTCACTTGCAGCTCATGTAATATCTTCTAAGTTTTTGAGCGGTTGAAGAATTACAATTTTTAATCATGATTTATGTCAGAATTTTTGTGGTTAATTGTGATTAATCTCTTTTTGATGCATTTTTGAATTCCATTGTTTTGCATTAAAATTTGTTTTTTGTAATTATTTGTATTTTGTCTTAAACTATGGCTGGCTACACACTACATAATATAAAGCCCAATTTTAGCCAGATTATCCTTCCCTAGTGATTGTGGTGGCCTGTTGCAAATGATTATTTGCCTGAATAACCCTCAAACAAGCTTGATATTTACAATTCGAGGTTGTACTGCCTCAGGTGGAAAACTTACAACCAATGAAAGCAAGCAGACCAGGTAGTGTCACCAGCTTGATCTTGCGTACTTTTACCACACACAAACATAAACACAACTGTACCTTGATTCCAGCCATGATTTCATCATGATTCTCTTCCTTGTTTTCAGTTTTTTTTGGAGGTACAGCAAGCCGAGGGTATCGATAGACATCCATGTTTGTTATTCTTCTGAAGCCACATGGTCATTTGATGTCGTAGGCAGGTCTGCAGGTGTACTGTCTCCAACTCAGTCTGGCCAAGTTGTGTAGAGTGCCTCCAGCCTAAGGGTTAACTACTTCCTGTTTGGACACAGACCTGCTTTTATTTTGGACAAAAAAAGGAACTTTGGATACATAGAAGATTATAACATAAAGCTGATTTTAAAAAAAGAGCTTGTTATGGATTAAAAAGGAAATAAGGGAATGATCAAAAAGGTAAAAGTGGACAGGTCCTTGTGATTTTGCATTCTGTAGAGTTGAAAGTGAGATTCTGGGTTGTTTGTTTTTCCAGTAGAATTTGGTGGTTAGTGAGTTGAGGGTTTGGAACCATGTGTCAGTGGGGGTTATGGGGAGCATGGAGAATAGGTAGTGGATCATTTTTACGGTTGCAATACGGCCAATGAGTGAGAGTGGTAGTTTAGTCCAACGTTTAAAGTCATCTTCTATATTTTTCAGCAGGGGAGTGTAGTTGAGGTTGAAGAGCTCTGACAGCCTGGAGCAAATGTTGATGCCTAGATATTTTGCCGGTGTGAAAGGGAAGGGCTGAATCTTGAGCTGCAGAATCCCAGGCATCATTGGACAGTGGGAGGATGGTTGATTTATTCAAGTTCATTGTATAATGTGACACGGTGGAGAACTCAGATATGATTTTGTATCTTGGATTGATGTGGACGGGTTCTGTAAGTGTAATAATAGATCATCTGCATACAGGCTTATTTTATGTTCTGACTCATTATCCTTGATTCCTTTGATTCTGTTGTTTTGTCTTATTGCTGCTGCTAGGGGCTCAATGAAAAGTGCAAATAAGGATGGAGAGAGTGGGCATCCTTGTCTGGTTCCCTGGTGTAGTGTGAAACTTGGTGAGGTGATCCTGTTTGTGATTATTGTGGCCCTAGGTGAAGTGGACCTCTCTACCCATCCACCTGTTCACTCACTCTGGATATCGGTCACAGAAAAACTCTCCACTATCTTGGCTGCAGAATCCCAGCATCCCCATCGCTCTGCCTGCTGGGGGACTTATCACAGACCACCATCCCACCCAAACACAGAAACCCATTACTCATTTCTCTAACTATCAATAAGGAAATAATCTTTCAGAACTGGAAATCTAAACAATCCTGCAATATCAAACATTGGACCAACCTACTTACAGAATACATCTCAATAGAAAAAATGACAGCACACAAAAACAACAGTATATCAGCCTTGAATGAAACTTGGAATGCATTCATTACCCGTCTACCATCCATCTAAAGTTCAAACTCACTAAAACTAAGCCACGTACATGTCCACAATCCAACCTGAACCACCTCAACTCTGTAGCTTCTCTGTCCGTCCACTTCAGTTGCTTTCATTTTTCTCCTTTTTTATGTATGTATTTATTTTTTTCTTTCTTCCTCTCCCCCCTACCTTTACCCCACCATTTTCTTCTTTCTTAAAATCTCCCTCTTTAGCTTTCTTGTCTGTTTTATAGCCATCCATATGTTACTTTTACAATTATTGTTATTATTACTATTAGTATTATGATTATTTATTATCATCTTTATTATCATTATTATATATCTCTCAATAAGGTTTTTTTAGTTTAGCAGTTAAACCACTGACATTATCTAAAAGTATGCCTATGTGTATGTTTGTGAGTGTCTGTAGATGTATATACAATGTGTGTGTATGTGTGTGCATGTATATATATATATATGTATATATATGTGTATGTATGTGTGGAGATATGGACATATAGATATATTGTGTGTGTATTCTATGTGTGTATATATATATGTCTGTGTATGTAATACAGATCTGTTGGTATATGTTTATATGTATGTGTATGTATTTATATATATGTATACTTTTTTCTCCTTTTCATCCTCTTTGTTTTCTCTTCTTCAAAAACATTTGTCAAGACAATCATATATAAAAGTTTTGTTATTAATTGATAATCATCAACTATGTATTTAAGCTAACTTCCGTTATCTCCCACCTTTTTCAATATAAATGACATCCTTGCTTTATTACTATAATGTTAATCAACTTTATTGTCATTATCAGTATTTTGATTGTTATTACTATTATTATCATTATTCCTATTTTATTTTGTTGTCATTAGTACCATTTACCATTACTTCTGTAATATAGCAGAATAGCATGCTGACTCATACCCATACACATGCTATCGAAAGCAATATTTCATTTAAATCTGATTATTATGATCTTTATCATTATTATTATTACTTTTATTTTCATCTTCCCTTTAATACCACCCATTAAAGTTTATGACTTGAATGGCTCCTGGGGTGGGTGTTTTGGTCTGGAGGCCGGTGACGGTGGCCACTTCCTGGTTCCTGCAATGTTCGTAAAACGGCCCCTGTTTGAGTGTGACCTGACCATTTACATATTGTTTGAATAAAAGGAAAACTAAATGCAATTGGATACATGTGCATTATTGTATGCCTACTATCATTGTGTTCTGAAAGCATTCAACTGCTGTGAATTACAAAAAAATAATGCACTTATACACGCAATCAAATGTGATTAATGCATTAAAGGTAAAGTATTTTAATTGGGAGTATAAGCAATATCTACAGCCTTAAACACACTGTGCCATCTGATGCGTGGCAAACAATCTCCCCCATTACTTTCACTGAACGAACCCACACCGGCGGCGGCCAGCCGTGAGTAGACATTCCAGACTGCAGCACTCCTCAAGTCCCAGCATGGCAGGCCGCACTTGGCTGAGAAGTTTCCTGAGAGAACAGCTGTTTTGCCCATCTCGGCTGATGTAGTAGCAGTTCTGTTTGATTGAAAAGAAATTTAGCATCATCTTTTGTTTGAGGTTTAGAATAAGTGGGAGTCCTTGGCTACTGGTGATATATCCTTTTTTGACTTACCCATTAAGGCAGGGAGGTGATCCCGAAGCCGCTTTTTGGATCTGTATCAAGCACCTGGCCATGCAGTGGCTGGTGGGGGACTTTTACTGTTGAAGCGCTGCCTAGGCAAGTGGGCATGTTGCATGACGTGACAGTCCAGTCCTCACAGGTGTTTTTTGGGCTTAACAGTCAGATTCTAGATTGCAATGCCAACTTATGCTGTTAACTATGGCAACCAGCATCATAAAAAAAAAAAAAAAAAAAAAACATGTATCTGTTGTTTGGTCCCTTCTGTGGTACTGCAAAATATATGCAAAAATCCAAGACTCTGTCGAGGGGACCCTCCATATGTCTTAGTTATTAAAAAATAATCAATTTGGCAAACTCAGCTGATCATATACTAGTTTAGATGGGCCAACTTATAAATACTTTGTTTCATTTCTACAAAGTTTGTCCCACTAAATGCTACTAGGGTAAATACTACACACCGCACCTTTAATTCTGACAGCCATTCAAAATATATTTTCTTTTCTCCCAAAAGAGAGTCACAGAGGGATCACAGAATAAAAGTGACCAAAGCTGCTCTTAAAAGGTTTTTCAAAAACTGTTAGAATCTAAAATATTAATCTATTTTTTCTCTTTGTAATTACAATAACATACACACATTCAGCATGAAATCATTTTAAGGTGACTTGTACACATAATTTTAGGCTAACAGAGGTAAAATGAAAGTGACACCATTAGTGGTAAAAGGACAGACAGTACCAGTGGTCAGATCTCTGTGAGTTATTTCACTGTGACATATTGCTGTAAGATATCAGGTCATCTAATTAGACAGGGAATGAAAAGTTCACAGCTGTGACGTGCTGCCTTGTGGGAGTAAGGAACATTGTAGGGAGGATTGTATGTCTATATTTGTATGAGGTAGTCTCTCTGCTAGTGAATGCACAGAAAAATATAGTCTCTTTTTAAATACTTCAAAACATGAGCTCAATTTAATTTGGGCCAACATACTAGGTTTTATAAATCAGAAACATAATAAGGAGTCATAGTTAGTTGCATCAGGGTTTTGTGTGTATGGTGATATGCTGTCTTGGGGTGCAGAGGGTTTAATTTTGCAAATGCTTCAAAAGCAGATGCAAACGTTTTATCTACATGTGAAATCTTTGTTTTTGGCAGCCTTGTTTTTGTCTTTACTAACAGTCATATCTGACTCTGCATGAGCTTTCAGCAAATTTATTTATCCCTTTAATCAGAAGTCAGTTTAATCAGAATTCACTTGTTTGAACTCCAGTGGCTCAGCAGTGCAAATAAGACATGTAGTATCATAATAACTATCAATTAAAGTGCTTTGACTCAAGGGCAAAATACCATTAAAGTCAATGTGATCTCTGTTTAACAATATAAAAATAGAGTTAACAACTTTGTGACGCATTTGCACAGAGGTGTTTTTTTAACTAACAAATCACAACACATAGCATGTTATGTCTCTCAGGGAGGCAAGATAAAACAATGGGTCCGACATGATCTGAGATTCTACCTGCAGTTGCTAAGCAACACCCACCTCCAACCTCTCAATCTGTCCCATTGGTCAGCAGGAAAAACGCACAAGGCACCCCATTGGCTGAGTGAAAGTTAATAAACTTTAGCCAAGACCTGCCTCCCTGTGTGCGCACACACTCTCTCTCTCTCACTCTCCCTCTCTCTCTCACACACACACTACGAAGAGATTCTTGTGAATGAGAGCATGAGAGGGTGTCAGTGCTTGCGCAGTACAGTGCTGATATATGCATTGAGCTCCTGAGCTAAAAATAAAGATCACACTGAATGCTGTGCCACTGAAAGTTGCAAGACTGAATACAAAGTGACAAGTCTAGTTCTCTCCAGACAGAGCAACCAAGTCCCATCCTCATCATAGATCCAGGAGGTATTTTTTGACATAAGTTTTCAGTGTTAAAAAAAGCTTGTTCCCAACAGTTTTCACATTGATGGGACTAAAAATGCAACACAGGAAGAGCCTAAAATATCCTTGAACACCACCAGTCAAAGAGGTAGTATTAAGCTGAGGTCATATATCCTCCACCAACCCAGTGTGTAATGCTCATAAACCTTTCATCTTTAGTCTTTAGCCTCAGTTTGAATGGAAGTTTAACCGAGCATACATTTTATGAGTTGAACATCTATTGTAATTATTATGAGGGCTGCACAGGTGTTAAGAGTGTTGCCTCAGAGCAAGGTTTGAATTCTGATCAGACAGGGATTTTCTGCGTGGAGTTTGCATGTTCTCCCTGTGCATTTGTGGGATCTTTACAGGCACTCCAGCTTCCTCCCACAGAACAAAAACATGCTTGTTAGGTTAATGTAGGACTCTAAATTGCCCATAGATATGAATGTGATCCTGCCTGGTTGTTTGTGTCCACAGTGCCTGTGGAAAGTAAAAATTAAGGAATGGAACAAAATAAAATACTAGATCAAAACATTCCTTCGCTTTTATTTGAAAACTCCATCCCCAACAGTGACTGTTGTTGATGACCCCTGGTCTATAGCCTTCCCCAGTGCTGTCTAAGGCAGTGCTTTCCAAAGTGCAGGTCGCGAGACTCTGAAGGGGGGCCGTGAGGTGCTTTCCAAATAAACAAATAATAATTTTAATTAATTTTAAGTGAGATTTGTGCTTAAATGTAAATTCCCCTCCTAAAGCACTGGAGCAGTGAGACCAATTCTTTTACCTTTCCTGTAGACTGAAAACATTTGGGTTTGACATCAAAACATGAAAATGAGACAAGAGATCATCATTTCAGCTTTTATTTCCAGGTGTTTACATCTGGATCTGATTCACAACTTAGGAGATGGCTTTATTTGTAATGGAATACCAGCTTTTAAGGTGAGCAAAAGTATAGAAGCAGATCGACTAAAAATAGATTTAAGTGAATAAGTTTTAACATTTAGTCGCAAATCCTTTGCTTGCAATACCTGCATCAAGCCTGTGACCCACTGACATCACCAAACTTTTGCATTCTTCTTTTGTGACGCTTTTCCAGGCTTTCACTGCATCCTCTTTCAGTTGTTTATTTTGGGGGTTACTCCCTTCAGTCTCCTCTTTAGCAGGTAAAATGCATGCTCTATAGGGTTTAAGTCTGTAGATTGACCTGGCCAGCCTTCCACTTCTTGCCTGGATGAACTCCTTTGTTGTTTTAGCTGTGTGTGTTGGGTCATTATCTTGCTGCATGATGAAGGATGTTCCAGTCAGTTTGGTTGCATCTTTCTTTAAATTGGCAGTGTTTCTATAGACTTCTGAGTTCATTTTGCTGCTGCCATCATGTGTTATGCCATCAATGAAGATTAATGAGCCCGTTCCAAGCCATGACACTACCTCCACTGTGTTTCACAGATGAGCTTGTATGTTGGGAATCATGTGCAGATCCTTTCTCCAAACTTCAGCCTATCCATCACAATCACTAACAGTTGTTTTAGGGTCTTTCTTCACAGTGCTCACGTTTCTGTCGTCAACTGCTGCAGTTTTCCTTGGTCTGCCCATTCAACGTCTGTTACTGAGTACACCGGTGGTTTCTTTCTTTTTTTAGGACGTTCCAAATGGTTGTTCTGGCTATGGCCAATGTTTGTGCAATGGCTCTGATTGATTTCCCATCTTCTCTCAGCTTCACAACTGCTTGTTTTTCACCCATAGACAGCTCTCTGGTTTTCATGTTGGTTACACCTCTCAACTACAAATGCAGTCTCCAAAGGCAAAACCCAAATCTGTAACTGAGCGTAGATGTTCAGTACTATTAACTGTTTGAATGATTAATGAAATAGGACACACCTGGACAACAAAACACACCTGTTAGTCACATGTTCCAGTACTTTTGCTCACATGAAAAATGGGTGGGTTCAAACAAAGAGTGCTATCTTTTAAGTTGCAATTCAGATCCAGATGTAAATACCTGGTAATAAAAGCTGAAATGTTGATCTCTTGTCTCATATTCATCTTTTGATGTCAAACTCAAATGTTTTTAGTCTACATAAAAAATAAAGGAATTGGCCTCAACCCGGTGTCTGATGCTGTTGTTTTTTGGGGTCAGGGGCTGAAAAGTTTAGATGATAATGATCCCATACAACCGTGTAGTCTGTTACGTCTGTTAGTCACAGCTAAAACTTGGGGCCCTATGATCGCCAAATCTGACACCATGACCATTGTGACACACAAAAAATCAAGTTGTCTGACCACACTTTAAGCCAAATCATGAAAGGTTTTCGGCCAGGCTATTAAAACTGATAGTTCAATATCTAATCCTTGTGGTGAGTTAATTGCCTCAACACAATAAAAGGGGCACCTTTGACTAGGTAGGTAGTCAGTTGTTGTAAAGTTGAGGTTTTGCTCTCCAGCTCCTACAGTTGAGTCAATGAGTAAGAGTGAGTGAGTGAGTAGTTAGATGACAAGTGAAGGGCTATACAGACTCAAGTCCATTTACCAGTTATGAGATGCATCTTCTTTGCTTTAGAACAAATGTGTCTTCAAGTATTTCATTATGTTGCTTAAGAATAAAAACTGAAATACTTGACTTTCTATTTAAGTTAGGGCAGAAGTATCCCTGTAGTACAAGAGCCTCTGTTCTGTCGATTCCTGCTACCTATCAAAATGTGCTACTTTGTGTTTCTGTGCATGGGTAAATGGTTAGGGGCTAGCATTTTTCAACAAAGCAGCAGAAATGGTCAGAACTCCTCAGTCTGGGAATCATGGGTTTATAAAACAAGAAGTGAAAGAAAAAAGTTGCAGCCCTTATCTATACTAATGCTTTTTAAACATGAGTCTTTTTTTTTGGACCACAGTGTTTGAGTTAATAACACTTTTCATGTGGAGTTTGTGTTGAGCTGAATGGCTAAATATACTTCTCATCCTGTATTTCCATGAGGCATTGTTTGAGAAAAACAGCATCCATCAATCACTGCACTCATGGTTCCCCTTTTTTCAAAAGGTATGATAGTGTTTTTTTTCTTAGTAGGAAGACAAGAAGAACGTTATCTTTCTGAGTTACTCTGAGTCACTTCTTGGTCAGTTCCTTTTTTTCTTTTGTCATTGTATTTTTCACCTTCCATGAGTCTGTCCTGTGTCACTCATTTGTCGTTGGAACATCTTGTGACTACACTTCATTCAGTGTCAAGATCAATAAGAAAAAATATTACATTTTAGAAAGGGATTTGTTTTCCGAAAAACAGACAGATTCTATTTCAAGGCATTTTATTAAAACACATCTATAACCCCATGTTATTAACTGTACAATAAAAAACAATAAAACATAAAAACACAGCCGTTCCATATTACCATTAAAATGATCACATGGACATTTAAAAATTAGCTGCCCTTGACTAGATAGACTGTTTAAGAGAAGTTCAAAAACAGAAAATTAAGACAACAGCTTTATTTCTTGCTGTAAGTGGGTACATGAGTTTTTAAAATACAACCAAAACTATACAAAGTTTATATACAGTCAAGTAAAACTGATTTAGTGCATGACTAAATAAAAGAATCTTACTAAGTCAGGAAACGCGTAATGCATGCAGTCTGTATACATTTACATATGGTTCAAGATTTGAGAAAATATTTCAGCAAAGATTATTGAGGAAAGAATAGGGTGTAAATTGAAAAATGTTTTAAAATGATAACTAACTTATTGACTGTGAAGCTGCTTCACATCCGTTTGGTCACTCGTTTGAACTGTTGGGATGTTTTATAAAAAATGGACTTGGATTTCTGAGGTTCAAGAAGGCTGAGATTACCCTCAGATATGCTCCTTACAACCCTCCGAGGCTTGTTCTCCTCTGAACCTGAGGAAGGACAATTTTATGAGGATTAGAGAAATCTAATGCGCTACAACTTTTCCTTGCAGTTTTCAATAATTTCTTCAAACAGCCATGATAACAGCCACATTTTACACTCTCAGACTTTAATTGTTTAAAAAATATCTATCTATCTGTCTGTCTGTCTGTCTGTCTGTCTGTCTATCTGTCTATCTATCTATCTATCTATCTGTCTATCTGTCTATCTGTCTATCTATCTATGGTCATCAAAGTGAGTTTGATTCTTTCAGAATCTGTTTTTCTGTGTTGACACCTACCTCCCAAACGGTGCACTCTCAGTGGTCTCCGGGCAACTGAGGGGTCTTTCTTTATACGTTTCGGCACAGAGAGAGTCTGTGATAACTCTTCTCGGATGCTGCCAGCGTGAATAAAATGGGAAGGAGAAATAAAGTAAGATTTATCAAATACAACATCAAAAGTTCCCTAGCAGAATTGACTACATAGCCAGTATTAAATTGAAATCCTGGAAATAAAAGAAAGAAAGAAAAAAGGTCATCACATTACCCAATGAGTTTACGTTTTCCTTGTGCAGCTGAAGTCATGCTCATGTATGTTGGGTTGGCTCTTCTCACCTCTTGTAAAGACGGGATCTGTGGTCTATAGAAAAAATTCTCACATTAACACCCTAGTTCTGCTGTTAAGACTCCATATGTGAATATAGACAGTGAATTTGGTATTTAAAATTAGGTGAAATAAATAAATTAATAAACAAACGAATAAGAGACGTGATGATTGTTCTTTTTATTTCAGAAGTACTTTGAAAGCTTTTTGTAAACAAGTGTGAACTCTTGACATGTGATGCATTGTTTTCATGCCTCTGCATTAAGATATTTGGATATGCAAATATTGTTGTCTCTAATAAATCCGAAGCACTTTCTTCCCTTCCGCTTTGGCACCAGCTATTCAAAGAGTGTATTGGTGCTTAAGGGTTGGCTGTGCCTCTTGTAGTTTCTCTAAAGTGTTTATGGGTTACTTAAACATTTGCTAATTTACACCTTTTTCTTCATCCATGGCTAATGTAATAAATCAAATTTAAGACATTTTAAGACGTTTTAAAACCTGAACAGAGAAAAATTTACACCACTCTGCATACTAAAGGGTCAAAGATGAAGGGTATATGAGATTTTTTTTGGTCTTAAATGCCCAAATTTGATGAGTTCTGGCACATTTAATGCAAAATAATGCTTTTGTTGATGGGGAAAACCTGTCATAATCAGGATAGGCTGCATGGATTTTTTTCAGTGGGCAACCTGGTAGCCCAGAAATTACAAAACTGGACAAGTGATTTACAACAGTACAGAGTGTACTTAATGACAGTGAGCAATATCAAATCAGAGTGATCTGGGAGCCCTCCACCAGGACATTTAGAACATCCAACACTTAACTTTGAATCCTGGAGAATACATATGCAGCAACTTGTGGAAGAAGATGGTTAAAATCATACAAGGTTGGCTGGAAAACACAGATTGGATGAGGACATGTCTTTATCAAAGGACACTCTACAATAAAGACCTCTCACAGGCAAAAATCAGACTTTTTAAGGCCTTAAATTTCACATATGCAATATAGGACTATTTCAGACTTTTCAAGGATCTGTAAGAACCCTGCGTGTAAATGAATAAATAACTTAAAGGCAAAAATGGTGCAATTTGTATTTGAGCCTTGATTTAGTAAGGTGTTCAATGATCAAGAAGTCAGCAATCATTCTAGTGTTTGGTCTATCTTTAGGAAAAAGAAGAGAGACACAGAGAAAGAGGGGGAGGGGGAGAGCCAGCGAAAGAAAAGACATGACCATGAATGAGGAGGCAAATAAGGACTATTTAAATAGTCAACTAGTGGCAGACTATTGATGCAGATTGTCAGCTATAAACACTTTTGTTTTGCACAAATACTTCATAGTTGTTAAGGCAGCAGTTCCCAAAGTGGGGGTTGCGACATGCCCTTCAAAAACAGAGTATTTTTAAATGTAAAGTAATCAAAGTAAAGTTTAAAAAATCCTTAAAATGCAAGTCTGCACATGACTATTTTAGGATACACACAGCTGTGCTAAACTATGCCGCAGCCTCCTATAGGAACAGTTGGGGTCCCTGGTCCCTTCATCCCTAATCATCAAGTAATATATCGCAGGATGATTTATTTTTATTTGTTTTGTCTTTCTTGTGGTGTTTTTTTTTCTCCGATAAAGCACTTTTACTTTGAGATTTTTGGGAGGATAAAAAATGTATCAAGTATTTAAAAAGTATTTGTGATAAGCTGAAATCTCTGCCATTTGCATCTTTCACCAAGTCAAACTTTCTTGGATGCTGGAGCTTTAAATATTTCTGACACATGCAACAAAGGAAGCATGAAATTGTTTGTCTTGTTTTGAATAAGGTTAGAACAGTTCACAACTTTTGAATCTTGACGTTACTATCTAGTTTTAGGGTCAACATTATCAGCAGCTCAGAAATTTTGAGATGGAAGCCAGCGGGATATGTTACGATCTTGTCTTAAAACACCTTATGGAGCTGATATGAGATCCTTGGTGGTTTTCTGCACACCTTTTTAAAAGGTGCATTAGGTGTTTTTAAACTATACAGAAAGAGTAATTATTGATGCATTTTTAAAGCTTTCTGTATCATGCTCTTATGCTCGCTTTGAGATTTGAGAACTTGTGCTTTCGGGGAACAATGTTTAATTCAAATGTGAAATACAAGAACCGTCTAAGTGAAAAAGCATTAATATTGAATCAACATTCAATTTTCCACATTTTGTCATAAAGTAAAGCATTTAACCTAGATGAACAGGGTTGACCTGCGGAGAGTATTTTTTCCTTTACGTCATTTTTTATGAAAGGTTATCAAGAAAGTTTATTATACATTTCTTGTTATTGAACGGATGGTGACAAGGAGCATAAGAGCACTTCTTAGATTGTACTTGTACTGTGCTGTGAAAAAGTATTTGCCCCCTCCTGATTTATTCTTCTTGCATATTTGTCTCACTTAAATGTTACATCATCAAATAAATTTTAATATCAGACAAAGATAACCCAAGTAAATACAAAGCACCATTTTTAAATGATGATGTCATTTCTTAAGGGATAAAAGTAGGGGTGCACCGATCGATCGGCCAAGATTCGGTATCGGCGATCACGGGTATTGTTCAATGTTATTCAATAAAATAAGATTGGAACATTGAAGGTGTATGCTGTCAGTTATAAAAAAAAATCGGTATCGGCAAAAATCAGAATCGGCAGGACAGGCTTTTTAAAGATCGGTGGTCGACTAGAAAATTGCAATCGGTGCACCCCTAGATAAAAGCCATCCTAACCTACCTGGCCCTGTGTGGAAAAAAAAGCCCCCCCCAAACCTTTCAGTTAAATCATGGATTAACTATAAGACACATTTTTTTAAAAAGCTTCAATTTCACTAGCCACACTGGAGCTTGATAACAGCTAGACCTGTTGAATCAAGGAATCACTTAAATAGAAACTGTCTGAAAAAAGTGAAGTAGGCTTAAGATGAGAAACAAAGTCAGTGATATCTATCAGACTAAGTGACACAGACTAGGTATCACTAAATGGCTCTCTTTTGGAACAATAACAATATTTGATAAAAGTTAAACACTGATATATGGATTAATAAGTGGGCCGCAATGAGAAGGAAAAGATGCATGCACAGATGTTACGTGCTACATAATTTCACAGTCTATGTTTGAAAAAAGGGGCTCAGAATGGGGACCTCTTATGATTAATGCCATATGCCATGAAGATAATATGAATTCTTGGCTGCCAACAAACTGCCTCGTATGTCAAGGGAAAGCTGATGTAATGATGTTTGTATTGGTATAGTTCTGCTTTAACACTAAAAGGATCAGCAGAAAACACTGCATGGCTAATTCCTCTTCTGAAAGCACACATTAGATTTGTTTTTAGTCAGCTGGAGAAAAGAAAGTGCAACAACTTGTGATGATACATTGTTGTACTTGGGGCAATTCTCCTCTTTGAACTTGAACTTATAAGAATGTATGTCTATGGTTTTATTGGGAAGTTTTATTAGCTTTAGTTTCTGCTGTGACAGTGGTATTTTCTTCTGTATTTCCCAAAAATCCCCATGGGGATGAGGGTTTTCTTGAAATATTTTGCTTTTATGTGAGGAGAAGTGTCCACTATTGACGCAGTAAATTTTGAAGCGACCACAGGAGTGCAGTAAGCACGATGTGGGTGTAAGGATGTGTTCATTTATGACTTCAGCTTGGAAAAACCATATGGACTGCTGGAGCCAATGAACTGACTGACAAGAGTCTAAATGTACCAGATGTATCTGTTCTAAGAGTTTATCTGACTGACTTTCAGAAGGGAGAAAACATCTTAAACAGTGCTGTGAAAAAATATTTGCCCCCTTTCTGAGTCCTGAGGTTTTGCATATTTATCACACTTTAATGTTTCGTATCATCAAACTAAATACTAATATCTCACAAAGACAACCCGAGTAAACACAAAATCCAGTTTCTAAATGATGATTTTATTTATTAAGGGGGAAAAAAATCCACACCTATTTGGACCTATGTGGAAAAAGTAATTGCCCCCCTTGATAAATCATGAGTTAACTGTGATTTACCACAGTTCTTGGAAAGCTAAGTTCAATTTCAATGGCCACACCCAGACCTGATTACTGCCAGATTTTTTGGATCAAGAATTAACTTAAATAGAAGCTGCCAGACAAAGTGAAGTAGGCTACAAGATGTCAAAAAAAAATACATCACGCCATGATCCAAACAAATTCAAGAACAAATGAGAAACAAAGTGACTGAAATCTATCAGTCTGGAAAAGGTTACAAAGACATTTCCAAGGCTGTGGGACTCCAGCGAACCACAGTCAGAGCCATTATCCACAAATGGAGAAAACTGGAAACAGTGGTGAACCTTGGTCGGCCAACCAAAATTACTCCAAGAGTGCAATGATGACTCATCCAGGAGGTCACAAAATAGCCCAGAACGACATCCAAAGACCTGCAGGCCACACTGGCTTCAGTTAAGGTCAGAGTTCATGACTCAACTATAAGAAAGACACTGGGCAAAATGGCATCATGGGTGAGTTCCAAGGCCAAAACCACTGCTGACAAAAAAGAGCACCGAGGATTGTCTTACATTTGCAAAGAAACATTTGATGATTCCCAAGATTTTTGGAGAAATATTCTGTGGACTGACAAGACAAAAGTTGAACTCTTGGAAGGTGTGCCGCCTGTTGCATCTGGCGTAAGAATAACACAGCATTTGACATCATGCCAACAGTCAAACATGGTGGTGGCAGTGTGATGTCTGGGGCTGCGTTGCTGCTTCGGGACCTGGACCACTTGCTGTGATTGATGGAACAATGAATTCTGCTGTCTACCAGAAAATCCTGAATGGCTCAAATAAATAAATAAACAAATAAATAAATAAGGTTTTGGATGGGCCAAGTCAAACTCTGGACTTAAATCCAATTGAGCTGCTGTGGTATGACCTTAAAGGTGTAGTTTGTGCTTGAAAACCCTCCAATATGGCTGAGTTAAAGCAATTCTGCAAAGAAGAGTGGGCCAAAAATCCTCCACAGCGATGTTAAAGACTCATCACCAGTTACCACAAACACTTGATTTCCCTTAATAAATAAAATCATCATTTAGAAACTGCATTCTGTATTTACTTGGGTTGTCTTTATGAGATATTAAAATTGGTTTGATGATCTGAAACATTTAAGTGTGATAAATATGCAAAAGAAAAAAATCAGGAATCAGAAAGGGGGCATATACGTTTTCACAGCACTGTACATGTCAAACTATGCAAGTTTCATAAAAGAAAAAGATGAAAATGTATGGTTCAAAAATGTTATTTTGATTCACTTTTTCCTTTCTTACACCATTTGTGGTTGAAATATCTGATGGTTAATTGACATTTCCTTCCAACTATACAACTGCATTCTGCTATTGTGAACACAGTCATTGTTGCGGCAAAGCTCTGATATCACAATGAAGTGAGAAACAGATCTGAAGTTACATGTGATTTGTAAGTGAATTTAAAACATCTAATCCAATACAAAAATGAATAAAAGCATGAAATTTTTCTTACGTTTTTGTTGAGCCCTGGTTCCCATCGTTGGTCTTGGGAGGCAATCGACTGGAGTTTAGGAAGTCAGTGGATTTTGATGCCTGACATAGGCTATCCCCGCTAATTATGATGGTTGTATTGCTTGCAGTTTGATCATCACTGTCCAACACTTCAAAAGTCATGTTGGGATCCATGGCGCTGGAGGAGCTCATTGGCAGTGCCTGAGAATTTTGTTTCACAGGTTCTGGTGTGCATTGCAGAGGGAACAGGCCTTCCTCAAACCTTTGGGCCTTGGCCACAACCTGAGGGCTCTTTGGCGGCAGAGACGCACACAGGTTTCTCCTGATAGGCATTTTGGCAGTTGGATCCAGTTTGGCATCTGTCCATTTCTCTTTAACTAAAAAAAAAAAGAAAAAAAAAAAAGAGGTGTCCATAAGTCATAAGTGTGGCCTTTTCCAGTGAAATGTGTGTTTAATGACAGACACAGATACACATGCTGTAACATCACA
This sequence comes from Cheilinus undulatus, assembly GCF_018320785.1. Lineage (NCBI taxonomy): Eukaryota > Metazoa > Chordata > Actinopteri > Labriformes > Labridae > Cheilinus > Cheilinus undulatus. Next base: position 39,215,424 of record NC_054865.1, on the reverse strand, counting down.
ATAGCATGCAGTAATTTATTATTTTCATATCAATCAGTTTGTTAGCTGATATTGGTCAGTTTGCTTTTATTTGCACTGGCCTAGTTATTTTCTGGCATGTTGAAAAATGTCACTTAGAGATGTGAATCTGTAGTGGGCACTGTAAACTTTAAATGTGTGGTGCTGAATTCTCCTCATTAGAGTATTTGCCTGAGTTAGAAAACATCCAAACCAAGTGACAAATTTGCTTGACCCTGTGTCAGGGTTTTTTCTTTTAAATCTTCCTGAGTTACATGAAAAATCATCAATCTGACCTACATTCAAAAAACAAGCATCTGATAATTTATCCTGCCATTTTACATATAAACCTTTACAAAACTGTGTACTAAATCTATTTGTATATTCTGCAAAAAAATGTAAAACCAGTAGGACTATATCTCATTTTGTAATCTGTAGTGTTCCATTTTCTATTTGTAGTATCATCCACCAGCATTTCTATCAAAACAGTCTGTGTAGAGAGTAAAAGGGGGTAGAACACAATCCACTGTAATGCAAAACCGGAACCCATCGGCAGTTATCTAACCCCAAGCTTTTATTGATGTCTATAAATAGATACCTGCATAAAAGTGCGGCTAATAATCCCTACTTAAAATCTTGGTTGGAAGTCATTTTCACTAACCTCTGGCTAAACAGCAAGCCCTGAAAAGTTCACCATCATCCCAAAGGCCGTAACGCCCTCAGATGGCAGCCAAAGGGTTCTTGGATTTACTTTTTATAACCTGCGTCGTGATGTTTTTATTCTGACAAACTCTGGACCGGTTAATTGCAAAAAAAATCTGGAGGGACACACATTACCTTAGCTTTTTGTCTGAACAATTCCACAGTGATCCTTCAAAACCTGCCAGTAAGAGTGGCTATTAATTTCTCCCATTTTGGCCTCAGCTGCACTAAAATTGGTTTAAAACTCTTTTTGTACAGAGGGTCAAAACAACTCAGCCAAGCCAACCAACTCAGTGTCACAAATAATTGATGCCCTTACATCAAAAAGAAAATTGCATGTCCATACTTCTATTTTCTTTTGGAGGTTTCCCTTTGTCATGTTTATAATAGAGCCTTGAATATGTGATAAGTAGTTTTTTGAAATATGGTTGGCACAAGGTAACTAAACAATATGGTGCATATTTTAACAACACTTGGTTTTATAAATTCAGAGGGACTTAATTTGCAAACAACCTTGAAACTACTTTTTCTTTTAACTGAAGAAAACATGGAGCTCAGTGCACAGCTGAAATCTCAGCTTTGTAATATGAAATGTAGGTGCCACTGTCAGCATTACTTGTTCAAATAATCTGAGATTTTTCCTCATATACCCTATGGTACATTAAAAAAAAGAAGATGTTCCCTCAGTAGATTTAATACCAGAAAATGCAAAAAATGACCCTGATAAAAACAAACATTTTTGTAACTGCAGGGAGCGTTTTAGTATTCAGGAGTCCATGTGGCTGGCCAAAGGTGGTTTGTTACAAAGGTAAACAACGTTACACTGATCTAGCAAAGATAACAGCTTAAATAAAAAAACAACAACAGAAGAATAAGTCTGCCAGCTTTTAAACAAACCAGTGTTAGCTGACTGTTAAAGTTCTCTTGCTGCCATGAATGCTTCAACAAGATTTCGGGCAAGCTGATAATGAAAAATATTCTCACTGAACTTGGATTATGTAAAGGGAGATAATGCAGGAAAACAAATCATTAAAATGATTGTTGCTTCTCTTTTTTGGGAAGAAAAGACTATTACTTTAACACTGGGGATTTTAAGCACCAAAAAAGGTGTTGATAATGAGGATATTGATTGATGACGTATGACATTTTAATTCAGCTGTTTTGCCACGTTGTGTAACTTCATTTGAAAATTACAGCAATATTCTACTGGGAAAAGCAGAGTTGAATCACTGTGTCTGCATGGCATTATGAACACTTTTACACTCATGACATTTCCTGCTGAGGTGTGGTGGGGGTTAAGCAGGGGGCTAAAAATGGAAAAATGCCAGCACATAAAGGAAGTGAGAACATTAAATACAAAGGTGAATGACTGACTTTATATATGGCCCTTAATATCAAAATGCAATATTTAGCAAATGTGAGTCAGACTTCAGACAGCAACCCAAGTGAGGAGACGATGATAAATAGCACTTTTCAGTGGCAGAGGAGTTGTCCCTTGCAATAAATGGCAGCAGAGTTCCTTCAATCACATATTTTTGGCTTGTAGGGGATTAATACATGCATGAGTTGCTATTTCTGGTGGAGGCTGCACTGAATTAGGGTCGCCTGGTTGCTGCTGCCTGTTTTTTATAGTGCGCCTTTTCTGGTTGGTGGAGCAGGGGAGTTTACGTCTGTTGACGTTTTTTCCTGCCCTGCTGTGGATCTGCATTTTCATGAATGAAGCTCAAGAGGGATTGGGAGGGTTATATGCTAGACAGACAGAGAAAAACATTTGAGGGTAGGAGGGAAAGAAAGGTAGAATGAAGAAAAGAGACAGACAAACAGATGTTTGAAGCAAAAGGGACTGCAAAAATCTGGGGAGGAAAAAATAGATAAGAGGGAAGCGAAAGGCAGAGGATCAAATAGGAGTATAAAAAGAAAGGTGTAAAAGCGGCAGTGAGAAGGAGCTGAATGAAAAATTATGAAGCTATTAATAACTGAGTGTGTGAACATCATCTAATTAACATAACAAAGTGTGAAATGCAGAAATGTTCCCCTCAAAGGGATTATATTTGTATGCTTTGCTATTATTTATCAGTCCTCAAAGAGTTAATGCTCTTTCAACACCCAACCCTCTCTAAAACAGTTGAAATTTGATTGGCTTTGCAAGCAGCAGGGTGGAGCTATTTCTCATAACATGCTGCAGTGACTACCATTACAGCTGAGGAAGCAGTAAGGGACTTACAAACAACATCAAGTTCAGAACAGAGCAGCTTGCCCCCCCAAAACACAAGCTTTGACAATGAACAAAGCTTTTGTTCAGAAGCAAAGCCTCTATTAATGAACAAACTCTCTCTATACATGTATGTGTGTGCATATAATATATATATATGTTTTATCTATACATAAACATATTTATAAATATACACACATAAATAAAAAAAGAAAAAGAAAAAATACAAATAAATAAATAAAAGGACTACATATAAACACACAAAAGTAAATTAAAGTAATACAACTAAAAGAAGTCTGTTTTTTGTGAGCCAATGAGCAAATGGAAAGATAAAAAAACATCATAAAACAATTGGCTTGAAACATGTATATGGAAGGGTCAGAAGGACAGACTGTACATAAAAACTTTTAAAACTTAATGAAAAGAGTTCACTTATAATGATAAGCTTCATGGAAATTTAATCGCAGTGGTGACAAACTCCCTGGTGTCTCTATGTTTCATTTCCATTCAAAGAACTCTGCTCATCTGGCAGGAATATTTCCTTGAACAGTTACATTTCCCACAATGTTTCAATGAAATGTAGACCACCTGCAGTAAATATCATTACAGCCAATTTGAAGTGCAATATTTCACAAAAGTTTTTCTTCTGTTACACATCCCCAAAGGCGCACTGTGTATAGTTTTCCCTCTATAAAATGGGCTGTGAGTATTCACATCATTCAATTATTCAAGTTTTGGCCAGGACAAAACGTCTGCAGCACAGCTGTAAATCAAATTATATTACATGTCTGACTTTTATTGTGTTTTCTTTACTACGCTGAACAAGCCCTTTTATTTTAACAGCTAAAAACATGTTTGGAAAATAAAAAAAAAACATAGCAAAATGAAAATTAAGGCTTATACCAAAACAATAAAAAATTTATACATCACTTAAAAACAATTTTATGATCTGTGTGTTCTGCTTCAATAAAACATGGCATCATTTTTTCAAGTGAAAAGGGGAAAGTGTGATGGATTGAGTGAGAGATGACAAGGAGAGAAAAGGTGAATGATTGAGGGAGGGGGGATTAACAGATATGATGGGGTTTTAGATTAATGACGACCATATATTAGCAAGACAGGGTGAGAAGGTTTACCTTTTGGTGATGGAGCAGCAGAGCACAATAATGTCCTTTTGGAGTGTTTTTCTGCACCTGAGGGTAAAAACACATCATGGAGAGATTCATGGAAGGAAAACATCAGTAAATTACTTCTTCCACACATACGTGGTTTTCTTACTAAAGGAAAATGTCAACAGAGATAATGGAAACAGCTTAGCCTGTTTAAGGTTCACTGAAAGTTTTAATGAAACATTTTCTGACAAAAACATCACAAAGGCAACATATTTCACACATTTAATATGTTTCTTAAGGAGTTCACTTAGAGCAGACAGAAAAGAAATTCAACTAGATAAATGTGTTGTGGGTCTTTGTTTTCTTAATAAAAAATGTGGCTGTTGTCAGGAAAATCAAAGCCCACACAGAGTCAGCAATAACTCTCAAACAAAAATATTGTACTCAAACTTCCAGCTACGACCCAGAGGAGACTGACAGTAATATCTGTATCAAGTCAAGTTTTTTGTTGTTTTTACAATGATTTAAATACTGTTTAAAACCTGCACTGACACATGGTCGTAAATCAAAGTTTATCACCTCACAAATTTTAAGACATCAGGATAGTGACTGAGAAGTGTCCTCCAGCTTTAGTTCATGCTCCACTGTCTGTCATAGCTTATATATCATGAGGGCGTCTGGCTGCCAGATCATGCAGACATGAAAGTTAAAAATGGACTGTCAAGAACTCACATAGGTCCCATTATGCACACTGGACCTGGACTAAGGGTGGGTGTACACTTTGGCTCTCTTTTATCAAAGGTACGTACATACGGCAGAAATTTGGGTTTACGGTTATTTCCATGCAGAGATAAGTATTTATTAATCTGGAAGTGAGTGGAGGAGGCGCATAAATCCCACGCAGGTCTCAGCTTGTGAGTGCATGTTTTCAAGTCTGTTTGGACTCACTGTGCAGCTTAAATTTGGTGGTTTTAGATTAGATATGTCATTTGGAATTTATCTTAAATTAAACCAAGCCTCTGACAATCCATGTGAGCAAAACTGCTTTCTATATGATGTTGAACAGCACAAACTTTTAGCCAATTTCTTCAATATTTGTTTAAAGCTATTTGACGAATTAACATTTCTTTTTGGATTTATTTCCAAAATGAAATATGCAGGCTTCCTTCAGTAGTTAATAAGTTCTGTTTTACACTGTAATACCATTTGGAACATATCAAGTGAGATTTAAGCAGGAAAACTGCTGGGGGAAAAAAGATTAAACTTGAGAGGAAACAATTTAAAAGATTCCTTCTTTAACAGGAAATATTTTAGACCACTGTTCTTCATGGAAACATAAGTGTTTTACTCCAAAATATTTAACTGTGTAAACCTTGAGAGTGTGTTCAAGAGCTGACCATAGACAAACACATAAAATAACTTGAAATTTGATCATAATCAGTTGCCATATCTTGAGACTGAAATAATCAATTTAAACTGCTACTGTGCTTCCTGTGTAATTGCACATGGATGAACGGCTGGAGGCTGCGAGACAGAGGCAGGACCTCATCCAGCACTCTAAAACGTAACAATTACAATCAAAATGTTTGGCAAGAAAGCAATTTAAATTAGAAAAATAATTTCAAAAATAACTCTTAATTTGTTTTATAGGCTACTGGACATTTCTGACTGTCTTAAATCTCTTCAAAGCCTCATAAACCATCAAAGGAGAGCCTTTTATCGCCACTGTGATCTGGTATATCGCTGTCTTTTGTGGCACTTAAAGTTAGCCTACGTAAATAATAAATAGAACCACAGCCACTCTCTTCTCAGTCTGGGACAGTTTAAGGCTGGCCTCCTCCTGTTAACATGCTGCTTTAAAAAACAACAACAACAACAACAACAACAACAAAAAACAAAACAAAACAACAACAGACTTTTTGGTCCCCATCTTAAGAGCTGACAAGTTTTTGCAACCTAATTGTCAAGACTTGATTATACTGTAATCTAAACATAAATCATTGTTATAATATCACATGGCTATACGTTATATATCTGATCTGATGTATAAATTCCTTTAATGCCAATTTACAGGCTGAAAAACAACACAACATGTAATTTGCCTTTCTCACCTGAAAATCAAAGCCATTTTAAAAGCACCGGGTTTTTTTTGCCGTAAAACATGCCTCTGTGACGAGAACTCGGAGGGTGAGGCTGGAGCATTGTTTAATGATGCTTGTTTTCAGACACCACATTTTCAACAGCTGCTCAGTTGTATGCTGTCATTAGCCAAGTACACACGTTTCATGTATCCCATGTGGACATTGTCATAAGATGATTTCTACACCCAATCTGCGCTAGTTTCTATGCAAGTTTGATACATGAGGGCCAATGCCATTAACCCTTTACCTACTGAGTCTAAAAATGGCGATTTGGACATATTTTGTTATTATGGCTGTAAAATAGTCAGGAAATGCCTTAAGTCTGAGAGCGTTGGTCCCTTTCCCTGGAGTACTTGAACTTGACATTTCAACATCTGCTTAATGATTATTGCAATTATATGGAATTGTGAGCGGGTTAAAAGCAGAAAAACACAAAAATAGATTTGTTTTTCATGGCTTTTATGAGAAGAAATTTTGTTATTGCTCATGAAGTTTTGATTTGACATTTGAAATGTGAACCTATACATGTTTAGAACAATCACCAGTCATTGTTTGAGTCTAGGACTCTGGGTGTGCAAAACACAGTGCAAAAGATAACTATATACAAAAGCAACAATTAGTGCAAATAAAGGTGGAAAAATGCATTCTCAACATTCTCAAGTCACATATTGTTACTGCACATGACAGACACGCAAAAATGCCACTATCTATTTTTTGAAAACAAAACACCACTCCCGCTCGCTCTCCTTTTACTCTCTTCTTTCACTCTCCTTTCTCACTCATCTTCTGCTAAAGCTGCCATTTTTGCAGTGCTGTTTGACATTACTGTAATATACAGTGCTTAACAAATTTATTAGACCACCTGTTATATTTGTCTCAGAGACCATCCAGCATCATGAAGAGCTTTAATGCGGACTCTTTCATTTTCAGTGAGCTCTCCACGTTTTACCATTTTGAACAGGAATGAGGAATTTCAAACTGAATTCACCCAAATTTGAGCCGGCTCACTGGGATTCTCTGAGAAGTCAGAAATGAATCAAGCATAACATTCAAGCACTAAAACTCATTTTTCTGTTCAGGAATGCAAGTAAATAACTATAATTTGACATTTTAATCAAGAAATAACAATGTGCTTTAATATTTTTTCAGTTTTTTTGTAAATCAGTAAATTTGAAAATTCATGGATAACAATAATAATGATATTTTAGCATTAAACATATCATTTGGGTTAAAGAGCTTGTACATATTGGTGTATTAACCATTGCAGAAACATAAAAATGATTTTGGTAATTACCAATGCTGTTAATTTAGGGCAGCTGTGGCATAAACCTTACTTTGGTTAGGGTTAGGGTGGTCTAATGAATTTGTTAAGCACTGTATATACCACACACCATATATTGCCGGAAAGCAGATTCTCAGCTCTCTGTCAGTGTTGGATTTTTTAGATTGAGCAAACTTTTGAGGAGTTACAGTGTTGAAAATCCGTGTAGCGGTCTCGCGATACTTCTGGTGTTTTGCTATGAATGCCCACGTCATATGGTTGCGAGTACTGTAATGAACCATATATGTGCGCATGCCCACAGTTCTCTGCTTTCCAACACTGTTGGAATTTTTCTGATCAGACAAACTTTGACAGAGTTACGGTAATAATACTCCGGACATATAAAACACAGCACTGGCGCTGGCTCAGTAGATAAAGGGTTAATTTTCCTTTAGAAACTGCAGTTAAGCTGTCCCTTCTGCACAGCTCAAATACGAAAAACAAATGCTCTAACCATGATGCACACATGCAAACGCCACATGAACACAACAAACACAACAAGAAGCTAAATCGCAACAAAAATTCCATGTCAGCTAGACTCCAAAGATATTTCCTGCTTGTTCATGATAGGAGGTAACATGACACATCAGATGGATGTGTTTCACACATCCATGTGTTTCACACATCCATCTGGGAAAGCTTCAATGGGAAATGTTTGAGAAAAGGCAGAGGATTTGAAAAAAACTCGGAGTGTGATTGGATGAACGTTCTGTCTGTCACGTCTCTACGGGCCAATAAGAGCAACAAAACACGTGACGTAGCAGCTATCGAGCTGCGTGTGCGCAGCTACGGGGAATTATGCAAAACGTGGTGACTATAGACATGTAAGTACTCGACTTTTGTCGTTTTTGAAAAGAAAACAACCCACTGCTGTTCTTTGTTCTTCTTTTAACGAGGAATTGTTGTCAAGTTCTGATAAAACTTACGCTTTAGCAGCGTTGACGCTAATCTCTTCCACCATAATTGTACCCCCTCTTGCTGCTGCTTGTTCACGCCACAACTGTGCCATGCCTGAAAGTACTGCCCCTGCCGATTGGTCCTGTCACTTTCTAACCGGGCCCAAACGGTTCAGACGGGAGCTTTGCAAAATGGATTCGCCAGTGAAAAACAAGGAAATGGGCATATCCATCTGCTTTGTGGGGTTATATAGGAGGGGGAGGACATATCAAACAAGCGTGCCTGCTGTTGCCACGATGCTTTCTTACAGTTTATGTAGTGCAATTAGGAACAACTTTTCAGGAATTCGGAAAGTGGCTCGTACTTCTATTTAACCATGTGAATGTTTGCAATTTTCCTTTCAAAATATCAAACATGCCAGAAATTAATCCAACCAGTCAGAGCAGCTGTTATGGTCTTGGTCTGCTGCCCTGTACACTGTACACTGCACGAAGAACAACTCATAATCAGTCTGAAAATCAGTACAATTTTAAAACCAGTTATAGAAGCCAGTGTTAGGGTCAGAATTAACTTGAAATCACATAGTGTAGGCCCAGCCTAAGGCCACACAGTGGGTCTTATTGAACTCCTGACTTACATGTAAAGTTATCTTCAAACTAATTCCACTTGTGTACACTTGTTTTTATCTCATAACTTAGGACTGCTTTGATACAGAGGTAGATAAAAACACGCATGCACACCTGGTTTTCAACTTTTGATGTTGTTAATAAGGGTGTAATTTTCACTTCAACTTGCTGTAAAATATTTACTGAGAAGACTCTACAATTATATGACTGTTGCATTCAACAAAAGCAGCATGTGTACAAATGAATTCTATTGGTGTAACACTCTGTGAAGCTACTGTTGGAAAATTACAGGCGCTCAACATAGTATCCTTATCAAAAAAGTACAATTACAAAGGAGCACGTTAAGTTCAACTATCATTTATATCAAGGATATTGACATTTGTGACAAGAAAACCATACCTGAGTTGTGCCTGCATTCCCTCTAGAATAGTTGAAAATAAAATATGAATCTAAAAAAGGGTGTGTGATATACTTATGCTTATTATTCATATCAGACTCGTAGATGGTGACATGTTACCACTTTTGCAATGCAGAAAAAAAAAATACAAAAAGTTTTGGAGTGCTTTTCAAAATGGGGCAAATGTTGGGCTTTTTAACTTTAATGATAGGTCTATTAACTTTAAAAAAACACCCTTCTTTTGTTGTCTGCTGTTGGCGCTACCTGCTATTGTCATGTTGTGCATTATGCTTTATCCCTACCCTGAAACTCAAGTTAACATATTTGGCTTTAATGACAAGATCAGCTAGCTAGTATAAACATAAATGAGCTGTGCAGAAATGGAAAACCAAGAAGCATTTTCTCCCATGCCATTCTGACGAGATTCAATCACCTTGGAGAACAAATTGGATTTTTGCCGATATCAGATATGCCAGTATTTACAAACCAATATTAGCTGATACTGATATCCATACCAATATTTAAATGTGGTTCAGACCTTAAACTGCATTCCTTAGAATACACAATTTAAAGTTTTAGGATGACTAAATTTTAGTCCATAAAACAGGATTTAGGTGTAAGAAAAGATGATGAACAAAGAAAAAGACTTCAGCTGACAGTCCTCTAACTTATTTGTTCACACAGACAATATTATAGCTGATATAGGCAGATTTTTATAGTAAAAATATCAGTTGTAAATATTTGCCACTACTGATATCATACTGATAATATGGGGTGTTTCCCTACTTTTTTATTATGATTAATTTTTGGAGCTTTTGTATATTCTAAAAAGTCAGTTTTAATATGCAAGATTTTTTAAAGATATGTCAAATAAGTTTTTCTCCTTATTTGGCTATTCTTAGCTCCTTATTTTTAAGTAATTTCATTTCTCTCTTTTTTTTAATGACAAATTCAATTCAAGTTTAAGTTAATTTTATAAAAGAGGCAAAGACATAATTAAGGGAGCAATTAAGGGAACATATGATGGCTTAGTTTGAACTTTTCCTGATATCTTAAAGATAAGTTTTCTTTAAAAATTAACAAATGAAACAATACTTACTGCAGGGGCTACTCTGGTGGTATAGCAGATGTGAGAATGACAAGACGGGTGCTAACTCGCCATGGCGCTCAGAATCTCCCATCTCATTTGTCTCCTGTGATTCCTCTCCAATCTCTTCACTTTTCAGCTGCTGCCCCGCCCCTTCCTGGTCAGCCCAGACCACGCCCCTCTCCCTCAACACAAGGTGCTCAAGCTCATGGTTCTCCGACTCATCTTTTTCTGTGGCCAGGCCGGCCCTACACAGCGTAGAGTAGTGTCGACTAAAAGCTGGCAACAAGATGTTCAGCATTCTGAAATGCACAGGAAAAATAATATGTTGACACCAGGTCAGAGTGAGGTGAAGATTTTCTTCAGCTGCACTGAAATATAGTTTATACAAAGAGAAGTTAACCTACTTCTGCATGCGTTTGTTCTCCTGATCCTGCAGTGCAGTGAGCTTGACCATCTGCTTGATGTGTTGTTTGAGATCATTTACCTGCAGCCCTAGTCTGTGGCAATGTAGATCCTTCTCCAACACCTGAACAAGAGAAAGAACTGATGTCAGGGAGCAGAATTAATGAGGCAGAAGCCAATATAACATAAATGCACATTGAATTAGCGCAAGGGTGGACAGAATTAGAAGAAAAATGGTGGTTGGAGGTCAGGATACTAGAGTGAGGTGCAAAGTTCTGTTTTGATCATTGTTTCATCAGAAAAGCTGCCTGCTCAGGGTAAGGGAGGGGATAAAAAAAAGAAAAACTCTGACGTAAAGGAACTACGAAACAACAGCAGAGAGAACATTTGACTGGTGGGTGCGTCATAGTTCTGGGTCAGTTCCTGGAAGAAAGGATAAAGAAGAAAAAAATAACATGGGCATGGTTTTAGGTAACTGGCTGCTGTGTGAGGGATGAGTAAAGGGTATTGATTTATTCTCTTCAGTGATCCACGAGTGAGCTGGAGAAATAAAATGAGCACGGTTCTAATTACTGGGAGAACAGATGGGAAGAAAACAAAGACAGTCACGACACCAGTGGAGAGACAGCCTACCTTCCAAAATAAACAAACAAAAAAAGGAAGCATTGAGTTTTGAAGGATGTAACCCACATGGTAAAGTTTGTCTTTATGTGTAATCATCATTATTTGTCATCTTACATTAACTATAAATATTCAATCTTATCAAACACCATGCCATTATTCTTGTATTTTTACTCACTTCACGCCTTCTATTTTCAGATCAACTTCAGTGTGAAGTTTAGCTGATGTGACAAAAAGCGCTGTACCAACACAGTTTTAATCACGTAAAAAACACATGGAAATAAAAAGAAACGGAATCCTTCCTTTAATACATTGTTGTTGTCCTTGCTGAAAGACGTTAAATGACACATTAAATAATGCCAGCTCTCAATTTTTTTTAAGCTGGAAATAAAAGTAAATACATTTGAGAGGGTCAGTTCGCTTTACTCACCTCTGAAGCGTGGGCATTTGACTTCAGGAGCTTAATCTCATTCTCGACACGATGAAGCCAGCCATCATTGTCCAAGAAACGGAATTCTGCCTCCTTCAAACGCTTACATATGTGTTGCTGCTGAGTTCGTAAACTGGCAATCTTCCGCTCATGTTTACAAGTGGCCTAATGGAAGCAACAATTACACAAAGTAACTAAAGTGATGTAATCAATCTTGCACTTTCAGCATTTTTTACCCTTACTTTTAAACTGTGATCTAAATAACAATAACAGCAGAAAGCCATCACTGAGCAACCAGGGACCAGTCTAGAGTCTTCTCTGAATTTCTTCTGTAATTAGCTCAACATCATTTTAAATGAATGATAACCTCGAGTATAAATAAAGGTTAATAATAATAATAATAATAATAATAATAATAATAATAATAATAATAACAGCAATGCAGATTAATTTAGAATTTAAAGCATGTGTTAATCATTTCTTCCTCTAGATATCTAGCCCTTGAGGATAAAATTAAAATGAAAAAAAAAAAAAGAAAAAAAAAGAAATGCAGGTAGATAATTGTGTCAGAAGTCAAGTAGGTTTTGGATGTCTGTAGAATTTTCTTTATATACTTTGGAGGCATTGACAGCTGAGCCTAACAACTTGGGTCTTAAATGGCAGGAGGGAGCCAGGATCTGGGATGCGGTGACCCTGTCCTGTAGTGGCGTAAATGAGAAGCTAAGACGACTATAGAGAACAGAGAAGTAAAATGATGACTCAGCAGATGTTTTTCTGCAGGGATCTGTGGAAAGCAGCGTAAGCATCAGTTACCTTCTCAGTCTTTTCCTTGGCACAGAAATATTGGACCTGCAGGTTGTCTTCCTCACTGTAGCGCTGGCGCAGCTCATTCTCCTTCAGTTGTCTCTCCAGATCCAGCTGTTCACTCCTGATCTGGGCCCGACTCAAGAAGATTTGCTGCAGAGCTTCTGACACCCTAGAGAGAGAAAAGATACATTGTCACATTTAATTAGGTAAGTGTAAGCAAACTTGAAATTATGAACATAAATATCTAATATGCATGTAGGGCACTAACCTAAAAATTCACTATATAATTTCATGTTATCAAAGACCAGGTCATTCTAGAGTGGTACCACTTTCTTTCAATTAACAGAACGATCTGTGACTCAAATGTTAGTACTGAAACATGGTTAGCCTTCGGTGACATGCACACTTCTGTAGTTGTTATGGCTTATCTGGCAAAGTTTGCAGAAAACTCACATGCGCATACGTATATGCTAACACAGTCAACTGCAATAGCCTCATAATAAAATGTGTCTTCTTGCAGCAGTAACTCTAAGTTTTTGCTGGTATTGTCAGTAGAGTCGTTCATCCAGCTCCAGCTGAGTAGGGATGGGAATCAAGAACTGGTTCTAAATCGTTCAATCCATCAACATCATTTACATTTAATCTTAACTTAAATGCTTTATTTTCCCATGCCTTGAAAAACAAGGGGGCAGTAAGGGAAGTGAACAAGAACAGGGAAGTCCAGGAAGTAAACATGGCAGAAAGTCACAAAAACAGGCTAAAGTGGTCAAAAGTGCATCTTCATTTCTCAAAAAATGATGTCAGCAGCACGATGTGCAATGTCTGTGGAACAGTGATTTCATGCAAGGCATGCATCGTTTTGCACAAAAACTGTTGATTTTGTACAAGTTTTTAATTTATTTTTATATGTCTTGTGTTACAGCCTGGCTCATAAGGCAGCAACAAAAGAAGGGGAGGACACGGACGGCAACGTTTAAGCCCTTTCTTTGGGGCATTTATTTTTAAAATAATAATAGCAATTATATTTCTGTTGTCAGTATTATGAATTGTGTGCTGTCTGTGCGTGTGTGTGAATGAGAATCAGTATGAAAACATTTGGAGTGAAATGTAAAGTGTTGGGGTGTGTGTAGAGCGCAAAAAAGAAAAACGCGGTGGCTGCAATGCGGCCGGCCGGAGGATGGAGTCTGAGAGCGAGGCTGCGGCAGAAGTCAGCCTTTTATACCCCTGGGAAACACATTGGGCCCCAGTGGCCCTGGAACTCGTCAGCTGCTGCACCTCAAACACATATCAGGTCACATATTAAGGAACCGTGACACCTGAGATCTAGGACCAGAGACCAGTTTTATAGTTATCTAAAGGTTTTATCCCTCACAGAAAATGAGCAGTAGTACTGTATTCTTACTCAAGTTACGAGATTGAAGATCTGGAGGAATTTGTTTCAACTGAGACATTTTCAACAAAAAAAGAGATTTTTTGTATATTTTAGCATGTTCTCCTCCCAAACATTTAATGTTTAACATTAGTTTTCAAAACTGTTTGTTATAGCCAGTAATTAAAGTGTGCTTGACATTGACTCTCACTGAAGGTGGCATACATCTTGTTCTGTGTTCAGAGAGAAAGAGACTCATTAACATTTGAGCTGTTAATTGTGAAAATCTCTTTTGTCTACATTTTCCAAAAAGAAAATTCAGAGCAAGGAATCAATTAAGAACTTAATCAATAAGAAGAATTAATAATGGCATTGGCATCCATAAATCATATCAGTTTCCATCCCTAGTTTGGAGGCTGTAATATTGTTTCTAACTACTATACTGAATAGGGGCTTTTAACTCACACACGGGGATATGATTTTAGAGACCCCATTTGGCATGATATGATCCAATAAAGAAACACCATCAAAAAATTGGAGCAAAGCTAGGTGGGATCAGCACCTGCTATGCCACATTTAAGGTAAAAATTTACAAAACTGCTGTTACAGAGTTCTAACAAATCACATGTTGATGTTGCCATCACACCCCCAGATATTAACTTAACTAAACACAGTAATGCAACAAATAATTGTTAAACATCAATTCATCAACAATTGTTAAAACATCAGAAAAAATTCTGTCAGCCTCAGTTATTTGAATGAATGTTTAAAGGTTTATGTTATATATCTAGTTGTGTGCCAGTGCGTTTATGAGTAATATACAGTAAACAGTCAAGCTTCCATGAAATGTTGATTCCGTTGGAACTGGAACAGAAATATACACACCAAACACACACACATATATGTATAGTGCTTAACAAATTTATTAGACCACCTGTCATATTTGTCTCAGAGACCATCCAGCATCATGAAGAGATTTAATGTGGACTCTTTCATTTTCAGTGAGCTCTCCACATTCAACCATTTTGAACAGGAATGAGGAACTTCAAACAAAATACACCCTTTTATACCCAAATTTGAGCCGGCTCACTGGGATTCTCTGAGAAGTCAGAAATGAATCAAGCATAACATTCAAGCACTAAAACTCATTTTTCTGTTCCGGAATGCAAGTAAATAACTATAATTTGACATATCAATCAAGAAATAACAATGTGCTTTACTATTTTTTCTGTTTTTTTTTTTGTTTTTTTTTTTGTAAATCAGTAAATTTCAAAATTCATGGATAACAATAATAATGATATTTTAGCATTAAAAATATCATTTGGGTTAAAGAGCTTTTCTACATGTTGGTGTATTAACCACTGCAGAAACATAAAAAATGATTTTGGTAATTACCAATGCTGTTAATTTAGTGCAGCTGTGGCATAAACCTTACTTTGGGTGATGGTCTAATAAATTTGATAAGCACTGTATATATACATATATATATATGATGTAGATGTGTGTTCCTGGGATACAGTTGAGGTGATATAGGGATTGAATGCAAGTGGCTGGCTTGCTGGGTTAAAGCTGGAGGGGAGACAGGAGAGGCATGCAGGTAAATAAGACTGGAGAGCTGTCGCTGAAATGTGACTGCACTCTTCAATGTAACTCTAGTGACGTAGGAGACGTCGTGGCCTTGCTAGACTGCTGAATTTTTAATAGTGTGAGAAGCGTGCAGCCTCTATTCAGAGCCTCTCACTGTGCGAGTTGTGAATTCTGATGCCAGTGAATGAAACGTGTGGGAAGGAGACTCATTCAGCTTTTCTGTGTCCCCCGCCCCAACCCAAATACCCTGACAGATGCCACTGAATGCCTTAAAGACAACAGCAGGGATTTCGCTGATTTGATTTATGTAAAATAAATAACTGAGTATATGAAATGGGAATAAAAACTGAACTACACAGATGCTGCTCTCAAAAAATATAACCACCAATTTTTTTTTCTTTAAAACAAGATTTTAAGCTGATTTTGATTATAGTGGTTTTATAAAATACTATTAATGTCACTTGAAAACAAAAGTTTAGGGTCTCTCCCCAAAAACACAGAACTGTCAATGCCAATGGCTTTCAATCCGGATACTTAGGCCGGATCTTGTTTTTAATACATGATGTGAAATAGTTCCTGATTAGACAGCTAGATTGAAAACCAGCAGGACTTAGCCCTAGGTAGTGTTTTATAAGGCATCATCCAGTTCTATTTACAGAAAAGTAAAATGTATGCACAGATAAAACAGAAAATTAACAAAAAGGAGAGTAAAATGATGACTAATTATGTTTTCTTCATCTATTTCTGATTTTCAAAATAACTCAATCAAATATTAGAACTCGTTCTTTCCAGGTCCACTGTTTACAGCACAGGTTAGGAGAGACTATAGAAAAAATGGTGAGTTGCAGAAATTTAATTCTTATAAAGAGGCTTGCATGAGATTACTGGATGCAGAATCATTTTACTACTAAAGATGTGCTGCTTCCAAGAGGTAACAGGTTGCTCAAAGCAAGTTGGACTGCACCACTTGGAATAGGAATGACTTCTTGCCAAACGTAAAGGAAGTTCAATATGTTTTTCCTCAGAATTTACATGCTTACCCATATGTTGCCCACTGCTGCTCCTTAATGATAAAAAGTTAACTGCAATGGCTAGGGTGTCTGACAGAGACATGCCATGGCTGCCTCCTGTGGAGGTATTTGTGGCACATCCAATTGGGAGGAGACTCAAAAGCAGATTTGGAGCAGGGTTATACGGATTATTGGGATTATGAGGATTATATATCCCATTTGGCTTGGAAATGCCCTGGGAACCCCCAGGAAGCACTGGGAAAAGTGATTGGGAAGGGAGCTTCAAGTTCTCTCAACCAAATGTCACTTTACTTAATCAAAGTTCCAGATGATGGATCAATTTTAAACAGTTGGTCACAAAACAAGTAACACACTGCTAGTTTTGCTGCTACTACTGAGATTTAACACTCCACACAATTTTTCAGTTTTTGGTTATTTTTTCTCTTTCATGCCACAACAGGATTTGACAGCAAGCAAAAATGAACTTACAGACAACTATTTGAACTTATTTAGCTGATGCTACAAAGCCACATATCCAGAAGACTATGTCGTCATAATTTTTTAACAACAAATGTCAATAAATAAAAGAAGCAACAAAATAGGAGCATGTAATTTATTGCAGATTTATAACTAATTCTACACACTGGACCACAACGCCTGATTACACCTAACACTGCCTGATGTTTTCCATTAGGAGTTATAATGGATCTAAAGCCTGCAGGACCACTTGAAAAACCACAGGTCCCATGAATGCATTATTACCGTACAATACTTTGGAAATGCAGGCTCATGCTCCTTCTGTCTGCAGTTGTGATTTCAATTAGGAGGTTTACAATAAAATGGTTTATGGCACATGAGGAAGGAAATACTGATTTAAGTCAGGCTACAGACGAGCTCATTTTACACAGTCTGTTCAAAACAGGACTGTTACACTCCTGTTGCACATTACCACCTGTGCAAAAGATACAGAGGTGCAAAAGAAGAACAAAGTCATTCAGAGGTAGCAAAATAGGCACATCATTTAACACAACTGCATAACATTTACATGCAATTAGACAACAGATTGTGTTAGTCCTGCTAAACATGAATTTTGAAAATGTATGTTGTCATGTTAGTCAGACTGAAGTTAGATTTTTTTCCAAACGAGACTAACACACATAGAAAATATGGTTGGACATTGATTTTCTTTTTGCATGCAAATGCTTCAATCGGACCAGACTTCTGTGCATGCTCATTAGTCTCCACACAGGGCCTTGACCTGGAAACTGAATAGCACAGGGCCTCGACCACCAATATATTCCTATGATTTATCTTAAATTTGCTCTTAAGAGAGCTTCTATGAGAAACCTCTACCAGATACATAACACATTCTTAAAAAGCCAAATTATTCCCACCTGAGCTCTTAAACTGCTGAATGCCATGTGCTTGTAAGCTAGAAGCTCTTCTCTTCATTAGCACAAATAAAAAAACCCTTCTATGCCCTAATAAGGGCATGAGACTACAGGACTGTGTGCAAACACAGAAGGCACACAGAAATGAGAAGAGAAGTGGCAATGTCAGAAATGTAGAAATTTAAAGAAACTATAGAAACAATAGCACACTGGACTTCAAGATAAGACATGAATAGATCTACACTGGATGTAGTGTTGCTTGAAATGAAATTTAGACCAATGAAATTTAAAACGTTGCATATTCAAACCTTGCACACTGAGTCGGTTGAGTTTTATTTGTATCGACTGCAAAAATGCACTATATCTAAGGGATACATATGTAGTAAAGGTACACTCAATGTTCATTTTGTAATTTCAAACTATCTCTTAACTTTACTTTCACCAAACACAGACTTCTATTCAGAAAAGCAATCATTATTTTACATTGTGTAGTGACCATGAGTTTTACATTGAAAGGCTATAATATTGTACCATAATTATTTTTTTGCTAAATTTTAGCTCATAATATAATTCATGTTTGAAATTCAATTTAAACTAGGGGACGCAATATCTCCCTGCTTGGCACTCACCATCAGTGGTTTGAATGGTGGGGTAAGATCATCTTGAGTGCATGACAGGCGCAGCCCACCGCTTCCCCGAGGATGGGTCAAATGCAGTCAACCAATTTCACATACGCATGTTTAAGACATGGAATGGGACTTGAACCTCATTATCAGTTAAATATATTACATTATTCTTAATGACATGACCACTGGGAGCCCAAAGATCAAGAGGGATAATACAGCACTATGAGCTCTTAAAGATAGGTTGGTGCCTGACCATTAAGAGCTTTGTAAGTGAGAAGAATAATTATAAATTCTATTGTAGATTTTATAGGGAGCCAATGGAGAGAAGCTAAGACAGGAGTGATCTGATCTCTTTTCCTGGTTCTGGTCAGTAACTGTGCTGCAGCATTTTAAACCAGCTGAAGGGTCTTCAGTTACTTTGTAGGACAGCCTGATAGGAGAAAATTACAGGAGTCTAACCTAGGGGTAACAAAAGCATGGACAAGTTTTTCTCCATTGCTTTGAGATAAGATGTGTCTGATTTCTGCAATGTTGCGAAGGTGAAAGAAGGCTGTCTCTGAAACATTCTTTATACGGGTGTTAAAGGACATATCCTGATCAAATAGAACTCCCAGGAGTCACATTGTCATCTGCCTTATGTTATCACCATAAGCTAAAAGAATGGCATACATGACATTTATACCAAAATTAAGGCAACTCAGTTACTTAACTCAGCTGTAGCTAGTTGCTAGTGGATTTGTTAACAAGATCAACAGGAAGAAAGTCCCTAGTAAATGGCTGAAAAGAGGACTTAATACCATCTACTGTAGCAGACCAGAACTTTTTTGATTTTACTATGCATGTAAATGAGTTAAACATCTGTATGAATGGGGAATCAGCGGGGTGGACTGTGTTTGAATCTGAAGCAATGTTGGAGACCAAGTAAAATTATACATTGGGACAGAAATGTGATGGCACTGTTCAGCCTAGACTTAAGAGGATACAACCATGGAGTTTCCCTTACAGTAGTACTGTTAAAGAATCTCTGACTGAAAAGAGCATCTGATCGACAAGGATGTTCATTCTTACCTTTTTAAGTCTCCTTGTTTCTGGGAAGGGATTGTATTGGAAGCTCCAAATGCCATATTTCTCTCCTCATATTCTTTCAGTTTCTGCTTCAACTGCAGGATCTTTAAAAAAAAAAAAGGGAATATTTGAATAAAAATAAAAAATTATGCAGTGAGCAAAGACCTTGTTTATTTAAAAATGAAAATTTAGGAAAAATACTGTCTTTTTAAAATTGGGCATTAAGGTGTTTTTTGTTTCATCTTACCTCTTGCCGTTGCTTCTCACATATCACTGCATATTGGCCGATGTGGCTGTCAAGGCTTACAACGTTACTCTTCAGCTGATAGGTGAGGGTGACATAGAACAGACGTATATTAAAGGACTGTGTTTTAAATAATAAGGTATTAAATCAATCGGTAGATTTATATACCACCAGTTACAGTAATTATACAGGATTGAAAAAATTGGAACACACACCGAAGACTTGATCTCCTTTGCCCTGTTGGCATACTTCAGTGTGTTGCAGGTGTCGTCATATGACTTGGATGAGGGGCTAATATTGGCAATCATGACAGTCCGGCAGTTTCCCCCCAAAGAGTCTTTTAGTATTCGTGTCAGCTTGCTGTCCCTGTATGGGATATGAGTTTTCTTACTCTGAAACAAATGAGAAAAGTTAATATAAGCCAAAGAAATAGAACCATTTAGAATATTCTGTTTCGCGATAAATGTACACAAACAAGAGACACAAAAACAATGGTAATTTTGGAGGTTCTGTTGATGTACTTATTCAAGATATCAAATGAAATTTTGATCAAGTCCGAAACTGGGAATTTGTTTCATGTGCTAAACATAATCAAAATCGAGTGTATTGCAGCAGGGGTATTTAAGACGGCATAAAGCTGAATGAGCATCTGGAAATGCTCAACAAGAGAAACTTTGTAGTATAACACTGTTTGGTGGGGACTAATAAAACCGTATAGGGAGCAAAGAGAGGTATGAAGGGTGCATTTTAAGGTAAAACCTGTAACAGCCATCTACAACACCAGTCAGCCTGCATATGGTCTGTGAACTCAGCTTAGTCTCAAATGATATCTTGGGATTAACTACTTGCGCCCTGGGATTGCTGAACGTCACAATGAGTAAGCCATGGAAAACTAAGTTAAGGAACAGAAAGTGTAAAATGATATCTTGAGGAATTCACAGCTGTGCCTTAACTTTTCTGTAGAACAATCCACGGTTACATCTGGATTTGAAGAGTTGAGCTTTAGGTCATGTCAGGTCCAGGGAGTTTCACAATAGTTGTGCCAATTTGGAAGGTGTCCTTTTCAATAAGAGCAGGCCCTCAAACTTATTGTTTCCATTTAACATTTGTGTTGAAGTGAAAAGGGAATGTGAAGGAGCCACAGAAAAAACACTCATGTAGATAGTTTCTCAAAATCTAGAAATGCATAGATGAGAACGTTCCATGCACACTGGTAGTTTCAGATCTAGTTTTAGATTCTTATCCACTTCAAAATGTCAAATTAGCAAGACACTTTAATGAATCTCCTCTTTTTGGGATGTTTTAGTTGACAAACCAAAACGTTTTTAATGTTCTGCGCTCGATCTGTTAATTTAATTTACTTTTTTCTTCAATTGTCTTTTATCTACTATCAGTCGACGTTTCTGGGTTAACTCGGATTTCTTTTACTTCACTGCAGCAGTAACATTTCAAACATTCATAATAATTACAGATCACAGTTGATCCATGATCAATTTGGATTCCATCTCCGTGTCTGCATTGCACATGTTCCACTGATCAACTGAAAATGTATCATTATGTTGTAAAATAAATGTGCTGCCCCTAAATCACTGAGAGGAATACAAGTTAAAAAGCAGTTGTTTTAAGGGTTGTGTGTATGTACATTCACTAACTGAACAGTCCATCTATGTTACATGTTCAACATTTTCAAAGCTCAAACAAGAATAAAGATTACAAAACTAGATTTCTGTAGATATCAACAATCATACTCTATTGACAGAGTTTGTAACGCTATGTCCCTGATGGAGAATAACAAATACAACAATTGAATGGATGCAGCTTTATATATTACAAAATGTTGAACTCAGATTTTAGAAAAAACCTTTCTACAAGAAAAGAGATTTCTGTTTTATCTAATTGCTTCTGTTTAACTACTGAAATAGTACTAATGTGTATAGCCTTTAGAGAAGAAAAGTAAGGTTTGTTGCATTAATTAACATTCATGGAGATTTATACTTGTAAAGCCGTTTCTTTCCAATGCACAGTTTGAGCCATGGCTAGCTGAGAAGTAGAATTCTTAACACCACTAATGCATCATCTTGGAACCGTTGCTTTCACAATTGGCAATTAAATCTCATGACTGGCACAAGGATTTTACAATTAAGCTGTGCTTTTTGAAATCTTGGTCAAGTTAGTCAGCAACTGATAACTCATGATGCCACAAGGGGTTTTGTGTGTTTATGCTAACCACGTGGTGTGAGCAATTACAATTACAGACCACACAATTAGAAGCCACACAAGATAAATTGCAAGTTCCTCTGGACATTCTTTTATGTTTTTCTGGTTGCATAACTGCAGTAATTGGAGCACAAATTCAGCTTGTAAACTAAGGGTAACAAGAAGTCCAGGCCTGGAGCATTACTGAAGTACAAACTGAGTAAATGAGAGGGATTAAATAGTGTTAGATGAATTTGTGCTTTTTAATATTTGACCACATCTGCAATACAACTACACATCCACATTTTTAAAAACCAGAGTTTGATCTGTCAACACCATTATCTACGATCTACATTGGACACCATTTTAAGAAAGCCCCCTCTCAGTTGGGCGGGTAACACTGGTCTTGAATGAATGGAAGGCCAAGTGGGATGCATCATTAAATGTATCTTCATCGCCTAAGGCAAACATCTTACAACAAAAAACTCTGTGCAGCATAGCATGAAGATGACATACTGAAACGCCTAAATAGAAGTCGCAGACATTCTTCTCACTCAAACGAATGGCATTTCAGAGCAGACACAAGTGGGGACATTCTTTCCTGTAAACAATGGCCACAACATGAATTCCTCGTCTGCTAACAGTAAACACTGGAGCACCACTAACCATGGAGATAGGGTGTGGAGGGAGAGGGGATTAGTGGTGGGCGCTGTAGGTTGAATAGATCAAACTATGAGTACTTGACTGCAATATACAAAGAATGCTGGGCAGGCTAAAATACAAACTCCACAAAGCTGATGAAAGACCAGTTTTAACCCATGAAAGAAGTACCTGTTGAAGATTGACCAAATTTCAACATGGCTGTGGTACATCTGCACAGCACTTTCAAATGTATGTAGCCCGCCTGTGCCTTCTCCCTTGAGACTGAAGTGTAAAATGAGAAGACTGCTTGACAGGTTAATGTATGCAACTGGAATGAAATAATACCCAAATACTCAGTTGACTTGACTTCCAATGCTCTCTGCTGCATATGGAGGCTCGTGCTAAACTTTACATACATGCAGAATATAATCTGAACATGATTCAATTTTCCCACAAGCACAAATATTAGTATGATAATTCTAAGAGCAAAGTGTACATTTTCCATAAGTTCCTGAAGTGAGTTCAGGTATGGTTCAGGTACGATTTTTTTTTTAAGTAAAATTATCACTTAATGTTTTTAGAAATAAAACAAACATTGGGGTCCATTGAACATGGATACCATGCCCTGTGAGCTCAAGTGGAGAGGGGCCATCCAGCTTGTTATCAGTGCACACTTTAAAAGCCTGCATCTCAAATGGTATGTGGTTGCATTCGTACCAGTGGCGTAGGCAGCTTATGCATCTGATAATAGGTACTTTACCGGCGCCAAAGGAAGGCAATTTCCTTTCCTTTGGAAGGTACAATAAATGCAGAAAAAATTATAGAGGTTCTAAAGCCACATTTGCTACCATCCAGACAATGTCCCTTTCTGGGAAGGCCATGCATATTTTAGCAAGACAATGCTAAACCACATACTGCATCCATCACAGCAGCATGGTAGCTAGAATCCTACATCAAACAAGAATAGGAAAACATTCATCTCTCAAAAACTACAGCAACTGGTCTCCTCACTTCCAAGATGTTTAAAGACTTGTTAAAAGTAAAAATAATCACTACGCATTTTAATTTTTTATCATTCTTATTGTTTTGATTTCTATTCTTTTCCATCTCTTCCTAATATTTTAAAAGCTCTTACATCTCTGGTCCTTGGGTCTTTTTATGTAGTTTTTGTTCCTGTGTTGCCTGGATTCGTCTAGGTTATTCTTGGGTTTTATTTTATTTTTGCTCTACTTCGTTTTTACCTTTTTAATTTTCATTCCAGTTTTGTATGCTTCGGCGTTTTTATCATGTCTCTCTTGTTTTTACAATGTGTCCCGCTGGGTTATTATGATGTTAAGGTTATAATGCTAGCTTAATTTTTCATGGGTTCTTCTGTTACTGTGATTTTGTCCTGCTGTGTTCTTATGTTTGTGTTCTTATGATGCTTTGTCTTATTTGTGATTCTTCTTGTTGTCAAAGCACTTTGTGAACCTTCCTTTTTAAAGGCGCTATATAAATAAAGGTTTTATTATTTAAAGAAGAGGGGATGCTGCACAATGTAAACATTGCTATGTCCCTACGTTTTTGAGATGTGTTGTCCAAATCCAGAATAAGCAAATTTTTTTCATGAAATGGCATGTTTTAGTTTCATCATCTGGCATGTTGTTAATGTTCCATCATCATATGGGTTTAAGAGATTTGCAAATCATTGCATTTTTTTTTTTTTTAAATTTACATTTTTCAAAGCGCCCCAACTATTTTGGAATAGTGTGTGTGTGTGTGTGTGTGTGTGTGTGTGTGTGGGGGGGGTTACACCCTGGGATGATTGCCAGTCAACCACAGGGACCTAATGAGCATGTTTTTGGACTGGGAAAAAGCTTGAGTACTACTGCAAACATAGGAGGAACATGCAAAATCCACATGAAGGCCCTGGCTGATCAGGGTCTGAACCACAAAGTGACTTGCTGTATGTTGACAGCAACTACACAATTATGCAGCCCATTGTAAAACATACACCATCATATCAATTTATACATGATAAAAAAAACCTTGAATCTTTCAAAAAAAGTGCCATTTCTGTCTTATTAAATAACATTGTTTCAAAGTTTTTCAATACACTTTTATACCGACTTTTTATAAGCACTTATTCTACGAACTGAATTTCATTTGTTTCAAACTAACCAAACTCTTTCATAGTTTCTACAGTTTGACGGATGCTGCTGTGCACAGTCGTCTTCTCTGACCAGAAGGAGTCTTTTAAGCAAAAATTCAGATATTAACAACAGCAAGCACACAACACTGCTTGAACGTTAATTCTTTTGTGATTAAATCACTAATTTCAGCTTCCAGGTGTCTCTGAGACATCTTAGAGATTGCTCCAAGCAAAGACAAACAGTGAAACAATGTTAAATATTTAAGCAAAAACCACTTTCCATTTTCTCTGATTTCTCTATTCAGGCTGATAACACCAAATATCAATGGTTCCTGGATGAGTGAAAAAATAGAGGTTTCCTGGAAGAAGTGAGCAACCTGGAACTGGGGAATAATGATCCTGGAAAATGTGAACAGCATTTACAACTTAAGTAGGGTCATAAATGTTGGTGTACAGTACATATCTCCACACCAAATAAAGACCAAAGCATTCAGTTGACCTGATGTGAAAATGGAATGAAGACACCATTCATAACAATACCATATCATTTAGCCAACTCTGTTCCATTCCAAGGCCTTATTTTCTCTTTTTTGTCTTTTCTATTTCACAACACGAGACCAGTAAAACCCATGTGTGGATAGTGAAAACAATCCTGACACCAACACTTTGACCCATTCTGAAAGCTACTGAGTTAATATTTTCTCTTTAAGTATTAAATCAGCAGTAACTTTATTTAACAAAGTAAAATGAGAATTTGCTTCTGTCCATCTGCAATATATGTGATGGAAATGAGAACTCACCTTTGGGTCAGCAAGAGCATTAATAACATTTCCCAGGGCAAGAAGTGAGCGATTAATGTTAGCACCTTCCCGAAAACGTGCCCCTTTGGCGTTGGTGGCACTTGCTCTTTCTGAACCAGCGAGGTCAATCAGGCTCAATTTGGCTACACAGACATTTGGATTGAGGCTGGCGGTTTTGTCCTGCTGTCTTAAATATATCTGGACATAAAAACAGAAAGAAAGAAAACTGTCAATGAATTAGTTTTTAAGAAGCACACTGTGATGCATTGATAGACGCTTGTACTCCTTATAATTTATAATCCTTAAATAACTGATGGCCCACAATTCCTTTATTGATCATGCCTTTTATGAAGTTTTTTTAATCATAATTTTGATGTCATAGTATACCTGAACTGTAACTGGAATTTCAATAAAGCAAGATTAGTGTACCTGAAATACAGCATGGGACCGGGAGGAAGTGGCATTCATATCAGTGGGATGCTGTGTTCTATTTCGATTCCCAGAATCCAAGGCCTCAAGAATTTGTTCTGCAGATTTGGGCTAGATATTTTGGAGAAAAATAAATAAACAAAGAAACAACATAAAATTAGAAAAGCACTCAGAAAGCGCAGACCTCTGCCATTAACCCTATCTCCCAATAGTGAAGAATCCTTCAAAAAATTCCTGGATCCAGATGGTGATCCGGATCACTCCCAAAATCTAATCAGTTCTTCCCTTTGCCATTTCTGACATTTCCTGAAAATTTCATCAAAATCCGTCCACAACTTTTTGAGTTATGTTGCTAACAAACTAACAAACAAACCCTGCTGATCACATAACCTCCTTGGTGGAGGTAAAAACACTGATGTGAGCGGTGTCTGGCTGAAACAGATCCACCCTGGAGCATTTGCACATCACTTTAACTGAACAGTATGAAGGCTGCATATTTCAAAGTCTGTACTGTATATGTGAGCCATTTTACACATACTAACTGCATTTGGACAGCATCTCATTAAAGGAATGACTAAGAAAATTCAGAATTAATAACACTGTCAGTAACTTGAGCAATCACCTTGTGGGCTGTGCATGTATGCTGTGTATCTGATCACAACATTAGGTGAAGGTTTAAATCCAAATTTTACTCCCAATCAGTGATTTGTTAAAGAAAGAGAAAATCATTAACCTTTTCCTTTTCTAACCACTTGTAGTAGTTAAAATGAACCCTTTTAATTAGATTTTACCAGTTGCCTTAGCTTTTCCTCTTTCTTACATATTTTTTCTGATAAAGGTTCATTTCTAAATATCAGTGCTTGCAGGGAAGATGCAGGTTCTTCTTATCATTTATTTTTTTCCAACCTCTGCAGCCTTGAAAAGCCATTTACTTACTTAAAAAAATAATTTCAAAAGAAAATGAGAGTAATACAAGTCAGACTGAATTTAACAGACGTTCCAGTGACATCAGTATTTACCTGTAATAAATATAACTATTTTATATAAGAAAGAGCAAAATATATATGTTGCTACTAACCGTATGCAGTGTGAGACCCTGAACAACCACTCCTTTAGAGCTGTCCTCTCTGACTGCAAGAGGGCCTACATTAGCCAACAAATCCCTGATCTGCTCATTGTAAACCTGTAAGAGAAGAATCCATCAAAACACAGCAAGGAGTCAGTTGAAACATTGTATTATAAGGCTTTATGAGGGGTTAAAGATTAACACTGAAAAGTGCAGTTTGAATTGAATACAGACAGAAAAACATTAAAAAATGCACGTCAACCTTGACTTTTCTTCTATTTGTAACCCTTTAATCAAATATGAATTGATTTTCTATCTCTAGATATTCACCTCAAGATATGAAAAGGCAACACCAAACTCCTTCTCCTCCTTGGCCTCATCCATGCGTTTGAATAGCTCTTTCATGGTGCGGTACATGACCCCAGGGTCATTGTGTGTTCCTAACATGGTGTGTGTCTTGCCTGCCCCAGTCGCTCCATACGCAAATACTGAAATTGAAGGACAAATCACTATACACTCAGAAAAACCTCTAAAATAACAATTCCAAAGGGGGCACCACAAAATTCAACTAGACACAAACTTTCATGTGAAAACTTTCGATTAGGGCTGTCACAATGTCAGATTTTCCCTTCACAATTATTGTGGGCAAAAAAATGCCACGACAACGATATTATCACGATATCAATAAAAATTTAAATAATAACGGGACAATCAATCAAATTTATCTTTAACTTTATTTATATTGTGTTCTCTCTTTTGGCAGATGACTTACACTTAAAATACCCTTCTAAGGAGGTACTGAAACAATTTGAAAACAGTAACTGCACAACTGCATATAAAAAGTGCAATTACACTCGATAGCTAGTTAAAAGGTAACCAGATGAACTGATAAACAGAAAATCTACAAGGTGCAACATCTGCTATAACTACAATATTAACTGAAACAAAATCATTTGTGGATAGCAGGGGACACAGCATTTGTATGCAACTGAAGAATGACAACTAATAACTTTGGAATAATCCAATGTCTACTGAACAATCCCTGGCATATTTTTCTTTTTCTGTTTCCAAACTGTGTTCAAGTGGCACTGGATCATTTACACAATATTATCATATGCACATTTTTAACACGATATTGGAATTTTAGTTTTTAATATCACGATTATCGTCAATACCGGTGTATCGGGACAGCCCTACTTTCAATGTGAACAATGGACGCACATATTCTACTTCAATATGAGGGCAATAAAGCAGCACGTATTGAGAACAGCATGTCTTAACTGAAATTTACTCAGTACTAGATAGTCTAATAGTCTATTCTGAAGGGTTAGTATTTAAAACAAGAATATTGGCCTCAAGATTATGCTCAATTGCTAGTTAATTAACCAGTTAAAAAAAATCTATTACTGTACAAAAGTCTTGCAATTATATATTCATGATGATTTTCATATTTAGTTTTGACATCAGGATATCTGTTGGGTAACTTTGTAGGTTTCATTTGTGATACTAATGAAATGCATTCAGGCATAATGGCTTCATTTTCCTCTACAATTGTATCAACAAGACCCAGACCTGTCTGTAAAATGAAGAATAATATAACAGGATAAAAGGTGTCACTTCTCCAAAAATGACCATCAGAGTTGACTAACAGTAACTTAAAACAGGTGGCAGATTTTGGACTGATAGGGGCAGTCAATAGCAGACAATGTAAAGCCACAGAAAATGTATCCATAGGACCAGTGATACAACCAAAATATGGTGAGTGCAAGCTTTGACCATATCCACAGACGCAACTTTAATCTGACAGAGGAGCTCACTTTCAGTACAGCCCAGTGACGTCAAACTGCCTTTTTACAAAACTTGGTCCAAAGGGAGAAACCTTCAAGAATGCCAATAAAGTCCAGTTGCCCCCTGTGGACCAAGTTTTGGATAACCATGACATGGATGAAGAAGAACCTATAAAGACATCTCTGCCTTTTATAAGGTTAGAGGAGGGGAATGTTATCTCTTCTTTCTGTGATATCTGCAAAGTTATTCTATTCCTTATAAGACCGGTATTAGTAGTATTGACCAGTAAAATGACTGTCCATATGTGTCAG
The DNA here is from genome assembly GCF_018320785.1 of Cheilinus undulatus. Lineage (NCBI taxonomy): Eukaryota > Metazoa > Chordata > Actinopteri > Labriformes > Labridae > Cheilinus > Cheilinus undulatus. The sequence continues at coordinate 39,186,014 of NC_054865.1, read as the reverse complement.
GGGATAGCTAATCATTTGGGATCAACAGCTTGTATCAGTTTGTTACCTGTGCAGTTAAATCCATTCATCACACCATCCAACACTCCTTTAGTAGTGTTCTCGAAGATGTCAACTTGAGTGGCGTTCCCATTAAAGACATGGTCAAAAACAAATTTCAGGTCCTTGTTAGCCCTCTTGTTGATGTTTCTGTTTCGTACTCTTTGTGACCCAAAACATGACGAATCCTCTTCCTTTGGGTCAAATATGAGCATGTGGTTATCCACAACCTGGACCACGGTTTGAAAGTTTTCCCGCCTTTCAGATTCGCTGGTTGGTCTCACCCTGACAACCACCTTTACATGGCTGCACACGTTAGTAGCCATTGCGATCTCTCTTCAGTGAGTGAAGTGTTGCTGAAAAAAAACATACAAAGGATTAATAAAATTTTCTGAATTACTAACTGGTATACAGATTTGTTTTTTGGCATATACATTAGGTTTCATGAACCAAAATAAATCTGTTAAACAGATAAAAGTATGGAGGTGACACATAGAATTGCATTTGGCAAAGGTTCAAAGAATAGACTTTGTAGTAATTAATGAAGTTTGCTGAAAAATTGACAGGACCTAAACAAGCAAATGTACTAACTGCATTCTAGATAACTGTGATATTTTCTTATTAAAGAAAAGTCAAATTAAACTCCTAGACATGTGCATCACCAGTAAGCCAACACATTCTTTCAGCACATGATACCAGGAGCATTTTTCTAATATTTAATATTAGAACAGGCAAACACTGCATAGCCTTTGTCCAAGGATGTTCTGTCCAAGGTCTGGCTGTTGCATAATACAGCAGACTAGTCACAAAACCTTCCCTAATATGCATTATTATTATAATAATAAGTTTTAATTACTTCATCATTGTCATTCAAGAGGCTTCAGTTTGTAGTAATTGTGTCAAAATACCCTTAAAATGTACTGTGTGGTACATATGTACACGATGCATATCAGTCACATTGTACTAAACAAAATGCTCGCATAACGTAATACAGTCTCGACTTTATGACAGTGAATGCATCATGACGGACCTTTAGGTTAGTTTTTCCTGTGTCGAGCATACACATTACCACACCTTGAATGAATGCCTCACAAAAACATTACAAGGAAACACACGTAGTAGACACCATGATAGTTTTTTCCTGGAAAGTCTACGACAATACTGAATAATACGTTGCGAAAATTACACTTTATAACGGCATTATAGTACACGCAATCATGCCCAGAGTACACGTAAATCATGCAATACCAACTACTATTACGTGAGAGACAACACTCATGTTGAAAGACATATTCAAAAACACGTATGTGTACCACTTGGTCTCTTTCGGCAGGCGAAACCACTCGATATGAAACAGACCCTGACAACGTAAACTTGGCTTGGTTTGCTAAAGCTTGCTAGCTCAGTTAGCGTTTTTTAACTTCCAACGGCTGGCTAGTCATATTCCCTGTATGTCGGAGGCATTGTGAATGTACACGTCTTACCTTTTATCAATAACGGCTATTTCTTACTTCATTACCACGGTAGCGTTTACTAATAAGACACTTGTGGTTTGTCTCGAAAAATAATCTAATTTGCGAAGCCGTACACGACCATGGCTAGCCCAACAAGCGCCAATATTTTCAAAAACAAGCCTTCTTCCTCTGTCGCAGCAGATTGGATGTGAGCGAATGACCATTGGGAGGAACGGAGTGACGCAGCGGACGTGCGGCTGAAGAGGGCGGGACTTCCCTGTTTTCTGCTACGGTAAGGTAGTCTACTTCCTGATGTCTTGAGATGGCAATTGTGCTCCGTTCCCGTTGGCTAAACTTCTTTAAATGTGTCCGAATGCACTAGTGTAGCTATCCTTGCTTCCTTTGACATGTTTTTAACGTTATATTCGTCGTTATCAAACAATGTCCATGGCATGCACGCTCGTCTGGTGTAAAACGCCTAGCAACCGCTGAACATACCGCAACATCTACTGCGCTCACGTGCTTAAAGCAGCAAATTCCTAAGGTAATTAAATAGTAAATGTGCAGTACTGGCAGAAACACACCATCCACGACTTTACATAGTGGGTAGTGTAACTGCGTGGTAGATAATTATAAGCACGTAATCCCTTTTGTTTTTACTAATATCTTGCAACCCTGACTACAAAGCTTGTATATACCCGCATATACACTGCTACACTGTGCATTCTGTGCACTGTCTTTTAAAGAGTTTGTCCCTTTTTGGCGATTTAAATAATATTTGTATTTATCTCAAAATATTTTTTTTTCTGAAAAGATATGCTATTATGGCCTCCAGCCCACTCCCGGCTTAATAACCAGCAGTTAAGTAGCCATAGCAACAAAATAAGACGGATGGGGAAATGTTAGTACGGGCTATGGGAAAAAAATCTACTCCTTAAGTGACATTGTAGCATCCCAGTCATTCCCGAGATTTTTTCCCACCTTGTACTCAATTTATTACCCTGATGGGGGCACAATATAGGGCTATAACTAGTTCATAGAAATCTTGTCTTTAGATTAAGACTCATTTTCTTCTGATGTTCAACCTTTTACATTGTTGAAGGTGATGACAGATAAAAATAAGCACAAAATGAGTAATATTTAATAAACGCACTGATTCTCACTGCCTTCCATCATTCATTGTCCTCAGCTCTTTCCAGAGGGAAAGCTTAATTTACCCAGGGGGTGATATGATTTACACCAAGATGCACATAACAGTAATGTTATAATAGTGAGAGTTTATTTTGATTTTCATAAGAGAGAGAGAGAGCAGCTGTGGCTCGCACTATGACATCAATCATGCATTGTCAGTCAACATTTTTTATTGCCACCTCTTCAAATATTGTATTTCTTTGCTGCCATTCAACATTTGCTTTGCATTCACAAATTCAATGGACACACTTGTTGAATTTCTTCATCTCCTGCTCATATTTCTGCTCTATTTGAACCATACATAACTAACTGAGCTCTAATCCTCAATACATCTTGTTGCCAGGAAACACCTGAATACCTATCTAACTATGTGGCCCCCTTTAGTGCCTGATGCTGGCAGTATTGTTCATGATGAATGCAAATATATTGAACGTAAAACCTAAAATGTATTTGCTTTTATTCTGTGTATCTGTACATTGTATGAACGACAAAACATTCCTGATATCAAAGCTACTTGAAAGGTTCCAATAATCAGATCGTGTAAAAATGTTCTGATGGTTTAGACCTTATTTTGTTTTCAAAATAATGTGTTTGCACCTTATGTACTGGCTACATGTAATGCCTATGAAAAGTATTCTCACCCTTTTAATGTAAAAGTGAAAACAGATTTCTACAGAGTAATGTAAATTAGTCAGAAATATGTAAAATAAGTGACTGCATAAATATTCACCCCCTTTAAAGTGACTGACCTAATTCAACAGAGATCCTGCCAACTGGTGCTAGTCGTATCACCATTATTGAAATGGGGATCACCTGAGTGCATTGGATGTCTCAAGTGATTGTAGTATAAAGACACCTGTGTCTGGATGGTCCAGTCACTGGTTAATCAGTATTCCTGGCTACATCACACCATGAAGACAAAAGAACACTCCAAGCAACTCAGAGAAAAGGTTATTGAAAAGTCAGGGGATGGATACAGAAACATTTCAAAGGCACTGAACATCCCCCAGAGTTCAGTTAAACCAATCATCAAGAAATGGCAGGAATATGGCACATGTGTAAATCGGCCTGTATCAGGCCATCCTCACAAATTGACTGACTGTGCAAGAAGGAGACTAGTGGAACAGCCACCAAGACATCTATGACTACTCTGAAGTTGCAAGCTTCAGCATCTGAGATGAGAGAGTCTGCATCCATGCCCAGGTTCTTCACCAGTCAAAGCTTTATGGGAGAGTGGCAAAGAGAGAGCCACTCAGATTAAGTCCCAACTAGAGTTCGCCAGAAGGCATATTGTCGACTCCATGGTCAAGTGGAAGAAAGTTCTTTGGTCTGATGAGACAAAAATGATGATTTTTGGCCATCAGCTTAAACACTGCACATTACCACAAACACACCATCCTCACTGTGAAGCATGGTGGTGGCAGCATCATGCTGTGGGGATGCCTCTCTGCAGCCGTCCCTGGAAGGCTCGCAAATGTAGAGGGTAAAATGAAAGTGGCAAAATATAGCAAATTCCTGGAAGACAATCTTATTCAGCCTGCAAGAGAACTACAGCTTGGGATAGAATTTGATTTTCAGCAAGACAATGACCCGAGGCATACAGTGAAAGCTTCACAGAAGTCAACAAGATGAATGTTGTGGAGTGGCCGAGATAAAGCCCAGACCTCAATACAATAGAGAATTTGGAAAGTTCACGGCTCACGGTTCACGGTTTCAGCTGGACAGAGCTTGAGCAGTTTTGCAAAGAAGAATGGAGTAAAGTTGCAATGTTAAGATGTGCGAGCCTGATTGAGACCTGTCCACACAGACACAGTGCTGTGGTTGCAGCCAAAGGTGCATGTACTAAATACTGATTTGAAAGTGGTGAATATTTATGCAATCACTTATTTTACAGTAGATGTTTTTATTTCATTGAAATTACTTTGTATAGATTGGTTTTAACAATTTTTTTAAAGCAAAAAAGCCAAAATATATTGGCAATGACTGATTTATAAAATCAGTAAAATGGAGTAAAACCTCCAAGGGGGTGAATGTTTTTGTAGGCATTATAGAACTTTATATACATCCATTTCTTTCTTACTTTAACCTGCAAATACACTATTCAGGATGACCAAAAAATCTAGTTCTCTTTATTGGAGTTAAATAAAAAGGTATCTGTCTGTATCCCATTATAACTGCTCTTATTTTTTCCATAGAAAATTACAAGGATCATGATTTTCAGCATATCCCTGCGCTCCAACCCAATTCTTCGGAAGACAAATCTTGCTGTGTGGCGAGCATTGAGGTCATGGAAGTCACGGCTGCACTCTTCTACAGTTTTTGCATCCACTGGTTGTGACACTCAAAACGGGCCTGAAGAACTAGTGTCTGTTGCATGCGAGAAAGCTCCTCACACTCCTGTCATGCTTAAAGAGGCGCTTCATTATTTAGACATCCAACGTGGTCAGGTAGGTTTGCATTTTTTCTATTTCTTGAAACATCTTTAATGTTCATGGGGAAGTCAGTGTCTCTTTGCACAAATAATTTCATCATTTTATTCTCAGCAAATGTGTGCTGTAAGGAAGTATCCTATTTAAAGCAGTGGTGTAATTTGAATTTGATTTTGTAGGGCTGACTGTCCTTGCTTATATCAGCAAGTGATTAAGCCTTATTTGTATTTTCAGGCCTCTTTATCCGGTTTGCCTTGGTTGCTGTGGCAATGGCTTAGGCATGCAAACATACTTAGTCATGAAGGCTGTGATAGTAGTAGGGGTGATGCTGTTTCTTTGCAGTCATCATAATGTAATTGCAAGTTTTGATCTAGAGCACACTGTAAGGCAGGGGTTTCCAAACTTTTTCCACTGAGGGCCACATACAAAAACATATAAGGATGGTGGGGCCACTTCCACATACCTAACCTTTACAATATTAAACTTAGTGAAATCAGTCCAATGTTGGTTAAGACGGGGGTTCCCAAACTTCTCAGCCTTTGACCCCCAAAGTAGGGACCCTTGAGGTGGTTAAAGTGTACCATGTTGCTCAAAGCATCATGTAGAAATGTACAGTTTAGATGGTTTTTGTACACATTACCTACATTAATGGTCAAATCCTGCTTAATAACTATTGTTTTATTTTAATTTGAACTCATTTTCAAGATATGTTTTACAGTAATGTATAAGACATACCGGTTTAAATCATTTTAATTATTCTCTTTTTTTTTTTTTTGGTAAACAACCCGCAACCCCCACTTTGGGAACCACTGGGTTAAGATAAACTTATTGATTGAGTGTGCTTTGATGGCTAGTTGGCGGGCAAGACAAATAGCCAATTGTTGTTATGGGTTTTGGGGAGGCCAATCAGAAGGGAAACACTTGTCGGTTCATCTCCACATTCAGACACAATGCAAGTGCAAACTACATGAAGCTGCCAAACTTTAGAGTGTTTGTGAAGCTGATAACTTGCTTTGTGAATTGGTCCTGACACAGGCAGCTGCTGCAGATCTAAAGACTAGCCTAGAAAAAAGACAGGTCAGATTGTTGTCTTTTCTGCTATGGATAAGAGCAGCCCATCCTAGTACTTTGCCCAGCGGTGCCAGCCCCTCCCCTTTCTGGGGGAAAAATTTCCATAAAAATGAACGGCAGTCAATGGTAAAGATTGGGCCATAAGGGATTTAAAAGCTTACAATATGAAAACAATATGGTGAAATAGTTATTGAGAGCCAAAATTTATTTATTTATTTAAGGTTTATTAGTTAGAGAGAGATACAGTAAACATAGACAACTGAGAACAGGCATCCTATGTAAGTATCATAGTGTTTGTAGCGAATGCTAATTTGCAACACCAGTCCCTAGAAGGGCTTTTGTGAGAATTAAAAGCTAAAACAGTTGATTTAAAAGGGAAAAAGTCAACTGGGTACAATAGAGACAGTCAAAACACATTAAACAGTGACAATAGATGGGTTTCCATTACATTTTTTCGCAAAATAAAAGTGATATTTCTAAAATATCGACATTGATGAGCGTTTTGGGCATGAGCCTCATAATTCTCGTAAAATCTCATCTCGCGAGTATCTGCTGCAGGGAAGCTGGACGCTTAAAACCTGTTACGTGTTGGTACGGTTATGATTACATCTGCATCTTGATATTTTGAACAAAAGACAAAGGTAACGGATGATAGTTCCGAGGCAAAGTCCGTATGAATGGCAAAAGCTACGAATAAGTACCAAGTATGATGTTAAGTCCACACGCGTACACACGTACCGCGCGATGTTGTCTCAGAGTGAACTGATCATGTGACACAGTACGTCATGTCCTGAGACCTGTAAATGTGGAAAAAGTGTTTCCATTACACTTTTGTGATATACAGTGCTTAACAAATTTATTAGACCACCTGTCATAAAATGAGAAAACAGAAAAAGTATTTTAGAAATCTCTCAAAAACTTGTTTAAAACTAAAAATGTTATTGTTATTTATTTGGCAAATAACAAACTAAAACAACTAGATAGTCCTTTTACACACATAATGACCAAAAAAAACTTAATATTTTGTATGGCCTCCTTTGGCCTTGATAACAGCTTGCATTCTTGCTGGCATTGTTTTTATGTACTTTTCCACAGTCTCTTTTGTTATTGAGTTCCAAATAGTTTCTAGCTGTTCCCACAGACATGCTTTAGATGAAACTTTTGTGCCATCAATCTTTGAATCTACTAAATCCCAAATTTGTTCAATCGGATTCAAATCCAGACTTTGACTTGGCCGGTCCATCAGTTCCAGTACTCCAGATTCCTTTTTCTTGCTCAAATAGTCTCTGCACAGCTTTGAAGTATGCTTGGGGTCATTGTCTTGTTGGTATATGAACCCATGACCAATCAGATTCAGTCCAGAAGGGATTCCATGATGCACTAAGATGTTGTGGTAGATGTTCTTGTTCATGACACCATCCATTTTCACTAATTTACCCACACCGTGTCCACAAATGAAACCCCATACCATAATGGAATCTCCACCTTGTTTCACTGTGGGTGCAATACATCTGGCATCAAAACGTTCTCCAGTTTTTCTGCGGACATAAACACGACCATGCTGACCGAAGAGTTCAAATTTTGACTCGTCTGTCCAAAGTACCTTCTTCCAGTCATCAACAGTTCAGTGTTTGTGCTCCCTGGCAAATCTGAGGCCTTTCTGGACGTTTGCAGGCCTCAATAATGGCTTCTTAGCAGCTGTTCTTCCCTTTAAGCCTTGTTCTGTCAGTCGTCTGCTTATGGTCATTCTGGAGACTTTCTCAGACTCTGATCTAGAAGCATTCATCTCTGCCTGAAGATCAGCAGTGGTCTTCCTTCTGTCTCTAGTACTTCAAATGTTGAGGTGTCTGACATCCGCTTCAGTTAACTTTGGTTTCCTGCCTCTTCCTTGGCGCATTTTTTAAGTACCAGTCTCAGCAATTGACTCCAAAGCATACTTGACCACACTGTGAGAACACTTTATGTCTTTCCCTATTTGTCTCAGAGACCATCCAGCATCATGAAGTGCTTTAATGCGGACTCTTTAATTTTCAGTGAGCTCTCCACGTTTTACCATTTTGAACAGGAATGAGGAATTTCCAACTGAATTCACCTTTTTATACCCAAATTTGAGCCGGCTCACTGGGCTTCTCTGAGAAGTCAGAAATGAATCAAGCATAACATTCAAGCACTAAAACTCATTTTTCTGTTCAGGAATGCAAGTAAATAACTATAATTATAGTTTTATATTGCGCTATTTAGTTTTTGTGTATTTTTAAAGGTAATGGAAACGCAACTAATATTACAGAAAATCAAGCATAAGAGCAGCTCTGTTGTTGAATTAAGCAAGATTTTGTAGCTCTCTTAAAGGTGGTGAAGTTTATGATACATTTCAGATGTTCAGGTATGTAATCCAATGGCCATTGAGATAAACATTAACCATTCACACATCCATCTGGAAAACCACTGATAGACAGTGTTTGGAAAAGGCCAGAGCCTTTGAAAAACAACTCGGAGGGTGACTGGATGGACACTCTGTCTGTCACATCTTTACGGGTCAATCAGAGCAACAAAACACGTGACGTCGCCGCTACCCAGCTGTGTGCCTGCGCCCATTCCGAAGGAGTAAACTCCACAGAGGACTGCATAACGCGAACCATGGCGACTGTAGACATGTCATTACATGACTTTTGTCATTTTTGAAAGGAGAACAACTCAGTGCTGTTCTTTGTTCTTCTTTTAACGAAGATCGTCAAGCTCTGATAAAACTGGTGCTTTATCAGCATCCGCACTGATCTCCCGCCATTACTGCACCAGTCTCTTGTTGCTGCTTGCTTACGTCATGACTCTGCTGCGCCTGAAAGTACTACTGGAAATGGCGTATCCATCTACTTTGCAAGGTTAGATAAACATATCATGTAGGCAAAACTGGGATCACACACTTATGTGAGTTGGATCTTAACCCTTGAATGTGGTTAATAAGTTAGTGGATGTGTGAAAAGCCATTAACGGGTGGGCAGACAGACTACAGCTCCTGCTTTCACAGAGAGATCACTAAAGATTGCTAAAAAACACAGCACTGGCCCAACATTTGCCTGCTTTATTCCTCTCTAGTTTCAGCCAAAAGACAAGTAACCATTCTTTGACTGTCTGTTGTCATTTGAAAATAACAAAACATGCCTTAAATTATAGCTTTTTAATTGTTTACAGCACAAAACACAACAAATTGTCTTTTAGTCACGTTGTTACCTCCGCCAAGGAGGTTACGTGATCGGGAGGGTTTGTTTGTTTGTTAGTTTGTTAGCAGCATAACTCAAAAAGTTATGGACGCATTTTGATGAAATTTTCAGGAAATGTCAGAAATGGCATAAGGAAGAACTGATTAGATTTTGGGAGTGATCCGGATCACCGTCTGGATCCAGGAATTTTTTTAAGGATTCTTTACTATTGGGAGATAGGGCTAATGGCGGAGGTCTGCACTATCCGAGTGCTTTTCTAGTTACCAATGTTTTCTAACCTAATGCCATTCAGTCTTAGGGCTTGTTCCCCCCCAAATGGGTCACATTGGAAAACGGCAAGTGACATTGCACTGCTCTTAGTCATTATCAGAGGTCCCACCCCTTCTTGATTTTGATTGTCAAGTGAGGGAGAAGTGACATTGATGAGCGCAGGGCCGTCCCAAAAGTTCAGTGGTTTTCAACTGAGATCGCTTGAAGTGCGGCAACAAAAATAGCTGACACTCTTTTTCTGCCCAGGGAGCTGGACACTCAGAATGCTGGACTACATTGGTTTTGAATTGGAAATAAGCGCTACCAGCGCTAAAAATGCCAGCTATGGATGCAGGCCCTAGCACTGCTTATGAAGTATAATACATTGAAGCACAAGATTCATGCTCGTATTTCATGTAAATTTTTAGAATTTGTACAGGCCAATTAAAAATGGACTACAGGCCGCAATTGGCCCCTGGGCCATAGTTTGGACAACCCTACCGAAGGGATTTGCAGTACTGACTTTGCTTTCTTTTACACAGAAATGTGGATTACAAAGAGCAAACAGTCAGTTTCCTAAGACTCATGCCTAAAGATATTTCTTAAATTTCTTCCCTGCGGTTCGTGTCAGAACATTCGGGACACGTTTAAATGTGTTACATTTTGACATAACACCACCTCGAATTGTTTTCTTACAAATTCCTCACCAACAACAGCAACAAACAGCATCGGTTTCAACAAAAGAATTATTGTTGAAAATATGTCACAAATACTGAAATGTAAAAAAGCAAACCTTAAAAAACAACCTTATTGAGAATAGTTTCTTGGATGCCTGCTTCATAACACATCAATAGTATGTCCTTTTAATCTGTGAATAACTGTCAAAAGTGACCTGTTTGCTGATAAATATCCTGTTTACCAAGATGTTCTTTGCCAAGGTACAAATTGTCTTCACACAGTATATAACGACTTGTTGTTATAAAAGCACACATGAATCGGCCAGGGTGCCAGGAGCTTGGCTTTCGCTTAATGTATACTACCAGGACAGATGGGAATGAGTCAAAAGCCTTCTGGCATGGCAAGCAGCATAGAAGTGGAAGTGATGCCCCCCTCCCTATACAATGCATAGTCAAGACAGGTGGGGGCCATGGGTCAGCGAGTTAGTCAGGAATTGAGCCACTGTAAGGCTGTTGGCAGGACACAGGGTGCTGCGTTGCTCCTGCTTGAACTTTAGCACCTCTAAACTCCTCCGCTGTCCGCCCATTTGCCAACTGTCCCGAGACAGCTTGCCAATCAGATGCTATTAAAAACTGTTTGATGGATTTTGTTTTTTTGTACAGAACATGCTGTGGACCTCACTTTGTGTGACGTACCGTGGAGCATTGAAGAGTCACGTTTTCAGTGTTGTTTCACTTCTGATTTATTTGTTTATTTGCTTGTTTATGAAATGGCTCACATGCAATGTTGCCCTGTCACTGACTCTAGGGCAGCAATACAGCCTTATAAGTACGCTGGCATATATTGTACATGTTCATTTAGCTGAATCCTAGCTCTTTAATCTGTATTGCTCTTTGACAGAGTTGCCTTTTACTCAGTAAATTTTGAGGTGGTTAAGTCATGGTGTCAATAACAGATCAGTTGCTGTGAGAAGAAGAAAAAAAAACCTCCCCCCAACGTCAGACAAATGTCCAATTAAATCACAGAGAGCAGTGAGATTAATCATGTGAATGGCTATTATGGAATAATCACCAACATGTAATTGCTCTTGACAGCTCAAGCACTGTATGTATGAATGGAGTACTTATGTGATGATGGGTGTCAGAGCAAATGCTGCAGTTAAACCAGTGTGTAAATGGAGCCTTTCAGTGCCCTGCTGCCTCCCACACAGGATGTCTGGCTGTTCACGTGTAAGCAGGTAGCTAATTTGCACTATTAGCCTACACTCTGTTTTCAAGGATTTACAAATGGCCATCGCATGTGTTGAAACAGGATTTATGGTTTGTCATGTTTCTTTACTGAGAGCATAATATACTAAGAAGCTCCCAGCACACTGCTAATTGACTTAAAGACACAATGCACAGAATATGAGACAGTCTCTCCTTGTTAAGGATCAATCTTTTGGATGTGAAGCAGCATACTGGAATAGTTGCAAAATAAAACACGTTTTCCCTTTTTTAACAGATGAATAATGTAAACTGTCTGTCAGAAGCAAGCGTTTGTTATTGAGAATTCATCACTCAGTATTATATACCAGTGTTTCTCAACTGGTGGGTTGGGACCCAAAAGTTGGTTGTGAAGTTCTCTCCAGTGGGTCACAAATGTGTGTCAAGGGAAAAAAAGAGACTAAAAGTTGATGTACAGAATCCCTTAGTGGGTACAGTAAATTTTCCTGTCTCTTTGTTCAATGTGTATTTTTTCCATTTAGGGACCACTTTTTTCATTTGATAAATTTTAGTGGTTAAATCTGGGTCACACTTTCTCTTTAAGAGGTGGTGGATCATGATGCCCAATCAGTTGAGAACCACTGTATTAAGTTATGTCAGCCGGTCAGTCTCAAGGCATGAGCAGGGTGGGACAATGCTGCTAGTGAATTTAATGGTCGTTTTTCAACAAAAGTTTAAATGGGGGCGTGCCGGTAGTCAAGTGGTCAAGGCGCATGCCATATACGCAGGCAACTGGGGTTCGAATCCGGCCTGTGGCACCATTTCCTGCATGTCTCTCCCCGCGTTCTCCCCTGTTTCCGACTCTATCCACTGTCCTGTCAAATAAAGGCAAAAAGGCCAAAAATAAATCTTAAAAAAAAAAGTTTAAATGGGGAAACAAAGAAATATAATCATGTAGAAAACACCAGCTAATATACTGTCAGCTTTGTTCTAAGAAAGACACTATTTATTCACGATCTTGGAACACAGCATTAAAATATCTACAATACTTGAGTGTCACAGCCATGTATCGGATTGGTGAAGCTTGTAATTTCGGGTGTTTGCGGCTACAAGTGAAGTAAATGGTTGTGGATTGGGAGGGCGGTAACTGTTGAGCTCTGTGGTGATGACAGAAGGCAGCACATATGTCTCATAGCACCAAATAAAGTTAACTTGAACTTCAAGGGCGGGGGCGAGGGATGCCGTTAGAGTGCCCCGTTGGGGAAACACTGTACCAGTACCAACACATTTGATACCTACTAGACCGAATTAGGGCACACACAGGGTTTCCGCGGGGCATGAAAAAGCATTAGGATTAAATCGATTTTGCGAAAAGTAAGGCCTTAAATGGCATTAAAAATCATTAAATTTGATTCTCAGTGGCATTAAAAATTCTTTCTGTAGTTTTCCCAGAAAGCCCAGTTCATTTATTTCTTATTTCTTATTTCTGCTACATTTTAGACTCAAGCGGAATGTTTTTTCCTCTCGCCATGCGCCATTCTGTGTGTCTGGAGCTCGAGCGGCTACGCACCGCCATGGTGAGAGAGGGGGCTGCTGCAGCGCTTACAGACGGGGCAGGCTCAGGGCAGATGCAGTACAGGTGTCATTATGTTGAAGAGGAGCGCTGCTATAATCCCAAGTTTTATTTTAAGGCACGTAGGCTAGACGATGTTAAAAACGTGTATCTACTAGCTTACTTCTCCGTTAGCCTCGTCCTCTCCAATTACGCACAGACGGTCGCAGTGAGTTGGCTGTCAGTGAGAGGACAGAGCTCTCAGTCTGCGCTAACTTCTGATTAAAGATTAATGTATAAAACAATGCAGTTTTTCTCCACTAATGTCGTAGCTGCTGCTGTTAGGTTAACAAGACAATACGCATCTGAATGTAGCATACAGGTCTGATATAACGCGGACGGACAAACAGCAGTGTACGAGGGAGAGATGAGAGAGAGAGAGATAGGAGCACACTGCATAAATTTTGTGTGTATTGTTAGGGTAAAGATGTGATTTAGAGATTGTTTTTTAATTACCTTTGAACTCCAATAGTACTGATGTTATGATTACACTGTTAGAGAGGAAAGTGCGTCTGTTCATTTACATTAGTTCTATAAACATCAGACCCCAGTGTGATACTACAATATGGACCAAACTCTAACAGTGCTTAATGAGTGTTAAATAATGTTTGGAATATTTTCCTATCACTCTGAGTATCAGTAAATACATAAGGGGTGTCCAAACTATGGGCTGTTGGCCAACTATGGCCCTTGGTCCTTTTGAATTGGCCTGAAAGAAATCCATTAGAAAGACCCACATAATAACAGAAAACTTAACTATATTTATTAGTTTGACTAGGAATGAACAATATTGGGTTTTATACAATATGGGGATATTTACAAATTAAATTTAGCTGATATCAGTACCAATATATAAATGTAGTTTAGACCTAACACTTCAGTCCTTGAGACACATTTTGAGGATGAACAAAGAAACATACTTCAGTCTCTAGAACACACTAAAGTTTAAGTAATAAGGTTGAACACAAAAGACAAAAAGACAAAAGACTTCTGCTGTCTTTCAGTCCTGCCAAAAACAGAAAAAAAAGATGAATACAATACATCTATGATTGGCTGTTTGCTTTGGTAGACATTAATGAGCGCTGTAATGTTGGCCGTTTTGTTTTTGTTTTTCAAGTACATTTACTTACTAAGCATATATTTTGGTTACATGTTGGTTTTAGAGATGTAACAAACATTTTATATATTCTGCTATAGGTTTTGTGTACTGTGCTACAAGATTGTCAACCTCTGTAGCACCAGCGCTATGTGCAAAAAAAGTGAACGGACAGCCCTGCAATGAACTGAAAAACATTGAGTCAGAGTTGGACGCAAAAACTAACGAACTAAGGCACATGCCTTAAAGGGGAACTAGTGGTCACCCTCCAGTGCAATAGAAGTTCTCTCTCAGCTCCATAAGTTCTGATATATTTTTAAGATGAGATATTTGTAGTGACAGTTTTCATATAAAAATCATCTTTTACAAAAAAAAACGAACCTGTGTAATTTTTCTTTAGTTCACGGTCATGGCATTAAAAATTTTACAGTATAGCATTAAAATGGCATTAAAAAGCATTAAATTTGACTGGCTGATATCTGCAGAAGCCCTGACACATATCAATGATCCATTTTGATACCTCACCACCCCTAATGTAACCCCCTAGTAGGGGGCCCCTACCACTCTGTATAAAAGACAAGAAACATGTTATAGAATTTGAGTGATTTATGTGCACTCACTTCATTTCAGCAAAGTGTGAATGTCTAAATTGTTTTTCTGTCTGGAGTAATGTCTCTGCCCTGCTCATGTATGAAACAGTCACATTGACCAACAAATTTACTTAATTGTTTGTCTCTGATGCAATGACACCTTTATAGCTCTTACTCTCCCACTGACTTTCAATACACTTTTACTCTTGAAAATATTGTATCAGGCACTGTTTAGGCACCAGCACCATTAAAAAAAAAAGCATTGATTTAGCACCGGTATCAAAAAACCCCACGCAATACCAACACTACTTTTAAGAAAGAGGAGTTGTCCGGTTCCAATAAAACTGCCGCTCTAGTTACATCCAAGCTTATCTCTTCACCAGACATTGTACACTGGCTTGCAGACAAATAAACCATACCCATAGTTACCGCAAACTCATGACAAGGCTGGTTGATGAAGAGAGAAAACTTTTTTTGTCCAAAAAAAAGGTCTCAGTGCAGTTCTTTACTCATCTTTAAAAAAG
Source organism: Cheilinus undulatus (assembly GCF_018320785.1). Classification (NCBI taxonomy): domain Eukaryota; kingdom Metazoa; phylum Chordata; class Actinopteri; order Labriformes; family Labridae; genus Cheilinus; species Cheilinus undulatus. The sequence goes on along the minus strand of NC_054865.1, from coordinate 39,170,661 downwards.
GAAAAGCAGTCACAGTTCTAAACAAAAACTGCTGCTGCTGCTACATCCAAGCTAATCTCCGCCCCACTATTTACTGGCTTGCGGTTTCAAGGCATTTATGTTTCAGATTTGAGCTTTGTGAGATGGTTCTGCCTGATCACGGACATCAACTCTGCCCATTCCATCAGCTTTGCAAGGTTAGCAAGATTGGCAGAACCTGCAAAATCTAAAATGTCAATGTCAAAAAGAATTTTTTTTTCATAGAGTCTCAAACTTGATTTTACTGTTGCTGTTAAGTCACACCCGTGATACTTATTTTTTAAGGTAAGGGTTACATTTTCCATATGCTGTCATTAAAGTTCATCTTAAACTGAGTTGTACTCGTGGTTAAGTAAAAGCATTTTGCTGAAAAGGACGAAGTGAGAGGAGTCCTCCAGTGGTGTAGGCTTTTTTTGCGTAGGGGACCTCCTCTAGAATAGATTAATGAGCCATCAGCTTAGAGTCCAGGGGAAAAACCCTGTGCTGCTGTAGAAGGAGAAGCAAGCTGCCTCCTCTTATATTTCAGTCTCAACACACTCCCCCTTGTGGAATTAATAAGGCTGTAAGTGTTGAACCTACTTTTTAGATCAGTGTCTGAGTCTTTCAACAATCAACTTATTTATGAGCAGAAGCTGGCAAGTTGTGCTTTTGCTTCTCTGTCCCTGTATGAATTTGAATCATTGTCATTAACTGATTTTCTAACAATCACATACACTTAAGTAGACTTGCACATGGCAAAACAAAAATCATGTCTCGTGCTTGAACAGTGCTCAATAGTGCAATGGCAGAATTAAGTTTCAAATATACTCACTTCAAGTTGTTAGCTAGTGTCATGCACATTATAAACATGTTTCTCCTAAGTCAGAAATAATTCAACTTAGTAGATATTTTTCACCCTCAAATAATGGACACTTATAAATCTAAAGGAATGCTATGGGTTGCTTCCACTTCGTCTTATTGGCACAAGGTGTGAAAGCATGATCAGTTTACCTGGGGCTCTAAACAATAGGTAAAAAAACATATGCATGGAGTGATTACATTCAGTAATTCATTTTTCCTTGCAATAATTTGAAGTTCTCTGGCATGTGTTTCATGCACATGCTATATAATGATAAAAAAAGAAGTTAGCATATATTGTGCAGCTCTGCTCTTTATTACACACATCCAACTGCAACAACAGTGAAAGAAAAATTTCCAAGGACCTCTGGCTTAGTGAAAATTAAGTCCAGGGTCATAGGAAAAAGACACACAAGCAGTAATTTCTACTCATGTTAAATGCAGCTGGTTGCTTCTGTGGAGCTCACACCATAAATAGCATAAACAAAGCTGGACTCATGATGACAATGTAAATCTCACACAACAAAATACAGCAAAACATGCAAACCATAAATCACAGGTGTGGTAGCTTGTTAAGACTCGAAACCACAGCAGACTTCAGTCAAGTGCTGCATGTTTCATTTCCTCTGTTATGTGGGTTATCTGGCTGGCTGTAATTCGGACACGAATTACAGAGACACTCTGTTCTATGGATAGATGACCACAAAACACTCCACCAGCTGCTGCTCCTCAAAAATTTTCCCCCCTCTCTGCATTTTTAGCTGCGTAGACTGGGAGAAGCGCTGTACAGTTGTGTGACATGAAAAAGTAGTTAAGCACCAACCATCTGTTTTATCTGTCATTTCCACATTTTTACATTAAAAGTGGTTTTGTGGAATTTATAGCTCATGGAAGTTTTCAGAGAGAAAAAAATGCATCAATATTTTATATGAGTGAATCCAGCATTTCTTCAAGTGAGTCCCTCATCTCATCAGTCTCCTAATGTCAGCGCAGGATCTTTTTTTGTTTTTCACAAGGTACAAAGTGTACTAGCTTTTATAGAGTGGCATAGACAGGGTTAACATAATCTTGAATCTTTAAATTACTTTTAAGTCTTTCTGCTGAATCTTGGGCCATCTGAGGTGAAAAATGACTCTCAAATTGTACAGTCCAGGGAGTATTTTTCTGCAAGAAAACGTAGCAAGCAGTCCTTCAAAGTTACAAACCAGAAAGATGCAGTTTAATCACATGTGGATCAGTGTGGAATGAGAACTTTATTCTGTGCATTGCAGTTGGCATTTGAAATGTCCACCATTTTTGATAAATGTGCTGTTTTTGTGACTTTATCTGTATTTCCTGATTTTTTTCTCCGTGTCAGCCATCAGGTGAGGCACTGTTGTGAGTACAAGCAAAGGGGTAATACGATCTTGTCTCTTCAAATTAGTTAAAAGCCTTGCAGGTGCTGTGTGGGCCACAAAGCTGAAGTCAAGACTGTCTTTTGGAGTAAATATGAAGTGAAGGGAGTTACACTAGTTGAATTATGAGGGTGTTTTCTTCATGTAAAGAATTTTAAACACTGTGAAGGCAGACACTTTATGAGTGAACATTTTTTCAAAAACATAACTAATTTAGTCACTTTCCTAAGACAGCAATCCCTCTCTACAGTTTTGTAGCTTTATGAAATGATTTTATGCAATTAATTAACAACCTTAGAATTCTCTAATCCTACTTAGTATTTCTAACTTCAATCCAGCGGTAATCAGTTACTTATCTCAAGGGACCAAAATTGCAGAAAGCTCCACATTCATAGAAAAAGTCTTTTTGCATTGATATGACAACAAATATAAAAACAGTTTTCTGTCAGTCCTTAAAGAAAATTTTCATACCAGACAATTTTATGTTATAAATGTGCACAGAATGAACGCTGTCTGTTTCAACTAAGACTAGCTACCTTTATTGCTCTCTAACTTTCCTCCCACAGCCTCTTCTAGGGGGTTCAGCAAATTTTATTTTTATTTTCCTCTTTACATTCCTTTTTTTGGAGCGCTGAGTAGTGAAAGAGGAGGCTGGTGAATAATTGATCCTTGTAATTAAACACTCCAGCCAGGGATGCTAGGGCTGATTGACGGCCAGATATTAGGCCCTTGTCTCGTAAGGTTGCAAGTTTAGTCTGAGGTTATCAGTGGCCAGAAGAGTCTTTCTCCCTCCCTGCCTCATTACTTTCATGAGTAGAACATTTCATAGTAGAGTGGTGGGTGGGGGTGGTGTGAAGACAGTCTGGGACTTCATTAGCCAAATGGGGTGTCTCGGTCTGCAGAGTGCCAAACTGTTCAGCCCTGCTGAGCAGACAACCCAACTGTGGGTGCTTCACCTCACCACACCGTCCTGTAGAGTTGTTTTGGATCTTTCATCTGACTCATTCCTCAGCTGCAGGTTACCTTGAACAGCAGCATAAATGTATAAACCAAGCCTGGCTGCATCTACCTAAGCAGATGGTGTGTCTATCATATTTAAGCTTGAGTAAACTTTCCTCCTCCAAACTATGTTTGCTAACCTTTGTGGTGTTGCTGCTTTGTATAGAGCAGTGTTAAAATATTACAGTGCTGTAAACCATGCAGCATTCAGTTCAGGCAAAATGATCTGATTGGACAAGCTCTCCAGAAATGTTGATGAGTTCAGTATCAGTGGGACTTTTAATATGGTTATTTAGGCTTATTATGTTCTATGCACGTATGAATATAGATCCGTGCATTATAAACATTACAGCCGTCATCGCCCTCATACTTAATTGCGTCTGTTATGCCGTAGTGGAGATTAAGAAAGTAATCCACAAGAGATCGCTGTCTCTCACAGAGCTACACTACTACTTTGATGTTGCTCCGTCTGTCCCATAGACTGTACAAAGAATGGTCCGTCCTCTTCCCAGGTGTGCTCTTGTAGTTGTCTTTCTTTGTTCCCAGGTGAGCTAACATCACTGAAAGTCTGTATTTTAAAACATCTCTCTCAATTTTGGGTGACATTTCCTCGAAAAACTGGATAAAGTCCTGTATGTTTTTTTCCTAAAGTGATTCTACTTTTGGATTTGCTACCCTGGGTTGAACAGTTGGCTACATTGCTCAACACTGGCCTCATGTATGGAGGTGGTGTTGCAATGTTTGGTCCGTATCCTAAGCTTTGAGAGAACGGCTGAAAACAGACGAGAGGAGCACATAGGATACGTTTCAAATGTAGAGCATAAATGAGCCTTTACTCCACCTCAGGTGCTTTAAATCATGTTGGTTACCTTGTCAGCAGTTTTGAGCAGGGATGAGTATTGAAATGCAGTACTAACATAGTACTGGTACCAACACATCTGATATCTACTGTGCAGAATTCCAAGCAAAATTTATGTGCTTTGTTTTAGTTCCTTCCCGCCCAAATGCAATCGCTGTCACTCCAAAGGAAAGGCACGAAATACATTATGTGAAGAAGTAACACCCGTTTCTTTTACTTGTATTTTCTATTGGCATCTATTTTGATGTATCATGTGCAATAACGAGACAGCTTTTATTCAGCTACTGACTTTTGATATCCTTTTTTTCTCTTAAAAGTATTGATTCAGGCACTGTTAAGGCACTGGCACCTTTTAAAAAGTATCAATTTAGCACCAGTTTTGGTAAAAAATTCATAATACCCAACCCATGTTTTGATTAATAACAGGTTTCTCACACAGAGCACTAAAGCTACTGTCAGAAGACTCTAAATTCACTTGGTGTTTCATTTTGGGAAAACAGATAAATACACATAAAATAAAGTAGCTTGTCTGCAGTTATGTGCCAATAACAAGAGTGCAGTAAAACATTTATGCAGTACAATATGCAACACATGGCCCAAGGTAACAGTGATATCCTAGCTAACATTGCTACGCTAGCTATATAGTTAACATTGCTATATAAGCCAATGTAACTTGATTAACTTTGGCAACATGAGCTATAGCAAATGTAGCTAAAGCTAATGTAGCTATGTAAATATTGTACCTAGTTAGCTTACATAGCTACTTTGTACGCTTGGTTTTGGCTACATAGCCAGGTTAGCTATGTCGTTCTGTTATCTATGGCTAAATTAGCTTTAGCAATGTGAGCTTTAGCAGTTTGAGCTTTAGCAAATGTAGCTAAAGCTAACCTAGCTATGCAGATAACATAGATATGTAGCTAACATAGCTACTTTGTAAGCTTAGCAGTAGCCACGTTAGCTACGTAGCTACATTACGTTCATAGCTTATGCAGCCAATAGAGCTATGCAAGCTACACTTGCTGCATTAGAATGTTTTCATAGAGGACATGTCTTTTTTCCTTTAAGCAGACAGTTATCTCAGCTTTGTTAAACATTTTGTAATCTGGTTTGCAGGTCAGATTTTTGACTTTTGGTAACCTGCTGTCCCTTACACTAACCCTAAACAGAAGTTTAATCCAATTTTCTTTCAAAATTTTAGCGTGTATTTCCTTTCTCAGATATGCTGATGAACAAATGATGATAAATAACATTATCACTGTATTTATTAATTGCAGTTTGGTTTTAGTTTGTCTCTTGTCATGTTTCTGCTTATATATCTCTAATATCCAGCTATCTTTAGAGTGGTGAGCATAACTTCACACTTGCACCTGCATGCCACACACTGAATGGGAGGAGAGGCAGAGCTGCTAACTGATTTCACTGCCAGCATGCATGAAAAAATAAATGATTATCGTGTTTAAAGACATTCTGTATCATCACATCCCTTTGATAAAAATGTTTCCCATAGAACTTACGGTTAGTTTTTGAAAGTTTTGCTCATGATTTCATTATCACAACAGGCGAGCCTGGTGTGGAGAGGTGAAGAGGCTTGTTAATAACTTGGCAAAGCTGAGAGAGGGCAGAATAACATCGGCTGCAACAATTAAATCAACGGCATGAGTTGTGCCTCTGCTGACTGCGGTGTTGCTCAGCTCCATGCTGTTTGACTCTCAGTATATGCTGCGTATCTCTCTAGGCCATTAAAAAGCTTCATTGTGTTGCCATCTGATGTGCAAACCCTGTATGTGCAAACTTTGCAGACATTTTTTGCTCTTTGTTAGTTGGGAAAATCCATAGCAGATATGGTTCTTTTTAGGGACTAACTTTTAAGTTTCATTTATACTCTCAGCAATGAATCCTGCTGTATTGTAAATCAAAAGAGGAAAGGGATGCAAACTCCAGCACACTACCTGCAGTTTCCTAGCTTACAGTGCCATGAAAAAGTATTTTCCCCCTTTCTGAGTCTTGATTTTTTTATTTTTGCATTTTTAGCACTCTTAAATATTTTGAATCATCTAACCAATTTTAATATCTCACAAAGACAGCCCAAGAAAATACAAAATGCAGTTTCTGAATGATGATTTTATCTATTAGGGGGGAAAAAATCCAAACCTATCTGGCCCTATGTGAAAAAGAAATTGCCCCGCCTTGTTAAATCATGAGTTAACTGTGATTAACCACAGTTCCTGGAAAGCTGAGTTACATTTCCCTTGCCACACCCAGGCCTGATTACCGCCAGATATGTTTAATCAAGAAATCACTTAAATAGAAGCTGTCAGACAAAGTGAAGTAGGTTGCAAGATCTCAAAAAGAAACGCATCATGCCACGATCCAAAGAAATTCAAGAACAGATGAGAAACAAAGGGTAAAACCTCCAAGGAGGTGAATACTTTTTATAGGCACTGTAAGGGTATCATAAGTAAGGGTGACAATATATCTCCATATCAATATTTCCCCTCCCTTTTTGGCTTATTACTTTTTACCAGTATACTGGTAGGACAGTTGTGTGAAAGTTATATCAGACTTGAGGCTGTGCTGTTGTAATGAATATCAGCACAGAGATGGTTCAATCATAGGAACGATGTTGCAGACACTGCTGGAGATTGTTCTGTTATTCAGTACAACAACACACCATCTTTCCTGTGATGATGCTCTAAAATTACATTTTCTTACAAACATTGCACTTCATTAATGTTTGATTGACCTTGCCATAACAGAATTAATTCTGTCTGTGTTGTGTGTGCCTGTGTATGTGTGTAAAATGTCTTTACAGCTGATGCTTCCTCATAACATCCAATAACAGTGCATGCGTGACACAGGGGTACACTGAAGAGGCAGAGTTTGCTGCTACAGCATCAATTACTGAGAGTTATATTTGCATATTGCTTTAATATCTATTATTTAAATGGTATAACTCAATACTCACATGCAACCAATATTGCTAAACACAGTAGAAAATAAACTGGGATCTGTACTTGATGCTGAATTGACGCGATTATAGCTGGTTTTATTACAATATTTACATTTTCTCCTAGTGTGTGCGTGTGGGTATGCTAATCAGATACATGCCCTGTGGACAGCTGGATTTAGATGACTCATTCCTGCATCACATCTTCAATCAGTGTCTGTGTGAGGTCCAACTGCATTATCTCAGCGGTCTTTCTTTGAAATATGTTCAAGATAATTAGATAACAAAACATTTGTCATTTAGTCTTGTTTTATTTTATCACTGTAACAGTTGATTTTGATTCTTATTTTTCTGTCAGATGGTGTTTTTTCAACTATGTCCTGGTGTTACAGTAAAGACTGTAAAAATGAGCTTTCTTTTCAGCTCAATGAGACTAGCCTTAAAGGAAATTTATCACAAGTGCTCATAAAATGTCAACTTTTTGGTGGCCACTTTGGTAGATCAACAACACCAAAAATTACAATGAACAGATTTTACTGCCATGCACCAGGCAAAATATTTGCTCTACAAGTCCAAGCTTGGCTCATTGTAGGGTATTCTCAGTAGGTGTAAACATTGGAGCATTTTTATGACCTGTTCTAGTAATTGATATCTCATGCTTCATGCTTCATTTCCTGCATCAAGTTGTGTTGTATCTCTCTCTTGTATCTCTCTGTCTGTCTGCAGCAGAGATACAGTAAAAACACTTTTGAGCACTTCTGCCAGGCTGTCATGGCATGAACACTAGAAATGCATGGTGATGTGCATCGAAGCTGTTAAAAAAATTAAGTTTCCTGTTCAGAATACCATTATATTTATGTGCACTCGTGAATGACTTAGCCAAGTCAGGAAATGTCTCAAAGAAGACCATCACTAGAGCCCTGGAGAAAGATACATTCTAGAAGAATGGTCTTTGGTCAGATGAGACGAAACTAGAGCTCTTGCAATAGAGACGTTGCTTCTGTTTGGAGATAGACGGTTGAGGCGTATAACCCAAAGCTGACTATCCCTACAGTGAAACACGGCCTAGGAAGTTTTATGCTGTGGGGATGCTTCAGTTAATCTGAAATTGGGAATCTTGTAAAGGTGGACGAAATCATGAAGAAAGAAGGATATGTGAAGATTCTGAAAGAAAACCTGCAGCAGTCAGCAGCGAAAATGGGTCTGTGTCATCGCTTTTTCTTCAAACAAAAACCCAACAACAACCCAAAACATCTGTTGCTCCTGGTGAAAAACTACCTCCAGAAGACCAAAGTGAAAATTACTGACTGGCCTGCACAAAGCCCTGACTTGAATTCCATTAATAATTTGTGGGGTGAACTAAAGACCAAGGTCCATACCAGAAGAATCTGGAGGGGCTTGAGAGATTGGCCAAAGAAGAATGAGCTGGGATTCCTCAGGAGATGTGTCTGACACTTATTGAAAACTACAACAAATGACTACAGGCTGTTATCCAGCAAGTACGAGACACAACTGACTATTAGCATTAGAGAGGTAATAACTTTGACCCTGGTAGTTTTTGTGAAATAATTTTGTTTCTGGGCAAAGTGAAATGTTTTAAACATCCAAATTAAAACTAGGATGTTTGGTATGTGTAAAAAAATAATTTCTTCTGTTTAACAGTGCTTGGGAAATAGTTTGAAAAATGAAATTTTCTTAGGGGAGCTATTTATTTTGAGAAAACCAAGGGGTCAGCTCTCAAAAATGTCCTTTCAAGTTCTCTCAAGTACACAAGAAACGCTACCGCCTGACTGCTAATAATTTTGTCCTCATCTGCATAATTAGTGTCCATTAGTTAGACCATGGCAGCCAGTAATGTTCTTATCTGGCCCCGCACAGTCTACTTTGCCCCTCTAAGGTTACATTTTTACAAGGTACTGAATGTCTTTTGTGCTATACATAATATTAGGATCTTTTCTGTCATGTTGCGTTTGACATAGCTAAGCATCTGTCACCCCCAGTTAGTCAGTAGTTTCCCGTAGCCCCACTTCTTCATCCTTCACTGCAACTTGCAAGCACTTTCACAAACTTTTTCACACTTACCAGATTTATTTTGCTGCATCCAAGACACTAAACTTCAGCAATGAGTTTGAGGTGAGTAGTAGGGATGCAACTAACAACTATTACAATGGTCAACTAGTCACCGACCACTGAAACGATTAGTCGGCTAGTCAAGGGGCGCTGTGGGATCCCAATTTTTTTTGTTTTTCTAACAGCTGACAAAAGGAACTTTGACGTACTTACAAACATGTGTGAACTAAAAATGAAGGTGGTAAGTTAGAGTTCTTCTTTCAAAAATCTATTTAATAACATTTTATTGCTTATACTATTAAACTTTCATTTCAAGCAATATTTTTGTCTTGGCTTTTAACATAATTAGTGTTGAATTAAGGTTGAATGATTTTATTTTACAAATGTAAAGCCTAACTATTGCATGTTGGTTAGAGTTCGCTCCACTGTTTAAGTGTTGCATCACTTCCTATGTAATGTGTTAACATCAGAGGTGGAAAACGGGATGAGGGAAAAAATGCCACTATAACATTATATTATTGAGTTAGAAGTAAAAACAGAAAGGTGTCAGGCTCTGTCTGCAGCACTGTAGTTTTACATTAATGTTAAAAGCCAGGACGACATTACCAGTGGATGGCCATTGTCGCTAGCACATAGAACATAGAAAGTAAAAATGCATTGCTGATGTGCTCTAGTGATATTTAAGGTCTGCTTTACATATTTTACAAGCAATCTTTCTTTTTGACCTATCAAGAGTGAAATATTCCCAGACTTTTGAAGTTTTAGGACATGCACGTGTTGCATCAGGCGCTGCCATTTCTCTGTTTTTCTTTTCCTTTCGATCACTGCTGAGCATGTGCAACTCTCAACAGAGATAGTATGAATGACAGATGGCTCACTCCCAAGCATCTGAACTTAAAGAGATACTTAAACATTTTGGCAAATTCGTCCATTGCCATAATTCCTATAGTCTTAGTAATAGGTTCGTTACCTTCAGTTGTCGGTGCAAGCTATTTTTAGATCGCCGCTGCCGAGTTCGGACCTGCTGTGCCAACTCAATTTAAGCAGACGTTTTTCCAACACCATGGCAGCACACTGTATGAAAAAGGTGTGCTGACGCAACAAACGAATCATCAACAATTAAATTTGTTGGCAACGGAAGCCATCATCAATTATTATCCGTAGTTAGAAGTAAGTTAATGTTATACAGGGTGCCAAAAAGTTGTTAGAAAACCTGAAAACTGTTGATTGTAGGTTTAGGGATGGAGGTCAAACCTGGTTCTGCATTTCCAAAACTTGAAAGTCAATACGTTTTTAGCTTTCTGATGCTGCTTTCAAGTCTTGGGGGTCATTTTGTCTTATCACTGGTGCAACAACATGCATATATTTTGCAAGAGGGAACATAAGCTCAGAGCATATCTACATTGTGCATTAAATTTATCCAAAATGCGATACCTTCAACAGTCTGCTTTGAGATGTGAAAGTCTGAGCGTGGATTTGCATGCACCTGTAACACTAGGGATGTTCCGATACCAATTTTTCCTTCCCGATACAATTCCGAGACCAAGGTGTTAGGTATTGGCCGATGCCAAGTACTGATCCGATACCAGTCTGAACTTTCTGAACTGACTGTTCAGGCTAGCAAATTATTTTAGACCTATATTTGACCCAAAACATGGCTCAATAAATATAATCATAATGTACAGCATCTCTGTGATCCAAAAGTTGTTTTTCTGTTGATTATTGAGTTTTACTGCTAAATATTAAAATAACAATAACACAGGGGACTGAATCACAGGCTTTCTCTATAGCTCTCTTTTTTAATACAAACTTTACTGCACTTTTCCAAATACAATATAAAACTTACAACTAACATATTAACAATTGTTGTACAGATATATAGTTGTATTACATCAAGTGCATTGAACTCTCTCTCCTTTCTGCTATTTTGTGCAGCATCACGTGATTACAGAACAGCCTGCTAATGGCTGACAGACACTCAACAGAGCGAAACAATATGGCGGTTAGCATTTCGAGCTAACGGTAACAAATGATTGTAATTCGATTAAAATGGATAAAAAGACGTTCAATTTATTGGTGTCACTTCTTGTCTTGTACGACAGCGCTGGTCTGGCGTTTTAACGATCACATTCAGAGAAAAACTGTCACGCAGCCACCATTAACTGCAGCTGCTGCTGCAGCAGGTCCCTTTGTTGTTCTCCGCTGTGCTAAAAATGGAAACCTGTCCACACAGTGGCAGTAAGAAGAATTAATTTCAGATTTGTTGTGCTAAAATTTAGCATGGCTAAATGAAGCAAAATATAAAGTTAAACCAAACGGTATCGGATCGGTACATACTCCTGTGTACTCGCCAACACCAATACCTGCATTTTAAGCAGTATCGGACTTAATTCCGATACCGTTATCAGAAACGGAACGACCCTACATAACACCCCCAAGATAGAAAAGTAGTGGTATCAGCTGGGATCAGATCAATAAGGAGTATCAATAAGGTTATCACTGCCACCAAAAATCAGTGATCCCTGTTCTCACAGCAGTAATTTTAGTGAGTCTGGTAACTTGAACTGACATATCCAACAAGAATTAAGTTTTCATAGATTTAGCCTCTTAATTTTACTCTTAAAGTGCATAAGACTGATACATGTAACTTTAAGATTGACACATTTTTCTACTTTGGGCAGTATGCCCCCAGACCTCCCTAGTCATTTCAAAGTCCCCCACCATAGTCTGAATCCTGTGGGAAACACTATATAAATGGTTTTGTTGCCAGTTTAAGCAGAGGGTTTGAAAGAGTTTAAACAGGTATAGTACTCTATTACTTATTCTTCTCAGCATTTGTTACTTCGTCTTGAAATTATTTACTAAACTGCTGTTACCCTCTGTGATCATAGTCAGAAGCAGTGACCTTATCTGTGTAACCAATATTATCCATATTCCCAGCAGCATCCAGATAAAGTGCTGTTGTTCTCAGCTGGTGTTCTCCCACTCCTTGCCTTCTCTGTTTCCTGACTAATTTGGCGAGGAAGAGCATGTCCGCTCGACACTACATGACACTGCTGACCTAAGCCAGTAACACAAGTTTCCTAGCTTCCTTCTCACTGTTCCTACACAGTGTCCACCTCCACAGTTTAACCAGTGTGTCCTTGATGGGTCTTGCTCGTTTTATATGTACTATCTTGTAGAGACCCTGCTTAAAACCACCCATTAAACACATGCTTGGTTCTTCTTCGACGATGGCCTTGATCTTTTTCCTTTTTTAGAGGTGGAGGGGGTGCATTGGACCTCTGCATTGATTCTCACATTAGTTTCCACATGGCAGGCCTCATCTTGAACATAATTCTTTATCGGCCAGATGTGCACTGGCTTACTACGCCTCCTCCTCTTTCTGATGAGAATCTGAAGGACAAATGTTAACATTAGTAGCTGTGCTGTATAACGTAGATTTCAGCTTCTGTTCGCTGTTGTTTATCAGCCCTTGCATACATGGTTACACACCCTCCAGGTAGGCTTAGGCTCCTGAGACTGACCACAACCCCCCCCCCCCCCCCCCCCCACCACCCTGAAGACTAAATAGACTGTTGTTAGAGAAAGCCGGAGCCGACTGACAGTGAATTGTAAAAGACAGCTTGAAGTCTGACCTCTGGTCATTTCCACCCTTACAAACTATAGATCTATGCCAGCACTTAGGGTTTTCACTTAGGGATTGACAATACCATGACACAAACAGTGAGACAACTGAAATGTTTGATGGAACATGTTTTAATTGATGCCAGCATCCCAGATTTAGCAACCACAGCTTCCATCCTGACTGACCATGAAGTGTATACCTCTTATTCTAAATTTTAGGGAAGTCAACAATTGCCTCACTCAAATGAAAACTGTCAGTGTTACCCAGTGTCTAGACATTGTAGTACAACCAAGGCCCCATCCACACACAGACGAAAACGATATATTTCTGTTTCATTTGAAAACGTCTTCCTTAAAGATGGGATCATTTCAAGCAATATACGCATAAGCACAGAGCCACAGAAGATGCTGTAGTGCATATGCCAAGCCTGTATGTGGCGCTGTAATGCTGCCACAGAAATGCACCAAAAGAGAGAAGAAGATCACAGAAAACTAACACAAACTTTCTTCTAGTTTCCCCTCTGGTTGTTCTCCACATTGGATTTAAGAACATATGGTGTGTGCAATTTGCGGTGGTGGTAAAGGAGCATCAGATTTTGCTGTTAAAGCCATAACAAGCCCAGTAGCTTCTGCAGCATGAACACAACCCTGTATTCCGCCAGTGTTGTTTTGGCCGGACCCGCACAGGCGTCTTAAGAGAGCTACGCTACATGTGACAAAATTGTTTGAAGAAAGATGCAGTTGGTCGTCCACACAGAGACGAAATGGTAGTTGTTTACAGATTTGTGCACTCTGGGACTTGATTTCAAAAAGTATTGTTTACAGTCACCCAACACGCATTTTCCGTGTGGATGAAACACTGGTATGACAAGATGCTTTTGCATATACTCCTGAATTTTTCTCCGTGTGGACGGGGGGCTAAATGGTGGTTGTCACCATATAATAGGTGAACATGTATGAGTTTGACTACCCATTGACACCGAGACAGTCATTAGGGACAACCCTTTAGTGACGATATAGGAGTTGTATGCCTGTAGTGTGTCTAGTCTGCAGCTTTTACTGCTATGAAATGCGACACAATGTGGCCCTTACAAACCCCCCACCTCTATTGAAGAAGTATTAGCACAAAACATTTGCACACTGGTGATAATACCAGTAATAGAAAGGCTAAATGCAACTATACCAGCACACAACACTGCTGTGCACAGCTTCCCTGTGAGACCTGCCCCTCCCCCAAGCCACCCCCACTGCCCCCACCCCATTTCCTACTTCCTTTTATTTCATATCATTGTGTCAGCCTGGTCCTCAAACTACTGGAAGCATCTTCCTAAATGCCTCTAGATGTCTTTTCCCTATTACCAAGCCTCTCACCACGAGGCCTTCATTTAGCTCGACTCGTCTTTGCACTCCCTAATGGACTTGGCCCTGTTCTTCTTTTGTCTTCCTTTAGTACCATGAAATTCACCTTCAGGAGAGAAAGCCCTCTTTCCTGATGCCTCTTTACATTTCATGAATATAGTTAGATGATCCCACCCCCTCTTTTCACTTACTCTCGGGCTTTATACAGTTTGCATTGTTTCCTTGGCACACTGTATTGACTGTAGTGTCACACTTAAGAGACATCCTTCAGAGCAGTGAAGAAGAGCGATGAAGCAAGTAATCATTTTGAATAGATTCACCGCATCATTTTTGACCTTATTTCTTGTTTCCGGTTAAAACAAAGAAATAGCCTTTTGGCATTTATGTCACAGTTTATGGCATTTCCTTTCCACTGTAAGTCTGTATTTTGTTTTTGAGTAAATTTGTCGTCATGTGAGAATAACAGAGTAAGAGGTCAGACAGCCAGATTGAAAACAAGATGTTTGCGTTGTCACTAGAGACGATTCTATTGATAGAAAAACAGCATTGGGAGTTCAAACTGCCTAAAGCTGCTGATGTTTACATTCAGTCCCAAAGCTAAAGGCAGTGTGACATACAGGGCAGCAAAATCTTCAGGGAGGAGTGACGTGCTTTCTTGGACAGCTGAAAACAAGGGTTTGCATCTCCTCTGCTGTACACGCTCAGTGATGGTTACTTTAGATTTTGAGGTGGGTCTTTCCCTGACCTGATTTCAGCAGGTGTATTTATCCGAACATAACCATGTCTTCCTGTCATATATTTTGCATGAACATCATGCCCCTGAAATCATAACCGAGATTGCCAAAACCTAACTCCTATAACATTGTGGCAGCTAGGGGTGGGAGTCACAGGGTAACTTAATACATGGTATGATAAACAATGAGCAATATGTGTTATGACAGGGTGAAATACGATACGGTAAGATCGTTATATGTGGCCATCAGTGATAAAATCACAATACAGCAATTTCACAATACTGCAACACATCCCATGCAACACACAATATGCAATGTGACAAATTGTTATGTTTTGAAACCATATCATACTAACTAAACATCAGTATATGTGACAAACTGAACAGTTGAAAATGCCCCTTAAATGGTAAAGTGCTAACCTGGCATGCCAGAAACCACTCATAGACAGTGTTTGGGAAAGGGCGGAGCCTTTGAAACAAAACTCGGAGGGTGATTGGATGAACGTTCTGTCTGTCACATCTTTACGGGCAAGTCAGAGCAAGAAAACATGTGACATAGCTGCTACTGAGCTGTGCACCTGCGCCCCTACCGAAGAAGTAAACTCCATAGTGAACTGCATAATGCCACAAACCATGGCTACTGTAGACATGAAAGTACATGACTTTTGTCGTTTTTGAAAAGAAAACAACTCACTTCTGTTCTTCTTTAAACAAAGAAATGTTGTCAAGTTCTGATAAAACTGGCTCTTTAGCAGCATCCACGCTAATCTCTTCCGCCATAATTGCACTGGCCTCTTGTCGCTGCTTGCTTACGACTCTACCACGCCTGAAACACAGAAACGGGCGTATCATCTGCTTTGCAAGGTTAGTAAAGTGCAGAGTTTTTTGGATTATTAGCTACGACACTGGAGTTTTGCTAATATTCAATATGCCAATATTTACAAATTCCTTTTAACTGATGCCAATACTGATGATTAAATCTTAAGAAAGTTCAGACCTAAAGCTTTCATCCTTAAAACACACTTTAAAGTGTAAGAAATGAGTCCAAACAAAGAAAAAACTGATGTAGGTCTGTTGGTCCTGCCTGAATCTCTGCAAACGTCTTCATATGTATGGCTGATGTAACAGCCAATATAGGCAATTATTTATAGCTGATACATTTGTCGTAAATATTGGCAGAAATGCTCATAGCTTCAGGTACCAATAATAAACCTTTTAAGCTAATATCTGACGATATATCATTCCAGTAAAATCGTGGATTGCTGTCATTTTTCTGCAGTTTAGTGTCAGGCCCTCTTATTGTACCTCATCCTTTAACATCATTCCAGCATTATCCCACTGTCCTCTTCCTCTTTGGCCACTTAACTGCCAATCTTATTACTTGGGCTGTTAGCATTTAAACAATATTTGTGATTTAATAAGGTTGCAAATTACATTTAAATTTTTTTTAAAATCACATTAATCACGCTCTTATTTGTCATTTAAGTTGCAGCATGACTGAGCTACTGTGGCTGGACAGCAGCTTGATACCACTCGCCTTTGCATGCTGCTTTTCTCATAGCCTTCCCTTTAGCAGTTTCTAGGGATGCACAATAATTATTAGTACCGATAAATTATCGGACAGTATCACAAATATTATATAGATTTTTAATATTCCAATAATTAAACATTAACTGATGAAATCCAACAATAATACAGCCTTTAGTGTTTTTTTCCACAGGAAACTAGACATTTCAAAACAGTAAGTGGCATTGCGGTATATGACCTGCTGCAATCTCTGGAGAAGGAACAAGTCATTGGCAGGGTCCAGTACTTCCGCCTCTACCCAGGAGAAGCCATTCCTTGCATCTGTGGACTTCCCAAGATACACAAGGATGGATCCCCCTCAGACCTACTGTCAGCAGCATCAACTCAGTCACCTACAACAGCAAAATATCTGGCTACCATCTTGGCTCCCATGGTCGGCAAAACCCCACATCACATACAGAATTCCTATGACTTTGCCAATAAGATCAGGCTAATCTCAGATTACAACCAGAGGAAACCATGATTTCTTATGATGTGACCTCCCTTTTTCACATGCATCCCAACAGCGGAAGCAATCAAGGCCATCAAGCAACAGCTGTTACTGGAGAGAGACCTGACAAGCAGAACGGCACTCAAACCGGACCACATCTGCACGATGCCTGACCTCTGCCTCAACACAGCTTATTTCCAATACAAGGTTTCTACAGACAGAAACATGGCTGTGCCACAGGCTCACCGTTGTCACACACTGTCACCAATCTCTACATGGAGGAAGTGGAAAACAGAGATCTTTCTTTGTTCAGAGGAATTACACCTAGTCATTGGTTCAAATATGTGGATGATACCTGGGTGAAGATTCAATCCAATGAAGTAGAAGCCTTTACCGCACACCTCAATGCAGTGGATACCCATGTCAAGTTAATAAGAGAGGATGTGAGAGAAGACAGTCTGGCCTTTCTGGACTGCACTGTACACATTGAGGATGACAGAAGCCTCAACATTGACGTTTACAAAAAATCCACCCGCACAGACCAGTACCTTTTATTTGAATCTCACCATCCTCTCAACCATAAATTGGGAGTCATCAGGACTCTGAAACACAGGGCTCAGAAGATTCCTAAAACAACAGAAGGGAAGATGAAGGAAGAGAAACACCTCAGGGAAGCACTGTGAAAATGCAGCTATCCCAACTGGGCCTTCACCAAAACCTCTAGGAAGCCAGATACCAACAGAGAAGAGGAGAACAACAAGCACCACAGCATTGTAATTCCCTACTTGTCTGGAGTATCTGAAAAACTAAAGAGGGTCTTCCACAAGCACAACATTCTGGTACATTTCAAACCTTTTAACACCCTGAGAAGAAGCTTGTTCATCCTAAAGACAAAGTACCCACACCCAAGCAATGCAATGTGGTATATGCCATTCGATGCAATGAAGAGTGCAACAGTTTGTACACTGGAGAAACCAAGCAACCTATACATATGTCTGGTAAGACACTTCCTATCACCTACATACAATGCAGTGCTGGATTCCTTCCACAAACAATCCAAACAACACCCCCATCAGAGAACAAAGGACCAGAGAACATGTGACCGTAACAACCCAGGAGATGCCCACTTAGCCACACCCCCAGACGAAACGACTCTGCTAATGGCTGATGAACTGAAGAAGCCTTTTGGAGAAGAGGTGAAATGTCTTCAAGAATTTACCAGTCCAGTTGCCCCTTTGATCAGTGTTGGACAACCATGACCTGGATGACTGAGAACCTACACAGATATGAGGCAGTAAGATCTGCTCTAGGATGGTGTGGGCATGTTGGTTGAATGAGATGAAGCCACGCCCACTCAAGAGAAATGCTTCCAATTGGTGCTTAGCTGCCTGGCTCTGTGCCAGAGCAGTGAGACAGAAGTTTGGGATTAAATTGACTGTTTTCTGGCAAGAATCTCATTGTTATGATGTTTTTAATGACCTGTTGGCCAAAAACACAGCATGTAGCTGGCTGTTAACTTTCAGTGAAGGCAGTGACATCAGCTAACAACAGACTGTACTGAGATGAACTGCTTTATGATTTAATGTCATTGTAGAGTTAGGGGGCGGGTTGATTCCCTAATTGAGACTGGTGATGTCATGGGCTCTTATATTTGCCACGTCAAGCATATTAGACCAAGCCAGGAAAGAGGTGAACAGCTTTTTAACGTTCTAAATCAAAAATTCAGTCACACATACAGTGTTTTCACATGTTTACAGCAGCCTTATTCCTGCATGTCTAGTGTGTTGAGACACAAAGTTTGGATTCCACTCTACAGGGACTTTAAACTTTGGAGAAGAAGAAGAAGCTGTAGCACTGAGATGAAAAGGACGTCTGAAACTAGGGTATATTTGGAACTCCTAAAACTAACAGGGAGCCAGTGTAGGAAAGCTAAAATTGAGTTGATGTGATATCATCTGTTGAAACCAGTTAGAAAGCCTGGCTGCTGTATTTTGGACAAGTTGGAGGCTAGAAAGGCATCTGGGGTGATACAAGTTAAAAGTGAATTGCAGTAGTCCATTCTGGAGAAAATGAAAGCGCGGATGTTTTTTTTTTTTTTTTTTTCCTGGATGTGCCTGAGAGAGCTCCGTTTGTATTTTGGAGATGTACGTAAATGGTGATAGTATGAGTTGACAGCTGTTTTGATATGAGATTCAAATGAAAATTTAGAATCAAAAAGTACACCTAAATTTTGGGTAGAGGGTTTAATATTAGAAGCAAAGGGACCAAGGTTGCTATAGATGGAAAGGGAATGATGTGGCTTGAATAATATAATTTCAGATTTTGAATATTTTAGTTGCAGAAAGTTTTGAGCCATCCAAAAGATTACGTCACTTAAACTTCAACTAGCAAGGACAACTGTAACAGTGCCATTCTGTCAGCGTTTATGCAAGATCTTGTACTCCAACCTTTCACCTTTGGGGCTTTGTTTATAATGTATAACACTGAGAACTTTCTGAATTTCCACTTATGTTTGTTCATTTGAATAGCGTGAGCAGCTTCCCTGGCCAATGTCAGACCAACACTGAGTTTAATATTTATGTGAAAAAAGAGTGTAATGGCCTTCTTAAAGATCCCTCAAGGACACTTCCTAAAGCATTTAAAGATTCTACTTGGTATTAAAATGTATGTCTGATATAATCTTTCTACAACGAGGTTCAATGGCTGCATTAAAAGTCCTTGAAATTACATCCTCCACTTTAATTATAAAACTGGAGTCTATTAATCCTCACATACCTTTCATGTCAAAAATTAAACTCTTTGACAATAATGTCTCTTACTACACTAAAAAAAATCAATTCTAAGGGAAACTTTTTCAGATTTGCTCTTGTATAAGTCCCATACAGGACCACATTTAGCTTCAAGGCTAATTATGATGTCATAAAATCCCACCTCCATGTACAAATGTCAAAGTTAGGATAACTCAGCTTTCATCTCTCAGGAGATGAAACTGAAAAGCGTTTGACTGTTGATCATACTTGCCTCACTCATGATAGAGAAGGTCAAACATCCACGTCACTATAGGCAAAGTGCATGGCGGATGACAATAATAGCATCTCAGAAATGCAGCAATAAGGTTGCCAAAGCTTCTTGTCTGCTTTTAAAATAAAAAGGTATGTTTCGTTATGTGGAATGAAAGACAGAAATATAGCCTCCTTGTTTTTTATACCCAGGCTCAATCTTGTTTTAAGTGGACCAGTCAAAGTAATGATGAAGTTTTCACTTGCTGCAATCCTTTGGCTCCAATTTTCAACCCCAAACCAATGTGCTTCATTGTGGGAAACATTAATTTGATTATCATGAATGACTCTCTCCCACAGCTACGCAGCAGAATTGAGGCTGTGTTAATGAAAGGATGCTTATCTTGAGCCAGTATACTGAAAAGAAAAATCTCCTCATGTCATTATTTACTATTTAGGTTTTAAATCAAAAGTTTAAGCTAATATGCCTCAGTGTTCCTGGCATGCACAGCACCCTCCTGATGTATGACACTCTCTATTATTGCTGTGTTAAAAGACACATATTAGTTTAGCTACCAGAAATTTGCTGTATGGCTCTGCAAATTAAACACATGTTGTTTCTACTTACAACAATTGACTTGGTCAGGTCTGCATTCAATTTTATGCAAAAATGAATCTTTCCATGAGAGAAAATGTAGCTCTGTAAATCTCCAACCTGCAAGACAAAAACAGACAGTTTAGCTGGGGGGCGGGGGTGGAGAGTGATGACTCATGCACACAGTACAAGTCCCTCCCTTTCTATTTCTTTCAGTGTCCAATCAGTTCCTCTCCAAGCTGTCATTCATTGCCTCCAAATCACATCCCCATCATGCTTTACTGCCCCTCCTGTACATCACTTTATTTGCAAAGGTTTAGAACCTGCAGAGTCAATAAAAATGCCATTAACACAGCTTTGATGAGCAGATTGTTCCTTAATAATGTGATTAACTTATAGTGCACATGATAATAATCTGCTTTCAGGATGTTTTGGTCATGCAGTGGCTTTGAATTGCACTGAACACATTTTGTAATGCACTGGTCATACATTTAAAAGTGGCAGCTTTATCAAATTAATTTCAGATTTTTTTAACAGAACTGAAGCAGCCTATAAAATGACAGAGAGACTAATCGTTACCTCGGGTTGCCCACGTATAGTAAATATTGAGTTATTGGCTCATAGTTTCTGAGAAGATACGAGTGCCTGCTATCTGCGTTCCTCCAGGGATCTCCTCAGCTTCACCATGGCCTAAGAGCAAGTCTCAGGACTCCTTGGAGTGGGCGGATGCTTGATATGGGCTTTATAAGCTTTGTGTGGAGGAGGACAGGGAAGGGGGTTTTCCTCTTTACTGCCAGGTTTTTATCCAACAATAAAACTAATGTAACCGTAGATTAAAAGGAAAGTTGGTGTGAGTTATCTGAAAGTACTAACAATAAAAAAGTGCATAAACGAGTGAAAGGGGGTTAAAATGTAATGACCCTGGATAAAATTAGCCTGATTAGAATGAATGTGGGTTTAATCATCATTCATTTACACAGTCTCAATATTGTGCAGCACATCATGTGAAGGAAGCTGTGTATTAAAAGTTACGACTAACATCTAAAACTACTTCAGAGGGCTCTGAGAACAGGGCACAGTTCATCTTCATGACTCTAATTTAGGGCTGCAAAATTAGGGACCAAGTAAGCTAAAGGAATAGTCGTAAATGTAATTGTTCCAGTAAGACAAACAACAATCCAACCATCCTTTCAATAAGGAATCATTAGGGCCACTTGGTTAGCATCCTGCAGCAACTCTGACCTGAAATGAAGATAAAGGGATAGATAATCAGGGCTCTGAACTGTTGACTGAATGCACTGCTGTCTAAGAAACATTTGAGTTTGAAACACCAGAGGAAAATCTTGTTGACTCGGTACACTATTTACCAATCAGCACATTTGACTGAATAGATAAAGTCTGCATCAAAGCAGCTCAGATTGTTTACATTCAGTGACACCAACAGTGTGCAACCAAAAAGCCTGAAAGTCTCTGAAGGCAGACATGATATACATATCACGATACAGATGTTATGATTCATTATATCCTCATACATTGCAATACAGTAAGCCTTGCAAATTTGAATGCATCAATATGTGGCAATTCGGTTTGGTGAACTTGGTGCCCACTGAAGGTCTTAGAGTGCAACTGCACTCTCTTAAAACACTTTTGTTGATGTTATGACTGCCAGTGTCTACAGCCTGTTGCTCCAAAACAGTTGTCATGTGGTGTCTGTGTGTATTTAACTGCTGCCATGATGTCTGTTTTAGTTTTTAAAAAGGGTGACCAGAGTATGTGCTCGGATTATCAGGGTGTCACACTACTCAGCCAACCAGGGAAAGCTTACTCTAGGGTACTGGAAAGGAGGCTTTGGTCTATTGTAGAACCGCAGATTCAGGAGGAACAATGCAGATTCTGTCCTGCCTGTGGGACAGTGGCCAAGCTCTTTACTCCTACAGAGCTCCTTAAGGGAGCATGGGCATTTGCTCATCCAGTGTGTTTCGTGGACTTGGAGAAGTCGTGTCCCTCGGGGTCATGTGTGGGGTTCTGAAGGAACATTGGGTCCTAGTTCTGCTGCGGCAATCCCTGTATAACCCAAGTGAGAGCTGTGTCTGCATTTTCAGCACAAAGTTTGACATGTTCCTAGAACGTGTTGGCCACCACTAGGGCTGCCCCCTGTCCAATCCTGTTTGTGATTTTAATGGACAGGATCTTGAGGCGCGGTCTGGGGGAGGAGGATTTACTGGTTCAGAGACTTCAGAATTTCATCTCTGCTGTTTGCAGATGATGTTGTTTTGTTGGCTTACTTAGCTGGGGAGGGTGAAGCAGCTGGTATGAGAATTAGCACCTTCAAGTCAGACAACATGGTCTTTTGCTGGAAAACGATGGAGTTCAACTATTTTGGGGCCTTGTTCACCAAAGAGGATAGAAGGGACTGTGAGATTGACAGATGGATTGCCAAGCTTTTCATTTATCTGTGTTCCAATCCTCACCTATGGTCATGAACTCTGGGTAGCACAGAAAAAATGAGATTGTGGATACAAGCAATTGAAATCTTCCTCAGGAGGGTGTCTGGGCTCAGCCTTAGAGATGAGGAGCTCAAATATCTGAAGGGATCTCAAAGTAGAGCTCCTCCTCATTGAAATGAGCTAGCTGAGGTGGTTCGGGCATCTGATCAGGATGCCTCCTGGTCGTTTCCCTTTGGAGGTCTTCCAGGCATGTCTAACTGCGGACACTCCATGGCAGTCCTAGATCTCGCTGGAGAGATTATATATCCCATCTAGTCTGGGAGCACCTCGGTATCGCTCAGGAAGAAATGAAAAATACTGCTGGGGAGAGAGATCTCTGGGCTGACTTCGTCTAAGAAGATGAATGGACGACATCTATTGGCTGCATCTATAGCTACACTGTAAATGGTTAATTATTACATGCAACTTCGAGACATAACTTTGGTTATTTCCTTTATGTTACTTTTTACATGAGCAAACACTAATCAGAGAAGTGGTGTACATTTTCATCAGAGATGGTTGTTTTGGAGCTGTATGCATTCATTTTCTTATAGTTGTATTGTTTAGAAACATGCATTTCAGGTTTATTTCAACCAAA
The DNA here is from genome assembly GCF_018320785.1 of Cheilinus undulatus. NCBI lineage: Eukaryota > Metazoa > Chordata > Actinopteri > Labriformes > Labridae > Cheilinus > Cheilinus undulatus. Next base: position 39,147,123 of record NC_054865.1, on the reverse strand, counting down.
ATATGACTAAACACTGGCTTTAGTTCTTTGTGTGTTCTTCAGGCAGAGTTTTATATTTCTCAGGTAAGTTTTGTTGATTTTTTTTACAGGAGTCTCTGCTGCCAAACCCATTACAGTGGAGGTGATAGGTAAAGGTAGTATTTTTGTTGTGGTGCCCATTCCCACAGGGTATTTTCCTTTCAACAATGCAAAGTGATGCATTTACACCCACAGGCGATATTATTCTGGCATCAGTTTATGTAACCTAAAGGACAATTGTTTAGTAACCTCTGACAGCTCTGGCGTTTCTGGATGTCCTGGAATCAGCACCCTGGACAGTGATCGTGACACCTCAGGTACAAATGTTAAAAACCATCTACCTGAGCTGTATGTGTGCAATTATCTGAAAATATATAGACCCGACTGCTTCTATAAGACAAAACAAAAAGATTTACTCTTATTTCCAACTCTTCAGCTACTCTCTTTGTGTAACTTTCTTTTCTTTGTTTCTTACAAGATTTACTTGCCCCTCATTAAATATCCAGCCATAGTTACTACAGTAAAGTACCTTCAGTCTAATGCAGCTGATGATCCTCATCTGAGTGGCCAAAAAAAACAGCTGTGTAAGATGGAGTGCCCTCAAATTTAAGTAGAACATTCAGAATAACTTAGCAAGTAAGGGACTCTGGGGGTTCTGGGGTTTAGTGTAGATTTTCAAATGATCGTCTACATAATGAACATCTAAGGGTAGATTATATAGCAGTGCACCCTTTACTCAGCTGAACAACTGGTGTTTGACAAAAGAAAAGACTTGTTGACCTCTATAGGCTGCATCCTCTTACCTCCTTGTATATCATCACCTGGCTTTCTCTGTCCTTTACAACCTTTGGAAAATGGTGTTGGATTAGAGAATAATACACCTTTCAGTGCCTTGAGAGAAAACGACTCACGTGGAGTATGAGATGCCGCCCATCTTGACCCACAATTGTTATATGTATATAGATTTTGAATTACTTTATGCAGCTTATGTAGTGTTAAAAAATCAACTTTCATAAATCTTTTATATATCAAACTATTGATATTCATCATTAACCATAAATACAGTTAATAAGCCACCAAATGTGCATGTCTTTATGAAAACATTGCTGTGCTTACACCACGGTGGCACCAGAAGAATCATAAAGACACTTAACCCATACCTATGTGTTTTGTCACAGCTCAGATTGTGCCTGAAACTTGCTATATATGGTGTTTGGAGACACCATGACAAACTGGCCTGACTAGCCAGCTTCCTGAAATTGTTTAGATAGTTTTCCAGTATGTCCTCTGCTACACTGGGAGTGCACACATCTGTGGACCAATGGCATATGTCTTGCTGCAGTCAATCCAAAAAAGGGATGTCTCAAGGAAAAAGAAATGAAAAACAAGCTAAATGTTCAACAGTTTATCAGAGAAGAATGGAAGGAGAAGGAAGAAGGTTGAACATTCAGTGGCTAAAGATAATTTATTTCATAAGTTAGATACATTCAAACTTTAACACTGATTTTAGGAATTGATCTCTACTTTTAGTGCCTATGGCTGACATTAAAAGCTGTACAGTCCCATGTTTTCCAGTATATACACAGTGTCTCACTGTGAATTATATGATGCATATTTACTATTTCACCAAGACACTTTTCTTTAGAGGAAGATGCTCAGCTTGAGGTGATAGTTGCTAGGGTTGTCAACATTCTTGATATTTTTCAATACCACATATCGAAAATGATACATTTTTTAACCTTTATTTAACCAGGAAAAACCTTACTAACGTTAAAAATCTGAGTGTATTGGCCAAGACAGCAGCAATTTCAGACAGACAAAGAGCAGTCATACATAGCAAACATAATACAAGACATGTAGTCCAAATGCATTAAGAGACACAAGGTAACTACTACCAAAGTTGACCACATTTGTAAATTAATCAAAGCATCTGCAGTCAGATGTATCAGCTTCCAACTAAATTAACTTCCAATGAAAGTGCAGCTGCTGTTCCTTCATCAAACAGCTGACCCTTTCCACCCCCGCTGTACTGAGAACATCAGTATTAGGCACACAGTTTTGCCAACAATACCCAAAAATGCACTGAAGAGGAGTTGTCACAAGGAGTCTAACTAGCACCTCTGGCCATCAGAGTATAGTAAGACTGGAAGGAACAAGAACCTAAAGACTCTGACTTTCATCCACATGCTCAGATACCGGGAATGCCACACTGTCTTGCTCAGCCAACCCATCACCCCATGCATGGGTCCAAGTGTGCCATGTAAGACCACACACCACTAACCTGACACGCCAGATGGATTTGTTTCACACACAAAACCTTCCATAGCTGACATTTGGGAAAGGGCAGAGCCATTGAAAAATAATTTGGAGGGTGATTGGATGAACATTCTGTCACATCTTTACGGGCCAATCAGAGCATCAAAACACGTGATGTTGTAGCCCCAAACTGAGGAGTAAACTCCATAGAGCTGCATGGCGCTTTAGCAGCATCCGCTTTAATTCCTTTCCACTGTTATCGCACCGGCCTCTTGTTGCTGCTTGCTTATGTCACAAATCTGCTGCACCTGAAAGTACTGACCTTCGATGCTGATTGGCCCTGTCACCTTCTAACCGAGCCCAGATGGGAGCTTTGCAAGATGGATTTGCCAGTGAGAAACACGGAAAATGGGTGTATCCATCTGCTTTGCAAGGTTAACACACCACAGGATAATCTGGAGAGAAAGAGATAAATTCAGCTCAACAATCGGCATGATTATCAGGCATTGTGTGGCCCACTTTAATCTTGAAACTTTCTTTCGTTGTCTCTGCTGCTGTGTTGATTGTAACACCTCCTCCTCCTCTTCCCTCAACACTGCCTCTACTCCACATGTGCATACTGCACCTCGCATCTGTGTTGTTGGTCATTTTTGAGGACATGCACAGTCAATGAGTCAAACCGACATTTGGGACACAAGGCAGCCATGATGAATAATAGAATATCTTCAAAATATATCTGATATGTCTGAAATCACAAAGTCTGGTGGTTCCTTTTGAATCTGTGCCCATTTTGACATCATATTAAGTCATTCTAGTAGCGCCCGTCCTTCACTGTATATCTCCACCCACAGATCCCCACCAACAGTGATGGAGGCACACAGCTGTTCACATGTTGGCACAACCCCTGGAAAGAGAGAGCAGGACTATTAGAGAGACACCAAAACAGATGATTCTGAGAACAGCTGTTAAGAGGTGGACTGGCTGAACTGTGCAAAAATCAAACCAAATCACCTACTATTGCTTCCTTTAATAATGCTAATAATCATGGTCATCTCAGTTATTTATTATTAACATTTAACATGTATTATGATGAATATATACGTATATGTGTTTTAATTTAGTGGGACAAAAACAACTGACGGCCACCTGCTGTGGTGTTTCCTGGTAGCTTCACTTCTTAAATAAACCCCAGGTTGCAACTCTAGTTGAGCGTATACTTCTCGGAAATGTGTGTGAACATGTCAGTATGATTTATATAACAGCCCATTATGTAGCATTGTGCACTGGTTAGATTTTGTTTGATCTACAGGTGTGTTCACCTTTGTCATCCACGGGTTGTTGTACCTGTGCTTACACGCTGGAAGATGTGGGAGCATTTGGTGAAAAAAACAATGTCTACGTGTTTAAAAGACCTAACAGACACAGTGCAGTGACTGACACCCAGATTAAAAGACAAAGGAGTAGAATAAGAACATCATTCGTAGGTGGACTTAAGTTTTGCTTCACTAATACTTAAATTAAGTCATCTCCTCTGAGCCTCCTTTTAAAGCAGCCGATAGCTTCTCCAGGGAGAATCTGTCGATCCCAGATGCAACAAGTATGACTAATGTTACCTGCATTATACTCTTTTATATAAAGCTCTGACTAAACTCATGCAAATACATAAATGAAATATGCAGCCTTAACTCTATTTCTAATTATTTATTTTTCTCATGTTCGTCTTTTACATCACCTCTTCAAATTTTTCAACTCCCTTTCCTATTAAATTCTGCACCAGCACACCTTTAATCATATGTCACCTACAACTAGCACTATAACATCCTCCAAATTAGAATTTATCCTTTGGGTGCAGTGAATATCAGCACAAAATTTCATGGCAATAAATCGTTCATTCAAGTGTTTGACGAGCAGGAGCGCTGTGGGACTGGCTGATAGACTAACACACACTCCTTGAAGCCACATGCTTTGCATAGCTATAAATAAATGTTTCAGACATCAGACATAAACAGGCCTGTTGTATGATCTCTTTGTGTGCTCTCTCTCTAACTAAGCTATGGCACATACAGAAGAGAAGTAGAGAGTCCTTATCTGTACTTACATTGTCTTCCATAAAAATCCATTAAAAAAGTCCCACACAGAAACTTGTCTAACATTGCTGCTCATTATTTAAAAACAGTAAGTGCAAAAATATGCCCATAAAACTGAAATAATACAAAAAATGTCATTGTCTGAATTGAGCTCTGATAACACTCTAACTGCAACAGCTGGATGTCTTTTTATCCCCCCCAAATACCCATAATTTTTTTTCTTATTAGCATAGTAAGCAGTTTTACATAAGGGGACATTTCAAGTAATATTTAAACAAACTTGACAGAAAATAAGAGGATTCACTTCACACTGGAGACTTCGTTCCCAACTTGGGGTCCGGAACCCCCTTGGGGGACAACAGAGATTTCAGGGGGGGGCGCGACAGCCTATCTGCTTTGAGGTTGTTAAAATTAGGTTCACTCAAACTACCTAAAGTCATGATAAAACCCATATGAGTGGTTCATACCAAGGTCTTTTGCTATTCACACTTGTGGTTTGGGCTAAATTAGTTGCATTAAATGGGCTAACAGATATAGCATTTCTTGGTGCTGATTAGAACTTCCCTCTGACCCTGAACAGGATAAGGGGTGGGAAAAAATGGATAGTTAGATGGACAGTTCTAACCTAAGAATAATGTTATTTTTAAAGTGTGTATTTCTTGATTCCAAACATACAAATATTAAGTAGCATAAAAATACAGAACCTAAAGATTTTACCATACTGCTAACTTAATATTTTGCATTAAAAAAGTTTTTCCTTTTTTGAAATAAAGCTACAGTACTGTGCAGAACTTTTATGCAAGTTTGGGCCAAAAATTAAGGCTGACGTAAGGTGTGTAATGGTGAGTAAGTCTGAGGGCAACATCTGGCCAAAAGGATTGACACAACCCAGGTTGTGCTCTGGATGTCCTTGCATTTTACCAGGGGCATTGGAAAATGATCTGTTGAAAAAATAATAAAGTCCACATCTTTAGGGCGAAGTAAAGGGTGGATGTAACTGGTAAGCATAGCCAAGGGTACTGTCCGGGCGGGAGGTAGGGTTGCCAAGAGCCCCTGGTTGTGTTGTGGATGTCCCAAGGGCAAGAAAACCCCTGATGGTCATTGTTCGGATGGAAAGGCCCAAACAAAGGAATTGCCGTTGAGCTTGACCTTGGTTGTGGAGCGACACATGTGTTGCAACATGTCTTGACTCTGGCTACCCTCATCCCCCTCTCTAGCCCTGAGTTGTGGCACATCAGGTCCCATGATGAATCCCTAGCCCTACATGCCTTAAATATATGCCCATGACTGTTGTAGTGGCAACAAAAAAAAAAAAAAACCCTCCTTTGCCACTTCCTGCAGGACATGAAGTTTTCTGACTTGTGCGTTCCATGTATAATCCAAAAGAAGAAAAAAGGCAGGAGTAAAATAAAGCAATCCGTCTCTTTATTCCAAATAAGTAAACGACAACTACTAAAACGACATAGCGACGGTCAGAAATACTGTTGCTCCCTGTCCTGCTTAGTTGAAAGACCCTCCCCTCAGAGCATGTGTTTTGCAGGTATCCTTACATCACTTTACTACACTTGGCTGCACTTTACGGCAGAGGGTAAATTTGCGGTAGCAGGACAAACCAATCGAGCACAGATATTCTGATTAGATGCAAATACTACAATAAACTAATATTATCAAAAGATTGCATGCAAGACTATCTTACAATCCTAACATAAAAATCAAAAAATAAATTAACTACTATCTAAATTAGGCAAAATATGCAAAACTATACCTAAATTACTTTATGGCTCTAACAACTGTACTTCTACAAAGTGCAAATGCTTTGGCACTATTGTAAATGTAAAGGCCTTTCTGCAGGCATTTTTGTAAACTTTTCAACTAGCATTTAATACAAAATAATTGCAATATTTTATGCAGTTATGTAAATGCACAGCCTGTCATTACAATTATGATTGTGTGTAGATCAATGACGCAGCACTTATTTAAACCAGGCAGTGCTATTAAATAATGGAAAACAATATAGTTTAAAAATTAAGATAATAGTCCCCTAAAGTCTGATTATTTTATGAGAACTAATGACTTATATTTGAACATCATTTCCCATCCCCTGCTTAACCTGATAAGGCAAGCATTAGGTCTGTGGAGTTTTAGGCAGAGCCTTGTTAATTTATTCATTGAGATCATTATCAGCATAATTAGTTTAGGCAACTTAAGGTATATCGAATAATGGAACAAATTCAATATTGAGCATCTCTACAAACAATGCATTTTGCCCATTGCGCTGTCAGGTAACCGGAAACTTTAGAAAACCACATATTTTTTATAAGAGTTTATTTCATAAGATGTGTTTTGGCCAAGGCATACCTGATTAAATTTTAGGTGAAACATGTTCTTTGTTGAAAATACAGATTGACAAAAGGAAAGTAATTCAGCCCTCTTGTGTGTGGTGTATCCTCGTATTTTCTGTCAAGTTGATGTTTCCTACCATCACCTGCTCCAAGTTATAAGGACTGACAGTGCTGTGCCAAGGGCATCTACTTTGTATAATATTTAAACCAATTTTATTCTCTTGCATTTCAACTGACAGACTCTATAAAGGCTGACCCATATTCATGCCTAAGTGCTTCCCATAGGACTTGTTGATTCTTTATTTGGGGCGTTTGGAAGTGACCTACAAGCTTTGGTTGGCCGGCTTTGTGGGCAAATGCTGTCTTAGCACGCGTAGACATGTCGTGTCTTAACTAGCTCAAATACCTTTTCAAGAGCCTTTATTTACACTTGTGCCAAAAGAGTGCAAACAAGCTCTGAACAGATGAGGAATGAAAGTATTTGTTGCAACTCTACAGCATTCCTTTGACAAAAGAGAGATTACCTTAACATACAGAGACACATTTGGAAAGGAGCCCTCAGGCAATGAGTTTTGTCAACATTTTTGTGCTCCCGTATCACTTGTTCAGTCACTCACTCATTCACTCACTCTCTCCTGCTTACCCTCAGAGATGTGGGTGGAGGTTTAGCACACTTTGAATGCAGGTAGTTGAGGCAAAATGCTGCAGACGTCCCTGATCGCCTTCAACATAATCTATTGACAGAGTAATTGCAGGAAGCTTTCATGCCTTTTGAGTTTGTCTGCTCTCACTGGCCATCTGTTTTGTGCACCCCACCCCCACCCTCATGTCACCTCTGCCTCTTACCTGTAAGACAATGAATTCAAAACAAGATAGACCTTTATTAACCTCAAGGGAAATTCCAGTGCCTGATTGCTCCACACTCAAACCATTAGAAAATAGTACCACAAGAAGAGCATCAAATACAAGAAAATTTTAATGACATAAGGTGTAAGAAAAATTAAAGAGCATGAGGGTTGACGATAAAAAGTAAGGGTCTGAGACAGAATAGAATGGCAATACAAATTACAATTAGTGAAAGCTATTGAGAGGAAACTTTGGTTAGTGTCTAAGTAGTACCTTGTATTTCTCTGCTGAATTTATTCTGTATCTACTTTAAGTTGTATTATGATTAAGATCTCGTGCTACTTTCACAAGCCATGTTTACATGACAACAATCTTATCAGGAATGAATGGAATGAATGTGTCCACCCCCAAGGTTTGGTCTAACCCACTGGATCCCGGGCACCCAGTATATGGTGAGCTGGTTCAGGCCCAGGGAGACATGCCAGGTACCCGTAGAAGCACAGCTGCTGCTTCTGTAGCCAGCAGTTGACCCTTCCCACCCACGCTCTTACACTCTGGCCAACAATACCTGAAAAAATGCACCAAAGAGAACTCCTCACGAAGGAGTCCAGCTGGCGCATCTGGCCTTCGGTCAACATCAAGGCCTGTGTGAGTGTAGAAAGACCTGCAGGTCCAAAGACTGAAAGGCTCTGATTTTTGTATTCATACTCAGATACGGTGAGCGTTTAACCACCTTGCCCAGCAAACCCAGCGCCCCATGTGCAAGGCCAAGTCTTCAGTTGATCTCAGCCTGGCAGTTAAGTAGATTGATGGATTTTGCTGCCACATGTGTCACTGAATGCTTATATTTGCTGTGGAAGCTATAAAAAACTGAAAAGTCAATTTAGCCATTTTACTTTTATTGCATTGCCTGACATTGGCACTTACTTTGTAGCAGAATTTACAGGGTTTAAAAATCACTAAAGAAATACTGGGTCTTGTTTTTCTATCTTATGTAAAGAGATCAGAATTAATTTCAATGTTTATGTTAGGGGTGACCTGGAATATTCGACGATTCGACGATTTGATTCGGAGAAGTCTGATTCGACTATGACCTCATAGTCGAATGTTGTTATGTACCCAAGATCGTACCATTCTGACTACACGGGGCTGCTAAGCCTGAGTTTCCATTAGCTGGCATTTGCTGGTTATTGGCTGGTAAAAAGGGCAGAAGTCCGGCAGATAAAAATATAACCAGTCAAAATGTCTGCCAGAAAACATGCAAATGACCAGATAAGTAAATACTGAATACTTGATGCTGATGCTAACTGTTGTTGTTGATGAGTTTAATGTGGGGGTATATTGTGTAACTGACTGCGTGTGTAAGGAAAAGCGTGCAGCTTTCTGTTTGCTACCTTAAGCCACTTACACAAAAAAAAGAGATTTATGCATTTCGCTGCTGTTAATGCAGCAAAATAATGTTAAAGCAAATGTCCGGTAGTTGTTCTAAATGGCCGGAATTCTTGAGGACTGCTGGTCTTTTTGCCCGGGAACAAAAAAGTCTAGCGGAAATGCTGTTCAACTGTTAGTCGACTAAAGGTAAAATCTGATGAATCAGATTTGACTATAAAAAACCTTAGTCGCTGACACCCCTAGTTTTTGTAACCATTTAAAAATCCTTACTGTAGAAGTGATATTACACTGAGAGTAATGTTTGCATTTACATTAAGAGGGATTGGAGGACTTAAACTGTATCAAATAATGAGTTAAAGAATGCATATGATACTTGTTATTGCCAGTAATGAAGAAAAAAAATAATTGCATATTATTTTAAAAGTAGTTTGCACATGATATTTAAAATAGTGAGTATAGTCTTGCCCAAAAAATTTCTTGCCTTCTGTTCTTGCCTAATTTCAGCTAGAAATGATATAAAGTCTTTGTAAATAATATAAAGAGTCAGTCTAGACTTGCTCAATATGAACAGATAGGGATTTTACCTTTCTGTGATTAGGTGCTACATAGATAGAAAATGATCCATTAAATGAATCTCATGTTAAATTCTACTATAGTTAGGACAAAACAGTGTATTTGACTTTAAATGTGACATACGAGGTATCGCCATCATCCTCATAAAGTTGAGCTCCACCTTTGTCTGTTCCTGCCGTGCTCCCATGCTTCATACCGGCTAAAATGTGTGGGCACTTGTGTCTTGCCATGAACTTTGTGTGACAGAGAAAGAAATGCAAACCGGTTACCTCCACTCTTGCCATGGCAACGGACGCGACAAGAAAAGCGATCCTGTACCTGTGTATCTGTCTCCCTAATGGTCTGTGTGTTGGTGTAACAAGATCTGTAAAAACTCCCCTCAATGACATTTTAGATCCCCCACTGTAACTGACCTGGGCTGGGGAGTCACAAGTAGGATTTAGGTGAGTACTCGGGCTTCTCTCAGGTTTACTGTTCCCCTTTTCCTAATGAATTCATCCAGAAGAAGACTCGAGATGAGGCCCCTTTTTCCATACGGGGAGGGTATTATGTACTGTTTTTTCAGCTGTGTTATGTTTGCAAAATCTCAAATGAAACTTCTCCACACTGTATTTCTGTTTGAAATCTCTCCAAATAGATAAACACGCTTGTATTTCTGCTTGAATACACCAAAGAAGAAGTGTTTTATTTCTTTTAGGGAGGAAAAGCTCTCATTGAGAGTGCTGTGGGGTGACAGCTTAAACCTTCTTGCACCTTGCAGCTTCACTGTTTGACTGCACCATTCGGACCACTCCTAACTCTCCTATTCCCTCTGCTGGGAAAGGCAGATATTACACACCCTAAACTCAGTACAAAAAAACACTACAGTAATTACTTTTTTGTGTTTTTCAATCAGCTGCTTTGCTTCTGGGAAGGCCCAGTCTAGGTGAGAGCCTGGCTGACTCTCCTCTGTCTGAAATATCAATGGGGATGACTCACTCCCTCAGTTTGGTGTCAATCATCATTGCAAAATGCCAACCCTATTATCGCCCAAATCTTTTCAAGAAGTGGTTTTGTCCATCTGTTGGCAGAAGCAGCAAAGAGGAAGCATGCAGGTCTTTTTTTTGTTCTCCCTTGGGTCGACGGAACTAGATGTTTAATTTGCCTCATAAATGACCTTGCAAACAACCAATTTTGCATTTTGGGTTGCAAAATCTCCTTTTTCATTGATGTGGTGTGCATTTGTTAACTTTCTTCAAATTGTTTGCACAGAAATATGACTAAACATTCCTTTTTTAATTTCCCACCTCAGAATATTGTGCATCATAATGAGTGCTTCAGCTCATTGCGTCATAATCAAGCTTAACCCTTGATTCTTTTGTCCACAGCACTGTCAAAATGTGACAAAATATTGTTGTGACTCTTGCAGCAAACACTCCTTGTCTCCTGCTTGCTTGTGTCGACTGTTTGGGTAAAAGCCAGCCTACTTTGCTGTTTGTGTTTCTGTTTTCCTTTTCCCTTTTTTTGTATTGAATAGCACAACAGGCAAGTTCATTATGCGTGTGACTCATCCCACTAGCCCACACCCCCTCCCCATCTGCTGCTGTGCGCTGGAAAGGAGAGGGAACCGCCATTGATCACTTCTTCCCTCACACATGCACGCACACACCCCACCTTCAACGTCACTATCGATCGACATGTTTAATGTTTTTTGTGGGGAATAGCTGGCATTTCCTTTTTGTGTCATTTTACATCTGTTCTCCACCATTTGCTGACATTAGAATAAATCAAAGAGCAGAAATGGGAGAAATAAAAAGTAAAGCATAATACGACCAAATCAAACAATCTCAGGCTGTGCTGTCAGTGCAGGGCTGTGATTTCTTTTTCCTTTTCTGTTTTTTTTTCTATCAGTTGCAGTCGGGAAATACAGTATATAAGTTAATATGTCTGGACAGGAGGTGTTGTTTCTTTTTTTTTTTTTTTTTTTTTGCTCTGATACAGCAGAGTTTAAAGTAACCTGACAAACAGCAGAGATGTTATGGCAGGTATTTGACATTTCTTTGATAAAACAGCTTCCCTCTCCCTTTTTCTCAAGATAGAGTTCAATAAATGGTTCTTTTAGCACATAAATACCGACATTGTATCACAACACTTAGCTGTTGACAACATATAGAGTAGATATATGAAGTATAATATTAATATAGCATATAACATGTAGAGATTTAGCATTTTAAAAACAATATTCATTCATTGATACTACGGGGGGGGGGGGGCGCTGAAGAGGGACAGGACAGGACACATGGGAAGAGAGAGAGCGGGGAAGTCATAAACCAAACAGTGCCAAACCACAAATAAACCCCTGAGGACCACAGCCTCTGCACATGGCGCCCGTTCCACCTACCGAGCTAAAACTGGCACCCATATTTAGGTAATTTTGAAGGCAGTCGTGGCATTAGCCACCACCTCCAGTGATTTCAGTGAGTATTTGAACCTTCAAACAGGATACTCTTAAGACTGATATACACTGTGCGATTTTGGGCTGTCCCGGGCGAAAGATGACCAGTTGTGACGATATCTTTGGTCGTGACTCTAAAGTGGTGGCCCTACGTCACACTGTGAGCCGTGTTGACAGAAGGTTATAATGATCTTGCTACCAAAGATAGCCTGAGTGAAAATTCTGTTATTGTCAGACATTTAGGAGTACCACCTCACGATGTGACTGCAGCTAAGCTGACCTACTTCGACTAACTAACCAATAGGAATGCAGCAAAAAATGACATAATGATAAACACTACACTGGCCCCAACAAACAAGTTAGAATTAGAATGGAGGCAACACCAAAACACTGAAGTTTAAGGGATTCCAACAAAGAGGAAAATCTTACTCTCAGATGTTATTCTAAGCACATGAATGCTACAATTACAATGGCTTTGTTGCTTTACGACATTTACTATGGCACTGATCGCCACATTAATGTGGCATACACTGGTATTTTTATTTTTTGCGTATTTGTGGAAGTTGTTGCCTGCGATTCAGCAGCGCCCAGTGGGAGATGCAGGTATCTCTGCATATTTTAGCAAATTACTTGAAATTACTTGGATGACAAATTTCCATTCAGCTCTTCTGCTCAGGGTCAGTTTTTCCAATTTATCCACAGAAGATTAAAAAAGGTTTGTTAAACACCGGCATTCAGCAAAAGTTCAGACTGCACGAATTTAGCCAGACTTTGGCCTGAGCTCATCGTCAGACCTCAGACCTAATTTTGTGCATCGGGAATGACAAACGGTCTTCTAGTTTGATATAATAACTGAAGCATCCAAGACACCCCATGACTATGAGTCAACAAGACTAGCGTACCAGAATCTTTCTTGCTTTGTCGTCTAATTTGACACCCTGACCTGACATCAGTAACAGGAATCCTAACGCCTGCCAACAGGAGAGAATTTGCTCCTTATCATTGCATCATCATTTACCAGTCCCCACCCCCCCGGGAACCAATGTGTACTTTTTATTCTAGTTATGCCATTGCATACCTGAAGTTTTATCTGCAGGAGAGCCAGTCCATATTGTCCTCCTCTTGATATATAACCATAATTGTTATCCATAATCCAATCCGTATTTGTGTCTTGTTTGCTTACTTCTTTTATGAGCAAAAGACTGCTACAGTCACCCAGAGAGCATCTGTTGTAGAGTTGCTGACACTCTTTGGCCTGGCCTACCTGATAGCCTGTGAACTTGCACATAGTTGCAGAGACAGAGGTGACGTTGGCGTACGGTGAATGGTCGGGGATCAGTCTGGTAGTGTGGCCAGTCTGTTGGCCAAGACGGGTCGAGATTTTAGTTGCATAGTCTGACGTGGTGCTGTTGTGAACAAAACCAAAAATGATGAAATCTCAGTCGGCCTTAAGGCAGAGAACTCTGAATGGAGAGTGATGCAGGCTACAAGCATCTGTGAGCCGCTATCCTGCGGCTCTTTGTGTGGGCATGGGCTCACAGTTTACACATCTACACCACCAGGTAACTCAGGATCTCTCCTGCCTACCAGTCTCCACAAGTTTTCATCTCTCGTTCTTACTGTTGAGTCTCCATCTCAAGAAGTTGTTCTTCTGTGTGCTCCAGCGCATAAAAGTATCCAATTACTGTATATCCACAGTAAATGGCACATTATCGCCACCCGAGTCAAAATCCCTCAACTTTTGAATGAAGCATGCAGAATCAAACATTAGCTGAGGTGGAAGGGCATGTTGCTGGTAGCCAAAGGTTGCATTTTAAAATAGATCCAAACACAAAAGCTTTCTGGGTGACTTCAAAAATTCTCGTTAAGTGTACAATTAAATTGGTAATTTACATGGAGATAGTGTAGCCATCTTCTATGATGTATATCTAGTTTCCTGTTTGAAGAGCCAACGCCCACTGATATCACTTGAGGCTAATTACTAGTAGTGCCAAGTGCCTCCTACAAACTAACTTTAAAAATACAGAAAAAATGATAAAATAGCTTTATTTGTATGGCACTTTTAAAAACGGAGCTTTACAAAGTTCTATGACATACACTCACACCACATAAAGAGCAAAGCATAAAAACCTGGACACAAAATATCCAAATCAATAAATCAAACCACGATTTTTAACAAAAGAAACCATACCAAACCAACATACATTACCCAAACATAGAATGAACCTGAGAAATACATCATGAGAGTCATAAACTAGCAAAAAATCCTCTTTTTTAATCCTTCAGCACAAATCCAATGATATTTGATGGCAATTGATGATCATTTTATGTAAAGAAAAATATCTAATTGCTTTCTGTAGTAAGTTGTATCAATGCTGCATCAATAAGAAATTCATCTAAGTAATAAAAAATGTCCCCAGGTAGTGTGCACCATCTTTGCAGGATTTCTAGCTACATATAATCCTGGTGATTCCTCGCTGCTCTCCAAAGAAATCCATCAGGATGGGTGTGATTCACTTCTGTAGGTGTGTAACTGATCTATCTCATCGTGTGGTCACTTTAAGCAGTGACAATAAATGAAGAGATAGGTAGAAATGTGTCGGTGGCTCCAGTTTGTCTTTAGGTTGGTGGTGACTATGTCATGTTCTGTAAACTCTTAATATTGTAGTGACAAATTTAAACAAACCCAATATTGTCTGAATTGAACCACTGAGGGATGAAACTACTTTGGGCCATGTTTTCTGGTTGATGCAATAAAAAATGTCCAATATGTTTCTCTATTTGGATATGTGATCTATTTATGAACATTGAAGTTTATGTTGCCAATAAACTAATGCCATGATATTTCACTATGTCCAATACATAAAAATATATATATAAAATACATACACTCATCCAAACTGCCTGGAGCACAGAGCATGCCAACATGTTGATGTGGTCAAAAACTTTTATGCTGCATTCTCACACCTGGCAACAATCACCTGAAGTCTTGGCATTATGCACACCAATTCAAAGCTCCATGTGGTGTCCCATATCAGATTTACACACATAAATAAATTACAGAGTGTGACCTTGTTGTATTATTAGGCAGTGAAGTAAAAGGTAAAACTAGGGCTGTAAGAAACAGTCATTTTAATAATCAGTAAATCAGCTGATTGATTATTTTGGTCAATCAATGAATGGGATAAAGTATTTATTTCTGTTCCTTTAAAATGCATCTGTGAAAATTTTAGACTACTTTTTTGTACTTTTACACAATTTGTATGTAGTAGGACTTATTTATCTTCCTCCATAATGATCAATAGTGCATTTTATGTACTTTGTCTTTTCAGCTGCAGTCTTGTCAGGTGTCTGTTCTTGTTTTGGGGATTTTTATGTGTGTTTTGTGTCAGCTTTAAGTGAGACAGCTGATGGAGTAGCGACTCGCTGAATCTGGTGCAACCATGTTTTCATTTACTTTGTATGAATGATCAATGTCATTGCACACTGTCCTTTGGTAAGTAAGATAAACTAAATGGAATAAACGAAACCTTGATTTAAAAACAGAATACTGACAATAACCCCTGAGCTGTTAGAGTAATAAGAAATTGTAAATTGCTTTTTAAAACTCACTAAATGTTTTGAGGCTTTGCTACAACACAGCTTAAGAACAGGTCATGGTCAACCACACATGAATATTTATGATATGCAGTGTGAGACAGATATTTACTGAGGCCTACCTCAGTCTTTACTCACAAACATGCATACTTCAACATCATACTGATAATAGTGATACATTTTAAATGACTGACTTAAATTTAGTAGGACATTTTCACAGTGTATTAAGACTACTTTTACCACTACCCCTGGCTTACATTTTAGCATATAGAACAGATCTAATCACTCAAACAGCTGTTTTAAAATACATTGTTATTAATTGAATGTTGAGTTATTGATATTATGATATCATTCAGACCTTAGTCACTTGCTTATTGGTCAGGCTATCGTTAGCTCATTAGAGCTTGCTGTCGCGTCGGCTTGTCATCTCTGTTGCTCTCTTTCAGTGAGACGCTTGCATACAAACACATATGAACATGTGCAATCACTCCTCTTGTGTCTGCAGCGCCCATCTCTCATGTTTGTGTTTTGACAGACTTTAACAGTTAGATGCAGGCTTAAATGACTTTGAGTGTCAGACAACCTACCTCTAACCTAAATCACCACTTTTTATCCTGTCATATCTCATACATGTCAACAACACTTTGGGTCTTTCTGCCTGTTTTAGCCCACCAAAGTCTTGTCTCCATCATGGAAAAACAGTTTTTGATGAGCAGTTTTCATATGTTTTGTCACCATTAAAATATTACCATCATTTAAATGAATGGAAAAAATGTTATTTATATGTATAGTCCATTTAAAGACAGCTTGAAGGCTCACCTTATATTCAGTCACATAATTTATAGTGTTTTCACATGTTTACAGCAACCATGTTCAAACATATCTAGCGTGTTAAGACACATATTTTGTATTTCACTTACCAGGGTCTTAATAGTTATTAATACAAGGCAAGTCAAGTTTATTTCTATAGCACATTCCAGCAGCACGGCAATTCAAAGTGCTTCACGCAGGACATTAAAATACTATGACAAAGGGTTAAAGAAACACAATAGAAACATTTTAAAAGAAAAATTAAAGTGATAAAAACAGCAAATAAAACTATGAAAGATCAAAACAAAGATATTAAAGTAAAAGTTTCAGTCTAGATTTCCAGTGCCCAAAAGTCTACAGCTCTGTAGTTTACATTGCTGCTTTGTTAGCTTATCTTTAGCTTGGTTATCTACATAGCTCCATTATCTATAGCTAAGTTAACTTTAGCAACGTGAACTTTAGCAAACACAGCTAATGCCAACTTACCTAATGTAGATACCAAGCTTCTGTAGCTGCTTTTTGAGCTTAGCTTTAGCTTTGCTATATAGCGTCATGAGCTACATAGCTTTGTTATCTACGTAGCCTACTCAGCTAACAGAGCTGTCAGCTTTCCTGGCCTCATTGGAATGCTTTTATGGAGGACAAGCTTTTTCCTGTCAGATCACTGTTTGCTCGGCTTCATTAAATATTTCATAATCAGGTTTTACAGATCAGATTTTTTACTTGTAACTTTTGGTATCCTAACCCTTACCTTGACTCGTATACTGTCTTGCTGAAAGTCAGTTTGAGTTAGTATTTCCTATATGATGACTGCCATCACTTGCATTTAAAACACCAGTTCAGAAAACTGAGGGGCATGTTTTGAACAGTCTCCTCCATACAGGATCTGGAAGAGAACAGTTAGTTTTCAAAGTTTATTCCCTTCTCCATTTTTCAAGTATAAACTTGACCAAAACAGTCTTTAAATGTGCATTGATTTAGTCTACCTTTTCCTTACCAACTTTTCCTTTTTTTGACATTAGGGAGTGAAATAAAATTGATCCTCTAATTTATTCATCTTTTTTAAACTCCAGTTTAGAGTTTCAGTTGTGTCTTCACCACTTGAGACTAAAACCCTCTAATGACAAATTAACATAGCCAAAATGATGATGAATAATTGTGTCTATGGACCCCTGCTGTGAGAACAATGTGTTGTTTTCTTGTTTTCTCGCACGTAGGTGGTCGTGGACATGACATTTGGAGGTGGTGGTCATACCAAAGCGATACTGAATCTGGTCCCTGAAGTCACTGTCCTGGCCTTAGACCGAGATCCTGTTGCCATTTCTCTGGCCGAGCAGCTTGCCAAGGAACACTTGTAAGTGATTTATTAAAACACATTAACAAGACCAAAACACAGGGCAAAACTTCTGTTTTATATAAGCTGTGTAGACAAATGTTTATACTATATCATGTTCTTGCCATAAATTTTTTTATTCTCACAGCCGACCGCTTGACCACTGCGAGCAGTGTTTGGTTTGTGGTCATTATTTCTTCAAACATGCTGTAGGTGTGATATAGTATCACAGCCCTTCCTGTATTTCTCACTTCTTTTCCTGAGCCCGATCAAAAACTGCTCGCCAAGATATAGCCTCCTGAGTTTCAGCATCCAATCAAATCCAGACCTCCTTCTTAACTTAAAGCTTTTCTCCCCCCCACGCAAGCTGGTGGGCCCCGGTATGTCATTTGTCAGAGTACGGGCCCACGCCTGCAGTGTGAGGGAGATGCTGCCTCCCACGGAGGATCTATAAGAAATGAGGAGGGGGGGCTGGAAGAGAGAAGCCCGGAGAAGTTAAGAAGCAGAGAGAGAGAAAAAAAGAAAGCATGAGAGTGAGAGAACAGGGAGACACGAGGACACAATGCCAGGGTGAGAGGGAGTGTGTGAGCATGAGCAAGGCGCGGGAGGATGAAAATGAGATGTTCCTAAGACCATGGCGTGGGAAGGAATCCTTTTACGTAGATTCTGGGGAAACCTCTCTCAAGGGAATCTGCAAGAGAAATGTGCCTGTGAGCAGGGAATGACAATTAAGAGAGAGAGAGAGAATGAGAACACTGTATTCTGTCAGCACTCATATACCCCTGCTGTAAACTCCTCCACGCCCACTCCTGATGCAAGTTGAGAGAAGCTGGAGAAATCTAGCAATTAACCAATATTATTGGAAGCCTGAGTAAAAGACCCTTGCAGCCCACGCAGAGCATCCACACAACAGGGTGAGAGGATTTTCTTTCTCCCCTGTACTCTCTCGTCTCCACAGAAAGTAAACTGTTGAGTGTTGGTGGGAATCCGAACCCGGTTTAAAAGATTAAAAAAATAATAATAATTTCACCTCTGAACATTTATTTAAAAGCTTCTTTCTTCCCTGAATGATATTCGACGATGTCTTTAATAGGATTTGTCTCCTGTATATTGAGCTGTGCTGTTCTCCGCTTTCACCGTTCTTGTTGTTGCTATGACTTCCCCACACTTGTAGCTCTGCAGCAGCTGTGCCCACAATAAAGTTATTAATGTGAAAAGGCTGCAAGCATCATTGAAAAGCCAAGTCAGGTAAACAGTGGATTTTTGTGTGTGCATATGATGGACACACACTCTGAGACATGGTATTAAGTTTTAGAATACACTTTAAACTCACCTTATTTTACACCTACTGCCATGCTGTTTCTCAGAACCTGAAAATCTCATTCAGTAAATCCAGTTTGTTAAAGTTTACCTGCAGGTTCATATCAGAAAATTAGAATATCAATATTTTTTGTCACTCATTCCAGAAAGTGAAACCCATATATTAAATAGACTCATTACACATAGAGTGAAATATTTCAAGCCTTTATTTCTTGAAATTTTGATGATTGTGGCTTACAGATAATGAAAACCCAAAATTCAGTGTCTCAGAAAAGTGTGAAAAAGTTAAATTTTGGAAAGTAATGGTGTCACACCCTAATCAGCTAATTAACTCAAAACACCTGAAAAGGTTTCCTGAGCCTTTAAATGGTCTCTCAGTCTGGGTCTGTAGGCTACACAATCATGGGGAAGACTGCAGACTTGACAGATGTCCAGAAGACAGTCATTGACACCCTCCACAAGGAGGGTGAGCCACAAAAGGTCATTGCTAGAGAAGCTGGTTGTTCACAGAGTGCTGTATCCAAGTAACCTGACACATCAGATGGATTTGTTTCACACATCCATCTGGGAAAGCTTCAATAGGAAATGTCTGAGAAAAGGCAGAGGCTTTGAAAAAAACTAGGAGTATGATTGGGTGAACGTTCTGTCTGTCACATCTCTATGGGCCAATCAGAGCAACAAAACAGGTGACGTAGCAGCTATCAAGCTGCACATGCACAGCTACTGAGGAATAATGCGAAACATGCTGACTATAGATGTGTAAGTACTCGACTTTTGTCGTTTTTGAAAAGAAAACAACTCACTGCTGTTCTTTGTTCTTCTTTTAACAAAGAAATGTCGTCAAGTTCTGATAAAACTGGCGCTTTAGCAGCATCCACGCTAATCTCTTCCTCCATAACTGCACCAGCTCTTGCTGCTGTTTGTTTACGTCACAACTCTGCTGCACCTGAAAGTACTGCCCCTCGTTGCTGATTGGTCCTGTCGCTTTCTAACTGGGCCCAAACGGTTCAGATGGGAGATTTGCAGGATGGATTCACCACTGAAAGACAAGGAAATGGGTGTATCCATCTGCTTTGCAAGGTTAGTATCCAAGCATATTCATTGAAAGTTGAGTGGAAGAAAAAAGTGTGGTAGGAAAAGGTGCATCGAGGATCCATTCAAGAATTTGGGGGGAGCTTCACAAGGAGTGGACTGAGGCTGGAGTCAGTGCATCAAGAGCCACTACGCAGACGAATCCTAGACACAGGCTACAAATGTGGCATTCCTCGTGTCAAGCCACTCCTGAACCAGAGACAACATCAGAATCGTCTTACCTGGGCTGTGGAGAAAAAGAACTGGACTGTTGCTCAGTGGTCCGAAGTCCTTTTTTCAGATGAAAGTACATTTTGCATGTCACTTGGAACTCAAGGTCCCAGAGTCTGGAGGAAGAGTGGAGAGGCACAGAATACACGTTGCTTGAAGTCCAGTGTGAAGTTTCCACAGTCAGTGATGATTTGGGCTGCCATGGCATCTACTGGTGTTGGTCCACTGTGTTTTCTGAAGTCCACAGTCAACGCAGCCATCTACCAGGACATTTAAGAGCACTTCATGCTTCCTTCTGCTGACAAGCTTTATGGAGATGCTGATTTCATTTTCCAACAGGATTTGCAGCACCTGCCCACACTGCCAAAGGTATCAAAAGCTGGTTCAGTGACCATGGTGTTACTGTGCTTGATTGGCCAGCAAACTGGCTTGACCTGAACGCCATAGAGAATCTATGGGGTATTGTCAAGAGGAAGATGAGAGACACCAGACCCAACAATGCAGATGACCTGAAGGCCGCTATCAAAGCAACCTGGGCTTCCATTAGACCTGAGCAGTGCCACAGGCTGATCGCCTCCATGCCACACGGCAATGATGCAGTAATTCATGCAAAAGGAGGCCCAACCTAGTATTGAGTGCAAAGAAATGAACATACTTTTCAGAAGCCTGACATTTCTGTTTAAAATGTCCTTTTTTTTTTTTTAAATCGATCCCTTGTGATATTTTAATTTTCTGAGATGCTGAATTTTGGGTTTTCATTATCTGTAAGCCATAATCAACATTTCAAGAAATAAAGGCTTGAAATATTTGACTCTGTGTGTAATGAGTCTATATACTATATACCTGTATATACAGGTGCATCTCCAAAAAAATAGAATAACATGAAAAAGTTTGTTTTTTCCTGTGATTTAATTCAAGAGGCGAAACTTCCTTATATTCTAGACTCCATGATTTTCTTTTGTTTTAATCTTGAAGATTACAGCTTATTGCTCACAAAAATTTAAAATAATCCACTATCTCAAAATATTAGAGTATCCCAAAACATAAGGCCAAAAAAACATGACACTTGTTCCTGGACCCATCTGTGTGTGGTGGCCCCTGAGCCACTGACTCCAGCCTCAGTTAGCTCTTCATGAAGCTCCCCTAAGCTCTTGAATCTGCTGTGTTTGACAATCGTCTGAAGTCTGAGCTCATCCTTATTGCTTGTGTGCCTTTTCTTACCACAGTTTTCTCTTCAGGTCAACTTTCCATGAATGTGCTGCGATACAGCCACTGAGAGTGTGGTGCCGTTTTCACAGTCAGTCCTTTCAGCAGTGACCTTCTGTGGCTTACCCTCTTTGTGGTGACAATGATTGTGACCAGTGGATCTCAACTGGTCGGGCCTCAGGATCCAGAATAAAAAATGTTCAACCCCTATAATTAATGCAGTGATAAATGTTGCAGTTAGGACCTTTAATGGATAAAAAAAACTACTGAACTATAAGACAGGACGAAAAAAACATGTTAAAGAAGTATGGAGCTCTTATTGTTGCAAAAGTATTTGCAAATGCATACAAAGATCTGTGCACAAATCCACAAATGCGTGTACAGATCTGCAAATGCATGCACAAATTCACAAATGTGTGCACACATCCACAAATATGTGTACAGATCTGCAAATGCTTGTATAGATCTGTAAATGTTTGCAAAGTTTTGCAAATCTGTACAAAGATCCACAAATGCATGCACTAATCTGCAAATATGTAAACCAATTTGTAATTGTGGACTCTGTTCATTTTGGTTCAGAATCTGCCTCTCAATTGGCTGTCATACACACGTGACTTTTGCAACACTTGTACTGTGCATGATTTGTACTCCGTTCCGTAAGCGTGTACTTTGATCTGTAAGCGTAAAGGCTGGGCCTGTTGCCCTCAGCACAGGCTCACAAGCAAGGCTGCCTTTCTCATCACACAGGAGGCAGCAGTTAAGACTTGGTAACGGCTCTGTATAACGTCGGTGTAAAAGCAAAAGTGTTATCAAATTATACTGTTGTTGTTATTATTCATATTTCATATTTCATATTTGAAAGAGTGAAGAAAATAATGACTTCCTTATCTCCAAAATGGTATCACAGTGGTGGTTGGATTGCCGTCTCGATGGGTTGGTCTGTAACATTTAAATTTATATAAATAACAGGGGAAGGGTAAGCTTGTTGGTTTTGCACGAATATGCTAATGGCACCAACCAATGTTGACATTTAAATCACATTACGACGCTAGTGATTGCTGTGTTGATGAAGTGGCCAAGGGGGAGTGTTGCAGTCTTCTAATCATAATGTCGATGGTTCGAATCTTGTAATGTCTTGAATATTAATTTCTTATTACCTGTTTGTTTTTTGCTGGTAACTCTTATGCACTGCTCATGAATATAATCACTCAGGCCAGGAAATATATAGGACTTGAAAATTTGCTGTCTGACTGTGATTCCCGTTGAAAGTGAATGGCCTGTATTAGGGAATCCTGTTCAAATCAAGAGTAATCACACACTGAAGCAAATTTCCAAGTTAAGTATTTTTCCTGGCTGAATGCAGTGTTTGTTATGCTGGATGCTTTCAGTGAATCAGCATCAGGCCAGAGTCCGCGCATGCAGGCGGGAGTAGATGACAGGGAGAGGGAGTCTTCACCAGTGGACACTGGTCATTCGTGATGACCCAAAGACTCATCACGCTGGCGCCGTTTGTGCTGCAGGTGCAGGATCAGCACCACATTGGGCAGAGCCACGTGACTGAGGTCTCTAATTTCAGAGTTTTTCTGGTAGCCACAGCAGAACTTTAGCTATCGATTACGTTTTTTATGTTGGGATTCCTTTGCTGAAGGGACTGCGATTTTCTATTTTAAGGGCAGCTGACGGAACTATCAGCGTAATGTCAGAGCAAATAATCAAAATATTAAAAGGACTGTTTAGTGCAGACTGTAATGGACTGAAATCAATATTTCATTAGGCCAGTCGCTTTGATCATACATTGAAGCAAATTTTCAAGTCCTATATATTTCCTGGCCTGAGTGATTAAATTCATAAGAGTGCATAAGAGTTACCAGCAAAAAAACAAACAGGTAATAAGAGATACATTTTCAGAACATGGCCAGGTTTGAACCCTGGACTCTGTGATTGGAAGACTGCAACACTCCCCCTCAGCCACTTCATCAACACAGCAATCTCTAGCGTCGACAAGACATTGGTTTATTGTGTTATATTTAACAGAAATCCCCATTATGACGCTGTATGAGCCGACCAATGTTGACATTTAAGAGACGGCAATTCAACCACTTGTCCACATATTTGGCACTCCCTTACACACAGAGGATGAAAGGTGTTTGTTGTCCTGTGAGCTGCTGTTTGTGGCTCAATCAAGGGCAGAATCTTTATTTCCGAAACCAAAAATCCTCTCACATTCATTAAAGCCTGACTTTGCCAGAAACTGGGCAGAAATGTGGACTGGACTGGGACCCTGCTGTCTCTAGCATGCAGCTGCTGAGCTCTCTGCGCTCTTAAGCGGGTCCTCATGTTGTTGCTTCATGTTACATCACATTCCCGCGCTTGTGCTCCTTCATTTGCATCCATGCTGTGCCTAGGCCCACCTCGTCCATCCGTGCCGGGCCCGCGAAGCGTGCCTCGCCGAAGCACAGAACGCTTGCACTCACACTGGCCAAATGTACTGGACTTTAGGTTGAAACGGGCCCAGGCACGGTACAGATGGCCTAGAGTGAGTGCACCCTAACTGATCAGTTACACCAAAAAATAACCACACCAGCTGAAAAATTGGTGTTAGGGCTAAGTTACAACTTTTTTAGTGAGAGGAATGTGGCCATAAGCAGCTCCAACCTGCTGACCAAGCACTGAATGGCCACCTTTTCAGAGTGACCTTACATTACTTCACAGTTGATGAAGTTGTCTGGGTAAAACTTTGGACTGGGACACCAGCACTACCCTCTTCAAGGGCTAAATGAGGTCTGTGTTCTCCCTCTGTGAGTGTACTGTGACTGAGAGAGGGGTGATATTTTAGTAATGTCAACAACCTGTTAAATGTTTTACATCTTTCTAAATCCACATGTAACTGTGAGCTCATCAGCTACGTTAGCTTTGAGAGGCTACAGCCCAAGCTGTGTAAAAATATCTGCTGTAATGTAGAATTAGTTGGTTGGATTATTTTCTAATGACAAAAGAAAGTCGGTGCCATAATATTAGTACACATAAGTCTGCTGCTGGCTCTTATCTAACAACATGATTAATAACCTCAATCAATCAATCATTCACACATCATAGACAACATTCAGGCTAATCAAGATTTCCATATTTGGAGACTCCTCATCTGTGATGAAACGTTTTGTATCTCTTCAGAAACAAATCCTTGAACCCTGCATGAAGTAAATATGTTAAAATAAGAGTGGAGGAACAGCAGGGAAATGGTCAACAGTCATTGAGTTATTGATGATATTTTAAGGATATGATGTCAAGGCCAGCCACTAATTAGCAGCCAGTTAGTCACAAATTCACAATTTTCCTGTAGCTTTAAAGTCAATAAGCATGTTACATGCATGGATGTTTTTTAATGACCTCCTTTAGGTCAGTTAAGGCGGCAAAAATTAATGTTTTCATGAAAACTCAAACCAGCTTGTGTGTGTTGGTCCTGTGTTTGCAGCCTCTTTCCCTTTTTTTTCTTCTTCTTCTCTGGACTGTAGATATTTTCATCACTGCTCCCCTGCTGAAAGCAATCAATCAGCACCTTGTCTTAGGCTTCAGTGACGCAGGTAAAGGAACTGAGCAGGTCAACACGAGGGAATATTTCAGGCTTGATTTGTGAAGAGGCAGCATCGTGTTGAATGAGCATGCGCTCATAGGCGAAGCTGCTGCGAAGGTTCCTGATGTCCTCTCTGAGTGTACTCTTCACAAGATGGACAGAAACGAGTGAATGTGTGGAAGAACTGAGGGAGGGAGGGTTTGTGAGGATGTGTAGTCAATATTATGTATTTTTATGTATGGTAAATGTCTCTGTAAGGCTCAGTGGTTAAGGAATGACAGAGTAAAGAGCCTTTTGACAAAAAAAAAAGTTATTAATATTAGAGAGGCCATGCATGAAAAGCACAGAAGTGACCTTGCATTAATTTTTTTTTATGTGTAAATGCTTATTGTACCAAAAACGGGACTTAACTTGATTATACCATTTATATAACCTTGTACATGTCTTAGTAATTTAAACCAGGTTTGATATGCAGTATATTCAATTATTTAATTAAAAAAATTAAAATTCCTTGTATTCTAGTTTTATCTCATAGAAAGTGAAACGTTTTAATATTTTTTTTGTTTTAATCTCGATGGTTATAGCTTACAGCTCATAAAAATCACAAATCCACTATCTCAAACTATCAGAGTTTTGTGAAAAAAGTTCAATTTGCCAACTTGCCAAGTTTTCAAGTTTCCTGAACCTACATTCTCTCACTCTGGTTCAGTGCACACAACCACAATCATGGGAAAGACTGCTGACTTGACAAATGTCCAGAAGACAATCACTGTCATTCTCCACAAGGAGGGTAAGCCAGTTGTGTCATGTTCATGGTGTTAAGGCAATCCTGATCCATGGCTGTCATAAGTGTCTAAGCTGGGCTAAGAGGAAAAAGAACTTGACTTTGGTCAGTGGTCCAAAGTCCTGTTTTCAGATGAAAGGAAATGTTTAATTTTGTATTTTTATTTGTGAATCAAGCTCCCCCGAGTCTGGAGCAGGATCACAGAGGCATAGAATCCAAGGTGCTTGAGTCCAGTGTTTTCAGTTTCCACAGTCAGGGTCCAAAGTCAACGCTGTCAGCCATCTACCAAGCAATTTTAGAGCACTTCATGCTTCCATCTGCCGAGAAATTTACAGAGATACTGATAGCCTCTTCCAGCATGACTTTGCGACTGCCCGCAGTGAAGCCAAAACTACCAGAAACTGGTTTACTGCCCATGGTATTACTGTGCTTGACTTTCCACCCAACTGGCCTGACCTGAACCCCATAGATAATCTTTGGAGAAATGCCAAGACAAGATGAGAGACACCAGACTCAACAATACAGACGAGCTGAAGGCTATCAGAGCAACCTGGGCTTCATAACACCCAGCAGTGCCACAGACTGATTGGCTCCATAGATACAGCTGAGCTTAAATGAGCAGAATGTTCCAGAAGGTCAACAGTTTGAATTATAAAGCATTTTTTTTTATTTGTGTTTTGTGATATTTTTACATTTTGATGCGTAGATTTTAGAGTTCTTTGAGCTGTAAGCTGTATTCATCATGATAAAAACAAAAAAAGTCTTGCAATATTTCACGTTGTAATGATGAATCTAGAATACATGTTTTATTTAAGCTGGTGATAGTGCTGGTTTAAAAATTTCACCACACTCTTCATAAAGGAGATTATGCACAGTATTTGTGTTCCAAATTGTATAGGATCCATAAAATTGTTGAGCATTGATACTTTAAAAGAATTGCACTCTTCCTAAATTTCAAAGAAATGTAAGACTGGTGTGGTTTAAAATTGTGCTCAGTGTTTAATTATCATTGTTTAGATTTTATTTAAATGACTAACTTTGATTTAACGTGGCATATGGTTTCTTCACTACAGGACAAAGTTGTAATTGAATAAGTGTCTTTAGATCCGTGCTTTGCCTCATCATTGACTTGCACTCTTACTATTAGCACTGGCTCCTAGTCTTTGTCACTGGCATTTCATGTGTCTCGTGAGTCATCAGTGGCTTTGGACCGTCTCCATGTGAGCTTTGGGAAAGTCAGACCCAGCGAGATGCCAGAATAACACAAATTTGCATGATGTCAATGTTGTGGGGTGCTACCACTATAAATAGCTCAGATCTCTTAAGCAATTATGAGCCCACACTTAGACCTCAGCACATACACTACTGAAACTTGTCCTCTTTAATAATATAAGACCTTACTTAAGGCATTTATATCTCCAACTTTGTGTCTAAGCCACATAAAGAAGTTAATAATTTAGAAATGTTATGTAACTGTTTTGCATATTTTTAAATCCTTCAGTGGCTTACAAAAACATGTAGGAGAAGCCGCTGTGTGCAGTAGAAGGTGTGCTCATCACCTGCATGTGGGCGATGACTGACTACAGAATTTTCTTTTCAAATAATTACAAAGTTAAAGTAGATTAAAACGATGAAATAAAGAACAGGCAGATTACCACGTTTGATAAGCATGAACTTAAGTACTGTGTATTAGCTAGCTATACATGTTTGGCTTAAAATCAGTATCTTTGTTGAATATTATTAATACAAAAAAGAGAAGTATCAGAATATTAATTCGATAGATTTTACAAATTTCTACCTCTGCCTATTAATGCAAGCTTTGATGGTTCAGACTGTTAAAACACCTATTGTAGCCACTGTTACAACTCACACTGGTTTGCTAGCAGTTTTTTGGACATCATGTCTGTTGCTACGTTGGTTTTCCTAAAATGACCATAATTTGGCAACAGGTTGACGCTTGAATGTACCAAGGGGATGATGATTGCTAAATTAGCAAATTTATCAAAAGGAATGCCATTTAAGAGTTATGTTTGTCAATAAATGCACTGCAGTCCAATAAAGCCCCAGGGCCTGATGGTTTTCTAATCGAGTTTTATAAGAAGTTCATAGACAAAATAGCTTTCTTACTCTTGCAGATGTTTAACGAATCCATGGAGAATGGTCGTCTGCCTCCCACACGTACACAGGCTTCAATAGCCCTCCTTAAAAAAAAAAGACAAAGACCCTTCTACCTTTAGTTCTTATAGACCCCTTTCTCTGCTTATTGCTGATGTTGAAATTCTTGCAAAAATAATTGCTCTTCGCTCAGAGAAAGTTTTGCTAGGTATTATCTTAAAAGAACAGAACGGTTTTATTAAAGGTCGGCAATTATTTTACAACATTCGTTCTCTGTTAAATGTTATGCA
The DNA here is from genome assembly GCF_018320785.1 of Cheilinus undulatus. NCBI lineage: Eukaryota > Metazoa > Chordata > Actinopteri > Labriformes > Labridae > Cheilinus > Cheilinus undulatus. The sequence goes on along the minus strand of NC_054865.1, from coordinate 39,118,847 downwards.
CTCTAAACACTCAGATGTCTTTCCTGAGATAATCATTTAGCTAGATGTGGAAAAGGCCTTTGATAGAGTTGGTTGGAATTATTTATTTGCAGTGTTAAAAAATTTGATTTTGGAGATAAATGTGTTAGTTGGGTGAGGTTACTGTATACATCCCCACAAGCGAGCATTCAAACAAGTGGTATTCAGTCTGAATTCTTCCCACTAGGGCGTGGAACACGTCAAGGCTGTCCCCTGTCACCTCCCCTTTTTGCTCTGGCTATAGAGCCACTTGCTGTTTCACTGAGGTCTTCCCCTGCTTTTAAGGGAATAATCTGTCCAAACATCGTTTGTCATTACATGCTGACGATTCGCTGCTCTATGTGACTGACCCTGGATCCTGTCTTCAAGACATATTGTCCACACTTCACACCTTCAGTTGTTTTTCAAGTTATAAAATTAATTTGTTAAAGAGCGAGTGCTACCCTATTAATTCACTAGCTCTGAAACTTAAGCACACTGAGTTACCCTTTAAGGTAACCCCCTCTGGTTTTAAGTATCTTGGAATCACAGTGACACATAAATTTGTAGATCTTCTAGCAGCAAACTTTACACCACTTATAAACAAATTAAAATTAGACTTACAAAGATGGAAAAAACTCCCTCTTTCCTTGATTGGCAAGATTAATGCTGTTAAAATGAATGTTCTGCCAAAGTTTCTTTTCAATCACTTCCATTATTCTTAGCTAGCCATGTTTTTGAGTCCTTAAACAAATTACTTACTTCTTTCATTTGGGATGCAAGGCCCCCTAGAGTTCACAGCTCATTACTCCAAAGATGCAAATTTAGTGGTTGCCTTGCACTTCCAAATTTTCAATTTTACTGCTGGGCAACCAATATTCATAATATACGTTATTGGCTTTATTTTACTTCCTTAACATGGTGCAGGCTAGAAACTAGCTCCTTTTCTTCATCCTCATTGTCTGCCCTAGTATATTCCTTCCTCCCAACTAAGATTTCAGATTATGCCAAAAACCCAATTGTTCTAAATACCGTCAAAATTTGGTATCAGTTTAGGAACTGTTTAAATTTACAACTGCATCTGTGCTGGGCCCAATATGTAATAACCATCTTTTCCCTCCCTTGTCCTTAGATTCTGCTTTTGTATTCAGGAAAAAAACAAGGTATAAAAGGTTATCTTGATTTGTACTCAGATGGCGTTTTCAACAGCTTTGATAACCTGGTGTCACATTATAAACTACATAGGACCCATTATTTTAGGTATTTCCAGGTCAGGCATTTTGTTTCTCAGTGTTTTCCATCTTCCATTTCTACCTCCTCAACATTTATGGGAGACCTTTCTAACTTTCAGCGCATCCCATGAAAAGATAATCTCAACAATTTACAATCAAATTCTTGATCAGTGTGATAAGTCAGACTTCAAATCAAGACTTGCTTGGGAGGAGGAGTTGGGAATCCAACTTACTGAGAGTTGGTGGGATGATGTTGTTAAAGGGTTATACACAGCAACATTATGTGCTCATCTTGCACTTATTCACTTTAAGGTTGTATATAGGGTCAATTTCTCCAAATCAAGGTTATCCAAAATGAATGATGCTGTAGTGGACAAATGTGACTGGTGTTTAAGCTCACACAGTCATTTGAGCCACACGTTTTTCCTCTGTCCACAATTATACAGTTTTTGGTGTGGGTATTTGAATGTGATGTCTCTCCCTACTGCAATCTCAAATCTGGGTAACAGTGTTAAATGAAACTCTTTATGGGTTTAATTAACACCGTCAGTTGCAACTCCAAGCAAGTGGACAGCAGGGATGATTTTTATGTCCTGGTCAGCAGTACGAGTCTGATTTGCAGCAGAAAAAGAAACAACTTTTTTGTTGCTGTGTGAACATCTAAACTCCAGTAGATTTCAGGGGCAGTCTGTCTGAAATGTCCTCAGAAATTTTCAGGAGTGCATGTTGGAAATTGGCTGTAGTGCATCGTTTTCATGCTGTTCAGAGACATTGCCTTGTCACACAGAGTAGCAATATTTTGCACAAACTCCAGTATTAGCTGTTTTCAAATACACCTTAAACTTCCATTTAGAACGCTAAACTGTTGCCTAACCTGCTGTTTTAAACCCTCCTCTGCCATTAGTGGCTGGCACTGACGGCACCACAAAAATGTTTCTTGTCTGCAGTTAAACAGAAAAAGTACTTTACAATAACCAGCTCACATTCTTGTAATTCTTCAGAAGACTAATAAAATGAGGAGCTGTTTTATGAAGCCCTCACTTGTGTAAGGTTGATTGGAAAGCTTGTGGCTTCCCTAGCTGGCACTGCCAACCAGTCACTGGAGGTCTGTCCCCTCTCTTTGTCTGTGGCCACTCTCCACTTCAGCTGACTCCTCCAGCTACCAGCAGATGAGCCTTTCATGCTCTGCAGCTGGAAACCTGTTAAATGCCAACTTACAATAATGTTCGTATAATGCATAAATATTTATTCTCTAGTTGATCATCATTCATTTATTGATTTTTTATTTTTTAGCAAAAACATTTCAGAAGGAACTGATCAAAACAGTGATCTCTTGTTTACCAAACATAGGGTTTTGGGTTTTTGTTGAAAAGCAAATTGATAAATAGCAGATTTATAAGCTAAGATCACTCTTTCAAAAAAAGGACAAAAATCTAAAAAGTGTGTGTCTCTTCAAAAGTTTCCTGCCTTTGACAAGTAATCAACCTCTTGGTTTTTTAACCCTTTTATTGATTTTATAAATTAATAGTCTGTTTTTTTACATAAAGAATGTCAAAAATCCCTCTTTTATTTCATAGTGGAAACAAATTTCTACAAAGTTATATCAATTGAATAAAAATCTGTAATGTAAAGTAAGTGACTTTATTAATATTCACCCCCTTCAAGTCTAGATGTAGTAGAAGCTCCTTTGGCTGCAATCACAGCACTGAGTATCTGTGGATAGGTCTCAGTCAGGCTCGTACATCTGAACACTGCAATTTTACCTCATTCTTCCTTTCAAAGTTGCTCAAGCTCTCTCAGGTTAAACAGGGATCAGGTGTGAACAGCCCTATTCAAGTCCAGTCACAAATTCTCTGCTGGATTGAGATCTGGGCTTTGACTCAGTCACTAGAATATTCATCTTGTTGTCTTGAAACCATTTCTGTGTAGCTTTTGCTGTATGCTTTGGGTCTGTCTCTGGAAAATAAATCTTCTCCCAAGCTGTAGTTGTCTTGGGGAATTGATAAGATCGCATTCACACTAGAGCTGTTTGGTCCGCTTTAAATGAAATCTGGTCCGTTGTCCCAGGTAGTCTGGTTTGTTTGGAGTGGTGTGAAAGCTCACACCAACTTTGCTGTGGACCAAACAATCAGACTCTGGTCCACTTAAAAGGTGGGGGGGTTCTGGGTTTGCTTTCAAACAAACCCTGGTGCCTTTCGTTTGAGGTGTGAAAGCAAAGCGGACCAACTTGTGAACCAAAGGCAAGAGGTGGCATAAAGCGCATTGATTTACGGATTTATATATGTGATTCAAAACACTCAAATACATGTCGGTACCTCACTTGGTGTCTGTGTAGCCATAGCAACAGGTCGTAGTCTCTTGCTCACATGTTAGCTCACCTTTATCTTCGGTGCTGATTTATTCGTCTTACGTAAAGAACGACATGCTGGACACCTTGCTGCTCTGCTCTTTGTTAGGTATGACAGCGCCACAAATGCATGGTTTGGTTCGTTTGACCAGGGGCAACGTGAATAGGAACCAAACCATGGGAAAGTGCTACAATATTGCAATTTGAGATCCGAACCGAAACAAGTCCCACGGACTATCAGATGTGAAAACAACCTAAGATTGTCCTCCAGGATTTTCCTACATTTGTTGTATTCATTTTACCCTCTACCTTTACAAGCCTTCCAGGGCCAGCTGCTGAGAAGCATCCCCACAGCATGATGCATCCACTACCATGCCTCATAGTGGGGATGGTGGCATTGTGGTGATGCTCAGTGTTTGGTGACCACCAAGCTACTAAAAACTAAAGAACTTTCTTCCATGTGACCATGGGGTCTACTATATGTCTCCTACATGCTTTTTGGCAAACTCTAGTTGAGATTGGATATGAGTTTTTTAATTGTGTCTTTTTCTTTGACACTGATTTAGTGCATAGTTGTCATTCTCCTCCACTTTTTTCATCCTCATTTTAAAATACCAATAAATTGCAGACATGGCTCAAACTTTGACTACATACTCACATAATAAGAGGCTAACATCTGGCTTTATAATGATACAGAGTACAGTATCTGTAATGTTTAATGGACCTAGTAATTTGGCTTGGTATTGGCACCAATACCCTGTACTGGTATTGGTATCTGTGCACCCCTACCTTTGCTATTGTATAGAAAATTTACAATATAGCTACAAAGCTACCATGCTGGTTCTGATCATTCTGATATGTGACATTATAAACAAACCTCCTTGCATGGATCAGCTGCCTTTAAAGAGATTCTGGGTGGAACATGTATATTTGGTGAGGCTGTGATGTTGTACGAGAATTTTCTGTGTTCATAATCCAACTTCAGGCCTTTCTTTGGCCATTGGAGGCCCTGCCTGATCTGATAAGCTGCTGCATTTGTTTCTGGTACTTACATGCATAATGCTGTAGCAGTTTTGTGGAGCTTTTTTTTTTTTTGCTGGTATTTTTTTCTATTAACTAGCCATTAATAGATAACTTTTACTGATTAAAATGCAGCCTTAAAACATCACTCTGAAGTCCTGTGGATGCAAGCCTTGGGGCAACAACAAAATCACCATAACCCTTATCCACCCATTACCCACCTTAATTCAGACTGGATGCACTGTTGGGAAACTATAGTTACCAATAGTAAACTATTTAAGCCAACACTTTGCTAAACATAATAGAAAATATTAGTTATATATGTTGGGTTAGTTTGTAAGGAGGCATAGGAGAAAAGGATTGGGCAGGTAATGGGTGAGAACAACAAAGCCTTTATTATGGATTTTTCAACAAATCAATCACTGAGCAGGATAGTGGATAACAACAGCAAAGCAAAGGGAGGCCCGAGTAGCGTGGGTGAGATACTCCCTTGCCATTTTGTCTTCAGTGAGTTTTTGAAGTACAGGATCAGCCAATTTATCTTTCCTGGAATGCATTTAGTTCAGTGGTTCCCAAAGTGGGCCACTGGCCCCCTCAGGGGGGTGTGGGGCCGTGCCGGGGGGGCATGGCAAGGCAAGGCTGTAACACCAGTTGATGACTTCAGCACTGCAGAAGAGGAGCAGTTCATTGATGTCACTGCAGATTCAACAATGTCATTGCAGTTGATTTTTCTGCGTTTTGGATTGGAGTGGAAAAGTAGTACAGTATCCACTTCTAGGCTCGAGAACCTTGGCCACTCTTTTCTTTTGCAACATCCTATCAGTGTGAGATTCAATTAAGACAAAAAACAAAAAACAAACAAAAAAAAAAAAAAAAAAGAAAATCAAAGCTGGTCCTTGAAAATAAACAGAAATTGGCAGTCTCAAAGCTGCACCCAGGACTCAAGAATATCTGTAGCATCAAATAAGCTGTGACAGTCGTCACTGAAATTATTGCAGTTATTATTTTCAGGGAATTGTTCATCTTCAGAGAGTTAGATTTTTCAAAAATTTCTAGGTTTCATGTTGTGGTGATTTCTAGATAAAAAGGAGTTTGTTTGCAAAAATTGTGAATGTAGGTGTTTGTTGTACATTTACAATGTTTTACATGTTGATATGTACGGTGAGCAGTTGGGGGGGGGGGGGGTGCAAAAATATTGTCACCTGTCAAAGGGGGGCCTGACGGAAAAAGTTTGGGAACCTCTGCTTTAGTTAATCTAGAGCAGGGGTTCTCAAAGTTTTGATTGCTGAGGGCCAATTTAGGAACCCAACATTGGACTGAGGGCCGCAGAAGGAAAAAAAAAACAGAAAAAAAAAATCCCATTTGTAATCATTTTAATGGCCAGGTTGTATCTCTACAGTTTACGTTTATTGGTCTTCATCCAGTAATGTTCAATAAACACATTTTAATTAATAAATGAGGCTAAACCTGGCAAAACTTGAGAAAACATTGAGAAACATTGTAATGCACACAAAATTCCTGCGGTTTTCTGCTGTCTACAGTCAAATTTGGGATATAACAGTCCTGTGTGCAGTCCATTTCAGAATATATGTAAAAACTTATTTAGAACAGTCAGTCTCAGTGTGCCTTGCTTCCTGTCTTATCAATTGCAGACCGCCAGAAATGTTTCTGCAGGCCGCCATTGGCTCACGGGCCGCACTTTTAGAGCTCATGATCTAGAGGAAGGAGAAGTCCTTGTTGTGTTTATGAGAGGACCTTGTCGAACTTTTTCTAACATTTCTGTGAATTAGCTTGTCTATACCTACAGTGGCGTCAGTGCTGCTTTTTGAGTTGTACTCTTTTCACAAGCTTTAGCATGTATAATAAGTATAAGCAATCATTATTGTTTCATTTTCATTTGAGTCGTTAGTAAAGTAAACTATCTGGTGCTGCTTTGGTACAAAGACTGAACAGTAGAGCCTAACAAAGTAAGAGCTATAGGTGGGATGTATCTTACGTGTTTGACAAACAGCAGTGTGTATGATGAGCCTTGATTATCTTGTGGTTGAGTTCATGGTGGCAAACATGTAAATCCAGGGAGTGTTGTAATCCAGATGGAGATTCGTGTGCTGAAAGCATTGACTTATCTATGCACACAGGTTGTGCTCTGGGAAAACACTGATTTATATTGTTTAGTTTAGAGCAGTAGTCCCCAAAGTCAGGACTCCCAGGGGGGCTGCAAGTAACTGAGAGGGAGGTCGATAAATAAGGGTAATTTTTAAATGATTTAATGGTTTATAATTTTACAGTATTTTTGTGAAATATTTCATACGTGAGTTCCTTTTAAAATAAAACTACAGTCATTATGTGACTAAAATTACTTTTTTAACAAATTACAAATCACATTCAGAAATGCCTTTAATAGTGACAGCTTCACTGAAAGCCGTTTTCATATCTGCGGACCAGATGGGTGGAGAAGGCTGCAGAAAATCTGCCTCTCCTTTTGTATACATGCTAACTCCTGTTGCACTTCTCTGCCATCATCTTTGTTCTCACAAGTTAAAAGGTCACATGAAAAATGCATGAATGTGGCTGGAGGATCTCACCACTCGTGCATGAGGAATTGACTGACTATTCAGGGTTTCTACTCGCCTGTTGACAAGGAACGATCTCAATGGGAAAGCTAAGAGAGTTAGTTGGCTTCCAAGGAAATACTTAATTTGATTTTAATAGATTAACTGGAAAGCTACTCAAGCTACTGCGGGTTTCCATTGAATTTTATATCTCACATGGTCTTACCACAGAAGTATCTCCTTAAAGCAAGCTCTTTTTGCCTGATGTAGAGTATAGGTGGTGTTTCTCTACAAAGTGTGTTTGACACTGGATAAAGAATGAAAAAACAGCCCGTATTTTCCTTTATTAAACAAGGGGCTTATCATTCATATTAAATATGAGCTGTGGTCCAAACCAGTGGTTCCCAAAAGGTGTGGCAATATACACTGGTGTGCTTTGAGGCATTTCTAGGTGTGGCTTTGGAATTTGTATAACTATAATGCGATAACTACACAACAAGTAGAGATACTGGAACATGTGTTTGTGTTGATATTTTTAATTCTATCAAGGATTAAAATAATCATTTTAACAATATCATCGTTCTAAAACACATTATCATGAAATATCAAAGTATCAAAAATCTGACAACTTTGAAGAATACACAAATTTCCTCAGAGGTTTTCTGGTTTATTTAACTTGAATATTTTTCATATGTTGAGGAAAAGTTGGGGTAAAAGCGACTGATAACAGATTGTTCTGCTCTGGCAGATTACTTCAATCACCAACTGTGAGAGGGTTTTATAAGGCTGAAATATACATGGCAAAAATATACATTTTAGCATGTATTTGTCTCATTTTCCGGTTCTTATATGGTATAGTGAAGACCACTGGTGTTCCTTGTGGGAAGTCTTGGTATGTGGTATGAATCTGTACAACCATGTTATTTCCACAACCACACAACCACTTAAGAGACTGTGAGATTAGTTAAAGAGGCTGTTTAGCACGCATGTGAGTATGGTGTGCCTTGAGATATTGGCTTGAGGTGGCTTGGACAAAAAGAGTTTGAAAACAGCTGGTCTAAACAATGGCGAGAGTAACAAGAACAATGTATGCTGCCCTGTCTTTTCTCTGTTATGCCACTGACTGAGTTGTCCTTGTGCACACCCTCTGTTTGCTACTCACAAACTGCAGGAAAAGATTAAAGTCCTTTGGCACTGCAATTACTTGCAACTTAATCTATTTATTATTATCATTATTATTAATTCAAGCCCACAATATAGTGAAATATAGTGTCTCAGCTGTAATGCAGCTGCCTGCTACGAGATGGAGCTGCATCTCCGGGTACTGGCTACTGCCATGATGCTCTACTACCCAGATGTAAATCAGCAAATAGATGGCATCTAGTAGCATGGAACAGTTTGAAAATATTTTGAACTTGAAAATGGAGATAAAGTTGTTTTTAGTCCCTGTCAAGTAACACTTGTATATCAAAAAGCAATGAAGAACAAGTTAACGTTAACTTGCAAGGTTGGCTGAAAGCTAGCAATGCTAGCACTGCTTACCAGAGTTCACTTTGGCAGCAATTCAAAATAAGGTCTTCATTTTAGTCTTCAGATCAAGATGCCTTTTAGTTATTGTGACATATTAGTCATGTTTAACCCTTATAGTTTCAGTCATTTTAGTTAACCAAAACAAAACAAAACAAAAAATAGTTTTAGTCAATAAAAAGTTGTTTCAATTTCCTTTTAGTCATATCATTTTAAAATTTAAGATGATTTGATCAGCCAAATTTTGAAATTAATTTAAATGTTAAACATTTATGTTAATGAACTATCAATACATTGATTTATTAAAACTATATTGATAAAAATTCTGACATACTTTAAATGCACAGTGGAGAAAGATCATGGATTTTGAAATTCCAACCGTCCACTTCTAACATTGTTGTCCCATTTTAGTCCATGATGAAAACTAAATTTACTTTTCAAGCTTTTATTAACAAAAGTCTAATTTAAGCTAGTCTTCCACATGGATAAAAGGTTGTTAACTAACATTTTTTGTCATAATTTTAGTCATAAAAATGAACACTACTGCTAACTTTAGCTTTGATGCTCAGTTTTGACTATTTTCAGAATGTTTTTTTACCTTCTTGCTCATCATTTTTTTCTGCATATCACCATAGAAAGAGAGAAGAACAAAATTTTCAACTACATGACTTCACCAAATTTTCTCTTAAAAATAAACTCCAAGACTATAGCACTCAATCACTTACATTATTGTTGTCTTTCAAAAGTGTAAGGGTTGAAAATATTGTTTCTTTTTGTAAAATGTTAAACAAATTCCAATGAATACCTTATTCTTATCAAGTTTCTTTAAGATTTGTTTGATTTTGCAGTGTCCTTATTGTTTTATCCTGAATTCCTAAAATATATTTCTTACTTTTTTTTAAACCTATGACTATATGAATTAAAATGAAATTTATTCAGTTAGTCTCATATTATGTTCCTCTTACCCTCTGAAATAGATTTTGTTTATTATTTGAATAATATCAATATTACCTAGGAAAATTCTTGATGAAATGTCATTGTATTCCTTTTTGACAAAAACACTTGCAGATGGCATCAGCATTTTTACAACAGTTTTGCCATATGCATTTATACAATTGTCTAACTGCAGTAATTATTTTCTTAATCTTTTTTTTAGTGGTCGTGTGAAACCATTGCTTGGCAGATTCAGTGAGCTTGAAGCCCTGCTGTCTGACATGAATATTAAGCCAGGCAGCATTGATGCCGTCCTGTTGGATGCTGGCTGCTCGTCCATGCAGATGGATCAGGCTGAGAGAGGCTTTTCCCTCAGCAAGGATGGACCTTTGGATATGAGAATGGATGGAGACAGGTAATGGATTTAAAATGTACTAATGGTATATAAGGAGGGTCTGTTTGGATGTAATGCAGCTTTATCGAGACACACAGACATTACACTTGTTAGTAATAAGGTTCAGGGAGCTGAATAATCAGAAGTTAGTGGTCAGCCAAAACATGGACTAGACAACCTCTTGTTGTCTTATAATTTCAAATATTCTTTAATAGTAGCAAAAGCCAGGATGTAGGGTGACATCTTTACCTTTAAAATCTCTTTCAGAGACACCAGGTGCATAGATAAGTGTGACACCTTACCACAGTTATCAATTATTAATATTCAACTTTGGTTTCTTATAACCATCAAGGCCATCTTATTGTTGTAAACATGACACCCATCTTTAAGTTAACAGCCGTGAAAGGGGGTAAAAAATTCTGTACTTATATTTTTTTTAGTTTTTATTTGCCAGTGGTTTTATTAACATTGATTTAAAAACAGCCAATTACTTAGTATTTGAGTTTATGTAGGAAAGCCTGAATGTGCAAAAAAGTTCTAAAAACTCTCAGGTTCTCTTCTTATATTTACACTGCTTTCCACATTATTATGCAAATAACATTTTTCTCATATTTTCCTAAATATTACTGCAAATGACAGAGTATTTTTCAAGTCATCAGCCGTTAGAGCATAATTCAAATGTTTTTCAGCAAACTTTATAATGATAACCATTATTGTGTTAAAAATAAAAACCTCAAAATGCACTGTTCCATATTATTATGCAAAACAGAGTTTTAAAAGATTTTAAAGGTTGTAAAGAACTGAAAATGGTCATTCATTAAATTTGCAGAATAAGGAGGTCATTTTTAATGAAATCAAAAGCTATTTCAATCAAAAACAACTTAACGGGCAAAGTTACATACTTTTATAGGCACTGTACGTCCCCTATAAAAGCATCTACTTTTCATGAGAGGACTTGCAAACTTACTGCAAAATGTCCTGCTAATACAAATCTTGGTTTAAATTTTATTATAACAAATGTAATGGTTTCACATCAAAAGCATTTTATTACCTTTATGTTGTGATAGTCCGCAGGTATGTTAGTATGAGATCTCTATAGATACTGTGGTTGTTAGACTCAGAAATAAGCTTTATTTCATAGATATTTTCAATATTGTCACTAAGACGTGCAGTGAAATATAGTGGCTAATTTTCATTTTTCGATCAGCCAGCATTGAAACCACATATTACTGAACGTTGATGAGTAATGCCTCTTAAGTGTGACAGTGGAATCTAAAACCTGATTGCAGACATGTTAAGCAGACTCATGCATGCTCTCCTCATATCAATCATGCCTAAACATCCCACTCCTTCTCTCTTTTTTCCCTGTCACAAGCAATCTAATGCTCTCTAAATGATTTCAGAATTATCCATGAATCACGTCACACTATCAGCAATGCAACCAGCTAAGACAACCATGTTGTATGCTACTGAAAAAGCTGCATTTCTCCTCTCATTCTCTCACAATCGTTCTATTCACCACTGTCAGCCATAAAGGTTTTCAGCTGTATCTCAGAGTTGTCAGGATTCGCCACTGTCAGCAAGGACATGACGTCAAGCAGCTTAATTGGGCTTCTCTTTGTGCGTAGGTACCCCGACATGCCCTGCGCTGCTGACGTTGTGAATACCTTAGATCAACAGGCTCTTGCATCCATCCTCACTGCATACGGGGAAGAAAGACACGCCAAGAAAATAGCTTCAGCCATTGTGGAGGCACGCCGTGTCAACCCCATCACCCGGACGCAGCAGCTGGCCAGCGTGGTGGCAGGTAGCTCAGCACTCTCCTGATAAATTCCCCACAGAATTCTGGAGGGAAAATAAAACATGAGTGGAGTTATTAAGGCTGCCTCCCCGTGGGACTTATGTGTCTCAGAAAATTACGTGGACAGTGACCTCAGTCATCTTCCTCTCTCCTGCCTCTGGTTGGGTGCTCTTTTTTTCCTTTTTTTTTTTTTACACTTTCCTTTTAAGGTAGAGGGAAAAAAATAGATCTTGGGGTACAGGAAAGGACTAATGCCTTGAAAACAAACAGCATCTCACGCACAGTATACCATCTCTCTCTTTATATTACCTTTTATTGCTTTCCTTCTCCCCTCGTTTCTCCTCTCACAAAAATGCGCGTACACCTCAGAGCAAACCCCAAAATATATTCACACACATGAAACCCTCATGCTAAAATCCAGGGTTATTTTGTTTATCTTCCCTGTATGTTGTTTTTTTAGCCTGCAGAATTGAGCTGCTGAATGATTGAGATGTGGTTTCTATACTTGTTGCACAGAGCAGTATGTGCGTCAGTGTCACCCTGGGAGAACAGGTGTGAGTAAGAGCAGCTGTTTAATCTTTTTTGAAAGCAGAGCAAGTCACCACACATGTTTATTTAGAACAATAAGAGATGTCTTGATTCTAAAAAAGCACATGGGGGTTATTATGACAGTTTTGACACTGATACTGAGGGATGGGTTGGGTTGTGGGGTAATGTAGGGACAACGTGTATCAGGACAAAATGTGAGAAACATCTTGTTCTAACATTTTCTTCCTGAAACATGTTGTTCCAGCACGGACACTACTGACTGTATCTAAAGCCTCTCCCCCGATGCCCATCCTATTCCCATTTTCATCATTGATTAGTTTCTGAAATTAGAACCATGGCATTGCTTTTAAATCTGAGAAAAAAAAGGAATAAGAATGTTTTTGTCTCTGTGTTGGAACTGGTCTTAGCAGTCCAAAAAAATCTAATGAATTAAAGATCTAACATCAAAAAAACATTTACATAACATAGGCAGGCACATGTTAAACAGCTGTGGAAGTTACAAAAAACCCACAGGCATTAACAGGTTGTTTTTGTTGCTGTTGTTGTTTTGAGAGGTGCCTGAAGTTAAAATACTTTAGAGCTCAACCTGTAAGTAGATGGAAACTTTTTGTTTAACTCTGAAAGCAGGAATCAATTCAGAGAAAGCACTGGTCTTAGCTCAATTACCGCACTGAATGTGTTGAACCAGCACCCTAATAAATGACTTAATTACCCTTTATTAAATGCTTGTGTGTAGCCAGTAGGAAGGGCGTAGTTATGTAGAATTAGATTCCAGCTGTTTCACCTTAATTTCCACCTAGAGAAACGACTACAGCAGTGAAATGTGTGGTCAGTATATGATATAATGCAGGCCTTTAGTCAAAGAAAAATATTGACTGAAATTACACTCACAAACCAACCAATTGATTAGCTGTTGAGAAAAGAAAAGTGCACTTAATCTCTGGATCAGTATTGCTCAACCAAAGAGCCAAATTGTTGAAAAAAACTTTGCAAGAGCCACAATTCAAACCTTTGAATGTGAATAAAATAATTACCAAAATAAATATAGATATATTAATGATAGCATGCAGAGAGCTTAATTGTACCTTTTCATTTTCATAATTTGTGTTTATCTATGGTGAAGTCGGAAACATATTTGGGTTAAAAGCCAATTTAAACCATTACATTTTATCCCCATAGTAAGATGACTCCATCAGATAATTGTCAAATCTGTAAGCTGATTGTCAACTCTGTAAGATGACTGTCAACTCTGTAAGATGATTTCGACTCTGTAAGATGATTGTCAACTCTGTCAGATCATTGTCAACTCCGTCAGATAATTGGCAACTGTGTCAGATAATTGTCAACTCCGCCAGTTGATTGACAACTCAGTCAGATGATTGTCAACTCTGTCAGATGATTGACAACTCCGTCAGATGATTGTCAACTCTGGTAGTTGATTGACAACTCCGTCAGATGATTGTCAACTCTGTCAGATGATTGTCAACTCCAAAAGATGATTGTCAACTCCAAAAGATGATTGTCAGCTCTTTCAGATGATTGTCAACTCTGTCAGATGATTGTCAGCTCTTTCAGTTGATTGTTTACTTTGTCAGTTGATTGTCAACTCCATAAGATGATTTTCAACTCCATCGGATGATTGTCAACTGTGTGAGATGATTTGCAAATCTGTAAGATGCTTGTCAACTCCATCAGATGATTTTCAACGCCGTCATTTGATTGTCAGCTCTTTCAGATGATTTTCTTCTGTCAGTTAATTGTCAACTCTTTCAAGTGATTGTAAACTATGTCAGATGATTGTCAACTCCGTCAGTTGATTGAAAACTCCATCAGATGATTGTCAACTCTGTCAGATGATTGTCGACTCTGTCAGATGCTTGTCAACTCTTTCAGATGATTGTCAACTCTGTCAGGTGATTGTCAACTCCGTCAGGTGATTGTCAACTCTGTCAGATGATTGTCAACTCTGTTGGATGATTATCAACTCTGTCAGATGATTGTCAACTCTGTTAGATAATTGTCAACTCTGTAAGATGATTGTTAACTCTGTTAGGTGATTTACAACTCTGTCAGATGATTATGAACTCCGTCAGATGATTGTCAACTCCGTCAGATGATTGTCAACTCTGTCAGATGATTGACAACTCCGTCAGATGATTGTCAACTCTGGTAGTTGATTGACAACTCCGTCAGATGATTGTCAACTCTGTTAGATAATTGTCAACTCTGTAAGATGATTGTTAACTCTGTTAGGTGATTTACAACTCTGTCAGATGATTGTCAACTCTGTTAGATGATTGTCAACTCTGTCAGATCTTTGTCAACTCTGTTAGATAATTGTCAACTCTGTCAGATGATTGTTAACTCTGTTAGATATTTGTGAACTCTGTCAGATGATTGTCAACTCCATCAGATGATTGTCAACTCAGTCAGATAATTTTCAACTCTGTTAGATGATTGTCAACTCTGTCAGATGATTGTCAACTCTGTCAGGTCATTGTCAACTCTGTCATGAGTTGTCAACTCTGTAAGATGATTGTCAACTCTGTAAGATCTTGTCAACTCTGTCAGATGATTGTCAACTCTGTCAGATGATTGTCAACTCTGTCAGACGCTTGTCAACTCTGTTTGATGATTGTCAACTCTGTCAGATGATTGTCAACTCTGTTAGATGATTGTGAACTCTGTCAGCTGATTTTAAACTCTGTTAGATGATTGTCAACTCTGTCAGATGATTGTCAACTCTGTTAGATAATTTTCAACTCTGTCAGATGCTTGTCAACTCTGTCAGATGACTGTCAACTCTGTCAGATGATTGTCAACTCCGTAAGATGACTGTCAACTCCGTAGGATGATTGTGAACTCCATCAGATACTTGTCAACTCTGTAAGATGATTGTCAACTCTGTTTGATAATTTTCAACTCTGTCAGATGATAGTCAACTCTGTCAGATGATTGTCAACTCTGTCAGATGATAGTCAATTCTGTCAGATGATTGTCAACTCTGTCAGATGATTGTTACCTCCGTAAGATGATTGTCAACTCTGTCAGATGATTGTTAACTCTGTCAGATGATTGTCAACTCTGTCTGATAATTTTCAACTCTGTCAGATGATAGTCAACTCTGTCAGATGACTGTCAACTCTGTCAGATGAATTTTCAACTCCATAAGATGATTGCCAACTCTGTCAGATGATTGTCAATTGTGTTAGTTGATTGACAGCCTCATCGAATGATTGTCAACTCTGTCAGTTGATTGACAACTCTGTCAGATAATGGTCAACCCCGTAAGATGATTGTCAACTCTGTTAGATGATTGTCGAATTCGTCAGATGCTTGTCAACTCTTTCATATGATTGTCAACTCTGTCAGTTGATAGACAACTCTGTCAGATAATTGTCAACCCCGTAAGATGATTGTCAACTCTGTTAGATGATTGTCGAATTCGTCTGATGCTTGTCAACTCTGTCAGATGCTTGTCAACTCTGTTAGATGCTTGTCAACTCTGTCAGATGATTGTCAACTCTGTTAGATGATTGTCAACTCTGTTAGATGATTGTCAACTCTGTCAGATGATTGTCAACTCTGTCAGATGATTGTCAACTCTGTCAGATGATTGTCAACTCTGTCAGATGATTGTCAACTCTGTTAGATGATTGTCAACTCTGTCAGATGATTGTCAACTCTGTCAGATGATTGTCAACTCTATTAGATGATTGTCAACTCTGTCAGTAATAACTAATTATTATTAAAAGGTTAATATTATGTAGTAGTTTTTAAGATTAAAATAGAAAATTAAGGTCTGAGATGAGATACCTCAGATGAGTAAAAATAAGCTGTGACTGAAAACAAAGTATTTTATCACTTTATGAAGTGTTAATGAATACCAGATTTAGATGACTGAAAACTTTCATTTATTCATTCATCTTGAAATGAAATGAAAATAAAATACATGTAAATGTGTCTGATGGATTTGCTAGAATAAAGATTTTATTGGCAAAAAAGTCATATTAGAGAAAAAGAAAGAAAGAAATTGTTCCAACACACAACTGCTAGTTTAGACCTCAAATTGCAGGCAAACAAAAATAAAAAGTCAGGTTCAGAACCTGATTTAGCCTTTTTGTTAAGAATCAGTGATATTTATCTGGCATCTTTTCTCTTGTACACATCCGTTGAAAATATACAGACAAAAAATAAAGGTTGACAATTGAATTTGACATTTAAAGCCCACTGTATAAGTGTGGGAAACAAATTGATTGGTGTGACTTGCAATGGATAATTTCTGAGGTCAAAATTTCCCTTTTAAGGTTATTAGGGGGATATTTTCCCCAAGTAGGACTTGAAAGAGCCACAAGTTGCAGCAGATACTAGCATTAATATGAGTATTTTAATGACATCATGAAGAAGACATACTTTATTAATCCCCGAAGGGAAATTCACAGTTTACACTCTGTTGTTGAACATATTACACACACATAGGCTGAGTTACATACAAACATGCACAAATGGGATCCCCATGGACATGCACTGATGTTCAAGTGATGTCCTTCCTGCTCTCTTTGAAGCACTGCCGGGAGCTGCTGGGGGTGCAGTGCCTTGCTCCCTTGCTCGAGGGTACTTCGACAGTACTCAGAAAGTGAACTGTAACCTCTCCAGCTACCAGGTCTAAGTCCAGATATGGCCCGACCAGGAGCTACTGCCGCCCCCAAGACACTTCGTAAATGTATATACAGACAAGTGAATAAAACAGGCAGCGGAGTTGTGACAGTGAACAAAGCAGAGACACTCACAGAGACACTTCAGTAGAAACAAAATCCTGCATGCTTGATTGGAGGGTGTCAGCCTTAGTGTCACTTCTAATTTATAATTCATTTTGAAAAAGAATAAAAAGAAAAGAATAGGCACGACAGGTGTCTACTTAATATTTGTTTAAATGTCTATTGCACTTAGTTGCAGACCTCACAAATATATCTTGATAGGCCTTCACCATATTTAATGCTACAGAGATTTATTTCCCTCTATATAGTGTATAAGGGGATTTTTACACAGGACTGAACACCTCAACTGTGCTGACTTTTAGGTCAGAGATGCACTTGGTGTTAAGTACACGTATACATTATGGCAGTCTGTACCTGTACCATGCTAACGAGCTTATTCACACTGGTCAAACATACTGGACTTAGGGCCCAAACGCGCCCAGGCATGGTACAGAGTGCCTAGTGTGAGTGCGCCCCATGACTGCCACATGTCCCCTGCATCCATTTGGAGCATCAGCTGTGCACATTCTCAAAAATTAACCTGATGCAGATGAGAGATGCATATATGAACTGTAGGAGTGTAGAGACAGAGAGGATGTGACAGTCAACATAGCAGCAGGAACAACAGTGACAGAAACAGAAAAATGATAAACCAGAACTACAGTCATCCACATCTGTACAATATGTCATCGTCACTACAGAGACAATCATGCCCATCAAACTAGTAGGCAGCATATAAATTTCTTCTACATTGATCTTTAAATCTGTATGAAAATAACATGAATGTATGAGTTCAATAAGTGACTCCTTAACTAGTGACTCTTAGCTGAGTGTCTGGAGCTGCATTTGTATTTTTGTAGTTTTTCATCAAATACATAAGTGATACGTAGGCTATATTTTGACGTCATAATGAAGATTATGCACATTAGAAATTTGCTGGGATGCTCTATTTGTAGAAGCTGCTGTAGCATTGTCATCTACAAATGCAGTCATCTAAAAGTCACGATGATAAATTATCAATTGATTTGATTTATTTGAGGTTGATTTGATGCAAACTGTTGCCATCTGATGAAAATAGTGGCAAAATTTATCATTTTTGTTTGTTTTTCATTCATTATTCACCATTATCA
Organism: Cheilinus undulatus; assembly: GCF_018320785.1. Taxonomy (NCBI): domain Eukaryota; kingdom Metazoa; phylum Chordata; class Actinopteri; order Labriformes; family Labridae; genus Cheilinus; species Cheilinus undulatus. The sequence goes on along the minus strand of NC_054865.1, from coordinate 39,100,608 downwards.
GCGCAAACATGCACATTTATCATTTCTGGAAAGAGGGCTCAAGGGTAGAAGTAACAAAAAGTGATTAAGGTGATGTGAATTAGTGTGATTTGGCTTATAAAGCATAAAAAGATGCACCTGAATTAATACATTAAGGGATAAAAATATTTATGAAGTAAAAAATAAAAGTGATAATCCAGTAATTTAATGATTAATAATTTTTTTTACTTCTGCCTTGAAAAAACTTCACTTTTCCACTCAACTCTTGACTTTAATGGCTAAACGTTAACAGCAGCAGGAGGAGCAAAGTGAAGTAGTTTTTGATCTGTTACAACTTCCAACTGATGATTCATGTTTATAATGTTAGTTTTAGCTCCAGAATTAACATTGTAGTAGCCTCATCAAGCGTCACCATATTTTTAGTTTAAATCCCACACATCAAGTAGTAGTTGTATTGAGCCTAAGCTCTCATGGGCCATCTAGGAGCAACTATATTTACAAGAAAAGTCATGATGCAGCTGAACTTAAATGTTAAGGCACGTTTAGACCGAGAACAGTAACAGGCCTCAGTGACAAAAAGCCAGAAAATCCAATATTAAAGAGCTATCATGTTTGCTCTGCTGCACCATTCAGTTTGATTAGAACCAAAAAAATTTGTGCTTTGCAGGCACAAAAACAGCTATTAATGTACAAGTTTACTGAATACTTCCTAAGTTCTTGAATAGTCAACAACAAAACCTGTGAGCACACAAGCTTGCTTGCCTTGTTGGCTGGCTAGCATTATAGTATTCCTATATTAACAATACTGAGCTAGTTTGCTCACCAGACACAGAGCTGTTACTATGCAAGGTCTCTCATTTAGCAGGGCTTCTGCATGGGGCTGCATTAGAGTGAGGAAGCAAAGTTATAATTGTGGTGGTGTTACTTTGTTCACAGCAATCAAACTGTTTCTGACGACAATCGAAAAAAAATTAACTTGAGCAAATGCATGATCAAATTTCTTGCAGGACGTTAACCAAAGTTGTGCTCATAATCAGTTCATTCAGCTCTTTTGGTCGATAATAGCAAACTCTTTAACCCAGCTATTTCTAACCCAAATTGTTGCCTTGCTGCAAACTAAGGTTGACATTACTTTTGAAGCTTCAGTACTTTTAAATGCCATGTATTTTAATATGATAGTCTATGTAACTATTACGATTAATAATTGAAAGAAAAGCTTTATAAAAGCTTTGTATCTTCAATCATATTTTCAACTAAGATGCAAGAGGAAAGCATAATTTTAAGTGCACATATTCATCTGCAATATTTACTTTATCCAGACAGTGTTCAGGCATTTATTTGCAACTTTTGTGATTCAAATCTTGAAATTACCCAATAATACGTGTCTAGGACTTGAATTTTTGTAGTTGCCGTGGTACCAAAACAGGTATCATATAGCTTGACTTTTACTGGGATCAAATCGAAGTCTAAAAATCCGGTATCTTAGCAACCCAACTACAAACATCATATATAGCGACTCAAGATGAGACTTTAAAAGATAGAGCAGAGTGAGAGTGTTGGGAAGTTGCTGCTGTATTTTGTGCAATGTAATACATTCACAATCATACTGTTCCTCCTTAACTATCTAATTCCCTCATCTATGTACACATCTTAATCTCTTCTTCTCTCCACGGATCTGTCTGTAGTACATTTGAAAGGTGAATTAGAGGGAGAGTACATGGCTCAGTGAGACCAGACCAGGGCTGGTCCTCACTGTGCAGGCATTGTATTGATTGCAGTGTGAGTCACACCTCGGGCTGTTTAGTGCAGGAGGAGAGAAATGCCACATCACTCACTTCTCTATTTATTGCAGTTTCTCTGTAAGTCTGTTTAAGTATCTAACTGTTCCTTAGCCTTTCGTGTCGTGGTTATGATTTGATCAATCTTGGCTCTGGAAACTCTTTATATATTTTTATATAAAGCTAATTTTCCATGACAACAATATGCAGGAAATTCTTAATAAAGTTGCATTTAGGGTATTGGGACTTGCCCTTTTAGATCAAGTGAATTCACCTATTTGTGCCTTAATTCTGATGCTGTTTGCACACTGTATGGTTTTCTTTATTAATCCTGACCACACATCTGTTAGTGCAGTTTTCCTAGCATCTGAACCATTTTCTCTGTCTTATTTTCTGCCTTTACATGGTCTGGCATCAGGACCTATCAGTAACTCTGTCATGATAAATTGTACCTCAAATTTCTTACATTTTTTAAATTGTAACCATATGTTTTAAATTATAAAATAGGTCAGTTTGAACTCCAGATGGATTTTAAGATGTAACCCAACAAAGAAGTGGACACATTACATTTAAAATAAAAGAACACCACAAATCCTGGAAAAACGATGTATTCAGGATTTATGAAAGCATATATTTTATTTTACTCTGTTTTCCCTCCATAACAAGTACATTTCCATTGTTTTTTCTTTTTTTAAATTATTTTTTCATCTTTTCTTGGGAAAACAAAACAGTTTTTCTATGATTTTTTCTCAATTTCCTGAAATGTCTAGGAAACAACCAAAATTGACATATCATCGCATTCTGCAGGTGACTTTATTTCATGTGTCCTATTAACCTCATGTTAAATATGAACCTCTCCTGTAACTTTTAACAGCTTTTATGCAGTTTATGCTGTGAATATCATTCAGCACTGTATTCATTGTGGATGGTTAAGCACACATTGAGCAACACATTTCATATCGTAAATTGTGTTATGTGTGAAATGTACAACTAAATCATACTGATATTAGATCAGCATTTATAAAAGGAAGAGAAGGGCTGTGCGTATGAAAAGAGCAGCGGTGTGCACACGCACATTTGGACACTAGAGTTTAAATAAATAAGTTCCGTAAAATAAAGCTATTTTTAAACGTATGCTGAAATTAACTGAGAGCGAAGTACTATTTATAACCTAGATGTGTCAAAACTTTGCTAAAAATGTCCTGCGAAGCCTCTATTATTTTTTGACTAGATAAAGGAGGTGGACTGTAAAAAAACAAAACAAAACATATACCAACCTAAATTATGATCTGTGGACCTCTGTGTGTGCTGAAATATGGTAGGTAATTTGCCCTGAAATTTTTACACTGCAAATTACAAACATGGTCGATTCACACAGGATTAAAAACACAGACGTCCTGTTAGATTATTACAAATAACCAGAGGTTCCCAAGTATTACTAGTCCTCTGTGAATAGGGCATTAGATTATATAATGAAAGAAGTTAAACGAAGAGTATGCTTGTCCACAGAGCAAAACTATGAAAATAAAAGTCTTTGTCCTTTTCCTTTAAGAGAAACTTTGTGTTATGGACTTAGTAAGATTTAACTTCATCTTAGTCTTCAGTGACTGATATTATAAGGAGCATTTGGCTGAGTCTACTTCCGTATTTTGGTGACACATCAGCCATATCATCACCGTCTCCACCCTCCATCTGCCCTGCTCTGAGCCTCTGATGGGCCTGTCACTCAGTGCAGCAGCATGTGTTTTTTCAGTGGTTCATGTTCTTCTTTTTAAATACTTTGTTAGTGTTGTCTTCACAGGTCAGTTCAGCTCTTTCTGTTTGCTTTAACTCACATGAATCACCATCAATAACATATAAAAGACATTGGATTTTAAAAAATCTATTTATAAGTTTTATTATCATTCTCATTTTTATTACTGAAGAGGCCTCTTTGTTCTCGTGACCCATGGTGATCTGAGGCATTTGAGCTCCTTTTGTGTTATTAACACTCTGCTCACACCTGTGGGCTGTGCAGGTCATACATGAGTCACTGGTGGCATCAGAGTCCTCAGAGTCACACGACTCAAGGTATGCTTTGGCGGTGTGGTAGCTGATAAGTGGTGACTCAGATGGACACAGATGGCCTCTGTCATTCCTCCTCCAAGTGATCTCAGATGTATATATCACCACCCAAAGAAGTTCCTCTGGTCCTTTGGGTGTCTGTATACAATAAGGTCTTCTGGAGAGTTGACCCTTTCAAATTTTGACCCTTTTCATAAAAAGTTGTGTGTACTGTATGCTAATATTATTGGCTGTTAAGTTGGTATAATAGTTAAAATGAGGCACTTTAGGGGATAATAACATTTTCCTTGACTACCAGATAATATGAAGAGTTAAATCCCAATATATTAAAAACCAACCTATCTAACAAAAAATTAAGCTTCACAACTGCCACTGCTTCTAAATTAGACTGAACCATGCAAATATGAGGTCTGCAAGTGTTTAAGTTGCTTTGTAAAGACCTTTTGCATGTGATACCACACAATCTTTCCCCCTGCCTGGATGGCGTGAGGAATGTGTTATTCACTGGATGGTAGTGCTAAATAAACACTCTTGGCCACAGATACTCCGCTGTAATTTTTATGTACATGGAAAGTTGAAAAAGCTTGAAATGTCAGTATGAGATGTCTGCAAATCATTTTAGTTGTTTAATTGTTACCAAAGGTGTGCCTCAGGGGTCAATCCTGGGGCCACTCCTGTTCATTCATAAAACAGCCTTTACTGTACCAGCATTTTACTTACTCTTTAAGGCTGACGGCTGCAAATGCCAATATTGAAGTTTGAAATGTGATTGTTTATTGATATTATAAACATAAAGACTACTTGTAAATGCCTCCTTGTGTCATCTGATAAGCATATTTTGACATTTTAATGACATGCTAAACAAAGAGGTATTGATGAGGAGTACTTAGCTACATGCTACAAGTTTCTCTGTCTGTGAGAGCCCTAGAGTTGACTCACTGCCATTTGCGTGAAGTAAGCTTACCTTTGTTAAACTTTTGTTGCTTCTATGGCCCCCAAGACTCCTCAAACATAATCAAAAACTAAAATGAATAGTGGCCCAGTGTCAACACTGGCAGCTCCACCATCCACTGTAGTGAGTGGCATCATATATCATCTCTGTCATTTCCTCTCTGGGGTCAGTTCAGTTTTGTACGACACAGCAAGCACTTGCTTGGAATTCCATTATCAACAGTTGGACCCAAATAACCAACCTGTACCATCCTACTTTTTTGGCACCCTTCTGTAGGGGTACCTATCCGTCCCAAGAGTGGAGCTACACACACAACAATAGAGGGTTTGCACTGATGTCACTTTGAGCATGCATCATGATTGCTGTCTTACTCCATGAGGAGGGGGTGAAAACAGGAGAAAAAAAGACTCATGTCTGCTTAAATTAGGGATATTTGGATTTGACAGAGATCCATTGTGTTCCGTTGTGTTTCCTGGACTGTGGACATTGATGTGGACATTGATATGTGGCCACAAATCGGGTTTTCTGACATTTATATGAACCTGATTTCATGTATAATGAGATGTTGATTATCTTAATGGAGGTAGCTGGGGTGGAGGAGGGTTACAGTGTCCACACTGAACTGACAGGCTGACTGTGAAAGCGAGGATGACAGATTTAAAATATGACAGGTGCATGATGATTGGTCAAATGAGGTGGAAGGAGGTGGCAGTCAGATAAGCGTAAGACACCCATAATCAGCTGATCACCAGAGTGGAAGAAGAGAGATATTAAAGAGTGGTGACTGATGAATGAGTAGAAACAGTCTTCCTGCTTGAACTTCCACTGAGCTCAATTAAATTGTCCACTTTTTTTTTATGAGACTGAGACACTTTGAATATTTTTGTGATGTTCTTTGTGACTTTTTGTTTTCAGATTTCTTAGTATTTGATCATTTGTCCTCTGGTTCTGCAAAAAAATCTTTTAAGATCCACTCACAGATATATTTTTTATTTTTGGTCTCTAGGAGGGTTTCCTGCTGCTGCTGTCTACGCACGTAAAGACCGACTCCACCGACCAGCACATGTGGCCACTAAGACGTTCCAGGCTCTGCGTATCTTTGTGAATGATGAGCTGAACGAACTTCACGCAGGCCTCCTTGCAGCTCAGACAGCACTGAGACCTGGAGGACGTCTCTGCGTGATTACCTTTCATTCTCTGGAGGACAGACTGGTCAAACGTTTCCTCCAAGGAGAGGACTTGTCTAATCTTGACCAGTATCACTTTAGCCCTAGAAAGCAGAGCAAGAGAAAGTTGTTGGATGAAAAAATGGATGTTGGAAGTGTTCACTGGGTTCCTCTGCGCAGAAAAGTGATCAAGCCTGAAAAAGAGGATGTCAGCGACAATCCACGAGGACGCTCTGCTAAACTTAGGGCTGCTGTCAGGCATTGAAAGAATGGATTATTTACCTTTGAATGTTGTCTTTCTTTTAACTCTTAAGTTATGTAAAGGTGTAAGCTTATGTTATATAAATAAACTCATACTCTGATATCGGTTTCTGCTTTTTTTTGTCATCCTCATATGTATGTCTCATTCAGGCATTTCCTTCAAACATAGACTGTCTGTAAGAAGTCAAGGTAGAGTCTTTGTTTCAGTAAAACCTGCAGGTTTAAGGCTACACAGACAACTGGTTTGAACCTTTACAGCAGAAAGCCTGAGTAAAAGCTCCACATAGACCTACAGAGACACTCTACAAATTGTGTAGCTCACTTCTGTTGTTGTTGTTACAGACATCAAACTTTTGTTTGCAGGTTTATGTGGTTGCTGCACTGCATGTTTATTACACTGACAACCTAGCAGGGAAATGCCAGGGTTAATTATCCAGCAAGCAACAAGAACCATCAATGGATCAGAAAAGCCATTGAGATTCAGATAACAGGCCCATTGCACTATGACCAGGGACAAGGGGGCTTACATGCTGCCCCACACCTGGGATGCTGTTCCCAAGATGCTGCCAGACAACAAGGGATGTGGTCATCCTGTCAATCAAGACAGGACAACTTAACCTTCATAAGACCAGCTTCACAACTCATCTGAGGAAGACTGCAGAAACTTAGTTAGAACATGTAAAGATAACACAAAACTACACTTGTCTGTCAATAAGAAAACACGGAGAAAAAAAATATAAGTCAAAGTGGAAGCATTTAGGAACAACAGCAACTAAGCCATGAAACAGAAGACCACATAAAATAATAAAGTGGGGTCAACAACTGCTGAGGTATAAAAGTCACTAGTCTCTGCTGATTCCATTGTTGAACTGTTCCAGACTCCAGCCTCACATCACCAAGTCCGATGGCAAGCGTCAGATGTGTAAAGCGCATCGACACTGGATTGTTGAGCAGTGGAAACGTGCTGTGGAGTGATAAATTATGCTTCTCTGTTTGGCAGTCAAATGGGTGAGTCTGGGTTTGGCGGATGCCAGGAGAACGTTACCTGCCTGACTGCATTGTGCCAACTATGAAGTTTGATGGAGGGATAATGTTACAAGGCTGTTTTTCAGAGTTTGGGCTATGCCCCCTAACTGCAGTGAAGGAAAATCTTAATGCTTCTGCAAACCAAGACATTTTGGACAAGGCTATGCTTCCAACTTTGTGGCAACAGTTTTGGGAAGGCACTTTTTCTATTCCAACATGACTGAGCCCCAGTGCACAAAGCAAGGACTATTAAGACATGGTTTGATGAGTTCTGGTTGTGGAAGAACTGGTGTTAATTTCGTTGACTAAAACTGTGACTAAAAATGTTCTTCGTCTACCTTTTTCCATGGGAAAGACTAGACGAAGACTAGCCAAAACCAGATTTATGATGACTAAAACTGACAAAAAGTTAGTTTGGTTTTTGCCAAGATGACTTAAACAGGACTAAAATGTAGTTTAGTTTCATCACACATTCAAAATCCATTACATTTCTCCACTGTAGCTAAATCGGTCTAAATACAAATGCATCTGTAGCTATTCTGCCTCTCAGCTGTAGAAAGCAGGGACCACCTAGGTTTGGCAGGGTGCATAGAACACACTACAATGATTTGATACCACATTTAGGCAAGAGAATAAATGCTCGGGCTAAAAGTAAAGGCTTAAATGTGAGGACTTTTTATGGACTAAAACAAGTGTAAAATGATTTTGAGTTTTCGTCAACTAAAACTATAAAGGGTGAAATGAACTAAAATGTGACTAAAATTAAAAAGGCATTTAATCTAAAGACTAAGACTGAGACTAAAATTAAAACTAGCAGTCACAAGTAGTCACTGACCTCAACCCCATCAAGCACCTGTGGGATGAACGGCGAGCCAGGCCTGCTCGTCCAACATGCTCTACAGAATGAATGGGCACTAATTCCCACAAAAACACAAAAGCCTTCCAAGAAGAGTGGCTGTTATGGCTGCAAAAGGGAACCAACTTCATATTAAAATACACGCATTTGAATACAATGTCATTACAGTCCCTGTTGCTGTAACGGTCAGGTGGCTGAAAACTTTTGCCCATATAGTCTATCGGAGGCATCAGTTTTACCTCAAATATGCATGACAACATAACACTTGGCATTGGCAGAGTATGTGCATAGAAACAGGACTTAGCTAGATTGGGTAATAAAAAAATGCCATAATTGTTGAGTATTTTGCACTGAAATGTCTTTGAAATCAGTAAGAGCCTCAAGTTTGCACACAAAGTTAGATGTTTCTTTGTGTTGGTGTTGCATAGTGCTGTTGTGGTGGTGGGGGGGTTTAAATCTCCGATGATGTAACAGTGAAAAACAACAAAGAACACCTTTTCCCATTGACGTCTCTTATTTCCCCCTTTAATTCCCTCAATGGGAAGCTCAAGTCAAACCTGTACTGTACCATGTGAATCAGTAATGCCACTAAATACTGAATGACGCAGGTGTCAGAAGTGGTGCTGAATGAGCATGCTGCTTGTTCTTGAGCATTCTCTCACCTTCGACTGGAGGCAGATGAGGTGTTTTGATCTTTACTATTTGACTTAGACTAATTGTAATAGCTCCATTAAGATTATTAACACTTTTTTTCCTCTGTCTTAGTTTAGTGCACTCTAAATATACCCTCCTTGTTACCTTGGAAACTAAATGGCGCATGTAACATTTAACTGTGTCTAAAATTATGTGCTGTTTTAATCTAATGTGAACTGATGCCATATCCAGAGTTTAAATGTCCCTCCCTTTTGACATCAGTGGATGTAAGTTAATGAAAATCACTATCTCTGTTGAGCAAGTATGTCACGGCATTTAATCACTGGGGATTCTTAGTTTCTATTTTACTGCCACATGATCTTTTCTGAATCACAGTTTAACCATGCGTCAGAGGTGATCATGTTACTCATGACTACATTCTACACTGATGCATAACAGCTCGTATATAAATATAAGATATGAGGAAATGAGGCATAAAGAAAGTTAACATTTTGTGTATTAAATGGCATTTTTCAGATTCTTGCCTTTTTAAGTCTTATCACTATAACAGAGAACAGGATGTCTTCATGAAAACATGAGTTGTTAGGAAATCTGTCTTTTGTTGCATATGAGTAACAGAAACAAACAAACAAAGGATTTATTTTATTTTTTTTAATTTGGAAGGCCGTTTAGAGCCTATATATATCAACAATCTTAAAATTTTAGAATATCACAAAACATCAGTAAAAAAGAAAAAAAAAGATTTAAAATACAGAAATGTTGCCCTGAGAAATTATGCTCATTTATGCGTTCAGTACTTGGCTGGGGCTCCTTTTGCACAAATTACTGCATCTATGCAACACAGCATGGAGCCAATCAGTCCGTGGCACTGCTGGGGTGTTATGAAGCCCAGTTTGCTCTGATAGCAGCTTTTTCATCTGTATTGTTGAGACTAGTGTCTCTTATCTTCTTGTTGACATTTTCCCAGAGATTCTCTATGGCAGGGGTGTCAAACTCAAGGCCCAGGGACCAAATCCAGCTCATGGGACAGTTATGCCCAGCCCGCAAGATCATACTATATTTTTATCACTACTGGCCCAAACATAATGAGGTCTGCAGATTTCCTCCAGTATAAAAATGTAAATTTAACCATGATGATTTAAAATCTCCTTGTTTATTGCATAACAATCTGAGAAAGAAAAGATAAAAATAATTAGACTAAAAGTCAGTAATGTGGGAAAAGAGATTAATTTGTGTTTTAATTTCATATTTTCAAATTTTCATCTCACAATTATGACTTAAACTTGTGATTTAGACATTTTAGTTCACCTTTTAGGTTCACAATTTTACATTTTTATTTAAATTTTGACGTTTTTAACTCACTATTTTGAATTTCAGCTCATGTTTTGACCTTTTCAGCTCCTTACTTTGACTTTTAATCCCACATCTTGACTTTTGAGACTCACAATTTAAGTTTTTAACTCATATTTTGACCATTTAGAATCATGATTTCAAATTAAATATCATATTTTGACCTTCAAAACATTATTGTGACTTTGTATTTCATATATTTGCCTTTTTAAAACATTATTTTGACATTCAGTTGGGTTTTTGAACTTTTGAACTAACAAGTGTGACACTTTATCTCAGATTATGAGCCTTTGAAAATGTTTCACTTTGACTTTTTTAAATCTCAAATTCAATTTATTTTCACATTTTTTATTACTGGTGAAAATGAGGTTGAGAGTTCATGGTTAAACGTTGACCCTCAGCTTAGACCTAAACTCAGAATCCCGCCCCTGCTGTGCTGAGTTTGACACCGCTGCTCTTTTGGGTTCAGGTCAGACCAGCTGGCTGGCCCATCAAGTGCAGCAACACCATGGTCAGCAAACCAGGTTCTGGTAGTTTTGGCTTCACTGTGGACAGATGCAAAGTCCTGCTGGAAAAGGAAATCAATATATCCATAAAGCTTCTCATCAGACGGAAGCATGAAGTGCTCTATTTTCTCCTGGTGCTTTCGGGCGCAGCAGAGTCGTGACGCAAGCAAGCAGCAACAAGAGACCAGTGCAATTATGGCGGAAGAAATTAGCGTGGATGCTGCTAAAGCACCAGCTTGATGACATGTCTTCGTTAAAAAAAGAACAAAAAGCAGCAGTGAGTTGTTTTCTTTTCAAAAACGACAAAAGTCGTGTACTGACATGTCTATAGTCGCCATGGTTTGAGTTGTGCAGTTCTATAGGGAGTTTACTCCTTTGGTAGGGGAGCTGCTCAGTAGCGGCTATGTTGCTGGTTTTGTTGGTCTGATCGTCCCGTAAAGATGTGACAGACAGAACGTTCATCCAATCACCCTCCGAGTTTTTTTTTTTTAAAAGGGTCTGCCCTTTCCCAATTGCTGTCTATGAGTGGTTTACCAGCTTGATGTGTGAAACAAACCCAGCTGGCAGGCAAAGTTAAATGAGTCCATCATGAGAGCAGAAACACAGTAGATATGTTTGTAGTCTGGTACAGAAATGATTTTGGTCTTATAAATCTTGAAATTTTTAAGGAAAATATTTAAGTATAACAGAAGGTGCGGCTGATATGACTACAAGCAGGCCTGTGTAGCTGTTAGCTAGGAGGCTAAAGGCCCACTTCAGCTCAACTTTATTTCTATAGCACTTTTCATACATAAAAGCATGCAGCCCACAGTGCCTCAAAAGAAACAGATGGAAAATAAAACAATAGATATCTTACAAGACTAAAACAAGGAATAAGTTACAGAATTAACAAATAAAATGAAATAAAATCAAAGTTAGTACACTAACCTAATGTAAAAAAAATTTGAAAACAAAGGTTGTAAAATCCCTCCAAGTTAAAAGATGTGTCTGTGTTTAACTTTTAAAAACACCCAGAGAGCTCAGCCTCTTAAGGTCCAGAAGCAGTGATATCAAAAGTTCTGGTGCATAAAAAAAAGAAAGACTTCTTACCGGTGCTTGTGTGGGGCATGAGAGGGACACCCTCTTTTTCCTGTTACTAGGAAGTCTGAAATTTAGGCGGAGACAGCAGTCATCATGACAGCCAGCGCTGAGCTTCAATATTGAGTAACATCTCTGAGACTATATCCATGTTAATTACAGTGTAGTGTTCATCTGTGATGAGAGGAAGAAACAATGTTCTTCAGGGTTGATTTCCAAATGGAAAAAAGTAAAAATATTGCTGCTGCTGAGGCTCAACATACATAGATACAGTAGCCTTAGATAACAGGAAATAAACGCTGATCAATCCACACATTGCCTTCCCAGAATAAAACTCAAAACCTCATCTGATGAATCAATTGTGGTTATGAGATGCATGCAGCTGTATGCCTTTAATAAACATCCTGACCCTTTATTTAAATCATGATTTTTCTCCAGCATATGTGCTATTAATCACCTGAACTGCTTCTCTAGAAAGGAGCACACACCAAACAGCACATCAATACATCCTTTATAATTAAACAAAGCTTGTGGGTGTTTGTTTCCCGCCATACTTCTCATGAATCTCTTCATCATCACAGTAAAGATTAGTGTAAAGCTAAAGGCAAATATAACCCTACAGATGACTCTTTCTTCCAGCAGACCCCCCCCCCCTTTTTTTTTTTTTTATTTTTGGTTGACTCCAGTGTGAACCTTTTATCCTGATATGTCAGACGACACTGTCGCATCTGAAGGCTTTTAACGTCCGGCCCGATTCTTTGAAATGTCAGTCAAAAACTCAGAACCAGACGTTGCTAAAATGCATGCAGTAAAGAAATGTAACTAAGTGCATTTTTCAAGAACTGCACTTGACATACAAATATAAAGTACTAAGACATACAGGCCTGTCTGTATTAGCTCAACAGAAAACTAAAACTCAGTCATAAAGGGTCAAACTTCTGTCACATGTTCAGTCAAGAGAAACTGGTTCTTTTTAAAAGACATTCAAGAAATGTTAGAAATGATCACATCACCCAAAGTTTTGATAAGCTTTTTTTTTCCCTCATGTTTCATGACTTGCGATTTATTTTTAACCGTAATTTCTTCATTTCATTTCAGGTGCTCTGTTTCCTCCGCTCAAGCTCCCTGCAACCCTAAAAAAGATCAATGTTATCAATAGTGGATAGTGCACTCAATGGGCCTCATTCACCTACTGTTCCTTGGAAGAAATCTGGTCTTAAAACACACACACTTTTGAAGAAGATTCACCTTCGTTTCTTATCTGCGATTTGTTCTTTGCTAAGAACAAAATCTAAGAACACTCCAGAGCACTTTTATGGACATTTGAGTGCTTATATGGCAGGATAAATGTTTAATTTTATATTTATCATTTCTCAAATATGCTAGATTAAGAAAAAACATCAATAAAATATATTTTGTTCAACTTATTTTACAGCGTTTTTAACCAATTAAAAACCTTTTATTTGATCATCCAACATGTGGATGCCTGACCTCATAAATGCCCTACACAATGAATGGGCACTAATTCCCACAGAAACACTCAAAATCCTGTGGAAAGCCTTCCAAGAAGAGTGGAGGCTGTTATAGCGGCAAAAGGGACCAACTCCATATTAAAGTACATGCATTTAAATAAAATGTAATTACAGTCCCTGTTAGTGTAACAGTCAGGTGTTTGTATACTATACAGTTATGCCAATAATATCGTGCATCCCCACTTTTTAAGCTTCAGTGTGACAAAAATGCAACACAGTTGCTTCAAATAATATGTTTTATAAATATGACACTAATTAATTGTTCATATATCTTTTAAAGCCATAAAAAGCTGCTCTGTGGTTCACATGATTGGACATGAACCTTGGCAAAATGAATGTGTTAAACCTACCGGACATTTCTCTTGTTCAAGGCTTTCAAGGATTTAATCTTGATGTTATTCAAAATGAAAATAATCATTAGTACTATAAAATGTCCATTGAATGACCGAGGTATAATTAAATTAAAGCCAAATGTAGATTTGATCTTATTTTAAAAAAACAACCACTAAACAAACCAACCTGAATCAGGACGTGTTTTCATTTTTAGAGTTTTTAAAGACAGAAAGGCTGTCGGTATTTTTTTAGGCAGTCATCAACAGTTAAATCTCACACTAAAAAGTTTGTACGTAACAACTTGAAGTAAGAGGAGGCAACACCAGGTGAGGGGGAGGACGATGAGTCACTCACAAAGAGAGAAAAAAAAGAAGACTAATAAACCCAGGTAGATACTTAACTTTAGGATTTTAGGTTAGAATTCATGTAAACAACTAAGGTTTGAAAAAATAATCAGTGTAGTTACAAAATCTAACAATGAAACTATAAAACGTCTAGATGGGAATGTAGCAATGGAGCTCAAAGAAAAAAAACAAACACATATATACTGCATGCATATTTGCTGCATGAGCATGACTTTACGGGACCATTTACAGTGTAACAATATGGACGTCATGTCTCTGACATCTTTTGCTGTGCAAAAGTGAAGCCAAGACACCATCATATGGTGCCAAGAAGTGCAGATGGGGGTACAAGTAATGCCACGCCCAATTTGCTAAACAAAGCACACATTTCTACACAGCAGGGGTCAGCAGACTCTCGCATTCATGGGAAGTTCAATTACTGTTTTGTTACTTTTATTACATTTTTCTTGCCTTTCCTCTTTACTTATCCAGCTGAGGACGCTTCAAGATACCATTTTGGACATCAGTGTTGCTGTAGACTACACTTGTTACGCCTTTTAAGAAATGATTTGCAGACATCCAAGATCCTTTTGCAGACAATGTAAAGGCTAATGCAAATGGTCCATACGGCCATCAGGGGAAGCTCTGAATATTTTGGCTTCACTCGTAATATACAGCAGGACCTTATATGCATAAAAAAACAGTGAGAGATACAAGTGAAAACAGGCTTTGACCATTGATGTATTTTTAAAATTTAGCATAAAAAAAAAACAAAAACTGAGGCCCTGTTCACACAGCAACGTTTTCAGGTTAAAACGCAAATCTTTTGTAGCGTTTTAGCTGTCTGTTTACACGAGAATGGCATTTTAGTGCCTGAAAACTGAACAATTTTGGAACGGGCTCTAGAGTGAAAGTTTTTCAAAACTCCCCCGTCTCCGTGCAAACAGGGAAAACGACACTTACTGAAAACACACATGGGAACTATGGCTGCAGTCAGTTATAAAGTGTGAGTGTCACAGCACTCTGAACCGAGCCGTGGCAGCTCGACCCCAGCCGTCTGGTCACGTTATTTCTGATTCAGCTTGTTACAGACAGCTGGATTTAGAAAAGGGGACACATTATTCTTGTTTGGAGACCTATCGATGCCACTTTCTTTAGAGAAAGTCATGCCATTCATTACTTTTGGAAAATTTCAGAGCTCATATTACCACAAAAAGTGTTTTGCAAGATCAGTCTTGTTATAACGTAGATATAAACTGGGAATAATGAATTTTCCACAGAAAAATTCAGCTCCTATAGCCTTTAATTTCTCACAGATTTTCTCATCAATCGCTGCTCATGAGCAAAGCAAAGCTTTCAGAATGATATTTCTTTATCCCCTTTTTCCAAATATATCCGCTTCTTTGAAATGATTTCGACTTTATCTTTTTTCTTAAAGTTTTAATACGGAAACTTCAGCCAGTAGACTCTACTGTCTCCTCCTCCATCACCTGCACATCAGTGTGCAGGTGATGGAGGAAACAGGATTGAAGCTTCCGTGTTAAGGTTGATAAAGATCGTTGTATTCACTTCAAGAAGCAGAAAAAATTGAAAAAGGGGAAATAGAAATATTGTTCTGAAAAGGCTATCCTTTTCTTGCAGTGCTGCAGAAGCATTGCGCTCTCTGAGAAAATGAAAAAGAGTCACCTGAAAAAGGAAACAGAAGAAAATGTGATGTAGGCCTAATCCTGAAGCGAAATCTCAGTCCCCTGTAACTAACCAAAAGAATGCACCTTCTCTCCCCCACCTGTAGATTTCTGTCCACCCATGACTGTGCGTCTTTGTTACTTTTCAGTATCTGTCAGGGGGAGGCGAGGACTTTGACCATTAATTCTCTGTGTGAGGAGAGAAACATGCATCAGGCTGTGGCTCCCCCTCTGATACTAAGGAAAGTTTAATTTTTTCAGTCTGAACTAGATCTCATTCTGTCCACATCTGTACTCCCTCCCTCCTTCTCGCACTCCCCGCCCATCTCAGCATCTCTGCCTACTATAAAAAGATATGTCACTGAAAAAACCTGAGGTCAAAGCTATTTGAATAATTTTTGTGATTGACGTAGGGCCTGCAGGTCTCGTGGGAAGAAGATCCAACTGTGCGAGAAGACAGCCATGTTGGATAATAGTGCTGCTGCACAGCCAGGGGCTAGGACTGCTTTTTGCTGAAACTTAGTTCAAGGGAAAAAATATGACATTGAAAACATTAATTACAAGTCCCAGTCTTTCTAGAGTTTAACCACATTCATAACCTAAGCTGACAAAAAAAAAAAAAAAAAAATCAGAAGTCTTTAGGGTGTCCTGTAGTTTATGCCTCTTCGTTAGGACTGAGCTGTCATCACAGCACTGCTTGCTGTGTCAGGTGGTGAGCAGGGTGACCTGATGTCAGCTCACTTACTCCACAATCTTAAGTGGAAGGAGACACAACACCCACTCTCTCACCTCCTGAAACAACCTACTGCATTTTGGCACCTTTTCATTTCTGTCAGGCTAAAAAACAAGTCGTACACCAGCCATCCTTTAGACACCGGGGAGTCCCATAAATGTAAAAATATCTGCTTACTTTTATTGAACATCATTAAATTACATTAAAAATACATGCAAGTATTGAATAACAAAGATTTACCCTGATGAAGCATCTTTTTTGATGATTCCAAAAATCTTCACTATAAAATTAGCCCATAGATTTCACTTACTCAGACACACAGACTATTAAGATGGACAGAACAACAGCTGCCTGGGAGTGAAGCCAAAATACACTAAAAAAAATGAAGTAGAGGAATTGTTGACTTTATGAAAAAATATTATTTTCTGTTAACTTTAAACAAATGCATTTGTTGGGTTTAAATGTATTTTTCTTTAAAAGTAAATGTAAATTTTAACTTGTCCCCTTTAAAATATATTTGTGTTTTGTTGACATTAATTATTTAAGTTGTCTCAAAGAGGGCTGAAATACTTCTAAACAAACTAGCTGTTTTTTACATTTACAACATATTATCATGTGGTTTCTACATAATTAATTCATTATTTAAGGCTGAATGTGAATTATGTTGATTTATCATAAAATACAAGAACTTCGAATTTACGCATTTCATTCATGTGGAGTCAACTTAACACCAAAATGTCAGTGAAGCAAATCATTTTTGCCACTTACGCAAGAGCAGTAGGTGGCAGTAATGAGTCACAAATCTGCATGGCCCACCTGTGCAAGACAGGTAAGCAGAAAAGGGTTTAACATTTGAGTGTTGATTTTAACACTAAAGTGTATTTTTAACTCCATTCAGAGTAAAAGTCCTTCAGTGTTGGGGTTATCTGACAGTGTCAATACATTCGGTAGAGAGTACAGTGATCCAAGCTCCAACTACTGCCATTTTGAATATAGGGGACATTTTAGCTGTGTTTATATGTTTTAGATGTATTTAGATGTTTAGCTGAATATAGATGTTTTCTGTTGTACAGTAGTCACGGCTGGGATTCCTTTGCTCATATTTCTGGGGAATTGTAGTTGTTTTTTATGTTATACACTTCTGCACCATGCGCGTAGTTGTCTGCTAAATTTGCTGACTGTGGTGATCTGTGCGGCAAATCATAAAGGGATAGCAGACTTTAGACTCAGGACATGCTTCAGCAGTGTCCCTGTTGCATTGTTCCAATAGCCATAAGACACTTCACTATGCCATAGTAGTTAAATGTGAGGTGGCAATCTGTGAACTGAACATAAAGAAAGTAAATCAAAAATACTTCAGATCTGCATCCACCTAAGTTAAATGCACTATGTTGTCCCAAGCGAAAACAGTTTTGTTGGCTAAACATAATTAAATTATGTAAACATTTTTCCCCCTAATTGAGATACTTTCTTTCAAAATGAAATAATTGTGCAGAGCCAGAGTAAAACTGTTGAGTTCAACCAACATCGTACACAGGGCCAATACAACTGTTTTACGTTGCGTCGACATACTTCTTTTATGATAGCCCAATACAAAACATGTTATGCTGGATTAACATAACTGTTTTACGTTAGCTTTAAACAATTATATCTTGCTGAAAGAAAGCTAATAATATAGATGGAAAAAGTTTCCATAAATATATTGACTAAAGCCAACAAATTATTTTTTTGAGTGTACATAGTTCCCCCTCTGCTGACTGGCTGCACCATAAGTCCCATTGTTTCTGTGATATTAGATGGGGAATGGGTGAAACCATAAAGCTAAGGGTGCTTTCACACTAGGCCCGCTGTGCGATTCCCCCCCCTCCCACTTCCCCCACTGGCTTGCTTTCACACTAGCAACATCGATCCATGCCCGGGCCCACTTGCGTATGTACTCAGTCTGAAACAGCAGGTGGCGGTATGCACATAGCTGGTTTACAACCCTGCCAAGGAGGAGAAAGAAGAAGAAGCTACCATGGCAATCACTCGGTTTGTGACCTGAGCAAAGTTTGTTTTTGTTTTAACCCAGCAAAAAAGTCCATCCTGCAGCCATGGAAGATTAAAATCACTTTTAAAGATGCCAGGAACATTGCTCTTCGTATCTGCACATCTATGTGCATCTCAGAGGATTAAATGGGCTTGCACTGCGCAGATACAGCAGTTTTTGAGGTGACAGGAGACTTTTTATTACCTTTACACCTCTTCTCACTGACTTCAACTTGTGTTCATCCGTAAGGTGAGTCACAACAGTCCGTTTATTGAACTGATTCTGACAATTTCTGCCTTTTATTGAGGAAAAATGTGAACAAACTGCTGTGCCGTGGAAAGAATTTTAGTTTTTATGATGACTTCATAAAGCTAATATGCTCTGTCCCATATCGGGGCGCAGTTGCATTCACATCTCATCTGAACCGGGCCAGAGTCCACTTGACTCTATGTACTTGCTCAAGTGTACTCGGATCAGGGACCAGGCCCCTAGTGTGAAAGCCACCTAAAATGCAAACCCCAGTTCCAAAAAATTGGGACATTGTTTAAAATGTGAACAAAATAGAAAAGTGTGATTTGAATACAGGACAAAGACATGATGTTTAACGTTCAAACTGATCACCTTTATCATTTTTTTGAAAATAAACTCACTAAATTTGAAACTCGTTATACTGCATTGCTGATTCACCACTGTGTTACATCATCTTGTCTTTTAACACTGTTTTAGTGTTTGGGGACTGATGACAGTAATTGTTGAATTACTTTATTTACATCTTTACATCTAGATTGCGCACCAGTGTGGGGTTTCTGTCACTGTTTTCTGAGCTAGCACAGACATCCCCTAATCAAAAACATAAACATTATTCGAACCTTGCACACTGAGTCCATTGCATGTTATTTATATTCAATGGGAAAATAAGTAGAATTCGTTTCATAATTTGATGAAAATAAGCAGAGAGGATGAGCCTGCGGCTCAGTCACTCCTTAAAAATCCCTCGTGAATCCGTCCTGGAAGAGATCTTCATACGGCACCAGCTTATACGTTACAGTCGTGCCAAGTTGGAGAAATAGAGAGCAACTTTTTAATTCAGTCCTTCAAACTTATGCCTTTATCTGTTATATTTCCATGGTTGATATCCAAATAATACACTGGCAAATCACGGTGTTTAAAGTGAGGTTTTGGTGCGATGGAGGGAGAGAGAAAAGGAAGGGGGCTTAGTGAGTGACAGAGAGGGAAGCAGCAGGGGCGGTTTTGGATCATCAACCACCATCTGAATGACTTTGAATGCAAACCTGCTCCGAAACAATTATGGCGGCTAAAGTTTCTGCGCCAGTGTGCAAACATGATTAGAACGAAATGAAACAAATTGATTTTCTTTTTTTTAAGTGCAAAAAAATGAAAGGAATAAAAAAGACTCTGTGTGCTGCTCACTGTTGTCAGAAACGTTTTCATCTGATGAGCCAATCCTGGCCAGGATACTCTTGGAAAAATACATCAAACAAAAATTTAGAAGAAATATACAGTTTTTGCTCTGTTTTGTTCTAAATGCCATTTTTAAAGACTACAAAACCACTCCAAGTTGCTCTCTAGGTAATTTTGCCTGGTCTTGTTTTCATATAATTTTTTTAGACCTGTGGTTAACAGAATAAAAAGCGGGTAGTTAGGATCGGATAAAATGAAACAATATAATCCCTTATTAGATGGATCTTTTTTAATACATGTGATGAACTTTAACAAAGGCTCAAAAAGAAACCACTGTAAAGACTCAGTTCAGAAATATCATCATACTGTTCCCTCTGAACCATCTTCTTTGAAAATGGAAGTGAATGCTCTGCAGGTCAAGCTGTGTCATCAAAATGTGTTTCATTTCAAAGCAGGAAATGAAGAATGCCATACCGGGAAAATCACTACCATTTCTTCAATGTGGTGGTAAAATAACAAAATAAAAGAGGGACAGATAAAATTACACTGGAGGGAGAAAAAAAAAACAACTTCCTTCGAATCAAGTTGTGGGAGGTGAGATGGCAAAACGTAGAAACCAGGAGCTGCCTGTAATCAACACCAATGAGGCGATATATTGGATGGTGGCAGCAGAATAAAATCACCAGCCTCCAAGTAGGTGTACAGTATGACTAAATCTTACCACCCCCCCACTTACTGCCATTATCCCACAGTAGGGAAAATTGCCTGTCTGGGTACAAGCATGCAATATTCCCAGCAGTCATCCATTTGGCTCCTACAGAAACACAACTCGCACACTGACAGGGAAACAGAGGTCACAAACAGAAAAGTCACACTGGGGTTCAAATGAATTTGTGTGAGTGTAAATTACTCCACAGCACAGACGCCGTCTCCCTGCCCTTTAATGGATACCTTCTTGGTTTGGCTTTATTGTTATCACTGTGAGGCCTGCTGCTGTGACCATGTAAACACAAGACCTGTCAACACACAATAGCTCTCAGACTCTGATTTATTCAGGCTTTTAGTCATTTTCTGGCTTTGCAATTCACAGTTGTGTAAGTTCAAACCTGAGACGCACATATTTATAGCATGAGAAATATGGCTTGTTTGATTTAAACAATACAACTTTTGTTTATTAAGAAATTTAAAAAGCAGGGCACTTACATGGGCACAACATGCTGTTAAATGTTGTGACATAAATTGCACATTTGGGGCCTGACAGCGCCTATCATCTGTACAAAACCTGTACACTACTGTGAGTCTTAAGTGTATAGAAAGGATGTTTTTTGTCTCTGTACTTAAAATCAATTGTTAAGCTTTTAATTGTTAAAATACAAAAAGTAATACAATAAATATTGCAAAACTTGCAGATAATCAAAACTTTGGGGGGGGGGGGGTATGTACAGGTGCATCTCAAAAAATTATAGTATCATGTATATATCATGTATTCTTGTATTAAATATTCACCCATGAAGGATGAGATATGAAATGCATTGCAGCATTAAAAGCAAAAAGCTGAAAGCCTTTTTCATGAAACAGAATACAATTATTGTGTCTGTTTGAATGTTTATAAGACATTTAATGACTTGTGTTTTTGTCTTGTCATGTCTGGACAACAGCTATGCATTATTGATGTGATTTGGCCTGAGGCTTGATTTTACTTTTGGTTACAAAGCTCAACTTCTGAATGAAATCAAACTTCTGCAGGACTTCCTCTGTTG
Organism: Cheilinus undulatus; assembly: GCF_018320785.1. Classification (NCBI taxonomy): domain Eukaryota; kingdom Metazoa; phylum Chordata; class Actinopteri; order Labriformes; family Labridae; genus Cheilinus; species Cheilinus undulatus. The sequence goes on along the minus strand of NC_054865.1, from coordinate 39,079,101 downwards.
TGGTGAAATTTGGTTCAGTCTGACCTTGTGTACCTGTCTCCATTCTTCTCTCCCGTGGCTTTTGTGTCTATGAACTTTAAGACCTGCTTTTCCACTTGTCCCCTGGACACGCTCACAGCTCCTCACCACCACCTGCCGACACACCTCCCTCGTATTATCCACACAGTTCTTAGGAGTAAATATTTAGTCTGTTACTGGTTCATCACGCTGAACACATGCGTCCTGCTATCTGTATCTGTTAACATGGGTATAATAAAGGGTTTTTTCTCTACATCTTGTTCCCTTTTGACATTTATGCATTCAATCCTCTTCTATCAATGTGTTAAATATAAACTCAATAATTAGATCAGCTCATAATGAGGGCTTTGTTTGGTTCGTCCTTGCCGTTTTCATATGACTACCAGGTGTGTTGGGTACACCTGCAGTGTTTTAATGCTTTCAGTGTCTATTTTTGAAGAAAAAAAAAATTCTGTTAGATATTCCTGGTCAATTCAATTCTAACGGCATTGAAGATAACATGAAAAAAAATAATATATCAGGGAAACTGGCAGATAAGAAAAGAAAAACAGATGGGACATTATTGGACAGCAGTAAAAAGAGGTAAAACTGGCACTAATGGCATAGATTTCATGTGTTGAATTATATTGTATTATATTGGTTCATATGTTTTATCATATTGTATTTTGTCTTACCGTACAGCGTCCTTATAAATCATATCACATTCTTTAATATTTCATCGAGTTGTATTTTATCTTCCACATTAAATTGTGTGTTTTTTATATCATATTTTATTATATCATGTTTGATTATATTCTACCTTATGACTATCACAACACATTTTATGGTATCATAACAGGTTGTATCATATCACATCATATATAATACCATGCTGTGCCACGTCCTATTACATCTAATGATGTATTTCTTGTATCTTATGGAATCATATTATCTTTTGTTAAATTGTATCATAATGCATCATGATTTTTTGTCTTGTCATACTGTCTCATATCATTCATGTGGCATTGTATCATATGTATAATATCTAGTGCTGTTTAAGTGACACATTAATTTCAAATAATTAATCACACAAACAGCAAAACCACCTTTTTTAACACAAATTAATTGCACTGTTATACTTTACTGTTTTCTACATTTGTCCAAACTGGATGAAAAAACAAGACTGACATGTTTTGGTCTTTTGATAATGATCATTTTTGTACATCTAGAAGATATGTACCATCCAGGATTGATTAATAAGATAACCTGTAGTCTCTTTCCCCCTTCGGTTTTGGGTGGGCTTCTCCAGAGTGCTCACAAACAACAGACAGAGACAATGCCGCTCAAATGTACGTTCTTTCATTACGAACTTTCGTGAGGTCACTTACACTAACTAAAACAGTGGTGCTCAAATAGGGGTACGTGGAAGCACTCCAGGGGAACATGAGAATTTAAAATACAAATATTCAAAAATAATATCCATGCAAAAATCCTTTGAACTAACTCATAAATATTTCAATAAAATATGAGTAAGTTTATATACTGAATTTTATATTTTGTAGGCTATTAAATTTTAACTTTCGTAAAAAAAAAACAAAAACAAAACAAAACAAAAAAAAAACAACAAGAAATTTGTTTATTGTTCCTAAGTAACAGAAAAAGATCTGCATAAACTCACAGAGCTCTGTGGTGGATTACTGATCAGATTACAGATTATGTGTAAGAGTGCCTCGGTTATTACTTAATAACAAAGGTCTGTAGGCTAAATAGATGAGGATATTAACACTGATTAAATGATTGAGTTTATAAACCTGAGTAATTCCACGGGTAAACAAGAATTCTTTTCTTCATACATTTTACGGCTAATTTTTTTGACCATTTTTACGGTGAGTCATCTAAAAGGTTTTTGAAATGATTTTAAATACGGGTCTGCTAATGTTTGGGCTATGAGGGTGAATCAGCTGATCAGCTCATTTTCAGTGCCTGACATCGCTCAGACTGACGCTGTGAAGTGAAGGATTTCTCATTCACTAAATTGGACCTCCTCTCTCTTCTCTCTTCATCACATCTCTTTTTCAGTTCCTCGCTGGGTGGAGCTAGGACGCGAGGAAGCGTCACGAACAGAGGAAGGAAGGATACCAAAATGTGAAATAAGAAGGACCTCCTGATATATGTAGAGAACCACACGGGTGATTGCATGTAATGAAACCTTGCTAACGGATCAGATTCACCAAATTCGAAATTCATTGTAAATAATGTGCAAAGCAGAGAAAATACTGAGAGCAATATATCATATATACAAAAAATATATAACAAACAGGATTACACAGTAAATCGACCTGTATTGCGGTCCTGCTTATATTATCCATATATACAATTTATTGCAACTAATTAATCACAAAGCCTGTAAGTAACTATATTATTTTTTTTATCACCTGGCAGCGCTAATTTCAGTATCACGTGTTTTATGGTGAGGTATCATATGTTTTTGCATTGAATTGTAGTGCGATGTATAGCATAGTATTTTATCTTAATATATCCTATCCTTTCATGCCATATGTTGTATTGCATCAGATCGTAATGTATTTTCTTGTATATTATCAGATCATACTTTGCCTGTTAATCGTTAATTGTTGTTAATTGTATCATATATGTGTATTATGTGGTATCGTGTTATATTTTATTGTACTGTACCGTATTGTCTTGTGTTTTACTATGTGGTATCATATGTTATTGTACTGTATTGTATCTCATTTATCATGTCATCGTTTCATATATTTCATATATATTTAATCAATCAGTTTTTGTTTGTATCACACCAATTCATAACAAGTTATCTCAAGGCACTTCACAAAGAGGGCAGGTCTAGACCGTACTCTTTGATGTATCATTATAAAGTCTGAGCAATAGCAGTAATTAGCATAGTTACAATGGCAAGAGAAACCCCGCTTTTACGGGCAGGAAACTCAGGCCCCGTCCACACAGAGACGAAAACGATATATTGCCGTTTCATTTTGAAAAAGTTTTCCGTAAAGACGGAGTCGTTTCAGGAACCACTGAAAAGACTGAAAACGCTGTAGTGCATATGCCAAGCCTGTACGTGGCACTGTAATGCTGCCACAAAAACGCACCAAAGGAAAAGAAGAAGATCATAGAAAACTGACACAAACTTTCTTCTGGTTGTTCTTCACATTTGATTTAAGAACATATGGTGTATGCGTTTTGCGGTGGTGGTAAAGGGGCATCAGATTTAGCTGTAAAAGCCATAACTAGCTCAGTAGCTTCTGCAGCACGAACACAACCCTGTAGTCCGCCATTAATGTTACGGTCAGACCCGCGCAGGCGTGTTAAGGGAGATACGCTATGTGTGATTTATGCACTCTGGGACCCGTTTTCAAAAAGTATCGTTTACAGTCATACAAAACACTGTTTCTGTGTGGATGAAACGCCGATCCGACATAAAACTTTTACGTGTACACCTGAATTAGCTTCCGTGTGGACGGGACCTCAAGCAGAACCAGACTCATGTTGACAGCCATCTGCCGGAGCCATGCTGGGGTTGGTTGGGACTAGGTGGTAGGGGATGGGGGAGAAGCAGGAAGAGAGGAGATAAGGATGCAGAGAGAGGGGCAAGAGAAACAACAAAACAACAAATGGAAGACAGAACGTACCTTCCATGTGTAGCATATGACTAAAACATCAATAATGACGGTAGCAATATGTGAAGAATATGCTGTACTGTACCGTATCATATCGTTAATAAACCTGATAAATATGTGTGTACAGAGGTGCTGAACATGTTTTCATTTGTTCTATATTGTCTTTAAAGTCGACATTAGTACAAAGTCAACAGCTTGTTTTTCTCTGCCTGTTGTGGATGCATGTGCTTTATTTTGTCTACATATAAATACAATAAGGTGGGGTGAAATCATTTCAGTGTCAGTGAGACGGCAGAACAGAGCAGTACTCTTTACATATAGTGCATCTTATGCTTCTGTGTGCAAAACAGGACACTAGTATCCCAACATTTAGTGGTTAAATACTAAATTAGAAAGGCTTAGGTACAACAGAGCTTCAACACAGCTCTGTGGCTGAATCTCAATGTAAATAGTAACCTTTAAGGCCTACATGTTAAATATTTTTGGCCTCAGAGGTTGGTTAGTGGGCACAAGGATTAAACCAGTGGGTGTGTGTCTTCCACTGCTTAACACTGAGGCCAATGTAGTGGCGGCTCCCTCTCCAGCCTGCTCTCTTCTGTGACTGGGCCTTGAAGTGGTGCATCCTCCTCTGGGTCAGTGATGCTCCAGGCTCTGACTTCAGGGCAGCTGAAAATGAGAACAGCTCATCCACTGCTCATGTGGATCACAGAGCAGTCAGGCCAACACATCTATACTGAGAGAAGTCTGAATTAATTTGCTTTGTTAGAACCACTGACAAAATCACTGGGTTTAATGGGGTATTTAGTCAACTATCAGAGTCAAGAGCAGATCATCAGTACCTCAGAGGGGAAAAGTTCCCTACTTTTCCTTTCCTTAATGCTGCTGTTTGATTAAAGGGATAATTGAGCGGTGAGGACAAAGAGAAGTTTTCTTTAAAAATAGCAAAATTTTTCCTTTTTTCTACTCATTACAGTCTTATGAAATTCCTTTTAGATAGAAATTTGAAATTATTTATAAATCAATGACAACATGAGATATCTATGAAGCAATGTCAAGTTTTGGCAGCCGATTTAGAAGTCAGTCTTAGGCTTTGGATCAAATTTTTTTGTTTGCTTTTTTTAGTTACAATTTAGTCATTTTTAACACTTCTTGGAAATGATTTAATCATCCAAACTATAAAATCAATCTAAATGTAAAACAGTGGTGTTAATTCACTATCAATGTTTAAACTGATTTAAATACACTGATTAAAATACTGGCCCACCTCACATTCACAGTGGAGAAATATTAATTTGGAAGTCCAACAGTCCAGCATTAACATTTTAGTCTCTTTGAGGAAAACTAAACTTACTTTGTCAGAGTTTTCCTCACCAAAGATCTGTTTTTAGCACATCTTTCTGTAATCTTCCTTGTTGAAAAAAGGTAGTCCACTAACATTTTAGTCACAGTTTTAGATGACATAATTAACACTGATATGGAGGCCCAGAACAGCCAGTGTGTCCTGTAGCTAGAGTGAGCAGAAATTAAAAGGGTTTTTTTCTGTAAATCAGTAACAGATGAATTCAGACTTAATAACCTTTACTTTACTTGTTTACAGTGTAGATAGGTAAATAAAATAACAAATAAAATCCCAAAACAAAAACTTCCAGAAAAAGCAGTCATAAACATTTTTTTCCTTAACTCAGATACAGATTTACACAGTAAACAAGTAATTTACTGCTCATTTAGTAAAGTAAAACAAAAACTCAAAACTCTACTCTACTCTACTTTTTTTTTAAACCATTTTCTCTCACCTGGACTTATTGTCTTAGAAAGCTTGTAAAACGTCCATCCTGTGGTGCACAGTCAAGCTCTAAACATCGTCTTCAGGACAACATGGGCTTTAAGAATATGTCTGCTGCAGTGATGTCACTTGAATTTTTCAAAAGTTATGGGACCAAAAAGACAAAAGAAATTAACTAAACATAAATTTAAACTCATAGATTTTCACAATAACAACCACAACTTTCTGCACAAACTCGTTCTACCATCTCTTGGGAAGAAAAAAGTGAAAAAATAACCATTTTCTGACTCAAGATGGTGGCTAATGCTAAGCTAATGGAAGAAATTATTAAAAATTGATTTTAAAAATTAATAAAAAGATGTTCAATATCGAAGTTACTGGTGTGGATATAATATTTAAATGCCTTGGAAAGTCAACCAATTTCTAGGCTCGCTAGAAAAGCCTGTGTAAGAGCTACAAAGAAGTGGATAGCTTAATGAGAACGGCAAAACAGACAGCTGCAAGGATGGAGAAGTATGTGGCTACAATTTATGGTTCAAAAGTCATTTTACTCTTTGTAACCTGTGTCTCTTTTTGTCTTGTACAACAATGTAGGTCTCAGAATGTTAAAACTTTTTTAGCCTTTGTCTTATAAAGGAATCCAACCAAGATTTATAATCAAACAAAATTGCCAACACAAGCTCTCTAATATTCTGAAATTTTCACAGTGAAATCTGTGACTCCAAATTAAACTCTTTTTGAAGATTTTTCCATGCACAGCATGATGGGAAAAGACCATTTCCCCCATATCTATAGGCAGCATGCTCTGTTCTGCTCAAAGGTCTTGAATGTTGCAGATGCAATAAAGAAAATACATGTATAGATTTAATGAGAATTTGCTGACAATCTGTACCTTAAATGGTTCTGTGTAGCATTTAAATTGAAAACCTGTGGGTTTAAGTGTATCTTTGCTCATTTGGCCTGTGCAGGCCAGTGTTATGGCTCTTACTGTCCCTCAGAAATGAAGACCACAGCTATAACAAGCTGGATCATTGGACCCTTCCACCTGCTCTCCCCTGCACCTCAGTGACCTACCCACCAACAGGTCTTCATATACCTCCAGGAGGTGTGAGCAGAAAAAACACTGTGCAGGAACTTGTGGTTTTAAAAACATGTTTTACATTGTGTTTAAAGCAGAAAAAACCTTGTATCTGAATATCAATTTGTAGGTCATGGCAGAGCTCTGCAACTTGCATGTTTCTTTTTGTGCATGCATATTTGTGTTTGTAAAATATATTCTGGTCTGCTGCAGCAAATACAAGAGGTGAAGGTTCTGAGCAACAGCTACTCCATTATTCACACCATTATTGATACAAATGTGCTGCGCACTACATGGGGTTATTTGCACGATTAAAATACAGTTTCATTTACATGTATTGCCAGTAGGCTGTATTTAAAAATATACGCTGTTAGAGGGTTTTTTTTTTCCACCTACTCCTCTTTGAAGTTCATGCAAAGATTAGATTGTTGCTTCAGAGGGAAGTAAGAGCTGATAAAGAAAAGGAGTAAGATGCAATCAGTGCTAGGAAGTTTGCCAGTAGGGTGTGAAACAAAAAGAAATCTGCGAGATACCTTAACATTGTGACAATCAATGGATTGATAACGTGCAGAATGTTACCTGGTTTGGTTTCACCGCAATGAGTCACACCTTTGCTCGACACGGGTAGATAAAAAACTGCAAAACAAACAAACTCTGGCAGTATATTCACAGGGAAAAGATAAATAAATAACTAAACAGCTATAGATAGATAGATAGATAGATAGATAGATAGATAGATAGATAGATAGATAGATAGATAGATAGATAGATAGATATTGTTATTGTACACATAGACGAATGCACATTCTCTCAGATGAGAGAAAGGCTCAAGTGTGGCTGCTGCTCACAAAGAAGTTGAAGCAGAGAAATGCCACAGCGCACGCTGAGTGACGTCAACCAGGAGGCCCCGTGGGGATGAGGTGAGTCAGAGCCAGGGCCGCGGCCTCGCCAGCTCTCCGCAGCCATGAGCGCGTCATCACCAGTCTCACTGACACCCTCTCACATTTCTCTGCATCTGCTTCAATGTGCCTCTGCCTCCCTCCATCCCTCCGCCTCCTCAAGAGGATCTCTTCACATCCATGGCATACGCCAGCACTAGCTATGCCTGTCCGTCTTTCTCTCCCTCCACACATTGGGTGGGTACTCATCAGGCATGCAAAGATTTATAGCTAATGATGGCGAAAGCTTCCTGCCTCTTTATATGGAGTCGGACATGAGTGATATAAAAAACCTCCAAAAAGATAAAAATAAAAGTAGCATGGCAAACAGGTCTCAAGTTTTATCATTGTGTTGTAGGTGAAAAGTGTTTTTTTTACACACATGCATGTCAAAAATGATGGTTTTGAATAGATAATGTACAAACAGAAGCTCTGTTTGTTGGTGGGAGCGCAATGAGTCACACCTTTGCTCGACACTGGTAGTTAGACAAAGACAAACATCCTCTTCTATCTTTCTGAGCGTACCATGTACAGGTTAAGAGAGCAGATGCCTCTGTATCTGAGCTGTGTAGGTTTATGCTGATAAGGAGCTCATTAATGCAGGATTTACTGTTAGTGATGGATCGGGGCTGGAGGATCTGAGCTGTGATGATTCATCCATCACAAGCAGAACTGCACGTCAAACATTTTTGAGGAACAACTCAGACACAAAGTCCCCTGTAAAACCTTCATCATTACATTTGTATTAATAATAGATCCTCAGAACAACTATTACTGCCTTGTACTATTACAATCACTGACATTTCAATGACTAACACTTTACACACCTCTCATTTAAGTTTTTACAATTCCATGACATAATCTATTCAAGTTTACCTCATCAGATTTATGATTTTTTTTAAATCTCAGTGCTAGAATAAACAAAATACTAACTGATTAAAATGTGGTGAAGAAAAGACAAATTTTAAACTTTTTACCTAATTTTCTGACTTTCACATTTAAATTTAGTCAGCAAATTTGTAGGTTTAAAGTTCTTTAACTTACAGCTGATTTTACAATTGTTTTACTGATAAATATCTATTTTTGAGCAAAAATATCAAACATTTTAGGGCTTTAAAGTGTTTGAATCTTCTCTCTTTACTTAAGAAAACATAACAATAATAAACATTATTTGTAATATATACTAATATATAATGAAATTTGTCATACAGTATGTAAGATAAATTATCCTTGGCACTTGAGGACTGACATGACCCAATAGTTAACAACCAATGTGACAAACTAAAATGTCATTGTAATTTATTTTAAAAATGGCAAAACAAAACAACTATAAAGTCCTTTTTTAACACATGATAACCAAAAAACTTCAAATTTTGTATGGCCTCCTTTGGCCTTAATAACAACTTGAAATCTTGCATTGGCATTGCTCCGGCATAGTTTTTTTTCTGTACTTTTCCAGTACGGTAGACAGGATTCTATGATGTACTAAGATGTTGTATTACCGTCGATTTTTACTCATTTGCCCATGCCGTATCCACAAATGGAACCTCATACCATAATGGAATCTCCACCGTGTTTCACGCTCTCCAGGTTTTCTGCAGACATAAACACGTCGATGCTGGCCGAAGAGTTCAAAGTTGGACTCGTCCGTCAGGATGTTTCTGGGTGTTTGCAGCTACTGCCTTGTTCTATCAGTTGTCTGATTATGGTCATTCTGGAGACTTTCTCAGACTCTGACCTAGAAGCATTCATCTCTGCCTGAAGATCAGCAGTGGTCTTCCTTTTGTCACTAGTAGTTAAAATCTTGTGGCGTCTGACATCTGACATTTAAAACTGAATTCACTTTTTATACCGAAATTTGAGTCGGCTCACTGGGCTTCTCTGAGAAGTCAGAAGTTAATCGAGCATAACATTCAACCACTAAAAGTATTTTTTCCGTTCAGGAATGCAAGTAAATAAATTTAATTTGATATCTTTTGACAAAGTGCAATAAGTTTGTCTTTCATTTGTTGTTTTGTTGTTTCTCTTGTCCCTCTCCTTCTTTTCCCCCCAGCCCCTACCTCTACTACCCCTTTCCAACACGAGTCTGGTTCTGCTTGAGATTCCTGCCCCAAAAGGGGAAGATTTTTCTCAGCTCTGTAACAAGGCTTAATACAGCTAATGCTGTGCTCATGGTGATTAGTGCTGGTCTTTATAATGATAATAGGCTACATCAGAGAGTACGGTCTAGACCTGCCCTCTTTGTAAAGTGTCTTAAAATAACTAATCATCACTGGTCCCTTTTTTATTGGCTTGCAGTAAGACTAAACCTTGCCCCCTTTTTCCCCTCAAATGATGCTGATTGGTCCATTCATTCTCAGATTGGGCACAGGCATTTCTGCTTGAAGCTTTTTCTTTGATGTTACAGGGGTTAGGGGAGAATGATGTGGTCTGGGTGATGAGTGTCCAGCTGATAGCAGAAAATAACTGTGGTCCACAAATAATGAATAAGATACAGCAACAGAAAGGCAGCTTCCAATCGTTCATGATTTCTTACGCAGCAATCTTTGCATAACATCCAGCGTTTTCCAAGGCAATGATGAACAGATCCTGTCTGTCACAATGCATGAGCCACAGCAAAAACAAGAATTGGCTTTTGAAAATGCTGGAAATATTTGAGTTACTCTCTCTGTACATTTAAGTTCTGTTTCAGACTTAAGAACAGAACAGAGAAGTATTAGAACTACAACTCGCTTCTTTAATTAAAAAAAAGGAACCGTTTCAGACTCTACCTGGCTGTGTTGAGCAGCCCTGCTGAGTTTGGCAATATATTTGAATCTTGGTTTAAAAAAAAAAAAAAAAAAATCAACAACTGTCAAATTCTGACTTGTCAAAACATCAGTAAGTGAGTGAGTGTCAAACCATAACTTTCACAGTAAGTTTTCAGAACTGACTGTAAAACTCCATACTCAAAGTTTCTTCACACGCACACTGCCTCCACAATAATGGCTGCTGTAGAAGGAAGAGAGAGGAGGCAGATTCAGAGAAAACACACTTTGTGTATTTACTTTTTCCAGTTTGTTAAACTGCCTCAAACGTGTTGAAGCTGTTCTCGTGCTCAGCTAGGGGGAGCATAAGGGTGTCTGTCGGGGGGAGGGGTGGTGTGGTGGGGTGCTACCGGGGTTGAGAGCTGTGAGGGGAGCAGCTTGCCCGGAGAAAGAGGTCTGCACCACATACAACATTCAAGCGGACATCTGACGTCAGCACATCAATAATTAAAGCATTTTATTCATAGCCTGGGAGAAAAAGAATCAATTGACAAATCACATATTCACTTTGAGTTACTTCAAACGTTGAGACAATTAAAATGCACTACATGTCTGTGTTGTGTGTGTGTTTGTGTTAGCTTGTGACTCAATTTACACATTTTTCTATTTATAGCCTTGTTGTTATTTAGGGTACAGTCCCCAATATATATCAAAGGCATGCATTGAAATTGTGACTCGCTTGTTTCCCTCCGTGTGCCCTTGCTCTGTGATTACTTTTAGGGTTGTGTTTATCCCATCTGTCCAGCTCTGACATGCCATCTCTTTATTTATGTTTCATATGTGAAACATAACACATTTATGTTTCATATGCGAGCATGCATTCACCATCTGAGGGTTTTCACATATAAAAACCTACTTCCAAAAAAGCTGGAATATTGTGTCAGGTGCTTAAAATTTGAAATAGGTGTATAACCCCCCCCCCCACACACACACACAAAAAGAAAAAAAAGAAAAAAAATTCTCAGTCTGAGAATTTTCTATTTTCTATTTCTGCTATATTTCAAGGGATATGGTGGTATTTTTGAAGTTGGGCTGTATTAGGTACTTGACAATAGTGGCACTAGACTCCAGTGATTTTAGTGAGTGTTGCCTCTTTAAGCAGCACAATCTGGCTGCAGACCACAGATCTCAGACACACCCTCTCACAGACCGTTACAGTGAGACGCTGTCACTGTCAAAACGAAAGCGCTGTAATTTGCCAGTACATCGTATTTACAGCTTCAGATATCATTTTTAAGTTTAATCTGACTATTTTGATCTATAATCATATTTTAGCGTGTATTTCTGTTCTGACATATAAGGCATCTCACAGTAGCCATCTGCATGAGGGGGCATCTAAGAGCTACAGTTTGTACCCAGACCCCTCTCCCTTTAAGAGGTCTCACTGGTTGTTTAGGCAGAGAAGCTAGGATATGCAGTATAACTAACTGGTACACTATCTCTATGTAATTTGGTGAGTTTTAGGTAAAAATGGGCCAAAAACACACTAAATTGCTTTGAGATAGTGTACCTGTCAGCTACGCTATACAGCCTAGCTTCTCTGCTTGAACAACCAGTGAGTCATTTTAAAAGGGCAGTGCTCATTGAAATAACTGGAGGCTAATGCCACTACTATTGCCAGGTGCCTCATACAACCCAACTTCAAAAATGGGTTACTGGGTTATCTCCTTTAACCTTGTGAGACCAATGCTGTCATATAACATTTAAATTTGAATAAATTTTGAACCATAAATTGTAGCCACTCACTTTTATCCCATAGAAGCTTGTCATTGTGCTGATCAAGTCTGGAACTTGGGTGACTTTCCAGGGTATCTAAAGATTGAATCCACACTAGTAAATCTGATATTGAAACCTTTTTATCCATAGAGATACAGAGCTTGTGATGTGGCTCTCTGTGCCACTGCAGACAGAGACTGCTGTCAACAGTGGCACAGATAGAAACAATACAAAAAGCTCAAGGACTTTTTATTGTAAACATGTGAATATTTCGAAGAGTTTTTGTCACATACTGTTATTACCTCCGCCAAGGAGGTTATGTGATCGGCAGGGTTTGTTAGTTTGTTAGCAACATATCTCAAAAAGTTATGGACAGATTTTCATGAAATTTTCAGGAAATGTCAGAAATGGCATAAGGAAGAACTGATTAGATTTTTGGAGTGATCCGGATCACCGTCTGGATCCAGGATTTTTTTTTTAAAGGAGTCTGTACTATTGGGAGACTGGGCTAATGGCGGAGGTCTGCGCTCTCTGAGTGCTTTTCTAGTTTTTTTTTTTTTTTTGATCCCCAGAGATGGGGACAAAATGTCTTAAACTCAGTAGTCTAGTCCACACACAAACAGTCTGAGGCCTCAGTCAGGACATAGTGTATAATAAAGTCCATCACACCATGAAATCCCGACTGTCACATGATCAGCACCATGGACAGCTACGCATACATCAGAAAAGACAACACTGACAGCTCAGAGGGCATCACACTCTCTCACATGTCTATAACTCATCATAACCACTTATTGGCTCTTATTGTCAGCAGCAGACTGGTGGAGGGGCTGCAGCTGAAGAGGTGATGTTTACAGTTTTTGTAACACAGCTACTATTTGCATAGAGCTTATTTGTGTTGTGTACTTATACGTCGTTGTATAGGCTATAAACTCAAACAATTCAATGATTTGATCAATAAAGTTGGACAGTGGTTTGCAAAGTCTATGCTGTGTTTTGTTTTGAACATATGATTCTGCTAGCTTACCTGTGTCATCTCAACCTGGTACGTTTACAACAAGCTGTGAGCTTGTGATGACAAAATAAATGTTCATTTTGGCCTTTTAAAGCTCTCCTTGTTTTGGTCTAACATTTTCACCAATTCAGTGTAGTTATTATCCATCTTTCTCTCTTCATTATCACTTTGACTGTCTTGGGTAGGAGGGATCAACCAGTAACATGGTGAATGTGGAACCAATGTTAACGGTTTTGTTTCCAGTCAGACGGACACAGGCGGCCCGCTCCACTCAAATGTAGCACGACCAAATGTAGGGAGAGAGAGAGCAAGAGCTGAGTGAACATGAGAGAGAGTATTTTGTGAGGGGAAACGTAACTCGAACAAGAATTCCTCCTGCCTGTGTACATCCTATCTAGTGTAGCCTGTTTAATGCTGCTGTACGGCAGCCCTACCGGCCCAGAAAACAGCCCAGCCCACCGGGAACTCATCAGATTGGCCACTCCGGGCCTGTATATATGTGGCTGTTGGTCATGTAGTTATATATATGTAGGGGGTAAAAAAAAAAAGCAAACTTAAACAAAAAACTGATTTAATCATGTTTTTTGCTTGTTTTGTATTTTATGTTGCGTTAACATTTTTCAATATTTCCTAACCATTCCAAAATCCCGAATTCAGTCACACATAGATCTCAGTGTTTTCACATATTTACAGCGACCACATTCCAACAAAACTAGTGTGTTAGGACATAAATTTTGGATTTCACTTTACATGGTCTCTGAGAATAGCTTAGATCTTGAAGGTTGTTAATATGGGGTCCCAGTTTTTTTTTTTTTTTTTAAATCATCACATTTTGTTTATAATTTACATTCAACACAATGTCCCAACTTTTGAGGAAACAGACTGTCTGTGCTCCAGACCATGTGACCATGGTCTGAGACATATTTATTAATGAAATTAAAAAATGTACCTAATAAAGCTGTCAGGAACTGTATATATGTCAAAAGACAAAAAAACCCCCAGCAAATTTCCAGGTTCTAGCTGACTTAAATAAAATGTCTCCAATCTTTAACTTCATGTCAATCTTAATAGCCATTGATCTTTAAAACAGAAACAAGATCACATCTGCAGTCTATTGTATGATGACTGCAGCCATGCCAACAGATGAGCTCGGAAGAAGAATCTGGGGCTTGTACATTACCTGTCAAATGAAATAAACCCCTAAAACATCAAACTGATACATAAATATTGGCTTCATTAACTTTCCAAGCATGTCCTCTGTTCCCCCTCTCCGACCAGCTCTGGCCTGACTGCTGGCCTCCTGCTGACCTACGATCTGTCTTTGCCAGTTGCTGTTTCTGACCCTGTGCCCTTTGTGCCTCCAGGGACACTTTTGGATGCTGTTTCTTAGGGGATAAGAGCATGTTATTATTGTGGTCCGTATCTGGTAGTAGGCTTTGTTGAATGAAAAACAATATCTCACTGACTCTTACCTGAGTCAAAGCATAGCAAAACAAGACTCGCATGGATACCTGCAAAGTGAAAACAACAGTTATGTAAAAGAACAGGTCAGTGGAGTTTTTCTAAGGTGAAATATTCAGCACTGTTAGATAGAAAGAGCAGAGTTAAACGTAATACAACAAACCAAACCAGCAATTTTCTAGGTGGTTAAATGGGACTAAAGTTCCTCCTGAGTCCTCTGACTATTGCTTCACTATTAATACTTTGAAACTTGCAGCACTTTATGCATCTGTGTTGTTTATGATTCTTTCATCTTTAGAGTAATTTTGATGCCAGCAGCACAAATATGTGGTCACTGTGCTGCCAAGATCTAGATTTCGCACTCTTAGAAGGTCAGTTTGTTGAAATTAAATGCAATGTATGCGTATGTTGCTCTGCAGGCTAGTTTACTTGGAATTATGTTAATACTACTATTTTGTTTTGCCAAAGAAGCATTAAAGCTGCCAGGATTAAGTTCAGAGTCAAAAAAGTGCTTTCCAAAAGAAAACAATTGTATTTTTGTGCCACACTTAAGTTGTTAGAAAGCAGTCAATGTGCATTGATGAAGTAAAAACAGCAGGACACCAGAGAGAAAAGTTCAACCATGTGTTTTGGTTTAGGTTTAGATTGTGTGTATAAAACAAAATCTGTAAGCATGGGACTGGACTGAGAGCATATTTTTAGTCTGAGTTGTAATGACCAATCGTACATCAGAGGACTTTAAGTGTGGGTGTGGTGGGCAAGAAGTGCCCAGACACATTCTGCTGTAATGAAGTTGTGTGCTGCATTAGCGGCCACTTAGCCATGCAGAGTCGATGGATTGGCCAGATTCCATGTCTGTCATAAGCAGCAACCTCCGGTCCTGAAAAATGAAGCCAATGCGAAGGTGCACAAAACTGCAATATGGCAAGTGTCCACTTGAGGCTAGCAGCAGGAACACCGAAAGTTTCTAACACACATTAAAAAGCCGTTTTTTACACAAGAAATAAACTGGTATACAGCCTGGATCAAAAAACCAACTAGCTAATGTCTTCGTGTCCTCTCACTGTACGGGGGCTGACTTATTTGTACCACAAAAGTTTCGATTATATTTATGAAAAAACCTCACTGCACACTGCTTGGCGCGTCTCATTTGATTGAAAGATAGCTTGACAGGCAGAAGCTATATTTCTGTTAACTAGAATGCTAGCTAGCTAGATGACAGGGAGTCAGTGGGTGGGCTGTTAGGTTGATCCAAAGTTCGGTTGAGACCATGATTTCAATATGGAGCCCACCACAGATTGGCTTCCAAAGCAGTTTGAGTCGCCTATTGTAAGCAGACGGCTGACGATCCACCTCCAATCTGAAACAATTGTGCCCGGTCCGAGAAAGAAATCGGCGTTATTTAAGGAATACGAGGCTGTAGCTTTCCGTTTGGTTTAGTTGTACCTCAAGCCGCTAAATAATATCGACTGGCGTAGAAATTAGCGCAGATGTGTACAGATTGCCTACTGTGAGGGCGCCCTGAGACACGGAGAGGGTAAACTTTCTTAAATACGCCACCCCAGTTATCTCTCGGCATCACTCAGGCTAGGCTTCTAGCTTTGTGTTAGCATGCTGCCTTTGCAGGTGTTTGGAAATATATGATGTGGATTTCACTGCAGTGGAGAGTTGTTTCTGGTCATGCCGTGGTTTACACTTCGTCACATTCTTGTCCTTTTGTGCAACAACTTCATAGTTTTTTCCTGTAGGCAGACCCTACTCAGTTTTATTAAACATTTTGCAGTCAGGTTTTGCAGGTTAGGTTTTTTAACTTTTATTGGCACCCTTACCCTACTTTAACTTGTACTCTAACACTAAACGGAAGTTTAATCTGATTTTATTTCAAAGGTTTTAGCGTGTATTTCCGTTCTGACAGAGACGCTGTCTCAGATGAACCATCTGTGAGAATGGCCATTAGACATGTCTGGTCTGCAGCCAGACTGTCTTGTAAATAGACCAAAAGCAGGACTTTATGAATACAACAGTTTTAAAGATATACACATTGAAGGTGTTGAAAAATATAATGTGTCAAAAAGTATTGAATCTTTACATTGACCTGAAACAGGATACTACCCAGATGTTAATACTCAAAGGACTATGCTATTGGCCTCTTAAGGCTCATTTATGCTCTACACATGCATGAAAATTGATCCATGGGTTTTGAACTTTAAAATCATCATTGTCCTCATACTTATGTGCGGCTATTATGTTGAAGTGGACTTTGACCAACAAATCCACAAGAGGTATTCGTCTCTCACCACACTACTTTGATGCTGCTCCATCCATCCCATAGAGTGACGAAAGAACGGTCTGTCCTCTGCTCAGCTGCGCTCTTGTAGTTGTCTGTGTTAGTGTCCAGGTGAGCTAACAATGTTGATATGTCTGTATTTTCTAATAACTCACTCATTATTCGTTGATATTCCTCAGAAAACTCGATTAAGTTCTTTCAAATGTTTCTTCTTCATTGCAATGTCTACCCTGGGTTGAACTGTTGGCCACATTGCCCAACACTCCCCCAAGATTGGCAACATTATTGCATTGTTTGATCCATATCCGTAAGCCTCGAGAGGACGGACGAAAAATAGGATGAACTGAAGACAGAGCACAGACAGAAAGGTCTGTCCGTGTCCGTATGTGGTTAAAACACAGAGCATAAACGAGCTTTAAGGCGTTCTGTAAAAAGCATACAAGTGTTGACCTCAGTTTAGGAAATGTGAATCAGTAGTCATCTTAATTACGTATGATTCAGTACTTGTGGTGGGAGTATCGATACTACGGACTCGATATATCGATATTTACAAAGTGTTCTCTTGGTATGGATCCCTCTAGTAAAGTATCGATACCAAATGAGTACTAATAAATGCATCTCACCACCGCTTCTCAGCCAAGTGCCTCCCTGCCTATGTTTTGGCTTGACTCTTGACTGCTCCTCCGTGTCAAGTGACTTTGGAGACCAGTCGGACATGTCAATCCTGCCATACCATGTGACTTTGGGGACCAATCATAAATGAGCAACAGGATTCAGCAACTCCACTCGCTTGCATATCAATTCATTTTACAGTCTGTGATGTGAACCAGTGTGGCCCCAAAGTAAATTTCAGAATGGTAAGAAAGCATAAAAAAATACTGGGACCACATGCCAATACCATAAAATGTTTGAAGACCAAGTAGTAGAAACAAAAGATAAAAATTAAAAAAAAAATCTTTGATGACTTGTATTTCTCACATTTTTCTCAATATAGCCCTTCCATTTTTTTTTAAAGAAAAGAAATTGGGCATTTTTATGTTGTAGGTATTTTAATCTCATATACAAGTTTGTGCTATGAAAATATTTTATTTATTTCATTTTTTAACCTGCTTACACAAACATTTTAATTTAATTGAAGTCTTTCCCTAAATTAATTTCTGAATGACCTGAATAGTCGTTATATTTGCCTGAAATGTGAACCTTTTAAAGTTTGTGAGTCCAGTATTTTGTTCTTTCTTCAAAAGTATTGGTATCAGTATCGATAAAGTTCCATCAAAAAGAATCGTATCATATCGAAAAAAAAAAAAGTTTATACCGCCCATCTGTATTCAGTACCATCTGATGGACATCTGTCTAAGTCTGTCATTATGGTCTGTATACTGCGGCTATAAAAATGTTAAAGCACTGAATTTTCTGACTGTTCCAATTTTTTCTTCATGCCCCGCACCTGAAAAGTTTAATAGGTTTGAGTATGCTGCTTTTCCTTCTGTTATTTCTAAATATAACCTAGAAATTGTCGTAAAACATCAATTGAAAATAAAATATTCTTCTGTGGCTGCAATTCAGAAATTTACCAAAAACACAATGTATTAGGATAGTCCTGACCTGCTCAGTCATTTTTGAGCAGCAACAATGAACTGTCCAATAGTCTTTAACAGATACAAGAGAAGTTGGTTTTGCCCTCATTATTAGGGATGTTCCGATACCATTTTTTCCTTCCCGATACGATTCCGATACCAAGGTGTTGGGTATCGGCAGATACCGAGTACTGATCCAATACCAATCTGAACTTTCTGAACTGACTGTTCAGACTAACAAATTATTTAAGACCTACTTTTGACTCAGAACATACAAAAAATAGAATTGTAAATGTACAGCGTCTCTGTGACCCGGAAGTTGTTTTCCTGCTGATTATTCAGTTTTGCTGCTAAATATTAAAATAGCAATAATACAGGGTGCTGCATCACAGGCTCTCACTAGCTCTCTTTTTTAAAACACAAACTTTACTTCACTTTTCCAAATACAGTATAAAACTTACAACTCGCATATTAACAATTGTTGTATATAGATATGTACTTACAGTAGTATAAAGCATCAAGTGCAGTGAACTCTATCTCTCTTTTCTTCTATTTCATGCAGGATCACATGATTACAGAACAGCCTAATATTGGCTGACGGACACACAGAGACAAACAATATGGCGGTTAGCATTCAAGCTAGCGGTAATTAATGATTGTAATTCAATTAAAATGGATAAAAAGACGTTAAATATCGGGTTTACTTGTGTTGATTTAATCATTAAAGTCCCCAAAAGACACACGAGTTCCAGATTTGCTGAAAATGCTGCTGCACAGGATTCAAAGGCATCAATAGTGTCAATGAGAAAACACAACGGCTAGCTTCAAGAGGGACAAGTGAAAGGCAACGATTTATGGTTTAAAAGTTATTTCACTTTTTTATAAACTGTGTCACTTCTTGTGTTGTTGTTCTTGCTGCTTCTGCGCTAAAATGGAAGTCCGTTCATACAGTTGCAGCAAAGACGAATTGATTTTTAGTGCTAATAGTTAGCATGGCTAAACACAGCAAACTATAACGTTAAACCAAATGGTATTGAATATTCATAAACTTGTGTACTTGCCGATACTGATACCTGCATTTTAAGTAGTATTGGACGTCTTTCAGATACTGGTATTGATATTGTAACAACTCTACTCATTATCATCATTTTTTTCTCTTGAATTCAAGTCCCTTTTTTTATAGTTTCCTTGGATTACCTCAATACTACCAAAAACCTCTCAAAATTAACGGTAAGCATATTTTACAGCATTTAAATGCACAAATTTCTAGTCTCATCAACTTAATGTGGACCATTAAATGGTCTAATATGATTTTAAAAATAGTGTTAAATGAGTCATATTAAAAATAAGTTTTATTGGTATATTTCCCTCCAATTTTTTGCCATTAAAAATTTAGAATTATGGCAGTATTAGTTTTTATTCTTTTGGACCTTTGGCATATGTTTTGCCTTAAAAAAAATCCCTTTCACCATAGAAATCAGATAATTTAACTCATCATATCCACCTAAACATTTTATTTTAAAAGACATTTATGTGCTTTAACAACTTCTATTTGTATCAATAATCGATGTCAAGTTAAAAACATCCTACTTTGCCATAGATGTACAGAGAAATACAGATTCTGAGAGATGGGAGACTGAATGAATAATGTGTAAGCTCTGCGACCTGATAGGATGATGGTTTGATTCCCAGGACTGACAGACAGAATCATTACTAACATCACTCACCTGCCCTTCAAATATTTCAGTTTGGTGCCCTTGACCAACTCCCAAAGGCTCTGCTCGTGGACTCAGCAGCATCACTGTTGTGCTTTCAAACAATAAATCTGTCCATGAGTTATGGCGTGCTCTGAAAGTTTGTCCAATCTACAACTGCCAACCCTAAAAAAAGAACATATCTTCACCAAATCTGCTCAGTGAGACAAAGTCCAGGCTGAATGTTTGACTGTGTGTGAGGCCGGCCATGCCACTCATGTCAATGTGCCACTCTCTGACTCATGGTGTTGCCTACGGTGGGGGAGGGAGACTCAGAAGGCTGAGACAGAGAGAAGCTCAGATTCGGAGAGTGGGATGAAGTGTTTTCTCCCCCTACTGACTGAAAAGCTGTCTGGTATTTCAGAGATTAGTTCACAAGGATGCACGTACATGCACAGACCCTCATTCACCCTTTTCATTCATATTTACATTTCATGTTTCCTTTTTGGATTTCTTTAAACTTTAGTACTTGGAGGAATTTCAGGTTTCATCTTTTTAAAAACGTTGCTTATTAAGAAAGACAGCCTTGACAATTTTTTCCTTTAATGCAGTAAGAAATTTTTCATATTACTGTTGAAATATTCATTTTATCAAGATAACTATTAAAGCTCAGTTTATGAAAGAAATATAGATTATATTGCCACTGAAGGGAACCATTAATTGTCAGACCGACCAGTAAATAGTGGTTAAAAATGAGTTGTTTTAACTCAGATATCCAAAATAGCCCAGTGTTTCTGAGTTGACTTAACACAATTTCAGTTTCAAGTAAACAGTACTTGATAGTGTGGTGCGTCTTCCTAAACGAGCCGGTTCAAAGAGCTGGCCCTTTTATGTTTTTTTTTTTTTTTAACTGTATGTATTATTTGATTGATTGATTGATTGATTGATTGATTGATTGATAGGCAAGGCCACCCATAAGGGGGTATAAAGGGGAAAGCTTTCTGGGTCCAGCCAAACTGAGGACCCATCTTCAAAATCATGATTCAGGTTAAGCTGAGATAACTGTATTTTTTTTTTTTTTTTACTAATAACCACTTCTATTAAAGAAACATACATTTTATTCATGTATTAATTCATGCTGTAGTATGTAGCCTGCTTTAAAATGTAACTCCCTTTTCTTCAGATTAAAAATGTGCAGAAAAAGTAGTTAAAGTGGGTTACAAGTGGCAAAAATGTATTATTTATTTATTTTATTTAACCTTTATTTAACCTGGTTGATCCCATTGAGATTAAAAATTTCTTTTTCAAGGGAGACCTGGCCAAGACAAGCAGCAGCAAAAACACAGTTACAGACAGAAATACAAAGAGAGACAAGGTACAATTTACAAAGTACAACGTTTTGGATTAAAACCATCTATGAGTCATATCTGGGAATCAATTGTTTAAACAGCTGAGCTAAAACATCGACATCCTATAGAATCTGCTTCCGTGCCTTTCATTTTAGATTTAAAAACATTTAAACTTGAGAAAATGGGATAAAAGTGGCAAAAGTGGTTACAAAGAGACAACAATAGATGGTTTTGGGTTGATTTTAAATCCTTATACAGAATGGATAATCATCCTGACAGGCTGATGTCAGATCCAGATGTTGAGCTGATGTTGGATCTCAGTTTTAGGCCTTTAGTTTTAGCCAACATTTCTAATCTATCTTACCTTTATAATAAACCTGTTTGTGAAAAGAGTTAACAAAAAGACAAAGGAATATAATCAAACATTACCAGTGTAAACACTAGGTACTACCGTACCGTGCATTTTAGCCTAAAGTCAAGTATGTTTGACCAGTGTGAGTACGCTCTTTCACACTTTCGTGCTTATTTCAATCCATTATTGCCACATGTTTTGCCACTTTTTGCCCATTTATTGTCACTTTTTTGGTCACTTTTATCCCCTTTAAGCCATTTTTCATCCATTTTAGCCATTTGTTTTTTGCAGCTTTTTGACATTTTTGCCCATTTCTGCAACATCTTATTGGAATCTGTCACCTATATTTTCTTCCTTGTGCCCATCTTTTTCCCATTTTTGCCCACTTTTCATTTTTTGCCTCCCATCAGAACCATTATTGGCCCGGTTAGAAAGTGACAGGACCAATCAGCATTGAGGGGCAGTACATTCAGGCACAGCAGAGTTGTGACATAAACAAGCAGCAACGTGCAGCCTGCCATAATTGCAGCCAGTGCAATTATGGCAGAAGGCATTAGCGTGGATGCTGCTAAAACACCAGTTTTATGAGAATTTGACGACATTTCCTTTCTTAAAAGAAGAACAAAGAACAGAATTGAGTTGTTTTCTTCTCAAAAACAACAAAAGTCGAGTACTGATGTGTCTACAGTCGCCATGGTTTGTGGCGTTATGCGTTATTATAAAACTTGTCTTAGTGTCTTCCATTTTATTGTCTGTGTGCATTATGGCCTATTACTAAAGTCAAGTAACATTGTGGTCCTAATAGTATAGTTCAGAATGCCCATCTACATTGTTAACATCACAAAGAAACGATAATCCTGTTTTAAGAAAAAGGGTTTACATCTTGAAAAAGGTTAGATTCATTTTTGTTACCTTGATAGGAATGGTTATTATTAGGGTCAAAAATTAAATCACAGCTTAACTTTACAATGGACCATGATTTTGCTGACCTCCATGGGCTCCCTGGTTTCAGCTGGACCCCAGAAGGTTCTCCCCTTTATCCTCCCTTATGGGCAGCCTTGCTTACAACACAGTTTTCATCTCAACAAGAAATCTTGAGACCTTTTGATCTTGTAAGACCTCTTGCCAGATCACTTAAATGACTGTAACATTTAAAACATGCGAATGTGGAATTTGCACTGAAGAACACATTTAAAAAAATAATTGAAACAGAATTGATTGATATGACCGGTGTTGTTTTATCATTGGCAGTTCTGGACCTCCATATAAAAGACAAAAACTGTAAACAGGCACTTCCTTTGAAATAGAACAAAATACTGTGTTAGCCCCTTAAGGAGTCAAGGCTTTAATATCAAGATATTATTTCATAGCTTAATTGAGCAATAAAAACAAAAAAGAAAGAACAGAGAAATTCCCTAAGGGCTCGAGGGTTTTATCATATTAAATTTAGCTTAAAGCTTGTAATTTATCAGCGTCTCTATATCACGTCTCTGCCAAAGGGACTGTAGATGAAACAAAATTATCAGCTCGGCAACATAAAGTCTCTTCTTTATGAATAAATTAAGTTTAATTAGGGACTCTATTTTCAGGTGAAATCGCTAATACCGTCTGTCTGTGGCGATGCGTCTCAGTTCAATGTTTGATTAAAGAATGCTTTGAGGATTATAAAAAGCATGTTTCTGTGTAACAGACGAAGGCAAACTTCAAGAGTGTTGAATACAGCATGTTGATAGACAACAGAAGCCACAAAAGAGCAAATAAATACATGAAAGTAGTGAGAAGTTATATTAAGCAGCCTAAAACTGACAAAGAAATATGATCTGAATTTTCAACAGTTTGATCACATTATTGAACAGAAATTTGCTGAATCCTTTGGTTATTAAACTGCTGAACTGTCTCTGTATGTGGATATACATGTGTATGCATGTAGAGGTATTTGTATGTAAATTTATTATATGCAGCTATAATTACACATTTCTGTACAAAGATGAAGGTGTATGTGCATTTTTTAATGTAAACATATGTGCCTATTTAGATTTGAATGCATTTGTGACAAGTAATTGTTTTACGACTGCAAGAAACGATGTTTCTTTCTTTTTTGTCGCTTATACATTTGTCAAGCTTTGATTAATGTTAGACTACAAGATATACACTACTTAAAAATACATTTTTCCGAATAAATTTAGTGTTGAGGTTTAGCTGTATTTTTTGGTGGATGTAATCTATTTAAATATGTACATATTTTGGTCATTCATATGCATTTATATGTACAGTGCTTAAATTTATTAGACCACCTGTCATAAAAACGAGAAAACATAAATATTTTAGAAATCTATCAAAAACTTGTTTAAAACTAAAAATGTTATTGTTATTTATTTGGCAAATAACAAACTGAAACACCTAAATAGTCCTTTTTCACACATAATAACCAAAAGACTTCATATTTTGTATGGCCTCCTTTGGCCTTGATAACAGCTTGCATTCTTGCTGGCATTGTTTTTATGTACTTTTCCACAGTCTCTTTTGTCATTGAGTTCCAAATAGTTTCTAGCTGTTCCCACAGACTTGCTTTAGATTAAACTTTTGTGCCATCAATCTTTGAATCTACTAATTTGTTCAAATAGATTCAAATCCAGACTTTGACTTGGCCAGTCCATCAGTTCCAGTACTCCAGATTTCTTTTTCTTGCTCAAATAGTCTCTGCACAGCTTTGAAGTATGCTTGGGGTCATTGTCTTGTTGGTATATGAACCCACAACCAATCAGATTCAGTCCAGAAGGGATTCCATAATGCACTAAGATGTTGTGGTAGACGTTCTTGTTCATGATACCGTCCACTTTCACTAATTTACCCACACCGTACCCACAAATGGAACCCCATACCATAATGGAATCTCCACAGTGTTTCACTGTGGGTGCAATACATCTGGCATCAAAACGTTCTCCAGCTTTTCTACGGACATAAACACAACCATGCTGACCGAAGAGTTCAAACTTGGACTCATCCGTCCAGAGTGCCTTCTTCCAGTCATCAACAGTCCAGTGTTTGTGCTCCCTGGCAAATCTGAGGCGTTTCTGGATGTTTGCAGGCCTCAATAATGGCTTCTTAGCAGCTGTTCTTCCCTTTAAGCCTTGTTCCGTCAGTCGTCTGCTTATGGTCATTCTGGAGACTTTCTCAGACTCTGATCTTGAAGCATTCATCTCTGCCTGAAGATCAGCAGTGGTCTTCCTTCTGTCTCTAGTACTTCAAATGTTGAGGTGTCTGACATCTGCTTCAGTTAACTTTTGTTTCCTGCCTCTTCCTTGGCACGTTTTGTAAGTACCAGTCTCAGCAATTGACTCCAAAGCATACTTGACCACACTGTGAGAACACTTTATGTCTTTCCCTATTTGTCTCAGAGAACATCCAGCATCATGAAGTGTTTTAATGCAGACTCTTTCATTTTCAGTGAGGCAGAGCCTTTGAAAAAAAAAACTCAGAGGGTGATTGGATGAACGTTCTGTCTGTCACATCTTTACTGGCCAGTCAGGGCAACAAAACACGTGACGTAGCAACAGAGCTGCGTCCCTACCTAAGGAGTAAAGTCCTTAAAGAACTGCACATCTTGAACCATGGCAACTGTAGACATGTCAGTACACGACTTTTGTCGTTTTTGAAAAGAAAACAACTCAATTCTGTTCTTTGTTCTTTTTTTAATGAAGAAATGTAGTCAAGTTCTGATAAAACTGGCGCTTTAGCAGCATCCACGCTAATGTCTTCTGCCATAATTGCACTGGCCTCTTGTTATTGCTTGTTTATGTCACGACTCTGCCGCGCCCGAAAGTACTGCCCCTCGTCACCGATTGGTCCTGTCACTTTCTAACTGGGCCCAAACGATTCAGATGGGAGCTTTGAAAGATGGATTCACCAGTGAGAGTGAGTGGGTGTATCCATCTGCTTTGCAAGGTCAGTCCAGTTCCAAGTAAACTGGCGTGCCTGCAGCGACATCCAAGCTAACGCAGCAGCAGGCCCTGGATAAACCAGACAAGACGACTGTAATGATTGGAAATCCATGCCAAAACAGACTGGGAGTAGAGTGAAAACATCTGTCACACAAAGCTTTCATTGTTGCTCTCTGCACTTGTTGTAATAAAGACATGTTGTTCAGTTCAGACGAAACTGCTGCTGCAGCTAAGTCCAAGCTCAGCACTCCACTAGCAGGCCTTGTACACAACCACTCTCAACAACGTACCCTTTCCCTGTAACTATCCTTGTGGCTGGGTTCTTTCAAAAACACTCAAAAAGTTGGCAAAAACACAGGCATAGTCAGATGATTTCAGTGATGGTGAAATTTATTTTTAACCGGCCTCCCAAAGTGCTGCACAAATATAGAAAAAAATTAGCAAAATGGAAAAACATACTATTTACACTATTTACAACTAAACAAAAGAAAACATGTCAAAGTAGAGTCCTTCAATAACTCAATAACTTAATACTCAAAGAGCAAAAAGAAGTCAAAGTCAAACCTGGTGTTACCTGCTCTGTAACCCAGAACCAACTGACTGACAAGGCCATGGCAGGCTTCATTTAAAACAAAAGCCCCTCCTACTGGGCCTCATAAATTTCATAAATTTTCCTTAAAACAATATTTTCTTTTCAATAAAGACATTCTAAACATTTTAATAACCATGATCATTTTCATTCATTTTTCATGGGTTTTTATCACCTATTTAATTTACTCAAAAAAACAAAATACCTCTTATTTTCCCAAGAAAATAAATAAAATATCAGTTACATTCATCATGTGACCCGTTGAGCGCGCAACATTAAACTGTATAGGAGGCGGAAATGATGCGCTCTGTTTCCTCATTCATATATGAAAACTGTACATGGCATAACTTAAATGCAGCGCTCCTCCAGGTAAGTAGAGGGCTTTCAGTACAACTAAGCCCCACCCATAGTGCAAACCTGTATGTATAGCTCTATTTACCACAGTGGAGGCAGCCATTACAAGCAAACCCAACTCTGAAAGTGAAAGTAGCATCACTCAGTCAGTCAGACACAGACAGAGCCATCTGTAAAATGCATCTGCAGTTAAGGATTAGTTTGTAACTGCATACAGTATGAAGACTTTAAGACATGGATGCATACTTAATTAATCTTGAAAAGCTGATGGATTGGCCAGATACCATGTCTGTCATCAAGTGGCTCCCAGTGTCACAGTACTCGAGTCCAGGACTCAGACTCGTGACCTTACTTGGACTCAGGCGCTGATAACTCTGACTTAGACTTGGACTTGAGCTTTTGCTGCATTAGGACTTTGGGATGAAGAGGAGGACTCTGACAATTTTAAAAGACTGCTTTATGCTTTAAAATGTTAGTGTTGATTTTGTGTGTTATAACCCCTAATAACTGATCAGTATTAATGCAGCACCCATCACATGTGTTCACATGCATGGGTGTTCACGAGCCATCTTGCTCAGCAAGAGTGTCAGCCAGCTTGCCAAAGGAGGTGCCACAAGTTCTGTGTTTTGCTTTTAAAGATTTTACTGCAAATGCAAGCAAGAGCAGTGCAACATATTCAATATGTTAAAATTAGAAAAAAAAAACACAAGGAAAAATAGGACAACCTCAAACTTTAACAGACATCTTTCCACGACGCACCCAGAAAAGTAAGGGAACTGTTAAAGTTACTTAGACTGTTGATAGCATTACCGTAAACTAACTGCTAGCTAACGGTAACATTCGTCTCAACCACTGGCTCGTAGATATATAATTTTTTTTTTCATGCACGTTAATCATACATTTTACAGACAACTAAAGTCAAAGTTTAAAAGCTGTGTAGATATTTTTTGAATTCAATACCCAATATGCCAATATTGAATATGCAAGGACATCCAGAGCATGACTGGGGTTGTGTCAATCATCCTTTCCTTACTCAGCCTCAATTTTGGCTCAAACATAATTAAAAGTTCTGCACAGTACTGTATATTTGTATATAGAGTGCATTTTTAGATTATGTGTTTGTATTTCTATATGAAGGCGTGTTTTTTTTTTAATGTGGATGTATAAGTGGATGATATGTAACTGTATGTCCATATCTAAATATATGTGTGTATTAGTATTAGTAGATGTTCATGTAACTGTGATGGTATGTATTTGTAGATGTATAAGAAAATGCATATGTGCATGCATGAGTAGATACATATTTAAATGAAAACAATTATGAAGGGGGACAAATTGTGCAAAAATCACTTTATCAGGCTTTTCTAGCTAAAATATGGCTCCTGGCCTGTCCACAATCCCAACATGTACCATAGTGGACAAGGTTTGAAAATGCCCCTACCAAATTTATGCAGATCAGTTAGCACATGTGGAGGTAATAGATGTAGATGTCTTTATGTGTTGATGTATATTAATAAATGAAATAATTAACATATGCAGATTTAAAGATGTGCATGGATGGATATTTGCATGTGCATGTACGTGCCCATATTACTTCAGGGGTCTTGATGTGCCAATACTCAGCAGATTAATCCCAGTTAATACTTTGACACTGTGCTGTGCTGTAACAGGTGACAGACACAGACGTGGCTGAAGTCCCTCCATGTTTGGTGCAGACAGGATCTGTAAAGACTTTAGGTCTCATGTATTGTTTCTTTCCACACAAACTTAGTGTTGCTTGTGTGTCACTTCTCACTGCATGTGCAAAGCTTGTCAGCAGGTGTGAATATGCATTTTACTGAAATTAGAAGATAGAAACTCTCAGCTCACACAAACACATAACCCCCCCTCCAAAAAACCCCACTCACCCACACATGCACGTGATTGTTTGCCCATGTGCACATGGGTGCGTCAGTGTGTGTATGTTGTGTGATTGTATTTTGATACTAACATGAAAAGGCACTTCCACACCCATATATTACCTTCTAAAAATAAAGTCATGACGTCAAACAGCAGTTATTTCAGTTGGTCAGCCACCCCCCACCCTCTCTCAAAAAGCACTCAATAACAGAGGAACTTTCAACATTTAAGAAATAAAAACATATAAATGTCTCCTTGAAAACAAACACAGGATTCATATGTTACACTGTGTTGTGCATTAATGACTCTAAAATGTTACCAACTCTTCAAATAAAAGTGCCATTATAAGACTTTTATCATTTGATATATAATTTAATTTCAGTGTAAGTAGGCTATGCACATGTAAATTATGTGTTATTGCAGCTTCATGCACATTTATCAATATACATATCAAAGCAAACACTAATAAGCCTTTGTCTCGCTGATTAGCTCATAAAAGACGGATATGTTACTACACAGTGTGGAAACAGTTTAGGATTGTTGCCTTGATAAGTATTCACATCACATATAACTCTCTGCAGTGAAGATATGAGTCATAGTCTAGAATGGTAGGAGGGCACATTAACACACTGGGTTTTTATTAGCACTCAGCTGAAAACAAATATCTTCAAACACTGGATGAATGACTGTGGACCAATAATCAGGAACCAACTAATTACAGAAATACCGAGGTATAAAATGTAGAAATCTTGGTCAAAAATGTATAGTTTAGCTGTATGTTGGGTTTGAGAAACACCTGACGACACAATGATTGAAAATAAAGCCTCACCTTTTATTTCACATCATACAGAGACAGGGAGGAGTTAACATCCCTTATATCAGTGTCTCGATTAATGTTCTTCAGGGAGGCTGAAATAAGATAATGGTATTATTATGAATTAATTTCATGTAACACTCCTGAGTCTACCTGTAGTTACTCTTTCAAAATAAAAGCAGGTTTTTGTATAAACAGGCAGTTAATTACGCATAGTTTAAGATAGTACAGAAATCCGAAATGAAAAAGTTTTAAATGCAAATAATTGGATCTAAAATTGTGGTAAAAATGGAGATTAAGTGCAGTTGCGAACAGATATTCTGAGATAAATCCAAAATTTTAATCTTGGACAAAAATATATTAAACGACACTAGAAACAACAGGATGGTGATATACTAAAACAGCTTTAGGTGTTTCAGTGTTTTAATTTTGTACCAACTTAACTTCTTTTTAAACTGGATAAAGAATAAAACTAGAAAAGCACTCAGAGAGCGCAGACCTCCGCCATCAGCCCTATCTCCCAATTGTGAAGAATCCTTTAAAAACATTCCTGGATTCAGACGGTGATCCGGATGACTCCCAAAATCTAATTCTCCGATTACTCCCTCCCTGGTGGGGTGGAGACATGGTGAGACAATTCGTGTGGACTGTCATGGCGGAAGCACCCATAGTCTTATTGGACAACTGAAAGTCATGGCAGATGGTGAATATTCCTCTATTCCTCCCAGCATTGTAAGTATATTCGCTGTCTTTCGCTCTGTTACACTCCGACTTGTCTCCTTGACCGGGTGTGTGTCTTTCAAACTCTATAAACTCCAAAACTCTGAATAAGTTACTCATGTCCGCCATCTCCTGGTGTAAAGTGGTAACAGCGCAGACCTCTGCCATCAGCCCTATCTCCCAGTAGTACAGAATCCTTAAAAAAATTCCTGGATCCAGACGGTGATCTGGATCAGTCCCAAAATCTAATCAGTTCTTCCTTATGCCATTTCTGGCATTTCCTGAAAATTTCATGAAAATCCATCCATGACTTTTTGAGATATGTTGCTAACAAACAAACAAATGAACAAACCCACCCGATCACAAAACCTCCTTGGCGGAGGTAAAAATATTGGGTATTGAAAATTATCAGTGCATAAGCATTTTAAAAAGTCCTGTCTTCGTCACTAACAAAAAAAGAGATTTGACTAGTGTTTTGTGAATGAACTTCAACTCTTAAATTGTTCATTTGTTGTTTCTTGGTTTCTTTAGATTATTTTTTGGCTTTTTGCGTTTATTTTAATAGGAAAGCTAAGGGAAGACATTACATCAAATGTTTCAAGACCAGGGATCAGTCCCACGACCATCACATTGAGGACTACAGCCTCTGTATAGTATGGGTGCTTGCCCTATCCTCTGAGCCACCCTTGTTTCGTGCTTTTTAATTACATTTTCATATCATGAGAAATAACTTTTACTGTAAGTAGAGGGCACAACACATCTTCTTTGAACACATAGTGTATAAATTCCAGCGCCAGGGGGTTCTGAAGCTAAACAAGACATTAATATGGCAAGTAGAGACTTCTTTGTCTTGAATTAAGGGCTTTGTTCATCATAAAGGGCACTCCATATGATGCATCTACAAAACAATAAGCCACTGTATTATTTTCATTCATCAATTTCACATAATGAGGAAAAATGCTGTTAAATGCCCATTGGGGCAGTGTGTTACTCTCAAAACATTCTGGGATTGCTCTTGGTGTGAACCAGGAAGGAGCTTTTCTCCCCTTTAATTTGAAAAACATAAATGAAACCGTTGCATGTCCATGATACTGAGACGCTGCTGTCACAGCTATACTAACAATACCATTACATCTTTAGTAAACACATGCCATTATTAATGAAAGGGCCTTCAAACAAGAAGTAGGCCTTGGAGATGGGTGCTCTGAGTCACATTATGGGGTTGAGCTTGGGCGACTGCATGTACAACTGATGGCAGGAAATAATTGTGGTCCATCAATAGTTAGCAAGTCAGGCATTATCACAGGACACATCCCATTACAATTATAAAATATCAGAATTTCTCTGGCTTTAAAACAGTTAAAAATAGTTTTAGCTGACAATGCAGATTGTCCTCCATATTTGTTTTTTTTCTGAAGTCACATCTGATTATGCAAGATTCCCTGAGATCTCATGTGTCTGGCATCACCACTGTGGATGTTTTTACAAATGTCAGGTGAGACAGAACCATCAAGCAGTGTGATCAGAGGATGTTAAAACTGGATGAAAAATTCCTTAAGTCTTAAAAAACAGTGTTTCCTCGCTGGCGAATCCATCTTGCAAAGCTCCCATCCGAACCGTTTGGGCCCGGTTAGAAAGTGACAGGACCAATCAGCAACGAGGGGCAGTACTTTCAGGTGCGGCGGAGTCGTGACGTAAGCAAGCAGCAACCAGAGGCCGGTGCTGTTATGGCAGGAGACATTAGCGTGGATGCTGCTAAAGCCTCTAGATGAATATGTGAAACAAATCCATCTGGTGTGTCAGGTTAACATGTATGTCCATTTACACCTTTCCTGTTATAAGCCAGTCATCTTTTTATATTTTTGCTAGCAATTTTTTTTAACCTTCATGTGCATCTACTTTTCTAACACAACTCTAAACTTTGTTTTTGTATGTGTTCAGAAATGTCACTGAAAAGTTACGGAGCATTTCTCATCCAGCCATGCTCTCTCTCACTGCCTTAAACTCTATCTCTTGATCCATAGCTTCCTATAGCGAGGTTATCCTTGGCTGTACTGGACCTGATGCCAACTGTCTGCTTTTTGTCACACCTTCAGTCTTGCAAGAAACATCCAGAGTAATAAAAGGGACTTTAAGGTGAAAGAAGTACTTAGATTGACCCACAGAGGAAAAACTTTTCTCACACAGAAATTCACACAACACTTAAAGAAGAGGAAAAAAAAACATAAAAATTAAGGAAATAAAATAAAAAAAAAGTTTAAGCTTCTGCACTGATTTACATAGATGGATGTTAAAGCTTCTGTTAAGTCTTGGTTTGTCAATGCTGTCTTCTTTGTCTTCTTACAGAGAGGAAAAGAAAAGACAACACTAAAATAATGATACTATCACTGCTATTCATAATTTTCAGAATTACTATGGTCACAATCACACAGTCTGACTCTTCCTGCCTGCAACACATACATGATATGAGTGCACTTGCAAAATGACTGTCCAACATCGGACAAGGTACCAAAACAATTTCTGTTTGTTTTTCCATAATAAACTCTCATTAACACTCAGTAAAAAACAACAGCAAGGTAACTTAAAATGTTTAGCTAGCATACTTGAGCTAGTGCACCACACTAGGCTAGTGTTAGTTACATACTTCTGTTAGTAAATTTTATTATAGTATGCTTTAGTATGGTAGACAGAAGTGGTGTGCGGATTGATACTGACAAATTGATCCCTCCGATACCAGAGATTTATGTTCCAGAATCGATTCTCTATTAAAATTTCATTAAATTTGGGTAAATGTATAGTTTACCATTAACAGGAATACAGTGGAAAATAAAAATAAAAGTTTGTCATAATTATTCCCAGTTGGTAAGAACTACGGCTCTATAAGAGTGTCACAGGCTCACTGCGCTGCTGCTCACTCAATCCGGTTGGCAACGATGGCAGAACGTAAACACAGTCATGTGCTATTGTGGCTATTTCAGCTCCACAAACAACAAGGACGCAGCATGTGATGTGTGTGGGAAGACAGTTAAGTATTGTGGCAACACCACAAACCCTGTTAAATATCTGAGAATCCACCATAAAACAGAATATGATGATGCGATCCAAAGAGCAGGAGAGGAGAGAGACAGGTGCTGCTAGGGCGAGACAGACGCCACTCTCAGAGTCCTTTGGTGCTGCAGGCAAGCACTATCCAGGTACAGATAGATAAGGAGCTGTTGGCGATGTGCAGCACTGTCCCTAAATTTTGGGAAGGTGATATTCATCTGTCTACTAGGCTTAGGTTTTTGTGTCAATGACCAAACAACAGGAGTCTTAAAGCTACGGAATCCTATTCTATTCAAATGTTCATTAATAAATGTGGTTATTAAATTAGTAATGGAATAAATGCCACAATAAACAGCTGCATGACTTCAGCTCGGAGTAAAAATCTATGTCCCTGAGATTACCTTACATCCATTCAGTAGGCCTAGATTTAGTCAGGCAAGGTTACCTGTAGGGTAAAACATTTAAAGTGGATTGCATAGGCTAGGTGTTATTAAATTATACATAACATTTTCAGTAAAAAGCCATTGTGGGCTTTAAAAAGAAAAATACAACTGAAAAACATTTCATAAATAACATAGATAATAAAATCGTATCTGTAATATATTTTTTCAGTTGTTTTTTAATCAGTCTCATTTGTTTTGACTGGTGGTTCATTGAATATTCTAAAATGTAGGTAGTAACAAACTTATGCAATTATTGTGACATTTATTTTATTTTAATTAAATTATGTATTTTACTGGCAATTTCAATTTGAGTCACATATCTTTTTAGATAAAATGGCAAGTGTATGACTTCTCTGTAGAAAGAACGATTCTGAACAGGGTAGTGTCACAAATCAAGCACTACCTGAAGTGACAGTTATTTAACTGCCTCCTTTCATTCTTCTACTCCTTTTTTAATGGTGAGTTGCAAACAAATTGATTCCATAGAATCCTTTTGTATCAGTGTGTGAATTGGGAGTACTAAATGAGTGTAAAATATGCTTTGCATTGTCAGACAACAAGAGAAGCAGTGCACTAGCTCACCTCAAATTTCCACATACAACGGCCATGCCATGATCCCCTGGCAAAACGTACTGTGGAGCAAATTGCTCCCTCTCTAGTCAATCATCACTACATCAACATTACGTCTCATCCTGCAGCACAAGCAAGAGGTCATTGGGAGGTCAGAGGGTCATGGGGCTACTAGTTAACTTTTGAGTTGAAAGCAACAAAATTTTATATGAAACCACACATCCTTTGTTGCAAACGTTAACCTTTTAATATCATAATGCACTCACCAATGGCACAAGCAATAAAATCATAGAAACAAGTCTAAATAAATGGCAGATCAACTACAAAAATGCAGAATAATCTGCTGTTGACATACGATTCCTATGTGAGCTCATAGTTGATCTTGTGCCTCTCGTCTCAGGCTGCTCAACTTTGCAATGGATTGTGTAGCGCTCCAGAATGAAGTGCAAAGCAGCTGGTGTGTGTGGATATTATGTGTGTATGTGGAAACTTACATGGCTGTCTGTGACTAAGTCAACACAGCAGCAAGAACAACAATGGTTCAATGTTGTGAAGACAAATCGTCAGTTCCAGAGTTATGTAAAGTTGTAATAAAAATAATAATAATAATAAAACTTATTTGTATAGCACCTTTAAAAGCAGAGGTTTGCAAAGTGCTTCGACAATAAGCAGAAACACAAATAAAACAGAGCATCATCATAACACAAGCAAAGAACATAACAAGACAAATCCACATCAACAGGGGAACCCATGAAAGATAAAGCCATCAATGAGACATCATTATCATCCTAGTAGACCCATTACAGAGTCTGAAAACATGCCAACTTGGAAATACGTTATGAATCCTTGATATATAAAATTCCAGAGTAAAATTAAAGACCAAGAATAAAAATAAAACTAAAAACTAAACCCAGCTACATAAAAAGAGACCTAAGTACCAGAAATGTAAGAGCAATAAAATAATAGGGGGAGACAAAAGGAATATGAATCAAAGCAGTAAGAAGTAGAATAAAAGCTATTAAAATGTGTAAAGTTAAATGAGTCATAATACAAATGTATAATGTATCATTGACACTACACAGTGACAAACATGCAGGTCAGAAAGCTGGGACAAAAAGGTGCGTTTTTGTAATTGACTTGGAAACCTGCAATAAACAGAAAAAAGATTCGAGTCTGGTTCAATAAGTGACCCTATTAACTTGTCACTTTCAGCTGAGAGCATCTGTGGCAGTGTTTATATTTACTATTTTATCATAAAATACATGTCTGATATGAATGTTTTTAAAAACAATGACAAAATAAAAACAGGGTATTCCCAATGAATTATTCTGTTTTAACCAGCTGCCATTATATCAGGACAGATTTGACAGAAGTCACTAGTTAAGAGATTGCAAGTTAACTGAAACTAAGGGACAGTTACATCTGAAAATGGAGGAATCAACCGCCTCAACACCATTTACATTGGTGAACCCGTAGGAAAAATCACTTAGGGAACATACCCAACATATATAGAAATTTCCACTGTAGTGAGATTCATTTAGGCCTTAACGTACTAATTTTCCTTGGTTCCCATTGATTCCTATCAGTGATCTTTACTTTCTGTCCTTCTTCTGACATTAGCACATCATCGGGATCACATGACTGCAAACAACTAATACATTTTGTATGTCTCTTAAAACTATTGCATTATTGTAGGAGCATTTTGTTGCTTTAAAAGTGTGTTTTATCTTCCTGACTACCCTTTTCTTATTCATCATGTTTCTGTCATTGGACTAGTCTTGGACTGCATTTATTTTGGAATTTGAGTAGTTTCTAAATTTGCCCTCTGTTCTTCCTCACGGAAATCCTTCAGGCTTTTGTGGTGCATTGGCTCTTGTCAGTAATACCTCAGTCATTTATGTGGTCATGTCACACACTGATGTACATAACAAATTCACAGGACACATGAAAAGAAAACACTAATAGAGGAACAGGTATTTGAAATCTTTGAAACAACTGACCCTGAACACTTATCGTTCTGACAGTTTCAAGACAGAGCCTGTAAATGTTTCACATACCATGGAGGGACTCCAAATGACAGCACTTCAGATATTTCAAGGATGAGGAACGGTTTCCTTTTGAAGAACAAAGCCAGAGCTCTGCTCCATATTCATCCTTCTTCTCTTAAGACTGCTACACAGAAAAATGTAAATATTGAAACTTGTCAGGAGCTGCTGTGGGAGCCGGACTCAAAGCTGGTTAGCAAATGACAGTTTACATATCTAAGCAATGAGAAACATATTTTTGAATGAGTTTTACATAAATGTATCACCTCATCTGGGTCATTGGATGCTTTAAAGAAGAGCTGTATTAAACTGACTCCAATAAGGCAGGCTGGGTAACTTTTTCAGTCAACCTCCAAAAGTTTTTAATGAGTGACAGGTTTATATACCGCTCTTTTCCAGACTACACTACTTTATGAACTTCTACGCTGAATGCGTTTGCATTGGGTGTATACCCAAAAAGCCTTTGTCCAGCTGTTCAGGGCTGTGCTCTGCTGCACATAGCTTCAGAAATTCACTGTTTGAGGGTGCTTACCATCTGTTTGAGTGGACAACACTGTGGACGAGGACTATAAAGAATTTGCAGGTAATGTCAGCTTGGTAAGTCCATCCACTGTAGAAAACGGGACCATAGAGGTCATATGTCTGCAAGTGGTCAGTAACTAATGCCAGCCTTACACCTAACGACTTTACCTCAGATTTCAGATGAATTCCAAAGTTGGCGTAAAATCATGGGAGTCTTGCTAAAGTCGCAGCTCGCTCCCGTTGTCTCAGTCATTAGGTGTAAGTTGGCCATAAGACTCAATTTTAGCCATTTTAAGGCAGTCTTTTTTCACGTTTCATCAAACATGTTTGATGTTGTCGCAAGTCTTAAGCCCGATCAGTTTGTTTCTGTGATGAGATGACTCTCGTTTTCATAAATGATTTACAAATGTCGGATTATAAGAGACATTAACTCAAATACGATCTCCATCTCCTTCCTCATCTTGTTCTCTGCTCATAAAATGTTGTTGTGAATTTCCACCAGATGCATGATGGGAAATAATCTCAAAAGGAATCGTACGATAGTCTTGTAATTAATGACCCACAGTCTTTGCAAAACCTGAGACTAAAAACTCAACGGCTTGCTGGTAAATTGTATTAAGATGTGAGAGGGTCTCAGATGTCAGTCTTTTTAGAGTCTTTTTCCAAGTTTTAGCATAGTGTTCTGGTGTAAGGCCACCCTTAGTCACAATGTCAGTAAATTTATTACTAGGTAATCTGTGTTCTTCTCCACTATGATGACTCTGTGAGACTGTGCACCTTGTAAATTGTGTGTGTCATATATGATGTATGCGTGCTCAGCTTAGTTGGGCTCGGAGCAGTTTGAGTACAGGTGAGCAGAGACTGGAGAGGGAAGATAAGCATGCTTCAGCAAGGTACGAGGCAACGTAGCTTAGTATGAGTGTGCCGAATGTCACAAGAAGATTTTAAAAAATTCTGCTGTAACTCAGCCATTTATGTTTGAGTTGAAGGTCTCACTATGCCTTTGAATTTTCTTCACAGTAAAAATGCAGATCAAAATAATTTAATAATATTTTCAAAAAGTAGAAGAAATATTTTCTCTATGTATTTGTTTTCATCTCTAAACTAGGGTGCACAATATGGCACATGCCTTGTCTCGATGTGGATGTGAATAAAGCTTTGAGGCAAATAAAATCAGAGGCGCGTAAACAATTTTAGGGATGCACGTGTAATCCTGTTCTCCAATTAGACAGACCTATTGCAGGCAGTTTAAGCATGTCCTGTGTGTATACATATGTTTGTGCATGTGTGTGTCTGTGTTTGCAATGGGTGCAGTTGTACCATGGCTGTGAATGAAACAAGGTGCTTGTAGCTACAGCAGGAGAGGAAGTAATAACTCTTCATGTTGGGCACTTGGGAGATGCACAAGGCCTCATTATCTCCCTAAACGCCTGAGGCTTTCCGATGTTCTCACCTTACACCCACCGCTGACCTATGACTCACCAGCCCCTCTATCCTCATAGTAAACCTTTATTACATTACCTTAATCGTGAAGCATCATGTCTGAAGGTTGCAGGGCAAACCCCCCGCTCTGCATCATTTATCATTTCACCCTCGCCCTGTAAATGATGTTTCAATCGTGGCTTGGCCCGTGTCTGTTTGGCAAAATACCGCACATACTAAACATTCTTCTGGCATGATGTAGAAAAAGGAGTCAGTGAACTTCTGTTTAGATCCACTGGGATGGTTGTGATGTTGGCCGACGTCCCAGCACCACTAAGGACAGGGCTGTTAAAGAACTCACGTCACTTCACGGAGACGGTCAATGGAGGGACTTTCGTCACTGAGCTGGTATGTCCCCAGTTAAGAAAGTGTCATCAGCTGTCTGTGAAAAAAGTGACAAGATGAATTATTGTTGTCAATGATTGCAATAGCTAAAATCATGGTGTTAACCTTTGTTTAGCTTAGATGTTGGATCAGCAACAGAATGTCTTTTAGAGCCTATGATAAAAATGTCAACAAATAATTACAGGTCCTTTTTGATTTAATACCGAATCGGTCAAGGGGGAGTTTTTCATCACTATTTTTGATATTTTTTAGACATATGTTTGATATGTGAAGTGGTGCTAAAAAATTATTCAGCATCTTCAAGTTTTCAGAAGCGAGTCTCTGTTTTCAAAGCTCAGTCTGCTGGACAGGTTTCAGACATCTTTTCTTCATTTTCATTTTTGTGCTTCATCTCCTCATTTGGGTTTCTGGCACTTTAGAAAAACAGAGTTTAAGCACATGTCCATTCAGCAGCTCAGAGTCATGGTGCAGCCCCGCTAAATCTGTCAGAGCCACACCATGCTCCACCCACCTCGGTTGCTTGTTAATTTGAAATAAGGAGTCCAATCAATGAAAAATGAACTCCATGTTGTGTATAACAATACAGTATTAGGGCCAGGGGTAAAGGTCAAAATTATACTGTGCATTTTGAGAAAATTTGGGGAATAATCCCTGTTCTATCCCTGCTTTTTACTCCTTCACCATCCTCGTCTTGCTCTCTATCCCAGCTTTCTCTCCCTCCATCATCCTTATCTTGCTCTTTATTCCTGCTTACTACTCCTCCACTATACTCATTTTCTCTCAATACCTGCTTTCAACTACTCCATCATCTTCATCTTGCTCTCTATCACTGCTTTCTACTCTGCCATCATCCTCATCTTGCTCTTTATCCCTGCTTTAATTCTCCTCCATTATCCTTATATTACTCTCTATGCCTGCTTTCTTCTCCTCCACTATCCTCATTTTCCTCTGAATCCCTGCTATCTATTCCTCTATCATCCCCATCTTGCTGTCTATCCCTGTTTTCTACTCCTCCACCATCCTTGTCTGGCTGTGTGTCCCTACGTCCTGCTCCTCCATCATCCTCATCTTACTGTCTGTTGCTGCTTTCTACTCCTCCACTGTCCTCATCTTGCTGTCTATCCCTGCTTTCTTCTCCTCCATCATCCTCATTCTGCTGTCTATCCCTGCTTTCTTCTCCATCATCCTCATCTTACCCTCCATCCCTGCTTTATACTCCCACACTATCCTCGTCTTTCTCTCTTTCCCTGCGTTCTACTCCTCCACTATCCTCAACTTCCTCTCTATCCCTACTTTCTACTCCTCCATCATCCTCATTTTCTCTCAATACCTGCTTTCAACTATTCCATCATCCTCATCTTGCTCTTTATCCCTGCTTTAATTCTCCTCAATTATCTTCATATTAATCTCTATGCCTGCTTTCTTCTCCTCCACTATCCTCAACTTCCTCTCTATCCCTACTTTCTACTCCTCCATCATCCTCATCTTGCTGTCAATCCGAGCTTTCTTCTCCTCCACTACCCTCACCTTGGTCTCTATCCCTACTTTCTACTTTTCCATCATCCTCATTTCACTCTCTCTCGCTGCTTTCTTCTCCTCCATCATCCTCATCTTGCTCTCTATCCCTGTTTTCTTCTCCTCCATCATCCTCATCTCTTGTCAATCCATTGCTTTCTACTCCATCATCCTCATTCTGTTGTCTATCACTGCTTTCTTCTTCATCATCCTCATCTTGCTCTCTATCCCTGCTTTCTACTGCTCCACTATCCTCATCTCCCCATCCATCCCTGCGTTCTGCTCCTCCATTATCCTCATCTTCCTCTCTATCCCTACTTTCTGCCCTTCCATCATCCTCATCTTGCTGTCTATCTCTAGTGTACTCGGGTACACTCAGCTCTTTTTGAAAATAACTTTGAGTTGTTTCCCCCAAATTCTGCTTCCTCTCTCTTTCTTTTCTTTATCTTTTGGACACCTTAATTCAAGCCTCCTTATTTGTCTGCAACAAGTCAACAGTCCAATAAATTAAATTACAACTACACACACATTGCCTGTTTAAGAAATAACAGCTTTTTCTGTGTACGTTAATAAAATGATCCTTAGGTGGAGGAGCTGCTTGAATATATTCAGATCTCAGTATTTTTGAAACCCTGTCTGCGTTCCTGGTTGCAGTCATACATTTGCTGGTATATATCTAAATATAGTCATATATCACATGCTCCACTGGAAATTGTGTTGTCGGCTAAACCTGTGAGTATGAAACACACACACACACATAGATGAAGAGTGATTTTTTTGCTGGATTTATGGCAATTAGGCTCTGCAAAGTGTGTTCTGAATACCACTATTAATGTGCTTCTTTCACACCATTAAAGACAGTGTTAAAAATATTAAAGCTGCTGAAATAGCGGCAGGTTTGTTTATTAGTGAAGTGAATCACTCTGTTGGAGCCAGGAAGAATTATAGCAATATCGATTTATGGTAACTGAGTAGAGGCTCAGTGAAACAACAAGGGATCCAGCGATCTTTGTGGGTCACCTTAGTTGTGCAGGAGTGTGTCTGTTTCTCAGAAGCAAAGGTTTTCATCTCAGCCAGAGGCCACAGTCTCCACATTCCTTATTTCCAAGCCTTACTTGTGCTGATGACTCATCTCCCCTGCCTTATTACAGGGAGCAGCACTCACTCTCCATCGTCAGACTGCAGGATTAGTTTACTGCACACACCTTATAATGAAATGGATAGGCCGATGCAAAGGTAAAGAGGGGCAACAAATTGATTGTAAAGCCTCACTTAATATCTGTTTATATGGCTGAGGGTTTCTGATCTCAGAGAAACAAAGATTTACTTAAAAGATAAAATTACCTCGCAGCTAAGAATAATATGCAGTAGATCGTGCAGAATGCAGCAGAAATGTTATGTATCTATACATAAAGCGCAGATTTAAGAAACTGATGTTAAAGTCCTGGTTGGCATAATGCCATATAACTGAATCACACACATATCAGTATGTGTTTTACTAATGAAATGCTTTAGAGAGGTTTTTTTTAATATACAGAGGTGTTTACAGTGCTCTGAGAAAATTCTGACTGGTTTGCACAAAAAAGTCAAAAAGCTCTGTTTTGAGTTACATTTAATCAGTTATTGGCATAAATATCTTGAATGAAGACAATAAATGTGTTGTTCCAAAACATTTAGGGCAGCAATGTTCAAGGCAGTCTGGTAGCAGACCATAGATCACGGACTCCTCTCTGTCAGAGTGGAAGTGGCGTTATTTAGTGGTACAGCATTTTTCCAGTTTTAGATGTTTTGTTCATTCAACTTTTTCATAGACAAAGTCTGGCAGTCACATTCATGAAATACCTACATTGCAAACATTGCAGAGTAAAAATAAATAAATCATGAAAAAACCCAGGTCAGAGGTCAAATCTAAGATTTAATTATGTATAGACCTGTTTTAGAAGTTGATACACAAACAGTGGCTTGCTTTAACTTAGTTAGCTTTAAGCTAACATAGCTACACTAGCCACATAGTTACCATTGCAATCTAAGCCAGTGTAGCCAAGTTAGCTCCAGCAACGTGAGCTTTAGCAAACATAGCTAAAGCTAACAAAGCTGCACTAGCTACACAGTTAACGTTGCTGTCTGGGCCAATGTAGCTAAGTTAGCCTTAGCAGCTGATCGCAAGATCTACTTAGACTTTACTGAGTGTTTGAATTTCTTAAAAGTTGGCATACCATGCTTAACATATGCTGATAGATATCATTTAAAGTTTGTATTTATAGCTTTCAGTTTTTGTCACCTGTAACCTTATACAGCACACTGACAATAAAAAATCAGCTGGGTTCGGGCCAGAACTTTTCTTCTGTGGTGTTTGCATATCAGTTTACCTACAGTAATGGGAAATACTTCTGACTACACCACCAGGATGAGAGTCTATGAAAGTATGGACATTTTTATGCATGTTGGATGTATTTTGGCCATAAAGCTGGGCAGGAAGGACAAAATGAGGAAGTAGACAAACAAAGCTCCAGTACTACCCTGAGCTATACAGGCTAGCGCTGCTGTGGTGTATGAACAACAGAACATGTCCATGACTAACATTCATGTTGAAGCCTAACAGTAGACATGCAAAAACATGTACTCTGCTAGAAGAAGCTTTTAGATTAGCTCTTTGCTCTTGTTTAAACCCTCTGAGACCAATGGTTATTTAACTTATGGTTAAATAACTTTTGAACTTTTGTAGCCTCTTACTTTATTTACTCTTGCACACTGCCATTGTGCCTTTCTAATGGTGCTATCCATGCCCTTACAGTACATTGTCTAGCAAGCTATGAGCTTGGATGACTTTCCTGGGCATTTAGAGATTAAATCCACACCAGTAACCCTAATGTTTAAGGTCTTTTTTTGATCCATTTTTGATCCATTCTTAATCATTTCTACCACTAGCTTAGAATTAGCCCCCATATTGTTTTGTCACATGGGCTGTGAGAAACAATGGCAGGCTGTTCCATCGCTGTGCCATGCTTTGCCAAACTGCGCTGGCTGGGCAGATCATGCAAGGGACAACCTGAGCATCTCATACTAGAGAAAGAGAAACAGAGAGGCTGTGATGTGGCCCTCTGTGTCTCTGCAGATAGAAACTACTTTGAATAACGGCTCAAATAAAGCTAACACAAGTGCAAAATATTTTTTGTTGTAAATATGTTAATATTTTGACAACTTTTTGTCTCAGAATGATCATTTTTTACACTTTTTGGTCTCAGAGAAGGGAGAACAAAACTGTGCCAAACAATTCTTAGTCATTATTGTTTGCTGTGTGTCACACATAAAAATTTTTGTTATAAATTTCTGTTGATTTTGTTTCTTTTGTCTTGATAGTCCCATAACATTTTTAAAATTCCAGTGACGTTACTGCAGCTCACATAAAGAATGTTTAGAGCTTGAATGTGTGCCACAGGGTTGATTTTTCACAAGCATTTAAAGACGATGAGTCAAGACGAGACAAAATGATGAAAAAATACACAGGGCTCAGAGGATTAATAAAAAATATGATCAAGTCCTGATTAAACTGCTGCTATTCTTCAGCTACAGCCAAGCTAATCGCTCCAGCAGCACCCAGTGTATATACCGGCTTACAGTGCAACTCAACCCCACCTGCTGTCATTGAAAACTTACGCCAAAGCAAGTCAGGATAGGTGCAAAAACACCTTTTCTGCCATGAAAAGGTGTCAGTATGGCTCTTTGCTCTTGTTTTAATTTAGAAATGTGAAATGCTAACCATTCCACCAGCAGCCATTGTAGATACAATCTCACACTACCACCCAAGGTCGCCCATACGGGGGGATAAAGAGGAGAGCTTTCAGGCATGGAGGTTAACACAGTCATAGTCCATTGTAAAGTTAATCTGTGATAAGCACATTTTATTGTTTTATTTTAAACCTGAATAATAACCACTCTTATCAAAGCAACAACAAACCAAATTGTATTTATCTCTGCCGTAGTACAATATAGCCTTTTTCAAGATGTAAACCCCTTTTCTTAATACAGAATTCCTTTTTTTTTCATAACGTTAACAATGTGGGTACATTGGTTAAACCATTTGGCAAGTAATGTCAGACTTCATAACTAAGCCGTGATGCACAAAAAACATTGGTATGCTGGAGAATAAAGTAGGAGGAACTTGAAAGGCCTTTAGGTTAAAAAAATAATTAAAGTATTGCAAAAGGAGACAAAAAAGGTAAAAACTGGCAAAAATTGGCTAAAAGCGGCAAAAATGGTAAAAACAGGGTACAAGTAGCAAGAATTGGTTAAGAAAGGCAAAAAAAGGGTTAAAATGGGTGTAATATGTTGAAAGGCGGTTAAAAGGTAACATAAACAGTTTGCAAGTGGCAAAAATGGGTGGCTAAAATAAAAACACAAATGAGGAGGGCCCATTCACTGGGTTGTTATAAGGCTCCCCAGGGGCCTGCTACCACCCCATCATAAAGATTGCAAACTCATTCAGAAGCATGTCAGCAGAAGAGGGATAACACTTTCCTTCATGAAAAGCTTTCAGTGCTGTTCTTTGCTTTTTATTTCATTAAGAAATGTTGTCCCAATCTGATAAAACTGCTACTGTAGTACAGCTACATCTGAGTTAACTGCTACACTGGTGTCAGCCATTGCTATTGGCTCACAGTACAACTTAACCCGCCTGTAGCTACTGCCTCGTTCTCCTCATTTGATGTTAATTGGTTCTGTATAAATGTAAACTGGAGCCTTGCAAGATGGATCAACCAATTGACAGTGTGGCAAATCTAACCAAGATTTCGAATAAATACAAATGTCCTTAGTTGTAGTAGTCACATACAGTCACTTTCATTAAATTTATTACTGCAAAAACACAGTGAAAATTGCTGACATACCACCCATAGTTTCCATTACCTTGATTTGAGCTGTTAAGGATATG
This sequence comes from Cheilinus undulatus, assembly GCF_018320785.1. Lineage (NCBI taxonomy): Eukaryota > Metazoa > Chordata > Actinopteri > Labriformes > Labridae > Cheilinus > Cheilinus undulatus. The sequence goes on along the minus strand of NC_054865.1, from coordinate 39,034,174 downwards.
GTTAAATGACCCTGTCGAGCCACAAGGGGCATAAAACAGAGAAGCAATGTTGTTGTCCAGCTCTGACTGCTTGTTGCCAGAATCAGACTCCAAATGGATGAAAATGTTGTTCAGAGTGTACTGGGTGTGTAAAGAGTCAATACAAGTCAGCCATGTTTGCCGACTTTATAAGGTTGTAATATTTAAGGGCTGTGTGACTGTCAGCTGGTTTTGGACTTCTTCTGCCCTCTAGTGGCCAATAATTGATTATTGCAGCTTTAAGTGAGGGACTCATCATCTCCATGGTCACTGTGAAAATAACACTGCTGAAACTCTCATCCACATTCTCCAAATTTGTGTGCAGCTGTCTGCTGTGTATACATCCAGTATTCTTAGAATATATGAGCCAGATGTGAGAGGCTTAAACTTTTAAAATATGCTCTAAATATCCTGTTGACTGCTGTCTGTGCTGGCTTTATCACCCTGTTTACTGTATTCTCTTTATTTATCACTGACACATGCATCAGGCCCAGTATGTTCAATAACCCTCATTTTTCTCTTCCTTTATGATTTAATCAGCGAGTGTTGGCAGGAGCCTAATGGCAAGGCCAGTGATGAGTCAGCCAGGCTGCAGTTTTGGGAGCTCGAGGTGAGAATAACACTGAGGGGAGGAGGAAGGCAGCGACAGAGAGAAAACACACACAGAAAGAAATACAAGAGAACGAGGGATACCATTGTGAATAACACTGAATTTGGAATTAGTATTTTGTCTCCTTAATGTATACTTGAAAACTTAGAAAATATTGGAATGCAATAGGACTGATCGCCTCTGGAAAATGTTACCTCATTGAAATGTTAAACATCAGGGTGACTAACCTTTAAAATGTGCAGATTCTGTTCCATTCATAAATCACATTCCAACCTGAGGATTCCTTTCCGCAGTCAGGAATCTGAGTCGGAGATGTCCTCATTTTCCCTGAGTGTTTCAGTTTGGAAAACATTAAGGTAAATGTTTTCAGAGATGTCTCCTCCAAAATGCCTTACCAAAAATGTTCCACATTCGTATATACCTCCTATCAAGCAGATTGATGAGCCAGACTTGTAGCATTCCTTCCATATCCCACCAAATACCATCATGACAGCATCGCTTTCCGTGCCTGTGTTTAGTCCACAGCCCAAGGTCTTTATTTTCAAACATTACGGTAGATCTAATGTTAATCATGGACCCATTTAATAGCTGACTGTATTTTCCTTTGCCAGAAGCGTCTTGTGACATTGTTTGGGTATGACAGCACACAGTTTAGACAGTGTGGTATTTTCATTCATAACACTGAGGCTATTCTTGTACCTGCCATTAAGCCAAAGAAACCAAATACACAAGAAGACAACTGTCAGCTGTTCAGGTTCATAACATTTTGGGTCTATAAAAACGCCCATGTTTTATAACATCCACTTCAAAATCCAAACAAAAGTAATGACACTTCCCATAAGAGCAGGTCTAGACTGCCCTTTTATCATATTATTCAGGGCCAAAATCAATTTGGCATCAGTAAGAACAAGTTGTGGTAAGGAACAACTTTGACAGCTACCTCTGAGTGGAGCCATAATATATTCAATACACTTTGGCTGCAGACCACAGATCTCAGACACCCCCCTCTTGCAGACCACTATGGTGAGATGCTGCATCTGACAGAATGGAAATACATGCTTAAAGAATTCCAAAAGTTAAAAGTCATTAACCTGACCTGCAAAACCTTAATAAAAAATGTTTAATAAAGCCAAATCAACACAGGAGATCACAGAAAAACACTCTAATGATGCTGACTTAGCTAAGGCTTAAGCAAACAAAGCTACATTTGCAACATAAGCTATAGGTAACACGGCTACATATCTAAGGTAGCTAAAACTGAAGCAAACAAAGATACATCAGCTATGTAAGCTACATAGGCAACATAGCTACATAACTAAGGTAGCTAAAACTGAAACAAAAAAAGATACATCAGCTACGCAAGCTACGTAGGCAACATAGCTACTTAACTAAGGTGGCTAAAGCTGAAGCAAATGATGATGCATCAGCTACATAAGCTACATATGTGACATAGCTAGAAAACTTAGGTAGCTACAGCTAAAGCAAACAAAGCCACATTAGCTACATAAGCTAAGTAGGTAATATAGCTGTGTAACTAAGGTAGCTAAAGCTTAAGAAAATGAAGCTACGTTACATACATTAGAATATACTGAATATAGGTAGTACGCTAATATGAATATATGTAGTTATGCACATGTTGGCTTGCTTTTAGTTTGTTAGCTTTAGCTAAAGCTAACTTGAGCTACATTGGCTTACGTCTTATGTAACAATGTTAACAACTTAGCTAGTCAAGCTATGTTAGCTTTAGCTAAAGCTAAAGAGTCTAAAGCAAGCCACTGTATTATAATTACTCCTAAAACGGGTATATACATAATTAATACCAGATTAGACTTCTGATATCTTATGTAATGTTGCTTAGTCTTTAATATTTGCAGAGTGGTTATCTTAGGAGTGTAACTGTTAGACTTTGTTGATGAATAAAGTTGAATTTAAAAAAAAAACTTCTGAGATATGCAGTCTGCAGCCAGATCCTCCTCTCAAAATATTCAGACCTCCCCATTCCTATACTGGCTGCAGTATATTGGTCAAACTAGACAAAAACCATTTCAGATTAAAATGACAGAAGTTCACACTATCTTAATGTGCTGATCTTTTTTCAAGATGTTCATTATTCAGAGTAGTTTTGTTTTTGCTGTTTGAGAAAAGCATGACTGTAATGCTATGACTGACAGCTCTGTTGACAAATGGGACTTTTTGCATTATTAGACAAGGAGGAGGAAAGGTGAGAAAACATAATGGCAATAAACAGAGCCCACCTTATCCCTGAAACCTCTACTATAGATAGAACGGAAGAAGAATAAATATGTTTCCCTAATAGCTAACCATAGTGGCTAACCACCAGCAGTGTTGGTTTTCAAATGAATGCCCCTCTGTAAAACCTGCTGTAAAATACGATTCTCTTGGTGATAGTTCTAAAGATTAGATAACTCGGTGGATGAAGAGGAGCAAAGATTTGGTTGGTGATAGCAGTGTGATCTCTGTGATCAATTACACTTTAGTTTTCCAAGAGTGGAGGTAATGTCTGCTGTTCAACAATAAAGTATAGTTAAATTGAAAGTTTCAGCTCTTGCTGTCACTGTTTTATACTGACACCAGGTTAAAAGAGCTTTGTCATATTTTGCACACACTTTATGGGCTCTTTGAGGAATAACAACAGTTAGAAGAGGGTATTTACAACTGTTAACCTGTGGCAATACAACAAGAGAGGGAGCACTGTAAAACACATTGCATAAAAACATGCTTTTCACAGACTGGTCAAATTAAGTGAAAACACTGTATCTGCAATGACAGTTTCGTTTGTTTGGACATTTAGCTCTTTTTTTTTTAAAGATAAACCTTAAATCTCACTAATGCTACCAAACATGACACAACTTAAAGGGATATTTCGGTATTTTTGAAGTTAGGTTGTATAAGGTACTTGGCAATAATAGTGGCATTAGCATCGAGTGATTTCAGTATGTGTTCACACAGGTTATGCTTTAGGAAGCTACATGCTATACAGCACTACAGATGGGTACAGTTACTTCTTAATTTAGCAAGTTTCCGGTAAAAATGGGTCAAAAAACAATGTTGGCTTATACACTATATCAAAAATGTTGGAAGCTTTTTCATTTTCCCCAATAAAAACTTTGTGTTTGGCACTATTTTCAAATGCATGCTGCGGCTACTGGCTACATGCTATTCCCCCTTAGCTTATCTGATCGTCTGTTTAGAGGAAACAACAACAAAATTAAGTCCAACTAGTTATTTCAGCTGGTGGTTTTTGGGGGGTAAATATGGGACAATATTAGTATGTATTCTTTGTCATTTAGCATTTCAAACAGGTATAAGTAAATATATTTTTCTATCCTTTTTTCTTGGCCTCAGATGGGAAAAGTATCAGTAGGGGCGAATGGGGTTGTTTACCACATGGGTTGGTTGTCACACTTCTGATATCTCATCACTAGAGAGCACTGTCTCCTAAAAATTGGTATGCAAATTTCCAGAATTGGGATCAGAGCTAACCTTCATAGTCTTCTCTAGAGTAGGACAGCTGACGGTTGTTAGCCTTGATGCTAGCATGAAATTCCAGTTGGGGTTGGTCGTCACATTCTCTTTGGGGTTGGTTGTCACAACCGTTGAGGGGAGGTATGGGAGAAGTTTTGGATGTGCAACCAATGGACAAACAAGCTCTGCTTAGTTGAGGTGCACTGATGCTAAAATTTTTAAGATTAAAATTTTTTCAATTAAAATAACATTGTGACAAGCAACCCCATAGTGTGTGACAACCATCCCTGTGATAGGGTTTAGCTCCAATTTGAAGTAGGACTGACTTTTGATGGATGTTGTGATGATTAGCAATTTACACTAGAGTAAAATGTGTGACAACCAACCCAGTTCCCCCTTATATGCTTGCATAATAATTGTTAGTGCAAAAGTTTTTTGTCATTTGCAGGTGATAGCCTTTCTTTCCAACCAAACTCCTGTCAAGGTAAAAACTTAAACACATTGTTGAGTTTTTCTCATTACTTTTTGGTGGCACCTTTAGGTGATGTTAAAGTGGACAGATTTCTTTCGCTTATAATGAGAAAAAACTCATAGGTGGCTGCTACTTATTCAGAGGTAGTAAGGTGGGTTTCTTCTGTGTCTGTGCATCCTTAGTGTTCACCAGCACATAGATGAAGCAGTTGTTTTTTAATGCTGTGAATCATATAATCTCACTGGTATCCTTGAAGGAACATCTGGCTTGTTGGTATACACAGGTTTTTCATTGATAAAATGTCGCTGGCATGCGAAGGTGTGAAAACACTGTGAAAATATGTGAGTTCCAATTAATCATGTATTCAAGATGTGAGTGAAATGTCATCATGACATTGGCTGCCTGTGAGCCTACTTTCAAAAAAAGGAGAGGATGATGCTGAGCCTAGGTGTTGAAAGATGGCACCATGAAATAAAGGTGATAGAAAAGGTTCAGCATGCGCAAGAGATGGAACTGAAGAGAAAAAAATCAGTGTAATCAGAGATGGATTGACTTGTTTGAAATCCAGTAGTAGCTTTAATATAAGTATGATTGTTTTGACTGCAGTAACATTTCAGTCAGAAACACTTTGTGAAGAAACACACATGATTTGTGGCTATACATATATGTTTTAGAAGTTATTCATTAGCACTTATGCTGTTATCTATATTCGGTGGTGTGGCTGTTCTTGTTCCACAAGCATACATGGAAAGCATTAAACAGGAGCAGCACATGTTCCTGCCCTCCCTGTGCCAATAAGGAAAGCCTGAGGCAGGGAGAGAAGCAGCAAAAAACCCGGAGCAGAGCAGGCATCAATGGCAACAGAATAACACTGATTAAGTCAGACTGAAGGAGTAGCTGGGGTGGAGGAGGGTTGCAAGATCAGCTTGCAGAGAGAGCTGCAGAGCATAGCTAGGCTGGAGCAGTTTGAATATGGAAGTCTGAGTGCCTGATTGCCCAGTAGTGTTCTTAGAGCAAATCATCTGGCCATCAGCTGATGAGGGCTTGCATTAGATCAGCTGATCTCAGTTATGGCAATGCCTGGCTCTGTGGCCTGCCTGTACCAATGTTATATGCTCAGCAGGGTTTTAAACTGCTTTGTACTGTTATCTTGATAGCAGTGTTTATCTTGGGTCAAAGGTCATAAGTCAGTGACACTGGGCCTCATGTTGATCCTGATTATACAATTTCTACCACAGAACCGACAACAGCCCCTCTTCACGACTCATAGCTACTTTCACTGTTGTGTTTACCATGACAAAGCATCCAACCATTTATTTATTTTTTTCTTTTCTTTTCTTTTTTTTTTTTTGCAAGAAAGAAAAATGTTATGACACTCTCTGCATTGTAATACAGGTGTAATGATTTTCTAAACCTGGTATGTTGACTGTAAGAGGCCACAAAGATGTAACCTTCATAATGTCAGCAGTCAAAGCTGAGCAGACGTGTTTGGACTACTGACAAATTCAGAGATTTCAAAGTTAAACTGTCATATGTGATCTTTGTGTTACCTTGCTCACAAAAAGTATGTAAAAAGTAAGCCCAGTTAACTATCTATACCATACTGTAGAAAAGATCATTAATATGCAGATGATACTCAGTAGTACTTACCGATAAATAAAGGTGACTTGGAGGCTATGAAGGAAAGAAAATGAGGGATTTTCTGGAACTCCACTTCTTTTTGAGTCAACTTCAACTTAATATCAGTGTGTTTCTACATGAATTGGTGATTTGGAATTCTGTCTATGATTTTGGGACACTAAGAAGGAAGCTTTGCATAGCCAATACAGACAAAAAGCACAAATCTGGCAAACAAAAATGTTTAAAAGCACAGATTGTCATGGTTGATCTACTGTGATTTTTCAGGCATTTCGTGTTAAATTGTTTTTTGTGTCGGAGAGGAGGCTCTGCATGTTTTTTCTCTCTCTCACTACAGGCTGGTTGAGGAGAGCAGGAACTTTTTATAGGCAGGTAATTTGATTGATTCTGATGTTTAAGGGCAATTCTCAGCTGGAGCATATGTAAATGTCCATAGAAACCAAATACATCAGAGCAACAAATGAATGACATAGAAGTAGGCTGCTGCAAGCTACCCAGCTCCAACATCAAATTCAAGTGGCCTCTATCTTTCTAATGTACAAATGTTTGGCAGACCATATAAGTTGCATACTTATCTTTGGTCATGCAATAACATAATTTACTATAGAGGCATTTTTACATCCTGACCTTGCAGGAGCTGTCATGGATATTTGCTTTCCCCTTATTAGACAAACATGATCAGGCCCTAACAGAGTCAGGTGGAGAAATCCAAAACAGGGGGCAGACATACTGTTTATCTGCCAGAGTAAATGAAACACAAGTTCAAAGACTGGTCCGAGTCCAAAGCTAGCTTTTGAAAGCTGGGAGGTAACCAAGGTACCAGACACCATTCTCCACAGTCGTGTCTTCCAGTTATTTCTAGGGACTCATGAGGCATTCCCAGGCCAGATGAACATGTAATCCTAACAGGATTTCCTCTAAGATGTATGCTGGGAAGAGTCCAGGCTCTGTGATCCAAAAGCAGATCAAACTCAAGTAGCTGCTTTCCGTGTGAAGAGGCTGTGTCGACTTCAAGCTCCTTATTGAACTCTGAGACCCCCATACTGATACCGTCAATTTAATTATATAGGGGTTTAACGACAAACTGGGGAGTTTGTATGTGAATGCATATCATACAAAATAGCTCAGAATAAGAATAATACAACAGTCTCAGAATTCATCAGCTGTTGTCTCCTGATGGTATCTGCCTCTGGGAATCATAGACAAACTCTCTGTAGTTTCTTTATAGCCAGTGGTTAGCATTGAAATGGCTTCAGGATAGCACTTTCTCTTCCGTGATCTGCATTGTTTAATGTCCAATTAGTGACTTCAGAAGCTACTGTGTGTTCAGATCAAAGCTAAGCAAATTTTCCCCCTCCAGATATGTCTGAAGTAAAGGCTCAAATTTTTGGCTTATTACATCCACTAAAGGAACGCACGTTCACCCCCTGAGTCTTAGTTTACCTCTAAATTATGAGAAAGTAAGAAGATCAGGATGCAGATTTGTAAAAAGTAATAATGCAAGTTTAGTTGGGTCTTTCCTCAAGAGGAGACAGAGTGACCTTTAAAATGTTTGTTGATAGGAGGTCAGATCAATCATTTCTGATTAATTAGAGGGAGCATTTTTGGAGGCAGCATCAAGACAGATTAAGATTTAGACTTGACACTTCAGTTTTCTATGTATGGGATCCAGTTTTGCCACTTTTATGTCTTTGCTTGACAAATTTAACCCCACAAAGTAGGGCCCAAGCCCTGGCTGGACTCAGCTGTAGACACCAGCCCTTGGCCGAAGAAATATCCTTAAGCAACACCCAACAACAGGTGCCAAAGGCGAATAAAGCAATATTTCCACAAGGTATTAACACCAAGCTCATGTCCATCCTGTCTTTAAAGGCTGCATATTATTGTCATAATTTCTCTGTGTAATAGCAGTAAAAGACATTTCTCTCTATTCTTCCGCAATAGACAAAGACACTATGGAACACATCAAAGAAAATCCCAAATTCTTTGGAAAATACTCATTTCCAGAATTATGAGCCTTTTCCGGTTTGGAGAATCAGCGAGCTTTTGTTCCCTCTTCTGGCTAAAATGTCAACTCATCTCATAAAATTACTGGTGGTTTGCCATGAAATTGGTGGGGTGCCTTCATGCCCCAGAGGCCACAAATCATTTTGATGTCAGTGACCCTTTACTGGCTTTACTCTGTCGCCACCCACAGCACAGATTTAACATGACCAGCCCCAGTTTAACAAGGCCAAAATACACGACATGTAAAAGTTTTGAAGTCCATCTTATCCTGAACTAGAAAGACTGTGAGCACTGCAGCTTTTAGAGAGTGTGTCGTGTACTGACTTTAACACCAACAAGCATATTCTGTGGCTCTTGTGCTGTCCTGTTTGTCTCTGTGTGGGCGCGACACTCTACACTTTGTTGATTTCTACACCTGCCTTTGTCCACACAAAGGCACTTCACAAAGCAGAAAAATAAACAAAAGTTCAGCATGAGGATCCAGCTAAAGAATCTGGACTTTTGTGGGTTTGTGATAACAAAAAACCTTAGCAAAAAAGAAACAAACAAAAAGCAGCAATAAAGAACAGGATGGTTGCACAATAAAAGCAAACCAGAGAATAAAATACAATTTTAAAAAATAAGTTAAAATTCAGAAAAATATGTCTAAGAAGAGATTTCAATACTGGGCCTACGGTCCCTATTAATGTGTACTATTAATATTCGGCCTGAAAACCAAGCTTGCCTCAAATAATCAAATAATAATGTATCAAATAAATAAGCCTGGCAACCACTAAAATAATAGTCAAATCTTAACTGGCTTTAAAAAACATGAAGACCACACACATGCTGAAAGATCATGTGTCTGGTATCCAATGAGATGATCAACACAGCACACCACACTGAGACAAATTCATTTGTCAGAGTCTCCACTCTTGTGTGAGTGTGAGTGAACAACCTAAATGTAGCTAGCTGTTAGCTATCTGACACTTCCATGCATGCCTACCCACAGAAATGCATGGACCCCTGAGTTGCCAAGTGAAATGTCCCTCCACGGATGTGATTGTAATATCACCCCTTAGCAATTTCGGTCCAACTCTTCTCCTTGTCGGTTTGATTGTGGCATGTTTTACAGGATTTTGTATAAACACTTATTTGTTGCTACAGATCATAAAGTTGGTCCTGCATTTCTGATGTCCAACTTTATGCCTCATATTCAATGCAGCTCAGCAGAAGTTCAAATCATCATACACTTGTTATATTCTAAATGTCATCCTCTCTTTCACATTCAGCCTGTCATTTCAATGTGGGTGCTGCAACCCTCCTCCACCCCAGCCACCTCCTTTCCAGTTCATCATCATCCTGTCTAGATCCTCATAGGTCTTCTGCTCATATTATCCTGCATACTTCAGTCTCCTCTGCCAAGCCACCTCATTACTCCTCCTTTAATCCTGCATCCCTCATCAGCACCACCACCAGTGCCTAGACTCTATGAGGGGGGGTATCCTATTCTAGCCATCTGCCCCCTTCAAGGTACCCCTTCATGTATGAAGTCATCACGATTTCTTTTTTAATCAACATTTGTAAAATAAATAATTGTTAACTTGTATTTAAGTCTCCCCTGCTGTTATCTTTGCTGTGCCTCCTACTTCAGACAGCTTGCTTTGTGACTGGCTATCAAATTGTTCCATGAAACAACCCACAGAGACAGTGCTCGGCACGCAACAGGATTGCTGAACTAAATTTATCAAACTTGTTTAATATTTACAATTTCAAATAAGTGGAAACTCTTCCAAGCAGATCTAGGAAGGTAAAATCTCTCTTAAAACACCTCACACCACAGGAAAATCTGGCTAGACAATCTTTTGAACCATCTGATACCTGGGCCTTTAGTGACTATTTTGTGTTTCTATAATCTCAAGTTATGCTATGTTTTTCAACTTACATAAAAAATTCCTCTGAAATCAATCAATATTTCTTATAATAAAGCTGACCAAAATTTAAAATCACATTTAATACAAAGTGAAGATGTTTGCAACCTCTTTTGGCTCTGAATGAAAAAGAAACTGTGTTGACAACGGCACTGGAATGATTGAATTAAGAGCAGGATAAAATATGATCATCAGCGTTGCTTGTGCGATCAGTGCTCTTCCTCTTTCTCAGGAGCCTGAAAAAACACAGTCACATTTGACTAAGAACAAATTATCAGCAGAGCAGCTCAAGCTTGCCATCTGCCTTTGATCCTTGTTCTAAGGACATGGGAACTTGTTACATCTGATGACTGTTTACTGTGACTTATATCATTACAGCCTTCACTATTTTGTTCCTTGTAATGTCAGCAGTGTGAGAAATTACATTTTCTTTACAATTATTCCAAGTCTAACTGGATGAAAGCCTTAAAACTGAATGTTTGAAGTGTGCATTAAAACAGAACAGAGATGAAGAAGAAATAGTGCAGCTGATTATGTTGTTAGATGGGTTTCTACCAGAGGCAAAAGTGATCACTTTAAAGTCTTCCTCAGTGCTCATGTGGGGATCATTCTTTGCTGCAGAAAGGTGCTGAAAGCTTTGTTGATTTCATTTGTAGCACAGACGAAAGGTTTATTTCACTGCTTACCCAAATAAAAACAGCTGATGTAGCGTAGTGGTTCAAAGACTAGATTAATCACTGTTGCATAGATTTAGGATATTTAACATTATGTAGAGACCCCCACAAACAATGACAACACACCTGGACTGGGGGGTTTTCTGCCATTCTTCTGCGCACATCCTCTCAAGCTCAGTCAGATTGAATAGGGACTGTGGTGGATTTTACAGTCTCTCCGGAGATGTTTGATGGTGTTCAAGTCAGGGAGCTGGGCCACTCTAGGACATTCAGAGTTGTACCTTAGCCACTCCTGTATTGTCTTGACTGTGTGCTCAGGGTCAGTGTCACATTGGAAGATGCACCTTTAGTCCAGTCTGAGGTCCTGAGTGCTGCATAACAGGTTTTCATTGAGGATACCTCTATACTTTGCTCCATTCAGCTTTCCTTCAACCCTGACCAGTCCCCCATTCCCTTCTGCTAAAAATCCCCCCACAGCATGATGCTGCCACCACCATGCTCCACTGTTGGGATGGTATTGGGCAGGTGATGAGCAGTGCATAGTTTCCTCCAAATGTAACATTTAGAATTGAGGCCAAATAGTTCAATTTTGGTTCCATCAGACCAGAGAATCTTGCTCCTCACAGTCTGAGAGTCCTTCAGGTGCTTTTTTTCAAACTCCAAGTGGGTTTTTATGTGTTTTTCACTAGGAGAGGCTTCCGTCTAACCACTCTGCCATTAAGCCTAGATCAGTGGAGAGCTGCAGTGATGGCTGTCCTTCTAGAAATTTGTCCCTGTCCACACGGGATCTCTGGAGCTCAGACAGAGTTGCAATCAGGTTCCCGGTCACCTCTCCTGTTAAGGCCTTCTCCCTTTTTATGAAAATGATTGAAGCCGCTGTGCTCTTTTAACATTAACGAGAGAAAATAATTATTTAAATGACTGCAGCATCAGGCTGCCACATAACAAAATTGAAAAATTGAGCGGGTCTGAATACTTTCTGAATGCACTGTAATGTGCTTTGATTATTTGGGAAGACCAAAAAGGTGAATGGAGATGTTGCAAAAATGTTTGCAACTGTATTAATAGATAAATGTGAGGCACAGTGTATCTATTTGTAGACTTGTGTATCTGTAGACATTTCTTGATATATTTTCATGAGTTGTCCTTTTTTACTTTTGTATTTCATTGATATCACTGTCTAGATGTGGATTTCTTGTTCTTTTGGATGTTTTTCCAACAGATTCCTGAGTTTTGTGTGTGTCTCCTCCAGTGTTTTGAGCCTTGTTTTGACTTTCTGTCCTTGTGTTTTCTTGCACTTTGACCATCCACACCAATTTGTTTGCTTGACTGTTCTCACCTACCTTGTACCTTGTCCTCTTTTGGTGTTGCCTCTGGTTACCTCTGGAGAGGTTCCAAGTGAGCAAAGAGGATGCTCAGATGTAAGTTTAAGACACTACCAACCACTAAGTGGTCAGAGAGCGTGGCACTGACACAGAAATCAATCCCTCGATGTCTGCTTATTAGTACTTTCTTGCACTTACCTTGCAAAGCAGATGGGTTTACCAGATTCCATGTCTGTCATCAGGAGGATCCATCTTGCAAAGCTTCAAGCTGATGCATTTGTTTCCAGTCAGAGAGTGTCCGGACCAATAAGCGTTATTGGAGAGAAACTAGGTAGTAGCTACAGGCGTTGTTTCGCGGTACTGCAAGTCTGAAAACAGTAGCAGAGAAAAGATTGGAGCAGGCATAACTATAGGGCCATTTCTTTAAAACAAAGAACCACACTGAGGGCTTTTCTTGACTCTCCTTTTACCCATCTCAAGACAGACTTTGGGCACAGTTACCAAAAACAAGTCTTGTGTCTGAGTCACAGAGTGACAACTGTTGCTTCCAAAACTTCATATGAATAAAATCACACAAGTATGATGGAGTAAGTTAAGTATTGCCTTATAAATAAGGATATGCCAATGATTTTGTCTACAAGTATCCAATGAAGACCAACCAACCAGATCATAGTACAATGACGAGTTAAGGACTTAAGATTTGTTATAACCCCAATGGTTCACAGTATCTAAAGTTGTAAAGCTTTGGGAAGATGTATGCATCCATTAAACATCACCGTAATCTCTCAGAAGCATAAAAGTGTTAGCAATAAGTCTTTCCTTTGCAGCAAAAAAACAAGACTTATTCCTGAAGTAAAAGCCCAGATGCAACTTTAACTTCTTTACAAGATGCTCAATATGAAGCTGAAAAGTCAGAAAATCATCAGTTAAAAACCCAACATATTTATGAGAAGACATAGATCACCTAAGGTGTGGTAATGGTAGGCAGGTAAGGAGGCTTTTTCTTTGAGTTTGAAAACATGAGTTTGGTTTTGTAAGGATTCAAAATCAATTTTAACTCAGTGTGTCCTGTACAGCATCAAGAGCTTACTGTAAGCAGCAGAGAGCCTGACACTGTGTGCAGAGCAATAAATGACAGTGTCATCTGCATATAAATGAACATTTGCATTTGGTACATTTTACTGATGCTGTTGATTTAAAGTGTAAATAACAGCGGTCCCATGACTGAGCCCTGAGGCACTCCATTTTTAACTTTGCAACTTAAAAATGAAGCCTTCAGCCGGCGTACTCTATGTTGTGTTTGATTAATAATTGTCAAACTATGCTTTTAATGTTCTATTCTGTTTAAAAAAAATTGCTGCTGTTGGGGTGTGGTTGGCCCAGTACAGTGGTTCTTAGGGACCCAAAAAAAGTAAGCTGTTTCCAATGGGTTGTGAATTTTTTAGGGACCTTTCAGGAAATGTTTAGGAACTTATTAGAAATGTGTTACCAGAAACCTTTGGGAATCTTCTAGGATACTCTTCCAAAAACTTTGGAGTATTTTTTTCAGTCTCTTTGTTTTCTGTACAGTCTGAAATCTACATAGTTCTGCGTTTCACTGAGAGAATCTGGTCACGATTGCTCCCTAAGGAGTTGGTGGTAACCTCCCGTAGACGGCATTTGGGAAAGGGCAGAGCCTTTGAAAAAAAAACTTGGAGGGTGATTGGATGAAAGTTCTTTCTGTCAAATCTTTACGGGCCAATCAGAGCAGGAAAACACATGGCGTCGTAGCCACTACCGAGGTGTGCTGCTACTGTGGAGTAAGACTGCATAACACAAACCATGACAACTGTAGACTTTTGTCGTTTTTGAAAAGAAAACAACTCAATGCTGTTCTTTGTTCTTTTAACAAAAAATGTTGTCAAGTTCTTATAAAACTGACACTATAGCATCCTTCCAATCTAATATCCAATCTAATATTCTAGTCAATATAATAACAATCTCTTCCACCATTATTGCACCGGCCTCTTGTCACTGGTTGCTTACGTCACGACTCCACTGCACCCGATAGAACTGCCCTCAACACTAATTGGTCCTGTCACTTTTTAACCGGGCCCAAACAGTTCTGATGGGAGCTTTGCAAGATGGATTCAGCAGTGAGAAACATGGAAACAGGCGAATCCATCTGCTTTGCAAGGTTAAGTTGGTTGTGGGTCCTGAGGAAACATCAGTTGAGAACCACTGGCTTAGTGGTTAGGTCGCGCCCCATGTAAGCACTTGACCTGGTTCAAGCCTGGTCTGCAGCTCCTTTCCTGCATGTCTTTCCCTGATCTTTAATCCCTGATTCAAGCTTTACTGTCTCCAAGTAAAGGCATAAAATGCCCCAAAATATATCTATACTAAAAAAAAAAATGCTGTTTAGGGGTAAGTTGATTGTTAGCACCCTCTTCACATGTGCAAGACATTAAAAGGAGATAAGATGTAGTTGGCCTACATCTTCGTCCACAGGGGGCACCGAATTCAACACAAACTGCCTGTTCCTTACAATAGCTTTAACGCCGGTAATCTCTGTGTGATGTGTCTAATGTGTCTAGACTGCCACTAAATGGCTCGATAATGTAATATAAGTTTGACATTAGTCATTTAACACTAACTCATTTAAAGGCACAACACCTAATTTATTTGGACTCAGAAAATGAGCCTTTTTGTAGGCACTGAATGCATTTTTAATATGTGTTATTTTGTTCATTTGCGTATGTATGGTAGATGACTGATTGAAAAGATTTTGTCAAAACAACATCATAATATCCATCAAAGGCATTGAGGATTAAGAAATGAATGCAAAACCAGCTTCATTTACAGCTTTGAGTGCAGTAAGATGTAAATGTGTGTGTGAGTTGTGGGTGTATGCATTTGTGTGCATGACGCAGATCATCACATGTGAGAGGCAACTTCCAGCAATCCTGTGGAGAGAGAGAAAACAGAGAAGCAGTCGTTCTTGTGGTTAGCAGCTGCAGTGATGAAATATGTCTGTGTGAAACATGTTACATCTCCCTTTATTGTAAATGTGCAGCTCATTAAGCTACCAGGATGAGTGTATCCCACAAAAATGACACAATGTTTGCCTCCACACTCCCCATTTTTACGAAGCTGGCGCACTGTTATTCCCTTTCGGTCCCTCTGCATTTCTCAGCTTCATGATTCCTTTATTAACAGCATCTCATCAAACACACAAATGCCTAGAGGTCTTTGGGAAAGCCTTGCTTAACTGTGCTGGCAGAAATGTGTGCGCAAGAGAGATCCAGTGACGTGATTCAACCCTCTGATGTCTCTCATGGAGGACATCGGCTGAGAAATTATTAATTAGTTTTGCGCAAGAGTGGAAGGCTGGAAATACTATCAGCTATACTTAAGGCTATAAACTTTGGTTCCTATAGACGGATGGTGTTGTGTCTCTCCATGGACAGGAAGCCTTATTTACAGCTTTTATAGCTGATCTATTCCTATCGTTCTGCTGTAATGGCTTATAGGAATGTTATTCTTATACCGCTGTAAGACAGTGTTGTAGATGATGCTTAAACGAGAAAGCTAAATCAATCTCAGTTTCCATGTGGCTATAAAGAGGCACTGCATGATTAAAGTAATGAACTCTGATTAAAGTAACTCATAACTACAGAGGCAGAAAAGTGAGTCGTGTGAGTTATTTCATAAAGGAGTCTTAAAAATAGCACTTAAGTTTAACGAAGGTTTCAAAGTAGCATGAAACAACTCAGAGAACAAGTTTAAGGTCACCCATAGACACAGCACCCACACAGTCCGATCTTTGATATTCTTGCATTTGGTTTCATTAAAAAGAGGAAAATAATCAGTCTTTACAAAGGAGCCTGCACCTTTATTGTGTCCGACTTGTCTTCTTTCACCTTGTTCATTTTCCTTCTTCATTTGTAAAGTTAAAGCAGAGTCGGAGTCAAGACAAATATGTGATCGTTTCTAACAAAAAAGTCAACCTTTGTACTCTAGCTGATAAATCATGACAGAAGTGCAGGAAACAATCCTTCATTTTTTTGACCCCTTTCTCTGAAAACTCTTAGAAAAAAAAGCAGATCCGGATTCAAAATGAAAGACATAACTGTGAATATGCACCATAAAGTTCTTATTTTGCACCTAAACTTCAGAGACCACTTCTTACTTTAAAACGATTACAATATGGCTTTTGTTATTATTAAAACTTGCAGAATTAGACCAATACTCTATTTCAAGAGAGACAGACCAACAGCCACCCCTGGATGAAGCCCAGTTATTTAGAGCTCCCCCTGCTGACTAACTTTAGTATAGATCACAAGTCTAATCATTCTCGCTTGAACATTACAGGCTAATCTCTCTCTATTTGTTGACTTATTTTTAACTGGCAGTTAGTTATGCTTTTGTCAGTTGTTAACTAGTAGTCAGTTAAACATCTGTTGCTGTGGTGTTTTACTTTGTTTAGTCGTTTTATTTTTGTGGAACTTACGGTTTCCGGAGGCTGTGACTGGCTGCTAACTTTACTGTGTTCTCCCTGAGGCTTCCTCCCCTTCCCCCCGGTGCTGTGGAGAGTTCACACCTGCAGCATATCACTCATCAGGAGCGCTACTTAAGACCTGCTGCGGCTCTCTACAGCGCCTGAGTCTCGTCTTACCTACCTCACGGTAATCGTCAGCTCCAGGCTCCTTCTCTCACGAGATTCCTCCAGAGAAGTTCACCAGTGTTTCTACCATTGAGATTTTTGAGTATTTTCTAGTGTTTGTCATCCTCTTGTTCACCTCTAACGTGCCTCTCCATTGCCTTCCAGTGCCTCCTGCCCAGATCACCGCAGCCAGCTCCAGCACTCTCTCTCCTTCTCGGACTCTTGGATTCACCCCTCCTGTTTCCACTTACCTGTACAATAAACCTGTTCAAAACTGCTATCCGTCTCCGCATCCTGGGTTCAGCCATTACCAACACATAACAGAAGATTCAGGCCAGAAAATGGACTCAGCGGACTCGGACTCCCATCCCCCACTTTAGGGAGCCTCAAGTCCCTCACCCTGAGTTCTTTTCAGGGGAGATAGGTAACGCCAGAGGTTTTTTGTTACGTTGTTCTTTAGTGTTCGACCAGCAACCCTCGAGTTACCCCACTGACAGAGCTAAAATAGCCTTTGTTATGAATCTGTTACGCGGGAAAGCCTCCCGCTGGGCCACTGCTGTGTGGCATAGTGAGTCCCCAGTGTTAGCCTCTTATTCGGTATTTTCTAGTGAATTGTGTCGCATCTTTGATCATCCTCTTCAGGGTCAAGAGTCAGCAAAACGCTTATTTTCCCTCTCCCAGGGTTCTCAGTCTGTGGCAGACTTTTCCATTGATTTCCGCATTGTTGCTTCTGAGAGCGGGTGGGGGGAGGCCGAACTTAAGGGTGTGTTTTTGAAAAGTCTGTCAGAGGAACTTAAGGATGAATTAGCTTCTCGGGATGAGCCCGATTCCCTTGAGGGCCTTATCTCTTTAGCTATTCGTATAGACAATCGTTTGAGGGAGAGGCGGAGGGAGCGGAGTCAGTATAGGTCGTTCAGGTCCCGTACCATAGCTCCCCCTTCGGGTCAACCCACTCCTCCTTCCCCTGTTAGACCTAGACCTTCCAGTGAGTCCTCCTCTACCCCTGTTGACGAGCCCATGCAGTTAGGTCGTGCTAGGTTAACCCCCAGTGAACGCCAAAGACGCCTTAATCTCAGATTATGCATTTATTGTGGTCAGGCGGGCCACTTCCTGGTAAATTGTCCCCAGACGCCAAAAGAGAGGGCTCACTCGTGAACGAGGGCACTCGTGTGAGCCAGACCTCCTCCTCTAGCCCTCCCCTGCGCGTAGTTGTTCCCTCCAGTGTCCTCTGGGGGCGCGATTCCGTCCCCATAAAAGCACTCATTGATTCCGGAGCAGATGATAATTTCATTCAAGACGACCTTGTCCAACAGCTCCAAATTCCCCTTGAATCTTTATCTGCTCCCAAGAACGTCACCGCTTTAGATGGCAGACCCATTGCTAAAGTCACTCACCGGACGGTGCCCATAACCCTTATTATTTCTGGCAATCACCGTGAAAACCTCCAACTTTTCGTTATCCCGTCTCCTCATGCTCCCCTTGTTTTAGGTCTCCCTTGGCTCCGGTTACACAGCCCACAGATCAATTGGAAAACCGCCACTATTACCAACTGGAGCGTCCATTGCCACTCCCACTGTCTCCGTTCAGCCATTCCCTCAGTCAGTCGCCCCCCGGTCGCTCCCAATCCTCCCGATCTGTCTAATGTTCCCCCTGAGTACCATGACCTAGCACAGGTATTTAGCAAGGAGCTAGCTGTCTCTCTTCCTCCTCATCGCCCGTACGATTGTGCTATTGATTTACTCCCCGGTGCACCCCTGCCTAGCAGTCGGCTCTATAACCTCTCAGCCCCTGAGAAGTCTGCCATGGAGACTTACATTCATGACTCGCTAGCTTCAGGTCTCAGACGCCTCCTCGTCTCCACTAGGGGCTGGGTTCTTTTTGTAAAAAGAAGGACTCCTCACTCCGTCCTTGCATTGATTTCAGAGGCCTGAATGACATCACTGTTAAAAATAAATACTCTCTGCCCTTGATTGACCCCTCTTTTGAACCCCTCTGTTCCGCTCAGGTTTTTTCGAAGCTAGATCTTAGGAACGCTTATCATCTCATCAGGATCAGGGAGGGGGATGAGTGGAAGACCGCCTTTAAGACCCCCATCGGCCACTTTGAATACCTGGTCATGCCTTTCGGTCTCACTAATGCTCCAGCCGTCTTTCAGGCCCTTATCAATGATGTGCTCAGGGACATGTTAAACCGTTTCGTGTTCGTCTATCTAGATGATATATTGATCTTTTCCCGTTCACTCCAGGAGCACCAGCAACATGTTAGGTTAGTTCTCCAGAGACTCCTAGAAAACAAGTTATATGTCAAACCCGAGAAGTGTGAGTTTCACACCCCATCTGTGAGTTTTCTAGGGTTTATTATCGCCCAAGGCCAGCTCCAGCCAGACCCAGCCAAGATCAGGGCAGTGACAGAATGGCCCATCCCTAGCAACCGCAAAGAGCTCCAGCGATTTCTAGGTTTTGCCAACTTTTATAGAAGGTTCATTAGGGACTATAGTAGAGTGGCTGCTCCTCACTAGGCTCACCTCTCCCAGCTCCCCTATCGGTGGTCCCCTGAAGCTGCTGAGGCTTTCTCCCGCCTTAAGACTCTGTTTACCTCGGCCCTGTCCTGAAACACCCTGACTCTTCCCTCCAGTTTGTGGTCGAGGTGGATGCCTCTGAGACCGGAGCTGGGGCGGTACTGTCCCAAAGAGACCCTAAGACCCAGAAGCTCCACCCGTGTGCCTTCTTCTCTCGCTGTCCCGTCTGAGAAGAATTACGACGTTGGAAATAGAGAGTTGCTGGCTGTGGTGTGGGCGTTACAGGAGTGGAGGCACTGGCTGGAGGGCACGCAGCACCCCTTCATCATTTGGACGGACCATAAGAACCTCGCCTACCTACGTACAGCACGCCGGTTGAAATCTCGGCAGGCCCGGTGGGCGCTCTTCCTCAGCCGTTTCAACTTCACCCTCTCATACCGACCAGGCTCTCGCAACACTAAGCCTGATGCCCTCTCTCGTGTTGACTCGTCATCCCAAGAGGATACGGAGCCTGACCTGATTCTTCCCCGTCCTGTGTAGGAGCTGCTACATGGGACATAGTACAGACTGTTAAGGACGCCCAGACTATCCAGCCAGATCCCGGTACCGGACCCCCAGATCGTCTCTTCGTTCCAGACTCAGTTCGCTCTCCAGTGCTCCAGTGGGCTCATTCGTCCAAGCTTACTTGTCACCCAGGTTTTCAGAGGACCCTAAGTTTCCTCCAGCAAAGTTTCTGGTGGCCTGGAATGACCAAAGACACCCGGGAGTTCGTGGCGGCTTGTCCCATCTGTGCCCGAGGGAAATCCTCCCACCAGCCTCCTGCTGGGTTGCTGCGCCCCCTGTCTACCTCTGGTCGTCCCTGGTCACACATTGCCGTGGATTTCATCACCGGTCTACCGCCCTCTGCTGGAAACACGGTCATCCTCACTGTGGTGGATCGGTTTTCCAAGGGAGTCCATTATATCCCTCTCCCCAAGCTCCCTTCTGCCCTAGAGACTGCTCAACTCCTTGTTCTCCATGTTTTCAGGCTTCACGGCATCCCCAGTGACATTGTGTCGGACCGCGGTCCACAGTTTGTTTCTCGTGTTTGGAGGGAATTCTGCAACGAATTGGGAGCCACGGTCAGCCTGTCCTCCGGTTATCACCCGCAGAGTAACGGTCAGACTGAGAGAGCCAATCAGAGTTTAGAAGCTGCTCTTCGTTGTGTTGCTGCCCATCACCCCACCGCCTGGAGCTCTCACCTTCCTTGGGTCGAATATGCACACAACTCGCTCACCTGTTCAGCTACCGGCATGTCTCCATTCATGTGTTCCCTGGGTTATCAGCCCCCCCTGTTTCCAGAGCAACAAGCCTCCGCATCGGTACCCTCTGTGCAGCAACACCTTCAGCGGATCAGAGGTGTGGCGATCAGCCAAGGCGCTCGCGCTCACGGAGGAGCGCGCAATCGCAGATCGGCTGACGCACATCGCACTCCTGCCCCTGAATATCGTCCTGGCCAGAAGGTTTGGCTCTCCTCCAAGGACCTTCCTCTCGCAACGGAATCCAGAAAACTTACCCCCCGCTTCATTGGACCATTCGAGATCACCAAAATCATCAACCCCTCTGCTGTGCAGCTCAAACTCCCCGAGTCTATGAAGATCCACCCCACGTTCCACGTATCTCTGTTGAAACCTGTATCTACCAGTGACCTGAGCCCTCCGACCGTCGCCCCTCCACCCCCCCGGATCATCGATGACCATCCTACCTTTACTGTCTCCAGAATCCTGGATGTGCGACCCCGAGGCCAGGGATACCAGTTCCTCGTTGACTGGGAGGGGTATGGTCCGGAGGAACGATCCTGGATCTCCAGGAAATTGATTTTGGATAATAATTTGTTACGAGACTTCTACAGGGAGCACCCGGACAAGCCTGGCAGGACGCCAGGAGGAGTCCGTTGAGAGGGGGGTACTGTGGTGTTTTACTTTGTTTAGTCGTTTTATTTTTGTGGAACTTACGGTTTCCGGAGGCTGTGACTGGCTGCTAACTTTACTGTGTTCTCCCTGAGGCTTCCTCCCCTTCCCCCCGGTGCTGTGGAGAGTTCACACCTGCAGCATATCACTCATCAGGAGCGCTACTTAAGACCTGCTGCGGCTCTCTACAGCGCCTGAGTCTCGTCTTACCTACCTCACGGTAATCGTCAGCTCCAGGCTCCTTCTCTCACGAGATTCCTCCAGAGAAGTTCACCAGTGTTTCTACCATTGAGATTTTTGAGTATTTTCTAGTGTTTGTCATCCTCTTGTTCACCTCTAACGTGCCTCTCCATTGCCTTCCAGTGCCTCCTGCCCAGATCACCGCAGCCAGCTCCAGCACTCTCTCTCCTTCTCGGACTCTTGGATTCACCCCTCCTGTTTCCACTTACCTGTACAATAAACCTGTTCAAAACTGCTATCCGTCTCCGCATCCTGGGTTCAGCCATTACCAACACATAACAGTTGCCTTCTTACATTCCAAAATTCCTGTACCTTATCCATTTGTTCGGTAAAGGTTACCTACTGTTTAACTTGTAGTTAGTTATTCACTCCATGGTTAACTTGTAGTTAGTAGCTCATTCTTTAAAGGTTAACTAGTAGTTAGTTACTCATTACATCTAACTAGTAGCTAGTTACTTATTAAATAACAGACAACTAGAAGTTAGTTACTCATTTGTTTGTGTTAATTAGAAAGTTAGTTACTATTTTATTAATGGTTACCTAGTATTTAAGTACTTATGTTAATCTTTTATCCATATTCTCTAGAAGAATGTTTATGGACCAAACACTGCAATTATGCACTTGATTAGCTGACTAACTGATTAAACTCAGATACCTCCATGGGTTGCATCAGATTTATTCATTGGTTGCACAAATTTTTAATTAGTTCAGGTCCACAATGATGGTCAAACGCTCCCTCTAAACTGTAACACAGCTGCCTGCCACTAGTTGCCACTGAAGCTGTGCTAAATGACATCTTGTCGCCATAATGCTGTTTAACTTGATGTAAACAACAGTGATCTGATAACACTGATAGCCTCACAGAGGACCAGCATTGATAAGCTCTATGTTGCTCAAGAAAATGAGCAAAGAACTGAGTGATGATATTCAGCACAGGAATGTGGATGGTAACGTGCCAAGAGGATTGAAATCCTGCAGTGCTAGCTCTGCTAATGTTAGCCTCATACTCTGCACAGTTTTCCAAATGCTGCTGTAATCCTGTCTTGAATAAATAGTTAACAATTTTGACTGTTTTCTGGGTGTTTTGTATAAGCAATAGTCAATTAAATGCTATTATAATTAGCATCTGATTGGATATGAAATTATTTGCCACAGAGTCATGACACCACCAGGAATCCATAACTCTGAGTGTCTGCTTCAAACCAACATAAGGTTCTCTTCTGCTGCAGACCTGATGCAGCTTCAGCATCTTTGGCAGTTTCTCTGTAATCAGTCAGTTTTACATGTCAGTTTGTAATGTGTGCTTTAGTTATCAAAGGGCTGTGATGTTTATTCTGCATTTCACTAATCAGCTTCTTTCTACTCATGTCTTGATGGAGGTTTGACTTCACTTTCATAGTTTTGATGGAGACTGTGTGTTCCATAAAATAGAGTAAATTAACAAGAGTAAATAGGTGAGGACAGTATTCACATTACTTTTGAGACTTCTTGGAAAGAGAGGAAGATTCAGACTTTGTATTTTCTGTCTCCCTCCTCCCCACTTTTCTGCTTTGTGATTCATAAAAACGAATGCTGAATAATTTTCCAGTGCTTTTGTGTACATTGAAGTTTGTAAGTCAGACTTGCGTCACTGAACTTGGAGTTCAAAAGTGCATCTTTGTTTTGTCATTGTCTATGAAGGTCCGGAGCTAGTGCTGAGTTGGTTTCAGACAGAGCTTGTAAGAATCCTCTCATGTTGTCTTTGTATCCTCCTGTTTTACGTAACTGTCTGTGCAAATACTCATCACACAGGTCTGAGAGATTAACTGCAGGCGGAATATCCAACTGACTCCTGTTTTTCCTAAAATATAGCCGAGTGTATTTGTGTGTTAGGTATCATTGTGTATATGAGTAGTCATTGTTTACAATGACGTGGAGGCTTGAATTAGACTTCACAATATAAACACTACATTTTTCATGGCAGATGTGAGGGGTTGTGAAAACAATGAGACATTTTGTCATATTTGTTGTGCTTGTGTTTTCTATTATCTTTTGTTTACATGGCTGTTAAGTTGGTCCTGTCTCTTATTCTCAATAAATGCTTTTTTTGGAGTGAATGGTAACACATGTCGACACTGCTGCTCAGCAGTCAAGGTCAAGCTCAACGGTATCTCTTTTGTCTGGGCCTTTTCCTTCCTGGTGATATGCCTGGAGACTGACGGCCGTTCTAAGAACAGCTGCAGGGTCATCAGGCGGGGGCTACCCTTCATTGATGTTTTGCTCCATCAACCCCAGGACACTTCAAGGTGGTACAGCGGTGATAAGAATGTCTTCCTACGGCCCCCTACAGCTTTTCTAGGATCCTTGCCTTCCCTAATCTGGTCCTTTCTCCTCAGCCAGAGCCAGAAGCTTCCCTGCTCTGCCTCCTTGGACAGATCTTTCAGGGTTCTGGGTCCCATGAAGCCTCAGCTTCTGACCTCCACGGGGTAGCAGACAGCTGACCACTCTGCATCTTCACATTTCTGCATGTCTGTATTCTGCTCGAAAGCTGCCTCTGTTCCTCGCTCCCATGGGACAGTAAGTTCTATTGTGATCACCGTCTATAATGTGGACCATAGGACGGAGTCAAAGCGCAGAGGTAAAAGAAAAAAACAGTGTCTCAGTCCCTTTTTCTGTGATCTTTCTTGTCTTAGCGTTCTCTTGGGGGTATTTATCTAGTTTGTTGTTTCAGTGTAGCAGCCGTCTCCTCTGGTGCTATAGCAAAGTCGTTGTATTCTGTTGCATGTTTAGTTCTGAGATGTCAGATCAAATTGGTAGTATTAAATGCAGCCTTGCTGTCGATGCATTGTAAAACAGTATGTCACACATGCTGCAACAGGCCGTCAGTTTTAGCTCTCAAGCTTGAACTATTCGGATCTCAATATGCCCTTTTCATGCTGCGCGTTCTCAGAGCGGAAGAGATCAAAGGCAGTGGAAAACAACATCCGGGTCTGCTTGTCAGTGAAGATGAACTTTTTGAAGTTTCTTGACAACCTTCCGAAACTGACAATGGCTGATGTCAATAGGATTGCTGACACGTTTTCCTTGATCTCAAGCTCCAAACTTGAAAGAGGGTTACATATTCTTCGTGGAAGGATATTTATATGATTACAAAGGTAGGTGTGACGGTGAATGCTAGGCTAACAAGCAAGCTAGCTGTTTTAACCAAGTGGTCCTGGTCCGAAATCCTATTCCTTTACTCACCAAATGCGGGTAAAAATCAATGTTGCTTAATATAATCAACGATCTCAATCACCCATACGGTGAAAAGTTGTATTTTACTTTATAATGCTGATTATCATCTATCCAACACATACTTAAATTGACTGTATTTCGTCACTTATCCATCTTTCAAATCATGAATGGAATTGAATGAATGAATGAATGAATGAATGAATGAATAAATGAATGGAAAATGAAAATGAAAATGAAATGGAGTCCAGCCGGAGTCAGTAGATGAGATGGTGGTTTGTATTTCAAAACATGAACCTTATCATACAGTATGAAAAACCCAACATCCATAAATCAGAGATAACGCGGCTATCATTTCATGTAATATCAAAATTAACAATGCAGTCCACTAGTCAGTGTTTGGTAAACTTGAGAATATATCGGAGAAATACATTTCTCTAACTAACTTCTTCTAATTACTGTATTTTTCAATGCAGGAAAAGTTCAAACTGCCTCAATATGTTGCATGAGACCACTGGGTGAAAGATGAATAAATGATGAAATACATTCAATTAAAGTATGTGTTGGATAGATGATAATCAGCGTTATAAAGTAAAAGTATCGTCTGTTTTGGAAGGGTGTCAAGAAACTTCGAAAATTTCATCTTCACTTCATTCATTTTCGCGACTAACAAGCAGACCCAGATGTTGTTTTCCACTGCCTTTGACCTCTTCCGCTCTGAAAATGCGCAGCGTGAAAAGGGCCTATTGGTTCGGCTCATCTTGAGGCAGTCTTCCAAGGTTGGCGCCTGGATAGTGACTTCTCTTAAGGAGGACTCTCGCATACCTGTTGAGGGAGCTGGCTCAGCTTAGGATTGCTGTCGCTACCTTGTCTGAGGTGAGGGGCCCTGGCCCTGGCAAGAGTGGTGTGGGTGGTTTCACCCACTACTGGTCTGGCTGCACTGATGGATGCCACACTGAGCAGTTGTGAGCAGACTAGCCCCCTTAATGTGAGAGATCAGGCCTGTCAATAAGGGTCAAAACGCACAGGGAAAAACCTTTGTGTTCTAAAATACCTAGCGTAGCGTAGCGTCCTTGACCAATAAAGTTGATCAGCTGCCGCGACTGTAGAAATATCAGACTTAGCGGTTTAATAGATAAATGGCAGTAAGTACTTGAGAGTTTTCAACGTTTTTGGCCTGCATACCAATCTTTTTGGTCTGAATCTTGACCACAAACATCATTGAGTAGAAGCAGCGTACCCAGAGGACATCCCCAAAATGAGCAGCACGGGAGTCCCTGCATGCTGTCGTATATTTTAACTCAGATTCTCCCTGCAAGGTGTTGCGTATAACTGCTGAGCCACCGTGCCTGTGCAACATAATGTATTTATCATTAAGCTTCAATTGCATTATGCAGCCAAGACAAGCTGACAAAAAATGAACTGATGTGCCAAGCTCTCATTCAGTCTACAGAAATATTAGCATACAGTAACAGGCTACTTATTAGCAGATGCATAATATTAAATTAGCCTCTTCACACACGCTGTAATGCTCTTAATCAGACTAAATTGGATTAAGACGGCATAGCCTCTTGGCTGACCGTGTGAATTCAATGAGATGATAGATAGATAGATAGATAGATAGATAGATAGATAGATAGATGGATTATGTATCTTTTCCTTGCATCCACAGTCTTCATAATCTATACATAATCTATTGCCAAATGCTGCCAGGAATTCGTACACTCACACAAAACACACACATCTTTGATCCTATATATTGTTGTCTAAAAGCGGTTTAACAGCAGCGGGATGTAAAAATAGGCTCAGAGGAGTCAGAATCTTTAAACAGCTCTTTGTAAAGAAGAGACCTACAGTGCGTCTCTTTATTCAGATCTTCATTTACTTCTATTCATCTCCACTTATTACGCCAGCTGTTCAGATTGAGCACGTCTGACGCACCGTTATGTGTGAGCAGTGCAGGAATCGGTTGATTGCAATATTAATAGTAACGTGTTTCAGTGATTGTTTCCACGTTTTTTTTGAGGGTGTTGTGACTCATATCTTGTTGACATGGAGACCAAAATAGACGCCAAATGGAAGAGGACATTCAGTCTACCCTTGAGACTTTGCACGGTGAAGAAAAAGGAGAGAAAGACAGAATGAGAGGAGTGACAGAAGGAGAGAGGCTAGGAGAGGAGAGCTTAGAGAACTATGAAGGTTTGTGTTGTATAAGCCAACGGTGAGTCACACTCACCGTTTGAATCTTGAGAACTAATAGAAAATCGTTTGTTTTCTCTCACCAGGGAGTGGGTTAACTCTGCAAGGACAAAAAAGGAAATAGGGTGATTGGAGAGACAGAAAGGAATCGTCTTATGCAATGAAATCCAGGGTCATAGCAGAGTGACATTTGGATGTGCTGCATTTTGTTCATTAAATGAACTTGCAGGAGATCGGGTGATGTTTGGAGATGTGGTTTGAAATGCTCAAATGTGTCATCATAGCACATGTATCCCTCCATGTTTACAGGTGTGCATCTGAGTTTAGGCACTATTTAAAGGTATAGGTATATACTGATTGGATAGCACTGACATTTGGTCCAGACAGTTGTAGTCTCCAGAGGATGAGTCCTAATAATGGAAGATCTCTAACTATTACCTGTAGTGTAAGTTTGTAGTTGTGGTTTCCAGTTTTGAGTAAAATGTATCAAAAGTAATGATTAGTTAGCCATGAAATCTGCTGCAGAAGAAATGATTTGCAACAGCCTCTATTGTGCATGTTTTGATATTATTAGCCAACATTATGCAAACATACTAAAGTAAGCACATGAAAATCATAGAAACACTATATGAACAGAGGTATTTGGCCACACCTGTTAACTATTGAATTCAGGTGTTTAACAAGACCCGTTGCCACAGGTGTATAAAATCAAGCACCTAGCCTTGCAGTCTCCATTTGCAAACATTCATGATACAAAATTGGTTGATCTGAAGAACTCAGTGCCTTCAAGTGTGGTACTGTGATGGATGCCACCTTGGCAATAAGAAGTGATGTTTTTCCCAAGTGACATTCCACAGTCAACTGTAAGTGGTATTAGTAGGAACTGGAAGCATTTAGAAACAATAGCAACTGAGCCACGAAACTGAAGACCATGTAAAATCACAGAGTAGGGGGGCATGCAGATGGCTTAGCGGTCTAATGCGCTACCCATGTACGCCGGTGGCCTGGGTTTGAATCCGGCCTGTGGTCCTTTGGCCCATGTCTCACCCCATTTCCCACTCTATCCACTGTCCTCATCTGTCCAATAAAAGCACTAAAAAGCCCAAAAATATATCTTAAAAAAAAAAAAACACACAGAGCTGGGTTAATGATGGAAAAGTCACCAACACTCTGCTCCTTACATAGCTAAAGTTCCAAATTTCTACTTGCATTAATGTAAGCACAAAAACTGTGGAGCAGGATCTTCATGGAATAGGTCTCCAGAGCCGAGCAACTGCATGCAAGCCTGACATCACCAAGTCAAAGGCCAGGTGTCAGATAAAGCACACTGATACTGGACTGTGAAGCAGTGGAAACGTGTTCTGTGGTGTGACGAGCCACGCTTATCTGTTTTGGAGTCAGATGGGCAAGCCTGGGTTTGTTCGATGCCAGGAGAACGTTACCTCCCTGACTGCATTGTGTCAACTGTGAAGTTTGGTGGAGAAGGGATAATAGAGCTACTTTGAATAACAGATGAGCTGTTTTTAAAAGGTAGTCCAAGTGACTGAAAATAAGCGTTTATTCCCCTTATTTCTGCCCTCTACTCCAAAACCCATGGAGCGATGGGTTTACTGTGCAAGTCAGTGTGGCATTCCCAGTATCTGAGCATGCAGATGAAAGTTAGAATCTTTTGGTCCTTGGTCCTCCTGGTCTTACTATTCTCTTGTGAGGCCTGGACATTGGTTGATGACCAGAGTCGCTGGCTGGACAACTTCTTTGGTGCATTTTTGGGTAACGCTGGCAAGGCCATGTGTCTGATACTGACGTGCTCAGGAAAGTGGGGATGGGATGGGAAGTGGGAAGTGGTGGGCTGGTCCAGATGCCAGGGGGTGGTCACATGTGTCATGGAGGGGGCAGCTGGAAGGATACCTGGATGGGGCATGCACCTGCCGCATGTGGGACGATGGCCATCTGAAGGCTGGAGCAGTTCAGGACCAAGGTTAAGGGGGCGAAGGGTCATACCTGCATATGCTTTCATACCTGATCTGACCTGACTCCAAAACCAGTTTCTTCAGGGTCTAAAAAACAGTGCAACTTCTGATATACACTGCTCTGACCTATTGACATAAGGAGCATATTTACAAGTGGGGTTTTCTCTTTTATTTTATAATGTGCTCAAAAATCTTGGTAGGGAGTAAATTTATCTGTCGAGAATGCAGGTTTAATAAATCTCAAACATAAGATTTTACTTTTTCAAAAATAATAACTTTTTTTTTCTCTGTTCCCCACTGCAGTGTCTAAATGACAGCTGCCGCTTCTTTCCATTGTCTACACTCAGTGGACTTTATGATCATGCAGAAGGAAAGCAGCTTGGTTTTGTGATGTTCCGTCATTTACAAATGTAGTCTCCCAATGAACGGGCAGCATAAGTCAAAGCTCGCCATCAGCAGGACTCACAGATTGAGAGGTTTGAAATTAATCTGACAGCATGCTTTCAAAACACAGCCCGGAGCTACAGGACACACATGCACTAATTTGTGTTTCAGTGTTTCTCCTACCGTCCTGGATTTCATAGTGATGTTTTTTTTTTGACTGTTTGGACTGTGTTCTACACTAGATCACTCCTTGTGGCAGAAGATGATTATCAACCTTTTTTTCTTGATGTAAATGATGATTATTATTAGCATGTTTTAAAACAGCTGAAATATAAATATATATAATTTTCTTTATTTATTTATATATTTTTTTAAACAAGGAATGTGCCTGAAGGGATTTATGTCGGTGGTGAGGTTTAACTGAAACCACATCTAAAACCACATGGTGTAAATAAAGACAAACAATTAGTAAGGTTGATTCCTTTTTGTCTTATTTTTTTTTTTAACAAAGTGAAAAAGTAACTTCATTTGAAATGCTTTTGTTTTCTTGTATGACAGTGTTATGAATAAGCAAGGCTTTTTGAACTGTTTACTCTTAAAAGAGATCTTTTTAATAGAATTTTGAAATGTTAATATCAGACCCTGTTATGGCTCAACAATAAGCACTGTACACTTTATGCCTACACTTAGTGGATTTCATTCTGGAGGCAATGCTTAAAAAAAGCTTTTTTTCCCCATTCATCAACAAATGTCAACCATTTTCCAGTATTTAGGGAAAATTGCAAGCTTTTTCATGGTTTCCCGTAGGGGCACTATTCAAACAGTTTATTAAAATACTAAAATTAATAAAATTTGCATGTAGTTTGAGAAAAACATGTACTTTTTGTGTGTTTTACATCACAAACATCATATTTTTTTGTGCTTAAACTGGCATTTAAAGGGTTAAACTTCTAAAAAAATGATTCAATTTTTGATATACATGATCAGGTCTGATCTTGAATTTTAAAAACAATAAAAAAGGGCATTTTTTATTCAAAGTATTTTTTTTAATCACTATTTATGTATGACAGCCAACTTTGGTCACCAATTGCCTCAAGTGCAAGAATGTAAAAAGTCGTGAAAACCCCCCCGAAATCAATCAAAATTGTTGCCCATTAAAAACATATTCAAGGCTGTGATAATCCCCTTCAAGGAAGCCCAATGTGCATGTAGTTTGAGAAAAATATTTCCTTTTGTTGTGTTTTTAACATGACAAACATCTGGGTTTTGCACTTAAATTGATATTTAATGGGTTACATTTCTTTAAAATTAAATCAATATTTGATATCCTTGATCATGTCTGATCTTGATTAAAAAGCTGATACTGTATTACAATTTTAATGTTGTTTAGAAAAAACAATAATGCATAAAAATCAAAATTGTTGCTTATTAAAAAACATATCTAAGGCTGTTTGCACAGTTAAAAAATGTACACATGGAATTCAAGAAAAACACGTCCTCTTTTTCCATTACAGACATCAAGTTTTGCACCTAACTGGCACTGAAAGAGTTAAAAACTCTCTAAAATGATCAATATTTTCTTTATGATCAGATCTGACCTTGACTAAAAGTTATATTAACATAAAATATTATTATTATCATTATCATTATTATTATTATTATTATTGATTTATTATAATTTTTATTATTATAACTGACTCGGCTTGACAGGGACAGCCCTAAACATCGCTCAGGCCCTTGGACACTGTCTATCACTCTGCCCTTAGATTTATAACAGGTGGCAGACACAGCACTCATCATTGTGTCCTATATTAGAAGGTTGGTTGGCCTTCCCTTGAAAAAAGGCACAACAGACATTGTTTTTTGTACATTCTCACGGTCCTCTTTGGAAAAACTACCTCCTTACATCTTAGATTTGCTGGAGTGGAGTTCAATCACTCACATCACTCACTCTACTGATTGGTTATTTCTTAAAGTTCCTCGAGCTTTCACTGAACTTGGTAAAACTGCATTTTCCTTTGATGTCCCAAGCACATTGAACACCCTCCAACAAACTCCAAAGACTGAAGTCCTACCCTCTCTTGCAGAGTTTAGGACCTTGGTTTCTAGTCACTTTTTTTTCAGTTGCTATTGTTTTAATTGATTTCTACTGGTTTTGGCTGATTATATTTGACTGTTGTTTTGTCTCGCTTTTTCCAATGTGCTTGTAATCTCGACAGCATTGGAAATGAGGGAAACCTCAATGCCCTTTGGAGAATAAATTAAGGTTTGAATTGAATTGAAACTGGTTCAGATCTGACTTGACACAGAGGTGTTTTAACGTAAAAACTGGTGACTGTGCTTCTTCCTACCCTGTGGAGTTCCTCTAGCTTATATTCTTGGCCTCATCTTTTCTTGCTTTACCACCATCCTTTGAGGTTAAAAACGGAATATCTTACCATCTTTATGAAGATTACACACAAATTTACCTGCCCATATAAAGAAATGATGGCAACTCTATTACTACTACTACTAAACATCTGCTAGTCTGTCTTAAAGATATTAAAGACTGCTTTTTACATTTCATTGGATCTGAAGTGGGTAAATCTGGCACAACTTCACCAACTCCCAAGATGCATGAAGGATGAGGAGGGTCTTGAAGAGAACAGAAATCTCCAGCAACACTTGTAGTTAAAAGAACAACTATATTAGACCGACACATTTTGGCATGTAGCCCTCATCAGGGTCATCAAAACTTGTTCTTTTAACTACAAGCGTTGCTGGAGATTTCTGTTCTCTTTTAAATTTCATTGCAAAGGAAAATTAGCTGATCGTCTTTGGCCCTATTGGAGTTTGGGATGCACCCCTTAGGGACCTGGACCCCCTGCTACCCTATTTTAAACCCAATAGTTTATAAATTGGATCTACAAATAAACTATGATGTAAAATCCAGATTTTATCCTTTGAGGCTTTTATCCAAGATTAAATCTGTATTCTCTTTCAATGCTGTCGAATGAGTGATTCATGCTTTTATTTCTACATGCTTGGACTACTGTAATACTCGTTTATAGTTAGTCCATAATGAAGCTGCTTGATTTCAATGTCCTTTTATGTCTTATTTTCTTAATCCTTGTGTTTTAATGGCTTGTATTTATTTATGCTTTTATTATGGGTTCTTTTTTTATTGATTTTATAGTGTTCTTATTTGCTTTTACAACTTCCTTCTAATGTTTTTTTTTTATTTCTGCTGTGTTTGTATTCTATTCCTATGTTTTTAACTGTGAAGCACTTTGGTAAAATGTTATATGTCTTTAAAATGTGCTCTATAGATAAAGTGGATTGTGAAGTGGATGTTCAGACTGTCACATCTAATATCTATCTATGAATGTTGCCAATGAAATCTATGGGTATCAAGATTTATGTCGAGAATCGCAGTATTTTCAGGGTCAGGATGCGGACAGAAGACTTCACGATGGATTGTGTTGTCAGATCTGAACACTGACAGAAGTTCGTCTGATGAAGGCCCATCTTGTTCATCACTGTGTCACCAACTGGTGAGACACAACAGTGAGCACTGTGCTAGCACACGACGATACAAGATCATAGCTTGAGGGGGAAGTATCACAATGAGCATTCATACGCACGGCAGGGATGAATGACAGGACCACATAGGCTGATCATGAAAGAGTCTGGTTTTTGACATGCAATCACACAGATTTTTAAAGGGCAATATGAGGATAAAGTATTTGGGTTTAAGGTACATTTAAGCCTTACTATTCCCTCTCTAAAAGCCTGGAAAATTTGTGCTTACATGATGGTGTGTTCTTTAACTCCTGATATTTGATTAAAAACCCTCTCTCTGTTCATACCATGGGTAACTTTTAATGAGAGTGATAGCTTTAGGCCTTAAGACTTAAAGGCTTCATAGGAGCAATTTTTCCTCCATTGTTGCTGAGATGTTATATCCATGAGTAACCTTTAATATGAGATCGTTAGCTTTAAGCTTTCATAGTTACCATTTCTAGGTCACCAAGCCTCATCTATCTGAGTCAGTACAGCCTGATCTCATCTCTTCTTAGTGCCTTGAACACAAGTTCTTAGTGAATTTTGTTGCTCTGGATGTAAAATTGGTGTAAATGACACTCATGAGTGACAATAGCATATTCAGACCTGAATGGCTGCGACTGTGCATGTCCTCAAAGCTGTCTTTCACAGTCTCCAAAACACAGCAATGTCCCAAGGTTATTTATATAATACTATCTAAACAAAATGACAAGTGCTTAATTACCTTGAAACTCCAATAGAGACTTTACTTTCATTCATTCACTTCACAGCCTGCCCTGTTTTCTATGCTCCTTTTTGTTGCCTGCGATGCTCCTTATTTGTGTCAGCTATGGCCATCGGACAAAAGACGCTTTATAACAGTCTCGCTGTGACGAACATCAGACATCCAAAGCTGTTGTGGAAGGCGGTGATCATTGTGACCACCGACACTCCTCTGAGGACAGACAGAGAGCGTCATCTGGTGTTACGGTCACTCTGGCCCTTACTTTCTAATAGTTTTCAAACTGTGACTCAGGGCTTGGCTTTCTTATTGAGCCTCAGAGCTAAAAGGAACACTCTAGAAGATGGAGATGGACATTTCTACATTATACACTAACGCTGCATATGTCAGGATAAAAAGTCCAACCTGAAAAACAGAGAAAAATGTAAAAGCTACATTTGTCTTATTCATTAACAGGAAAGCAGAGCATGAGTCATTTTGAAGCAAAAACAGGAAATGATATGTGTATGATGCATCATTTCCATTCAGACTTTAATAACTGTGGCCATTATCGCTGAAAGTGTAGATGCTGCTTTACTTCCATATTTATGCTACTTGTTTGGGAAATTTGTATTGTTTAGCCCATGGATGAGGGGAAGCGAAGACCCAAAGGTGCAAGGGTTATCACCTGTATCTACAGAGCTTTTATATTGTCAGATAAAGAGCTGAAATGGCAATCCTCACTGGCTTTCTTTTTTAGACTTCCACAAATTTTCCTTCATAAGAAACGAATACACTTTTTAGAAATTGCCCACTGCTCTCATTCTTATCACAATAACCCTGGAACATAGAGCCTGGCTTTGAATAGTGCTTCCTTGAGCCCCTCTTAATTCTATCCAAAAAAGCTAAGCCCCCTCACAAGGATCAGCACAAAAAAAGTGTTACACTGCTGTCAAGAAAACATACATTTTTATTGATTTCATTCTATCCTGAATTACAAGAGTGGCTGATGAAATAACCTGATATATCTGAGTGAGGAATTTGTATTTTTCTCGGTTTCATCTACAGACATCTAAATGAAGAATTATAGGCTAGTTAGTTAGTAGATAAGTTAATGTGTCAAAGTTTGATAACCTCAGAGCTGACAGAGACTGGCACCCACCCTGAGTGGGCCCCAACCCTACTTTGGGAGCCAATGCTCTGGACCGATTGCTCTCAAAGTGGTGGTTAGGGACCCCTGTTTCCCATATCCATTGCATCGTATGTATTGCCCTTCTTTCAAAAAATAAATGTTGAGTTCTGATAAACTGACACTAAAGCTGCATCATGTGCATATGTTTTTGGTGCTAAGGATACATCAAGGGGCCGATGAGTCACAACCCAGGGCTGGAGAGAAGGAGGCCAGCCAGAGTCAGACTCTTCAGATGTTGACACACGTGTCGCTTAGCAGCTAAGGTCAAGCCTGACGGTATCTATTTTTTCTGGGCTTTTTCATCTCTGGTAATAGGCCTGGAGACCACTGGTGGTTTAAAGACCTTTGGGAAGCCAACAGCATGCTCAAGGGCTTGTGGCAACCCTACTACGGGCCTGAACGGTACTTCATGCAGTGCTTACTTGCCACATCCATCTCTTACTCCACTCCAAAGTTGTGGACTTTGTCTTTCTTAACTTAGTATTTTCCCATGCCCTTGGTAATGCAAAGATATACAGAGCATGACTGGGGTTGTGTCAATCCCCCTGCACAATGGTGCCCTCAGGTGGCTTTCTGGCTACATCTACGCCTTCCTCCAGTCTCAATTGTTGGCCCAAACATGCCTAAAGGTTCAGCACAGTACTGTAACTCTTCACTTGCAGCCATTTAGAACTTTTCCACTATGACCTTTGCCACACGGATCAAAGCCAAGCCATTATGATTAACTCTTCCTTCGCCAGTTGCCAACCGTGTCTAGAATAGAACCGTGTCTAGAACCGTGCGCAAGTGTGTGCTCCGCTTCCAACCAAACTTGGACATACCTCAGGACAAGAGCATGGGTAGGCAAGATGTGAGTGAACAGCTTCAACCAACTGTGCATCTTCTTCTCCTGGTGGAACAAAACAATGCCTACTGAAGTGCAGTAATTTAATGCCATCAACTCAAAACATTGCGTCATAAGCTCTAGACTCATCCTCAAATGGGTAGCTGGGTTGTGGTGTAAAGCTAATCCCCTTGGGCTGCAGTACCGAGTCAAACCAAGTAGAGCCAAGCTGCTTAGTGTAATGGTACAGCTTACAGGCTTGCAGTACAACTAGACCACACCCGTAGCTACCGCCTTGTTCTCTTTGAATGACACTGATTGGTCCGGTCATTCTCTGACTGGTAACAGGCTACATGATTGAAATTTTGAAAGCTGGATCCATCTGATGACAGACATGAGTCTGGCCAGTCTATCGGCTTTGCAGTTAATCCCAGTGGACATGACACCATGAGAGGGGCGAGATTTCTTCCCCCCAAAAAGAAGTGATTTCACTGTATATTTTACTAATAATTGAAAGGACATATGTATAGAATATGCAAAAATTTGAAATAACTAAGCTTTTAATCACCAAAGATCTGTTTTGCTAGATGTAGTCTGATCATGAAAAAAACAGTCGACTAACATTTTTAGTTGTTGTTTTAGTCAACTAAATCAACACTTCTCCCCCTGCATACAGCAGTTTGTTAATAATTAGCTTGTAATGTTTAAAATTGGATACAGACCTTACTGCATCCAAGCCATACATCACCAAGGTTTGGCGTACATCACTGCCTGGGTTTGGCAGTTGCCAGGAGAACGGTACTTGTCTGACTGCATTGTGCCAAGTGTAAAGTTTGGTGGAGGGGGGATTATGGTGTGGGGTTGTTTTCAGGAGCTGGGCTTGGCCCCTTGGTTCCAGTGAAAGGAACTCTGAATGCTTCAGCGTACCAAGACATTTTGGACAATTCCATGCTCCCAACTTTGTGGGAACAGTTTGGGGATGGCCCTTTCCTGTTCCAACATGTCTGTGCACCAGTGCACAAAGCAAGGTCCATAAAGACATGGACGAGAGAGTTTGGTGTGGATGAACTTGACTGGCCTGCACAGAGTCCTGACCTCAACCCGACAGAACACCTTTGGGATGTATTAGAGCAGAGACTGAGAGCCAGGCCTTCTCATCCAACATCAGTGTGTGACCTCACAAATGTGCTTCAGGAAGAATGGTCACTCCTAAACATTGTAGAAAGCCTTCCCAGAAGAGTTGAAGCTATTATAGCTGCAAAGGGTGGAGCGACGTCACATTAAACCCTATGGATTAAGAATGGAATGTCACTTAAGTTCATATATAGTGTATCGCTGACCTGCATCCTTATATCACCCATAGACCTTCAGATCACCTGACCAGGGGCTACATCTTGCCCCTCAGGTCCATCTAATAACTAAAGGTGAATTTTAAATTTATAGCACCAACCTTTTGAATCCTTTTAACTGAAAATATGCACAAGAAGGAGCTTAAGACACATTTTTTTTCAGACTGGCTTTTGGACATTTGATGTAATTTATAAAATCATACTTCTTCCATGTTTTGGTTAAGATACTTTGTTTATGTTGTTTTAAATCATTATTAGTATATTATTTTTGGTGAAGCTCTTCATGACCTTGTTCTGTAAAAGGTGCTATATTACACTGATATCTAATTGCTTATTTAATCTTTTGGCATGTATGATTTGTTGTTATACTTTTCTTTTCACTGAATGCAACCTAATCTGTTTCAGTGCAGTGTAAAACTCGGGGGGAAATTTCCTGTGTATTGAGTGTGAATGGAGAATAACATGGAGCACTGAGAAAATCTAACCACTGTGGGGTAGTGTTTCTCTTCATAAGAACAAGGCTAAATGCACTACTGAGCCCAGAAAGAAATGACAGGAAAAACTTACATGCATGTGTAAGTTGATAGCTGTGCGCATGAGCTGAGATTTTACAAAATATTTAGAGAATAGTATGCAGACTGTATAAACGGCATTATTGTGGTCTCTTACTAGAGCTTGTTCACTTTGGAGGCAACTCTTATTCTCATTGTCATTGAGTAGTTAGATAAGTAGAGATTCTTTAAGTGTGTATTGTTATATTAGCTGAAATTGGCAACACATAAAGACCAAAATTTAACTGTAGCACAATTTTCCAAAATCAGGCCCTACATTTATTTGGTTATCTACTGTACTGAAATACTAAACACTAGAAAATTGAACAATTTTCAAAATGGGGGCACCAGTTTGGCTCAGTTGGTGGAGTAGGCCCTTACTGTATGCAGGGACAACAGATCTCATCATAGTGGTCGTAGGTTCTATTCCTGATCCTGATAAAGTTGCCAATCTTTCTACTCACTGAGAAAATTAATCTGAGCAAAAGTACATTTAGCTGAATTGAATCTGTGATATCAACAATAAAAAAATCCAAGTTTCTTGCTTTACATAAAAACCTCTAGTTTGAAAGGCATTTAATATTTGTTAAAAACATAAGACATTGTGTATTTTTTCCTTGAGCAGGAATAATTTAAGGAATATAAACCGTTTTACCAAAGTTCATCCACAGAACAAAACCTGATCTTGTTATCTTCACTCTGTTCATTTCTATATTTCAAATCACAAAATTCTACATTACCCATGAACTATCACTGCCCCTTGTGGTGCATTGTGGGCATTTCCAAATTAGTGATAGAGCTTTTCATACAATCAGGGATAGCTGAACTTTTGACTGGGATATGGCAGAGATGGTGAATAAGATCGGTGGATTTCAAATCTGGGGACATGCTGGCAGAATTTTCCCATGATGCCCTTTGGCAGAGAGTTTATATGTGTTTAGTTTTGTATAAATGTGTTCAGGTGAGTACAGGCATTGAACAGTAAATCATTGTTGAATTTCCTTTCTTCATGTTTCTGATAGATTATTGTTGTTTTTAATACTAAACACTTTTGCACCGTGAGTGAAATTGTGAACACTTCCTGACAATAACTTTGACTCGTCTGACTCGTTCTTATATCTGGAAACTTGAGCCTTCTTAGATAGCCTAAATTACAAGGATGTAGAGTTTAAAGTAGGGCTGTCAAAAAATTAAGATCTTTTGTCAAAATTTCTGTAGTTAATGGAGATTAACTGCTCCCTTTTTACTTTATCACATTTTAAAATTCTACTATTTTCAATTTTAAATGTTTTTTGTTGTTGTTGTTTTTTTGGATTTTTACCCTGTCTTAAACGAAAGGTAATTGACTTCCTGTTTGGACACAGTCCTGCTTTTACAGGTAGATAGAAGATTATGACATAAAGAAAAAGGATGTCCAAGCAAGATCAAAGGATGATCTTGCTTGTTCCACATAAATAAATAATTCCAAAAATTACTTCATCTTTTTTTTGTTAAATCAATGGAGGATATTTTTATCAGTGTAGTTATGCTTGATGTGTGATAAAATTTAATTCACATGCAAATGTCTTGAATTGATTTTTTTTTTTTATGAGCGTTTGAAAAAAAAAGTCTTTTTTTTTCAGATCTACATAATGAACACAAGCTGGGTTTACTTGAAATCCAAATGATCACAAAGTCAAGTTCTGTTCAACCTTTTTCAAAGAATGTAAGTTTATGTTAATTGGGTTCTTTTGTTCATGTACAAAAAGAAATTAGTAGTTTATATTATGATTAACCTGGCTTGGTCTACATAAAAAATATGCAAAGTTTGCCTTGATTTTTTTTAAAGTGAACTAAGCACAAAAAGTAAGGAAATTTGTGTATGGTAGATTATTTCTTCATTGTAACAATGTTTCTTGGCAATAAATCTTACATTGTCAAAATAGCCTGTTTATGTCCCTTTTAAATGGTGCCACATTTGTATGGAACACACATTTGTGGGATGAGCAGCAGAGCTGAGTATGTGGGTTGCTCCTAGGAAAATTAGCCAAATCGTCTCTACCAAAGCGAAACAGCTTATTTTGCTGCCTCAAACTAAAAAGTTTGATCGTATGATCTTGACCCAACTAAGGAAGCGTTGTCTGGTTCATTTTTGTACTTTATTACAACCAAACCAAGTTCTTCTGTTTTTGATTGCAAAAATATATAACAGACACCAAGTGATGTCAACTGTCTCTTGATTTTTTTTAAAGAGGTACTGATCACTCATATTATCAAACAAAACCAACATGGAGCTAACTTGTGATCATATTAAACGTTTGTCGGGGTGATTCAATACAGCTAAGTGTAAGCTTCCAACTAGACTCTAACTAACCTTTGTGTATGTGTTTTATTCTTTTATAGCAGACATTGTAGTAAAAACTATGGAGGTTATCTTTGGCCTCAGTCTAGATAAAAAGACGGTTTATTATTTGCCAAATAAGGGCAGGCTTCAAGATTATTTTCATATTGTTTGACATAATAGAGGCTTACTATTTCCACCCTTCACAGTGTTAACAGTATCTTCAAAAATCTGACAGGAATGGGAAACTTTTATCAACTTTCCAAATAACACTGATGAAATAATTTAATTGTCATGCATCTTGGATGTTTTCAGTCCAACTTACCTTTATGGGAAAGTCCTACATTTTAAATAAATATCAGAAGAAAACGTATGAAGTGATTCAAGAGATGTAATCGAGTTTTTCATATTGCGTGTTGTTGTTTTGGAATGGTAGTCACCAAAACGTACAAAAAAATCACCCAGGTCAAAGCACAGTAGTAAGTACATCTGTACTCATTGGTGATTTTTACATGGCAAAAAAAGTAGGCAATAACCTGGGCTCCAAAAGGCAACAAGTTAAGATTCTACACTGCTCACAAAAATAAATGGAGCTGTACATAATTTAATCCTGATTATACCTCTGACTTTTTTCTCTGTTTCATTCAGGAGTTTGTTTCTTAGTTTGTGATGTTTGCAGTGTGGTTTTTACAGTATGGAACATCTGTGAGAGTGGCCGTCAGAAATAGACAGACTGCAGCCAGACTCCTCTTGTCCCATTTGCACAACAGCAGGTGAAAATGACTCTCAATCAGTTTTGCTCCCTAACTGGA
Source organism: Cheilinus undulatus (assembly GCF_018320785.1). Taxonomy (NCBI): domain Eukaryota; kingdom Metazoa; phylum Chordata; class Actinopteri; order Labriformes; family Labridae; genus Cheilinus; species Cheilinus undulatus. The sequence goes on along the minus strand of NC_054865.1, from coordinate 38,993,632 downwards.
CAGGTGAATATCCTGGAAATGAGATTGACTTGGAGTTACACTGTGTATATAAAGGGGAAAGGGTGAATGAATTAGCATGAAAATACATTCTGATAATCCAAAAATGCCACTGGAGAAAAACCCAACAACAAGGTTTGAAGCCCTCAAAAATCCCCAAAATGTCATTGTATCACGCAAATGGCAAAAAAGTTATACCTGGCCTTGAGACATGTCAAAAAATACGTTTGTGGTGAGTTTGAGTTCTAATGCTCTACTAACAGGAGATGAGTTAAGTACTATTAGGTATTTGTGTATTTATATTTTAGATGTTCTTTGGAATTACTACCTTTAAAAGATGCTTCAAGTATCTTGTTTACTCGCTATGATTCCTGTCAGCAAAATGGGGAATGGCCACATAACAGTCCCTGGCTTGAGCCTCCAAACTACTAAAGCTGCTCTTGTTGGCACATCTAAGGAGCTTCAGGTGGTGTCAACTAAACATTACTTACATTTGAGTGCGTGGATTTACTAAAACTAAATTATATACTTGTGTTTTCAAAACCTTCTGCACATGTAAACATCAGTTTATTTTTTTGAAACAGCCACTCTAAACATTTTTCTCCCACATTGATGTGCATGGAAAAGTGCTAAAAGTACTTTTTAAGTGAAAAAGCAGGGCTTATTTGAGGGGTCATGATTGATGCAATGTTGTAAACCACCCCACTGATAATGTATTGCTTGTAATCTAATCCCAGTTTCTATATGTGCTGCAGGTGCGCACTCTGCCTCTGGCTATAAGAATACCAAACATAGTGACCACACCCTGTGCACCTTGTGCCTTCCCTGGTTGACTGCCCTTTCCCCCATGCACCACTGGTTATCTTACAATGTGAAGGGTGGAGATGCTCTTACTGTCAGGTGCTGTAAAAGTGGCTTTGTCAGTGGTGTGTTAAGAAGATCAGTTTGTTCATGTTGGAAATATTTGTGTGGGAAGGTGTGAAAGCAGATGCAAAGTCAGTACAAATAAGCTATAAAAGGAGGTGTTAAAGTGATGTATTAGACATTTGGTGAGTGAAGACATACACAGCACTGTGAAAAATTATTTACCATCTTCTTCTTTAGCATATTTGCCACACAATGTATTAGGTCATCAAACATTTTAATATTAGACATAGATAAGCCATGTAAAGACAAAAGACAGGTTTTAAAATGATGATTTCATTAAGGGAAAATGCCATGCATACCTCTCCCTATGTGGAAAAAAAACATTGTCCCCTAAACCTACTGACTGGTTGTGCCACAACTGGCAGCAAAAACTGCAAGTAAGCATTGGTCATAAGTGGAAATGAGTCACTGTGGAGTAATTTTGGCCACTTCTTCTTTGCAGAATTGTCTTCATTCAGCTACACTGGGAGATTTTTCAGCATGATGGCCTGTTTAAGGTCATGCCACAGCATCTCAATCAGATTCAAGTCAGGACTTGAAGCCTCTCCAAAACATTCATTTTTTTAAGTCATTAAGAGGTGGACTTGCTGGTGTGTATCAGATCTTTGTCTTGCTGCATAGCCCAAGTGGCTTGAGCTTAAGGTCACAAATTGATGGCCAGACATTCTGCTTAAGGATTTTCTGGTGGAGACAGAACTCATGGTTCCATCAATCACAGCAAATTGTCCAGGACCCGAAGCAGCAAAGCAGCCCCAGACCATCACGCTACCACCGTCACGTTTGACTGTTGGTATGATGTTCTTTCAATGAAATGCTGTTTTGTTTTTTGTTTTTTTTTTTACTCTCCCATGGATGCTATTTTTACCCAGTCCTTTTCTTATAGTTGAATTACGAACACCAAACTTAACCGAGTCAGGTGAGGCCTGCAGGTCTTCAGATGTTGTTCTGGGTTCTTTTGTGACCTCCTGGATGAGTTATTGATGCTTACTTTGAGTCAATTTGGTAGGCTAGCCACTACTGGGAAGGTTAAACAGTGTTCCAACTTTTCTCCATTTGCGGATAATGGCTCTCGCTGTTGTTCATTGGAGTCCAAAAGCCTTGGAATTGGCTTTGTAATTCTTTCCAAACTGACAGATACCAGTGAATTTGTTTCTCATCTGTTCTTGAATTGCTTTGTATCGCAGCATGATGTGTTGCTTTCTGAGATATTTTAGCCCACTCCACTTTGTCAGACGGGTTCTTTTTAAGAGATTTCTTGATTCAACAGGTCTGGCAGTGATCAGGTCTGGGTGTGGCTAGTGACACATGATCCTGAATGTCCACTGGGGGTCAGGAAGTGGGAGACAGCCATTAGGACTGAATGGGAACAGAGGAAAGTTAGTACTTTACAGCTTTGAATAGAGTGATATTTTCTGCAGTTAAACCGATTTACCACAATTGACTCAGTCCTGCAAACCTCCTAGCAGCATCTAGTGTCGTCTAGAAAAATGAAGGGAAACAAAAGTCTTGACGATTCTTGCACTGAGCCAATAGGCTAACTGAACCTTTCCAAATGTAAAAAAAAAAAAATCCTGATTTTGACACAAACATGCTTTTCACTGAAAACTGTGATATATTATCAACCAAATAAACCTTGTGAAGTGAGAAACTGAGTAATGATGAGCTCTTTATGAATGAGCCTGTTCTACGAAACAGCTCTTTCATGTGAGCCACGATAGCTAGCTGCCATTTGAGTGCCAGTTTCCTTTCCCCCATCCTTTGTTGTTATTTGATCAGCATTTAAAAAGCCAGACTTTTACCAATGAATAGCTGTTAGTGTGCCAAACAACCAGCTCCACTGAGCTGGGCCAAATGATCTGGATCTCTAAAAGAGATGAATTTCCCATCACGAGGAAGGGTGGATGGACATCAGCTGAGGGAATGTCAGTAAGATCAGAGTTTAATGAGATAAACCATAGCAAAACCGACTGAACCAAACTGGACTGCTTTGTGAAAATGGACCATACACAAGCAGTGTGTGACAGCTCAGGTCCAGGTTTTAGACGAGGCTTTTTTTTAATTCCTGCCTGATGCCACCTATTCATGAGTTTTTAAAAACTTTTTATGCCGATTATTTTACTACTTTCAGGACACGAAAGTAATTTATAGTGAACATATTTTACCCTTTAAAGTCAAATTTACATTAGTCTCAGAAGTCCCCAAAACATGCCTGTGAAGTGGGTTGCTGAAAAAAACACTCCAGTATTGGATTTATGTATGTCTCAAAAACCCTCTGTTTCAGCACTGCTCAGAACGAGCTGTTTCTGTGTCTGTGGCTTTAAATGTTGCTGATGTTGCTGATCTTCCTCTCAGCTGCCAGCTGAGAGGAAGATCAAGCAGGTTGGGCCATCCAAACCTGGGGGCGGGGCTAACTTTCCACATGACATCATGAGGGGAAAATCTGAGAACAGCTTGTTTCAGTAAACATTTTCTGAATTTTCTGAAGGGGGGGGGGGGGGGTAAAGAGTGCTTTATTGTATCACTTTGACCACTTGGCATAGTCGTAAACAAACATAGAATTTTTGCTAGCATTTCCGTATGCAGGAATCACTACTTGCCCTCCACGGGGAATTCTCAGCTGCTATGAGATGTCATCTGCAAAGAATCTATCACAGCAGCTCAATGTTTATGAGCTCAAACATAACCAGGACTGGGAATGAACTGAACATACAATGCTGACTAAACGGAGCACTGCAAAGTGACTACAGTGTAGCTATGGTGTCGATTCAATGCAGAGGTATAAACCAGGACTTCACTAAACTTTCCAGTGTCAGAGGCTGCCACTTGCTATGAGTACATGCACAGTGCAAGTGTTTTGGGTTCTTAAGTTGAATCTTATCCACTCCTGGCAGATGTAAAAAATAAAAAACTTACAAAGACAGTTCTTAGGTTACTACTTTATTTTCCGGTCATACCATTAGGTTTTCACGGTGTGACTTTCTTCATATTACAATGTTTTTTTTTTATAAATCTCAGAGTGCATGTATAGCTGTGCTTAGGTAAATGTTTTATCAGTATCACTTTAAATACCGTATACATTTAATCAAAAGCTGTCCTGAATGACAAAATAACAGTAGTAATAGTAGTAGTAGTAGTAGGAGTGACATTACTACTAGTGCACTGCTATTGATAAAGTCTGCACAACCATTGATTGGTGCTACTTTCAATAGGTGAAGTCTACCTGATAGACATTCACAACAAGCTTCTGGTGATTGACCCCTATTTTAAAAAGACAAACACTGACCATAAATGCATGTAGAACCAGCTTACACCTGCTGGTTTTGGATGGTGGCTGTTGATTCATTTGTGTCTTCCTGTGAAATGTGGGTTAAACAGACAAAGAGGTAATGTGTAACCCTAAAAACAACAACATAAAGCCCTCATGTGGCAGGAAGTGCTCTGTTATCCTCTGCATTCTTCAACAAGATTTCTCTTTACCATAATGGCCTTTGTAAAGTTGAGAAAAATCATGCGTACTTTTCCTCTTAACTTTGACAAACACACCCTTTCTTAGTTTTGAACTTTCATTTTACATTTGGACTCCATGCAAGTGTTGCAAGTTTATGCTATTACTGAATTGCTGCTTATTATGTGTGATACTGCCTTCACTCAACGCCCTGTTCAATTCTTTCTACCTGTTTTCGTCATCTAACTTCACCAAAAGAAGCAGAATATTTATTGCTAATAATGTCATGAATGATGCGTGTATTACATGCAAAATGTTGTGCACAAAGTTGCACAGCACCAGGCATCCAAAAGCTCCAAGGTTTGTTCTACGTTGAAATCATTAGTTTCCCAGTTGTAAGGAATTTGCATGATCAAAGTAACATCTAAATTACAGTATTTTGCATAATAGGTCCCTTTGTTGTGGTGCAGGACAGTGTCACAAAGTAGCTTTAAAATATGAATGTGTTCACATGATGCAATTAAGTTGTGTTTTCAAGGAGGTATCTAAAAATATTACACCATAGCAATGCGTGCTTCACTACCAGCTACTTTACTTAAAACAGAAAAGCATGAACTAGAGAATCTGTCATGGATGCCCTGATAAATGTTTGTATATACTCTCTGCAATTTGTATGACTGATAAAATAAAATAAACTCCTGAAATTCAGACTCATGAAATTAACCCAGCCAGTGTATGTGAAATCTTTCTGCTATGCATGAGCAAAATTTTTCTATCCAACTTTTGTGTAGAAATGCACCATTTGGAAAAATCTGGGCTGATGCCATTACCAGTGTTTAGAAAATTGTATCTAATACCAATGCTGAAGCTTTGGAATTACTGTTGGTGTAACCCGTCCACAACCCCAACGTTTTCTCTAATGTTTGACCATAAAAACAGATCTGAGTTTGACCACCAGGACACATCTTCTACACAATAATAACTATCCTCTGTGAATCAACTGTAGTGTGCTAAATGCCAGCATTAAACTGATTAGACACAATGGATGACCATCTACTAAAGACACTGGCTCATTCCCACATTACTTGCTAATTGACGGTGTCTGTCAAAAGGGCCGAAATTGAAACTTTATAATAAAGTTTCACTGAAACATTTGGGGAATATTTGAAGATATTTTGGGGTCATTTTTATGTAAAAATGGTTAATAACTTTTAGAAGAAATTTTGTTCATGCTTGGCCTTAGCAAGTCCCTCTGGCCCACCATCAAAATAAGAAATAAAATAACGCCACACACCTCTCTAAATGACTGAAACAATTCTTTTACTGACTGAAGACCCCCAACAACTGACCAACTGGCTCACACAGCTAAAACATTTGCTCAAAAGCCATTCTGGCACTGGATTTTCTGCAAAACAGAACCTTCAGGAGGTTTGTGTTCATCAGTTTTGGCAAAAAGTGATTCCTGTCTCAAGACAAGACTGAGCTTTTAAACTTATCAGGTTCCACTTTACCCAATTAAGTGTGGGAAACTAAAAAAATGCACTCCAAACAAAAGGTCTCAGGAGGTAATGGGGAGGTTGTGGCATGGCAGAGTTTAGGAACCACTGCTCTACCATAACATGCTGCAGCAGTTAGGCTAAATGACTATAAGACTACATCTGACTTTGACTATTTACTTCATAAGAGAGGAGAGAAAACGAGAACTAAGAAAGTATGATGTCTGTAGATTTCAAAGTAATACAATGGAATAAAGATATTCATTGCATATGATGGCCAAGCTAAAGTGGCGCCGTAATGTGTCAGATTGTTTTATTAATTGTGGGCCTACTGAACTGCATTCCATCATAACTACTGAAGCATGGTTAACAGTTGTTTTATAAGGAGCGAGGTAATAATTATCCACACAGGACGTCCATACTTGTGTTAGCACTTTTACCTGACTTGTTTTGTAACTCTCTCTGGGTTGAGTGCAGAGGTTGGCTCCCTGACGCTGTGGCGCAGGTTTCAGTGTTGCACAGGCCGGGCCCAGTGCCGCAGGTTGTCCGGTAGGGTGCCTGCCGAGCTACAAGCAGCACGCTGTTGATGTCAGGAGCAGAGAGAGAGAGAGAGAGAGGAGGGGAACGTGAAGAATGGCTGAAAACTGGCGGTGATATCCTGTTATAGGAAACAAACCAGAGCGTACTACATACTTAAGACTTCACTGCCTCCGTATCAGCCAGCGACTCATTAACAAACAGGCACCGCTTTGTGTATGTGGTTATTTAATGGGACAACGAAAACGCAAAAAAACGCAAGGTAGGCTACTGCTCCTGCTCCTGTCGCCGCCAGACCTGCTGTTATTTTCTTGGACTAATACGACACACAGGAGGGTTGAGAAATGTTTCACAGTAAGGTTAAACGCTTGTATCGGCAGATAATGTGTGCGTTTTGACATTAGCTAAACGTTAGCATTTATATTTTAGGTGTCGGGCGCGTGAATGAACGTTTAATTTTGTAACGAAAAGCGACGGTTGAGCTTCATCTCTCTTCATGCCTCAGCCGACCAACCACATGAGAAGTCGACGTCCGGAAGAGGTTTAACCGCAAAACAAGGCCCCCCACCACGTCTGTGTCGCTTTCACCTGAACCGAAGAAGACCAAAAATGCGTGTGGACTTGTTTTGGACGTGTTTGTGGTGTTTCATTCGCCTCGGTGCCACCGGTCAAGGGCAGTCTACGGCCGTGTGTTCCTCCTCATGCAGCTGCGATGAAGATGGGGGTGCAGACTGCTCCGGGAGAGGGCTGACCACCGTCCCAACCGGGCTCAGTACTTTCACCTATTACCTGTAAGTACTAACCAACATCCACATGAAAATCCAACATCCAAACATGCCTATTCACTTACCTGCAAAGGCCTGAGAGTTTGGCACTGATGTGTTTACATCTCAACTGAATATTGGACATTAATACAATAAAATGGACCAAACTTTGTCTCAATAGCTCAATGGAGAAAATATTCAAATGGAAATATAATGGAAACCCCAGTGGTTGGTATGTCATTATTTTGTGTGACAGAACTGTCAAGATCTTCAGTCAAACCCTGGCAACTTGTCACCAACTTTCCAGTGCAGCAAAAATGTTTAACCTTTCCCTAAAACAAGTGCTCTAAAAAAAAATACTTTTCATGCGCATAACTCAGTACATTGTGCAAGAAAGAGTTGATTGGAAAGAGACTTACCAGTATTTCTAAAAGCCTAAGATGACAACAACCTTGAGTTGACAACTCATAGTGTCAGGTTTACTGTTATAGTAATGTAAAATACCACAACATCAACACATTTAAGATAGGAATGCATGATATTATCAGTATGTTATCAGCATAGGCAGGATAATAGCTTTAAAAGTTCATTATCTGTATCTGACCAAATTTACCACTCATATACTGCTGATACATCACACACATGGGTGGAAAGTACAAATAGGTTTGTTCAGTTTTAAGCAAAATAAATAGATCTACTTTGTTTCTGTTTGTTCATCCTCATTCCTGCAAGTAATGGCCGAAGTTTAGGTGTGAAATACTTCTACTTTAATTTCCTTTTTTTTTTAATCCAGGGAACATGTTTAGGTTTTTTTGTGGGTTATTTTAGACACTTTCCCAGGATAGTCTTAAGGAACACCCTGCAAACCTTTCATTAGTTAAGAGAAATAATTTTACTTTGAAAACATATCCGCCTTATTCCTGGGGCCGCTACTGTAAATCTGATATGAGCGAAACTTCCAGTGCTAAAGCGGAAGTAAATTAAATATATCTGTTCTAATACAGCTGCTAACCAGAGGTAATAACACAGAACAACAGTTGTTTTGATAGGAATTGACCTCGAATTTGTAAATATATTTTTGTAATCACATGCTCACATTGTTTATATTGTAGGCTGTAAATAAGTAAATAAGGTGGATACCACATTATTCCTGGGGGTCTACTGCTACGAATGTGAGTGGAACTTTCAGTACAGTAACAATAACAGCAAAAACGCGATTCTTTCAAGGGCTTACCAAAGTGATTTAGCGTCAACAGTGGTTGTTCTGAAATAAATAAATATTTGCTGCAATAAATACTGCTTCATTTTTGTTCGATCAATATGAGCTGAAAGTTTTAAATAATAATTTCTGTAATGCTCATTACCTGTTGCTTCGTTTGCGGTGCCAATGATGTGACAAAGTTAAATATTTAGATTGTTTGGTTTTATGAATATAATTCCCACATTTTAAGAGGTATTAGTTTTTGAAATGAACATTTCAGCAACCCCACAAACTAGAAATTTATCTGAAGGTGGTGTCCAAACTCCTTTAACAAAACGTGATCATCTCTTTCTATACTGATATGAAGCTAATACAGTTAGCTAAATATGCTTGTCTAGGTTATCTTGGGTAATGTTGTCACTTTGTACTCTCTAGTAGAGGGCGGAGAAATAACGTTATCCCGTTTGAGGTGAAGCAGTTGAAGTTTACATATTTTGGTGTCCAGATTGCTCTATTTATCACTTTAAGCGTCTCGTTTCTGTGCAAAGTCCCATCTAGATAGAACGGAGTGGAAGCTGCGCCCATGTTTCACCCAAAGAATCATGGGTGATAGGAAAAAGGTGGATAAGCTCCATACAAAAGTGGCCAATTTTTAGTGCTCTACAGAGCTCACTGTCCATCAGCATGTTGTTACAATGCTAAAGGTAGATGAAGCTCAGTATAAAGTAGGGCTGTCTAGATTAAGTGTGATTAACTATGATCCACAATTATTGCATTAATTTTTTTGTTGTGATTAATCTCATGGCTTATTGACCCTTTCAACACACTTTGGTTAAGCTACCTCAGTGTCTTTCTGCTGACACAGTGATGTAAAATATGTCTACCACTGCTACTTAATGTCTAATTTCACTTTTAACAACTCACAGACAGCTTATTGGACTTTCTACTGTTGTTTTTTAGTGTAGTTAAGTTCATATCATAATCTTCAATCTGACGATAAAATCAAGACTGTATCCAAACAGGAAGTCATTTACCCTTAGATTAAGATAGTAGAAAAATCCCAAATGACACAAAAACAGTTTAATGCAAAATAGTGGCATTTTAAAATGTAATACAAAGGGTGCGATTAATTACAGAAATCCTGAGGGTAATCGGGTAAAAAAAATGTTAATCTTCTGACAGCCCTGGTATAAATACATTTTACATATATTGAACATCTAATCTAAAGACTTATTTTTTCATTGCTGAATGTCTGTAATTGATAAAGAAAACATTTATCAATTATGGTAGAGTCAAATATTTTTTTCAAGGGATGCATAATATTAGCTGTATGATATTGGTATTGACAGGTATGAAAATTTCTTCCATTATTTGTAGCCCATTTTTTTCGTTGTAAAACTCTGCTTCAGCTGTAGATTTCAACTTTACGCACAAATAAATTAGTGGAGTTTTAGGCTGGACCAACAGACCTACTTCAGCAGGAGTCTTATCTTATTCATCAACATTCCTTACACTTTAAAGTATGTTTTAATGCCAAAATGTGTTAATTTGTTTATCCTCAAACTTAAAATTGTGTGTTAAAGAGACTGAAGTTTGAGGTCTGATCTGCATCTAAATATCTAAATATTTAGTATTGGCTAAAATTATTTTGTAGATATTGAATATTAGTAAAAATATCTTGTGTCCTGAGTGTTTTTGTGTTTGTTTCTGTACAGACAGACTGTCATAAGAGTGACATATCTACTCCAGTAAAGACCAAAATTGTTCTTTACATTGAAAATAATGTTTGAAAATAATTATTGTCCAACCAGTACTGGCTGAAATGCATGTGGAAATTTTGGCCTACAACACAAAAAAGTCCAGTATTATGCATCCCCAATTTCATAGCTTGAAGTTTGGTAATCACCATATTTGTCTTCAAAAATTTATTTACAATGATTTTTTGATCCTAAAAATTGTTGGTGATTGAGTTCATATTTGAAAACTTATACAGTATTATTAGAAATGATTAGAAATCAATTCAGGGTTTCCACTCAAGCTCTGATAGCGATGCAGGATTACTGGATTCATTTGTGCTCAGAATTTGTGAGAAACTGCCAAAGAAATCTGCTGAACATTTATCACTGCAGTGTTAATTTTTTCAACTAAAACTACTAAACAAACTAACTAAAGATGTTGGTCAGCAACCTTTTTGTCATGAGAAGACAAGACTAACACTACCTAAAAACAGATCTTTGATAACTAAAACTCTGACAAACACAAGACTAAATGTAATTTAATTTTCCTAGGACATTCTAAATCTGTGATATCCCTCCCTTTTGGTAAATCTGTCACAACACAACGTAACATAGCAAATCTTCTGACTCTCAGCTGTAGAAACAAGGACCCCAGGTTTGAAAGGGTGCCTAGAATCCACAAACATGATTTGGTTGTAGATTCGGGCAACAGAATAATTGTTTGGACTAAAATTGGAGACTAAAACAAAAGGACATTTTATTGTCTAAAACTGGAAACGAGACTAAAACTGTAAAGGGTAGATATGACTTAATGTGACAAAAACTAGAAGACGTTTCAAAGACTGGAATTAAAAAAGCAGTCAAATATCACTCCACTACATTGGTGATTTTTTTCCTCCAGTTTTCCATTTTTTCTATGGCAAATTTTGATGAAAACGTACATAATTTTGAGTTTTGTGTCTGTTGCTTTTATAAAAGGACTATTTAGATATGGAATAATTGTGAATTTACTCTGTTCACTGTTTTTGCAATTTTTCTCTGTTGTTGGTGAACAAAAGAAATATTGGACAATCTACCGGCCAACAAAAAGGTTTATTCTTGCAAGGTCAATCAACATGTACAGCGGTCAGTAAACATCAAAAGACAGAGAGAGAGAGAGGTTGAGAGGGAGAGGGAGCAGTGCAAGAGAGCAGAGTCAGAGCCAGAAGAAGCCCCCCGCATCGGGAGACTAGCACCTGTATCCTTCAGCAATGCCCCTTCCCCAAGGTATGCTCGACACCCCTAAAATATACTTCCTGCCCCCTCTCTCTGCTGAGACCTTCACCAAGACCGGGCTTTGATTCCAGGCGGTCTGGACACCACAATTTCAAATACAAAAGGACCCTTTGATTCAGTCATGGGCTACAGGTTTAACACTTCGTCAGGAAAACCGGCAGTCACCTTTTGTTGCTTTGTATTTACAAATGCAGTAAAGTCGACACCTTCTCTATCGTTTCCCCATGTCTGTGAGAGGATAGGCTTCATAGAAAGAGAACAGTGGGGGGTGTTGGGGGAACACACAGTCTGTAGGGGTGACTGTGGTTCAGTAGAAAGAGTCAGTCGTCTCTCAAGCGGAAGATCGTGGGTTTTATCCACATCTCCCACAGACACATGCTGATGTGTCCTTAGGCAAGACACTTGCACCCACCAGCTCCCACTGCTGTGACAGTGGTGTTTGAATGTGTATGAATTGGATCTGTTAATACTGATGTCCACCCCCATAGCAGCCTCTGCCATCAGTTTGTGAATGGGGAATAAATAGGTGTGAATGGGTTAATGTGACCTGCAGTGTGTAAAGGCCTATGAGTTGCAAGGCGACTAGAAAAGGGCTTCTGAAGGTCAAGTCCATTTATCATTTACAGTTGACTAAAATTGTATTTTTATAGGTAAAACATTGTTTCGTGTTTTGCAAAAGTAACTTCTGAAGATGAAACAGGATGGTGTGTGACAGGTTATGATTGTCATTTTTAATGTCAGAGTTGGGTAGGAGGTGCAGTGTGCCTGTAATAATAGTAATGCACGCAGTTCTGAGGTCACAGATTGTGCCTGATTTAATTCAGGTGTACTGCATGGTTTGCAGCAAGCAGTGCATTCTTTCCAGTGCTGAATGTCTAGTACAGAATAACTTGGAGTCAAGCTTGTTATTCATTATCACATTCTCACAACAATTCATACTGAGAGACAGATTCAGGTGAGGGTGCCAAGGTAGGTCAGAATTTTACACATTGCATCAGTTACAGTTGATGATTGCCCCATGAAGAAACTCCTTAGTTTGTTTCACAACCTCCAGGTTAATCATAAACTTAAGTAACCACCTCAGCAACCGCATTGAAAACAGCAATTTATTGTGAGCTTTTGTAATTACAGTGTACCTTTAGAAAAAGAAAATAAGAAGTAATGACTTTCCTTTAACACTTATAAAAAAAAAACTGCATTTCACTATCTTCTTGCTACAATGTATGTATTTGTTTGTGGAAACATTTAAGCTGGTTCACCTCTTTAAGAATTTTAACAACAGTGGCCCAAGCCTACTCATACAGGAACCAATATGGTGCCTCTCGAAATCCCTATTGTTAAGGAACTGTTGGGTAAGGTAAACAGAGGAAGCAGATTCATATACCAAGCTGTCAAGACATGTCACACTATGCAGATTGCTCACAGCTGAAACTCTCTGCATACCTTTTAAACTGTGGGAAAAAAAACACTGAAATTGATTATAGGCAGTCTCTCACCTCAATTACCTCATGAAGCAATGTTTTCACAAAATGATATCATATCCTAGCACTGCCATGCTTTCCTATTCAGTGCAAAACTGGGAAACAGTGTTGTTCTCTAGATTGTGCTATCTTCTGTCTTGTTGTGTGCCCTGCACATAGTTATCCAAACGCACTGTGACAGCTTTTAAATACTAAACTGCCTAATGTATTCACTTCAGACTCTTAAAAGTATGTGAAAGGTTGCTTGTCCCGCTCTCTGTCCTGCTCTCATTTGTTCTCCCGGTCTCTTGAACTTAAGTTGTCCTCTCCCACTCCCTCCGTCTTTTGTATGTGGAGCACTGGGGTTAGGGATCATGATGGATTAGTGAGACATATTGCAGCTGCAAGGGCTCCGTCTTCTCAGGGCTAATGCACACACAATAGACTGCTGATGTGTAAAGGAAAAATGTCACATATTAGTATTTCGTCACTGCAGTATTTATATTCCTCTTTTTCATGTTTGTGTGCAGTTGTCATGTCTTTAAATTAGGCACAATGGTATGGAGACACTCGTAAAAATCTAGTCTAATCAGTACCAACAGTAAATTGTGTACACATAAAGATACAAACATTTGTGTACTAGTGTAGTAGCAGAAAGAGGCAGATTTAAGAGTGTTTTTATGTACAACAGCACTCAAAGGTCAGGAGAGTCTCATTACAGTCTGTTGACCATTGTTATCTTGATTTACTCAAGAAATAACTTATTTTACTGGCAGACAACACATCTGACAATAAATCATATGACAACATTGGAGTGGACTCTTACCTACAGCCCACAGGGGCTTGAGCTTTGGCATCTGTAGTGGAAACAGCCCTCTTAGAGAAAAACAGATGAGAAAATAGAGGAGGCCCCAGAGCCAGTAACAAAGCAAACACTCCTTCACATGGTATGTAGTTTACCTGCCACCACTGAGCCTTGCATAGGTGTTCGGTATAGTTCATGCATGGACTCTTGTACATTTTTAGGGAGCAAGAAGTGGTTATTGCAGCTAACATCTCAGTCATGTTAGGCCCTTTCATAGAGAGCACAAGGTAGAGACTTGAGGGAAGAGTGAGGGGTGGCGTCAGGGGTCTTGCACTCTGCTGGTGGAGCTTGCAGGCTTCACCATTGGTGCCCTCAATCCATTTTTAACTGAATGATACTTTTGTTCTTGGTCAGCAGAGGTGAAAGGAGCCAGTCAGTGGTTCTCGGTCCCAAACAGGATGACTTGTGGATGGGAGAATATTAACGCTTTCTGGGCCCCTCTCTGAGTCTCCAACCTTAGCTTATTCACCTCATTCACACAACTTTTTTTTTTTTTTACTGCTAATCATCACAAGTTTTCAGAATTTTATGTCCAGTACATAAATATTAAATACCACTCTTGATTGAAATGTACTGGTGTAACATAAGTTACTTAAAAACAAGTATTTCACACATTCAGTACTAATAGTTGCATTGTGTAAGTTTGTTTTCTTGAAAACTAAGACCTTATTAACTAGTGGGACTGAAGACAGAATATTTGAAGAGCTCTAAAGCAGCATTTAATGGTTAAAAAACAATAACAAGAATCTTGGAGGAAAGTCTGAAACAGAGTGAATATTCTTTGCATCATGAAGATACAACATGAAGATATGGTGACCATAATTCTTTTGGTACTACTATGTAGCTATGATTATTACATTGAAAATAATGTAAAGAGTGATATTTTTCAAGACACCAGACATCCCCAGTGATAACAATCTATCCAGTAAACGTTGTCACATGGTAGTGACTGACTGACTGAAGGAGGGTAAGGACTCGCCCTCCAGTCTTTTTATGTGTCTCTGGTAATTGACCAATTGAGCTGACGCTGTCATAAATCTCCACAAACTCAACAGCTGAAGGATGGAGACACACAGTAGAACACTTATCAGTGCATATTTAGCTTGACTAACCTGACTAAGCTAACTAGCCACTGACAGACAAATACTGATGGACTGCCAAAACTCTCTCCCAAAACTCTGAAAGTGTTCGCAGAATCAACGTGCATAGGCTATTTATATAATCAATGGTCAGTCCAGCTTTCCAGAGTTTGAAGTGCCATCTTTAAATGTTATGTCTGATCAGCAGTACAAATTTACACTCCACAAACTGTGAAAATAGGCAGTGTGGCCAAATATTTGTTTCACTGCAGGTTGACTGCAGAAGAGTTTTTATGGGAGAATAATTGACCAAAAACACCATTTATAAATAAGCTGAATACTTAGAAATTAACAAAACTGCAGCTCTTGGTCTGGAGCTATTTCTTAGTTTTTACATCAAAAATGAAATATCAGTAGAACTGATAGGTATTCCATGACACAGACACAAACAAATTGATTTATCTGTCAACGCTTGGCCTTATCAATTAATATTAAATGATGGATTGCTTTGTCATATGTTGTTTGATGGTCCAGTGTCCTCTTGGCATTATGCTTTAAAATATGGCTGAAATTGTGGATTTCAGTTTTTTCAGATGGCAGGACCTTTGCACTACACATATTCCTTTTTTCAGAGTGATTTTTTTCATTCACTCTTCCACACAGTGCTGGACTGTTATCTGGGCATCTCATGAAAAACTCTATAGGCAGCCTTAAAACCCTCTGGACTGGGGATGCAAACTATCGGCATGATATCATTAATGACAGATAAGCCTAAAATTTACTGCAGTATGGACAGATATGAACATTTCTGAAAAAATTTACAGCTGATATATAGTAAGCTGTGTAACAGTGAGTAAGCCTGCCTGCCTGAGGGCACCATCAGGCAGGAAGGATTGACACAACCCTGTTCATCCTCTGGATGTCCTTGTGTATTACCAGGGGGATGGGAAAAATCTGTTAAAAGTATCAAAGTCCACTCCTTTAGGGATAAATGGAGGTAGATGTGGATCAATTGTACCATCTGGGTAGGTAGTAGGGTTGCTACAAGCCCCTGGTTGTGTTACGGATGTCCAAAGAACTCAAAAACTGCCGGCAATCTCTGTGCGCATCAGGGGTGAAAAGGCCTGTACAAATGAAAGCACTTGAGCTTGACCTTCAGATGGACACGCTTGTGTGTCAATATGTGTCAAGCTTGACTCTGGCTACCCTTCCCTTCCTCTCTAGCCTTGGGTTGTGGCACATCATGCCCTGCGATGAATCCCTAGCACCCTACATGCCAAAAACATATGCCCTTGACTGTATATATACATATCAGCAGTAAAAAATGTATATCTGCTTTAAAATTTGGCAAAATTTACAACTGTAACATCAGGCATAGGTGGTTGTTTAGGTTGACACACACATAAAGAGGCCCACTGTCGCCCTGGGGGTTTAAATGAAGCCTCAAATTTAAAACAGTTACCAGACTGTCTCCTTCCCATCCTTTCTCTAAGCTCTGCTTGACTAAGCCTCTCTTTGCACAGGAGACACTTAATGCTTTTTACAAAAACAGAAATGTAAATATATCTGTATTGGCATTTGTATCAGCTAAAGTGAGTTTGGACATATCAGCATATCAAATATCACTGAATATCACTGAACTTGGGATTTCCGGTTTCAGTCCATCGTGATTTCCTGGTTGCTTGACAAGTGATGCAGCTAGTTCCAGGAAGACTGGATATTGTTTGTTTTTCCAAGTCATGTAGCCCATTCAGCTCTTTAGAGTTTTTGATACAGATAGCAGTATGTGAAATGTCTGATAAAGCTTGGTAAAGTGTTTTGACAAGTTCAAGTTTTTTTGCCCCCCCCCCCTTTGTTTGTTTCTCATTGCTTCTGTCCTGTGATCTGCATTTTGAAATTGTACAAATAAAGTAACCTGAACCTGAACAGTAAATGCACCTATAGGTATACCATAGTGTAATTTATTTGCCCACCATGAATTTACCATTTTGTTTTCCCTTTCCAGATCATGCCTTCAACAATAATATTCTTGAAATGGCTGCCACTAGCATCTTTTCTAAGAGAATCATTGGTTGCTCAAAGTAAGCAAACAGCAGCAATAACACATTTTATTTATTTGCCATAAAGTTATAAGAGGTAAATTTGGTAAAAGAAAAAAATCAATAAAGCAAAACTCAAAAACTATATCCTGACAAGGTTTGTGCTATAGCTTCTGGCTGCTCTGTGACTACTTTGTCTAAGAACTAACATCTGTTTTAGAGCCCGACCGATATGGGATTTTTGGGGCCGATGCCGATACCGATATTGGGGGCTAAAAACAAAGCCGATATCCGAAATATCGGCCGATCCGATATATTGGCCGATAACCCATATTTTGGCCGATATATGAAAGAAGAACATTAATATACACAGGATATATACTGTACATGAACACAAATGTGGACATGTGAATAACCAGTTGCATTTATCTTTGTTTATTTCACAAAGATGCAACTCAGACGACATTAAAATGCTGTTTAATAGTCTTATCCTGTGGCTGTGGACAATATTAGACAGGAAAATGATAAATGGGGAGCCATATTTACATCGTTGTGGCAAATATGCACATAGAATATGTTTACAATGTGTTATACATGTGGTATCAAGTTGTTCTCTAAAGATCTACTATTAGTGAAACTTTCTGTCTCCACACTGGTAGAATATGTCACAGGAAAGATAAACACTGTACGAATGCTTTTCTGGTTTGTGCTTTTCAAAGTAAAAGCCCAGTTTAGTATTTCTATAGAGAAACTCTGTTCACTTGTAGAGAATGCTTTTATTTTGAAAAGTTCCCAACACACTTCCTCTGTACACTAAATCAAGTAGCTTTTAGCGGTGTTTACTGAGGTAAAACTTATGAAGAAGGACAGGGCATTGAGAGCAGGGAGATGCGGCTGACATGCAGAAAACTCGCGTCCAGTGTGAAAGCCACACCGGCAGGAACCGGAGCTGACACTCGCGGCACAGGCGAGCAGCAAAACACAATCCCAGTCTGAAACGGGCGTAAGTCCTCTACTCTGCTGCAGCCGAACTGCGCGAGGAAGAGGCTGCCTGTGAGTGCTTAGGGACGGCGAGAGGCCCACGGCAGCAGCACTTCTCAGTGAGAAGGAAAACAACGATACGTGCTTTCACGTCAAAGTCTCCAAAACTCTCCAGTAACACCAGAAAAAGTCGCTAGATTTGTCACTAGTTGCTTTTATGAAAAAGAGTTGCCAGAGGGGTCTGAAAACTCGCTAAATATAGCAACGAAGTCGCTAAGTTGGC
The DNA here is from genome assembly GCF_018320785.1 of Cheilinus undulatus. Classification (NCBI taxonomy): domain Eukaryota; kingdom Metazoa; phylum Chordata; class Actinopteri; order Labriformes; family Labridae; genus Cheilinus; species Cheilinus undulatus. Next base: position 38,975,547 of record NC_054865.1, on the reverse strand, counting down.
AACACTGAGTGAGGGAGAGCTGCTGCTGCACTCTGCGTCCGAGAGGGAGGGGACAGGCACTCGGGCTGAGTTCAGCATGGAGAGTCAACACAGAGCAACAGGAGACAAGCACCACGGAGCAAAAAAGTTTATATATCGGCTACATTTTGGCTGATGTTGATTAATCTGTGAAACACTATAATCGGCCTGATTAATCGGCCCACCAATAAATCGGTCGGGCTCTAATCTGTTTCTGAAGGAAAATTTGCCCACAAGTCAGCATGCATAACATAAAAAAATAAAACACTCTGCATACCTTTTTCATGAATTGAAAGTTTCGGGCACATAATATACTGTACATTACTGGTGTTGAGAATAATTTCCACGATGCATCACGTTACAGACATGGACAAATTTTATTGATGCAGAGGCATTCTTAATCGATGCAGACAGACACTGCTTGTGTATTTTCTTGCTACAGCTGGACCTACTGTATATACTCAAATAATGACCCGCGTCACTTCTTTACACTGCTGCTTTCAGTGCATTTCAATGATGGTCTTTTTTAAATGATGCAGCTTTTCTTGTCCTTGCGGTAGCAGTAGTCACATGGGATGCTACTAAACCAGTAAGCTCCTTTGTTATGAGTGTGCTGCTGGGGAGTCTGCCCGAAAATACTCCTTAGAGCGCAGAGATACAGAGTGAGTCAGGGAGGATTAGAAGACAGCAAAAAGAGACGTTTAAATCAAGGATAAATGGATGCTAATATGCTCGTCATGGTCATCCTCGCAGACAATAGCCAGTGTGTATCGTATGTTTCAGTGCTGTTGTGATGGTGTAATGCAAACACCTGAATGCACCATATGATGGCACAGAAAATAAATGAACTAAAAGCCCAATATGTCTGATTAGCTACAATCCTTACACAGTTAAATGCTGCCCAAAATTGCCAACAATGTTCTCTTAAAGCCATGGTAGTTTGAGTCAATATGAAAACACTTCTAATTACACAGGAACCCTAACAGGGTGATCTGAAGTTCATTTCTCTCATAAAATCAGATGTGTGTGATGAGGGAAGGAAAGAGAAAAGTAAGTGATGAATCTGTTTGACTTCAATATGTAACATTATTGATTACATTTTTTTAGAAAACAAGTTGAACTATGAATTAAAAAAGAAAAACCTAACTAAACCTTCTATCATACTTTCAATTATAAAGCCTATTTCAATATGCCTTTTCCAAATCTGTTATTTTTCATGCAAACCTTTTACTTGAAATAAGAGAATGATTATAAGCTAGTAATTTTTGTTAATATTATTCAGTTTATAGCTTATATGATATAGGTGAAAATGGATTTGTAAATGAATTTACATTGACATGGAGTTTATCAGATGGCTTGTCTCCATTGCTAAAAAGAAGCCATGTGAATGCATTGGATGATACTGAATTGAATCACTGGCCTGATAATCCTAATCGAGTCATATCCCGAGACCAGTCAAGATGCACAGCTCTAATGTACACAAACCGGAACTGATGCACCAGTACAAAGATTTATATTAACACAGCAGTTAAGATGGACAAGTTGTAGGGGTTCAAAAATTATGGTATTTACAATGCCGTGAAAAGGTATTTGCCCCCTTCCTTTGGCCCTGAGCTTTTTAAATTTGAATGAAAAGAAAACAGAACTGATCATTTTTGGCCCAATTGGAGCCCAAGAGGCACCCCTCAGGGAGCTGGACCCTCTTTACCTTATCTTATCTTAAATCCACAGTTTTAAATCTTGGTGTAAAAGTTGACAATGATTTTAAATTGGATCAACAAATAAATTCTGTTGTTAAATCCAGTTTTTATCATCTGAGGCTTTTATCCAAGATTAAATTGGTTTTATCTTTAAAGACTTTGAGTGAGTAATTCATTTTTTTATTTCTACACGGTTGGGCTGCTGTAATGCTCTTCACATTGGTGTTAACCAAGCTTCCCTCACACGCTTACAGTTAGTCCAAAATGCTGCTGCTCGTCTTTTAACAGGTACACAAAAACATGAACACATCACTCCGATACTGGCGTCCCTCTACTGTGTTCCCATTCATTTTAGAAATCATTTTAAAATTTTATTGTTTGTCTTCAAATCTTTAAACAGGTCAGCACCCCAGTACATCTCTGACCTCTTAAATGTTTACACCCCCTTTCAGTTCTTGAGGTCTGCTGATTGGCTTCACCTTTTCATCCCGAAAACCTGAGGTGATCGAGCCTTCTCTGTGGTGGCTCCCAAATTGTGGAACGAATTGCCACTAGAAATTAAAACATCTCCCACCCTACCAACTTTTAAATCGTGTCTCAAAAATAATTTTTATTCTTTGGCTTTTAATTTAGCATGAGAGTTGTGTGATCTCTGTCCTTTTATGTCTTTTATGGTCCTAATGTCTGTGTTTTTTATGGCTTTCATTTATTTTATGTTTTTATATGTTTTTATTTCATTTTTATGTTTTTATGGTGTCCTTGCCTGCTTTTATGTCTTTCCTCTTAATGTATTTACTTCTGCAGTGTTTGTGATCTCTGATTTTACTTTGCAGCACTTTGGTAAACTTGAATGTCTTTAAAATGTGCTATATAAATAAAGTGGATTGGATTGGATTGGATTCCTGATTCCTGATATTTTTTGCATATTTATCATGCTTAAATGTTTTGGATCATCAAATCAATTTTAATATCTCACAAAGACAACCCAAGTATATACAAAATGCAATTTCCAAATGACAATATTTTTATTAAGGGGGAAAAAATCCAAACCTATCTGACCCTATGTGAAAAAGTAATTCTTCTTTGCATAACTGTTTTAACTCAGCCATATTGGAGGGTTTTCGAGCATGAGCATTTAAGGTCACACCACAGCATCTCAATTGGATTTAAGTCAGGACTTCGACTTGGCCACTCCAAAACCTTAATTTTTTTTTTTCTTCAGCCATTCAGAAGTGGACTTGCTGGTATGTTTCAGGTTGTTGTAAAATATCTAAAATATCCCTACATGAATTGATATTTATCGAATTGAACTGAATCGAGAATTGAATCAGGGCCTTGAGAATCGGAATTTAATCGATTCAGGCAATCAGTGGCAATACCTAGCCCTAATTTATATGTAGGTGTAGTTAAGCATCCCATTTGATACATTTTACCTAGCCAAAACGGTTGTGTTGAATGGTGCTTTTTTTTACCATGATTTATATCGTTATCGCAATAAATACAGCAAAATATCGTGATACATTTTTTTAGCCCATATTGTCCATCCCTACTGTTGGCATGATGTCCTTTTTATCAAATGCTGTATTATTTTTGCGTGAGATGTGACGGGCCTTACACGTTCCAAAAAGTTCAACTTTTGTCTCCTCAGTCTGCAGAATATTTCTCCAAAAGTCTTGGGGATCATTGAGATCTTTCTTGGCAAATGTGAGATGAGTCTTTGTGTTCTTTTTTGTCAGCAGTAATTTTTGTCTTGGAACTCTCCCATGGGTGCCATTTTTGCTCAGTGTCTTTCTTATGGTTGAGTCATGAACACTGACTTTAACTGAGGCCTGCAGTTCTTTGGACGTCGTTCTGGGTTCTCTTGTGACCTCCTGGATGAGTCATTGTTGCACTCTTGGAGTAATTTTGGTTGGCCGACCACTCCTGGGAAGGTTCACCACTGTTCCCAGTTTTCTCCATTTGTGGATAATGGCTCTGACTGTGGTTCGCTGGAGTCCCAAAGCCTTGGAAATGGCTTTGTAACCTTCTCCAGACGGATAGATTTCAATCACTCTGTTTCTCATTTGTTCTTGAATTTCTTTGAATTGTTCCATGATGCGTTTCTTTTTGAGATCTTGCAGCCTACTTCACTGTGTCTGACAGCTTCTATTTATGGGATTTCTTGATTCAACAAATCTGCTGGTAATCAGGCCTGGGTGTGGCCAGTGAAGTTGAACTCAGCTTTCCAAGAACTGTGGTTAATCACAGTTAACTCATGATTCAACAAGGGGGGAAATTACTTGTTCACATAGGGCTAGATAGGTTTGGATTTTTTTCCCCTTAATAAATAAAATCATTAGAAACTGCATTTTTGGGTTGTCTTTGTGAGAAATTAAAATCAGTTTGATGATCCGAAACATTTTAAGTGTGCTAAATATGCAAAAAAAATCAAGAATCAGGAAGTGAGCAAATACTTTTTCACAGCACTGTATTGTTCATGTTTTTCAATTGTAGCCCACTGACCAGAAATAAAAGGTGTTGCTAGTAATGCATAAATGTATCATGTATTGATATATTTTTCTGTTGTGGTTTAAACTAAATTATTGTTCTGCTCTTATTGAGTCCAGCAGTGGCTATGGTGTCTCTGCTGCATTGTACTGGTCAGCTATGCTTTGTATGATGTTGATGGGTAGGCTACATGCTGTCATCTTTAAAGTTTTTCCCTTTCAATATGTGCACCAGGCATAGTATGGAAGAAATGAGACTAAAACAAAAAAAAAAAAAGTTAAAACGCTGCTTTCAAACTTGATCGTCCAAATTGAAAGCTTATTTTAATCAGTATTTAGTTCCAATAGATTTTCGCTTCATACAGATGCATGTCTTATCTTTTCAGCGTATCAGTGCCTACTTTTTGAATATGTTCATTATTAGCCACCTTTGCTTGTCTCCAGAAAGTCTGCTGTTTTTCTCAGATTCTCTGCTTCCTCTGTGCTAAACTGAAGGCAAATAACACATGGGATAGAAATTTACTGATACCTGTTTGTAGAAGCGTTTAGGCTTGTCACCATTTATCACAGCTGCATTTTTAGTGTCTCCTTCAATCTATCTTAGCAAGGACAGGCCAGGACCTTGATGAGTAAAGCAGCCAGACACAGAGGGAGGGAGGAAGTGTGATAGAGGCATGCAGGCCTCCCATACTCCCAAACCCAGCATGTGGTTCAGACCAGTCAACACTCTGTGCAAGATTTAGTCAAAATGTGGTTAGGGATGTATCCATCTGACCACCCGTGGAGGCAGACCTGCAGAACACCAGCAGAGATGTTTTCTGGCTATGGCAGAGTGATCAGGAGTGGTTGGATGTTGATGGAAGCGCTGTTGTAGCTGCACAGTTTATAAGGTAATTGGATAGCCAGGTAAGTGGAGATAGGACCCAGGTCTCAGTGATGATGAGGGTTCTGTCAGGGCCCGCCTTTTAAGGCCTCTGTGTGCCTGTGTGTTTGTGTGAGTGACTGTGTGTGTATTTGGGACTGCAGAGGAAGGGCAATATGATCCTTGTAGGATTCAGGGGCCCACACACAAGGTCCCACAGAGATCTGGCAGTGAAATTCAAGATGGCCAGTTGGAGAGTGAAAAGGGAGAGAGAGGGGACAGGGGGTCGCTTCATTTGTGAATCCAGGATGTTTTTTCAATCTTGATTTTGGCATCTAGTGGGCTTTTCTTTGAAGCATGTTAGTGGAGTCCTTATCTAGATTAGGGATCAGCGCTGTTAAGGCCTATTCAGTAGACCTCTCTGTCCTCTCTTTTACGGTGACAGTCCCTTATTTGTTTCGCAGATAGTTGAAAACAATGTAAGCCGTCATGAAGTTTAAATCCTCTCAGTAGTTGGGATAACTACCTCAGTGTGTTTATTTTTTGATTAGCTTGATGAAGACGTAAACACATTTACTCATATTAGCTTTGGCGGAGAAGCAAATCAAGTCCTGTGTGCATATTTTTCATGCTGCTACATGCCTATCTTTACCTGTAGTTGGTCTGAAAAATGAAGATCCCTGGGGCTAGAGAGAAGGGCTTTTTCCAAGGCTTTTTTTGTTGAGGTTGAACTCATGCAGGCACATTTAAAGCCATGAGACTGCCACAGGGGATGGATGTTACAATTACCTCACTGTTTGTGTTATTATTTTTATAACCTAAATGTACACAGAATGCATTCCAAATCTGTTACAAGAATAAGCTGAAAATAACACCTTTATCAGTTAAATTGTTAAAGATCTACTTTTTTAAATTAAGATTTATCAAAAAAAAACTATAAGCAGTCTTGCAGAGGCTCCACTGTTTCTTTGTTTTTAACAGATTTATTGTTTTTCACAGTGACCTGAGCATGAACAACATCACCGAGCTTCCAGCCAACATCTTCAAGAACTTCCCCTATCTTGAAGAACTGTGAGTACATGCCCAACGTTTTTTTCTACTTAATGATGTATTTACTCTGTGCAATGTTGACATGAGGGCTAGGCTTCATGATATGCACCTGGGTGTTTAAGTTTGTACTGCAAAACACACAGCATAGGTGCACACAACAGGCCCTTCTGCTCAGCTAAAGAAGATAAGCTCGGCATTACATGAGATCACTCATCATCCATGAATTGAACTAGGGCAGTTATAAAAGGTGCAGTAAAGCTAAATTAAAAAGGTGAGGTGAGACAACTTGTATTGAAGCTACAGTCATGTGACATCCTGTGAGGATTTTTGCTTTTAAGGGATTATCAGGGTGGCAACAGCACATCTATGCTCTGGGGCTTTTGTTGAGTGGCGTACCTCTAATCTTAGTGGATGTTTGTTATTTCTTCACTCTTTAAATACTCTGTTGTCTGGCTCAGCACTGCTGGGGAGTCAGTGATAAAATCTGTCAACCTTATATCAGGTAACATGCAGCCCTGAGAAAACAAAATGACCAGTGAGTGAACACACTCCAGTGGTTTCAGCTCCACTTAGCCTTTGCAGGCTTTTTTTTTTTTTTCCCCCAAGTGCTCAAGCATCTTTCAGCTGGCTGCATCTTCACCCCCGTCTTTTCCTTACTACAATTTGCTTTGTCAAAAAAGGCAATTTACTTTTCATCGCATTGTGAGGAGGAATGCAAGGCAGGAAGGAAGAGGGCAAAACAATAGTTTCCATGGCAACAGGGCTGAGAAACCCACCCAGTCTAGCTGCAAGATCTTATATCTTCATAATGGATGGACTGTCATTGGGGTATCTTTTTTTTTCTTTTTTTTTTCTTTTTTTTTTTGACAGAAGGTTCCTTGATTGACATGTACCCATAGCTCATGTGTGTGTTTGTTTAACCTTTTTTCTGAGAACAAATCCACAGGATTGAACTCTACTGGATGACTTTTTGGCTGAAGGGCTGTAGCAGTGTCAGTGAACCAGAGCATGGGCCCTGAAGGCAAAGACAGGGAGAGGAAGAGTTGACAGAGAAAGAGATCAGGGAGAGACAAGAGAGCAGGCCGTCCTCATGCAGGACAGGAGCGGAGATGAGGGAGGAATATTCCCTCCTTCATAGTCACGCAATCTCCTGTGCTTGCTTTTCTCTCCTGCCAAAGGCACCACAAAGCTTAGCAGAGGTGATGACAGGTCCTTTCTGTCTTTCTTACAGTTTGTTTTTATTTCTGAAAATAAGCTGTGACCGATTGGCACTCTTTATGTCTGCAGTGGGTTGTGGTAATGACAGCTGGGTTGGTCTGCTGTTGTCTATATTTTACATTGTGTTGACAGAGTGATGAAAAAATAATCATTAATTAGATGTTTTGAAATTTTTTTATTCTAGTGCTATTTTTAGTTTTAGATTTTTGTAAGATTTATTTTTTATTAAATTAATTTTTGTTGTCAATCACGTGTTGATTTCCTCTAAATATATGTAATTCTATAAAAAAGATTTTTTTCAAAATCTGTTTTGCTTACATATAGGTTCTTTGCAGATGGCGTCATGTAGCAGTGGAGAACACCCCTTGGGGGGCAAAAAGTAATTTCTACATTGAGTAATGCTACCAAAAGGCCATGTTTTGAGTTGTTTACGACTTTGCCAAGCATCCAAAGTGTGAAAATATAAACATTCTTAATCCTTAAGCTACTTTTGTGTTCTGAAAGTAGTGAAATTTTCAGGCAAAAAATAAAGGTTTTCAAAAATCACAGAGAAACAGCAGCAGGCAAGAATTTAAAACAGCCTCAATCTAAAGCAAGGGTGGGGCACATGCGGGTGGTCTGTTTCCACAAAGCTGTCCATTTTAGTTTTGTACAGTTTTTTCAGCTCTTAGCACTTTCAACAGTGAACTTACCTGTGCTTCCAAAGCTGATGTACTAGTATGTCCCACCAACTTCCAGCTTCGCTTGCTGTGATATGACATCTGTCACTTTTTAGAGATCCGATCATTTGGCTCAGCTCAGTAGAGCTGGTTTGGCTTCCAAACAGCCCTTCATTTGGTACCAGTTTGTCTTTTTGAATGTGGATTAAATAATGACAAAGGATGGAGGAAAGGAAACTGGCACTCAAAAGGGAGCTAGCCACTGTGGCTTTCATAAAAGAGCTGTTTCGTAGCACAGAGTCATTTATGAACGGCACATCTTAACTCGATTGCTCACCCACAAAGTTTATTTGGTTGATATTATATTACTGTTTCACTTAAAAGCATGTTTGTGACAAAATGAGGAATTCTTTGAATGTTAAAGGGGCTCAGGGTGTCTCTTAGCTCCGTACTAAAATCCCCAAGGCTCTTGTCTCCCTTCATCTGGCTAGACAATGCTAGATGCTAGACGGTCTGCAGGACTGTGTAATTGGTGGAGTTGGTCACCGTTATGCCAGCAAAATCATTTAAACTGTAGTTTTAAAAAAAAAAGGTAACTTTTTGTGAAATGTATGGATCATTTTCAATGTATGTAGACATTTTCTTATGATACTTGCACAGGTCCATTTAGAGCTGCTTAGTACAAACTTTCCTTCATTCCTATTCATCCCTTATGGCCATTCCCCACTACCTGACCCCCAACGGACTATCAGATCATGTGATTGCAAAGAACCTATTGGTATTAAGGCATCTTACTCTTGTATCAATAGTTTTATCAAAACTCTCAAACATATACCTATTTGTATTTCAGTATTGGCAGTAAAGCACAGCCCAGTGTGCACCACATGCTCAGCAGTGTTAAAAGAGGTGCACTGTACCTAAGAGTGAATGTTAAGGTCTTATGAAGTGTTAAGTGAACATGAGCAGTGAGGTAAATATGAGCTAAACTTCAGGACTGTGGTTAAGTAGATGGACACACACAGAGCTGGGTTCCTCTTTATTAGAACTGTTAGCATAGCTAAGACATATGTAACTCTCTTAGGTGGTCATGAAACACATGACTACAGCTGCTGATGTACCATTTAAAACATGTCTGAAATCTGCAGAATAATATCTAAGTTTTCTCAACAGCATATTTTTTCAACTTGTTCTGTGGCGTCCAGGCTTGATTATTGGATGCTTCCTGTTCAGATGCATCTCCACAGTCATAGTTAATTTCCTCCCAAATGTTTTACCAGCATGGGCCCCTAACTTCACATTTTTTTAATCAAATTACCACATGTTCAAAACTTTAACACAGCTGTTTATCTCTTGATAACTTTCACAGCCTTAATAGAGCTATAGCTAAAGCTAAGTAATATAGTATATAGGTTGAATGAAATAGAGCCTCCTAATACACAACCCTTTTTAATATCATGGTTATTAGGAAATGTATTATAAACTCTTTACTGCAAATATGAACTTCTGAATTGAAGTCACAGACTTGTGCTAGCTTCCTATACCTGCCAGGTTACTGAAAGGTGTGTATTGTACATGTGGAAGCATGTTGTAAAGGAAGGCAGCTTGTTTTGGTTTTGCCCCAGTCTTTTCCTAAAGAGAAAATCAAACTGTATTGTTATAGCTGAATTTGAGGCCCAGAACCCCCCCCCCCCACACACACACACACACATACACACACACACACACACACACAAGGCACTTATCAAATCATGTTTGTTGCTGTTAACTGCTGTCAGAGTGCACTGCAGGGCTGTCTGTGAATTTGTGTTTGACAAAAGTAGATCTGTGGGAGTGGTGTTGCACAAGGAGAGGATTTAGCCTTTTCTCAATGAGATTTAGCACATTCTTCGATCCTGGTTAAAGCCTTGGGGGGACATGTACTGAATTGGCTGACGGATGGAAGAGAAGTAGAAGCTCTTAATGTTGTGATCTTTCAAGGATATCTGTATGATTTGTGAATGTGTTTTTCAGCTGCTAATGACAGCGAGTGCAGGCTGTGAGTTGTTCAAGTTTTCTGGTGAGCTCAGTCATATTGAATTAACCTTATTGGTCACTATTTGTAAGAAATCAGCAAGAATGACTCAACAGCTAGAGGCACGATTCGTGTCCTGTTTAATTTGTAGGCGTCTGTATGCGTGTGACAGCATGTACTGTTGTCATGACTGCAATTAAGGATTCTGTATTTGGATTTAAAGTCTTGAGACATCGTGTTGACAAATTGGCGTTCATTAGAGGTCCACGTTTTCACATTGATGAGCTGAAAAGTAGATTCAGTTTTGGGAATTTATTATTGGGTTTGTCTCAAAGCCAAGTCAGTCTAAATAAACAACCTTGTTATAAAGCTGGTAAGTGTTCATGTAGTAGTTTGACAGCTTTGGTGAACCACAACAAATCAAACAGTAACGAGGCCCTGTGGTCGGCTAAATATTTAATTAAAGCTAGTTCAGAGCAGTTGGTCTGCCATTGCAGAATGCTATAGATTAAAACTGTGTTGATATTTTTATTAGGGATGCACCGATCCACTTTTTTTCAGTTCCGATCCGATTCTGATAAATATGTATGTGCCGATATAAATATATATATATATATAGTTTTTTTCACTATTATTGTTGTTGGTATAATGTGTGAGGTTACATGAGGCTGTAGTAAACCACCCAGCTCCTCTTATTAAAAAGCAAAAAAAAATACAAAAATGAATTGAATTTAAATGTATTCCAAACAAATTTATTTGAACTACTACTAAAAAATAAATATCAGCATTATCCAAAAAACAACAACAACTGAGTATAAGTTATAAATCCCTGTCTATAATGCTCTTTAATGGACCCCCCGCCACCAGAGACTGCTGTAGCTTCAGTTAATGGCCACAGCCTTCCTCGTCGACCCTTCACCAGATACAAACAATGAGAAGGATGGTGGTGGCTAAAGGCTAACCTGTTAGCGTATAGTAGAGACACCGCAGTATGACAGTTTTCTAAAGTAGTAAATGGAAATAAAGTGGTATGTGGGCTGTCGAGGGTTAAGCTCATGTATGACTACTCACCCAAAGTGAAAAGAGGCCAAATATCAAAGCACAACATTAATCTGCAAAGAGGAACGAAGGCGGGCAGTTATCAGCCCGTTATCAGGCTAACGTCACATCCACTCTTCTTTGTGTTCTCTCATCTTTGGACAAGTTTTGACTATTCTAAATATAGATTTATATTTAATGTACTAGGTTATTATACCGCAAGAACATCCCCAACTAATACTAGCTCAGTTACACAGACTGTCTCCTGTTAGGCAGCGGTGCGTTCGTGGTCTACCGCAAACTGTAGGATGGATTTGGATCGGTCACTTGGATCGGCGCCCATATCGGACCCGATACCAATATTGGATTGGATCGGTCCCATCCCTAATTTTCATGGCATGACTGCATTGGTTCTGTGCTCTTAAATGTTGTAGACTGGGGCAGAAAATGTATTGCAAATCCTTTTAGGCCAAGCAAACGCAAATAAAATACAATGCTTTGTATTGCACCAGTACCTTTGGTTTTGATTGATGGGAAGTTTTCCTAGTGACTAGCTTTTTATCTGCATGGTAGTGCTGTCACCTATTCGTCTTTGAGATCTAAATCATGTATTATTATTTGTTGTTGTAAAAGGTCCTGTTTTACCATTGTTGACAGTCAATTTCTGAAAAAATAACAAGGGGAAAAAATGTTTGTTGGAGTGCCGGAATTATCCCACAAGCTTCTATTTGCATACCACTGGCATACAGTATGCTTAAGGAACAGGTTATTCAGTGACTGTGCTCGCATCTGATGTGCCTGTCAGCTTACACTTTTGCAGAATAGACTCTCCCTAGTTTGGTGGAATTTATCACACATAAATGAAGTAGCAGTTTTGAATCCATGTGAAGGTTGAACACAGTCAGCCTCCATTCCCAGGCTCACACCCAGCAGCTCTTGTTGCAGGGAACTCTACAGTGCCTTACTCAAGTTGCGGAGTGATAAATCTGTCGCTAATCTCTCTGGCCAGATAGCATACTCGTGCTGTGTCGCAGTCAGCATGTCCCATGCTTATTTACACCCCTATTTCCTGCACTTCCTATTCCCAACAGGAAAGGGAGGTGTCCCCTCAGCCTTAAGTAATTCATGCAGGGAATGATATAGCTCTCTGGTGATAAATGTCATATTTGGTTTACAAAGCTGTACTGCTTGTATCAGCCTCAGAGGGCTGAATTAGTCTTTCTCTGCTTGGTTGGGAGGCTCAAAACAGGATGTAAGGAGGGGATATCTAGGAACACTTCTAATCTCTTGTGGGTGTCAGACAAAGTGACAACAGGCCATGGCACAGACACATGTCTTTGACACCCCTGGCCCCATATTCAGCGTCAGTCCTGGAATCTAATCTGCCGTGACACTGGGTGTGAAGAAATTCTCAACACTATGCATTTCTTCATCAGAAATTAAATATACTCTTTTGTTACAGTTTGTACTTATATTGCAGGAAATGGCTCTTTTAAACATTTAAGAAATTTCCAAACTGAGTATGACTGTTTCTCCCCTCACAGGCGACTCGCGGGGAATGACCTGTCATTCATCCACCCTGAAGCCCTGTCTGGACTGCATCAGCTCAAAGTCCTGTAAGTATACACCTTCCCTGCCACCACCACCAACGTCAACACATGCAGGCACGCACACTCATGGCTGTGACAGTGTGAAGTTTTCCACACTCTAGGGGAGGGAGTAAATATTGCAGTGTGTGGTAACATTGTGGTGATGCCATTCCTTGCCATACTAAACACTGTCAAATTCACATTCAGTCAAACAAACCCAAATACAGTTTCTATGCCTTCCCAAGCTCTGTTTCCAGCTGTGGAGGCTGAAAATCTGATTCCAACCTTAAACATGTAAGGTGGTCTGGTTTGAATTAGGACTGTCAAATGATTCAATTTTTCAATCACGATTAATTGTTGCACTAATTAATCCAGATTAATCACACATTAAACAGTCTGTTAAAAAAGTTATTTTAAAAAATAATTTTTGAAGTCCATTTGACAAATTTAAGCAATTCTCATCCATGTTTTACTTTGGGAATGAAATGAATGCAGAGAGAAATATTTCATGATCTTAACTTTTTGATTTATCATTTAAATAAATACTTCATTCCTACACCAGTGTGGTCTGAAACCATGATTTAGAGGTAGGAGACAGCTTTAAAGTGCTTATTCTGTGAAATACAGTGTTTGAAACTGTTACTTTGAGAAATATGTAGGAGTACATGGACAAAATGACTCACTGAGGTCCAATGATCCTGGATAATGTCACTCATTTGCACTTCATTTGCTTTCTCTATGCAAGTTACCTAATTAAGGTTACCAGCAAACTAAGAGATTTTCTAAAGAAACTGTTCTTTGTTATGCTTTAACTTTGTAGAGATCAAAAGCAGCAGCTTTAGCCTAACTATGGGGGATAACTTGCTACAGATAGGAAAAGAAAAGAAAAAAATAACTGGAAAAAAGTAAAATGTTTGAAGTTATAGGTAGCATATTACTTTTGACTTGTCACCTGAGCTGTAAGGGAGTGAAATCACTCGATATCACAGTGATGTGAAATCAAAGGCACAGCGACATCCTTATTCTCTATAACTGTGAGAGCAGGAAGGCACTAACATAAGTAAGATCCAGCTGCTGCCCTGCTACGGGAGCTATGGTGCACCTTAAGCAATAAAATAGCTTACAATATATGCAAGTAAAACATTTAATGCATTAATTGTAGCCTTTACTTGCTTCACCATTAGCACTTTAACACTGACAGCCCTACACTAAACATATATATTTATTGTAGTTTTTTTTATTCATGGTACAACAATAAGTGTCTCAGTGTCTTGACTTGAATAATCACAATGCCACTTTCCCTTCAGGATGCTCCAGAATAATCAGCTGAAGACTGTGCCCAGTGCAGCTCTGAAAAACCTTCAATCCCTTCAGTCTCTGTAAGTTATTCTCATACACACAAAAACACATATGAGCACCTCTGCATCCCCAGAGCCTCAAAATAAGAAACATCATAACAGCCATAGTTCACTCAAAGTAAGAAAAGGGTTGTGTAGGTTACAGTCCCCTGAATATATTTCAGAAATATTGCTGCCACTAGCAGCAAAGTCAGTATTTTGGTTTTAAAATTTGTCTTTATTTAACTTGAGTACACACATTTTTAAATTCACATCTGCCTTTTTTTACAGAAGAACAAAAGAAAACCCTTGAAAATTAGTTGAAAATTAAGGGGATTGTAATTTTAATTAATAGAGGATTTGTCTCCTGTGTGTCTGAACAAAATGCATCAGGGGATGCAGCTGCCACATCCCAGTAAAGCTTCTGTGTTGATGCACAGGTTTCAGTGGCAGCGAGATAAAGAACGGAACAAAATGCAGTACCAGGGGAAAGCCAGAAGTCTGGGGGTGCTAAGCTACAGGCGGTCAAAGAGTTCCTTTTCAGGAGGGGGAAACCAGAAGGATGACGCCCTTTTCTGCATTTTGAAACATTTATATTCAGCTGTATAAGAAGTTTATGCATCTATCCATCTACAAGTCTGAAGAAAACCTAATCAAAGTCATAATCTTTTCATCCTATTTATTCTTTCTGTAGCTTTTATTTATCAAATTAATTCCATTATGTCAGTTAGAAAAGCCTGACTGACTAAATCTAACACAAAGCTGTAATCCATTATATCAACATCACTATTTTCATCATCTATATCAAGCTTTCGTGTTTACCTGCCTCTCAGGCTTCAGTACCTTGACCCAATGATGATGTCACCATCACATCCACCCTGATTGGACTGAAGTGGTCAAATAACAAAGGCAACAAAACTTCATAGAAGACCTGGTGCAAACAAAGAACTTGACATAGTATTTTCCTTTTCTGCTACTTAATTCTTCTGCTACCCTACATCTGAAAACAGAACTTGCTTTCAGATTCACATAAAGAATACAAAATATGATTAAAGATATAGGGATGTACAATATTGGATTTTTGCTGATATCCGATAAACATTAGATTTTTATTAGAAATTAAGGATTTATTGTTTTTTTTCAAATACAGCCATACACTAATAAAAAAGTTACAGTAATGTCTTTGGGTTACATGTGCATTACATGCTCCATGTATTTTTAAAAGTACAGCCGGCAGATCTTTAAAGTCTTTGAACCGTATTTTTTTGTCTATAATTGACTCAAGTGTTTTCAATGCATCTGATGCATAATTATATATTAACAGTGATATTAAATTCCTCCCAAACCTACTGCAGCATTTATTTTACGCGAAGCTCTATGAAAATAGGGATCTTGCTCATTCAGTAGATCTGCAGCTTTTTTCACCTCATACTTTTTATTTTTGTGTCTCTGCATGTTTACTTGTTACTCTTACTGTATTCTGTACCACTTGCCTCCAGTCTCCTTAAAGCATTTTTCCCTCAGCCTGCTGAATGTCAGTTTCATGAGACCATTACATGTGCATGTCTCTATTTGTGCCACCTCCTTGCACCACCGTTCTTTTGAGTTTGACAGGGACTAATGGAGGAATGAATGCAGCTGGAGAGACGTGCTGAAAATCCAGCTTTCAGCTATTATCACCCCTCTGCATCCCCCCCTTGTCCCTTGCTTCCCCTCTTTTTTTTTTCTGCGCGTCTTCTTTCTTTTTAACAGATGTCTTTTCTCTGTGAGGGTTTTAAGGTCTGTAGCTGAAGTAATATGCTTTGGCAGAGCCGAGACTTGGTTTGTATAAAGCCTTAGAGAGCTAAATGTCAATCAAGACTGTTTTTCTTCTAGCCCAGACACTTGAGGAATTTTGAGGGAGGGCGAGACACTCAGTGAGGGAGGATAGCAGGAGAAAACAGTGTGGTGATGGTGAAAAGAACACTTGTGCATTCATGATATGGCTCATTTGAAAAATAATTCCCCCTTCACCACTGAATTAATGGCATTTGATCATAACTTTCATCAGCTTGTGGTGTTGCTACTCCTGTAATTTAAAGTCCAAATTGTATTTCTTGAAAACCTGTTGTATCAGACCTGGTCCTCTTGTACAGTTTGTCATTTTCAGAAAGCTTTTGATTTTTTTTCATGTTGTAACTAGAGGATATTTATGTCATATTCATTATGTTATTAAAATCATGACTTATAGCTCATGTTAAAAATAAAAAGTTGACCTAAGAAGGGAATTATTAGATGTTTTGGTGATTCTCAGACCTGAAGAAGCTTGAAAGTGAGTTGTGCTATTGCAGTGGTTCTAATAAAGCAGCCATTGTATCGACTGTTGTGGAAAAGCAAAGGAAGTAAATCACCAGAGAACAGCCCTTTAATTTTTACCAGTCTGAACCCTTATTTAAAGTCATGAGACATTTATAACGGTCAAAAAATTAGACGGGTCTCAAAGAGTGAGCAGTGCAGCAGAAGTTTAACCTAAGGTTTCTGTTACTGATGTGACTACAAGTTAAAGCAAGATTACCAAGTAATACCTTGGTAACAAGTCCATAGTACAGTATTTATTGTGGTGTCAACAAATAAAAACTTGAAAAAAGTGACATCTGCATTTATAAAACAATTGTACTTTCAATGTTCCATTATAGTAAAAAAAAGATAATAATAATAATAGATGTGCATTTGGCTTAAAAATATATACTTCTACTTGGCTCCAGCGTTTAGGTTTACTTACCTTCTGAAGCTTAATTTTCCACAAACAGCTGTAGGTCTTTGGTGATATATTCACACATACACCTTGTGATCTGTTGAGCCCTCTCGCTGCTGTGGAAATGTGGGATTGTGAACTCTTCCTTAAGAGT
The DNA here is from genome assembly GCF_018320785.1 of Cheilinus undulatus. Taxonomy (NCBI): domain Eukaryota; kingdom Metazoa; phylum Chordata; class Actinopteri; order Labriformes; family Labridae; genus Cheilinus; species Cheilinus undulatus. The sequence goes on along the minus strand of NC_054865.1, from coordinate 38,958,691 downwards.
CTTCTGGCCTGGCCTGATACTGTTTCTCCTATCTTTTTGAATCCTTTTAGGGTGATGATTTGCCAAGTGGCTCCTTGTATCACTCCTATTTCCCATCAAGTGTGTCACTGCAGTCTGGCAGTTTTTGCATATTGTTTTTGTTTGTCCGTCACCTTTTCTCCTTTCTCATTTCTTGACACTTCCACACATCAGGGAGCCTCTACAATCTCAAAAAAATCACTTGCATAGTTCCTCTCATAGACTGAGTCTCCCTTGCCACTCGTAGCATCCTCCATTTTTGGGCTGTTAGATCAAGCCAGTGAGTGGCACGTAACAGATGATGGACCCACAAGGGCCGATGGTAACTGTAGTTCCTACTAGGGATGTTTTTTTTTGTTTGTTTGTTTGTTTGTTTTTTTGGGTTTTTTTTTTTCCTGATAACAGTACTAAATCTATACTTTTTATATGGTGCTTGGGCCTAAACTGTGCCTGAATTGATACTTTTTTAAAGGGAAAAAGTGTGTTGAAAGTCAGTGGGAGACTTAAAGCTGTCTGGGTTTCGTAAATGAGTCACAGAAATATATATAAGATTTAAGATACTTTACACATAAATCACGTAAAATCCATAACAGTTTTCTTGCCTTTCATTTGGGGTGGTGGGTTATCAAAATGAAGTATCAATATCTATGTTGTAATTTGGTCCGGTAGGTATCAGATGAGTTGGTACCAGCACCATGTTGGTACCAAATTTCCACACTCATCCCTGGTCCCCACTTCCCTTCGCTCTGCTCCGCAAAAAACACTTTTCCCTTGAGACCTACCGTTTGAAACCATCCCGTGCCCACAACGTCACAGAGGCGCTTCTGTTACCGCGATACCGCAGTACCAACAATACCCTAACACCTCTATTAATAGGTCATTTTTTGTGTTTTAAAGAACGTAACATGATTGAAATGCTTGAGGTTAGATAAAAAAACAATAGAGCTTGTCATCCAGTTTCATGCCTACAGACTGGTAATCCGTTGTTTAAAAATTAGTTAAGGTACTCTTCACCCTGGCTGTAAGCTGCCTTGCTCACCTCTATTTGATCATGGAGCATCAACTTATTTTTCCTCCCTTTTCTATCACGCTTAAAGCAACCCCTAATGACTGAATCATGAGTTATTCTAATACTAAAATTGTGTTATGCCTTTTCTGTTTTTTCTTTTTTTTTTTTTCTCTCCTACAGTCGCCTGGATGCGAATCATATAACCGCTGTGCCAGACGACAGTTTTGAGGGCCTTCAGCAACTACGCCACCTCTGGTTGGATGATAACAACCTGACTGAGGTCCCCATTGGTTCTTTGAGACACCAGGCCAACCTTCAGGCTCTGACGTTGGCACTGAACCGCATCTCGGACATACCAGACAACTCCTTTGGAAACCTCACCAGTCTTGTTGTGCTGTAAGTTATAATTAGCTACTCTTCTATTTTTGGATTAACGTGAAAACCCCAAATTATTATTAATGTATAAAAGTTAATCTGTTTCTTTTTCTGATGCATACACTGGTCTATTAATAATACTGTATTATTGTCGAAATAACTCTAAATCAGGTGCAGTACGATATTTAACAACACTGCTAAACTTAATTTGAAAACACCCACAATAAAACGTGAATGATGCTGGACATGAACCTAGATTAATTCCTCCAAATATTATTCAAGTTACTACACACTATGGTATGTTCTCCCCAAGGATTTTGTTGAGATGTCATTTTAAAGACTCAGTATCTACATTTTGTAACAAACTACTTCACAGTGCTTCAAGCAAAACTCCCAGAACTGTCAGGCTAATTTAGCATACACACGTTCACTGAATAACTCAGCAGGAACAACCTGCTGGTATACTTTTTAAAAGCTTAATTAACCAGGCGCGTTGATGGACTGAGAATGTTCTCGTGTTTACTGAAATGACCTGAGGGAGTAGCAGAAGGAGTGAAAGCCACGGGGTGTTATTTCAAAGAGAATAATTCTCCGGTTGAAAGCCAATATACAAAAAACTCTTTAAAGTGACTTCATTTCTGAGCCATTGCCTCTTTAATGTAAAATTATGTTTAGTCATTGTGGGTTAATTTCCTGCCTCTTTTCCTGCTTAGATTTCCATCGTGTTAGTAAAATTGACTCTGCTGCTGATGCTACCCAATAATTTTAAAAAGCAGTCATTTTTTCAGATTTTTATATATCATTCAGTTTTCTGTCACCACAAATCAATGCAAAATACCTCTGCTCGTGCTCTGCTCTCACTGTAAATAAAGATCCAAACACAAACATACTGTAGTATTTATTTCCTCAGCTTACAGTTAATAAGTCAACAAATCGCGTCGCTGCTCATTTCCTACTGTGCTTTGCATGCAGGCACTTTAGCGGTGAAAAGTGACTTTAGGGTTTGAATCTGAATGTTAATGTCACTTTGTGAGTATTAATGTAAAATCAAGATTATCTTTTTGTTTTATGCTGAAACGTTCCACAAGAGCAGCTTTTACAATTATGTGGAGCACTACCAACAAGAAGGATTGTTCCAAACATAGACTTTTTTGGCTGCTCACATAAACGACCACACAGACACACACACTGAGTGGTAATACTGCTGGGTTAGTATAAACATATAAGAATAAACAGGAAGAAAAGACCTGAAATCTATTAGGCGAGGGGAGCTCTCTGTATATACACACATTGCACAGCCTTCTGATTCACAAATCTTTTTGTGATGGTAAAGGAATCTTGGAACATTTTTAGAAACTGGAATAAAATGATAAAGTGAAAAGCTTATATTTTACTGTCATGGTATGAAAATCTCATGTTTGCTTCTCCAGGCATCTCCATAACAACAGAATCAAGGAGATAGGAGACAACTGCTTTGCTGGTCTTGTAAACCTGGAGACTTTGTAAGTGCACAGTCACAAAATAGCTGACTTATATATGCATTTGTGTCTGTGTGTTTGAGTGTGCTAACAGCTCCCCCACCCACCTCTGCTCCCATCCTCCAGACATCATTGTGTCCACTTCCGCCTTTAATTGCTCTAGGATAAATAGAGCAAAGTACATGATGCTTATCAAATCTGCCCTCCTGCTGTTCACTTCCTCCTGCCACACAGCCATGAAAAATCTCCTTCGTGACAGATGTACCTAATGGCTAACAGCTACTGTACAAAACACAGAGCTTAAAGGGGATTTAACATGGCTCTTTTCTTGTTTTGTACTCCATAGCAAAATGTTTGTACATAATTATATAGTGCCTACTCCAACTTGGGCTTATCCAGCATTTGAATAATCTTACATTAAAATACAATACATTGAACACTTAGCCACAAGCAGACCTTTAAGCAAAGGCAGGGCCCTCTTTGTCCTAGCACTGTAGTGTTCTCCCTCAGTTTGTGGGTACTCTTGACTAAACAAGAAGTTAAACTAATGAAGTAGTAAGGTTCCTCTCATTTACTTTAACTTGTCCACAGTAACATGATGGGGAAAACTGCAAATAAAGACATCAAAACTTTCAGTGTCTGTTGTAGGTACATCAGACTTGCATCTTAGATTTACAGTGCCCATAAAAAAAAACCCCTTATATGTTTTACTTTTTTATTGATTTTGTAAATCAATCACAGTAAATATAATCTAGCTGTTTTGACAAAAATTACAAAAAAAAATTTATATCAAAGACCTGTGTCCATCCCCTGACCTATTCCTTTAAATAAGCTTTTCTCTGTGTTCCTTGGAGTGTTCTTTTGTCTTCATGGTGTAATTGTAGCCAGGAATACTGACTAACCAGTGATTGGACCTTTCAGGCACAGGTGTTTTTATACTACAACCACTGAGACACATTCACTGCACTCAGGTGATCCCCATTTCACTAATTGTGAGACTACTAGTACCAATTGGCTGGGCCTCTGTTGAATAAGGTCAGTGACTTTAAGGGGGTGCATATTTATGCAACCCCTAATTTCACTTTACATATTTTTTTCATTTAATTGATATAACTTTGTAGAAATCTGTTTTCACTTTAACATTAAATAGTTTTTTTTTTGTCAAAAAAGCCAAATTAATTGTCCATGATTGATTTATAAAATCAATAAAAGGGTAAATCATCAAAGGGGGTGAATACTTTTGATAGGCACTTTACATGGCAAACACTACAAATTTTACAAACATAATCTTAAAATCTAAACAAAGTCTGCCCACAAAATTCACAAAAGCCACCCTATGAAAGTTTCAAATGCCATAAGGCAACACAACAGAATACCAAAGTTCAAGTGCAGCATAACAAACCACAATTCCACAGTTTTTTCCAGCAGCTTATAAAATAAAGATTTATTGATTAGTCACAATGGGACTTTTCTGGAGGCCTCATACTATCATCATTGCATGAACTTGGAATCCATAATTTGGTTATCTACTTGTTTGAGATGCCTAAGTTGTGAGAAAAGGGCTGATGCCCTTACTGATGTTTAACATAACAATTCAGCTGATGTCAATTGACGATACCAGTTTTTTAATCACTTCTTTTAGTGTAACACTTCTTATATGCCAAGATTTCAGTTTGTAAAAGTCACTCTTTTGGCCAATGTTTTTGGAATAATATCACCCAGTACCAATGTTATCTAGACACCAATGTGTCTAGAAATTATTGTTAAACTTGTTGCTGGCTGTATATATTTTGGAAACTATAAAAGATTTCCCTAGTCTTTTGATGGATTGTGTCATTATTAAGTACATTTTAAAGGATGGATTTGTAATGGTGGTTAAATATCATAATGCACTGTGTTGTGTTGTATTGTATAACGTCAAAATGCAAGAAATAGCACCAACTTCCTGTTTATTCCTCTGCTTCATCCTAGAGATCTTAACTTCAACAACCTCAAGGTTTTTCCCAAAGCTATTCAGGCCCTGCCCAAACTCAAGGAACTGTGAGTATATCTTCATGTTTCTCTTCCACCATAGGAAACTTTTTACACTGACACTAAATTCAGGGGCGAGTGAACACACGAAGGCTTGTGAATGTCTTTTATTTCATAATCTGATACCAATTAGAAATGTATCTAATAAAGTAGCCTAATTTTTCCTCTGTTTCCTCATTTTGTGTGTGAATCACTGGTTAAAATGTTATTCTTGAAAAGATAAAGTCAGACACTCACATCAGAATGGGGGGCTGGATCAAAAAAAAAAAAAATCTGATGAAAAAGGAAAGAGGTCTGCACACTAGGAATCCAAGCATTTCCTTATATGCAGGGACGTTTCCAGCCAACATGGTCTTCTTTAGACTTCACAAATGTATTTATGATTGGCATCTTAAATAAGTATACATAAACGCATGATCTAACACAGCTGAAGTCCATCAGTGTCTTATTAGGTATTTTGATATAATAATCTATCTTTTATCTATCTTTTCTTATCTTTTAAGCACCAACACTATATAAATGGATATGAAAATATCCTACATGGCCTTCAGCTGTGTTAGATCACGTGTTAAAGCATACTTATTGAGGATGGCGAATCAGAAATGTTTTCAAGTCTTAAGAGCAGGTTGGCTTGAAAGGTCAGTTGTTGTTAATAAATGCTTGGAATGGGAGCTTCCTGGTGTGCGGCTCTCTTTCCCTTTTCCTCAAAATATTAACCCAACGTGGTTTAAAAATACCTTTAAATGCACCACCAGATTGGGCAAAAATTATATCATTTTTTATGTCATTAATTCATTGTTTATGTGAGCTCTCACCAAGTGAATAGTATGAAACAGGATCTCTTAAAACTTTGTTTGATAAGTTTCAGTATCTATGCTCTTCTTTTTAATCCCTAAAACCCACACAAGTGTAATTTCCTGGTTTTCTGGATGAGCACATTTATAAAGTAATATTCAAATCAGTTTACAGAGGTTTGATCTCTGTAGGTAAAGACAGATAATTTGTGCATTGTGTGACTGCTTAATATGCTAATGTAACTTTTCTCACTCAGTCTCTGTGACCTTTTTCCTGCAGCGGGTTTCACAGCAATGATATTGCTTCCATACCTGAAGGAGCCTTCCATAAAAACCCCCTGCTGAGAACCATGTAAGGTCAAACTCCCCCACTGATTCACACTGAAACAAACTGAGCACACTAACTACTCAGATGTGAACAAATGCTGCCATGCATAATGTCCTGTCTTTTCACATACCTGTGTGCTGACATGGTTGTGAGTCTCCAGCGAATGAGTGTCCAGAAGATGGTGCCATTCTCGCATAGTAAATGATCTCAGTTTGAACTCTTCCTCTCTGCTCTTGCTGCCCTCACAGACATCTCTATGACAACCCTCTGTCCTTCGTGGGCGCCTCAGCTTTTCAGAATCTGTCCGACCTGCACTCCCTGTAAGTCCTTGCTTTGTTTTCTTTAATCTAAAACAGCTTTGGTGCTCATGGCAGAGATTTGACTTTTCATCACCATGTGTGTTTCAGGATGCTGAGAGGGGCCAGCATGATGCAGGACTTCCCCATCCTTACGTTCACTAATAACCTTGAGAGCCTGTGAGTGAAAATGGACGCAGCATCTGCCTCTGTTGATCCTTGTGTTAATCTTAGGAGTGACTAAATACACTTTTTGTTTCAGGACCCTGTCAGGAACCAGGATATCATCCATCCCTGCTGATCTCTGTGAAGATCTCAAGTTACTTCGGACACTGTAAAACATTTTTCCCTGTGATAAATAATTGTTTTCACAACATATTTAAGTTAATTAGGACAGTAGTAAAAGTACAAAATTTAGCTGGATGGATAAAATATGCTTTATTGTTAAAGACTGAATGTGGAATCTAGCTAATGCTGTAGTGGGTTTTTGCAGAAAAGTTTCCACACTTAAAAAGAGGGAAATGTTAGCTCACTAGATTCATTTAAGAAATGTCTTTGTTGAGTAAATATTGAAGCTGTTTGTGTCATTCAATAGAGACCTGTCCTACAATGAGATCAAGGAGCTACCGTCCCTCCTGGGCTGCACTCGCCTGCAGGAGATGTGAGTGATAAACATGTAAAAGTCTGTCTACAAACCAATTCAGAATTGATAGATGATACTATTATTAGTATAATTCTTGGTTATAATGTGCTACATGTGTTTATTTCAATCTACAGAAGCTTTCAACACAATCAAATTCAACAGATTGACAGGGACACTTTCCAAGGTCTCTCTGCTCTCCGTTTACTGTAAGTGAGCTCAGTTGTACTTACTGAGTGACACATTCAGTCTCAGTTTAGATGCTTTTTTAAACAAATGTTTAAAGCTTGGTCTGTGGTTTTGTTTTTGTGTGAATCATCACAGAGATCTGAGCAGAAATGAAATCAGAGTTATCCACAGAGATGCTTTCCTCACCCTCAGCGCGCTCACCAACCTGTGAGTATGAAATGTTTGCAATTCTGTCACCTTTCTCCATTATCAGTACAAAACTCTGGTTTCCTATCATGAAACTGCAGAATAAAACTTGTTGTAATGTTTTTCTTTTTGTAGAGACCTGAGTATGAACTCTCTGACTGTGATGCCAACCACTGGACTGAGCGCACTCAGTCAGTTGAAACTCTCAGGGAACCCACAAATGAAAAATGTTCTGACTGGAAAAAATCTGCCCAAGCTCAGGTAAACTCAAGAAAGCACTTTTTATGATCTGTTGGCATGTTTTTGTTGTCTCAAGTGTTAAGAAAGGAGAAAATGTTGACAAATCTGTTGCATAGAATTCCCACTTCTCTCTCTGTCCTTGTCCTTTTCCGTTTATTTTTATTTCCAGTGGAAATATTTGTTCTTCAAGTGGCCCATATGATTCAGTGAAAAGTGGATAGAACAATCATCTCAGACCAGGGCTTTCAAAAGATTAAATATTTTAGTCACAATTAATTTCTTTAAATTGAAATTCCAGTGTTATGTATTTGAAATTTCTTTTGTTCCATTTTGAATTTCAGTACTGTCTTAAACTAAGGGCAATTGACTCCCCGTTTCAATAAATACCTGCTTTTATTTTGAAAAAAGGGAACTTTGAATAGAATGAGGATCATGACATCAACTGTGGAACAAAAAGAACTTGTTACAGATTGAAAAAGAAACACAGGAACAGTAAAAAGGTAAATGTGGGGATGACTTTTCACTGGTCAACTGACCTCTCTAATTTTTTTAAAAACTTAAATGAGCCATTATGGCACAGTGGTGTATTTATTTGACACCTGCATGGCTAAAGGGACTCGTTGCATTGGTTTAACTAACGTGTGCTCAAAGGGACAATAGAACAAGGTTAATCTGGATTTTTAATGAATGAAATTGTATTTAAGATATGCATGTAAGACATGTAAAATGTTTATAGAAAGAAATTATATCAATAGTTTTGAGAAAAATAGTAAACAGTGCAATACTAAAATGTTTAACATCAGGAATTGGTTCACATATCCATTATAAAACTAGTGCACTTATTTAAGATCTTCATTAATCAAGATTAATGTATTTGTCTTATATCAGACAGATTTATTTGCATTTTAGGTATCCAAGTACTTTTTCATACTACTATGTTCATTTTTTGAAGGGTCATCATTGTCTTCTGTATCCTAAACAAGAACCAGATTTTCCACAGCCAAACACTAAACTTAGAAATGTCTTAATAGCATAGCACAAAGTGGTTTTACAAATAAAACACTAACATAACATCAAACTTGTTTTGGTCTGTCTGCTTTGATTGTGTGTACGCTGCAGACTGACAGAGGTCCTGGCACAATCTTAGACTTTTCTTTTGGTGTAATGTAAAAACCAGGTGAATCTATTTCCTAGAAAAAATGTTGTTACACGATGGAAAATTCTAAGGACTATTTCCAGAAAAATCACAAGGGCTTAATATTTCAGTCAAACACATCATTTATACCTTTCCTAGTGTGGAAATAGAGATCATGGAACAATTGTGTTATCAGCACAGGAAGCTCACTACCTCCCTCAATTAATTTTTATAAAATTTTAATCCTTGTCCTCTCATTCTGGTGGATATTTCTATGTTACAATTTGTGACCCCGTGTAGCACTCAACCCTCTTCACCCCCCCTAAATAATTATTGTTTGTTTGTAGGTCCATCTCTCTCCCGTATGCATACCAGTGCTGTGCATTTGTGGGATGTGACTCAATGATGACTTCCCCTGGAGAAAATGATGCAAAGAAATCTACAGGTGGGATGCTGCATTCTTTCCTCAGAAGTGTTGACTTGACAGCTAATTGTTATTTCCACAGAAAAGGAGTTTAAGTATAGACTCATTCAGTTTGCTAATTGTTAACAGTTCATTTAACAAGTATTGCAATTTTTTTGTTTGCTTCTGTGAACAGTTGACTGTCCTCTGCTGCATTAGATCTTTTTTACATTGAAATTAGGAAATAAAGGATACAATTTTAGCTAAATCTGGAGTATCTGACTATTATTATTTTCAGTCTCTTTGAGCTTAATGGTCAATTAATGTGAGGTTATTGCAACTTGTAGCCTAATGAAAACCTTATTTACACTCTGAAGACAAAGTGGGATGGCTGTTCAGTGCAGCTAAAGTGGAAGAATTGTATAATAAAGTTGGGTGCTCTTAGAAAAATCATGACCAATGCTAATAGATGAAACCAGGCACTGCATGCATTAAAAAATGTAATAAGGAAACGAAAGGAGGGAAATACTGATAAAGCCTTTATAATAGGGACCAAATCATTTAATGATTTTTTTTGGCATTTTATGCCTTTGTTGACAGTGGAGGACAGTGGATAGAATTGGAAACAGGAATGAGAGAGCTGAGGAGAGACATGCGGGAGAGTGCCACAGAACGGATGCAAACCCAGGTCGACCGCATACATGGGGCGCACCTTAAATCACTCGGCCACCTGCACCCATGGCCAAGTCATTTAAAAAGCCACCATGTTTCAACCATGTTAGCCTTGATGAAGACCTACGTGGTCAAAATATTCTGGCTTTTTAAATGATTTTGCTATTATAATAAAGGCTTTTTCAGTGTTTTCTCTCTAATTCTGTACATTTTCATACTTGAAATGCCTGGTTTCTTCATTTACAACCTCTTTTATATCAGCATGTTAGTGGATTATTGTTTTATAGTATGTTTGTTGTATAAAATCATTACCAAGGGATGCACAATCAGCAGATTTTAGATGAAAAAGTTAAATGTCATTATTGGCAGGTATGAAAATTTCTGCGGATATTTGCAGCTGATATATCTGCTGTCTATATAGGCAGTATAAATCATAGTTTAGCCTTAAATATTGGGAGAATGTACAACTGTGCCATCAGGTAAAGGTGGTTGCCTGTACCCACCAAGGAGGCCCACTGTGAGTCCATTTTGAATGTTCTTGACTTATAAAAAAGGATGTATACAGTATATTCATATCGGTATTGGCAAAAAAAATGAGTTGGAAATATCAGCATGTTGGCTGTTGGCTAAAATCCAATATTGTGCATCTTTAATTCTCGATGATAACTCATATTAGGCTCATGCCATGGTAGCAGGAAATGAGTTTCAGATACTGAAGATAGTGTGCTTTTTTCTGTAAGATATGTTTGCACTAAATACTTAACTTTTTTATTATTAATTTAAGGATGAGCATAAATTTGAGAAATAGCAGTAGCAGATGTTTGTTTACCTTTCTTTGTTGTGCTGCTTTTTAACTTTTGCTGCTGCTTTCTTAATGTAGGTGGTGACGATGTTGAAAGAATCTCAATGATCATGCATTGCTCCCCTTCACCAGGTAAGCATTAACCATATTTTTGCATCTTTCATTTTGAGTCTGTCTTGTTTCTCAATCAATTTTAAAGCGATTTAGCAAAATTTTTAAAACATCTTTGGTATTCACCTTTGAACAGACATTTAAAAAATGTCCCCTTTTTGCCTTCAGGAGCCTTCAAGCCATGTGAGCACCTGCTGGGGAACTGGATGATCCGTCTGACCGTCTGGTTCATCTGCCTGGTGTCACTGATTTTTAACAGCCTGGTTCTGGTGGTCACATTCTCCCCGTCTCACCGAGCTGCAGGCCACTCCCACTCCTTCACCCCATCTCTCTCTCCAGCCAGACTGCTGATGGGGCTGCTGGCCCTGGCTAACCTGCTCACAGGCCTGTATGTCGGTGTGCTAACTGTCCTCGACATTGCTACCTGGGGCTCTTTTGCTGAGTTCGGTGTGTGGTGGGAGATGGGGCCCGGTTGTCAGATCACAGGAGCTCTGGCCGTCTTCTCCTCGGAGTGGGCCGTTTTGTTGTTGTCACTGTCTGCAGTGGAGCGCAGTGTGGCCGTGCGGATGATACTCAGGAAAGTTATGTCACCCAGGAGGAACGGTGGCTATCGAGGATGCTGGAGAGGAGACCGACGCTTCAGCCTGGCTGCAGGACTTCTGGGTTTGCTGGCTGCTGCTGGAGCGTGCCTGACTGTCCTGACCTCCAGCGAGCAGTCTGCCTCTCCTCTCTGCCTGCCGCTAGCTGGAGGTGAGAGTCCCGCCCTGAGTGTTACAGTGGCTTTGGTGCTGTTTAACGCGCTAGCTTACCTGTTCACTGCAGCTGTATACACACAGCTGTACTGCCACCTTGGCAGGATGGAGCTGGTCGATCCAGAGCAGACTGGTGCTCTGCGACATGTTGCTTGGCTCATCTTCACCAACTGCATCTTCTTCTGCCCTGTGGCTGCTTTCTCCTTCGCCCCTCTCCTGACTGGATACACAGCAGGGGGCCCAGAGATTGCTAAGTCTGTCACCCTCATTTTCTTCCCGTTACCTGCATGTCTGAACCCGGTGCTGTATGTGTTCTTCAGCCCAGCCTTCAGGGAGGACTGGCTGAGACTACGTGGACGAGGTTCGAGCAGAGAGTTGAAGGCTGGAGCAGAAAGTCACGGAGACGATGGCAGTGGAGGGTCAGAGCTGACAGACGGGGGCTCTTCCACCCACCTGGGCTTTGACTGTGGGATGTACACACAGCTTTGTGGAGAGACGGTTGTGTGTGAGCAGTGTGAGGCAGCGCTGCATGCCAGAACCTGCTCTTCCCCCTCATCCTCCGCAGTCTGTAGACACTTGGTGAAGTCTCACAGCTGTCCAACCCTCTTGGCAGGAGCTGCACTCTGCCAGCGTGCCGAGGGCTTTTGGGCAGACAGCGGCACTCCCTCCGCTCAGTCTGAGTACGCAGACGAGGGGGACTCGTTTGTGTCGGACAGCTCAGACCAGGTTCAGGCCTGTGGCAGAGCGTGCTTCTGTCAGAGCAGAGGACTCCCTTTGGTACACTACTCATACAACATACCTCGAGTCAAAGACTAAGAACGCTTCAGAGCACCACATGTGAATTTAGATGCTACAAGAATATCAAGACATTTTATATCGGACGAAATGTGCCAATTAGTCTGCTAAAAGAATTCTCAGAGAGCACTTATGTTTGTATTTACTGTGGAAACACATGCAGCCAGTCTTTAAAGGGAACGGCTCTAACTTACAATTTGCAAGTGATCTGAACTGAGCACTTCATGCGACAAACTGACAAAGGATCTTGCAAAGAAAAGTCTTGCCACCAGTGCCTGCCTCTTGCTTTAGAATGGAGGTCTTGATGTTGCAAGCCTCAATCTGTCAAAGATTTTATGATTTGTCTGTTTTACCTGATCTCATAAGCTTTTCATTTTTGTTATTCATCTTTTAATTTTTTTAACTTCACATCAACTGTTGATTTTATACTCTGATTTAAATGTAGCACATGTAATAATCATCCTGACTGTTCTGTATGAATGTAAGTTCAGGCTGAGGAGGTACACTCCAATGCCAGCAATAACTTCTTCCCTGCCTGCCTGTGATCGTAATCTACCGCGTGAGAATGCCAGACTATTAGAAACACTTCTCTGCTTTAAGACTAAGAATGTGATAAAAGTAGCAGATATCACTGTTTAAGCAAAAGCTTTGCTTGGTGGTGGTGAAAGACGTTATTTATTGTTTGAGCAAGAGTGGAGAGGATTTCAGGTGCATGTGAGGTGGCCTTTGAATGATGAATACACAATATAACCCAAACATTCACCCAAACAACAGCAGCTCTCTTTATGTAATCCCTCTCAAATAATTCTCATACATGAGGAGGTTGTTATTTTCATTGTTTGAAGGATAATTATTTTTAAATCTTGGCCTTATTTTCTGGGTTTTTGTCATTAATCTCTGTGATTGGATCAAAGTTTCAGTTATTTAGTTGCTGGCTGACTTATTCTGAAATGTGCCTTTATCTAAAAGTCTGATTGTACTGGCTGATAGAACTGTTTTGGATTCATAGCTATGTTACCCCAAAGGTTGCCAAAATGTCATATTTTGATACTTTCTTGATACCACATGTATTTAAGGAATACAACCCTTGTCATTCTAACAACTGATAATAGCACAAGTAATTTTAAAAGTTACACTGTATTTAATAAGACTGATAAATAACAAAGGAATTAATCCATGAAAAACTGCAGTCAAACTCTTACACACAGCATTAATTTCAACAGAATTTGTGTAATTTTGACAATGTGCAAGAGTTTGATTGCAATGTTTGAGGACTGAGGAGAGTAAATGAAGCAACATTGGATGCCTAGGGCTCCAATTTCTTCTGCTGTGATATCAGAAAATATCTATAACTATTGTTTTTTACTTGTAAGATACTGAAGTTTGATATTGTGGTATTTTAACATCCTCCATACAGTGCTTTTTAAGAAAAATAAATTCTGAAATTAGAGGGTCCTGTGAATTTACATTTATTGGCTGGCAGGTGGATAGGTGGGTACTTTATTATCAGTGCATAGTTCTACACAACAAATTGTAGTTTGGCATCAGCCGCCAGCTTAGCATCAGTGCCAAATTATAGATTCCATGACCATAGTTAAGTTAGTAAAACCTGTCGAATGTAGGTTGAGATATGCTTAGTGATTGGGTATGCTAAAATGGCTGGCAAGGCAAATAGCCAATCATTGTAAGGATTACAGGGTGGCTAATTAGATTTCAGGGGGCTCTGGTTGGCCCTGGCTACCTGTGGCTCCGCCCCTGGATGTCATTGGTGCTTCTATTTGCTGCCATAATCTATCAGGGCAGTGGTTCTCATCTGGCCTGGTATCAGGACCCATCATGGAAGGACATGCATGTATACGTTCTGATTTACACTTTTTTCCCAAGACAGAACAGCAATTTGATCATTTCTGGAAGATCCTTAGTATCTTGAAAAAAATAAGCCTTGCTATCCAGGGAAAAGAAGATGAACACATTGAAGTCTTAAGAAAAACGTCCAGGGGTAGTTGCAGTGTCCAAATTTGGCCCCCAGGCCATATTTTGGAGACCTCAGTATTGGCTATGTGATTGCTACACATGGATAATTCATCACTAATTCCCTTTAATAATGATGCAGCTGTGCATTTAAGTCTTACCATCACATTCAAAGCATGGTGTGGTTTCACTCACTGCAGCACATATAAACACAAAGATGCTTTGCTGCATCTGTTACGTTAAAACCAACAGATTTCTACTGAAAATAATGTTCATATTGACAAATTTAGCTGCCACATCCATGAATTTCCTATATGGGCTTAATAGCAAGTAGCACCGTGTACCCTGCACAACTGGTGGACTGGACCAGATTGTCTACTGGGTGTAAAAATGATATTTTCAAGAAGATAGACAAAGATAAATATTTCCAAATACAAAATACGAGTATGGGTTGGTGACATGGCATGCATATTTTTGTGTCTGAATCTGTTATTTCCTTTGGAAAGAAATCAATCAGTTCATGGTATTTATTAATTTGTTCTATGAAACCTTCTTTGTTTACGTTTTCCATATATTTAAATAATAAAATTAATATTTTGGCATCTCAGACTCTAAAAATATCCAATGGAGCAACAGTCTGAGCAATGAACAGATTATTGATTTTGTTTGTGAGCAACTCAAATTAGGATACTTTGGTAGGATTTTATGGTTAAAATAAATGTATCATTTCAAAGCTATTAAGGTAATCCAAAAACTTCTGTCCTGGAAGTTCTTAAATGTCAGAGTGGAGCACCATAATCAGGGGTATTTTATTTTGAAATAAAGTGATAAAAGCAGATTGAGGTATAATTTTTCATCTATTTGATTCCAGCTGGCGCTCATGACCAAGTGAGATGGTTTGCAGACCCTTTTCAAATTAAGATAAAAAAAATATTTGTTGCCCGTCACAGGTGGGTGGGTACACTTTCACTGTATACTATATATATATATTTCACCGTTAAACTCTTGATTTTATTTTAAAAATGTTTCCAGTCTCCAACAAGAACAAAAGTAACATTCTAAGTGTTTGCTTTTTTAATTTGAAATTAGTTACAAATATCAGGTGGTGCAATTGCATAATGTTGGAAATAACCGTTGAGTTCTCTTAATGAGGCATGCACAAGCCAGCTCCCCTGATAACAATGGTTCAGTTTTTACACAAAATTTAGGCTGTTGCTTCTAGTTTAGTTTCCAGCTACAAGCAAGATGGCATATTTCATCTTACACCAGAGAAAATACTTGCAAGTTTATGATTTATCTGATGACAAACACTACAAACCTTAAAAGAAAACTTTTAAATATCCACAACCATTACGGCTTAGTTAAACCCAGAAGAGTGATGGCTGCTGCTTGTTTGTAGTTGATTTACTCCAATCTTTAAACATAATTTAGCTTGTGGGCTACAAGTTAAACACACATGTGCCGTCCAAGTTAAACACCTGAATGTAATCCCATTTTAACACTTTTCCAGAGTGATCTGAAAGCAGCACAAGACTCTCAGCCAGCTGAGTCAACAAGAAAGTGAGCAGGGGTTGCCAAAAAATCCTGAAATAGAGCACTGTATAGAAAACTGGGCAATTATTATTCCATGGCAGATATTCAAAGAGGAAAATCTGTAGAGTATGTTTTCATTTAAAGGATTATTTACATGTGAGCACAGGGTAGGTCTGTGCTTGTTAAATGTTGGGGAGTAATAAGAATAATGATGACCAGAATTAACAGACATGATGGTACAAAAATAGAAAATAAGGCCTCTTTTTAAAACAAGACTTTAAATTCCTGTTCTTCCTACACTCACTGTTTCAGTCCGAGCATTATTACATGTCAAAGACGCTTGTGTATTGTAGGTCTGTTTTCACCCTGAGAGCTGAGCTGTGTCTGACAGGAGATTGACTGATGTTTGGTGTGATGGATCATGACCACACATCGAGGTGGATACACCCTCGGAGCGTGTCTCCACAAGTGCACGTCATGTGAGCGCTCAGGAATTTAGCCAACGTAGGGAACTGTTTTCTGCCACCAACACGTCTCCTTATAATGCAACATGTACTTTGAATCCTTGTTTCATTGTGTCTCGACTGGGTGTGGAAAATTCTTGCACCAACCAAAATGTCCGTTGATTGTTTTGAGATATCCCATCTGGTGAAAATGTACAAACCTTTTTGTATTTGGTTGTTGTTGTTTTGTTTTTTTTTTTTTTGTTTGTTTTTTTTGTATTTTTATGTAAATTATTTGAAAGACAAAAGTAATCAAGAATGGGATGTTAACTAAGGAAGCTACCTCCTCTACTGTAGTGGCTGCCAGCAGTGCTTTGTAAAAGAAAAGTCTGTTTTTCTTTGTCGTTATTGTGTTTTCTGGCTTGTGGGCTTTATGTCAACACGTGTTGTATGTCATCATTTTAGAAAAGTACAAATTGTGGGAGGAATCTATGTACTGTATACTGTGATTTTTTTTTAACCAAACTATAAACTATTAATTTTTTTTGTTTTATTTTTTTTATAGATACAGACCTTCAGAATAATACAGATTATAAACCCAATCTCACTTCAGATGCATTTGTAATTTTATTTGTAGATTTTTTTTTTTTAATGTGAGATCTTCCCAAGCTGGTCTATTCTGTTAGAAAAAATAATTCTGTTAATTGTGAAAGAATAAATATGGAAGAAAACATCCTTTTTGTTTTATATGAAAACATCTGAAGCTTAATTTCAGTGTTGGAAGGAGAGGAAGTACACCAAATTTCACCAAATATTTATATCATCTTCTAAACTGAGTAACATCAGCCACTCAATGGGTTTTAGAATGGAGTTGAAAATTAAATAAAGTGTCTTAATTTTGTGCTCAAAATGTGCCGAAATGCTGATAGGGTGGCTGTGTCAATCAGTTTATTGTCAATATTGAAATACATTGGACATTTTTGTAGACAGTCATGGTCCTTAGAAGACAAATCCTGATACTTGGTGCCACGGTAAGGTACAAGTTTTTCTAATATCCTATAAAATTTGTTTTCATGTGTGCAATTATGTTGCCTAAATGTTTGTGTACACATCAATGGATCCAAGAAAATGTATCTTAAAGAGTTTGGCCAGAGCATTAGCCACTTTTTTGTACCATGCGCCTAAGCAGTTGGCCCCGCTCGGTCTTCTGTTTTGTGGCTGAGTTTCTGCTGTTCCTAAACACTTCCACTTTCTAATATCACTTACAGTTGCCTGTGGAATATTCAGCAGTGATGAAATTTCCCATACCATCTTATATAAGGTGACATCAATCACATTATCACGCTTGAAGTCACTGAGTTCTTCAGAAAGGCCCATTTTGTATCACAAATGTTTGCAAATGGAGATAGCATGCATACAGGAAAAAAAAATTAGTTGAATTAGCATACAGAGACAAACCTGGAATATTTAACAGTTCTTAGCAGATAGCTTAAGGCAAAAAACCATCCTTTGATTTCTTTGACAATTTTACTTTAATTTCACTGTAACATCAGCATGTCCAGAAAAAAAAGTGTGTTTACCAGCTGAATTGATTTTTTTTTTAAATTAAAATCAAAAGTCTAACTAGCTTTGAACCATGCAGCCTTTTCCACATGTAGTCTATGGATTTTGGTGGATCACCATGTCACAACACTCCTCTTAAATGAAGGTCCAGTGAGACATTCGTCATGTGTGTTAATGGCGGTGCAGTGACAGGAACAAGATTCACCCAGATCTTTGGGAGGACACAGGAAGGAAATATTTACATTTAAGGCATCAAAGACATAACTGGTGTAATCTTACAGCAGCCAACGCTACATGTGTTCCTCCTCAGTGACACACGTCCTCGGTGGTAAAAGGACATCCCAGCTATTCCAGCCACTCACACACATCTCTGTGTGGCGTGCACATTAGGCACATGCCTCACACCTCTGGCTTTAGTGAGGCTCTGTCACAGTAAAACTAATCCCCTGACAACTCTCATCCACTCCTCTGGACTCTGGAGTATCACTAGTAATGTGTTCTGCGTATTCTGAATACCATGGACTACAGCCATCATGATGGCACTTAGAGAAGCTGCAGTCCACCTAGCTGAACATTTATAATTTACTGCACCTCTCAAAGAAGATTAATAAATCCACATTTCAAGCTTTTAAACCACTTTTTATGCACACAAAACAAACAGCAATAACAAAAATAGCTCAGAAAAATCATCTTTTTTATTGACTATGATGGATTTACTGTTCAGTAGCATCCATTATCTTTAAGTGTATACTGAATCTTCCATGTTAGATGACATAAATACTTACATTTCCCTTCTAACAAACAACTAAATCACAAGTACGGGTCCTATCAGAGAAGTAATCCAATGATAGACATGATTCTGACACAAAGGTGAGGATTATAAGATGGAAAGATGATTGCAGAAGAGGAAAGTGGTGTAAAAAGGTTGTGGGCTAAACACAGTTTGTGATGCAGGTGAGGGGTTTCTTATGACAACGAACAGTAAACATGCAGGAGACGATTTGTCCTCTTTTTGGTCTGCAAGTCGCACTTTCTACTTCTTCTCATTTTTCTTGTCTTCCTTTGCAATTTGTGCTGCAAGCAAAGAACAAAAGTCAAGATAGACATATTAATTTAGAGGAAATTTACTTGTTATTGTGAGCACATTTTTCAAAATAAAATACAATTCTATAGACGCTAATAGTGCCTCACTGTTGTGATTTTTTTAAAGGTCTAGTGTGTAAAATTGGATATATCAGTGATATCCAATGGTCAATTCTTGACTGTGATACTCATTTAAAAATTGTTATCAGTTATTTGGTTCTGTCTGTCTTAATGTAGAAACATGCAAAATGCTAAAATCAAAGATGGCAGCCCCAATGGAAGGGACCCTCCCTAAATATGCATATCAAGCATATTCCGAGTGAAATTTTTAAAGGTATTTATTATTATTATTATTATTATTATTATTATTTGTATTTAGCTGATCGAACACTTATTTATATAGACCTCCTTATAGAAATTACATTCATTTTTATCAAGTTTTTCTGCTAGATGCTACTGGGCCAAATATTGCACACTATTGATTTTGGGCGGGGTTAAGCTGTACTGTGAGCCAATAGCAGTGGCTGCCGCAAGTGTAGCTTTTAGATTTAGCTACAGTAAAGCTTCAATTTTTTATGAGAACTGGACAACATTTATTTATTAAATAAAGAGCAAAGAACATCACTGAAGGCTTTTCATTGTAGAAAAAAAATGTTGCTCTTCTGCAATGTAATAGTAGTTGTGACAAGCTCCACTGTTCATACAGCAGCCCCAGCCTGTAGAGCTCAAGTCTTAGCCAGACAACCTCATTTTTTCTTGTTGCTCTGATTGGCCTATGCCAAAAGTGACAGACAGAATGTTTGTCCAATCACTGTCTGAGAATTTTTTGAAAGGTCCTGCCCTTCCCATACTTTCTATGGGAGGTTTCCCAAATAAATGTGAAATATATCCATGCAATGTAAATATGACACAGTCAAACAGGTGTGCCAGGTTAGATTTCCAGTGCTTCTGCAGCAAGCCTCAAGTGACACTTGACACTGAACTGCATTTTTTTTTTTTTGCATTTCTTTAATTTTTCAATCAGAGGTTGCTGCTTGGTTGATTCTAAGATTGACATAATATAATTTTCTAACTTAATCAAAACATTTGCAAAACTTTTCATGTATACAGCGGTGTAAACTGAGCAGTTACTCTACTTTTCTCTTTGTGTTTGGTCTCCACCATCACCTAAAGAAAAAATCAGGCCCTTTAGCAGCTTAAATGCTAGATTTATCTTGGCCTGATATACAAAATGATTTGATGGCTGTTGCCCATGCTAAACCTGAGTAAATAAATCATAAACTGTGTAATTCACACAAAAACAAAGGCATTAAATGCTGTCCTAGCTGCGCTGCACAGCCTCCCAGTGTACTGGCACTATTTGTATTTAAATGAAAAAGAGCTTAATGCACAGAACAGGGCAGGTTGTAGGTGTGTACATGCCTGGATTTCACGAGTGCTATGTGTTCTGTGAAGCAGACTATGATGGAGCATACAGGAAGTGCAAATGATCCACAATTTTTGAAGCTCTTTGTGCTGCAATCCACTTATAGTGAATCAGGCCTTCAATCTGCTGTGTCGTGCTTACCAGGAAGTGAATGGGCTTTCAGAGGTATAGAAGTGCTGAGAGAGACTGAAAAAAGTAAAATTGTGTGCTGAGGGGAACTGCAGGGTCTGGTAAACATTGTGTGTGGGTTTCAACACCTTGACTGACACCTTTAATAGTCAACAAGTATTTTTTTTAAATCCATGCTTGATTTTTGACACAGTGATTACAGCTTTTCTAAAAAAAATCACACATACATTTAAGCTCTTAAAATTTCTCAGCGAGTCAAAGTGACATACAAAAAAGGAGGCAGTTAACATGAACATCACATAATTGTCCTTAAGCTCGGATGATTTGACAAATCCATGTAAAGCATTTATCGGTATGTGAGGTGGAGTTGGGTGTTAGCTCGGGATCACAGGCTGGTTTGATGCATGACGGGACAAAACGTTGTCAGTAAAAGGTGAACAGATAAAAGAGGGAGGGAGACACTCAGGGATCAGGACTTAAAGGTCTATTTAAACCTTAAGAACATACTCATGAATACATGTTCACAGTGTAAAGCTTGTGATTTTAACACCATGGCATTGCTCTACACGTTTGTGTTTGTTGTTGCCATGGTAACTTATATAACAGCTATGGTACTAATTGTTTATCTTTAAAAAGTGAAATATTTCTATGACACTGAAGAGTTTTCAGGACTTCCATTTTTCTTTTTTATTTATAGGACAAAATAATCTGGTGAAAACAGTAGACAGAAGAAACAGTGGCTAGCTGTTGCACTGCTCATTACTGTTACTGAAAAAACATGAAGAATGAAACATTTTAAGTTACATACAAAGGATTGTTTTTCTGATTAGTTATAAGAAGAGCTAAAGGCCAGCTAATTTGACAATAAACACTTTTTTGACACGTTCTTCAAAAGAAAAGTACCTGGTTTATATATCAAAGTGCTTTTATTATGAAACAGCCATATCAGGAATTGAGGTGTCTTGAGTAGAAGAAACTCAACTTAGAAATGTGTTTAAACCATTACAAACGTGAGCCGTCTGACTGAACTCTAGTTATAGCTCCATGAAATATCAAGTAAACTGAACATTGTGTTTGGGTTTTGTTTTTATATTTATTATTTTTTTTGGCCCTAGATACACAGAAGTCCAGAAGGGTATAATATATATTTATCATTTTACATGCCATTTGAACATTGTTTTTAATGGACTTTTATGATACAGTGATTAATTTTAAAGTATGTACAGAGGCCAAAAGGATACTGTGTCTAAGTTTGTCGTAAAAAAAGTAAAAAGTGTTTCTACTTACGGCGGACCTCCAGTTTACACTCCACTGTGTCCTCTCCACTGGCGTTGACGGCTTTGCACATGTACACTCCTCCATCAAACGGACAGGGCTTACGGATCTCCAGCGTCAGGACTCCCTGCTTACTGAGCATCCGGTACTTGGCTTCATGGGAGATGTCCATCTTGTTCTTGTACCAGGTCACTTTTGGCTGACAGAGTATCAAAGAGTGTCATTACTGTCAATCAAGACAGCCGCATTTATCGACTGGATCGTCTTTCACTGAGTGTTTATTACTCGATTATAACCCCCAAGTGTTCGCATAAAGAGGCGTGGAGAGAGTGTGAGGGCCAGTGTGTGTGTTAGTCAGAGAGATGAAGATTGATGTCTGTGACTTTTGGCTGATTTCTTCTTTCATTTTGTTCTTTGTGATTGTATTCTACTCTGACATTTTTAATAATAACATTTTGGTATCAACGATTATGCTTGGCTGACAACTGAATAGTTGAAAAATCTGGAAAATCAAGTGAATTAATCTAGGTAAGACCTTTACATAAGCCAGTGTGGACAAAATCATGATAGGAGAATAGAAAGAATATCACTGTTGCTTAACAACTAGGGCAACATTTCCCCAATTTAAAACAGCCAATTTAATACCTGATAATCCTCTTGGATCCATCACAATTCTCTTACAGCTGTAGAAATGAGCCTTACAGTGGTTACCTCCATATTTTCATTTCATTAACAGAAAATTTCAGTAAAAACACTTCATTTTCAGAGGCATTTACATCACAAGAAAAGATTTTACAGTGTAACAGGATAAAATTGATCAGCCACTACTGTTCATTCATCCAGCATGCAAAGAAACCTACATTTCTTTTTATAAATATTTCTTTTTCAAACATTGTGACACTGGAAACTCTTTCCTAGTAATGCTATGTCTCCAAAGGCACTTATGGTGCCTTTAGAAAGTATTCACCACCTTGGATGTGTTACCCTTTTATTGGTTTATAAATCAATAAATCATGATCAATAAAATTTGGCTTTTTGACTTGTTTTTTTAACTCTTTAATGTCAAAGAGAAAACAGATTTGTAAAAAGTAATATCAATAAAATAAAAGTATGTAATGTAAAATAAGTGACCACGTCAATATTCACCTCTCTTAAGGTGACTGATCTACTTCAGCAGAGATCCAGCCAGTTGGTGCTAGCAGCCTCACAGTTAGTGAAACAGGGATCACCTGCCTGCAGTGAATGTGTCTCAAGTGATTGTAGTACAAAGACACCTGTGTCTGGAAGATCCAGTCACTGGTTTATCTGTATTCATGGCAACCATTACACCATGAAGACAAAAGAACACTCCAAACAACTTAGAGTAAAGATTAATGAAAAGTATGAGTCAAGAGATGATAAAAACCATAAAGGCACTGAACATCCTCAGAGTTCAGATATATACATCATCAAGAAAAGGAAGGAATATGGCACGTGTAAATCTGCCTGGATCAGGCTGTCCTCACAAACTGGGAGAAGATTCAGTTTTCAACGAGACAATGACCAGAAGCTTACAGTGAGAGCTACACAGAAATGGTTTAAAAACAACAAGGTGATTGTTCTGAAGTGGCTCTGTCAAAGCCCAGACCTCAATCCAACAGAGAATTTCTTACTGGACTTGAAACAGGCTGCTTATGCCTGATTTCCATAAACCAGACAGAACTTGAGCAGTTTACCAGTAAGAATGGAGTAAAATTTCAGTGTAAGCCTGATTGAGACCTGCCCACACAGACAAAAATTTATGCAGTCCCTTATTTTACATGACATTTTTTTTCTGTGGACATTACTCTGCAGAAATCTGTTTTCACTTCAATGAAAAAATGATCAGAAAAATCAGAGTTATTTGGCTTCAGCACTTAAGATGTTAGTTACTTTTTCTGAAATTGCAGGATTTTCGAGGTGAGATCATATCTGTTACTAATTTTTTCACTGCACTCACCTTTGGTATTCCTCTGACTGAGCAGCTGAGCGTGGCGTTGTATCCTGCGATGACAGACCGGTTCACCAGAGGATGAGTAAATTTAGGAGCCTCTGAGAAGTCGTGATCTTTGTGGGAAGGCGGTTTGTACTCCATACCTAAAGACACACACGAACAAATAATTTCCTTCAGCTCTGCTTTTCTACGCTTATGGCAACATTTTATAAATATATCCATATATCTGGACTCTTATACTGTTTTAATTGTATTTTTACTGATAGAATTTTATATCAGCTCTGTAATGAATGTGTATGTGCACCTGTTTTCTGGATGAAGGCGCTGTCTTTAGTGTTGCAGGGGTCCAGGCTGAGACCCACCAGGTTGATGGCGTAGGTTCTAAAGATGTACTCATTCCCCATGATGAGATCAGACACCACACAGTTTGTTCTCCTGTACTGTTCAAAGACTGTGAACCACTCCTACATATCAGACACAGACAAGTTCAGTTTTTACAGATCCCTGTTCACATGTAGGTGACAGATTAAAGTAAGTGGAGAAACAAAACACTGAATAATGTGATGAAACACTAAGGATCAAAATGTCAACATCAAATATCTATTTTTAGAAATCTGGAGAGTCAACTGCTTTGAAGGTTTGGAATCATGAACAAACTCAGTCTCCTCATGCTGTGGGTCACTTTCTCTTGTCAAGACTTCAGACTTGTTTTTACCTAAAAAGGTATATTTGTTATACAGCGAGGAGTTTCTGTTTTCCAAAGATAAAAACAACATCAGCACTTAATCTGTTGCACTCCTCTTCCACTATGAAAATGAAAGAGTAGTGGGAGGTAGAGCAACAGCCCAGCCCAAGCTTGTAAGAGTCTGATATACCAACTGACTCCACTTAGAGGGAAGAACTGTGCATTGACATGGAAATGGCTCCCTGCTGCGCTTGTGTAACATAGTTTAATCCTCAGTGACTGTGTGTGTTATGTTGGCACCAGGACTAATTGTCTTGATTGCTGTGGTAATTACAGGCTAGGGTAGATGTGCTCAAAAATGCTCTTCTGCATATCTCAGATGATCCTGCATACCTACAAAAAGGATCAGTGAAGAAATCCCTAACCCAATACTATTTGCCTCAACAAGTCAACCAGTGCAGAACAACGGGTAGCAAAAATCCAGGACTTCACCAGGGTTGTCAAATAGGAACCCCCTTTTGCTGGTGTTTCATTCAATTAGTTCCCACCACCCTATTAACTCCCTATTCTCTATCTTAGCGGCCATGAATCTGGTGTTATAAACCCTGCAAAACTTTGGATCCCTTCTTTCTGCACTGTTGTGTCTACTAATCCACACATTTCTAATAATTGGATGACCTCTATGCTATGATGCTAAAGGAAATGTTCCCCTTCACATTTTGGATTGAGATGGTAAGAAACTGGCTCAGATTAGAGGACTCCTTCTCCTTGGGAATCAAGATTCTCACTGCTCTACACCAGGTTTTGGATAGATTGCTTCTCCCAAACTATCCTTGGTAACCACCACAGAAATCTAAGCACATCAGTCATGCTTTTATAAACCCTGTAGGGGACTCTGTTGAACTTGAACTTGTTGAACAACTTGAATGGATTCCTTTGATATGCTGTCCTAACTTGCTCCCTTTGCTTCCTCTTCCTCCTAAGATGTTCTGCCCTTTTAAGTGTTGCTAGCCTATTTCTTCGCTCCCTCTTGTAAAAAGTAATTTTTGTTGCCTTACTGCCAGCTCTAACAGTCTAGTCATTCTCCTCTGACCTTTACAAGTAACAAGGCATTTTTGCAGAAAAAAAGTGATGCTCCTGGATATTTACTCTTTTTTGAACCATTCTCTGTGAAATACTTAGACCAGCGCATCTTGTGCCAACAACCACGGCAAGGCAAAGTCACTGAAATCCCCTCTCTTTCCCACTGAAACTCATTTGTGAGCAGATCGTCTTTGCCATATCTATACACCTAGATGCAACGGTTACTGCCATGTAGGATGGGTGAACTGAATAAAGTGGCCAGTCAGTATCAGCAGTTGTCTGCCATCTCACAGGTACACAGCAGATTGTCATTGGTAACATGATAATCAACACCCGTGCTCTCTCTATATAAAGAAGTGGGCTAAATTAATTTGATCTAATAACGACCGCAGTGAAACATGAACCATCAGCAGAACAATGGCTCTGCGTCACAGCACAGACAAGCCACACCAGGTCAAGGCTGTGAGGATAAGATTAGGACATTCCTGTTTCACTTTGTTCCTGGAAACTCAAGCTGGAGGATAGTGCCGGTCGGAGCTCTTGCCAACCATCCTGTAATGCATCACTTCTGGCCCATAGAGCCGATTACTGTATATGTCACAAGGGAGGCTTAAATATCCCTCTGTGTCCCAGCAGCATTCATTGTCCTGCATTTTCAGATGTGCATTTATCATAAGGGGAAGAGAGGGTTTTACAATGTGAGTGCCGATCAGCTCCACTAAGTCTTACTTTGGCTCAGCTCCAGAGAAAAAACACTGCAAGCTTTTAATATGACACAAACACCACTGTCCTCATTTAGTAAGCTAACATAGTTTTCACGAGCCATGTTTGGCAGTGTCTCTTTGTATTTGGATTTTGATCTGAATAGTCTGCAGAGCTTGACGTGTAATTAAGTATGTGTCACACCAAACAGATGACAGTGGACTTGCTGCTGGCTGTGAACAAGCAGATAATTAAGGCAACAGAGAGAGTATCAAGTGCAGGGACAAATGTCATAGTTGTTATGTTGTGGTGCAACACGCTAACACCACCACTCAGCCAAGGCATCATTTTAACCTCTTCTTGAAAATTTCTCGAAAATAGGACAGCTCACTGAAACTTCGTAATTTGCTCTTTACACCCCCCCCCCCAAAACATATCTTCCCCATAGGACATGAGGTAAAAAGAATGATGGAAAAAAAAACAAAGGAAGTACATAATGTTATTGACAAAATATCCAAGATGGTGGACCAAACAACTGAGTACATCACTATAAATACAGTTTTTGGATTTGTCAACTCTAAAAAGTTTAACTGTGACTTATATCAATGGGAGAGTGAAAAAGAACAAACTGGCTAGAAGGAAAGAATATGAAGCAGCTTATTACACCTTCAAACATAATAACTGCCCACAAACATAAGAAATCACGAACACGATACAAATCAGCAGTTTATGACATAATAACCCACAAACTTAATACATTTCCTACAAATGTAATAGCAGTTGCCTGCAGCAAATGTAATTAAAAAAAAATCCCACAAACGTGATTAATATGACATCTGCAGGGATTTATTACACGTATGGGAAGGCAAAAATCTTAAAAATTGCAAAAAATTCCTCAAATAAAGCATGAACATGAAAATTATTCAGCAAACTATTCCTTGTTGTAGCCTTTTTTCTTAAACTGCCGTTGGGATAAAGTCATCTTCAGCTCAAGTCACATCAAAAAATTTAGTCAAGGCAATGTTTTGTTTGCCATGAAACAGGAAGTAGTTTTATCAGAGTCTTTAGCACCGGCAGAGCCATGAATCTAATCAGAGTGGTTTGAAATGTGTCAAAACAGCCCTCTAAGGAAATTATAAAATAACGCACAGAAACACTGTTCACCTAGCTAGTTTTATTGTCTCACAATAACTTAACTTGTTATTAGTCTCAGGAAGTTCATACCCTGTATGTTTAAGACACATACTTACATTTGGATCAGATAAACCCCCTCTGATGGCTTCATTCAAGAAGAAAGTTGATATCAGTCCTCTCCTGTTCTTGCTCCAAATTGTATGCTTAGATCTATAACTCTTCCTGTGTTAAAAGACACAGGAAAAACTTCCTGTTTCATGGCGAACAAAAAATTGCCATGACTTCTTTAATTTCATTTTTCATTTTTTTTATGTGACCTGAGTTAGGCTGACTTTAACCCACTGGAAGTTGAAAAAAGGCAATGGCCACAACTTTCATTTTTCATGTTACATTTGTGGGAAGTTAATATTTAGATATATTATGTCTTATTCACGTATTTTCTTTTTGCATTTGTGTGCACACACATTTCATTAAAAAATTTGAGCTGGACTGTCACAGCAAACAATAGTGAACAAAGTAGAGTTTCATTTGAGTAAAATAAAGAAAGACTTATAGGCCTTGTTGTTGAGCCTAAAGGTTGTAGACCCTCACCATAGTCTTCTTGTCAGCCTTTTGAATGCAGTATCCAGTTATGTCACAGTTCCCGTTATCCTTAGGCGGCTTCCACTCAAGCGCCACATTGAAACCCCAGACATCCACGATCTTCAAACCATCAGGGGGCCCAGGGAGATCTACAGAGGAGGAATATGATGAGCTCTCCTCAGGCAGCACCTCTCTTGGTTTCGAGTGACTCTGATGATTGCTGTTTACAGAGATTGTATTCATTCCTGTTAATCCCAACACGAGTTCAGTCCTGCTTACCCACAATCTGCAGCGTGATACTCGCTGTGTCCTCCACGTTCTCAATCTCCACCTGCAGATCATACTTCCCTGAGTGGATCCGGTCTGTCTTACGGATGAAGAGGATCGTATCCACCTCACTGTTTCTCACACTGGCAAGTGACTGGGTCAGAGGCTCCCCGTCTTTGCTCCATGTCACCTTAGGCCTGGGCTTACCCTGCATGAACAAGGAGCACAGGTAAACACTACACTTTAATTTTGTGCACAATAAACCCAATTCAAAGCCCAATACAGCATCATTTTAGCAGTTCAAGAAACAAATGCAAGCACCGACTTTCTTAAATTATTTTCTCTCACAATGGAGAAGGTTATTTTTAATCATTTGTGGGTAAAAACGAACTCAATTGTTGAGGAAAAGTTCATTTAAAATGCCGTATCAATCTCTTATAAAGAGAAAAGTGTAGCATCCTCTTTTTTAACATATGACTTTGTGTAGATATCAACTGATGTGTCCTGTACCTGGAAAGGAATCACAAGGTTCACAGTATCTCCAACTTTCTTGATGAGGGTCTGACGGAGGTTTCTGGGAAGCCAAATTTTAGGACGTTCTAGGAAAGAAAAGAAAAAAGACAAAATTAGAGGCAAGACAAGAAAAAGAAGGAGCTCAAAATTTAAGTGTGAGTATCCATCTGGACCTAAAGGAGACTTAAAGTTGTCAAATCTGATATAGCATCAGTTTGAGAGCAGCTGCAAAGAGACATGTAAAGTTTAAATACTTACGCATTATCTCTCTGATGGTGACAGGCTGAGCCAGAGTTGCAGGAGCGCTGGGTCCTGCCATGTTGTACGCTCGCACACGGAACTGCAGCTTGTCTCCAGTGGTAAGACCTCTGACGACCATCGCCGTCCTGTCGGTCAGACCCTGAATGGCTGGAATCCATTCATCCGCTGTGACCATGAAACACACAACAAACCAAAGTAACACACAAGAATAAAAACTGACATTGTTGCAATTAGGCCAAAGTTATAATACAGATGCAGGTTCATCAGAAACACTTTTTTTGAGCATATCGTCCCGTGTTTGTTTATGATGTAGCCTGGGAAGAGAAAAAACAGGCTTTGACAGCAAATAACACAAAGACACACCTTTGAATGCAGAAATACACTACATGGACAAAGTCTCTTTCTTCCCTGGTTATTCCACAGTCAACTTTCAGTGACATAATTAAAAACTGGAAGTGTTTATGAACAACAGCAACAAGCCACAAAGCAGAAGTGGCATTAACATAAGTGTTGGCTGGAGTAGTGCAAAAAACACAGACACTGGACTGTAGAGCAGTGGGAATGTGTTCTGTGGAAATATGATTCATGCTTCTCTGTTTGACAGCCAGATGGGCAAGTCTGGGTTTGGCAGATGTCGACAAAAAAAATAACTGCCTGACTGCGTTGTGAAGTTTGGTGGAGGAGGGACAATGATATGGAGCTGTTGTTCAGGGTTTGGGCTAGGACCCTTTATCTCTGCTGAAGCGCAATCTTGATTCTTCAGCATTCCAAGACATTTTGGACAATGCTATCACACAGAGTCCTGTCTTCAACCCCATCTCCTTTGGGATTAACTGGAATGGGGATTCCAAGCCAGGTCTTCTTGTCCAACATCAGTTCCTGAACTCATAAATGCTCTACAGAATGAATGGGCGCACATTCCCACAAAAAAACTCCAAAATCTTGTGGAAAGTCTTCCAAGAAGAGTGGGGGCTGTTACAGCTGCAAAAGGGCGGGGGGGGGGGGGGCAACTCCATATTAAAGTACCTGTATTTGAATAGAAAGCCATCACAGTCCATGTTGGTGTAATGGTCAGGCAGCTAAATACTTTTGTCCATATAATGTATATTTAGGATCATTTTAGTCACTGAAGGAGTTCATTTGATGCATATTGAGGAAGGTTCAATCATCTGGTGTGATTTTTAATAGTTAATCTTGTCATAAAAATTCAAATATGCTGACATGGCATCAGAATAACTGTGATTTGTGAATAACTAGAGTCTCAGCCTTATAGCCTGTGAGATTCTGATAGAAAACTATGTTAATTTTCAATGATATGGGTCAGACCCCAAAATTTCCAATTTGGGTACCAGCCAAGGTGGCAAAAATTTTGTAATAATTTCTGAAAAT
Organism: Cheilinus undulatus; assembly: GCF_018320785.1. Classification (NCBI taxonomy): domain Eukaryota; kingdom Metazoa; phylum Chordata; class Actinopteri; order Labriformes; family Labridae; genus Cheilinus; species Cheilinus undulatus. The sequence goes on along the minus strand of NC_054865.1, from coordinate 38,928,426 downwards.
GTCCATGTCTATGTCTGTGCCTTGTATCAACTTCCTTTTGTAGGTTAAATAGTCTCTTTTGTGTAACAATGCTTCCTGGCATTAAGTCTTATACTGTTAGAAAATCTGTTTATTTCTCTTCTAAACAGCGCCACATTTGACTGATCAGTTGTAGTCTCAGCATTATTCATCACAATTGATGTTTCAGGCTGTACAAAACAGCCTTATCCAAGCATGCAGGTCTGTGGCTCCAGCACTTACTGCCCTCCTTGCAGTACTCGACCCCATAACCCTCGAGTTCAGCTGAGCCGATCCTCTCAGGCCGACGCCACTTCAGAGAGATGGAGGTGTCAGTGATGTCCTCCACACACAGTCCGATGGGCTCACTTGTAGGAGCTGAGGGTGAGGTGGAGAGCAGACAAATGAAATTGTTGGTCAGTTAGACAATTAACAAATTAGATCCAGAATGAAGGATGAAGAGTGATTGAACCTGAACTGCACTTCACAACTTGTGTTGTTACAAAAGCCTTCAGAGAGATTTGGAACAGCAAACAGAGCATAACACAAAAACTAGGGCTGTCTCAGTACAGTTATTTTACTACCCCAGAATGATTCTAAGGTTACTTTATGTTCAGTTGTAGATTCCTTCATTTCCAGACCAGAATGCCTTTGATGGAATATCGGCAAGAACAAATGAAAGCACACAGTCCAGGAAGTGCTACCAGCCAAATGTACTTTTACAGATTCCAAACATGTCAGTGAATATAAACACGACTGTTGCCTGAGCCAAGTGGAATATCAAAAACGACTACTAGCCTATGTTTCTGATTTTTTATTTTTTCAAAACAGAATGAACGGCAGTACAGCTAGCTTATGACATGGAGCGTCATTCATATTTGTCTTCTGAGGTCATGTTTGATGTTGTGAGATCTCATGTCTGTGTAAAGCACGTGTGGACTCAGTCTGGCTGTACATTCAGAGGATGGTATTGTTAAAAACTGGCACATTTTAAAAGTGTTTTATAGACAAAAACAACCTAATGAAGCATGCTCCGTGATAGGGAAGAGTCTGCACTTCCTGCAGACCATCTGTTTATCTGTGTTAAAATGGAAGTAGGATTCCAAAAGTTAAAAGTTGAAAACCTGACCTTTAAAACCAGATAAAGTGTTAAATAAAGCAGAGTAAACAGTCTGCTTACAGGAAAAAAAAGCTTGTCCACTGTAGAAACATTGTAATGCGGCAAATATAGCTCACTTAGCTCTTTTCTGCTGCATAAGCCATGAAGCTAACGTAGCCACATAGCTAAGATAGCTACTAGGGCTGTAGTCAACCAAAGAAAAACTTGGTCGACTAAAATCGCACTAGATCATCAATTAATCGATTGGTAATGGGCCGGACAAAAAAAAAAAAAAAAAAAAAAAAAAAAAAACCTTCATGCCTTCTCGTTATTTCTACATCAAACTTATCACTGACAGTGTAGTCAGTGCATTTAGGTGGTAATTAAAACTCACATGAGCCCAAAATTAACTAAAAAAATCTTACGATTTTTCGCAGTATAATCACCTTATGTTGTAATTAAATAATAATCCTTTTTAACAAAATGTTGCCACACCACTGACTTTTTCAACATGTTGTCAATTAATGGGAAATGGAGTATAAAGGTGCTTCACAGGCTTTGCTCTCCTCCAAGGTGGGAGGGTCCTAGTAATGTTGGGTTTTTTTTAACCTGTAATAAATTACTCTTAAAGGCATGAGTAAATTGTATTTGAATAGTTATATTCATAGTTTTTTTTTTTTTTTGTAAATTATATTTTGTAACACTAGATAACTGAAAAAATAAAAACACATGATGTCTCCCCTCTCACCCCTGCAAAAATGGATTCCTTCAATTGAAGTAGCACGTGCGATTGTTCGACCAATCGGATTTTGGTCGGACATGAGGTTATCGACCAATTAATCGACCAACCGACTCGAGGCTGTCAGCCCTAGTAGCTACATAGCTAATGTGGCAAAAGACGTGCTCACAAAGCATCTATGTAAACTATGCAAGATAGCATAGCTATGTTATCTGTGTAGCTACATTAGCTCAAGCTCACGTTGCTAAAGCTAATTTAGCTACATTGCCTTAAGTAATAACATTAATTATGTAGCTTGTGTAGCTATTGTAGCTTTACCTAAAGCTAACAAAGCTAAAGCAAGTCACTGTTCAAGTATCTGCTTTGAAAACAGGTTGATACATGATTTAATCCTGGATTAGACCTCTGATCTTTTTCTCCATTTCATTAATGAAATGTTTCTTAGTCTGTAATGTTTGCATTTTGGTAATTTCATGAATGTAACTGCTAGACATTGTTTATGAATAAAGTTTAACTTAAAAAAAAAACACATCTTAAACTGGAAATTTGGTTTTATAACAAACTACTACACGAACGGCATCTCACATGAATAGTCTGTGAGAGTGGCCATCCGAGATGGACAGTCTGCAGCCAGACTGTCTTGCCACGACCTACTTAATACAAGTCAGTATTTGTACATTAAACATTTGTGTTATCATCAGTTATGGTAGACTCCATTAGCATGAATGTCTGCTAACGTCATCATGAGAAACATGAGCTGTCTGACTGACCTGCAGCTCCCTGACTGGGCTGATGTCTCAGTATCTGCTGTACTGTGTGTCCCTCCGGAAAAAAATGACATGATTTAATCTCACGCTTATAGACGCTGGTTCATCTGCAGTTTCCCACTCATTATTTTCACCACACAAGTGCCAAACAACCACGAATCTACAGATGCTGAAAGGTCAAGTTTTCAGTAAAAGGGAAAATGACAGAGCAGTTTTATGGATGATGATTCAGGAGCGCAACCCTGAATCTTACTCACATGGGGATGACTGTACACAGATCAATTAACCTTCAATTAACTTGTAATTTATCATTTTGGATGAAACAGTTCAAAATGTCACCACAGTAAACTCAATAGATTCAGTCATAAGTTAGTAAGCTGCAAAGTCTTGATCTACGACATTCTGATGATAAAAAAAAAAACCCTGTGCAACTTTATATTGATGAGTAATGTCTTAAAGGTCACATATTTTAGCCCTTTAAGACAAGTTTATATTGATCTCAGAGATCCCCAAAACATGCCTGTGAAATCTGTTGCTGAAAAAACACTCAAGTATTGGATTTTTGCACGTCTAAATAGCCCTCTGAGGGATTGTGGACTGGCCAGGAGCATATATTTTTGCATATATTTTTGATAGAAAAGCCTTAAAAAGTGTATTTTGCATAATATGTGACCTTTAACATTGCAAAGTCAATTGACTGGCCAGACTCCATGTCAGTCAGGGCCTCTTTCTTGCAAATCTTCAGGTTAAAATGTTTATTCCAGGCCAAAATAGTGTTGTTTGAAGAGAAAGAGACAGTAGCTACAGACATGCTTTGGTTGTGCTGCAGCCTGTGAGTAATTACAGCTGGCAACAAGGTGAATGCTGCTATAGCTTTAGATTTATCAGAACTGGACTATATTTATTCAATAATCAGTCCCATAATCAATACTCAACACAATCTAGAGATTGGCCAATGCTCAAAGTTCCACAAGTTCTAGAACAACAGCTTAACAACTCCGTAACAAACATTAAAACTGCAAACACTTGTTCACATGGGTCAATTTAAAACCATGATTTTAGAGTACTCTGCCTTTGAGTGTGACTGTTAATAACTATGTTGCTATCATCTTTAACTTAAACTTTGTACCACCCTATTGAGCTGTTTATCTGGTTTTGTATTTTTGAAAATGAGCATGCCCTCAATGATTCCTCGAGGTTTAGATTAAGGTGGAATGGCTTTTCTGGGAGAAAAAGATGTTTTTGCATTTCTAGCGACTGGTTTGGCACCAGTTAATCTTCCAACTGGCTCCTATGATAGAGAACCTCAACAGCAGCTGCTGGCAAAGCTGCTAATATGTAGTTTACAACCGTGGGCAGTGCATAACTTCACGGGGTTTAATAATCTGACTGGCCTATACTTAATGTGGCAAAAAAAAAAAACATTTGGAAAGGTTGTGCCCTTCCCAAACATTGTCTATTATAATACTGTTCATCCCATGCCACTGACATGTGAAGGGTTTGTTGTTCTCAGCTCTGTGGTCACACTGACAGGGAGGAGCTTCCCTTAGCTTGTTTGTATGTCAATCAGAGATACAAAAGTAACTCAAGCATTTTTTTCATGACAACCCTCCCTGCCTAACTATCAACCCTGCCACAAAGTCAGGAAAGGGAGACGACCTCAGCCACTCAGGCAGTTTGTTAATAAAATGACTGAAAACCAACAGTCAACATATTATTGCTTAAAAATGATTATATTATGTTTTTTTAAGAGGTTCAACAGTATGTGTCTGCTGTTTTCTGTCTCACATACTGGTGAACCAGGAACAGAGGAGCAGAGAAGTGTGGAGGCAAATCGTAATCATAAATCTTAATAATAGTTTAGCACACAAAATCAACAGTTATTCAAGATAAACTGCAGTTAGTTCTGGAACAAATGAACAACTGCCTACATCTGTGTTTCTAATTAACCTTTATTCAATATAGCAGACACTACTAGGGCTATGGTGTTGTGTTCAAGAGAAGACTCCTTCAAATGACAGCGGAAACAAACATCCCGCCCCTGCTCTGAGGAAGTATTTAGTCATCCATAAATTTTCATGTCATGGCACAACTTGCTGACTTTACGAGGACAAGTTGAGATGTGTTGAATTTTAGCTGTGGCCCTGTCCTTCTTGAGGCCAAAAGACTCCATGTCACGAGACACAGACTAAGTATACAACAGAAGAAAATAATGGAAAGATCAGAGGTAAAGAGTTTCATCATGTGAGGGAAAGTAACAGAAGCAGGGATTGATTAAAAAGGCAGAGTAATCTAGATAAATGGTGTGATGCAAAACTCTTAGATGTTTAAAAATCACATGGAGAATCACCAGTAAGATAGCTAAACAATTGATTTAAAGAGCAGCAATAAAGAGGCCAAAATAAGCAACCAATTATCCCTTTACTATCACAGAAACCGTTTTAAATCTTAATTCTATGTCTGAACCCTACAAGATAATCATCATCTAACAAAGATGCCTACTAGCAGGAGGTTCAGGCTCAGGCTCTGGTTCAGCAGCAGGAACAGGCTCAGCGGGGGTCTCCTCTGCAGGGGGGACACTATCTGTTAGGGGGACACCTTCCTCTGCAGGTGGTGTTTCAATGTCAGCTGGAGCTCCATCCTCTGCTGGGACCTCTGGAGCAGGTTCACTGTCGGCCTCTGCTTCAGGAGGAGGTGTAGGCGCTTCCGCCTCGGTCTTGCCGGTTTCCACCTCCACCAGAGCATCAGCTGGCTTCTCCTCTATGGGTTTCTTCTCCGCTGTCTTTGGAAGTTTAGGCTTCGTCATTCCTCCTCCGTGTTTCCCAGTCCTGATTAAAGCTTGTCCTTGTACCTAGGCTTCTCTTCTTATAAATGCCTCGCTCTAACCTCTCATTCTCTCTTTTGCACACACTCGCGGTCTCTTGTTGTACTTGTCTTGGCTCAAGTGTCAACAATGCTTCCTCTGCAGCAGCAGCCTCCACAGTAGCATGAACCCCCTGTGTTTAACAGCTGGTCCTAGCAGAGCCAAGAGCTCCCAGGCCATTATTTATAGAGAGGGATGCCACAGATTGTTTCCTAATCAGCTGCCTTACAAGCCACTGGCCATCTGGATACAATGATGCTCCCTCTTAAAACAACAAGGGGAGAATGAAGGGGGAGTTAAAAAATCAGTGATGGACTAAGAGACAATAAGAACCAGAGCCATGGACTTAAATTACTTTGTCAGGATGGAGGGCGAGTTCATCTCCAGTTTATAAAGGGGGGTGAAACCACGTGGAAAGTTAATTCCAGGTGTTTTAAGACTAATTTTTCACTCCAGTGTTGAGTTAACATATTACAAAGTATCCGTCAGAGTACTCAGATTACTTTTTTGTCGTAACCTGTGACATAACACTTTAGCTTTGCAACTCAAGTAATCAGTGACTTGTTCTTGACCATAAAAGTGATCTGTTGCTGAAAAATCTGCTCCATTTTCTTTCTCTCTCCAAGAATGTTAATGCATCTGAAAGCAAAATGCCTAGCTTTCAGATACATTACCATTACTCAGGGTCACAAAATAACATTAATGAGCACCTGCCATTAATTTTGTTAAGCTCATGCATCTGATATATCAGTTGAATACAAATTTTCTTTTGTAATATTTATCACTAATGTTATATAGCAGCAATCATCAACTGACTGCACAGGGGCCACATCAGGGCCCCCACAACTTCCCATTTGGCCCCTAGAACATTATTTAATTCAGAAATATGCATAGGGAAAATATGTTGATGTATATCAGGTATCTTTTGTTATCAATGCAGCTATTTAAAAACTCTTTGAGACAACTAGGATTGAAAAAAAAGTCTGGATTGGTCTAAAGGTTGAACCCCTTTTTCAGAAACCCTCCTATCAGCCATTATTTAATTAAAACTGTGGTTTTCTTTCCACTTCAGTTGTTTTCCTCCCTGAGAGTCAAAACTGTAGACCTGTGTCTTGCATGGATTTTTCACCAATCAGGACATAGCACATTGAATGGATGAATAAAATTTGCAAGGCTAAAGTGAGATGTCTGAATTCTTAAGGTAACAAAAGGGTGTAGGCTGGAGCTAAATCTTATTTAAACTGTCCCCTCTTACCCCCTCTTACCTTACAAAGACAAAACCATTTCAAAAATAAGTTTATAGCAAAAACAGCACTGATGGATGTTTTTGGTAATCAATCACTGACAATAAATGCATATTCATATTAACATAAATGTTCCATTTTAGCATCAAACTCAAGGATGGAGAACATAACAGCCTCAGAAATTTTCAGCTAAAATATCTCAATTGCCCCCTTGTGGCTGACTATGGTATAGGGACTGATCTCACTTCTAGAGGCTCAAAATGGCACACACTTGAAAGAAAATGAAAATACATTTTTAAAACATGTTATTTAGACCCAAATGTCTATTTATTGAAGTTCATTTGAAAGTCCTGCCCCAAAATGTTCATCAAGGAAAAAGCTTGTACAAATGTAGCTGATGACCCCTGGTCTATAGCATTAATGTCTTTGAATACAATGATACATTCTAAGACATCAAAACAGGAAGTGAGAGTCAGTAGATTGATTGGCGGAGTGTCACCAGTTAATCCAGCACCAGTTAAATCATGACACTGGTTGTACAAATCAGATAAAATGAATGCTAAAAAAAGTTGCACAAGTTAAAACTACTGTCTTTTGCTGCTTCTGTGACTTAAAATAACAACATGTAAACAAGTAGTTCATGAGATTTTAAAATGTTTTTACAAATAATTGCTGTGGTTTTCAGTTACTGTTAACCATGACCTCTGACCAACACTTTGAGGAAGCACTGCTGTAGGCTGGCTTCTGCCCTGTTTGTTGTCAAACTGTGAGCATATTAAGGAACTGAAAACGTGTTTATGCCTTTAAACAATGGTATCGGTTTGCAGAGTTATACATTATGGGCTGAAAAGTTGGCTGTAAAATGATGGTAGAGTTCACACACTGAAACAAAGTTATGTACAGTGCATTCAAAAAGTATTCAGGCCCCTTTCACTTTTGTTGTTTTTCTTAGTTGCAGCCTAATAGTACGATTGAAGAAAAAAAATATTTGTATTTTCAGGGATCTACACTCAATTTCCCATCAGGACAAAGTGAAAACACAATTTTTGAATATTTTTTAAAAATGTATTTAAAAAAAAAAAAAAAAAACCTGAAATAGCACATTTATATAGGACATCCAAAGATGGATTTTTATTTCAGGTTCCTCCCATTTTTCTTGATCTTTGCTGAGATGTTTTTATGCCTTTATTGAGGTCCAGTGTGATAAATTAATTTGATTGGACATGATGTGGAAAGCACACACCTCTTTATAGAAGGTCTCACAGCTGACAATCAGAGCAAAAACCAAGCCTTGAGGTCAAAGGATCCTGCCTCTGTACTCAGGAACAGGTTTGTTGCAAGGCACTGATCTGGGGATGGATACAAAAACATTTCTGCTGCACTGAAGGTCACCTCTCTTAGTAAGGCAAACTTCTTCCATCTGAGAATTATGGAGGCCACTGTGCTCTTGGAAACCTTCTGGTCAGTGTACTTACTGGCAGATCCATTTCCTGGTTGAAACCAGACTGAAAAATTGGGAGAAACTCTTGTTTTTACGTTTTTAAGTTTTTGACCAAAAGAGGGAAAACAGGGAAAACTAGCTGGGTTTTTTTGTTTTGTTTTGTTTTTTATCATTTTTCCCCATTATTGGTCAAAAACAGAAAAACAGCAGATTTTTCCGTTTTTTCCGTTTTTGGTCATAAACAAACAAACAAACAACAAAAAATTTTAAAAATGGAATAACAAGAGTTTCTGGATTGCCAAAAAATAGACTGACTCAGCACCCAGGGGTCTAATGACTTGGTAGACAGAACTATCTAATCTGAGTATCTGCTGCACCAGGACCCCATCTGCCTTTTTCAACATGTTAATTAACACTGCATGACTTCTACCAATCTACCATTGTACTCTACAGAAAAATACCAGGCCCATCTTTTACACACAGCTTCATAACTAACAATACTCAGAAATGATCTGCAGATCTGTATTTTTGTTTCTTAAACAATCCATAGATTTCTTGGGTTTCAACAGACATGCAATCAACATGACCCTGGACCTGTCAGAGACATAAGTCAATCAGAGGAGATGGCCCTAGTAACTCATCCAGAAAAATCACCCATCAACATCTTGTACAAACACAGAATCAACATTTTAGTTTTAATCTGATGATAAATGTATGAGATCTTTTATAGAAACAGCTGCTCTCATTAAATATGAAGCAGAGTAAAGTGATTCTAAAAGGCTGTAAGTGTGACGAGTTTCAGACTCACCGACCGGCACAAAAGGCTGCGAGGCCAGACTGTGACGAGACATGCCGATACTGTTCACAGCATAGACTCGCATCTCGTACATCACTCCTTCGATCATCCTCTTCGCCTCATAGGTCGTCTCAGGATACGGATCAAAGTTCAGTCTCATCCACCTGTAGCTCTTGGTCTTCTTTCTCTCCAGCACATAACCTGAGGGGTAAAATGGAGAAGTCGTCTGGCTTGTCAGGACATCGAGGGAGGATGCCTCAAAACAATACCAACAAGTGATGCCTTTTTATGATACATATATTGCTATACCAATAACTGGCTGGCCGCCATCAAACACAGGAGGATCCCACTGAACAACACAGGAGTCCTCTCCCACGCTGAGGATTCTCACAGCCTGTGGTGGATCAGGAACATCTGGGAGACAAGAAAATCCCCTTGACTTTAATGTTTTCTAGCTGTGTGATGGGTTTTTATCATTTTAAATGCAGCTTTGTTTGGGCGGGCTAGCTGGCACTACGACAGTTTAAAATGAGGTCTTCTCTTGTCTCACCAACAACTTTTACATGGATATCTGCCGTGTCCTCTCCAGCAGGGTTGCGAACCACAACAGAGTAGATCCCCTCGTCCTGCCTCTCGGCCCCCTCGATGGTGAAGATGCAGTGTCCTTTGGTGGTTTCAACATGGACCCTGCCGTCTCCCTCTGTGACAACCTTCAGAGAATCAGAGGTAAATCCTCAGTCAGATATCTCTTAGGGAAGTCCGCCATTTTTCTTAAATGATTGTTATTTTGGACATAACATCAGTAAGGATGTGGATAAAGTTCATGTTTTAAGGCTTTTTAACTTCATGCTTCTTTGGCTGAGAAGAGGAAGGGTCTGTGCTTGTCAATTACTGTTAATGCCATCATCTGGAAATCAAAACCTATTATTATTAAAAACAACTGTATTGTTCTACTATTTAAAATGTCGTCTGATGCAGAGGCGGTCTCATGATGACTACTGAACTGGATTAATGTTTGAAAATATTGGATAAAGAAGTATTTTTTCTTGATTTTAACTTCTGTTCAGTTTCTTTTAGGGATGATGATGATTTTAAGAAATTATATCAGGTGTGATCAAATAAAGCAGGGATCCATTTTTAAATCTATCATAAATACAGTGTCTATAAAAGGTATTTACACTCTTGGATGTTTTACTCTTTTACTGATTTTATACATCAATCATGGTTATTATAATTTAATTTTTTTTATGAAAAAAATTAACAAAAACAGCTCTTTAATGTTAAATTGAAAACAGATTTCTACAAAGTAATGTTCATAAAATAGAAATATGTAATGTAAACGGTGATGTCTGCCAAATATAGCATCTTGTCTGATGGCCAAAAAGAACTATTTTGGTCTCATCTGACCCAAGAACTTTCTTTCACTTGACCATGGAGTTTCCAACATGCCTTGGCAAACTCTAGTACAGATTTAATCTGAGTTTTCTCCAACAGTGTCTTTCTCTTTGCCACACTCCCATAAAAAGCTATGACTGGTGAAGTCTCTCCCATCTCAGCTGCTGAAGCTTGTAACTCCTACAGAGTAGTCACAGGTGTCTTGATGGTCTCTCTCACTAGTCTCCGTCTTGCACGGTCACTCAGTTTGTGAGGGCGGCCTGATCTAGGCAGATTTACACATGTGCCACATTCCTCCATTTCTTGATGATGGATTTAACTTAACTATAGAGGATGTTCAGTACCTTGGAAATGTTTTTTTGTATCCATACCTTGACTCAAACTTTTCATTAACCTTTTCTCTCAATTGCTAGGAGTGTTCTTTTGTCTTCATGGTGTAATGGTTGCCAGGAATACAGATAAACCAGTGACTGGACCTTCCAGACACAAGTGTCTTTATACTACAATCACTTTAGACACACTCGATGCAGGCAGGTGATCCCTGTTTCACTAATTGTGAGGCTGCTAGCACAGTTGGCTGGATCTCTGTTGAATTAGGTCAGTCACCTTAAAAGAGGTGAATATTGATGTGGGCACCTATTTCACCTTATTTATTGTTGTTTAATTGGAATAACTTTGCATGAATCTGTTTTCTCCTTATAATTTTTGTTTTGTCAGTAAAGCCAAACTACATTGACCATGAATGAATAACAGAATAAATAAAAGGATAAACCATCCGAGAAGGTGAATACTTTTATAGCAACTGCTATCACAAAGACATGCTTTTTAAACTTGAAAAATGAATGGCATTTGACAAAAATTGCATTCATTGCAATTTTTCGGCTTCCTTAAAATGGAGAGGGAAACACCTTCCAACAATAATTGTTGGAAGAATTTGTGCAAATCGTGCTTTTATAAGCCGACAGATGTCATCATGCAAAACGTGACCAGTTCTGAAGAGTGTCCCGAATTAAGCTTTAGAGTTGCTTACAAAAGCAGTTGTGTCCATACGCAGTTTATTGCATTCTTGCTCGACTTTGCATTTGAAATAACAATTATAGATAGATATGCATGACTGCAGTGACCTCATGAAAAACCTTCGGCAAGAAAATAATCTGGAGCAAAGGTCCGCTTATATGATATGCAAAAACTACACGTCTGTGACTTCTTGTCCTCTTTATTCTAATAAAAAAGAATTTGAACATGTGACCCAAATCAAGTTTTTAAAGTGGTCTTCTTCGTCTTCTGACCAATCAAGCACCAGGTGCTTTAATGTCTTTTATGTATGAGTCGGAAATCAAACCCCCAATCCTCTGTTTGAGAGATGACCGTCTCACCACTGAACAACAGCCACACCAAATTATGCTCTTACCTTATTGACACAGAGCAGTGTTGAACAACACAAGCAGTTTTTTCCTTTCTCCAGAAGGGAAAAACTGACAAACTCACAGTGATGACAAACAGATGACCACTGGTGAAGCTGTTTTCTTGTATTCTTATGAATTCATTTCATAATCAAATTCGATGTATATTTTAGACTGTAATGCATGAGAACAACAGCTTCTCCACTGCTCCAGTACTTCACAGGTGATCCCATTATTTTTGACTGAGGGGTGGGGTTGTCATCAAACGTCACACATAGGTAAGCGTTAAAAAGCATGATGCCGGTGCAAACAGACCTATATTAGTATGAAACATGCAAACTTACGTCTCCATCGTTCAGAGTCCAAGAGCGAGTCAGCCCCTCTTTCTCCTCTCCATCAGGCTTTACAGAACTAGCCTATATTTAAGTAAAGCAAAGCAGTAAAGGTTGAGGAGTACAGAGAGGTCACATGACCTCACTTTCTCCTCAACTCAAACATTAGCAGGCTGGTAAGATTTAGTGAATTCAGAAACATTATACCCTGTAAGCCCTTTTCAAAAACACTTCAGGCCCAATCAGATGCCTGGAGCATGCTCTTGGTGCACAGCGTAGTCTATGTGTCTTTCCTATTTTCCACCTGGTACAGTTGTCATTATTGCGCCAAGCACAAATGGATCTTTCGTTAGCATCCATTACTGTCTTTTTCATCAAAACTAAGGAGTGGTTATGTGCAAAGCATGTTCCTATCTTGAGGATATAGAAAATACCTACACCTCAGACCACCTGAACCCCATTAGGTCTGGGGTACAGGGTGAGCTTAGTCGGGAGAGCAGTCACTCTTACCATAAGGCTACAGGCACTATTTTTTTTTTTTTTTTTACGATCTATGGCGCAGCATTTCTTAATATCTCATATTTCCTTCCTACAGTGTGTCAGAAGATTGCGATTATTAATGAGGATACACCTTTGTGCCTCATACAGAAGTTTTTTCCTGCATCTTTTCAATCATTTCTGATGTTTGGGAACGCTTCAGAGAAATGTAACTTGGATCTTCCATCAACATATTTTATCAGTGTCCTATGTGTGTTCTCTGTATTCATGTAAATTCATGTGTATTCAATAAAGAGGGTGAAGTCTGAAGAGGCTTTTCCCCCTTTTCCCCAGTCATCCTCCTGGAACTCTGACAGATAAGCTTTAAAAAATGATCCTTTGTCAAAATACTGTCAGAGGGATTGACAGTGCTGCTGTAAACCCACAACTTATTAACTAATGCCATTGGAGATGTCTGTTAACTTGAAAAAAACAGATAAAAGAGTCCGAAAAAAGGTCAAGTCAAAGGAGTCAACTGAAGTTTGGTCTATTTAGGAAAAAAAAAAAAAAATCTGTTGTGTAAATACCAACGCACCACCATGCAGGGGCACCTAGCCTCTTATAGAAAATGAGATACAATGTTTTATGTGTAATCAGGGCATGTAATCCATCCTCCCTGCACTCTGTGCCTTGGGTTGTGCCAGAATTATGTTTCACTTTGGACCACGCACATTAGATGCTGCTCTATACTTCTTCAAACCTGTGCCACCTTAAATCTGCCTTTTAGACTCAGAATTGTTAGTTGACAGAGCATCTTCCCTTTAGCTTGCATTGCATTAAAATTTCTGCATTAGTGAGACTTTAAAACTTTCTTTAATTGTGAATAAGCTGTAAAAATCAAACCTTACCTTTACCTCTGGACATTTGCCAAACATCATAAGACAGGAAGAGGCCTGGTTAAAAGCGGAGGTTTGTTCGTCTGTTTTACCTTCTCTCCTTTAGTCCAGACCACCGTGGGAGCTGGGTCTCCAGTAATGGGGACATCTAGGCGCAGTTTGTTGCCAGCCACAACCACAATGGTGGACTCAGCAGTGCGACCCATACAGTCCAGGTGGATCTTAGGTGGATCTTAAAGAGTGAGAGAAGCTGTTCAAATGAGCTGACCTTTGCATTTTAAATGGTTCGGTCTGATGCTACAGGAGAGCCCTAGTTACCTTGGCGTGGGACATAATCGATCTTCACCTCTGGGAAAACGATGACAGTGTCAGCTTTAGTTAATAAGACTTTCTGTGTTTTTTAATTATTTTGTATAAAGAGTAAAAAGTGAAGTTTTACCCAAGAAGTTGAGTTTAGCAGAAAGGTTGAAAGCATAGCCATCAGGCACGAACGTGTAGTCTCCCTCATCCTCTGGTTTGACCTCATCAATGGTCAGTTTGTGGATCCTACAGAGAAGAATATTTTCAAAGTTAACTTTATGGAGTAACAGGATACATGCATGCTACATACAGTGCCAAAAAAAAGTATTCTTCCCCCTAGGATGTTTTACACTTTTATTGATTTTATAAATCAATCGTGGTCAGTATGAAATAATACAAAAGCTACAAAAAATCTATAAAAAAGTAATGTCAATTACATAAAAATATGTGAAGTAAAATAAGTGATTGCATAAAGATTTTTCCTCTTTGAATTGACTGACCTAATTCAACAGAGGTCAAGCCATTTGCTGCTAGTATAACAATCAGTGGGATCACCTTAATGCTGTGAATGAGTCTAAAGTGATTGTAGTATAAAGACACCGGTGTCTGGAAGGTCCAGTCACTGAGTAATCAGTATTTCTTGCAACCATTACACCATGAAGATAAAAGAACACTCAAAAAACTCAGAGAAAAGGTAATTGAAAAGTATAATTCCAAGAATGGATACCAATAACAAAATCAAGGCATTGAATGTCTCCAGAGTTCCAATAAATCCATCACCAAAAATGGAAGGAATATGGCACATGTGTGAATCTTTCTAGATCAGGCCTTCCTCACAAACTGAGCGACCGTGCAAGACGGAGACTAGTGAGAGAGGCCACCAAGACACCTATGACTACTCCGAAAGAGCTACAAGCTTCAGCAGCTGAGATTGGAGAGACTCTGCTGTACAACAACTGTTGCTCAGGTTTCTTCACCAGTCAAAGCTTTATGTGAGAGTGGCAAAGAGAAAGCCACTGCTGAAGAAAACTAACATTGAATCTCAACTAGAATTCAAAAAGATATGTGGGTGACTCCATGGTCAAATAGAGGAAATTCTTTGTTCTGCTGGGACCAAACACTGAACACTGCACATCACCAAAAACACACCATCCCCACTTTGAAGCATGTTGACAGCAGCATCATGCTGTGGGGATACTTCTCAGCAGCCAGCCTTGGAAGGCTTGTAAAGGTAGAGAGTAAAATATATGCAGCAAAATATAGGAAAATCCTGGAAAGCAATCTCCATCAAGGTGAATTTTCTGGAGTAGCTGATTCAAAGCCCAGACCTCTATCCAATAGAGAATTTGTGGTTAGGCTGTTCATGTCTGATTCCTGTGCAACCTGACTGAGCTGGAGCAATTTTTAAATAAGTATGGGATAAAATTGCAGTGTCCAAATGTGCATGCCTGATTGAGACCTATCAACACAAACTCAGTGCTGGGATTGCAGCCAAAAGTGAATCTACTAAATACTGACTTGAAGAGGGTGAATATTTATGTAGTTGCTTATTTTACATTACATATTTTTATTCAGTTGACATTACTTTGTAGATATCTGTTTTTGCTTTGACATTAAATAATTTTTTGTTTGTTTTGTCAATTAATCCTAATTACATTGACCAAGATTGATTTATAAAATTTAATAAAAGGGTAAAACATCCAAGGGGGTGAATATTTTAGCCTAAAAGTTGTCCTCACCTGCCGATATGTGTGATGTTTATCCTGGCGTCTGGCTGGACTTCTACACCATTCCTGTACCATGTTCCTCTCACGTTCTCATCCGACACCTCGCACTTAAACACCGCCTGATCCTTCGCCTTCACTGTGAGGTCTGCGATGCTCTGGTACACCTCCAGATCTTTCTCTACACAGTCAGAAAAGCACAGAGTCAGAGTGATAAAATCAACCACAGAGGTCTTCAGAATTCAGAGGGAAGGGTGGGAATAAAACGATGATGGAGAAGCATGAGAATGAAATCATGAAAAACAAGATACACCTTTGTTTATGTGAGGATAATACACTACTCATATGTTGGAGCGTGAGGTGTTTATAATCTTTGTGCAGCTTTGGTGTGTTGTATCTAAGCAACAGGCACAAGGGGAATAGCTAATTGGATTTTATAGAAGAAATCAAGTGGGAGGATATGAAGACTAGATGCAGGAGCTGCAGGCTAAAAACTGTATCACAAGAAATAAAGTGCAGGAGAGTTATTAAAATAATCTCTGAAAGAAGTGTAATCCAAGTGAGATAACTAGCACCCCGCTCCATGTCAAGGTTACAGGAGTTTTACGTCAGCTCACTGGGTGGGCGAATAAGGTGGGAATGGTATAATAATGGGAGTTCTGCTGTGGAGGAAGGTGTTGATCCCTGCTGCACGCGACAGCTGGGTTTCTTGGCAGGCTGGATGTTCGATTAACAGCCAGATAAACTAGAATGGACTGAGAGTAGGAGCAAAGGTCACGCTTAAATCTGCGCACAACAACACTGGGACGAACACATCACACATTCATATGAATATATATGCAAGGTGAGGCTATATATATTCCATAGATATCTATTATACCAAAAATTAAAACACACATGGATGAAGTTTGGTTTGTTTGAATGAATATCTGAGGCACTAAGATGAAATGGTTACAGGGTAGTATAAAATAGGAAATGAAACTAGTTGGAGTTGGTTTACATTTTTATTTTTTGCCTACGTTCATGTTCAATTGACTTTGAATTGTCCCCCTCCATCATTTCTAGATCACCTGTGGATTGAAATTATAAGAGGTCTGAGAAAACATATCACCCTTAGATTTTTCCTGCAGATTATGCCACCTATGGGTCTGGATGAGCTCAGTTGGTAATGCAGATCCCATAAATACCGTAGAGGCTACAGTCCTCAACATAGTCATCGGATTGATTCTCAATCCTGAGGCGTTTGGTGCATGTCTTTCCCTGCTCTGTCTTGCCATATTTCCTGTCTCTTTTAAGCAGGGGTTTAGAGGAACTATCTCATTTTCTCATGTTACTGTCACTGAATAGCTATTTGTGTATGTGTACTTTTTTGAGCACATTTTAAAATCAGTAATTGTACTTTTACTTAAGTATATTTGGGGGAAAGTATTGTTCTTCATTACATTTAAAAAAGCATTGAGTACTGAGTGGAAAAAAAGGAAAAGTGAAAAGCCAAAAACCTTCTAATAAACAACTTGGTTTGAGATTCATATTCTCTTGTTATTGCACATTATGGGGCAATAAAATTACAAGCTCCTTAGGTATCAAAAGGAGCAACTCAGTACTTTGATTAAACTTTAATAACTTACTTTTATCATTTACTTGACTTGATTTTATGGACTGGTACTTTTACTTATACTTAAGTGAATTTCTAACTGTACTTTAACTCACACTGAGTGTGATAGTTGTGTTCTTCCACAAAAAGAAAAAGAAAAAAAAATGCCACTTATTCCATCTTCTACAAAATCCATGATACTGACAAATATAAAAATCTTTTTTAACTTTAAAACCTCTGAAATGACAGGCTAAATGTTCCATTGTGTGTTTTTAAAACTAGAAAACCTATCAGAGAGCTTTTATTCCCCAAATATTAGAAATGAAATGTAAAGTTGTTTAAACTTTTTTGAGGTTTGACGACTGCAATAATAACTTAGCAGTCATGCTAACCCTGGCATGTTTGCATACATATATTATTTCTTCTCTCAATGAAAAATATATAAACACATCTACAGATAAAAATTAATCATTTTAAATACAAAATATGCAAAATTCCACTAAGACAGTCTTGCAGATTATTAGAGACGCCACCTCTGTCAGAACAGAAAGACACACTAAAACTTTCAAAATAAAATCAGGTTAAACATCTGGTAAGGTTAGATTGAGGTCAAAAGTCAAAAACCAGACCTGCAAAACATCATTACACAATGTTTAACAAAGCCGTGTAAACAGATATGCTTACAGGAAAAAAAGCTTCTCCTCCATGAAGACCTTTTCATGCAGTTAAAGCTAAAGCTAACGAAGCTAGGTTAGCTACATGAGCTTTGTAGGTAATGTAGCTACATAGGAAACAGTTATGTAACTAGCCTAGTTAAATCTAAAGCTAATGAAGCTACATCAACAATGTAAGCTCTGTAGGTAACAAAGCTAACATAGCTAAATCTACAACTTAAGAAGCTGTATTCGCTATGTAGGTAGCTAGAAAACTAACACAGCTACAGTGGTTTTCTCATGAATGTGATTGCCAGACTTGTTTATGAATAAAGTTGAATTTTTCTAAATGTTCGTGCAGATGCGCAACTGTCTGAGTTCTGCAACCTACAGCCAGACCCCTCTTAATTCTACCACCAGGGGGCTCTGCCTGCCTCCATAGCATATAACTTGAATGAAGATTCTTTTCAATAGCAACTGCACTCCATAAAAAGCAAACAATCATTTTGGTTTCAAAGATAAAGTTCACATAATGATGATGGAGAAAAGCTGCTAAAAGTGGCCTCCCTGGTTCGCACTACAAGCTACCAGTAAAGCATTCAGCTTTAGCCAGGAAGTCAGCTTCCTATAGCTTTTCTCCCTCATTATGTGAAATTTGCCAATGAAACAAATATGTGGTTTACAAATTGGTGAATACATCTTATGGGGTCTAGTTTTTTAGTGAGCAGAGTCCTTAATTAAATAAGTAAGCGATGGGTCTGGTGAAGCTGAGCCGCTAGCCAAGCTCAAGGCTTAGAAATGTGTCGTTGGACTACAATGTTTGAGAGGCCAGGGGTGAGGTACTGTGTGTTACAGAGGGTGCTTGAACGTATAGCCAATGGCAGAGAACAATCATGGTTCATCCACTGTTTCCACATCAGCAATAATATGTGATGCATGTCATGATCGCTCTGTCATGGTCCATCGCAACAGTAAAAATTACGAATTTCACTGGTTTTGAAAAGTGTTGGAAATATTTGAGGTAATGCCAATACTCCACTAGGAAAAAATATATAATACCGGAGCAGCCATTTTTTTAATTAATGTAATCATTTCAGTGTCATTTCTACAT
Organism: Cheilinus undulatus; assembly: GCF_018320785.1. Taxonomy (NCBI): domain Eukaryota; kingdom Metazoa; phylum Chordata; class Actinopteri; order Labriformes; family Labridae; genus Cheilinus; species Cheilinus undulatus. The sequence continues at coordinate 38,909,595 of NC_054865.1, read as the reverse complement.
ATTGTACCTTTAAGCTTTTTTATAGCATAGTGTGTTTAGTTAACATGATAAATGACTGCTGTAAATCAAAACCAAAACAATGGCAGAAAAAATTATGGGGACAAGACATAATTACTGAAGAAAGGTACAAAAAGACTGAAAACTATATATATAAAGGTACTAATTCTGTGTACATACTATTTTCCTATGTGGATCACTACTGGAAAAAAATATTAAATTACATTATATTTTTTAATCAGCACTGCTGTTCCACAGAGCTTATAGAGTAATAATAGGGATTTACATAGGGACAAAAATTCCAAATATCTCATCACATGTTGAAGAAAAGAGGAAACATTGGGGATCATGTTTTTTAATGACTACCAACGATGTGATCCAGCAACAAGCTCTCTGTAGAGAGCTCAGGTTTTCAGTGACTTGTCAGCCATTTATCAAGTATGACACTGTATTAATAGAGTACTTAACAGGTTTTACACCATAGCTCACCCCATAGACAAATAATCAACAAGATAAAGGTGGAGACTGATTACAGTCCAGTAAAAAAAATGGTGATTTGCTCTTTAAGTATGACATACATGTACATTACTTTATGTAGAATAACAGTATTGATAATGCTGTTGTTTAAAACTTTAGTTTTATTTCCTAGTACTGCTTAGACTTTGCAAATAAATGTAATTTCTGCATTTTTCTAACAATCCTATTCTTATCATCCCTGAATTCAGTAGAAACTGATTATGATTTTAATGTCCTAGTGGTGATTTATATAAGAATATGGCCCAAAACTATGGGCTGCACTATAAAGTCTTTACCTATTTTTTACTATAAAGAGTATTGAAATTTCAGACTTAATTTCTGCTTGAAAAGTTTGACATTATCCCAACAAAATAACAACAAACAACAACAAAGACAGGTGAAACAAAGACCAGGGAGTGAAACCTGGTCCCTTGTGCAGGCTCGTGCCCTTCAGGTGAAATATGGTCCACGTCTTCTAACTTTAGCTGGCATGTGGATCTGCGTCGCCGCGGTAACCTTGGCAGAATGATGCAGGCAAGAGATCCCAAAGATAGACAGCATGCCAGGGGAGGCGAGGCCACACGACTACCGGCCAGGCATGGGAATGTGCAGTTGGAGTGCACGTATATCAATGATAAAAATGTTTCATACTGTAGTCAACACTCAGCTGGCTGACACTCACCCTGCACCAGGAGCTCTGCCATCGACTCGCCGCCGTTGGTTTTAACCTTGTAGTGACCACAGTCCTCCTTCGTGGCCTCGTTGATGATGAGGACATGTTTGCAGCCATCTTTTTTGAAGCGATACTTGAAGGATTCATCTCTTGTTAACTCCACACCATCTTTCTCCCTGTGTGGAAAGAAAAAAGTAATCTGATGATAGATCTGCTTCTCATTTGTTGTAACAAAGGTTATAAGCTTGAGCCACTCATTATTTTTGAAGTTAAATTATCTTTACTTTGAGCAGATTTGAAATAAAGAACAACATTTGGTAGATCGGCCTTGGCTATCACTATTCAACAGTTAAAAAAAACCCATCCACTTCCAGATTAAAAACCACAGTTTTAATCTCTAAAAAAAAGCTGTGGTTTTGTTCGGCTTATGAAGGTTTTAGATTAACCACTCAGACTGTATTTATTGTGCAGACTTTAGCTCATGACGTCTCTTTCACCATTAATTACTTGACTTTTAATCAGACACATTGATACTTTGCTCCCTCATCCAGGAAAATTATTTTGCCCACCAGTGTTTGCAGCACCTTTCCCCTTTTGACAAAAGGTCACACGGGATGTGGTGAAATGCTGATGTGACCTTTTCACTGAGGTGATAATTTACAGCTCCTGTCTGTCACAGAGACAGTGCAGTGTGTGCGTGGACATGACAAACTCAAATGCCATCTGCTGGGTGTGTGAGTAATAAACACTGATTCAGTGACATGTCATCAAGTTAAAAAGGCTTCAATTCCTACTTCAGTTAAAAATATATTTTATATTTTCATCACTCATTACTTAATAATGATGAAAACCCCCTTTTTTTTACTCGTTTTACGCCACAGGTAAATAAAAGTTCAGCCAGCTGCTAAATTTAAATCATGACGTGAGCCTTTCCTAAAGCTGCCAGGCGTATATTTGGCTGCCAACCTGAAACAACTGCACTGTCACGACCTGACCTAACTGTGGAGTCACAGGTGAAGTTAGTATGGCTCATAGGAGTTTCTGTCAGGGCCTCACAGAAAACTCGCAGGGCTAAGTCCTCCCTTCCACATATGATAAGATTAGAAAATTATTTGTGTTTTCACATCTGTTTTAATGTAGGTTTAATCTATTGATTGAGTCTAGTCACAGGAGGATTTCAATCACTTCTGGGACAGAAAAAACAAAGTTTATCTATCTGGCTGTCTTTATATCTCTGAAAAGAACTTAATATTGTTTTTATTTTTGGCAGAACCTAGAGAAGCAGCTGAAACTTACAGTTCCAAGAAGACATGCAACATCTGTAAACTGGCTTATTGTTTACAGCCTAAGCACTGGAGCATCTGTTCTCTTCAGTGGTGCAAACATAAGATAGGTGTCATGGCACACTGCCTTGATTTGGTGACATTTGACTTATTTTTTGAAAGGGGTCTGGCTGCAGACCATATATCTCTGTCAGCCACTCTCACAGACCGTTGATCTGAGACAGAAAGGAAGTGGCGTAATTGGCCAGTACAACATATTTCCAGTTTTAGGTTTGTTTTTATTTCAACTCTATTCATAAACAAACTCTGACAGAGACATTCTTAAAATGACCTCAATGCAAGTATTTCGTAAATGAAAGTGAGAAAAGGGTCAGAGGTCAAATCCAGATGTAATTCCCATTTTATACGTAGTTATGCAAACAGTGGCTACCTTTAGCTTCATTAGCTATAGCTAAAGTTGTCATATCTATGCTAGCTACAAAATTACCGTTAATACATAAGCAATTTAGCTACATGAGCTGTAGCAAACATAGCTAAAGCTAAGGTAGCTACATAAGTCTTTTACTACATAAGTATCTTTTACTACGTGAGCTACATAGCTGCGTTATGTACTAAGTTTAACTTATTTGCAACTACAACTTACAACTAAGGTAACTAAGGTAACTACAACTTACAACTAAGTTTAAGCAATGTGAGCTTTAGCAAACATAGCTAAAGCTAACTAAGCTATGCCAATTATGTTGATACATAAATGACATAGCTTCTATATAAGCTTAGCTTTAGCTGCTTTAGCTATGTAGCTACATTAACATTGACATAACTGTTATCTGCATAGCTTATGCAGCAAAAAGAGTTGCGTAAGTTACGCTGTCTGCATTGGAATGTTTTCATGAATGATGAACTATTTTCCTGTAAGCAGACTGCTTACTTGGCTTTATAAAACCTTTCGTAATCAGATTAGTCGGGTTAGGTTTTTAACTTCTTAACTTTTGGTAGCCTAGCCCTTACCTTAACCCTTACCCAACATTTAATCTGGTTTTAATTTTTAAAGTTTAGTGTGTTTTCCTTTCTGAGATATACAGCATCTCAGATTAATGGTTGTGAGAGTGGCTGTCACAAATGAATGGTCTGCAGTCAGACCGTCTTGTGGATTTATTTTACCTTTATTTAACCAGGTAGTCCCTTGCGAGATCCCTTTTTTCTGGGCTAGACCTGGCACATTAGTTAAAATGAGAAGTTTAAAAAGAATACTGAGAGAGGAAAACCAATTCTTCACTTGAATAGGATATTAATATGGATTTGAATTAAATTATTAAAGGAGTAGATTTTCAGAGGTAGAGCACTCTGTGTTAGTCCAGGTCAGGGAGAACAATAAGCAAAGTGAGAGTTTGTAGTGCAGTGTCAAAGTCTGTACAGATGCAAAGACACTAACTGTGCATCTCTTAACTTAAGAACTGTTTTACTAACCACTAAGATAAAATAGATTTCTTCTTAAGTTAGAACTGCTGCCATAGTGGTGCTTTTCAATGGTGTTTTTCATTATGTAGCATCTAGCTGACAAACAAGCTGTAAACTCTGACCCATCTTTGAGAAGCCGTGCCCTCCAGGTCCACCACTACCACTGCTGGTAATTGTATTTAAACATTATAATGTAACAAAAATGGGTGGAAGTGGATAAAGATTTATGGTCAAAAGATTTCTCATGTTCCCTCAGATGTCCTTGTTTCTTCTGCATGAACTTTCTGTGATTTACAACTTTCCTTATCGATGTTTTGTTTACTTGCTCAGTGATTTATGGCAGGCTTAACCAGGGTTTTGACTTCAAATGAAGAAGACAGTGAGGTTATGTCCAGTCGGAGGGTGCAGGGACTCAAAACAGGCCAGAATTCACTGCTGTCCTTTAAATGTCCTTTACCTACATTTATGTGGACTAGCTGGAAATCTGAAACTGGGTGAGATGTCACCCAACATCAACCACATCTTGATCTTCTGTTCACAATTTTTCATAATAGTAAAAAACAACAACAACAAAATAAAAAAGAATAACATGCTAGAAACTCTGTCAAGAGAGTGATACTGATTCTGCAGGTTTTATTTAGATTGGTGACAGATCACTTTTTAACACTGTGTTGTCATTTTGGGTCATTGATTCTTAGATTTCATTTTAACACATCATATTTCTGATGTATGTTTTTAGATTGACAATTCTTCAAGCCATTAAACATTTAGTGCCACGTCACAGTGTTTTAATCGGTGTTTGTAGACGTCCTTTGCCTGAATCGTGTGCTGCATTTACAATCAAATCGAGTGTATAGCTTTAGTTTTGGCAGACCACAGGATCAAGAAATGCAATATAATTGAGATTAGCTGATTTGCTCTAAGCACGCTATTGGCTAATCCCACTCATGCTGCCATATTTAAGATGCTCTAGCCTGCTTACACTTTGCTGCTCCCTCTGCAAGGCACCTTTTGCAAACCTCCTCAACCCCAGCTCCTATTCTATTCTGACTCAACCAATGTCATTCTTTCCTCATAGGCACGGGGAATGCAGAAATGTGTGCTGCTGCTGCTTGATGCTTTTTAGGCTTAGGAAAGGGAAGGGGGATCCCAGAACAAGCATACTGCCAAATATAAATAATGGTAATAACTGCAAATTAATAACTGCTAATAAAGACAAATATTCTTAACTGCAAATCTTGTGTTTCTTGACAAGGTGGTCCTGACTGAAACACAGTTTGTTTTGAAAGTTCTTTATAAGTAGTTGACCCTGACTGTGACTTGTTATTCAATTTCACAATATGCTTATTATTGTTATACTATTTCTTTTCCACTTTAAGAATATAAAAACACCATACAACGGGGTAATCCCTCTTATTTTTGGATGTCAAGAAGTATATCAAACCATTTGACATTGGCTCCTTCCTCTGAGACTTCACACTCCAGCTCCACCCGCTCACCCTTCATCACCATCTGATCCTCCAGGTTCTTCACTATCAGGACAGGAGGCTCTGCACAAATTAGATAACAGTATGATATTAACTCAAACTTGTGAATCTTTAAATGGTTAGATTTCAGTTGTAGCCTAAATTACCTTTAACAAAGAGCTCAGTGGTGCATTTCTCCTCTCCAATCAAACAGCTGTAAGCTGCATCATCCGCCAGCGAGCAGTGGTTGATGGTGAGGTAGCGCATGTTTCCAACGCTCTCAAAGATGTACCTTGATAAAGACCGAGGATGGTTTTACACACACTTACACACAGTTTACCTTTAGGGCAAAACATTTAAAAATGTCCAACTAAGAAAACTGGAAAATGTCAGGCTAAAGCTGTTTGTAAAAAAGCAGATCATTACTAGTCTTTATGGCTCTTGAACACTTACTTGCTGACGATGAAATGCAAAGAGATAGTCCATAAATGGCAAAATATGAGAAGCAAAAGACAGACAGGCAGAAATAAAGGAAAATTCAGTAACAATAATCAAGGCTTGGTGTTGCAGCTGATCATTTGTTCATGGTGTCAGGGTGCAGTTTGATTATTCTGACCTTCCTGTTGGTTGAATTTCCTGTCCGTTCTTTAGCCATTTCACATCTACATCAGGATTGGCGACCTCAACAGCCAGTTTAATTTTTTGTCCCTTTGTCACTTGGTAAGCAGGGTCCAACTTTTTGAGGAAAGCTGAGTTACAGAGAAGTAAGACACAGGAATATTAATTTTACATGAGATCAATAATTAACATTCAGCCAGCATCAGATTTAGTGCAGATTTAGCTGCAACAACCTTCACTCTTCTTCTCTTCTTTCTTCATCTTCTTCAGTCTCTTCAGCATGCCTCTCAGGTCAGTGATACCGTACTGAAAAGCAATCTTTTCGAATTCAGAGGAGGGAGCTTTGCTGAGAATATCCCACACATCCACATCAGGCTCTGTGTTCACCTGGACAGCCCTAAAACACATAAACACTCCCAGTTAGACGGCCACACGAGCACAGATTCATTTACCTACAATAGAGGAGAATAGAGGCAGTGAGTTTACTCATTTAGACCATTTAAACCAGAGATGTCAGACTCAATCACGCCAGGGGCCAGCTTCTGAATTTGGGTCCAACCTGAGGGCCTACCTGGGTCAAAATTTCCCATAAACTGTCTCATACTGCCTCGGTAACGAATTATAGGGAGAAAATGTAACATTGATGATGCATGATTTCGAGAAAAAAAGACACAAGTTAAAATCATAATATTTAATAGTTAAAGTACTAAATAAAATTCAAAATCATGAGTTTAAAAGGTCAAAATGTGAGATAAAATGATAAAATCATGAGTTTTAAATGTCAAAATATGAGATACATTTTTTTTAAACTGAGATTAAAAGTCAAAATTTGAGATAAAATTTAAAAATCACAAGTTTAAAATGTCAAAATATGAGAAGAAATTCAAAATTTTGATTTTTCAAGGTCAAAAGATGAGATTAAAAATTCAGCAATTCAAATTGAAAGGTCAATGTTTTGGATTAAAAGTTATATTAAGGAGTTGAAAAGGTCAAGATGTGAGAAAAAAAATCAAAATAAAAAAATAGAATGGGAAAATATGAGATAAAATTCTAGATCAAGAGATCTAAAGGTCAGAATATTGGATAAAATTTTAAATCGTGAGTTGTTTATGTCAAAATATGAGATAAAATTAAAAACACAGTCATTTAAGATGAGACAAAAATGTACAATTTTAAATCGAAAAGTTTAATATTTGGGATTAAAATTCAAAGTTAGGAGTTGGAATGCCAAAATGTAAGATAAAATTCAAATTCATGAGTTCAAAATGTCAAAATATGACTTAGAAATTAAAATGGTAAATCTAAATAGTAAAAATATGAGATAAAAGTCAAAATTAGGATTGAAAATATCAAACTATGATATAAAAAGTCAAAACCATAACTTTAAGTCATAATTGTGAGATGCAAATTACAAAATGAAAAATGAAAACTTTTTTTTCACATTCTGGAGTGTTATGACTTTACAAAGATATTTTCAATCATTATGGTTGAGTTTACATTGTTATACTGGAGGAAATCTGCAGACCTCCTACTGGTGGGCCAGTTATAATAAAAATAGGTATGATCTGGTGGACCAGGAATAACTGTACCACGGGCCGGATTTGGCCCCCGTGCCTTTAGTTTGACATCCCTGATCTAAAGGGAGACTATTGCTTGACTCTAACATTACTGAAAAACATTGCATTTTCCTTGCACAGCATTTTGATATTCACACTGAATGCTGTAAAGAAACTTGGCAACACAATTTCACTGCATATTTAAATCAATGCTGTTGATAACTCAAAATAAAGTTTTAGTAGTTTTTTTTATTGGCCTAGCTTTGCAGTCTTAATATGATGCTAAAACATTTCTTCAATTCATGGACATGTGTAATCTCTAAATCTAAACATATTTACAGCATCTCTCTCTCTCTCTCTCTTCCTCTTTTCCTTCCCTCTCATCAGTCTGTGTCTTTACCACACCTGTCCACTAGGTGCTGTCAGTGACTCTTCTCCCTCAGCCACTCAACACACAGCGTCTAAGTGGCACGTCTGCAGCAGTTTACTAAAACTTGCAAGTATACAAGGGCCATGATGCTGTCCAATCTAACCAACCAAGTTTTGAAAAATATAGAAAAGGTCTATTTTTTATGTGTTTCTGTTGTACATTGATTGTTTTTGGTAGATATATTCTCTATTTATGTCTATTTAAAACCAGTTTTGTTGAAGTAAAAACAGAAATGTCTCTGTGTTGAAAAACAATAAAAGTTAGATTCAAATCTGTACCAAAGTCTAGATGTATCATCTGCTTATTGAATCTGTAGTATTCCTAATAAAGGCTCTTCTTTTATTCTTAAATTCTTATTTACATAATTGCCCTTTGCTGCAAAGCTTCATTCAAATTAACATATTTAATGTATAACAAATAATTTATTTCATGATTTAAAAAAATGCCATTTAGAACCTAAATTATATTTTACTTATTTTCATGGGCGTAGCACAAGGGGGAAGTGCATAAATGCATAGATTTTTGCAAAAATGATGCAACATTTGTTGCGTGGCTAGCTGGTGAAGGGGGCCCTGTGTGATATTCTTTCTGGGGGCCCAAAATCCCTGGCTACGCCCCTGCTTCTTCCAACACTCAGTACAATATGGACTCACTCACTACTTTATTAGATATACCCATTCATATACCTAATAAAGTGGTCAGTATGTGTTATACAGATAAGAAAACAGTTCATTTATTTGTTTTATTATAAACTATGGGATAAATGAAACATCCTATCAAACAAGCAATAGCGAGAGATAAACATGCATGCAAGGCATCTTTCAACTGTAATACTCAGGCAGCATATCAGCAGTTTCTTACCGGTTTGAGGATTTTAAGAAACTGCTGCTCAATCAGAGGAAGAATCCAAGAAGCAAAACAAACCAGACAAGTTAAAACACAACATTTCAACAGCAAAGCAGACAGCCTATTAGAAATAGGTCTTTTAAAAAAGTTTAATATCATTACATTGATTGAAAAGCAGTTAGGCTTGCCTGCACAGTTTAGGCCCAAATTAACAGGTCAGTGAAAATCATGCAGAAATCATTCTGTATGTGGCACACTTTCAGCACATGCACAGAGGAGATTTCAGAAGCTGAAGAACTGATTAATGTTTTAAACAAAAAATATCAAAGACTAAAAGGGCTCATAGGGGGAACTAATGACTAAAAAATCTCAGTGGCTTAAATAATTTCTCTGGGAAAACTGTCAGCATCTGTAGGGGAGATGCAACTCTCTGATGGGTATAAAAAAAGGCCTAAACTGTTTTATTGTGAGTGATAACGCCTTAAAGATGAAGTAAAGGCAGTACAGGCAGCATTTCAGACCAGAGCCTCTGCTTAATGTGGCTCAACACTTTTTTTCTAAATACTGAACAACCAGAAAAGACGCAAAAATATAGACACAAAAAATATAGATACAAAGAACTTCAAAGACACATAGCTGGGAAAAAACTAGAAAGAGATGTATAACTAGATATAAAGATAATCAAAGAACCAAAGAGATACGTAGCCTTAAAATGTCTCTGTCCAGGGACCAGCTGTGTCATAATCCATCAGTGCTAATCAGAAGGTTAATCTAAATATGATAACTGTGATGATGGAAGTGCAGTAACAGTTGTGCCTCATCGATCTGTCCAAGCCAGACACTAGCAGGCCGCTCTAATCTGCCCGCCTCCATTACTGCGGCTCGTCACTGTGTGGCTTGGACTGATTCAGTGGGGCTGTATATGGTAAGACAAGGTGACTTGATTGTTTGGAGTCCTTACATTGGCATGAAAACAGCTGCATGCAAGTACTGAGTACTCATAAATAACACCTTATTTTGAACTGCATTTTTTAAAGATGCTTAAAGAAGTTGGGGAAAGTTTTTGCAAACTCAGTATGCCACAACACATCTTAAAGAAAAATCCGGAGAAAAATGTCACCCAAACTTGGTGTATTGTGAGTTATTTGTCTTCAGGAAGCCTAAAGGTTAAGAGCTGAGCATTCCAATATTTCGTTTTCAAAAGTGGTGGTCACTTACTCTCTGAAGACGCAGGGCAGTCCAGGAAGAACATTGAAACACACAGATTACAAAAGTTGATACTTTTAGATCCACATAGAAGCAAATAAAATGCATTAAACATGATTGCTCACCTCTTTTTCAATAAGGTACTGAAGTCCAGTTCTCCAGAGTCTTCTTTTCCATCTGTACTACTGCAGAAATATCATCAACCAGCAGCAAAACATAAACACGCTTTTCACAGTGGGAGAACTTTCAGCTTCAAAAAGATGCATAAAAACCTAAGATGGTGTTTGCTTGTGATAAAACCATCCATATTTTAAGAGAATTAATCATTTTCTGTCAACATTTGCTCCAATATGGATGTGTACGTTAATGACACTGGGTACTGTGCAAAAAGACGTTCAAAATAAGTTTGGTTAATAAAGAGTTGAAATAACAGAATCAAAGATTGATGAAATACAGTGGATGTACGGAGAGATGAAAACACAGACGAATATCTTAATGGAGAGACAAGTGATAAAAGGAACAGATATTTTGAGAAATATGCTTTTAAGAGGTTCGTTAGCATAGCATATCCGAATACTGGAAGCAGAGTGATAAGGCAAGCCATGGCTCCTTAAAAAAAGACTTGTAGGAGTTAAAACATAAAGCTGTTTTTTAATCAACACAAAACACATGTGCATGTTGAAGTTGTTATTATATATTCAGGGAGTTAGGTGCAGACGGGCTAACAATAGCCCAACTAGCACAGCTAGACTAATTTTTTTCATAGTGACATAAAATACACTTACTTTGATTTAAACCATACTTACAAAGCCACAAATCCAACATTAAAAGACGCTTTAAAACATAAAAATCAGGATTCTTTTTAAAACAACATGGAGCTCTCTTCCAAAAGTCATGTCTTGAACCCCCTTTTCTTGTCAAGCTTAAATCAGTTAGCAGTACTGCTTGTTTTCCCTGTTTACACAGTGGGAGTTTAGAAAAACTTACATTTCTGTAATTTAATCAAAGATCTGAACCATGGAGCCAGGCTAGCTACTTCCAGTTCTGTCTTACCAGAGCTACCTCAATCTTGTTAGTTTTGACTGGAGATGAAAGTAATCAAGCATACTTTCCCCAAAACAGCAAACTGTTCCTTTAAATCATGACCAGCAACAGATATCCAGGCAAGAACACAAAACACTCGAGGTTAAAGAAAAGAGTGTGAGCATACAGTCTGCTCGACTCTAATCAGTGGGATGAAAGACAAAGACAAGGGCAGAGGTTTGACTGTGTGCTTGTCTCTGTCTCTGATCCGACAGCAGGATAGACGCTCAGTGTATGGTGTATGTGGTGAAGTTACAACACACCAAAGCTGTGCTTCCTCTGTGTGGCAACCCTGTGGAAGAGTTCGACAACTGAAAAGCCTGTGTGTCTTAGCACATCCTGCACTTTCAGTACGATCAAACCACCGTCAAAGCTCACTCTGCCAGGGAGCTGTTTGTGCAGCTGGCTCTGCTGTTTTGATTGAGACCCAGGAAGAGATCAGAGGGAGCTGAACGCTGCTACCAGCACGTCACACTTAACAGTTAAATACATTTCTGCATCTGAAGATCTTCTTAAGTCATAGGTTAACAAAATGACAGGTACGAGAGTAAGCGACTGGAACATCCAGGGTTCTGGATTTGGGTCGTATCAGCTCTTTTCTGATCTCTGTTTTGTTGTTCTCTCAAAATTCAGCAGACTGGAGGCTTCGTATCCCAAACACTGCGTCTGTTTGCCTTGAAATCAGAGAAAAACCAGGCCACATGAGAGAGTCTATGGGACTGTTTATACCACAAATTAAACATCTGTTTTAGGTAATCAAATACCAAGTTGACCGCACTTAGTATGTGCCTCTTTACTTTGGACTAACAATATGACTTCAGTGACTGTTTGCAATTGAAACTCACTCATCTGCCTCTTATGCAAGTTGTAGAAAATGCATGATCTCCATGCTTCCTGTAGTTTATTTGCCACTAGTAATAAGAATGTATTAGCAACAAGCTACAGGGCTAGTGGTGTCTCTTTAACAGCTTTTCACTCTCAATAGATCAGCTCTTATTACAATGTTGAGCCAAATGTTCTAGACCTGTAAGAGCCAGAATTACAATCAAAGCGAGCAAACTTAGATGGGTCTGCATAAAGCCATGCCTTTAGTTTGCCAACAGACTTCCACAATTCCATTAAAATATGGTCTGATCTTTAATGTAATCCAGATGAAGGCTACTTCCATTTTAATCTGATGTCAAATTGTCTTGAGGTATGGCCACACCTGGCATTGATGTTAACCTCTTGGTATCCGGATTCCTCAAACACATGTTAATCTGTGTTAATGCAAGGTATAGACAGGGTCAGTGATCCTGGTTTTTCTCTTCACTAAGAATCAGAAATCCTTAGAGTTTGAATATGAGCCTCCATTAGTTGCACAAACACCTATACTACCTTGATTGTTGTCCACCTTTCTTCTTACTGGCTTCACTCCTGATAGGTTAGCATTTCCACAGTTATGTGTTAAACAAAGCATGATAATATTTCACTGAAAGTTATTGAATCTCTGGAATGGTGCAAAAAGGTACCTTTCCTAGTTTTTAATCTCCTTTGATGAGCCAGATATAACACTTAATATAAAAAAGGAACTAAGGTACAGTTCCTGGGTTATCCCTGATATAAACCATGGAAACTTAAGCAAAAAGTGGCCTTCAGAAGTATCTGTACCAAACAACAAACAAATCTGCCAATTATGGAAATGAGCATTTTGATATGGATAAGCTCAGTGTTTTAATTAGGTGACAAGTTTTCAAGCACATCACTGACATTATAGTTTCAAAATACCTCAATTTATCAAGCTTTTCTATGTAATATTAACATATAATTAATTAATTTACAATTTCAGATATTTTGAGTGTGTTTGGACAAACACTTAGCTGTCCTGTTGCCACCGGTGTTTTAAAATCAAGCACTGTCATTCTGAAGAGTTCAGCAACTTCAAGTGTGGCGCCATTGTTGATGCCACCTTTGCAATAAGACGTTTCATAAAATTTCATCCCTGCTGTAAGTGATGTTATTAGAAAGTGGAAGTATTTAAGAACAACAGCAACTCAGCCAGGAAGCGGAGGACCACAAAAAATCCTCAGGCTCCCTGTTTGAGAGTCAGATGACCAAGTCTGGGTTTGGTGGATGCCGAAGAACCTGCCTGACTGCATTGTGCCAACTGTGAAGTTTGGTGGAGGAGAGATAGCGCTATGGGGCTGTTTTTCAGGGTCTGGGCCACCCTCTTATCTCCAATGAAGGACAACCCAAATACTTCAGCACACCAAGCGAATTTTGACAATGCTATGCTTCCAACTTTGTGGTAACAGTTTTGGTAAGGCCCTTTTCTATTCCAACATGACTGTGCCCCAGTGCACAATGAAAAGCCTATAAAGACATGGTCAATGAGTTCTGCCTGCACAGAACCTGACCTCAACCCCATCAAGCACCTTTGGGATGAACTAGAACGGAGACTGCGAGACAGGCCTTCTCACCCAACATCAGTGCCTGACCTCATAAATGCTCTGCAGAATGAATGGGCACAAATTCCCACAGAAACACTCCAAAATTTTGAGGAAAGCCTTTCAAGAAAAGTGGAAGCTGTTATAGCTGCAAAAGGGGGGCCCACTCCATATTAAAGTACATGTATTTGAATATAATGTCATTAAAGTCCCTGCTGGTGTAATAGTCAGGTGTCTGAATACTTGTCCATTTAGTGTTTGTCAAGGGACCAACATTTATGTAGATTTAATATGACCTAAGGCATTGGTTCCCAACCAGGGGTTTGGGTCAAGGCAGGGGTCAAAGCTTTTCTCAAATTTCCAATCAATATTATCAGTAAAAATGACCATAACAGGATTACAGAATAGTTTATTCAGAGTCTTTCGGGAAAAGTGTGTGTAGACCTGCTCCTTCAGGATTTCATCAATAAAAACAATTCATAATGACATACATCAGGTGGATTGTGGGAGTGATCAGTGGGCTCCTAGGAAAAAAAGTTTGAAACCACTGACTTGGGATATTTAATTTTTTATGGAAAGAAACGGAGTCTTGTTAAACTTACGTGCGCCTGAAAGCAGCTCTGATATCCAAACCTTCAGCTGCACAAGCCTCTGAAATACAAAGCAGTGTCCAAAGCTATCACGATACAAGAGAAACCTACCAGTGACTGAAATGATATTGGAAACATGGTTGGTGTTACAAACAAAGCAAAGAAAGAATGTATCTCAAATCTCACCATGTACAGTCAGCTCAAAGTTGCAGCTGTCAAACTTGTCTCTGGATGAGACCTCACACCTGTAAGCTCCAGCAAAGTTAGGCTTGGCTGCAAGGATGTGCATCTCAAATGTGTACACCTGCAACCACAAGCATTAGGAGAAATGTTGAAAAAGTGGCATAAATAGTCATGCTGATTTCTTCATTTCATACCTTCTTACACACATGCTTTACATTAATTCATTTTCTTTTTTGATTTTGGAGCTTTATTGAGTGTATCAATGGTTTTTCGAACTGCCTCTGATTGCTGAGATGAAATTTGTGGGGGTCACACAACTTCAATCTCATTTCAGGAATAACTCTAGGTAGAGTACCTTAGTTCATCATGCCATCAAGCTGAACAGTTGAGAGAAGTTTGAAAACTAAAGGTGATAAGGACATAGTTTGCAGAACTTCTTTGCTCATATAGCAATTCTTTAAAATTTGTAATAAAACCAATATAGTGTCTATAAAAAGTATTCACTCCCTTGTGTGTTTAACCCTTTCATCAATTTTATAAATCACTCAAGTTCAATATAATGTGGCTTTTTTTGACCAAGAAATATTACAAAAAAATGTAAAGTCTGCTCTAGCTCTGTCAGGGCTCACAGGGATCTGGTATAAACAGCCCTTTTCAAGTCCAGCCACAAATTCTTTATTGGATTGAGGTCTGGGTTTTGACTCGACCGCTCCAGAACATTTCCGTCATTGTTTTTAAACCGTTTCTTGTTAGCTTTCCCTTTATACTTCAGGTTATTGTCTTGCTGGAAAATAATTATTTTACTCCGCTGTAATTCTCTTGCAGACTGAGTAAGATTGTCCTCCAGGATTTTCTTGCATTTTGCCCAATTAATTTTACCCTCTACCTTTACAAGCCCTCCTGGGCCGGCTGCTGGGAAGCATCCCCACAGCATGATGCTGCCATTACTGTGCTTCATAGTGGGGATGGTGTGTTTGTGGTGATGTGCTGTGTTTGGTGTTCGCCAAACACAGGGTCTTGTCTGATGGCCAAAAAGCACCAAAGAACTTTCTTGCGCTTGACCATGGAGTCTCCCACATGTGTTTTGGTGAAGTCTAGTCAAGATTTATTCTGAGTTTTCTATTATGTGCAATATTCTTTATTTTTCTTGATGATCAATTTAACTGAACTCCAGGGGATGTTCAAGGCTTTTGAATCTTTTTTTGTATCCATCCCCTGACTCATACTTTTCAATAATCCTTTCCCTGAGTTGGTTGGAGTGTTCTTTTGTCTTCATGATGTAATGGTAGCCAGGAATACTGATTAACCAATGACTGGACCTTCCAGACTCAGGTGTCTTTATAGAGATCACTTAAGACACATTTATTGTACTCAAGGGTATCTCTTTTTCACCATCTGTAAGACTACTAGCATCAGTAGGCTGGACCTGTGTTTAGTTGGGTCAGTCACTTCCAATGCTGTTAATTTAGGGCAGCTGTGGCATAAACCTTACTTTGGGTGGTAGTCTAATAAATTTGTTAAGCACTGTATATCCTGGTCAGATATTAAATAATATTAAAATATATTGCTTTTTTTCTGTTAATGTCTCGGTGCCTGTAAATAAATAGATCTACCTTGGTGTTGCGGTCGTAGGCTTCCCTCAGCTGCAGGTGTTTTCCAGACTTACTAGCGAGGTCCATCCACTTCCCTTTGAACCATTTGATTGTGGGTTTCTTCAGCAGTGATTCAGCATTCACTTTAGCCACAAAGATGATGTTTTCACCTGCACATCAAAGTAGATTTTTTTCCTCCATTTGAAATGCAGCCTTGATTTTTGGACTTCATGTTCACTCATGTTAAACATGGTAAGTCTTGAACTTTTTCTCTCTTTTTTTGCACAAATGTAACAACCTTCAGTAATTCTGCAAGGTTGCCAAGTTCACATTTATTAGAAGTGAATGTACAGTAGTTATTTCACATTTCTCACCTACAGTAACCTCTCCACTCTGAGGTTTCTCAGTGAAGAGTCCAGTCAGGTCCTGCCTGGTGTCCGGCTGCACCTCTAAACATTAACAGAGCAGAGTTTAGGTGAGGCTTCAGAACAAAACAACAACTTACCTAAAGCTTAGCCCTGCCCTCAAACACCTCAAGCCAATTGAATATCTTGCAGCAATACAGTGCACTTCGACATCAGGCTCCTAGACCTCCATAGAAAAACCTTAGAAATCCTGATTTTTATCAAAATTTGAGTTTTATTGGGAGTTATACAGCGAAAACTTAGAAAAATAGCCAAATAATGTGTATGTCGAAAAGGCAGTACTGATACAAGGTATCCTGAGAGAATGAAATGTGTTTTATCCTGTTACCTAAACCTCACATCAACACAGTGAAGTGTCTAGTTTGGATGAAGCAGTGAAGTACACTGTTTATACATCGTGTCAGTTGCATCATGTAAAACATCACTTTTCAGCAAACTCTAATGAAATGGTAAGATAACTATAGCTGTGTGACTTCAACTTGAAAATACAAAAAAATATGTTAAATGGAACATGAGCTACTAAAGGATTCAGTGACCCACCCTCAGCAGGTGGAGCATCAGGTGCTGGAGCAGCAGTCTGGTCAGTTGCCGGTGCTTCTGCAGGAGGAGCATCAGGTGCTGGGGTTGCGGCTTGATCCTGTGTGGGTGCTTCAGCAGGCGGAGCATCAGGTGCTGGAGCAGCAGACTGATCCTCTGAGGGTGCTTCTGCAGGTGGAGCAGCAGGGATCTGCTCTGGTTCAACACTGGGCTCCTTGGGTCCATCAGCAGGGGCCTCTGCTAGAGCCTCTGTGTTACAATGACAACAGAGAAAAGTCACACGTAAGAGGTAATGGCCACATATTGTATCATGGATTTTATCAGTTTAAAACAGTGTGTAGAAAGGCCATTTTTTAATTCTTTGCCTTTGCTTTCAGTGAAATATTTTAAACTCTGCTCCGACAGAGTGCAATATTCTTTGGCATACATTTATCACAGACATTTCTTTTGTCTTATCGTTTTGAAAGGCTGGCTGGTTTTCCATGCACTATCAGCTGCCTGTTATGCTTATCCTGAGTGCCTGTCAAGTGCTGGTTACTCATGAGGAAATAATGTGCTGCAGTGAGGGTCAAGGTCGGCGTGCAGACAGGGTAAGAGTGGCGATGATATGAGCCACAGACAGTCTCTTGTAGTGCATTGGGCCCATTAGTCTGCTTCCTTTCTTTCACATTTATTTCCACTTTATCAGATCCAAACAAACGACCTCAGCGGGTCACGCTGACAGAATAATGGGCAAAATATTGTTCTGTGACACACTTAGTACTCAGACATTTGCAGGATATGCTACAACCCTGCACAGTGCCATTCTAGCACTCATGTCCAGATCATTGAAATAACATGTCTGATGCTTTTGTGGAAAAAGTGTCATTTGCTGCTTAAAGTAAGATGAAACCATACATACTGCTTTCATATGGAAAACATTGTTCTACAGCCTGGAAAAGGCCAGCTGTCATAGCTTATGATTTAAAAAAAAAAGTCTATTTTTTTAAAGCAATCAGATCCCCCAATCAGTATGAATTACACTTTATATCTTTTGCTTTGTGCCTCCCAGTCAAATAATAGAGTAGTTTTGAATAAAGTCACAGATATATTGTTTTGTACTGGATATGGGATATTCCTCTAATAAAGGTTTGCACAGAGACTGTTCTAAACATGGAAGTTGTCTCAGTAACATCACCAACTGGTTTCCGAGTTTGAAGCCAAGTGCTCACAGTCGCCATACTGAAAATGATGTAACTTCCTAACTTCCTAACTTTCAGTCAATCTAGTTACAGGTAAAGAAGTAGAGATGAGGCAGACTTTAGGCTTTCCAGTGAACAACTAACAGCCACAACCCCCTCTATTTACGTAAATGTATAACCCCCCCAAAAAAAATCTAAACATGAGGAATTTGAATAAAATCATTCTGTCACAGAAGGCAGGCAGGCAATATCCAAAAAACAAAAGGAGAAGGACCCAAATTGCAGATAAACTCAAGGAAACTGATTTAATAAAACAAACAAAAGAACTTACTTAAACTAATCCACAAAACCAAAAGTCCATGAAACAAAGGAAAAGGCACGGGAGGCACGAGGAGTAACACTGGGAGTAACAACGGGGAATGACATCTGATGAACCGCCACAGACACAGAGACTAAATACACTGGGAGTGACTGCACTATGGGAGACAGGTGTGGATAACGAGACACAGGTGAAACTGGTGAGGATAATCAAAGTGGAGGGAAACTCAGGCAGGAAGCAAAACTGGAATCACACACAAGGGAAGGCAACTACAAAATAAAACAGGAAACATGGAACCTAACACAAGAAGCACACAAGGACTGAATCACAAAACTAAACACTAGAAGCTGAACAAAGGAAACACAGGAGGATACAAAGAACCAAACACAAGGAGGGAAACTAAAACACAGGGAGAAAAACTGAACATGAAACACAGGGAGTAATACTAAACATGAAATAACTAAACAAGAAGCACAGGGGATAAACTACACAAGAAACACAGGGAGTAAAACTAAACATGACACAGGAATTAACTAAACACGAAACACAGGGAAAGTAAAACTAGACATGAAACAAGGAATAAACTAGACATGAAATACAAGGAGTAACAAAACTAAACACAGGAAATACACTAGAAAAACTCATAACCTAACAAATCAGAACCTGGATCATGACACATTCCCTGTCCAGTGCACACCAATTAAGACATTTCTACTATAAAACAGGCATTTTAACCTCTTGAGACCAAAGCTTTTATTAGTGTCCTTTTTTTAAGATTAATTTTTGGGCCTTTTCATGCCTTTATTGGATAGAGGAAGGACAGTGGATAGACTCGGAAACAGGGAAGAGAGTGGGGATAGACAAGCGGTAAAGGGCCACAGGCCAGATTCGAACCCTTGCCACCCGCGTACATGGGTAGCGCCATAAACCTCGTGACCATCTACACACCCAATTAGTGTCCATTTTTGGTATCTCCAGGTTCTTTGTCATTAGAAGGACCTGATGAGTATAAAAACTAAACATCATATATTAGCAAGTCATTGTTGAATAAAAGAGGGATGTCCTCATATGAGGACACTAGGTTTATTTTACAGTTTAGCACAGTAAAGACTCCATTGTGTAACAAAATACAGGCCATTCTACCTAAAAGGTGCAAAAACATATACTCTCTTTTACACTTGTTGCTTTCTTCCCGAGCTATATTAAACCATAAAACAATGGCCAAGTCCCAGTGTCTTCATATGAGTACTTACTGTTTAACATTGTTGTTGCTTGTTACCATTGATAATATTTGTCAAATTGTCACGCCAAACTAAAACTGTTACCAAGAACAGATATCATTCATAAAATATGAAGAGTTTTTGTACCCTGGCCAGTTTTGTGTCAAGACTGGCAGTAGAACATTTTAATGGGAATGGTGGCTACCTTAAATGTACATTGACAAATGTATTGGGCTTCTGTGACTACAAGATAGTAGACAAAGTGTCCATGAATAAGGTTTAAGGTCACATATTTTACCCCTTTAAGACAAGTTTGGTCTCAGAGGTCCCCAAAACATGCCTGTGAAGTTTGTTTCTGAAAAAAACACTCCAGTATTGGATACTGGCGTGTCTCTGTTTAAGCCCAGCTCAGAACGAGCCATTTCTGTGTCTGCAGCTTTAAATGGTAATGAGCTGTCTGACTCCACCCCTGACTCCACCCTTCTCAGGAAATCGATGTGGCTCTCCTGATCCTCCAGCTGAGAGGAAGATCAGGAGAGGAAGGTGGAACTTTCTTCCAAGCGAGGAGGGTCTACGGAGCCTGGGCGCGGGGCTAACTCCACACATGACATCATGAGGGGAAAATCTGAGAGCACATATTTTCTAAAAGGTGGAGAAAGAGAGGGAATGGATTGTTTTGATTCTTGGGAGGTTTGTGGACTGGCCAGGGGCACAAATTTTTGCTAGAAAAGCCTTTAAAAGTGTATTTAGCAAAATATAAGACCTTTAAGTTTAGCAAATTAAGTTAAATGGTGCAGGGAACCTAAAATGAAATGTGCTCATATGAGGAAGGAACCGTTTTTTGCTCTTCTTCACTGACTTCATTTTTATCATTGCTTGGATTCTAAGTTAAAAAAAAAAATAAAGAAAATGTATATATTATATATTCAGGTGTTTAAACCTTTATATAGATTATTACAAATATTATGTTCCATTTTTATTAACCATTTATTCTCAGTGCTACTAGGCTAAATATTACACACTGTCCCTTTAAGATTTAATGCTAACAAGCATGTCTGCTTTTTGAGAAACCTCTTCTTGAAGGTAGACCATGAAATGTGGCATCAGAGATTTTTTTGAAGCAGCAGGCAGATAACCTTGCAAAGCAGATGGATACACCCGTTTCCTTGTTTTTCACTGGGGAATCCATCTTGCAAAGCTCCAATCTGAACCGTTTGGGCCCGGTTAGAAAGTGACAGGACCAATCAGCGACAAGAGGCAGTACTTTCAGGCCCAGCAGAGTCATGATGTAAACAAGCAGCAGCAAGAGCTGGTGCAGTTATGGAGGAAGAGATTAGCGTGGATGCTGCTAAAGCGCCAGTTTTATCAGAACTTGACGACATTTCTTTGTTAAAAGAAGAACAAAAAACAGCAGTGAGTTGTTTTCTTTTCAAAAAACGACAAAAGTCGAGTACCTACATGCCTATAGTCGCCATGTTTCGCATTATTCGTAAGTAGCTGCGCACGCACAGCTTGATAGCGGCTACACCATGTGTTTTGTTGCTTTGATTGGCCTGTAGAGATGTGACAGACAGAATGTTCACCCAATCATACTCTGAGTTTTTTTCAAAGCCTCTGCCTTTTCTCAAACGTTTCCTATTGAAGCTTTCCCAGATGGATGTGTGAACCACATCCATCTGGCGTGTCAGGTTAGCAGGCAGGCAGTGCAGGTGGAAAGTTTTCATGCACGAACATCAAATAAATGCAGTGAATCCCAGAGGCTTTCTCACTAATTGCTTTATTTCATGCGAATGCAAGCGACCATGCACAGGCCCCATCTACAGCATCAAAGACCCCTCACCTGGTTTTGGTACAACCTTCAGCTCAAACTTGACCTTTGAGGCCCCAGCAATCACTGCATAGACATTGGCATCTTCCTTGGTAATGGATTTTATAGTGAGCGAGTGCTTGTTTCCATCCGCTGTGATCATACATTTGTCACTGCTGGTGATGTCCTTTGAGTTGCACTGCCATTTCACTTTAGCGTCAGTCTTCTCTGTCTCTGCTTCAAAGACCACTGAGGACCCCTCCTCTGCCTCCCGAGTCTTTGGTTTCTTTGTGAAGGCTGAAACTGAAGAGGTAAGGTGGGTTCATAATACAAAGAAATGCTTTTCAACATGTCTGCTTTTTGAGAGCCAGTCTATCAAAGAAAACAGATACTATAACTCTTTTAATAACTTCTGTTAATTTGTTGTAGTTTTGGATATTTTCTATGATATTTTCCCCCATTTAAAGACAAAAACAATGAAGAAAGAACAACATATATGTATACCTGGAAAAAAAATACAAATTAAAGAGAAAGTTTGAAAAGGCTATTGTTTGAGTTTTATTTTGTGAATCACTTAAGGAATATTTTGGTATATTTTCAAGTTGGGTTGTATAAAGCACTTGCCAATACTAGTGGCATTATCCCCCAGTGATTAAAGTGTGCATTGCCCCTTTGAGAGGACTAACTTGTTGTAACCATACTGGTTGTTGAACATAACCATAGCAGAGTCCAGCCCTCACCCTCAGCCTCACCCTAACCATTTACTATGTGCATGTTTTGATAGGTATTAGGAATCAACACACAAACGCAGAGGTGCTTGACTATACAACATAGCAGACGGGTACACTGTCTCCATGTAATTTAGCAAGTTTTATGTAAAAATGGGTCAAAAACAAAGTTGGCTCAATTGTACGCTATATTGAACATGTTTTAAAGTGTTTAAGTTTTCATTTTTTATGCCTACAAACACAGAACTTCTGCTGTCACGAGTGGGACTTCTTTAGGACAGTTCGGTTCAGATGATAGTGACTCACAGATGTCTGCAGCCTGCATCACTCCCCATCCAGAGTTCCCAGCCTTGTCGAATGCCAGTGTTACAAAGACAAATTATGTGGACAAACTATACCCGCCTGCTACAACCTGTGTTGGTGTGTGTCTTTTCACATGCACCCCCCCCCCCCCCCAGATATCCAATATACAGTATACTGTATATGTGCAAAAAACACAAAATCATGGGTTTTTCATGGTATGCCCCCTTTAAATGAAGTACAAGTACCAAAACACTTGAAAGACAAACCACTGTGTTCTCCTGCCCTGAAGTCCAGCTACTTTCACTTATTATTATAATCCATCAATCCCAAATAAGATAAACATCAGCAGACAAAATTTACCATAATTTGACTTGATTTCACTACATATACAGTATCTATAAAGGTATCAGGGATGACTAATGATCCTAAATCATAACAAAACATTCACAGTCAGTCTGAAAAGCTTGTAATGGTGTTTTTACTCCCATTGTTTGACAGAGCAGCTGTTGCCTCACCTGCTGTGCTGTTCTCTATTGAAAAGTTATAAAATGTCCACACCTGTCAATTTAAAAACCGACCTAAAGATAGTGACTGAAACTCCTGCCCTGAAAGCAGACATGGGTTTCACAGCGCCAGAGTTTCACAGCGGCGGCAGGTGATTGGCGTCATGAAGTAAAATTCTGGTGTATTTTATTTCCAGGTCTGAATGCTGATCAACATGAAACCACACAGAGCACAAGAAGCCCACGTGTTACAGACGACCTTATGGATTTAAATATAGGGCACATATGTGCCAGACTAATAACCGAGTGTGGCAGGTTTCAGCTGTAACTGTAGTGCAGGTATCACAGTTGAGGGATTAACTTGACTCTATTTTTATGACTCTGGAAGCACAGAGAGAATGATGTCCCCACAGTCTGTCTGCAGCCAGTCTCACTGTTAACACATCTCTGGTGTCAATCATTCATGCTGCTTTAATTTAAACCCTGCATAATCAAAGACCAGCTATAAGCTCAGCTATCATGGAATTTTTGAATTACTTGTTAAAGAGTAACTAAACCCTCAACCCCTTTTTTCAGATGAAACTCCATGGTTATGGAAATTTAATAGTACAGTTGATCATTTAGGGTCCAAATCTTGACATTTTAGCTCAAAATATTTAAAATCTACATTTTGCATTGAAAACATGTATTATGACTAATTTATTTTTTTTAATCTGGTCTGATCTGATCGGCTGATCTGGGGAGTGCTGGTGGTTTTCGGACCCTTGGGACATCCACAGTGGGACCAAGGGTTTGTGGCAACCCTACTACCCACATGGACCATACCCTAGGCTAGTGGTTCTCAACCTTGGGGTCAGGACACCCTTGGGGGTCACGAGACACTGAGAGGGGGTCTCCAGATGGTCTTAAAAAAATCTAAGAATATTTTTTAAATGACACTGTTGCCACTTTATACCGAGTTTGTCAATTTTTTATCCCTTTTAACTTTTTCCCACAAATTTTAACACACTTTGCCATTTAAAACCTATTTTTGTCAGTTTTAAACTCTTTCCACCACTTTTTTCTGCCTGTTTTTGCCACTTCTAGACCAATTCTTGCCACTTAAGCGTAATGTTGCCTCTGCTGACAAATTACTGCCACTAATAAACCTTTTTTTACACTTTTTACACCAATTTTTTCCCATTTTAACCACATTTAATATGCCCAGTTTTGGTAGTTTAACCAATTTCTGCCAATGTGTGTCTATTTTTTCTTTCTCAGTTAACCCTTCTTGGCCAGTTTATATCAATTATTCATCCCATTTCACCAAATTTCCACGCATTTTGCCAATTAAAAGCCATTCCAGCCACATTTTAACTCCCTTTTACCACTATTTATGTCCATTTTGCTAATTTAACCCATTTCTGCTACCTTTAAAATTCAACTTCACCAACTCTTTCAACATTTTTTGCCATTATTAACCCATTTTAGCAATTTTTAAATCATTTTCATTCTTCTTTAAGGTTATTTAGTACACAAATGATTTAGAAAAGATATTGTTTCTTTGATATGAGTGGTTATTTTTTCAGGTTAAATATAAAATATGGATACCACAGCTTAACTTTACAATGGGCCATGGTTTTGCTGACTTCCTTGGACCCCCAGTTTGGCTAGGCACCAGAAAGCTCTTCCATTTATCCCCCTTTATGGATGGCCTTCTCTGCACATGACTATTCTTGATTGCACATGGCTGTTCAACCACCTTCAGGTACAGTGGGGGTCCCTGGTCTCTGGCACCTTTATTTTGGGGGGTCACAGGCTGAAAAGGTTGAGAACCACTGGCCTAGGCCATGCTTACTCGCCACATCCACCCCTTACTCTGCCCTAAGGGTGTGGAATTTTTTATTTCTTCAACAGATTATTTTCCCATGCCTTTAGTAATATACAAAGACATCCAGAGCATGGTAGGGGTTGTGTCAATCCTCTGCACCTGATAGAGCCCTCAGGCAGCTTACTCGCCACATTTTCACCTATTAAGTCTCAATTTTTAGCCCAAACATGCCTAAAAGTTCTGCACAGTACTTATTTGGCATTTAATTCCTTAGAGTATAATGTTTTATCCTGCTAATTAGAAAACAATTTGTAAGTTTTGATACACTTGCATTACTGTATTTCAGATTTTTTTGTAATTTTTAGACAGACAAAATTAGCCATAATATCAGGCATTTGACTATTTGTGTGGTCAGGGCTGCACGGTGGTGCAGTGGTTAGTGCTGTTGCATTACAGCAAAAAGGATCCTGCTTTGAATCCCTTTCTATGTGGAGTTTAAGTGTGCTCCACATTCATGTGTGGTGTGTCTCTGGGTACTACAGCTTCCTCCCACACACCTAAGCCATGCTCATTGACTGGCTGTAGCATTGCATATAAAGCTCTGTCGTCTCCATGTTAACAGATGGGACATTCATCAATTTATAAAATCAAACTATGCATCAATACATTTTTCATAACCCATGTTTTCTGTTTTTTCACTTTTCTACGATGTTTAGTTTGAATTCATAATTTGATGTTATAAAAGGTTGCAATGTCATGATTTGCAGTTCAGTTGAGGAATCCAACTGCATTGTGTGACCCAGATTAGCAGTCAAATGTATGCAATAGTTAGTGGAAAAGGCCTGATGTCAGTAGTGTGGCTTATCCAACTGGGTCTATGGCACCGTCTGAGGCTCAGATTTTAAATCACCAGCCCGATATGTCAGCGCCTGGTGTAGGGGTATTACGGCTCCATTCTAGTTATATTAGGAGAGGGTGCAAATGCATTGTCCTTCCAGCTTTATACACAGCCATTGATGCAGATAGTATTTTTAAAGCTCTGTCACTGAGCCCATAATTTCTTCCCCTGTCAAAGGTTAATAAAACAATAGATTTATAGATCTATATGATGGCTGCAGCCCTATAAACATAAGGAGAGCTGCAGAGTCAGGCGATAACTCTACATGTCAACAGAACATAATACCTGTTTGTATCGCATTGCTTTCATATTTAATCATTATTATGAGAAGCTGTCGTAATGCTTTAAAACACTGACAAACATCCTGTTGATTGCAGGGTGTTAATAATAATTGATAATAATGCTACAGGCTCAAGATGATCATAACTGTGACAGTCCTGAACAAATCCTCCTCTCTAAAAGTGTTGGCCCACACACGCTGCTCTCTGTCACTTGACATTTGATACTTTGGGCTTTACACTCCACAAACAATCCATTCAGACCAAAGAGAAGAAAAAAACTCAGCAAAGTCATTTGTCAAGCTGGAATCCCAACTGGCATTTCAGGATCAGCGGTGTATTTTGTGAATGCAGTGCTGCTGGAAATGTCACCATGTGTGTTTCACATCAGACAATGTTTCCACACGGATCATGTGACGTGTTACTGAGTTCTTGACAAGGCCAGAGGGGTTTACAGTAACTATCTCACCCCTGGACACTAACCAGGGGCAATCCATGGTACATTTGATAGTTTAGCAACCAGCTGGGTGAACAATGTTTTATTATATCATTAGACAAAGAATGAGTTTTTTATATTCTCACTATGCACACAAATAGCTGCTCTAACAGTAACTATTTTTGATTTTTAAAAACCTAACTTATCATTTATACAGCATTAGTTAATTATCTATATCTCATTTATAAACATAATACTAAATACTTAATTAATACATCAATAAAGCTTTATTAAATAGTCAATTCATCATCTTAACCATCATAAAGTAATTTAAATGCTATTTATGAAGACAGATATAATTGCTTTATTAGATAATTAATCAATTTTCAACTTTTAAGTACATTTATAAATCTTTTATTGATGCATTAGTACGGGTTCACTTAGGGTCAGGATAAAAGTTACCAATGCTTTCCTTATGCATGAATAGAGCATAAATAACTGTGATCATCAATAACATTAAATTTTTAAAAAATAATTAATGCTTTATGAATCATAAGCAAAGTGCTTACCTATGTTTTATTAATGCCAAAAAATGCTAAAAGTGTCTAGTCATTATCAAATGTTGATGTGGCACAACCTGGGGCTGGAGGGCGGCCGGAGTCAAGCTTGACACTCGTGTGTCAACAGGCAGCCAAGGTCAAGCTCAATGGTATTTCCTCTGTCTGAGTCTTTTTTTCTCCTGGAGTATACCTGGAGACTGATAGGAGTTTCTGGGCCCTTGGGACACCCACAGCCCAACCAGGGGCTCGTGGCAACCCTACTGCCAACCCATACGGTATCGGAAACCATACCTACGTGCCACCTCTACCCCCTAAGGCCTTTGCACACTGAGTCTGTCTAAATCTCATGTTGATCTAATCATGTTTGCACACTGGCGTTGAAAATTTCGTCCATCATTTATTCCAAAACAGGTTCAATTTTATGTGAATCTTCACATCAGTCCAGGTCATTTAAATGTGTGATGATTAAAAACAGTTCCCTTCTCTCCTGCTCGTTCAGCCCCCTCCTCTCGCTCTCATGCTGTAACCTCACTTTATAAACTGTGCTTTGCCCTTGTATTGTGTGGTTATTATAAACCTTAAAAATTGAACAGATAAAGTTCATCCTCACAGCCACCGTAGAAAGACTGAATTAAAATTTTCTCGCCCTCTCCGACTTGGCAAACCTTTACTCTGAAGGTGTGGACTTTGTTATAGACTTTGTTATATTTTCAGCAGTGTTATGCAGGGACATCCAGGGTTGACCAGGGTTGTGTTAATCCTCCTTCTCACCTGACTGCCAGACAGTTTTACCTGTCAAAGCTATTCCTTATTTCACCTTCAATTTTTGGCCCAAACATACCCCAAAAGCTCTGCACAGTACTGTATATTAAAAAAAAAAAAAACAACCTTTAAACTGTTAAAATATGAATTTGGTCAATATAAATACCTATCATATGTTATATGACATGTTTTATGTCTATAAGGGGCACTGTTTATAACTAGTAAGTAAAATTAGCAGAAAAGGTATATAGACACTTTGCCTGATTGATTAGTACCCTCAAATAAATAAAAAAATATTGAATATATTTTATTAAATCTATTTAATGGCACAGAGACCTTTAAAATATGATGACATAAAGTCACTTTGGAAGTCATTGGTAATATTTTGACAACACAACAACAGGCACCACAGACTGCTCTGCTAAAATACAAAGTTGAACGTTTGACCCAGTGCTGTGTATTTATGAATATTTTCATGCATTAAATAAAAGTCATGTAGTAGTTAAGGAAACATGCTTACCTGCTTTTTTGGGCGGCTCAGGCATCCTGAATGATTTCCTCTCCTCTACAGCGTGACTCTCTGTTCCTAAACAGTCCACTGTCTATCTCAGACCCCGGGCTTTAATACTGCCCCCACCACCACCACCACCCACCCACCCACCCAGCACTCCCTATCATTAAACCCATCCCTCCTGCCATTATATTTCTAGGCTTAACACAATGTCAGAAAAAAAGAAAAACAATAACAACCGCCCCCTTGTTCTCCCCTCCTCAAAGCACATCCCATCCCAGCAGCAACACAGACACCCCCCCCCACCACCACACACTCCCTCTGTCACGTCAGACCCCGGGCTGTATTTCACCCATCCTTTCCTCCAACACCTCCGTTGACTGATAGGCCTTAAGAGGGAGGGGAAAGGATGTAAGGCAGCGGTTAAATTTAGAAACCTGAATCCTAAAAAAAGTCTGTTTGTTCTCCGCACATCTGTGCTGTACCCAGTCACCCTTAAATGTAAGAATGAATGAGAGAGGGCGGTCAGCATTATGGAAACTGTATTAGCAAGTGAGAGGTCAAAAATGTTATGGGTGATTACTACAGAATTTTATCAATTTTTACTACACCAAAGCGATATCCAGGAGAGACGTAACAATCTATGCTACAGTAACAAAGCAAAAATGGCTAGCTACAGCTAAGTCTTATTCATTAACACGATTAGGAGATATTTAAGAGGTTTTATCATGTTAATTTATTCACGACTCACCTGTGTTCCCAAGTATCATCTTCATGTTGATGAAGAACAAGTATTTAAATACAAATGAGGTGTCATGTGATAAGTCATGCAACAAAGGTCACCACACCATTGAACATAAAAATCCCAACAGCAAACTTCGCAAAGAACAGGACAATCTAGTATTACAACAAATTGTTCATATAGATTAAAAAGACTATCTTGAGTATTCACCACAAAACCTCAATATAGACATGAAAAACGGGACGTCAAATGACTACAAGGCTAATTAAAGGTGCAGTTAAACATATCATAATTGCTTAAAACAAAGAAACCCATCATAATTTTTGGTCCTCTTCAGATGCGTCCAGCCATTGCTTTTTTTCTGTTTGTTTGCTTGTTTTACACATTTTAAAAGTAGTTAAGGGGGGTGCGCAGATGGCCCAGCGGTCTAAGGCGCCACCCAAATACACGGGCGCCCATACTCGAATCCAGCCTGTGGGCCTTTGCCGCACGTCTCTCCCCACTCTCTCGTCCTGTTTCTGAATCTATAAACTGTCCTCCACTGTCAAATAAGGGCATGGAAAGCCCAATAATAAATCCTAAAAAAAAAAAAAGTAGTTACATGAACGGATGCTTCGCTATCATTAGCTTTAGCTAAAGCTATCATATCTGCGCTAACTATATCATTTACGTTCCTACATAAGCCAATGTAGCAAAATTAGCTTTAGCAGTGTGAGCTCAGCAAACATAGCTAAAGCTAACATAGCTACATAGATAACATATCCATGTAGCTTACATAGCTGTTTTGTGAGCTGTAGCTAACGTAGATATGTATGCTATCCATGGGCGTCTGAGAGCTACGGTCTGTGTGTGGGGGTCTTGCACTGAACTCTTTATATTTACTTTACAAGACTACTACTATGTTAATCTTATTTTTCTTATATTACTTCAAATATTTACAACAGTTTTCTAATTTTGTCAGTTGTAGCTGTCAGAATGGATGTGAAGTGAAAGATTGCTCCATAATGAAATGGGGACTGCTACTGGAAGTTGCCCTTCAGTTTGTGCTGCTTAAACGAGATTATTCTGACACTTGCTCTTAGTTCATTCGCCCAATTCACTCCCATAATTCTGAAGTCTCCCTTCTCTTAATGTTGCAGCCCCACCAGACGTTTCCAGGTCTCGCCCAGGGTCTCAGTTAAAAAGTTGACTATGCAACAAACAGGGCCTGAACTTGGCGTTTGCCACTGACTTGGTTGTAAAATCAGACCCATGACTGCAAACATTTGGGGGCAGAAGAAACTGGCAACAAACACAGTAAAATGATGAATTTACAAGTCCCAAAAGGTAGAGTGGGAGAAAAATAAAGTTTCTGAAAGCACACAAAACTGTCTAATGCAGGCATACCAGTAGTTTTGCGTGCACACGTCTAGGTTTCTGATTTGATCCCAAGAAACTTCCTCATGCTTACCAGAGACAATGTTGTGAGCGTGAGATATTTTCTAGTGTGCAAGACATATTTTCGGGCACACATGAGACAGTTTCCCATGAAAATGAAAGCCAGTTTGTATTCTGTTAATTCATTTCTGAAATTAAATTTTTAAAGCTGACAGTTACAGTTTTACACGTGCCTATTTTCTACTCTCTAAAATGTATCACTTCTTTTAAAAACCTGCTATGTTTCATTATAAAGTCTCTTCTTCAGTCACCGTGACTGTAGCTGACTTCACTGTTTAATGAAGAAATCGAACAACAGAAAGTACAGACCATTATACCAGTTAGTGTTGTACTCAAGACCACACTATTTGAGACCAAGACTTGCCTGAGACCAGAGTGCACTGAGACCAAGACAAGCCCAAGACTTTTGAGGGTCAAGACCAAGCCAAGACCGAGACAATACCAAGACCATAAAAATCAATTTTAAAACACCATGACAAGGTTGAACAGTTAAAGAGCATTCTCTCTTTAATTTTAGTTCTCTTTTTAATTCATTTGACAGATAAAAACAATGTGTCTGCAACTCTAACGAAGAACAGCATTCATCTCAAATCTAGCAAATTTGTTCAACTAATTTCTTGTAAAAAAAATAAAGTATTTAAAAGCCACTGACAGGTCCAAGTATTTTAAATATCTGAAAATGAGATGTTTATCTAGATTTGTCAGGTGAATGGGGTCTAAAGTAAGTGTTTAGTGTAGCTATTTGTTGTTTTAGTAAATGCTGTACTTCTTATTATCGCATTAATGAATTCGAAAAATAGCAGATCAGTGCTGGTCTTGATGGAAAATCCTGAGTCTGGCAGGTCTGAGGCTGAGTAAAGTGTTCTCGAGTCTGAGACAAGACCAATACCATTCTCGAGTACTATAACACTCATACCAGTAATTATTTAGAATATTTCTTTGTTATAACAGTGTAAATTCTGTTCTTTAGTTTTTGTTTCACTGTGCAGACAGATGCACAGTATTAACATGGCATTGGCAGTGTCTGCTCTACACTGATTCCTCTTTGCCCTCTCATCACTAGGTATATCTTCATCACCTTCATGTTTTTAATCATATAATAAAGCAAATTGTGTAAATGAAGCCTGGAAAGATCTCACACAATCATAATATATTCTCTAATTACAAAAAAAAAAAATTAAATGGTAAGAAATACAAGTATTAGTACATTGATCAAGCTTTAAATAATGTTGAGAAATTATGTGAAGAAATCAGTTTTTCTTTTGTTTGTGACTGCTCCTGTCTTAGCAAATAAACAATGAGAGTTATCCATTACCATTTAAACCCACTAACACCTCAGTTTTGGTGTCAGAAAGTTTTTTTTTTCCTTTTTTCACTTCCTTTTGGTTGCCATTGTGATTCATCTGAAAAACAACTAATTTTTATGCATTTTCATTCATAAGGGGCTTTGCATTGTTCATGTAAGGTTTAATGTATACTTGTAAAGGATAGAGTAGTAAGCTGATGTACTTCCGCACGTTTCCAGGTTGATCAGGATTTATAAAGATGGCGTTGTGTAAAAATGTGTGTGGGCAGAGTGTTGTAAACCTGAATTATTTTTGGTGCAGTTCTATTTTGGGTTTTTGGCATATGTACAGTTTTATTATGGATTCTACACACTGTAATATAAATGAGACCCCAGGCCCAGTGCTCAGCCTGCTAACCTCCTCTGTTTAGAGCACAGGTGTCAAACTCAAGGCCCAGGGGCCAAATCCGGCCCATGGAACAGTTAAATCCGGCCCGCAAGATCATATCATATTTCTGTTATAACTGGCCCATCAGTGCGAGGTCTGCAGATTTCCTCAAGTAAAAAAAAGTGAACTTATGTGGTGTTTTAATTTATATTCATTGATTTATTTTGGTTAACTTCCGGTTTCCGGAGTCTCGTGCTGGCTGCTGACCTTACTCTGCTCTTCCTGAGGCATCCACCCCCCCCCCCACCCCCCCCGGTGCTGTGGAGAGCCCACACCTGCAGTGAATCACTCATTTGACGGACACTACTTAAGATCGGCTGCAGTTCTCTACAGCGCCTGAGTCTTGCAGACCTTACCTCACGGTAACTCCAGCTCCAGGCTAACTCTCAAGATCTTCAGAGAAGTTTCCAGTGCTCTTCAATGATTATTATCAGTGATTTCCAGTGCTTGAACATTTGTGAACTTACCTCTAACGTGCCTCTCCTCTTCTTCCAGTGCCTCCAGCCCAGATCACCGCAGCCAGCACCAGCGCACTCTCTCACTCACCTGGACTCTTGGAATCCCCCCTCCCTTGTTCACTTACCTGCACAATAAAACTGTTTAAACCTGCTCCTTCGTTTCCGCATTCTGGGTCCAACTACACTACCGAACATAACAACTTATTCTTGATGATTTAAGGTATCCTTGATAAGTCACAAACTCTAAAAAGAAAATAAGGAGCAAAAATAATTCGATGAGAAGTCAGGAATGTGGGAAAAGAAATGAATTTGTGTTTTCATTTCACATTTTCAATTTAGCATCTCACAGTTAGGACTCAAACTTAGGATTCTGACTTTTAATTTTAAACTTAGCATTTCAGCTCATAATTTTGACTTCTCATATAATATTTTGAGCTCTAAGATTCATTATTCTAATTTTTAAGTGATATTGTGACTTTTTGAACCAATTATTTTGTATTTTACCTCATATATTCAACTCCAAACTTTGACTTCATAATCCCTTTCGGACTCACAATTTAAAATTTTGGATCATATTTTGTCTTTTAATTTCATGATTAAAATTTTTATTTCATATTTTGACCTTTTGAGTGCTAATTTTTTTTTTTCATATTATATTACCGGTGAAACAAGGTTGACAGTTTATGGTTAAAAAAGTGACCCTGTTAGGCCCTCAGGTTAGACCTGAATCCAGAATCTGGCCCCTGCTGTGATTGAGTTTGACACCCCTGGTTGAGGCTCTGTGTGCTCCATGAGGTGTATTAACCCAACAGTAAACTAATGTTTTGGTTGCATGGATGAATTTCAAACAAGAGACAAAAATGTTAAAAGTGGCCTTCTTGGTTCATGCTGCAAGTGATCCCAGAGTGCTTTGGGAGTAGATACCTTGTGATTTTAGCACAACAGATAAACACAAGCAGACATCTATTTATCCTTGGTCTCAAAATATACTCATTTCATGTGAAAGTATCCAAAATTAAGTAAAATACAATACAAGATGCACAAATAAAATAAATAGCTGTTTTAGGGCATATTAACACAGATAACACCGATGTACAATTATTATATTACTGCATGGTTTGTGATTCAAATGAATGAAAGTCTTGGTAACTCCTAACCCGTGAGGGCTTCTATCACTTGACCATTGAGGGGAGCTGTTGGCTCTTGGGACACTGATTGCTGTGTGTTACTGTGCATTTTTTTCTGTTTTCACACTGCATGTTAAGTTGGTGTAAGTTGTGGCTCCTCTTTATTTCAGTGTTTTTGTATTTTGATCTCAGAAAGGTACTTTTCTGTCTACATGTTCTGTTGTTGAGCTGAATCCTAACAGTTAACATAATTAATTTAAGGTGGTAAATAAAGTCTATTGCTTGTAATTTTTGATAAACTTAATGCAACAAGTCATGCAGGAGAGGTTGAGTATCCACTGCAGCTAGAAAATAACTACACAACTGCACTGCATACTTACATTTGTATAAACTAAACACTCTGATGTGAGACCTTCTCTTTGCTTACACACTATGAATCAAGAGCCATTGTCTGCACTGTGTCAGGATACACAGGCAGATACATGCAAGAAGTGGGTGACAGAACACTTCACCCCTCCTACATTCAATTACCCTCCACGTTCCCTCTAAGAAAAGGTGATGGCCAGGATCTGTGAAGCCAAGAGTTGACCTCTTCTTCTGCTTT
The DNA here is from genome assembly GCF_018320785.1 of Cheilinus undulatus. Lineage (NCBI taxonomy): Eukaryota > Metazoa > Chordata > Actinopteri > Labriformes > Labridae > Cheilinus > Cheilinus undulatus. The sequence continues at coordinate 38,875,293 of NC_054865.1, read as the reverse complement.
TCTAGGGGTTTTTTTTCACTCTGATGTGAGATGTTTTCAACCATTAATGATGTTTGCAGCAGTCATATGATATTCATTTCATTTATTAAAAAAAAATATTCAAGGTAACATATCACACTGTGATCTAAATCATTACTTCACAATCTGGGGTCCAGGCACCCCTAGAGGGGTCCCAAAGATCTCGGTGGTGGGGGGGGGGGGGGGGGGGGTGCCTGCTCTGACATTGTAAAAATAAGATGTGCATATAGTTTGTTTTTGTTTTTTTTTCTAAACTCATGATTAGATATGCTATGTAAAATGGCATATTTGGGCCACCCAGAAAAGATTTAAAAAGAATAAGGAGGATCTGTAAATCTTTGGGAAGAAAGGTGATGTCTCTGACAAAACAACTAAGAACTTTTACAAGAAAACAAACTCCTGGGTTTCCTGTTAAATGTGTGAAAACCCTCATGAATCAATAACTTTGAAACCCGTTCAAATAAAATGAGGTCTTTAACAACAACAATGTTATGAACAGAGACATGCAAAATACATAAATAAATAAGTCAAAAAATAAAATACTTTCAAAATGTTTAAAAAAAAAACAGAATCATTTTTGAATAACGTGTATTTTAAATATAATTTCAGCTAAATCTTAAGAACTTTTTATTATTTTTTTTTTCTCAAACCTTTTTGTATCAGTAACAAGCGGCAACCTCCGGTCCTGAAAAATGAAGCCAAAGCGGAAGTGCAAAAAATTGCAATACCACAAGTGTCCACTTGAGGCTGGCTGCAGGAACACTGGAAGTCCCGTCTGGACACCTGTTAAACAACCACTTTTTACACTAGAAATAAACTGGTTTACAGCCTGATTTTAAAAAAAAACAAACAAACGTGTCTCATTAGCTAGTGTCTTCTTGTGCTCTCACTGTACGGGGGCTGAATTTTTTTTGTACCACAGTCGTTTGGATAATATTTAGGAAAAACCTCACTTCACTTCGATTGGCACGTCTCATTTGATTGACAGATAGCTACGTTTCTGTCAACCAGAATGCTAGCTATCTAGCTGACAGGAAGTCGCGCTTATCGGGCAGGCCATTAAGTTGATCCAAAGCTCAGTTGAGACCGTATTTTCAATGTAGAAGCTAGGGATGCACCAATCCTCTTTTTTTCAGTTCCGATCCGATTCAGATTCTGATAAATATGTGCCAGTACTGATAGTGATTCCGATATATATACATATATATATATATATATATGTTTTTTTTTAACAATTATTATTGTTGTTGGTATAATGTGTGAGGTTACATGAGGCTGTAGTAAACTACCCAGCTCCTCTTATTAAAAGCAAAAAAAATAAAAAATAAAAAAAATACAAAAATGAATTGAATTTAAACGTATTCCAAACAAATTTATTTGAACTACTACTAAACAATAAATATCAGCATTATCCAAAAAATAACAACTGAGTAAAAGTTATAAATCCTGGTCTATAATGCTCTTTAATGAACCCCCCGCCACTAGAGACAGCTGTAGCTTCAGTTAATGGCCACAGCCTTCCTCCCTGACCCTTCGCCAGATACAAACAATGAGACGGACGGCAGTGGCTAATGGCTAACCTGGTAGCGTATAGTAGGAACACCACGGTATGACAGTTTTCCAAAGTAGTAAATGGAAATAAAGTGGTATGTGGGCTGTCGAGGGTTAAGCTCATGTATGATTACTCACCCAAAGTGAAAAGAGGCCAAATACAAAAGCACAATATTAATCTGCAAAGAGGAACAAAGGCGGGCGGCGCTAGCTTTCAATGCTAGCGACGCCCGTTATCAGGCTAACGTCATACCCAGTCTTCTTTGTGTTCTCTCATCTTTAGACTAGTTTTGAACCTTCTAAATATAGATTTATGTTTAATCTACTAGGTTATTATACCACTAAGAACATCCCCAACTAATACTAGCTCAGTTACACACAGACTGTCTCGTGTTAGACAGCGGTGCGTTCATGGTCTACCACAAACTGTAGGATGGATTTGGATCGGTCATTTGGATCAGCGCCGTCAGTCAGATATCCGATCTATTAATTACATCCATATCAGACCCGATACCGGTATTGGATCGGATCGGTCCCATCCCTAATAGAAGCCTACATGGATTGCCTTCAAAAGCCGTTTGAGTCTGCCTATTGTAAGCAGACGGCTGATGTCACACAGGGTTTGTCCAATTCTTTCTACAGTCTATGATCAGTAATGACAAATTTGGAGATAAATAATATATATATATTAAATTATATATATAGCATAATATATAATAACAGGAAAATGAACATTTTCCTCATATTTTTTTAGTAAGATCTATGTGGAAAATTGTTTTAAAAATTTGTATATTGAGTGTTAGCAATATGCAGGAAATAAATAACTTAGGCAATAAATGCATTTTTTAAGAATATTTGCAACTCAGTTTTATGCACCTATTTGGTAGAACTGCCCATACTGTTTCACAAAGGTGTCTTTACTGTTACACAGTAAAATAGACCCACTGTCTTCATATGAGGACATCGTTTTCAGACTTCTTGTTGTTGAGATAACATGGTTAGTAATTATTAGTAATTATTAATATTATTAATATATCTATTAGGCAAATTAATTACACTGACTTCATACACCACCGTTTCTACTTTATCCACCGTAGCATTGTAAACTGGATGAAAGAACAAGCTATACATGTCTGTCTTCAGATGATTATTATATCATAAATCTAAACGATACGTTCATCAGGACTGATTAATAAGACAGCCTTTAGTCTCTATCATATCTCCTCCTCCTGCCTGTGTCTGTTAGGGCTTCTGAGCATGCACACACACTGTCACACACAGAGACAAGCTCTCCCACCTGCTTGGGTCTTGCTGACATACAACGTCCAAAAAATGCTGAATTCATCTAGTAATGCGCAGACTTCCCCAGGTTTAAAGTTTACTCCTGTGTCGCTACTTTAACTTCGTAAAAAGGTATGTAATGGAAACCTCTTCATGAGGAATAGCAACATAACCTTATGAATCAAACTAACACCATTGCAGAGGTAGAGTGACTAAAACAGGAGGCAGAGAGCCAATCAGACAGCGAGCAGAGGTACCCCCAGCGTACAGTATGTCAGATTTCAATGGATAAGATCAGACAGTTACTTTTGAATCAATTATTATTAATGGGAAGACCAGAGTAAAATACTGGCTCAAAACAAGAGTCATTAGCAACAGCAAGATAAGCTGCTTGGCACTGGCAGAGAGGATTTGGCTCATTTTTCATGGGCGCAACCCACATACTCAGCTCTGCTGCTCATCCCACAAATGCATGTTCCTTACAAATGTGGCATCATTTAAAAGGGAAATAAACAGGCTATCCAATGGTAATATTTATCACCAAGAAGCATTGTTAAAAAAAGAAATAATCTACCAAACACAAATTTCCTTACTTTTTGTGCTAGGTTGATTTTAATATATAACCAATTAAAAACAGGATTGTAATGCAGCCCTTCTCATATGATCCATATATGCAGTTAATTATTCACGTCTATAATTAATCGCCTGACAGCACTAGTAATTAAACCTCTCAGGTCCTACTAATCTGCATGACAAATAAAAGCTTAGGTCTCAGGAGATTAAAATCCCTTCTAAAATACATATCTCTTCCCTGCTGATCTTATCATGTTTATACACCTTTGTAGATGAACATTTTCTTGTAAAATATTAGAGGTTTTGTTTTTTAAAGCTGATAGTTCCTTGTTGTGCAATAACAAATATGCACCATGTTAGCAGTGAACATTACAACAGTAAAAATAAACATAAATTTATAAACAATTTATTTGTTTACATGCAATTATGAATGATAAAACAGAGTTTTGTCTATATACAAAATGTATCATGTTACTGAAATTGTCTCATCTTGTAAAAGGGTTCTTTGTCTCCATCCTGTTTTAAATATTAAATCATAACATTAGTATGTACATACAGTGATACAGTGAATATCACCCACAACTGAAAGAGAACTTTAGGATGTGACAGGAGAGAAATATCAAACATAGAAGAACAAAACTGTGTGTTACATGTTACAAAAAAATACTGAGAGAGAAGACATTCACATATTCAACAAAAACTGATTTGCTCATCAAAATGCACTTTAAAATGCCAACATGATCACAGGGTCTACACATACATTACTGCTACATCTGCCTCTCCTTTCCCCACATCACTAAAGAGAGTCATTGAAAGGAATAGCTTTACACCTAGAATAGTTATTTATTTGCATGTCAGTGGTTGGATGAAAAGATTAACACAACACACACGTATAAGGGCAGCGCCCACCCATAATGTGGGAATGCTTACAACAAAATATGTACTGTTTATTTGACCTTAAATGCTAACTGACACAAGAAATTTCCATATGCTTTTAGTTGTTGCTTAAGTTCAATTTTGCCAGTTTTATGATAACAATGGTGAGCAAGGCTGCCTACAAAGGGGGACAAAGGGGAGAGCTTTCTGGGGCCCAGCCATACTGGGGGTCCCATGGAGACGAGGAAAATAATGGTCCATATTTTACCAGATTTTATTTTTTACCCGAATAATAACCATACTTATTAAGGGAAAATTATTTTATTCATTTATGCTGTTGTAAAATATAGCCAATTAAAAAAAATGTAAACCTCTTTTCTTAAAACAGATTTAGCTTTTTTCCAGTAATGTTTACAATGTGGATGGGCACTGAACTAAAGCATTTGTAAAGTAATGACAGATTTCATAGATAAGCCATGATGTGGACAAGCAGAATGCCAGAGAATACAGAAGGAACCAGAATAACTTTATGGGGAAAATGATCAATTCATTGTAAAAAGAGACCCAAAAAAGGTGAAAAGTGGCACAAATGGGCTACAGTGGCAAAAATTGGCAGAAAAAAAAAGCGGTAAAAATGGATTAATAGAAACAAAAATGGGATGAAAGTGTCAAAATATGATTAAAAAGAGCAAAAACAGTGAAAAGTGGTTAAAAAGTGGCAACAAAGGGTAACAGAGGCAAGAAGTGACTGAATAGTTGCAAAACAAAAGACTAAAGTTGTGAAAAGGTGTCACACAAATAGGTTAAAAGAAGCAAAAATTGGCTAAAAGATGCAAAAATTGGTCTAATGTGTAAAGAATATGACATCAATGGGTGGAGACAATGGTGAAAAGGTCTTAAAAAGTGGCACATATAGGTCAGTTGAACATCAGAACCAAATAACAGCTTGATAATTTTCAGCTCCAAAATGAGGTAACTGTTAGCCAGGATGCTAGCACGGATCCAACACACATGCGTTGATAATTAAACACCACTGGGGAGGGCCTGTTCACTAAGAAGAAATAGAAGGTGATGCTTTCGTGATAATCTATTCCTTAATCATCATATTTGTCTATGAAGGAGAGAGTGTTTTGAAAGATAAGACACAATTAATAAGAAAAAGTCAGGTTTAAGGTGGGCCAATTTGGTAGATTTTTCAGGGGCCCAGTCATTTATTGTGGGCAGGCCTTTATAGGGTCGTACAAAATCATTAAAAGTTCATGCCGGTGTTTTAGAAACCTTACATCAAAACTCCAGGAAGTCACTGCTTCAGGACAAGAGGCCCTTCAGCTATGATTTGAACAGACTGTACAAATAACTTGTAATGCACTTATTATTGAGTTTAAGAAGTGCTGAAAGTTTAAGTATGTGAAAGAGCTAGGCCGGCTGCTTCCCTCTGTTACATGTCTTAATGCTAAAGTAAGACAAATCCCTGCTCGCAATCACTTTATATTACCACACAAATAGGCAATCAAAAAGGAAAGAAAAAAAAAAAGAAAAGATCTGGAAACATAAACAAAAATAAATGTTTATCCAGACATTACCATTTGGGTGCTTTACAACCAACAAAATGCATATATACAATAATAAACCATTTATGAACATTATATATCAATGTATAACTGAACCACCATGTTGGTAAAGCTGCAGAGCAGCTTGCAGCCCCCAGTTTTGTACTCAGCAGAGTTTACACCATTTCATGTAAAGTCTAACAGGGCTAACTCAGAAGTAGTGCCTATATGCAGTCTTTGTACTAATATTGGTAAGGCATAAGGGCTTTGTTGTTTACTTTAACATTGCGTTGGCTGGTAACTTAGAATAACAACTGTACAACAGCAATCGAGCACTCTCATATTTACCAGTTTGACCAGGTTTATTAAGTAACTATCACACTTAACTCCCCCAGTGTCACATGTGCTTAGTAAACCTTGACATTTCAGTACGGTTTTCTCTCCAAATGACTCTTGCCCAGGACCTCGTCACTAAACTGGTACGTCAGCTTCTTCTTTATCTTCTTCACCTCTCCAGTTTTGCCATAGTTGCGCAAAGCCCGGGCCATTTTCTGATAGGTCATTTTCTTGCGGTTCCCTTTTTGGATTCCCCAGCGGTGTGCAAGGGCCTCTTTGTGTTTTGAAGAAAACTGAAATGTCCCTTTGTCTCTGTCCACCCACCAGATACTGTCCTTCATATCACCATTCCTTAAAAGGTCTAACAGGAACTGGTACAGACGAATCTTCTTTTTGTTACCTTTGGAAACAGAGTAACTCAGTTAAACATGTCCAGTATGTAGACATATTACTTTTATATCTAAAAATGAGACAGACCTAGAATGTAATAGAGATGAGATGAGGAATCAAATGTGTTTCTTTTAAACGTTGGATTTAAAAACAGTATAAGACTGATCAATATCTACCATGTCTCAGAAAACTGGTTACAATTCTAAGAAATTCTGACAATTAAGATCCAGCATGAGTCATCTCTTTGTGTTTCCACATTGTCATGGTGGCAGAGTCAAAAACAGTTGACATTAGCTTTTTTTCCAACAGTGTTTGATATTGTGAAAGTTTTAAATCACTCCAAAGATTGAGCACAAAATGAATGTAGTTGCTGAATGTATCCCATGAAAGCATTATTTTGTTGTGTGATTGTATTGTAGTAAACAAAACCTCTCACACACTTAAACTCAACTCTGTGGCTTTTCTGGATTAATTTCTGCACCTACATATTTAAACACGTAGAAGGGAGAAAATCTCTCTGTGCGGTACTACTCCTGCCATGTTGGACATTACACTATCTAATTTTCAATATATTACATTTTTGCACCGCAACATCTAGATTTATTCAAAATAAAAAAACACAACTCTTTTGTTATTTACATAGTTGGGTTCTTATATTACCGTAAATATTTCAAACAGAATTTCAAAGACAGAGAATTCTTCATGTTTGAAACGTTATGGCACGTGTCTTGTTTCAATGGCTGTCATAACCATGCCACCGTAAAAGACAAGACTTACTTATGTGCTGCCTACTTGTGATGGACCACCATTATTCTCTCCCATTGGTTGCAAATTCAATCGCCCCAACTCATCTCTGGGGATGCAGAAAACCGGCCCTCAATATCCTTTTAAAGGCTCAAAAGAGACCAGGCCAACTGCTCAAGAGCCCCAACCTCTGCAGCTTACTTCTGGTTTGGAAATGAGGACTCTTTAATTAAAAACGGCACTCCATTTGATGTATTGATACCGTAAACCATTTTTATGTGTCATCGATAAATTTTACATAACGAGGGAGAAAAACTGTTAAAAGTGGCCTTCTAGCTTTGTGTTGTAAGGGGCACTTTTAACAGCTTTTCTCCCACATTCTGAGAAGTTCATCCATGAAACAAAAACATTGGTTGGCAGAGCTGAGCAGCGCTGGACTCTACTTGTTATAGTTTTTATTGTTTGATGGAGGATTTGATTTAAACTGGCTGTATGTTAATGCAGCACAAGACAGGCTACAGTGGACGGGATAGACTTGAACATTTGTTCTCAATTAGTGGGTCAGGACCCTGGGTCTTGAATGTGTGCCTGGCAATAATTTTGTGATATGTTGTAAAAAGAAAATCCAACTTAATTGATGTTTAGTGAACAAATTATGAATTATTGGGTGCACTCTTGATAATTCAACTGGTTGCTACAACATGTCATACTGAGTTTCTAAAACTATGTAAGACCAAGTGAACATATGGATCTAAGTTGAGCCAGCGTGGGAAGTATTCGGCTGTAATATGTATTTCTGTTGGAAAGATTTTCTACCAACTCAACATCTTTAGCTATGAGTATGTTGCGTCAAGTAAATGGCAACATGAAGTGTCAGGTTGGGCCCCGAAACTCAAAAAAGCTGTGAAACTTGTTACTTAACTTTTTATGTTGGACCCTTTCGTTTTTACAGTGTGTAGGGACACTCTAAAGCCTCATTTAAGCTCCCTTTGAGTATGAAAATAAGTCGGGGAACTCCAAATCAAATGATGAAAAAATGAATCCACTCAAGGTCACTGTTTCACATGGAGCTCCATCTTCTGTTCAAAACAGTCCAGCCGCAGCTGGTTCATTTCTGATGGTTCATCTGAGGCACCTACTGTATATCCCAGAACAGAAATACCGCTAAAACTTCAAAATAAAATCAGATTAACCTTCCGTTTAGGTTAGGGGTAAGAATTAACACCGTGACCGTGGGGTCTTAAAAGTATTAGAAGTTGATAAATCAATTTAGCAAAAATTAAGACTTTTAAAAGTATTAAAAAGTCTTAAATGCAAGAATAAAATGTATCGAATTGGGTTGCTTTTTACTTTATAGTAATCTAAAGAGGTTGCAGGCTTTAAAATGCTTTAGAATCAGAATTAGTGAGTATTATAAGTATCCTGATATCAGATATCATACTTTGTTTTTTCATTAAACCTAAATGTAAGCTCTTCTTCGTTTAAGCTTTGTCTCTAGTGAAAAACTTGTCAATAGATGCTTCTAGATAGTGGCAAAACTACTTTAACTTTCTAAGTAAAAAGTTAGACCTTCCAATAAGCCTTATAGAGTCATTTTTTCTAAGTCTAATTGTAAAATTTTACAATGACGCCTTATTTCCATACAACAGTAGGGAATACTACCGGCATTTTCTTTGTTGTCATATTTTTGTCTTACTATGAGCAAATTTTATACATGGAGCTGTGTTGGTGTCGTAAAAGGGTTACTCATATAAGATGCGGCAGAATCTTAAAATGGTTTAAGATGGTCTTTTAAAAGGTCTTAAAACAGTATTATATTTGATGTCAGATTTTCTGTCTACACCTTGATTAAGGTAGGGTTAGGATACCAAAAATTAAAGTCAAAAACCTGATAGGAAAATGTTAAATGAGGCCGAAATAAAAGTCTGCTTACAGGAAAGGAGCTTGTCTTCTATGAAAATATTTTAACATAGTCAGTACAGCTTGCATAGCTGTTAGCTGTGCAAGCTAACTGCTAATGAATTTACATAGCTAAAGGAACTATAGCTAAGCTCACTGAGCAGCTATGTAAATTACATGTTATCTAGAAAGCTACTTTAGCTGTAGCTATGGTTGCTTAAGCTCATGCTGCTAAAACTAGCTTAGGCCTTGTCCACACAGAGACGAAAACGATATATTTCTGTTTTGTTTTGAAAAAGTTTTCTGTAAACACGGGATCGTTTCAGGAAATGTCCGCATAAACACAGAACCACTGATAATGACTGGAAATGCTGTAGTATGTATGCCAAGCTTGTAAGTGGTGCTGTAACGCTGCCACAAAATGCACCAAAAGAGAGAAGAAGATCAGAGAAAACTGCCACAAACTTTCTCCTGGTTGCCCTTCTGGTTGTTCTCCGAGGTGGATTTAAGAACATCTGGTGTACGCTGTTCTTGGTGGTGGTAAAGGAGCATCAGATTTTGCTGTAAAAGCCACAACAAACTCAGAGGCTTCTGCAACACGAACACAACCCTGTAAACCGCCATTGTTGTCAGCGCGTGAGGCGTAAGTGGGTTACCCTATGTGTGACGTAATCACTTCAAGGAAGATGCGGCTGTCTGTCCACACGGAGATGAAACGGTAAGAGTTTACAGATTTGTTCGCTCTGGGACCCAGTTTTAAAAAGTATCATTTACGGCCCCCCCAAAACACTGTCTCCGTGTGGATGAAATAACGATACGACAAAAAGCTTTAGCGTATACTCCTGAATTCGTCTCTGTGTGAACGGGGCCTTAGCTACTTTGGCTTATGTGGTAAAGTTAAATACACAGATAACATAGTTGTGTGAACTTTAGCCAGATTAGACGTCAGACATTTTTTAACAAGTACATTTCGGTTGTTGTTCTCCAGCTCACATTTTTGTTTTCTTGTTACCTTTTTATAACAAAGCTTGTTTTTCTCATGATAATCAGTTAATTTCTCAAGATCTCTGAAAAACAACCAAAATGGATGTTACCACAGGACAAAAAGTCTTGCTGGGCTTCTGTAATGATGTACTTTTCAGCTATGTTTTTGTGTCCTTTCTCTTTTTTTTTGTCATATATTTTATTCCATCTAAGGTCAAAGCTGCAACATTTTTCATGAAATCAATTTGAATGTGAGGAAGAAGAGCTGGGGATGGGTCCAGATGAGAACCATTGTGCAAAAAGATCAACTCTGGAGCAGAAAGCACCACATCTAAGGACCTATCAGCTATTAACCTAGAGTAGCATAATGATCATCATGATCCTGCAGGATTAAATCTAAATTCTTATGTAAAATCAAACCTATAAAACTGTAGTTCGCAGCAGAAAAAACAACCACTTCCTTTGAAGATGCTTGACCAGCAATGTTAAAGCAATTGTGCAACTAAGAGCTCAGTCTAGTAGTGTGTTTGAAAAGTCAGCAGAGCACAGAGCTGAAATGACTCAAATCCAAAGGTTCATTACTATAACGTGAGCAGCTCTCATTCTTACAGGTTAAAGAGGAAAGAATCCATATTATCTCACACACTGTATAACTGTAGAGATAACTCTATATAGAAACAACTGTCTCCCTTTGAAGAGGAGGGAACAAAAGCATCACACATGCATGCTTGTTAGACTGAATGTCATACTGACAGATACGAGTGGAAGTGCAAAGTTACGAGCTACTGGACTTGCTGTAAATTCTTCAGATTCAAAACTTTACAAGAAGTCCAGTGACTTATCACGTCTACATATACTACCATGACCTGGATGGCTGAGAATCTGCACATGGTCGGCACAGCTGATGTCTTAAAGTGTCTGTGTTTACTGCTCAGTAGAAAGCTAAAGAGCCCCCCTGCCACCCCTGTCCCAGTATGAAATCACCTTTACGTCTGTTTTCCATACCTAGATCTGCTGTGACATACGGGACCCGATCTCTTAGACATTCCTCATCAGACACCTGCAGTTCTCCATGGTCCTCTTCATCAGAGCTGCGCTGGGACACGTGTGGAGGGTAAACAGTCCGAGGAAGGAACGTGACCTACAATGCAAGAGTTAAGTTAGATCTAAACTTACACCAAAATATTTGAAATCCTAACTAAGAGCTTGTTAATTGTCAAATATTCCATTAATGTTGTTTAAAAGTGTCCTTTTCATGTTTCTTTTGTACCTTTTTTACTCAACATTGGAAGACTTTTTTAGTCCATAATATGAAGCTACTAAAATGCTTTTTCTCACCCAGTCAAGTTAACAAATACTTTAACTCTGGCTTAAGGGCATAGTTACACTCGCCCCACTCTAATATCTGTCTCTGTGTAGAGTGTGGCTGCATCTCTCTGCATGAGTTGTGATGTGTGGATGCTGCAACAGCTGGCTGGGCAACACAAGTAACACAAGTCAACGTCTCTGTAACAGAAAACAGGCCGCCTACTCCCACGTGTGAACGCGTTTTTCACATTGATTTCTTTTCGTTCAGTATACTTAAAATGTTAAATTTCTTTCAAATTTCAACACTTTTTTTTTTTCAAAAAGAGTCCTTTCTTTTGGAAAATTTTTATTTCACAAGTTTAATGAAACATAATTTGACCAGTTGTGATTCTACATCATGCACATGTGTGTTTAGAAGGACATTTTATGACATAATTGACATAGGATAACATTTAACAAGGCTTGCTAAGGATTGATAGTATTCCTAGGGTATTAGTAAAATTGTATTGCTATGCATATGCTTCATATATTTGCTTGTTCCAACATAGTATGTTAGAATTAAACTTGGTTGAAAACTGATGCTGTATTTCCCCTCTTCCTACTAAACATGTGGCCAAAAATTCTCTTTTTTTGTATACAGGTATGTTGACATTTTGGTCCTGGTGTAAACTGGCCCTTTATCCCCAGTCAAACTTGACAATAACGTTACTGTTCGTTCATCCCCTTTAATAGCTCAACCAAATTATTCCCCCAAATTTATTACAAGACTGTTGTTAGAGGTAAACACATTGGAAACAATAACCTGTCTCACACACACACAAAAAAGATTAATTTTTAAAAAAGGCTGTCAAGATTAATCGCACACTGTAAGACTGAACAGTTGAAGACTGTTAAAAAAAACTGTATTCTGAGTTTTCCCAGAATGCCTTTGGGCATTAGACACTTTTGCACCATGATTGAAGTCACTGACTCAGTTACTGCAGTGGAAGAAGACCACATAGCTTCACAAAAAATACTTAAACAAATTGTTTTGAGCTGGATTTAAACAGAACTTTTTAGTATAAGAAAATTTCCACAGTGTAGTCTAAATTAGAAAAGTCCACTGTGCCCTTATTTCCATTTACATCTTTTTTTTTTATGTAAACACCTTTATTCCCCCGTGGTTATGTTCATGTCATAATCTTCAATCTACCAATAAAATCAGGCCTGTATCCAAACAGGAAGTCATTTGCCCTTAGTTTAACATGGTAGAAAAATCCCACATGACACAACAAAAATTTGAAATGCAAAATAATGCGCTAAAAATGGTGAGATTAACTGTGGTATGTAATTTTAGTGTTGTAAAATCCCTTATCAAAATAATAAATAAATACATACAGCTCAAAAGTGCTTCAGCCCACTGGGGAAATGCCCTAGTACCACATTAGCGATCTAGCCCTGATGTCTGTCATGGTTTTGCACAGACCATAGAAGGCTTATGTACAATAAACCACAGGTTTAAATCATTTAGGTATGCATGGCTGTGGAGCCTCATCTTACTGCTGTCTTACTGCTATGAAGACCTAACATTACGTTAAAATAGGCAGCTACCTCTGGGGTACTATATGTAGGGACTTTTTAAAGATGGGAAAAAGGATATAAAAGGGAAAGTAAAAGGCTTTGTCTTTCCCTATTTTGCTTTGAAACAATGGCCAGCTGGATCAGGTTCTGTATAACACAAAGGGTTTTAGCAAAGAAACATATAAGCCAGTTTTCTGTCCTTTTTGAAATGCATTGAAAATACTTGTAAATTGTCCTGCTTAGTGAAGAGGTACATAGATTGTATCTTATTTGATATATAATTTTATGAGACCTCTATCTAATCATCATGATCAATTTTTTCCTTAAAATCTTTTGTGCTCAATCTGATAAATGCTGAAAAATATCCTCCAGTGGATTATCAGTTGCCAGAAATGCCTCATTTATCAAATATGATACAAAAAATATTCATGAAATTTTATGGCATTTTTCTTTTTCTATTTCAGTTGAAGGTTTAATAAACATCTCAGTTCCAAAAAAAATAAGTTTCTGGCTATTATTTGAGCTTTCAGGCTTTAGAGGGTTAAGTTTTTTTTTGTTTTTTTTACCTCTGCTCATCTGCACAACTCAAATATAAGATGATGAATCCCACATAAATGCTTAGCTTTGCAGTCACAAAATATATATATATATTTTTTTTAAACTAAAACGATATATATATAAATGTAAAATTAAACTTTAGGCCTTTTTTGTAGCTCAAAGATTCACTTCCTGATTTTTATAAAAGGACCTAAAAGACCTCTCTGTTTCCAAATGCCCTCTCTTCCTTAAAAAACAACAACTTTGAATCATATAACACAAAATATGTTTGAATATAGGAACTTTTCTGAGCTTGATTTTCAACTTTAGAGATTTTTTTGTAGGTTAAGTGGCACTTCATATCCATTAACTGATGTATTCTACCAGCAACAATGCATGGGGGCTTTTGGATTATCAGTAATTCTGTCAAATAAGAACTGGGCTGTAATCCTGACTTTGGATAATCATCACAATTAGTGATCGAAAGCACTATACTTCAGTCTATGGCCATGCTTTATTTTTAAAAATATAACATGTAAACATTTATTAGTTTTAATTTCCTGCCTTTTGATTCATTTTACAACTACATTTGTGTCTATGTTTCTGAGGCATGTGCAACCATGCAGATATCTTGATGTCTGTTTAAGTTGATTAAAGGTGTTTTTCCATGCTTGACTGCAGAAAGACTTACTGGTTGCTGTATCACATGTGGATGTGCCCCTAGATTTGGATCATGGAGGCTCTCTGTGTCATATCGTATGGCCTCGTGTCGGATGAGGCTGGTTGGGTGGAGGGCCTGCACACTCTGCAGCTCTGTGAAGTTGCTCTCTGGGAGATTTTCAAACTCGATGGGGTGAACGTGCGGGTGAGAGTGGTAGTCCCAGTGATCTAAATACAGAAGGTGACAAACAGTAGAAACTGCTACAGCTTTTAGTTGTTTCTCTTGATAACAGCAACACTGCTGCACTCAAAAAAAAATGCAGAAATAAAGTCAGGTCCTGCAGAATTCATTAAACTTATCTTCATAATGATCTGAGCACACTAGAACATGTAAAAATACCAGAAATGACTCATGAGGAAAGATGTATCAACCGTCTGAGTTTGCATGAGATGAGAGAAACAAAGAGAGAATTTAGGTCGTGTTTAACATCCAGATTTGATTGAAAGTTTCACATTTTATTAGTGAAAATAGAGGACAGACAAATAGAAGGGTTTAAGTGCAAAAAATCATCTCAAACATCCTTTCTTGGTTGATTATTCATCAATGTTTGTAGTGTCTTTTTTCTGATTTCTAACAGTATCAGACAGTAGACACAAGCCGTTAAGATATGAGACATTTGATATTTTTATCACAACTGAAGCTCTTCAGAGGCTTCATTTTTAGCTGAAAGTTCATCCCACCCTCCTATTTAACCTGTTTTAGTGCAATAGTCAAAACTGTTGATTACAAGAGAAAGTAAAGCCCCTGTCATGTATCAACAAAGCCCCATGGGGCGAAAGTGGTTCTATGTCTGTAGCCGTAGCGACCGAAAGAAATGGCATCTGTTTCCTGTGTTCCATCCACCCTGATGTGGTGCACTCCAGCTGCACACGCTGCAAGCTTTTTCTGTACAGTGCACCACACTAGTCACCACAGAAGGTCATGGTGGATAATTTAGAGAATAAATGCAAAAAGGTTTCTTTGATTGATTAATTAAAAGAGTAAGGAAATTAAAGTTACCTGAAGTTAAATGACTTCATGTCGTTGAATGTTGATAACATTTCTCCCTAAAAGTAGTGATCCCCTTTTTAAAATGTGTATTTTAATTCAAAGATGGCTCTGTATCATTTTATTTAACAAGTGGTGATATTACAATTTCATATCGTAGAAATACTGTAAATGTCCTGCAAAAAATATGTGAAGTAAAACTCACCTGCCTGGATATCTCCTTCTAGAACGTAGGGATTATAGTACTCTGCAATCTGATGTCTGTAGATCTCAGGATCGTACATCTCTTCTGAGTGCTGTAAAATTTAAGATGAAAAAGTCTTTATTAGGCAAAAATTGTACTTTCGATGAAAGGTGACTGCACATTACAGCATTTAATGCTGCTCTTCTTTTACACTGTTATATGTAAAATAATATTCCGCATCTGCCACATTTTCTCTGTTTTAATATCCATAATTAGTCATATGCCTATTAATACAATAATCTTTTCTAACGCTGTGACTGTTCTGAAACTCTCAAGAACTCTTGAGTTTCGTTTTCATGTCGCCCAAAGTATAAAAGACTCGTACAGTTTGTGTCCTGTATTCAAACAGAAGAAGACTCACTCTAAGTCTCATCTGAAAATTGTATTAATACATGAATGCCATCAATCATGACTGTTTTTGCTAAATCTTCAACCAAAAGAAAAATCAAACCCTGCTATTATTATCAAACTCCCCTGCAAGATTACTGAGATATTATTAAAATGAGAGATACTTACAGGTGGGATGAGGTAGCTCTCCATTCTGTATGGATGCAACATGGAGACCTCTTCTCCAATGGTCCAACTCTCACAAGCTTTGCTGGCAAAACACTCACAACCTTTCAAAACTTTTGCGGCACCATTGCACAATGTTTCAAAATTTCCTCTCGCTCAACGAAAAAACAAAAAATTGTCTCTCGCTCTCTTATGGTAAAGTCTCACTTGTGCTCTACACTACTCCTAAAGGCCGTAAGCTTTGTCCAATTCAAATGAAATAAAACAAGGCCCGCTGTTTGAGCCAAAGATGGAAAAAGGAAACTTTTGACTTCTGTAAAATCTTTGTGGGTGGGGAGCAGCAGAGTGTGTCTGCTAAAGGTTCCTAACCATTGATGATTTGTCAAGGGAGCCCATGAAACTCTATACACTGTCCCCTCCTCTGAGTAGCCAATCATCATCCAGAGCTCCTCTCGCTATTAGTTTTTAGCCCCAGAAGTGTGATAAACAGAGCTCAAAAGACACTGAATATTTAGCACTGTATTAAATTCTCCTTTACTTAAAAGTTAGAGAGCATTTATGTAAGCTCATGAAGTAATAAATGATTAGTTACACAAAGAAGCTAGGTAGAGGGAAATAAGACATATTTAAGGTTCATTAATGTAATTTTCTGATGTGTTAAACAGAAACAGATGACAATATGGTTAAAAAATATATAATAGGAATGCATGTTGTCAAATACTGCATTTTTAAAGTTCAGTAAGTGGCATTTTCACACCAAAATTTGTTTTGGATTAAAAAAAACAACTAAAAACATGCAGAAATTCTTCATTTTTATAGTTCTAATGTTGCATCTTATGCCACTATGATAGAGCTGCAATGATAGACAAACATGTTTAATGTTGCCATGGAAAGACTGGATGTTAAATCATAACCTGATATGCATGAACAGCTATTGGAAGCTGCCATTCAGTAGCTGTAGACAATGATTATTCTCAGCCATCTGCTGCATGTTCTGTCACCAAAGTACCCCATAACTCCAACTGTCATCATTTTGTGGCCCCACTAGACATTTCCAAATTAAGTAGACTGAGACAAACTGCACAAAACTGCACTCAATAAATTGTGTTTCCTAAACAGTGGGCCAACATATTAGTGTCATGGATGAATTTCACATAATTAGGGAGAAAAGCTGTTAAAAGTGGCCTTCCTTTTGTTTGTTTTTATTAAGAGCCCCTTGTGGTGGAATAAAAGTTGTGTATTTTTAATGTACAAATATTTTTATATCTGTGAAAAACCACATAACAATTTTGTTTTAACCCGTATTTTACTGAAAAGGCTCATAAAGTCAGGTTTGGTAGTTTCATATAAGGTAATACCAAATCAAATATTTGTTTATAATTATAATTTTTCAATTGCAGAGTTTTTTTTAATCCAGTATATCCAAAACACTGTTGTCTTGACATTAACAGAAAACCCAGAACCACAAGAAGCAACACTGACCACACTTGTTCAAGCATATAATATTTATTTGAAACACGTTATGTTTTTCCAGTGTGACACTTTAACAAGACAAGACAAATCACTTATAAAAGCATTGATGGGTTGTTTGTGTGTCAGTTCATGAGTCAGTTCTTTTATGTGGATGTTAAGAGCCATTTTATTTTTATTACTATTATTTTTTATATATGCTGTATGCCTGTTTGTTTTGTGATTGATCTTTTCTCCACACTTCTTTATCACCAGCCAACAGGCATTAGGGACACAAGCTTGATGGTGTAACATCCATGTTTTATATCGGGTGTGTCGTAAAGCCAGATTTCATCTGACCAGCAAGGTGTTTTCAGGAGATAGTGTATTTTGAAAAATAATCACAGGATATTTTCACCAATTAAAAAAAAAAAAAAAAAAAAGTATAGTTGGAGTAAAATACCAGAATAAATATCACTCATAAGTCCTGACTTTGATAAGTTTGGCAGGTCAAATGAAGTCAAACTGGTATCCAAATGAAGAGCTGAAGGCGCCATCTCATCTTCCTGAACTGAGCAAAATGATCCGGATCACTGAAAAGAGACAAAATTCCCATCACTACATTAAAGGACAAATAAAATGCAGACTACCTAAACAAAGTGTTGGATTAAAAACAGTACAAAGATACCAAACAAAAGCCATAAATCTTTCCTAAAGTTCATCCCCCTGGTACAAAAAGTGGGACTGTTTGCATGAAATAAGTTTGAGTAAGTAGGCTAGGGTAGCTGATAGTGGAGGCCTGGCTCATTTGAAAAAAATATATATAAAAAAATCTAATGAGAAAAAATGATCAAAAAACAATTGTTAAAAAAAAAATCCATAAATAAAAATTCAGTCTCGTCATACATTTTACCATTTTATTGCAGAACTGGTCTAAAGTGGTGGAGAGGGTTCTGCTTAAAAGATGCTCCCTGGGATAGTCAAGCAGCATGCTTTGACTTTCCAGGGAGCAAATGGCTAGAAACCCCCCATATTGATAGATACATTAAACACAATGCATACCGAATATAATAAATTTAGTTCAAAAGCAATTTAACCATAGTGGCATGAGTCTCAATATGAGGGTGCAACAAGCTTTATGCTATAAAGGAGGAGGCTGAGGTGGAGGAGGTTAAGCTATGCCACGGCAAATAAACTTGACAATAATAACGGCAGGTTAAGGAGGCTATAGCTTCTTTTTTTGTCTATGTTAAGCTAAGGTGAATTATGATTTTTTAATGCAGGAACAGAAAACTAGGGATGCACAGATTGTGGAAAAGAGGGTTGATATTGTTACCAATGTTTAAAAAAAATACAATCAAAGTAATTGCTGATACTGTTGGGTTTTGTTTCAATACTTCCTTTGGTTTAAGACTCCTTCTGTGCCAAATTTCTTGGCTACTGGTATCTGTTCATGCCACATTATCTGCTGATGCAGATGCTTGTATAGAGCTGATATCTACTGATAATGATATTTAACTGATGCACCCCTGCAGAGAACACTATAAAGCCTTCAGATGACTGTAGAAAGTCACTATTTCATCTAAACATGTAAGACAAAGTTCTTGAGACTACATTCTCCATGTACAGAAGAGCCTTTACTGTGGATAGTGATATTGGGTGTCAGTGCTACATGTGTGTGAAGTGGAGGTGTCACAGTGTAAACAAGTTTGTGTCCACTCTCCAACTGCTGATCTGAAACTGAGGGACAGTAAGACTGGAGTAAAATAACTTAATTAGGATGTTTGGTGATGTAAACATTAATTTTGTAAAGGAGAATGTCGACATGCTGCCACTTGCCACAGACATGCATGTAACCCCCCCCCCCCCCCCATGCACACACACTCACAGCTGGACAGATAAGATGGAGGTAGTGTCTCTGTTGTAACCACACTGTGGTAAAAGAGATTATTATTATCACGTACTGTTAGAGCATTTCCTTAGAAGAAGGACGTTTTTCTGGTGTAAATGAGCTGCTAAAGTCTGTTTTTATGGTTAAAAAATTGCTACACAAGTGACAATCAATCATTCATTTGGTGTGTAGTGAACCCACGGGGCAAAAGGGCAACATTTGAGAAAAAAAGTTGTCTACCAGTGTCTGAAAATATCATGATAACTGCATTAACTGAAGATGCTTTCTTTGTCCAGATGCAGAGATAACCAGTGTCGCACAAATCTGAGAGTTTATTGTTAGTGCTGCCTGTTTAAGAGGAAGACTGCAGCTCTGTGATAAGGACACGAGCTGAAAATACCACGCACTGTAAGATCAAAATACTGAGGTTATGTTAAGGTAACCATACAAGCCACACACTGACAAGAAATCCAGATTCAAATACTAAGAGTGCTTTCAGACTTTGAGCTAGTATCTATAACAGAGGAGGCTGCAGCAGGTACTGGCTCTGATTAGAAATAACAACAGATGCTTGAAGTGTTTTTATTTATTTCTCTACAGCACATTTACTGCTCTGACCAACTGGTTTTGAGCTTTGATCAAAGTTCAACTCTGTATTTTGCTTACTTATGGAGGATTATAATGACCAGGGTGTGTGGAGCTATTACAACCACACAGACTATTGAGAGCCGTGTCCAGCCCTGTCTTAATCACAGAGTGGGCAAGTGTATTATTAACACTCAGAGTGGGCTGCAGTGATACCCAGTCAATTTAGATCACAGCTTTATTCTGGGAAGCCAAAAAAGGCATTTTTATAAAAATATTTACAGCCATTATAGGCCAAAATTTAAAGCTGATATATACCATATATCCACAGCTGATATAGGTAGATATTTATAGCCAATAAGCTGGTATTCTACAGCCAATATTAGCTAATATTAAAGTAAATATACAGTTTTACTTACAGCTAATAAATCAGATGTAAATATCAATATAATAAGTAAGTATAAGTATAAGTAATATTGCACATCTCGAGTACAAATAATAATTTGGTTATAATAATTATACCACCTGTCAGATTGAGTTCTTTAACAAAAACAAGATTTTGATTTTTAAGTTTGAAATATTTTGTTGTGTTAGACACTTGTACGTACTTTTAGCCTGCTGTTGTTTACAAGAAATCATGTTGATCAATTAAATTTACTTGCATTATTTTGCTGTGCTGGACTACACCATTTGGACATTTTTAAGAAAGGTGCAGGGGCCCCCCAGTACTGTATTTTACTCCATTTGATCCATATTTCAGTCTGTTGACCAATTCATTTAGTCACTTTTGATTCAATGATGGCACTAATTAATAAGAAAAATTAAATAAAAACACACTTTTCATTTCAGACTTTACCCTACTGTGGGCCCAGTTAATCAGTATCCTTTTTACCCCCCTTTGCTACGCCCATGTTTATAAGAAGGACTAAATGCTTGCAAGGTGGTCTACATGCCACAGTTTATAGGAGAAACCTAAAGGTTTCATCCTAAAGTCACCCATACATCAGTACTCAGCCTTAATATTGCAGTTTGTGAAGATGAAGACAATCACACAGTTATTTATTCTTGATAATTATTTTTCAAATCAGTGATGTCAATCTGCAACATGACCTGCTTCAACTTAAATACAGTTGAGTAAAACACTAAATTATGTCCGTGTGGGCCTCATATGTGTTGTATGCATATGGATCCCAAGTGGTCAAGGGGGAAGGAAGTTCTTTGGTTTGATGAGACCAAAATGGTGCTTTTTGGCCATCAGACAAGACGCTATGTTTGGCAGACACCAAACACTGCACATCACTACAAATACCACCCCCACTGTGAAGCACAGTGGTGGTAGCATCATGTTGTGGGGATGCTTCTCAACAGCCAGCCCTGAAACACTTGGAAAGGTGGAAGGTTAAATGAATGCAGCAAACTAGAGGAAAATCCTGGAGGACAATCTTATTCAGTCTGCAAGAGAATAACAGCTTGGGAGAAGATTAAATTTCCAGCAAGACAATGACCCGAAGCATACATCAGAAAGTACACAGAAATGGTTAAGACAGCAAGGTGGATGTTCTGGAGTGGGTGATTGAGACCTATCCACACAGACTCAGGGCGGTGATTGCAGCCAAAGGTGCATCTGCTAAACACTGACTTGAAGGGAGTGAAAATGTATGCAGTCACTTATTTTACATGACATGTTTAATTAGTTGACATTAAATTGTAAAAATATGTTTTCACTTTAATATTAAAGAGGGTTTTTTGTTATAATAAATAATCAATAAAAAGGTAAAACATCCGAGGGGGTGAATACTTTTGATAGGCACTGCATCTCATGTAGAGGTTCACACGGGCAATTACAACAGGGGGCCACCATGTATACCCCACAGACAAGCCAACTTGGGACCCTCATATGTTCCATGTATGGCCTACACAGACATGCTGGCTGATGACTTTATGTAATAAGAATAAAACTGCAGGAAAAACTAAAACTTTCCATCCTGTACTGAATAATACCTTGAGTGCTATCTGCTGTGTGAGAACAGCAAACTGATGATAACTCAAGTCTTTCGATATTTTTTCTCCTTTGACCTTTGTTTAGTAAAATTCAAACAGTAAGTAAACTGTAGCAGAGCATGCAGGATTTATTTTTATTTTTAGCTCTTTTCCTTAGAAATTATCATCATGATGTGTCCAAAAGACTGTTTCAAGAACAGGAACTTGGTGTCAGCTGAAAATTCACAATGAAAAACCTAAAGCAAAGCCTCATTTTCATGTGAGCCAATCTGATTTTCTGTCTTTAAACCTATCTCTGTTGTCTGGGTTCAGTTGTTAAAACAGAAGAGGACGGAGGTGTTGACCTCATAAATTCTAAAGTCCAGTCACATAGTTGTTTGCAGTACTTTATAAACAGCTTTAGCCACGGCTTTAAAGACTGACTCAGCTGAGTAGAATAAAATGACTTCAAAGCAATATTTCAAATAAAATTAATTCTAAGAGATTGGTATTGCATCTGCACATGAGTTATTGCCTCCAACAAAGATGTGCTAATGGTTTCAGTGTTTTTTGTGTGTCAGCATGCTTGTGGAAAACTACTGACCTGATTTTCTTTAGACATGGTAAAGGGTGTGGCTCTGGCACTGGAAGAACTCATATTTTGAGGCTAATCCAAATCGGACTCAGCAATGAATAGGACAGTGATTCTGGTTCATGAATTCAGACAGGCTGTATGGAATGGTTTCACTTCGAGATTTAAATATTATAGTAGATAATAAGATAGGGTGACCATATTCTTAAACCTACGAACACGGACTTAGTATAAGCTCACGGCACAGTGTGATCTTTCATCAGTGTGCTCTATTAAAGTCAATCACAACTCTGCTACTTTGTGCCAGGGCCAGTTTTAGTCATAAGGAGGGCAAGGCAAGAGCAATATAAGGCCCTTCTGCATTTTACTTATATTATAGGTAGAGAAGAAAAACATTTAGAAGCATTTCTCCTCATCTCCACACTGCTATTAGATTAACAGTGCCCAAGGCAAGGTATGACTTGTTGAAATATGCACAATAAAAAGGTAATATTAGCTCCTATGCCACAGCATATGAAATCTAAATATCCCTTATGTTATTGATTTGGTATTTCAATATTGATCTACCTTGCCATAATTTGTATGATTCGAGGACATAGGATGACTTTTAAGAGGCATGTACTCATTAGGGGGTCCATGGATCCTTCCCAGGGAATTACTTGGACTTGTCTTAAAATTTTCTTATCTATATACTTCTTGTCATCGAAGTACTTTTACACATATATCTCATTATTTCATGCACATTTTATTATTATAATTGGCAGCATGTCTGTGTCTGTCTGTGTTGATTTGCACGCAACACTGTTGCTCCAATTGTCCTTGATTCCTCTCAGAAGACTTCTTGGGTGTACTGGTCTAAAACTGGAACCATGAAAAATTCATAAATATCTACAGATTTTCTATAAAATGCCAAAATGTTGTTCCGAGTCATCATTCAGGGACTTCTTCTGTGTTCTATGTACCTTGGAAGTCAGATGTTGGAGCTGGGAATGAAGTTGCATCCAAGCTGAATGCATTCCTATTGCTGCAAGCTTGTAAGAGGAAGTGACAGAGTTGGAAAACAAATGGACTTTGTTGAAACACGCCCACAGGGAAACATATTTGGATGAAATGATACATCTGTTCCATGATCCCTGATCAAAGTTAGACTCTTTAAAGCAGAGAAAATTGATTGGTTGGACAGACAAATTAGTAATTAACTTTGAGTTGCTTTCACAAGTGATGTTTTTCTCCTGGTTAAAACAGAAACAGCCTTTGCAACAAGATTGATGGATAAATATATAGACAAATTAGTATTGTATGCATACATGGGGCATTGTTTTGGTATTACAGTTGGTTAGTACAGGGGCAGTGGTTGTTCAAAATAGGAACAAATCAGTGAAATGTGTCGGGGCTTGAGACTTGGAGTTTGAGAATATAATGGTCCCAATCAAATCGGGATGCATCTTACCCTAGGTGTAGGCCTTTGACTTGATTTGTGCTCTCTGAGCGACTTTAAGAGCTTTAATCAACTTGATCTCTTAGCCAGTTACTGACACTCACCAAACAGAAACAATCCTACAGTTTTAAATGTTGACTTTTTCTCTCTGACACTTTTAGAAGACTTTAAGTTGCCATCATATCTGCTCTTAAATATAAACTGTACTATTCTCTCTGCCTTGTTTGTTTTTGCTGTGACCTGAGAGCTGAAGTACATGCTGTATATGTTCATGCAGTGACATACTATTATTAAAAGAGGAACTGGAACTTTGTCTTTCAGATTCAGTTCCTTGAGGGCTGCTTTTAAATGAAGCCATTTACGTGTCATATGGTCAGGATGATCCAGAATACCGATGGTTGCCTTGTTAGGAAATGTTTTGTTTCTTGAGGAATTTAGATAGATTTAGTTGTTAAACAACTTATAATTAAATTACTCTATATCTGTCTCTGTGTGACCTACAAAGTAAATGGTGGATGGCTTTTATGGCTCTATTGCACAAAAATCAACCCCAACTAAAAGCAGTGGTGCTAGAGAACGATATGCATTAATTTACCTTAATATAAAAGGAAAATGATTTTAATGGTAGTGTGAGTTTATTTTGCTTTAGCTTTTAGCTTTAGCTGTTTTGCGTGTTGTGGGCAGAGGGCATCACAAAGAGCTACAAACATCATTACAACAGATCATGAATCATGAGGTTTTTTCCGTCTGTGGAGCATGTGATTTTTCAGTGACTACGGTTTTGTTATTACTCTTAGTGATCTCAGTGTAGCCTGACACAGAAAAGGAAGACATTTCAATGTTCTGCAGCTCAGCACAACAACAGGACAAATTACGACCTCAGATGCACGCACAAATGTATTAACATCTGTCAGATATAACAATCATCATAGATGTAAACTTAGCACAAAACGTAGGGAAATTAGTGCTTGGTAGATTATTTCTTTGTTGGAACAATGCTTCTTGCAATACATCTTATACTGTTGGAAAGTCCTTTTATATGGTGCCACATTTGTAAGGAACATGCATTTGTGGGATGGGCAGCAGAGCTGACTATGTAGGCTGCACAAATTAAAAATGTCCTAAATCTTCAGTGCCGATGCCAAACAGCTTACTCTGCTATTGACTCGTTGTTTGGTGTTGTTTGGTGGATTGGATGACTGGAGTCTGAAGAAACAAGACATATTGGAAATTTCAGAATTTAAGCAAACAGGAGCCTCAGTAGAGTGATGAAGAACCATACACAGCCACAACAGCCTGGAACCTCCTCCACATGCTGGTCACCAGCCTGGACACATGCTGTGAGATGACAACTCATTCTTCAGTCAGCATTTGTCACAAGTCAGGCAATGCGGTTGTGTTGGCCACTCTAGCACGAACAACATGCCTAGACTGATCCCACAAGGGTTGAGGTCAGAATTGCTGGCATGCCCTAAATTCTGGAGGTAGTGTCTGATAAATCCCACTCTAGTCATTTTGGAGGACAGTCAGGTATCTGATTGTCAGCACCTAAGGGTACCAGAAGCTCAAAATGAGAGTTAATAGTAACAGCAGAATAAGCAGCTTGGCTTTGGCAGAGAGGATTTGGCTCATTACAAAAAAGAAACAATCTACCAAACACTAATTGCCTTACTCTTTGTGCTAAGTTTAGAAGTTGTTGCAGATCTGTCCAATTGCATTAAATACGATTGGTGTATATACCTAATAAAATGGCTTTGAGTGCCATCATGAATAGTGGTTCCCAGCCAATTTTCCCACCACATGAATCTAAGAAAAGCCGAGCCCCCTAAAAACCCAAATGATAAAAAGAAACTTCACTATCAAAGAATAACATCTAACTAACAGGGATGGTCGCCAGACACTTACTCTGACAAAGACGTATAAACTTTACAATAACAGTTACATCATGATTTAAAGTACTTAATGCAGATCAAGTTTTGACAGCTTCAAGTGGGACTGGACCCCACATCGGGAACCAATAGCTTATGATAGATAATAAAGATCATTTATTGTCATTATATGCCATATAATTAAATTTGGTTTGTGGGCAAAAGCCCAACAGCAGGAGACAATCAGAGAGATAAAAACACAACAAATCTACTATAAAATCAGATAAAAAATAGACATTATAAAAGCACATTTGCACAACCTGCTGTTGCAGTAGGTTAAAATGCAGTAGTGCTACAAAGTCCCTAATAGCTGGTTGAAGGCGTATAAATCTGTTTTCAGGGGGAGAGATGGAGGCTACAGCTCAGGAAGAAACTGTTCTTCAGTTTTTTCATGCAGGTTTTGATGACACCATACCTCTTCTGAGATTATAGGGGGATAAACAGTGGTTATCCTGGGTGTGCTGCGTCCTTGCTAACATTTGTGGCGCTCCCATGTAGGTAGCCAGTTTACACAGTATCCAGGTCCAGAAACACAGCTCCCACAGTCCTCAGTGCTGTTTTCACAACTCGGGCCCAGTCCTTTCTGTTCTCTGCTGTGCAGCTGGCATATCATACAGTGACACACTAACCGAGGATGCTTTCTATGGCACTCTTGTAGAAGTTTACCAGTAGCTGGGGGGATAGTCCAGCTTCTTCAGTGTCCTTAGAGAGAAGAGTCTTCCTGACCAGGTGGGAGGTGTTGAGAGACCATGTGGGCTCCTTTGTGGGCTCAGAGGAAATTCACCTTTTCATCATTTAACTTAATGTGGAGGTGTGTGTGGTCTTTTTTGATCTTCTGAAGTCCACAATGATCTCCAGAACCAGGTTATTTTCTGAGCACCTCGCAATGAGATGTTTAACCTTCTCTCTATAGTAATACATACCATACTTGCTAAATGTATGACAAACTTTGAGTATTTTGATATCTCTCTAATCGCTAGGTTGTCAGTATAAAAGATTTTTAAACTTTTATATAGTTAAAGTCAAAATAAACACTATTTATTACTGTTTTGATGCCATGGCAACAAAAACTACAAGTCAAGTACCCATTATTTGGTCATTTTTGCAAGTGCTCGCTCTCTCTCTCTTTGTTTATGTTGCAGAGGCTGTTGGTTAAAAAAGAGAGAATGACAGACTGAAGATCTGGATTTCACACAGTGTCTAGAATGGGCAGAAACCTTCATAATATTATAAATAAATGTTAGATAGATAAATGATAGATACAGTGGCTTGCAGAAGTATTCATACCCCTTGAACATTTCCACATTTCTTCCCGTTACAACCACAAACGTAAATATATTTTATTGGAATTTCATGTGATAGATCAGCATAAAATGACGCACTATTGTGAAGTCAAAGAAAATCATACATAGCTTTCAACATTTTTTACCAATACAAATCTGAAAAGTGTGGTGTGCAAAAGTATTTAGCCCCCTAGAGTCAATACTTTGTAAAGCCATCTTTTGCGGCAATCATAGCTGCAAGTCTTTTAGGGTATGTCTCTACCAACTTTGCACACCTAGAGACTGACATTTTTGCCCATTCCTCTTTGCAAAATAGCTCAAGCTCAGTCAGATTTGATGGAGAGCATCTGTGAACAGCAATTTTCAAGTCTCGCCACTAAACAGATGGTGTACAATTCAGGTCTTGAACAACCTTACAGAAAACTTTGTAGAACTTGAGTGTTCACGCTGTATAAACAAGGCCAGGACGGACTTTGACAAATGTCAACAGAGTTTCCTTACAGAAGTGTCACACTCAGAGGTTGAAGTCAGTTCTACTGTCTAGAAAACATGTGAAATAGCTACAAACAGCAACTAAACCAATCTCGCCATCTCTCTTCCACTCATACATATAAACAGCATTGCCAGCAAACACAACTAGCAGCTGAATAATAAAAAATATTCCATTTCAGCTGGAGTTTAGTAGGGAGGCCTATTTCCAGCTTATTTCCTTTATTATTGTTGGGGTAGGCACATCAAAAAGGCATTCCTGCTGTTGTCATGAGTTGCTGTCTGACAGCTTCAAAAGGAAAAAAGGCCCAAAGTTGCAGCAACTACCTG
This sequence comes from Cheilinus undulatus, assembly GCF_018320785.1. NCBI lineage: Eukaryota > Metazoa > Chordata > Actinopteri > Labriformes > Labridae > Cheilinus > Cheilinus undulatus. The sequence goes on along the minus strand of NC_054865.1, from coordinate 38,847,256 downwards.
TGGTTCTAGCAAGGATGAGCAGCTGTGCAACCAAAATATCAAACATGCTAGAAACCCATCCAACCAGTCCGGCACCTGGCCAGGCTGTGGTCGGCCTTCAGGTCCCCCAGTACACTGCACGCCAATTGATGCACACTCAGTCAGAAAGTCGGTCCAACTTCAAAGTGAGTTGTGCGATTTAAAATTTGTGTCCTGAATCGGCTGAAATTGCACAGTGTACATCTGGCTTTAGCTCAGCGAAGAGTCTGGAAACAAAAGAAAAAAGCTACCTTTGTTTGACTTAATCTGACAACTCTAAAGCTCAGAGAAAAGCACAGAGTGTTGCAAAGGTTAACTCTGCAAAATTAGGAGAAAAAAACATGCTGTTTCAAAAGGGTTTTATGCAAGACTGTTGTGCTTGCAAAAAAATAACAGTGCATTTGACAAGCAATACCATTCAAAGAACTAGCAGGCTAATTTTGATCTCAGCCAGGCTAATTGTATCCCCTCTTTCTAGTGCTAATAAAACAAACCAATACAAGGAACACTATTCTATATAACTATTACAGCTTCACACTGAACAACATATCCTACCAGTGTTTCCTGGCTGAAACTAAACGGGCTAATCTCACTGTAAAAAACAACACTTTCAATGAGACACTGAGCGTGAAATGAAGTTTCCTGCTTTGTTTTTGTGCTCAAGTGTCAAACTTGTGACCTGCAGCTCTGACCAAAGGCTGGTTTGTCCCACCACAGGGTGTAGCTGAGCACTTCACAGTTTTCCGTCTGAATGTAGTCACAAGATACATATCTGTGATAGTTAAACGCAAACAGTTACATTGGCACCTCTTAATATACAGTCACATTTTTGCCCCTTGAGTGTTTTGCTGCATGAAGGTGTCAGTGTTTCTCATAACTATATTTGTTTGCATTATTTTAAGAGTCTGTAATACTTTTAAGGAAGCAGTCTAATCAAATGGCAGTGCAGAGGGTGCAAAAATATATACCAAATCATTTTTATTCTTTATCTTCAACTGGAATCTGTCACAGCAACTTTTTTTTAATGCCAGAGTCATTTCTCAGCAGTCTTGGATATTTATTCTTGTTATCCTTATTTTTGCTGACATTCAGAGTTTTTCTCAGACATCTGGAGTCTCCCTAGATTCAGTCTTAGCACAGGGTCACGAGATCGTGCCCACACAGCCTCACAGGGGGGAATGACACGCATGACCACTGACTGTGGAAAACAGGATACAGGGTGCGTCGCAACAGGAAGTGTTGCACTCTTCTTCAGCAGAACATCAGTTTGACCAGAATGACTGCAGGTTGATGTCCACACTCTGTAACTCCTGTGGTAGTGCTCAAAATTTCGTAATCCAGGCTTCTTCGCTTACCATTTCGTCTGAGCTAGTTGAGTAATTCAGCAGAAAGAGAGGAGGCTTTGTTTAAGAGATAAAACAGTTTCCCAAGCAGGCAAACTCTCTCTTTCAGTTATACACAAATAAAAACGTTAAGTTTTTTCTAAGTTTTTATCTACATATTTTTCCTTTCTTTCTTTTGGTCTAAAGTCCAAAAGAAAGAAAGGAATCACCAACAAGAGCATAAAATTCATAGAAGGAGGCTTGTTATAGAATTATTCATTTAAAGAATAAAGCAATTTTTTAAATGCAAGATTGAAAATTATACATTAAAAGTTTAATCCAGAGGGTTTGGTTAGAAACTTACTTAAATATATAAATACAAATACCATAATTAAAATTACAACATGGGTCACTTTTGTATGTTTAAGCAAAAAACAAAACAATTATAGAGATCTTATATCAATTTGTTGAAAATGACAAAATAGTAAATAAGCTTTAAAGAGAGTTCTGGAAGTTATGAAACATAAGAAAAAGCTGCAGGTAACAATAGTTTTAACAGATTTTATCTCTTCTATCTTTTAACTAAGGTTAACACTTTAGATTTAACTCACTACATTAGCGATTCAAAAGCACAACAAAAGTCCAGCTACAGCCTGCTCTTTGGAAAGAAAGGATACGCCCACAGTCTCACCCAGAGAACAAATCTGCTTTAGTCTTACCGTCATCCTCTACACAACATCCAGAGACGGAGACAGACTGTAAAGGTGTCCAAAGGGAGAATTGTTGATCTACTGCAAGCAAATTGCTAAAGGTGGTTGAAAATGCAGGCTTTCTATATATCTGTGAATTAGCAGGGGAACTAAAAACTTCCTTAATTCTACCAATTTAGGTTGGTACTATAAGGCTTCTCCTTCTCCTTCTTGTTCTTCTTCTTCTTGTTCTTCTTCCCCATTAAAACAAGAAGGTGACAGACTCATCCTAACAAACAACTGTAAGGCTGTGCGCTCATGAGTGCAATTCATTTGTTTACATCTAGAGCCAAACACATCCAGGAGCCTCCATTAGATTTGAACTTACTCTCATTTTTAAAAAAGCTATCCATTAAAATATAATATAAGTTACTCTTTGTTGTATGTCCATTAAGAATATGTGAGGAGTCTGCATGTTTTCCTTTGACTCAGTCTGAGATCAAAGAAAGCATCTAAGTTTCCCATGGTGACAGAAACACTTAAAGCAACTGTATGATAATGTAGTTACTGCAATTGGCAACTTGAACTTAAAGCTCCTGTAGGGAGTTGTTAGCTGCATGAAACACAATCAATATTGTGTCTCTGCACAAGCTAGAAACACAAATAGAATCATCATAGATAATTTCTGCAGCACGCCTCACGCCTTGGTTCCCAACCTGAGGTCCGGGACCCCCTTAGTGGAACAGCAGAGATTTCAGGGTTGGTGGAGGCTCTGTCCCCACTACCATCATGGTAAAACACTTAAGACTGCTTCATACACATGTTTGTGGGTAAGAACATTTATGTTCAGGGCTATTTGTTTTGGTTAAAAAAAATAATAATTTAAGACTGACTTGGCTAAAAAGGAAAAGAAGTTTGGAACCACTGCCCTAATGCTTGCAGCCACCTCCACTGGATAAGTGTGAGAAAACGTGATAACAGGATGCTGCAAAAACCAATAGTCTGTCACGATGCTGATTTTTTTTTCCTGAAAACACCACTCAGACATGTACAGGACAAAATCAGCAGAGGTATGAGTTACAGCTTTCTCTTCTTTGCAGGGAGTGCCAAATTGGTGTGAAGTTCCTCATAGAAGCTTTAAGTAAACTTTTAAGGCAAAAAAAAGAGAAGGGTCTGGCTGCAGATCATACATTTCTGACAGCCACTCTCACTGACTGTTCATCTGAGATGCCATTTATCTTGAAAGGAGGTGCTGTACTTTGCTGGTACAATACATTTTCAGTTTCAGATTATTATTTTTTTAATTCAACTTTTTTGATAAACAAAGTCTGACCATTACATTCATGAAATAACCACACTGAAATCATTACAGACCAAGAAACATTTCTGAAATGAAACAGAGAAAAAGGTCAGCGGTCTAATCCGGGATTAAATTATGTATTTACCTGTTTTACATGTAGTTACACAAACTGTGGCTCACTTTAGCTTTGTTAGCTTTGGCTAAAGCTAACATAGCTACACTAGCTAAGTAATTAATGGTACATAAGCCAATGTAGCTAAGTTAGCTTTTACAACATGAGCTTTAGCAAATGTAGCTAAAGCTGGCGTATCTATGCAGCCTGCATAGCTGCTTTGTGAGCTAAGCTTCGCTGCATTAGCTACATTGCGCTGTTATCTTTTGCTGAGTTAGCTTTACCAATGTAGGTTTTAGCAAATACAGCTAAAGGTTACTTAGCTACGTAGATAACATAGCTTACACTGCTACTTTGTAAGCTATGCTTTAGCTACATTAGTCACACAGCTTTGTTATCTACATAGCTTATGCAGCTAATGGAGCTACAAACTGTGTAAAGATGTTTTCATGGAGGCCAAGCTTTTTACCTGTAAGCAGACTGCTAACCTGACTTTACCAAACGTTTTGTTACCTTAACCCTTACCCTTACCCTAAACGGAAGTCTAATCTGATTTTATTTTGAAAGTTTTCACATATATTTCCATCTGAGATATACAGCATCTAAGATGAATAGTCTTCAGCCAGACTGTTTTAAAAAAGCTTACTCTGCAAGTTTCTGGTTATTATATAAAACACAGGAAGCTTGCAATGATTTAGCATCTTAATTTTCTAAAGGAAGTTCTCTGATTAAAAGAACGCACCCAGAGATCACTTTATTAGGTATAACTGCGCATTTCTGCAATTACCTAATCAGCCAATCACATTGTAGAAACCAATGCATTTAGGCATGCAGACATGGTCAAGATGATATGCTGAAGTTCAAATTAAGCATTGGAATGTGAAAGAAGGTTATTAAAGTGACTGACATGTTTGTTGATGGTCTGGTAGGCTTTCATGTTGTTTACACCAAATTCTGACTCATACGTCCATCCATTTTCTTCATAACTATTTTCTTCTTCTACTTCTCCGGGGCAGGGTTGCATGTTGCCCAACTTTGGTGAGCATGTGCATTGTTGCCCCTGTTTCAACATGTTGTGTGTTCAGAGATGCTCTTCAGCATATCTCAGTTGTAACAAGTGGTTATTTGAGTCATTGTCACCTTTCTATCAGCTTAAACCAGTCTTGTCATTCCCCTTTGAGTTCTTCCTTTTAAAAGATATTTTTCTCCCCATGCTCACTGGATATTTTCTCCTTGTTTGACCATTCCCTGTATCTGGTTTGTCAAGAAAATCCAAGCAGATCAGCAGTTTGTGAAATACTCACATCTGGTATCACCAACCATGGCACGTTCAGAGTCACCTGTCTTTCCCATTCTGATGCTCAGTTTGAACTTGAGCAGATTTTCTCAGCCATGCCTGCATGCAAAAATGCACTAGGTGTTGCCATGTGATTGGCTGATTAAATATCTGTGTTAATAAACAGTTGAAAAGGTACACCTAAAAAAGTGACTGCTGGGCATCTATTTCTGCATTTGAAATAATTCTGTGAACCCATGAATGTATTTGGGTGTGTCTATCACACTTTCATGATCAGAGCTGTTCGGACCGGGGGTGTTGAAGCAACAGAAGACAATAGATAAAAAGTATTCAAATGAGTTCATCCATTTGTGTGTGCTCTTGAAAGAGAGGGGCTCATTTAATAACAGAGCAGCTGCTATAACCATGCAAACACCAGCATATACCAAAGGAAAACTATCTCCTCCCTGCAGTAAGTGCAGAGACGCAACCTTAAAAAGTTACAACTGAAATGTTTTCTGTTTTTGTGCAAATGTGTGATATTTGATGAAGCAAATTCTATTAAATATAAAAAAAGAGAAGTAGATTTATGTTATGAGTATATATATATTGACACTCTTACAGGGCCTATGACACTGCAAACCACAAAACTAGCCATGCACTGCTATTTTGCAGAGTCTGATGAGCTGAGTTTCCCACTTCATTATGTTGAACGTCATTAGAGAGCCTGACAGTCAGCCCAGCCATCATCTGCAGATCTGTATTAGCCTGAAGACAGAGTACCTGGTTTTAAAGTTGGATTCCCTCACATTTTTCAGTTCTGTGGGTGGACAGTCCTTTTATTTCCTGCTGATAGTCAGCCAAGGTTTCAGTGGCCTTCATGTGTTTCACAATGACTTGGAACGGCCGCTTTACAAGCGTGTGAGGGGACACCCAGCCCTCTCACTTCTTATTCCTGATTCCTCATTTTTCTCTGGACTCCACAAGATTCAGCGATCAGACTCGGCTGTGGGTATTCTTAGACAAGGGTGAATCACAAGGCACATGGACAAGCACGCACACACACACGCACAAACCAACAGAAAACCAACAGAAAGCTACTTTTTTAACCTGACACTTAAATATAACACTGCCATTTTAAGCTGTGTGTCTCTAAAACTATTTAATTATATTTAATTTTTTTAAGAACATGTTTATTTCCAAACTACACTCATAAAAGCACGCAAATTTACAGCCATATAAGGCGATGGACCCATATCCCACCAAACAACCAAGTTCCTCTTTCTTTATGTATTGCTCAAGTCAGACAGGGATGACTCAGTGCGGATATTAATCATGTTTTTTTGTTATCTTAACATCTTACACTGTTAAAGTCTGCCTGCCACGGCCACAGTTAGCTGGTCTATTTTTAAAAATCTAAGAAATTAAAGATGGCTAAAATTCTTATAAATTAAAAACTTAAAATATGTTAATGACAGGTGTGTTTTTCTATCAAAATATTTTAGTGCATTTAGGCAACTTACAGCTAAATTCAGTGAGGAGTCTAGGCCACAAGAAAATACACTCTACAACAACTATTTTACAAAGAACTCCCTTCAAGGCTCTTTGGATGTTAGAAAAGTTTTTGTTCAAGATGAAAGTAAAAAAAACAGGTGGAAAAGTTATCTCTATTCCACCCTTGGAGATTGTTGGTATGCTTTTTTTAATTTTCAGCTAGCCACCAATCCAAAACCTGTCTGAAAAGCAGATTATAGTTAATCAGAGGATTCGGTTACTTGGGGAAAAAATAAGTGTTTCTCTTGCATGTTGCTTGGGTGAATTATGACCTGCTGTAAGCACTAAAGTCCTGCAACATGCACCACCTGCTGGTCAGGCAGATAACTCAGAGAACTTCTTATAAAAGTTGAACCTTGTGGCTGGAGGGGAGGTGCTGCCCACCACTGGTGGAAAATGTGGTCACTGAAATGCTTCAATGTGGATAATGATTCCTGTTAAATACTCTGATAAAATGCCTTCCCTGGGGCTCTGATAGCCCTGTGGTTATGTGTCACAGCCCATGTACAGAGACTGTAGACCTCAAATGGTTGGTCCAGGTTCAAATCCATCCTGCAGCCCAGTGGTTCCCAACCTTTTTTCTTAGGCCCTACTATTTGAATCTAAGAAAAGCTTAGAAACCCCAGGACCCACTTAGAAAAATTTAACATCAATTTCAATTGCTTTCATAAAATATGCCTTTTTACAATGAGGTATTAGGGCCACTCTAAAAAAATACAAAAGTAAAGAGGATCTGTTCATTTTTTAAGAAAAAAAAATACAATTTCCAACTTTAAAAAGTTGTCATTTTAAAGGGAAAACCTGACATTTTTTACTTTGTAGGTCACAAATTTTATGTGAACCAACTCTTCACTGCAGTTGAGTCTCATCAAATTAGACTTCTTATTGGGACTGATCGAGAAGGAAATACTTGAAGAGTTCATTCGCAAACAGTTAACTCCGTTTTTATAAATTGTCATAAAATGTATTTTTTCACTGTAATATCAATCAGACTGAAGTTGATTAAGAATAATTATAATAAGTATAATTAATTAATATTTTTTAAGATTTTAGATTAGAAGACAGCTCAATTGAAATTGTTAATTTTATTATTTTTTTCATAATTTACCAGAATGGCGTTTCAGTGGTCCCCACCCCCCAGGGGTGCTGGATCCCAGGTTGGGAACGACTGCTGTAGTCCCTTTCCCGCATGTCAGTTCCCTTTCTCTCTCTTCACAGTTTCCTCATATACCCAGTGTCCTTAGATCATCCAGTGTAGAGGTAAAAGTCTTCCACAAAACACTGCTCATTATTCTTTTAAAGTTATGATACCAATGAGTTTATTTTTGTGCTGTCAGTGAAAAACAATGGGTTACAGGCAAAAGCCCTAACTGACACTGGAGGTCAAACGATTGGTTTTACAGCAGTGATAAAAAAAAAAGAGAAAGGCAAAACACAGTTTATCTATCTACTTTCATTATTTGGTCTTTTTTGATATTTTAATTTTTTGGATATGATCCTACTAAGAAGCATTGACTTATTTCATCTCGTACAGCTTTGAGGGTGTATTTAAATATTTTCATTTGTCTTCGGTAGAAATACAAACAACATGTATCTAATACTGCCTTTCCTAAACTAAGGGGCCCCATGGGTTGCAGGCCAGTTTTTACTGCCACCAACTGGCAGAGTAAATTGCCTTGATTAAATGTCTAAATTCATTGTTTTAGATATTGAGAATTGGTGTTCTTTATGCTACACATGCCGTGTGAGGAGCTGCCATTCTCTTACCTTGTCTGAGACCGATGGTGACACCTGTACACGTCCATTAGCTTGACCACCTCCTGAGGAGAGAGGAAGCAGTACCTGATGATGATGGCCAAACAAAAAATGATGAGTTCATTAAAGCTGGCTTCAAAAAAGCCTTGGAAAATGCAAAGGAGAGGCCTCGGAGTGTTTATGTATGGAGGTGGTCAGTAGTCGTAGCTTTAAAATAGGGCTGTGGAATGGTTGCAATTTTAATCACAAGAACCCTGGGAAATTCAGTAACTAACTGATATTTAATTTCCTTTTTTTTTTAAAAATCTACTATTTGGTATTTCAAACTGTTTTGTTTTTTAAAGAAATTTCACAGCACTATGGCTGCAGCTGACTAGAGTTTGCCAAAAGGCATGTGGTAGACTCCATGGTCAAGTGGAAGAAAATTTGTTGGTCTAATGAGACCAAAATGGTGCTTTTTAGCCTGCAGACAAACACATTATGTTTGGCAGGCACCAAACACTGCACATCACCACAAACACACCATCCTCACTATGAACCCTGATGATGGCAGCATCATGCTGGGGGAATGTTTCTCTGTAGCCGTCCCTGCAGGCTTGTAAAGATAGAGGGTAAAATGAATGTGCCAGAATGAAATAAAATCCTGAAGGACAATATTATTAAGTCTGTAGGAGAACTACTGCTTGGGAGAAGATTTATTTCCATAAAAACAATGACGTGAGGCAGTGAAAGCTACACAGAAATGGTTTAAAGACAACAAGGTGAGTGTTCTGCATTGGTCGAGTCAGAGCCCAGACTACAATCCAATGGAGAATTTGTGGCTGAGTTGAAAAGGGCTGTTTACGCCTGATCTCCGTGCAACCTGAGAGAGCTTGAGCAGTTTTGCAAAGTAGAATGGAGTGAAACTGCAGAGTCCAGACATGCAAGCCTGATTGAGAACTATCCACAAAGACTCAGTGCTGTGATTGCAGCTAGAGCTGCATCTACTAAATACTTTCATACATAATTTTTGTTTTATCAACATAATTTTGAGAAATCTGTTTCCCTTTGACATTAAAGAGATTTTTGGGTCACTTTTTTGTCAAAAAGCCAAATTATATTGACCATGATTGATTTATAAAATCAATAAAAAGGTAAATCATTCAAGGGGATGAGTACTTTTTAAAAATTCTTTATTTAAGGAAAGGTAAAAAATATACAAATCAACAGCCATGGTTTTACTGAGCAAAAAAATGATCCCCATTAAAATGTGTTTTCATGTATCGTAATAGGTTTTTTTCACAGTATACACATTTTTCTTTCTTACTTCTTTGAATCTTTTCACTTTGCAGAGACACAGCTAAACAAGATTTCTTTTTCCATTGAGTGATATTAAAAAGCAGAAGGTGTACAGAGAAAATACAGTATAGAGTGTGCTGTATATGTACAGTCTATAAGTACTCATACACAGATTTTTATGGGGTTAACATCAGGTAGCATCTGTAAAAGTGTCTTTCTTATTAGTTTATTGATAACAAGAGAAGTCACTGGGGCTGACACTTGTATGTTATCCAGCTTGACCATAGCTGAGTAAATCTGTCCATTTGTAAGGGAAGTGAGAAAGTAATTTTTCCGGTCATGGATTGCATGAATAATATCCTCCCACTCCTCAATTGTGGGGGAGTCAGGATGCAGCCAATGTCTAGTTATGGTCTTACCAGCTGGTATGAGAATGTTAAATAAATAAACATTAAAATGTCCTGGATACAAATAAACTTTTCCAAGAAATAAAGTGCAAAAATCCAAAAATGCCCTTTAATCTTTTACGAAGCTTTGACCAAAAAAAAATTAATTGGCAGATATTCCAAAAATATGTTCTAATGATGAGTCTCCTGAACCCCAGAATATTTTTTATAGGCACCATATTTCTCTCCAAAATGTAGCAGGGCTGAAGTCTGAAATACAAAAAACATGGTCCAAGCTCAAAAATTGAAATAAGTCAAGTACACACAGCAAGAGGCACAGAAACCTTCAATATTCCCATCCACCTTATTCTTGGGGGTGTACTGTACATGTGATTATGGGGGAAACTTCCAGTGATACAGCAGACAGGGAAAAAAATCTGTTTCTCCCAGTGGCTAACGGCATAGTGACTAATCACCAGTGGTGGTTGTTTTAAACGGACTACATCCTCATTTTAGTAAATACAGCTCAATTTCTTTAAATCAAACACTCAGATAAATGTTGTTTTAAACTGTTGGCAACTAAATATCAATATTTTAGAGGACCCCCTCTCATTAAAAAAAAATCTGAACTAGACAACTGATGTGTTATAGTTCACATTTAGAAAAAAAAAATCAAACCACTGATTCTGCACCAGGGATTAAATCTTCTAAAATTAATATGGAATTTCAGATTTACCAACCTGAAGAGGTGATGTAAATCATGGATATTAATAAAAACATGCAAGACACATAATAAAGCCACACACAAAAGAGGGACTAGTTTGTGAAACAATTAGAATTAAAGAGCATCCATAAACTGAAAGAGAGGTTAGGACTCTGACTAGGCTCTTCCTCAGGTTTATGGTAATGTGCCATTTCCTTCACCAAAACATGAAGGTCCTTTTTACAATGCAGAAAGTGACAGAATATAGTTGTTAGTTTGGAAACAATTTCTTCATATTATCTGCTCATTCTGTAGTATAAGGCAGGAGACAGATGACATTCAGAATTTTTTTTTTTTTTAATCTCTGACCCTGAATTCACACAGAGTATCGTGGAGGCCAGGAATAAGGTGGATATAGTAATTTGTTGTGGCTGCATGCCACCAGATCAGAGTAAAACAAGGTGAGTATAAAAGCTAGTCACAGAAACAGCCTTTGTTTAGCTACAGTGCATCCGGAAAGTATTCACAACGCTTCACTTTTTCCACATTTTGTTATGTTGCAATCCACCAATCAGACCTGTATGGTAGAGTGGCCAGACGGAAGCCACCCTTTAGTAAAAGGCACATGGCAGCCCGCCTGAAGTTTGCCAAAAGGCACCTGAAGGACTCTCAGACCATGAGAAAGAAGATTCTCTGGTCTGATGAGACAAAGATTGAACTCTTTGGCGTGAAAGCCAGGCGTCATGTTTGGAGGAAACCAGGCACCGCTCATCACCTGGCCAATACCATCCCTGCAGTGAAGCATGGTGGTGGCAGCATCATGCTGTGGGGATTTTTTTCAGCGGCAGGAACTGGGAGACTTGTCAGGATTGAAGGAAAGGTGAATGCAGCAATGTAAAGAGACATCCTGGATGAAAACCTGCTCCAGAGGGCTTTTGACCTCAGACTGGGGCGACGGTTCATCTTTCAGCAGGACAACAACCCTAAGCACACAGCCGAGATATCAAAGGAGTGGCTTCAGGACAACTCTGTGAATGTCCTTGAGTGGCCCAGCCAGAGCCCAGGCTTGAATCTGATCGAATATCTCTGGAGAGATCTGAAAATAGCTGTGCACCGACGCTCCCCATCCAACCTGATGGAGCCTGAGAGGTGCTGCAAAGAGGAATGGGCGAAACTGCACAAAGATAGGTGTGCCAAGCTTGTGACATCATACTCAAAAAGACTTGAGGCTGTAATCGCTGCTGAGGGTGCATCAACACAGTATTGAGCAAAGGCTGAGAATACTTATGTACATGTGACGTTTTAGTTTTTTATTTTTGATAAATTTGCCAAAATTTCAAAAAATCTTTTTTTCACGTTGTCATCATGGGGTTTTGTGTGTAGAATGTTGAGGAAAAAAATGAGTTTATTCCATTTTGGAATGAGCCTGTAACATAACAAAATGTGGAAAAAGTGAAGCGTTGTAACTACTTTCCAGATGCACTGCATGTTTCATGGCAAAAACTCACTATGATCTATGCTCAACGTTTAAATGAGATTTTTTAGAAAACATTTCTTAAGATTAACTTGACCAATTTGTCAGCAAGGATCCCCATGGCAGTCAGAAAATCAAAGTTTTTTAATAGTTTTTAACCAAGTCTGTAGGTTAGAAGTAGCCTAGTAAGGGGAACAACTGCATTGTTTATGACTAGCTTGAAAGTAGAGGGTCAAAGCAACAAAAATCATTATCTGTTTAAGGGTTGCAGTAAGGGTTACAACAGTGGTTATTTACAGCATCTGTGTACAAAAACTTCATTAGTGAGTAAATAAAACTGTAAACCTAGATAAAGTTGAATAACTTTGGCATATTCACCTTGAGTCTAACTTTGTGGCAACTGTAGCCTACAGCTAGCTAGCTGCCTGCTAGCTCTAGCTAGCATTAGCATTAGGCCAACGGCACATAAAAGCTAACTTTGAGTTTGGGGTTACCTACAGTATTGCCGGTTGCTCAGATGGTCCTCTTCCAGATCTTCCTGAGTGTGCTCCATGTTTGGTGTTGAAGTTTCCACAATGGTAGGCTCCTTGTTGCTGGAATTTTCAGTGGTCCAGCCCGACCTGATTTTAGCAAAAATGAAACACATTCCTTGCTTATTAGCTTCGCACACTGACTAGCACTGACTTCAGTGCCTGTATTTGCTTGCATTTATGCTACTTCTTTCCACTTTCAACCCATTTTTGCCACTTTTTGGCCATTTCACTACTTTAGCTGGCCATTTTTGCATCACTTTTGTCACTTTTTATCCATTGTTTATCCTTTTTGCAACTTAAAACCCTTTTCACATTTCTCCACACATTTTTTCACAACGTAGTAACCCATTTTAGCCATTTATCTTATTTGTGCATCTGTTAACCCATTTTTTCCACATTTACCCCATTTCGCTACTGTATAGGCCAAACGTTGCCATTTCTAACCCATTTAGACTACTTTTGACCCATTTATGCAATATTTAATATTTTTTATCAAAAAGTTGTCTTAGTTCTTTCTACTTTATCTTCTGGTAACTTTATATTTATGCATGTCTTGGCTGTGCAATGAAGTGTGACATTACTTTCCAAGTGGTTTAGTCAATTTACCCATCCACATTGTTAACATTAACAAAAAAAGGTAATTCTGTTTTAAGACAAGGGGCTTATATTTTGTAAAAAGCTGTCATGTACTTCTGCATAAATAAATATGATTCATTTTTGTTGCTTTGAAGTGTTACTATTTCAGTTAAATGAAATATGGCTATCCCAGATTAACATTACAGTGTACTATGATTTTGCTGACCTCCTCATGGGCCCCTCATTTGGCTGGGCCCCAGAAAGCTCTCACCTTTATCCCACCTTATGGGCGGCCTTGGTAGAAGGATCTAGAGTAGTGAACTGGGTGAAGTTCCAGTTTGAGGTAGGCTGTTTATTGCTGAATCTACGATTTAAATCTAGCATCAATGTTTACTTTAGCTACCTGAGCTTGAAACATAAGGAAAGAAATGAAGAATGAAAGTACAGAAATATATTAACTGTGTAAGTTTCAGGAGATCGAATGAAAGGGCAGAATGAGGGTACAGTTTTGTCTAGATCTAACAACAGTCTCTTCAACCGTTTAAAGAGTTCAACGTGGTATAAATATTGGTGTAATTTAGGACATGATAATCAATAAATTTATGATTTAGCCTATAAAATTAGCTCATTTGGTAATCTAGAAAGCCTACCCCACCTGATGTACAACTATATAAAAACTGCTTAGCTTTAGTCCGCGGCTTTTCTTGATGTAAACAAAGTTTTTGAGTCTTTGGGGCATAAAAAAGTATCTTCCTATGAATCAGTGGGGCGGGGATGCTCTCCTCTCTCGTGTATCCCCCGCCCTCCGGGTTCCTGATACGTGGCTGTTTGGGATCGCCGTGCTGGTGACCCACATTTACCCCCGTGCTGCAGCTAGCGGATCCCTGGCCGGCCCGCAGCAGCAGCTGGGAGTCTGGTGAATCTCAGCGGCGAAAGCCTGCCTCCATCAAGTCGGCCTGGATGGCAGGGACACACTGGTGCAAGGACTGCCGAAACCACAAGGTATGTGGACATTAAATGGCCCTATCATGTCGTGCTTGTTCTGCTTTTATCGTTTTGTCATTGTTTCTGTGGAGCCGTAGCTTTAGCCAATGTTTACGAACTCTGCTGACACTTTTTGTGGCAGTTAGGACCGTTAGCGTAGATTTCAGTGATTGCGTATGTCGGAGCTAAGCTCGTTAGCACGCTGTGAGCTAAGTATTTAGGTGCCAGCTAATGTTAGCCTGCTAACTTTTATACACAGGCGTATCAGTGAGCCACGCCAGTCTGTTCTTGTCAGCTTCATAGTCTCCATTTTAGCCTGTTTTTTAGTACTAAACGTTATCTCCATCGCAGTGCAACTGTTCAGAGTTTGCAGCTAACTCCACTTCTGAAGCCGCAGTGAGGTAAAACTACTGCAACTTTTCACTGCAGTTCATGCCGCACTTCTAATATAAATATACCCAGACTCACACAGACAGCTGCCTAAACATGGCAAACACCGCAGTTTGGTATTTATGGAGACTCCTTTCCTTGACACAACTATACGTTTATTTCAGCTTGTTTGTAGCTTCTTTGGTAACAGGGCCAACATTATGCTTCTATTTTAGTAAGAAACGTCCGGTTATTTATTTTTAACAACGTTGAAGTGAAAGGTTTAACAATGTCCTGCAAGGTATGTGGGGAATGCAATGTACATTATGATAGCCAGAAGCCCCTACGTAGCAATATTTCTGCCAAAACTTTCAAAAAAATATCTCAGTTTAATTTTTGCCACCATTTAATGGTTTGTTCAGCCGTTTGTCCCTTTCAGTTGTATCATCCAATTGCCAAACAAATAACATCATGAACGTTTTAATTTATTAATAAAAAGCTAAATAAACCAGGGGGGGAAAGGGAGAGGAAACTGAATGTGTTTGGGTTTAGGACTTCCAGCCAGACCAAACAAGCAACACCACCTGTTGGTCTACTTTAGAAAAAATATGACAGGATTTTATTATACTCATGGACATTGCACTGTCAATAACAGACCTAAATTTTGAATAATAAAATCATCATTTTAAATAGAGAACCTGTGAAGAAGATATGAATGTCTGAAAGTTTGCCTCTCTCACAGCATTACTGGTTACCAGAGCTTTTTGGACCGTGGGACGGATGAAAGGTGGAAGCTGTGGGAAGCCCAGCTGGGCTTTAGCTGCTCTGTTTATCCCCATTGCCCTGCTGATGCTGACCTCCAGGGGCGCATTAAGCAGCCAAAAGATGACACAAACAGCAATGGGTCATGCAACAGCCAGAGCTACAGGACTAGGCCCCAGCCTGACAGATGACCTGCCGGGCCTCCAGGCAGTAGCAGACTTCTTATCCAGTGAACAGGCTCATGTGTGGCTCTTGTCCTTGGTGGGTTCTGTTGCTGTTGGTCTCAGTGGGGTTTTTCCCCTTCTTGTAATTCCTATTGAAGCTGGAGCGGCCCTCAAAACAGAAGGTAAGAAATGGCAACATATTCCATAAATTTTTACCTTTTTACTTTTAATTTTGCTAATTTACTTTTACTTTTTCTTTTACTTGAGTAGATTTATACACCAGTCCTTTTACTTCTACTTAATTAAGTTTTAACTGAAGTAACTGTACTTTTACTTGAGTATGACAGTCTTGAACTTCTTCCACCTCTGTATATATCATATGTTGACCTAATATACTGATAAATTATGCTAGTGTAGTATTAGGATAGGTGCTTGCCTAGGGTGCTACACACTCAAGGAGGCCATCATAAACCCTAAACATTTTAATTGAAACACCAGTCTATTTATTTCCCAGCCCCTTTCTCAGCTCCACTTCACTCAGCTTCTCTTTGCACTGGAGACACGTATCGGTATCAGTATTGGCGACAATGAATTTGAAAATATCACATATTGAATATTGGCAAAAATCCAATATTTTTCCCATTATGTGAGCTTCCTTCCTAAATGTTAGATGTTTGGAGTATTCTTAACACATAAGCTACCTGTAAACAGCCACACACTTGACACCATCTTAATGCTTCATGGCTATAAACTAAGAGAAAGTTGACATGTTAGAATCAAAAGACTTCAGATTTCAAATATCTCCAAACTTATATGTTTATCTCAACCAACCAAAACTTGTATGTTCTTGTTACCTCTGCCAAGGAGGTTATGTGATTGGGTGGGTTTGTTTGTTGGTTAGTTTGTTTGTTAGCAACATAACTCAAAAAGTTGTGGGCGATTTTTGATGAAATTTTCAGGAAATGTCAGAAATGGCATCAGGAAGAACTGATTAGATTTTGTGACTGATCCGGATCACCGTCTGGATCCAGGATTTTTTTTTTTAAAGGATTCTTTACTATTGGGAGACAGGGCTAATGGCGGAGGTCTGCATTGTTACCACTTTACACCAGGAGATGGCAGACATGAGTAACTTTGATCCCAGCAGCAGTTTTTGGGTGTGTTTCTATTCAAAGTTTTGGAGTTTATAGAGTTTGAATGACACACGCACGATCAAGGAGACAAGTAGGAGCATAACAGAGAGAAAGACAGCGAAATGTAGTGAGAATACTCACAATGCTGGGAGGAATAGAGGAGTATTCACCCTCCGCCATGACTTTCAGTCATCCGGTGAGACCATGGTTGCTTCCACCATGACAGTCCACAGGTAGGGCGTAATCGGCGAATGCCATGGTGGAGGGCACATGGGGATGGATCCAGGAATTTTTTAAAGGATTCTTCACTATTGGGAGATAGGACTAATAGCGGAGGTCTGCGCTCTCCGAGTGCTTTTCTAGGTTCATACTTTTTGTGGCAGGAATCAAAGACAGACCATCTGTCTACTCTGCCATCCAGCATTGTCACCCTCCTTACAGCAGTAAAGTAAATTATGGCTGCTCAAATGTGGCAAAAATCACAATAAACATAATTTGATTAATATTGATCACAATTATTATTCACTACTACACTTTATTTTATCAGTAGCTGCATCTTTGCATTAATATCAATTGCTGTGTTGCCTTGAGGATCAGCCACAACCATCTAACAAATTCTGCAAATTATTTGCATTGCTCCAGGTCTGACTCCTCAAGATCAGAGTGGTTCCATATGAATAAGGTCATTTTACATTACTTTGTTTACCCACAGCTGCCTTTCTGTTATAGTCTTTAGCTTTCTCTCTCTTTTTAAATTATCTGGAGTGCATACCATGGCTTCCTCTGTTCCGCACTTAAATTAAAGTGAGAGCTGTTTTGGCAAGAGGGACAGAGCACACACTATGCTGTGAAGGAAGGAAGGGGGTTTGCACTCCCTTTACCACACATAACAAAACTGATGGACAAATGAGCGCAACACAACATCTGGCAAAGTAATCATTTAATCTTATCTTGTTTTATTATTGTGGGAATCATTATGGATATTGAAACTTGATTAACTGCCAGAGACTACTGTATATTATCTAATTGATGACTATGCAGTCAATGCCCTCCCTCTACACTTCCTGTAGATGTCTTTGCTGGTCAGTAAAATAACTTGCTGCTACACCATCTTGGCTTGAATTGAGAATTGTGTAGAAGACCCCATATCAAAGTAGACATTCAAACTACCTGAAAAACTACCTGTTTATCAAAGTAAAACATGTAGGGGGGACTTATATATGAGCATTTTTTTATGATGGAGAAGACATCAAGGGTTCACAAAAATATTTGGAAACACTGTCAATATTATTATTTTTTTTTAGATTTTGTCCTCCTTGGTACTGTGTAAATTTCATTATTAGGGACCATTAACATGAAATTTCACCAAAAACCCTTCCCGTGGTGTTAATTGGTACCTACAGGGACTGAAGTAATCAATAGACATTTCCCTACAACACACACTGTAGCAGTCTGCAATGTTCCATGATTGATCCCAGTTCAGGTACATCTTCTTTGGGCAGTCTATATTGATAACAGTGTCATATAATACATTTTTGGTTTTCTGCTTAGGCTGGAAGACTTTGTTTTTGGCCACTTTTTGTTCATATGTTTTTTTATGAATGAACCTGAACAGAAATGCTTCAATATGTAGGCTTAAGTTGTTGTAGGTCAGCCTCAGGCCTTGAGTGACCACACCCACAGGAACGTGGCATTCCAGATTTATTTTAGGTTGTGGCTTTGAAAGTGTAGTCCTAACCAAAGGTTAGTCATTACTGAGGGAACTCCTTAAGCATGAAAACATCAGGGGAACACATAAGCAACTGTTGGCATTGCTTATAAGTAGCCTATGCCAGAGTCTCTTTAGGGAATATTTGTGTCGTGTTTTTTGCTCTAAATTGCATTTTGAGACTGTGATCTTAAGTTAAATGTAAGAAGATGACATTAGATTGATTTACAGTGCATTATCATCATTTAACCAAGTGCAGTGAATACTAATAACATCACTGGCAATATCTCAAACTAAGCCAGAGGCTCACTTTTTATCCCAATCCTTGTCAGATGTTGGCAGCCTAAACCAAGAAACAAGTTTGATCTGTAATCTTGACATAAAGCATGATATCTAACAGAAGGTATGAGTAAAACCCTGATGTGGACAGCAAGTGAGCAGGACAACTTAATCACGAAATAATTGCTTACTTTTTCTTCTGTGCTGTTTTCTCAGCTGGGTGCCAGAAGTTAAAACAGCTCTTAAGCTTTGCAATTGGTGGTCTCCTTGGCGATGTGTTCCTTCATCTCCTTCCTGAGGCGTGGGCAGTGTCCAGCTCAACAGGTGGGTCCTCCACAGTCCAACAATACTCAGTCACTGCCTGTTAATGTCATTTAGTTATTTTCTTTGGACAGTTCTTCCTCATAAGCATGGATGAGAACAATAGACTTCAGTTTGCTAAGAGAATAATTCTGTTAGGATGATGTTTAAGGATTGTTTAACTGATAGTTAACCCAGACGCTACCATTAACTTACAACAAAAATACCAGACAGTAACAAAACGGTATGCAGTAGCTTCCACTATAAACTAAAATAGACAGCTGATCTAAGTAAGAAGACATGTTAGGAGTTCTGACAACTCCATTGAAAAAAAAATATGTGACCAATTAATAATTGGAAGTGTTTGAGCAAGCAAATATCTTTCTCTTTTTTCTCAGGTGTCAGTCAAGCCTGCTCTATAGTAAAGCTGAACATTGATTCATACCAAAAACAGGCTTACCAAATGGTGTTACATTGGGGTAGTAGTACCAAGATTGTTATAGTTGACTAAAATTACCTAAATAACTAAAACAAAAATGTAAAAATATTTAAGTTAACTGAAACTTAAAAAAATGCTTGAAAACCCCCCAAACTAACTCAAGTTTAATTATATGCTTACAAAACTAACTGATATAAATAAATTCAGGGGCAAATTTTCTTTCTTTTTTTTTTTTTGTCTGACATGAACACATAGTCCCAAGCCTGGGGAGTGTAAAATGGCCTGATTTGACCGGTAAAGACTTCACACAGTGGTAACTTTTGGCTTTGACATGGATTCAAATACCAAATTTGACTAAATAAAGTCGAAAGTAAGGAGTTACCTTTTAAAATGTATTTTAACAATTGTAGGATGTTTATTTTTTTCTGACCCTTTTGGGTCTCACCACTGACCCCTTTATTACTGAAAAAAATAAAATAAAATAAAATTAACACTTAAACTAAGACATTTTTTGCAAAACAAACTAAACTAAATCAACTATCTAGCAGTAAGATCTAATTTGAAATTTGAAACAAATAGTGGAAAACTAAATGAAAATTAAAACTAGGTAAATTTACAATACTATAATAACCATGGGTAGTTCCTGTATATTTTTATACAGTGTTGTACAACTGTGGCAGCCTTGTTTTTGTCCTTTCTGGACTAATAATCCAACAAATGATGTCTGCATGCCTGCTTCCATTTGCTGTGGTTGAATTTATTAAATCCTAATTTCTTTATTATATTCCTTTTATTTTACAATAATTTACAAAAATGACCCAACTTAAAGCAGCACTATGTGGTTTTTCAACCTTAATATAATATTTCTAGAGTCATTGTGATGGTACATCACCTTACAACAGGTTGAATGACACCTCTGTCATGGTCTGGGGGGGTCTGTATTGCCTTCACTGGCACAATGTAACTTTGAGGTGGATGGTAGGAACCCTTCCACACTAAAAAACTACAGATTTCTACTGCTTTGACTGCTTTACGGCATACGTCACTTCCCCCTCCTTCCCGATTCGTTGAAAAGATGAAAGTCAAGGCGAAAGCTAAATGTAGAGTTGTTATCATGGCGGAAGCAGCGAAAAACCCAAAGAAAAGAAAAGTTTTATCAGAGGAGACAAAATAAAAAGAAAGCGGGAGAGATAACAAGATAAATGCCCGTACAAGAATTAACATTGGCCCGGCGTTCACTCGCTGGTGTGAGCTGAAAGACGAGGAGGGATGTCCAACCGATGCTGATTTGGCCCTGTTATTGTTGGACTTGTAAGTATATGTTGATTGCTTACCATCTATATACAGTACTCCTGAGTTTGTAATGTGTCTTTTCGTATCACTAAGGGCCATCTCGTCATCAGTTTATTCACTATCTCGTTGAAACAGGACGGGGGCCGGGGGCGACCTCGTGGTAATAAAACAAAGTTGAACTTAGTGATTTTCAACATCATCATTTAGCCAAAAATAAATACATTACCTCTTCACTATCCATCCTGCAAACAGCCGCGAAAGACAGAAGAGTAGTTATGAAAGTAAGTCCCGTCTTCTTTCATTCACTTCCAAAACAAATGCACGCGACCGGGAGATCAGGATCTTTACGGCAGTACACGCTGGTGCTCATGGGTAAGTGAGTGTTCCTTCTGGTAAAGCGCTACCTCTTTTGTCCACCGGCGCCACAAAACTACAAAAAAAGTGCAAGTTCCATAGTGCTGCTTTAATTTGTTTTATTTTGTCTTTTTACACTGATGGTGTTAATTGATTGATAATTGGTGAGCCTGAGTTTATACATCCAACCTTTTACAGTTATTGGTTAAATGATTTTTATTTAATTCCGCTGGATTGTATGAAACTATCAAAAGCATGACATTGCCTTTATTAATGGTGAGGGCATTAGTGCTCTTATAGACAGTGATTGCAACTTTACTAAATCTCAGCCTGGAACCTAAGTTTTCACAATAGCAGACTTTACGGATATAATACCAGTTGAAAAATCAAATTAAAGCAATAACACAGCAACAAAAATAATTTCCTGGACGTCCAGTCCAGGAAGTCAGTTTTTGTGCTTGGCTGTGAGGCAGTCATTTGCCCACAGGTCAGGATTTAAGGAAACTTTCAGAGACCAGGAGTCATCACTGTCTCTCTCCTCTACTCTCTATCTGTATGTAACAAACTAACATTACTGCGTGGGTCTTTGAGGGACACTACAAAGATTTGATTAAGTGTATTCACTGACTGGTGAACTAAACAGTTAGGATAGAGGCTGTGATGGAAGGCAGAGCGGAGGGAGGCACACAGCCAGGAGAAGGCATGCCTTCAGCATGAATCTAACAACAACCTGAATTTTTGTTCATGTCTGTGCAGAGGTGATGGTGTTTCATACTTCTTTAGAATGTAATCACTGTGAAAAAAATCAGGAAATAACATCTCTCTCTTATTACTGCTCTGTTTTAGCAACAGGACACTGATGCTCAGTCTCACTTGGTCAGCCATCGCTGAGTGCTGCCTCTCTCTCTGAACTAATAGCATCTTTGTTGGAATACAAATGTATATTTGCTTTTTCTTCAAAACTTAGATACTTTTGGTACAGTATAATGTAAAAATGAGGGTCACTGTAGTATTTAAAGCACATGGTATCAAAAAAGTATCACAAATTTTGACCACCTTACTTGGAACTGTAGTTTTCAGGTATGATATCAGATTGAAATATTTTAATAATGCAAAACTTTGCTTTCAAAATGTGAATATTTTATTGAATCCATGTTTATTTGATGGGACTTGTGGTTTTATTTGTTCCAGACAGTGTTGTTTGCTGGATAACTCTCACTTATGTTGTAGCTCAGTTGTTGTTCACAGTGTTTGCTTTCCCCATCTTCTGAAAAGTGTCTGTGTTTCCATTCCAGTTGGTAAACAAAACCACTACACAAAACAAGGCCTCTGGGTAATCGTTGGTCTGCTGGCTTTCCTTTTCCTGGAGAAGATGTTCCCTGACCAAGACAACCAAGAGGATCCCACGTCAGAGTCTGACCTGAATTTTAACACTCCTGTAAGTGTTAAAACTGGAGTAGTATGTTTATTCCTTTTATTCTCATTGCTGTTATTTGAGTCAAACTGCAAGCGCACATGTCAGTACAAGCCTTCGGAAGTGCTTTTTGTTTCCATAGGAATGTCTGATACAGACCCTTCTGTTTACGCTTTGTCTGCATATTTCTGTCTATTCTATCAGTGTTTTTGGAAATGTAGCATCAGATGACCTACTGTACAATCAGCCCATCACACAGCAAGATTTTCACTGGGTTTTCTGCCTCTGATGATCATTAGCAAAGTTCTGGTAGCCAATAGGGAAGCAACCTGACTAAAAAAAGGAAGCACAAAAGTGGCAACAATACAATATTTATTCACCTCCAGCTCATGCTGTTACACATGTGCATGTGTTTAAGCTGTCTCCATGACCTTATCAACTGTTTTTTTTTTCTAAGGGAATTTTTGATCAAAAAAGGTCTAAACTGTTGCCAACTCTACCATTTTGTTGTCATATTTGTTAAATCTTTTTATGGTTTGTAATCTGGTTGCCAATGTGAAATGTGCTATTTTGGACTTGAGGTCGGCCGATATTGGTTTTACAGAGCCGATATCGATACAGATTATTAGTGGCATATGAGACCAATAACTGATTTCTGGAACTGATATGCATTGTTAGAACAAATAATATGCACTTAATGTGACTAAAATAAAACTGCATGCTGAAAAAAACTATGGAAAATAAAAAATTTAGTGCTAGCTCTGTCAACATGAGAAACCACACAGTAGCAGCAGGAAACAGGAAGTGATGCTGTACACTCTTTGTCAGTGCCACCCAGGCCTCAGTGTTGATTGGCTGGTGGGTGTGTGATTTCAAGCCAGTCATATAGTGTTGTGGGCAGGATATTACGTGAGATTTTAGAGTGTGAAACAAGGCCAGGGGAAGACACACCCTGCTGTGGAGCCAAAGTAGCATACCTTTGAATCAACTCATTTTATCAATAATCAGTAAAATGAAATGCAGATAATGATAATGGGCTAAATGCTGAATATCTTCATCAGTAATCAGCCTGGCTGATGATTGGTCTACCCCTATTTTGAACATACCATACCACTGCTATTTGCTGCCATAATCCATCAGGGTATTACAATTCGTGATATTGTTATTGTTTGATTGCCAGTATGTTAACTATTTAAAGTGTTTTCTTGATTTAGTCACAAAAAAACACGTCATTAAATTCTTCTTGTCAAAGTGTTTGTTTACAGAATAGCATGGTAGCACCACCTTTTGCTGAAATTAACTAACTAGTAGTAGAATTTAGTTCAGCACAGACTTCATGTTCTAATGAGGGCCATATTTATTTTTTCGTTTTAGAATTATCTGCAGGACAATTTTAAAAAATTGTATTTTTGATATGTATCAAAATGTTCCATAAAATCTTCTTGGAATGAAATGATAAATTATAAGATAGGTGTTTTTTCCACAAGCAAACTGGACATATGAGGTATTGAGTCTACTTTCTACTTGAGCTGCTCATATTATTTATTTAACTGGTGTATTTCTAATTCTCTAATAAGACATGTATCCCAATCAGCATCAAAGATAATGTTTATTGTTTAGGAATAATT
The DNA here is from genome assembly GCF_018320785.1 of Cheilinus undulatus. Taxonomy (NCBI): domain Eukaryota; kingdom Metazoa; phylum Chordata; class Actinopteri; order Labriformes; family Labridae; genus Cheilinus; species Cheilinus undulatus. The sequence goes on along the minus strand of NC_054865.1, from coordinate 38,823,453 downwards.
AATTGTACAAAAACAACATTTACACTTAGCATCTTTTTGCCGGTTACAGTTTGTTTGTAGAGGTTGTCTCATCCTTCCTCTTGTCTTTGTTTTGTCAGCGAGGGAGAAGATTGGAGTCCACGGCTCAGCTCCTTCACTCGTTTCTATTTATAGAGCCGGGGTGAAGCAGCTGCTTTAGCCCTTTCAGCGTCCACAGGAGAGCACTCAGCTTATAGACGGAGACAACAATAGATGGGGACAGAGCAGGACAGTTTGTTTGAGAGACATAGGGGGATGTTGTTAGTTTTATTTTCTTAAAATATTGCTCAACTGTCCAGCATGTTCTGTTTGAGATAGTCATTGTCTTTGATATCTGTTTCTTGTGTGGAAATATTTTATTATTTTGATTCCTCATTAAATTAAAACCACAAATTGTTCTTTGAAAACTACTTGGCATCAATCAGTTAAACATCAGTAGCTATTAATAACCAGGAATTGTCATCAAATGTTACTACTTCTTCATTTTCAATCATGGTCATGGAGCCAAATTAATATGGCCACTCTGAGAAATCAGGCTATTTCCCTCTCATTTATTTCAACTCTCTGTCTAAATGACAACCACAGTGGTTTTTAAAGGAAGGAACAGGGAAGTTGGCTGTTCTTGGAAAAAAAGGCTACACCTTCAGATTAATCAGTCTCTTCTTTTTTTAATCACAGTAGGACTGTATTAAACAGAGTTGGAATTATCGAGTCATACTGTATGTTATGTCTGGAAAAAAAGCTGAAGTTCTTTTGTTCTTAATACAGCTTATGTAGGGAGTTAGAAAAAAAAAATCAGGGCTTCATATAACAGCTGTTTTGCTGGTAAGGTGAACTCTTTACACTCAGCTGGAGAAACAATAAAATGCCTGTGTATTGCACTGTGGTGTTCAGCCTCCAATTAACTTCTTGCTTTTAGTGAGACAGGTGGGTGAGGTCAGGTGGTTTACCTTTTCAGGAAACAAGCTCTTCCAGGTTAATGGCACATCAATCATGGAGGTGTAGAAGATAAAAAGAAGACGAGAAAATACTTCTGGAACAAACAGCAATGTAAAGTACACATTAGGACAACGGGTTAATCGGTGGCTTGCTTTTTTTCTTCCCATTTTCTCCACAGACGCAAGCTAATGCAGCCCTCAGTGGAAAGCCAGTGGTAACACTTGGAAATGGGCACCACGCAGAGTCATGGAAATCCTCCAAGCAACAGGAAAGCCGGCAGCAAAAATCAGAGAAAATCAAGGTGACAACCAAAACATCTTCCAGTTAACACTAAGTGTGATAAAGAGAAATGTATACCACTGGGGGTATGCTATTGATGTGGGCACGCTTATGAAAGAGATGCATTTATGGTTCTTCAATCCTGGTTTATGTAGCTTGTCATGATGAGCAACTTACATGGAACAAAGAAACCAAAAAGGTAAACTGAATGGCTTATTGGTAGTGCTACTATGTGCATTTTGTTGTGCTACCAACAGGTTTTGGAATGAAACATCAGGCCTTTTTGCCAGCATATCCAGCCACTCACTAGCACTGTTGTGTGCGGTGCATGCTGAACACCTATAACACATGGAAGTTTCACATATTGCTGGCGCAGGCCAAAACCTTTATCTCTATTTTCATGATTTAATTTTTTTTTTTTTTTTTTTTACAGAAATCGATGCTATTGGTCACCCTTTACGTCTGTCAGTGGGTTTTAGCCAATTTAAAGCAATATAAACTGTCAAACAAATGCTGACTATGACCACTGAGTTTTAAATTATTGAGGAAAATACAGCTTTTCCTTCATTCCCTGAAAGGTAGTGATTTTGGAGGTTATGAGGTTTTGGCTCGACATCATCTTATGTAAAACTGTTATCTTTTAATGCCTTCATGCCAGCAATAGCCAGTGCAGGAGGCATTGCATTTTCAGATTGCCCATCCCTCTGTCCAGGCAACACTTCTGATGTGATAGAGGGGTTTGCACAAGTATCTAATCTGACTAAAGTATGACCTGATTACATGGGTCAGAGGTTAGATCATTGGACCTAATGTTCATCCTTTGCTTGTGGACATGATATCTATAACAGGTTTGAGAGATTTGTCCACTCTGACCCATACATTCACTGGTTCTCAATTGATTTAAGAGGTCAAAGGTATAGCTCGCTGGGTCACATGTTCTTCCCTTGCTTGTGAATTCCACAGTAATTTCCCACTAGAGCCTTTTTGCTCAATCTGAGCAGCATGTTGCATATGTGCGTCATACATACACGTTTTATTAGTGATGAAATGCAACTAAACCCTAAACTTCACACTGTGAACATGCATGCCATATGTGCTATCACAAACCCTTTTTACAAATGAACTCCTGACATTTTCTAGATAATTTCAGGACAGTTAAGTTGTGGGGCCCTGTCTACACAGAGACGAATTCAGGAGTATACGAAAAAGTTTTTTTTGTTGTATCGCCGTTTCATCCACACGGAAACTGCGTTTTGGGTGACTGGAAATGATACTTTTTGAAAACTGGTCCCAGAGCGCACAAATCCGTAAAAGACTACCGTTTCGTCTCCATGTGGACAGCCAGCTGCATCTTTCTTGAAACGAATATGTCACACCTAGCGTAGCTCTCTTAAGACGCCTGCGTTGATCCAGCCGAAACAAAAATGGTTGATTACAGGGTTGTGTTTGTGCTGCAATAGCTACTGAGCTTGTTATGGCTTTTACAGCAAAACCTGATGCTCCTTTACCACCACCGCGAAACACATACACCATATATTCTTAAATCCAATACGGAGAACAACCAGAAGAGCAACCAGGAGAAAGTTTGTGTCAGTTCACTGTGATCTTCTTCTCTCTTTTGGTGCATTTCCGTGGCAGATATACAGCGCCACATACAGGCTTGGCATATGCGTTTTCAGTCGTTTTTCGTGGTTCTGTGCTTACACAGATATTTCCTGAAATGATCCCATCTTACAGAAAACTTTTTCAAAACGAAACAGCAGTGTATCGTTTTTGTCTCTGTGTGGACGGGGCCCAAATTTTTCAGAAAATGCCTCACAGCAGGAGGGTATTTGTTTAGGACACACTTATACAGCTTGAAGTACTCACTTTGGTTCAGGTTGGGGGGGGAGATGCATGCAAAGGAGGATGTTACAGTTTCAAACTGTTTCTCAAAGTCTAGGATCCTTCCTCTGTAGAAAGAATCTTTCAGAGTCAGGTCCAACAGAGGCGAGGCAAGAGTCCTCCCTGGCAACTGTTAAACGCACATTTGGAACAGGCTAGTGAGTGTTTGTGATTACATCATTGTAGTGGTCGTGCCCAGGGGTGGCAGAGATCAAAATGGGAGTGCCGCTTGTAAAACTTTTGCCCAGCCATCTAATATGCTATTATATTATCATATGATCATGTTAGATATAATGATATGGTCATATAAAGATATTAATTGTATAATATAGTCATATTCTATGGCACTATTTTTCCCTATCCAGCTCTACACTGATGTCAGAAACAGGACATTTAAAAGTGCGTTGAGTGGCCAAGGACCTGCCTTCCTCCTGATATTGCGCTATTTTTTATTTATTTATATATTTTTATAAGAAAGAAAGCCGTGTGCATTGGATTGTGTTTAATTCATGCAAGCAGACGATGCATATGTGCATTCTTGAAAATTCTCTGTTGGAAGGACTCAGTCCTTTAATGAATTTTGAGGATCCTCAACATTGGAACGGTCCTCTGACGGAAATCAATGGCATAGTATCCTCTTAAAACAACTGTTCCAGAATCCCTCCTTGGCTTTGAGAAACAGCTACAGTGACTAATCCAGTGTTAGTAGTATTACAACATGTATAAGACAAACAATGGTGCAAAAAGTATACTGTAAAACCAAGTGAGGAAGAGGGTAAGGAGTTAAAAGTAGTAGAAATCAGCTCAATGTGAACGGCATCATCACTATGAAAAAAAAAAAAAAGGTCAAGTTCAGACATCTGCCTGCCTCCAAATTCACATTGATATTTTATAGGGCTGAACAATATCAGCAGATATTAGCTAGAAAAGGCAAATATCTGTATCAACAAATGTCAAAATTTCTGACAATATTTACACCCAACATTTTGGCCGTGAATAACAGCATATATCAACAGTAAAATTTGGCCATATATACTAACAGATTAGAGGAGTTTTAGGCTGGACCAAAAGACTTATGTAAGTTGAATTCTTTTTCTCTATTCATCCTCAGTCTTTAAACTTTAAAGTGTGTTTTAAGAAACAAAAGTTTGCTTCTTTCTCCATCCTCAAACTGTAAATTGTGTTCAAAGGACTGAATTTTTAGTTTTGTAAAACATATTCAAATATCGGTATCGATGTCGTCATGGGCTAAAATGAATCTGTAAATACCGGCATATCAGAGATCGTCAAAAATTCAATATCATGCATCCCTAATTTTCCATGAACCCACCTGGATAGTGTCAGGGAATTTTCAGGAAGGCATGCATTAAAAGGCTTACTTGTAGAAGAGTTAGCTGAGAAAGGGCCATATCTGCCCTTAGTTAGACTTAAGAGACAGCAAAAACGACCCAACAACATAGGAAGGGTGTTGAAGAATACAAAAACTAACTACAATATCATTATATACATTTATTGCTTCAAAAAGTAAATCAAGGAAAACACATATTGATTGAGCCATATTACCATGATAGGATTAGTTAAAATGTTTCATGTATTGACATAGAAACTTTTCAGAAATCTCAATAAAAGAAGAGGTCAAAAGAGAAATCAAGACATGTTTTAAAAGGATAAATGACATCTAGTTTTTATTAACTTTAAGCGCTTATTCTGCTATTCCATTGAACAAGTACAACAAAAGAACAAGTCTAGGGGAAGTCATTGTCTGTATTTTTGGGGTTAAGATCAGTGTCATCAACTGAAAATCAGACGACCAAATCGCTATGACCAGTCCAACTTCTGAGAGTTTTGTGAAGAGAAACCAACCCATCTATTTTCTTAAACACTTATCCTGCTTTGGGTTTTAAAACTCTGCAGACCATCCCAGAACACAACAGGAATTTCTGGCACATCCCCAGCAACGTCATTTCTTCAAGTCTTTGTCTTCATATACTAAAGTCACAAACCTGTCTTCCTGTGAGGAACAGATCATTTACAGCAGTGGTACTCAACCTTATTCTACTAAAGAGCCACATTGTCTAAAAATACTTTAGCAAGAGCCACGATACAAACCAGGAATGTAAGGTAGATAATAGATTAGTTAATCTGTAATTGAAAAAATATTCAACTGTAAATTGGTGGATAATTATGAGGTTAAATGGGATACAAATGTCTGTATAATGTCAGATGAAACAATATGTTGCTGATTTTTATTTTATTTTTAGATTTTATTTATCACTGACATCAGGCTGAAACCTTGTATCTCAATTTTTCATGATTTTAATTTGTTTTTAGAAATCAGTGCTATTGGTCACCCTTTATATCTGCCAGTGGGTTTTAACTAATTTTAAAGCAATAAAATATGTCAAACGATACATGTTTTTCATTCCCTGAAAAGTGGTCACTTTGGAGATACCAGTCTTTGGCCCAACACCAGTATCAAGAAAGTTTCACCTGGCCTAAAGATTTTTTAAGATATAAGAATGCGCTGAGTTTGAGCTCTGAGATGCTTTTCAAAGAAAATTATGATTTATGGTTGGCTATTTGGATATTTATATCTCAAACTGTAACATTTACTGGAGTTCTGTGGATTTATTAACATAAGAGATGTTTTCTAATTTTTTTTCCACTTATTATTCATTCTTTAGCTAAAGGGGGAGGGGCCTCATATTGGTCTTTGCCCTGGGCCTCCAAATGACTAAAACTAGCCCTGCCTCACACCTGCAGCTCTCCAGACACATCGTTTCACCCTGCCTCATTCTGTGGCTTTGGTTTTATATTTCTGCTCTTTTGACAATATTTATGATCATTAGTGCATTAAAGATCAAATAAAACACCCACGTTTGGGCAACTTTCACTAGATATTACGTTATCTCCATGTGTGATCCGTGCGTGTTATGCTCATTGATGACGTGCTTTGGCACAATTGTCATGAGATCTGGGTGTGAGAGAGCATTGGCAGGAAGTGGCTGGAGAAAAGGTTAAAACGAGGAAATAGGAAGCTTAAATTTGAACACAAAACAGCACACCTCAATGAATGAACTTACTGAAGAGACGCACCACCGGCGGACTTCCTCTGCTCTCTTCTCTTACACACGCTCCTTTGTCAAGCGCATTCGATGGTAAAAATATACAGATTTAAAATAATAAACGTTTAAATTTGGAAGTTAAAGCCTGTCTTCTTTGTGTGGGTAACAGATTTATTGATGTGACCTACCGTGAATCTTTATTGATGACAGTGATTACCTTCATAAAGGATTTTAATTAAAAAAATTTTCCAAGTAAGCCTTAGAAGAGCCGCACTGGTCACTAAAGAGCCACATGCAGCTTGAGAGCCGCTGGTTGAGTATCAATGATTTACAGTATCGGGTTAATAGGGTCAAACTATAAAGTGGGAGTAAAATCAATTGTTGTCTCAAGATCTGTGAGGTGTGACTATAAAAAAACTATAAATTGTGAAAATCAAAATACAACAGATCAAATTTAATCAGAGCAGATGCTTAAAAGACAGTGTTATGACTGATGTTCCTGTTGCTAACTTTACTTTGATTTTTGACTCATCCTGGCTAATGTGAGTAACAGTTCTATTATGTTCCATGTCTCACAGACAAGCGGATACCTAAACCTGCTGGCCAACTGTATTGACAACTTTACTCATGGACTGGCTGTAGCAGGGAGTTTCCTGGTTAGCAAAAAGGTAAGAAGCTGTCATAGTCTCATCACTTTAGATGTGGCCTACACAAAAATCAATTTTTGATTAGGGAACGTATGTGCCCGCACTCCTGACAGCATCCAGAGTTATATTTGTGTACTTTGTAGGTTATGAAATTACTAGTTCTCCTTTTCAAGTTTAGAAGACTGAACTCAATCTTTTCACATTATTTAGGTAAAATACAATTAATGTTGACATTCATGTTTACCTTCAGTTACAAGCTCAAGTAGCAAATTCTGCAAAGGCAGAATGTTTATTTAATCACATTAAAGAATAAAAAAATAGATGAGAAAATTGTTTAAAAAAGAGACAGTACAGCAGTGAAACAGAGCTTTATATTAAATTGTTTATATCCACTATTGCCTGCTTAGAATATCACTTGTGTGAGAAAATGATTAAAATCACATTTTGTCCTCATAATGCATAATTATACACACTTCTTGCTTTCATTAAGGATAATTGCAGGTGAAATTGCTCCTCTGGGGTTGTATACCATATTAGCACACAATCATTGACTGAAAATCATTGCTAATAAATACAGCACATAAGCTGACAATGAGGCCTCAGGAGCTCAACATGCAGGACTGCTGGAACACTTTGGAAGGATGGAGCTTTTTTTATTTTGGTCTCATAACCTCATGATAACCAGTAGACCATCAGTTAAGAATTAACTTGTTTTAAATGATTGAGGAATCTTAAAGTGATTTTATGTGCTTGTGGGTTTGTAACTTATCCTAATTGTAGTGATTGATTTTTGACAACTCATCTTCTGACACCTAACAAACTAGTGGGTTGTTTCCCCTGATGAGTCTGGTTCAGTTCAGTACACATGAATTATTATTTATTATTTTCCATTATCAAAAGTTGGAAAGAGTCCTAAAATCACAGATTCATTCCGTCCTACTTTACTGGCACCTTTCTGTAAGGGTGCCAAGCTTACTCATTCAACCCCTGAAAGGTCAAGCTACAAACACAAAAGACACACTGCAGTTTCATTGATTGGTCAAAAGAATCATCACTTCCCATGCAACAGTGGTAATAACACAAACACAGAACCTGCCATGTTTAAACACCCTGTAGATTTCAGGGGCAATTTCATGACTGTCTTTGTATCAAGCAAATTATATCAGTGAGCAGTGCTACCTCATGGATGACCTCGGAGATGCAGACCTTTCATGTGATTTTTAGTGAAGAGGAGGTGAAGGTGAATTTACAGCACAGTTAGGAACAAAGAAGTGTTCTAGCTTGTGTCACAGAGGGTGGCTGCAGAGAAGTTTGTACGGACCTCTCAGCAGTGCTGGACCAAATACTTCAAAGCTCTGGAGCAATAAATGAAAAATCAAGGAGCAACAGCCAGAATGGTGTCCACAAAAAGAATTAGAAGTGGTTCACCCTGATGGATGCCATCTGCGACCACACAGTATATTGCATAGGCAGTATGGTTTGTTTTTATTAAAAAACACATTATATAGCACATGATTACAAGTTCATGAGAAAAAACGATGTAACACACAACATAAAAAGGTTAGCTTCCCTCCCATATCATCGTTTTTGTCTCGCTGACATGAAGTTGCACTTCTTATCCAAGCTCTGAAGTTAAATTTCCCAAACTTTTATATATTGATTGGCTGTATTTTTTTCTTGCTGCCTGCAGCCTTCTCAAACAGTATGCCTTCCACTTCTGATAAAGCACTGCATCCAAAGAAGAATAAACCCCAGAATGCTTGCTCTCCTCCATTGTCGCATTTTGTTTGCCCTGTTGCGCTCTTCTTCATTTTATTTCTTAGCAAATTGCACTACATTGCACTGTGAGGTCACAAGTAAATATCATGAATATCACAATCCAGCTATCCCCATCTGATTACACCCCTGCCAACCAAGTGACAGTACTGGTGTCTGTGCAAATACAAGCAATATTGGGGTTTACTGTACCACACTGCACCCAACCAAACTGATGGAAATGCAGTTAGTTAACCCCTTGTCAAGCCACACCCACACCAGGATTAGACCCTGTAATTAGCCCTGCTCTCTTTGTTTACTGTTACTAGGTTAGAGAAAACTACTAGTCACTGGGCTCCTTCCAGTTTAAATCAATTGAAAATACCCTTAGATTTGAATAATGTTATTTAAATTGAATGTATTTCCTTCTTTTATAAACTTGGCCACATTGAAGTAATAAAGGAAAAGAAACTGTAGCATGAATCAGGTTATCTGGAAATCTGTTAGAGCTTGTTAAGATCTTCTGAAACATTATGGATGGCTGATGCTAGTGATGCCGGCTAATGTTAGCTGTCATCCCAAGGTACATCAACCTTGAGATGTGTATTACAATCTGCCTTACTAGACCAGCATTAATGTTTAGTTGTAGTTTGATGTTAATGCTAGTTAGTAGGGGTGTAACGGTACAGAAAAAATTTGATTCGGTATGTACCTCGGTCTTGAAGTCATGGTTCGGGACGTTTTTGGTACGGTAATTGAAGCGAATAAAAAATTTTCTATATATATATTTTTTTTTAATTAAATTGTATTAAAATAAATAGGCTGAATAAATTACATTTAAATTATTAATAATGCTGCGACCTCCTTCCAAAAATTCTTCAAAGATTAAAAATATTAGAAAATAGATTTTTTTAATTACTAGGTTTTTTATTTTGATATGACATATTTGTACCTATTCTTTAAACACTAAAATTTCCCAGCCAACTTGAATCCATCATCATACAACCATGCGTTAGCTTGTTAAACATGCAAATTAGCGTCTTTCCTGCCGATTTCAACACGGACTTCAGCACTGGATTACTTTTTTAACTAATGGGACCTACTACAAAGTTTGGGAGAACTTTTCACAGCCCGTCCAGGCAGATAAAGATGTTAGAGCTGTGTGAAATCTGAGGAAAACTTTACCTATGACGCAGCTGCAGACATGAAGGAATCTGCTCTCCCCCTTCCTCCGAGGCTGAGTTGAAGGTAAAGTTAATTTGATTCACAGAGCCAGAGCACCAGTGTTATAATAAAAACTATCTTAAAGAATAGGAAATTCATAAGTGGCTTGTGATACTTTTTCTTGTTCCTCCTACTTACAGTGACATTCTTGTTTGAGTGGAGCATTTTCAAATGCTTTGATTGGTCCGCTGGATGACGTGCTGTCAGCGACACACCTGCTGAATAATATCAGCGCTATTGTTGTTGTCTTTGTACACTGTTGTATTTTACTGGGCGATAAAGTGTTCCTAAACAGGACACCTTTATCTGGGAATATTCAGGCTGTTGCTGTTGTTTGCTGTGGTTGTGTGGTTGCCTGGACAGTGTGAGTTGCGCTCTGGTTTTCTGTCTGTGTATGAGCTTCATTCCACATGTATTCATTCGGTACACGTCTGTACCGTACCGAGAGGCCCGTACCGAATCGGTATGGTACGAACACACGTACCTTTACACCCCTACTAGTTAGCTAACGTTGTACCGTAAAAAAAATGCTAACATAACTAGCAGTATAATGCTTACAGTACAAGTAAGTTTGGTAATAAGTAACGGGATGAAAAGTGATCCCAAATTCTGATGTGAATATCGTTGAGTTGTTTTTTTAAGACACCCTAAGCACACCTTCAAACCGTGTTGTTGTAACTAGTTAAGGTCGTAGTTTCACCACAACTAACTGAAGAGACTTGGTCCTGGCAAAAGTTTGTCTAAATAGACCAATAATGGTTGCTATGAGACAAAGCTCTCTGATTGACTGGTCAGTGCACCAATCAGAGTCACCAAAGGCATGAGAAAGAAAAGTAAAACTGGATGAGAACTGGTAGACAGGTGTCCATTCACTGTTCATATCAGGGTACATCTGCTGACATACTGTAGGTTTAAGATTGATTCATAGTCCGCAAATTTTGATTATCAAGCAGATGAGTTTCAGCGTACTCTAAAGAAATGCAGGGTTATTCTGAATGATAGAGTAAAGTGTTAAGCTCTCTTTTTAGTAGTGTTTGGCAGCTTTCACTGTAAATTGGCAGAGCTGTGGACCTGTAGTTTCAGTGTCCTTAGATGTAGCTCGCTCAGAAGACTGTCCTTACATGACATGATTACCTTTTTCTATTTGAAACTTCCTTTTATCATATTCTCTGTCAGGCGTGTCATAAAAGGTGCACTTTAAACTGCAGTAACACGCATTTGTGTCGCTTCAGTGGGTTACTGTATATTTGTGGCTTTGGGACGGAGGGAGTCCAGCTGGAGAGACATAAGGCAAGCAGCATGAACTATGGATCGATGTGCCAGAGAGGAAGTTTACTAGATGTCTCAAACATACATGTACAAGACATCTCACTGATGCTTTCTGTTGACTCTGTGGCACATTTAGACCAATGTGATCTCAGCAAAATGGAGTGATAAAATAATCTGCATCAACACGGTCTTTTACCTTTGAATAGGTCATAGTCAACCTTATAGCTCTAAGTGGCCAGTAATACTCAAAATAATTTTTTTGTGATTATTTTTTGTTCTGAACATCACTTTACTTTTCTGAATAATGTTCATTAGTAAAAATTTACCCTGAAGTCATTAGGTTAGTTGAGCTACGTAGCTTTGTCTCCAGATGCTGTCACCAAATCCGTTTTTAAACTGTTTTTCTGTTTCCCAACTTACTCACAATATCTGTAGTTACATTTTGATTGCTCTTTTAGCCCTTTAACCCCCCTGGCTCCTTGGAAAAAGGGTTACTGGTACTGTAATATCCTCAGTACAATGCACTAGTGTAAATGAAATTTGTTGTTACAGGATTTGAAATTGCTAGCACCTGTATGCACTTCTAATTCATTGTGATTTAGCTGTGACTTCATGGAATTTCACTTTTTCAGTTTACAAGACAGTATTTTAATCAAGTAAAATTTTTCAATCTAAATCAGGATTGTTGTGGAGTGGGGGGGTGGGGGTGATGACTGTAATTTTACTTGCTGATATAATTATCAAACTCTAACAAGTTTAAGCTTCAGACTGGCGGATTTGTGGAGAAAGACGACACTCCTAAATTGATTCATTTATGCAGTGTTTTCAGCTGCTTAATGTTCTTTATTATGGTCATAATAAACATGTTTTCCTATAGGATAACTAAATAAAAGACTACCTTGCAGTAATTGGAGGCCAGTATGTGGCTTTTAGCTAAGCTGGTCTCAGAGGTTGCACTGGACTTTTTTGTTGTCCGTCATTTTGATGGAAAGGGTCGTAAAAATTCCGTCATACCGTTTTTACAATCCATCATTATAATTTTCTCTTTAATATCTCTAATATGATATAATTCATTATGAATTTGTTAATAAATGTTTAAATAATGAAGCACTCTTTCCCAACTTATATTTAAAGAACAATCTTTGAGGTTATGAATTTTTAATGGCATTGAGAGAAAGATGAACACAGTAGCACAGCGTTTACTCCTCGTCATTTTTACGCAGTGACAATGGAGCACAATCCCTGTCTTCAAGCAAGCAACATAAACTGCACCATTTAAGATAACACGTACAGTTTTAAGGATATTTTTATGTCAAGATGTTGTAGTTTGGCGACCATGGCTGATAACAAGTTGCTAAAAGGCTGCACTGTGGAGCCCTGCACATTTTTTTCTGCTCCACAGGAGTCGCAATCCGGAAAAACATCACGCACTCGGCTCTTGCACATTGAGTCAGGTGCGTTTGTATTTGCCTCGACTGTGAAAATTTGTTGAATGTGGCATATAGTTTTGTACTGGGAGCCTGTGGCTCTGTCACTTCTTTAAAATCCTGCTAAAATCCCATCCATCCTGACAGAGAGTTTCATACAGCACATGCTCATGTGTCATGGCGCTGAGACAAGTTGGAGAGATGGAGAACAACTTTTTAATTCTGTCTCTGTTATGACCTGTGAGTTGGCTACAAATGTATGCCTTTATCTGTTATATTTTCATGACTGATATCCACATGATACACAGGCAAACTACGGTGGATAAAGTGAGGTTTCAGTGTGTGAGAGGGGGGGAGATAGGGAGTGGTTGGGCGGGGGTTAGTGAGCAGGAGAGAATAAAGCAACAGGCGCTGATCTGAACCATCATTCACCCATCTCTGTTATTTTTATGGTTGATATCCACATAATAGGCAAACTTTGGTGTTTAAAGTGAGGTTTCGGTGTGAGAGAGTGAGTCATCAATTGCCCCTTTAAATGACTTGAACTGATACGAAATTTCACACAAAACCGAACCTGTTCCGAAAGAACTGAATGACAAAAAAACGACAATTTCGGCGTCAGTGTGCAGACATGATTAGAACAACATAAAAAGGATTTATTGTGCAAAGGTCTTAACACTCTGCATGCCGACCTGTATTCCTCTGTGACGTACTGAGACACCTGCAGTAGCCTCTCAGTGCGCTGTCTCTGTGCAGACAGCGCACTGAGAGAGCGGAGACGTACTGAGACACCTGCAGTAGCCTCTCAGTGCACTGTCTCTGTGCAGACAGCGCACTGAGAGAGCGGAGAAACACAGCGCTTTTACTAATCTATGGTGTCAAGGCCAGTGAGAAAGCCCACTGGCTACAAGATTTTTCAATTGATAAAATAACCTTCTTGATAGTCCATGTGTGCAAAATGGAAAAGGTCTATGCATCTGTCTCTGTGTGTGTGCTGACATGCAGGATCATCCTCATTTTTCCAGTCCATCAAAATGACAGACAGCCTTCAAAATTGTCCTTCAAAAAATCTGTCAATGACGGAGAATATTCAGTTAACGCGACCTCTGGCTGGTCTCATAGATCAGTTTTAACACACCTTTAAACAGTTGTTTTAGTAGCTGTGATACGAGTTGCTGCAGTGCTGGGCTAAAGAAAAACCATCTTGAGTTCAGCTCGTATTTAATCACCAGACAGGCTGCTGGAGATGCTGTGCAAAGTAAATATTCACTTGATATTGCTGTTATTACAGACATCAAACTTCGGTAGAAGAGAACATATCTTTCATCTGTGCTTCATATAAATCACACAGACACAAACAGCTGACGTTTGACACTATGTTTGAGCTGCTGTCTGTCACAAATCACTTTAACGCTAGCGGCTGCGTTGTTTATGCCTGGCCTGTACCACATTACAACACGAGGGTTTAAACCAATGATTATGGTGATGCAAAAATCCACGCAATGGCAGAAATTTTACTGGTGAAGGTAATGATATTCTATACTGCCCACTACTAGTGCATCCTTAATTAACATGTGATGATGGCAAACGACAACGGTTCTAAATTAGCATCAGTATTTTTTAAAAGCAAGGTTAAGAAGATTCAACCAACTGGAGCCCAGAAGAAATGGGAGCATGAGAGGTCTAGGTCAGAATCAGGAGGTAACTAATTGTCAGAACATGTATTGAGATCCAAGAATATGTTAAAAAATAGGGCCCATGTTTAAAAATGTAGCAATAACCCTTTAAGATTCAGTGCTTTGATGCACATTTTCATTTGGTAATACATCACACATTTGTTCACTGAGAAAGACAAAGCAGTGCTAATGAGACTTCTCTCACAGGTTGGGTTCCTCACAACATTTGCCATCCTGCTCCATGAAATCCCCCACGAGGTGAGATAACAGAATTCTTGGTTAAACTGTTCAATTCAAGTTCTGAATGTTTGTTTACAAAAAACAGAGCTATGGGAAGAATCCCACTGTCACAGAAGCTGTGAGAAGTATAACTCTCTGCAGGTGGGGGACTTTGCCATCTTGCTGAGGGCTGGGTTTGACCGATGGAGTGCCGCTCGCATGCAGCTGTCAACGGCACTGGTTGGGGTCCTGGGAGCTGGCTTTGCTTTGTGTGCTCAGTCACCACAAGGCACAGGTAAGATGGGACCAGTTCTCATGGTACATATAGTAAAAAAACACTTTCTAACTGGAGAATCTTTGTATGATTGCAAGAAATAGTTGTAACCAGTCTCTTAAACCATCTCTAGAAAACACCACTGCCTGGATATTACCTTTCACCTCTGGAGGTTTCCTCTACATCGCCTTGGTGAACGTGGTGCCTGACTTGCTTGAGGAGTCCAATTTTAGGTATGGTCTGATTGTTTTGTGGGTGGTGGGGGATGTACATGCTTAAAGTGTTGTCCTGGGGCACAGCATAAAATGTTAATAAATCCATAATGCAAAGATGTGCAAATCTGATAAACAAATATTTTATTCACAATACGACATACACACATCATATGTTCAAACTGAGACATTTTTTCAATTCCATGAAAATTATCAGCTCATTTTGAATCTGATGGCATAAACACATCTCAAAAAGTGAGGGATGAGGCAACAAAAGACTGGAGACTAGGTGGCACCAATGAAAAACAGCTCGAGTGGCATTTTGCAACTACTTATATTAATTGGCAAGAGATCAGTTATGCTACTGAGTATAAAAGGAGCATTTTAGAGAGGCAGAGTTACTCAGAGGTAAAGCTGGGCAGAGGCTCACTGGTCTGCAAAAAACTGCATCTAAAAATTGAGTATTGTCAAAAGATTCTGAGAATCTGATGACATTTCTCTGCAAAAAGGACAAGGCTGTAGGTCAATATTGAATGCTTGTGATCTTTAGGCCCTCAGGTGGAGGGATTGTTGTGGAACAGACTTGATTCTGTTCTGGAAATCACTGCATGATGCTGCACAAATCACCATTTATCAGCACAATTCCCCATGCTTTTCAAAAAATGAAAGTTTAAGCTGTATCATGTAATGAACAAGTTATGTGAACATGACCCAGAAACGCTGCTGCCTTCTCGGGGCCAAAGCTCTGTGGTCAGATGAATCAAAATTTGAAATTCTTCTTGGAGACCATGGACACCATTTCCTGCAGACTAAAGAGGAGAAGAACCACTCAGCTTGTTATCAGCACACAGTACAGAAGCCTGCATCTTTGATGGTATGGGGTTGCATTGGTGCCTATGGTGTGGGCTGCTTACATATCTGGAAAGGCACTATCAAAGCTGAAAGTATCTGGAAGTTTTAGAGCAACATCTTTTCAGGGAAGGCCTTGAATATTTAAGCAAGAAATGCTAAACCACATACCACATCCATCACAACAGCATGACTTCACAGTAGAAGAGTCCAGGTACTGAACTGGCCTGCCTGCAGCCCAAACCTTTCCCCATTAGAAAAGATTGGCGAATGGTAAAACAAAACATTCAGCAAAGAAGACCCAGGACGGTTGAGAAGCTACGATCCAATTTCAGACAAGAATGGGACAACATTCCTCTCCCAAAGCTCCAGCAACTGGCCCTGTCCCAACCTTTATTGTTTATTATTTATATGTTTCTTCTTCTATGTCTTGTTTCATCTATGGGTAAATCAATAAATTACTCTTAAAGAATGCTTAAATTGTGTTAATAACCTGGTGATGAATATCTTTAAACAACAGAACCCAATGGCATTTAAATCTTTCATGAGACTGTGATTATCTAGTTGTTTCTCTTAGATGTCAAAATTTAGGATGAAATGACATGTTGTTGAAAGTTTGATCAAGATAGAAGGGATTTTATTGGGTAACTAATTGCATTCTAAAAGCTAACAACAGTAATTATGACTTTCAGAGTGAAGTATCATGGTATACACCTAACAGCCAGTCCTAAGCAACTTAGCCTTGTCCTGGTCCTAAGTATAAAAACACTAAGTAAACAGTCATGATTTAGCACAGTATTTAACAGATCAACTTCTCTGGGCAAACATTGTTAAATTGGCATCTTACTACAGTGCTGGTTTAGAACCAGTTGAGCAGTTGCATCACAGGCAGGTTTGTCTAGCATTTTGGGCCTAAATTGGTAAAAATGTATTTAAAGGAAAAGGTGTGGTTTACTAGTTATTCTGGTACCAACTAGTAAGTGTTAGATTTAATTGCTTTATTGGCTTATTGTGCACAACCCTAGTTCATAGTAGCCAAAAACTAAGCAGCATTGCTTTAGCCTGTTCTGTATTGTGTTGAAGTGTGGTGACAATGTAAACAGCTGTCTTCTGTTGAATAAAACATTTAAATTTGTGATGAAATTCATATTTAGTGTGTGAAATGGGCAGAAGGTTGGAAAAAGATTTCAGCATCCTAACATCTGTTTGGTTTTGTTACCCTTCTCTCCAGGCACTCCTTACTGCAGATCATGCTCATCTTCTGCGGCGTAGCTGTCATGGCTCTGCTCTCTGCCATTGTTGAGTGAACAAACATCACCCACAACTCTCTCGCCTTGCCAAATACTTCGATCCAGCATTGGAGTGAAATCCTGTTCTTCACCAGCCCTGTATATCTGGTACCTCTCATTCAGAAAGCTTTCTCTTTCTTCAGACATCATCACCATACAATATTGAACAAATGATTTGACAAAAGAACGGCACTTTATGGACAGATGAGTGATCTGCTGACAGGATATTTGTGTGGACACTTACCGATGTGCCAGACACAAGAATCAAGGGAATTTAGAGGGTTTTTATGGATTTCTGTTACCAATTTGTCTTAATTTGTTGAGTAGACAATCCTGTTGTTTTGCACATAAATTTACACAGGTACACCTGATGTACCTGCTAGACACAAAGGTATTATTGGACCTCAACATAAAAACTCCTGTTTTATCATTGTATGTAATTTTACTATTGTGTGCCTCCTGTCTCTGTCTTAGCTGCTGCGTATTTATTTAAAGTTAAAACAAGCAATCACAGCTTTATCAGACGTGCTCCACCAACACTCCCATCTTTTTGTGCTGTTAAGAAAAATAAGTGCCAAGAAGTCAGGATGGTCTGTTACACAAGTAAGTGTCAGGTCTAAACCCAAGAACTTTTTGTTTTGATTGTGTGTTATTCACAGTACAGTCTGCACCTTTTTGAGAGCAAGTTGGAGCTCACACACACCAGTCAGCCTGAATAATAATTGTGTAAAGTTGTTAATAAATTAAAAGAAATTGGTACTGTTGATATTTAGTTAAACATATTGCCAAGAATTATGTAAGAATAGAAAAACAGAAAAAATGTAAAATTCCTCGCATCACTGTTTTGTTCATACATATATTTTTTTAATGTTTCCACTCCCAAAGAAATAAAATATACATTTTAGACATGTTTATTAAAAAGACTGCTGTTTATTTGGGGAAGTCTTATTTTTCAAGTCCAGTATTTTTCTAGATTTGTCTTTCAGTTTGTGAGACATCAAAAACATTTGGTGCTGCTCATGTCTTTGAATAACTTCCTTTTTTCAGCCTGAGAGAAACAATTCAAAGACTTTTTATTTGATGTAATAAATTGCATTTGCTCTAGAAATCTTTACATCGAAGGAGCAGGAATCCACAAAAGTGCTTGTAAAGTGATGGAAATATGCAACACTTTATGAAAGCAGTTGTCTTTCATCACTGGCGTATTGATTGAGAAATCATTGCGACCTGAGTTTTATTTTAATGTTCATGATGAGATGGCTTCAGGAGAGCTCTGACACTCACTTTTTTATAATCTCGGTTTGATTAAGATATTCTAACATCAATAGATTTTTAGGTTCTGACCTCCCTGCTCTTTAGCCTGTCACCTTGAGTATCTTTTTACAGTGAAGACCCTTTGTGAAATGTCATATGGTGGTGTTGGGTGGGTTGGGGGGTTGAGGTATTGATTGTGTGCTCTCACTTTTCAACACAGTCTGTTTGGCAAGCTTCTGTTGCCATAACGACTCCACGGCAGGTTGCCTTCCTTAGTCATCAGGCGGTGAGTGGCCTATTGTCTGTGGGAGCCTTCCTCAGTCACAGCACAGAAGGACAACAAACAAGCGCTATGTATGTACTCTTTGTTAGTGATAAATCTTTCATTGATACTCCGCTGATGTCCCACAACTACAGATGAGTCCAAACATGGATAAAAAATGTAAAGTAAATTTGGTTATTGATGAGTGTCCATAATTGTTAAAATTCTTGAATGTTTTATTTTTCTAGCACTGACATCATCATTGTAGAAATTATGTACGTGTGACAGTGAGAGTCTCCAACAAGACCTGAGTTACAATCCGACCAAAACAATCAGGTTGTATCTGTGTTTTATGCGGTAAAGTGGCCCTGCCATCAGGAAACGGTTCCAATATTCTTGGTAACAGATGGTCTACCATTCACCGTGGCTGAGTCCCATTTAGGTGTGAATCCATTCGAAAAGAGGGAATTTAAGGTGAATGTGTTCTGAGAAATTATGCCTTTTTGCTTCAGCAAAATTACATCTATCCTATTGTGATTCTCAGTGGGAAGTGGCAATTTGACCACAGTACAAAATAAAAGAAATTCAACAATGAATAATCAAAACATTTTACTGCTTTATTTACTTGCCATTTTCATTAAAAGCCAATAATAATGATAAACCAAGAATATAAGGAGACTCATCAAGTCTTCTCATAGGTTTTTGAATGTTAAGATGCAAAGTTGTCAGTTATCCAACACTGTTTTATGTATTTTAATGTTTTAATTAATACTTAGATTTGTGTTTTTGAATGTTGTTGCAGGACTTGGCTTGCATACACAAGGTAAGCATGAAAAATGGAGTGAATTGTTCTCATAGGACCCCTCTTCACAAGTAAAGGTAGAAGAATGGCAATTTTTTTGATACATTCAACTTTATTTAAGTTTATCTCAGTCATTTTAATCATATAAAAGTCAATTGCACAAGCAGAATGACAATCAATTAACATTAAGTTGTGCTATTTTAGCATCCAAACCAAAAGATAAACAAGGGGCAAGCACCTATTAAGAGGTGTAGGCTGAAGCCTCGGGAAATTACGCCTACTGTCTTACATTGTTTTTTGCCAGCTCCTTTTGAATTTATACAGAGCATAAAAGTAAAATGAACTAGGTAAGTGCATTGTCTATAGACCCACTGTCCACTCAAAATCTCACAAACACGTTCGCTGTAGTGTTTATTCTTGAGTTTATTTGGTCATCATCTTGTGTTTAAATTAAGGCTGTCAAATGAGAGGCATTTTCAACTGAGATTAATCCAAGATTTTATGTAGTTAATATCAAATCATCTCCCCTCTTTTTTGTCACATTTTGAAATAAATTTTGCATTTAAAATTGTTTCATTTTGGATTTTTGAACTGTCTTAGATTTAGGGTAATTGACTTCCTGTTTGGATAGAGACCTGCTTTTATTTAACAGGAAAAAAAGGAACTTCAGGAAGATTGATGGTTATGACATGGACTTAACTGTGGAATAAGGAATTCTTCAGGGACTGAAAAGGAAAAGCAGTCTGGGAACAGCATAAAGGTAAATGTTTCATATCTGTGTGAATGTTTAACACAAGGTTCAGATGATTTTTAATGTGTGCACTGTCCTGTCTGTGAGTTTAAACTGAAATGAGACATTAAGGAGCAGTGCTGTACTTGTTTACATTAATGGGACGCTGCAGTGACTCAACCAGTGTGCTGTTGGGGACATAAAAGCATTCAGTTAATCCTGATCAAAAAAATAATACACTCTTATTAATCAAGATTAATGCTGACAGCCCTTATTTATAGATTGGTAAATGCCAAGTTATATTTATAAAATATTATTTATTCATCATTTTAACAAAGTAATAGCAGCATTAAAAGAGAACCCTGTATATAAAGACTTCTATTAGTTCAACATCTGAGCCTTTTATGCATACAAAGAAACACACTAGATATTTTTCATAATGAAAAAAAATTAAAAAGTAATTCACATGTAGGCTGCCACTGTTGTGCAATGCACCCTGGGTAATGATGTCAAATGGTTGCATTTTTCTCCCCACATCTTTTGGTGTTGAGTGTTGTGTTTGGGCCTCTTCAGTTTTACCCAAAGAACAGTTTAACTGGAGAGGACAGCATTGATAAGTTAATGTAATGTAGATTTAGGCGAGTACAATCGGAAAACACTCTGGGACATCGTTACCCAGAGTGTATTGCACAACAGTGGCATAACATATTCCTATTTTTTATTAACAATTTGTAGAAATCTAGCTGGGTGGTTCATGCAAAGGTGCTGATTTTGAACTTGAAGTGACAATATGTCTTAATATCAAATGTTTTGTTGCTCTGATTGGCCCGTAGAGATGTGATAGACAGAACGTTCATTCAATCACACTCCGAGTTTTTTTCAAATCCTCTGCCTTTTCTCAAACGTTTCCTATTGAAGCTTTCCCAGATGGACGTGTGAAACACATCCATCTGGTGTGTCAGGTTACTTCTTTCCTGTAAGCAGCCTGTTTACTTGCCTAATTAAACATTTTGTCATCAGGCTTTCAGGTCTGTTTTTTTAACTTTTGGTATCCGTCCCTTACCCTTACCCTTACCCTAACCCTAACCAGAAGTTGAATCCAATTTTATTTTGAAAGGTTTAGTGTATATTTCCGTTCTGATAGACAGCATCTCAGGAGGACGGTCTGTGAGAGTGGCCATCAGAGATGTACAGTCTGCAGACCCTTCTACTTAATATGCAGGGTTCCCTTTAAAGCTCCTGTGATGAACTTTCAGTTCATGCCAGTTTGGCGCCCCTTGTGGACAAAGCAGTATGTAGTCTCTGTTAATCCTGTTCTGTACATGTGATACTGTTTTGTTACAAAAAAACCCATTCTTCTGTTTTTAAGGATCAGGCATACCCCTCTCTCAGAATCTTTGAAAAACATAGGCACTCTAATGAGCTTTAGCTCACTTTGACACCTACCCTACTGCTGTCCTTACAAACATTTAAAGTTACTGTTCAGTAATACTCTGTCCTGATACAAATACTTTGTTTGCCTTTGTAAGTTATGAAAAGACATCAGAAGAATTGTTTTCATTCTGTTTTAAAGCCAGACAAAAACTACTTACAGGAGCTTTAATGTAATAAATTCTACTTTAAATTACCCAGTAGTATCATAAGACATTTTACTGCAGTTAAAATGTCAAATTACTGACTAAAATCATAAAATAAGGACTGATTTTACAAGATCAATGTTTTTTTCTTTCCGTTCACTGCGGTTTATATTTTTGACAGACCCCACTTTTTAACATGACAGCATTAAAAAATTCACAGGTAGCAGCTCATCCCCTTCCTCTCCATCCTGCAGGAACCTGGAGGAGAGAGCGCGCAACTACATTCCTGCCTCCTCCCCTCCTCCTCACAGCGTTGGTCGCCATCCATCCCCTCTCCTCCTGTACCATAACAGATGGTGGGAACAACATAGCATCCACCGGGCACCACAACAATAGACTGCAGTATCCAGTCCGGACACCCCTGGCCCTTGCACCATCATGCTCCTCGTGCAGGACTGCGCGCGGCTTTGAGTGCCGTCGTGATTCATTTCACGCGGTACCACTAAACACCAACACCACGGCCACGGAGGAACCTTCTTGCGACTGTTTGGGCTCTCCATCGAGCGGGGGAAGATGGCCGCTATGAAAATATTAACAGGCACAGGGCTCTTCTTGGCGTTCTGTGCGCTGGGACTGCTCGCTATGGCGATTTGCACCGATTATTGGTACGAGACCGACGCGAGGAGGCACCGGGAGAGGTGTAAAAACTATGCCAACAAGCGGAACGACCCGGGCTACATCTACATTTCCAACCACAACCTGCCCCTCCAGATGCCTCCAAAGAGCCTGGAGAGGAAAGGTAACGGCCCAGATGCTGTGGCTCTCATCCGGGGGAAGCGGCACTTCCTGGCCGCAGCGTCCGCCATGGAGTCTCACTGCAATCGACAGTTTAACTCCACCATCTCCGGGCTGTGGAGGAAGTGTCACCGCGAGGGCTTCGACCTGGAGACCGAGGACCTTATTTATAAAGGTAAACACGAGCAGGGGAGTCTGCCGCCTTGTTGTGTGCAGCAGGCCGTGATGCTCAACGATGAGCCCACACCTAGCCTGTCAAAAACACACAGGCCCTCAGTCTCAGTGATCTGCCTTTTAGATTCTTTGGATTTTCCACCTAAAGATCAAGATGTCTTCTTTCTCGTTATTGCTCTATTGTGCTGTCCATGCTGCTGACTGAGCCTCCTGTCTGGGTGCTTCATTGAGACAATGGCTGCTTTGCTTTTGCACTCATAACAATCTTTAACAGCAGTTTTCCTCTGTTACTGTCTTACAGCAGTTATTTCACATTTGTGAAGAAGCAGAAGGGTGAATATCTCTTAACATTGGGTTATTCCTTTGGACCAAACCCCATAGAAAGGCTAGCTCTTTCAAGAACAAGGAGAAGCCATATTTCAGGCCTCACTCATTTATGCATCACCTGGTCCACCCTCAAGTCCTAAAAAAGAGCACATACACAAAGAGGGGAAACACCCTGTGCACAAAACATTGGTGTCACTGCTTGTTTTTTTTTTTTTTTTTTTACAATAGGGGAAGGTGCGCCTTTATCTGTCACTGCACCTTAAACGAAGGTTGTCGACAGCTTTTTCTTAAATCATCATCACTGGAAATGGTCAACAAAATCATGTGGTGTCCATAAAAAAATGTGGAATAATGGATAAAACTTTTGACACTTTCACCTCTGAAACCTGCAGCTAATGTGGCATGATTTGATGAAATAACAGCACAGAGAGAAGTCTTTGTGTATAGTCTTGCACTGACAGTGTGCATTGTTTTTGTGTGGCTGAGTGATCCTTTCACTTGTACACGATGACGTCTAGGTGTAAACATATCATGCAATACCTTTGCAACCCCTTCAGAAAGCCTGTCTTCTAACTATTGTTTAGGATTGTCACAGATTAACATGTAACAAGATTAAAAATCAAATTTTTAACAGCTGGTGCAATGGGTTTAAATCATAAGAATGCTCATGAAATGATGTCCTCAGTAATGTAGATTTGTATCTATTGTTTTTGACTGCTTTTCAAAGACAGTAGAGCTCATTCACTCCTGGGTTTTCCCCAGCAAACTGAGCTCAGATCAGTCTGAAAGGACAGACTAGAAATTGGGTCAGTTTTAAGTATAAAGGCATCTATTTACTGTCAAGTTTTGCAACTGTGAAAGTGAGCAGTGGGAAAAACACAGTCCATTGAAAGTTCTGTTCGTCCTCTTGACAATTTTGTTTAAAGGGAATGTTTTGCCTTCATCTTTGCAATCTGATGCCATGTATTGATACTGTTAGCACTGATGAAATGACCACTTGGCTGCTAAAGCGCTATCTTTATGTGGGCTGATAAATATTGTAGAAGATGAACACAAAGTGCAAAGATAGGAGCTAAATGTAGAGCTGGGGATTTTGGCTGTTCTCTCCTCTTTCATGTCTTCATGTTGAGTGTTGTATGCATCTAGCATGAGATGGTGTTTTTGGACTTTCTGGACAATAACAACAACCTAATTTAGTCGTATTAAAAGTTATACAAAAACCCTGAATGATGCAGCTGTTAAAGTTTCTCCACATTAGAGAGATCAGCTGCCGGCTAGTAAGATTTTATTTTGAATGGTTCCTTCATTGGAAAGTTTGTTTTTGCATTCGTGGTGCAGAATGTAAATCTTGATGTAAGAATACATTTTTTTAGCTGATTCTTAGTCAAAGGCATCATGTGTACAATTTAACACTGAAATGCCTACATTAAGAAAATGACTACTCCTACGCCTAATATAGTTTTAGTTGGATACTTACATGCCCTCAAATATTTTCAACAGTTTTCAAAGCCAGGGAAATTCATGATGTTTATACTAGTAGTTGTAGCCAATGGTTGACAGATATTGGTGTTTCAGGGCCGATATCAATATTGATTATTAGTAGTGATTGTGATCGATAACCAATATTTGGAATCAATATGCATTGCAGTATGACGAACAAATGTTTACAATGCTTAATGTGGCAAAGATAAAACTGCATGCGAAAAAGACTTGGAAAATAAACAATGTAGACCTGTCTTTGTCAACGTGAGAAACAGCACAGTAGCAGCAGGAAACAGGAAGTGATAACGTTCACTCTTTGTCAGTGCCACCCAGGCCTCAGTGTTGATTGGCTGGCACTTGTGTGACATCAGGCCATTCAGATAGTGTTGTGGTCAGGACATTAGGTGAGATTGGAGAGTGAAAATGAAGCTGAAGGGGAGGAAACACCTTGCAGGGGAGCCAAATAGGTCGTTTCCACTGAGCGGTCCGGTTCAGTTCCTTTTTTTTTTTTTTTTTTTGCGTTTCCATAGAGCAAAAGTTGGATAGGTTCCCAAAAAACTGACCTGTACCATCCCACTTTTTGGCACCCTTCTGTAGGGGTACCAATATTACCTTTCCATCCCGAAAAGGTGGAGCTACACACACAACAATAGGGTTTATAGTAACATCACGTCAGCGCAATGCAACTGTTCGGCTCCCAGCTGCAAAACACAGAAGTGTCTGTGAGGTGCGGGCGAAAACGGTAGAAAAAAAACGTCAGTATGCTTAAATCGAGGATATTTGGACTCGACAGAGATCCACACTGTTTCCTAGTCTGTGGATATTGACATCTGGCAACAAATCTAGTTTTCTGATGTTTATCTAGACCTGATATCAGAGCCTGAAGGCTCACATCAGCCTGGTCTATCCGAGATGGATCTGAAACTAGATTAATGCTGAAGATTTGTGAATATGAAGCTGTAGATCAGTTTATTCTCTGTATGGTAACTAGTTATTCATCTGCTTCTTACTACAGGTAACTTCTGAAAACATCGCTCTGTGGTTGTTGAATGCTCTCGTAAAATTTCAGGCTGCAGCCTATTTTAAAACGAAATCAGCACACCCAGGATTTTTGACTTAATCTAGTTTGATTTTAACACCACTTTAACCTTTAGTTTAACTTTAATGTGGAGAATTCTAATGGTATAGCTCTAAACTTTTATATTATGGCGTATAAACAGTTATAGACTAGATATATTCACATATTAAAACTGTTACAACTCCAAACGTTCTGTACACATAATCCATCAACTGAGGAACTGTATTGACCACAGTTAACATAATTAAGATGTAGTTATTTTTCTAAAAAGCACTTGCAGCTGAAATAAAGCTGTTTAATGCGTATTCCCTACTGATTTCTGTCACTTATCCTTTCTACAACTCTGCAGCTAGACCAGCAGACTTGCGCTGCATGAGACTTCACATGCATACCTTTACAGCCCCACCCACCAAGTGAGTACAGGTGTCTGTGGAAACACAAACTATTTTGGTGTTTAGTGTACTGAACCACACCAAACCGTGCTCAATCAAACTGGAGCACCTGGTAAAAACGTGGCTAAAGTAGCACACCTTTGAATTAACTGATGTTGACCAATTATCAGGGAAAATAAAATGCTGATACAATGATCAGTAGAATGCCAAATATCTGCATCAATAATCATCCAG
Organism: Cheilinus undulatus; assembly: GCF_018320785.1. Classification (NCBI taxonomy): domain Eukaryota; kingdom Metazoa; phylum Chordata; class Actinopteri; order Labriformes; family Labridae; genus Cheilinus; species Cheilinus undulatus. The sequence continues at coordinate 38,797,320 of NC_054865.1, read as the reverse complement.
CCCGATAACTGGTCTACCCCTTGTTATAATAGGACTTGTCATGATGGTCGCTGCTTACATGTGATGGCCCACTAGGTGGATTCTCTGCAATTAATTGCTCATTTTTTGCCCAAGAAACCCCTGTGTATAACTCCATCTCCTGACACCTCAATTTCTGAGCCAAATGGAGATGCTCTGCTCAGATTCGCCCACCTCCACTGATTTTTTTCTTGTTTTAAATTGAGGAGTCAGTTCAATAAAAAACTGCATAAGGTGTATTTAACAAATGGCAAACCACCGTTTATCATTTCATGGATACATTTTATATAATATGAGAGAGATCCCCTGGCAGCTGAATTTTTACATACTGTATGTTTAATATTATGTGAAATAGTTGAGATCACATCGTCCAGAGCTATAGAGTAAATTTTCTTTGGGTACTGCTTTGTTAACGACATTTGTGTTAGGGATCTAATGGTATGCTAATGCCTGTGTAGCAAGTCCACGGTACAGTATTCATTGCAGTATCAAAAGAAACCCCAAAACAAAAAATGAAATAAATAGTTAAATACTTTAACTTTTACAACACGTGTTTTATAATTTAAATAAATGTAGCAGGTGTGTATTCGGCTTAAAATCTATACTTGTCCTTTGGCTCCAGTGTGTTTACTAACCTTCAGAAACCTTTGTTGTCCACCACTGAAAACAGCTGTAGGTCTTTGGTGATAAATTCATTGTCAACCTCATGATCTGTTGAGTAATTGTTGCATGTTGTTTTTTGTTTGTCCATCACCATTTCTCATTTCAGCTTGATACCGGGAAACCAAAATGCTTCAAAAAGTCAGAGTTAAGTCATTAAAGCTTCCAGAATCTCCAAACTGTGTCACTCAGTTCTCCCTTGCCTCTTGTAGCATCCGCTATTTTCGAGCTGTTAGATCAAGCCAGTGAGTGCTGGAGCGCAAAAGATGATGGGTATGAAAGAGCCGATGGTAACTGTAGTTCCTGCTTCCCTTTGCTATTCTCCACTAAAAAAGTGCACTTTTAGCCGTGATGAACTGTCGTTTGAAACGGTCACATGTTCACAACGGTGGACACCATGACCACAAAATGAACGATACCATAAAATGTGTATAATGTGTGACTAAAATTTTCATTTATATAACTTGAACTTGGGCAGGACTGAGGCTCAGTAGGTAGAGTTGGGCATCTTGCAGTCAGGGGGTTGTGGGTTCAATCTCCAGCTCCTACAGTCACATGACTATGCCTCCCTAGGCAAGATACTTGACCCCAATTTGCTCTCACTGCTTTATTGGTGGTTGGCTAATGTGAATAGATGCATTTGAATGGGATTAGCTTAAACTGATGGCTCCATGGATTCATTGCTGCTTCTGCCATCACTGTGTGAATGGATTGGTGTGACTTGTAGTGTAAAAGAACTTTGAGTCATCAGATGACTAGAAACAAGCTCAAGTCCAATTACCAAAATGTTTTGCAACAATTGTTGTATGCATTTTTACTTAACAACATGCAGGTCTGAACTGAAACTCTTATTAATTGGTATTATTGGTCATATTAACGCTTAAATGACCACAGGGTGGCCTCTGGGTTAAGGCTCGCCCCATGCACATTCAGGTCTGTGGCTCTCTCCCACATGTGTCTCTCCCACTCTCGCATCCCTGTTTCCAACTCTGTTCACTGTACTCTTTAAAGAAAGGAATGAAATCCCCCCCACCCAAAAAAACTTCATAAAAGATAACCTCACAGGTTTTCACTTTATGATTGGTTGATTAGAGCTCTGTGTGTTTGGTATTAAATGTAATACATAAACTATGTTGAATAAGAAACAGAATCACACCCATAAATCCAGACTTCTGCCAAGCAAATAGTTTGGGCTGTAAATCTTAAAGCTCATCCTATGTCTAAATATATCTCCTTTGAATTCTTTAAGTTTGCCTTTTCCTCAAAACAGGAAATATTTCACTATAAACACCCATCCATCCTATGTCCCTCTCTCTTAGAGAGGCTCATGGGATAGAAGCTGGTTTGGCAGAGGCTGGGTACACCCTGTTTGGTTGTTAGTCAATCACAGATCAATCACGTGGTTGGAAATGCATGCACTTCTAGTTTATTTCTTGAGAATATAGCCAGAAAGGAACCTTGTTTTTGTGCAGGAAAAGAATAAACAGCTACACCCCCATGCTGCCATACTAACCATATAAAAGATGGTTGTACAAAACTGTACCAAAAAAACCATTTATATGATAAAAGCTGTCATTTGTAAGGAATCAGTAGTCATTACCTCCGCCAAGGAGGTTATGTGATCGGCAGCGTTTGTTAGTGAGTTAGTTAGTTTGTTAGTTTGTTAGCCACATAACTCAAAAAGTTATGGACAGATTTTGATGAAATTTTCAGGAAATGTCAGAAATGGCATCAGGAAGAACTGATTAGATTTTGGGAGTGATCCGGATCACCGTCTGGATCCAGGAATTTTTTTTCTTTACTATTGGGAGATAGGGCTAATGGTGGAGGTCTGCGCTCTCCGAGTGCTTTTCTAGTTGGACTATTGTTTATCCACCATTGTTGTCGCATGGCAAAGTAATGGCCAGTTTGTGGGCAAATTATTGTCCAAAATATGTGATGTTCTTTCTTGCTGATGTCTTTCTTCAAATATCACAATAATTGTCCCTTTAGTTTTTCATGATCAATCTGACAGGCAAAAGCACAGAGATCATAATGCAGGCAGAGGTCATAACATGCATGGATCTTCCGAATATAAACCATGTATTACATTGCTCAATAGCCATGATTTTGTTGGCTTTTGTAGTGATACAAAAGCCAAATTCATGAGAAGCTGTACTACTGTCTGCTTGTTTTGCATTCATAGCAGCTCTGTTTTTGAAACTATAACTTCTTTTCAAGCTGCTGATGCATTTTGAAGCAGTCTGTCTTGAGAACAAAATGTTTGGCTTGAAATGCTATTCCGATATATAAACATCTTTCTCCTTTAATTGTAATGGACGCCTCCTCAAAGCCCATTCAGATCAAAGCTTTAGAGATCACAAACCCGGCGCTCAAAGGGAATGGGGCTGAAAAATCAGAGTTTAACACATTTTGACAAAAGCTTTGACAAAAGTTTTATAATCCTATTATCAAACAGCTAAACTCAGATATCAAACACAAATGTCGGCCATAGTTGGAGCCTTTTGTTACAAATACTGAGTACTGTAGAAACAGCTCAGCTCCATGATGTGATTTCTGTTCATTGTAGTTCTTCTACTGGTCTGTGTACAAAGTCAGTATGAAGAGATTTAATTTTAATGGGAGAGATTAATGCTGTTTACGTAGCCTTTGCTAGAAAAATCCATATTCTATATCAGTATCTAATCCCTCTTTAATAACAGTGTAGGAGTGGTTCAAAGTGTGAGGTTAATAAGGCCATCTCAGCGAATTAAAACTCTGATGGTGTGCAGTGAATATTAAACTTTCCTTCTACATTTATTAGTTCATGATCCACCAGTGAGACAAGAGTTCATAATGATTTTTACATGATTTTCTTTTATTATACCTCTCATAAATGTGTCTCATTTTCTCTTCTGCCAGGAATCATTCAAAGATGTACCCCAGTCAAGTACCACTACACTTCGTCCATCCTACCGAGAAATTTACCCGTCAATGTCACAAAGACCATACGACAGGACGAGTGGCATGCACTCCGTAAGTTTAAAAGTGTTTTTTTGTCTAATAAGAGTTGGTAAACTTGTTGGTTTTCACTGATGATCTTTTCATTTTGTATCTTCACCTTTATTTTTCTATTTTTGCTTGGATTTTATTCAATAATCAAACCAATAAAGGCTACGAAATAAAACAAAATAAACAGAAACGATTGAGAAACACATGAAATACCTCGTTATAAATGTTAATCTTCTTCTTATTCAGTAACCACTTTAAATACTTTCCCTGGAGATGAGCTACAAAATACTAAGGGGTTGGGTCCATGTTACTGTGTGTAAAGTGAAAGTGAAATTAGGCATTCCTCAGGGCAACCTTTTGGGTCCTTTTTTAAATTTACATTGTGTGTTTTCTCCTGGTCACATCATTCAGAAAAATAGCTTTACTGTAGGTTACTTAAAAAGTATAAGTCAAAAATCCTAATGCGGTCAGATTTACAGGTGCAATTAGAATATCATCAGAAAGTTGATTTATTTTAGTAATTCAATTCAAAAATGTAAACTCATACAGTGTATAGGTTCATTTCACACAGACTGATATATTTCAAAAGAATCTCAGAAATGTATAATAATTTGAAAAAGACTCATGGTGTCTTACTCTAATCAGCTAATTAACTCAAAATGCCTGAGCCTTTAAATGGTCTCTCAGTGTGGGTCAGTAGGCTACACAATCATGGGGAAGACTGCAGACTTGACAGATGTCCAGAAGACGATCACTGACACCCTGCACAAGGAGGGTAAGACACAAAAGGTCATTGCTAAAGAAGCTGGCTGTTCACAAAGTGCTGTATCCACGCACATTAATGGAAAGTTGAATGGAAGGAAAACATGGTTTAAAGAAAAGGTGCACAAACAACAGAGATGGAGAGGATTGTGAAACGAAGCTCGTTCAAGGGAGCTTCACAAGGAGTTGACTGCAGCAGGAGTCAGTGCTTCAAGAGCCACCAAGCTTAGACAGATCCAGGACATGGGCTACATCTGTCGCATTCCTTGTGTCAGGCCACTCTTGAACCAGAGACAATGCCAGAGGAGTCTTACCTGGGCAGAGTCTGGAGGAAGAGAGGAGATACACAGAATCCAAGTTTCTTGAGGTCCAGTGTAAAGTTTCCACAGTCAGTGATGGTTTGGTGAGCTGTGTCATCTGCTGGTCTTGGTCCACTGTGTTTTATCAGGTCCAAGGTCAGCGCAGCAGTCTACCAGGAAATTTTAGAGCACTTCGTGCTTTCCTCTGCTGACCAGCTTTATGGAGATGCTGATTTCATTTTCCAGCAGGACTTGGCACCTGCCCGCACTGCCAAAAGTACTAATACCTGATTTAAGGATCATGGTAACCCTGTGCTTGATTGGCCAGCAAACTCCCCTGACCTAAACCAGACAGAGAATCTAAGGAGGATTGTGAAGAGGAAGATGTAAGATACCACACCCAACAACGCAGAAGAGCTGAAGGCCACTATCAGAACAACCTAGGCTTCATAACACCTCAGCAGTGCCACAGACTGATCCCCTCCATGACACACAGTATTTCTACAGTAATTCATACAAAAGGAGCCCTGACCAAGTATTGAGTGATGTACATGTTCATACTTGTCAGTAGTCCCAATATTTCTGTGTTAAAAATCTTTTTTTTAATCAGTTTTAAGTAATATTCAAATTTTCTGAGGTTCTGAATTTCAGGTTTTCATTCACTGTAAGCCACACTCATCAAAATTATAAGAAACAAACACTTGAAATATACCAGTCTGTGTTTGAAGAATATAAATGGAATTATTGAAATAAATCAACTTTTTGATGATATTTTATTTTTTTTAGAAATCAACCTGTATCTGGATAATCAAATATTTCAATTTCAATGATCATCTTGTTTCAGTTCTTTATCTACAGTGTTTGAATTACTTGTACAAAACATATTTAAGGCACAGCTGCCTTTGGTGCCTGAGTTCATCACTGACCTCACAAGCCTCTCACTCTGTCCTCCGTCTAGACGATGAGAAGAGGTTATCATCAGGTCATCACTATTAGGGAGCTGCTGGCTTTAGATGGGTTTATCTGGAGCACATTAGGGCCGGATGATGCAGCGTCGTCTCTTAAATCTCTGCTGGATTGGCTTGTATTTCTTCCTCGATATCCTTGCTAAGAGGGATTAAGACGACAGAAGGAAGGGAAGGGGTGGTTTGACCTCAGATAGCATCAGAAGTGATTTTCAGTTTCTTTACTTCTTTTGTAATTGGAAATAAAAAGATGCTGTGCATCCGCTTTGATTTTTTTAAGGGACGCTGCATCAAAATGTTACTTTAGCTATTTTTTTGATAATGCATACTTCTTATTCACGATCTTGATTTCTCAATTTTTCTGTTTATAATTTCATCGTTTAAGACTGATCGATTGCAAAAGTAGCTGTTTATTTACCAAATATTTGAAAAATATTTTTAAGGATGTTTAATGGCAAAAAGCTAAGGAAGAACAAAGTAACAGAATCAGACTTCAGCAGACTGACTAAATAAGTTAATAGTCATCTATCTGAAAAAACATAAAATGTAGTCTCAAAAGACCAAAGATTGACGATATCATCCTAGAAAATTTGTTTTTGTTTGTTTTATTCCTTTATTTTTTTCTTTACCTAAATATTACCAGTTCAAATATGACCACAGTTTTGATGTTTTCACAAGTCAAATGTTTCCTGCTCAACAATAAAATTAATACAAACTATTCAAATTGAACTGGTTGGTTAAACTTAGTGTTGTGGATAAATAATACAGAGGCAGATTTTAGCTTCACCCTTATGTAAAATAATTACAGAATGACTTTTATCAGTAACGTTGTTATTTTTTAGCACCTATTCAGTAAATCAAGCTTTTTGCTGATTGAAACAACCTTCTCTGTTGTTCAGTGAGTGTGAATTAGATTTAATGTGGTAAATATTTCATCTCTGCCTGCAGATCTAAGGAGAATGACGGCCGGCTTCGTGGGCATGGCCGTGTCCATCATTCTCTTTGGCTGGATCATTGGAGTGCTGGGATGCTGCCAGCAGCATGACCTCATGCAATATGTAGCTGGGCTACTCTTTCTCATGGGAGGTACTGTGAGAGCACAACACATGCATACACAAACATGCAGGCATCAGCCAATTTTATAGCATTTTGCATTTGTTTGGTAACAACCAGGAGATAAGACTCACAGGGTAATTTAAGAAAGATAGGATGCAAAACAGTGATTTTGTGATAATCAATATAGTGAAAGACAATTTTGAGCAGTTAAATCAGTGCATCCCAATATATCTGTGTTTATATGGTAACAGCTAAGGAAACTCAAGAAAGACATGATACCATACTTTACATGATATGATGCTAACCCACAAACATGGGTGTATCACAGTAAAGCTATTCTGTGATAATTGATACTTTAAAAAACAATCTAAAATTGTTACATTTATTTGTCAAAATATCTGATTAACTATGTTTATTTGGGAACAACTAGTGGTGGGAATAGAGGATATGCACGGCACGACTGCTCAGTCAGGCTGAGAGGCAAAATGGTCTGAAGCATGGCTGGCTACTCAGTGGGGACGAGTGAAATTGGGAGAAAACCAGACTAGTACCCGCTTAAATTAGGGATATTTGGATTTGACAGAGATCCATACTATTTCTTAAAGATATAGTGGACCATGGATAATGATGTGTGGTCATAAATAGGATTTCCTGACTTTTATGTGGACCTGATTTTAAGTATACTAAGCGGAGCCTGAAGGCTCACATCAACCCACCTTATGATGGATGATGGATGTGAACTGAATTAGCATGAAGATAGATACAAAGCTTTATATCAGCTTCTTCTCTGTATTTAATTTACTTCTTTTTACTTTAGCGTATCTTTAGAAAGATCACTCTGTGGTTGTTAAATCCATTTGTAAAAATTCAGGGTGTATATGAAAATGAGATCAGTGTTCCCCGCAAACATTGATGGACTTGACAGTTTTTTTTGTCTTTGCCTAGTAACACCAGCTGTGTTAATCAGACATCATGGGATCATTTGTAGAGCTATGAATCATAATCTGTTATCATTAAGCGCCTGTCACCTTAGATATTATTTTACTGTGTGGTTCAGCTGCTAAAAATGAAAGCCTTAATTTTCCTTTAAGGTAAGAGGAAGGAGAATAAAGTGAGGTTCAGATTATATTCATCACTAAATGAGGGCTTGTTGTAGCACAGCTTTGTCTTGTGTCTGTATTACTGTTACGGCTCCAAACATTTCTATAAAGATATTTCTTCAGCTGAGGATCTATCTATACTGACCACGGTGAACATCATCAAGATGTAGTAATCAGGGGGCCCAGATGGCCTAGTGGTTTAATGCTTGCCCCATGTACACAGGCGGCCCCGGTTTGAATCCGGCCTGTGGCCCTTTCCCACGTCTCTCCCCACTCTCTCGTCCCTGTTTTTGACTCCATCCACTGTCCTCCTCAAAAGCCCAAAAGTAAATCTTTGAAAAAAGATGTAATTAAAAAGATGGCAATTTCAGCCCAAATAATGCTGCTTACTGTTTACTCCCCACTGATTCCTGTCATCAGTTTGTGCTTTCTGCCACTCAGCGGCTGGAACAGCAAAGACTCTGTGCCGCTGTGAACTGACATTAGGGCTGCGTAATTAATCACAAATTAGATTAAATCTCAATATGGCTTGCTGCAATTTACAAATTGCAGAAGTTGCAGTATTTCTTTAACTTTAAATTTGTAAAAATAACAGTTTAATACATTCATTTTTTTGCAGCAGTGATTTTAAGCACACTGCAATAATTCAAGTGCCTTTTTCTTAAAATTGTTTACAAGAATCCTCCTTTTTGTGTTTTACGTATGTTTTGTTTTAGTCAAAATGAGTGACATAAAAATGTTAATCCCTTCAATAAAGCAATTGGGATCAAATTTGCAAAATGAGCAAAAATTTCTACTGTCATTCATTCTGTCTAATAATGATGAAGCTTAGCATTAGTTCATACCCCCAGCTGCAGTCAGCTTATAGCCAGCTTTAACTCCCCCACCCCAGTCGCCTCCTTTGTAGCTTAAAGCTTGTTGCATCCTCATATTCATATTCATGCTACTATGGATTAATTGCTTCTGAAATAATTTCTTTGTTTTCAATACACATTGTCATTTATGTATCTATTCATTTGGGGGTTTCTAGCCATGCACTCCCTGGAAAGTCAAAGCATGCTGCTTGACTAACCCAGGCATCTTTAGAGCAGAGCCTTCTCCACCAAGTTAAAATGTATATCCATTTTGCAATAAAATGGCTAAATGTATGAGTGTTCCTGACGGAGTGTACGTTATGATATAGAATGATTTATTGCTTGAATTTGTTGAAAAATTCATAAGTTGAGGAACCCAATAAGAATTGCATATTAAATCGCAATCACAACATCAGGGAAAAAAATCGCAACAAGATAATTTTTTGCAAATCGTTCAGCCCTATGTGACATGAATACCCTCTATTACAGGCTAACACTCACAACGTGGTTCGATAAGACAAGATACGATTTGATACAATATGACAGGGTTATATGGAATAACGTACCTTTAACCTCACCTCAGAGCATGAGAAAGCTGGCTAGTGTCCTGTAGTAACATGATTCCTGTCTTGCAGTTAGACCCATAGTATATATAGATGTAATGAATAAATCATTTTAAGTCTCTGCTTGTTTCTTGTGCTCACACAGGAACATGCTGCATCATCTCCTTGTGCACATGTGTGGCAGGAATCAACTTCGAGTTATCCCGCTATCCCCGCTACATGTACGGCCTCCCTGAGGACATTAGCCATGGCTATGGCTGGTCCATGTTCTGTGCCTGGGGGGGCCTTGGCCTCACGTTGCTAGCCGGCTTCCTCTGCACCTTGGCCCCCTCTCTGAGCACACCGGCTCGCACGACGACCCACAAGCCGAGGCAGGAGAATGGAACCGTGTGACAGCGGCGTGGTGAAGCGACTGACCCACAGAACGCACAAAGCACACCCTCCCAACCTTGATGTTTGACTCTGAAACAGTTTTATGTCTGGTCACCACTCACGCCACCCTCAACATCGCCATCCCCCCTTCAGTGTTCAGTGTGCCTGAGGAGGAGCAGAGCGACGACAAACTTCACACACCTGATCTGGGACGTCCAGGAACACAAAGAGTGACACCTGCAGTAACGTTTGGCTGAGGCACGGCTCTCATAGCACAAATAAGACTTTTTTCTTTTGGGTTCAGATGTTTGACATGCTGACTTTATGGCGATCTTGAGGTGACTGTTTTCTCTCCGGAGAATTTGTCTTTAAAATGGTGCTCTCTTAAACACAAACACACAGACACCAGCCCATGCTTTTCAACACACGTCAGTTACTCTGAATGAATCATGGGAGAAATCCTCCAAAAGAAACAAGAAAAACACCAGGCCAGAGCATCATGTCAGCATTCTTCTTTCAGTCAAGTGATGTGTGCTGTGTTCTTGTTTGTAATGAAAAAAAAGGCGTTGACAGCCCATTGCTTATCTTTAGTGTAGCACACTAACTGATATGAAATAGAGCCCCGTGGGGAACGTCTGCAGCCTTCTGCAGAGCACAAAGTGCATCAAGCACTGTGGTCAGTATACGATAAAATACACAAAAGTCAATTAGCATCAGAGAGCAAAAGGATTCTGTATGTACTGAAGCATCTCTGTAGATCCTGATCATTGTTTATGTGAGGTAGATTTTTAAATTGTATTTGTTTGGAGGTGATGGTGGCTGATTTTGTGGAGAGGATACAGTTACAGGATGGTGCTAGCAGCATGAATCCATTACTGGGTTCAGAAGCATGGAGGTACCAATCTGACAGAGCAGAGGGGGGTGTTTGCTGACGGCTAAAACATAATCTGACAACAGCAAAATAGCAAGAAATCAAACTGTGGAGGAGGATTTCTTAGCACCATTTTTACCCTTAACGTGAGTCGGCTTATTTTGGTGAAACATTCAGAAAAAAAAAGCAAATGAAGCAGTTTTGAAGGAAAAAAGCAACTTCAGTGATTCAACTATGAATTAAAAGCACAAGCTGTGGGCAAAATCCCCATCAACAGCAAAGAAACTCAGTAACGTCACTATAAGACCAAAAAGGGTCTTAAATCTGACTTAAAGAGTCACTGAAACATAAAACAGCAATATCATCATAGATAATTAATGTGATTTATATCATTGCCCCACAGTGTACATGGAGGAGCTGCTCTTTCTGCTCATTGTATACAAAGATAAAAAACAGCACATAATAACTTTTGAATACTGCTTAAAACTAGGGAAAAAGAAAATACATGTTTATTTATCGTATCATAACAAAGCCCCCCCAGATAACCGGTTAAATTGATCTGTTTAACTTGTGTTGTCTCATCTCTTACTCAGTCTCTATGTACTTACTGAGTGCCAAACAACGTGGAAAGTGAGTAATACAGTGCCTAAAAAAATATTCACCCCTTGGATGTTTTACCCTTTTACTGATTTTAGAAATCAATCATTGTCAATATAATTTTACCTTTTTTTACAGAAAAAAATACTAAAAACCTCTACAATGTCAAAGGGAAAACAGATTTCAACAAAGTTATGTCAAAGTTAATTAATAGTCCTGGTTACCATTACACCATGAAGACAAAAGAACACTCCAAGCAACTCAGAAAGAAGGTTATTGAAAAGTATAAGTCAGGGGAAGGATACAACAAAATTTCCAAGGCCAGAGATTAGTAATACATCATCAAAAGATGGAAGGAATATGGCATATATGTAAATCTGCCTAGATCAGGCTGTCCCTTACAAACTGAGTGACCATGCAAGAAGGAGACTAGCGAGAGAGGCCAGCAAGACACCTGTGACTACTCTGAAGGAGTTACAAGCTTCAGCAGCTGAGAAAGGAGAGACTCTGCATCCATGCCCAGGTTCTTCCCCAGTCAAAGCTTTATGGGAGAGTAGCAAAGACAGAGCCACTGTTGCAGAAAACTCATGAAATCACGTGAGATTTCAGTGGTAAACTGGAAGAAAGTTCTTTGGTCTGATGAAACCAAAATGGTGCTTTTTGGCCATCAGACAAGATTCTGTGTTTAGCAGACACCAACCACTGCACATCACCACAAACACACCATCCCTACTGTGAAGCACAATGGTGGCAGCATCATGCTGGGGGGATGCTTCCCAGCAGTCAGCCTTGAAAGGCTTGTAAAGGTAGAGGGTAAAATGAATGCAGCAAAATGCAAGAAAATCCCAGAGGACAATCTTATTCTCTTACAGTCTGCAAGAGAACTACAGCTTGGGACATTAATTTTCCAGCAAGACAATGACCCAGCAAAAGAAACAGAAATGATTAAAGACATCAAGGTGAATTTTCTGGAGTGGCCAAATCAAAGCCAAGACCTCAATCCTTGAAAAGGGCTGTTCATGCCTGCAAAATTGTAGTGTCCAGATGTGCAAGCGTGATTGAGACCTATCCACACAGACTCAGTGCTGTGATTACAGCCAAAGGTGTATCTACTAAATACTGACTTGAAGGGGATGAACATTTATGCAGTCACTTACATATTTATACTCAGTTGACATTACCTTGCAGAAATCTGTTTTCACTTTGATATAGAGTTTTTTGTAAAACCAAAAAAAATTAGCCAAAAATGTCAACATTGACATTGATTGAATTATAAAATCAATTAAAGGGTAAAGCATCCAAGGGGTGAATACTTTTATAGATACTGTATGTAGTATGATATAGGAACCCAAGAATCATTCCAGTTATCTCTCATTTAAACAAATGTTTAAAAATAACCTGATGCCTCAAAAAGGTTCATTTTTAATTGGGAGATGCAATTGTTAACGATGTATTTTAAAATGCGGTTTGTTTGGTGTCTAAACTTGAGACTAAATCACATTCCATGTGTGTCTAGCTAAAAGGAACATTCATACTTTGAAACTCAGTCAAATTCCCTGAAGACTTAGCAAAAGTTTTGCTGTTGCTAGCTTGCTAAACATAAATCTTAGCTCTGATTGATCAATTCATATAAGGATGCCTCTGTTAGCACTGATCATTTTTGATCCTGGAAAAAGGAAACATCCAGATTTTGAGATGGGCTTACAAAGAAATGTCTTTTTGTTTAGTTTTTGCTCTTTTATGGGAAATACATGCCCAATGTGGCACAGGATGATACCTTAGGGTCAACATAGATATTTCCTTTTTTTATCTTGACTTTGATTGTCCTGTTGTAACACTGATAGTGACAATGGGAAGCTTTTTTATGTGGGATCTAGGATCAGTACTAAAATGGTTTGATTTCAATGTTGGACAGTAATGTGCGACAATATTTGCATTTATAATGTTCAAAAACAACAAAAAATGAATGGTATACTGCATAATTTTTGGAAGAGCTTTTGTGATTGAAAATTAGAAGTACAATTTTAATGGAGTTCTGTGTGTTAGAAGTCTAAATCAGTAAACAAGAGCAGGTTTTGTGTGAATGGGCCATGTGTGAGAGATTTGAAATCAAGTGTCGTTTGTACGACTGGAGTTTGATTGATGGAAAAGAAGAAATATTTTGTGTGGTGACATTAACGGATGGAAATGACTCATATCAGCTCTTTTTCTGTTGTTTCCTCCCAGTCATCAGATATGTATTTATTTGGAAGTTTTCCAGCTCGCTACATGTCCATAATCCAAGAATATAACAGCCATGTGTGAAAAGTTTTTATAAATGTCGATGCTGGAGATGAGTCATGAGATATTCTATCAGCTACGTCAAATAACTTTCTTAGAAATAAAAAAAGGTGTTATAATGTGTATTGACAACACTGTGTGTGACGTTCAGTCCTCTCACCATCACCATGAGCCTCCTCAGGAGGTTTAACACTTTACAGAAGATGAGGAAATGAACCGAGGCATGATTGAAAACTGTATCTTCAGTGTCTTGTTGAATCTTTGCACTTTGCTGGGTCTCATAAAAGTCTGTGAACCTGAAGTCTGAGCAGTTGAAGTTTTACATTTTGTTTGTTGGGGCACAAAAGGGAGCAAAAAATGAGCAGAGCATGAACTAAGCACCCTGTTGTGTCTTTTACAAACAGTTTGGGTTGATACTATGTTGTGTGTTTTAGGGTCAGTCGGTCTAGGCTCTTTTTGTGAAAATATAAATGTCAGAATCAAGGACATACCATAAATATAATCATATTTATATCTATGGTTAGTGCACAGACGATACGTCAGTGTACTCGCTGATGTCCAGAAACTCACAGAATGCTGTTTGGTGTTTTGGTTTAATGAAGTTTTAAGTTTACACCCAAACTGATGCACAGTAATCCAAGTATTACTGCTGCTCTAAACTGTAATGTATAAGTACATGGTGCAAGTATAAAGTGATGTTAGGACTGAAGCACAATTGCACACAAATGTTACAAGTTTTTTGTGTATCATAGGTGGAAAAATCAGACTTTTTCAGTACTGTTGTGCCACCACAGGAAGTATTACAAGCAAAAATTTGAAAGCACATATTTACAACCCCATGTATCGAAGCTCGGCAACACACAACTTTGAAACCAAGATTTGATGAAATTGAGTTAAAATAGAGAAGCACAGTAGCACACAGTAGCAGGATTTACAAACCCTTAAGAACAATGTACTTTACAAATCAACTAAGGTCAGCACAGTGTATTTGAAATTGTTGTAAAATCCCTCCAAAGTGGAAACGTCCCATGTTTCATGAGGAATTTAGAAATGTACTCTGTGCAATGAGAGGTGAAAATGTCACTGTTACAGTGGCACATGTTTCAGTAGCACAGCTGTTATTATTTTCTACAAGTCATTTCTACTGGTTCAATCCACTGCAGATGTTATGTGGGGACTATAAAGACATTACTGTCTGCATGATCTCATTACAGTTAGTTTCTTTCAATATATAAAAAAAACTTGTGTCCATTTTTAATTAATTTATTTTACTGAAATAAAAATATGTAATTACTAATGTGTTGTTAATTTTCTCTTTTTATGCTGTTGTGCCTTTATTGTAGACAGGACAGTGGATAGAGTTAGTTTTCTCTCCATACACAAACTCACATATTCCAAGAGCAGCGGGACGCAGCGTTGTGTTTTTGTTCTGCTGTGGACATCTTTTTATGCAGTTTGTGGAGTTTAACAGTCAAACTAAAAGATAAGTGAGCAAAGGTGAGACACGATCACATAATTAGTGGTGAAATCCCCCTCAAGCATGGAGGAGAGGCCTTTCGTCAATGAGGACATGGTGCCACCTAGAGGGGGGACTGCATGTTTTGTATCCATGCCTGGTGATCAAATCCCGGTTACAGGCTTGTACTGAGAAAAAGTAAATGATAAAAACACAACAGGTTTCCCATCCATTTTTAATAAAGGACAAAATCATTACATAATGTAGTTATAAAAACAAAAATTTAACGATGACATTCCCCCTGTTTTCTATCTTTACATCAGCATTCACACTATTTATGGGACTCTTTTACAAGCAGAAACAAGAGTAGCTTTTACCCCGTAGATTATAGAAAAATAATTACATCATTACGCAAACATCTTTAAGCTGCTTTAAAAATGTTGTTCAAAATCTAGCACCCAAGAGTAAAAA
Organism: Cheilinus undulatus; assembly: GCF_018320785.1. NCBI lineage: Eukaryota > Metazoa > Chordata > Actinopteri > Labriformes > Labridae > Cheilinus > Cheilinus undulatus. The sequence continues at coordinate 38,782,005 of NC_054865.1, read as the reverse complement.
ATAACATAAAAATACAAATTCTAACAGTAACATGATACAAAAAAAACCTTTTTCTAACTAAACTACAAAAGCCCAAATGTATAACTTCCTACTTATGTTTGACTGTTACTGAAAGTTTAATCTACAAATCTTCCCTGAAGAAGTTAGATGATGTTTGTGCCTCTGAGCAAATAATGACAGAATCATGAATTTACATCTTTAGTCTGTAGAAATATGAAATAGCCCTTTAATAGTTCCACACTGTCCTAAGTGTTTTATTTGTTGTTCTTGTATATGAAACAAACAAAACAAACACCAAAGATTTTAGGATTTCTAATATACATCATGTACATCCGTATAAAGTTTTTGATGATTCAATCGTAATAGATTAAAGTTTTGTCATTTTGCATATTGACTGAATGTTATATCAATTCACTCATGGCACCTATTCTTTATGCATGAGTTAGATTTTCCAAAAAGGTACACTTTTTAGACTTTTTGAAATGTCTGCATAGATCTAAAACAATTCTACTCCTGTGTTATATCTTTAAGTTTAATATTTTAAGTACTTCAGATACTTTAAACAGTCTTCAAAGCCAGAGAAATCACTAATTTTTAAAGTTGTAACGAGATGGCCACCATGACAAGACAACGTGTTTATTGCTGCTACATCACGACAAAGTTCTGGTTACACTTTATTTTAGAGGGCCCTAATAATCTCATAATTTTATGATAGAAAGTAGTAACTATGTCACGGCCCTGGCTGCCTCCTGTTTTTCTCTGTTTCCCTTGTGTCCTAACCTGACACGCCAGATGGATGTGTGTGTGTTTCACACATCCATCTGGGAAAGCTTCAATAGGAAACTTTGAGAAAAGGCAGAGGCTTTGAAAAAAACTCAGTGTGACTGGATGAACGTTTTGTCTGTCACATCTCTACGGGCCAATAAGAGCAACAAAACACGTGACGTAGCAGCTATCGAGGTGCGCGTGCGCAGCTACGAGGAATAATGCGAAACATGGCGACTACAGACATGTAAGTACTCGACTTTTGTCGACTTTTGCACTGGCCTCTTGCTGCTGCTTGTTTACATCACGACTCTGCCGTGCCTGAAAGTACTGCCCCTCGTCGCTGATTGGTCCTGCAACTTTCTCACCGGGCCCAAACGGTTCAGATGGGAGCTTTTCATGATGGATTCGCCAGTGAAAACAAGGAAATGGGTGTATCCATCTGCTTTGCAAGGTTACTTGTGTCCCATCTCCCTGTCTGTCTTTGTTTTTGTCTGGCTGGATCACCTGGATCACACACCTGCATTCCATCCACTCATCTGCCTGGTCTAGATTATTACGTCCACTGTGATATTGTTGGTTGGCTGCTCTGCTCAATTTAAGTTCCTTAGGAGTTTTTCCTGCTTTTGTATTTCTTCCAGTGATTCTAAAAGATTTTTCTGTATTCAGATCCTGCAAATTCTACCATTAAGACAACTCCTCAAGTAAAACATCTACGGAAAGCCAACAGCACCAGAATTCACCTGTCTCTCCAGCTCTACCCAAACCAGCCTACAACTCTGCCATTCCCCAGTCTCAACAATGAATCATTTTAAAACTGTTCACCTCACCTGTGTCTGCTTTTGGGTCCTTCAACAAAAACTTCCAGACTAGACAAACAATCTAGTAATTTTTCAAGAATAAGGTGTTAATTACATTGTAATAAGTTGCATTTTACAAGTAATAACTCAGGAAATATGCTAACATTAAGGAAGTATTTTCCTGGTAATGATTTATTAATTATCAAATAATTCCTTGTAATAATGTGGCAGTTCCCCGGTAATTAGGTGATATTTTAGCCTTACCTTGACCCTACTCTTACCCTGACTCCCTAACCCTAGATACTACTTGAAAATGATTCTGGAAGGACTCACTTTAATTACTTTGGAATGGCTCGTGCAGATGGGCGGGTGGTTTGGGGCCCCATGTGCGCAGGCGGCCCGGGTTCGAATCCGTCCTGTGGCCCCTTTCCGCATGTCTCTCCCCACTCTCGTCCTTGTTTCCTAGTCTATTTATTGTCCTCCTCTATCTAATAAAGGCACAAAAGGCCCACAAGTAAATCTTTAAGAAATTACTTGAAAAAAATACCACATGATTATCAATTGTCACAATATTAGGGGGGTTACGTTTAGGTTAAAATACCACCCAATTACAAGAGAATTACCACAATATTAGGAGGACTTACTTTATTATTAAAACATTATTACTTGGTAAATACCCTTGGTATTACTAAACAACTTATTACTGGGTGACTCCCACCTTATTTTTGAGAAATTACAAGATAATTACCACTTAATACTATAAAATCACTAGGTAATTAGGGCCCACTAAAATAAAGTGCTACTGAAGTTCCTGTTCAATTGCTCATGTTTTGTGCTGCTTACTTGTGACAGATCACGATTATTGTCAACAAAGCTCCCCTTTAACACAATCCCATCCTCCAGCCCCTGACCTGGTTAGAGTGTAGCCCTGCTAGACATTTCCTGTAGTTGTGGAGAGAAACACTGCTCAGCTCCACCTCTGCTGCTTACTTCTTATTTTGATCTTTCTTTACTGTATTTAATAAAAAAAATAAACTCCATGAAGTGTTTGTGCTTAACAGTAAACCCCTAATTTCACCTAATAAGGGAGAAAAGCTGTTAAAGTGGCCTTCCTCGTTTGCGCTCTGAGTGACTCCAGAGAGCTTTGCAGTAGCTCAAAGCACAAACTGGGAAGGTCACTATTAACAGCTTTTCTCCCTCGTTAAGAGAAATCCATCCTTGAAATTAAAACTATGGTTTACTGTTTTGTTAATACACCTCATGGACTGCTGTTAATTGAAGTTTAGTGAACAGAGTTCCCACCTAAAAATAAATGGTAAGAAGGGTCATCTCATGTCTGGCGTTGGACTTAACAAACTGTGCGTTTAAATTTGAGTAAAAAGTAAAAATTTCATGCTGATTGAATTAAAAATTCTTTTGCTAGAAGCTAAACCGCTTCACTGTCAGACTCTACTTCTTGCTGCGGTAATGAGCACCCATCACCATGTAGCTGTCAGGTGACATGCTCGAACTGGGCGATTTTACTTTGTCCCTGCAGACCCTGACCTCAGATCTGCCTCCAGCTGCTCCTCCTCCTCTGCAGGGGTCATGTTTGTGCAGGTAACTGATGAATGTCTCCCAGCCTCCGCCTATACGCACCATCACATGACGCTCGTTCAGCATCTGCACATACAGCACAGTGAGGGAGAGAAATTCAGAGTACATGTATGTTCTGGTTGGTACATTTCAGGGATGTTTATGATTTCTCAATTCTGTGAAAAGCAACCTTCCTTACCCTCTGCATGCACAAACACAGATGCCAATCTAATTTTCACAAGCTTCTGGTGCATGTGTAGCTCTGCCTATGAAAGGCAAATGATCTCATGGATAGCTTTGTCAAAATCTCATTAAACCAAATTAAACAACACCTCATAGCACTAGCTGAGCACACACACAAGCAGGAGTAATTCACATGTGTGTATTAACACATACACATGCAGTGACGCACAAAAGAACACCCACACAAATCTGCAAAACAAAACACCTAATAAACAGTTTATTTTCAATCAAATGAGTTGTCACGGTTAATTCTGTGTGTTTAGGTCAGATCTGTCTGAATAAACATCCTTCACTCACAGCCATCCCACTGCTGCCATAGCAACAAAAAACACAATATAAAGCCGAGATGAAAAAAGAAGAAATTGAGATGAGTTCAACGCTCAGACCCTCAACTCCCAGCAGACATCCCAATTCCCAGGAGGCCTTGCGAAGCCATTCATTGTCCTGTCGGCACCTGCCCCGCCCCCTCTTGCCCTATCACCAATAAAGCCTTCATTACAGAGCCATTAAGGACGTGATAATACAAGCAGAGGCACTCTTTTTTAATGTAGGGAGGTGGGTGTCACGTGTGTGGGATGAGGAAATCAATGCACGCACACAGTGCTAGAGGAAAGCCCAGACGCGGTTCGCCTCAGCTGTCATCCTGCAGATTAAAATGTCGAGGATGGCAGGGGTCAAGTCTGACATCCTGAATAAAACACTTTGCCGTCAGACGCTGAGGGAATGTGATGTGATTCTGTTTTCATTTCTAAAGAATTTATTTCTTATCAAGAATATATATTTTCTTGAAAAAACAGCCAGTAATATTGAGTAATTTCAGCAAAAATTTCTTAGTGCACATAGTGTGATTTAAGAACAATTAATATATTTACATTTTCATCTTTCAATCCCTTTTCCCAACTGTATTTTTGTTTTTATTAGTTGCCTATGCTATTTATTTGTTTATTTACTTTTGTAATCTGTTCTAGCAATAGAATCCCCACTGTGAAGCACTGGTGTGATTGTGGTGATGTGGTTGGTGTCCACAAAACATATCATCTTGTCTGATGGCCAAAAAGCACCATTTTGATCTCATCAGACCAAAGAACTTTCTCCCACTTGATCATGGAGTCTCCCACGTGTGTTTTGGTGAACTCTGGTCGAGTTTTTTCTTGAACAGCATCTTTCTCTTTGCCGCTCACCAATAAAGTTTTGACTGTTGAAACTTTTTTTGGATGCAGATTCTCTCCCGTCTCAGCTGCTGAAGCTTGTAACTCCTTCAGCGTAGTCGTAGGTGTCTAGTTGGCCTGTCCCACTAGTCTCAGTTTGTGAGGACAATCAGATCTAGGCAGATTCATACATGTGCCACATTCCTTCCAATTTCTTAATAATGAATTTAACTGAACTCTGGGGGATGTTCAGTGCTTGTGAATGTTTTTTGTATCCATCCCCTACTTTTCCTTCACCTTTTCTCTGAGTTGCTTGGAGTATTCTTTTGTCTTCATGGTGTAATGGTAGCAAGGAATACTGATGACCACTGACTAAAATAAATCCAAATTCTACTGACCATGACTGATTCATAAAAGGGTTAAACATCCAACGGGGTCAGTTCATTTTATAGGTACTGTACCTCCTTTTAGAGCTTAAAAGTATGGTAACAAGGCACTGCAGAGCTGAAATATTCCCTGTAAAGTTGCCTTAGTTTCTCTTTTTTCCTTCCTGACATCCTGACTCAAGCAGATTATGGCTTTGCGATGAATGTCAGCCAAAAGGTTTTGTCCGATAGGCAAACATTGTCAACATAACAAAAAAAGGCTTATTCTTTTATCAGAAAAGGGATTACACTTAAGAAAGGCTAGGTTTTACTGCATAAACATAATGTGTATTTTTGTTATTTGATAAGAAGGATTATTTAGTTAAAAAAGTAAAATATAGTTACATAGCTTAGGATTATGATGGACACTCCCCAGAAAGCTCTGATCCTTTTGCTAGTGTAATCAGATCTTTTCTAAAACGAGGGCTTCCAGTGTGTTGCAGACCAATGTCTTGAGCCCATTATTTAGCAAAGTAAGCATCTTCCTGTTCTGTAATCTTTAACACCAGCCCTCACTGTAGATCACTGCTTTATTTCTGCCTCCACGACCCCCTCCCCTCCTCAGGTCTCTCTGTACAAAGTGTGCTATGTCTGCAGCCCATAAACCAGCGCCTGGATTCCCCTGTGTCCTCGCTGGCAGCTCCATTGATTCCATCTCTGCCTTCCTGCTGAAAGATGCATGAGTGTACTCAGTTAGAGAGGATGTGTCATTCAAACACTGACCAGTAGGAGGCAGGCTTTGGCTACATCCCTGGCTTTTGATGCTGTTTGGGAGTACAGTTAGTTCCTGTCCTTACAGCACAGAGAAGCTAAGCAGCTTTACAGTTTTTGCAGAAACATGTGTGATTGTTTCGTTGTCTCATTCTGCTGTCAGGTCTGTCTTACTGAAACCATTTTTACCTCAGAGGGATTTTCTCAGACCTTCTATATGTTGTCTATGAGTGGGCTACCGCTAATTTATGCTAAAGACCAGTGATTATCAGCTGGCAGCTTGAGGGCCTCATCAGGTCCCCTGCAGATTCCTATCCAGAACTCAGAAGATTGTTTAATCCATACATGTCAGAAAGAAAAAAATATGTTGTGGTATTCTTCTTTAAATATTTACAGCTATTGGAGAAATCCACAAAACAATCATGAATGAACTAGTTTTATCAAGAATAACTGAATGTTTGATGAGATTTTCAGAAATCCACCTGTCAGTCATTCTGAGCAATTATTATTTTTATTTTGTCATTATCATTATTATTCAACCATAAGTATGATTTTAAAAAACTCTGCTTTTTGCATTTGTTAGGCTTTGAATAGAAGAAACAAGTTCCCCCTTTTATGACTGAAATGCTGCACATGCCTTATCTTGTCTACATCTAAGAATAATGATAAACTAATAGTTGTCTTGTAACAAATGTTTTAATTTTCTCACATGCAGTCCTACCTAATATTACGTATGCTGTCGTTTTGCTTTTGATCTTACCAACTTACTAGTCAAAAAGAGGCACACAGGTGTGTCTTTTTTTAAGCTGGCATGATAAACACATGCTTATCTGTACATTCTTGATTAAAGCTATTGCTTCCAAAAGTTTGATTGAAGAATATTCTCTACCTGGCATTTGAAATGAAAGATTTGTTTCCTGCATGTTTTTAACTACTAAATCCCAGTGATGGCAGCCTGACAACCCCATAGATATGTAGCTAAAATATCTCAATCACCCCCATGTGGCTGGCTGCAGTGTACACAACAGGGGATCTTATCACCATGAAAGTGATATTTTGGTATTTTTGAAGTTGAGTTGTAGAAGGTCCTTGGCAATAGTAGCAGCATTAGCCTCTGGTGATTTCAGTGAGCGGTTTATCTTCAAACAGGACGTGCTTGGGAAGCTAGGCTATACAGTGTAGCAGATGGGTATTGTTTCTCAGCATAATTTAGCAAATTTAAGCTTAAAATGGTTGAAAAAAACAATGCTGGCTTAATTTTTCACTATATTTAAATTTTTTTAAGTGTTTTGTTTTCCTCCCAGAAATTCTGTGTTTGGCACTATTTTGTAATACAAGCTTCAGCTACTGGCAACATGCTCTTCCACCTCAGCAGATCTAAACAGCTGTTTGGGTCTGCAGGCTTTGTCAGAGGAAACAAGAAGTAATTAATCTAAAACAACAATAAAATGAGCGATTTTGACTCAAGTAATGATGACGTGCTGTTTAATATAGATACAAGAGGATACTTTGTATGTCACTTTATCGGAGACCAGTTAGCATGAGAGATCCTGACTTAACAGCTGGGATAGGCGTGTTACCTGTAAGCCCATGTCTATAAGAGCAGCTGCTGTCATGAGTGGAACTTCACAACACTTCTTCAGGACATATGTTATTGTGGCTAGTGGCTCACAGACACCTGCAGCCTGCATCACTTCCCATCCAGAGTTCCTGCCTTACTGAATGAGGGTGTTTTACTGACCTTCTTCAACTTCTGAAGATAAGTTGGAGAAACCAACCTTGACCAGAAGAGCTGAATGGAAATTTGTCATCTGAGTATGTTTATGGCTGTCACTTTATTCTTCTAATAGCTTATTATAAGACATGCTACAGTTTGTATGATCTGTTTTCCTTATATAAACATTGTGTCAGCCGTTGAGTGGAAAACTAAGCTGAATTATCTATTTTTAGATTACTTACTTGTTGTTTCCTCAATGAAGCCTGCAGACCCAAACAGCTGTTCAGATATGCAGTGGCAGAAGAGCACATAGCCGGCAGCCAAATCACATCACAAAACAGGGCCAAACACAAAGACTTTTTGGGTAAAAAATAAAATGCTTCAAAAATTTACAATTTAGGGTACAATTGAGCCAGCTTTGTTTTTTTGGCACATTTTTACCTAAAACTCACAAAATTACACAAAGAAACTGTACCCATCTGCTACCCTGTATAGCCTAACTTCCCAAGCTCATCCTATTTGAAGGGGCAAAGCTCACTGAAATCACTGGAGGCTACTGCCACTGTTATTGCCAAGGAGCTCATACAACCTAACTTCAAATACAGAAATATCCCTTAAAAGGTTAAAGTGATCATTCTGGAGACTCTAAAAGAATGAAAAATTGTATCTCTATGTTCCTTGTTTTGTATTGTTTTTATGTAAGAAATTCTAAATAAAATCAGTCTGATGTATTCCAGAGGATAAGAGGAACTGTTTTGCCAATGTTAGCTGCAAGGGCATGTGGCTCAATCAATGCAGCACTTTTTTCTCACTTTATATTAAAAGATAAAGTTTGCTCTGTTAGTTTCCTTGCTCCTAGGTTTGCATACAGTATACTAAAATATATAAATAATTTCATTCCCAGTGATGCTTCTCTAAACTAAAGGGTTGATTGGTGCAAAAGTTTTCCTTTAGCAGCACCAGGAGGTTGACATTTGAAATGTCAACGTAATCATAAATAGAGATCATCCCCTGCTCCAAATGAAAAGTATAGGTATACCTGCAAATCTGGAGACCTTTCCTTAAAGCTTTATACTGTATGTATGCCTTGTGCTCATTAGCAAACATTTACATTCTTTTCTCTTGCTGAGCTAGTTAACATGGTAAACAGTATAAACTAATTATCATCATCCTGCTATCATCATCATTCTCCCTTTTTTCCTCCATTGTAAGTTCAGGGTCACTAATGCAACAAAGAGCCCAGAGCTTCTATGCAGTCAATGTTTTGCTCAAGGACATTTGAGAAAGCAAAAAGCCTGCTGGAGTGTCTGCCAATATGGAAGACTGGAGGCAAGAAAAAAAAAACAATTTCATCATTTTCACATTCTCATTTTCATTTTTTTAGGTTGCTCATTTACAGCTAGCCTTCAAAATATGTCATATTCATTCTCCGTTCCAGGTTTATCTCTCATTCAGAAAACATCAAATACAGAATTAATGCAACATGATATTGTGAGGTGCGTAAATGTCTTTTCCTTCCATTGACACAGTCAGACGGTGTCCCTGCTACAAAGATGGAGGAGAGCCTAATTGGGTGCAGAGAAGAAAGAAAAAGCCGTCCTCTTTTTTAAAACCAAAGAATGGCAGAGCACTCCAGGGCCAGCGTGATTGAATAGCCTCCAGAGGGAATAGAGAGGGGAGGGTGGGGAGGAGGAGAGGAAAGTTTACATGTGAGGAGGGGCGGTCATGCTCAGCTGCTCATTAACAAGCTGTCTGATTAAACCCCCTCACTAATGACTCTGTCTCAGTAATCAATAGTATCTGCTCTTTAAAAAGGTCTGTACACACTGAATGACGTGCTCTCCTAGGAGCTGCAGAAGGGTTATCATGGTATATGGTAATTGAGGATTACGGTGCGTTTCCCTGCACACGTGTGGGCAGCTGTGAGCTCGGAGGTAATGGATGGAGTCAGGGTCAATGGGATGCAGCACTCTGTTCACACAACTGGTGTGTTTGCTTGTCAGAGAGAGGGGGGGAAAAGAAAGGCAGTAGTGCAGGTCTACAAACTAGTAATTATGTTTTGAAACTGACAGACAGACATAGAGTTATGGTGAGGAGTTGTTCCTGTGAAGTCTACCCAGAGAGGGTGAGAACAAAAGGTTATATACTCAACAGAGTCCAAAACATACTTCAAAATCAATTTAAAACAAATAAACATATGGGCCTTCTTCTCCTTTTTCTAAACTTCAACGTCTTGAGAAAAATGCTCCTTCTGACAGGACTTGTAACTATTTACCTACTTCTAATGATAATTGAGAACAATGTCTCATGTGCAACAGTTAATAAAATAATAAAATAAAATTTGCAACTGGGTATAAAAAATGCACACTGCATAACAATATCTTTTTACATAATAACTTTAAATCATGCAATTATAATTTATTACCTGCAACAATGCCTCATCAACATCAGTAGTCAATGAAAAAAATGTGCAATATTTTATAATGTGCAACAAAGACTAATATGAAAACTTATTCAGTGTCTTAGCCTTAAATATGCAATCTACTTTTAAGGTGCACTGGCTAATGTTCAGTGCTTTAACATAGTTCAAGAAACAGTACAGTTACAATATGCATTAATGTCTAATTCGCAATGTTCAGTGTCATTAGCAAATTAAATGTGCAACAATATATTTATAACTACCAATAATGCCTGATGAGTAAAGATGTTAAATGCCATAACATTACATGTCTAAAAAAGTAGTTACTGTTTGCAGGAATGTCCAAAGCAAAACAATGTTCAGTGACATTTTATCATTAAATGCTGAATGATGTCTATATTGTGCATTTATGTCCAATGTGCAACAATATTTGGTCACATAATAACATAACATGTGCAACAGTATGTTTTAATGGGCTTCAATGGCAAATGTGAAACAACTCTCAGTGCAGTGAATACCATTAAATAACTTTAATAACTACAACAACAATTTTTGGTTAATAATTAAAGAAATATGTGCAACAGTCTGTTTTCAATGTGCTGCACAGCAAATGTGCAAAAATGTTCAGTGCAACAAATACCATTAAATAACTTAGATAACTATAATATGCATTTATGTCTAATGTGCAGCGATATTTGGTCAATCAATAAAATCATATGTGCAACAGGCTGAATTGAATGTGCTGCAATGTCTTATGTGCAACAATATTTGGTTACACATTATGTGCAATAATATGTTTTAATGTGCTGCACAGCAAATGTGCAACATTTAGTGCAATAAATACCATTAAATAACTTATATAACTGTAATTTGCATTTTTGTCTAATGTGCAACATTTTTTTGTTATTTGATAACATAATATGTGCATCAGGCTGTTTTGAATGTGCTGTCTTGTCAAATGTGCAACAATTTTCAGAGCCATAATATAATTATACAGTGTAAAGTATAAAATATGATATGCAACAATATTTGGTTGCTTAATATCTGTTCAACAGTCGGTTTTTAATGTGCTGCAGTGTCAAATGTGCAACAATGTTTATTACCATAATTTGAATATACAACGTACAATAAAAATATAATATGCAACAATATTTGGTTACTTAATATATGTTCAACAGTCGTTTTTTAATGTGCTGTAATGTCAGGTTTACAGTAATGTTCATTGCTGTATTATGATTAAATGTGCAACACTGTAGTTAAAATATTTCAATATTTTCAAAAGTGTAACTATGTTAAGTGGCATTGTATCATTAAATGGTGAACAGCAGGCTTACAATGTGAAATAATGGCATTTCTGCGTTAAATCTGCAATTTTATGTTCACAATGAGCATTAGGATTTAAAACAGCAACATTAAGCTGCACTGATACAAATTTTTATTGCTTTTATAATGGTTTCTTGAATACATGTAGACATGTATGTCTTCTATTATTTAAGTTTTAGGAGATGCACATTAAATTCCATTGTACATTGACCACTGACAATTAAGGCACTTAATCTATTCCATCTATTGACTAACCAAATGCCTTGGTTATTTCATTTTTATTGCTTGCTTTGAATTCCATTCAACTTGTGCTCAGCTACATCATTAACAGGTCAGCTGCAGAGAAACAGCTGTTTTGTGACTGAAGAGGGGCATTATTTTCTAAATGGGAAGTGAAAATATGTCGTCTGTCAGCACGTCAAAATATAGCTGCAAGTCTGCACTGAGCAAACTCAAACAGACAGCTGATTGATTACCCCTAAGAGAGTGTAGAGTCAATACAATTACAAAACAATAAATGGATTCCGACTAGCAACCAATTAGCCACTAATGATATGATAAACCTCACTGTGCCTCTGTTAGAAGTAGAACAGATATATTGTGATCAGTTGGACCGTTTTAGCTTCACATTGCTAATGAGATAGCGTTGATAGTTTTTAATTTTACAGTCTGAATGTACAAATGGATCAGTGGATAATATATTAATTCAACAATACATTTGATACAGTGTGCTTTAAACCTACACTGAAGCTGTTATTATTTATATTTGTTTGGATGGATGGAAAGCCTTTATATTCAAACCCTTCCCACATAAGTGCACTAGGACTCCCGAGTGGGCTGCCCTGAACCGCACACCACCGTCATATCTTTACAAAATCTGCTGAAAGAGCCATGTTTCTCCCCCAGGTTTGAACTCTTTGCTGAAGGTCTATGTACTGAATAAAATCATTGTCAGCCTGGGCTTATCCTGACCACTGGTTGCCAAGCAACCCTGCCTCCCAGAAGGCCATTCTCCAGCCTTTGTACAGACGCACACGGGTGGTGCATGACTCTGGGAGGCTGAAAGGCTCCAGTGTCTCCATCCCAAATGATTGTAAACCTGTCCCTGTGACACTCTGTACGTGTTGCTGGTTCAGCTGTTGATTGAAAACCCAACTGCCTTGACACCTCACATGTTATGTGACGTAGCATCTATGACACATCTTCATTAGGTGAGCAATCAGAAATGGTTAGATGTGTAAATCATGTCTTTCTAACTTTAATGTGTTCTGTTTAATATCCTAAACCATCTAAACTAAAAACATAAAAGCAGTGATAAAATAAAAATATTCTGATCAATTATAAAGTTAAGCTGTGATAATCATATTTTATATTCAACCTGTATAATAACAACTCTTATCAAAGCAACAAAATGACTATCATTCAATTATGGTATTTTTATGATAATTATACTAATTATACTAGTATAATATAGCCTTTTTAAAAATGTAAACCCATTTTCTTAAGACAGAATTACCTTTTAATTTGTAATGTTAACAATGTGGATGGGTAAACTGAACCAAGACCTTGTCCACACGGAGACGAAAACGTTATAATTCTGTTTCGTTTTGAAAAAGTTTTCCGTAAACACAGGATTGTTTCAGGTAATGTCAGCGTAAGCATGGAACCATTGAAAATGTTGTAGTATATATACCAGGCCTGTAAGTGGCACTGTAATGCTGCCACGGAAATGCACCAAAAGAGAGAAGAAGATTATGGAGCATGGGTATAAAACATGAACACAACCCTGCAATCCGCCATTGTTGTTTTGGCTGGACCCACGCATGCGGCTTAAGTGGGCTATGCTATGTATGAAGTAATTGTTTCATGAAAGATGCAGTTGGCTGTCCACACAGAGACGAAATAGTAGGCATATACAGATTTGTTCACTCTAGGACCCTGTTTCAAAAAGTAGTGTTTACAGCCTCCAAAAAAACGACGTCCATGTGGATGAAACATCCATATGAAAGAAACTTTTACACTCCTGAATTCATCTCCGTGTGGACGGGGCCTAAATCATTTGGAAAGTAATATTAGACTTCCTAGCTAAGCCATGATATGTACAAACATTAGGATAAAGAGAATAAAATAAGAGGAACTGAAACAACTCTAAGAGAAAAGAGAATAAACAATTTTAATAGAGGCAAAAAAAAATTAAAATGGGCTAAAAGTGGCAAAAATTGACAGAAATAAATAGTGAAAAGTGGTGAAAGTGGCAAAAATTGGCTTTACATGGCAAAAAAAAACCTGGCTAAAAGTGGCATTACTGGGCAGTAAAAAATGGTAGAAAAGCAGTTAAAAAGTGGCAAAAATGGGTAGAAAAATAGCTGAGAAAAATGTTTACAGTGGAAAAATTGGTTAGAGTGGCAAAAAGGAGACAAAACAGCAAATATTGGTTGAGAAAGGAAAAAGTACCAAAAATGGGCAGAAAAATGGTGAAAAGTGGGTTCAAAGTGGCAGAGAAATGAGGGTTTAGAGTGGCAGATATGGATGGCCAAAGTAGTTAAAAGGGTTTAAAGTAGGAAAAATTGGCTCAAAATGGCAATTAATGTTTAATGTGAAAAAAAACGTGGCAAAATAGGCATAACAGTGATTTAAAAGGATAGCTAAAAACTGAGGAGGGCCCAGTCAATTCTGTGGGCAGGCCTGCTCTATGCATAAGAGACAGGGTTAGCCCAAATCACTCACCCGTATATACAGAACTTTATCCCCAACACGATAGCAGCCTTTAGGTTGTTTCTGAACAGGAAACTTGGTTGGACAGCTGCAGGGAGAATTCTCAATAATGTTTCTCACCTGGACAAACAGAGGGAAAATACACTTCAAGTATATACTTTCAGTTAATGTTAGATTGAATAACATTCATGTTACTGGAAGTGAAATACATACAATATCATCCAGAATGTTGGAGGTGCCTGTGCTCTTCCTGCTCATGGATTTGCTGGAGAAGCGTGGAGTCAAGGCTGCAGGAGGGGGAGTGATGGGAGGTACACCTGTTGGAGTGTGATGGTTTTGAGTTTGGCCTGGTGGCACTGATGACAATGAAGTTTGAGCAGATGTTTTGTTGGAGCATGATGAGGAGAACAAAGGTGTTTGTGTTGAGGCTGTGGATGTACACGGGTTAGAGGACAGAAGAGGGGGTAAGCATGGAGGTGCCGGGTTTGTTGTGGCTGATGGAAGATCAGAGACGACAGAGGCAGCGAGGGTTTCAGACACACAGGTTGTGCTTGAAGTGAGGGGCGCAGGTGGAGGCAGAGGAGGAGAAAGTGGAGGTGGAGAGGGGGCTTCAGGCAGGGATGACTGTGATGGTGAATAAAATGATGTGGGAGGTAAAAAGGAAAAGGGCAGAGGGGATGATGGAGACAGACAACCAGCCTCCTCCCTCTCTATCTCTCTCTCCAACTTCACCAATCCTGGAGGTTCAATTCCATATCTGAAAAAGACATTTTCAGAGAATATACCACTAATTATTAGGAAATCTGAAATTGTGATCTTGAACTAATACCAACAAAAAAAAAAAGATAAAATACAGTAGTAGCTATTGATAAGAAAAAAGCTAAAAGTGATGACAAAAGGCTAAAATAGCTAGCTAAATTGTAATAAACAGTTAATCAGGGAAGAAAAGTAATGGTAGAATGGTTTGAACAATTAGCTTAAAGCAGTCGAAATCAGATGTGCACGTTTTTAAATCATAATGTTGGAATGTTAGGGTCAGATAAAAAAAATAAAGAGAATCTATTCATTTTTTATAGAAAAAAAGTTGAAATTTTCCAAAAAAAAAAAAAACAAAATTTTCAGATGCCTATGAAATTGTGTATTTACAAAAAACCAAACACATAATTTCTGAGTTTAAAGACTTGTAAATTAGCAAGAAAATACCGGGAATATCAGAGTTTAAACAGTTGTACATTTTGACATTATACACTCAAAAATTTTATGTTTTTAAAGTCATGCATTTATAATATTGTAAAGTCAAAAATTCACAAGAAAGATGCTAATGAAAATATGATGATTCTGGGCTAAAATAATTGATAATAAGTATACTTCTTATTGATCAGTCCCAATAAGAAGTATAATTTGATGAGGCTATCAACTGCACAACTCGTGCAAGTATAACTGCTTCATCAGGTCTTATTTTCTACCACACAAGATTTGGTCTACGTAAATTAACAACTTTAAATGTAAAAAGTCCTGAGATGGTGGCTTACAGTAGCTTCTCTTATGTATGAAGAGGGGGGTCCTAAGAAAAAACGGTTGAGAACCACTGGTTTAAAGTATAAAAGCCAAAATAGAATGTGTAAATGTAAATTGATGTATAGATTAATTAGGCTATGAAACATAATGCATAAAAAGTTGAAAGGAACAAATAATTGGTTGAAATAACTAGCTGGAAATAGTGAAAAAACAACAATAACAATAGCTGGATAAAAAGAGAGTAATGCATTAAAAAAGGTTAGCTTAAAGTAATGTAAAATGGTTGATAGAATCACATCAAAAGGGGAGACTAAACAATTAAACTAGCAGGCTAAGCTTCAAATAAAATGGTAATTTTATAGTTGACTTAAAGGAAAGACTTAAGAGCTTAAATAGGTATCTGGAAAGAAACAACAGTTAGCTAAAAGGCAAAAGGAGTTAGCTCAAAAATTTGTTTTACAGTTTAGGTAAGCTAGTTAGCTTGAAGGAATGAGCTAACATTCAGAAAACCTTGAGGGAATGAGTGGATGGTAGAAACAGCACAAAGTACTGAGTATACTGGGGAAATAGCTAAAAGGAGTGACTCAGCATCCGTGTAGATAGCTAAAACAAGCTAGCAAACATTTAAAATAGAAGGGCAAAAAGTCATGGATGAAGGGTTAGTTTAAAAAACGTTAAAACAGTTAGCTCAAGTAAATGGTTAAAATACCTCTAAAAATGATAGACAATAGAGAAAGTTAAACTGTAAAACAGTTAGCTTAAAGAAACAAGACAGAAAAGTGGTTAAAGCAGGTGGCTAAAGTAGTTGTAAGTAATGAAAAATAGCCATATAGGGGGCTTCAAGTTTACATTTTTAAATAGCATGATAGAAGTAAAGTGCTGTAGATACATAGGCCGATATAGTGAAAACAATAAAATTAGCTTAAAGTTTAGGGTAGTTTGCTTTATAAAATAGCTTATTGTAGCAAATGCATAAATTGTTCAAATGTTAAGCTGAACATAAATGATAAATTGTTCAAAGTTAGCAGCTACAGTTATAGGTAAATTGCTGTAATAATTAGCAAAAAGTTAGATTTTCTTTAGTTACCTGGCTGCAATCCGTCCCAGCTCCAACAGACACAAACACACCTCCCGAGGCTGCTTGTGGAGGACTTCAGAAAGTACATACATCACAAAAAGGGGGTGGAAGAGTGGAAATAAAAAACAAGTTACTAATCTGAAAGGAAAAAAGATGTTTTTCCAAGATAAAGTTATCAGGGGAATAGAGGGGCAGCAGTCTGAACTGAGAGGGCACATTTAAGGTTGACTCTATTGTGCACCTCTATCTCTATCTCTCAGGTGAGCAGAAATTCCTGTGGTTCTCTGGATGTGCAGGTAAGGGTATGAGGGCAAGAAAACTTTAAAACAAAGTCACCCTCTAACCTCCTCTTCTCTTTCAATCCAGTAAAAAGTGAAGTTAGTGTACTTATTTTGTACCAGAAACAATCTAGTCCATTCTTTTTTAAGAAGCTGTTTAGGATAAGCATGCATAAAAAGTGAATACAGCTGCAAATGTACTATGAATAATAATAATTTCACCACTAATAAAACTATTTATCTTCATTCACCTGTATTTCACATCCACCATCACATCATGGCTGCAGCAGGAAAAGAAGAAGAGACAAAATAAAGAAGTAGAACAGTCTTTATGCCAGCAAGACAGAAATCTGCAGCATGTCAAAGTGAAGTTCACTCTCTCCATCACTTAATTAGTTAAAGTGAGATGGGTTAGTCTGCCTGTGAGGGTAGCTTAGTATTAGGAGGGGATTTACCTGCACATAATCACTCTCACGCATCCATCACTTTGCATAGACAAAGCCAAGTAAGACAGGGGATAGCCTACATTTAAGGATATACATACTGATCACATGCAGACTGATGAGAGTTAGAAATTACACAGTCAGTCTGAAAGCACAGAAATAATCTTCACACTGACTCAGTCATACAAAAACATGACTCATCTCATTTTTCTATATATTTTTGCTTTAAACCAATATCTTTGAATTATTTTTTGTTGTTTGGGCTTGTGTAACAAAGGCAGCGTGGGCCATGTATTTATTACTTTTCTGCAAGTGTGAAATAATCTAGTGTTTTATTTTTTCTTTTTACAAAAAAGACCCTTTATGATAAGTTCTTCCTCTTCTTCAGTCAAAGCCAGAGGGTGTACGGATTAGTAACATCACAATGGTACTGAAGAGACTGAGGAAGTATGAAAAGATTTAAGAGGAGATGTTAGGAACATGATGTTCAAGCACAAAACCTATTGCTGCCTGGAAACAGTTGCCATGACTTGTCTTTTCTTTATATCGACCACTTGAGGACAAGGTCTCAAAAAAGTAATCGAATTAAAATCACAGTATAAGACATGCATTGTATGATTCTCATGAGGCCATTACTGGCAAAGAAAAAACAAGTCAAACTCCTTAAAGTCCATAATGTAAGGCACAACCTCCGGTCTTAACTCACCCAAATCCTCAGACTCAAAGAGATAAGCCTCATCAACGCCGATCTTTCTGCACCAGTAGATAAAGTTGGCTGTGTTGTCTCGGGCAAAAAATGATCCTGAGGTTGCATCTGCTCGCCAGTGGATCACTCTCCTCGTGAAGGGCTAGGTTATTTCAACACAAAGACACACAACAATTATGGGTGTTACCACAAAACCCAAAGAAGAAGAGGAAATACAGTTTTGGAAAAACACTGAAATTGGTAAATATAGGCTCATATGACGTAGCTCTTTCAGAGCAAAATCACAATATGCATAACAACCATCAACATATCAAACATGTAAAAAGAGGTGAATCTCTCTTGCTCTTCTCTAGTACAAAATGTGTATGAAAAAAAAAATCACCTAGGTAAATCTGACATGGACAAATAAGAACAATGTCTGAATGCACCACGGCACTTACATTTCCAACCTCAAACCAGATCTCATTTCTTTGGTTTAAGCCTTTGTGGGCTTTAAGTTTCATCCCCTCAGCTTGACTTGAATTTGTCATGAAAATATTGATGAGAAATCCACCCAGACACTTCAACCAAAGTTAGCTGGCTAAGCCCCTTTTTGGGTGAAAACATTCCAATTAAATGTATGGCAGGAAATGGGAAAGACGGGGGCTTCAGGGATTTAAAAGCTTAAAATACATAACCTACACGGATACAACGAGGCCAAATCCAACAGCCAGTGAGGTAAACATATAAGTTGTGGCTTATCTAAGCAAGAATCAGCATCATAGCATAACAGAATAAAAATATTTGTAGATGTATTCAAGAATCCCTACCTTTTCTTCAGCAAACTGAACAAACAAGCCCATCTTGTGACCAGAGATGTCATAAACTAACAGTGCATGCCTTATATGTGTGCATTATAACTGTTTTTCCTGAGTTTGATCTTAACATTGTTATCATGTTTGTTAGTATGTGAAGAATACGACAACAGACAGGTAAACAACAGCCCCTGCTGTCATAGAGCGATAACTGGCATAAGGTTATTTGCAGAGGTGGTAGAAGTACACTACTAATGGCTCAAGTAAAAGTAGAGTTACTGAGGTGGGAATGTTCTCAGGTAAAAGTAAAAAGAATTTCATTTAGTTTAAGTACATGGTAATGAGCTGCTAAAGAAGAGATTTACAGTAAAATATGATCCTTCCTTATTTACAATAAAAAGAGAAAAGATCTCTAACCATGTTGCTCCGGTAAAGTCACACCTCTATAATAAACTAAAATACACAGCAAAATTGACAGTTAATTAAACTCAAATAGGGTTAAATGAAACACTTTAAAAGTGTCCATACTGCATATAGTTAAACTACACTTTTGCACAAAGAGTGAAATATTTTCCAGTATGACAGAGCTTCAGTAACTCTTGAAAATCTGTGGCAAGATGGGTCTCCTCTGACAAGATCAAAGCAGAGTGTCAACCTCATAACAAGGTAATGCAAACTGATGAAAAATATGCATTATGTGTCTTATAGGAGCACCTAAAGTCACAGTCGGGAAGTCTAACTCAGTGGATAACTTGACAACTCGACTCAAGTAAAAGTACAGTTACACTGGTGAAGACATACTCAAGTAGAGGTAAACATACTGATTAAATGTACCTAAAAGTACTTAAAAAATACTCAATCACAGAATTTGAGTGAATGTAATTAGTTTCTTTTCACCCCTGGAAATCAGGAAAACAACACTGTTCCCTCATTTTATGAATTCACTCCTCTCTGGTTTGGCCAAAACCTACAGTGATCTTCTTTTAGACTCCTGCATCCTTTAATGACAGAAAATCATAAATTGTGGTCTTTAAATTGTTTGAAACCTGAAAAAAATGCATTCACATTTAATTGTATTGCTCTCTGTGCTTGCAAATCTACTACCAATATCTACTCTGGGCCTTTTTTTAAACCAAAGGTGGGGGTGATCACTCTAGAGAACAGGAAGTGATGTTTGATTGCTCTTAACATGTATGTGCAAAAACCTACGTTATGTATTGTAATCATTAATTATTCATTTTTTTATAGCGTAATAAAGACACCTTGCATGCATTTTGTCTTCTGTGTTGTGTCCATGTTTGCTACAGTATGTGTATGACTTTGTGGACACCTTGCCATTGCTGGTATGGATCATTTTCTCCTGCAGCAGCTGTGCCAGCTGACAGAGGAGAATGCCGTTATCCAGCCTCTCCATCAGACTATCAGCTGTGAGGTCCACACCTGAAGAAACAAACAAACATTAAAACATGTACAGAAATCTTCTTTCTTTCACATTCACGGTCATATTCTATATCTCATTAAAAATCTCCCAAGTCAAAGACCTACATTTTTCTAAGGGATAATTAAGATGTCAACCTTAAAAACACAAAATGCAAATACAACTTATTTGTCACTAAGTAAGGGAGACTCTCCTGTGTGGGGTTCAGTAGAATTCTTTCAAGACAAAGGATAAATGTTCAAGGAACTGCTGATTTTACTGCATGAGCTCTGAAAAATCATGTTATGCAACAGTAAAACAGCAGTATTTTGACTAATTTGACCACATTCCTAGACGCTTTTAATCAAATTTTCAGATATCATATGAAAAACTGAGAATAATATTCCTACTGCTGTCTAGTCATTGTGTACTGGTGAAACAGCACGGCTGCATTACTATAGAAATATTTGTCACTTCACTTCCAGACATCTTTCAACATGTTGCAGCATGAACAGACCTTTTAAGTTTTCTCTCACAAAGCAGTAAAGCAGGAAGAAACAACCCTTTCCCTTGAGTACCCGCCATGGATCCCCTCACAGAGAGGTATTTCAAGGATTTGGGATAATAAGTAGGTTAATGTGCCTCTGTTTTTAATGTGACAGCAGCTTTATCATTGTTTTTTCAAAATAAAAGCCCTTGCTTCTAAGGGGCTTCTTAGCTGTCACGGTTTATTCATCTGTAGATAATTGGAAAAATAAAAACCTAAAGAGTGATTTAATGTTATAAACCCTAACCCTCCCTAAATCTGTTACACAGAAGTGTCACAGCATCTTCTTACAGTAGCTGTAAAGTAGACAGTGTAGTTTAATGCATTTAGAGTAAAGTAAATTTTCTCACCCATGAGTGTGTTGAGCCAGAAAGCCAGGTCTTCCTTCATGGGCAGCAGGCTGGCGTCATGACGGTTTGGCAGCCACTGGTTGTACTCCTGAGGACTTGTGAGGCCAGGCCCAGAGTGTCGGTACTTTGGGCTAAGAAGACAAGCCATTCCCAACCCAGTCAGGATCCTTGGGCTTAGGGGACCATCGAGGTTGGTGTTCATCTCTCCCAGGTCACTCTCCATGCTTCAGGTCTGACTGAGCTTTGACAAACCCTAAGGTACAAAATAATAGATAGAAGGGATATATTTAGTGCCTTTTGGGGGTTTTAACTCAGACAGTTTTTGATTTGCTAGATGGCTCCACGGAATCATGTGATGATGTGATAAATGTTAACGTCACTATATATTACGGGTTTTGGCAGCTGGTGATGAACAAATAACTTGTAAAAGTCAGTTATTTAAAGCTCTTGTGAGTAACTTTGGATTTGTGTTGATTTTGGCACCTTGTGTGGGCAAAATAGTACATATCACCTCATGCTGTTTTATCCTTTACATGAGTGAGGATGGCTACACACTACACCAGTGGTTCTCAACAAACTCAAATAAAGGAACACCTAAAGTCAGAGAAAACTCTGACTCAGTGGATAACTTCACTCATGTTGCAATTGTGTCTAACAACAAAACAATCAGTAATAAATGTAATTAGTTACTTTCCACTCCTGCAATATGACATTTACAAATTTTAACCAATTTCAAAAAACGTGGTAGATTATGGACATATGGACAGTTTCAACCAAATGTGAACATTACAGTCCCCCAAATGTGCACACTGGGTGGCTCTACTAGACTGAAAAATCACACACCTGTTGTGTATAGCACTGGTTCTCAACCTGTCAAGCCTCAGGACCCACCATCAATTCGTCAATGAGAAACTGACCAAAATTTCAGATATTTAACAATGAATCCGATTTAATTGATGGAAAACAGTACAAGTTGGTGTCATATAGTATAAAGTATACAACAAATCAGAGAGACAGGATATAAGGAGCAGAGGTGGGGGACTCCAGTCACTCGACTGGACTTGAGTCAGACTCGAGTCGCAAATTTAAGGACTTGAGACTTGCTTGATGAACACTGATAAAAGACTCAACTTGCTTGTGACTTGGTCTTCATGACTTGAGACTTGACTTAGACTTGAGACAGGTGACTCGAAAGGACTTGACTTTTTTAATTTTAAGGAAGGCATAAGGAAGAACTGATTAGATGTTGGGAGTGATCCGGATCACCTTTTGGATCCAGGTTTTTAAAAGGATTCTGTACTATTGGGAGATAGGGCTAATGGCGGATTCTCACTACAGTGACTTGGGACTTGCTTGAGACTTGAAGGTTATGACTTGAGACCGCACATGAGTGACTTACTCCCACCTCTGATAACGCGTATGTTTTAAAAGAGTTTCGTGGACTTTTTGGCGCAATTTTTGTTTCTTGGCAAAACAGGCTCCTTGACCCACTTTTGGGCCCATACCCACCAGTTGAGAACCTTTGGTGTGTGGTAACCATTTCACAGTGAAGATTCCAGAGATATGAGATCTCACAAAAATATGAGTGATTAAACGTGTCTTCAAAGGACAAACAAATATGGAGGTCGATCAACAGCTTTAGCTGGCTGTAGGGTTTTGTGAGTATTCAGTTGGATGCCTCCGAACCTGGAATCAAAAATGGTAAACATCTAAAATTTACAATCCCAGATTTGGGATTCACTGACTCCATAAGGATCAGTGAAATGATCACATTGGTGCGACACATTTGAGGATCAATGGAAAAAATAATCGGTTCCAACAAGCCTTAAATCAGGTTCTTAAATCAGGAGAGACAACAAACAAAACAAGGTCATCTTGTTCTGAAACTGAATAAAAGGATATTGGTATATAAGTGTTATTTCGAGACTGACTTCAAAATGTAAAGTTAATCTTTGAGAGAGCAATTCATCTTAAGAGCTTAAAGGCGTTTGAAGTAACAAGTATGGGGATTGAATACCCAGAGCTGTCATGCACTCTTGCAAAAACAATACATGTGGAGACTAATTTTACACACTAGCATCATTATACTCTAAATCTAACAGTACACACAATCATTGATCAAAGGGATTAAAGTGACTGACTGCAGCTTTAATAACATGTAGAGCTACAGCCCCAGGCCAGTCTCCCGGTGCAGCTACAACATGGCTCATTTGTGCTGTTCCCAGAGCAGCCTCCATCATAAAGCTCAGCCCCATGCAGAGACATGCTCTGACTGCCAGCGACTCTGCCGCTAATCAGCTGGAATTAAGACAACAACACATGCAGACAGGTCACTGGGCCTGCTGGGTAATATAAAGTAGCCTGGTTTGTGCCAGATGACTTACTGTTAAGTTTTATTATATGGTAACAAAACTACAGGAGAGAGTCTGAAAACAAAGCTGGGTCAAACAATGCAAAGTGTGTGGATAGTTGGATTATTCTGTTTTACTTGAGACATGAGAAATGATCTTGAAAGTCCAGTTTAGGAGACAGAGACATGAATTTAAGGCTTATTAAGGCTTAAAAACACAGGAAAGAGGTTTATGATACATATCTGAGAGGTTGACATAGATTCAGTTTTATCTTGGAGTATTTTGTTCCTGTCACAAAGTCATGCTTAAGGAATGTGTACATGCACATAATTAGTCTGCAGATGCAATGCACCGCTGAATGGCATGTGGCTGGAGGCCCTTGTAGTGCCAGTTCTGTCATAACATGACCATCCTCATTCAAATTAAGATAAATCTGCAGTTTCCCATGTAGGGTGACTGTTACCACATATGTTTGAGTTTGTAGATTTTGAAGTCTGATAGAAAGTACCAGGTACCAACAGGATCCCAAAACACAGAGTAGAGTTGAGCCACATTGTGGAAAAGCACAATCAGAAACTTTCAATCAGGGATGTGAATAATATCAATGCAACTATTTCCACTTTGTAAGGCAAGATATCCTGCTCCATTAAGTAAGCTAAATAAAATATATCTCCTGTTTCCTTGTTCCTTGCCTATTTCAGCAACAAAGGAAGACATAAAAACAGGGTAAAAAAAAAACAGAGTGACGGGAAAAACTTTGCACCACATTGAGCTGCATCATTGCAAGCTGTCAAAATCCTAAAATAGGTATCAATGTAATCAGGCTGATTTTATCACTGACAGTCAGAGGTGGAAAGTAACTAATGACATTTACTCAAATTACTGTAATTGAGTAGTTTTTCTTGTACTTGTACTTTTTTGAGTGTATTTTGAAGCCAGTGTGTTTACTTCTATTTAAGTACATTTTCACCAAGGTAACTTTACTTTTACTTGAGTACAATACTCTTGTACTTTTTCCACCTCTGTTGACTACAGAGTAGCACATAGAAAGAGAATGATCCCACATCACATCCCAAAACAGCTGTTGTACACTGCAAAACCTGGAGTGTTGATACCTTAGTGTTGATATTTCAGAGTTGATTTTTTAGGGGAAATTTAACTCCATTCTGAGGTAAATGGTCTTCAGTGTTGGAGTTATCTGACATAACCACCAGTGATAATCCAACTCTGTAGAGAGTTAACTGATCAAAGCTCTGCACGTCGCCATCCCAAATCTTGGGTTGATGCATGGCTATAGTTTGTATTTGGATGTTGCCTGTTGTACAGTGATCACTGTTGGGGTTCCTTGGTCATGTTTCTGGTGGATTGTTGTCTTTTTTATGTGAGACACTTTTGCACCATGAGTGAAGTTACCCACTGAGTTCGAGTTTCTGACTGCGACTCTCTGCTTTGTTCTTGGCAGAGGAGACCCAACTTGCCACAGATTTTTAAAAGTCACTGTAGATCTGTCATACTGTAAAATATTTAACAATTTAAAAGTGTAATTTAACTATATGTAGTGTGGACCAATATAGACACATTTAAAGCGCAACATTTAAGTCTATATGAGTTTAATTAATACTGTCGATTTTGATGTGTATGTTAGTTTACTATAGAGGTGTGACTTTACCTTAACAGCCTGTTTGGAGATCTGTTCTGTTGTTATTCCAAATAAGGAAGGATCATATTTGACTGTAAAACTCCACATTAGCTACTCAGTACTTAAAGTAAACTTTGATTTAAAAACTTTTTACCTTTGAGTGAATTTATAGACCAGTACTTTAACTTCACCTTACCCAAAGTAAATTTCCACCAGAGTAAAAGTACTTTTACTTGAGTAGAATAGTCTGGTGCTTTTTCAACCTCTGCTGAAGGTCTCTGTGTTATGTAGCATTCTTGTAGCATTCAGCGTTTTCAAAACAATGATAAACATGCAGTGTCTGCCACAGTGAGTGTCATGGTAGCCATGACTAGATACATCCTACAAGAGGCCTATACAATTAGCTGCCACATGCGGCCTAGAATCAACCCCCAAGCGGCCCAGCCTGTGGTCATGCCAGAGATGCAGAGGGCAACCTGTTTAGCAAGTTTTCATAAATTCCCACAGTATTTCAGACATGAATGCAAAACTCTGCGTAGCCTAGCAACAGCCTTCCTACAATGCACTGCATTGTTTTGAAGTGTGGCTAGCGATGCTGAAAGAGGTAGCCCCAAAATACCAAGTATAAAACATGTCCTTTTCAACTGTAGCTTCAACTGTGCAAATTTAGTTTTTATGCACTTTAATATATGCCTGGGTAAGATGTGACCAAAACTATTATTTACAGAATTTATTATAATTTTTTCATTCTATTTATTTTATTTTATTTTATTCAAGTTAAAAAAAAAAAACATTTCTGGTACCCCAGGTTATGTTCAAATATAGCTCTGTTGTTGTGTTTTATGCATTTTTGATGTGTTTTTGTTATGTTGCCAAATTTAAAAATGAGACTATGAATAAAAAGTGCATATTTTTCATCAAATTGATCTCTTTTGGTTTGAAAGTTGACATTACCAGCTGCTTACAGGGCGTGGAACATGCCTGGCCTGGCTGCATTTCTTGATTTTAAAATTTGGTATGTAATTGAATACCCCTGTCCTACAACTATAAAAATGAATGTAAAAAACAAAAAGAAAATAAAAGTGCTTACCTAAAAATCTGAACAAAGGAGTAATCATTTTTTGAAAATTATGATACATTGCAGTACAAAAATTCTATATATTGAACCTTAAAATGTGGTCATCTATACTTTAAAGAACCTAACTGCTAAAGGGAACAAAACTATTGTCACTTTTGCAGGTAACTAAGAATCAGTATATTCAAATTTAAATGATGACCTCATCATAGCAATAGATTTAAAGCTAACAATTCAGACTGAACCTGCAGGAAGTGAGAAAGTCTGAATCAAAATCTAAAGGAATGCAATCGATAAACGTTAAGACATTTAACTCAAAAAGGGACCTTCTCTGTAACAGTACACTCTTTGGAGCTTCAGAAAGGAACCCAGGGAGTTCAAACAAGGCCATTATGATTCATGGAATAGGGGCAGTTCATGTTTAAACTCAGTTGCACATGAAAGCATGAAAATGTGTTGAGATGTTTAAGTCCAGACCAAAGTGCTGAACAAGAAAGGCTCGCTCCCAAAGAGACAGACTGTTTGCAGATTCAGTTAGTCACCATCTCTAATAAAGACTCTATCTACTGAACAGTTAAAGTAAAGCACACCTGCAGGGCAGATGTTTGGGATCCAGACAAGCAGCATCATTGCTGGCTTCACTTATAGCTGTGTTCCACCTGTTTCTTTTACACTAAAATACCTGCTTTGTGTTGCAGCTCATCATTACAAGCTCACCTGGTGGGGTCATAATGTTGACCCTCATCAGCAAAAAGTGGACGACAAACCGTCCCTCACACATAATGACAGAAGAAGTAGGGCAAAGATGTATGCTCAGTATGTATGTCAGTGAATTCTGGCTCTGGCTTTGTGAGATAAATGTGAGAACAGACAGGATTCTGACTGGATGTAGTGAAAAGACTCTATTGTAAACACATCCTGCAGACAAGGTATATGTGGAGGGGGATATCTGCCAAGTTTGAGGCTGGTTTACGGGTTGACCAGTGGGGCATGAGAGCCCCCTGTCTCTAACAAAACATCCAGGTGCAATATTCACACCTCAGCTACAGGATGGCTCTGCTGGGAAGGGGAGGCAAAGGTCGCCTACTGGCCTTGCTCTCAGACACAAGACGCCTTTATACTTCTGCAGAGCTGAGAGTCTTGGCTGTAAACACACATGCACACTCACACACGTCTGTGCATGTATCACTATTTCTATTCCGCCTCATTTACTCCGCACAAGCTTTAATACCTCCCAGATTTAGATCTGCTTCAGTGGTATGTCACAGCCTTTAATTGTGCTCTCTCAATGAGAGCTACGTCCTCTCAGTGTAACCTGCTGTTAGCGGGAAACAGGTAAAATTACACACCAGCATACCTAAAAAATGTGTGAGAGATCTAAGCTGAGGCATTGGCTTAAATACTTGAACATGTAACTGTATGTGTGTAAGATGACAGAGGAGGTGATTGATGATCTTAGGTTGCATGTGGCCTTCAGCAAAGCTCCAACACTGCTGCCTCCGGAGAATAAAGCCAAAGCCCATGCCTGGTAAACAAATAACTTCACAACTAGTTAACAGAATCCTGCCTCCTTACATGACAGGCGTAGCTCTCACGTTTACTCTGGAAAAACGGATTGAAAAGAACCATCTCTTCAAGTCCGGATCATGTCACTGGGGCAATCTAAAACCTGACTTTGCAGTTTCTATACAACCATCAGGCTTGTGCATCAGCTTTTGTGCTCAGTTTCTGTACAGCATCAACTCCAGGCGGCGGCTTCTTTCAAAGTTTACATAAAACATCAAGACGTCCGGCGGCACTTGCACTTGCTTTGAGTCAATGACCTGCTGTCTCGGGTGTCAGCTGTAGCTCAAAACATGTAATGTAAAACTAGAGAATGAATAAGATGTACAGAATGAACAAAATTACATAAAAGAGATATATGTTTCAACTATAGAGGTGCTCACCCCATGGCTTTCCTTCTGCTGCCTCCAGACTAAATAAACCTCACATCAACACAGGATGGAAAGGTCTGTCGCTTGCTACCCCAAGCTCTGTAGACTTATTGTTCTCCAGCTCTAGCCAAACACAATAAAATCAAAATTTGGCACCAAGATTTTTTAAAAAGAGTTCTTCTGTTGAATGTTTTAGTGTGAGGTTAATCGCACAATCAATCATTCTCTGTAGAGCAGTGTCTTCACTGAGAGGAGATCTGACTCACTCTTGACATATTGGAGGATTCAATTTGGCATTGATATTAAACAGTAAAACACAAATTCTCATGGCACAAGGGGAGAGGAGAAGGGCCAGAAATCAGATGTTTCTCAGTTGTTTCTAAAGCTGCTTAAACTGGAATATATTCACTGGATTCAAAACTGATAGAACCTTTTTTGTTGGCTTTGAGTGTTTACAGTAGCTCTGTTAAAGGCCTTCTATTTATTGGCTTCATAATCAGTTTTTATTTTATTAAAAAAGAATAATCCTGAGCTCTTAAGTAGCTGGATTATGTTACCCTGTCATATTCACAAACATTAGAAACACAGGATACTGATAAACTTTTATATATTTGCATCATGATAAAAATAAAATATTCCACACATTTCCAGTTAACGTAACAAAGTCAACAGATACAACTCTAGCCTACATGCCTAACTTATCCACAAATTAATGAACATAAACGAAAAGGAAACACAGAGTAACTTGCCATGCATATATATATACTCACAGTGAGTTCTATTAGGGTGTTCTTCACAGTTGCTCCTTTTACTGAATGCAAGTTTCTTCAGTTTTCTCGGTCCTATGTTTTCCTCTCACAAATCGCTCACATCACTCACAGCCAGATGTTCATCGCCGTCAGCTTCTCCACATGTGAGCACACAGCACTGTAACAAGGAAAGGCTATCCTCACTTTTAAAACAAACTCTTCTCCTGTACACGCCTGCCACTCTAGGGTGTCGAATTACAAAGGTGAACACCAGACGGATAGCTAGCTACTCTGATAAACATCACAGCGGTTTGGTTATTTATCAGGGTCTTTGAACGTCACCTTTTGGGAAAAAAAAAGATGACGTTGTGTATTTTTCTTAAATATGAGGAAGCTTAAAATAGGCGAAAACTTCTATTTGGCCCCAGTAAGCTACATAGACTTTACTACCTTCTTGCTGTAAATTACGGATGTGGACAGCTAACAGGAAGTGCACGCTTGATTTCCATGGCAACATGGTCCAATGAGACGGTGAGTTATATTTCGTCCTTCAAGCGCTATCATTCTTCCAAATAATGTTATACTTTTAACTTTATTAATTCAAATATTTTGCTCAATATTTTGTTTTATTCTTGTCCAATGGGATGTAACTTTGTTGCACAATGTCATGAAAACCTCCAGGCAATTTTGGTCCTGGTTTTTTTTTTGTTTGTTTTGTTGTTGTTTTTTTTTTGTTTAAAAGGAGGAATTTATTGTTAGGGCCGAATGTTTGTAACAGATTGCTGTAAATAAAATCTCATCTCAAGACATGTGTGCTTGTGCTTGTTCAACATTTTAATTGGTGTGAGCTGTACCACTGTTTTTTTTTTTTTTTCTTTTCTTTTTTTTCTGTTTCTTTTAGCTTATTTGTTGATTTATTTTTGGGGAAAACCCAGTGCACTGATTGAATTATTTAACTAACACCTTAAAGGAACAGTGTGGCGGTAAGAGGAGCAAACTTGGTAAACAATAAACATAATATTTATAAGTAGGCCTATCTAAATTTGTGTTTAATAACCTTAATATATACAGCTGTTTAATTTTTAGTAACTTATAATGAGCCTTTTACTTATACATAAGGAGGGTCCCCTCCATGGATTCCGCTATCTTAGATTTGAGAGGGGTCTGGCTGTAGACTGCTCATTTCTGATGACTGATCTCACAGACCATTCATCTGAGACACTGTTGTATCAGAAAGAAAGTGCCATAATTTTCCTGTAAGACATAGGCCTATTTCCAGTCTTAGGTTTTTGTTTTAAATTCAACTTTACTCATAAATTAAGTCTGGCAGTTACATTTATGAAATAACCCTGCTGCACACATACAGACTAAGAAACATTTCATAAATAAAACAGAGAAAAAGGTCAAAGGTCAATTTTGGTATCAAATTATGTATTGTCCTGTTTTAGAAGTAGTTCTACAAATGATGGCATGGTTTAGCTTTGTTAGCTTTAGCAAAAGATAACATAGCCGCGTAATTAACCTTACTGTTTAAGCTAATGTAGCTAAGTTAATTTTAGCAACGTGAGCTTTAGCAAACGTAGCTAAAGTAGCTATGTAGAGACATACCTACATAGCGTACATAGCTGCTTTGTGAGCTTAGCTCTGGCTTTGTTAGTCACATAATCTATAGCTAAGTTAGCTTCAGCAATGTAAGTGTTGGCAAACATAGCTATAGCTAATTTAGCTATGCAGACATAGACATATAGCTTATGTAGCTGCTTTGTGAGCTTAATTTTAGCTATGTTAGCAATGCAACAAGCGCAGCTAACGGAGCTACATAAGCTATGCTTGCTGCGTTGGAATGTCTGCATGGAGGATGAGCTTTGTTTTCTGTGAGCAGATGGTTTTCTCTGCTTTATTAAACATTTGGTAATTAGGTTTTGCACGTCAGGTTTTCACTTTTAACTTTTGGTGTCCTAACCCTTACTTTAACCTTACCCTTACCCTAACTTACACAGAAGTTTGATCCAATTTATTTTAATAGTTGTAGCATGTATTTCCGTTCTGAGACACAACATCTCAGCTGAACGGTCTGTAAAAGCAGCTGTTGATTTTGCATTTTCCGTTTTTCTACAAGGGACCAGAAACAAATAAGCATTTTTAATTTCCAGTTGATGCCACAGTTACCACAAGAAGCGAGCATCTCAGTCTGTTTCAATCAATCAATCTGATTGTGTGATGTCACAAATATTACGAATTCTACAAACTGTTCTTTGAGATTCTTTTCAAAACAGACTCCCCCCCTTAATAGGAACCCAACTTTGATGCACCCCATGCAACTGTGTTGGCCGCTAGACCCATGATGTTGTGATAAACAATTCAAAGTCAGCACAACTAGTAGGTAAATAAAGATTTGATCCACCAAAGAAGAGTAACAATAATAAATTGAAAAATATATGAGTATGGAATATATGCCCAGAGTATTATATTGTAGAGTAGATATTGTAGTGTAGTGCCTTTGTGCTTGAGGCTGTGCAAACAAAAATGTGACTACCATGAGTTACTGTGCCATTGAGAAAATTTTCTAATTGTTGCACCATAAGCCTCAGTGGAATTCTTTCCATGTCCTTAATCAATTGTACCATCAGTGCATAGTCTGCTGCATATCCAGAGCAGATAATCTAATGCCTGTTGAATAAACAGTTGTTGGTTGTTGTTTTCTTTCAGCTGAGAAATTGAAGACATAGACTCTAATAGGCTAAGCTCTCTCAAGTGGTTACATAAACATCTACGCAATTAATTCTTCGCAAATGTTTACATAATATTGTCTCTGCAGCAGCTCGAGTGCATGTCCAACAGCCACATTATTATTGGACAGATAACATTAAAGTGCCTTTTTATCAACCAGCATTAAGTTTGCGTATTGAGGATACATGTTTGTTGTTGTCTTTATGTATGTGTATTTTATGCAAATGGAGCCACACGTTAACTTGACGCCTTCTCTCCCATGGGACCAGAGGAAGAATCCCTCATGTTTCAGTACATCAATTGGACTGTCCACTCTTCCAGCATCAGTACATATGTTGCCCTCCCTCTTATTTGCACTAGTTTGCATTCATCTGACCTATTTCTAATGAACAAAGTTTGAAAACTATATTTGAATATTAAAAAAATAAAAATACAAGTGAATTGTTGTTGTTAAGAAGCTTCTGGATCCCTGAGGTAAACTCACTCTTACACATGGTTGCCTATGGGGGTTCTTTCTGAAGACATTTTAAAGACCAGTTAAACCTTTAAAATAATGACTAGAAGCTCCCACAGAGTTAATAAATGGTCCCTCAGCATCTGGAATGTGAGTTGCATTGTTAGAGAAACACATGCAACACATATAGCCAGGTAGTTGTTTTTTTTGTTTTTTTGTTTTTTTTTTCAAAATTACTATGTACTACAACAGGAGGGAGGGGGCATCTAGCCCAGGAAAAGGCTGGGCTGCTACTACACCAGTAGTCCTATACCAAACACACCATTTTTTCCCATTATGGGAAAATAGGTGTGTTTGGTAGATTATTTCTTTGTTGTAACAATGTTTCCTGGCAATAAATCTTATACTGTTGGAAAGCCTGTTTATTTCCCTTTTAAATGATGGCACGTTTGTAAGGAACATAAATTTGTGGGATGAGCAGCAGAGCTGAGTATGTGGGTTGCACCCATGAAAAATGTGCCAAATCTTCTATGCCGATGCCAATCCTTTCATATGAAAATGTTATGATTCGACATGACTTTCCCATACCTTTAAGAGAATATATTTCAGTGGTGATGAGAAGTCACTTATCATTCCATGTAGGAAATATTCCAGAGGCTACATCCTCGCTACTTCTTGATGGTACTGGCATACATGACAAAAAATGTAATGACAAACATATACGTCAATTTTTTCAGAGAGGAAAATTTTATTGGAATAGCCACAAAGCAGACATTGACTGGAAAAAAAAATCTTTTACCTCATAAATACTGTATTTCTAACAAAGTCAAAGAAATCAATTTCAAAATTCTTCATAAAATATATCCTGTCAATTCATTAATCTGTACATAAGTGAATGTGGACAATAAATGTGCTTTTTGTGGACAAGCTGATGAAATACTTAACCATCTGTTTTTTCACTGCAATGTTAAACAATTTTGGTTGGATATGAGTTCTCATTTTTCTACTTATGCTAACATTTCACATAGCTTTTCCCTGAAAGATATAATATGTTATTATGAGAACAAGAGCAAAAAAATGCCTTTGTTACAGTATTAATTACTTTGTGTTGTTGGGAATTTTTTTATTCACAAACAAGGCATTAAGCCACTTTTTCCTCACTTTCTGGTAGAATTTAAGTCCCTCTACAACTCCCTGTCACTATTAGAGAATAGAAAAAGCATAACTTTTTAGAAAATTACAGAAATGTCTTTGATGAAAACCCTGATGTTTGATGAAATCTGACACTTTCATTATATTTCTCGACATTTCAGTATTAAAGAGTAATATATAACTGATTAAATTGAGATATTTACAGTATATCCTATGTAGACTATTCATTTATATATTTCACATTATCTTTCACATATTTTATGACTTTGTATTGTCTTATATTTCTGTGTATTAATAATGCCCTACTGTATGTTTTGTTAGTGATTTTTCTAATTGCATAACAGCTCTCAATGTTTTCTTTGTTATTTGTGATTGTTTGACATAAATAGTAAAAAATAAAACATTCAATTTAAATAAATAAATAAATAAATAGTAAGTTAACGGCTGATGTTCATTTTCCCATTTGCACGTTTTCACTGGGGGAATATCATTGGTTGCGTTTCTATTGTTGAAAGTTTGTGCGAAAAAGCTTGTCACAGGCACTCACAGCAGCCTCTAGTCTACCACGACAGTCGAGTTAATATATCGACATGCTGATAATTCGTGCTTTATTATGTGTTTAAGCCAATAATTGATTAATATGAAGAACTTGAGGAAATGGAAAACTTTGCAAGCGGCATTAACGATAGCTCCTAGGATGTTAGCTTGAAGGAATAACGGTATAATGTCAAACATGGAGGTTAAGAGAGAGGAAGAAGAGAAGAATAAAAGGAATATTTGAGCCTCACTGAAACAGTAAGTCAAACTTAACCTTAACACTAATATTTCTGACATTGTGTTGTTGTTTATGTTAACTAAGCTCTGTCAGCAAGTTGCTAGCTAGCCAGCTAGCAGGGGTGGTGTGCTGTGGTAGCTTAACGTTCAAAAAACGTTTACCTCAAATTTGCCTTAGCATTGCCTACGTCTGTGTATTTGTGTATTTACGTCGTCGTTTTAAGTTTGACTTGCTCCATGAAGTTGTACGTACGTTTTGTCGTTCAGACCGAGATTTAGAAAACTTGTGCAGTTTTTGCAAGAATTTGCCATCAAAAATGTCGTTTAAATCGAAAAGGCGAATATTTAATACAGTGCAAGTTAATTTGCACTGAAGTTATTTTTTTAGCATTTAGTCAGAGCTAAACCAACTAGTCAGTCAACCAATTAATCAATCTTAATTTGTGTATCACGTTTCATACAAAACAGTGTAGCACAAAGTGCCTTATAAACAAGCGAAATAAATAAATGTATACATTTCCGGACCTCACTCCACCCCTCTTCCCTCTTGCTGACCATTTTTTCTCTTTTGGCTCCTGTACCAATGATTAAAACCTGGGTTTTGCCCTGGTTAAGGTGTAAGAAGTTATCTGCCATCTATGAATTAATGTCTAAAATATGGTTGAAAGGGGCATCTATCTAGTGGTGCAGTGTCATCAAGAGACACAGCGGTGTAAAGTTGAGTGATATCAGCATAGTTGTGGAAATTGATGTGTGCCTCCTGATGTAATGTCCTAGGGCTACCATGTAAAGACGAAAGAGTATAGGACCTAAAACTGAACTTTGAACTTTTAATTAGATGAGTGATCCCCTATATTCACATGCATTTGTCTGTCAAATAAGATTTGAACCAGTGCCGTGGAGGCCAATAAAAAAAAAAAAAAAAAAAATTCTGTGTAAAAGAATCACGTGGTCTATTGTATTAAATGCTGCATTCAGATCCAGTTAAGCTAAGACAGATGGTAATTTGTTTTCCAAGTTTGACCTGAGGTCATCAACAATTTGGACTTGTGCTGTCTCAGTGCTGTGATTTTTCCTAAAACCAGATTGATACATTTTATAAAGATTGTTAGAGTTAATAAAATCATTTTGCTTAAAAATGGTAAATTTAATACACTAGACTTGAACTGAAAAGAAAGAGTTGACATTTTTTTCTTTCTCACTCAACAAAGCAATGTTTATGTGTATTGTCCAGAATTTTCACATTTTTGCAGCAACAGCCCCACCTGATACTGCTATCCCTCTTGTTAGATGTATGCTGACATGCAGCCTTGTATCTAGCAGGAGGTGTGTCTGGCGGTGAGAAAATTATTGAATTAAAACAATGTCTCAGCTACATGATGAGGATCAGTGCACACATGACAGATGGCATCTCAGGTTGCCAAGACAACTGAACCCTAATCCACATCCTTTTATCCTTGTGCGATGTTGGAGGTGGTAGCGCTGGGGGGTGGGGGTGTCGATAATTCAGCATAGGGCACCATGTGCTGTGTACCACTCAAATTGGTCCCCTGGGTCAAGAGGACCCGAGGCCTATCAGATGGGGACACACTTATTAGAGACTCACAAGTGTTTTATCATTCTGTCAGATTAAAGCGGAGCTCATTCTGAGGTGGAAGGAACCCTGTCTAATGTAAGGAGGCCATTTTTTGTGAGTGCTGCTGTTTTTTGCCCACATGTTAATGTCATACATTTTAGCTTAATGATACTGTTTTGTATCATGATTTAAGAGAAATGATTGATTTTACACTGTGGCTGTACAATGTCTCCAGTGGCTAAATCTGAGTTTTATTTAGCAAGAATGGGGAATGTAACAGAAAGATGCTATGAGGTGCATTATGGGAAAATAGTGACTTTTTTTAGAAATAAAAAGCAGAATACAGTATATATGGACTTTTTTTCCTTATGTTCCACTTTCTCTTTTTTAGGTGTGACTCTTTTGATCCTCCCAGTACTTAAAACAACAGTATTTAAAAGATACTTATATCTGAACAAGAAAAACAGTTGGAGGCATTTTAGAGGCTTTTTTATTGACAAAAACTAATGTCATGCTGTCTAAATCAATCTAAGATGACTTAAATCATTCCTTTATAATTCTCTAAAGTTTAAGCTTCCATCATGGTTTGATTGTGAAGAAGCAGATTGTTTTTTAATTCAACAAAACGTACTGAAACCACGCTTCGGTATCATCTTAATTACCCCTAAACATCATTAAACCTGCCTGAATGTCACAGCTTGTCTGTGAGTGTCTAGCTTGGAGGCATTCATATAAATGACTAATAAATGGTATGTCAGCCAGTCCTGCACATGACAAATGAGTGCTGGTTCCTTGGACTTTGGATGGCAAACAAGGGGGTCAGTGTAGCTGCAGGGCAGACCTTTACTTTAATTAAAGTACCTGCCACACTGAGCGCCTGAATTTGGAGTCAGTGAGGAATCAGAGCCAGGGAACTACTGTACATTACCTCACAGTTATATAAATACACCTAAAGTCAGAAATGTTTCATCTAGTATTATGTCAATTATTATGTTTTTTTTTTCTGTTAATCTAGAAGGAAATTTCCCACATATACACAGAATTGATTTGCTGAATTGTGACCACCAGAGGGCAGCATAGCAACTTAATTACAAGCCCTTGATGCTGGACTGAAAAGGAAAAGAGGAGCCATCTTTACTTTTAATGGAGAGGGGTGCAGCCATTGTGTAGTGCTTTCATCTGCTTTTAACTGAAAAGGGGGCAGAAAATATTCTATATGTTTTATAATCATTCTAAAACTGCAATCAGGAAATAGAAACATGTTCACTGACTGTTCCTGCATTTGGAGGTGAATTTCAGCACCTGTATGAATACATAGCTTCTGTTTACTTGATAAAAAGCTTTCTTCCAGACACCATCAGTCAGTCATGGGGAGCGCTCTGCTCCACAGGCAGCAGCCTGCCTGTCATTCTTCTCTCTGCCATTGCGCCTCCAAGCGCTGAGATTTTAACAAGATTACCGGGAGCGAGTGGAAGCAATGGAGTAGCAGCGTAATGTAATTATCAAGTGATGGAGTGCCTGAAACAGCTGTATTATCACTGGCCAGTCGCTTAACCCCTGTCAACATGTGAAGGATCACACACTCACTCCCTGTCTGAAAAGAAAGAAAGGTTTATTAACATGTTTCAGCCTCATCATAGGTTTATGTTTTAATTTTGTATTATTAGCAAAGCCAAATAACAGGAGCTTATGTGATAAAGGTCTGTGTTTGTATCTTTGTTTAATCAGCATAATAATATATGATAAGAAATAATAATTTTGACATTTGTCGTAGAGAAAAGCTGAACCTTGAGTCACATATGCACACAGACTCTGCAGGCTTGTTCTTTCAGCCCCAGCCACACAGTCCTGGAGTGTCTCTTCCTGACAACCACATTTCTCTCTTTTGCCACTTCGTTTTTACACAAGTATCCCTGTCTCCATAGCAACTCATCTCACATTTAGAAACATGGACAAAAGACACAGAAAAAGGGAAAAATAGGCAAGGACATACACAAATAATTCATGCAGACACACTTTAATCAATAGAGCACGTACAAAACTGCACACTCACACACACATGCAGACGGCTGCAGAGTGTCACTACCACACCTGAAATTTTCACTAAGAAAAACACAGAAGACATGATTTGTATTTGGATGTACTGATTTGTGTAGCTCTAAATGATTGTTTATCACTGTGAGAATTAAATGATGCATTAATTCAGATTTATTTACTAAGTCACAGAGAAATGTACGTCTATTTAGGTCAGATATTTAAGCATCAAATGACAAACAAATGTCATTACCTTGTCTGCTGTTCAACCAACAAAATCATCTATTAGGTTTTCATATGTGGAACATAATATCTATAGCTGTCAACTGATAGAAGACTTACTTTGAAAGTACTGAAAGTAAATCATAAGTACTTTGTCTTCCATTACTTAGCTGACATTGCCATGTTGTGCTCAGCATTGATGTTGCTCTGTATCCATATATTATGGGTTTCTAGTACTTGACAATGTGAAAGTACATCCTATTCATGCGCCACAGGCATGCACCTCACCAGGACAATAGATGGTTAAAATGAACTTCACTCTGAACATACAGCACCTGAACAGCCAGCACCCGTTACTGCCACAGGTGAGCATCAAATGCTTGCCATAAAATGATTTACCCACAGTTTTTAAAAGGGTGCCAACAATTTTGTCTGGCCCATTTTTTGAGTTTTGTGTAAAATTATGTCAATTTTTTATTTTTTCTTCTGATTTTTTGTGTTGTTCCAATGCACATAAAAGAAATAAACACATATATACCAAAAACATTTGTAATTGCAACAATTTCTGGGAGAAATGGTCTATTTTCTAGAAAAATTCCA
Organism: Cheilinus undulatus; assembly: GCF_018320785.1. Taxonomy (NCBI): domain Eukaryota; kingdom Metazoa; phylum Chordata; class Actinopteri; order Labriformes; family Labridae; genus Cheilinus; species Cheilinus undulatus. The sequence goes on along the minus strand of NC_054865.1, from coordinate 38,743,743 downwards.
GGGGTGCCAATACTTTCGTCCATGACTGTATACATCAACATGAACATTGCCCCCATAGGCAGGACCTATTTAGCTGAGTTGTTAACTTCACTTATAATGCAAAGGGGTTAATGCTTAAAGGCATTTAGGAAAAAACTATGCAGAGATTAAGAGTTCATGGTCAAATAGTTTGAGTACCATGACAAAAAATACTTACATAGCTGAGTACTGTTAACTTAAAACTAAAAATGAGTAATATCAATAATAGAGCTGAAAAAGCTTTTGGATTTTAAACAACTCATTTTTTTAGTGTGTGGAGTTCAAGGTAGGACCAGCAGACCTACATCAGCTGCATGGGCGTCGCCACAATACAATTGGGGGGTCATGTCCCCCTCACCTTGAAATAAATGTCGTTCGGACCCCCCCACATTTGCCATCATGACTGGTCTACTCCAGCAAACTAATCTGTTCCATTTTTTCATTAGGGGGAATGCCTATATCAGTAGAAATCCACTCCACGATTTCCTGGTTTCCGTCACACACAGCTGCTTCACGCAGGCATATTGAGACTGAGAGTCGGATCAATGACAGCGACAGCAAATGTCAAAATGTCCAGCTTTTCCTGTAATACTTTCTTTGACTGTTTTACAGATGAGAGTTGGATTTAAGGAGGGTTTTTTTTTTCTTTTTCGAAGAAAAGGAAAGTAAGTTAGAGTTGCCCAAATTTTCCCTTGAGTGACCAAACAGCTGAATCGCATTCTTCTATGGCCAAACACAGCCAGCTTTTCTGATAAGAATGTTAGCAGGCTAGCACCCTGAGCAGGCTGGCGCGTCAGTCTCATCAGGCACCTTGCGCGGGAGCAGTGGTTCCAACCTAGCGACTTTGTCGCTATATTTAGCGAGTTTTCAGACCCCTCTAGTGACTCTTTTTTTTAAAAACGCGACTAGCGACAAATCTAGTGACTTTTTCTGGTGTTATTGGAGACTTTACAAAACTCTGACGTAAAAGCACGTAGTGTTGCTGCTCCTCTCAGCCCCTCCCTGTCTCAAAGCACTCACACTGGCAGCCCCGTCTGCAGCAGTCCCTGTGAGCTGCAGTCAGAGCAGCAGATGTTCACCCCTCTATGTCCAGACTGCATGTTAACTGCGCTATGATGGCGCTTTGACAGTTTTCTGTTGTCTCTTTTTGGCTCATTTACAACCAAAGAAAAAAAGGAAAAACATATTAGGAATCAAATGGTTAAAAATGTTCATGTCTCACTGTGATTTGTTGTAGGCTCTTAAATGGACTGTAAGTTTCAAAACTAAACCAAAGTTAAGAAAACTAAACTTATTTAAAATAGAATTAAAAAAACAGCAAAAAATACAATTTGAAGTAACCGCCAGAGTATCTCTCTTTTGACGGTCCTAAGCCCAGATAAAGGATGAGGGTCGGAACTGTGACGTTATAAAAACAAGAATTGACAGAAGGAAGTTCATTTGTAGTTCTAAACATATTTCGGGTCTTTTTTACTCACTTTTTTCTCTCTCATGATGTTATTCCTCTCTCTGACAGCGTCCATTAAAAAAACACTCCAGGTCTGAACACTCATTTGACAATTTCTGAACTGTCAAACTGCTCAGTCATATTTTAAGGAGGTGGCCCATTTCTAATGTAGTCTTCATAATTATTAGGCTGCTATACTACCTGTGTATTTGATATGCTGATAACATGACTTCATCACAGAAATCTTCATATGATCAATCTACATTAAGCTTATTTCAATTATCAATATGAAAGAATGCTCAATGCATCTCCATGTCTCCGGATATAGGTGGTTGAGATTGAGAGTGAGTCAGAGGCAGAGGCAGTGGAGACAGCTCTGTTGCTGAGGTGAGTGCTGAAAGGTGACAGGTTGTTAAGGAAAATGTCACATGGCTTATTGGGAAGTTTAGTATTTTCAAAATCTGCTAACGCCCAGTGCCTCAGTAATTGTCAGTAATCACAGACCATGTCGGCTCCAAGGAAAAACAATGAAAGAGGGAGATAATTTTCACTCTAAAAACATGATAAAATGCACCTGAATGAGGGAAATTGCATCTACTTCTTTCAAAATTTTCTCAAGTGGGTGACGCCCTTGGTCAGCTGAAGTCTTTCTTTGTTCATCCATAGAACATGTTTCAAGAACTGAAGTTTAGGTCTAAACTTCATTTACATACATTTACACTGCATTTACAGTATCAGTATCGGCTAAAATCAATTTTGTTATAGTAGCGTAATGGATAACGAATCCATCATGGTGCATCCCTAATATTTACTTTGAGCAAAACCTGGAGTCAGCAGGGTTAATTTTTAGTCTGTTCTTCAGCCCAAATTGGCTTTGCCTTTTATAACATTATTTCAAACATATTAAGCAGAAGTCCAAAAGCATGTCAAAAGAGGCTGTTAGAGCTTTTATCATACGGAGACTTACTCTGTCATAGCTTGTTTTTTACTCTGACAGCACCCAGAACCTAAATTTCAGAGCTCTACTCATTTTGTTGCTTGGTTACAAAGTTGACATCTGTTTTGCAGTGGCAGTTTCAGCAAAATCATTACTTAACAGCTCCACGTGCAGAATAATTCTCTTTATCTAACGAAACATCTCCAAGAAAACTTGAAAAAATGTAGAAGAATCCTGTCCTGCCATTTACATAAGTTCTAGACCTGTAAACTGTACCCATGAAAAGACAAGTCGTTCCCCACTGTTTTTGTTGACAAAGCTGAGAGAAGTCCTGCCTCTTCTTGAATCTGATTGGTCAGTGAGAGCGATAAACAGAGCTCACACTGAGGGCATTTTTGCACCTGGGTTCTGTTTTACTGTTGGTGTGGACTACAAATGGTGAAAAGGAAGTAAGCTAAATCTGATGCAAAGCACATTTTGTCTTCCCGCGTCTAATGTTATTTCTTTCATTGTCCCTGACTCAACTTAAACTTAAACTGAAACGCTGGACTACTTTAGTTTGTTAGAGCCCTGCCAGTGCAAATTATGGCAGCTGTGGACACAGGCCTGAGACCTTTTGCTCTTCTTTTTCATGCAGGGTATTTTTTAACAAATACCTTATATAATTGTACCCAAGTTGTGTGAAAGTATGTTGTGTAACTGTATGTGGTGACTTTCCACCACCACTTGTAGAGTTGTTGACCTTGACCATCTTGACCGATGCTGTGTTTGTGTTAATGTCTGTGTGTGTGTTAGGACATCTTGATGTGGTTTAAAACCTCAGATACAGAGTCTAGCAGCCAAGTGTCAGTTTCAGCAGAAGGGATAAAGACTGACAGATGGACTGAAAGAGCAAGGGAATGAAGCAAAGCTCAGCCTCTGTGGAGCAAATGATTGACAGATTCACTGAGTGTATGTTGTGAGGCAGTGGTCAGGGCAAGGCTGTTATGGGAACACCATTAACATGAGCTTGTTTGTTTGGTCAGGAGTGTAGGTTCAGAGGAGAGTCTGAAAAAAAGCTGTTAGAGACGTCCATCACGGCAGCTAACTATCTGAATATGACTTGATAAAAGCATGTACAGTGTTTCGCAGCATATGGTCCATCAATATGAGTTCTTGCAGCGTTTACCTACTTGTTCACATAGAAAAAACTTTGCCAAGGATGGACAGTGTGTGATCGGTGTGTGTGACTCATCCTGTATATATCATTCAGATATAGAGTCTCTGCAGTGCCTGAGTCACCATGCAGCAGTGACAGAGATAGGGGCGAGTGAGCACCAGAGAGAGAGTGAGTGAGGAGAAAAAGAGCAGATAACAAAAGAAGCTGATAGGATGAAAGAAAGATCATGACATTATCTTATGCTTTGTATCAGAGCCTTTTATACAGCCTTCACTTCAGACTGTCACATGTGTTATCTTGTCTTATGATTGATAGTTTGTCAATGTCGAGATCACAAGGGGGTCAGATTTCAAGGGTAAATCAGACTTGTTGGCCCCTATCCTAAACAATAATCTACATTGTCATAAATAATTAATGCAAAAAAGGGAAAAAAAACTGTGTAAACTTTTTTTCTATTTCTAAGAGCTTTTTTTCACAGGCACAGTGTAATATTTCTTAATTTGTGTTACCATTAGGCAAACGGGGAGTTAGGTTGTCAGAATTACTACTCTTTCTTCTTGACACCACCAAAGTCAACAACTCTAACACCTCTGTTGTTTTAGTGATCCGTACTATCTGTAAGGACAGAAGCTGTCATAAAAATTGCAGATCTTCAGTTATATTTTTAAGAAGGGATGTTACAATACCTCACAACATGATTTAAAAAATGCTACATATGGACAATTAAGGGGGAATGGAGGACAAAGACAAGAGGGAGATGCAGAAAGAGAGAAAAGGGATGTGCAAAAAGAGAAAAGAGGGATGTGCAGAAAGAGAGAAGAGGGATGTGCAGAAAGAGAAGAAGAAGTTAAGGCCAAAGAGGGAGATACAGAAAGAGAGAAGAGGGAGATGCAGAAAGAGAAGAAAAAGATAAGAAGGCAAAAGAGGGAGATGTGGAATGTGAGAAAATAAACAGAGCAACAACAGTCAATAAAAGAAGTTTATTGCTATCGTGGGTATGAAACTATCTTTTATTTTGGAGAAAGAAAGCATGTTGCAAACTGCAAGAACACTCTGGTAATGTTTTGTCAACAAAGTGTTCTACTGTATATCTATAATTTAGATTGGATGTGAGAGTTTTTTTTTTTTTTTTAAGATTAAACAAAAGAAAAAAACTAATAATGGTTGCCAAGGACTTTTATTTTGCTTTGGTAGTGTTAAAACAGGTATTAGTATTGTTTTAGTTCTACTTTTGTATCATATCACAGTTTAAAAAAAGTGGTATCAGGGCATCCCTAATAAAGAGTTAGTAACACAGTTTTAGTCAGTGCTAATAATGCAGTTTCACTTCTACGTGGCTTTGTTTTTATTATGGTTATCTCCACCCTAAGCTTTAGAGGTCCATCTTTTCCATTCATTAGATAATAAAAGCAAAATCAGCCATGAGATCTAAAAAGTCTTGGTGTGATTTCCCCATTTATGATATAAAACCTCTGGGAGCTGTAGTCTTTGCTCTCTATGTGAAATATCAACCTACTCATTTCCCCCCTTCATCTTTCCTAAAGCAAATGTCAGAGGCAGCGTCTCCTGTGTGTTTTCTCCTATTTGTTTATCGTCTGTCCTTTTTCTCTCCCATACACTCCTCCCAAGGTGTCGCCTCTCACAGGCTCAGCCCTTAAAGGCGCCGCATATCAATATTCCATCACTGCAGTGACACAAAGCAAAATCCATTAGCTAAATGCAAATAAGTGCCGTTAAGTTGTCATTAGAAACAGCTGCAGGAAGTCCACAACAAAGAGTGAAAGTGGGTGACTGCTCGGATTGTCTTTTTCAGTGGAAGAGCTGTTGTTAGTGGTTGCTTCTGTAGTTGGATGGGAGGGTAATTGCCTGCAATTGCAAAGCAATTTCTAACCCTAATGGGTAAATTGCAGGGTGTAGAAAGCAGTTTGATATTGTGCCATTCTTTTCAGCAATTACAGCAAATGGTTTAACATGAGATGATAAAGGGTCCACTTTAAAGATTAGGATCGTTAAACACATGCTTTGTCAGGGTTGTTATCAGACAACACAAATAGAGGTTGTAGAAAATTGATTCATCATAGTTATCATGGCAGCGAGGAGTGTCTGCTGAGTCGTGTCTTTAAACACACAACAAAGGGCAGATCCTGATAGTGTCCTCCACATGTTATCCCTCTATCAGAGTCCTCTTTATCAGAAGTGTCACTGTGTCTAATGAAATCAGATAGACAGGTATGGGTGCAGCGTGAAATCAATAAAGCAACAAAGGAAGAGACTTTGTCTGTGAGCCTTTGGTTCAGCTGCACAAAAAAAACAAATTCATTCTCGTGTTTTTTGTGATATAAATGCTAAGTTGTTGCACACAATATGGAGATAGTCGTATATTGAATACAAATTCGAGCCCACAACATATTGTACCTGCCATTATGTTTTTTACAGTCTCATTAGACACCAAAGCCCTCCCCCAACCCCCCATCTCTCACTTTTTAATGAGATTTGGAGTGTGTGTGTCACCCCACTGCGAAGTCATCAGTGACAGACTAGAGGACAAAAGAAGGCCCAGTGCTTGGGGTTTGGGAAATACCCCCCTTGCTAACCACACACACACACACACACACACACACACACACACACACACAGCACTTGATCCCATCTGGTGACAGGACATTAACAGGAGCCTGAATAAGCAACTATTGGCACACACTGATGCATGCATGTCCATGCACAAACACACACTCATTAATCCAGCTGCTGCAGCTGAATTAATTGGGCAAGACATGCATTCTTCTCTTTTCTCTTCGGGTTCCTGATTTTCAATCTTGTATCCAGCATCAAGTTGGCATCAGGTTTGTCTTTATACCAGAATTTTAAAATTAGATGTGATTCTAGGACTAACTGAACAATATTGAAACATGTTTTGATACCACAGCACAAAAACAAGAGATGTTTTTGGTTTTAGGAATTGCAGGTTTTTTGCTGACATGATAGATGGATAAATCGGATAAATCTCCAATGCACTTGCCAAATGAGAAAGATGCTTTTTTAAAAAAAAGTTTCAGTACTTTTTTAATGGCATTGGTTTTTGTAGAATAGATTTTATTATTTTGAAGCAGGTGGTTTTAAAAGGATCAAGTATACAAACTAAATAGAAGGAGTGACTAGACATGGGTATGACAAACAAGACAGGTGAAACTGGTGAGGGCAATGAAGTGGTGGAAAAATACATAAACGCAGGAAGAAAACTGGAAAATCAAGCAGAACGGACAAAAGCTACAAAATAAAACAGGAAACACTTGAAAAAAATAGAGAAACACAAGAACATGGGAACAAAATGACTAGATGGTAAACTGGGAGAAATTATAAAACACACAAAGAACACAGAGACACAAGGATGTCAAACTGAAAAATAAATAACAAATAAGACTAAATACTTACTTAACCATTGAGCAAAATCAAGACCAGATGACAGATGGGAATTGCTGGGTCTATGATAATGATCCCACGTTACAGTGTCCCTATATCTTCTACTTATTTGATCTTTCTGTGAACTTCTCTTTGGTTCATGTCACGCTCATACGTGCCACAAAAACCCTGTCAAACTGAGAGGGACATCATTTTAGTGCTCCTTATTTTGTTAAATAAAAAATCAACATTATGCTAAAGCTATTCAATAACTGTATTATCAATATATTGCCTAATTGGTATTTTTTTCTGTCCCTGTTATAAAGGTTGACTAATCATAGTATTCTTCTATTAAAGCAAAAGCATTATTAAGTATTGTCTCCCTGCATCCTCTTGAAGGAAGCATTTTTATATCTTTTATTTCTACCTTTTTGCCAGCATTGCATCACTTTGAAACTCTAAAGGTGAGAAAAGTAAAGAATACAAAGAAATAAGAAATTATTTTGGTGTCTGATGTAAATTGTTCTCATACGTCCCTGTAGATAACACTCAGCTGAACTTGCATCACATTGCTATAAGTGTGTGTGTGTGCCATTGTGTGTTTGTGTGATCTTGGAGATGTGATGAAGGAGACTTTCTGACTTGGTAATATTGGAGCGCCTCGCCCCACAGGCTCCCCCTTGACGAAGCTGTGACGCACTTCCTGACAAGGTGGTAGGATGCTGTATATGAGGGGAGGAGGAAAGGGGGAAAGAGGGGAGTATGGGGGGAGGGAGGGGGGTAAGGAACAGCTAAATATATACCAGCTGTAGAGATGGTGCTAAAGGCTGGCATGTGCAACCAATCATGCTTCCTGACTCGTGCAGGAGGAGGATCCTGCTGCTGTTTTGCGAGCCAATCGGTGATGATCCGGAGCGTTTTGTGTGTGCGTGTGGGTTGTTGCCCAGAAGTGAAACATATAGAAGGGGATCATCTAAGGTCTTGAATGATATAAAACCATACTGTGACTTTCTCTGCATTCTGCAAATCTATGCAGAGCTGCGTAACACGCAGCCCATGCTGGTGTTACGCAGAGATTCGTCATTTAGCACCATGGACAGCTCACGTGTGGTTGTGTGTGACTGCAGGAAGAGTCTGCACAAAGTTTCGGGGCTATTTTCGCTTACCCAAACAGTGATAGTTCCCGGGGTGCAGTTATTTTTAATGATGGGACTCCTAAATATGCTAATGAGAGATGCAGAAAATGTGTAATAGCTCAGGAGATTTACAAAGGGGGTTTTGTTGTGAATACATTTTGCCTGATAATTCACATCAGTGATACCTAAAGCAATCTGTTTGTCCTTCTCGATCTTAAGTCAATAACTCATCCAAAGACACGTGCTTTCTCACCATCCTGTGACTCAGAGTGGCTTTAGACACGATGTGCAAATCAGGAGCTTATTTATGGGCGACACAGGATCTCAGGGGCCCGAGCATAACATGAGCACAGCCCTTGAGTCATTAAGGAGTGATTTTGGCATCCACCCCCCTCCCCTTGGTTCCCATGAGGCTGTAGCAGCACCTGCCCCCCACCCACATCTGAACAGTCATTTAAGCTGCTGAACATATGCACACGCATTCTCTCTATTTAGCATCCATGCTGTCAGACACACACACCCACATGCTATATTTAAATGTGTGATGCAAATGAAAGAATTCAACTTAGGAGAACATTTGAAGAACGTCTGGATGACGCGCTTCTGCACAGACATTTGCATCAAGACGTAGGCACCCAGGCGGATTTTACCTTGATTGTTTTTGTGGAGAGGCAGTGACAGGTTGGGTGTTAACGTGGAGACTGATGGGCACAAAGGGTTTCGGGTCACCTCCCTCACTTGCCCAGGGACTGTGTGACTGGTTCTGGCTGGTTGACTGTGAGAAAATAGCATTTAGGGCTGTCTGCTGACACGTTTATTGAGCCTGTCAAATTAAAGAAAGCAATGAACTGAGCTGGGACAGCGGTCACAATAACACACACAGACATCCAGGGGTTAGAATGGAGACCACGTATTTTTAATATCACCTGATCCAGAAGTTTTCCATCCATCAAACACTGATCTGTGTGTCACCTTGGGCTTTTCAGAGCCCCTGCAGAGACGTTTGACGTCAGTGATGTTCAGAGACAGAATGTGGTCTGAATTTTACCTCGCTTATTCTCCTCTACACAGTGCAGGGATCTACTTAAAACTACCCTAAAGATGGACTTGGAGGTCAAACTTAATTTGAAAGAAATGAGAAGACATGCTGCACAGAATTTAGAGAAAGTAGTAAAGTATTTCCTGCTTGTCATTGACTTATGTTTTGTTTTATTAAAAGAAAATAACATTTTAGGGTAGAACAGAACAGGTAGATGGTCATGTTTGCATGATCATATCAAAGCTTCCATAACTAAGAACTTTGGGTCACATGGATATTTATACTTTGAATAGATCATTTTCACAGTTTGTTACGTGGAACTCAGAAAAGTCTTTTTTTAGCCCTTGTTTTTCCCATTTTCAGCTCTGAAGTCTTGTTAAAAAAAGAAAGGAGTTGCTCTTAACCTCACTTTAACAATCTGATGAGGCAGTTTAGATAGACTAAGTTCCCTTCATGCACTGCAGTTCCCTAAAGCAGACATATTTGGTTTATGTTAAGAAAGTTAGCAGAAGAGAAAAAACTTTAAAATGTCTTCTTTTCTTCCATTTTTTGCAGAACTTTTGGCTGCAAAAATCTTGGGTACTAGCATGAAACTGCCAGACTGTTTACTGAAAGCAAATAAATGTAAAACTCTTTAGCCTTTAATCTGATCTGTGCCTCTGGACACAAATTAGAGCCCCCTGCAGGTATTTGCATAACACAATTTAGTAACAAACACACGTTTTCTGTTACATAAACTACCTTCCTGTGCATTGAACAGAATCATAATCACCAATTGTTCTTTACTTTTTGTTTATTTGCAATAATGCTTCAAGTCTCTGTGGAACTGACATATAAAACCCAATTATATATGTATGATATTAAACAAATTTCATGATTGGTCCATTTCCAGGCCAAGCCAGCTCAGGGATAATGACTCATCACATTGACGTAAATGTAAATACCTTCAATAATGTCCAAGAACTCTGTGATACCATTCCAGTCAACAAAATGCTAAGAGAGCATTGCTCACCATTTCTTTTTTTTTTTGCTATAACTGAACATTGTAATAGAAAACAAAATACATTCAGTCAGGGGGATAAAGTTTGACACATAATACTGATAAAAAAAAATCATTGAAGCCTTATTGAATTACAGTTATGAACACATAAAACTCAGCTGCTATTCATAGAAGGAGCCAGGTGATGACCGATCTTGCCAGTGATAAGTTAATGATTGTGAATGTTTCTTTGGTATAATACTACTATGATTTTATTAATGGTGGAGTTTGAAGATGTTACATTTATTTTAATGATGATGTTTGTTTAAGTAGCTCTTTATCTCACTTCTATCTCATGAACTATTTGTCCTGAAAAACTTTCATGTGTCGTTTTTCCATATTTCTCTACATTATATCCTTTGATTATTTTCTAAAGGAACTGTGTGCCAAAGCTTTATTGGAGGAGGAAGGGTCAGCTCCTTAATCGAAGTAACACCTCCAAATGGCTCAATAAGTGCTCCTCCTCCCTCTCATCTCCATTAAGGAGTTAGAACAGTCAATAGGTCCAGCCGAACACTGGGGACTCACCTTATTGATCATACTGACAGGGGGAAGAGGGCAGCCAGTTAGAGGCCACTCTCTTTGGCCTTGTGGAGCAGCAAAAAAGTCACTTACTTTATTATTTACTGATTTCAGTAAGGATTTTTGAGGGCACCATGTGTGTTTTACAACAGTGAGGTGCACTCAGAGACCTTTGATAGGCCCTAAAGCAACACCAAATTTATTCATAATGTTGCTTTAAGCAACTGTAGAGCCAAAGGAGGGCCTTTGGAGGTGGCAGAGATTTTTTTTTTTTGGGTGGGGGCACAGTTAAAGAAATGTGAATATTGGACCTTCTACAGGAATCAGGTAACCAGATAGATAACTAGGGATGCACAGTCTGCCGATATTTACAACTGATATATTGCCTGTAAAATCTGTCTTTATCCACTGTAAATTTTGCCGTTAATACAGATAAGTTAGTAGAGTTTTAGGCTGCAACACACCTACGCCAGCTGAAGTCGTTTTTCCTGGTTTATCATCATTCGTTACACTTCAAAGTCCCTGTAAAGTGAAATCCAAACTGTCTTAACCATAGACTGTAGAAAGAATTGGACAAACCCTGCGTGACGTCAGCCGTCTGCTTACAATAGCCGGATTCAAACAGCTCTTGAAGCTGATCCGCGGTGGCTTCCACATCAAAATCAATGTCTCAACTGGACTTTGGATCAACCTAATGACCCGCCCACTAAGCTCGACTTCCTGTCAGCTAGCTAGCTAGCATTCTGGTTGACAGAAACGTAGCTTCTGCCTGTCGAGCTATCTGTCAATCAAATGAGATGTGCCAAACAGTGTGCAGTGAGGTTTTTCCTCAATATAATCTAAACGATTGTGGTACAAAAAAATTCACCCCCGTGCAGTGAGAGCACATGAAGACATTAGCTAATGAGACACGTTTGGTTTTTTGAACCAGGCTGTAAACCAGTTTATTTCTAGTGTAAAAAACGGCTTTTTAGCAGGTGTTCTGACGGGACTTCTGGTGTTCCTGCAGCCAGCCTCAAGTGGACACTTGCTGTATTGCAGTTTTTTTGCACTTCTGTATTGGCTTCATTTTTCAGGACCAGAGAGTGTTGCTTGGTCTTAACATTTATATATGTTAGCATAAGGTTGCTCTAAACATGTGAAAACACTGTGATCTATATTTGACAACATTTTTTAATTCAGACATAAAGTTGTTCACGTCTTTTCTGGCTTGGTTTTATCCGAGCGAGGAGAATATGAGACCATGACATCACCAGTCTTGATGGAGAATTACCCCGCCCCCTAATGCTGCAACGATATAAAAACCACTGAGCAGTTCATCTCAGTACAGTCTGCTGTTAGTACAGTCTCTGCCTTCATTAAAAGTTAACAGCCAGCTACGTGAGGTGTTTTTGTTCATTGTGAGGTAAATGTCCCACATCTGTCAGCCACGGTGGCCTATGGGTCATTAAAAGTGTCACAACAGAGAGATTTGTGCCAGAAAACAGTAAATTTTTGTCTCTCTGCTCTGGCACAGAGCCAAGCAGCTGTACTCTGACCAGAAGCATTTCTTTTTTTTTTTTTGAAGAGGATCATATCTCTCATGAGTGGGCGTGGCTTCAGCTAATTCTACCAACATGGCCTCACCATTCTAGAGCAGATATTACTGCCTTGTTTTCTATAGGGATGTTTTCCATGACTGAAATTTGACCTGGTGGTTCATAACACAGTGGCCTGTCACACAACATACTTAATATAAAGATTTTTCTATCACTTTACAGGGACTTTAAAGTGTGTTTCAAGGACTGAAAATGGTTAATTTGTTCATCCTCAAACTTGAAATTGTGTGTTTTCAGAACTGAAGATTTAGCTTAGTTTGAACAGCATTTGAATGTCTGTATTGATAGCGGTCAACATTTGTTTGCAAATATTGTCATATTGGATATCAGCGAAAGTCCAGCATCATGCATCCCTAGACATAACTGGCAATGAGTAAGAATTCAGTTTTTGTACATTTAAGAATACATTTAACTATTACAGTGAAAAAAGTGTGAATATTGCATTCAAGGCAGAGTGCAGTTATTGTTATATGAATGTTAGAGATCTTAGTTAATACATTTCAAAATCTAATTTGTTTTCTGCTCATCTGACATAAAAACTCAGGACACATTCAGACTTGTTTACTTTCTTTTTTTTTATCAAAAAAGATATAGATTATTTCCTCTTGACATCAACAAACCTCTCGATTTACACAGCAACAGAAGCCATTAAACCACACTGTAACTTTAGAGGCACAAAAACAGGAAACTTTGAACTACTTCAGGTTGCACATTTGTCATTTCTGAAAATGCAGAATCGCCTGTTCAGGTTTCATCAAATATTGTGACAGTGGGTTGCACGGGGGCGTGGGGTGAGGTACATGTGGTTAAGCACAGCAAGAGGGGGTCCAGCCACAGAATGAAGGACACTGATCAAACAAAAAAAACAAGAGGAAAAAGAGAGAGGGAGAGATACATATAGAGAGAGGGAGGGGAGGAAACAACAGCAAACAGTCCAACAAACAAAAACACAAAGAAGAAGAGCGTTCGCCTCTCAGACGGAGCTCTTTATCATTCTCATCTGGTGAGCAGCCCTGTCACAAACTCTTTGAAGAAATTTGTGTTGGACTCTATTACTATACTTTATACATAGTTTTTCTATATTTTTTACAAGTGTTTATTTTCTACATTTGTTATCACAAAAAACACGACTTTTAAACAAATGCATAAAAAACAGTTACATGATGACTGTTCATGACCAGAACTGTTACTATGGACTTATTGCTTTGTACACTGAGTAATGTTTGGTGCCATCTGCACATTAGAGGGGTCCTCATGCTGAACCCTCACTGCTGATGGTCTGTACTGCTTTCAACATATTTGACTTCCATCTAAAACCCAACGCTGCTATTCACCTTTGGTTGATTGTGCAAAGAAATTGAAGCAACAGTAACAGTTTCTGAGACAAAGACAAAAATGTTTAAAAGAGAAGAATACATTAAAAAAAACCTGATGTACGTACATCAAATTTCACTTTGTTCCATGCATAAATACACATCCACACACATCTACATTGTGAAGTTCAGACATGTAACATATGAAACAAACTTGGCCCCCTTCAGACATTTTCAGTGTGAGTGCAGAAAGAGGACAAAACAAATGCTGCAGCCTTTTTTGTGTTCTTTCACATTAAGAGCATGAACACTCAGCAAGGCTTCAGAAATAAAGGCAGGTTGTTTGATTTTACATTAATCCACAAAATGTCTCATCTAACTCCCATTCTTCAAAGGAAATGGAGGAATGGAAGTTTTTCTAAATTGCACACATTTGTGATTGCTTCTACTGCTGTATCATCTCTATAACAATAAATAGAAATCTCCTGTTTTTGGAAATGCAAAGTATAGAATTATGTAAACATTCAAATACTTCTTTATATTCTCTTCTATTTCTGTAAAAGCAGTTTGACATTTTAACTCTCTTTTTAGTTTTAAAGGCCCTGAAAACATACAGTATTTCTTTGATTTGCTTCTGATTTGAAATATTTGGATCTGAATCTGTTTTGATCAGATCTAACAACAACTAGGGATGTTTTTGATTATCAGTCTGAACAGTTAAACAACTGAATGCCCGTCAGTTGGCTCAGAATCATTGGTTTTCTTAAGTAATTATGAGTATTGTCATTAATTAAAGTCAGCAAAGCTGGTCAAAGTTGTGTCTACGCTGTAACACAGCCGCCTGTTGAGGCTTTATATCCAGTTAATGATTTTTGACATACTGCCTGGATTGAAACAAGCACAGTGGGATCTTGTTGCACTGAGCAGTTGGGCAGTATTTTGATCTTGAAATTTGGACATTTCTTTATGGAGGCTGTGTCAGGTTAAACTGCCATATGTAGGGTTAGGTATTGTTTGTTTTTTCTGATACCTGTGCTAAATCAATGCTTTTTATACAGCGCTGGTGCCTGAACAGTGCCTGAATCGATTCTTTTGAGAGAAAAAAAAAAGTGTGTTGAAAGTCAGAGGGAGAATAAAAGCTGTCTGGGTACCTTAAATGAGTCACAGAAATATCTTTAGAAGATGGAAGTCAACCATAGGATAAGAAAAGATAATTGGTGTAACTTAACACATAAATAACACAAATTCCATAACGTATTTCTTGCCTTTCATGTGGGGTGGCAGGGAGTCACATTTGGGTGGTGGAGTATTTAAATTAAGTATCAATATCTATGTTGTAACTTGGTCTGGTAGGTATTGGATATGTTAGTACAGATGCCGTGTCAGTACTGGATTTTGGTACTCATCCCAAGCCATACAATTGCTTGACTAAAGTATAATCAGCCCAGGCATGTGGTTGCTAACCTGCAAAGAGGACTGAAGGCCAGCAGTGCTAGCACTACTCTGCAAACAATCTTAACATCCTTTAGCTGCAGACACTGTGATACAGAGTTCAGCTGTGTTAAAAATCGTGTGTTCAGTTTTGGCTTTTGCAACTTGTCACCTTGTCTGAATGTAAATTTCTCTTAAATCAGTGAAATTACTCACCCAGGAGCATCTCCAGTGAGGCCTGTTTCTAAAAGGAGGTTCAACAAACTCTAACCCTGAACTCTGAGTTTGTTTACACTTAGATGAGAAACTCTAAGTTTCTGGTCCCAGAGCTGCTCATTTGAATTAGTTCAATCAATTTTGAGTTGGTTCACTCAGAGTTTAACAAGCAGAGTCATGATAATAAAAGACAACATTAATGGCGTACTTAACAGGTAAAAGAAGACACTTTTTGCATTTAACCTCTCAGGAACCAGAAATCCTTGTGCTGATATATAAAGTACAATCATACAGTCTCCACTACCACGAATGTGTCATGGACTGAAGGAATGAATAAGAGGGAGGAGAGATAGAGAAAGAGACTTGGGGTTCACTAAAGAAAACAAGCTCCCGACCAGGTTAGGTTCACAAACACTGTTGCCATATTATCTGACTCTGAGCTTAAGTTGCATGTCATTCTGGATTGGGCTTGAGTTATCTGACTTTCTGAAAAGGAAAACTCAAAGTTAAGGCCATTTCAGGGTTAACAGACTCATTTTAACATAAACCTGCCTAATGAAACAGGCCTTAGATGAAGCAGTTTTAAAACAGAGAGAAAAACTATGTTTTCAGGGACTTCTAGCTCATTCCATGATCATATAAATGTATTTCACACCTCTTATTAAATATCAAGTGCACTAAAATCTTTTCTAGTTAGACTCTTACACTGATTTTGGTTAGTCTGTACTTTCCTAAAGTATTTGCATTGCACAAACCCTTTCATAAAGTTGTTCACAACCATGAAAATCTGAGCAACTCTGTTTAATCTAGAACTGACACATATTTTCTATCTGGTTATATAATTATGTCTCTCTTACACTGATCATTGTTGAATAAGACAGTCTTTCAGCTATGGATTTGTACAGCCAGACTTCTTGTGGCTTAAAGTTGGAGTGTGATAATGAAAATGTCTGACACCTGTACTCCACTGCTGTGTTGTGACAGGTTGAAATGCTAAAATCAAACTGTGGAGTTGCAAAATGTATCGCACGTGACAAACATTTGACAGACATTTTTACCTTCTTTGTAATTAAACAGTTTTCACAATTCATTATTTCACTCAGCAAATCTCTACAGCAGATCACTGACATTTTTTTACACACACTGAAGCAGGTGATACAAAAACAAAATTCATCATATTGTGCATTAAAAGGACACACTACTCAGAGTGCATTCAGGAGAGGTACAGTACAATCTATATCCACAGAGTGTCTACTTTGAGTTTACAATGCTGTGCAGTGATGCATGTGTGTACACTGTGATGGCTGGCTGGTAGGATGTTGCACTGTTGAAAGTTTCTGTCTAAAATAAGGGGTCTGTTCTGTTGAACCCTAAAGGCTTCTATGAGGCCAGGAAGCCTCAGTTAATGGTATGAAAATGTTAACATTTACACACAATTTCACTCCCAATAAATATATCTATCATCAATATGGATAATAATACATTTACAGACTGCCAATTTGATATGTGTTACACCTCTATTAATCAGATATCTTTAAGACTTTTATACATCTTTGTAATTTTTACATTTAGTGGATACTATTTAAGATTTATTTTTAGAATTGTGCAAACATTACAACAATGGATTGTAGTTTTTCTTGTTTCTCTTTAGTTATTTGATTTTTTTATGACTAAGCAGATGCACACACAGGAAAATGTCTACTCATGTGTCGGTGAATGTGTGTTTGGTCTAGGAGTATCCCTCGTCCTGCCTGTATCCGTAGCCGCCTCCTTGTGCTTCTTCCTGTACGTATTCCTCCGTCTTCTCCCAGCCTGAAGCCCACCCTCCATTCACCTGTGTGGTGGCTCCATATGACTTGGCTGGCGCTGCAAAGGCACCGTAACTTTGGGTAATGTCACCCGTCTCTTCCGCCAGCTCGTCCTCGTCAATAAAGCCACACTTTTCTTCACTGGTGAGTTCTGGGTCGGCCCATGGCTGTTTTTCTCCTGATGCAAAAAGGCCATAGAAGACCACTCCACCATAATGCACCAGTGAGGCAATGAGGAACACATACTGCCACTCCTCCCGGGTCTGAAATGGATAAAAACAGCTGTCTTCAATTGTATGAAGTAAAAAATTAAAAAAAAAAACATGTTCCTTTAATCAACAAGTCCCATAAAAACAACTGAAACCAACAACAAATAAATCCCTCTAACTCATATTGTACCACGAAACAAGTTCAACAAACCCTGACTTTCTTTGAGTAGGGTGGCTTGACCAAGCTTAAATTGTAGTCACTAGAGTTATAGAGTTTCATGAAGCTTTATAGAAGTTAAGGCTGTCTGCTTCAGGCTGTATGTGTGCTCACATAAAAAGTGGGTTTTGGGTTTATCATGTGATGCTTCTCTGGCCTAAAATAATGAACAACCATCAGTTATTTAATTGTTACATAATGTATTGATAAAACTCCCCGGCTGCAGCACAGAAGGAGGGAGATACTGCAGAAATTACTTTATTAACTATTTATGGCTAATAACAAGTTGGTTTTAACATTCGATAAATCATTGATGCTTCTCTCTTATTTCTAATGCAACAACAACATGGGACACTTACACACTGCAGCAATGATAAACTTGATTTCAGCAGTATTATCAGGAACTTTAATTAAGCCTGATAGCTTTTCACAGCATCAGAAATATGTGTTAATGATGAGTATTTTGCAGAATCAAGGTCAAATTAATTTGCTGAATTAGTTCACCACTGAACCCTCCTTTCAGCCAGGAGTTTATGTTGATTCTTTTCCTTGCTTTATGATTTTTGCTGCAACTCTAACAGGAACACTTTTTGTGGAGGGACAGCAAGAGGAAGGTACCTGTTGACATCCATGTTTGTTTGTTTTTTAAGTCATGTGATCATGCAAGGTCTTTGGGAGGTTGGGAGGTGTGCGGTCTCAGTGGTATAGCAGTCTGGCTGACTTGTCTAGTGTGTGTGCTCAGCAGATTATGAAATGAAAAATCAGTTGAATTTTTCCTTATTTCTGTGGTTTCACATGTTTTGTAAATCACTTAGGATTTGAAAATACTTTTAGTGTGCAGCCTAATCTTTCTTTGTGGTACACCCACTATGATACTCAAACAAAACAAATATCCTTTATTATAATGAACATCCTGATGCTTCAAGTATTGACTAGCCCATTTAACATAATTTATCATAATTATAATTAAGATTAATCCACATCAGAATCTAGACCTCAAGGGATGATTGAGCAGGATTTTTTCAGCAATATATATCATAATAAATCAAAAGCGCTTTGACATATACCAAAAGGACATTTGGTTTTTGCAACACTATGAACATCACACACTTAAACATAATTTTTACGGTATTATTAATATACTGTGTTTATTGAAACAGTGTTGCTTATAAGATTTCAAAGGAGGCAGGGCTTTAACTGTATCAGAGGCACTGTTAACTTACCTTGGATGATTCTTATACTATATACGATACTTATTATATATTCACTCAGTGAAAAGAGTCTTAACTTTATTTCTGTCTCAGCATCTTCATAGGCTGTCATTAAAAGCATAGACATCTACTTTTCTTATATACGACACAGGACACTAATTGACTTAAACAATTAGAATTAAGACTGTTTTCTATCATACATTTTTTTGTACTCCAGCCTCCAGTTATGCATGTATTAGGGTTTTTGGCTCGAACGTTTATTATCAGCTTACTTATTGTTCACATAATTTCTTAGATATCTGTTTACCAGGAAGACTATGCTGTGTTGCTGATGTACTTATCCATAATGATTGTTGTTTTTTGTTGTAAAGAGATGAATCTTTATCAGGCGCTTCTTTATTGATACCTGGGGGGCTGGCCCTTACCTTGTTCTTTGTCATTGTACCAACGATCAGTGGGCACACCATCCCAGACAGTGTTCCCACACCATTAGAGATACCCATCAGGATGCTGGCGTAGCGTGGTGCGATGTCCAGGTGGTTGACATTAAAGCCTGGTGAAGCAAATAAGGCAAGAAATTAAACTGTTGTTGACTGGTCTAACGTTTCTGAATAAAAAGTGCAGGGAACCAGATTTAAATGTTGAGTAGAGGGAAACCCTGTGGCAGTATATATTAGGAAACTGAAGCAGGACACAGTTGTGGATAAAAGCAGCACAAACGGTGACCATCTTGTTGCAGAAATAGGCAGCAACTCGCCACACATCCTCCTCCTCCCCCACTCTGACTGGCTGAATGAGTAAATGTCCTCACAAGCTGCCTGCCTCACAGATCCCCCGGGACAGCTAGCACTGAATTATTAAACACTCCAGGAGAAAGCTCAAGAACAACAGGCAAGAATCTGATTTTGCACACAGTCACAGACCTCTGCAGCTATTGTCACCACACATAAACAGAAGAATACAGCCAAAAAAAACTCTCTATTTTGACTGCCAGTAGAAAGACGCAATGAGTAATCTCTGTGATCTAATAGCTTTAGGAAATCTTACGCTAGGTAGAATATTTTGAATAAAATGAGTGCTCTTTTTATTGTAAGAAACAATACAACGCTACATACATCTTTAACATCACATAAACCTTATACCATTTAACACCCTGACTACTGAACTACAGTATAAATGAAGTTTAATGGTCACAGTTTCTACATCTCTTTGATTGAGTTATGAAAAAATGCTATGAAAAGAATTACACTTACATTTTCTCTGGGGTTCTGTCTGTCTATTGTTTGTAGTAAATGATTGAAAATAAAAAAAAAACTCCTAATATCAGAGTTAACAATGGAAGTTAAGGCTGCAAATAATAATTACACTTGTAGCAGTGTTTTACAACCTGAAGAATATACTTGGTTTCTTCTTTAACAAGGGTTAAATAAGAGGATCACTTTTGTCTTGTAGAAACTACAGACAGGAGTAGGTTAGGTTAGCTTTGCATCAGTGCCGGGAGAATAGGGAAATGGTTAACCTGGTAGGCTTTAACCTCCTGAGTCCTGAGGTTTTGTTTGGAATATACTGTTTGTTTCTTCCATTTATTTGGGATCAGTAGGACCTGACAACTTTAAAAGCTTAGCATTGCCTTTGAACAGGAAGTAGTTTTGACCAAAAAGGATGTCCACAAATCTCCCAAAGACCCTGTTTCTACAAGAAAATACCACACTGGACAGGTTTTGAAGCATATGCTTTGGCTGGGTGTTGGCCAGGTGGTCAGTTGTTGGGGGTCCTCAGTCAGTAAGAAATGGTGTCTGCTGGGGGGGATCTCTGTTATTCTTGTTTTGGAATTTCAGAAAAAAAGAGTTAAGTTCTAAATTTCTTGGAAATTTTTTCCCTCAAAAATCCTGTTTAAATTCCATAAAATTTATAAGCAAATACCCCAAAATTCCAAAGTATAGTTCTCATACAATTTCTTATCAAATTCCCAAAAATTGGAAAGGCACTGCACTCTCAAGAAAATGCAGGCTGATAAATGTCCCTTTGTAAACCCCAACTGCTTTTTGATTATTTATACAAATAGAATATTTTCAAAGCTACACTAACCCCCTTGTGGTTTTAGTCATTATGTTAGTTATGCAGGCATGAGAAGAATTGATACTCACATGCTACTATCCACACTAAACAAATCAAATAAGATTAAACTATACTTTGAATTTCTTCTAAAAAATTTGGCCCATTTTAAAGACTGCCATGTAACACTAAAGCCAGACTACAACATATCAGCTAGAAAAGTCTCCTAGAGTGATCATGCAAACTTAACTACACAGTATGATATCCTAAATCATATTTGAAATTGACTCTTAATTAGAGTTTATTAAAGTGTACTAACCTGATATAGCAAATCCACTGAAGCCCACTGCCAGCACCAGGAAGGAGATGGCTACCCCTTTACTGTGAGAGTATCCGACTACCAGCAGCAATGTGGCCTCCATGCCAAATCCTAACAGAGACAGACAGCAGGTCCCAAACACAGACACACATACACACAGAATCAAACAAAGCCCACAGGCTGTTGATCATCGTGGTGCCAATTGAATTAAGCCTGATGCACAGTCTGCACTCAATTACAGAAGAGATGGATATGAAATCAATGCACATTCACAATCAGCTTGTGTGTAAGTACTGGACTAATGGATTTTTTTCTCAAAAACATAAACACAACCATCTGTTTAAGCCATCCTTCAGTGAAAAACATCTGAAAAATAGAGCAGTATGGATCTAACACCTTGAAAGTCACACCCTGTACTTGTGCAGAGAGAGGTGTGGAAAATGAGATTTCACCCTGCGCCCAGTCTTCTCACCTCCACAGTTCATGATTTTCCTGACATTGGTAGTCGACAGGATGTTCTTGCTGCGCAGGTAGTCAGCCAGCTGGCCACCGATGGGTACAATGATGGTCATCACCAAATGGGGAAGAGCTGACAGAATGCCTACCTACAGCCACAGAAAACATCAAACAAAATCAGCTGCAGTATTATATGTTAGCTCAATTTTGATTGTGAGTTTAGAGTGTGTGTATTCTTATTTAGTGTCACCATTACAGTTTTTTACTTTTGTTTTTTTTTTTTTTCTTTTGTTTTTTTGCATCCGTTCAAAAATGCTGCCCTAAATTGTAGGAAAGTAGTGTACCTGCAGTTAACAGTACTTAAATGTTCAGTCAGAAACCTTAAAGGGCCATCATGCCAAATACCAGTATCAGTGGTCAGGCCAATGATTGGTCTATCCCTACATAATATATCTTTTTTAGTCCTGTGTAGGTAGCCTTGAATATTAAGCTCACCTTGCTGATTTCAAAGCCAAATACTTCCTCAAAATATGCAGGTTGGCTGATCAGCAGCAGGTAAAACGTCCAGCTCCTGCAGAAGTTTGCCACAATGATTGCATAGACAGGCATAGAGGTGAAGAACTTCCTCCAAGGGGTCTTAAATTTCTGGAATTGATCATCACAGAGAAAGAAAACATTACAATGTTCATTACTTGACTGATCATTTCTGGCTTGCAAAACACTAAATACAAATAGGAGGTGAAACTTTAGCTTGATGTCATGTTGGTGCTAGTATTCATTCTTTTATTTCATCGTCACTCTTAGGTGCTGTCTTGTGGATCTCTCCTCACCTCAGAAGGACCCATTAGCTTGGCACTCTCTCCAATGCTCTCCTCAATATAGCAGCGCTCCTCATCAGTGATGGTCGGATGTTCAGCTGGGCTCTCATAGGACACAAAAATCCAGAACATGTACCAGAAAATGCCGAAGCACCCTGCACATCACACACAGGTAACATGTCACATTTTAGGATAATAATAGATTAAATATAGGTGTTTATTTTGAATGCACAAGTAGGCACACACACAAACAAGAGTCCTTGGCAGCTTGATGTTTCCAGTAGCCTGGGAGAATAAAACCCAGACAGGAAATCTAACTGTATTCAGTCCAGAGTGAGGGAGAGTTATGGGGGGTTATTTATTGACACACCCAAACATCGAGGGGAGGAAATCAATACACAGTACTGCATGGATAAATCCATTTGACATTCACTGGACTCTCTGAGTGTCAAACTCTTCAGGTTTCAGTCAAGCTTAAAAACACTTAAGCCAAAAGCTGGACACACTAAAAGATTTTCAAAATCTTAGCCAATTTTAAAAATGTGAGACTCAACACATGATGACAAATAATGACAGATTTAACAGTTTTGTTCTTAAAGTGTGTGGTGTGCAATGAGATGACTAACAGAGCACACCACAAACTATCAGATTTATTCACCAACAGCCAAAGTCTTAACTATCAAGACTCCAAATCTTGCACATTCAGACATGACTGAAGATCAAAAAAGCTCTATGTGGCCAGCTGTTAGAGACCTCGTACATCCATTTTTGAAAGTTCAACTCCCTTCCTCATCAGTTCAATTGTAGTATGTTTTACGTTTTTTTAATCCAAAGAAATCCTTAACTTTGTGTTTTTAACTGGATGTGATGTGTTGTGTCATGTCGCCCGCCATGACAGATACAACATGGTTGGTTTGTTTATGTAGTTTTTCTTGATAAGTAGAAGTTCTTGATAAGTTACAGTTGATCATTTAGAGCCTGTAGCCACCAATGGAGCTAGTCTGCTTTGCAGTTATTCTTGTCTACAGTCTATTCTGAGATGGTTTTCTTCAGGGTTTGGGGGATTCTAGAAGCAAGGACTCACACCTATGACCCCCCTGCTACCTTTGACATTATCTTCTGTTATTGTTTTTGATAAAGAATCCGCTGATGGCGGAATTGACATATTGTGCATCATTACGGTGGCTGTGTTTGTTGTGCTTCCTCCTAAAGTCAGCTTGCTTTGTGATTGGCTATTGTTTCTTTCCACATAACCATCCACTGAGTGTGTGTTCATCTGTCCTCGATATTACTACAACACAGCAGAATTTCAGATTGTAAATACTGGAAACATTCAATATTTAGAGTATTAAATCAAAGCAACCCTGACTATATCACTCGTAACAATGCTAACAGATAATCTTTAGAACCATTCAGTAACGGGGCCTTTGCTAACTTTGGTCAAAAGGGTGAATCATACCCAAGATCTACCCTCTTATCTTGTGTTGTGTTACTTGCTTAACATGTTCCCCCAAATATTTCTCTCTACGCAAATATTACTTGCCATTTTACCATGCCTGCTTCCTGATTTGTCTTGGGAACAATACACACACATGCATCTCTCATCAATCAATCTTACCGTAAACATAGAACACAGAGGACCAGCCTGAGTACTGGACCAGGATCCCAGCCAGAGGCATCGCTATCACAGCACCAGCATATGAGCCTGACAGACAAGACGTTTTAATCAGTACAGTGATACACATCCAATTATGTTGCATATCAGGCAACACATCAATTCTGATGCCAATTTTTAAATGTCAAACAGAAATTAAGTATTTACCACAGAATGAGATGGTGGCCAGACGACTCCTCTCCAGAGGAGGAGCCCACTTACTCCAGATGCCATGACAGGCCGGGTACGTCACTCCCTAAACACACCATATCACAAAATACTACATGACTTCATGATGAAAGAACATAAAAAACATATAACTGAAGACGAGAGCTCCATGTTCTTTGGTGTATAATCTCAAGAAACGTATTCGTTATCTAAATTGTTTTTAAAAGATAAACAAAATTAGGGAGTGGTCAGTACTACATGTCAAGTATTTTTTTGCATCCAACAGCAACGAGATTGGTTTGAATAAATGTGCAATTAACAGTAATAGGCCAAATGTGTGTAGAGTGTGTCGATTTTGGATGAATCAAACACAACAACAGTCAAGAATTATTAGGTATATAAGTACAAACTAAACACTCCATCTTCCACATTTAAGACAGCTTTATAACCTTAAAACAACAAGCCATATTTCATAGTTGTTTAAGGATTTTAGGATGTACAGTCTGTGATAGAATACAATTTTAGAAATGAACTTGAACAAACCAGTATCAGATCCAATAACTGAAATAAATTAACATTTTCACCCCTTTAATTAACATGAACAAATTGTACAGTGCCATGAGCATGGAGGACCTGATGAGCTGTTCATGGAGCAAAGCAGCCCTGCAGCTATTAAATGTTCATCAGCAGCTAATTTCAATAAAATTTGTTGACACAAAAACACACTCTGCATGGACCTTCTTTACAGAGCTGTTTCATCAGCCTCAAACGCAGAAAATATCAGGTAATTACATCAGATTTTGTTTATTCTTAACAGCCTTCAGTAAAGCCTTCTACAACACTTCTACAACTGGTATAAATTCGCTCTATCATGACTAAGCATTTGATAGTTTTTCACTGAAAACATTGGAGTCAGATGAAAAAACTCAACTTCCTTTTCCAAAAGAAATTTTTGATACAAATAATGCCCATATATGCAACCTAAAGCTGACATCTAATAGTTTCATTGTTCTTTAGGCCTGTAGCACCAGCTCTCTGTTTTATTTATACTGCAGGCTGAAATCTGAGTGTCATCTTTCACTACAAAGCCAGAGGACTGATGTGCTTTTGCCCTTCTTCTCATCTATCTGTGAACCAACACTCTGCTGTTGTGTTTCCAGGATACAGAGTGCGACAGCAAAAATTGAGCAGGACTATCCCACAAACAATCAGCTGTAGTGGACTGGATCAATATACAGCATCTCACATTTCCTCTTGTTTGTATATCCAGAGCATTTTACAGTCTTTCCTCTCTGGCTGGGTAAAAATATTAGGAATTCATCTCTTTGTGTATTGTATTATTTCAAAACACCAGTAATTGGTCGGCATAGCAATGTAATCTTATTGACATATGTAGTCTTTATATTCAATGAGGGCATGTTTGATGCTAGTTTTACTTGGTAGAGACCTTTAATCCATTACAGACTACTGCAGGTTTTACTAACAGAAAAATAGGCTTTAAAATGCAGCAATACGCCATTAGATGATAACATCCTCTCACCTCAACCAGTCCTTGTAATATCCTCACAAATATGACACACCCATAATGGACTCGAGCAGCTGAGGGAATGAACATGTTGAGGGTGGAGGTCAGAACAATGGCTGCTCCAAATACCCTGAAAAAGATTAAATACGTTTAAATATAGCATTTTATATTTGGGTGCTCTCATAAATATTTCAGCAGCACCAAATGTGCGTCATCAGTCAGCTTTAATTTTGCTTTATAACAGGGTTGGCTTAACACATTGTATTACATGAAATACAATCTTAATTTTCCGAGAAAATGATTCATAATTGTCCTCTGGGTTCTTTTGAATATGAACGATCTTAGGGCCTATTTTATACAGTAGGCCTACATGTTTTGGGGTCTTTATATATTTTAAGAAAGTATACGTTTTGTTTATCATCATTGTACCTGGCAAGAGCAAGCAGCTACGTAGATTATTCCACCGTTACGATTAGCACCATGCGCCTTTCATACGTCATTGAAATAAATATTTAAACCCGGAAAAGCAAGGTCGAGGCGTAGGCCTATTAGTCGCTTAGCAACTGTTCTGGCTTGGGGCTGTTCACGAAATACATTTCGTGTGAAATATTACATTAATATATAATAACGTCATGATTACTGACTTGGTTTGCCAGTTTTTGAAAGATTTATGTCGTAATTGTATGTTAGGTTGTCTGCCGTTGGCTATTTCAAAACAAACACTGTGAATAACATAAACTATAAGCAGACGAGTGTAAGATTTCGTCTTAATTTAACGGAAGGAAGGGAGAAAATTAGTGTTTTGGATGATTTTTACCATGAGGGGGCAGCTGATGCAGGTTTGAGTCAGTTACAGGGAAGGACCAGGCCCTTCATAAACACCGAGCTGTTTCTCATTTCTGTCACGTTCTCCCGCCCCTCTCATCTGCACGCGGGGGGCAAGCCCTAATCCGGTTGAGACTACTGTTGGGCACGAGACCAATTGATTCGATTACATCCGCGTGTCAATCAACCAGACGGGGAGCGGACAACAAGAGAAACCACAAAGAAGAACACATTTTAAAGGAGACTTTTGTTAGCTAGTGATGTAACGATAATTGGCAGGTCTAGCTGTATTTAAAACAAAGATCGTCTATTATTTAGTAACATCAGGTGATATATGCCATTTCAATTTTTAAATTCTCTCAAGAAACTCAAGATTCTGGCCTTAGTGCCAGGATTTTTAATTTTCTTTCGGCTTGTTTTACCTATAATGTCGCCAAAATGACCATTCTATAGCCATCCTACATCAACATGAAACAGGTAAAACATAGACTGTATGCTTATTCATGGTGTTGCCCTAGCGTCTGTAATATTACGTATGCCTAATTATAATACGTGACGCACTGGCATTGCTCATGTGAATTAAACCCTCTGGCGACACGACAGGGTCTGGTCTCCACGCCCTGCGAGAGCTCCAGATTAGACCGGATCCCCCGAGGGAGCTCATTAACAGGTGGCAGAGAGCCCTGAACCCGGGCTGCAGGCCTGCCAACCCGCTGCTTCCCTGCAGCTCTGCAGCAGATCTCTGTCTCCTGTCCTCATGTAGGGATCCTCTGCCTAAATCTGTCGATTTACTATTCATACATTTAACAAGGAATAAACGGCTCCATTTTTATATCTGACCTCAGCTTTTTTTTTTTTTTTTGTCTTGACTGAATTTATTTCAGTCCCCATGTGCTCACTTTCGTTTCCTGCGTATTTTTTAATAATAGCTAGAAAACAATAGAGAAAGAGGGTGAGAGGAAGCTGCAGTCTTTGCCAACTGTTCAGTCATTCTGTTAAATAGGCCAAATAACATTTTTTAAAAATCACAAAGCTTCATCTGCCAAATGAAGCCTCTGTGTTGTAGTTTATTTTTGGAGACCCACGGGGAGAGCCGCCTACCTGTTCGCAGCCAGCCTGGAGGAGATGTATCCTCCTGGGATCTGTGTCACGATGTAGCCCCAGAAAAAAGAGCCGTGAATCAGCCCCACAGTCTCTGGATCCCAGTTGAACTTGGCTTTCTGGTGGATCAAACACAAAACCAGCAGGCTACATAAATAAACGAAGAGGATTTTGATTAGCCTGTTTGTTAGAGGATTCACATTGTTTCGTGTAGTTTCATAATTTAACATTTAGTCATTTATTTATTTGTTTTGTTTGGGGGGTAATCTTAATGATTAAATTTGGTAGTGTCAGTATCCAGAGTATGAGAGTATTTGTTAATACTTTTATTCTGAAAGAATCCGTAGTTTTGGCACCTGCTGACGTCATATCAAGGACGGGTAAAATGGGACTAGCGCGCACTTGTAAAGGTGAACTGAGGCATAATCCAGTGGCACACTACAAGAACGTTAGGGGTTCTTTTTGGTAAAGAATTGTTGAATAAACAGAATCAAATTTGTAGCCTATACTTGCTTGGACAGTGGTATTGTTGTATCTAAGATTCACTGTCCTCTTGCCATAATGACCGGTTTTATTTTGAGCTTTGTGATTGGTGACTGACAGGGACAAATCGCCCTTAAACTAGCGTCAAATGTTATTGTTAATGAAGTATTGTTTTAAGACTCAGATTAAAAAAATCGATTGATCTACAAAGCCAGGCCTGTTCTTTGAAGGCCCTTCATTTATTTTGATCAGACGACGTCGATGTCACCATCAAATCAATTTGTGTGTCTCACGCGATCAAAGGGAGGACTAGAAAGTTACGCTGTATCAAATAACTGTATGTTTTCGATTCGATTCAAGTACGATTTTATAGGCAAGTTTTGGCGTATAAACGTAAAAATGTAGCAAAAATAAAACCACTTAGCCTTGAAGCAAATACGCCATATAGACTTTCTAATATTTGACAACTAGCTCACTATTATATCAGGAATTGGGACTCATTTTAGGCACGTGTCTTTAACTACTTGTTTAACTGCCCTGTATGTAAACAAGGACTTGAATGTCTCTTTTCAGCATCGGTAAAATGCCTGATTTTAACTTTGCATTTAAGATATAACGATGCCATTGATGTCTGTTTTTTTAAATATTGAAATAAAAGCAAATAAAATAGCATATGACATTTTAAACATTATCATATCCATGATCATAAAGGATTAAGTAGGCTATTATTACAGGTGATTTAAATACTGTAATGGCATTTGTTGAATTTATTGCTACTTTCATGATGTAAAGGGTCTTTTAACTATTAGGGACAGGCTTGCTCTTTTGTAGTTGAATGCGCCTTTCATATTAAATAGCTATTTGATATCCTAAATTATTTATGGTTTCCCCTCCCTTATTTTTGGCTAAAAAAAAATAAACCCAGGTGTCTTGAATCTGGGGACATTTAGTCTACGTTGTCTCTACGTCACGATCAGTCGTCGCCACACCTCTTTGATGATGATCTTGCCGTTCTGGTGGATGGTGCTGTTGTTGACCATGCTCACTATGGCCACGCCTAGGTTACACCGGATCCCGAAGGAGATGCAGAAGCCCAGGCCGCTCAGGATGGCGATGATGTAGCGGCGAGGCAGACCGAAGCAGTTACAGTCACACAGAGGGGGTTTCTTCTCCACGGCCTCCCGGGGCCTCCCGTCCTCCGTCAGCTCGATCACATCCCCGGTCTTCTGCCTCCGCTCCATCACCCTGTAGCAGCCAGTAGGAGGTCAGGGTCTCACATGTACCCTCAGAAAATATCATGATGCACTTAACTGAGATCATAGATGATGGGACTTATTTTTAATGACGCTTCGTTATAGAATGCTTTTGTGCTTCTTTCACGTGTTCTAGTGAAGGAAATGGAAGAAGCCAATTACCATCAGTATGCTGAGGCCTGTGTGCTTTATTTTCTAGCTTGGAGGCATAAACCTCAAGTCAGAAGGTCAATCAAAATAAAAGCCAAATATTTTAGCCAGAGTTTGCCAAAAAAAAAAAAAAGAAAAAATGACAGGGGTTAAGCTATAAACAAAGAAAGTGCCAGTAGAGCTCAGTAAAGACAAACACGTCCCTCACTGTACCGCATTGCAGCAGCCCGCTCACTTTCTCTCATTAGCATTCACGGGACCGAGCAGCAGCTCCAGCATCATCATCATCATCATCATCATCACACACGCACACACCACGAGTCTGTGGGCATTCCTCAAAACCTTTTCCTTTTTTTACCCTCCTAGGAAAGACTCATAACCTCTCCACAACGTTTATCCAAAATGGGCTGTAAAATGTGGTCAAAAAATAAATCTATCCAATTTCTGCGAACGAATATGAGGCAGCATTTAAAATAGAATAATCGAATAAGTAGCCTTTAACATGTGGAGTAAAAGCAAAGGCCTGCCTTTGAAAGGCTCCCCTCATAATATTCACACAAATCCTAAAAACCTCACTCTGATGTGTGCCAGTCAGGCTCCAGTTTTAGTTGGATTTCTGTTTCAGCTTGAAATTTAAAATGCACACATTATTTTCGAGTCATGCTTGCAAGACGTGGAGGATGATTTTACAAAGAAACACCATAAATATTGCTGCAGTTTTTTTAATTCGCAGTGCAAATGCAGACAGTAATGTTGAACAAGGTAACATCCATTTAAACCCTGCCTTTTAGGGCGACAAATGGCTGATTTTAAACCAATAAGACAAAGGAGGAGTTTTTTTTACATATTCGTGCGTCACTGCTTTCTAAAGATACTATGAATCGTGTGATAAATCATGAATGAATCCCAAAAATATCGCGCGTGGCCTGCACGTCCTACACAACCTGTCTGCTAATGAGATTCACGTTCTGCAAGCATCAGGATAGACACGCACGCGCGCACACACAAACGTGATTGCATAATTTTCTTCTCACTTCTAGAGGCGTGACTAGATCCCTGTAACCTGTAAAACATTTTTTTTAGTGACCTGCAGTCCCTTCTAACTTTCTGGTTAAAATAAAGCACACATAAACAAACGCACGCGCCACCATGGCAGGTAATAGAAAATGCGCGTCCTTACCTGTGCATATGACCCAGGGCCTTCCCCGCGAATTCCTTCACCCCCGCCGTGGCACTCATCTTCACAGACTCCATATCCAGTTTCTATGTGTGGGCCTTTTTCTCTGTTATTTTACTGCTTATTCGTCATGTTACGGCGCAGGATGGCCGACAGTCAGTGGCTACAAGGTTAAAAAAAAGAAAAGAAAAAAAAAAAAAAAAAGAAAGAAACCAAGTTTGACCAGACCTGAGTCCAAGAAAGGTGACGATCCCAAACGCACAAGTCTAATTCTCACAATAAAAATGCTAAAGTGGGAAAAGCCTTCGCGTAAGGAATCAAACGAGCTGTGCGCCTTCGTCCGCCACCGACTCCTCTCCTGCCTCGCGCACAGGAGCCGCGCGCTGTGCCATCACGACGAAAACAAGACGGAAAAAGGGACTAATAGCCAGCGTCGTAATGGACCCGTGTGTCCGTAACAAAGAGAAAGAGAGAGAGGATGAATAAAGATGTGAGAAAAGAAAGTTAAAAGGGCAGCTGTGGGTGTTTGAAGTGGCTTCAGTGAATCAAAGAGGGAGTGAGGCTGGATCGTGTCTCCTGTGGAGAGCGCAGGTTCATCTGACGTCGTGCTTCAGCACCGAGGTCAGCGACAGCAGCTCCGCGTGCAACATCTGGACAGCGGCTCAGAGTAAACGATGACCACAGTGAAAATATCATAAGAAAAAGAGATGCAAATGTGCCTTTTTGTATTAGTATTTTCGTTAAACATTAGGGGGGATATATGGAAACAATTCTCTTAAGCACTTTATTTGGACCCCAAAGTATTTGTGATTTCTCAGCAACACCGTCCAGGCTATACGTGTTTATTTGGCGTTTTTATGCTGAATTAAAAAACAAAAAAACAAAAAACAACGACAGTCATCTAGATATATGTAAGCAGAAGCTCTCCTGAGGGCGGTGCTATGGAAACCAAACGAGCAGGAGTGGATTCCCCTCCAACAAGCTGCTCTCTTAAAGAAAGAAAGAAAGAAAGTCTTCTTTCCTAAATGTAGGAATGCATCAATAATTTATGCCTATAAGCACAATTTCACACACAGGCAAAAGCAAATATTTGTTATGTTTGGTTAGATTGGTTAACCAAATTAGCCTAATTGAAAGAGAAGAATCAGATTTTTGAAAACGAACATCTGAGGACTATATCTGGATAAATTAAAGCATTTTAATACATTTGATAAACCCAATACAATGTTAGGAATTGCAATAATAAAATGTCTGACAAGATAAAAGAAAGGGTGGGAAGGAAGCAAAACGCTGTGTGAATTTAGGTGTGTGTTTCTTGTCATTTGTTGGTATGGAGCGCCATCTGGTGGTGTCATGCTTTTATTTGATAAGAACAAGCTAGTCTTTGCTGAATTTACTTTTTCTCTCCGTGTGCCTGAATCAAATCTAGCTTCATTGCATGTAGGCTGTCAGTAGGCCATATCTTTATTCAGTTGTAGACATGTGTACTCGCTGGAGTTTAATTATGTTAGAGTTATGGTGGGATTTACAGAAGTAGAAGCATTTTTGTTACATTTGCTTAAACTCAGCAATCATGCACTGCAAGATTTATGAGTTGACTGTTGTTTTTGTAATTGTATTCAAATTATTTGACAATCATCTTTTAGTCTGCAGAGTTTTCCCAGAATTCCTGTGGGCATTAGTCACTTTTGCACCATGAGTTAGAGATGTCCCACCTGTGTAGACTAGTTTCAACATAGCTAGGCTAGGCTGAAGAACACATTCTGAATCAAAGTGAACCATACAGTCTTTCACTGTCAGACTGAATAACTGTTGGTGGCTAAAAAAATTAATTGTGTTAACCCGACAACCCAATACTGCAATGGTAGCTCTTTTTTCTGAGTTGATAGAACACATGTTTAGTTTTAAGCCTCTCCAAATAAATCCCTTAATCTGCAGAGTCTTCCTAGAATACCTCAGGACATTAAACACTTTTGCACCATGAGTGACGTTACTGATTTTGTTAGAGAAGTCTGCCTGTGGGGGGCCAACCAGAATAGACACTCACCAACCACTTTATTAGGTACACTTTGCAAGTGCAGGGTCAGACCCCCTTTTGCCTTCAGAACTGTCTTGATTTTTTGTGGCATAGTTTCAACATGGTCAGCAAACAATACTCAGGTAGACTCAATAGGTACCAAGGGGTCCAAAGTGTGCCAAGAAAATTTAGGCATACATATAAAAAGTTTAATAGGAATTATTACAGCCAATTGTATTTCTGTTTAAAGAATTAAGATATACCAATTATTGAAGATTGTAGGAGAAAAGATTCTATTTTCATGACAGATTTAGTCATGTTTTCTCCATGTTATAGTTTATTGGTGTTTGTAATTGACTTGGGGGTCACACTGAGTGAGGTGCAGGGCTGCATGTGGCTGCCAGTTGCCCAACCCTGACCAAAATAATACACATACATTGAAAAGGTGGAATGTCGGTCATTTCAAAGTGCCCTAATGCAACTGGAAGTGGTTGTTGATTATAGATTAGATTAGATTATAGCCTGATATAAGAGCACATTTTACACCAGAAGACTTTCCACTGAAATCTGTAAGAAAGAATGCTTCTCTCTTCTTTTTAAACTTTGCAAGGGGATGTATGTAAAAACAGATTCTTGTGACATCTAGTGGTAGAAGAATGACTTTATTTCAGGGGAATAATTAAGAACTGAATGTACTTAAAACATTAAAAAATAAAAGGATTCCTCACACAAAAAGAAGAAATATGTTTAAAGTATTTAGCCCTACATAATATATTAGATCTATGATTGTCTTCCTGACAAATAAATATCAGAGAATTTTATGCTGTAACCCTTCATTGTGCTGACTGATTAAATTTTAAAGTATCATTCACCAAAAAGAGACTTCTTTTCATTTCCATTGGTTACACATTTTAAAAGAAGAACATATTTTCATAGATTCAGATATATTCCATTGAGTGAAAGGGTTACTTTGAATACATCAAACAACTGCATATGAGATGTAATACTTTTCAAAGCAAAGTATTTCAGTATTATTGTTATGTTCAAAGGGTCATAAGGTTTTTGGGAAGAGGCACGGACCTTGTAAGCCAAATGTATTTGAATTTAAATTTCTGTTTGTTTTTTAAGGGTTCATACATACTGTTTAAGTGAAAAATCAAAGTCACACTAAAATGAGACACTTCGTCATTTATTGAGAATATCAACAGCTTTAGTGCATTTCTGTACATCAGGCTACAGTTAACTTAAAATTTAATGACAAAATATTTACATGACTGCAACTCATGCACAAACAAAACCACTACTTTGCAATGATCAGCAGCAGCAACAGATGTTAGAAACGAGATACAGAATTCAAATAGGAAACTTATTTTTTCTTTTACAAAAACATACAAAAACAAGTAAAAACTGACGATTAAGGCAATATATTTGTTGGGAAATGCTTCTTGCACCATGCAGGACCCCACCCCCCAAAAAACCCGCTCTCACATTTTCATTTTTTATTCAGAGTTGATGCTTAACAAACGTTAGAAGATGTTTAATCCTGAGATTGAAGTCAGCCAGGTTTAGTCCAATATAATGTGTTACATAACTGGAATGACATCTGCATGAATAGCAGTGTAAAAAGCAGATATGTTTCAACTAAAACTAAGACTGATTTTAATGCACATCATGCTTAAAAAGTTAAAAAAGAAACACTGAACCTGCTTTGAAAAAGTAGAAACTCTAGCACAACTTTATTTATTAGTATAGGAAATGCAGGCGGCAGGAAATAGAACATGGTATATCATCTAGAAAAGATCCACGAGGATCACAGGATCATATAATAACTTTTAACGTTTAAACTTTCGAGCAGAAATGGATCAATAAGTTAATCATTATGACTCATTAAAAATATCTACAGCTAAACATTCTGAAAGCCCTGAGAGGACATGCATTTTATTTAATTGTTTTCCTGTTATGTCTAAATTTCCATTTTCTCTAGACCTTGACTTATTTATTTTTTTATCTTGAAAAAAGTATGCTGTTTTTGCCATGAAAACAGATCAATTTCTTGAGATCTCAAGAAAATAGATGACTCAATATTGATAAGAAGCTCTGATATCCTAAGATAACAACATAAGTTGGTATCATGAGAAAACAGAATGTTTGCATGTGTGACCTCTTTGGGCTTCCGTAAAAAAGTAACCAGCTAGAGTCTCTATGATTCTCCCTCAAGTTATCCAAACAGAACAAGTAGCATCCCATCTTCTGTTCATCATCTCTGGAATGATTATGATTGTTTACACTGACAAAACATGGCGACAACAATAGTATCACATTTGTGAACGGAATAAAGGCAGTGTACCACCAAATTATACTGAAAAGAGCTTAAACTGACACATACAAACTGATTATATTAAAGCAGAAGATGTTTTTTTGTATGGATTTTTTCCTCTTTTGGTCAGTCTTACAATTGGTCCCGCAGCATGATTTGGATGATGCAGCTGCTCTCACAAAGATGGTGTTGCAGTACCTTAAACTCATGACACCAAAGGTCTGATTGTTACAGTACCACTGCAGTATGATGGAGGTACTTCGTTCCCAAATGCACAGTATTTTAAAAGTGTTTCCCTAAATGTAGTACAAAAAAAAAACAATAAAACATACACTCTAATAGCCCAGCTATAGATATGTAGAAACATGTCTGAGGAATAAGCATTGCCTAAAGTTACAATGTGTTTCATATTAGATATGTTTGAAACCTGTTAGTTTGTTTTCTACATTCTGAGTTAGAGGACAAAAAGAAGAAACACGATGAATGACCATTAATTTTTTAACCACAAACATTTTGACGACAGACACACAACATTTTTATCCTTCTTGTCTCACTAGGAGAATCACATGCAGAAAATTAACTATGATATCATAATTAAATCTTTTAATGTTAATAACACTTAGGTTCACATGTTAAACATCACAGACTTTAACTTTCAGCACTTTTTTTCAGCCATGACCGAAGGAGGCATAACAGGAAATGGTTCAAGCTGCAGTCACAATCTTTTCTACTCTTTTTTTCGATTGCACAGAAGTTTGTCCCTCACTCAAGAACAGATACATTTTCCTGATGCCTCGAAAACAGATCCTAATGTAGAAGTGCGTTCAGCAACAAAACCCGCAGACAGGAGCCCTTGTTTATGAATGTTCAGGTGGGAATCAGGGCTACAGGCACTCAGACAGCACTTCATGTTTGTCTGTCATGGAGGACATCTCTGACTGCGGCTCTGTGATGAAACTGGCACTCAGCTGGAGTTTGAGCCTCTCTACCTCGTAGTTATGCAGGTACTCTTGAATCAGGTAACGTTCTCGTTTAATCCGAGCCTTCACATCAGACGGGATGTCAGGGATCATCCAGGCCACGAAGAACTTCACCACAAAGACCACATGCTAAGGGGAAAGATTTAGTGATTATAGTCGAGGTACAACCAGTTTCTTACATATTCAGAGCATTTATTCTTCAAATAAGAAGCAGGGAAAGCTTTGCTGTCTTACCTCCATTATAATGATGAAGGCCATTTTAGCTGCCAGAATGTGCCAGAACTGCATGGTGTGAGCGTACTCCTTCTCATGGCCCGGAGGGTAACGATAGTCACGATATCTGTTAAAAAAACACATAGAGGTGGGAATCATTAAGGAAGCAATTTACATTAGATTAATTATTCACATCTGCTTGTACTAATACACATAGGTAACACATTGGTCAAATATTCAGTCCAACTTTTTCTCTCCTTGTGATGTTGTTTTCTCTGGATTCAGTCATCTTTTGGGGGAAATATGTTGCTCCTTAGATGTATGCTCAAATTCTAGTCACTAAGATTATACGTCTGCCTCAACTTCAACTTTATTGTTCCCTAAGGGAAATTTGCTTTTTCTCACACACAACACTAAAATGTATAAATACAAAAATACATTTAAGGACACCTAAAGACAAAACCATCATTAAAAGACATCTTGGTAAATCTGTAGTGAAAATAAAATGCTTCATAGAAGAAATGCAGTCTGATGATGAACTTCTATGGGTTTGTGATGCTAAATTACTTCCATACACAGTTGTCCTGCCAGTTGTCCATGTTTTATACCAATTAGCTAACCTTGCATCGCAGATGGATACGCCCATTTCTGTGTTTCTCACTGGCGAATCCATCTTCCAAAGCTCCCGTCTGAACCGTTTGGGCCCAGTTAGAAAGTGACAGGACCAATCAGCAACGAGGGGCAGTACTTTCTGGCGTGGCGGAGTTGTGACGTATACAGTCAGCAGCAAGAGACCAATGCAATTATGGCGTAAGACATTAGCATGGATGCTGCTAAAGCGCCAGTTTTATCAGAACTTGATCAACTTTCAAGGAAGAACAAAAAACAGCTCTGAGGTGTTTTCTTTTCAAAAACGACAAGTTGTGTACTGACATGTCTACAGTCGCCATGGTTGGCATTATGCAGTTCCCTATGGAGTTTAGTCGGCGCAACTCAGTAGCAGCTACATCACGTGTTATGTTGCTCTGATTGACCCGTAAAGATGTGACGGACAGAACGTTCATCCAGTCACTCTCCAAATTTTTTTTTCAAAGGCTCTGCTCTTTCCCAAACACTGTGTATGAGTGGTTTTCCAGGTCAATTAGCACAGCTTTAACATTTGTCAAAAATACAAGTAGAGATGCACTGATTGTGATTATTACTATAGGTTCTTTGCAGTAAAGTTATTCTGATGACACCTGAATGTATGGTGGGAAGCTAAGAAGCTAGCTAAGTCCCTTTAGCATGTCAAAAAAATCCTAATTTTGCCACAAACATGCCTTTGATTGAAACAGGGATATACCATCAACCATCCTCTATCCTTTGTCCTTATTTTATCAACATTTAAAAAGCCAAACTGGTAGAGAGAGAGGCTGGGCAGACATCAGCTGAGGAAGATTAGAGTTACATGAGCTAAACCATGACAAAACTACTGAACCTAAATGGGACGCTTGCTGTGTGATACCACTCATCCAGGCTTCAGAGGTTTTTTAATCCCTGTCTTCTGCTGATTCTCCAAAAGTGTTTTTTACCTGAATATTTCCCTACTTTTGGGCACAAAAGTAGCAACAGAATAAAAACTGTTTTTATTGTTTGCACTTTGAACGCTTGGCATAGTCGTAACAGCTCAAAACATGACCTTTATGGTAGCATTTCTCTATGAAGAAATCATTACTTTCCCCCAAGGGGAGTCTTCTGCTACTGTGTGACTAAGATACAAGATGGGGATCTAAAAATAATGAAATCTTTTCTTATCATTATGAGACAAGGATCTTAAAATTACAAGACAATGATCTCATAATTACAAAATACAGATCCCAAAGTTCTGAGATACACTTATATCTCATGATTAAGAGACTACAATCTTGTAATTTTCAGATAATTATTTTGTCATAATCTCATTTTTTTTGATGAATAAAATGTGCTTCTGTATGATACTGATATTTGTATATTTCTGTAACTTTTTCATAACTGCCCTTGTCTGTTTTTAAAATGAGCTTCAGAATGACGTAGTACTCATTTGTAGTTCCCACTATTAAATGTTAGGAGGAAATGTTTTATGAACTGTGTGTCACCGTTTTGCACTTCAAACATTCATTTTTACATGTAAGACCATGAAAACAAATCAGAGTTTCTCCAACTGGAGATGTTTTCTAGCCAATGAAACATCTTCTCATTAGTTAGGTGTAGGCACAAGCTTTCCAGCATTAATTTGATGCAACACAATTATCATCAGCTTCTGCCATCAGTGTATGCCATTTTATATGGCAATTGGCCGATCTAAGTCAAAAGGGCCAATGTTAGTTGATGTCAAATTACAGTTGGTGCATCTCTAGTGCTCATTAGTTAGAGCATGATGTATAAAAGCTTTCTGAGCTCTGATACCTGCAGGTGCTGGTGGAGTTAACAAACCATAAGTCCGTCTCTTCAGGCATGTTGTCCTCAGGTATCTGTGAGATGTTGTATATTGACAGGCTATTGTTAACGTAGCCTCTCATGCTGACACCTTCACTGTAAGCGTACAGGTAGACCATACGGGGGATCATGTCAGAGGTGAATGCCATAATAAAAGCCTGCAACAGAAGTAAACATAACATCCTGTCAGTGAAGCATTTTCCTCTGGCAATATCTACTAACAGCTGACCACAGTAATAGAAACATGTGGCACATTAATCATATAAAATACAGAAACGAGCGCATATTGAACCTGCTTAAAACAAGTACACACTAAAGCTGGGGACACTACACAACTTTCACAGTATTTACAGGTTTTGAAAAGACTAGGATTACACACTAACAGGCTGACCTCAGCAGATTTTTGTATGACGACTGAAAGACCAGGGGTCACACACTTAACAACTGCGCCTGATGAGAGATCGCAGACTACATGATTTTCCAACCCAACAAACACTTCAAACTCTCACGCAAACTCTTGCAAGGGCGATGGTTTTGATATTCCCACTACTTCCCTTTGTCTTTTAAAGCTATTTCCTGTGTCCCACCCTCTCTTTTTCATTGGCACATGTGTGCAGTTAGGTCGATAATCAGTTCACACTATCCAGCTGTGTCCAGATTTGGCTCAAAAAATTCAAACATGTTTGACTGACTGAGATTGAAATCAGTTTGGGTCTGTTCCGCTCACACACTTGCAGATTCGTATATTCGCCCCTCACACACTAACAGATTTTTGTGCCAACTAGACATGCTGACTGTCCCCAACTTGTGCAGACTGGTACAGGCTTTGCCCAACTAGGAATCGTGGGTAAAATCTGGCATAAAATCTTATGGTGTGTCCTTAGCCTAACACAACTCACATTGGTCACAACAGACAAAATGGCAACTGCATTTAGGATTTCCTGCCACGCTCCAATGTTTCTGGCCTTGGATGCTACAGGTCGTCTGAACTGGGTGGTGAATTTCCAGGCATCAACTCTGATCTCCAAGATGTTGTTGAACAGAGCGAGAAGGGGAGCCAGGGGGAAGGAGGCCACAAACAGAGTGATGAATCCAAACTGTACCACTGAAATGACAACATACAAAGCAAATGGACTGAAAGAGTTATACACATTTATCTAAGCGCCAACTTTCTCTCTCTTCCTGACTCTTGGATATTGACTCTACTGTAGAAACAAGCAGTCAAGTATCTCACCCATCTCCAGGTACTCATAAAACAATCCCAGCTGACTAAAGTTCAGGAGGACGTGGTCTTGCTCCCAGCGGCTGTTGTGGTTCTCAGGATTGTGTCGTCCTCTTCTGCTGCTCCACCAGTTCCGCATCAACCTGTGAGGAAGCCAATAAATTAAAAATAGATGTGAAATTACTCAGATCTGACACTGCATAAAACAAAGAGAACATGTGTAGAAAGAGCCAACTATTAAGGCAGCAACAGAGTTAAAACTGTGCTTGTCTAAAGTATTCTGTTATTCGTCTTGTGTTGCAGTTTAGATTTTTTCTCAATAATGTTACTATATGTTACCCTCCTAAGACCCTGCATGCAGATATGAGGACATTAAATGTTGCCTTTCCAACAGCATAGAAATAAATTCTGCTGTTTAGATATTCGTCTGGAATTTCCATACAAGTTTGGCTGGAATTTGCTTTTAAATTTTGGAAACCTTCTTGAAAATCTTCAGGAATATTCAGTCTTTTTTTGGGACAAATTTTTATTGGCTTTTGAAAATAGTTTCAGTGAAACGTTTAGGGAATATTAAATGAAATTCTGTTTTTTAAAAAGCTTTTTTTTTAGCACTATCACAGGAATTTTTGGTAATGTTTTGAAATTTGAGGGAATTTCATGGGATTTTAGGGGGGTTTAGGAAATCTCAAATATTTTTAAAAGAAATTTCCCAAGACGTCAAGAACTTTTATTGGAAAACCAATTTCCCATAGTAAAAAGACTTTCTAACAGTAAAGAAGTAATTTTGTTTTTTTATTGTTTAGTAAGATTGATAATTTTTTCTCATATACCTACATCATTTTGGTGAGAACTACTGTGTTCAAAGACGAGGCTTATGTTTTATACTTAAACGGCTGCATTTATCTTAAATAAGTGGAACAAACTAAAAATGCATTCCCCACAAAAGCTCAGGTGAATTATAGTCGATTTACTCATAAAAAAATGGTGATGAATAAATTGTCAGATTTTCTTAGTCAGCCAAAAATACAAAACAACTAAGCATAAGCTAGTTTGCTCTGAATCTTCCAGGATGAATCTCTAAGTTACACCACATTCAGTTCTCATATAACAGACATTTGGCTTTATGATTTACACCATTAGTTCTTAACATGCCTGATATACTGTTATTTTATAACACACTACGATTCAGCTTATACATACAGTGCTTAACAAATTTATTAGACCACCATAACCCTAACCAAAGTAAGGTTTATACCACAGCTGCCCTAAATTAACAGCATTGGTAATTACCAAAATCATTTTTTATGTTTCTCACAATATGTAGAAGCTCTTTAACCCAAATGATATTTTTAATGCTAAAATATAATTATTATTGTTATCCATGAATTTTCAAATTTACTGATTTACAAAAAAACTGAAAAAATAGTAAAGCACATTAATATTTCTTGATTAATATGTCAAATTATAGTTATTTACTTGCATTCCTGAACAGAAAAAAATAGTCTCAGTGGTTGAATGTTATGCTTGGTTAATTTCTGACTTCTCAGAGAAGCCCAGTGAGCCGGCTCAAATTTGGGTGAATTCAGTTTGAAATTCCTCATTCCTGTTCAAAATGGTAAAACGTGGAGAGCTCACTGAAAATGAAAGAGTCCGCATTAAAGCACTTCATGATGCTGGATGGTCTTTGAGACAAATATGACAGGTGGTCTAAAAAATTTGTTAAGCACTGTATATTCTCAGCAACATGCAGATGTCCTTCCTTTTTCCTTTAACAATTCTTGTGTTTCTTGAGATAATGCAGAAAGAACCAGATGCAAAGCACTGATGGACTCACGGCAGCAGGGCTTCCTGAATGTTCCCCCATAGTTGTTTTCCCGCCATGACAATCACCAGCTGTGTAGTCAGCTCAATCAGACAGCCTCCAGGGTCACACTGGAACAACAAGATTTTAGATTACAAAAACAAAAGTAAACTAGAACAGCCACCTGATGCTTGCCTTAGCGCTATAAAGTGAAAGTGCAGTGGTGGGTCAAGAAGAAAGGCTGGAGTTTTGCGGTAATGTGATTGGTAGAAAATCATATTTCTTTAGTGGTGTAGCTGCATGTGCAGATGAACTTGAAGCCTAATAACCATGACTTCTGACAGCAAAATGTAGTCAGTTCGTGCTTCAGTCATGTCACTGTGAAAAGTCTGAGGAATTTCCTTCATCTTGTTCTCAAGAATGACCTAGATGTGCAGACATGCAACCTGAAAAATTATGCACAGCCCTGACTATTGACAGCAGAGAGCCATAAAAACACTAGTATTCAAAGCGCTTCCCAATGACAGCACCAAAATCACAAAGTTGTCCTCGCTTGTAGAGAAATGTTTGAAGGAAGTTATTAACCTGCTTGCTTTTATGGGGGATTTTCTTCTAGAGATATATGTCAGCACAGTATGAAAACTTAATCAGTATTGTATCTGAAGCAGTATTTCCAGTGTTGTCTAGAAGTGCAAGAACAACTCACCTCCTCATTCCTCAGTTTGCTCTTTTTTTTGCCAAACATGTAAGAGTAGTCACCGGGATAGCCCACAAACTTTCCTTTGAAGAAGGCCACATAGAAACATGAGGAGTAGTAGTTTACAAACTGGAAGAGGAACATCTTCATTGTCAACTTGTTCTCATATTCCAGGTGGGTCTTTGGGATTTCTGCAGGATGAAAAAGTTGGTTACAAAACAACAAAAGATGGCAGGAAAGTGCAACTAGATAGGTTGACAGTGTCTCAGTGTTACTCAGATCACTGTAACATTGCCAAACACACTTTCTACTCCTGTCCCTTTATTATGCCTTCACTGATTTAGTTAACATTAGATCAAACCCCCCTCACCCATATCAGTGATCCAAA
The DNA here is from genome assembly GCF_018320785.1 of Cheilinus undulatus. Lineage (NCBI taxonomy): Eukaryota > Metazoa > Chordata > Actinopteri > Labriformes > Labridae > Cheilinus > Cheilinus undulatus. The sequence continues at coordinate 38,700,971 of NC_054865.1, read as the reverse complement.
TAGCCACCCTCTCATAGAAGAAGTTGAGGATCATGATGATGACAAAGTTGATGCAGGAGGCAGTGACAGAGGTCGCCAGCTGTGGAGTGATGAATCTGCCAACCAGCTGGATCTTCCTCATGGGATCTTTAATGATGCTGGCAAAGGCAGCATACACAGCCAGCCTGTAGGCTATGACTCCGATGATACAGGCCACTATCAGGCAAATCTGTGGAGAGATACAGACTGTACTAAGGTGACGGTACATAACAAAGCATTAACATATGCACACACAGTCAGATCAGATAAGGAGGAGTTACCCAGAATAAGACAGTGGTGGCTGAGAAGCAGAAGCGAGCACACTTGCTGGTGATAGGAAGATAAGGCTCCATTTCCTAAAGGAAAAGTCCGTAGTATTAAAGACATACAATTTGTCGTGTTTATTTTTGTGTATGATTGACACATTTGCAGCACCTGTGTGATCTTGTTGAGTCTCTTGTTAGTGCAGCGGATCTCAAACTCAGGCCGGATTTGAAGCTGTTGTTGTTCCTCTTCAAAATCCACCAAGTCCCACTCGTACTCCAGCCGGGCCTGACGTCGTTTCCAGAACTCCAAAAACAGAGTAACTATTGGACAGAAATGATAAATGGAAACAAAATTTGTGAAATTAGGAAGGGATTACCTCCTAAAAGTTGTTCAAAGAGAACTTAGTCTTGCACTGTGAGAGTCATTTGTTTTTTGGACAGATTTTTTTAAATGACCTTTAACTTGTTGCTGTTTTGCACTGACTGAGAACAGAGAGTGCCTGTGTGCAAATTTTTAGGACTATGATGCATTTATGATGTGTTTCCATGACTCTTCTTGGCTCACTGCTGAACATGAGGTCAGTTTCATTCATTTTTGGCCAACAGTTTGCTGTTCAGCAACAAAATCATCCTGGAAGGATGTTCCAGGATGTGGCAGTAGGAAATAGAGTTTGAAGCCTGAGTGGGGTCTTAAAGACAGATTGAGCACAGCATGAGTAAGAGATTGACACTTACCCCATATTCCCATAAAGATGGCAAAGAACACCGTTCCCTCATTATCAAACAGATGGGATTGCTGGAGAAAAACAATTGTAAACAGATATGTTCAAATACATCAAAAACGGTTTAAACTAAGTATATATAAGGTTTAATGTTTTACCCAGGAGGAGAGACACGTAGAGTTGAGCTTCCAGAACGGGCACTTTTTGTCACACAGGGGGCACATCACAATACTTCCTCCAATCTTAGGGTTACATATTTCTTGGCTGAAAGAAGCAAAATACATCAATAGAAATAAAATAAAAGTCTGTACTGTTTGTTAACACGAGTATCTCTTCATATTGTTATGTTGTGGCGTATACCTCTCCCCCCAATATACTTCTGTGTACTTTCAATGCTTTTGTCTATAGTTAAGCTAGATCACTATGTCCAACTGCCCAAAGAAAGCAAAGAGAGTGACAAGTGATGCAGAAAAATATGCACTGCTCATGGCTGCACAGACAGGCGCTCTTGAGGGTTAGAGTCAAAAAACTAATCCTTGTTTGAAAACCTAAAACCAAGATAATCTCTTTCCAGGTTAGATTATGATAGCAGATATAACAATTCTTTAGTGCAAAGGTAACAAAACAAACCACTGCATATTAACCCTGAAGGTTTCAGGGTAAATTAAACACTCATTCAGTCTGGGTTCATGTAAATGTATTCAAAAACTAAAGTGGAAGCTTCCCAGCAGGGTGGTTGTCATTATTACAGCTGATTAATGGCCACAGGGTTATAGTAGAATTTGGTGAGTTAATCAGACTGATGCCCTCTGCTGGTACTAACCTTGATATGTTGTCATCATAACTGAGCACGCCATAAGTGAAGCATATAAGGCCCATGACAGCAGCAAAGAACAACATCTCAGTGTAGAAACCAAGCCAAGCAAAGTAGATCCCGATTTTCTCCCCGTAGTACTTCCTGCAAACACAGAATCACACAGCATATCACAAATCAAAAAATAAAACGTGTTGAAACAGACTGTACGAGTATCCTAGTGTTGTTGTATACCTGATGAGGTTAAGAGGCTGCTCTTTGTAGAAGCAGAGAAACCGGGCCCAGTGCTTGTACAAGTTGTAACGCTCGCTCTCACACTCGGCATTTCTGGCTCGTTTCCAGTATCGACACTGGAATGAAAAGAAAAGAACAAAATCTGCTGTTTGGTAAAATATCTTTGAAAATGAAGGAAAAACAGATCATCAAGAAAAAGGAAAATCAGGTTTCCAAAGATGTACTATTCCTTTATCACTGTCATTTTATAACATTAAGATTGTGCCACAAAAACATTATTTGTTAGGGACAGATCAATGTCCAGTAAGTTCTTATGCTGGAATAACTTAGGTGCCCAAGAGTTAAAAATTTATTTTTTGTCTTCAGCTGTTAATTTAGCCTAATGCATTCCGAGTTATGCAGCCTAGTTGAGCTCAAAATAAGCACTTTACTGAATTATAAGTCACAGCAGGAAGAGTAGCCATAGCTGTAGTACTTATTTTTGTATTTGATGATATGCATGTGTTCAGATATCAACATAATTACAATGCTCTAAGGAGTCACCTGTTTACAAATCAAGCTCTTATACGAGTTTTAAGCGATTAGCAAACAGCTTTACAGACTGTTTACCAAAAGCTAACCACAGTAAATGCACCTTGAGAGCCTCAACACACTTCAGTTAAATACCCAGAAGTCCCAATCTCTCAATGTTCTTGGCATCATTAAATATACAGAACAGACCTTTCAGCTTTCAGGGAAAAGGGGATGCTATTTTCATTTTTGTCAACATGTGGACCTAATCATCACAGCAATGTAGCAGCAGTTAGTGCGCAGGATTTGGTTGTCATGTGGGTTGCGATTACACTGGATGAAATTGTGGTTTGCAATTAAGATTATGATATAATAAATGGTATCATGCTCGGCTATCAAGGAGCATGAAGGGATTATTGATGGGTCTGAACTTGCGTGTACGGATATTTCTCAATCCAAAACTACATATTTAAGTAGCATAAAAAATACAAAACCTGAATTTTTAACAGTACTGCTTTCAGCATAACTTAATGTAAAATGATGTATTGTATTGTAAACTTAAAGGCCTTTCTGCAGGCATTTTTTTAAAACCTTTTAATTACTATTTAATACAAAACTAATTGTAGCCTTTTATGTGATGATGTATGCACAGCCTCACATGGTGATTGCAACTGTGATTACATTAATTGTGCAGCGCAAGCAGCAACCTCTACTGGCATGTCCAGTCAGTAACACTGTACTCTAGATCAGGGCTTCCCAAACTTTTCAGCCCGTGACCCCCAAAATAACGGCATCAGAGATTGGGGACCCCCACCTTCTCTTGAGGGGAATAAAGCGCATAATGTTGCACAAAGCAACTTGCTTTTTAGGTAGTTTTTATAACTTTTATGTATATTTAAGCACAAATGTCATTTTGATAACTACATTTTATTTAAATTTGACTCATTTTGACAACTTTTTAACAAAAACACACAAAATGTATTTTTTAAAATCATATATATATATTTTTTTTCCTTTTGGAAAGCATCCCACAACCCCCCTTCACTGTCCCCCCCAGGGGGTCCTGAACCCCACTTTGGGATCCACTGCACTAGATGAGCTAAAGCAAGGTGTTTGATGCTACTAAAACTCTTTTTAGCTAGATTTATGAAAGAGAATGGGATTGATCACAGCAAGTTAAAGTAGAGAACATACTATTATAACTGGGAGTGGACAAGCAATTTCAATTAGTGCCAATGTTTGTGTTTACAAAAAAGCCATGTAAGTGCCACTGCATTCAAATCCACTGCAGCTTTGCATGGGACTTCCCTGCAGGCAGCACAGTAGATTGATACTAAAAGCAACACCTAAAATGTTTTTTTTCCCACCAATTTGAGCCCAGAAAGTCAACACAGCGACAGATGCATTAAGCTCAGTATATTGTCATTGGCTTATTCTTATTTATAAGGATACCCTAAATCTGCTTCTGTCAAATATGATTTTATTCATGTTAGAAGGGTTGTTAGAAGATTTTCTTTTGCTGTTTGTCCCCAACAGGGGATTCAGGTACACATCCTCTCCTACAAGGCACTGGAGGAAGACGATTCAGGTTGTAGATGTTGATGACTTTCTGCTCTATGACCAAAGATTAAGCTGCGCTGTTTTATGTCTGTAACTTTATTAATTACTTCTGCCTGTCTTGGCCAGGACACTCTTGTAAATATGATTTGTAATATCAGTGCGGTTTTCCTGGTTTAATACATTTGAATAATAAAAGTAAAGTGTTATCACATCATACCAAAGTACCAAAAGCCATTTTCTGGCAAGATTGTGTAGGTAGTAAAGACTGCAGTGGCCAAGACAATATTCAGAGACCATGAGATAAAAATTAAAATAATGTCTGGCTGCTCTCAGATGAAAAACGCAGAGACCCTTGTTTCAATAATTAATAACTCTTACATTCCACATCTTCTCCTGCAAACATGAACAGATAGAAGAAAAAGGAAGTTTTCTTCCATGGTAAAGAAGTAAAAAGTCTCAGAAGTAGAGAGCATCTGTTTCAGAGGCCCTCTGCATTGTGTTTCTGACTGTGTCTTACATCATGTAGTGGAAAGGCTGCTGTATACGTCCCGTTGCTGAGTAGTCGCTTGATTCCCGTCTTGTCTTTATCTTTCCGGCCTTCTTTGTAGTACGAACAACGAGCCAGGATGTAGAAAACCTAAAAAGGAAGGTACCGTATATAACAAAAGAAAAAGTCAAAATGGATTATGGGTAGCTCTTTTGCTGGATACATTTTTACTTTATTGTTACAGAATCAGCTGCTAACCACAACGGTCAACCCTCAACAGGTGAATGTCTCAATAAAGTCTGATTGGATCAGGAATATCCACAATAAAGTTAGCTGCTTATAACTCGTGTTCAATTTTTTTAAAAGATATACGTACGATTCTGTTTCTTGTTGAGGGTGGAAAGAAGGTATCCTTGTCATTGATGAGGAAGAAGTCTGTCTTGTTCTTGTCAAAGGGGTACGTGAAGTAGTCCACGGCCGGGCGCATGATGTGCTCCGGTAGGCGGAAAGGGTGTGAGAGCCAGTCCAGAGGAACATCCTGACCATGAGGGATGTCACTCTCTTTGAAGGGAACTTTGATCTTTAACACATCAGCGTATGTGGCCAGAACATCCCACGGAGCGTGAATTTTCAGGAAATATGTCCGCTGGTCTTTGGAGTCCTGGTACAAGTGAAGCAAAATGCAAAGAAAACTCTGTTATATTCATGGATTTATTTAAGTCTGGGATGTTTTGAACTGAGCCATCCCTTTAAGACTTGTTTCTGTTTTGCATGGTGTGCCTCTGCAAACTATCCACTAGATGGTGCAGTTACTCTATGTGTGAATTTCTTACTGATTTGTCCTCTGTCTCCAGCTCCAGTCCAGCTTTCTCCAGGTTGGCCTCAAACTCCCTCCTCCTTTCCTGTGGATGAATAAGCATACCACAAGCATGAGAGCCAGGCACACTCTGATACAAAGTCGTTTAGTTATCAGTAAAAGAAATGAAAGAAACACAGCGTCCAAGGCTCCTCTTCAAACACCAGGCCCTTAACATTACAACCTTTTTCATCAATATCTTTGTCGTACTGCATCTAAACTTTTACGCATAAGAGCTGGTGGTAAAGGGGGGTATGTAGTTTGTGCTTTAGTGGGCGTGGCTCTCACAAAAATAAACAGAGTTAAACTTCCAAAAATACATGAGGAAAGGTTAATGGTCCTGTCGCTGAACACATGTGGAGCGTCTGTCAATAGCTGTGTAACACAATTCAAGGCGTATTAGAAAAGCCAACAACATCACCCAAAATATCTAAAAAAGTATAAGAACAAAAACAGTTAACATTAGCCTAAATTAAAAGGGTTGTACTTACAGTGCCTATAAAAAAGTATTTAACCCCTTAGATATTTTACCCTTTCATTGATTTTATAAATCAATCACAGTCAATATAATATGGCTTTATTGACAAAAAGATTATAAAAAATAAGTCTTTAATATCAAAGTGAAAACGAATTTCTACAAAGTAAAGTGGCTGACCGAATAAATACACTGCCAGGCCAAAAAAAAAGTAGCCACCTGGATTTAACTAAGCAAATAGGTACGAGCCTCCTATTGGATAATTACTGCATGGGCGATTATCTTTTATCTGGCAACAAGTTATTTAACCCCAGCTGATGCAATGAGTAACTTCTCATTTCTTAAACGATGGATTTTGTCTTCCCTAATGGCACGGGCATATTCCAAGATGACAATGCCAGGATTCATCGGGCTCAAATTGTGAAAGAGTGGTTCAGGGAGCATGAGACATCATTTTCACACATGGATTGGCCACCACAGAGTCCAGACCTTAACCCAATTGAGAATCTTTGGGATGTGCTGGAGAAGGCTTTGCACAGTGGTCAGAATCTCCCATCATCAATATTAAAATTAATGCAACACTGAATGAAAATAAATCTTGAGACATTGCAGAAGCTTATCGAAACAATGCCACAGCGAATGCATGCTTTAATCAAAGCTAAAGGCGGTCCAATGAAATATTAGAGTGTGTGACCTTTTTTTGGTGGCGACTTTTTTTTTTGCCAGGCAGTGTAGATGATAATTTTACTCTAATATGCTTACATTTTATAACTGAAGCAGTCCTTTTCCTTGTTTTTCTATCTGTTCAGCTCTGCACACCTCAAAGATCAAGGATATGCCTTTCTTTACTGGAGGCTTTTAGGAAGCTGTGAAAACTGTAATTGATAAATTCAATTTAGATGATCAAATCAGATGCTTACGTCCTCTTCCAAGGACAACAGTCTGATTATTTATTTATATATACATGAGATCAAACTGTTGCTGCTTAAACGTTCAAATTAATCTTAATATTTTTAACTGCAAAGCTGCAAGGAGTGAGGTATAGTTTTTTTAGTTACTGTCTAATGATGGCAATAAAAAGTCCAAACAGAAGAAGCATCACAGTTCTACTAAACTCTCTGCCTCCTTCAGTAACCTCCATCCTACTGTTTTAGGACTGACAACAGCATAATTTAATCTTGACATAGGTGTGTTTTCTGTCATGTGACTTATGACGTTTGATCTTGCCGAGTTCATACTCTGATAGACAATAAGAATTTCTTTCAGGTCACTTATTACACACATCTGTGGAAAATTGAGTTTCTGTCTCACTTCCTCTTTGTAGCCCTGTGCATTCCTGTTGTGGATAGAAATTTCATAATCATGTCACCAACCTCACAGTGAGTCACTGGCAGCACTGTCAAATGCTGAGCAATCAACTGACAGCAGCTTGTAACTTTTCTGTTACTCTTACCTGTTTCTTTTCTCCATCTTTGTCATCCACATAAGACAAGACGAAGTCTATTCTCCGGACTCCGTCTCTGAAGAACACTGTGTCTCTGTTTGGCTGCAACTTGTCTGTCTGAATCATAAAATACGACAAGTTTAGGTTTCTCACAGAGTGGGAAGTGAAAGTAAACACACTTGTAATCCTGGGATATCAGAAATGAAACTTGAAGACAGAAAGAGTTCAGACTCAAACAGTGACAGATAAATAGGATTGGATTTATAGTATAACACACTGAGTCTCAGAATAATACAAGTCAGATCGTCATAGCTGACTGTTTCCCTCTACAGTACATAAGAAAAGTATTTCCAGAGAAAGTTTATAGGGAAGCTGTGTAGAAGAACCACATAAAGCAAGAAAGTCTGGACGCAGTCCAATCACAGCCTGTCATTACACAAAAATAGTCAATGTTGGTGACAAGGTCTACATTTACTAAATCAACTCCTGACTTTAAGCTATGACCTCTACTTCCAACCAACTTATTCTTTTCAACTGGACCTTTTATTTGTTCATGTAAACATGTGTCTTGTCAAAGCCCTGTGCATTCATGTGAGCGTTGTACAACACCAGGCTGTGAAACATCATGAAATCTCTAATCTTAGTCTTTACTATCAGAAAGAAAACTCATTTTGCTAAGTGATGAAAAGCACGTCATATAAAGTAACAAATATGAGCAGTATTTGGTTTGGGGACTCTTTTGTGCATGGCACAAAGTGATTTTGGTTGTCTAACAAATTTTTGCTTGTTAAATTGACACACCCTCGGTGCTAAGTGAGACGCAGGGTCTAAAGAAGTTGGGTTAAGCTTCTTTATTAAACATATGTGTATTGGTATATATCACTAAAGCATTCCTAAAACATCAGAAATAATCAAAGAAGATGCTGTGAAAATTTATGCACTAGGCAAAAAAGCTTATCATAATTAGTTATAAAAATCTCCAGACACACTAACAGGATCAGAGAGGATCTATGTTAATTTACGTTCTGTGAGCTCAACATCAAGTAAAGCTAGTGTGAATAGAGATGCACTGATTCTGAATCAGGGCTGAGGCTGATACCAATGTTTATAATAGATGTTTTTGTTAATACACCGATGCTTGATAAGTGTTATATGAATGTGTAATGGACAAATGAATGTGTAATGTGTTGTATTAACATCTGCGGGCTATAGGTTGTTTGCAATAATGTGATCCCAAATTTCCATTGGGGATAAGGAATTGAGGCACAGCTATCAGGAATGAATGGGAACGTAGGAAAGTTAATACTTTACAGCTCTAAATGGATCTCAAGCTGCAATTATCATTCAAAAATTTTCACATACATTGAATACAATCCCTAAACTCCACAAAAAAGTTTTTTTTTTCTTACAGTTTAACAGATTTATTTGACATGGAGGCAATCAGTATCACAATTTACTTCCTACAGACCTTCTAGATTTGTCTAGTCAGATGAAAGGAGACAAGAGTCTAGAGGGGACTTGTACTAAGCAAAGTGGACAGCTGAGTCCCTTTCACATATAAAAATGACATATTTTGTCACAAACATGCTTTTAATAGAAACTTTGATTCACTATCAACCAAATAAAGCTTTTGGGGTAAGCGACTGAGTAATGATGCGTTCATGAATGAGACTGTGCTAAGAAAAGACTCTTTTATGTGAGTCACTGTAACTACTGTAGCTCCCATTTGAGTGCAAGTTTCCTTTCCTCCATCCTTTGTCATTATGTAATCCACATTTAAAAATCAAAACTGTTGCCAAATGAAGAGTCATCAGATACAAACAACCAGCTCCACTGAGCTGAGACAGATGAGCTTGATATATTAAAAAAGATGGATTTCCCCATCAACACTTTCGGGACACAATAGTAGCTTAAGAACACTTTTCTTTCATAAATTAATGATGTAAAGCACACTGAATGTGTCTCTTGTAAACAATGCACAGTTTAGAAGCTTAAACATAAACGGTTAACCACAGCATGGAGGACCCACTGGATACACTGCGACTGAACCACACCCAGCCTGTTTATCAGACGTTTCCATCCACCAGCAGACTTCCTTAGAACAGAGATGTAGGCGCTGCTCATTATACTGCAGTGTAATCATCTTCAGGCATAATGAGAATATTAAAGACCATTTGATACTCAGCACTGAAAAGAAAGTGATCCCACAGTCATCCATCGCGGACACCTAATACAATTAGTTTATGAGTTAAGACAGATGAAGCATCTGGTTGGTATCACTTTATCACAGTCAGATAACAGGCTCTAGTTTATTTGTGTTCCTGTCTGAGGAATGAGAGGAGCTGTTCGAGACTCAGAGCTCTTATGATTCAGTAACAAGAGTGGTAGTGAGTCAACAAAAGGTCAGCCAAGTAAAACCACAAGTATAAACAAACATATGGCCACAGAAAAACAAATTTAGAAAAGGACATTCAATAAATAACACTTCAATTAACTGTTTCAGGAAACTTCATTACTTTATCATTTCCAATACGACTTTAACACACATACACAACTATACTAAGCTTCAACCAGCTCCTATTTATGAGCTGTGTTTCCACCAAGCAGTACATTTCACCTCAGTCTGCTAGGGTACACAATTATTTGTTTCAACAATCAAAAGTCTGTAAGGGTACCGAGATATCTGATCCATACGGTCCTACTTTTTGGCACCCTTCTGTTTGGGTACTTAGCATACCTATCCAGTCTTAAAGGGTGGAGCTAGACTCACTGCAGTCTGTTGATTGGTTCAAAGAATAGACACTTCCCTTGTGAAAGCAGGCGCCAAATTCCATGTTTTGTATTGACCTAACGGGCTAGCAACATCCTTTTCACTGCTTTTCTGTCTGATTTAGTCATAAACGTGCTTTTGAAGGATACTGTGTTATCTAGAAAACAAAACTTCTTGTAGTATAGTTTATTAAGAGCCGGCTCTTTTATGTGAATAATAGGAGCCACCTCTTGTTTGAGAACCAGTATACTTTATTCCATCCATCCATTTTCTTCCCCTTATCTTGGAGTGGGTCCCAGTGGCAGCAGGCTAAACAAGTCAGCCCTCTCCACAGTGGCATTTCCCAGCTCTTCCTGGAGGTTTCTGAGGTGTTCCCAGGCCAGATGAGATATATAATTCCTCCTCCGAGTCCTAGCTCTAACTGGAGTCTCCTCCCAGTTGAATGCCACAGGAAGACCCCGACCGGTAAGCAACCAGGTGGCATCCTAATCAGACGCCCGGACCACCTCAACTGGCTCCTTTCAAGACAAAGGAGCAGCAGCTCTACTTCGAGCTTCCTCTGGATGCCCGAGCTCCTCACCCCATCTCTAAGGCTGAGCCCAGACACCCTCCTGAGAAATGTTATTTTGACCGCTTGAATCTACGATCTCATACTTTCAGACATCATCTTTTGGCCCAGTAAATTTAGAACTCTGCCTTCTAGCCCAACTCTCTCTTCACCACAGCTGTCTAGTACGATGTCTGCAGTACCTCTGCACCAATCTCAAAGCCTATTCTACCCTCACTTGTGAACAACACTCCAGGATACTGAACTCCTTCACTTGTGGCAAGGACACCCTCCCCACCTGAAGGGAGCAATCCAGCGTTTTCCAGCAGAGAACCATGGCCTTCAACTTTTGTGTGCTGACCCTCATCCAAACTGCTTTGCACTCTGCTACAAACTGCCCTAATGCATGCTGGACGTCCCCTGGCTGAAGAAGCCAACAGCTTCTGTTGACTTTTTCCATTTTTGTCGTTGTTTAGTAGGCATAAAAAAGCCACGTGATCCCTATCTCTAAAAAGAGTTTGAATCCTCATTGCTATGAGCAAGGCTGGATGGATTTTTGCAGTGGAAACACAAGCTAGATCCGGACTTACTGTACCAATCCAAACATTTGTAGAGAACCAAACTGATGCACATGGTGGAAACACAACTAAACACACAAACAGGAAACAGGTCAGGCTCCTTTCAGTGACATAGGTTGCTAGATAACCAACAGAGAAACAGGAAGTGTCTGTAGCATTGAGCTATTGAGTTATAAGGTGTTGATTAGTGAGCTGTACAGGTGTTGGTAATGCTGATCTTTAACCTTTGACAAACCCAGGCTGTCTGTATCCCTTCCTCAGTCGTTGTGCTAAAGAGAACATGGTTGTGTGCTGTACACACCACTAACAGTATCTATCTCATACAGACTATGGTACAGACAAAATCGTATGATGGAGCCTCTCCTCCACTCTGCAGAAGAAAGATCAGAACTTACTTCTGAATGTCCGGGAAGGCTCGCTCTTTCAGATAATGGAACGCCATTTCCGCTGTTTTCATCTGAAAAAGAAAAAAAGAGTTGGTGTTTTATGAAAAGAGTCTTTAAACTATTCATCAGCACATCAATACTTTCTTTATGTTTTGGCCTGTGACCTAAAAGAGTGTTAAAGGGTCATGTGTTCAGTCCCAGTATTGACTCATTCAGTGGATGGCTGTTGGATCAGTAGTTTCTTATAAATATATATTTGACTACACTCAAGAAAATGTCAGACAGACCCCTGAAATCTTTGAGTGAATTGTTCACACATGACCCTCACAGCACGAGACTATGCATGTTGGGTTCCATTTCTATGTGATGTTCAAACAGAGATACATAAACTGCAGATTAGTCTGAATCTATTATGACAACCCTTTTACCCGATAGCAATGCTACATGTATTCTGGCATGTTCATCCTATCAGTAAATGGGGAAAATAATGGAAAAGAGAAAACATAAAGAAGCAGTTTCATTATGTTCATGCAGAGAGCACACTGATTACAGGCTGGTAGCAGGAAAAATATCATCATCCCTGTCTGCTCACTCTTGGTAATTTTCCTGAATAATTTTACTGTTTACTCTTCATACAGAAAATATTATGGGGATCTGACAGGAAAAAATTGGGTAAAGTCAGGAATCAGAATGATTTTTTTTTTTGTTTTAACAAAGTTACAGGGTAAAAAAAACTTTAATTTAAGAAGCTACACCTGCTGCCACGTGGTTATTTTCCTCTACAAACTATACAACTGCAGAACTGTGAAAGTGCGATGGTGGGTTAAGATGCAGGACTGAGATGGTTTCTGTGAAAGTGTGATTTGTAGGGGTCTCATAAGCAAGGGATCGACATGGGCCTAAATGACCTTGATATTTTAACTCCAAAATATAGCCAGTTCATACTGTCCAAGTAGACACTTAGAACCCTCTCAAAGCATTCTTGAGATATCCCATTCACAAGAAAGGGATCAGCATCAGGTCCATGAACCTCGGCCTAAGTCACATGACCTCCAAAATTGATTCTGTTCACAAATAAGTAAGAGAGAGCATGTGTGCAAAGGGTGAAAAAACCCTTAAAGTATTTTTGAGATATCCTGTTTACAAGCAAGGGATGAAGATGAGGCCCAGTGACCTTTGACCTTGGACCTATCGCATCCAAAGTCCAATCAGTTCACCTTATAAGCAGAGTGGACTTTTTTGCCAAGTTTAACACGCATAAATTTGTAAAATAAAATCAGGTTAAACCTCTGATTAGGGTAGGGGTTAGGGTACGGTTAGGACACCAAAAGGTTAAAACCTGACTGTAAAACCTAACAACAAAACTGTACATATAGTCTACTGAACAGTCTACTTACAGAAAAAATAGTATCCTCCTTGGAACCACAATGCAGGTAATGTAACTACAGCTAGAGCTAACTGAGCTACGTTCGCTTATGTTGCTAAAGATAATTCTTTTAAGGGCTGTAAGCTATGTACCTAAGTTGCCAACATAGCTTATGTTGCTAGCTTTGCTTTAGCTTATTTTGCTTAGGCTTATGTTGCTAAAGCTAGAGTTGCTATGTTCGCTTACATAGTTATGTACAATGCTGGTGTAGCTATCTTAGCTTTCTCTGCTTGGCTAAATCTAATGGCACCACTGTTCACATAAAACAGGAAATGTGGTAAATTGGAAAATGATGCCACATCCATCTTGATACTGGTGATGCATTTGATAGTAGTGGTCGGCAAAAGGGATGTCTGAGAGCTGCTGTCTGCAGCCAGAAGATCCTTAAAGGGTTTTTGAATTAATGCATTCATAAGCATGGTATGGGCATCAATCAAACTTAATTTATAGTGCTATGAAAACGTATTTGCCCCCGTCATTCTTTTTTCTTTCTTTTTTTTTGCATGTTTGTCACACTTTAATATCCAACTTTTTTTTTTTTGAATTAGACAAAGATGACCAGAGTAAAAAAATGGAGGGAAAGGGGCATCCAAACCTACCTGGCCTTATGTAATTGACAGACAAATGAATAAATGGACAAAAAATACATGTTCTCCTCTGCAGAAAGTTCAGCTAAGCTGTGTTTCGCTCTGTTTAAATCCATGCAGGACGTTTGGTATTCAGGATAATAATACCGCCTGCTCGGAACCAAACTGTCCCTTTAAGAGTAATCAGCTGGCCAATAATTGTTACGGCTTCTTGGTTATTTCAGACAGACTCTATTTAACAAGAGCCCCATAAAAATCCTGCAGGCTTTTAGCATCATCTTCAGGTACAGACTGTTGCCATATTGTGAATCGTTTATATTAGCAAAGAGACGCACAAAGGCGGCCGTAGACTCACGCTCATCCACACACACATGCACTCCTCTCCATCTTTAATACAATGACACTGCATTCCAGCAGCACCTCCCTCTAATGGGAGACCGTGCAGGGAATGTGCTCCATAGCATTGCTATGCATGCTGCCCTGTTAATCCAGAGTGGTGGGAAAGCGGCACTTCCTGTGGGGGTGGTCGAAACATGCATGAGGACACGTCAGTAAAAGGAGGAGGGGGCCCAAGGGGGGGGGGCTGAGGTCGCTTCTGTACCAGAAGTCTCATCGCCACATAAGTCAGCACACACAAAGGACACAAAGATCTCCAGCCTCCTTCAGCTTCCACACAGGCAGCCAGCGCTGATTAGAGCCAACAATCTGAAGGACAGCTGGACGAGCCAATCAGAGAGAGGCTGTGGTTTCTCCATGAGGGAGCTCAGTGAAAGGCTGGGACAATCAGAAAGGAATGAAAACACGCTATATCAGTCAGATCTGAGGAATCCCTAAGGAATCACAATGACAGAGGGCTTTTGAGGTTCATGGGAGAGAATTTACTGTGCAGCTGTATCCATCTTTATCCTCTGTGCAGCTTTTCGCGCTTTTCTTTGTCCTGTCTTTTCCCGTCTGTGCACAGGCAGTTATCAGAGCCGAGTTTAAGCAAACAGAAGCATGGGGCCAGCAGTCTGTTGTACCTCCTTTCACTGAGAGAAAAATAAATGGAGAAATGGGTCATGTACACACATAGACCGGCTTTGTTTAACCGAGCACTCATGAGCATGAATGTTTGTTTACTAAAAATAACTACAGTATATTTAAGTCGACATGAATTCACTGATGTAAAATTATCTTGGACATTGTAGCTTTTCATGCAGCAAATGAGGCACAACTAAACAAATCTAAAAGCACACTAATGCACTGTTTTCTAACACACTTTCGAGCAATGCAACCTAATTACACTTCAGCAGCTGTCTATTTACAGTAACTGATATTCTGCTGTGCACTTGCCCTGCAGCAGAATGCCAACTTACTGAGAAAATATAACAGTTAACCTCAAACTGGCTCTGAACTAAAGCACCACTTGAAACCATCAACCATTCAGGAATCTGTGCTCCAAATGATGCCTGGCATGGCAACTGGTGTAATAACCCAGATCAATTTAAAAGTAACTTTTCCTTGATGCTTCTGATTTTATGACTAAATATGGGATTTGGATGTGTTTACAGCTTTCTCCAGGGATTACAACTCAAAAATGAGCATCCTACAACTGAAAACAGGAGCAGAACTTCACCTGGCATGAGGCCCTAGTGAGACTCTGCCAAGGACACAATCAACTGGTCTAGTTTCCAAAATGCCCTAATTATATCCAGAAACACATGCAAAACACATGCATGAGCTAGAATAGAGCAGTGAGAACAGGAAGCCAGTGAGACTGTTTCCCCCTAAAAACTGAGATGATCACCTTAGAAAAATAAGACTTTGGCAACATTTTTACTAGTGACATATGGACGATAGAATTTTTTAAGTAATACGAAGTGCTTAAAACCTGTTTCAGTTCCATCTCTGAAAAGCTGAAACTTCGACTTAACAATTTTTTTTTTCATTCCATACTCATCGCATTTATACCTCACTGGTAAATAAACACTTTTGCCTTTCAAAATCAGCCTGTAAATATGTAACTCAAGCTTTTGTACATTAATATTCCCTCTCAGCCAAAACAACACAACCTCCAGTTAAATATCTACAAGACAGTCTGCCTGCAGACCTCCTCTCTCAAACTTGCTCCAAAATTAGTTTAATAATTGTAATTCAATATGCACTCTACATGCATAACAGATATAAGAAAGAAAAATGTGAATTCTCACTTGACAAGAAGAAAGCACGCAATGGAGAGTACTGTTCTCCTCTATCCCACCAGCTACGCTGCGCTTAGCTCCATTTACACCCATGCAGGTTATCAGGTATGCAGCATAATAAATAATAAACAGCCTGGCTGCAGACCGCTGTAAAACTAACATTGCTGAGGCTAGCATAACTGTGTAGCTACCTACGTAGCTTATGTGGCTAAAGCTACCTTTGCTATCTTGGCTTTCATAGTTATGTTAATTACATAGCTATGTTAGCTACATTAGCCTTCACTACATAGCTCAAGCTAACCTCTTCAAAAACATGAAATACATTGTACTGGCAAATTGCATGACTCCCGTCTTCATTGTGGTGGTTCTCATCATAATAGAGGGGGTGTCTGACAGCTGCTGTCTATAGCTGGGTTCCTTTCAAAAGGTTGTTTTTTTCCAAACAGACCTTAGCCCCAAAGTCTAGTTAGTCTGACCAGTGAAAATGCTCCATACCACTCTCAGGCCCGGTACACTTGGAGGTGGGCTTCGGCATGGTATGATTGCTCCTGCAATCCTGGTCAAAACTGTAACACAGCAGCCCATCTCAGTGCTTGCACTGCTACTGTTAGCTATAGTCTCTAAACCAATTTTGCACCATTATGATTTGAAAATGGGTTTTAATGTTACAGTGTGAAGTTGGTTTACAGAGGATACTTTCATGATTTGAGACTGGTTTACTACTACAGTTCTGAATTGTGTTTAATTTGGAGTAAAATTATTCACCTAAGAACATACCTAACCAAAACAACTCAAAAGAAGCCACTGTGTGGCAACTGGCCATAAGAAAACAAAGATTATAACAGGATCAGTAATACTTTCTTTGACACAGCTTAATAAGTAAGAGTGATAGAGCTTAGTTTTAAGGATAGGATCAGGGCTCTGGGCTGCAAGACCACTTTTGTTATCTTTAAAGTGATCTAAGTTAAACTGCACAAAGTTCTATACTTTCCTATCGGTATTTTGTCCATCCATATTCAGAGCTGGCTTCTCCAGAAAAATAATAATCTTCTCTTCCCAGAGCAGGAAACGCTGACCTGCAGTTTCCCCTTTTAAATCAACCCAACAGCAGAAATTAGAGCCAAGAAAACCTTCCCAAAGAATTTCTGTAAAAGGCTTTAAGAACGTTCTTACCCCTCTTCAGCTGTAATCTTCTCCTAAAGTGAGAAACCTGTTGAAGGATGCTCAGTGAGATTCCCATCCTCTTCAAGCCAACTTCAGACAAGTGGAGAAAAAAATGAATGACAACAAGTCCCCAGTCCCTGCTTCCCTTCAACTAGCCTGAACTTTAAAAGCCTCACTTTGGCTGATTAAAGTAATGAAATCTCAGTGTGGGCTTTGAACAGTGCAGGCTGACAGTATATCAGACCAGCAGGCCGCCTGCGTCAATGTGCTGATCCTGCAGAGAGAACAAAAACAGCAGAGGAGGCTCTGCATTCCCTCTGGATGAAAACAAATCCACCATTCTCCAACCTAATAAGACCAAAGCCTATTCACAACAAGCTGATGAGGTTTCCACTCCCTTCAGAACCATTGCCTCAGGACAAACATCATTTGTGGACCTCTTGATCTCCAAAGTTTTATTTCACACATCAGAGCAGGAGAGCTGCCCACTGAGGTGTATCCAAAATGAATCATCAAAACAAATGTTATGAAAGTAAACCTGCATCTCTCTGTCTAAAGCATCATCTAGGGTCCAATTTTTGTCTGAATATGAGATATGAAAGGATTACTGAGCCACCCACCTACCCCTCAAATATACACACAAGCACAATGCTCTCAGTAAACACAATACACAACTTTAAAGACATTAGCATGAACATTTCATTTAGTACCACTGATAATCTGAAATTACAAAACATCAGCACCAGATTATAGCTGTTTACACAAGTACTGTAATTAAGAAAGGATCTTTGCATTTGACCAACATTCTTCTATTTAAAAAAAAAACATTAAAAAAGGATAACTATTGTATTTTTTCCACATTATAAAGACAATGGATACGATTTTTTGCAATTAATATATTGTAAATGTCAGAATTTATGCAATATATAAAATAAATTATCTTGTGTAAAAAAAAGCAGTAATGCCTTACTATCATTGTCTATGTGTCTGTCTGTCACAGTTTGCACACCACACCGCTGCTCCATTGTCCTTGATACCTCTGAGAAGATTTCTTGGGTGTAATAATTTGAAACTGGTACCATGTAAAAATCATAAATATGTAGAGATTTTCTATAAAATTCCAAATGTTGCACCCAGTCATCATTCAGGGACTTCTGTTGTGTCTATTTGCGTCAGAGCTGGGAATGATGTCATACCCGAGTTGAATGCCTCCCATTTGCTACAAGCTCATAAGAGTAAGTGACAGAACCTGTGTTTTGTCAGTTTGTGCTACCAACCAAGATGTGCAACTTTGCCTTCGAGTGCACTGGGTAAATGGTTCGGGATGGGGATAGATTCTGCTATCGATAAGTGCTGCAGTAGCAATTTTTGTCAAAGGAGCAGAAATTGTCAGAACACTGGAAAATAACTGGACTTTGTAGAAACACGCCCACAAAGAAAACTTATTTAGATGAGGTGATACACCTGCTCCACATCCTAGATCAAAGTAAGCCCTCTTTAAAGCACTTCTCCGTTCTCATATTAAACAGTCAGCTGTAGTCACCGTTGCTGTTTGAAATATGGGTCTGTCTCCGCATCACATGGCAGGTGGGCTATGTGATGCTTTGTTAAAGCTCAACAACAAAGTGTGTGCACAAAAAACTTTATAAATCAGCCAAAAGGCACAGCTTTCATGCTCCCCTTATTGTGTTGCTGGCCTATCACTGCATATGCAGATAAAGAGCTCATATGCAGTTATTTTGGGGAAAAAACACCCCTTTCAATGCAAACTGGCCTTATTACATTAAGCATCTAATGATCAGAATGGTAACTGCGTGGCATACACTGTATAGAGTAAAGATTAGCCTACTGTCTGTGAGAGCCCATGGACGTGTGCCACATTTTTTTGATGCATGAATTTTTCATAGACCAGGAAACAATTCCACCTCTCTATGACTTTAAAATAGATGATATGTTAATAAGGTCAATAAATATTGCTTTGACATTGCTATTAGTCTGTATTAGGCCGTCACCTGGAGTTAAATCAGTCTGAGACTCCAAGCTGAGTTTTGTATCCATGTGCAGCACCATTACGCATGACGAGGATGTGGTTGCTTTCTTAGTGTTTCCTTCATTAAGAAAGGAAACTTAATCAGGGTGATTCCTTTAATTAAACCTACTTTCTGTTATTCTGAATATTTGAAATTGATTGTCATTATCTGTGTGGTATGCTGGCAGGATTTGACACACCTGTTGTGGGTTCAGGCGAGGGTAGATAGCATGCATTGCGGGAGCAGGCATATCATATCTTGACTCATCTTAAACATGTAATTTCTTTTGATAATACTTTTTTTTTCACCAGACTAAATTTTGTAATGGATTATTTATGTTTTGTATTAAGTGTTCATTTCTACAATGTTAAATCCAACCTAATCTTGTGCTTTGGGCCTTTAATTTGATACAACACTGGCAGCACTTTTCAGCTGTCAGAGCTGATTTAGTGTTTATTTATAAAGGAAGAACACTGGTTTGTTTGTTTCATGTTTTGCAATTCCAGAAAATTAAAAAAACTTACATATAATACTAAAAAACAATAATATATGGAAATAACTGTAAGAAACAGTGTATATTGGGTCAGCATAATACTAACATTACATAACTCTACTGCTTATATGCTTATCTTCTTATGGTATACTGTGTGCTGTCAAATCCACCCACCCAGACTGACATGTTACCACATGCACATGCCTCTCCACATATACCAGTGCAGATTTGACACTCCAGCAGTGAACACATGACACAGCAGACATAATCACCCGCAGCCAGACCCTGCAGAGGAGATGGAAGCTGAGCGAGCAGACAGACACACGGACATCTGGCTCTGATTAGCAGAATGCGCACAGCAGTGGAAGATAAATGGATGAGAAAGAGAATTACAGTCCATTACTGAGGAGAGTCTGACATGATAAGAAAGCCAGCAGAAGAAAAAAGAAGAGGACAAGCAGGAGATGATGATGAGAGGACGGACAGACAGGCGTCACATAAAGCCTCAGATCTGCCCGTACCTGAATGCAGGTTTATCCTGAATGCGGTCAGGACTGCAGGACCATCTTTAAAGGACAGACACATAAACATGGGTTAGTGTTAGAGTGTTAGACGGTCAGAAGAGGTGAATATAACTGCATATGGCCATATCAGACAGCATGGTTTTATGATGGCACCATGTTAGACTACTCAACAAAAATCTTGTCCTGTATTGGCTGACAGACGGTTAACACTACACATGTGATCCCAACAATAACTGTAAGCTGCTGTCATGGCATTATCTGCTGTCCAGATCTGCTGCCAATCATGGCTGGAACATAAGCACTATGTGGGATGCCTCAAGTCTCTGAAAAGAAGAGTAAAGGAGAACCCATTGTGGACTGGTCCCCAGTGGTGATGTTCCCAGCAAATAATTTTACATCCAATTAATTGAATATCACAATTTGATGTGATTGGAAAAAAACCATCAGACAGTGTAGAGTTGATCTGCAGAATGTTGCTAAAGTTAGCAGTACAGCAGCGCTAGCTTTCACTCAGTGCTTCAGTCACATGAGTAAAACCTGATGAACAATGAAACAAACTTTAGTCCTTAAAACACACTTAAAAGTTAAAAAAAAAGGATAAATGAAGAAAAAGACCTCAACTGACATAAATCTGTTGGTCTAGCCTAAAACTCCACTGGTATATATGGCCAAAATGTGTAGTCAAAATATGCTGATATTTGCAGTTAAAATTTTTGGCTATAAACATGCACAAAAATGCTGATATCTGCTGATATAGATATTTGCCCATTTAAACTAATGTCTGCAGATTAGGGCTGAGCGATTTGGGAAAATAATCTAACTGCAATTTTTTCCCCCAATATTGCGATTGCAATTTGAAATGCAATTATTTCTAAAGTTCCTCATTGTATGTATTTTTTAACAAACACAAGCAATAAATCATTCTATATTATAACCAAAACAATATTAGATTAAACAAGGGCTAAACAATTTTAATCTTATGTTTTATATCTAATTCTGATCATTTTGACTCATATTGCAAATTACACATGAATTCTTATATTCAAGGGAGTGGTCATTTCTATGCCGTTAAGAAGTTAAAAAAAAAAAAAAAAAAACTACAAAAATGAAGAAAGTTCTTAAAAGATGGTACTTGAATGATTGTAATGCATACCATCTCTATTGCAAAAAATGTTTTAAACTGGTATTTTGGCACAAATTTCAGGTTAAAGAAATATTGCACCTTCTTTGGTTTGAAAACTGCAGCGGTCCATATTGCGATTTAATCTTATTTGCGATTAATTTCCCAGCCCTACTGCAGATACCGATATCAATTATAATATTGTGCAGCCCTATTATTTTTCCATGCCCCTGGTATAATGCAAAGACATCCAGAGCACTTATGGGGTTGTGTAACTCCTCCTTGCATGATGGTGCTCTCAGACAGCTTCCTCACCAGATTGACGCCTTACTTCAGCCTTAAAGTTTAGCTTCAAACATGCCTAAAAGTTCTGCACAGTACTGTAAACTGGTTCTAAATATCAGCAGAAATGTTCTTAGCTACTGATCAGGGGTGGTTAAACGGTTTAATTTGTGTATCAATTTAGCTGGTGCAAGATTTACGAGTTGGTTAAACTTATTACCTATCATTCTTTTATAAACACGGGCTTGGGAATGCACTTTTTTTTTTTTTTTTTTAAGATTTATTTTTGGCCTTTTTGCCTTTATTTGATAGGACAGTGGATAGAGTTGGAAACAGGGGAGAGAGCGGGGAGAGACATGCAGGAAATAGTGCCACGGGCCGGATTCGAACCCGGGTCGCCTGCGTATACGGCATGCGCCTTAACTACTCGACTACTGGTGCGCCGGGAATGCACTTTTAAACTATGATGAAGACTCCTGCCATGAGAGCCTTCAGTTAATGACTGCTGCGTTCCTGTCAGAGCGTTCCCCTGGCACTTTGTTGAATGTTAGCTTGGCAGTTAGCATGTAGTAGGAACAGCACTTTATGACCGATTATAAGTAGAAAATGAAAATAAAGCAGTATGTAGGCTGTCAGTGGATAAACTCATGTATTACTACTCAACCAAAGTGAAAAGAGGCCACATATCCAAATATCCTTACTGCTAATACCAAGAATGAACTTTTTTTAGCTAATGTCAGCCAATAATGATATGCTGCTCATTTTGTACATCCCTAAATAGAATTCAAGATGCCAATGTGGTAACATGTCAATAAATTAGCCCAGTTAGTCTATATAAACACTGTTATTTATAAAGAACAATTTATTTAGAAAAATTCTGGCACACCAGTCTGATCAAATCAGGGCTGTTGGGCATCTCTAGATTAATTTTGATGTCACATATCAAGGGCATTTGTCATTCTAGTTGGCTGAAATAGTGCAGTCTGATCTGGCCTTTATAGAGAGCTGCCGAGACACTAAGAAAACCAATCAAACAGTCTTGCTCAGTGCTCATAAAGTAGTGCCTTGGGCCCACTCAGACTAAAAAAGGCAGAGCTAACAGCTTGAAAGTAAAACAGAACCTTTTATCACTCATGATGATCAGAGCAGAGCTTTCACCAACAACAGCATCTACACAAGCAGATCACCTCAACATTACACAACAGGTCGTGTACACTTGATCCATTAACACACCAAATTGTTTTTCACTCTGACTCAGGCGAGCTGTGTGGGAGTCTACTGTCTAACAGGTCTTGTGTAGCTCTTTCACGAGGTTGGCACTCAACTAGACCAGCCTGCTGCTGCTCTCTCCTCTCAAACAAAAACACCTACTTTGTACATGATTTAAATCTCTTCAGATCACTGCACTGCCCTACAACAAATACGGACTGACAAACCACAGTACGGGATCACAATCACACAGCTTTTCTCAGGGGAAGTGGAGCAAACCTGTCATACACTGCTTTACAAGTTGTTTTCTTGAGTGTAGATGTGTCTGAAATATTGATGGGATAAGGTTGAAGAGCTTTGGCCGTTATATATTCCATGTTCTGGTCTACATGTAAGGGGTCAAACTGGAAGTGAACCACTATAAAGTCACAGACAAGCTGAGTGGCTGTCTTGATTATGGGAAGCTAAATTGGGAAGCCTGTTAGACTGTTCAACTACAGCATACAAGACTAAAATATTCACTTTTACTGTAGAACATGAGGGAGGAGTAAGCTGATAGCCAAGTAAGTTGGTACAAACATGACAGAGTGAAACCACAACATCCTGAGCTACAGTCATGCTGTCTTCTATGACAAGATGTCATCTCTATCTCTCCACACTTCCTGTCAAGTCAGCTTACACTGTACAAAAGGAAAAACTCATAAACCACTCCAGGCAAGCAGAAATATTGAATAAGGGGTTAAAACTACAAACTGTGGTGTCAGGTTTAATCAAACAAAAGTGAATCAGGAGTCAAAGTTCTTACTTTATCCTTGCAATATCAGTTGAAAAAAAAATCACTTTAAGAACTGTCTCAACTCATCACATGGTTGCTATCAACAAAAGGAAGTTCAAATTTACATTAACCAAGCATCTTAAATAAATCTTGGCAATTTTAAATGAAAATAAAAAAGTTGTTTAAGTGGGGTGCTGATGGTCTAGCAATTAGTTTGATCTTAATGTTAAAAACTGGTCTTCCAGGCATTCAAAGATGCTCTACTGCATCTTTTCCAGTCTGGTCCTTCTCCTCTGATCTCATTTTAAAAGTCACTTTAATCCCCTTTCTTTAGCTTTAGCTCAAGCTTACATGGCTACACTAGCTACACTAGCTATGTAATTAATGTCACTGTACAAGCCAGTGTAGATTAAGTTAGCTTTAGCAATGTGAGCTTTTGCAAACTTAGCTAAAGCTAACACAGCCATGTAGATAATTTAGCTACATAACTTATATAGCTGCTTTGTGAGCTTAGCTTCAGCTGTGTTTGCTAAGTAGCTACGTTATCTATAGCTAAGTGTGCTTTACCAAAATGAGCTTTAGCAAATGTAGCTAAAGCTAACACAGCCATGTAGATAATTTAGCTAGATAACTTGTATAGCTGCATTTGCTAAGTAGCTACATTATCTATAGCCAAGTGTGCTTTAACAACATGAGCTTTAGCAAATGTAGCTAAAGCTAACACAGCTATGTTGATAACTTATCTACATAGCTTACATTGCTGCATTTGCTAAGTAGCTACATTATCTATAGCCAAGTGTGCTTTAACATCATGAGCTTTAGCAAATGTAGCTAAAGCTAACTTTGCTGTGTAGATATGCAGAAGCAGATATGTAGCTGACATAGCTGCTTTTATTAGCCTAGCTTTAGCCACATGGCTTATACAGCTTACAGAGCTTCCCTTACTGCGTTAAAATTATTTTATGGAGGAAAAGCTTTCCTGTATGCAGACTTTTTATTAGGCTTTATCAAATATTCTGTAATTGGGTTTTTCAGGTCAGGTTTTTAACTTTTAACTTCTGGTAACTTAACTCTTACCTTGAATCGGGTGTTAAATCAGATTGAGGGTGAATTGAACTTTAGGGACAGTTCTAGTCTATATTTCTGATATACAACATCACAGATGATCAGTCTGTGAGAGTGGCTGACCCAGATGACAGTCTGCAGCCAGACTGTGTTGAATAAAGTGGCCAGCAGTGACTGGTATTGCAGTACAGTGACCACTAGGGGGCGCTATCAGCTTTTAGCTCCTTATGTTTGAACATAGATGCTGAAAAAGATAGGCATACAATTTGGGGAAGCAAGTTAAGATCCTGAAGTTGAGAGTAAGTCTTACTTCAAAGTAAATCCAATCTTATTTCTTTATATAAAAACAGAAAAGTGTGATAAAATTGTGTCACAAACCCAGTATGGCGATACATATCCTGCCATGAATTGGTTGTATTGTTACATTCCTAGAAACTGATAGCTCAAAATTGTAAACTGGAACACAAGGCTATAAAATATGGGAAAAAATGTCAAGATGTAATGAATCTAACATACTATGGTTTCTATAAAACAACCTTTTTAGTCCATTGCATCTCTTTACTGTAGTTTATCATTTCATTTAGTTACACACTCGACCTTCTCAAAACAAAAGCAGCTTTTACTTTGTGTTAATACTGTCATTACAATAATACTTAAAAAATGTCCAACTTTCTATTGAGCTAACTAATGGTATATAGTGTTTTATGAGTAGTGAGTACTCTATACGTGTGTATGCTTCATGTGTATATTAGGCTATTATTGTTTGGGGAATACAACTTTCCCTCCTTATCTTCAGGATATTGCACTCCCTGAGGAGAAATATTTTTTAAGGTCCGGAACGCTCAAACACTGTACAGCATAAACTTTTTCCATAAGAGGTCATGAGTTGGGTAGTTATTGGTAATGTGCTATCTCTAGACAACACTTCACACACTTAAACACCATGTTTGACATCTTTGATAGTTTACTCTTCCTCAGAAAGTCATGTTTAAGGAAAGAGGTTTTAGAGGAGTACTGGTTATTTCATGAGAGGTTACCGTAACCTCAACTCAGGAACATTTAGATAAGGAATACTACACCATCTGTCAGATAAAGCTCCTACAAGATGTTCTATAAACAGCTCTCATTAATAAAACATGATTAATGGCCTCTGAGAGTGTTTGTTTCCCTCGTGTGTTCCATGTCCATGCATCCAAATGCCGGGCAAATACACCAAGAAAAGGGGGGGAGGCCCATGAAACCCACTTTCTAAACTTAGACCAGAATATCTGAAAGAAAGAAGTCTAAGACTTTCTTTAGTAACACAACAAAACAGGCTCAAACAACTCTACTGTAGCTGTCCTGTAGTTTAAGATGAAATCTCTCTTGCTGTCCATATCTTATTTAGTATCAACCCTCCATCAAAGGGGTAATACAATTACATGGCCTGTTTCCATAGCAACTCTTTGGCTCTGGTTCACCTCTAACTGGGGGATGACTTCATCGGTTGGAGTGTATATCATAGTGAGATCACCTTAAATGGAAGAAAATTCCTTAAAATATGGCCGGTCACTATTAGGAGCACTATAAAGGGGTCTATTGAAAAATAACTGCATGCCTGTCCTCAAAAGATGCCAAAAAGCTTGTTTGACTGTTTATCAGTGAGTTTGTGCAAATGTTTCAACTGTTCATTCAGTACTTTTCACAAATCATTTCAACTGTTGAACCCTTGATTTAACTATTTCACAGATAGCTAAAGCTAGCTTCTTCTCAGTTTTTATCTGTTACTTCTATATAACTGCCTAAACATTTTATCATTTACTCTTATCTTCTTCCATTTATCAATTACATTAGTTTCTAATGTGCACTGTCAGGGAATCACTTTGAACTGTTTATTAATCTCAGCTACCAAACCGACTTATTTAGCGTACTAGTTTCTTGTACCCCTATTGCTGGGATTTTAGTATGTATATGAAATGTCGTTTTCAGTTGATATATGCTTTCATAATTATAATTTTAACAGGAATTTTTTTGTAGTTCACAGACATCCCCTTTATAACTGTCCCCTTGGGACCAGTACCTCTGTCTGGGAATTTTAATTAGGCAAACATCCTTTTTGAGTGTATATTGAGTCAGAGTGCATTCAGTGCTCATCCAATAGTAAGTCATCAGTCATGGCTGTCTATAAACTAATGTTTGGGCAGCTGTGAATGAGGTCAGACACTCCAAACACATCTATAACATGGTGAGGACAGACCCTTTCCTCCTCTTTCTCTGTTTCCTCAGTCACATGTGGCTGAAGGTCTGTGCTGATAAGAGCATGAACAAACCCTCTGCAGAACAAGGACCATGCATTAACTCAAAGCTCACCCTAAATGAAAGACATGTTTTATTAACGACTTACTGATTAACACAATAAAGAGCAACTAAAGAGAAAAGGAAAAGACTGAGTTTCCATTAAATTCTCTCAATACACTTTAAATAAACATGATGTTGGTATAGATTATCTTTATTTTTAAACTATAATGAGCTTTGATTGAGGCAGTGCTATAGTTGTGACTGAGACCATTTCCTTTGTATGATAAGGTAGATTAATCATGGTATAATATTAAAAATTTAAAAAAGAACTCTCAAAGTCAAGTGCTAATTACAAGATCATAATTTTTAGGGTTTAAGTTTTTTAAAAACAGTTTTGGCATTCAGTACAAAGATTTTTCCTTTAGATGTCTAACTGTATTCTATTTGTGACTATACGAAAAAAAGCTAAACAAGAGTTGTTGTAGTTGTTGTCGTGTATGGGATTAGAAATGGCATGTAAGTACTGAAGTGAAGAAGCCTTTTAGAGGAGAGGTGAAATGTCTTCAAGAACCTACCCCAGCTCCAGTTGCCTCATTGACAAAGTTAGATAACCATGGCCTGGATGGAGCAGAGCCTACACAGGCACCATGCCTTGCATTTTGGGAAGGATACCTTTGACTGGTGGGAGAGTATAAGACAACCAAGAAAGAGCCATTTAACCTGAAATATTGACAACAGAAGATTATCCCCAACAGTCTTTACATTTGCTCGACAGTGAAGGGGATACAGAGCTGTAGTTACTTTCCAAAGAGCCTGGAAGCAACTCCTCAGTTGCAGAGAATTTAACTTCGTCGTGGACACACTGCAGGTACAACTAGACCAAAAAAGTAAGGGATTGTCTGTGGTTCAACCCACAGAAGTGATGAAGTATTCATGCTGGTTCTGAGGGTACAGTCCATATAACATTTAAAGAAACATCAGATTTGTAAGTTCTTCTCTCCTCAGACTAGATAATTTTCCTTGTAGCAGATGGGCTACAGTAGCAGATGACTAAACCAGGTGCCACTCCTGTCAGCTAAGAACAGGAAACTGAGGCTACAGTTCACACAGGCTCACCAAAATTTGACAAATATTACCTGGTTTGATGAGTCTCTTTCAGCAGCAACACTCAGATGGTAGGGTCAGAATTTGGCATAAACAACCTGAAAGCATGGAGCCTTGTATCAAAGGTTCAGGTTGGTGGTGTAATGATGTGGGAGATATTTTCTTGGCATACTTTGGGCCCCTTAGCACCTATTGAGCATTGTTCAAATGCCACAGCCCACCTGTGAATTTTGCCGGACCATGTCCATCCTTTTATTACCACAGTGTACCCATCTTCTAATGGCTACTTCCAGCAGGATAATGCACCATGTCTCAAAGCTCAAATCATCTTAAACTGGTTTCTTGAACATGACAATGAGTTCACTGTACTCCAGTGGTCTCCACAGTCACCAGATCTCAATCCAATAGATCACCTTTGGGATGTGCAGCTGACAAATCTGCAGCAACTGTGTGATGCTATCACTTCAATATGGACCAAAATCTCTGTGGAATGTTTCCTGCAATGTTTCCAGGCAGTTCTGAATGCAAAAAGGGGGGCTGTCCAACCTGGTTCCAGCAAGGTGTACCTAATAAAGTGGCTGGTGAGTGTATATACAGCACTGGGGACATCAAATCAGCATGCTTAGTGACCCTAAAGAGCCAGTGTTTTTTGACACGGCTCTTGGCTCCCATAGCCAATCACAGCTCTTTCTCTCAACACTGCAGTGTATTTAAATATGACATTCTTCTCACTTATCCCTGCTTATATCAATGCTGATGCACTATGCTGCTTCTGCTGGCAAAGGTTAACCTCCTCCACCCCAGCCTCCTCCTTAATGGCATAAATCTAACATTCATGCTACAATGGATTTATTTGTTTTTTATTTAATTTTATTGTATTCAGTACACATTGTCATAAATCTATCTATCCATGGGGGGGTGGGGGGGTGTCTAGCTATGCTCTCCATAGAAAGTCAAAGCATGCTGCTTGACTAACCAAGAGAGCATCTTTTGCGCAGAGCCTTCTCCGCCAAGTAAAACTGTATCCATTTTGCAATAAAATGGTTAAATGTGTGACAAGAGTGTTCCTGACTAAAATATGCTTCACTTACAACAGCTGTTAAATGAACCTCACAGTACAGAAAAACAATTAGTCTTCCACCACAAAAAGTGGTCATTTCCATTTGTCTCCACTCGATTTCCTCTCCATTTAACTGTAAAGTGACAACAACACAAATATTGAAACACATCCACTTATTCGCATGTTTTGGCCATTATAAAGCGATTCACTCAAATGTAGCATACTAGGTCATATAAAATCAGCAATCTTCTGCTTTTTCACTTGGTTAGGCAGCTATGTTATCTAATGCTGCCATATTAGTAGGTTTGCTTCTTATATTGGAGCTATGGGAGGCATAATGAAGTACTTAAAGGGATCAGTCTGCCTCTGTTGTGACATATGGAGCAGCAAGAAAGAGCAGACTATTAATCTTTAGTCATTTTCTGCTGTCCTTGAGGGACTGCTGTACATGGAAACAACAAGTGCAGCAACTCAATCCAGTTTCACCACACCTATAACTGACAGCACATCAGCAACATGGTAAAGCATCCATATATATTTAACCGCCAAAAGGACAAATGTTTCCTGAAACCACACACTGAACATGGCTTGTTTATCAGAGAGGCCTGGCTATCTCAGAGGAGCTAATCCCATTAGATGTGGACAGATACAGAGCTCGACAGATACCAGGAGGTGGAAAGATGCATTTGACTAGCTGGACTCACTTCTGATCATTTTGTCCTTTCAGTTTTCATTGAAAACACATGGAGATGAGGATGCTCCTCTTCAGCCGGGATGGTCGCTTATAGTAATTAATCAGATTTGACCACATGATCAGTGTGACTTTAATCAACACAGAGCCTACAGATCTTACCGTAATCCGCTCAGTCTGGGAAATACCTGCCAGTGTGACTTCACTAAAGCTCCACCGATAGTGTTTTTAGGGGCATTCCTGGGAGCTGAGCACACAAACAACCAGCGTGTCTGTTTTTCAATGTTTTGCCCCTGGCTTGTCATGGGATCACTACTATGAGGAGGCGCAAATCAGCTTGAATGAACTTCTCTGTGTGGATTCATCCTTCTGCTCCAGTAGTCACCACAGCCTTCACCTCTGACTGAGATGATCTTAATTACAGAAAATCCTCCCTAAACTCTGCCCACATTATAGCTTATTATGACGTCAGTAAAAGATAGTCTCAGCCCTGGGAGCTGCTGCCAAAATAACACCATACTAATACTAACAAAAGGTGCAGCAAGTTATTTAAACAAACTTTGAATTAATACATGCAAAGAAAAGCATATTATATGTCATAGAAAGTCTGCACTCAAATGACTATGAGGTCTTCATTTACAACTGAAAGCTACACCTTTGAGACTTTTCCCCATTAATATGATTCTCAAATGGGGGTTCTACTCCTTTTAAGTGGATAATCTTAGGTTTGATTAAAACGTTGGACTGGACGTTATTAAATTAGATTATGGGATCATGGTGTGGTGGGCGTATTTGCCAAAGTTGCTATAAGCCTGAGAAGCATGGCACACATAATATGTCACAAGAAATAAACCCTCCTAGCGACCTTAAGACCTCCCAAGGCTGAATGAGAGCTTCTTCAACGAATTACCTCCAGTCTGTGAATCCGTGGCACTCTGCAGCTCGATTAAAGTTTCATCTTTCGCTTTTCCCGTTATTCTCCTCATAGCGGCTCGGTGTTATGACTCGGGCTTCACCTTCTCAGGACGGTGGGAGAGGCGCTGTGTGAGGATGCCGCTGAGCCCCTTGATGAAGAGTCCACCATTGAAGAAGCAGCCGATGACACGCTGGAATCAATGAGTCCGGGTCAGATTCCTACACGAAATGCTGATCATATTTACATTGTAGTGGGTCCTTCTCTGAGACGCTGTACCCTGCTGGGCTCCCTGGCGCTACCCTAGAGCAGCAGGCACTCATAAAGGGGAGGAGCACGGGTCTTTCTCGTCGGCGAAAGGCTGAACGTGTGCGGCAATAAGGAGTGAAAGAGGGAGAGCTGAGGAAAACGAGCACAAGAAAGATAAAATGGCATAAATTATAATAAAAAAGGTTTAAAATGGAAACTTTAATGTGTAGAACAGTTAAATATCAGAAAGACACATCTACCTGGCTAAAAGGACTAACACAGGAACACTAACATGAGGTGCCAACACACGTCATTGAATCTATGAGGACACCTTGTGGCCGATTGCAGTACTGCCAAATAGGCATTGATAAAGATGTTTAAAAAGTTTATTTGAAAATGGTTCAGGTGTAATGTTTTTAATTAATTAGTGAATAACTAATATTTACAATCACTGGCCTTTATTTTATAAATTATTATGCAATCTAATTAAATCTAGCACTAATTAAATCTACCAAAACTTCAACAAGACATCTGCATCTTCATTTAGGTGTACACCATCAGTAATTCTGCTTTATGTCTGTGATTAGACTAGTGGGTGATGGTGGTGCACTGAAGTATCTTAGCAATCAATCAAATTATTTTGCACCTTTCAGACAAATTCAGTTGCAGTTCAAAGATCTTTTTACTAGAGAAGGACTAGAAGTCTGTAATCCATCGTTAAAGGATAACTGGACTTGATTGAGGTTCTTGAAGACGTTCTGCCTCTCTTCCAAAAGGCTTCTTCAGTTCAGAACCAACTTACTGAGGGCTACATAGACAGCATACCGTATACTATAGTTTATAAAAAGAAGTTTAAAGTTTGTGAGGATGACTCACAATATAGTTGGCTAAAAGTCTCAACAGAGAAATGGCTGATAAATTGTATATCGTGGTTTGACTTGGAAGGACAAAAAAAAAAAAAATATATATATATATATATATATATGTATGTATGTATGTATAAGCATGGCTTTTAAAACAATCTAACTAAAATTTAACATATACAAGTCTCTAATCATCAAATGTTCCCTTAAACATAACTAGAGTTTGAAAAAAATCAAAACTATTATGTTGAAACACTAAAACAAGGAACAACCTTATGTGAATGAGTTATATACCTATACATTTTAAAAAGTGTCAAACTTATGTTAATAATATGAAATGGGGTTGGAGAAAATAATGTAACACAGATATAACAGACAGGGTGGATCAAATTTGACCCATAAGGATACCAAAAGCAGAGACAAAACGAAGACAATTCAAGTAAAGAAAGTTAAGAAAGGACTGATGTGTACCAATATGAACTAACTATAAGATGAAAAGTAATAAAAGTAATACACATAAACATTAAAAACTCTATAAAATATGATAAGCTATCTTTAAAAGTTTTTGTTGCTAATAAAATTGTTTTTAATAAAATGCATTTTTTTAAGTAATACAGTCTTAATGATAAGAAATAAATATTAATACTAAAAAACACAATTTTCAACAGAAAATGTGAATCTACACGTCGACTGGGACCACAATAACATTAATAAACAAGTTAAATGAATAATATCCATAAAATCCTGAAGTTAAAACTCAGACCATATAAATGAGTTTTTAGGTCGTGTTTCAGAGTCCCATTAATATCAGCTCCTCTCAGATCCTCTGGATCGCTGTTCCACCGTATCGGAGCACATCAGCTGAAGGCAGCACCAAGAAATGTTTTTTCTTTCTCCTGTGGAACAGCTGAGAGACAAGAATGGAGGATCTGAGGATCTGGTTCATAAGCTAGAATCACCTCTGACAGGTTGTCAGGTGCAATCCATGTACTGTTTTATAAACTAATGACATAATATTGAAATTCAGTACAAAAGTAGGAGCTAAAATGAGAGTTTAGCTTTTGGTCTCTGTCGGACACATGCAGCAGTCTAGCCAGCTACTGCAGAAATAAGATTGTGCATTTTAAGGTTTAGTTCAGAGAAAGAAATTTGATATTGATATTAGTTTTAGTATACAAATGTATTTGAGACTTAACTCCATAACACATCATTTAATGATGACAGGGGAATAAAGAAACCAATTTCAGTCTTGCATTTTCAAGTTTTTTCAGGAACAAAGAAAAAGACTTCAGCTGATGAATGTCTGATGGTCTGGCCTAAAACACACAAACTTACTCATAAATACAGCTGACATTTACAGCCAATACAGGCTGGTATTTATAGCCGACAGATCGTAAATAATGGTAGAAATTTTCATGTTTGCCAATACTGATACTACCTTTATAAACTGATATCCACTGATGCCAATAATATGATATAATTTAACTCTGACAGTTTTTTTTTTCAAATGGTAAAATGCTGCTTTTGTGAACCCCATAATGTATCTACTAGGAGACAGTTTTCCCTCTGAGCCTTTAAACTAATGATTAAAACTTCTGTCTGTCCTGGCACTATGGCATCCAGACTTCTGTATATAGAATACATTTAAAAAGTTCACTGGTGTGATCAGCAAAATGTTGATTTAAAAAAGTATCTCCATGTCTAATGAATTACAGCTCAAACGGTAGTGCATTGTACTTGTTTCTCTTCCATAAGAAGCCTTTGTGGTTGGTAGAGGAGCCTTTGAGAGAAAAGCAGACCAAACCACAAGCTGAACCTCACACAGAGATCAATGAACATTAAGTTTTAAATGCATGGTGGGGTATTGACTAAGGTTGCATGCTGAAGTGGCCATCTCAAAATTTACTGCTTGTCATTGAAACCAAAACACTTAAGATTTCTTACAACAGATGTCTTTAAATCACCATTTGCATAACGTCTTAATGAAGACTTCTAGAATCACATCAAACTGCTAAAAAAAAACAACAACACTTAGCCATTATTAGCAATTACCAGAGGCTAATGGGATCACTGGCCGCTCTGGCAAAAATGCCCAACTCAGCAGATCAAATGTATGCTGATGATGAGTGTAATAATTGGTGTACGCTGTCTTTTTGTAAACCATAGCTTTTGTTTTTAGCTGATAGTAAGGATCTCATTGTAGGTTAATGGAGCACCTGGCCTCAAAATCCCAGATTCCCTGAATAATAAAAGAGAGAAGGACTGCTGTAAAAGGCATGTAAATTCCCTTTATTAATCTCAAGCTTCAATGTAAGAAGAGGTGCTCACGTATAACATAAATATTACTGATGATAAATACAAGGAAATGAGTCTTTGTGGAGAAAACATGCCCCATGTGAATGATGCTATTAAAGACCTAAGACTGTTAGAAAATAAAAGTATCAGTGTGTAATGGTATTTCACTGTTGTAGCACTGTTGTAATACTTTAGGCTCTAAACCATGGTCAGGCAAAATTAATTATGACAATTGTGAGGAATATACATATCAGGCCTAAATCTATTTCATTCTTTGATCTATTTTTGTGCTTTTTCTATGTAATGGTTTTACTCAAAGACACACCCCCATAGAGCAATATCAAAACTACTGAGTAATACATGACTGATGCAGAAGGTCCCTGATGATGAAGTTTAGAAGCAAGCTAAGGGTTATTTCAAGAAACGAGCAGCTTTTGTTGTAGAGCATGCCAAAGATACAAATGATAATAGCTGTTTGTGATCTTCGTATAATTGAGGCAGCTATTGAAAATAATACATTTTACAAAATTATTAGAATATGTCTGTAAAGAGATAAAATAAGGGATTTTTTCTTCCAGGACCAAGCTGCTGTAAAAGTAGTAAAAGGCTGCAAAATAATAAAAATAAGTAGTGTGAAATATTTCCATTTATTGTGAAGGTTTTTGAAATTACAACATTCTGATTCATTCATTCATGGTCATAGCCTATAATTATTGAGATTCTTTGCTGAAAGTGTTTCTCAGTATTTTTGAAAAATCTAAACATCATTGAAGAAATTCAAAGCCATTGTGCTTTGAACTGCCAAACTGCCTTTGAACACCCAAAGCAGTATAAAGAGAGGCTTTGACAGAGCTGTTAAAGCTACGAGTGGCAAAAAAAAGTCAAAGGTCAACTCTTTGAGTATTATCAGTCCCAAGGCCATATCTATGGGGTGAGACTACATTTTTCAGGCTGTTGTGCAGTCTGCTTTCTATATGTGGCACATATGCTTGATTTTGTACTTGAAATAGTGAACTCGGAAATGCTCTTTGCAGTCATTAAAAATGAAGCTATCAAGACTTATAGTACACTGTATATTGTCACTCTATTGAGTAATATATATATATATATTTATTTATTTATATACAGTATATACAGTGCTTAACATATTTATTAGACCACCCTAACCCTAACCAAAGTACGGTTTATGCCACAGCTTCCCTAAATTAACTGCATTGGTAATTACCAAAATCTTTTTTTATGTTTCTGCAATGGTTAATACACCAATATGTAGAAGCTCTTTAACCCAAATGATATTTTTAATGCTAAAATATAATTATTATTGTTATCCATGAATTTTCAAATTTACTGATTTACAAAAAACTGAAAAAATAGTAAATCACATTATTATTTCTTGATTAATATGTCAAACTATAGTTATTTACTTGCATTCCTGAAGAGAAAAATGAGTTTTAGTGCTTGAATGTTATGCTCAGAGAAGCCCAGTGAGCCGGCTCAAATTAGGGTGAATTCAGTTTGAAATTCCTCATTCCTGTTCAAAATGGTAAAACATGGAGAGCTCACTGAAAATGAGAGAGTCCACATTAAAGCACTTTATGATGCTGGATGGTCTTTGAGACAAATATGACAGGTGGTCTAATAAATTTGTTAAGCATCGTATATTGCTGGTGTCTGGCCAAAAGCTTGTATTTCCATTTTATATTATTTTAATTTCTTTTTAATAAACCAGTGCTATTGATCACCCTTCACCTCTGTTAGTGGGTTTTTACAAATTCTGAACCAATAAAAAGTTTCAAAAAGATGCTATGACCATTTGGTATTACATTATTTGAAAAGTATTGATTTTGGACATAAGTGACATCAGACGGGGTGAACAAATGTTATTCATTCTTGTGTCTGAGCCCACGTACTTCAGGCCATTTTTGCATTTTTGCCACAGTTAGGTCACAGCAGTCAAAACATCTGACTACACCACTGCCTGCTTTTAACGTTTACAGCAGTAATAGGAGCTTTCAGTATAAAACTTTTTAAATGACTTGGGCCAACTCATGATTGAAAAACATCAAAAGCCAGGTTTCATGCACATAGAATCTAGAAGACAGAAGGCTTTCCTACTTTTACTGTAGGCAAGCCCTATTACCTAGTTCAAGCAGATATGTATGTGCACATCTGTAGAAAATGTCACAGGCATGTGAATGGCATGGTCAAAGTAAAAACCCAATTTTGCATTTCTGTGGAGAAACTCACCTTGTTTGTACAAAATCATTGTTCATTCTGATTGTTTCTGGGCTCAATTAGGCTATAAAGAATCATGTCACTTGTAGGGAGCTTTATTGGGAGAAAAACAGGGTGTGTGACAGCAGTGTGAGGCCAGTATGCAACACACACACCTGGTATAAAAGCTGCAACCTGCCTGAGCCGTAGCGGACATGCACCCAGACTGAAACAGCTGAAAATGATTGGCATCAGACTAATAACATTTATTAAAAAGAAAAGTCACTTTTTAGGGGGCTTAGCAGAAAGAATGTTAGTCATTTACTTTTACTAAACTTGAACCTATCTTTTTCACTCTATTTAACAGGCTCGTAGACAGAGGTGGAAAGTAACTAATTACATTTACTCAAATTACTGTAATTGACTAGTGTTTTGGGGTACTACTTAAAACTTAAAACTTAAAAAACTTTTACTTGAGTACAATACTCTTGTAGTTTTTCCATCTGTGTTGAATACACAGTAGAACAGTGAGAGAATGATTCTACATCACATCCCAAAACAGCTGTTGTGTTGTACTTTATTAAAGAGGAGTGACTTTACCTGAAAAAGCTGATTGGAGATCTGTATTCTCATGTATTTATTGCTACTAATCCTGGGCAGTTAATACAAAATTAGATTAAATAACATTGTTAGCCTCATAGCATAATTGCCTAAGTCATTTCTTGGCCATTTTATGATATCTGTCTAACTCTACTCTCCTAACACTGCTGATTTATTGTGCCTTATTGCTTATATCCTCAGCCAATCAGAGTGCTTGTTACAGTCCATAATCACTATACACCTTAGTCATTTGTTATGTAGTCCTTGTTCTTTTTAAAGAGACTGGTTCACACATCTGGTAGAACGTACTGTTACAGTATATATATATAAAAAAAAAACTTTTTGACAAAATATGTTCTTTTTTTTGTCTGAAAATCTTAAAATATGACTTAGGCAGTCATGCTGTGAGGCTAACGATGGTCTGCTGTAATTTTCAAAGTTGCAACACTTTTTGACCAGCAATGTGTGTCAAAGAAGTGTGTCTTAGAAGAAATTATTTTTTCACTTTCGTTTAAAAAACTTTTACTTATTTTTTTCACTCCATTTTAATCAACTTACATGTACATGTAGAGGTAGACCAAACAAGATCATCTTTCGAGATCCTATGGTGCACAAGAATTCAAGTATCTGAATCTCCAGTTTAGGCTGACAGCAAGCTGTCTAGACACTCCACCTGAATTTTTCCCATTTTGATGAAAGTGAGAAAATAATCCAGAGGTTCATTAGATTAATTTCATCTGAAGTACACGCCGTGGCCTTTAGAGGGAGCCAGAGTACAGTTTAAAGAGCACGTTTGGGAGAAGTGTCAGAGGGTTTCTTTGTTTATAAATCATAACATTTTCGTTTAGACTCCAGCATTAGCCTCAGATCAGAGCACTAATACCTACGTTTTAGTTGTCTTTGGTTGTTGCTCTTGTGATGTTTTTCATCTGATTAAAGGAGACCCTAACAACCTTTAAATTATGTTTTAATATTGAGAACAAATTATCTGGAGCTCCACTTTAGAATGAGCACGCGTTGCCTACTGCTCCTGCATTTGTTCAAACACAAGATTTCAGGTTTTGAGTGTTGTTTGACAAAAAAGACACACGATGTCACCTTGTTCTCAGGGAAAGAGAGATGGGAGTAGTTTTGTTAAATGATACTTTGGAAGAGTAACTTTATCAGTCGTCAGATTTATCATCAAACACAGATTTTTACTGGCAATCATCTGTGATGTTATTTTGTATCTATATATAATGAAGCCTGATGTGGAAACAGTTTTTCATTGTTTGTTTTAAGCCAGGCTTCAGTTTCCCTGTTTTTGTACGTCTGGTGTCAGAGTCTCAAAACAAATAAGGACATAAGTCTAGCTTTCTTCACTTAAAATACAATAAATATTGGACTATAACAGATGAGTTGTTTTGTTTTGTTGAAGAGACCCATATTTCATATTTTGTCCACTAGTGGGAGCCCGAGTCCAGCTATTGAGCCGCTGCTTTGTTATAATTGAGTGTTAGAGGTTCTCCTTGTTTATTTATCATATCAGATTCACGTGTGGCGAACTGTCAGCTTTATATTACACTTCCTTGTCGTGTTTTCATTTTACCGTCTTTAACACATTGTACGTTTGAAACTAAACCTTAAGCATACACTCATACCTGTTATTAGGCTATTCAGCGTGGATTAATGACCGTTTTTGTCATTATCTTACTTTTTTCTTTATATTAGCTAACAACGACAGAAAAATGTACTCTTACTTACTTAATGAAAGAAGTTACCACAAATTTTGTGGGCAGAATTAGTTAATTATTCCAAATTCACTGTTCTAATTATTATTAGTAACCAATTATTACACAATTTATCTATTATTTTTGTAGGCTAATTGATATCAGTTTACGGTTTAATTGCGGGTAAGGCTACCGTAATGTTCGTACCATTGTTATGAGTCGCCTTTATTTGTAGAAGTAGTGTAGTAAA
Organism: Cheilinus undulatus; assembly: GCF_018320785.1. Classification (NCBI taxonomy): domain Eukaryota; kingdom Metazoa; phylum Chordata; class Actinopteri; order Labriformes; family Labridae; genus Cheilinus; species Cheilinus undulatus. The sequence continues at coordinate 38,662,224 of NC_054865.1, read as the reverse complement.
GCTGTTATTGACATGGAGTCGACTCTTTTGTTCGGTGAGCAGATTCAGCAGCGTGTGTGTGTGAGAGAGAGAGAGAGAGAGAGAAAGAGAGAGAGAGGGGGACTGTGGGATAAGGTAGAGTCAGGAGGGGAGAGAGAGAGTGAAGAGAGAGAGGGAGCGAGCAGGATGCTGACAGATTCCTGATAGATGGTGAAAATGGCGAAAGCTTGTTCGACCCCAGCGAGCCACCAAACTGTAGCACAGTAGATCGGAACATGTAGAAACCTCCAAGTGGATCTGGATATCTCTCTGCGAGTTTTCATTTTTTTAACCCCCGTCTTCTCTCCTCACGTGGTTTTTTTTCCTGCAAGTGTTGGAATAATTACTCTAAGTGTTGTAAATGGCATCCACAAGGCGCCGCCGCCTTGTGCTGTGCTTTCTGGGGATACTCCTGAATGCTTTAATCGGTAAGTGGCATTATCTTCTACCAGGAGGAGAGTGGTGCAGACGATGAGAGCTTTGTGGTGAACAGTGTGCTGCCTGCTGTAGTGTGCTGCTCTCCGGAGCCTGCTGCTGCATGCTACAAACACTGAGCAGAGCGCTGCTGACCACTAACCCTGAACTTGGCCCCTCTCTGGTGTCCGTTAGTGTTTGGGCTGTTAATGCCAACGTGAGGAGGACCAGAGCTGGAGCCTGTGCGTGCTACTGAAGGTTACTCAGTTACACGATGTCGATAGAAGTCATGCGTTAAAAGTTAAAGTTTTTGCACACAGGAGAGTTGGGAGTTTTTCAGCTGAGTGCTGGCATTGAAATGCACAACTTTGTTCAACTGTAGATGGTTAACGAGCTCCTGCATGTGAAGGCAGCACCATAATAATACACAGTAGCCACGTGCAATGAAGGCAAGCAGTTTTTTTCAGACTTAATTTTCGTTGGTGCATGGAAGGAAGACTTAAGGCAGTTCCACTCACTTCTATTTCCATCTGATGCTTTAGGGAAGCCACATGTGTGGCTGTAAGTTGTGCAGAAGCTCTCCCTAGGCTTGCATGTTATCATTAAATGTGGTTTGGTAGTCGTCTTTTTGTTATCAGGTGTATCAGCAGTAGCAGCAGGGCTGCAGAGCTGGAGCCACACTCCTCTGTGTTATTGTTAATCACATGTTCTCAATGTTACAAATCAGCACTTGGAGAATCGGGACATGTTGTAAGGCTTGGTAACTTTGTGAAACCAGATAGTGTTGCTTTTATGGCTCCAAGCACTTCATTTGCTCTCTTAACTGTGATCAGACTTTGCAAAGTGTGCCACCTTCACAAGTAGATTAAGGTTTATTTCATATGCAGTGATGTCCTCAACAAATGGAGTTGTTGCATGGTCACTTATTACATCATCTGGCTGCTGAAATGACACTGCTTATTGCTCTGGGGATAGATTAAAAGACTGTGGTTATTGCCTGCTGGGGAGAATATTTGTACAGATTAAATGTCAAGACTGTCCCTCTCCTCCTTTTCAAATTTCCCCCTTTTTGGCCCTTTGTTCACCATGATAGACAGTTTCTCTCTCTATGTGAGGCCCCCGGTAATTCAAAGGCAGGAGAGAGTATTGAGTATTTGCAAAGCATACCACACAGGGGCCGACAAAGGCCCCCACTGAAATCATAAAGGCTCGTACACAGTGGTTCATAACATGTTCAGTCGGGGGAATGGGAACAAAAAAACTTCAGAAACACGGCTCGGTGATGGATGTAGTTGCAATCTAGCTATCACATTAAAGAAATGAAGCACTTTCAAGTGATAGTCTGCCTTGGAGATTAGATTCTGTTAAGATAGAGATGCTTTTTATGACATTATGAGCTGAGCTGATAGGGATGGAAAAAGCAATAAAGCGGAGTATCTACATACGATCTATTATGAGCTGAAGAGCTCCAACTCTTCTGTTTAAAACATCCTCTAGGAGATCTCATGATACATTAATTAAAAGGATAGCTGTTTGTTTGAACATGGACTGAGTGTCCTGCAAAAGAGGAAAGTGTCACAGCTCAATAAAGTGGAGAACACCTGCAAAAGGAGACAGTATTTGTGAAAAGCCAAGTGTGCAACAGCTCCCTCACATCTGCTGTCATACAAACACATGGACTATTCTCAGATTTCCATTTGGTGTGTTCATCCTACTATAGCTAATATTACTGTTGTGCATCATCACTGAGTTGCTGTTATTATTATAACAGGTGAATACCTGGACTTTAAACAGCATTCTCATGTGTATAACTGCAGAAGGGAAGGATATAGATTAATAATTTATCCCACTCAAACCAGTAAGAGGGAATTATCAATGCTGCATGCACAGTGTTCCCATTAAATAGAATAAACATGGCCTTTTCCTGCACACTTCATATATATGAAACAACAACTTATAAAACCAGGTCATAGTTAATTTACACTGATGACTTTCTGGTGTTTCATCCATGCAAAAATGCATTTGTATGGCTTAGCTTTGAAGACACCTTTAAAGGAATGCTTGAGCATATCTATTCCTATTTCACTGTGTATATCAAAGCAGAAAAGTTGCTTCAGAAGAAAATCCACAGTTCCTGACGAGTCGTGGTTGTTAAATTAAGCTGTGTCTGAGAAAATAGCTGCAACATATGGATGTGAATGAGTGAGGAGACCAAAAGAGCTCTGTTATTTCATTCACAATATGTTTTATACAGTCTTTAGAAGACACTAAATCATATCAACTCCCCATTCTTTCATAGAGCTGTCACTTAGTTAAGTTGCACATAAGAAGTTGGAGCTGTGTCCTAAGCTCACTCACTGTCTCCATCCATCTGCTAACCACAGTAGCTGCGGCGTGTGATCCTCACTTTACTGTGGCAGCAGTAAACCTCTGTGCCAGCCAGCCACACTTATCTGTCAGTGGTGGTAAGCCAGGGCATGAGCCACACTTAGCCAGCACTTGTCTCTGGTCTCAGCCGGTAATCCTACATGCTAGTGTCTCTCTTTTCCTCTGCATGGAAATGGCATTAGGATGTGTGTCAGTGTGTGGCTCCCTCTGTGTGTGTCTGTCTTCTTATCTAACCGTGAAAATCCACGCCTGTATAGATTAATGTCTGTGAACATGTGTTTTTGTGGGATAGGCGTGTTTCGGCCACTAGTTTCTGCAGCTGCACTCTCCTCTCTCTGCGCACTCTGGATGCTGAGCGTTCACAGATGACCTTAAGTTAAAATACACAAAGAGCAAAACTACTGCCATCAGCTGTTTCTCTGTCCTCTTTTTACCTTTGTCTCTTATGTTCTGTTTAATATTATTTAAAGCTCCTGTGAGAACATTTTACTGGTTATGAAAGAGGCTGGAAATAATAGTGATGGCTCTGTGTGACCTACAGAAGACAACAAAACCATCAGTGAGAATGAATAGATATCTCTATTTCACAAAAACATTTTTTAGACCACTTACAAGTACTTATATAGGGAGAAGAAAACTATGAGGAATACTTTTAGCTGTTAAATATTGTTTTATTTTCATTAGAGCCTCATCACCCCGCTTGATGATTTATCAGTGCAACATTTGCAGTGTATTCTACTTTTAATGTCCTAATTGGTGTTAAAATATCATTAAACTGCAGATCTGGCTCTAGATATGTCTACACAAGTGGTTCCCAAACTGGGGGTCGGTATCCATAAGGGGGTCATGAGACGTGGGGGGGTGGGGGTGTGTGTGTGTGTGTGTGTGGGGGGGGGGGCAGCGGGATGCTTTCTAGAAAAAGAAAGGTATATTCAAGATGATTCAAAGGGGTGAAATTATTCCGTTATTGTGAATATATATAATTGAAATGAGTTTAATTTAACATCAATAATGGTTAATAAGCGATATTTGTAATAAAATGTTAGTGACGTGTGCTTGAAACACCTCCAGGGACTGCGGGGGTCCCCACTTTTAATCTGGGGGTCATGGGCTGAAAAGTTTGGGAACCGCTGGCCTACAGCTGCTAACTTCATGCTGTCTCGAGATACGGACCCAAAGCCTGCAAGCTGCTCTACCCACCTCCACTGCTCACTTAAATTAGGATCCTTTGTAATCAAAACCTGTGCGCCACAAGATTTACTAACTTGACAAGTGTACCATTGTTGGCACAATTAGGACCTAGTGTAGGAGAAAATCTGTTGAAAAGTTGGACCAACTAACTAAACCAACCCAACTAAACATTTAAAGTAGGATCTTTAGAATTGCTAATCGGTTACCCTAATTTATAATATTTTCTATGTGTTCAGGCCCACAATCCTGATCAGATGCTCCATCTAAACTGTAACATAGCCCCCCACTACCAATAGCCACTGCAGCTCCAGTTAATGGCTACAGTCATACAGTTACAATGCTTAACCTGGCGTATAAGTAACTAACTAACACGATGGCATCATAAGAACAACACGGTTTAGCACTGATTGATCTAGATAATAAGAATGAAGTTGTAAAACGACTGTGTCAGCCACGTTATTCCCACATTTTTCCGAAACATTGGGTGATAACATTCAGCACAGACATGTTGATGTTGACCTGCAAAGAGCATTGAAGGCTGGTGTTGGGTTAGGGTTAGCAGGGTTGGAGCCTCATGCAAGACACAATTGAATTGGTGTAAATTTTCAATATCAGCTAATGTACATGTGATGATGATGGCTGCAGGTGCGGAAATGACAGCACATATCTCAGCATTTTATACTGGTATTTGATACGGATGTTTTATGTAAGAGTTTGGCTGATATAGATGCTGATACCGATGGGTTTTTTGTGTAATTCTTTTGGTGTAACACTCCTAAGATGTCAACATTTTCTTTAACATTTGACCATGAAATCAGATCAGATCCTGCCCTGTAAAAATCTCTTACATGATTGATTTGAACATTGAAATAGCAGAGTTTGTATTGTTTCAAAGCATGTGGTGTTGAAAAGTATCAAAGTTTTTGGTAGGAGTCAGTCATGGGCAACAAACAACTTGCTGCCAAAGCTGCTTATTTAAAAACTTCAACAGCAAACACTCAAACTTCATTGTGAGTTGCACATTAGCAATTTTCTTCTTAGAAACACCTCTTACACATTTATACAACAGGATCAACACAAAATAAGTCTGCTTTTTTTCTCCACAAGGTTGCGCAGAGAAACTTTTAACAAGGAGAATCTTCAAGAATAAATTCTTTATTTACCCTTTCAACAAACCAAAAGAAAAACAAAAAAAAGGAGGAGGGCAGAGGTTGAGCAGAATTGGAAGTTGAAAGAAAACAGCACATGTCAGAAAAACCCACTTAAGCACACCCACCTCTCTTCTGAAATCACAACAAGAACTGAATATGTGACTAAAAGCCTTTTATATAAATGACATTCAGTCAGGCACACACACACCCGTTGCTTCCTTCAAAATGATTTCCTCCTACCTGTTTGTAACCTTGTACCCAGCCAGAGGTCAGGATTGCATTAGCCAGTCACTCTAGCAACATCCTTTATTCATTAGGAAAGCCAAAGCCCAGGAAGCTTACATTGTTCTAGCTAATGGGAGAAAAGTCTGTCTAATTGAAGTCATGAGGAAGTATACAACATCAATGAAGCTGCTTAATCAGCTCCAAATCAATGACAGTGGAACACACTGAGCGCTCATTTGTTATCATCCTGTTTCTGCAGAGTTAATAACTTTTACTAATGTCATTTATGGTGTCATTTGCGAAAGCCTCAGATTTCTTCAAAAGCATTTTTTTTACTTTGATGGTTATCACTATTGTGATAAAAACATTAAGTAAGACTGAGTGGATGTGTGGCTGCAGGCTCCTTGCATGCTATTTCATCTGTGTTTGCTGCTAAAATGTGATCATTGTCCTACAGGAGCAGACAGAGCTCAGTGGGGCAGCATCACTTTTGGAGATCAGCAGCAGCCCAGGCAGCGGGATCACCGCCTGCCAGTGAAGGGTTAATATTTCTCCACTACCACCCCCTTGTTTTTCACAAGTGGCAGCACTGATGTCTCTCTGGTCCCATGGCCATTTACTTACCGTGCTTGTTGAGTGAAAAAAAAGGAGGGGAGGGGGGGCACATGAAGACAAAATACAGAGCAAAAGAGAGAGAAACAGGAAATGTTTCTTTGCATTAGAGTCCATATGTGATCTTCATGCAGGAGTGTGTCAAAGAATTCCTTGTCTGCACCTCAGGGGAAGTATTCCTCGGCTGGAATTCCAGGGATGAAGCAGGAGGCTCTCTGTGTTGACCCTTGTGCTTTGCCCCCCTCCCCTTCTCCCTCTATTGCCCTCCTCTGTAGCCCCCCTTGCACCAGATTCCAGGGCCTGGGGCAGAGACTGGTAGTGCTTAGTCCATCAGCAGCTGAAACGTGATACCAAGTGAGGTCGCTAAGCTCCTCTTTTATAGCACCAAGTCAGGTCAGGCTGTTTACATCCTTTATTTATTGTTCTCCTATTCTCCCCTCTTTACCCTCAGAAACACACAAATACACAACATCACATCCTCTCACACCTTTATAAAGTGGGAAGCATCACCACAAACTAATATGACTTATCTGGGGCTTTTAGTATGATACTAAGAAAAAGAAAACGCAGTCATCATGGGGACAAAGTTGCTGCCACTTGTCAGGTGGTGAAGCACATACAAGGCCATGCATGTGTGTGTGTGGGTGTGTGTGTAAAAACCATGAGTGCACATGCTCTGGCCAATTCAATCTATAGCCCATGAATTTCCTTGTGCCTGGAGGAAGCTCTGTCAAGGCTTTTTATTCATCAGTGGTGAGGCCTGGTGTGCTGCTGATGACATGAAGAAGCACTCTTTATGTGTGATTAAATGTGGGGCTTTATAGGAAAATAATTATTTAGGACACAGTTGTTGCATTTCTTCATAACCATGGATGGAAAATCTGTAAAGAATAAATTGATGAATAAAAACAGGGCAATAACTTGTTGCAAAGCATCAGGAATAAAAAACAGTACATGCCATGAAATGGTGCACAATATGAGTTTTGTTTTATAGAAGTTGTTTCTACCCTCACTTCTTATGTGGAGCACAAACAGAAAAAACAAGTAGACTGTGTTTCAGCCTACATGTAAAGGTAGTGTTGCCTAAATAATAACTTATCCCTCACTCTGAATATTGCAGTGGATACTGTAAAAAAGCCGTTTTCCTCAGCATGCAAGGTTTGATCTCATTTTAACCCAATTTGCAGCAGTTACAAGTATTAACATACACTTAAGAAATAGTGAACCTATTTTGATATGGCATTGTTTGCTTTAGAAGGCAATAAAGAGGCATCATTATTCATTCACTTGCTTAAAAAAGCAGTTTTAACCTCAGCTTTAACTAGAGTTGTACCAAATCCAAAACCAGTACTGGAAATAAATCCGATACGGCTTGAAATGCAGGTTTTGAATTCAGAGAATACACATATTTATGTACTGATCTGATACTGTTTTAACTTTATATTTTGCTTCATTTAGCCACGCTTAATGTTAGTGTTAAACTGGTAAACTGGAAAGAAAATCTTCTTCACTGCTGGAAAACACTGCATGCATGAGCTACTGTTAGAGCAGCAAAGAAGAACCAAACCAAGGACTCACTGCAGCATCAAAGTTAAGAGGCCTCATGTCATTCATTGTTCTTTGTTTGTTAAAACCCTCCCACAGTAGTGTTGTGGTGTATGACAACAAGTTACACAGATTATAAAAAGTTAAATAACTTTTGATACATAAATCAGAGCCTCTTCCTCTAGTTTCCCTCTTCAAGCTAGTCATTGTGCCATCCCACTGACGCTATACATGCCTTTAAGTCCCTTTTAGATGTGTTTTCTAGTGAGCCTGGAACTCAGGTGACTTTTCAGGGACTTAAAAGATTAAATATTCACCATTAGAGCCAATATTCAATATCTTTAAATCAATTTTTATATCCATTTTAATCATTTTTGCCACTAGCTTGATGCTAACAGCAGTTATTTTGTGAAGGTCTGTTGACCAATGGCAGACGGTTCTGTAATCACATCATGCAAGGTCAACCTGCTCATTATATGGCCTGAATAGGGCACAGCAAAGATAATGAAGAGCATAATAGAGAGATGTGGCCCTCTGTGTCATGGTTATTTTAATATTTAGCAGTTAAGCTCAACATAATTAGCAAGAAAAACAGCTTTAAGTGTCACAGAGATGCTTTATATTACCATTCTATTTGTTGAGTCATTTTTTGGGTTCACTGTCATGCTAAAATAATTTGCAAGTTTTCCTCAGTACAGTTGGCCCAGAACATTTACACAGGTATCAGATCAGTACACGGTTTCTGTATCGAACTACAAATTTTAATATCAAGTGATGTATACAGGCGTTGTTTCAACAAAATTTGCAAAAGGAGCACGTCTGAATGGTATTGTATTGGGCTGCAAAGTTAGGAAGAGGAGGATTCAAAAAGAAAGACAGAGAAACAACTAAAGCTAATACAAACCTACAGCTACTGAGCCGTTAATAGTGGTAAGAATATGTGTGTATTTTTAGCAGTAACAGCTAAATAATGATAATAAACTGATTAGAAGGATCATAGTACTGTAGTGTTTCAGGTAAACATACTAACTTTTGTAATTGTTTTCAGTTTGTTTCATTTCCAATCAAACACCTTTATTAATCCCTAAGGGGACAATTGGTTCGGAGCAGCATGTGCATAAAAACACAGTGACACAGACAGCAACAGTGCGTAAAAGCTAAAAAAGACAACAAAATCTACAATAAAAACTGTTTTGAAAAAAAAAGTTAGGAGGACAATTAAGATACAGACTTAAAACTGCCATCTTTGCTTGACAGTCAGCATAACTGCAGTGGAAACTGGGGGGTTTAATCATCAGCTGACTAGCAGTAGCAGAGAAAGGCCATCAAACACCCACTAATAAAGGTGCTTTGAGGCAAGATCAGACACATAACATATGAACAGAGGAAAACCAAAGCTCTTGTAGTGTGATATCATCAAGGACGTGTTCAACGCCCCATAACCACGATTCAACAAGACTGGCATGTCAGAATTATCTTGCATCTTCTTTGTATTTGACACCTTGACCTGATGTCAGCAACTTGTACCCTAATGCTAGCCAATGACATTTTCTCCTGTGCACTTCTTGTTTTTCCTCCAAAATTCAAGTTCGCCATGACTTGTAGAGCTGCTGAGAACACCACGGATTCTTTGTCATGTTTTGTATCACTGTCAGAAATAAAGTTGCACAGACAAACAAACATTATTGTAGTGTTTCCCCTTATAAGAACATGCAAAGACTTTTTTTTAAGTGACCACTTGTTAGCTTTCCTCTGGAGTTTGAAAAACTGCAGACTCAATCTGAGGAGGAAACTGTACTATACACATTCACTCAGAGGAAAACTCACTCCGAGCTGTTAATTTGGCAGGGGCAGATGCAGTATACATGGAAGTGGAAAGCAAACTTTAGAACAGCATTATGTGAAACAAAATCTGTGTTGCATTCAATGGACATGTATAGATGTAAAGCTGCTGTTCAGTCAACTACTTGATAATCAGTTGTATGTATGTATCATGTGTGTGTGTCTGCAGGTGTCAGGTGCGAAGCAGAGCTCTCCTTCACCTTGGAGCCCAGTGACATCATCGCTGTACAGGAGCAGCCTCTCATGCTCCACTGTCAGGTGGATGGCATCCCCCCTATCTCAATTCAGTGGAGGCAGAACAGCCTGCTTTTAACTCAGGATCAGCATCACAAAACCTTCATCAACGGCTCACTCCTAATCGGTCACTTCCTGAAGACCAGATCTGACGGCTCGACTGATGAGGGAGACTATGAGTGTGTGGCTCAGAATTCTTTCGGGCTGGTGGTGAGCCGCAAGGCCCGAATTCAGGCAGCAAGTAAGTCTTCTTTCTGTTAAGACATTCTGGATGAAGACCACTACTGCCAGACACCATCACTGTTAGGGCAGAAATGCATGCTGAAACTTTCAAAATAAAATTGGACTGCTCTTCTTTTAAGTTAAACATACCATTTTTAATACAAACCTTAGGCTTTTTACACTAAAACTGACCTTCAGATAGAGCTGACTTAACATTGGGTTGACGGAATAAAGCTTGTCCTCCAGGAAAACACGCCAACTAAGCTAACATAGCTAAAGCTAGCCACCGTTTGTGTACCTACTTCTAAAACCTTAGATCTATCCTGACAGAGATGGTGTCCCACAGTGGTGGTCTACAGGAAGGCATCTGAGGGTGACGGTCCACAGCCAGACCTCTCTTTACAGTTACAGTGGTACATTTTTAAGGGCTGTTTGTGCCTCCATGGGGGAATCCTAGTTTTATGCTACTTGTCTAGTTTTGCTACATGGAAAGATTTAAAAGGAATAGTTTGGACTTTGGAGATACCAGCGTCTAAGCTTGTCTAGGCCTGATTGTGTTGTCAGAGTAACATCCCAGTGTAGTAACAAGAGAAACTGATTGAGTAATGTTGCTATGAAACAAGCATTACTTACCTGTGCTCTGTACAAATCCAAACAGTGTAATTGAAATATCGCTTCCAATAATCACATTTCCGTGTGGTCCCAGCCGTTGGGGTATTACTGCTCTGTAAATGTGCTTAATATCCTCACAGTGGAGTCATTTGAATATTTTAATATCACTCTCTGTGTGTAATGAACTTTCTGATGCTCATCTACAGAGCTGCTTAGAAATGCAAGCCTTTGAGTTAAGCATTAACAAGCGCTCACGCTGAGAGCGTCCAAGCTGCTTTGTGAGAGTGCAATAAGCTCAAAGCAACCCAGCAGCCCACTCACTGGAGAGGCATCAAGATAGATTTTCTCTGGCCTAACCACAAAATCTCTCATTTAAAGTCTCCTTCAACATTTAGTCCTCAGCATTGTTGCCATGGTTAATTTACAACATTTTTTTCACATTGCTGGGAGACAATGTGACTCTCTGTTCTCCTCTCTTCTGCTTATTTAAAATCAAAGAAAAAGAAGACGCGCACATTCCTCTGTGGACATGCTGACTTGTAGTGATGCTCTCCTCCGCCTTGCTATGCTGAGTTAAGACTGTGGATACTCGACTACATATATTCTGTAACACAGCGATGGACAAAGGCTTGCAGAAGCCTGTTGATTCCCAGGCTGTGTGTAGACAGCACACTGCTGTGCTGTTGTGGCCAATACAGCTTTTCCACTCTGTGGGATAGGGAGGATAGCATGGACGTCTCACTGGCCAAAGGGAAAAGTCACTTTAGCTCAGTGGCTGACGCTGTTGAACACATTCAACCTTTTAAGGCCTCCCAATAGGTTCTTTCTTTTTAAAGGTCATCTGTACCTGCTGTTAGAGCCTTTTTTTATTCTTCATCAGGGAAATAATGTCAAACTATGTCCCTATGTTTTTTTATTCGCTGAATCCCTTTGACATGGTGGTGAGATGAAGGATAATTCATATCTGTTAATTTATTAACTGAGCTCATCCCCTCCATAGAGTGGAGTAAACCATTAAATCTCCCCGACAGTTTGTCCTGCAGCAATAGATAGTACAGTATACTATTTGCTGCTTTGATATTTGTATTCCATGTCATGCACTTGTTGCTCACTTTTTATCATTATCTTCTTAAAGTAAGAGTTTGGAATCAGATTGAGATGTACAGATGATTCGGTTTAACATCAGCCCTTTTTACAAACATGTGGCAACATGGGAACCCAGGGCATTGATAATAAACTCAAAGCCTCAAAGCTCCCCATCCAGCCCCCAAAAAATGTAAAAATTTGAAAATGTAGAGAGGAAAAAGGTGTTTTTTTAGGGTGTCTATTGTCTTTTAATCCCTGCGGCTATAAAAACAACCCAAAACAATCAACATTGAAACAGTTTTATTAGTTTTAATGTAATGGTTGTTCCCTTTTTGGCAGAAACCCACCTGTCATCCTTTATACGATGCATGATAAACACAAACTTAGCAGTCCAGGTCTGATTAAATCTGGAAAGTTTTCTGTGTCAGCTTTCCAGTTAAGGCCCTTGGAGAGTGGGATAAAACAGCCTGAGAGTCAAAACAAAGACCCTGCTTCCTGCATGTGTTTTTTACCAATCAGTATGCAGCAAATTAGCCCAAAACCCAGTGATAGTCAACATGGCTACCCCATAAATATGTATATATCTATTTTTTTGTAGCTGGCTGCAGTATAGACAATAGAGACTAATCTCACTATTAATGTCTAAAGACTACTTACATTTGTAAGGAAAATACAAATTCTGATACAATAAAATGTTATTTCAACCAAAGTTTTTACTTTATTTTAGTTTATTTAAAAGTCTGGCCTCAAAAGCGTCAGCCAGGAAAAAACTTGTCCCGTGTATAAATGTAGTTGATGACCCATGTCTTAGGGGACTTTAAGATGTTCCCAGGCCAGATGGGATATATAATCCCTCCAGCAAGTTCTGGGTCTGCCTAAAGGTCACCTTCCAGTTGGATGTGCCACAAGACCTCCACAAGGAGGAGACCATTATGATCAGATGCTCAGACCCCTTTAATTGGCTTCTTGCCTTGTGAAGATGCTGCAAACTCGTTCTTTCAGTTGTTTGCCAAAGCTCATGACCAAAATTTAGCGTTGGATCACAGATCCACCAGTAAATTGAGAGCTTTGCCTTTTCCCTCTTCACCACTGTGGCCTGGAACAGCATCGGCAATACTGCTGATGCTGCACAAATCCCCCTGTCAGTCTTGTGGTCCATTCTACCCTCACCCAAGGTGCTTGAATTCCTTCAAATGGGGCAAAGACTCGAACAAATTTGGGATTGAGTCTTAGAGGATTCTACAATGTAATTAGAGTTTGTTATGCTGAAATTCTGTTATGAATTTATTCAAAACATTGGGAAAAAAAAAAAAGTGGGACCTGTTAAAGCCCCTGTTAGGAAATTTCAGTTTTTGTCCATTTTGGCACCCCCTGTGGACAAGCGGTGCATCTTATTCCTCGTCAATTTTGTCTTTTACATGCATAGGTAGTGTTTTGTGATTTAAAAAAAAAATCTCTTGCTTTTTTCAGTCAACCATACCACTCTGAGAATTTTTGCTTCAGAAAATGTAAAAAAGAGGGTGATTTATTCAGCATGCTTGTTCAACATCTATCCCATGGCAGCAGTGACAGGCGGCATTAAAATTACTTGTCCTAATGGTCATTGACGCCAGGTCAGTGTTAGATTCAGCCTGTCTGTAGAGCATTAAAAATCCTTACAGTAGCTTTATGTACAGAGTTGTACACTTGATGTACACTTATCCCCAGGAGATTTGCTCCATTATTGATAGGATTATGATCTAATGATTACAAATGATCAGATAATCTCACCTGATTTTAAGGTGTGAACATCAAATGTAGAGCTGTGCATTTTAAATGAATCTTACAATGTAATATTCAGCAAATTCACGTTTATGTAATTCCAACTGTAGATTGCAAAATGTAGACTTATGCAAGAGTAGTGCAATCCTGTGTAACTCTCATGTTTCTGCAACATCAAATAAGGAATGTAGTGTGAATACAAATTAGATCTCTGAATGAATCTGACCTGAAGAAACCTCAAGATCAAAGTAACTCATGGTGGAGATACTCTGTTCTGTATGACTTTGTGCTCCTGTAGACATGTTTTCATCTTTTCCTCTTGACTTGTGTTGACAAGGAGGGATATTAAGGATTACTGTCACATTCTGAACCCTGACCGATGGGGTTGTACTGAGCAGTCTTTTGGAGAGGTGTTGAATGAGGAACGGCTCTGCTCTACAGACGCTCTGTCCCTTCTCAGTGGAGTCTCACTTCTGTCGAGACAGCCAGAAGCCAAAGCAGGTAATAATCCTCCAGAGAGGCTTCAAAGGGACTCATAAAGTAACAACTTTTCACTGTGGATGTCCCCGTGTTACCCATCACTGCTGGTTTATGCCTTCTAAAGTGTAGCAGATATGTCAAGGAAAGAGCTGTTGTTGGCATTTCATCGTAGATTTTACAAAGTTTGAGTTGTGTTACGTGTCGTAAATGTTCCAACTTTTGTGGAAGTCAGATTATTTATCCTTTCAGTTCACCATTTGTTATGATGGTTTACTCTGTCACACAAAGAAAATCACACAATACCGAAGGAGGCATAGCAGCTTTATTTCCTGCATTGTTCATGGCAATATCTGTATTTTATGCTCAATATTACTGAAAAGTACCAAAGTTATGAAAGAATAAATTGATAAATAGTCCTTCTTTAACACCAAAGCTGCTGTGAGCAGAAAGCGAAAGTGCAGTAGCAATCAAGTAAGAAAGACAGGAAGCTTGAGGGGTAACTGTGGTTTAGATGGTTGGGTCAGTGGTTTCCTAACTGGAAGGTTGGTCCTGCAATCACATTGCAAGACACCTGAATTGTTCCCACTGCTGAATCAGTGTTGTTTGAATGGATACTGTATAGTACAGATGCACATGAATGGGATTAGTAAATACTAATGACTATTCTACATTGCAGCCTTCACCATCAGTGTGTGAATGTGGAGTGAGTGGGTGTGATTATGTTTGTGTGACCAGTGGTGTTAAAAACACTTTGTGTAGCATGACTAGGAAAATGCTCTACAAGCCAAACTCAATTTACGTTTAAGTAAATGATCCAAAGAGTTAGGATCTTACTTTGTGATTGTCTCACAGCTGTTCTATACGGTGGCTGGTAAGAGCAAACGGTCTGCAAAAGCCAGACACACTCTAAAAGTTACCAGTTATCAGGGTGACGAGTATTATTACCACATAATAACTATCAAAACACAATCATAAGTCCATCCTCGCATCGTTCTCTCTTCCATTTGTCTGTCTCTCCCTCTCGCGCTTCATGTTAGAGCGCCCCCTGGAGGTCAGGTGCTTTTTGATGTTTCCGGTATTGAAGCGCGTTTTGGATTAGGGTCTTTTTGAATGTGAAATTGTTTCTGTATTAGAAGCGCGTTTGTCGTTCACGAATTGGTTTTTGATTCTTGCAGAGTGTTTTGTCAATTGCATCGCGTTTCCCCTTTTGAAGTTTGTTTGGACTTTAAATTGCATCTCTGAAGTTGAAGTGCTTCTCTTATTGAAGCTGTTTTGTTTCATTTAGAGTGTGTCTGGCTTCTGCAGACTGTTTGCCCTTACCGGCCACCGTAGTTCTACTCTAAAGAAAGCAAATCAGTTGTGAATTTGTCTTACAGACTCCCTCTAAGCATCTCATCAAAATGAATCCATTTACTTATGTGTCTGTTGCTTTTACTGCTATTTTTTTTCCTAGTGCAACCATCATTAGTTGTTGTTTTGTTGTTTCTCTTGTCCCTCTTCTCTTCCTGCTTTCCTCCCTGCCCTACCTCTGCGACCAGCCCTTAACAATCCAAGCACAGCTTGGCAGAGCTTTCAACATGAGTCTGGTCTGATCAGTAGACCTGCCCCTTAAGGGTAGGTTTTCGCTGCCACTGTAACGGGGCTAAACACTGCTAGTGCTGTGCTCTTGGTGATTGACGCTGGTCTTTATTATAATAGGCCACAACAGACAGTACTGTGTAGGCTTGCCCTCTTTCCAAAGTGCCTTGAGATAACTTTGGCCATGAATTGGAGCTATACAAGCACAGATTGACTGATAGATAGAGGACAGACATAGACTGACCTGTGTGCTGTTGACAGTGAGCTTCACATCACTGCATTTCCTTGCATACACTTCCTCTTCATTATTGTTCATGTTCAAAGGACATTTTATTTTGTGTAGACATTTTTAGGCAGATCTTATTTCTTTTCCTTTTATCATTAACAGTGTGTCAGACTGTGGTTCGTACTTAGTGACCCCTCCTAAGGTGAGGGATGGAAAACAAATATTAAGAAATAATGAAGTTTTCGATGTCCAGGAGGTCATTTTTTGTTGCTGTGGTATCAAATCTGGTATCAATATCATCTTACCAAGCCTCAATTAGTCACATTAAATCTTTCAAAGATCTTAAGGGTCTTACTATCACAAATAGGGGGTTAGTGTTTTGACAATCCCTTTCCATTTCATTCACATCCCGGTTATAACTGATGCAAGAACTAGTGTTTTTATTTGTTTATAAGGAGAAATGGCCCCAAAAGAAGTGAATGCTCCCCTCGCACAGCTCATTGACTCGTGTTTGTTTCTTCTCCTACTCTGAGTGTTTGTTAATGTTGTTCTGTCTTTGTATTTTGGAGGTAATTTGCTGTGTTATAGTCCCTCTTACAACAGAGCTCTGACTTGTACCACTGTGATGCAATGGGTGGTGTGATTACTGAAACCTCTTTATAGCCCTCCCAGTGGATAAAGCCCTCCATCCTGCCCTCCACTCTAGCTCCCTCCGTATATTTCACTTTTTATTTGCTTGACAACCATTTGTGTGAGCTCACTGTCGGGGGCTGGTGTTGGACGGACTCCCTGTTGACCCTTTAAACCGGCGGTTGGTCCAGGAAGCTCTTTTTTTTTTCCTTCCTTCCTAAATGTTATCTCTTTGATGACTCCCGGTCTCGCTGTCTTTCCTCCGTTTCTCTTGGACCTCCTCATTAGCTTACGTTCAGGAAGCTTTTCATCATTCGGATGAATGACAAGCCTGGTACAGTGGACCCGGCCGGGGCTTCTGCCCCTCCCCCCACCGCACACCCGCGTCACCAGGCAACGCACCACAAAGGCCCCCCTGTTACAAAATAGCTTTTAGGATCAATTGAAATGACTTGCTTTTGTCTGTTTGTCTGGAATTAATTGGAAAGAGTTGAAGCTTTGTTAGGAAATAATTTATTTTTTTCCCCCTGTCCCATTCATACAGGAAGACAGCAATTGACCTCAGGGAGCATTCAGAAAGATTTGCAAACACAATATGAAGTGTGCTGAGAAAAGTCAGTGCAAACATGAGGAGAGGGAAAACACAAATAGTGAAAACTGCAATCAGTGTGAGTATCATTGTGCATTATCCAGTTATTTATTTTATAGCTTACTCACAGTTTAGTGCCCAGAGCTGCAGGATGATAATTTCCACCTTGTTTAATTCTCAGATCGTCACGGTGAATTGTGCTGCCGTTATAATGGGCGGCTTCTGAATGAGACTTTAATGAAAAAGAGGAACCCAGGGGGCTGTAAAGGATGAAATAGGAGAAGACAGAGGATGCCTGTAAAAGTGTCTCACTTTATACCCATGCCGCTCATTTGTGTGAATTTAACTCCCGTCAAGGGTGTAAATGTAAAAAGGTGTGATGTGGAGCAGGCGGCGTCTCATGCAAAGAGCATATAGCTGTGGCAGAAGTGGAGAAGTTGCACCATGCCACATTTAAAAAAATCACTTTGAATGACTTGCCACAAGCGTCTACTTGAACTGAAAAAGTGGTTAGTGAGAGTGATTTATGGCCAGTGTGTGTACATGTGCATGTGTTTTGAAGGGGTTCACGTTGGCTCTCCATCACCCCTCCGACCTTCCTGTCCCCACCCCTTTCATGGCCTCCTGCCTGGGTGAATGCTGAAGCGCCATCCTTACATCTCCTCGTTGCTTTCTTTGTCTACCAGCCAAATCCCGCCCTCAATCTGCCCCCCACCACCACCACCACCACCACCACACTCCCGCTCCTCTCTGCTCATTTGCCACAAAGCAAGTCATCTCTCTGACATATAGATTAGCCAAGTAAATGTCATGGAGGCTTGTTTTGACATTTAAACATGAAGCCTCTTAGTGTTTTCCTTTAATCTTTGCAAAATCAAGATCAGGTCATGCAAAAAAAACTGCTGCATGTTTGACTTGGAAGCACTAGTGACATCATCCATCACTTTTTTGTGAGCAAATGTCAACAGCTCTTAACCATTTCAAGTCTCAGAACAAAAATAGAATCGTGTTGCTGTTTTCATTTCACTCCTCTGGTTGATATTCCTGTCTTAGAAAGATCACACAGTGGTATTGCATACAGACATGGCCTATGACCGCCCTGTTCGTTCCTTTGGGCAGGTATGTGGGCTGATGTTAAACAAGAGTGTTCCCTCCTGCTGTGCCCCTCCATCTGTCTGCCAGTGTCAGAAAGATTGATGGAAAAGGCATTAAGTACTCAGATCTCATGTCCTGATTCTGTATGCTACTTTGAACTGTGAGAAGGAGATTTTATTACCGGTCATTCAGTAGTAATTTACTCTAGAATTGGCTTTATCAAGCAAAAGCAAGAGTAAATGACTGCAGATGTCCTTGTCTTCCTCTCTCTTTCTCCATCCTTACCCGTGAACATCATCCTTGTCCTCCACTGGTCGTTATTCTGTTTTTGTCAGGGAGCTGAATAATCCACAATACCCAATGTCCCTGAAGGCAGCGCTGCATATTTGCATTGACAAATGCTGAAGCTTGTCTGTCTTTCCTGTAGAGAAGAGGCGGCTTGAATCACCATTATTTCTGAAGATGACATGTCATTGACCTTGAAGCCATGGAAAATCACCCAAGGGATCCCATTCAGCCCATAGTATCCCTTATTGTCTTATTTACTGTGTGTATCAATATAATGAAGAAGATGCTGTTTGGCTTCTAGGAATTTTAAACTCTGAATCATTCGCATATTAGTTACTATTTATTCTTTGACCGTCCTAATGATCCTGCATGAAATAACACAGGCATGCATGCATTTTTTAAATTAATCTTATTCAATCATTGCTATCTCCAAACTTCAGGAATGAGCAGCTTATTCAACAAATTTAAGAGCACAATGGCTCGAGCTGTGCTTTTGTCTTGAGCTATGATGATAGGACTTCTGCCATGCACACACATGCATTAAGAGCCATAACAATCTCCTTTCAGAGAGGGGCTGCCTCACAATATGAGCCATGAGCTGCTCTGTGCAGCACAACGGGCACCCTTGTGCTCTAAAAATATCTGCCTGTGTAAATAACATCAGTCCTCAAATCAATCCTCTAAACAGGGGAAGGAATACTGAAGAGTGGAGAACCAGCTGGGTGATGGAAATATTGAACCACACAAACAAGCATTTTGCTTATTCCTCCAGGGCGCAATGTCTCCATGTTTGACATGGCTTTAATCCTATTTATGTCTTTCCTCAAGTGATATAATAGCAAATGCTGTTATGTTATATGTTTGTTTATATAGGGCTTTGAAAAAAGAAAGAGATTTGTACCAAAGTGCTTTTTCACACAGGAAAACACAGGAACACAATACACACCTGCATTATTCATGTAAAGAACACGCTGTATACATATCTTTATATAGACTTAGCACAAAAAGTAAGGACTTTTTTTTTTCTTAGATATTGTTTTTGTCGTAACAGTGCTTCTTGTGAATAAATCTTGTATAAAGCATGTTTATTTCCCTTTTAAATGATGCCACACTTCTAAGGAACATACATTTGTGGGATGAGCAGCAGAGCTGAGTATGTGGGTTGCGCCCTTGAAAAATTTGCCAAATCTTCTCTGCCAATGCCAAACAGCTGAGTCTGCCATTGACTCTTTTTGGGTGTTTGGTGGATTGGATGACTGAAGTTTGAAGAAACAAAACACATTGACAATTTAACAATTTATTCATTCAACAAACAGGAGCCTCAGTAGTGTGTGGAAGAACCATACACAGCCACAACAGCCTGGCTCCTCCTCCTCCTCATGCTGGCCACCAGCCTGGTCACACACTGCTGTGGGATGGCATCCCATTCTTCAAACTGCATTTGTCGCAGTTCAGCCTACGTGGCTGTGTTGGTCACTCTGGCACGAACAGCACGCCCACACTGATCCCACAAGTGTTCAATGGGGTTAAGGTCAGGACTGCTGGCAGGCCGTTCCATCCTCTCTACTCCCAAATTCTGGAGGTAGTCTCTGATAAACCCTGCTCTGTTTGGCACTGGCAGATGCGGCAAATTTTTCAAGAGTGCAACCCAATTTCTCAGCTCTGCTGATCATCTCACAAATGCTTGATCCTTACAAATGTGATACATTTTAAAAGGAAAATAAACAGGCTTTCCATCAGTATAAGATTTATTGCCAAGAGCACTGTTACAAGAAAGAAATAATCCACCAAACATACATTTCTTTACTTTTAGTGCGAAGTTTATATACATACACATACTTTGCTCTTTTTCTAAAAAATGCTATCTTTGCTTTGCAAGGTGAGTCCACCTGACGACAGACATGAAATCTGTCCAGCCAGTCAGCTTTGCAAGATTAATGTAGTTCTGCATAATGTTCTCTTACAACGAAACAGTAGGGGAACCAGAATTGAACCCTGAGGGATCCCTTTTCTAATAAAAGTTAAAACCAAAATGTGATTTTCTGCCACCAGGAGACTACATGAGAAAACAGTGGTAATCATGGTTATGCACTGGTATTTTTACTAGTTTAAATCAGTGGTTCTCAACTGGTGGGTCAGGACCCAAAAGCGGATCGCAGAGCTGTGTTTAGTGCATCCCAAACTGGTGCCTGGGAAAAAAATGATGCTTAAATATCAAGAATGTACTGCAACCTTTGGCATATATTATATTTTAAGATTCTGTTGGTTTTCCTGAGGTCTTCACTTACTTATCCTGTTATTTTGAAAATAATTACTTTTAGAAGTTTGGTTTTCCTATGATGTGGTCTTAATATCTTGATAATCTATTAAAAAATATTTACTTTTTTTAATGTCATAAAGAGTATAATTAAAGGGCAGCCTCTTTGTTAAATCATGTTTTGTTCTTTCTAAAGTCCAAATTTAGTTATTTTTAATTAAAATAATTTTTGTGTTCGGAAAATTTTGGTTGTGATTTTGATTTAGGGAGTTGATGGTGGGTCCTATCCAAAAGTTTGACTTGCATTAGTCTTCTCTTGAATTGTGATTTTTTAATAACTTGCAGAATTCAAGCTTTTTCCCAGAACACTTCCAAAGACATTAGCAAATTGACCTTGTCATCACAGGAAGCTCCCGCCTGCTGCTGTGCCAACTTTTCCAGCAGGTGCTGCAAACAGCTGTGTACACTTGAACTAATAATTAAGATGACAGATAGAATCTTTTAACTTCATGGTGAAAGTTGTCTTAACTTGGGTTTATAAGAGTCTTATTTTTAAGAAAGTTATTGAAATATTTACAAAACATCACCATAATCAAGAACAGGTAAAAAGGTAGACTTTACCAGTCTCTTTTTGACATAAAAAGAGAAACAGGACTTGTTTCTGTAAAAGAAGCCAAAGCTGAAGGTTTAACTTGGCTAAAAGAGACTGAGAAATTCAAAGTAAAAAAAAATCTTTGAGCTTTTATCTGTTTATTTCATATAGGTGAGTTTTGTTGCTGAAACTCAAGTTCAATGTCAAGACTGGCCCCTCTTTTGAAGTCTGTGGAGCATGGCTGTCCGTCTGTCAATAGACGTGTCCGTTGGGGCAAAGTAATGAAGTCTGCGTTGGTCTCCGGATGTGTCTGGACCACCCCAGCTATTCTCAAACAAACAAATGAAAAGGGGGCCTAAAATTCCTGCTGCCTCCTTTTAAGGCTCTCAGGAGGAATTCCTCAGTAATAGAGGTGAGAGGTGAAAGGAAAGAGACCAGAGGGCAGGCCAAAGGTTGGACAGGGCAGACCGGTCTTCAAAATGCAGGAGTCTGGCTTTACAATCACCATACAGAATCCTTCTTTGACTTGTTTGAATCTTTAAAATCAGACTAGATTTACTTTTTAAAGCTATATTGCTTAGTCCCTCTTCAAGGTCTGCCGCTGAGGTCAATAAACAGGAGTTTTTCAATAGAAAGTCATCTAAAGTGTGCTAGCACAGGAAAATGTAGGATTGTGTGTGGTAGTATTCCTATGAGTCCAGCTTTCACCATGGGGCCAGGCTAGCTCTCGCTGCTGCCCCGTCACCGCGCTTCACTACACTTAACAGAGCCTTTATGGCCAGATTGTGCAGTTAAAATCCTTTACAGGGTCTGCACCATCCACCAATAAAAACACCAAAACTCCCTCTTCCTGTCTTCTCCTCTGGCAGACATTTTTACTCTGCATGTGTGAAGATGTAATAAAGACAATGACGGACAGGAGGCGGAGCCAGTTTTGGGTATAAGTTAGTGTTGTTATTAAACATAATAGAGTTATCCTAAAATGTTATTTCCCCCTCAGTTGTTCTGACACACATGCATGCACATACTGAACACACACACAGGGGCCCTTGGTTTTCCATTTTGTTAAAGCAGGGATCAGGAAATCTCTCTGTGGTGGCCAATAAGCAGAAGAGATGGAGACAAAGGCCGGTCAGTGATGGGCAGGCAACAGCTCTCCTTTGGGCCTCAGCCACCTCTCCCATCTCTATCTATGTGTGTGTTGGGGCACCTCTCGGAGCAGAGCAGCACCTATTGTTAGTGGTGAAATGTGGGCCAGTGGAGTGGCTGGGAACAGGCAGAGGCAGTGGAGATGTGCAGCCTCTGGTGGCTCCGCTTTGTGCCAATGGCCTGAGCGTTTGTTCTCCTGACCGACTCAGCTAGCTGTGGCTGAGGCCCCCCTTTTGTCGGCACTGACTCTGGGGTTGGGTGTGTTTCCCCCTTGTGCATTCCCTCCTCCTCCCCGTCCCTCTGTTTCAGCATTGACTCAGAAATAGAGGGATCAGAGGTCATAAGGGGCTGGACGATGGAGAGGGGGGTTTATCTGGGAAACGGTGACCTTTTTGTGTGCACTAGGGCAGAATACCCCTCCCATTTTTTAAAATTCTCCTCCCATTAGGCCCCCCCACCCCACCACCCTCCTTCAGCGCTCAGTCTCCTGCTCATTCCCCAGTGGGGGCCCATCCCCCTTGTCTGATGGCCCGGGGCCGTGGCAGTGACCTTGGCTTTGGCAGTGAAATAAGGTGGCCCAAACCTGCCACGGCATCACGGTTCTCGCCCTGCCCTTAACAAATAACGAGTCAGCAGGCTGCAAGAACAAGAGCCAAATAAGCAGATTTTCACTCACTCAGAAAGGACAGTTATTTGTCTCTGTCATGTGTTTTCTGTTTTCCTATGAGGCTCTACATTGAATAAAAGTCAGTTCTATGCAACCAGTGCAGTTTTTCACCTAACTGCTCTTATTTCAGAAAGGTTTCACGTAGTCTTCTCTTGGATGATCCCAATTCACAACATCCTCTGTTATTATAAAAAGGTGATGATTTCAGCATCAGCTCCAGTCTGCTATGCTTTAAAGGGCTGTAAATTATTATTTGACATTAAAAAGCTTAATAAAATGTGCTCAAAATAATACTTCTTAGCAAATTTGTCGTGTTTACCAAAACAAAGACAACAGTAATTTAGGCTTAAATTGCTTTATATTTCAAAATAAATAAAATGTATAAGCTAAAGCAGGATACACCTCATCAGAAACTTGTATAAATAAAACAATCTTTCACTGTAAACAATACTGTGGGAGAGCAGGTGTTATGTTTTAACATGTGACCGTGTTAACTGGTGACTTTTCAGGTGAAAGTGTCGCTGTTACACTACTGTTAAAAAAATCTTCTCTTACGTCAATGCGATATAAATTTAATGAGAAAACTACACAGAGGTGCTCTTTAAGTTTAAAATATCTGTTAACAACCCATTTGACATGTAGTCACCAGTTAACACAGTCACTTATTAAACTGTAACATCAGTCTTTGATGTGAAACAGATGATAGATCCTGTTCCTGCTGTCCTGTTGACTACGTTAGTTAACTTTAGCGTAGATACGTCTGATCAGGCCTCCTCATACTTTGGACTGTAGAATCCACAGTGAGTCCTAAAACTCTTTTGGGAAAACAGGACTGGCTAATAACTCAGGGCTCCATAGACAACGTAGACAGCACCTAAGTGTATCAGACACGGCATGTAAACATTACTGACACTAACAGCTAGTGCTGCTAATGCTAACAGCACAGCTAACGAGCCACACGTCCCTCTGCAGCGTCTGAGACAACACATGGAGGAAAATACATGCGGCGGGTCTGCGGTTGCAAATACACTCAGGATGTTAAATAGTATGTTTTAAAAACGTCAATCCTTGGAAATTTTGAATCAATTCAGGATCGTTGAAATTCATATTCTGGTGCTAGCTCTTCCTTAGCTGCTCCTCATCTAATCAAACCATCAGTGAAAGCACTCAAAATAATAATCCAATGTTGACATTGAAATTGGCAGATTGAATATTAATCAGCTCACCTAACAAGCTGAAGGATGGTTATATTATGATGTAAATGTAAGTATTTTGACAGTCTTATTAACAAAGTGCCTCTGTTGACTTGTGCTATTATTTCAATATAAAACTTGATCAATTTATTTCATGACATATCAGCAGTGTTTGGATATTTTCAGCACATTATACCATGGTAATACTGATAACTGTGATGTTTTAGGACATGATAATCATGATATATTTCAATTTTATTGCATTTCAAGTCAGTAGTTCAGTTTCTTTACAAAATTAAATGTTTAAATCTTTTTTTGTACACTGTGACTGCACACATCTCTAAATTCCTGTCTTTACATTCATACTTTTTAGATTTACACACCATCATATCAGTGTGTATGCAACTTTGCAGCCAAACTCTTAAATGAGGAATGAAGAGTAAAAACATGAACTTAGTTGAATCAATGCTGACAGCATAAACTAATCTTTACTCTCCCCTCTGTAGCTGTCACACAGAGACAGAGCTCTTGAAGTGTGCAGGGTTAAAAGCCTGCCAGGCTCCAGTATTTGGAGTCGGTCACCAGAGACAAAATGAATTCCACAGGAACCAATTAGAAGAGGTAGCTGCTGGCACAGGATGAAAGATTTCTGGGATCACCAATTTCCTCCTGACAACCTGTTTGCAAAGTCTGTAGTTTTGTTAGCAAGCTTTACTTTTGGGAATCTAACGATTAATACAATTTGCCATTCAAGTCTGAACATTTTCTCTGCAGCTTTGGACAAGTACGAGAAACACTGTGTTAAAGTAGAACTGGACAGTGTTTATTAACCATGGACAACAAAATACACCCAATATAGAGAGGATACCCCTAGAGTCAGTACGAGTAGGGGGTGGGAGATGACTCACAGGTGGATTAATGGAGATGGCTGTATGTTGGCTGAGCGATTCAGTGGATAACAGGGGCACAGACCTAACCTCAAGGGTCAGAATTAGATCTGGGTGTATATCTTTAATACTTGTTATAGTATCTTTTGTTTTTGTATAGTTATTGTAGTAACTGATATTTTTAGATAGATTTGCATTATTATTGCAGCCTACAGTCTTCACTAAACCACCCCTTACACTCATCCTACCCCTCACATAGTTTGTCTATGTATATGTGTTCCTGTAAAGCGTCCTTGGGTTTCTTGAAAGCCGCTATATAAATTCAAGATATTATTAGTATTATTATTATCTATCTATCTATCTTTTGTCAGAGCCAGCATTTCCAGTAGTCATTTGGATTCAAAGTGGCTCTTCAGAAGTAATGGGTGAAATCAGTAAGACTATTTTCATGTTTTATACATTGTATACTCAATGCTAGGTATTATAAGGTTTTTTTTTTTAGCTTTGGGAAGCAGTGATCAATATTTTTCAATATTATCTGACATTTCATAGAGCCAACAGTAAGTTAATCTTCTGATAATAAGATTGATTGGAGCCTGAAAAACCATCTGCTTAGATTTAATATGATAATAAATGATAAAGCATTCAGTTATACCTCTAATCACTTTATTTGCAAACATATGCCAAGAGTTATCTTGATAATAGAGTTAATTTAATCAGGATGGAGACGCGAGGTGACTTGGCAGCATTAATTTCAGTGATTAAAGTGGCAGAGCAAGTAGGCCACAGCCAAATAAGCCGCCATCGGTGCGCCAGGCAGGCAGGGGGAGATGAAAGTGGTGAGAGGTGGGGAGTGAAATAGATGAAGCATGCGTCGGTGGTCTCAGATGATCTCCGGGCCCCTCCGGCTCTGGAGACTGGACCTTGAACCAGGAAGGAACATTCCATTCCGATGCTGTGCCGTGACCTCCTGACCTCGCCAGCTTTGTTTCAAGGGCAGCTTTTGACAGGCAGCAGGATGCAAAGCAACGACGGCGGGCTTGCTGATCTCTGAGAAGCACGCCCCTACCGTTAGAACATGCCGAAAAACTGCTCCTTTTGACCCCACGCTTATAATTTCTCCGTGTAACATGCACATTACCTACGCTTAACATCAAATAAATGCTCTGACATGGGCATGTGCGTCGTCTGGCTCATGGCTTATGGTCAGTGACGGTACATTTCAAGTCAAGCAGCTAGTAAAAAAAACAGCACACAAATGCTCCTGAGGCCCTTTTTTTCTCCCTTAAACCACAAACATTTAATTCAGTTCCCACCTGAAGTGATGTACTAGCAATTTTAGGATCCATCGTACAGTAAGAGAGGCTTCAACTAGCCTCCTTTCAGTAGCTGCTCAGGGGATGAGATGTGTTTATTTTATAACCACATAAAGAATTTGTATCATCTCTCCAACTGCAGCCTTTAATCATATTTATGAATGTTTCCCCATATTTTTTTTCTTTCCACAGAAGTGGTTTCATGTCATGTGTTAGTGAGTTGTAAGGCGCACCATTTCATTGCCTGGGCGTGAAAAGATGAAACACGATGCTAGTAGTGTAATAGCCCTTTCCATTTGCCAGCATAGGCATTATTTGTGAGTGGGAAGACAGTTTTAGAGGGTTAGCTGGCTGATGGCAGGTTGGAAGAGCCTGTGATATGTGCTTATGTCTGACAGCTTATAGGAGCCTTCCTCCCATCCACAGCAGGGAATAGTGAAGACAAGAGCACACCAGTGAGAGAGCCACCAATACAGGCTGTTACCCTTTGTGTTTTCAGGGACATTATATTACATCATATCTAACAGTAGAGGACAGAAACGCTAATGTGTGGGAGAATGATCTGACATTGACTAATAGTTAAAGATGCAACATTTAATGGTGAAAAAAGTCTTGATTGTCAAAAATACCAATTTATATAGAGTATAGCTAATGTTTATACAGTTTTTTTCAAACATTTTCTTGTTTCAATTTGACCTTCTCTTTGCATGCTATCATTGGTAATAAATAAATAATTTTCATGCTACACGTGTCACTCATTAGCCAATGTGAAGCTCGATGGCATTTCTTTTGGCGTATTCACCCCTGGTTACATGCCTAGAGATCGCCAGTGGTGGCCCTTGGGGCATCCACAGCACAACTAGGGCTTGTGGCCACCTCAATACCTGCCCGGTTGGTATCCCAGGCCATGCTTATTTTCCACATCCACCCCTCACTCCACCCTAAAGGTGTGGGCTTGGTTCTTTTTTTCAATATGCCCCTGGTAATATGAAAGGACATCCAGAGCATGACAGGGGTTGTGTCAATCCTTTTTCCCACCTGATGTTGCCCTCAGGCAGGCTTACTCAACATAACATGCCTTACTTCTGCCTCAGTTTTTGACCCAAACATGCCTAAAAGTTTTGTACAGTACTGTATCAGCCACAGCCAACTTCTTACATAAAAAAATAAATAAAATGTGCAACATTTACACTAAATTTTACAGCTGTTAAATGTGACGAACAGCAGAAAGGGATGCTTAGTTATTGCTTCTTCTCTTTATGTCTCAGACTTTCCTTGTAGGCACAGGAAAGGCAGGAACATGTGCTGTTCCTTCTTGATGCTTTTTAGTCTCGTAAAATGGCAGGAAGATCACAGAACAGCCAAATGTAAATAAGAGCAGTCGGTGCAAATAAATAACTGCTTAGAAAAGTATTTAGATCGCAAATCCTGTTTTTCTAGACAAAGTGGTCCTGAATGAAATAAGAACAAGATCTGTTAGAGCAATAGGAATCTTGATAGCGGGTTTGTCATACAATATCCTTTTTTTTAAATTATTTTTTACAAATTTCTTATTTCTAAAGCCAAAAGATAGAAGTCTCTAAAGTTCTCTGAAAATGAATACAAAATATGACTTTTCCTCATTTTTCTTTGTGAATATGATAAATACGTATAATTTTAAGATGTGGAGTTACAAATTACTAGTAGTTAACTAGTGGTAGTAAAAAAGTGTTGCTTTTTATTTTGTATTTTTTGACAAGTCGATTAAAATTGTCCCTTTTTTAAATGGATTTTTAACTGTGTTGTGGAGCTCAGCATATTTTTTAAATTACTTGAAGGCCTGTATAGCATTTTTGTGAGCTAAAGCTGTGAGACTTTTTAACCATATCTTACAAGCAACCAAAGAACCAGAAATGTACTCTTTGAGCTGCTTGGAATCACAGTGAGACTGTTTATAATCCTAATTAACTGACAGGAATTTGATGTACAGTGAGGAATCACCGCACAAAGCCCAAAATGTATTCCATTGTTCATAAGCTCTAGCCTTGGGATTTTTATTCCATAGAAAAAATGTTTTCAATTTATGTAAATCCCAGACTGCTCTTTGTTTATTCAAATCATGAAAATGGTATTTGATTATCTGATGGAGGAGATATGCCATGATAACAAATATCAGCACAGCCTTTTGTTTGCACTCACTATAGGTAGAGGCGGAGACAAAGGGCTTTCATTTCTCACCCCCTGTCCCTGAACACTAAGTGGTTATGACAGGGCCTGCACTTGCCTTTCCTTGTACTCCTCTTCCTCTGTGGTTATTTTCTGGTGTGGACCACCAGACTCCCATCATGCAGTAGGCGTGGCAGCAGAGTCGCACATGTGTGCACAATAAGAGCTCGGGGTTACTGATTGCATATTAGCATAAATTCATCAGGATTAGCCCGCTTTGGACACAAGCAAGGGGGCAGGGGTTCCTCGGATCATTGAGGGGCAGTAATATCCCCGGTGACCGCAGTCAGCTGGCAGCCTGAATGGAGGGAAGGAGGGAGGGAAAAGAATAGGAGGGTGACTTTTTTAATTTTCAGCTGTCTCAACAAGAGGATATGGAGCGGTAATATTATGACGTCACAAATTGCTGCTGCTTTTGTTATTAGCTTATAAAGAGCTGTTTGATCTTGTTATACTCCACTGTCTCCCTTAGCTCTGATATGCATTTAATTTTGAGTCTTCAGCTCACTCTATTTGTTCATAACTATGTGAATATGTCTGTGAGTTCCTGCAGGGGTAGGCAGAATATGCCCCTCCTATCTCATTGGTCATGATTGATGTTGCAGCGTCTCCCCTCCCAGTAATTTAGATCATATTTACAGAATAGAGCATCTGCGCTTTTGATTCTTCCTGTCTGGATCGCCCATTTAGCCCAGTGTGAGCAGAGTGCCAGACCTCCCCTCAACAAGAAGAGGATGATTAACTACTAACTAAATATTTTCTTCATGAAGCCTTCAAACATTTCTCATTTGCTTCCAGTCCACTCCCTCTGTTGTGTCACAATTTCAAGCTCCTCCTCTGCTATGTTTTTAGTGTCATCGCCCCCCTGTGAACGCATCTCTGTTTGCCACACGTGATGGCACCGTGTTGCCCAGGATTGTGATTAATGGCCGCAATTCAGCCTGAAAAATTCCCTTGAGTGGGTGCCAGTTGGCTTACGCAGAGAAGAAACTCATTACTGCTGTCAGTTGAGCTGACGGAGCAGGGAGGGTGTGTGACTGATAGTACATGGGTGTCTGTGCGCGCAAGAGAAGGGGGGAAAAAACTCATCTTTGTGCATGTCAGTAAGCACATACATGTCTGTCCACCTTTTTGCAGCGTATGAGCCATCATGCATGAATAAGTGTGAGTCCACGTGTGTTAAATGTAAAAGTGACAGTGTGTCCCAGGGCTGGTAACCAAGTAACGTGGATAATTTCTCAGAAATAAATGAGCCTGCACACAAACACTCCAACTTCTTAATGGATAACCTGTGTACACCGTGTAGCTTTATGACCACAATCACCCCCCTCAGAGAGTGTGTGGAACAGCAGGGTTTTTTATTATTCATCTGTTTTTTTTACACATTTCCCTTCACTGATAAACTCTTATCTGTTATATGGTAAATACGTCAGGAAGTGGTGATATAACTCCTACTTACAACAAGGTAAAAACCAATTCTTGTTCTATTAATGGAAAGATTTTCATTTAAAGCACAATAATTGCCTGTCTGCTCTTATTAAGAATTGAAAGGCGGTGTAAAAGCCAATCAGGAGAGAAGAGAAGCAGCGGTAAAGAAAAGACAGCAGGGAAAGCCGTTTGAGATGAGGGTAGGCCTGCGTCATATGGATAAGCAGTCATTCACTGAGAGATAGCTATCTACATTCACTGACACCACAAACGTGCTCAAATATAAAGATTCGAGGATGTATATACATTCTACATATGTAAAGTAGCTCTGTATGTGGCTCATGCTTTGCTTTGAGGGGACTGGGAGATAAATCATATTCTATGTTTAATTCATTTTTTTGCATAATGCATGAAGTAAAGTCAGTTTTTCTTTTGACAAATATCACAAATCTTAGTTTTTACAGTGTCGTACACCCTTTTCGAATAGGATAAAATATTTCTGGGCAGATTTTTGTCAGCTTTTAGATGAGTGTGGGCTGTAGCTTGGATTAAGGCAGGTTTCTTATGTGTAAGTACAACCCAAGCAGTCTAACTGTGGAGCAGCAAAGATGTAGAGAGATCTTTTAAAGTTTATAAGAAGGCATTTGTGACAAATGTGGTTCATCTAAAGCCAACAGAAGTGTATTAACATGTATCAGCAGAGATTGAGACCAGCCAGGGCTTGTTTTCCGGCAGATGATGCAGAATGTGCTTTAGACAAACAGAAGTCTTTCATGGGTGGACAATGGGACAAGAAAGGATTTTTGAATGCTTCCTTTAAAGGTGCATGCTTGCATATGTAAACTGTAAGCTAAAAAAATGCAAAAGCAGGCCCAGCAGGTCTTCACGCTTATTATGGGTTGGGGTGGACTGGCCTCTTACAGCAACATCACTTGCATTCAATTTAAAAGAAAAATCGCTAACATACAGTACTGTGCAGAACTTCTAGGCATGTTTGGGCCAAACACTGAGGCAGAAGTAAGGCATAGATGTAGCCAGTAGGCTGCCTAAGGGCAACATCAGGCTGGAAGGAGGATTGACACAAACCCAGTCGTGTTCTGGATGTCCATGCATATTACTAGGGGCATGGGAAAATAATCTGTTGAAAAAAATAACAAATTCCACATCTTTAAGGTGGAGTAAGGCGTGGATATAGTAATAAGCACAGCCTTGGGTACTCTCTGAGCAGGAAGTTGGCTTTCCAAGAAGGCATGCTCGTGCTGTGTTTGTCCCAAAGGACTGAAAACCACCAGTGGTGTCTGGCCAGGTGGCACATCAGGCTCCATGATGAATCCCCTTCATGCCTAAAACTTATGGACATGACAAATCAAATGTAGAAACTAAGTTAAAGAAAGGAAATAGTTGAAAGATTGCTCGTTATTCACACATTATTGTGAGGATTTGGCAATTTTTTCATCGGCGCAACCCACATACTCAGCTCTGCTTGTCATCCCACACATGCATGTTACTTACACATGTGGCACCATTAAAAAGAGAAATCAACAGGCTTTTCAACAGTATATGATTGATTTTGATTGATTAAATTTTATCATTGTGTCATGCATAAATAATAAGCCCAGCCCAAAAGGGCTTACAAGACACCATTATCTTTACAGAAAGACCAGAAACCAAAAGTAGACGCTCAAAACTACAGTAGACTAGTTAAACAAATCAACCTGCCGCTTCTTCCGCTTCTATATGTATTACCAAGACATAATCTACCAAACACTAATTTCCTTACTTTTTCTGCTAAGTCTAGTTCAACTTCAAGTATTCCAATAAGGATGATTTCAGTCAGACTAAAGACTCATTTATTTACCCTCTAAGTACAATATAGATTGTGCAATTTAAGTGATACAGAACTCAGTCAATGTCAAATTGTTCTTCTTCATTTGGTTTTGCACTGCCTCCATGATTTTCTGTGGTGTTGTGACATTTGGTATGTACCTGAAAGCTATGAGAAAAATGAAGAAATGCAGACTGATTGAACACGGAGTACGGACAGAAAGCTCCATCAGTGTCCATATGTGTTTCACACATTTAGTATAAATAAGTACACATAGTATACACTTATTATAAATAAGCCTTAATATGGTTATATGTAGGGATGGTCAATCAGCACTTTTGGCCTTTTTTAATTGTGATCATATACCAATTCCCAGTCCTGATCTGATTGATGAGAGTTTACAAAATAAACTTTTTGTAAAGTAAGCAGCAGTCTAATTTGATTTCTTATGCTTAACATATGAACGTTTGTATCACAGATGCTGCAAGTGGCCACTGGACTATTTAAAGATTCAAGGATTTCCATACCGACATTTTAGCCGGGGGGTTGCTAATGCTGCTGCTGCTACTACTGCTGTCTTATTCTTGTGTTTATGGCCTGCCAAAAATTGTGCTCCGTTTACAACAGATGGCAAAATGATCAGCTGAGCTGATCGGATCAAACTCCCGATCACAGATAAATTAAAAAATGCTTGTATCGCTTCTGATCTGAGACATGCGATCAGGATAGGGACACCCCCTGGTTATATGCAGTCTAGTTTTAGTCACACTTACATGATAAACTGCCTTTTCCTAACTCTATGTGAATACACTGACTGGTTTTGCAGAAGGTAATCCCACATGATTTATGATATACTGTCTCAGTTTTTAGCTGTTTAGCATGTGGTTGAGATGCACGTGAACACAACACGTTTTTTCTTTACTTACAGTGCTGTAAAAAAGTATTTGACAGTCCACAGAATATTTGTCCAAAAGTCTTGGGGATCATCAAGATGTTTCTTGAAAAATGTGAGATGAGCCTTTGTGCTCTTTTTGTCAGCAATGGTTTTGGCCTTGGAACTCTCCCATGGATGCCATTTTTGCCCAGTGTCTTTCTAATGGTTGAGTCATGAACACTGACCTTAACTGAGGCCAGTGAGGTCTGCAGTTCTTTGGATGTCATTCTGGGTTCTCTTGTGACTGCCTGGATGAGTCGTTGTTGCACTCTCAGAGTCATTTTGGTTGGCCGACCACTCCTGGGAAGGTTCACCACTGTTCCCAGTTTTCTCCATTTGTGGATAATGGCTCTGACTGTGGTTCACTGAAGTCCCAAAGCCTTGAAATGGCTTTGTAACCTTTTCCAGACTGATCTTGTAGCCTACTTCACATTGTCTGACAGCTTCTATTTAAGTGATTTCTTGATTCAACAAATCTGCAGGTTATCAGGCCTGGGTGTGACCTGTGAAATTGAACTCAGTGTTCCAAGAACTGTGGTTAATCACAGTTAACTCATGATTTAACAAGGGCGAGCAGCCATTGTGCATTGGTGACGCTGTTCTTTGTTTATACTATGAATGTGTCCAATCACATGTAGCACTGGTAAAGTTGAAACTGCTATTACAGGGTTGGATGCTGTTTTTGCTCTGTCAGCCATTTCCACGTCATGTAAACACTTCTACTGTGGAGTACATGTGAACAAGCAAGTCAGAAGGAAGAACTGAGAGCCTGTGACTATAGTGGAAACAATCATCCAGAATCACACAAACACTAGAGTTAGTTAAGGGAAACTCTACTTGGTAAGAGATGGTTCATCTTTAACTTGTGCTGAAAGGATTTATAAATTCAGTTCACTCTGTGTCTCTTGTTGGTCCTCCCCAGACTGCACATTATGCAGACCTCTTGAGATTTCCAACATTTAACATGAAATGAATTTGTGTAAGTGAAGTTTTGACGTTGTGCATTTTTGGATTCAGTAATGTGACAGTTCAAAACCAAAGAGGACGCTGAGAAGGAGATAATGCCCAATGGGAAAGGCGCAGCTGAGGCACAGCAGACCCCCTCCTACAGCGACCAGAGGCTCCTCTAATGGATGTGTGTGTTTGGTGTATGTGTGTGTGTGTGTGTGTGTGTGTGTGCGTGTGTGGGATGGAGCGAAGAAGGGGTGAGATTTACAAAGCCGTGTTTCAGCCATTTGGGGAGCCCTGCTTTCTGAGACGCAGTGGAGCGCATGGGCTGGTCCCGCCCTGCGTCTTTCAGATGTCCCGTGGGAGTGCCAGATGTGGGGTCATCCATCTACCCCTGATTCAGACCAGCCCCCCTCCAAATCACTGTCAGATGCGGGGTTAAAACTGCATGCTTCTCTCTCGGGGAAGGACAGAACAGACAGAAAACGGTTTATTTATCCCAGAAATCTCAAGTTTTTTCCACCTCAGATGTATGATCAAGAAACAGAAGCACACAGGAAAAACTTTTACAGCGAGATCGATCCCGGCCTCCTCGGAGTGGCCTCACTACCCAACAGTTGTCCTCTAATGAGGGGGAAGTAATGAGTGTTGCTCTGAGGAGAATTGTGATGCCAAATGTCCGTCCAGGTTGTTATTCAGAGCCGCTGCTGTCTGCGGGCATCGCTTATTTCTGCCCTCACAAAACAAGAGGCGGAGACGAGCCAAAGAAGAATCTGATGGCATTTCCATTTGAATATAAACGTTATTTTTACCCCAGATGTCTCTAAACGTTTTAAGATATTTCAAACGCAAACACTAAGGGAGGACAAGAGAGGACAGGGCATAAAGCAGTGGTAGGGTTTGGCTTTTGTGTATGGAGCGTACAGTGAACAGGCTGAAGAAAGGACAGCCCATAATTCATGTGGATATGAGCTCATATATACCGGACTGGATGATGGGGAGAGGCATCTCATTTAAATTCTAAAGCAGGCATTTGCATGCTGAGGTATTGGCGATATTAATTAGATACGTAGCCTCTGGGCAAGAAGAGAATGGCACTGTGGAGCCACAGCGTCTTCTCAGCAACAATCAGGTGTGAAAAAGAAGAGTGACAGCATCGTCATAAGGTCTTTTACTATCCGCAATAAACGCGGAGCGTGGTGCTTTTTATTAAAGCACGATTCCTGAAGTGACATAAATATGAAAATATTACAAATGGCTTTGTCCCGTCCTGTTTTGTGTTGATGTCAGTGTTAATGTATATGTGTGAATGTGTGAAGAGTGCACATGCAGATAAAGTAGGTAAAAATGTTCCTCCACTGGCATTTGATTTTTGAGCACAGAGCCTTAAGGAAGGCTCACCAAAATGCTCAAGAGGAAAGAATTTCATTAACTTAAAAGATTTACTGTCTGCTACCTAGCATGTTAAAGAGGAGAGAAAGTGTAGAAAATCAGCAGCCCTGAGAGATTTTAAATCCTGACCCATTTACAGGTGAGCTTAGGCCTTCTTTTAGATCTTTTTCTGAAAGGATTTTTAGTCCAAATTTTACCTAAAGGGCTGACTACGACTGCACAGCGGGGTTCCCAAACTTAGCCATGCAAGGAACTCTTACATCAAGCAATATTTCATCATTTCTGTTTTAAAATAAATCAAAAGAGACAGTAAAAAGTAAAAATACTCTCAGATGTTTGTCTCTCTTCATTAATTTCATTCAGTATGTCTTTGGGTGATTCTTAATGTGTTTTTTTTTTTTTTTGGCTCAAAAAGTGACTAAGCCCAGCTCTTCCTGGTGACCACCACTGGATTTGGACCCTCACTTTATAAAATAAAAATAAAATAATACAGAACAGAAAAAGAAAGACCCTCTATGAAGGCAAAGATGCTTGCTATTGTAAAAAGAATCCTAAATAATTACTGTTTAAAACATGGGGGTAGTCTTCATTCATTCTCCCTTTACAAAAATACAACAGTTTAAACAGCACAGATGTCTCTATCCACATACTCATCCTCGTCTGCTACTTAAAAAAAAGAACTGTCTTGAGACTTCTGTCTAATATGGACTTCCACATCGCCTTGTTGCTCCTCCGTCCATCTGCCGCCCAGCTGTTCTGTTGTAGTTTTCTGCCTCTGTGCCCAGGTGAGCTAATATTGTATGTTTGTAATTTCAAACAACTTCCACAATATTAAACAATATGTCCTCAAAAAGTTTGATTAAGTACCGCCATTTTTCAAATTATTCATCTTTTTTATTTTTACTAGTCTTGTTTGGACTGTTGGCTTCCAACACTTCCAACACTGCCACTGAGATTTCCAGCAACATTTGATCATATTTCTAAGTTTTGAGAGAAGGTGCAGAAATACAGACAAACTGAACCTAGAGCATGGACAGAAAGCTTCATTACAGCATCAGTATGCATTTTAAGCCTAGAGTATAATAAACCTTAAGTGACATCCATTGGTTTCTTAAGAGGCATCATGAGGCCAAACAATGGTTGTGACTCGGGCCAAAAGATTTGAAGAAAACACATATTGCAATAGTTCTTCTTTCAGCCAGACTTTAGGCATGTTTAATTCTGCAGTAGAAACAAGCATTTTAATGTGGGATCTTATTTGGATTTCTTGGTTTTTGGAGCTAACGTTAAGTTCCATTGGTTCCATTTTCAACGCTGCTGGTTGCTGCTTGATACAGAACAATTATTAAAGGTGCTTTCCCACCAGGGGGAGGCACTGGATACAAGTACACTTGAGCCTAAAGTCTGGTTGTTATGGTCGGTGTGAATGCAAACTAACCACATCCAGGTACTGGGCCCAAGCCCACATGGCGAAGTGGTCTTGGGTGCAATTCAAGTGGACAACGTTTGAATGAGACGTGAATGTACATGTGCCCCGATACAGGACAGAGAGTTATGATGTCATAAAAAAACTTTCCCTGATGCACCAGATGTTCACTGTTTTTCTCAATAAACAGTTATCGTTAGAATCAAGTCAACAAGTGGTTTACAAAGGTGTTTCAACGGATCTATCTCACAGGTAAATCGTAGGAAGAAACTGGAGTCAAACCGTTCGTTTGACTCTGATGAAGATACAGTGTGCATTGAAACGTTAGCTCTCTGCACCTGATTAAACTACATTAAGTGATTCACGTGTCCCAGTTTCTTCCTTGGATTCACCTGTGAGATGGATCAGTTGAAACACGTTTGTGCATTACTGGTCCTTTCTGTGCACTCACCTCCACCTGTGGAGGGGCTGAAGCGCAAGATGACCAGAAGGTGGAGTCAGTGAGTAGAGTTGCAAATGCACTTCAAAAACTGCTGTACCCGTACGGCGCAAGCTCATTTAATCCTCTAAACTGCACTAAGATAAGTCACTACAAAAAGGAATTTTGCTGATGTCTTAAATGTGATTTTAAGACAGTAGCACAATGAACTACTTTGCCAGCTTAAGACACAGGCAATCTTTGGTAGCTTCTAGGGCTGAACAATTTGGGAAAATAATCTAATGCAGCAAAGGGCCACAGGCCGGATTTGAACCCAGGCCGCCCGCGTACATGGGTAGCACCTTTGACCGCTAGGACATCTGCATGCCCTTAATCTTATTTTTACCTCCGCCAAGGAGGTTACGTGATCGGGTTTGTTTGTTTGTTTGTTTGTTTGTTTGCAACATAACTCAAAAAGTTGTGGACGGATCTTGATGAAATTTTCTGTACTATTGGGAGATAGGGCTAATGGTGGAGGTCTGCGCTGTTACCACTTTACACCAGGAGATGGCGGACATGAGTAACTTCAATCCCAGCAGCATTTGTGGGTGTGTTTCTATTCCAAGTTTTGGAGTTTATAGAGTTTGAAAAACGCACGCCAGCGGTTGAGGAGACGAGTTGGAGCGTAACAGAGAGAAAGACAGCGAATTGTAGCTAGAATACTCACAATGCTGGGAGGGATAGAGGAATATTCACCCTCTGCCATGACTTCCAGTCGTCCAGTGAGACCATGGGTGAGACTGTTAGTGCATCTGTTGGCACCAGCAGGCAATGCTTCCGCAATGACAGTCCATCCATAGCGAAGCCAGTATTTTGCCTCACCATGTTTCCACACCACCGGGGAGGGAGTAATCGGCAAATGCTGTGATGGGAGGGCACATGGGGACGGATCCAGGAATTTTTATAAAGGATTCTTCACTATAGGAGATAGGGATGATGGCAGAGGTCTGCATTCTCCGAGTGCTTTTCTAGTTTATATCTAATTGTGATCATTTTTAATCGTATTGCAAATCGGACATGAATTCTTGTATTGAAGGGAGTGATCATTTTGAAATCATTCTCATATTCAGTAAGAAAAACCTACAAAAACTAGAAAAGCACTCAGAGAGCGCAGACATCCACCAAGGCAGCTCAGCCCTATTTCCCAATAGTAAAGAATCCTTTAAAAAATTCCTGGATCCAGACGGTGATCCGGATCACTCCCAAAATCTAATGAGTTCTTCCTTATGCCATTTCTGACATTTCCTGATTTCATCCAAATCTGTCCATAACTTTTTGAATTATGTTGCTAACAAACCAACGAACAAACTAACTAATAAACCCAGCCGATCACATAACCTCCTTGGCGGAGGTAATGAGGTAGGTAGGATTTTTGGTACACTATTCTTAAAAGATGGCACTTGAATGATTGCATGACATGTAATGCATAAAACTGGTATTTTGGCACAAATTTCAGGTTAAAGAAATATTGCACCTTCTTTGATTTGAAATTGCAGCAGTCCATATTGCAGTCTAATCCTATTTGCGATTAATTGCCCAGCCCTAATAGCTTCTTCTTTTTTTACTTCTCCTTGGCAGGTTTGCCAGCCAACTATATGCATATGGCTACCTGCTGTATCAGACTGAATACGTACACAAGTGGGGATCGATGGGAGAAGGCAGGGGGAGCAATCATGCCACGCCATTGTTTAAAACAATAGTGTCTGATGTGAAAGCACCCATAGTTAGCAGTGGAGTATCCAGGGGTGGCGAAAAATGGCCATGGCCACCTGAGAAATCTGATTGGCCACTCCAAAATTCCAAATTATTGACAATGTGCTTTGTCAGAGATTAGACTTGCAGGTTTTTTGTAGCTTTTTTGCATGGCACATTTGCTTGAAGAAATTAGAAAACTAGAAATTGTGAGCTCTAATCTTTTTTGTTGGTGATTAAAAATGAAACTAAGAGGACTTAATATGTTTGTCATCACTCTCTTTTACTGACAAACCCTCTTTGTGAAAATGAAAACACTGCCTGTCTAAGGCTAGTGGACTGCAGGTGTTGGATGCTGATAGGACTTCTGCTGTCTGCAGCTGTCCCTCCAGCAGTGTTGTGGATGAGTCGGTAATTTGGCAGTGGAGAGGGCAAGTTGAGAGGAGTTCAGCTTCTTTTAAGTAGGGGATTCCTGGCTGCATTAGTGGGAGAGTATTCACATTGACTGAGCCGTCTGTGTCCTCAGATCCTCTTTATCTCTGTTTTTTTTATAATCGAGCCAAAGCACTAGTGCATCCCTAGTGAGCAGCTATGACACTAAGAGAGAAACTATTAGGTTGAACACGAGAGGCGTTGTTAAACCAGACATGCTCTACTGAGGTGGTAGCTTGTCTGCAGATGGAGTTGAAGCACGCCTCTCACACCTGTCTCCTCTTCTCTTCTTCTCCAGGCCATCAGGTCTCTCTTACACGTCTTGAAGTTGTTTAATGAGTATGCAGTTTAACGCCCAGTTAGTCCTTAAGTGATACAAAAGGCCCCTCTTTTTGTTCTCTGCATCAAACCCTGTCTTTGTTGCTTTTGGCTCTCTACAACACATGGGGAAAGACTTTTTTATAATTAGAAAAAAGGAAAGGAAACAATATCATCAGGTTTGGCACCAGCTAAGAGAAACTAGTGGTCACTTTGAATGAAATGCTACTTTTTATGGTGTTGGTTTGTCTGTTATTTTAACCCTACTCTCTCCACTGTCCTCCCCCTTCCTAGCTCTCTCTCTCTCTCTCTCACTCTCTTTTTCCTCCCTCGCTTGTCTCTAATCTAACCAAAGCTGTGACTGGGAATCATTTAAATAATCCCTTAATTTTCAGCATCTGTTGTGCTTTAATGGGACCCTCTTTAATTAGGGTCCGCATGCTGAAGAGAGTGTAGGGGGCTTAGTGTGCAGATCTGGGGGCTGCAGGGGCAGGGCAGGGAGGTGCAGGGATGGGCGGAGCAGGGGCCAGAGGGACCGTTGGGTGTGGGTGTGGTGTGTGGAGTGATTGAGAGGGCTGTAGGTGGTGCAGGAGTGAGGGGTGTGACAGAGGCACAGGCACCGAGCAGGGCACCAGGGGAGGCCCTGGCTTTGTCCCTGGGGGGGGGGGGAGAGGTGAGGAGAAGCAGGGGGGATAAAACAACAGTGAGCAACATGCCTTTCCCATCGTACCCTCTTTGTGCCAAAAAAGCTTTCATCTTCTGCTCAATAACTCTGATAATAGACGGTACTAGTAAATAAATGCTTAGTGTTTATGGGCACTGATGCCATTTCAGTGTGTTTTTTCCATTAGTGAGATTTACAGACAGGAAAATGGTTCTTATTATGACGGTCACGATTCCAGGATTTTAAACTTCAATATGATACTCCCCTTGTGGGATCATTTCTTGTTTTTTAATCACCAAAAATAGCAAGCAAGCTCCTGCTCTTTTCTAAATTGCCCAGATTCATTGGCAAGGGTTAGGGTAAACAATATCATCATATTTGTGAAATTTAAACAGTGCTTTCAAGCTATAGCATTAAAAAAATGACAATCTGTTGTTTTTTCTTTAAACTCTCAATTTAAAAAAGAAACAAAATGAAAAGTACTGAAGTATTGACAATGTTTACAACTTTAATGCCAACTTGGACTGGATTACTAACATCAGAGGACCTCTGTCTTTGCTGAAATACAGGTCATGTGCACTGGAATTCTTTCTTAGTTCATCTCAGATGCGGTTGATTGACATGGAAATAAAATCACATCATCCTCCTAAATTATTACAGATTAACAGAGGGGTTCAGGTTATCCTAATCCCAACAACAGACACATTTATTTTATTGTTTATCTCTGATGTAGTGCCTGAATAAGAACCTTGCTTGAGCCTCTTACATGAAGAAGTTATTTCCATTTTCTTTCCTATCCTATGATCTACCAACATCTTTAAAGGTATTTTTCAGAATTATTTACGATTCTAAGATGGCTTTTATTCTCTCCCTGATATTCAACACTTTTTTTTTCTTAAAAATATTAAGGCACCGTTAAGACACCCACATCTTTTAAAAGAACTGATTTAGCACCAGTAACGAAAAAGCCAGACTCCCAACTCCTGACTCTTGGGGTTGTGGACAGGTCAAGGGCACGTATCTTTTTTAGAAAAGCCTGAAAAGGTGTGTTTTGCTCAATATGTGACCTTTAATTATTAACATTTGCAAGCAAACCCCATTATCAACATTGTGCAAGTTGTTTTTGCCCACAATTTTTGATGGATTCTTTTTTAAGTTACTTTATTTTTACAGCACTATAAATCATCAAAGTAAGAGACTGTACCATTTTGGAATACAAGGCATTCAAAGCATTCAAGATTTCGATACCATTTGTAATACTGAACTTTAATTCCCCTCTGTTTCTTGCATGCATTAATTGATAATTTAGCAACATTGGTTATACAAAGTAAAAATATAAACATTTTTCCAAGTGATAACTGTTGTAGCTTTGCTGCCCCTCCACCTCCTGCAGGGAGCCTTAATAGCAGCCATCAATCTTACTACATTTAACTTGGTGCACACAAGCGGCATGGTATCGATCAACACAACAGACTAAGGACAGTCACACCAGCGGAAAGCCTAATGCAAACAAGCCTGCTACATGAGCAGAAAAAGCAATTAATGTCCACTCACAGCAGTTTTGTCATGCAAAAAATTTGCTCAAGTAAGATCATCTGTCATGTGGGGCTGAAAGCACGGGAAACTCACAAAGAGGAGAATCACTGAAGACAAGTACAGGAGAGGCTGGAAGTCAAGAACGGAGCAGCTGTGTTAGTAGCTAAGAAACAAACAGGTCACCAGTGTATACTGGGCATGCCCTAAACCACTAGGCTATCTGCGCCTCAGAATGTGCATAATTTCTTCCACCCCTGATATGAAGTGAAGGCTGGTCAATATTCACCTCTGCATTATTCACATTTCTGTGCTGTTTATTATGTTTATTATTATTATGCTCAAAATGCAGCTGCTAGGTTACTGTCAAATTCAGGTTGTTGCCCCTAATTCTTGCTTTCCTTTGTTGGCCTTCAGTATAGTTCAGAATTAAAATTAAGATTGTATTAATCCCCTATAAGGCCTTGCATGGTCTGGCAACCCCAACTGACATGTTCCAATTGTCACCTTCTACTATCATGTTATCAGGACCTTTTAACACTTCATTGTTCATGTTTTAAATCCTAATTTTTATAAACTCTGTGCATCTCTTTATGAATGAATGCTGATTGGGGGTCTTTACATTTTTATAAATAATTTTGTTTGTCTTTTTACACCTGCTTATCATAAATATCAGATCAAGTTATCTTCCTGAAGTAGAAGAAGAATTATAAAGGGAAATAGCTCTCCTTTAACAAATAATACCAAACCATGCATGTAAGGTCTGTTGCATAAATCATATTACGGTCGAATTTGCAGGAGAGCTTTTGAAATAAATGATCTGTATGTCTTGCTTCTGACCATTACACCGCTCATCAACATCCCTGCATCTGTACATCTGCCAGCTGAGTCTGACTGGAGGCTGATCATCTTGTGCAGGTACTTACTGAGGGAGGTGTTGATGTGCCAAAGCATTAATACAGAGAGCGAGTGAGTGTCAGAGGAAGATGGGGTGCAGCCCACACACATGCAGGCCTTTCTTTTGCAAGTGATAAGCATCATGCACCACCAAGCATCAGATTGATCATAGACGTGCCCCTGCATTTGGTGCAGGGTGGGTGTGCAGGTTAAGGTGGGTTGTGGATGGGGGGGTTTACTGGGGCAGGGAGCCAATAA
The DNA here is from genome assembly GCF_018320785.1 of Cheilinus undulatus. Classification (NCBI taxonomy): domain Eukaryota; kingdom Metazoa; phylum Chordata; class Actinopteri; order Labriformes; family Labridae; genus Cheilinus; species Cheilinus undulatus. Next base: position 38,619,546 of record NC_054865.1, on the reverse strand, counting down.
AATATCACATCTGCATTAAAATGCCATCTCTAGGGTCCCAGCACTGGGGGCCTGCTATTTCAGGGATGCCTATTTAAAGGCTGTTGAAGTGTGGGCTCTCCACGCTGGAATAGCACCATACACCATCTCCATTATTTATGGGCCTCATCTCTATTTTACTGGTTTACTGAGGGGTTGGGGGGAGGGGCGGCTACGGCAGTCATCACCGCCGCTTGAACAACATGTGCTTAATGATGTCACAGGCTTGAGAGGACTCGTGGGGGGTGGGGCAAGGGGTGTGTGATGAAGAGGCGAGCAAACGGTTTAAATTGTGCAGCGGAGGGGGAGATGGGAAGGAGGGCGATGATATTATAGCATGGGGGGTTCACTGAAGCCTTACGCCATTGCTGCAGGTATGAGTGGTGCTGGAGGATGCCTATCCCTCTGTTGGCATCATTACCTCTGTCGTATCAATGAATCATCCCCACGCTGGAGGAAAAAAAGAAGCCTCCAAGTCTGTAAAAAACATGGACGTCTCATCAGATTGGCTGCTTTGGTCACTGCAGTAGGAGTGTCACAGAAAACAGCAGTTTGGGCCTTAATTAGCTTGTTAATTATTCTCTGATGAGCATTTGTGTGTGTCTGTGTGTGTTTAACCGAGTGAAAGAGAAATGGATCATTACTTTAGAGCCATTAGGCACAAAAATACTCCGGCAAGGGGTCATTCAAATAATCACCATTTAATCTAGAGTTTTTCATTAAAGGGATGTGAGCAGCTTGAATGGAAAAACATCTACCAGCTTCAATTTCAGGTGACCAGTAGAGTGGAGATGACTTATGCCGACATTCCTCTATTTCCACTGGCCTTTTAGCTTTCATTAACCATAAACAACAATAATCAGTAGCTGTTCATTTACACTTGGGCTCATTATTCATCCTTTTATAGAATCTAAGATTAAAAAATTTTTCTTTTGCAGTAGATCTCCTTCCTCCTTTTGGTGCTCTTTGGTTGTTATTTGTCTCTCATACAGTATGGAGGGTGATTCCCCTCACTTGTTGGCTATTATTAGATAACCAGAGTTTTGACAGGATCTGATTTACGGCTCAGCCTCCCTCCTAAATCACCACGCTTCACATTTCCTGTCATTGACCTTCAGTCATATTACTCCCTCACTCATTCGTCTTATGTCGCAGGCACCAAGGAACCGTCAAACACACGTGCGAGGAGCAATCTTCTACGTGTGCACTTGTGTATGGATTTCTTTTTAGTATGCACCCCGGCCATTCTCCCCCCTTGTTAAAGTAATTAGACCTGCTCCGTGTAAGCTAGCAGCATCATGCTGGTAGTGGACAGTCTTTAATCATGTGTGATTGTATGTCAACACTTAGCAAAGGAAGAGTGAGGAACAGTAGAAGAACCTGTCTCTCCCCTCTGAGCGCCTCATTGCCTCATGTGGTAGTCGGTGTTTTTCCTACAAGGGGAATCGATATAGTTGTGGGTTTCTGTTGAAGCAGCTCTTTGCATTTATTTACATGAGCTGTAGCTAAGCTATATCACTTTAGTTTGACTCTGCACAATAAAAGCTAAAGGCCTGCTGCAGATTATCTGTTTTCTTTTACACCCGACACGACTGCTTAACACATTTCTCAGCTTGTCTTAATCTGCACATGCTCCCCTTGTTGTGATTTTTCCGATTGTGTCTGATTCTATGACTTTGTCGATAGTCACAGGGGTGCGGGCCTCTTAGAGGGCCCATGTTTAATGCATGAGGAGGGCCAAGGGTGGGGCCCGTTAGAGGGGTTATAACAGCGGACACACAACAGCCAGATCAGCGGACACCATGACTACTTGGCAAAGATGCACATAAAGCTCCTATAGGCACTGGTCCTCTTTTGTTCTCCGCATTCAAGTGCAATTTTGTTTCTTTCTCCACGTCCCCAGTGTTCCCAGTACACAGCAGTGTATATGTGAGTGCATGTCTTAATTTGTGAGTGTTTCCTAAGACAGCAAGCGTCTTTGATCTCATTAGTCACTCTGAGCTCCTTGTTTTCTGTGTATTGTGTCCTGATGGATTTCTAGCTGTCTCACTGCACCTAACCTTTCAGCAGTGCAGGGTCTTCAGGGCTTTCATTCAAACTGAACTCTGCCAGTTTGCGCCCCGGGCTTCACATTACAGCAGGCCAAGACAGAATGTGTTGCTGATTACTTTTGTCAACACTCGGTCTCAGATTGAAGCAATAGGCAAAGAAAATGTAATGAGCCCTGTGATTTTAAAGCCATTCACTGCTCTGCAGTGAAGTTGGTATGAGGCAGAAAGTAGGCACTTTGAAGACCTGGCTTTGGACCAGTTTTTTATCTTTTCAGAAAGGTTTTCTTTAATAAAGAAATGCTGCTATAGCTGAATCCACACTAATGTCTATGTTAGGTTCAATTGTTTACTAGGGGTGGGAGACAAAATTGATACAGCATAGTATCACGATATTTTGTCTGATGATGTATTGTATCATCTCGTCCATCAAGTATCAATTTTTTTAAAGTAATTGCTAATATGAACTGAAGTCTATGATTATGGAAAAATAAAATCAATTGTTTGGACAATTGTTTGTCCAGTGAAGTCAGCAGAGGTGACGCTCATAGAGCAGGAGAAAGTTAGTAACAATCAGGGCAGCACCAGGGGAAGGACATCAGGAATGCAAGCAGGGCAAGAATGAGATGGACATGACATATGAGGATAGCAAGAAGTACTACATAGAAATAAAATACTGTGGAAATAAGACAAACATGACAGCAAGACTAAAGCTAAATTAGTTAAACAGTTGAAAAAAATGGTATAGATTGCAATATATCGCAGTATATGGTATCGCAATGCTCACTGTATTACAAAATGTTTAAGATCGCAATAATATTGAATCAGGACCAAAGTATCCTGATAATATCATATCATGGGGCGACTAGTGATTCCCACCCTTATTGTTTACTGGCATGTGGTACAATTAAACCTGCCAGTAGCTCCCGCCTCTTTCTTCTTCAAATGACACAGATGTGTGGTCGTTCTCTGACTGGAAACAAGGGTGTCAGCTTACAAACATTTAATCTTAAAAAAGCTTTATAAAACTGTTAAGTGATATCATGTAGGGTTTCCTATGTGGAGAAAAATATCAGTAAGAATTAAACCCACTTGGCACAAAACATCTACATCAGTCAGAATGTTTTAAAGCTCCTGTGAGGAGTTTTTGAAACTAAGAAATAATGGGACTAGTGCTTCTTTATGAGCTACAAAAGAAGGGGTGACCACTAAAAGAGACTTATTATTTCTGTCTTTTAATGTCTCTAATGCTGAAGGGGGGTAGGTATCAGATGAGGCAATTACACTACCTTTGTCAGGAAGTGCATGGCAAAGATTCACAGTATTGATACGTCTGACTGTGACAGGTGTTTGTCAGACAACATCATTTACATATGTACAGGACAACATCAGCAAAGAGATGAAATCTAACACAAATGGATAGTTCCCCTCAGTAGCTTTAGACTGAGTATGCTACCTCATAATGCACAGAGCACCATATATATTTAAATAAAACCCTTCAATGTTAATTATTTTAAATTTGGCACTGTCCTTTAAAGTACTGTAGCTCTTTTGTGTCTACTTTCAGTACGTGTATGTTGAGTTTTTAGCGTGTTTAATGGTTTTATGAAAATGCCATCTTGTGTAAATGTGTTACCTTGTGTTTTAATCTTTATAAACACAAGGATATATTTTTGCCTTCTGTATGCAAAAATAGAAAGTATTAAACAGTAAGTATCTAAAACATTTTATAGCTGGAAGGCTGTTCGCCTTGGGTTTGAAAAATTGCAGTTGGGCCCTTGAGATAAGCACTTTGGCTGAATAACCCCGGTAAAATGCACAGCTGTTGAAGTGCAGCTTTACAGTAAAAATGAGGCGAAAGTAAAAGTCTGAAACCTGTCAGGCTGACTGACTGTCAAGGTTTTTAATCTGGAGACACAATGATGGAAAGTGAGCATGTTATCTCTACACACAGAGGGAACTGTCACTACTGGCAGAATACTAAATTAGTGTGTTTAAATTTTCATCAGCACTCCATACATCCATTCAGAGATCTAAGGTCAAATCGTGTTGGAGAATGCCACACTTCTCATTAAGCTCTAAGATGGAATAATCACAGCGTTAGACCACTGATTCAGCCACAGCCGTGTACAGCACTGCCACTTTATATTAAGTATCTCTCTATCTATATCTCTCTTGTGCATTAGCAGTAAACTTAACAGTGTCATTAGAAAACAGTCATTGGAAAAAGTGTCATCTATGGCTCATTGAAAATGAAAGATGGCATATAAGAAAATATTCATTATAACAGAAGAAAAGTCAGAGATAAGATAAAATTCGCTATCAGCAAGAACAAGAAAAAAACAAAGACAACAGGCACATCTGAATCCTGCGACTACAGCAGCGTACTTCTTCCTTGTCTTGAAAGTAATGCATTAATGCAGGCGACAGGTTGGAGAAGAGCAGGAGGTTATGAAATAATAAGGGGTCCGTCCCTCTTGTTATGCTAACAGTGTTCAGATGAGTCCTCCTGCGTCCGAGTTAATTATGGCTGACATTTAAATGAGTACACTTGTGTGGAGGAAGGTGGGAGAGCTGTGGAAGAGGAGGGCCTCTCTCTAAATTGTGTTTGTCTGAGGCTCTAACTTTGATGCTGCCTTTGTTCTGCAGAGATGTGAAGTGCAGCCGAATGAGGCTCTCTGTAGGGAGACGGATGCTTGTTTTGGCTATATGGCCATGGATGTGTGTCTGTCATTTCTCTTTAGTTAACATACATTTTTAAAACATGCATGACCCAGATACTAAATGATAACATATGGCAGAAAATTCATGTGACTGCAGTGTATTTGGCACGTATTTTTGGAGGGCACCTTCGGCAGCTGATGGCTTTGGCTCAGATACAAATGGACATCATGTGTTGTCTTTTGAGGATAAATGACAGACGTAACTAATTTATATATGTTATGTTATGTTGACATTAGTAGAACAGGCTCTCAGAAGTTTGAGAAAAATGAATTGCACAATTAGAGTATTTTAATGGGAAAAAATATGAATCAGTTATTCTGGTTCTTTTCTGATCAATGCTACTCTAGAACAGTGATTCACAAAGTGGAGGTCAAGACCCCCCTGGGAGGTCACAAGACACTGAGAGAGGGTCATGTGTTGCCTTCCACAAAAACAAAGAACAATTTCAAATGGTTTTAAATCTTACAATTTACCCATTTTGTAAAGATATATGCATTAAATTGGTTATATTTAAAATAAAAACATGGTCATTTGGTGAGATATATGCTGAAATCAAAATATTATAAAAAAAAATAACCGAAAGCGTAATCGCACATGACTTTTCTTCAATGTGCGTGGCTGTGGTCAACTATGCCTCAACCATCCTTAGGTACAGTGGGGGTCTCAGGCTGTTATTTTGGGGGGTCACAGGCTGAAAATACCTTATAAGGAAGCATCTTTTTTCCTTTGCACTAAAAACTGTTTCAAACAATGTTTCTGCAGATGGATAGATTAAAAAAAACAAACAAAAAAAAAAACAGTTCTTTCAGTACTAAAGTATTTGCATGGCCATATGAACAGATACTCGACAGCCACTCTCACTGTCAGTCCATCAGAGCTTGTCGTCTTGTTTGATGTCCTTCTCATCAGCCTGTAAACACCACTTATTTGTCCACTTTTATATCCGTAAAACACATCATAGATGGAAGACAATGCTCATGTTAGTTTTCAGGTCTTGTAACTCATCCCTGTGTAGCTGACTCTAATGTGTTAATGAATTCAGGCCAGTGAAGGGCTGTAAAGCTGTTTTATTTAACCCTTTGGAGACATAATGAAGGATAAAATAAACATGTCAGTAGAATATTTTCATGCTTTTCCTTTTCTATAAATATGCATATGTATGTGAGCAGCCAGGTTTGTTGCTGTGTTGGGATGTTATAACCTAATATCCCCCTCTCTCTCCCTCCCTTTACAGCCATGGCAGACTTCCATGTCCAACCAGAGTCAGTGCATGCTGAGGAGTCTGGGGTGGCCAGATTCCAGTGCCAAATCCACGGTCTGCCAGAGCCCATCATCAGCTGGGAGAAAGACAAGCAGCCAGTGGACACCAAGGACGAGAGGTACAACCAAACCACATTACAAGCTGAGATTTATGACAGACAGCAGCACTTTACAGTACTTTCACTAGGTTGTACTGTATCTTCATATGTTTCTCTCTCTCTCTCTCTCTCTCTCTTTCTTTCTCTTGTAGGTACACTCTCCTGCCTACAGGTGTTCTGCAGATTACAGGTGTGCGTGAGGAGGACAGTGGAAAGTTCTGCTGTGTGGCTCATAACAGTGCAGGAGTGAAACACAGCACCGAGGCACTCCTTACAGTTTCAGGTTGGTATTCAATGAGTCTGACATCTATTTGCTATGAGCAGAGTGAAGCCCTTTTCACACATGGACAAAATCCTGAACTTTTCTAAAAAATCTTTCAGGTGATCTGCATGTGCTAACATAAGCTAACAAATATATCAGACCGTGAGAAGAAGAGCCAATGAGCAAGTAGGCAGGGTTGATGACCTGAAATCAGTGCATAGCCATTTTTGATCTTCTGACGTGTAATGAAGCTGCTTTATAGTTTTCCTCTTGTCCATACTTTTCTTTCAGTCTTTTTTATCTTTACTGCAAATACACTGCACTACAAATAGCATAAATTAATAGGTATTGTTTGAATGCTATTAGTACCCATATCAATGTCAATACTGCTTACTGCTACTCTAATTCAATCTTCTACATTCACTCATTCATTAAGTCCATACTTCTGCATAGCATATGAGAACAACTTTATAATGCTCATTGTGCATGTGTCATTTTGCATGTGTGGTATCTATTAGAAGCAGTGGTTCTCAACCTTGGGGTTAGGACCCCCTTAGGGGTCGCTAGACACCTTTATTTTGGGGGCCACAGGCTGAAAAGGTTGAGAACCGATGATCTAAAGCAGGTTGTGATAGTGATGCACCCTCTCTGTAGTGTAACACAAAATTCAACTCACCCACTGACACTGAGGTGCAGGCTAACACAGACTTCCTCAAAATGGGCATAGACAACTTTTTAAAATGAAGAAACAGGTATTAAAAGTGTGTCTTTTACACCAAGTTTTTACCATTACATCAAGCATTCTGAGACCCCAAGGAAGATTTTAGGAGCAGACTCTCCAGAATCTTGTATAAATTGTCAGGAGTTCATGTGTGGAAAGATCTTTATTTTTCTGTCACATTGAGGCTACAATCCTCTACAGATTAACTTGTGTTGTGTACCCGCCTTTTGTTCTGCTCTTTAACATCCCCTGCTTTCTCTCCCCGTTTATCTTCTGAGCATATTCCCAAGATTTCCCAAACCTATTGTTCCTCCTCCTGATCCAGGAGATACAGCATATCGAGCTAATGCACTCTGGAGAAATCCAATTAATGGAGGCTATCCATCATGCTCATTCCCATCTTATGCCCCCCTATTTCCCTTTTTTTCCTTTTCCAGGCTCCCAGTCATCTGTTTACAAAGAACCCATGATCCTGGTCGGTCCTGAAAACCTCACCCTCACTGTTCACCAAACAGCCATCTTGGAGTGCGTCGCCACCGGGTACCCTCGGCCCATCGTTTCATGGAGCAGATTAGGTGAGAAAAATCAGATAATATCATAGAAGGAGGGCCAGAAGGTGCTTAGATGCATAATTTATGTGCATATGTGACACTGAGCTGAAGTACAATCACTGTGTGTGCTCATGCATGTGGAAATCAGAGTGTTTCGTGGGGGTTGTATGTACTCAGTGTCTTCAAGTGTTTGTATGTTTTACCTTGGATCTTCCTGTATTGTGTAATAGACATGTATGCACAGAGTACATGTGATACGGTGGAGCATCTGTTGTGTATACACGAAGCAAAGGTATTCAACATTAGGCCTTGAGGCTAAACATTTCTGTGTGTTGATGAATGCATGTTTCATCTCCTCCTGAAGCTGAACCTCCTTCGAAACAGCGGAGAGCCTCTGAGTAATTGCTTTGAGGTGCAGAGACAGATACGATTAGTTTCTCCTTTCCTTCCATGTGCTTTTTTCTCTTGACTATCACTCAAAGTCTGTCGTGACCAATTTTTCAATCTGCTATCTGTTTTCTTTACCTATTATCCCATCTGATTTGCTGTCCCAAATGTAAATTGCTCGCCCCTCCCAAACAGTTGGACATAATCAGATTGGGGGTATTGCCTTACACAATGTTGCTAGAATGAAATGCTAACACGATGGGATTTGTATGTATTAGATTACAGCGGGGAGGCTGGGATAAGCTGCATAATGAATCTGATAGTTTCACATCAGTCACCCCTTAATGCCAGAGTTTGTTTGCTGCTATTCATCGAAACAGCAGTGCAGCCGGCTAGCTTGTGCTCTTTCTTTTCTGACACTAAGTTAATTAGTGGCTGACAGAGAGAAACTGATGGAGGGGGAAGGAGGGAGAGAGAGAAGTAAAGTAAAACAAGGCAAGAAAAGAACAAGGCTGCTTTTGTCTGGAAAAGGAAGGGCTCAGTCTGATTCTTGTCAATAAGAGAGTTACTGTGATAATGGAAAAATGCAGAAATAGCAATAGAACTTGTAATAGTGACAAATGCAGAGAAGAACCACTTTGGTAGTCAGATTGATTTATTTCATCTCAATAATTAGAAATATGTCACCTTCTTAATCCATCACTGCAAGATTACATGATACACAAGACTTACTACAAACACCGAAGCGCCCATGTTAAACATGCTGGACTGGCTAATGGTTTAGTTTTCATCTTTCATGAAAAATATTCTGATGATTTATTAGATAATAGATTCTGAATTCTTCTGGAACCTCCTAAGACTGCATGAACATATGAGGACATTACATTTTTGCTTTTGACATAGTGATCATTCATTTGAATTTTTGAAGACAACTGTCCTGAATGTCCATTGAAGTTTGAGGGATGTACTTAGCATGTTGGGAGAAACTGCTTTGAAATTTTCAGGAATTTTATGAAACTTTTAGAGAGACATAACTTTGTTGGAATTTGTTTAGATAGTTTGGGAAATTTTTATGGTAATTTCATGAAAATTTGTGAATATGCTTGCATATTTTTGCCAATAGAAATTAAAATTGATGTTTCACTTTTTCCAAGAGAGTCCTGGTGTGTAAGTTTTGTTAGAGCAGGGGTTCCCTAAGGAAAAAATAAAGCTGGGAACCACTGGTCTAGAAGCATCTCTAGTTTTTATATTGTTTTGTTTGATTATCTTTTTTGTTCATTTTATTTTGACATATTTATAAGGGTTTTCATTCAGAGTCCCATAACTATTTGCATTAAGAGTGAAAGCACACCTTAAGATTCTGTGCTGACTAATGACCATATGGTTTGTGTTGGATCTCCTGCCTCTGCATGTGTCCAGTTGGTGCCAATCTCCCTGCCTCCCTGGCCGCCCTTTTTAACACTTCAAATCTGGACTGTGCAGGTCTTACAAGCTGCAGGTGGAAATCAGAGATGAGATTAAATGCCCCCTTGGCCCCTGAGCTAATATCACGGACAGACTGAAGCCATTGTTGGGGTAGAGACTGCAGATAGGGAGCAAAGGAAAATGTAGGCTTATCGTGTTGGTACAGAGAAAGTACAGAGAGGAGGGAGCCATGGAGGAGATAAGAGATTAGGAGTTACAGTTAGACTTTTTGCTCCCTCAGTCGGGGACGCAACATCTCCTCTTTGAAATAAAATGAACTCGGTGGTTTTGTCAGAAAGAGGCACAGAGAAAAATGTCCCTGGGCGGGTGTGAAACTTTAATTAACAGAACATTCATTACAGAGCTTCCTGTATAATAAAAACATTAACTCATTGTGAAACACTGAAAAACGTGAAGATTATTGCTAAGGAGAAATAGACTTTAGGGTTTGGCACTGCTGTTGGCAAACACAACTCATTACAGAACAGGAAGCACTCACACAACAAACTCAGTGACCTTCATCTCGCTCATCCTTGTGTTTGTTGTACAGATAGTTGCATCACAAGACATAACAATTCTTCGAATCACACTGTGAAAGCTGCAGCCCTGACCTCTGGGAGGGACAGATATAGAACCACTTCAGTCAGCTTGTGGCTATAAACTGGACCAGGTTTAATGAGTCTTCCTTGCCAGCAGTTAAAGACCAGACTGGTCTTTACAAATACTCAACAGGAGCCTTCAAATTGGAAATACTTTTTGATACTATATGCTTTATAAAAGATACAATCTCTGTTTTTAAATCATTGTTTTCACTGAAAAGTACCCAGACATTAAAGAAACATGGCTTTTCAGTCATCATTTTAAAATAAAAACTGCCATAAGTGAAAAAGAGAGGGCATGTCTCCAGTATATAGGCACTATTATTAGAATATGCAGAAGTCTGCCTGCAGTTTTTGGTCATTCAACACAAATGATAAACCAGTATAGTATACCTAGGACTTATGATTTTGCTGCCATGGTGGCTATTAACATAGTTTGATTTTAACTAGTATGGTCCTGAAGTTTAAAAATCTGATATCATGACAAATTTACTTTTTTATACTGGCAGCTGCATCACAAGACATTACAATTCTGAGCATCACTTCACTGTGAAAGCTGCAGCCTTGACCTCTGATAGAGACAGAAATAGCACCTCTGACAACATGTGGCTGTAAACTGGTCCAAGTTTAATTACGGCTTCTTGTCAGCAGTTGTCTGATCTTTATACAAAGTCTTTTTGTTTCTCTATATAGGGTAAACTCTTTCTCCTTCTCATCCGCTCTGTTTTTTCTTTACTGTAAAGATGGCCGACCGATCGGTGTGGAGGGAATCCAGGTGCTCGGCACAGGGAACCTGATGATCTCAGATGTTGGTGTACAGCACTCGGGGGTTTACGTGTGTGCTGCCAACAAACCAGGCACTCGTGTTCGCAGGACAGCTCAGGGACGTCTTGTGGTCCAAGGTGAGTCTGGATAAAAGGATTCCTTATTTTCTAAAGGTTATGTGGGAGTTTTATGTTTGTGAATGTTTGAAGGAATTAAATCCCACAAAACATCTGTGGACAGGTGATAAGTTAAAGCTTGTGATTTCTGTGGGTGGACCTCTCTGATACCTTTATAGGCTTCAATATGATGTTTTCAAGTGAGTGTTTTGCTCTTGAACACATGTGGGTTTCATGTGGGTGGACTTTTAAATCCTTAATTCTGAACTACTGGGAGGTGCAGATCTGTCAGACTCAAGGGTTTTGATTCAAGCTACAAATGTTTTTTAGCACCTCTGCCAACCCAGGCATGCCAAACCTTTCACAGACGAGAGTACTTGCCAAGTAGCAGTCAGATGTTTGAAGTTAACTAGCTTAGTACGTAACATCATCCTGTTTACCTTTATCGGGTATAACGAATGTTTTTGGCATCAAGCCATGATCTGAGTGCCACAAACAAGCTATTTAGCACCTCCAGGGGCAGATAAAGGGGTTGAGTCTAACTAAAACATCCTAAACAAATGCACACGGTGAAAATTTATGATGAAATAAGGGGTTTGTTTATCTCTTTTATATAATATTGCTTTTGAATGCCATTTAGAATGTCTACTAAACGCTAAAACTTTAAAGTCCCTGTGAAGTGAAAAAAAACTCAGTTGTAGGTTTGTTGTATGACAGGCCACTGTGTTATGACTCGCCAGGCCAAATTTCAGTCATGAAAAAAAAAATCTCTATGTTTATAAAATTAAGCTTCAAAATCATGAAAAATGAGGCATTAATATCTGCCCTAAAATGGTGTGGGCGTGTCAGTTGAATGTTTTGAATGAAGCCACACCCACTCACAAGAAATACGATCCTCTCAAATTCTAAAAAATTATTGTTGCTGACAACATTCCATTTCCTGATGTTGCTTTTCATAATAAAAGTCATCAATGATAATTGGAGTCTTTTATTGTGGGAATCAAATCAAAACAACAAAATAAAATTGTTATAATTGAGAAAGAAAGTTGCCCGTTTTCTTTGAGTCTTTAGAGACAATGTTTCTAACAGCCTCAGAACTGAGAGAATGTGTAAATTTTTCACATTTGTAATTTACTTTAAGCTTGCAAGCCTAGGCTTTGATTTAATGTGTTTTATTCAGCGCATTGTCATCTCAAAGGTGCATCTTTCATACCCTCAGCTTTAAAATTGAACACTTTCACAGCTTAACAAATTCTTTGATAAGAGATTATTTTCATCTGCTTTCTTTGTGTGTGGGTTATGAGTCTTTTCCCTTTTCTGGTGACAGAAAGAAACCCCCATTCCACCCCCCAAAAAGATAAAATGAATTTTATTGCATTAAAGTTAGCTTTAAATGTAGTATTTGATCTCACAGGCCAAATGTACAAAATATATGTATCATTTAAATGAAGTAAAAGTGAAAGCAGTCAGTGTTAGTCAAATACATACAATACAATACAATACAAAATAACAGCCCGTAGCAGCACTCGTCACTAGAGAATCAAGCCATTTCTTACAAGATAACTAAGCAACCGTCACATGAGATGTTACAGCAAAAGAGAGATGAAGTACCCTCAAGCTCTTCACTCTGAATCTTACCTCCAAACAAGGCTAAGTTTTTGTGATGTCATTGTGTGAAGACTTTAAGGGTCACTGCTCGAAACAGATTACTACATTAAAAAGTAATGTAAATTTTTATAAAATATACGTAAGGCAAAATAAGTGACCGCATAAATGTTGACCCCCTTTAAAGTAACTGACTTAATTCAACAGAGGTCCAGCCAGTTGATGCTAGCAGACTCACATGACTCAATGAGTGAATGGTGAAATGGTGATCACCTGAGTGCAGGGGATGTGACTGGAAGGTCCAGTCACTGGATAATCAGTGTTTCTGGCTACCACTACACCATGAAGACAAAAGAACACTCCAAGCTAATCAGAGAGAAAGTCATTGAAAAGTATAAGTCAGGGGATGGATCCAAAAATAATTCTAAGGCATTGAACATTCCCTGGAGTTCAGTTAAATCCATCATCAAGAAACGGAAGGAACATAGCACAAGCAAAATCTGCCCAGATCAGGCTGTCCTAACAAAATGAGTGACCGTGCAAGAAGGAGACGAGTGACAGAGGCCATCGAGACACCAGTGACTACTCTGAAGGAGTTACAAGCTTCAGCAGCTGAGATGGGAGAGACTCTGCATACAGCAGGTTCTTCACAAGTCAGACTTTATGGGAGAGTGGCAAGGTATAGCGTAAAATGAATGCAGAAAACTTAGGAAAGTCCTGAAGGACAATCTTACTCAGTCTGAAAGAGAACTACAGCTTGGGAGAAGATTTATTTTTAAGGAAGACAATGACCTGAAGCATACAGCAAAGCTTTGTGGAAATGTTTTAAAGATAACAAGGTGAATGTTCTGGAGTGGCCGACTCAAAGCCCAGACCTCAATCCAATGGAGAAATTGTGGCTGGATTTGAAAAGGGCTGTTCATGCCCGACCCCTGTGCAACCTGACAGAGCTTGAGCAGTTTTGCAAAGAAGAATGGAGTAAACTTGCAGTGTCCAGATGTGCAAGCCTGACTGAGACCTATCCATACAGACTCAGAGCTGTGATTGCAGCTGAAGGTTTTGTCAGCTATGAAATACTGACTTGAAGGGGGTGAATATTTATGCAGTCACTTATTTAATATTACTTATTTATTAAAGTGACATAAATTTGTAGAAATCTGTTTTCACTTTGCCTTTAAAAAGGATTTTTTATTTTTTTTACCAAAAGCTAAATTATACTGACCTCGACTGATTTATAAAATCCATAAAAGGGTAAAAAAAACATATACAAGGAAATACTTTGTAAAGGCACTAACATTTTAGTCTTGTTTAAGTCTCCTTGACAGAAACTAACCTTACTTTTCGACAAAGCTTTTATTAACAGAGAGCTTCTTCAGCCTTGTTCTCCTCAAGGAAAAAAGTTAGCTCATGAAAATTTTTGTCATATTTTTAGTCGATTGAATCAACACTGCCACAAAGATGAAGAAACAATTAAACACATTCATTACAATATTAACATGAAAATAATAAAACACAATATAAAGAGGAAATGTAAGTACAACATCTAAAATAAGTACATCAGGAGATTTTAAATGTTAAATTCTTATCAAAGTTTTATCTCATTACCGGTCTTTTCCATGTGGTTACTAGTTATGGTCTCATGAAATTGTTTGATGGTGAGTTAGTCAGAAAGAGTTGAAGGAATGTATGGGTGGCCTGCTGCATTAACTGTCACCAAGCAGGAAACATCCAACATCTGCCTCACTCACATATTGATCAGATGAACCACACTTTGCTTCAGCCTATAGCTGTATTGATCCTGATCAATATTTCATTTTATCAGGCTGTCAAGTGTAAGACAAGGCTCTCTGCACAGCAGGTTGGAAGAAGAAGAAAAGCCCGGGATGTTAATGATGTGTCAAAGTCTTTAGATTTTTTATTGATCTATTTGGATTTAAGGTGTGCCTTTCCACACCTACTCCAAATACAGTACATGCATTTTAGTCCAGTTTCATTATAAGGAGAGAAAAACAAAGCCATACTGCACACCCCTGAAGGATCGGTCTATTAGTGTAGTGTTAATAAGCCTCTCGGCACCTCTGAGAATATGAGAGGGCATCAATGGCTATCAATTCAGAAGAGGAGTTCCGCGGTCAGGAACTCTAACTCCAGATGAATGCAGACAAGAGCGCTTATGAACCCATCACCCATCAGACAAATGCACCGGTACAGTAAATCAATTAGCTTCATTTTGGCTCCTGCGGGGAACAAAAAGAGAGACAAGAGGAACAAAGAGCGGAGGAGGAGTTGAAGTGTGAGAAGCCAAAGGGGAAAAACAAGAGCAAGATGGATGGATGGGGCTGATAATCTAACCCACACCCATACAGGTGCAAATCAATATCTTCCCCGGCTCCATCTGACCTTCACCTTTAAGACGGCCCTCACAGAGCACGGCAAATGAGAGAGAGAAAGAGAGAGAGATAAATGAAGGGACCATCACACGCTGTCAGCAGCCTCCATTCAGGTGCCTAAGGGTCCCTTTGCTTTTCCAAAGGGAGAATGGAAACGCTTACATTGAAAAAGTGTCAGGCGGCATTTTGTCCAGGGTGGGGATGAGAGGAGGAAAAAACAGGAGGAAAAACAGAGGGAAATAAAAAACAAAGAAGGAGAAAACAGCAAAAGATAGTTTAAGAAAAATATGTCTAAAATGCATAAGTGTGGGATATAACAGAGAGATACACAATGTACAATAAATCAATCCTGCTATTTGATACAGTCTGTGTAGACATGATGTGTTCTGTTTGGTTAAGCTCTTTGTTTTTGAAAAACTATGCCCATATTTCTTCATTATGATGGATGCAGATGCTGTTTTGAAACATTTCATCACACACCTTATCTTTAAATACTAGGGCTGTCAAGATTAACTGCACTAATAATGATTAATTAAGGTCCACAATTAGACTTTTTACAAAAAACATTTTCATTTCCACTGATAAATAACCATAAATGTTAATCCGTGCCTGTTCCTGTCAGTTTTTTGTTTTGAAATCACAGAAATATTTACAGAACAAACAAAGTCGGAGGTTGAGGGTGGAATAATCGTTCATCAATCATAAACAATGTAAAAAGTGCAATTAATTGTGATTTTGATTTTTACCAAAATACTCTGGTGCCATCACACAACTGAAGTAGCTCTGTAAACACAATTGGTACACATGTTAAAATTCTCTGTGCTCTTAATTTTTACTACACCATCCTAGATTGTCTAACAAGTGGACAGTCAGCTTGATCTCCACTTCTTCTGTTACAAAAGCTAATAGAAGTTTTGATGCCATTCAGAAACATGTCCTTTCAGATTCTTTTATTATAACCAGTTACACTGATTTGGCAGTAACAGATCTCTTCAAGAAAGAAAATTAAAATTGAATTGAATTGAATTGAATCAAAACACAAATCAAGTTTAACAAGTCAAGCCAAATCTGTGGCTTTGGCGCCTGTTTAGCTCGGTTCAGTTTTTTTACAAGCAATAGACTTCACATGAGATTCACATTATTCAACTCAAATTAACAAGTTGCATGAAGTTTACTTGAGTTTCATCTTATTTACTTAAGTTGAATAAACTTAAATAAGTTGCTTGTAACAATGTTGAAGCCATTTTTTAAAGTGGTTCCATGATTGTCTTTTTTCAGTGTAGGCTAGAGGAGGCGCCCATTTGCAGAGGCTATAGTCCTCAACACACTGGTCATGAGATGGTTTCCCGGTCTTGACGCTGTTTGGTGCATGTCTTCCCCCACTCTCTCTTTCTCTATATTTCCTGTCTCTCCTCAGCTGTCCTATCATAATAAAGGCAGAATGCCCCACCACCACCAGTCTTTTTAAAAAGCATATCTGTTGCTCAGGTTTAATGGTTCGAGTTATATTGATTGTTAGCTTATGCAGATATCTGTTCAGAGACAAATAAATGATTGTCGGGATACCCCTGATAGGAGCTGATATGAAATTAAACATAAAGTTCTACCTGTTTTTCCACACTGAGCTTTTGATCTGTATATGCCAAAGCCTGCTGATTCGTGATTGGTCAATACACTTGAGACTATAAATGTACTAGGGATTGAAACCAGAGCAAGAATCATGACACCTGTATACAGAGTCAACATCTTTATGTAAAATCTTTAAAAAGTAGTGACTACATGGGACTTTTTAGGGATTTTTTGGGAATTTGCAGATAGCTTCTAGTGGACACTGGAGAAACTGCAGTTTTTTTGCACCTCTGCTTTGCCTTTATTTTCAGTACTGGAGGTGGCAGCTTGGATATATATTCATTTCCAGATTTCTCTCTGCTTTTAGACTATTTTAAGAAGAGAATCCCTTTTATATTTTGCCAACTATTACTGGTGTTAAAGCAGTAATTTTAAATCCAGTCTCCCACTTCTACTGGGGAATAAGTCATAGAGCTAAATGACTGGGAGTGAAAAAAGATAAGAGCTTTTTCTTTTTTTTTTTTTTAACAAGGGGTGATATGATATGCTCAGTGTTCCAGCGTCCTACCCTCTAGTGATGACTCTGAGATATTTTAATTACCATAACATTCTTCTTGGAGTTAATAACGGCATAAATAATTCAGGTTATCAAATCACTGATAACCACTGGGACAATAATGAGTGCGGTGGAGATGATACCATACTTCTCTGTCTGTCAGCTCAAATAAAAAACACCAACCTCGGAATTAAACTCCACCGGATGTAACTTTAATTACTCTGCAATTTGGAGACAAGTACCTTCTCTAAGAGGACCGTTTCATATGAATAAGTTATTAGCACTAATTGACCATAGCTTGAGGCCTGTAGGATGGTATGAGAGGGGAGATGATGAAGCTATAAACTGCATCACTTTATTTTCTTGTAAATGTGTTGCTGTCTTAAAGAGCATTAAATTTCAGATAGGGTTTTTTTCTACACCCACATGTTCTCATTAGGTTCTCACCATTTTCTGCTCTCCTCTCTCCCTCTCTTTTGTTTCGATGTATCTGAATTGATCTGGTGTCTCTTGTAATCCTAATAATTGAGCCTGAATCATAGATTTGCAGCAGTGTTTACACCACGCACTTATAATGCAGTACATCACTCTTTATTAATAAATGGCAGCTATCTAATTTTCCTGCAGGCTGCCGTATTTGTCTTCTTTCATATTCACTATTTCTTCATATCCTTCTTACTCTGTTTATTGAATCCTTCTTATCTTATTTTCTGCTTACTCTCTTTTCCAGCTCCTGCAGAGTTTGTTCAGGCTCCACAGTCCATTGCTCGGCCCGTCGGCACCACCGCCATCTTCACCTGCCAGGCCCAGGGTGAGCCTGAGCCTCAGCTCACCTGGCTAAAGAACGGGCAGATTCTGGAGCCTGGGGGACATGTCAAACTCAGGAACAATAACAGGTAGATAATATCATAGACCTCCTTTTCACCTCATTTTGATCTGAATATTCTCATAAAAATTACTGCGGTTATATACACTCTAAGAAATGAAATAGTGATGTTGTTCATATTATGTAACTTTGTTGTGTTAAAATTACTCTAACTTTTTAAGTTTTTAGAAAAAACTTAACAAGGTTTCATTGGAATAACTTAACAGTAAGAGATTTCAAGGCTACAAAACACAGTTGATTAAAACGAACATAACCATCTCACTTAAATCCAACACGCACGCAATGATACTCTACTATGACGCATTCTCAGACATGCGCAATATCTACGGAGCAAAACAACCATCACCACTTGTGCGCCATGTAGCAGTGCAAGTGGTGTAACAGTATTTTTTAATCACATATTGCTTGTTTGTATAAGGTTATAGCTATAGGTATCAAGATGTAGCCAACACTTGGTTATTACTCAAAATATTTGAGTTTTGACAAATCTGCAGTTTTCCCAAAATGCCTTTGGGCACTAAACCTTTATACACTCAGTTTGCTGCTGCTGTCTTGGCCGGGGCACTCTTGAAAAAGAGATTTTTAATCTCAAAGAGGTTTTCTCCTGGTTAAATAAAGGTTAAATAAAATATTTGAATAAAGTGCACCATGTCTCAATTAAAGAGGTCCCGCCTACACAGGGCAATGTTACTGTTGTTAGTGTCAATGAATGGAAGATAGCACATTGACACTGGTGAAACTTTACCTACTGATTTAGTGGATGACTAACAATCATTACTGCAAATGACTGCACAAGTTGGACCACCTTAGATGAAATGGTAATATGAAAAAAAAAACATTTGTGGAATCTAAGAAAATTTCTTTTGTGCAACTGCTAAAATTAATAAAATTAGTAGGATCACCAAAACATTTGTATCAGTGCACTGTGCAGCCCTGCAACTTATATTGTATTTATTTAATTTTGTCATTTAACCAGTACAACTGAGGTGTTGTATTAACACAAACCTACCACATTAATAATATTCATCTGTGTTAAGTTAGTTGAACTCAATCATATTAAGTTAACTTAATGTAGTGTCAGTAAATCCAACATAATGTTGTTGTGGTTATGCACTGTAGTAATATCATGTAACTTTAAAGTAAGATAATTTAGTTAGATTTACTTAATTTTACTTTGTTCACATTACTCGTGTCTTGCTTTTCCATTTTAAACAACACAGTTATGTGGAACCAGTTGACATAACTTAGTTAAGTAAAATCAACATTTCATTTCTTAGAGTGTAGGGCTGCAACACATGCCAAGTCCTCCTTTTATTTGGTAAGGCTTATCATTTTCTTTGTTTCTGACAACTTCAGAGTTTTTTTTTTTAACATAATAAGAGATGTGCTTAACAAATTTATTAGACCACCCTAACCCTAACCAAAGTAAGGTTTATGCCACAGCTGCCCTAAATTAACAACATTGGTAATTACCATAATCATTTTTTATGTTTCTGCAACGGTTTAATACACCAATATATAGAAGCTCTTTAATCCAATGATATTTTTAATGCTAAAATATCATTATTATTGTTATCCATGAATTTTCAAATTTACTGATTTACAAAAAAAAAGAAAAATTAGTAAAGCACATTAATATTTCTTGATAAATATGTCAAATTATAGTTATTTACTTGTGTTCCTGAAGAGAAAAATTAGTCTTAGTGCTTGAATGTTATGCTTGATTAATTTCTGACTTCTCAGAGAAGCCCAGCGAGCCGGCTCAAATTTGAGGGAATTCAGTTTGAAATCCCTCATTCCTGCTCAAAATGGTAAAACGTGGAGAGCTCACTGAAAATGAAAGAGTCCGCATTAAAACACTTCATGATGCTGGATGGTCTCTGAGACAAATATGACAGGTGGTCTAATAAATTTGTTAAGCATTGTATATAGTCAGAAAATATATACAGTTAAATTATTTTATACAGCATCCTATCCTATCCAATCCTATCTGATCCCATCCAATCCCATCTGCTCAGATCTGATTGATCCTATCCTATCCTATCCTATTCTATCCTATCCAATCCCAAGCCCAACCCATACCATCTTATCCTATAGTATCCTATCCTTTCAGATCAAGCCCTTTCCTAGCCTATCATCCCAACCCATACCATCCCATCATATTCTATCCTATCCTAAACTATCATCCTGTCCTACTTATCCTATCCTATCCCACCCTATTCCATCCCATCCTATCCCATCTTATCCAATCCTATCTGATCCTATACTTTCAGATCCAGTCCTATCCTATCATCCCATACCATCGCCTTTTTCCCTTTCATCTGATCTGATCCCATTGGATCCTACCCCTTCATCCTATCCTATCCTATCCTAATCTAACTTATCCTATCTTATCCCATCTCATCCCATTTTATCCTATCCTATCCTATCCTATTCTATCCTATCCGATCCCATCCTAACCCATCCCATCCCATCCCATCCCATCCTGGATGGTGGATGGTATGCAGTACAGAGCGATATAGTGTTCATAACTGCACAGAAAACGTCACCATTTTTGTCAGTTCATATAAAAGAAATCTCATCCTACACAAAATACCACAAAATGGGCAGAGTCAATACAAGAAAAGTCATCTATCTTTAAGGATAGACAAGTGTAGACAATGTTTGCTTACATAATTATATAAATACAATGAATAAATCTTATTTTACATGAAGTATGTATATTCTACAGGTAAACATGACATGGGATTGATATTTGCTACAGACGTAAGACATCACAAGTCTCATTTAATAACTTTGTTAAAGGGAAATAAATTATTTACGTACATGGTGTAGATGATTTATAAACCATTGATAAAAGTAGCTTTAGGTTGACAGCTATGAGAAATTCTCATAGCTGTGTTTACCCTGCAGGCAGACACTTTTCTTTTTAGCCTTTACATTTTTCAGGAACCTTGATGGACCATTTACCTTCTTGAGAAAAAAAAGTCTTCAAAGAGTCTGGATAAAAATCGATTTCTAGAAGCATTATCTTAGAGAGATCACATTTCTCAACAAATCATCCCGGCTCCCACCGTCATGGATGTCAGTAATGATCACTGTTGCCTCGATCTGATCATTGGCTTCATCAAATGCTCAATTTCTCTGCCTCTCTGTTGCTGCTCACACAGCAGCTGCTTGAATTCACGCCTGCCAAGACATGAGCCTCAATTTATTTGTGCCTTTGTATGTGAGCAGTGTATTGACTGGATGTTGGATGCTTTCCCATGCCAGTCCCCAGGAATGTCATGAGGAGGAGGACCCCGCAAAGAGCTGTTAGTTACCATTATCAGCACTCCACTTTGGCGGGAAAGGCCTCCTGTTGCTCCGGCTATATCAGTGCTGTATGCGGCATTGAAGATCTGTTTCAGAACAGATCTTCAATGCCACCAACCACCGCCACCATCTCCCACCCTGTACAGTTTTTACAGATAGAGAGAGATGAGCTATAGAGACCAAGAACTGACACAAACGTGTATTTCTGCCATGAGAGATGACATTTCAGAGGGATAGTTCGGTATTTTTTAAGTGAAGTTTTGTAAAGTAATTGTCAAAAGCAAGTACAGTTCCTATAGAAAGTATTCAACCCCTTGGATGGTTTACTCTTTTATAGATTTCATAAATCAATAATGGTCAGTACAATTTGGTCTACTTAAAAAAAAAAACTCTTTAATGCCAAAGTGAAAATCAGTTTCTACAAAGTAATGTTGAATGACAAATGTGTATTGAAAAATAAGTGACTGCATAAATATTCACCCCCTTTAAAGTGACTGTCCTACTTCAACAGAAGTCAAGCCAACTGGTGTTAGCAGTCTCACAATTAGTGAAATGGGGATCACATGAGTGCAGTGAATGTGTTTCAAGTGATTATAGTATAAAGATACCTGCATCTGGAAGGTCCAGTCACTGGACAATCGGTATTCCTGGCTACCATTACACATGAAGACAACAGAACAGTCCAAGCCAATTAGAAAAAAGGTTATTGAAAAGTTTCAGTCATGATTGATTTATAAAATCAATATAAGGGTAAACCATCCTACATGTTAGGCAGAGGAAATGCCAGTCACTGTGGCACCTTTAATGAGGGACTGCCTGGAAAGCCAACATGAAATCAAGGCAATACATTACTGCTGACAGAGCCATTTGTAGTATGCAGTTTACCTAAACTTAAGAAGACTAAGCTTAAGAGTGTTGGGTAAACATATACTATGTTCAGAAAACTTGCGGTGCTTTACTTTTCTTCTTGCATGCCACTTTGTTTTCTAACTACTTCACCACACTACATACTTTTCCTTTACCTTCAGAAGAGGTTGCATGAAGTACTTCATGCAATCTCACTTCAAAAATACAGAGCTAGCTTTAAATATGAGACCTTATGGTGAGTACTTTGCTTTCTCAAATGCACAGTTGAGGAGCTACTGTACAGTTCTGAATTGGCTTCATTTTTCAACCCTGGAGCTTGCTGCTTGGTTTAAAGACATTACTTAGAAAGTATCTTCCAGCCTGTTGCTAATCTGTCTGGATGTGTGCTTGCAAACCACTACACTCCATCCATCCAGCAAATGTGTTTCTGAGTAAAACTCAGTTAAGCATAACTGCACACAGCAAGTTCAATTTTTCCTGTTGACCCTGGCAGCCAACCATCCGTGCATGTTGTTATTATTCAGTGAGAGAAATATGAAGTGAATAAATTAGATATGCACCAAAAAAATCAATACTTGCACTCCGTAGCTGTGAGTGAAGGGGGCAGACACCGCCATTGCTCACACACTCACTAACACACACCCGTCCACTCCCACATGGCTCCACAAGTCTGTATCAGTCATGGAGATGGAGCGAGGGAATAACAAAGGAGAAAAACAGAGAGGGAAGAAATACATGAGAGGCCAGACGTAGATGTAGGAAAAAAATGAGAAGAAAAATGAGCGGGTGGTCAAAAGAGAAAATGATGAGTCGGCAGGAAGAACAAATGAGTAGAGAGAGAGGGAGATAGAGGGAGATAGAGCGAGAGAGCGGGGAGTCAGAGCATCACAGCGTTTCCACTTGCCACCATTAGTGAAGGCTATAGACCTGCTGTAATATGGATCTCATGCATCACAAAGCCTGCACCATGATTGGTTAAGGAGGCAAGCCTCAGCTTGAGATCTACCATTAGCTAATTAGCCCATAAACTCAGCTAGTTGACCAGGAAATGCAGTCAGCCATTTAAAGAACAGAGCAGCTCTGTGAAGACTTTCTGCTGTGAACACATTACAATCTGATCATTATCACTGTCTCTACTATGACCAAAATGTGTGATTTGAAAGGCAAATCCTTTCTAATTGGTCAGAATTTCCTGCAGTTTGTGACTGTATGTATAAAGTCTAAGTATATAACTTTGATTAGTTGGCCTATAATAAATACATATGAAATGGACACAAACCTGATTTTGACAGCCTTAGAGCAGATAAAGCCTTGAATTCCCTCTAGGGGGGCCTGGACCCAGTGGCAGAACCAATGGACTGGACAATAGAGGGGAGGATTTTTGACCTGTGTCCCTTGTGTTGTTCTAATTTTATTATTTAAGCAATTTTTTTAAATGAAAAAAGGGGTTTAGTTCAGGTCCAGCCTGTTGCTCTTTCACTGCATGTCATTCACCCCTCTGTTTTCCCTGTTTCCAGCTCTGTCCCCTTATCTTCGCTTTCTAATAAAGGCAGAAAAGCCCCAAAATAAATCTTTAAAAAAAGAAAAAAAATTTAAGTTGCGTCGAATCCCAGGATGCAGTGTAGTTTTTAACTACTAGTTAAAAGTTATTCTAACAGTAAAACATATTTTCAAGGTATTTTTATATTAAACATTGACAAAATACAACGATTGGACAGAAGATTAAAATAAAGCCTAGCGATAGTTCATGCAGGTCACGGTAGTTATACGCCCAGCCATGATCTTCTGACTGCCAGCTGATCCTAATTATTACCTCCCAGCTCCCATAGCCAGTCACAGCTCTTTTTCTCATCACAGCAGTGTATTTAAATATGACGTACATCTCACTAATCTTTGCTTGCATCAGTGCTGATGCAGCACAGCTTATCCTCCTCCACCCCAGCCTCCTCCTTTGTGGCATAAAGCTTGTTGCACCCTCATATTCAGACCCATGCTACCAAGGATTAATTGCTTTTGAACTAATTTTATTGTATTTACTACGCATTGTCATGAATGTATCTATCCATATGGGGGTTTCTGGCCATGCCAAAGCATGCTGCTTGACTTAATGTTCCTTTTTCCTCAGACCTGCTTAAAGAGCACCCAGCCCACATCCTCACCACTGTACCAGATAACGAGAAGGGAGAAATAATTATGTGTAGAAACTAATTATTTTAAGAGGATGAAGAGCTATACTTATACTATTTATTAGTCAAACAAGGTATTGTTAAAACTGTTTATCCAATTGTCCTCTTTATGTAGAAATAATTAATGCACATGTGGGAGGTTGTAGTAGAACAGCAAACCTATTTGTTAAAACTAGAGCAAAAATGCTCACCCATGGAGCTTAACACTTATTTGTCTTAGTTGTATATGAATGAAAAGGAGAGTCACACCAAGGTGAGTTTAACCTGAGGCCTACAAAGCCATCTGCTAGAACTGAAAGGAAGGAAAAACTGGAAAACAGCGAAGCATGAGCCACATTTTACCCCCTGAACCGCACCAAAACAACTGTAATGGTATGCAAATGATATTCAGCAGCTCGGGGCTGCACAGTGACGCTGTTCTTACATATACAATAGACTATCTGATAGGGGAAGCTCGGATATACAGTGAGCACAAAATACCTAGCAAAGAGATTTTAATTAATGTGTGTACTGTGTATGGTTGTGTGGAAATACACACATGCACACACAGAGGTTTCTCCCTTCAGCCATCTCTCATGATGCTGACCTTCAAAAGCCAATCGGACAAGGGAAGGAAGGGGAATCGATTGTACATTTCATTCACACACACGCATGCACACACATTAATCAAAAAGCAAGTGAGGCCGTATGAGCACAAACAGTCCTGTGGTGCGTGGCATCGTTCGTTTTTTTGTGCACACGCATAATCAAACATGAAAATGTGCAAACGTGTTGCCCATTCCCCCTCACGCACAGATTTTACACACAAAACACACACACAGAGGAGACAAAGCTACGCGGATCGCTGTATAGGATGAGATGATGTCAGAGAAGAGCCGATTGGCTGCTTCTGTAAACAGACATTGGTGCTCTGGGTGAAGCTGGATGTTTGCTCTCTTTGGCACATCTCAACTGATCTTGACACACACGCTCAGATGCAAACACGCACACACATTATTGGTGGCTCGTTCATTATTGGCCTCTGCTGACCAGGCTCATGTGAAACATGCTTTCATGGCTATTTGAAGCCTCTGTGAGAGCTGCTGCTAATTATGCATAAGGACTCGGCTCACTCTTGAGTCTTTAAAGCTGACACGTGTAATCATCCAACAAGTACAAGCTGTGATCTCACACCACATGCTAAAAAAGGTTGGAGCAGGCCTCTGTTGTGTTAAAGGTTTCATAGAAGTGGCCAGATGAACCTCCTTTGAGATAAACTAAGCTATGAAAGCAATATCCTCTGACCATTTTTTAATAACTGCCTCATTAAAATAAATAATAAAACTATAGTGTTGTAGTAAAGAAAACAACATGTTTTAAGCATTTGAGAGCAGCATGTTGTTTTTTATAATTAATGGCCAACATCTGAGGAACCAGGCTACCTCACAAATCTGGACATTTCGTCGCAAAATCCTTTCAAAGAGTATTTTTTTTTCTTCTTTCCCCCTGTCTTTTTCCGCTTTCTTCCCCAAGACCTGCCTTTCTTGTTTGCGGCCCCTCTCTGTACCCCTCATCCCTCTTTTCCTACCCCTATTACAGCGAGCTGGGGCCTGGGCATTGGCCTTGAACTGTGACCCTGCCTGTAATCAGTCATATCCCTGGGCCCTTCCCTCCTCTCAGGCCACAGACAGCTCATCGCTCCTCCTCCTCCTACCCCCTTTTACCCCACCTCTTCCTCCTGTTCTCTCTTTGTCCCCGTTTTTTTCTCCCCCTCTTTCTTTTCTCTCTTGCCCGATCCAGAACGGCCTCGCAGGCTGTTGACGGGGGCGCTGCTCGGAGACAACGGAGAGTAAACACTGGCTCGGCAGCCAAACAACAGGCCCAAGGGCTCCCTTGGCAGCCACTCCCCTGGCCCTCGGCCTTATCCATCAATCTGTGAAATGACCTCGAACTGATGAGTAAATGATGGTGTCAACCTGTCAAGACAGGACAGCTTGGCTTTGGAGCCCATGTAAGACGAGCAAACAGTCCAAATTCAGGCCATGGTCCTCCCAGACCTCTTCTCTTTCTTTCAGACTTTCTGTCCTCCCTTTTCCCTCAGTCATTGTATAGATCTGTGGTGGTCCTGCTCTGCTGCTGCTGCATCGTAATGAAGATCGATCTAATAAAAACTTCGGACCACACTGACTGATTGAAAAAAGTCTTTAGAAGTATTCAGCAGAGTCATTTGTTATCCATCTGAAATGAACAAATATTGAAGTCAGTTCTTTGTCTTCTTCAAATAAGAGAGTTTATAAGATTATGAAGTTTAAAAACAGATGTTATAATTTACAAATGACTTCAAATTTTTCATAAACAAAGCGAGCATAACAGTACAAAGCATTCCCCTGAATGTATGTAGGTTTCTCTTGAACAAATTTATTACAGTTGTGATTCTTTCTAAAACCAACTCCTCTGAACATCCATCATCCACCGGGTCTTTCCCAGGATACATCCTGGTACAGGAAGGAATCTGGTTTATGTTTCCAGCTGTTGCAACCAAGCAGAGTCAACACCCACTTCAAACAGAGACAAAGTGCTCCTTCTTTGCTAAATCATTCAGAAACAGTTTGATTAGTGAAGAATGACATATATTTATTTGACCTTTATTTAACCAGGAGTATTACCATTGATATATACACACATGGACAAAACTGTTGGTATCCTCTTGTTTAAGACAAACACCCACAATGGTCACTGAAATAACTCGAAATTGACAAAAGTACAAAATTTACTGAAAATTAACTAATGAAAATGAAAATCAGACGTTGGTTTTCAGTTGTGTTTCAACTGAATCATTTAAAAAAAACAAACTAATGCAACTTGCCTGGACAAAATTGATGGTACCTCTTAAAAAGATTGAAAATAATTTGACCATAGGGACACGTTAAACTGAGGTGTGTCCTGTTACTAGCATCACAGGTGTCTTCAAACTTGTAATCAGTCAGTCTGCCTGTTTGAAGGGTGAAAAGCGAACATGGACCACAGAAAACTAAGGAGACCCTTGTCCCTGGAGATTAGAAAGAAAATAACAGACAAGCATCTTAAAGGTAAAGGTGATAAGACCATCTCCAAGCCGCTTGATGTTCTTGTGACCACAGTTGCACATATCATGCAGAAGTTTAAGGTCCACAGCACTACAGCCAGCCTGTCTAGACGTGGCAGCAAGAGCAACTTTGATGACAAAATGAACAGACAGTATAAATGGTAACCAAAGAGCCCAGAAGAACTTTACCTAATGGAGGAGGCTTGTTTATGTTCTGGGGCTGCTTTGCTGCATCTGGCACATTGAAATTTCTAGACTATCAAGGCATTCTGGAGCCAGATGTACTGCCTAGTGTCAGAAAGCTTGGTCTCAGTTGCAGGTCATGGGTCCTCCAACAGGATAATGACCCAAAATACACATCTAAAAAAAACAAGAATGGCTAAGAACATAACACTGGACTGTTCTGAAGTGGCCTTCTATGAGCCCTGGTCTAAATCCTCATGAACATCTGTGGAAGGAGCTTAAACATGCAGTCTGGAGAAGGCACCCTTCAAATCAAAGACAGCTGGAGCAGTTTGCTCAAGAGAAGCGTGCCAAAATACCAATGGACAGGTGTAGAAGTCGCATTAAGAGTTACAGAAATCACTTTATTGCAGTGATTGCCTCAAAAGGTGGTACAACAAAATATTAAATTGAGGGTACTGTCATTTTTGTCCAGGCCAGCTTTAATAGTTTGTTTTTAAAAATGACTCTGTTGAAGCACAATTCAAAAGCAATGTCTGATTTTCATTAAATTTCCAGTACATTTTTATTTATTACTTTTTGTCAGTTTTAAGTTATTTCAGTGATCATTATGGGTCTTTCTTTCTGTAATGGACAGATACCAACATTTTTGTCCACATGTGTATTCCAGTTACAAGTGGTCCATGTAAACGCAGCTATTGGAAAACCCAGACCAGAGACAAATTGCAAGGCAGCGTGGTCCAACATTTTAGAGATGATGTGGCAGAAGATTTCAAAAAGGGGGTTAACTTAAAACAAAAGGTAGGGGATTTCAACATTTTCTGAGTAATATCCAAAAACTATCCCTCACAATTCAGCTAAGATTTAGGCAAACGCTCTCAGAATTTTGGAATTGTTTAAATGCTATAAACACATATTAATGCAGTGTCCACTAGTGGACATATGCTTGCTAATTCTGAAAGAGATTTTTTTTTTGTTTAATTTCCTCCTGCTCCTGATTGTCTGAACTGTTTGGACCACTCAAACTTTTATCCTGAAAGCTATAAAGGAAGTTTGACTCCAGGTGTGGAATTTCAAAACCTGCATGTCAGCAGGACTTGTCGGCATGTACATGGCTCAGAGTGTATGCTGTACATACGCTGATATCGTGCCTGCGTGTGTGACTGAGCATACATTTGCTTTGAACGCTACTGTACCTGCGGAAACAAGCAACGCCTTGTGAAATTTCCCTGCCTTCCTCTCTCACATGCTCAGGGGGCCCATCCAGGCCCCCGGTGGCATCGGGCAGTGCGTCCCCAGGGGCCTCTTGGCTGCGTCTGGTGCGGCTGCCTGTCTGCAAACACTCCATCCATCGCTGATATGAAAGGCTGTCAGAGACGTGATGGTTGAGTAGGGGAGCTGAGGGCTGCCGACTGCCGTCACCTCTGGGGTTAGAGGTGAGATTGGCTCAGAGAGGGTGAAATACAGAGGGCCTCTTTGACCTGATAATTATCCAGATTGAATCCACCTGACAGACCGAGGAGAATAATAACTCCTCCACCTGGCAGCACGTTCTGACCCAGATTAGAAAACGTACAGTAATTGTATCCTGGCACATCAATTTTGAAAAGGAAATGGAATGATTCACTTCCCATCCTGCCCGCTGACCCAGAGGAGTTCTCTGCTGTCCTAACAAATCCATCGGTACAAACCGCGTCGAGGTCAGCGCTGTCTGTCGAGAGCTGAAATGCCACTTTCCTCATGTCCCATTTCCCCGGTCCAGAAGGTGACCGTGACACACCACGTACACGGCACAGAGCTCATGTGTTGTTCTTCCAATAAATTACATGTTTCTCCTCGTGGGATCATCCTGACATTTCTTAATGAATTTGGATTTAATACACTGAGGATCCCTGCTGTCAGTCAAAGAAAGATGATGATCTGTTTGACAGGTTCGTTCAAAATGAGACTGACAGATTACCAGGACCCTTCAGGATACGCAGGACTCCTGTGGCATTTAATCCTAACGTATCAACTACAGGCACAGCATCAGAACGAGACGCCAAAGGGTTTTGCTACCCTTTTCTTGAAAAATGCATCTGATCTGTTAAAATGCCGTGACTAAAGGCTACGCCATCTTCAAAAAGAGAACATGGACAAAGCTTCAACCCAAGCCCTCTATATTCCCAAGGCAGTCATTACTTGTGTCTGTTCCCACTTCTCTGCTGCACATATTATGCCTTAAACACAGCAGAAATGGCCTTGGTGTGAAAATAGTATGAAGAATTTTGTGCCACAAGGTCTCATTTCCATAGCATGTTAAATGTTTCATTTTTCCTTTTGCCTCTGGAAAAAACACACGGAGAAGAGTGGATTAAGTATTCTTGTCTAATAACACCTACTCAACATGCATACACAATTCATACACACACAAGGCCCTTCTTGTATTTCTACTATAACAGAAGACAGACCAGGATTGGAGGTAAGAAAATACAGTATAAAGATGACAAAGAGGAGAGTGACAGAGGAGAGATGGCTGAAGGAGAGAGTATAGAGTGAAGTTATTGAGAAAAATGATTTTCTATACGTGGACTATAGAGACCAGTTAAAGACTTGCTAATGTAAAAAGAAAGAAATAGGTTTTGAAACTCGGAAATAGATTTCCCTCTTCAAAAAGGAAGTGTGTTCTATGCATGAAAGTGGATCCTCCATTCACCCTCTTTACTTTATGCTGATCTTTTCATAGAAGGAAACACACTGAAGAGACTTTCCATCTTTTCACTTCACTTCTGAAGGGTCAGGTTGAAACAACTTTGCAAACCTTTAACCTTTACTTGGTCACCAAAACCGTTCAAAAACTAGTTATAATTCACTAAAGTGTGTCTTGCATTACTAAACTCAATTCCAAAAAAGTTGGGACATCATGTAGAATGTGAATAAAAAAGGATACCGTGAACACAGTGCAAATATTACATTTTATAAATGATTGAATACAGCACAAAGGCAGGATGTTTAATGTTCAAACTGATAAACTTGGAAATACACTCATATCCTGAATTTGATGCCTGCAATATGTTCCAAAAAGTTAGGGCAGTAGCATTAATGTCACTGTGTTCTATTACCTTTTCACTTTGTATGCATCTGGAGACTGAAGACAACAATAATTGAAGTAATGAAAGTTGAATTCTTCTTAAGTTGCTCAACAAGATTTCAGTAGTCATATTTTGCACTTCATAATGCACCATACATTTTGATTGGAGACAGGTCTGCACTCTTTAACTGTAAAATGTTAATAGATCCTTCACACATGAGCATGTAACCTCGGCGTTTATCCAAAATTTCCAAAAACATTGAATTTGAATTGTGAATTCTTCGGATTGCAGCCCACTTTACTGCTTAAGGTCAGTCTATCTCAGTTGAGCTTGGTCCTAGAGAAATTTGTGGTGCTTCTGGAGATCTTTGCTGTATGTATTTTGCTTTGCATAGAGTCTTAACTTATAGATGCAGTAGTGTCTTGTTTTGACTGATGATGGTCTTCTGAAGTGTTCCACGTTTTAATATCCATTACAGAATGATGCAGTGCAGCCTGTGAAGTCAAAAGTCACAGGAGTTCCAGTCTTGGTTTTTGCCTTGTCCTTTATAAGCAGAGATTTCTCCAGACTCTCTTGCATCATTGAACAACTCAGCCTTCAATGATCCTCCTTTTGTACCCAATCACAAAACTACATTTACTTACCTGTGGAATATTCCAGGTGTTCTCTTAGGATTCCACAACTGTCACAGTCTTGTTGTTACTGGTATCAGCTTCAGTAAATGCGTATATTTCCAGAAAGCAATTCATTTTATCAGTTTGAACATTAAAAATCTTGTCTCTTGGCTGGGTTTTTACAACGATGTCAGATCCTTTTTTAACTGAATTTCAGATAAATCTGAAGAGCTACTATTGCACATAGTTTTATTTATAGCTCTTAAACAGTCCTCTCTGACGTTTTAATTAATTTACAACACAGTGAGCATATAACGCCATTGGATGAGTATGAAAAACACATTTTCCCGATATAAATGGTTGCCAAGTTTTGGTGAGTAAATGATTCTGATAATTAGATGCTATTAATAGGACAAATTAAAATGGTTACACCCCAGTGGTCATGAGTGTAGCTTGCTTATTTCATCAACATTTTCCTTAAACAGAGCTCAAATATATCCAACTGTGTTACTTTATCCTCCTTAAATCACAGCAGTGAGTTATGCTCCGTTTTCACCTGCACAAATAAACAATGCTGTAGGATATTGAAATATTGATATTTTAAGTGAAATATTGAATGATAGATACACTTAATATCTTACATGCACCTTTGTATCAGATTATGATGCTGCTTTACAAACTAAACTTCTCCTTCTCCGTCCCTCCTCTTCCTTCTTTCTCTCCTTCTCTTCAGCACACTGACGATATACGGTATCAGCCAGGAAGATGAGGCGATCTACCAGTGTATCGCAGAGAACAGCGCCGGCTCCACACAGGCCAGTGCCCGTCTGACAGTGCTGTGGGCTGACGGTCTGCCCGGTGTGCCCACTAATGTGCAGGCCGAGGCCCTCTCACCTACAACCATCCTGGTGTCGTGGAAGGAGCCCGAGCAAAACACTCAGGACATCATCGGCTACGTGCTTCACATCCGCAGGACCTCAGGTGGGGCTGCTCTAGAGAGCATATAGATAATGTCACTGTAGCTTAATTACATATATACAAGCAAAAGTAATACAAACATGTTATAAAAGTCCAAATTTCATCTGTATTCAGCAATATGATAGTCTTATTGTTTTTATGTCTTTGGATCACTGAAATAAGTCCTCGATATGCAAGTCAGAGCAAATTATGGTGAACAGGCGTTACACAGATGCCACTCATCAACTGAGTATAAAAAAAGTTTTACATGCATCATTTTATTTATTTTCTTGTAACTTTTAACTATCTTTGGCAGCTTTGAAGAGCATTCCAACTCTGTAGGAGCAACAGGGAGATGTGGACGACAAATAGAGAGAATAAACAACCAAAGAGTTAAAAAAAAAAAAAAAACCTCTGGGCAAATATTTGTGATATACAATGGGTCGTTCTGAAGAGCTCAGTGAGTTCAAGCATGGTACTGTGATGGTGTAATAAGATGGTTTGTGAAATTTTAGCTGGATAATCAATTGTCAGGTGTTAATATTAGAAAATAGAAGCATTGAGGAACAACAGCAACAAAGCATATGATGTAGTCTGCATGCGACACGCCGTAGAGTGTATAATGCAAGCTTGACAGGCCGCCGTTTTAGTTGTTCACTATCAGTGAAGCCACTCGGCAAATTAAATTCTTGCCTCCGAGCCTGGTCAGAGAAAAGTAAAAACGTCCTTTCCACTTTCTACTCGAATAAAGCAAAATAGTCCATTTTTCCCTAAGTGGGAATAATCTTTCAGTGTCGAGATTTACAAGAAGAATTTGCCTAATGGCAGATAAGGAATCTGGTGGATCCATTAGCTTTGGGAGGTTATCTTCTGCTTACCTGGAGTAAATTTTCCTGACTATTTCCTGCTGCATTTTCACATCAACTTACCCGCACTGCATACTGAAATGGTACCAGGGGGCTGGCAGGAGAAAAGTCCAGATAATGCTAGCATTTACACATACAGGTCACTGTATTTTCAGGAAATTTTCAGTTTTTTGTCAATGAATATAACATTTTTGTGTGTTTAGTGCAACAGTACAAGTTTCTATACTTCAACATAAAGATTTAATAAGGATGATTAAAAAAATCCTCCTAAACTTCCAATTTTGTGGCCTTGGGATTCATATCTGTGGATGTGGTATTCCCTGTGTGATCATATAAGCTCATGTGCTGGCTTGTTTACGCACATGCAATGTATTTTTATGGCTTTTGGCAGGTGTATGTGTGTGGGTGTGTGTGTGTGTGTGTATGTTTCTGTGTGTGGTTAGAGTCTTATGGAGCCAGCTGCCAGCTCCCCTCAGTACATCTATTGGATGGATAATTAAGGGCCCCGGGGGCCAACCAATAGGATCTGCTGTAATTACTGTTACAGGATGGCATGGACCGATGGGTTGGAGGCTGGAGCTAGATAGTGGTTATGGTTGGTTGTCTCTGGAT
This sequence comes from Cheilinus undulatus, assembly GCF_018320785.1. Taxonomy (NCBI): domain Eukaryota; kingdom Metazoa; phylum Chordata; class Actinopteri; order Labriformes; family Labridae; genus Cheilinus; species Cheilinus undulatus. The sequence continues at coordinate 38,585,792 of NC_054865.1, read as the reverse complement.
TAAGAGCAATAAAATGCTTTAACACATCCTTTATAACTCCCACTTCTACCTCCTCCATCTCCGCTCTCCACCCCTGCAATTTGGCCAAGCGTCAGCATTCAGGCTCCCAAGGCCAAACTAGATTAGCTATTACCTAACAGATCTGCTCTGATAAAACAGGGAAATGGGCAATAACCATAAAATCATGACAGAAACGGATTGTATTTATTATTTCCTCTCTGGATATTATTTTCCAACCTTTTAATGCTGTCTTTTCACTCCACTCCTCTTTTTCCTCCCATTTATTTTTCCTCTCCCCGCCTCCCCCCATGTTTTTATTTCCACCACCACCTCCTCTTTCTGTTGCTCCATCATTCCTCCTACAGACCCTGTGGAGATGGAGTATGAGGAGGCTGTCAGCAAGGTGACGCTGCAGCAGATCATCAGGGACCTGGAGCCCTCCACCAGCTACACTTTCTACGTCAAGGCCTACACATCCCATGGGGCCAGCAAACCATCGGACAGTGCAACAGAGAGCACTCATGGGGAGGGTGAGCTGGAGGCAGATGCACACACTCTCAACCAGGATACATTTCACCACTAACATGCATAAATATTTACAACAGAGAGACATTTTATCTTGGAGGGGAAACACAGAAGATTTTAAGCTTAAAAAACTGCAAAGACATGACTAATCTTGTTCAGTTAGCATGTTTTTAAGGAACATGAACAGGTTTAAGTTACATTTAATCCTTTTATTTTGTTCTTAGCCTGAAGAATTCATGTTTTTTGTGATTCAATGTCATGGATTTAAAGATTTTTCTCCTGTAAACTTTTTTGCATCCCTGTTTGTACAAATGTTGTATAAATGAAAGGTCAGATATCACTCTGTAGTAGCAAATTAAGCTTTCTCGTGGTGTTAGAAGTACCGTGTTGTAGTTCCACTTTTAGTTAATGTAGTCTATGTTGTGTTGCAGTCCCAGCACCTCCTTCCCTCTACACCAAGATAGTGAATGGCAGTGTTGTACAAGCGGCGTGGGAACCTTCCTCCAAGATGGGACAACATCAAGGCTTCAGACTGTTTTACAGACGAGCTCACACTCCTGTGTTCATCGGTCCCATCGACTTCCCTCGCAACGTCACCCAGTACAACATCACCCAGCTCGGTGAGAGGAGTAGCTTGATGGGACTACAACAGCAACATGTGTCATAGGACACAGATTTGCCTTTAATGCGCCTTTATTCTATTTTTTTAAAAGCACTTACTTTATAAAATAAGAAGGTAAAACAGTTAATAAGAGAGCCTAAGGGTCAATGACATATAAAGCCTCATTCATTGCCGTTGCACCACCTGACACTTGCAGCTAATTTTAGATTAAACAGGCAAATACAGTAACAGATGTTTTTATTTCTATTCTTGGACACAGGGGACAAGGGGACACACATTTTTAAAATATCATGAAAAATTTTATGGTATTATGAAATGTTGCTGTTCTGCATTGGTTTTACCACCTGACATGGAAAGTGTACCCACTCTCCGAAGTAAATTGAAATTAATAAAAAATGTCAAATTTGAAACCTTATTTACCTTATTAGAACTAAAATTAATATATTCTAGAGCTTCAAATATTATCTATTTCATATATGGACACTTTTTGCAGTTGCACCAAATGAAACACTGGTTGATACACCTGACATTTTGTAGCTGTGTTCAAGTAAACAGACAAATACTCAGACACATAACGTACTTTTGTTCTTGTTGGAACGTGGGCACATATATTTTAAAATAGAGGCAAGAGTTTTATGGTAAAATTAACTTTTAGTAATTTTATATGGTCGAGCGACCTGGCAGCAAAAGTGCTCCAACCCCCCTGTGACTGGAAACTTGATGTATTTATCTTTACTTCAAAATGATCTATAAACCATTTTACTTGACCATGCACGTCAGGTGAAGTTAAATAAATGATAAGTCAGGCTTTAATCTATGTATATATAACATCATTTCAAAAGAAATACCCATGATTACAGTTGCACTACCCTGAAATTTAACAACTTCCAAATTCCAGGACAAAAGTTTTTTTGATGATCTCACTAGCTTTAAATAAAAAAAAAGTGTATTTCAAAGATTTCAACCATAAAATCATGTCAAACTGTTCTGATTTTAATATCTGACAGTTAAAATCCAGTTTTTAACAGTGTCAGTAATCTATCCATTTATTCAGACGGTAGCACCACCTGACATTTGAGTAAACCTACAATAAAATACTGCAATGATGAATTTAGTTTTCATGGTTGTTGGCACTAAAACCATACGAGGACATGCCTCCATACTTTCAGATTTCCCCCTGTGATAACAGGTGCATTTGTTTGTATTATTGAAATCTCAACTTACCTTTCAACAACATCACTCGTTTCTCTATAATAAATATATCTTTTTTTTTTTTTCCAGATTTTAAAAATGTACTCGTCATCATAGTAAAGCCAGCCTTTTTGTTTTGATACTATGTAAATACAGTAAGATCTCAAGAAAACAACCACAATTGCCTTGTAATCACTGGGAAATTGAAAAAATTTAATGTACAGATGTCCACACAGGGCTTCCTTACTTTGGAATGAAAAAACAAATTCAAAATTAAAATCTTCAATCAAAAAATACTAGGGATATCAAATAATTACAAATTTTATAGCAATCTCAGAATTTCTTTTAACTGTTAGTAATCATATTTTTGGTCACTTTTTCAAAAACCCTATTTTGCAGATAAAACAGTTTTTCTTTCAATTTGGATGTTTATACTGTCTTAAACTAAGGCTAATTGACTTCCTGTTTGGAAACAGTTGTGCTTTTATTTTGGAAAAAAAAAACACACAAAAACAAAACCTGTTAACCATTAACCAAAACCAAAACTTAGACAAAGTAACCTGTTATGGGCTTAAAATTAAATAAGGAAGCTGTTAAAGTGATATGTTTGATAAAAAAAAAATACAGATGACCTCTGACCCATCCACTGAACTGTCTGTAAGTTTCTTTAAAAGTGAAATGAGAAATTAAGGAGCAGTGGTGTCCCTATTTGACATCACTGTGGCTGCAGGAAGACACTGCAGTTTCTTCACCGAAGAGTGCCTAAAGAAAACAATAATGCAAAAACAAAATGAACAATTAATCCACCAATTTCATTGCAACTTATAGTTTATTGCTGACCGCCCTAAAAATACATATAATGAGCAATAAACCTTGATTTGTATTGCACTTTTCATACATAGAAATGTAGCACAAAGAGCTTTACACACAACAGAAAATTAGAAGACAAATACATGAGTTCACCCCCCATCCCTCACCCACTACCCACCATCCCACCCTCTTCCCAGTCTGTAGTCCATATACAACATTGAGAACTATGGCATAAATAATGAATTCCTTACATTTGTATATTATTGGTGTGTTATGTACACATATGGATGCTTGGCTTGTAGGCAGAGATATCTGATTTTATTGGATCCTGATAAGTTTTTGTAAATTGCAGGGTATTGCATGTAAGGGAGCACTGGGAGCATTTTTGTTCATGACACCATATTTGATGATGTAATCAGGGCTTTTCTGACAAGAATGTCAGGCCTTATCTTTTGAAAAGTGCCAAAATTAAACTAGAGCTGAAAACACCTTTACCTCAAAGAAGCATGTACATAAAAGTCACTCTGGAAGCTTTTTTAATTGAAATCAGAGAAACGAAACTCTTCTAAATATCAATAAATAAAGTTGTGTTTTATAACACTGATATTTATCCTGGGACTAAGGAAAGACAAAATATGCATCTGTACTGTTCCATTATCGTAATACCTTGTTCTGTCTTTTTATCCAGATCCTTCCCTGGTCTATGAAATAAAACTGATTGCATATAACCAACATGGAGACGGCAATGCCACCATGAGATTTGTTTCTCTTCGGGAGGCTGTGGAGAAATCTGGTGACTATCTGACACACCCACACAACAACACAAAGCTACACACTGTCCCACAACACTGCAGTGCATTAAATTTCCATGCGTCTCACGGAGCCGCATGTGTCATCTTGTGTCAGAGGCAAAGTCAAACTGACAGTTCACGTCTCTCACATACTTTGTCATGGGAGCTCTCAGGTACACGTGATCCTGACAGAGCTTTGTCTCCTTGTGGACTTTCTCTCCTCAGTGTTGGATGTCCCGTGCGACTGTGCGAAAGACGAACACAGTAAAACTTCCACAACTGGCATCATCATCGGTATTCACATTGGAGTCACTTGCATCATCTTCTGCGTGCTCTTCCTCGCCTTCAGCTATCGTGGCAGGTCGGTTAAACAGTTGAAACAACACAGCGATGCTTTCGAGGATTCATTTCTTTGATATGTGCAATGCATCTGACAAGTGTCCCATGCATGTGTGTTCATGAAATCTCCAGGTTAATGATGTGTAAGACGGTTCAGGCAACCCCTCAGGCGGGACACAGCACCGTGCTGGAGTCCTCTTCCTCTTCCCAGGGAGCCGTTGGGCTGAATGGGGCTGCCAGGAGAGAGATGGAGGTCAACGGCAGCTCAGCAGGGAAGAAAGTGGTCGACAGCAACGAGTTGGAGAGGCTTTTCACTCAACCAAACACACGAGACACATGCATGGTGAGTTTTTACACTTTGACATTACAAAAAGAGGCTTTCAGAGTTATTTTTTGTCACTTAATAATTTTCTGAAGATGTAGCAATTTCAGCTCTCTTCAGGGGAGAATCCAGAGAGTAGCCAGGGCTGGCACAAACATCTTAAAAATCTGATAAGGAACTGAAAGGGTGACACCAAATCCAAGACTATTATTGGTCATCTGCCTCATTAGGAAGTTATAAAATTAAACTGTTTAGGCTGTTTGTATATTTCCTTTAAATGATAATATGAATGCATATTGTTCCTTTCTGTTGTGCTTTATTTTAAAGTTTAAAGTACACAAGAATATACAGCAATGGGGTGCCGATGACCTAGTGGTTGGGTCGGAATCTGACTGGTGGCTGATTCACATCATTCCCCACTCTCCCTCCCCAAGTCTGACTCTGATATTTGGTGTCCATGCATCTGATTTTTGTCCCTACGACAAAAGTATGACCTAAAAATGTATAATTTGGTTAAGAGCTAGTACAGCTCCGTCCATATAACCCCAGAGCATACTGTATATAAAAATTAAGTTTTCTGTTATTAGTTCTTTATCAAATACATAATTAGGCAACAAAGCAAACAATAATAACTTTGAACAAAAACAGTCACAGCAGAAAAAGCACATTGCAAAGTCGTCCGTGGTCGTTTAGGCAGAAAGTGGTGCTTTTGGTTCCTAGTGTAATTTATGCTTTGTTTTATATTTCAGTCTAAAGGAAGCGATGAAAATATTATTACATTAAATGGACTCTTGTGGTTGTTTTTAGTCTGACTCCTACGCACTGAACGACACCCAGCTGTCGACGATACCGCTGGACGAGTTTGCAGTGGAGCGGGAGACGCAGATTCAGGAGACTCCTGCAGCAGGAGCGAGTCGGCAGGACCATGGCTGATCACATATGAAGGCCAACACACATGACACTGTCCACAGTGTCCACTTAGACTCTACTCTCACTCAGGTTGACAAGTTTTCCTTTCAAAGTAGTTTTTCTTTTGTGCAAAGATTTTTTTATTGGTAAGTTAAGAATATCTAGAGGCTCTAGGGCTGTATATCAGAGTGTGTTTTTTTTTCTTTTTGGCAAGGGGTTTCAAAGAGCTCTCCTCTGATTGGACAGCAATTTGGAGCCACACAGGCCAGTTTTATGTTCTTTATTTGTACAATTTGGTTTAATTTTCTGGTGTTGGGCAGCACACAGAATAGAGGCCCCAGAATGTCCTTGTTATACAATGATGATTTTATTTTTAAGTTTATAAATATATATACATATATATCTTTATTACCTATATGTCAAAGTGGATTTAAGTTATTGGTCTTATCTCTACATTTCTGTGGATGTCAAAGACTCCTGCTGCCTGCTCTCACCTACCAATGATTCCACCTTCTCGCTCACAGAAGACCTCAGCCTTCGTCCAGGGATTGGATATATTCTGTCTCAGGACATTGTTTCAGTGATATCAACAATTTTTAATGATTTCTCGGCCTTCATACAGGCATTAGCCTTGGCTGTGTGAACCTAACGACTCAACAAAAACCTACCTCAGCCGGAATGAATGTGTTGCGGGAAGCTTTAGGGACATAACCTTCCCCAGTTCTCACAATTTTACTTTACATGCGGAGGAACTGAAGAATTACAAGATCAGGTGCCGCACTACCTCAGATGTCAAAAAATCGTCCCTCGTTCTCTTGCTTGTCAGAGCAAAACAAAAAAAAACAAGTAAAAAAAAAACAAAAAGAAAAAAAAGAAAAATGAGTATCCAACATAAAGCACTTCCAAATGCTGAAGTTATTGTTCTACCTCAAGATAACAAAGTTAATGTTGTCGCTGTTGTTGTTGTTGTTTGTCTGTTTATTGCATAATGAGAAACCCTTATTTTCTCCCTCTGTGATATCCTGGCTTCCTGCCGTTAAAGAAAATGTTTTTTGTAGATACAATAACATTACCTCATGCAAGATGACAGACTAATAACACTGTTGTATGAATTACAGTATATTGCAAATATCTTTGAGTTATGCTGTTCCATTATAAGCTTTCTGCATAATATGTCACTCAAATGATCTTTTCTTTCATAGTTGAGTTGAGTGAAGACTATTGGAAATACACTGCATTGCTAAAGACATTTTCAGGACTATTTAGTGCAAATGGGGCGTCATAAATATGTTAAATTGGGCAAATAGTAAAGTAGTATAACATACAGACATCATATATGTGTCTCAAATGAGTGCTATGAATGAATTTTAAGTGTTTGTGTGCAGATTTGTTGTGCTGAATGAATGACTGTTTTCATGTATATGATGTATGTAAAACAAGAAATTAAGCACAAACGTTACAAAAGTGAAACTCAGAGTCATTACTCCACTTCTGACGGTGTAATGACTAAAAGGAACAGTCTAACATTCTTGGAAATACACTTAATAGCTTTAACAGTTGGGTGATATAGTGTCACTGTGTTAAAGTTAGTGACTATACATTAACATGGACAACATGTCCCCTTCTGCCCCAGGTGTACAAAAGTGAAGCCAGAGGCTGCTGTTGACGGAGCTTTCAAAATGGCATTTTATACCATTGTAATAGCATTGAATACTAACTAATACAAACATCCTCAAAAAATGTATAGATCTACATAAATCAGATTGAAAAGACTGTGAAGACGAGGACAAATTTATAGAAATTTTGTTCTAAAATACTTTGATTTTCTATGCAATCACATGTCCCGTCTGTTAACAGAGAAGAGGCAGAGCTAATGGCTTTCAGCTGTGCCCTCCACAACTCCCACAGTTGCCCCCAGAGTCTGGACCAGCCCACTGGGTCCTTGGCACCCAGTATGCAGTGAGCTGGATCAGGGTTGGGTAAACAGGCAAGGTGCCTGTAAAAGTGCAACTGTTGTTCCCGTATCAGGCAGCTGACCATTCCCGTCTATAAAAGTAAGAGAAATAAATAAAATACAATTAGCCTACTTGACACGAATACGAGAAAAGAGGTAGAATCTTTTTATAAAGACTGTGAAATTGAAGCATATAAGCTTTGATGTCTATATAGCTGTCAGAGAAAAATCCTCTTGGCATTAAAAAACAAAATATGTGTATCAGAATACACAGAGACATTTGCAAGTACACTTTAAGTTTTCAATATCTTGTAAGGTTTGGCATAACCAGTAAATACGGTCACATTTTAAATCATAACACTCGTGTTTGCTAGCATTAGCCAATTCAATGCTTATGTTGTAAATGAGCCACTGCTCTGGAAAATGCTGTCTTACACCCATAAAGTAATTGACAGATATCTAATACTGACATCACACTCTTTCTTTCTCTTGTACAGCAATTTGTAGACAAAAGTTAGTAAATGGTGCCATGAATATTTTGACTTCACTTTTGAGGAGCTGTCACGTTTTCCATCTCTTTATAAAGTTCATGGTCAATACTGTAGCTAAGCATTTATAAAAGAAGATGTAACTACATCTGAAACTACAAATTTTCATAGACGCATCCCTGTTTGAATACAGATTAACCACATATTAAAACACTGTTGGTGTCAGAGGTGTAAGCTGAGAATAGAGCCAGACTGGCTCCATCCTTCTATTTCAGGTCTTTATGCTACACAATCAGCATCACTCTCATGTTTGTTTGATCAAAAATAAGCTATGCCAAAAGTCGTGCTTTTAAGCTTAGCTAAAAGACTGGGAAAATGAGGAATCCTCCAACAGGTTAAGTCTGTACAAAAACCAAAGTATTAAAAGGACAACTCACTGTTTCATAGTGGGTTGAATTTCTACTTTGAATTGCTTGAGTCTCTGCTGCTGCCTGATTCAAGGATATTTTTCAGGAATATGGAGTTTCTCTTACTTTACACAAGTAAAAATTTAAGTGTATTTCCCCAAATGTTCAACTGTTCTTTGGATTGCATTAGCAGCAGTGTATTTCTGACTTCACTGTGGGTTTTCGTTAATGCAGTGCTCTCTTTATTTTTGTAATTGTCTCATTATCTGCCTCCTCTCTAAAGTTTTAGCCTTTAGACATCTGGTGCCCAGGAGACATGACAGTCACTGATTATGCTTGACTCTTGTTACTCTCTTCCCAAAACCACACTTGCTGCTCAGCCTTCTCCCTCCTGTCAACACTGACTAGTTAAGGTGCTTCAGGAACACCGTGCTTATGATAACGCTGGGTGCTGACGGGCACACACAGAGAGCTAGTAGAGGGGGAAAGACGGTCGTTGGGCAGCTCTACGATCACAGGGCTTCTCTCTCAGGCTCTCTGCTCTGTGCCGTCATGTACTGTACACGACTTGCTGTGATGCATTTATGGTGACCTACCTCAGCTCTATTCTTGGCCTTTTACTCAGGTCTTAATGAAGGAAACAGAAAGATTATGAAATATGGAGTACAGGAATTAAACACACATATATAAATATATATATAAATGTATATTGCAATTTATGACACATGCTGGACACAGGACACACAAATGGAGGGAGAACTTTTAGGACCTTTATCTCGTGCACTAACTATTAAAACGGTTCATGGATAGTTTTTAGTGGATGTGACTGCAACTTTGGTTATCATCAGATTTTTTTCATATTACAAGCATTTAACTTTATTATTTGTCATGGTGTTTGAACTTGTATCCTCTGTGGAAAGTTTTACTGTAAAGAAGTGAAATAAGGCAAGTGGGTGACACGTGTAACTCTGATAGCACAGTTGGCTTATCGATTCTGGCTTTTAAACCTGATTCTTTTCTTTTCCACACTGCATTAATGTCATATCATTCAGATTGTTTTAATGAGTAGCTAAATGGGTAAACAGCCTCCTTGTTGTAATTCCAGGTCAGTGATGTTTCAGGTTTAAAAAAAATCACAACTGTTTAGCAGAAGCAGAACAGAGGTGTCAGTAGTGAGGTCTACTACTTAAGAAGAGGAAGTACAATACCTCCACAGTAAAGTAGGCCTTTCCTGTTACATAGTTCACCATTTATCTCCTTTCTTACTGAGTTGATGTAAGATTATGCCAAAAATACTTATTTTTTGTGATGTTCAATCCAAAATACTCTCTCATATTAAAGTTTAGTTAGAATGTCATTAGTTAAGTCTATCTAATCTGGCGTTGAAACAGCCCAGTGGTACAAACTGGCCTTTTATATTGCAGATAATTCAGGAAATAGCTTACACAGCAACATTTTCAGTGTTAATTCAACTACCATTTTCAGAGTTTATATAATTCTCATGGATTCTGATTTAAATGTCCTCTTTGGAAAGAATGAATATTTTAACTCCCTTGCAGTGTTACATTCAATACTCACAGTGTTCTATGTATTAAACATTAAAGTGTTCTTTGGATTGAACACCCATGGCAAAGTATGGTCTTCTATGGCAAATATGAGTTGCTAACTTGGTGGATAGCTTCACACATGGTGCAAAAGTGTTATATTGAACACTCACAGTGTTGTTTTTAATAACACATTAAAGTGTTCTTTTTACACAACATTGTGCTATATCCTTTCACTTAGGGTGTTAATGTGGATTATTTACAAATTTAATTATCAACATACTATAATTGATTTTTCACACTTAAGATTGCCACCTTGGTTTGGACACCCATTACAATGTATGGTGTTCTTTGCGTATATAAAGCAAAGGAAGATCTCAGATTGCCGTTTGATAAAGACTTACAAACTATCCCTAATTTCTGTTCATCTATTACTACAGACAGATAGCTGCTAACTCAGTGGATAACTTCACTCATGGTGCAAAACAACAATCCATCACTGTACAACAGGCAACATCCAAAAACACAGAAAACTCTGAACACGTATAAAACATCTAATGCTACAGGTTGGAAGTTGCTAACTTGATGGATCGCTCCACTCATGGTGCATAAGTGTCCAATATCAACAACAACAATCCATCCACAAGAAACATGAGCAAAGGAACCCAGGCAGTGATAACTGTAGAATAGCAACATCCAAACACATAAATATATCTAAACACATCAAAAACACATCCCAACCACACCACCCAAGGGCATGTTGGGAAAACATCCATCCACATATCCCCCCAGATTTGAAATGGCAGTGGATGGAGCCTTGTTCGATTGACTGTCTATGTAGGAGTAGGACTAACACTGATGGATTAACACTGTAAAATGACTCCAACACTGAAGGCCATTTCACTCAGAATGGAGTTAAAATTACTTTGGAGATAAAAACAACTCTGAAATATTAAACACTGAGATTTCAACACTCCAATTGTTGCTGTGACGAAGCTTTACATTCATTATGTAGTTTCACATAACAAATACGGCCAATAGTGGACCTGGAAACACAGCATTGGTGTTAGCATTATGGCTAACATGTAAACATTCCTAGATCAGAATAAAAAGGAGGCTTTCTTGTTCCTGTTTTACTGATATAACATGAATGCAGCTTCACACTCAGGTACAATGGAAAGAAAAGTTCAAAAACCTTTTCAACAGAAGCCCTAAGAGTAAATACTTCCATAATCTATTTTTTATGACCGTGTGAAAAAATGTGGTTTTCTCCACATTTTAACACCACAAGATCTTAAATTACAAGAGTGGTTAACTTGAATGTTAATTTTCCTGTGATAGGTTGATTTCAGTCATTCCTCTAGATCTTGAGAAATGAGAGTATCATCACGTTTGGATGTGTCCTTTTAGGGCTTCCATATTTTTCAATTATAATAATATGTTTTGGCTCATATCTGTTATCTTTTAAGAATCGATATCATTGCATTAGAGTTGCACATTTCCCCACAGCAAATCTGAATTCTAAGCATTTTCCATTATGATCATGTTAAGTACTGTAATTGTATGCCTTTTGAAGTCTTTGTTGATTTTTATTTTCCTCCCTGCGTCCATTTCTTGTATTAAATTGTGAACTCTGGTGTTAATATCATGTTACAAGGGTTGGAAAGACAATAATGGTACTTGTCAAACTCACAGAACAAATGCCCAACCTTAACCTCTCCTGTTTGCATATTTATGAACGACCAATGTGATATCTTCACTCCAGTGCTGCTGCAGCTGTAATCAGTGTTTTTACTCCTGTTGTTCTGAGTAACTTCACTGGGGAAACAAAGTGGTGTGTTTATCTTTTTTCCTTCCTTCTTTTCTTTCCTTCTCCCTTGTTGTAATTTAGGGTTAATCGCCTCCTGCAGGAAATTGCCCACGTCACCCTTGGATGTGTCAGGTTTTGGTGCCATGCTGTTTAACCTGATTCACAGGGGATGTGGTGCAGTGACGATCATGTTTACGTGATTATACTATTACAGGTCAGGTTGTCATGTTGCTGTATAATATCAGAACTTGTGTGTTTTAACAGCCCTCAAAGCTATTCTCGCTGACTGACTGGTGCGTTAGCTGCATCAGCAGAGGGAGATTTCAGGTGATTCCTTTGCTCTCACAGTTAGAGAAAAAGGGGCCGTTGTATTGTGTATTTGCAGCCTTGGGAAGTGCTATATCACCAAACTCAGCTCCTGTCAGTAGGCCAGCCTCCTTTTTTTCCTCGTTCAAGATTCCTGACCTTCGGACAGGGAGAGTGTGTGCTCAGGGACTCTCTGATCCTCTTGTTGTATGTTTATTAACAGGCATACTTGGCCTTCTCTATATGATTTCCTTCTTTAGAATCTGCTTTGTGCCCTGTTCAGACAGATCTGCTGTTAGGGATGCCTTCTTTGTCAGACGTTTAAGAGAACAACAAAACGGTTTAGCCTAAAAAAAAATCTACTCTGCTAGAAAAACCATGAAAAAAATTCTCTCTAAAGAGTGCTTTTTGACCTTATTGTTCCTAAAGGGGCTGAAAAACAAAGACTTCACTATCAAAAAATAGAAATTTTAAATGAAGGAATTACTCCACATCATTTCTGTGCTGCAAAAAATCACATTTTAGAAAGAATTCTCGTAAAAATATCACATTACACGTAATAAAAGCCGTATTTACATGATAAATGTCTAATATCAGGATAAAGAGCAAAAAATAAGACCTGCATTTCTTGGAGTGAGTCAAAATATTTCCCAGTGTAACTCTACCTTGTCAAGCTATTAAAGAAGTCGATTTTGCTTGCTGCTTTTAAAGATGTTTTTTTAACTCACAAGCAATTCAGGCCTTGTGTTTTGCTGATGTTACAATGGTTTGTGAGGCCTGTTCTCCAGGTACTCCAGCCTCCTCCCACAGTCCAAAGACACGCTCACTAGGCTAATTGGTGAAGCTAAATTGTCCATACATGTTAATTACGTCTCTGTGTGTCAGTCCTGTGATTGACTGGCAACCAGTCCAGCGTGTATGTCGTCTCTCACTGGGTGATAGTGAGGATCTATTACAGCCTAGTGCGACCCTGAACGAGACAAGCTGCATAGATAACGGATAGATAGATGGATGGATTGCTTATTGTGAGTAAAAATATCTGCCAGTGTCATTTTATTATTTAAGACATTCGAAGTATCTGTAAAATGAAATATAAAATTATATGCTGGAATAAGGTTGCTGTAAACATGTGAAAAGATCTATATGTGACTGAGTTTTAGACTTAGACTATTAGAAAGTTGTTTGTCTCTTTCCTGGCTTGGTTTAATTTGGGTAAATTGCAGCGTCATTGGTCGCTAAGGGTACCACCCTTACACAACAACAAAGACATCTCATAAACAGGAGACATAACTTCACAGAAAATGTGAAATAAGGAATACCTGAAGAGTTAAACACAGGATGACCAAATGAAACTGAGAAGTTTTAGCTCTAAATTGTCTGCCTGTCTCTGCAGAATAGCAGGCAGACGATTCCTCCATGCAGTTTGTAGCATTTTTTAAATTTGGAGAGGATCGTATATTTCTTGTGAGTGGGTGTAGCTTTGGCACATTTAACTGACACGCCCACCACCTAGAGCAGATTTTACTGCCTCATTTTCCTGATTTTGAAGCTTAATTCTATACATTCAGAGATGTTTTTCATTACTAAAATTTTGCCTTGGTGGTTCATAATACAGTGGCCTGTCACAAAACAAACCAAAAATACAGATTTTTTTTTTTTAGCACTTTACAGGGACCTTAAAAAGTACTTTTTGCTTGCTGCACTGGCAGATATTTTTAGGCTACTTATAAGCAATTCAGGCCTTTACATCCAGAAAAAAGCCTTTCTTTTTCTGGATTTGTCTGGTTTATATGGCTAAGTAAGTGAAATGGCATATTTTTGACTGTTTGGATAAATGCTCTTGCTGTAGTTTAAGTGTTTGCAGTGAGGGAAATAACATTCACAGTGAGACTCTTGAATCTAAGTTTAATCAGAATGTAAAGTTAAGGCTGAAATATTTATTCCAAAAAATGTCTTATTTGTTCATTAGAAAATTGAACAAACTATTTGATCTTACAAGCAATAATGCCAAAAATTGGTAGCTTGAGCTACTTAACTTTTAAAATTTGCTGCTTTTCTTCACAACTTGAAAATACTCATCTTGAGGGTTAAAGGCCTGGGCCAAGAAAACAAGTGTTTTTAAGTAGTTTTGTGAGCTTTAGTCATGTTTAACCATAAAAAAGGCGCCCTTATTGTATCTGATATTTTGTAAACCAGCTTATAAGTCAATTAAGTTTTGGCTTATTTATTCAGAATGAAAATTTGTCTTTGCAGTTGCTACTGCAAATGAAGAAGACTGACAACGTTAAACCTTTTCTTGTTCTCAGGTTCTCACAAAAAAAGGCATCCTGGACTGGGTTCTGTATGTGCAGCATTTGTCTTACATTGCTCATGGTGCCGGTAGACATCGTCTCTCTTCTTATGCACTAACTGAACACAGGTAACCAGATAGGACAAGATAGGCGGACTGACATTGTACCACTGTATAATGTCTCTGAGTATGATGCTGTGACTGTGACTCTGGCTTCTCCAAGATAGTCCAAAGTCTGATGCATCGAGCTTCTTCCTGAAGTTTCCTCTCACGATGTGATATTGGTCACTGTGGCACCAAATGAACATCTAATTGATTGTGAATTGATGACATTTTTGATGCATTTCTCTGTGGTGTTCTGCTCTGAGACCCCGATGACTGTACATGTCAAATAATGCTGAGTTTAGTCAAATGGTGAGTAAATGTACCTGTACTTTAATGTTTGAGATCAGTATTCTATTTTATATATTTATCTCTCTGTGGATAAAGCAGATTGAATCCAATGTGTTTAAAGGCAGTAGGCAGAAGAGCGTAGATCTGCATGAGAAGCGATAAAGTGTTAGTTACTCCTTATTGGACTTGTGATGGTAACACTGTGATATTTAGCCGACTAATGGCAGAATAATGTTGTGATCTCAATATGGTGCTATTGATGGTCCTGTCTCACACTGTCAATCTGTTTTGATGGCGTATATTGATGAAAATAGGTCGAGTGACCTTTTTTCCCCCGTTGACCAATCTGACTCTGATGCCTGATGATGATCACCTTATCTCCATCGTGTTTCCATCCTCACATGAGCGGCTCAGGGTGAGGTCCTGTCAGTCCTGCTACCTTTAAACTCGTCTTCATTTTCGCCATCACACACACCAGCTCTGCTAGAGAAGAGTGTCTGTTGTGTATCGATGTTGTCAGCGCATGCTGAAGCTGTTCGCTCCAGAGGTGATTGACCCCCACACGCACACCTGTCCTGTGTAGTTAGCTTCAAACATTATGTCAGTAACAGCTTCTTAGTAAAAACATCATTGTTTAAATCATCCTGTAAAGAGCACCAAGTAGCAGATTAGTATTTATGTTTATTATTCTCACGCTAAGCTTCAGCCCTGCAGACAGTGTTTCATCTCTAAAGGAAATTTATGCCAACAAACCTGTTGTATTAAACCATGTAGGAGGAAGAATATTTGACCCTCTCTTGCTCTAAGTTGCTGGTTTTTATTTAGCATGAAACAAAAGAACTGATGCAAGCTCAAACTTTGTTTGTTAGATTGTTTGTCTAAGTCTGGGCACATGCAAGATTGTTTTTAAATCTTGACTAGTTTCAGAAACATAGGAAACCATAGACATAAGGACAATTTCAACTAATTTTTTTAACATTAAAACTCTCCACATACTAGATGATTCAGACAGACCACAAGACCACACATTGGCCATTTGTAGTAACAACCTAACAATGATGATTCCACAAACCTAAGATCTCACAGAAACTGGTGTGATCAAATGTGAATTTGAAAGAAAAGTAAATAAACGGAGAATAAATATGGAGGATATTTGGTGTGGTGAGCTTACTATCCGTGCATGCATGTTTGCAGAAAAGAAAAGAAAAATACAAGAAAACAAAAATGAATATGGGTGAAATCCTGGCTGAGAAAGCTCTGAAGTTGTGTTTGTGACTGGGCTGTTAAAATACGCAACATCCAGTTAGTGACACTCCGCACTTTGCTAGCTCCTATTATTTATTGTGAGTATTCAGCTGAAAGTAGGGCTGGGCATTGTGGCCGAAAATTAATATTGAAATATTTTTAGGCTATATCGCGATACAATATATAGTGCTATATTTTGAAATCTCCTATAAATTACTGTAAAATGTTTAATTCAGCATAAAATGACTCCACTGTGATTATTTAAGTTGAAACTTCTATTGGATTTTTGTCTAAATTTGTTTGCAGAAAGGGTTAGATCAATGTCAGGTTAAATTTAGCACGCTTTTTTCTTTTAAAAAAAGTTGTCCTTATAAACTTTTAAAAATAAAAAATACATATGGCATAACAGATCTGCAACTAAAAATAGATAAATTATGAAATACTCGCAGTCTTTTATTGTATATCGAATGTTATGAAATTTTTGTTTACTATTGTTGATACTTTAAAAAATGATTTTATTCCTCATGAAGTTTTCAACTGTAAAAATGATAGAAAGCCTCTTAAAAAGTTGGATTCAAAGCCCAGAACATTCAGTATTTTTGATTTGTTAAAAAATATCCTCTTCCATACAGATCTGTATGTCAGTTCAGTGCTTTAGATTTTGTCCGTCAGGGTTAAGTTGTGTGGAGGACATTTTCTCAGCATGAAAAAATGATAGCCAATCTTGAGTAAAAGAACGCTGTGGTCTTGATGGTGAGTTATGAATTTCTACACAAATTGTAAAAAAAACTGCATTTATTTTACAGCCTCCTAAATACATCCTTGTATTTAAAGTGAGCAATTTCCAGGCTTTTATTCTGAAAGGTTGTGTTAAACTGACTTCAGATTTAACTACTACAAAGTGCAAGAGAGGGTAAATTCTGCCCGCCACTTTCCTCTCACCTCAGAAGAGTTACATTTACTGTAACAGTTTGTTTAAAACAAGTCTATTAAATCTATGCAGTTCTATTTTTTTTTTTAACTCCTGCAGGGTTCAAACATGGTGCCAACCTGAAACCAAAAACCATATGCATTAATGTCACAGCCTCATGTATTGTTGCCTGCGTTGGATGAATGACTCGATCCAGCATTTGGATGGATAAAAGGGAGCTCTCATCTGTAAAGTCATCCCATGATCTGTCTTCCTGTCTGCCTGCCTGTCTGTCTGTCCTGTCTTTCTGTCTGTCTGCCTGTCCTTCCCCCACAGTTGAATTCAGGTCAGTATGAGATGATATAATAAAGCGTTCTCAGAGCATTATCAGGGATCACTTCTGTATGTTCCAACAAAGCTGTGTTTCTACACTCTCCTTAGACCAAGGTATTGCCATTCTAAATCTGTATACATATCCACATACAGTGTGTACTGTATGTGTGTGTATGTGTGTAAAAAGGCAAAATAGACCATTTTTAGTGGTTTGTATTGTTTTAGGGTTTGTTGTGCAAAACTGAAGAAAAAAACAATAACGGTGATAATAAACTAGATCTAGTAACAAGAAATCCAGAGTCTGTCTTTATTGTGTTGTCTGACGCCAAGCTTTGGGATAAAGAATCCTAATTTAGAGCACACACAGGAGTGTTTGCTCGCCTGCTTCCTCTGCTCCACTGAGATGCTGCAGATCGATGGGATGAAGGTGTCTCCTCTTCCTCCTGACTTCCCTGTCCTGTTCTCCTGTTCTGCACATTAACTCATGGCCCGCTGGACGGACAAAGAGTATTGAGCATGAGGCCCACAGCTCCTGGTCGATGCGGGCTGGTGCCTGACTTCTAATCAGTGTGGATCCCAATGCTTGATTGAACTTCAAGACAAAGAGAGAGACCGATACGGATCAACCTCCTCCAGACGTCTGTCTCTATCTGTCTGCTTCTCTGTTTGGGGTAAGATATCAAAGATAACTCCTTTTTTGCTGCCATTTCTGTTTCTAATGATAACATCATTTAAATCAAGAATGAGAGATGTGCTGATTAGACCTCATAATCACAAAAGTGTATACAGAGCTCCTCTGATGGAGTCCAGATACTGGTGGTGGCTGTGAGGGATGGATGCAGGATGTCCTGAGGAGCTGGATTTGGACACTGATGAGATGGATTCAAGGTAACATGGGGTGGAGGAGGATCAGAGTGGCACATGCTTAATTGATGAACTGAAAAAGCAGAGTAGAGCAAATCTAAAGTTTGACAGCAGTAGAATTGGTTGGTGACAAAATCTGGTGATTGATACTCCTGCAGTCAGCTGATCAGAGAAGCAAGAAAAGAGAGGAAGAGAGCGATGAGGGTAGTGAATGAATGATGAGTTAATGATGAGGTGATGCAAGAAAAAAACAAGCAGACAAACAGAAAAGCTTCCTATGCCAAAAAACCGACCCGTACCGGGCCACTTTCTGGCACCCTTCTGTAGGGAGTACCAATCTTACCTATCCGTACCAAGAAGGTGGAGCTACACACACAACAATAGGGGGTTGTACTGATGTCAAGTCAGCGTGACACAGCTGCTCAGCTGCTTGGCTGTGAGGAGAAGGCGAAAACGGGAGAAAAACTGAGTAATATCTGCTTAAATCATGGATATTTTGACTCAACAGAGATCCAAACTGTTTCCTAGTCTGTGGATGTTGGTATCTGGCCACAAATCAGGTTTCCTGACGTTTATCTGGACATGATATTAAACACA
Organism: Cheilinus undulatus; assembly: GCF_018320785.1. Classification (NCBI taxonomy): domain Eukaryota; kingdom Metazoa; phylum Chordata; class Actinopteri; order Labriformes; family Labridae; genus Cheilinus; species Cheilinus undulatus. The sequence continues at coordinate 38,567,142 of NC_054865.1, read as the reverse complement.
CAAAGCAAAGCCTGAAGGCTCATATCAGCCTGGTCTATATGCGATGGATGTGAAACTAAATAAATGCTTTAGTTTTGTGAATACGAAGCCTTAGAACAGTTGATTCTATGTACTGTAACTAGTTATGAATCTATTTCTTAGGTAACCTGTGAAAACATCGCTCTGTGGTTGATGGACGTGTTTGTAAAACTTCAGGCTGCAGACTATTCTAAAACGAGATCATTGCACATAGGATTTCTGACTTGCTCTGGTTTGATTTTAACACCAGCTAAAATGTTACCTTTTTAATGTGGCGAATTCTCACAGTACAGCTTTAAACTTTCATATTGTCATATAACTGTTATAGACTAGATATATTTACATATTAATCTACAGTTACAACGCAAAACGTCTCTGTACACGTATTCTATCAGCTCAGAAGCTGTACTGACAGCAGGTAAACATAATTAGGATGTAGTTTTTTTTTTTTTTTTTTTAAAGCACTTTCAGCGTAAGCTGCTTTCAGCTTTAAATTTAAAAGGATAAGGACAGAGGAAACACTAGATAAGAGAGACTCTTCATAAAACATAGATCAAAAGAGACAGAGCAAAAATATAAGAAATATAAAAATAAGTTCATGACTATTATTAGAATAAGTAAGAGGGACTATTATACTAAATTATTAGATAAAAACAAAACCGATATTAAAGGTATTTGGAACATACTGAATGGTATAATCCGGAATAAACACTCTGAATGTAATTACCTAGACCATTTTGAGCATGCAGGGAATAAAATTTCAAACATAAATGAAATAGTTGATAACTTAAATCAGTTTTTTGTGGAGGTGGGGTCTAAATTGGCTGAGGAAGCAAGGAATAATGTATCAACTTCTGATGTTGTAGTATCTGATGATACAAATATGGAAGGTATGTGTTTGGGACCAGTGCATAAAAATGATGTTATTGAGATTATTAAGAGCTGTAGAAACAAAACCTCTACAGATGGGGATGATTTAGATATGTCTTTAGTGAAATTCACTATGTGGGGAGTAATTGAGCCACTATCTTACATTTTTAATCCCTCGTTCCAACTGGGAGTGTTCCCTGAAAAAATGAAAGTTGCAAAAGTTATTCCCTTACTTAAATCTGGAGACAGGCATCCTTTTACAAACTACAGACCAGTGTCCTTGTTGTCACAATTCTCAAAAATTCTTGAAAAACTATTTATAAACAAGCTGGATCTTTTTGTTGAAAAAATAAAATCCTAATGGATAGTCAATATGGTTTTAGAACAGCTAGATCTACATCTATGGCATTATTGGAGCTTGTTGAGGATATTACCACCAGTATTGAGAAAAAACATCACACCTTAGGTGTGTTTATTGACTTAAAAAAAGCTTTCAATACAATAAACCATGACATCCTTATAGACAAGCTGGAGAGATATGGAGTAAGAGGGGTGGTTCTGGCCTGGTTTACAATGTTACAATGTTACAATGTCATTTAGCAGACGCTTTTCTCCAAAGCGACGTACATTTGAGAGCAAGAACAACACAAGTAACGATCTAGACAAGAGGAAACAACATCAGTAATTGCCATCAAGTGCTTCAGGTCCAATTGGATGCAAGTGCTGCCATGTAGAGTTTAAGGCAGAGCACCTAAAATATACGTTGTTTCTTTTTGTTTGTTTTTTTTTTTGTTGTTGTTTTTTGTTTTTGTTTTTGTTTTTGTTTTTTGTTAATAGACAGCAACAATGAATCAAGCAAAATGTGGGATCATTAATCGCCATCCATTAGACTTCACAACAACTTTAAGAGTTATATTAGTAACAGGATGCAGTTTGTACAGATGGGTCCCCACAAGTCTAAATGCCTGAGCATCAGGCATCAGGCAAAAAGGTTTGCCTGATGAAGGTCTAGTACCGAAACGTTGCAAATAAATAAATCCCCTTTTTTTTTTGCAAGTTGGACAGTGTGCAAGTGTTTACCTTTTAACTGGGTGTTTTAACAGACAACAAGCTCTGCTGGAAGCCACACATAAAATGTTTGTGCACCAAGATCTCAAGGAGCATTGGTATAGTGAGTAAAACCAAATACACACTAAAGCAAGAAATGTTACATACTTTATATTGTGCTTTAGTTGTACCATATCTGTCTTATTGTGTTGAAGTATGGGGAAACACATACAAAAGCAACCTACAAAAGTTATGCACATTGCAAAAGAGAGCAATCTGGATAATAAATCATGCAGGATATCTCGATCATACTAACCCTCTTTTCTTAAAGAACTCAAATTTGTGGATTTAGTTAAGTTTAAAACTGCTCAAATTATGCACAAAGCAAAAAACAGAGTACTGCCAAAGAACTTACTGAAATTTTTCTCAAGCAGGCAAAGGGAGTATAATTTATATAATTTGCTTATTCCCTAGTGATTTCTGTCACTCATCCTTTCTTTAACTCTGCAGCTGGTCCAGCAGACTGTGACTTCACATTCATGCCTTTACAGCCCGCCCACCAAGTGAGAGCACAGGTGTCTGTGGAAACAAACTATTTTGGGGTGTAGCGAACCAAACTGTGCCAAACCGTACTGAATCAAACCGGACCCCCTGATGGAAACACAGCTTAAGTTGCTTTAACTATGTTAGCATAAGCTAGCTGTGCTAAAGCTAAAACTTACATAGCTGGATTGGCTTACATAGTAGCGTTAACTACTTGGCTAATAAAGCTACATTAGCTTCCACTATGTAATTAAATCTAATTTAGCTACTGTTTACGTAACTACTTCTGAAACAAGAAATACATTGTTCTGGCAAATTACATCACTTCCACCCTGACAGAAGTCATGTGTCTCACAAAAGTGGTTTAAAGAGGGGGTCTGACAGCTGCTGTCTGCAGCCAGACCCCACTCAACATCTTTTTCGTCGTTTTCTTACGTCGCCATCATATTAATAGAGGAAGGTCCCCCACATAAGGACATAGAAGTAGACAAAAAATACGCAAGTTTTTGAACTTAAAATCACAGCAATTACATGAAATTAATTTTGATGAATTGGTTTATAAACCAAATTCATGTATCACTGAGCACAGACTTAATATGCAACGGCAGATTGGCTGGCTGGCTGTCGCCTCCATGTTGTCTACTTGTATTGCATTATGTAGCGGACCTGCCACTGGCAACATGGCGACATGGTGTCGATGTTCGGCTGTTGCATATTATGTCTGTGCTCAATGATACATGAATTTGGATCATAAATATATTCAGCAAAATTAATTTAATGTAATCGCTGTGCATTTTAGTCTGAAAACTCATGGATTCTTCATCTATTTCTATTTCCTCATGTGGCAGACCTGCCTCTATTAATATGGCAGTGATGCACAAAGAAAACAACGAAGAAGACGTTCAGTTCAAGTGACTTCCAGTATGAATTTGAGATCCTCGGCTGCATCCCGGTACTCTTGGGGCTCATTTAAGTCAATAAAGAGTCCTTATATTTTAGGAATTATTTTTATTTTAAACAATTATTTCCTTTAAACAAATTTAATTGGCCATATTTTAGAACGGATGTAAATCTTAAACACTTATATAAATGTCCAATTAATATTTGAATGATTTTAAAATACACTAGAGAACATAGTTGCACATCCTGAGTGCTCTTTACCTAATCTCTGCAGGTTTTTTTACAGATTACACACACAGTGGAGAAATACCATGGGCTTTGTAAGTCCAATAGCTTAGCATTAATATTTTAGTCTCAGTGGAAATCACTAAACTTAATTTAAGTTGGATTTTTTTTATTAGTATTATTATCAAAGAGCCTTTTTTTTTTGCTTGTGTAAGGGTTGTTTTCTTGTGGAAAAGGTAGTCTTTCAACATTTTTTTTAATAATATTTTAGTCAAACTTCACACTGGCATGTTCACATCTGGCATTTCAATGGAAACAATAAACATGCTGTGTATTTACTAGAGCTGTCAAGGTCAATCAAATACATCGTGAATAACTATGATCCATAGTCAGTTAATTTAGTGTTCCTTAATGTCTTAATTCACTTCATAAAACTCACATTTCAAAAGTCATCGGAACCTTGTGTCACCAAACATTTACCTTTTCACTTATCTCCTTCTCAATCCATAACAAGTTCTTTTTTCCATGGTTAAGCTCATGTCATAATCTCAGATCTATCTGTATCCAAACAGGAAGTCAATTACCCTTAGTTTAAGACCATAGAAAAATCCAAAATGACACTAGAATAATTTCAAAATGCACTAAAATGTGTATGATTAATCGTGATTAACTCCAGAAATCCTTGGATAAATCACAATTAAAATGTGTAATCTTTTGAAAGCCCTAGTATTCACGTTGCGGCTCTGTCATGGTGGCAGTGGTGACAAAACACATCCTGTAACAGCTACGCAAAACAAGATTGCTCTTGCTTGCTTTGCTGACTTTTGGAAACATTTTAGTTAATGTAAGTACCAAATGACATTTCGTAAATTAGTGTAGACAGTTCTGTGCAAAATTCTACATACTCTACATTTAAGTTGATAAATGGATGACATAATCTAGCTTTACTAACTGATCCTTGTTTTCAGTAAATGTTAAAGACTGTTCTTGTTGTAAAAAGTTGTCTTTTGTTAATTGGGGTGTAAACACCAGATTTACATTAAATTATTCATCCCATCCTCTGGCTTATTTTGTTATTCACAGCAGACTTTAGCGCAGCTTGTTAAAGTTTTCTCTCTTGAGACCATGTGTGTGTGTTTGTATCCCACTGCGATGTGTAAATATGTGTATTTATATAGGATGAGATGTGTGTGGAGCGTTGTAGAGGCAGAGGGAGGCTGTTTGTGATCATTATGGAGAGTTTCTTCCTTATTTGCGGTTTTATTAGAGAGACAACAGAGGAGTAGTTTTCCACAGTCACACACACACACACAGAGTCAGACACACTAAACAGTCCAGACTGGCCGTGTAAAGCAGTGAAACTTTATCCCCGGCTGGACCACCTCAACTGGGCCCCGGCTCCTCCTGACCCCACAGCATTTAAAGCGAGTTGAGAAGGGGGACCTCAGTTTCCCAGAGAGAGCCCAGAGGAGGAGGAGGAGGGGGTGCAGCTGTCTCCTGGCTTCTCACACCGCACGCCTTTTAGCGGCTCAAAGGGAGCAGCCAAGAGAGAGGGAGGCCAGAGGTCACAGCAGCCAACCTTCAAACCCGCCTACCTCTGATGTTCCCTGCTTTTTTTCCTCCTTTTCCCTCTTCTTTTTTACTGTTTCCAGATTTCTCAGCCGTAACACTCTTCCCAGGTGACATCCCTCCCCTCACGTCGCAAATAATCAAAACCGTCATGTCAGCTCCTGTTTCTCCTTTAATGCTCTCCTCCATGTGTGTGTTGGTGTCTGATAGTCTTGGCTCTCTGAGTGTGATTGTGCACTTTTTACTTAAAGACCACAATGTAAGAGTACCCATGCTTTAGAGTTTCAAACTCAAAGTTAAACCTTTAAATACTGTGTGAGTTTGTACTGTGGTTATAAAACTGAAAGTTTTACTTAATTAATGACATACAAAACTAAACAAGACCACCAGGGACAGCATCTATTAATCCTGTAAAGTAAGTTTTGATGTTGGTAAACCACTGCTGCCTTTGACACCATAAACCACATCATTTTGCTCTGCCATCTAGAACATTCCCTTAACATCACTGGCATTGGTCTATCCTGGAAAGACAGCACATCATCAACTGCACCTCCTCTATAGCTCCTCTGACACAAGGTATCCCCCAGAGTTTGGTACTTGGTCCTCTCCTTTTCATCAGTGGCGTGCACACTTTTTCAAGGGCAGGGGTGAAAAGAAAAAAAAAGGGCACATACAGCGCATTCTTGCCACTGAAGAGGACACCAAGTTTCATGTGTTTTTGAGGGCACTTTAGACATGTTTCTATGTTAAATAACTGGCACATTATATAGCCTTAAAACAGACTAACTAGACAGACTACTCAAGTGCCTTTTTGCCACCCAAGTGGTGGTTTATCATGTTTTAACCAGCCAAGGGGGCAGTTTAGTGTGTTTTGCCAACCAGGAGGGCACTTAAGCATGCGTTTCGGCTCCCATGAGGGCACTTTAGCACGTGTTTTGGCTCGGAAGAGGGCACTTTAGCACAAGTTTTGCCTCCCAAGAGGGCACTTTAACACACATTTCGGCTCTCGAGGGCACTTTAGCATGCATTTTGCCTCCCAAGAGAGCACTGTAGTGTGCATTTTTCAACAATTGGTCCACAAGGAGAGGCGAACGCACCCCCTGCCCCTCCCTGTGCACACCACTGCTTTTCATTACATACCTACTTCCCCTTGGAAGCATTCCCCCGTCGCCACGGCCTCCTCGTCATTGCTACACTAATGACGTCCAACCTTACATCTCCAGTCCCATCACAAATAAAAACATGGATGAACACAAATTTCCTTTCACTTAACTGTAATAAATCTGACATCATAATCACTGGCCCCAAATCCATCACTAAACACTCAAAACTTTAGCTTCAGTAGTGAAATTTCTACCCTAGCCCCACTCCCTCACATACACAGTCTTGGCATCATTCTGGACCGTCACCTCTCATTCGAACAAGACACCTCACAGCTAACAAACTGGCTCTGCCAATCAAATAGTATCAAACTAGACTACTTCCTGAGACTTTCACTACCACTACAACTAAAATCTTGGTGATACCTTCATAATCCACTTAAACTTTAGCTGTTCTTAATACTGGCACTTTATGACCACCGTATGTTCTGAGCTCAATCCTGCACTGAGCAATCATGGGTTTTTAGCTACCTTTGAATAACTTGTGAAATGCCCTCCCTGAAATGATAGTGAATCCACAGCCTGCTACTTCAAATGTTACACTTTCCTGCTTTCTTTTAGCTCTTTTCTGATTGGTCCTTCTCTAGGAATGACTATCTTTTTAACCAGATTGTACATTGTCATCCTTTTTAGACTTTTGCACACTGAGTCCGTTTATGATTTTGTTACAGCTTTTTGAAAGTTAAAAAATAAAATCCAACTCATGTTGTGCTAATTATTTTTGCACATTGATGCTGAAACTTTCATTTGTCATAATTTTTTGTTTTGGAACAGGTTTGACTTTTTTGTGTTTTTTTCCTACCAGTCCAAGTCATTTAAATGGTCATTTTAAAGGGTTTAAATGACTGCCATTTTCTTCTCTCTCACTCGCTTGTCCCCCTCCCCTCTCTCTCTCTCCCTCCCTCAAAGTGGACCCTCACTTTAAGCACAATTTGCATTATTCTATGAATTTGGTCATTTTATTATTTGAATACAAACTAATGCAACAGACTCATAGTAGAGGGTTCAAGTGTGTGATGTTTTTTCAGATTATGGATCTGGTGTGAGAAGAACTTAATGTGACACGTTGTATGAAATTAGCTCTTTTCGCAATTCTCTTCTGTGGGCTCTTTTCATGTCCCACTTTTCTATAGATATGACATTTTTCATTAGCAGACCTGCAGTCTCTTGGTGGTTTTCTCCACCGCATCTGTAGCATTTTCTAATGCCCCGCTGAGGCTTTGGTTGTGTGTCGACGACCTTGTTCAGGTACCCTGCCGCTCTTTTCCATCTGCCAGGTTCTTTCATGCCATGTAAACCCATGATGACTCTGTTTGCCGCCTGCTTTTTCAAAAGTCAGTCCATCCTCCAACAACAGCCTCAGCTGTATCCTGCCTTCATTTATGCCACAGATCACACGATCTCTTAACATCATTGTCAACGAATCGCCAAATTCACAGTCCTGCGCCAGCTTTCTCAGTTCTGCCACATAATCACCCATGCTTTGCATTTTACTGTGGTGCCCTCTGTTGGCACTAAGATGCAATAAAATTCCAGTCACTACATAACACAGGGGAAGTCCTGGAATGATGATATTTTATGATTTTATTGAAAATCTTAACATATTTAGGATTTTTTTTATGCTACCATTTTTGAACTGGTACACCCAAGAAGTCGTCTGAGAGGTATAAAGACGAATGGAGCAATGGTGCGGCATGCAAATTAGTGCATAGACAGGCAGACATGCCACCAATTATAGTAGTAAGATGAGTAGTTTTGCCTGTTTGTGAGGGTGTTTTTCTCAAGGCCATGGCTTCTGTACTCTGCTCTCATGTTCTAGTTTGAATTCCTTTTTCCAGATTGTCTTCTTTATTCTTGTATTTAAATAACAAAAATGTTAGATTTTCTGGCCAACGCTGATTTGGTGTTACTGTTAACAAGTACACAAAGCCTCAGTTTTGTTACACGGCATGACTTTTATTTTATTAGATTCATTTTGACTGTTTTTTGAGTCCCACTACCTGCTGTACATCCTTTCCAAAGAAGAGGAAGACTTACTTTTGGTACTAGACCCCTCCAATCTTCCCCAGTCGTCATATAGGCTTTTAGTCTATTGTCACAGCAATGCTGAGTTGATACCAACAAGGTTTTATCAATAAAAGGTTGATCTGAGTCGTAGCATGCAGTGAAAATGAGGCTCTGCCACTGATAGAGTTGTGACTCAGGGTGGGTGTCCTGCCCCTATAGATCGATACATGTAGCATCTTCATACGCTGTCTATAAGAAACTGAAGGAGCCACATCAGACTTCCTCTTACTGTTTGAGTACTTACTGTTTGTTTGAGGGTTGGAGTTCGGCATTTTGGACATCCAAACCTTTTTTCTCTTGGTCCAGGATGACTGAATCAATCATGATAAAAGTCAGGGGTTTGACGGTTAAATTTATACCAAGGTTAAAATAGTTTGGGATTTTTATTTATTCATATTTTTATTTCAGTATAGTTTAAACTCATTTCTGCTGGTTTGCTGGTTTAGTTTTTATTTTGCAAAAATGTTCTGTTTTACTTTTTTTTTTAAATTACTTTTAGTGTTTGTTTCAGGGGGGTTTTCTTTGCAATATGGAATACTTGTCGGAGAAAGCAAAGATCATAAAATTCTTAAAAATACATTCAAACAGGCTACTTGTCATTTTCCATTTTGTTATTCAAACATTATGTCTGAATATAACTAAAGACCTAAAATTACCATTGTATGGCATTTTCAATCTACTCAGACCATTTTACTCTCTAGACTTTGTTGAACATGTCACTACCGTATGTCTGCTGCTGTCAGAAACTAAAACTAATAAGAATTTTGTTCTAATTTTATTTTAGTCAGTTTTGTAACACCAAATTTAGTTGAAGTTGGTTTTAATCTTTTTGTAAAGCTAAGTTTTATTTAGTTACAGTTAACATAAAAAAATCTTATATCACAGTTTTAGTAATTTCGTCAACTTTAATTAACTATAACAACCTTGATTTATAAAGTTAAAGAGTCTCTGCCATTGATTGCTTTGTTACCAGTAAACAAGCTAATGGGCCATTACAGGAACACTACCTAGTAATTTGATCTTCCTTAGAATTAAAATTAAACTAGAACATTAATCACCAAAATAACTGGAGGATGTCACAGACATGATCAAATATGAGGAATCGGACAGATTCTATAAAAAGAACTGAAGATCAAAACTTCTGTATCTGCTGGAAAGTTTGGCACTTCTATGGATTTGGCTCACTTTTGGAATCAGCCTCATGTGGCCAGTTGAAGAACTACACTCTCAGGTGTGTCAACATTTGTTAAATGTCTTAGTCTTAGATGACGCTGTTTGAAAAGTTCAGCGTGTGTGATATATTTTAATGTTCATCAACATAATATCAGAATGCTTTCACAGGAGGCCTGGGATCATGTATTTTAAAGATAAGGGGAGATCATACAAGGCATTCACTGAGTTTGCATCAATCAGTGCAGCCCTGTGCGTGTTTGTGTGTGTGTGATCAGCCCTGATCAAGACCAGGTGTGGCGAGTTTACATGCAACTCTTGGTTTGCAGCATTCAGTGCTGAATTATTATCTCACCTTCAGAGAGAAGGAAAACATCTTTTGTGGTTTTCTGGGGAATGTAAACGTGTGCTTGAGTATTTCCAGAGTCTTTCTGTGTGTGTTTTTTTCTAGAATTATAAGTTGCTCTAAGTTTGTGGTTTATGAGAGGTGGAAGCAATAACCAGCCTTTAAGTTTCTCTTGTGACACCACTGATAACGTTTGTAAAGGAAACGATTTCTTCGTCCCCTCGTCAGCATTAGTTTCTCATCAGCTGCACGGCGGCGGTGGTTTGGTTTTCCCTAATCTCAGCTTTTTTAGGTAGTTTTTTTTTAGATTACTCATCACTGGGTTGTTCTTTATATTTTCCCCCTTTTTATCCTCAGCAACCGTAGTGGTTATCCTTGTAAGATCCCTTTGCAGTTGTGTCCCACTGCCCTCCCCAACCTGACAGATAAAAACACTTAGCTTAGTTTGAAATCATCTTGTTTTCCCCATTTTTCTCAGTTTTATAGCAAAAAAAGTTATTAGGAATCCATGATCAGTTTGAATCATATCAAACTAAATTTAATTATTGCCACTTAATTGAAATTTTAAAGTGTGCCCAGCATGAAGATTTTCCACTTTATCTTATGACTATGTAACACAACTCGTATGTGCCTGCACTGTAGCTGTTAAGATGGGGGTTTTGGTTTAATAAGTGACCATGTTAACTGGTGACTTACAGCCGAATACATTAAACTCTAAAAATCCTTACAAATGCTGCTTTGTTTTGCAAAATGTATCTAGTACATTTTGAAATGAAACTGAAAAGTATCATCATGAACCTTCAAGTATATCTATTCGGTAATATTTATTCCCATCCCCACTACAAACCCTTAGCTCAACAACTTCCTGTTGTGTGAAATTCTCACACTGTGCTTCTGTTCCTGACTGCGTTCCTAGGAGAACATCAGTGCAGGTAAAATATAATTTCTGCCACTTCTCCTTCTTCTGTGCTATAGCCTGTGGTTCCAGTGTAAGATGGAGTGTCATGTGGTGGAGGGTGACTGATGGAGAATGTGGGCATTAACATGCTGAGGCCACAGGAGACGTGGCACTGAAAGCATTAATGGAGTGACTGTTTCTGAGAAAAGGAGGGCTGATGTGATTGCAATGTGTGCCGGGGGAATCGTTCTGCAGGAGCTGAGCATGCAGGCTGTGTAGCTGCCCTTATAACACATTTATATGTATTTGAGAGATAAATCGGGTGGCCTTTGCAATAGCAGCGAGTGTCGGGCTCATATGCAGAGATATGCAGTCATCATCTATGACACAGCCTCTGCAGTTCCTCAAGTTTCTCTTCATTTATCACTCAAATGAATGCACACACCCAGTGTTTGAGCGACGATGCCACGGTGAACACATACAACGCACCCAAGCACCCTCAAGAAAGAGAAAGGGGGGTGAAGGAGGGAAGAGAGTGGGGGAGGGGGAGCAGAAGAGATATCACATCCTCTGTGCGCACATCGGCAGCGATGTGTGGAGCAGGACAAAGGAAGGATGGAGGGTGGGACAAAGGGAGCAGGGGATGGAGGTGTGGGGAGGCTTTAAGGGAGAGGAGGATGCTATAGGGGACAACACATGGCAATAGGTGCAAAGATGTCAAAACAAGAAGGTATAGGCTGCTTTTAGGTTCAAATTCAAGAGATGTATGTGAACATATCCAGAGAAGCATGAATCATGGATAAATAAGGAAATAGTGGAAATGTCTCAACTTTTTATGGAATAATTTTCAATATTTGAATAGGTCTTCTCTTTTAACAGCGTACTTAATTTAATACTTTAAAAAGTTTTTCAGAAATGGCTCAAAAAGGGCACAAGATGGGGTGCCAGAGGTCCTGGTTAGGTCACATGCCCCTCTACAGAGGTGGTGGTCCTCAAAGTATGCAGTCCAGGCTGGACTCTGAGCCTCCATTACTTTCCCTCATTCCATTCCCCACTCTCTCTCTCACCCTGGTATTTGGCGAGCTGCCATGATCTGGTTCTAGAAATCCAGGTATACCAGAAGATAAATCCTGTTAACTTAGGGGTTCGTTTCAATTTGGTCTAGTGCTGAGATGTTTTTGTTTGTTTGTTTTTTTTTTGAGTGAAATGGTGCAACATGTATCATATGGGCAGATCTTTGGTTTGGATATTCATTGTACCCAGAGGATAGATTGCAATTACTCTGGTGATGCTCAAGTCTTCATAACATCGTCACTGTGTATAGAAATAAGGCTAAGTACCACATGTTAGTAGGCTGAACCATTAATCTATACTAAATAATATGCCTACTAGGGTGCTGATGTCAGCAATGTCTGCAAAGCACAGGTGTGCATAAAGACCAGCCTCAGTGACCATATTAATTATTTCACATGACCGTTATTTTTCTCCAGTGCTTTGCTCTATTTGGGAAGCTAAAATGCTGTTATTACTTTTTACTACTGTGATCAAAGGTATAACTATGGTGGCCAACAAGGGTAAACACTACTGCAAACGGAACAAACATGTGTTGCAGAGTCTCTCTATGCCCCTGAGTTTTGCATGTTTTTTGACATTGCTTCATTTACGTTTTTGCAGTGCCTTTGATGTTAATCCAGTTATCTTGGCTTTCTGCAGCAGGTTTGTTTCATTTGCCTAGCATTTACTGTGTCTTCTTCCATTTGCAGTGCATTTCAGTCAGTGCATTTGTTCTGGATGTTAGCATGTACTTCTTTTCATTAGCAGTATTCTTGATTATGCTGTGCATCTGTCTTGACCTTCTGAGACCTGAGATTTGTTTGGAGTGAATTTTTAGTTTCTCCTAGTTATTTTGGATAAGTGGAACCTGACAAGTGTAAACCCCAAGCCTTGTCTTTGAACAAGAAATAGTTTACACCGAAGAAATACAGTGCTTAACAAATTTATTAGATTACCCTAACCCTAACCAAAGTAAGGTTTATGCTACAGCTGCCCTAAATTAACAGCATTGGTAATTACCAAAATCATTTTTTATTTTTCTGCAATGGTTAATACACCAATATGTAGAAGCTCTTTAACTGAAACGACATTTTTAATGCTAAAATATCATTATTATTGTTATCCATGAATTTTCAAATTTACTGATTTACAAGAAAAAATAAAAAAATAGTAAAGCACATTAATATTTCTTGACTAATATGTCAAATTATAGTTATTTACTTTCATTCCTGAACAGAAAAATGAGTTTTAGTGGTTAAATGTTATACTTGATTCATTTATGAATTCTCAGAGAAGCCCAGTGAGCCGGCTCAAATTTGGGTGAATTCAGTTTGAAATCCCTCATTCCTGTTCAAAATGGTAAAATGTGGAGTGCTCACTGAAAATGAAAGAGTCTGCATTAAAGCACTACATGATGCTGGATGGTCTCTGAGACTAATATGACAGGTGATCTAATAAATTTGTTGAGTACTGTATGTCTGCATATGAGGAAAAATAGGCTTATCTTAATGTACCCATTTGTTTTGTTTTGTTTTTTTACATTTTGAGTGTTTTTCCAGCCCAATCAGTTCAATCAGTAAGGTCAGGTATGGAGTCAAATTACTAATAAAAGTTCTGGGGGTCTTGGAAAATTACCTTTAAAATAATCAGAGGTTTCCATAACATAAAAATACCCTTAAATTTCCCAAAATTTCTAAGATACTACAAAACCTCTGTTAAATCCCCAAATTCCTTACAGATAATACTCCAAAAAATCCTCAAATAGTCGGCAAACGGGTACCTGTTTGGTTTTATGAGAGAGTAAGAGGGCCACTGAAAATTTTGGAGATGCAAAAAAATTTTTTAATCGTGAGAAAAAGTCAGAATTATGAAATTAAAATCAGAAAACTTTTACTTCAAAAATTCTGACATTAATCTTGGAACTCTGACTTTTTTTCTCAGAATTCTGACTTAAATCTCAGAATTAGAAAAAAAAACAATGCATTAAAAAAAAAAAAATCAGTGGCCCTAATCCTCCTCTGTATGGTGTGCTGGGTGGAGAAGGTGCCAATTTTTGCAATTTTTACCCTTTTTCTGCCCATTTTTGCATTTCTTTTGCAATTATTTTATTATTTCTTCTTGCCCTTAAAGCTGTCTCAATCTCTTCTGCTTTATTCTCCAGTATCCTGATGTTTTTGCACATCATGGCTATGAAATCTAACATTATTTCTGAAATTGTTTAGATCAGAGTGCCCTTCCAAATTGTTAACATCACCAAAAAAAAAAAAGATCAATCTGTTTTGAGAAAATGGGTCTACATTTTGAAAAACTTTAGAATGGACCATGATTTTCCCGACCCCCATGGATTTGGCTGGGCCCCAGAAAGCTCTCCCTTCAATCCCCCCCTTGGTCCTAGCTAATGGAAATGTTGCGTAGAAATGATGCTAACTTCAGGCATGATCTGAAGGTATCTTATTTAGGTGTATGGATTTCCCACCCTTATTTTTACATTAAGGGGAAAATGACCACCTACAAGCATCACTATGTTTCACGTCTTTGGCTAAATGCTAAAAAATTATGTGTGGTTTTTCTATGGTGAGAGAAAAAGCCAGGGTGGTGGGAGATTTCTGGTCACCGTTAAACTCTAACAATAGTGGCTTTTTCCACCACTTTTCTCTCAATCCTTTTGTCTTTCTCTGCTTTTTCTTGCTCTTGTCTATTAACCCTGAACTCACCTGTCTCTAATCCATTCTCAGGAACGAAACCACCTGGGGATAGAGGTTTTACAAACACTGTTTTGTTCTTACAAGAGGTTCAGGGCTGTGTTCCAACACTTGTACCTGAGCTGGAGGAATTGCTGTTTCATAGTGAATGACATGAAAAGAGGATGGTATTAATTGTCTCTTTGATTGACTCAAACATTTCATGTATTGATTTTTCAGGCTGTAATCATGTTCTTTGTGCCAAGGTCGGCTTGCTGTGTCATTGCCCTGAACAGAGTACAGTTGTTTGAGGCAGAGGGAAAACAGCTAATGCAGCAATATATTCTGATCCATCAATGAAGGAAACATGGAGGAGGCTCCCCCGCCTGCACCCTAAGCCCATCCTCTCCTGACCCCCCCACCCTGTCTGTTTAATCACATAGAGCCATATGGATGCACAGTGTGTTGTATTAATTAGACCCCAGGGCGTGGCCACACACCGGGGGACCCAAGTGACTCAAGCAGTTGCTATGCTGGGAGAACAAATCCACTTCTGAACGAAAACTGGAAGGATAGATGCAGGAGGGGAGCTGAGGAGGGGTCACACCCTGAAACATGTCACTCCAGAGTATCCCTGATCATAGGCGGGGACCAGAGCTGGCAGCAGAGTAGATTTATTTACTTGGTGGTCACCAGTCCATAAAGTCAAGAGTCTCACAAGAGAAGAAGAAAACTAAAATAATTAAATGATTCACTGTAGTCATGAGAAAAAGTATTGGATTACATGTAATTAAAGAAAAAAGCAATTTGACAATAATCAGTCTAGAAAACTGAAAAAGCTAGCCATCTCCACACAATTGTCTTTTAAAGCATTATATGCACAGGTTATTCAGTGCATCTAGAAAGTATTCAGACTCATTCCATTTTTTCAGCTTTGTTAAGCTGCCTTTACAATCTTAAGTGTTTTTTAATATGACACAACAAGCTCTGCACACCTAGATGGGGGATTTTCTGCCATTGTTCTTTACAAATCCTCTCAAACTCAATCAGGTTGGATGGGGACCATCAGTCAACAGCAGTGTCATGTCTCTCCAGAGATGATGATAGGGTTCAAGTCAGGACTCTGGCTGGGCCACTCTAGGACATTCACAGAGTTATCCCTGAGCTGCTCCTGTGCTGTCTTGGCTGTGTTCTGAAGGTCTTTGCACTGAGTCAAGTCTGAGACAGATGGAAATGTTGTCATCAGAGCACAAACATTATTTGAACAACATGAGCTCAATTTTCTTTAACAGGTGAAATATTCAGATCAAAGAAACGGGCCTTTAGGGTAATTAGCATGTTGGAAGGTGTACCTTCAGTCCAGTATGAAGTCCTGAGTGCCATGGCACAGATTTTCATTGAGGAAATCTCTGTATTTTGCTCCATTCTCCCTAACCCTGACCAGTCTCCCAGTCCCTGCTGCTGAAAAACACCCCCGCAGCATGATGCTGCCACCACCATGCCTCACTGTTGGGATGGTATTGGGCAGGTGATAGGCGAGCCTGGTTTCCTCAAGACATAATGTTTAGAATTGAGGCCAATCAGTTCAATAATGACTGAATTCCATATGACTGAATTCCAGCCAAACAAGCTTTATGTAGTTCAGGTTTGTTGCCGGTTGCTCTTAGAATGAACGGCTCTCTTTATACTCAAAACTTCGTATGAGTAATGGAGAAAAGGTTTAAAAATTCACAAAATTCTCCTTTAAAGATTTTATTTCCAACCACATCAACTTCTGTACCATAATGCTGAATGAATAAACAATCTAAGCATGAGAGTTGCTGAGAGGTATTTTTTGTTTTGCAACAATGAGAGATTGATTTTTTTTTTTCTACAGATTATATAAGGCTGGCTGCCTCAGCCTTGGAAGGGTTAAAGTGTGCACTCACTGGGAAATAAATCAGGCGAGGGTTGTTCTTGGTCTTTGTGTGTTTGTTCTGTTCTGTAAAACAGAACAAGAGATAGAAAAGACAGAACAGAAATAGTTGAAAGCGAGGGAGCCTATAGGTTCAGTTAAGCTTCACCCGTCCCTCATCGTGAAAACAGCATAAACAAGAAAACTAAGGAATAAAAGTTTACATATTCAGCTCTGTGCATAAAGAAAAAGAGAGAGAAAGTTGGCAGCAGCGTCTGGTTAGCTGGTCGTGTCTAAAGAAACTGACCCTTCTTCTTGTGTAAAGCGACCTCCTGTGTTTGCTCAAACTCTTAAGTGTTGTGAATTCCTGAGTCTCACACATCGCTCCCACCGGGGGACCGCAGACCTGGGTGGGCATCAGGTCCAGTTGCTTGGTTGGCGAGGTGGGCCGCTTAAACTGAGGGGCCAGCAGGGGGGGGTAAATGGGGGGCTGGTAGGGGTGAGGTCAGCTTAAGGGTTCATGGAGAAAAAGGCAGATACGGGTCAGTGTTTGCCCAGCTGTCTCCTAGGCAGCTGAAAAGGATGTTAAACTGGACAGAGACAGTTTGGATGGTGGAGATGGGGTTGGCACATTTGTCAGGGATTGTGTTTAATGTGGTCAAAGGTGGCTGACAATGTTAAAGAGTGATTTTAATTCTCTCTGTTATGAGTGGATTTCCTTCAGGCTGTCATAAAAACTTGGGGACAGCAGAAGAAAGCTGTAAAAACACTGTTATATTATCACTCTTAGAGCTGATCTGACAAATAGCCACTTATTTCATACTTTGAAGATAGTGAAGATTATTGGCAGTCATTTAGAGTCAGGTTTTAAGCACCTGATGAGCTTTCTCTGCCATGTGGCATCTGCTGGTGTTGGTCCACTGTGTTTTATGAAGTCCACAGTCAACGCAGCCATCTACCAGGACATTTTAGAGCACTTCATGCTTCCTCCTGCCGACAAGCTTTATAGAGATGCTGATTTCATTTTCCAGCAGGACTTGGCACCTGCCCACACTGCCAAAGGTACCAAAAGCTGGTTCAATGACCATGGTGTTTCTGTGCTTGACTGGCCAGCAAACTGGCCTGACCTGAACCCCATAGAGAATCTATGGGGTATTGTCAAGAGGAAGATGAGAGACACCAGACCCAACGATGCAGATGACCTGAAGGCCGCAATCAAAGCAACCCGGGCTTCCATTACACCTGAGCAGTGCCATAGGCTGATCGCCTCCATGCCATGCCGCATTGATGCAGTAATTCATGCAAAAGGAGGCCCACCCAAGTATTGAAGGCATAGAAATCAACATACTTTTCAGAAGCCTGACAATTCTGTTTAAAACATCCTTTTTAATTGATCTTATGTAATATTCTAATTTTTTGAGACACTGACTTTTGGGTTTTCTTATGTGTAAGCCATAATCATCAACATTTCAAGAAATAAAGACTTGAAATATTTCACTCTATGTGTAACAAGTCTATATAATATATGGGTTTCACTTTCAGAAAAGAGTGACAAAAATATTGAACTTTTTCATGATATTCTAATTTTTGAAAAGTACCTGTATATAACATGATTTTAAGTCAACGTAGCTTCAATTTTAATGACTCATTTTTATTTTAATTTATTTCAACTACTAAAAAAAAGCAAATGTGCTATGCTAAGAGCTACAAGCAGCCTATGGTGCATCCTGAAAAAGACTGAAGTATAAGTCTTGCCTTTGACCATCCACATAGCCAATCACGATTTCAAATAAGTAATAAACATTTTCACTCACATCTCATGTATAGATTATTTAATATATTTTTTATATTTTAGCACATTTGTAATCCAAAATCAATGGTTTCATAAAGCTATCAGTTACAATTAAACTCCTATAACTGAAGACCATTCGATTGTCTTACTCAGTGAATCATGAAGCTTTTAACCTCCTTGACTTATCTTGCAACACAATCAAGATTACAGTATAAGTTCTACAGCACGGATGTCCTGCTCAGTCTATAATCAGTAATGTAAATGTATAAAATGTCATCAATGTCCGTTATCTCAGTTTTTCTCACCTCTCCAGTGTAAAGTTGTATGAACTGTGAGTGTATGTATCAATGATGAGGTTTTTATCTTGTGCTAATATAATCAGAGGAAGCCATTGACTGCTCATTTCTCATCTCTTTGCTGATTCTGTGTTCCCTTATGGCTTCTTCTCTGATTTTCCTCTTCCTTTGAACATCTGCGGTCAGTACAATCCTCTCAAAGTTACCTCCATTATCCTCCTGCCCTCACTCCGTCTCAGGAGTCCCAGGAGATATCATTTCCACTGCTTCATCTGCATAACCAAATCCTGTGAAACAAGCCTGCAACACACAAATCCTTAATCCTGTATCAAACATGGCCACATTAATTACATTTGTCCGATTTAGATGTTTGTTGACCTGTATGTCAGGGATTGAATCAGAATTTGGTCCGTGTGGAGGTCAACAGAGACAGAATCCATTTTTCTATCTTTAATTTTCTTTTTCACTGTTTGAAAAAGGTAGTGTATACAATTTTAGCCTTTTTGCAAAAAAATGAAGATTTAGGCCACAAATAAAGCAAAATGAGTCTGCTGCTCTTGTTTCATGAATGACAGAAACATATAAAAATGAGGACTGGCCTGAGGGTCCACTTTAATCCTGCCGTTGTATCCAAGATTGGATCATGTGGAAAGATTGCATTGCTCTTAAATTGCATCATCACCCACTGGGTGAAGGATAGTCGACCTAACTGCAGGGCTAAGACACAAGATGCATTTCCAGGCTTCGTGTGATAAAGAGTCAGGTTAGGGCAGAGAGAGGAGTGCATGCTGGGGTCACAGGTGGAGGTCAGCGTGGTTGCTGGTTTGTCTTATCAAATTAGAGGGCTGGGATGGAGGCGAGGTGAAGGTCAGTACCTCAACCCCTCCACCCACCTCTGCACCAACGCCGACACCAGAGGCAGCACCATGCTCCTCTGGCTCCTCTGGTCAATGTCCTTCTTTACCATTGACAGCTCACTCAATAACCATTACTCTCAACTGGACATGAAGTGGGTGGACCCTGCTGGGCCGCTAATCACACGATCAATAGGTGACCATAAAATACCAGTGAGCTCACCAGAGGGATCTATTAGCATAAAGACTGTAACTCTAACTGAATCACAGCAAATAATCAGATTAAGAGGGCAGCAGGTACACAGGAATAATGCTTCATATTAAAGGCTGATATATATTTACTACGGCATCATTTTATAAACAATTGAAAACATTCAAACTGTTCTGGTGCTTTATTTTTATTCTGAGTATTATTACTGAACCTGACTGACCTTGTTCCCATCATTGTAGCCATTACAGAGACTCCTTACCATCGCTCTTCCCTTTGTTGTCTCAGCCTATAGGCACAGTGCGATTGGATTGGTCTGCAAGCCTGGTAATGTATGGATGACGAAACACACACATACACACACTTGGACAATGTAAAAAAAAGCACCAAAATCTTGTTAGTGCTCTTGGAAGAAAAGCAGTGCCACCTAATGGTCAGCTGTAGTTACTGCAATATGGGCTCAGCTAAATCAAATGTTTTCCTTCTCATCTACTGAGTTTTCTTCATCCAAGGATGAACAAGGATAATAATTAGATAATATGACTATTAAACCTTTTAGAAAAAAATCATACTTGTGTAAAAAAATACTTTATGCATTTGAGTCCAAAATTTGATTCATACCTGACAATGATAATGTTTTAGAGGCTTTAAAATGGTGCATTTCTCTTGTTTGAGATGTCAGAGACCCCAGCTGTAAAACACAATCCATGCAGCAGGGATCTCTTCATCTTTAATTGGTGTTGTCAGCTCTGTTACTGCAGCGCTGCCTCTCTCAGACCCCATCTGTATGGATTTCTGCTGCTGACACAACAGTGTCAGGATCATCTGGGGTCTAATTCTCCAGAGCAGATACAACCACCTCCAGGGTTATATATGCATACATGAGTTTGTCAAAAGGCATAAATGTTAATAGAAAAATAGAGCATATTAAAGATGATTTGGTTGAAACCTGTAGACTATTTCACATTTCCATCGGGACACATTTCCCATCCATCTAGGCAACTAATAGTCTTAAATCTCAGGGGGCGACTGGATGAACGTTCTGTCTGTCACATTCATTACACCCCAACCACAGCAACAAAAACATGCTGCAGTTGGTGTGTGCTAACCTGACACGGCAGATGTTTCACACATTCACACATTTATCTGGGAAACAACCCATACAAAGTGTCTGTGATGGGCGGGACGTTTCAGAAAATTCTCATAAGGTGATTGGATGAACATTCTGTCCGTCACATTCATTATTGGTCAGTCAGAGCGACAAGACAGAACGAGGTAGCCTGCATGCACAGCTCTGGTAGTAACCTGAGCTCGACAGACACTGTGGTAGTTAATGAGCCATGGAGCTTGTTGGTGGATAAAACTTACAGCAAGGCCTATTCAGAAGAAGTACAAAAACAATTTCTTCACCAAGAGAAGCTTTCGGTGTGGCAGCACTAAACTAAACCTTGACAATCGCATATTCATGCGAGATCAGGTCAGGAGAAACTGTGCTGTTATTTGCTCTTTATCCATTATTCACTTGCAAGAACCATCAACAAGACTGCAATTTTACAATTTGTAAATTTGACGTATTTATTTATTAATGATTCTCTTAAGAGACTGATGTGAAATGTTTGCCCACAACAGTTAGGGGAAGCTTAGGAGGTCTGCTATAGCTCTCAGGCATGACGAACCCCCTTTAGGGCCCTATGATTAGAGGGAAAAGAGAGAAACAGAGAAAAGGAGTGGGAGGAAAGGTTGCAGAATACGAGAACAAAAGTGAAGGCGATGGTCAGGTCTGAATTTATAGAAGCGCAGGAAGAGTCAGGTTGAGGTGTGGTCCTACTCCTTTGCTACATCACAAGAAACTTGGTCCAGTCAGAAAAACCACCACTACACTAAAGCTACATCCAAGCCAATCACGTCACCAGTGCCGCCATTGCTAATGACTTTCAGTACAACTAAACCCCACCCGTAGTTACCGCCTCATTCTTCTCAAATGACGCTGATGGGTCCAGTCCGTTCTCAAACCTGGCACAAACGTTTCAGATTGGAGCTTTGCAAGATTGATTTGCCTGATGACAGACCTGGAATCTGGCAAATCCATCTGCTTTGCAAGGTTAGGCATCCTTGAAAAGTAAACATAACATGAGCTGGACAGGCAGCTGTTAATGTTACCTATCAGTGGAGCCAGTGGGTAAATCAAACTCATGCTGAATCCAGTTTTCAGTCTGGTTCTTTCCTCTTCTTTTAATGAAGGAATGCTGTCCAGTTCTGATTAAATACTACCACTATCGCTACATCTAAGTTAATGACTCCAAGTGCTGCAGCCTTTGTTTTCAGGTTTGCAGTACAAATTAACCATGCTTGTAGCTACTGCCTCCTTCTCCTTAAATGACACTGACTGGTCTGCTCATTTTCAGAACTGGCCCAAACATTTCAGTCTGAAGCTTTGCAAGAAAGGTCTGCTTTATGACACGCAAGGAATGGGGCAATTGCCATGGGAAATTTTTTTTTAACCATACATTATTACAACAACTATACAAAAACTTAAGTTACATTTATATGATATAAGAAAGCTGTTTTGTTTGGATATGGTGCACCTTGAGATTATGTCAAACAGTTCAGTAGAGTTTAGTGTTGATAACAGATTATTTAAGCGAGAAAAGAGTTCTGTTTACAAAATGAATCACATTGTTAATAGTGTTACACAAAACCACCATTAACTTTTTTCCTGCATCCTATTTGTCAGTTTGGTGTCTTGGCAGTAAATTATCTTATCCCTCACCACTGTGTAGAGACGTTGCTGCATGGAGGAAATACACATTGTGTGTACGTTTATGTGTGTGAGTATTGAACCTCAGAGGAAGGGAGCATCCAGGTCGTCGGGCGGTGATTGACTGTCTTGCTGAGTATTGCTGACGAGGGCGCAGTTTCTTTACCATGTCAATACAAAAAGACCTGTATCTCACAGACTGGATGGGC
This sequence comes from Cheilinus undulatus, assembly GCF_018320785.1. Taxonomy (NCBI): domain Eukaryota; kingdom Metazoa; phylum Chordata; class Actinopteri; order Labriformes; family Labridae; genus Cheilinus; species Cheilinus undulatus. The sequence continues at coordinate 38,544,584 of NC_054865.1, read as the reverse complement.
AGCACACGCACACACAGCACCCAACTGCAACCACCATAAACCCTCGCTGTGCAATCAGTCATCGTGTGCTGCATATTGCTGTGCACAGAGAACCTGGTAGCTATAAGGCTGTCAGAGAGACACACGCTTTCTCTGTGCAGGGCATACGTCTCTGTCACAACGTTTAATACCCCTCCAGCTTCCTCTTCTGCTTTCAGCGTACACCGTCTCACCCCAGCTTTGAGGGGATCAGATCGGATGTATGTGTCCAGAAGCTTCTGCGTCCAATCAATATCTGGGGATTTGTCAACACTCCCGTGAGAATCTGCTTGGCCTCCCCCTGCCCCCATTCTGCATCCCAGACTTAGCCCTTCTACCTGTTACCTGTAGATTTCTGAGATACAACATAAACCCAGCCTATACTGGTAACGATTTAGAGATGATGTCAGAACAGTTCTACTGCATGGTTTGGTCCAATAAAGCCATGGTTTTATGAGAAATATCAAAAATAGGCTGTTATATTCTATGATTTCATGCCTTTTCTTTCTTTTATTTTTTATTCTTCCAACTCACATTCCTCTGCATATTCCTGTCCTTACGATTTTTGGCCACAATAGAAAATCTGTTATTGAACAGAGTTTTTATTGCACCTGTTTTTCTCCTGGTGAAGAACTTTTAAGAAGTAGTTTCATCATTTCATCTGATAAATGATGAAAAACAACAGCCTTTACCTGTTTGTACTTGCTTTAGTCACTTCCGTGTTGACACTTGTCAACATCACATTGTATTGTATACATGCTTAAAAAGCATGTTACAGCAGAGGAAACCCTTGTAGCTGAAAAGTGAAGCCAATAAAGAAGTGTAAAAAAATACACACTATGGGGATAGACGCCCTAGTGGCTCCTTTCCTGCATGCTTCTTCTCCACTCTCCCATCCATGTTTCTGACTCTATGCAACGTCCTCTTCTCTAAGATTTAAGGCATAAAAAAAACACAAAAATGCATCTTTAAAACACAAACACACCTTTTATCATCTGTTTTGATTTGATGGTGGATGATGCTGGAAGCTTTAGATTTACTGGTTCAGTCAATCAGAGGTAAGACTGAAACAGCATTTCCAACATGGCTCCCACTGACAGACTTCAAAAGTCACCCAAAAATTGCACATACTCCTTCTGTATAGCAATCCTGTTGCAAAATGAACTGTGGTGCAAATCGCTGCTTCTCTAGTCGACCTGAGCACTACATTCTGCTCCCCTCGAGATACGCTCAAGGTTTATTTTCAGCCCCAGCCGCTGCCAAAATGCTTCAATTCACGTAAAGCAGACTGACCTTAAACAGCCAGAAAAACACGCAAAGCATCTGATCAACTTCAAAATAAAACAAATGCATGAATTCCTGATAGTAAATACTCACTATATTAACATTATGTCTCAGCCTGAAGCACAAGCAAGCAACAGGTCACCAGTCGATTGGTGGCAGGGGTGGAAGTAGCTAATTACATTTACTTAAGTTACTGTAATTGCTTTTTTTGTGTAGCCTACTAGTACTTTTTTAAATCACAAATTGTACTTTTATTCTTGTACATTTTGGGGGGAAGTATTTTACTTCTTTATATTTCAAAAAGCATCAAGTACTGAGGAAAAAAAAAAACAAAGCAAAAAAATGAGGTCCAAGCTTCTGCCAATAACAAGAAAATGTTCAGTGGTTTAACTTTCACAACACATGATGGACAGTCACACATAGAGAAACTAAGTCTACATTTCATCCCAAAACAGCTGTTGCACTTTAATTTAGATTAAGTCACGCCTCATAAAAAGCAATCTGGTTGGAGATTCATATTCTCTTTTTGTTCTTGCACATTATGGAAAGATTATATTTTATTGTGAAAGCCCTTCAGGTAGCAAAAGTAGCTACTTAGTACTTTGAGTAAACTTTAAATGAATTACTTTTTACTTTTCCTTAAGTAGATTTATAGACTATTACTTTTACTTATACTTAAGCAAATTTGAACTAAATGTAACTGTACTTTTCTGAGTATATGGTGCTTTTTCCACCACTGGTCAGTGGGTCACAGAGATACTAATGCACTATTGACCAAGAAAATTCAACATCTGAGGAGAAATTTTTTTTTACAAGTAACCAATGTATCTTTGTAGAAAACATCAGCCTTTAACTTCTTACTGTACTCATGGCAGAAGCAAAAAAAATTGAATGCTGTCAAAATGACTGGCAGACCAACCCCAGAGAGGCAAAATAATGTGTTATTTACATACTAATTCATTGTTAACCTCATACACTGTAAAAAGCAACATCCATTTTACTCAAACATTGAGTTGAAAATACTCAGTTCTTCTTAACCTGTTCTAAATACTTATTATAAACAAGTTAATTGTACTTCTTGGCCATAACAGCAAAAGGGCTTGATTTACTTAAGTTTACTTAGTTAAAAAAAATTAAGTATAAAGGCGGTATAATTAAGTTGTGTTAACTTAAAAATCCAAAACAGCGATTTGAACTCTATTTTTATGAGCTGATAGAACTTATTTCAGTTTTAAGTTAGCAGTACTCAAACAATTTAAGTATTTTTTTTTATAACTCATATTATTTGAGTTGTGGCAAATCTGCAGTTTTCCCAGAATGCCTTTGGACACTAAACCTTTATGCACTCTGTTTGCTGCAGCTGTCTTTGCCAGGACACTTTTGAAAAAGAGATTTTTAATCTCAATGAGGTTTTCTCCTGATTAAAAAAAGGTGAAATAAGATCAATAAACAAAATGCACCACGAGTGAAGTTGCTGTCTCAATTAAAGATGTCCCGCCCATAGGTGGCACTAATACTGTTATCAGCATCAACGAAAGTTGTATGGCACACTGTCATAGATGAAGTGAGTCACCAACAGCCACTGTTGCAAATGGTGGCATAAGATAGTCCACCTTAGGTGAAATGATGACTTACAAAACTTTTGTATTAGCTGATGTTCTAAGGTAATCAGTTATCTAAGATATTTTGAGTGCTATTAACTTATTAGTGTTTACAATGCACTAAAAATGTTAAGTATTACACACTCAGAGTAGATGATTTAGGCTAAGTCCTGCAAACTTAAATTAACATTTGAATCTCAGTTGTGAAAACTTAAAATAATTGATTTTAAACTAATAGTGAATACTTAAATAGTTCAAGTAGAACAAGTACTGCACACTACTAACAAACAAGTTTTTTTAACTCACAAAAGTCAAGTGTAGTTTACTTGTTATTTTTGAGGCAACGACTTTCCAAAATTTTAAGTAAGCTCAACTAATTTTTTCTTAACGTGTAGTTCTCCCATGAGTTACAGTCATTAACTGTACGTGAACACAGATACAGTCTTAGTGATGTCACCCGTCTGGTAATTGATTCACAGATTACCCATACTCTGCCTGCACTGAGTTCTGGGTAAGCAGTGCTTTGCTCTGACCAAAGCATGCCTGGGTTGCAATGACCTCCTCTACACCTCTGCATCTCTCCATAGTAGGGATAATAATGTCAACATTAGCATCACTGTTTGATGAATAACTGTACCTCCTCTCATTCCATATGTCCATCTTGTTTAGGGACAAAATTACAAAAGAGATGCTTCGTTTTTATCATGTGGCCTGAAAACTCAGCCAGTAAGTAATTAAATGGTGGAGTATACAAACATGTATGCAAGAGTGCAACTAGGCATACAAAAAGCATGCTTGTGTGTGTTGCTGTCTGTGTTTCTGTGTGTCTATGTCTGCATGCACTCTGAAAAGTGGAGTCATTCTCAGAAATGAAATGTAGGTATAAACATGTGGCGTTTTTCTACAAAGAGTGATGCCCCTCCTCTCATACCAGTTACAATAACACTGATGCTCCTCCACCTTTACTCAAATATCATAACTATCTACTATAATTTGCATACACACATACACACATGGACAATGCTTGTGAATAATTCATTACGCACATCACTGGCAGCCCTGTTCATATGGAGATGGGAATGCAGGAAAAGCTCAGAGCTTACTGGATGGATTTTACTTGTTAATTCTCAGCGTGAATAATTGCACATGAGGAACAAAGAGTGGCAGGTCTTGTGTCCACATTTAAATGCTAATTTTATTTCCCAACAAAAATGTTCAAGAGTTAAAGCCAGTTGAGGTAAAATATTGTGATAGCAAGCTGTACATGTGATAACTGTCTTTTCAACTGTCGCTTAGTGGGTAAAGCCAGTTGTCTCACAATCAGAAGGTTGTTGGTTCGACTCGACTCCTGCAGTCACATGTTGATGTGTCCTTGGGCAAGACACTTAACGCCAATTTGCTTCCACTGCTGCATCAGTGGTGTGTCAATGGTAATAGTATATGAATGAAATTAGCTAATACTGATGGCCAGTTCTCCATAGCAACCTCTGCCATCAGTGAATGGGTAGGTGTGACCTGCGGTGTAAAAGTGCTTTGAGTCATTGGATAAATAGAAAAGCGCTATTCAAGTCCATTTACCTTTACCATTTTAAATAAGTTCAATAAGTATGGCTGTCTGTAGTTATTTATGCAGTCTGATCTCACTCTCTCTTGTGCATCTTTGACTTCATCATATCATTGTTTACTCTCTGTTCTCTCCATCTCTTTGTTTTTTCCTCCCTCCTCTCATCATCAATGACAAAACATTTCAGTGAAGTATTCAGCTGCATGAACCAGAGATGTGCGTTTGTCGCCCACTGATTTTGACCACTTTACAGTTACTCAGCTGGATTCCTTCGATATGACAATATCCCACAGCCGTGCAGCCATGCAGCTTTAATATGAGAAATATGCTGATGTTTGCCACCCCTGTAGTGTGTTTCACATTTGCATTTCAATAGCCGAGATGCCACATGTAGTTTCTGCAGAGATAATGCTTGTCAAGCACATGGCAATAACGCTGAATGAGGGACTCTTCCTCTCCAGGTTTTTGAATGGAAACACTAAACTGTGGGATTAGAGTCCACAGCTGGAGACACATCCGGGGATTATCTGCTGCTGTTCATTATGTATGAGCATCCATAATTACAGAGTCTTCAATTAGTCGCTAATGTTTCACGCTCGGCCTGAGCATTGATTTGAATATGACTGATGATTGAATTAAGTGTGTGTGTCTGTGTGTGTTTTCTTTGTGTTTCATAAGAGCGCCACTGTCTTTTGTAATCTCAGAGGCCATTTTTCCATCAACACAGAAATTCCTCTGATTAATCACATCATTCACAGCTAATTTTGTCTTTGATTCACTTTAAATAAATGCTACCAGGTGTATGCTCAGGACAAGAGTGCTACTTTTTTTGTACTCCATGCTTCCATGTAATGATGGAAACACAAACACAGTATTGTAAGCTGTGGCTTTGGTTTCTTGTTGAAACATGTCCTGTCTTATTCATCAAGACTATTATTTTCCATTCATTTATATTGAATCAAAAGCATGACTCATCCAAACATATAGCAAATAAGCTTTATCACTAAATCAATGCAGTATCACAACTATACATTGAGCATAACCTGTAAACGCCGCACAATGTGTTAGTGGCAAACAATGCAAATGCAAACAGCATACTGAAGAAAAGTATCAGAAAAGAAGGTAATTTGTTGTGGTTTGATGTGTATTTTTTTGTGTCAGGTTTAGAATAAAAAATGTGGTTTGGGTTAAAATGCAAGGCGAAATATCTTCCAACTCTTCTTTTGTCAGACACTGTAACTGATCTTTTCATATTAGCAGTGAAAAATGAAAAAGTTCTGCATTTTCTGCTCTCATTTTCATATTTCAGTCACAATAAAGGTTGTGTTTTGTGAATTGTAAGATCCCATTATTTAGTTTATAAGTGATGGTTCAGCATTACAACTAGGGATGTTTCGATACCATTTTTTCTTTCTTGATATGATTCTGATACCAACGTGTTAGGTTTCGGCCAATCGACTACTGATCTGATACCAGTGTGAACTTTCTGGGATGACTGTGCTGACTAGCAAATTATTTTAGACCTCTATTTGACAAAGAACATAGCTCAATAAATAGAATCATAACAGCATCTCTGGAACCCTAAAGTTGTTTTTCTGCTGATTACTGAGTTTTACTGCAAAATATTATATAACATATATATATAATATATATATATAATATTAAATAACAATAATACAGGGGGCTGCATCTCAGGCTCTCTCTATCTATTTACATTATGCTGTATTTGGGTAGCATGACATGATTATGGAACAGCTTGCAACTGGCCAACAGTCCATCACAAAGGAAAAACAACATGTTGATTAGCATTCAAGTTAGCATTCAAGCTAGCGATAATAAGGGATCGTAAGTCAATTAAAATGGATAAAAAAGATGTTCAATATCAGGTTTACTGGTGTGGATTTAATCATTAAAGTCCCCCCCGAAAGTCTAACAGATTCCAGGCTCCCTGTAAATGCTGCCAAAAGGGATTCAAAGGCATCAAAAGAAACACAATGGCTAGCTTCAAGAGGAAAAGATTTATGGTTCAAAAGTTGTTTACTTTTAGATAAACCGTGTCACCTCTTGTCGTGTACGATAGCGCCAGTCTGGAAGGCATTTTAATAATCACAATCAGACAACTGTCACACAGCCACCATTCTTTGCTGCAGCAGTGGGTCCTTTGGTTCTTCTTTGGTGCTCTGAAAACAGAAGCCCATGCATGCAGTGCTTTCTGGCAGCATAAAGAAGAACTGACTTCCAGTCTAACATTTAGCATGGCTAAATGAAGCAAAATATAAAGCTAAACCAAACGGTATAGGAATGGTGCATAAACTCACCGATACCAGTACCTGCATTTTAAGCAATAACGTATTTCCGATACTGGTATCAGAATTGGAACAACCCTAATTACAACACAGATATTCATATATTTATTTTCTTGCAAGCACTTACACTGTTTTAAAAATTGCATACTATACTACAGCGAAATACAGTATGCAGCATTGCATTGCACAGTACTATGTACAGTTGCAAGAAAAAGTATGTGAACCCTTTGGGATTTCTTGGATTTCTGCATAAATTGGTCATAAAATGTGTTCTGATCTTCATTTAAGTCACAGCAATAGACAACCACAGTCTGCTTAAAATAATACCACACAAAAATGATATGTTTTCATGTTTTTATTGAAGAAAACATGTAAGCATTCACAGTGCAGGGTGGAAAAAGTATGTGAACCCCTAGGCTAATAACTTCTCCAAGAGCTAATTGGAGCCAGGAGTCAACCAACCTGGAGTCTAATCAATGTGATGAGATTGGATGTGTTGGTAAAAGCTGCCCTGCCCTATAAAAAACACACACCAGTTTTGAATTTGCTGTTCTCAAGAAGCATTGCCTGATGTGAACCATGCCTTGCACAAAAGAGCTCTCAGAAGACCTATGATTTAGAATTGTTGACTTGCATGAAGCTGGAAAGGGTTACAAAAGTATCTCTAAAAGCCTTGATGTTCATGTGTCCACGGTCAGACAGACTGTCTACAAATGGAGAAAGTTCAGCACTGTTACTTCTCTCCCTAGGCGTGGTCGTCCTGTAAAGATGAATGCAAGAGCACAGCGCAGAATGCTCAATGAGGTGAAGAAGAATCCTAGAGTGTCAGCTAAAGACTTACAGAAGTCTCTGGCACATGACAACATTTGTGTTGACAAGTCTACAATGACTAAAACATTAAACAAGAATGGAGTTCATGGGCGGACACCACGAAGGAAGCCACTACTGTCCAAAAAAACATTGCTGCACGTTTTAAGTTTGCAAAAGAGCACCTGAATGTTCCACAGCACTACTGACAAAATATTCTGTAGACAGATGAAACCAAAATTGAGTTGTTTGGAAAGAACACACAACGCTATGTGTGGAGATAAAAAGGCACAGCACACCAACATCAAAACCTCATCCCAACTGTGAAATATGGTGGAGGGGCCATCATGGTTTGGGGCAGCTTTGCTGCCTCAGGGCCTGGAGGGATTGCTGTCATTGACAGAAAAATGACTTCCCAAGTTTATTAAGACATTTTGCAGGAAATCTTAAGACCATCTGTCTGCAAACTGAAGCTTAACCGAGGATGGGTGATGCAACAGGACAACGACCCAAAGCATAGAAGTAAATCAACAACAGAATGGCTTCAACAGAAGAAAATACGCCTTCTGGAGTGGCCCAGTCAGAGTCCTGACCTCAACCTGATTGAGATGCTGTGGCATGACCTGAAGAGAGCGATTCACACCAGACACCCCAAGAACACTGCTGAACTGAAACAGTTTTGTAAAGAGGAATGGTCCAAAATTCCTCCTGACCTTTGTGCAGGTCTGCCAAAAGAGGGTCAACCAGTTATTAGCCTAGGGGTTCACATACTTTTTCCACCCTGCACTGTGAATGTTTACATGTTTAGTTCAATAAAAACATGAAAACATATCATTTTTTGTGCGGTATTAGTTTAAGCAGACTGTGGTTGTCTATTGTTGTAACTTAGATAAAGATCAGAACACATTTTATGACCAATTTATGCAGAAATCCAAGAAATCCCAAAGGGTTCACATACTTTTTCTTGCAACTGTAGTATGACTGCCAGTTGGTCACTATTTTGTCGTATAATTGGCGCAGCTTAGCTGGTTTTCGGTCATAGATGGTCTTGATTTTGGTAAACAACAGTCCAACTATTAGGTAACACTGCCACAGTGTAGCATCCCCTTAGCAAAGTATCAGATCAGGTGTGGGAACATATTCTATTATATATTTCTTGCTCTCCTGAGCACGTTACCATTAGACACATGGCCTTGCTGACAATACCCGAAGATGTGGCCAAGAGAAGATGTCACAAAGGAGTCAAGGTGGCACCTTTGGCCTTCAGTCAACATTCTGGCCTCACAAGAGTATAGTGTGGACCACGCCTGGGAGAACCAATCGCCCCATGCATGAGTCTGCGGCTGATTTCAGCTCAACACTTAGCAGATCGAGGGATTACACTGCCAAGGTACTGTACGTGGACTGCTCCACAACTTCCACACTCTCACATTCATAATAGAAAAAGCAAATAGTGTCAGTCACTCTATAACAGAGGCACTCGATGTGATTGAAGCGGTCTTGAGCTCGTAAAAAGAAAATAAGAAACAATCATGGATTGGGTTATAGATGTATCAAGAGGAGGACAATATGGACTGGCTCTCCTCAGATAGAACCTAAGGTATGTATGTGATAACGTAAAAATTATATATATATATATATATATATATATATATATATATATATATATATATATAATGTACACATTAGTTCTCTGAAGAGTGAAATGATGATGCAAAGATAAGGAGCAAATACTCTCCTGTTGGTAGACGTCAGGATTCACGTCATTAGCGTCTGATCAGGGTGTTGAACTAGACGACGGTGTAAGAAAAATTCTGACATGCTAGTCTTGTTGGCTCATGGTTGTGGAGCGTCTTGAACGCATTGTTAAGTATGTCACACTACAAGACCATTTGTCATTCCCGACAGTCTAAATGGGGCCTGAGTTTTGACGATGACGTTGCAGCCAGGCTAAAATCTGGCTGAATTCGTGTAAGCTGAGTTGGCCTTAAGATAACTTTCTTGCAGTTTTATCAGATCTCTGTTATCTGTTTCCTCATTTTCACTCTTTGTGCAGCGTTTGCTTCATGTTCACCGCTCAAACTGAGGGTGGTATTGATCTCTTGGAGCCTATTCTGGCCTATAAAAGCAAAATGGTATATTTCCTAAAATGTCAAACATGAAAATTTAATTCAGGTGGCGGTTTGTTGCCAGTGATTTAGTTATATGTTTTACTCTTACAAGGTCCCAGCTGTAATTGAAAATGATTCTTGCTTGTGTGACCAGGAGAGGTTAAGAAAGCGTAAATGTTGGAGGAGCAGAGGGAGGCGTGGCAGTCAGGTTATTATTGTCTGTGAATGTCTCCTGAAGGTCACAGCACAGCTGAGCAACAGATCGCTTCTCTCTCTTCTCCTCTATCTCTCCCCTCCCCCACCTCCCAGTAATGTCATTCAGACTCCAGTGTCCCTTTCGACGGACAAGCTGTCCCCTCCTGACTTCCATCAAATAGCTGAGCTCCTGCCAATGAACAGGACACCACTCAGATCAATTCACCTCCTGCCCTTCATCCGAACCACTCAGACGCTGATCAAAGAAGAGGAGGAGCCTCTTCAGTTTGTTTTATGGCGCACTGCCTTCTCAAGTGCCATTAATCAAATAAAAGCAATGGAGATATAATTTTACTCCTCAGATTATGAAACAAATATTGCTGTATCTTTTAATGAGGTGTCAGGGATAGTGTCCAATATATGCTGCTTTAATGGTGCGCCCGGGGCCAATTACAGTCACTGTCACTGCCCATCATTCACTCATCATTTTTCAGACACTTCAAATTCACTCTTACTCTCAGAGGATCTTTATAAAAGCCACTAACAGTGTCAAATTGTTCTCCTTTTTCAGTAAAATAAGATTATCTCAGCTATGAAAGTGATAAAACTTAAATTCTCCCATATTAAACAGCCCTGTCTCTGGTAATAGTGTAAAAAATCTTTATTCCCGATGGTTTCTTCAAGGCCAGTGAAGGTCATCCTATCAGTCCCTGAGGTAATAAAGGAGGGTCTTACAAACCAAGGCCACTGACAATTGGAAATCCATCATGATTAATTGATCAGTACAGTCCAGGGAGTATAACCTTATCGTCCAATCAATTGGCCCAGACCCAAGAAGACACAAATTGACCAAACTAATTTTGGCCCCCTGACTGCTGAGTTGCAAAAATTGCCTTTAAATCAATTTGAAAAATTAAAAGCTGACCAAACAAATGCAGAGGAGCCAGGGTGATTAATTATACCCCCAATAGCCATAACTGCCAGTGATGACAGGCTAGTCAGGATCATTGTTAAGTAATCATGTTCCTTCATAGCCTGACACTTTCACCTGGAGTGATGGACAGATCCATCCATCGACACCGCTGCGAGGAAAACTCCGATAATGTTCTTCCTGAGAGGAGGATCCATCTGCAGCTGATGGATGGACAGATGGCATGAAAGAACTGGAGCAAATAGATCTGAGGAGGAAAGGTGGTTAAAAGTCAGGAAATCAAAGGAGAGACAAGGATAAAAGATGGATGAAAGAGGTAGAAATGGAAGAAATGATACACAAGGAGGGTGAATGCAGAAAGACTGAGGGAAAAGGAAGGATAGTAAAAACAAAAGAGAATGAAAAATGGATAGAATGAGAGAAAAGGTAAAAAATTAAATAAGAAGAAAATGAATTTTTCCATCAGGAATAAAAAGAAAGAGAAAAAAAGGAAAAATGGCTGTTTATTACTGACCTCTGTTGTTTCATAGTAATGAATCATCAGAGGGTGTCAGAGGAGAGTTTGTATTATTGTGTACATATGTTGGCATTTTTGTGTTACTGCTGTTCTGCTTACAGCTGATTGCCTGTTTAATGAAGACAGATTGTGTCTGCTGATGGTCGACGCTCTAAAGGCCGTCTTTAGAATGAGGTTGAGGTTGAAGATGGGTGAGATGCGAATGAAAGCATAATTTATGCAAGGCTATTTATTCATAGAGAACATCTTATTATTGGAAAAATATAACCTGGCTTAACCAACCACCTTTTTAAATCAAACCTTGAATGTCTCAGTTTATGTTTGATTTCTAAGACGTGCCATTAATGTGCACGTATAAAAATGCATGGCAGCTTTCTGGATGTCTCGAGGCAAATACACTGAACATGAATGTGAACAAATATGAATACAGTTTGTTCTGTCTGAACTGTTAGCAAGCAGGTGCATTTATAAATGCATTAAAAACATAAACCATGTTCCATTAGCTCTCATTAGACAGAAATACAGAATTAAAGCTGCAGAGATGATCCATCATTTGGCCAGTTTTGATCTTTGGCTCTAACAGTACACTCATTTTGTTATGCTGGTGTTTGATTTTAAAGCCTACTTAAAAAGTGGACTTTTAAGGCAACTTGTTGTTTCTCCATTTCCAAGACATGTTTAGGGAGCACTCACCCTAGGCCATCTGCACTCACGCATGATGAACCCTCATTGTTGAGTTTGTGTGACTAGTGTGAGTGCACCATACCACACTCAGCATTTTACACTTGGTTGGCCTTGGCATGGATGGTAGAGTTAGGCCTTGGCTCAAGCACAAGCACAAGTATGGATGCCCAATACAATGTATAACCAATATACTGCTCCTCTCAACCCTCAGAGTCTTAGAGGGCTGTATCTAAACAAAAAGATAGTAAATTTACTTGGGGTTGGAATCACAAGTGGCCCCGTGATACGATACTATCACAACGGGCTACTTTTTCATACTTTGATATTATTGCGATTTTAAACATTTTGCAATAATAATAATTATATTAATCTTTATTTATAGAGCACTTTTCAAAACAGAGTTACAAAGTGCTTCACAAGAAAAAGATATTACAATGCAAATAAAATACCAGTAATCAGGCAGCAACGTCAGTACAGGTAAAAAGATCAAGACATGTCAAACTCAAATAAACCGAAGTAAATAAGAGGAGCTCATCTGGAAAGGCACTAAAAAGTATGTCTTAAGAAGAGATTTAAAAGAAGTCACTGACTCAGCCAATCTGATTTCCTCAGGAAGGGAGTTCCAGAGCCTTGGGGCCCTGACTGAAAAAGCCCTGTCTCCTTTAGATTACAGCTGGACCCCTGCTCGAGGATCCCAGGGTACGTGCTTGCTCATAGGGGGTTAAAAGATCTAAAATGTAGGTAGGAGCCAGGCAATTAAGAGCTTTAAAAGTTATCAGTAAAACCTTAAAATCAATTCTTAAACATACTGGGAGCCAGTGTAGAGAAGATAAAATCGGAGTGATGTGCTCGGATCTTCTAGTTTTAGTTAAAAGCCTGGCCTCTGAGTTCTGAACCAACTGCAGACGGTGAATATCTTTCTGGCTCAGGCAAGTAAAAGGCTGTTAGAGTAATCTAGGTGTGAGGATATTAAAGCATGTAAAAGTGTTTCTGTGTCTTTAAATTTACAACTGTTCTTATTTTTGAGATATTTCTTTGATGATAAAAAACATGTTTGCACAAGTTTAGTAACATGCTTTTCAAATGTTAAATTACTGTCAAACCACACACCTATAGATTCTTTGCAACAGTTGTAAGTTATTAAAAATAACATACAGTGAGTTTTGCAATACCATATATTGCGATATATTACGATCTATAGCCTACCATATTTTCAACTGTGTAGCTGATTTAGTATTAGACTTGCCCTCATGTTTGTCATATTTCTGCAGTATTTTATTTTCATGCAACACTTCTTGCAACCCTCATGTGTCATGTCTATCTCATTCATGCACTGATTGCTAATGTCCTTCCCCTGGTGCTGCCATATTTGTTGTACTAACTTTCTCCCGCTCTATGACAGTCACCTCTGCCAACCTCACTGGACAAACAATTTATTTTATTTTTTCATTATCATGGCCTTAAGTTCATATTAGCAATAAATTGGAAAAAAGTTAAAGAGACAGCAGCGAAAAACGAAGCTTTTCAGACAGAGGTTAAAATAAGGGTTTTTCAGGACGCCAGTGTGAGAAACATGAGGAGTTTTTTGAGCTGTAAACCATGTAAAGCTACTACGTGTGTATCAGAGAGATGGTGTAAAGCCTTGAAAAAAGGCATAATACCCCCTCTTTAAATATCAATAATTGTTTAGTTTTGGTCAAATCAAGACTTTGGTAGACAGAGTTGGTCTTTATTTTTTGATAACTGTATTGATATTGGTGATTCTAGCTGGTATTCATTAATAACCAGTTGAACCCAAATTTTCTGGTATTTTCCATTCTGATTTCTCAGTAGCAATCAAAACATTTGATCAGTTTAGAAATGTACAATCAGATCCCAAAGCTAGACTGTTCACTGCATAAATGACGGCCTTGGCTTGCATTTATTCTTTATTTTATTAAGGTGAGTTGTAATCTTGTAATGCTCTCATACTGTAACTGGTCCTGCATCTTCTTTCTTCTACTGAGGGTTTTGGAGTCTACCTGGAGAAGTTGCCTTTGATAGCATACAGTAGCATATTCTGCTCTAACACTGATTCTGTTGCTGCTGACAGAGAATCAATAAACAATCTGAAAAGCTTAAAGGCTTATCAGTACTTTGCCTCCCTTGTGTATTTAACAGCAGACATCGAATCAGTAGACAGGCTAGTGGTTTTAGATTTGTTATCTTTTGATTGATGTTGGAAATGTTTCCATTATTGACAGGTACATCTGTTTTCTATATAAGGTTTGGAATGACACACTTTTAATCCATTAATTTAGTCTGACTCAACCTGTTTTTGGAGTAAACAAACAGAAGAATACATCCATGAACCCTGTGACATTCAGTTAATGCTACGCTAGTTTAGCTTGTTCATGAGTTGGTCAGGTTGTCTTCCATCCTGTTTTTTATTCTCATAATAAACTGTTTATGGTCACAGCGCTGTGACTGGTTCTCTCTCTCTCCTCTCTTTGTCTCCTCTGGTGCCGCTCTCAGCCTCATGCTGTCAGTTGTAGAGAATAGCGCCGACTTCCTATTCAGAGCCAAAGCATTAAGAGCGGGAGAGAGGAGGCGGCCTCCAGGCTGCTTGTTTCTGTCTAGACATCAAGCTGCGTTCTCTTTGCTCTTTTGATGAAAGAAGGATGTTTTACTGTGAGGCATTATAGATATGCAGAGGTGGAAAAAATACACAAATAGTACATAACCCAGTCCAATAGTACAAAAGTACATTTACTCTTGACTTCAGTAGCAGGAGAAGTACTGGTCTATAAATCTACTCTAGTAAAAGTAAAATGTATTCGATTTAAAGTTGACTTTAAGTACTGAATACTGAGTAACTACTGAGGAGTTGTACAGTAAAATATTATCTAAATATTGGCAAGATCAACAGGAGAATAGACCTCCAATCAGGTTGTTCAGGTAAAGTCACACCACTATAAATAAAGTGAAATCCACAGCAAGTTTGACAGTGTCATTTAAACTCATACAGAGTTAAATTTAACACTTCAAGTTTCTAACTACAAATAGTTAAACTTCTGAAAGCATTAAAACTTTTACAATATGACACAGCTGCAATAACTCTTGAAAATCTGCGACAAGGTGGGTCTCGTCTGGCAAGAACAAAGCATTGAGTCAACCTCAAAGAAAGGCAATGCATACTGAAGACACAGGCTGGAACTCTAACTCAGTGAATAACTTCACTCAAGGTGCAAATGTGTCTAACATCAAAAATAACAATATACCAGAAACATGACCAGAAAACTCTGGGTTCACTGTAAAGCAGGCAACATCTAAACACAACTAGACACATATGAAACACAGGTAAACACTGCCCAAGGGCATGACGGGAAACTGCACACACTTCCTTACAGATATGAAACTGCAGAGCTTATGTCAGTTGACTCTTTACAGAGATGAACACTGGCGGATCAGCATGGCAAATAACTCAGATCCTGAAGGCCGTTTCACTCAGAATAGAGTTAAAATCAAGCTAGAAATGTTTAACTCTGAGATATCAACACTCAGTTTTTGCTGTGTACAAAATCTGTTTTGGGATGTGATGTGGAATCATTCTCTTTTTATGTGCTAAGGGTCGGCAGAGGTTAAAAACTATGGTATCGTACTTAAGTAAAAGTGCAGTTCTGGTTTAAACTTACTTAAGTAGAAGTAAAAGTACTCAAAAATGAATTTAAAAAGTGCAAGTACCTCCCTTGTGGAAGGTCAGGGGGATCACACAGCAAAACTGCTAAATATGAATAACAGCAATAAATCGATATTAATAATTGTTGATAAAGAGAAAAATATTTATAACAACTAATCATGTGGTCCTGATTATAGATGTGCTGCAGAAAATGCCAACTCAGCACTACATCAATAATAATGCACTTGATTTTTTTTTTTTTAATGCAAACCTCTTTTTCTTTTCTTTTCTTTTCTTGTACGGCAGTGATTTTAGAGCCTTTGACCCTGTTGAAAGCTATTTGATCAAAAAGACAAACCTATCTGATGAAGAGGGGTCCTGCTCAAGCTGAAAGAGAGATCAGGAGAAAAAGCAAGATGCCACAAGGTCAAAAGGCAGCTGTGGGGTGAGGAGGTGGACATGGGGAAGAAAGAGCTCTGACGAAAGAGATAAAAAAAGAAGAGAATGGAGGTCGGAGAGGTGAGGGCTGGTGAGAATTAGAGAATGTGGTTGGTTGGGAGCGATGTCCACGCTGCATTCAGGTCAAATTTGAGGCTGTGGGGTGTTCAATCAGTCCTTATGGTGCCTGGAAGATCCACAGACACAAGGTCAAAATGAAAAGCTTTGAAAGTAATCTCCAAGATAATAGACTCCTGCTTTATCCAGAGGTGGATCAATGCCGGGCTCAGACCATGCAGGCCAGAAGAAAGACGTTTTCCTTCTTCATTTCTTAGAGATGGGGCCACTTGCCTGTAACCTCGTCCATTATCGAGACGAGACACGGGCCAGCCGAGTCCAACAGTTTCAATCTCAGTCTCTATGATATTGCTGCCAGTCCTCTCTCTGCTCCACGCTGCCTCCAAGATGGATGGAAAGTGTATAAAAGAGGGTCACTCAGTCTCTTCTGAGAGTCCATTATCTCATACTTGAAGGGAGGAAGACACAAGGCAAGGTGTTTGCTGGAGGTCTAAACCATGGCAGGGAATTTGTCTAAGCACTGTTAGATGGAAATAAAGGACGCTGGTCCAAAAAATGCAGGTCAATAATGTCAGAAGCCAAACACAACAATCATGACAGCCAGGAAACAAAGGAGTGACTTCACTGTACCAGTGACTATTTCAGTGTCATGGTTTTAAACAAGGCTTTGAAATTTAAGCAGCGTTAATCTTATCCTGAATGTTTGCATGATGAGCTTTGCTCATTTGTCTGGGAATGTGTGCACACTGTTGTTTGTCCCCTATCAGTATTTTGCCAATTGTCAGACTTGAAGCCGCTCTTTCAAAGAAGCAACAAAAGACTCTTCAAACTGTTCGCTCTCCGTAGTTACACTGCACTGCCTCTTGAATGAAGCAAGGCACAAAGTGCAAGGACAAAGCAAGAATAAACGGGAGAAAGCAAAACAGGATTAATCAACTCATGTAAGGAGAACTATCTGAAGAGGTGTAAAGAAAGAGGGAAGGGGATTAGAGGTAAAAAAGAGCAGCACTGTCAACAGAGGGGGAAATGTTTTACAAGTTTTGTTGTTATGTCTTCCCACTCTGAAAGTTATGTTTAGAGAGGAGTTATGGCTGCATCCCATGTGGTCCCTGCTACAGTGTGACCCAGTCCAGATGGTCTTCTCTCTTTCTCCACTGTTTCTGCTGTGCACTACTGGGAATGTGACAGAAGCACTGCATCGATACAGCCTGCAGGGAGGAGAGAGACAAGCAGACAAACCTTCCTGGCAAGAGGGGTTCTAAGTAAGTAAATGAAGACTGGTTAAGGTTGCCCTCACACTAGGCAGTCTTTTCTGTGCCCAAGCATGTTTTACTCCCTAAGTCCTGTTTGTTTGACCAGCCAGAGTGCCAGGCTAAAGGACAGTACTTCCTTGGCACTGCTATGGTTAATCATCCATGAGCACAAGCAGTAGCAAATCTTCTCTCCTCTAAAGTTGGCATTGAGGTATTTAGGCATGACCATCAACCTCACCTGCAAGAAAAAAAAAGAAAAAAAAAAAAAAAGGGCAAGGAGCCATAACGACATGTTAATAAAAACACAAGAGGAAGGTGGGCTATTCCAGTAGCTTCAACAGGCATTCAGTCAGTAATGAAGATAAGCTAAACCTCACTTTATTCTCCTTCTTTTTACCGTAAAGGAAAATTAAGACCTGAAATTTCAGCTGACACCCAGATAGTAAAATAATATCTGAGGTGACAGACACTACATGACAGCCAACTATGTTTTATAGCTATATATATATATACATATTTTTATGTTCATGTACAGGCTTGATGTGCACTTTTGTATGTATACCATCAACCTGCCAGGAACTACAGATGGAAATAAGCCTATGACTACAATTTATATTTCCATGTTCATTTATGTGCACTGTCCCCTATAATAAATAAATAAAAGATTTGAGTAAGGATGGATAGTGCAATAATAATAGTGGGGCTATAGAACTATACTCATACAGACGTATATTTCCATGCTTGTTTTTGAATAAAATCAAACATCTTGAATTTAAAAAGTTCACCAGTAATCAGTGTAACTCTATATCTATACAGTTTCCATTGTGCAACACCCTCTATTGATGACAAACACTGGATTTCATTTTTTCTTCCCAAGATTGATGGAAACACACAGCAGGGTGGCCCAATCAAGTGATACATTTTTATTCATAAAGAAGTATCCCTCAATGCTTTACATGCAGAGCAGGTCCAGACCATAGCCTTCTGTTTTTAATCAGTGAAAATGACCACGACAATCCATGCAGCACTTACCAAACGGCACCACAAAAATATCTTTTCATGCATCACGTTAAACATGTAGACATTTACTGTCCATCAATCCTTTTTTTTATTACACTTCAGACAAACCCAGCTGTCTTTGGATGAGAGGCGGGTTACACCTAGGTCACCAGTCAATCAGAGGGCTGTCACACAGAGACTGACAACCAGTCACACTAACATGCATGGGCAATTAAGAGTCAGCAGTTAACCTAACAAGCATGTCTTTAATGCTTACCACACCGTTCTAGCCTGACCACTGCACCAATATGCAAACCAACAGTGAGGATAAGAAATATAAATGAAATAAGTCACAAAACGAGGGGCCAATTGAAACTAAGAGGCTTATGTCTTAGTCTTAACTACTGAAGGCTCTGCATTTGAACATTTGAAATAATAAAGACAGTTAAAAACCCTGAATGATAAGACACATTTCAGAGTTTTATGAATAATTGGATGGATTTGTTGGATTTTCCTCACAGATAAACGCCAACACCTCCTTCACCCCCAAGCAGATTCATCCCGACTGTTGTTTGAAAGAATGCCACCCCAGTCATGTCAGGCCTGAAATGATCAAACTGACACCCAGAGCTTCATCATTACAGCCTCTGACCGGCTGACCGTGAACCGCTATCTGCCAGCTGCTCCTCTCCTCACACTCCTCACAGTTACACAGGTGCACCCACCCAGTCTATCTAACCCCTGAACGCCTCAGTCTCTTGCAGACCCGCCCCCTGCCCTGCAAGTCCCTGCTCATCTATTATCGCTGACAGACAGGCACCACACACTTCAGTACACACCTTGTAACAAGCTCACAACAACATGTGAGATCTGCTCGATCTCTCAGACACCTCTGTGTGCCGGCACAAGATTTACAAGCCCTACTTTATTTTACTTATACTTCCAATCTTATACAAGGCAGACATTTTCCATTAACCTTTTCCCTGTGATTTACTGTTCAGTCTACAGTCAATGATTTCACATGAGACATTATGTGAATAAGTGACGAAGGGACTTTAGCTGAGGCTAGGCTGAGGCTTCATGCTTAAAACTCCACACTTCTGAAACACCAGATAGATGGTTTTACATGTTCATGGCATTACACATCCATCTTGGCAACAACCCATACTCGGTATTTGGGAAGGGCAGAACCTTTAAAAGAAAACTCAGACAGTGACTTGACTAATGTCCTGTCTGTCACATTTAGTTTGGGTCAATCAGAGTAACACAGAATATGACATAGTAGGGGGATGCTACTAAAACCCAAGTATGGCTTTATCTTTCACTATCAGAGATGCTAGTTAGTAAATCAAACTCTTGCCAAACCCAGCTGAGAGAAGAGCAAAGCCATCATATAAACACAGCACAAAAAGTAAGGAAATCAGTGTTTGGTAGATTATTTTACCGTTGGAAAGCCTGTTTATTTCCCCATGTAAATTGTGCCACATTTGTAAGGAACATGCATTTGTGGGATGAGCAGCAGAGCTGAGTACATGGTTTGCACCCATGAAGAATTTTCTAAATCTTCTCTGCCAATGCCAAACTTTTGCTGTTGCTATTGTCTCTTGTTTTGGTACCCCTAGGTGTTGACAGTCAGGTGCCTGCAATAGTGCAACTTCAAGCTAGTATTTCTCAAAACCAAGCTGCAGCATTATTTGGAGCGAGCCCTAGTACCATCTCCAAACTGAAGGCCAAGTTCCACATAAAAGTCTCATAGGGCTGCAAGGAGGCCTGCCATGACTGCCCTTCAATGTCAGGCTTGTTTGCGCTTCTGTCAGCAGCATGTGGAGGAATGCTGCACTTAGCGATGAGCCAAGACTTTTCGTACAGCAGTTGGATCATCGGCTCCAAGTTTGGTCCCAGACTGTGGAGAATATTATGCTGATTGCTGCACTGACAGAGTAACATCTTTTGGTGGAGACAGTGTGATGGTGTGGGGCAGCATTTCCCTTGCTGGCCATCTCAATGCAAAGAGACATCAAGATGAGACTCTGCAACCAGTGGCAATCCCATATCTCCACAGTCTGGGACCAAACTCTATCCTCCAAGATGACAACACTCGCCTCCATAGAGCGTGGTTCATAAGAGACTACCTCCAGACTTTGGGAGTGGAGAGGATGGAATGGCCTGCCAGCAGTCCTGACCTCAACCCCACTAAACACTTGTGTGATCAGCTTGGGTGTGCTGTTTGTACTAGAGTGACCAACACAGCCACATTGACTGGCTTGAACAAATGCTGGTTGAAGAATGGATGCCATCCCACAGCAGTGTGTGACCAGGCTGGTGACCAGCATGAGTAGGAGATGCCAGGCTGTTGTGGCTGTATATGGTTCTTCCACACTACTGAGGCTCCTGTTGGTTAATGAATAAATTGTTAAATTGCCAATATGGTTTGTTTCTTCAGACTTCAATCATCAAATCCACCAAACAAGAGTCAATGGCAGAAAAAGCTGTTTGGCATTGGTAGAGAAGATCTGGCAAATTTTTCATGGGCGCAGCCCACATACTCAGCTCTGCTGCTCATCCCACAAATGCATGTTCCTCATAAATGTGGCATCATTTAAAATGGAAATAAACAGGCTTTCCAATGGTGTAAGATTCGTTGCTAAGAAGCATTGTTACAACAAAGATATAATCTATCAAACACACATTTTCTTACTTTTGTGCTAATTTGTGTGTGGTATGAATGATTTGCTATACTTTCTATTTTAAAGTGTAACAAAATAAAAGCACTTGTTTTTACTGAGCCCCCTTAATTGTTCTAAAACAGTTATTGAGCTTTAAAAAGTTCTAAGTAGGAGTGAAAGCTCCAAACACACCTCCTGATTTATGGCTTCTTCTGTTCTTGGCACCTTCATTGTGGAAAACACTTTGCTGTGTCCATGTCAGCATGTGTTTTCCACATTGTGCTGTTCCTTCTCACTCTTGTTCTTCATGCTGTTAACAGGATATGATTGCAGAGAGGACCTCACGCCATCACGCTGAAACAGAAGACAATAAGGAAAAGCATATCTGCCACATAAGCTTTAATTGGGTAATTAGGGAAAGCGGGATGAGACATTTAGTGTGCCTGCTGGGAGGAGAATTGCCCATTACGTGGTGATTTGCTTGAGCTTGACTATTACTTATGGTATATAAAGACTGTATGCTACAGTGACCAGTTAATTACCTCCATTTCCCTGGACAGGATGGCAAGCTCACACCTGGAGGTATCTACATACACAGAGGAATGTTCAATCATGTTGGCTCTGACATTAACATTCACACACAGGGTAAACAGTCTACATGTGTTTACACTTGGAGATGACTGCTCTCAGTCATTTCTTATCTCCTGCACACACTGATTATTGCAGCCGTTTCACAAAAGAGTGATTGATTCCTTCAGACTGAAACCATTTTGTCAAATGTTCAAAGAATCTAAGACATTTCTCCTTCAGATAAAAACATTTCCTCTGTGCAGGTTGTGACCTTTAAAGTAATCTGTGCTCACCTTTAAAAAAAGCCATCATGGTTAAATGTGAATGTAGCAGCAGCTGGGTGTTCACCTTTTGTTTTCAGCCTCTCTGAGCTCTGCTGGGAGGGATTTTTTCGCTGGGATGAAGGATCTCATATGAATTCTCATTTGTCATTTAGTAGATATTTGTGAGCCATAGAAAAAAATCTTCTGCCAAACAGTGACACCTACTGGTCACACTACTGACCTACTCTAGCTCTGTTTGTTCATCAGAACTGAAGAAGCCTTTGAGAGGAGAGGGGAAACGTCTTCAAGAAGCTTCTGGATCAAGCCTTGACTCACACTGACTCTGATGGGTGAGGGGAGCCATGAGAGAGCTTTCCATCCAAGTTTTCAATCAGTTTGACAGAGATCCCACAAAACACATCATCGTGTGGTAGCTGTAACCCTAAACCTGTCACAAAAACAGACTGATGTCCTGAATCAGATTTCCGTTTATCACATTGTAATAAGTTCTGTCAGTCAATTAAAAAAATAATGTGATTACTTACATGCTTTGTAATTAATACAAAAATAGTTAATTAAATGTATACCAGTAATGTTGTTAAAAGTGGTGCATTTGGGTTTCTTTTAAGATCCCAGCACATGTCCTTGGTCTTTCTGGACCTAAATGTCACAAAAACCAAGCAGACGTGCATACATTTTAGAAGAAACTCAAACCCACCACTTCTAACAGCAACTAAGGGGGAGACTGTAGAGCACATTTCCAGCCGTAAGTACTTTGGTGTCAAGAAACTTTCAGTGAAAACACTGATAGAGCTTTTAAAAAATCACAGCAGTGATTGCACTTCCTCCAGAAGCCCAACTGGTTTGGGGTGTGCAGCAAACTAATGACAACGTTTAATCTCCATGTCTGAATCTGTCCTATCATTGGCCATTATCTCCCGTCTTTATCATCTCTAATTAGGAGATTAAAAGAGGTTAGAGCAAATTTTTAAGGCTGCCAGTGAAATTATTGGTATAACATCTCCTGATCTTTTTAAAAGAAGGAAACATCTAAAGCTCGGGGCATCATAAAGGGTCCCGATCTTCCTCTTCATGCTGAATTTGAACTCCTTCCCTCTGGAAAGAGATTCAGATTACCAAAGGTCAATGCAACAGGATGAAGAGTTCTAAAACCATTACACAACTTAATTTTAAAAATGAACTAGTATTAAACACTTTATTTCCACTGCAGATGTCAAGTATGTCTGTTAATGATATTTCTACCTTCTGCTGTTCTTTAATGTTTTTTTAATGCATTTCAGTGTCTGATGTCTGAGTTCTCATGTTTTTTTTTGCCTGGCTGCAAAGCAAATTTCCCTTAGGGATTATAAAGTTGAAGTTGAAAAAGTAATATGAGCATGCTTTCATTACAGAAAGTTTGAGTAATTATAATAGTACTGGTTTTCAGATTTGATGTGTTTCTGAACAGCATCTGGACTTTTTAAGCAGCAAAATATGAAAAAGATCATATGTGTGGATCATGGTAAAGGCAGATAGGCAGAGGGAGGAAAGATAGAGCAGATTGCTCATGTATTAATCATTCAATCTCAGATGCTCATCTTTGGGATGGATAAAATAAAACAATATTATGAACATTATGCTGAGCTTTGGCATGTTTATCCATCAAATATTGATTAATTATGATATTCAGAAAGGGTGAAAGAGTAGAAGATTTTTACTCACACCAGGAGAAAAAGAAGGAATTTCAGAGAGGCTGTTTGAGACAGGAGGTTACACTCTGTTTTCTAGAATAATTATTTTATTACAGGTTAGCAAACTTAACACCTCCTTTTTTTACTTTTTAAACTGTGTTTGAGTCCTTTGGTTTAAATATTAAATTATAGTAAACAGTAATCTTGATAAATATGGCAACAAGTCTGTGATTGAGCTCTTTAGGTACTGATACTGTTTGTGATGTTTGAAAAAGGCACACAGTCAGAATGCGTTATTGTTCACTTTTGCCTTTTAAAGAAATAAAGATCACAATTGTTTCTCCATACATTTACATTTACATTTAAATAAGTCTGGCTGACAACAAACTGGTAAGAAAAAAGTTACAGCTGACGGTTAAAGCAGATGTTAAAATCATCCTGCTCTTTGGCAACTTTCACACTGCAGTTCTGATCTTGTTTAGATCTGATATTTTTTGTTTGTCTGTTCACACTGCAGTTGAATTCCAAAAGATCAGATATGTATCTGATTTAGGACCACATATGAAAGTGGCCTGAATCTGATCTAGACAGATCAAATTCAATGTGACTTGTGCTGTTTACACTTGAAAAAAAAAATCTGATATGTCACATATGAGCAAAAAAAAAATCAGGTTT
Source organism: Cheilinus undulatus (assembly GCF_018320785.1). Taxonomy (NCBI): domain Eukaryota; kingdom Metazoa; phylum Chordata; class Actinopteri; order Labriformes; family Labridae; genus Cheilinus; species Cheilinus undulatus. The sequence continues at coordinate 38,520,275 of NC_054865.1, read as the reverse complement.
GGGTGACTTTTACTTGGAGTGTGAACACAGCCTATGTAATAATCTGGTTCGTTTGCTTGTATTGATTTTTGTAATTCAATTATCAGATGTTCTGGCACGTGGAGATCAAACAAGGCTACCACTAGAGAGCAGCAGAGTCAACAGGAATGATCCAACTAGGGTTTGAATGATGGGGAAAAAAAGTCTCAAGTAGTTAGCTGCAAATATCGTGGAAATTACCTCACAGAATTGTTGGACTGTGTTATAATGTCACTTTAAGTCATTGTAAGTAATCATTAGATGCTCTATATAAAGTCATGAAATGCCTGTGTTATGAGCAGATGAAGCCCAGCACAATCTGACTATCAGTCAGCGTTAGAGGGCAGTGACTGCTTTAAGTTAGGTGAAAAGGAACAAGACTGCAATAAGATGTAATGACATAGTCACATTTTTTTCACTTAAAGCAATCAATTGAATTATTTATTGTAAAGAGATCTTCACTTTAGTTTGGGGGTAAAAATATTAGAGTTAAAAAGCTTTAATAATGAGCTTTTTGGACATTACTGAGAATAGAAATGGTATGCTTTGTTTCATGAGAATAGACAATACTTATTCAGAGTAATCAAGGGAGAATAACTATTCCAGTGGTAATACTACCTTATAAGGACAATACTAAGCAATGCATATTAAGATCATCATTAATGTGAAACAACTTCCTAATTTGCTATCAATATGCAGTAATAATGAGGTTATTCAGGGAAAATCTTAGTTAATGGCCAATTAGTCATAGACTGTGGTCTTGTATAAATAGAAACAATCAAAAATAGTTCCATAGGCATCATGTTAAGTGGACTTCAGCAGCAGGTTTTAAATAGTCGTATTACTGTGGAAAGAGGCTGTTACAGTTGCAACAATCAGTGATATAATCTTTTTCAGTCAGAGAGGGTGAAATGGTAGAAAGCTTTAGTCGAGACATGAGCACACAGCTCTGTTCTGGGAGGTTGTTTTTCTACTTTACTCAAGTATTGAATGTTTTTACTGTACGTACTATCCGACATCACTGATGGGTCTGTGTGTGTCTGTGTGTGTATTGCAGAGTTTGGGCCTGATGGTTTTCCCAGCTACAGGGGTTCCTGCCTGCAGAAAATATTTTGGTGCATCTTTGCATAAAAAAGTCCTCTTTACTGAATATCTATGGCACAAAATACTAATAAAGAGAATGGGATTCATTCACTTCTGCACATTTAAGAACAAGATTATGCGACCTAATACCAAACCCGTTTTGTAATGTTCCTTTAAAAACACGGAAGACATTGGGAACATTTCTCAAAGTAAACTTGGGATGAACACCAAAATTGAAACTTCAGAAAAGTTTCTCATTAAATAAGATAAATGGCCTGACAGATGTTTCTCACTAGAAGATAAATAATGACACAATGACAAAAGGATGACTGCACGTATTTGGCTTTGGATAATTCCTCTGGTTCAGCAACATGTTGGATTCTCTGGTTTAGTAAAAGAGTTGTAAAAAAATAAAGAGGAAAGAGGCCACATCCTCCCATGTTAGAGTTTTATAACTTTCTCTAACATGCCAGGTTCTGCTGAATCCTTATCTCACCCACATTAAACAGTGAAAATATATCCATCAAAGTTAAGTTTCAAGGTTTTATCTGCTGAGAGAACATCTGGCAAACTCACATTTTTCTTAGCTGGCCTTTTCTGCCAAGAAATTAAAGACATGGTATATGTGAGAAGATAAAACTCACTTCCCATAAGATCAGTGTGAAAGTGCATACTCACACAGTCTCCATCCAGTAGCCAAGACTGTTTCTCAGATTGCAAACAGATGTTGATTCAAAGTCAAAATACTTGATCTCTGCAGCCTCATGTTTAAAATCAGACTTTAGCACTTAGGTAATGCTTAGATAATGTTTCATGGGGGCTCATTCAGATTTCCCTGCTAATGTAAAAATGTATAATTTCCTAGAAGCTTTAATCCACTGCAGGTTTTATGTGGTGATTACGGGCAGAAAAACATGTCTCACGTTCAAAGATGAAAGCAGCAGCAGAGTGAACTATTACTAACTCTGAAACTTTCAAACTACTTCTGAATTGTGTGGTTGTTTGTGTTGTTAGACTGAATAATCATGGCTGTCAGACAGGGATATCAGTTTCCACGGCTGCTTTGATAAATCATGATGACAGAGGGAAGGAAGTGTAGGAGCTCAGTGACTGTGAGGTCATGCATTAAAAGAAAAAAAAATACAAGCTTGCACAATCTCTATCCAGGTGAGGCTACTGGGAGTTTTGTATGGAGTTAAAAAAGAAAAAAGCAATACATTATTTTTAATACATTCTGACAATGAGGTTTGGTGTTACATTTCCTGCCATGACAATAAAAATTCCAAAGGTTTTATTTTTAGCTTAATTAAACATTTAGATGTCTGTTGATTAACCTTAATAAGACTTATCTGTTTTCTAACAACTTAAAAGATGCAAAAACGTATCACTAATGATCACATTGATTTTATAGTATGTATATTTATATTAAGACTTAAGAGATTGCAGCATCTTTCGTACAGATGCTACAAATGTTTAAATTTTTTCCTATCAATAATTTACACTTAATGCCCCATAATGACAAAGTGAAAACAGAATTTTACTTGTTTATTTAATAGAAAAACTGAAATATCATATTGACACAAGTATTCAGACCCTTTACTCATCAATCATGGTCTCAAGTCTTTTTAAATATGACACAACAGGCTTTAAACACCTCGAATGGGGGATTTTCTGCCATTCTTCTTTGCAAATCCCCTCAAGCTCAGTCAACTTGGATGGGGACTATCAGTGGACATCAGGTCTTACCACAGATGGATCTAACTCTAGGACATTCACAGAGTTGTCTCTAAGCCCCCTGAGAGTTGTGGAGCAGGTTTTCATTGAGGAAATCTGTACTTTGCTTCATTCAGCTTTCCCTCAACCCTGACCAGTCTCCTAGTCCCTGTTGCTGATGAGCACCCCCACAGCATGATGCTGCCACCCCCACGCTTCACTGTTGGGACAATATTGGGCAGGTCATGAGCAGTGCCTGGTTTGCTCCGTCTGAGAGTCATTCAGGTGTTTTTTTGCAGACCGCTCTGCGATAAAGCCCAGATTGGTGGTGGATTGCAGTGATGGTTGTCCTTCTGGGACTTTGTCCCAACTCCACACAGGATCTCTGGAGCTCAGTCGGAGGGATCATTGGGTTCTTGGTCTCCTCTCTTACTAAGACCCTTCTCCTCAGACTGCTCAGTTTGGCTTGGCAACCATCTCTCAGAAGAGTTCTTGTTGGGCCAAACTTCTCCCATTTGAGAATCATGGAGGCCACTGTGCTCTCAGGAACCTTCAGTGCAGCAGATATTTTTTGTATCCTTTCCCAGATCTGTGCCTTGCAACAATCCTGTCTCTGAGCTCTACTGGCAGTCCCTTTGACCTTGTGGCTTGATTTTTCGCTCTGCTATGCATTGTCAGCTATGAGACCCTCTATAGAGAGACATGCCTGTGAAAGTGAAACATCTCAGGAAAGATGTAGAGAAATGGAAGGAACCTGAGCTAAATCAAAGTGGTTTTTGTTTAGGGTTTGAATACTTTTGTCAGTGTGATATTTTCTAAATTTTCAATGAATGGGCAAAAAAGTCTAAAATTCTGTTTTCACTGTTTAGATCATTGAGCAAAAAAAAAAAAAAGAATTTGAACGATTCAGGCTGCAAGATTACAAAACTGAAAAAAATAAATAAATAAATAAGGGGGTCTGAATACTTTCTGAATGCACAGTATGTACCTTATCCTTCCTGAAGCATTCTTGTCTTCACTGTCTGAAACTTACACCTGGCATTGAAGAGTATAAAAAGCTTGATTGTAAACATGAACAAAGCAGAATGGACTATAGAGGCATTATTTAGTTTGAGAGTGAAACGTAGAGCTCTGGTTTAAACTTTCTTCTTCCCCTGTTATTTTTGGCTCAAACATGAACGATCAGTCATTTCTAAGTGTTACAATCTGCTACAGTTTTCCTCATTATGCAACACTGGAGTCCTGAGTGATATAATTACTCTCCCATACCATGCTGATGAGCTCTCTACCTCCTGTGTTCATTTTTCTTCTTTTTCCTCTCTAATCTGTCAGGTGCTTACAGTTTATGTTAGACAACATTTTTTCACAGAAAGTTTAAACACGCCAAAGCTTCCATCCCAAGAACAATAGTTTTTCAGATTTAACTTCATGATAATGATAAACCTACCAGGTGATCATACTGGAGAAAAAAGAATATTACAGTGTGCTTTTTATATATATATATATATATATATATATATATATACACACACACACATATATACAGTGCTTAACAAATTCATTAGAACACAACCCAAAGTAAGGTTTATGCCACAGCTGCCCTAAATTAACAACACTGGTCATTTCAAAATCATTTTTTTATGTTTCTACAATGGTTAATACACCAATATGTAGAAGCTCTTTAACCAAAATGATATTTTTAATACTAAAATAATACTGAAAAAATAGTAAAGCACATTATTATTTCTTGATTAATATGTCAAATTATAGTTATTTACTTGAATTCCCGAACAGAAAAATGAGTTTTAGTGGTTGAATGTTATGCTTGATTCATTTCTGACTTCTCAGAGAAGCCCAGTGAGCCGGCTCAAATTTGTGTATAAAAAGTTGAATTCAGTTTGAAATTCCTCTTTCCTGTTCAAAATGGTAAAATGTGGAGAGCTCCCCGAAAATGAAGAGTCTGCATTAAAGCACTTCATGATGCTGGATGGTCCCTGAGACAAATATGACAGATGGTCTAATAAATGTTTAAGCACTGTATATATATACTAGTTTATTTTTTTCCTGTGTTTTACTTCCATATTTTAATATTCCATATATTCTAGATTCATCGCATGCAAAGTGAAAAACTTCCAGACTTTTTTTGGTTTTAATTTTGGTGATTAAGGCTTACAGTTCACAAAAATCAAAAATCCACTCTTTGGTTTCAACGCTTCCTTGCATATCATGATGCTGAAAAAGCAGACTGTGGGGTTTCAGTGTTTACACATGCATACTTGTCAAAAAACATGAGATGTGAGCTAAAAAGGACTTAAGTCAGGCAGAGAGACATAAATGCACAGAATTGTCATGTGCACAGCTTAGTGATTTCATCTTTAAATGAAGAAAAACTGTCTTTTTGGTCTGCATCTGAGAAGTTCTGCCTATGAGTGAGTCATCTGATCAGGGAATAGTTCTTGCGCAAAGCATCTTTCTCTCTTGTCATGCTAAACTACGAACCAAAGCCAGATTTTAAAAAGTTTAACCTTGTAAAATCTCCTGATCTCTTACATTTCTTCCATCTGTTATGCTTCCTGTCTTTTATCGTGGGACAGAAAGCATGAATAAAAGATTATTTTCACATAAAATCCTGTCCTTCACAATCTCAATCAAAGTGAGTAACTCCACATGAATAATATATTTTATGAAGAAGATAAATCCAGTGTGTCCTTGACTGGCTTCCACGTTTGTCTTCCTTGTGTCTAAGATATTTAAAAGATACATCAGCAGCTATTTAAAAAACTGATAAAAGATCAGTTTTGGTTGAAGAAGTTTGCAAATTTTCACAGAGCAGAAACTGAGTTGTGATTTTAGAAAATTAAAGTTTGCCCATATGTGAAGACCAAAGGTTTCCTGAGGAGATTTTCAGTCTTCCCTCCTCCTCCTCCTCCAGGCCTTCAATCGAGGTCTCCAGAGGTCTCTGGGAGGAAAATGGACAACCTGGTTGAGCACATATCATCTGTCTTCCAGGTCAGCCCACATGTTTCTAATCTAGTTCTTAATTCTGCATGTCTTCATGCTTTACTGAGCCGGAGCCGGCTAGAAAACATGAAGGAGGTGCTCTAACCTTTACATGTGCTCTCTCTAATGTGTCAGCACAAAAACACATGTCTTGTTACTCTGCTGGTGCATTTCTTCACAGTTTCTTTACAGTCATGTGAGTGGAAAAGTTTTGCTCTTTTTGTCAAAGGGTTCACTCTTTTAAAATTTTTTCTGCCTTTTATAGCTCAAATAAATGTTCAAATAGGCCTGCACGATATGAGAAAAGCCTGCATTGTAGGGCTGGGCGATTATGGCAAATATCAAAATCATGATTAATTAAAATCACGATTATAACTTTTTACCCCGATTATGATTAATGAATGATCTATTTGTTCTGTAAATATCTGTATAATTTAAAAACAAACAACTGAAAGGAACAGGCACAGATTAACAATTGATGTTTTTTTATTGAAATATTTGAAATCAAAACACACATCAGCTGAAATGATGATGTTTTTCGTAAAAAGTCAAATATTTCCAAGAAAAGGAGAAAAAAAACTTGAAATAATTGACACAGCAGGTTTACGTTGGTTAGAGGCTCTAAATGTCAGTTTTGATTATTTTTCGATTAATTGCCCAGCTCTAGTGCATTGTTTGATAACATTGTGATTATTCAGAGGAATTAATAAAAAATAATTTAAAAAAACACATTAAAGAGTGAAAAAACTATAATTCATTTTTTGTCTATCCTCTTTTTTGTTCAACATTTTGCATTGCAATATATCTTTATTTATTTCAAAATAAATCTGAAAAGCATCACTACCTTAAAACTGGCACAATAATCTAATGATAAATGATGGCTGCCTTCATCTGACTGATATCACACTGGTGTAAAAGCACTGCCATTACACCCAGGCCTGCTGCCAGGATTAAAATGAGCCTATGCCAGGATGAGAGCGTTGCTTGTTTAGATTAATACATTTTTGATTTATTGCTATAAATTCAGACTGATGACGATGACGTTGTGATTTATTGTCCAGCCATAACAGAAAACTTTTTTTTAATCACAAAAGTGAAACATGATGACAGACTGTGGTTTCTTCCGCTGTTATATAACACTACAATGTTCAGCGCTGACACGTTTTAATCATTAAATACGAAAGAACAGTCTGTCTTATATGTGTTGTTGACTTCCTCTGGATTCAAAATGCTCATACCTTTCAGTAAATAAGAGCCTCAAAGTGCCCCGTATTTAACCTCCATTAACACCTACTTTGAGACTCAGACACAGCCAACCCTCTGACTCTCTCTGTGAGTAATGCTGCTGGTGTAAAAACACAGTGGGAAATTAACAATCACGCTGATGTGGTTGGCTGGAAACTTTAAGGCTTAAGTGTTTCTCTGATATAGAACAGTTTGTTAATACTGTGAGGGAATAAAATAAGTTATGTTGTTGAATTAAACCTGAGGCAAACTCAGATCTGATATGATTATTTATTCACCTGGCAGAATATTAATTAGCATCTATTTTGCTAATGGATGTTAATTACTGATATAATAATATAAACTTATCTCCAAGGTGGAAAGTGACTCATTGCATTTACTTTACATTATTTAATTTCTCTTATTTATATTGCATATTAAAGAAAGATCATATTTCACCTTGAAAATCCCTTGGGGATCACAAGTAGCTACTCAGTGATCAGTACTTTAAATGTTTTACTTTTTACTTAAGTAGATCTTCAGAGCGTTACTTTCACTTCTACTTAAGAACATTTTAACCAAACTAACTGTTCTTTTACTTGAGTACAATATTCAGGTACTTTTTCCATCTCTGTACTGACTAGGGCTGGGCAATTAATTGCAAATGAGAGTAAATCGCAATATGGCCTCCTGCAATTTACAAATTGCAGACGTTGCAATATTGCTTTAACTTGAAATATGTCAAAATACCAGTACAATACAATTTATATTTTGCACCAGCAAAGACTGTATGTATATTTTCTTAATTAAAACAAATGACAATAACCCCCATTCAATAAAGCAAATGATAACATATTTGCAATACAAGCAACAATAGTTGCAATTAGATGTATATTTTTTAATCCTTCTGTCTAGTTCATTCTATCTAATATTGATGCAGCTTAGTGTTAACTCATGGAAGTTTTACCCCTAGCTGAGACTGGCGCTGATAGCCAGCTGACACCATTTATTGTCTCCCAGCTCCCACAGGCCATCACAGCTCTTTCTCTCAACACAGCGGTCCATTTAAAGGTGACGTACTTCTCACTAATCCCTGCTTGCATTGATGCTGATTCACCACGCTGCTGCCGCTGGCAAAGCTTTGCTTCCTCCACCCCAGCATCCTCCTTTATAGCGTAAAGCTTATTTCTCTCTCCTATTCAGATTCATGCTACTATGGATTAATTGCTTCAGAAAAATGTTGTTGTTTTCAGTGTGCATTGTCATAAATGCATCTTTCCATACAGGGGTTTCTAGCTATGCACTTCCTGAAAAGTCAAAGCATGCTGCTGGACTAACCCAAGGAGTGTCTCTAGAGCAGAGCTTTCTCCACCATGTAAAGTTGTAGTGGATCCATTTTGCAATAAAATGATTAAATGTATGACAAGAATGTTCCTGACTAACTGTAGGCTGTAATATAGAATGATTTATTGCTTGAATTTGTTGAAAAATACACAAGATGGGGAATCCAATAATAATCAGCAATACTGGGGAAAAACTCACAATTAGGTTATTTCTGACAATCATTCAGGCCTAGTACTGACCAATAAAAACAAAGGTTTTACTGATTTCAGCCATTCTGTTGTGATGTTTACTTGCTTTTATGATACATACGTATTTGGTTGGCTAATCTTTACACCAGCCTTTCTCAGCAGGGGTGCTGTGGAACCCTGGAGTGCCTTGTGTGGCATCACCAGGAGTGCCTTCAAAGTGCTTTGAGTTCAACCAAGAGTTACCATGAATATGAAGATGATTAGCTATCCCAGTAGAAAACAAAACTGTCTTATCTGACCTTTTTCTGAAATCATGTCATTATCAGGTTATTGAGTGAATGGGCTAACATTATTATGCAAAATACTAAAATCAGACATTTGCAGCACTGTCTTGTTTCAATTGTACTGTACCTTAGTATGACACACACATACAAGTATGAATGTTTCCACATTTAACAACAGTATGATCTTTTGCCTTTGCCATACTAGAGATGAACTGATTGTTTTCTCATGCGTATTTTTGTATCATATAAGAAAAATGTTTAAAAAGGATAGTCAGATATTCTATAAAAATCAAACATAAAGCATCAGTTCAGGCAGGCCATGGAGTCAATCACTGCCATCATTGAGATCAGCTGATCTCACGCAAGGTCTCATCAGCTCAAAGCCAGCTGATTTGCTCTAAGTATGATGTTTGCTAATCACTCTCATGCTGCCTTATTCAAAATGCTCTTGCTCTTGGTTACACTCTGCTATTCTTTTTGCAAGCTGCTCTTGCAACCTTCCTCCACCCCAGCTCCTCCTTCATTCTGCTTCTGACTTAATCAATGTCATTCTGTTGTCATTGATGCCTACTCTGCTCTGGGTTTTGCTGCTTCTCTTTCTGCCTCAGGCTCAGGCTTTCCTTGTCAGCATAAAAAGAGCAGCAATGTGTGCTTTCTTTCTTTTCTTGTTTTCTTAAAAACAAGTGAACCAATCCCTCACCCTGCAGAGCTCAGAGAGAGAGGGGTCACAGAGAGCAAGTGCTCGTGGCTGCGTGTTAAACAGAGCCGACTCTTGTAGCTGAGACAGAGACATGAAATGTTTCTGCAGAGCACATTAGGACAGAGAGGAGACACAGGTTAGGCAAAGAGATCTGGGGGGGTTACTGTTGGTCCCTCTAATGGCTCTAACAGGGAAAGTATGCAAAGCAACTTCTGCTACTGTCATTAGGGGCCCGGGATCACACAGAGGGAGAGAGCCTGCTCTACTTCCTTTAGGTGAGTTCACGGGGGAAAAAGTCTATTCAGATTCCAGGAAATTACAAAGACATTTAAAAGTCAATGCATTTGACATTTGGAAAAGAACGCCATTTTTCAGTGAACAAGAGTTACAACTCTGACGAGAATGAACAGAAGATTGGTAGCATGTATGCATCTCTTCATACAGTGGTATTCTATCTTTTAAGTTCCTGTGAGAGGTTCCATGCAGTTTATTAACACACTGGCATTAATACTGATGTATTTTTATAAGCTAAATAAACAGATAAGACCATCAGTGATGAGTTTCTATATTGTAACTTTCAATGTCAGGCATTTCTCAAAGGAGGTCGGTGTCAGATTAGAAGATTTACTGCAAGATGAATAAATAGCGTTTTTTTTTTTTTTTGTTTTGTTTTTTAATTGGGGGTGAGAAGTACTACTCCCACATGTGCAGGACATCATCAACAAAGACAAAATATATACAGCCCCGTCCACAGGGGGCGCCAAAAATCTCAAACACCCCCTCTCGCAGACCATTACTGTTAGATGTAGCATCCATAAGAATGAAAATATATGCTAAAACTTTTAAATAGAATTTGATTAGACTTTTGGTTAGGTTAAGAGTTAAAGTAAGGGTTAGTCTGCTTACAGGAAAAAAAGCTTGTCCTCCATGAAAACATTCTAACGTAGCAAATGTAGCTAAAAGCTCCGTTAGCTGTGTAAACTAATGGAGCTATGCGTATACATAGATAAAGCTAAAACTCTACAAGCTCATGGATATCTAACAAGCTACAAAGCTTACGTAGATATGAGCACACTGGTGTACCATGAAAACATTTTAACACAGCAGATGGTGCTCACATGACTCAATTAGCTGCATAAGCTATGTAGATAATGGAGCTACACAGCTAACTGAGCTAAAGCTTAAGCCCATGATGAACATCTATACTAACAAAGCTACGAAATTAATGTTAGCTATCTAGGTAGCTTACATTGCTATGTTAGCCAAAGCTTCATTTACTAAAGCTCACATTGCTAAAGCTAACTAAGCTACATTGTCTTACTTAGTAATGTTACCTACACAACTAGCATAGCTATGTTAGTTTTAGCTAGAGCTAACATAGCTAAAGTGAGACAGTGTTTAAAACGGGTAACCCCTGTAGACCTCTGATAACTTAGACTTCTGAAGTTGTTCACGTTTTTTTTTTTAATGAAATGTTTTAGTCTGTAATGACAGCAATGTAGTTATGTAGTGACTGTGAGTGCCAGACTTTATTTATGATTACACCTTTTTTTTTTAAATCTAAGACTGGAAATATGTTGTACTATCTCAGCACTTCCGTACTAACAGAGGAGGTATCTCACAGTGACAGTCTGTGAGAGGGGTTGTCTAAGAGCTACAATCTGCAGTCAGACTGTCTTGGCAAAAATCAACTCAAACAGGAAGTTTATCACAGGACCTTCAGCTTCAGATCCTCTCGGGTCAATGTAACCCATAAAATCTTTGTCAAATCTATTTAAATGCATCTTGTTATTTTATATCTGTCGTGTTTAAAGCTCTAGTATGTAACACTCGATGAGAAATGTGTAGAATCAACTTGAGTCCCCCTCCCTTCCTGTTCTCCCTGTTTGAGCTCCGTAGCTCCGCCCCTCTTCTCACATACCTCCTCGCGGATGTACATGTCCGCTGATTCGAATACTGGCGGTGGCAAAGCTCTAATGGAGTGATTTTGCTCCGCTTTTCCACTGAAATCAATGGACTGGTGGAAATTCTACACGGGACCAAACACCGCTTGTAACTCCGCAACTGTATCCAATTCTCACTGAGCTGAGAGGCGGAAGCGCACCTACTACAGCGACCAATAGGAACACTCCCTCCGACCTAAACCGTGATTGGTTTTCCTCAAGTGAGAGTGCAGCGTGAGGCCCTGACGAGTTGTGTTGTTTTTTTGGGCATATGATACAAAAAATAAATCGCTTACTACAGTTTTAATATCTTATTTTGAAAAAGATGCAGAAAATCATCTCTGTAGACGAGTGTCAGAAGCAACTAGAAAACATAAAAATCTGTTTATTTAATACTAAGGCATCTACTGCCAGAGATTTAGTGAATACCACCCCGATGATGGACAGAACAAGCTTTCTGTATGACAGAGTGCTTATTTAAGGCAAGTCAAGAAGGGAAAATGAAGAAAAATCACTTTCATATAATCACCCGCCTTGTTTGATGTAATTCCTCAATCTTTGCCCAGCATGATCTACCAAGACTCCACGTTATGGTGTGTTTGTTTGACAGGCTGCTGTGTGTCCTCTCATGTTGCCTGGTGACCAAACTTGGTGTGTTTGTGTGTCCTTTTTCTCACTTCCCTCACTTTTCCGCCGTCTTGCCCACTGCCTCTGTCATCCTTGTTTACAAAGACGTAAAGTCTTTTGAGGGGCTAAGACGTGCCATAAAGTTGTCCTAACTAAACGGCCTGTAAATGTTAGAAAAATACGACGCTCAAGACAGCAACTGTCCACTCTGAGTGACGGTGATGACACGTTAAAGTTCCTGACATCTGGAGACTGTGTGGTGAAGGCCTGAGTACACATGTTTTTGGCAAATAAATGATTTACATTCAAGTCAGAAATACTGATGAGTTTCAAAAAGAATTCACTTGAAGTGGAGGATGAATGATTTTTCATGTGGAGCCTGCTAAACAATGCTTAATTCAATTCAGTTGTTATGAGACAATGTTGCACAATTAGTTCTGTTGATATCATACATCAGGAACAAAGCTGACCAAACTTAATCGACCATTTTAATGAATGCATTTGTGCTCACATGCCTTCAGGATGAGCATGTGATATGAATGCATTAGGTTAAGTGTTTTTCCACCAGTTGTTCTGAGAAAATGACTAAATCGAGGGTATGTAGCTTCACCAGAAGTGATCACCCCAGAGCGCTGTTTTGGTACTTTGTTAACGGCTTCTCAATTTTACCACACTGCTGTTTTTTCCTCACACCAAACCACCTCATGCTGACAGTAGCTGGAGAAAGGTGAACATGAAACAAGGATGTTCCTGTTGAACAGAGCTGTTTTACCCATATAGACACAAGCAGTCTGTGCACATTTGTCCTTCATGTCATCTGTAGTTACCTCACTTTGCCATTTAAAAGTCCCTTCACCTGGCCTGGGAACAGGAAGCATGAGGTGCTGGAGCAGGTTATGTTTTTCCCTGCTGGATGTTCTTTGCCTTGTAATTGACTCGATGATGTCAGCTAATGAATGTTGTGTGGAAAAACAACAGTTACTAACAGGATCTCCAGCAGACATGACTGAAACAAGTGTATTCTCAGAACCCACGGCTCCAATTCTTTTCCAAAGGTCTATCTTATTATTTATTCAGAAAAAAGACGCAGTTGAAAGAATGCTTTGGGCCCACATGGGTAAGACATTTTAGGATAAGTTTGTAAAGTCCAGTATTGCAGACGATTGTGGATGCTTCATGCTCAAACTGGATTGGTTGGATTGCCTGTAGCAGTGGCGAGTAATTTCATGTAACAAACATCTCAGGTATGGGTGAGAGATTTCCACTGTGTGCACTATTTGTTTCATATTTGTACAATAAAGGAATAATCAGCTTCATACACTAAAAATGAACAAATATAATAAATAATAAAAATGTAACAAAACAATTAAATGCAAATTTCAACAACCACAAAAACATTTTCAAATATTCAAAATATCCATAATGTCAGCAAGAACTATCTGATAAAGTAGATTCATCTTGTGTAACTATGAAATTAACATTATTTTCGCAACTAGCTGGTTGCTAGCATTAGCCTTATTGTACACTGTAAGACCAAACAGTTGCAAGTTGCATTTGCACAACATTATTCCTCCTCCACCAAACTTTACAGTTGGAACAAACCCAGACTCACCTATCTGACTGATTCATCACTCCACTGCTCCCAGTCCAGTGTCGGTGTGATTTATAATGCCAGTGGAAGTTCAGAGCTCTTCAGCTATGGATACAGCAGAGCAATGGCCTTAGCAGTCCTATACCCCGATCTGTGGTTTTATTTGTTATCCCGCTTCGTGGCTGTTGTTCCTAAACGCTTGCACTTTCTGATAATATACCAACAGTTGACTGTGTCATATCCAGCTGGGGTGAAATTTCACAACCATCTTTTTGTAAAGGTAGCATCTGTTACAGTTTGAAGTCACTGAGCTCTTCAGAACGACCCATTTTTTATCACAAATGTTTGTAAATGGAGGCTGCATGGCTAGGTGCTTGATTTTAAACACCTGTGGCAACGGGTCTGATAGAAACACCTGAATTCAGTAATTAACAGGTGCCGCCAAATTGTCTATATAGTGTATCTGATGCTTATGTGCTGTTAGCACACAGTGTTACTGCACATTAGCTATCGCAACGTTCTCCACTACATTAGCAGCTAGCATTCTTATTGTGTGATATTGTGTGGCAGCATCATCTGCTTTCACCCATTTCCTATCAATTACAAAGGAAATAGATTAGCAAGAATTAATAGTACTTAATTTCAAAGTACTGCTCACTTGAAGTATGTCAATTCTTTGCTACACATTATGTATGCTATGATAGGAACCAGTTAACTGAGTTTCACAATAATCAGAAAAGGTGAAAATTCATGGACCTAGGTATCACTCTTACTTTGTAAGCCAATATAAATAAAACAATTTGTCCCCACTAAAACTCTACAGTGAGAATCCACAGCCAGACTGTTGGACTGATTTACATAATAAGATTCAGTTAGTTTTCAACAGTTTGTGGCCTCAGTAGCACTAATCAGTGTCAAGTTTCCTCTGCAGACTTTAAGAACAACAATCCAAACAATGTTGGTGGTCTTTCACATTATATAACAAAGAGCATGTACATGCCTGTAATATAATACTACCAAGAAATGTTCAACTGATAATATGGTATGCTTCAATTCTATTTAACAACACAAAATCTCATCTTAAGGCTAATTTTGATGAAGAACTACAAAAAATGCACATCTACTTGACTGTTCCGGTGGCCAATGTGCAGCAAAGAATAATAACAAATGGGTGCCGTTCTTGTGTTTTACTACATTCTCATGAATATTAAAGTAACCAATCAGATGTCTTCGTTTTTTTATGCTATTCTCAAAGTCATCCAAAGCTGTGTCTGTAAAGAGAGGAATTTGTAAATGGTGAATATGTTGAGCTTATGTAGCATTTTTCTGGTCTCAAAGCACTTTTTACACCATGTGTCACATCAGTGGGAGCAGTTTGTGGTTTAGTGTCTTGACCAAGGACACTTTGTCGTGACTGCAGGAGCTGGGGATTAAACCACAGGTCATTCAGTTGTGGGATGACCTACTCTACCACTGATCCACAGCCTTTCAAAGAGAGCAGCTCAGAAAACAAAGGATGAGAGAAGATAAGTGTCCAATTTAACTATCAACACTGATCTTGGACTTTGGACGACTCACTTTATCAACACCTGACCCCTTGACTGTCCATCTTTCACATGGATCACTTTTTAATAACCATGGAGTGTCACTGTAGTACAGTGTAGGTGATGGATTATATGGATAATGGTGCAATCAAAGACACTGTGGCATGCTGCCGAGAGAAGAGGGAGGGGTGCTGGAGCCAGAGGGGTATAAAAAAGGCGGTGAGGAAGTGTTGAAGCAGAGTGAAGAACAGAGTAGGAGGAGAGAGATGTAAGGAAAGAAAAAGGAGGGAGAAGATTAAAGACGCTCCTGAGAAATTGTTTTAATCCAGAACCTCAGGGCAGGAAAAGTGCACCAATCAAGAAAAAGGTAAGAATGAAAATATTATTAAAAGTTTAAATCAATGTGCAAGTCTGGCACATCAAGTTGCTCTAGAATGACAACAATGCAACCTTGGTTTTACGTTTTTAAATGGAGAAAATAATCTGGACTAAAATTTAAAAAATAATGGATGTATCTAATTTAAGGGACTTGTAGCTTGGATGTTAATGTAACTTGTATTTCTAAGTCATTGTATTTTATTGTAGACTACCTTAGTTAACTTTTACTGTTGTTTCTGTCATATATGTAACCAATTTAACCAAATTTTAAACAAAAAAACACATTTATCAATACCCTCTGGGCTCTTGAAGCTTGAAGGCATAACTGACAGATAAGTGTGTCATTGTCAGCATTTTGCTTTTAACTTTAAGTGCACAAATGCAAACCCTGCGAGTGTGTGGGTGTTTGGACTTTATTGCCAATGTTTCGTCAGTGGATGCAGAATGTTTGAGTGTTCCAGTGACAAATGGTGATAGCTAACACAGATGTGTAATCCGAGAGGGGGGCTCTGTCCAGCCATGCTTTTTTTCACCCTCCAACCACCCTAAAATGTGTTTTGAAACTGTCCTTGAAATTATTTTTCTTGTTCTACATTAAAATTTTAGATAATGTTGTTTATGTGTTTCACTATATTTTAATCATTCTCCCCACAGTGAGGCTTGAGCCTTGTTTGGACTCTGCTGTCTTTGTAGGTCCTGTTTTGAAGTGCACATTAGAAGAGGTCAAAGTTCAAAGATCAAGCTCAGCAGCAGTGTGTGAAAATGTTGTTGAGGCTTCTTCTCATCATTGGGATCACCTCTGCCACTGTTACAGCTCACGGTGGGTCAGTCAAAGAGCTCCAGTATCTGACAGGCATGTACATTTAAAAAAAAGCATCCTCCAATAAACATGCATTCTTAATTCAATAGACAACCGTAAAATGTAAAGTTGGAAAATAAAAGATAATAAGAATATTAATAACTTTATATAGCACTTTTAAAAACAAGGGGTTATAAAGTGTGTTCACATGTGAAGAATCACAGAGGAACAAAGCAACAAAACCCAACAAAGGACAAGATAAACAGAGCAATGACAACACCAACATCAGCAGAAACCAAACAGTTCATAAATCCAAACAAAAAGTGAACAAGATAATAATCTAAGAGCTTTGTAAGACTGCAGGACCCAGACGTCATGAGACTCCATGCAAACTTAAGACATCACAGGGCATCAGTAGAGCACAGACATCCTAAGATACTATGCAGCAAAGATTTCACAGACATCATCAGAATGTAGCATCATAGAACAATAGAAACCCAGGCAACACAGGAACCCAGCTACACAGTCAGAGAAGATGTGAGAAATTTAAAGAGAAACAAAAACAAAAAGAAAAAGGCAATCATATGTGACAAGAGAAGTCAGTAAAACAGTAAAATATAAAGGTGAAAAATGAAGACAAAAGCTCTATAAATATAAAAACAGTAAGAATAATAAATATAATCGCAAATGTACAGAGAGGAAAACCAATAAAGGCAAGAGGATGGCATTAACAACTGAAAACAGCCAATGAAATAAATTGAAGATAAAGAATAAAAGCAGGTAAAATATTAAAAGGAATTAAAATATGCTTAAAAATTCAGGAAAATAAAAACCAAATTAAAAAAAAAGATAGGACAGCTGAGGAGAGACAGGAAACCTGGGGAGAAAGTGGAGAGAAGACATGAACCAAACAGCGCCAGGAATCAATCTCTCAACCAGTGTATCGAGGACTATCTCATGCTCTACCCACTGAACACACTAAGCAAACCCTAATTATAAGCAGAGTCAACATCAGTATCCTAACATTACTCTACTCTATTTTTTATTTTAGTCTGTAGATTAAATGCCCTTTAGTTTTAGTCACATTTTAGTCTTTTCTACCCTTTACGAGTTTAGTCTTTTTAGTCGATGAAAACTCAAAACATTAAGTCCAGTTTTAGTCATAAAAAGTCCTTTTCTTTTAATCCAAACATTTATTCTCTTGTCTGAATTTGGTGCCAAATTATAAAAGTGAATTCTATGCTTTGCCAAACCTGGGATCCCTGCTGTCTACACTTAAGAGGAAGAAGAGCTCTAGATATGTTGTGTTTTGACAGATTTACCCACAGTGGAGGAATATCAGCGATTTTGAATGTAAATTTTAGTTTCTTTTTGGTCATCTAGGAAAATACTAAACTTAGGTTAAGTCAAAGTTTTAGTTGTCAAAGATCCATATGTAGCTGGTCTTTCTTGTGGAAAAAAAAGGTTGTTGACAAATAGTTTTAGTCGATGACATTATCCCCGGTGTATTGTCAAAGAGGGCTGAATATTGATGTGTAGTTTGTTCCTCGTTTCCTAGAAATATTAGGCTGTACTTATGCTGCTACACTGAACTACTCTGGGATGTTTGAGGGCAGTCATGTTTTCTGAATCAGTACTGAATACCCCCCACTTCCTCCCCTGCTCTGTTTTTCCATGGCCCTGAATCAGTTTTCTCAATCAGTGTCAAAGCTGAAGGGTCTTTATGAAACTTTAAGACCACTACAACCAAAGTACAAATCTCACTGACAAACACAACTGCACTAAGATGTAATTATGGATGAAATACATTTTTACCTGCAAAAGCAACTTTTTGGAACCTAAATACTCCTTATTTAGAAATTTTATATGCAGAAATCTCATGGATATTTTGATCAGGATTTGTTTAAAATGTTATGTAGAAACATTAAAACCAAATCTTTTGAAAGCTTAAAAGTCAACTGGACTGAGAGAGAAGACCTAGGGCCAAAAAATCTGTTTTCTTACTCGTGATCGAATTAATTTTCCAGCTAAAACCTTGAAGAAAATGTGTTTTGCAGCAGGTATGGGTTTTCTTTAACGTTCTCCAATTGCTCTTATCTGTCTCTTGTAGGACCTCAGAGGAGAGTCAGCAGGGAGTCAGGCTCTTCTGTGTTTCACTCTGATGGTAACTTCAAAAACAAATTTGGTCACATTTATCTTTTTTTGTTTTAAGGTGCATTCCTATCATGTGATAGACACTGCCATTTTATAAAATAAGGCTTTGTTGTTTTCTTTACTTTGTGCCCAGACAATTATGAGTGGTCCACATGGTTTAATGTTGATCACCCTGGAGGTCGTGGAGACTATGAACAGCTGGAAGCCATTCGCTTCTACTACCGTTCCCGAGTGTGTGAGACTCCCCGGGCGATAGAGGCCAGAACCACCGAATGGGTTCCAGCCCGTGAAACTGGGGAGAAGGTCCATGCAGACCCCACCGTTGGCTTCTGGTGCCTTAATGAGGAGCAGGGTCCTGATCGCAACTGCTCCAACTATGCAGTCCGCTTCCTCTGTCCTAAAGGTTAGACTTTGTTACACATTTATGCTAAATAAGTCATAAAAAGCTTATTACAATGTAAACTTCACGCCATTCATTTGTAAAGCTTGACTTTAGAGCTAATTGGTGATACTCGTGAAAATTAAGAGAGGACTTCTAGGATAAGTAATCTTTTAAAGTGATTATTTGTTACTTCCATTTGATTCTGAGACAGATAGCCCAGAGAAGTTTCAAGGTACCTGGGGTCAGTGGTCAGACTGGAGCCCATGCCCCGCCCTCTGTGGCCAGGTGGGGGTCCAGCTACGCTCCAGGAACTGCCAATCTAGATCTCTACCTTGCATTGGTCCAAAAGTGGAAGGGAAAGAATGTGATGGACCTGAATGTCCAAAGACAGGTGAAGTGAACCCAGTTTGACCAGACATAGCCTTTTCTTCTTTGTTCTCTTCTTTTAACCAGATTGTGATTTTGTTTGTCAGATGCAGTGCCTATAAAAGTATTCGCCCCCTTAGATTGTTTACCATTTTCTGGATTTTATAAATCAATCCTGGTTGATATAATTTAGCTTTTAAAAAGGGTGTGAACAGCCCTTTTCTAGTCCAGCCACAAAGTCTCTATTGGATTGAAGTTTGAGATTTGACTTGGCTGGTCCAGAACATTCACCTTTTTGTCTTTGAACCATTTTTCTGTAGTTTTCACTGTATGTACACAATTTACATAGAGTGGGATTTTTGTCTAATAAACTCCAAAGACACAGGATTTTTGTGCAGTTTACCAGATTATGATAACACACACATCTAAACAGCAGATAATTCATGTGTTTCAAATGATGGTTTTCTCACTTATTTGTACTCCCATGAAGTGCGTAATACACACCAGGAACAGCTCGCTTCTCTCTCTCTCTCAATCTGGGCCTATTAAAAGTCATTAAAGTACAATTTGCCGAACTCCTATTTCTAAAAAAGCCTGGAACAAAAAAAAATCTTTTTTTCATCCCAACAATAAGCTCCATGAGGAGGACCAATGTCCGCTAAATGCAAAGCAATAAAGCTGAACAAGAAACAACGTAACGATGACGGTACGTCAAAACCAAAATGAAAACAGGCTTTTGCAACATAAAGGTGCTGAAACTGTCGACAATATTACAGTCTGCATGAGTCAACAGGCAGGCTTGTTACAACTGCATGTATTGACAATGAATAGGAAAATGACAGCTGCACATTAACTCTGAACACCTCATTCAAACTTATGCAGGTGTGCTCTATGCCATATGAGCACCTCTCCCAAACATGCGTGATTGCATAATATAATTCAGATTTAATCACAGATGATCACAGGTGAAATAAAGCCTACCTTTAGATGTTCACGATCACAGATCATCTTTCTGTTTTCTGAGCCAGGTAGTCCTCCGTACAGTTCGTCCGAAGTCCTTTATGTCCAAGTCTCTTCTCCTTAGATAAGGGGCGTGATCTTGCTGCGGTAGCCGTTAACTCGGGTTTTTAATGCAGCGTTTAATTTTGCGAGCTCAAAATGTATTCCTTCACTGGATGGTAGTTTTGAAGAGAGGTGAGCTTTTGTTCCAGTGATGTTGCTCCTTGTTGAGTTTCTGTGGCCAGTAATGTTCTATCAGTCTGACATGGGTTTGACGGCGGCATCTGCCCTTTGGTTAGCTAGCACTCAGGTCTGCGGTAGCGGGGTTTGAGCTGTTAAGATTCCCACTTTCATTCACTGTAAAAATACATCTCAAAACTTCCTTCTTTGCTTCGGAAATCCTTCCTCCTTTGGAGCTGTCCTCTTGTTGTGCTCACATCCAGATAACTTCGACTGTTTGGACTTGCTGCCTTGCCAGCTAACTTTGTAAACTACCGGTACATTTGTCTGTAAACCGTGTTGTCATTGGCTCTTGAGAGTTGAGTCGAAGGCGGGGATTGGTTGAGGCTGTAAGTGCTGACTGACTGACATCTGCCAGCTACTCATAGTGCTTTCAGGGGGCACATGGTACCAAGGGCAGAGCTGTAATTGGTTACTATGCATAATTTCGCATGAATATTATACCGGCAGTGGGCAAATCCGGGAAGCCCCAGCAGTGCCTACATAGATATCCTAAAAAATGTCAGGCAAGGGCAGAGCCCTTTGGACTGCAGGGGCCCGGGAGTATACGATGGCCCAGGAAACAGGTATCTTTACTTTACAGTCACTTGCTGAGACACATTCACTGCACTCAGGTGATCCCCATTTTACTAATTATGAGACTACTAGCACCAATTGGGTGGACCTCTGTCAAATTTGGTCAGCCACTTTAAAGGAGGAAAATATTTATGCAATCATTTTACCTATTTTGATTGACATTACTTTGTAGAAATCTTATTTCACTTTGACATTATAGAGTTCCTTTTAGTTTTTCTGGTTGAAAAAATAGATAATATTGACTATGATTGATTTATAAAATTAATAAAAAGAGTAAAACATCCAAGGGGGTGAATACTTTTTTATAGGCACTGTATATGGGACACAAAGTGTAAACAAAGAGACTAACTTGTTTTGTTCTTCTCTTTAGATTGCCTCCTTCAGTGTGTAATGGGGAGGGTAAATGCTGAATGTGACGCATGCATGTGTGAAGATCACATCCTGCTGGGTTCTGTCCGTGGGGCCGGAGGTCTTACTGCTGAGGGGACAACAATACTTCGCTCTGACCAACTCCTTACCCTTACCGACCACAATGGGCATTTTCGTATCCCTGGCATCTGCCCTGATGGAAATGCCACCCTGACATTCAGCCTGCAGGGTCACGCTCCCCTTAGCGTTGTTGTGCCACACAGTGCGGAAAAGATCTCTGTCCTCAGTGTACAGCTGAAACGAACAGGTACCAGATAAAGAGCCACAAAACTGGAGGCAGGTCAAGTTTAGCATGCCATTAAGCTTATCAGTAATGTGTTCTATCTGTGATTTCTCAGAAAAGCTTCATGTGCTTAGCAACCCAGAAAGCAAGGTCAGGAGGGAGGGACAAGCTACCGCCTTCTGCTGCAAAGTGGCAGGAACCCCACAACCACACAAGTACCAATGGTAGGATTTCAACAACTAATCATCTGTCAATGATACTGAGTCTGACTAAGACATTTAGTGTCTGAATACCATGAAATAATCCATGTCTTGTCTTTCTGAACCAACAGGTTTCATAACGACACCTTAATGGAGAGTCACTCAGAGAGCACCTTAGTCCTAAGAGATCTACAACCTGAGCAGTCTGGGGAGTACCACTGCAGAGCAATCGGCCAATCAGGGGCTATTAAGACCAAACCAGCTACACTCAAAATCTTAGGTATGTTCTTCATAAAAAGATGAACAAATATTCATTAAAAACAGTGTGGCATTTCAATACGTTCCCATTTCTGTCTCCTCCAGGTAAAGATGAGTATTCATGTAATCCCACACCAGAGTCTCACCTCATCCGGCTCCCACATGACTGCTACCAAAACAGCACCAACTCTTTCTACTATGATGTAGGCAAGTGCTCTTCAGGTCCATGTGCTGGACAACTGGACAATGGAATTAGATGCAAAGACAAAGTGGCTTACTGCTGCGGTGTGCAGAAAATGGAAGAGAGGCAATTAACCTGCCAGGGCTATCAACTACCCACTATGGTGGTGACTGAGTGTGGCTGCCAGAAATGTGTTGATACCAAGGCTATAGTGTATGGTAGGGCCATTGCTGCAGACAATGGTGAGCCAATGAGGTTTGGCCATATCTTCATGAATGGAGTCAGAATTAGCCGCACAGGCTACAAAGGAACTTTCTCCATCCAAGTTCCTCCAGACACTGAAAGGCTAGTCCTGACGTTTGTGGATAACATGCAGAAGTTTGTCAATACCACAAAGGTGCTCCCATTTAACACTAAAGGAGGGTCTGTTTACCATGAGATCAAACTATTAAGAAAGAAAGCCCCTGTGACCATCAGCCCTACAGAGACCAACACTCTAGAGCTTGGAGAGGTGGAAGGCCAGGAGGCCATGGTTCAGATCCAGATTCCTCCAAATTCTTTCTACACAGAGAGAGGGGAAGTCTTCACAGGTAAAGTTAATGCTAGTGTTACATTCCTCGACCCTAGAGATGTCTCCACAGCTGCTGCAGCTCAAAGTGATCTCAACTTTGTTGGAGATGATGGAGATACACTTCCCCTGAGGACCTATGGGATGTTTTCAGTTGACTTTAGGGGTGAGGAAAACAATGAGCCCCTAAACGCTGGTGAGGTGAAGGTGTTTCTGGATTCTGCCCAGGTGAAAATGACTGAACACCTCGATACCATGAAGCTGTGGTCACTGAACCCTGATACAGGCCTGTGGGAGGAGGAAGGCAGTCTGCAGATGGAGAAGAAAAGAAGAGGCAAAAGGGAGGAGCGAACCTTTCTGATTGGTAACATGGAGATCAGGGAGAGACGTCTTTTTAATCTGGATGTTCCAGAGAACCGTCGGTGTTATGTAAAAGTGAGAGCCTTCCGCAGTGAACGCTTCATGCCTAGTGAGCAAGTGGAGGGAGTGGTGGTGAGTCTTATAAACATGGAGCCCACGGCTGGCTACTCTACTAACCCTCGTGCTTGGGGTCGTTTTGATAGTGTCGTCACTGGTCCTAATGGCGCCTGTCTTCCTGCCTTCTGCGATGAACAAAAAGCTGATGCCTACTCTGCTTATGTCATGGCAAATCTTGGAGGAGAGGAGCTGGAGGCTGTCCCTTCTGCTCCCAAACTCAATCCAAACCTAGTTGGTGTGCCTCAGCCTTACCTTGGTAAGCTGAACTACAGGCGGACTGATCATGAGGACCCAAGAGTGAAAAAGACCGCTTTCAGTATCAATGTGGCTAAACCAAGTTCCAACACAGCTGAAGAGGGCAACGGACCAGTGTACTCATTTGAGAACTTAAAAGAATGTGAGGAAGCCCCCTTCAGTGCTGCACACTTCCGCTTCTCAAGAGTAGAGGGAGACCGCTATGACTACAACACAGTGCCGTTCAATGAAGATGACCCAATGAGTTGGACTGAAGACTACCTGAGCTGGTGGCCCAAACCCATGGAGTATCGTGCCTGCTACATAAAAGTCAAAATCAACAGCCCACATGAGATCAACGTACGATCTCGAAACATGGGTGGCACCCACCCGAAGACAGTGGGCCAGCTGTATGGCCTCAGAGACACTCGCAGCATCCGTGACATGGACCAGACAGCAGTTTCAGCAGTCTGTTTGGAGTTCAAGTGCAGTGGAATGCTGTATGATCAGGAACGTGTAGATCGTACCCTGGTCAAAGTGATTCCACAAGGAAGTTGTAGGAGAGATAATGTCAATTCAATGCTGCAAGAGTATCTGGTCAACCACCTGCCCCTAGCTGTCAACAATGACACCAATGAGTTCACTATGCTTGCACCTCTTGACCCTCTGGGCCACAACTATGGAATTTATACAGTTACAGACCAAGATCCCCGCACAGCCAAAGAGATCGCACTTGGACGCTGTTTTGATGGCACTTCTGATGGTACATCTCGTGTCATGAAGAGCAATGATGGTGTAGCGCTGACATTCACCTGTGGGGATCGTGAGGTGACACGTCAGAGTAGTGTCTTCCAGGCTTTACAGAACTCACAAGGTCAGCCAGTAACAAGTGTGGTGAGAGGAGAAGGACGACAGAACCGACGTCGTCAGAGGGCAAATACACCACGCAACAGTCGAAGACGCAGCACCAGGGATCCTCTTGGAAAACGTACAAAGGCAACAAACTGAACTATAAAACTGAAAATCCACAAGACCAATTTCAACCAGGAACAGATGAGTGGATAAAATTAACCTGTTTTGATACATTTGAATTTCTTTTTTTTTTAATTACCCAAGTATGTAAACAAACTTACGTCTATTTCTAACAGCCTCTTGTTATGGAATAATGGTACTGTTATTTTGTACTACTATTTTCATTTGTACTGTGGTAAATATTTACTTGAGACTGTAAATAGAGTATTTATTACATATGCCTTAAAGTCAGTCATCAGTGAACTGGGTGCTGTATAACTACATTCAAATTTGAAAACAAGAATAAAAACACATTTGTCCTTTTGACCAGTGATTTATTAAATTAGATGCTTATAAAACATTGCAGATGCTGTATCTTCCACATTGTACGTATCCCATTGTCCATGTAACAATGAAACTGGTCAAGTGCTAGAAAAGAAAAGGAGAAACAAACCCTTTTTGACTGACTGTAGCCCATATGAAGACATAGTAGAGTGAAGCCAATAAGCCCCGCTCCTCATCACACTTGATACAAGCCTGCAGAAGCAATGATTAGGAGACCAGTCGTAGCAAGTTAGTCCACTTGCCTGCCCCATAATTCTCTGCATTAGTAGAAATCAATTAAGTAAATTACGTCTTTGTCATGCACAAAAAATACCTACAAGCACTCTTTGCTCCATGGTTTCAAGGATATTCCAGAGATGTATCAAGAGAATGGCTGTTAGGTTTCAAAGTCACATTTATTTTACTTTTCTATCCCTTTTACCTCACAATGAATGTCATGTGCTCTCTGCAAAATTACTACTTACATGTTGCTTCAGTCTCAATTTATCCACATTACAACCTTTGTAAAGATAAAGATGAATAATGTATTGAATAATCATTTTGAATTTGGCAACCCAAGTTATAGATACTATATACTTCCCTGTTAGAAAACCCTCCACAGGTAAGTGAGACCCATAATATATACATGACATTCTGGTTTAAGAATTTGCATAGAACCTTGTGTTTCTATGTCAATACACTTACAACCGCAATTCTGTATCTGACATTTTAACAGGAGCAACATTTAATAGAAATGTCACCTGCAAAACTCAGACAGCAGCAGTTGTGATGTACTCTTCACTGAAGCTTGGTCATCCAACATACTATAGCTTTCTGTGTGTTTGATTCGAGGCTGAATGAGACAGAGAAAAGGCAATTCCATATGTAAGAACATAAAGAGTTGGTGGAACTGGATGCTCCCTGGTATAGTCTCTCTGGTCATTGAAGCAAGATGAAGGGGGCAACACATAGTTCAGATTTTCCAGGATGGCACTGGACAGCATGAGAAGGTACAGCTGCATTTCTGAGGGTCGAGAAGGGGAAAGGGCAGTAGTGATGGAGCCAGTGTCACATGAAGTCCTCATAGTCTTGGGCGTAGCCACCATCAAACGCTGCATAGTCAAGGTCATCTCTCATCTGTGCTTTCAAACCACCTCCGGGTACGACTCCTTTCTTCTTTTTCTTTCCTTTGTTTTGCTGTAAAGACAAATTAGGGTCAATTTAGGGATTGTATATATCATACATGACTACAGCTTGATAGCTAGAAGGCATACTCAACAACTACGACAAAATTTCTGGTTAAACTTGGTGCTAGATTAGTAAATATTTTTGAAAATCACACTTAATAAAATTAACTTGACTTCTACTATGTTTTTTACAATTTGTAACAGGTAACTGGGCTAGGTAAACAGCGCCCCCCCCTCTAAATATTCCCTGAAGATCTGAACTTTATCAGTGGGAAAATACTAATATGCAGATACTTACTTTTTCTTGTTTCTGCTTTTCACTAAGTAGGACTGACAAGGAATTACTGATTTTCTTCAAGTCATCTACTTCCACTGTAAGGGAGAGAAAGAA
Source organism: Cheilinus undulatus (assembly GCF_018320785.1). NCBI lineage: Eukaryota > Metazoa > Chordata > Actinopteri > Labriformes > Labridae > Cheilinus > Cheilinus undulatus. The sequence continues at coordinate 38,493,639 of NC_054865.1, read as the reverse complement.
ACTGTTATCAATATAGCCTGCTTTGAGTTAAATCACAGTTAAAATGTTCCAGTTTCAAAGAGACAGGGCTTACATGAAATACAGAGTTCCCGAAACAATGAATCCAAGAAACTTGAATAATGCACAGACTTTTCAAACTGAGAAATCTTTTCTTTCAGCAACTTTTCAAACTCTGTGAAGTCTTCTTTGGAAGAGGGACACATGGCGTCAATCCCAGTGACACTGTTTGAAGTGCTGCTGACACCTGAAAAATATTGGGAAAAAACAGTAGATGAAAAACACAGACTTCAAGCACTTCACTTGTATTACCAATAATTTAACAGTAGGCTGCAAACTTTGGGCTGAATTCGGAGGATGCTGTCGTGACAGCAGTTTTTTTCCAAGTCCATTACACCCATCAAAATGTATTTATTTATTTATGTATTTATTTTATAATTCAAGATGAATTTTAAATATTCAGTAACCTACTACTTGTATTCAGTGATGATATTTTGTAATAAATTGATTATTTTCTCTAAATTTTCATTTTTTTTCACTATCTTAAGTATCTTATCTCTGAAATGATGATTCTCTAACTTGATCTTTAATATTAACCATATAAAACATATCTGTAGTGGGCCTGTTAATATTAATGCATTAACGCTTGCGATCAATCTGGAAAGCTTAACGTGTTAAAAAAATAATAACGCAGTTTATGACTAAGTTTGACCACAAATTCCTCCCATAGTCCTCCTGCGCAGATGTTTACCTTCCTGGGGTGAAAAGGTTGAAGGCAGGTCGAATGCAGCCAGCATTGATGAGTGAGGAGACAGACCCAGTTCTGCAAATTTTGACTTAAAAAGCTGCCTAATGGAAGTCGGGATGAAACAAAAGTTTTGTGTATATACAGCGGTGATAAACTGTCTTTACAGTGAAGCACAACGTGTCTGAAGTACCACCTCCTGGCAAAACGCATCTTTGCTAATGTTAGCAAAGATGCTAACAATAACATGGGATCAAGCCATGATAGCTAATGTTGCTAATGTTAGCAAAGATGCTAACAACAACACGGGATCAAGCCATAACACCAAGCTACACCGGTGCAGTCCAGCAGACCTGGATTTGTGCCCAAAACGACAACATCTAAGCACTAATGCGATCGCTAATGGGTCTCCAGAGACTGCAGACCATCGACATCTTTGACGACAAGGGGCTTCAAGACATCATCCGGGTCGCCTCAGATGATGTGTCCCACAGAAAGCCTATGAGAACTACTGTCACAAGAATCTGTGAACCGTATGACAGCTAAAAAGGCAACTAAAGTAGAGGAGCTGGCCCAAGCTACATTTATTACACTAATTGGAGATCACTGGACATCAGTCAGCAAACACAGCTACCTCAGGGTAACAGCACACCTGATCACTTTACAGCAGAAGTTTTTTTTGTACCTCATGTGTTTGTATTCTGGGCTTGTTTGCAGTTTATAAATATTATTGCTCAGTGAATTAAGACACTCTGATTAACAAACCACCAATATGTTTTAAAAATCAAGTTTGTTTAATATTTCTTCATTTAAGTACCATACTTGTACTAATTTATCTCAAACAAAAATGCAAGTAAATGGTAGTATTTTAAATGTTAATTTATAGATAATAACACATTTTTCAGTAAAAAGCGCTTTCAAAGTCCTGCACATGAAGTTCAAATAATGAAAATAAACACTTATAATAAGAACGTTTAAAAATCTTAAAATTACTAAAACTAAAGAAATGCTGTGATTAATCATGATTAATCACAGCATAGTGATGTGACTAACTTGATTTTTTTTTAAATTAATTAACAGAACTACTTTATAGATAAATTAGTAATTATTACATAGATTAGTTGGTATTTTAACAAATAAGCAGAATAAATTAAACAGAGGATGATGCATTTGCATCTCAGAGTTGACAAGAATCTAACAAAGTTGACAATGGAGATAAACTGTACTATTGGCTGATTTGTAGTTAATGTTTTAAAAACTTGTAAATAGATTTATATGGGGATACACTGTATAGTCTTATAAACTCTAAAACAAGAAATAAATTGTTAAAAAGGAATAAACAAAGCAAACAGTAAAAGGGAAATGTAAGATGTGCAATTTACACAGTAAAATAACTCTTTGAATGCCAGTTCATATACCCAACACACTCTTCTTTAATGATAGTTGATGATACCTCTTATTTAGGTGTCTAGTCTTTGAGGGATATGGAGAGATGCACCAAAAAACACAGTGATAGCATTTAGTAAGTGCTCACAGTTGAAGTCAAGCTGCCTAGGATGGGGTTGAAATAATGTTTTTTGTATTTTGGAGATTTGAGGAAAGTCCTGAGTGCACAGCCCAAGCCAGCGTCTACAACACAACTACACACAAATATCTAGCAACCATGTCCTGCATCAGGGTGAGTATACAATAGAACAGGAAATTCCTCTGTTAAGAAAATAGACACATGAAAAGGCTATCAAACAAAGATGTAAGCTATCCAAGCTTTAATCAATCATTAATGATATATATGCTATATGTGCTCTATAAAAGCTATGCAAAAGTTTTAACACTGTAAAAGGCAGGGGGGATTTTTTATTAGATAGGACGGCTAAAGAGAGACAGGAAATATGGGGAGATAGAAAGAGGGACGACATGCACCAAACAGCACCGGGATAGGGATTCAGTCTTGTGACCCCCTGGGTCGAGGACTTGGGCGTCTGCTCCACAAACTACAAGATTTTAAGCCAAATCTTAGGCCAGATTTGCCTCCCCTGACAACTGTTTGGGTGTATCCCGAGTAGAGGCTCGTCGCAAACAACCATTTGTCTGAAAAAAATCCCAAAGTGTGTGATGTCAACACAGTTATTTTGCTGCTCCACATTGCATCATAGCCTCTCAGACCTCTAATCATAGATATCAAACTTTTGATATTCAGGACTCTAGGTCATAGTGCCTCTGACAGAATACCCACTACAACCAATAAGAGTGAACACAGTGGGTAGCGTCATCAGCCGATGTTAGGTACTTTCACCAGACACAAACAAACACAACTAAACCTATATTCCAGCCAGGATTTCATCCATATCCTTCCCAAATTTCCTTCAGGGTCAATAAAGTATCTCACCTATATTGTCTTGTGATTTTTGTGGCAACGGTGAAGCATGCCAAGTAGCCAGCCAGGGATATCAATAGTCTTCCAAGTTCATTTTTTTTTCTGAAGTCACATAACATCACATGGAATTTTTTGTGATCTTGTGTATGGGGAACCCTTGCTGTGAAGTCACAGGCAGGTCAACAGGTGTGGTCTTACTGTCTGGCTGAGTCGTCTAGTGCGCGTTTTTAATTTGTTTAAAGATTTTAAAATCATCTATTGTGTTGCCATCCTTACCACTGTACTTCAACAGAGAAAAGTTAAATGTATTGAGTGAACTTTCAAACGAACGAGGACATTAAAAAAAATTAGATCATTAAAATGAATCAGTCTTACCAAAAGCATCTTTTGCTAGCTCCAAATCAGCGTCTTCCTGTAATTTCTTCACTCTCAACTTCTCTGCAAGTTGTTCTTCAGGTGTTAAATCTGCTTGCTGTAGTAAAAGATTTGAAAAGGTCAAAATCAAAAGCCCTGAGAAAATGACAGCAAGAACAAAAAGGTATTTGAGGAAAGAAAATAACCCACTTTATCCTGCAGCTCCTTGAGCTCCTGCTGTTTTTTCTTTAGCCGGTTTTCCTTCTCTTTGATCTTCTCACTCAACTTTTTTTTCTCAGAAACCTTTGTCTCTGAAAATTTCAATCATGGAATAAAAAAACATGAAAAAGCAGAAAGCTAAGTTACTGATTCACATGCAGCACAATGCTTTATGTTCTTGGGAATTGGGAAATTAATCTCATACCTGTTTTTGTCACCTCTGCTTTTTTTGTGTCATCTTCATCCTCATCATCCCAGTTATCCTTTAAATGAAAACTTAAATTAGTTTTCTATTTTATTGTACAAGTGACAAAAGCAAATGTGACAAAATAAAGAGAAAACTGAATCCAAGTTTAATTTCTCAGTTTATAAAATGAATTTAGAAAATGTTACATTGACTCACTAGCACATCTGAGAACAACGGACTTATGAAGACCACATACATCTGATGGTAGACATTTCTAAAATATGATAAGCCAAAAAACCCATTCCCTGTTCACAAAAATCAAACAATTCACATAAAAGTCCAGATTTGCACTGTATAGCCTAATACTTTGCCAGGTTTACAACTTAAATCAATTAGCTATAAAACCACAGGTGCATACCATGGGCCTTAGAAGTGGGGATGAATGATATGGGAAATATCTAATTGCAATTTTTTTCCCCAATGAGCAATAACTCATTTCATGTCAATACCAACACAACAGATTAAACTAGGGCTGAATAATTTTTGCAAAAATATCTAGTTGTGATTATTTTCACTCATATTGCGATTTTCGATACGAACTGTTGTTTGACGGGAAGGATCATTTTATATGTCATTCTCATTTTGGTCAAGAAAAACATACACAAAAATGAGGAATGTAGGATTTTTTTGTAAACAGTTCTTAAAAAAAAATGACACTTAAAGGACTGCATTATGTGTAGGGCTCAACGTCTCTGATGCAAAGAAATTTTAGACTGGCATTTTGATTAACTATCAGAGTGGGAGGTAATTTAGTATTTTATGATTATATTATTCTAAAACAACGCAAGTTATGTATGCTTTTGTTTGACACAAAAAGTAAAAAAAAAAAACATTTTATTTTTCCAAAAAGGGGAACATGGATTATAAGATTAAAAATAGTTAAAACCCTTATGGTGATGGTTAAGTTTAAGATAGTAAAAATATGGTTTTTAGCCCATTCCAGCTTGACATGCAATGCTTTTATAAAACACAGTTGCTATTAAGGAGGGTACTAGGGCTGGGAAAGTAATCAAAATTTAGATCAAATTGCAATATGGACACCTGCATTTTTCAAATTGAAGAAGGTGCAATATTTCTTTAGCCTGAAATGTGTGTCAAAAATGCCAGTTCCAAAACTTTTTTGCAGCAGAGATGTTATGACCTATACATCGCGTAATTATGCAAGTGTTATTGTTAGGAGACGTTACAAAAAAATCCTACTTTACTCATGTTAGTATGTTTGTCTCAGTCAAAATGAGAATGACATAAAAATAATCACTCCCATCACTACAGCAATTCATATCAAATGTGCAGTATCTGTCAAAATAATCATAATTGGATATCTTTTGTCAAAATTGTTCAGCCCTGGTCTAATCTATTGTGTTGCTTATAATATATGGTGATTTATTACTTGTGTTTGGTGAAAATAATACCTAAAATGAGTTATTTTAAAAAATAATCAGATATTAAATCCCAATTGCAATGTTTGGATATAAAAATAATGCAATTAGATGTTCCCAAATCGCTCAGCCCAAAACCAGGTTAAACCAGGCTGCAAGTCAAACTCTGCTAAATGGTAGGAATTTAACAATAGTGAGCTCTACTAATACCCACATAGTCATCTTACTTACTTATATTAGAACCCTTCACCATTTTAGTAAGTGAAGTTTCACCTGAATACTTTGCAATATTCATATTATTACTAACTTTAAACAGTTACAAAACAATTACTAGCAAGCTGGTTTAGTGAAGCTTAATGTACATACAGTAATTAGTAAATTCAGTCAGTTGGAAATTTAATAAATTGTGTTTGACATTCAGAACATTTACCAGGATGGCTTAATAATCTTATTCTGGTCATGCAGTGTTTATTTTGGGGGACATGATGAAACCATCTGTTTCTTTGGTTGGGCACCATATGTGACAGAAAACAGGACAATTGTAGAGGCCTCTACCAGCACTTTCCCCGAGTCAATTATTTGAGGTTTCTGGACAGTATCAGTGTCAACATACGGTCAATAACCACCCGTACTGAAGTGTCAACTGAGCACTACTTTCCTCGTACACGCCTGTCGTACAGTCGGAAAGTTCTAGGCCTACTTCTAGGCTGAGTTGAGTCATCAACCCAGATGATGATTTCATCTGATTGTAGCTAAAGTTGTTGAGCAAGCTAACGCCGCCTCATGTTAAATGTAACTCAATCTGAGGGAATTCAGGGCAGTGCTCAAATGCTAATCTCCGACATCCATGTAATGCGACAGCTTTAACCAATGATGGTATAATTGTCAACATTAAATGCACTTTCGCGATGGTCTCATAACATCTTAAGTTCGAGAGGCAGTCGACGACGCTGTCTCACATTAAAGCTTTATTTCATGCGCAAGCTGATAAAGGAGCTAGCGAGTTTGCTAGCAAGGTGGCCCGGTTAGCTTACAGCTACATTATCCCGTTATCCAACTTTAGCCCGGCTGTCCAAAAACTACGTCGCGGTCATCTGACGAGTAGAAAGCGATGACATTATGCTTATAAAATATGGTTATTTAATAAAATCCCGCTGCCACATTGATATTAACGGTGCCCATGGTCCGTTGCAGCAGTCGAACGCCGTACGTTAGCCAACTTTGGTTTACTATGGCAGCCCGGTGAGCCACATGAGTTAGCCGTCAGCTAGCACAGAGCTAACAGGCTCACGGGCTTGACAAGCAGCCAGAGACCGCGCTGAAGCATGGCATCAAAGCCGGGCGACAATGCTCCCACCAGACGTTAGCTTGTCACTTAATAGACCGGCTAACAACTGGCGTAAGGTTAACCAGTCAGACGATGTCTGACCTTAATCCCTGCCCAAACTGTTAATTTACCTTAACCTCTTCTTCTTCGTCTTCGCCTTCCCATTTGTCCATCGCTGCCGCCTTTTTAATCGGCTCCTCCGGCTCGAAGTTCTCAGAGTCTGTAAAAAGCACAGCATGAATTTAGTCAGGCCAATCCACATCTAACGACAGACTTTGGCAATAATGAAGTATTAAGTTAGTATTAATCAATGGTTATGGGAGCGGATGGTGTATGGAGAGCTAGCCTTCCCAACTTAGTTTCTCACCCCAGTCCGCCATGTTGGCTGTGTTGGTTGTGTTTGACAGGCTCGCAGTGGAGTCAGTGCGGCAGCCCGTTGGCTACGTTCAGAAACAGCTCCCACCTTCTCGACGTCACTCTGGTGGAAACGCAGCTTCTGAGGGGTTATCTAATGTTAGGATTTCAGGACTAGTTTAAGTTTCAAGACATCTAGGTGACAACCTGGTACACAAAAGTAATGCGAAACATCAGAATAATTATTTATGGTGAATGAGTTTACAGCTCCACATCAACTGAAAACTGTGACGTCCCTACATCCCTTACCGTTTTTGATAAGTGTATTACAGTGTCTATAAAAAGTACTCACCCCCTTGGATGTTTTACCCTTTTATTGATTTCGTAAATCAATCTTGGACTATATAATTTGGCTTTTTTTTAAACAAAAATACAAAAACTATTTAATCTTAACGTGAAAAAAGATTTTCACAAAGTAATGTCAAACAAAAATATGTAAGATGAAATAAGTGACTGCATAAATATTTTCCCCTTTTAAAGTAACTGACTTAATTCAACAGAGGTCCAGCCATTAGGTGCTAGCAGTCTCACAATTACTGAAATGGGGATCCCTGAGAGCAGTGAATGTGTTTCAAGTGATTGTAGTATTAAGACACCTGTGTCAAGAAGGTCCAGTCACTGGTTAATTAGTATCCCTGGCTACTATTACACAATTAAGACAAAAGAACATTCCATTCAAGTCAGGGAAAAGGTTGTTGAAAAGTATCAGTCAGGAGATGGATACTAAAAAATTCAAGGCAAAGAACATCCTCTGAGTTCAGTTCAATCTATCTTCAAGAAACGGCACATGTGTAAATCTGCCTAAATCAGGCCGTCACTGAGTGACCATGCAAGAAGGAGACTTATGAGAGGGGCCACCAAGACTACTCTGAAGGAGTTACAAGCTTCAGCTGCTGAGATGGAAGAGATTCTGCATACAGCTGTTGCCTGGACCAGTCAAAGCTTTATGGGAGAGTGGCAAAGAGAAAACAACTGTTGAATGAAAAAAATCACATTCAATCTTGACCAGAGCTCACCCAAAGGTATGTGGCAGACTCCAGGGTCAAGTGGAAGAAATTTTTTGGTCTGATGAGACCAAAATGGTGCTTTTTGACCATCAGACAAGATGCTATCTTGAGTGAACACCAGACACTGCACATCAGCTGTTCACACCTGATCCCTGTGAAACCTGACAGAGCTTGAGCAGTTTTGCAAAGAAGAATGGAGTAAAATTGCAGTTTCCAGATATGCAGGCCTGATTGAGACCTATCCACTCAGACTCAGTGCTGTGATTGCAGAAAAAGGTGCATATACTAAATACTGACTTGAAGGGATGGATATTTACGCAGTTCCTTGCTTGTCGTCCCACATTTGTATAAAATTTATATTCCTTTGTAGATATCTGTTTTCACTTTGACATTAAAATGATTATTTGTTTTGTTTTATTTAAAAAAAGCCAAATTATATTGACTATGGTTGATTATTAAAATCAATAAAGGGGTAAAACATCCAAGGGGTGAATACTTTTTTTATGTTTATTGTATTTAACATGGCGAAAAATTCTAATAAACACATTTCAAACAATCAAAATCAGATTGCTTAGCATAGGCTGATTGATGAAAGAAATTAGAATTCAATTAAAAAAACATTTAAAAGTCTTTTAAGATCAAGCAAAATTTTTAGATTGGTCAAAATTAAATTATCTAGGTGAAATGCAGAAATCAGATTTAAAAATTTCAAATACCGACTAACACAATAAAACTACTGTGCTCAAATTGATAAATATATAATAATAATGATAATAATGTCTTGAATTTTTATAGCGCCTTTCAAGAAACCCAAGGACGCTTTACAGGAACACATAGACATGGACAAACTATGTGAGGGGTAGGATGAGTGTAAGGGGTGGTTTAGTGAAGACTGTAGGCTGTGGTGAACAGTTAACATGAATAATTATTTATTTTGACTAATCTCCACTTATACTTAATTTCTAACCACTCATATATGGTACCCAGTAGTCTGATGTATCATTGACATTACTATGTAAATAAAATACAAAAATCATTATGTGAATCTAAATTTGGTATAACATTGATGTTAACTACATTTCACTTGTATTATTCCTGAATAATATTCCTCTTGCAAAAATTTACTTCATTTATAAATTGCTGAAAAGTGTTTTAGATAACTAACTCTGAAAATCATACGGAGTCCACAGAAACAGAATGATTCAATTTAATATAAGACCATATTTATCACACCAAAAATGTGCACAACAATACAAAACACACAGCAAAAATAGAATTGACCATTACTAACACAATCATGTTTCAGTGAGCATTTTGTACCTGTACTTATTAAACCTTCAAACACAAATACACAAATATAAATGTAGCTACAACATAACTTCTGTGACAAAAATATCTATATTTCACAAAAATATATATCTATTTTGACTACATAAATATAACTTTGTATATTTGCTACATAATTCTGATTTGCTTTAAATTGCTTTATAATAATAAATATAAATGTTTTGAGAGTTTGGGTTGCTTTTCTGAGTATGGCGGCGCATCCCTGAGACGGACATGAAGATGGGATGGGTTCCTTAAGGTTTATTGAAATAAATATATATTAATAAAATATTATTCAGTGCATAGTGTTGAAATGATCTGATTTTCCTTTAGTGCTGAATGTTGATGTTTCAAAGTGATAGCTGCACAAAGTAATATACAACCTCTTTAAATACAGTATACAGACATCATGAAGTGCTGTTTGGTATTGCACAGAAAAATGTGATCACTGGGTTTGGGATGAGGTTAGGGGTCTTCTGATCCAGCAGAGGTGAGGGGGGGTCATGTTACAGGATAGATCAGGTCAGAGCAGGGTAGGACAATCAGCAGCATCAGCAATCCCAGTGTGAGACACAGAGGACTATGGCTCAGTGCCAACCCCAGTGATCTCCCTACAGGAATACAGTGAAACCAACATGGATGTAAAGTCATGCAAAAATATGAGCCATGCAATCGTTATCAGTCTTTGTGTGTCATTACATAAAAACACAGTGGTACAGATTCCTGAGTATTCTATTACACTTTATTCAGGTGTTCAGTATTAGTAAGTATTAGTGTATATTTATGTCTCATAGCTGACATGACTAGAGAGTATCTGGAGTTCATAATCACATATAAAGATAGCTGTAAAATAAAACACAGACATTGTAAATGATCCCTTAGATCAGGGGTGTCCAAACTTTTTCCATCGAGGGCCACATACAGAAATACATAACGTTGTTGAGGATGCTTTATTATCTACAAGGCGAGGTATATGACATTGATTAAGTCAGAAGCAGAATAAAGGAGGAGTTGGGGTGAAGGATTTAATGGCTATCAGTGCAAATAGTCAATAATTTCCAGGTTTTTGGGGATGCCAATGAGATTTCAGGGGGCCCTTTTTAGCCCCATTTAACACTGGCTCTGCCCCCCGTAATATTATTGGTACTGCTATTTGCTGCCATAACCTATTAGGGAGTTAGAAAAGATATTATTTTGGTTGCCAATATGTTTCCCTTGTACAGAGTTGCCTTAATTTAGTTACAAATAAACACATCAGTTAATTCATCTTGTCAAGATGTTTGTTTACAGAATTAGCATGGTAGGACTATCTTGTGCTGAAACTATGAAGTACAGTTCAGTCAAGCAAAAGTAGGCAATTTCTAGAGTTTGCTGCGGGCCAATCAATTTGGACTGTGGGCCTCATTTAGCCCCTGGGCCACAATTTGGACACCCCTGCCTCAGATTAAACATACCCAATACTGTGAGATAATTATAGCACAAATGCACGCCCAATAGTGTCCCATGTAAATACAATTAATTCAAACTTTAATCAAAAGGTGAATTCCACTAGAGGCTTTAGTAGCTGTACAAAACTTTAAATAAAGTGCAAATAATCAACAGATTTTCTCCAAGTATTTTAAGGGTTGTCTCACATTCTGTCAGAGGACATGATATGCCACTGTCATAATAGGGAATGTGAGAAAGTTATTTGAATACACTAAAAGATTTGTTAATGTATTTTAATAAGCATGATTTAGAGAATACTGCTGAAGCATATAAGGCAGGAATAAGCTCCTGACGGCTAAAATGTCAAATTATAGATAGATAATAGTATTAAAGTCTATAGTTTTTAGATTCATAAGGCATGCATTTTTTAAGGGAATATTACCTTGCATCATCAGATTAATTCAGATTTGCATTAATGAGAAAAAGACAAGCAAGTCTCCAAAATTAATTTTTTTTTATAAGTGTACAACAAGAGATTTGAGTGTTTCACCTCTGAAGTCTACGTTCCGAGCCTTCGAAGGAGTCAGCACCAGGAACAGAGCTTTTCTCTGAGTATCAGACATATAAAGGATCTGCTCCTCCGTCACCGCAGCAGCCTGTTCATAGGATAGCATGCTGATGTGTTTAGGGCTGAACACCACCTGAAGGATTTCAAACCAGCAGGGAAAAGAGGAACAGAGGTATGGACAGACACATTGAGATGACATCAGTGCGCTAAAATGAGCAGCAAAAGTCAGACATTTTGGACTCAATGCTATAAACTCCAGCTTTTATAAAATGTGAAGTGGAAATGCTGTTGTTTAAATGGTCAACTCACAACAAATTTATTAGCCGGTATCATTGCAATAGCCAAAGGTGGGATTCCTTCAATCTGCATTTTGACTAATGCTGACATAGCCATGTCAGGGAGACCCGCTGTAAACAAAATTTAAAGAGGAGAGTGAGACAAGACCATGTGTGCAAAACAAACAAAAATAACAACAAAAAGATAGGTTTGTTTACAGCTGTGATCAGCACACATGGTTTGTGTGATCCATGCAAACTGACACCAACCGCCATAGAGGGAATATTAGCCATTTTGCAGCTTTTTGAAATTATTCAGTCGTTCTGACCTTGTTAATGCTAACCACATACATTTTGGAGGTCAATTTTCCCCCCCTATAGAATTCTGAATTTTTAATACCAGAACCTGTGATGGGCCAGTAATAATAATAATAATAATAAGCTCTGTACACTTTTTGTATACACTCAGGGTTTTGATGACCAAAAATGCCCCATTCCATTGCAGTAAAAATCATGTATTCTATAATGTTAGGCTTTGCTTTGCCTAGTCATTGCTTCAAATTTGCAGTTTTCCTGTTTGTCATCAAATACCAGCCATTTCCCATATTTGGCTAAGAGGAAACCGCATGCTTTTTTCCGGGTTTCCTACAGAGTTACTGTTGTAACAAGTTTTGAAAAAAATGCAGAAAATTCAAAGTTGTTGCTCATTAATAATATATTCAAGGCTGGGATATTCCCCTTCAAAGAAAACCTATTTGCATGTATTATTTAAAAATATTTCTTCTTTTTTCATGTACACATTGCATAAAATGTGGGGATTTAGGCACTTCATCTGGCATTGAAAGGGTTAAATTGCTAAAACTGAATCAATATTTGATAGTTATGATTTAGATCTTATGTGGATTAAGATGTAAAGTAAAAAATCTGGGGGTGGGGGAAATAATTGTATACATATATTTTGTTGCTATTTATATATGGCGGCCATTTTTGGCCACTTACACCTTGAGTGTAATAATTTATGAAAATATTAAAAGAAAAAAATGCATAAAAATCAAAGTTGTTGCTCACAATAAATATATTAAAGAATGTCATAATGCTCTACAAGGAAATAAAATGTTTATGTGGCACATGAAAATATTTTCATTTTCATGCTTTTTTATGTTACATAAAGCAAGGTTTTGCATTTAAATTAGCATTCAAAGAGTTAAATTCCGCCAATTTTATCAATATTTTATATATGATCAGACCTGATCTTTATTCAAAATCAATGTAAAAGAAGTTGGAAAAAATAGTAATGTATGTTTTTTCTTGTTATTTAAGTAAGCTGCCGTTTTCGCCACAGACACCCTGAGTTTAACATTTTATCTAACACCATCTGAAGGTTAACTTCTTTTTTAAACATTTCTATCAATAGTTCAAGAAGCTCTAAGGTTTAACACGAATACCTGCCAGAACTCCTATCTCAATAAACACATCAGTTCTCCAATCACTTATGGGTCCAAAAGCGAGGCTGTGACTCAGCAACCGGACAAGAGCCAGCAGCTGCTCTTCAGAGCAGGATAACCTCAGCTGACCCAGCCAGAGCACTGCTTTACTGCAGCCAGCAGGGAGAGACACAGCACAAAGAAAGCAGAGGGAAAGAGACAATTAATATCACATTGCAGAGTCAAACATCTGCCCTTTGAAAGAGGGATTCATGTGCATGTGGACATGATAAATCTGCTCACCTGAACTCCACAGCATTGAACAAGTTTATCTCTGTGATTTTAGCTCCACAAACAATGTATCCCATGGCCCTCAGCGTGTTGTAGTCCAGCTGGCTTGGACTTTGTTTGGTGGAGTTTAAAATGGTGTTAAATAGTACTGCCAGCTGGGAAAGAAACAAGAGTTTTGATATGCACATATGATTTTAAAGGTAACTGTTTGTGTACCCAACTACAACTAATATAGTTTGATAGAGAAGGCTTGCAAAAGTTTTGTCTTTTATGAAGGTGTTTTTTCTGCTATTGAATTATAATAGGTTATATTGTGAGGTGTTTCTGATGTTTGGTCCAATTTCAATCATCTTAACAGGATATAAATAATCAATAAAAATGTTTGCTTCCACTTTTTTGCTTCCACCCTTTCGTCTTTATGCAACAATGAAGGATCTGACATATCAGTTGTTATATCTGGCCATTTTAAAACACCAGAGCCATCACAAAAAAAGTAGTCTACATATAATAAAAATACTAGACATTCTTTGATCTTTTAGGCCTATGTGTTATGTTAATATCAGACAGTTCTGATAATGTCTTACAAAGCAGCTTTAAGCCTAAGGTCTAAAGGTACAGGTTCAGTTTGATTTAGCAGAACAAACTTAGAAAAAAGGGAACATAATATCCTTAAGTACCGTATGTTAAATGACTGTATAATCACCTAAATATATAAAACCATTTCATTTCTGCTAAATTAGAATAAGCCTTTTATTAATAAATAAGGAGGGCCCCCCTCCAAGGACAGCATGAGAGCATCAGACATCACATTACAGCATTGCAAACTTGCTCTCCACTCTTCATCCATTATACATGTAATACTCTGCCATGTGAATTTCGGGCTCTCCCTGTGCAGAGTACAACATCTGGCATTTGTGTTTTGAATGCCATCATGAGGAAGTGTGGTGTTTTGTATTGACAAGCCTTTGACAGATTCAGGACAAACAGTTTTGTATCGGTCTTGACCAAAGTCATAATACATTTCAAACATGGATACTGCTAATTCACAACTATCTCAGCTTTTAAAAGCAAGCTAAAAAGGTATATTGAATGAGGAAAGAGAAAAAAAAATCAAGGAAGTATTCCTCTCCAACAGTTCTGATGACTTGTCATCTACCTGTTTTCTTGTGTCTCACCAGTCTAAATGTGGGCAACAGAGAGCCACCGCCAGTGTTGCAATCAAAATCTAATTGTTAGATGTTGCTAATAATCCCAGTTTTACTGACTGTACCTTTAAAACTTGACTTTAAATCAGCAAACAAACGATGGAAAAAGAAGTGTTTAGGAATCAATTTATAAATCAATCAGATTATTAATGGTATATTTTTCAAAATATTGCTTCAAGATGGACTAAACATGACTAAAATGTCAGATTCTGTCTTTTATCTGTGCGAAGTGCGAACATTTGTAACCAAAAGGAGCTACCTGTCTGTTGTTCCATGTACTGATGGCCCCCAAGGTAGCGATGCTCCTCAGCTCTGTCAGTCGGAGGCTGCTCAGCTCCTCTATAGAGAGCTCTGTTGCTACCCAGCCCAGCTGAGTGATCAGAGACTGAGAGAAGGACGGCACAGGGCCGTATATCTGCACACACAAAGAAAAAACAAAAACATATAGACACACACACTTTGTAAAATGCTTGTAAAGACAGAGAAGAAGAATGAAAGCGAGACTTTGGAGGGGAAACTTCTCTTTGCAGCCTTTGATTAATCACTTAACTTTTTAGGAATGATTAAATGGACTGAAGTGGAAAACAGATAAATCTCACCTCTTTGAGTCTCTCTAGCACCTGGTTGCGCTGGTAGGATGCCATAAACAGGTCCTGACCCATCAGCTCCAGACAATTGGAGAAGGCTGATGTAGACATGCTGGCCAGGCTGCTGGAGGTCCAGGCAGAGGGAGCTGTGTTGCGCAGGATCTCACAGGTAGGAACCATGGGGGCCGCTGGCCATGGACACAGACATGAATGTGATCAGGAGATGCTGCTTACCAACAGAAGTATGACTTTGGTTAAAGCATATTAGATCAACTATCTGTTATCAAATAAGAAATAATTTTGATAAAATTCTCCATCAATTTCATATATTTAACAAGAACTTTGAGCTATTTACTTTAACTGGCCAAGCAAACACACAGCAATGCTTTGCCATTTAATTTTTACACTCTAGTCCATTTAAAGCCCCTCACAGGATATTTCAAAGATATAAGAAACAAAAGTGATGCTCACGTGAAAAAGGATTTATTCTGAGGAAGCCAAGGAAAAACTGGAGAACAAACTGCTGCCTCTCAAAAACTGTCCTCCTCTCATTCTCGTTTAAACAGTGCGTCCCTACACTCCCGCGTTCCCACCGCCGCTGGCTCATAAACAGTTTCTCAATAGAGCTTGTGGTCACCAGATCCTAAAGGAACACAAACAACACATGTGAAGCACACAAACCAATAGTTTCCAGGAGTACAGGAACTCCACCACCTGATCCTGACACCTGCCAGAGATGTGACACCTCAGGGTTTATTTACAGCCTTTGTTGGCCTAACCTGCCGTAAGATTGAATAACAATCGCAACACCTCACTGTGGATTTCTGGACAACATGGGAATCACTGAAAACACAACAGTGAGCTCACCGGAGGAATCTGCTGCAGTACAGCCTCAGACAGGAAGAAGAGGAAGCGGTCTACCTGACTCATAGTGGTCTTGCTCCAGTTTCTGACTGGACTGTGAGAAAGCAGAGGAATAAACTTCATGTATTTTACACAGCTATATAAAATATGAAACCTTTCCTCAATAATCTTAGGGTTAGACACAAAAAAGATAAACCTAAGAATGCTTGGAGGTTTTATATTCATAAGACTATGCAGTCATGAAAGATAACATTTCTATGCCATTTTTTAACTCCTAGTCCAAGAAAGCATAAAGATATTTGGAGATAGATTCTGTTACCCAAAGACTGCAGGTTCTTGCAGGATACGAGCCACAATGATCATCTTGCTGCTGCTGTAGCAGAGCTCCTGGAGGAAATCCAGGTTGTCCATGAAGAAGGTGCGGTCAACGTGATGGAAAACTTCATCCCCCACAAATGTTGCCATGATGCCCATTGAACGAAACTCCTCCTCGGTGAAAACTCCTGTGTACATTTCCTGCAGAGACAGAATTCCCGAAGCGCAGATCAAGCAGCAAGTATGACAACCCATCCATCCATGTAGTCTCAGTAAACTCTTTTAAACAGTAAAGGGGCATCGCAGAGTAGCTCGACTGACCATTCTCTGAACAATTTTGTCCACCAGCAGCTCCTGTTTAGTTCTGGACAGCATGAGGAAGTGCTGAGGCTCTTGAATGATCATTGCCTTCAGAGTGCCCATGCTTTCTATAGGAAACTTCTTAATGGTGCTTACACTGCAAACGGGCACACAAAGAAACAGAATTGCAATATTTTTACAGTATAATCAATACATCAAGATTTATATGCATTTTTGGCCTTTTGTCAGTTTGTTTGATGCAGTCGTTTGTCTTATGTTTTTATGTCATTTACAGGTTTTTATGGTGTTCTTGGCTGTTTTTAATGTTTTCATTTCTGCTGTGTTTGTGCTCTTTATCTGTGTTTTTACTGTAAACTTGGTCAACATTAATGTTTTTAAAATGTGCTTTATAAATACAGTGGATTGTATTAGATTAGTAAGAACCTTTCATGCCTTTCATAGCAAGAAATTACATCTTGGGATATTTCATCAAAGGTTTCTGACAGATAAGACTGATCTTCTCAAAATTAGGTTTCTAAATTTTTGATATTTTGATATTTCTGAAAACTATTCAAACAAAGCAGTAGTAAATTGATTAATGAGAAGTTGACATCACTTAATTCATTCATTTAATAAATTAATTGTCATGAAAGGGAATAGGGAACTTACGGCATGGACAAGGCAATCTCAGCTCCCATATCTTCCAGCAGTTCAGAGAAGAACTCTAGCTGATACAGCTCATCAATCACACACTTTTTCTGTCCAAAAAAACAAACAGTTACTATGAATAATGATAACTTTTTATTCTGTATACAACCTTGACAAAACAAGCAACTACAGATTGCTTTGAAAATAAGCAACAGGTGAAATACAATAGGTAAGAAAGCCAAAGGATGATGGCTAGACAGAATAAGACAGTAAGACAAAACTGGAATTGTAAAAATGGAATCAAAACAAAGACAAATGATAAAAGAACAGATAAGAATGTTTATTATAGCACAAAAACAGTAAAAATGAGTCAGTGAAGTAGTAAAATGTACCAGTGAGGTGTGAAGAGGACCGGGTTGCCTTCGGAGGAGAAACAGGATTTTTCTCACGGCAGGAAGCGAAGAATCAGCCTGAAAATGCTTCTGTAACACCTTACAGCTCACACCCTGACCCAATGATCCCAGACTCCTGGAAAAGTCAATGCATATACATTTAATTTTAAAGTGGCAAAATACACCATTAAAAAGATATTAGAGCATTTGTAAAAAGACAACGGTTGAGCACAGGGGATTTGCACTTACATAAAATGTTCTCTGACCAAATCTGGTGTGGTCTCTAGCATCTCATCAAAAATAGCTTTAGCCTGGGTTTGAAAATACAAAGAAGATGCATTTTAGTAAGATAAGATAAACTTTATTGTCCCACATAGTGAGAAATTTGTCTTGGGCTCTTCACCCATGCTGCAGTCATAGATAACAATCAACAACATACAGATAACACATGAAAAATGCTTGACATCCACATTGAGTACCAAAAATTTATTACCCTAAAAAAGCTAGAATATAAATACCATTAGATTCTCAGAGTACCAGTGCAAAAATGCCAGCAGAATCACAGTCCAGTCCAATGCCCTACCAGCTCTATTTGCTGTATTAAGTAGCTTTATAGACAAGAATAAATACATTTTAAAACCTGTTCAGTCTACAGCGGGGAACCCTGAACCTCTTAACACAGAGCAGCAGTTTATACTCTGGGTGTAAAACATGAGATCTGAGAGCAGCCAGTTCAAAAATAGTTTAGTCCCTTTAAACAGACACACAAGAAAAGAGGATGAATTTCTCATGAGTGGGCGTGGTTTTGGCTCATTTAACGGACACACTCACACCATCCTAGAGCAAATGTTACTGCCTGATTTTTCATGATTTTGAAGCTTAATTTTAAAAAATTTGGCCTGGGGGTTCACAATGCAGTGGCCTGTCATACAAAAAACCTAAAATACAGATTTTTTTAAATCACTTTAGAGTGACTTTAATACACTCAGCTGCAAAACCTGCTCTCATGTATCCACACACATCAGTCCTCAGATCTCCCTCCTCTCTCCTTGACCCTCTGTTCACCAAGCAGTTTTACTTTTCAATGTGGCGGCAGAGAAAACACTTCTCCCATATAACTATGCTTCACATTTCTGTAGTAATTTTTTTACACACAAAACCTCACTCACCATACCTTCACTCATTCATAAGTGCTTAAACAACTGAGCCATCTTTCAACCATAATATCTGTAAGCTTAGAAAATTACTCTTTAATGTAAATGAATTAATCATATTTTTGCAGTAACTCTGTGCTCTCTCCTGTTTTCTGTCATGGCTTGGATGATAAATGTGACATGAAGACAGGGTTTCCCTTTGTTTTTATTCACAGGTAAGTCCATTCACTGTGACAGTGATGATGACGCATTGGCTTTGGCTTCTTCACTTAATAATTCAGCAGCTTATCAAGATACCCTCATACACACCTTATCATGACAAACAGAGGAAGCGTAATGGAGTAATTATAGGAGGAACAGAGAGATCATAACACAGAGTAAAAGTTGGACAGTGCTTATGACAAAAAAAAACTTCATATGCATATCCCCCTCAGACCTTATCTGTTAATTTGTAAACTTGGCATTTTCTTTATTGCAAGCTCCTTTTCTATGTGTGTCCTTCAATGTGTTTTTTATGCTAAGTAGTACCTGCTGTGTGTTCCAGGATTTTGTGGATGTGGTTTGGGACATGTTTGCCATCTGAGGGGTTCTGGCCTGGATGCTGAATAGAGGCGTGCAATAGAGCATAGGCTTCACATGATCCAACCAGCCAACCACTTCTGGGAAGCCCTACTCAAAAAGAAGTACAACAACATCAGAATAAGCATAGTGTTCAAATGAACAATACCAAGAGAAGGCTCGTTCTCTTATGTGCATTTCATACAATACCAAGTTTTTGTAATTTAGGGGACTTTTTTAAAATATGCTTGTTGTTTTTTTAAATCCACAGTTTGCAGTTTTTCCTGCATGCCATTTAATTAAAACATGCATTTAGCTGTGCATCTGTTCTTAGTGTCTTTGTTATCTTCTGAAAAAAGGGAATATTTACTATTGATAAAACTGAAATTTTGATATTAGTCAGCAAATTTGCATGTGTGTCCCTGCTGCCTGTGCATGTGTTTTACCCAGAGTTTGGTGGCGATAGCGCAAACTTGCAGATGGCTGAGGCCAGGTCTCTGTAGGGCTAAATCAGGCAAGGACGACAGCAGCCTATCAGAGGTGATGGTCAACAATACCTCCGTCTTCAGCCCAGCAACAAGGGAGCCAAGCTGCTGCAGCTGATCTGTAGTGGTCAGCTGGGTAGATGAGAGGAAGATGTAAGGTTAAAGCTACAAAAGAACATTAAAAAAATTAAACATATTCACTCTATGACATGTTTAAAGGATAACTTACTGTGTTACTTGTTGAGAGCTTGTCTACAATAATGGCAGCCTGAAACACAAACAACAGCAAATGAATAATATTAAAGACCCATTGAGTAGCACTTTAAATACTAGTATTGAAGATGCTAATTTAAATTTTAAATTTTAACCAACCACATTACATTATTTAATTTTTGAGGACTCATACACTTGTCATAATAGATCTGTAAAAATATCTCTAGGCTTAAAACCACATATATCCATTCAGGCTCGTATTATAAGCAGCAAGACAACAGCTGTGAGGCTGAGGTGAAAGTAAAGGCCTCAGTTCAGATGATAGCTGAGGATAAAATTAAGCTCAGGTTTTTACCTCATGGGCTACCTCACCTCAGGGATTAGAGTGCGCAAGACTGACTTGCCTGTCAGCTGTTCCTCAAAGCTACAAGCCCCACCAGCTGCCAGAAAACCAATCATGTGCAACAAATAGGTGCTTGTCTAGTGAAAGGGACTGACCACACCCCCAATTTAGTGACACTTGATGTTTAATTTATGCAGAAGAATCATCCCATAGTAAAAATACAATAACTCTAGTTACAAAGGAGGATGTCCGTGACTCCAGTCTGAGTTTGCTCCTCTACCTGTGCAGGGCTGAATGAAACATAGCGGAGGATATGGAGGATGGCGCGCAGCTGTGATGGTGTGAGATTGTGCAGAAAAGGCACACCCAGCAGCGGCAGGAGGTGGGCGATCTCTGCCAGTCGATCAGGACTAAGCAAGGATGGGACCTTTAATTCTGCACTGTCCAGTAACAAACTGGAAACCTGGACCAAGTGTTCACAACAAGCAGAGGAACAACATATGTGTTTATCTCAGTGTATATTAAGTTAAGCATGCATATGAAAAAAGATAAAGAAACCAACACATTTTTTTGTGCCTACCAAGACGCTGGGTAGACTAAGTCCCTCTCGTGTGCAGTTCATGACATTTTCCCGAATGAGACTGAAGACCTCAGTGTCCTTGTACACGAAGAGATCCTCAGGGTCTGCCAGGCATGAGAGATTACCTAACCTGAAATTACGAACACATTTAAACAACACACTTTAGGGCTGATGAGAGAAAAAAACTTAGTGAACACTTAGTGAGAATTCAGCAATCATTTAGTAGATATGTACTGTTTTTAGATTATGATATTTTTTATTAAGCATCTACAAAGAGTCACAGCTGTATTATTCTATTCATGAACACATTTAACATATTTAACTGTGCATGTAGCAAAGGCAAATAGGGACATTGATCACCTTGGTAATCTGAGGATGTCTATGACAATGGAACCCTTCATCCTACTACCAACAAGAAGCATTATTTTAAAGGATTGAGTACTTTTTTTTACCTTTGTTTGAGGAATTTTATGTAGGTGTTGTGTATACACATAAGCAAATACTGTATAAACATATATCCCATTTTTTTCTAGCTATCCAGATTATTTTGCTTAGCTAAAAATGAAGAGCTGACTCATTTGGCGCCCACACAGCCCTTCATTTAGTACCATCAGGCTTCATCTGATCAGCCTAATTTAGCAATTTTTTTGACATATGATTGATATTTATGCTGGTATTTTACTCCAATTTGCAGATTTTTTGTGAAGTGTCATGTAGTTAGTTATTTTAGGAAATATCCTGCCCCCAGCAAAAAACTTTGTGGGTCAGATGAAGTGCATGTTGTGACTGTGGAAGAGATATTTGGAGAAAAAAATCCTTCTTAAAAACAAACTAATTTTAAAAGGTCTAAAATGGGGTGGGGATCCCATCATTCACCTAAAATAGCTGGTTCAGGGGCAATCAGATGGTCTAGTGGTTAGGCTGCGCCCCATGTACGCGAGCAGCCCGGATCAAGTCCTGTGGCACCTTTGCCGTTTGTCTCGCCACCACTCTCTTATCCCTGTTTCTGATTGTATCCACTTACCACACCTGGTAACCACTCATCCTTCCTTACTTCACCTGGGGCTAAGAGCACACTCAAAAGTAATAAGATTTAAATTTAATAAATTAGCAAAAAAAAGGAATAAATGGCTGACAAAGAAGTGATAAATGTTATATAATCAAAAACAAAATTAAGATTTTTTGAGACCTACCTAACATTGACTATGGAGATAGAAAGGCACATTTATCAATGAATATGGTTCATTTGCTCATCACCCTGTAATGTTAAAGAAGTACCTAAAATTTAATATTGTGCATCCGTTGTAGACAGACAGTTGACATCACATGAATATCATGTCTTCATGACATAAAGACATGATATTTACGCCCCCAGTGATGTTTAGCCTTGAATACGTATGTCATGGAAAGTGGCAATGAAGTGATCCGCCTCGGTGCTAGCTTCAGAGGTTGTAACAGACATTACAGAGATGAGACCGGATTGGTGGGCTGGGGGGAGCGCCGGCTGTGTGTGTGAATTTCTGATTGTGTGTGCATGTAGAGCTCCTGCTGTGCCATGCTCTTGAACAGAAATGCAGTGTGAACTTACAGGGGTGCAAATATTACGCCATTACAAAATAAATACAAATGTCTTAAGGCATAATGATAGTGGGACTTCAATGTGCTGCTGTTGTGCAAATGCAAATTTGGTAAGAGAAAAGTAAAAGGTTCAAAGTAGTTAGCAATTTGTTTAAAAACATTAAACTTATGAAAGCATTTTGCAACAGAGAAAAAAACAGTTGAAGAAAACTGTGAACCAATGAGGTTGGACAATCATTTCCTACCTGCTAAAATCCTGGACAGTCAGGTTTCTGTAGGTGCCAATGAGACTGTGAGAGATGAACTCCTGTTTGAGAACAGTGAGTTGGTTTCTTTGCAACACTTCCAGCCCGTCCAACAGCTGTAGAAAAACACGACAACACACAATTCAGAGCAATTTAATGCTTAAATGCATACCTATTTTACTACTGTAACTGGTGGTGTGTCTGTCTCGATTTGCACGCCACACTGTTGCTCCACTTGTCAAAAAATCCTAAATATGTACAGGTTTTAAATAAAATCCTAAAATGTTGTGCTGAGTCATCATTCTGGGACTTCTGCTGCATTCCATTTACTCAGACGTCGGAGCCGGGAATGATGTAGCACCTGAGTTGAATGCGTCCTATTTGCTGTGGGCTCGTAAGAGTAAAGTGACTTCCTTTTGAACTCTGAAGTTCTGAGTCGACAATCAAATATGTCAACAAAAATGCACCCCCAACTCAGATCCTATTTAGAAAGTTGATGCAACCCCCAGTATTTGGATTAGATGATAAACCTGCTCTCACTAGAGCACTTTCCATTCCCCATGTTCTCCATGCTGTTAGAATTATTAACTGAGAAACTGCAGTTTTATTGTTTTTTTTTTTGTTTGTTTGGTTTTTTTTGGTCAGCTGTAGATGCCTGTGCTGCATAAAAATGCTTGATTATGGGTTGGTCTTCACATGGCCAACATCACACGTCAGGTGGGCCATGTGACAAGTTCAGTATTTTAAAGGGACATATTTTACCCCTTCAAGACAAGTTTATATTTTTCTCAGAGGTCCACAAAACATATCCGTGAAGTTTGTTGCTGAAAAAACACTCCAGTATTGGATTTTTTTATGTCTATAAACCCTTCCATTTCAGGCCTGCGCAGAACGAGCTGTTTCTGTGCCTGTGGCTTTAAATGTCACTGAGCTGTCTGACTACGCCCCTCTCAGGAAATGGACGCAGTTTAATGGATGCGGCTTTCCTGATCAGAGAAGAGTCTAGCTGCAGCCACAGCCGCTACAAACCACACTCCGTACAAAACACGCCCCATCGATCCATATAATAAATTAATTCTAACCCTAACCAGTGGAATTTAAATGCTAAACCTAACCCCAGGAAGCTAATTAATTAAAATATACACCTACCCCAATGAGCTACCCCTAAATCTACCAGCGGAAATTAAAATGCTAAACGTAACCTAAAGCTAATTAAGGCCTATCTAAACTAATCTAAGTTAACCTTAAACTAAGCAAATAGCACAAGTGGGCGTGGTTTATAGGATACCTGTGGCTGCAGTTGGGTATTATTGCCTGATCCTCCTCTCATCTGCCAATCAGGAGAGGAGGGTGGAACTTTCTTTCAGGTGGGGAGGGCCAACCAAACCTTGGGGCAGGCTAACTCCCCACATGGCATCATGAGGGGAAAATCTGAAAACTGCTTGTTTCAGCACACATTTTCTGAAAGGTGGCGAAAGAGAGGGAGGAGAGAATGGATTTTTCTGGTACTTGAGGGGATTGTAGACAGGCCAGGGGCACATATTTCTGTTAGAAAAGCCTGAAAAAGTGGTTTTTGCATAATAAGTCTCCTTTAAGAAATGGTTAGACATTACTGAGAAGCTCAATACACCTTGCCTACAGAAACTGGATTTAATAAATCTTCTATATGTTGAACAGGAACAAACCCTTGCAGCTTAGTAGGCTACACTGGCTCAAAAAGAGGGAAAAGACTTAAATTCCACTTAGGAATGAATACAGCTTCTTTCTAAACTCTCCTTCTTTATTGTCTTCTTAAGTTCGCAAACTTGCACACTAAATTATCTAATCCATACAAAAAATGTTTAAAAAAACTTCTCAATTTGCTGCTGTGGTTTCATTTTTACCAGTGAATCATAATTACATAATTATGTATTTCTGTTTGAGGTAGCAAATAAGCGTTTTCCCACATTTTCTCCTAAAGTGATTTGCAGAATGTTAAAAGCTCAACTGGACTTTAAAACATCTTAATTATCTTAAAATCCTTCATAATTCATGAGTTCCTGTCTTTACTTATTGAACGTTAGCTACTAACATGTGAGACCTGATGGTGATGACAGGTAAAGAAGAAGCTGTCTGTGCTTTTTGAGCAGTGTGTGACAGGTAGCTCTGTTGCGCCCTGAGGCTAATCGAACAGAAAGAGTCCTGACGTCTCAGGTTGCCCCTCCAGGTGTCAGAGCTCAGAGGAGTTGTTACCTGAGCAGGCGAGAGGTGTTGGAAGTTGTGGAAGGGCAGGTAGGCGATCAGGTTTCCAGTGTCCCTGATGAGTGACCCATGACCTCTGATGATGTCGGAGGGGGACATAACTTTACTGTACCACAAGCCAAAAGCTCGTCTTTGCTCCAGAGTCATGTGCTTTAGGTTTCTGTTGATGGTCTCTCTCCTAGAAACAAAAAATCACATAAAATAGTAAATTTTAGATTTAAATTAACTCTCTGATGTGGCCTACTCAAAGAGTGCCTCAAAGATTTCAAACACGATGTTACAATCCCAGCTGACGTATTATGTTTTTGGGTGAGAATTAGGGACATCTATGTCCATGCTCAATGTCCCACACAGAGCATTAATTTGACTTGACCTTCACTAAGCACATAATAAAGACTAAGACACAGGTAGGTTTAAAGCTGTAGTTACACAGTAGCAAGGTCAAAAGGAAATCCTATTTGTTCTGCTCTACATTTAATGGCTGATTCTTCATGAGGAATATAAACCTACATACCTACTCATGCATTGTAAGCTTCTGCTAGATTGAAATCTAGTCCACAAACTAGTTTCCTTTACTCTCTATGTATAATGCATACTCCTGGCACCTCAGTGTGAAATGACACAACACTTCTCGGACAAGCCGTACACCTGAGCTTTGTTCGAATAGAAACACAACAAATGCAGTAAGGTAAAAGGTGCTATTATGAGCTAGTGAAATAAATCCTGGTGTTAACAAACACTCTAAGTTAACCGGAAGTTTGTTTGCACCACACAGAGAAACTCAGCAACCACTTAGTTTGACACACATATATTTTAAAAAGGAGGATTTCTTGTGATGTTACGAAAGTCTTAACCCATCGTTCAGAACATTGAAAAAAATTCCATGAAGTTTTGTCTGCAAGTTGCCCTTTTAAGAAAATCTTTAATCAGAGCTGCATGGTTTATGATATTACATGCTACCAGCTCAGACATCACTTGGGAACAGGCTTAGTCGAGGAAATTTACATGCTAGAGGTTCAAAGGCACCTCTAAACTATATCTTCTTTAGTTACCACCTAAATGAATCAAATGTTTCTCTATCATAAGACACAGATGCATGGCTATTAGAGTCCGCCAAAATAAGCAGAGCTCCTGCATCAAAAAATCAAATCTAAACTCAGTAAGTTCACATAATTAGAGTGCTAACAGAGTCAGAAAAGCTAGTTATGGAGAAAAGGTGTTTGGGATTTCATTAAGGATTGTTGTGACTAAAACCAGTGGTTCTGAAATAGTTTACCTTCAGTACCCACCACCACTGAGATAAAACATTGCGACCCAAAGTTCTTAGTATTTTCCATCATAACCAAATGTTTTAAACCCCTCAGAATTCCAAGGGTCTGTCAGAGGGCCAGCAGATATTATTTTAACTGTTTAGTTATTTACAAAATGACAGTTCATAAGTATACCACATGTTAAACACCACTAGAAAGCTCTGATTTTCAGGATTCTGATCATGTAAACCATTCCCAGATAAAACCATCACAGCAGCCACAATTATTACTTATCTACTACTATTAGTAGTAGTATTACTTATCTACAATGAGTCTGACAGGGAACAAACTTCTGAGTGTTATTTCAACTTTTTGTGGGTATTCATGGATGGATTTTTGACTAATTTTACCCAGAATCCTATGTTAATGACTAATGGGAGTTTGGAGGTACAGATGGCCATGCAGTAAGATTGCTCCCAATGTAGACAGCCAGCCAAGGTTAAGGTTCAGGGGCTTTTCTCTCCCCCACTCTCATCCCTTTTTTATGACTGTATTCGCTAACCTCTCTCTCTAAATAAAGACGTAAAAAGCCCAAAAATATATTTATTAAAAATAATGGCAGAGTTTAAACTTGAGATGGAACAAAAGAGTTATTTCCTCTGAAATCATAGTACAGCATTTTTGTCATTTCTTTGGGCACACATCCACAACCCACTGGAAATGGCTTTGCAGCCTAACAGTTGAAATTAAAAGACAGTATAACCAGAACTATGGTGCTAATGGTGCATTTCCACCATGTGGTCCGGTATGGTTCAGTACAGTTTGGCATAGATTGATATGGTAAACCCTAAGCTTGCTTGCATTTCCACAACCAATCATACCCTTACTTGTTAGGCGTGGTTGTAAGCCAGCATTATGTCTAGCTCCATATATTAGGGTTAGTTAGATAGACTTGGTGCCCCATCATCAGGCATGCCTAAAAGGTTAGATGGCACAGATACTTTGGTACCTTTCCAAACTGCGTTGGCAGTGAAAACCTGATGACTATGCACCGAATCGAAATCAATTAGACCTCTTGGAGGAAACGAACATGAGAACTATAACTATGATCAAAATGACTCATACTGTAATCATAAAAAAGCCTGCACACAACGATGATAATTAATTCATTAAAACGTCTGAATGGCACCACCACTTACACATTTTTGTTGTTCTGCAGTGGCGGCAGAGCATGGATGTCAGCAGGTTTGGCTGCAGACAGCAGGGGAGCAAACTCAGGAAAGAGACTACCATCTTTGACCAGGTGTGTCTGGAACAGCACTGACACCATGGTGGACAGGTATTTATCTGGCAGCTGGTTAACAGAAAGAAACATAACCTTTGTAAGAGCAGCAGAAATCTCACTAAGAATCAGGAAAAGACTGAGGTCAGGTTGATCTTGAATGTGTATTTCACCCGCAGTGTGTCCTTGTTCCTGCTGTAATACTGGAGGATCAGTCTGACAGTTGTGATGTGAGCAGAATTCAGCACTGACCTCAGTTTGCTCAGCGGTATATTGAAGTACTCCTGGGCACATAGAAACATGATCAAGTAAGTCCAAATATTCATGAAAAACACAAAAATATAAAGAGATGAGTCCTTAGAGGTTGTCAGTGAAAGCAAGCCTTCGCTTCTATGACCATGTTTAAAAAGGAGTGAGGCTGGTTTTCAGGCAAAGCTGTGCTTTAAGCTCTGCTAGTATAAATATAGACTAGTGAAGACAGCTGTAGATGTATTTGGTTTGCATTTTTGATTTGATTTGATTTTGAACATGTCAACAACCAAAGTATAAAGCATAAAAAACCCAAACAAAAAAAGACAAAACAAAGTAAAAAAAGAAAAAGGACAAGGAGGAAAAGAGCAAAAGAGAAGAGAAGATAATAAAAATGCATCGTCTGCATTGCATTTTTTTAGCAGCAGTCAAAGATCCCAGTGTTTTCTGGCTCATCAAAAGGGGGCGTGTACTCTATATGTGAACTAGCTTGAGTTGTAATCAGTCTTATAATATGTGTAAAATGTCTTATCAAACATCCCATTTCTGCCTCATGGAACCATAGAGAAATTCAGGATGTCATTTTAGTGAACATATTTTATCCTCTTGTGACCATGTAAGTCTACACCAAATTCTGAGCCAATGCATTGAGCAGCTGTTGAGAAATTTCATAGGATAAGTGAAAACTTTGTCTCAATGGTAGCACAAACGAAAAGGTCTAAGAAGCTAATGGCAAAGTCAACAAGAACCAAACTCTGGCCATAAATGCCTTTAAAGCAATTCATGAAAATTCATTCAAAATTGTTGATAAAGTTTGGTATAAATCACCTTAATGATAGAGGATTCATCACTGGTCACATCTCTAGCAGTCTGCATCAAGCTGGTTAAGATTCTCTACAAGAAGAAAACACATGAATGGGTAATGGCACGGTGAACACGTATTAGTGGCATCACTTAATCTGGTAGAGTGATTTAACACAATGCTGTGATTGTTATAACCATTGTAAGATTGTCATGATTATATTTAGTTGATGAGATTCATTGTGTCACTACTGATGATGGGAGTGTAACTGTACACCAGTTTTAGACAGGTTGAACACAGGTCAGCTTCCATACAATGACACTAATGGAAACTGATACGGATGAGTAGTCTGAAAACTGAAGAGTCAGTGAATTGTTCTGAACAAAAACAGATTATTATCAAAGGAGGAGGAGGAAGCTCTATTCACATTTCACATTTCAGTCTGATTTGCACAGAAGGAAAAATATGCTCTATTATTTATGAGGAACTATTGGAGTCATGTTCACTCATTCAGTACAAATGGTACAAATGTATATAGCAAGCAAGGGGGAAAAGTTTAATGGTATATTTACTCATTTCACTTTAAAAACTCAGAGAGCTCAGTGGACAAGTCATTCTGAATAAACACAAGATACTTGAAAAAAGATTAACGTTCAGTGAATACCTCACCTGTTGCTATTTGCTTCCAAAATTCAACCCTACAGACCGATTGGTAGCAAAAAGCCAGCACTTGACCAGGGTCTTTCGTCTGTGTTTTGTCCAGTTAGTCCCACAACATCTCCAGAGGGCCGAACAGTGGTCTCCAGCGTCACAGAGCCACCCCCTACCATGCCAGCTCTCCCCATCCACTATGTCAACACGAGACATCATCTTACCTACCTCACCGCATGGCCCTCACAGCCTCAACAGCATGTCACCTTCAACAGACCCAGGCTCCGTACATGCAAGCTCCAGGTAGTGACAATGCTGATACTACCTTCTCTAACACAATTCATAATTGCAACTACAGAAAGACAACTGTTCCTGGTACAAACATTACATCTGAAACTTAAAAAAGTACACAAGAGAAAATGAGCAAGATCGGAAGAGAGAACAAGAGTTTAGCAATAGGGTGGGTGAGGTAGAGCTTGAGGTTAGGTGCCCTGATTGAGGCTTGTACAACCCCCGCCTGGCATGGCTTGAAACTCTCCTTCTCCCCCTTTTTATTAGGGAAGAGACAAAAGAGCAGATTATAAGAAACTGAACAATATTGAAATTAAGGGGTTTCATCAACCCTCATTTTTGCCCTGGCTGGCATTACTCCCTCATCCAAATCCACTGACTGGCCTGAACTGCTTCATCTGACGTCTCCGTAACTGTCTTTCATAATTCTGTCCCTGCACTCCCAGCTCTCTAAGTAATGAAGCAGCTGACCTTGCTACAAGCCCCCTACATCCCACTTCTACTGTGTGAGTCCAAATGTTTCATCCTCCCCAAAAGTCATCTGCACTTTGTGTTGTTAAAAGTTTCCCTTTTTAATAGGGCTGTCAAACATTTGACATTTAACAAATTATCAACATTTTTAATCGTGATTAATCTCAGGATTTCCTTAGTTAATCGTGATTAATCGCACCCTTTTAATCACACTTTAAAATTCCACAATTTTGCATTTTAAACTCTTTCTGTGTCATTTGGGATTTGCCTGGTCTTTTAAATAAAAGGTTATTGACTTCCTGTTTGGATACCATTTTGTATAGGTAGAACATTATGACATGAACTTAACCATAGAAAAAAGAAGATGTTATGGATTGAAGAGGACATGATGGGACAGTAAGGACTAAGTGTGTGATAACACAATGTGCAAATGATTTTTGACTTGTCCAGTGAGCTGTCTATGAGTTTTTTTTTTACATTGAAATGGGACATTAAGTCGCAGTCGTGGACTTACAATGCCATGAAAAAGTATTTGCCCCCTTTCTGATTCCTGAGTTTTTTGCATATCAATCACTTTCAGATCATTGAACTAATTTTTATATTTCCCCAAAACAACCCATGTAAATAGAAAATGCAGTGTTTGAATGATTATTTAATTTTCTAAGGGAAGAAAAAAATCCAAACCCATCTGGCCCCGTGTGAAAAAGTAATTACCCCCTGAGCCTAATAACTGGTTGTGCCACTCTTGGCAGTAATAACTTAGATCAAGTGTTTGTGATAACTGGTTATGAGTCTTTTGCATCACTGTGAATTTTGGACCACTCTTCTTCACAGAATTGCTTTAACTCAGCCATATTGGAGGGTTTTCCAGCATGAACTGCCCGTTTAAGGTCACATCACAGCATCTCAGCTGGATTTAAATCAGACCCTGAAGGACCACTGCAAAACCTTCATTTGTTTTCCATTCAGAGGTGGACTTGCTGGTATTTTTCGTGTCGTTGTCCTGCTGCATAACCCAAAAGTGCTTGAGCTTTAGGTCACGAACTGATGGCCGGACGTTGGCCTCCAGGATTTTATGGTAAACAGCAGAATTCATTGTTCCATCAATCACAGCAAGTGGTCCAGGTCCTGAAGCGGCAAAGCAGCCCCAGACCATCACACTGACACCACCATGTTTGACTGTTGGCATGATGTTCTTTTTATCAAATGCTGTGTTGTTTTTACTCCAGATGTAACAGGCTGCACACCTTCCAAAAAGTTCAACTTTTGTCTCGTCCATCACAGAATATTTCTCCAAAAGTCTTGGGGATCATCAAGATTTTTTTTGGGAAAATGTGAGACGAGCCTTTGTGTTCTTTTTTGTCAGCAGTAGTTTTGGCCTTGGAACTTTCCCATAGATGTTGTTTTTGCCCAGTGTCTTTCTAATGGTTGAGTCATGAACACTGACCTTAACTGAGGCCAGTATGACCTACAGGTCTTTGGATGTTGTTCTGGGTTCTCTTGTGACTTCCTGGATGAGTCATCGTTGCACTCTTGAACTCATTTTGGTTGGCCGACCACTCCTTGGAAGGTTTACCACTGTTACCAGTTTTCTCCATTTGTGGATAATGGCTCTGACTGTGGTTCACTGGAGTCCCAAAGCCTTGGAAATGGCTTTGTAACCCTTTCCAGACTGATAGATTTCTTTGGCTCGTGGCATGATGCGTTTCTTTTTGAGATCTTGTAGTCTACTTCAATTTGTCTGACAGCTTCTTTTTAAGTGATTTCTTGATTCAACAAATCTGGGGGTAATCAAGCCTGGGTGTGGCCAGTGAAATTTAACTCAGCTTTCCAAAAACTGTGGTTAATCACAGTTAACTCATGATTTAACAAGGAGAGCAATTACTTTTTCACATGTGGCCAGATAGGTTTGGATTTTTTCCCCCCTTAAAAAATTAATCATTCAAACACTGCATTTTCTATTTACTTGGGTTCTCTTTGTGAAATATAAAAAATGGTTTGATGATCTGAAACATTTAAGTGTGATGAATATGCAAAAATTCAGGAATCAGAATGGGGGAAATGCTTTTTCACAGCACTGTATTTTACATCACTGTGGCTGCAGGGAGTCACAGACAGGCTTAACCAAAGTGTGTCGAAAGGGACAATAAATCATGCGATTAATCGCAATTAAAAATGAGTGCACTAATAGTGGACCTTAATTAATCATAATTAACTTGATTAATCTTGACAGCCTTACTTTTTTACTATTAGCTTGTTTTCCTTTTTAATCCATAACAAGTTCTTTTTTTCTGTTGTTCAGTTTGTTTCATAATCATCTGTCAATATGAAGCTGCTTATTCCTCTCAAAACAAAAGTAGGTCTTTATCCACACAGGTCTGTTTTGCTATTTTGATTTTTGTGCTCAAAAATCCCACAAAGCGATTCAAATGTAAAACGATGCAATTTCAAAATGCAATAAAAAAGGGAGATTAATTGCAATTATCATTTAAAATTCTGAGATTAATTGTGATTAAGAAAATGTCATTGTTATTTCAGTATAAAGCAGGCAAAGTATTGGTTCTAACTGGTGATTGATAAATAAAGTTTTTTATCCGGCAGAAAGGTCACTAGTTGAACAAACACTGATTTGTTTGTTTTCATCAAAAGTGAAAGAAAAAGTCAGCAGTATGGGGGAGACTTACATCGTCTCTTGTAATCATCAGTTATATTTAGTTTTTAAAGCTTGTGTCAGACTTTTTAAAAGTAAGGACTACTAAAAACCCTTCAAATACATGAAATGACACCGCTTACAGAAAAACTGGCACAACACTAAGACACAAAGAACTGAAGAAGAGAAAAACCATCAGCATCTGAATCACCAGTCAGCTTCTTTGTTATTTTAAACACCTGTATGGATATCTGCTCTGATTTTCAAAATCAGTGCACGTCTAATTGTTATTTACAGGACATTTTAACTCCTGTTGAACTAAAGGCTCTGATAACCTCCTCCATCACTAACAGCTTTATACTTTTCTGATCAAAAAAGTACTACACAGTCAAACTACTCACCCCAAAGCACTGCAGCAACACCCTCTTTTTCTCAAAGTTGTTTTCTCTCTCCAGATAGCGGACCACGGACACCAGCACACTCTGTCTTATGTTCTCAGTGACATGCAGCGAAGTATTCTTGACCTCCTCCAGTGCTAACAGAATCACTGCAGTGGTGCTGACTGCATGCTCCAACACCGAGGCCATAGGTGGAGTCAGCAGATCCTCCACCCTGGACCTCAGACTCTCCACCCAGCAGCGCACCATCATCTGTAGAACCATGTTCTGGCTGGCCCCTGGCTGGCAGGCTGATGTGAGGTCAGCTGAGCAGCTCCAGTTGAAACGACTCACCAGGTTTCTGGCCAGGCAGAAGTTAGCCTCGGGGGTGGTGCTAATGTTGAGGTTTTTGTTGGTGTAGTTAGCATATGTGTTACACATGCTGCCCACCCATGAACTTGATGGCTCCTGGGAGAGCAGAGAGAGTAGCCTGGCATTGGGGCAGACAGAGGAGATAAAACTGGTCTGGTCGTGCTCCCAGCAGTGAGTGAGGAGCGCTGCATCAGGAAGAGAAATACTCCAAATGGAGTACTGGCACTGCTCTATGGGGTCAAATCCATTCAGACCTCCACTCTCTCCCTCCCCTTCTCCCTCTCCTCCACCTGAAGAGAGTCCTGAGTCTGAATGGTTGGCACAGTATTGTAGTAACCAGGTGTTGTCCTGATTGGCCAGTAGGTTGTGGAGGACTGTTTCATTGGAGCAGACTTTTTTGGTGAAGTTGAGTGGGTCGCTCTCAGCACAGAGTGCAAGATCAGACATGTCTACAATGATGGGACGGGTCCACTCAGAATACTTGCACACCTAAAGAGCAGACAATCAATTTAACATCAAAACACAAACTGTATGACACATATTCTGGATTTTC
The DNA here is from genome assembly GCF_018320785.1 of Cheilinus undulatus. NCBI lineage: Eukaryota > Metazoa > Chordata > Actinopteri > Labriformes > Labridae > Cheilinus > Cheilinus undulatus. Next base: position 38,459,608 of record NC_054865.1, on the reverse strand, counting down.
TGGGTTACAGCAGTATAAAAAGCACAAACTTGATGCAACTGCCCAAAAACTTCAATTAGGAAAGAGCCAATGGAAATGATAAAACCTGCAGTAACAAATGCAATAATGTGAAACAAGCACTTTGCTCCAATAGCGTCCATTATTTTTGAGGTAGCAATCACAAAATCATCTACCCGGTCTCTCTTTCTGTCACTTGCCAAAAATCATGTATTTTTTCTGAGTGCCCCTTGCAGGACTAGGGGATTTTAATTGCAGTTACTGCACTTGCAGAATTTTTCTTTAGCATGATTTTTATTTTGACTCTCAAATGTTTATTTACCTTGCTTCGAATACTGTTGTAAGGGCTTATTGCACTATGCTTTCTAACTTGACACATTTTTGAAGTATTACTTTTAGATTGCTGTCAGGGCTGTCAGTTGATCACATTTTTTAAATAGTGATTGATCTCAGAATTTCAATCATGATTAATCCTTCCTGTCACTTTAGAATTTATTTTAAGATTTTATTGATCACTTTTAAAGCTCTTAGCCCCAGGTCATAGGTCTGAGATGCTGATCCCTTATGAGCCAACACGCAGCCTTAGATCCTCGGGCCAGGGCTTCCTGGTCGTTCCAAAGTCGCAACTAAAATCTAAAGGACACCGGGCGTTTGCTGTCAGGACCCCTTTGTTTTGGAACAACTTGTCTGAAGAGATAAGGCTCGCAGATTCAATATTATCTTTTAAATCACTCCTTAAAACTCACTTTTACAGAATTTCTTTTATGTGATTTCTCCTTTGATTTATTCTAATTTGATCACTGTTATTCATTCTGCTGCTCTTACTCTATTTATCTGTCTTATCTTTCTGTTGCCATCTAACCACCCTCTGTTTTTAATTCACTTACTTGTTCTTATCAATTTTTATCTCAAATGATTTGACATCATTTGTGTCTCTATTTTATTTGTATCTATTTTTTGTATTTAAATCCTACAAAATTGTCATTTTCTAAAGAGATCCACCATTTTACTATTCATACTGCCTTCAAGATTTTTTGTGTCATTCTTACTCTGTTCAAATGTGTTCATTTTTGTTGACTTTTGTGCTTCTGTTTGTTCAGACTTTTTGTTTGACTATCAAAACCACGTTTGGTTTCATTGTAAATGTTAATTTCATTAATCCCTTAGATCATACCTTGCTATGTCTGCTAAAGAACTTTTATAAATCCTTTATTAAAGGTGCTAAACAAATAGTTATCTTTATTATTATTTGCTCCATCCTGAAATTCCAATATTTTGAGTTTTTGTTTCATTTTGTATTTTTGTACTGACTTAAACTAAGGGTACGTGACATTCTCTTCGGAGACATGCTTTTATTTTGAAAGAAAATAAGAAATCTTGGATAGATACTAGAACTTAACCACAGAAAAAGGAGCTTGTTCTGGATTAAAAAGGAAACAAGGGAGCAGTAAAACAGTAAATGTTTGGTAACACAAGGCACATACGGCTTTTGACTTTTCCACTGAGCTGTCTGTGAGGGTTTTAGTGAAATGAGACTTTAAGGAGGCATATTGGTATTTTACATCACTGTGAGAGCAGGGAGACATTGCAGTGGTTGAATGAATGGGACAATAAAGAGTGATTAAATGCATTAAAAATATTAATGCACCAATTACATCCATCTATTTTCTATGCCGCGTATCACGTTTGGGGTCCATGGACCAATTATAGACTGTTTTTAATCGCTATTAAAGGATAAATTCTGACAGCCCTTATTATTTCACTTGTTAATCACCTCTGTTTCTAAATTAACATCATAAAGAAACAGTTGCATTTTTGCCCTTGTAAGCCCCTGTAGTTTACTGCTACAAATAGTTACTCACCTGTGGTAACACAGCTATTTCCTCCATTTCCTTGTCCATGCACACTGATTTCAACCATTCATTCTTAGGGTTTTCTAACAGCTTTTCAAACACAGGCATCTTGCAGCAGACGTTCTTCTGGAAGCCAGCTTGATCATGCTGCCAACACAAGGCGACCACTGAATCGTCCACTTGCCCTTCTCCCCACGTGTTGTAGTCGCACCAGTCGGCAATGTTCAAAGGTTCGGTCAGATCCGGTTGCATTGCAGTTAGAGAGGCATCACAGTGATCCTCAAGCCAGGCATTTTCCTCATTAAGCAGGAGGCTGTCTAGAAAGGTTTTGTTAGAACAGACCTGTTGAGTAAAACCTATGTGATCGAGGCGGATGCACTCTGACAAAACATCAATGGTAATTTGCGTCACATTGTGCCACTCTGAGTAACGACAGGACTGTGACATTAATGAATCAAAATCAGGGCCCAGGGGTGGGAAGGGCATTGCTGTGCAGTTTGGCATAAAGGGTCCGTTTTCAGGGTTGGAGAATAAAAGCATGAAGAATCCTGTATGCTCACAGATGAGTGCGGTCAGCCTGGGACCATCCAGACTCATGCAAAACTCCAGTAATGACGGGCTTACTAAGACTGAAGGTTGCTCTACCCACTGCTCATAAGCACAGAACTGACTCACCAGGTACCCCTGGTCTGCAGAGGAATTGGCACAGTATCCATACAGCCAGCTGTTTATCTGCTCTGACAGCAGCTTCCTCAGCAGCAGCGCATTGTTACACACCTGCTGCACAAACTCCTCACGTTCATTATCACTGCATAACGACACAAGGACACCATCCACCACCTTTTCTTCTAACCAGGTGTTGTAGTTACACGCCAGCTGTCTGAGATTGAAGGCTTCTCTGGCCAATCGAGGAGGTGCAGAATGAGGGTGGGGGACAGTCTCAGAGGGAGGGGTGACAGCAGGTGGAGGCTGCGTGCAGTCAGATGACCTGCTAAGGAATGGAGACATCAGTGCCTGAGTGACATAACACATGTTGCTCCACACCAGCTCTATCTGGTTTACGCTGAGGAAGCTCAGTGCCCGGCAAAAGGTGACGACAGATGTTGAATATCCTACTCTGGAACCTGTGAGGATGTCTGCACACAATGTGTCGCTGAGCCTTGCCAGATTGTGCCGATCACACTTTAGCAGTATTTCCTGGTTGTTGTATTTGTCGTCATTTGATTCAGAGACGCCACGTTGCAGGGGGACATCAGAGGGATTTGAGCACTCTGGGCCTGGATACGTACACAGAGGCTCCTCTGGAGCAAAGAAGATATCTAGGAGAACGTCGATGATGGAGACACCAAAGGACCAGCTCACATTGTTGTTAATTCCCCTGAACAAAACAGGAAATGCAGTCTTAATTACAGATTATTCCTATTAGACTATAAAATAAACTAAGGTGTACACTGATGAATGAATATTTGCTGAAATGCATTTTACTTCTTTAAGACATGGATGAAGATGTCAGATAAACTTGCCTTGTGATTTTCTTATTTACACGCAATAGGAATGTAAACATGTTGAGCAGACACCACAGTTTTAAATTTCCTTTATTCTTAGGTGCTACCCTCCGAGCAGGAACTTTTCAAGGAGTGGATTTTTTTTTTTACCCCAGTTTTGACCCTGGTTCCTCCAGTCAAAAAGCACAAAGTTCCTAGTTCCTTCTGTTGAAAAGCACCTTCAGCCTACTGCATGCTTGCAAGCCATTACCTGCCCTCTCGGAAGAAACCAGTCAGATTTGAGTGTTTGTGAATACAAAACAGAAAATCCTGTCGGTAAAAGACCTTCGTCAAAGATTGTCTTCCTGATTAAATATCATCAATCACTGTATGTTTGCAGGTTAAACAGTGTGCAAGAGTTTGCCTGAGATGTTTGCTAACCACTAGTGAATTAAAATTGCTTCAATGTGAGAATAAAGTAATGTACCTTCTAGTTTCAGCTCATCAATTTACTGTGAAACTTTTTGGACTTTAACTTCAACTCAGGGTTTGATCATGTACACCAGCCTTTAAGAAATCAACTTTTATTTTTATTTTGTATAATCTTTCAAGAATATTTGTAAACTGGTGATCCAAATGGTAGAATTTCAAGATCATCCATGATACCATTATATATATCACATTTTCATCAGATTTTCTACATTTCCCCTTCCATTAGTTGTTTCATTGATGCTCTGTTGTTCTAATGCAGGCACAGAAGTGACTGGCTATGTTATTACAGTAGGGGATAATAATAATAGTAATAATAACAATAAGAAGAAGAACCCTTGCTTTGCCTTTCAAAGCATTCAAAATCCCCTTACAAGACAAAGTTATAACAAGACATAAATAAGTAAACAAAAACAAATGGATTAGCAATGAATTCAAACATTAAATAATAAAAACAGTGTATAGATTAGCAGATAGAAATCAATCAGACTGAATATGCCAATTTGAAAAGATTTTTTTTTTAAAGACGGGATTTAAAAAAGGAGAGAGTTGATGATGCAGATGTCTGGTGGAAGGGAGTTCCAGAGGTGGGGAGCAGAGCGACTAAAGGCTGGTAAGGCGGATTTATTCTCTTTTTTAAAGATGTTAAATTTGCCTTACATTAGGAAGGAGGCTTCACTACTTCAATTTAGATAGAATTTGATTTGACTTTGAGGGCAGTTGTCTGAAAGATTGCACTGACTTTTGCTGCATTTTGCTGCAAAGGGTGAGGTGTAACTTTAACACAGAAACACGTTTTTGTTAGCATGACGGATGACTTACCACATAATAAGTTGCTTGAGGTCTCCTGCAGAACAACAAAAAGTAATATAGAAAAAGGGCTTAGCTGCAGATTATGTACAGTCTGGATATCAATTTGAGAGAATTAAGATGTTTGAATGAAAAAACAGTGTTACCTTGTTCACAGGTCTCCCTTCCCTCCAAAGATGGAATCCTAATACCGAACTGTAAAGCTATATTGATGAACTCCATGGGAGCTTTGAGTAACGTTGCTATGAACTCTGATATGTATGTCACAGCTGCATCTACAAAGCCGCTCACAGTACTCATCAAATTCCCAGAAAGAGGGAAACTCGACAATATATTTATCAAAGTGTCCTGAAAACCATCTAATGCTGCTGATGTGGATTCCCCGATCCTAAGATAGGCCCTAAGGAAGTTAGTTGAACCTCCATCTACATCAGGATTCAATGGAGTACAAGTCTGTGATTGCAGAGATGACATGAAGTTCAGAAGCGGCTTTCCAAACCCAAGAAACGTGGCCTTTATTAGTTCTGCCTCCGGGCCACAGTCCTGTCTGCTGGACAGAATACACACTATTGTTTTAGGAAGGTCATCTAGGAATTGGCCCCTCAGTAAGGGTTGACAGACGGTGTACAAGTCACTCAGAGCCTGGTAGTACGCATTTAAATCAAATGCTGGGCCTGTGTATGAGGCACTGAAGCTGCGTGTGTTTTGATTTTCACCAGACAAAGAGTGGATTTCATCTATAACTTTCTGGATGTCCTCTTCTAACTTGGAGGCCTTTTCAGCAGTCTGGTCAGGCTTTCTTTGTATCCATTTGGGTTGTGAATTCACGTATTTGACGTCACATATGATCCCTGTTCAAAGTAGAGCATAAATCAGGAAAATTATTGGTTCTGTTGACACTTTTGATATATTTCCTGACTGCTTTGCTTTTCTGGGAACTGAAAATTTCTTCAGTATAAAGCACTGGGGTGATTTAACTCTGTCCTTTACTTCATTGTGTTAAACTGCTAAAAAAAAATTCACGTGTTGGGTCATTCCTGTCAACCTTTTGTGAAAAAATAATACTTTTTCAAGTTTTTCTGATACAAATTTTGTATCAGATTTTGATTTTTTTTTTAATCTTTGTAAAAGTGTTTCTGACTTTGTATTTTTGTATTGCACTTCTAGGCCACCGTAGTTTGGACTTAAACCTCACAGGGTGGACATTTTTAAACCAAATTAGCCACTGCTGTATCAGAGGGCAGTTATGTTAGCTAGCTTTGCACAAATAAACACAATTTTGAAATATTGAACATTTTGTGATGCTAAAAAATGTGATTTACCTCTGCCGTAATAGAACTAGCTTATCAGCATACAACTAAACAGGATACAACTTCTCAAAATAGGAAGACAGAACATTGGTGTTCACTTTTCTCCACAAAATTCCCTCCAAAAAAGTTACTTCACATCCTGAATGTGGACTCATGGGAAATGTAGGGGGTTTTTCAACAGCAGGTGGTTAACCACAAACTAACAGGGTGGAACATGATTTCCGGGACAGCATTAATCATAGAGCAAACCAATAATATAAATGGTTTCCATTAATGTATTTTTATGACTAGAGAGATTATAACCGGCTCTGTATAATAATAATGTCAAAACTGAACAAAAATGTACAGGGGATATCAAAAAATAGCAATTGTGGAGAAAAGGGAACTAAAATAATAAAATAAATACATTTACACATGTTGTGAGTAAATCATTATTTGTTATTTCTAATTTTTGGCGCGAAGTTTTTATTAAACCAGGCTCTATCTGTGTTTTCATTTATTTTTCATGAATTTCATAAAGAAACGTAATGTGTTTTCAGGCTAAGTGAACAAAAAAAGTATGTATTCGTCTACTTTAATGCAAACTTTTATAACTTAAGCGAACAAATACTAAGTTAGCCTAGCTTTATCAGCTCCTTCTCGGGCTCATAACAACTAAAAACAAAATGCTAACAGTGTAAATTGCATATATAACTAGCTTAGTTCTTCTTCTTCCAATGTTACCACATTTTATCACCGCTGTTAATTTTATGTGCGATGCAAAGTTGTTTTTAAGACATAAAAGTGATATAAAGCTTACATACTTACCCAAAAGGATGCAAACGATGCATGCAGCTGCAGTCGACCACATCTTAAGAGTCCTCAGTTTAATCCAAGCAGGTAACAACGCCAGATACTAAAAAAATATATATTTATATTTTCAAAAATCCACTTTTATCCTTTTGATGCGGTGGAAAATTTCAGGTGATACAGAAGACCCACGCTGACACTAAGCCTCATATTTGTTTGTTGTATTGAGTCAGGCTTCAGGATGTTGTGGCTCATCCTTGCAACTTCATCTTTCCCTCGGCAGGTCGAGTAGATGATCCATCTCAATCTGCTCACTCTAGCTCCCGACAGGAGGCTCCTCTATCCTCCCTGTCCGCCTGAAACTCTACACCTGGTCTGAAGCAGCGTAATTAAGGACACCGGTAAAAGGGGAAAAAGTAGGTGCGAAATGAAGGCTGTGAAACGCAGAAGGGATTTCGGCAACAGGCCCGACCGTCGGCTCTGAATTATTAACGGAGTGTGTTGATTAACTCCTGCGCGTGAAATCCGAGAACTGCACGAGGAGCCAGAAGACACCAGACTGACTGCTGGAAGATTTACAAGACTGCTGCAAATGCACGAACCTAACTAAAGTGCCTGATACAAGGGGGTCTATTCAAGAATATTTTGAGCACAAATCCCCTAAAATAGCCCAGTTTAAAAGTGTATCTTTAATTTAAGCATTTAATTGTTTCCAACATTGTTGTTAATGTTCTAAAACAGTGGTTCTCAGCCGGTGGGTCTGGACCCAAAAGTGGGTCGCGAAGCTGTTTCCAATGGGTCGCAGTGAAAAAATATTGGTAAACACCCTATGTTGGGTTTTCTTGTGATACCAAGGAAATATATTATTATTTTATTTTATTGAGATTTTAACATTTACATCTCCTATCCCTGGATAACAAGGCTGTTTATCCCCAGATATAAGAACTCTCAAGAAATTATCAATTTTAGGAAAAAAGGAATAAACTATATGCTGGTGTTCTTTTTTGTTCCTGTTATGGTCGAAATTTTAACATTTTCATTAAATGCATGTAAGTGGTTGAACATTTTGAAGTACTAGAGTCAAAAGCTCTTATAAGGAGGAGTTGGTGGGTCCTTACCCTGGCCAGCTAAGAAGCATTGTTCTGAAATATCTTCATTTCAAGACATTTTAGGGGGTTGTCCCGGAGGTGGAAAGAGTAAAAAGCTACTGTACTTCAGTAAAAGTACAGTTGCTGTGGTTAATATTTACTTAACTAGAAGTAAAAGTACTGGTCTATCAATCTACTCAAGTAAATGGAAAGAGTAGCCTAATTCATGTAAAGTTTACTCAGAGTACTAAGTACTTACGCAACCTGAAGGGGTGGTACAGTTAAATATTAACTACTCTTAAAGTGCAATAACAACAATATATGAAACACATACAAGGCTGATTATGTTAAAACACTCCTTTATGATAAAATGAAATGCAACAGCTGTTTTTAGATGTTATATGTAATAATTTTCTCACTTTATTTCTGAATATTGAGTAACTGAAGCCAAACTACAGGCCAGTTATGTGTTGTTTAATGGAAGTCTGAGACCTCCTCGTTTTGACTTAGTATTAATTCTTTGCCCACTACTGTAGTGAAGTACAATACTTCCAAAAACCCATTCAAATAATGACATACACAGACACCTTGAAGTGCCCTGAAAATGTATAAATTCAGTTGTGGCTTTATAAATGTCTCTGGTCATCTTCAAGTTTAATATTTAAAGTTAATTCTCAAAAGCACCTTGTATCGTTAACGTAGGCTTAACAACTGATGACCTACAAGACCAGACGTAACTATTTTCACATCATCCAAAGCCTGATCCAAACAGATGAAATGAACTTGGTTGAGGGTCTGAAAAACCTTTCTTCTCCCCTCCATAAGGTTTCAGTTCAGTTTGGATCAAGCTTTCACTATGACGTGGATGAATGAGTACCTACAGATGTCTCACACTGACATCAGCATATTACAGAGAAGTTATCAAAAAATAAATTCCAACTAAATCAACCACTATTATTAGTAAATGAAAAATTCAAGGTTAAGATGTCATAATACAGTACCTAGTGCAATGAATAATAAACCTTTGGGTCTTTTACAGTGCATTCAGAAGGTATTCAACCCTCTCTTCCATTTTAATTTTTATGTATTGCAGCCTGATTCTACAGGTGCAAAAAACTTCTATTCTCATTAATCTATACTTAATACCCATGATGAATAATGAAACAGAAATTGAAAACTGTTTGCAAATAAATTGAAAATAAAAAGTGAAATATCACATTAACATATGTAAACAGACCTTTTGCAAAACATACTGCTTTGCTTTCATTTGGAGGTTTTTGAAAACTCCAGGCAGGCAATTATGCATTTTGCATCGGGGAGAGGTTTCCATCTAGCCACTCTGCCATAAAGCCCAGATCAGTGGAGGACTGCAGTGATGTTTGTCCTTCTGGAGCTTTGTCTCATTTCCACAGGATCTCTAAAGCTCAGTCAAAGTGACCGTCAGGTTCTTGGTCACCTCTTTTACCAAGGCCCTTCTATACTGATAGCTCAGTTTTGCCAGGCAACTCTTGGAGGAGTCCTGGTTGTCCCAAAGTTTATTTCCATTTGAGAGTTATGGAGGCCACTGTGCTCTTGGGAACCCTCAGTGCAGCAGATATTTTTGTAGCCTTCCTCAGATCTGTGCCTTGCAACAATCTTGTCTCTGAGCTCTGCAGGCAGTTTCTTTGACCTCATGGATTGGGTTTTGCTTCGATATGCATTGAGGCCTTCTATAGAGAGGTATGTGCCACATCCGTTTACTTTGCCACGACTGGACTGCAATCAAGGTGCAGAAACATCTCAGCCAAGATTAAGAGAAAAGAGAGGCACCTGAGCTGAATTTCAAGTGTTTTGGCAAAAGGTCTGAATACTTAGGTCATTGTCATTGTCAGCTTTTTTATTTTTAATACATTTGCATTTATTTATTTACACCCTGTTTTACCTTGTCATGATGGGTTACCAAGTGTAGATTGATGAGACAAAAATGACTGTTTTTGACTGCAGCATCGGGCTGTAAAAAAAATGATGAAAGGGAAGGGGGTCTGAATATATAAAAATATAAGAGGTAACGTTTTTAAGGCCTGCTTCGGCTAGTCAATAAAACAAACTTGTCGTTTAACATGATATTTCTGTGAAGGATAGTATCACAGATTTTGTGCAATGTCTCCCCTATAAACACTGAAGTACCCATGGTGTAACATGATCCTTATTTTAGTATTTTCTCCCACAAATAGTCCTACTGCTCCAGCTTTGTAAAGGGAAATAAAAACAATGAGCATGCAAGAAGTTTTTAACTTTAAAACTTTGTTTCAGAAATTCAATGTAACTGTATATACACTTTACAATAGCATGTAGCCCGATGGCTAACAAAGATGTCTTAAAACATTTTAAATACATCTTCAGCACAAATAGCAATTCTTGCAAGTAAAATGGCTTAACAGATATTGAAAAAAAAAAATTAACACGATTGCGCTTTTCTGCAGAAAAGTTCCATGATTAAAATTTAATTCAGGACTTTCCTACAAAGCAGCTGTATTCTCTACATGCTAAGTTTAACAGTTCAGTAACATTTGCGCTAAACTAAACATACAGATATTTGTAAGAAAAAAAAAAACACTCCATCTGAAGTAAAGTTAAATCTTCATTAATACATTTAAAAAGTAGATATGACATGCCTTTTGAAATCAAAAATACAAAAGATTTTCCTTACTTTAAGGATTTTTTTTTAAAAACATGAAGCTGCATGTATTGTACAACGCTCAGTGTACAATAAACTGGTAATGCACATAAAAATGAGCTGGATGAAAGGTATTAAAAGCCTCCCACCGGTCCTTCAAAAACAAGCCATGACTGAAAATTTTATGTCATCACACAGCCAACTGAGCAGACGAGCACACCTGGGCCACATCACACACTCAGGGTGAGGCTTGCATACTGAAAGCTGGCAGTCAGGATGATGAGGGGGCTTAGGGGGCAGGGGAGGGGAAAACCATGGTGGGACCTTAAGCATTTCCTCTTCCATACACATTGTTCTTGCCTCAGCTTTCTTTCTTTTTTTTTTTTTTTTTTGACGCATTAATGGCAGGTGTTAGCTGCCGTCTCTCCTCACCTGTTTGTTCATGTTGGTGAGAAGAAAATAAGGAATTTGGAAAGACTTAAGACTTTACCCCCCATGTACAATTTACATTCATAGTCTGGACATTGTGCACTCTTAACATTACGTCTGAGCAAACACCATTGTGCCCTGTAACAATTTTAGTTTGAATACAAACTAATTCTATTTTCTGGAGAGCTATTAACTTCTTGTGGGGACAAAAAAGGCGAAGGTGAGCACATGCTCAACAGATGGGAAACATCTCTGCAGTCAAAGCAAGCAGCAGGGATTGTTTGGGCGGGGCGAAGCAAGATTAACCTGCATATGTAATCAGGGAGGGAGCGACTCAATGGAAGCGGAGTACTCGAGATGTACGGCACACTCAAAGAAAAAGGGGAAGTTCAGTATCTGCAAAAACGTCAAGGTCTGATTGTCTCTTTCAATCTACGCATTTTTTGTTAGGTGAGACTACAGATAATCAGGGAGAGGCGCTTCTTATGGCACAATACAGGCAACTCAGACAAACCCAAACACTCTTATTTGCTTTAACATAAAATGCACTTTGATTCAAACTGACCAAGATCTTTAAAGGTTTAACAATGCATGCCAAATTGTCAATGTGGTTCAGGTTAACGCTAGAGGGTTCAGACTGATGGGCTCTATTCCTCCCATGTTGTGGCTTGTAAGGGTGCTAACATGGCATCCACACTTCTGTAACCTCACTGTTAACAATATAAACGTAAAACAACAGAGGAGTAAAATGTCAGTTTGGCTTGAGTCTTTCAGGCTGAAGTCGGGCAGATAAACATTCATATAGTTACCATTCTTAAACACAATGCTTTAAACTGCGCTAAACATAAAAAGAAAAAACACAAAAGCTAATGAGTACAATGTAAAAATGTATGAAACAGGTAGAGGAGCAGCCAGTCAAGCTGACTAAAACAGTATGTTGCTGGTGCCAGATATGGCTGGTACAAGGTCTGGCCATAGATTCCTACCATAGGTAGACTTCATGACACACTGGCAGAGATGTGCTACATTAGTCATAATGCTACTGATATAGCCATCAAATAAAACATTACAACTAAAAGAAACTGCTCTTACTTAGCCAGTATGTTTGATTAGGAGTAAAAGAAAATACTGGTTACAGACAAATGAAAAATCAAATACTATTTTTAAAGAAAGGTTGACACAGATCACTTTGAAAATGAATGCCCTAAAACCTTTACAATACGTCAGATTTACAGGTAAGAAGATTCTTAATCCTAACATTTAATTAAGGAGCCATGTTGTCAACAGTGGAGCCAAAAATTCATTCAAGCTTGTTGTGTTAGAATGAGAACAAACTATTCTTAAATGTCCTGGACTGATTCCATTTCATTTGACTATGCAGTGGACTGTCATCATTAACACACACCCATATTCTCCTACTAGGAAAAAGGCTTACAATTAATGACCCCTTTTAAAATATCATATCTTACAAACAGAAGTAAAACATTTTGAAACGCTATTTTTTTTTTAACAATAAAACACCAGTTTTACCAGAAAATAACTGCAACCAACAATAGAAACTTGACTCGGCTACGGAGGAATGCATATGATTTAAAGGCTACAGATTGTAGTTTTACCAAACATTAAATCAGTGTGTGTGTTTGTGTTGAGTGTGGCGAGAAGTAAACAAACACACATGCACAGATTCATTTACAGGCCAGTCATTCCTGCTGAAAATGGTCTGCAGCCACAGAGTGTCGTTATTCATCAGTGTCAACAGCGTGAGCACCAGGGGGTTGGTTTGGGTTCAGGGACTCGGTCAGGGCAGAGTTCCTCTTTCAGATCCACTAAACCAGCACCAAGACTGCAGGATTAAGTGTAGAGACGATCCGGCTCCACCGCTGGAGTCAGTCAAAAAGAGGAGTTTGCCTGGGCTTCTTGATAGTGTGTCATTTCATCCATATATTTATTTAGGTATTAAGAAATTTTACCCAGATATTTAAAAATGTCCTTTTTTAGTTTTAAAAAGAAACGGTGGGTTTTAAAAAAATCAAAGACGAAAAAGGCCAAAATTTTAACAGTAATGGCAATGTTGTAGTTTGTAATCCAAAGAGGGGCTTTTTACACGCGTGTTGTTTCATTCTTTTCATGTTGTCCAGTTCTGAAAGACTGTGGTCCAGATCAGTCAGGGGGCAACAAGTCATGAAGCCGGAATCTCTCCCGAACGTGCGGTCGCACATCCTCGTTCTGAACAGAGGGGAAAACCATGAGATAAATGAATGATCATAGTTACTGTGATGACAAAACATTTCTGTGATATTACAGGATCATAGGATGTCCTACCATCTCGACGAGCTTCTCCAGAAAGGGCACCAGCTTCAGCAGCTCATTGTCATTTTTGTCCATGAACCAGCTCTCTATGGGGATCCCATTGGACAACTGTTGGGACAAAAACAGGTTAACTGGGATTAGTAAGATGCTATTATTTAAAAAAGCGACATTTACCACCAGTTAATATTCCATTACAACACCTGAATCATACATCAACTCATAAAGGCCTGTCCAGCATGACCTTACTGAGGGCACATACCAGGACCAGTAGCAGTACTAGGTCTAGATATTGTTTTTTTTTTTTTTGTTTGTTTTTTTTACAATACCAGAGCTAAATCCATACTTTAAAACAGTACCAGTGCCTGAATTTATACTTTTGAGAGGAAAAATAAACAGTTATGTTATTAAGATTAACAAATAATTTTATAGTTGCAAAGGCAACTTTAAACTACAAATTGAGCCAGATATCACAGCTTAACACTAAAAACAAATTCACACAATTAGAGAGGTGTCTGTCTGCTTTTAACCTTTACAATCATTTCATACTGAGACTGACAAAAAAATGTAGAAAGGACAGGAGCCGGTATTTAAAGCTCCTGAATGGGCTGATTGTTTATATTTACTATAGGAGAGTTGAAAAGTGAAGAAGAGCTTGTATTTGTCTAGTTTAGTTAAAGAGGTTCCATTAATTATCTTCATCCTATATTTACTTTGTGTACCTTGTTTAAAGGGCATCAAAAGCACTCTGGATCCTTTCAGTCAAAGGAAAATTCAATAAAATGAGCCCTTCTCTGGTCAGAAGACATGCTTAAATCAGTCTGATAGTCATTAATTGGGGAAACATTTAACAAATTAAATTTACACAGAGTTGATTTTTTGTGACCAGCAGCGCCTTATGGATTGCATCCATTCTAACAAAGAAGCCTTATTTTAAAAAGAAAGTCACTTTACTACCTATTCCGATTTGTCACTGCTGCTGGCTGAGAAAGGGGTTACATAACCACACCTCCAGTCTTAAATTGCGTTAAAGGTGTTCACCTGATAAGCAAAGGCTTGCGGTGAATTGTCAATGATGATGGTCTTTGACAGGTCTCTGCCTAAGATGTTGAGGTCCTTTATGTAGTTTCCCTGGACACAGACACAATGCTCTCGAAACAACCGATGTCTACGGTTACAGCGGGGGGAAGAAAGGACAGAGGGAGGAGAGAGAGAGAGAGAGAGAGAAAAATCAATCAGTGACAAGGTCAGGGCAATCAATAATTCAGAAAAACCACAACACTGACACCTCGACAGCAGTACATGCCAACACGAGTACTGCACCGAACTTCAGAGCCTCCTCTCACTCAGGCTTTCGTTCATCTTTTGAGTTGATATGTTTTAATGTGAAAGTGACGCAAGAAGAAAACTCAGTACCTTACTAGCTGCTTTTTAGGATCCAGGATGTTGAGCAATTTGTCTGCATACACTTTTTTAGAGGCTGTAAAGAGGATGATCTGTAAAAAAGAGAAGATAAACTTCAAATGATTGAATTGGGGCAATTAGAGCCAATAAACAGCAGGAGTTTTGTTATATTTACCTCATAGATTTGAGACATGCGCTCCAAAAACTCTCTAAAGAATGGCCTCAGGCGCACATATACCTGCACAAACACACCACTTGTTAGCAAACATTATAAATATGCAGTTATTGCTGCTGCTCATTTCCTATGATACAAGAAATACAAAAAAAAAACAGAATAGTACAATCCTGGCCATATGTGCCCCTACCACCGAAATACAGCCTTTTCAGAATCACATTTTTATGTGTAATATTTGTAATTACCAAAAGTTGCTGGTCAATATTTCAGGCAGAAAAAGCCTTTGAATAGAAATGAACTGAAGCTTTGTAACACATGCCTTTTCAGGGTAGCTTTTAAATGCCTCTCCTTTTCCTACATATATGACTTTGTCTCCCTCTGCTGGTCTTAAAGATTAAACTGAGATGAAAACACTTCTGACACAGCACTAACCTGGTAAATGACATCTTGAAAGAGGACAGGGAAGGTAAGTGCTGCATCCTCCAGCTCATTTAAACTGCAGTGAACCAGGGTTTCATCCTAACAGACACAACAGAGAAAATACAAGGAATACTTTTCACAGTAATAACACTATTTTTACTAAATGCTGCAATGTAGTTAAAATAAAATGAGATTGAGACGACAGAAATATATAAAATTATACAGGAACTAACCAGGTCTAAGACCAGGGAGAATTCAGGCGTGCTGCGTGTCTTTAGTGGCAGAGCTGGCTTTCTAGTGAGCTGCTCTTCTGTCAGTGGAGGGACGTGTTTGATGAAGAAATACCTGCAAATTGGAAAATAACAAAAACTTTACACAGGGTTCCTAAACACTTTTAAAAAATCTAATTTAAGACTTTCAAAGACCTTTTTAAGACCTGAACTGAGAAAAATTTATAACATTTCTTGCACAGTACACAGAGCCGGGGCAGAATTTTATGATTTAACAAACTACTTATGAAATGCCAAATGGTATAGGGCAAAAGACTTTGTTTGGTCATAAAAGCCCAAATCTGAAGATTACTGACAAATGTAATACATCTATTCTACCAATACGTCATACAGTGATATTTATTAAAACACGTGTTTGTAGGGGTTCTGAGCTGATACTAAACAGGTTAACTATTTAAAAGAATAATGCTTTTTGTCGGGGAAATTCTGTCAAAATGAGGGTTGGCTGCACTGATTTTTGAGTGGGCAACCTGGTAGCCCAGATGTTAGAGAGCTGGACTAGTGTTTCCCAACAGTACAGAGTTTATTATATCATAGAGAGTGAGACAAAATCAGAGATGGGTATGCCCCAGAGAAAATTTTAACATCCAACACAGAATTCTGAGAATATTTGTGCGACAATTTAAGGAAGATGATTAAAATCATAAAAGGCTGGCAAGTAAAACAGATTGGCTACAGACAAGTCTTGAATTTAAAACGTGCAATTTAAGACTAATTAAGACTTTTCAAGGACTGGCAGGAAACCTGTTTCCATCATGGCTTCCCAAAGTGTGGGTCGGGGCCAGAGGTACTGTAGGTGGACTGCAAGAAGCCATTTCCACAAACTAAAAATTATCTACATTTAAAAAGGATTTAAATCACATTCTAAATGATTACAAAGTATTTGATTAAATGTTCTCATTTTAAAGTCTAAGAAGTAATAAAAACACATCCAGAAATTTTAATCCATGCCATCATTTTATCATTTATTTTGCTTCCTGATTTTCAGAGTCTCAAAGTGTCTTTGGAGACATTAATGCTGCTTTGGAAGAGTTTGCTAGGCCACAAAGTAAGTTTACATAGATAAATAAATAAGAAAAGATCTTTAAGTTTCTTTGCCGATTCCTGATCAAAACTAAATAAATGACAGTGGCACATAATTGCACTTTGTGAAGTAATGTTAATGCGTCTGAAAGCAAAACTGAAATATAAAATGAAATCAAAAGGCGAACACCTCAGCCTCATGTTATGGTTGTACAAGGATTTTGGTGGGCCCCAGAAGATTTTCAGATATCAAAATGGGCTGCAGCATACTTAAGTTTGGGAAGGGCTGTTTAACATCAACAGAATCATCATTGTTGGGAAGAGTGTAAAAAAAAAAAACAATAACAATAACTGCAAAATGGATTAATTGTGATTCAATGATTGATTCAAAACATATTTTAAACTGTCCATCATGACTAAACTTTTCATTATGAGCTCCTGTCTTGGTAAAATGACCAGAAAAAAATTAATTAAACTGAAAAGCAGCACAGGTACTACATCAGCAGCTAATGCAGGCCATAGCAACGAGCCCATAATTCAAATGTCGATCTGCCTTATGTACTGGTTTCAATATTATTTGGTTGCATTTCCTGTGTAAAGAAACACTGACCCTCATTATACAATTATACACTGACACGAGACGGTCATTCAATTTGTATTTCCCTGTGATGAACAAAACTGGTGCAACTGGATCCGACACAAAAGTAGCGACCAACTGCTGTTAATGGAATTTTTTTTTTTGTTAAATTCTGACACACTGCAAACATAAACTCCAGAGTAGAACTGTTGGCCTTGTTTTTGTTTTAGGCCAGGGTGTCAGGTTGGTGGTCTAGATACTGTATGCCTCAACTAAGGCTGGGACCTAGATGAATCAGATGTCTTTCCATTCTACAAACAATATCTCAGATTAAATGACTAAATTTATTATTGTCACTTACGTTGTTGACTTCTTGTGATCATAAAACGGGAGAAAAAGACAAAAAGACAACTGTGCTCCCAGCCGTGTTAAGCAGTGTGTGCTCTGCCCCCTCACCGAACAGCTCTCACTTTCATTTAAGTGAGAGAAGAGGGACCACAGCATGTGCTTTGTTAGTTTGAAAAGAGAGAGAGCCACAGTTAACGCAAAAAGTAACACAACCTGTCAAGTGAGTCCTCTCTGTTTTTGAGGATCAAAGATCAAATAGGTTGTTTGCAATCACATGATCCAAAAAGTCAGGTAGTGGGGGAAGGCCATATAGAATAAATAGGAACGGAGGAAAGTTAGTACTTAACTGCTTTAAATTGACCTATATGCTGTACTCATTATTAAAAAATGTCTACATACATTTACCATGATTCCCACATTTTACAAAAAAGTGTTTTTTTTCCACAGTTTAACTTATTTACCTGATGTAGAGGCAATCAAAATCACAAATACTCAGTCCTGCAGACCTAGCGTCCAGTGTCATGTAGCCAGAAGAAGGAAAACAAGTCTTGCAGAGCCTTGACTGAGCTAAGAGCCTGGCCAAGCCCTCTTTAACATTTAACAAAACCCTCATTTTGTCTCAAACATGCTTCTAATTGAAGCAGTAATGTAACATCAACTGAATAAACCTTGCGGGGTGAGCGGCTCAGTAAAGATGTGTTAGTCACGAATGAGCCTGCGCTACAAAACGGCTCCTTTATGTTAGCCACGGTAGCTAGCTCCTGTTTGAGTATCAGTCTCCTTTCCTTCATTCTTTGTCGTTATTTAATCCACATCTAAAAAGCCAAACTGGTACCAAATAAAGAGCTGTTTGAGAGCCAAACAACTAGCTCTACTGAGCTGAGCCAAATGATCTGGATTTCTAAAAAAGGGATGGATTTCCCATCCAGTGAAGCTGGCAACACACATGTTGCATGTCACAACTCATTCAGGCTTTAGATGGAGACTTTTTTTTTAATTCCTCCCTGCTGTCATTTCTCTGTAACTTTTTATAAACTATTATTTATTTTTTTGGTCTGAGTATTTTTGTACTTTTACAAAAGTAGCCCAAATCTTGCTCATTCCTGCATAAAAACCTCATAACATATTGTTTTTCAGATTTCTGCATACTGATTTAGTGGTCAGGTTTGATCAAACAGGTGTAAGAAGCATTCTAGGGCTGCAATGTTCACTCACGGGTCAAAAACTTCCCAGTCCTCCTCGTAGGAAGCCTCTGGTGGCACTGCAGCAGGAGGAGAGTCCACATATGACATCTCTGGACTTGAACCAGGAGCTTGGATCACAATGAGAACAGGATGAGAAACAAATATATAAAACTGCAAAATGGGCAGTCATTTCTGCAAATGACTTTGTAGTGAACCCAACACCAATTAAGCTCACAGCTTGAGGACAGCAGGTGCTGCAGTACTTACCTGTGAGTGGTGGGAGGTCAGCGTCAGCTTCAAGCTCCCCCTCCTCTACTGCTGGAGACATCTCAGGGATGTGTGGAGGTCGTAGAGGAGGCAGCTGCGTTACACTAGAGTAGAAGTTAGTGGGCGCACACACTTCCTGTGTGGATGTAGCTGTGCTGGTGGCCGTCTCTGTAGCCTGCTCCAAGTCCAGCTGTTTGACAATCTCTTCAGCCTCCAACGCCTGGTCTGGGGAGTCTGAGCCAGAGGAGGCTGAAAATAACAGAAGGAATTATAGCTGTGCACCGTCCTGACATATCTCACAAACATTTCCACCAAAATGAAGAATATACACAACCCTTCACATGATACAGTGGTGTGACATGCTCATCATGAATCCGCTGACTTCCTCTGAGTCTGCCTACCATTTTTAGCTGGTGAGAAAAAGTTGAAGACAGGGGAGAAGATGGTCCCCAGAAGAGTGGTCCTGGGAGGGCTGGCAGCCACTTCAACGGCTGTCGTTTCCTCCAGACTGCCGTTGGGCTTCTCCTTACTCCTGTCATGATTGGTTGCCTCTGCAGAGGAGAGTTCAAAGAATTGGCAAAAGACGAACAAATAATACAGGAAAATGACCGGCCATTTGAGTTCTACTCACGTCCATTAAGGGGGCCTCTTCTGCCAACCCTGCTGATAGTCTTACGGGGGGTGTTTGTGTTGGGAGTGGAGGTGATCAGGTTGTTGTCCACATCACAGTTGAGCCGTGTCTTCTTGGCTGGGCTCTCCTGCTGCACCTGAACAAGACAAGACATCATTAAATAAAATCCAAGACAAAAATGCTTGAAAAGATACAGAACACAGATAAAACTTTTCACTAAAAGAAAAGTCTGCTTATATGATAGTGGTTTATTTGATTTATTAAAAAAAGCTGCAGCATTCACCTTACATACACTGCATCAAGACTGATACTTTATGCAGGTGATACAAAGAACCTGAACAATTGGTTCTTATAAATACATTTTTTTAACTTAAAGTAACAGATTAGTATTAGGGTTGATGCCTCTATTTGACCGTTAAAAGCAAACTAAACTAAAAGATGTTGGATTATTATTTGGAGTTAAATGCTTGTCATCTCTTCTATTTGGTCAGTGTTGAATGGAAATTTAGAGGACCAGAAATGCCTTCAATAATTTCCATTGACAAGATCCAGATTGAGTGATATGACTGAATATTACAAGTCATTTGTTTTTCCACTTAGTTTAAGACCATTACTTGCACATAAACAGTCTGGAAATACAGTGTAAGATTTAGCATTGTGCTTGCAAGGGTGTCAAAAACTAACTTTAACTTTTGATACAATCCAATTTGACCTCCTTCACCACTTTCCATAGCATCACAGCAGGGCTGACAGCCTCAAATCGATTGGTTGATTAATTGGTCGATGACCTCATGTCTGACCGAAATCCAACTGGTTGAAAAATTGCATGTGCTACTTTAATTGGAAGAATAAATTTTTTGCAGGGGTGAGAAGGGAGATGTCCTGTGTTTTTATTTTTTCAGTCATCTAATGTTACAAAATATAATTTACAAAAAAAATAACTATGAATGTAACTATTCAAATACAATTTACTCATGCATTTAAGGGTAATTTATTACAGGTCAAATACCCAGAAAGTCAAAACAACGTCACTAGGACCCTCCCACCTAAGAGGAGAGCGAAGCCCGTGAAGCATGTTTATACTCCATTTCCCATTATTTGACATGTCGAAAAAGTCAGCGGTGTGGCAACATTTTGTTAAAAATGTGTATTACCAAATATACATATCTACCTCAGCTTATATTGACTTTTCTCTTCCCTTCTCTCTTCAACTCCTTGCATGATCTTATAACCATTCTCACCTGCAGCATGTTTTTTTTAATGCTTTCTTTTACAACTCATGAAATGTTGCTCATAGGTCAGTTGTGACCAGCTGTCTGATGAGCCTCGTTCATGATGTAGAACATATTGAAACAATTAAACACTACTGACAGCTTCTGATGGTTGACAGCTTCCACTCGGTTAGTCAACTGTTAGTTAAAAAAGCTTTTGTCCATGATTACCCTGGTTGGCCAGTCGTCTCATTTAAATGTTCACATTAGCGATACTTCTCTTAGAGACAGATATAAAAGGCGCTGTCGTCTGGTCATTAGGGTCCCAACCTGCAAACTTTTTTCCACTTCATCTCGGTAAATAAACGCTGCACGCTGGCTAATATATGCTCATAAATGACACAGCACTGGCTGGAACAAGTGATCCTGTTAATAGTTATTGTAACTGATCAGTACAAAAACAATTGTCTGAGAGTACTTTGAAGGCCATATGAGTTTAAAAATCTATCGTGTCATGATCATGAAGATCATATGATCAAAGGCAAGTGCTCGCAGATCATCTCTGAATTAATTGTCTTTTTAGAACAATGTGATGAGGCTAAAATAAAAGCTTCAAAAGCTTGTTCTTTTAACTTAAAAGTTAATTCTGACTACCAAATGGATGCAATAAGCAACATGTCATGCATTATACTGATCGTCAAATAGTGAATTTTTTTTGTTTGTTTTTTGCCTGAAGACCACTCGATTGGTTGCTGTCTGTGTAAAGTTTTTCTTAAGTTGACTACAGGCCTAAACATTACAGGATGCAGAGCGTGTCAGACGCTACTACACTAGACACACTAAGAGTGTAAGGAAAAGGAGATTTTGTCTGCGTTTATCAGTTTATCTGGCAACCATACTTGGATGGCTGCACATCAGCTTGATTGCTGCCATCTGTGAGGGAAACACTGCGTTGTCACCTGCGTGATTCATTCACACCTGTCTTACTGCACGTGTGTGTTTAAGTGTTTAAGGAGAGGGCAAGAAAGCAAGCTGGTGCAACTTCTGCAGTCCTGCACTGAAATTCAGACCCTGAATAACAATTAAAGCAGAAATCTAGGCCTTGTATCCTTTAACCAACTTTGTTCAGGGGGTGAGTGATAACAACAGATAACAAAGGAAAAGCTCATTTTAGCTTACTTGACTTTTCCACTTATTACAACCTCCTGTCGTTTCAGACCAGCTCTGTGAGCCAGAAGCTAAAATTAGAGCAGAGTTCTCAGACAAGCTCCTGCATTCCAACAGACATTTCTTGAGGAAATATGACACTCTACAGCAAGAAATACAGTATTTAACTCTGAGACCTAGAGAGCAGCACAGTGATGAACAGAGATTTAAAAACCACTTCAGTGCTTTAACACCTAAGTAGGACTGTTGAATCAAAACACGTAGAGGAGAGGGGAAGATGCTGCAGCTTTAGATACAAAAACCCCATGCCTAGTAACAATCAGCAGGATCATTTCATGTGATCAGGGAGGTAGTTACCTTGACAGCGTTTCCTCTGATGAACTTTTTGATGGTCGAGAACAACCCCCTTCCTCCACTAGTAGGAGTGTCTTCTTCGACTTCAGAGTGCCTCCGCTTGGTACGGGATGGGCGGCTCGCCAGAGTGGGGTTCGGCTGCTGAGACGCCTTACGCATTCTCAGCCTCATTGTTTTTGCAGTCACATGTAAGGCTGTTTTAACAAGTCAGATGTGGAGAAGGATGGCAGTTACAGGAAGAGAAGAGAGAGGGGGAAAGCGGCATGAGTGCACACTCAAGGAAACATATTAAAGCAAATATTAAAACCTGTATGTGGGAAAACAGGTTGCTGTTGCAGTTGTTAGAGTTCAAACTGTTAAAACCGAGAAGTTTGTTGAGTGTATCTGTAGTGGGTTGTTACTGGTGCATTTTCTGTTAACATCTGGATGCATTCAAGATCCCATTTCACTTACATCACAGTGGATTGCAGCAGCCACAGCTGGCTCTGCTTCCATTTGTAAAGAAAAATAATTAAACATATTAGCAAATAATCTTGCATGGGATCTTTTAACACAAACTCACAAGTGCCCCCTCATTTACCAGTTAACTTTTTACAAGTTTACTGTTTAAATGTCAGCTTAAAATACAACAACGACAAAATATATATCTATACAGGCATGGGATAAGATTTTAATGTGACCAATCTGAAGAAAAAAGCTTAGAAACTTTATATGGTCTTAAGTTGAAGGGTTTCATTGGTCAGTTTGTACTGGAGTGTGCACAGAGAAAACTTAAAAAGCGTCCACACAGTGAAAACAAACTGTGAGTCAAGCGAGCCAGCCCATTGCTCTTACATAACTGCAGCTGGTGAAAATGTGTCTGGACATATCCACAACCTGTCAGGAACCTTAAACACACAACAGCACACTCCAAATACACACTGCACTGTATCTTACAGTTACTGTAATGTAATGCATTATAGTAACATCTACACAAGGCTGAACACATGAGCAGGATACTGCTTTTGTTCAGTCCCACATAGAGCATAGAAACATGAAAGTAACAGGAAGGCAGGAAAGTAGAAGGTCGAAGAAAAAGCATTTTCAAAGTTGTGACAGCTAAGAAAAACAGATTAAATATTAGAGCTACGCAGTGTGCATAAATATCACAATAAAACTCTTGTTGAAAATGATGTCCCCATGTGCCGAGATGTGCTTTATCAGGAAAACTTTGTTTTACTGCCTTTTCAAAAATGGGATTGTCAAAACAAAAACCTGTCAGTGGACACTTGTTTCAATTATATCAAGACAGTAGGGCTGGACAATTAATTGAATTTTGATTATGATTTCAATTTTGGCTTTTCATGATCATAAAAACATTATAACTGAAGAAAAATGATTAATGTGTGCTTCAAAGAGTATTTTTGGGTTGTGCTTTTGGCCGTGATATTAGTGTTTTTTGCATGTTGCAAATTTTGCAAGTTTTACAGGAGCGCATGTAGATTGGATATTTATTTTTATTTATTGTTTTTTATTGCTATTATTTAATGTATTGTTATTATTTTACTTGTTACCAATTTATTTTTGATTGTTCTTTTAAGTTGTGGTTCAATAAATACTCAAATTTTGAAACCAGTGAATAATTGTGTTTATTAATCGTGATTTCAATATCAATCAAAATAATCGTGATCATTATTTCTGCTATAATTATCCAGCCCTACAAGGCAGAAGAGGTGAAGTAAAAGTGAAACTGAACTTTACTCTTCTATTGCACTTATGCAAGTCAGGGAGACAAAACTGCTTAAAAATATGGAGTTTCGTTTTTCTTTTCCCAATACAATAAAAACTTCTATTTAGACTTTGTAGTAGGCTGTAAGTTAACAGCATTTTACCAGTGTTGCAGTGATTTTATGATGTAAAAGCCATTTTTAAAAAAAACTGCATGCTCAGTCACACAGTATTTTTCGCAAAGTACACAATGTTCTACAAACCAATACAAGGACATATACCAAACAGGTTAGTGAAGAAAAAGACCTCTGGTAAAGCCTTTTCAGTTGACTGAACTCATGTCTTCACACTTATTCAGCTAAACACATCATTGATGCACTGACCAAAAAAACAACGTCTGTCAACCTCATCCAATCCTTAGCTGGTTTAAACCCTGCTTGTACTCTGTCTCAACTGTCCTGCTGTTTTCCCCTCCTGTTTTTCTGTAATACCTACAGAAAATGGTGTCAAAATTATGCTCACGGTTGGTACGCTTCAACTCAAATTATTTTTGTCAGTCAGCTAAACATCATGGACAGTGAATATGCCACAGGTCTTAAAAAGATCTAACACTACGTCCTTGTTGTACACCATTTTTTGCACCTGATCCACCAACACTTCAAGTTAAAGCTTTAAGACGTCCTGATACTTAAACTTCCCCTAACTACACGAGGAAAACTCTCAGGTGCTGCAAATTGAATCTTTCCTACCGTCTACTGCACTTAACTGTGACTGATGCCAGACTTCGCGTGTACATGATTTTTAAGCATGAATACAGTATGCCTGCTAATTGAACATTATGTTACCTTTCGTATCTTTTCAAGGTGTCTTGTGCTATACCTAAATACACGTTTGCATACAGCAGGTTTCTTAATGCTGTTTAACAAAATTCAAAATGATGCGTCTGTCTTCTAATAATTACATGACATGATCAACCCTAAACACGGGGTCTCATAGCTGAGGTGCTGTTGGGACTTAACGTCCGTTTTTTTAAACAGTTAGCCACTAACTTAGGATCATGTATACAGCTAGGTTCGAGCAAGTGAGCGGGAAATAAGAACATGCCACTGAGTCTGAGTGAGCGAGTTAGCATACGCTAGCCATAGAAACGAACGAGGCCCTCCCGATAGCTGCACCCTCTGCAAGACTGCTCCGAGGCTAGGGCTGCTAACTGGAGCAGGAAGGGGCGAAAACATGCATCACAACACAGAAAACAACCCCTGCCACATGCAACGTCTGGTCAAATTCAACTGCGCCAACCTGTTTGAATCAGCGTTTATAAAAGTTAGCAAATATCACCAGTAAAAAAAAAAAAATCACAGGTTAGCAAGCTGTGCAGTTAGCTTGATTATGCTAACGTTTCCCAAACGAACTACAAAAGGTCAGGGGTTATGCAGGCGTGCAACATACCTTTTAACAAGTACTTTCCATTTAATTGTCATGCTGCATGACCATAACAGTGTCGTAAAGAGTTGACCCTATCGTATCAGCAACACTACACCCCAGTCGAGAGTTTCCGAAGCCTAGCGTTAGCATCTCAAGTCAAGACAAGCCCAAACAGGCTAACTTACCCTCAGCAAGCCAGTGCGGCATCGTTACTTCAGCGAAATAACCTTATGACAAATAACTAAAGTAACACACGATAGAGAGCTGACTGTGGTAAAAGCTGCGGCGGGGTTTTACTCGACTGTCTCCTTGCTTTTTACACATTTTAACGCTTGAGTTATTTGACTAACTCGCCAGACGTCGTTAATCATAACAGCTAGCGTACAAAGTACCTGTTATCGTAATTCAAATGAACAGCTGATCTCTTCAGCGTTATCACTTGATTACAAACAGCTGATGGGATTTCATTCATCACTCTAGATGTAACGAAACACCTTGCAATCATCCATGAACAAAGGTTTAAACCGAAATTAATAGGATTGTCTAGCGTTAGCTAACCTAAACCTAGCAAAGTTGTGTTATGGAATGCAATTTGGGTTATTAACCTTAAAGCTAAAAGACTAAACCAGGCAAATTTCCCCTGTTACCTTCACCTTCCACCATCACGATGCCCACGAACCTTTGTTTAATGGGGAATTTTTAAATAGCACAACTTAGTTACGAACACCAAAAGGAAGCTACAATTAGCTGACCAGGAATTAGCCAGATCCGCTGTAGGCCGTGTTCAACTAATCTAAGCTACTTGGCTTAGCTTAGCACAGCTAGCTTAGCGTTAACCCTACCTAGACTACTTAAAACTGCTCCAGGCTAACAAATGTATACCGGTAGTGAAGAGAAATATTTATCTTGTCGTTAGCAAACATTACATAAGCACGCCAATTTAGACAGATGCACTAACAATGTTAGTTAACGTAACCCACTTACTTTACGGTGATCCGCAGTATCTGGTGATAACGACTCAATGCCGTTTAACCATCCCAGCAAAAGCAATGGTTGTTTTCGTGATCGAGTCCGACTTTTTCTGTATCTCTCTACTTAAGAGCCGTCTCCGAAATGACACATCGTTGTGTTACCAGGCGCCATTTCCCGCCTCTGCTCAGTCTCTCCAAAGCAGATACCCGTATGGGACACAGACACACCCCCTTACCTCTCAAAAACACCAGACACAGTCTGCAGACACTACCAGTTGTTCTTGACTTCTCACTGCTCTGGTCAAGGAAAAGGACTGCAATCAAGTATTAAGGGACTTATAATTCAGATGCCTCTTTCCTGCATCAACTTCACACTGAAAAGGTGAGCTGTTGCATCACCTGAATAATCAACTCCATTCTTCTAACAGATTGTTGTTTCCACAAGCGCAATCACAACTGAGACATAACATGAAGCATCACCTTTAATAAAATTAAATTACATTCAATGTGCTTTTCCATAAGAAAAACAATTTTCCTGGCTGCACAAACAGAACTGATTTCAGGTTTAAGGATCCCCCCAAAAGGTGAAGAATTAGATTTCCTCAGTACAAATGGTAACATTTCAACTACATTATGTACAAGAGACCTCATTGACGGAAGCATGTGTACAGTCAGTCAGTCAGTTCCTTATGTGCTCAGTTAATTTTTGCACATTGTAGAGGACACTAACATTGCTGTAAGTATTGCTTAAGCTTCAGTATTTTGCTCAGTTTGATTAATAAAGGTTCAAATACATGCAATGGCATCATTAGGAAAAAAAAAAAAAAGAATGAGGAGCACTTTGGAGTGTCTGTCAGAAAGAAAAGAAAATTGATTTAATAGGCCTACACATAGTCCTTGGCATTTGTAATGCATCCCCTTCCTTAAAAAAATCTTCCCATGTAAGAGTCCCAAAAGTTTGTTAGAAAGGCAGTCTCTTTGACAATCACCTCAGCCGATGTCTATATTAAGAAACCTGAAAAGAAAAGAAGCAAAACCAAAAGTCTGACCTTGAAGTTGAAATGTGAGTCACCGGGGCTCTTTAAAATCCCTCCATTATGATCTGACGCAGTTATCAAATTACAAAACTGAACAGTCATTCTATAGGATATCACCTCTACTGTCATAAATTAAAACCATTAGCAAATTAACAGCAGCTAAAGACAACCCATGATTTTTTTTTTTTACTTCGCATTATGTAATTCAGAAGTCATAAGTTGCAATGTCTGTTTTCAAAATAGTCCATGACATTGAGGATGCACCCTATAAATGTCTTAAACATACTGATGTTCAAACTGTTTCATCAAGAATGACCTTGACAATTGAGGAAGGTTTGAGTATTTTTCAATGAGATAGGGCTGCAGGAGTTTCCATTCAAAGAATGTCAATGGCTTGATGTCGTTTCCCGTAATCCACAGCCCGGTCTCCTTGCATGTCTCCATCATCATCTGGAACAAAAGCAACAGTATCTTCAGAAATTGTTTAACAGACACTACACTTTAAAAATTCTTGACTTCTTCTTTATTACATGAGAAAATGCATTTTTCTTGATGTAGATTTTACAGCTGAACATGTTTCTTTAATTTCAGTCAAATCAGTTACAGGGAAAATCAATACAATAAAAAAATCAAAATAGCACAGTAAGCCACATCATGATGATTTCCCTGATTGATTTAATGTGTTATGAGTAATCTGTTAAACTTTCAACTTTGAAAGGTTTTCTTGCTCCTCTTGTGTAAGCAGGGTTTCAAATTTAGCAATTAAAATTCCTCAATCAAACTGCACGAGCTTCCTCTTAAGTCATTCTACTGTACACAAAATGCTGTCTAACATATAAAATAAAGCTCACAGGGATACTCTAGATACTTTACTATTATGACTGAAAATATACAATCATAAGCTCGTATGCAATGTAATCCAATTCAGTACAGCGTTTTGACCATAAATTCTACTTTTATGAAGCTTATGCATTTTTAGTTTTTATTGACATGATCTGAAAATTTATGATTGTACTTATATTTATTATTAAAGTTGTGGTGGGTAGTGGTGGTGTACTGATGCACATTACATTGGAAAAAGTTCAAGATATTTTTTCTCATTTACAGATGGAGATGAAATTATTAGCCCCCCTGATGCTAATAGTCAGTTATGTCTTTTTCTCCTGGATAATAGCCTGCAGTCATTGTTGTAGTTTTAAAAAAGTCTCAGACACGCCTCCTGAGGAATCCCAGCCCATTCTTCTTCAGCCAATCTCTCAAGGTCCTCCAGATTTGATGGTCTTCTGGCATGGACCCTGGTTTACAGTTTGCCCCTCAGATTTTCAATGGGATTTAAGTCATTGCTTTGTGCAGGCCAGTCAATAACGTTCACTTTTGTCTACTGAAGGTAGTTCTTCACCAGGGGCCACAAATGTTTTGGGTCGTAGTCGTGCTGGAAGACAAATTGACGGACCCAGACCCAGTTTTGCTGCTGACTGCTTGAGAGTTTCTTTAAAAATCTCCACATATTCCTCTTTTTTCATGATTCCTTAACCTTTTACTAGATTCCCATTTCCAGATGCACTAAAGCATCCCCACAGCATAATACTCCAACCACCATGTTTAACTGTGGGTGTTTTTGGGTTATATGCCTCCTTTCTTTCTCCAAAATTAAGCAGCGTCTCTGTGGTCTAAGAAGTCTAGTTTCATCTTATTTGACGAAAGGAAATGCTTCCAGGTTGTCCTTAACATACTTCAGTCTGGCTTGAAGAAGAATTTTTCCCTGCAACCTAGTGTCTTGGCAGTTGTGCTGAGGTCTTTGGACACATCTCTCACTGGTTTTCTTTACGGAGTCTTTGAAATCTTTCTCATTCTACCCCTGCCTGGTTGTTCAACAGTGTGCGTCTCTCTGATTTTATCTTATGATGCTTCTCGCTCTAGTTCTTGACACTTGGATACGCTGTGATAACTTTGTAGATCCTCCTGTTTTGCAA
Organism: Cheilinus undulatus; assembly: GCF_018320785.1. NCBI lineage: Eukaryota > Metazoa > Chordata > Actinopteri > Labriformes > Labridae > Cheilinus > Cheilinus undulatus. The sequence goes on along the minus strand of NC_054865.1, from coordinate 38,430,232 downwards.
GCATCAACAATTCTTTTTCTCAAGTCTAAAATGGTTTCTTTTGTTTTTGCCATGATATTTTCCCAGTGACAGCTCAAACCCTTACTGAAGATTTTATGCTGTGTGTAAATTGGGAAATAACCCTGAGTTTTAACTTGATTTTACAAGCCCTGAGTATTACAAAGTTTAAGCACGTCACTGAAAAACAGTGGTTTGTGCTATGGCTGGACTAAAAGGTCAGTTCTAAAGGGGGCTAATCATTTTGACTCTGGTATATATATTTATTTGTGTGAAATAATTTTGTTTCTGTGTGCAAAGTAAAATAATGTAAACATTCAAAATAAAACTAGGATGTTTGGAAAACTCATGTTAAAATTTCTTTGCTTTGTATTCGAGCACTTGGGAACTACATGGGAAAAAGAAATTTTTATAGGGGTCTAATAATGTTGTCCTTGTGAATGAACAGGGACTACATGCCTTTCAGTACAATGAACGCCACTACACAAAAACCACCCAGTATGATGTCAGTAATAAATAAAGAGTTATCACCATTGTAAAGATGTCGACTAAAACAGGAAATGAAAGCGCTTCATAAAGGTAGAGCTGTTGTTGGACTGGATTGAATGAGTCTGTGTATGTAGTTTTACTAGTATGAGAAAGCAGTGTGGTTTAATATGGATACGAGCAAATATATAAAACTCCAGATGTTTTGTCTTCAAAAAATGGTCAAATTCTAAACTGTAACGAAGGAGGAAACTATTCAAAAATAGGCATGCGTTTCAATAATTCAAAGAGAACAGACACATTCACAAACACGGTGAGCTATATTTGTCTACTGGTCTGGATGTGGGTCAGAGGTTTGGTGGGCACAGACAGGTGGTGAAGCACAGGCAACAGAGACAACACTACATGGCAACGGTATTACTCTCACAGAACCATAAGTTCCTAGATCAAGTTCATGCCATGATTTTTTAACTGTGTCAGTGCATTAAAACAGGGCTGACACAGTTCAGGCAGAACTCCATGTAGGACAATCCTGCTTTAACCCAGAGGGTTCATTTGTGACCCGTCTGTGATTTTGAAGGATTCAAGGACCAAACTCAGGGTGCTGTGAGCTACTCTAACTGTCTGGACAAATGCAGGAAGGGGGAGGGTCAGCAGGTCAGAGGGTGGAGGGGGGAGCAAGGGGAGGAATGGTGGATACACATCTGGACAGGCAGTCCAGTCCCCCGGCCTGGCTCACCTTGAACGTCTTCCTCCCCACCATCACCATCCTCTTCCTCATTGTAGGCCAGCTCGGCCTGCTTGTCGGCCTCATACTCACCCACGTTCCCATCGTCCCCATTGTAGTCCGCCAGCTTAGAGCCGTGTTGCGGATCTACTGGGGACTCGTTCTCATCAAAGAACCGGCCTGCAGGAGGCAGAGAAGGGCCTCATCAGGAAGGGAGGGAAGCGAAGGCAGTTGTAGGGAGATGAGAGGAATGGTTGAAATACAGCATAATGGATGAAAGAAGGAAAGAGTGATCAAATGTGAAGAGTGGCATAAAAGATGAGGGGATTCACTTTTATTAGTATTCCTTTTTTAAAGTTTTGTTAATTTTTTGTTTAATTTGCTTTCATTGCAGATCCAAGGACTGCTGGGGGGGGGGTCTCCTCTTTTTCACAGTAACTCTTGTTGTCATATACATTAGTACTGTTGTACTTAAATGTGTAAAAACCCAATAAATTTGTCTGCGGTCTGTGTCAGAAGAAGACCAGTGTTTCTGACAAGTAATAGAAAGTCAATCATGGACTTAAAGCAAAGTGAGGTGAAAACAGATATTCCCTGGTAATGAGCAACTCTTTACAGTAAAGAAAGCACTGAGTGCTGACTGAGTTATAGGTTTAATCATCTGCACAAACCAATCATAAGACACAATAGGTCTGCTGTAAATCCATTATGAGGTTCAGTTTTAATGGATTGTGTGAAAAGAGTTGATTTAACTGGACTGCTATTAAGAACTCTATAAATACTGTGACTGCTTATGTTAAAACGGCATTATAGACATAGGAGAGGTTTTAGATAAAGAGGTATGTCTGACATAACCAGTTATATTTCAAATGCTGGAAGAAAATACAAGTTGTTTAAGGAGTTCAAAACTAATAGTTGATGTGCATGAACATTTATGAAGTTTAAAAAACAGAATAATGGTCCTTTTCCTTTATGTTGTGGATATAAATATGCCATAAAATATGGTTATTTTACCCTGATTTTATTCATTTACCTGCTCTAACAGTAAAGAAGAAGTTGACAGGTATGTTGTAAGAGGCAGCCACAGAACTCTGATGTTTTAACTGAATAGGAAAGGTCACAATGTCTAAATCAAAAGTTTCTAATCTTGTCCATCAGTAAAAATAGCTAAAATATTTGGGGCTGACAAATGTTTACATTTTTTATGATTGATCTCAGAATGTATGTTGTTGATGGAATTATTTTCCTTTTTTTCTTTTTTTGAAATCCCACTATTTTGCTTTTCTATTTTTAAAGAAAGTAAGGAATTTTGCGGGAGATCAAAAATTATGACATGAACTTACTGAAAAGGAAATTATGGATTAAAAGTAAAATATTTGATTATACAAGGTGCAGATGACTTTTGACTGATCTCCCTGTGAGGTTTTTAAAGTGAATTGAAACACTGAGGAGCAGTGGTGTACTAGTTTAACATGACTGTGGTTGCTGGAAGGTGCTGCAGTGGCTCAACCAAAGTCTGCTCAAAGTGACTCTAAAGCATGTGACTAATCTTGACTAAAACAATGAATGCACTGATTTTGGACCTTGATTAATAGAAACTAATGCACGGATGTTGGCAGCCCTAATAGAGGCTTAAAACTACATTATACTTGCATGTATATATTTACAAATGAAGCCTCATATCTACAGTATAATGTTAAAAGGGCAGTCAAGTTTTGTAGTGGCTTTGTATGCTGCATCTGTCTGCAGTAAGTGTTTAAGTCACAGAGGATGCTGCTCAACAAGGCTAATTAAGGGACAGACTGGCAAGGGGGGGGGTAACCAATTACATTTATTTATATAACTAATTGAGTAGTTTTTAGGGAACACATACTTTTCTGTGTACAGTTTGAAATTGGTACTTTTACTTCTGCTTAAGTAAGTTTTAATGAGACTTACTGTACCTCTAGTGGAACGCAATACTCGTGTAGTCTTTCCACTTCTGCTGACTACACAGCAGCATATAGAGAGGGAATAATTTCACATCACAGCACAAAAAAGCTGATCTACACAACAAAAACTGGAGTGTTGACATCTCAGGGTTGATCTTTACTCCCTTAGTGTCATTTTAACTCCATTCTTCTTGTTGTTTTTTGTTGTCAGACACATTTGCACCATGAGTGAAGTTATCAGCGGGGTTAGCATTTCCTTTAGGTGCTCCTAAAGGATGCATGGTAAATTAGTATTAGCAGCTCTGTCAGACTGTAAAATATTTAACACTTTCAAAAGTGTAGATTGAAGTGTAGTGTGGACCAATAAAGACACTTTTAAAGTGTTAAAATAAACTCTGTACGAGTTTAATCAACAATGTCCATTTCGCTGTACACTACTTAGTTACAGAGGTGTGACTTCACCTGAACAACCTGGTTGAGATCTATTCTTTTGTTGTTCTTACTCCTCAGTAGCTGCTTAGTATTCGGTTCTAAAAGTTAACTTTAAATTAGATACTTTTTACTTTTACTTGAGAAGATTTATAGACCAGTACTTTTACTTCTTTTTCCACCTCTGCAAACCAGTCACAGAGCCCAACCCCACTAAAAGAAACTATCCCTTTAACATTAACTAGACACTAACAGTGTTTTTACTCTGATCTATAGCAGCTTTTAAGTCTCTATCACAAATGCATCTGGGACAGTTAATGTTCCTCTCTTGCCTCACACAGATTGGAAACTGCGCTCTTGATCAGAACAGGGCTGGGTGGGGACTAGAGATGCACTGAGGCATGCTGTGTTTTTGGGCCGCTAGTGTCTGGTGAGCACCAGATGCAGCCAAAAATGAGACATCTGGTGTGTGTCGGGTGTTAATTTGCCATAATGTGATGCGAATATAAAGAGACCAGAAGAGGAAGATTTGATGAAAAACAAATTCAAGACATAAACAGAATACAGAGGGTGCTTTAAGCTGCAGAACTGCAGAGAATGAGGCATGTTTGTAAGAGAGATGAAAGAACAGTGCATATAAAAACAGAGAATTGGGAGAGGGGGGCAGTTGAGAAGAGCAGAAGCCAGGCAGCAGGACAGGATCATCTGGGAGGAAGGTGAGCATCATTTGTCTCCTCTGCTCTGCAACTGAGCCCTCTCTCTGCTCCCTCACACTGCTCCATTAAAGACATGACTTGCATTCAAACAAATACTCAGTTTGTTGTAACTTTTAAGACACTGTTTGAGAAGGAGGGTAACCTGTTAGCAATCAGAAAAACCCAAACGGGGGGGCAGCAGCTTAGCACAAAGGCAAAGCTACCAAGAGTAACTGCAATTCTAAGTCAACCCAAATCTTCAGGTTAATGAAAACATCCAGTGATTAGGTCAGAGCCCTCTTTTACAAAGTGTGGTGTGAATGCTCACTTTGGCGGTGGTGAACTGGCTCTGCTGGAGCTTGTTCTTTGGCATCGTGAGGCTGGATGGGGTTGGGCACCTGTGCAGGGTTTGGAGGCAGAGGGATCGCCTTTAAATGTTCTCCGTTACCCTTCACACGATCAGGAACTGAGGAAAAGAAAAAGGTTTTGTTGTGTTTGTTCAAGACAGAAATCCATTTTTAAAATTAGCACAGACTGCTCATTGTTCTACCTCAGACATGATCGAATTCCTGACTAACATCATGATCACCTAATAATCAGTGTCAAATAAATGCCTTGATAAAATCACATAATCATAAGGCATTGTGTGGTCAAGTAGCTACATTTATGTGTAGCTGAGGTTTGATATGTGTAACTGAGCTATGAAAAATTAAACTCACAAAAATCCTGAAAAGATCACTAACAATTATTGTTCCCAGCTTCAGTTTATTATAGATTTGATGCAAGAAATATCATAGAAAACATTAAAGTGACAATGTAAACCTTCCTTTACATGGAGTCTGAGTTCATTGGAATAGTTCATGTTTTACCTTGTAGTTGTCTTTGCTGTTCTCCCAGCTCGTCTGCCTTGATACCCGCCTTGTTGTCCTCTTCAAACACTATCGGTTTGTCAGCCTGTTTCAAGATGCCTTGTGCTGCCGCTTGAGCCTCTGCTCTGTCCTGGAGCTTAGGCTGATCCAAGGCTAGAGCCTGGCCACCAGGGCCATCAGCTGCCCCGACTCTCTGTCCAGCACCAGGCCTTAGAGCCACTTCAGTGTCATGCTTTATAGTGATGGCTGGTTTCTTCAAAGCTGGAGATGGATAGAGCCGGTTGTCAAAGTCAGGACAGAGAGACATCTTTGCCTCAGTAATATGTGTAACCTGTTATTAGGTTTATTTTTCCATTTCTGGTTTCAGGTAGGGCTGGGTGATGTGGACTAAAAATCCTCTCTCATTAACAACATCATTGTTGTTGAATGGCTATAAACAATATATATCTTATTACTTTTTAAACAAATAGTTGTGACAATATCAAAATCAAAACTTCAATGTGATTCATGTAAAAAAAAAACATAAATGATACTGAAACTTGTTTGATTCCATGGGTACAAAAATATAAGGCATTGAAACCCTGATTGGGCAATTTCTTCCTCTTTTTTTTTTTTAATCATAAAAAATTGCAAACTAACACCAGCAAAATAAGGTACATAAAATAAGGTTGTCAAAACTTTCTATATGCCTAAATACATGTTCAGAATTAAGGTGTTATTAAAAAAAGTCATTAATTACAGGCTTTGTAATTATTTAATTTCAATTGCATGGGAATAATTGCATTACAAGTTGATTTAGTGTTAAAGTTGGTTATATATACAGCCCATTCAGAAAGTATTCAGACCCCCTTCACTTTTTTCAATTATATGTTGCAGCTTGATGCTACAGTCAAAAAATGCATTCTTTTTCTTTAATTTAAACTCAGAACCCCATCATTAAAAAGTGAAAACGGATATTCAGAATTTTTTGCAAATTTATAAAAAGAAAAAACTGAAATATCACATTGACTTAAGTATTCAGACCCTTTGCAAAACACTTGAATTTAGCTCAGGTTCCTCCCATTTCTCTGGATCTTGTCTGAGAAGTTTCTGCACCCTGACTGGAGTCTATGGTAAATAAAACTGATAGGACATGATCTGGAAAGGCACACACCTCTCTATAGAAGGCCTCATAGCTGACAATACATATCAGAGCAAAAACCAAGACATGAGGTCAAAGGAACTATCTGCAAAGACAGGATTGTTGCAAGACACAGATCTGGGGAAGGCTACAAAACAATCTGCTGCACTGAAGTTTCCCAAGAGCCCAGTGGCCTCCATAATTCTCAAATGGAAGAAGTTTGGCACAACCAGGATTCTTGCAAGAGCAGGTAAGAGAGTACTAACAGGCTATTTCTGTAATTTTTTATTAGTTAATCAAAAGGTTATTTTGACAGCTCTGCTTTAAAATGATAAAACTCTACTATTTTATTATTAGTTTCAGGTAGCACTGAAACTTAACGGCCCTCAGTCAGATTTTCAATCAAAAGACAGAGAGCACACTCTAAGTTGCACAAATACATTGGTAACATTTGGAGTGAGGAGTGATGAAAAACCTTGCTCCACTAGGGAAACCCTCACACTTTTGCTAGTTCCACCCACTTCTTCCAGGACTTGCATTTTTGTTGCCGTGGTCAATCAATATCATTTACTTTTACTCATACTGTAGAAGAAAATTCGAAGTGCTCATCAAAATAAAATACATTATCTTGTGGTCAATGAGCATTCTACTGCTGGTGGATCTTACCATAAACAATCTTCTACTGAGCATTAGCCCTGGTATCTTTTTTTAACCAATATAAACTATATAAATATAAATAATATCATCTCCACCTTAATCTTACATACACAGTCCCAGTTTTAAACACAAACCTTTTTATTGTTAAACTGATATATTAGTTTTCTTCCTTGACTGTTCAGAGCCCCAAAATGTGTCCATATTCTAAATCTTGTTCACCCATACACTGCCACTAGGAAAACCTTTACTGTTCAGTTGATCCCTCTCTGCGTCCTATTCTTTTGACATAAGAACAAATGCATATGTTTTGCACAAAACTTACTTATTAAATTACTGTGGTTGCCAATGTAAAGCAGGTCAAGAAAATTTCATTTTATTGCTTACCAAACTGCACATCCTCGACTTTTCCCACCTCGCTATCTTCAATACCGGGCATGCCAGCGTCACTGCCAGGCTTACCCATGTCATCTGTAACAAAGCATAACATTAGAGAGCTTATTTAAAAGAAACTCTTCTTACATAAATAAATCAACAGGAACAACAAACACAAAAAACCTACTCCAGTAATACACTGAACATGACATCAAACAGGAACAAAAGGAAAAACAGTCAGGAGAGTTTTAGCTTTGGAAGACAAGCTCCCCGATACTGTACCTTTTAAATCTTGACTGTCATGTCGGCGATTGGCCACTGTATGGCGCTCTCCCACCACATCCCCACCAAGTGCTCCTTCTGCATGTCTACCTGCTGCTACAACCTTGTGGTGGTCCAATGCACCCTGAAAAATTGTCAAAGGTGAGAGAAAAGTAAGCAGAAAGATAAGATGATCTGTGTTAAATGAGTAGAAGTGCTGTAGAAGGAAAAGAAAAAAGGGATAAAATTATCCTGGCTGTTAAATCAGACATTCATGAAACTTCTGAAGGTAATAAATGCCCAGCCAAGGGAATGACTACATAAAGAGACATGAGGATAATCACTGTCTGGTTTGATTGATGCTGTAGATACTTACCTGTCTGAGCTTTGATGCTTCTATCTCCAGGGCCTTTTTTGTTTCTTCATACTCGTCCTTCAGTTGTGCAATCTGACGCCCACACTGTAAACTAGATAACACATATAACCCGTAATTTTAACTAAATAATCCCTCTTATTTATTTCTCTACACTAGAAAACTAATTGTTATAAACAGGAAAATAATACAACAAAATCTGACATGTTTTTAAATGAACAGTGTACCTATGTCCCTGGGCAGCGCTTTTTGTGCTGGCAGTTTTCAGAACTTAATTTTCAAAGTGCTTCTCAGAGGTGCTTATTAGTGCTTACAAAGCCAACTTCTGTTTTCCTTCGTCTAAGCCGTAGCGTCATCCACATTTTAAAACGCTTATTGCAGTTGGTTTTATTGAAGAAAAGAATCACAAAGAAAAGATGCAAACAATATATAGCAATCCCGTCCTTTCATTTGCAACTGTAAACATGGAAATTTTACCTTCAAGAATATGAGTCGGATTGGTGTCTTCTCCACCATTACTGTTTAAAATACAGGTATAAGTAATCCTGGCTCTTCTTGATTTTGATTGGCTGCTAAGAGAGAAGTAACATTGAAAATCTCAATACCATTCTGAGCAGCTAATGTTGATGATATTTTTGCACTAAGAACACTGAGCACTGAAAACTTTGGACTACACTGGTTTTGAATTGAAAATGTGTGCTGTCAGTGCTTAATACAGCAGTTGTTCACACAGGCCCTTAATCTATTCCAAAACAAAAAAAAAACCTTGCAACATCAAATGCAACCAAGAATGAAGCCCAGCTCAGTTCAAAGATCTGCAATGCAACAAGGCCATTTAAGATTGTTGCTGGCAACAGCTGCAGCTGTGTGGACTGAGCTGATGTCAGTTGATGGTGTTTCTTGTGATTCAGTTTCTCAATTTGCAGATAGCAGCCTTTTGGATATTGCAAAAATTGGAACCATGCTGGGGCTTTTGCCTTTATTTGATAGGATAGCTAAAAAGAAACAGGAAGTATGGCGAGAGAGTGCGGGGAAGACATGCACCAAACAGCGCCAGGACCAGAGTTTAATCCTGCAACCTGTGAGTTGAGGACTGTAGCCTCTGTTAAACATTTCTGTCCCATCCATTTAGCCAGACATACACTGTGTGATTTCCACCCAACTTTCTAACAGTCCTGGTGTAATTTTGGCTAATCCTGTGCAATTGAACTGATTATAATTAGGGCCCAACCAATTAATCTGACAGCTGATTTAATCGGTCCATTATAGCCTACTAAAAATAACTGTTAATCAGCCAAAAGCTGGCCAATTGATGTCGATATTAACATTTGTATTTTCTCTAAAAAAAGTGCAGGGAGTATGACTTGGTTTTACTTGGACATGATATCTGTGTTCTATTCAGTAGGGTGTGCACCGACTCCTTTCATGTCCTATGCTTCTTATGTAGCCCTTACAGCAGAGAGGACAAGAGCCCAGAACAGCTTGGCTGAGCATCAAATTTGTCTAAGAGAAGGATTTAGGGGACATCAGAGAGGCACAGTTGAAATTGTGTTTTACTTCTGACTTTTATTACAGAGCTTAACCACTTACCTATTACCTGCAGATAATAATAACTTCATCATTTGTAAATACACACACTGACCACTTCATTGGACCAATTTTTGCAACCCAATGGTTGTGCAAGACCTGAGTGCACACACTGTGCAAGTGAAGTCGGGACAGACTTTGACAAAAATCTACAGTTTACTTTGAGAGCATCCGATATACAGAGGTTGAAGTTGTATCTATTCATATCCTTCTTTCTCTCTCTGTCTGTCTAAAAGTTAACAAAGGAAACAAATGCCTCAAAGTTGAGGATTCTGCTTGTGGCTCTGCTCTCACCATGGGAGTGGGAGCAGTTGTACAATCAAAATGTCAGACGTGTCACAAATCCATCCAATCACTTGGGAGCAGCTGGTCAGGCTGTAGTCGGCTGTCTTACGCTGCACGACAAACGACACACAATCCAACTGACAGTCAGTGTGACTTCAGAGCCAATTTTTGTGACTCAAAATTCACGTCTGAATCTGATTAAATTCACACACCGTATGCCCAGCTCTAGCTGTACATCTAAGTAGGGAGTTCCACACTATGATGATGGACATGTGATGGCAAAGGGGAATTAGTGATGACTCACTATTATGCAGTTACTATACAGCCAAATGTTAAAAATTATCATGCCAGTAAAAATACAGAAAAAATCGTGACCGTGCAGCACTGTCCTGAAGTCAGATTTATTGCATGGCTACTTGAGAAATAAATCATTTTTAATGTGATTAAATTTTAATGTAAACAATACATCATCTCCCTCAGTTGCAGCAGTGTAAACTACAACTAATGTTGCAGGGTGGGCTGTTGCAAGCAGTTCCTACTTTCAACTCGTCGCAAATCTTTACTCTGAACTGGGCTTTACAGAGATCATAGAAGTTTTATACTTTGATAAAGGACACAGGAGATTAGGATAACCTAGGGGTGTCAAAGTCAAGGCAGGGGGCCAAATCCAGCCCGTTGTAGAGTTATACCTGGTCTGCAAGATCATATCATATTTTTATCGTAACTGTCCCACCAGTATGAGATCTGCAGTGTTCCTCCAATATAAAAATGCAAATTTAAACTTGATCATTTAAATTTTCCTTGTTTAAGTCATAAAAACCTGAATGAAAATAATTAGATAAAAATACAGGAATGTGGGAAAATAATTTGTTTTCATTTCATTTATATTTGGCCTTTTAGAGTCACGATTTATGTAGTAACTCATATTTGGACCTTTAAACCTCATGATTTCAACTTTCTTTATCACGTTTGCCTTCTAAAACATTACTTTGACTTTTAAGTCCATGTTTTGACCTTTTGAACTACAATGTTTGACTTTTATGTCAGATTTTGAGCCTTTATAAACTTCATTTTGACTTTTTTAATCTCAAAATCATCAACATCAGTGCTAAGTTGTTCTTCCCCCATAATTCGTTACTGGTGAAAATAAGGTTGACAGAGTACGGTTAAAGGTTGACTCCATTAGGCTCTCAGGTTAGACCTAAATTAAGAATCTGGCCCCTGCTGTGAGTTTGACACCCCTGGGTTAACCAATCACATTATATCCTCTGAACATAGTTAAAATGCTTTAAAAAACACTGAAATACTTGTGATTATGAAGAGGAAAAACTAATTTTCACAAATCATTCTACTGTTCTTTGAGGTGCAGAAATCTCAAAGAACATTCACTGAGGCCGACAAGAAGTGGTAAAGATTTTACAAACCTCTCATACTCCAGTTTTCTCTCCAGGTTAGTGCTGTTTTTCTTCACTTCCCTCATCTGCTCTTCTTGTTTCATAAACTCCTGCTTCAGATCCTTTAGCTGTTCTGTTGCACCAACACAAATATGCAAATTAATACAATTAAGAGATGGATTTCTTGTTTGTTAAAGGTGCATTGTGTAGAATTTGGAATTTTAGCGACATCTAGCATTCAGATTTTAGAATGAGCCGATCTGTTACCAAAACGTCACATCACTAAGCGACGAGAGCCTGTGAAGACCAAAAAGGATCGTGAGCTGGACATCATTTACAGCAGTAACGAGGTGAGGGTTTATTCATTCATTTTTGTAACCATTATTTTTATAGATTATAGGTCAGTCTTCTTCTTCACCTGCCCTCCAGGTAGCTTTCAGGACCGGTGAGCAGGTTCGTATTTAAAAATCGCGTTTCACTCTTTCTGTCCCCAGAACGATGCCGTAGACAACATGGCGGTTCGTTATGTCAGCCTCCGTGAGGGCGACCCGCAGTAATGTAAATTTAAAAAGAAAACAAAAGTTTAAAGGGGATGATTGTGCACTTATTTTAACATACTTCACATAAATATATAAACATTATATCCCATTTACACCGTTTCTGTTCGGCGAAATGCTGCCAAATTCTACACACTGTACCTTTAAATAAACAACAGTTGAGAGATTTTAACACTTTGTTTTACAGCTCCCTCTGCTGGCCGGACATGGATAATGTCCTACCTTTCAGCCTTTGGATCTCTGTCATCTGGGCTGCTACGTCTCCCTGCAGCTTCATCTGTGTAGAGAGAGAAAAATAAAATGTGTAAAGGAGATCTAATCAGATGAAATATACCAACATATGAATGGATTCTTCCACGTGTAAAAACAGTTCATTAAACGTCCTTTTTCACTTGCGCTGTTAAACTAGATTTGACGAAACTGTGCAACAGGTTTTTTTTTATCAGCAGATAGCTACAGCATTCTCCCCAGAGGGAACAGGTTTGTCTTGTTTGTCTGTGTAACAAGCCTTCACAGCACAAACAGATGGCACCCTGTTTGACATTTTATTTAGTTACTGCTGCACAGCAATGAGTTCCTGGCTGTCAGAGCCAGAGAGAGGAATTAAGATGTTTTTGCTGGGAAATAGTGTTTAGGATTTACAAAAAAAGAAAGTATCCCAATCATTTTCACTGATTAAGATTGTTTGCATCAGCAGATTGTCTTCTTAAAGGAAGCACTTCAATGACACTGAAAGAGAAGAAAACAGAAAGCCCTGAATGTTATAACACAATTTAATAAAACAGGACTGATCTGAAACTTGAATCTCTACCTGCAGCCCAGACAGATTCTTTCTGTGATGTTATTACATTAAATTGTGTGCTGCTCTTTGAGTTTTAATAAAACTCGCACTGTATGCATACTGTGAGGGGGCAGCAAAGGAAGGAACCCTTGGACTTCAACTCATGTTATTTTAAATTGGCCTCTAAAACCTTCACAAAGATGAAGTGAGGAAAGTCTTTAAGTACCATAAGTCAGCAAAAGCTTGCACCCTTTTTCAATGAAGTGCATTATTGCTGAACAAACATGAGAACAATAGCAGGGATCAGGCAGGTAAAGTCACACAGAAAGGGTGGCATTTGGCTTTAAGCAAAACAATGACTGCAACATGCAAATCATTTAAATGGTGGGGACAAGCATTTAAGTACACACTCTTCTAAAACTTTTCCTGGAACTCTGACCCTTAGCACCCATTGTGATCATGTGTAATCATGAGCGACCTATAATTAACCAAGGTGGAAGCCAGTGTGAAACAGTGTGAATCTTAAAGCTACATCCTCTCCCTTTCTCACATGTGGTTACCTGCTTCACCCCAAACAGGGCAAAAACACACCGTTAAAACTGTGTGAAGAGCCAAAAGCTTCCATGATTCATTCTTGCACCTCAAAGGTACAACAGCATATTTGCTGTACTGCGTGGAAGCCAGTTAAAGCTCAACTGTCACTATTTTCTCTGCATTGCAGGCCACATTGCTTCAAGTAGGATGTGTCTGTTGAAACAGGGTTGGGCTGTTGACAAAGGAAAGCTTTGGGACTGCTGCTGATAAACCTCTGTCTCCATAAGGAAATACGGAACCGGATACAGAAATCCCTAGCACACTATTAAGAACTCATTTTTCAGCACTTCATTTAGACCTCAACACCTAGGAAATTATCTCAGTCCTTACATCTAGTTTCTCAGCAGCAACTTAGCTTTGAAGAGGGATTTGTTTTTGCCAAAAATGATAAATTCAATTGACAAATGAGAACAAAGTTTGGGTAGTTTTAGACATTAAAAGCAACTAAACAGAAGCTTGCTGTAACAGGGCCATTGTTTAACTATTATCTGATTTAGCCACATAGAAGGGATTTAACAAAGTATAAGTGTGTGATTGTCAGCTGGAGAAAAGTTCCCAAATGCAAAGTCATACGGAATATATCCCTAAAGGCTGAGGGCTGACTTTATCCATCTGCGATCACTTTTATCCAAATAAATGTTTTGTGTTCCTTCAAAGCACTCTCAGTGAAGCATAAAGTCAAAAACACTGGAGACTTGACGTATAACATCCCCATGTTTAGTGCTGCCGGATGGACATTGCAGACTTCAGGATTAACATTTAATCTAAACAAATGTGTGCCCATCAATGAGAAACAGGCATGAAAAGCTAAATGCAAATGACTGGAAAACCTCCTTCCCATCTGTTGTCTGAACGCCTCTCAGGGCAGCTGGACATACAACACAGTGAACTGACTGATCTATTGCAAAGGACAAGAGGTTGGAGTTGCCTTTTGGAGCAGAAGGACACTTGGTGAATACATAAAACCTGCGCAAAAGTGTATAATGTGCTTGTAAAATAAATCACAAGAGCATCAAAAATGACTAGCATAAAGCCAACTGTGTTCTTGTACAAGTGGTCATGTCTTTTACATAGATCATCTTTGGGGGATAAGACAAGGGCAGATGTTGATTTAAAAACAAAGACTTCAAGCGAAATGACTGATTTATATCATACTAAAATATCTGTACTTTGTGGAATGACTGTGGATATTCTTGTCTTAGTTTATTATAGCAGATCAAAGTAAGTATGCTCTCCCTCAACTATAATAGTTGTGGCTTGGAGGCATAGAGACAAAATAACAGGATAGTATTTACAACTAGAGGATATTAAAGAAGGATATATGAGCTGAGATGAGGATGAGTTGCATAAATCAAAATGGATAATTACAATGGCTTTGCCTATTCAATGTTAATAAAGTTGAGTTAAAGGCCATTCTTCCTCCACAAGGAGATCTCCTACTTTAGCACAAGGCCCATCTGTTATTAGGGATAGGTATAAAAATCCTGTACCAACATAGTACCAGTACCAACACACCTGATACCTACCATACCAAATTTAAGACAGATTTTGGTGCTTCATTTCACTACCTGGTGACAGCAGCGCATCCCTGTGACGTAATGTGAAGAAGTTAGACCTTTTTCCTTTACTTATAAGTTCTATTGGCATCTTATCTTTGTCCCATTTTTGATACCTAGACAGCTTTTATTCAGCTGACAACTTTTTAAAAACTTTTTTTCGTAAAAGTATCAATACAGGCACCATTTAGGAACCAGCACATTTCAAAATGTATTGATTTCAATGTGTTTTGTCAATGGCACTCAATGTCAGTAGCATGGAATTTACTTAACAGGTTTATTGAGCTTTCTCTGCCAACTTATTCACAAACTAGTGTTTTCTTTCCCAGGGAAGATATTTCGTTAGAACATTAGCAATAGTGCCAAAAGCACAGATGCATAACTAGTAGAGGACTGAGCTGAAAGCTGCTGACACTAATATACTATCTCCAAGTTTTTCAAGCTTTTTTCTCTATGTTGCAACATTGGTCACCCATTTCTGCTTGTATAAATGCTACTTTATCATTACTCATAATTGCTGGAATATAATTAAATCAAGATTAAACCTTACTGATGCAGTCTGACGTTAAAAGTATACCTTTTCATCGTTACACTTTTTGATGAGACCCTCCCTGGCCTGCAGCTTGCCCTCCAGGACGCTGTAGTCTCCATCCTTCTGGTCGATCTGCTTCCTGTGTGTGTCCACCTGCACCATCAGCTCCGAGTTCCGCTTCTCCAGCCGGCTCCGCGCCGCGTCCGTGCGCTTCACCTGCGTCTGCACCTCCGCCAGCTCATCGAGCAGGTGCCTGTGCTTGGTGTTCACCGACCAGTAGTTGACAGACAGTATGGCGATGATCACCATCAAGAAGATGAGGATGAAGGACGGGAGGCGGCCTCCCCGTCGGTTTGCACCAAACCCAACCATTTCCTAAAATAAAGTCTATGTTACCTCAGGTTGTTACCGCAACCTCCAGAGCTCAGTGAGAGTATTCTCCCGCTGTACAACACATCCGTCTACGTGACATGCCGCGTATATGCGGCAACCGTTCAGAAAGGCAAACACTACAGTACTCCCACTGACAGTCATGAATGTTCAAGACTTTTCACGTTTCTTTTGATGTGTACTCTGCTTCCTCCTTCCGCACACTAGGCATCCTCCTTTGCGACTCGTCCAATGTCAGTAGGCTGGATGAAATACGCCCGCAGGGACGTGGCCTAGCTCAGCTGGCAACGTTAACACAGCAGACGAGACGAGACGTGGACAGCTACACGGCACCGTGGCAGTGAGGGGTGCAAATACAATTCACACAGCCAAGTTAGCTTTAAAACATTAGCCTTCAAGTAAATTTAATCAGGCTTTCCAGGTACGCCCAGCTAGACTGAATGCACTTACGTCTGGAGTTCACTTAATCACGAAATCATCGTTGAACACGACCGCTGATGATTTTCGATCCAGACCTGACGTTAATGTTAGCTTCCATTAACATTACCGCTGCCCTGCTAACCACTGCACAAGCTAGCATCGTTGGAGATCAATGAGCTCCACTAAATGACAAAACACCCTCTTTTCTTGTGGGAGCTGGATGGTATCCTAAAAATCTTAGGTCTGGAGAATAAAAATAAAGCATAGATAACCCATGCCCGTGTCACTCTGGTCGATTCACTGACTTCTAACACGATTTCTGCCCTGAGAAGCTAGCGATAATCAGTCCGTGACACTTCCGCTTTATCACATTGAATTCCAAACACATTTCAGAATAAAAGTCCCAAATTACTATTTAACAACACCGGGAAAACTTAGTGTTTGACTGTTCATGGCATAACTAGTGACACTTATGTAGTAAGAACGCTTTTAGTGTTAGTAATAGTAAAAATCGTATTTACGTATTAAGCCAGAAACTACAAAAATCGGCTCTCGATAAAGGCAATCAAATGTATCCGAGGAAATATCGTCTTAGGTTGGCTGCCCAAGACCGGAAACACGTCTTAACCGAAGAAAATTTACGGCAAAACTCGCGATTAAGGTCCAGATTTAAATATCATTTGAATTACTGAAAGTGTAGTTGAGTCCCGATAAAAGGGAGAAGAATTGAAGTTGTATTATTTCATCTATATATATCAAAACTTTAGTCCTTACCTTCACCCAATATTTGGGTATCTTTAAAATACCCTGGTACTTTTGTTGATAAATTAATGTAGATATATTAAAACGCAAATAAAAATGGGTGCCTTTGATAACCATGATTAGTTTTTTTTAGTAGTGTCAGGCGGGGCCGCTGCAGCACTGACATAGATTGGTTGGGCTCAGTTAATATTGTGTCTGTTTTTATTGTTTGTGTGTTAATGCTTCTGTGAACCGATTCACCACTAAAGACGGCATGATTTGATTGATTAGCGATTAATGACACTGTGTAGTGATAATCCAATTTATATTTTGTGCTGCCTTTTGTGAGTGACTGGGGGAACCTGCATTTGTTAAAGTACTGTCCAAAATATTTTACTCCCTAATATAAGTGTCTAATTGGACAAATATGTCCCATTTACTCCCATTACAATAATTTTTTAAATTTGGAAAATACGGAAATATTTGGTAGTCTTAATCAGGTCTGAAGTTGATTAAAATATTTAAGCCAAGCAAGCAAGCAAAAAAAAAAAAAGTCTGTGATATTTTTATAGCAGCTTTCGAAAGTGGATATTTTGTCCCAAAAATGGCTTATTAGGCTGCAGAATTTCAAATCTGACTCTTCACAAAACCCAATAATGCATCAAGGTCAATATTGTAGCTAATATTTGCATATCCCAGACTATGCCACCTGAAATTTATTTTCTAATGTAAATAACTAACAACAGTGACAGCATGTATTCAAACAAGGGTTAAAATCATGAAAAGAATTAAATATTTGGTAGTTTTGATCAGGTCTGTGGTTGACTGAAAGATTTGAGCCACAAAAGTGGAAAAATATTAAACTATAATATTTGTACAGCAGGTTTCAAAGATGGAAATTTTCATCCCAAATGGCTTACTAAGAGGCAGAATTTCAAATCTGAAACTACACAAAAACCAATAATGCATCAAGATCAATATTGTTGCTAATCTTTGACATATCCAGGACTATGCTTAAAAAGAATCCCCCAGACACCTGACATTTCTTCTTCTTTCTTTAAGAAAATCAATAATGTTCTGTGCTTTTCATAAAAAAAACTACAGTGTATTCAAACTGGCATTTAAAGGAATCCTGAAAATAATTTCATATTTAGTAGTTTTGAACAGGACTTCTGTTGATGAAAATAATTCATAAAAAATAAGGAAAATATTCTTTATACAACTTTTTAATTAACATTTTTCACAGTGGACATTTTTGTCAACAAATGGCCTTTTAAAGGGAGTAAATTTGGGCGAACAAAACTAAAGGTCCTTCAAAACATGAATTTGAAATGCCATCTGCAACAACACAGACAAAATGAGAAAAAAAGCCAGAAAAATTCACCCTTTTGGGCAAAAAATGTCCAGAGTGATAACGGAGGGTTAATGCATGTAATCTTGTAATGTTTGACGTTTGGAAACAAGCTATGGTGATACTTTTTTTCAACACTTCTCCCTAAATCATGGGAAGCAACTTTAATTTTTTTTAGTTTTGCAGATGCTCAAATCAATGCCAGGTATGAATGAATCTATGTCAGCTACTGTAATAACTACGTTGAGGCTCTTTAGACCCATTGACTGTACCTCAGCTTAGGAAATGCTCAGTGTTCTGCTAGGATCCATTGCAAGTGTTGCTAGTTCAGGTACCATTATTATTAACTGTAACACTGCTGTGAAATGCAGTAAAAAAAACTTAAGTTTTGTAGTTATGAGCTATGGGATCACAATTCATAAGTTATAATAGCTCGGCTTTTGTATTTCCCATTTTTTAATGTTATTTGGTCAACCTTGGTTGAGCTGTTTGGGATCGTACCTCCTGTTAACATGTCTGATGCTGAAACAATAGTTGAATAAGTGAATAAACCACGACATACAAACTCATATTTTATTGTAACACTGATAAGAATTGTAACACAATGAGGTAAGTTAAATAATCCACATCTGTGAAGTTCTTGCACCAGTGGCACCACAAAATACTCACCAACCGATCAGTAACAGCTCCACAAAGTCTGCAAACAATGTCTTGCAATGCCCAGTCAGTTCAGTTCACAGTTTCATACAAAACATATTTCTTTCTGCTTCCAACGAGGACAAGAGGAATACTGATAACACAATCTCCTTTGTCTTTCAGTGACAGATCAGCTGTGTTTGTTTCTTTTTAGTTTTTAAGAGATGAAACTGAGTAGAAAAGATCCCCTGAGGGAGAAACATTCTTTTGTTTTTGTGATGAGAAAGAAGCCACTACAGACACTGGCAGGCTCAGTCTGAGTTTGCTACCATTTCTGCTGATGACTTGGCACGGTCTCACAGGGCACTAGGAAATACAGTTTGAGATCATTTCAGTTTGCCTGTGCTGCAGTTACACTTTGAAAACAAATGATCTTTCAACACTGGCTGAGTTATTAATTACTCTACAAGCATCTGCTGCTCAGCACAGCCTTGCTGCAACACCCACATGGTGAAATGTCCTCAAGTTTGATCCGAGTCCTTGTTGGGAGAGCGGTCAGAGAATTGTTTCTCTGCATTCAAGGCTTTGTTCAGAAGATGGGGAGTCCAGGTGGTTGGTAGAGGCCCTGGTTGTTTGCTGGAGGTGTTTTGGACGGCGCATGGAAGGGGATGAACTCAAAGCACCGCAGCTTTGAAGGTGAAGATCCTCGTGACCGCGCTTCCTGGGACTGCCACTGATGCGCTGAGTCATCACCTGTGCACCAAAGAGACAGCAAAACAAAAAGAAATACAATTAAGCAATACCTAGATTTTTGCCTTTGTTTAATTTTATGTTTTTGAACAAAAACAAAAGTCGGCAACAAGAAGAAAATTTATAATTAAAGCTCCAGTGAGGATTTGAGCTTGTTATGAAAAGGGAAAAATTACTACTGATATCTCTTGAAGAAAATGAACATCAGCATAAGGACTGGCATTAATAACGGTTAAAACTGCTTAAGTAGGGCAAGTACCAAAGGAAGTGACCACATTCCTCTTTAATATAAAACAGTTTCTTTGAAACTACTCAAACAAAATCAACCTATACAGAGAACCTGTAATGGGACAGATAAGTGAGGTCTATCAAGCAACATCTAGAGGTGGAAAGTGACTGATAACATTTGCTCAGATTACTGTAATTGAGTTGTGTTTTCACATACTTGTACCTTTCTGAGCATATTTGGAAATCAGTACTTTTACTTGGGCAAGTTTTAACCAGAGTAACTTTACTTTTGCTTGAGTACAATAGATGTGTTTCCACCTCTGGCAATAATACATCTTGCTGATAATAAAGCAAGTAGCTTAGATCAGATCACCACAGAGTATCTTAAAGATCACATATTTTACCCCTTCAAGACAAGTTTCTATTGCTCTCAGAGGTCCCAAAAACATGTCTGTGAAGTGTGTTGCTGAAAAAAAATACTCCAGTATTGGATTTTTGCATGTCTAAAAGACCCTCTGTTTCAGCCCTGCTCAGAACAAGCTGTTTCTGTGTCTGCGGCTTTAAATGTGCCTGAGCTGTCTGACTCCGTCTCTGACTCCACCCCTCTCAGGAAATGGATGCGGCTTAATGGAGGAGGAAGATGAGGGTGGCGGAACTTTCTTCCAAGTGGGGAGGGCCAACTGAACCTGGGGGCAGGGCTAACTGCCCACATGACATCATGAGGGGAAAATCTGAGAATGGCTTGTTTAAGCACACATTTTCTGAAAGGTGGGGGGGGGATTATTTTTTTCTGATTCTTGGGGTGGATTGAGGACAGGCCAGGGGCACATGTTTATGATAGAACAGCCTGAAAAAGTGTTTTTTTCATAATATATCAACTTTAAGTTTGCCCACATGATTATTTTCTTCTCTGTTTTACTCAGCTAATGACTCACAGCTGGCAACTGGACTCTTACGTTGCCAGTTTCTTCAGTGCCTGTCATCAAGGACAAAACTGGAAAGACTGGGATCTTAGATAATTAAAGACCTATTGCACTTGCCAGTGTGGTAAGGTAAGGTCATAGAGAGGATTCTTTTAGATCAGTTGACTAAATATATTGGCACCACAGATAATCAGTTTGGCTTTAAATCTAAACATGGCACTGATCTTTGTATCTATGCCCTGAAAAGAACTTTTAAGGTTTACAGAAAGAACAATTTCTCTGTCTTTATAGGATTTATTGATGCCTCTAAGGCCTTTGACAATTAAGTAAAAAGGAGGTGCCTGATTACATTGTAAGAATTTTGGCTTACTGATAGCCAGTCAGAGTATGCAAGTCAAATGGGGAGATACAATTTTTTCCCCCCTTGGTGTGAGCAATCGTATAAAACAGAGGGGTTACGTTCTCCTGCTCTCTTTAACCTGTGCATGGATGATATGAACTGAATGGATGCAAATATGGGTGTGTGTTGGGCAATAAAATAATCATCTTACATATCCTGATGATTTGGTCATTTTTCCCCCAGGGTTTCAGCAGCAGCTAAATATTTGTTCTGAGTATGGATTATAATTTGGCGTACAATACAATGCCTAAAAGCCCCACATTGATATGTAGAACTAAAGAGGACAGGGATCTCAACTTTCCCTCTACCTGTCAGGTCAGGTCCTCACTTTGAATAGCAAAACAAAATATCTAAGACGTGTCATTACTAATCAAATGTGTGATGATGATGATTTTTATAGACAGTGCTCTATGTTATATGCTCAGGCCAATATTTTGGCATGAAAACTCTCTTTGTGCTCTGACAACGTGAAGATTACACTGTGTAGAGCTTATTGTACCCCTCTTTATACCACCCTTTTGTGGACTAAGGATAAAAAGGGTAAGTCTACAAAAGCTTCACATGCTTACAATGGCACTATAAGGATACTATTGAAAAAACTAGCTGGATAAGTGCAAATGAGATGTTTTGTAAAGCAGGAGTTTATACTTTCCAGGCTCTTATGCAGACTGAAGGACCCTGTGAACTCCATTATTATGCTGCTGACTAATCCCAGTCATAGCGCTGTACAATACCAGTAGTCCCAGTGAAGACACTAGTGTAGGTGTCATTTATAATTTGGGAGGTATTTTGTTCGTTTCTTGACTTTTTTAGATTGTTTGTTTCAATCTCTACAGTGGGTATTATATTGTAAAGTGCTTCATGTTTATGTAAAAAGCACTAAATGAGAACAGCTCTCAAAATCTATTGACATGAGTTTTAATGCTATTTGTATATTCAATATATCCACACAGCTGCTGTTTCACACACAGCCCTGACACAAATGTTGTTTGATTTCTATTCTTTTGGCCTTTAAAGGGGGAACCATAAAGATACATAAAATATGGGGAGAGAGAGTAAGGGATGACATGTACAAATCTACAAGACTGGGAGCTTGGACAGGTGTGGAATAAAACATGAAGCACCTGCTCTACTAACTGAGCTGAGCCAGCAACCTAAAGTGACTTCTATTCTTTAACGACAAAAATGGTTATTAACATCAACTCTAGTTTATGGACACTTGTATCACCTAGTTTTAGATAACATCGATATTCAAAATCCATATTAAGGATGTGGACATTCAGGCTTCAGGTGTGCTAGCATGCGACTGTAGTCATGTGACTCAGCCCAACAACAGCCGGAGCCTTTTTTTTTAGTATTCAGACATGATGCATCTGACAGCTTACTTTCCTGGTACAGAACGAGTTCACTTTTGATAAGTCAATCAAACTTTATCCCTGCATAGGCAGATCATCTGGTTCTATTACCTGATCTATGACGTTGGCACTAAAAATGGCCTCCTCCATGTGTTTCTCATCAGACTTGATGACACACTTGATGTTGTTGACCACCTGCTGGACTTCAGGAGGCAGACTGCAGCTGGAATGCTCCAGGAACTTTGCCACCAGTATTTTTGTGTCTTTGTACATCTTGAGATCAGCCAGGGAGTGTGGACGTTCTTGGGAAGAGTGCGTGTGCAGGGCTCTGGGTTTGAGGTGAATGTCAACTTTTCTGCCCTCCTTTTGCTGCTTCCTGGCGGATATGTGCCCTGGTTTCGCTGCAACTGCTTCTGTTGTGACGGTTGTTGGCTCTGAAGATGAAAGAAAGATGAACTGTTAAAACTT
Organism: Cheilinus undulatus; assembly: GCF_018320785.1. Classification (NCBI taxonomy): domain Eukaryota; kingdom Metazoa; phylum Chordata; class Actinopteri; order Labriformes; family Labridae; genus Cheilinus; species Cheilinus undulatus. The sequence goes on along the minus strand of NC_054865.1, from coordinate 38,407,367 downwards.
ATAAAATAAAATACATTGCATAGAGTCACACCATCATAGTCAACACTGTAAAAATAGTTGAGCATTTCTTTGCTTCCAGCTTTGAAAATGATTAAGCAAATTTGCTGTATTTTTTAAAAAACATTTATTTGCAGCATGCAAATTTGTTTTGTACTAGAATAAAAACATAATCTTAATCTTTATCTTAATGCTGGTGCAGAGTTTTTAGACAAAACATGGTTTAATAGATAATAACTAACATTTGAACAAAATTTCATATATGAGCTCTCCATTATACAGTTTGTCCTTCAGGTCTTACTAGTTTACAAAATAGGAAGTAAATGCTGTTTAAAGTGGAAGAATCCACCATGTTGTCATTCAGCTATGTCTGTGAAATTACCTTGTTCTGGTGATGCATTTCTTGATTCTTCTGCAGCAGGGTTATTTGCAGCACAGCTTATGTTTTCTCCTGCAGAGAGAGATGAAAAGAAACTTAGTGATGAGAAACTTAAGGGCACTAACTGTTGCTGTTTGGCCATCTAATGCTGCTTAATGATTCTACTGATGATTTAGGTGTTTATCATGAAATCTGCTTATCATTTTCTTTGTTTAAATGGTTAACTGGGAAAAATGTAGGAATTCAGGAGATCAAGATTTTAAAAGCCAAAAGTAGTAGTGATGTACTCAAGACCACACTATCCAAAACCAAGACTTACCCGAGAACAGTGTGCACCGAGACCAAGACAAGACCAAGACCATAAAAATCAATGTAAAAAATATGACAAGAGCATTCCCTCTTTAACTTTAGTTTTCCTTTTAATAAATTTGATATTCTAAATATCCGAGAATGATATGTTTATCTAGATTTGTCAGGTGAATGAGGCCTAAAGAAAGTGTTAAGAGGTATTTCAGAGGTAATAAGATGGACTGATGTCTGAGTTTTTGAAGGTGTAGCTATTTGTTGTTTTAGCAGGTGCTTTTCCTTATTATCATATTAATGAAGTCCAAGAATAGCAGATCAGTCAGTTGGTCTCGACATGTGATGATGGAAAATCCCAAGTCCGGCCTGTCTGAGACCAAGACAAGACCGAGTAAAAATGCTCTCAAGTCCGAGACAAAACCAAGACATTCAAAATGTTGTCTTGAGACCAGTCTCAAGACCAAGATCGTTCTCAAGAACTACAACACTACAAAGTAGCCTCTTTAAATGTCATGTCTGGTCATTTGCTACAAGCCTAGAATGCAATTTCATGTTTTGATTTTATTTGTCTATTTGGATCCCCATTAGTCACTACCCAAGTAGCAACTACTTTTCCTGGGTCCACAGGCAAACACTAAAAATCCATGTTGATTACAATGGCAAAAGTCCAAACTGGAGAAACATACAAGATGTTGAAATCACAATTAAAACAGAAGTAATGATGACAGTACTGTCTCAGTTACAATAGACACCAAAAAGACCCAGATAAACCTATAGACAATCTCACTGGCTTATAATACATATTATCAGATTACAGCTTGAAAAAAAATGTAATCAAATATTTAGACTTTAATTTAACCTACGCGGAGAGTCTGAGACATTAGTTATTGTTTTATTCTCTTTTAACAACAGGCTTACTAGTTAGCCTTGTGATTTCTGATGGAAGACTAATCCACATTTTCAAACTTCTAAACATGACCGTATGCTGTCCTGAGGTGGCATATGTTAATGGGAGTGTAAAATACCCACTGGAAGCATGCCATGTGTTGAAATCATGACCATTACAACTGAACAGCAATTGATTAAATAGAGCATTTGGTATTTTAGACAATAGAATATTTCTGGAAAAAAGAGAGAAATAATAATCTTCCCTTTCACCAGTGACCAACCTAACACTGTGCATTTTGTCGACATCAGCTCTTCTGTCACAGTTTAGTGCCAGCTTTGCAGCTCTATTCTCATTGTAATTTCTCTAACCCTGTATTAGATACACTTGACTATACAACTGGACAGTAGATCAAGTTATTGAGAACTAATGTTTGTATAACTCTGGTGATGCAATATTAGCACATCCTTTTATAACTGCCAGACTCTGGCAAAATCTGCTTTGACCGCTTCAGTCTGCGGTCTAAAATCACACCAAGGACTCTGACTTCTTCAGCTTGTTCAGTGGACACATCTTTAATGGATAGGTTTAACTGTGGCTTGTCTTTAAGAAGCTCACAGCAGAACAGTTTAATGTGCCGATTTTAACCAAAAGTTGTTGGCCATGTGCAATGATGTATATCTTCTCAGGCTGATCACTCTAATGATGGTAAGATGACATATTTAAGCGGTAGTTTGTGTGATTGTTGTGTTTCACTCACTTCCTGTCGTGGATGAGCAGGAGATGGGGTCACTGGTGGAGCGGACTATGCGTGCCAGTTTGCGATACCTCCTGGCAGCCCTGAGCCCCCGCGGCTTTTCTGAGGGCGAGACACCGTTTTGAGCTGAGGTAGAGGGAGGTTGTGATGTAGAAGAGGGAGACCAAACACTGAAACACAGCCTGGGGCCGCGCGGCCTGCTGGGAGGGGAAGGAGAGGGAGAGGGAGCCATCGGGCTAATGGCTGAAGTTCCTCCAGAGGACGCCACAGAGGTGGGGGAGCAGGGCTGGGGCGGCGGGGGGAGAGTGACAGGGAGTGTGAGCTTTCGGCTCATCATGCGTGCTTTAATGAGGGAGTGCGTGGACGCTTTAGGCGGCTCCTCTGGTAAATGTTTAGCTGATGCAAGCTCGTCACATATGTGCATGGCTCTGAGATCCTCACATGGGTGATTGCTTTCTGTGGAGTCCTCCAGGTTGCTGTAGTTCTCTGAGGACCAGTCAGGGGAGCGCTCCAGAGAGTCCGCGGTGTGTGACGACTCACTGTATCCTGTGTCACTGGGTCGAGCATCGGAGTTTGGTAAGCCGCGATGGCCTCGGTGGCCACGTGTACAAAGTTCCAGACTAGGGCAGCTTCCATTGATGGTGGTCACGTGGAGTGTGCCGTAAGGAGAGGAGTCAGACCCCTGGACCTCCAGGGAGCACAAGTCCTCTGAAGAGCAGGTCTGATCCTGATCGGCTACCTCTGACACCATCAGTGAAGCGCTGTCCACTGAGGCTGAAAATAAGAAATAGTATCATCAGTACTTGTAGTCAAAAACACACAACAATGCTCTGCTGAGAGGCAGCTGTGATTACCCTGAGTGCTGAGTCCTGCCGTGGTGTTCCTCTCACACAGACTGGATTCAGTGGCCTGCTGCTCGTTGCTGGTGGTGACCTGAGAAGAGGACATTGTTAGTGAACGCATAATAGCAATTATCATAAAAATATGATGAAACAAGTGAATAAAGGAGAAGAAAAGTGTTTATCAGTCCACACTAAATATTTAATATGTGCCATTTGTAAAAGCTGTGGCATCTACCCTGTAACAGCACAGTTTGGTCAGTAGAGGGAGCTATGGTACCACCACACTAACAGAAATGTTCTCAACTTAAAGGAATGGTGGGTGTGTAAAATCACGTGAAGTTCAAGAAGCTCACTTTCTTCCAAAGGTTCAGTGTACAACACGATATAATCAAAAAGCTACAAATCGTTGACCTCCAGACCTGAACTGTTTCTTTTGTCTTGATTTATTTTCCATCCTTTATAACTTCCTTATGCTACTTCTGCTTTACTGCTGCAGGCAGTAAGATCTTTTTCTGATTCCTCTATTGAAGGATGTGTGTGGATTCAACATGTACACTTTAATAGAAAAATAGCGTGTTCTACTGTATGATAGATTTGCAGGCAGCATCTCATGTGAAAATGCTTAACATTTAGAGAAGTGCATTTAATCGACTGCATGAACAAAACATGGGTGCAGACTCAGTGACATCACCCTTTTGGTTTGCTATGCAGGGTTGTGAATCCCAACAAAAGTGGTTGCTTTAAGGGTGCAGGTGGTGAAGTGGTCAAGGCTCGCCCCATGTACGTGGATGGCCCGAGTTCGAATCTGGCCTGAGGCCCTTTACCGCAGGTCTCTCCCATACTCTCATCCCTGTTTCCGACTCTATCCACTATCCTCCTCTATCAAATAAAGGTATAAAAATGCCCAAAATAAACCTTAAAAAAGTGGTTGCTGTATTGGAGATGTGTTCCCAAACACTGTTTAAAAACTTCAAAAAAATTTTTGTCAGACTAACAAATGCTCTGAAGAATGCCTTGACTTGAAATGCCCAAGCATTTGTTTCTTGTGATGAGCTATTAAAATATTAGTGTTTCGTCTTTTTTATATTCAAAATTTGAGATGCGCCGCTGATTTGATTTTGAGCATTGTTTCAAACTAAAGCTGAGCTCTCCACTGACAATCCTCATTGGTGGAAAGCAACCTCATTCCCAACTTTTTTTCTGGTGGCCCACTTTTCACAAAGTACAAGTCATTGCAACCCAATAACTTTTCTTTCTTATGTTATCGCTTATCGCCAGGCTGCCTTCTTTGCTGTCGTCAGCTGATTGGTTGAGCTGATGGCTGGTGCTGATGTAGATAATGCTACTTCCAGAGTCAATCTGGTCCTGACTTGGTGTTTCTGTTTTACAAGCCTGGAGGGGGCCACCACACCTCTGTCTAGTTGGCACTATTCACATGCCTTGGCCCCTTTGGGCCTTCAGTGGCTGTCTGGTCTGGAACAATGCTTTTCCTTTTTTTTTTTTTTTTTTTAATAAGATAAGCATCAGTAACAATGACTTTAGCTCTTTTGCCATCCGGTGGCTTGTAGAGCCTTGTTGTGTTTGATGATGGTGGAAGGGATGAGTGTTATAGGGTGGAGATCCCCATGGGACTTTAATGAGTATAATGCAGACTACGTCACATTTAATACTGTTTCGGAAAAATTGTGAAACTCATTATGCGACCCAAAAAAATTCTCCCACAACCCACCCAGATTGGGAATGACTGGTCTAGAGAATTGGTTCTCATCCTAGGTCCAGACCACCTATGGTTACAAAACATCACAGGGGCTGCTTTAATGTTGTTGAAACTAGATTTGCACTGTTTTTCAAAATCATGATTAGACACATAATGGATAGTGTATGCACATATCTTTTGGCAAAAATGCGCGTATGTAGGCCAAACCTGTTAGGATCAATTTATGTTTGATTTTTCCTTGTAGCACTTTGGGTTTTGGAGGGGTGAGGGGGCTTGGGGTGACCGGGAAAAAGGTTGGGAATCACTGGTTTAGAGCTACCTTTCAGGGAGAGCTGGAGCTGAATCAGGCTCCTAGCAAACAGCTACAATGCTGCCACTCAACCACGCCCAAAATTATGTACAAATGTGGAACAAAAATGAGTGAGTTACAGAAAAAACTCCCCATATAAAATGTGAATCTATAAAGAAATGAGTTATGTCTTTTAAAATAAGGCATCAAACAAGTTTATTTCTAGGAATAAATGTTCCTTTTAACATGGGTATTAATGTAGATTCTTCGGCTTTTGCAGCCCCCCTACAGTGGACACTTGGAGAACTGCACACTTCATTGGCTCTGCTTTTTAACACTTGTGTTTTAACACAGTGTTGTCTTTAACATTTGGTGGTTAAAAGAGAGAGCTAGGTATCATTCTTCTCTGATTCTTCTCACCTGGCTAGCAGGAGTCTGCCCCACCACAGACTCATATGGAGGAGGCAGGTCAGTTGGGTACAGCGTCCCTGGACTGTTGATGGGAACGCCATAAATGGCACTGAAGGGAGAATGGGGAAAGTCCAGGTGCAGGCCTCTGTCAGGGCGACAAAAGCAGAGTTTAAAGCACACAAACAAAAATCAATGTTCATATAATGTCTCGAATAAAAAGAGTAAAGAAAATGAATGAAAATGAATGAACATGCCAGAGAGTAAAACTGTAAAGAAACTGGACTTTAAAAATATGAATGCTACCTATTTGAATAAAGATTGTGTACTTTGTTAATAAAATCATTCGAAGAGAAAGAATGAAATTCCCCTCTTGATTCCTAAACTACAAACTCGATGACACATACACAAGGCGCACAATTCTATGAGCTGCTCATCTGTTCATGTGGTGCCAATTAAGAATAAGCAGCCATGCATGCAGTCATATCTTTTAATTACAACCCTATTCTCCTCTAAAGTGGCCGAGCATGAAATACAACCTGAGAGCTCCACCGATCATCAGAGGCATGATGATGTCATGACACATCCCTGGCCTCGGGCAGGGACACTGTAAATGCTTCATCTGCCTTGTTGATATTTATGGCATAATTGACAAACACACGTGGCGTCCTGCCAAACACCTACATCAGCGGCACTCTCACTGGCAAGATGGGGAAAATGGAGGCAGTGATAAGGATGGGGTGTGGAGTCCCCTGATCCTCCGGACCAGCTGAGAATCAAGGAGGTCACAGCTGTGGAAATGCTCTGAGCTGAACATGAATAATATTACAACATGTGACGGTACAAGTCAGGTGGTGAATGGACAAATGACACAACTGCTTTTAGGTGTAGTTTTGGATAGGAATTTATTTTGTTGCTTCCGTATATTCACTATCTTATAGAATAGACTAGAGTAATAAAATTAGAGCTGGTTGTAAGCTGAAAAAATCCCTTATTTTACTTTGCAACACCAACAAGAAGATGTCAAAGTTCTCTTCATTTCAGCTCATCCTAGAACACGTTCATCTACTTTTGTCTTTGCTGTGTGTCCTCCTTGACCTCACAAACTTCCTCTTGTCCTGGCCTATAAGCCCTTAAACATTTTTCCACAAAGTTTGCAATAATTGAGAGTGCTTTCATACTTAGTTTGAAGTTAGCTGCACTGTGCGACTTTGTTAATGTTGCCTTTGGCACAAAATTGAATGCTTAGTGTTACACATATTTCCCACTGCTATCAGTATTTTATGCTCACTGTTACAAATGCATAGTTTCTACTTCGCTTATTACAGCAAATACCATGATTTTCTTGTTTATATTGCATTATGCTCTCATAGCTGCTTGCCCTTATACACACGTTCAACACCATCCATAAGGTTTGCTTTGGAGAGTTATTGTTGAGTCAGTAGAGTCAACATTGTTTTAATTTCCACTTATGTCACAGTAAAACTGTATTTTTTTGTAATAAACAAAACAACATTGTGAATTTTCCTCTTAAATTGAAGCGAGACATTAAGAGTTTACAAGTAAGCTCTTCTGTGTAATTACTATGCCCTTTAAACTTTTTTTTTCTTAGCAAAATTAAGATATCACATTTTCATTTGTGTATACCCTCAAAATATCTGCACTTCTCACAAGAAATGCAAAGTTTGGGGAGCAATGGGGGCTTTGAGTCAGTGTAGAGAAAAGAAGTTTTATTCTGATGTGCGTTGTTGTGTGTCTCACCTCTGTCCGTCCATGGAGGGGGTGCAGGTGTACTCTGGGGGGTAGTATGGAGGAGGAGGAATGGGAGGAATAAACTCATCAAAGTCTAGAGTTTGGTGAAGGATGGTTCCATGGGGGGTCATACAGTCTGCATTCAGGGCTCGGGCTCTGTGCGGCATGAACTGAAACACAAAAACAACCCTGATCAGTACAAAAATAACAGTGTTGCTAACTTATTTTTAAAAGTGTCATTTATCCAAGGAAATATGACGGATTATTTGTCTTTCTTCAGCACAACTCTTCTGTTATTTAAGCTATTAATATTGTTATCATGATTTAATTTGTTTAAGTGGGAACTGCAAATCTGCCCAACAGAGGGATATAAGATAACATTTTTACTTTTGATGCTCAGGTTACAGATTTATTTTGATTAAGCCATTTTATTTTGTATTTCTGACTTTTCTCACTGTTTTAAGAATAATTTGTTCATCTTTTTATTGCATTTTGATATTTCTTTGTGAATCTGTGATACATTTTCTGTCCTATGTAAAGCACTTTATATGTTAAACTGAAATAATAATAATAATTAAAAGAAGATATACTTTATTAATCCCTGAGGATAAATAAATGTTCTGTTGTCACACCCATAGGCTTAAGTACACCCACAGTACACTGAAGTCTATGTTCATACACCAATGAAGGGATGTAAGAGTGAGGTGCTTTACACAAAAGAGCAGTTGGGGGCTGGTGCCTTACCCAAGGGTACCTTGAAAGTGCTCAGGAGGTCAAGTGGCACCCAGTCTGCTACCATTCCCAGATTTCATCCACATGGGATTTGAACAACAAATCCAAGTTGTTACAGACAGTGCTACTGCTGCCCCGCAACAGCCAGATAAACAAACAAGCCATCATGGTCTTCACTTCAGTAGGTGAAAGCCAGGAGACTCATGATCACGACTAGAGGACTCACCAGGGTTTGAACCTTAAACCCAATGGCTGTGAGGCGGCGGTGCTGACAACCACACTTAAGTGTCACAAATCAAGTTTGTAGAGTTAGTTCAGACAGGCTGATATATAATTGAGAACAGCTGATCTAATGCAAGCCCTAATCAGCTGACAGCCAAATGATTTGCTTCCACCCAAGCACGCTATTGGCTAATCACACACATGCTGCCTTATTTAAACTACTCTAGCCTGGCTTCTCTTTGCTCCGAAAGCCACTTTAATCAACCCTCCTCCACCTCAGCTCCTCCTTTATTCTACTACTGACTGAATCTATGTCATTCTGTAGGTATCTAGGCTTGCTCTGCTCTGGGTTTTTTGCTGCTCCCTGCCTCAGGCCTTATCAGCAGAGCAAAGACAGGAACATGTGTTGTTCCTGCTTAATGCTTTCCACATAGAACAGTTGAAGGGCAGGTGGATCCCAGAGCAAACATACCACCAAATATGAATAACAGCAATAACTGCTAATAAAGAAAACTATTTATAACCAAAAATCCTGCATCTTGATAAAGTGGTCCTAACTAAAACAAACTTGTTTTACCTTGTCTCTTAGTGACTGGACAGATCATTTTCACTACTTTCCTGAATTCTATTTGATTTGACTTTTTATCTAAAGTTATTGTTGCTCGCTTTAAAATTGGAAGTAATCAAAAACAGCAATTTTGTATTTTCCCTCAGTTTTTGAAAGTCTGTAATAAATTGATCTTTTATTCACTTTTAAACTCCCCTCAGGTCTTGGCGGTAAAGTGCTCTGACATGTCTGATAAGTTTCGGTCAGGCAAACCTAGTGGAGACCACGGTGAACAAATTCTTAAAGTCATTATGAAAATTATTTTCATTCATACTTTTAATGGCTTTACAGAAAAACAGATTATCTTATTTTTATATTAAATGTGTATTTTGATCAATTACACAGATATGGATATCTAACAAATATGTAACTGTTATTGTTTAATCACTTTTATTGTTTGTCTTTTTTGTGCAAAATATGGTCACTAACAAAATGAAAAGAACAACAATAAAGGCAAGGATGATATACTGCAAGCAATGCCTCTTTGGTACATCCAGACGTGTGAACAGACACAATATGGACCTGTGTTTTGGGCCACCTTGTGAAAAAAGCTTAGCTTTCATCTTCACTAAGTAACTCCTGAGAGAAAAAAATATTCTCTTTAGTTTCTATATGCAAAACTATATCCTCCAGCTCATGATTAATTTGTCTGTGCTGTTTGATGCTGGGTTATCATGAATCTGATGAGAGCAGTGAGAGTTAAACAATACAGGAATAATAATGGCTTATGTTGAGAATGCAGGATCTGTGTATTTGTTTTTAGGTCCTGAGCAGCCTTGAGGGTGAGAGGACCCTATTTAAATGAAATGTATTAATAACAAGGAAAATGCATATTATTTATTGATGCTTTTTAGAGCAATTCAGATCACCTCAAGCAAAGTTAAACAAGACATATACATAAGTCAACAAAAAACTATAAATCAGCAATGAGATAAAACTGAAAAAAACTGTGTGTAGGTTGTCAGAAAGAAATCAGTCAGATTAAATATGCAAGTTTGAAAAGGTGGGTTTTGAGATGGGATTTGTAAATAGATATGGGGTTTATGTTGAGAGGGCTTGAGTGGCTATAGGCTCTAGATCCCACGGTGGTCAAGTGGGAGAGTTAGATGGACAGAGGAAGAGGACCTGAGAGTGCGGGAAGGTGTGCTAATGTGCAGGTACAGAGGGGCAACGTTATGTATGGCCTTGAAGGTGAGGAGCAGAATACGCACAGAGGAATTTTGGACTAATTGAAGTTTGTGAAGGGATTTCTGAGGGAGACCAAGGAGAAGGGAGTAACAGTAGTCAACCTGAAAACTGATCAGAGGGTGAGCTAAAATAGTGGAAGAGTTGGGGGAGGGAAGAATGGGTGCAGTTAAAGTTACTTGGATGGAAGTATGCAGGCCTGGAAACCTTTCTGGAGTGTGACTAGAAAAACGGTGTGATGTCAAGATTGACAACCAGGCTCTTCACCTGAGGACAAAACGGTTGGATTTTGCTAAAGTGGATTTAATGCCAATAAGAAGGAATTCAGTTTATAACTGTTGGCTTTGAGGAAGTTGTGTGAAAACCAGGATTGGATTTCCTGTAAACATTTACAGAGGAAGGAGGGCAGGAGGGTGGAGGTAGGTTTAGTAAATAGGTAGAGTTGGGTGTCATCCATGAAGCAGTGAAAGTTGATGTTGAATATACAGAAAATATGATCAAGAGGAAGTAAACAGATAATGAATAGTAAGAGGCCCAGTATAGAGCCCTGGGGAACACTGGTAGAGACTGTTGTTATTATCATAATTTTCCCAGCACTTGAAAGGCTTATTTGTGGGCTTCGACATGCCAAAAAACTCACCAAAGTTTGCAAAAAAATCAGGAGCAGTGGAAATTATTTTCTGAAAGTGACTTAATGCATTGAAAAACAGCTTAACAGAGCCCCAAAAATCAGCCTGGGTTTTGGTATGAGTTACATGCATAAAAAACAGTTCACATAAAGTATGCATCATTACCACATAGAAGTCTACCATGATTATACTTAAAAAATTAAAGACAGTGAGTTATTTACAGTAAAGGTTAAAAAAATTGTATATGTGGAGAATTTGTAATGATACAAAGATTATCAAAATCAGTACAAACATTACCACAAGTCTAGGTGGTGTTTGGGTTTCTTTTTTGTCTTATTATTATTTTAATCAGTTTTCCATTGTGCTATTCTTTTCTGAGAAAAAGAGAAAGGAGTGATGTTGGCACTAAAAGGTCAAACAGTCTATTTAACATATATGCAGTCATAAAAATATAGATTTAAACACCTTAAAAGAAAAAGAAATTTTACCTAGTGAAGTTGTTTTTTATATTTTCTGTTTTAATATTCAGATAGAATATTTTCAAAGATGGTCAAATGAATGCTTTCAGTTGATAAACATTACAGTTTTCACAAAAGTCAAATTCATTCCTAAAAGTAATTTCCAGCTCTGAACTATCCATGGCTGCCCATGAAAGATCTTTGTGGACTGGTAACTCATAAAAGAAGAAACTAATGCAACTTTCAGTTCAACCTAATTTATTTTACTATCCACTTTACACATACAGCTGAGATCACCATTGATTTTCTGCCACTTCAACCTTTTATCAAACCAAGCATCACACACAGCCAAGAGCATCAGTTCTGACATCCACAGGATTTATAGCTCAGTTCATAAAATGTGTAAAAGGTTTTTGCATTCGATATTCCTGAAAAGCTCGTTTAAATTTGGTGTCACGCTTGCACTGCCGCTCTACATTTCCTGTTGTTGATGTGTTTACGGAGGCATGAAATAACCACTGCTTGTGTGAAACACAAAGGGAGCTTGGCCATGTTAATTTCCCTCATGACTGAAAGCATTTAGCTGTTGGTAATAGTTTCATTGTTCCACATTAAATGACTAAAAGAGGGTCATACAGAGCACAGTGTAAAAAATCCAGAGAGGTGGGGAGCTTCTAAATCCAACATAAATTTGAGCGGCAGCAGGAAACTAAAAAGGCTATGTAGCTATTGACCTTCATTGTGTGTGTTTGACTTAAATTGTATCTACTAAGAAAGATGATTCGACAAAAACTCAGACATTTCTCTGCACTGTCTTTAAACCGATAAAGGTTGGCACAGCAATCTTGAGCTGCTTGTGTTTACTCGAACTGATAATAAGGATCTCCAGACTGAGAATTTATCCTTTTTTTTAACTGCAGGGTGGTCACTGTAAAGAAGATGAAGTCAGCTACTGTTGCCGTCTGCACACACTCACCATCTGCAGCACATCAGTGGAGACCATCTGCATACAGCACATGGCCGTGGCCAGAGCACACACAATGGTGGAGATGACGTTCAGGGCACACACGCTGAACAGCAGCTCCTAAAGGAGAGGAGGGGGAGAGGAGAGGAGACTGTTAGAGGAACAAAAGAAGAGGAGGAGTGTGGAAAAGAGGAGAAATGACAAGATGCTGCAGGAGAGGAGGAGGAAAGTTGTTTTATGAAGATGCATAACGCAGGAACAAAAACGTGTAAAAGTGTGACAAATTGGAGGTGACAAAAACAGCACTGACGTTATCGGTAAGGTAACGAATATAGAAAAGGCCAGGGGGAGAGCACTTCTGCAAATATCTCAGGCAGCCAAACTGCACTAATAAGAATCAAGGCTACATTAACATACATACAATACAGTAAAAAAGAGCTCCTAAAAAGAAATATTATCTCTGCACACATGCAAGGCTAGCAAACAAAGTCAATAAACAGGATCTGTATTAAATCTGTCAGCAGAAATAAAAAAGTGTGCTGGTGCAATCCAACCCCAACACCCTGAATCAGAGAAGACTTCTTACTGCAGTCATATTATGCTGTTTGTGCTAATCTGTCCAAATGTAGAAAATAATCACCTATGAGTGGCTCCATTTTTAAACCATATCAGGCTTCCCTTTTCCAAAGAAATGACTCATTATTAACTGCAACACATGAATTAATTTCCTGCAATAGGATATATGAACAGTAATGCCACCTGCCTGGAAATTGGCTCTGGAAATTGAAGCAGTTAGGCACACGGAGGAAAGTAGAAAGGAGAGAAGATGATAGAAACGTGTGCTGCATGGGGATGTAATGTTCTACTCAACTCACAATACATACAATACATCTCCATACTAGATTCACATTTGACCACAAATTCCTACCATTTTCAAGCTTTTGATTTAAAAATGAGATTTAAGTGAATTTCTGTTTCTATTGTTTGATAATACATTGCAAAATATCAATTTCTGTTTTTTTCCTTCTAAATAAAAGTGGTATTTTTGCAAGAAGGTTCCTAGTTTGAATCAGTCAGAGAGGGCCTTTCTGTGTGGAGTTTGCATTGTCTTCCTGTGAATCTCTATAGTTTCCTCCCACAGATCAGACAGGCTTATTAGCTTGACTGTTGACTCTAAATTGCCCGTAGGTATGAGTGTGGCCATTTGTTTATCTCTGTGTCAGACCTGTGACTGACTGGTGACCAGTCCAGGGTGTACCCTGCCACCCCTTCAATGACAGCTGACAGCACCCCACAACCCCAACCAGGATAGGATTATAGATCATGGATGGATTGATAATAATCTTTATAAAAATGGACACTGATAATATTGCACAATAAGGCCTTAAATAAAAAACACAGACAAAGGATTTAATAATTTAAAAAATATTATTAATGGCTGTGTACTCTACTTCTTCATTTACTGACATCAAATGTGAGTGAAGCAGATGAAGCTGGTTGAAACAGCAGTGCATTTTTTGCAGAATTAAAAGTGAAAACTAATTATAATTTACAGAATAAATCATTTTAAAGAGTCCATGATGACTGAGCTTTCAATGTTTTAATGCATTAAAAATGTGTTGTGTATTTATATTACCAGGAGATCTAAAAATGATTTTAGGACTTTAGTTTTTTTAATGTCATTTTAACACAGTCCAATGAAGAGATCGAGGGATAGCTCAGGAAATAAATGTACACATGGGGCCTGAATCTAAATATTTTGTCACAGTACTGATTTTGATTCTTAGTGTGTCCAGCTTGATGTGTAGTTCCTGTTTTATTGTCTCCTGGTCAATTTCCCCTCCTTGTGTTTCCTGTGTTTCTCTACTAAATCCCCACATCTAGTTCATTCATTTTATGAAGTAATTTGACCCACTTGCGCTCCCATTTCCTCGATGTGTGTGGTGTTTCTCTATAGTACTACTAAGTTTTAATTTCTAGTATTTAATGTGTTATTTTGTCATCTTTCCCTCACTGTGCTCTTTTGTCTTCCTTTATAATTCCCTTGAATTTCCCACGTTTCCTTTTTTTATTTTGTAGTTATTGCCCCCAGAGTGTTTCTGTCTAGTTTTACTTCCTCCACTGTGATTGTGTGATTAGTCTCACCCGAGGCTGGGCAGTTAATTGAAAATAAGATTAATTCACAATATTGCCTATTGTGATTTTCAAATCGCAGAAGGTGCCATTTTTCTTTAACCTTAAGAATGTCAACATACCCGTTTAATACTATTTTTGCAGCAGAGATGTTTTACTCTACACATCACACAAAAATATCATAGTCTTTCTTTTAAGAATAGCTTTAGAAAAAACCTGTTTCGTTATTTTTATATACACTCTTCTTCATCAAAATGAGAATGACAGAAAATTGTTAATTCCCCCAGTACAAGAATTCATATCAAATTTGCAATATGAGTCAAAATAATCACAATTAGATAATTTTTCAAAATAATTCAGCCTTAGTTTAATCTATATAATATTGTGTTGGTGATAATGTAAAATAAGTCATTGCTTGTGTTTGTTGTAAAATACAAAGATGAGGAACTCAATAATAATTGCATATTAAGCTACAATTGCAATATTGGAAAAATAATTCCTAACTGTTCAGCCCTAGTCTCACCTGTGTCTGACTGTCACAGTCTCTAATTACCCCTGCGCATTTAGGGTCCGTTTCCTTAATCCCCATGAAAAATGTCACAGAATTAAGTAAAGGTATGAATAAGAGGATGGGAGAAGAGAACCTCAGTGATAAGAGAACTTGACTGTGAAGAAACAACAATTTATTAACCTTGCAAAGCAGATGGATACGCCCCTTTTCTTGTATTTCACTGGTGAATCCATCTTGCAAAGCTCCCATCTGAACCGTTTGGGCCCGGTTAGAAAGTGACAGGACCAATCAGCGACAAGGGGCAGTACTTTCAGGTGCAGCACAGTCGAGACGTAAACAAGCAGCAGCAAGAGCTGGTGCCGTTACGGAGGAAGAGATTACCGTGGATGCTGCTAAAGTGCCAGTTTTATCAGAACTTGACAACATTTCTTTGTTAAAAGAAGAACAAAGAACAGCAGTGAGTTGTTTTCTTTTCAAAAATGACAAAACTCGAGTACTTACATGTCTATTTCGGCATGTTTTGCGCTATTCCTCAGTAGCTGCTCACGCGCAGCTTGATAGTGGCTACGTCATGTGTTTTGTTGCTCTGATTGGCCCGTACAGATGTGACAGACAGAACGTTCACCCAATCACACACCAAGTTTTTTTCAAAGCCTCTGCCTTTTCTCACATGTTTCCTATTGAAGCTTTCCCAGATGGATGTGTGAAACACATCCATCTGGCGTGTCAGGTTAATGATTTATAGTTGATGGACAAAAAAATGAGCATCTACCGTCCAGTGTGTCATCTGTGTTGTTTAATGCTGCAAACAAAACATGAAAATCTCTGTGATAAATATGAACTCATTAAAGTTTTTACTAACATTTCCTCATGACAAGCAAAGTCTGTGTAGCCTTTGAATGAATGCCTTTATTTAGAGAAAAGGACACTGGCCAGTGTTGGATACAGGGATAAGGGAGTAGGGAACAGACAGTCTGGTCTTGAGCACAGGCCACCCTCGTTCATGAGACTCGTCCTAACCACAAGGCCATCTGCCACCCGTTTTGTAGCCTATTTCTCAATTTGAACTTTATCAATAAGTAAGTCTTTGATTTGAATGATCTTTTTTAATTTCATATTCTTACAGTATTTGTTAAGTAAAATTGTCGTCTTTAATTTTTTCTCTTATTTCTAAGATGTTTATATTTTCTGGTTCTGTTGTCTTTCAGCTGGTGTTAAAGGAGACGCCCAGAGCTGCTATAAAAACTTGACCTTTACATTTCATTTCGACTTTGCTGGAAAAATAACTAATGCTCACGCTTCAGCTATTACATAACTAATCAAAACAGCAGAAACCCCATGAAAAAATGGAAGAGATTTAACTTTTGCCACATTAACGTTTAACATCCCAAAATAGAGACATAAATGCAGTTTATCGTTTGGAGGTTGGGATAAAAAAAAAAATGAATAAAAGTTAATCACGCTCACCCTGAGATAGTACTTTAAATGAAGTTAACACCAGGAAGCAATGAAGCTCCTTTCCTTTAGAGAATTCAAACAGCCCTTATCATGGTTGAAACTCAAACGCTTCCAGGTCTATTCAGTTAAGAACCTTCCAAAGCAAAAAGGACAATTCAAACGGACTCTTAGGCCAGCCACACACAGCAAGATGGTATCGGCAGACATCTGTGTTTTGTTTTTTTGAAGTCACGTGATCACACAAGGTCATAGGCAGGTCGGCAGGTGTGTGGTCTCCAGTGATCTGACAGTCTGGCTGAGTCGTCTAGTGTGTGCGTTCAGAGGATTAAAGATGAAAAATCTTTGGAAATTGTCCTGATGTCTGAGGTCTCTCATGGTTTTAAAATTGTTTCAGATTAAAAAATCGTCTGTGGCTGGCCTTAGTCTCTGTGATCCTGCCCCTCTGTGTAAGTGTCAGGACTTCCTGAGTTTTTCCCCATGGATTGGAATTTTTTCTGGACTTTTGTGGATTTTTCCTTTTTTGTGGGTGAGTTATATTTAGAAGAACTTTTTTATTGGACTTTATTTTGTGAGTTTTTTTTGGGGGGGGGAGGTTGCCTCAGCCTTTAACTTCAATAAATCACTTTTGTGTTTTGCACTTGGGTTCTCCTTTTGGTTTTACATTTGCTTTTGTGACAGATTTCCCATAAAACAATGAGAAGTGAATCAAAAACAAAGGTTGAGCTTATATTCCAACCTTAGTACATCTCTTCTTGTTTTGTGGACACAGCCACATGAATGAAGTTGCCGATATAAAACACAAAGTGGTTTCCAGCCCGCCACACAGATTATCCACCAGATTCAGGAGCACATAATTACCTCTGACATTACTAAAACGTGCTCTTGCATCACAACGTAGATAATCTGCAGAGAGGACAGGCGTCGCCCTCGCTGGGACCTACCAGGGTGTAGTTTGTTGTTAGGGTGCAGCTACCTTTTAAAAAACAGTTTCAGGCTTACAAGCAACAACTTCCTGCCAACCACATCCCATTACTCACTCTCTCTCCCTTTGAAGTTTGTGATATAAAATGGATCAAGCTGGCATCTGGGATGTTCAGAGCTGCCAGCCCTGCAACATGTTTGATATCCACTAACTAGTTGCCAAAGATCAAATCTGTGAGAGCTGGAAGCCTTGGAGTTGAACTTGTGAAGTGCCAACTATAAAATCCGACTAATACATGTTTGCCTTGGAAGCTAACCGTTTTGGAACAGGTTTTATGTGGGAGTAAAAGTCTTTGGGGACTTTGAGGACGGGGCACAGTCATTCTGTCTGACATTTTAAAAAACAGAAAATCACAATCTGTCATTAGACGGGAATGTTGAAAGATTGTAACTGCTTAGCTTTGACGGAAACGTCAGCACACACAGTATTGTCTTACTATTCTGATTATCAGGAAAGAACTTCTCAGTTAATATGCTTAACTGAGAAATTAGTATGATCATTAAAGGTTAATGATGGTTTTGAAAACAACTTACCTATTTAACTCCAGACACTTTACTGTACATCACTAGCTTTTGTAAGAGTTGAGGTTGTGCTCCATGTACATGGGCGCCCCGGTATCAAGTCCGGCCCACGACTCCTTTCCCACATGTCTCTCTCCCACTCCCTCATCCCTGTTTCTAATTCTATCCACTGTCCTCTTTACATAAAAGCATAAAAAGCCCCAAAACATATGGATAAAGGCCAATATTAAAAAACCAAAGATCCTGTTAAGAGGTTCTAGCTGGGTGTAAAACACTGAAATTAAAACTAATTCCTCTTGACAGGGCACAAAAACAAGATTTCTATCCTGTTATTTTAAATTTGTTAGACCGCTGCTGCACAGTAAATGTGAGACAAACTTGTTTCCCTTTTCTTTCCAAAGTTTAAATTATAAAGATTCTTGATGAGCGGGCACCGGCTCAGCTCAGTGCACAGAGCAGGCAGCCAAATACACACTATAGTCCTCAATGCACAGTTAGCAGGATTGATTCCTGGTGTCACTGCTGATTGGTGCATGTCTTCCCTGCACTCTCTCTCCCCACATTTCCTGTCTCTCTTCAGCTATCCTGCCTAAATATAGACAAAAAGACCCAAAAGTAATCTTTGAAAAAAGATTCCTGAAGAGTTCTTTATTTGATTGTTGTAAGACAGCTGCGTTAAAAAAGGAAAGATGTAAAGTTGGGGGATTCCTCATTGTTTATTGCAGAAGAGTTATGATTGCTTTACTCTATTTAATATTCATTTTTTTCATATTCAATCTTAGAAACTGGACACATATACATAATCTTACAATGAGGTTTCCTAGTGCAGAAAAATTAAACTGTATCTATGACTAATTCACCTGATAATGACATAACAGGACCATCGTGATGTGTCATGATAACATTAGATTGCTGCTCCTCATCACACATTCCGCCTACGAACACTTACTGGACCAGTCTTAAAGGATTGTAAAAACGTGGGAGACCACAGACATACAGGCAGTTATAAACAATTTTTCACTGTATAATCTTCTGAACACACCCACCCATGATCATCAGTGGGAGTAAAAACGGTCTAGAGTCAGTTTAAAATCATGTAGTGCGTGGCCAGCTCAAGAGAAGAAAGCTTAGATCTCATAAAATCTTACTTTAAATGGAAGCTGATACCAAAACACTTATTGTGCTTAAAAACATTTCAACCAAACATAATTAAATAGTGGGAGCTGAGACATGAAAGGTAGCTTTTATGACTATGTTACTCTTCATTAATGATATTAAAGACAGCTCTTACTTACTGAACTGTCCTGCTGACTAGTCAGACAAAATCCTTGTGGTGGCAGATTGCAAGCATGCTGAGCTTTATAGGCGGCTTAATTGGTTTCTTGCATCACTGATAATCGACTGTTGCCTCCCGTATCATTAAGTCCTTACAAAGAATTAAAACTACACTCATGCCTCCTCTAAAGTTGGGCTCAGACTCACAAAGGGGCAGCATCTTGATCCCCCTTCATGGAGTCTCTGCTGATTGTCTCGTTGAAGGTCAGAGCACTGATCTTCACTCCTTCCTTCTTTCCTGAGAAGCTCTTTACATAATGTGACAGAAAGCCCAGCACTTTCCTCAGGAAGCCCTACAGTAGTTTGAAGAAATGACTCCATACTGTTGGCTAAGCCCCTTAGGGATTTTCTAACCCTTGATGACAGCAGTGAGCTGATTTTCTAACTTTGTGACGCAACTTCTGACTCAAGACTAGAGCTCAATCAGTCGTACAGTTCTGATGCCTCATCTGACCTCAGAACAAAGCTGGATCCTCACATCACCTCACATCAACATCAGCCTGCTGGGTGACTTCCTACCTACACTCTTTATAGGGCACTCATTGAAATACTTTATGTATATATATATATGTATATATATATATGTATGTATATATATATATATATATATATATATATATATATATATATATATAAATATATATATATATATATATATAAACAAAATATTCATCAGACAAGACATGGTGAGGTTGTCTTTAAATTCTAAACTCTTTTGGAGGAAAGACATAGCTATCTCCAGAATAATGTGTTAATAGAAGTAGTACCACCAGTTTTATCTTATTATTCTAAATATAAATGTGATGACCCTTGAAACAAAAATAAACAACTGATTTATGCCATGTAAGTTTAATAAAACTGTTACACTGTTGTAAAAATGACTGACTAAATTGCATATTTTACTACTCAGAATACTTATTTTTCTTTATAATACTAACAGAAAATGCAAGAAACATCACAGAAATTAAATGCCTGAATTAATTTAAAAAATAGCTTCACAGTAAATATACAAACTGATATAAGATATATACCTATAATAAAACTGTTAAATAGTTTTGAAACTGACTAAAACTCAAACCTGTTTACACTTTGGAAATTTCTATAAATCAGTCAAATTCACCTCTGGATCACTAATTGTTTACAAATCTGTGACAACGTCCAACGTATACAATACAGATCTGTTATCTTACATGATCATAAGCTATTTGATGAGGTGGCCATGTGTCCTAATATAGAAATCATTTTACACCCCTAAATGGGCATATGTCTAGATATGGTTCCTCCTTTTTTCAAGTTAACCTGTCAGAATTATTCGAAATCATGAAATTTAGGCCTATTATTCACCTTTAATTTGTGAGTTTTATCAATTTACCATGGTTAGTTATGATGTTAGTGCGGGACCAAAAGAGACGGAAAACTTGAGTGACCATTTTTTCAATTCTCCAATTCAGGACACTACTACAAATCCACCTGTAGGAGCTCATGGTATGCGTATTTTTTTGTCAGCACACTTTTTGACACCATAGAAAGTCCGCAAAAGAAACAGCATCTTCAAGATCAAACAAAACCTTGAAAAATATTATTTAACTCCAGTAAGAGTTTGTTGACCCACACTGTGACACAATTTAAGGCCTTTTAGCTTTTTTTTTTTTTTTTACATTTTTGCATTATTATTATTGTTATTATCATCATTATTATTATTATTATTATCATAATTATTGTTTAAAAAAAAAACAAGATGGGCGTAAAGATTCATTGTGGCCATTATAAGTTAAACTAAAACAAAACACACAAACGTGTGGTTTTCACCTAAAAACAATCTGTTCCAAAAAAAAAAAAGTTTTTAGATTTTCCCTACTCTATAGCTATATAACTTGAGGTTCTTTGCAAAGATGCTCCCCCGAGCAGCCCATTTAAGTTACATGTTACCTCACTTAAGTGGGCTGCAACAGAGCTATTTCCAGCCCATCATTTGTGTGTACTAGGTATTATAACTTGTATGTTGGAATATACTGAAAGTATACCCTTGAAGTGTGCAAATTGCAGCTTTCCTGGAGCTCTAAACTGACTTCCAGTCTCAACAGCAGTCAGTATTCAAAGAGTTACTGACACATGTACCAACAAATCAGGAGTGAGTTTTGATGTGCAGTGCACTAGTTATGTTTCTATTGGTCAAATAGCAGCTGTCTTGGCAACGACAATGACTGACATACAGTACATACAGACAAATACTGAGAAAGTGTTGCAGGCATGGTGCATGTCGCCATGTTTTGGTATTTCCCTATTTCCAGGGGTTGTTCGAAAATGGAACAATTGGTGTCTTATAGATTTTTATCGTGGCATAAGACACAAAGCCTGCAAACGGTCACCCTACATAAAACTGAGTTTTTCAAGTTCTGGAGGAAAAAGGGAGTTTGAGACATCGGTCCATTTACTGACATTGACTGAACTCCATTGATTGGCTGAGAAAAATCATTCTGGCCCTCTGTATCACAGAGAATTGAGGGGAGGCCACAAAGGAAGTCAACCGAAGTGACCATATATGGTTCCTTGCCCCATAAAGAGTTAAGTCAAAACACCACGAGGAAAAGTGTGATCAATTTTCAAAATATAATACAGTGTTGTCAAAAAACAAACAGAACCCAAAAGGCCAGTAATCTGCTTCTGCTTGAAAAAACCTGCAGAAAGACTCGCAAAAGATACTAGCAAGACATATTTACATCTCTCTACAGCCCAGTTGTGAGCAGACGTTGCCAGTCTAAGGCTTAATAACCTATAAGACAGTTTTAGAGATTGAATCAACAAAATCAATCAGCAGCAACACCTCTGATTTATGAAAAAAAAGAGCAACAAACATCCCTGAAAGCTACATGCACAGTCGCCTTACAGCGAAGCTGACTGTAATAAAGGCAGGATCAGTGTGCATCCCTGCAGGGAGCCCTGAGTTCTGAACTCTTCATTGTTTTCAAATAAAAAATATATTTCATGAGAGTTGGCTGACTGAATTATGCTCACTGTCGATCATTTTTCCATCCTGCTGTGCAGCTCTGACGGCGATGACTCTTGGCTGAGACGAGCCTGACATAACAGCAGAAAAACAGAAAACCTATATACAACGACCTCCTTCGACTGTTCTGGGGAATATTTTGGTAAATGTAGTTTCTCCAAACAATTCTCAAACAGAGATCACACACATAGCTGTAAGCATCTACTTTGACAAGAAATATATTTATGATGGCTTTATTTTTGTTGTGGGATACATCTGTTGTGCAGATGGGAGACGGTGCATTTCAGTAATATCCCTCATGACCAAAACATAAATAATGACATAATAAATCCTTCCAGGCAAAGAAATGTAATAACATCTCTAGAGACACAGATTAACATACCCGCTCAGCAGATATTTAACCCCAACACGACGCCTTGCCCTGAGCCAATCAGGTTATTGAGTGAAACAGCGAGGTTGCACATTTGTCCCTGTACATGCGGGAAACATCACAATGCTCACTCCCACTGATAATTTACAGCCTCAGGCGGTGCATGAAAAGATAAACAAGATGCAAATTAAATGTGTTTGCAAAGAGAGAGTGAACGGCACACATCAGGAGTGGTGTTGTTTGTGAATCTAATTGATTAAAACAACATTTTCAAACAGAGAAAAAGAGAAGTGAGTGAGTATAAAGGTAGTCTGATACTCTCTCTACCTGCTGAGATTATTCATTAGTCCCCATATGTTGCATCATTAAGTGATGGAGGAACTATATGGCAGCTGCATCATGAGTTCATTAGGACCAGTGACAGCCACTGAAATGGCCGAGGACTCAGGGGATCAGACCTGACAGCTTCCTCGAACACATAATTCAACACGTCCCAATGCTTTGGCACTTAATAAAGGTTTACTGCACAGATCCCCATTTCTTTTTTAATGAGCCATGATCAAAATGACAAATGTGACTGATCTTTCCTCCTTTTCATCGGCATGCTTCATCTTGTGAAGTCTTTTATTTGGTTATCAATGTTTTATAATCAATCAGGGACATAAAATGAATGGATATGATTGTCGTTATCCAATAAAGGCACAGTAGAACGTACAGTATATCATTCCTGCAGACACTCGAGTTCAGATAATCTACAGAGATCACGCACTGCTAACTACAGCCAGCAGCCCCGGCTACATCCACGCTGCATACTAAGAGGTCTGCCTCGTGGGGAAGACAAATGCTGGTGCCATTCTGCACTTCCTGCTCAATTAATCTGAGAATGAACACTTAGATGTTTTTTTCTTTTAGTTTATGTCAGAATGATCTCACAGGGGATATTTCACATGGGGGGAACGTGTCCTTGTGAAGATATTGGCTTAGACTGGAGGATTTAAGCGTTTAGTAACAGTAGACATCTGACTGTTGCTCAGAATAAAAGTTTGATTCTGATATGATTAGTAATTTGACAGGTTTGTAACCATGCTAGCAGCCTTGTGAGGTCATGCTTGGACACTTAAGACTTTCAAGCCATGAGAAAGCATCAGAAAACAAATATGCTTACAATGATAATTCTAATGTGTTGATCTTCAGCAGCAAAATGTTTGTCTTATGGACTCCTAACATCTAATCATTTACAACTCACTGCTAAAATTAATAACACAACATATCACAGGGAAAATCTGCAGCACACAGCAAACATTTCTCATGATTTTGAAGCTTAATTTTATACATCAAGAGATGTTTTCATAACTGAAATTTCACTTGGTGGTTCATAACAGTGGCCTTTAATACAACAAACCTATATTACAGACTCTTTTATCACTTTATGGGGACTTTAAATTTGACAAACTTTAAATGCACATTACTTTACACATTATGCAAGATAGAACAGTGGCTGCTTTGTAATCACCAAAGATAATCACTGTTTCACTGTTTTAAATCAGTTAAGATATAAAAGACACAAAGCATCACTGACTGCGTTCGTTTACATGGACTTGAGTATCCCGGTTATCAGTCATATCTCTGTTTTTATCATATTCGGGATACAGTGTTTACATGCGCACAGACAAACCCGGTTATTCATATTCCTGTATACATGAGAAATACTAGTACCCTGGTTTCTGATCACTGAATCATATCTGTGCAGATAGTTGGGATGTTATTTTACAACACCAGATGAGGTTCGTTTGAAATTTGAGAATAATTTGATCACTGTTATTTTGGGTTTAACACAGTTAAATGCCAGTATCACATTGCAGAAATGGTATCCACCTCGTTCCAACAACGGGAGAAAAAAAAAAATCTCGTTTATATTAAGAACGCTTGCTTACAGGTAATAAAGCATCTGCAGAAAAAAGAGACTTAGAAGATGGCAAGGAGTGAAAGGGAGATCTAAAAAAAAATACAATTGATATAACTTGATATTTCAAACTATTATCACTATGAGGCAATTACAATTAATATTATTACACAACGAAAGTTTGGCAGAGACAACAAGAAAGAGTGAAGCAACTTGCAGTTGACTAACTTCACTAAGTAACTGTTCCAGAAACACTTACTTTGAAAAGTACACCGGAAGAGTCGTCGTTTCTAAATTTCAGGACTGGGAAGTGTTGAAAAACTGTGCAGGATACTTACCGAGTGCTGTCTTTCCATCTTCAGCTCACAGAGCTCTAATTCCTGGTAACTCATGGTGTGAGTGGTCATTCTCTGTCTCCACAGTAAACTATGCTCATGTTTTATTCATGGCTGAAAAAATTAAAACTGTTCAGTTCATGTTTTATCTCAACATGAGCACGTTATGACACAAGACTGCCGTCAGTTCGTAGACAGATCCACTGCAGACACAGCCGCTCAGCTGTCACTCTCTCTGGGCAGCATGGATCAGCTGTTCCTCCGCCACACAGATGCAGTATTTACAGTATCTGAAATTCTCGCCTGCGCAGGTAGTCTACAGCAGCCAGAAAATGGGATACTGCGTACACATGACACAGTATCCCATTTTCTTTTGGAGTTCTCCAGGTAGCAAAACCAGGTTTCTCAAAACCGGGATACTGTAATATCCTGGTTTCTGAAGACGTATACATGCACAAAGAGAAACCTGGATACTGAAGTCCATGTAAACGCAATCATTGTCTAGATCAGGTAAGAACCCAAAAGGTCATAAAGTTTTATTTTTACACTAATGTATGGAATTTCTTTGTTTTTCTCTGTCAGTTGGTCCATATTTGTCCAAACAAGCTGCTCTGTCTTGTGGTGTGCACCGAGGATCTGTCTTGGGGTGCCTTTTATTTCCCCCATTTTCTATTCAAACGAGTGTCATACAACTCGTATGCTGATGACTTTCAACTGTATCTTTTAAATCCAATGACATGGATAAACTTATGTTGCATGACTGCTTGACTGCCATTAAGGGTTGAATTGATAATAATTATCTTCAGTTAAACACTGATAAAACTGAAATTCTCATCATTGCCTCAGAGAACACCCCCCATGTTGAGAAATGTTTTGGATTTCTGTCTTCTTCTTTGAAAGAAAATGTAAAAAATCTCGAGCTAATTTTTGATCATGAAAGTCTTTTTGATCAACATGTTAAATCACGGACCCATTCTTTATTTCATTTAAGAAACATCTCAAAACTGAAATCTGTTAGTGTCTCAAGCTGAGTTATAAATGCTCATTCATGCTTTAATACCTTCCCATCTTGACAATTTCAACTCCCTTTTGCTTTGCTTGAATAAATCCTCTCTTAATCGTTTACTATTTGTTCCAAATGCTGCAGCAAGATTGTAGAGTAGGTCCAGCAGAACAACTCCAACTTCAGTTTTATATTCCTTACATTGACACCCAGTCATCTTCTGAATCAATTTAAAGTCCTTATTTTTGTTTATAAAGCCCTGCATGGGCAGGCGCCTCAGTTTATCTTAGACCTGTTCCATTTCTGTAGATCACTCAGGTCTTCTGAAAAGAGATTTCTTGTGGTCCCTTGAGATCGTTTAAAAACAAAAGGTGATCCTGCTTTGAAATTTGTGATGCCAACTCTTTGGAGCTTTCTTCCACTTCAGTTATGCTCAGCTGCTTCAATAGATGCTTTCAAAAAGGAGCTTAAGACAGACATCTTTTTAGATTGGCTTTTGAACATATAAAGCATTGTGCTGTGGAGTACTTTGTGTGCTTGTTTTGTGAAAAGGTACTATACAAAAAAAAAGACTAGGTTATAAACTAGTATATGTCTGACTGCAACTATCTGGGGAGCCCGTTGAAATGCCTGACTGGCATTGTAATTTTGTCATTATTGTTATTTTTTGTAAGCCAAATTTATTGTGGCAACTTAAATGCACATAGCTACATGCTGTCCTCTCTCTCTCTACATATGAAACCCTACAGAGACATGTGTCATACTTCACTGATAGAGGCAGACACTGAGACCCTGGTGATTAAATGTTTTTGTCAGATAGAAGTCTGTAATGGTAGTAAGTTTATACAAACAATAAAAAACTAACTGTTAATGAACAATTTATTCTAAAATTAAAAAAAAAACTGCAGTAGGTTTCATGAACATTTCTAATTCTCCTCAGACAGATGTGTAAGGGTCTTTACATGTGTAAAATTAAGCTGAATGTCCTATTATTTTTTATATCTGTTAATTATCTATAAACAGCACATTTATCACATTCCCTGCAAATTAAGACATGCTAAACGTTTAAGTAGCATTCTCTTAACAACGCAAATGCAGAGATTTTAACATTTATTTGTTCCCCATAAACATATAGTATTAAGGGAATATTTACCAAATATTTTGTAACATAGCGCACACCCCTGGCTCATGAAGGCGACACAAACACACACAGGTGGGGCGCACACACACATTGCTGACGCGCTGATCCTCCGTGGTCACAGAGGATCTTTAAGAGGAGAAAGTTTAGGCCTTTATCTTCCAGTATTCTGAAACTTTTGCCCTCAACAGATAGAAGCCTGAAGTCTACACTACCAACATGTTAGCATGCGTTTCAGTGTAGGTGTGTGCGTGAGCGCCGTGTTTGTCTGTGTCACTCTTATGCAGCATGAAAGTAGACTAGGATGAGAGGAGAGCAGCTGATGCTGCTGCGTAAAAGATGCACCAACGGTCAAAGAAAAAGGGACGATAGGAGAAAGAGTGACAGGGGGACAGGAGTTCATGATGGAAAATTAAAAACCGAAGATTGTCTCAAATCACGAGTTCGGATCAAGTACAAGAGCAGTGGTCCAGTTCGGAGTAAACAGCAGCGATCCTACAGCGACATCCAAGCTAACATCTAACGCCGGACAATACGGGATAAGCCCACCGCCATGATCGGAAAGCCATGCCAAAACAGACCGGGAGTAGAGCAAGAACATTTTTTTCTGTCACAGAAAGCTTTCAGTGTTGCTCTCTGCACATGTTTGGATGAGACACGATGTCTGGTTCAGACAGAAACGCTGCCGCAGCTCAGTCCCAGCTAATGACAGGCCTGCTAGAGTCATTAGCTGGGACACAACAACTCATTAGCTGTTTACAACAACTAACCCTTTCCTTGTAACTATAACACTGTCATGCCAAAGCGGGGCAGCAGAAGAGCAACAGCATGGTTTTCTGTCGCAGAAAGCTGTCCATGTTGCTCTCAGCGCTAACAGTGATGAAGAAATGTGTTGGTCCGGCTAAGGCCGAGCTAATGTTTGGTTTGCAGTCGTAAATACAAGCACAACAAACAACCCTTTCCCACTTGAACTATCAAACACTCACGCTGTAGCGGGTTGGCAGGAGAGCAAAAACACCCTTTCTGTTACAGAAAGCTTTTAGTGTTGCTGTCTTCACTTGTTTCAATAAAGAAATGTCCAGTTTTGACTAAAGTGCTGCTGTGATTAATTCAGAGCTAATCGCTCCTTGAGCAGCCAGCGTACAAAAGCATTTACACAACAAGTTACCTTTTCCCCCTCAGCTATCACATAGTCATGCCAAAGCAGGTCAGCAGAGGAGTGAAAACATCTTTCCCAACATGAAAAGCTTATAAGGTTGTCTTTATTCTTTGTCAAAGAGATGTGGCCCAGTTCTGGTTAAACAGAAGCCATGCTAAAGCTATATCTGAGTATTTAGAGCAGTGGTGGCAGCCATAAGAGGGCTTTCAGCACAAGTAAACCCCACCCATAGCACAACTCTGTATGTGAGGCTGTAGTTAACACAGTGGAGGCAGCCATTACTGACAGCATTCAGTACAAGCAAACCTAACTCTGTATTCTATGGCTTATACAAAAGAATCACTCACTCAGTTACCAACAGACTTAATTAGACACAGACATTGCCATGTGTAGGGCTGACCTCAGTGGTCAGCCAAAAATAATAACTTCCATAACATGCAAATCACTGAGCTGGAGGATTGGCAAAGGAATTTTTTTATGCAATCCACTAATGTGGTGATTGCAAACTATGGTTACGAGTATCAGCCAGGTCACACATGAGCAAGCCTAGCTCATTAAAAGATTGTTAAAATCTTAACCAGTAGTTAAAATATGAGACCCCAAACATGACAATAACTGATGACATATTTACCATTTTTTCCTTATCGTGTGAAGTGAGTAACAAGGTGATCAACACAGCACACCACACACTAACATATTCATTCACCAACTACCAGAGTCTCCACTGTCAAAACTCAAATATCTTATAGTTAAACACAACTTCAGAGTAAACTAGCTACATGTTGATAGCTTAAGCTAATTTTGGTCCAACTCTTCTCGCTGTCAATTCATTTCTGGGATGTTTTACAGGACAGTTCATAAACACTTGTGTTGTTGCCACAGACCATAAAATTCACCCTCCATTTCTGATGTCCATCTAACTTTGTGCTACGTGTTTACTATTGTTATCTTGGCAGTGTTTGGTGTGCCTTCCTCCGTAGTAGCCCTGCTTCCTGATTAACTATTGCCATGTGACATTTTACAGAGCGAGTGCTCACCAGTGTTCCCCCAGACAACAGGATTTCTGATTGTAATACTGAACATGTTTAATATTTACTTTTTCAAATCTCAGCAGCCTTGATTATCTTCCTAGCAGACTGCTAAAGGGTAAAATCACTCTGGACACACCCCATACTACAGGAAATCTGGCAAGATAATATTCAGAAGCACTGGATAATTGGCCCTTTGCTGACTTTGGTCAAAAGGGGGGATCTGCCATAAGATTGGCATAATTATCTTGTAGTGTACTATGCTACAGATGGTTCTCACTCGACAAGCAAGTTAAAAATTGGCCCCATGTAACAGAATAATCACTGACAAGAACATAAATGTATGAACCAAACTGAACATTAATTTGACAACAAGTTGAAAAGATTTTCAACTGAAAAACATTTATTAGGCAAACACAACATCAGCCAGCACATAGGGAACTTACCATCCGTGTCCATAGTTGCATCTATTGCACACTTTAGTGGCTGGATTTTATAAATGTATCTTTCTTAACTGCAGTTTATGCACTGACTATGCACTGAAATGTTTTTTTTTTGTATGTTTACACATCATGGCTGTCATGATTAACACTATAAAGACACATGCGTGCACCCACCCACCTTGAGTCGGAGGCGGATGGTGTTGCAGTCCCTCAGTGGGTTTAGCTTCAGCGTCTCTCCTAAGTTGTTGCAGCTCGAACTCTGCTGCTGGAGCTCGCAGCAAACACATACTCCATCGCTGTCAAACTTGAGCTGGGGGGGAGGAGGGAGGAACATGCATCCGCACTCATGCATGCACGCCACGTACACAGAGACACACGCACACACACGCAGACAAACGACACACACAGACACACGCACAGATCAGACCTGAGCTTGGTGCTCTTCAGTCTTACAAGGTGCTTGTTTAAAACTAGTCAAAGAGTTAAACTAGATAAATATGTGAAATAGAAAAATACTATGTGATGCATAAGAAAGGCAGTTAAACATGGTATACAACAAAAGAGGAGCAGCTGTGAGATACGAGCAGCTCCAGGGAGGAGTGGAGGTAGAGTGTACCTCCGTTACGTGTCCCAGATTGAGAGAAAGCAGGACATGAACCCAACACGTAAGGGTTAATTACATTGGGGAGAGGAGATGAGGAACGTTAACGCCTCAGTCACGAACAAGGGACGATCTCTGGGGAGATGCAGACAGCGGTGAAGTTGGTGTATTCGCCTGGTCCTATATTTGAAACCAGAAAAGCTGCTTTGGAAGTGGGAGTGGTGGGGTTAGTGGGTTGGGTGCTGGATGAATCTATGGGGATTCTTCAGTCATGACTATGATAGGTACCCCGGTATTAAAACATTCAGCTTAAAAAAAATCAGCTTTGCATAAAGAAAGGTGGAGACGGAGAGTATGGTGTCAAACTGACTCTGATCAGCAGCTGCATGGAGAGAAAGATGAATACTCTTTTTAAAGGGAGCTGGATTCTCTTTAACACCACTTCTCTTTAACACATGCCTAAGAGAACGAATGAACCAGGAAGAAACAACTTTTTTTTCCTACAACATACTTATCTTCTGAAACAGCTATTCAGCTATGACAGGCAACAGGTGTCATTTTAAGCCTGGATTTGAATTGAGGTCACAGAGTTTGAACATAGGGAAAAACCCAGGCAGAATACAGATGTATTTCAATTCATGCTTGTAAATCATGGATCCAACATTTTTAGAGCAACTAGACACTCAACTTATTCTGTCACTGCAGTCCTGAAACCCATCACAGCGCACGAAAGTTTCCCAGTGGCTTGTCAAGGGCAAATTTACTTCAAACCACCAGGGAGTGTGGAACCAAACCACCTGTGGTGTTCTGTTTTAGTTTTCTGTGTTTTTCTGCTAAGTTTGGAGCAAAAATGGACATGATAATGATGAAGCACTAGTCACTATGAGGCAAATAGTTTTGTTTATTAGTGAAGATGATGCCACTCAGCAGGCTAAGAATAGCTTCCTGTTAGTCAGAGAACATAACATCAATCATACATGTCAATGGAAAAACGTGGACAACCGGAATACATATTTATAAACACTCACACCATTTCACTGGGTTCACAGCTGATACAATAAAATAGTCTTGCATTTCCATTTAAAGCTTTTGCTGTGATCCATGTCTTTCATACTGTTTTTATATTAGGGCTGTGAAACAATAGTTTTTTAAAGAAATGTGATCAGTTGTTCTATTTTAATAGTCAATTGCAATCAGTCTAATTTTTACAATTATATGTTGAAAGAAAATGATTTTGCTTTTACAGTTTTTATGTCCAGATTTATTAAGTGTGGTCTTAAACAATTAAAAAGAAGTAGAAGACTGCTTTAAAGAGCTTACTCTGTGAGATACAATGTTTAACTTAGTTATGCATTAACCCTCTGAGCCCAAGCTACTTTTTAAAACCATTTTGTCTAACTTGGACTTTTTGTCTCGAAAATCTTGTAAAACATCCACCCTGTGGTTCACAGTCAAGCAACGTAGGCTCTAAGATTATGTGTGCTGCAGTAATGAAACTTGAATTTTACTAAAGTTACAGTACTATAAAGACATAAATCATTAACACTTTTGCACAAACTTGTTCTCCTATGTCTTTGGGACCAAAAATTGAAAAAGTCTTTATTTATTTTATTTATTTCAGTGTCTCTTTGTAGAGTTTCAGTCTTTATTTATTTTATTTATTTCAGTGTCTCTTTGTAGGGACTCTGAAGGTCACATCACAGCCTCTCTGTGTCTTTTTCTCTCTGTATTGTGAGTCATTCCGGCTCACTTCTCCAGTTTTGAAGTGTGCACACACGGGAACAACGGAACAGCCTGCTATTGGTTGTCACAGCCCTCTCACAATGCATTCTGGGATACAAACAAACACTATGGTGGCAGGCTAATCCCCTAGTTGCAGGACTGATAAAAAAAATGATTTGATTAAATTCAGAAATGTTAACTTGGTGAAATTAGATGTAATAATGTAAAAAATGACTAGATGGTGCTTTTTAATTATGAGTTGTGTGATTTTGGGTTATGTGGATCATCTTGTGTTTTCTTTATCTTATCTTTATTTCATCACATTGTATTTTTGCACATCTGCACCAAAAAAGTCAGTTTTCCAGGTTCTTCCAGAGTGTGATTACAATAACAAAAAAATGGAAAGGAAATGGAAAAGTCATATTTCGTATTGTAGTATGCAAATCAAGCTTTCTTAGAACATTTTGAGATTAGACTATGAGAAGGTAGACAATGGTTTAATACCATAAAGCAGCAGGCAATAGAAGGTCTGACTTTTCTACCTAAGTTGCAAACAAATAGTCCTACCACAACTTATAGAAGTACTTATTTCAAAATTCTACATTGCAATTAAAACTTAAAACTGAACAGCTAAGAACTAGTCTTGCATTTAAGACTTTTAATACTTTTTAAAAGCCTTGATTTCAAACAAAATTGATTTATCAACATTTAATTATTTTAAAGACTGTGTGACACCCTCTATAATAGTAATTATAGTGGCCACAAGAGATTACAGTCTGCATTTCCCCTTTCAGCAAGGAAGGCTATATAGTCTATGGTTACAATTGTTTCACATAATCTATTGAATTTCAGTTCAAATGGGACAAAAATCAATGTTGGCCTATAGAGAAAAATGTGTTTTATTTTTCCCCTCGGAAACGTCTGGGCTTGGCACTATTTTGTGATCCAACAAATGAAACCTAGCATTAGTTCATGCAGGGCACGGTAGTCATACGCCCAACCATGATCAGCTGATCTTAATTACTGCCTC
The DNA here is from genome assembly GCF_018320785.1 of Cheilinus undulatus. Classification (NCBI taxonomy): domain Eukaryota; kingdom Metazoa; phylum Chordata; class Actinopteri; order Labriformes; family Labridae; genus Cheilinus; species Cheilinus undulatus. The sequence goes on along the minus strand of NC_054865.1, from coordinate 38,374,561 downwards.
ACAGGTCCCACAGCCAATCACAGCTCTTTCTCTCAACACAGCGTGCATTCAAATATGACATACTTCTCACTAACCCCTGTTTGCTTTAATGCTGATGCTTGCATGCTGCTGCTGGCAAAGCTTAACGTCCTTCACCCCAGCCTCCTCCTTTATAGCATAAAGCTATTCTCCCCTCATATTCCGATTTATGCTACTGTTTAATTGCTTTTGAACTAATTAGAGATATTGTATTAAATACCCATTGTGACAAATGTATCTATCCATATGGGGGTTTCTAGCCATGCACTCACTGGAAAGTCAAAGCATCCTGCTTGAGGGAGCGTCTTTGGAGTAGAGCTTTCTGTGCCAAGTAAAACTTTATATCCATTTTACTAAAAGAAAAGGTCAATGTATGATAAGTGTGTTCCTGACTGAAATATGTTATGTGTTCTTGTCCAGTAAGAGACAAGTATTCAAGGCTCAAAATCTGACATAATCGTATAGACATCTTCTGACCTGTTTTACATACAGTATAATATATATTGTATCCAAGACTAAAGGTGCGTGGATTGAGGTCCAGTGTTTCTCACCAGCTGACAGTCTTCCAGAGAGTTGACCAGCTGAGCGTTTTGACAGGAGAGGATGGAGCCCGCCAGGTTCAACATCACACACACAGCTGAGAGCAGCATGAAGAACGTGATCTGTGACAGAGAAAGAGAGAGAGACGACAACATGATGTCAAAATGTTGCAACTCTGATTCACTTCTTACATCTTACATATATTGAGTTTGAAAGCAGCTGTAATACCAGAGACACTATGTATGTTGCCTATAAATTTTCACTAAGACATTTAAGTTAATGTTGAGAGGAGTCAATCAGTTCTTGCCCTCTAAAGTCAAACAGAATCACGATCACTGTAAAGTATTGCAACCGTGAACCAAAAAAAGTTTATTGTCTGAGAAAAGTTCTTGGCTCACAGTGGAAGATTTCTGTCCATAAAATCTGGACTACAAAATCAAGTTTATGTATAATATAATGCCCTTCTATTAGTATAGCAGACAGTGAGCATTCATATCCACCCTAACATGGATTATATTTCTTATGCTCCATGCAGATCAAGCTGTTAGTCAAGTTCTCATGTACTTTGACTCCATACAAACTCTTAGCTCTGATTCTTTAGCATCAAGTCTTTAATTTCCACACTGAAGGACTTCAGTTTCGTACAAATATAGTCTTCATGATATTTTAAATTATAGTACAAGAGTGCAGCAGGAGTTCTGAAATCAACAACAAGCCCCAAGCCTCTCCAGTCCAGGAAATTCCAAACCCAGGAGATTTGCTTTTTCTGAGCTGCCTCCGCAAACTCAAAATTGATCAACTTATTAAAAATGAATAAATAAATAACAGATCTTTTAATGTTAGCCTTTATGAAGAGTCCCAGTGGAGCAGTGTTGGTGGAGGACATAGGGGTCACTGGCAGGGGGAGGGTGACGCATATATGGGTTGTCAATAAGCCGCATACACAGATGGAGAGGAGAGGAGGGGAGGGGTGGGGGGAGTGGAAAGGGAGGAACTGGAGGTGGCATGTAATAAACAGATGGAGCGATAAGTTTGAGTGCTTTTCTCCATGGAGGAAAATTGAAAGATTGAGAGGCTGATGGGCTACCTCGAGAAGAACAGTTTTAAATGATAGAGGACAATCAGAAGAAACGACCGAAGGAAAATGAAAGCAACAAAGTTTAAAAAAAAAAAAAGGACAGAGGCAGCCAGTAATAGACGGTGACAGAGGTGATGAGGAGGGAGACAGTGAGACAGACAGAACAAGATTCTCTGCTCCCATGGTGCATTGTGCTGATGATGTGTAGATCAGATTAATTAGCATATCATTTGAAAGTGATATCAGCTATCTGCAGAGACTGTAGCACAATTTCAGAGATGAGCTCTCAGCTGTGCAGAGGATTTGTGAGAAGGCAAGAGTCAAAACAGCAGCTCACCTAACATGACTTTGCCTCTGAGTGATGACACATTGGTGTAGATTACATTACAACATAAAGACATAAATACTCATGAATCAAGGAAATTCATCCAGCACCTCAGCCAAAAACATTAGAACTGATGGTGCCTTCAGAGTTTTCTGACTTTGGGCTTTCTCAGCTAAAAACAGTGTATGCAGTCACAAACTATGAGACTGAAAATGGATCAGTTGGCAAATAATGGATTATATCAAACAAATAATGCAATAATTTAATCAGTTTACAAAAATGAGAGCCTAATTTAATAATTTCTTTCCCACAAGATTAAACTGTCTAAATGATACACTTACTTAAACACACAATATGCAATGAAATAGAGTCATCAACAAAAATCTGAATTCAGCAACATTAAAATTATTCATTTCTTCTTCATTTATCCTCACAGAGGTTCCACCTCATCCCCATTCTGATACTGACTAGATCAGTGGTACTCAACCTGTGGCTCTAAAGTGTATAAAAGGCCCATAATTGCTGTCAAACCGCTCTACTAAACTCCCCCCTCAAGTTGGTACATTCCAGCCACAGGATATCTGCACCTAGACTGTTCCCCCCACATTCTGTTACAGTTGGTACGGTCCGACCCCGGTAAGTCTGCAGCAGCAAGAGCAGAGCGAGAGAGGGGCCTAGAGACTGCAAGTTGTTAAACTGTTCTAGTCCTAGACCGGGTGCTTTATTGTGTGCATTTCTTCATTGTGTGCGTCCATCGAAATGTAAGTATGTTATCGGATTGTTTAGCATGGTTTGTCACATTTCTACTGTTTGTAGAGCTAAGTTTGTTCGCTTTGATGCCTAAATGACTAATTAATAGTGTGCGCTGTTAGCTTCAGTTTCCTGTGTGATGCGTGTATTAGCTAATTTCTGTCTCTAAAGTGCTTCAGTGTGCCTTTGTGTGTAATATCGCCATGTTAAGTTAGGATATGTAGTCTGATTTGCTAATATTGTTAGATTATTATTGCCTGCTCCTTTGAGAGCTATTTCTGCAATTTAAGGATGAGCATTAGGTCTTACAGTGCCATCTTGTCATAGTTTGGACATAGTGCTTAGTTAGTCATTTCATGACTGTAATTATTGACACCTGTTTCTGTATTTATTTGTCTTTCTTTTAGAAACCACACACAAACATATACCTATGTTGTACCGTTGTACACCCTGTGAGAGACTTTAATAAATCATCTAACTGGGATACCTGGCTCAATTGTGATTTGACCAGTCACAACAGTGGTGGGAGGTGATTTCCGGAACCTGAGTTTGAAAGAAGCCATAGTCAGCAGTTCTTTCTTTTATGGTCCTTCGAGCCGGATCCATCTCACTGCTGTAAGGATGTCCAGGTCACCAGAAGAGCAGCGCAGTGTGCGTGTCAGGAGGAAGTCATCCCTCCCCGCACACCTAAAGGATTATGACCTTTCTGGCTTTCATAAGACAAGGGATGGTTTACTTGAACCAACAAATCCTGTTCAGCAGAATGAAGAGGAAGAAAAGGGTGCATATGGTGATGCACGTTCAGCATCTCCCATCAGTCAGGAGGACCTTTCCTCTCCACAGTGGATAGTAAGGGAGCAGTGGCCTTCGAAGCAGGAGTCTCCGAGGACAAAGGATCCTGAGACTGAAGCACTGCTTTATGAGTTGGAGGTATTAAAGATGCAGAATGCCAGGCTTCGCTATGAGAGGGAGCATAGTCAGCACAAGCTGGAGCAGCTTTCACGTCAGAGCTCCTTTGATGCTCTCCATCTCCACAAACAAGTAGAACACCTGGGAGAGCTGATTCAGCAGCTACAGACGAAGAGTCCAGCTGACCCACCCACCCCAACCAGACTTCCTCAATTGGAGCCATTGTCATCGAGAATAGATCGCCATTCCACAGACCTTGGACTAAGATCCTCTTCTCATCAAGAAAGGAGTTATAAAAGTAAAAGGAGGGATCCAATCAGCAGAGAATCATCTGAGCCATCTTACACAAGCTCGTCTGAGAGTGAGGATTATAAGGAGCAACATTACAGGCCAGCATCACGCAGAGCTCAAAAGTCACATGAAAGAGATGATTCAACCAGGAGGTATGGCAGATCCCACCAGCATCGTCACTCCCGTCACCGAACGCCGAGCCCAGTAGGGGGACAGGAGCGGTACTACAGGGGGCCGATACCTACCATTCCTGACATGAACCATCCAAATCCCAGAGAGTTCAACCGTCTTAGTATTGCTCTAGAAAACCTCCTTCCTCCAGATGCCTCAGAGAGATTTAAGTACCAGATACTTGTGGATCACCTCAAGACCGAAGAGGCGCTGTTAATCGCTGACTCCTACTGTAGCTCTAACACCCCATTCAGTGACACCATAGCAGCCCTCAAATTAGAGTTCGGACAGCCCCATTTGCTAGCCTTACAGCGCATAGCCGAACTTATGGACGGGCCTAACATCGCAAGTGGTGATACACGAGCCTTCAGAATGTTTGCTCTTCGTGTGCGTTCCCTTGTGAGTATGTTGGAGCAACTGGAGGGAAAAGGCGAAGCAGAGCTAGAATGTGGCTCCCACGTTACCCGTCTGTTGGGCAAGCTTCCCCATGATCTGCGTTCCAACTTCCGCCGTCATATCCATCCCCTCAGAGTGCCTGTACCAACTCTCCTTGACCTGTCTGATTGGCTTGAATATGAGCTCCAGGTGCAAGAAGATAACACCAGGTTCAGTAGCCGCACCAAGAGAGAGAAGGAAACCAGGTTCAAAGTGCAACAGAAAACTCCCAAACCTGCAGCAGGGCCTTCAGCAGTCCTTATGAACACAGCAGCCACTTCTCAGAGGGCAGCAGTCCCACCATCAACCTCAACTGAGATCAGTAAGAAATACTGCCCCTACTGTGATAATGACAAGCATTCACTTAACAACTGTGCCAACTTTAAGACGCTCAGTTCTGGCCAGAAGCAGGCCTGGATTCAGGATAATCACCGTTGCTGGCGCTGTGGAAGAGGTCATCGGGCCGCAGAATGTAATCTCAAGATGCGCTGCAAGAACTGCAAAAGCAGACACCTCCTTGCACTACATGATATCAATGGTGGGGCTAAGGATGGAAAAGAGCAGACAGGGGTCAAAATGGAGAGCCAGAATGAGCCCCTCAACAGCACCTCAGAGGAGATCTTATACATTGATCGACCATTAGAGGGTCGTAAAGTCCTTCTGAAGATCAGCAAAGTGGTGTTGAGGAATGGCAATAGAACGCTGGATGCTTACGCAATCCTGGACGATGGATCTGAACGTACCATCCTTCTTCAGTCAGCAGCCCAACAGCTAGGCCTTAAAGGGGAACCTGAAGACCTCCCTCTGAGGACTGTCAGACAAGAGCTGCAGATTCTACATGGTGCAATGGTGTCGTTCACTGTTTCTCCTGCAGCTGAACCTCAACGTATGTTCTCTGTCAACAGAGCATTCACAGCAAAACGCCTGGGGTTAGCTGAGCACACACATCCAGTGGAGGCTCTGCAAAGGAAGTACAGACATCTGAGAGATCTGCCCCTGCAGTCAATGCAGCTGGTACGTCCTGTTTTACTGATTGGCTCTGATCACCCACATTTGATCACCCCAGTTGAGCCAGTGCACCTAGGACCCCCTGGGGGTCCTGCAGCAGTGAAGACTTGCCTTGGGTGGACTCTCCAAGGTCCAGTGCAGGGCTTGAGACATTGTTTGTCAGGACAGCAGTGTCTGTTTACATCAGTCATGCCACCACAAGCAGACATCTACAGCCACGTTGAGAAGCTGTGGCAAATGGACGTCCTGCCTTGGAGAAGTGGAAAGGCCTGCACCCGCTCACGTCTGGATAAGGAGGCTCTAGCTCTCCTGGAGAGCAAAACAGTGAGAGTTGAAATAGAGGGTATCCACCGATATGCTACTCCTCTCCTGCGTGTGAAGAACATGCCCCCAGTTAAAGCACCCAAGGAAGCAGTCTTGCCTCTGCTTCGAGCCACAGAGAAGAAACTGGCTAGGGAGCCAGACAAAGCTGCAGCATATACAGCCGAGATCAAAGGTTGTGGTGCAGCGACTATGGGATAAGAAGAGGGACTGGGATGATCCATCTCTCCCTGAAAATCTCCTTCAAGCCTGGCAGGAGTGGGAGAGTGAGCTCCCTGCTCTACAAAACATCATTCTGCCACGTTGTTACAGCAGCGAGAGGATGGATTCAGAGAGCAGTCAGAGGGAGATTCACATATTCTGTGATGCCTCAGAGCTTTCCTATGGCTCTGTAGCTTACCTCCGGACAGAGAGTGCAGAAGGGGAAGTGGAGACATCCTTTCTCACAGCTAGATCTCGTGTTGCCCCTAAGAGACAACAGTCTGTTCCCCGTCTCGAGCTATGTGCAGCCCTTACAGGAGCACAACTAGCTAAAGTCCTGAAAGAAGAGCTCACCCTTCCCATCCACCAGGTCATACTATGGTCTGACTCAACGACTGTACTGGCCTGGCTAAGCTCGGAATCCTGCCGATTCAAAGTGTTTGTTGGAACACGCGTTGCAGAGATCCAAGATCTGACTGCCAAAGACACATGGAGGTATGTGAACTCTGCAGATAATCCTGCAGACGACATAACCCGTGGCAAGCGCCTCCAAGAACTAACATCTGGCAGTCGCTGGTTCCAAGGTCCTGCCTTCCTGAAAGAGAGCGCTGATCGGTGGCCCCAACTACGGCAGGTGCAGCCGATCCCTGCTGACTGCGAGGAGATAAAGAAAGCCACCCTCTGTGGGCTTACCATAACACCTGCTCTCCCTTCTACTCAAGACATCGAGCAGTTCAAGACCTGGAAAGAGCTTGTCAATGCTACTGCCCAGGCCCTTCAGGGGGCGGCTAACACCTTTCCCACTGCTGATGACTATAGAGAGGCAGAGAGAACCCTACTCCAGCGTGTGCAGGTGGAATGTTTCCCCACAGACTACCAGCGCATGCTAGCCAGTAAACCCCTCTCGCGCAGCAGCCGTCTCATCACTCTGGCACCAGAGTTTGATCAGACCTCACAGCTTATCCGTGTTGGAGGCCGGCTGCGCCACACTACTGCTGTCGATGCTGAAACCCTCCACCCCATAGTTCTCGATCCCAAGCACAAGGTCACTCAGCTCCTCATACATCACTATGATGACCAGCTTCACCATCCAGGAAGTGAGCGAGTGTTTGCTGAGATAAGAAGGAACTACTGGATCCTTAGGGGCAGGGAGGCAGTTCGTCGTCATCAGTATCACTGCACTGAATGCAGAAGGTGGCGGGGGAAACCCCAAGCACCACGAATGGCAGATCTTCCACCAGCCAGACTACGTCTCCACAAACCACCCTTTTACTCGACTGGTGTGGATTGTTTTGGTCCTTACACGATTAAGATCGGCAGGAGGACTGAGAAGAGATGGGGTATCATATTCAAATGTATGACCACCAGAGCAGTGCATCTCGATCTCCTCCACAGCATTGATGCAGACTCATTTCTGATGGCCCTCAGAAGGTTTGTTGCCCGCCGTGGTAAGCCGTATGAGCTACTCTCTGACCAGGGCACCAACTTTAAGGGAGGTGAACGGGAGCTACAAGAGGCATTCCATTCTCTACAGCCGGAACTACAAGCCCTTCTCGCACCCCAGCAAATTAAGTTCACCTTTAACCCTCCAAGTGCCCCCCACTTTGGTGGCTGTTGGGAGCGGGAAATAAGGTCCCTCAAGCAAGCACTCAAGGTCACCATTGGAGCACAGTCCCTCTCTGAAGAAGTTCTGCTGACTGTGTTGATTGAGATTGAGGGCATCCTTAACTCCAAGCCATTGGGCTACACCTCCTCTGATGTGGCAGACATTGACCCTGTTACCCCAAACATCCTGCTGATGGGGCGGCCTGACTCATCACTGCCCCAGGTGGTGTACCCAGAGTCAGAACTCCTTAGTCGTCGGCGATGGCGCCATAGTCAACTCCTAGCAGACCACTTTTGGAGGTGTTTTATTCGATTCTACCTACCTGACCTGCAGACAAGACAGAAGTGGTGCTCTGACCCTGCAAACATCCAGGCAGGAGACACCGTGATGGTTATGGATCCCCAGCTTCCTCGGGCATCATGGCCCATTGGACAAATAACCCACACTGTTCCAGCACCTGATGGTAGAGTAAGGACTGTAAACATCAAGGTAGGCGACCGCTCCTACACCAGGCCAGTGTCTCGCATCGTAAGTCTCCCTAAGCTGCCAGACTGACATTGGTGAAGATTGGCCTTTGTTATTGTGCAGATTTCCTTCTGAAATCTGGGGGCGGCTGTATAAAAGGCCCATAATTGCTGTCAAACCGCTCTACTAAACTCCCCCCTCAAGTTGGTACATTCCAGCCACAGGATATCTGCACCTAGACTGTTCCCCCCACATTCTGTTACAGTTGGTACGGTCCGACCCCGGTAAGTCTGCAGCAGCAAGAGCAGAGCGAGAGAGGGGCCTAGAGACTGCAAGTTGTTAAACTGTTCTAGTCCTAGACCGGGTGCTTTATTGTGTGCATTTCTTCATTGTGTGCGTCCATCGAAATGTAAGTATGTTATCGGATTGTTTAGCATGGTTTGTCACATTTCTACTGTTTGTAGAGCTAAGTTTGTTCGCTTTGATGCCTAAATGACTAATTAATAGTGTGCGCTGTTAGCTTCAGTTTCCTGTGTGATGCGTGTATTAGCTAATTTCTGTCTCTAAAGTGCTTCAGTGTGCCTTTGTGTGTAATATCGCCATGTTAAGTTAGGATATGTAGTCTGATTTGCTAATATTGTTAGATTATTATTGCCTGCTCCTTTGAGAGCTATTTCTGCAATTTAAGGATGAGCATTAGGTCTTACAGTGCCATCTTGTCATAGTTTGGACATAGTGCTTAGTTAGTCATTTCATGACTGTAATTATTGACACCTGTTTCTGTATTTATTTGTCTTTCTTTTAGAAACCACACACAAACATATACCTATGTTGTACCGTTGTACACCCTGTGAGAGACTTTAATAAATCATCTAACTGGGATACCTGGCTCAATTGTGATTTGACCAGTCACAACAGTGGTGGGAGGTGATTTCCGGAACCTGAGTTTGAAAGAAGCCATAGTCAGCAGTTCTTTCTTTTAAAAGCCACATGTGGCTCTATAGTGACAAGCTGTGGCTCTTTAAAGTCTAAAATCTTCAAAAACACACAAAATTAATAAGGAAGCATTGTCAGCAAAATAAATAGTTGTTAGTCACATCAATCAGTCTCTTTGCCACATTGTGATAAAACTCAAGCAGGTGGACCAAGTAAAATTGCCAACCTGCCTTTAAAGTCCCTGTAAAGGTATATAGAGAAATCTACATTTTAAGTTTGCTGTTTAACAGGCCATTGTGTTATGAACCTCCAGGTCAAATTTCAGTCATGAAAAACATTTCTAAGTTTGTAAAATTAAGCTTTGAATTCAGGAAAAACGAGGCAGCAAAACAGAGGATTATATAAAACCTGACCTGCTGATCAAAACATGAAAATTTCATTTCAAAGATGATTCAATGGACGTCTTCTAAGCATTCTAAAGCAGAAACTGGAGCTCACAAGTCATTTCACTTCATACCATTCAAAGTAGCCAAGCTATTGATTGTGATGAAGCGGTAGTCCTTTGCACCTTACTGAACTGCAAAGAAGTAACTTGTGTGCTCCACTTTCTTTGGATTTGCCTGTGAGCTGGGTCCATTGAGTCATCTTTTAAATGTCTCTAGTCCTTTGCTGAGAGCACTGACCTCCACCTGTGGAGGGGCTGAAGCAGAAGAGACTCCAGTCATGGGAGTCAAATTCTCGTAACCAAACTCACAAAATAAAACCATTTCATCTTCTAAGATTATTGCACACACGACAGAGCAAGAAGTACATGCACTACTGATTTCAGAGTTTCTATAATAAATCAACTTCTGGAATCACATATTTGTCTTTATGCTCTTTTTAATTAAAATAGTGCAGCTATACTTTTAAGTAAAGTCATACCATACAAACAGTATGCTATGTTACTTTAAAAGACATCAGGCTGTTTCTACTTTTCTTTAGGAGGCAGAAATGAAAAACATTGAATTTCTACATGTTATATTATGATTTTAAAATGTTGGGGACACCTTGAGGGCAATTTGATATCAAAAATGATGCTGGCTCTATAGGATTTTTAAGATAGAATTAAACCATTTTTGACTAAATGATGAAAATATTGGTCAGCATTTTAAATCAGCTGGTATATAACTGCCTGATAAGTAATCCTTTTCCAGAAAAGCATGTTCCCAAAAGTTCAAGCTGAACACTTCTCACTCCACCCCGCTTTAGCAACATAAACAGTATAATGCCATTACAAATTATCACCTTGACTGAACAGTCATTCATTTTATTGATTTGATGCCTCTGTAAGTAAAGCAGATGTAAATGATTTTCTGTCTCCTGTGATAATGTTTGGATTTGTGCAGATTTCAAACTTGAAGTAGATCCAGAAATCTTCTGATTCAAGTTTAAATCAAGCTCTGGTGGCATTTAGATCATGAAGGCTGTGGTATTCAGCCCCGGCTGGTTTCATCATTTATTTACCTGCAGCTGTATTCACTACCCAGTTCATGTTAACTCACATATATCTGTCGCTGCTCTGCTGCTTTTCATGACTATCTCTGTTAGGTCATCCATGCCATTACAGGGCTACCATGCAAGGGTTACATGCAACCCTTGTAGAAGCCCTAACCCAACATTTCACAAGAAAACAAGGAAATGATAGTAGTTTTCACCAGATCTTGACTAATCTACTATGTTATCTTGAGATCATAAGAACTTAACCTGTTAGCATGAGAAAACTAGAATGTTTCATCCTAAGATGACAGGATAAATGAGTCCAGACTCTTGAGCCTCAGACGGCATCACATGCCAACACCTCCAGCTCCAGTACATTGTCTCCAAAGACAATAATAATTCAGTATCACATAATGTATGTAGAAAACATTTTAGCAGATTCATTTGTCTTTACAACCTAAGTTATTTTTCTTTATTTACTTGCTTGTTTACATTTAGAAACATTTTTAGCACACAGTGTCATGAATAAAAGTATGTCAGCAATGTAAAATCAGTCTGTACAGACAACTTGTAAGTATTTAGATTTTTATGAAAATAAAATAAGCAAACAAGAGAGATCTTTAAAGGTGTAGTATGGGACTACCAGCCTGTATGTCCAAAACAAACCATGCCTCATCCACCTCTCCCTCAGTGTTCCAACCAAACACAATTATGTGCGAGACTGATCACATATTTGACCCAGAGTTGTTCTGGTTTATTAGCTGGAAATATAATTTTCACAATATAAGAATTTTGAATTTGATATGATACAGGTAAAATCAAACACTAATGATCCCTGTTTGGATACAACAGCAACAAAAATGATCTCCTGAACAGCCAAAGGTACCTAATTTAGATATTTTTAAATTTACAACCTGCACATAAGAAATGTTCACTGAAAACATACTGTTATAAAAGACAAAACAAATCTGATTTCCCCAAAGGCTAAGAAAAGTTCTACCTAAATTGTTTTTTTATCCTGACAGTTTATATTTTTAATAAAAACAGAAGAAGTGCCTGCAGGGATTCTACTCCATATAATTTGTAATTTTTCATACTTTTATGGGAGTCAATGATTGTGCAGGGCTGTGAGTCTTATATCAGTCTGTAGCTCTGGATGTAAAAGAAAACTAACTAAGAGACATAGTTGACCCTCTCTTCTCTCCTCTGTTCTCTGTCTTAACAGACACTAACATCACTGCAGGCATCTTTATGAGATGCTAATAGGACTTAAACAGTTAGTGAGGACACAGGCTGTGACGGAGGGCACAGTGAAGAGTCACAGCGGGCTTAAAGTTTTCACCACTGGTCAAACAAAATCCTAATTTTTCTGTGCAGAGGTCTTGGCATGACAACTTAGAGTGTTGGACATCTTCACTCACTCACCAGCACTCACTCTCATCTGATCACCCAGCACTCTCTCTCTCTCTGTTTACATCATCTTTGGGTTGAAATACTAATTTCGGATTTTTTTTCCTTCAAAACTTTGGCACTTTAAGAACTACTTTGTTGTTTTGTAAACTACTGTATGACACTGCTGTTTTCTGTTTGTGCTATAAAAATACGAGCTATCCATTCATGTACGTATGTATTGTTTTTGTATGTGAGGGTATATGTTGGAGGTCTGCTGTATTGATGTTTAAATGTCTGATTTTACACTTTGACTGTGAGTTTGGTGTTGAAGAGGGTTACTTAAACAACTCTATCCATGACATCCACAGAACATCCAGACTGACTCACAGTATTGATTACCATGTAGGAAAGTAAGAGCTAATGTGTTGGAGTGCTGCGCTGCAGAAAAGAAAAGAGTAAACAGAAAGCATTTCATTAATTCACTTGGGAGTGGAGGAGTGTTTAACCTGAATGATGCCCTGACAGAAACTATCACAGCGATTATATTGTAAAGCCTAAATCAGTGACAGTAAAAGCTCTCTCAGCAACACACAGGCCATAAGTTGTATTTTAATGAAACCTCTCTGGGTTCTTTTTTTGTTGCCAGCGGAGCCAGCCGTAAACAATGCTGTGCCTCAGACAATGACTCTTTTTATCAAAGCTCTAGTGAGTGCTTTGTGCCGCTTTAACAAAATATTCACATTTCTGTAGTGTGCATTTGCATAAAACTCCTACATCGCCCTTATCGTAAATCTGCAGCTACAATTAAAAGCGCAGAAGCATGAAACAACAAAGCTGATGCCAGCACTACTGACTGACTGAATTGCGTTTTTATGGAACAATAGTAGAATAAAAGTTAAAATAAAGCCCTCCTCTATCTAAACAGTCATCTCCAGGCCTGTGAGTGTCACCTGTGCTTCTCTGTCTGCGCTAAGCTGATCGTAAAGCCTGGCCCCACATTAAAGCCATCTCATTACCATGTACAATCACACGGCAGCATTTAGCAGCCAGCCATTAATTACTGCTGCGTTGCCCTCCACATGTCAAAGAGGAAAAACACACGCACAGAAAGCCACACACACACTACCAGCTCGCTGTAACAGGCGAGACAGATTTACACCGCATGTCATCATCACATCGTTTAGCTCGCTGCTGAGGACAACACAGCACAATACAATCAGCATTCATCTCCATGACAAACCCTCATAGATTACAATGAGACCTGAGGTTCAGGTGTGCCACGGTAATTCTCCATAACTGTCACTGAGGGGACGATAGTTTGGCTGCAGCTTTGCCTCCTCCTATACGTCTTCCAGCTTAATTCCACGAGCTGCTGTGGAAATGGAGGAGGTATTAGCTGCTGAGGATTTTGTTGGAGATGATATATTTTCAATGTCAGTTCTTACTGTTCCAAGAAAGTAACAAAAACATATGTTATGTCCATGAGATTACAGCTTTAGAGCCTTGGGAGGAGTTGCTTATTTCTCATCAATGTAACAAAAATTTAGGGTTTTGGACAGTTAAATCTGACAACTTAAAGTATTTAGAAACAAAAGTAGGGATTTCATTCTGTTTGGCAATTGGCCACACTTTTTATGCAGTATTTTTATAATTTCACTCATATACATACAAACACAGCACACTTTTTAATCAAATACAACAAAAAATGTCTGCTTAACATACAGACGGTTAGTTTAAATGTTATGCCTTTTAATGTATAAATGATGAATTATTTTGGGGCTTTTTTTGCCTAGAGAGAGATAGGACAGTAGAAAGACCCCACTTAAATGGGGTGTAACCTATGCCTTTATACATAGTGTGTTCTTCATTATGTTTTGCATTTTTACCCTATTTAGTAAAGAACTACTACAGATCGTTATTTTCATAATCATATACACTCCTGATCAAAATTTTAAGACCAGTTAAAAATTGCTTGAATTTGCATTTTGTACTGTTGGATCTTAAAAAGGTCCTAAGCAGAGCTTCAAAAATAACAAAAGAAGAAATGGGAGGGAGACAAAAAAATCTGAGTAAGCAATTTATTGAAAACAACAATTAAACTGAAATAGGCTGTTCATCAGCTGATCAAAGGTTTAAGACCACAGCCTTTAAAAGCCAAAATCAGTGCAAAAATGTGGATTCAATGTCATTTTCTGTCAGGTATTCACACTGTCATGACCTCCTGATGACAAAGGCAAAAAAGCTTTCTGTCTTTGAATGTGGTCGGATTGTTGAGCTGCATAAGCAAGGCCTCTAGCGCCATCGCTGCTGAGGTTTGATACAGTAAGACAGTCATTTTGAATTTCTTAGAAGATCCTGAGGGTTATGAAACAAAAAGAGTCAAGTGGTAGACCCAAAAAATTTCACCAGCGCTGAGCTGGAGGATCTGATTGGCTGCCCATCAAGACAAAGGATGATCCTCGACCCAAACTGGTACCGACTGCAGCCCAATAACATTTATAGACGACATCCATGAGGGAAGGGCTTAAAAAAACAAAAATGTCTTCAAAGCCCTCGTCTCCTTCAACACCACAAAATTTCCCGTTTGGACTTCGAAAGGGAGCACCAAACATGGGACGGTGAAGCCGGAAGAAAGTTTTATTCTCTGATGAGGAAAAATGCAACCTTGACGTTCCTGATCGTCCCACTTGAGATGTTTTCTACGCGACACAGTGGAGGGGGCGCCATCATGATCCGGGATGTTTTTTCTTGCAATGGCACAATGGAGCTTCAAGTGGTGCAGGGGCGTAAAATAAACTGTAACGCTTGCCCATGTATGCAGTCCCTGTCACAGGCTCGGTTGTGCACTATTTTTGATTCAGAGTAGTGTGAGATCGTTTTCACACCCGATAGTCCGTTGGACTCAGTTCGGTTCAGGGTTCAAATTGCAACATTGTTTTACTTTCACATGGTTCAGTTCACTTTCACACTGCACTTGAAATGAACCAAACCCATCTCCTTCTGCCATTTTTTTTTACCACAAAAACAAAGAAACAACACTAAATGTATGCTGTCATTATGAGCAACCAGCGAGGCAGTGAGCTATCTAGCATGTTGTTCTTTACATGAGTCAGTAGTGAAGAAGAAGGTGAGCAAAATGAGAGCAAGAGACTACATGTGTTGCCATGGTTACACAGACACTGAGCAAGGTACTGACATGACAAGACAAATTTCCACTTAGGGGACATTAAGTGTATCATATCGTATCATAACACACACACATATATGTATATATTTATATCCGTAAATGATTATGCTTTATGTCTTGATACCTTTGTAAGAAGTTTATTACCTATCTCTATTTAAAAAAAAAAAAAACTCTGTACTTTACATTTGGACAATAAGAAACCTTAGGCAGGCTTGTACATCATCAGCTGACTATTACACTTCTGTTTGACAAAGACATCTTAAATGTGGTAGAACAGGTGTTTAATGGACACCTGCTCGTCTGATTGTGTATGTCGGCACATCGGTAGGATTGTGCTTCATGGGTGTCGACAGTAAGCACAAAAAATACCTGCATTTGAGAGCATCGTCACTAAAAAAAAAATGAGCTCCCCCATAGCTCCTGCAAAATAAATTGCCTGGAAACACCACTGTGCAGGACACAAACATTCAACCACATCTCTTTAAAAAGGCATCATTATATGGCTAGACTCTTTAAAGGTGCTTCATGTCAAAGTCAATAAAAATTGGGAATACATTTTTGGTGGTAAATTATGAAAGAAGAATTTGAAACACTGTAAGCATCTTTTCATTGCAGCACAAATTAGTATTTAGTCTGCAGCGGCACTGCGACACAAGGCTGTTTGTTTTCAATTATCCCTGAGCCACGAGAGGCGGAAGCAATGTCGCTTTGTTTTTGCTTCTCTCAGTGGATCACAAATCCTCTGATTCAGTTTCCCTCTGACACTGTACATCAATCTCAGAGCTCTGCAGGGCTCAAAACATCTGTAAACAGGAGAAACTTTAAGGACAGAAAGGGATCTTTCCTGAATGCTGATCAAAAGAAAACAACATCAGATATTTGCATGGGAAGCTTTATAATACTCTGCTTTTTAAAGTAATGTAAAAGTATGTTAAACCACACACAACCCAGGGGTTAAGCCACAATCAGGGAGGATAACGATGTGTTTCACCTGATGTCCCTCCTGCTGACTCTATAAACTTGCTGCAAAGGCAAATCAAGGGCTGCAGCAGCTGCTTCTCATTGGCTCTCACCTCTCACAGAGGTAACTCTCCACCTTTTTGCTCCCTGCTCCCACCGAGGGCCCTGGTGTATATTTATGTATGCCTGTGTGTGAGACCACATCACTGGGATTAGTGGTGATAGGAGTAGCGTGACCCTGGGTTCACTGGCGGTCCAGATAAACAGTGAAGTGTTGATACTGACTCTCAGCTACAGAGCCCGGGGGACATCACACTAAACCAGACGTAACGACTTCCACAGACCCCCAAATCCAGCTAGGGGAAGCTTCAACACAGGAGCACACGTTACGCTGAATCCTCAACACTGTGATAAGTGTACGTGTTCAGAGATACCCGGTGGACACATATACATTTACAGGAGTTATACTTCCTACCAAACAAAATACTGATAAGAAGTGATTTTTGACAAGTGACAACCACTGGAGAAACATATATACTCAAGATACAGTTGAACACAGGACAGAAATGTGCTTTTCTCTCCCAATTCTTGCACTAAGCAGAGAAAAGACTGCATTAAGACTCAATTATGGGAGTGGCATTTTAGGGGCATCCTGATTCCTGAAGTTGATTGATTTCCTGTTGGACAGGATGTCAGGTTTATGGAGGATGAGATAAAATCACAGTGAAAGAATTAAGGTGCAATTGTCCTACTTACTACAACACTGTCAGACAGACAACATGAAAACAAAACTATACTGAGGCTATTTTTCCCCGCCTTCTTATCTATGCTTTTAAGGTGGATGAGAAAGGACACCAGATGTGAATCAATTTCTTCAGTAGTCAACAATAAGATAAAAAAAAGACCCTGCCTGTCGTGGGCTTTGATGTAAAGTCGTGTTGACGGCATGTCACACAGCATCTCTACAGACTGTGATGGATTAGTTCCTGCAGTCAGAGACATCATGTGGACACTTCAGCCCAACACCTTTATTGGCACATGAGACATCAGACCCATATCAAGTGTACATAAATGCAACTTATATTAAGTCTTTCATAAATTAAAAGCTTTGATTTTGTCATTCGTGTATTTTAGTCCTTAAATTTTGGAGTGCAATGCAGTAAAGGACAACTACAGAGCATTCAGAAAGTATTCACACCCACTTCCCTTTAGTTGTTAGGAGATAACTGAAATATCACACGGACATAAGTATTCAGACCCTTTACTCTGTATTCAGTTGAAGCACCTTAGGCAGCAATTACAGCCTTGATTCTTTCTGAATATGGCCCAACAAGCTTTGCACACCTGGATTGGATGATTTTCTGCCATTCTTCTTTGCACATCCTCTAGAGCTCAGTCAGGCTGGATGGGGACCGTTAGTGGACAGCGAATATCAGGTCTCTGCTGAGATATATGATAGGGTACGAAAAACTCTTGAAAACAAATTTCTACAAAGTAGTGACAGTAAAAAGATAAAATAAATATTTACCCTTTCTTGAAGTGACTGATCTAATTCAACAGAGGTCCAGCCAATTGGTTTTACCAGTCTCATAATTAGTGAAATTAGGATCACCTGAGTGCAGTGAATGTGTCTCAGGAGATTGCAGTATAAAGACACCTGCGTCTAGAAGGTCCAGTAAAAGTTAATCATTAATCCTGGCAACCATTACACCATGAAGACAACAGAACACTCCAAGCAACTCAGAGAAATGGTTATTGAGAAGTGTAAGTCAGGGGATGGATACAAAAAAGTTTCCAAGGTACTGAACATCTCCCAGAGTTCAGTTAAATCCAAATCATCAAGTAATGGCAGAAATACAGCATGTGTAAATCTGCTTGATCAGGCTGTCCTCACAAACCGAGTGACCGTGCAGGAAGGAGAAATGGTTGAAGGATGACAAAGTGATTGTTCAGGAGTGGCCGAGTCAAAGATGAGACCCCAATCCAGTAAAGAATTGTTGCTAGACTTGAAAAGGGCTGTTCATGCCTGATCCCTGTGCAACCTGACAGAACTTGAACAATTTTGCAAAGAAAAATGGAGTAAAATTGCAGTGTCCAGATGTGTAAGCTTGATTGAGACCTATCCACTCAGACTCAGTGCTGTGATTGCAGCAAAAGGTGCATCTACTAAATACTGACATGAAGGGTTGAATATTTATGTGCTTGTTTCACATTAAACAGTTTTATTTACTTTACCATGATTGATTTTTAAAATTAATAAAAGGGTAAAACATCCAAGGGGGTGCATACCTATTATAGACACAGAAGGTGATACTGCTGTCACTTTCTCTGCTCCTTCTCTGTCCATCTGCACCGGATGTTTGTGTCAGCTGTTCATCTTTTTGAGATGGCTATAAGGACCTGCTATTTGTAAACATGTTAATAAGTACTCTCTTTTGTTCAGCTGTATGCAAACAATAAGTGTGATGCATCCTGCATATTTTGAAGGTATAGTTGTTTTGATAAGTTCTTAACAGTGTATTTAGTGTGAAACAATTAGAAAAATCATGTTTTTTTTATCACTCTGCCAAGTTTCCATTAACCGACACTCTCTTTAGTCACTTCCTGTTTTTTTAAAAAACATGGCTGCACGTTATGTCTGGGTCTAAAATATAACTCAAGTGGATTTGTTTTCACTGAAGCTCATTTTTTTTCCCAACACTATCAAAAAAATGCATGTTGAAGACTCTTACGTTGGTATTCTGCATCCACACGTCCATGTGAGTAGCAGATTACAGATAATTAAACAGGAAGTATCTTGCTGTAAAAGGGAAGTGGTAGATGTTTTGTCTAAAGGTGGAGGAGTTCATCTAAGTGCCAGTACTCACAAGTATTGATTAAAACACACCATGAAAGACAGTATCAGCCTGAGGTTCAGTAGCTGATTAACCTCCACTTCTCAACATTTTAATCAACCGCTGACCTCTAAAGAGCTCAAACAAGGAGGCTTTGCCTTCTCTGCTCCCCCTGCAGCTCTTGGAGAGAGGGGCGGCTGTAATGAGACATGCCTATAATGAACCTGATCCCAGCAGACTCCCACACCACCCATGAGTACAGCAGGAACTCTGTTAAACCTGCTGTTCAGTTATGGCGCGGCGTTAAAAATCAAGCATGACGTCCCGATAAGTGAGTAATGTGAGGTGAAACACAGTCAGGATGATTTGCCTGTTCTGGGCTCAGAAGACTCAAAGCAGAAGAAAACATGTTTTTTTAGGTCATTTTTTTCTTTCAGAAAGTTTCGACAATATAACAACCTTTTGAGGACTGTGCTGTAAATGTGCTTCAAAACTGAGACAGGCCCTTTTAAACTTTCTACTATAGATCCATATAAAAACAGCTACGCACGATTTTATATGAAATGGTACTGAAAACTATTTTCAATCATGAAGTGAAAACTGTTTGTTTTAAACTTGGCAAGAATTTCTTGCCTGAGAAAAACATTTTCAGGTCAAGAGAATATCTTAGAGGCGACTGTGGCTCAATTTGATGTGTCCTTGGGCAAGACATTTAACCCCAAATTGCTCCCACTGCATCAGTTGAATATATATGGATGTATATGAGTGGGATTAGTTCATACTGGTGGCTACAGCATGGCCTTTGCCACCAGTATGTGAATGTGGTCAGTGTGACATACAGAGTAAAAAGCAGAGGTCAGATGACTAGAAAAAGTAAATGTCCATTTACCTTAACCTGTCTTTGTCCATAAATCTGCATATCCATTTATGTATGCAAAAATGTGCTAGACCTACATGTAAACCAGAGAACAGGTAAATGTCTGGTCCCTTTACCTTTCCCTCACTGGCGTCTGTCCTTGGCTACGAGACCATTGTCCATTTATTATTAAGATTCCTAAAGTATAAAGCTGAAATATAAGCTTTAGTAACACGAAAGGATGACTGTTGGGCTGCCTATTCTGTGCTGGCCTTGAAGCTACAGCTTCCTCTTAGCATGTTAGCTATACAGCAACACTATCTGCCTAACATTACTTATAACTGTCCTAGTACTATGTCATTGTATTTGCCAGACTAATCTACATAAAGTTGTGCAGGAAGTTCTGACCATTACACCAACAGGGACTTTTGGAATTCAAATTCAATATGGAGTCAGGGGGCCAACTCCATATCATGTATTAACATGGAGTTGGTCCCCTTTCTTCTTGAAATGCTTTCCTCAAGATTTCTGAGTGTTTCTGTGGGAATTTGTGCCCATTCATTCTGTAGATCATTTATAAGGCCAGGCACTGATGTTGGATGAAGGTCTGGCTCACAATCTCTGTTCCAGTTCATCTGAAAGGTGCTTGATGGGGTTGAGGTCAGGGCTCTGTGCAGACCAGTCAAGTTCTTCCACAGTGAACTCATAAAACCAAGTATTTATAGTCCTTTCTTTGTGCACTGTGGCACAGTCATGTTGGAACAGAAAAGGGCCTTCCCCAAACTGTTGGCACAAAGTTGGAGGCAAAGCATTGTCCAAAATGTCTTGGTATACTGAAGCATTACGATTGGCCTTCACTGGAGATAATGACCTTGCCCAAACTCTGAAAAAGGCCCATACCATTATCCCTCCTCTACCAAACTTCACAGCTGGCACAATGCAGTCAGGCAGGTAAAGTTCTCCAGGGCATCCGCCAAACCCAGACTCACCCATCTGACTGCCAAACAGACAAGTGTGATCATCACTCCACAGAACACGTTTCCACTGCTCCACTGTCCGGCGTTGGTATGCTTTACCACACTTCATCCAATACTTGGCATTAGACTCGGTGATGTGAGCTCTTGCATGCAGCTGCTCAGCCATAGAAACCCATTCCATGAAGCTCCCACCACAGTTTTAGTGCTTACATTTATGCCAGTGGAACTTCAGAACTCTTTAGCTATGGAATCAGAAGAGCGTGGCGGCTTTTATGCACCAAGCGCCTTAATACTCGTTGACCCCACTATGTGATTTTATGTGGTCTTCAGCTTCATGTTTTTCCTAAACTCCTCCACATCTAACAATATGACTTACAGTTAACTGTTGAACATCAAGTGCAAAGGTGGTATCCATCAAAGTACCACGCTTGAAGACACTGAGCTCTTCAGAATGACCCATGTGGTATCATATGCCTGCAAATGGAGACTGCATGGCTAAGTGCTTGATTTTATACATCTGTGGCGATGGGTCTGAGTGAAACATCCAAATTTAATGATTAACAGATGTGGCCAAATACTTTTGTCCACATAGTGTATGAAGGCATACGAATGCTCATGAAAAATATGATTGCCTGACTCACACCTTGAAATAGTTAAAATTCATTGATCATTTGTTGATCAATTTATGGCTTAAAAAGTAAAAAATAAAAATCGAACACAGCTCATAGGAAGCATCTGGAAACTTTCTCTCAGTATGAGGCTCAAAGTGGTCACAAAGGCTGAGGAGAACAATGTGACCCGAGCTGTGAATATGTGTGGAAACACCTCTGCTGCCTCTGCCGCCTGGATTATACTGCTCTGGCTCCTCTGAGCCATCAGATAAGGGGGTCTATCTAATTCATATTCTAATTAATATGGAGCCATACTTCCTGCTTCTGGAGGCCTTAGGGGACGACATCATTCATCGGGCATTATCTTGAGCCGAAAGGTTTCTGTTCACCCAGCCAACCATGCTCTTTCACGCTCAGCTCCGGCTTCCTCTCACTCTGCTCCTGCTTTTGTCCGATCCCTTACCTGCCACTTCCTGTCATTTCACACATAATGAGACCACCTGGAAGATGGAAATAAAGGATCAAAGATGGAGACCATAGGCGTATGTTTTTGTATATGGGGACAAACACTGTGATTTGAATGCAACAGAAAAAGAGCGAGAAAGCGAGATAAAATGCAGGCAGCAGGATTCAAAAAGCTTCCAAACTTGCCTCCAGGGAGACATCTTTCAGTTTATGTGAGAAACAGCAGTGGATCATCATTTTTTTAATGTATGGCTCCAACCAGCTCATATTGTTTTCTTTTATTCATATTGAATTCAGCTCTATTAATGTCAGCATATAAGAGCGAAAAAATGCATTAACAGCCTGAGTTTGATGCAGGATGAAATAATCAGAAAATACAAAAGAAAGAATGTATTTTGAACAGACATTTAGAGATATGAAATACATTAAATGTTCATTGTTGAAGAGGTTAAAAAAAAAAATCAAATTGGTCTACCAGGCTGCCTTTGTTGGCTTTGTTCGGTGTAATCATTGTGCATCAATAACCTTCTGTACTTCTCTGTACTCCAAATAACCAGAGGAAATTGAATAAAAATGGATTTTCCCAATGAAATTATCCAATCTGACCTCTTCATGAGCCTGAAATTGTTCTTTATCAGTTTCCCGACAACCAGAACTGTTGGTAGTACTGAATTCCTCATTCTTTTTTAATCTTCCGGGTCGAGCTGACCTTGTTACTTGTCAATTGAGCTTTCACACTTGACCTAGAAGTCAAAGAATAAATGTTGAAGCAGAGGTAAGACTACATGATTTATTTAGTCTGTTAGGATGTTCACTATGTCAGATTAGGTGATCAGAGACATAAATTTGTGTCGTGACTAGACCAACAGACATGACAGACTACATGGAGGTATGTGATCAATCTTTGTGGCCCATGTGGTGACATTAGGTACACCAAATAAAAGGACTATAAACAAATATGCTGTACTTACTGTACTACAAACATTACAGTGAATGATACACCGCTAGATGCTGTACTTCCTCTGACACATCATAAAGGCAGACATATCTGTCTCACTGTTACATCTCACAGCACCAACTGCAACACTCCTCTTTTGCTTTACCATTTGGTTTGTTTACATCTGTGACTGCTGCATGTGTGGAGCACTCTGAGCTCCCAATGGTCTCTCACTTGTAGAGGGCAGGACAAATCACAAAAAAAGACTCTCTGTTGGGAGATCGTAAAGTGTCTCAGATGAGTCCTTGATTGACGACTGTCAGGTTGGACTACAATCATGCTGAAAACATGTAGTCTGATCACAGCTTAAGCATAGCAGAAGTCACGTTGTTCTCTGGCTTTTAGAGGGATAATGCGCTTTACTTTTGCAACAAAAGAATAGCATAGCGTATGTATGAAATTTACAGAGCTGTAAATCTGTCCATGTTTTCACCCTGCGTATAAAACTGGTTGGCTGCTTGCCTGAGGTGGTACACGACTGTTGAACTCAAGTAAAAGCAAAAAGTAATTGATTTAAAGTTTACTTTAAGTACTGAGTAGCTATTGAGGAGTTTTACAGTAAAATGTGATCTTTCCTTACCATCGAGAACAAAAAGAGAATCGATCTCCAACAAGGTTGTTCAGGTAAAATCACATCTCCACAATAAATTAAACAGCAAAATGAAAAGTGTTAATTAAACTCATATAGTCAAATTTAACACTTTCAAGGTGTCTATATTGGTTCACACTGCATATAACTACTCACACTTTTGAAAGTGTTAAATACTTTACAATATGACAGATCTGCTGGAACGCCATAGAATCTGTAGCATGGTGGGACTCCTCTGGCAAGAACAAAGCAGAGAGTCAACCTCACAGCAAGACCGAGCATACTGATGAAGAATAATCACCATGTGTGTTCTAGGAATACCTAAAGTCAAAGGTGAGAACTCTAACTCAGTGGATACTTCACTCATGGTTCAAATGCATCTAAAATAAAAAAAAAATCCACCATATACATGAAGAAAGGTATCCCAGAGTAGATCAGTGTACAACAGGCAACATTCAAATCCAACAAAATAAAACAAATCTAAACACTCTGCCGAAGGGGATGATGGGGCACTTCTCACACAGATCCCCCAGATTTGACACTGCAGTGTGCAGAGCTTAGATCAACTGGAAGGAAGGAAGAGAATTGTGGACCTCCACAAGTCTGGTTCATCCTTGAGTACCATTTCCAGAAGCCTGAAGGTGCCACGTTCATCTGTTCAAACAATTATACACAAGTATAAACAGCATAGGAATGTCCAGCCATCATACTGCTCAGGAGGGAGTTGGGATCTATGTCTCAGAGATGAACGTGCTTTGGTGTGAAATGTGCAAATCAACGCTAAAACAAAAGCGAAAGACCTTGTGAAGATGTTGGATGATGCTGGATGCTCCTAATTATCTTAAGATAATTAGCACTTTCCTTGAGATATTGCTAAATTTCCATGTTGTCTTGGATCAACTCCTCCATCCAAGAGTGAAAATCACTTGTTTTGAAGGACATGTGTGAATAAGCAACTAAAGAAGATTTTAGGAGCATGCCTCCTGAGATTCTCAAGAAATTTTTAGGGGTGAAAATTTGAAAAGGAGTGAACATTTCTTGGGGAAGGAGCTTGTCATGGAGGTTTCAGTATGATAAGTTAAGACCAGTTGAGACCAGTGTGAACCTCATAACTGCTTGTGATGTGCCACTCTGCAAGAATCTAAGAGCCTGTCGGTTCACACCATTGCAACAAACAGTTATGAGGCATCAACCATCACAATCATAGGGTCAGTACTGTACATTTCCTGCTTTTCAACTGTTTTTGTTGTTATAATGTTTTAAATCTAAATCAAACACAGGTGCAGCAGAGTGATTTTTCACCAACTCCCCCTTGCCATCACCTGCGCAGGGTGGCTGTGCAAATTCACAGCACTTATAAACACAAAAAATGCTTTGCTAGGTCATTCTTGTCATAACAAAGACATCTGCTGATGATAATACATTTTTCCATGCACTAATTTAGCTTCTGCAGCCTTGTATTTCTCATGTATAAGCTCATATAGCGCCGCACATCCTGCTTGCACTCAAATCTTTCTAACTTTTCCAGACTGCATCTTAAGGAGGGGACAGGTGTGTTGACAGGCACAGCTTGAATATGAATATTGTACTTAAAAACAAATATTTGTTGGCATTTCAAGCCAACCAAAATGAGATTTCCATTTCCCATTTCATTTTTATCTGCTTCCAACATCCTGCAACCCACTGTCTGTGACTTGAAAAACTGAATTGCAGGCCACATCATCAGACAGCTTGATTTGAATGTCGCTGGCTCAGTGTAGACAGTTGTGACTACTGCCAGCGATGTTCTAAAACAGCCTCATCATGTCACAAATCTATTGTGGTTGACCAGAAGCAATGAAAAAGAAGCTTTCTATCTCAAAGACAGAGCTAAAGCAACTAAAATGGAACAATAGAAAGACAAAAAAATCCTGCAGCAATCTGGCATCAACTGAATACCATGCTCAGAGTAAAGGGGCAGTCATCAAAAACATACAATTGTAAAGAAGCATCACTGTCTCATAGTTGGTTGCTCCACACAGCCAGAGGCCGAGTCACTTCACTGACACAGATCACACACTGCAGTTAGACCGCAGAGATCTGTGTGAAAAAGCCTCCCTGAGCAGGAATCACTGCTGCAAAGATTTTTTTAATCACCCTCCTCTTCCTCCTCTCAGCTGTTAAGAGGGGAGTTTGTTATTAGAGCAGAGACGCTGCGACTGTCCCTCTCATTTGATGTGTTCTCTGCAGATCCATGAGAGGAGAGGGGAGGTGATCTGAGGAGCAGTGGGAGATGGAGAGTGGCAGTGCTAATGCAAACTGACCAGAGGTGACAGGCAAGCTGTGAACAGAGGGAGTGCACTTGAGAGGTGCGCACTCAAATGCACCCTCTTCCTCAGCTTACCCAGCATATAGAGAAATAACACACTCTCTTTATTAAGGCTGGCAGCGAGGTGGTTTTAGAGAGGCCGCTCATCAGCAGGACAGTCAGGGTGAAGCCTCCAGTTTGGCAGACATCCACCCTGCTGAAGTGTCTCCGAGCAAGACACTTGAGCTCTGTGTACCACGTGGTTAACCCTGCCCACATTAAGAGCTGATCTTAATGCTTAATTATGCAGCACTTTTTGCTGGTTCTGCATTGTGATTGGGCGGGGAACACTCTACCGGAGCTTATAATGACAGAAAGGTACTTATGCATGAGTACTTCAGCTGGGCGCTTTTCCTTTATTCACACTTAATTAAATAAATTGCACTTACTAAACAGCTCTCATTGTAAACATATAATTAAATCATAGATTGTTTGGTCTGCAGAGGACAGGAAGCATTCAGTTGAAACTTTATAAATAAATGAGCCTCTTATTTGCTCATTTATTTTACTTAAAGAAAAAACAAAACACAGTTAGATACAAAAGATAAACTTTAAACACATTCATAGAAAAATCAACCCTGAGCCAAAATGAATGTTCAAATTTTACAAAAGATCCTGAAATGATGCAAAGGATGTTGCCTAGCAACGGGAAAATATTTTTTTGTTGGCAGAGATGCAGCGATAAGTTGTCAAAAAGGAACTCCGAGCTTCCTGTCTCTGCCTTGGTCCCAGCGCCTACAGCCACAACACAGCAGTCACTACCTCCTTGTGCAAATATGTTTTTTTTTTGTAGCTCTTATTTTTACAAAACAATTTAAACCATAGAAAAACAGAGCAGGGATGAATGAAAAAGCACAGAACATCAAATCACTAACTCTTGGGAGCTTGCTGAGGAAACTTGAATGAAATAAGTTAAGTGCAGAGAGGAAGTCTTACAGTATCAACTCCCTCCTCCACATGGATTTGCAGTCTTTCATAATTATGCACAGACACGACTTTCAGTTACATAATCATGCAAATAAACACCAAAAATTAACATTAAGAAATTAGTAGATATCAAGAACGAAGCAGCTGTCAGGACAGTATTTTAATGTCTCACCCTTACAGTTTTATATCTGTTTTATAAAAAAGTATTGTGATGCATACACAAAGTAAGGGCTGATTGAAGACGTGCATCCAATAAAGAGAATCTTAAAAGCTTCAAGTAGTTATAGTTGTCTCAAATGCTATAATTACAAATAATTTTAGCTGACACTAATACTGGCATATACGTAAATGTAGTTCAGACCTAAAACTGAAGTCCTTTCAACAAATTTTAAAATTTAAAGTGAAATTCATAATTTTGTCTAAACACACCAAATATTTTGGAATAAGAGAAAACACTGAGATCTATGTGTAACTGAATTTCAGATTTAGACTGTTAGAAAGTATTTCACTTTTTTCAAAGCTAGGTTTAATTTGGACAAATATCAGGGCAAATATAGCGCCCATGATGTCACAGGGTCCTATGTGAATTATACTGCCCTGTAACACTGCAGCGAGATAAAATCACAAGCAGTATCTCTAAATAGTCTGTTGTAAGCTGGTGTCAATACCCCTACTGAATATTAACAGCCAGCTAAATGCTGTGTATTTGTTCACTGAGGTAAATTTTCTAAATCTAGTAGCCACAGTAGACTACAGATCATTTACAGCATCATAACAGAGAGATTTATGTCTACACTCGTTCACCATAAGGCCAATGGGCAGGCTAATGGCTGGAGTACTTATCTATTATTTTTCTTTTGACCAAGACACAGCGGGATCAACCATCTTACTTGCTGAAGGTCTGTTTTAATCCATTCTTCATTTGTCTTTTGTTCTGGCTGATTACAAGAAGCGGGTTGTGGCTTTGTCTCTCTCAAAGCAGCAGCAGCTAAACACTCTTGTCAGTTAGTGTCACAATGCTAAAGTCTAGTAAAGATTCCTATGATAAACATGTTCTATTCCTGCCAAGTCTGTCACAATAAAAGTCCCAAATGCTAATCATCATTGAAAACTTTTATTTTGAAGAGCAACATGAGGAAATGGAGTGTTTTCAGCAGCAACTTAACAATGAAGACATCTCTTAGCTTAATGTTATACACTTAGAGATGTTTTTCATGACAAAAATTTGGCCGACTAGTTCATGAAACAGTTGCCTATCATACAACAAACCTAAAATACAGTTTTTTTAATCACTTTACAGGGACTTTAATGGATGAGGGTGAACAAGAAACAGACTTCTGGCTGACAGAGTTATTTTGGTCCTACTTGGAACTCCAAATACAATTCAATACATACAGCCAATATTCACAGATGACATAGGTCAACATTTACAACTGATAAATTGGCTGTAAATGTTGGCAGAAATTTTAAAGCTGCAAATGCTGATTATTAATTTTCAAGCAATTAGATGTCATGCTGATATTATACTAACAATATTGTGTATCCCCAGTTTTAGTGAACATTTTACAGTGGACGGCAAAAAAGCACACAATAGACAAAATGTACCTAAAAGCTCAGTTTAGCTCAGCTGGTAGAGCAGGCATCCATTAACAGTGGCTGCAGTACTTGACGCACTAGTCGCTGGATAAATTCCCAGTCTTAGTGCATGTTTGGTGCATGTCTTCCCTAACCTTCTCTCTCCATGTTTCCTGTCTCTCTTCAGCTACCCTATCAATTCAAGGCAGAAACCCAAAAATAATCCTAAAAGAAATAAACAAGAAAGGTCTGCAGGTGTGTCAGAATACAAACGGGCAGTTGATAAAACTAGCAAAGATCAAGCTCTTCTCTCTCTGTGCACCTGTCTGTGAGTATATGAGGAAAACAAATCAAAATACAGCAAATCAAGCCAGCTCTCATCCTAGAGATTCTCCTGCTCGTGGTCTCCTGCCAGCTCTGTGAAAAAACTCAGAGACTGAAGAAGAAAAATCAAACCACCAAACGATAAAATCCCTCAGAGATCATCTAAACCGGAGGTTTCCTTTCCTCTTTGCTTTGGAGTGCTGCCCTTTTGCTTGAAATAGTGCAACATAACTACAGATATTTCTTTCAACCCCCAGCTCACACTTTTGCACACATGTGCTCTTTTTTCATCCGTCTGTCTGTCTGCTCCTCCGTCTGTCTGATACACACTCTTCCTGTCTCTTTGTTTCCCTTTAGCAGTTTCTGACAGGGGGTCCTGAGGGGTTATTCTCAGCCAGCAGTGGGCTACATCACCCACATAAACCTCTCCATCTGGGTCAAGGCAGAGAACCCAGCCTGTGTGAAGAAAGAGACACAAGATATACACAAAGACACATGTATACACACCTACACAAAATCAAACACAATGGCAGATCTGGTTTTGTGTGCTTTTCAAATGCTGTCTGTGTGTGCATGTGTGCATCTTGGCTTGTGTATCTTTGAGAGCTGGTTTTATTTCTCTTGCTGAACTTTATTTCTGAGTGCTTTATGCATCTGTAGTTGAAATAAAACCTAAAGCCTGGAGTAATGACAGAATGGATACCCAGCTGGTGACCATTTAAGGTTTGGCTTGCTTGTTTACTCTTACCACTCTAATGTGAGCTTATTGAATAAAATGATCAATTCATGGCAGATCAGCCCTTATATCAATCTCCTGTGGGTGAAAGATGTGTTTCTTTTTTTCTGATCTACCTTGAGAGAGAGCCAGCACTCTAAACACAAACTAAACACAGTCTGAACTGCTGGAGCTGCAGTAAACATATAGCCTTGCTCTCTCAAACACTGACTCAGCCATCCATACATTCACAAGAAGTGATGCAAGCATGCAGCCAAGAACCATTCTGCACACAGTCATGCGCACAGACAAGTGCATACACTTCAATGAACAATGCAAAAACAGCCACTTGTTTAAACCTTGTGAATTAACCTTTAAAGAAACAATATGCAGGATTCAGCTATCAAAGGGTCTTTAAGTGCAACTGCATTATCCTAAAACACTCAGAGTGCTGGTACACTTCCTACAATCTCTCTCCGAAAAAAATTGCTCCAGTCAAATCTTCGTAACTCTGCAGGACGCGCTGTGGACTCTCTTGAGCATGTGCCAAAAGCAGCACTCTGCTTTTACATTGTAAAGCAGAGTGCAATGCAAACAAGTAGAATTTTTAAATGCAAGAAAAAGGGTGTGATCAACAGCAATTAACTACAGAAAATCTGAGATTAGTTACAGTTAAAAAGTTTAATCTTTTGAAAGCTCTATTAATATTGTCTCATCTCGTTTCTCATCACACCCCAAATCTGCAGGAATGCATATTCTGTCGTCAGATAGTTGCTTTTTGTCCAGCTTCTTGTTTGGCTGCTCTCTATTTGTCACCCCTTACCTTTATCCGTTATGTCTCCCTTCGATTTTTTACAGAATTGAACTGATACAAGTCTAAATATAATAAGACACTGAGCCAGCTGTAACCAGTGTTGGAGAGGGTTTTACACTGCATTCAGAAAGTATTCAGACCCCCCACTTTTATTCAATATTGTCATGTTGAGGCCTGATGCTATAGTTAAATTATTTTTTTCCTCTCATTAATCAGCACACTACGCCATCATGACAAAGTGGCATTCATTTTTTGTAAATTTATCAAAAATAAAAAAACAGAAATCTCACATCAGCATAAGTATTCAGACCCTTTGCAAAAACACTTGAAATTTCACTCTGGTTCCTCCCATTTCTCTTGATCTTTGCTGAGATGTTTATATGCCTTGATTGGAGTCCAATATATACTAGTATATACTATACAACTATTATATAAATTATATTGGACATGATTTTGAAAGGCACACACCTCTCTATAGAAGGTCTCACAGGTGACAATGTATATCAGAACAAAAAACAAGCCATGAGGTCAAAGGAAGTGACTGCAGTGCTCAGAGACAGAACTGTTGACAGGCACAGATCTGGGAAAGGATACAAAAAATTCTGCTGCACTGAAGGTTTCCAAGAGTCCCATACAGATCTTTGATTAAGTCCCTCATGTCTCTAAAAGTAACTGCATCCAAGGATGCACATGTGACGTCCTCCCTGGTTAAACTGATGGCTGATGTATTGGCATCTACTCCACACAAACTTAACTTGACAAACGTAGCACACTGAGTTTAAAGGTGCAACATAAATGTATTCATGAGGTTTGACAGCTATACACTACACTGCCCCAGCTTTTCTTTTATTCCTGCTCTTCCACCTGACATCAAAGGTCAAAGTGTGTGAAAGTTGGTTTCCTGCATCCAGTCACAGAATGAGTCACTTTCAAAAAGCCTTCTGGGGCTTCAAAGCAGTAGTAGCTGAAGTCATGCCGCAGTATCAACTCACTCAGCTGTGAAATATGGCTGACATGATTGTGTGCAAACCACAATTACGTCTGGAGTCCCTGACAAGTGACCACAGAGTACGAGCTGTTCAGTCAACTGTGGAAAATAAACTGGTGGACCCTCCCTCTAATGCCTCTATTTGCCCAAAACACAATCACAGCGATGTCACACACACTTCGAGCCATTTGCCACAGAAAAGGATTGGCACCAGTGTGACAGGAGGGAGAGCAGAGTGGAGCCTATTTGTGAGGCTTAACAATAGCTGAAAGAGGAGCACAGGCGTCGTTTTGTGTTGTGGTTTGAATGACTGCAGGGAGTTTCTCAACTTTGATTTCATTATTATTTCATGCTTTCAGAGAAAATTTGGGGCTGACAAGTATAACAGAGCACAGACAAAGACAGTTTTTCAGAAGATGATTTGGCAGGTAGACTACACACATTGTGTATAAATCTACTTTGCTGCTGGTTGGATTTGGCCTCACTCGCAGTAAGTAGATTTCACAATACAATTTCCAAATATCATCGAAGTTTACCTTCATAATCGTTCAGTCTACCCCAGTCTATCAGAGCGCTGGAGGTATTGGCCAGTCTATGACTGCTTTTGCTTTCTTTTATTGGACCTTTTTCAAAAAATGAATATTGATTTCAGACAGAGGCAGACAATATGATGATTCAGGGGTTGGCACTGAGTTAAATTTGCTATCGGTCCTACCATTGGGCTCAGGATAAATTCTATTTATCCCCAAGCAATACTACTTCCTATTTTCTTTACTCAACATACTTGTCAGCATATGTTGTCATTGATCAGCAGATTTAATAAACTGAATTAAGTTCCAACCAAATTTATTGGCCTCACCAGTGTGGCTGGAACTTCAGCTCCCCTGTTTAAATTCTCTCTGTCACCCTCCCATGACTGCTCCAGTGACTTTCTTTGATTGAAATGTTTATCTGAATTAAAAGCCAGAAAAATGTGTTAAAAACAACTCAACAGACTTACTTCTGATTTAAAATAAAAAACTAGCCACAATCTGTGCACAGGTGCACAATCTAAATGTAGTGAATGTACCTGCATGAGTCATAGCAGTGAAGCTGTTGGTGACGACCTTCCAGACCATGACAGGGGTAGAGAATTTAATCTATAGATGGTGCCTTAGCAGTAAATAACACAATGGTTTCGCAAGAATTGCACCACACTGATATCAATGAATGGAAAATTATGAATTATGTGTTACTTTTTAATTTTTGAAAGTATTTTAACTGGCACAGGTGAGATCAGCTGGACCTTTGCACACGGTGTCAGCTTTTTCATCCAAAAGTTCGGTCGAAGATCACACCAGCATGATGTCATAATGTGATTTTTTTGTCACGTGATAGCATAAAAACAAAGCTACCTTTCGCACTGCCTTAACTTTGTGTTGACAGAATGAATTTTAGGCTTTCTTCCAGGTTTTGTTTGATATCAACAGGCCAAGTAAAACAGAGAATACAGTCATTTGAATTTTCACACAGGGCACAGTGTGCCATACTGTACAGGACAGGGGCTGGTAGTTTCTTCATGACTCTGGCATTTTGTGTTATTTTTTGAAAAGAAAAAAAACATATAAAATACAACAGAAATCAAAATATACTCCTTCACAAATCTGACATGCAGTGTTCCCCATACACATCAGTTAATGTATCAAAAGATTCGGCTGCTGTTTTGTTCAATTTCACCAAAAATTAAAAGTTAATGCATTGCTCAACTTCAAAGCGAATCATTTCCCTACTCCTCAGCAAAAACACGTGCTCTTCAGCCAGTAGCTAGCAGTGAACTAAAGATGCCATTTATTGGAAACTTACTGCAGTTTAGGATGAACACAACCTTTAATATAAAACACTCAGTGTGACTGTGAACCATGTGGTTTTATCCACATAAGCGCTGTCTCATTATTTCACCAACATACCTTGTAGAGTTGTGTTTTTCTGCATTTAGCCTGATCTTGGCTCACTAACACATCTTTGTATGTTAAATTTGCGCTGTTTGGGAATCCATCACAGTCCGGGAGAACAAATAACGCCTTATAATTCTGTCTTTACTTGTATACATAAATGTTAAACTTGGGCATTATTTGGAAGAGAAAAATGTCTATTGATACGTATGTATTTTGCATAAAAATATTCCTTTCAGCTTGAGTTTTTATATTTAACAGCTTTAAAACATTTTCTAAATTTCTAGCTCTTCAAACATTTTTTATTCATCTATTCTGTGATTTTTGTGTTTTTGGAGGCCCTATAACTAATACTGTAATTTAAATGGAAAAAAAAAGTTTTCATTTCATATAGTTGAGGCTATGCTGAAAACAATGAAACACGAGAATGGTTTCAAAATTAAAGTATTGCCAAAACAGATTCTAAGGGTAAAAAAGGACATAGGTCTTCTATTGTGTTAGTCATGATATCACACTGACTCCAACACTGTAGTCATTTTATTATTATTATTTTTAAAAGAAGTTCAGTTTCTTATATTTTTTCATATCTGTCATCTGAGTCATTGAAATGCATGATCCAGCATTCAGAGCAGCGCCTTTTCTCTCTCTCTCTGCTTCCTGTAATGGAACTTCACTTTAACCAGTGCGTTTTGCCCATGGGTTCTGCAGCCATGAAACATAAAGCCACATAAAGAGACAGACTGAATTTAAAGATGCTCTCTCTCCAACTTGTCACAGCTCTGTAACACACAAGCTTGTGCAAATACTCTGTATGAAGAGCTCAGTCAGGTTTTTAAAATCATCTTCAAGGGTTTTTGTCTTTGCAGTGGGAGACCATTTGTCTTCCACTGTGAATTTTAACAATGAATAGAAAAATAAATGCATGAAAGTCTATGTATAATGTTTGTGTGTGATGTTTTTTATAAGACCACGGATCTGAATATCACATTTATAAATGATTTAGTGAGCAACCAACTTTAGAGGTGAAGTATGATGTAAAAGTCTTACCCACCCAATCCAGTCCCCCTCTCCCCTACTAAACTCTTACTTTTCAACTGATTCATCTGGTTGATAGTATTTAATGAATGAGTACTTGTGCACATTATCTAAGGGGAGAAACCCTATTTTTAACATTCATGCAGTGCAGTACAATCCTTTCTACATTTTTATTCACAGAGTATGCCCACTGCTGAAAGAATAACACTAACAACAATCCACTGCGGAATCATTAAGATAAAAAGACAACCAGACCACTGAAGATTAAAAACCACATTCATTAACTCCAGATTTAATACCAGCCTCAAGAGGTCATGATAGCAGTGGGCGTCAAACCTAGAGACAATTTATTGTTTATGTTCACAAACATCTAAGAAAGAGAGAATTTTATAATAATACACTTTAGCTGTTTCAATAAATCTTCAATAAAAGAAGGACATTATTAAATGGACTGTTTTCTTTCATGGAAATAGCAGGAAAAGCCTAAAGAAATAGAAATGATTTAGGATTAAGGAGGATCCAACATTTGTCTGTGTCGGGCTAAAACCAGGAGCCCAAAGCAATAAGTTAGACCACTTATAGCTGAGAAAAAAAGCACAAACCAGTCCCTGATGACCACAGAGCAGGCCCAGAGGCTGCTAATGGGCTAGTTTCACTCCTTAAAAGGATTAATTTGACGTTTAGGTCAGTATTAAAAGGACAGAACTGAGCTGGACAGAGCTCCCATCTGATACTCAGAGTTTTAATCAATTCTTTAATTGAATGCTAAAAAATGAAACCCATGAAGTGTGGCGCTTTGATTTTTGTTGTTTTGCCGTCGGACGATTAATCTTTATTGCATCAGAGTAGAGATGCTGTTTCCGCGTTGCAATCAGTCAGCGTACCATCTCTCTCTCTCTCGCTCTTTCATCAGCTACAGTAATATTTATGGTCTGTCGGGGTCGCAGGTTGTCACACGGAGAACCTCATAAAGCCTTTCACCGCAGTCTTGCACGGTGGCCTGGCTGCAGTTATGTGATCGTAATGGAAAGTCAGAGTTTATGATGTGTGTGTGCTGAGATTTGTGTGTGTCGTTAGCTTCATATTTAGAGATGTGGGGGAGACTGTTAAAACTGAGAGAACCTGCTACCCTCTTGACCATGCAGTGGGCTCAGCCTGTATGTGTTTGTGTTTTTGTGTGTGTTGTGAACAGGCAGCAGTGTGGGGCGATGCACAGATTTGACCAGTACTCTGATTCATCTTTTGGAAATCTTCAGCCATCCTTAAAGAGTTGGTTCTGGAAATACGTTAGACACAAAAAGGGACTTCTAAGGTTTTTTATGATAATATTTGATCAAACTACAAGCACAATAGCTTAGAGTGAGCATACCATCAGATATCCTGATCTACTGAGTGACACGTGCTTAAATTTCTCTAAAAGTGGTCAAACTACTGACATCTTCCTGGTGCCACTTCAAAGAATATAAACTAATTAGCCAAACTTAACCATGACATAACTTATCTGCTGTCATAGACGTCTGTATCTTACACACTCATACATCTATTTTGCTGCAGATATTCATAGTTTCATCACTTTTGCTCACCTACAAAAAAGCACATCTGCAGAGTTGTTTCAACCACAAATGAACCCACTAAAACACAACAGGTGGTGTTCTTGTGCATGAATATGTAGCAATTTTCCTATCCATGATTTGTTCTTAGCTAGGAACAAAATCCAAAATCAAAGCTGATATCACAGAGTAATTTTATTAATGTTGCACCTATCAGCACTCACACATTCAAATTTAATAAAGTTACAGTAGCATGCAATTCAAATGATATTTTACTGCATATCTAAAACCAATGTATGTTATTTGTATCATCAAATAATACGTACAAGAGAATGAATAATATACAGTGCTTAACAAATTTATTAGACCACCTGTCATAAAAATGAGAAAACATAAATATTTTAGAAATCTTTCAAAAACTTGTTTGGCAAATAACAAACTGAAACACCTAAATAGTCCTTTTTCACACATAATAACAAAAAAACTTCATATTTTTTACGGCCTCCTTTGGCCTTGATAACAGCTTGCATTCTTGCTGGCATTGTTTTTATGTACTTTTCCACAGTCTCTTTTGTTATTGAGCTCCAAATAGTTTCTAGCTGTTCCCACAGACTTGCTTTAGATGAAACTTTTGTGCCATCAATCTTTGAATCTACTAATCCCAAATTTGTTCAATAGGATTCAAACTCGGACTTGGCCGGTCCATCAGTTCCAGATTCCTTTTTCTTGCTCAAATAGTCTCTGCACAGCTTTGAAGTATGCTTGGGGTCATTGTCTTGTTGGTATATGAACCCACGACCAATCAGATTCAGTCCAGAAGGGATTCCATGATGCACTAAGATGTTGTGGTAGACGTTCTTGTTCATGATACCATGGATTTTCACTAATTTGCCCACACCGTATCCAGAAATGGAACCCCATACCATAATGGAATCTCCACAGTGTTTCACTGTGGGTGCAATGCATCTGGCTTTAAAACGTTCTCCAGCTTTTCTGCGGACATAAACACGACCATGCTGACCAAAGAGTTCAGACTTGGACTCATCCGTCCAGAGTACCTTCTTCCAGTCATCAACAGTCCAGTGTTTGTGCTCCCTGGCAAATCTGAGGCATTTCTGGATGTTTGCAGTCCTCAATAATGGCTTCTTAGCAGCTGTTCTTCCCTTTAAGCCTTGTTCCGTCAGTCGTCTGCTTATGGTCATTCTGGAGACTTTCTCAGACTCTGATCTAGAAGCATTCATCTCTGACTGAACATCAGCAGTGGTCTTCCTCCTGTTTCTAGTACTTGTCTGACATCTGCTTCAGTAAACTTTGGTTTCCTGTCTCCTCCTTGGTGCATTTTCTAAGTACCAGTCTCTGCAACTGACTCCAAAGCATACTTGACCACACTGTGAGAACACTTAATGTCTTTCCCTATTTATCTCAGAGACCATCCAGCATCATGAAGTGCTTTAATGCGGACTCTTTCATTTTCAGTGAGCTCTCCATGTTTCACCATTTTGAACAGGAATGAGGAATTTCAAACTGAATTCACCTTTTTATACCCAAATTTGAGCCGGCTCACTGGGCTTCTCTGAGAAGTCAGAAATTAATCAAGCATAACATTCAAGCACTAAAACTCATTTTTCTGTTCAGGAATGCAAGTAAATAACTATAATTTGACACATCAATCAAGAAATAAAAATGTGCTTTACTATTTTTTCAGTTTTGTTGTAAATCAGTAAATTTGAAAATTCATGGAAAACAATAATAATTAGATTTTAGCATTTAAAATATCATTTGGGTTAAAGAGCTTCTACATATTGGTGTTTTAACCATTGTAGAAACATAAAAAAATGATTTTGGTAATTACCAATGCTGTTAATTTAGGGCAGCTATGGCATAAACCTTACTTTGGGTGGTGGTCTAATAAATTTGTTAAGCACTGTAGGCTATATTAAACCTTTACCTCCTTACCTATGAATTACAGGCTAGGAACAGCATTTTATATATATATATATATAATCTTTTGATATTTTGGCCTTCTATGCCTTTATTAATAGAGGAGGAAATGCAGGAAAGCAGGTTGGACTTGAAAATAGTTTGTGTGAGAAGCACCTTAAACCCCTATCTGCACCCCCAGCCCATTATTATCAAATTTTTATAATAGTTTTCTTCCACTCATTTAATCTGCTGTGTTACATTTGTTAGCGCTGTTGCCTTGAAGGTTCCTGGTCTGAATCTGAGTCGGATCCTTTCTGTGTGGAGTTTGCATGTTCTCCCCATGCATGCTCTCATGGTACTCTCACAGACCAAAAAACATGCTCTTTAGGTCAATGTGGGACTCTAAATTGCCCATAGGTATGAGTGAGCATGCCTGGTTGTTTGTCTTTATTTGTCAGCCATGTG
The DNA here is from genome assembly GCF_018320785.1 of Cheilinus undulatus. NCBI lineage: Eukaryota > Metazoa > Chordata > Actinopteri > Labriformes > Labridae > Cheilinus > Cheilinus undulatus. Next base: position 38,336,566 of record NC_054865.1, on the reverse strand, counting down.
ACTGACTGGTGACCAGACCAGAGTGTACCCTGCCTCTTGCCGAATGATAGTTGGGATTGGCTCCACTACCCCGCAACCCCAAACAGAATAAGCGGTAAAGAAAATAGATAAAGGTGGATGGATGGATGGATATTTTGCTTTAGCTAATTGGCATCAACATAAAGAAAATTGCAACTAAATAAATGTATGAAGACAGCAGGTAAAGATACAGTACATATCAGATTAAAATATTACAACACTGATTTGACATCTGCTTTTTGTATTAATGAAATGCCAAACCAGGATCAGAATCAGAGGTTACCTTTATTTAAAGTCAGATGATTATGGTAATAAGCTTTGAGCTGCATATGTGTAAATGTCAGATAGTAGAGCTGTGGTAAGAAGAAATCTTAATAAAATGTGGGGATGTATCAAATTTGTGTTGACCAAACACAGCCAGTTACTTTTCAACACTCATTTATTCAAAAGTTGCATTCAATAAATCATTGTGGTTGTTATGAAAAGGTTCAGTCTCCAATATTATTCTCTTGTTTATCTGTCTGAGCGAGTTGAAAGGTTCGGGCACTATTTTAGGTCGTCTCACAGTTGAATCAAAGCTGTTAGCCTGTGTGCTTTGCCTCAGGGTTTCTGTGGTGATTACGAGCTGTAACCTGACATGCTGCAGTGGTGTCAGGGTGACAACACATTTCTTATCAGTGAAGGACCCTTATGTCAACCACCGTACTTTAAGTAATTAAAGCCTTCAAACACCTGCACAAAATAAAGTGGATTGCAGCACTTGTACAACAGTGTAACTTATTTTCCTCAGACAGTGGCTTATGTGTGCTTTTGCTCTTTTTTATGGTTCAATGTGCAGAATTATGGCCATGTACAGGTGTAAATGTAGTTGTTCAGTTGCAGCTAGGGACCTGTATACAGTAGTTTCAGGTGAATGCATACATTATCACAGTAGGAAACAGCTGCATTGACTTTGATATATGGGCATAAAAAATAAGAGGCTGAAAGCCTGTAATCTGAACAGATCAAACATGAAGGACTGTTTTTAGAGCACCAGGCCTGTGTGAGCAGGCAGGAGAGGGATGAGCATATCCCCCAGATCAGGCCAGTAACATGCTCTGGTTTCAGCCTGTCACTCTAAAAGTCATTGAATGCATCGTTGAATACAACACACAAAAGGGACTGACTTTGCAGGGATCTGTCCTCTGTTTCATCTGGCAGTTTTTACCTTGGGAAGTGCTGTTATTGCTCACAGTAATTAAGTGTTCTCCTGATGTACACATGCTTAGATTGAAGCACTCTCAGGAAACCCCAACATTGTCTCATTTCCATTAACAACACAGAGAAAAAGAGGCCAGCGCTGAGAAGAGATTTTTCCCAGCAGAGATGCCACTAAATTATTGTGGGGTGTACGGTTTGGGCCGAGCACTTTGTTGGTATTGAGATCAGTTTAAGTGATTAAGCCTTTATGCTGAGAGGCGACAGCGGCAGTGAGCTCAAGTTGGTTTTCTGACTTCTTAAAGTGAAACACTTTACGGTTAGTGAAGGAGAAATGTCCTCACATACTCCACAAGAGGTTATAATCTGCTGGGTTTGCCTGGAGAGACTAAACCATTAATACATTCTAGAAATATAAGAAACCTGGTTAAGTAATTATCATGAAATATGTCCATGATCAGAATAAGTCCTGGTAACTCCAAACAAGGTCAAAGGTATGAAGTGTTTTAACATTAGAAACAATACTAAAGGTGTGACTTATGTACGCTGCTGGATGAACATCTTACAGACACACGTTAACATGTATAATTTAGTGACATTGGACTTGTTCAGGACATTAAAAATAATCCACTTTATGCAATACTGATGCAATAACAGTTTTAGAACATTTCACATTAGAAGCCATATTGGTTGTTTACACATGTATGAAAGAAAAAGTCATTTAGCTGTTAACTAATTCTACTGTGGCAGCTAAATGGGTCCAGCAATGAAGTTAAAGACCATGAATTCAACACTAAATTTCATGGTAAATCATCCAAAATAGTTAAGATATTTGAATCTGGACTTAAGGGCAGGACTCTTAAGTTGAGGTCAGACCACACGTTTTAAGCCCAACTATAGACTAGTAAGAAAAGCAGTTGTTTTGTTCCATGTAGCGTCATAGAGAACAACAATCAGAGGCACGTCTGAGACGCCTCACAACCTTGACAGAAAGTCTAGCATTTTCAATTTCTCCATATGCCTTCTGTGATGTGTTTCATCAGAGTGTTCTGCAAGTGCATCTTGAAGGGTGATTGGAAAAACATTCTGTCTCTCATATTCAACATAGGCCAACCACAGCAACAAATCATATATGGCAATATCAAAGAAGTATTTACTGATCTTTTCTGCACATCATCTATCATCATTTCCTTCAAACTCATACAGAGGTGGAGTCCTTTCCTGACCTCTGGAAAGTTTGTGTGTGATAAAAACTGTAGCACCCTTACATCAGCCCTCACAGATAGCAGACTAATCTTTAGTCTATTTACACCGTGCTATCACTGTCCTCATCATTAGGATAAAGGATGGAATGCTATTTACAAGCAAAGGGGTGTTTTTTTCCCAAAATAGCTGCATAATGGCTCAGCATCTCTGCGCCAGTGTGTATGTACGGTGATAGGCCAACAACACGATAAGAGGAGCATCAAAGCTGTGACTTTTGACTCAGTAACAAAGTTTTACAGGTGCACTTTTTTTTTGAGCATTAACAGAGTATCACACCATTTGGCTGCACAGAGACAGTCACACATTCAAACATGTTTGCAAAGTGAGACAGACACCAATTATAGTATTAAGATTTAGCCAACTACCCCTTGCCTAGATCCCTCCCCTCCCCTCCTCTTTTTGAATAAGAGGAGAAGCAGAATAATATCAACGAATTATCATTCTCTGACCAGGAGTATGCATATCAGCTTGAAACCCACAAGATGGATCTGCCTCACAGCTGACAAAGAATCTTGCTAATCTGAAGGCAGACAGTGTTGCAGGATTTCACTGTGTGCCATTCAGACAGTAGTTTGCCTTCACTGCTCTGCTCTGGTCCTTTGCTCTGTCACTAGAGGACAACTCGTTCTTTTATCCCTGTGAAAACATGAATGTAAAGTAGCTGCACATGTTAAACTTTCTCTCTGTCTGACACCTCACAAGTGCACTGACTGTTTCACCTTGAGAGTGCTCTACCTTTCCATTATTAAAATCTCTTCAGGCTACAAGTCAATCCAGGGACTTACAGAGAGAGGTCAGCACAGCAGAAGATCATTGATGTTTTCTCTTTATGAATGAAACTTAAGTTTACATCAGCCAAGATCTTAAAAAGAGAACACAGCTAAAACGGCATATACAATCAGATGAATACCTCAACATTTATGATACTGGCAAAAAGTTGGATGAAAGTTTGGAATATGCTGATGCACTATTGACACAATAAAGAGTTATTTCTAAAAGTATCACCATTTAAAAAAATATCAACCAATTTAAAGTCCTTTTCCATTAAATTGTAGTGTTGAATATCAGACAAAATCCTTTATAAGCACCTAAAGGTTCAAGGAATAGACCAGTTTTACTGCTTTCCACATCATGTTTAAGGTATAAAGATTATTTTAAATATTTATTTTTGTTGGGATGAATAATGAAGATAACAACATATATGATGCTACAGAGATGATTATAAAAGAGTGTCCCTCACCTGCCCCCAGTCTTAATTCAAAGCTGGCCAAATTGCCTACAGATTCTAGCTTTCTGTTTTCCCATAAACATGACAATAGTATCAGCCTTCTCTTTCTCTTTGCTCCTTGTGTAGGTTTTTTTTTTTAATTGTAATGGACTGTGCTATCTTTTCCCTTTAGATACATTCCCTGGACAGCTGACAGCCAACTGGCTACAATAAATAATTCTTAGCTTGTATCTGACTCATCTTTCCCTGTTGAAATTTTCACAAGAGGTAGCACAAATAAAGGTGATCATGTTCTGGTGCATCAAACTTCTGTGTTGGATTTACTGATTACAACAGAGATAAATGTACATCACATGTAAGCATGTAGAGGTCTGTCCTATGTATGTACTAACACTGTAAACACACTAAAGACAGTTGTTGAGACAAACTCTGAACTGCAGACTATCTCTATCCTGTTTCTTGGCAGGACAGACGATTTCCTCTCCTGACTCATTCTCCGTCTCTCTCTAAACACATAATCCATCACAGTCACAAACAGCACAGGACTGCAGGAAGGCTCGCCTTTTTCCTGCGTCTGAATAATCCTGAGTGAATCTGCAGTGGTGTTGGCGCAGCAAACTTGACTGGGTAAAAAATAAAAAATACAATGTGTATGCTCAGTAATGTCAGATAAAGTAGAAAACAGGGATTTCCTCCTTCCACACAGAGTTTTCTCATTCAGTGGAGCAAAAATATATCAGTATATGTTTTATGTGGAGTTTAAAAGGAAAGTTTGGGTAAGACAGAATATTAAAATATCCAAAACATCTACTGTTCTCACAATAGCATACCTGTTTATTTCACTCTGGCATAAGAAACATTCATCTCCATCCTTCCAAATACTTCCTGAGGGGTCATGTACTGACTTGAGTGTGATATGTCACAGCCCGTCTCCCATTTTCCCCAGTATGTCTATTTTCTGCTGTCTTCCATTTTCTATTTATAACTCAAACCTGCCTCTGTAATACTTCTATGCAAATACACAGCAGTGAGAGATATTAAACATAATGTAATAGGGGCACCAGTGGTCTTGTGGGTAGTTTGTAAACCCCATGTCTAGAGGCTGTTGTCCTTGAAGCAGTGGGCTAGGTTCAAATGTGACTGGTGGCTCCTTTCCCACATTTCATTCCCCTCTCTCCGTCTCCATCCTATCTACAACCCTTTAAAGCACAATCAAGTTATAGACATCTATTTTTTCAGGACATTCTCAACTATCAGAGTATGTATTCTGCAAGGATGTCAAATGAATGTATCAAAAGTTATATGGTCAGTAGACCAAGTAAAAAAACAAAATGGAAACTGAATCTCATAGAGCTTCATAAAAATCACACCCAGGCATTGTCTATCAAGAGAAAAAAAATGCAACTTTCTATAAACACTCAAAAGAAACTATCACTATAAACTGTCTCTGTAAAACCAATTCAAAATTTGTATGCATGTCGTATTTGGACCATAAAGGACTATTTTCCTTTCCAAACTGACAGATACTATCTTGTCTCTTGTTGATCTTTGTCTTGGTGGTCACTATAGCAAAGAAAACAACTGCAGAAGAAACTGAAGCATCCTGATTGGACAGGCTGACAGGAAGTTGCTGTCTTTTACACACATACAGTACATTCATTTACAAACATAATAAATAGTCACATTTTCACAGATTTAGCAATAAACACTGTGCTTTGCAACTGGTTAAAATATTTCTGGAAGTGATAAGAGGAGACATCAGTAGATCAGCAAAAAAGTAGGCTTCTGAGAACAATTCATTCTACAGAGAACACATTCAGTACCTCTTTGGCCATCAGACAAGACGCCATGTTTGGCAGAAACCATACACTTTACCACAAACGCACCATCCTCACTGTGAGGCTCGGTGGTGGCAGCATCATGCTGTGGGGATGCTTCTCAGCAGCTGGCCCTCGAAGGCTTGAAAAGGTAGAGAGTAAAATGAATGCAGCGAAATTTAGGAAAATCCTGGAAGACAATCTTTTTAGTCTTGGAAGAAGATTTGTCTGCAAGATGATGGCCTGAATCATACAGCCAGAGCTACACAGAAATGGTTTAAAGACAACAAGATGAATGTTCTGGAGTGGGTGAGTCAAAGCTCAGTCATCAATCTAATGGAGAATTTGTGGCTGGACTTGAACTGCACACCAAATGCGTATGTTTCTGCATGCATGATTAGTTATACCTAAAGAGACATTAAAGTGCTGTTTTCACAAGTTACAGTTTGATTTTAAACATTTTCTTCTTCCTTTTCCCTCCAAGTTTCTGTGACTTTCTAGCGTCCACTAGAGACACACACTTTGAAAAACACAGGTATAGGTCAGTAAAATACCTCCATATTTCTCTAATCTGACTGATTTAATCAAAAGATAATCCCTGCTCTTTACTGCCTGTTAGATTAAAATCCCAAACTGCCCCATTATATAATTATCTTAAAGGGATCATTTATATAATAAACCTAAACCTTACGCTTTCTTTAATAAGAGACCTATCTAAAATGAGTCAGCTAGCTATAAGACAACGGCTTGTTTACCACTCTAGCTAAAATGGTTTGGAGAATCTCCAGTTATTAAGCTCATGATGCAGATCAGGGCCACCCACAGTTCACAGATGGGTTGGTGCTGCGCTGCCAGGCCTGAGAGCGTCCAGCCGGTGTATTAGTCACCTGCCAGTCATCGCTGGGTCCAGGCCAGATATGGTGGTGCTTGACTGTGAGGACTAAACATTGCATGCTACAGTTACAAAACCACACCAGATATTTGCTTCGAGTGGTCACAGACTGACATCTCTTCATCCTGGCAGGACTATTCCGGTAAATTAGTCATGCTTTTTAAGGAAAGAGAAGAAAGAGGATTTTCACTCTTTTTAAGTGCTCAATGTGTGACCAATTTCTACTCAAACCTCAATGATGGGATATTTTCTTTGATCCCCTCAGGCTATAAAAGATTCAGATCTCTTTCTCTGGTTTAACATTACACAAAGGGGAGGAAAGGAGAGAGGATAGAAACGTGAAGAAAGAGGATGCAGGAATGTAGAGCAGGGAAGCAAGGTGATAAAACTAAAGGGAGCGAGACAAGTGATTTGTAGTTAGAGTGGAGGGGTGCGACATGATGTGGTAAGGCAGCAGAGATGAGATGAGATTATTTATGACATTCAGAAAGCATGAAATAAAATTGGGCAGGGGCTTTTTGTGCTGTAAAGACAGGGAGAGAATGAAAGATATGCAGATTTAGATCATCATCTGCAGTCACAAGTAAAAACCAGAATGCATTTGTGTTTCTTTTTGCAGTACAAAGAAGGAAAAAACACCATACCTAGGGGAGTGTGGGCTACAACATGAACTACATGACAGTCAATTAGAGGTTTCAGCCTGTGTTATGGCAGAAAAAGATTTCCTGCATCTCCTGAGAAGAAGTAAACCATGTCACCACTTAGATATTCATAAACACTGCAAGACCAGGGTCTGTGTTTATCATAAAAGGTTGACTTTTTCTTAAGTAAAATCTAATTTCAAAGTTTTCTACTTTTGTTTGTTGAGAAATACTTCAACTTAATACAAAAAAATATATTGTCGGCATGATGAATAATGCATAGGTTAAAACAAAATGTATTTCTTCATACTAGCCTCTAATATACATTTGTTTCAAAAATAAAATAAGATGTTCCACCCTTTCCTTTTTGAAGAACAAATAACACAAATATGGCAGTGATTGGATTTGTTTGCAGTCATGTTTCATGCAGTGATATATCCTGATATTCAAGGCAGTCTAGTTTTTGCAGCAAAGGACAATAGACATTATAAATTCAAAGGATTATTGTTAGTTTCCTGGATATTAAAAACATATGATTTAAATTAAAATTACCCAATAAGGAAAAAGGTAAGAGTGACCAATATGACTGACAGCATTACCCCTTTCCTCTCATTGGTCAGTTTTGCTAGGATTAAGCATATTATAAATAATTTAATCACTGAGAAATTATTCTTTAATAGGTTTCATCTAGGGCTGCAATAACAATCAGCAAAATCTATAAAAGTCATGGTGGATTTCATGATATATATTTATATAGAAAGATAGTTTATATTATAATTGTTATTATCAAAAGCGTTGGCAACAGAATGTGATTTTTTATTTGTTTTGCTGCGTGATGATTATTTCACCTGCTTTTGTACGGAGCTGCATGCTACAGCAGCACTCAGTCAGCTTCAGCTGTCTTTAATCTTTCAAGCCTGAAGCTACTCATTTTGTCTCACCTGGACTTATTGTCTTCAAAAGCTTGTAAAACATCAGCCCTGTGGTGCACAGTCAAGATCTAGACTTTCCTTTTTTCAGGTCAACATGGACTTTAAGAATATGTGTGCTGTAGTAATGTCACTTTAATTCTATAAAAGTTAGGGGACTATAAAACCAAAAGAAAAAAATAAACTGAAATCAAAACTCGAAGCTTTTTATGTGTTACACACAGTAAACAATAATGACTAAGACTTTGTTGCATAAACTTGTTTTCCATTTCTTAGTGACCTAAAAGTGAAAAAATAATAATTCTGTGACAGGAAATCTTCAGAACATTGACACTGTAAAAAATTCCTTGCACTTTTTTGTATTGGCTGTTTCTGTGTTTTTATTCAAAGCAGTTTCTGTCTGCAGTGAGACAGAAGACCACATCACAGGCTCTCTGTCTCTCTCCCTCTCCATCATGAACTGATCAGACCACAGGATCTGTGCAGTACGCCACTGGAACAACACGACAGCTGGCTTTAGGACACAATAAGGCTACGATTTATGGTTCAAAAGTTATGTAACTTTTTATAACCTCGGTCTATTCTCTCTAATAAAATCTCAGACAGAACCAAACTTCTGTTTTCAGGTAAGAGCTAAGAGCAAAATCCATGATCTTTCCCCCACTTTGTGTCTTTTATGTCCATCAAAAAACAAGCAGGAGAGAGGAGAAACATGTGCATTCTGCAGGCAGAGAGGAGTATTTATGTGTGTGTATGTTTGTGTCTTTGTGTGTCAGTAAAGATAAAGTAAATACAAGCTTTAACAAGCTAACAACCTGACCAATTAGCAAATGACTAGGTCTGTATTATTATTATAATCACTATTAGTGGAAGGCTAAGGTTCCCCTTCCTACAGATTTTTTTTTTTTAAAGTACTAAACAGTAAAAATAACCACAACTGATCCAAATTGTGAGTCATGATTTGACTGGCTGTATGCACATTTTTACAAATGTTTCCAGTGGCCCCCAAACCTTGAGAAATCTGTTGTTTTGATAAAATCGTGTGTTTGTTTGTGTGTTTCAGTAGTCTGTCTTCTGGGGAAACATGGAAAACACCAAAAAATGTTTAACAAAAACATCAACAGATATAATAAAAAAGGAAAAAAATGTTATAGAAGATATAGACCATACTGGAGTTATAAAACATAATGAAGAAAAGTTTTTTTTTTAACCATATAATAAAAGATATAAAGTAGTTTTAATAACCCAAAATTCAAAACAGACGAAATGCTGTGATGAATGATATAAAAACTGCAAAACATTCAGACTCTATTTTTAATTAAAATATCAAAAAGACAACATTTCAAATGTTAAAACTGTAGAGTTTCATTGTTTTGAATTTGAAGCTAACACCAAGTTTCCAAAAACTTGATACAGGGGCAAGCAAAGACTTGGTATGCTGTGAAGAGCTAAAAGAAAACTGCAACCAGTTGATGACATCAACATAATTGGGTATGAGAAGAATATCCAAAATATGCTGAGTCTGTCTGAAAGAAGAATATGGAGGGCTTCACCACTATATAAAACACTGTTCTAATGTACCTTTCTTGTCTAGTATAGATATTAGTTATTATTAGAAATAAGAACGCTGTTTATTATACAAAGTTATCTCCTTCAGCTGTTGGATGAATTCAGATCCTGGCCTGAGTTCAGAGAGAACATGACAGCACAAAGATTTTGATCCTGAATCGTGATGTTTGTGTTTGAACTGAGCAACAGTTCATTGATTTTCCATCTTTGCAAGCAGAGAGAAAGAAAAGTGGAAACCAGTAAGACTTCTGACTGACTTTGGTCCTATGGTTTTCAGGTCAGCGGCTTTAAAACATACAAACACTGGAGCTGTGATCTCAGGATTTTTAACACAACCTCGCCATGCCCTTAACAGACAGTCACAGTGGCTTTCACGAAAACTAAACCAAAGTGTGACCAGCAATGAGGTCACTTGGTGTTAACATGCAGAAGCAACAGCTTTAAGACTGCTTGTATTCATCTTAGGCTGATCATACACAGTGGTTAATGAAGACTAATGCTTCATCATGATCTGTATTCTAGAGCGGAGTCTACTTATCATCATGCGTTCGTTCTAACATGACAAGAACAAAGCATCTGTTTGAATATGTAGGCACATGTCTCGTATGTCACATCTCCAACATCATAATAAAAGACAGCCTCTTGAGTACTACTGCTTTGTGCAGAGCTGACATATTAATAGATGGTTGTGGGCGTTCAGACACTCACCACAAGAGAGAGCGGCCTCTTCCATGACACCACTCCGATCAGTCCAGAGAGCAGCACCTGTGAGAGGACACAGAGGGAGCAGGTGAATAAGTCTGGTTCAGTAATAATATGGGTAAAAGGAGTTTCATGTACGCTGCTCCTGCAGCCTGGAATCTGCTGCAAGACACTTTGTGTCCGGCCTCTTTAAAACCTTTTTAAAAGCAGATTGAAGGTATTGGAGGACGATGCATCAAGTTGTAGATGTTTTTGACTGATGACATTGTGCTCTGTGACTCAGGATTGGTTGAACTGTGTTTGTAACAGTCTTGTGTCACATCTGTAAGTCTGTTGTTTTTGCCTCTCTTGGCCAAAACACTCTAGTAAATAAGATTCTTGACTGCAGTGAGGCTTAAATAATAAAAACAACATAAAATAAAAAAAATCCATATCTGTGATTCACATGTTGTGCCCTGACACAGAGACAAAACTATTCAGCTCAGCGCTGTCAAAAGCTTGTCCGTGCAAAGACACTTCTGTTTCTCCTGCAGGAAAATAAAAGTGCATGATGCCTTTTATTAAAGGGGAAAATTTAAATTCAAAAGAGTTGAATATTTAATGGGTGCAGAGCAGACAGTGAGCATGTGATGCGTAACGTGATCTGATGCTTGAATGCTGTTAGGACACGGTGTGAAGACGGTATTATCAGTCTCAGTAAACAGCTACTATCACAAATAGTGTGATGACGAGGGACTAAAACAAAGTCAATGTTATACCTGCCTCTTATCTAAATTAAGTTAACTGATATGAAACATTAGCATAAAACTCAAAGCAATGCAAGAATGTAAAAGACTAGCTAAATATAGTCTTTCATTTATTTTTGATTTAAAAAAGTATAACTCAAGTGCTTGAAATATTGAAGAAAATGCAACCCCTCTACCTTCCATTTCTAAAAAATTATCAACAGGAAATAGTTATTGTAGACATTTCTAACAGTTTAGTAACAACTTTCTGCTTCACCTTTGACCTTCTCACCCTCTCCTAGTTTAGCATTAACATCCATTTCTAAAATGAGAGAGTCCCTCTTTGTTTAACTTCCATATAAATTGTCTTGGATACTGTTTAGCTATTTGATCATGTATGTAGCCTGTAAGATGGTTAAACAACCCAAAATGCCCTCTGATACACAACAGCAGATCGTCATTTTGGGATTCACTGCTGTGATGCCTTTAACAAATCCACTCTGAACTGAAACACCCTCCCCTACATGGCAGGCTGAAACACACAGATCAGGTGGGAGTTGTCGCTCTTGTTTAGCAATTCTGCGCCCATCTGTCATCAGATTTCTCGCCTGTGTGTCAGTATGGATGTGGATTTCTTTGTCAACAGCATCATCATGTTCAAATGCTCGGTTTTACACTGACTGTTTTCCTTTAACAGCAGACGAGAACAATCATACAACATGGGCGTGTAGTTTGATGGGGCTATACAAAACTCAACATAGTAAAATCTAAAAGCAGAGCTACATTTCCCCATTCATTTGTGTTCCCAGACTCCTTAAGCAATTCCTTTGTAGAAAATGGAGACTGAAACAGACAGCATTGTTCACCCAACACTTCCCACACACAACATATGTTATTGTTGAAGTGACAAAACCCTTTAGCAGATGTAGTGAGGTGTTGTTATTATAGATCTGCCAAGTTCATGTAGGTAGACATTAATGGATGTACAGAATTTATTAACAGAAACACTGCTCTCTGAAACTGGAAAAGGCTGTTTCACAACTGATAAAGCAAAGATTTATTCTAAGCATGCAAGTGAAGTCTTACTTCACCCATTGATGTATTCAATTAACACAATAACAGAGAATAATACAAAGCACTCTGAGTAAATACAAAGCATGAGTGTGGGTGTTGTAGAAACCCATGAATAGCTTACATGGAAACCACTCTAAGAAGACAAAGAATAGGCCATTAAAAACACCAAAAACAACATTAATATCTAAGTTTAAATATGCAAATGTATACAGTAAGCTTCACAAGACAAAAATTAATATGAAATAAAGAAAAATCCTTGCCTTACTAAGCAGAGTTAATTTCTAATAGACTAAAACTATGACTGAAAATATTAGTCAACTACTTTTTTTTCCACAGTGAAGGCTGGTAGCACTTTATTTAGTGGGCCCTTAGTCATTTTATAGCAATAAGTTATTCCTCAAAATACTGTGGAAATTCTCTGGTAATGAGGTGAGTTTTTACCCTTGCCCTAACTTTTCTACTAACCCTAACCCTTGCCTTCGTAATATGACAATTCTTTGGTAATTAGGTGGTATACTACAGGCAATTTTGTAGAAATAAGATGATAATTTTCCATGTAAGTTGCTTTATAATTTCTTGGTTATATCTTATTTTGTCCCAAGAAATTAAAGTCAGTCCTTCCTAAAAATTTCCATTTTTTTAGGGTTATTAGGGTTTAAGGTAAGGGTAGGGTAACAGCTCAGGTTAGGGGTTGGGGTCAGGGTAAAACACCACCTAATTAGCAGAGAATTGCCATAATATTATGAGGAATTACTTGATAATTAAAATGTAATTTCTAGGTAAATATGTCCTCAATGTTACCATATTTAGGAGTTATTACTTGGTAAAATGCAAACTTATTCCTAGGCAATTACCACTTTATTCCTGAGAAATTACTACACAATCACCACTTACTGCTATAAAACTACTTGCTTAATAGGGACTACTAAAAAAAAGTGATCTTTGGTGATAAAACTTTGACAAAAAGTAAGTTCAGTTTTTGCCTAGGAAACTTAAACAAGACTAAAATGTTATTGTTGGACTGTTGCACGTTCAAAATATTTTAATGTCCACTGTGTATACGACAGTGGTTCCCAAAGTGGGCCGTGGGCGCCCCTAGGGGGGCGTGCACTCTTAACAGGGGAGGCATGGAAAGGCCAGGCTAAGCAGCACCTGCTGATGACTTCAGCACTGAAGAAGAGGCCTTTATTGAAGTCACCTCAGATACAACAATATTATTGCAGTTCAAGTCCAACACATTGTCAGCATCCTGGATTGGAGTGGAAAAGGAGTAGTAATAGCCAGGCACAAAAGCCTTTGCCACAATTTTTCCTTGTTCAACAGCCTACCTGTGTGTGCATGATGCAAAGGGCTGCTGCCTCTACAAAGCAAAATCAAATCGTAGCTGGATATTGAAAATGAACTGAGAGTGGCAGTGTTACAGCTGCACCCAAGATGCAAAAAAAGATCTGTAGCACCAAATAAGCCCACAGTTGTCACTGAAATTATTGCAGGACTGGGTGTATAAATCTTAAAGATGTTCATTAAGTTTTTATTTTCAGGGAATTGTTCATCTTCAGAGAGTCAGATTTTTAAAACTCAAAAATTTCCAGGTTTAATGTTGTGGTAAACTCTAAAAATAAAATTAAGTTGACTGCAAAAATTGTGCCTGAAAATATTTTAATCTGCCAAAGGAGGGCCCGATAGAAAAGTTTCTTATTATAAAGAATAAGACTAAGATTAAACACAAATCAGCTGACAAAATTAACACTTTCGCTAAGAAATGAGAGCAACTGAGAAATGACTAGTTTTCATTGAATTCTCTGACATTTGTTACAGAGGTGACAAAAGTCATTTTCAGTAAAAGAACTCATTTTCAGGAAAGAACTCCTGAATCTTCCAGACTTGCCAGTTCAGATAGACATTTGAGTGTTCGGCTTTTCCTCTCAGCCATGGAGGTGTCATTGTTGGTATGCTGATGGACAGTTAATGAGTGTCAGGACTTTTGGTGGATCTTAGCTAGGAATGCACAATATTGGATTTTTGCAGATATCTAACATGTCGTTATTTATACTGATACATAAATGTAGTTCAGAACTAAAAGTTCTGTCCATAGAACACACAATTTAAAGTTTCAGTGTGAATAAATTAACACATTTCAATCCTTAAAACCCACTTCGAAATGTAAGTATTGATGATGAATAAAGACAAAGACTTGGACTGTTGATGCAGTCTGAAACCCCACTAAGTTATTTGTTCGTAAGGTCAATATTTGTAGCTGATATAGGCAGATTTTTATAGCCACAATATTGGTTTGAATATTGGCAGAATATTTCATGTATGTATAAACCTATACTATTAGCTCTTAGATTATTCATTTCCTGTGTCCTCAGATATGATGTGTTCAAAAGATGTATGCTTTGGGGTGCAGGTAACCTAGTATTTTAAGGCGTGCCCCATGTACACGGTCGGCCCGGGTTTGAATCCGGCCCTTGGCACTTTCCTGCATGTCTCTCCCCAGCTCTCTCATCCCGATTTTGTCCACTGTCCTCCTCCTTGGAGTCTTTCCATCCTTGATGAAAAGCTCTTTTCCGCTGTCTCTCTTCTCTTGTAAGATCATACTGTAATACTTTTCCTTGACTCTATTTCTCCTTGTGTTTCTGAAACTTTCTCAATTCCTCTGGGCTGTCTATACTTTCATACACTCATCATGTTCACTGACAACGTCTGGTCTGGATAAGGATTTGATTGGCTGAGTGGCATCATATGAGATTATTTTGGACAACTTTATTGGTCTGTAACCCTCCTGGCAGTTGAAATAGCCATGGTAAAGGTAAGAGAAGCTGTGCCTAACCAGGCTATATATAAACATCTAAAGCTGCACCGTCCATGCAAGAACTCATTACAATAAACCTGGGGCCAGCTTCTGGGTCTGGATTCAGATATTAGGCCTGCCATTTGGTGATGTCCACTCTAGACTTATTTATGTTCCAGATTTATCCATTAGCACTGATTTACTTTTGATTTTGTGCTCCATCCACTTGGAACCAGTAATGCTGCAGCATGATGCCTTGGCTGAAATGAAACAATTCGAGCTATCTGGATCCATCTTGTTGTGAAGACTTTTCCCTTGAATTTTCATGGCTCCCGTCTTGCCATTTATCCATCTGTTTCATTTAAAATGAAGCAACTATGCTGAGAGCTGATGTTTATCTGTGGTAAGGATGTCAGTCCACACAGCAGATGTGTTTTTAAATTAGTTGTCATATTAAGACTAGAAGAAAAAGCATATATTGATTTTTGTTGCATGCTTCACCCTGGGTGTGGTGTTGCCTGCTTCTGTAGGTGTGAACCTTTCGTATCGTGGAAACGTGTGTGAACAAAGGGTACTCATAGCCTCTGGTGCTCTGTTTCTCCATGGCCTCTCTCTGCCTTTCACCTTTCTTCACCCTCCATTAAACACCAACATGCTCTCCCCATTTCAAGCCATCTTGCCCACCTTCCTCCTCCTCCTCCTCCTCCTCACTGACTTTCCTGCTATCTACTCTCTCTCCCTCTTCCAGTTTTGCCCTGCTTCCCTTTCTAATTTCTCTCTGTATCAAACTCCATCTCTGTATTTCTTGCTCCAGCTCTGCGCCCACACAGTCACAGTGTATTTCTGCACTTACACACTTTCTCTGCTCTCAATCCAGCCTTCTCATTTCTATTTCCCTCTCCATCTTGTTCCACTCTCTAGTCAATCTTACACTTTTTCACTCACCTGAATACCCAAAGGCCCTGGAGATGTCAATATTTTATCTCAGCACGGTCTAACACATTCACACACACAAGCCTGGTGTAGAGAGAACTGGATTAAAGGTTGAAGGTTGTGTTTCTTAATCATCTTTCAAATTGCAACTTGCATAAATATATGTATCTCAGTAAGCCTCGCAAACCTTGATGTACCTCTGCACCATAGAGCTCTATCATTCAAACCTCTATAACAGGGGTCATCAACTACATCTGTACATGGGCCAGCTTTCTCCTATACAGGAATTTAGGGGGGCGACCTGTGTAATAGAATAAAGAAATTTCACACATGTTCTAATTAACACAATTTTTTTCATTTAATGCGAACATATAGAATTATTAGGCTCTTACAGCAAGATCAGTCCCTACATTGCAGCAGCCACAAGGGGCCGATTGAGATATTCTAGCTGTATATTTCTATTGCTTTCATGTTTTCCATCACTTGGTTTGATGCTAACATGCTATGTATTGATATGTGAAAAACCAGACAGGAAAATTACGCTCCTAAAATGCCTGAAGTAGTAAGATAACATAAATGACATACATGCGTAATGTTAATTGTGTTTGCTAGTAGCAGCTGACAGGGGATTTCTGAAAAATGGATGAAACATAAAGTCATTCCTGATGAAACCATTTCAATCTCAGTTTTTTTTTTTTTAATTTCTTTAATAGCTGTAAGGAGTTTATTTTGAAAAATGGTACCCGAAATACTACGGCATATTTTTTCCTCTGCACGTTCTGAATTTGATCATTTTCTTGAGGCCAGATGGGAAGATGTGGGGGGCCAGATGTTGCCCCTGGGCCGCCAGTTGATGATTCCTGCTCTATAAACACGTGAATGGTGTGCCCTTCTCAACGAATAGACTATTGAAAATAATACTTTATATAAAAGAGACAGTGCATATCAATGGACAACACCAGTACAGGATAAAGGATTATAAATATGCCAGCTAATAGGCACTGGCTGATTTCCATCTGTTGTCACTGGTAGATGTTACTTAAAAAACATATGTATTCATGTAATGCAGCAGTTGTTCTTTATGGATAAGTACTACTACTTCTGAAATGGGTCTAACTTAAGTCCAGATGAGACCTCTGCTCTTTTTTTCCTCTGTTTTATTTATGAACTATTTCTCAGTCTGTAATGTTTGCAATGTGTTTATATCATGAATGTAACTGCCAGAGTTTGTTTATGAAAAAAGTTGAATTTAAAAAATGGTCTAAAACTGCAAATTGCAGCACTTGTCTCAGATGAACGATCTGTGGGAGTGGCCATCAGAGATAAACGGCCTGCGGCAAGGCTGTCTGTAGAATTTCCAGGAAAGTGTCACAGAAGGTTCCCAAAAGTTTCTGACACTCATTCCAGATACAATTCCCAAAAGTTTTCAGGAAGGTTCCCAAAAAATCCTTGATTTTTTTCAGTGAAAATTCCTGAAATATTCCTGGAAATCTCCTTGAAAGACTGCTGAAAGGTTCAGGGGAAAGTCCTTATAATTACTGTTGAAAATTCCAAAATGTTCCTGCTATTTTTTCATGTTTAAAGGAAAAGTCCTGGAGAATATTACCAAAAGTTTCTGGGGAAAATGCCAACAGAAAACTCCCAAAAAGTGAGGGGACATTAAAAAAATGTTTACACTGAAAATTCCTCAAAGATTTCAGGTAAATTCACAATGACAATTCCAGAGTAAGTGAGAAAAAAATATATCAAGCACCTTTGTTCTTTCCTTTCTGCTATCAAAAGTTTAAACTACAGAAAACAATAAAACACACTTTGACAATATTTTTCCTGAGACATACAGTATTCATGACCCACTGGAATCAGCTCCGTGTCCCACTTTTGGGTCCTGACCCGCCAGATGAGAACCACTGTCTATAGTGTAATATAGCATGCAGCCAAAACAAAAATGAGCATTTGAACATAAATCAGCATCATTATATGTAGCCATTCTGAAAGCATTCGTGGCATAAAAAAACAACACGTCTTTGACTTGTATTTGAACTCTATAGTTTGACCAACGTCTCATCTGTTAAAATGGAGGAGGTGAAGTTTATGAAACTAAGGACAGCTGGCAGGAGAGCTTTGAATCTTTCCTCTGATGGATGTTACTACATCCATTTAATGTTTTGTCTCCATGTGGAAAACAGTTTTAATATCACATATTCTGCTTTGTGCACTTTTTCTGACAAGTTGTCATGACTATGATGTGTTTACAGCGGTGGCCAAATCTGCAGTCAAGCTTTAATAACACCATAATAGACTCTGTAAACCTAATTGTCCATCAGGCACTATTATGTTCCTGCCTGCCTGTCTCTGTTGTGACTGTAAGAGACAATCTGCGGCCAGTCTGAGCTGCGTGCGAACGTCTAACTGCCTCTTTATGCTCTACTGTCTTCACAGGCTGTGCATATTTTTGCAAGAGCAGATATTGTCTCTAAAGTTTCAAATATCCTGTGACCCAATATTTCTGTATTGTTTACACATAATTAACTATTTTTCTTTTATTATGTTGTAAATGTTTTCACTGGAACTGAGATGGAGATGGTGCAATGGAGCAGGCATCTGTGTCCAGCAGACATCAGACTGTGTCTTTAAATGCATCTCTACCTTGTCTGCTCTGCTTAGCATTGGTGTAAAGTAGCTGCAGAGGACAGAAGCTTGTGTTACTCTGTGATACTGCAGGTAACAGTCAGCCTCTTTATACTGGTGTCAGGCACTGCGACAAAGAGTCCAGAGAGGTTGTGTCCTGTTACAAGCCCCCCCTCTCTCTCTCCCTCTCTGCTGAGTGCTCTAGCCTGGCAGCAGAAATGAGGTGCAGTGCACAAAGCACAACCAAGGTTGAATGGAGCTCCCATCATGATGCAGGTCCCTGTCAAATTCAGCACATTCTGAAAGGAGCTTATTTCAGAGCCTGTTCCCTTAAGGATCACTACAAATGAGTCATACTGTTACACTGATATTTTTTAGTGTTGACTTCCTGACTGATTGGAAATACTCTGAACATTCCTGGCCAACAGACACTTTTGCGAAGTTTATGCAAAGTCCTTCACATGAGACATTTATCCTAACGGAGGATCACTGATTTGACTGACTGACACACTCCATACCTGTACTTAGTTTTGTATTTATTTAATTTTTAACAGATAATAAAAAAGTTTGTCAAATGTTATGTTCTTCCCATATATAGTTCTTGAGCAAGACTATGACATATCAGAAACTGAAAATGAATGAAATTCTTATACATCGTAGGCTGCACTTGTAAACACAAATGGACAAATGTTTCAGTCCTTATTTTCTGGATTTATTTCCAGCTAGCCTGCATCAAAAGAAGTCACGTGAGTAGATGAGTGACTGCAGCAGGTAATATTCAGGAACATTCACCAGAAGCAAGTGGGCGTGACTGATGCTATTTATATGCGGTGACTGCTGTGCAATCGCTGTGAATGATGCCTATATAATGAAACCACTTAGGACTCTTTTCTTCTGTCTGGTATGTTTTTTCCATTTTTTGTCCATACTTTGAATAAATCTAATAACATGTTCAACGCAATGTCAAAAATATCCGACTGTTGCTTTGGCCACCATCTTGCATCTGTAGTTAAAATCACATTGTGACTTCTGTTGCACAATCCAAACTGAATGTTTTTAGTTTCAATCTAGTTTTACAAACTCCAAACATTTTAGTCCATTTTAAGCAAATCTTAACGGTTTAGACTTTCATTTAATTGAAGGCATTTATTGTCTCTGAATTTATGTAGACAATTAAGATAAATGTAAAACACCTACATGCATTATAAATACATGAACTGATTTAAAATATGCTGAAAAGAAATACTGCCATACCTTACATGCATGTTTAAGATATCATTTGTCATGGATTTTGAACATCCTACAATAAAGCACAATCATTTTAATCTTGTTTTAGCCTCCTTAATGAAAATTACAAAACTGAAGTCTTTGAGAAATACTCAAGACATTTCAGAAGTGCATGTGTAAAAAGTAGGGATGTACGATAGGATATTGGCATCAGCAGATATTAGCTACGTTAAAAGTGAATTATTGGGTTTGGTTGCTTATAAAGCAACCAATATGAAATCTGTGTGAAAATGAAAGCTCTTTCCCTTTGTTTCCCATCATGCCGCCCTTCCTGTTCCTCAACTGTGGACTCTATGTCTCTGTGGCCATGTTTACATGTGTGAAGGATTGTGTGTGTGTGCTTCCTGGGCAGAAACGGTGGGCTAGCAGGAGCCATGTGAGAGCTTTGCTGGTTGTCAGTCACTGGAGGCTTTTCCCCTCGGCTGCTGCCAGAACAGGATTAACATTCAATACTTAGCGGCATTAGTCACTGAAACCTGGGCAGTACACACCCACTGACAAACTGAAAACATGCTGAAGCATCTTTAAAATGTATTTCATGGTATGGACAAATGAAAAACCTCAGTAAATGCAAAGCAAACAAAATGTCAGAAAATAGTGGAGAAGAGCAACATTTTTGAATGATATATAGTTTTAGTGTCTTGATGATGAATGGTCTCTTAATAAAGCACCTACACAAATAAGTCTCTTTATACATGCATACATTTGACTTTACTCTGTTTTCTTGAGATCTCACCCTTACGTTTCAAGATAAAAATGCTGGTGTCCCTGTAACAAAGGGTTAATTTCTCAAGATCTCACAAATACAGTCTAAATCAGCTCACTACATAAGGAAAACCAGTATTATTCTCCTGAGATAACCTGGCAAATCAGATGAGATTGCAGGGAAACATTTGAAAGTGGCACATTATCACAGAAACAAGGAGTGAAATAAAATGTGTGGACGCGCTCCATCTTTAGGCTTCCGTAGTTCTGAGCCAAGACCACATAATAGTTGGTTGCTGTCCAGTGTGCTGGTGCAGTGTAGTATGAGGGGCTTCAAAATGAAAAAAATGCATTTGACAGAAAATTTAGTGCGAAAAAATTAGAGGTGTTTTGTATGAGCTGATTTGCATTTAGATGGCTCGAGCGCTTCAAGAGCCAAAATTATGAAACACGGTTAGTGAAAGGCTCATTTTCGGACCTTGTGCATTTTAGGAAACACTGAGCTGACTGAAACTATTCAGAGCCAAAGGTCTGTTGTTAACAGTCAAATGCTTAAGAAAAGAAAAACTGTGATTAATATGTTCATGAATAAGAAGTCGACTCTTAATTGAAGAGTTGGATAACATTTCCAGACGTATAATCTCTGAAAGCCGTTCCTCAGCAGAGCAGGATGTTCAGATCATTGAACCAATCAGCTTATGTGACACAAATTAGCAGGAAATGTCTTAATATGGCAGATGATATAATGAAGAGAGCAGAAACCTTTTTCATTCATTTAGAAAACTACAACTCCCTCTGACTGATGTGAAGCTAGGAGGCTTTTTCTGCATAACTCTTGTACAAACTCACATAACCCTCACACACACAAGCACACACACAAATGCTCTCACACAGTTAGTACTGACAAGTGTAAATGGGAACGGAGAGATAAAAGCAAGGATTTGGCTCTTCACAGCGCTGGATTAGAGGAGCCAGTGTCATCGCCATGAAAGAATGCATTCCTCTGATACTCTAACAGGGACAACAAACACCAACGCAGACACAAAACACACACAAAAACTCAGAGGTGCTGTGTCATGTCGCTGGAGGTCTACCGCAAAGCCAACATTTTGAAAACACAAAAACTTAAAACTCCCTTTCACAGATGAGTGATGTATGGCAGAGTCAGTGTGAAAAGATTGAGCTCAAACTGCTAAGTGGCAAACAAAAAGTCCTGTGAGCCCTGCTGGATCTTTGGATGTGATAAAACAAAGTTAGCAAAGTCTGTGTTGCCTCAACAGCAAATTCCAGCCACATAAACACAAGCATCAGCACAGACAAGTCTGAATTTAAATACAGGAGAAAAGAAGCATCGTTTGGATATTTTTAAAGGGGTATCTGGAAAAAATATGTCATGATCAAATCAATTAGAAGCATGCTGCTGCTCTTACGTCATATGAGTGAAAAACAAAAGAAGGGAACATTTTCCTCTCTTATCTAATTATTTTGATCCTGGACACTAACTTATATCAACTTCAGTAAACTCGAGGTATTTTTTTCACATCAGGCTTGAATGTGACTGTCAGGTTTTATTAGTCACACCTGATTTCAGCTTCAGTGATGACTGTTCAGGGAGGATTTAGATCTGGAGCATGACTGAAGTCCGATGCACAGGTCAATAATGAGCACTCGTTGACCAAACACAACCTGTACATTTGATGAACTTCTGATCTCTGACAAGTAACAAGATGAGATAAAAAGAAATAATTTACAATTGGGAAATGCCTTCTAATTTTTTTGGATTGTATTTTAATAATGGATATAAGAGAACACCCTCTGCCGTCAGTGTGAATGAGTAAATGTGATTTGCTGTGTAAAAAGTAATCTGAGTAGTCGGGTGACAAGAAAAGTTATGGGACAGCAAGATGCCTTCCACAAAATTAAAAAAAAAAAAAAAAAAAAAATTGCAACCATTTTTCCCACAAGCCCTCACCAGCTGACAAACAGCTGATTCTCTTCCAAGCACGCTATTGGCTAATCGCGCTTTGGCTGCCATATTTAAGCTGCTCCAGCCTGGCTTCCTTTTGCTTCTCCCTCTTCAAGCTGCTTTTTGCAGCCCTCCTCCACCCCAGCTGCTCCTGAAGAAAAATAATTCTGACAGTGAATTGTGTTTCTTGACATTTCTTTACAATGAAATGAAAGTAATGTGTAAAAAATCTTTCAGTTGTAAGTTTTCTAATGAATCCAACTATGGAGGGGCTTGTTGTTCTCTAAAGATGCACAAAGATGTCAACCTGTGCATTATTAAATGTAGTGTGTCCACTCAAGCTACAGTCTGGAGATTACTTGTATTCTACATCTAGCCTTTCTGGTAACATAAATAAATGACTGTGTAAAATAATACATTGGCTTTTAGGCTGATATGTTCTACTCTGTTATTCTAATACTGGTGTTGAGAAAGGAGGTGATTGTGCACCTACACATTATATGTTGTAACCACCTCCAAGGGCAGTAGGAGTCCCCAATAACTAGCTCTGCTATTTGTAAAGTTTGGGAACCTCTGCTGTAAGCTGTGGTCCTCAGTGATTTCATTTACATATAAAAATGTGTGAACTATATGCCGAGAGGCAAAATATACAATTGACTAGAGTTGAACTGCGGCAGGGGCAGCAAAATATGCTTGAGAAAATATACAGAAAAAAATCAATTGTAGGGCTGTCTGTGCAGTCAGTATGCATCAATATAGCTGAGGAATATGTCAGTCAATCTGCATTGCAGCCTCATTCTCCTACCCAACTCTCGTGGGCTGAACAAGCCCAGTCCACAACTTACAAAAAAAAAGAAAGAAGGAGAAGGGATATGATTTCAAAATATTGATAAGTAATGGCTCAGCTGATGGCTAAATCAACACTGTTGCAGAGTTTGCCTGTGCTCAAAAAAATCAATATGGCAATATATCGCCACATGCACCTTTATGATAACTGCATTAATACAGATGTTATAGAATCAATATAGCCATAAATGCTGTGATGGCAGTTTTAAAATGCACAGTCTCTTTGGCACTATTAATAAAAAAGCCAGCAGATGGCAGCAGCTGTAAAACTGCAGGATGTAGCACATGCCTCACACCAAAACAGGCTGGCACTCACTCTGGTAACAGAGATAGTGTTTATCTACTGCCAGCAGACTAAAAACAAAGATACTGGATTATGTCCGGTTTCATCAAACGCCAGAAAGTCAGCAGGTGGACATGAGTCATGCAAGCTGTAAGAAGGTAAAGCACTGCAGCAACACCAATCTTCATCAAAACATGACACCAAGCTGATTAGCAGTTAGCAACAACAGTTAGACTGTCCAGGATAGTCTGTGTTGCCCTAAACAGCACTAAGTGACACAGTTAAGTCAAAATTTCCCTCAAATTCTAAACAGGATCTGGATATCATAAGCAGCACTTCATGCTTTTCTTGTAACGACATAAGCTGAAGAGTAGCGCTGATGAAAAAACCTTAAAGCAGCTAAAAGCTAAATATAACTATATTTGCATTACTAATAGCTAAGTGATTATAAATAGACAATTTAAATATCAATGTGTGTTGTATTGTGACCTCTGTATTGTGATACTTATCGTGTAGTGAGGTTGTGGGAACTACCCAGCCCTTTGCAGAGGTGGCAGCAGGTCCTAGCCGAAGCACTGATGGAGCAGGCGTTACTTCCCTCCAGACTTGCCGAAAGCCCATCATCATGTTCTCAGATCCACAAATTATCAATCGTAGCTTTAACTAAGAAGGATTAAGCAACATGACCAGATCAGAAGCTATCCTTCCATCAAAACACCCATAAAGTCCAGTAGAAAGCCTTGACAGTGCTTGCAGCACTGGCATAAATGCTCACTTTTTCCACAATTTTGAAATATTTTAACTTTCTCTACAGTAGAAATGAGTGAAACCAAGAAATTTGCAAAGCTCTCCATAAAACATGGAAAAAAATTCTTTTAACATGCTGTCATAAAAAGGATGTTTCTTTTATGCTATGTTGCTACAGAGAGGTGCAGAACAGCACAGTTTCTTGCATTGGGCTTGGATGTACCTCTTGTAAGCAGGAGATGAACCACACTTAAGGAAGCAGGGGTAAGGAGACAGAGAGCTGTAAAACAAAGTGCTCTGTGTCTTCAGATTGGAGCACTGACTGAAATATAATACTAAAGAGACAAGAGGCTGATTTCATGGTTTATGCGACAGCGAGGATCTGTTTGATTTTCAAAGACACTAACAGTGAGACAACTTGAACACAAGCCAGTTAAAGTGGTTGAGACAGTAGAGGCTTTAGACTATAGACACCTCTGACTGAATATGTTCTAGGCTCTACTGACTGAGAAGGAGACCCTGAGGCAGGTTCTGGGTACAGTTGAGGGTTTGGATCTTACAGTCAGCCTGGGAAGCTCTTAAGAAAAGCCCTGCAGGAGGTTCTGGGGCAAAAAGATATCTGTGCTTCTCTGCTGTGCCCTGTTAGTAACCTGATGAACCTCAGTGCTGATAAGAAAAGATGAGAGAAGTGTTTATACTACAAATGACATTTTCTCTAGCAAATATCAGAAAACTTGAGAGGAACGTGTAACTGCAGCTCACAACACTTAAGACCTTCTTTAAGGAGAAAAAAGTCAGCAGATTTAAAGGTAACAATTCTAAAGAACAGAAGGAAAGAAAAATTGCAAAATAACAGTAAAAACTGGTTTATGAATAAGCATCCCATTGTTGTTTCCATCTTTTTTAATCTTACAATGAGTTCTCTCGGAAGATGCATTTCCTATTGAGTGAATAATGAACCCCTTAATCCTCCAACCCAAAGCGAGGATTTTTATGATTACCTGCATGGCAGAGCGCTATTTAGGCATCCAAACTATAATTTAGGAAAACAGATATGTTGGTGCTGAATGTGCTGGGATTCCACCTAAATCAGAGTCTTGACCTTATTCTTATTCATTAATGCATACAGCCAATCAAAGAAGCCATTACTGCAAGCGGGGGTTTGCAAAGCGGTCTGTTCCTCAAACATCATCAATGCCAAGATGGATGGAACCAGTGTGGTTGCCGTGGTAACCCTGAACTGGCCATTTGCCAGGATCCATAATGATTTCCCATCAGCTGCCTCGCTGAGAGAAGCATGGATACACGCTGGCTCAGAATCCCCCCACAACATCACACACAAACATGCTCATAACAGCCCAACATACATGGAGAAACGTAACACAAGAGCCAAAATAAACAAAACCCTCCTTTACACACAAACACACACCGCCTGAATCCCTCTCAGTCCGCTCCTGTCCTGCTGCTCTCCTTCAGCTCTGCTATTTCCTTTCACTTTTGCTCCATGTTGGACAAGAGAGGGAAATCATTCCACACGGAGTCAACGCCGCCGCTCTCTAAGTTCTCTCTGCAGCCTCTCAGCTCACAGTAATCTGACATGTGTTAAAGTGTGTGTATGTTTCTGCCTCCGTGTGTGTGGCTCTGCAGGCAGAAATGTGTGAACCTGCAGAATATGTCTCACCCTTCTGGCCTTCATGAAATGAAGAGCAGCTGATTAAATGGATGTCGATTTCAGAGCGGCCTTTTAAAGGATTGTTTGCATGTGAGCCTGCAGTGAGCCTACTTCTTTTTGCTTTTCAAAATTTTATCCTTATTTCCATTAAAAATTTTCAACAGATTTCCAGGCCCCCAAGAGGATAAATCCTTAAGACTTTGGAAATCCCTTGAAGTGTCCTCTATTTCCAACATGATGGTGACGTTTTTCTGTCTTGGGTGAAATATCCCAGCTTTTCTTGGATCACCATATTGGAGGCTTAGTCCCACTTTTAGGTTTTATCCCTTCCTGTTGTTTTAAGTGTCCTTTTGCCCCTAGAGACAGAGTTACAAGGTGTAGTCTTCCTCTGTGAAATGGGACGGCTCTTCAAGCTCCTGATAACAAACTCAAACTGACCGCTGTGGTCCAGTGATAGTGGATCTTACACAGGACAAACAAATGTCAATTTTTGTCTAAAAAATGTAGTTTCTTCAGCGTTTACTCACAAAACTTTCTTTTAAAAAGTAGGTGTTCTCCTGGCATTCACCTTCCCCGATGCATCAATCAACATTAGTTGCATTAAACTTAATCCTTAAGGACCAGAGGACTAGAATGCATTGAAACAAGACTCAGTTATGATATCAGGTTGTGAATATAATTTTCAGATCAAGAAGGTTCTGGGAGATTCCCCATAACGCTCAATTCAATTATGCCTCCATTAAGTCCTAATTTGAATGTTTTCATGAGAATCATGTATCTAAATTTTAAATCATTTCATTGGAACAACTCCAGTAGGTCTTTAAGTGCTGACTAACTAGTACCAAGGCTTCTTCTTCTTCTTTACGTTGTTTTATCTATGTTGCAAGAATGAGATCTAAAGTGGGAAATGAGACCATTTAAGGAGCACCTTCTACTCTTTAAACTTTTCTGCCTTCAGAAGGAACATCTCTTGTCCCTTTTTAATTTTCACTTCTCTTATTCTGGGTTTTTTAATTTTATCTTGTTTTTCTGGATTTTTGTGTTTCTAGGTTTTTATGATGTCTTGATATGTTCCTGGGTTTTTATAACGTGTCTCCTGGGTCTTTACGATGCTGGGGTTACACTGTTGACTGTTTTTTATGGGTTCCTCTGTTGTTGGAATTTTATCTTTCTTGTTGTGTTCTTGTGCTTATTTTATGATGCTTTTTCTTGATTCTGATGATTGTAAACCTCTGTTTTTAAAGGTGCATATCTGAAATTTCTTTCTGTTTCAGTATAATTTGATTGCTCCTCATGCATGCAATACTTCTTATCTTTTTCTCAAATGTTGTTTTTAGATGACTTCCCATCACAGAAAAAAACTCCAGGAGGAAGAAGAGGCAGGAAGTGATCTCTGCAGTAAGAATTACTATCAAAGTGCAAAATTTTTTGCTTTTTATGACTGTTCCAACTGTTCGCATTGTGGAAGAAAAAAATATCTTTAGGCTACTTTTGTGTTTGCAAAATTGGTGATACAATCAGGCAAAAGAGCAGAAAAAGCTTACAGTGAAACAGCAGCAGACATGGATTAAAAACTAGGCGTGTATCTATAGTTGGTTTAACCAAGTGGTCCTGTTTGGATAGGTAAAGTTTGTCTTGGCTTGCCATGGTAAACCCTGATCTTGCTTGTGATTTCACAGCTGATTTCCTGATTCACCAAACGCCTTTTTATTTGGTGCCAGCTTTTTGAATGTGTATTAATTAAAGACAAAATGGACGAAAGAAAGCTGGTTCTCAAACTGGTGTCTGCTTCTGTGGTTTACATAAAAGAGCAGTTTGCTACACGTCTTCTCCTTGAACAACACATCAGTACTCAGACGCTTACCCCACAAGCTTTATTCAGTTAATGGTATATAACAGTTTCAATTAAAAGTATGTTTATGAAAGGGTTTTCATGAGGGGAAAAAAGCTTGCAAGACTTTTGTCTCTCTTTTTCTGACTAGACGTGTAGTAGGAGGTCTGCACAGCAGGACTAAGTATGTAATAACGATCAGCTACACACCAGCCAAATCAGTTTTTTATAAAGTGCAGGTATCATACAGCTAAAGTATGCAGAAATTTTCTAATGATAAGTCCATTTAAGGCTTTAACGTACAGACTTTCCTCTGTTCCCATTATGTCCTGATTGAAATGCTGCTCTTCACCCCCACCCCACCCCCCCCCCAATCTGACAGACATACATCACTGGAATCATGTGACTGCACACGACCAATATAAATGTTTATGGGAAACTGCTTCAAAACAGCAGACTGTAATTTTATGTGTGTGGGAAGATTAAGAAAGGTGATGAAGGCTTTTGAAAAAAATAGACTTGTTTTTAATGAAAACACAAAATACTAGCAACCCCCCTGGTAAAATTTCCCCATGAAGCTGGGATGAGGCGATACTCATTTTTATGCACACTAGTATTAATTAAACACTCATTTGTATAAACTGAATGTTAGTCTTAGTATTGATGCAAAGGTAAAAAACAATCATCATAGTGTTCTCAACTGTTACCTTTAGCCTCTCTAATGTTTTTAATGCAATCCAAACATTTCAATCATCTAGACATACTTCTATCAATGAAAACGACAAGTGCACATGCGGCAAAAAAAGAAGCTCTAAATGCTGATAAGACAGAAAAATCAGCTTGTGTTTCACCTTAGAGAGGATTTTTGTAGCTCTGTGTGTGTGTGAGAGTGTGTGTGTAAGAGATGAAAGACAAATGAAGGTGAGCTGCAGCATCGGGGGAGCTGATCTCCTAATGCTTGTGTGACAGTTTCAGCTTGGAGTAACCTTCAGGTAACCTCTGCTGGCCATGAAATGAACAGTACAAAATGAGTGTGTGCAGCCTGATGTATTTAGGTACATGAACATAAACGGAGCATGTGGACCCTCTGTAGGGATCATGTGGTGTTTGATGTCTCTGCCTGACTGAAGCTGGAGCTGACAAAGCCAACAGACGTGAGCATTCGGCCTCCTCGTGTTCCTGCAGCAGTCCTCCTCCTGATCCCTCTTTTTTTCTTCCACAACATCCGTTTCCTACAGAATTCCCCTCTCTCTCTCCGCCTGCCAGCTGCCCCTCCTTCCCAACCCCTCC
The DNA here is from genome assembly GCF_018320785.1 of Cheilinus undulatus. Taxonomy (NCBI): domain Eukaryota; kingdom Metazoa; phylum Chordata; class Actinopteri; order Labriformes; family Labridae; genus Cheilinus; species Cheilinus undulatus. Next base: position 38,307,526 of record NC_054865.1, on the reverse strand, counting down.
CCCATCTTCTGTAACATCACTTTGCTTTGGAGAACAGCAGCACCTCGCTGGCGTTACCATGGAAACAAGGGGAACAACAGCAGGTTGGCTGCTGCTGCTGCAGCCTGGGGGGGGCGTGGCATCACGGAGACCCTCTGCTTGTCTCCTCTTGCTTGGTCTGTAGTACCTCCTGTGAATCAGCACAGGGACCCTTCGTCTGTCTGGGTGTGAATCAGTCACCACATCAGGCCAGAGGAGAAGGCTCGTTTACAAGACTCCTTTATACACTCATGAGCAATAAAAGTATATGTTACCTTGTCTATTGGCAGGCACAGTTAAGTTCTGCTAATGACATTAGGTTAAGTGTGCATCTTTCTTACTTAGACCCTTCTCCCCCGATCGCTCAGTTGCTCAGTTTGGACAGGTGACCAGCTCTGGAGGAGTCCTGGTTGTGCCAAGGTTTCCCATTTGAGAATAATGGAGGACATTTGCTCTTGGGAACCGTCAGTGCAACATAACTTTTTGTAGCCTTCTCCAGCTCTGTGCCCTGCAACAATCCTGTCTCTTAGCTCTGCAGGTAGTTCCTCTGACCTCATGTCTTGTTTTTTGCTCTGATACACATTGTCAGCTGTGAGGCCTTCTATCCAATCTGTCCAATCATATCTAATCAATTTAATTTACCACAGGAGGACTCCAGTCAAGGTTTAGAAACATCTCAGTAAAGATCAAAAGAAATAGGAGGAACTCAAACTAAATTTTGAGTTTTTTTGAGTTGTGATATTTCAGTCTTTTATTTTTTTGTACAGGTGCAAAATTTCTACAATTCTGTTTTCACCTTGTCATTATGGGGTTCTGAGTGGAGATTAATGAGAGAAAAAAAGGAATTTTTTAACTGTAGCATTAGGCTGCAACATAACAAAATAAAGGGGATACTCTTGCAACGCACTGTATTTCAACTATACTACTACCAGAAGGTGAATAAAAATGATATGATCCTCTTCCCATGTCTACAGGCAGTTTTTCAGGGTTCTATTTATCTGTTAAAAAAGTGCACACTAGGAGGTATCATTCATATATCTACAGATATACAGACATCAGTCACATACTTTGTGGTAATGGGTGTGTTATATTAACCTCAGAGGTATGCATGTCAGCACCAATGTGAAGATGACTTAGCCCTAGTGCATGATGTTCAAGCTTACATACATCTTAAGAGTATCCACTGCCATATCTTCATCCTCAACAGTATCACCATCATCGTCATCATCATACATTTTGATTCCTTTCATCAAAAGCGAGTCTAATGGAGCAGCATCACTCCTGTTTTTGATGAAAGCAGCCATCTTCACAGACTGCCAAAAAGCCTGTATTAGCTCACACTTTGGGCAAGCTCAAGACTCTTTTGAACCCTTTTCCATCCTTGTCTTCACAGTTTTTTTTTCCTATATAGCACTTTTCAGACTTTTCAGCAAATTTGAAAGTCTCCTGAGGCATTATTACAGAAACTTCCTGTCTGATGTCTTAACTCTGAGGCCCACAGCCTTTAAGTGGGTTTGTCTGAATTGTCAGTACCGCTGCCATTAATGCCATTACCTTCACAGTTACCTTGTCTTACTCCTTCACTTAACCTATTAAAGCTCTATTTGCCCCTTTGTTTAGCCAGTTTGAATGAATTTGCCACTATTTACTTTGTAACACCCTTATCCTTTAAATTTCTGTTTCATATTGATACTCTTAGTGTGACGCTTTAAGTGCTTTATTGTTGGAGTAACTTGGCATCAGAATTTCCTTCAGGACAGATAAAGTTCTTTTTTTTAGTCAAAGATTTTCACAGTTATGATGTTCAAATATGCAGTGCCATGCAGAACTTTCAGGCTTGTTTAGGCCTAAAATTGGGGCTGAAGTGAGATGTGGCAAGTAAGCCGCCTGAGGGCAACACTGAGCAGGAAGGAGGATTGACACAACCCTGGCTATGCTCTGGATGTCCTTGCATATTACCAGGGGCATGGGTTAATAATTTATTGAAAAAAAATTAACAAAGTACCATCTAAGGGTACCGTCCCAGAGCATAATACAGTTTGCCACAAGCCACTGGTCATGACTTTCGATGTCCCAAAAATCAGCAGCTGTCTCCAGGGGTGAAAAGGCCCAGACAAAACAGATGCGGTTGAGCTTTACCTTGGCAGCTGAACATGTGTGTCGACATGTGCCGATCTTTACCCTGGCCGCCAGCCTCCCTCCTCTCCAGCTCCAGGTGATGATGAATCCTTAGGCCCACTATGCCTAAAACTCATGCTTATGACGTTACTGTATAAAGGAGGGTGCTTATCATACATCATCCTGTTTTATCTACAGTTAAAATAGCTGCTTTTTAACCTTTATGTCTGTAGCCTAGTGACCAATGCAACTTTCCTTTTCTCATTCAGATACACGGCTCTAAAAGTGTGTTTATTCTCACTGCAACACATTGAAACATACAAAATAAGCAAAAGGGCGTAGGAGGTTCAAAGAAATGGTATTAAAAGAGTGCTCTGTTGGGTAACAAACATAGAAAAAAAATAGAAAACACAAAACACTGTTCTAGCAAAGTAAAAAGCCTTTTTTCAGTTGGTGATTTTCATGGGGAAACGCTTAAAGCATAAACAATGCATGATGAAAACAAAGCAGATTTACAAGTGTAAACCAAGGATGTGAACAGCCTGATCGCGCTTTCAGCCACAGCAGAGTATACCCAGGGAGTGTACTGCCAAATACGTGGACTGCACCAGCTGGCTTACATCTGCATTTCCATCCTATGCATTATTATAATACAGCAAAGCACAAACATTTGATGAACATGATACATTTTCCATGCAATGTATGTCTCAGCGTGTTAAGGCTCACTTCAGACAAAGTCACTGAAGTAAGCAGCGTCTGTTGATTTGTTTTCGTGCACACACATGTTCTGCGACACCACAGCAGGTCTGATTGGTTGTGTGTGAGCTGAGATAGAAAGAGAAACAAAAGAAGAGAGGCTGCTCTGTGACTCTGTGGCTTCTCTTCTTGATTTAGATCACCATCACTCTCTGTATCTGTCACACACGAGCACAAACACACAAACATAGACTTACACATGGACTGCCAGTTCTTATTTCACTAGAAATTCTTTGATGCTGCAACAAATGAATATTGAGTTTGAAAAAAAGAAAAAAAACATCAATGCTTTTCCTTTCAATTACTAAGATATGTTTGCACTGTGGGACGCTACTGGCTGCGTCGCTGGAATGAAATTCAACGCATGACAGAGTCTCTGTTACGTTCGGTTGTTAAATCCTCCCGGCAGAGAAAATCAGCTCGAAGACACACAACAAACTCACACAGAGAGGCTTGCAGAGACTTACAGCGTTAGCACAAAACACCTCTGAATGATAGACAGGTGATGATACCTCTATATTTTTCCTCTTGGTGCATTGCTGGCTGCAGGAGGAGGTCTGTAATCTATACTTCACTTTGAGTGCCGGTTATGAGACAGTGACAAGTTCTGACTCCCTCTATATTCACCAGTTTGGTTTCTACTGGATGTTTCTCTCTGGGGTCATATTAAACTATTTTCTATGGTTGCATAATTATGCTGGAACGAAATGTTCTGAAACATCCATCAATCACACACTGCAGCACCACATTCAAGGCTGCAGTGTGCCTGGATATGACACCTGCTCACTAAACTTCACTGGTAAACTTCTGTTCAGTGTTGTGATGTGCACTCTCCGGCCTCAGTGGTCATAATTCAAGGCTAAAGAGGCTGCAGTTTGCAGCAGTGTGCAGCAGTGAGCAGCCATACATCTATCCTGAATACGGCTGCAGTGACACCAGCAGCTGAATCAGGCTTTCAGTCCTGTGCTGACAGGATAATCTCGCCCTGCAGCCGGACAGATTTAAAAAGGAGAGAGCAGCGGACAGACAGTGTGTGTGTGTGACACTGTGTGTGGGCTGAGTTGTGGTTAGTGGGTGTGTATTGTATCCTCTCATCTGCATAAACCTGGCTCAGAATATGACCAAAGTATTGGTAAATCTTTTTTTTCAATACTTCCACCTAAAATGTTGCAGTAACCCTTAGAGTCCACAGGATCTGAGTTTGCTTACATCTGAATGCTCCGGGGTTTTGCTCTAGCTGACAGCACACACCCAAACTCACTGGATCCATTTCAGATGCAAAGCTAAGCTGAGCGCAGTGCAGCCCAAAGCCATCAAATTATCAGTTCACATGATCACACAGTAATAAAGAGAGCAAAATACAAACTAGGGCTGTGACATGGTCACAACTACTGTCTTTAAATGTGAGAAAAGTTATGGTTTTAACATTACATCCATCAATAAGTCAAGAAAATAAGTGGCCAATTGATCGATAAACAAAATGATCATTAGCTACACCACCAGCATTGACTATAGAAAGCATGATTAGCTTCTGAGAATGCAGCATAGACAAAATGCTGACACATGTTCTGCCAATTCAGGGTCAAAAGTTACATAAAAATCAGCCTACTGCAGCTCTTTGTGAGTCTACGAAAAACATTTTTAGATATCCACCTATTTTCAAATAATTTAGTGTTCCCAACGGCAGTAATAGTTGCATAAACTATATGGACAAAGGTATTCTATTACAAGTAAGTAAGTACAACAACAGGGACTGTTCAATGCATGTGCTTCAATATGGAGTTAGCCTCCCTTTGCAGCTTTAACAGCCTCAACTCTTCTTGAAAGGCTTTCCACAAAACTTTGGCACATTTCTGTGAATTTGTGCCCATTTATTCTGAGCATTTAGGAGCTCAAGCACTGATGTTGGATGAGAAGGCCTGGATCACAATCTCTGTTCCAGTTCATCCCAAAGGTGCTCAGTGGGGTTAAGGTCAGGGTTGTGTGCAGGCTAGTCTAGTTCTTCCACACCACACTCATCAAACCATGTCTTAATAGTCCTTGCGTTGTGCACTGGGGCACAGTCATGTTGGAATAGAAAGTGGCCCTCCTCAAACTGTTGCCACAAAGTTCGGTGTGCTTTACACCACTCCATTTGACGCTTGGCACTGGACCTGGTGATGTGAGGCCTCCCATGCAGCTGCTTAAAAGTTGATTTGTAAAATTGTATGAATCAGTTTTTGCGTACTTTAAGACTGTAATCAATGCTTTCAAATTCAATAGTGTTCATAATGTTTTGTTATGTGGATAATTGTGGTCCTTGGCTGACAAAAGAAAATTAATAACAAAACAATCAATGTAAAATGTCAAAATCAGCTTTGGTCATATTCTTATGTTTAAAATTAAAATCAATACAGCTCCCTATGTTCTCAGTTGGTTCATATAAAGCTCATAGTTATTGCTGATCAAATAAAAATTTACAGACCAGATATCAGATTTTTTTTCTTTCTCAAAACGTTGCTGATGTCCAAATAAAAGCCTGACTTATTTTTAAGGATCATGAACAGGGTCTGTATCTAATCACTTATTAATTACAGTTAAAAATATATTACCAGAATGTTGCAGAGGAGGTACAAGTGACATTTAAAATAAAAATAGTGATTTTGTAACAATAAACACTGATGGCAGGATTACACCTGAGAAATATGATTGATTTCTGTTTCACCATGTCTGAGTGATTCCAAAAACTACACACTACTTCCTTCAAATCCTCAGGTGAGGAGGTAAGGATTGTTTTTTACAAAAATAGAAAAACCCCAGATATCTTTAAAGGAAATGATTGATTTGAAACTCATTTCACCTGAATTTGAACTCAAGCTGTTGTGTTTCTGCAGCAGAGAGATACCACACACTACAGTTGAAAAATAGTACAAAAATGTTGTGAGGAACTGCCTTAGACCATGTGGTGTTAGAGTTACTCTTAGTGCAATGTGTTTTCAAAAAATGGCAAAAACTGAACTTTTTACATTTCAGATTCTTGCCTGTAATTAAATATTCAAAACAAACACATAACCTAAGATTTTAGAAACACAGATTAAAAGGGAAAGAGGTCAGTCCAAACTGTTTTGGAGGATATGAAAGTTTTCCATCTGCTGCAGTCTTTACCCCCTAATGAGAGCGTCTCATCAGACTCTTTACTTCTATTCTGAGATCTGGTGGGAAATCTTTCCTCCTCTGCAGCCACAAAACTCTGCAAGTCATTAGAAGAAACTAAGACACACCACAGTGTCATTTACAGGGAGGCGACTGAGCTTCACTTTAATGTCAAGAAGCAATTAAAAGTGAGACGGGCCTCTGTGAATGATTACAGCCACAAGCTTCATTCAGAGCCTTCTAATTTAACAACCACAAACACACACAAACATAGATCACCCTGAAACACAAAGATGAGTGTCTAAAGCTCATTCAAACCAGGTTTCCACTATGTCCTTACTCGTGGTTTTGGAGAAATTATTTTGGGTGACAACTGTAGGAGAGTCAGTGGGTTTTGGAGGCTTTATTTCCAGGCTCACCAAAGAGTGAACGCATCCAAACAGTGATGACTTTTCCAAATCAAGGCAGCTGGCATCTGCTGGTGTGTGCAAGCATGATTAAAGCTACAGGCTTTACTGCCACCTTGACTGTGTTTAATCAGTTCACCATGTCTTAATGAACACGTGTGTGGTCTTTTTGGTAAGTCACACGAAAAATCATGAAAACCACCATTCCCAGGCACTAACGTCAACTTCAGCAGCCAGTTTTTACTTGTGTATAAAAAAAGAGTTTTTCTTTCCTGGTTGTTCGAACATTTCTTGTGAAGTCTTGCCTCCCCTGCACAGACCTACAGCTAGTTCATGTTCTCACTTACACATCAGCCGGGCACCGAGGTCTGGGGTGAGCAAAGTTCATATGATACGACCTTTTAACAAAGTCTGAAGAGAGCAGAAGCGACAGAGCCAAGCACCCAGCAGTACTTAACTGCACAGCCTCCTTTCCTCTCCTGGAATACACACAGAGTGATTTAAAGCTCTAACATCTTTGGAGTATCAAACTCTCAACCCCTGTAGGCTTTGAAAGCTGGATGTAAAAACTTTATAGCTTCCCCTTTTATGGATGACAGCAGCAATGGTCAGCTTTAATTCATGCCAGGATGAAACATCCTCAGTGGAAACGGTTTGTTGAATAGTAAGAAGGAAGCAAGAACAAGTCTCCATGTTTCATTCATGCACTATGAAAAAGGTTTAATGCTCTATTACAAGATGTGTATTTGGATACACAGTACATACATGCAATTGTTGTAGATTTTTCTATTTTAGATCAACCACACATTTAGCATTTATAGGCAGTAAAAACATCAAGACAGCACAGCCTCAGCAGCTTCCAGATATGTTTGCAAAATGAACCATGTTTGGCTCACAACATCTCTGAAGCAGCGCCTTTACGCATTTCTGATGAGTCTCAGTTTATTTGTACATAATAAGTCACACAGAGGTTTAATTGTGGATTACCTCTGTGATACAAGCCTGAGAAAGAAACATTTTCTTGTGATTTACCTGCAATGAGCGGGTGTTACGCTGACTGAAATAACAACATCATGATTTGGATATTCAAGAAGAAAAATAAAATATTTTTTCCAGTCTGTTCTAAGAGGGAGAAGATGGAGGCTGGAGTGATCATTTCTGAAGCTTTTGAGTCAAGTCAATTTTAAAACTTACTGGATTTGGTGGCAGTGTCAACTTCACTGTTTGCTCAAGTTGAAATGTTCAGTCTGTAAGGATTGTTGACTGTACTTGCATACAGGTAACTGTTCATACAGTTATATATACTGTTGTCAGATTACAGGAAATGGGATCTGGGTTATTGCAAGGAACCAAAATCTTACCATAATCAAAATCAGATGCCTGAGTTCAGACTTTATAAAGGGGGATGCCTGGCTGCTCACTGTGGTTGAAGCAGAAAAATGTAAAATATTGTTGGGTGCCTTTGGATAATGAAAGAAAAATTATGCACACTAAAAAGGGAGGTAATAAGCACTCAAAATGAAAGATTGGGAAGGAAATGCTTAAAAAGTCTTTATTTGATGGCTAAGTCACTTAAAAAGCAAAAATGTTTCAACCATGTTGGTTTTCATGGGGTTAAAAAGCCCTGATCTGTCTGAACATCAGCCATCATTAAGATTAAAACATGCTGGCTTTTTGAATGATTTGGCCATTATAGTAAAAGCACTTTAAGTTTTTCTTTTCTCCTTTTTACATTTTTCTGTCTGGAGTGCTTGGTTTCTTCCTTTTTTTTTTTTTTTTCGGGGGGTGGGGGGTGTTAGATAGAACATTTTGAATTAGATTTTGCAAACAAAGATCGGTAGCCTGTTGGCCCAGCTTGGTTTAAGTTCTGTGTGAAGTTATGGTGCAAAGTCTACAATAAACCCTACACTGAAACTAGCTGAGTTGTAAATTTAGCTGTGTAATTGTTTGGTTGCAGCAAAGAGACATAAGGTCAATCTGAACTAGTAGAGTTTTACGTCCAAACTAAAAAAAACAAAAAACAAAAAAAGGATGTATATGACATGATTTAACCAATCAGTGAAAAGCATTTTTAACCCAGTTTTAGAGCGTGTTAACTGCTGTTAGTTCTCAAACAGTGCTGAAAATGTGTGAAAATAGGACAGAGCATTGTTTAGGAGTCAGTATGAAATAACAACACTGACATTAGCTGTGTTTACATGGACCACTTGTAATCAGATTAAATGCCTGATCTGAATCAAAATGCTTCATATAAACACTTCATTTGGAATAAAATTCTCCAATCAGTCTCAATCAGGAAGAAATTTCACTCCAATCGAGAGGGGTGGTTTGTGCCAGAAACATGGTGAGAGTAAGCAAAATTAGTCTGTTGCAGAAGCAACTTTTTTACTAAAAACTTTAGAAGAGCTCAGGATTGTTGATCAGATAACAGATAACAATGCAACAAGACTGTAGAAGCAAGACTTCCACAGCAAATTTTCAGTAGATTTGACCAGATGATACTGTGTATGTCAGAGCAGTTCTATTCAGATCAAACGTATAATGCTTGAGCATGCACATCTGAATCAGTTCACATTTTTAAGCGTTCATAAAAACAGAGAAGTATAAATCTCAAATAAGAATAAGGTGGTTTTCACACTAGGGGCCCGGTCCCGGATCCGAGTGCACTTGAGCCCAAAGTCTGGTTTGTTTTGGTCAGTGTGAATGCGAACATAATGCACGGGCACCGGGCCCACTTGGGAAGGTGGTCTCAGGCACAATTCAAGTAGACTCCTGCACGGTTCAGATGATATGTGAACGCAACTGCACACAGAAACAGGGCAGACTGTCTTATCAGCTACATGACGTTGTCGTAAAAACTAAACTTCTTTCGAAGGCACAGCAATTTGTTCACATTTTTCCTCAATAAAAGTCGTAAATCATCAGAATCAAGTCAACAAACGTTCTGTTATGACTCACCTTATGGATGAGCACAAGTTGAGGTCAGTGAGATGAGATGCAAAGGCAATAAAAGTCTCCTGTCACCTCAAAAACCGCAGTATCTGCACAGTGTGAGTCCATTTAATCCACTGAGCTGCACAAAGATGTGTAGATATAAGGAGTGAAGTTGCTTACATCTTAAAATTGATTTTAAATCATCCATGGTGGCAGGATGGACTTTTTAGCCAGGTTAAAAAATAAAGAATCTTAGCTCAGGTTTTGACCCGGGTGCTTGTCATGGTAGCTACGTCTTCTTTCTTCTCCTTGGCAGGTTTGTAAACCAGCTACATGCATACCACCACCTGCTGTTTCAGACTGAGTACATAAGCAAGTGGGCCCGTGTGTGGATCGAAGTTGCTAGTGTGAAAGCAAGCCAGCAGGGGGACGGGGGAGGAATTGCGCCGTGGCATGGCTTGAAACAACTGGGCCTAGTGTGAAAGCACCCCTAATTCAATCGGACTGCGAAAAAATCATGTAACTCATGTAACCGCAGCTACTGAGTCGTGAAATCATCAATAACACTAGATAAATCAACGGTGGACAGCAGAAAGGTAGAGTAATTGATCACAGAAAATGCACTGCTGTCACCAAGTTGCTAGTAAAATCCTCAGCTCCACATCATCCTTCGAGGAATCCCATCTTTCAAAACTATCACCATGACAGCCATATTTATGGAAGACTTTCCAAAAGGAGGAGGTAGTGTAATATTTAAGTTACATCTTATGCCAATGTTGAAACTATCTAAACTGGTGCAACACCCTAAAAGTTAGCTAAGTGTAAACTCCGTCATCAGTATGAACTTATGTTCATCACAGCTATGGTTGAACTTAGGCAAAGCTGGCACAACCCATAGCAGGGCACCATGAATTGCATTGACAAGTCCAGGTTCAAGTCTGGCCTGTGACTGCTTTCCCTCATTGTGCTCACCACGCTCTTTCGCTCTCCAGTTTCCAGCTCTACTGTACTGTCTCTATCATCAAGGCATAGAAAAGACCTAAAAAAATCTTAGAAAGAAAAGAAAGATTTAAACAACACTGAAATTCTAGCATAACATCATCGTAAATTTATGGAGGGTTTAGGAGGATGCTGATTTTGTCACTATGTGTATGACTGTAAACTGTGATGATCAGAAGCCTCCAGACCTGAATGCTGAATTGTCATCTAATTGGAAACAATTTAGTTTGCTTATTACAAGAAGGGCAAAGGCCACACTGTATGCACAAATAAATATGTACAAAGTAAAATACATAGAACTTCAATGTGACTTAAAATGAGAGGAAGTGAGGCAACTACTACTACAGCCCTACCGTACAAAAAATACGTCACAGAAGCTTATCTAAGTTTGAACAGCCACCTCTGACTGAAGAGTGAATGAGAGATATTTCCCCAGCTCATTACCAGAATAATTGTACGACAACACCCAAGAAAAGCATGCATCATTCTAATGAACACACATGTGGCCGCAGCACATTTATCAATTCATGGAGGAGAGCACAAACAAATGAGCAACGCTGACTCCTACCCCACTGAAGATTTCCAGTGTGGCCAAGAGCAATTATCACGCAGCAACTCTAATTACACCTTCTGTGTGATTATGCAGCGTTATACAAAGAAATAAGATTAAAACAAAAGCAAAGAGAGCAGCTGAAAGCAGAGGAGCAGATTAACAGTGTAACCTCAGAGCTGTGACTTCAGGTGAGATCACTGCTTGGTAATAATTTCTGTTTAATCTGCTTTGATTCAAAGATGTGATTAAGTGTTTTAATGCATGTAAGAGATGGAGGGGCATTATCTCAAATGTCCTCTGAGAAAAACTCCTTTTTTCACCCTTCTGCAAAGGTTTTTTATTTTTCCAAAGAAATATGTTCGTTACACTCTGCAACATTGTGTTGCTTTAAGAGCACCCAGAGGACAAAATCTCCCTCCCTCACTCTGTCTCATTTTTATAGAGATGTAGAAAATAAAACTCCTTTATGGAGCTCACATTTGTTTTCCTGGTAAAACTTTACAGCCAGTAACTTAAAGTGTGATTACCCAACAAATACAGGTTATTAGCCAAATATTTAACCAAGACTAAGATGGGGGAATAAGCAGTATGTTTGAGGATAAGAGGATCAGACTAACAAGAACAATGTCTGTGGATAATATCTGGATATGTTTAAGTGATTCCTTTATTTTCTTCCAGAGTATTATTTATATTGCCTGGGCATTAAAAACATGAGAAGGTCTGTGGAAGAAGGTTGCAGCGTTCTACATGCAGACACAAACATTTGCAAGGTTAGAATTTGGCATGAGTACTGCTGAGGTGCTCCTTCCTGCTCTGGACATTATTTACTCTAATATTGAAGCCCAATTATCGCAAACAGTTTAAATGGTCATTAAAATTTGAGTGGTATTACCAACCTTGGGAGACTTTTATCATGCATCTCTGTATCTATTTCATCCCTGATCATATCATAGCTTTCTTTCTCTGTGAGTAAATAAATATCAGATCATTGAGAGTGCAGACTGTTTAATGATTTCGCTCGATCTTCCCTGCAGTTAAACTCAAGATACTGGGCCTGCAGATAGTAAAATAATATTGTTTGTAATAACCCTTATTTATCAAAGCTTAATCCACTTTATTTACTCTGTAAAGGCCCAGCATGCATATATATCACACTGTTTATGTGCAGGAAATATCTACACTTTAATTTGGAGGCAGTGATTTAATTTGTTCCTTTACTGCGCCTCCTGATGGAAAAGGATGCTTCTGTTTACCCCTCTCTCTGTCCCAGTTAGTAAGTCGAATTGTTTTGTTTGCTGTTGATGCAGTGGGTGGTTTACTGTGGAGTCAGCGGTTTCTTCTACTGCTGGCTTTGTGCAGCCCTGCTTTGTTTGCCCCCTCATTTTTTAATTTCACGGCTCTGGGCTTAACTTTCAAGGGCATTTGTGCCCCAATTAATTTCTGTCTCAACACAATGTTGACTGCAAAACACCTAAATAAAGCATTAAAATTCATAAGGTAAATGTCAGGTGACTTGTACAAAACCTCTACAACACCTTAACATGCTCCTGCTAATGGAAAGAAAAAGGATTTGACTTGCCCTACACTGATAATAATGTACCCTACCCTGTCTCTGATTTTTTCTTTGTAATAACTTCAAGTCAGTAGTATCTGCAGAAGAACAGCATGCTCTTTTCTTTTCCTTTTAAAATTGAGAGTTCAATGTCAAGAACTTGTCCTTTCAAGTTTCCTTTCAGCCAGGATTGCAGACAACGAAGTATATACAGTTCCTATAAAAAGTAATTACCATTTTGGATGTTTTACCCTTTTAAAAAAATTTATAAACCAATCATAGACAATATAATTTGGCTTTTCTGACAAAAATACAAAAAAATAGTAATGTAAAAGTAAAATCGGGTTTCTACAAAGTCATGCAAATTAAATAAAAATATTTGATGTAAAATAAGCAACTGCAGATATATTCACCCCCTTTAGAGTGACTGACCGAATTCAACAGAGGTCCAGCCAGTTGGTGCTACTACTATCACAATTAGTGATTGTAGTATAAAGTCCAGTCACTGGTTAATCATTATTCCTGGCTACCATTACACCATGAAGACAAAAGAACACTACAAGCAACTCCAAAAGGTTACTGAAAAGTATAAGTCAGGAGATGGATACAAACAAATTTCCAAGGCACTGAACATCCACCGGAATTCAGTAAAATTATTCAAGAAATGCTAAAAATATGGTACACGTGTAAATCTGCCTGGACCGAGCTGTCCTTACAAACCGAGTGTCCGTGTAATAAGGAGACAACTGAGAGAGGCCACCAAGACACCTATGACTACTCTGAAGGGCTTACAATCTTCAGCAGCTGAGATGGGAGAGACTTTGCATACAAGAACTGTTCATGCCTGATTCCAGTATAACCTGGCAGAGCTTGAGCAGATATTGCAAAGAAGAATTGAGTAAAATTTCAGTGTCCAGATGCGCAAGCCTGATTGAGATCTATCCACACAGACTCAGTGCTGTGATTGCAGCCAAAGGGGCATGTACTAAATACTGACATGAAGGGGGTAACATTTATGCAGTCACTTCTTTCACATTACACACTTTAATTCAAATGACAATACTTTGCCCAAATCTGTTTTCACTTTGACATTAAAGAGCTTTTTGTACCTTCTTTGGTTAAAAAAAAATCATATTTATATTGGCCATGATTGGTTTATGAAATCAATCAAAGGGTTAAACATCCAAGAGGGTGAACACTTTTTATAGTCACTGCACATACTATAGCATGAACCCAGGGAAGGCAGCAGTGTCCACTGCTGAAATAAAGCATAAACAGCATCAATTTGGAACAAAGATATTAGGCGTAGCATTCCAGTAGTCTGCAGGATTAGCTGTGCTGCCGATACAAATACACAGAAATCACCACACATGCACACACCTAAACAACCAAACACATGATCCCTGCTGGCTTTACACCTTGCACAGATGAAGGGTGTTTTCTTATAATCCTGCTGCTTTGAATAATGGCCTGCATGCTCCTGACTGTCAGTCTGTTTCACAAATTAATGCAGAAGTGAACCCCCACACTTTCATGAATATTAATGGGGATTTTCAACCACACACTAATCATTATTTACAATATGGAAATCACTGTTAAACAGTTGAGCGAGGGCTTTCTCATTATGTTTGTTTGTTGTCACTTTTTGTTTGTTTTAGAGGTGGTGAAAACTTTTTTAAACTACAAAGCCCAGCAAAGGTTCAAATATATCATCTTTTATGTTGTTTCCTCTGGATCTGTACAGCAGAATGACCCATAGGCTTCAATTCAACACCCACTCAGAAGGAGCTGCACGCTGTGCATCCGACCAACACGAAACCTAAAACCCCCTCAATTTATCAAAGTGGCCCCACAAATCAATGTGGATTACTTTGGGAGAAAGCATTGCTCATGTGGCAGTGCATTTCCATTACCACACACAACAATATTGGTCTATTGGGAGGCTGCGGTAATTTTGTCTATTGATCAAATCACAGGCAAAGATCAGATAACCGTGTCGTAGTTTAGGCTATAACTCAAATACAGAGAAAAGGAAAAACCATCATCTCTGTGTGGGTAATCACACGTACATGACACAGAGCCTGATCGCACCATCACATCACTGTGTAGGTCAGACCAGACTCAGGTAACATATTGTCAAATAATAAAGGGATTATCACTGTAATCCAAATGGTGAGCACCTACAACACAGTGGTGGGTGTCACCTTGTGTTATGTCAACAGCCACCACACTAAGAATGACAAAGCACGCAGCTTCAAATGATTAGATACATTAAGATGAAATCAGCAACCCAAATATGTACAAAAAAGCCTTAAGAGAAAGTTTAAAATGATGTGAAATATTCTAATAACCTCAAAGCAGAGACTTTGATGTTTAGAGTTGCAAATATGAATTTGTGTTAAATGGTCAATTGTGTTTCTATGTTTATATTAATTCTATTTGGTTGCATTATTGCAGGGCAATCTTGTAAAAGAGACCTCAGTTTAAGGGAGTACTTCCTGAAAAAAGAAGGATAACTATTTAAATAAAAAGGTTTCTCTGTGGCAAAGCTTTAAAATCTCTCTACAAGCACATCTAAAGCTCAGCATTTTCACAGTGTAGAATTTGTTTTACAAGTAGAAAAACTACATTTTATTACCCAACAATCCACCGTTTCAGAGGGGTCTGTGTGCCAAACTAAGTCTTGAACAGTTGCCAGACAAGCAGCAGAGACTCCAAGAAAAGACTGCTCACAGCCAAGAACAGTCCAGCAGATTAGGCCTTGTATAAACTTTCAATTTATTTTCTTTCCTCTTTGACTATTGTAAGCATTTACAAAAATGATACGATGTGCTAATGAGGAAATTATAGAGAAGCACGTTTTCTCCTGCTAGACACTGCTAGAGCTTTCTCCCTGTTTGCAAAGCCAAACTAACCTGCTGCTTTTAGTTTTATCAGATTGAAAGGGCCAATATACTGTGATATCACTCCTCTGTGCCAGAAAGAGATCAGGAGTTGTGAAAACCTGTATTCGTCTTCTTTTTTTTTTTTTTTTTGAATTAGTTTATTCTTTTGTTTTGGTAAAACTGCAAAGAGAAAACGAGAGAGAGAGAGAGAGAGAGAGAGAGAGAGTGGGGTGAGGAGCCACAGGTCAGGAGCTTGAAGTTTTAATTTTATCATTGTGTCATACAGATGTATGCCCAGGCCATAAGGGCTTACATGACAACAAAAATGTAACCTAACCAGGATCAGAGAGCACTGTAGTTCTCTCATTATCACGGAACAGACGAGGACAATGGAGAAAAATATGAACTAATTAAACAGATAATCTCGTCTTCTATTCCATCCTTTTGAGACAAAATTAGCAAGCTTAAACACATCAAATTTAAACAGTCATTCCAGATTTTACTCATCAGGCCTCTGCAGTCTTTCAGGGTTTTGCCAAGCTATTTCATGAAGTAATAACTCTCTTAGATCATCATGTTTGTACAATGCAACAGAAAAATGGGACTCATTTTCCACTCCAACTAAATCAGACAACTCATAATGTCTGTTTTCTCTTGGAATATTTTTGCATCAACCAGCCTTGATTGCCAGAGGAAACACACTAGAACTTAACTGTACTTCTACATGAGATGTAATGTATAATTCAGGCATAAGTCTGTTTAATAAGCACATATGTCCTTAGTTTCGGTTAGGGTGAAAATGCCCAAGCCATTTTTCATCAGACTAAATCCAGAGCTTCTCTTTCAGTGAGTTTACAACTAGGTCTGTCGAGATTAATCATATTTTTTTCATATCGCAATTAATCGAATGTTTTTTCTGTCCCTTTCCTCACACAAGGGTTAAGCCACTGCAGCGTCTCCCTGCAGCCATCACCAGCTAAAACAAGTCCACTACTGTTCCTTAATGTCTCATTTCACTCACAGACAAAACTCACTTCTTCAGATACCCTCATATTTGTCTAAAAGAGTCATAGCTTCTTCCCAGATTTCCCAATACATGATATAGTAGACCGTATTCTCTCTTTATCCCCTAACTGTAAAGGTCTCATTTCAGAGCTGTACAGCTGTGCCAATGACTCTATCTCTAACTCACTTAAAGATGTTGAGAGACTTTGGGAGGCTGATCTCAGAAAAGAAATAACAGATAAACAATGGGAGGCAGTGCTAAGCTTGATAAACTCCTTTTCTTCTTACGCTTGATACAACTCAAAGTTGTTTTGCGAGTAAACCTGACCGGGGCAAGGCTGGCAAATATATACACTAGAATGGACCTCGCATGCTGTCTTTGTTGACGCAGGCCTGCAGTCACTGAACACATTTTGGTCTAGCATTTTTGATGCATATTCTAAGATGTCTCAAAAAGTCATTGCTCCCAATCCCTTTGGTGACTTTACTATTTTTAAGTGTACTTTTGCTTGCAATGTATGCTGCAAAGCAAACAAATGTATCATAATGCGCTATATTTGAAATGAGATGAAAATTGTTAAACAACAATTTTAAAAATCCCACAGACAGCTAAATGGACAAATCACTAGTCATCAACACTAGTTTTGAATGCAAAATAGTTTAATTTTAAAATGGGATAAAAAGGACGCTATCAAAAAAAATGA
Organism: Cheilinus undulatus; assembly: GCF_018320785.1. NCBI lineage: Eukaryota > Metazoa > Chordata > Actinopteri > Labriformes > Labridae > Cheilinus > Cheilinus undulatus. Next base: position 38,290,463 of record NC_054865.1, on the reverse strand, counting down.
TTTTCCGATTCAGATCGATTTTTTGTTTGAATTTTCAAGGTCAATTCATTTTTTTCAAAGATCGATCCTTATTACTGACTGTTAAGTCTATGTTGCACTGTATTATGTTGATTGATCAAATGTGTCGGTCAATAAAAAGTATTTTCAGGAAACAAGTTTGGGGTAAGTTTTTAGTGTGAACTTTAATATTTTAAATATTGGGCCTAGTTAGAAGGTTTCTTATTAATAATTCAACTGAAAGTATAATTTCTGCCATTAGTTCTCTAAGACCCCCTTGCATATTCAAGCAAAACAGGTACTGTAGCTGAAATAACCCCCAGTGAATCGATATTGAATTGAACTGAATCAAATCAAATCGGAAATCAAATCAAATCGGGACCTTGTGAATTGAAATCGAATCGATTCAGGAAATAAGTGGCAATACCCAGCCCTACTATTAATCGTGATTACACATTTTAATCTTTTGACAGACATTATTACATGTCTGATGACATAAATCATCAGATTTGAACTTGGCCACCTCCGATATCTTCTATTTCTCTGACTTCACAATTTGGAGTGTATAGTGATGGTGAGGTATGGTGAGGTTTAGATAATTCATTCAACAGTAGTTCATACAAATCTCTCTTCCTTGAAAACCTTGAAAAGAAAACGGTTTCATCCTTTAATCCTAATAATTCAATATATTATAGCCAAGTACCTTTTACTTAGATCGGCTTAAACCAATTAAGGTTTTTATTTGTTTCAATCAAATGAGCTAAGGATTTGTATATATTTAAGATGTGTTAGTGGTCTCCCCTCTTGAAAAGTCATTGGAATGTGCCTTATAAACTTTAGGTTTCTAAACAAGGGAAAGTGAATGTGGTTTTATAACCCCTTAAAGCCTGTTGTATCATATTTGATACATTCTTTTATGATCTCCTCTATCTAATCAATATGATCATAAATTCCAAAAAATAAAAAAAATAAATGAACTCCTGTATACAATCTGGAAAATTATAAACATGCCCTCAAGTGGAATATCAGTTACCAAAAACACCTAATGTATTAAATGAAATACAAAAAATATATATGTTCTATTTTATGGAAATTTGGATTTTTTGGATTTCAGTACAAAGTGAAATAAACATTCCAGTTCCAAAAAATTTGAATTTTCTGGCTATAATTTGTGTTTTTAGGCTTTAAGGGTTTAAAAACCATCCTCTGACTCAGCAGGTATGAGAAGTAACTAGCCAGGAATAAACTGATGGGACAGACATCAGTGACATCAGTTGCTGATAGGACAGTGTTTGCTAACAGGCCCAATACTGTCTGATATGGAGGTTCAACCAATACATCCATGCATCCCCAGTATTTTAGCCCCTCAAACAAACAGCACATGGTTACATCATGTTGGATAATACCCTCAGAGGAAGGTTCTTTCTTCTGAAACCTCAGCACAGCTGAGGGTGAGACAAAGTCGATGCCTCAAGAAGAGAAGAGATTGATGCATTACGCATTCATGCTTGAGACCTGCTGCTCCTTATTGACACTCCTCGTCCTGTGGCTAAGAAGAAAGAAAGGCCATGTTTCTCACTTTAGGGAAAAGTCTCAATCTTTATTCTGTGAAAGACACAGACAACTACTGGGAATTGCTGCGGCGCTTGTGTGCATCTGAGCATCAGCTGACCTTGGAAAGTGACCCAGCAGGGAGTGTGAGAGTCAGACACACACTGTGAGGAGAGGATGCTAATGATGGCGGTTCTGTCAACACTTTTTACACTGCTGTTATTCATCTCTCATATTAACACTTATTTTCTCCTCCACACCTGCACATCAGTGGCAGATTTAATGAAGGATACAAACAATGCATGTGGCATTGAGGACATTTCTGGCCGTGTGCACTTTTGTTCTTTTCCTGCACATTAAAAGTCGGAGCACGATGTTTGAGAATGCACCCAAATCTGTTTTTTCCAGACAAGAGATTTGTCTCCTCTGACTAAGCAGAAAAAAAGAGTTATATCCCTGTATGCTGGCACCAACCAGTAAAGCAGCAGAGCACTTTTATGTCCTGACTCGTATGGTTTGATGTTTTTAAGACTTTAAAACTAAGTAAAAGGCTTTGAGTTGAGCGGAATAAGTTCAAAACACAGATGCAAAGTCTAAATGAATGAAGCAGTGACAACAAAACATAGAAGAGCTGTGGGAGACATTAGTGAGGCTTGTGGTAAGCTGAAGGTTAAGGAAATGGCATGCCTTATCTTTCAGGTGGCAAATTTTTACCTGACTGCACTCATCTACCTGAAATTTTTACAAAACATACTGCAGACATGATTTTTTGAAGACACTGCCCACTAGCTTTTGTGGTGAGGAAAAAGCCAGCGCTAGGTATAAACACACCAGACATTTCGGCATCAGATTACATCTGTGTGGCGTAACAGAGCCTCTGACAGATCTTTTTTCAAGTGGTCCAGCTACTACCTTATTGACAAACACATCCCTTATTTCCAAAAATGTTAACCATTTAGATTTGTGAAATTAAAAATGTTCATTGGATCAAAGTACAAACATCTGATTGAACAAAGATAAATTATAAAAGCTAGTTTAACAAGCACATCATTAGGAGTACATACATGCATACATTTTTTACTTAATTTTCCAATGATAAAACTTCCATTTTGTTTGTGTTCTTAAGTTTTAAAGAAATGAATGCCTTATCACAGGAAAAAAAACAGCTATGTTATCAGAGGAATTCAAAAGAAGTAGGTTGAGATCTCAGGGAAAAATTGCCTTGTTCTCACAGCAAAGCTAAGTAATATGAAATATTGTGAAGCATGTCTTCTTCAGGCTTCCATACATCAAAGACTTTTTGCAACATTTTAATTTTTCAGGTACGGACCATTAAAAATAGCTCTGTGACCCACTTTTGGATTCCGACCCTCTAGCTGGGAACCACTAATCTAAAACTTGCAACACTGGGAGTGTAACAGCATGGTTCAGACAGAAGTATGTAAACCCAGCTATCAATCATTGTGACATAGCTGTTTGACAGCAGGCTAACAATCCCTACCAGCTCTATGATTAAGGGACCTGGATGGTGCAACACTGCAGAGATCACTGCAGGGATGAAGGTTCAGTCCCCAGCAGTGAGGCTTCTAGCCTCATCAAACACAATTATTCCTGTTCACTGGTGTGGGATCAAGTAACTGTTGAAGCGCTGCTGACTGGTTCGTTCAGAGCTTAAACTACATAGTAGGCAGAATTGGTTGCTTCCAATGTGAGACTAATCTGAGAAAAGATAACTTTATAAATGCATGGTTAGGATTTGTTTGTTTCTGGTTGCATTCTGCATAGTTTACTCTGTTTACTGCACCAGCAGCATGCTCTTACAGCCTCGACTCTGCTCTGCCTTTTTCTGACTGTGACATTTTGATCGGATCCTCACTTGTCATGTTTCAAAGGACTGTTGCCTGGCCACATTTGAAGCCCACTGGGTCTCTGTTGTTTCATAACACCAGCTGTTCAAAGACAGCGGCTGCATCATCTCCACATTCACAGAGTCATCAAACAGGCCCTGGTCTCCTTTCATGTGTTCTGATCAGCCAAGTCCCTCAGTGCAGTGCCAATACAATACAATTCTGCTGAAAGACCCCCAATGAGTATGAGTGACAACGCTTTTGAAACAATATTTTAACCTAATTATTCCAACAAGTTATGAGAACAAAGAAGGAATAAACTTGAAACCTCTTTTCTTCGTCTGTGTATTCATTTTATGTAAAATAAATTTTGCCACACCACCAAAAGGGGCATAAATCTTCCTCAACCAAAATATTGATTATATTACAAGTCTGACTAAAGGCTGGATAAGACTGCATATATTTTTCTTTATAATGGCACCATGTTTGACTATGTCAAAAAATAATGTCCTGTCTAGGCTGAAAGACTGAAAGCACCACAAGTATGATCCTGACCAATCAACAAATGCTGAAGTCATGTCTTTGTGACTGTGCACAAGTTCATAGGTCAATAGGAAGGCAGGTCAAGAAGGGTCAATCATGGCTGTAACAGAAGCAATGTGCATGATGCTAGTGGTCTTGTACTGTGGGAAGAATAAAAAACGCTAAGAAGAATCCACCGTGGACTAGTCCCAACATAACTAGAACAGGGCGGTATGGACTGGCTGTCCCTCAAATAAAACTTGAGGTATGAGTCTAATAACACATCAGGAAATTAGCCAAGTTAGCCCAGCCAAACTCCCCGCTTCACTGTATGTAAACACAAGGTCCCCTAGAGGGAAAAAACAATAAGGTTTAGGGAATATTATTTTGTCACTCTGTGAAATGAAGATACAAAGATATGTTTAATGTTGTTGTTCAGAGAGCAGGTGCTATCCTACTAGTCAGCAACTGGATACCTGATGCTTGACAATGTGCGGTGACGATGCAGCTGGTTCAAAATCAAATTTAATTTGTGTAGTCTGATCGTCCTAAACATGCTTGCTCACCTAGCATCACCTGTAGTTTTTGTTTGGTCTGACATACTGTCTTCTTTATATCTTTCTAAATACAATATGTTGGATTTAGATTTTCATTTCCCTTGGCTATTAAAAATGCATGAAAGGTTAACACAATCTGACAGAAAACTATAACATTTAACAACTTGTCAACAAATGTTCATCATTTAACTAAAAATGATCCAAAATGAGAGAAAACTGACAGACAAGGTTGTATTTCCTGACCTTGTGTCACATTTTTCTGAATTGGCAGAGACGTTTTTGATTTGAAGGTGATTTTATCTGATTTCATAGAGTGCATGCTGCTAGGCTCTCAGGGTCACCATAACTGAAGAACTTTAACCCATCAACTCCTAACATTTTTCAGATAATTTAAGGACATTCAGACTGATATTTTCAGCAGCATGCCTTTGACACAGGCTCGCATGAAAGGTCTGTGTGAAAGGCATGATCTGTGTATACGACGCACTCAAAATAGGAATATCAGATAAAGTTACAGTCAAGCTTTGGTCTGAAACCCCTACGACAGCTACCAACCCCAGCCATGAATTCAACCCATCCCAACATTTTCTCTCCTCTACTTCTATTTCTCTAAACTGACACGCCAGATGGATATGTTTCACACATCCATCAGTGAAAGCTTCAATAGGAAAACTTTTGAGAAAAGGCAGAGGATTTGAAAAAAACTTGGAGTATGATTGGGTGAACGTTCTGTCTGTCACATCTCTACAGGCCAATCAGAGCAACAAAACACGTGACGAAGCTGTCAAGCTGCGCATGCACAGCTACTGATGAATAATGCGAAACATGGTGACTGTAGACATGTAAGTACTTGACTTTTGTCGTTTTTGAAAAGAAAACAACTCACCGCTGTTCTTTGTTCTTCTTTTAACAAAGAAATGTCGTCAAGGTCTGATAAAACTGGCGCTTCAGCAGCATCCACGGTAAGCTCTTCCTCCATAACTGCACCAGCTCTTGCTAGTGCTTGTTCATGTCTCAACTCTGCTACACCTGAAAGTACTCCCCCTCGTTGCTGATTGGTCCTGTCACTTTCTAACCGGGCCCAAATGGTTCAGATGGGAGCTTTGCAAGATGGATTTGCCTATGAAAAACAAGGAAACGGGCGTATCCATCTGCTTTGCAAGGTTACTATTTCTCTACTCTTTGTCTTTTTACAATTTCTTTCCTGATTTTTTTCATCCCTGCTGTCTGATAGTTAGACAGCTGTTTAACTGACCTCCCCTATTTTGTATTGCTTTACACGCATTGATTGAGCTCAACTTTTGTCACAATGAAGTTATTTGCAGTCCAGTGATTCTGATGACACCCAAATGTCCGTTTGGGGATCAGGAAGTTGGGGACAGCTATTAGGAATGAATGGGAGAAGGCAAAGCAAGGCAAGTTTATTTGTATAGCACATTTCAGCAACAAGGCAATTCAAAGTGCTTCACACAGGTCATTAAAATACATTGACAAAGGGAAAAAGAAACACAATGAAATGAAGTGGAAAGTTACTACTTTAAAGCTCTAAAGGCTTCAATCAGCATCTAAAAATCCAATTAACAAAAAAGTTGACTTTGACATTTACAAAAAATGAGAAGAACAATTCTCTTTTCAATATTGGCTGGTAATGGCTGGAAAAGTGATATTAAAGAATCTGTATACGCTTTAGCTAAATATTTTCAACAAGTTTCTTGTGAATCAAAATGAATCAGGCTTTTTTTAGCCAATAATTTTGCAATTATTAATCTGAGGGTAGCCAACAGCTCCATTCTCATCAGACTGCATCACAATGGTAAGAGTGCACAGACATACTGAGTGAGAAAGCATTGCTTGTTTGAATAAAATAGTATTTTTCCTAATCTACAGTTTTAAATTCAGACTTTTGCAAATTGTCTCTACAATCTCATAATGAATCAACTATAAAAAAGCAATTGTGGAGGCCATATTATAAACAGAAAAGGCATTATTTTAAGCAACATCCTTGTTCTACCAAAATGTCCCTCAGTTAGGTTGTGTTGCTGGGGGAAACCAACAAGTCCCTCCCTGCCGACAATGGTGACTCAGTAGTAAGAGGAGGAACATGAGCAGAAAGAAACAGATACAAGACTGTGGGAACAGAGCAGCAGAGTGAGTCATAGCAGCTCCAGAGACGCTTCACAACACAGACATGGCCTCACACTTATTATCCTGTCCACTCTCACTGCTCTGAACTGGTCACACTGCTGTTCCTTTATGTACACAAAACACATGTATAAACTATAGTTGTCAAAACAGGCTTTTTGTCCTCTAGTAGCTGCTAATGAGAGGCACACAGAGGCCTAAGACAAGGCCACACTCATTACTCCACAGAACCGCAGCTGTAATTGACTTGAACCAAAACATTTCCTTCTCCCTCCTCACTGGGCTAATAGAAGTCACTCTTCTCTGAACCGCTTTGTTGTTCCTTTGCTTTCATACTGCTTGTTCCCCCTCTCTCGCAGCCTGTCATTTCACACATGACGCGCCACTCAGTGCTCTGATCTCCATGTGCTACAAGCTCTCCTTCTCCTGCACACGTGCCACTTCCTCCCCTTAAAGCTTGTTTAAAGCGACGCAGAAAGAAAGACACACCCCGACAACCTCATCAAATGATGCTGAGTGGCAACAAGCCATAGTAACTGTCTGTGGCTGCCATAGTAACCAACCTTCAAGAGGTCCAAATCAAAGTCAACACTGACTGGGAGAATACTGCTTCTGTTTGTTTCACAGCTATAGATCGAGTAGAGATGCTTCCATTTCCATCCAGGATCAAAGATATATTTTCTTTGAGGACTACAGTTTGTTGTAGGATTGTGTGTCTGTAAAGCAGCCAGTGTGAAACCGTGAAAATATCATAAGGAGTCAGTGACTCACAGTGTCACAATGCTAAGAGAAATTTCAAGATGTTTTGTCATAGCTTGCAGCTGACTTATTTAAAATAGTTCCCTCTTTTCTGCAGCACAAAAATAATACTCCAGAATGATTTTACCTCCATGGCTGCTGACATGTCGTCTTACATATTAAGAAATCTTTTTTGAATGTCTGACGCTCTTCTCACCATATATGAATTAAGTACACAGGTGCATCTCAAGATGGATGAGGTGAAGTCACACTGCATACAACACACCAGTCATTTCATCTGCTTATTTGCGAGAGTTGAAATATCTGAACACATGCCAATCACTTGGGCCATGATGGCCAATCAGCATGTAGATCGTCTGGTGATGTATTTCACATAGGGCACTGAAGAATCTCCACTGAAGGATCCCCGAAGGAGGTTCTTTCAACCGGAAAATAGAGGAGAAACTTCTGTCTGTGGCTACTCCGAGCTATATGACACAACATGTCTGTTCTTCAGGCACAGGGAAAATAAGGAGTTTGCTTGGAGGATTGTGAGTGAAGAGGTCAGACTGGCTGGTAAGTTGTGAAAGCATTTGTCTGTAACTTAAGTTCAGCCATCTACTACCAAGTTAGCACCATGGTTAGCACTGCCTGGGTTAGCACAACACAGCAAATTTTTAATTCACTACTTGACATGTTGCATGTTTGTTCACGTTTGTAGAAAACTGACTGAAATTCCAGGGAGAAAGAAGCCGCTCTCCTCTTGCATCTTTTGGGCATGAAATACACAGTTTGACATCCAAGTGGAGTGGGTTTTTTTGCATGAATTAAAGAAAATTAAGTGAGTAAACTCCTGACATTTGCACATCCAGATACGTGTGAATAGGTGATAGTTTACTTCTGGTGTGAATTCAACATTAGAGTGCTGTATCAAAGCATATTCATGGAAAGTTGACAGGAAGAGAAAAGTGTGGTAAGAATAGGAGCACAAGCAAATATGATGTGAGCAACCTTCAGAGGATTGTCAAACAAAACAGATTCAAGAACTTAGGAGAGCTTCACAAGGAGTGAACTGAAGCTGGAGTCACTGGATCAGTAGCCACCACACAGACGTGACCCCTCCAAGTGTTGCGTTACCGGTGTCAAGCCATCTCTGAACCACTAACATCGTCATAAGGGTCTCAGAGGCTAAGGAGAAAAGAGCTAGACCCTTGATTAGGGGTTTGAGTCCTTGTTTCAGATGACAGTAAATCAGGGTCCCCCTGGACCCCCCACAGACAGTGATGGTTTGGAGTGTCATATCATCTGCTGCTGTTGGTCCACTGAGCTGGGGTAGTAGCTCAGTCTGTAAGGACTTGTGCTGGATAAGTCCTGGTCAGACCACATCTGGACTTTGGCCTGGTAGCTGAACAGGTGCCAGTTAACTTCCTGAGTACTGTTGAAATGCTCTTGAGCAAGGCACTGAACCTCCAACATCTCCCGGCAGCACTTCAGCAAGAGCAGCAAGCTTATTTGTATGTAATATGTTCAACAACAGAGTGAAAACTGTGAATTTCCCTCAGGGAATTAATAAAGTCTGTCTTCTTCTTCTTCATCAAGTTCAGACTCAATGATGTCAGACGTCTACCAGGAGAATTTGTACTCAAAGTTTCCATCTAATAAGGAGCTTTATGCAGATACTGGTTTCCTTTTCCAGCAGGACTTGACCACAGTAAAGCCAAACCTAACTGGTTTGCTGCCCATGGTGCTACTGTGCTTGACCGGCCAGCCAACTGGCCTGACCTGAACCTCCTAGACAAAACTCCGAAGAATTGCCAAGAGGAAGATGAGAGACACCAGACTCAATAATACAGAGCAGCTGAAGGCTGCTAACAAAGCAACCTGGGCTTCATAAGAACAACACAGTGCCACGGACTGATTGCCTCCATGCCGTGTCACATTGAAGTAGTAATTGGTGTACACGGAGCCCTGTCCCAGCAGTGAGTGGCTAAATTAACATAATTTTCAAGAAGGTTGACTTTTCTATATTGTTAATCCCTTTTTGAGTGGTATAATATTCTTATACTCTGATACAACTGATATTTAATTTTCATGAAGATTAATCATGAAGATAAAAAAAAAACTTAATATTTCCCTTTGTAGGAAACAAATCTAGAATATATGGATGTTAAACATTTTGCACCTGTATATCCTGCAAGCTGAAAAGTGTCAAATTTCATGTTAACAACTTCCTTTGTAGAAAAAGCAGCGGCTACTTCATACTAACGAATAGCGAGGTTGGGAATCATAGGATAACTTGGAATACGATGCAATAGAACACAATAGGGTATGACAGAATCCGATACTCCCATGTGCTTCTCAGTGTTTGACTTAAAGCAGCCCTGTTTTCTGAAATAAATGGAGTTGTTTTCATCTTGAATCCTCAGCAAGTTAAATTGTGGCCCATGATAACAGTAATACCACAATCAATCAATTCATTGACAATCAATATCCTGCAAAACAAGCATATAACAATGATACATTGCACGATCTGAGTAAGTGAATAATATCAACGTTAAGTGCAGGATTAATGTATTTCATCACTGGATTTAGTGTCAGCTTGACCTCTTATAATGCCTCAACTCTTGACTTCTTCTCATCTCCGCCTGACATTATCTTCCTGTTATCTTGTTCTGTCATCTGGCCGCCAGCTTCTTCTTTGGCCATTTACATGCTACCTTTACTCATGTCATGACCCACTGTAAGGAATCATATAGAAGAGACAAAGTGAGACAATTTTCTGTTCAAAGAACCATATTTGTTTTAATCAAAACATATATCCTTAAAGGAAGAAAATATATTGCTCTTTCAAATAGCCTGCCCAAGGAAGAAAAAATGTAAGACTCAGTTACTTCTAGTATTAATTTTCATTTATGCACTCATTATGAGCTTATTATAGAACGTATCCTCCTATTTTCTGCTCGCACTAGATCAAAGACTAAGCATACAGAGGAAATGTTATACATAAACCCATTAGAGCTGCAGCTAATGAACATTTCATCTCTGTTAATCTGCACAGTATTTTCCTATAAAGTTAATTAATCCAAAAATGAAATGAACAAGGGGCGGCCAATATCGGTCTCTCAGGAGTGATACAAATTACTAGTAGTTTAAGAGACCAATAACTGATATTTGGATCCAATATGAATTTATAACAACCCACAAGATGGTCGTAAAGTAGCAAAAAGTAAAACTGAATGATCAATAAAATGAAGGAAAATAACTTAGCCCAAGATCTGTCATCATAGGAAACTGCACGGAGCAACACAGGAGCAGCAGGAAAACAGGAAGTGATGCTATACGTTCACTTTGTCAGTTGTACTCAGGATTAAGTGTTGATTGGCTAGCATTCATATGACAGCTAGCCAATCAGATTGTGCTGTATACATGACATCTGTTGAGAATCTGGAGAGGGAAAATAAAGCCAGAGGGAAAGACACCCTCTGCAGTGGAACCAAAGCAGCATGCTTTTTGATGGACTGACATTATCATTTGTAAAATAAAATGCTGATACAAATAATCGGCCAAATGCTAAATATGATCTTCAGAAACCAGGCCGATAATCAGTCAAGCCCTGCCACCAACTACTAATGATCTATATCGGCCTTAAAAAATCAATACTGGTCGACCCTTAATTGGCAGGCTAATCTCCTCCACTCTGGTATCATCCCCACGACACGTGCTTACCAGTACAGGCCTAGCAAAAATGTGATGAAAGACTGCCTGTTATCTGTCTCTGCTCATTTTCCTTGTGCTTTGAACTAATGTGGTCAAACTTCACTGTGCAAAGGCTTTGTCTGCTCTGAGGTTGTCAAAATTTGATTTGCAAATATTAAGTAAACTCATGATAAAGCACTTAATAAACAGTTTATACAAGGGTCTTTTGATAAGAAAAACCTGTGAAGAGCAATTTCCTCTGGGTTTTAACAATGAAACAATTAAATGGATGTTGATTTTTGGCAACAATATGACTATATCATTTTTTGTTAGGGTATTGGGAGGGCTCAGCTTTTCTTTGAAACAAGTAGGGCGAGGGCTCAAAGGTGAAATGGTTGGGAACCACTGACCTAGAGGAAGCATATTCAGGGTAAAAAGAATCAGTCCAAGCACAGAACCTTGAGGTACTCCATAGCTAACGTTGGTTGTAGAAGACTTATCATCAACATGTACAATTTCAGATCAATCTGAAATTTATGATATAAACCAGCTGAAAGTGGCTCTTGTAATTCCAAGTAAATGCTCAACTCTCCATAACAGAACATGATGAACAGCTGTACCAAATGCAGCATATGGTGAATGTTTCAGTGTTAGCTGTTAGCATTTGTTTATTCATATTTCTAACTTGACATATTCATATTTTTCACCTATTTATATTCTTTGCTTAGTTTCAAAGTGTTAGAAGTGTTTAGGTTAAATAAATGTTTGTGATTAATATGTTGAACAAACAATGAGTTACGGTGTTCAATAATCTCGATCCCAGTACAAATGAAAATAATCTTGATAATGATTAGAATTGAGCACCTGCACATCTTTGTACCATTCATCATTTCCATATTTTTTCTGCCTAAGTTAAGGCAATTTGTTTTAACCTAAAACACTCTGAAACGACTGCTTTATTACTCAAATATTTGCATCTGTTTGTCTTTTCACAAAAAAAGCACAAACATGCATGCACAGAGTTGACAGAGAGAACGTTCCTTGGCTCAGGTCCTTCCAGCACAGGTGGGTTGTAATGATGAGTGGAAAAAAGGACCTATGATCTTACTAAATTATATGCAGCCTTTTCTTGATGGTTTAACCCTACAGTGTTGCAGCACTGATAAGGACCAGCACTGATAAATAAATAAGAAACAGAAATGGCTTGATGATTTTGCTTTTAAGATTTTTTTTATGGTTTCCAAGAAAATAAACCTGCAAAATAAACCTATAACCTAAAAACTGTTCACCCCCTTGGATGTTTTGCACTTTCATTGATTTTATAAATCAATAACAGTCAATATAATTTGGATTTTTGGAAAAAAAAAAAAAAAAAAAAAAAAACCTCTTCAATGTCAATGTGAAAACAGATTTCTTCAGTGTAAAGTCAACAAAACCATGCAAGTTAAAATAAGTGACTGCATAAACATTCACCCACTTTAAAGTGACTGACCTAATTCAATAGAGGCCCAGCTAACTGGTGCTAGTTGTCTCACAATTAGTGAAACGAAGATCACCTGATTTTATTGAATATTTCTCGAGGGACTGTAGTATAAAACCCTGTGTCCTGGAAGGCTTGCAAAGGTAGAGGGTAAAAGGAATGCAGCAAAATATAGGAAAATCTTAAACAGTCTGCAAGTGAAATACAGCTTCAGAGAAGAGTTATTTTCCAGCAAGACAATGACGTGAAGCATACAGCGAAAGCTACACAGAAATTATTTAAGGACAAGGGGAATGTTCTGGAGTGGCTGAGTCAAAGCCCAGACTTCAACCCAACAGAGACTTTGAGGCTGGAATAGAAAAGGTCTGTTCATGCCCAATCCCAATGGAACCTGACAGAGCTTGAGCAGTTTTGCAAAGAAAACTGAGTAAATTAGAGTGTCCGGATGTGAAGCCTGATTGAGATCTATCCACACAGACTCAGTGCTGTGATTTCAGCTGAAGGTGGATTTACTGAATACTAACTGGAAGGGGTTGAGTATCTATGCAGTCACTTATTTCACACTGCATATTTGACATTACTTTACAGAAATTTGTTTTCATTTTGACATTAAAGAGTTTTTTTTCTGTCAAAAAAACCCAAAACAAATTATGACCATGATTGATTTTTAAAATCAACAAAAGGGTAATACATCCTAGGGGTGAATACTGTTATAGGGACTGAAAAATAATTTCATGAGTTGTACCCTTTGTTTTGCCCTCTAAGGCACTCAAAGGGGACCAACCCAAAGAAAATGCATTTCATGTTTCTTTGAGGGACATGTGCACACTCCTGAAATCTAAGTGCAGTCCCAGAGGTGCTCGCTACTCTGCAGCCACAGCTGAAACATGGATCCAACAGAGATGCTTCCTCAAGGGACGAAAACAGGCAGCCGGCAGGATCAAAAAGAGTGTCGATTATGAGAGCTAGGGTGGGGGATGAGGCAAGCTGAAGAAGCTATGGCAAAAGAAACAGTGAGCTGGAGAGGAAGAGGAGGGAGATGAAATATCAACCTAAAGAAGGAGCTAAAGGCCTCAGGGAGCAGCTGGCCTCTGCATACTGAGCAAACACCAACAGATTCCCTCTAAATCTCGAGCAACCCAGGATCCAAATGAGCAGCTATGTTCTCTTATTTATACTCCTTTCCCTTTAGTTAAAAAAAGGAAAAGCAAGAGAGAAAAACCTACTTGTGATTTCAAAGAGAAAAAAACGGCAACTCCCACAATCCACTCCAGCCCCAGGACAGTTTGAAATAAATGAGCGTTTAGTACTCTTCCCTTTAGCAAGAAACACAGAGAGAAAACCGATTTTTCTCAGTTCAAATCTGCAGTGTCATTCCAGTGCAGCACAGCAAGGAGAACAGATAGTAAAAGATGCAATATGTGCCCTAATAAAGTGGGAGAGACACATTGTATTAATCTAAAAAGACAGTGAAGTAGTAACAATTGATTTAGCAATGATTATGAAGAAAAGTGCATGCCAAGTTTATTCAGAGACTGCTCACAAAGAGACTCAGCCAGAGGTAAAGTAAAGAAGCAGGATGATGTTTTAACAGATGAACCTCGGCTGTGCGGAGGGAATAAAATCCTCCTTTATCTTTTCTGGGGGCTTTTGCTCTTATTAAACTCCCACAGAGGCTCCTGTAAGGCAGCTATGTTAGACAGTCAGATCAATCAGTCCTGTTCTTTATTCTGTCCTTCTTTCTTCTCCACTCTCTCTACTGCTGCACAAAAAGGGGCATAAATACTTACACAAAGTCCTTGGAAAGCATCCAATGATGCATCCTTTGGCCTGCCTGTCCCATCTTTATTGATGCAGCAACAGGAAAAAGCAGGAAATGTATCATTCAGGCCATTATTGGTGAAAAATGGCTTTTAGATTATGCTGCTGGACTCCACCAGGAGACAACTAGGACAACATCACGGGTGACAAATCGGATGTCTGCTGTATGTTGAATGATGTGTGTAGGTTTGTGTGCTTGTGCTCTGCTAAAAGGCTGATTTGGTGACCTTTTGTTCACCGTTAACTGCTGACAGCTTTGACCTTTCACCTAAATAATTTATCCTCACAACCATTTTTTTTCATCAGTGTTAGGGTTACATACATATATGACATATAATCCCTCCAGCACATTCTGGGTCTTCCCCGAGGTCTCCTCCCAGCTGAACATGCCTGGAAAACCCCCAAAGGGAGGCGTCCAGGAGGCATCCTGATCAGATGCCCCAGCCACCTCAACTGGCTCCTTTTGATCCGAAGGAGCAGCGGCTCTACTCCTAATTCCCTCTGGATGTCTGAGCTCCTCACCCTATCTCTAAGGCTGAGCCCACCCTGCGGAGGAAACTTGTTTCGGCCATTTGTATCTGCAATCTCATTCACTGCAAAAAAAAAAGCGGGCTTAACATAAGATAAAAAAACAAAATTTGAGAAGAAAGATACTCAAAACTAGTCACAGTATCTGTCCAGGCAAGATAATTTGACTGAATAAGGTATCTTGAATCTAGAAATAAGTAAGCCTTTACAAGTTACACACTAAAAACAAGAAATTAACTTTTAAAACAAGATAAATGATCTAACAATTCTTAATCTAAGTTTTTAAATTTTGGTAAGCACCATATATGCAATGTTCTTTCGGTCATTACCCAGAGTTGATGACCATAGGTGAGGGTTGGGAGGAAGACTGACTAGTAAATGGAAAGCTTCGCCTTCCAGCTCAGCTCCGTCTTCACCACAACGCCCGCAAAACTGCTGACGCTGCACCAATTCGCCTGTCGATCTCACGCTCCCTTCTACTGCAAGACACTTGAACTCCTTCACCTGAGGCAAAGACTCACTCCTCACTCGGAGGGAGCACTCCACCATATTCCTGCAGAGAAACCCAGGGTTTTCCATGCCAGCTCAAAATTCGCAGTGAAACTGGAGTGAGCTGATGTGACAACACAGCAAGAATATTTAGGAAAATTCACCAGGTGTGACAGGTGATATCTTCACATGTGTGACATTGCTTCATTTTGTTTTCCATTTCTGAATGTTATTGTCCAAACTTCGACAGATACCATTAATGTTTCAAACTAGACTGAGCATTCATGCTTCCCACAAATGGACATTACTTGGGTAGCCCACCCAGGATGATACTTGTGTACCCACCCAGGTATATTTGCAGCCACCAAAGTATACTTACTGACCATTAGTTACTCTTATTTCAAGTCTGTATATAATCATCATCGGGATAGGGATAGTTTCACTGTATGTAAACAACCAAACCAGGAAAAGTCAGGGGTAGTCAATGTAAACTCTTTAAAAAATTTTAAAGGTGTGTATGTTAAGAGAGGCTCAAGTGTCTTTACATCCAGTGGTTTTTATGCACATTTTAGTCTGAAATTGGAAACATTAACTCTACTTGGCTAAGATTGAAATTTTATGTGTTAAAAAAACGTTGGTATTCAGAAAGCTACATCTCCCACATTGATTGCTTTCCACCTGTCAGAACATCAATACCCTTCAGACTTTGACTCCAACTTGAATCTCTCTTATAAAAACTTTCCATGCTAGGGGCTCTTCCTTAGTTGCTACATTTATGTACAAAGATCAACAGTACCTTTCTAAAGTCACTCAGAGTCTATTACAGTATCATTGTTTAGACTGCAGTTCCTTACCTGATCAAAAGTTGTCTTTTCTTAAAATGCTTCAACCAAGAAAATCACCAACGCTGTCTAGACAGCAACAAATTGTTGAGGATTAATTTTCTTTGTGTAGCAGTAGCCAGATGAAACTGTTTCCATTGAAGTGCACCATTTCAAAAGGTTCTTTTGAGCTCAGAGGTAAAGAAACTTTCTTGCCCTGTTGAAAAAGCAAACAGTGTTTATATAAGAGCTGAAACGCCTCTCAGATTTGTCCTCAGGCTCTTGATTTATCTGTCTTAGCGCCTGATTAACCTCAGCTTTCAGCACTGTGGTAGGCTTCTTTCTGAAAGAGTGGGAGACAAACAGAGCAAGATAAAAAAGAAAAACTAAGCAATAAACGTTATACATCTCTTTTTCTACTGTTTTCTGTTACAGGGGTGAATCTGTGCTGATTCGTCTTTGTGAACACAAATAACCACCTCGTCTCTCTGCTGTTTTTATGTCTCCATGCTGCATTCACACAGGGAAAGAAGGGGAATGTATACGACCAACCTATATATCTCAGGCTCCGTATACACAAAATAAATACAGAGCACACACTGACAGCCCCCTGACCTGCCCTCCCACATGTGTACACACATAAAAGCCCCCTCCAACACAACACAGTTGCTAATCATAGAACAAAGGGAGGCTGCAGTCAGCAGGCTTTCCCACTGATCAGCAGGGAGGGTCGACAGCAGCTTTGTTAATGCAGGAAGAAGATTGAGCTCAATGGCAGGTAAAGGACACAAGTCAAACAAGTCAACAAAGCTCCGACTGTCTGTGATATCAGACTTCTATTCGGATGATGGCTTGTTGCTGCACGCCAATGAAAAGCTATTTATTATGAAACATCTTCAACCAGGTTAAAGCCATAGAAGTGTAAGCAGACGTCTGACAGTTCGCCCACAACAAAAACTCTTCATTCAGTATGAATAAAGGAGCTTCACAAAGCTCCCTTTCCTGTTGGATTGAATAAGAACACATTCAGAAAATGTAAACACAGGTGCGGTGTTCGCACCTGTAACACCTTCCTCTTTAAAAATGATCTATAGAAACTGACACTGACTCCAGTGTTTGCCTTTAGTTGTCTTTGGTTGTCTGCTCCCTGGTTCCCCTCCCTCCTCTGCGCGTTCTGTTCAACCTTGTTGGCCTTTTCTATTCAACAGTCTGCAGGCAGACCTCCTGGCGGCCGGGTCGAGGCTGTTTGTAAAGAAGTGCAGCATCAAGCATTCTGTCAGACACATCCCAAGCCGCGGGTCACACTAACACGGGGCGGCACTACAAATAAGAGCTGGCCCGGCAGAGGAAAGAAAAAGAGGACTTATGAGAGAAAAGGCTTTATGATGTATGCACATACAAATACATCATGCATTCACAATTCAAAAATTCCCCCCCAAAACACACGACCCTGTCCATCTCTTTCTTCTCTCCGGCCTCCCAAATGGCTCTGTAGGGAGGGTTATGGTCTAAAAATGTCCAGAAAAATACAGAGAACCTGCAGCTTTCATCACACATCAGCCAGCTTTACTCTTCAAACATCAAAATGATGCATAATGGAGGCTGTTTGTTTTTGATGTGGATGCTTCTAAGTGTGTGTGAGTGTATAAAAGTGTCTTTGAATACAAAGTACACAGAGATGTTATATGAGCACTGATATGTGTTTGATCATTCAGCCGCATTTTAGCATCCTATCAACACATTTTTAAGACTTATTTCTGCTTGGAATAACAATTTCTTGGGGTTTTCTACAAAGACTTTCAATTAAACTGGATTTTTTTCCTCTCATTCGTCTACTCCTCTTTCACTAAAAGAAAATCTACAGTCTAGGGGAATACAAGTAGTGTTTATTTCTGGGTTAAACTTCAGAACTCATAATACATTACACTCAGCCTGAATATAAACATATAGCAACAGATGAACTTGAACTCAGCTTTCATGCAATGACTTTAAATCCATGTGAGCGAGCAATAACTCAACAGGATGATTTATTGTTTCAGTTCACAAATGACAGTATACTAGTAAAGACACCTGTGTCTGGAGGGTCCAGTCACTGGTTGATTAGTATTCCTGGCTAACATTACACCATGAAGACAAGAGAACACTACATGCAACTCTGAGAAAGGTTACTGAAAAGTCTAAGTCAGGGGGTGATAAATTCGTCATCAAGAAATGGAAGAAATTATGTAAAGAGCAGGCCTTCCTCACAAACTGAGTGACCATGCAGGAAGGAGACTGGTCAGATAGAGGCCACCAAGACACCTATGACTACTCTGAAGGAGTTACAAGCTTCAGTAGTTGAGAAAGAACAGACTTCGCATACAACAATTTTTGCTCAGGTTCTTCACCTGTCAAAGCTTTATGGGAGAGTGGAAAAGAGACAGCCACTGTTGAAGAAAAATCATATTAAATCTTGACTAGGGTTCAACAAAAAGCATGTGGGAGCCTACACAGTCAAGTGGAAGAAGGTTCAGTTTGATGAGACCAAAATGCTGCTTTTTGGCCATCAGACAAGATTGGCAGACATCAAACACTACACGTCACCACAAACACACCACCTCCACTGTGAAGCACAGTGGTAGCAGCATCATGCTGTGGGGATGCTTCTCAGCAGTCAGCCCTGGAAGGATTATAAAGGTAGAGGGCAAAATGAAAGCAGCAAAATATAAGAAAATCCTGGAAGACAGATTTTTTTTTAACAAGACAATGACCTAGCATACAGCAAAAGCTACACAGAAATGGTTTAAAGACAACAAGGCAAATGTTCTGGAGGGGGAGTCCAGACCTTAACCCAGCAGAGAATTTGTTGCCAGACTTGAAAAGGGCTGTTCATGCCCGATTCTCATGCAGCCTCACAGAGCTTAAGCAGTTTTACAAAGAAGACTGAAGTAAAACTGCAGTGCCCAGATATGCAAGCTTGATTGAGACCTATCTACAAAGAACAAGTGCTGTAAATGAAGCCAAAGATGGTCTACTCAATACTGACATGAGGGAGGTGAATATTTATGCGGTCACTTATTTTACATTAAATATTTTTATTTCATTGGCATTACTTTGTAGAAATTTGTTTGCACTTTGACATTAAAGAGGTTTTTTGTCAGTATTGTAAAAAAAAAAAGCCAAATTATACTGACCATGATTGATTTATAAAATCAATAAAAGGTCAAACATCCAAGGGGGTGAATACTTTTTATAGGCACACTGTATATCCTCTTCTGATTCACGTGAGGAAAGTGCAAAATGAGAATGAACATGAAAATTAGAGCTGCTCTGTTCTGAGTATAAACATTTTCCTTCAGAAACTGATTAAAAGATGCACTATGAGACAAGAGAAGTCCTTCCGCAATATTTTGATATTAGCTGTGTTTGGCAAAGAATAATTTATCAATCAAAAAAAAATAAAAAGTGGCAACTCCTATTATATGAACTATGGCAAAAGACACTAGTAATATATCAAGACAATTACTTTAAAAAAAATAGAACAATCATGCAGAATTTATAAATGAACTCCTAGTTTTTCAGCTTTAAGCCTTAGTTAGGAAGTCTCTCTGATATTTTAATTGGCTAAAATAATGGAAGTTTCTTGTTCAGACCAAATATTTGCAGAGCAACAAAACTGTTTTAGAACGTCCCATGGTGATGGTTGCAGCAGTCTGAACTGTGTCTTTGCAGCTCTAATTGAGCTGTCTGATGATGTTGCTTGTTGTTCAGTTTGTCAAATCCCAAACAGCTGTTTTTTGGGTGTTGCAAGCAGAGCAACAGGACATGGTGAACGGAAATCAGCCAAATATTGTTCAAAGTATAATATTTTGTTAGATAAAATTACCCCTATTTTTTTTTCACTTTTCCAAATGAAACCTCAGCCTGATCAACACTTCTGTCCCCTCCTTCAGCTGTGTATGCAAGCAGGACATATGGTCCTATACAGCTAATACATGAGATAATCAAAGCTGTAACAGACAAATCTGACATCTTAGTTACAACCAGACTGTGCTAGCAAAGCATTGTTGTGTTGCCGTGAAAAGTTTGCTGCCTTGCTACAATGGTGGTGACAAAGACATTAGTGATGAGCTGGAATGATACAGCCTGAATTATCAAGATGATATAGACACAGAAGAAACAGTGAATGTGCAGAGCTGTCTGTCTTGTAAGGACAGATTCATTGCACAGTTATATAAGAAATACACTTTAAATTGAGTGACTGTGAAAGTTTTTACTATGGAAATGGTGCATCATCTCTTTCAGGCTCTGCGGTGTGAACTCAGGCTTTTAGAATGTTGCAGAGAGGCCTGCAGTTTCTACCCCCTTCGCCACGAATGTTTGGTCTCAACTGGGCTTTAATGTAGGGTCATATGATTTCCGCATTCATGGAATGGGACGGCATTGCAAAATTGGCCAATAAAAATTGAATTTGTATTAAACCCGGAACACCATGGTAATTGACTGAAAATGACTTTTCATGAGAAAGAGGAACAAACATATGAGGAGAATATTCAGGGGGGCTGCTAATGTGTGGAACAATCCCTTCCTCACTTGACTGTGCCAGCCACACAGCACTGGCTGCAAGCTTAACTTGTACTTGCCACTCACAGGCTCCAGATTTGAGTTGGACTCGAGATGTTTTACATATGGTTAACAGTTAGCGTAATTCTCTGTTCTCCTTTTACTTTACGTCTGCCTCGCTCTCTCTGTCTTGCATGAGCATTTTCTAATTAGGCCTCGACGTACCATCACAGCGAGTGCACAGTTGGTGAAAAGACAGAGCACTCAGCCTGTGGAGTAATTTATGCTTAACCCTTAGATTCCAAAGCTGTTTTCGCTATCTTTGGTCAGCCTGTATTTTTAATGGAAAAATGCATGTAGAATCTCAACCCTCATACGCACAATCAAGTAACATACATTTATTTTTTCAGAACAACCTGGGCGTTCATAATATGTGTGCTGCAAAGATGTCAGATGAATGGATTAGAAGTTATACGACCAGAAAGATAAAGTTAAAGAACACAATGAAAATTTTAATCTCTAGAACTTTATACAAATCCCAACCTGATCAACAATGAACAAGCCTTAACACCTGCATTTAGTTCCTATAGGCCTTGTCTATCAGGAAAAACAATAAAAACTTGCCAACAAACACAATATTAAACTATCACTATCTTTTATCTCCGTAAAACGAATTAACGTTTTGCGCACGTGGTATTCAGGTGTGTAAAATGTGCATGAATCCCATTTTAGGAGCACAGACATCCTTTTTATCACATTTCTTGCCATAGAGGACTTTTTTTCTCACCCATCAATTGTTGATGTTTGGCTGGCCCTGATTGGTCTCTAACACAGAGAAAACAACAGAAGAAGAAACTGGAGCATCATAATTGACAGTGGCTAAATGGAAGGCTGATAGCATCCCTGCTAAATAAATGGTCATATTATCATGGATTTAGCGATGTGGATATGTAGTATCAAAGCTCTGAATAAACACTGTACTCTGGGCCTGGATTAAAAATGTCCTTGAAGGGATACAAACCCCAGTAGTCGTCTACTGATTGGCAAAAAGTTAAGCTTCCAAACACAATTTAATCCATAGAGATCTGTCTTGTGATTCTTGATATAATGTAAACAAGATATGTGCTACCACTTGGGATAGTTGGCGATCCAGCAGGGTTCAGAGGGTTAAAGGTTCATTCATAAAACAATGCATATTTCCCTTAATTAATATTCAAGGGGCTGTTTTTAGCCTACCATATGTGCCTGCATTTAACATACATGTCCGATATGACACAGACAGACTGGCAGCGATGATGAGAGATGAGGAGAAGAGAGTGATGGTCATGAGTTGCACAATGCAGCATTACACTGCCTGGACTGTATGTGTATCGTTAGAGAAAAGATAAGCTCAGGTAAGAGGTTTAACTTATAACAAGTTTAATGTTAAGTCATGAAGTCATCATCACAATGTGTTTGAAAGAAAAGAGAGATTTCTTTATTCACATTGTAAACATTAGTGAAGACCCAGAGGAATTGTACAGATGGTCTATTTTTCTTCAATTTAAAAAGAAAAATGTCTAATAATGTTGGAAATATTATCCTATTACCCTTAACATCATTATTTTCAGGATTGTTCAAACTATGGCCACAGGGACTAACTGCAGTGCATCAATAATTTCATATATCAAACAAATGTTATCTTATTTCTATCAAATTAGAGGGCATTTTATTCACTGATATAAGCATGACACTTTCTCTGATTGGTAGAATTAATTTAAAGTTGAAAAATGGAATTTCCAAAAAATTGAAATGTAAAAAAGGGGAAAAAAACGATTTCATAGGGCCCTATTAATGTTACCTTGTGATTCTTACATGTTTCTGCCCCTGTGGAAAGAGCATCCCAGATTTCTTAATCTGACATGGCTCCTTTCAAAAATTGCAAAGACCTTTTGTTTCTAATCTTTGAAATGTAAAAAACTCATACTGTCTCTTTATCTGGTATATTTTTATATTTTTCAGACAAAACAGCGTTTTTAATGTCACAAAGGGCTTTACTGAAATGAAACACTTTCTTATATTTCCAAGACCAAATAATAGAGGATACAGTTGGCAGATTAAATTGATAAAGATAATAAAGACGATAATTGTGGTGCAGCCCGTATTCATTTATTCTAGTTTGATTTAGTGCTTGTGTCCTAAATAACACAAGATAAGCCATGCTACGTACATTTTGTTTCAAAGTGCAAGGCTATCTCAGAAAAATGTTACAGCCATAACTTCTGCGAGTTGAAGATGCATGACATTTAGGCAAATGTTAAGTCAAGATCAGCTCTTTTTGTCTCTTAATTTAGTAACTTTACTAAATTTGTTTGCGTTCTTACTGAAATAATGATCTGTTTGATCTAAGGTTGTGTTTCCAGTACTTACTTTGTTAAAAGAAGACAACACGTACCAAAGTTAACAGCTGGATCTTCAGAAGAAAAATAGAATCTTATACCTCTGATATGGTCTGTCAACCGGGTGTATTACAATGCTGGTTTTTCATCCAGGTTCCTCCTTTGCCCTTAAAGTACATATGTAGCATAGAGAGGGGAATAAAGACGAGACAGCGTGTAACAAAAAGAATATTTTGACATGACACAGAGAGAAGCTCAGATCATTCTGTTCCTGATGCTGAACACAGACCATGAAAGGACCCAGAAATACCAGAGAGGAAGTGGACAGAGGAATCAGATGAGATTACAGATCCAGCATGGAACAACTAAACACACCGAGACAGGGAATTAAGTGAATATGACAACTTGAAAATTATAGCCTCCCTCAAACACTGCGCTGTGCTCTGTGTGTGTATTTGTCAGCTAGGACAAACTGTTCCTGCACCATTATGGAGCTCACTGGTGGCACCAGAGTGGGGGCAGGATGCACTGGAGGGTCCTCAGAGTAATGAGGAGCAGCAGGCTGAGTGCCTGCTTACTTATTATAAAAGGTGATGCAGGAAAGTGAATTAGATCTGTTCTGCGACACCTCGGGACACACCAGGCACTGAAGACGACATGACATCATCCCACTGTAGGCCCTGTTTTAACACAAGAATGAAGTCACGGCATAGATGCTAGAAAAACCACCAACGGGTCGATTAAAAATGTAAGTAAACACCAGTCTCATGATTGATGGAATCTATCTAATTAGCTGATCAATAAGAGATTCAAGACAGGCTGGTCCAGCAGGGACATGCTGACTGCTCTGTCCATTTAATCTAAACTGATGAGATGAGTGAAGCAGCTGAGGAGCCACGTCCTCTATTGACAGCTGGGAATAAATGGCTGCTTCAAAATAACAAACAGCCCAGTGGAGAGTTATTTCCTTCTATCACACAGGTTTGCCACCAGAAAGTCAGAGATCCTACAATACCACTTCTACAGCAAGACTTGGGATACAATGACACAAAGCTCCCTCTTGACCAATGCAGACATTTTCTTCATCATTTCTTGTGGTGTATGACATCTTCTCATGTTTGACCATGAAAAATCTTGTTTGTTTAACTGGTTTCTTCTTCTGCCATGTAAACTATCTCTTATTTGATTCAACAGAAGGTGTGCATTAAAACTATTGGACACAACAGATAAACCTTTATAACTGATATCTGTTCATGTCATATCATTTGGGTGATGGCTGATGTTTTAAAAAAGGGGCAACATCGGCCAATAACAATGTTAAACCAACGCAGTTATGCATTCCTGACCAAAAGTACCAAAGTTTTAATGAAAATCATACTTTTTCAACTCAACCGATCATCAAGATGTCACCGGCAGAGGAAAAGTCAAATGAGAGCAAGTGCTGATGTATAAAACAGAGCTATGATATGGAGAAAGGAGATGTTTTGATTTTCTGATTGTTTTATATCGTTACAATCCAAAGAGGCTAGAAACATATGAACACTTCCAGACAGACATGAAGGAGGATCAAGGATTTCATCTGACTGATGCCGAGGATGCTCCTCTTTCTGCTCCGCCTTCTATCACAGCCTCTATCAAAGCTGTTTAATTCACAAATAATCTTTATTTAGTCTCTTTAGAGTCTCTTTCAGATGGACTGCCATGGTTTGGTAGATTCAGGCAAGAGAATAAATGCTTGGACAAAAAGTAAAGACTAAAATTTGAGGACTTTTAATGAACTAAAACTAGACTCCAATGTTTTTGAGTTTTGTCGAATAAAATTAGGGCTGGGTATTTTATCGCAAATTATATTAAACCACAATATGGCCTGCTGCAATTTTCAAATTGCAGACAGTGCGATACTTCCTTAACCAGAAATGTGTCAAAATGCCAGTTTAATACATTTTTTCAGCAGCAGAGCTTTTATGTTCCACACATTACGCATACATTCAAGTGTCTTATTTTAGAATATTTTACAAAAATCCTACTTTTCCTGTTCACTTATATGATCTTCTTAATAACAAAAGAATAATATAAAAACAATTATCCCCTTGAGTAAAGCAAGTGTTAACTAATTTGCTATATGAGCCAAAATCGCAATTACACTTATTTTTAAATCTTTCATCCTAAGTTAATTTATCTCTTATTGTGCTGGTTATAACATAATAATATTGCTTGTGTTTGTTGAACATTACATAAGATGAGGAACTTAAAAATAATTGCATATTAAATCGCAATCACAGTATTGAGAAAAATAATCGCAATTAGATTATTTTCACAAATTGTACAGCCCTAACTGAAACTAAACTATAACGGGGTAGAAATGACCTAAATGTGACAGAAACTAAAAGGCATTTAATCTAAAGACTAAAACTGAAATTAAAATTAAAATAGCTGTCAAAATTAACACTGCATTAACCAGGGTTAACTACAGAAACCCCGAGACTGATTGAGATTAAAAATATACCGGTGGCTCAAAACCATGGCAAATAAAACCAAAACATTTTGCAGGGCAGCATTACACTGCAGTTCACAATTTAGCTTGAACTGCTCCTTTAAAGGCTTCCTGCAGCCTAGTAAATATTTCATACAGTTCAGAATCCGAGCCCATCATTGATTTTTATATAAAAACTGCACTTAATTAAAAATTTATCAACATTTACACACATGCTGTGCAATACAGAAAAACACTTTTGTCTAAACAATGGTAACATCAAACCTTCTCATTATATTTCTAAATAGGGAGCAGCATCCAAAGAAGACACATTATTTCTCTAACACTCTTTCATCATGAAAACCTGGTGATTCAATACATTGTACAAGAACACAGAGCAATGTTACTGTTACCAGTTACTGAGCAGAAATAAAATAAATCAAAAGAAAAGCTTGAGTGAAAGTAAAGGCACATAAATTACTTTTATGAAAAGCAATGTGTATCATAGAGCAGATATAATGTTGATCATCACCTCCAAACCATAACAATCCTAAACTGGATACAAGGTGCAGAAAACTGCCTCAATATTCCTGGCAACAAACACGTCTCTACTGACCTCATTCAAATTCAATAGATGAAGTCTGCTCAAAACTGCAGACCACATATTAAATTAGAAGTTTATATATATCTATATACATGTTTGTGTTTATGTCTCCATACCTGTTGCCAGGATACAACCTAAGCCTAATAATCTCTTTAATTAATAATGGCTGACAATGACTCACTGCAGAAAAGCCAGAACAGAATAAAGCATCTAAACTATTGAATTAAACCTTTCTGTCTTTTTGCATCTACTAACAGCAAGCTCCACTCAGTTCCTCACAGAGACCACTTAGGAACAAAGCATCTCAAACATGCAATACTTTCTGCAACAACATAATTAGATGTATATTTGCACTTTCTGCTAAAATAATTGGACATTTTACTCTCGTTCCACACTCACACCAACACACATGCAGACAATGAGAGCCCCACAATACAACAAAACACTTTAGAGCTCTCTGTTCAAACACACAGAGATGCACGCCCGCTGTAGAATTTGCTGACAGTTTGTGCTGGAAATCCGGCGGAGAGAGCTGCCTCACAACAAACACCAAGAATATGGTCTTAAGCTGTCTTTGTTGTGGCACAGTCTGAAGATTTGGGATGTTGGAGTGTTACTTTTAGAGAGGCTGCACATAAAATCCGTCATCTTCTTCCACACGACCAGGAGAGCGGGGGAGTAGAAAAAAGAGAAATAAATCCATTTCTGGAGCAGCAGGAGGAGAGGAAATATCACACTGATACAGATATCAGGAACTAATGCGAATGTGTAAATGATGCCTGCAATAACTCCCTCTGATGGATTTACATATTCACATATTTTGTTTTTATTCGCTGTGACAGGAAATGAGAATGGGAAGGAGAGGCGGTCCGTGTTTGTGTTTGGACACTTGAATCAGTTCCGAGTTTAATTTGTGGAGATGTGAGGTGAACGGTAATTTGTTCTGCATGTCAGCTGCTGACAGCTGCTGCAGCCCTGTGGCTGCCACGGGCACGATGCCTCATCTATCATCCATAAAGCCAGCAGTGCGGCTTGATTCACTGCCAAACCTGCTGGTAACCTGGCTGAGTAGACCAGAGTAAGACTGTCTGTATGCCGGGCCTCAAACAGTCTGCAGAATCAAGGTCTACCCTGCCCACTTTTAGAGCGCTGCATCATCTTTAGTCACCAAATTAACACGTCTAGAAAGTAGCTGCAGTGGTCTGCTGGGTTTTGGAATGATTAAAAAGGTGTGAAAGAGAGCGAGAGAGTTTTATAGTTTCTTCTGTACAGGCACTTTTGTTTATGTCTTTGTGTTTTCACTTTATTGTATCTAACTTTAGACTCTATAAATTAGAAATGTAGCCACCATAGTGTTAACAGTTGATTGTAGTTACATTTTTTTTACTATATTTGGAAGAGAAGAGAGGGAATGGCATGCAACAAGTTATCAAAGTTAAACAGTCTATGCACAAGGCTAATTCATTAGCTGGCTAATGAGCTGGCTAACAATTGTATTTTCCACAGAATTAAACTTTATTTGTGTTGGTGGCTGGATGGAGTTGTTTATATGCCACACTAAAGGAGCTGAGAAACTATGTGGGCAGTCTTGCCCATTTCTACAAAGCTTGAGTGGTAGTGGGTAAACACCACCATATCGCTTAACTTCTCTGCAAGGACAAGTCAAAATGTTGACTTCTATTCTCTGCATGCCACACAGAAATTTTTATATCAAACAACTACCAAGATAAAAAAAATAAGTGCTTACTGCAGTAAGCACAGTCTTCTTGAAGAGGACTTTCAGTGCAACAGACCACACAGCAATCTATGTATAGAATTTTTCTCATATTTTCATGAAAAAAATGAATAAATGGCACCAACAACTGCTGCTGTGATTGAAATAAGAATCATAAATCTGCTTTTAACGAAATATAAGATGTTGGTGCAAACAATGAAGACAACAGAAGAACAGAGATGTAAACAGCTTTTAAACAGCAGTTTTCTGGGAGCCAGTTCAGTCTGGTTGGAAGAACAGATGCCCATATATAGAGACTACAGTCACACTGGTCGCAGGATCAATTTCCAATCTTGGTGCCGTTTGTTGCATCTCTTTCCCCACTCTCTCGCACCTATCTCCTGTCCCTCCTCAGCTGTCCACAAATATTAAAAAAACTAATAAAGTGAGATAAGGCCAAAAATAACACAAATGAGAAACATAGGTAAGTGAGATGAAGCTCAAAGTGACCACTCCTCTAGCAGTGCAAGAGGATGCCCGAAAGGGGGGTAAACAGGAGAGCTGCCAGGGGCCCAGCCAAACTGGGAGCCTATGGAGGTCAGGAAAATCATGATCCATTCTAAAGTATAGCTGTGATAACTATATTTCATTTTTCACCGCTCATAATAACCACTGTTATAAAAGCAATAAAAAATGATAATTAATTTTTATTTATAATGTAGTACAATATCGGCCACAATTATAGGCTTTTTCAAAATGTAAACCCCTTTTCTTAAATTCACATTAACTCTAAGTGGTACTATGAATAGTGTAGATGGGCTCATTGATATAAATAATTAGGATAGTAATGTCAGACTTCAGAGGCTAAGCCATAATGTGCATAAACATCAGGATGGAGGTAGAAGTAGGATGGAGGTAAAGAAGAAGAAACTGCAAAAAAGGTCAATGGAACAGAGCTGGAAAGAGACAAAAATAGATTAAAGGCAGCAGAAATGAATTAAAGTGGCAAAAAGAAGGGACAAAAAGGGGCATAAAAGTGGCAAAAATAGGGCAAAAATGGGTAAGAAGGGGCAAAAAATGGAAAAAAAAAACAGCAAAATTTGGTTAATTAGTGGCAAAAAGAAGTGGCGAACTAGGCAATAGATGGCATAAAAAGACACAAAAATTTGGTTAATTAGTGGCAAGAGAAGTGGCAAAATGGGCAATAGATGGCATTAAAAGAGGCAAAAATTGGCAAAAAGTAAAAAAATAATGGTTAAAAACGGCAAAAAGAAGTGGCAAAAAGTGGAAAAAGTAGGGAAAATGCAGCAAAAATGTAATAGAAGTGTAAAAAAGGGGCAAAAAGTGGCATAAAAGAAATGGCAAAATGGGCAATAAGGGGCATAGAAAGTGGCAAAAATTGATGAAAAAGGGCAAAAAGTGGGTTAAAAAGGCAAGGAGACAAAATGGACAAAAGCAGCAAAAATATGGGTAATAAGGGGCACAAAAAAGTGCAAAAAGGGGTGAAATGTGACAGAAAGAAGTAGCAAAAATGGGCGCAACCAGCAGAAATGGGTAACAAGGGGCAAGAAGTGTTTAAGTGTGCGAAAAATGGAAGAATAGGTTAGAAGTGGCAAAATGGGAAAAAGGCAACAAAAATGGGTTACAAGTGGCCAAAATAAGAGGCAAAGATGAGTTAAAATTGGCAAAAAAAGGGCAAAAGGGGAAAAAAATATGTTCAAAGTGGCAAAAAGAAGCTACAACAATGGGCAACAAGAGGCAAAAATGAGCAAAAAAGGAAAAATGGTTTAAATTCTGCAAAGCAGGTAAAGAAAAGTCGCACAAATAAATAATATCAACATCAGATAACGGATACAGCTTCACACACTGTAAGCCGGGACACTAGCAACAGAGCAACTGATCCACACATGTATTAGCATCATCAAGAAACCAATCACCACCGAGGAGGGCCCCTTCTCTGGGTTTTTCAGGGGCCAAGCCTAACAGCCACTGCAGGCCTGGTAGTGCTTAAGTTAAGCCTTATTGTAATCAAATAAGGAGAACTGTAAAAAAGACATTAATTCATTCATTCATACAGTTACCAAGATTGGTCTGTTCCAATGTTCAGAACAGAACTAGGAAAAATGCATTTAATTTGTCGCTCCCTTTGCTAGGAATGAATTACATGAAAAGCTGAAGCTCGATGAGCTGCTCTTATTCATTAGATGCTTTTAGGATGATGTTTAATGATTTGGGGCAGACACATCTGGCTGTAGTTGTTGTCACTTACCTTTACAAATACTTGCTTTACTGCTTTTCTTTCAAAGTATTCATGTGTTTAACATTTTATTTGTTTGTATTTCTGCTCTTGTCTGTCTGAAACTTAATTTCAAGTGCTGCTGCCTGTCATGGCCAGGACACTCTTGAACAGGAGATTTTAAATCTCACTGAGTTATTTTCCAGTGAATAAAAAAGGTTGAATGAACAAGACTAAACAAATTGGACTGACTCACTATTGCAGCTGGCTTTTAAGTGAACATTCAAGGAACTTCAGAAAAATGGGCATAATTTATCATATTAGGATGCTGGCAATGGCAAAAACATACAACCTGGAAAATCTGATAAAAGTGGTTAAAAAAGGTTTCATCAAGAGTGTGGAAAATCAGATATGGGAAACATAAACTGATGAGTTTTTAAGTTTTTGTCTGTTTTTAAAGGAGGAGGAAGAGGAGGAGGGACAACCAGGCTGGGCTCACAAGTAGTTGGTCTGTGTAAAAAGAAAAGATTACACCTACTCTCACTGTGACTGTGATGAAATCCCACAATACCAGTCATCACACCGAGATCTTCAATGACATCCCACAGTGACCACACACAAACACCTACAAAGTATATACACTCACACACAAGTGCAGGTTGGTTGAGGATAACTCATCACCCTCTTCATTAGCACACTTCATGAATATGCAAAAAGCTCAGCACAAAAGCGTCAGGGTTCAATGCAACTCCAACTTCATTCAAATGCTCAAAGAGGTATGATGTCAAGAGGCAGACACTTCAAGGACAGCTGTCTGCAGGATCCACTTTAGCACAGATGCAATGCACCAAAACGCTGGAGCAAATATTTAGGATACTCGTCTCTCCAACCTGGAAGATTATTAATTGCCTACACCCTCACAGATCCAGAGAGAAAGAACACCTTCCCTGAATACAGAAAAGATTAGCCAAGAGCATCTTAAAGCTAAACAAGGACAGCTTTTGTGGTTAAATGCACTCACCTTATCGAGTAAATCACAGAGCAGAGCTGCAAAAAGCATCCAAAGCCATCTTAACTATACCCTGGTTATCTGTCTCATTTAGTTTAACTAAATTTCTGAAAAATAAGGACACACTTCTAAAAAAACCAATCAGCCCCAAGGTCTTTCAAATAAACAGAGATGATGATTATCTTCTATTGAAGGTTGGCATTGAGGAGTAAATGTGTAATCTGACTCCAGGTGTTAGACTGCAGAAAACATTTCGGTTCCCAAACATAAAACTAAACTCTAAAGACTTGATGGCTGACTGTGAAGATTTGAAACTTAAAGTTTTCTCAGCACTTTTTCAGATTGTAATGTTACAAAAAGTGACTTCCACTGTCTGACTGCTTGAGGGCAAAACACTTCCTTTGCCAGAGTCTCCAGATGGAAAGCTCGACTAAAACACGTTATCAGAGATTTGGCACTACTGCCAGACTATTTCACAGCACCTGAGCCAGCCTAGGTATCAATACTAGACCTCTTAACAGCCCTGTCTTCCTTTAGCCTTGTCCAACCCTTGTTTTACTTTAAACTACAGTGCATAAACAATCTCTGCATGTCACTGGTAAAGGGGGATGTTGGATGACAGCATTTCTTATTATGCAGATGTTGATTCGTGGTGCATATCTAAAGACAAACATATGTTAAGGAGCATTATGCTGTAGAAAGAGCTGAGTTTGATTTTAAAAACGGTTACATGATTTAGTTTAGACTGAGGACGAAGTCAATACAAGGTTTGCTGATTCTTATTTTAAGTCTAGTGGGACAGACTCAGAAAGCACTTTTTAGGAAGGTCCAGGGTCAGTGTACTTTTAGCCGGCAGATTTTTATTTTAAAATGAGAAATCCAAAATCAAGAAACTGTTGTTTCCCTCTCACTTTGTAAAACTAGAAAGCAAAACAGGGGAAACCTTTAGTGGGCCACAACTATTGTACTCAAGTGAAAGTCCAGTTAATCTGGTTAAAATGTACAAGAGTACTGTATAAAGTATTGGTCTATAAATACATTCAAGTAAAAGTAAAAAGTATTTGATATAAAGTTTACTTTAAGTACAGAGTAATGAGAAGCTACTGAGGAGTTGTACAGTAAAACATGATCTTTCCTTGATGGCAAGAGCAACATAAGCATAGATCTCTGCCCAGGTTGTTCAGGTAAAATCACACCGCTGTAATAAAGAAAATATACAGCAAAATTGACAAGGTTACGTAAACTAAAATAGAGTTAAATTCAACACTTTAAAAGTAAGGAGTCATGAACCCTGACCTTAACTGAGGCCAGTGAGGCCTACAGTTTGATTTCAGTTATGAAAACCTAATAACTGGCTCAACCAGTTATTATGTTCAGTGGGCATTTACTTTTTCACATAGGGCCAGATAGGTTTGGATTTTTTTCCCCTTAATAAATAAAATCCTCATTTAAAAAATGCATGTTCTATTTACTCGGGTTGTCTTTGTGAGATATTAAACCTGGTTTGATGATCTGAAACATTTAAGTGCGATAAATATGCAAAAAAACTCAGGAACCAGAAAGGAGGCAAGGACTTTTTTTACAGCACTGTAACTCAGTGGATAACTTCACTCATAGTGCAAATGTGACATCAAAAACAACTATTCACCTGAAACATGGCCAAAAGAACCCCATCGCTGCTGTACAACAGGAAACATCCAAATACAACTAAACACATCTAAACACTGATGGGGACCTCTGCCCACACATCCCCCTGGATGTGAAATCACAGTGGCCGGAGCTTGGATCAGTTGACTCTACAGAGTTGAACTAACACTGCTGGATCAACACTGTCAAATAAGTCCAACACTGAAGACCACTTCACTCAGAATGGAGTCAAAATTACACTTTGGGAGAAAAATCTACTTCAAAATGTTTAACCCTGAGATATCAACTTTTCAGCTTTTGCTGTGTACAACAGCTGCTGTGGATGTGATGTGGAATCATTCTCTCACTACTGTGTAGTCAACATAGGTGGAAAAAGGACAAGAGTATTAGACTTAAGTAAAAATACAGTTACTCTAGTTAAAACTTATTTCAGTAGAAGTTAAAACACTGATTTTAAAATGTACAAGTACCCCAAAACACTCAATTACAGTTATTTGACTTAATGCATCATTTCTCATCTTTTCATTCTCAAGTTCATTAAAACAGCTTGTTTCTTGATTTTGGATTTCATTTTAAAACAAAAATCCTGAATACAAAGCTTGAATTTTCTATCTATAAAGGAAAGAGGAAAGTCAGTGATCACTTGTTTGACTTATTCGTTTACCAGTGTATTTTCTCGGTGCTATTAACACAGGATGGTTTGTCGCTTTCCCATTGTATCTATTTTCTCAGTTCAGAAATAAAGGTATCAATGACAACAGTAATCAATAGCAATAACGATCTCTGATAAACTTCTTGTGGTTGATAATTAAAATAAGTATAAAAATTTTGAACTTCTCTTAAGTCAATTCTATTCAGTTTTTGATGAAACCTTCTAGGAGTATTCTTTTTAAATATGATTGCTGCAGCTGTATGCCTGGCCCATGTGGGCTGGTGATTTATCTGAATGAGCATAACACACTGAAAAACTAAAATTAAAAAATGTGCATAGTTGATGTTTTCCCAAGCTATGCATCAGGCCACACAGGAAGCTGTATCAGGTTCTGGTGCATGAAGATAACAGTGAGCATCATGCAGCTCCGCAGGCTGACAGGACTAATGTCAACGAATCGGCGTGAGGCACGGATCAAGAATGTGAACTGACCTTCGACCTCTCTGACCCCTGTGGTTACTTCCTATTCCCCCTGTAACCATACACTCCTACTCATACAGGCACTAACACACGACTCTCTCTCTCACACACACATGCAGATGGCCCCTGTGCCACAGACCTCCCCTCAACCCTGCACTCTGCCCCACTGCCTCTATAATTAATGCAGTTCAGGTCTCTGGCAGGAAATCAGGGAAGTGTGCTTTTATAAATATTTACAGAAACCACCATGAAAATTTCACATGAAGAAAAGTACATCTTTAAAATGATTCTCCCATTGTACACAGAGGAAATACTACTCTGTAGCCTAGTTTATAAATTCATTTCAATATGCTACTGTGTGTGATGTAGATGCCTCAGATTGGCTCTGTCCTTCATGGTAGTTAAAAAACTGTGGATTTAAGCTCAGATGTGTTCTTGAGATTAATGAGAGGAGTTTTTTCAATTAAAAATCACTAAACTGGTTGTAATGTTCCTTTACTTGAGTCAGCATTCACTACACCACTGTAGTTGCACATATTCCACTTAATGAATGCCAAAAAGACATATTAATAAATAATACTAGCATTACATTACCACCTGTCTTAACAGATGATCATTAAGCTGTAGTACTCACAGAGAAGCCAGCCCAGAAGGGACAGGAGTGACGGACTCTGGGAGACGTAGTAAGAGCCAAAGCCGCGAAGCTGACCGCCAGGATGAGACTCCCCAGGACCATCTGAGAGACTCCCAGAGCCAGCATGATCCTCGTCCGGGTCCGGTACTCCCTGAGCCGGGACAGACTGCGGGACAGCGACGCGGGACTCAGGGACCCCGGGCCACCGATGCTGCTGCTGCCTACGCCACCACCGCGGGGCAGCGCGTGCACCGGCATTGTCACTGAAAGGTATAACCGACGAACACAGCAGCACCTATAGAAGACAAAAACATCCACAAAGAGCAGAGTCTGTGTGTTTTTTTTCCTCTGCAGTGAGCTGGTAAAACGAGTAAAGAGAGATCAATGTCCAACGTGGGTGATTCCCTTCAATTAGGATGCTCGCGATCGCTCCAATTAGACACGCGCTGCAGAGGAGGAGGAGAGTGAGGAGGAAGGTGAGAGCAGAGTCGGTTGGACCACAAGGCACAAGATGCTAAACACGCACGAGGAAAGAAGGGATGTGATCAAGTCCAAATATACGAGATAAAGAGAGAAAGTTCCGGCAGAGAGGCCATTCCTCTAAAGTCAAAAAGGCAAAGAGAAAGAAAACGCATCATCCTGCCGTGAGCCAGCCTTGCATCATTGCCATGCTGTCCTGCTCGCCTCTGCGGGCTCTCCAACAACTCAAAGCGAGAGATGAGGGAAAGAGAAAAGGTGAGCCAGCTCTCCTCGAGGAAAAATAAAGGAATGGTTGTAACCAGGCTTAGGATCTCCGTTTTTTCTGCGTCCTAATATCCGCAACTGTACACGAGCCGCGTTTACTCCTGCGCGAGGCACCAGCCGTGCTTTCACAGACGACAGCAGATCTAACAGCCAGGACAGGAGATGCTCACTGCGTAGGCCTGCTGGAGAGGTGCCACTCTGCGCGTCTGCATGGCGACGCGCTGCGCGGACGGAGCGTGTTTTTACTACGAGAGAGGAGGAGGAGGAGGAGGTGGGCTGCAAAACCTGCGCGTGATTTGTCACCGCTGCTGGTGATGTAGTGCCGGGTGAAAACGTGGTGAAGGACTTAAATGAGGTTTATTTTTAGGAGAGAGCGCACGTCTGTAGATGGGCGTCGTAAAGAGGCTGCAGGCTCAGTCTTCTCATTTTGATCATTTAATCAGGATTACAAGGAAATCTTTGAGGAAATGTCGCGGTTTAAACCCGAGTGGGTACAGGTGACTTCATCATCAGCACCCCTCTACAAAGCCACTGAACACTGGCTTTTTATCATCTCACCTTTTAATAGCCTATAGTGGTTTTTGAAGATTGATGAGACACAGCTGGTGAGGATTGTCCCTGAAAACGTTTGGAAAAATCAGAGGCTGCACAATACTAACACGAGTATGTAGAGATGTGTTACAAGTTTGTTTAGCTGGATGTTTGGTTTATCGCACTAACTAAAGTATTTGATAAAAGCCCAGAAAATACCACAGCTCTCAGACGCCCCTCTCAAAAACGGCTAGGTCACATCTGTTGGAAGGGAAGTACAGGCTGAAACTTTCAAAGATAAGATCGGATTAAACTTTCAGTAAGTTTAGGGCAAGGGTTGAGGTAAGAGGTAAAAGTTAAAAACATGACAACCAAACGTTCAATAAAGGCGAGAAAACATCTGCTTCCGAGAAAAAAGCCCGTCCACCATGAACGCTCTAATGCAGAAAGCATAGCAAAGCTCCGTTAGCTGCATCAGCTATGTCAAAAATGAAGCTAGGTAGCTAAGGCCAAGCTCACAAATCTCATGTGTACTGACAAAGCTAACGGTAGCTACATAAGCTAAGTAGCTACATAGTCTAGGTACCTACATTAGCTTTAGCTATGTTTGCTAAGGCTCACATTGTTAAAGCTAATTTAGCTACATAGCTTATGTAGTAACATTAACTACGTAGCTAGTGTAGATATCATATGTTAGCCACAATTCATGTAACTACCTCTAAAATAGGTCTATAATTAAACCCCAGGTTAGACTTTATATTTTATTAGTCAAAATGTTGCTTGGTATGCGAAAAGGCTGAGCAATTAATCAAAATTCAAATTAAATCACACTATGTCCTACTAATTTTTTTTAGGCAGAAATGTTATGCCCGACACATCATGGAAACATTCAAGTGCCATTTTTTTCTAGAATAGTTCGAAAAAAATCCCCCCTTCCTTTTTTTGTTCTTTTAATCCACACGTGTTTTAGTATCTCGCGTGTGAAATAGTAAATATATGTAAAACGCGCGTGAGATACAGAGAAATTGCGCACACTAGATACGAATAAAACGAGTGCGCGGGATACTAAAATGCGCACACGAGATACTAAATCGCACGAGAGTATTAAAAAAATAAACACGTTCATGTCCCTGCCCGGGCTCCGTACCCTTCATACAACAAATCATCAAATTTGCAATGAGTAAAAAAATGCAAAGAAATATATTTTTTCAAAATTGTTCAGCCTCATGTTTCAACTACCAAACAAACACTGAAAAAATAACCACATATTAAATTGCAATCAAAATATAGAGGAAATATAAATAGCAATTAGATGACTTTCCAAGATCGTTTAGCCCTGGTCTGCAATGATGTTATTTCATGAAAGGCACTGCCAGACTTTGTTTATGAATAAAGATGAACTGGAAGGAAAACTGGAAATAAATTGTACTGGCAGATTATGGCACTTCCGTTATGACAGAGACGGGGTCTCACAGCATTAGTCTGTGAGAGGAGCTGTCTGAGGCCCTGTCTACACGAAGACAGAAACCATATAGGCTATTGTCGTTTCGTTTTGAAAAAGTTTTCCATAAAGACGGGATTGTTTCAGGAAATATCCGCATAAGCACGGAACCACTGAAAACGACTGAAAACGCTGTAGTGCGCATATGCCAAGCCTGTACATGGCGCTGTATTGCTGCCACGGAAATGGACTAAAAGAGAGACAATCACAGAAAATTGGCACAAACTTTCTTCTAGTTGCCCTTCTGGTTGTTCTCCACGTTGGATTTAAGAACTTATGATGTATGCATTTCACAGTGGTGGTAAAGGAGCATCAGATTTTGCTGTAAAAGCCATAACAAGCTCAGTAGCTTCTGCATCATGAACACAACCCTGGAATCCGCCATTGTCATTTTGGTTGGACCCGCGCAGGCGTCTTAAGAGAGCTAGGCTATGTATGACGTAATCATTTCAAGAAAAATGTGGTTAGCTGTCCACACAGAGACGAAACGTAGTTGTTTACAGATTTGTGCACTCTGGGACCCGTTTTCAAAAAGTATTGTTTACAGTCACCCAAAACGTTGTTTCTGTGTGGATGAAACGCCGATACGACAAAAAACTTTTGCATCTACTCCTGAATTCGTCTCCGTGTGGTCAGGGCCTGAGACCTACGGTAGCCTGTCTCAACCCTATTCACGCTTGCAAAAATTCCGGAAAAATTCTTTAAACTTTCAGAGAGAGCTGCAGTAAAGCAAATAGAACAAGATGTTTCAATCCCCTTGGATAGTTGGTGCTCTTGATGTTAGCTGTCAGACTTAAATGGTGAAAGGGAGGGTATATATATCATTGGGGTCAATAGGTGGGCACCCTGCTTCATCGACGTTTCATTAATTTAAGTCCACGTCTCCAGAGGGCTAAATGGTGTACCCAGCGTCCCAGGTACACCCCCCTCCATGCCATACCCTCAATGTCACTTGATGGACTTTGCATGGTAGGGGCGTCCTTCTCCCTGAACCAGGTGTATGCTTGGCTGCATACCGTCTGTTTCTACTTTTTTTCCCAGGCGTTGTCATTCCGCCTTATCCAGAGCCAATTGCTGCTTTTTTCAGCAGCACTTGATATGGCTTTGATAGCCTGTTGGAGGGAGCAACCCCTCACTCCCATTTTTCTCAACAGACTGGTGGTGGATGTAGCAACAAAGCCCCTGCACCCCACCTCTACTGCGAAAGTCTCCATCTGCCAGGTGTCATGCCAGCTGTGCTTTTTCTTCTCCAGGCTCTCCCAGTTGGTCCATCTTCCCTGCCTGGCCATTGAGACAGCTTTGGCATGTCTCTCTGCCTCCTCCTGTCTCCGGATTTCCTCTACTACCAGCAGTTTCTTCTGCACAGAAGTTGATCTATGCCACAGAGGAGCTTTTGGGAGAAGCCCGAGACCTGCTCTCCCGTGTTGGACTTGACCAACCACATCCCTGAAGTGAAGAGCTGACTTTGCACTCTGAACAGCTTCTGATGGAGTCCACTTCCTTCCCGTTGCCACCTGGGGGGCAGCTGTTCGAATGACTGCATCTTCAGATTCAGTAAGGGTCATGACCAGTCTTGCTTTGCTGTATTTGAATTCTTCCACAAGACCTGTTATTGGTAGTTCCAGTTTGCCTTTCCCGTACAGTCTGATGGAACTTAGGCATCATGGAATTATCTCATGTTTCTCCACAGGATTTTCAGAATATCTGGAGCGTTTTTATAGACACCAACGCCAGAACACCGTTGGGGCCTGGTGCAGATGCCAGTCCTTCTCTTTTCACTGCCTGCGTCACCTCACTCAGCTTGGGAAGGCTGATATCAACCTGATATTGTGGGGGGATATTGGGGAGATATCAGTGGGGACAAGGATCGGTTCATCTTTTTGCACATAGATGGTTCTCAGATGTTCTTCAACCTCCTCTTGTGATGTTTTTAGAGATCCACTCTTCTCCTTTGTGAATATACCTTTCACAAATTTGAAAGGGCCTTTGTAGAAGTCTGCTTGGGCTCTTCTTTCTTTTTCCACTGTAGCCTTAAGCTCTCTGCTTGGCGGAGTTTTGAAAGCCTGTTTTAGGTTCTCTTGAAGGAGATCAATGCCTTCTTTTTCTTCTGCTGTTGCCTTTTTCCACAGCTTCTTTAGCCATCGCCTTTCTTTCAGCCGCCGAGATTTGGGGGTAGGAAACATGTCTCTCTTTCTGGCTTGTTCCTTGTTCCTTTGGCAATTTCACCAACCGCTTGTGACCTTCCATAGTCTCCACTTTTCGGTGTACTGGGTGTTGTCTAGGACTGGTAGTTCTGTCGGAAGCTTCTTCCTCGTCTAGGGCTGCAACAATCGTTTGTGTTGACTATAAAAATTTGTTGAAGTGGGAATTCAAGTGTCGACACATCGTATTATTGTTTTTTATATTGGTAAAATCTAGTACCGGCTGGTAAGGACTCATCTGTACTTGCAATTCACTACAGGAAGTGGTGGAGGCAGTATGGCTCCCACTGTTTACATTATTCACAGAAACTGAGAAGAAAAAGTAAAGCATGGCGGAAAGCACGGAGAGCACACCAAAAAGCCAACCCAGAGCTTCCAAAGTTTGGGAACATTTTACAGAAAACAAATTAGCGAAACAAGTCAACTGCAAACTGTGTCAAGTCAAACTCTCGTACCATGTCAGCTCTACGGCAATGCACGAACACCTGAAACGTAAACACACTGTAGCTGCTGAGTCTTCAAATACCATGAGTGGGTAAGTTTGCAAGTTGCATGAATATCTTTTAGATCTTTTGCATTTAGTTACTGAGCCCTTTGTGCTACAGGCACAAGGATTTATTCCAGTAGCCTACTTAAAATGTTGGTGCCGTAGGTTAATCAGCCGGAAAACCATCTTTGATATTTGCTAGGGTAACATTTTTTCAGTAACGCTATTTAGTGTGCAATTACTTTAGTTATCAGTTCAATACTTTTATATTAGTGGAAAAACAAACCTTGATGATGTAGCAACTTGACATGTCATGTCAATTTGCTAAACCATTAAGTATTCACAGGTGTGCATGCATAAGAAGGCAAGGTAAAACAGGGATCCAAAATAGTATGCCAAATAGCCACGATTAGTCGACTAATTGTAAAAAAATGATCATTAGATTAGTCGACATAAAAAAATAATCATTTGTTGCAGCCCTATCCTCATCCCTTGGGGTACTGATGCTCTGCAGACTGTGGTTTCTTCCTGCCGCTGAGTTTTTGCATATTTGAATGCAAACAGCTGATGTTTTTTAACCCTGACTTTACACTGAAATGTCCCTGCTTCCACCCTAGTATTACCCCCACCCCCATGGACTGACAGGAAAATTTCCTGCTGCTGTAAGTGTTAACAAGAGTAGTATAACAAAGTTTTGCAATAGCAGCAATAGCATCACCTTCTGGCCATTGGGGAAAATAACAATACACACGTCAACTGCCTTATGATCTTTGATGCCCCCACCCTTTTAAAGTTCACAAAATTAAGCACAGTTATAAAATAAATAAAATAGTAAAGCTAAAAACAGCAGTGGACCTGGTAGTTGTAATTTGGTAACTTGCATTCAACACATGCAGTTTTCATTTTGTACACTATAAACAAACAAATTAATAGCAAACATCTGTAACAAGTGATATCCAGATCAAAACAAACAGAAAAGAAATGTTGCTCAACAAAACAAGTCAGCTAAGGCTAAAATGTTATTAAAGCAAACTGAAACATCAATGGCTAGCTAGCCCGCTAGCAGCCACTTGCTAGCTTAAGTTAACGTTAGCCAGAAGGCTAACAGCATGATGACAGAAGTACATATTCTTCTGCCTAAAAGGCTTACTCCACTTACATTTTAAATGCAGCTCAAGCTGTCAGTCCTCTCCGTTGTTCTCCTGCTCGTTGGCCAATTACTCCTCTATTTTTTTGCTCCTCAATGTCTTCCAACACGTTAGCAGTTAGCATCCTCACTGCCAGGATTGGTGGGCTCAGAGGTGTCCACAAACATTAGCCTTCCTTGTCGTTTCTGATCCTGGCCTAAAGTACCACGGATCATGATTAGCATTTTCACACAAACAAATTATAGTTTACTAAAGGTTGAAGCTGAACATGTAATAAACTCTGCAGAGCAGAATGAAAAGCTGTTATGCACTTGCAAACAACCAACCAAATTCAACAAGCAGTAGTCAAAATTACCTTGCTATAATTGAAACGTAGCCTAATTGCCTTAACTAAAATGGTTTCGTTTTAATGTGTAGCCAAGAAGATCTATCTACAAAAGTTTTAAACATTTCATGCCTTGTTATTTTGTTATATATTTCCTCCCATTGTATCATAAGAATATATTTATTAGCATATATAATTTTATCACAAAAGAAACCAGCAGTTGCTAACTCTGTCCCTGCACACATTTACTCTAGAAATGCAAATAGGCGTCTTCTAGGGTTTAAGTTTGAGGTTTTTTTTTTTTTTTTTTTTTTTAAATGATCATTAGAAGACAGTCTGACAGGGGTGGGACAGTCTGGTCAAGTGGATCAGGGCCTGTCTGGCTTGGCTTAATCCCTGTGCTCATAGTTTATGGACACAAGTTCTGAGCAGTTTATACAACTAGGGATTTTGTGTCTCATGGTTTTAAGAATATTTAGAGGTTTAAAGAGGTGAAAGTATTTAATATTTCACAAAAGAGGAAGACCCAGGTCAAAACTAAAATGACCAGACTTTCCTCTCTTTTCTCTTTAATCATCTGTGGGCTCTGAAGTCATCCTTAGACTTCCTGGATAGAGATCAACCTGTAGACTAAATCCTTCAAGCCTCCCTATGATTATGGAAATTTTCAATCTAGATTATTATTTTATTAATAAAAAGTTAGTCTTCAAGAACATCTATGAAACCCATAATTAGAAATGATTACTATAGGTGCTTGGTACAGGAGCAACAGTCTGTTGTTTGATAGTTTTTCTTTTTTTTAATTTTTGCTTTTCTTTCATTATCAAGTTGATGTTTACAACTCAGGCAGTGGTCATTGGCTACTAAGAGACCAACACTGACAAAACAGGGACTGGGAATTGCAGAAACATCTTTCTGTTAAAAACAGGCTTATTGAAATCTCTCTTTAGGGACTGGTGTATCTCACACCTTGCTTTACTGTATCTAACACAGCTCACCTGCTCCACCTAGCTGTGAGACATAAACCACAGCATACAGCTCAATAGTATTATTTAGGTTATAAATATCACTTACATTATTTTATAAGGATTTACTAAAGTAGACATAGGAATTCAAAGCTCATATGCAGTAGATTTATGAGTGAAATTGCACCACCAGACTTTTTAAATAGAGCCATGTTTCAAATGAAACCACTAAAACATAACTGAACAAAACACCTCAAAGGGGAGAAGCTGCTCTTGTTTTCTATGAAACTAAAAATATACAACAGTTTTAAGCTTTAAGTCAAACAAAACTGCAAAAGCTATCCTGAGGATTATATTTCTAACACACTATTAATGAAACAAATCAATTAGGATATTAAACATGATGAGACGATAGCTCTATATGAAGACAAAATAAATAATTTCAGAATAAAGAAAATTAAATTTCCTTACACTTTTTACTTTAAAAATGATTTTATTTATTAATACAGTGGTATACTTAAAATTGTGTTGCAGAAGAGAAAAAAAATCAGCCACACGTGAAGAGCTAATATCCAATTAAAGCTGTGTTATATCTAAAAAATAAAATGGTACTGGTGTGCCATACATGATATATTGTCTATTAGTACAAAAATACATTTAAGGGCACACAATACAGCATCCAGTATCACAAATCAGTGAGGGGGACACTTTAAGAGCACACCCTTTCAAAAGAACATGTTTTAAAT
Source organism: Cheilinus undulatus (assembly GCF_018320785.1). Taxonomy (NCBI): domain Eukaryota; kingdom Metazoa; phylum Chordata; class Actinopteri; order Labriformes; family Labridae; genus Cheilinus; species Cheilinus undulatus. The sequence goes on along the minus strand of NC_054865.1, from coordinate 38,247,257 downwards.
GTGTTTTAGCCAGCGCACATTCCTCCTCATCCTTAAAGAGCCAAAAAAAGACCTTCTTAGAGACCTCAACAAGGTGCGAATTCATCGGTAGAAAAGGTGTGATGTATTAATGTCAGGTTACAAGTTCCAAGGCTCAAGGGTATATCCAGAATACAAAGATAACCACGGTCACTTTCTTCCACTTTTTAAAACATGTTTTCTCTAAGTTTTATACAAAAAAGAAAGACATACAAAAAGTTCATTTACAAACAAAAGAAACAAGGCAATATGCTAGCTTTATTTACAGCTGCTTCTTTTCTCTTGTGTTTTTTTTAAGTAATGCATAGCAGATAAAAGAAGAGCATACCTTTGTTATCCTTTATCAACTGTTACTGTGTGCTAAACCCGAGTTCATTTATACAGTGGGTTCACAAAGAAATGGCAGAACAAATGACATTATACCATAATTTATCATAACTTATTTTTCTTTGTAATGAAAAGTGAATAATTCGCAGATAAGGCATCACTGCTTATTTGTGTGAGAGTGCAAGAATGCACTTTGAGAGAGAGAGGAGAGGAAGAGAGACAGAGAGAGATATGTGAGGAAAGAACTGAGGACCTGAGTAAAGAACATGCATAGATCTCCCTCAGGCTGGAAGGAGAGACGCAGTAAGAAATTAAGCTACAAGATATTACTTTAGGAAGAGTAAAAAGGAAAGACTGAAGGAAGAACATCTCAAAAAGTGTGCTGCTTGAGTTCAAATCCAGCTTTAGCCAGCTCCTTCAACCGAAGACCTTTATTAAAATTTTGAAAAACAAGTTCATGTTTCTGAAAAATAACAAGATGTTGACTTGTAGTTGAAATCATGAGTACGTTTTTAGTAAATCATCTCTATACTACTATATATACTGTCTGCATATATAGCATAAATATACCCACACATACCTTTGAAGCCTGTATGCTGCCTCAAAAGCCATCCATCCATCTATATTCATGTAAAAATGACATTAAACATTGCCTCATAATATATAGTGTCAATCCTTAGTGGCATGGGGCATTGCATGCATTATTGGTTTTCAATTCACATCAAAACTTCAAAAATGGGAAAAGAGTTCAAAGAACAGCTTGTAACCTTCATCGGTGTCTCGCCTTCATCCGTAAACAGCACTGACAGGGTCTTCTTCATACTCCGTGATGTGGTGTGTAAGTAAAGCATGTTTGGAGTGCATCTGTCAGTGTCTGTGTGTTTGTGCATGTGTGTGTATGTGTATGTGTGTCCATCCTCTTCATTCTAATCCAACATGTTTCCAACATTCAGTAACACCTGCTGGTCCATCTTAAAAATGGTCAATGAGCACAGAGACACAGTTGGCTCCCACCAGGTAGTTGGGGTCTCCAGGGAGAGACTTGTTCTGCCAGCTTTTTGGGTCACCTGCAGACAGACAGATTGGGAGTGAGTGAGAGCAGCTGCCTCTTATGTCAGATTCAAGCTGTTGTGCATTTCATAAGCATTTTATACCAATACATCTTCAAAAAAAGTAGTCTTCAACACATACTTGTTGGAATTTAATGCAGCACCAACATCAGGTCTTGATTTTATGTGTTTTCTCACGAGGTTTGTGGCCTATATCCAAGCATGGTCAAACAACAGACTAGTAAAAGCAATTGCATATTTTTATTGAATGTCCCTGGCCTCTTGTTGACCACAAATTAAACCTCAAGTCACTGGGAGGTCTGAGTGTAATTGTAATTATAAACATAGAGGGCTGTGCCAAGAGGAGCATTTCAGTAATCAATCAGAGTATAAGTAGAGCCAGAGCAACAGAGCTCCATCATCTTTAGAAAATAAACACAGCCTCCTGTCAACTTTGTGCTACAAGTGGGGTGATAAGTGAGAGATGCAGGAGGGCAAGAATCATGAATCTGAAGCTCTTCTTTTTATAATTTCAAAGTACTATCATTGATTAGACAACTTTAAACAACTTTTAGGAAGAAAGGTAGGCTCAAATTAAACGTGTATGTTTGATTCCCTTTATTAGTCACATCAACACTGATTTTAGAGAAATTTTTTTTTTAGACTATCTTTTGTGAACCGTCTTTTTTCCTACAGTTACATCTACAGTATATATTCAAAAAAAGGTCTGGTATGGGGATATATGCTGGTTCGGCCCTTTGCCACGTTAACCTTGGTCCTGTACTTTAGTCTCCTGATGGCCATCCTCCAGGCCTGCACCAGGCCCATGCCCCATCTCTCCAGGTATCCTCCCAGTTGCCCCTCCACGATACATGCAGTAACCTCCAGCTTATGGACCAGCCCACTGGGTCCTGAGCATCTAGTATGCAGTGAGCTGGATCAGGCCTGGCAAAGTGCACTAGATGCTCGTAAAAGGGCAGCTGCTGTTCTTGTATCAGGCTGCTGACCCTTCCTATCCCGGCTCTCCCGAGCACTGCTAACGACACCCAAAGATGTGCCGAAGAGAAGTTTTCACAAAGGGTAGTCCAGTCTGTGTCTCTGGCCATCAGTCAACGTTCAGGCCTCACAAGGGTATAGAAAGGCCGGAAGGACCAAGGACTGAAAGACTATGTCTGCATGCTCAGATGCTGGGAATGCCACACTGTCTTGCTCAGTAAACCTATCTCACCATGCTCAATACTAAGACTGCGGTTGATCTCAGCCTCACAGACAGAAGATCGATGTATTCCGCTACCAAGGTAGGTGAATTGCTCTACAACCTCTATGCTCTCACAATTTGGACACAGATTCGGTGGCAGTATCAAGGCATACCCAAATACCTGGGACTTTATTTTTGTCCTGGAGACATGCATTCCTAATGCTTCAACTTCCTCACTCAGCAAGTTAAGAGCCCCCACAAAGACATCTACAGTCCCCACAAGGAACAAAGCATCATCAGCAAAGTCCAGATCAGTGATCTGGACATCGCCAAATGACACTCCACAGTTCGCTGCCCCTGTTACCCACCCCACTATCCAGTCTAGACAGGTACTGAAGAGTGTAAGGGCGAAGATTTACCCCTGCCTCACCCTGGAATCAACTGGAAAGAAGTCAGAGGTGAAGCCACCACACTTCGCAGAACTCTCTGTACCAGAATATAGGGCAGACATCAACTGGATGAGACAACATGGGATCCAGCAGAGCTCCAGAATCCTACAGAGGGCATCTCATCACCAAGTTGAACTCCTTCTGGAAGTCAAAATAGGCTGCAAGCAGCCCCCTGTTGAATTCCTGAAGGTGCTCAGTGAAGACCTCAAGTGCCAGGATGTTGTCTACAGTAGACCTTTTAGGTGTAAAGCCTGACTCTCCAGACCACTGGTGTTGGAGTAGCAGGTCACAGATCCTGTTTAGTATTATCAGTGCAAGAACCTCACCCGGCACTGAAAAAAGTGAAATGGCCCGGTAGAAACAATGTTGCCCCTCTTGCAGTTTGTAGGTATGATGCCTGTTGTCCGGAGTTAAAACAGACATCAAAGTCTTGATGGTCATTTTTGCAAACTCATTGTATAAACATAGGGCTGGCAGGAGCAGAACTGCAGCAGCAACAATCGGTGTGTTAACATCACAAGCTGCAGCCATCCAAAGAGGAAGGCGTCACGCACAGGTAGAGGTAGGCAGTGTGGCCCTAGAGTTATACTGACTACCTCCATTTACCCTGAGGCTTGTTTCCTTTTTAGAAGGAGGGCAATGCAACAAACTCTAACATGAACATAATTGTGGCTGGACGCTCAGGGGGCTTTTTGCATGAGCAAACCGATGATGCTGCCTGGAGGTGAGCCCAAAACAAACCACTGCCAGTCAGCATTCAAATTCATCCTTTCAGTCATTTCCATTTTACTTTCCTCATCACACACAAACACAGTCTGTGAGAGAGTAAATATAGCCCAGCCACAAGTGAAAAGTCAGTTGCTGAAAAAAATGATAGATGCTGAGTTCTAGCACAGGTAGCTCCGGTCACATGTTAATTATTCACAGTGGTTATGAACAGAAAAGATGATTTTCATTTGACATTTTCAGAACAAAGACAGAGGGAGTCTGGCAGAGTAATGTCTGATCAAAAAAAACAAAACAATGATAAAGCAACAGTTAAAGGCGTCATAGATCAAAACATGACAAATAATCCTGCTACAGGATGATAATTACGGAAATATTCCCTGTGGAGTTTAATATAGACATAATTATGTTGACCTCAATTTGTTTTTGCCAATATTGTGTCCTGAAATTAAAAGTACTTCATTTCAGTATCTCAGTTTTTTCACTGGAAAATATAACATTAGAGAGAGTGATGCAATAAATATTGCCAGTGCAGTGATTTAAAGCCACAACAGTGATGATATTCAGTGATGAAATTTTTAATCTACAGATCCCTTTTTAACTGCACCATCCACAATTTGACTGAAATTTAACTTTTGATACTCTTTGTCCATAGTTGCCACTTTAACAAGAGCATTTACTTTAATTCTCAAATAAACCAATTTTGTCATGAAAACAGAGTATTCAAGTCTCATGTGCATTTTTTAGGAATGAGGTTGATGGATAAATGAAAACCCTGTTGGCTGTAGATGTAAATGTAGACCTAGTGGCTAAGGCGGAGTGATACATATTGTGATAAGTCCCAATAATGTTGTTTTCCTGTATCGTCATCACTTGTTGAATGACTCTAGTTGTCAGGACTAACTTCTGTGTAATAAATTATAAATGTTTACCACATAACATTTTGTGGTACGTGTGTATCCTGATGTCTTGGCAAATAGAGCACTAAATCCAAATGAGAGAGTGACCACACTTGTCAAAATATTACTCTAGAGTGTTAAAAGCTTTTAAAACTTCACAATAGTTCTTGAAAGACAAATAACCCAGATGTTCTAAATACTAACTAAAATGGAAAATGTCTACCATATTAGTAGTTTCTTAATCAAATGTGTTGTGAAACAGCAGAATCAGCTCTGTTGCAGAGCAGAACTGTACCGTAGCAATCTCATTTCTATCTCCAATTCTGTAATAATTTACATCATAACACAAAGTAAAGAGGCAAAATAATGCAGAGTTAAATGTAGGAGCAAAAAGAGAAGCAGGAAAGCAATGTGAGAAGGAAACCGCAGAGGGGAAACGAGGAGGAGGAGGCCGGAGAGTGGCCTTGCCTTACAATAAGAGGATTACAACATAGCCCGATAATCCTTCCACAATTCAGCCGGACAACGGAGTGAGCTCCCAACTCATTCAGCCCTCCAAGTCTCATCCTTAAAATGAGGCTAATTAACTGCTAATCCTGACCACTGCCAAAATTACCTCTGGCTTTGAAGACAGGGTGTGAGAAAGAATGCTTTGAGAAACAGGAACAAGAAACGTTGCTTTTTCCTCAGTTTGTTTTAAATACATTTGTCTGCATTTCAGCCTTACTATCATATATTTTATTGTTTTATGTTCTTTTAGTTGCACTACAGAGTAAAAGAAGACAATCAGAAACAGTTTGTTTTAAAAAATCTAATTTACATTAATGTGATTATCTCAATTTTCTGTTATTCTTTCCAACAGGCACAGGAGATGATTACAAATCTAGATTTTACAAACAGTGTTCCCAACTATCTGTTTGTGGCTTTAAATGTACTTCCATACAAATTTCTGTGTTAAATGATTAATGGAAAAAGGCCTTTGTACTTTCTCACACAGGTCATATTTCAAATCAGATATTAAACCTTTTTTGGGGGGGCTAAAAAGGGCCATGTTATGATTAATAACTAAATTATCTTTTGCGGTCACAGTCAGCTTTGCACGTTTTATGTATTTAATAAAAAAGAAACTGGGCCCAGTCTTAAGAACACCTTAACAGGGAAACTTCAGTATCAAGAACACTTATGAAGACAGAAGATAAATTTAGAGAGCTTTTTATCCTCGCAACGTCCTTTGACAATTTTGCAGGATAATGGCAGACTTTATTGGTTAGGAGTGTTCCACTTTCTGGGAGAAGCTTCAATAAAAGCTGTTCTTCGGGTCTAGATTTGGGTGGCTTTGTGAGAAAAATGACTGAGCAGAACAGCATGCACTACATGCCTACAGGATGGAAATAAAGCATCTGGTGCATGAATCTTATATGAAAACAGAAAATTGATTTGGGTGATGCAGAGGTGAAAAGTGAGAAATAGAAATGGCAATGAAAGCATGAAAAAGAAATAAGGACATACTTGAACACTTAAGGAAGAAGAAAAAGAAGAAGAAACTGGAAACAAACTGATCAAGTGAATGAGAAATAAGTGAGTTAATCAGAACAAATGATGAAAATGAACCAACCAAAATCATAATTATGAAAAAGAGCTTTTATCCCTAGATTGATTCTCTCATATGGTGAGCCAGGCCAAATGGGTCATGATTGAGTTTTAATGAAGAGAAACAAATCTAGGGATAAAAAACTGATAAAAAAGTGACCCACAACCCTCAAAATTTTCACACAGCCAGCCCAAACGACCCCGAAAGAACAGAGAGCACAGCATACCCGACGAGGAGTCGGAGGATTTTAGAGCAAAAGACCAACCATCAGGGGTCATAGACGCACAGTGAGGTAAGCGTAGCTCCACAGGCTTCAAAAACTTGAGGCCATGAGGTCCACACATCACCAGGGGGCTGAGCAGAGTTTCTCCTGTAAACAGAAAACACACAGTAATTTTAATTTCAGCTCAGTACTAAAAAGTGAGGTCACACAAAATAACTTCTTCAGTTTGTTTGCACTTTTCCACAACTTTGCTGTTGTTAAGTCAACAGAACTTGTTATGTTGTAGTAGTTATATGCTAGAAGTGGGGTTTTGAGTCCTTGTGTAATTTTATGACATAATCAATTAACATTGGACAATCTTTGGTAGTTTAGGCTTTGTGTTTCATCTTTCTGACAGCTTGCTCAGAGCTGCTACGATTAGGGGTTCAGGATTTCAGTCATGGCCTCAGCTATCACTGTCAGAAACATGAGACTGATGGCTGGCATATCTTCACTGTTTGAGAGAGCAATAAAAGCTGACAAATAGTCTTTAGGTGACAGCTGGATTAAAGGGGAAGTTGGCTCACCTGTTGTGTCATGGACTGGTCAGAGGAGAACTTTTTGTGAGCTGACTGACCTGGAGCAGTGATAGGCCGTATGTCTCAGGTCAGAGGAGACTTTGTTTTCTTGGAGTAAAGTCCCGTTATTTTGGAAAGAACTCCAGCTGTACGCATAATGTATCTATGTTCACATGGGCATGTATCAGGCTGCCTGCTGCCTGTCTCAATCTGGTCTCCATGATATCAGATTAAAAAAACAATAACTAAGCATTAGCTACAGACAAATATTTATATAAAAAGGGGACAGACATGCAGTGTTGGAGATGAGGATGTTTTTTGCTCCTCTGTCTGCCTTACAACTCCTCTACCTGTAGGTAACAGCTAGCATTTTGTTTAGTCCATTGTGTGCACGTTGGTAGTGAGATTATGGTAGGATAGCTTGGACTGACTCACTACTTGCACGAATAAAAATAATTTTGTGCAAATCATTTGTATGAAAAAAAAAACAAACTGATCAAACTTTAGTATATTTCTGAGGATTTTTTAGCCTTCAAAGTCAACCAAATGCAAAAGCGGATTTTAAAACTTGGATTAAAAATGTGGTGCTTTTTCCTTCCTTTCATTATTGTGTTACCTTTTTCCTTGTCGAGTGGTGGCAGGATGCTGTTGTCCCTGCAGACCTTGAAGTAGATCTCCTGCTCCACACCATCAGGGATAGCGCCTTGTGGGATGATGATGCTGACACCTGTCTCAATTGAGCTCAGGACGCCACCGTTAGCATTGAAGATACCTCGAGCTGTAGCAACCACTGTGTGGCCCTCATCTTCATCTTCATCATCATCCAGGGCACTGGGGCTGGGAGAGAGGGAGCTTTACTATCAGACTCTTGTGTTCAAAATTTTGATGTATCTGTTGTCAGACTGAATTTGTTACCTCACGGGGATGGCCTTGGGCACAGCATTGATGTTGTTGTGCAGGTGTTTGGAGCGGTGGTCCATAGTGCGTGTGAAAGTGTCCACGCCACTGTCATGGTCTGTGTTCTGGGGCTGTGGGGGGATCACGGACTTCACTGGGCTGGAGCTCCGGCCCTGTTGCAACAAGAGAGAGGGTCACTGTTACAAGGCAATTCATGTCATGGCAATGAGAGATCTTCGGTCCTGATTGGTTGGACAGTATGGATTATTCTTCAAAAAAGTCCAATCAGACGCTAGGAAGATGTGCATTTTATTGTAGTTCTTAATTTGTGAGCCAGCAGCAAACTGTAAGCATAGACAGTAGAAGTAAGGCTAAAGGAAAAACTTATTCAACCACCTCCTAGAACTGAAGAAAGGATACAACACAAGAACATAAATAATAACTCATTAAAACCCAGTGCTGAGAAATGTTCTCTTAATTTTCACAGCTCATTATTAAACACAGCAACTTGACTATAAAATCTAATCACCTTCCTGCTTATATTTTCCACTTGGCACCAAATATTAGCACTGTTAACTGAATATGTTCACCTTTGGAGCAGAATCCAGCTTGTCATTGGGAAGAAGGTTGTGGTTGAATTTTGGACTGTCAAACATGCGTGCAAAAGGCTTGGCAGACGTTGTGTAGGGCTTGGGTGCATAGCGGTTGTAGGTGGATGCTGGTGGAGCCCCGCTGCTAGTGACCGTCTTTGGAGGCTGTTCACTTGTGCCGTTAACTGGAGACTTCTCAGGGAAACTCTTGTGAGGCAGGAAGTTGGTCTGGACAGTATCCTCTCTTGCAGGAGGCTTGGCTGTGGAAGAAGCATGAAAGTCAGCCAAAGACTTCTGCAGTATGTGTCTCTGAGTGCGTGTTTTTAAATGTGCATTTTGGAGTAAACAGAAGGGGAGAGTCTCTTAGTAGACGAAGTACTGAGGGACACAGTGCATGGATGCCTATTCATTTTATTACACATGTAAAAGATGAAACTTTTTTGTCCTCTTACCTTCAGGTGCAGGTTTGGGCAGTATCACTGGTGGCAGAGAGGGCGTCACCTGGGGAACTGGTTCATACTTTTTCTCTACAGGACTTGGTTTGTCCACAGACTCCGTCCTGTGTCACAACAAAATCAATTTAAGAAACAGTAAAAACTATCAATACATGAACAAAAAACATAAGGGTTAAGATCTCATTCTGGGTGCTTGGGAAAGTGGATAGAGTAAGCATTACCTGGGGAAATTTTGAGTTGTTTGTGCTTGTGGTTTGTTGGGCCCAGCCTGGAGTTTGTCAAAGTAAGACAGCTGTTTCCTGTAGTAGTCCTCGTCTTCGTCTGGGTCATAGTGGTTGGAGCGAACTATGTCATCGGCTACCTTAGACTGAGGCTTCTGAGGCCCTGGAGCTCTGTGATAAAACAGAAAAGAGGATGTACTTTATATAGAGAGATACCATATACGCAAGGCAGAGAATGTGAGAGCAGAGCAGGAAATGATTACAATTGTTGATTTTAAAATTAGGAAACTACTTCAAACAGACTTAATTTATACATAACTTTGATCAGGAAAAAGTAAAGCAGAATAACAGCAGAGTTACCACATAAACATACCTGAGGTTTTTCTCTTGATCCAGGTTGCTCAGAGAGTTTGCTTTAGGGATCACTCCTCCTGATTTCAATGGCAGGTCTGCTGCCTAGGGTAGTAAAAGCAATTAACCTTATCAGTAGGGTAAAAATACATGCATGTTCACCTCTATAGTGCACATTTTTGAGGGTATGCAAGCAGAAAAACACAAGTATCTGCTGCTAAAGCAAAAGCTGCATTATGTAATACATATGAAGACAAAGCACTTACCCTGTGGCCAGATGAGTCCCCTGCATCTCTGGCTCTATCTACAGACACAGAGCGTTTGTTCTCAAACATTTTGACCCTGTTCAGGACTGACTGTGGCTTCATGGCAGGGTCATCCTCGCTTGGCTCATTTCTGGCTGCGACAGGCTTTGGAGCATCCGGGGGTGAAGGTGAGGGTGCCTCTTTTGGAGGGGGTGTGGGGCTGGTTTCAGAGTTCACAGGAATGTGGTCATACTGCTGAGGTTTGTAGCTCTTCTGTTGCGCTGTTGGTCCCTGGTTGTAGGCAGGCCGCTGAGATGGGTCTGGGGAGCCGGCAGCTGAGGGGTATGTGTTCAGGTGAGAATCCTGGTTGTAGTGCATGTCAGGCCCCAAAGCAGGAGGTGGGGGCTCGTCAAAACGGACAGGCGCTGGACCTGTTGGTTTACCATAGCGAGGTCGTCCGTCAAATCCGTGTGGAGGTGGGGGCTCATCAAAGCGTAGAGGAGGGGTGTACTGGGAGTCAGGGCCGTCCCCGTACGGCAGGCGGGGGTCGTAGCCCTGGGAGTTGGCAGTAGAGAGCGGTTGGCTGTAAGGGTTCCACTGTTGCTGGTCATAGTGAGGCACACTGTTCTCATAGGGCAGGTTAGAGTCATAGTTTCGATACTTTGGTTCTTGGTAACCACCTCCGCTGCTCACACCACTGCTGCTGACATCATACCGGCTGGGCGGGTGGTCATAATCTCTATATGGCTGCTCAGAGTGATATCCCTGCTGAGGGCTGTAATTCACAGGCTTCACGCCGTGACCGATTCTTCCTGTGTTATCTGTGCTGTATGGATCCTTCTGAAACATCTACCAAACAAATAAAAACAAAAAACAAAGAGCAAGGTTAATCTGTAAATGGACATACAACATGAGATATTAATAACTGTAATAACAAAGTCAGTTAAAGCATGGGAAGAGGAGAGAAATAAAACAAGTTTGTGAAATTAATTGCAGAAGAAGAAACAAGAAGGGACAGACCTGAAATAGAGAAACTGAGAGGGAGGGGTTACTGGTCAGATAATATAGAAGTTTAAACAGATAACAGCACAGCCAAACACCCCCAAAAATCAAAACATACCACTGCAACTTGAAATCAAACACTCAAACTGAATTTATAACGAGTAACAAAGTTGATAAATATTTATAAAAATTTGCAACAACACAGTGGGCAGCCTTTTTCTTGTCTCTGAGTACAATGTAGATACAATTTGCCAGAATTTTGGGTCAACTATTCATTGGAGTCTACTAATTTGGGGTTGTCAGTGCTGCATTCATCGGGGGAAAAAAGTCTCCCACTGTCTTGATGCAGTTAAAGGCAACTTAAACATCCAAAAAAGAGTAACTTACAAGCAAATACTTATTTTTACAAAAATATTTGTATCACTTGATATTTAGAAGAAACCATTAATTATCCATCCAAATCCAATGCATATTTCTGTTCATGAATTCTTTTTTCTCTCTTCCAAGGCTTCATTTGAAAAAATAGTTGGAGAATTAATGGCTGCTTTTACAAGGAATATCAGTCTTAACTGATTAAAAAAAAACCACAATCAGATAAACATCAAGAGGTTAACAGAGAATGAGGCAAACATGTACAGCCATGCAAAGAAGATAAGCAACAGTGAGAGCTTCCATTGCTCCTCTACACAAAGGCATACCAGCACAGCCATGAAGTCCAAGCTCACTGTTGTTTACCAGCATTTGCCCACACACTGGCACATGCACACACATCCACACGTTCACACTGTCACATCACAGACACACATCTCTGTCTCTTCTGAGTAGCACTGTGGTCAGCAGACATGCAGGGCGGAAGGAGAGAGAGAGAAGCGTGGCAGCAGGAGGTAGGTAGGTAGGTAGGTAGGTAGACAGGCAGCAGCAGTAGCAGCACAGGAGGTCAGCCAGGTCAGACTGAGCTGAGCTGGGCCGGCTCACGGAGCGTCCGGTGACGGTTCAAATGGATACCTTTGGTTCTGAACTGGCCGGTCCAGACTGTAGAGGTTCTGGCGTGACGCTCTGAGGGGTTAGCTCAGGGGTGGGTCTCCTAAGGGAGCCAGCCTCTGGGTTGGGGCTTGGCTGCCTTTGGGGAGCTGCAGGAGCCTCGTCAGGGCTCAGACCCCCTACAGTTTTTACAGTAACGTCCACAGCAGAGGGCACTGTTTCTGCCAGGGGCTCAGGCTGCTGGGGGGTGCTAGGGACGGCAGCGGCCTCTGCTTTCTGTGAAGTGGTTCAGAAATGTTTAATAACACGCGCTGACACACTATGGTGCAGTGCTAACAAGTGCTACTTCCTTGACAGGCCCTGAACAACGCCCACCTCTGCCTTTAACAATAGCTGTAGATCAAACGATGATGTGTGAGAGTTAGGAATTAGTAGCAGGACAAGTTTTCATTTTTGGAGTACACTAATTTGTTTTAATGCTATGGTTACAATACAGTAGTCTGTTTCCCCTTTTATGTTAGTTAACACATCATTAGACGACAGACGTTTAGCTTGGGGAATAACAACAGCCAATCGGTTTTGATAAATACATTTCACAGGTACACTGGATTAACACTGGCATTTCCAACATGCAAATAATACTGTTTTGTGTCATATCGTCAAGTCCCAATCATAGGTGAAACAAAGGTAGGAAGTGCACATAGGTGAATAGTAGAGTACTGGTACAGACACTTAGACAAATATAAGTTTCTTTTACCAGTGACATCAGCAACAGTCACACCAGTAAGACAGCTTTTGGTAATACAGAGTACATGAGTAACAATAAGACTTATCAAGTACTTCTAGTTTTTAAAAATAAAAAACACACACTCACAAACATCAATCAACAAACACATAAGGCAAATTGATAGAATAGGATAATAAATATAGATCTAGATATATCGTATATATAATCTTTATATATTGCAATAAATACCTGACCACAAAAGGTGTTACCTCCCCACTGATATTGTTTAGTAACAGTAGATAGACGGAATAACTGTAAAAATGATAAAGTGCCTTCAATAGCGCTTCCAGAAAACTCTTCTAACGCACACCACGTCCTCCAGACAACAGGGAAGACGTGCAGCTCTCAGAAACGCTACCTGCTGCGGCGATGGTGCCTTGAATCCTGCCGGGTCAATGCGGTTCAGGGGGTCCGGCTGCACTGTGTGTGGGTAGCCAGCGTAGCCCGGCGGATCCTGGATGACAGGCAGCTCCTCACGTACAGGCTCAGAGGAGCGGGTGATGGCAGGCTCCGCAGGTGGACCCACATCATCGTTCAGTGTCTCGTCCAGTTCCTGGTCGGTATAGGCCCCGCCCTCTGTGTCCGTGTCCTCGTAGTCGGAGGTGTGGCGGCTGTCAGTGCTGTACATGGAATACTCACTGCCTGGTGCCGACAAGTAGGACAGGCGGTCATCGTGGATATCCAAGTCATCTTCAGCTGCCCCATCAGCCTGAAAAACAAAAAGTAATGCATGATGTGGAGTATGAACAGATCACTGGCAGTGTATGTGGATGTGTTTATTTAGGCCTGTGAGTTTCTTACCTTGCCCTCTGAAACCCATACAAGCTGGTTTTGCTGCTGCTGGATTATCTCTTTTAGTGCTCCAAACCAACCGTCATTCATGTTGTTCAAGTTAATGGTGGCTAAATACACACAGAGGGTAGAGCAGAAGATAATAAAAATATCTCTCCAATCAATAAGTGATTACATGCAACAATCATGCTTAAAATTTCCATCTGCGCACGCACTTATGCCCATTATTTCTCTGCCACTATGTGTGTAACTAAAGGCTGGTGTAGACTTCACAGCCTAGCTACACTACATGTAATATCCTGACCGCTGATTGTACGCTGATGTCACCACTGTCTCAGTGACTGTTTGCAAGTTCACAGATCATTAGGGGATGCAAGCCAAAGAAAGTGAATCATAGAAGTGCTGTATGTGATGCTAGTGGTCTTTTGCTCTGACAAGAAGAAAAAACAAAACAATAAACAACTTTGGTTTGGATAATGGATTATAGATAACAATTCAAAACTCCTCCATCTGTACTATCAACAGGAGGACAATATGGACCGGCTCTCCTTCAAATAGAACTTGAGGTATAAATGTGATGAAATGTCAAGAACGCTACTGAATGTATACATAAATGTCCAACGGGGGAAAAACTGGGGATTTGTTTAATGTCACTCTGGTAATTGATGATACAAAGATAAGAGAAAATGCTCTACTCAGGTGTCAGGATTCATGTCGTTGACAGGGTGTCACATTAGATACCAATGCAAGAAAAATTCTGAAATGCTAATCTTTTTTAATCGTGGTTGTGGGGCATCGTTCCCAACGTTCATTATCGGGCCTGAGTTTTGTCGCTGAGCTGCAACGTTACAGTGGGCCAAATCAGGCTGAATTCGTGCAGTCTGATAACCTTGGAAAGCAGATGGTTTCGCCCGTTTCCGTGTTTCTCACTGGTGAATCCATCTTGCAAAGTTCCGTTTGAACAGTTTGGGCCCGGTTAGAAAGTGACAGTGCCAATCAGTGTCGAGGGGCAATACTTTCGGCGCGGCAGACTCGTGACACAAGAAAGTAGCATCAAGAGGCTGGTCCAATTATGGCGGAAGACATTAGCATGGATGCTGGTAAAGGGCAAGTTTTATCAGAACTTGATGACATTTCTTCATTAAAAGAAGAACAAAGAACAGCAGTGAGTTTCAAAAATGGCCAAAGGCATGTACTGACATGTCTACAGTTGCCATGGTTCACGTTATGCAGCTCTTTATTGAGTTTCCTCCTCAGAAGCGGCGCACCTCAGCAGGGACTATGACATCATGTGTTTTGTTGCTCTGATTGGCCCGTAAAGATGTGACACACAGAACGTTTATCCAATCACCCTCCAAGTTATGTTTTAAAGGCACTGCCCTTTCCCAAACACCATCTATGGAAGGTTTTCCAGATGGATGAGTGAAACAAATCCATCTGGTGTGTCAGGTTAGTAGTCCGAGACGGTCTTGTGTAATGATTTTAAAAGTATTTCATATAATTTCTACCAATAAAGCAAAGCTGGCACAAAGAATTTAAGTTCATCTTTGCTTTTTCTTTTGGATAAAATATGCAAATAATTAATATCTGCTGAAAATTTTTCACTAGAGATTCACAGATTGTGAAAATCAGAGCAGATACTGATGTTTAAAGTTAGAATTTAGCTGATACCAAATCTTTTTTAATACTTACTATGGTGTAACACCTCTAGCATGTCAACTTCTTTCCTAACATGAAAACAGATCGGTTTGTCCAAAAGGTCACCTTTACTGCCTGTAAAAATCTCTTATCTGATTCAACAGCTACACACACCAGATGCCAATATAAAACTGATTGGACACAACAGATTAACACTGATATCTGATACCTGTTCATGCCACATAATTGGTCGATGGCCAATGTTTGTAAACTGGGCCAGTATCAGTTGAAACCGACATTAAGCCAGTTTATCTGAGCATTCCTACCTGTAACTTTATATATTCTCTAGTTCCATGTGCCACACTTTAAATATGTTTTCTAGCTGTTTTAACATCAACATGAGATGGAAATTAACACTAAGACTGACACTGACATAATCATGACATGAAAACTGTTGTTTATGAATATTATCATTAAGCGTTAAGTTGTCAATTATGTCACTTTAATGCAAAATTGACATTGTTCGATCCCTTTTTGCTTCTTTGTAAAGTAAGGTCAGGCTGTAGCCAACTGCCATGTCAGTCTTATGCATACCCCTTCAAATAAAGTTCCTCCAAAAGCAATCCAGGGAATAAAGAGCACATATGCACATAGTTCTGATGGATATAAGTTTCAGTTGTGAACTTTTGTGTTTGCTGCAAAGACTGAGTGTTAAAGAAGAGAATGCTTTGTAGGAAATCTTTATTCCTAACAATGCTCCTGAAGTATGGTCACTGGAAACCCCTTGACAGAAAGACTGCTGGCTAAGAAAGGGACCTTGGAAACTCTTTAGCGACGGCTTGTGCTGAACAAGCATCTGTTAAAAAAAAGAGTGAGAAAAAACAACTTGACAGAAGCATCCCTCCCTCCCTGTCTCCCTTAGGACTCACTGGTGAAGAGGTGGTTGTTGTTCTTCCTCAGTTTGAGAGCTCGTTCATAAAGTTTTCTAGCACTTTTCCTGGACTCAGGGCATAGGCGGGTTCTCATGTTTTTCACACCCTGCTTGGTGTCTGGGTTGAGAAACACCACAATTGGATACCACTGAGCATAGTTCAGACGGTCCACTGCATTAGGAGTGATGTCCAGCACTGCATGCTTGTCCTTAAAACACAAACAATAATAATAATAATGATGATTAAAACAAAATTAAAGCACCACTGTGAGAGTAACTGTTCTTAAAACGTGAGTAATTTCCTTCTGTTGAAATGGTAAAACCGTGTCTAGCTGAAAAACATTATCTGAAGCTAAATGCACAAAAAAGAACAGTACACCAGGGGGCAGCAGTGAGCTGCTTATCTATCTCTGTGGCTTGCTGCCATCTTTTCATTTCAATAACAAATCTGTCAAAAGATGTTTATATTGCCCCCCTTTCTCTGCACAGTTAACAAGAGAGCATATCTAGTTTGTCTCACCCGATCAATGATCTGCTTGATAGTGTGCAGTCTGATAATGCCAGAGCTTTTCTGGTCTGTTCCTGCATCCCTGGGTTCACTCTCTATGGAAGACAAACAACCAGAGTTACTGCATTATATCAGCACGAGACAAACAACAACAAACACAAGCAGTGCCCCAATTAGACATCCTTGCAGCGTGCAGTTGTCGACTCCCATAAACAGAGCCTCATAATCAGCTCCATACAGGAGGACAAGTGTATGTTTATTACTACAGCTGGATAGTAAGGAAAAGATGAGGAAAGCAGCCAATTCATGCAGAAGTTATCAGGTATTTAGTGAAGATTTGGGGAAAATAAATTTTGGTGTACAATGATTGTGTTCTTGCAATGGCATGTGACAGTATAAAAAATTACAGTGCAGGTAACATTGACATGGAATATGCACAAACAAGAGCAGAGGGGTCATTTGGCATTAATGAGAATACAGTCTCATTATAAGCCTCAGGGATTTAAGCAAGGATGTGCACAGGGGTTTATGATTCATATAAAGGTAAGCAATGGTTTCCTGCCTAGACACAAAAGGTTCAAAAGAGGGCAGTCATCTCATCAGGATGTTTAGCATAGCTGAGATTAAAACACGTCAGAAAAGGTTTCATTTCTGGCGCCCTAATGGGATCTATAATCTAAACAAATACATTGCTCTAGACTACCTACACACATTTTTTAACAGAGCAGATAATTGTAGCCATGCAACAAGTCAAGGTTCAAGCGTATGCAGCAGCAGATTAAAAATTCAATGTCAGGGATTCAGTACTGTCCCTGTTTATATAAAATTTAAAGGCTTTGTTGAATTATGAAAAGCTAAACAGACACACAAACAAACCACTGTTAGCACTGCATTACATACAATACGGTTGATGCTTATGCAGTGTACCTTCACTGCTGTGGCAGATTTCATACTGACAAAATAAAACCCCTGATTTTTGACTATTTTGTAACAATTAAGCCTTAGGAGTCCAAAATATGAGTAAAGACAGAGCTGAAAATTTGAACACAGACTGATTTTCTTTCAGCTGATTCATAGGACTGTTGTCAGAGACTGTTTTGTGTTATAATGAATGATAATATGCGCATTTTGTGATCAACATCTAAACTACTGAAGACCATTCTTATGAGAAAAGTCTGTTTTGGCTTTGGAAATTTCTTCCAACCATTGCAGGATGTGGAACTTGATTGGCAAGACAAGTTTTTGAAACCCCAAAAAACTTAACATTTCTGGTTGTTACCGCATCATTTTAGAATTCTGTTGCAAAATTAGCTGGAAAGCAACTTCAACTTTTTAGTTTTACTGACATAGTAACTGCACAGCTTCACATGCTGCCTTGCGCTCATCTTTCTGCATGATGCAACCTGCTATCAATCGGGGAATACCACTGAATGTATTTGTAATATCCATGAGTCAGGTCCGACATCAAAGGTGGATAAAAAATACTTTTTAATAGTCTTTATAATAATGTTTTTGCAGGTTTCACACACCAAAACATGTTTTTGCTAATTATGATGACAAATCTTAATTTACTGATCAAGTGCTATTCCCCACAACACATCTATTTAGTATACATAGATCAGCTAGCCACAAACACTTTCTTACAGAATATTTCCCATTCACTGGATAATATAAACAAAAAAGTTGATTCACTCAGTAACATACTTTCCCCTCCTTGTTGCTGCTGTGTTTCTGAAAGGAAAATACAATTACACAAACAGCACTGAAGTTATGCAAGTACAAAACAATGACTGGAGCCTTTTTTTTTTTTTTTTTTACCATGGGTGTGTAATAAAAATGTACTGCATGTGTTGGTGCAGTTAATATCAACAGAATTCAGTGCTGAGTGTATACATAAATAAAAGAAAACACTTAAGAAGCCTAAAATCTTAATACATAAAGAGGCAATAGGGGAGGGCCAAATTAAGAAATGCCACACTGCTTCGAAAAAAAAAGGAAAATATAAAAAGAAAAATGGGAAAAGGAAAGCTATCAAAAAGAACAGAGGAAATGACCAGCTTACATAGGCATATTTTAGAATTGCAATATCTAAGGTAGTAGATTTATATTCCTGAGTTTCGCAGGATGTCATAAATGTAAAAAGCCAAAGATAAAAAAATGTTTAAAAGAATTTGAAAGGCTAGTTTCTGCGTGTCAGTCTTCACAGAAATTTAAACAACCAACATAACTGTGTCTATTCCACTAGTAAATGGACTTAAAGAAAATATATCTTTCAAATATATGCCTCAAACATTATGTTTAAACAACAAAGACAAAACAGTTTATTTTAGTACTAATACTCTATCTTTTCATAATAACTCTTTCATCATTGCAATTATTGTGAGATCACAAGAGTTTATTGCTCATAAACATTTAGAAGGTGCATGTTTATTTTTTATAATAAATGAAGGTGAAATACTCAGATTCCTTGCCTAAACACGCTGCTTGTTTATCAATTCGGTAGAGTTACCTGTATATACTAGAGCAAGAAGAGAATTAGGAGCAGAAGTATTATAATTCTCTGTTCACTGGAAAAAAGGGAAGGGTTGATTTGGGAAAAAAATGGAACTGAGGAATGAATTTTGTCCTCTGTCTTTGATAAACCAATCCAATCTTGGTTAGATGAGCTAAAAATATATTCAAATTTCCCAGAAGCAACAGCTTAATGCATCATAAACACATGACCACGTGAGTATAAACAGGGGTTCCAAAGAGTTCCAAATAAGGGGGTTTTGAAACTAGCTAACAAAAACTAGCTAAGGTGTAAAAAAGCCTTAGCTTCAAAAATGTGTGACTTTCAGCTACATAAATGTGTAAGTCTGTTCTATTATCAGGAATATAACATAAAGAATGGAAGTAGGAGCAGATGGAGAGAGTGCATTATTACTTACTTGCTAGTTCAAAGATGTCTGGCTCCTCCCTGGCCAGTTTTTCTCTCGCCACATCTGCTATTGGCCCGAAAATAACCACAGGCCTCAGGAACCCAGCTGCACCAGAACAAGACCATGTCATGGAGATAAAAAATGGTTAGTGTGCAAAACTTAAAACCACCACACTAAATAACATTGTACATTTCTGTCAAAAAAAGTTATATTTCAGCCAAAAAAGGTAAGACCTCTAATGCAAAACATACAAAGTAGAGGAGCATAGAGAGGGAAACTACACTGTGCATTAATCTAACAGATAACCACACACTGATTAATGATTTAATCTTGGCCTCTTCAGTCTGCAACTGTGTGCATATAGTTTCCTATAACTACCTTTGCACATGTCCTCCTACCTTCCCTCAGCACCACCCTCTCGTACGCAGGGAACTTGGTCTGAACTGGCTGAGCAGACAAGTCTTCCCTGCTTTTCCGCAAATTCCTCTTGGAGCTTCGCAATCCTCTGAATCTCCAGAAGTCTGCTCTGTCGCCCCCTGGTGTTTTTGGGAGGGTGTACTGCACACTGGATAGCTGCTCAGCTCTGGAAAAGGGAGAGTTATGGCAGCTGTCAGGTCTTCAATTAACTGTGTAATACTTTAGGTTAGTAGCACTAATTTGGTGAGAATAATTTATTTTGTAATATTGTATTCAAACTGCAATGCCACTACACAGTACTGAGTTAAAAGCAGGATTAAATTCATGGTTCCATATCAACTACTTGAAAAGCCTTATCTTTTTTATTTCTCATACTTACTGCACAGCAAAATAAAAGAGTATCATTCTTTTATGCACTTATTATAACAGACAGAGAGAGAGAGAGAGAGAGAGAGAGAGAGAGAGAGAGAGAGAGAGAGAGAGAGAGAGAGAGCACAGCAGTGATCGATAAAGTAAAGTGTGAGTGCTGGTAGTTACAAACAAAACTGTTACCGTAAAACACCAAATAATAGCCCGGGCGTTTATTTGTCTCAATCACTGAGCAGACCAGGCAATTGTTTGGGACAGGCGGCTATTTGGAACAGGCGTTTAATCCTTTCTCACAAAAATCTTGCTTAGCAAAAACTGGAAAAACATGGTAAATTTAATCAAAGTATTTATTTAAACCAGTATGAATATCACCTTTACATTTTTAAGACAAGATTACAGTACCATTGTTATACTGTTGTCTTCTCTAAACACTTTAAATATTGGTAAGGAACTAAACAAACACAAAGTTGACGACAGTCTAAAGTTAATGTCGTACTTTTTATTTTTTGGCTGCACCAGGGCATGGCACTGCTATCTCACTTGAGAAAACGAGCAAAGGGACAGGTGCCCCAGCGAATGAGGTGGCTAGTACTCGCAGCCAATCAGGCTCAGGTCAGAGGAAGCGTTCCTATTGGCCGCTGTAGCTTCCGTATCTCAGCCCAGTGAGAAATTGATTCAATGGCGGAATTACAGCGGTGTTCGGTCCTGTGTAGAATTTGTTCATGATGAGATGAAGTGTTTTCTTGCCTTTGATTTGGCCATTGATTTCAGTGGAAAAGCAGAGCAAAATCACTCCATGAGCGCTTTGCCACCGTAAGTATTCAAGTATTCAATTCTGCGGACATTCTCACCCACGAGGAGGCATGTAAAGAGAGGGGCGGAGCTACAGAGCTCAAACAGGGAGAAGAACAGGAAGGGAGAGGGAGTTGGGAGTTTATTCTATACGGTTCTCATCTCATCTCAGTCACATATTGGAGCTGTAAATAAATTACACCCGGTATTTTTTTGGAACAGGCATTTATTTGTCAAAATGCACTGCCACACCCGGTGGTTAACTGGGACCCAGCGATTCTTTGGTGTTTTATGGTATGCAGAGAAACGAGATGTTATTAATAAAATTAGTTTTGCTCTAAAGAACTTACAAGAGCACTGATATAAATCTGAGGAGGAGCAAGATTTTTGTTTGACATCTTGTAAAGTCACGTTGTGTCTTGGTTGCATTCTGCAAACAGTTTTATTCAGTGGCCAGTATAAATGTTTTATTAAGCCTCTTTAGCATCTAATTACCATAACCAAGTTAGTGTCTGTTTCAGACAGAGAACAGAGGCAAGAGACTGCTGTCCCCTGGTCCCTAAAAGTTTTCTCTTAATCCAGGCCTGTGGATTTACTCAAAACAAAGTATACCAAGTATTTAGACCACCAGCAAGGGTGCACTAACTTAACTGTCACCAATTAGGTATATTCAGAAATAATGTGCAGGCTTTTATTTGTTTGTTTTCTTTTTTATCAACCAATCTATTGTTCGATGTGTGAGGGTGTAGTATCAGTGAGCCAAGTTTTCTCCCTAGATTTATGCAGATTTTTTTTTTTAAATGAAGGCAAAAATTAGCAATATCTGGATAACTTCATTCATTTGATCCTTTCAGATTCATGAAAACATCTCTTAAAATATGAGAAAAACAACTAAAACCTAAGTAAGTCAGTCAGGAAGTGAGGCAGTGGGCCTACAGGGGGAACAACTCATTCCAAGTTGCTTTGGGTAACAACAGTCTTGCTTTGATGTATGTTTATGAAAAATATTAGTGTATCCTCAGTGATTTTATGGTTTTATTTTTTATAAGACTATCCAGGGAGACAGGTTTAACTTGGCCAAGGAGCTGAGATCTACTTCACCATGGTTAATGTATTTGATAATAATGCCTGCAGCATGAAGAAAGATGTCTTTTTGTCCACAGGACAGTGAGGAATCTCTCTGTAAACACTGCTGCAGGCTTGTGAAAGCTGTAGAGATCTGTACTACATATGGTTCAACACACCGGTCTCTCTAAGTTCTCATAAACCTTACAGAGTAGATCCTCATGAAACACTTTACCTAACACATGGGATGTGTTAAATATGCCCTACTTTGAAAACACTCGCAATGTTTCACAGACTGTAACAGAGAAGCAAGACTAATAAGATGATAATATGTCAGCAGATTAAACAGGCTGCTCCCAAATCTATCCATGCTACTCACAGACAACAACCGTTTTCTATTCCTTTGCCTCCTCCCATGCCCATTCAGAAAGTGCCAGAACAAGCTGCTCAGGTATTGAAGGTGTGATCTGAAACCTCTCTTACCTGTTCTTGTTGGGGATGATGCCCCTTTCTACTTCCTGATGGTTCTTGCCAATCCGGATAGCAAGCCAGGAGCCCAACTTGCCATTGTAGAGCGTGTCTACGACTCGGAAAACCTCGCCCTTATTAAAGCTTAGCCCGTATGGCGACTCCTTTTCATATTCAAAATGTGTTCGAATGTAGAAGGAGTCACCTACGTCTGATTCCACTATCCTTCGATATACTAGAAAAACAAAAAAGACCAAATTATTCTGGTTTTTAAGTTCACTGGTTGACATAGTACTTTATATTGCCATCGCTCACCATCCTTCTTCTTCTGAGCCAAAATAGTAACTTCTTCTCCTCTGGGGAGGTCCAGCAGGAACAGCACAGCCTCCTCCCGGATGATGTTTGCAAAGTCCACGTTGTTCACCTAGAAATTCAGAACAATGAACAATAAAAAATGAAGACACAGACCAAGTGAAGGTCTATTTGACAATCATACATGAAAGAAAATTATATCTTAAGTTATTTTAGGCAAGCTTCACACTTATGCATTTTTAAAATTGCATGCTAAATAATTTAAAATGTGTTGCAAGCTACTGGATCACAGTGTAATCACCTCTTGCTTTTACATCTTAATAATTTCTGTTTAAAAGAAGACTGTATCACTCTTTCACTCTTTACAGGATTAGAGGATAAGGAAAGAAAGTTTTTCCTTAACAGAAGCAGGGCAATGCATTCCCCCTACAACTGTGCAGTCTCCTTCTCGTCTCCTACTTCTTTCCCAAACACAATAACCGCTGTTTATTGACTCTGCTTGAGGGGCAGCAGGGGAACCAGAAACACATGGGCTGAATCACTGAATCTAAGAAAGACACCTTTATCCTTCCCAGAAAAAGGAGTGTTTGACGTCTTTATCTCCACTAGCACACCATGACCAAAGGAAAATCTTCTAAAGATGGAAAACAATGTCCTGGAAGTCTCTTAGATGTGTTTGTGCAGGAGGAGAAAAACACACAGGCACAAACGCAGGAGATATACTAGTATGCTGTGGAGTGGAAGGAACACAAGACAGAGTATATTCATTTAGAGAATGAGATAAGATAATGGACAGCTTTGTTTATCAGATCAATGAAGTCCATAAATTTCAGTGTCACAGGGGAAATCTTGTGTGTGTGGTTTATTATTCAGCCTCTTTACACAGAGCACTTTACAAAGCTGCACAGATGCAGCATTAAACACAGCAGGTGTAATCCTTGGCTGGCGAACAATCATGTCAGAGTGGATCCAACAATGACATCAAGAAGGTTTCCATCATCCCTCCAACAATGTTACTCTAGTGTTCAGCAAAACAGACAGTCAACTGTTCCAAGGTCAGAGAGCTAGAACGACCTCTATTGTGTCTTCACATTGGAAACAAGGCGAGTTTTGACACGGGGCTGGGCCTGGGATGACTCATGCACTGACAGATACATTGTACTGTATTCCCAAGATCTTTTTACACAGAAATAAAACTATTGTGATCATGGTCATTCACTACTGATTACCTAAGTTGGTGTAGGCTGCTACTGCAAGACCATTTTGACAATAACAGCAGATGTTCTTCCCATATGTGAAATAAAAAATAGCAGCAATTAGTACCTTGAGAATACAAATAAATAAAATAAACAAACTTGAACAGAAAACTTTCTTAAAAGTCCCTCTAACACACTGAAGACATGCTTCAACTAATCACACACCAAAATCAAACTCTCCTCTTTGGTCACAAGCAGTCTATTCATCCCCGAGCTCACTTCCATTGTGTTAACAAAGGCACAGACTCAAGTCTCAGAAGGCATCTAGTTTAAGGAAGAAAACCATTGCTCACCCCTAGGTTTTGTATGCAGCAGATTTCTCCCCCACCGATGCCCATTTTTCAACCCAGGCTGGCATATTTGATAAATGACAGCGCAGCCTGGGGACATTTTTTCTTGGAGCGCTTTGACTGACGGTGCAAAGAAAGGACAGCCTCAGCTATAAATAGTCCACTTCAGCTGTGAAACCCAACTCAGATATTCTTATCTCAGTTTCCATTTTTAGCCACACTTTAAGATTTATTTCTTGAATCCAACTCATGTAATGCTCTTTCCTTTCAACCCACTGCACTGCTGCCTCTTTGATACTCTTGCTCTCTGACATATCCGTCATGTACATGCTCACTTCTACAATCTGGTGAAGCATATACTGTACATGGCAAACAGATCAACTTTCTCATGCAAAAATGTAGCTGAAAAAACTGGGATTCTCCTGCATTAAAAAAAAGCCTGTTCATCATGTTACACACAGTTTGAAAAATAGGTTAAGGTAAAACAATTCATGTTTTGTAAGTGAAGGATTGCATACCCTGAGAATCTGGTCTCCTTCTTCCAGTCCCTCCTTAGCTGCAGGACTGTCCTCCAAAACTCCAGCCACAAAAATTCCCACATCGTTTCCTCCCGCTAATCGCAGACCCACACTCTCTCCCTTCTTAAACTTGACCAGCTTCATACTCGGCCTGCAAACAAACAGAGGTGGACAGGTTGAATAGAGCCAAAGAGTGAGCAAATCAGGGTTTTTTAAAATACCATCAATTTAAAAACACAGGAAGCTTTACAAAAAAGCAGTCCATAATGTGACAACAAGGCAAACAACAATTCCTGCAGATTTTTGGGCTAAAAATGAAGTAAACAGGAGATACAGAATGCTATTTTCTCTGACAGAAAATCAAGCTCATGTCTAATGTACACATTTCCAAGCAGACATTTACCTGAGGATGCTGTCATCATGAGCGGCACTGGGTACAGGGGCGTCAGAGGGGCTTACAGGCAGGTCAACATCAGGCTGACCAGGTTGTGCATAAACTGGCTTTGGTTCTGAAACAAACATAATTAACTAACATTTATTATCAAGTATACACTGTATGCAAAGAACAAATAAATGAGCCAAATGATGGAGAAACTTGAGGAACTTTAAAATGTGAAAGAAATACAGCGTGTCCTTGCAATGTAAGGACGCTTCTGCAATTTTTAAGCTGATGCCCCATTTCTATGAAGAGGACCAAGACAACAAGGAGCTTGACAAGGCACTCAAAGTCAGAAAAGCAGATTTTCTTGATTTTCTTCTACTTTTCACACTCAACAGAGCTTGTTAGCTTGTTTTAACAGGGGAAGATGGTGGTGCATTATTAATACCCGTATCTGTGATTGAAAGGTTCTGGTCTGACTTGTGTCAACACAGAGGCAAAAATATTCAGCTCACAGCTGTCAAAAGCTTGTAAATACAAAGAGACACATGGCATTCCCTGCCTCCAAAATAAAAGCACAAGATGTCACGTTTTTTTTTTTTTTTTTAATGGAAATTCACATCAGAAATGTAAATATTTACTGGATCCAGTGTCTGATGCTGGGTAATGCCAAGCGATATCTGATGCTATTAGCTAATAGGACAGGCTGATAGCCTCAATCCACATCATATTTTTAGATAGCTATTTGTTCTGTAAGACACTCTTCCTCTGCACAGTTTAAAAAAAATACACTCCTCCATGGACAATAATGTTTGAGTTTAGAGTAAAGATAATTCTTATCCCTGACTGTTGGTGAAGAAGTCACAGTTTGTTTACCAGTTATTTGGCTTTATGCACAGTAGTATAGTTTCTACATATGAGGGAAAATTGGTAAAGGGTAAAAGGTTCAGTACCAGGCAGCGGAGGTAACAGTTTGTCATCTCTGGAGCTGGCCTGGTCGCTGGCCTGTGACAAGACGCCATCATCAGAGCTCTTAACTGGTGTGGACATGGCCCCGGGTTTAGATATGCGTTCCTCATCTCTGCTGCGATGGCTGAAATTAACAAAAATAACAAGTTCAATATCATTCAATATCAGATGAAAGCCTGAATCTAGACATTCCAGAAATTCCTGAAACATCTTTGCTCACACTAATAATGCATAATAACAAGTGTTCATGTGATTTTGCCACGGCTGACATCGACCAAAAGATACAGACATTTAAATGAACCCAAAATGTAAAAGCATAGACAAAGGATACAATGAAAAGGGTATGTGTACTAAAATGTATAAGAAGGGGAAGACATAACATAAATGTAGTTGGTTTTGGTGAGGATTTTAATTCCATTGTTTATGTAGTTAAGAAAGTGAATGGCTTATCACACAGTTCACAAACAGAAACTTATATTTAATTCAAATCAGCCAGACATGGTTTATTCATATTTTCTTTTCTCTTTCAAGTGAAAACCCCATTTTATCTAGTAACCTTTCACATGAAAGCCTTCAGGCAAAGAAAGAACAATAAATCCACTAATATAAACTCTTGAGTTAGGATACATTTCATTCCACATTCCTGTTTAACCTGGCTAAAATATACAAGTGAAAACTGTGTGTTTTAGTCTAGTATGCCAAGTCTAACAGAGTAGAAAGGGCTCTGCGGCTTAAAACAATGGTTGAATTCCTCTGTGGTCACATGACTGCCTGCTGGCACGGTACTTGAACTGTTTTCAGAGGCTTTCCTAGAAGAATGTGAAGGTGCAGGCTGAGCAACCAGCCCTGTTGAGGCAACTTCACCCCTGTCCATTCTTTCTCTTTTGCCCATGAGAAATGAAAATACATAGAAAGTGAAGTCACCCACATTCAAACAGTGAAGCACAATGAGAGAATGCAAACAGGCAATGCAAATCAGTTGACACATATGACTAATATCAGGGGTTAAACCTGTTGGCTATGCAGCTTATTCATCATATTTTCCAGCACACCAAGGCTTTCTCGAGCTCCCTGAATCTGTCCACCAGCTCACACTACAATTCACAAATGAATCTGATCTGTGCTTTGTCTTATGTCAGCAGAGAGAAGTGTATGGGAGTTTGTTCTGGAGGGAAAAGTGGTAAATGAGTGCTGCAGCCTGAGGAAAAATAACAGACTTGTAATGGGAGTGAGAAAGAGACAGAGTGAGTGTGAGAGAGAGTGTAAAAGATGAATGGGAAAGAGAGTGTGAGTTAGAGTGAAAAGGACAGAGTCAAGCAAAATAAGAGCAAGGGACAAAGAGAGAGAGCGAGAAAGAAGTGAAAAAGAGGGTGTTGTGGCCTAAATCTGCAGAATGATTCTAAAAAAGGCTTAACACTGACAAACACCATTTGACAGAGAGCTTTGTTCAATCCTCTCTTACACATTCTTACAGCACAGCCAAGAACGAGCAGGAGGCTGTGCGGACAACAACAAATGATGCAAACAATATGGAATCTTCACTGTCTTGGGGAGGGTTATAATTTCATACCCATCTGCATTCTTTAAAGTACTGAAACGGTTAAATATTTACATCAAATGAACATAAAAACTGACAAAACATAGAGGCATTCTTTTTCAAGTTTCAACAATCAAGTAAAACTGAAGAATTTCACTCTGGAAAGGAACAATCTATTGATCAACACAGAATTTAAAATTTTTATGTAAATTACTCACATAAATGCATCTGTAAGTTGAACCATGACGCTTACATGGAGGATTTTTAGTTCTCTTCCTTAAAAACACAGCCGATAGCCTGATTTCTAAACACACAGCACACTAATACTCATACTGATGATCTGTTATATTCAAAGCAGCATCATGCCTAGGGCAGAGGAATTCCTCTAAGCCCTACAGCCAATCAGCATACATGCACCATCTGGCTCAGGGCAAAGCACTGTGGGAAGTATGTCAAATTCCTTTTCCCCCTCCAAAACTGGGAGATAATGAAAACTTTGCCTGACATCACAGACTAGTGACAATCTAAAAAAAAAAACTGTTGTTGTGGTACACTATGTGGTACTTTTTAAACCACAATAACATGAGCAGCAGGTGAAACTCCCTGACTGATGTGCTCACAAGATTCACTCATCAGTCAAAATGTGCTGACATACACACAATTTAGTTCTCAAATTGTTTTCTTATCTCTGGGTATATTTAATACAAACACAACTAGGAAGGATAAGCACAAGGGCAACAAGAGAAGCAGTGATAAATGCTAAAAAAGATCACATATTGACTGCATGGCCTGTAATCAGAGTGATGCATTCACTTACATTGGGAGTAATCTCTGCAACAGAGAACCTGCCCTCATCCTGTATTGAAACAAGCATGGTTACAGCACATACTGATACTAGTATGATCTAGATATTGGGATGGAATCACTGGGTGTTAATCTACTCACTGACAAGCAGCTAGTGAGGCAGGAAGCTAAACTAGCAGCAGCGTGCTAAACTAACTCGCTGCAACTACAAAAGCTGTTGGGTTTGGTCTGTGCAAAATAAGCAATGTGAGCAGTATCTCAGTAAAGCTGCTGGTTTTGAAGCTATTTTTCAACATTGCAAGCTAAAGTATTGTTACACAGACACAGTTTACCACATACTTGACATAGTAAGCTCTAGTGTTGGGCACTTAGCTGTGTCAATACTATAACTGGTATTACTTCCACCATTAAATGGATTTTTGCGGTACCCAGGGTTCCTGCATGCTTTTAAAAACCAATGTAAGACTTATTCAGACCTTTTGAAGACCCAAACTCAGAAAAATCAACATCACTTTCAGTCAAAAGTGAAAGGCATATGAGATTTCTAGGTACACCAGACCAGGGCTGAATTTTCTGATTAATAAACTGTTTATGGGATGTAAAGTGGTATAGGGTAAAGAAATGTGTTGGTCATAAACACCTAAATTCAATGGTTTCTCACGCATTTAATGCCTCTATTCTAACAGTATGACATATGATGATATTCATAACACATTTTTGCAGTTGTGCTAAGCTGATTCAAAAATGTGTAACTATCAAAAAGTTGAACAGGTACAGCATACGCTATACGCTAGAATGAACTGGCCAATTTGTCTTGAAATTGGCGCAGCAGCTGATCTGCATTGGATCAACTGCTGATGTGATTCAGCTATTGACTTGTGTCTCCCAAGTCCAAGATGATTAGATATAGAGATGGTTATGTTGTTATGCTGTTTGCATGCTTTTTTCATGGAACAGCAGTATTAAGAAAAGTGTTTTTCAGTAGCAGCTTAACACAACAAAACGAGAGAAACAAAACTTAAAAAAAAAAAAAAAAATAGTTAAATGGGTAATCCTAACTTAATTTTGAACTGCAAACAGCAGGGGGGAAAAAAATCTATATTTTAGGTCATATTGCCCACCCAGGTCTAAAGGGTTCCCTCAACCATGGCTGCGACAAATGAGAAAAGAAGCTGGGCCCCTTAAAGAACTACTTCTATATTAATAATTGGTATTAACAGATTCTCTAAAGAAAACATATTTTACAAAGTGCAATGAAGTTCTGATGGCAATTTACATTTTTTAAAGTTGCAAGGACAGGAAGTTAAATAATTACATTAGATTATACCATATATGGGGTTTTAGGGATCCTCTCCTGGAAATTTTTGGTGCTAACACTTTGTTTCTTTTCTTGTAGTTTATTTCTATTCTCATATTTGTCGTTAAAGTAAAGGGACACGTAATCATTTTAACATCCTCTAGTTAATGCATGAATGTAATATTTCACATTATAGCAAGAATAAAGCTCCATCATTCACACAGCGGTTTGGTGATGTCTGAAAGGTCAACCTTTAGATTACAGGAATATGGTCTATTTTTCAAAAGGGTTCACTTTTAATTTTCGCACATTTTTGTTCTCCACTGACATGGAGAACACATTTTAAGGGATAAAGTTGCATCTGTGACCTGTTCAAACCTGACTGTATGATGATGAATTTTAACCTATTTAGTCTCTCTCTCAGTCACTGTCTGTGGCAATAGCGTGTTTCTATTTAATTGGTGTCAATTTATTATCAATATAAGTCTTATCAAACTGTTCGAGATGCTGAAATGTTTTGAAAAATACGCTGTAATCAAGACATCAGTGTGTTGAATTTAAATAATTTATAATTAAATGTACAACGTAAGTACATAGAAGAGAGGGAGGGAGGGAGAGAGAGAGAGAGAGAGAGAGAGAGAGAGAGAGAGAGCGAGAGAGAGAGAGAGAGCACTTGACTTGAGACGCCTGACGGTTTTCTGTATAACTGTCTGGTCAATCAGAGAAGTTAATGAAATGCCCTGAAGTCCGCAGACACAAACTGAGCGCTGTCT
This sequence comes from Cheilinus undulatus, assembly GCF_018320785.1. Classification (NCBI taxonomy): domain Eukaryota; kingdom Metazoa; phylum Chordata; class Actinopteri; order Labriformes; family Labridae; genus Cheilinus; species Cheilinus undulatus. The sequence goes on along the minus strand of NC_054865.1, from coordinate 38,216,655 downwards.
CACACCAGCGAGTCATGCAGGCAGCGCGTAAACCTGGAGATCTGCGTAGGTTCACCGATGTAGGCATAGTGCCATATTTTCAACGTAGCCACGGGCAGTGACTGTGTAACACAGGACGAGTGCCTGTAAACATCACTGCATCAACTTCTCTTCCCTCATGATTTTCACACCTCAAATCATGCATGTTACGTCATAGTAACAGCAAAAACAAGTGCATCGTGCCACATAAATAGCTGTCCGTACGAAACACAGCACGTCGTGCAACACACGATGTCCAGACTCACAGCATGGGCGTATATGGATATATGACTGATTTAAGCAAAGCCTCGAGGCAGATAATTTGTCTTGAGAATTTTTTGAATCGAATCACCCAAAAAACTTGAGGAATCATTTCAGCCCTACTCCCAACTCCTCAAATTTCCTAAGGAAATTTTCCCAAAACGTGAGCCTCCTGGAACAGTTTTCATAATTTGTTTTTTTTTTTTTTTTAAATCCTACAGTACACAGGTTCTCTCAAGGTGAATCATTTCTTTTTGTCCATTGGTCAAATTATCATTGATGTTTGGTTTCACTGCCAATCAAAAGAGTAGCAGTGCTTTTGGGATTAAAGCTATAATCAGGAAGCTGCTCCAAATTTTGGGCCCCTTTTGTGGCACTGCAGGTTTTTTTGGAGCACGACAGCCAACTATGTCTGCACTTCGAGGCCTATATTGAAATGAGGATACAGAGGTCTGATTATGTGAGATTCACAGTCAAATCCAGAACAAGAGCTTAAAGACAGCTTGAAATTGAGCCGCTCATTCAACACCAGCCCCCCCTTCACAGAATCAAACAAACCAGCAACATGCCCTCTTGTCTTTTACCAAAGCAGTAACTGAGATCTCTTTTCAAGCTGACAGTCTTTTTCACTTTCCAGTCCTGCTTATTGAAGGGACTCAAGATTTTGGAGACTCATCCTTCAACCAAGCTGTAACCTTGTTCTTTACTGCAAAGTTAATCAAAAATTTAAATCCATTAAACATAAACAAAGACATTACTGTCAATAACGGTTGATCTTGAAAGTTCATAGCAATATAGTAAAGCACTAATAAACTATGAGAATCTGATGGTCCACCTTTAAGCCATCAGTTTGTTTTTCCTCATTATCACAATTATGTACAAAATTGCTGTGCATAAGTATCATGCCATACATTGCAAGAGATTTATGATTCTTGTAATTCCAACCATTTCAAGATCCAAAAAACACAGCAGCCACAATCTACACATCAGCCAGACCACTGAGAAACAGTCTGTCATCTTCTGATCATAATATTCCAACAAAAGCAGTGTAGCTGCTTCAAAAAAGGTCCTCACATTTCAAATCCACTGAAACACATTACATCTATAAAGATCACCAGATTATTTCAAACTTACAAAATAAATTGGATTTACTCAATCAGAGCTGCAGAAGTACCCAACTTCAGGTAGGTGAAGCAGCATTTCACAATTAAAGCACCCAGGGAATTTTAGCTGGTCATTTCAACAAACTCTAATGCATTGATTCTCATCAGGGTGGGCTGCGACCCAAAAGTGGGCCATTTTCATTGGGTTGCCAGTGTGTGCCTGGAAAGAATTGGTAGCAAAAGGTCAAAGATGTGCTTTTTTTGTTAAAGGAAATGTCTCCAACTCTTTGTCCCGTAACATCTTTTGTTCCATCTCAAGTCCAAACTGCCCCATTCGACACTAAAAATATTAAGTTGTGAGTTAAAAAAAAATTTAGAAAATGTGTGTTGCAATTTTTCCTTAAGCAGGTGTAAGGAGGTGTTGGTGGGTTCTGATGCTAGATCAGTTGAGAACCACTGCTCTAGTAACCTTGCAAAGCAGATGGATATGCCCGTTTCTGTGTGTCTCATGAATCCATCTTGCAAAGATCCCGTCTGAACCGTTTAGGCCCGGTTAGAAAGTGACAGGACTAATCAGCGACAAGGGGCAGTACTTTCAGGAGTGGCAGAGTCATGGCATAAGTAAGCAGCAACAAGACGCTGGTGAAATTATGGCAGAAGACATTTGCGTGGATGCTGCTAAAGTACCAGTTTTATCAGAACTTGATGACAAGTCAAGAACAAAGAACAGCAGTGAGTTGTTTTCTTTTCAAAAACGACAAAAGTCGTGTACTGACATCTATACATGACATGGTTCACGTTATGCAGTTCTGTATGGAGTTCACTCCTTCGGTACGGGCGCAGCTTGGTAGTGGCTACATTAGGTGTTTTGTTGCTTTGATTGGCCCGTAAAGATGTGACACACAGAACGTTCATCCAAACCCTCCGTTTTTTTTCAAACGCTTTCCCAATCGCTGTCTAGTGGTTTTCCAGATGGATGAGTGAAACAAATTCATGTGGCGTGCCAGGTTACTGCTCTAGGGTATGGGAGGCAGAATGCTCTTGCACTGGAAATGACTGTTTAACCTAAGTTAAAGTTTTAGATAATTAATTCTTCAACTGTCCAAATAAAAAATAGTTTAAAAATAAATGTCACACCTGCGGTTACCTGATCAACAGACATGTGCCCAGCTCTGAACCTTATAGTGTGCAAGCTGCACACTAAGAGATACTACAGTAACTTGCGTGTCTTCCTCTTGCTCTTCTCTGCAATCTATGTGTTTGACAGCTACAAGCAGCAAACTCCAAAACATGAATGAGAACTTACTGAAAGCTCCAACTGGCAGTATAAAAAGGACAAAAGAAAACATGGACATTAAATTAATTGCAAAAAATTGCACAAGATGGCATTCTGATCAAATACGCATCAAAAAAATATGGATTGTATGTCAAACATTGGGGATTTGGCCACATGCATGAGCAGTTATTGATAGTAAAATTTGCCTAGCTTACTATATAATATAAAAATATGCTTTTTATGCATAATAAAGGTGAATTTCAGATAATCTTAAACAGTTTGAGGGTGCTTCTTGTAGTCAGAAGATCTGTTAAGGCCCTGCTCTACCAAAAGGAGACAGAGCAATCCCTCCAAGAGCAAGGCATTATTGGAATTTAGAGATGGCTCCACAGGGAGGGTAATGGTTTATGCAAACAATGTCTTTATCTATTGATTAAAACATTAGCAGTGCAAGGTACTTACTCAGCACCCACTAGCCTGTAGCCATGAACATGATGTATGAAGTCAGAGTGGTAGGAGTATGGATGTATGACTTTGGCATGTGTGACAGCTGTGGTCCATCACCAGATTTGCAGTCAGAGATGTGCACGCATGCATGAGTGCATCACTTACCTGCCATTGCTGATCTGCCGAGGTGAGTGACGGAGATGGTCTGATGTTTCAGGCCTGTCAGGCGATCTTGATCGACTACCTCTCCCGTGAGATCGATTGGAATGGTCTGATGTCAGTGAATGTATTTCTGAAATGTCTGTAAAATTTAAATGAAGTCTAAATTTGCATTTCATCAATGACATAAATCAAAGAGAGTTATAAAAAGGTTATAATGATATTTATTTCATATGAAGATAGCACTGCTAACAGTTTTAAAAACAAAACTGTCACAGGAAGGTCTTCAAGCAAATTCTAGTGACATTTAAATGAAACATGACTCATGTCTGTTGTCTCACCATCTCTGTCTGAGTTATTGGCTGATGGGATGCTGTCATCAAGGTCAGGAATGTTAAGCAGTGTGGCTCGCTCATCTCTCTGCACTACCATTTTCAACTTGCCCTTCGACCTCTCAATCAGCTTCTTTGCATCTATCAATGATAGATTCTCTGTAACGGTGCCATTGATCTGTGAGGGGAAGAGGAACAGGTCAGTACTGACATGTTATATTCACAGCACGTAATTTACCGCAAGGCAAAGAGGAGCTGTGAATGGCCTAATTCTCACATATATTAACAATGATGGTTTAAATAAGGAATACTAGAGGAAGCTATTAACAAGTTTAAATATGTATGATATAATTAGGCTCACAGTGCTTTCAGTGCTCACACATTCTTTATTAAAGCATTTGTTTTCATGAGTCTTTGCTCTGCAGTTGCAATTCGAACCAAAATGTGTCTGCCTCTCTCAGAAAAATTGATACACTAAATTGGATTTTGAACGCATCTCCTCTCTGTGAAAAAGGATTTATCCCTCCTCGGAGATCAAGTGGATAAAAATTCAAAGGAATAATGGAATGTGTGGTATTTCCATTGGTGAGCCTGCATAATAATGAGCGGTGACCTCACTCCGAGTGCTTCTTTCAGCAACTCACTATTAAACAAGGCAGAGTAGAGAAAGTATCAAGTACAAGAAAAAAACACCAATCCTCTCTTGTCTTTTATACCATCTCATGCTCTTTTAAATCAGATCACTAAAAACACACTCCTCTCTTTCTTCTTACCTTAAGTACGACATCTCCCTCCTGAATGTTTCCATCTCTGGCTGCAAGGCTTTCAGGAGAGATGTCTTTAACAAAGATGTGGCTCGCCAACCGTAGTCCATATTCTGCTTTCAGAGTAATAAGCAAAACAGTGTAATATTAGCAGGGCATATCAATTTAACAACTCTGCAAATGTGCAAGACAACAATGACAAACTTTAACACTCAGCGAAGCTGCATCAAGAGTTATACTTGTATATGTTTGCTATACAACTTCTAATGGTTTGCTTCAGATTCATGTAAACTTTCTCAAGTTTTTATGACATTATAATCATGGTTAACATTTAAAGTTCTTGGACATTGTGTTGCCCACCTTCATTTTTGCGTGACTTCACTAGGGTAACCTTGGCAGGCCTGGGGGGAGCAGAGGAAGCTTGTGATCGGCGATCAGAGCGTGGAGAGACACTCCTCTCCCGCGAGGCACTGTGATCCCGCCTACCGCTGCTGCTACGCTCACGATCGTGACGCCTGCCTGTGCTCGGGCCTCCACTTGCTCCTTCATAGGCACTTTGCCCACCACGACCATGCTGGGGCTCATAATCATCATCATCATCGCTGTCCTCTTCTTCGTGCTCTGACATCGTCTCCCTGTCCCCTGGCCGAGAAACAGGGATCTGCACTTTCCTTTTCCTACGAATAGTCTTGAAAATCACAAGAAATTTGAAGCGTTAAATCAAGATTAATCTGGTTAACTGAACATTTGAGGTAAAGAAAAACGTACTATATTCAATGCAAGAAAAATAATTTTGTTAGACAACATTTAATGTATAGTGATTTAGTTCAGATCAATTGATGTTTGATAACCCTTATCATTGCTCAACTTACTATCTTTGCATTTTTGCCACTCTTTCGGAGCTGCTGCACAGCGTAGGCATGTTCTACGTTGTCCATAGAGACGGCATTGACCATTACCACTCGATCATTTTCTCTGGAACAATCAAAACAAATGAATGACTTAAGTTGAAAAAATTATGCAGATCTATTTTAACACCATCAGAAACAATATGAAGGACATGTATTCAAAATATTTATTTTAACTAATTAGGAGGTTCAAATAACAGTAGTTATAAAACCCTTTAATGATTAATGAATAGATGTTAGCAGTAAAAAGACTTACTGTAGGAGTCCCTCTGCAGGGCCTCCTTTCAGCACATCAGATATCACGATGGACGTCTCCCCGCTCTGGAAATGAGGGTTGTCTCGTCCACCTGAGATAGCAATGCCAAACCCAAAACCTGGAGCCTGCACACAGAAACACACAGCACTGACTGATGTGGCATTAACTGGATACACTGGACTTGTACCAGGCCTGGCTGTAAACAAAAATGGGCTAATAAGCTCTCTTTAGGCTAATTATAAGTTAATACAATGCAATATGCTCTGTGCAAGTTTTAAAGGCTTTAGAAGACTGGGCCATTTATTGTAGATAAGAACAAAGCTATGAATTTGCAAGTTTTGCTGTAAATTTTCCAAGAGTTTCCCTTGGAGGGTTTGTTGACTGCTGTGTTTCATGCATAAGCCAGACACAAGGAGGAGAGCAATGTGATGTAAAGGGCTAATCTTACTAGTACACCAACACAGGAGACCGAGAGACTGAGATCAGCAGGCACACTGGGCTGCTCCTTCAGCCTCAATAAAGCTGCTACTAATTAGATTACAGCAAGCAGGCCAGTCTAGACAGGTGCTCCACACAATCCCACGGCACCATGCCATTAGCTAACTAGTTTACTGTCTCAAAGCAAAGTAGATTCAGATATTCAGCGAAGGATTCAATGTGTTAATTCATTGATCAGCTATCTCAGGGGGTATGGCTTTAAATAGTTTGGTAGGTAATAGGGGTGTAACGGTTCACAGATGTCACAGTTCGGTTCGTACCTCGGTTTTGAGGCAGAGTTCGGTTCAACGATAAAGAAAGAAAATGTCCCAGATTTACAATTCCAGGTTTCTTCACTTATTATTATATTTTTTTTCTTTAACTAATTTTAGTGCATCTTAGACTTTATTAAGAAGTTTGAAATATAAATTTCAGTCAATTTCTCAATATTTTGTTATGTCTAGTGTTATTAAAAACTATCAGTGATAGTTGGTACAGCACAAGGTATTAAACATGAGACAAAAAAGTGAAAAACAAAAAAAAATATGCAAAACTGAAACCAGAAAAACAGCCTCATATCACCTAGTTTGCAAAAGCAAATTAAATACATCTGCAAACTGAAATGCAAGCTTTATATCATAGCATTATAGCAATATATCATAATGATGATTTATGAAGAGTGCTGTAACACCATTATGAATTTAAAAAAAGCTGGTGCAGTGATACCTCGCACAAAATCGTTTACTCATGTGTGTCAGTGAAGGATCCCAGACTAGCTCATGTAAACACAGGATGGGATGTTACAACAGAGTCTGAGCAGAGTACTTGAATATATTTGCAGTTGCTGTTTTCTACTTTTACCTGTCCGTCTATGTTCTTTAAAATCTATCAGAAGCAGAAATATTTTTGACCCTCTCTGCTTTCACATCTGGAGTTCTTTTAAAAACAGCGGGGAGATGAGGAGAGGGAGAAAACGGCAACAGGTCTCACTCCTCTGCCACTCTTGCAGCAGAAGCCAGGAGCAGACGTTTCTTCTTCGCATATTTAATATGCCTACTACATCCTTTTCTTTGTTGGTGGTTTAATAGTGGTTAACAACCACACTTACCTGCATTACTGCCGCCAAGATTGGCGGATAAATACTGTTCCCATTTCTTTTATTTTCTTCTTTTAATGGTTTGGATGTATTTGACATGGGACTACGTGCACCTAACCTTGACTCCCCGAACCATGACAGTTTGGGACGAATACAAAAACCATTACACCCCTAGTAGGTACTGATGAAGACCATAGCTGCTGAGGTGAGGACATACTCTCTATTACAACTTCATGTGACTTCACACAGGAAAAAGGCACAGGGAGTAAAACCATCATCTCCCTTTACCATGGAGTTGTGCTAAGGAGAAGAGTATGTTGCCAGCAGGAAGGAAATGAAATGAAGTAGCAAGGAAGCTGATGCTGATTTCAGTCTTCCTCAGCCTTGTTTCCTGCCATCTGGGTTCCCTGACTATTGTTTTAGAACTGAACATCCTGCTGCTACAGCTGGCTCTCTCAGAAAGAAAGAAAAGACATGGATAAGCAGAGGACTAAGAGGAGCAGGTAAGACAATTTTGAAGATTATACAAAGCATACTTCAGGATTGTGATGCCAGAGACAGTCATGAGTGGAAAAGCCAAAAGAGTAGAAAGGGGAGAGTGGATTTTGGAGTTGTAAACACTTACTCTGTGAAGAGTCACTGTGTGCTGTTCCCATATAACCGTTTCCTCCATCGCTGCACTCTGTAACACAAAACACAAAGAGGCAACAGTCAGTAACTTTAGGCACATTTATCAAGAACATATTTTTCATGAAATGAAATGTCTTTTTTAATGATCAGGCTGAGGCAGCTGTTGCGCTGTATTGACTGGCTTTTAATAAAATAATACAATGTCTCTTCCTCATAATAAAAAAGGTCTCAAAAATGATCTGGGCTTAGAAACTCTCCAATTATGTTAAGAAAAGATTAGACACAGACCCCGCCCCCCTCATGTTTTCACTGATTTGGTCTCATACAGAAGCAGATGGGGACAAATTGTAACAAAATGCAAGACGTACTTTAATAAACCATACAGAAGGTTACTGACTCATAAAACAGTGTAAGTAAAACAATAGTTACATGTGAGTTTTACAAGTGTAACACTCTTATAAACTAAACAGTCTTTCCACATTCTGTTCAGTTGATGCAGACAGGGCTGTTGTTTGGCTACCTGCCAGGTAAACTCTATCTCGTATTTGCATGACATAGTCCTAGAGTCCGAAGAGTCTGCATGTGAAAAGATCATGAATGACAGCAGCGTGAGTAAACAGGCATCAAACCGACGAAGGAGGCTCAGAGGACTGAGTAAACGCTCATACATTCTCTAGCTGGGTCATCTGAGAGAGCTGTAGCAAAGATGGTATTTAGCTGCTCCCTTGACCCTCCACACTGGTAAAGTTAGACAGGGATTTTTGCTTTCACTCACTCTGTAATTCAGTTACATAACACAGGTTTCTCTTTAAGCATGACTCTTCCTGAAATAAAAGCTTCTTTTTATGTTTTATTTATGTCTTCAAGATGGGCAGTGTTTCACTTTGATTAACTACTGCTTGTTTCTCATAAAGCATAAAAATCAGTAGCAAACCCTTAATGTTAAAACAAAGAATGCTGATTTAACAACTATTACTATAAATAAACAGACATTTATGTATTTTGTGCTAGAGCCCTGTGTTTTTCAGAGTGTTATGCCCTCATATTTAAATAACAGCTTCACTCCGCTTCCCTCCAGCTGATGAAGCCATATTTCTGTCCTGTCTGTCTGTATGTCTGTCTGCCTGCAGGGGAGTGATGCTGCAGCTGTCTGGGGAAGACTGCTGAGCACAGTCTGATGTGGCAGCGGAAGGAAAAGACATAAACACAGCCACACGTGGCAGGGTGCTCATTTACAACAACTTCAATAATCAGTTTTTTCAAATGACACACCATGTCATCTTCCCACCCTATCATTGTGATAATCTAAGTCCCTCACCCTTCAATTATCACCTAATCCCCAAACCATTTCACCCATCATTTTAAACACCGCCGAGATCATTACAGTCATTACCTTCCCTCAAACTAGGCATACAGTCCAAGGTTAATACCGCCATGCTGCCAAGTGCATATGATCAGGACACAGACCAAAAACCACTTGATGAGAGTGTCTGGTGTTTTTTGACCTCCCTGGGACATACTCCTGTAAGCTTGATGGGTGAAGGACACAACAGAATACAAAAGAGGAGATAGCCAATAAAAACTGTGATTCCCAAAGTATAGAAAGGCATTATCAATGCTTTCGCAATTGCACAAAACTGATGATCAGGAGTAGGGATGAGTATTGAAATCCTGTACCGACATGGTCCCAGTACCAACACATCCAGTACCCACTGGACCAAATTACAACACAGATATGAATACCTCATTTCGATACCCAACCACCCCAAATGAAAGGCAAGAAAATATTTATGGAATTTGTGTGAGTTATGCATAAAGAAACACCAGTTTCCTTCTCTTATCCCTTACATGTCCGGCATCTAAAGATATTTCTGTTAATCATTTACAATTAGGGGTGAGTATTGGCAAGAACCTCACAATACGATATGCATCACGATACTTGGGTCACGATACGATAGTATCACGATATATCAGGATATCATGATATTGTGATATATTGCGATATTCTACACAGTTAACTAAGAAAAATATAGAGATGATGTATATGTAAATCACACAATACATTGGTGGTGTTCCCGCTATATTTCACGGCAGCAAGAGAGAGCTTGCAAACTGCATTTCCTTTCTTTAACTCGCTGTTTGTGCTCAAGTCGTATTTTACTAACAACTCAGCTAAAATATGAATTTTTTACCAAAAAATCAATATTAAGACTTGAAGTATCGATATTGTATTGGATGTCAAAGTATCGCGATATATTGCCGTATCGATATTTTTTCACAGCTCTATTTACAATACCCAGAGAGGATTCAGTTTCCCACTGACTTTCAACGCACTTTTTTTCCTCTCAAAAGTATCATTTCAGGCACCGTTTAGGCACCAGAACAGTATAAAAAGTGTTAATTAAGCACCAGTATCAGAAAAACCCAAACAATACAGATCACTAATCAGGAGAATTCATAGCAAGTGAGCTGGTGGGGGGTTGGGGATGTTTATTCCCAGCAACTGGCCCATGATAACAGTGTATGCATGCAACAGGTGTGATTTCTGTTAATGTAGTTAAATTGTTGCGCTATGTTTTCAAAATATTCTTCCTCACACTGTTGTAGATATCAAGATCTTGTAAAACTACATATCGTACTGATATAAATGCAGATATTCTAATTAGGGATGTGCACCATTAGTTGGCTAAGCAGCTTAATTCATCCATCAAATTAGCCAGCAAAAGATTTATGAGTCGGTCAAACTAATATCCTTTTATTTTCTTTTTCATGGGCCTGAAATTCTGGTCAAATGCTCTTTAAAACTGTACTGAAACCTCCCATCACTAGTAGTTGCAGTAGCTTTGTTTTATGACTAGTGCCCTCCTGCCAGAGCTTCAAAACGGCACTTTGCCTGATGTAAACAAAATCATGTTGAAGGAACAGCACAACATGGCAGTGTTTGTAGTTGAAATTGGAAATAAAGTTATTAAAGTTATATGTAGGCTGTTGAGGGTTACACATATGTATAACTACGCAACGGAAGAGATTAGTCACAACATTAAGCATAATATTAATTTAAAAAGAGGACAGTGGAGCCAGCTGCTAACTCTGACTGTTTTCAGAGCATTTTCTCCGCTTTAGACAAGTCAGTTAAACACAGTTTAATTTCGCGTTTAGATTAGGGATAAAGCTGTGTGGGACATCCTAATTTTCATAATAGTTTCATATTGCAGATTCTGCTGCTCTATCCATTGCTTCATTGTTGTTCTGGCCTTGTACTGATTGGCAAAGATAAGAAATGCCAAATTGTACGAGTTTAGGCATTTCAAACTTTAGACTGTGTTGCTTTATTGTCAAATCCAAACTACCCTTTCAATCTTCTCTGTTGACTGACAGATGAAAACAAGCAATATGGATCTATCATCTACACCAGAGTCTTCAAGTTCCAGGTTTAATGTTAATGGAGGCTAACCTGACACGCCAGATGGATCTGTTTCCCACATCCATCTGGAAAACCTTCGATATACAGTGTTTGGGAAAGGGCAGAGCCTTTGAAAAAAAAAACACTCAGAGGGTGATTGGATGAACGTCCTGTCTGTCACATCTTTATGGGCCAATCAGAGCAACAAAACACGTGACGTAGCTGCTACCGAGGTGCTTGGGTGCAGCTACCGAGGAATAAACTCCATATAGAGTTGCATAACACGAACCATGGTTACTGTAGACATGTCAGTACACGACTTTTGTTGTTTTCAAAAAGAAAACAACTCAATGTTGTTATTTGTTCTTCTTTTAATGAAAAAATGTAGTCAAGTTCTGATACAGCCTCTTGTTGCTGCTTGCTTACATCATGACTCCACCACGCCCGAATACAGCCCCTCGTTGCTGATTGGTCCTGTCACTTTCTAACCGGGCCCAAATGGTTCAGAGGGGATCTTTGCAAGATGGATTCGCCAGTGAGAAACAAGGAAACAGGAGGCCATTGTTGAGCTGATATAGTCTGGATGCAAATACTGAAACACTCTGCCAAAGCCATTGCACTATCCCCTAAAATTGCAGAATGCCGGCCCTCATACACCAAGGTGCTTCTCAGACCAATCACAAACATACTGGCACATATTCCAGCCTGTTGTACAGTGCTTTGACATCTGATAAACCTTTAATGCATCAATCTGTTATACCAACAGAATTTTAGGGATTCTATTTCACTGTCTCGTGGTACCTTAACCCACAAACCAACCAATACTGCCTTCTGCACCTCTTTAACACTTGTTAAATCAGTCTAAATCCCTCACTGAAGTATACACCTCCAGCACTGTTGGCAGTAACATAAGCTCCACTTACTGTAGCTCCTAATCGCAGTTTGTGCTTCAATGTTCTCCTTTCACTTTGTTCTCTTCAGTTGACCTGGACCTCAAGAATACACAGTTAACCCTTTGACCCTAATTTCCATGGAAGCTCTGTGTGGATGTTATTTATGTCCATAATTGGCGCAAAGGGCTTGGGTGTTCCCCCTCTATATCTCGCCCCCCTCCCCTGTCTGCCCCTACGACTCCCACAGTAATGCCACTATTGTGTGAAGGGACCTGACCCATTTAACCGTGGCTCCCCCCGACATTCCCAAACACATCCATCCCTCTAAAGTGTTTTGTGATATATCCATCCATCCGTTATCCTTCCATTCATCCAACAGTCCTGGTAGTCAGAGGGGGGCTACGCCATGAGAAACAACAGCATTCTGAGGTCATGTGACCAGGCGGTCAGGTGGCCTTGTCCTTGAACTATGTGTTGTACTGATGGTCAGGGAGAGAGGATGAGTAGGAGGAGAAGGAGAGGAGAGGAAGGCTGGAGGTTGCTGTAACTACACAGTAGACCTGGTACATGACTGTAGAACATGCTCCTCTTTACTCTCTGCCCCCTTGTTATTTTTCATCTCTAAGACACACAAATTTGAACCTATACCTAGTTTTGCAAAAACACATTTCATACTAAATCTGACCTCTCCAAACACTGAAGCCCTACTCACCTTTTTCCCTACTCCCATACACTGACCATTAGCCTTGCAATGGAGGGATTATAATATGAGTCATTAAAGCAGAAGTATGCTTTCGTGTGTGGGAGGCCATGGTCAAGTGAATGAGTCAAAAGACAGAAAGTGGCTAACAAGTTAACCCTTAGAGCTCCCAACTATTTTTTTCACCATCGTGTCTCGTCTGGACTTTATGTCTTACAAAGCTTATAAACCATCAACCCTGTGGTGCACAGTCAAGCTCTATACATCTTTTTTCAGGACAACCTGGGCTTTAAGAATTTATCTACTATTAATGTAGTAATGCCACTTGAATTTTTAATAAGTTATAGGATTCTATAGACAAATGAGAAAAACAAATCGGAATTTGAAACTCAGAGATTTTTATTTATAACACACAGAAAACATTAGTTACTAAGGCTTTTCTTTGCACAGACTTATTCTCCCATTTCTTGGGGACAAACAGTTAAAAAATAAACCTTTTTTGACAAACGGTTTTCAAAACATCTACATATATACAAAGAAAAGTCCATGTGCTTTTTTGCAGTTAGATTCATTTGTGCCGTTCCAAAAGCAGTAGACTACAACTCCCACAGTGCATTGCAGTAAACATCATGGTGATGCCCTGAGCAAAGAAAGTCAAAGTAAGTGATTGAAAATGGATTAAAAATGGATAAAAAGACACTTCTTGTTATTTACAACAACACCATCCTCAGAGACCCGGAAAGTCAGCCAAGTTTTGGGCTCACTAGAAAATGTTCTGTAAGAGCTACGAATGGATGGAGGGCATGATCAGAAAGGCACAACAGAGAGCTTTCAGACAAAAAAAAACAAAAAAAAAAAAACAATTAAATGTCTACGACCTACAGTTCAAACATTACCTAGTGATCTATAAAGGGATGTGCCTTTGGCACGGATCCGTACCATGTGAGCTCTAAGGGTTAATAGATAGGCTTCCATTAAATTTCTGTTAAACCAAATTGTAGGATTTTCCGTCAAAAGTACTGCATGCAGTTCCACTTCCTACTGCAGTTGCTGAAAGTTAATAGGATTTAGGGCCCAACAATTCTCCAAATCCACATTCCATTTGGCTTTTGACCTTTAACTGAATTTTGACAAACCCGTTTTTAAGCAGTGATAACAATACAAACATTTGACTGGGTGCTACATTTACTCATATTACCCACTCAGTTGTGAAACTGGTGGCAATAAGTCAAACAGATCAATATCACTGATATAAAGCATCTCAATTACAGGAACCAATAAATGAAAAGCAATAAAACAAAACATATCAATAATCTGGTATGATTTCTAGAGTAAGTCTTAAAAATCTGTACTTTTTGATTGGGACTTAGGGATTATGCTGGCTTTTGGGGGAGGTTTCTATAAAGGTCTTCATTACAGTTTCTACCTCTTGCCTGTTCAGTGTCACCTGAGTGAGAAGTAAACAGCTGAATGTTAACAGGAATCTTTCTAGTATATTTATTTCAGTGGACATATGAACTCAGTGTATAAACAGAAAATCTGACATTAAATGTAATGATTCTAAAATCTTTTTTTGAGATCCTTTTCATACATTTTAAGACCCAATTCACATCATAGAAATTATGACGTGAATTACTATAATAATTATAATATATTTCTTATTACAGCATCCAAATTAAGCTTTCCTGAAGCATTTTGAGATTGGAATACGAGGAAAAAGACCTCGGTTTTATACCACAAGGTAGCCAAAAATGGAAGTTCTGGGTTTTATTTTTCTTAATGAAACAATGTAGAGAAGCCGTACCACAGCCTCAAAGTACAGTTTTATATGTCTTGCACTTCAAATGAATCTACAAAGTAGAATAGGTTTTGTGATAAATGGCAAGGTACTATTGCCCATTTCAGGATACCTATAATAATCTTTGATTCAGATTTTAAAGCATTCATGTGTCCATGATCACTTTAATGTTGTAGCTGATCAGCTTTAAGTATGCTGAGCAATGTCAGATGTGGCAGAGTTCAAAAATAACATCTTGTCTAGCTTTAGTTAGGGGTGCACGATATTGAATTTTTTCCAGTATCCGATATTCCAGTATTTAAAGATTCATTTTAGCCGATACCGATATTTAAATACGCCTCCATGCTAGGGATGGGAACTGAGAACCGGTTTCAATTGGCTCGATCCATCGACATCATTTACACTTTAAACGATTCCCTTATAGATGCCTCACCTCAGTGTGCTATAAAACACAGGCCTCGCATGTGACAGTCAGCTGAACAGAGAAGCTGAGAAAATAAACTTTAACCGGGCTATACAGTATTGACGCAAGGTGTTTAAAAAACACATTTTTACAAGCACTTCTCGGGGTGCACGCATAAGCACAGCGAGCGGAGCGCGCGTCTCTGCAGCGCTTCATCTAACCCTTTATCAAAATGCTTCGAGTCTAGAATAAAACACATTCATAAGGAGATGTTTACAGGAGCGGGAGAAGTGAATTATTTAAGTAAAACAGGTTAAATCAGGGCAGGGGATCAAATTAAGTTTCTCTTTTTTCTCTTTCAATGACACAGATGTGCGCTCTTTTTCCTCCCTCCCCTCCTCTCCACCCAGGAGATGAGACATGATAATCCAAATCTAATAGGCTATCATAGAATCTGGGAATGTAAAGTAATGTTCTGTGTGCTTTTAAACAGAAAAAGATTGGACTTCAACATTATTTATGTCTGCGTTGTGCTTCAGTGGCGAGCACCGTCCTGCTGAGTGTTTACTTTACGGCGATCCTATAAAAAGTTACAGTGAATAATCTCATCTATATTTCACATTAAACGGGTTAAGATAAGTTTAAACGTTTTTAAAAACCCTCTGTTCTATTGTACCTGGCATGGCTGCAGCAGCCCTGTGGGTGTCATCACTGATTTATAGCCAGAAAAAAGAATGAGAGCATTTTTAAACTCACGTTGTCTTAGATCACACTAGAGCCAGCGATGCACGTCAAACAGTTTGACTTTAGAGAAGACCATACCACGGTGCCAGAACTGTGCCTGCGCCGTGCTTGCGCCATGGCGTGAAATATCTGTGCGCCGGTCTATACGTGAGTGTTTGTCCTTTGCAAAACTGTCCAAACATAATGAACAGGAGTTCAGTCATCACTTTTAAAGAGTCTTCACATACAGGCAGTGGTGCTGTGGGTGGAAAAATACATAAATTCTCGAGGAATTTATTATTAATGTGCGCTAATTCCACAGCACTATCTTCATGATGGTAATCAAAGCAACACTGACATTACACGTGCAACTGTAAGCCTTTTGGATGGTGAATTGAGCATCAGATCTATTAAATGCAATGTCTGTTTGTCTTGAACTCGACTCGGCACAAAAAATGAAGACGAGGAACACAGGGACATTATTTTTAGTACCCCAGGATACAGTATTACCGTATTACCACCCATTTCTATTGAACTGTCACAAACACAGACTAAAGTAGTCAAAAATGTGGCTTCATTTCTCCAAAAATGACGCACACATGGCAACGTGAAACGTCTGTCAAACAGTGATGTCTAATGCATGACATGCATCTTTTTGCCCAGTAACTGTTAATTTTGCACAAGAGCTCCATTTATTTTGATACCTCTAGAGATCTGAAATCCAGAGATTTATATAGAGTTTTATATTTATTTTAAGGTTTTTTCTTTTAAAGAAAATGTGCAGTAATATTGTATTCTAGTTCAAGTTCACAGATTGAAGCTCCAGAGAACAGTTTGTCTTAACTGAGACATATCCAACAAAAAAGAGATTTTTTTTGTCTATTTTAGCACGCTCTCCTCCCAAACACTTGATGTTTAACATTTTTAGCAATCCAAAAAGAAAATTCACAGGAAGGAATTGATAAAGGAATTGATAAAGAATCGAACTGATAAGAAGAATTGATAACAGCATTGATATCGATAAAATCTTATCAATTCCTACCCCTACTCGGGACAAGTCCTTTTGGACACCATTTAAGGTTTCAGGATGACCAAGGAAACAAACTTTAGTCCTTAAAACACTTTTTAGTTTAAAGAATAAGGATAAAAAAAGAAAAGGATAAGAAGTCCTTACATTTTAGTCTTAACCTTAGTCCTTGCAATCATTCTCTTGCCTGAAACTGGTAGCAAATTGTGGTAGTCTGCTCTGTGCACCCTGCCAAACCTGGGATCCCTGCTTACTACAGCTGAAAGGCAGAAAAGCTACAGATACTTTGTATTTTGACAGATTTACCCACAGTGGAGAAATATCATGGATTCTGAATGTCCAATAGAAACCAAATTGCATTCTAGTCTAGTTTTTAGTCTCTGTGACAAAAACTAAACTAACTTTTTGTCAGTTTTAGTCATCAAAGATGTATTTTTGTATCTAGTCTTTCTCATGGGGAAAGGGCTGTTGGCGAACATTTGTAGACAAAGGACGGACACTTGATGTCCATATATCCGTGGTGAAGCTAATATGTTTAGCTTTAACAAGGAGCTTCTCTACATGACTGGAAACGAAGTTTTGCAGTTCAGGTAAGGCTATAAGTGCCTGCTAGGTATAACGTAGCGGGGCTTTAAATGCATCATAAGCCTGTATATTCCACCACGCTGAAAGGCTGATTATCAAGAGCTATAAATTCAATGATTTTCCTGTTCAGCTCTTGTTTTACTGCGGAGTTTCACAGTAAAGGAAAAATGTCTCAACTGGAGGAGGATTCTAATTTTCTGCATCACTCACTAAATGCATTTCACTGTCAAAATGTGAAACAACAAAGCACTGGTGACCTAGTGGTTATGTCGGTGTGCCCCATGTACAGAGGCTGTTGTCCTCAAAGCAGGTGGCCTGGGTTCAAATCCTGCCTGTGGCTCCTTTCCCACATACCATTCCCCACTCCCTCTCACCCCAGTTTTCCGACTATCCACTGTCCTATCTCTACAGCACAAAAGCCCAGAAAAATATCTTAGAAAGAAATAAGGTAAAACAAAGTTGCTGTTGATTTACAAAATCTGTACTGATTTATTTGTGGTATCCTTCAAATAATGAATAAGTTAGTCCTACATTTATCTCAGTTGAGCATCTACATGATCCTACATGTAGAACTGATGTTGGACAGAGCAGCTTCACTTCTGTTAAAAACACCTGGTAAACTGTTGACAGCCAAGATGGTTAAAGAGAGAGATCCTTTCTGTCTCTTAGGATGCTTCAAATGTTTACTCCACTGGGACTGGCTCTGTTCCTTAGATGAGATTATTACTGTAATTAATCAATGCAATATGAAGTGATGATTAACAGGCTGGCTGATTGAGTGTGAGTTATAAAGACAGTAGAGAGCAGGCAGTAGCAGAGCACAAGTCAGCTGAGAGCTCAGGTTTACTGGGGTTGTGAAAAGATAACAAGCTGTTTATTTTATGCAATCTGGGAGAATTAAAACAGCTAAAAACATATAATGATGATCAGAGAGTTCAGTGATGACCTATCTTTTAATACACTAGAATCAGCATAACAGAATTTAAAGGAGGATCTTAAAAGTTATGGCTCAGTGTCAGATGATAATTCAGCTATCTTGTGTGTTTAGTTATTTTAAATCACGCCAAAGAAAACATCAGAGAACACATGTGGCCAAAACTAACAAAAACACTTTTTGGGCAAAATTTGTAAAAATACTGATTGGGACAAAGGATGAGGTTTATCTCTGAAGTCACAGAGTTGAAGGAAACAATGGCGTACTTGATGCTGCACAAACTGATGGCAGCTCAGGGTATTTATATATCCATATTAGTCAGGCTTGAGCTCCGGCCAGCAAGGCCCAGGGCTGGGAAACAAAGAGCAGCCACCAATCACACACATGTGTAGTTGTCTGTGCACACACACATACGGAGACACACACCACAGCCATGATCTAACAGTACAGGCCCTCTTTGTTCAGCCACAGCCAGCCTGGCTTGGTCCTGCCTGGCCCACCATAACACACGGCCTAGAACAAATGATAACAGCTCGTTCAAGCTCTTCAAAGGCAGAAACTAATCCAGTTCTTTTGGGCATGCTGATGAACTGACTGAAAAATGAGTGATGAAATTGGCAATAATAACCCTCTGCAGAAAGCTACGATAAATAGGGTTTGTTCAGGCATGCAACTTGTCAACACATACCTCTGAGTCTCTATAGTCATCAAACATATCACACAGAAACTGCACAAGCTGAGCACACACCTGCCATTATTTGATGGAATTTGTGCACTGTAAGCCCATCCACACTGCTACAGGAAGAAAAGTCAGCTGATAAGCTTTGCTAAACTTTTGGGTAATTGAAGCATTCATCCAGAAAGAGACAAAAACATGTGGACCAGGGTCACATACCAAAGAAGGCAGCACTGCACAGATAATAATAATCAAGCCCCAAAACATGCTGTCAAACCACCCAAAACATTCATATTATAAACTTTAAAGAAAAAGGCTAGGCAGCAGCTGATGGTGAGGTCAGCATGTGAGTAATGTCATGAGCTGAGAGAAGGTTTAAAAGACACACAACACAAGCTCTTTATCAGAGCTACACCAATGTAACTGTTGTCTAGTGGTCTATTACTCACAATCTCCCTTCATCCAACTTCCCTTCAAGTGAACCACAGAAATGCTTCTTGTGTGGGCGTATTAAAACTAGATCTAAGCCACTTTCTGACAAAAGATGACTGAGGGACATTTAGGAGAAGTTAAGGAAAAAAAAGAAAGCTATTTGTGAGGGCTAAAATTTCTAACATTTGAGGGGACTGTTTTAAGGTATAGATAGAAAAAATGAGAAACAGGGCTAAGAGCAGCAGCTGCTGCTGCAGCTTCTAGATGGCAACAAGAGTGAGGTAAAATCCTGACAAAGCTTTAGGTCAGTGTGCCTGCTCTTCTCTGATAGCCTGGAGCAGGATGTTAACAAGAGCAGCCACAGCATTCACAGGAAAACACTCCACTTCCTGTTTGCAGGAAATGGCTTAAGCTTCCAGCATAATCACTGAAAATTCCTCCTAGGAGAGCCACACTCAACTTTGTATCTTCATTGTCAAATCTGACTATTCAATACAAAGACGCAGCTATGTAATCAGTTATTTAGGCACTGCAAAAACTTCAACATGGCTACATGATTCTAATGTTTTACATCTAAAACACAGCTCCCATCCATGTCAGTCAGACACAGTACACATTTTCAGCAGACTTCTAAGTGGCTCTGTATACACTTGGTATTCAAATGTGTACCTCCCCAGTTGCATTCACCACTGAGCTTGGAGATGGTCTCTTGTGATTCTGTGACAAAGGATGCAGCAATACTTGGAGTAATCAGCTTCAGTATTTCAAATCATACTGCTGTAATTTATTAAAAAATAAACCAACCAGGTGCAGGACTTCAAGTTTAGGAAAGGAGCGGAGTTAACATTACATCACTAGCTCAACTTTCCTCTATGTACTGTTTACATTATCTTACATCCTGCAACCCAGTGAAGGCCTTGAAAGGACAACCAATTTACTAAAGACACCAAGATCACACTGTAGTTCCTGTTTAACCCTTGTTTTTTGTACGATGGCAACCAGGCCTTACAGTAAACCAACATTTCACTTACATATAATTGATCTGATATGAAAAGTTGAAATTTAGCCATTTAACGCACTCATAATAGTGTGCAAGTCAGAAAACGTGAAAATAAATGTACAGCATTTTAGAATCAGCATTTAAACTGGCATCTCCTATAGAAACAGCACCATGTATGAGCAGCTCTCCCCGTCACTGGGGCAATTGTATCTATGGAAACTGCATCTCCCCTCTAACTGGACCCAAAGGGGACAGTGTGGCAGCAGTAAACTCAAACAACACATAATTAAAGACAAAACACACATGCTCTTTCTGGAGGGCATGCAGTCAACAATAAATGCATGCAAATGTATGAAAGCCATAAATGTAAACCTAAAATTACATCTGCCAGATTACTGTATACTGTACTACCCTTTAAATTCACATGAAACAACAGAGCCAACAAATTATCAGCAGTTGCTTTAAGTATCAAAAAGATGAATTCAGCAACAGTAGCCATTTTTAGGGCTGTGGAGGAGAGAAGGCTGAAGTGTGTGCACACACATGGGTTGTGCAGATGAGGGCAAGTAGCCAATAGGCAGATGACGATGATGATGCACAGTCTCAGTCAGCAGCGATGTACTGATGTGCTGACATGCTCAAATATGCTTCAGTTAATTAATCTCAAACAGCAGCTCTACTTTCCCATACAGCTCCATGAAAACAGCTCCATCATGGCTCGTCTCAACATAACACTCGGGATACACAAACACACCTCTGACAGAAAAAAATTTGACACAGAGACGCTGCCTGAATAGTGAGGGTAGGAATAAAATAAAAAACCTATAATCCAGGCTTTTGGATTAAAATGTTAATCTGAGCCATGCTTCCTACTGAAGACTACTGCTGCTGTCTCATGAAAACAGAATGAATTGATAGGCAGATAGATGGATGGATGCAGAACTGAGAAAACTTAATATGCTGTCAAAGACAGGTAGATGCTTTGTTGTAAAATCTACCTTGTGAGTCCAGGTATTCACAATTTTCTTGAATAAATCTTTGCTCACTTTCCACCCAAACCTATGCAAAATACCAAGTATCCTTACTGATGAAAAACTTTTAAAGACAAAAACACTACCAGTTATCTCAAGGGTGTACAACTCTTTGAGACTTTGAGACTCCTGTGGGACTCTACTTGATGCAAATATGTTTTCCTATTTGGCTGAGATTAGATTAGATGCCTTTAAATCAAATTTTCAGAGTAAGTTAACACCTCTTTAAGAGACTCCATCAATCAATTAATCCATCACAAGCCTCCTTTGAGGGATTACTGCTCCAAATCAGTTATACATGGCAGGATATGCAGATTTTTAATGGGGAGAGAAATTAAATTAGGTTTTATCAGTGCACACTTGACTTCATAGCAATGTAAGTTTAAAATCAGTAACGTAAAAAAGGAATGCATCATGATCTTTTGAAGTAGCTTACTAGAAGATGAATTAGCTAAAAGTATACCATGTGTAATGTTGTATGTTTAGAAACCCAATGCAGATTCAAGATTATTCATTCTGCAGTCATAAAGAAGTACACTAAGTATGCTCTGCTGTCTTTTATTTGGACCCGGGCTGCCTATAGGGTGCAAAAACATTTAACATCATACTGATGTTAAGTGTATCACCATTTAATACAGAATTATATATTCATTTTATAGGATCCTCTTGGTCAGTTAAAGACTGTTTATTTTGACAACAGTGCAACTCCAAGGAGCTGAAGTGCAGGGGGCCATTCACTGCTATCCACTGATCCATACACACACACACACATCTGGGTTAGGCTAACATATTGTGTGCAGCATACCTCACAGCAAAGTCATCACAGCTCAACCACACAATGAGCTGTTTGCCTAGCGAGACAGGCAGTGCTGAGGTCACGGAGGAGAGTGGTAACTTCTGGTGGGTGGCTTTCAACTTTCCTGCAATTTTTCCTGTTGTCTGACAGTCGCATATACCTTAAATCTATGATAACAGTTTACATATGTACATCAAATAATATTTGAAGAGAATTCAACTACAATGCCATACTATATGTAATGTCTCTAGCTTCTGCAATGGTGTGGGAGAATGGGAGAAAGTCACATCTCAGGACGCACAAATGTAGCAGTTTAAAATTAGTATCAGCCGATACATTAGCCTTTTTGACAAACATCTGCCATCGCCTACAATGTGGGAATGAACCAGTGTCAGTTGCAGATGTTTATCTGTTATGTCCAATCAATGTAATGCTGGCATTTAGCACACCCAACTTCTGATTTGGAGAAGAGATAATTGGGTTGAGGATGTGACCTGTTGGACAAACTCTGATCTGTTTTCATGGTTCATGAGGGAAAATGTTGGCATTTAAAGAGTCTGTAATGAAAGTAATGACAAAAAGAATCTGCATCAGTAGTGGCCAATGGCTTAATTGCTGTTTTAAAAAAGAGACACAGAGGTGTAACACTTCTTTATGGGTCTACCCCACCATCCATCAATCATCTGACTGTATACTGGGTCAGGGAACTTGCATATGGAGACAACCAGTCTATGGACAATGTAAAGTTACAAGTTAACCCAATAAGGATGTCTTTGGACTGTGGGAGTAAACCGAAGCACCTAGAACTTGTGCATACAGGGAGAACATGCAAACTCTACTGGGAGAGGCCGGATTCTAACAATCATTCTTGCTTTCAGGTAACTGTACCCAAGCACTGAACCACTGTGCAACCCCAGATCAGTTTCTAGGCTTGCATGTAAAAACAGCATCCACTATATTTGATTTGTTTTTGTGTCTGTAGAGACAAACTGATAGGGCCGAGGCACTGAGAATAATAATAACCAGATCCAGTTGTGGAACCTTTGGATTCAGCCAATCACTGTAAATACAACTATCAGTATTCCCACCCTACCCCTCCCATCACACATACACACACTCGACAGGAATGTGCAGATAAGGAGACAAGACCCAACTCTCTCTCTCTCAGCCTGTTTCTAATTCCAAACAGTTTCCCTTGCCTCACACTCTGGAGCTTTCTGTCTTGATCCAACCTTTCTGTTTGTTTTCCTCTCTCTTTATTTGCTTACAGACAATGAGTATTAAATGAGAGAAAAACAACAACAAACATGGTTAATGGAATAATATCAAACAACCGTGGCTGGGAAAAGTTAAGTTTCAAAGGAGTAACATACTGAATATCACAGTCTCAGTGACTATGACAGCGAGGTGAAAAGGATTTATATTCTGGTAATAATAATCATAGTGATTACCACCATGTGGTTTATAAAGTTTTAGAGAAGTGACCAACATGTAGATGACAGCCTACAATTAAAAGAAGTCATATTTTGGCATGTGTTATAAAACCCCCACAAGTGACTAGCTTCATTAAGCAGAGTGCCTCAGATATTGCACCACAAAATATTTTTTAAAGTACCAATGCCACAACTCTATTGCTGCTCTTAATTTATTTTTAATGAAATAGAAAGTCAGCCCACGGCATTGTACATGAGCCAGTGAGTCTCAACAATGCCACACAGTCACGTTTACAACAAAACAAAGTCAGACATAAAGAAGTGAATTCCTATCACTAAATGTGGGCATTAAAACCATTTAGAACCATCAGTAGTAAAGCACTGCTCAGCTGCAGTGGTCTCTCTGGAACAGTTGGAAATAAAAACAGAGCTAGAAAGAACTAAAAACCTGTAAATAATTAACTAATTGTAAAAAAGACAGCTTAGTGCCCCTTTTTGGGATCATAATAAAGATCTCTTCTGAAACTGAAATTATGAACTTATTTATAGATCAGTATTTCTTCACAAAAAATAAATCATTAACCTTTTTATGAATGGAGTGCGACACTGCTGCGGATATTTTTTCAAAGTTTCGCTCCGACGAGCGCACATGGTGGTGGTGCCGATTTTTAAGTCAGACAGAGGAACAAAAACGTTCTCCTCTCTAACACCACCCGATGTTTGTCCTCTCTTCATATCTGTCTGTGGTCAGTGCTTGTGTTTTTGCCTCATGTAGCCTGGTAGAGAGGGAGACAGGCAGCAGGCAGCCTGACATGTCCATGTGAACATAAATGCGCAAGTCACACAGATAGGGCTGTTTCTAAACTAACAGGAATTAAGTCCAGTGAAATATTTATCAACACAGTCTCCTCTGACCTCAGACATACGACTTAGAAATACTCCGGATCAACCAGCTCTCTGAAATGACTCCTCTCACCAGTCTGGAACACAAACAGGTGAGCCAATCTGTGCGCTGTAGGGGAGTTAACTCCTCTCACCGCGAGCCTCAGCTGCGCCCTTATACTATTATTGATCATATTTGACATAAAATGAATGAAAAGTCAGTCCCTCCTCTTACAAACTTGGCTGGCACAGTGAATGAAACAGTGAAACAAAACGGCACTGACCCCCTGGCTGTGCGTAAAAGTGCCGCGTTACACATGGAGTGAAGGACAGAGAGGGAGAAACATCCTTTTATCTCCAATAAATATCACTATTTATCAGAGGACAGAGAAAACACACCACAGAGGTTCGCAGCACGAATGTGATTTCAGAATGCAATATACTCGCAAAATCGTGTCGCTCCTGACGTGCAAAGAAAGGCGCTATTTTTCTTACATAGCCGGCATATATTCTAAAATCTTGCGTAACCCCTGGAGTGTCGTCACGTACACATACCCCTATTTGAGAACCACTGATCCAAGCACGTGCTGGCTGCGGTTTTTGCTTGCATCATCACAACATCGTGTTACGGCCTTGTTGTTTTGGTGATAAAAGTCTCTCGGCTGAAAACTGAAAATGCACTTTTGGGCCATTTTCAGTGGCAGAATTTTTGGTGCATCCCTACATAATACATTGATATAACACGACTTAATATCACTGTCTGCGAAAAAGAAAAACACACTGGATGACTCTGGGGTTGTGAATTGTGCTTTCCAATGAAACTGAGTTTGACTGTGGTGAAACTCACCGCATTGTATGGACAAGCGGGCATGTATACACATACACATGTTAAACAAAGGGGTGATTCACTAAGGGGGCTTTGAGCACACTCTTGTTTGCCTGCCTCTACAATACACACAGGATGGGGCCAAAATTAGCAGCAACCAGCAAGGACAAATGTAGAAAGTCTCCCCTGCCACAATAAAACAGCAAAATACAATACATGATCATGTTAGAGGCGGCAGGAGCATTAGAAGTTTCTAACTTAAATTGGAGCAGGCAGTTGGAATATTTGCCACAGGAATAAAAACATAGTGGCTTTCACACTTCAAGTTGCACAACAACATCCAAACTACGCAACTCTGAGCCACAACTCACAGTCTGCAGAGTCACATGGTGCCATAAAACAAGAGGCCAAACCCACTCAATGGCATTCCCAAGCCTTCTGAGGACTTTGCTACAATAGGCATGTTGTGGGGCAGAATCTATAGTGAATTAATGAGTTACTGTTGTAACAGCCATTTTCCCAGAACTTAACTGGCAACATAATTACCAATACCCCAAGAGATAAGAGACAGGAAGGGGGTGCATGCATTCTTTAACGAGATCCACAAGCACAGAGAGATAACACAGAAATGATTTTTAATGACAACCATAAGAGCACTCCACTGAAACCTCACCAGAGAGGACACTTGCACTGCGTGATGTGCTTAATGAGGCGATCAGGATGAGCAGAAAATGAATGTTGCCTTTCAGTTATAAAGCCTTATTACCTTGATATACAGTAGTGATCATAATGGAAATTACTGAACATTATTACAAGGCTTTCAAAAGACTGAAAACATTCAACTACATGAATAAGGTACATAGATTCTCTACTTGGCAAAGTCCTATTCTTAAGTTTTGCCTATGGCGCCAGAAAAGTACTAAAATTAGTCACTGCTAAGAAAATAAATATACATTTCTAGGAATGTGCATCCATAGAAATCAACAATAGTATAATTATTTTGCACTATTTTAGCAGCGGCATCAGCCAATGTATTGGTCCTGTTTGCAAACCTCAGCCAAAATATGTGGCATGAACAGATATCAGTTATCAATGTTTTTCTGTTGTGTCCAATCAATTTCATGCTACTAAATTATTTTAAACATCGGTAACAGCCCTAATTCCACAATGTGTGAATTTCTATTGATATCTATTTTCAGAAGTTTCTGAGCCTCTCTACAACATAAACCTATTATGACAAGCATCGTTCTCATGAACCTACAATGAGAGAGATTTTAGGACTGTATAATGTTACAGTAGAAAAGATAAGGGAGTCAGTCAAAAGCTCTTTGTAAAACCAAGAAGTTACTTTTTTGTTCAGTCAGATTTATGTTTTACTAGTTGGTTCAGGTAGAGTCTTTTTAGGCTGGACACATGCTAGATGATTTTAAGCCTGATATCCTGATTTTACACCAGCACCCTCTCCCTCCATGATTTGGGGTATGACCCGATTCGAGGCTCAGCACACCTGATTATTTCTTACAACCTCATGCATGTGGTGTTATTATTTCATTATTTTACTGCTCTTGCTTACATCAGAGCCTCCTCAATCTGAAATTGTAAATGTCAAAAGTGTTTGACAATTCAATTCTAGGTCAGACGGCCTCCACCTGAATACCCACAATGCCCAAAGAGCGTGAGCAGACCAGGTAGCACTATCAACCAGATGTTGCATACTTTCACAGCTCATAAAAATAAACACAACCATACAGTCGTCTCAGTTAGGATTTCATCTATATTCTTATTTTTGTGTTTTGCAACAAAATATAACCAATGCAAGGACAGCCAGCTAAGGATCGTCCTCCATATTTGTTTTTTTTCCCTAAAGTCAGTTGATCCTGTGAGTTTCTGTGAAATCTCATGTCGCTGAAGTCACCACTGTGAAATCCCTGTACAAATGCTGGGGGTGAGGTCTTGTGGTCTGGTTAAATTGTCTAGTGTGAGTTTGGAGGACTAGAATGTTAAAAATCATCTCAAACTGTCCTGAGGTCTCATAGGTTTTTCAAATCAATTAGGATTTGAAAAAAATAGTCTACATTAGACTGTGTTTTAATCCAACAGGTACCTGAATTTCTTCTAGTTCTGTTATCTTTTTGGCAAGAGTTGACCTTTATGTCTTCTGTCTTGAAAGAAAATACATTAAAATGTTACCTAAGAAATGGATTGACAATATTGTGATTACACTTGAACTATTCTCAAAGATCCTACTTTGGGGTGCAGATGGGGCAGTGGTAAGGTTGCGCCCCATGCATGCAGGCAGCCCAGTTCAAGGCTGAATCCCAGTTCTCCCCTTAACCCTCAGTCTCAAAATGCGTGTTTCCAGAAAGTGTGAGGGCTGTCCCAATTCTCCTGAGAGTTGAGTTGAGGGTCAAGTTTGAGGGCTTTATCTCCCTCAGTTTTGAGGTGTTCCTGGAGCTCCCTTGGTATTGAGGGTTATCACTCAAAGAAAGATGGCAGCGAATGTGGGGAAGAAATCGAGCTACAAATGTAAATTTCTTTGTTAATAGAGATCTAAAAAATACAAAAACCACTCCATTATCTTAGTTTAATGTTATTTTATGGATTATTTGCCTTTTTGTAGCGTAATATTTACTTTTATTTTTACGATTGTAAGCAGGTAACCATGCTGTCACGGACGAGCCTCTGACATGTCATTTTCTTGGTGGTAATGTAGTTGTTAAGTTATTTAGCAAGATACAGGCAACGTGAAATGTATGGACAGTCATTCTTATAAAATAACCGCGCTAGAGTGAGCTATCTTATCCTTTAATCGTTCTTCTTCTTCCTCTGAATCGACAGAATATCCCGTTTTGGCACATTACTGCCCTCTACAGTCTGAAATCATAACTGCTATTAAGGGGGGTCCCATTTCTAAGTCACGAGATGGCCCTTGCACTTGGTTTTGAAGGGCGAGTTAAGATAGGGTTGAGCTTAAAGGTAAGATTGAGGATTAAGGGGAGAATTAGGATTCAGCCCAAGTCTGGCCTGCGGCTCCTTCACTGCATGTCTCAACCACCACTCTTTCATCCCTGTTTCCAACTCTATCTACCTCTCAAAATAAAGGTATAAAAGCCCAGAAATACATATCTTTAAAAAAACAAACAAAACACACACACACACACACATTCAAAATATCACACTTTGGGAACCACCACTTTAAACCAACTACATGTACCTAGAGCACTGAGTTTCCAACATTGTGAAAAACACCAATAAAACAAATCTTGGACTATTTCTGCTAGGGAGCATCACAGGCTCACAGAAGACTAAAAGAACAAATTAGTAAGTATTTTCCTACATTTGTCTGCTGTGTAGTGTTCTCAGAATGGTATTCAACACCGGAGGTTAGTTGAGTGCACATCTCAAACTATATTTAGGTATGGTACAGTAAAGCAGATTTATAAAAAGGAAAAAGCAGAGTATTTGCACACTGGATTACAGCTCTTGCACTTTATTAGCCTGCAGGCAATGCTTCAACTCTGCAGGCTTAAGCAAACCATCGTGCAAAGCAGAAAACAGCAGATTAAAGATCTGCTAAGATGATGACAGTTTTTAGTACAGTGGGAAAACAAACACTCTGATTTGATGTAATAATTTTTGTCACAGTACTTTGAGGAGACAGGACAAAGTGGAGATACAGATTACAATAGAACTGTTTATAGAAACACACATGATGTGCTGTTTCATCTTAGGGGTGCAACATGTGCACATTAGCCAAGTATATGAGTATATTTAGCAGGACAGGAATTTAATTATCATGAGACAAGATTATACAGTATGAATCAAACTAGCTTTGTCCCACAGAGGAAGCAAATTCTTTTATTAAATATCTAAGTTCTGGGAAATCACACCCTTCTATTGCTAGTTATGACTCTGCCTTATATCATCTGAGGCAGCGGACAATGTCTCCCACAGGCTGATGACTCTGTTTCCCAGACAGAAAAGACAGTTTTGCACTCCCAACACAGCAAAAAGAGATAAGCAAATGAACATGCAGCAGTGTGTGTATGTGTGTGAAGGCATGTAGGGCAACAAGCCTTGGGATGAATCTGTTCCAGCCTCTTTCTCTCCTCCCTAACCAGCTGAGCCACGGCTGCCACATGCACTCTCTCTTGTCCATCCTCGCTTGCCCTCTCTTCCTCTCTCTCTCTCTCTCTCTCTCTCACCATCTATCTCTTGCACTCTCTCTGTCTAATACACACAAAACACCCTGTGTCAAATCCCCTGTGCCTGCAGTGGGAATGATAAATCCCTGCAGAGACCTGCCCTGCCCTGACAGAAAGGATGCAGGGCTGGTTGGAGTGTCCTCGCTTTGCGAGAACGCCTGTTTGATAAGGAACAAGGGACACACCAACACTCAGGGTTACAGCACATAATAATTCATCCATCTCTCAAACAAGAACATTAGCAAAAAAGCACAAGAAGATGGATCATTTCATGTTGGCAGCCCAAGTGTTTCTGCAAAGTCAGAGTAAAATTTAAATGCATAAACCCATGTGGTCTTCCTGAGGGACCCAATATAATACAATATTTAGATGCCATCAGGTCTATATCAGAGTTCAGTCAGTTCCCAACACTCACTCTTTGTTTGGCATACTCTGTTTCTAAAGAAAGGGTTGAGTCTGAAAACTCTACACAAAAAGAGATAGAACCAAGTCAGATTCAAATCTAAAAAAATAATCATCATATGAAAGGATATATTGATACCTCACTATACTTCCCATTCTTTTGACAACCACTGAAGACATCAGACTGACATTAATGCTGATCTGAGCGCATGGTTCAATTCTTGGGTCATTTTGCAGGAACTGATTTGTGTATCAAATTTAACAGCAGTTCAAAGCCACACCCCCACTACTCCATAAAATGACAGCTGGACAACAATCTCATCCTGGCAAGTGCTGTGGTCATTTAACAAAGTGTAAGAAGGGTCCATGCTTATGTCTCCTTGAAGATGACTGTCAACAACCTAAAGCCTGTACATTCAATGACATTCACCTTAAGATACCTTATGAGCTGCCAAAACAAAATAAGCAAAATTAACATTTAATAAACACACGGGGAAAGTACTTTATTTTTGTTTGCTGCTGTATTTGAGCGACATCAAAATAGCAGATGCCTCAAAATATGCTTTATAGCATAAAAATCCTGAAGCCATAATGCTATGATTATAGGAAAGATGGGCTGTCTTTTTAAGATCTGCCATGTGACTCAGATTATAGCCACTACATCCCTCCCTCCCACCCCTTTTTTCTCCATTTCATCCCTCTGATAACCCCTCTACACATC
The DNA here is from genome assembly GCF_018320785.1 of Cheilinus undulatus. NCBI lineage: Eukaryota > Metazoa > Chordata > Actinopteri > Labriformes > Labridae > Cheilinus > Cheilinus undulatus. The sequence goes on along the minus strand of NC_054865.1, from coordinate 38,186,058 downwards.
AACTCCTCCCTCAGAAGACATCTTCTGTTTTCCTTCTTTTCCTCTCTCTGCTACCCACCTGCCTCCTGCTGTGTGTATCTTCCCTGCATATCACTCAAGGGATAAAAAGATAAACGGGTCAGATGTCCTTGATAACTGTCGCACTCCAGAGTCCCCTGGCTGTGAAACAACACCAACAGCTGCTTTCTTTCAATGTTTTTATCTTGACTCTGACAGGAGGTGATACACAAGTAACAATGAGCTCATTTTCACTGTTTTCTCTTTTATACAAATCTGGATCCAATCTGAAAATCTGGCTTACTCTGCATGTGCTGTGTGAGTTTAAAGCATTATTCACATACACACAAGACTCCTTGAAACTTCCTGATATTTTCAGGGTGAGCTGCATGTATAAACAGAAACAGACAAATTTCTCACTCTGACTTTCCCTGGAATTTTTCCTTCTTCAAGCCAGCCCCCTTATAAACGCCCCACATGGAGTTAGGCTGAGCTGACGTGAAAACACAGTGGGAAATGTTCAGGGAAAATCACAGAGTAAGTGGAAGGGGGTCCACAAACTCCACATTGTTCATTCTACATCATGTTCATAGAGGTTTAATGTTATAAAATTTTAAATTTTGAAAATCAGGACCTAAAATATCATGGTTACTACTATCATGGTATTGTTATAATTTCCTGAAAATCAGAAAAAGGAAAGATTCATCCTTTCAAAACATTTTGACATTAAAAAAGCACTATAAATCAAATTAACGGCACGGGGACTTACTAATACCACTGTTAATACTATTTTGTTTTTGCTAGAAAGACAATGACAATTCATTTTTAACAGATATGGTATAAGATGAGTAGCTTTTGGGTCATAAAGTTAAAAAGGTCTGATTCCATCTGCTAGATATATTTTAAACAGCAAAAGACAGAAACACATTTCTCGTCCTGACAACTGGATTTTTTATATTTCTCATTAAAAACTGAATTTTTGTTTTCTTCATTTTGTACGTGAACAAAGCATGACATTTTATGGCTACACATTTTGCTAGATTTGGGTAATCCTTTGTTTTTACAGTCCTTGAATGCATCATCAGTTAGCTCATTAAGTGAGCCAATTAATTTCTCCTGCTCCGACAAAGTTAGAAAGTGCTTTTCAAGGATTTTGAGTAAAAGAGAATCTGCAAAAGCCAACGAGTGCATACTACTCCAACAGTCTGACTTTGTTTTTGTAGGCTGAATGAGTGTATCTGTTAATCACAGAGAGTTGAAAATCAGCGCCAAAGCATTTTCACTGTATGGACCCTGATGGTTATAATCTCCTTGGTAAGAATGTAAGGGTGCATTTCAAAGTAAAAGTGCAATCAGTTTTTTCAATGATGAAGTTTCAAACTATGTTTTTATTCTGAAATTGCTTCCAGGGCAGTAATTTTGTATTTGAAGTCACTTGCAAAGTTGTACAGACCACTCTTCAGGTCTCTGTCAAACGCTCTTCAATCATAAATCACATTCCCATTAGCACACATTACTTTAATTATTTAAATCATCAGGTTGCAGTTGTATTTATTAATTCAAGATCCCACTCTCTACCTATCTCTTTTAATCTTGTATGCAGAGTTTTTTTGCAACTGTATGGTTACTGAGCTCACATTTTTATATGCAGAAAAAGATTGCTTTCTTGAGATCCGTATAATAACATAAACCACCACTGTAAGGTCTAAAATAAAGCCAATAAAAAGAATGATTCATGTTTTATTTGAAGCGCATTAAGCGTAAATTACTTGAAAAAACAGCTCTCCAACCTTTCCTGCATGGAAACAGTCCTGATGAAAATTATGAAACCAAGACATTTTGACACTATAGTGTTTATGATTTTTGCCATAGTCAAGCAGCTCTAAGGGCTAGTCAATCTGAAAATTTCTTATAGTTTTAAGAAGTCTGAAAACAGCACAAGTCTATTTTTCTGTGCACTTGTATCTAAAAAACACAAGCATAAATGTGTTTGCGTCCATAATAAAAAAGGGAATAAAGCAGCCAGAAATCTGAAAACCATTTAAATAAACAGGGCCAAAGCTGCTGTCTTAAATATGGGCAATTGGCAAACCTCTCATCTCTTACACTGAGAGCCTACACCTGCTGTCCTCAAGGGCTGGAAGGGCTTTGAATCAAGGGCTCAGAATCAAAGACTCCTCTGTTCTTCGCTTGTGTGCTGCATGTAGTATAGGTAGGAACTCAAGTCTAGTATTTTTTTCACACAAAGACTGGACGACTCATCCTTCATACTGTTTGGCAGTAGATGCTGTCTAAAGTGACCCAGACTGCACAGACTACACATTGCCATGTGCTGCTCTTAAAATGAATTGATTTTGCCTAGGAGCGTATGATGTGACATTTCACCCAGCTGTTATCTACTTTAGTCCTCCTTTTTCTATCTACTACCAATAAATCTGCCTCTGACTGCCAATTTTGCAGGCCTGACCATCTTGGAGAAGAATTTCTGTCTGGCTGAGGTTATACTTAATGCATCCACATGGGCAATGATTTATAAGATAAAGTTACATTTAGTATGTTGGCAAGGAAAGCCCTTTGGGAGGTGTATCAAAAGAAGATTGGATAAGTGCTTGAGAAACGGATGGCATAACTCCTTGTCACAGATGCCAGAAATTACTTGCTTCATACTGAGTTTATCACTTTCCACATCAGCTCTGATTCTCCAAAAAGAACGGGGAGCCTAGGACACAGAACAAAAACATCACCCAGACTCTTTTCCTCTCCGTAGCATTTGCTCCTCTAATTACATTTCCCTCCTCCATTGATGTAAATGGTGATGTGGAGTCATCAAAGCAAAATAGAGGCAGTTCTTGGCCCGCTGTGCAACTCTAATTAATACAACCTCCTTCATCCAAATGCGTTTTCCTCTTATTCCAGTCTCTTGTCTCACAACACAGTCTAAAGGCTTGAGAGACTGCTGATGCTCTAAATTATGTTTCCTTTTTGTGCTGATTTCACAGAAGTGAGCAGGAACAACCGAAGGCCAAACACAGAGAATGAGGTCAGAATTTACTCAAATGAATTAAAGTCAACATTTCCATTGTGACATAAGTCAAATGATGAGTTAATACTAGCGTATTAAAAATCATGGGGAAAATCTACTAATCTTTATCTTTCTGTTAATGTGTCATCATTTCATTGTCAGTCCTCTCCAAGTCTTCTAAACTCTTTATAGTTTAAGATTTCCGGAGCTGGCTGACTGGGATGTAGCTTTGAATATGACTTTCTCTGACAAGCTTGGCTACTTCTTTAACTGATGAAAAAGCTGTAACAATGGTAATACCAAAACCTTGAACAGCTTGGCAACATTTCAAATACGGGCTGTGATTTACAGGCCAGGAATAGGGCTAGTTCAAACCAAACTTTAAAAACACTGTTCTTTTCCACTCTCATTGGTTACAGAACAGGAACTTTGTCAGTAGACAAAATGTTTTTTTCCTCCCTGTCTTGGCACAAACACATCCTCCTCCAAAGAGCAATTAACCTGGACTGTTATTCTGCACGTAGATCCATCATGACAAACTGAACTGCTGCATCCATGTCATTTTGATTCAGTAAGACAAAGTGCTTTACTGTCCCTGCCAGTGTTGTCACTTCTGATCAAACAGTGAATACATAATGATACATCACACTAACCTTATCACCCTTAACACTAATGAATTACATTAGCACCACTGACCAATAAAACATGAAGTGAGCACACCCATAGATGTTACTCTTTTCCTAAAGGAGCACAGGCACATTTTATTCCTGTTGATCATTAACTGAAGCTTCCTTTGAGGTGTGACTAATACTGGTGTTCCAGCAGTTTGTCTTTACTCATCAGGTAGGTATTAATATACATAAGAAACTAAAGAAGAGATTAACCCAGGCAAAAAAAAGGTTGTTATCTACATTGTATTGTAATCTGGGATGGAGGCTGTCACCACAAAACTAAAATAATAATTTTTAAAGCAAGTCTGTGCCACTTGAGGCAGCCTTGCATGCTTAATGTGTCTACTGTCTTTGCCCTGTTAGCCAATCAGTGTAGTGACCCCTGTAAAAAAGTCACTAGATTTTATGTTTAAAAGAAGACACAGCTTACTAAGATATTATAATAAAGCAATATGGGAAAAATGTAAGTCTTAAAACAACTATAGAGAACCTTTCTCTAATATTGAGACATCACATAATTTTCATGTATGTGAAAAAATCCTCATTAATCTCAAGAGTGATTAGTTCAGTTGATGCTGGATTTTTGACAATATCTGATATGCTTATACTTCCAAACTCACTTGAGGCGATGTTATTGTTGATATAAACATACCTCTTTAATTACAAAGCACACTGAGTATTTCCTGTGCTAGAATCTACCTGTTAGATTGTCAATATTTAGAAAGTGTAACAGTAACTATATTTCAAAGGTCCCTATATTTATAGCTGATATATTGGTTGTAAATATCTGCAGAAATTTCCATATCTGCTGATACCTATAATCAACTTTTTAAAGCTCAGGGTTCCTACAAACTTTAAAATGTCAAATTTAAGACATTTTAAAACCTGAACTGAGAAAAAATTAATATCACTTTTTGCACTATGAACTTCAAAAATGAGAGACATAAGATTTCTCAATACACCAAACCAGAACTGAATTTTGTGATTGAATTAACTGTTTATTAAATGTCAAATAGTTTATGTCAAAATATGTCTGGGGTGTAATAGCCCTTAGATTTTGATGATTTCTGGCACATCTATGTTGCTGAGCTGATTCTAAATGCTTTAGCTTATCAAAAGCAGAATAATACTTTTTGTCAGGGAAGACCTATTTAGATAAGGGTGGGCTGCAAGAATTTTTAAGTGGGCAACCTGTTAGCCCAGATGTTAGAGCACTGGAGAAGTGTTTCACAATAGAACAGAGTTTATTAAATAACAGTGAGACAGGCAAAATCAGAGAGGGGTCTGGGATCCTCCTCCAGGAAATTTAGAATATCCCACACTGAATAATGGAGAGTATTCATGCAACAGTTTGTAGTGGAAATGATTAAAATCATATAAGGATGGCTAGAAAACATAGATTCAAAGCGCCCGCTAAAATTCAAGACCTCTCACTCGAAAAAATCAAATTTTTAAATGCTTTTTTTGGTCTTAAATTTCTAAAGTGCAACTTAAGACTACATAAGACTTTTCAAGGATCTTCAGGACCCCTGTAAGCTTGTATCCATCAGCATCAATCATGCCAATTAAATTGTGCATCCCTAGATTGAACCTGTCTATAGGTACAAAGACTTGGTTTGCTTAATGGTTTGTACAACTACAGAAAATACACAGTTAAAGGACAAATACAGTAACTCATCACCAAATTAATGACCTAACCCAGTAAAAATGTTCTTACCTTGTCAGTAAGCACAACATCACCCATTAGCAAACAACTGTCATGACTTCTCCTACTACTCTAACATTCCTGTTTTTTTTTTATCAAACACTCTTCTCTGCTCTGTTGTCATCTCTATCACCAAGCAGAAAGTTATTTCATGATCACCAGTTTTCAGCCAACAATGGTTACAATCACCTTGCCATGGTTATAAATGAGAAAATGTTATGTTTTTGTACTCAGCTCTCTGAACCCTTACTGAGCATAGATTGCAAATTGCAATCTTGTCATCCACTGAAATCTTCAAGAAGTCCAACCTGGGGGTACCAAATTGCCACAAATCTATGAAAGTGTGCTCTACAGGACAATTTAACTTGAACGCTCATGTCTCCTTAATCCAATCATCTATTTGTTGTCTTGCAATACAGACAGAAAAAAATGCAAAGGGCACTTCTGACAACATGAAACCCTGAAAAAAAAATATAAAACCTGAATCCTGTTCATATACAGATATGGGTCAATCACAGACACATTGGTATAAGTTTTTAGTTTCCAGATTTGAATAGATATGTAAAGTTTTCTGCAGCCATATATAATCTGAATTACACTGCTTCCTGTGATTAATAAATTGTATCCTCATCATATAGTTTTTCCAGCAGAGCATGCTCTGTGTCCATCCTTTGTTCCACAATACTTTGCACAGGCAAAGCATCAAAAGTGATAGTTTGAACTAGAACAAGCTGTTTGTGTAACAATGCTAATATTGTTTAAAGTTGTTTACTTAAGATGGAAGCTTTCTGAGTGTCTTTACTTATGTAACATTGCTAAATCTTCATAGAGATAATGTATTTTCCTTCCTGCTCAAAGTATCTACAAGCAGACTTGACAGTAATCAGTTAATCTTCCCTATTAAATTGATATCTGTGTTGTCTTAAAGATTCAGTGCTGGTCAGACTGTAATAACATCCTATGTATTGGGGTCATACATTGATCTGATGTATGTTGTGCTCTCCTCCTACATGTAATGTAGTCTTTAAAGAAAGTTACGATGGAGACTTACAACTTGACAAAAGACTGTCGTCCATGCGAGCTAAACTGTTCATACTCTGAACATTGTTGTTTATGTGACAGCAGTAAAGTACTAAAAATTTTGTTGCCCTGAGGAAAGACTTTCACAACATCATCCAGATCTGAGTTTCACTGATAGTTCAAAGCAAACAACGTTTCAGCACAAGAAACACTTCTGGCTCATTACCAGCTGAGCATATACTATTGTAGTAAGTCTTATGTCAAGGTGTGACCAAGGCCCTCATAACGTCATCGACATGACGAAGCTGTGGTTTCGTCTGACTGGAACAACCTACCAAACCTGAATAACACTACCTCTATTAGACAAACAGAGCACATTCCACACTTGTCAAACTGAAAAAATCCTCTCAGAGAAATGACTATTGAATACAATGTACATGAATATCTAGGTCCCTCATGACTGACCCAGTTATATTTACAAAAGCTTTTGCAAAAGTCTTTATTTTCCTAAAAAATCTTTTTTTTCCAGGTTGTGTGTGTGTGTATGTAAAGGTAGAGGTCACCTGCTTCTGGAAGCTTACAGTATAAGCTCAAACACAGCTGAGACAGTTTCAACCAATTTCAAGCCTTGATACATTAATTCTAAATCAAATACATTACACAGAGCTGTAATTTGTATTCTAGGCTTGATAGGAGGTAATCCAGCTGTTTTAGCTGATGAATGGACAGCAGTTACACACAGCTGGGTGTAAATGACTCAAACTAGTGCTTCTCCAAAACAGACATTCTAGGATCTCATATGAGACTTGAAAAGTATGTGAAATAATCGCTATTTCATCAATGCATGGCTAACAGCTTTAACAGTTTCACTACTTTAACACAGAGCTTAAAGCAAAGCATACTGTGAGGCAAAACTATTCTCAAAATCTGCTTTAATGTGGCAAATCTCACTAAACTTCTGCTGTGATCTACTGTACCTTAAAAGGGGAATGCCTTATCAAACGGTCAGTCAGCTAGTGGAGCCATATGTATTTTCCTAAGCTATTAAAAATGACTCTTGATATCAACAGGTAGCACAGCTGAGAGCCACTATGAACACAGATGGGAGAATTATCTGTCTCAGCCTATCAATATAAAACCAGAATACCTCAAATTAGTTTTAACCTAGCATAGTAGTAACAACATGGGTGGTACTGGGTTCTGTATCTTGGGTTTAAGTTTCAAAACTGCAGAGCAAAACACACAAACACGCACTAAACGCCACCACAGTGAGACTGCTATATATGGGCTAATGTTATAACAATGGCTATCAAAGTTTAACAGCCATGGCAAACTAGCTTGATTCCCATCATTAGCCAAATTTAGCTTCTAACTTTATCAAACACATGAAATACTCCGGTAGCGTTGCTAGCAGCTGAAATTTAACCGCGCAGGTACCCACCTTATTTGAAGCTTTGGAGGACATTTTACACTGCAATTCCGCTCCAAAAGTGGCCGTTTAAAAGTTGTTGGCGTCTTTGTTTTGTTATTAACTTGGTTTAGTGCGCTTATATCCTCCCAGTTGATTTTTTTTTCGCCCAGCTGCCGCCACGCCGGGCTACGTTGTTATTTTATTTTATCCAGGACGACGGGAAACATGTCACGAAAAGCCGTGAGGGAAGTCCAAAGTTCATTATATTATCTTCCCCAGCTGAAGCGCTCACGTTAGTCCATTCATGTATCGAGTCATGGAAGAAACTCGAGTAGGGAAAAAGGCATATAAAGGCCACCTTGCTTTTATGTTTCGTCGCTAACCTCTGGATGAAAAGTTGGGAGTAGTAGGCATCACTCGGACGGGGCACTACAGCAATGGCAGGCTGTGTAAACCTCTCCCAGCACTCGGCTCTGTGAGCAACGGCCGTGTCGTTTCTGTGCGGAGCAGACCATTACACTCACGAAGGGGTGCACGACATTGATAAAACGGGGGCATTATCCACTCATTTAAAAGAGTGTCCCATATTAAGATTCACTTTCTTTCTTTAATTAAGAATTACACGTATAAACTAGTTATCTTGTTCAAAGTCTGTCCTGTGTGTAGTTTTACAGCCCCTAAAAAGTGTTCACCCCTGTTATCCCGTGGAATGAGGGTCCAGGATACAATAAGGAGAAGCGACGCCGCTGTCCCTGCTGATGCTGAATGCTCACTTTCTCTGTGAGATGATGGTGAATGTTGTGTTGGATCGTTACACGAGGATTACAGGAGCCATTGGAATTGAATCTGTATCTGTATTCTGTAGAAATATCATTAAAAGCAAGTACGAATAGATTTCCCTTCACAAAGGCTGTCCTCGAAACAAAATAGGGAATATGTGACCAGAATACGTAAAAAGTTACTTGCATAACAAATTACCCCTGTCTGGATGTTTGTGTAGACTCCTTTTTTTGGGTGGTGGTTTACTGGTAGATTACAAAATGAGTGCATGAACTAAACAGACATTCCTTCTTGAAAACATTCCCCAGGACAGAGAAATTGGCAGTGATTGTGGTTGATAATTCACCTCACAGGAAACCACAACAGCCATTCAATGCAGTTCCTAGGACTTCCTAAACCAGACCCCACCCACAGGATGCAACAACCTCAGCTTGTATTGTTTTATGGTTTACTTCTGTTTTAGCAAACAATGCATGCAATACTCTAGTGAGCCACAGGAGAAACACTTCATAAGGAAGCTGTTTAACATTATCAAAGTTTCTGTCTTCAGTTGTCTACATCTGATTTTAAGCATACAAACACACAGACACACATCATATCTTTTCATCCCATCTTTTCCAGACAAACAGAGCAATCACATTCCCTCAATCTAGCTCTTCTAATGGTCACTTCCTATGTATGTGGAGGAGGGCTTTGGCTACAGCCTTGGTGGTCTAAAGGGTTAATTCCTGCCAGACATAATCCTGCAAAGCTAAAATACCGCCAGTCAGAAGTAGCAGACCTGTTTGAGGGTTGCAAGCAAACGATGACCTCTGGAAAGGCCAGGCCATGCTGAGAAGAGGATCAAGACAGATGGACTAGTCTAAAACCTATAGAAATACTTCAGCCAATGAAACATACACTCATTTTTTAAAGTGTGTCTGAGGAAAGCAATAACTGGGACATGCAGCTTTCACCACAAGGGATCACTAAAATCCTAGAAAAATAAGTGCAAAGGGAAATGCATTAAAAAGAGACTGTAAAATGTTTAACATGCCCCAAGGATGATACATACTAGTATTGATGCAAGTCGCTCACTCCTTCTGAAGCTCCTCAAACGCCTGTCAGGATCAATCAGAGCGGACAGCAGGATGTTTAACATGATCAGTGGTTTCAGCAAGGGAAAAATTTCTATGAAAATAACCAAGCTAAAGCTAGAAAATGTTGCATATATTGCCAAAAAGAATACTAAAGAAAAGCTTTTTGTCTGCTGCTCGCCTCTCGCTCTCATCCACAGCTGTGATGGTACCTCAGATGTTCTAACAGAGAGGAGCAGGACATTAGTGACACTCCAATGTGATCAAAGCTATCTCTGTCCCCTATGCTTGCATCTCTGCTTCCACCCCTCTCTTCTTTCTCTCTCCCTCTCACACACACGAGCGCAGAGATAACGCTCTTTCATGCAGCGGACAGCTTCAAAGCTCAGGTGCGCTCATGGAAGAGCAGGCACATGGAAAACAAACGGCGAACATGCAGGCCCACATTATGTTGGAGCACATCACAAGGTTCAGTCAACCCAGCTTCTCCTGCAGCAAAAAGGCTAATGTAGAGTGAAACAGCATAATATGCACACACTAAAAAAGTAAAGCTGGCTTGTGATGCGCAAGGGGGTGTTCACCTAACAAATACACAATTATATGATGATGAATAAAGAGGAATGTGAAGTTTGATGTGAACCATTTGTTTTGCATTGGTGAAAGTTCTTAAACAGATGTTCTGCTCAGGTTGCATCTGTCCTGAGTTAGGTTTGTGTGAGAGGTGGTGTGATCCCTCCTGTGCTCTGTTGACTCAGGGCTGCCCTTCAGGTCCAAAGACTCTTTGTTTCTACATCCTAATTAAAACCTTCTGGAGGTTGATGTTATCTATAAATCCTTGTCACACAACTGCAATCCAGGTATACCACGGAAATTCAACCGGAAGTGTAACTGTAGACCCACAGGCATGCAAAATGATTGATAAATGTCTTGGTACATTTTTTGGAAGTGAGACTACTGGTTCTGAAGAAAAGCTTGGTGTGGTTTAACATTTTGTACTGCCAAAAATATCCCTAGGACAGACCAAAATAAACAATGACTAAGTGAGTAAGTCTATCTCAACACTACTGGACTTTCCCTATCATTTTCCCAGGGCACACTACATCTGTGAAAATCTGCATCAAATGTAATGCCTCCTTTCTAAAAAAGAAAAAAAGTGCTCCTTAACCTAGAAATTACTCAAGTAGTGGGCTGCTTTTCTAACTCTGTGGCCCATCTATAGAGGCCACAGTCCTCAATGCACTAGTTGCAGGTTTGAATCCTGATCCTGGCGCTTTTGGTGCATGTCTTACCCCACTCTCTCTGCCCACTTGTCTATCTTCAGTTGTTCTATCTAGAACAGGCAAATAGCCCCAAAATATCTTTTAAAAAGTACCTAGCCATGCAATGTCCATTTACAAACATTTGCAATACAAAATGGGTCATTCTGAAGAGCTCAGTGACTTCAAGCGTGCAGCTGTGATGAATGCCACCTTTGCAACAGGACGGCTCATGACGGTTCACCCCTGCTGCATATTTCATGGTCAACTTTAAGTGATATTATTAGAAAGTGGAAGCATTCAGGAACAACAGCATGCTTTGCTGTTTGGCAGTCAGATGGGTGAGTCTGGGTTTGGCGGATGCCGGGAGAATGTTACCTGCCTGACTGCATTGTGCCAACTCTGAAGTTTGGGGGAGGAGGAATATTGGTATCAGGCTGTTTTTCAGGGTTAAGGCTCCTTATTTCCAGTGAAGAGCTATCTTAATGCTTCAGTATATCATGACCTTTTGGACAATGCTATGCTTCTAACCTTGTGGCAACAGTTTAGTGAAGGTCGTTTTTCTATTCCAACATGACTGTGCCCCAGTGCACAAAAGAAGGACTATAAACACATGGTTTGATGAGCTTAGTGTGGAGGAACTTGCCTGCTCAGAGCCCTGACCACAACCCCATTTAGCAATACTGGGATGAACTGCAATGGACATCGTGAGTCAGGACTTCTCATCCAACATCAGTGCCTGACATCATAAATGTTCTGCAGAATGAATGGGCACAAATCCCCACTGAAACACAGTGGCCTTCGAAGGAGATTGTAGCAGCCAAAGGGGGTCCAACCTTATATTAAAGTACATGTACGGTCAGGTGGCCAAATACTTTTGTCCATCTAGAGCAGGGGTCAGGAACCTTTTTGGTTGAAAGAGCCATTTTTGCCTGTACCCCCTTCGAGAAAATCTTTGAAGAGCCGCAAAATACATTTGAACCTTCCAATGAAAGTGACGCAGTCAATTAGCCTAAGTCTTTGTCTATTGACATAACTGGTTGAGCAAAGGTATGTTGCCATCCATTGAGATGTTTGATCTCACTGATAACTCTCCCCTTAGTAGTTATTTTATTTGTACTTTGCAGTTTTAATCATAAGTTTCATTTTGACGAATTTATGGATTTAGAACTACAATAGAAACAACTGTGTACACATTTTTATTTTTATCCAAGTGCTATCATCAGCCAGTGATTATCTATTTTTATTCTTAATGATACGGATTTAATCATTATCATTATTTGTTTATTTATCAAAACACACCCCTTACACCTGCTGTCAGACAGAGTTAATACAGGATATTGTAGCCTACTGCTCACTTACCAATGAAAACTTCTCTACTTCACAGATTGCATCAACAGTACAATCAGAAGGACAAACTGGAGCATTTATGATAATCATTCCAAATATCCACAAGAGAGTAGAATCAGCCATTTACAGCATTTCTCCCCTGTCTCTGTGAGCAACAAATGTTAGCACCGTGGATAGCGTCACATTAACACACACGACATTTTCAGCTCAAACATCAACAATCTAATCTTTTAGAACACAAAGGCAGACTCGCACACAACCTTGCATTCATTGCACGGCAAAGATATCTAAATAATCATCACATGTATCAATCTTCTGAATGATAATCATGACTTCCCAGCAGCAGAGTAGAGAATAACAATAAAATGTTAGCTTACCAGTTTATTTTGCTCAAACAGCCTTCTATAGATCCCTTGGCCTCGTTTACCACCTTCTTTACCTGACTGATGCTGTTAAGTGTAAACTTGTCTTAGTTTTTCACGCTGTTTTAAACGTTATCAACGTTCACATTCTCCGCTGACACTACTTTAGTCGGACGGACGCACCGCTTTAGTATGAAACTTATCAAAGTTGATTGTTGTTTTCACGTTCCGACCTTCCCTTTTGCGGTGCTTAACCAGGTTTCAGAAATTCAAAACTTCAATTGAGTGATGAGCACAAAACTCCTGCTACAGGTGTCATTTGTGACATGACCTTTGTTCCAAAGACAGGAAATCGCCAGTATGCACTGCACCATAGAGGCACGATATGACACATATTTAAGTTGATAAAATAGGCCTATTTGTAAAAATAAAGCTAGAAGTGAATGAAAGAGCTACATTTTTTGGATAAAACATACAAAACTATCTCAATATAGCATTACAAAAAATATTTGTCTAATGTAAAAAAAAAAAAAAAAAAAAATTCTCTATATTAAATTTGGTACAGCTGCAGAGAGCCACTTGGGAGGGGCAAAAGAGCCGCATGCATTCGTGACCCCTGATCTAGAGTATAACCTGGGTATCTTTATGAAAAATTTTCACTTACACAATATTCATGTATCTTTCAGCTCAGCAGAAACCACCAGGATAGGGATGTATTGTAACTCGATAAGGATCTATAAGGATCAGTGTACAAACTTCTCCACTTAGGAGGCCAACTGTTTGTGACCAGATTAATGTCATATTACTACATCAACAGGCATATCTCAAATTCACCCCCTACTCTGGCATTTGTGGTGACATGAAACTTAAGCAAAAACCTGTTTTTGGAAATTCAAGAAACCTTGACTTTGTATGTGAGAAATACCACTCATCCAAGGATCATGGTGAGATTTACAAGTCAGGGAAATAGCATGCAGTATAATCCTATCATAATCTTAGATGCAAATAAATGCCTGTACAATTAAGTCAATGCAAATTTCAATGACATTTCTTCATGTTTTTGTTTACAATTACAGTGCTAACGTGCTCTTTCTTAAACAGGTACAAGGTTTAACAAGTTCATCATCTTAGTTTAGCATGTCATCATGACAATATATACTTATCAGGATTAAGGACATGTAAGAGAATTATAGCAGAAGAAATGGCCTGTACACCTTAACAGTAAGGGTCAGTATGTTTTGGTTTTGCAGAGATGAAACCCACACCGGTAATTAGTAGATCATGAGACTGATAACTGACATTTGGAACCAATATGCAAAGTGACAAAAGTTAAAGTGTGTGCTAAAAATGAAGTAATGTCAAGATGTTTGATTTAGCACTAATTTTGTCTATACAAGAAACAACATAGAGGAACACAGTTGCAGCAAGAAATCAGGAAGTGATGCCATATGCTCACTGTGTCAGTGGCGCCCAGGCCTCAGTTGACTGGCTAATGCTTGAATGACATCCAGCCAATCAGATAGTATTGTTTGTGTGACATTAGGTGAGACTGTGGAGAGTGAAAACAAAGCTAGATCGGAAGACACACCTTGTAGCGGAGCCAGTGTAATAAAATGTCAATACAGACAATCGACAAGATGCCAAATGCCAGCCCCGATCATCAGCCAGGCTGAGAGTTGACCCCGACTTTACATTTCTGAAGGGGACATGAAAGTGTGAACCACTTTTCATGGCATTCATGGTGGTAGGAGGGCTAAAAAGTTTTTGCTTTCCTAAGGCAGTGTCATTGATCCTTACAGGACTGTGATTTTCTGAGAAACATGTAATTGAATGCAAAAATGCACATTAAAAATAACAGTTAAAAGTAGTTTTTAAGTAGAGTTCGCTGAAGTTAAATATTCCTTCTTTTTCCAGTTTTCTTTTGCCCTTATCCACTCACTATCACAAAAGAAAAAGTAGTTTGTGGAAGACTAGTTTGAAGTATTATTTGGAGGCACACTCAGTTCAATTTAGATCTTGTGATGAAGAAAAAAACTGTTGGAGCGCTAAATTTACCGTGGTGTGTCTTCAGTGAACAAGGCTACTTTTGATCTTCTGAAGACATTTACTCCAAGAGTCAGCCTGTGATCAACCAACCAAGTAAAATCTCTCACTCCCCCCTTTTTGTTTCTCTCACTTTCTACTCAGCTAACAAGGATTGCTGAGAACTCAGGCAGTGCTGCAGTGAACCTGACTGGACTGAACTCCACTAAACACTTTCTGAAGTACTTGAACAAGGAACAGTCAAGGCTGCAGAGCGCCATCAGCAGGGCTACTTGAAATCCCACCACTTTGCTAGTTTTCTGGTAATTTCTCGACACAACCTGTTCACTAGAAACAAATCTGTTCAGTGTAAGATCCACACCCATTAACTCTCAATATAAACATGGTGAGGAAAAAGTAACATTACATCATGCTTCCCATCCACGTGAAGAGCTCATTGTTTGCAGCAGAATGAAACACTAATTTAAAAATAATGCAAATCCCAAGGTACAATACACAAGGCACTCAGCTCAATCTAGTGTTCATGAGGCTGTGTGTGTGCATGGTGGTGTTTGTGTGTGTGTTTTGCCAGTAAATACTTCATGAAAAGCAATTCAACCTTTTCCCATTATTGTTGCTGCAGAATAGCATATGATGCAAATGTAACTTCTGAAGAGTTCTGTACCTGCCCAGTCGTATTTGTTATAAAGATAAACTTATTATTACAATGTGCCCATGCTTGGCCTCAGTGTCCTGAGAGAAAATATTGGACTGCTCTGCAAAGTTTCATATCACACGTTATGCATTATAATGTTTGTTTGTGCAACGACAATGGTGCATATTTTTAGGACTGATAACAAAATACTGCAACCTTTGCAAAAAAGCAGAAAGAAGCACACTCTTGCTGTAGACAAAAATACTTCTAAATAAAGAATAAGTGATTTTCAGTTAAAGGAAAAGAACTGAATAATAAAGTTTAGGGGTTGTAGAAATATGTTGAATAACTTTGGACCAGCAGGCTGCAATTGTCTGTGACTTTTATCATCAAACAGCACCAAGGTGAACTCAAATAACAGGTAGGTGTTTGGAAAATTTTCTGACATCTTGTGATTTTTTATCTTTGGAGTCACCAAAACTGGAATTATTTAACAATGTGGGGGGAAAACAAGTAAAGGACACATTCATTTAAAGGAAAATGTTTTTATTTCAGCACTGAGCTAAATGATGTTTGATCAAACAGTGATTCTTTGTTTTTCTACCAAAGGTCTGTATATTAAGCAGAAACAGTGCAGCTGTAGTTTCTTTATGAAAAGATATTGACTGTACAACAAGTTTTTAAACCATTTGCCTTTAAGCAGACAATAAATATCACGTTGTTTTCGTTGAGCTTGAGAGATCAATTAAGATTAGTAAGCTCGTGAAAGTAAGAGAAGAGAGCGGAGTTTTCTGGGATCATGTTTTTCAGAGCAGTTTGAAGGAAAAACATGCAAATTATTTCCTCAAACTATATCTTCTTGAGATAACTTGATCAGTCGACTTTAATTTGTACAGCTCCACTTCATTCATTCAACAATGGCTATCTCAAGATAGAGCACAGGTTTAGACTGTACCCTTTGTTATATTATGCTAACAGAGATCCAACATTTATCCACCATGAGCACAGCACAGAGCAACATTTAGCAAAGTTGCAGTGGCAAGAAAAACTTCCTTTCATCAGGCAGAAACCTCATAACCTTGATAGATTGGTCAGAGTCAATGTCTGTCATCAGGTGAATCAATCTTGCAGAGCTTCAAGTTTATACGCTTGTTCCCTGTCAGAGTATGACTGGACCATCAGTATCATTTAAAGAGAAAGAGACATCAAATATAGCAAGCCTGTAAACATGGCAGCTGGTAAAGAGATTAGTGTGGATGCTGTTATAGTGGCTGAACTGGACACTTCTTTTTTAAAATAAAGTGAAGAATGACACAGTAAGCTTTTCTTGGTGGAAAGATATTTTTGCTCTTCTCCTGACCAGTTTTGCAAGGAATGTATCTTACCACCTGGCTCCACTGATAGTGAAAAAAGATAATGGCTACCAGTGGGGTTTGGTATCACTGCCTTTTTTTTCTGATACTGGTGCTTGATTGATTTAAAAGGTACTGGTGCCTAAATGGTGCCTGAATTAAGGATGTTCCCAGGCATCTATTGCCCTATTCAGCTAAATGCCCATTTAAATTGCATTTATCCAACTAGAATAATATTTGTCTTATAATCTAGCACAGTAGGTGTCAAATGTGTTGTGATCAGTACTATGCTGGTACTGGTTTTTGATATGGATCATCACTAGCTTGCCTAGCTTGCATTATGTCATACACTCCTTCTATTTTGCATATTTTGGGACCCTGATCAGCGTGTAATGACTGTGACAGACAAAATATTTATTCTATCACCCTCCTAGTATTTTTTAAAGGCCTTGTCCTCCCCAAACACTGTCTATGGAGTTGCTGTTTAAATGGATGAGAAATACATCCAGTGCTATGGATATGTAAAGTAGTCAAGAAAGAAACCTTGAGCAGAACCAGACTCATCCTGAACGGCCATCAAAGCTGTGTTGGAAATGTGAAGAGACAAAGGAAGATGCAAAAAGAAAGACAGGCAGAAGCAGCGAAGAGAGCAACAACAATAATCAAGAATAATTTATGGCCACCCAGACCTCAAATCAGTAATAAGCAAAAAATATATAGTATAATTACCATTCAAAAGTTTTTGGGAATGGATGGAAAATCCGCCTTATTATAAGCAATAATGTCTATGAAATATTGAGGTCTGATATTGGTTGTTCCAGCAGTTAAAGTCATTTCAATTATCATTCAGAGCAGGTTGTTTTAATCAGCCCAAACATACACTGTCCCTAAGCAAGTGTAGTTGTGTCATGTTAGGTCAAAAATATCACATTATTTTTATTTAACACAAATTCAGTCAATCATTACATATACTTACATATTTCAAGACAAAATGCCAAAATTAACAGCTCTATTAATTATAAATGATGATGCATTGAATTTTACTGCTGTATTGTTATTAAGATAGATTTTCCAACTAATTTGACAGTGCATCTCATTTCAAGACACTCCACATGTACATTTCTAGACCCAATGGCAGGATTGATTTTGAGTTTTTGCACAGTACAGATTGAGAAAACCACATGCAGACTAGCATCGTAATGTGAAAACACATAGAACTACAAAGCTCTCCTAACATACATGCATGGTGGTATGTGTGACTGCAAATGGCCTAAACGTTTGCTAGTGTTAACAGGTATGCTCTAAAACCACCATATCTGCAAAGTCATAGATACAATGCTGTTTAATGATAATGTGTGTTTTATGTATCGTGTGTTAATAAAAAACACCAATTTTCACACCTTCCACTAGTTCAGGTACTCTGACAACAGCTGAAAGTGGCAACATAATATCACCGATCCTCAGAAAGAGCAGAAAAATAACACTTATTTTTATCCATGGGTCCCATCTAAGAACTGTGGTTATGTTTTGACAGCATATGTTTGCCAGATGATTTCTCTGCAGGCAGCCAGAAGCCACAACTCAGAGGTACTGCAACGCCTCGAGCAGATCCTAAAGGCTTCACCAAGAACAACCCAGAAAAACAAAACAACAGCAGCATGGCACCAGTGGCAGAGACCCATTATCAGTCACATATTAGCTTATACTGCACTGTTACTTCTCACAGTCTCCAGACAGAGGGAGAGAGGCTGTAATAGAAGCAGCAGTTAAGCTGTCTGGTAGCACTTACAATAAATATCCACCTGAGGCTATAATAACAGTGCAGAGACCAAATCTATACGTTTTGGCTGATGAAACCTTGCAGCTTATTTTCCTAATCATCATGAATCACAGCCTTGCTCCGTAATCCACAGCTGTGAGCATAAAACTGAAATATAGTGCAGCATGAAATGTTTGTAATTGTTTAAACTCTGAAACGTCAGATTTAAAACATAAAAGGACATTAGTGTAACAGCCATTTTTCTCACTTTTGAGGGTCTTTACTGAAGCCATGACTCATACTTGGTTTTTATCTTCAGCTTTATTTCCTGCAGTTAAAGAGCTGATATATATAAACTCTGGGTATGTCCCATTTAAGAGGCTGATTACACCACAGTGGAATGTCAAAGGCTGTCACATTTTGAAGACTCCTCAAAATGTGGAGACAAATGCAACCACCTTACCAATGGAGAATTTGGTGAATCCTCAATTATCCAAAGATTCTCCGGCCTCCAGTCAGCTGGCCAATTTGTAGGCTGATGAGCTCTAGTCTGACCAAACTGTCCTCAGTTGGACTTGGGGAAGGGGATCAAGCACAGAGAAAAATAAAGAGGATGCAATCAAAGAGATCACCAGCAATTTTGTGGACCTCCACAACAGGACCAGGGGCTCATGGCAACCCTACAACTCGCCTGGACAGTATCCTGCATCAGGGGTTCCCAAACTTTTTAGCCTGTGACCCCCAAAATAACAGCGTCAGAGATCGGGGACCCCCACTTTCCTTATTTTTAAAGCGCATGATGTTGCACAAAGCATCAAGTACAAAACTTGCATTTTAGGTGGTCTGTTTAACTTTTATATTTAAGCACAAATATCACTTGAAAATGATGTTTTTATATTAAATTAGACTCATTTTATCAATTCGTTTTTTTACAAAAGCACATCCAAATCCACTCCTGAATCCACCCTAAAGGTGCGGACTTCATTCTTTTTTCAACAAATTACTTTCCAATGCCCCTGTCAATGTGCAAGGACATCAGAGCACGACCACAAGAAGCAAACTCGCCACTACACACCTTTCTTCAGCCTCAGTGTTTGGCCCAAACATGCCTTGAAGTTCTGCACAGTTCTGTATTGTCACTAAACTGGGGTAATGATATCATTTCGTCTGGACTTTAGAATTTTCTTTAACAAAACTTCTAACTAACTTTTACATGTCCCTCCTTCACCTACTCATGTTGAATAAGAGAAACAAAAAGCTGCTAATTCCTCCTGATGTGTATTTGAACTGCATAGTGAAGTTTTGTTTCAACCCTTGATTTTAAAGGACTAATTTGTAGTTAAGTAAAAGACACATTTCTGCCTTTGGATGCTAAAAGTAGACAAAGTATTTTCTGTTCTGTTTCTTTCATAATTCATACAATTCTTTGTCCTCCAGGCTGTATCATGAGATAGAGCAGTCTAATCCTGCTGTAGTTCATATAATTAAAAACCACAGAGTGCCTAAGATAAAGGCTTTAGTTCAACACTTCTAATCCATCATAAATGCTTCAAGTTAGAAACTCAACATCTTCCCCTTATTGCTTCATGCTCCTCACCTTATTGAGAATACTGCTTAATTTCAATCCCTGTGTGCTGATCATAGCTGAAACTATCACATAACATTTCCCTGTGCCTGTACTTTCTATTAAATGCTTAAGAAGTCCGGTGGGCATGACTTCTGTACATGCACCCGTGCTAATTCCATGCATTCTGTGCTCAACATGTGTGAATTGCCAGGCATGGTGTGAACAGACAATGTAATGAATCGGCTATAGACACAAGCTTTCTGAAGCTGTCTCACTCAGACTGAGAGGCAGAATTATGTCTCAGTAAGTCCAACAGCTGCAGCTCAAGTTACAGTGTCGACAGCGAGCAGCAGGCACTAAAATGCCATTTGACATATAATGTAAGTGGCATGTAATTGATTTTCAAGGAAGAGTGAGGATTTACAAGTCTAATACAGACAGCAACTGCAGATTTCAGAGTAGCATGCTCACAGAGCGCTATTAACTTTTGTCAAAGAGGAGATTCATTTTACAGTTGTCCTGCAACGAAGCAAAAAAAAAGCTTGTCTAAAACTCAGTGTGCACTTCAGGGTTCAGTGTGAGTAATGGTTTAAAGCTGGCTGTCCAAAGTTTACCATAGAAACAACACAAAAATGAAGATTGTACTATCAACTTAAGAGAAAGAGATTCAGGGTCCGGCATTTATTTAGGCATTGTAATATTTGTCTAAATTTTAAAAGGAAAGACTTTGATAAGCCTAGACTTAAAATCAGCAACCACCACTTTAGGAATATCTCATCTGCACATAAAGCAGAGAAATAAAAAGAAAAATCAAAAGTTACTAATTTTAATATACATGGCTTTTTATATAGGAGGTAGCAGGATAGGAAATAATCACCCACCACCAGCCAAATGTTTTTTTTTTTTGTTTTGTTTTTTTTTTTTTGTTTTTTTTGCACTGTTGAATGAATTTACTCATCCTACTGAGGCGGGTAAATAAAAATAACATAACAGAGTGCTTTTATGATATTGAACGGCACATATTGAACCCCTGTTATTCTGCTTGTTCTCACTGACTTTATGAGAAGAGCCAAGCGCTCGCTGACCAAAGGGCCTTGCCTCCTCCTCTCTGTGTCAGAGCTAAGGTCAAATATGTGCTGGGATGCTTTGACTCAGTATCACATGAGTGTAGCTGTCCTCTGCAGCTGGAGCATCTGGTAGAAGTGTGTTTGAAACTGATGTCTCCCTTGTCTAAAATCCAAGATAGTCAAACAAGGCCTGACTTTTGGCATGAAACTGCAGCAATCATGCACAAAATATGAAATTATTGCAAGTAATGCAGGAAAATTCAGCATGAATTTTCAGTGCCCTGTATATAATGGAACACATGTTTGCACAGTTGAGTACAGGACAACCTGGATGCAGTTCAAAAAGAGTGACAATATGGATCACTTCTGCACCAACTCCTTCCTAATCCTTTGAATACAGCACATGGTAACACACATGCATCCTCACAGGTGTGTGAGGGCAGATGTACTGCTATTATCTGAGGTTGTCGGTCCAATTCATAATTTCCCATAAAACTGAGTGGCTCACAGAGATATGAAGTATACTTATTGTTTTGGAGTAAGTTTGAATGTGTCTATGGTCAATTAAACTAGTGGATAATCTTTTTTGTCTTTGTACTCCTCATGTGTATGTTGCTCATGGTGTCTGACACCGTTTAGGATAATTTCCATTTTTCTAATCAGCCCCAAACACAAAAGCATCAGGAAAAACATTAAAAACCTAGGAGTATTTTAAGTTTTGAAGAGCTCAGTGACTTTAAGTGTGGCACTGAGATGGATTCGACCTTTGCAACATGACCATTTGTGAAATTTCATCCCTGCTGGAGATTCAGGGTATTCTGTGGAGTGACGAATCATGCTTCTCTCTGTTTGGCAGTCAGATGGGTGAGTCTGGGTTTGGCAGATGCCGGGAGAATATTACCCGCCTGACTGCACTGTGCCAACTGTGAAGTTTGGGGGAGAAGGAAAGATAATGGTATGGGGCTGCTTTTCAGGGTTTGGGCTAGGCCCCTTAACTCCAGTGAAGAGCTATCTTAATGCTTCAGCATACCAAGACATTTTGGACAATGCTAGGCTTCCAACTGTGTCACAACAGTTTGAGGAAGGCCCTTTTCTATTCCAGCATGACTGAGCCCTAATGCACAAAGCAAGGACTAGAAAGACATAGTTTGATTAGTTCAGTGTGGAAGAACTTGACTGGCTCGCACAGAGCCTGGACCCCAACATCATCGAGCAACACTGGGATGAATGGGAACGAAGACTGTGAGCCAGGCCTTTTGTCCAACATCAGTGCCTGACCTCCTATATGTTCTACAAAATGAAAGGGCACAAATTTAGTTTTGAGGTCATAATGCTTCTAACAATAAATTTGTTCAGTTTCAATGCACAGAGTGACTCTGGTAAATGTTACTGCTTCAGCAGCTCATGCCAAACAAGAGAAGTCAAAAGCAGGTGGCAACTGCTACTGGTAAAAAAGAGCATTGCAATAGATATCTAGGTCAAACAGATTTAAATTGTCCATTGATTTTTAGATGTATTGTCATGCTTAATCACATCTGTAAGAGGTGATCAGCTATTAATTCCTAAAAGATAATGCTCACTCCAACTCTGATGTCTTGTAAGTGTTTCTGTTTGTGTCTGGTGGATTTTTCTTTTATCACCTGGGGACAGTTTGACATTTCAAGGTGGTAGAAAAATCTATATACAATTCAAAAGGTTAAGGAGGAGTTGTAACTCTAGGGAGGATAATACCACTGCCATAGAAAGGTCATAACCGTTCACTGCTAACTGCAACAACCACTACGTGAGCAGCCAGAGTTATGGTTTACAGCTTCAACAACCCTTTAATGCTGCTCTTATGTAAGTGCCTTCAAACTGATCAACACATGTTGACTCATTCAGGCCAACTGTTTTACATGAGTCATATTAACGTGGCCAGAGGAAAAGGAATCCTGCGCAGTTACACCATGTTATCTGTACTGTTTGCTGTGTAAACACTGCCGCGACAACAACCCCGTTGTCAACTTTGTGCGAGGTTTAGCAGTGATGTTGATACACCTACATATGAGAGAAGCCCTTTGCAGGCATGAAACATTGCTGACTTCATCTATTTTGTTGAAGTGGTGGCTTTTTGTGATTCAGACAAAGGGAAAAAAAACAATGCTCGCAGGAGATTTGGCAGCAGGTGCACGAGAGGGAGCACAGAGAGAGAGAGAGAGAGAGAGAGAGAGAGAGCAATGTTGTGAGCGTACATGTTATGACGGCGAGGAAGAGTACTGTTTTCTGTCTTCTCTGAGGTTGCATCATCGACTGACTATGCATCTATGTTCACACTGACCAGCAGTGGGTATGAGGCCTGTTCATTGTCTTCAACTGAATAAATGTATTGTCTGAACACACAAAAAATGCTACACTAGGACTAAAGACAATACATCAATCCAAGACAAAACCTATTCATAAACCACCTCAGGGACATTTCAGTCTTCTCCTTTGATAATAAAGACAAACAGTCCTTTAAACTGTTTCCATTACAAATCAAAGTGACAGTACTGTATGTCTTATGAGGAACAAACAGGTCTGATAGCAGTTTGTTCTGAAATTGTCAAAGAGAAGATACACAGAAACAACAGAGTCAGGCATTTTTCACAGAGAGATTATTGCGGAGCAGTGTGAAATTCTGCTTCAGATCACAGCAGACAGTCTAGTTGACCTCTTTACATAAAACAATGACACTAACACTGCAATCAATCTGAGCTCTGTCCACTGCCATTTCACTTCTGAGACGGGGGGGGGGATTCCCATCATGCCCTTGGCCAAAGTTTTTTGATGTTTTTAGATGAACTTGTTTGTGTTTTGATGTATTTATTTGTGTTTTGATGTTGCCTGCTGTACATGATCACTGCTGGGATTCCCTTGTTCATGTCTGTGGTGAATTATTGTTAGACAGTTCTGCACCATCAGTGTAGTTATCCGCTAGGCTGCTCAGGTCCTAACTGTAGTACAGCTTGGTCTACAATAAAGGGGGGATTGCAGACTTGTATTCTGGCTCTGCATCTGTAGCAACCTTGGGCTAAATTGACCTACTTTGCTACTGCTGTCCAATGTAAGGGAAGCACATTCTTTAAATATGAGATGTGCTTTGCAGTATGTAAGTAATTAAAATTTGTTTCAGCTTTATGGATGCACAGAATTACAGAAAATACTGATTTGGGCTGACTTGGGATTTAACTTTGTAAAGATCTATTTTAGAAGTGGTAACACAAGATTTATTAGCCTTAGCCAACGCTATGCTAGCAACATAATAAGCTTTACTACATAAGCCAATGTAGCTAAGTTAGCTTCAGCAATGTGAGCTTTACTTGAGGATCTTAAGCCAACTTAGCTTTGGAGATAACGTAGATATGTAGTTCACGTAGCTGCTTTGTGAGCTTAGCTTTCACTACAACAGCTATGTAAGCTACATAAGCTACATAGCTCTATTATCTATGTAGCTTACACAGCTAACAGAGTCACGCAAGCCACACTGGCTATGTTAAAATGATTTCATGGAGGATGAGCTTTTTTCTTGTGCGCACACAGTTGACTCAGCTGTTGTGATTATGCTTTACTGGTCAGGTTTCTGACTTTTAAGTTTTGGTATCCTAATCCTTACCCAAACCCTAAATGGAAGTTTTATCGACTTTTATTCTGAAAGTTTTAATGTGTATTTCCGTTCTAAGAAATATGGCGTCTCAGATGAACGGTCATGAGAGTTGCCTTCAGAGACGTCAGTCAGGCTGTCATTGATCACTCGGTTAGCAAAGGGTAGGAGACAAGGTTACATCTTTATAGTTTACAAGAAATGTTGTGTTAATCAACTCTATTAGAAAAAAAAAAAAAACATCTGCTGGTGAAAGTGGGAGTGTCTAGAGTGCAGCAAGCTGCCAACAAGGCTTATGAGTGAAAAAGCTCAGGTCAGCTAACCAGCAAAAGTTGAGACTAATATTCACTTCTATGTTGCATGCACCCAACAATTATGTATTCACACAAGAGTACACCAGTACAATCTGGAACCCAGTTTCAATGAAAGCAGGCAGGTGCTGCTGGCACACTACCAGGCACATTGCACAGATTGTCTGATTAATTTATGTTTAATATGATTGTGTAGACTTTCTTCCCTTGATTATCAGGAACAAGCCACCACTCACCACCTATTATTAACAATCTGATGACACTATGAAAGAGTGTCATTTTGAACATAATCCCAGCCCTTCATAAAATAAAGGAACAAGCCTTTACAGAATCTACTGTAGCTACTTTTTCTTTGGCTAGCTGACATGTTTTCGGGCGGGACCATAGCTTTAACTGCAGATGTTATTCCAAATAGCAAGAAAAAATAACAATACAGAGGTCGGCAGTGCACATCCTCTGCAGCACAGTGACGTGAAAATAATAAAGAGACCTGATGAGAGAGGCGAAGGAGATAATCAAAGGAAGGAAAGGTATAAAAAAAACAGGAAGACGAGGGCAGAAAAGGAAAGCAGAGCAGAGGAGTGAAGGGATTATAGAAGAAAATGAGAAGGTGCCAGTTTGATTGGAAAAAAGTAGAATAGAAAAGTAAGAGAAAGGTTTGGGGTGAAGAAAAGGGTAGACAGGAGAGAGCACAAGAGATCTAAACTACAACATTGACTCACAAACTTACAAGTGAATGTTACAAGTCCAGTGAACTCTGTGTTAGTCTGAAAGGACATGCATCTCACTCTCATGCCCCCCCCCAGTCCAGTCAGTGATTCTTCCCTTGGTACCGCCTGTTACTGCTAAATTCCAACAGTACGAAGCTGCTCTCGCTGGGCAGAAGAGTGGAAGCAGCAGGCACTCTGCTCCCCTGGAGAGGGTGAACAGTTCAGGCTGGGAAAAAGTGTCTGTCACACAAAAAAGCAGCTAAAATAGTGTAGAAATCGATTAAATTAACTCCACAAGCAAAGCAGCGGTTAGCTGCTGTGCCGTAAATGTGATTGAATGGTTCAGCGATAATGAGGCAAATTGATTTCTGCTCGCTGTTGCACTGATGAGCAGATAATAATAGAGCTTAAATCACAGGAGGACAAATTGGTGATAACCTCCCATGTGCTGTCAGTGTTCAGTAGAGTTTTTGTAAGGCTGAGTATAATGTTGATGAATCAAGCTCAAACCAACTAAACAGGTTCTCTTTATTCTGTTACCCATAAAACCACTGCGTGCCTTTCAGCTGGAATTGTTTTGAAGATATGTAGATGTATGCTCATTTTGATAAGCATTCTGACCTTTTATAACTCCCCCCCTCCACTCCAGCATAACCCTCCCCATCCTAAGTCTATGACATCATTTGCTCCTCCCCCAAAAACAAGACCCTACAAGAGGAGATGATGTGTTTCTGTGAGAACGAAGGAAGGAGAAGCAGTGGAGGATGGTAGGGATGGGGAACCAGAGCCAGCCAGCTACAGAGGCGGATGGAGACACGGCAGCCAGAGGGGCCGCTTCAAGCCTGGTGGTGATGAGATGCGATGGGACCCGACCCCGTAGAAGCCCCAGCCTCTGCGCTCGCTGACTAATCCTCGAGCCGTCCAGTGCCAGGATCCAGACTCATCAGCTTTGGTGTTCTCTTGTCAGACTCATTTTTATAACGTCCCACTGGTCAATTCGAACCACTAATGCCCAACACAACGACCCCTAATGCCAAGTGATTACGGAGTGCTGTTTTAGCACATTTGTTGCCTGAAAAGAGAGAAAGGGCCACAAGGCAGTGGTGGCTGGCTCCCTGCTCAAAGGACCAGCCTGATGAACTCAGCAGAAAGGGTGCCGACCTAAAAGCCCATCTAAGCCACCTCTCTGGGAGGGGGGGGGCACAGTGTGGCCTGAGTGGGGTCGGGACTGACACAGGCGCTGGTCAGGGATTTACAGTGACCTTTTCTGCAGCATATAGACAGTTCCTGTGAGCTCATACGTGACGAGAGATTCAATGTGCGCGTCTGCACTTTTCTTGCATACCAGGCAGGCAGATGCATGGGTGTGATTTGATTTTAAAAAATGAAAAGTGACACACAGAGGCATCTATTATCTCTTGTGACTACTCAGTTAATGCAGGCATCTGGCACGACCTAACTGCTGAACCAAACGAGATATTTTTTACTGGGCAGAAGTAGTCACCACCAAAGCTGGAGCTACTTGCCTGTACAAGATGTGTGTCACTGGAAGAAACTTCTAGAGGGTACAAGAGAGAGTTCAGGTCATATATGACTACCTAATGTGTGGGATGTAAACTACAAATATGGAGACACTTAATTCAGTTACTATAACATTAACTGTGGAATCAAAACAAGCATAATTTTAACATCAATGCACAAAAGTAACATCAGATCAGCTCAGACCAATGACCAGTCATCAGGACTCACTATCTGCATGTTGTTTCAGAACATTTTTCTCTAAGCACCCATGCAACCTCTACTGTGCCATTCTGATGATGCTATCCATGCCTTCGTAACCTTTATACAGGCTTTTCCAGCATGCCTGAACCTGGGTGATTTTCCAGGGCATTTAAAAGATAAAATCCACATCAGTAACTCCAATATTTAATGTCCTTTTATCAATTTTTAATCCATTTTTAAAAATAATTTCTGCTTTTAGTGGCTAATGTTGTCTGACATGTCTGTTTTGTATCCCACAATGCATTGTGACTGGGCTGTGACAACCAATGGTAGGCTGTTAAGCTGTCACGTCATACTTTGTTAAACTGCGCATGTTCATCCTAGAGGAGAAGGCTCACAATGGAGAGAAAAATAGACAGAGAGTCTGTGATGTGCACTTCTGTGTCACTGCAAACAGGAACTGTTTTAGATAACGGCACAAATAAAGCTAACTCGGGGAAGCACGGGAAACTTTTTTTTGTAAATATGTGAATATTTTGAAGACTTTTTGTCACAGAATGAATATCTTTTTTAACTTGTTGGTCCCCAAGAGATGGGAGAACAAGTTTGTGCAAAAAAGTCTCAGTCATTGATTGTTTACTGTGTCATACATAATCTATGGGGTTTCATTTCTGCTTAGGTTTTTTCTTTTGTCTTTAAAGTCCCATAACTTAAAAAAATAATCAAATTATTTTGTCAAAATATACAAATGAGTGCAGCTGAAAGTCTCCAGTTCACACGGTCACTGACTGAACTGAAACACTGATCTTCTCAGTTTCATTATTTTACAGGTGTAAACATCGACTTGTAGAACATGATTAACTGTCATCATCTGGTTTGGCAGACATGTTTGTCTCTGCACAGAGACATTAACACATAAAGATAAGGAGAATAATGGACTCTGCTTATCAGATTATCATCAGAGCTTAAGCAGTTGTTGTCTCTGCTGCCATGTTTCCTCTCATGCCTGCTCTTCTTCCTCGCTGCCTCTACCATAGGGGTATACTGCATCTTCCATAGACATCGTGTTAATTTTTGAGCGCATTCAAAACTGATGCAGCAAACCAATGCAGGGGATGCATAAAAGCCATCACGCATCTGCATGTGTGTCAACAGCAAGTTAATTTCTGGCCTTGGACAAATACTGATCTTTTGTGGATTAATGTGAGAGAAAATAGTTGCACAGAAGGAGACTCACACCAGAGGAGGTGATGAAAAAAAAAATGGCATCAGTATCAGCCCCAGGTTTGCGTTTTGCAGTTGCAGCAATAATGCCTTGTCTGGAAACAAGACTGTTTTATGTGCTTTGAGTGGCGGATGGACTAAAAAGATATTGATTATCTTAACTTTGATAGTTGTTGCAGATTTGTTGATGTACAAATTGTTTCTGACCTAAAATTTTGAAAGCTTGTGCACAGTTTAGGCTTCACTAAAAATGTCGTAATTAGTTGTTGTTAATTATTGAAACTACTAAATTCCGTCTTAGATGGTACCATTTTAAGAGGCATTTATGTATTTCTTCTTATTGTATACTGATATAAAAAACAACAGGAATAACCAGTCACTGCTAACAGGATATACTCGTGAACCGGCCCACAACCCATAAAACATGGACTACTTTTTCATGTTAGTTAAAAGTCATAATAAAGACAAAAAGGGACAATAAGGGGAAAAAACAAAAATGCAAAAGCAGTGTGTTGTATTTACCTTGCTGCACTGCAGACGGTGAACAGACCTTTGTGTGGAGATGTTATCAGCCTGTGTTTGCTTTCAGTTTTAGTCTCACCTGAGGCCCCTCAGCTGAACCAGTGCCACAGGTCTGACCATGTGACATGTACAGTAAACAAAGCATATGGATGCAACACTGCAGGGACAGCTACACAAAGTAAACACTTGGCTGAGCTGCTATAAATACAGAGGCATAAAGTTCAGCTTTCATGTGTGTTCCAGGTTTTATAAACCAACTCCAGCTGAAGATGGTAGCATAGCAATGTTAGAAATCTCAAACAGAAGCTTGTTTACTGCAGTGAGGTAGCTAGTGAGTAGGTGCTACTGGGAAGTCAGTAAATATGTGCGTAACAGTGTTGACAGGTGATAAAAACGTTGCCATAGTTTTACTTTTTTGACTTAACCTTTAACCTCCTAAGAACCTGCATGTACATATGATGACATCAAATGTTGGCTTTCTTACAACAAAGAAATTATTTCTGCTATTAGAATTTTCTTTTATTAATTATCTGTGATGTCCACTGTAAAGTAATCTGCTTTCAATGTTAAAGTTTACTTTAAATTTTAAGGATTTTTTCCTTGATAAATCTGGGGATATGATTGTTTATTTTGAAGAGTTTGATTGGAGTTTTCGGGAGGGGTTTGACTTGATGTTTTGGGAAATTGGTAAATTTGGGGGAAATTATATGTAAAACTTTTTAAATTTGATTGGAAATTTTCAATGAGATTTCCTTTGAGATTTTGGGGTCTCTTGAAAAAAGTCTTTGGAGATGTGTTTGCACAAATCCAGAAGTTTGATTTGAGGTTTTGATAGGTTTAGTTCAAAAATTTGAAGATCTTTTTATGAATATCAATCATTTTCATATTTCATTTTTTCGAGTTTTCCTTATTTTGGGGGATTTTTTCCTAAACATTTTTGGAGATATTTCTGCAAATATTGGAGAATTTGATTTGAGGTTTGTATAGTTTTTTATTTTTTTTATTTTTTTACATTTATTGAGGTACTTTTATGGAAATTAATTTATTTGTAATTTTCGGGAAAATTTATTTGAGATGTCAGGACAAATTTCCTTTGGTAATGGTTTAGCGATAATGAGTTTCAGGAATTTTTCCTAAAACTCTTTGAGGAAATTTGGAGGGTTTGTTTTGAAATTTTGGGGAGTTACTTAAAATTTTATTAAATTTTTTAGATTCTTTTGTTAAAAATGTATTTATGTGTAATTTATTTGGTAAATTAAATGGACATTTGGGGGGGTCCTTTGAAAATGTAATCTTTCTCTTTTTTTCTTTTGTTGGAAATGTTGTTTGAATGTCCTGGACATATTTTTTAAATCTTTCATTATTATTCCATGGAATTTGGGGGGATTTTTGGGGAATTTTATTTGAAATTTAGGATGGAATTTGATTTGGCATTTTGGGGGGAATTTATGTAGATTTTCAGGAATTTACATGGAATTTTTTGAGAAAAAATGCATTTAAAGTTTCAATGAAACATTGAAACAAAAGTGTTTGAGGAAATTTTGGGTTAGATCATGGGATTAAAAAATGTTGAAGGATTTCTACCTAAATTTTTGGTGATTTATTGGAAATTTCAGGCATTTCAATACATTTTTATGTTTTGGAAATCTCTAATTGTTCTAAGGGAAACTGCATTTCAAACAAAAGCTTAGGTCTCAAGTGGGTTGTGAATAAAGCAGAAAACCATTTACCATCACACTTATCTTCCTTCAGTGTAGAGCGTCAACATTTATCATTTCATAGATGCAAAAACTCTACTTTTTTGTTTTTTTAATTTTGGTATCTACTATTGAATAAAGGTTGTGTATTAAGTTTAATTTAAATTAACTCAGGGTAAAGAATTCTAATTGTTTTCTAAAGCATTATTAATGTTTCTACTGACTGTCCATTGTGACTCTAAAACAGCTAGCATCTTGTTTTTCTTCTGAGGCCAAGCCACATATTAAGGTCAAATAAGCATATGGATTTGATGACGAACATCCACTGTGCATCTAATAAAACACGTCTATCTTTAATTCCAGAGAGTGACAGAGGGGACGATAAACTGAGCACAGCTCTGAGGCTCATCTCTGTTTTCATGCTGTTCGTCAGAGAGCAATGTGCAAGAGCAGCAGACCCGAGGGAAGGTCAGACTGTACGATGCATAGGACTGTGCAGACCAAACAGCATTTCATACCACAGAGTGAATCACAGCACTCAACATATACATGCACAAATATATCAGGACACCTATTTTTAAATGTAACCTCGGCATCTTTTGTTTGACGTTTGAAGTGCAATGTATGGTAATCCAATTTAGAGCAAACTGCAGACATTCAGGTGTCTGAAAAATCCTTGACATTCAACATAGTAAGCCTTATTTCAAATCCATAACAGGAAGAGTAATCTCCTTTGTATATAGGCTGCACGACATTATATGTGGACCAGATTAAAAGGATTTCCCTCTAAAACCCTGCATTGAAGTTCACACTGAATCATGGGATCATAGGCAATATATACCAGTTTTATAGGACAGAAATGTGACTTTAACCATCGCTCTGAGCTGCAACTAGTGGTAATTTTCCTTTTTGATTAACTGCCAGCCAGTGTTTCCCTGAGCCATAGAGGATTTTTTCTGTTTTTTTTTTTATCAGTGTTGTTAAAAACTCAGACATTTTGTGTATTGTGATGGGATACGTCAACCACTGAACCAGTAGTAGAAAACTCTTTAGGTGAATAGTACAATGCTGGAATTTAACACAGTATTTATGCTAATTAATTTAGTTTCTTCACAAAGATATTCAAGAATTTAAAGCATAATCCCAATTCGAAGTGGCATGTTTTAGTAATGAACCATACATGCATTCATTAGTTATGGAAGAAATCTGCAAGAAAGCCACACAGAAGTTAAAGAATATGACTAAAACGAAAGGTGAAAGGAGGTTGAACCTGGGATCCTCTGTAAGCTGATGTTGCTAGCCACCCACTGACTTTGTGAAAGGCTGTACCCTCCTCCCTGCCAGTAGTCAAAAGACATTGATTATCCCATCAATCAGATCCCTCACAAATCTCTCCACAAGTCAGACTTGGAAAGGTCAGTAACTTTAAGAACATCTTTTTAGTCTTGCATCACTATCTTTGAAAACAGTCTGGTTTTCTCTCACCAGATTGGAACTTGGATTCACTTTTATTGGATCCATTCCTGTTATCAATCAGCTCCACACTTCTTCCATTCATTTTATTCACATCTAATTTACTGCTAGCACCAAATCCCACAACGCAGACAAGATGTCTGTCACATAAAGACACAAAATGAACATCAACACACTGAATCAAAGTCATTTCACACTTTTCACCTCAGATGCACTGACAGTTGACCTTTTGGTATCACTTATTCAGAGCAGAGAGCCATCACTAACAATTAAAATATCGGATGTGGCAATTATCAGCTACCTTAAGGAAGCTTTTCCTTTCATATTTCTCCACAAGATCAAACATTTAACATTGTGACATCAAAAGCTAATATCCAAATAGAAATAAAACCAATCGCCTTAACAGTGACCTTTAAAAAAGTGTCATCAGACATGCTGAGTGCTCATCATACAGTATCAAACAGTCTCTCGCATTAACTCACCACACATGCGTGCATATGCCGGCACACGGTCTGACTCTTGTAGCGGCTAACTTGGGGGGGATGCTTCTGCCCGCGTTTGTGTCCCTCCGCATGCACGAGCAGCATGCGAGTGAACGCGTTGGCCCGTGCAAGTGAGTATACGGGGCAATCCTCAGCAGCTCACACTGTGGAGTGAGAGCAGAGCCAACCTGGTGTGACATCTGTGAGGGCTGTGAGATAATCTACATGACACTGTCACTGATAGGAGAGGAGATATTGATTTAAAAAGCAGCAGCTCTAAAATTAGATTCCTGTGAGTTCTGATTGGGCCCGGGGCACGCACCTCTGTGGAAACATGAGGCTGTGGGGCAGAGCTGTGTGGTGATCAAAGATGTGATGATGGACGCTCTCTACAAGTCCAGCAGTCCTGACTGAAGTCGAGCTCACAAAGCAGGGGCCCGCTCTGCCCTGACCTCCTGTTCCCTTCCTCCCTCCATCCTCGCTCCCTGTGATAACAGAGACATTCCTGAGCTCGCTCCCTGCCTCGCCACAGGCCTCTCCCTTAATTCCAGCGGAGTGTGTGGAATGTTGGACTGGAGAGCCGAGCAGCCAGGCAGCCGGAGGCGAGCAGACGAGAGGAAATGAACAACATTAATAAGCCTGAGTCTATTATGGCTCCTAGTGCTCGGAGCACCTGGATGCCCACAAGAGGATGGACAGATGCAGGCACACACGCAGTGTGAGCACACACAAGCAGGGAGAACATCTGCCATACAATGTACAAATGTAGAGCAAACTGATCCATATGTAGCTGGATTAACTACTCACTACAATGTAAGCGAATAAGAGGGCTGGATTACAGGAAATGATGAGATCCCTGACACGCAGAGTCAGATCAATGTGTTTGCATCCCAGCAATGAAATATCCAAGAACAGGTACGACTGACAAAAAATATATGGAGAAAAAAATGTTTTCTCCATAGTGGATTGATTATTAGCCATATTGTCCAAAATTAGATCCATCACAAGCTACCTGAGAGTCAAACAATGGTGTAGGCTCCTGCAGAAGACAACATTTGTAAGAAATCAACCTTTTTAGAGAAAAATCTGATTCCTTTGCAATCTCAGCCAAAAATACTAAAGTACCCACAATCCTTGACTGTCACTCTGATTGGTGGGATCTCTGGCAACCATGGAAATGCTTACCAACTTGTGAATGATGACTGTTGATTACAGCAATACATGCCACTATAGTATGAAATAGTAAACACAAACTATGATATTTTACAATATTATCAGTAGGGATGAGTATCAATATGATACCACTATTAAGATATCCAATACCTACCAGACCAAATTACAACACAGATACCGATACTTCATTTGTATACTTTGCCACCTCAGTGTGATACAGTATCTACAACAGTGTTACACAACCCTGCTCAACCAAAGAGCCATATTGTTGAAAAACACATTTGCAAGAGCCACAATCTAGGAGGTGAAAAGTGGCAAAAATGGGTTGAAGTGGCAATAACAACAAGTTAAAGGTAATATAATGGTCAAAAAGCGGCAAAAATGGGTGAAAAGGGGCAAAATAGGCATACAAAGTGGCAAAAATGGGCGAGAAGGGACAAAAACAATTACTTAAAGGTGGCAAAAATGTTCAAAGAGCAGCAAAAAAGAGGCAAATAATGCATGAAAACTGACTAAAATGGGCAAAAATCAGCAAAAAGATGGGAAAAATGGTCAAAAACCAGCAAAGAGTGGCAAAGTAGGAAAAAAAGTGGCATTTAATGGCAAAAGTCAGCTTAAATGGGCAAAAAGTGGCAAATAAGTACCAAAATGGAGAAAAATTGCAACAAAAATTGCAAAAGCAGGATAAAAGTGTCAACTAGAAAAGCACTCAGAGAGCACAGACCTCCGCCATTAGCCCTATCTCCCAACAGTGAAGAATCCTTTAAAAAATTCCTGAATCCATCTCCATGTGCCCCCCATCACGGCATTCGCCGATTACTCCCTCCCCAGTGGGGTGGAAACACGGTGAGGCAAAGAATTGGCTTCGTTACGGGTGGAAGTCATGGCAGAGGGTGAATATTCCTCTATTCCCCCCAGTATTGTGATTATTCTCGCTACAATTCGCTGTCTTTCTCTCTGTTACGCTCCGACTCGTCTCCTCGACCGGGTGTGTGTATTTCAAACTCTATAAACTCCAAAACTTTGAATGGAAACAGCCAAAATGCTGCTGGGATTGAAGTTACTCATGTCCACTATCTCCTGGTGTAAAGTGGTAACAGCGCAGAGCTCCGCTATCAGCCCTATCCCCCAATAGTACAGAATCCTTTAAAAATTCCTGGATCCAGACGATGATCTGGATCACCCAAAATCTAATCAGTTCTTCCTTACGCCATTTCTGACATTTCCTGAAAATTTCATCAAGATCCGTCCACAACTTTTTGAGTTATGTTGCTAACAAACAAACAAACGAACAAACAAACAAACGCACCTGATCACATAACCTCCTTGGCGGAGGTAAAAATGGGCAGCAAAAAGTGGCAAAATAAAGGGGGGGGGGGGGTTGACATTTAAGTTTAACAATTAGAGCCTACTGTGTAGTGTGGGAAACAAACTGATTAAAGTGACTTGCAATGGACAATTTCTCAGGTCAAAGTTTCCCTTTTTAAGGTTTTTCTGGGGGAATAATATTTCAAATTAAGACATAAAAGAGCCACAAATCATCACAAAAGAGCCACACGTTGAGTGTCAATGATCTACAATATCAACGTAGTTACTTTAGCTTTAGCTCTGTTGATAATGCTCCCATTGCCTAAATTAACTTAGCTACACTGGCTAATATAGTAATGTTTATCACATAGCCAGTGAAGCTTTGTTAGCTTTAACTTAGGCTAAAAAGCTAAAGTGAGTCACCATTCATGTAACTACTTCTAAAACAGGTCTATACATAATCTAATCCCAGATTAGACCTGTTTTTGAATTCTATTAAAAGATATTTATTAGTCTGTAATGTTGTGCAGTGTGGTTATTTCATAAATGTATCTGCCAGACTTTGTTTATGATTAAAGTTGAATTTTAAAAAGAAAAATCTAAGACTGGAAATATGTTGTGTTTGCAAATTACGGCAGTTCTGTTCTGAGATGTAAGACATCTCAGATGAACGGTCTGTGAGAGTGGCCATCAGAGATGTACAGTCTGCAGCCAGACTGTCTTGCACTGCTTGGCATCCGTCAGTGTGAACCATGATGCCCGACCTAAAGTCTGGAATTCGTCTCTGATCTGTGGTCAAAGCCGATCAAACAGAAAATCAGCAAAATGAGCAAATCCCACAAAGTCTGGTCTAGAAGAGTCTGGTCAATTCCCTTAGGATAACTACAAGGTGCATGTGTGAGTGACTGTGAGAGAGAGAGGAAGATAAACAGAGCAGAGAGGAAAATCAAGCCATTAAAAGGCCAGGTGAGCCGAGCATATGGGTGAATAAAAAATGAGTGGATGGACTAACTGAAGATCAAAAGGAAAAAGAGAGAAATTTGGCATGTATTTGAATCTAAAAAAAGAGGGAACACTTTGTTCTGGCCAGGGCAGAGTTATGGGCCAGAAAAAAAAAAGATGAAGGGCAAAACATATCAGGAAGAGTGATATACAACGCTCCAGCCAAATCAGACTCAAAGCATAAATCTCCACCACTCCTTCATGCTTCTGGAAATCAATTCTTTCCATTGGTAGCTGCTTAATTTATGGGTCACCACTGGGAAAAGACCATGAGCAGCTATGATGACTGAGTCGCTATTGGAGAGAGGCAGGGATTGACACTCTCCCTTGAGAGTCAAATGAAAAAGAGCACTTAGGGTTGCACATCTTAAATTATATTTCGGCATCCAGGCAGGATATAAATCTCTATTCTTTGTCAATCACTGGATCAAACATTTCCAAAAGGCGTTTCTTGTATTTTCTGTAAGTTTTCTACTTGGTATCATAGGGTCATAAAAGCTGGGATGTTTCCCATTACATCTCTTGACAAAGCAGATGACTTTGAGTTTGTATGTTTGTTTCTGTGTCCTTAGTGTGCAGCGGCAAGTCTCACTGACATGAATCCAAGAGATGATAAAAAGTGGTAATGTCACAGAGTTGTCCTGTTCACTGTGACTGTTTGCTTCAAACTGTGGAGTTTGAAGAAGCAGGACCTCTCCTTTGGCCTTTTCCAGCAAAAAACAAACATGTCTTCCCTTCCTGCCGAGTTTTTTTCCAACCATTATTAATGTGACTATGGTAGCAGAAAAGTGTGTAGCACTTGAGTCCAAGAGGACAGTAATGTATATTGCATTGTATCGTATCACAATTATCCAACTATATTTTACCATAGTTTCATATTATACCCTACTGCCCTCTGTTCTTGTTGTTGCTGCCCACCAGTTTGTCTGCTGTCTGCCTGCCAGCCTGCTTCAGGACGAAGGAGGTGAGCCACCTTTATTAAAAGAAAACAAGCAGTAGAAATGCTCAGGGATGCTGGGTTATGAGGACAGTTAATCTGCTGGCAACGCCACTGAAGCTTGTATGGAGCTCTCTCTGAAAATGAGAAAGAAGAATATAGTCCCTTCTTCTTCAAAAAAAAAAAAAGCTAGGTAGGGGGAAAAATACATAAAAACACCTTTCTTCTCTGCAGCAGCGCTGAGGAGCCAGCTTTGTTTGGACGGGACCAGGCAAGCTACATTCAGGTTGCTTAAAAGAGGGAACAGACAGGCAGAGAAATGCAACTAAATAGAACAGGATAAATCAGAATAGAAAGTAAGAGAGTGTTGTTTTTGTCTGTTTTAGGAGCTTTTTGGCAGGCTTCGAGGAAAAGCGCTGACCCATGGATGACAAAATCCCTATCACCTGACTGATCAGTCATCCCCTGCTGCTCTCCTCTCCGCCCCCGTTCTTATTCTTAATAAAATGTCTCCAGCTAAGTCGACACCACCTCATAAATATGTGCAGGGGAGGTTCATATCGCCATTTTCTGGTTCATTGACATGAATAGGAACTTAGCAATCTGGGTGTTATGTACTTGTGTAGTCCCAGTGCTCCTCTTTAGCTCCTCAAACACTTTTACTTCCAGGGGTCACGCTGAGGTAGGCTCCAGCAGACACAATCTGACTAATCCAAATCCACATTTGTGTATTTTGAAACTTAAAATCTGGCTTTCAGCCAGAAGATAAGATAGAGTGCCTAAACTGTTATATTGGCTTATAATTTCTAATAACAACATGGTGCAGATGAATCTATGCCCAATCCTCTCTCTGATGCTTTATATATCTGCCTCTCTGCACGGCTGCATATCCCCAGTGGGCCTTTCTGGAATGTCGATTTCAGTTAATTAAATTTTCTGGCATTGCTCGTGAAGTCACAGAGGGAGCCACAACAGTACAGGCCTCCGCAAAAGATCTGTCACAACTTTTACTGTCAGTGGGACATACATAATCAGCCCTGTAATTAAATTCCTGTGGTTGTTTATTTGAATTCAGAGGCAGTAGTTCCACACAGAATTGAATGGTTTTAGAGATACTTGCAACTGTTATAATCTCAATTTGGTGTAATTTGAGGTTTAATATTTTGCCCAAGGATGCGTGGACAACCAGCTGTCCTCATTTACAACTATGGAGGTTAAAAGAGCCATCAGAAAAAGACACATCCATCTGACCAAAAGCCTGACTGTTCCTGTGTGACACTCGCATCATTTGTTACCACTCTTTTGTCCGTGTCCACGGCTGCACCTCAGATCAGAGACAAATGTTTGAGATGGTATCAAACATCTGCAAGTCATAAATGAAATAGCGGATGCCCTGGTTTGTAACATAAAATAAACGAAAGAGTAAAATCTTCCTCTTCCTTTCAGTGAGTTAAGATGGAGACCAGAGCTGAGGAGGTCAGTGGTCCGCTCACACAATGTTTAAACAGTTAGTGGTAAAACTCTGCCCTCTGCAGGACAAACGCTCTCATTGACACGTTATTTCAGTTACTGGAGAAGAGGGTCCTCCCAATTCAATGACAGAGGCACAAGCACTACTAGTGGTCATAAAGGTGTACTGCACAACAGTGTGAGCGACAGTAAATGTAAGTGTTACTGTGGTGTATGCATCCTTTAAAAAGGAGTTATAAGTACAAGAACCACAGCAGGTAGATTATAAAACACAGGAACTGTACAAGTGAATTAGATTTTATTTTCAATCTTCTACACGATTATTTGGGGACAAGAAAATGGGAGGAGAGTCAGAGAAGACATGCACCAAAAAGCATCAGGATTCAAAACTGACCAGTGTGATTCTTTATAAGAGCCCCTACACCAACTGAGCTAAACCAGTTCACAGACTGTTGAGTTTCTTTTCTCTATGATTTGTTTTTAGGCCTTTTATGCCTTTATTCATAGAGGAGGCCAGTAGCTTTAGTTGAAAATAGGGAAGAAAGAGAGAAATGACATGCAGGAAAGGAGCCGCAGGCTGGACTTGATCCCAGACTGCCTGCATACATGAGGGTGCAACCTGACTGCTAGACCATCTGCACCCCAGATTATCGATCACACAAATGAAACAAATTTAGTCAAACAGCATTCCCTCTTCTGACATGAACCTTTGCACACTATACTTGAAGGTGTATAAGCCGTTTTGGTTGTTCTTGTTTTCTTTTATTGATCGTTTCAACTGTGTTAATGCTAAAAACATACAGTTCAGAGGGGAAGGTTTATTCGCTATAGATATTTTAAATTTTAATACCAGAACCTGTAGCAGGTTAATAATAAGCCATGCAAGCTTCTTGTATACACTCAGGGTGTTGGTGACCAAAAATGCCTCATTGAAGCCCATTAAAACCCCAATTATTGATCCCCCAGCCATCATGGAAAAAACACATGCATTTATGATATTCAGCTTTCATTCTAGAGTCACTGCTTTACATTTGCTGTTTTTCCTGATTGTCACCAAATGTTAGCAATTTCCTGATGTATGGCATGACGGGAAATTACATGCTTTTTTCCCAGTCATATAGGGACACTACAACAATAATGAATTAAAATCTTAAAATGTGGGTGCTAGTACAGCTCAGTTGGTAGAGCAGGCATTCACATGCTGAGGTTTAGTCTTTGATGCCCCAGTCATGGGATCAATTCCCAGTCTGGTGCATGTTTGATGAATGTCTTTCCTCACTTGCTTTCAAGATATTTTCTGTCTCTCCTATCTAATAAATGCAAAAAGGCCAAACATTTTCAAGGATGAGATAATCTCCTTCGAAGAAATCTGTAGTGCTTATAGTATAGAGAAAATATTTCAATTTTTCTGTTTTTTACATTGCATAAAATCTGGGGTTTTATACTTAAGATGACAATGAAAGGGTTAAATTCCTTTAAAAAGTCATACTTACAGTCAGGTCTGATCTTGATTAAAAAAATCAAAGCAAAAAGGTGGAAAAAGATGTTCATGTTTAGTATTTCATTTATTTATGTTTAGTGTCCATTATGCCATGAACACCTTTAGGGTAACAATTTATTAAAATCTTGATTAAAAAATGCATAAAAATCAAAGTTATTGCTCATTATTAATATTTTGATTATCATCTTCAAGGAAATCTCATTTGCAAGTGGTTTATCAAAAAAACATCTATTTGTCTTTTTACATGACAAACAGCAGGGTTTTGCACTTAAACTGACATAAAGGTTAATTCCCCCCCAAAAAATGATTAAATGTTATCATTTTTTGATTAAAAAAACTAATGCAAAAAAAAAATATTTATGTATATAGTTTTTTGTTGTTTATTTATGCTGCCATTTCAGGACATGAACACCAGAGGGTAAGAATTTATTTTACACCATCTGAGGGTTAATATAGATACTATAAATCTACCACTGCTTGTAAATGATTTATTAATTCCAGCATTCTCTGCCCTCCTCACCTCAGCACTATTGCCTCCTTTAGGCTGGTACGTACTGCAGTAGTTTGACATTTCATCTTTAATGATTGTACACAGAGAACAAAGTAGACTGTAGTCTGTTTGTTCACATATACCTGGCCATCACAGCTGATTTTCATTCTTGTGAAGTCTTTCTTCTAAATTTTGCTGAACCAAAATAAAACACCCAAACATTTCGTTTTTATTTAAGGTCAGTCCTCAGCAGCTCATTGCAGCAGTGATTAAATAAATAGGTAGTTGTTGAGTTGAAGCAACTGGGGTTTGCATCGCTGTCTTTGGATCGGGAGATCAGGGGTTTGTATCCCGGTTAGGGCACCAACAATATCCAGTGTGGGCCCGTGGACAAGGCCCTTAATGCTATGAGCACCTGTCGATCTCAGATGTATGTAGCTTTGGACAAAAGTGTCTGCTAAATGATAATGTTAATTGCCACTTATGCATACTTTATTGTATGATTAGTGTGCTGTCACATATTGTTGACACATGTATTCAAATCAATTAACTGGGTTAAGTTAATGCACATACTAAGTATGAACACACGTTAATGGATGTGAAAATATGAATGATTTAAGGATTTAATGATTCAAACGGTTTCATGGATAATGAATATGCAGCTTATATGCTGCTATATTTGACTTTTGACCACAAAGAGGTCACTCTAAGTCCCTGTGCTGAAGGCGTCAATCTGCAAAGAACGCTGACTCATTTTCTTCAAAGACGCACACAGACTCACTAAACACACAACACACAC
Organism: Cheilinus undulatus; assembly: GCF_018320785.1. Lineage (NCBI taxonomy): Eukaryota > Metazoa > Chordata > Actinopteri > Labriformes > Labridae > Cheilinus > Cheilinus undulatus. Next base: position 38,144,546 of record NC_054865.1, on the reverse strand, counting down.
ATGCATGTGATACCCTGTCCTCACTTATGATAGATTTTTTTCACTCTTTCTAGCTTTTTTTTGACAAACAGATAGGAACTAGATAGAGGCCTTTGTGGCACATTAGAGTAACATGAAGGGACATCACATCTCCATGAGACCGCCTCAGAGTTCTGGACTTTCCTGTATGAATATCTACAAGAAAAAACACAGAGGCATTCAAGCCTTACAACCCAACACAGTACAGCATCACTGAGCTCTCATTGTAATCTGTTTAACTCCATAACATGAGATTTAATACTGCTTAAAGCAACAGCTTCAGGATTAAAGGAGGACCTTTAAGAGGTATTTAACACCAGACATCCCTAACAAAACAGAAAATTCAAAGACATTGTGGTTTCATTTTCTGTGCTGTTACTATTTTCTCCCCTCACAACAGAGGCAAGAGGTCACACCAAAAAACAGATATCTATGTCTGTAGAAAATAGAATTGAGGTGTAGCCAGAACTGCTGGAGGTCACCGACAAATTAAGACAGAAATGAAAAGCTACAGTTGTTCTAACCATGAAAAATGTAGCTTCTTATATCATCGATCTGAGCTAAAGTAACTGGTCTGAAACTTGAAAACAGGTCCAGTATTTGTCACCCAGCAGCAGCACAGGCCATCCCCGGCCATGTTTAATGGACTCGAGCAGAGAGGCCATCAAAACTGTGAGCGGAGTACATCCCTCTGCAGGTAGTATCTTGAAATAGCAACCTTGATCCTAATGGTGCACAGCACAGCCTCTGGCTTCTGATGAATCCATCCTGAGAGCCCCCTGTCCCTGAGCAAGCAGTCCACCTCCAGAGGCACACACGCAGTGACTGACAGAAAACACACACACACATATCTCCATGTACCCATCAGCTCTGATTAACCCATTTCCTCTCATTTTTCTGCTTCATTTTTGACTCTCTTTACTGACTCCCTGCAGACGGATCCCACAAAGACAGGTCGCAGGTAGGCATCCTGTCTTCCCACAGGGGCGGCTCACTTTACGGAGTTTCACGTTTCCGGTGGTCAGTTCAGGTCAGAGGGAAAATAAAAGTCAAACGTGAAATGAGAGCCCCTGGAGGTGGTGGCGTAGAGGGAGAGGTGAGAGAGACACGTCTCTGTGAGCACCTGCAGCTCTGAGGAGGCTGACATTGTTGAAAGAGGGCAACAAACACAGGAGGTGAGATGAAGTACGGAGACAGAGGTGACACTATAGTCTGCACTAGCTGATATGATCTGACACCAGAGGAGCAGGGGGTACTCTCTGTTCAAAAGAGTCTCTTAAAACCTTTCAGTTTAGTATTAAAGGTGCAATCCATAATGTATGTAATTTACACATCATTCTTGTGCAGGACAATCAATTGTTTTGTTTTAATTTCAATTATGAGTTTAGCTTCCTATGACCATGAAAAGTGATAAATTAGATTAAATAATTAATGTGCTACAAGCTGTATTGTGCTTGTTTTGTTTATTCAAATTCATGCAAACTGCAGTCCCATACTAAAAAATACATTTTAAAAGACAATTAGAAATTCACACCCTTGATATTTGTTAAAATGTCATGTTATGAACTGTTCAGTACAAATGCATTAGTTCAGCTTGCATTAAATTAAGTATATAAAATGTCCTCCTTTTTATATGTCAAGGTCAAGTCAAGGTTAACTGGGTTCTTCTATGTGTTTTTTTCACTTATACTCTTAAAATTATATTTATTACCCTGTTTTTCCTTCCATCTTTTGTTTATAACCCTCTATTTGGCCTTAAAAAACTGGGTTTTTTTCCAGATGTGTGCTTTTCTTATACTTTTATTTAGTGGACAGGATATCGGAAAGACTAGGGCACCAAGCAAGAGAGTGTGAGGTATGACGTGGCAAAACGCCAAGGGTCAAAGCCAGGCCGCTGAAGGACTAGAGCCCTGCAGTTAGGTCATGCAACAAGCACATTTTTCAACTTAAATAATTTTGTTGTTGTTAGTGTTGCCACATGCCATACCTCACACTCTCTGCTTGGTTTCCTATTCCGTCCAATATCCTATCCACTCTAAATAAAAGTAAAATAAAAAGACAGGGAGGCGTTTGCTTTTCCAAATCATGTCCAATCAATGTAATTTACCACAAGTGTCACCAGTCAAGATACAGAAACACCTCAGCAATGATCCAGAGGAGGCATTTGAGCTGAATTTCAAGTGTTTTGCAAAGAGTCTGCATACTTAAGTCAATGGGATATTTTAGATCTTATTTTTGATAAACATGAAAAAATTCTAAAATTCTAAAATCTGTTTTCAATTTGTCATGATGGGGTATACCAGCCCAGGATGCACACCGCCACTCGCTCAGTGACAGCTGGGATATGCTCCAGCTCCTCACCACTCCCAACAGGATAAGCAGTATGTAAAATGGATGGATGGATTGAGTGCAGTTTACTGAGAATAAAAATGATTTTTTTCAACTGCAGCATCGGGCTGCAATATGCCAAAATTGAAAACAGTAAAGGGGGTCTGAATATTTTCTCAATTGACTATTTTTACAAACTAAAAGAACATACGATCATGTTAAGTGTTAACAGTGTGCAACCCATAGTTTCGGGACAGATATGTCTCTGTCAATTTACACATTAAGGCAGGGGTCATCAACAACATTTGTACAAGGCCAGATTTTGTCTTGACAGATGCTTTGGAGGTCACTCCATTAAAGCATTAATCTTTACAGCTCCAGAGTTGATGTATTTATTTCTTTAAAAAATACACAAAAGAAATGATAAATTATGTCTTTATTTCTTTATTTTTCTAATATATATTCTTCTTCTTTTTCTGTCTGTCTGCTGTGATGCAGGTGTCAGATAAGTCCAATCCAAGCATGATCCCATTACAGTCTTTTTTATATCCCCATGTTAAAGATTAACAGTATTTTGTTGGTTTTTTTTATACAAGCAATTGTAAAGCACAAGACCAGCAAATACATTATTTATCATGCTTTGTCCACAGGGGGCGACAAAATCAACAGAAACCAAAAATTCCTCTCAGGAGTTTTAAATACACTATCTGCACTCCCTCTGCTAATGCGTTTATACTTTTAACTGAAGTTAGACTGGATAATGATAAGGTGGTTAAACATAAGCAGGCATGGAAGAATTAAAAAAGTCCTCTCCAATATATGTAAAAGAGACTTTCACTAACAGATTAACATGAATAAAACTCATAAAAAATCTTGACACAGCCAAACACCAGTCAGTTTCCTCTTTGTGTCCTTTAAACATAAAAAACTGCACATTCACATTACTTTAACCTCAGTGCATTATCCCCATAACCTCCCACAACCTGGGGCAAAGTAATTGTGTTGCCATGGAAACAGAGGAGAGAGCCTAAATTGCGAGCTGCTGGGAAGCCGTCCCATCTCGTTAGACGAGGCTGCTGCTGCTGCCACGTGGTACCAGATGAATGCTGAAGTCATAAATTAACCCAATCTTCTCTTTCATAATCCAGCACATCTCGTGTGTGAACCGACGACTAACACAACAGGATTTTTGTCACCGAATACAAACAACAGCTTAACTGCCCCCCCCCAAAATCAAATCTAAATATAAACAATAAAGCCAACGCTGTCACAGAGTTTAGAGGATTTAAGTGCCGTTAAATTCAGCTGCAGACTACGAGGTGTTGTAATTGGGCTTATGTGTGATCAATTATTTAGAGCCAAACATTTCAGATCTGAGACATGCACTAGAAATCAGCTGAGACTGAAACAGGGACAGATGAGGAGGCAAAAATAACATCAAAACAGCCGGGCTGCTGAAGGTCAGAAGAAACTTTTGAACCTCCAATCAGAAAATGTTGCTTCCATAACGGCTCTAGATGATGACTTTCTTTTTCCATGAAGTTGCCGATTATGTTCCACTTTGAATTAGAAGTTGTTTCATTTTCAGTATCAGAAAATGGTGAAGAGAGTCTGAGTCATTTCCAAAACCAAAGATGGCATCCACAAGTTTCTTGCTTTGGCATCAAGTTTAAACACAATAAAGCAGTATGAAGCTTAGTGAAAGTCACTGAGCAAAAAAACAGAACAAATTCTGTGTTTGATCACAACCGTAATATTTAAGAAAAAAAAAAAACAAAACAAAACAAAAGGAATAAACAATTTTTCCAATTTGGTCAGCCCTAGTGAGAACATAAACCAACCTTGATCTGACCCAACTGCAGTAAGTATTGTGCTTTTTGGATTAAACCAGCCACCGTAGCCACACAAACATGAGTTCAAATCCACAAGCAGTCTTAAAGTAGCTTCACAAACAACTGCACAAGTATTTTTGTTTTTCTTTCTCTCAGCAGGCTGCTGTCTGTATGAGAAATATTACTTATATACTGTAAACTAGTGTTTCCCAGGCACAGATTTTACCTTGGCAGGCTGTGAGCATTCACTTTATTTATCTATTTGTTTATTAATAAGCTGAACTGAGATCAATTAATAAACAAACAATCTACAGACACACATTGTTATGGAAGAGGAGCAGGGCCAGAGGTGAAGGAAAAAACAATGCTGTACAATTAAAAGTTAAGTTGAAATGATGAGAAAAAAGTAACAATTTTTAGAATCAATTGGAAATTTTGAGAAAAAAGTTGAAATACAATTTCAAGAAAAAGTGAAAAATTTTGGCAAAAAATTAAACCTAATTACATTATAAAGTTAAAAAAATGCAGACAACAACACTGTTATGATCTAAAAGAGAAAGAATCTTGTTTTTTTTAAATCCAATTCTGAGGTATAGTTTCACATGTTCATCAACACAAGGCTGTGTGTTATGGTCTAAAAAGGTTTGGCTTTATTCTCAGTATGACATTTTTTCTACTCTAAATTGCATTTCAAATTCATTCTCAAATTTTGTAACCTTGCAAAGCAGATGAATACGCCCGCTTCCTTGTTTCTCACTCACATCTTGTTAAGCTCCCATCTGAACCGTTTGGGCCCAGTTAGAAAGTGACAGGACCAATCAACGACAAGGGGCAGTACTTTCAGGCGCAGCAGAGTCGTGACGTAAAAAACAGCAGCAAGAGGCCGGTGCATAAAGGCGGAAGAGCTCAGTGTGGATGCTGCTAAAGCGCCAGTTTTATCAGAACTCGTTAAAAGAAGAACAAAGAACTGCAGTGAGTTGTATTCTTTTCAAAAACGACAAAAGTCGAGTACTTAAATGTCTATAGTTGCCATGTTTTGCGTTATTCCTCGGTGGCTGCGCATGCGCAGCTCGATAGCTGCTACGTCACGTGTTTTGTTGCTCTTATTGGCCCGTAGAGATGTGACAGACAGAGCGTTCATCCAATCACACTCCGAGTTTTGTTCAAAGCCTCTGCCTTTTCTCAAATGTTTCCTATTGAAGCTTTCCCAGACGGATGTGTGAAACAAATCCATCTGGCGTGTCAGGTTACAAATTTTGACTTTATGCTCAACATTTCAACTCTTTTCTTGTCATTTTGACTGTTCCTCACCTCTTGCCCTAATCCTCTTCTGTACATTGTGCATTTTTCTATGCTTAGCCTATCAATTTAAATTTGTAAGAATATTTTCAGATTCTGTATCTCTTGTTAAATTTCATCTTCTGCTGCTGTTAGCAGAAACAGCTGTATGTAATCAAGATAATCTGGTAACATTTTAAGGTTGATTAAGATTGTTTCAATACATAGTTAATATAGGTTTGCTCCTCAAATTATTTTATTTTATCATTTATCTAAGAGTTATTTATGACTCATAATCATTTATTTCATATGTTTTCTAATCAGGTTGAAGTATATGTCCCTGTGAATTGTATGTGTATTCATGAACCACAAGAAATGCAGACCAATTAGTAACTATTTTCATCATACATCACACATTTGGTCTGCTGGTAATTCCCCTCATATGAACACAGAACAAATATGCAAAAATAAAGAATCTGGTCCATGATTCTGACCAGGGAAAGCAAACTTTACATGTGAAAACCCCTTAGAACCATGAAAAGATCTTGTTTACCGGACAGGGCTAATCATCTCTATTAACTCGTAGTGTGTACTCTGCTCAAATTAAAGCTTCTCTAGTTTAAGTACTCTGGACGGTTTGCTATGTAAAATTAAACACAGAAATCTCATGGGAAAAGAGCTACACATTATACAGCATGTGGCCTGAGGGGTCAGCTTGTCTAATTTGATCAATAAAACTAATTCTACAACTCTGTTGTGTAAACATTGCAGCACTAGTACAGTGCATGATGTTATTTATTCAGTATTGGCAGTTACCTACGTGGTGTTGAGTAAAAATGAGTATTAATATTCAGCAAACAAAGAGCCTGAAGGCGAGAACAATAGGTCATCTTTAACCAGCTGTAGCACATGAAATCAATAGTACAGGGCTAGGCTGAGTGAGAGAGCAAAAACAACTCCAATACTGCCACTTCTCTTCCATCAATCTCTCCCAATCAATCTTTCTATTCTCCTTTAATTTTCCATCCTTCCATTTACCATCCTCTCTCCTTCTCGTCCTCTCTCCTCGTGCCCTCTGGTAGCTCCTCCATGCCTCCTCTCTGCCCTCCTCCATCCTCCTCTTCTCCTGTCCCTGTTTGAGAAATGCTGACCCGCAGACTCCCTAATGCGACCAATCAATATCACACAGAGGACAGCCGGACATACTAATATGAAGACACACTTCCAGAGATGTATGAAGCCAGGCACCCCTTCAGCCATGATCTCACGCACAGCACACTCACACACTATAAACCAAGAGTGATTGATTAATTTAATCTAATTTCATGTGAACTGTTCCATATGACCCTGTGTAAAATAGGGCCTTCTCACTTGCAGGCTGCTGCTGAAGATGGATCATAGATCATTGCTTCATCTATCTATAGAACCAACATTGATCCTGCCTGCCCTTCCTGCCTGACATTACGGATGCATGGAGCCGCGGGATGGGCTAACATGAGGGGCAGGGAGCGTGTCATTATGCAGAGGGCCCCCGTGTCTTTAAACAGCTAATGAATCACTGAGATCAAAATCAAAGCCACAGGGAGCCTGAAAGCTATAGCCCATAGATCTGCTGCTGGTTAATGGAGAACGCAATTAACAAGAAGCTTCTCTGGCCGAGTGGAGAGCAGGCAGGAACTCAAAGCATGCAACAGTGATCAGAAGCTGAAACATGAACATGAAGAGACAGGGATACACAGAGGGAGCACGGCCTTTACTGAAGAACATGCTCATCACTTTTTTAATCATTATTCAACAATTCCCACGTTTCTTCAGGATACAATATTAAAAGGATTCTTCAAATGACAATAAAATATTTACTGATTTCAAAAAAGCAAGTTAAGATTGCCATTTGGATTTTTGATTTAAAATATTCAATATATTTTTGGCAGGTCACAGAAACAGCTCGGTTACTGGTACACAGGTAGGTTACTTGACTTAATGGACGCTGTTGCTTTCTATTGATGGTGGTAGTAAAACTGGCATTTTTGGCATTAACAGTTGTAGAAGAAGTAAATGACACAGTGTACTTTTTTGTCTGACCGCTGAGGTCAGCCCTACAGATGGCTCTGTCTGTGTCTGACTGACTGACTGATTGAGTGATCCTACTTTCAGAGCCATACCATACAGAGTTGGATTTGCTTGTAATGACTGCCTCCACTGCTCTAAATACCTCAGGTATAGCTTTAGCATTGCATCTGTTTTACCAGAACTGGACCACGTTTCTGTATGAAACAAAGAATAAAAACAACCGTGTACGCTTTTCACTCTTCTGCAGACCTGCAGAGAGAAGACGGCCCAGCAGCGGACAAATGTGATCCACTTCTTCACAACTACGGAGCCTTATCTCAGTCTAACAGTTCAAAACACTGACAATGAGGAGTTTAAATGTTCCTGCCTCCAAAAGGGCTTTTTTCCTCCATAATCACACAGGAGAGCTTCTTGAATAAGGTCTAAAGATGCTCTCATGTCAGAAACTGGTGCAGCGTTCATCAGCACAGATAACGGACTAATGTAATCACAGCTGTGAGCCTGAATGTTGGACTAGACTGCAGGGTTTTAGCCATCAGCTGCATGCAAGATTGGTAAGTTTTGTGAATGAGGAAAATAATCATTTTATAATCAGCAATAATAAAAAATAACAGAAAACATTTCAGGACTTCCATGCACTGTACAAGACTGAGTGTTTCACGATTTATGTATGTTTGATTTATTCGTAAAAAGGTTGAATGAAGTCCTTTTCAAAATAAAACTACAAACTTTATATTGATTTTTACCCTCTCTGCATACAATTTTATTAAATATCCAATAGAACAGTCTATTTTTAATCCCCAATGTCCTGCCCTTTGTAAAGCCAGTTAAGTTTTGTTTTTACACTGCCCCCTCCTGGCTAAAATAGTTACCATGTATTAATAAAAATGCCATGTGTGAGCGTTAGAGAGCAGACGGCAGTTGATCTCTCTCCTGCAGGATTGTCTTTGCATTGTTGCCTTGGACACTATTTGTCCGTAAGTATGGTGTTCTTTATGTTTTGTGTTAGGTATAGAGGCAGAGGGTAATGTTTCAGTTTGTGCTTTGTATTTTCCACGGTATATTTGTAGTTGGTGGAGTTTTAGCTGTAAGCTAGCAGCATGACAAAGCATTTTGAGTTTGCTAATTATGGTTTTGGCTGTGCCTTATTTTCTTTTTATTTTTCTTAATGCAATTTGTAATTTCTTTATTGCAGTTTTACAAAAAGAAGCATGAAAGGATGCAAATTCTTCAATAAATGACAAGAAAAGTTATGCCTTGCAATTTTTGGAGGATTTTAAGTTGTTAGCTGACTGTCTAGCTTTGAACATCGGCTACTCATAGTGAGGACAGTACACCCAAACCAGTGTAATTTGGGGCTGACTTAAACATTATACAGCCACTTAGAGGACATTTCAAAATATTGCAATACATATTGTGTATCAGGATATAGCAAAAATATATAAATATATATATGATATAATACATATAATATACTATACAGTATATTATATAATATATAAATTTTAGGCCATATCGGCCAGCCCTAGTCTGAACTAGAAAGTGTGGCTTAATTCAAACAAGCGTAGATAGCAACACTGAAAGCTTTCCGTGACATAAAAAATGTTCTTGTTCTACTTGTGGTCTGTTTTGATGTGGCTTCTGGATCACGGCGGTGGGCTTGTCCAGTATATCCAAGGCCAGCTGCCTTGTTAGCTGTTGCTTGGATGCCGCTGTAGGACCGCTGCAGTTTACTCTGAACTGGACCACATTTCTTGTTAAAACCAGAGTAGAGAGCCACATTGAAAGCTTGTCATGTGCAGAGAAGAGGTTTTAGCATGTTTCTTGTAGTGACTTGTCCTCTCCCCACACAAAAGAACACAGAGTAAAGGGAGGATATTTTTCTCTTCACCGTTCTCAAGGGCTGTGGCTGAATCAATGTGTCTGTGTTGCTGCATTTGTTTCTCTCTATCACTTTTAACCAATCACAGGCAATAAAAGAAAAGCAGGAGGGGAGGGAGAGGGAGGATGACGTTGCTCAGGGCTTTGTTTCCACTCACACAGAGGGAGAGAGAGAGGAGAACATGTAGCTATATAAATGTAAGTAACCAGTTACAATAAATTTGGCTAAAAATAATAGTAATCAAAATATAACAATAATGACAAAATCACTGCCAGAACACACATTTCAACAGGCATCCCAGATAGCTGTGGTCAGCCATCTACTAGATTTTAACCTAGTCTTGTTTAAGATGCACCTGTTTATCTCTTCTACAATTTGAGTTGCTGGAGGCTGAAACAATCCCAAGTATTAAGTATTATGATTATCAATTTATGTATTCTTTGTCACACTTACATTGTTTCACATTCAAACATGACTCCTCCCTATTAGGCTGGCAGTATTTCTTTTGAATGCACCATATTCATTATAAAAGGAAATCAAATGATCCCATTACAATGTTATTAATGTTTCTATATTATGATATGGGTCCCCCTAATAAATTCAGACTTATTTTTCTTTTTCAGCTCCCAAATTGGAATTTTTTTTAATTAAATAAAAAAAACAACCGTGCATGCACTAAGCATAGTCACTTGGTAAGTGTTTTACTGGTTGGGTTCCCATCCAAATGTGTTACAAAGTTTAAACACTTTTTTAGATATTCAGAAAAGGGAAAATGCAAGTCTATGCGTATTTCCATCTATTACTGTTATGTAAGTATTAGAAGGAGCAGGGTGGCTATATTCATGGAAAAACATTAGTATCTGCAGAAGAAGAAGACTCAAAGCCAAGTTGAATTATGGTTGATAGCTTACATCTTGGCAGCTAGTGAAGAGAAATAAAACAAAGACGGATTTTATCCCTTGAAAATTAGAGTTTTGATGAGCTTTCTCTAAATGTTTTGCTCTTTGATGAGTTCTGGTAGGAGCTCCGGGTGCTTACTTCAGCATGTTAAACCAGGGATGTCTTCATTTAATTGCTTAATGTGTTTCCACTTCAAGAAGTCAAACATTTCTTTATGGAAATGCCAACTTTTCCATCTCTCCCAGGTGTAAAAGTTTCAGGGGGATATCTGCATGAAACTGGTGGGCCACTACTGTTGAAATAAATGTAAAATAAAGTATACACTGGCTCTCCTAAGGGCAGGTTAAGACAGAGCAGAGCGGTGGTCACTCACAGTCAGATGTGTCAGCTGAATCTATGCACACCTTTCCCTTTTTTCATCTACATAATTTATATCCCCAGCTTCACTGTGAGGATGTGTTTGTCACTGTTTTTGTGTGCAGAGCAGAAATAACACTCTGCAGCCACAACACCTGACCACTTAAAATGTTCACATGACACAAACAGATGCAGGAATTTATGTCGACTCCCTGTTTCTATTGATGCAAAGGAAGCGTCGGGCTTACATACTGTCAGAATTTCAATCAAGGAAACCTTTTGTTTGGAAGCCTTTCCCCCAGTCAACATCAACATAAACTACAACCATATAAACAATACTGTCTTCACCTATATCTCATTTGAAAATACATCGATATAGCTTAAAGACTCGATATAACCCAGCCCTCTGAAAAACGGTTCATATTTGAATTGTAATTTAGTCCCGTTGTGTCTGGAGAACAAGAGATGACTAGGATGAGTTATAAGGTGCTTGTGGAGCCACCTGTCTATCCCGGGAAAATATATTCATCTAATCGGAACATCCTGCACCCAGCCGTCAAACCATTCTCTCATCTCTCAAAAGGCCCATTGGTGTCATAACCTCCACTCCTCCCTCACATTTATCACCCGGTTTTGTAATCTCTCTTTTGCACTCTCTCTGTCAGTCCATATTTGAGCGTTTGCCATTTCTGGTCTGCTACTATCAGCACGGAGGAGAACTTAGAGGTCTGTCTGACCACAGAGTACACCATGAAGCATGTTCAGCGTCCACTGTCAGGATGAAAACACTTCACTCAAATTGTCTGGAAACTGGAGGTGGAAATGTGCAGGTAGCACTCCAATGCTTTTAAAAAACAAGCTGTGAAGACTGGTCACAATAGATTGTTTCAACTTTACAGCAGCTTTATCTGAGTTTCTGCATTGTTGGTGTGTCTTTTCATCTCCGTTAAAAAAAAAAAAAAAAAAAAAAATTGGACTCATTAATTTACGTCTTCTTTCATCTCTTTTAAGTCGTCTCATTTTTTCTTTCCTTACGGCAGTGAAGTGTACTTGCATGCATGTAAAAACATGAGAAACGTGTTAGGATTAACATTTAAGATGTGTTTATTATGCATGCTGACCCTGTGGAAATGTGTTTATGCATACATAAGTAAGCCTGTATGTTACTGGAAGGTATTTTCATGGACATGATGTGAATGTGAATATATAGCACATATGTGAGTAAGGACATGGTTGGCTGGGTAACAAGTGCCATAGACACTCTCTCTGGGGTGATGTTTAAACCAGATGTAATACATGGTACATTTCTCTGATCTGTAATACAATAACATTGTTCAATACTGATGCAAAAACTCAATGAAGAGATGATTCAAAATCACGAGAATGCAAACCGATAAACACAATAAAGTTCTGCTTTGAAACTGAAATATGACTTATCAAATCTGCAGTGGTTAGAAAGTTTGTCAAATCAGCATCCAAGAAGGATCGTGTCATCTAAATCAATCCAGGCCCTAAATTCTGGCCCTGACTCAGATCAGAGCTTTCATTTGTGATCAAAGTAGTGCCTCAAGACTAACAACAAATAAAGCCGGCTCACAAGAAAAACTGCAATATCAACTGCTTGTTAACGCTACAAAGTGTTAACAAACGCCAGCATTCCCCCGTATGCAGTCTCTCATGCTTGTAGGACTGACTTTTCTCTCACAGGAACAAATGTCAGGGATTTTTTTTTCTACTTTTTACATTTTACTTTGAACCCACCATTAAAAATGAGTTATTCTGAAACAAAATTTCATTGGGTTTCTTATAAGCTGATGTGGTTTCTAGCAGCAACCTCAGTGGTTGAAAAATGAACCCAATACAGGAGCCAAAAACTGCATTTCCTTGCATAATAAAAACGATCTTAAAGAATAAGAAGTTTATAACCAGCTGGTAAAACTTTGCTGTTCCTCCTCTTTACAGTGACGTTCTTGTTTGAGTGGAGCTTTTTTAAACACTTTGATTGGTCCGCTGGACAACGTGCTTTTAGCGACACAGCTGAAGAATAATGTCAGCGCTATTGTTGTTGTCTTTGTCCACTGTTGTATTTAACTGGGAAACAAAGGGTTCCCAAACAGGACACTTTTATCTGGGAATATTCAGGCTGTTGCTGTTGTTTGCTGTGGTTGTGTGGTTGTCAGGACATTGTGACAGTGAGTTGTTTTCTGGTTTTCCTTCTGTGTATGAGCTTAGCTCCACATGCATTCGTTCAGTATAAGTCTGTACCGTACCGAGAGGCCCGTACCAAAACAGTTCGGTACGATTACACGTACCTTTACACTTCTATCTTGCTACTAGGTTGATATTATTAATTAGTTTTAGACCAGTGTTACTCAACCCTGCTCAACCAAAGAGCCAAATTGTTGTAAAGATACATTTGCAAGAGCCACAATCTAAGTGGTGAAAAGTGGCAAAAATGGGTTCAAGTAGAAATTGAAATAAGTTAAAGGTGGCAAAAATGGGTGACAAGTGTCAAAAATGTGCCAAAACAGGTGACAGGTGACAAAAAAGAGTTACGGGTGGCAAAAATGGTCAAAAAGCAGCAAAACGTGGCAAAAAAGAGTGAAAAGTGACTAAAATGGGCAAAAAAACCCAAAAAGTGGCAAAATGGGAAAAAGGTGGCATTCAATGGCAAAAGGCAATGCAAATTGGTGAAAAGTGGTAAACTGCCAAATATTGCAAAAAGCAGGATTAAAGTGTCAAAAATTGCTTGTTTGTCTCTCTTCTGTCATAAAGAGACATCAATATTCATTTCAGTCTCTATCATAACCACACAAAACTAAAGATCATGACAAAAAATATCTTTAGTCATTTAAAAACAATTTAAATGATAAAAAAAGTAAATATTCCTTATCTATGATTTTCTTTGATTGATTACCACAAGTGTTGCGTTGGAGCTTTTTTTGTATTGATGTTTTAAAGTTGTGACTAACTAAGAGGAATATTAAGGCCAAAATGCAGCAATCTTTTGGGACTCAAACCAGAGCTAAGAGATGAGACACAGCACTGTGCCACATGGATGTCACAAAAACAGGGTGTACTTTCAGCTCAAGGTCTCAGAGTATCAGGTCACATAACAGCAACACGCACACACACACGCACACGCAGCACATCAGCATACATCCCTCCGGTGAACATGCTGTGAGGAATCAATCCTTTGCTCCACAGTAAATTACACATCAGCAGCTACTTTGCATCAGAAGACAAATAGAGCAGCCGTCAGTCTGTATTGAATAAATAAAAGCTAAATTCCCAGGTGAGTTTGCCCAGTTTAACCACATGCTCTTCATTTTCTCCTCTTTGCAGCCTTTACTGTGTTGCTTTTTATCATACAAAAATAGCTGCACGTGAAAGACAGAAAACACTGCATTATGAAGGAGATCATTTCTTGCATCTATTATTCATGCGTCAGGCGTGCACTCGTGGACAGTTTGTGATGGTCCACAGCAGGGAAGGAGGATAGAAGCTAATGTATTTGTCTAACATGCTCTGAGCATTCGATACTGTTACACTGAGTGAAAGTTCAGTGAGACGAAATGGATCCTCAAGGCCTTTTTTTAGTCCGTTTGTTCGATACTCTTGATGGAAAAACTGAGGCATAAGGAGGAATCAATGCTCGAGAGTGCAAACTGGGAACTCAGAATACAGTCGAAGATAAAAACACGATTCTAACAGCATTTTAAGTTCAGTTTCTTTTGCATTTTCTGAGAAGAGCGAGAGGATGAAAAGCTTCTAAGTGGGGATGTTTGCTTCAGAAGAGGTTCACAGGATCTCTTGAGGCAGCGTTTGAAGACCATCCTCGCTGATGGATGGTCTTTAAAGACAGAACTGCGAAACATTGCTGATTTCTCCTACTTTTACGTTTTTTTATAGTGATGCTTAAAATACTTTCTGCAGTGTTCACGTCAGTGCTTCATTCTTTCACTGACGGACTGGAAGCAGTAAAAGGCGTGTTTTAGAGGAGATAAAGAATGCAAAGTTAAGGAGATCAATTTTTACGATCATTATATCTTAATAGAAATGACAGCGTCACATGCCATTAATGCAACCACTTATTTCTATGGCTGCTCTTATATTACAAGAGTCCAACCCCCAAATTAACACCATGACCGTGATTCACCTTGCCAAGCCACTCCATTAACATCATAAAAGTCTGTCCTCTGATTGGGTCTCCATTCTAATTCTTGTTTTTTATGACAGCACAGCATTATATTTACCTTCTACTACCCTTAGGGTTTTTTAGCTTGTTAATTAAGGTAAAAGTTAAACATGAGAGGTGAATGTGTTGATGATGCAAGTTTAAAAACCCTAAAACAAAAGCTACTTTGAATACATAACATACAACATTCCTTACATTTAAAGCAAAAAAGGTATACCCATATGGAAATATATTATCCAGAAATGACTAACCCCCCAAAAAAGTGACCCCCTGGGTTTGTTTTACGCAGCTCTGTGTTCACAGCCCTTCGGACTGAAGAACCATTCCTGACTCTTAAAATTTCCACAAGTTTTTTTAACTCCTCCCTGCACCCCTTAGAAAGTTTCATATTCTGGGGCGTGTACTGTACTCTGGCACTTAACTGAGTTCACCTGAAGAGATGGTCTCTAGCAAAATCCATGGGTATTTGAGCACGGTTTATGTGAGAGGTAATTGTCCGAGAAGTCTCGTTGTAAAAGCATTTCTAAACATCCCTGTCCCTTTAAAAACCATCATATCCACACAGCACAGACGCACTCAGCTGTTAGGTAGATGTGAAAGTAATAAAGAGAAAATACATCCACAGTAGCAATATGAACTCTATTGCCCAAATGATGCAAATGACTGCCATGGTTGCTGCTTCTTTCTCAGTCTTCTTCGTGGTGGATTTTCAAAACAACTACATGCATACAGCCACCTACTGTATTGACTGTGTACACATGTAAGTGTGCCTGCACATGGAACAATGCTCTAATGTGAAAGCAGACCAGCAGCGGAGAAAGGAGGGCGGGGCATTCATGCTCATGCACGTTACAAAACAATCATGCCTGATGCAAAAATGCCCATAGCCCTGCAGGCATGAAGGAAATAGAGGAGGCCTAACCCACTCAAGCACACAGTATGTAGAGGTGTGATCATGGAGTTTAGTCACAAGAGTCCAACTGGAGGACGAGCAACAGACCAGACCTTTGTATCTTAAACATAAATACGTGGCAATTAGCACAACATCTGTATCACCAGATTTTAGCATAGTAAGTGAGTTGGAATCAGCAGACATTAACATTTCTGCCAATATTTACAACCAATATTTTAGCCATAAAAATCTGCCTATATCAGCTGCATATATTGGCCCTATGAACAGTTTCAGGCTGGACCAACAGACCTACATCAGCTGAAGTCTTTTTCTCCACTCATCATCATTCCTTACACTTTAAAGCGTATTTTAATTTGTTCATCCTCAAACTTTAAATTGTGTGTTTTGAGGACTGAAGTTTTAGGTATGAACTACATTTAAATGTTGGTATTGATATCTGCTATAATTAATTTGTCTCCCATATTCTCCAATTTTGTGCATCCCTACTAGAAAAATCAAAGGTGGGCTGCATATCTAAAAAGAGAGACTTATAAAGGACCAAACTCTGGTGATCAAATTTGATCATGCAATGCAAGTTGGGCTCTGAGGGATGGTAAAGGTATGGCAAATATGTTTTGGGCTAAAGTGAAACTTCTACTGGAAATTGTCTAAAAAAAGATGCATATTACCCCTTAAACACTATCATTCAATATCATCAAGATCTGCTTTCAGTAGTTTCTTTTGATATAGCAGCTTTTTGAACATAGACTCATCCATATCAACATTCACATTCATACTGTCTGCTTGTTTGATATTTAAAGAGCACAGGATGTTGTTTTAAAAGTTGCATATAACATCAGCTTTTCTGTGAATCAACAGCAGCAGTCTTATCTTTGCTTCTCCAGTCCAAAAATATCTGTTTCATATTAAAACTGCAATGCATGAAAATTCAGTTTATATGTAACTTTATACTCAGCACTGACTTCATACTTTATGATCAGTCAGGGTTTGAAATGTTTGATGTGAATGTTTTAGTAGGAAATCTGAAAGTATTTTGTCTGGTCAGAAGAAAAGGTAGAGGTATTTTTAGAGGACATTATTAATGATATTAACAAAGCTTCTATTCAAGTGTCTCAGTTAATCACAACTGTGAGCCTCCATGCACGATATCAGGATCTTCAAAGTGAAGCAGCTAAATGGAGTTCATTATTTTTACTATTCCTGCCTCCCCCTGTGACATGCCAAAATGTCTTCTCAAATAAAGCTCTCTACAGTGTGTAACAGCTACACCAACAGAAGAAAGTTTAATCCAGGCAGAAAAAACACAACATTAAGCTACAAACATGATTATAGGTTTCACAGAATGGAGTGAAGAGTGTTTTTGTTCACACAGCGACTGTGGTGGCTCATGAACACAGGTATCCTGCCAGCTCCAAGGTGATAAAGCTGGCAGAGTTATATCTCAGCTGAGTTTCTTAACACTTATTATTCTTGTTCTCAGGTCATATAATATCTTAAATAAAAAACCTCAAGGATTCCTTCAACTAAAGTTCAGAGCAATGAGCAGTATCATGAGCATCAAAACAAAATTTTGAGGAAGACAAAGCAGCAGTTATATAAGAAATAACCAGTTATGCAGTTCTTACTCATAATTTAAAGGCAACATTTGAAAACCATGGCTACTTACAGTGTACAACTACTGTACAACATAAAACCTGTGCACTAAAATAAACAGTAATTCAAGAATACAACTGCATACATTTACCAAATGATTATTTTTTCTCTGGTTTGAGAAAAAGAGAAAGTAAACTACCCCAGGAGGTCTTCATCAACAAGCACTGCACCATTTACATCTAAGCATGTGTAAACTAATGAGGTTATGCTCAAGCCTTGATCGAAAACTCTCGTTAAAACTTATCTAAAAAGTTAAATATTTATGACTATATGAGCAACAGATGAGGTAAAATTTGAAAAACATTTGCCAGTTAAATGAAAACCAGTGGGAATTGCACAGTAAACACAGTATAAAAGAAGTCTAACACTAGTAACCTGAAACTCTCTTGATTTTCTATAACCGTCCAGGAGTGTTTCCCCTTAAACATTTAGAACAGAATTCTATATCTGAAGGGATTTATTTCTCTGACTGCAAAGACAATGTGCAGCTTACCTGAAAGAGCAGTTATTGGCCTTCTACTATGCATACTGTACCATTGAGTCATTACATTTTTCACTATAACATCTAATTTCACTGTTATGCTGATGATACACTTGTATATCCCTCAAACAACCCTCTGACTGCAACCAGATGGCCGAACAACAGAGCTGCAGAGCTGGTGTGAGAGACTGTGCATCAGTTAAACTGATGAAACAGAGATGCTTATCATCAGCTGTTATCAAGTCCTGCCAATGCTCATCTCCTCTAATGCATATATTGAGAGCACTGCAAAGAAACACTGACTTTGAGCACAAAAAGGCTGGTATTTTTCAGGTTTAGATGTGATGTTAGTTTTTTATAATCCAGGGAAAGAAAAGCCACGTTTTCATTTCCTCGAACATTAACTGGTATGATAAGCTGCCACAGTGCCAGAGACGCAGCCAAACTTTAGACTTAGCAGGCCACTTCATACCATTTTTAATTTTAAATAATGACTTACGAGGCTTTACCCGATTGAACTTTTAACTCCCTGCTGTCCGAAAAGGCCTTTTAGATCTGGTGGATTAGGCCTGATCCAATGTGCAGGTAAAGGGAGGGTGAAGGGTGATCCCTTCTCTGCCTGACTGGTTCCTAAGTTTGGAAGTCTCCCAGTGAGTGTTTGGTCTTCTGGGCCTATCTCTGCCTTAAAATTCTGTCTTGGGATGCATTTCAGCATAGATTTTACTTTTACCTTGAAAGGTACTGTCATTTGTCTCCATATAGCAGCACTGTTGGTAGAAATCTCATCTAAAGACAGTTTGAATAAATTCTAAATTAAATCATGTAAAATTGAAGAGTCTTCTTTTAACTCAAAATCCTTTTTCATTTCGATGACCTGATTTTGAATTTCATTCAAAGGTTTATGTATGTACTGAATACTGTTTCATGCTCTTGTTTCTATGAAGCCAGTTCTGGTCCTAGTAACTTTATGTGTCGTATGATATGGTATGGTATGATGTCATGGTAAAGGTCATTTGCAATCACATTGTTCACTGGGGGCTAGGAAGTGGGGGACAGCTGTTAGGAATGAATGGAAACAGAGAAAAGTTATTACTTCAAAGCTCTAAATAAACCTGTACATGGCAATTATCATCAGAAAATTTCTACATACACTCACTACAATCTCTACACTTAACAAAAAAAGTGATTTTTATCACAGGTTACCAGATTTACCTGGTGTTGAGGGACCAAGATCACAAATCACTACATCCAGCAGACCTCCGACGTCTGGAGGATTTTTGTAGTGAGCTAAGAGGCTAGCTAAGCTCCTTTATCATATAAAACAAGCCTTATTTTGTCAAAAAGATGCTTGTAGCTGAAAATGTGATGTACTATCAAGTAAATAAACCTTGTGGTGTCAGTGACCAAGTGATGATGTGCCGTTCACGATTGAGCGTGTGCTATGAAACAGCTCTTTCATACGGGCCACTGTAGCTAGCTCCTGATTTTGTGACAGTTTCCTTTTCTCCATCCTTTGTCCTTCTTAAATCCACATTTAAAGAGCCGTTTGGGGAGCAACAACTAGTTCTACTGAGCTGAGCCAAATGATCTAGATCTCTGAGAAGAGAAAGATTTCCTGTCACAATACTGCTAGTCCAAGCTTGAGACGTGTTTTTCTTTTTTAAATTTCTGCCTGCTGCTGCTCTCTGTGAGTTCTTGACTTTTTTTTTTGAAATTTGCTTGAATATTTCACTACTTTTGGGACTCAAAAATAGCTTTGGAATGAAAAATATTATTATTTTCAGACTTTAAACACTTGGCACAGTCGTAAACATCTCGAACATGGCCTTTTGTGTAGCTAGCTTTACACAGAAATCACTCCTGGCCTCCCAAAGGGAATTCTCCACTACTGCAGAGAACCTACAGCCCCATCATACTCACTTTGTAAAGCACTGTATCTATCACAAAATACACACCACTCTGAAAACATTCAGATTTATTTTTTAACTCAAGTAACCAGGCTGCCACAGTCTAACATCCCCCCGCTAAATTGCTCCAAAGTGCTCCATTCCTGCTACAAGTTTTCTGTAGTTGACATGATAGAAAAGTCACATCCAACTTTTATTCACTATCTGCCTCTGCAGCTCTGGCACGTCCCACCTCTGCTTTTACTTTACTCACATCAGTAAAGGTATTAAAAAAACCCTCAGATTTAGGCCAGACACATCACTGCCAAGTTTCATCATGCAGAGCATTCAAGGTTGTCCTGATATTTTCGCCCCGTCTCACAATTAGACAGTGACAGGAAACTTCACGCCAGCAGTCAATCTCAGTGACAGCTCGGCCACAAAGGCGTGAAAGTGTATGTATGTGTGTTTCATCGCTCAGGTCAGCTGTGTTGTGCTTTGTCATCCCTGAGCGTGTTTCCTGACTGTCGTCCCCTATTCTGTGACTTCCTTCGTCCACCTTCTACCCTCCATCACATCAATAATGGATCTTTCGCGTGAACTGCAAAAAGCGGATCTTAAACGTGATCATAACAAGTCCCCACTCCTGCTCTGACAACCAGCGAGCTGCTGTGAAGAGAAGAGTAATGACTCCCTACGAAGATGCACTAGGCAGCTCCCAATTAAGACCGGCTGAAATACTGAACACCCAATGATCACACACACGTCTGAATGCACACGCACATGCACAAAACAATCAGTCTACATGGAGAGGAAGGATGGGGGAGGACAAGGAAGCCCGCTATAAACATGTTTTAAATGAGGCGTCTTCAGAGGGTTAAGAAATAAAGAAAATAGTAAAAAAACAGAGAGAGAGAGAGAAAGATGCAGTAGTGCTGTGCAGAAGAGAGATTTATCTGTATCTGTGTGTCTGCTGTGGTCTCATGCCACTAAAAAAACAGCCTCAACAAGCATGCATTAGTAGCAGGTTGGCATGCTTTTACATCATAAAACCGTTGGTCGCCTTCCCAAAAGCCACATCGCTCATAAACACACAAACACACAGGTACAGACACGCTCAAGTACGCATGAGTTGAAGGGAGGAGAGGGCGGGCCAAACGCAGCTGAATGGACAATCCCAGAGTTAGGGAGGCTTTTTAGGTCCAAGCAGCTTACCCAATCATTTATCAGATTAATACTTTTCATGAGAATAAACCAGGCACACAGCGAGACATATGGAATGTGTTAAACTGTGCTCATCTAAAAAATCAAGGAAATATTACATAACCAAAGGTCATCCTGTGTGAGCGCATGAGTGTGTGTTTGTGTGAGCATTAGAGCTTGTGTTAATGTTAAATCTAGATGACACCATTAGCAGATAAATAAATGTGGTAGGGTGTCTACGATGTTTTTCCCTTGAAATCACAGATGCTGTAATATAATAAATAATTCTATCGGCTTGTATCCAATGCAGGATGATTAAATAAAAATGTTAAAAACAGTGCTGTTTACTGATAAAGATCTTTGTGCCCCTGCTGCAGGCTCATTAACTCTCCATATCTGGATTTGAGTGCGCAGACTGAGTTATACAAAATATGCAACAAGGAACCACTACAGTTGGAGTGCATTTAACTGAAAGGAAAGTGAAAGTTGCTGTTACAGTGGTGAGTGAGTCTTACATTGGAGTCAAGCAGGTCGATGCTGTCCAGGCTCTTGCTGCGGTGAATGCGGCCTTTGATGCGACGCAGAGAAGGTTTACCCTGGCTCATGGGCAACGAAAGGGTGGAGGTGGAAGGCATTGCCATAGCACCAGCACCACCTGTAGCACCTAAACGCCCATCTGCAGAGAAGGGAGCACCTGGGGGGGATGTTTCTCCATCTGGTGGGGTGACCCTGCAAATTCAGAAAGATAAAGGAAGACATTAAAAAATGACACAGACAGAGCGTGTTTGCATCATTTGGCAGAGCAGGCATCCTCATGTGCAGAGACAACAGTCCTTGTCCCACTGTTCACAAGATCAACTCTAAGCCCTGACGCTATTTGGCACATCTCACCCCCCCACTCTCTCCCCACATTCTCCAAAAAAGATATGAGTCACACAAAATCATTATCCCTCCATTCATGAGGGAAATAATCAACATCTTATGCTCTTCTTTTTTTTTAGGTTATTTCTGAATCCATAACTCAAATACCTGTCTAGTCCAGGATATTCTTGTAAAACAGATTCTTAATCACAATGAGGTTTTCCTGGTTAAATAATAAAAATAATAATGTAAAAGAAATTATAGTGAACAGCTCTCAAAGTGCGCATATCAATATGATTCTGTAAACTATGCATCTGCTCTTGCTCAGTTTATCTTGGTTTCATATCCATCAACACAATAATGTGATATACAGAAAAAAACTACAGTAAAGAACAGTGCATAAGCTGCACTTTAAATTCCCTTTTTTTATTAAGAAAGTTGACTGCTGCTTGTGTGCCAGAATTTTTTTCTCAAAGATTTATTTTTTGAGCTTCTTCATGCCTTCATTTTAGATAACAGGACAGCAGATAGAGTCGAAAACAGGAATCAGAGATCGAGGGACAGTTGTGCAGGAAAGGAGCTGCAAGCAAAACCCAAACCCAGGCTGCCTGCGTACATGAGGCACGACCAAACACCCAGGGCCATCTCTATCATCCCAATTTAGAAGTAGTAACATGAAAGGTGGCTTGATTTAGCCATGTTAGCTTTAGCTAAAGCTAACATAGCAAAATTAGCTATATCACTGCATAAGACAGCGTTAGCTTTAACAACGTGGGCTAATGAGTTAGTAACGCTATGTTAGCTAACATAGCTGCTTTATGAGATTTGCTTTAGCTATGTAAGCTACGTTAGCTACATTACCTCTGTGTCTTACTCAGCCAACAGAGCTTTGTAAGCTACGTTTGCAGTGTTAAAATGTTTTAATGGAAAAGAGGCCTTTTTCTTCTAAGCAGACATTTTACTTAGCTCCATTTAAGGATTTGTAATCAGGTTTTGCAGGTCAGTTTTTTGACTTTTAACTAATAGAATCTCAACTTGAAGGGTACAGTTTTTTAAAAAGATATAATTTAGGCATTTTTATGCTTTTATTGATAGAGTTGGAAACAGGGATGGGGAGAGACATGCTGGAAATGGGGCCACAGGCTGAAAACGAACCTGGGCCACCCACATACCAGGGGTGCACCTTAAACCACTATGTCATCTGCGCCCTTGCTGAAAACACCGGATAAGTGACAGCGACTCGTGGGCTGTCAGTCCTTCTCATAATAATCGTTGGCGGTTGAGCACCTCACCCACAGTACTGTGGCTAGTAGATAAGCAAACTCCATACAGTGAATATAGATGGTAATAAAAGAGCAACAAAGCTGCAGAAAAACTGCACATTGCGGACTTTGCTCAACAAAATGGGAATACACACATCATTTTGTTGTTGAAGCCTGATATTTGCAATCAGTTGTAGTCAGGGCCTAAATTGAAATTAGAATGATATTTGACTGTCAAAAAAATGCTCAGGGCTCTCTTTCTGCTGCACTTGTTTAAATGAAACAGTTCCTCCAATATAACAGTCAAAACCTTTGTTATGTCTGGCATGGGATTTTGCTTTAAAATGCACAAAAACAGAAAAAATCAAACAGCTCTGCAAGTTTAATTGCAGGGACAGTAAATGTACTAAGTGTCACCAGGATGCACCTTTTACTTTAAATGCTGAGTCACTTCATGCACATCCTGTTTGCACTATTTAGTTCCACAGCAATAAACTCTAATTGATAGTCAAACCACAACTTTGAGTTTGTGTAACTTCAAGACTTTGAACTTAAGTCTTGAATGTTTCTGATGTTGAGGAGCTCGGGGGCTCAACAAGTAGATGTAACCACAAGAAGCATTAAATACCACACAAATCACAATAACCATGTTTCCTCCAAAGCGCAATCAACACTGCACACACTGCCAGCAGGCTCTGCTGCATATCTGAGGGAAAACATAAAGACGCCTGGAGGATCAAAGTGACATAACTTTCTTCTTGATGTCTTTACTTTTTAAAGGGCATCCTCTCCTGTTGGCTGTGGTGGCGTTCAAGCAAGTATGAATAATTGGGCTGAATGTCAGTGGGTAGCCTGCAGATGGAGGCTAGGTATGGAGTTTTCACTTTTCTTCTATCATTAAGCCACAATGGGGCACTTTTGCCTCTTACATGCATGACTGCAAGGGAATTTGTCTGAGGTTAAAAGTAGACTAAAAGTGAATTGGCAGGGAAAATTATCACTTACTGTTGACAGCATTTTGTCTCATGCCTTCAAGAGCTTCCAAAATGAGAAGGGCAAAAGTTATTTGAAAGTTTAACAAAAATGAATTGCTGGCATTTAAATATAAAGAGGGATTTGACGAAGATACATACACTGTGTTGAGTATATGAAGTATGGTCTTCTAAAAGAAACTAAATGGAGCAGCAGGGGGCATATTTTCAGGAAGAAGCCCAGGAACTTTTGAGGGTCAGCTTTCATTTCTCGGGATGCAATGCATCCGGCTACGTTATTGAACATTTTTCAAAAAAAAAAAAAAAAAAAAAAAAACTTCTTGGCTCTACAAAAAATGTTTTTAATTAAGTTTTATTTGCAGAAAATATCCCTAAAAGTGTTTCTCAAATAAATAATCTGCAGCCAAACTAATAAAGATGATCAAAAGTTGCAGTCCAGTAGGAACAAATACTCTACTATCTTCCGACAGTACCTCAGGGCTTAAAGATTTAAAAAATAAAGTTAGACTTTTGTGAACTTGAGAAATATCATAATGACAAGTTATCATTCAAAGACAAGTTGAGGGGACCTGACAATCTCATGGAACAAAGAATATACCCAGTGACGGCCTGTCAGTCTCTCCTGAAAGACGCTGGAACGCATTCAAAGGTTTTGATAGTGAAACATAGTAGATCAGACATCTTGACAATTACAGCTGGAAATCCCTGGCTGTAGAAACTATGGATGTGCCCTTTTCAATCATTATGGAGTCACAAAAAAGAGAGGATGGAACTAAGTCTGTGCTTGGACATCTACTGACTCCAGAAAATAAAATCCTTCTACAAGCAGTGATTATTAATACCTGATCTAAACTGATGGCTGAATGTACTGAGTCAAGCATTGATATACTACTTTATCTATGTTACATTAATATTTCATATTCTTTCCAGGTCAAATTTCCAACAGCAGCATGAAAGCATATTGTTAACCTTTTGCAGCAGTCAGTATTCTTCGGTGAAGTCAATACAACCACAGTCAGATATTGAATAATAACACTTTTTGACCTTGATAGACATGTCTGACTTCTGAGAGGCTAATATGATAAGCAGGCCTCTAATTTCCAGAAGACACATTACTACAATACAACAATGCTGACCTACTGTAGGTGATCACTATCACCATCACTATAACAGCAGGCATAATAAGCACTTAAAAAGCCTTAGAAGAACACTAATTTCACCACCTATTTTTTAAAACATGGTGTAAATATATCTGACACTCTGCTGGACACTCTTGTTCTGAAAATACATTTAATAAAAATTAAGAGATTTAAGTTTGACACATTTAAGTCTCTCCAAAACAACTTTTCATGCTGCAGTTTACTGCTTGGCTTAAACCTGACCCTTTTTGCTCATCTGTTAACATGCACACTTATCTGGATAAACTTGATACCATCTTATCAACAGCCTTTAAGCCCCTTATACATTGCTGGTTCAAGTCAGGTTATCTGCATTCCTGTTAGTCCATGGAAAGCCTGCCACACACATAAAGACTTTTAAAATTGTAACCAATTTTTCCAATGTGAGAGACCCCACACGTGGCGACAAATAATCACTGATTTTCCAGTTTTGTTCGTATAGTGTGTGGTGTTGCACGAGAGGATCAACGCAACATGACACACTAACAGATCCATCAACTATCAGAGTCTCAACTTGGTCTCATCACTCAGAATGCCAAACCTCATGCGGTCAAACCTGACATTAGAGTGAAGAAGCTACTGTGGTTAGCTGTAAGCTACATACTAAGTCCATTACAGTTGCCATTCCAGTCCAGTCCCTCTCCTTTGTCAGTTCGTCTGTTTTAAAGAACACGCTGGTAAACACTAGCGTTGCTGCCATAAATAAACATGTTTCTACTCCATGTCTGACATTCGTCAGACTTTATTCTTTCTGTTTACTATCATTGCCATGGCTGTGTTTTTGTTTACTGCCTCCTTCGGTCAGCTTCCTGATTGGCTATTGCTCCATTTGATGCTTGTATCTGATTGTCCTCCATGCTCACCACACACAACAGAATTTCTGGTTGTAAATATTGAACATGTTTAACATTTATGATCTCAGGCCTCCAATCAGGTCAGAGAAAGAATATTTCACCACAAATCACAGGATAGTCTGGCAAGATAATCTTAAGAACCATCAGATAATCAGGACTGTGCTGACTGTGATCAGAATTGGCACGCTTATTGTGTAGTGTGTACCAGGCTTGACAGGTGTGGGATGAACAGCTCCCCCCCACCCCCCTGAGCTGGCATCAGAGGTAGCAGCGGCATAACAGAGGGGAGGAAAAGTGATGTATAGAAGCAGCAGAGCAGAAATGTGTTGGGTATGATCTCTATTCTTAACAAAAGTGTGAATATATAAAAACATATTACTCACAATTTGATATTGCACTTATACAAGTGCAACAGTAAAAACAATGAAGGTGGTAAGTCACCAACCAAATTGCTGATAATAGTCTCTAACAAGTCAACATTGTATTTTAATGTTTGTTTACCAAGTGTACAACATCTTATTGTGTGTGTAATCACAAACAGTCCAAACACAGAGGACTGTGCCGAAGCCTGATCACCGTCAGTATAATCCAAGTGTTTTTTCACAAGGAGATTCCATTCACACATCCAGCTTACAGAGTGCCGAGGATTTAAACACACCTTTCCAAGAGCAAGGTATTCGGACATGAACTTGATCTGTGAGTTCAAGGAGTAGAGTTCACAAAGTTAATCCTATTCCAGAGCTGTTCCTGGCTCAAAAAGAGGCCCTGTCCACACATAGGCTGGTGATTTTGAAACTGAGGTTGCACTTGGCCCTCTAGTACACACCAAAAACAGAAAAATGAACGCACCTTTTAGAAAACTCCATCCAGGGTGAGGATTGTAAGAAATCGTTTACAGCATTTATGGATAGATAAGGAAAACAGAGCTTGGGTTGTAACATTTTCTGTATATTTGATTCTCTTTTGTTTGGTATCACAGGTGTGAGATGTTATTACTTATGTTTATCCCTGAAACAGTGGACATAGAAAATCACGTACTGGTGGTAGTTGTGCTAAGTGATCTCTAGAATGCTAGCACATACACACACATGTTATGCTGGTGAAAAGAAGCATGAATCAACTTTGGAGGTCACTACTTCTTTAAACAACACTGTGATGACACAAACCCCTCCGTTAACGTTGGCGATTCTGGAGATCCTGCTTGGGTTAGTTGGACAACTTTAAAATGGTCGAATGCCTTCTCCAGGTCCACAAAACACATGTAGGTTGGGCAAACTCCCATGCACCCCCCAGGACCCTACCGAGAGTGTAGAGCTGGTCCACTGTTCCACAGCCAGAACGAAAACCACATTGCTCCTCCTGGATCTGAGGATCAACTATCTGATGGACCCTCCTCTCAAGGACCCCAGATAGACCTTTCCAGGGAGGCTGAGGAGTGTGATCCCCCTATAATTGGAACACACCCTCCAGCCCCCTTTCTTAAAGAGGGGAACCACCACCCCAGTCTGTCAATCCAGGGGCACTGTCCCTGATGTCCACACGATGCTGCAAAGGCATGTCAACCAAGACAGCCCTTCAACATCCAGAGCCTTGAGTAACTCATGGCGGATCTCATCCACCCCTGGGGCCCTGCCACCGAGGAGCTTTTTGACCACCTCAGCAACCTCAGCCCCAGAGATAGAAGACCCCACACCCGAGCCCCCAGACTCTGCTTCCTCACTGGACGATGTGTCGATGGGATTGAGGAGGTCTTCGAAGTATTCCTTCCACTGACCTACAACGTCCCTCCTTCCCCACCAGAGAGGTGACATTCCATGTCCCTAGAGCCAGCTTCTGCAGCCAAGGATTGGACCGCCAAGGTCCCTGGATTTGGCTGCTACCCAGCTCACACGGCACCCGACCTCTATGGTCCCTCCTATGAGTGGTGAGTCCATGGGAGGGGGGTCCCACGTTGGTTCTTCAGGCTGTGCCCGGCTGGGCCCCATGGACACAGGCCCAGCCACCAGTTGTCGCTGTCGAGCCCCAATCCCAGGCCTGGCTCCAGGAGGGGGCCCCGGTGGCCCCGGTGGCCTCGGTGGCCCCGGTGGCCCCGTTTTCCGGGCGAGGGAGAGTGGAGATGTCCTGCTGCTCTGCCATATGAGGTTTTGAGCCGCACTTCGTCTGGTCCCTCACCTAGGACCTGTTTGCCTTGGGAGACCCTACCAGGGGCATGAAGCCCCCAACAACATAGTTCCTAGGAACACTGAGACACACAAACCCCTCCACCATGATAAGGCGGCAGCTCAGGAAGGGGAGGAAATAAGGCAAAAGTGAATTATCTGATAACTTGAGGTGCAGATTAGGGGTTGACAGATACTGTTTTAACAGGGCTGAAGTATTAGTAGTTCATAAGACTGATAATCGATACTTGGAACTGATTTATTCTGGTATAAAAAATGCACCTAATGTAGGAAAAGTTAAATTGCATGACAAAGAAAAAGAAAACACAATTTAGCCGTGGTACTATCTGCATGAGAAATGGCACAAAGCAACACAACAGAAGAATGAAAACAGGAAGCGATACTGTATGCTATGTCAGTGATGCACCATGATTGGCTAATACTCATATGACATCTAGCCAATCACATTGTGTTAAATAAAGTACATTTGTCTAGGATGTGGAGCGTAAAAATAAAGCCAAACTGAAGACACACTTTGCAGTGAAACCAAAGCAGTGCGCCTTATGATTAATTAACTTTATGATTATTTGTAAAATAAAATGCTGACACTGATGATCGGCCAAATGCCAAATATCAACCTCAATAATCAGTCAGGCCGAAAATTGATCGACCCCTAATTCAGATGCCTTTTGACTTGTCCACTGAGCTGTCTGCAAGTTTTTAAAAAGGAAAGAAGACATTGTGGAGCAGTAGTTACTATATTCTCTATCACTGTGGCTACAAGGAGACATTGCAGTGGCTTAACCATAGTGTGCTGAAAGGAACAGCAAAGCATGTGATTAATCCATCCATCCATCCATTGTCTACCCCTGCTTTTCCCATTATGGGTCAGAGGGGGCAAACAACTCACGCACTCACACCTACAGACAATTTAGAGTCACCAACCTAATGAGCATGTATTTAGCAGTTGGAAGAAGCTGGAGTACCGGGGGAGAACCCACGCATGCAGGGCAAGAACATGTGATTAATGCAATTTAAAAAAACAGAGCTTATCATGGGCCTTAATTGTACCACTATTACTGTAATGACATTGCATTGATACTGACAGCCTTAATAAATTACACTAAAGCCTTTTTTGAAAAAGAAATTACAGATATGCCCTATTAAAATCTAAATCAATACTGGGTGCAAACTGGCCATTTATACAGAGGCTATAGTCCTATAAGAGGACAGCCTGGTTTCAAGTCTGGCCTGTAGCTCATTTCCCACATGGCTACACACACTTTCTCTCTCCTGATTTCCTACTCCATCCACTGTCCTATCTAATGAATGAATAAATAAATAACAATGTTTATATTTCAGTACAACACAAAGAACATTTGTTGGTTTGCATGGTTAAAAGTGAAACAGTTTCACATACAATCAGATTTAGGGGGACAAATTAAGGATTCAAATACTTTATTTCTTGTGTTCTATATTCGTTATATTAGGGCAACTGTGGTTTAATAGGCAGACTTATAACAGAAGCTCATGGGTTCGATCCCCTGCTCCTGTAGTCACATGTCAATATGTCCTTGGGAAAGACTCTTAACCCGAAATTACTCTCACTTGTGTGTCAGTGGTTCATAAGTGTGTATGGATGCATATGAGTGGGATTAGTTAATAATGATGGCAACTTTACAAAACAGCCTTTGCCATTAGTGTGTGAAAGGGTGTGACCTGCAGTGTAAAACTCTTTGAGTACTCAGGAGACAAGAAAAGCACTTAACAAGCTCCAGTCAATTCAATATTAATCCTCATTTAACTGAAATAAACATGTTTGGTAGCTCCTGCATGAAGGTCAAATTTCACATTCTGCACATTTAAAGTGTTAGCATTAACACGGTAGTGCAATGATGACCATGAAATACGATGAGTTTACTCCTCTTATTAACACTTATCTTACTTTAATCATGCAGATCAGATATTGTTTTTAAGTCCATGAAAACAGAAACCTGGAAACATTGCCCTTTGTTGATCTAAAGTTGGATCCAACGGCAGTGTAAACACTCGAAAAGCAGGAGGAGCTGAAGCATGACTGCTCACTAGCTGCTGGATGATGAATGATTTATCATCAGTGATGCTGCAGGACTGTAGAAAGACATATCAAGCCATGCAAGCTGGTGGATTACACACAGTCTGGATATGTGGGCAGACAGAAGTTAGTTTCACTTCCCACTGCCTCTGGAGAAAATATGGAAAAACTCACAAACAAGCGGGAGAGCACTCACACTGAAAACCCAAAGTGACCCCTTCGGTGCTAAAAACAGACGAAGCCAGTACCCACAACCCAAAAATAACAGAATAACAAGACATTTTAGGAAGTGACTGCAGTAAGAGGTAAAGTGAATGAATATTACATGAGACTTCTGCCCAAAATAGAGAAACTCCCTCCTGCCCTGGATTTAAGAGGTCACTGGAAGCTTAGAAGATTACCTCATCTCTCAATGCCAGCAATCTTTACATATATGAACCTATTTGAATTAATCATTGATTACTGTATTGATAGAATCCTCTTGCCGACGTCGGGTATTTGTTGCAGCACTAAAGCCACAAGTTACCTTGTAATAACATTATTACATGAGCCTTTTTTCTATGCAAAGTCAATATAGAGCCAGAAACGGGAGGGAGAGAGAGGGGGAATGACACGCTGGAGAGGAGCTACAGGCTGGATTTGAACCCTCTTTGAGGACAACAGCCTCTGTACATGGGATGCATGGACACAACCTTGGAAACAGCCCTGCTTTGGAAACTTCAAAGCTGAGATTAAAATTATGTTAATTAACTAACATGGTAAAAACCTTCAAAAGTAAAGGGCCTCTCTACTGCTGTTTGCAGGTCAACAACAGACTTTAAAATACATGTCACATACTTTAACTTTCATCAAACCCAGAGTCAGTTATACAGTAATTATTATCATGCTTATTTATGTACTAATGTTCATTTTTCTGACTCATTTATTTTTGTTATTTGATAAAAAAAAAGGCAGATAAAACATCATGACTGACAGCTCTGTTAACAAATGTTTCTCTAACAGTGTTTTCAGTTGGGTTAAACATGAAGAGACGGGAAGGTGAGAGAAAACATAATAATCCTGAGTGTCTGTTTCAGACCAACAAATGTGTCAGGATTATATCAACCAGAAGAATCTTTGATTTTTTATCGGTATGTTCAATGTCTGCTTCGGTTAGCAGAGGGGGTGTGGCTTCACTTTTGTACATCCACCACCCAGCGGGTCTTTCTTTATTCAAAACATGAGATTCTTTAACCTTTCAGGTTATTCATACTATCAAATCTAATGGTTATGTGATGTAATGTCATTTTATCATATCACTGGTGAAAAAACATTCATCAGTTTTTGCAAGGAGAAACATAAGCTCAAGGCACATTTGCATTATGCATCAAATTGACAGAAACCCTTCAGCTATTGTCTTGGGGGAAAAAAGATGTAGCTCAGAGTAGCATTTAGAGGACTGCATTGGGAACACAAATCTTGCGGGAGCAGGTGGTTTTGACATTGCTGCGGGTCCCCGAACATGAATTTTTGTAAGGGAAAGCAGGTTTTAACTATAATGGAATTAAAAAGAAGAGGATGTATACTGTTCTTTTCCAACAAAAACACACAATGCCAGTCTATGAATGCATTTTTCATAGGAGTTAGTGACAGAGCAGAAAACAGCTGGACTCTGTTGAAACATGCTCACAAGGAAACATATTTGGCATGCCTGGATGAGACGATACACCTGCTCCACACTTTGCAATCAAGGTAAGCACTGTTTAATGATAAAGCGCTTACTCTTTGCTCATATTAAAAATAACAAATAATAACTCATGGTTCAAAAGGCTATAAGCACACGCGCTTCCGTATTCTGAGTTGACCAGACCAACTACTTCAGGTATATCGGCTGTAAATATCAGCAGAAATTTTCAGGTTTGCTTTTACTGACATTGTCATCATCATGTCATCAGCACAGTATGTCAGCCACGATCAACAAGGTGTTAATGGTTTCACCTTTGTACAACAGAAGAACATTGGAACACATTGTCCATACAGTGTTACTAACAAAAAGTCTGGGTGAGTGTTGAACAGTGTTCACATGACTGCTACAATGTAAAATCATAATCTTGAAGACTGAAATTGCACACCTAAAGGGTTCAATGTAAATCAACAAGCAATGCAAAGGGACAGTCGGTGACTTTAATCCACAGAGATAGAATTTCAGCGTAAAATGCCTGATAACTGTTTTTCGTTTTTTTGCTGTGTCATTGAAAAACATAACAGGCTATAAACAGTACAAGTAACACTCAAGATGGCTCTCCAGTGTTTGTGCTTAAAGAGGTTTTAAGACAGTCTGTATTGACATCCTTGTTTAAAACTAGAACACAGTTTTATATTTAAACTGGTGAAATAATTTTGTAAGCTCGCCGTTTATACTGCTCTCAAAGGTACGGTAATACGACAGATCTTTGGATAAAACGCACTCTGAGGAACAATTGGCTGTGCTTAGTGAGGACTACTGGGAGGATAGCAGGTGTTTCATCCCCATCCTGACCATCTTTTAGTTAAATAGTCACTCAAACACACACAAATGCACACCAGAGACATGATCCAAACACTGATTTCTTGTCATCTACCTCCTCAACGGTTGCTCAAACCAGGGAAAAGGGCTTACTGTGTTTTTCTCCTCTTCAAATGGTTTCATATAATGTCTGAAAACAGTGGACTGTGCTCTGACCAAAATGTTAAACAGAGCTCTGATGGGATTCCTTTTGATCTCAGATTCGCCTTTGTTCATATCTTCCACTTCATCGGGCAGCAGTGGTGCATCCAAAATAGCTCAGCTGACTCTTCCTCTTTCCATTTTTATTCTCAGACCTTTTCAAAGTAACTTTTATCCAGCCAGTATGTTAGTCATCTGTTTCACTTTCCATATAAACTTGCAGGATTGCACAGGTTTAAAATGTAAAAGTTCTAGCAGCAGGAACTAAAGGAGACAGGTGAACAGAGCATGAAGAGGCACGTGGCTGGGGGGGGGGGGGCAGAGTTTGAAGGGGCCAAAAGACAAAAGGAGAGGCCATAATGCAAAGGGACAAAGGACAGAGGGACGTTGTCGGCGTATGGCTCCGAGGTCGTCCTGACTGTTTCGTAATGCCTGACTGTTCAGCTGGAAGTGATGGCAGCCGATGAACATGCATCATTCTGCTGCCGGGGCACCCCTCCTGCTTCTTCAGGGGACAAGCAGTGACAAGAGGTGCATGACACATCCTACTTGATCCAAATAACCTCAATGACACCCCTTGAGAGAAGAAGAAACCTAATGACTAACATGCTGGCGGGCTAACAACCTCCTTGAAAACATCTAAGGAGAAAAGAATAGAAATGAAGCAGAGGCATCAAAGCTTTGTATTTACAAGATAGAGTTTGTAAAAAGCTCTCTGAAGCCACCTGGGCAGACAAGGATGCGACTCTGGGACCAGATCAAGACTCTGATTAGGCCAGACAGGCCTGACAGATGGACAGACCAGATTAGGCATATAGACATGTATCAAACAAGGCGGGACAAAGCTCGTGTCCGAGTGCTGTCTGACCCCTGTGGAGAGGAGGGTCAACGGCTGCTGTCAACAAGCAAGGCT
The DNA here is from genome assembly GCF_018320785.1 of Cheilinus undulatus. Classification (NCBI taxonomy): domain Eukaryota; kingdom Metazoa; phylum Chordata; class Actinopteri; order Labriformes; family Labridae; genus Cheilinus; species Cheilinus undulatus. Next base: position 38,110,568 of record NC_054865.1, on the reverse strand, counting down.
ACAGCTATATGTGGAAAACAGTCTGAAAACAAAGGAAACTCAACTGTACTTAGCTGTAAGCAACATTCAAAATCATCGTTTGCATCTATGGAAGAGATATGCAGTAAAGACAAGCTGGGCTAAAGCACAACCAAAATAAAGTACATGTTTCTATCCCGCTTATAGAAATGTCTGAATTCCTTTCGGGGGGCCTGGTTCTTGGTTGCAATACTTGGTAACCCGCATTTAAATCTTACATGGAACATGGGACACCAGTCTAAAGTCATGGTCAGGAATACTATACATGATCCATAAAATCAGACATAAAATAATGCCATTTAACTGTTTTTCATCTATAAATTTGGCCGCATCCTATAAACCAGTATAAATTTTGGAACATAAGCTGCTATGACAGCATGCACAGCTGCCACCATCACCCACTGCACGCAACCTGACACAACTCACTTCAATGTGAATTTCAAGCAGCCATTTAGCAGTGCAAAGCATGCTTAAAAACATGGTTTCAGGCTCGGTGCACCACTTTTGACAGCTTTCTCTTCCTCATTAGGTCATAATCCAGCATTTACAGAAAATGCTGGTGATCTGTTAAGTGAATTAACATTGTCAAACACTGGTTTTATTGGAGAGACTCAGTCAGTGAGAGCAAGTTGCAGGCTGAATAAGGGAGTGAGTGATAGTTGGTTAGGTCTTTACTTCACAAATACAAGCTTTATGGTACAGTGAACTTCATATGGTGAAAAACAGATGGTACTCATGGTTTTTTCATGTTTTTTTTTATTTGGGGGAAGAAAAAACATGATAATGATGCCAACTTAAAAACGTGTTATTACCACAAATAACAGAAACATTCACTGAGGCAAAAGGAGACTAAGAGTTCAGAAATACAGTACATTCAGAAAGTATTTAGACCCCCTTCACTTTTGTAAGTTTTCTTATGTTGCAGCCTTGTGCTAAGATCGAAACCTGACGGTCACTCTAACTGAGCTTGTGTGTGAAAACGAGACAAAGTTCCAGAGGGACAACCAACACTGCAGCCCTCTACTGATCTGGAGTTATGGCAGAGCTGCTAGACAGAAGCCTCTCCTCAGTGCAAAACACATGAAAGCCCACTCTGCTTTAGTTTGGAGTGGGTTTTTTTTGCAAACTCCATGCAGGCTTTCATGGGTTTTGCACTGAGGACAGGCTTCCGTCTAACCCCACTGCAATAAACCCAGATAAGTGATGGCAGTGATGGTTGTTCTTCTGGAACTTTGTCCCATCTCCACACAGGATTTCTGGAGCTCAGTCAGAGTGACCATCGGGTTCTTGGTCAGCTCCACTGTGCTCTTAGGAACCCACAGTGAGGCAGAACACTTTTTGTAGCCTTCCCAATAACTGAGCCCTGCAACAATCCTGTCTCTAAGCTCTGCAGGCAGTTCCTTTGACCTAATGTCCAATCAACTTAATTTTCCAAAGGTGGACTCATATCAAGGTATAGAAATGTCTCAGCAATGATTGAGAGGAATGGGAGGAACCCAGCTAAATTTCAAGGTTTTGTGCAAAGATTCTGAATACTTACAGTATGTCAATGTGATGTTTTAGTTTTTTATGTTTTTAATTATTTGGTTTTCAAAGTTCTGTTTTCAATTTTTCATGATGAGGTAGTGATTGTTTTAATGAGAATAAAAATGATTTTTTTGGACTGTAGCACCAGGCTGCAAAAGTGAAGGGGGTTTGAATACATACAACTTAGCATTTTAGAAATGGCTTTCTTGGACTGGGGATAGTTTTGAAGAATGATTATTACCATTTTTCAACATCTAATTGCATAAACTGAGATTATAACTCAGGTTTTTGAAAAAGTATGTCTTTAATGCTCATTTTCAGACTATATTTGGGTGATAACACAGTCTGCTAAAATGTGAATTTTGGCATTCATGTAAGAAGTACCCCACACTTACCATTTAACATTTTTTCAACTTATTGCACATAAAAACACAATAATGCAAGGAACAAAATCATTGAGCCTTAACATCTTTTAGAGGAGGTCAACATCCCCCCCAAACCTGATTGATGAAACAACTTTCCTTTACACTGTGTAAATTAATGTTACAGCTTGATCTTCTATCATATTTTATTGTAAACAGGCAAGTTTATAAGTATAATAAAACTGGCTGTAATGTGAGAATTGTCCTCTCTTTAATTACACACTTGTTATCATCCTAGCATTGCTTGTGCATGCATGTGTTCTCAGTGAGAGCTACCTTTACTGCCTCATTTTGGTACTAAAAGGGCTACACAGCTGCACTTAAACCACAGCTTGTGGGTTTTGATGAATGCAGTGGAAATCACCATGCAGGAAGACACCTTTTTTGCATATTCTTATAGCCAAAGGCTTATAGTTGTAGCCAAAAGCAGTGTGGTCATGTTCAGAATATAGTGTATTTATAGACAATTCATCAGTTAGTTAATTTGGATAGAGCAGTGAATAGAGTTGCTTCAGTGGGAAAAGTCACACAAACATATTTTGACCAGCAGCTTTAATTTGCAGACTTTCTTGCACTACACTGTCATGATGTTACATCATCCTACCAAGAACGAAAAATCTCAGTTAGAAAGTATCACTGACTGTCTAACATCAGTTCAACAGGCCGAGGCAAAGAAAACAAAAGAATAAATTGTAATTTCAGTGAGACAACAGCTGACCCCCTCTGCTGTGTCCTTCTCCATTTGTGAGACAGCACTGATGGATGCCATCTTGTCAGCCTCCTGTGAACCGTCGTGACAGTCAGGAGTCACCAGAGGCTGGGAACGTGTGACTCACAGATTCTTAAAGTCATTGCTGCTCCCCGTCTGACTCTGACCCCAGACGATGAGTCTCCTATAGGCCTCTGTTATCATCCCTGCCGCCAACAGGCTCTTTAAGAAGCCATTACCAGACCCTTAGATAGGCTCACAATCACATGAACTCAGGCCTGTACTATCCATGGACAGACTCATGGAGGATGAGGTGGTGCCAAAAATAACTCTCAAGTTTCAATAACAATGCCATATACTACACAGTCTGCCTTATTTGAACTCTACTTGTGGAGTATTCTCCCAGAGAAAAAACACAGAGAATCTTTATTAGCATCTGCTGCCAGCTATCAATACCTGCTTCTTATCACGTTTCAGTCAGCAAAGGTGGGAGAAAGTCATTGTTTTGCAAGTCTCAAGTCTTTAATCCCAAGTACCGAGTCAAGTCTCAAGTAAAGACGTGCAAGTCCAAGTCAAGCCTCTAATAAAGACAAGACAAGTCGAGTCAAGTCCGAAGTCATAGGCTTGAAATTTTCAAGTCCTTACAAGTCATAAGCACTGTTTACCAAATAAAAAGCCATTTTAACAATGTAACAATCTATTAAATTTGACAAATGCAATGAATGCATTTTGAATTGTTTTATTTTTTAAATAAGACCAGTGTGACAAACCTTAATCACACAGAAAAAGAGTGCTGACATAGCATTCAGGATATAATCAGTGCTAAGCGGTGTAACAACAAATGAACTTCTGAAGATGTTGTACAGTCATTTTAACTCATCTAATGTGAGTGTGTGTGTGTCTGTGTGCTGAGTGTGTGTATATGTATAGGTGTGTGAGTTGATATATAGGGTTTGTGGGTGTTTGTAAGTGAACATGTTTGACTGGTCAACATTAGGTTAAAGGTGTTATAACCAGTTCTTAACCTCAAGTTATGTGTTAAGTTATAAGACCTCAAGTTATGTGAACACAATGACTGCCTCCTAGTGAATAAACAAAAAAGAGCTGATGAATTATGGGTGTCTGTTTGGGTATTTATATTTAATATTTTGACATTTACTGTAGTTCTGTTACTCTGTTACCTTAAAGTTATGCTTTCTATTTTTTTCTCTCTCATTATTATTGCTTTTAGCTAAAGGGGGAGGGTCCCCATATTGGTCTTTGCCCTGGGCCTCCAAATAGCTTAAACCGACCCTGCCGCATTTTTAGTGATCCAGGGCTCCGTGGACCGACGCACTCAGACCGCTGACATCAAGCTCGGTTAACCGATCCATATCGGATTATCTTTATAGCACTAGTAAAAAGGGATGGATGATATATTCAGCATGATATCAGTATCGACAATTATGAAAATGTCTGCCGATATTTAAATTTGATATTTTGCTCATAAAAATCAGCTGTAAATATTGGCTGGTCAAACAAATAAGTCAATGGAGTTTTAGACCAGACTAACAGATCTACATCAGCTTAAGTCTTTTTATTCATCATCATTTTTTACACTTTAAAGGTTGTTTAAGGATGCAAATTTGGTAATTTGTTCATCCTAAAACTTTAAATTATGTGTTTTAAGGACTGATGTTTTAGTTCATAAATCTATTTAGATGTGGGATTAGCTCAAATTTATTTGTAAGGATCAGTATATTTGATATTTCAAAGATCCATTACCATGCATCCCTCAAAAAAAAAAAAAGAATTTATCTTAGCTTTGATGTTTTGACACTAAAAGTCTCCCTTGAAGGCCCCAACCCAAACAAACCACAGACAAACTCACATCGACACAGACAACAGCGAGCACACAAACACACACCCACAGGATGCTCAGAGAGCGGGTTGGGTAAGGGGGTGAGCCACGAGTCAATAAACCCTGTGTAATCTGTTCCCTTTAGTGGCATAAACCATCTGAGAGGAGATTACAAGCATTCTGCCAAAGTAAGAACATGCGAGTTCCTAATGGACAGAAACACAGAATAAAAAACAAACACACACTAATAAAAATGAGCGTACCTTCTCATAAACTCTTAAACAAACTGTGGAGAGTAAGAGAAGTGCTCCAGCTCTACCATGAAATCATGACTCGTGTTTTTAGGATCCAGCTCCATGAGTTTAATACAAAAAGGCTTTTTTGTCTCCAGGGAAAGCGAGACACGGGAATACAGAGAGTGGAGGAGGGAAAAAAAGGGAAATATTTGTGCATGTTTTTGTGAAAACTCCTGATTATCATGACAGGCCCACCCTGGACTTGGGCTCCTGCTGAGGTAACTAATGCGCGGCATTGTCAGTTTGTGTGAGATTATGCATCATGGCCTCCATGAGTGGAGGTGGAAGAGCAGAGGGGGCGGGAAGGAGTTGTTGAATGTGTGCGTTTGTTTATGAGCTGGAAGGGAGGACGTGTGTACAGGCAAATCAGAGGGCAGAGGGGGCTGCTGCATGTGAGTGTATGTAGGGGGGAAGGAGGGACGCTGACTTCATGCATCATTAAGCAGGTGGACTGAGAACACCAGGCGGAGCTGTCACGGTGGAGGGGAGCAGAGCGGACATCTGGCACACAATACAGGACCATACACCCACATGTTAGGAAGAGCTGTGAGTGATCTGAACGCACGTCATCCGGCTAATTATTATTTATGGATCATCTCAAACTAATTACAGTGCAGAGCTTGTTACAAACTGCTGTGTATTTGTTAGAATATCCATGTGTTTGTCTTCTATTATGACGCCAGTCCTTCTGTTTGCTCCTGAGGGGTTTAGATTTGTCTGAAGTGTTTTTTATTCAGTGCCTTCATCTAAAACTCCATTGATCTGATACTAACCAAAAAAACACAATACTCAGATTATTACAGCTTAACACTTCAATCAAGTAATCTGACATGAGGCTTTAATCAGATCAAGCTTAACTGCTTCATAACATTGTGAGTTAATCAACTGAATCACAACAAAAATCTGGAGAGGGGCACATGTATGACAGTCACAGAAACCCACCCTAAAGATCCCCATAGTCCGCATGAGCATCCAGAGGGTTCTTGTTGAAATGAATGCCTTATTATTGTTATTCTGGGCTGCTCTGATGTAAAGGGTTAACACCATAATCAGCTGATTCTTGCCTTGTTGTGTTATGTCAATCTAATGCTGCCATTATATCACACTTTACAGCTGATTCAGAGACTTCAGTGACTCTTCTTTTTGGACAAATTCTGATTTGTTTTCACGAAAATATGTGAAAGAAAACAATGGCAGAGTAGGAGTTTGACACTGTCTCTGGTAAAGCTGAGCAATATGCAGTTTATGAGAAGTTTTCCTGTGAACTCAAGAGAAGGGACTAACAATAATATAAATTAATGCTGTCAGCATTATCTTTATTGTAGTGCTGCACAATTAATCTAATCACAACTGTGATGTCAGATTGTGCAATTACATAATCATATAAAAGGCTGCAATTATTTTTGCATTTAGTACATGAAAGGTTTACAAAAATGCCTGCAGAAAGCATTTTTTAAGTCTATAATAGTGCCACTATTGCAGAGTGGTCACACATGATTCGATTTTCAAATCTTAAATAATTTTAAAAACATGGGAGACCACAGACAATAAGACAATTTAATATAGAACAGTTGTGTTTTATGTTTGCAACCAATGAAAGGACATAACGCCTGGCTAGTGTCACTACCTGGTCTGCTCGCTCTCATTGGATGATGTGGGTTTTCTGTCTCAGGCACTACAACCTACAATCTTCAATGATTCACAGTCTGGGAGGCTACAGTTCAATATGAAGCAGTAAAATAATACTGTTCACGTCACACACTTGGGGATTATTCAGACATATAATTGTTTTGATGAGCCTCCACTCGGGATAGGTCCCCACAATCGCCGGCGGAGGCTGATCTGGCCTTAAATCGGGCTTAAAGTAGTGTAGTGTGTGGCTAGCCTTATTAGCAAAAAAGGAGAAGATATATACAGTGCCCAACAAATTTATTAGACCACCACCCAAAGTAAGGTTTATGCCACAGCTGCCCTAAATTAACAGCATTGGTAATTACCAAAATCATTTTTTATGTTTCTGCAATGGTTAATACACCAATATGTAGAAGCTCTTTAACCCAAATGATATTTTTAATACTAAAATATAATTATTATTGTTATCCATGAATTTTCAAACATACTGATTTACAAAAAAAATAGTAAAGCACATTATTATTTCTTGATTAATATGTCAAATTATAGTTATTTACTTTTAGTGCTTGAATGTTATGCTTGATTAATTTCTGACTTCTCAGAGACCAGTGAGCCGGCTCAAATTTGGGTTTAAAAGGTGAATTCAGTTTGAAATTCCTCATTCCTGATTAAAATGATAAAACGTGGAGAGCTCACTGAAAATGAAAGAGTCCGCATTAAAGCACTTCATGATGCTGGATGGTCTCTGAGACAAATAGGGAAAGACATAAAGTGTTCTCACAGTGTGGTCAAGTATGCTTTGGAGTCAGTCATGAATGCTTCTAGATCAGAGTCTGAGAAAGTCTCCAGAATGACCATAAGCAGACGACTGACGGAACAAGGCTTAAAGGGAAGAACAGCTGCTAAGAAGCCATTATTGAGGCCTGCAAACACCCAGAAATGCCGCAGATTTGCCAGGGAGCACAAACACTGGACTGTTGATGACTGGAAGAAGGTACTCTGGACAGACGAGTCCAAGTCTGAACTCTTCTGTCAGCATGGTCGTGTTTGTGTCCGCAGAAAAGCTGGAGAACGTTTTGATGCCAGATGCATTGCACCCACAGTGAAACACGGTGGAGATTCCATTATGGTATGGGGTTCCATTTGTGGATACGGTGTGGGCAAATTAGTGAAAATGGACGGTATCATGAACAAGAACGTCTACCACAACATCTTAGTGCATCATGGAATCCCTTCTGGACTGAATCTGATTGGTCGTGGGTTCATATACCAACAAGACAATGACCCCAAGCATACTTCTAAGCTGTGCAGAGACTATTTGAGCAAGAAAAAGGAATCTGGAGGACTGGAACTGACCAAGTCAAAGTCTGGATTTGAATCCTATTGAACAAACTGGGGATTTAGTAGATTCAAAGATTGATGGCACAAAAGTTTCATCTAAAGCAAGTCTGTGGGAACAGCTAGAAACTATTTGGAACTCAATAACAAAAGAGACTGTGGAAAAGTACATAAAAACAATGCCAGCAAGAATGCAAGCTGTTATCAAGGCCAAAGGAGGCCATACAAAATATGAAGTTTTTTTGGTTATTATGTGTGAAAAAGGACTATTTAGTTGTTTCAGTTTGTTATTTGCCAAATAAATGACAATAGCATTTTTAGTTTTAAACAAGTTTTTGAAAGATTTCTAAAATATTTATGTTTTCTCGTTTTTATAACAGGTGGTCTAATAAATTTGTTAAGCACTTTATATTTTGACAATATTTAGTTATTTCAAAGCAGGACTGTAAAAACTTAAGGTTTTGTATTTTTTATGCTCCTAAATATTTAAATACAAAGTATATCATATCTCTAAGTCAGTGCCGCACTAATTTAAAGAACTTCAAACCTACAAAAGTCAGGATCATAAAATACTGATCCTTGCATTTATTTGATTCTCAAATCAAGAAACTGGTAAAAATTACTCAATTATCAATATGGAACTGCTTTGAGATGTAGTCAAACGCCAAAATTCAGTGATTGATCCCCATTAAAGTTTACAGAGAATCGAAGAAGAAAAGAAAACACAAAACAATGGGGTATCAGAATCTGCATAAGAGAATTTTTAATTCTAAAATATATTAGAAAATAAAATCGAATCATACATCCCTTGTAACATTACCTTTTATATCGGGTTTATAATCCCAGGGGTTCAAAGGCATCAATAGTGTCAATGGGAAGGCACAACAGCTGGCTTCAAGAGGAAAAACAAGTAAGAGGTAACAGTTTATGGTTTAAAAGTTACTTAACTTTTTATAAACTGTGTCACTTCTTGTCGTGTATGACAGCGCTGGTCTGGAAGGCATTTTAACGATCACATTCAGAGAAAAACTGTCACACAGCCACCATTGTTTGCTGCTGCAGTGGGTCTTTTGGTTCTTCTCCAATGTTCTAAAAACAGTAGCCTCGTGCATGCAGTGCTTTCTGGTGGCGAAGAACAATTAACTTCCAGTTTATAGCGCTAACATTTAGCATGACTAAACCAAGCAAATCGAAGCATAAACTTGTGTACTTGCCGATACCAATACCTGCATTTTAAGCAGTATCGGGCATATTTCCAATACTGGTATCAGAATCGGAACAACCCTACCTTCAGGAGCTTTAAATTACCTGTGTTATATTACAGAATGATTTTAAATGCTACTAATAGTTGTGCTTATTCTGATTTCTCAAAGCGAAACACTTAAGGTGTCACCTCAAAAGCATGTTTTTCATGCAGTAAAATAAATCACAACCTGCTGGAAAATTTGGGATTTTTTTTTATTGCATCATGGTTGATGCAGTGAGCAGCTCCTAAAACATGATGGATGGATCGGTGTCATTTTTTTAATCACAGGGGTTGTGTGTTTTGGAAGATCATTAAACCATCTGGTGTACAACCACCCCCTCATCTATCTCCTCATCTGCTGCTGTGATGATAATGTCTCTGCTCTGGCTCCTTGTTTGTAAGTAAAATCTACACCATCTCTGCTTATTTTAGTGTAAAAGCACAGCCTGAGTGTATCTAAATCAGCTTGCTCAAGATTGTACCAGGTATAAGGTTTCATGATTAGCATTCATTCCTACATAAACTCCTCCACCTCGTCTCTCAGCTGAACCTCATACACAGTAAGAACAGAGGCACATCTGCGCATAGCTCCTTTTCAACTACATCTAACAACACTACTATGTTGTCTTATTATGTATAATGATATTGTTTAAATATTGAGTGTCATAAATTAAAAGGATAAACTGGATTTAAAGTGATGCAGTCCAAAAAACCTGCATGTTAATGAACAGTAGAACTCTTTACCTGGGGTTACAGTAGAATGATTTTTATGTTACAACTATAAAACTAAACTACAGCTAGTAATATAAAAAATGGATGAGAAGTGGTATGATGACTGGATGGAGCTAAACCAACAAGGTCCTTGCACTATTTATGCACTTCTCACCACTGCTATAAAAGAACTCAAAGGTTACACAAATCTGGATATAAACTCAGCCATAAAGCAATTTATGTAAACTTAGTCAAATTGCCCGGTTAAGAGTTGTTTAAATGCCTGATTTTGGTTCATAAATCAGTAACTTATGTGTATGCAAGCTACTTATCCTCGACTCTGACTTCATAGTGAATAAAGACAAACATGGCATGCCAGGCAATGCTCGTGGTGACTCCATGAAACGCACACTACAGCCACACGCTGGCTCAGCCTCTCTTCGTTAAAGTGGCTGTCGGAGGCGATACAGTAATCCAGTTTTAACGGCCGTGCCCCTTCCCCCACCATGAAGTGATGGCCCCAAACAAACCACCGCGCCTCTCTTAAGGGAGAAGTGTCAAAACCCAGTCACCACTACCTCCTTTGCAGCACATCTGACAGCAGTCATGAGCTAAGAGGAGAAAAGTGATCCTTTCACCCCATATGGTAACTCCAGATTCAGTCAAGTGTGTTACCACAGGTGAGAAGCTACAAAGCCTTTTGTTTCTAAAAATATCACAAACTCTCCTGAAAGCAGCTTGGAAATTCATTACTACAAACCAGTTATTTTCTTTTCACTGTAAAGTAATGCCAATCTGGAAGGATTATACGTTGTGCTTAATGTTATCTATGTGGATTACAGAAAAAGAAGAACTGAATGTGCTCATTATAGGAATAATGAGAGCCTATAATTAGACTGAACACTACGCTGCTGTGTAATGTTTTCTGATTTTGACTTTTTCTATTAATGAGGATCCTAATTTAAATGAGCAGAAGCAGCAGACTAACAGTTTACATTAGTATGACCTAAAATCTGATCAAAGCACAGCACATCTTCTGTCCCTGTCACAGTTTCATATCCAGATGACAAATCACATGTCAGTATCAACCTCTGCTCCCCTGGTATCAGCAAACCACATACAAAGTGCACAAAGAAGATAACTTTGGTATTAAAATGTAAAAAAATTAACTCTTGTCAGCACAAATACTCAATACAACAGTGTTATTTGTTCCTTTTCATATCTTCCTTTGTCAACCAGCAATTTTCTAACATTATGTATTTATTACCACAACAGAAGCTCTAAGTAATAGTTCTTTTTGTCATTGATCAACCTGCCCATTGTTGCTTGAGTAGACTAGTAATTGCAGGGTTTCCCACAATGCTTTGCGATTAACATGGCTGCTTTGACAACAAGCTCCATCCACCTTAACTACTGTTGTTGAACAAAACTCAAATTGATTAAAATCCTGCTGCTCATCCTCCTACTTTCCTCCTGATGTGGCATCCAAAATCTTCTCTGTTGTCTCAATGTGAGCTCCAACAGCTGCATGTTGTAGCAGAAATACTATTACTATATACTACTATACATATCATTGTTCATCTCCTCTTTGGTAGGTGGAGAAACAACCCCTTTCAGCTACTGGATCTGGTTGAGTGTGCTAACAAGTTTAAAGGTCAGTTAACTGGTTGTATCTCAGGGAAAACATGGGCAAAAGCAAAATTTAACAGCTCTCTAAATTTTGTGCATACTCACAATTAACTTTTGGTGCAAATGCAATGCACGCTATCTCCCTCTAGCTCAAGATAACCAAATGCACAAGACAATACAAGTTCTGTTATGATGCTAGGGGTCAAAGTCCTGCATGGACACTGTGGAGCATGAGCAACTTCTGGCCCAGCTAAAGTCAGTGCATCCAGAGTATATCTAACTCCAAATGTACGCATGTTAGTCAGACTTTGAGATATTTAAACTCGTCGGACTGTTCAAAATAAACTTTTTCTAACTGCATCTAAACATACTGAGCATACACTCAGTATCCACTTGAATCATAGTAGTAAGTTGACTGATTTGTTTCATTTATAGTCTTGTAAGCAATCATCATGACAACTAGGGTGGATTTATTTAAAATAATATATCTAACGGTGATTATTCTGACTCATTTGGCAAATGCTATGTAACTGTTGTATTGAAGGGAATGATCATTTTCAAGTCTCTCTCATTTTAAATAAGACAAACAGACAAAAATTAGTAAAGTAGGGGGTTTTGCCAACTATTCTCGATAAAATAACACTTAAATGTTTGCATGATGTGAAGAGCTGACATCTCTGCTTTTGCAGAAAAAATGTATTAAACTGGTATTTTGAGACACATTTCAGGTTTAAGAAATATCGCACCTTCTGCGATTTGAAAATTGCAGTAGACCATGTTGTGATTTAATCTAAATTTCAATTTATTGCCCAGCCTTAAACAGGATCCTGGAGCTGCTCTTCTCATAGCCACGTGGGATAGTCATGTGCTTTTTTCTGTCAGCTCTGCCCAAAATAAAAAACTACAAACACAAACAGTGACTACAGACACATAGAGGATTGCAAATGTGTCTAATGATATATTTTGTGTACATGTTACATGTGTAAATATACTTGTTAGGTGTGTGTTCAGTTGTCCTTTGAATTTTAAGTAAATGCATTTTCATTCACTTTAATATATATAATATTGAATGTTTGATTAGTTGTATCAATGTTGTTTCATTTGTTTACCCCCATCCCACTACTGGCAACAAGTAAGCTCCTCTCTTGAGTGGTGAATTTCAGAAAGCACTACATAGGGTATGCAAAATGTTATAATGAAATTGTAAAATACCTGCTTCTACTTTTTAAAGAAATATTTAATATTTTAGTTACAAAATTAATTCCTAAGATAGATTTTTCCACAGAAAATGCATCTGTTTAGAGTGGACACTGATAATGTTGTGCAAACTTGCATGTCAGCTGATAGCAAGCACTAGTCGAACAATCGTGATAAAAAGTGAACACATAATCATGACTTTTTCTTACAGGCTGCAAAAATCATTTATGTACGCGTGTCACTGTTATCATTTTCAGTTGGAAAGTATTAGCAAAAACAAAGAATGACTAACATACAAACCTATTTCGTTGTCTTCAAATCTGCCAAAAATAACATAAACAAATCTAAATACATGAAGAGATTTCTTGACATCTAACTTTGTTTTGTATGTACCTGTATGTATCCAATGCAGTTGCACTAGTGAGAATTTTTACCATGCATTATGACGGTCTACTGTTGTTGGCAACTCTAGACCAGCCTTTCTCAATCAGGGTGCCTCCTGGCGCTATCAGGGTGCCTTTAAAATACTCTGGATTCAGCCAAGAGTTACAGCAAATACACAATTCCCTATTTATCCTGGTGTAAATAATCAAAATTGTCTCATATGTCCTTTTCCTGTGATCACATCAACCTCAGGTCTGCGAGTGGAAAGGCTTACGACTTTAAGGCAGGTGTGCCAAAACACATCAAAGTGCATTTTGAAGGTCTACATGACCGTTCTGTGCAAATATAAGCATTTCAATTGCACGTGAATCCCTTAGCAGTCACATGGATGTAGAATATTAGTTTTTATCAGCGCATCTTGACTTGGGGCCTTGAAATTTTTCAAAATTGAAAGGGTGCGTGATGGGAAATGCTGCTCTAGACCACCAGTTTCTAAAGACAGTCATAATCATTAACATGAGCATGTGCACATCTGTGTGTATGGTACTGTAGGGTTGCAAATACAAGAAATCAGATCTGTACATTGACTTGGCATTAAGTAGCACATTTTGGGCTGAATTCATAGGATTTCTGGAACAACTTCAGTAAAGCATTCAAAAGCATTTAATGCGTTATTAGGCAGTCAGCAGCGAAATAAGGTAACAGGCAGGAGATGAAGAATGATATGCAGCAAAGATGCCACATTGAAAGGGGTGACTGTGCAGTTTATAGTTAAAAGAATGCACTCAGATGTATTTGCCTTCCTTTTTACATCAAGTGGCTTAGCAGCAAGCTGGAATAAATCAACAGCAGTACAACGGTGGTTCAAAGGAGATAAAATGGAGGAATGGGTGTTCTGAAAGTGGCAAACAAAGTAAACACACAAACAAGCAGCCAATAAATTAGAGAGCTTTTAAGTTTGATGGATGAACCTAGGTGTGTGGGAGGTGTAAAGATGAGAGAACAACAGAGTCTGGTATTAATTAAACTGGTTGGATGCATTCATATGAAATTGGACTCATATGAAGAGAGCAACCACTTTACATCATTGTAATCGAAAAGCAGGAGGCATGAAGCTGCTGAATGAGTGGAGACATCAGCAGACATTTCTTTTACTCCACGAGATGGCAAAAATAGATCTGAAAATGCAAATGACCAAAATAACACGTGGAGGCTTCAAATGAGGGACAACTAAAAAGGAAAACGGCGCGCGCGTGCAGGTGATCATTTCAAAGCAGACTGTACCGGGCGACGCTCAGCATTGTTTGATAGGCTGCTGCTGTTGTGAATACACCTGCTCTGTATTGTCCGCTGCTCCGGCCAATACATGTGAAACTCACCTTCGCCAGTCGCTCAAAACAAACAAGAGTCCGCCAGGCGAAACACAGATAAACACAGAGGGACGAAACGCACGCACGCACGTGCACAGAGCACCACGCGCGGCTGCACAGAAAGCTACAAGCCTCCTCTCCCTGGCTAAATGCCTGCTGTGTCTGTGGATGAAACAGTTGTTGAAGGTAAAGAGAGAGAGAGAGAGAGAGAGAGAGAGAGATGGAGGCAGCCGACTTCCGCCAACAGCTGCTCAGCTTCAACTTCGCACGAGACACGTTCAAAGAGGAAAGGGGGCTGTTTCACGAGCTAAGAGGCTAATTTTAAAGCAGTTTTATCCACATAAAAAGACACACAGGTTATCACCTTTGCCACTCTTTCCACCAACACACGCTCCCATCCACAAGCGCACCTCCTCTCCTCCTGTACTCACCACAGCTGTCTCTTAGTGGGGAGGCAGTCTTTGTTGGAGGCTGTCACTCCCATGGCCATCTGCATCACCGTGATATATTTCTGGTACTTCATGTTGTCCTCCTTTGCTGCTACTTCTGCGACTACAGCTACGGCTAATGCTACTACTACTTCCACTACTACTTCTACTTCTAGGAATCCGCGCGCCACAAAAGCGGCACAGGTGAGCGTGCATTCAAATGTCTGTTATTGTCCCCTGGCACGCGCGGCATCTTCAGTATAAAAAACGCCATTTCCACGACTGGAAGAGTGCTGACGGGGAAAATGTTCCCCGAGGAGCTCAACAAAAGGTACCACGCCGCCGCGACCCATGTCTCTAATCTCATTAGAGCTCAGAATAGATTGGCTAATCCATTCAATTTTAGTCAGGACCGGGTCATTGTTGTTGTTCGCCCCGTAGCGGCCACTTTGTTGTCTCCTCACCTCCGCTTTTCTTGTTTTCTTTTATTGTTTTTACCCGGCTTCTCTCTGAGGAGTCAATGAGTCAGGAGAAAGAGACAGTCAGAGAGAGAGGATGTAGCGGCGGTGGCACCCAAACGTCTGCGAGGTAGGGAAGAGAGTGCGCGTGTGTCCAACGAGAGAGAGCGCGAGAGAGCAGGGGAGTGACAGGAGAGGGGGGAGGAGGAAGAGCAAACGATGTAATGGCTTGAGAGGGGGAAACTACTACTGCTGATACACACCTCAGTGTTGTAAAATTAGAGGGCAAACGCGTCGTTTTGAATGTGTTGGGGGTTATTTCTTCATTGGACTGGTCCAAGAGGCACAATAAAAATACAGCAAGGTTTGGTTTATTACGAGACACTAAAGGGGAAACTGTAGTTCAGGGAGAAGGAAACTGCCGTCTTACAACAGGACAACCACTATATAATATTACTCCTGAGGTTTGGACAAGGAAAAAATGAGTACTTCCAGAAAACATTCCTAAATATATTATAAATAAATATTTAATCCCCCCCTTTTTGGATTAAATTTCAATCAACTACAGCCCTGGTCAAATCTATTTAAAATTTTGGGGATTTTAACCCTCTAAATGCCAGTTTGATTACATATTACTGCTGTTTCTCTTAATGAAAAACAACCCTAACAACATTAATTTCCATATACTTAATTAAGAGGGGTGGGGATGTCTGTTAATCATAGTATTAAAAATATCAACAGTTAGCAGCGAAATTACTTTTGATGCTTTCCATGCATATCAGATAAACATAACAATATTAATGAATTCTATTTTTCCCCACTTTAAAGGTTGAATCTTTCAGACCGATTCAAGGCAAAGATGATGCTTTCCAACCTGTCTGAGAAAGCATGAACTTACAGTGCACACTTGTGTATTGCCATGTCACCTGTAATTCATTCCTATTTGTGTCATTATGTCTTTACAATAAAATTAAAGATGTATCTGTTGTAAATAAATATTCTGAATGCATCTGTGTGAGTGGTTCAGTCACTGCACTTTTAATTGGAAAACTGAAGTTAAAACATCATACTTATTCTTTATAAAGTGTTGCATAATCATTTCATTTTGCACCTTTGTCCAGTAGCTCACAGTTTTGCACTTACAAGAGCTGTAAATGAAGTAATTTTGTTTTCCGTTGTCAGCTGGTCCAGCTTAACTTCAGTTTATTCTATTCTGGTGGGTGCTGCATTTTAAAATATTCACATCTGCTACAAAAATACATTTGGACTGTGAAATAAGTTAATGTAAAGAAAATAACATAACCAATCAGTTTCATGATTTTTTTATGTTGTTTTGTTTATTTGTTTTAACCCAGTATTGCCCATTTTTACTCCAAGGGATGCAAATGCTCAGTTATCAAAGTTATGCTGGGGCAAAGTCACCAGAAAACTAACTGTACATTAAAACATGTTGATTTATCCCTAAGGGGATACTATTACGTCTTCTCATTGCGAATATAACTACCAGAAAAATGTACTGCAGGGAAAAGCTTCCAACAGACTCCTTTTCACAGGCTACCACAGATAATTAAAGTATAGGACAGTGGTTCTCAACTGGTGGTGGGTTTTCAGTGGGTTGTGAGTGTGTTTGTTGGAAAAAATGGTGGCAAAAGATCTATGAAGAACAGCAGCCCTAAATAGACATATATCCATACATTTAATCTTAATCTGTTTTATCTTGAAAATGGGTACATTTAAATGTTTTCTTAACATTACATTGTATTTATCTCCTTTTCTTGCATCGACAAAGCTGCTTTCCCCATGATAACAATTTCTCTAGGCCTCTGGAAATTAGCAAAAAAATACCTGTAATCATTGAAATGGGGTGTAAAACATGTTAGTTTTCTCCTGTCTCTTTTTTCACTCGTATATTTGATTCCATTCATGATCCAGGTTGCAACATTATTCACCAAATAAACATGTTATTAACTTTTTTAGGGGGGTCCTGAGTCTAGACTTGTTGAGAATCACTGGTATAGGATACCTTGAACCTGGATAAGCAAACAAGCCAGGTGAAACAAGTGAAGACGAGTGAAAATAAAATTGGTGAATTGGTGCTAATGTACTGTAAAATTTAACACGTAGTAAAAATTGGATAGGATCAATCTAGTTAAGTTGACTTAGCTGAAAAAAATCACATTTTTTCATAACTGAGGGAATGAGTGAACTTATCTCATTTTTAAACAATATTTAAGGATTTTCTGTTAAAAATATCTTCAGATTTTCCACAAATGTCCTCTTTGACTCAGGTGATCAGAGCTGGCAGCGTGAAGTTCGAAGGCTAAGGAGAGAATGAGCTATTGAAATTAAGTTTTGGTCATAGCTTTATTATTCATTGACTTTTTCCAGATAATGTTAAAACTAATGTAGATTTAGATAAAATAGTCTGTATTTTGTTCCAAAGAGGTCAAAGGGCAACTACATTGTGTAATCATAATAATAACTGGCCCATTCTAATAAATTTGGCATTTAAGGGAAGCATGATGGGAATCTGAGCTTGAATATTTTCTTTGACTTAAGGATAACTGAGTGATATATTTGGTGCTCAAAGGTCAAAGGTCATCATATCAGCAGCACCTGGTAGAAGCAGTTCTCTAGCATGTGGATCATTTATATTTATTCTTAACAACAACAACCATGATCCTTTGCTTTGCTTCGTCATTATGCCACCAAACTAGGTTATTTTTTGGTGATTTATCTTTGTTAACTGATGATTAAAAGTCTTCTTGTTGCATTAACCAAAAATAATACTAATCTCACTGGAATTAAAAATGTTT
The DNA here is from genome assembly GCF_018320785.1 of Cheilinus undulatus. Taxonomy (NCBI): domain Eukaryota; kingdom Metazoa; phylum Chordata; class Actinopteri; order Labriformes; family Labridae; genus Cheilinus; species Cheilinus undulatus. The sequence continues at coordinate 38,092,547 of NC_054865.1, read as the reverse complement.
TTATATGTTCATTATTTCTTAAGCATTGACTTTTTTCATTACAGTAAAATAACGTAAAGTCTTCAGATATCTATGCTGGTAGCACCATAATCACCTAGAGCAACTGCTCAGGCATGTACTGGTCTGTTTCCTCTTACTTCTGTTATATAAGAACCACAGGGTTGTTCTCATTTCAAAGCACTACTGACCTTGTTGCTCAAATCTCAATCTTCTTAAGTAGCCCACTGTGTTGCTCTTCAGGTGCGGCTGCTCAAGGAGGCTAGTTTGCAGACGAGTCTTACAGCGGCTCAGTGAAACAGAGTCAAGTAAAGCTGGTTAGCGAACCACTCTGAAAGAAGGGGAGAAGTAAAAACAATCTGTTTATCTATGTTTTCATTTTGCAGTTTTTAAATTTTTTGTAATTTCTGCTGAGAATATGGACATGGCTTATAACATCTTTGAGTAACCAGATGAAACATTCTGATATATTAATGATGTAAACATATACCACCACACATGAAACCCACAGAGTACTGTAAGGTTCAGGTTACTTCTACCTTTAGCCCCTCATGGGCTGACAGCTCACAGTCTCTGAAGATGCTAATCAATTCAGTAATTGATTCGGTGTCAAATATAAATGGGCAGTAAACACCAGTCTTTAGTGAGTCCTCAAGGACGAGGGGGACATCAGGAGTCCAAGTGTACTAGATGTAAGCTAAATGCATCTCCATGTACTGGTATGTTCCTGTCTGTACTGTCTCTGTCAGAGAGTCAAAACAGAGTTTTCTTCTGGAATGAGGAGCGATTAGGAGACGAGTGATGTAACCATAAAGACTGTTCACAGACTTCTTGTGTATAAACCCTCACAGGCAGAATCATTAACCTTTAAACGAGCTGGCAGGGAGGATGGAGAGCATCCCACGGTTTTTACAATGAAAATGAACCATGAGGTGAGACAGCACATGGATGTCACTGTATTTACATATTTGTTCAGACTAATAAACAGAATGAAGGAAGGGAGAGCTGCAGTGTATAAACCACAGTCCTCTTGAGACGGCCCATGCACCGGAAAGTGTAAATCTAGGAAAGAACTCTATCAGGAATGAATAACACCACAATAAAAGTGCAGAGGAGGAAAATCAGACAGCCAGTGGAAAGGCAGGTGACTCTTTTGGACAGAGCAAGCTGGTGAGCAGCTGGTGGGGAAGGTCAGAGGAAAACTGCTGCTGTCAGCGCTGCTTGATATTGGCAGCTACGAAAACAACAGAAACACACCCCAAAACATCTCAGTATATCGCCTTTCCTCTGACTCTCTGAGTTTTTTCTCCAGTTCTTGGAGTAACTCGGGGTTACTTAAGAGGATTAAGTAAACATACGCACACATGGAGGCAAACTAGAGGCCCAAGGAGAGAGAGGATGTGAGGTCAGTGATGTGGCCTTTAGCCAGAAGGATGATGGAGAATGTGAATGATGCACAGCCCCCAGCAACGTCAATACTCTCTTTAAGATCTGTTAAATTGAACGCATCTCACTGATAGTGACTTGCAAATGGACTCTATAAGCCGATGTGACCAAAACAGATTTTCTGTGTCAAAAAGCACATATTGTTACAGCTGAAGTGATAATTTGCAGCTTGTGCCCTCTTGCTCTGTGCCAGTTTTATCAGCCTCAGCGGCGGCCTTTCAGTATGGGTCAGTTATTATTTGTTGATCGCCACAAGCAAATGTCTTGGGTCTTAAAACTTCACACATCTGCTAAATAAATATTTCAGTTTCAAGCATAAATGGCCAACTTGCCCAAAACCCTGCTGTCACCCCTTGTAATGTTACGGTGGCTTGGGTGAAGATGGATGGAGAAGAATACTGGATTGGTTTAAGAGTGAGATTTCCCTCAGGAGCAGCAACCATCCAAATGTGTTGATCTCCCCCTCACCATAAATTACACTATCCCCTGGCCCCTGGCCACTATTAATCACATGACCACAGCAGCCAGATTAAATCTGTAGCCTTGGACTGTTCTCCTGTCTCTCTCTCTTGCTCCATCTCTCTCTCTCTCTCTCTCTCTTCATGCACAAGGCATACAGATAATCAACAAGCATACAGCATGGGTAGACACATCAGCTGAGCATATAGTAATGCACATGCACAAATTACAGCGATGAGTGTGTCTTTGTAGAAATGAGTCACCATGTGGCTGCTGTGTGTCATCATCCACCTGTTGTAGAATAAGCACACCTTCTCTGAACGATGCAGTCGGTGAGCTACATCTTGACCTCTGAGCGGCGAGGATGATGTGTGCTCCCTGTAACACTACACTCCTCTGCAGAGCTTTAATATCTCACCTCTAGACCTGCATCACCACGGAAACAACTGCTCTGGCCCTGGCTACGGTGTCCCTGACACGAGATGTTTTCATATCGAAAAGGAAAAACACTGTTAGAAAACATAAGGAAAAGACTTTTATTTTCAGGAGTTAAAGAACATTTGCTGGCAATAGTCTGAAATTCATTTGATTATTTAAACTGCTTCTAAGCACTGATTTCAAACAGTTACATGACTTCTTGATACCTAAATTATTCACAATAACTTCAAAATAAGGCTGTGAGGCTAGACTAGTACTGTTGATTAAAAAATGCTGATGAATATGTCGGTCATCTTGAGAAAGTTATACAGTTAAAGCACATATGATTTAAAAAATGAAAATAAGATGAAGATAAAATTAAAGTTCCTGAGAGTTTGTTTTTGCTTGTGTTGATTTTGGCGCTCCATGTGGACAAATTCACTCCTGTTTGCTGATTTTTTCTTAATCATTTGTAAAAAGTAATATTTTTCTTAACAATAAATCTTATTCATCAAGAATCAATGATATGGCATTTTAAAAAGCAGCAAATTTTAACACAGCGAATATAGCTAATGTAGCTCTGTTAGCCCCATTAGCTGCTTACCCTATGTGAAAAGCATAGCAGTTTAACTAATGTAGCAAAAGCTAAGCTCACAAAGCAGCTACATAAGCTTCATAGCTATGTTGACTACATTAGCTTTAGCTACGTTTGCTAAATCTCACGTTGCTAAAGATACGTAAGCTACATTGGGTTATGTAGTAACTAATTACCAAGCTGGCGTAGCTATGTTAGCATTAGCTAAAGCTAACGAAGCTAGAGCTCACCATTGTTTGTGTAACTACTTCTAAAACAGGGCTAATACATAATTTAATCCAGGATGAGACCTCTGACCTTATCTCTAATTTATTAATGAAATGCTGTTTAGTCTGTGATGTTTGCAACGTTGTTATTTTATGGATGTAACTACCAGGGCAATGTTAATTTCCTTGACTAAAACTATGACTAAAAATGTTCGTTGACAGCCTTTTTTTTCCATGATGAAAACTAGACTAAGACTAGCCAAAGATAGATCTGTGATGACAAAAACGGACAAAAAGTAAGTTTAGTTTTCGTCAAGATGACTGAAACTACACTAAAGTGTTATTTCGTTTTCGTTTTAAAAATCCATGATATTTTTCCACTGTGTGTAAATCTGTCAAAACACAGTACATCTGTAACTCTTTTGCCTCTCAGCTGTAGAAAGCAGGGACCCCAAGTTTGGCAGGGTACATAGAACACACTACCATGATTTGGTACCAGATTTAGACAAGAAAATAAATGCTCAGACTAAAAGTAAAGACTGAAATGTAAGGACTTTTTAAGGACTAAAACTAGATGAAAACATTTTGGAGTTTTCTAGGGCTGACAGGTTTCATGCGATTAGTCAATTGTTTGGTCGAAAAGCTTTTGTTCGACCAAGATCACCCTTGTCGGTGAGTCCCCCTCCCCCCCTTCCCCCAAAAGCGCTGGTCAGGTAGCAGAAATGTTAGTGCACAGCTGACTGACATAGAGAGACATGCTGCTGGGGAGCAATGCAGCTCTGGGAGTTACACGTAGAGAAGCACACAAAGTGATGCAAAGTGGGATATTTTCTGATATTTTACAGCACTAACGCTCAGAAACAACACATCAACTCGTCAAAAAGTTGCAGGCTGTTTGTACTGACGTTTGAGTGAACAGGTCATGTGACACTGTACGTTACGTCCTGTGACAGGTAAATGTGGAAAAAGTGTTTCCATTGCATTGTTGCGATATATTTACCTCCGCAAAAAAGGTTATGTGATCGGGTGGGTTTGTTCCTTTGGTAATTTTTTAGCAACATAACTCAAAAAGTTGAGGACGGATTTTGATGAAATTTTCAGGAAATGTCAGTGGCATAAGGAAGAACTGATTAGAGTTTGGGAGTGATCCGGATCCCTGTCTGGATTCATGAATTTTTTTAAAGGATTCTTTACTATTGGGAGATAGGGCTAATGGCGGAGGGCTGCGCTGTTACAACTTTACACCAGGAGATGGCGGACATGAGTAACTTCAATCCCAGCAGCATTTTGAGTGTGTTTCTATTCAAAGTTTTGAAGTTTGTAGAGTTTGAAAGACACACGCCTGGTCGAGGAGATGAGTCGGAGCGTAACAGAGAGAAAGACAGCGAATTGTAGCGAGAATTCTCACAATGCTGGGAGGAATAGAGGAATATTCACCCTCTGCCATGACTTCCAGTCATCCAGTGAGACTGTGGGTGAGACTGTCAGTGCATCTGTTTGCACTAGCAGGCAATGCTTACACTATGACAGTCCACCTGTAGTGAAGCCAATGCTTTGCCTCACCATGTTTCACCCCACCAGGGAGGGAGTAATTGGTGAATGCCATGGTGGGACATATGGGGATGGATCCAGGAATTTTTTTAAAGGATTCTTCACTATTGGGAGATGCTGCACTCTCCGAGTGCTTTTCTAGTTCTATATATATTTCTATATCAAAATGCCTGAACAACCTCCTCATGAGAGGGTGAAAACTTTTTATATGTTTATTTGAGAGGTTTTTGAAATTCAAGTGTTTCCATTACCAGTTTTTTATTGCGCTATTTTGATTTCTAAGGGTAATGGAAACGCAGCATCTGTCAGAGCAGGAGAGGAAGAAGTATGGAATTAAATTCACACAGTTTTCTGTCACAAATGACTGTTGTGTCATTATAACGTGGCTGGGTTGTTGGGCAAATTCCCCTGAAACTGAACAGAAACACGGCATTTGGTTGTTGGAACATTTTTAATGAAGGAACAGTTAGGCAGCTAAACAACCAACTACATGATGATAAAGTGCTCAGGATTTTTATATCATTATAATGTTAGGGGGTGGGGTAATTCACTTTTGGGCCACAAGCACTATATTTTGCCCTGCTAATACTGACCTAGCCCTTAAAACAATGAAAACCCTTTAAGAGTCTAAGTGCAAAAAAATGGTCACATGGTACTCAAGCCATGTTCACATGTTTACAGCAAATGAGTTTGAAAAGCCTAACAATGAACTGTAAACACAACTAAAATACCTTGACTTGCACCTAAAGAATTAAAATGCAACATAATACATGGTGGTCTTAATGCACTGCATTCCTGAGAGGTTAAATATGTTTCTTTTTTCAGCAGGCGCAGAATTTGAATGACACATAAAGTGCTGCAAAATGGGACACTGAATCAAATAATATCAGCAGAAGCAGAATGTCACTATGGAGAACATCCTTTTTTAATTTGGGTTGTAAATGGTGAGCTAAAATTAGATCTAATATGCACTGGGTCCTTTTCAAAACTGATTTAGGATGCAGGACTAGCTAATGATGATGTAATGTAGTGGTATTATGCTGCACTAAACACAGAGGTAGCAGTTGTGCTTCTTTCTATTTATGTCACATGCTTGTTAAACATAAAAAAGCCAGTTAAAACACACGAGGAAAAGCAACATATGTTTCATGCTTTTAAGACCTGTTCATAGTTTATATAGGGTAAAGAAAATTGCAAAAAAGACCAGCTGCTGATGCAACAAGGCAAAGATAAAACATAGGTAGGTGCTACAATTCACATGGGGAAAAATGATATAACTAGCAGCAGCCTGTGCATGATAAAAACCTGCCTATGACGTGTTTGAGACTTTCCAGAGAGCGGTGATGTGATAAGAAGGCACACATGGACCGCCAGACATGGAAGCTGCAGACGATGCATAAAGCATATGAATCCAACCAAGGGTAATGCAATATGTAAATGAAACAGTTGTTGAAGGGAATGTGCCTGCTGTTGTTTCAAGATCGCATGTGAAATACGCAGGACATATGCACACGTTATACTGTTATTTTCTCTATATGAGCTCATGCTTTCTTTTAGGTCAGAACTGAAGAGAAGAGAGTACATAAAGCAGGGTTTCCACTTTTCTAGCAGCTGTTTTCCATGAGTTTTCCAGAACATTTTCAGTGATACTTTAACTAGTTTACCAAGAATACATCATACACATAAACTGATATGTTCCTGATTTAAAAAGTGCAGTCTGTGGCTTAAAACATTATCTCGAACATGATGTATAATAATGGTTTGGGTATTTATATCCTAATTTTACCTCTAATTTTCTCTTAAGTTACCTCTTACTGTTAGTCTTTTTTCCACACTGTATTTAATTGTGTTTCTTTCAAGAGCAATATGGGCTCTATGCTTAAAATCAGTGCCATAATCAGTCATTTATAATTCAGAAGCATTTTTCTGTTGTGAGTGATATCATCCATTCATGTCTGAAAGTCAGTAACTTGACAACATTAAAACAAATAGCCATGGATGTAGCAAGGCACTTGTAGATGCAAAGAGAAAGCCAATCTTCATTATAGCTGCAGCCACTGAGTTTAACAGGGTATAATAACAATTAACCAGATAAAAAGCAGCCTTGTTTATGCAAAAATGGACATACAAAAGGGAAATATAAAAGACATTTTAAAAAGTAAAGGTTTTTAAATACTACACAATATGGTGCCACACAGGCTTGAGCTTCAGAGTAAATTATACAACAGTTGGTCACGACTAAGTGATCTGATTGGACAAGAGGCATTCCATAAAGACATCATAGACCACATTTGTCACACTCAACCCCGGGGGGCCAAAGCCAGCCCGGCACATCATTGTTTGTTGCCCGCAAGAGCTTCCAAAGAACACAGTTGTCTTATAAGACAATTCCAAGCCACTGTTAACACTGACTAAATGCCCTATAATCCATTGTGCATGGGTTATTCATACATTGTGGGACCCATAGTTTATCAATGGTATGCTAACCTTTTTAAATACAGTACTATCAGTTTTCCTCAATGATCTCAGCAGATGAGCTGTTGGTACAAAATAAATTACAAATCAGCACGCAGGAGCAGAGCACATTTATGTGTTGTACCATAGTTCTGCCCATCTTAACTGTAGTCACTGTAATAAATAGAGCTCGCTAATATTTTTGTGATGATAACATTTTTAAAATCTGAGGATAATGATGGGTCTCAAAATCTGACACAGTCCTAGGATTTTTACCTTTTGTATCATTATTTTATCTTGGGTTGTGTCTCATTTATTTGTGTTTAAGTTCACCAATTGTATGTATTTTAATGAATTTTTAATATTTAAGTCTCTTTGCTGTATTGATTTTATTCATTTATTTTTACATCATTCTTAATTGTCTTATTGATCTGTCCTGTTTTTATTGATTTTTGCTGTCTGTTCCTAGTTAAGCACTTTGGGTTAAGTGGTTTTATGTCTGAAAGGTGCTATAAAAAAGTTAAATAAATACATCAGCTAAAAATGAGTGGGTTTATAAATACAAGCATCAGTTTCATTACAAAAACAATTTTTTCCTGAAATTATACTGTAGTTGTACACTTTAATGTCTGTTTTTCATTATTTTTTCCTAGACTTCTGCTTTCAGTTCTTATTATCATTTAAAATATGACTAAACCCAGTGGTAATCAAACAAAGAGTCAGGTAGACTATTGTTTATTTCTGTTTTACAGTAACAGCCAGCCATTAAAGGACACAATTAATGCTGATGTGGCCCAAGTTAAAAATGAGTTTGACACCCTTGTTATGGAGAACAGCATCACTGGGACTTTTCACAATATGCATCCCTCCGCTAAGATGTAGGCTAATGTAGGCTAAGAGTGTTTTACTTCATCAATGAATCTCATTCCTCAGAAACTAAAAACAGAGACTGAGATGCTGTACCGGCTATTATCTCTGCTGTGATTTTCTCCAGCGCTCAGTCAGTGGCCTTGTGCATACAACCAAATCACAGCAGTGGTGATATTCAGTATAACATTGCTCCCTCTTGTGTGATACTGCTTAAAGGGCACACATCTGAATTCTGCATTGAAAATTTACCAAACAGAAAATTTATGATAAAAAATATGTTGGTTAAAACTGAACGTCAGACTCTGAAGTTAGAGTCTAGTCAGCTAGGACAGTGGTTCTCAACATGGGGGTCCAGACACCCTTGGGGGTCCTTCCCAAAAACAAAAAATATTCTTAAATGATTTCAAATTGTATTTTTGATGCATTTTATAAAAAAACATATATATGCAAAAAAAAAATATGTCAAATTTAAAATAAAAAATAAATATAATTTGGGGAGATTTATGTTGAAATCAAAGTAGTGTTGAAAAATCCTTAAAATGTAAGTCTGCATATGACTATTCTTGAATGTACACTGCTGTGATCAACTTTGCATCAATCACCTTCAGGTACAGCAGGGGTCTGTCACCCCTTTATTTTGGGGATCGTAGGCTAAAAGGTTTGAGTATGTTTGAGTGCTAAAAACCTCTGTTAGTTTATATGCATAGTGGAGAAATACAGTATCATGGATTTTTAATGTCCAACGGTCCAGTACTAATATTTCAGTTTCCTTGACTAAAACTAAACTTACTTTTCACAGACCCACCCACATACTGTAAACAGTTCGACTTCTGAAAGCCCAGTAAACGGGACCTCCCCTGGATCAGTAGTCCTCAACTGGTTTAGCATCAGGACCCACCACCACCTCCTGAATGAGAAGAAGTGACCATTTTTTGTAATCATTGTCAAATATTTAGAATGAAAAAATGAGGCACTTTGGACTTGAAATGGAACAAAAGATGCAAAATAACAAAGAGGGATATTTTTCATTTAAAATAAAAGCACATCATCGATTTTTTTTTGCTACTTGTTTCAGGTCCACATCCACGACCACTGAAAATGGCTTCGACATCCACTGGTGGGCCATGACCCACCAGTGGAGAATCAAGGCCCTTTTCTCTTTGACATCCCAACTTTTAGTGCAAGTCTAACCCTGACAAGTACTGTGACATTACAGGACATATAATGGGCTCACATGTAATTATTGCAAAATGTAGAAAATAAACAAAAGCTAATTTTGCTTTAAGAAGTGAAGTGGTTTACACTTAGAAACAAGCAACAATAGATAACATGTTTACGTATTTCCTGTCAATATCTAGGTTTTGCAATGACATTTAGCCAGTGCCTCAATTTAGGATGGGCCATGTTGACTAACCTCCATGGGCCCCCTTATTCTGTTGGGCTTCAGAAAGCTTTCCCCTTTTTCCCCTCTCATGGGTGGCTCTGACTTTTTATCAGTGTTTTTATTATGAAAGATCTGTTTTTAGCTCGATTGCCTTGTAAGGTGGGAACATATTTCTTGTTTTTTTTATTTAAACATACAGTGCTATACAGTTTAGGGTGGGGCATGGAGGTTGTGAGGTGTTAGAGGTAGAGCAGAAGATAAACAGAGGGAGAGACTGGGAACGAGTGCCGAGAGCCCTGGATGCTAAATGACTGCTGTTGCTGCTCGGACAGTGATTTATGGATCAGCTTCAGGCCTGTGCTGAGGGGGGTGTAAAAGGGGCAGGAAAACAAGGAGTGTTCCACATGAGGAGGGATACACATGTAAACTGATATTCTGCCTGACAGTTGCAGAGGAAATAGTATTTTCATGGTTTGAATCTGTGTACCAGTATAAGTGTGTTCATACGGAGCTCAGAGTATAACCTTACAGTGAAGTGAAGCTCTGTGATCCTCCAGTCAGCAGGGTGTGACACCATCACCCCCACCCTCCTGCCCTCCCACTGTCACCTTTATTAACAGTCTGCCAGGTGGAGACTCTCTCTTCTAAGTGTCTCCCTGCAGTGTCAGATCTGCTGAGGTAGGTGATGAACTGAGGCACAGAGAGCCTTTGGGAGGGAGCAGTTCTCCTTCCTGTTAAAAAGTACTGTTTACAGGTAACACACAGCAGCAAAATACACTGTTTACCACACTACAGTGCTAAGCACCTAAGTGTTGGGGGGTTTGCTGTGCTGCTGACATCTGTAGCTGTGAAGATACAGCATAGCTGCCTTTAAGTCTACTAAAATCTTGTTAAGTCTTTTTAAAAGAAAGATTTTTAAAAGAATACATTTTACCAACACATGGGCAGGATGGGGCAGGAAAGGTACAATATGAAAAACAAAACAAAAAAACAAAACAAAATGGCATTATACTTCCATCCATCCATCCATTTTCTATACCGCTTATCCCGTGTGGGGTTGCTGTAGCCTATCCCAGCTGTCATTGGGCGAGAAGCTGGGTACACCCTGGACTGGTTGCCAGTCAATTACAGGGCTGACATATAGAGACAGACAACCCGGCACACTCACATTCACACCTACAGCCAATTGAGAGTCACCAATTAACCGAACAAGCATGTTTTTTGGTGGTGGGAGGAAGCCAGAGTACCCAGAGAGAACCCACAAGTGTACAGGGAGAACATGCAAACTCCTCAAAGAAAGGCCCGACCAGGAAGCAAACCAGGAAGCTTTTTGCTATGAGGTTACAGCGCTAACCCCTATGGCCATGACACAATACAATACTAATCAATAGGAAACTATAGAATACAGAAGGAAACTAATAGTTACAAAATGAAACAAAACAAAACAATATGATACCATACAATACATTACGATATGATTATACAGTGCAAAGCAACATTATGAAATACGATACTAAGCCATATGATACCTAAAAATATGATACCATATGAAAACAAAGCGGTATGATATGATACAATACAAAAGAATCCAAAACAAAACCAATATTATATAATACATTATGATATGAAGCAATACCATACAATACCATGCCAAGCAATACAATACAATACATATATGGAACAACACAATACAAGATGATACAATACAATATGATATGAAACTAAGTGATACAATACAATATAATACAATACCACACAATACCTTACAACGCAATACAACACTATACAATATGATACGACAGGATGCAATAAGGCACAACAGGATACAGTTAAATACAAAACAAAATGACACTACAAGACACAATGGGATATAAAATAATACAAGGCAATACAATAAAATACAAAGTGATATGGTACCAAGCGATACAATACGGTACAAGAGGATATGGAATGATGACACTGATGATATGATATGATACAATACGATACAATACCAAGCAATATAATAAGATACAAAATGAAATGAAACAATACAACATGAAACAATATGATATAATATGATACCATACGATGTGATACAGTACAATATGATACAATAGGAAACAATACGATACAATATGATAGAATATGGCAAAATACAACATGATACATTATAATATAGTAAAATACGATATGATATGACACGAAACCATCTGATATGAAATATTATGATATGATATGATTTAAATTATACAATATGAGAGGATAGGGATCACTGGATAACTGTTAAGCTTATATTACAAGCCAATCATGTAATGGAACATCACAATATCCAGTTAACCAAAGTCACAAAATATCCCAGAAAAGGTAAAGAGCAGCATTATTATATTTTCTCACAATTTATCCCTAAACTTGTTTCACTTTGGTCCAACATTATTCCTGTTTTTATCTTGCTTTGCTGTCAACGTCTTCTCTGACCAAACATCTGTTACTCTTCTGTGTTGTTCAAGTTACCCTCATCTATGTCAAAGGCACCACCATGAGGAGTCATAAAGTGGTGACACAGTGAGTCAAATTGCTGGGGAAATCTCTTTAAGTATGCCTTATTTTTTTAAATTAAAATCTGTACTTGATTTGATAACTGACCTATCAATAGACCCTACACCCTTACCTGCAATTTCCACATGGGACAACAATGTACAGAAGTGTTGCAGGTTTGCTCCAACCGAAGGTGAGTGACCTTGCCCACTGGAAGCATGTCTAGAGCGCTGCGCTGCGGCGTGCAGCCCTGATTAGGGGGCAGAGATCACAAGAGAACTGCGAGTTCACGCAGGAGTAGTATGCCAACAGCGGATGATTTTACCTTTTGGGGTTAATTTATCATCCTTTCTGGCATAAGTCCATAACATTATTGCTTCCACCATTGGGTGAGTACATTAGGAAGTTAAAAGGTTAAATTGTACTTAAAGGATCTGCGGCACGGTCACTGTATGTAGAAATTAGAGGTTAGATCACTCAGACAAGCAATCGCCAACTTAGTGTTAATGTGTTTCTGTTGGGTTGGCTTTAACTACAGCCTTCTGAAGTTAACACTGATGTCAGAACCTCAAAGAGCAAAAATACTTGAAAAGATGATTTGACAAGCTAATGTTATGAAGCTGAGGTTGGCCATAATGTTAGAGGTGATTAACTTACTAATGATAGCATTATGGAGCAAAGTTTGCTGCAAGGTGATGCTATACACAATATTAACGACATAATGTATGAGGTTATATACATGACCCTTTGCATGTCACTTAGAGCAAATATAAATGTCCTTCTTGATCTTTACGCTGAGCTGACTGGTCGGCCACACAGCTAAACCAAAGGAGACACTTTGCTGTGTTTAGGAAATACAATAAAATACACGTCATTCCCTTTCGTCTTTGAGTACCTTGTATCAGTGTTGCCTTTAACCCATACACATCATTTTAAAGTTTTTCTGAGAGCAAATTTTAATAAAATAGCAAGAAAATCCAAATCTGTTTAGCCTTTCTATGGAGCCAAATGTCTAAGTGCATTGTGTAGCTACAAAAAATTTGACTGGCTCATGGTTTTGGAGGGAAGAGCTTAGCAGTAAGTCAACTGTATAATATGAATTAATTGTCTCAATCTTATTCAGCATTACGCTGGCAAAAAATAACATACAGTAAAATACATTGTGCTTAAAGTGAAAAATGAAATTTTCTATAATGCTAAAATATTTCTTAAAGATACTGCTGAATTCTTTGTAGGCATTAAAACCAAAATAACAGCAGGGCCCTCCCTTTGTTTTAAACTCAACTGTCTTTTTAATTCCTATATAGAGCTAAAGTGACTCATAAAGGCAAACAGATCCTTCAGTGCATTATCCTCTTGGACAAACATTTCTCTCCAGTCAGCTATTTTTTGCTGCCCAATAATTTTAGCAACAGCCATTTACAGTACATTTAAAGTCAAATTACAAAGTTGTAGGAGCTTTTATCTAAAAATCAATGAGCTGCTCCAGGGAGGTACAGAAGATCTACACAGCATGAGAAAAAAGACAAGGACCGAAGAAAGTAGGCTAATAAGGAGAGTTATGTGATAAGCTCCTGGTCTTTAGTGAAAAACCTCCTCAGCTTAACCTTCAAATAACACTCCTCAGGTAATAAATGTCGGCTCAATGTCTTGCAAAAAAAGAAGTTTCAATCCATGGATTTATGTTTCTTAGCGAAAATTGAGGGAGCTTACGTGAATTTTTTTAAAGCTCTACCCTTCTTGACATTCCCACGGTTTTCACACACTCATACACACACATGAGAGCTGTGCACAGTCATCACATACTGTACAAGGATTTCTAAATAAAGTTTTAAAGTGATGAATGGATTCAATGTATTTTGCCTCTGTGTTTTTTTAGAATCATCAATAAACATTTAACCCCAGCATAAGCCATGTGAATGTTGCATACAGCACAGCCCTTTAGGTGCTGCCATGATGCCTCATGTGTGCACTGTGTATTCTGTCGCTGTGCATCTTATCACAGAAATCTCAGCAAGGAGTGTAAACTGAGTGGAACGCCATCTGTGTATGCATACGTTTATTTCAGTAAAGCCTATAGATGAGCCATCCGCTGCTGTAAACATGCTGCATGCTTTAACTGTGCAGAAAAGGGCATTTTATGCTTGCTGTACTTTTATCTTATTGTGCAGATTATAAATAAAGTTTTTAAACAGACAACTGCTCTGCAAATTGAATTTTGTTGTTTAAATGCACATGAAATAAAACATGAACATTCTGATTCAGGATGGGTACATGGGCCCAGTTTCCTGCTTCAAAACAAAGGAAGCCAAGGCCTGATTGTGACGGTTTAAAGAATATCTTGCGGGATTTACCTGTAAGCTATGTTAAGTGATTTTACCATCCCAAGTCTGTTCAGAAGATTACTGATGCCCCCTCGATTTGAAATCGTAAATATTCAACTCTCTTTATACAGTGCTTAACAAATTTATTAGACCACCTGTCATATTTGTCTCAAAGACCATCCAGCATCATAAAGTGCTTTAATGCGGACTCTTTCATTTTCCGTGAGCTGTCCACGTTTTACCATTTTGAACAGGAATGAGGAATTTCAAATTGAATTCACCCAAATTTTAACCAGCTCACTAGGCTTCTCTGAGAAGTCAGAAATTAATCAAGCATAACATTCAACCCCTAAAACCCATTTTTCTGTTCAGGAGTCCAAGTAAATAACTATAATTTGACATATTAATCAAGAAATAATAATGTGCTTTACTATTTTTTCAGTTTTTTTGTAAATCAGTAAATTTTAAAATTCATGGATAACAATAATAATTATAATTTAGCATCAAAAATATCATTTGGGTTAAAGAGCTTCTACATATTCGTGTATTAACCATTGCAGAAACATAAAAAATGATTTTGGTAATTACCAATGCTGTTAATTTAGGGCAGCTGTGGCATAAACCTTACTTTGTTAGGGTTAGGGTGGTCTAATAAATTTGTTAAGCACTGTATGTATGTTCAATCAGAAATCCTGTTGTATGAAGGGAACACAGACGACAGCCGAGCATGCACTCTGTAGATTGTCTTACGGAACAGAATAACAGCCAATCAGGAAGCATGCTGACTGAAGATGGATGCACTGCAAACACAGCCATAGCAATGATAGTAAACCCGAAGCATAAAGCTGGATGGACATCAGAAATGTAGGACAAATTTGGTGATTTGTGACAACACCACCAGTGACTGTACAGCAAATCCTGTAAAACTCAGCTGGTCAGGTCTCAGGATCCAACATCAACTCCTCAATGAGAAATTGCAACCAGAGTTCCTGATATTTTTCAACCAATTGGATTAATTTAATGAAACATGGCGCAGTTTGGACTTCATACAGAATAAAATGTTTGATAAATCAAAGAGGTGGGTCACAACAAGCATGTTTAAAAAAGGGCTTCAAAAACACATGCAGGACCCACTGAAAAGAGCTCCATAGCCCACTTTTGGGTTACTACCCACCAGTTGAGAACCACTGCTGTAAAATGACAATGGGAGGAGTTTGACCAAATTTGCTGCCACGATAGATGCACAAAGCAGCTAACAGTTAGCCACACAGTTAATCACTGCGGTCATTGCAAACTTGTCATTACTAAAGCACCAGTGAATGAATTCCCTTTGGGAAGGTCAGATCAAAAATCAAAAAGGAAAAGGAGAATAAAAAAAGACATGAGTGACCAAAGCTTTCCTGTTATGAAAGTGTTCCTATAAGTGCTGGTTTAGCTCAGTTGGAAAAGCAGGCTCCCGTACACTGAGGCGATTGTCCTTGACACACTCGCTGCTGGAGCGATTCCTGGTCTTGGTACATGTTGGTGCATGTCTATCTCCATATTTCCTGTCTCTCTTCAGCTGTCCTATCTATAAGAGGCAAAAATTCCCCAAAACAATCTTAAAAAGAGTGTTTTAATGAAGCTGTTTTAACAGACTGGAGAACAGGACCAAGCCTGTTTCTCAATAATTTATTCATCATTGTCTTGTTAGGCCATCCACCTGTGAATGCCTACAGAAGAAGAAAAGCCTGCCTAATGGCTCCTGTCCTGTTTGACTCAGTTCTCTAGACCATCCCCCCTCTAAACCTAATTTCTCTCCTCTCTCCATACAGAGACTGTTGGAGGATGCTGAACCGCAAAGTACATTTTAACCTGCCCCCACCATGAGTCTCAGCCCCCAGGGTTCCTGACACCATAGGCTGCATTAAACATGGATGTGGTCTTAGTAATGTCATGTATTGGCTTCTGAAGATGCACTATAAAGCCATACTGGAAATGCTGACTCAGAACAAGCACTGGAAAAAGCAAAGAAGTAGGCCAAATAAATATCTCTGATGCTGAAACACATTCATCCAGTTTTATAATCTAGCTACCATGTTACAAATGATGAAAACAAGACAAACAAATCTGACAGTTTCAGGTCAGAAACAGGATTTAACTTAAGGGGAATAAAGCCTCCTGGCAAATAGTTGCAACACAACCTATACCAGTCAAGCTTATTCGGCCTAATTTAGCATAACTCATCTTTGAGGACGAGATCTAAAATGAAAACAAACAGGCTTATTTCTGCCGCAATTTCACATAAGACCTTATTGGAGTTCCCCAGCCTTTGGAGCCAGCCCCCAGTGGACGCTTGAGGAACTGCAATGTATTGGCTCTTTTTGAAAAATAAATGTGGTCCAGTTCTGATATAAACGCTGCTATATTACAGCAACATCTGAGCTAAACACTGCACCTCTGGCAGCCAATGCTATCCCCTTCCAGTACAATAAACCCAGCTTGAAGGAACCTCCTTGTTTTCCTTTATTAAAGCTGATTGGTCCTAATCTTTTTGGGTTTGGCAGAGACATTGCAGATTGGAGCTTTGCAAGATAAATTGCCTGGTGACAGACATGAAGTCTGGCAAATCCATCTGCTTTGCAGGGTTAGTGTTAACCCACGTGACTTTAGAAAAAACAAACAAACATGGAGGCTGATCGAAATCCTTGGGAGGCTGTTCTGTTGCAGCAGAGATCAAAACATGAGGAAAGGAATGAAGGTGAAACCCTGGCTTGTTTTTTATGTTTGTTAGCCATATAGCTGTGTAACATCCCATTGGTGATGCTCCCTGGTCTGCTTGCTTTGATTGTTTGTTGTGGGTAGTGCATGGGAGGCAGTCAGACCTACAATTATAAATATTACACCTGCTTAATATTAATGATTCAACAGTAAAATAATCAGAAGGGCACCACACATTTGAGGGTTATTTGGAAAAATAATAATTTGTGGCAAGACTTGACATCCCCTAAATCATCAGAGGAGGGGGATCTAGTCTAAAATCATGCAGTGTTTTGAGTGGACATGTTTTGACTGAACATAATGAGCTAAGAGTGAGTAAAACAGCACTAAAACAGAGTTTAACTGACAAGACAAAAACATCGGGGCCCCTATGGCAAGATTCAAGCCTCTCATAAAGCCCAACAAGCCTTCAATTAAGCTAAATTACAGCTATTTTGATCCCTTTAGACACATTAAAACAGTAACTTGATGGATTGCTATGTGATTAAAGGGCAGGTGAGAAACAAAAATGTATGATTTGTGCAAGAGGAACTGCTACTGAACCAATAGTAAGCATATATTTTTTCAGTTTAATGAGATTTACCTGGTCTCAAGACATGTTAGAATATTTAGATATGGTGACAGTGAGCTATGTTGCTCTTTAAGAGGTGATGTGCAGGCACTGTCCACTGCTTGTGAACACTAGCTATGACTGCTTTGGCTAAATAGGAAAGGGCTTTCTATTCCTCTTTGCCTGGGGCCTCGAAATTACTAAAACCACCTCTGAACGTTTTCTCAAAAGAATAGCATCGATTGTGTACCGAAGATGAAGTTTAATCACAAACTTTTAATCTAACTAATTAAATTGTAATGGCAACACTGATGTTCAGGTGCTTACTGTAAGCTATAAAAATCTGTTCTCATATTAATGTACATGAAAGCTTTCTTCTCTCAAAGTGTTAAAGTCCCAGTTGTCTATTTATTCACCTGAGTCTTTTAAAAACTGGCTCATTGTAAACCAACTCCTTTACTCATACCACAAAGTGCTGTTAAATGTTGATAAACAGACTTTGAATTATATAAAGCTAAAAAGAATGATATGACTTTCTGATATTGTTCATAGCGCTGGTCTCCTCTCATCTGTGACTTGCTGTAAAATGTAGAAATAACCACAGTTATTGTTCTTAACACAACCTCTTGAATAAACCCTCGTTCTAACAGTTCCATGTAAGAAATTGATGTTCTCAGCAAAATAAATGTGCATCTCTGTTCTATGGCCTTTGTTTTTCTCTTTAAAGTACAAAACCCCCCAAGTTTGACAAAAATAGTGCTTGATATTCTAAAGTTGAGATGGTTTGTGGTTTTTGCAGCCAATTACCAGAGAGAACTGGCAAAGCAGCGAGGCTAGTTGGCTCACACGTCAAAAACAAAAGCGGAGAAGAGAGAGACGAGACTACAATGAGAGTACACTGGACAGGAGTGTGCAAGCCTTAGTCCCTGTGTTTCTCTACTGTATTCGCGTGCATCATTGAGTCCTTTGTCTTTATGGCTATGGCTGAACTGCGTGATGCATTTCTTACATAACAACACACAAACTTTAAAAACCCACTTTCTCAGTGCCTGTGGCTGGTGTGTTTTAAAGAGCAACGCACTATTCTAGGAGCAGTGTGGTCGGGACAAACATGAAACATGACAACACATACCCAGAAACATTAACGAGCCTGCTCCAGTGGCAGCCTGGCACAGGGGCGCTGGAAGGTGGGCTAAAGTAGAAAATAAGTGGAACATGCTACCCTGCACCTATGATAAAAATATCCATGAGCTTACTAAGAAACAAAATGCCTCAATGTGTGCAATTCAGAACTGTTAAGATTAGTAAATTAGAAGTTTTTATCCATACAGCATAATTTATTACACATTTATTTGATTCATGCACTATGACTTCAAAATATATTAGATATATTTTGCAGCGAAAGAAGGTCCCCAACTAAACATATTGCAGTGATGGAGGTATAATTTGAACCTAGATTTTTAAAACAAAGTGCGCTGATATTGTGGTAACTGAAATATTTTTAGGTCTGCAAAAGATTGTGTTTCCTGTTCAAACTTTATTTGAAATAAACACAAGGTGCTTGTGCCCAAATGAAAGCATAATTGCTCAGTGAAGAAACTTCTAATCTCAGTTATGCCCCTTTGCATGGCCCTTAATAGAAACATAAACCTTAGTGGCCACCACACGCCACTTTCAACAGACCCAGGCTCAGTAAATGCTAGCTCCAGTAAAAAAGCCAGTGCTGCCTACTCTACCACATTGCCCCTTATGGGGCCCCCAACCCAACTACATAGATCAATGGGCATCAGAAGCCAAGACATCACTGACGTTCATATTCTCAAATGGAAGTACGGAGGCCCAAAGGTAAAAAGGTTGGAAACCACTGAACTAGTGTCACACACCTCAGAGAGGCTGAAAAATGAGTGACCTCCCTCCATGCCAACTCTGACCACCCATTATACCAATATGAAGATCTCATTTATCTTACCTGTCCTACCAAATGCCAATTACAGCACAAAATAACACTTGAAAGGAATCGCAAATAGAACACAAGAGAAAACAGAAAAGTCTGACTTTACCTGACTCTACCTTTCCTTACTCCCTCATTTTTAAGCAAGAAGAGAGGAAAGAAAAAAGAAGAACAGACAAGATGAGTGTTCTGTTGTCTTTATTTTGGTCCCCAACAAGCTTTTTTTCTTCCTAATCAAAATCCAAAGACTGGTTTTAACAGCTTCATCTGACACCTCCTCATGTCTTTCGTAAACTTGAAACAGCTTATCCTGCTATAAAACCCACTACATTTCACTTCTATTGGACAAACCCATATAACTGAGGCTTCAAATATTAGCAACATTTTGATATTCAAATAATTTTGTTTGGATTTGCTTCCAAACTACTTACTGTGAAGTACTTTTTAAGATGATGAGTATCTGTTCTTACTCCAGCAGTAGAGTAGGTCAAATACACACAAAATTTGTACTGGAAGATAAAACACCATCATGCATCATTACAGCATGGAACGAAAAAAAATGAACATCAATATGCTAAAATACTTAAAGTGATAAAATGTGCAAAGGTGGTTGACCAGGTGCATAGAGAGAGAGAGAGAAAGAGAGAGAGAGTGAGAGATTCTGCTGCACTGAGCAGATTTGCAGGCCAAGGTCAAGGTCACAGCAGGCTCACTTCCTGCCAGAGGCAGAGGTAACCTGAACCCACAACTGCAACACGACAGAACCATCACGATTTCCAGCATGGGTGTGAAATTAAAAAAAGATCACTTGCCCTTGTGTTGGTGCGAAAGGTGATCTGTGTAAAACATACAGGTTTCATGCACACAAGACACTGTTCATATGTGTCAAAGACTAGACTTTACAGGTGGGTTAATACTCCTCCCCCTCAGGTTTTATATATATCTTCTAAAGAAGACAACAGCATGTAAAAGGTTATTCATATCTTACATGTTGTGTTTTAAATTCAGCCCAAACTGGAGTATTCCAGTATGACACTTAGGTCATCATCTAAGAGTAAAGTAGCTCATTATAGTGTGATGCATCCACACACTGAAATATTTATGTACTTAGCATGCAGTTCTGCAGCTAAAAAGCTCCTTCATGTTCTTTCATCTATCAAATTAAACTTGGGAGAGGTCTTGAGTAGTTTATTAGAGATCAAAAATTTTTAGCTGAGTTTGAACAGCTCAGGAAGCTTGCCGTCAAACCGCGTATCATATCTGTATAGAAGGATTTGGATTTTAGTAATCATGCTTACTTCATGTTTTCTTGATACGGTGAGTCAGCTGTAACATGTATTTTACAGTCATTTATCCATCAAGCCACCCAGGATTTAAACCAAGAAGGCTGCTGGCTGGTGAGGCACCAAAAGACAATAAGACCTAAAAACAATATATTCTAAAACTTTTTAAGAGTTTTACCCAAGCAAGCATAAAATGGTCCATCATAATTTCTAAATAATCACACAACCTGTCTTTTAGACAAATACCATTCATACATCCAAAAAAATCCTTTCAACACCTAAATTTCTACAACTCTTCTCACTAATAATCTAAGCAAGACTCAGGCATGAAGAATTTTATGTGCTCCTCAAAAGAAAGAAAAAACAAAAACAAACAAAAACCAAAAAAAAACAGACTGTAAACATTTAATAACAAATCTGTTTGACAATATGAAAGCCATCACACCTTTTGTTAATGTTAATTTAAAGCGTATCCCTGACAGTGTCCATGACTTAAAGGTCACATATTATGCAAAATACACTTTTCAGGGTTTTTCTAGCAAAATGTGTGCCCCTGGCCTGTCCACAATCCCCTCAAGTACCAGAAAAATCCACCCAACCCCCTCTCTTTCTCCACCTTTCAGAAAATGTGTTCTGAAACAAGCTGTTCTCAGATTTTCCCCTCACGATGTCATGCCCCCAGGTTCGGTCAATCCTCCCCACTTGGAAGAAAGTTCCGTCCTCCTATCCTGATACTCCTCTCAGCTGCCAGCTGAGAGAGGGATCGGGAGAGCAAAATCCATTTCCTGAGAGCGGTGGATTCAGGGGCGGAGACAGACAGCTCATTAACATTTAAAGCCACAGCCACAGAAACAGCTCGTTCTGAGCAGGGCTGAAACGGAGGGGTTTTTTTAGACATACAAAAATCAAATACTGGAGTTTTTTCAGCAACAAACTTCACAGGCATCTTTGGGGACCTCTGAGATCAATATAAACTTGTCTTACAGGGGTAAAATATGTCACCTTTAACAAACTGCTTTAGAATCAGAGGGACAAACACTATGCTGAAGAACATCACATGTTCCAAATATCCTCACGATTCCTTTATAAACAATGCTATACAACAGAACAAAACATGATATTTTACTCTTTTTTTTTTTTTTTAAAGATTTATTTTTGGCCTTTATTTGATAGGACAGTGGATAGAGTCGGAAACAGGGAGGAGAGTGGGGTGAGACATGCAGGACATAGTGCCACGGGCCGGATTTGAACCCGGGTCGCCTGCGTACATGGCACGTGTCTAAACCACTCGACTACCGGCGTACTGAAATCTTTTAAAGTTATTGCCAAGCTGTCCATATGTTCCAACCTTATTGTTACCAAAGTATAATCAGAGAGTAGGTAGAAAAAAGGCTGATAATGCTGAGTGTAAAAACAGTTTACCTAGGGTGCCAGCCTGTGATTTAATTGTTCTAGAAATGAGGTTGTAAATTGTAACCAACTGATATCTGCTATACTCATCCTCCTCTTTTGAATGTGTAGGAAAATGTGCACAAATAATGTGAAATGTCCACTCTAGGGCTAAAATTTGATTTGTCCATTCTGAAAAACTGCAGAAACATGGTCGTGAAACATGACAGACTCCACAGATCAGACCTGCTCTCTCTGTAGTTCTAAAAAAGCTCATGCAAACCAAAAATCTCCTTCTTTTCATATAAATGTACAGCACACATGCCATACTCCACCTTTATCAGACCCAAGGTCTGTTTTTGTGAGCCTGCCAGGTAGGGGCAATGCAGATACTGCCTATCCTACCAGATGGCCCCTGGTAGCCCCCCAGGTCCCCAAAATGTGACTATTTATGCTGCCAACATTTCAAACAAACATAACAAAAAAGGGGCACAAAGAAAAGACAGACAAACACATAGAACAGACTGCAGAAGGATCAAAGAAAGATTCTGAATGAAAGTCAAATTTCTTAAAGTTGGACTTACATACCTTAATCATGCATTTGTCCTCTTCAGTCAGCTCCAAACTGGTCAAAGTGTTCTGCACCTTAAGATAGAGTCTCAATAGTTCCCTTGCCAAGCTGGAAGTTGGACAGCATCAAGCAAAAGAGAGCTAGAAAGAAAACAAGATGAGGTTTCAACATGGTGTGCATTAACCTTGCAAACTAGATGGATACGCCCATTTCCATGTTTCTCACCAGCAAATTCATCTTGCAAAGCTCCCATCTGAACCGTTTGTGCCTGGTTAGAAAGTGACAGGACTATTCAGCGTTGAGGGGCAGTACTTGCGGGTGTGGCTGGGTTAATTTTCAGGCGTTTCTCTGTTATCAAACTCAAAATCAAGAGAATCTTGACTCAACAAAAACTGAGTGATAATCACGTGGCATTCTATCCAAACAAATTGCAAAATCAAACAAATTTTTAGAAATCTGTCTAGAAGAAAATATTAATTTCTGCATGTATCCATTCACCTCCTTTCTAAGTTTGTGCCATTGTGTGATTATGTATTCTATGTATTCTGTGTTTTGTCTTTGTAATGTTGTGCTTGTTTTGTGCATTTGTTGTCATTTTAATGTTGTGATTGTTTGTGGGTATTTGGGAACTTTATGTATTTTTAAAGCCCAGCAAGGAAAGGGAATTGAAAATTAGCTGGTAGATGTGCAGTGTTTGGTATAGTGTCTATTTAGTCTCTTGTTTGATGTCCACAAACCACCCTTTTGGTCTCATTAGACCAAAGAACTTTTTTCCAATTGACTATAGAGGCTCCCACATGACTTTACAAACTCAAGTTGAGATCTGAGTTTTGTTTTTTTTTTTTCAACAGTGGCTTTCTCTCTGCCACTATCCCAAAAAGCTTTGACTGGTGAAAAACCCAGGCAACAGTTGTTGTATGCAGAGTCTCTCCCATCCCAGTGGCTGAAACTTGTAACTCCTTCAGAGTAGTCATAAGTGTCATGGTGGCCTCTCTCAATAGTCCCCGTCTTGCCTGGTCACTCAGTTTGTGAGGATGGCCTGATCTAGGCAGATTTACACATGTGCCATATTAATGCCATTATGATAGATTTAACTGAACTCTGGGGGATGTTCAGTGCCTTGGACATTTTTTGTATCCATCCCCTGACTTCTTGTCAACAACATTTTCTGTGAGTTGCTTGGAGTGTTCTTTTGTCTTCATGGTGTAATGGTAGCCAGGAACACTGATTAACCAGTGACCTTCCAGACAAAGCTGTTTTTATACAGTCATTCGAGACACATTCACTGCACTCAGGTGTTCCCCATTTCACTTTAAAGAGGGTAAATATTTACACAATCACTTATTCTAGCTTACATATTTTTATTTGACATTACTTTGTAGAAATTTGTTTCCCTTTAACATTAAAGATGTTTTTGTATTTTTCAATCAAAATTATATTGACCATGATTAATCTGTAATATAAATAAAAGGGTAAATACTTTTTATAGGCACAGTATCATTGAAAATGAGTTTAAGACAACTTTTTATAAATCTATATACTCTAGGAAGAGTAAAAATAACAGCCCTTCATGCATCAGTCAGCTTGTTAATCCAAAAACATCTTAATTTTCTCACATGTGTTTACACTACAAAAAGTTGCATTTTCCATTTATGAATATTGCAACATTTCCATCCTCTCTAAGTGTAAATACTTGCAATATTTCAAGTTTTCTCTGAGTTTCCATTCTGTCCAGTCTTGTAGTTTCATGCACAAATTAAGAATAAATTGGTTAAAGGACCCCTCACTAATGTTGACAGGAATGCTAAGATAACTCTGAATTAATGATCTAACCAAGGAATGAACCCCAACAAAAAGAAAAACTACAGTAAAACAGTGGAGGGAGCAGTAGACAGTGACTGATACTACGAGGTCCAACAGCACAGGTGTCAGACATCTCGTTGATGGACTTCCTGACAGCCTGGCCTCAAAGGACCATGTGTCACTAACAAGCTGTCAAAACTGCATTTCACACTCTGCGCTCCTGAGATACCTGAAGTTTCATCTCAGAGCAGCTGCTTGATCAGTCACCTTTCTTGTAGCCGAAGACCAGACTTGGAGGTGCAATCTCTCATCATGATAGCATCGCACTCAGCTGCAAACACCACAACATAATAGAGATTACAGTAAAGCTGACAATGTAAAACCTAAACAACATCATCCAGAAATAGCAGACATGCCACTGCAATGTCATTTATCTCCAGATGTCAAGGGAGCCTTGTCAGAACTCCCCTGCCCATCTTGGACGTGTTTGACGCTGTGCTACTGAAGAAAACAGGGCTGTCATTCTGTCAGAACGACGGTATCTCCCACAAGATGTCCTGGAAAAACAGCCTTGGAAGTGTTCCATAAATCAGCATTACATGTAACATGAAGACTAGTTTAGAAAATTCCTGAACACATCACTGCCAGACTGTTTCACAAAAAAAACCCAAACTACTACATCAGAAACACTCCTCAGCATCAGTCGGTACCAAAATGCTTGGGCAGTTAATTCATCAGTTAATTCATAGAGAGTTATTAGATTATCAAGCATGTAAGTCTTTTTATCTTTTATCAAATTTGCTACATATACAGCACTGTGCCAAACTTTTTGGCATGTTTGGGGCAAAAATTGAGGCTTAAGAAAGGTGTAGATGTGGCAAGTAAGCCCACCTGAGGGCAAAATCAGGCAGGAAGGAGGACTGACACAACCCAGGCTTTGCTCTGGATTTCCTTGCATACTATCAGGGGCATTGAAAAATAATATGTAGAAAAAAATAACAAAGTACACATATTTAGGTTGGAGTAAGGGTTGGATGTGACGAGTAAGCACAGGGTTCCATCTGGACGGGTAGGTGGGTTGCCAGAAGTTCCTGGTTGTGCTGTGGAAGTCCCAAGGGCATGGAAACCACCAGCAGTCTCCAGGCGTATCACCAGATGTGAAAAGGCCCTGGCAAAATAGATGCCGTCGAGCTTGACCTTGGTTGCTGAGCAATACACATGTATGTGGATATGTGTCAAGCTTGACTCTGGCCAACCTAACCCCCTCTTCAGCCCCGGGTTGTGGCACATCAGGCCCCTTGATGGATCCTTAGTACCCCAAAACTTGAATGACTATATATAATACATTAGACCTAACCTAACATTAACTTCACATCCTGCTTCACTCAGGTCTTTGGTGAGGTAAAATATAAAACAGAAGATTCTGATATTCAAGTTTATTTGTAGTGCAGAAGGGCAAACAGAAACTCTTCAGCATTGTGGCCAATGGTTGCTTTCCCTCTCAGCACAGAAACAGATGTGATGTTTTCTGGGCACACCCTTTATCCAGACAGTGTGTATTTTAAAGGCTCCTTTAAATCAGCTCAACTGTTTTACTAACAATCTACTTTTTACAAGGTACAAGCCATCGCGACTCAACGCCTTCGGTTTCCGTGCATTATTGTTTGTCAATCTGCCTTCAGTGCCATCCCCGGTTGGTTGCTTAAGCTGACAGCTGGTGCTAACTTGGATAATGTTAATTTTGGATTCAATCTGGTCCCGGCCTGGTGCTTTCTGTTTTACCAGCCTGGTAGAAGCCACTTCACCTCCACCACATAGGCTTTCTTTGTAAACTTGACCCCTTGGGCTCTCTGGTCAAGAGCAGTGCTAAGCATCAATAACTGTAATTTTAGGTCTTTTGCCATCAAGTGTCTGGTAGAGCCCTGGTTTGTGTTATATTTTGAGGGAGAGGGTGAGCGTTATAGGTTGGAGCCCCCAGCGTGGCTATAATGTGTACCATAGACATAAATGTCACATTAAATACTATAACAAAGAAATTTAAAACTCATCTGACAACCCAAGAATATCTCCTGCAACATAATCATGGGTCCCGACACAGACTTTGGGATTGATCTCTTAAAAGGTAGCTGACAAATTCGTCCTTTTTTCCACAGCCAGTGAAGGATCCATCGATTACATCCTTCATTGTTCATCATAGATTTATTCTGCACAGCAGTTCAAACATAATGATGGATTCTCAGCTGACAAAGTTAAAAACCAAGTAATTGATTTCAGTTCAATTAAATGAACACATATATATTTTTTGTTCAAATCAAACAGGGTCTTTAAACGAAAACTTCCCATATTGTTTGTAATGTTGGCTAGTTCTGGTGCTGCTACTGAGGCTGCTGGTGCCAGGTGGTGATACAGGTGTCAAAAAAGGTCTGTATGTTTAAAACAACATAACCACCACTACCTATATATTCTCATGAGTCCTTTATGTTTAGAGACCTCCACTTCTCCTTCACTGCAGACCAACAAACATTCTCTTCAGGTCACTTAAATGGTCCTGCTTAGAAAAGCTCCAGCCATTTTCCAAAGTATTCTTTTTTATGTTTATGTTGGCTGGCTCAAACTACTGATTTTCTAAATTTGCTTAACACAAAGTACAGGCAGAAGGCTGTGTCTGTAGCTATATCTGCATACCAGTGGTTCCCAATCTTTTTCCCTCAGGTCCCCCCTACTCATATCTAAGAAAAGCTAAGCCCACCCATCACCCACTTGGAAAAAGTGCACATTAGTGTTTAGTGTTGTACTTGACAAAATCCCAGCATAACAGGCCTACATACACGTTTTTGAGAAACTATCTATGACTAAACTATCCATTATTACAACAGTGTATTGGGACACTCTAGAAAAAAGTAAACACAAAATTCTCCCCTTTAAAAAGTTAATTTTTGAGAAAAAAATCAAAAATGTTTGACTGTAAAAGCTGTAAATATACGCAAATATAAACCACTGTTGAATTACCGCTGTTGTCAGTTTGGTTTCTTGTAAATTTTTCAGTCAAACTTTTGTAAATGTATGATTTTAAAGACCCTGTCAAGTTAAAAATAAATTTGTATTTAGGTTTGTCGTATGATAGATCAATGTGTTATGAACCCCCTGGTCAAATTTCAGTCACATAAAGCATCTCCAAGTTTATAAAATTAAGCTTCAAATCATGTACATGAAGTCTTTTCTTTTAAATTATCAACTTTTTAAAACGCTGAAATTCTGACTTTAATTTCTTGCAAATGCATGACTTTATAATCTCAAAAATTCTTATCATTTTCACCAAAATTTAGTTTTTTATTTTTGCTCAAAAATGAACAGATTCTCTTCCTTTTTTATCTTTTACATCAGCCCTGATACACTGTTTTACATTATTTTTCTAATATTGATTAAAATTTATATACTTACAGATATACATATACATACAGTATGTACTGTACATCTAATTGACAACAGAGCAGACAGGGTCCTGCACCCCCTTAGATCTTTTGCACCCCCCAGGTTGGGAACCACTGTATTATATGTAGAGCATAAATGAGCCTATGGAAATTAAAAGGAAACAACCGGGCAGCTTGTAATGCAAACAGAAAATCCTCCACAGATCGGACATTTCATTTCAGTACCACCTGAACAGTCTATGCAGGCTTTGTGGGCTGGGTCCTTTAAAGAATACCACCCCTGAATTTACACATAGTTTAACAGTTTCCAGTCATTATGCTAATTAGCTGGTGGTTGTTAGATGGAGAGGCAAAGTCCGTCCCTATTGATAGACCCTGAGGAGCCTCAGCAGGAGGGATGCATACATGCATGCATGTTTTACAGAGGAGTCAAACTGTTCATTTGAAATAGCAAAAGATAGACAATCTACAGATTAATCCTGGATTAATACATTAGCTCCAGCTCTACCAACAGCTATTGACAGAAGATTAAGTGTAAACAAAAAGTTTTTCTTACCAGAGGCTACCAGCTTCTTAATCGTCATTGAAGTCATCAACACAAAGTTAAACTTCTGGAGTGACGGGCAACGGATGAAATCATAAATGACCCCAGGTAAATTAGGCAGACGCTGCAGTCAGGCATCTTTGACTGTGGAGTGACTCAAGTTGTATGTTCCTGCCCTTCGGAGACACACAGAGCAACAGTCAGAAATGCTTTAACTGAATCCACTGTGCACAACTGCGGTCAGCCTGTCCCCTGCTTGTGTAGCCTCCTAGGGAAGATCTACAACAGCAACACAAAGTGGCAGATTAGTCTCAACAGTTTAGAGTTTGCCACAATAATGATAGCCTCAGCATTTCTGCTGTTTGGCCTTGGCAAGACAAAGACAACTCAGAAAATAAGAAATCCTACACAAACCTTCAACAACTTGTATAATCTTTTTTAATATGAGCTGTTGGTGTTAACTGTTATTGCAAATATCTAAAAATGTCGGTTTGCACCAGTTTTATGCTCTAAGTCAGTGAGTTAAAGGGCATGGCAGAGATTTCAAACACAGGAGATTCAATTTAATAGTGTTCATTTTGTTCTCTGACAGCAGGTTACAGGAAACAGAAATTGTTAGTGAGTGTTATGAGATGAGGACAAAGTCTGTGTTTAGACAGGGGCATCCTGTGCTGGTAAAACAAGAAGAAACAGCTCTCAAGGATCACAGCGATCCAGTGATTAAGAAAGAAGCCAGACGACATATAATATTTCTGTAAGTTGTTCTCAACTGTTCTTTGTTTACATCGTTTCATGATAAATGGTAAAAGCCTGACACTACAGGGAGTTTCTGTTTTCCTTAGGTTATATGTTTACTTTATTCATACAAAGAAGACACTTTTCAAACATGTCAGTGGCTATCAATAAATGGGAATAGTTGCAGATTGGTGACAATATCATAACTGATGCAATCACTGCTGATGGAGAAGTCTGTCTGCACACTGGCTTTAAGAATATCTTTGTTTCAACCTGGCATTACATAGGTCTAACATTAGCAAAGAATGTAAACAGCTACATCAGTCAAGTATTATAAAAGATACTTAGTATAAATAACAAGATACTTTTACCCTACTGACAGAAGTAGGTGCAGCAATGCCCTTAATTTTGCCCCCTTAAAAGTCTGTGCAGACTAGAGGGAAGCACTTTGCCAGGGTCGTCGGTCCCTCAACACCTTCAGAAGGCTGAACAGTGATCTCCAGCATCCCAGATCCACCCCCCTCCATGCTATCTCTCACTGCCCACCACACCACAGACATTCTTTATCTTACGTACACTACCACTCGGCCATCACAGCTCCAACAGCATGGCCACCTTCAACACACCCAGGCTCCAGACATGCAAACTTCAGGTAGGAACAGCACCAATGCTTCCCTCGCCAACAGCCCCTAATTGCCACCATAAAAAGGACAACTAGTCCTGATGACGATGTAATGCATGAAATAAAAAAACAGCAAAAAGAACATGATAGAAAAACAGAAAGCAAAGAGGCGTAGATTGCTCTTGTTACTGCATCCCATGTACGCAGGTGGTCCAGGTTCAAGTCTGGCCTGAAGCTCTTTCACTGCATCTCACTCCCCACTCTCTTATCCTTGTTTCTGGCTCTATCCTCTGTCCTAACTCTCTAATAAAGTCAAAAAGGACCAGAAATAGATATTTTTATAAAAAGAAAATAGAGAGAATGTCTAGAAAGAGCTTGTAAAGTGGGCAAGGAATGCAGAGCCACAGTTAGATGGGGCTAGCACCTAGGGCTGGGAAAAAAAATCGATACAGCATACTATCACAAAATTTTGTCTGGTGATATATCGTATCGTCTCATCCACTAAGTATCAATTTTTTCAAATTAATTGCAAGTATGAACTCAAGTCTATGATAATTGAAACATAAAATCAATTGTTTGGAGAAATTTTGTCCAGTGAGCTTGGCAGAGGTGACGGTCAAAGAGCGGGAGAAAGTTAGTGCAACAAACATGGCAGCACCAGGGGAAGGACATTAGGAATGCAAGCAGGACAAGAATGAGATGGACATAAAACATGAGGTTTGCAAGAAGCAAAAATAAAGTATGAAAAAAAAAAGAAAATAAAAGAAGGCAGAAATAAGACAAACATAAAGATAAGACTAATGCTAAATGAGCTAAACAGTTGAAAAAAATGGTATAAATCACAATGTATGGTATCGCAATACTCAATGTATTGCAAAATGTTTAAAATTGCAATAATATCGAATCGGGACCCAAGTATTGTGATAATATCATGGGGCCACTAGTAATTCCCACCCCTACTAACACCAAGGTTATCATAGTTAACTAAAACTAACTTAATAACTTAACCTAAAAGGTAAAAATCATTTTAGTTAACTGAAACTAAATAAAAACTGAGCTTTATGAGAAAAATGAAAACTAACTTAAACTAAATTCTGTGCTGACAAAACTAACTAAAATGAAATAAAATTATAGACAGAACCTCCTTAGGTTTAGTCTTTGACAGCAGCAGACTGTCTGACATGAACATCCAGTCCCGGGGAGAATAAAGTGCCCTGATTTGATTGCAAAAGACATCACACAATGGTTAATCTTAGGTCTTCAGCTGTATACAAACATAATGGAATAAATAAAATGAAAAGTGAAGAGCGCTTCTGGCTCTGGCCTTTGACAGGTGTCCCACATTGCGATAAAACTATAACTAACACTAAAACTAATAAAAACTAAACTAAAATGAGGCATTTTTCAACATCAAAACAAACTTAAACTAAGAAACCAACAGGAAAAACTAATAAAAACTGTCATAAAAACTTGCTGATTTCATGGTTGTTTTCATTTCAAACCTTTATTAATTCCTGAAAGGACATTGAGGTTTCTATCATTTCCATTGCCAACAAGGTTACAAGCATATTAGGACAAGCAAGACAAATAAATTAAGTAAAGCAATAACAGCTGGAAACAAAGAGACTAGAGGCCAGGGTCCTAAAGTCTGCGAGAGAGGGCAAAACTCCATTCTTTAGAGTTTGTTGGAGGGAATTCCATAAGTTTGGAACATTAAAGGAAAATGCAGTTTTACAGATTTCAGTGGAAGCTCGAGGAAAGCGGGTCATGTGAGTGCTTGAACTCCACTGCAATAAGTTTGAGATTTAAGGTGGAAGTTTTCCATGAGGGCCTTAAAAACATACAAAAACCAATGTTTATTACACCTCTTTTCAAGGGAAGGCCAACCAACCTTCTCATACAGGACACAATGATGAGTGCTGTATCTGCCATCAGTCATAAATCTAAATACATTCTTTAGATTTTAATCTTACAACTTTAAGAGACATTTTAGTCATTTTTGACTTAGACAGTTTTAGTCTAGTGTTTTTTTTTTTGGGGGGGGGGGGGGGGGTTTATTACGATAGGACAGCTGATGAGAGACAGGAAATATGGTGGTAGGGGGAAGATGTACCAATCAGCGCAGAGACTGGGAATCAATCCAACAACCAGTGCATTGAAGACCCCAGCCTCTAAATGAAGCAGTCAGTTTTGGTCTCTTTTTAGTTGACAAAACTCAAAAACATTTATTCAGAGCCAAAACATTTGTTCTCCTTAAAATAACTTGATCAGCCAAATTTTAAAATGAATAAAAATGAACCTCAAAACTTCACTATCTTGTGTGAGTGTGTTTTTGTAAGATATATTTTTGAGCATTTTATGTGGCTTTTAGAGATGCAGATGGTAGAGTACAAAATGGATGAGAGAGCGGGGTAAAAAGGAGCCACAGGCCAGACTTGAACCCAGGCTGCCTGCATACATGGGATGCAACCTAACCGCTAGGCCATCTGCACCTTATCTACTTGTATTTTGACAGACTATCTGTACAGTGGAGAAAGTATCATGGGTTTTGAATGTTGAAAACTCTTGCACTAATGTTTTGGTCTCAGTTAGTCTCCTTGATGAAAATTAAACTTGCTTTTCATCAAAGTCTTATTATCAAAGATCTATTTTTAGCCAGTCTTAGTCTCATCTTGGCAAACATACTCAAGAGAAGAGCAGCGGAGAGAAGTAGTTATCATCTACCTTCATATTACACTTTACATCATGATGGTAAAGAGTCGTTACAATGCAGAGGGCTTTTCCTTTTTAAATATTCTGACAGTAACACCAACAGTTGAGAAGAATGGCAATTTAATAGTTATAGGACTAAAGAGACACTAGATATACTGAGGATGATTAAACCATCCCAGGGTGATCTACATTAATCTATAGCAAGTATTGATTATGCCAAAAACACTGGTATTGCAATTTTTAAAATTAAGAAATATTATACCAAACATTACCGCATATGATCTACATAGTTCACCTTTAAGTGGACACATAAATATACATCAGTATTTATTAGTCTTCTCTTATCCAGCACCACTTCATAACAAATGTTATATTGATTTTATCACATATGAGTGCATTAGAAGAAACAGGATGCAAATTAAACACATGCAAGAGTCCAAAAAAAGAACGATGGAATTATGCTACAAATAAAAATCATGCAGCAAGGGGAGCAGGTGGCCTAGTGGTGAAAGGCGCTCCCCATGTATGCGGGCGGCCCGGGTTCGAATCCGGCCTGAGGCCCCTTACCGCATGTCTCTCCCCCACTCTTGACCCTGTTTCTGACTCTATCCACTGTCCTCCTCTATCTGATAAAGGCACAAAAATGCCCAAAAATAAATCTAAAAAAAAATTTTAAAAAAATCATGCAGCAAAGTTGCATGGACAGAAATGACTTACAGCCAAAACCAGACAAAACTAGAAACCCCAAGTAAAAGAAAATGGTTTCAGATTCATTCATCAGAGCCGAAATTCTCCTTGCCTGTCAGTGTGCTCAGTGGAGCAGCTTCAATATTGACAGGAGGGAGAGATTATTGATTATGGTCTCCACAGGAAAACCACAGTGGAAGTTGGATGGAATACAGGTTCTCAGACTTTATAGTGAACTGAAAGAAGGCAGAGAAGACAACAGGAGGAAGCTGAAAAAGGTTAGTCTAGTCATTAATCTAGATGGCTGGTGTTCAGCGGGATGTAAGCCTCAGGGAGCCATCATTTGTTAGTGATGCAATCCTCCAAAGTCCAAAAGATGACTCATCATGGACCAAATTAAGTACGAGGGCAAAAACATTCACACATTGTCTGGCAGAGCAGCGTGATGGTCCTCAGTGAGACACAAACTTTAAAACAGTCAGTCAAAACTTTGATTCTGTTGGCAGATTCTGTCTCGCAGGTGTTCGCTGTACAAATACATCTTTCACTCTCTGTGTTGCCTCAGCGATACCTCTGTGCAGCCTTGTATAAACACGTGCATGCATTTGCACGTGAACATGATGCATGTTAAGAGTCTACACAGTAAGCGGCTGCCTCAGAGTGAGTCTTTTCCCCTTAAGGAGAGCCCGAGGAGCCTGCAACGTTTCCCCTCACCCCACTGTCAGACGGGGCTTCTTTACGGTCGTAGGAGCAATGTGCCCTCCTGTTCCTCCTCTGCACACCATCACACACCCCTGTGACCCCGCCTGGGACAGAGGTCAGCAGGAAGCCTTCAGCTAGTGCCACAATGCTCGCTAAGGAAAAGTTTCCTTTCCCTGCTTCACTCTCAATAAGATTAGAATTATAAGTAAATGATACCATGTGTTTTAAACATGACTATCAGGTGTTGCAGATGAAATAGTAGATAGTATAAAAAATACTGAATCTTTTTCTCCAGCCATATTTTAACCAGAGAGAGAAAGCACCCTTTAAATTGCTCAGATAGGTTGGCAATATTTCGTATTGTCAACATATTTGTGCAGTTTAGACCAAATGCAGGAGTTTGCCTGCTATTTTTGGTGGCTAAAAACAAGAAAACTGCCCCACACTGAGGGGCTTGGACATTTGTTACCATGGTATTAAAACATCTAGCATTTTACTAACACCAAATAAAGGTTTAAAATTATCTTATTCTGGCAACTCTTCCTAGAACTTTGTAAAATATTTAATGGTGCCTTTTGCACCCCTATTTTTTTTATCCAATAAGAATTACACTTCTCCCAGCAGGGGCCTTAATTACATTCATACAGGGGCTGACTTTTTCTTTATACTGTTGGGACCAGACTTTCAGATGCACTGGAATGAGGTAAGTACTTTAAGATTTTTATTTTCTTTCACATGTACAATAATTTCAAGTCTTTAACAGCAAGATCAGTCCCTATTGCCTATACTGCAGCCGGCCACAAGAAGGCGACTGAGATATTTCGGCTACATGGTTGTCCATCACCAAGTTTGACTACTGTGTTGTGATTGGTAAAAAAAACACTGCAGAAAACAAGTCTGTGGTTTTGATTTCTATGCAGTAAATATTATGCTCTCAAAGAGCCTGCAGCATAATGTTGAAGCAAAAATCAACAACATAGCTTTAGTCAAGGTAGGACTGATAAACGTGTTTATCATGCTGGCATATAGAAATGCCAGACTCTACAAACTAAACTAAACTGAAATGGCATTGGCATTTTGTGCCAGCCACGGCGTCTTTCAGTTTAGGGCGCACAACACAATTTTAGCAAGTTTTCATTCTCCTGTAAAGCTTCATTTTTACTTTGGTTTCAGTTAAGAAAAACAACTGTTGCATTTTAGTTTTAGTTATTTAGTCAGTTTCTACCTAACTTGCTCCTAATATGCAAAATTACTGAAGCTCAATCTTCCAAACACTTTCTAATGTTTTCAAAATTACAGTCCATCCTGATCCAGTGATTGCTGTCTTAGTTATAGTTGGGGAAAAAACACAAGAATCTCTCAGGAACCATTCTTAGACTAACAAACTTTGTAACTTTGTTAGTATTAACCTTATTCCATTCCTCTAAGTTGGAAGTTGCTGTATTTCCATAGCTGGACTCACTGGATGAGAGACATAATGCAGCACCACAAGCTTGAAAAACTCGGATATACATCAAATGACTCCTAATTAACAAAAGCATGAAGCCCTTTATGGACCCTATTAAAGGTTAAGTTCAATATCCCACTAAACTCGATGTAACTCCTGAAAAGTAATCATATCTGTGCATTAACTGTAATTTATTGTGGTCATTGTAGTGCATCGCTCAATTTAAAGTCTAGATTTTTTTTCTTAGATTTTTTATTATATCATTATATTTTTTTTATAAATTGTTGTTACAACTGTCTACATGGTTGGTTGTGTAAATTGGTGTTGGATGTCCAATATCCTTTGTGAAGAAAAAAACAACATGTTTTAATAAAAAGTGGCATCAGCACATGACAAAATAAAGAAAATACTTCATACTATATATTACAACCATAAAAGAGCAAGACTTGATTCACCTGCATCCATCCTGATCTGTACTCAGTTTACAACCTGCCCAGCAAGCAAAGCCATTTTGAGAGCAGCAGATCATACTCCTGGTTTGCTAATGGTGGGTTTATGCAAAATTATCAAACCCTAAGTCCTTCCAGATGAAATAGTCTCAGTCTTAATTGTTTTGGGCTTGCTATAAAAGCTGTACATATATAAAGAAAATATAAGGACCCCAGCAATTTCCCTCATGTGTTACCTTTTTCCCGCTGTAGTAATTAGCTGGTATGGGCGTCTACTCACTTAAATCCTGAGCCAATCCCTCTCTGCCACAACCTCTCTTGATCCATTCATCCTGCTGTTGTCATATAAAACTTTTAAAAACTGTTCTCCCCCATCCAAATTCAGTTGTTTTAGAGCGAACGCTACATCCCTCCTCCACCCCAGCCATCTCCAGTGCATCTCATCTGTGTCTGGGCCAAGCTCCTCAGAAGTCCATTCCTCATTATCCTACTCCTTACATTAACACCACCAGTGTCAGGAATCCATAAACAAGTCTAGACAAGTTCAGTTCAAGACATTACAAAATTTCAATCATTTCTGAACACGAAATAAATCATTGTTAAAGCTAGTATTAAGTCTCTACTGGGGGGCCAGATGGAAAGCTATGGGATCCCTGATGTAGCCCTTGCAAAGTTACAAACTGGTGACCATATTGGCATCAATCCTTTAAAACCTTGCAATGATAAAAGCTCAGCTGAATCTGTGATGATAATTTTAAAAAGGTGACTGAAGTCAAAGTAGCTCTAAATGTGAAAGCACTTTCTTATTAGTATGGTGACAAGATTTTTCAGTCTTGAATTTTACATGTGCCTTGAAGAGAATGCTTTATATATTTAAAGAGCTCTGGCCTAAATACGTATCACACTTTCTCTGTGTCACACAAGACAGAAAGACAGAGAAGCGCCAACACCTCTCTGCAGCTAACAAAATGCGGCAGCTGCCCTCCTACATCTTATTTACTGGTGAAACACATCAGAGGAGGCCAACGGCAACATTAATTTAATTATCACGTCTTTATCAGACATAGCTCATTCTGTCCATGTGGGTTTAAATCAGATCAGACGTGGCAATAAATCACAAGTCAAATAAAGAGTGAGAATTTAGGTTGTGAAAAAAAAACCACACACTGAATTAACTCTGTTAATTATAATGACAGATACACAGATTAATTTAATGGGACCTTAATTCAAGCCTCAAATATGCTATAACCAATGCCTATTTAAAGTATTTGAAGATGTTTCACCCTTTAATTGCTTTTATAAATCAGTCATGGTCAATATGTTTTTTAATTACAAAAAAAACTCTTGTAATGTAAAAGTGAAAACAGATTTTCTACAAAGTTATGTCAATAAAATAAAAATATTTAAGGAAAAATTATTCATTTCAGTACTGAGCACATGCACCTTTGGCTGCAATCACAGCACTGCGTCTGTGTGGATAGGTATCAACCAGGCTTTCATATTTAGACACTGCAATTTAGGGGTGGGTAAAAATATCGATTAATCGATGCATCGCAATATTTCCTCCCCCAATTCAATATTGATTTAGCAAATCCTCTGAATCGATTCACCTCCTGGCTAATGGGGGTCGCTGTGCGTGTGATTCGCGTTGTACGGACGGAGGCCGCACTGACCAAACAACAACTAACCATAACCATGTTATGTGAGGTTTATCACAATTTTCAAGAGGACAGCAATTTTATTTAAGTTTATATGCACTTTACTTTTTCAGTGTTTATACAGAACTTGCAAGTTTTTTACTTTTGTACTCCATATGCACAAATAAGTTATCATTGTGCAAATTTTTATTTTCAGATGCTTTATTGCTCAAAAATGTGAGGTGACTTACCAAATATGTTCACATGGGCATAAAAATAATTATTAAAAAATTGTCAACAGGTTATTTGTGTATTTCTACTTCTTACTGAATCGACATTGAAGCATTTAAATCAATATCGAATCGAAATCGAATCGAATCGCAACCTAAAGAATAGAAAACGAATTGAATCGTGGGGTTCTTAACAATACCCAGCCCTACTGCAATTTTACTCCATTCTTCTTTGCAAAACTGCTCAAGCTCTATCAGGTTGCACAGAGATCAGGCGTTAACAGCCTTTTTCCAGTCCAGTCACAAATTCCATATTGGACTGAGATCAGGGCTTTGAATCCAGAAATGAACCTTGTTGTCTTCAAATCATTTCTGTGTAGCTTTCGCTGTATGCTTTTGGTCACTGCCTTGATCGCAAATACATCTTCTCCCAAGCCGTAGTTCTTTTGCAGACTGAATAAGATTTTCATATAATTTATTTTGCTGCATTCATCTGAACAAGCCTTCCAGGGCCAGCTGCTGAGAAGCATCCCCACAGCATGATGCTGCCACCGCTGGGCTTCACAGTGGGGATGGCGTGTTTTTGATGTGCAGTGTTTGGTGTCTGCCAAATTTAGTGTAGTGTCTGATGGCCAAAAAGCATCATTCTGGTCTAAACAGACCAAATAACTTTCTTACACTTGACCATGGAGTCTCCCACATGCCTTTTGGTGAACTCTATCTGATTTTTTTTTTCTTTAACAGTGGCTTTCTCTTTGGCACTCCCCCATAAAGCTTTGACTGGTGAAGAACTTGGGCATGTATGCAGAGTCTCTCCCATGTGGCGCAGTTCATGCTCAAAATCCCTCCAATATGGCCCAGTTAAAACAATTCTGTGAAAAGAGTGGGTCAAAATTCCTCCACAGCGATGTGAAAGGCTCATCACCAGTTATCCCAAACGCTTGATTTCAGTTATTGCTGCCAAGGGTGGCACAACCAGTTATTAGGTTCAGAGGGGCAATTACTTTTTCACACAGGGCCAAATAGGTTTGGATCCCCCCACTTGGAAAATTAAATTATCATTCAAACACTGCATTTTTTTATTTACTTGGGTTGTCTTTGTGAAATATAAAAAATGGTTTGATGATCCAAAACATTTAAATGTGATAAATATGCAAAAAATTCAGGAATCAAAAGGGGGAAAATACTTTTTCACGGCACTATATACTTTTCAACAACCTTTTCTCTGAGTTGCTTTGAGTGTTCTTTTGACTTCATAGTGTAATGGTAGCCAGGAATACTGATTAATCAGTGACCAGACCCTCAAGACACAGGTGTCCCAATACTACAATCAGCTGAGACGTGTTCCCTGCACTCAGAAGATCCCCCATTTCATTAATTTTGAGACTGCTGGCGCCTGTTGGCTAACCTTGCAAAGCAGATGGATACGCACGTTTCCTTGTTTCTCACTGGCGAATCCATCCTGCAAAGCTCCTGTCTGAACCGTTTGGGCCCAGTTAGAAAGTGACAGGACCAATCAGCAATGAGGGACAGTGCTTGCGGGCGCGGTGGAGTCGTAACGTAAGCAAGCAGCAACCAGAGGCCGGTGCAATAATGGCGGAAGACATTAGCATGGATGCTGCTAAAGCCAATTTTATCAGAACTTGACAACATTTCTTCATTAAAAGAAGAACAAAGAACAGCAGTGAGTTGTTTTCTTTTCAAAAATGACAAAAGTCGTGTACTGACATGTCTGTAGTCACCATGGTTCACATTATGCAGCTCTATATGGAGTTTATTCCTCGGTAGCTGCGCACACGCACCTCGGTAGCGGCGACGACGTAAAGTGTTTTGTTGCTCTGATTAGCCCGTAAAGATGTGACAGACAGGATGTTCATCCAATCACCCTCCGATGTTTTTTTAAAGGCTTTGCCCTTTCCCAAACGCTGTATATCGAAGGTTTCCAGATTGATGTGTGAAACAAATCCATCTGGTGTGTCAGGTTACCTGTTGGCTGGACCTCTGTTGAATTAGGTCAGTCACATTACAGGG
Organism: Cheilinus undulatus; assembly: GCF_018320785.1. NCBI lineage: Eukaryota > Metazoa > Chordata > Actinopteri > Labriformes > Labridae > Cheilinus > Cheilinus undulatus. Next base: position 38,052,793 of record NC_054865.1, on the reverse strand, counting down.
GGTGAATATTCATGCAGTCACTTATTTAATCTTACATATATTTGTTTAATTGACATTACTTTGTAGAAATCTGATTTCACTGTGACATTACAAAGGTCTTTTTGCGTTGATTTTTTTTTTAATCAAAAAAGCCATATCATATTGACCATAATTGATTTATAAAATCAATAAAAAGGTAAAACATCCATGGGGATGAGAAGGTTTAATAGGCACTGTATTTCACATAAGTTACTTTAGAGCTAAGACAAAAATTACAGTTCCAATTTAAATTGAATCACTTTCTATATCTGTGTAAGAATGAAGACCTCCATAGTTTCAGTTTAGCACCAGACATTTCAGGTTATCAATTCATGTCACAGATTAGAGAAACTAGTGAGTGAAAGAGACACCAGATCAAAGATGGGGCTGAGAATAAAACCTCTTCCTGCGGTGGCCTTAATCCTTCAACACCTGCGATTTAAAGCACACCTGCTTTGATGTGGTTTGTGGAGCGAGAGAGTGAGCAAGAGAGAGAGAGAGAGAGAGAGAGAGAGAGAGAGAGTGGAGATAATCGACCAATCATTTAACACTGAGCTAAAATGAATGCAACTTAAGGTGACGGATTGGCAAATCAGCTCTTCTATTACCCTACAATGATAGAACTGTGGTAATGTTTACTGCTCCATTGCTCTGACAAAGTACCGCATGAAAATGCTGACTGGCCATCTGATGATGTCTGGAAGCAGTAAATACATAAAATACAAAGTCAGCAGTTATTCAAGACACTACTTGTCTGGACATTATTCTACAGCTGACTTCCCCATAATATACCAACTAGACCTAGTACTGTTGGTAAACCATTAAAATATGTTTTTGTCTGCTTTTAGGCTCTTTTTCTCCTTAATGTTTAATCGTGTTGCTCATTAGTTTTGCTTCCCTTTGAATGTGTTTCATCAGAGACTTCTTAGATGAGTCCGTGTAGCTGATTATCTCCCCTAGCCTTCTCCGTACCAACCCAAGGCAGCACAATTCCTTTAACTCCATCCAAAACTGAAACACAGTGTGGCGAGTAAATGCCAAATGAGTCCAAGAAAAAAACCAAAACCAGGCCAAACACAGCCTGGAGGAAGAACCAAACCATATCTCTGTAACAGGGTAGTCAAGTCACATTTGTTCTGGTACAACAACATGCAAGAGCTAGTGTGTTAGTCAGATGTGTATTTGAACAGAAGAAAAACTGATATACTGAGAAACTATCCCAGCACTCTTTGTAAGTGATCATGCTTAAAAACTCTGGTTTTAGTCTCTCAAGAGTGCAAATCTGCTGGCTTTCTTAACATGTAGTTTTTCAAGTAAAATGAAAATCTTAACAGGATCACAGTTTGTAATGATGCAATTGTCTTGGAAAATGTGTCACCATTTCACTATTTTAGACACAACAAAGATCAAATGATGAATCTATTCCTCAAGAGAATAACCATCAGATGAATCCATAATCAAAATAATCATTTCTTGTAGCCTGAAAACATATCACAGATAGCAGTAATACAACAACAATGGTAATTCGATAATCTAGGCTACCACACAATGGAACAAATCATGAAGGAGCTCTGGGAGATGGATGAGCCCGCGGCAGCCAGATCTGCATCCACAGGCCTTTCACTGTGTCCAGCAGTAGGAGGGAGGCAGAGAGGACAAAATCAGCACAAAGAGAAGGAAGAGGGCAGATCCTGTCATTTTTTATATAATTCAGATTATCTAATTTTTTTTGTGGACATCCGAGGACATAGCAGGGACAGAAAACTGCAGGTGAAATGTAAAAGGGGAAAGTTGAAGCTGTTGTGCAATACCCCACTTTGTTGTAGGTCTCAAAATGCAACAGTAACATCAATTTAAGGGCTTACAGGCATTTTCTTCATCAAAATCTGATGGTTTTTAAAATTATTTGTACAATGTTTCAAATAAAGAAAATGTAATACACTGCTCCTGACATTAAAATGAACCCTGAATTTATTGGATCAACATTATTGTCTTATATATTTTGTACAAAGAAACACATGAGATTTCTATATTTTCTAAATTTTTTTCTTCAGTGGCCTGTCATGTAGGCTGCCACTGTCGTGCAATTCACTCTGAATAATAACATCAAATGGTTCAATTCAATGGTTTCAGCAACAAGGAAGACAAGGACAACAAGGAAGAAATAACTGTCTGTAGATCAACAGGAGTATCAGGAGGGTACTGGAAAAAGAACAATGCAAGCACTTGGCATGATTTCCCAGAATGCATGGCACTGCAATGACAGCCAACTAGTGATTTTTTTTACCCAAAATATGGAAATCTATGGTGTTTTTTGAAAGGTTCTGCCCTTCCCACACACAGACTATGGCGCACTGCTCTGTTAGATGTGAAGTATACCCCATGTAGTGGAAATGTTAAACATCTTTGTAACATGTCAGATTAACTCAAAATAGCACTGATGTTAATCCACTGTCAATACATCTTAATATGTGGGGTTCCTTTCAAAGTGACTTCCTTTCAAATTGTTCTTCTTGTTTAAACAATAAACCAATACAAAATCTGTATTCATGACTTTAAAAGAAAGATCAGAGATATTTTCTCTTGATGTTTTAGTTGTGTCAGTGCTCGATAATGGGCATACTGTCATTACCTTAGAAACAAAAAGATGTTAACATAAACAAATGTAACATGGGATAGAAATTCCTCCAGCAAACCAACTTTGGATCTTTATTAATTTGTTCTAAAATGAAAAAAGAAACACCATTGGTATGATTTTACTGGCTGCAGTCTACAAAATATATTCAGTGTAAGTTTTATCCAGTACAAATTATGCTTTGTTACAGTTGAAGAGGAAATTGCATTTTCATTCAATTAACAGTTTAATCAAAGACAAAACTAAAATAGCAAAGATAAGATATACTATATGGACAAAAGTATTTGGACATCTGACCGTTATACAAACAGGGACTGTAGTGGCACTGTGCTCAAATACATGTACTTTATATGGCAAACCAAGATAAACCCATTCCATGAAGATCCTGCTGCACAGCTTACGTGCTTACATTAATGCCAGTGGAGTTTCAGAACTCTTCAGCTATGAAATCAGCTCAGTGTCGGAGACTTTTACACACCATGCACCTTTGCATTTCGTTAACCCCGCTCTATGATTTTAATTGGTCTTCTGCTTCATGGCTGAGTTACTGTTATTCCTAAACGCTTCCACTTTCTAAAAATATCACTTACAGTTGACTTGTTGTATCAAGCAGAGATGAAATTGATCAAAACCATCTCATTTCAAAGGCGACATTGCTCACAGTACCACGTTTGAAGTCACTGAGCTCTTCAGAGCAACTCAAATGGAGACTGCATGGCTAGGTGCTCAATTTTATACCCAAACAGGTCTGACTGATACAATTCAATAATAAACAGGTGTGGCCAAATACTTTTGTCCATTTAGTGTATCTAGATGTGTGTCATTTTCACGTGCAGGTTCTCAGTCAGTAATGGTAATTCAATTAAGGCTTGACCCAAAAAGGCAGACTTGGTTAAAGATCTTGAAAACAAGTCCACTTGCTTTTAAGATCAAGCTTCGACGTAAAGTAATTTGGATTAAGAAGCTGTAGCAGCATTTCAAGCAAACAGATGCATATGAAGGTGGAGGAGGGGAAACATATCAAACTGAATATTGGCCACGGTATTATTTAAAGGGTTCTGATGCTGTATTTTTTTAATACCAGACCCTAAACAAAATAAAACAAAATGACTGATTAATCATTGATACAATTATCTAAACTGGCCATTCAAATTTCAACAAAATACCTTAAAACACTGTCACTAAATTAGGTAATGATAATAACCGAGCATTGCAGTGTGTTTATTTTTACTTTTTACAGCACCATATTTAACAATCAAATTCCTTTAAAGCTAGGAAAAGGTGTTTTATGTTTATTAATGTTTTTTCTTTGCAGAAATAATTGGATAAATGGACATAGTATGTATATATATTTTTTGGTAAAAAAGGAAGAGTTTTCTTCTGCTGTCCTCTCAACAACAACAAACACATGATTTATTTTGCCTGATAAACTGCTCATATTAAACCTCGGTGCATGTACCAATAACCAGCCTCTCTCTCTTCCTCAACTGCTCGGCTGTGATCGGTGCTTGTTGGAGAGTAGGGCACGTTGGGGGGTTGGGTACATGAAACAGGGTGTGGCTTCCATGTTGTCATGGAAACAGAGATATCCTTGTTGTGAACCCTCTTCAACTATAAAGTGTATGAAGCGGAGGAATAGCAATACATACCGTGAAGCTGAGAAAAATATCACAAACATATATGCAGTAAGGTGTGCTGTCATCAGTGTCACACCAACATCCACACAGCTCAAAGAGGCTACACACAGATCAGCTGTAGGTTCTATCAGAGGTTTTCCAGGCAGTCTCTAATACCTGTAACAGCCTGAGAAACTGCCTTTAACATCCACTTTAGTGACAGAGTGTGAGGCTCTCATGTTCCTCAGAGTTCACACAAGCAGAGCTCATCACTTACACCGTCAATACTGCTGCACAGCAATATCTCCCTTAATAGGCTGCCGCTGTTATAAAAGACAAGGTTACATGACATTACTCTGCTTTGAAAACAGGAGTCAATGGGTGCCCTGTGTGTGTCTGTGTGATAGCAATGAATGCCTGACCTGCAGACAACCCCACCAACGATGTTATAGAATATAAAGCAGAGGCATTGACCTCGATGTGCTGCCAAAAACGGATGTGCAATTTCTGAGCCTGCTCCAAATGGCTAAAATTAATACTTTAATAGCTTTTTATCTGCAAGAGGCAGAAGTTAGGCCCCTAAAACACTGCTGCATGCTAAAGATTAATATTTAAACAAGATAGAAAACATAAGTAGAAATTTGTGGATTACTATTCAAAAGAGCATGCAAAGAGCTGTGGATATATTTGCATCGCCAACTCTATCTACTGAAAGCTGCTATATTATGCAATTTAAATAATCAATGTCACCAGCTCAATACCACAAACAACACAGCTATGTCATCCAAAGGTAGTTGCATCAAGAAAATAAGGCCCTACCCTTTCCACAGAGTCATTTAAGAACAGTGGCACTAATGAAATGAATAGCCCCTAGCATCTTGATCAATACAGTATTTCATCAATACAATATTTCAAAAACTGATTTGATAAAGACTCTATATTTCAGGCCATGTAAAATTGATCAAGACTAAGTGATCGATTGCAAATGTTTTAAAATAGTACCACCTGGTGGTGAAATGCAGTAACAAAAGAAATCAATCAAAAGTGGAGAAATACACTACTGAGAGGGCATTAAATGCTAAGATGAGCTTAACAGTGTGGATAATTTCCACAGCAGATGTCAGATTCAGATTCAGATTCAGACAACTTTATTTATCCCAAAGGGCAATTCAGTTTTTGCAGTCTACCCAGACCATACATCAAACCACAGACAGCAAACAGAAACAATAATAAATAAAAGTCAGTACATGACAGAGATGCTCATTGACACATCGACCCTCATGTGACCCTTTTAGTAACGACACACTCAGGGTCAGGCAGATTATAATGCACATTTAAGAATAGCAGCAGAGAAAAGAGAACATAAATAAAATACCCAAGGTGCATTATGGATTACATCATAAGGTAACATTCATAGAATGTACGAACAAGGCACCAGCTTAAGCACACAGTTTTAACCACCATGTGGTTCAGCGCCAAACAAGGAAAAACACAATAATACAAAGCTATCAGTCAGATGTCACCAGATCATCAGATCTCAACCCTAAATTAATGAGAAAATCTTGACAAATGACTTTATTCTCTACATTAGTCTAAACACTATGGAATGTTTCTTAAAAATGGACATCGGGCCTGGTTTTTCAATGAATATGAACATGCCAGACCCACACCGAGGCTGAAATACAAGCACAACACAGGACCCTTTAGACAGGCATAAATGGAGAGATGTCAATAAGGCGGGTGTACAAAGCAACACCTTCAACTATTTGTGGTTTACTCAAAAGCACCTCAGCAGTGTTAAGGGAGTGAACTGGCACCTCTTGTGTAATAGCTATGCATCGTTGGTACTTTAAAAAGAATTTGTACAATAATGACTGCAAAATGTGAATGTGAAATGTCCTGTGTGGATATTTTTTATTTTTTTACTATTTCTTTAAGCACTTTTTAAAAATAGTTTTATCTCTTTCATTATCGTTTTAAATATTCTATTTAACTTGCACTTTTATTGTTTTTAAGGGCTGTGATTTTTAGTACCTTTTGTTGTCCTGGCACCACACAGATTGCATTCAACTTAGTTGCACTTGTTCAATGACAATTAAGACCACTCTATTCTCTCCAGCTACCTGCCAAATTCCCAGATGTGGTCAACACAAGGATAAAAACTGATAAACCTCTGGTTCACAACTCAAGGCCCTACAGATGGAGCCACTGCCAACTTGAAAACCCAAGTTTGTCTACATATCTTTCAAGTCCTAAATGCCAAAGTACTTAGATAAAACCTACTTAAGCTGAAATGGGTTATAAATGAGACTAAATCACTGATTCCCAACCCAACCTAGGGTCCAAAGATCTTTTAAAAGGCTTTGTCCGCTCTGAGGTCATCAACACTGGATTTGCACATATTACTGACTAGTTTCATTTTTTGTTTTTGTTTATTTTCTTCTCAGACGCAGTGAAGACAGAGAGCTTCACATCAGAAAGTGCTGGAAATAATAATGAACTCACCACCAATTGCTAAATTTACTGGTAAAAACTTCAGATTCTCGTCAAAGTTGCTGTTATACTTGCAGTATTCTAAGCGTCTATGAGAAATTAATTGTTCAAAAGTAATGTTTTCAGTTTGTTTGTTTTTATTAATGTTTCCACACTGTCACATATAGACATTAAATTTACACACAAGAAGGTTTTTCTGCCTTTTTCAGTTCAAATTAATGATTATGTTTCAAGGTAAGGTAATGTTGTGTTTAGTGATGTTGTTGAACCCAAACATGGAAGATCTGACGACCTGTCAGTTACACTAGGGTTGCCAACTCTTTGAGTGCCAGATAAGGGACACTGTTTTGTTTTGAACTTAGCGTGTACGATGCTTTACTTTATTGTAAAAAGAAAGAAATGTGTATTTGATTTATAGTTAATAAAAACTCAATAATGCAATTCATAATAAACCTCTACTTTCACCCAAAATAGTCTTTACACTTAACATTTTAGAATTTTAGATTTATTAATAAAACCATTAAAATGTTTACATTATGTCATTTAAAGCTGATCAATAGCGTGGGCCTCTGTGAGCCTCTACTGACCTCTAACAGTCTCTGGATTCCACTCTGAGAATTGCAAATAGGCAGTAAGATAAACCACAGCCTGGAGCCTGATGATAATAAAAATAAGAGATGCATGACTCACCAAGATGACTGTTTTCTGGATATTTCGTGGATATTCAGCTTCAAGGAGTCTTTAGTCCTTTCACAGACTAGAAAAAGTCACATTCACTTCTCTTGCCGCATATTGTTTTTTAAATCTTCAGGTGTTGTCAATGTTGTTAGCACGTTTTTCTAGCACGGCCCTGTTGTGCGTCACTGTAGCAGGATGCTGTGTTCGTTAATCTCACCTCCGTGGCCTTAAAACAGTGCAGAAAGCCAAGTCCTCTTCACTTAAACCACGTCTTCATGCTTCCCATTCCTTACTGTAGCTGTTTTAATCCACATCTGTGCGCGAACCGAACAGAAGTACCCAAAAACGAAACTTAACAGAATTTGTGTTTTTTTTTTAATGCTGTAGTTATCGCTGATGTGCGCGAGGGGGCAGTGATTGATTGACAGGTGTCAATCTACTGACGTAATCAGTGCATGATTGTCTATTTGTTGTTTCAGATGATCTGGTCCTGATCCAGGGCCAGTAAAGTGTAGTCTAGTTACTGCAGAATAGTAACGTCAAATTCATAAATACGGGTCCAGGAAGGTCCCGTACTGAACAAACAAATTTAACTCCAAAGGGAACTGCAACCCTAAGAAACACAAACGTGGTTGTTGTGACCAGTCATGAAAAAGCTCCTGGTTTTAAATTTCATAAACTCGGCAATTTCTTATATATATATATATATATATATATATATATATATATATATATATATATATATATATATAAATTACAGTATCTAGGCATAGACACCAATGTTAGCCACAGGTTTATTAATTTCGCTAGCTAGCTAGCAAGCAACATTGCGTTCAGTTGTGAAACCCGCCGCACCCACGCAGCTTACATTTGATTGGATAAAATGCCCGGAAGTAGCGACTTAAATCAATACAGATATTTCTACGGATTATGGATTAAACAAAGAAAACATTTTCTGGTTTGTATTTTTAAATTGCTAACCTACAACTAATCTAATGGAGTAATCAAGGCTTCGCGTAATTTTATATTTGGATTTATTTATTCATTTTAAACCTTGTTTTTCTTAACTATTCACATTCAATGTTAGCATAAATTTACTTTTGGCACCACTTTCAGAGATAAACACTGGATAGTTATGCAGAGCTACTGATGATAGCTTTATCAACATTTACACAACAAACATATATTTGATGCGACTGTGTTTCGTTTCCAGTGTTTTGTAAATCAAGATGCTCCACTCTTAGTAGCATAAGTTAAGATGCACGGATTTTATCATTCAGTTGAAACTTAGGAAAATATCTTTATGATGTTCTAATGATTAAATACTAGTAAACATTTATTTCATGACTTTGCTATTCTGATCAGCAATATTTTATTTTTAATAGGGTAAAACTACACACCAGGAATGAAGGTAAGTGTGAAATCTGTTCAATTATCTAATGATATTCCGTTTGATGAGTGGAATCTAACCATGGTGTATAAAGTTTACTACTATCGGTGCGGTTGTCCAGTTATTGTTAAGTATAATGATATTAATCACTTAATTACTCTGTTTTCTACTGTAGGGCTTGAGCTGCTGATGTGGGATTTTTAAATTTTCTTTTAGCTGTATTTTGATGGCATTTTGGCTTTATAAGCCATTATGACTCGTCTAAATGTCTAGTAACTTATTCTTACAAGTAGGACATTGACAGGGATGTTTCCTCTCTAGTGCTACTAATTGATCTTAAATAAATAAATGTAAAATACAATCTGAAATGTAAAAAATATCCCTTTGTCAGTAGTGTGGAACTAATGCATTACAAGTCACACACTAAGACAAGCATAACATTTCTTAAATTCAGAAGGAAAAAGTATAGCTTACTATCAAAAGTACTTATTAGAAAGTTAGAAGTGCTAAATGCTGTGTTACATTATGTTGGATTAAGCATCTATAACTACTTTAAAATTACTAACACAGAGACATTGTTCTACTAATATACCTGCAAAAATGTGAGCAAGTTTTATATATTTTTAACGTGATAGACTGTCATTTTTGTTTATAATAGTTAATCTTATTTTGTTACTTTTTTCAGCTGTTAACTGTAGTGGATTTAAATTACAATATTTCCCTCTGAGATTTAGTGTTAAGCTCATCCATCAAGAATACTTGGTGATTAAAGTTTCTACTCTTTTGTCAGTGATAAAAGTAATACCAAATTGTCAAAATACAGAAAGGAAACTCAAAATTTTCCTAACTAAATAGTATTATCAGAAAAAATGGGATATACTTCAATTTTACACTCTAAATTTTACCGTTGGATATTTAGAGTCAAAAACCTGCTTTAAAAATCAAGTTTTAGCCACCATATACCAAACTCAGGCTTGATTAGATGCTAGTTATTACAACTGCAACCACTGCTGAGTATTGAAATTCTTAAAAGACAAACATATATCTTTTTCCATTATGTTTTATGTTTGTGTGTTATGTCTAATATGTATTATGTGTCCTATTAGTATTTGAAAAGCATTTCTTGCTGAACATTACTGTAATGGAGCTGCTTGTACAATACACCCCTGAATGTGAAAAGATGTGATGTTAGTCTCCATGAAAATGTTTTAAAAGCACCTTTTAACCACTGTGCGTGACGGGAGATCTCTTACGATCCAGACAGAAGCAGACACTGTCTTTCTTTTGGATTTCAGATAGAACAAACTGCTTAAGTTCCATCTCTGCTACAAAGAATGGACCTCATAGCAGAGTTAGACAAAGCTGTCATGGGGATGGGCTGGAGAGAGCTGTCCGCCTTGCTGGAGGAGACCCTAAATATTTTGTACAACACAGCCAACTTTCCACCTCCCACATCCACTCCACCTCCTTTCCAGACTGCTTCTGCGCTCCACACTTCCACTTTTCCAGCAGAAGTTGAGGAGGGAAAGTTTCACAAAATCACATCTTTGAACGCTTCTCCTGAGCTCTTTGAGTTGTCAAGCCCATCGGTCAACCCTCACACAGTGTTTCAAACGGTGCTTGAAGAGGAAATCATGGAGCTAGAAAACATGTACAATGAAGAACTTGTGTACAACCAGGAACAGGTATGATGACAAGTTAAGATTTTGGGAATGTGAACATCATTTTATGGTTTTTAAAACCAGAAAAACTTGTCAGGTTTTTACCTAAGATAATATTAAAACAAACATTAGGATACAAAAGATGATCAAGTACCTGAATAATCATGAAAACAAAGATCTGAAGAACAAAGTTCCTAACAGTGTTAATTTTGGCAGCTATTTTTAACTTTAGTTTTAGTTTTAGTCTTTACATGAACTGCATTTTAGTTTTAGTCACATTTTAGTCATTTCAACCTTTTTTAATTTTAGTTTAGTTTTAGTTGACGAAAACGCAAAACATTTTAGTCTTTACTTTTAGTCCAAGCATTTATTTTCTTGCCTGAATCTGGTACCAAATCATGGTAGTGTGTTCTCTGCACCCTGCCAAACCTTAGCCATAGTGGAGAAATATTACATATTATGAATGTCCAGCGAAAACTACATTACATTTTAGTCTAGTTTTAGTCATCTTGACGAAAACTAAACTTAGTTTTTGTCATTTTTAGTCATCAAAGATGACTAAAAGATGACTTTTTTTCCAAATATAACAATTGCAATTTGAAATGGGATTATTCCCTAAATTCCTCATCTTATGTATTTCCCAACAAACACAAGCAATAAAGCATCCAGCACACTATTAGACTAAACAAGGGCTGAACAATTCTGAAAAAAAACCTTTTTGTGATTATTTTGACTAGTATTGCAAACTGGATATAAATTGTTGGAGTGAAAGGAGTAATAATTTTTATGTCATTCTCATATTTGATAAGAAAAATAGCCCAAAAATGGGGAAAATAGGATTTTTTGTAGACCATTCTAAAACAATGGCACTTGAATGATTGCATGATTATGTAATGCATAAAATCTCTGCTGCAAAAAAAAAAGTTTTAAACCAGTATTTTGACACAAATTTCAGGTTAAATAAATATTGCACCTTCTGCTATTTGAAAATTGCTGCAGGCAATATTGCGATTTAATCTAATTTTGAATAATTACCCAGCCCTACTACTGTATCAGGAAGCCAAATCTTGAATGTTACTTTTTTAAAAATTCAAATACAATTAAAAGAGTAAATAGGCCTATGCTATTTCCCCTAAGATAAATGTACTCAAACAAGTAAAAAAGAAATGTATATTTTATATAACTGCAGTATCTTTGATGCAATATTTGATGAACATCTAAATGTGCCAGTTTAATGTAATTGTTTATATTTTGAGAGAATTGCTGTTAACCCTCCTATCTTTTGATACAGTCTCTGACTTATGGCCTGCCAGTGGTGAATGATCCTCCAACATCAGAATCAGCAGCTGCCATCAGTGAGCTGCCTCCTGCCTTTTTTCCACAACCAGTAAGACCCCACTTAACATCTCATCTCATACTCTGCACTGTTACGTGCTGGAGGAGCAGACAAATACTATCATTTCAACCCAGGTTTTTATGATAAAAAAAGGAAAGTTCAGACCGAGTCAAACAGAAGGTGAAACAACGTGCTTGCAGCATAATTTCATTAGTAAAGGAAAATAAGGGCGAACTGACAGGATGTGCATAAGTTTAGGTTGTTCATTTAGAGTCAAAGTTCACAACAGTTTAAAAAAAGGTTTCAAGAAAAAATAACTACATTAGTGAGCAGAACATATATCTTTAAACCTACACCCTGGGATGTTGTTTAAAATTGAAACAAAGCTTGTTTTTTTTTTTTTCATCTATTCACACCGCTGTCTCCTGACATTCACATCAATTCACACTTCTCACCTACAAGAAACAATCAAACCTGTCAACGCCTCTCTGCTAACACCTGCTGGACAGATAACACCATTGCAGTTTGTCTAATCACCTGTTATGTTTGTCTGTTTCTAGTACTATGGAGATACCCAGTGGCCAAGTGCAAGCTTTGAGCAGAACCTGCAGCCTGTTGGATTTCTGTAAGTGATAAAAACATAAATCACAAATATGCATCAGTGACAATGGCTACAGAGCACGTGGTTGTGTCAGCAAACGCACACAAACATGCGCTCTGTCATCTGGCTCTCTCTCTAGTCGTGGAAGTGTGTTGTAGAGGGTTCCAGCAGCAGACTTCCCTACTTTAGTCTCTGCTGATTATCCTCCTCACATCTCCATCTTTACTGATCCTCCTCAAAACACCTTTGTCTTTGTTACTGCTTTTTCTAACATCTCCTTAAAATTATGGTTGGTAATAAATTCTAAAAACACCTTTTTTTTTCAAATACCCAAGCATTTGTTGCTATTATTACAAGGAAGGCAGACAAAAAAAAATCCTCATTATTCTCATAATTTTTTAAGATGTTAATTGCAATCTGCTTTAGGTAGAATGAAGATGGTGGCATGAACTTGACCACAGAAAAATGAAGTTGTTATTAATTAAAAGGAAAAAAGGGAGCAATGAAAAAGTAAATATTTGATATCACAAAGTGAAGAGAACTTTTGACTCGTCCTCTGAGCAGTCGGTGAGTTTTTAAAACTGAAATGAGACATTAGGGGGCAGTGGTGGACTTATTTTACATCACTGAGGCCCCAGGGAATCGTTGCAGTGGTTCAGCCAAAATGTGCTGAAAGGGAAAATAAAGCATACAATAAATGTGTCATAGAAAAATTAATGCACTAATAATTGACATGAATTGCACTGCGATTAATACAATCATGCTGACAGTCATAATTATTATTGGGCTTTTATCTCATTTTTATCAGGCGTTGTTCATTTCAAAATGTCTGTCATACAACACACATTTTTGTCTGTTTGAATAGGTTCTAAATTACTAGAATAAAAGTTAAATTTTAAGACTCTAAACTTTCAGATATCTGTCATAAAAACCTCTTATCCCACAGTTTAGCAGAGAAATATAACATGGAATTTCACTGATTTCCCTCATAGAAATGGAAGCCATAGAGAAATGGGCAACAAACCATACATAAAGAAGCCGCCCAACGCCTTCATGATCTTTATGACAGAGCAAAGACAAAACATGCCAGCTGACATCAAAGGAAAAGGTGCTGCAGTTGCAAATACATTCCTAGGACAGCTGGTAAGTAGCCCTGTGTGTTCAGGGAACTTAACGATAAAAACAAAATTAAAGATTGGTTGTACTAACCATATTGTTCATTTTCAGCACTACAACTTATGTGATTTATGTTGTTTTTATTTCTTGTCCAATGAACTGGCAACAGGCCAGGCGATTTTCAAATCAATTTTAAAAACATGCAAGACCAGATACATAAGGACAGTGTCACCTGATTTTAAATATGACAGTCCTTTGAGTGCAATCGCTAGAGGATTCAGCCAGACTGAGACCACACACCTTGCATTTGTAAAAACAATTTCAGTAGTGACTCAAAATCTCAAATTTTAAAATCAAATACAGGAGACTATTGACGTTGCAAGCTGGCAGCCCTGGTGTGTGTTCTGTTGGCAGTAAAAAAAAAAGGAAAAAATAAAAGACTAAAATAAACAGGGGGAACATCTAGTATAGTTGTATAGTGGGGTGGTAAAGATGGTATAGTTGTGTTTTTGATGGCTGCAGTGTTTGTTTGCCATCAAAGAATATCAGATCTGGTTGGTAACACTTCTTAGTCTGCTCATTCTCACTGGCTACTGTTAGTATTCAATCGGACGCAGACTAAACTGGAATCATAAATATTAAGGATGCATTATATTGTATTTTTGACAATATCCAATATGCAGATATTAAAATGTAGTTAAGACCTAAAACTTCTGTCCTTAAATGACACAGGATGAGGGTGAAGATGAACAAATTAATACATTTCTTTCCTTAAAACACACTTTAGAGTTTAAAGAATGATGGTGTATAAAGAAAAAGACATCAGCAGACGCAAGTCTGTCAGTCCAGTCAAAAACTCCCATAACTCATTTGTTCATACAGCCAGTATCTGTAGCTGATAAAGGCAGATCTTCATAGCCAAAAGTATTGGTTGTAATTATTGGCAGAAATTTTCACAACTTTTTAAGCTAATATCTGTCAATATTGATACCATGCCAATAATACTGTGCATAAACAAATATCACACACGGTTCCAGATAGGGGAGGCTTCTTCTCAATCAGGAGCAGTGAAATAATCACATTGACTCAACACACTTGAGAATTATTATGAAAAATAACTTGTTACCCTCAAATTGGGTCCCCCCTCTCCTCTCTCATCTTTGAAGGAAGCATGTTAGGACCAAAATCAGGCTTCATATCTTCTAGTTTGTACCCAGCATTAAGCCCAGTTCAGACCAATATTTCACAACATGACAAGATGGTTTTCGGACGTCCCTGGTGAGAGTTGCAGCAGTCTGAACATAGCCGCAGCTGGTTTTAGAAAGTTGCAAGCAATTTAAAAAAAAAAAAAAGGGAAAGGGACATTTTGAGGGCTATAAATACCAGTTTATTTAGTTAAAGTCACACTATTCATTTTAAAAATGATTTCTATCTTTTCATTTCATAGATGATCATGATGGTTCTTGAGCCTTTAGGAGTTGTACTCTGAGAGTATGCACAGCAAAAATACACTCATTATTGTAGATCTAGAAATTTTTATCTCTTTTCTAGATCTATGCATTTTTATCTCTGTGCATGTGAGCAAAACTTTGTCCGTGTGTGTGTGTGTGTGCTTTCTGACCTTGTGTTGTCGTCTGTCCACAGTGGAAATCCATGACGAAGGAACAGAAGTCTGTTTATTATGATAAGGCTGATGCAGAAAGCTATGTCCACAGCATCCTTTATCCTGAGTGGTCAACCAGCGATAACTATGTAAGTACAACCTGCAAGCACGCACATATTGATAACTCAATATAAACACACTTAGACCTGATGTTAATGGTACCAGTTTGGAGTGAGAACTGCTGTCATTTATATTTATGTGTTGGCCTCATTTTTCATCCACAGAGGTTGCAGCTTGCTTTATCCCCAAGTTTGTTTGTTTTTTTAATGACTGGAGCTTTGCAACATGGATTTGCCTGATGATAGAAATTGAATCTGGCCAATCCATCAGCTTCCTAAGGTCAGAGAGATGAGACCTTTGTGTGGCATACAGCTCCTGTTAAAAATCATATATACAATACAAGATAAGGACTACTTGCCTAAAAATAAGGGCAGCTGCAAACCAGTGTTTTTAAAGGCAGGGGGTTGTGGAGGAAAAAAGGGGGAAATTGTAAAAAAAAAGATGTTACCAATCACTGCGTACTGAATATATATGTTCTTTCTTAATGTCAGTCTTTTAATTAAAAGAAAATAATACACCAAAAGTCAGATTGAACATGATAAAAAACAAGAGCATTTACAATAGATTTCTAATGATACTATTATTGTTAAGATTAGATCATATGAGAAGGAGCGCATTTGTGACTCCTGATATGTTGTTTTTAAGGGCAAGAAGAGAAAGAGAATAAGGAGGAGAAATCATACTAGAGCTGAAGGTACAAAACATTTCTATTCATCATCACCATGAGCTTCTATGACAAATATGACCAACACCAGATGAAGTTTGACTGCACTGTACAGACCACCAGATTGTTAAACTTCATTTATCTGACAAGATGTTTGTAAAATTACTGCAAAAAGAACATTTTCACTTTCAGTATTAAATACTATTGAAGCAGCATTGCAGAAGTTTGGCAGGTAGTCTTATTTGTCTGTTCACAGGTGTGATGGAGCCTTCTACAGAAAAGACATGCAGTTTTGCAGAGCCATATCCCCAGCAGACAGCCTGGGAGGTGCAAAATCCTCTGCCACCAGTCTTCTATCAGCCACACAGGGAGAGCACAGTGCCAGAGCTGCATCACCAGCCTAGAGTCCTGCATGAGCACTACACCGTGACAACAGCGAGCGAGCAACCCTTCTTTCACCAGCCGCTGATGTCAGACCCTCTTTGGAATCTGTCAGTGAATGTGACAAACCCTATCACCAGCACAGCACACTTTCTAGAAATGCAGCCCTTGGAGAAGGAGTTTATGTTTCAGGCAAACTCACAGAGAGGCGTGGTGGCGCAACAGAACCTGCAGTCCGTCTGCATGCAGTCTACCAAGATACAGCCCCTCTTCACTGCGCCTGTTTGCCCCCTGTGTTACCTGCCAAATGTGTTCCAGGTTGACTCTATGTTTTAATGACACAAACTCCACATCTTCTGCTGATTTGCTGATGTAGGAGCAGTTTGTATTGTTTACAGAGTATTTTAAGTAAAAATAAATACAAAAAAATGTAAGCATATCTTTCTTTTCTTTTAAATCATTCTGCCTTAGTTTGTCAGCAGCTAATTTTTCTTTTCATCAACAATTTCCATCCAAATTGCATTGATATCAAATGTGATGAACTTCATTTAGGTACATATCTAAACAGACAAGGACTATTTACCTGAATTTTTTAGCTCTTTTTGGTGGATAGAAGCTTGGTAAGTTACTTAAAATTCATGTTTGCTGGAAAATAATATGTGCTTGTTTGCTGTAGATATGATGTACATGAATACTGTATGGGTAAACTGTTACATTAAAACTACTGAATCGTATAATGTAGGGAAGTCACATTCACAGTTGTTCACAAGTTATCAAGGTGCTTGACCTAAATTGTTGTGTTCAGCGAGTCCCCATGGTCAACAAAGTTAATAAAAATGGTTCATAAACTGAATTTGCCAATAGGAATGTTTTTTCTTCAAAAACGGTCATAAAAGTGTATCTTATAGCTGAGGTAGGGAGAGCCACATTTTAAAGCAAAGTTTAAAAAAATGCAGGTCTGTCAGTTTTTTTATTAACCTTTATTTAAACAAGAAATATGAAATCAGTCTTTTTAAAATGTGCTTACTTGCATTACAACAAAAGTACAGAAACTCCCATTAACAAACCCACTTCAGTTATAGTTAACTTCTTTCAGTCAAGGTTTTTCATCATGGACTGATTCATAGATATTCATCCATTACTTGGCTGTTCTTATGGTTTATTAAGTCCACAAAGCTCTCTATAGGGCAGGCTGGCTGGACCTCTAAAAGGCCTCCCAGTTGTAACTTAATATTCTCAACATATTGGATCTGTAGCGGTTGCACCAGCCCCCAAATCAAACCTTCCCCCACTGGGCCTGGCTCCTATTGGTTCTGGATTGGACTGGAAAAATGTTGCAGGTCTCATCACCGGCTGGCTATACACACTTTTATTACAGTCCTTGTCCAATGAGCCAACCACAATAATAATGCTACAAAAAGGTCTCAAACTCTTTAGGAAGAGGGGATTTACATTTTGAAACAGGCAACAATGAATAAATATTATATTGTATTCTTTGTTGCTTTAATAAGCAATGATGGGTATTTTGTTTTTTTGTTTGTTTTTTTTAAATAAAAGTAGTAATTACTTAAATTTAGGATGAACCATGTCAGTGCAGACCTCCACGGGCCCCAGAAAGCTTTACCTTGTTTCCCCTCTAATGAGCAGCCACCCTATTAGGATAAGTGAAGGGAATATTGAACTACAGTTTCATGGTTATGTCATTTGTTTCCTGGAAACTACCTGTACTCAAAATTCTGAGTACAAAAACTTACCTTGACTTTTAGATGTTTGGAAACATCTGTATTTGAAGGTTAAGGGGTTTTTTTTTTGCATCAAGAAAGTTTGTGCTCTACACTCTATGCAAACACTGAAGCATCAATTTTATTCCTAGAATATTTTGAAAAAATGTATCCTTCTTACTGTTGTAAACGTTTTCTTATTTAAAATGAGAATACCATAAAAATGCTAATTTCTTCAGTGCATATGGATTAGTGGTTTGAGGTGCGCCCTATGTGTGCAGGCAGCCAGGATTCAAGTTCAGCATGAAGATACTTTACCACATGCCTTGTGTTTACTGAAAAATACATCATATGAGGAACTTTAAAAATGCTGAAAAAATGTAACAATGGGAAAAAATTTGAATTTTGATATTTTTCCCAAATTGTTCAGGACTAATAGCTTTTCGGTACTCAGTAATTACAGCAAATTTTAAACTAAACACTTTTTATTTTTACTTTAGTATATTTATAGACCAGTAGTTTTACTTTAGTCAATTTTGCAATAGTTACAAGTAGATAGCTTATTTTCCTTAGATGGCTGAAAAGCAAAACCTTTTAAGAATTGAAAACAGACATGAAATTAGCTGTCTGTGCTCTTTTTAAAAAGAGCTTCTGTCTTCAAACTCCAAATTTACGACTGCTTTTTACAGCAGTTAAATGCAGCAGAGCCGGTGTTCTGTCGATTTTGGCTACCTATTTAAAGCTTTGCGTTTTTGCGCATGCGTAGAAAGGCAGACCTGAACAATATTATGAAGTCTCTATGAATATTGTCATCCCAGGGCTAAGCACTAAGTAGCATTTTTCGACAAAACCGCAGAAATCGATACACATCGATCACCTCCCTATGACAGAGCAGTGTAAGGTGAAATGAAGTTTTAAATGGACAGAATTATAAACATAATAATCTAACCTTACAGTAATTTGTTCAACATATTTTGTCAACATCAGTTGCTGAAAGTAGCTAGCAAACAACTGCCTGAACTGTTAACTCCACTCAAAGGCGAGGCTAAGCTAGCAGAGCTAACTAGCCAAAGAGGACGGCTGGTAGCCAACGTCATGTTTAAGAACAGGTCCGCCTGGTTTTCTGGCAGCGTGCCTAGGGCACGTCAAAACATCTGGAGTAAGTATCTCATATTGGACTGGTTTAAATGATAATTTTATAAACCACCCTTCTAATAATATTTAATGAATCTCAACTTGTTAGCTTCTAGGCTAAAGTCTAACATCTCATATAATAAGACAGCGTCCCAACAGAAAGGTTGCTGCTAACATTTAAATCTATTTAATTGGTCATAATATTTTTTTCTTGTAGTTTTGGAGGGTGGTATCATCACTAACTGGAGAAAAGCAGATTATATTTTCAGTGAGGATGCGGCATGCCCTGATACTCAGAGGTGAGACTGATAACAGAACAAAAAGCTGTAAATGTTACCATCTGACGGATCATTTCTCAGTATTTTTTTCTTTTGCCCTCTTAACTATATGATTCTGTTTTTGAATTTCAGGATATTTCAGAGCAAAGAGTACCTCTGGAATAAGGTGGTGGTCTTTCACAGCTTGTTTCTGTCTGTCTGTGAAAAGCGCCAGAGTGTGAAGTCTGTGAGCATCGGTCACTATGTGCTGCCTCCAGCCTCAGTGCAGGAAGGTACTGAAGATTGTATTTGAGCATACTTGTGCAGCCAGTGGTTAAAAACAATGAGACCAGACCCTGCAATGAGATGCCAAATTTAATTATATGGACAAAATTATTTGGCCACACCTGTTAATAAGGGGACCATGTCAAATTACAGGGCTGGGCCACTGATGTCGCATGGTGTGTAAAAGTCACCACCATTGCTGTTTCTATAGATGAAGAGTTTTGAACTTCCACTGGAATTAATAAAAAAAAAAAAAAATCATATTAACAAGTCCAATGCCAAGTGTGGATGGGGTGGTGTAAAGCACACTAACACTGGACTGAAGAAGCAGTGGAAAGCAGTGGAAATATGTTCTATTGAGTGACGCCTCAGGCTTTTCTGTTTGGCAGTCAGACGGTCTAGTCTGGGTCGGAGGATGCCAGGAGAATTTTACCTGCCTGACTCTGTTGTGCCAACTGTGAAGTTTGTTGGAGGATTATTTGTTGGATAATGATGGGGGCTTTTTTTAGGGTTTTGGCTTGGTCCCTGATTTCCAGTGAAGGGCAGTCTTAATGCTTCAGCGTAACAAGACATTTTGGACAATGCTATGCTTCCAACTTTTTCCAACAGTTTGGGGAAGGCCCTTTTCTATTACGAAAGTCCCAGTGCACAAAGCAATGACTACAAAGACATGGTTTGATGAGTTTGGTGTGGAGGAACTTCACTGGCCCGATCAGAGCCCCGACCTCAGCCCCATTGAGCACCTTTGGGATGAACTGGAACAGAGATTATGAGCTAGGCCTTCTTGTCCAACATCAGTACCTGGCATCCTAAATGCTGGAGAAAATAAATGGGCACATATTCCCTCAGAAAAACTCTTGTGGAAGGCCTTCAAGAAGAGTGGAGGCTGTTAAAGCTGCAAAAAAAGGGGGGGGGACTTCATATTAAAGTACATGTATTTGAATACAATGTTATTGCTGTCCCTGTCGGTGTAATGAGCAGGCGGCCGAATGCTTTTGTCCATATAGTTTAAATCTGAGAGGTTGCCAAATCACTCTGTAAATGTGAGGAGTATATTTCAACTTTTATTTTCTGTATTCCCACTTAAACTTAAGTTAGTTCGCAACTTCAGGACTCCAAAAACTACTCATATGAGGCACGGTGGTTAGGTTTACCTCACAGATTTAATCAGTTTGTAAGGGGTCAAGTCTAAGTGTTAGGAATCACTAAGTTTTTGTTTTCAAAATGTACTATTTCATGAACTAAAACTTAGAAAATGTCCTTCTGGTTATGTTTCAGAGGTGAGAAAAGTGGTCGGCAGATTTATTTGGGAGAGTGACATTGAGCAGCCAGAACCCCAAGTAAGTACACCAGGATAAAGAAGTGAGTCTACAGCAATACACTAAAAGTGACAACTGTCAACTAACGTGTTAAACAGGCCTCCAATAAAGTCAGTAGGTGCAAGAGTGAAGATGAGAACAGTGAAGAAACCAGGAGCTAGTATGTTCAGTTTCACCTATAAAGGTTTAAAATTGAAACTCATTAAATTATAAAGGGTCCTGTAAACTAATCCAGACTTTTTGCTGTTACTGCAGTTCTGAACACTCAGACACAGAGTCGTCTGAAGGTGAAGCCCCTCTGAGTGGTTATTGTATTAATAGGAACAAGCCTAAAGGTGAGACTTTTAGCAACAGTTTCTGTATGGTCTTTAACAAAATGTCCGCACTTGATTCTCTCAAATAGATATTTGAACTCTCGTTTATTTATAAAAATCAAACAATGTCTTTAAGAAGTTGTAGAGGTAGTCCTTTGTGCTGGGCTCCACTGAGGGTAAACACAGCCCTTTTTTCTGTTGACTTACACTTTCCAGGGTACATCAGCATGGACCATCTGCAGAAATATTCTGGTGATCTGCATGATTTTCATTCTGGATGTTTCCAGTGTTCCAACTGTAAAGCTCACTGTTGCTTAAAGTGCACATAAGCACGCATGCAGCAAAAGACCAACAGAGAGTTTGTTGAAGACGAGCAAGCAGCAGCTGGGCTGGCAAGCTTAATACTGTTTAGTAATGTGTTTACATTTCTTATCTCTATAATAAATACACTAATATAGAATAAACTAGTGTATTGTGTATTTTACTGTCAAGTATTTGCTTAATCTATGATGTATTTTTTAAATCTATTGAAATTATTTTATACTTTGTCGAGCACTACTTACAGTAGCTTCGGTTGGGACGAGTAGACATTTCCCAAATCAAAATTAAGTAATAGACCATTGGAGGATCCACATGAGGTAAACATTAACATGGCGTAAACACTTCAATCCAAACAAAACTCTTATCAGGGTGACAAATTCAACCAAAAGTGTTATCTTCTGTTATAAGGACAAATAATATCAAACAGGGCTGTTCATTAATGAACTACTTTATGCTAAATGAATAAGAAACTGCTACTGCTTGTAAGTATCTTATTCAAGATTGGCAAAAAAGCTGTTTGACACAAGAAAAAGTACATCTATGTAACAATTACAATAGTGGCAAAGGAAGAAAGACACGGGTTAAACCAATAAGATTCATGAAAAATAAAGTTACAGTTATAATAAAAAAAAAAAAACAGGTTGTCTCCAGACTAGATTTTGAAAAATTAAGTTATTCCATGAATAGGGTACTCTGCAGTTTATTCCATCTAGGGGCGATTTAGAGGGAGAACACAGTCTTAAAAAACTGAGCGTCCTCTAAACAGGTACTTTCACATGTTATTTTTGATGTAGTTAGAAAGAGTATCCAGGGTTGCAGATGGCCTAGTGGTTTAAGGCGCATCCCATGTATGCGGGCGCGTTCGAATCTGGCCTATGGCTCCTTTATTCAGTCTTTTCTTCTTGTGTTTTTAAATCCACCTGTCTTGTGTTCAGATCTGTCCTCAGAGCTAAAAAAAAGATAGTGGATACTACTTAATATTAAATAATGAATTTTTGGCAAAATAACATTTTCCTGTTTTACACTGGTTGCACTCCTGACAAAGAAAGTGTACCCACTCGTCAAGCAAGACTGAAATCAGTTGTTTTTTGTTTTTTAAATATGTGATACTTTCTTTACCTTAAAGGAAGTAAAGTTGATAATCTCAGATTTTTCAATATTACGATTTATTTCATATATATTGACACTTTTTGCAGTTTCACCACTTGAAACACCAGTTGAGCCACCTGACATTTGCAACTAATTTTGAGATAAACAGGCCAATATTTATATTTTAGATATTTTATACATTTTTTAGATGGCAAAGTATGAAATTATGATATCAAAATATGCTGAAAATGTATGCACACAATTGCTTTTTATTGCAAAAATTGATATATGCCATGAACTGATCCATTTTTCTTTCAAAAGTAAATCAAATACATGGACACAGAAATATGCATTTCATGTGATTGACCCAGAGACAGATGCAATACCTTTTGAACAAATATTAAAAATGTAGCATGGTCTGCTCTACTAATAAAATGCCTTTAATTAGGTAAATTCAAAGGACGCAGTATGTTCAAGGATCCGTTAGTGTGTGTAGCTTGGAGAAGAAAGGGTATTTGTAAATACATCATATTGGCAGTGTCCCCTCTCCTTTCCTTGTATTTCCTGTAGAGATAAACCCACTGAATGGCCAGGGTTGCAAATACTTTTGGTAACTACCAAACTTTGATGAAAACAACAAAGTACACAACAAAATAAGGCCTTTCAGAGACTGTTTTCATCCTGTTATTCTTTGCAGTGTAAAGTATTGGTGCTCACTGCTTCTGGTGATTGCCTGCCTGATAGCATACAAAGGAGATGAGGGAAATGCTCCATGTTTGTTCCTGCTCATGTGGAAGGGCCTGAGACCAATGAGACCAATGCTCTGATTTCCATTGGATAATTTATCACTGTGCGAGGATAAGTAAAAGGAGGTTTATTGACAGCACATAAAGGCATATCAGCAATTCACGCTGAAGTGAGTCTTGTAATCAATATAAAAACACTTTATTAACTCATGCCACATGAACAGTCAAAGGTGGTATGTTTGTTCAACAGTGCAGTTAAGTGTCTCTGTAAAGTGGTTTCCACCCCCGCTAAATGGACTAATCCGCGGCTGTCGACCAATCACGTTCTTTGTTGTGGTACCAGCCCCACTAACCGGAAGTCATATCCTTGCTGCTGTCTTCACTCCGCCTCAGACAGATGTAGAAACCTGTCTGTAGCACATGTAATTCTGTAAAGTCTGGTTTTGCGGGGCTCATCTTCACGCTGTCGTCTCTTCACTGGTTCGTCCGTCATGGCGCAGGAGAATCTGTCTGTGGTGCTGCACTCGAAGGGAGACCTGAGGCTGGTAGGAGGCAGACACGTACCTGTGTCTTTTGTGTGAGATATGAAGTTACTGTCTGTATTATACCGACTGATGGCACCTTTTTTGTCACTGTCTCGAAGGAAAATCGCCCCATCCCGGAACCAGGACCTAATGGTGCAGTATGATTTAATGAACAACCGATAGGCTGCATTTGTTAGCATTTAAAACGTGTTCTTAAATTAAATCCGTCTGTCTAATAACACTGAACATTTTTTCCAGCTTTAGGCTACTCTATGTCAAAGGTCCGTCTACTTTCTGATCTTTTTAACGTCCTTTTATTTTCTGAAAGGGACAAACAGCAGTGAAACTAGTCCCTACTTATTCAGATTTAACTTTAAGAAGCAGAAGTTCATTGTTATGAAGGCTGTAAATGCATTTATGTCCCTTTATATTTGAAACTACTTGGAAGATATCTGTCAATTTAGTCTGTGTTTTGTCTTAAGAAACAGATTTTAGAGGCATTTCTTTCCACCCCTTAAATTCATATCTAAATTTGAAAAGAAATCAAATAACTGAAGATGAATCAGTGATCCTGATCTCTGTAATGAATCTGTTTTATGACAAAAATGTGTGCTCCTGCCATTCATGCTTTGTTTATTATTCAGATGTGTTGCTCCAGATGCACTCTGTGGGGATCTGTGGATCAGATGTTCACTACTGGCAGCACGGCCAAATCGGGGACTTTGTGCTCAAAAAGCCGATGGTGCTGGGCCACGAGGCGGCAGGGCGGGTAGTGAAGGTTGGAGCTGAAGTCACACACCTTAAAGCAGGTAAGTCAACATGAAGAGGCAGTGTGTACAGAAGCAAAAAAATATTTCAAGAACTGTCATGCCAGGCATGTGAATTTTTCAGGTTTTCAACGACAGATTATTCCTTAATATTTGTAAACAACACATAAACAAAAACAGTAACGGGAAAATCACAGCGGAAGTGATACACAATGCTGATAACAACACCAACAGGCTAAATATATAGGAGACAGACCACCTGATTTGAATCGAAGATACATGCCCACAATTGTCTAAAAAAATGACTGTCCACCAATCGTCCGAAGGTCAGGGGGAGAGTCCATGCATCCCAGTTACACAAGATTCAGTGAGGCATAATAAAAAGGCAATATGGCACAGCTCAATAAGGATCAAACAATGCAGCTCATAGCAGGGCAGTACAGAATAACAGGAGATGAACAGATTTAACATTTAAACTGTTTATCTTGAATGTGTTGGATGGTCTTCTTTGTCTGGACTAAAACAATGGCATATTCTTATCTACAAAGCTATTATCTGTCTTCTGCCCTCATATCTTTTGACCCACATCAGCCAGAGGATCCTTGGAATCTGCTTTCTCCGTTCTTAGGATATGTTTCTCATGGTCTGTCCCAAGGGTCAGAACTAAACTTGGGAGAAAAGGCATTTAAATTTGCTGCTCTCTTTGGCTGGAACAAATTACAAAAGAATGGACAAAAATTACCAAAACTCTCAAAGGAATCATATAACCATTTGTTAAAGATTTCCACTCTCAAGGTAACGCTTTTTTCCTGGCACCAAACTAAACCACAGGGTTGTAAGGGTTAACTTGATACAAATTCTGTATGGTGTTAAAAAGTTCACACTCAAAGAGTTACCCTTAAAAATGAAGTGAGTATTTTTCTAACTTCTAACTTCACTTTGTGTTTTGTAGGTGACAGAGTGGCCATTGAGCCTGGTGTTCCCCGTGATATGGATGAGTTCTTCAAAAACGGACGCTACAACTTGTCTCCAACCATCTTCTTCTGTGCCACGCCCCCTGACGATGGAAATCTGTCTAGATATTACACACACAATGCCAACTTCTGTTACAAGTAATGATTCTAGCATTCAGAGATTTCACAACAGCTGCATGATCTTTCAACTGCCAAACAACTCTCCATTACCTCATGTTTTCTTACATCCTTCCCTTTCTCTCTTCTTCTTTTCTCTCACTCTGACTATTCTCAGGTTGCCTGATAATGTGACTTATGAGGAGGGAGCTCTAATTGAACCCCTGTCTGTGGGAATCCACGCCTGTCGCAGGGCAGGAGTTACCATCGGCAGCAGTGTGCTCATCTGTGGTGCAGGTAAGAACTATTAATCTAATTTCAAAATAAAGTGTAAAAGTTTTCCATGACTAGACTTGAGATCATTTTGCAATGAAGTACAAAAGCCTGGGGGTTCTGTAGTTAATAACATGCCTCTACAGGTAAGAAATCTGTTGTAACTCTCAGTTGTGAGAATCATACTGACTCATCTAAATGTGAGTGAGAAGAAACTGCTGGGCCTGAACGCACCTCTCAAGATATTTAATCTTTAACAAGTCCCTCTTGATGCAAAAACAGGCTAATGAACACTTCAGACACTCCTGTGAAGCAATATCAGGGGAAAAGCTGACTTATCCAAGGATAAGTAGAATGATAAATTTGTATATCACAGGTTTTAGGTGAATATTAATACTGATGATCACTTTCAGTATTTTCAAGCTTAAACCATGGTCTGCAGTTATGTATTAAAGAGTCCCATTATTTAGATATTTAGCAGTTTACACAGTTAAAAATATCAGTTTCTTGTCTTTCCCCAGGACCAATTGGGTTGGTCTGCTTGGTCGTTGCTAAGGCGATGGGAGCCTCACAGGTCGTCGTCACAGGTAAAGCACACACTTTATAACAACATCTAAGCTAAAAGATCTAAGAACCCTAAACTAACTCTTAGTTGCTTCCTTTATTCAGTCTTTTCTTCTTGTGTTTTTAAATCCACCTGTCTTGTGTTCAGATCTGTCCTCAGAGCGCCTGGACATGGCCAAAAAGTTGGGTGCGGACTTCCCGCTGACAGTGAAGAGAGGAGACGGACCCCAGAACCTGGCTCAGGGAGTAGCTGACATGCTTGGTGGTCAGCCTCAAATTACCATTGAATGCACTGGTGTTGAGAGCAGCATTCAAACTGCCATCTATGTATGTGAATACCCTCACTAAAGCCCTTTCAAAGACTGATTCAGAATGATGAAGCAGCTCTTAATGAACTAGAGACGATAATACATTTATTCAGCTGTTGCACTGTGTTTGCACTGAGCCTAGATATTATCACTTAATGCTGATGTTACCTCTACTTGTTACATAAAGATCAAGATTTTTAATAGTATGTTGCGTTTTTGTAGACGAAATTATGACGTTAAATTGTCCTTTTTCCTGTCAGGCTACCCGTTCAGGAGGTGTTGTGGTGCTGGTGGGTCTCGGGTCTGAAATGGCCACGATTCCTCTGATCAACGCTGCTGTCAGAGAGGTGGACATCAGAGGAGTTTTTCGCTACTGCAACACGTAAGAAGTCACCCATATACTGCAGTGTCTTTAATTTTGTCTTCCAGAGGCTGATCGCTCTACTCAAATGCTTGTTCTTATTGCAGCTGGCCGATGGCCATAGCCATGTTGGCTTCTGGTAAGGTGAACGTGAAGCCCCTCGTCACCCACCGTTTCCCTCTGGAGCAGGCGGCACAGGCATTTGAAACAACCCGTCAGGGTGTCGGGATAAAGGTCATGTTAAAGTGTGACCAGGATGACCAGAATCCCTGAGAGGGACTGCTGCTGCGACAAAACCTCACAAACTTAGAGCAACTCATGGTGACAGGCGAACACAGACACCATGGACTTTGAACTGTAGATAGATAACAGGATGAGTTCAAAGAGATGCACAAACAACACTGTGACACAAGTGACAGCCTCATAGCCTGTTAGCCTGCACATCAGACATGTTGGCATCAAGTGGTACGAGTAATTATTTAATGGTGCTGAACTTTGTTTGATAACTAATATTTTAGTAAATATTTAATCCATTTTAGATTGCTGATAATTTAACTTCTATTGGAAGCACTGTAGAAAAAAGAATCATTGATTAATAAAAATTAAAACAGCAAAACGTTTATAGACTGCATTTTATGTTTCATTTTCACAGCTCTTGCAGTATCTACCTACATCCATTAGGGGGAAGAAGAGACTCAAATTAAGAAAATGAAGGTTTTTTTTTGTCTCTATTCAATGCTAAACCAGATAATGGGAGGAGTAAACTGTGGCAGGATACAAACTAAACATATGTTAGGTTGAAATTTTGGTGTCCTTTGCAAGAGAAAATAATCCCATTTGTCAAAGTCTACTGTTTTGATTGATTCAGATTTAATTTAATACATAATCAAGTATTTTTCAAAGAGGTAACACTGAAGAACTCATTGAATTTATAATATTCTGTTCTGTTTTATCCCTAGAGGAATACTACCTGGTGAAAATTCAAAATGCTCATCCAACTCTTCATATTATTGTATGATCTCCAAGGTCACCTTGGAGCTGACTGTTCAATTTAATTTTATGAATTAGATTATTTTGAGTTCTGACTATTGTTAGAGATAATAAGGGCAGTTTATTTCTTGCACACTTTTACTGCCATTACCGTTTGAGTCTGTTTTATCCTCTACTCCCCCATCAGTGTTCACAACCTGCACAAGCATGCTAATGTTTATATTGCATAATCTAAAAATGGGAAACAGGTATTGTATTTGTCATCAGTTTTCCTATACAGTAGTGGTTTTGACTTCTCTGGAGTTCCCTCTATTTGTTTCTATAGAGGGCTTTGCCATCACAGGACTCCCTTGTAAAAATCTTTTTCAAAAATCAACCTACATTTAAACAGATTTCATGAAAACCTGACTATAATGTTTGGCTGACAAAGTACCCTGATGAAACATACATTATATGGACATAAGTATTTGGCAACCTGACCATTACACCAATAGGGAATGTCATAACATTGTATTTAATTACATGTACTGTAAGTTAATATGGAGTTGGCCCCCCTTTTTGCAGATTTAAAATCCTCAACTCTTCTTGGAAGGCTTTCTACTAGATTTTGAATTCTCTCTGTGGGAATTTGTGCCCATTTATTCTGTAGAGCATTTATGAGGTCAGGCACTGATGTTGGACAAGAAGGCTTGGCTCACAATCTCTGTTCTAGTTCATCCCAAAGGTTGATGGGGTTGAGGTCAGGGCTCTGTACAGGTAAGTTCCTCCACACTAAACCGATCAAACCGTGTTTTTATAGTCCTTTCTTTGTGCACTGGGGCACAGACATGTTGGAACACAAAAGGGCCTTCCCCAAACTGTTGCATCAAAGCTGGAGGCGTAGCATTCTTCAAAATGTCTTGATATGCTCGAGCATTAAGATTCCCATTCACAGTTGGCACAGTGCAGTCAGGAACCAATGTTGTACAGCTGAGGTTCCCAAAGTGGGGGGTGTCAAGACAAAGAGTGGTTGTTTCATGCTTCCATAAAAAAGGTTCAAAACAATTTTTAATAGGAAATTTCCTCATCACTGTAAAAATAAAGGTGTATTCTGCTTCTAGCTTTTAAAAAAATAAATTACTATAAAGTATGTCTTTTCAGTTGTTGTTCGTTGTTGTTGTTTTTAAACCATTCTTGGGAATGGTCTTATAGTGAATATGCTTGGCTGTATGCGACATTATATTCTTTCATCATTGCCAGGGACAGTTTCACCAGTTTCTATCTGTAGGTGGTAGCAGGCAGAAAAGTCTGGGAACCTCTGCTTTACAGTGTGCACAATAACGTGTGTAGTTGCTTTTGCAGTTAATATAGAAGAGATCAGAGTACTTAATAGTTTAATACCAACACAACACGCTGCAGCTCATGAACAGACATCAAACCCATCTTCCCTTTGCAAAAATAAAAATTACTTTCAAAAGGCAACAGGTTTAATAAAATACATGGCATTTTGTTTTGTTATCCAAGATCTTAAAGAGTTGTCTCACCTTCTTCAATTTATTTTAATGTTCTGCACCTTTGGGTAGCCCATCTTTCTCCTAATCTTCAGGATCTACTCTGAAGTGCAACGAGGTGTGAAATTAAAGCACATAAAAAGTGCTCAAATGGGATACCATGATAATCCTCATAAATCCTGATTTTTAGTGAAATAAAAAGTCTTGAAGGATAAAAAAAATATTATGAGACCAAATCTGTATGCTTGGGATGAGATTTTGATTTTAATATACCTGATTAAAATCGAGGACAGTTATTCACCCTCATAAGTTTTTGGTCATTTTGTGCAGTATCCTGTTTCATCTATTTTTTACCAGGCAGATAGGAGCCTACATGAAGAACAAGTAGGGTCATTTTGAGAGTATATTATATAAAATCAACCTCCAGCAGTGTCAAATCAAATGTTTTCTTAATCCCAGCCCAACAAAAACACTCAGGTTTAGCTCCGATTTTATTTCTTTCCACAATGACATGAAACTACTTTACGAGGCATGCACACATATTATGTTTATATGGTTCAGTTTACTACAATGCATTGTAGAAGGATTACCTGGTGGTAATGCTCGTTTCTGTCACAGTGCATTTGTGATTCACAGTTCTCTCTTTCCCTCTGAAGACTGAAAGCCAACATACAGGTGTGGAGATGTTTCCAGTGACTAAACCTGCGTGTGTTTGTTTCATTTAATATGAGCACGATACTAGACAAGTTTCTCTTTATGTACACACATTCTAATACTGCTTATGGCAATGGGACAGCTCACATGACACAGTTACATTCACAATCCACTCATAGTATGCATGAGTTTCAGTCAGGAACACTAAAGATGAACATACAGTAGAGAAGCATGGAAAAAAAAAATTTTCATACATGTGACTTTGATATCAAAAGCATAATTAATGCATGTCAATAGTTTTGTTCAGTTGCTTGTTATTTAAATGTGTGCGAGTGTTTTTACATGAAGTTTAGAAAAGACCTTTCTTGCCATTCAGAGGTTGATCTTGTGTATTGCCATAAAATGAAGAAAATCAAACGGATATGGCGTTTTTTTCCCATAAACCCCTGCTGCAAGCATTGGTTTGATTCACATTTACATTTGATCAAGTTAGCATATTTAAACCCAACATTTCAAACACTTAACTCATTCGCCTTTTCACTGGCAACGACTACGACATCCGGCAATAAATTGTGTTTTTGCCATCATCGAGGACTGCTTTCATTTCAACAGCAAAGATTCATAAATATTTACAATGCAGCCGTGGCCCCTCCCTCCTCACTGCCTTCAGTATTAGCAAAATATGTATTTACATGAGAAATAAATAAACAGAAAAGAAAATGAAACTATACAAGAAGTATAGTAGAAGTATCATATTGCATTACATGAATTTAAAAAAATAAATTGTGATGCATTCACTCGATAAGTCTGTCCACTCAGTCTCACAGAGTTGACACAGAAAAGCACAGACAGGACAAATAAATAACACACACTCACTCACACACACATACAGAGTCTCTTCAGCTGGTCAGATGGAAAATCTCATGTCAATAAAATGGCTGTTGCATGTTAAGCACAGACAAGGGAAGAGATGATTAAGAATTCATCAGCTCAAAGAAAAGAAAGACAAATGAATCAGCGAGGAGACGTGATGTTCTCCTCATCAGCTGGGTTTGCCCCATGAGATAACCAATCACTGCTGGCTGACAGCTCGTCCTGTTGAACGGTCCCTGGCCATTGTTTATATGTACATGGGTGTCTCCTGTCCTGTTAGAAGTCTGAACATGGCCGCTGGCATCGTCTTCATGTGTATCTGGCAGTGGGACAAAGAAAAATGTCAATTACAAGGCTAAACATTAAAATGATTACTTTAAGATTTTGCATTTGTTATTATGGATGGGTGGAAGACTGAAGATGGTGGTATAAAATAATGTTTCCTTAAACAGCAAATAAGAAATAAATAACAGTCCCTTTTCTTTCAAAAGTTTCACTTGCTGATTTTCTTTAGTATTATTAAGTGTAAACTGAAGTACATAGTGTGTTTTGTTTGTTTTAATGTGCTCTCGATTTCATTGCAAATGAGAGTATGCTCCCTAATGGCATCTCCAGAATAAATAAAGGTTAAATGAATAAATGAACAAATCTTCCCCCTTGCTCTGTGAGCTTCGTTTCTTCCAGGACCATTTTATGCAAAGGTAGACAATGAAGTATTTTCTTATCTATTCTGAGAAAAAAAATACTCCAACTGGGAAAGTACACCTCGGCATCACCATAAAGTGTCATTTTCTGCAGGCAGCGCCTCTGCTTCCTGCCCTGATTCTGAAACAGTTGAGGGCTTCACAACACAGATTGTCACGTGTCACTGATATGTGTGAAGCTGAGATGAAATGTGATTTGCAACGCCTACACAACCTTGAAAGAAGTTCTGAGAGGAAAAGAAGCAGTCTATTTTCTCTCTGATTTTTGTTGATGCTTAATGAGACACTCAGACTGACGTATTTTAACCATCTAAGCCAAATTTTCTTAAGCTTTAATATTCCACAACAGTAAAAACAGAAAAAAATGAAACCTCAATGCTAAACTTTCAACAGTCCCTTAAATCTCTGAAAGTGCTGCAAAGCTTTCACATGATTTAAAAATCTGTTGATGTCATGGTGTCCTTAGAGCAGACCTAAACTTTCCCCCAGTGCAACATAATAAGTGTTGTTTCATCAATAGCAAGTAAAAAGAATTTGTCTACTGTCATGACAATGTGGACTACAAATGGGCAGAAATAAAAGACCTTGGCTGAGTTCTTTTTTATTTTATTTTTCATCTTGTACACAGTACAGCCCTTTGGCGCTCTATAGAGTTACCTTTATGGTGAATATTTTGGTGTATTTCAAACGAATGAAAGACTCTCCTGCTCACTAGAAAAAAATAGTTCTACATTTGTTTTCCAGTTTATTGTTTAAAAAAAGTTTAATCCATCCTTAAATGTTAACCAAGGCATGGATTTCCACCTGCAACTTTGAGTTTTAAGCCTATTTTGCTCGCTAAAATTTGCGTCAAACATTTGTAGCTACCATGCGAGCTAGTTAACATTAGCTGTTTATGTTTATACAGAGTGTATGTCTGGTGTATGTCTCTGGAGAGAGCAGATGAGAATGTGTTTTACCCCCCACCCCAAATCAGCCATAAATAAAATATCTACAGTCATATGAATAAGTTTTAGGCATGTAGGGTGTAATAGATTCACCACAGGACCCGATGGGCCAAAACCCCGGCTGGAGGGGGTTGGGGTTGCTAGAGGCAGACTCAATACATGTCAACACATGTGTCGCTTGCATGTCTGTAACTGTCCTAAAGGCCGGCTCAGACAACAGGATTTTTTTTCGTTGTTCACAACGACACCATGTCAGGTTTTGCGACTAAAATCTTGACGCATCTTGACCAACAGACTGGCCACAATACAAGTGTGATCTGGACTGCTAACAGTTCACAGGTCAACAGTGGACACGGGTCAAACAGAGTGTTACAGTTACAACTGAAGAGCTCTATGTAACACAAGCCGTCTTCTGTTTTGACAAGAAGAAAAAAATGAATAACAAATTTGGACTTGTGCCAATGACAATAATGACTGACTGTCCTTTAAACAGAATTTGAGGTATGAATCTGATAACATGTCAAGAAAATCACTGTATGTACACATGAACCCCCAGAGAGATAAGATGCGGGGACTTGTTTAATCTCACTCTGTTAAATAATGATACAATGATAAAAGCAAATGCTCTCTTGTAGGCATCAAGACTCATATCCTTGATGCCAGGTCAGGGTGTCAAACTAAGCAACAGTGCAAGAAAAATTCTGACATGCTAGTCTTGACAAACCGTAGTCATGAGGTGTCTTGAACGTGATGTTAATTATGTAGGACTGTCGTTTCCGAGGCTCATTATCAGACTTGATGTTTGACGATGAGCTGTGATGTTGCAGTTGTGCCCAAATCTGGCTTAATTTATGTAGTGTGAGCTGGCCTTAAAGAGTGTGTATGTCACCTGTAATACAGGAGACAAAAAACTGATATATAAACTACATTATTTATCTATTATTTTTATTTTTATTTTCTTTAATGTTATTTTTGAGTTGAACTATTATCATTGTCATTAATATTATTACTACTATTTCTCTGAGCTTGTTTAATGGTGGAGGGTCACTGAATAAGGGTGAAGCGGGGGGACAAAACAATGTACAAGTAATATTAAACCACAATATATATGTTAATAATAGAATAGAGCTAAATGTAACATATGTTCATAACTATACAGAAAATACCAATAGTATGTATTGTAAAACCTTTGTTGTATATATGAGTACATATGTGTATATTGCAAATGTATTCATCTCTGTATAGAAACATGGACAATGTTACAAAATAAATTAATCATCTATAATGAAATTGTACAATAAATATATATTAATAAAGAGTGTGTATGCTTGTGTGCATCAGTCTCACCTCTCCAACAGAGTTCGAGAGGGCTTGGACGATCTTCTCATGTGCTGTGGCCACCACACTCTGCCCATTGATCTCTATGATCCTGTGACCCACTCGGACTCCTCCCCGCTCGGCAATGCCTCCTCTCATGAGGCTGCATATCTGACAGAACACACATTCAGAAAGTCATCTAATTTAATCGATGTTAGTGTAAATCAGCAGTGATACAATCACGGCATCTGACACAGAAGCTGTAAGGGCTAAGACTTTTTTGTATTCAGACACTAAACTGTTAAAAGTGCAAATCACACCCTTGCTAAGGATAATTGGATTTTTTGCAAGGGTTTTATTAGGTGTATAAATATTGTTCAAGACAACACAGAAATTTATCAAAACACTGCAAATGAAAAAATGTTTTCTGAGTGCATCCAATACAAAGCACATGAAATAATGAGCAGATTAATCAACTCTGAGGCAGGAATATGCACACGCAGCACAAAACTGATAGAAAATTGACCAAATTAGACATAAAAATGAATAACAAGCAATGAGACAAACACAGTAAAACACATTTTGCTTTAATTTGAACAATGATGACTTTTGGTTAATAAACCCTTAAGGGTAACAAAGCTTATAATGCCAGCTAACATAAAACTATTGATATTGTACTCACAATGCCATTCTGGACACTGAAGCCGAGCTGGTACTTCAGATCTGGTCTCTTGATGAGGACAGTGGTAACAGGAGGACAGCTGACGATATTCATTTTCACCTGAACCTGGTTCTTCAAGCCCTTTAAATTAGACCAAAAATAAAGTGTTGTTGTCTGTCCATGTGTAAAAGAATAATGTTTGGTAACGAGGTTTTTCTGCTTATTTCAGCTGCACTTCATTCCCAGTGTGTTTGTACCTTAATGATTCCCTGACAGGTGGCGAGTGGCAGCCCCACAAGGCTAGTGTTGTTGATGGACATGATTTGGTCTCCGATGCTGAGCTTGCCGGATCGAGCGGCTGGCCCGCCGTTCATCATGTTTGCCAGGATAACTGTGGGCAGGATGGAGCCCCAGCCGGACTCCACAATCACCACGCCCAGGATCTCCCCTTTACTCTTCTCCAGCTGCAGCTGTGGAGGGGAGGGAGTCGGGTGGAGTTGTTAGCACAGATATTCTAATGTCATCATAGGTACAGACCATGATTTACAATAACTTGAACAATATGACCACTTAAAATTGACCGATTTGAGAGTGTGCAGTGCAGGAAAAAACCATTTATATCCTACCATGCATCAGTATGTTTAATTGTTTATTTCCATTCACAATCTGCCATGGATTACTAAAATTCATTATCCAAATTATTATTTTCATTGAAAGTACAAAATAGAAAAATACAACCATTGATAATAAAGTCCATTGTATACATTTATGCCCTTTCCATTATCCCAGCTTACATCAGTGTCAGTGGAGTAGTTTGTTCACAACAAGGTCCTGCTTAAGGTAACACAGCTCCATTTTAACATGATCATGATGATTTAACAGGATCTTAGAATCTTTTCTGATTTGTACTGATGCAAATCATAGTAGAATTCCTGTGGAGACCTTGCTGAAGTTAAAGCACTACAGATCGTTTCTGATATCTGCTTGAAATTCACTTTTTCAGCCATCTTTCTCAAATCAGAGCAAGAATCTGTTGAGTAAAAGCTGCCCTGGAGCTAAGATTGTAGCTATCTTTGAAATATCAGGATATATAAAATACTGTGAGAAAACACAAAATTTAACTATTACAGATTTTTCCCAGTACTGTTTCTATCTATGGCAGGTATCTTCCTTTGGCTGTTGCTGACAATGCTGCAATAAAATAAACAACACTTATCTAAAATCTGTATTTAAAAAATGTTGACTTTATTGTGGAGAGGAAATGAGGTTCCTCGATCTCTTATTAAAGGATGGATTCTGTTTTGAATATGCAAAATATGTAGTCAGTTGAAAAATATAACTGATTAAATACCTGAAGTCAGTCCTGAGAAATATTACACACAAATGTCAGAGTGAATAGCTGAAGGACATTTTCTCTAGTAATTAATCATTTTCCTTCCTTTTTCCATCATTGATTCATGAGGGAAATAAATGAAATGTTGCAATTATTTTGAGAAAAATGTGTTTTAAACTGCAGTTTCAAAGGAGCATTATGAACTCTAGCAAAAGCCAAGGTGTTATGTTGAAAAAACTATTTGCCAGTTCTTCAGATTAGTATTACTAATTATCTATGACCTGAACACCTATGTTTTTTAGAAGTAAACACAAAATACTTCCACCCAAATGAAAGGATAAGCACTCTGTGAAGAAATCCCTAAACGCTCTATGTCCCTAATATTGACTCCCACTTGGCAGACCAATGGGCAGCAGAAAGCTGCACTTCACAAGGGTTGTCAAGTGGCACTGTCCCTTCACTGGTGCTTTGTTCAGTTAGTCCCACAAAACTTCCAGAGGGCTGAACAGTATTCTTCAGTGTCCAAGAGCCACCTCCCTCCATGCTCTACCATGTCTATCACAGCCCAACCAGCATTGCCACAATCAACAGATCCAGACTCCGGGTAATGACAATGCTGATACTGCCTACCCTAGCACAACTCATAGTAGCAAATACTATATATATATACTGGATACAGTATAAGATATTAAGGTGATGAACAAAAATAAAAATAAAATACTTGATACCATGGCCAAGTGGTTGTGTCTGCACCCCCATGTACTATGGACGTTGTCCTTAGAACAGGCCATCCTTGCTCATATCTAGCCTGTGGCTTCTTTCCCATATGTCATTTCCCACTCTCTTTTTCTCCTCTCTGACTCTATCCACTATCCTGTCTTAAAAAAGGTATTAAATCCTCAAAACAGAACTTAATCAGAAAAAGTTCAAAGAACAACAGTAACTTACAAAGACATGGACTTATGGTTTTGTCTTGCTGGTTCTTACCTCTGTATTATGAAATGATTGGAACTTCAGTTTTGTTTTTTTTTCTCTTCTTTGTGAATGAAATGTAAGCTTCAGCTGACACGTTTTTGATTGATTTTTGTTAGATAAATAGATCTCCATTCATGTGAATAAGTTTTAGGCATGTAGGGCGCTAAGTATTCATTACATGGCCTGATGTACCTCAACCCACAGCTTGAGAGAGCGGCCAAGTTCAACACCCCTTGACACACATATGAATTACTCAGCAGCCAAGGTAGACATCAATGGCATCTCTTTTGTAGTCATTTATAACTTGAGCTACTTTATTCAGAGGCCTGTCCATATCCACTATAAGTAGATGAGACGAGCGTACACATGAAGCCTTGATTCATAAACTCGATTCTCAACACAGCTTGAATGGAAGCTTTATAGCTTCAAGAAAACCCAGTTTCCTCATCACAAAAACTACTCATGGGCCTCTGAAACAGCAGCTGTGTGGTGATGCCCATATAGCCCCTGTGCTCACACAGCAGAAACTGTTTCACGGTTTCTAAATCCCCAAAACCCTGCAGTCAGAGCTTTCAGGGCAAAGAGTCGGCTAAAGAGGAAATGTTACAGATGAAAATGAAGCTGGAGTTGTTGTTTTCTGTTTAGTTTTCATTCACCATCTGCTTAATCTGTCTAATTAGTACACAGCTACTGCATACTTGTACGTGTCGCTAACATCCCTGCAGCATCAGAGAGATTTGTGCCACACGTGTTAAGTCGTACAGTGTTAAAGTGTTTTCCTGCACTGAAAAAACAACAAACATCTGCAGAAAAAAAATAATTTGCATTGAATATAATCACTGCATGCTTCATGTCATCCAACCTCTTTGCAGTTTTCGGAGTTGGAAAAGTGAATGAGGTCGTCATTGTACATCTCCTGGGTGTTGATGATGTCACTGTACTCCTTCTGGCTTAGGTCCTCAGGGTTGATGCCATTGGCTCTCAGAAACTCCTGATAAGCAACACTGAATGCCTGGCCAATGGACTGAGCGATGAGCTGAGCCTGCATACAGAAGAAAAAATAAATAATGACATAAAACAAGCATTTATGATCAAGTTTTGTTATAGTCACAGAGGATAATAGACACTGAGATGCATATAAATAACAGCGCAGCAGGAATAAAACAGTGGTTGGCAGCAAACAATAGCGGCAATGAGTGTGCCAAGAATATGTTAAAGCAAAATGTAAATTGATTTTCACTGTCATGAGCTATTTGTTCCCATTGTGAGAGGAGAGTAAAAAAGAAAAAACAAGGAAACATTACCCTCATCTGTTTTTTTTTATTTTTTTGGAAGGAAATGGAGGTAAAAGACATGGCAGAAAGACAATACCTACACAATTTACTGTCACAGTGCTGTTATTACTGCAGTGACGGAAATATTCACTATTTCAGCTTTACAAATGCCAGCCATAAGAGAGGCTTGGGGGGGGGGGGGTTCAGCTGCACATGGGCCCATGAGGGTCAGAAAAAACCTGGTCTTATGTAAGTTTAGCTGCAATAACCAGGTTTTGTTTTGGATTAGGGTGGTCAAATTAGCAAAATGTTTAACTGTGATCAAACGAAGTATTCCTGCAGAGAGTTCATATTACTCTCCTTTTTGGTTGCATTTAAAATTCTACTATTCTACATTTTAAGTGGTTTAAATAATGTGGGATTTTTGTACTGTCTTGGACTAAGGCTAAATGACTTCCTGTTTGGATACAGATCTGCTTTTTCTTAAAGAAAATAGAAACTTCCAGTAGATTAAAATTATTACATCAACTTCACCATGGAAAAGAGGACTATTCATGGACTGGAAAAATAAAAGGAAACATTAAAAAATGTCTATTTTTTAAAATACAAGGTGCAGATGAATTTTGACTGGTCCACCGAGCTGTGTGTAAGTTTTTTAAGAATAGTGATAGTCTTGAAGTGTGTTTTTTTCTCAACTCAAAACATACAGGTTAAGAAGTAAAAAAAAAAATACAAAACCTTAAGTTTTTACAGTACTGCTTTCAGAATAATTTCATATTTTCCAAAACAATAAAGTTTTTCTAATTTGAAAAAAGATACATCTGCAAAGTGCAACAGTGGTGCTATTGTAAACTTAAAGGACTTTTTGCAGACATTTTTCAGACTAAAGGTGTGGACTTTATTTTTTCAACAGATCATTTTCCCATGCCCCTGGTAATATGCAAGGACACCCAGAGCATGACCAGGATTGTGTCAATCCTCCTTCCTGCTTTATGTTTCCCTCAGGCAGCTTACTCACTACATCTACGCCTTACTTCAGCCCCAGTTTTTGGCCAACACACGCCTAAAAGTTATGCACAGTACTGTATGTGTTCTTTATGAAGGGGAAATTGTTGACCTTTCAAGCACAACTTAACACAATAACAACTGCAGCCTTTTGTGCAATTATGTAATTGCACAGCCAGACGTTGTGATTGGGATCGTATTAATTGTGCAGCACAGTTATCAATGCAACGAAAATACACATTTTATGGGTGCAGATGGCCTACTGGTTACATTGCGTCCCATGTACCAAGGTGACCTGGGTTCAAGTCCAGCCTGTGGCCTCTTTCCCATATGTGCCCACTCTCCCATCCCTTTCTGACTCCATCCACTACTCTCTAAAATTAAGGTATATAAAGCTAAAAAATATATCTTTAAAAAAACATTTTATCTATCTTAACTTCAGTAAAAGGTAGCTTGTTTCAAATTCCAAAAATTTAAAGCTTTTCTCCTTAAAATGGTAAAAGCCTTCTTCTTTGGGAAATATGAATGATTTAAAACTACTGAAATAAACCATTTGATTAGTAATGTAAGAGTTCATAGCCTTTTCCTGCACAACAGGAGAAGAAATTGTGCTATGTTTCAAATCAAAATTACTTAAGATACTTCTCAGCACTGAAAGAAGCTGAAAGTTAGCCAGCAGGCTAATGCAAATGCTACTGATCCAACACATATGTGATGATGTCTCTGTGACCCCAAATGGGATAGAGGGTGTAGATAATGGATGGATGGATCAGGGAAGGGTCTGTTCTCTTGGCTGTTGATTCATTTCTGCTGAAAGGCCTATTTTCAGTGAAAAGGTATAAATATAAAAGTATAAGTTCTCAGAAAAGTTTGGCTTAAAAATAATTTAAGGTTGATCTTTAGGTCAAAAATGTGACATATTGATAAATCCTTACTTTATCAAATTAACTACCACTCACAACTGGCTGTTTTCACAGGCCACACTTATCATTGATGTGATCTAGCTGTAACCCCTCAACACCACATGAAGAACTTTCAAAAACTAGTTCACACAAAATGAGAAATTTTATTACAACCTAAAAAAAATGAATTGCTGAAATGAGTAACGTCATGATTTAAAAAAAGAGAAAGCTTTGGAAGAATCTTAAGTTACAAGAAACTTTTTAAAAGATGAAGGTCTGTATGATGAATGTGCACTGGAGCTCATCTGTTAGGACCAAGAGGGTTGAACAGTCGTTTTAAAGCACACTCTATCCATCTTGGTACTAAAAATGTTTACAGCCAAGAAAAATAAAAGTTGTAAAAAGTAAAAAATGTAAGGCATAGACTTGTAAAAACTTTAAACCCAAAGGCTTATCTTGGCTGTGAGAGATAATATAGATCGAGCGAGTTAAGAGGGTCATTTTGCAGCTGTGTTTTCCCCATTCTCCCATTTAATTGAATTCTGCACTTGTATATAAATCTCTTGTAGAATTTGCAGACATTAATGTCTCAAACACTTAAAATCAATAGTTGCTGAATTAGTTTTGCAAAACAATAACAACAAAAAGTTAAAAAAGGCAAACAGGCAAACAGCCAGTGCAGCCTTAACAACAGAAACAGTTTATAAGTTGATGGATGAGCGGCTGAATGCTTCTATTATAACTCTGGATGGCCTTTCAAACCTGGCAGCTAAATTAGATGGAGAGTGGACAGATTGGAGTCCAGCCTTTATACTGACTGACTGGCACAGAGACTCAGCTGCTGGCTCCTCTCTACAACATTGTTCATGGTGCCAAGTCTTGCCAAGGCTGCTTCAACAAGATGAGCAGCAGCTCCCTGTGTGTTTAAATAAATAAATAAATAAATCATTGAAAAGCCCTGCTAATTTACATAGTTTTACTGGGGTGCGAAGTACTAATCTTTTACTTAAGGTCACACATTTTTAGTAACAGCTTTACTAACAGTGTGACACAATGATGAAAAATACAAACAATAACAACATTGTTTGAAGCCAAATAAAATAAAGGCATGATTGGTGATCTGGGGAGCTCAAATAATGCCAGACATCTGAACAGTTTATCCACAGGGATGCCTTAAGGGTCAGTTCTCGGTCCCTTCTTTTATCCCTTAGCGGCATCATGAACTCCCATGGTTTCTATTACTATTGCTATGATAGTAATACCCAGCTCTTCTGCTCATTCAGCCTTAGTTGCCAAAGTAACTCAGATAGTATAATTTATTTTTAAAGGTCATTATGTGCTGTTAAGTTCAGGAACTTTATCTCAATCTTAGAAACCGGCAGGTTTGATTCCATTTCACAGGAGAGAGCTTGTTTGTTGACTCATTTTCTGTTTTACCACCCATTTAATGATGACTTAAGGGATGTACTTTTTAGGAAAAGGTCTTCCATTATATACTTTTTCTTCCAGACTATTGTACTCAAGTAAAAGTTCAATGGTTTTGATTAAAATGTACTTAAGTAAAAGCTCTAGTCTATAAATCTTCTCAAGTGAAAGTAAAAAGTAAGTCATTCAAAGTACTGAGTAGCTCATTTTGATACCAAAGGAGTGAAATATGATCTTTCCTTAATATGCAATATCTACAAAAGAATATGGATCTGCAATGAGGTTGTTTATTATAAAGCGTGACTTAATTTAAAGCAAATGCACCAGCTGTTTTGGGATGACATGTAGAATCATTCTCTCGCTATGTGCCACTGTCATGTGCTGAGAAAGTCAAACTACTGCCCATTTTCTTGTTGTTGGCTTTTAGTGTATATATTTTACTCAGTACATGATGCAACACAATACTTCAGTACAATACTTCCCCAAAACCATTCTTAACCATTAATGGGGCACTTATTGCAATACTTGGAAATTCAAGATTTAAGCCCTATAATATTATTGGTGGACATCCCAAGACTTCTTTACTTTTGTTACTTATATATATATATATATATATATATATATATATATAGTGTAAATCAATCAACTACAACAAAATCTATATAGTATATGGATATTAAGATGGTAATAATGGAAAATAGACACATGTAGAGTCTAACCTCTGAGTCTTTACCTCTGCGTTAAAAAGTTATTTAAATACAAAATTTAACAAGACATGGTGAGGGTGCCTTTAGATCATGACCTTTTTTGGAGGCAAGGCATGATGACTAGCTTCAGAATACAATAAGTAATGGTGTTACCACCAGTTTCATCTTGTAATTTTAACAGGACACCTATAATGATCACAAATATTGAATAACCAACTTAATTTTAGCAGTGATGGGCTCACAATTAAAAATAAGAACTGGTTTATGCCATATCAGTTTAATAAAACTGTTTTCCATTTAAGAGTTACTATTTACACCACTTATTTTTTCTTTGTGATTCTAAAATAAGGCTTATAATAAAAATAGAAACTATTATAACCTACATAAATACAATTAAACTCTTACAAGGTTAAAAATCACATCTTTTTTTACTATTTATACCTTGAAAATTTCTATAAGTTAGTAAAATTTACTACTGGATCACTCTTTAATTTTTTAAAACCTGTGTCAATATCCAACTATACTATAGAGTACTGTTATCCTACACTGTAATGAGTTATTTGTCAAGAATATAACCTTAGTATGGCTTGCTAGATGAGTTTATCATATGTCTGAACGTAAACACCATTTTTCACCCCTAAATGGGCACATGTCCTAATATGATGCCTCCATTTTTCATGCTAAAATCTGAGTAATTGCTAGGAACCTATCATGACGTTAAGCACTACTATATAACGTGAGTCTCATCAACTTATCATGGTTAGTTGCTACTTTTAGGGATATTTGTTTGTGACCAAAAGAGACATAAAACTGCATTTTTTGAGTTCTGGAGGAAACAGAAAGTTTGAGATGCTCTGGGCTGATTGGTTAGATGGTGTGATGGCGATGACACTGACTGATCTCCACTGATTGGTTGAGAAAAATTTTCTACTGTATCACAGACAATTAGTAGGAGGCCACCAAGAAAAGTCTACCGAAGTGGCCATATATGGTTTCTTGCTCTATAAAGGGTTTAGGAAAAATGAAAGTAGTGATTTTCAAAAGGCCATTAAAAAAGTACAAATATACAAAATGTAACAAGTTACTTCCAAAAAGAGGAATCTACACAAATAATGCATTAATTGTGTAGATCTGTAAAAACTAGGAGAAAAGACAGAATTTACTGTGTAATTCTGAGCTTTAAAAGGAACATGTAACTTTGTAATTGATTGTAATGAACTGATTTGCTTAAACACTGCTACAGCATGTCTTATAAACCCACAAGGGTTGGGCATTTTTTGTGCATGACACGTAAATAAAGTAAAATCAATCAATCAATGGCCAGTGATTTGCCCTTTGTAACATCAGGAAGATCAGACCTTATTGTCAAAGCATGCTACACAGCTCCTGGCATGACTACTCCAACTCCTTTCTGGCATCTCTTTCTGCATGCAGAGTAAAATCTCTGCAGATGATCCAGAGCACAGCAGCGCCTCTTGTCCTCTGCCTACCCAAAACAGCACATGCCCCTCTGCTGCTCATCTCCCTCCACTGGTTCCAAGTTGCCACTCACATCAAAGTCAAAACCCTGTTGCTACAAAGCAGCCTGCCTACCTGAACTTCTCCATTCAAGTGTACACTCCCTCCTGCCCACTACACTCAGTCAGTGCCTGCTCCTACCCTCATAGCAGGGCCCTAAGCCTCTATCTTCACTCCCCTCTGTAGTTGGTGAAATGAATAATCAAACTCCTTTCAATCTGCTGTCCCTTTCCACCTTTAATAAAAAGCTAAAGACCCAGCTCTTTCATGAACACCTACACCACTTGTAACACAGTCACATTCCAATAACACTCACAATGCAAAAAAAAAAAGGCTCCTAGTTTTATTCTATTGTTAGATGCTGCAGAGTTAATCCTCCAGA
The DNA here is from genome assembly GCF_018320785.1 of Cheilinus undulatus. Lineage (NCBI taxonomy): Eukaryota > Metazoa > Chordata > Actinopteri > Labriformes > Labridae > Cheilinus > Cheilinus undulatus. Next base: position 38,008,271 of record NC_054865.1, on the reverse strand, counting down.
TGAGTCCTCTTACATAATAACAGACCTCTTGTTTTAGCTGCCATCTGCGTAACCTCTCACCGGCTCTCACCCCAGGGGGATTTTAAACAGCTTCTCTCATTAACACGAGGTTTTAGAAAAAAAAAAAAACAAAACATACAGAGCACCTACATCTTCAGATTCAAAGACGTGGCATATCATCTTGTACTGCTTCTTTGCCTCTGGTGCCCCCGGCGTGGTTTCGATACAGTCCTGTGAGGCCGTGCGTGGCATCCTGCGTCTCGCCATCAGCACCACAATGTTCCCAATGTCAGCAATGTAGGAAATAGTGCGGAGCGCGTTGTCCATCATCGTCTCCTGTGGGGCAGAGCAACAGAAATCACACACGTCAGAGGCAAAATCATCTTTTAAACAGTAATCCTGTCGCTCTTGTAATACCCAACACAGCAGTACTGTTGCAAAATGTGTAATTTTATTCTGAACAGCAAAGGAGCAGACAACTAAGATGATGCCAGCTAAATATAAAGCTGGTCCACAGATAATAAAGAAAAAGTTCACTGTTTCTGAGTGTCTACTTTACTGAGATATGAGCATATTTTGATTCACAGCTACAGTATAAGTCTGAAATCAACTGTGTGAACCCATCGTGTAAAACACAAAAAGCACATGAACACAGAGACTTTCAAATTATTCATTGCCTTTAGACCAACTCCTTAAAAGCCGGTGATGTCATCAGTGCAGGTCTTTATTCGTTGCTCTCCAGCTTACCGAGACGACTGGGTTAATTACTGTAAATATTGACTCAACAGCAGTGGCATTGCAAAATAAATCCTATGGGATTATGAAAATGTGGTTTAGTATTTACATAATGGAGAGACTCAATAAACTAAACCACTAAACCCAAATAAAGAGGACAACAGCTGGACAAAGATATTTATTGGTTTTAAACATATGTGTGAGTGTGATAACAATACACTTCATGAATATATTGGAGAGTCCATGCTTAAGCCAATAATTAGAGAAAACGCTGCACAGCAATTATACATTTTAACCAAAATGATTCAACAATAATATTTCTCATAGAGAGCCTCTAAAAATCTAGCCTTGCTCTTAAACTGCAAGGCTAGAATGCTTTGTATCTAACTTTAACTTATCTAACTTTAACACCTGTTTTCTTCAAAATGGTAATTTTTGAGGACTAAAGTACCTCCATATGGTCAACTGCTTCCTTACTTTGTCATAGATGACTGATTCTTTGTGGGTGTAGTTTCAGTTGATAGTTTTACAAGTGCCAAAGTACACCTTCTTTGAAGTCAATACAAGTGTATAATCAGATTACATCCCACTGACACCCTAAAAAATTAGATATTTAGAGCATGGTCACGCATTAACTAACAAATAAAGGCACCAATGAAAAAAAAGGAAAAACTTGCGCAGGGTTTGGATGTTGGAGTGTTTGTATTGATGAAACTAAGTGATTTGAACTGTGTAATCATGTTTGTTCACTCAGCCAAATAATTATCCTGTGTCATAATGAAGATTATACAAGGCTTTGTTTCTGCACAGAGCAATGGAGCTGCTATTTAGAGGCTGTGGACTTAGATAGATGGTGAATCTGTGGGTGGAACTTGTAATTGTTCAGGTTTTATAATAAGATGGCATATTTCTTCTCAGCTGAGTTAACTTCACTTCATTAACTGAGTCTTGTGGTTTTATTCCTTTAGCTTAATTAGCATTGTTGTTTCTGCCTAATGAAACAATGCCTGAAACCCAGTGCAGGTTGCATCAAACATTTTAACAGCAAAATGAAGATTTTTAATTCGAATGTCTCTCTAAAAAAGTGCTAGGACCAGCGACAAACAGATGGAAAGGAGAGGAGGAAGATCCATACTGCATTGCAGCACGTCAGTATCTGACAGTCGTCAGCCCACACACACGCACACTGACTGAAAGACAGGAGCTCAGACGGATATATTGTGAGTGAATCATCTGTCACATGTACATTTAAGAGCTACTGTGAACACGTTGTCTATTTATGATCCTAAAGAAGCTCTCAGAAATTCTTCTGCCTCTATCAAAGACTCGACCTTCTGTGAAGACGTGAACTGCGGCTTCACACAACTTCTTGATATAAAGCTGAAAGGAAAAAACTTTGACAAAGCACCTGCGAGAGTGGATGGGAGCCTTGTTAGAGAAAAAACTTTTCTGACAGACAAAAGCTTTAAGGACACTGTATAGTACTACACACTAGTATCAAGCATTAGTCAACAGTTAACACATCGTTAATAGAATATTATTAACTTACTGGGATGGTTTTACTACAGGTATAAATGCCTTATTGTTGCATTCATAAAGCAATGGTAAGGGGTTCAGTTAGTGGTAGAGTTAATCTCTAAACTGGCTATGTTTTTAGAAGATTCTAGAAAAAATGTGTCAAAGCACCTGCTCACTGTGCTGGAAACTAATAACATGAAAAATTTCAGTCAGGTTTCAGGAAGTTTCACAGCAGAGACCGCCTTACTAAAGCTAACAGACAATCTTTTAATGACTACAATAATAGCATTCTGCTTGATAGAGATACTGGCTCAGGGTTTCTGGCACAGACAGACTGGTTCAAATCCTATCTATCTAATAGAAAGTTTTGTGTGTCTATTAACAGCTTTGTCTCTGTAGTCTTTGATGTGAAGTATGTGCCCGTATTAGGACCAATTTTAATTTCTTTCTTTATACATGCTCCCTCTGGGTAACATCATTAACAAACACAACATTTGATATCATATTTATGCTGATGATACACAGTTGTATCTGCCCATCAAATCCTCAAACCCAGGTGTGTTGGGTTCTGTAAACAACTGTTTATCTCAGATTAAGAGCTGGATGTCTCATTTTTTTCAGTTGAATTCAAACAAGACTGAAGTAATTTTGATCGGACCTCAGCACAAAAACCATAGAAATACTGCCATCATTTTGTTCCTTATAAGTCCATGTCAAACCAGCTGCTAAAAATGTGGGTGTCCCACAACAAAAAGCTTATTAAGTCTTGTTTTACTGTCTTAGAAATGTTTCAAAAATTCAATCTAGTTTAACTTTCAATGAAACAGACACAATTTTACATGCTTTTATCTCATCACACCCTGATTACTATAACAGTCTTTGACCTGCTTGAGTCAGAAACTAACAGATCAACTGCAGATGGCACAGAACTCAGCAGCCAGGAGTTTAACCAGAGCTAGAAAGTATGACCACATCACTCCTGTTTTAGCATCTTTCTTAAAGAGAGTCAATCCTGATTTGATCAGATTTTATTTCATCTTATTTTATATATGGTTTTTCTTTCTTTTTGTGTAATTCCTGAAAGGAGTTTTATTTCTTTTAGATAAATTTTATGTCTCAATATTTTCAGTTTGCTTATAATCTTATAACCTGCCTGTTTTTTGTTTTAAAATTTGTTTTATTATTGCTGTCCTGCTGAAGCATTTAGTAACTTTGTTTTTTATTAGTGCTCCGAAAACAAAGGTTATTGTTATTACTGTTTACAGATGACATACTGTATAACTTTATTAAAATGCTTTGTAGATGATGAATTAAGCTTTAATTACCCATGTAGCGACATTTATAACTTAGTTTATATATGTCATATAAATCAGTTAATAATGCTTCAAAGATGATGCTTTTTATATTGACTAATGCGTTATTGATGATATAAGTATGTTGTTATTATAAAGAGTTTCTTATGCTTTTATGCAGTTAGGCTAGGTGGCTAGGTTGCAGGTTGTCCTCCTTCAGAGTGTCATATCATTTGAATTTAACACTAAGAGTCACCATCCTACCATTTATTCAAATATAATGTTAGGAAATTGTTTATTGGGAACCAACAATGCCATCATGGATGCTGCACTTACCCACGAGAACTGTAATGGTATCATTTCCAATACCAGATAATATCTGTTCTTGTTATCATTGTCTTATTTTACTGTCAAATAAAAGTTTAAGTGTTGTATTTAATTCTAAGACACTGAAGAAAATCTGATAAATACACTGCTGATGAAATTTTGCCTTTTTGCTAACTTGGAGAGATAAATATAAGAAAAGATAAGATAATATTTTCTAGTCTGATTAATTAGAAATTTGTCTATCATCACCAGTTTATTGATCCTCTCGATACAATCACAAGTAAAAAAGCAAATTATACAAACAGCATAACTTGAGCTAAATTTTAAAAGTCCAACTGTCAGACCACAGTCCATATGCAAATCACAAGTAATGAGTCTTTGTGCCTGGATGTCCTCAGCCAGTGCCAGGAGTGTAAAAAGTAGAATAAACAAGAAATAGTTGGCAGTCCCTGTGAGTGTATATCTATGTGAGAGAGTAGGGGAGTCCTGCGCCCCAACTCTACTGTTTGTTCAATAATGAAATTGAGTGAGGAATAAAAGAGTGTTTGTACTCTTCCAGTCGGGCACATTTATTTGAATGTTGACAAATGTTGCACATTCCTTTTCAAATGAATAAATGCATAAATGAATGGAAAAATAAATAGAGAAATAGCACATTCAGCTGGTCAAATGTTAACTGGAAAAACTACCCTTAAAATACTTAATATAATCAGCTCAATCATACAATTCAGACACAGGTTAGCATTTTTTACACTTCTACTTCAATTGCCTTAGAGTCATTATTTTTTCTTCTCTCCCTCTAGATAAAAATGTATGTGAATACCTCACTTGTAAGTTGTGACACTTTGCCATTAATAGCTAAAGAAGGCAGAGACTATAAAGATTGCAGGTGATGGGGGATGCTGAACAGGGAAAAGTTGGCAGCCTTGTCTACTGATATCTAAGCCATAAAACCAGACTGTGGTTTACACATGAGCTTAGGTTTCACTTCTGGTGTTTGCCATTTTGCATAAAGAAAAAACAGATCTTATTATCTGTGAAAATCTGTAGAACCAACTTTTCTCTTTGTTGAGGGATGTTTACTTCTTAATTATCCAACAAATACAGACCAGAAAGAATTCCTGCAGAAGTTGACTGCAAATTTCAACAAATAAAAGCCTCTTTCAAATGACTCATTCAATGCAGATGTGGTTATTTTTCTGAGATCCACACTGACATTCAAGGTAGAAAGAAACACTATTGTACAAAACAGACAGTGGGCAGATTGTGCTGCAGTCAAACAGCTTGCACTGCTGCGTGGACAGATGCTGAAGCAGTATTTTTAGGCTTTGCGGAGTTTATTCTGACATCATGAGATTAAATAAATAACAATTAGTGTTGAGGTTTCATAAGAAGCAGAGTGAACCAAATGTTAAGCTGCAGTTATGTCAGCTCTCCCAGCAACCCTCTTCTGTTTAAAGCCGTGTATTTCTCAGTGGGGGACGAGCTTTAATTCACACAGTTTGGACAGAATCACAACATACATTACCCAGCTGGTACCCACCTGTGAGTCTGCGTTGAGGACTTTGATCCTCTGGGTGGAGATGAACAGATCAACCTCGGTGAGGGTTGTAGCATCTCCATCTGCATTCTGGAGCAAAACAAAAACACAAGAGTTTGTCAGATAGTCTCCTTACACTTGCCTCTTTGTATGCAACTTGAAAGCTCATGATAAACACTCAAAACTGCCTGGATGGTGTTTGTGTTAAATGTGGGGAAACAGTTTAGATATCCAAAATGCATGCATGGCGAGTTCAGAGCTCTAACTTGAAAAATGCTTGTTAGATGGACAGGTTGTTGAGTCTCGAGGTGAAGTGGAAAAGGCGAAAACAAAAGTGTTTGGCAGTGGTGTTACTTTACAATAACTGGCCTGGCACGAGGATGGCGAGCTGGCACTAAGACACAAAACGTCTTAAATCTAAACCCTGACCAGCTGGCTGTTTTGCCAATGAGAGCAATGCAGCTTCAGTGGAGAACATGCCTGCACACATTTCCTCCTGATCACTGACAAGTGCAGGGTAATAAAATTGTGTTTGCTTTTGCCTAATTAAATAAGACAATGGTGCTCAAACATTAATAAACACATACAGCTGTAATTAGTGCAGCATTTTTTTTAACCTGTGGATTTTAAAAGTCCTCAGTATTTTTATTTTATCCCTAACAAGTGTCCAAGGATGCACAAAAACAAACGGAAACGATGGTCATATGTTCTAATTTAATTTGAATGCAGCTTTTTCCCCGCTGTCTCTTATTTAAAGACGTACTCTTTTACCAGCATCATTTATCTGTAAAGGTGTAGCCTTTCAAATAGCTTAGAATCTTAGTAGAGCTAATATGTGAACTCTGGTAATCATTAGAAAAAGAAGTCATCCTCATGGTTCAAAATTCATCCCGCCCTGTGAATTTAATTTAATCATCAACTGTGTCATAGGACGGGTGAGTAGCAGCCCCATATATGGTAGACCTCTGCCTGTTTGATTCGCACTTTAACCCAAATTATTATTCTTCAATCTCAGGATGTTTAGGGATTATCCACTGTATCTTAGAATCACAAGAGTGTTTAAGACATGAACTGGAAATTAAAGCAAGAATTGCTTTTTGCTCTAGAGCGATTAAAATGTGTCAGGATGTGTAAAATCAGAGAAAAGAGGAAAGCCTGCTCGGAAACTCAGTACCTAAAATGTAATCAAGCTTTTCTCTGAGATCTAATCTCCAGTTAACTTTCATCTATCAAAAATGTTATTTATTGCGCAAACTGGTTATTATACAGTTTTTCTGGCTCAAAATCTTCCATACTGCATTCAACCAAATAATCCAAAGCCTCTGATTCTTTAGTTTAAGACAAGAAACCTAATTTGGTTTACTTTAATCAATCTTATTTTGCATCTGATAAAAAGAGAAAATTGAAACAATCCCTAAAATACATCAGACTAAAGCTTTTGTTAGCAGCAAAGTAGGAATTCTATCTCTGTAAAGTTATGCCAATAATAAAGCAACTCAAGATATCCACATCTTAATCTGAATGGTTTTTTTTATCCATTTTCCTAAACTGAATGTTTATCACAAAAATGTCCTCCACACTTGGAAATCAAAGCATCAACAATCACAAAGAATACTGCCATATGCTTGAAAGTAACAGAAAACATGTTATGTTGCTTTAATGTTACATGACAACAAACACACTCAGGTTATATTGCTAGTAACATTAGCATAGCACAATGTTGACATCGCTATTTGGTAATATTGGCTAACAATAGTCAACAATTAATGTTAATGTTAAGCCAGTTCAAAATGTATGACATATCTTGTTTATCTTCTTTTAAAATAAGCACTTTATTAATGTGCTGCAAGAAGAAAGGTAACATTTGCTGACATCACAAGCATCAGACAGCGGTTACAATTAAAATGATCTAAACAAGATTTTAGAGGTTTGAAGCTATCCATATACACCCTACCATATCTTTATCATCAACATTCAAGTTTATAAAGTAATTCAGTCAATTACATATCAATAAAAGTTCGACAAACCAAGGGGTATTTTCATTTGTTTTAAACAGGAAGGAGCCCAGAGACTAGAGATTTAGGGTGTGTTTCAAATCGCATACTCTGTACTAAATACTTAATATCTAGAGTGAATAAGTGCATTCACACTGAGAAGACTACTGAAAAGCAGAGAACTACAGGTCACTAAAAACCATCCAAGAATTGATTATGGAATGATGAACACCTCGCACCCTCAATGAACGCCACACTGGTGAGATAGCAAATGTGGTACCATTGGAATGATAGCTAATGTAACCATAGCTAAGGTGTTACTAGCAAAGATGGTACATTTATATCAAGCATAAGACATTTAAGGCAGAATGAGTTCATTTTCCTTGAAGAAATAATGTTAAAATAAAATTCAAGTTAAATGTTTTTAATAGTGGGTGAAAATATCTGTCAATTTTTGATGATTACCGTCTAACTTCTGTTTAAAAAAAGAAGTAAAAAAAGAAGAAGAAGAGTAGTAAAAAGAGGCAGTTAAACTGTCGTCAGTTTCCATATGTGTTAAATGACAGTACGCAATTTAGGACAACACCACTATGTTAAGATTAGTGATGTGTAGAGTACAGCATATCACCATATACACTGATTAGGTATAACTATAAACACTCTAACACTATTACAATATATCTACACTTAGCACTAAACGTAAGGGCATTTATGTTTGGTAGATTATTTCTTGTTGTAACACTGCTTCTTGGTATTAATTTCTTATATTGTTGGAAAGTCTGTTTATTTCCCTTTTAAATCGTGCCACATTTGTAAGGAACATGCATTCGTGGGATGAGCAGCAGAGCTGAGTATGTGGGTTGCACCCATGGAAAATTAGCCAAATAGCTTATTCTGCCATTGACTCTTGTTTGGTGCATTGGATGACTGAAGTCTGAAAAACAGCCACGACAGCCTGGCACCTCCTTCTCATGCTGGTCACCAGCCTGGTCACATACTGCTGTGGGATGGCATCCCATTCTTCAACCAGCATTTGTCGCAAGTCAGCCATTGTGGTTGTGTTGCTAACTCTGACATGAACAGCAAGCCCGAGCTGATCCCAACAAGTGTTCAATGGGGTTGAGGCCACGACTGCTGGCAGACCATCCTCTCCACTTCAAGTTTTTAGTTCCTGACTGTGGAGATAAAGGATTGTCACTGGCTGCAGAATCTCATCTCGATATCTCTGAGGGAGATGCTGCCCCACAACAAAACAACCTACTAATCAGTATAGCTTTCTCTGTGGTTCCCCATACTTTGACCCTACACTCCAACTGCCACAGGCAGAATCTGGACTCACTCCTTAACGTACCGTTCTTCTTCCACATGTTCAAGATCCAGTGTTGCTGGAAGTGCAAATGGGCTGACGGTAAAGGGCAGTCATGGCAGGTCTCCGGCACTGGCTGTGTGCAGTCTGTTCTGGTTCGTCTGGGCCTGCAAACTTTGACTGCAAATCTGCAGAAGACAGCCTACAGTTCCCAAGTGCTGACCAGGTGAGGAAATGGTTGTCTTGAGGTGTTGTCTTCTTGGGACGCCCACTTCGTGGCCTGTCTCTGACATCCCCTGTTATATGGAATTTGGCCTTCAGTTTGGAGATGGTACTAGAGCTCACTCCAAATAATGCCACAACTTGTTTTAGTGCTAATCAAGCACCTGCTTGTAGCACCTGGTAGTACCATAAGCTAAAAAAAGAGTCAATAGCAAACGCAGAATAAGCTGTCTTGCATTGGCAGAGAAGATTTAGCTAATTTTTCATGGGCGCATCCTCATACTCAGCTCTGCTGCTCATCCCACAAATGCATTTTCCTTACAAACGTGGCACGTTTAAAAGAAAATAACAGGCTTTCCAACGGTATGAGATTACACTGAAGTACAAAAGCAGGCAATTTTGCACATACTATTTGTCTAACTCAGTAACAGTAACCAAGAAGGGCGGAGCTTGACAGAGGGTCAATTGCACGGTTTTAAAAGAGACCCAATTAAAAAAACAGCCCAAAGTCTCTCTTCAATTCCTTGTTGAAATGTTTTCTATTATGTTGTGCTTTGGGCTGTTGTTGCACAGTAATTTTGTGTCAATGTGAGGCCTTGAAATTTCAACTCAGCTGCTCTTCTGTGGCATCCAAAGTGTCCTGATCTTTGATCATAATAGAAAGTGTGATGATTGATTTGTGTTTTTATTATCTTCCACGTCATTTCTGGATACTGAGACACTAAATAGAGATTTTTTTGAATATTATAAGGATCTGAAATCCATAACTGATTACAACTGAGATGAAACTACCTTCAGGTCAGTTATAGACTCAAACTGTCAAAATGCACAGCCATCCACATAAAACCTCTATTCGTCCTTATTCTTGAAAATCGAACAAAGATTTTTTTTTTTACTGAATCAACAAACATAGCAGAGGTGACAAAGACACAGATGGGAGAGGATCCACAAAAACAGGCAAAATCTAAATGAAAAAAAAAGGTGAGAGTGAAGGGGAGAACGGCCAAAGGGTCTTCCTTTCGCTCTGTTTATTACACACCGCCTTTTTCTTGATTTTGGCAGCCTTCTGTACCCTCTGGCAGGCAGGCAGGCAGGCAGGCAGGCAGGTAGGCAGGCAGGCGTTGGGACAGGACAGGGTCAGCAGATACGGGAGCACAAAAAAACAGGAGGAAGAGGAGGAGGAAATAAAGAAGGTAAATAAAGGAAGGTAAGACAGTAAAGCCCCCAAACCAAACGGCCGATGTGCTATCACTCATCCCAGAAATGGAGGGACAGGGAAAGAGAAAAAGGAAGTGTATGTGAGTATGTATTTGTGAAGATAGCGGTGGCACAGCCGTGTTGGTTATCAGATACAAATCAAAACAGCAATTATAGAGGGTAATAATTGCTCTTTTTCCATTTTAAACACAACAAATCAAAAGCGTGCAGACATATAGACAGCATTCCTGCACTTTTTATTCCTATCTTAAGAGAAAGGAGGCAAGGAGGGTTTTTGAATGTTGTTATCTCTTACTGTGTGACATTTGAAGTGGCAGTTTTATGGTCAGAAATATTACACAAAATTAAACCACGTAGATGGCAACTCTTATTTAAAAGCAACTGCAGCTACACTAAAATGATAATAATAAAAAAAATGTGTATACATAAAATAGAATTATTCTGTGCCCAGACGATATTTCTACTTCTTCAACTGCAATCATTTTTCATGTCATAGTTTAAATGCTATGACCATTAATGTTTAGAAACAATCATAAAGCTTGCTGGAGCTGAGGGGATTTAAAGCCCACAGTGAGGATTTTAACTGTGCACTTAGGGGTTTGTTCACTGGGCTGCATCAAAAAAGTCGAGTCACTATGTCTGGAATTAAACAGCTTAGCTCAACATGGCTGCAGTTTTACACAGCTAATGTGCTAACAGCTTGATTAGTTCATCAGTTATTCTGGTCATGGTGTGGGCCCTGCAGGGTCTCAACTTACACAGATAATCTTCTGCAATACTCTGTAATCGTTCAAAATCAACTCTTCTGTACTTTATAAAGTTCAAGCTGAGCTGCCGCCACTCTCTCCATCTGCTATCGACCAAAGGAAATAATCTTGACCTTCATTTCATTACAGAGTGTGAGACTGGATGTTTGCCTGAGCCACTGTGCTGAGGAGCTGTTACGGCTGATATGGAATTAGTGAAGAGAGGGAGGGCGAGAAAAGGAGCCCAAAGGGAAGAGTCTGTTTTGGGGTTTGCAAAGTTTCCTTCTCCATGATCAGCTCTCACGCAAGACAGACATCTGAGGGTTTCAGCAACATCTACAGCTAGACTTAGGAGGAGCTGAGCAGGGAGGGGAGAGACAGCAGGAGCGAGAGCGTGGGGAGGGTGAAGCTCTTTAAATATTACATCAAACAGAGTGAACATCATGCCAAAAAAGATTTGCATAAATAACCTAAACAGTCTTTCTACACTTTTACCTGGCACATGATTTCCAGCACTACAATGTCTAAGTGCTTGTATATCCTTCATGTTGCTTGTTGATGTGGAGCATAATAACAAGTGTGTCTCTGCACATTATTGGATGTGTGGCTCTGTCCATTCCAATGTCAAAGACTGAATGTTGTTTAAAGTACAGCTACTCATTTTTCCACAAGGGACACATCAAGGAGATAATGGACGTCTTCTTGTTCAATGGACCCGTTCCAAGCAGGGGTAGGCACTGAGAGATGATAGCGAACTGTTGCCATGGTTTCATCCTGACAAGACTTTTTGCAGGAAAGGAAATTGTGCATGACAGAGAGTGAGAGAGTGAGAGAGTGAGAAAGGAGAACCAGCTGAAGACTGGATTGATGTGAAATAGGACTGGGTAATATATCAGTATTTATCAGTAAATTTTCAAAGAGATACAGGGTAAGAAATGTTATTTATATTGATATAGTTCAAGTTAATTTGAAATATAAAGAGCAAGGACTGTTGCTAAGTTTAAAGATTGTTTACAGTAAAAGCCACTAATAATACTTGAATTATTTATCACCTATCACAAATGTAACCCATCACAAATGTTTTGTCTAAAAAAATACATTCTTTTATCAATTTATTTAATGAAGGGGAATTTCTATTTTCATTAAATTACTAATCAAATAGTGTGTGGGAGTTTGTCTGAAATTTTCCCAAGACAGTCTTACCGCAGACCGTACATCTCTGACAGTCACTCTCACACAGACTGTTTATCTGAGATGTGTCTTTCAGAATGGAAGTACCATTAGAATGTCTACATGAAGGACCAGCTTTTTTTTTCAGTCTGACTTTTAAGTTTTGCATATCAGGTTTTTCACTTTTAGGATCCTAACCCTTATCTTAACCCTTTACCTAACCCTAAATGGAAGTTTAATCCGATTTTAAAGTTTTAGCATGTGTTCCTGTTCTGAAAGAGACGGCATCTCAGATGGACTGTCTGTGAGAGTGGCCGTCAGAGATTTACAGTGCAAAGCCAGACCCCTCTCAAATTTTTTTGATCACCAAAACCAAAAATGCTAAAATATTGGGTGTCTACTAGGGATGCAAACATTTTCAATACAATTTTAAACAGCTTGTGAGCCTGTGCACAATGAAAAATAAACTAATCATCACAAATAAACACACAAATCAGGGTCTGACATTAACACCTGTGAGTTGTTCTCCATTATATAATATATTGATATAATAAAGGTCATCATATCAAATGACTTACATAATATCTAAGAAAAAAATGGCTATAAATCATAAAATATATTACAACTCTGCTTTAGCCAAAATAATGTATCGTAAAATCTGGTTAATAGGTTGCCTCAGTATGTAAGCCGCTGTCTGTCTTCGAAATCTCCCAAAGGGAAAAAGGTTTAAACTGTCCCTTACATGACAATTTAAATGTCCTTCAGCAAACACCCCAACATGCGGTTTCTGTGCTGCTGTGTTGCTCTTTTAGTAACAGCTGTTTTACAGTATGGAGTCTGTGTATCTACCAGCTATAAAACAGTATCTGAACTTTCAGCCTACAGTGATGAGACAAACTTGCAGCCTGCAAATATCTCTGCTCTCTTCCTTCTGTCACATGTTCTCCCTACTGAGGAGTGTTCTCAGTCAAGCCAGCACTCCACACAGTTTATTTACTTAAAGGTATACTTCTTTTTTTCTTTAAATATACAGTTATGAACTAATAAGAGGACAAAGCAGTTAACAATTGGCACCAATCCCTGCTGGTGGGGTTTGTGTCTGAGCAGTTAAGCCGAAGCTGCTGTTTGCAATACACAATGAATGGAGAAACCAGGCACTCCAAACATGACAAACACTTCAAAAGCCTTTATTATGATGGATAAAACATTAAAAAAGCCATCACGTTTTTCCCATGTAGGTCTTCATCAGGGCTAACAGACTTCTGTTACATGATCCTCTTTTTTACATTGGATATTATACCCTCTCTTCTCCAAGAGCACCCAACTTTATTGTTTCAGTTCTTTGACTAAAGCCACTCTGAGCAGCCAGTCATCCCCCTTTTGTCTCTACAAAATGAATGGAGATGAATTTTCAACTGTGTTAGGTCTCAAGCAGTGTGTGACGGTGGCAGCTGCAAGCACTTGCGGTAATGATGTCGTGTGTCTTGGCACTTTATACTGTTATACAAGTTGTCCTGGTGTTAAAGTCACAGCCAGCAAAAGGGCAGGTTATACACCAAATTTTAAAGGAAGTCATACTGTATACTATGTTACAGAATCATACAGAAAATAATATGTGATTAAAACCCAATGATCACCAATACAATCAATGTTTTAGTGTCCGTACCAAAACTCTGTAATTGTACCGGCCTTAAAAATTGTCCTTCAAAAGTACTGAAACTAACCTCAGTATTTACATATTTTACACTGCTATATGGATACTTCCAGCCATGAGTAGCCAATTGAGCCTTCTTCAGTAGCAATTTCATATAAAACTCATCTTCTCAACTTTAGATTCAAAGAACAAGTGGGACAGATAAATCTGCAGTGCAGCCTGATAAAGAGACACAAAGGTTTTCATGGTAGGAGGATAATATAAGAGGATTGTAGGTGTATGCCTTAATGAGAGGACAAAAATCTGGCTACTGAGCAGTAAAACAAACAGTTATCAGGCCAAATCAGATCTTTACACTAGAAAATAACAGAGTTGGTTAAAACTGGTTGCTTATCTCTTGTATTTGCTGATATCATGCACCTGTAAGCTGATCAATAAAATAAAAACAAAACACACAAAGTTCCTCCATCTTCCTTTCTCTGTATTCTTTTTAGCTTTTAGCTTTCTAAAAGTAGACTTCTGCATGAGAGGTCATTTAATATTTAGAAATACAGCCCAGCTTGTGTTCACATGGGAGGAGATAAAAGAGACTGGTGTCTGGGCAGCAACTGTGCACTAAAACATCAGCTCTGTATTATGTCATCGCATCACGAAACAGTCTTCTTTGATCAAACAAGTCCTGGCCCAAGAAAGAGAGAGAGAGGGGAAAAGCTTGAAATCTGACTTCTGCTGAGATATGGAAACTGAGTAGCAGTTGGACATACTACACATACTACACAGTAGTTGACAACAACAACAATAGCAGGGAGCGAATAAAAGGTTCATACACTAGCAGTCCCATAATTAAAGCAACTGTGTCGAACTCTTTCCAGTCCAACCAGTGCAGATCTTTATGTGTCCCACAAGAATACCAACACTTAATTTTCAATTAGATTAAGGAAGCTTTTGCGTCAGGTTTTGCTTCAGGCACAAGCAGCCCCATTTTCCAGGTAAACTTTATACTGAGCAAAATGGACCATACTTAAAAAACTAATAAACTCATGATAACAACTTGCCTTGAATTATTCAAAGGGTGTTTGAAAAATACAATCAAACATACATTAGCAGTCATGAAAAGCTGCTAGGTATATTGCCTGAAGGTTTTCTGTGTATTTTTACAGGGTAACCAGCACAGTCTAAACAACAAGACAACCATAGTATTATGCTGTCACCTCTGGGGAGAAGAGAAACTGCCATTGTATAAAATGCTCTTTCAGACTGGCACAGAAATACAGCACCACTGAAAGGTCGCTAAAGAATTTGAACAAAAACGTCTCAACCACACCTTTGTGTGTTTGGAATATGTGTTCATAACTAAAACACATCTTTTGCTCTTAAATGGTTCTTTCCAGTGACTTAGATCGTAAGTGTACTTACATGCAGTTGAGCAGTGAGCAGTGGTCATAGCACAGTTAAACACTTGAATTTGACCACTGTCCATGTCCCAGTACAAAAGCACTGTGGAAGAAGTGATTTTATGCAAGTATGCCTGTCACTGCTATGGTAGGTGGTGATCAGCTCCTTTTCAGCTGGTTACTACCAAGCCTTCTTCTCCTAAACATCCAATTTAAGCCTCTGGGAATAACTGTTGCAGTGGTATTGTGTTTGTTTTATGATCATCACTCAATCAATACCTATGATCCAGCTTACTGGTATATTATACAATCCGTATAAAATTAAATCTTACAACCCAGTGACGCTTTTGATGTCTAAAATTAAACATTAAGCCTAAAGCCATGAACTGGATGCTTTTCCAGAGATTAACAGCTATTCAAACCCATTCAGGACAGCACAAACCCTCTGAATGCTAATGTACAAAATAATTCCCAGATTTCCCAGTCAGGAGAAAAACACTCAGCAACCGTGACTTCATTTTCAAGTTCAGTTTACCTGAAGATCTGTGAGATAAAGAAACTAGCCAATGCCACATTTAAAATCTAAGAGGCTTTCAGAAACACATTTTCAAACACAAGGAAACAACACACCAGAGTTATCCTGTTGAACTTTGATGTTTGAGGCTCATGTGAAGAACAAACAAAAAAAATATTAAACAAGGCTATCTTCAAAATTGACTGCTGAGTATCTTATGATGATTTTCATTTTTCCCCTTTAAGCTTAGGTTTGTTTGTCTTGTTCATTCTCTTTGATTCTGTATTCATTTGAAGATGAGTCTACCACAGTTCCCTCTCTCCCTTCATTTCAGCTTTTTTTCTAAATCTTAAAAGAAAACCACAGAAAACACCCTCCCCTCTTTCAAGTATCTGCTACTTTCTCATTTTACAACTAAAACGGCACCCATGTTAAAGCAACTTAAGTTCCAGTTTTTGACCAATTAGCCAAGTTTGGCCCTGCAAACTCTTCCCCTATTGGAACGTACGTCCTAATATTATTCCTAATATTGCAGCTACACCAGAATAGAGCCAAAACTAAATCTAGCCCCCTTGTATTCAAAATGTAGCAACAGCACTTGAGTTCACGTAAAGGTTCTCTTTGTGCTGGTAAGTTCTTGAGGTGGAAACTAGGTTTAACATTTCATTCTTACAGAGGTTAAAAAGAAAGAAAAACACTGAACAGAAAAACATACAGTATCAGTATGGATATCCCTAGGCCACAACTAAACCCAATGCATCAGCTTGTTTTCATGTATGAGTCAGTGTTTCTTGGTGAGAGTGGGTGCGCTTCTGCATACCTTGACCCGGCTCACAGCCTCCTGAGCCTGCATCATGCGTATGTTCTTGGAGGGGTTCCTCTCAGACAGCAGCTGAGTGGAGCCCAGGTAGTTAGCAGCAAAGATAATCCCATCAATCAGGTCTTCTGGCTCACAGGGTCCTGGGACTGGGCCAGGGGGAGACACAAATAGAGACTGGTGATTAACAGGGAGGCATGGAGGACGGCAGAGTGCAGTTAGACTGAAAGGGGTCAGAATAGTGGTGAAGAGAGTGGTGTATTAAGGAGTAATGAAGCCAAACAATGTTGCTCTGAAGCTGGAAAGATGGAGATAACAGTCAGGGTGGGATGATGCGGTGAGATAGCCACTGGCTGTGAATTGATGGTGCTGGTGGGAGGCTGGGCTGAGAATTATCTGCGTCTGTGATATGTAGATGTGCACTCTCAGTAACCCACTCAGGGACACATTGTGCTGTCATGATCTGAAGGAACAGACAGGCAACTAAGCCCCTGACACAATATTAGGCCAATCATCAGCCCAGAGGCAGGAAGAGTTGTATTAGGCCTGTGATGTGACATACAGAGGGCAGAGGAATATTTGGAGGGGTTTCATTCATTTGATTTAATTTCCAAACAGGTGTGCAGACAAATTAACTTACCATCAACAAAGCTCGGGAATGATGCAACCTTCTTTGTTGGCTGGAAGACAGAAACAAAATCCATTAGACAAACGAGAGAAGGTTTACGGAGGATTAAACATGTCTATCAAGCCACAAATAAACCATAAACTGAATCATTCTTTGTGAGACTGTAAGGTGTTTCAACAGGAATAGACCTGCTGCTTAACTTAACATGCAACACTGAGTCCTAACAGTATGTGTTGATCCATCCAATCAATCAGCAGTTCCTATGGACTTTACCCTATATTTAAGATGTATGTAACTTTGAAATAAGCCTTAAAACACAGTATGTAATTTACACCATCACTGGCTCTCAAACAAAGAAAACTAAAAAAATGATGAGAGGGGATATGGTGCTCAGCTCTGCCCACCACAAAGCATTCTGGGAGTGCTCACAACATGAACCAAAAATAAGAATATCTCTGCATTTGAAAACATTTGGATATTGGAGGTTGTGTAAGATGGTTCATGAAGTTTCACCTCTAGTGGATATTCTACAGTCATATTATTAGGAATTGAAGTGAAAGCATCACAGCCATGAAGCATAACGTTAAATCACAGAACGTGGTCAACAGGTGCTAAAGTGCTTGGTGCATACACGTCGCCAACACGCTGCTGATCCCATAGCTGAAGAGTTCTGAACTTCCTCTGGCATTTATGTAAGCAAAAAAAAACTGTGCAGCAGGAGCTTAACAAATGGGTTTCCATGGCTGAGTAGCTGCATGCAAGTCTCACATCACCAAGTTTAATGCCAAGCATTTAGAAGGAGTGTTTTTAAAGCACTCCAACACTTGTCTGTGGAGCAATGGAAATATGTTCTGTTGAGTGATGAATTACGCTCCTCTGTTTGGCAGTTATTTGGGCCAGTCTGGGTTTGGGGAATGTTGGGATTACCTGCCAGACTGGGAAGTTTGGTGTAAAAGGGATGATGGGATGATGGGGCTGTTTTTAGGGTTTGGGCTAGGCCCCTTATCTCTAGTGAAGGCCAATTGTAATGCTTCAGCATACCAAGACATTTTGGAAAGTGCTCTCCTTCCATCTTTGTGGCAACAGTTTTGAGAAGACCCTTTTCCAACATGACTGTGCCCCAGTGCACAAAGAAAGGCCAATAAAGACATGGTTTAATGAGCTTACTTAGTGTGGAGGAACTTGCCTACTCCGAGCCCCGACCACAACCCCATTCAGCAATATTGGGATGAACTGGATTGGAGATTGGGAGCCAGGGCTGCTTGTGTAACATCAGTGACTGACCTCTTGAACGATCTACAGAATGAATGGGCAAAAATTCCCACAGAAACACTCCAAAATCTTATGGAAGGCCTTCAAGAAGAATGGAGGCTGTCAAAACTGCAAAACTGGGGCCAACTTCAGATTAATATACATGTATCTGAATCCAATGTCATGACAGTCCCTGCTGGTTTAACTGTCAGGCAGCCAAATAATTTAAATCATTTATGTCTTCAAAAACTCCTGAGAAAGAACTGGTTGTATTTTGTTGTTTTTCATTCTGTGATTTCATAACAGTGATTGCTATTCCTCTCTGACCTTCAACAAACATGCAAATTGACCCTCCAACTGTGTTACATGATACCTTTGTGCTGATGCCTTTTCACAAAGCACAAACAGTATGACCTATTTGATGCTAAGAATTTGAAATAATAAAGGCAGATTGAGAAGTCAAACTTATACTTAATCAAATTCCAACATTTTTTTCCTCCGCTGGTGTCAATATTGCATTTTGCAGGAAATTTTATAGGTAGATATTAATGACCCATTATCTGTTGGTTAGTACATATTAATTCATGTCACCATTTTGGCCTTCCACTGTCAAATGACCATGATGTACTGCAATATTGATATTCATAATGTGTGCTCTTCTCATAGAAAAACAAAGCATGTCAAATCAAGCACTCCTTGAACTGGTAGCAGCAATCAAGGGGTTTTGGCATTACTTTTGTGTGAGGTGGAATGGAGTGTTTACACTGCACCAGCAGTTTAGGGTGTGAGAGTGAACAGCGGAGACCAATTGAGGGAACAGAAGTCAAATGTCTGGAACAGATAACAAAGAGTTTCCCAAATGGCTCATCATTGGTTTTTGGAGGCATTTCAGAGAAAGGGCAAATTATGTTTGGCAGGAAAACTAATATGCAAAGAGTACATGAAAGCTGTGTCTAAAATGCAAAACAACATAGCAGTATATTCCTCCTAGAATAAGCACCAAATCCACCAAAAAACTAACACATTTTAAGACTTAGTTGTATTTATAATATAAACATGGGTCAAAATTTTGCACAAAAAGGACTCACCGTGTGATCTAAATGTAAACATTCAATAAAAGGTTATTGTTATTAACAATTATGAATAGTTGTGAAGTAAATATTCATCAAAATAATATAGCTAGCTACCATCATTTTGAAAACCATGCAGTCGGTATTCCCTGTTAAGAAATTACTTTTAGTTATTTTGCCTGGAGTAGTAAACATAAACACTGACTGCGATATTTTGCTGGTTTTGGCAACTCTCTGCTCACATTCATCGACACTTTAGTTGTTCAGTTACTGCAAAACCTTGGAATGTGCACCTTGCTGAAGATACTTAAAAAATGGGGACTGGAGAGAGTGCACAGTGTTACTCATCCTCTTCACACATTGACTTTGCAGTGGGAGGCAGAAGAGAGGGAAGAAAAGGAGGCAGGAGGAAGCTAAAGACAAGAGATGGCCACAGAGAGAGCTCCTAACAGTGAAGAGATTCATTAGATTCAAACACTCATCCCACTGGATCTACTGGATCCTCCAACTTGCTTGCTACACATTCAGAAAGTTTACTCCGCCCAAGGACAAGGAGGCGTGGGCTGGAGCCAATTCAGGAAGCAACCACTGCAGACATTCCAGTGAAAAATGGCTCTCATAAAACCGCAAGCACACGCGCTGCTCAATTACCAGAACGCCGTAAGCAGAGGACATGAGCTGAGGTTGTAATTACACAATTACTAATTCACTCAGATGGTCACACACAGGCACACACAGGCACACACGAAAACAAAAATATCCTCTATCTACAGCCTAAATGACCTTGCTACTGATCCAAAGGAAGATCAAGGAAGCACTGCGACAGGAAATCTTACCTCTGGTACATTGTTGTTCTCCAGGGGGACATTGAGGTCGGAGCGCTGTTGTTTTCTGGGTTGCTCTGCTCCGTTGCTCACCTGGTGGGTCAACACAGAAGAACAGGTGTGAGCAGAAAAAAATTAGAGTGAGCTGAAATAAAAAAAGCAAAGGAGAAATATTGTAGAAGCACATCGAAGACATCCTGTTTCTTCTGTTTTTGCTTGTGATCTTGTTGATCCATAGAGGTTTAGGCTGGAGGAAAAGTTGGGAAGGCTGTGGGAGTTTCAAACTGGCACATGATGAAGTTCTGTCTTTCACTTGTCCTCTAGCCAACTTTTCCTTTTGTATCATCTTTCATCAGTATATGAACCTACAGTATGTAGAGTACATTGAGAATATAATCACAAAGAGGGAGGATTACATTTATCCCTTGGATATCAATCTTGCAGTCCACAACTGCTCATTAACATTCAATCGTGTAGCTAGATGAAATGAAATCCTGCAGCCAATAAAACCTCCTCCTCCTCTTTAGTGTAGCATGAAAATGCAGAGGAGCAGTCTATGCTGTTGTTTTGCATGTAGAATTGAAATGAATTATAACAAACGTGACACTAGTGGCCTCTTTTGTAAAAGAGATCTGAATATAAAGTCCTGATTTGTATTCATAATGCTGCCCAACTCAACTGTGTAAACAACCGTCAAATAGATGAAATTTGTGTTTTTGTTTGGTGTGACGGCATGCTAAACTGTGATGTTCAACAAAGCTATATTCACGCACAGGATCCAAAGTGACATCAGGAAAACACTGTGCATGCCTTTGTTTGCAAGATGAAAAGCTGGCATGTAGACCTTTCTCATCCATAGATCATAGCCACATCAGTTTTAACCCATTAGCATAATTAGCATTCAGATGAGTGCTGAGAGGACTGGCAGTTTCTGCCAGCTTATGAAAGCCTGATGGATTCAGCATTTCTATTTTTAAGTGTCTGATAGTCTACTCCTGTACCGTTTTCAGCCGCAAATTAGGACTATAATTATGAGACCAGCTAAAGATATGAGTGTGGCACGGGTGCTCGTTATGGACCAACACTTTCTACTATTGACTACAGCCCTTTGTTTCTTGTACAGGAAGAAAACAACATTAACATCCAAACAATGAGACAGGAATAATGTTTTCTAAAGACACAAGGTATTATGGGTAATGAAGTCCAAATAATTGGGGTGTTTCAAGTGATCAAATAAAAAAATCACAAGCAACCACTGTACAAATGCTACAAAGATAACAATGTTTACAATCTGTCTGGCAATAAAATCCTGGCAAAGTTTGGCAGCTCATGTGATACTGTAAACACTATGCCTTAAAAACCAATACATATTAATGGAAAAAAAAAATCACAAGTAATCTTACTTTTTGTTTAAACATGAATAACAGTTGAAAACAGATCCCAACATTGTGCAGTATACTTTGCTTTCTTCAAATTTAACACAACAGTATGTGAGCAGGAGACTGCCCTCTGTTTTATAACTCTCCTTTTATCATAATCTCTCGGTTTCACACTGCGCTGCAAAGCTCTTATTAAATTCTTTGTTGTCCTGGTTCATTCAGAGGTCAGATTGGAGTGGTGTACAGAGAACATTTCATTTGATAACAGAGGACGAAACATCTCTGCGAGACTGGGAGCCATCTGAATCTGCAGTGTGCAGTTTATTCTTTCAATTTAATCTGTGCTGTCTGACCCAGTTCTGCACAATGAACGTAGAAGCTCATGTGTGCACTGTGGAGCAGGTTTGATCAGCATGCTGCCCACAGGAGACCATCTCTGTTCTTCTTTAACCATCCGACTTTTACAAGATGGGGGTGCCCTGCATGTGTTCCAGTCTATCAATGCATCTGTATTGTGTCTTTGTGTGCATTCATCCAGGTCTGAGAGAGAGATATGAGTAGGGGGACATCTCAAGGTAACAAGGGGGAGAGAAAAGGCTGCTGCTAGTCTCTGGGAAGCATAGATCAGCATGTCATCCGTAACTCATCTTCTGCTCTTCTCTGCGAAGCTCTTTAAATCACACAAGGTGGTGAGAGAATTTGCTATAAAGCATTTAAATAAGCAGAATGTACAGCAGATGTTCTGCAGAGGTGCTGATAAGCATTCTTGTTGGTTTACTGTTGTTGGTATGTTCCCTCATTTTTACCACATGTATTCAGTAAATGTTGTACTGATTATTCACAGAAATAGAGAAGGAAACAAACCACTTATATTCTCAACATAATCTCTTTCTCTTAGAGCTGAGTACTACTACTACCAGGTTCTACTGGCACCAGTGCCTTTATTGGATGCAGTCTGTTTACATTAGTGACTTGCTATGTCAGCTTGGATTTCAGATTCTGCTTTAACTTGCATTACAAAGTGAAAACAAAACACAGGGAAAATGGCTTCCCAAATTATTTAATCTATTCTATGGACCTGGATACACTTCTCAGGTTAGGCAGACTGTATCTTTTGGAGCCAATTCATAAATTGCGGACATTATCTACAAGATTATCTTCACCATAGACTGTTTTTCCAAATAAAGTGTGGCAAAATTTCACCTCACACAAGTCTTGCATTAAGAAAAAAGTCTTTGAGTATTTTTCATGTTGCCAAAATGATCTAACAATGATTCTTTTAGAAATGCTACAGCATAAAAGGAATCAATTGAAAAAAAAAGAGTAGAAGATAGTAAAAGAGAAAAATCTCTCATTTGCTACATCAATTTTAGGATCCTTGCACATGATGGCTCAGTGACACAATACCAGTACTCACAGAGACACCATGAATAAAACATGTTATAACCCGAGGTCATGTTTTGTATTCGTATGCAATGAGCTGCTGTGTCTCCTCCCTTGCACTGTGTGGGTATGTACATGTGCAAATGTGTATGTATCAGTGGTCATGTGTTTAGGTGAAATAGGTGCTGGTGAAGGTGCTGTGGCTGAATGGAGGGCGCAAACCAAACTGCTGCCGCTGAATTAGTCAAACCACTACAGCAAGGCCTTCTCAGCTAGTGCAGACTGCTCTGCCCTTCACAACCACTTCATTAGAAAACAGCATGACACCTTGTGTGTTGTGTAGACCAAATCATGTTGCTGTTGAGTGAATTAGGAAGTTTGTGAAGGTGAGTGAGTGAGTGAGTGAGTGAGTGAGTGAGTGAGCGAGCGAAAGATTATCTGGTACTTTGGAGATACTTTGTAAAACCAAAATGACAATGTCAAAGATTGACAGTTTGTGATCAATTGTTAATTTTAACACTGAAAGTTCAAGTCTCACAGCATTTGTAGGAAGGAGAGGCCATTTTTCATCCAAGACTTTTCTCCTGTTTAATAGTTTAGGACAGGGATCTCTACCCCCTACCCGCCTCCCTCCTTTTAACGTTCATGCATTTTTACTTTTGTCACATTAAGTACAATATAAAACAAAAAATATATCCAGTCCAAATGTTTGCTATAGGCCTCATGAACTACTAATAATCAGTATTGGTATCGGCCCTGTAAAACCAGTATTGGTCAACCCCTAGTTTTTTTAGGATTTTAGTTTCAATGTAGAAATCTAGTCCTAAAAACCTCAGTGCAAACAAAGGCCCATTCATTCCAAGAGATATTTGTCACCCCCTAGGAGGTCCAAGACCCCAGGTTGGGATCCAAAGGTTTAGGAGACAAGGTAAAAAACAGCCCTTAATAAGATTGCATTATTTTCTGGCCTTTTTTTCCCCAGAGCAAAGTAAACTTCTCTGAAGTGTTACTGGCTTCCACTGGAGTTGGAAAAGTGGGGATCACACCTTATGCTAAGTCTAGGCTCCCTACTATTGGGGACATAATGCATAGCACTCTTTATTCTGTCTTAATGATGTACAGTACATCAGTTTTGTCTGAGATCAATGTTTTGGATTTAAAAAAGGTCTAGTAGCTACAATTATGAACAAAAAGAGAGGAATAAACACTTCTGAATAGAATTTTCATATTATAATATTTAAAAATACTTAATAGGGCGACCATAAATGTAGTTAAAAATAACTTCAGAAAGGTGAAATGTTTATTCATGGACTTCCAGTCTTGTTGGGTGACACCTGATAACAAAATCAAAGATTAAATTGTCTGGTTAATGTGCTTTCTGATTGCCAGTGTTCCAGTTCTTCTGTGTGTATTTGAGAAGAAACAAGTACCTCATTGTATCTGACTTACATTGTATCTGACTGATACATTGTATCTGATGTTTGGAAGAACAGAGAGTGGTGGTTTGTGTGATTTTGCAATTTCAAAGCTAGATTCTTGGTCTTCAAAACTGAACATCTCATTATTTTACCTTCTTCTCAGATAGTTAGGCAGCTAGCTTTAAGTGTTTATGACTGACGCTTGGTGGAAGCAAATATCAATGGGAATCTTCCAAGTATACTGTTGTTTAAGGATAATCAAAACAGTACTTAAATGTCGACCTCTGCAGGAAATCAGCCTGCCAACAAGCTTAAACATATAAAGTATATTAAACAGCTTTCAACTGTGTTACCTGATACTCAACAGTTATTACATGTAGTATAGGTTAAAAATGGATTGAAAATCAGTTTTTAATTCCTAATGTGTTGGTTTTGTGTTCCATTAAAAAAAAAAAAAAGTCAGTGTTACTGTTCCCAGGTTTTGACCAACCTCCTTAAAAACAGCTCACCTGTTCCTGCTGCCATCTCTGCCTGTCTTCAGGGGAGCGTGGGTGTGCCTTAATGCTCCTCTGGAGGTCTGGGGTGTTGTGGTGGATGGAGGGCAGGTTCAGGGACTTGGGCCTGCTGTCATGGCGATGGTGAGCGGGTGGATAAGGTGTGGGATCAGGTTTAGGGTTAGAGTAGTCACTCGGCGCAGGGTCCTGAGCCAGCTCCTCTGGGCTTTGGTCAGTGCCACTGCTCAGACTCCCCATGCTCATACTCATCTTGATCTCTGCAACTATTTGGTCAATGTCCTCCTCGGCCTCTTCCCCCGTCTCACCCTCCACCACAAGCACCTTACGGCTGCGGTATGGAGAGACCCTCACTGAGTTCCCATTGTCCTCTGGGGCATAGTAGTCTCCTGTGTAGGCTTTTCCATGTCTCTCCTCCTCATCTCCCTCTTCATCTTCCTCCTCATTTGGGCAGTACTCCTCACTCTCTTCCTCATCATCCTCTCGGGTGTCTTGCAGTGGGGGAGGGTGGTGGTGATGGTGGTGGTGGTGGTCCAGAATGGGTTCAGGTCGACCGTTGTAAATCTGTTCATCTGGATCTTGTTCCACCACCTCACAACGAACCTCCCCTTCTCCCTCCCCCCACTCCTCCACCCTGTGCCTCTCCCTTCCAACCCACTGCTCCTGCCTGACATGGCCCTCATCTTTCCACTCCTCTTTGGCCTCATCTCCCTCTCTCCACTCCTCTCTAACCTCTTCCTCCTCTCTCCAATCCTCCCTTCCCTCCTCTTCCCCTTCTCTCCACTCCTCCCTCCCTTCTTCGTCTCCCTCTCTCCACTCCTCCCTCCCCTCTTCCTCCCCTTCTCTCCACTCCTCCCTTCCCTCCTCTTCCCCTTCTCTCCACTCCTCCCTCTCCTCTTCTTCCCCTTCTCTCCACTCCTCCCTCCCCTCTTCTTCCCCTTCTCTCCACTCCTCCCTCCCCTCTTCTTCTCCTTCTCTCCACTCCTCCCTCTCCTCTTCTTCCCCTTCTCTCCACTCCTCCGTCCCCTCCTCTTCTCCTTCTCTCCACTCCTCCCTCCCTTCTTCCCCTTCTCTCCAGTCCTCCCTCCCTGCCTCCTCTCCTTCTTCATCTTCTACCCATTCTTCCTCTCTCACCTCCCCCTCAACCTCTCCCTCCTCTGCCCATCCTTCCTCACCCTCCTGGATTTCATCACGGTGTGCTCCTCTCTGCTGCATGCTGTCGTTGCAGTCTCCTTGGTTGTGGCTGTGTCCGTGGTTACAGTCTCCCTGGCTGCTGCAGTCCATGCCCTCCATGTAGCTGTCATCCTCGGGGCAGTAGCGGATGTAGTAAGTTGTACCTTCATCCTCCTCTGCCAGACCTGCAGGGGATGATCATCACAATGTCTTTAATACACTGGGTTTAATTATCAAAATTATAATTAGTCTTCAATTTCTGAACACTAGCAGCTACATACTAATGGAGGTTATTCCATATTTTAATTCTGGTTGAAGGTGTTTAAAGACATCCGCTTAAACACAGACTGTGGCAGAACTTCAGTTTTAGTATTATTGAAACTCAGTGCTGCCTTCGACACAGTCAACCACAATATATCACTCAACCAACTGGGAGACTGGGTGGGGCTTTCTGGCATAGTACTAGACTTATAGGACAGGGAGTATTTTGTGTCAAAAGGTAACTTTAAATCTAAACAGACAAAATTGCATGTGGTGTCCCACATGGGCTCCATCCTGGGGCCTCTTATGTTTAACAACTATCTAATCTCTTTAAATCCTTTACATTTTTCTGTTGCGTTTCTATTTCCCTTTGCCATCGTGTCTTTGATGTCTTGTGTGATTGCCTTGTTGCTAAAATGTGCAAAACAAATAAACTTGCCTTGCCTAATTATTACCCACGCCGATGAAATCGGCAGGGGGTTATGTAAAGGGCTCCGTATCTTTCTCTGTTTGTTTGTTTGTATGTGTACAAGATAACTCGAGAACGGAAAGTCAGATCTTCACCAAACTTTCAGGGAATATTGGGATAGTGACAGGGAAGAATCGATTAGACTTTAGTGATGATCCGCACACCTGTTTGGTTTTTCTTGGACTTTGAAATTTTGAACACCATAGTAATCAATGGGAGCGTGAGTTCCTCGGTGGCGCTGCTTAGGCGTGGGTCTGCCGCCTCAGACGACCATTGGAGTTTGCATAGTGTGTTTCTAATGGAATTAGGGCTGTCAAGATTAATCGCATTAATCGCGATAAACAACAAACCACTATTAGCGCACTACATTAATTCAATTGCTATCAGTTGCATGGTTTATCGTCTCTTTCAGCACTCTTTAGATAAGCCACTGTAGCCTGTTCCTACAGCCACAGTAATGTAAAATATGTCAACCACTGCTCCTTAATGTTTCATTTCACTTTAAAAACTCACAGAGCTCAGTGGACAAGTCAGAATTAATCTGCACTTAATTTTATCCTTTTTTTAACCTTTAACTATCCCTTTGTTTTCTGCTTAGTCCATAGCAAGATTTTTCTTCTGTGGCTAAGTTTATGTCATATAAACCTACTTATAACAGGTCTGTATCAAAACAGGAAGTCAGTGGCCCTTTGTTTAAGACAGTAGTAAAATAAAACAGGACAAACTAACAATTTAAAATGCGAAATAGGGTAATTTTCCAATGCAATGGAATGTGATTAATTGTGATTAACAAAAGAAATCCTGGGATTAATTGCTATTTTAAATGTTAATCTTTTGACAGCCCTAAATGAAATACAAGGTTTATTCACAAGTTCTTTTAATTGATTTTATTCAACTTAGTGAATAAGGCCAGTGCACATTAGGAGTAGGAATCAGAATATAATTGTATATGGATACAAGACTCATGATGATAATAATATCTTGATAAAGTTTAGTTTAGTTTAGTAGGATACCCATTAGCTGCTGTTGGACAGCAGTTATTCTTCCTGCGGTCACAACAATCTAAAAAAGTGACAGTGTCATGACACTTGTGAACTGTGCAAGTTTGAGTGTGTTTGATTTTGAAACTGTATTGCTGCCATTCTTGGCTAGGTCTCCCTTGAAAAAGACATCTTTGAACTAAATGGGACTAACCTGGTTCAATAAAGGTTAAATAAATAAATTTATGACTTAAAATCAACATAACATTAAGGAACAGTACAATATCCAATAGGACATCTTACTTTATCACATCAAACAAAACAGCACAATATCAAAGACATTATCACAGTTTGAAAAAACATAAAAGGACAAATAATAATATCTATTCAATTTCATGCATTGTCATTGATATGTATAACAGCCAGTGGTGGGTAGTCTGTTTAAAACCCGAATTATTTATCAAATTCAAATTGAATGCTGTCTTTGAACCATACAATGTACACGCATTAACAAGGTATTTTCATTCCAAACTGTCAGACTCACTGTAGCTGCTACTAGCATTGAGTAATATATAAAAAAAAAAGAAGAAAAAAACCTGTCTGAATTTGTATTGTGAAACAAAGGCCTGCAGACATAGCTGGGAGTTATAAGCTGTAACAATGGACCAAAGCATGAAGCCTTTGCTAGTTAAGGTTGACAACAATAGAACAGAAAATTAGTATTTTACACCTGGCAAGACCAGGCATTTTCAAATTGGAGACTCAAGAAAAGATCAGGGTTGGCAGGCAATTTTTGATATAACATTGCAAATAACTACCTGGAAAAAAGACATTATTACAGCGAATATAGTGGACTGTTAAGAACAATGTCAATTAGGAAATCACATACCAGTCCATGGATCTTTATGGATATAATCATGTTTTGGGACTAAAATATGAATGTGTTTAGGTTGTGGGTACTCTTTCTGATGCAGCAGGACTGTTTTGATGGAATATCATGATCAGAAGAGTACAGGAGAGCCTCTGTTTGTTTGTTTGTAGCTTGAGAAAGCCTGTTGTGGTGGTTTTATGCTGTAATGGTTAGCACTGTCAGAATCCTGAGAATGAGAGCCTTCTGGTGGTGTATAATAAGTGACATACTTATGAACAGTCATTTTGTCAACAACTGAATAGTTTAAGGGCTGTACAGCAGCACAGGGGTTAGCACATTAATCATTGAAAAGACAGCAGTTTTTCACTGAAACAAAGCTGTCTCCTGCTGTCACCCTACTGATTACTGTCACACGTTTGCACTTTCTTGCACTCTGTGGCTGGGACTGCAGTGACCCCCACCGACTGTGACATCACCTGTAAACCCTCTATTAATGAAGTAATCAGCACAATAGCCTTGTTCTAGCCAAATTCTGTAGGATATGTTTATGCTGCAGAAAAAAAGACATTATTTGGGTGGATATTTTTGCTAGTAAGAGTCTGGCTTAAATTAACAAACACAAAGAGTGACTTCAGGCAACTGTGGTACTTCAACAAAAAGCACTGCTTTTGAAGCTGCTGCTGCCTTCGATAGGTTTGTTTTGTTCTGCTTTCTTGCTAAAAAAACAAATTTAATCAGTCCTGGACAAATAAATCTAGTATTGTAGTCATTTTTACAAAAGGAAAGACTGAATAAATCAGAACCAATAGTGGAAGGCTTGCTAATGGAGAAGAGGATAAAATCTATAACTGTGATCAGCATAAGTAATCATCCACATGACTATCATCACACTCACCATCATCGTAGTCTTCCTCATCATCTGAAGTGTTATTAATGTAGTCAGAGCTGGAGTCGTCATCCAGGCTGTCAGCTCCATCGTGGAAGTCTGCCCTGTCATGCTCATCTTGGTCACGGTCATGTTCTGGTGTGGAGGGCGTTGCTGGCCGCTGGTCCTCCAGATCTGCATCCACTTGGTTGCTGTACAGATTCACATCCCCCTCTGTGACTACATCTGCTTCTGGATGGTTGTGACTGACTCTTTGAGACTTTGGAGAGGAATATTGTGCCTTACAGGACCGGGGAAGGGGCTTCGGATCATGTGATTCTTTGGGGTAGCGGACTGGACGTTGCCGAGAAGGGAGAACTTTGCGTTCACATGACTCTGTAGGATGAGGGTTGGAACAGGGGGCAAGGCTTGGAGCAGCCATACCGTTTCCTCCACTGGTTCCTGGCCTCTTCCTATGAGCCATGACTGGCTGCTTAAAGGACATGCATTGTTATTGGTTTGACCCTAGGAGATGGAGAAAGGGGTACAGCATTAAAGAAAAATAACTACACTAAATACTTATATACAAGAGAGGAACATTTCACAGGAGGAATGAATACAATTAAGTTTTTAAGGGTAAAGGTGACAAGGGCTTTTTGGGTTTTTAAGACAGGTGCAACTGTGTTTTTACATTTTAGCAGGCCAAGGGGATTAATACCACCCATCACAAGAATGGCAAGATGCACAGTCACAGTTGATTCTTTTATTGTACACCCACATCCTCAAAGAAACACAAAACACATAGTCCTCCATTTATCACTCTTACTCATATCCTATGCTTTGCATACAGCTGCAACATATTTTCAAGGGCTGGCTAACCGATCCATCAATGTTATAGGGCACTGATTTACTTATCCCACACCCTCTAGCTCTAAGTGCATAACAGTGAGCTCAATATACCATCAACTACAGTTACACAACAGGTGCAAAGACTAGAGCATTGTCTTGAGACAGTGCCTTCACATGATGAACTAAATCAGACACTGCTGAAGAAAGAATCAATAGTTAAATCAAGGTCATCTCTACATAGGTCTAACACATGTGCAATGATACTACTGGGCATGCAGATGTCAGTCAAGACTTGCATTGATCTCTCAGTAGCTTGTCGCTTAAAAGGGTCAGCCTGAAAGACAATAAAGTCTTCTTCAGCACAGGACTTGGTTAATCAGTGAGAAGGAAAAATGTTACATGATGAACACATCCAGATAGACATTTTACAAGCTCTAAAACGGAATGTGTTTACTTTCCAAGTAAAAACCAGTCTTCAATCACTACCCGTTTCAGCGGTGGGATTTCTAATTAGGGAAACAAACTTTGTATCTTTCCTGTCAGAATCTTCCCCAGGCATTCAACTGCTACACCATCCAGATGGATAACCAAGTGGGTATTGTAGCAGTGGTTGGATCATCAATCAGAACAACAACGAGCAGGGTGGTTAATCGTACCTTTTACAAGAACCTATATCTAACTTATTCCGAGCCCCATAATACCTAGCGTGAATTCTAGGTGTGACTTCCTATGTCTTCTGTCAAACTGGTATTTAAGAGCAATTCAGGAATTGAAAAAATGTAAATCATCTCTTACACTTTACATGGGATAATGTAACTATTTTGACCTGTGCTATCTAGGACTGAGAAAACAGCATGAAGAACAGATCTCAGAGGACATACATAAGCATACTAAGCAAACTTTATTAGCTCTGTATAAGTAAATGCATAGTAATAAAGGCACTTGTGGAGGTGGGGTGCAACCTTATACATTTTAAAACCCACGTAGAGCCCAGTCATTAGCTTTACATTTCTCGCTTCAGTTTGTGGATGTTACAAAATTCTTATTATTTCACAAACTAGCCCATCTTTTAATATGTTTTTTAATAGTATCTACATGGTTACTTCTTCAGTTTACTGAATTTGATTTTTGTACTGATTTATGTTGAATGAAATCCTTGATGCATTCAGATAGTGAAAAGCATGTTTTAGACACCACACTTGTTAAAGACACATATTTAACGTGGTCTAGTAAGTAAAACTACAAAGAAAGCAAGAGGTACCAGAACTGGGAAATGTCAGAAATGTAACTTATAACTTACAGCTTACTTCAAAACAACTGCTACTGGTCAAGGCTCATTTATGCTCTACATTTGAAATGTATATGGATACAGATGGACCTTTCTGTTTGTACTCTGTGTTCATTTCATCTGTTTTTTTTTTTGTCGATTTTCTCTAAGCTAATGGATAAGACCCAAATGTTGCAACAACAATGGCACTCATGGGGGCAGTGTTGAACAATGCAACATTGCCCCAATGCAAAGAAGAATCATTTCAGAGAAGGCGGAACTTAAACAAGTTCTCTGAGGGAATATCCGTGAATACTGAGTTAGTTGTTAGAAAATACAAACATATCAATGATGTTAGCTCAACTTGGCACAGAGACAGACAACTACAAGAGCACAGCTGAGCAGAGGACAGACCGTTCTTTCTTCAGTCTATGGGACAGACGGAGCAGCATCAAGTAGCCCCATGAGAGATGGCAACCTCTGGTCGATTAATTTTTCAAAGTTCACTCCAAATTAACAGATGCACATCAGTACAAGGGCAATGATGGTTGTTATACCACCAATAGTCATATCTACGGTAGCACCTCAGGGAATAAGGTTGATAAAGAATAAGTATTTGTAAAAAAATGTTTTCACTGATATACAATGTAAGGTAAGCTTATATAAAGTAGGACATAAATAAGCCTAAAGGGGATACTCCCTTTGGAAATAGTGCAAAAGAAACATATAGATCAGTGCAACTTGTACACCATAAATATCAAACACAAGTCAAGAAAACTATAAATGCAAGTGAAGCAGAGCTTAGAAAACTCAAGAAAATGAAGAAGATTCTCAATTTGACAAAATTCAAAATAAGAAACTTCAAGCTAAAGGATGAAAGAGCTAAAGAGTAAAAATGTGAATTAGACTGGTGTGAAAATCAGATATTACTGTAATCAAAACACCAGTATACAAGATGGTATCAACACACAAACTACAACAAGGATAAGATTCATAAAGGCACATTGCTCTTAATTTTAACAACTATCTTTAAAGTATGTGTTCTGTATTTATTTCATTGCCCTCTGTGCTGACATGCTTTTTGTTGCCTTCACAACTCAGTTGTGCCATCCAGTTGCCAGGAACAACTGCCCTCAGAGGGGCGCGTTGCTGCTGCTTTCCCCCATTTTCTTTCCCCATAATTAGATTTTCCATCACCAGGGCTTACACATGTTAATTAACTCGGTTGAACCGGGCAAAAACCTCTTCTCTAAAACACAATGACACAAATAAAGAAAGAAGCACACACCTACACATGCAAGCACTCAGGCAAGGTTTGCTACAGGTAGCCAAGTCAAAAAATACTCATGAGAAGGTTTCACCATCAACTCTTAACCCCAGCTTGTAACCATCTATGAAATACTGACTCTTTCTCTTACCTGAGGTCCTTGCCAGGGATGAGAGATACAAAAGCCCCAGTTCCTCCTGTTAGAACGGCCCCATCCTCCCTCCCTCCCAACTCTTTTCGCTCCTCCCTTCCCCCACCAGCTGCTACAGAGCACGCATCTCCCTGACTCCACCCTCCTTCCTCCTCCACATTATATCCCAGCATCCTCTTGTAGAGAGCTCCGCCTTGTCCAATTCCCCAGAGCTGCTGGTGAGAATCGGTAACTACGAGTAACTACATCCCCTGAGGACTGATACCCTCTGACCTTCTCTTTGTTACCCTTTCTGGCTTCACAAAGCCCCCTTTTTTCCGGTGTGGTGTTGCTCGATTGTTGCTATATTTCTCTTTTAAATCATCATACATTCTTCCCACACTGCTATTATGACTGTCGTGTAAATTTGGAAATCCTTTAAGTCACTAAACAGGTGGCTTTTCCCAAATCTGTTTTGTTTGGCACGCATTTCAGATTTGGCTCAGTTTATTTAATTTGCATCCATTTGTACATGAATGGTAATGCCATCATCAAGATACACAGGGGATCTGTCCAACCTATTAGACACTAATAGGAGAGAATCAAAATATAGTGTGACACAGTACAGTTTGTACTCAGAGGTTATATCTACATGTATTATCATTATCTCCCATAACATATGTTTCAGTATATTTTCAGTGTTTTTGTGCTTTGTTTTGAGTTTCACCTCAGAAACATCCATAAAACAAATACTGAATTTCCAATGAGTTAATTATGACTACTATTAGTGGCTCCAATGCATTTGCTTAGGCTGTAAGTGGTGCCTACAGTCTTTATTTGACTTGGTAAGTAGATGTAGAAAGATGTAGATTTAACAACAATAGAATTTGTTTGTATCGCTGTTACTGAATATGGAGGTCTCTTCACAAACCTGCCATGTAGTGTACATTTAGTTTAACCTACTAACAGCTGATTTAATACCAATGCTGAAGAGTATTTTTGGCTTTTTATTATATTTAATCCACACAGAAGGTTCTAGTCAGCTAGAGACAGCTGAATTGGTGGAGAAGGCAGTTTTATCCCCCATTGCACTGCACTGTCTTCTCATTATTCACATCAATATCCCCTTTTTTTTCTTCTATTCTTCTTTGACAAGCCAAATTCCAAACAGTGAGACAAGGCAAAAAGCACTCTCAGTACCATTTGCAATTATTTCATCAGACGTATTCCTTCTTTGTTAGGAGATTAGCTGAATTCATAGTGGCATGAACATGATTGGCTTGTTTGTTTTGTTTGTCTCTTTGTAATGGTATTTGGAGTTGAATTCAAGATACTGACTTGCTATTTTCTCTCATACAAACACAGAATTAATGCTTATAGAGTCTAAGACATATAAAGCATTTGTTAAAAAGGTTAAAGATGTTTAATGACTGGTAGAGAACATGTGAGAGTTGAAACTAATGTAAGCTCAAGTACCTAAAGGGGCAAAGAAGACTGAAAGCTGTTGCTGACAACTAGTTGAATATGGTCACCAAAGAGCCTTCAAAACAATACATTTTTGGTTTAATGCATCAACGGGTCACTTGTTTAGGATGCGTGATCATAACTAGGGCTTAGATGGGGCCCAAAGATTCCATCTCGAACCTTACCAAGCCTGCACACATTCTCTAAGAGCCCACATCATCCCATTAACTGTATTTAAGGATGTGACTGCTATCTAAACATCTCTGTGCACTGACTGCACAGAGCTTTTTGGAGATCATCAGCCTATTAACAGGAGACTATAGTCTGCAGTTCTCTTCAGTAACTTCACTGGCAAACCGGGTTGCATTAGAAGAGATGATCAATTACGTGTCTTGTCATGGTGGCTGCCATGGGTTGCGAGTTAGATTTGACATAACCGAACTCTGCAACATGGAACCTCCCACACTCAGCATTTCCAGCAAGTTAAAACCAGTGCTGCCCATCACCACTGTTAACTACTTGTTTTAGATTGAGGACTCTGTTTAGTTAAAAACAACAGCACCTCATAAGGGGTAATAATAAACATAAAAACAACATTTTGTTTTTACTCATAAATTTCTCATTATCAGGGAGAAAAGCACTTAAAAAAGCACTTCCGGATTCATGCTGGAAGCAGTCCCAGAATGTGCATGTGCGCTGAAAGCAATGTTAGAGCACAGAGCATTTGCACTCCTCATATTGCGTTACTGTTTTGGTAGAGAGTGGCAGAATTTTTCAGGCTCCATGTTTGAAGAAAACTGTGATATATTATTAAGTAAATTAACCACTTTCGTTATAATATTCCCAAAAAAAAATGCTTACAGATTCAAGAAACAAGACTAGGGTTTGGCAGGACATCTCTACTCGTATTTTGTGATTCATGCATTTAAACTGTTAAATTTGTTTATCAAATCTGCTGGTGCAAGATTTATGAGTCGGTTAAACTAATTAGCTATCATTTTGTATAAACATGGCTTCAAATCAAATCCCCCCCCCCCCAACTAAAGGACTAAAGGCCGCTGTAGCTTCAGTTAATGGTCGCTGCCTTCCCGTCCGAGCTTTCCCATGGCACTTCACTGGATATGAATATGTCCAGCTCAGCAGTAGCTTAGTGGTTAGGGTGTAGTAGGAACAGCACAGTATCACAGTTTTTTTACGTAGTAAATGGAAATAAAATAGTATGTCAGCTGTCTAGGGTTGAACTCACGAAAAGCTACTCAACCGAAGTGAAAAGAGGCCACATATCAAAGCACAATATTAATCTGCAGAGAGGAACAAAGGCTGGCGGCTAGCGTTTAATGTTAGCCATGCATGTAGAGGCTGATACAATGACCCTGTGATGAGTTAAACTGAATCTAAGGATTTCTCCTCTTTAAATTAGTAGGTTGAACTAGATTTAAATGAGCATTTAGCCAAAGGGGGAAGTAGACGCTTAGGAACATCTTCTGTATTTTGTGCTGTGGTTCTGCACCAAGGGAAGCCTATTCACTAGAACAACAGCCAGACACTATAAATTCTAGGGTAAATTAGATTAAAGTAAAGTAGATTTTATGTCTGACAGGTCATCATTGACTCCCTTCAAACCTGTGCCAGCCTGGGGCCAACCCGGGGGTCACGTTAGACCAGTCTTGGTTTAGGGTAGTAAATATGACTTCTAATCATAGCAGGGGACAAGGATGTCCTAATGCAAAACAGTTAATTAATAAAAAAGAAAACCCAAAATTTGAAAGCTTGAACTAAATCCAGTTGCCCTAATGCTGCAGATGTTGTCTAAATTTATTTTACGTTTTCTGAGTCATAGTTTACAAATTTGATCACAAATTAGTGATGGGTTCTCTCTCTCTATGGGTGTTTTTTTAAAGCTTGTTCAACAACAACATTGTGGTTTCATGGTTTAGCATCATAAGCCCTTGGCCAGTGCTGAACCTGTGTTAACAAAACTAGAATGCATCAAAATACTCATTCTCATATTGATATGGGCTTCAGCTGCAAGGTGTCTGGAGTGCTTAAATTTGTGTATCAAGTTAGTCTCTCCTGGACAGGCTGTTTCTCAATGTAATACATAATAGATGCAGGGAGATGCTCCAGCCACAGGGGAACCTGCATAGAGATAGAGTGGCTAAAGAAAATGAATCAATGATTGGTGCATAAAAAGTGGGGAAAACTATCAGGATTCAGCTGGTTCCATGACTATACACTTTTTTCACATCCCACCTGCACAAATACACACAAACACAAAGTATCTGTCTCCCACATAAACGCCCTGAAATGTAGGCGAGCTGTTATCACCATCACTAAAAAAAGGCTTGACACACAAACACCCACACTGGTATTACTATTAGCAACACACCAGCCTGCCTCCCTGCTGTATCCCAACTGTCTGTTTTATGCTGCAGCTGGGGACCACTTGTGCACGGCTGTCTCCCCCAACAGATCCATTCATGTCTGCCACAAAACGCTTCATCTACAGTAAGATAGAGCTTTAAATTAACCTTAGTCCCACTTGTTTGGCAGACACACGTCTTAACAGTTCACGTGTGTGCGTGTGTGCCTAGAAGGAGGGCTGAAGATGGGACAGAGGGCAAGAGAAGCAGTGTGAAAGCAGCAGATGGCTCGGTCAGAGCGTGGGCCTTGGGAATACTAATGTCTCCCTGCCTTGAATCCTAAGTTCTGACCTCTGTTCACACCACTGAATGAGACAGTCAGGCTTCAACAGCGAAGAGGCAAGACAGAAGAGAAGAGAGACGTTTAGCCTGCAGGGTGTTAAAGAACAATGAAAAGAGAAGATTACCAGCCAAATTGGAACATGGCTGCTTCAAGTCTTTTTAAAATAAATGAGATAAAAATTAGCCTATTGATCGTATTTGCATGAATAGTTCATCTTAGACTGTGGGAAAGTTATTATCAAAATCTCTGAGGTATTTATGGAAGAGGTGATAACATGACATGCCAATGTCCTATCTCAAGCTTTCAATGTGTCCCTGAAAAAAGTACTTTTTCAAGGGCTTGAAAATAATCATTCTCTTAATAATCACTTTTAAGTGGCACCATATGACCGTGACCTCAAAAAAACACATTTTTATCATCTGAATCTATCACCCCATCATATTAATGTCAAATCAGAAATTCAGTTATAAATACACTTTAGGTTTAGGTTTATGTGAAGTAGCATAGAATTATGGGAGTTGCTACCTTGATAAACAAATCTAGTGTTAGGTTATCTGAACCTACTCAGGAAAATTTATTCTTTATAGAAAATGAAATGTCCTAAAACACATAAATATGGTTATTTTTATAGATTGTATATCGTTCAATGTCAACTCATCACCTTATTGAAAACCATTTTACTTCCTTGCCCTCCTTTTTTTCCCAACTGAATTTGTATTGGACTCAGAGGCAAATATGACTGTAGCTGTGAGGTATTAGCTGGAAAACTTAACTGGAGTTCAGGCTCAAAGCTGATAACAACAGAACCAAAAATAAAAAAATTACTAGTTTTTTTCTCAGGAAAAGACCAGACATTTTCAAAGTGGAGACTCCAAAACAGGTCAGTGTTGGAAGACATTTTTCTATATAGCATCGCTAATGATTGCCTGGAAAAAATACATTATTACAGTAAAGTAAGTGGACTATTGAGAACCACAGCAGCAAATTTGAAATTACAAAACCAGTCCATGGATCTTTATGGATGTGATCCTGTTTTTGGACAGAAAATTTGACTGGATTTAGATTGTAGGGACACTTTGATGCATTATGATCACAAGAGTACAGGAGAGCTTCTAATGGTGAGCTGTGTCACTTTTATTAATGTTCGTTTGTTTGTAACCTGAAAAATGCATTAACTGTAGCTACTGTGGTACTTTTATCTCAGAATGGTTAACATGGTCAGAATCACAAGAATCAGAGCTTTCTGGTGGTGTATAATGTGTGAATAACTAGAAATGATCTGCCAGCCCGCCGACAGGCATTCGCATTTTTCAAAGGGTTTTTGTGTTAATGTTCATATATGAGAAAAGTTCACCCTAATTTTCAATTCTTATTCATCGTAAACATGTTGTCCATGGAATTAATTTAAAAAAAATTCAAAGAGCTATGTTCTGTGTCTCTATTTCATACTTTCAGGGTTGACAAATTTAAAAGACTGTTATCATTTGGATATTGGTGGGTTCAAGTAATTGTTCACAAAACTGCTACAGCAGAGAGTCCACACCATGCCTCAAGGCCCAAATGCCGGTGGTCAATTTTGATGGGTATACCACAAATTCCAAAAATTAAATGAAATTATCTCTAAATATAGAAATGGGCCATCAGTATCTTCCTCTTTTTGCTGCATGCAGCATCATTCTATCTTGACCAGGGGCAGATAGTATCTAGGCTCAACCTGTGCCCCTCTGAAATTTTAATGGCCACCCCAAAATCATTAACAATGATTGGCTATTTGTTTTAACAGCCATTAATAGGAATGTGTGATGTAGGCCATTTTTTAGATACCTTCCTATCAACATACTTAATCACTATGCGTATCTTAATTAATGCTGGGTTAGTTTTACTAACTTTAACAAACTAAAGATGAGGCGTATCATCGTATTGTCATTCTGGTGTCTTTTTTTAAGTGGCCCTCGGTGGAAAAAAGTTTGGAAACCTCTAATCTATGGTATCAATATATTTTTCTGAATGAAAACATATTGATTGAAACTACTATTTAAGTATTATTTCAATGGTTAATAAAAATACAATGTTCATGTTAAAAAAGAATGTTTGACGAAAGAATAAGTAAGTTAGTTTTAATTTGTTCAAGTTAAAAAGCAGTCCCAGCTAATACTATGAGAGCATGATGTAAATGGCTGGATTTAGCGGTAAAAAGCTCTTTGAATGGCCATCAGCAGCTCTGAACTATTAACATTAATTCATTGTGCCATATCTACCAGTGGAGAAGTCTGTGTGGACACATACTGTGTCTTCATATTTTCATTTTGTCCTTAGGGTTCAGCTTTCTCTCTGCTCAAGGCTCATTTTTAACACTGAGAGTGAAAAATAAGAGAGATCTGCTGAATATAAAGTCAAAAGCCAACAAACAAGGATGGAATATGGAGGAGTTCACTGTCAGGTTGCAGAGAGAGGTGGTGATAATAGGGAGAGAGAATCTTCTCCATTTCATTTCTTTTTAAAGATGGAGACGAGGCTTCCTGCTGATACTCAGCACAGAGGAAATTGCTGTTTCAATTGAAGTGTGCTGTCTGCTTGGTGCTCCCTTTCTCTCTCTTCTTTTCAAGCACCAACAGGCACACACAAGAAGAGCAAAATATGGACAGAACAGAGAATTTTTTGGCTCAAAAACAGCATGTAATAATCACTTAATAATGTATATGACCTCATAATTTAATGAAAACATTGTGCGGAAATATCTGGATTTCAGAGATACAATGTGGAACTTTTAATTCTGTGATTCCTGTCATCTGACTGCCATTCATCATCTTTATAAGGGTCAGCTCTGATCACATGATCTTGTAAACATTTAACTGTATCACATTAAACTACCCTCACAACACTTCCACACCATTAACTGAATGTTGATGTACTGCATAATAACCAGACCACACTGAGTTATGGCACTTGTAAATAAAGAATAAAGGCACTATCAGAGAGAGACGGAGCGAGAAAATGAGTTTTCCTCTCAGCTGTCTCATTAAGATTCAGCGTTTGTTCTCCAGCCTCCCACTCACTTCAGGACAACAACAACGGAGCGACGTGGGGGGACAG
Source organism: Cheilinus undulatus (assembly GCF_018320785.1). Classification (NCBI taxonomy): domain Eukaryota; kingdom Metazoa; phylum Chordata; class Actinopteri; order Labriformes; family Labridae; genus Cheilinus; species Cheilinus undulatus. The sequence goes on along the minus strand of NC_054865.1, from coordinate 37,967,964 downwards.
GAAGAGGAGGAAAGCAGGGACTCTGAGAGCAACAGGAATGGCAGAGGACCACAGAACGCATCGCTCGCTCCCCCGCCATTCTGCCTGCCAATGTCCATCTTGCCACTTCTAAGCACACCACAGACACACCCTCCTCCTTCACCCTTGACTGTTACCATAGCAACTCTTTGTTTTCTGGTGCAGTCTCTCTGAGGAGCACCGTCTTAGCCAATCATCAAATAACCCATTCTAGAGAGCAAACACACACACACGCTTGCCCACACTATTCAAACAATGCTACTGTGCTAATGTAGCCTTTTTCAGCCGTTTTGGAGACATAAGAAACAGCTTCTCCTTTGGTGTCAGCTCCGTTGAGTAAATTTTCCTTAACAGAAAAATGAAGGCAGAATGAATCCACCAGATGGACATTTTTCTTTTTTGAGTGGGCAAGCATCAATGGACCACACTTTCAGCTCCAAGCAACAATCCCCACATAAAAATGTCTTATGAAACAATTATTAGTGAGAGACATTCTTCATGCATCTTAACTTAAACAATGCAAAGATGACCAAATCTTTATCCTGGATAGATGTAATTCAATATAGACATACTTGATTGATCACTCCTGACTCTAAAAGATCTCTCGCAGTCAAACTTTAAAGTACAGTAAATAAACGTGGCCTAATAGCCGGAATTGTCAGTAAATGGTTATTGTTTTGTTCCAAGTGACAATCCAAGAGTGTAAGCTTATCTGTCCTCCAAGTTTCCCCCCACACAGCAAGATACTGTAACAGTAAATATGGAACATGATCAGTATCCAGGATTTGAAATCGATAACAGTAAAAACATTCTTCCCCGGGGATCAGGTCTCTCTTTATACAATTCAAATTTGGAAATACAGCAAGATAATCTTTAGAGCTATCAAAAATAATGACTCTGTTTCCTTTTGTTGCAAGGGGAAATCAGAACTAAAATTTCCTTGAATATCTTGTAGTGTATATTTTGCATCCACGTGTCTTACAAACTCAATCATAAAATTGAGAGTAAAGCTAAAGCTTTAATAATGTTGAAAACAGGTGATTTTTGCTTTAAAAACTTGTTGAATGTGAGCATGAATCCTCAACCAGAGCAAACACTCATCCAGGTTAACTAGCTGTGTATGCACAATCTTCACTTTGTGCAATCTGATGCTAGACAGGTGGGACATGAGATTTCGTAAGCCCACATTTTAGGAGGGAACATGAAACACTCTCTAAAGTTTGCCTGGTGACAAGCACTGCTAAATCTAAACACAGCTAAATGGTCCCAGAGGATGAGGGATACTGGGGCAATTTCACAGGGTTTAACTGAAGCTGTCAGCTAGCTTTGGATGTGGAGAGGCAGAGGGAGAGTGTGGGAGACGTTTAGAAAGCGTCTGTATTTTCATGTATTTAACTTTTGGTAAAACAGCAGAGGTGGTCTTAAGACTAAACTAATGCCCTTACATTCCTGAGACTGTCACCATCACAAACACAGAATCCTCCCACATCTTACTCTCCCAAATAAGCATAACCCTGACAACAAAATAGATTGGTATAAATCCCTTAACCAATAAAATGTAGAGAGATAAAAAAGATGATTGAGATTCTGCTTACTGAAGCTGAAATTGTTGTGAAATCTGCTGAAAAAGTCTGCTGAAACTTTAAGGGAAACACTCAAGAGGATACCATTTTAACCTTTTTAGGTGTTTAAAAGAGGATTAGTCTTGTCCAATTATCTTGTTTCCAGTCTTTTTGAGTCAGCACTTATTTTATTGTTGGTAAACTGTGACCTCAGACTGGGTTGACTTTAATATGATAGGTCTTACTTCACTTATAAAAACATGAATTAACCTTTGATTTCTTTATAAGCGAGGTTTACAGACCTGTAGCCATGATATGCAAGTACTATCTTCACCCATAAACACCCACCTTCCTTCAAAGAATCTATAACACAATATAAAATACTTGCAATAGCCGCTGCAGACCAACATCCTTTTGCATACAATAGCTAATAATAACGTGGGTTTAAAAAAATGTATCATATTTCTTGCATTTATTTCTTTAACTTTACTGGTGGAAAAGTAATATTAGAAATGCACCAACTGTAAAAAGGGCAGATGCTGATACCAATGTTTAAAATAACAACAAAAGTCCCTATAAAGTGAAATCCAAACTTTGTGTCTTAACACACTAGATATGTTGGAATAACGTTGCTGTTAACCTGCAAACACTGAGATCTATGTGTGACTATTCTTTTTTAAAATTAGACTGTTAGGAAGATTTTCACCTCTTTCCTGGCTTGGTTTTATTTGAGCGGGGCTAATATAGAAGCCCATGAAATCACCAATCTTGATATGAAATTACTTCAACCCCCTAATGCTACAATGCTATAAAAACACTCAGCAGTTCATCTCAGTACTGTCTGCTGTTAGCTTCAGTTACTGCCTTCAGTGAAAGTTAAAAGCCAGCTACATGCTGTGTTTTTGTTCATTGAGGGGTAAATTTCCCACATCTATCAGCCACGGTGGCCTAAGGGTCATCAGAAGTATCATAACAGAGAGATTTGTGCCAGAAAACAGTAAATTCAACCCCCAACTTCTATCTCTCTTCTCTAGCACAGAGCCAGGCAGCTATGCTTTGATCAGAAGCTATTTGTTTACATTTGAGAGAAGTGTATGTCTCATGAGTGGGTGTGGCTTCAGCTCATTCAACCGACACGCCTACACCACCCTGCAGTGGATTTAACTGTCTAATTTTCATGATTTCATGAAGCTTAACTTTGTTTACTTAGAAATGTTTGTCATGATTGAAATTTAGCCCGGTGGTTCATCACACAGTGGCTTGTCATATAACATGGGCTGATATTGGCTGATACCGATCTTAAACTGCTGCATCCCTCAGTAATACAACTATAAAAGGAAATACTTTGACCTTTTTTGTGTAACCTAGTCTGAGTTTTCAAGTCTTGTCAAAATCTTGTCTTTGGCTGCTGTGAAAATCATGACAAAAGTGTTAAAAAACTATATCAGGCAGCAAGCTCAGGGTATATGACAATTGAATTTGTGCTATTGTTAGTTTTGTCAATTCTTGTCCTCACTCTAAGATAAATTTCAGTAGAATTTTCATCCTGCCCTCCAATGAGTAAAAACATATCTGTTGCTAGTGAACAGAAGTTATTGTATATTGTACACTGATGTTGTATAGAGCTGAACAGATACCCAGGGAGCAGAATGGTCAGTAACACAACCTCATACTCCTCAATCATCACTTAAAGTAAAGAGAGATGAAGCTGAGAATTGCTCCCTGGCTGCCACAGTAGTCCACCTGATCCTTCAGTTAGAGGTCCTTTACAGTCTGGATTCTCCCTGACCCTTCTCCACAAACAGCTCCCTTTAATCCTCATTCTTTGTCAACTTTTAATCAACAGAAGTTATTTCTCAGTGCCCTTTCCTCTCTTAGCCGCTGTCATGTCCTTTCACAACAGAACAACCCCTGCTAGGCCAGGTGACGCCTCTTTATTGACAGCCTACGACTGACATTTCACAGCTGCCTCATAACTGAATTTAAACTGGACAATACGCAGTAATATGAGAGTAAGCATGGATATCAGAAAGAATGTACCTCTACTCCCACAGAGCTGTCTTCCACATTGACAGAATTCCCAGAAAAATGTTAATAATATTCATTGAATTCACTGATGGTCATTGTATTCAGTGACAGCACAGAACAGAGCGCGTAATATTGGGCTGGGAAATATTCCCTTATCTTGTTGAGAGACAGACAGGCAGCGTGGTAACGGCCAGGACCACTAATGCAGTTTGGTGGCAGGCACATGAAATAACTCCTGGGTTCGGTCAATCATGCAAGCCCTCGGGGAAAACAGGAGGAAAATATTCATCAGGTTTCACATCACACAAACACACATGCACCGTAGTACACACTCCATCAGCCCTGGCTTTTTTCCACATCTATATATGCACGTTTGTGCTAAATGTGTTAGTGACTAAAATGCCTTGAAAAACAAACAAATGTGATGACTGTTATTAACTGTAAATTGAAACAAAGCGACCTTCTCCACTTTCATGTATTTAATGTTCCTGTGCCTTTTCAATACACTCCAATGTTTGTTCTTTGCTTTGCAGTACTGCAATTTTCAAGACTGACTGACACACGTCTGCACACCCTCTAACACACCATGAAAGTATTGCACTGTGCAAAGCTTTGTACGACGTTTTGTTTGGTTTCATTATCACTGCTGGCCAGCTGACAGGCTGAGGATTAATCACAAAAACAGTGCCTGCTTGGCCAGAGAGGCAGCTCCACATCTGATGAGAACAAAAGGCAGATGGACACACAGAGGCTCGGCCCTGTGATGTGTCGTTGCATTGTCATCTGCATGTGCACAAATGCGTGTCTGTATATGTGGCCCAGACCTGTGTGGTGTGAGCTAACCGTTGACTCACTGGATCTATTTGTTGCGTCCAACTGCGTCAATGTGGTATACGCATGTGTGTGTGCACATATGTGTGAAATTGTCACATCAATCCTGCTGGAGCTGTGGCAGGTTCAGGAGGGGGTGTCACACCTCCCAGCATCTTTGATGCTTTACTGAACCCAAGGGAAACACACCAAGTCAAACTGGAAGATTGAAATCTGCCTACTTCCACTCTCCTCACAAACACAAAGCATGCCTTCTTGTTGCAAAAGCAGCTCTTTATGTTTTCTGTGCTGTTCTTTTATGCACTCCTCAACACGTGACGATATTTACCCATGCGTGTGGCATCATCTACAATAATTTTTTTTAATGCATTTACTTCTGACAGAAATAAAAAGCCATCTGTGAGTCTCTTCATATCAACTACAAAGCTATGCTAATGAGTAAGGTTGAAGACAACAAGAAGACAATCTCACAGAGGCAAGAGCAGTTTGACACAGAGAAGGCAGGTCTGCTATGTAATAATGTATGATTCAAAGCTATTTTAAGGTAGTGGATTGCTAAACCTAAATTTCTTTGGGGAAATCTGGCTCACAGTGCTCACAGTGGAATCTGTGCCAAGCAGGAGCACAGTCAGTGCCTTGGTTTTGTAATGAGGCTGCCTCCTGCTCAGTGTTATACCTAGACCAGGTGGGAGAACATTTATCTTTTTGGATTTGGCGTCATCACATCGCATCTGTTCTGTTTGCCCTGGTTTGAATGGTGAATGTCAAGGAATCACAGGGAGGCTCAGAGATTATACCTCACTTGGTTCTCTACTAAATACACCTCTATTTTCTTTATTATGCAGTGCAGTCCTAAACTAGTCCTAGAGAAAAAATGAATAAAACATAAGATTTTAAAGCTGTAAAGAGGGAAAAAAATTCAATTCTATAATGACCATCAAATACCAAGACTCACTAATAGCCCTAAAGGACAAAATCATATAAACATTCAGATGTGGCCCATAATGTGACCATAACCAGTATGTCTTGTATGTTTCAGCACCACCTCAATAATTAGTGTGGTGCTGTTAAATGTCACTACGAGACATTGGAATAAAACATTTATTTGAAATAAGTCTGTCAATTTATGTCTTAATCTGCTGGTTCATCATTTGTGTCACAACCAGTCCAGAAGGAAGTCTTATAATGCTTTATTTTTCCAAAAACATCCCAATAGCTATATATATATTCAATGAAGATTTAGAAAACTTGGGGAAAAAACATCAACTCAAGCACAATATGATATAAAGGTGCTTAAATGGGATTTATTGTAATGTATACTATCAATGTAAACTTGAATGTAAAAATAAATATTTACTAACAGGATATAAATGTTTGGTTTCATGGATATAAAGTAAATTCAATTAACAAACACAGTGCCATAAAACACTGCAGGATTTCACCTGCAGTGCTTTATGGCTTCTTGCCCTGTAGCGATGAGGTGTAAAGTGGTTTCATCCTTTGCAGCTTATCAAACAGATGAGAGAAAATAAAACACAAAACAACAAGAAAGCCTTAGGGGCAGCAAAGGTACTAATAAAGCAATGTTTTTCCTAACAAATGGGTAGTATGTTCCTTACACTAGTTTGCATTCCTCATTTGTAGAAAATAATCATGGATTTTAAAATAAAGTAGCAGAAATCAGGTTTATGACCTTGCTTTTATTACATGTTTACATGCTTGGATCCCTCTCCCAAAGATTTCTGACATTATTTCTAGTTAAATCCGCTGAGTTTGAGTATGTATGTGTGCATTTTTCATCATCCATAAGCGGGTCTAATGATATGTTGTATGGCCTGAAAATCCCTCTCAGGCATACTTGGGATTTTAAGTTGTTTACACGAAATGACTTGACTTGAAAGTGAACAAAAATATGAAAACTGCCATGAATATCTACATAACGTATGGCATGACTATATACTATATACTGGGAATAAGAGGGTAGATGTAAGATTATAATTCCGCTGACAATGTTTTTGTTCTATCATTATGCACTTATTGCTCATTGAGAGAGCTGTCATGCTTTTATCCATTTTAATAAAAGGTCATATTTGAGGAGAAATAAATCAATGTTGATGATGGCAGCTTGTAAATACATTACCTCAGTCATCTCACAGTGAACGGCTGAAGACTAATTTCTCTGTCCTCTGGGATGCAGCCAGGGATCATAAGAGACAGCGAGGACAGAGAGGGGCCTGACAGGGCTCAGCAGAGCTGGTTGACCAAACAGAGCCAACAGCAGCACTGATCCCATGATGACAGAAATCTGGATTACTGCAGCTCTCATTTGAATCCCCTTACATCACATCACTCTGGATCTGTGTCCCTCTGCTCCGCTCTAAAATGAAACTGAGGACCTTTCACCAGTTTAGTCCGCTTAGCATTAAGGGGTAGTATGACGGATAAATAGACTGTCCATCAACAGGGAAATCACCTGCTGAGTTTTTTGTTAGCTCCACACTGAAGCCGTGTCCACATGTAGGTGGGTATTTTTGAAAACAGAGGTTCTGCTCTTCCCTAAAAAAAAAAAACAGTCCCATCAACACATGCTTTGTCCACATGAAAATGCAAAAATGTACTTTTACATACTGTAAAGAGCACGTCATGTCAACAGCAGTGGTAGTCCATGAGGATTCATTTGTTCCTATAGACGAGTCCAGCTCACTAATAGACAGGAATGATATGGCATGAAAATTTCCACACCATTTCCCTGCAATGACCAAACCAGGTTTCACCCAGAAGTACAGACGTTCACAGCAGGGTTTGTTCCTTTGTATGTTGCTGACCTCAACAGTGCATTGAGCTGTCAGTGTCCATCAACATAGTAGGAGACCAACTTTGTGTGTGTTAGTATGTCAAAAATAAATATAAGCAGCATTAACACCAGCACAAGTTAGCGTCTGTTGATGCCATGGAAACAAAAGTGGCAAGGTTGCACACCAGAAACATCAAACAGGGAAGAAGTTGGCGAAGTGTGATGTTACAAGCCGATCTCTTAATTTTAACCTTTCACACAAACGCTGTAAGCAGAGTTCATGAAAATCTTCTCCCTGGAGGGAGTTCTCAAAAAGATGCATTTTCAGAGATCCAAAATGCCATTTTCATTTATAGGCCAAAACACACAAAAACACCTCCATAAAAAACAAATTCTGCCTACGTGTGTACAAGTCATTAATCGCAACAGAAACTCCAGAAAGATTTCCCCTGAAGGCTTCTGGAGCTCCTTGTGATCCCATGATTGCTAGTCCAGCTGATGTCTGCTCTATATTGACAGAGTGCTATGAAGTGTGCTGACTCCTTCTCTGACTTCCTCCCAGTTGATTTTGGGGTGAGGTGGGGGTGCGTCTTAGCTTCATTGATCTTCGAGCAACCGCCAGCAAACTGTGGATTGTTATTTGGTGATGTCAAGATTACTGACCTGCAGCATGTTGCACCAGCTATGCGTAAATTCTGCTGTAAGTTATGGTGTAAAGTCCACATTAAACCCTACGTTGAAACTAGTTAAGTTGTAATTTAAGTTGTGTCATTGTTTAGTTGCACCACAGAGACGTAAGGTTGATTTTAACCAGAAGAGATTTACGTCCAAACTAACCAAAATATTGTCGCAGATATGACGTTTTCTCCTACTTTAACCAATCACTGAAAAGCATTTTTTAATCCCGTGTTTGCTACAGATGCTGTTAATCATCAAACAGCATCCAGCGTGGATGAAAAATATGAGAAGGCATTTTGCCTGTGTGAGTATTGTGAAGCCTACAGCCTAAACCTAGAGCCAGTTTATAATAAAAACACTGATATCGAGTGGTGAAATCACTAATAACACGAGATAGTATGACAGTGGACAGCGGAAATTATCTCTGCTCATGGAAAACAACAGTGTTACTGATCATGGAGAATGCAGTGCTGACACCAAATTTCCAGTAAAATCCTCAACTCCTCGTCAACCTCTGGATTATCTCATCTTTTTGAGCTATCACTATGACAGCCGTATTCTACGGAGGACTTTACACCTAGTAGGGGTTAGGTGTAAGATTTAAGTTATAACTTATGCCTACCTTGAAACAATCACAGTTGGTGCAATACCTTGAATGTTAGGAGAGCGTAAACTCCATCATAAGTAAAAACTTAGGTTCAAACTAGGCTACGTTTGAACTTACGCACAGCTGGTGCAACCCATAGCTGGACTTTGCTGATGATGCTGTGTTCCTTGCAGACTTCAGATATCCTTTTGGTGGTTCTTAACTTAACTGAGTAAGAAGGCTGAACCTTTGGGAATGCGTGTCTCCTGACCCAACACAAAGATCCAGGTATTCAGGGACGCCTTGGATGCAGTTCACCTATTTTGGCAGCGTAATCCATTGATCGGCTGACTGCGAGGCTTAGCTCAAACATAGACTTGACCTCACACATGGGACAGTGGGCTCACTGAGCGAGGCAGCATGGTGCTCACAGTATCTGAGCATATGGGCAAAAGTCAAGAGTCATTTGGTCCTTGGTCCTTCCAGTCTTGTTATACTCCTGTGAGGCCTGGACGCTGATGGCCAGACAAACAGGCTAGACACCTTTGTGACGACTTCACTTCGGCGCACTTTTGGGTATCATTGGCAAGATCGTGTGTATAATGCCAGCATGCTCAGGAGAGCAGGAATGGGAAGCTGGATCCAGGAAGGGCAGCTGAACCGGACTTTCGGGGAAACTCATGCGTCATGGAGTGCATGGAGAGGTCCGCTGGGAAGATACCTAGAGACATGGGGCATGGGCCTGGCGCAGGCCTGGAGGATGGCTGTCAGGAGTCCAGACAAGTACAGGGCCAAGGTTGAAGCGGCAAAGTGCCAGACTGGCATATGCTCCCATACCTGCCAGCGTGATGTCTGTTTGTCCCCAGTATACAGCGGGGGGGCTATTTAATAAAGAAAATACTCCTTCAGAGATTCTTCACTGACTCTGCTAAACTGTATAGTTGAGCTTCGAGGTTTGACCTGTGCATCACCAGCTTACCTCTCCTTATTTACTGACAAAACTAGAGGAGACTCCCTCTACCACACCGTTTGGGCTCCAGTTGCAGGATCAGCATATTGGGCAGAGCCAGGTGACTCTGAGGTCTCTAATTTCAGAGTTTCCTCTGGTAGCCCAGCAGAACTTTAGCTATCGTTGATGGCTTTATGTTGGGAATCCTTTACTTACGGGACTGAAGGGGAATTTTTTATTTTAAGGGCAGCTGACAGAACCATTGGTGTGATGGCAGAGCAAATAATCAAAATATTAAAATGACTATTTAGTGCATACTGCCATGGACTGAAATGAATATTTAATTTGTTTGGTCCTTTTTGAACTCACACTGAAGCAAATTTTCAAGTCCTAATATTTCCTGGCCTGAGTGATTACATTCCTGAGCAGTGCATAGGAGTTACTAGCAAAAAATAAATATATGAAGTACTTTTCCAGATGATGCTAGAATCAAACCCAGTACCGCATGATGCCAAGATAGCGTCACTGCTGCTCAGCCAGCCAATCTACTCATTAATTTTCATGTAATAATGTTATTTAAATTTATCAGCATTGTTTAGTGTCATTTAGCATATCTGTTCAAGAATGGCAATCTTTCCCTTCACCTGTTATTAATATAAATCTATCGATGTTATTGCTAACATCACCTGGCTCATACAGCGTCATAATGGTGATTTCTGTGTGAAAAATAGAACACAATGAACCCCTGTGTGGTAGAGATGACAATTCAGCCACTGCTGTGATACGTTTTTTGAGAAAAGGAAGTAATTGTTTTCTTCACTTTTTAATGAAAATATGAATAACAGTATATTACATTAATATTTATCCTTTCATGTTGACATTATATAGAACCTTTACTAAGTCTTAACCGCTGCCTTTTGTGTGATTACTATGCGAAGAGGGGCAGCCTTACCTGCAAGCCTGCGCTGAGGGTATCAGACCCAGTCTTTACGCTTATTAATCTGAGTACACATTTGTGGATCGTGCAGAGTACAAGTGTTGCAAAAGTCCCGTGTGCATGACAGCCAACTGAGAGGCAGATTTCAGTTGTAACTGATGTCTTGTGAGGATTTTGACAATTTGAAGCAAAAAAGAGTGAGTTTTCTGAACCAAAATGAACTAAGTCCACAATTATAAATTGGTCTACATATATTTGCAGATTAGTGCACGCATTTATGGATCTTTGTACAACTTTTCAAATCTTAACATGCATTTGCAGATCTTTACACACATTTGCAGATCTGAACACATATTGGCAGATATGTGCATGCATAGCTGTACAGACATTTGCACACACATTTTCAAATCTACCTACACATTTGCAGATTTGTGCACAGATCTTTGTACGCATTTGCAAATACTTTTGCAACAATAATAGTTCCATAGTTGTGCTGCAGGATCTCACTACATTTCCAGCACAAAGAACAAAGGGCTCTCTTTCTGTCATTTAATCAATCAGAGGTTGGTTTTGACTGTTGCATTATTTAAACTTGTCAGAGTGTCATCTCACATCCTTTTGAAGCCAGCTGGGCCTGGATTTGGAGCACTGCTGTTTAAATGGCAGATGCAGAGAGTTGTGTGAAAGTTTCCGATTTTAGGAGGAAATGGATGAGCTCATGCATGAAGTTAAAGTGCACAAACAAACCATCCATAGGAGCAGCAGGAATCCACTAAAGCCCCCGAAGGGGAAGCCAGCGTGGGAGAAGGTAGTGATGTGTATGTTCTTGTCTTCTTTTTTTGGTCACTGGCCTCACAGACAGCTGTGTTCCAACAATTAATTTAAGACAAGGAGTTGCCTACTTAAAATGTGGTAATCTTAGTGTGAAAATGACTAGTAACTGGCCTTCTTAAGTTTCAGCATGTTACTCTGTGTCTTGCTGTTTACTTGTTAATGCATATTATGTAAGCTTCCTTACTTTCAGGGGAGACAGGGGGCTGATGGACACTCGGTGGAAATTTTTAATCTTACCTGTTTTTGTTCCCAGCCCTCTCAGACCTTATTGCAACATCATATTTTGTGCCAGTAGGTTGGCAAATTTGACTAAATTATATCAAGCATTTAATTTTCACGCAACTTTATGACGTAGGTGAGGATATTCATACAGTACATTTGTGCACAAACAGGGGATTCTTTTAACCTGACACGCCAGATGGATTTGTTTCAAACATCCATCTGGAAAACGTCTCATACACAGCGTTTGGGAGGGCAGAGGCTTTGAAAAAAAACTTGGAGGGTGATTGGATATACAATCTGTCTGTCACATCTGTACGGGCCAATCAGAGCAACAAAACATGTGACGTAGATGCTACCGAGGAGTAAACTCCATACAGAACTGCATAACTTGAACCTTGGCAACTGTAGACATGTCAGTACACGACTTTTGTTGTTTATGAAAAGAAAAAAACTCTAGTTACTCTTCGTTCTTCTTTTAACGAAGAAATGTTGTAAATATCTGATAAAACTGGTGCTTTAGCAGCATCCGTGCTAATCTCTTCCGCCATAACTGCACTGTCCTCTTGTTGCTGCTTGCTTACGTCACAACTCCACCGCGCCATAAAGTACTGCCCCTTGTCGCTGATTGGTTCTGTCACTTTCTCACTGGGACCAAACGGTTCAGACGGGAGCTTTGCAAGATGGATTCACCAGTAAGAAACACGGAAACGGGCGTATCCATCTGCTTTGCAAGGTTAGGATTCTTTTACATTTTCACATAGTTGCAATCTCTGCAGACTGCAGAGGAGAGACGAAGCAAGGGAAACTATAAATGATTTGTCACACAGTTAACAGCATATGTGATAACAGATGAGCCTTACTTCACAGCCTGGCATCAAATTACCTCCAGACTTAGGGGTTAGCTATCTCTACATTCTCAGTGTGGTATCACAGAGCCAATGTACACATTAATTGAGCAGCTCTGGCTTTTGATGATTTATAACAAGTTACGGGATGGCCAGATTCTTTGTCCTTGCCTTCATCTTCAAAGGATTTAATCAAAATAAGTGAAGCATAGCAGCTGGCAGACTGAGCACACATAACTGCACTGCACACTGGATGACTCAAAATTCAAATGCAGCAATCCCCCAAAAACTAGTCTAGCTCTAAAGTTCCCTGAATGAGTCATAACAGCCATGGATTTCCCATATCAGTGACATGCAGATGGATGGAGACCTATTTTGAGACTGATTACAGACTAAGAGAGAGTGAGTTATGGTTGTGAGGCGTTCTGAAATCATAGCTCTGTTTAGACTGCATTATGGGCCACGGTCACCCTAAAAAACTGCTCTGACCTTTCTATTTTATCTTTACACAAAAGGTTGGTATCAGAATGAACAGTTAACATAAAAATAAGCAGATATGACAAATGGATGGAAGGAGTTGTTAGATGACGGATGATATCAGAGTGACTACAACAACAGCATCTGTGGTACACTGTTGAGTGTCGGGATGAAACAGAGCTCTATTAATTTCTCTCTCTCTCTCTTTCTCTCTCTCTCTAGGAGGACGGAGCTGTACCAGAGAGGCTGAATATTCTAGCAGAATATTAATAAATGATGAGGGAAGGCAGTGTTGGGAGGCTCACAACACTTTGGATTGCTCAACTGTTTTTTTTTTTTTATCTCATCTCTCCACCTCTTTACAGTATGTCTTCAGCAGGATTCTCCCAAGATGGTGTTCCTCCTCCTTCTCCATAAAGAATCAAGCTGCCTTCTTTCTCATTTTCTCCCCTTGACTTCTAACCTTGTGCCTCCATCACAATGTTTAAGCTAAAACTTTATGGCAGCTGGTGTCTTGTTAACATATTTACAAATGAGATAACTAACATCAGTGGTGTGAAACAAATTTCAATGACAAAACAGCAGTAAAATTAAAAACATAACATAGTTGTCGATATGTTTTTTCAGATAGTTTGCTGTTTGTTTTGCAGTAATTACAAAGCAATGAAAGTGTGATATTTCTCAGTTTTTCTCTGTAGTGTAAAAATACTAACATAGTGAAGTGATTGAGTTGTCTTGTCTGGAGTTTGTGTCTAAGCTCAGAAGTAAAACAGAGGAGTTCTGTTTTTGCTTTCAACACTGAAAAAAAAGTTTCTATGTTCCAATGTGCCATGTATAAAAAGCAATCTCAATCTAAATTTTGATCAATCTAGAAACAAGCAAAAAGGTGGAGCTGAGGCGGACTTTAAGTCTCCCTGTAAAGAGCAACAACGTACCCACTTGTCAGTCATTTTAGCCTTGTCAAAATCAGTTCAGATATTTTGCATGACTCTTTGCCAGACCACACCGTTTTTGACCCTGGTTGCAAAAAGAGAGATTAAGCAGTAAAAATGGGCATGAAACATTTGACCTAATTGGGATTCCTAAGCAGCATGCCTGGTTGTCTGTCTATACCCCAACAGGATTAGCGGTATAGAAAGTGGATAGATTGATGGGATTTCTTAGCTTTTAAAGCCAGATTCAAGCAAACACACAAAGAACAACCATTTTTTGCCCAAAATCCAGCAAATAACAACCACAGACTCTTACTTTGAAGATCTAGATGGAAGTAGCGCGTTAATCGTTGATTTAACTTAGCTTTGGCTGCTGAACCACTTTATGCAGATAGTGTAAAGCAGCTTCATTAACCTTGTTTAATGCTGGAGCTTGGATCTTTAACTCATCATGGACTTAAAAAAAGTCATAAGTTAAAACACACATTTAAACAGTTGTTTAAGCCACCTAACTGAGACCAGTCAAAGCGGCACACAGCTTGGGTTAAAGCCCCAGGCAGGCTGACAGAGACGGCACACTGACTTTGTTAACCGTGCTTTGTTACAACGGCAAGAGCAGGTGACGTTCGGTTAGTTACTCACTAGTCTCCTTCTTGCTAGGCAGATTTACACATGCGCCACATTCCTTCCATTTCTTAATGATGGATTTAACTTACCTCTGGGGGATGTTCAGTGCCTTGGAGTGGTTTTTTTGTATTCATCTGCCGACTTAAACTTTTTCTTAACCTTTTTTCTGAGTTGCTTTAAGTGTTCTTTTGTCTTCACGGTGTAATTCTAGCCGGGAATACTGATTAACCAGTGACTGGACTTCCAGACACAGGTACCTTCATACTACCATCAACTGAGACACATTCCCTGCACTCAGGTGATCCCCATTTCACAAATTGTGAGACTAATATGTATGTCACTTACTTTACCTTCTATATTCTTATTTAATTGACATTACTTTGAAAAAGTCAGTTTTCACTTTGACATTAAAGAGTTGTTTTTTTGTTTTGTAATTTTCCTTGTCTAAAAAAGCCAGATTATATTGACCATGACTGATTTTTAAAATCAATAAAAGGGTAAAACATGCAAGGGGGTGAATACTTTTTATAGGCACTGTATCTCACCCTTTTAGTCCATATTCTTTCTCATCATTTCCTCCTTCACTGTTTTTCTCATTATTTCACTCCTTTTACTGACTGTCCTCTGAGCGCCACAACTCAGAGGACAGCCAGGAAAGCTGAGGACCTCCCCAAGACTCAGAGGTGGCATGTCTGCCTGATCAATGTCCATCAACAGGTCAGTGGTCATCCTATAACTGCTGTCATCCTTTCGTCCGGTCTAAACTTCCTCTACAGTTTCAAGGAGCTTTTCTTTTCTGTTTTGATGTGGCACTTTCAAAAATACCTCCCACACTCTGCAGCACAACATTATATTGTTATAAGCTGCCAAGGCACAGTGCGGCTAACTTACTAGTATCTGTAGGTAGGCAGAGCAGCTCCACTGATTGCTCCAGGCGATGACCTAAAAAAACAAAAGGAGAGAGAGCGTCAAACTGAGCATCAAACTGACAACCCACATGAAAGACACACAGTTCAGTATGAAGATTGAACTTTGATTGCTCTCCACTGCCTGAATATGCAGCAGGTACAAAGGGCCATGATGAGAATGAGCACCTGAGCACCAATGCTGTGACCCAATTAAAAGTTAAAATGTCTAATCCCACTGAGATATGTTTATTAAGAGAAATAAACTTTAATATATTAAAAAATGGATGTTACAGCAGGATCATAGTAGTGAGAGAATGTGTGTAGAAGAAAGGATGCCTGCAGGAAAAAACTAACACTGGGGCATGTTTGAATTTTACTATTGAAGAGGATTTTATTATAAAGGTCTAAGCAGCTCCACAACCAGAAGAAAAACAGGCTTTCCAAATCCTTTAAAATCTTTGATGCAACAATTAAACAACAAGTAAAAACAATATTTTTTTTTTGCAGAGTCAATATGAAAAAAACTTGTGAGATATTACACATCATCAGGGATCATAATAATAGTAAATTTGGGGTAAGAATGTGCCTGGGCTAAATTTATTTTGTTGCATTAATTGCACTTTATGCTTTAAATGTACAAGACAAATAAGCTTAGTCTAAGTGAAATGCACTTACAATTTGCAAATATTAAACATACAAGACAAATGGGGATGCCCAATATTATCAGCATGATATTGTATCGGCATACACTGTAGTAGCATAAGTACATTGTCGGATATGCTGATATTTACAGCAGATATTCTGGCTATAAAAATATTAGCTGTTAATTCTGGCTGCATGAACAAGTAGTGGAATAAATTAGTGGAGTTTTAGGCTGGAGCAACAGACCTATGTCAGCTGAAGTTGTTCTTTATTCATCATCATTCCTTACAAAGTCTGCTGTGAAGACTGAAATTTCTTCATTTGTTCATTCTCAAAGTTTTAAGTCTGAACTACATTTAAAAATCCATATTTGTATCTGAGAAAATTAATTTGGAAATATTATCATATTGAATATTAGCAAAAATCTAACATCATGCATCCCTAAAAACAAATACATTGCATGCTATCAAAGGCTGAGAAAACATCTATCTGCTAGAATAATAAGCAGGAAATTAACAAAGAGCTGAGGTTACATGAATTTGACAGGATTTATCATTATTTTTTCATGACAGGGATTTCATGACTTCTATTGGTTGAGACAGAGGTTTGACTACAGCAGAGTGACTGGACCATGGCAAGATTTCAGGGCAGAAGTTAGAGCAACAGCAACTTTAGCTGAGCAATATTCTTCTAAACCCTTACAACATTTCTTCACCATCTGCCGCTAAGCCAGGGCCACATGTCACACCCTATCCTCCCGTCCTAAGCCCCCCTGTGACAGACCTCAAGTTGCTGTCCCTTCACAGCGGTGGGAACAGATAACGTGTATCACACCAGCAGCATACACACCATTGGTAGTATGATGGCTCTTTTACACAGCCAGTGGGCTGAAGTGGTGAAAACAGGAGGGAGTCGAAATGGCAGGTGTAAGATGCCAAATGCAATGCTTAAAAAAGTTGCACAAGAATATGAAAATAAAAGCTTAGTAATAAGTCAATAGGCTTATTAAGCAAACATCAAATGCATTTATACCAGGAACTCTACTAGGGATGCATGATATTAATGGCATGATATCAGTATTAGCAGATACAGTCATGGACGAAAGTATTGGCACCCCTGGAATTTTTCTAGAAAATACTCTATTTCTCCCAAAACTGTTGCAATTACAAATGTTTTTGGTATACATGTGTTTATCTCCTTCATGTGCATTGGAACAACAAAAAAATCTGAAGAAAAAAAAGACAAAATTGACAGAATTTTACACAAAACTCAAAAAATGGGCTGGACAAAATTGTTGGCACCCTCAACCTAATATTTGGTTGCACACCCTTGGAAGAAAATAACTGAAACCAATCGCTTCCTATAACCATCAACAAGCTTCTTACACCTCTCAACTGGATTTTTTGGACCACTCTTCTTTTGCAAACTGCTCCAGGTCTCTCAGATTTGAAGAGTGCTTCTTGCAACAGCAATTTTAAGATCTCTCTATAGGTGTTCAATGGTATTTAGATCTGGACTTTTTTCTGGCCCCTTCAGAACTCTTCAGCGCTTTGTCTTCAACCATTTCTTGGTGCTTTTTGAGGTATGTTTTGGGTCATTGTCCTGCTGGAACACCCATGACCTCTGATGCAAATCTAGCTTTCTGACACTAGGCCCTACAATGCAGCCCAAAAGTTTTTGATAGTCTCCAGATTTCATGATTCCTTGCACACAGTCAAGGCACCCAGTGCCAGAGGCAGCAAAACAACCCCAAAACATCCTTGAACCTCCACCATGTTTGACTGTAGGTACTGTGTTCTTTTCTTTGTAGGTCTCATTCTGTTTTCTGTAAACAGTGGAATGACGTGCTTTTCCAAAAAGCTCTACCTTAGTCTGTCCACAAAATGTTCTCCCAGAAGGATTGAGGCTTACTCAGGTACATTTTTGCAGACTCCAGTCTGGCTTTTTTATGTCTCTTTGTCAGCAGTGGGGTTCTCCTCGGTCTTCTGCCATAGTGCTTCATCTCATTCAGATTACAACGTATGGTCCGAGCCAACACTTTTGCACACTGAGTCTGCAGGACAGCCTGAATTTGTGTGGAAGTTGACTGAGGATGTTTATCCACCAATCCAACTATCCTGCTTGCATTCATTTGTCAATATTTCTTCCGTCCACGTCCAGGGAGATTAGTCACAGTTCCATGGGTTATAAACTTCTTGATTATATTACACACAGTGGACAAAGGAATTTCAGGATCTCTGGAGATGGTCTTGAAAATATGAGATTGTTCATATTTTTCTACAATTTGCTTCCTAAGTCCTCAGACAATTCTGGGCTCTTCTTTCTCTTCTCCATGCTTGGTGTGACACACACAGGCACATAACACAAAGGCTGAGTCAACTTTAATACATTCTAACTGGCTTCAGGTGTGATTTCTAGATTGCCAGCACCTGTTACTGCCACAGGTGAGTTTAAATGAGCATCACATGCTTGAAATAAAATGATTTACCCACAATTTTAAAAGGGTGACAATCATTTTGTCCAGCCCATTTTTGAGTTCTGTGTAAAATTGTGTCAACTTTGTAGTTTTTCTTCAGATTTTTTTTGTTGTTCCAATGCACATAAAGGCAATAAACACATGTATACCAAAAACATTTGTAATTGCAACAGTTTCTGGGAGAAATGGTGTATTTTCTGGAAAAATTCAAAAATTCCAGGGGTGCCAATACTTTCGTCCATGACTGTATTAGCTTAAAAAATATAATAAGCAGTTGATATTTACAACAGGTATATTGACTATAAATATTGGTGTACATTAGATGTAAATATGGGCCATATGCATGAATATATTTCTGGAGTGTTGGGCAGGACCAGCATCAGCTGAGGCCTTTCTCTGTTCATCCTCACTCATTAAACATCAAATGCATTTAAAGAACTGAAGCTTTGTGTCTGAACTACATTTTTACATAGATATTAATATTGATATCTGCTCAAATGAATCTATAGATATTGGCATTGATTTTAATTATCAGAAAAAAATCAATATCTTGTATATCTACATTCCACCTAATTAATAAATTAATTAAATAAACTATCAGTGCAAAATATTTTATGAACTATTATTAAATAAATAATTTATTTGTCATTGAAACTGATAATAAAAACATTAAAAACCTAATTTTCTACACTTAAAATTTCACTCTGTGACAAGTGTATTAACAGAACTGTGTACCTGTCATGATTTACACCTTCACACAAATACACAAAAATATCTCTCGCCACTTGGAATGCTGTAATTTCTGGTCCAAATGGCAGCTATTAAAAAACTGCTTCAAAATTTTGACTTAACATAGAACTTAAAATATGGTGCAGTGCATGATGTTTACTCCTTTGCAGAGGTGTTTATCTTGCCAAGTGTTGGAGAAGGGGAATAAAGAAAAGAGGTAAACTGTCTTTTGAGCAGTGAGTGATCAGCAATAGCTGCCAAAGGAATACAAAGTTAGGTTGAGAGGAAAGGAAAAGGGTAGAGATGTCTGAGCATAATGCAAAGAGAAAAGCAGAGCAGACAAATGTAGTGATGAAAACAGCAACTCTGGTGCTTGCTCCTCAAGTTACCCAGCATTAAATAATCAAAGATATGTTTATATCTTATAGAAATGTAATATTATTAACCAATGTTGTTGGAGAAGACTAAATCTCATATTTCAGATGGGAGGTGAGTCTCAAACACAGTGTGAAAAGATTTCTGTACCCCATGCTTGATTAGTATGAAAAATGCCATGTTCATGTGTTACGAGAAAACTATAACACACAAATATTTTTAAATGAGTTACAATGGCAGTATTTTTCCCATCTAACCACCACTGCACCCACCACGGCTCCCCTCTTCCTCCTGAATAAAGCCCTGAGGCTTGAATTGGTCCCACAGGTCCGTCTCACACTGCAGCACACTGCAGCTACAGTGTTTGAGACAAAACACTCAGCACATCACAATTACGACCTGCCCAAAGAAAAAAAGGAAAATACTCAAATCTGCTGCAATCTAGGCTTCTTGGGCGACTGTTCTGGCCTCAATTCTAACACTATTATACTTTTATGGAGTAAAAATTGTAAATTCACATTTGTTTTATATTTTCTGTGTTAACCTAAACGTGGTACATCATTCACTATTTTTATTCATAGCTGCAAACAGCTTCCTTTTTTTGTCTGCGACTTCAGTGCTGACTAATCACAGTATTCAAGAGTTGTTTAACAATGTGCCACAACCACAGATCCCAGAAAATAAAAGGACAATGATATTGAATCGAAAAAATATGACACCGAAATTTAACAGAAGGAAATAAACATGTGTGGTTCTTCTATAAAATCACGCACCCTGTAATTAGACAAAAAAAGAGCTTTAAACAAAATAGTATGCTTGCTCAGCATGATCACTGCATGTGGCATTAATTTCCTTTACTCATGAAATGTGTTATTCTATGGCACTATTATCATGGAAAGGATGCAAAGATCATGCTCACAGCAAATGTTTGATCATTCTTGAGTTTTAGGGTAGGAAACTGTGGAAAATCCTCATCTGTCATGACATTACATAAGGATGATTGTTCTGATATGTTCTAAAGCTATTAACATGTCTCTAATGCCCTACAACAAAGGCTGAACATGAAGCAGAAGAGGCATTTCGATGGGATTCATTTGCAGACATCAGTACCGACATACATGTTTGAGCACAAACACAGATACACAACACACTTGTATGCACACCTACACGCCTCCTGCAGGAAATCTATGAGCATTGATCTCCTTCCTTGCACCCTCCACTGTCATGACAGGCAAAGGCTTACAGTACCCTGTTCGCTCTAAAACCCTGCATAAGCTGTTCTCTGGCATTTTACACCCTGTCAACATTTTTACAAGGTTGCTCACTGCCATGCTGCCTTGACCTCCTGTCCCAGAGCAATAACTAAGCTCCCTTTTCTGAATTACAGACCTAAGGCACCCAGAGCTGGAATGGAGGATGAAATGAGATGGCACGAAGACTTGGCAGAGATAAACAAGCTGCTGGTTCTAAACAGTCCAGATGGGTTGTCCTTACCTGCAGGTTTACTCTTGGTGATGTTTAGCTTTTAGTGTTAAAGGAAAACAAAACACATCCAAAGAAAGATGGCAATCACTCCAATTATCCAGTTTAAGCTTTATCCAAGAACACTGTGCAGTGTTTTTAAGCAATGTGTCAAAATCACACTGTGGTATTTTTAAGTTCCTTTTTCTCTTCGGTTTAAACCCACTTCTATTAATTCTCTCATTAGTATTCCTTGACTCGCCTCCACTCACCTGAGGCGAAGAGGTCAGCACAGACTGTTCTAGTTTCAGCATGTAGCATCAAATCAACTGATGGTTTCTGAGCGTACTGCTGAGTCGTGGAACCTTTATTCTGACCTTTGAAATGGCTCCTCAACCCTTGAATAACAAGGTACGAGAAGGGCTTTGATGCCGAGCCAGTGCAATTAGTTAAATACTGTGTACCATTTCCACTGTGGTCTGTTTGTGTATCCAGACAGTGCTTAACAAAATCATTAACCCAAAACTTAAACGCACAGTATGTAAAATTCCACCACCAGGGGGCTCTCAACCAAAACAATAACACAATATGAAGAGTACATTCTTCCAACTGTGCCCTCAGTGTTTTACTGAACTGTTCGGATAAAAAGTATCTTATAAGGTGAATTTACTAATTTACTAATTTTGTAGGCAAACCCGGATGTTAGCGCAGCATGGGTTCCCTCAGCATCAGGCCTATGGGATTTTTCAATAGGTGTTTGGATTATTACTGAAAATAAGATCTGTGTTCAATAAAAGTTTTTGAAACTTACACATTTTGTTCATAAAGATAATATTCATAAATTGATCATATATACATCATATCTGGTTCGTTAATCTAACTGGCGAAAGTAAAAAGCTAACGTTATGCTATATTGAACTACAATGCAGTCAACTGAATTTAATGTCATCACCCGCGGAAACAAGTTAGCAGCAGGCTCACTTGCCGCGCTTCGGATGATGACATATAGTCTTCCCGACAAACGCTGTAGTCCTTGTTAGCTGTCTTTTAGATACCGCCTTTAACAAGACGTGAAAAGATAAAAAATACAAAGGTGGGGCACATTTCAGATGTATTTCATGTTGTAGGATGAAACGTTAAACTCTCTTGAACTTGTGTTCATCACAGACCTTACATCAGTCATTCGACCAACAAGCACCACCAGGCAGGTCTTTTCCTGGAATCCACAAAGGGAGAGAAAACAAGGCCAGCCAGAAAACTAGCCACCAGGGGGTCATGGGCCTAAGTAATGAAGTTACTCTCTTTCGCTTGCACTCAATTACAATAGCAGTCATGTCATCATTGCAAATAAATGCTCTGCAATCACACTTAATGGGCCATAAACATACCTGGGCGACTCACCAGAGTATCATCGACAGTGACGTGATTAAGTATTTGCCCCCTTTCTGATTCCTGATTTCCTGCATATTTATCACACTTCAGTGTTTCGGATCATCAAACCAATTTTAATATCTCACAAAGATAACCCAAGTAATTGCAAAATGCAGTTTCTAAATGATGATTTTATTTCTTAAGGGGGAAAAAAATCCAAACCTATCTGGCCCTGTGTGAAAAAGTAATTGCCCCCTGAACCTAATAATTGGTTGGGCCACCATTGGCAGCAATATCTGAAATCAAGCATTTGTGATAACTGGTGATGAGTCGTTTGCATCGCTGTGGAGGAATTCTGACCCACTCTTCTTCGCAGAATTGTTTTAACTCAGCCATATTGGAGGATTTTCCAGCATGAACTGCCTGTTTAAGGCCGTACCACAGCATCTCAATTGGATTTAAGTCTGGACTATAACTCACTCAAGAACCTAGTTGTTTTTTTTTTTAACCATTCAGCGGTGGACTTGCTGGTAACAAGTCCACCCCTGAATGGGTGGACAATTTGGGTCGTTGTCCTGCAGCATAACCTAAGAGCGCTTAAGCTTGAGGGCACGAACTGATGGCCAGATGTTGGCCTTCAGGATTTTCTGGTAGACAGCAGAATTCATTGTTCCATCAACCACAGCAAGTGGCCCAGGTCCTGAAGCAGCAAAGTAGCCCCAGACCATCACACTGCTACCACCATGTTTGACTGTTGACATGATTTTCTTTTTATCAAATGCTGTTATTTTTACTCCAGATGTAATGGGCCTCACACCCTCCAAAAAGTTTAACTTTTGTCTTGTTAGTCCACAGAATATTTCTCCAAAAGTCTTGGGGATCATCAAGATGTTTTTTTGCAAATGTGAGACGAGCCTTTGTGTTCCTTTTTGTCAGCGGTGGTTTTGGCCTTGGAACTCTCCCATGGGTGCCATTTTTGCCCAGTGTCTTTCTAATGGTTGAGTCATGAACTCTGATCTTAACTGAGGCCAATGAGGCCTGCAGTTCTTTGGATGTCATTCTGGATTCTCTTGTGACCTTCTGGATGAGTCGTTGTTGCACTCTTGGAGTAATTTTGGTTGGTCAACCACTCCTGGGACTGTCACCACTGTTCCAAGTTTTCTCCATTTGTGGATAATGGCTCTGACCATGGTTCACTGGAGTCCCAAAGCCTTGGAAATGGCTTTTTAACCTTTTCCAGACTGATAGATTTCAATCACTTTTTTCTCATATGTTCTTGAATTTCTTTGGATCGTGGCATGATGTGTTTCTTTTAGAGATCTTGTAGCCTACTTTACACTTTGCCTGACAGCTTCTATTTAAGTTTATTCTTGATCCAACAAAACTGTCGGTAATCAGACCTGGGTGTGGCCAGTGAAACTGAACTAAGCATTCCAAGAACTGTGGTTAATCACAGTTAACTCATGATTTAAAAGGGGGGGGGGTGTTACTTTTCCACATAGTGTCAGATAGGTTTGTATTTTTTTTCCCCTTAACAAATAAAATCATCATTTAGAAACTGCATTTTGCATTTACTTGGGTTCTCTTTGTGAGTTATTAAAATTGGTTTGGTGATCCAAAACATTAAAGTGTGATAAACATGCAAAAAAAAAAAAAAAAAAAAAAATCAGGAATCAGAAAGGGGGCAAATACTGTCTCCCGGCACTGCGTGTATGGAAACACTGCCTAATAAAGTTGGCTGTGGGGGAAAAAATGAAAGTATTGTTACATCATCCTTCAAATCCAGAGACCATAAAACAGAACAGACCCAGAAATAGACAGTATATCCTCTAAAGCGGCTTTCTGACAGTGCTTAGTGTAACATGATCTTCCCTGCTCCAACATTGTAACCCATGAGGTGGGTGAATAACAGCAATAGGAGGATGGCCTACATACAACACAGCAGAACAAAGCAGAAATTTTAGGATGGAGCTGTGAAGGCACCTGCTGTGTTTGGTCTTTGATATTTTACCTGTAGGTTCTGAGGTGTCACTATTTTTGGCAGCCTTCACTACAACACACAATAACAGACATCACAGAGAAATGACTGTATGTCAGTCACTGCCTGATATGCAGTCCCCTCAATCAACCTCACCAACCTTTCTCTTAAAGGTTAATGTGCTGTCCAAAGCACTGATAGTTGAGGTTACATCAAATCAAACCAAAATTATAGGGGTGAAAAAGTAAAAAAAACACATCTGAAAAAAGCAGTAACAAGAACCAGCATTCACTTTCAGCTTTTGTGTTAAAGTTTGAAGTACATCTTAAAAGAAACTAAACTCGACTGTAACTAAAACTCATAACCTATACATGTAAAATGGGACGCTGCAGTAGTAACACAATCTGAAGTCAATCTTAAAATCGTAAGGATATTTTTTTCAGTGTAATAATTAAAGATCTTTTAAAGCTATAAACCAAAATAAACAACAATATTACAAGACCAGCTACAACATTACATATTGTTTTACATTATTTTAAAAATTACTTTTCAAATGACAATGTTTTGTGAGTTTTCTGGGACTGAGCCTAGGTAATACCTTAAATTATTTATTAACTAGAAAAGCACTCAGAGAGCGAAGACCTCCGCCATTATCCCTATCTCCCAATAGTGAAGAATCCTTTAAAAACATTCCTGGATCCAGTCGATGATCCGGATCACTCCCAAAATCTAATTCGCCAATTAAACCCTCCCCAGTGGGGTGGGGACACAGTGAGGCAAAGCACTGGCTTCACTACATGTGGAAGTCATGGCAGAGGGTGAATATTCCTCCCAGCATTGTGAGTATTCTTGCTACAATTCGCTGTCTTTCTCTTTGTTACCCTCCGACTCGTCTCCTCGACTGGGTGTGCGTCTTTCAAACTCTATAAACTCCAAAACGTTGAATAAGTTACTTATGTCTGCAATCTCCTGGTGTAAAGTGGTAACAGCGCAGACCTCCGCCATTAGCCCTATCACCCAATAGCACAGATTCCTTTAAAAAATTCCTGGATCCAGATGGTGATCCAGATCAGTCCCAAAATCTAAACAGTTCTTTCTTACGCCATTTCTGACATTTCCTGAAAATGTCATGAAAATCCGTCCATGACTTTTTGACTTAAAAACTACAAACAAATGAACAAACAAACCCACCCGATCACATAACCTCCGTGGCGGAGAATAAATAAAGTCAGAATATGGCTCCTACATGCTACTAAAAATTGTATTTAAGACTTAAAGTAATAACACTTTTTGAATACCATTGAAGGGTCAGAATTGAAAGGCATATTATATTACTCAGTATACTGGACCAAAGCTGAATTTAGGGATTTAATGTACTTATAAAATGTGAAATGGTATAGCGCAGAGAATTTGTGGGGTCATAAATACTGAAATTTGATGGTTTCTGGCACATTTAATGCAGAATAATGCCTTTGGTGAGGAAAACCTGTCAAAATAAGTCTGAACTGCATGGATTTTAAGTGGGCACCCTGGTAGCCAAGATATTAGAGAACTGGACTAAAGTTTCACAACAGTACAAAGGGTATTTGATCACAGTTAACCAGATCAAATCAGAGAGGGAGCTGGGGGTTCTCCACCAGGAAATGCAGAACATCCAACACTAAACTCCCTGAATTCTGGAGAATTTATGCAAGAATTTGCTGAGGAAGAGGACTAAAATAAAGTGCTGGGTTAAAATCTGACTTTTTAAGACTTTGAAGCCTTAAATATTACATTTGCAGTTGTAGACTATTGGAACCCTGCAGACTGTAGGAACCCTGCAAAAATAACTCTGGCATGATCAAGATGTTGTCTGATACAATCTCTAAGTGGAACTGTATTGTTAGGGGCTTTTTTGCCTTTATTGTAAAGATAGGGCAGTGGATAGAGTCAGAAGCAGGTTTGAGAGTGTGGTTGAGCCCCTGACTGGACTTGAACCTAGGCCACCAGAGTGCATGGTGCATGACTTTACTGCTAGGCTGTCTGTGCCCCTGCTCCTTAATCTCTCAAAAATAACAATTTTTGAGAAGATTGCTGGTAAGACTAGCATACAAATGACTGCCTAAATAAGTTCTTAAACAGAAGCATAAAAACAATTCTTGTCCCTTTTTTGCCCTTTCCTTTCCAAGTACATCTCCAAGCAAGTCTCACACCATATATAAAACAACCATCTGGTGTCTCCCCATTAACTTTATCACACAAATGATGAACAATCATCAGCACTGTCAATCAACAAACTTCTCTGGCTGTAGCAATAATGAATCAGAAGGTGCTACCACAAAGCAATTGTGGATTCAGCCTGAATCACATTTGCCATGTTTCAATAACAACAGTCCACAGCGTTTTATATGGAAATACATTTACCTCTGCATCTATGGATGATATTGTTACTTTGAATTGTAGCACTCTCTCATGATAGAGAAAAGAAATTTACCAGATGTGAATCTGTCTGCACAGCCCAACGACAGCAGCAGGTGAGACTCTCTGCACATCTATATGCTAATATCATGCTGCTCCTCAAACAAATGTGCCTGCTAATGAGTTAGTTTGGTGAATGCATCTTGAGTATAGGTAAGGACATAAGTGCATACCTGAGGAGAGGAGCTATCCTATGACTCACAAAGCAGAGGAAGGGCAGGTAAAATGGATACATTTAGGCCATGCCTACACACATTAGTACCACACAAATTATAATACAAACACAAACACACGACCTTTTATAACTCTAACCGTACACTAAGATGAGGTCTTCTAACTCATGCTAACTTACTGTTTAAATTTGCAAGGAAATACTCAGAACTGTAAGTTAATGATGAACTGATTAAAAGGGCTGGTTAAAATCTTATGAAATCTTTTGGAAGGAAATTGCAAAATATAACCTTGCAAAGCAGATGGATATGCCTGTTTCCTTGTTTTTCACTGGTGAATCCATTTTGCAAAGCTCTAATCTGAACCGTTTGGGCCCGGTTAGAAAGTCACAGGACCAATCATTGGCGAGGGGCAGTGCTTTCAGGCGCAGCAGAGTCAGCAGCAAGTGCTGGTGCAGTTATGGAGGAAGACATTAGCTGGATGCTGCTAAAGCGCCAGTTTTATCAGAACTTGACAACATTTCTTTGTTAAAAAAACAAAGAACAGCAGTGAGTTGTTTTCTTTTCAAAAACGACAAAACTCGAGTACTTACATATCTATAGTCACCATGTTATGCGTTATTCCTCAGAAGCTGCGCATGCGCAATTCGATAGCAGCAACATCACATGTTTTGTTGCTCTGATTAGCCCGTAGAGATGTGACAGACAGAACGTTCATCCAATCTCACTCAGAGTTTTTTTTCAAAGCCTCTGCCTTTTCTCAAATGTTTCCTATCGAAGCTTTCTCAGATGGATGTGTGAAACACATCCATCTGGTGTGTCAGGTTAGGGGTATTATACTTTTCCGATTTTTAAAACACAAATGTATAGTCACAATGTTGGGTAACCAAACTTCACGTATGAAAATTTTCAAACCTTAAGATGAACGTATGTGGCAGTAATCTTGGAATTAGAGTGTAAACTGATGAAAACAGTTCGTTGGGAATCTCTCAGAGATCTTTCCGAGATGAGATTTCGATGGAGCGAACTGATGAGGTCGCAATAGGTTAAAAATACATGTAGCATGTAATGCACATGTAACCCAAAGACATTACTGTAAGTTTTCATTAATGTATGGCTGTATTTGGAAAAAAAAACAATACATCCTTCATTTCTGATTAAAATCAAATGTTTTGTCAGTTTTTAAAAAAATAGCCTACTAATATTTAAAAAATGTATTTGTTGTAAAGGATGAAACTGGTGTTTTTTTTACAGTGGAAACATGTAGGCCTAATTAAATATTGGTATCGGCTAAAATGAGTTTTAAAATATCGGCAAAAATCCAATACATGCATCCCTACTGATGATAACTAAGGTTGAGAGGAAAGGTGTGCTTTAGTGGATAACAGATGGACCTGCTCCAAAACATACATAAAATCAGTAAGAGACTGTTTATGCATAAGATTTTTTCATATGTATGAACATTTTACCTTGTGAATAACATTGGCCACACATAAACAATGAGCTAATGTTAGTTACACATACCAGGATCTAGACTTTGAATCAGAGGGGAGTATAAAAGGGTATCAATTTAACTGGCCACTAAGTTTTGATTTCCTAAATACTATTTAACTACAACCAGTGTCATTGTCACAGAAATTGTATCCCTTTATCCCCCTTTAATGAAGAATAAAGTAGAAGCCCTTTAAACTTTCAGGGAAATAAAAATATATAGCTCATGGTTGGGAAAAGTTAATAAAAATTTGATGAAAACAGCATAATTGGTATATTTATCAGACGTTTAATTATGCTAAGAAAGACCAGAGAGGACACACTTGTGAAGGGAAAGCCGACCGATGTCATTCAAACAGATCCAGTTAGCGACTGTTTCAATGCTTCGCTCTCTCTGTCTCTCTTGGTGTGTCGCCTCAGAGCGATTCTTTAGTGCCACCCATGATTAATGCAGCTCTGAATGGGTTTCTCTTTCACCAAGCGCAGTGGAAAAGGGTTTCTTTCGTTCTTTTTTTCCTCTCTTTTTTATCCACTTTGCTTTCCTCCCACTGTGACCTGATTTAGTCACTGAGTGCGAAACTGATTTGGGCTCATTTACATGTTAAAGCCATAAAGAGAGGTAAACGCATCACCTCATTGATTTATGGGGACACCATGGAACAAATCATTGGGGGTTTAAATTATAATACTTTTTTCCATGAAGCTAACAAGAGAAAAGCATAGTAGAATACACCTTTCATGTTCTACCACAAAGTACCATGCCATATTTTATATAAGCACACAACAAACAGTAACAATGTGATATTGCGCAAAATCTGAAAAGATGTATTGCTTATTCTTCCTTTAACTTACATACCTGTACATCTTTAACTTCCTCTGTGTCTCAGTTGCTTTGCTAAGCCAAGATCATCTTTCTTGATTTTTTTATTGTATTTGATCACAGGAATATTGAATATTCTTGTGATCAGGATGAAATCAAACAAATTATTTCTTCGAGAGAGTTTAAAACAACTGAAAACTATGAAGGGAAATTAAAGATATGAAGGCATTTTGGTTTAAATATCAATGCAGATTAGGGCTGAAACGATTCCTTGAATTATCTGAGTGATTTAAAAAAATCCTTGAGGCAAACTATCTGCCTCGAGGCTTCGCTTAAATCAGTCATGTATCCATATACGCCCATGCTGTAAGCTTGGACATCGTGCTGTGTGTTGCAAGACGTGCTGTGTTTCGCACGGACGGCTATTCGTGTGGCACAATGCCATTGTTTTGGCTGTCAATATAACGTAACATGCATGATGTGAGGCATGAAAATCATGAGGGAAGAGAAGATAATGCAATGAAGTTTACAGGCACTTGTCCTGCGTTTTTACACAGCCACTGGCCATGGCTTCATGGCAAATATGGCACTATGACTGCAACTGTGAATCTACGGAGATCTCTGAGTTTACACGCTGCCTGCATGACTCGCCGCTGTGAGACAGCGCTCAGTTTGTGTCGGCAGACTTCAGGGAATTTCATAAACTTCTCTGTCAGCTTCACAGAACACCGTCAGGCTTCACGATTCAAGTCCTGTTTTGGTGCTTTATATGGGCTGAGATTTGTGCCACTAGAAACTGAATTTGAATTTGAACAGCATGATTGGAATTTGAATTTAATTTTTTGAAACTGAATTTATTTGCTTGAAACTGAATTTGTTTGCTTTTAAATTGTATTTTATTCACTTGAGCATTCAACTCTATATATTCTTTAAATTCAACAATAAAAATTTCAATTTCAGTTCATTCAATTCAAATTCAGTTCTACAATTCAGTTTCACTTCAGCATGGCACACCATTTACGTCAGCCACTTCGGTGAGGAAGAGTAATCGAGCACAGGTATTTCTGAACTGAGTGGGACTGCTGAAAATAGCCTACAAGAAGAAGAAGAGCTGAGCGGGGCTGGCGTCTTTTCCGTGATGTCTCAAGATGAGGGACGCAATAATCAGGTTTGTATTAAACTTGAAATTATTCATATTTATCATTGTTTACGAGAAGAAAAGCGCAATGTAAGTCCTAACATTACTGTAGCTCTAATTGTTCCTCTAAAACAGCCAAGTTTACTCTCCCTAGGCGTGGTCGACCTGTAAACATAACTGCAAGAGCACAGCGCAGAATGCTCAGTGAGGTGAAGAAGATTCCTAGAGTGTCAGATAAAGACTTACAGAAGTCTCTGGCACATGCTAACATTGGTGTTGACAAATCTACAACAAGTAAAACAATAAATAAGAATGGAGTTTATGGGAGGACACCACAGAGGAAGCCACTGCTGTCCAAAAAAAACCCATTGCTGCACATCTGAAGTTTGCAAAAGAGCACCTGGACCTACTGGCAAAATATTTTGTGGACAGATGAAACCAAAATTGAGTTGTTTGGAAGGAACACACAACGCTATGTGTGGAGATAAAAAGGCACAGCACACCAACATCAAAACCTCATCCCAACTGTGAAATATGGTGGAGGGGCCATCATGGTTTGGGGTTGCTTTGCTGCCTCAAGGCCTGGATGGGTTGCTGTCATTGATGGAAAAATGAAGTCCCAAGTTTATCAAGACAAGAAAACTTGGAAGAAAACTTAAGACAGTCTGTCCGCCAAAACAGAAGAAAATACGCCTTCTGGAGTGTCCCAGTCAGAGTCCTGATCTCCACCCAATTGAGATGCTGTGGCATGACCTCAAGAGAGTGAATAACACCAGACATCTCAAGAATATTGCTGAACTGAAACAGTTTTGTAAAGAGGAATGGTCAAAAATTCCTCCTGACCGTTGTGCAGGTCTGATCTGCAACTACAGGAAACGTTTGGTTGTGGTTATTGCTGCCAAAGGAGGGTCAACCAGTCATTAGCCTAGGGGTTCACATACTTTTTCCACCCTGCACTATGAATGTTTACATGTTTTGTTCAATAAAAACATGAAAACATATCATTTTTTGTGCAGTATTAGCTTAAGCAGACTGTGTTTGTCTATTGTTGTGACTTAGATGAAAATCAGAACACATTTTATGACCAATTTATGAAGAAATCCAAGAAATCCCAAAGGGTTCACATACTTTTTCTTGCAACTGTATGTGTAGCCCCAGCCATGTACCAGTGCAGACATGGTGCTAGATAATAGCGTTTGTGTTCCACTGCAGTTAAATGAAGGTTATCAGCCATATGGTTATCCAAATCATATATCAGGTGTGGCCAGAAATCTGGAGGACTGTCGGCCAAAATGCCTGGTAGCACAATATCTGTCTATAAAAAAACATCGTAGCCTCATGGAGCCTTACCTGAGATGGTTTAGCACTATCTGGAATCTTTGCCAATAGAAACACAAATATAGAATGGTTCCAAGCAGACAACTTCAGTCAAGCTGTGCTATGTCATACAGTGTAAATCAGGCTAGTGTGACATTTACACTTCACTCAGCACAGTGTCCTTTTGAAAACACAGCAAAGTGTCAACTTTCCTGAATGTCAGGAATATCTCTCACTAAACTTTTCATGCTTGAACAAGTCACTTTCTCTTTATTGATTACTTGAAGGAACAGGTCACTGATGTGTTTAAAAAAATGTCAAGGAAGAAACTGTGAGTGTTTGATGCAGTCTGACTTTTTAAACTATAATGGATTTCACAGAAGGGCAAAAGAAGCAGATAGCTGTTTTGAGTGAGAGAAACACTTACAGGAGCACAGCAAGTCATATAAAAAGGTAGCTGACGCATGCTGGACACAAAGGAAATGTTCTTTCTTTCTTTTGAACAGAAACATTAAAAGTGATTCTACACACTACTTACACACTGTAACTGCAGAGCATTACTAACACATTATCCCCCTGAGCCAAAAGTCAAGACTTCAGTACGACTAATGCTCGACCTCTCAAAGACAGATCAAGCCACTTCAGATCTATTCCAGCTGATGCAAGCTATAGGTGACGGCTTTGTTTCTGTATCAAAGTATTCTTTAGACGGTTTAAAAAACAGCATGACTGAGGCAGAAACACAGATCACACTTTCAAGGAAAAAGAAAAAAAGCAAAAGAGACAGTGCTGTCAAAACACATTTTGTAACACTGATATGGCTGTCATATTCATGTGTGTGATACTAGAACAATGCCAAGAGCTGGACAACAAGGGCTGACCTAACTCCTTCCAGGAAATCCATGCATTTATAAAAAAAGAACTGACTGAATATGTTATCCAAATTAAGGATTTGTATTGTTTTGTGTAGAAACGCTGCTTTAAAAAGTGATATGTATGTCAAATGGTTTCATTTTATGGCAATGTGAATCACTATCACAATTTAGATTTTGTCATAATCAATTGATAAAAATATGAATAGAGAATGTCAGCTCTGTAGATAAATGACATACTGAATGTTTGAATATCTAAAGTGGATATTTCTACAGAGCAGCATCATTGTCAATAATGTGATGGTGAGTCATTTACCCTTGCAACTATGACTAAGAAACTCCAATCAAGCCCACATTTGAACCGAAAACATTTTGTGATAAACAGTGAACTGTGATTAATCTTAACTCTGAGGAAGAGGGAAAAACAATAACAGCTGCTGGCAAGCTGAAAACCAAAAGATTAAAGTCCTTACTGAGCAAACATAACTGCCAGCGAAGCTGTGCAGTGCAAGACACTGAACTAAAGGACACAGGCCGGGTAGATATATTAGGTTACAGGGCCATTTCAAATTACCTTATGAAACACAACCAGTAAGGATAGAAAGGTTCAGCATATTTTCAATCAGTACATTTAGAGGTGGAGTGCTTCTGTCAGCTCCAAATTCATTCTCTGTTGAGCACTCTGGCTGCTTGTAACAAAGTTTGTACCTGGTTTTATTCTAGATTAGACTTGACATGACTGAATTCAAATAAAATGAGAAAGCACTCAAAGATCTCTGCTGAGATCAAACCTAGAAATCTGATATTAAATTCATTTTCATCCTCAATCTAGATCTGAGTCAACAGAGACCTACCATTAAGTTGATTCCTCTAAAACATTAAACATGAGCAGGGCTTTGTGTTTAAAGGAATTGTACCAACTAAGAAAACTAAGTCAAGTCATGATCACTTAGTTACATTAATAAATGAAAAAGGAAACGTGTGATTCATATTTCTATGATTTGGTTTGTGAAGCTGAGCAGCAGAGAGACTGAGTGTAGTGATGATGTCATCCGGAGACAAATCCTCCACAGATGATGAATAATAGAACAACTCATAGGACAATATGACAGCTGCCATGTGGGGATCCAACTGGAATTGAGCCAGGGATATTTAAGCATAAGATAAACAAGCAACCTACTTTTGTATTAAACACTTTGGATATTATATCTTAACAAAAATAACACTAGCACAAAGGATCAACTGCAAAAAATCTTTCATCAGTGACAGCCTCTATTGAGGTGTTGATTCTTAGAGATCGACAATAAAGCCAAAGGAGTTCCTTTAACAAATTAGATAAGAGATAAACTGTTCTTGTTATCAGGTATTTTTTTTATATAAATAGCAAATATTTTTTTTAAATCTGTAACATCACTTCAAATGGAGATGAGGATGGATGGAAGGAGTGGAGATAGGATGCTTCTTTGTTTCTCAAATGCAATGAGGATCTTTGAGTTTTTTAACTTTCATAGTGAATTAAAAAACAGCCCTATAGCTCTGGGCAGTGGTTGTAGGCCATTTGACCATCATCTTATATGGTTAATAGTAAATGGTCGGGGAGCAGATGTCCTACTGGTTAGGTCATGTGCCATGTACCAGGCTGTCCGGGTTCAGGTCTGGCCTGTGGCTCCTTTCCCTCATGTCTCTCCCCCTCTCTCTCATCTCTGTTTCTGACTCTGCTCTGACTCCTGTCCTATGCTGTCAATTAAAGGCATAAAAAGCCCCAAAATATAGCTTTAAAATGGTAAATGGTGATGTTTTCTTAGTTGTCTGACTACTCAAAATGCTTTTTTCACCACAGGTCACACTTAAACCTACCACATTCACACATTGATGGCAAAGGCTGCTAAGCAGAGAGGCCATCAGTATCAACTTATCTTATTTATATATATCCATACACAGTCAAGGAGGAGTGGGAATGTTTTGCCAAAGGAGAAAAAAACATTCAGCTGTAGGGGCTTGGGAACAAACTGATGACTTTTTGATTGGGAGATGACCAACTCTACCTACCGAGCCAGAGCTGCCCCCTATTATATCTGAAAAAGTAAGGCACCAATATAATTCTCACAAAAATACAGTTATTTAAAAAGAACATGGGGATGGCTAGCATTAATTTTAACCTTTAACTAAAAAGGTAAAATTCCAACATTATGGTAGGTTTGAGTGGCTTGACCAACAATAAGCTCTTTGGAATAAATCAAATCTGTCCCTTTTCATCTGTGACTCATCAGCATGTCTCTGTTCACAGGTTAACACAGAGCAACAGTGTGTTTCAGAACCACATGCTAAAAGCTTCATTGGAGAGAAATTTGTCTGCTCTAATCGCTCACACAAAGCTTTTCAACAGCATTACAGTTATCTGCTATGGCACCACTTACCTTACAAAAGCCTCATCATAAGTCACTGATTTAACTGCTTTTACAGCTTTCCAACAATTTTATGCAAAATGAAAACAACACCCAGCACGTAGTCCTTCAGCTTCAGGTTTATAATGATTAAGTCTGCTTTTGCCAAAGGACAAACCTCCACCCACATCCATATTATGAACAGGGTAGAAAACATAAATATCTGATATGTTAAATCCTTGGCTTATTCATAGCTTAAATATCATACATGGTTTTATAAAATGGATAACTGTTTCCCCTGTGGCACTCCAGGTTGCAAAGGCAGACTCTTTCCAAATTTAAAAATGTTGTGTTTATTATCTAACAAGTGTGATAAACTACAGCTAATAATTTTGAAGTAATATTTTTAAAAAGTATTTAAAATCAAGGCTGGATTTTGTCATTCTCTTCTGAATCCTTCCCTGGAGCCCAAATTAGTTTCCTCTGACTGCAGCATTTATAAAAACCCAGCAGGCTGCAGGGAGAGCGCTTGTCCTTCAATGCAGGTGCTGTATTGCAAACTATTTCAGGCTATTGAGATGGCAAAACAACGCAAGGGAGTGTAACAGACAAGATGTGCACAAGAGGTTATGCTGAGACAAGGACAAAGAGGTAAAGTTCTGAGGAGGAGGAGAAAATTCAAACTTGGTTTCCCCTCCTCAAAACAGCATGAAGTCAACATGCTTGGTACCTCTCTCATGCCTCATAATTTTCTATCATGACCCTCCAGGGGTCCTTTACTATCTCTAATAGCCATGCATTACTCTCCTATACATGCCCTTATCCTTAGCACTGGTCATCCTTAGTAGTGGAATAGCCACTGCTCTTCTATTGTTTCTCTCTCTGCTCTGCTCCCTCCATCAGTGGTAATCTTTTTTCTGTTTAACAGAAACTATTCCAGATTTTTAACAGCTTTCTGAATGTGGTCAGCTGAGACTGGATGTAAAACAGAGAATCAACAAATTTCACTTCATTTTACATCCTTATTAAGAAGCAACTGGCTATTTGTTTACATTTAATAAATGTTTAGTTTGTTTCTGTTGTGCTGTTTTATAGTCAATGATCACAGAGTACTGAAGCTGCATGTGAAACTACTTGAAATGTGACCCCTATAAAAATGAAAGTGCTTAAAATTGATATAAATCTTGCAGAATTACAGAAAAGCCTATAAAGTTAACATAGTTATTGATGTAATGAATCTAAAGTGCACTCTGCATTTCACTGTGGGTCTGCACTGGCTAACTCCAGGGCCAATGTCTCTGTCTTGCAAAGAGGCCAACAAAACTGAGACATGAGCTATAAATCAGACAGCCTGAAGATATCATACAAGCGCATGACGGCTGATGAAAAGCATTCTGCATGACAGGATAAAGAGAGATAGTGAAAACATACACTGCACAATGCAAAGCAGACCTTTTGAGCCCTTTCTCCAGCTCTCTCTGAACAATGAACAGCCAGACACAACGCCTGTCAGCAACTGCCCTCCCCCAGTGGTCCAGACTGGCACAGAGTGGTACACAGCAGGCACTTAAGGATACACAATTTGTCCAACAAACACAGGATGAATGCACCTACATCTGTGGTATATGGCTCAGGTCTTAAAGAACTTGAAAAACAGTGTTTTCAACAAGGGTATGCATAGTGTAGCTTGCTCTGTCTTCAACTTTACCTTTACATGGGACCAGAAATTCAGCTGAATAAGTCTCTCTAATTTTGGACCAGAACGGGGCATAACAGTTTATATAAAACAGGATGGGTATTAGAGGGAAAATACAGATATGAGGATTGAATGTGCTGCTTCCACTACGGCACCCATTAGACTGTAGATGCCTGAGGTGCCGTTTAATATAACAATGCATGAAAGAATTGAACCACTGAGGATATCTAACAATTAATGACCTTCCGCAACTCATCAGATACCAAAGGCCTTTGGCAATAAAACTACAATCGACAATTTAAGGCGTAGACTGCGCATCGATGAATCACCGATAATTATAACACTATGAACAGACTTCAGAGCAGCTGATATTTTTAACTGAGTTGACTAGTAATCATAATAATCCACATTTCAAGCCTCCCTTGTATAAAACAAAACACGTTTACGGTTCAGGCTCACCGTCCTGTTGTTAACACGGATGCCGAGGACAAATCAACACGCAGGGCTGATCAGCATCCATCCACTGCTCCTCTGGATGCAGAGGAAGACTACAAGCATTATCGATGTTTTCTAATGATGAAATGTCTCGTACTGATTTCTGAATAAAATATATATTACCTGGAGAATGTCATATGCTGATCAAGTCACCTCCTTTTCAGATTTGCGAGGGATGGTGCTGGCTGGTTGCGCATCACTCAGTGTGTGCTTCTCCGACAGAAAGCGTATGGAGCACACCGCCTGACAGCAGAGCCCCGGAACGAGTATAAAACATAACGAGCCCACTGCGGTTGTCTGGTCCGTCAGCGCCAGCCACTACCCCACCCGACCAGCGCGAGCACAGTAGTCAAAAAATTCACAACACCTATTGAAAATTGTCGAGTACAAGAGCAATAATCGTACTGGTAGAATGAGTTATTTACAAATATATATTTTTAAAAGTAGCTCCAAATAACACATTTAAAACAGTTTACACTTTTACTGCAATTAATTGGGAAAATTACATATAGCTGAAAAACCATAAGAGCTTATTAGCTCCATATTATTTGGTGTAAATGGCTCTGCGACACACGCAGGCTAGCCTGATAGCATTAGCTGGATGATTGACTAGCTGATAGGCTAGATAAGCTAGCGAATTACCTCAGGGTCCATGCGCCTTAGGCGTGAATAACCTCCTGGAAACCACACAAATCAAGCAAGGAAAAAGTAGTAAATGGTGAGCGAAAAATATCCAACTGCTGATTTTGAAAAAGGTTAACTGCCTTAACGGCTGCTAAGCACCATTGCCTCTCCTACACCGAGTTATGAGTGCACGCGAAAATATAAAGCCTAAATCTCACTAAAATTAGCAGGTGGTGAAGTGGTCGAGTTTGCGCTTTCCATATTAATTAACAAACCGGTTACCTGCCTGAAAATTGGTAAATACTATCCGTTCAATATGAATTGCAACACGAAAGGACATTTCCGGTTCAGGAGTTGTAACTGATAATGAAGACAAAACCACAACTGTAGCAGTTTAACGGACCGTTAGTCAAGTGACTTTTTCAAACTTGGTGTTCGGAAGTGACCTGTCTCCGACCAAATTTCCACGGCACTAAATACAGGTAAGTACCTCATCCTAAACAAAAAAGGAGTTTGCTTCAGAAAGTGACACTTCAGCTGTAATTTCCGGTTTTATTTTGGAGACCCCGCATTCGCTCTCTGCACGTGTGCAGCGTTGCCAGATACAGCTGATAGTTTCCAGCCCAAAACTTGTCCTAAAACCACCAGAATGCACAAAAAAACGCCCAGTAATCAACAATGAGTGTTTTTTTCTCTTGCCGAACGGACAGTACTCCATAAAAGTCCACCGACAGCTTAAGCACATCAAAATAACCCCTGAATCGACAGGTACCAACAGTCAGTCATCACAGCCTACTGATATCAGGTGCATGACCAACACCTCAAAGGCAGATCTTACGAAACTCAACAACATAACACAATTAATCTTTATTTTTCATATCATTGACACAGCAGCAAAGGTTAGGGTTATGCACATGCACACACTCCACTTTCAGAGAGATAAAAAGGCTTAATTATTACATTTTACAGGAGACAGACATGATTGTATATCTAACCTTTAGATGCAGGGGGTTGCTCCTTTAACACATCGATGAAGAGCACGGATGAACATCTGATCTTAACATCTGTCTATATCAGCGTATGTGGCAGCTGGGTGTGCAATACAATAACATTAGGCTAATTTATAACTCTCGCCAGAATGTTTTGCTATCTGTAATGTATAATACTGAAGCGTTCAACTATTTGTTTATTTTATCAGGACCTCCTCTCTTCCTATACAACAAGACGTTTTCCAGCTTTGTATACGCTTTCGCTAACTCAGTGCAGGCTACTGTGGGCCGTAGCCAACGCCAAAAACAACAAAATTTGCCGTCATTATCGGTCTCCAAGGGTTTAGTTCTCTTGCAGACACCCACACACATAGAAACACACACCAGACACACTCTCATCTTTCTCGCGCGCGTTCCTGCGCTCTCTTCCAATCACAACGAGGCTCCCTCCATTGAACTCTACAGGACGTGAGTGACTGACAGGCCTCAGGAGCGTTGCTGTCAGCTTGATACGTTCACTGACATCATGGAGAACGTTTGTGTTTTACCCTCATTAATTTCACCTGTACCTGTACACCCTAACCTCAGTGGTAAAGCCTATTTAGTCAGTGTGTTTCTGAGTTTCTGTGTTCGTGGGCCACCTCTTACCTTCATTTCAGCATTTCTGTTCTTTATTATTGATTCATTTTAATGAATCCTGTCTGTGTGTTGGACTTTTTCATGAAGTTTTCTGTTTCCTGTAGGATTTGTTCGCCTCTTTGGACTGCACGTCATGGTTTTGTCTCCTGCCAGCCTCACTGCAAGGTAATTTTTAGCTGCACTACAGTCGTTGATATTCATTAGTTTGGCCTTTTAATCTGTTTGGTCATTGTTCCTGTTTGCACAACTGTGACTGATAACATTTCAACTCTGTCATGCCATCACTTGCAACTTTTTGGCCTAAAAGAGCAGTCAACTTGCGAAAGAGCCCCTAAGGTTTGGTATTTTTGTTTTTGTGTACCATACACAGGTGTAACCACTTACCAGCCTGATTCAACCATGATCAGTGCTGTCAGTAGGAGGGGCATCTTTCACCATTCCTCTTTTGACCGGTTAGTATTGGTTAGCCTACTTGGACTCATATCTAAACATCTCTACAATGAAAAGAAGAATAGACAACTGGAATTATTAATTTCTTGTTTTGAAAGAAGTTCTGTGAGTCTTGTTTACGCCATGCTACTATATAGAGCGACCCTGTTTCTGTGTTATCAGTTATTTTCAAAAATGTAAACAACGCATTCACCTTTTGGTGTTGTACTCAAATCTTACGCTTAAATGAATTTCCTTTAACTTTCATGTAAGATTGAAATTATGAGTAAAGAGATTCTCTTGAATAGTGGCAGCCTCACATATCAGGTGTAAACCAACACTGCCACTCAGTGGTCACGTCATAGCATTACAACTTAACGAAACAGGTGTCTACAGATGGAGGAAACCAAACTGACATTAAAGCCACAAATGCCAGAGAAAACAACAGTTAATCCCTTAGACAGACAACATTACTTGGTGTTGGAACAGAATTTCTCTGGAAACTGGAAAATCTATGTACTTTAAGAGGCCTTTGTATTGACATTTATCTCATTTGAGTGATGTTTATGGTAACCTTACAAGAGTTAACGTTGCAGAGAGCATTGTTTGTATAGCAAGACACTCAAACATTTAAACAGGATGTTAGGACTGGGTGGGGAGGGAGAGTAGTGTATCTAATGTCATATAAAGGATTTCCATTTAACTTATTTTAAATAACTTTACCCTGGACAAGCATAGGGAGACCTCTGCTTGCACATATAATTTAAACAAATTCAACATGGGAATCTCATTGACATTAAAATATGGGTTTTTTTCTTATTGCCATCTCAGAATCGGCTTTACTGATCAAGTTTTCTTACGCAACAAGGAATTTGACCCCAGTTAGCTGGCTCATTGTAGAGGAATTCAACATTTAATGTGAATATAAATTAAGTATGAAAAGTAAACATTGTACTTTTTCAGTTTAAGGTCATCTAATGTCTTCCCTGCATTTTAGGAAAAAAAATAAGTCTTAGAATTGTATGGAAGAGGAGAATTTATTGAATATGAATCTTTTTGATCACCAACACTGCTGAGGATTTTTTATTTGCTAGAAAAATCTCATTATTGGTGTGGGTTTTCTGCAGCTTTACATTGTGTTGTTTGCATTGTATGACATTTCTAGATCCAAGAACCATTTGCCAACACATCCAGTGATTGGAGCATAGGTTTCCAACCTGGGATCCAGGACCCCTGAGGGGATGCGCCAAAGATCTTGGGTGAGTGTGAGGCTCTGTCTGTCGAAGGTTGTCAAAATTAGAGTTGTACATATAAACCTAATCATTGTAAAGCACTTATGAAATAGTTTAAGGTCTCATAGTAAGAAAAACGCATGTAGCCCTATTTTCTTACTGCTTTAATGAATCAAACAATTATTTTTTGCAGTGTTTCACTTTTGGGTTTTGGTCTTCTGAGTAAAAAGGCTGGGTATCCCTAAATTAGAGGATACCTTCAAAGTAATAGAGGGCAGCAGTGAGCATGATAAACTTGAATATTGCAGTAAGGAAAAAAGGCAGGAAGAAAAAAAAGTGAAACTCTGGCTGTTTCTCAAAGCCAAGGAAGGATCCTCAAACTGCCTTTTTTTGGAGGATGCTATGGGTGCTTCTCGTTTCATATTTTGGTATCCTTCCTTCCTCCGTTCGCGTTGTTTCCTCCCGTCTTAGCTCCACCCAGTGAGGAATTGAAAGAGAGTTGCGAGGAAGAGACAGGAGGAGAGGGGAGGCACAACTTAGTGAATGAGAAGTCCTTCACTTCACAGCGTCAGTCTGAGCGACGTCAGCTACTGATGATGGGATGATCAGCTGATTCACCCTCATAGCCCAAACATTAGCAGACCCGTATTTAAAATAATTTCAAAAACCTTTATGATGACTCACCATAAACATGATAAAAGAATAGCAATAACATTTATTAAGAAAAGCATTTTTTATATTATATTGTATATGTTATCAGTGAAATTACTTTGGTTTATAAAATCAACCATTCAATCATTGTAAATATTCTCATCTATGTAGCCTTATTAGCTGATGACTGAGGCTCTCTTTCACATAATCTGTTATCTTATCAATAATCAACCACAGAGCTCTGCGTTTGTTTGTTTTTTTTATTTAGATAGGAACATTGAACAAAGTTCTGCCTTAGTGAGGCCTAAATTCTGTCAGATTATATAATCCTGTATAAAGTTAAGACTTAAAAATAAAAACAAACATATTTATCATCTGATCTATCTTTGATTAAGGGTTGTATTTCAAGAAAATAAGTGCTATAAGAATATAAACAGTCATGAACTGTGCAGAGGTGCGGCTTTTCTGGCAGATTCCTTGCCTCCAAACCAATCACGTTGCACCTTTGGTAAAAAGACTTCCATGGAGGATACACCAGTGCTTCCTTGCTAAACGCTCCTCCAGGAGCTGTTTCCTTCCTCGATCCTCACCTCCTCCAGGTACATTTAAGGAATTGGAATATCCTTCATCATGGTGGAGGGAGAATGATTTCCGGGTCAGTGGAGGAGAGAGGAGGCGAGGATGGACAAAACTTTGTAATGAGAAGCACCCTATGTCATTGACTGCCGCCGGGGGACTGTTGCACTGTTGAGGATCCTCAAAAATTTTCCAAGGACTGAGTCCTTCAAACAGAGAATTTCCAAGGATGCACATAATGATCCTCCGCTTGCAGGAATTACCCACAATCTAATGCGCACCGTGTTCCTTTTTTTCAAAAAAATAAATAGCGCAATATCAGAGGGAAACCAGGTCCTTGAGTACTCAATATACTTTTAAATGTCCGGTCTCCATCATAAATATGTTGTCGTCATTAAATGGCATCAAAGTAAAGCTGGGTGGGTAAATGTAGAGCTATAGAATATGTTTGTATTATATAATAAATGATGAATATGATATATTTATTACGATTATATGATGATATGATAGCATATTAGATGGCGCTGGGTAAATGTTGTACAAGTTGTCGTTAGTGCACCTCTTATTTTGGTTTCTGCATATATGGGCGGGACCCTTCCTATGATGTAATCATGCACACTGGCTAGCCTGTTCCAAATGTGCGTTCAAGATTTGAGGATTCTCCTCACAGAGGAGGGATCCTGGTCTTTGAGAAACAGCTTTGAATATCACAGAGAAGGGCACCTTGAAAAAAAGCTAGAGTTTTTGATGTGCTGATTTAAGTATTAACACTATGTTCCAATGTGGATGATGACGATAATGGTTGTGTGACAAAACATTGTCATTGTGTTGTTTTTTTTGTACTTATTTTTTTGCACCTGAGATGATCAGATAAGAGCTTCTTTTATTTTTTCACCAAAACTTTGAAGAGAGAATTCATGATTATATGGATACAAAATTTATTTTTTCAACATCTAGCTGCTCCTCTACTTTGTTCACTGTTATAAGAATATAATGTAAACGATTGTTTAATTACTTGGCTCTCTGCAAACCTCACACAGAGTTGAGAGTGATACCTTAACAACAATTAAATAAAGTGAATATTTCATATTATATTTACAACTAATTTTTCTTGTATCATCCAACTTTTCAAGATTCCCTGTATCATCATTTCACTGGGTATTTACATCCACAGAAAAATTAAATATTGTATAATATTATATATATTTTAAAGTATATTATCAACTTTGTTTATTCTGTTCCTTCTCAGATATTTATCAGGCCTGAGAATGACTTTAAATTGAAAACAGTAAACATGAAACATAAACATCAATTAAATGTAGACCTGTTCATATAAGAGAGCAAACTAAAGCCT
Source organism: Cheilinus undulatus (assembly GCF_018320785.1). Lineage (NCBI taxonomy): Eukaryota > Metazoa > Chordata > Actinopteri > Labriformes > Labridae > Cheilinus > Cheilinus undulatus. The sequence goes on along the minus strand of NC_054865.1, from coordinate 37,924,370 downwards.
TATTATAATTTAGCTGATATGCATTATTATGATGTGTTGGCCTGGGTCCTCTGATGGTGTCGCAAACAGCTAGTAGTTACATCATCAATATATAAGACTATGCTCTCAGGTATATGCAATACTCTTGCTGATAATTGTGCATATCTGTAATGATGTAGCTGCAATCAAAAACAGCCTTCACACTTGTGTGCAGATTTAAATTGTTAATGCTGTTCAGATTTGATACCAGTCTTAATATAATTAAAGTACCTGTCTGTGTGTTTTATAAAAGAATCAGAACTTTGTCCCTTTACCTTGGCAACTATGAATGGATATCACAGCAGATCACACCTGCTACCTATTCTGTAACAGAAACTGTAGCCTGACTGACAACACTGACCTGTTGTTGCTCTCTAAACCTCCTCCCAGCTCCTTGCTGAAGTTCACTCTTGCTCTGAATGCAGCTGTGATTTTGAACAGCTCCTTAAGCTTTAATATTGATTTTTCTTTTCACAAGAGATATCCAGTGTCTGTGGTTTTTCCCCTGTTGGGGAAGATCTCTCTGTAGTTAGAGGAATTCACCACACGTGATATATTTATTTCCGTTACCATGTTCATATGGTTAAACATAAAGACATGACTTTTTTTTAAGAGTTTAAATGGGTTAAAGGGTTTACATGTGGGGATATGACCATACATTAGTTATGTGCTGTAAAGAAAAAGAAGGTAATTATCACTTTTTTGAATAAAGGTCAACATACATTATTTCAGATCAGATATTAAACATTTCCCATCTACACTTTGTACACAAATTTGACACAATTTCATGAGACTGCACAGACATCATTCATTATTTTAAAGGCTCATAATTCAATGACTAATGCCTCAACTGAACACAAAGCACACTGTTGAATGGGTTGCCTTTTACTGAACAGGAGCTGTCATTTCATTTGTTCTCATTCTCAATGAAAGCAAGAATAAAATCTTTCTCCATTGTTTTTCTGATTGTGTTCAAATCTTGATTACATATTTCTGTTTCATTCTCTCATTGTGCTACATTTGTACCGATGTTTTCTCTGTTTCATGCCTGTTCTCTGTTGTAATACACTCTACTGTCAGATTCCTGTAAAAGATAACCAGAAAAACATGGAAACAGCAGCCTGTAATCCCATGATATCTTCTTCTCTGATGCTTTTTTTTTTTTTTAACCAAAGAGGAGGAGGTTTCATAGGCCTCTGGAGCATCTCTTGATATCAATACTCCTGCTAGGAGACATCAACAGTTTCCAGCAGAGAGTCAAAGGTCACCTTTCTTATTTTTTTTCTTGATCTGACATTTTGCAGCTTATTGATGTTGTCTAAATCCTGACCTTGCTGTAAAATGGCTGGTTAAAATGTCCAGAAGACCCTGATATAGGATTTTTTGGCACCTGTTAGGGGAAACCAAAGTCACCAGGGCCGTTTGAATGTCCTTATCTATCTGAAGATTTTAGAGCAACTAAACTAATCTAAGGTTTGTGGCATCAAACTACTGTACTTAGGATTGTGTGTGTGTCACTATTGCTTGTTGTTGGACTTAGGACAGTATGGCATTGCATTAGATTGCTGTGCATGATATTGCTATGCCGTTTTAACTGTCATAAAAAATAATGTAATTGACTGCAAGATAATGGCGCTAAAATGACCTAAAAACTGTGAGTGCCCATAAAGTTCTCTTTGTTGTTTGAAATAAAAGTCGCACACTGAGCAAATGTTTGTGCAGAAATTAGGCATCATCACTGTAAACCCCCTGGAGGATTAAAGCGTGGCTCGAGTTTTGTTGATGAATGTGTTGTTTTGAGTTCAGCGAAGACTCTGTGACAGACTCATAAATATTCATGACAAAGATTGTGCGAATGAAAAGGAGTGTGTGCTGTGATGAAGAGAGCTGATGCAATGAGAAGTTTGGAGGAGGAAAAGCTGTTTTTGTCTTGTCTCAAACAGAGAAAGCATCATGTTGTTTAAGAATGACTGCGTGTATGAAGAGGAACTATACAACGAGACTATCTGCTTTACACAGATGCACAGAAAACATGTCAGAGGTGTTATCGCAAGAGAGGCGGCAGACAGAAATCTGAGTGAAAGAACAAAGAAACAAAGGTGTTACTGAAACTCAACATGGCAGGGAACTAAGCTTGCACTGAGCTATGACATACAAGACAAGACAGGCAAACTGAAAAAAATATTTTCACACCGTAAAAACAAACCTTTAACTCTATGTCAGACCTGTAAGCTCATTAACCTCCTAGAAAGTGAGATTTATTTTGGCCTTAAGGATTGACTCAATGGATGAGTGGTCAAAGACTAAAATGCAATATTTCCAACACTTTAATGAACTATATGTATTTGAGAAGAGGGCTTAATGAGATCCAAGCAGTATTCCAGGTAATATATTACATGTTGCTTGCAAGCAGGGGTGATAATTAACTTATTACATTTTCTCAGATTACTGTAATTAAGTAGATTTTCTTTTGTGTAATTCTACTTTTTTGATTACTTTAAAATCACTACTTTACGTTGAAGTATATTTGGGGCAAAAGCAAAGCATAAAAGCATCAAGTACTGAGTAAAAAAATAAACGCTGAAAGCCAAACTGAGGAGGTCCAAGCTTTCTATCAATGACAAGAAAATGGCCAGTAGTGCAGCTTTCACAACATGTGACGGTCAGTAGATGGCAGGAGAATGATCCCACATTTCATCCCTAAACAGCTGTTCTATTTAAAATCAGACCTCAATGTCAACATCCTGGTTGGAGATTCATATACTCTTGTAGTTATTACACATTAAGGTAAGATCATATTTCACTGTGAAGTAGTGTTGCACAATCACATTTATCATATTGCCAGGCTGTGTAATAACATAGTCTTATCAAAGGCTGCAATTATTTTTGTATTCAGTACTACTGGAAAGGTTTAAAAAACGGTCTGCAGAAAGGCTTTTCAGTTTAAATTAGTGCCACTATAGTACTTTACAGAAGTACCTTTTATGTTCAAAAATGTTTATTTTTTGGGGAAAAAAAAATATATATATATATTCGTGTGTATATATGTATATATATATATATATATGTATATATATGTGTGTATATATGTGTGTGTGTGTGTGTGTGTGCCTTAAAGCACACTCAATACACACATTAAAAGGAACCCTGAATGTTAAGATATGGTAAATTTATTGAATTTTAACAACAGTTTATTCTATCTGTACATTGTAAAGACAAGCTATGTTTCTACATTTTCAAATTTAAAAAAAAGAAAGTTTCATCTGTAAACTGCCATTTTTTTGCAAAGTGATGTCATGGCTGCATTGTTCTTCCCACAAGTTTCAGAATCTACGCACCTCACTCTACATCCGAGATGGAAAAAGTATCAGACTATCAAGTAAAAATTATAGTTACTTTGGTTAAAGTTTACTCAAGTAGAAGTAAAAGTAAGACATTGGAAGTTTTCTCAAAGTACTTTGTTACTTTTGATACCCAAAGACCTTTCACAGTGAAATATGATCTTTCCTTAATGTGTAATAGCTGTGAGACAATATGACCCTCCAACCAGGCTGTTTATTACAAGGTGTGACTTAACCTAAAGTGAAATACAGCTGTTTTGGGATTAAATGTGGTAACAATCTCTCACCATGTGCTACTGACCGTCATCTGCTGTGAAAGTCAAACTCCTACCCATTTTCTTGTAGTTTGCAGAAAACTAGAACCTTCTCTTTTTGACTTTAGTTATTTTAGCTCATTTTCACATTTAAGCCCAGTGAAGCCTCAAAGCTGGCCATCCTGCTTGAGTGTGTACATTCTATAAAGCTCTGGAGGGCTGACAATTATTTAAAGCTCAACGATGATAAAACTGAGGTTTTAGTTGTTGCTCAGGATAAATTTGTCCCCTTAATTGTGCAGAACCTGGGTTGCCTCTCAAATGTTGTTCAACCAAATTTTTGAAAACTTGGTGTTATTTTTGACCAGTCTTTTTCTTTTGACAGTCACATCCAACAGCTAACTAAATCATGCTTGCCCCATCTTAGAAATATTAACAAACTCAGATCACTTGTCTCCCCTGCTGAACTAGAAATGCTCATTCACGCCTTCATTTCATCATGGATTGATTATTGTAATCCAATCTTCACCCCCCTCAATACAACCACACTAAATCACCTCCAGTCAGTCCAAAATGCTGCAGCCAGAGTACTAACAAGGTCACACAGATTCTCCCACATCACTCCTGTACTTAAATCCCTTCACTGGCTCCCCGTTACATTCAGAATCAAGTTCAAGATCCTCACACTCACTCACAGATCCCTGCAAGCCCCAGATTATCTATCAGAAGTCATCCACCCCTACCAGACATCCCGCCCCCTTAGATCAAACACAAGAATATCTCTCTGTCCCACGCACCTATCTAAAGACTCGGGGGGATGGAGCTTTTGAAGCCATTGGCCCTAAAATGTGGAATGAACTGCCCCTGTCTTTGTGCTCGGCAAGCTCTGTTAATGACTTTAAAAGTCAGTTAAAGACTCACCTGTTTAGGCAGGTTTTGGTAAATTGATTTTTCATTAATGTAATGTGAACTGTTTTTACTATGTTGTTTTATTGTTGCCATGACTATTGGGTCATGTAGTGATCTCAAAATCATCACTTTTATTCGCTGTATTTTTGTCTGTCTAAAGCACTTTGTGACTGCTGTGCTATAGAAACAAACTTTACTTACTTACTTACTTATTTTTTACATGGTACTTTGTGTTTTAAAGTGTAATGAAGTACAAAACTTTACCCAGAATATGCTTAAGTAAAAGTAGTGATTTTAAAAAGTACTCAAAAAGCTTCTCAATGACAGTAATTTGAGTAAAACTGATTAGTCACTTTCTACCCCTGATTTATTAGTTACTGCTTCCTCATTACCCTCTTTGCTAACACTACCCCTTTTTTTAAAATCACAAAGGTTTTGTGGCTGATGCTCCAGTAGGAGAACAGTTCAGCCATTTGACATCACTACCCTTCCCATGGAGTGTCAACCCTGAAGCCTTATTAATTTTAATTGCGTGTGCAGTTTAAGTGAAGAGGACACTAAGGTAGAAGTTACACTGAAATTCCACTTTTGCATTTAAAAACATTTTTGTTTCACTTTGGATTTTTTTGTACTAGTATAAGGGTATATAAGGTCATTTTAAATATACAACATTATATATAATATGTAACATATTTAAAGGTCATATAAGGGTTTTTGACTTTCTGTTTCTATAAAGAACGGCTTAGTTTGAATGAAAATAAGGATGTTTTGGTAGATCCAAAATTATGACGTGAACTTTACCATGGAAAATGGAACTTGTTATGGATCTTAAAGAAAATAACGATAAGTAAACGGTTAATGTATGATATTAGTAGGTGCAGATGAAAATGACTTGTCCACTGAGCTGTCTGTGCTTTTTCAAAGTGTAACCGGGTGGTAAAATTGTTTATATACATTTTATCCACTGGATATTTTATAGTTTTACTGTTTTAGTGAGCTCAAATGTACATGCTCTGTGTTTTCTTATGTTTCTGACATCGTTTTGTCACTGAATGGAGAATTAGATTGTAAGTGGACATCCACAGGTAGTTACTGGTTATGGTCACTAGGTGGCAGCATCGAGTGGCAAAAACGTCATGATGCACCCCGCCAAGTGCATCATGTTGTTTCTCTTCCTGTTTACTCCACATGCGACAACCTGGAGTTTTACTGCAGTGGCTGTGCTGTTTATGTGCTTAAAAGAAGTTAAAAACAGCGAATAAACATAGACATCTTGTTAGATATCACCGTAACAAAATGTTTTCTGTCAATATTGTAACTAGATGGTGTGTTTTAGGCTCTACTGAAGTTGAAGTTTTGGATTGTCTGCGCCATCCGCGAGTACTGTGTTTGCATTTGCACGGTAATGTTAGCTAGCTCAAACGGCATACAAGACTTTGTAACATGTAAGAGTACATGTGTACATTATTTTTATTTCAAAGGTAAAGACCGAATAAGAGACTGTAATCTCCAGGGAGTCCCATACTAAGAGTTGTGAACCTTGTTGAAATGTAAGTGTACTTTGTACATGTTTAGTGCACATTTTCAAACATTTTGTGAGTGATTCATTGTTGAATCTCTAGTTAACAGATTTTATTCTCTGTTTATATTGATAGCCTGAGCCCACTGCCGTATTTTCTTGGGTTTATTTCAGTTTCTTTTATGTCATTTCTCGAGAAAATAGAAGCTTTTGTGAGTGAAGCTGAACTCAGACTCACTCATACTGTAGAGCACTTTAAGGGGTGAATTAAGAGAATTTACATTGTTTTGCACTCCAAAAAGATTGACTTTGAGTTTTCAGAAATAAAATCCCAGCTACAAGAACCCTGTAGTTATTGTGTCCTGTGTAGCATCTTATTCCACAGGTTACAAAAGTAAAATGAGAAGTTAAGGTGAGGGGGGTGGACTTATTTTAACATAACTGTGGCTGCAGAGACAAACTGCAGTCCCTCAACCAAAGTGTGCTGAAAGGAACAATACTGCACATTATTTATGAGAAAAAAATATTATAATGCACTTGTTATGGACCATGATAAATTGTGATTAGTATATTAATGCACAGCCCTATTTTAAAGTGTATCCATAGTGTCATACATGAGAACTTTCTCAGTGAATTCTTCTCAATGCTTGTGATGGCTGCACTCTAAATATTAAAATCTCATGTCAGTGTGTTATTGCCAGTATTTTCTACTTCAAATATTATTGGAAGGGATGGAAACACAGAACCAAAAAAACTGCTAAAACAATTCAGTAGTTATTGTTGTGCAGTAATAAATTACTCTCTTTGTCTTAGTGTGCCACTACAACCTGAAGAAGGTGTAAGAGGATGTGGGTTGTCGTATTTTTAAAGTGTCTATCCCTATGAAGTAAAGACTTTCACATTTACATCTTGAGGGTCTGGACCTGGATTATCTATGCCTGTGTGTTTTGGTTATAAGTTGTCCATCCCTTCCATGAACAGCAGTGGTTTGAGGGACAGCAGATGCACTTTAGTTTGTGCCTCTTTTTAAAATATTGCTGGACTCATGGTACCTCCATTGCTGTTGCATTTAAAGTAATGTCTCATTATTCACTTCACTTTATACATTTTTTGTTTTATATTTTATATATATTTGAGAGAATTTTAATGGAACATGTTTTTAGGATAGAGAAGAATTTACAGAAGTGTCCTTTAAGCCCATTGAATTTTACTTCTTAAAAGCTCAATGCTAAGTAATACAGATGGTAGAATGCCAGTGAATCAGACGGGTGTGTTGGCTACTTGTCTGTAAAGAGGGTTTAATCAGTGAAATGATTCTTTATTCTGACCCGTTTTCCTCAGCCTATTCTAATGAAGTGGAGTAATGATCTCCACTATCAGCATCCAGCTGACTGCCACAGATTGATGTACAACACCAGAGACCGCCAGTGAGCCAGGATACGCGCGTGACTCTTGGCGAACGTGAATGGTGAGTAAATGTGCCTCCTTATCGACTGTACGGGCCTGCTGGCTGTTCTGGCATGATGGTCATAATGAAAGCAGACAGGCTGCTCATGACACTGACACTCAACAGAAGCCTGATGAAGGCTCAACACGTGAGATTCAGTCTCCAACTTGTACAGGTTGTGCGTAAAAAGGTGCGCAGCTGACGTTCTTACGTGGATATCACTGATTAATGATTGTGTTATGAAACGAAAATAATGATTGTTCATTATAGTGAGTATAGTAGCTGCTCACATAAGCAGAGATGTCTGTTTCACCTGCTCTCACCATCCCATGGAGCAGCGACAGGCTTCTTTACTATACCATCCCAGACAGGATTAACAGAATCAGCTGTCTCTATATTCACAAAGGATGTCTGCTTCAAGCCTGGAAGCTTTATTTCATTGTCAGGGGCGTTTCTATTTTGCAAATATGAGCGATAATTAGCGCTATGGAAATGGGGAAAAACGCATTTGGATATCCTAGTTTATTTTTCTTCACGTGCTACTGTTGGCTGGACATCAATGTGTAGTTTTGAAGTAAGAGCGTGCGTAAAACGCTGCTTAAGACGGGAACCTGATGAAATGGTCAGCAGCACTGAGGGCGCGCGGATCCTTCGCCGCCTCAGTTAAGTAGACGACCTCCTACCGACTTACTTCACGTCACCCCGCCCGTCTGCCTCCCGTCTCCTCCCTGAAACCTCTCCTGCGTCCATCCCTCTGAGCGCCTCTGGGCTGAACAAGAAAACACAGACTGAGAGAGACACGGGGAGAAAGTGGGAGAGTCCGACTATCCACGCAGACTCCAAACATCACCTAGACTACCTGCTCCAGCACAACGAGGGGAGGAGGACGCACAAGTGCAGGCGCGTCCATGCGTGCCAGCCGAGCAAGACAATAAGCGGGTAAAGGACCACGAATCCAAAATTGGAATAAGAGTTTGAGTGGAGAACTCTTTGGAAGACGGCGCAGCTGTGCTTCAAGAACAAAACAGCCTAAATGAGTACATGGTGAGAAGAGTCATGCATCTGAACAGAGAAGAAGATAACAGTAAAGGTGAGCAAAAGATTTCAGCGGCCATCAGTGGGTACATTTTTAATCCAGAGTGTGTGTAGTTCAAAGCTCTCGCGTTGGTTCCAGATGCCCTTGAGTTTGCCATGTTGATGTCAAGTAATGAAAGTGAGGGTCATTCCAACGAGCTGACGGTGCCTGCCGTACTGCTGTCTGTCTGCCTTTGACCAAAACGCACAGAAAAGCCTCGCGCGGCAGCGTGCAGGGGCTGTTGCATACACCCCTGTCTGTGAGACAGCCACTTGGGCACTTGTTGTGCACGATGTGGACGCTTCTCACGAGGTGACCTGAGCATACACGCACAAGGTCATTCATCCTCGGTCATTTTGAGGAGCAACCCGCCGTGTTTGTGCAGCTGCTGTGCGTGTGTTTGTATTGTCTGTGACTGAGTCGCCGCTGTTGTCTGTGTGCGTGTGCGTGTCCTCCGTTGTGGTCGGAAGGGAGAATTGGAGAGCAGACGGTGTGTAATGACACGAACCTTCCATCAGGACAAGTAATGATGATGCCCCTACCAGAGCCACGCGGGGTATTTTTACTCCACATCTCTGAGCTGAGGTCGAGGTCACTGACTAACACCTGATGCTGAGGAAGATTTACCTCCGGATGTCTGAAGACATGACGCAGCTTCTGTCTTATTTTGCATTGCTAAGTAACTAATAGGACTTGTCTTGTGTCCACCACACCCATATGAAATAAGTTAATCACAATGTTAATAACTGACATGTAGCATGGTCCCTTTCTGCTCTGCTTAACTCCTTATTCACTCATCTCATGCACGTGATCATTCAAGCTCACCTAGTGATAGAAGTAGAGCAGTTCTGTGCAGAACTCCATTAGTTTTTTGTTTTAAATAGTAAGACCTCTTAATCAAGCTGTAAATCTCTGTTTAAACTTTCCTTGCCCCACATCTTAGCACCATGCTGGTAATTATGTGATATTGCTGGCAAGGGAATAGGACATTTCATTTTTTATGTGCAGCTGTCAAGCTTTATGGGCAGCTAACATCTTTGTTTTTTAGCAGCTGTAAAACGTGCTGTTGAAAGTGGAGTTCCCCATGTGCTGAGTGTTGCCCAGCATAGTGACATTCCCCGTCCTCCCTCATCCAAAATGTCTTTTGACCTTATCCCCAGATAAGGTTTCACCAGGGACAAAAGATGAGTCATCATCAGCAACTAGAAGTGATTTCCTGATTACATGACAGACTTGTGTGCTTCTGGGATAGTGTGTGTGTGTGTGTGTGTGTGTCAGAGTGAGAGACAGAGAGGGAGTGTGAGTGTTCAGGCTTCTGAGAGTGAGAGGGAATGTGTGAGGGGAAGGTGTGCAAGTCAGAGAGCATTAGTGAGAAGGTGAAATGTAGCAGCAGAGCTCCATACTGAAGCACACAACTTTTTCATTGTGAGATGACTTTCTTTAAAATAGAGGCTTTAATGAACCCTGCGTATGAAGACATGTTGACCATTGTTGTTTTGTGCAATCTGGGTTGTGATGCCAAATAGTTACATTGTTCTTGTTCCCTTTGAGCATCAACCTCCAAGCCTTTTTGATTGTAACCCAAGTGCAGCTTTATTAACCCTCTGAGACTGAAATAGTTGTTACGACAAGAAGAGACACAGGTTAAAAATGTAGTAACTTTTGAATCATAAACAATAACCACTAACTTTTTTTTCCTCTTGTAGCCAGTAGTTTTGCCGTTCTAATGGAACAACAAAACTCTGTAGCCCCTAAGGAGGCTTTCCTAGCAAGCCTGGAACCTGGATGACTTTCTGGGACATTTAAAGGTGAAATCCACACCAGTAACTCAGACGTACAAATCTTTTAATCAAATTTTTTAAGCAATTTTTTTGATTGTTTCTGCTGCTAGCAACTGATGCTATCTTTCATTATGTATCCCACAATGCATTGTGACAGGCTGTGACAATCAATGACGGGCTGTTCAATCGGGGCATAATGGTTTGTCAAACTGCACATATCTTTACAATTCGAGCATGAAGTTGATGTTCTGAAAAGCTCATAATGGAGAGAAAGAGGGACAGAGAGCCTGTGGTGTGTTCCTCTGTGTCACTGCAGACAGGACCTGCTTTGAGTAATGACACAAATGGAGCCAATACAAGGAATTTTTTTTGTTTAAATATGTGAATATTTGAAAGATTTTTTTGCAGGATCTTTTTTCCACTTTTGGTTCCCAAGAGATAGAACAAGTTTGTGCAAAAATGTCTTAGTCATTACTTTTTATACATAAAAATCTTGAGTTTTAATTTCAGTTTAATTGAACTCTTTTGTCTTTTTAGTTCTATACCTTTAAGATTTAAGTAACATTACTGCAGCACACATATTGTAAAAGCCCAGATTGCCCTGAAATGTTTAGAGCTTGACTATGCACCACAGGGTTGATGTTTTACAAGCTTTATAATGGTAAGATAGTACTTTATTGATCCCCAGAGGGGAAATGCTGGCATTGCAGCAGCACAACCAAGGAGAAAGATGTTAGAATACAATCGAATTGATTGAGAATAAGCAACATAAATATAAACAAGAAAAAAAATAATTAAAAGGGGCAGTAGGTATATACAGGTGACATTTTGTGCAGTCAGTAGCAATTAAAGTAACATGGATGAATATCAATATAACCAATAAATATTTATGAAAAAATAGAAAAAGCACATGTGGTTTAAAAGTTAAGGTGCCAAATACAACATAATAAAATACATTCTATACAGTATTTATGGCCTAATGAGTATGACAAGTTTATTATTGACCAAATGGGTAAGACATAGCCTGGGGCTCAGAGGGTTAATAAAGAAGACAATAAGGAAAAGTTAGTGCAATGTAGATCAAGATGAGAAAAATCTGAAAGATGTGAGTAGAACAATGGAACCATTAGACATCACTACCTAGAGTGCCTCAACAACGGCAGCCTGCCTGTCAATCTATTTTTGCTTTGAAACATAGAACTGTAGTCAGTCTCTTTACCATTAATTCTCAGCTGGTGGGTTGGGACTCAAACGTGGTTCACAGAGCTATTTTCAGTGGGTCGCTTATATGGGTGTTTACTCAAAATCCTTGATTTTGAAGAAAATGTCTTCATGCCTTTGATCCTTTTTATCATGTGTGTAGGTTCTCGTTCATCCAGGTCATGGTTATTCAAATCTTCAAAGGGGGCAGCTTGAAGAACTTCTACCAAGTCCAGGTGCTCCCTTGATGAAGATTTGGATTCCTTCATATCATTTGTTCCATCTGAAGTTGAAACAGCAGGAAATTTGACATTAAGTAGCTGGTGGTGGATCTGGACTCTATAGACCAGTTGAGAACCATTGCTTTATACAATATACATATAAAAACACTAATGTTATTGCAGTAAAGTCAATCTGTTTAAATATGCAGGCTTCTTTTATACATTTCTACCAGTGAAGAGATGATTGATACATGGGTGACAACAGTGCTCCCTCTGCTATGGAATAGTAATGTACAGGTACGCTGTTTTATAAATCTGTCAGCAGGTAGCAGCCAATAATGAAGATATTTACAAAATAATTGTTTCCGGTGAGCACCTCCAATGTCAGTTAAATCAACTTAATTCCATTAAACCAAGTAAACCAGCTTTGTATGTCAGACTTTTTTGGTTCAAAAGAAGAAGAATTTGGTAAATCTTAATAAAGGACAAACCAAGGTAAAATAAAAAAAGGACTTAATTTTAAAAAGTATACTGAAATTGGTCTGAAAATTGAAGAATATACCCCAAGGCAACTTTACTCACAAGTGTGTTTCCTCGTTTATATCTGCCATTGATAAAAGTGTAATCATGATGATGAAGTGAGTGGAAATAAGCTGACTGTTTAGTTACCTTTATGGTATACATGTAACTCTGGCCAGAAGCTGTTTATAGAGTAGCTTTCTGTTTGTGACATGTTCAAGATGGCTGAAGTCTTCTGATGATCCGTGAGGCTATTCTGTCACTTTAACCCGCAACTGAAACAGATGGTGTTTGAAGCTTTTAGGGCATCTACTGTGTCACAATGAATCAGAGGAATCCTTCAGATTCATCACCAAAAAAAATTAAAGCCTAGCCTCCAGCTTTAATTGTCATGTTGAATCACTCAGGGAAGTCTAGACAATGCAAAAATACATTTAACACTTGTTTTTCATCAGTGAAAATCTCTGCAGGGTTAATTTTTTGCTAGGAAAGTGTTGGTGAGCTAAATCATTTTTACATCTTTTCAGGAAAGAAATTACTTTTCAGCCAGAGCCAAAGTGAAACTGCATGATCACAAGAATATAGGCAGAAATACACAACCGTTTTCTGCTTTCTTTAAAGGTTGATGCTTTGATATAGGATTAACAGGATGATACTTGAACCTGCAGTGACATCCCCAGTCAGATCAATGGTTACATTCAGCAGCTTGTTTTGCACTTGTTGGCTCAGGAAACAAACATGAGATGTACCTTCAGCTCTCCAAGGTCTTGTCCTTAACCTGTTCAGTGATGAATGGAAATGAAAATCAATTACTTTTGCTTGTGCGTCAGAAGTTTTTAGACATCTTTGCTTCAAAAACACATTTTGTGGTACACCATTGAAGCAAGTTGTAGAATAACTTGTTACCAGTGCTGCTTTGGCAAATTTAAAAAGTGCACACTGCATAGTGTGAAACTTATCAGGAGTAGGAATTTAAGAGTTGTCAATCCATCTATCTATCCATGAACTATTCTACTTATCCTGTCTTGGGGTTGCGGGGGCTGGAGCTGATCCTAGATGTCACTAGGTGAGAGGCGGGGTGTACCCTGGGCTCGTTGTCAGTCAATCACATAACTGACAAATGACAACAGACAACCAGTCACTCTTACATAAACATCTACAGGCTATTTAAAGTTACTAGTTAACACAAGAAGCCTTTTAGGACTGTAGGAGGAAACCCAGGAGAGAAGCAACACATGCACAGAGGGAACGTGCAGACTCACTTCACATAGACAGGGATTTAAACAGGAACCTTTTTGTTGTGAGGTGACAGTGCTAACCCCTGAATCACCATGTCGCCCTTGAAGAACTGTACTGTATAAAAATTACTTACTCTTTTGTTTTTTTATATAATGAAATACATTATTTTCAGTAAGTTCAGGCTAAGGGAAACTTAAACTTTTGGAAATTCGTAATTCTTGTCAAGCAGGGATGTTAGTGAATGGGTGCTGCTGTGAAAGACAGCTGTTAAAATCCTATCCATGTTTACTGGGTTTTCACTGGAATAGGTTTTAGCTCTCTAACAATGCTTAACATGGTAGGTTAACTGTAAAAGAATTGCTTTCACTTCTTGTGTATGTAGCAGTTCAGTTTAAAAAGTTTTTTTTCCTGTCAGCACAGCAAGTAAACATTAAAGTATAAATCATTATGATACAATACACAGCTGCCACAGACTGACTCAGAAAGACAGGCAGATGCTGCAGGACACTTTTCAATGCTATAAACATTGATTCAACAAGTATATACTCAGAAAAAAAACAGGTTGGGTTAGATGGTGTTAGAAATGTGAAGTATTCTGAGACTTGTTTGTATTAAAGTCAGTGAATGTACTTACATTTTGATCCCATATTGCAATGCAGGCACTTACTCATCTTCACAAATATCGACCAGGCTGACTAATAATATATGCAGAAAGAACATAAAACAAAAGTTGCAATCTACTGGATGTTGGTGTGTGGATTTATCTTGAAGGCGATTGGTCAGATGTTTTCTTGAGCAAAGTTATTGAACAGAATGAATCACTGGATTATTGGAGCATAATAAGAAATGTATTTTGTACTGGTGTAGTTTTGTGTAGGTATTTAAGCAGTATTGTTGTGTTTCCTCCTGAACAGGCCATGTGTTGACCTTGCAAAGCTGGTGGATTGTCTAGATTCCTATCTGTCATTAGGCAATTACAATTTTACAATGTTACAATGTCATTGAGACAGACACTATGACGTTCATCTGAGACAGGTGTTCCTGGTGTTACAAAGCTTCACCAAGGGCCCATACTGGATCATACTGACCAGGTTTTGAACCCCCAATCTCATGTACCAAAGTCAGCAGTGTAAACCACTGAACTATCCAGCCTCTGTAAAGCCTAGATTTGAAACGTTTGTGCTCGGTGTGAGAACAGACCTGACTAGTTGTACTAAAAGCTGTTAATAATGGCTGCCAGTGGAGTAGCGATTAGCTTGAATGTAGCCATTGTATAGTGACAGTTTTATCAGAAGTTGACCACATTTCTTCATTTTAAAAAAGAGCAAAGAAAAGCACTAAAAGCCTTTCATGATGGAAAAGATGTTTTTGTTCTCCTCCTGACCTGCTTTAGCCTGAGTTTCTGATAGTTGCGTGTAGAGTTTAGTTGTATTGCAAGCAAGCACAGGTGGGAAGTAACTCTGTACTTAAGTAGACTTTCCAGGCATCTGTACTTAACGTGAGTATTTATTTTTTTTGGGATGACTTTTTTACTTTTACTCCCTACATTTGAACACAAAAATCTATACTTTCTACTCCTGATGAACAAAAGCATGACCCTGGCTCAGTCTGAAGCCAACAAACATCTGTTCATATCTTGAAGAGATGCATTAAGTTGTCTTCACTGCAGTTGGGTCTCTCTGCACAACGGTGTGTATCCTGTCTTCCAGTTCATTTTAGGCTGACATGACAGATTTGGTTCTCTTCTGATTGTTTTTTTCAAAGTAAAAGCCCGATCACTTTATTTCTGTGGTGAGACTACCAGTGTTTTCACATGATGCTCTGAAATGTTAGTCCTTTGGTCATTGTAGTGACCGGTAAAGTTGCTTCAGTTTTTCTCTGCATCCATGCTTATGTTTCTACACTATGTAAATGATTTAAAGACTTCAGATTTTAATATATAACAACTCATATGTGATCTCCTTCTTGTGCTCTGCCCCCATCTCTGCCATTTCTTTCATGAATATTAAGTTCTCCTTCTGTACATGTCTATAAAATAGATGTTTTTATCAAAGCTAAATGTCTAAAACCTGCATAACTGAAACCACCTCTGTGTACAGGTAAGACAAACTGTCTGTAAAATTAAATTTAAGGAATTTTTTTGGTATGGAGAGTACTAAAGCTGTTTTAATTTTTTTTATGATTTCCAGAATTATCAGATGAGGTATTGCATATCAGTGATGGTAAAAATTCATTTTTACTTTTTTCTTTTATACTTAAGTACATTTCAGAGCCTGTACTTTTAAAATTTTACTTAAGTAAAGGAGTTGAATTAGTACTTCTACGTTAACCAGAGTATTTTCTCACACAAGTATCTGTACGTCTACTTAAGGATGTGAGTACTTTTGACAACTCTGCAAGCCAGCAGTAATGGCTGCTGTCACTGATGCTATTAGCTCAAATGTAGTTTTAGGGACAATTTTAATCTAATGCGTTTTATCCAGCAACAAGCTCCACCGTTTGTGGACTACCACAGAGCCTTACTGCTGAGTTAAAGTTACTTATCAGAGCTGTGCACGCCTTCTATCCCATTTTTTCTTCTTGCTCTGATTGGCCTGCAATGAATGTGACAGACAGAATGTTTATCCAATCACTGAGAATTTTTTTTAAGCCTTTCCCCTCCCAGGGGCTTGAATGAATGTGAAATATATCCCATCAAATGGATGCATGAACCAGTCTATCTGGCATGTCAGGTTAGCCATATGTCATGTTGGCCTCTTGGCAGGGTGCCAAAGAGACTCATTATTAATGTGGCATGTGAACATCCAGAGATAACTGTGTAATATTAGCAGCATTGAGATTCAGAGGAAAATGTTTAGTTGATGCTATGGAGCAAAACTAATGGGCTGGAATCTTATTATTGGTTAGAGACAAGCTGCAAGAGAGCAGACGCACACAGAGCAGTAATTAATAAAATCGGAAACAAAAGTATTTACATTCCCAGTTTAACTCTGAGGCCTGCTGCTGGGAAAAAAAAGTCCTCTAGATTTATGGACAACAGGGAAAAGACCAAGACAGCATGAAAGGGGAAATATTGCTCTGTTCTACTTAGCTGCACACATATTTACAACCTGGGAGGAGTATGATAGAATATCCCATCAAAATGATGGCTGAATAGAAAAGTTAGACAGGAAGGGACCAGAAGAAGAGACAACTTGTCAAAGAGAGGGACACAGACAAGAGTGCATGCACTGAGGATGACCAGACAAATGAATTCTTCAGTATTTCCCCAAAATGCCACATAGATTTCTACTGTGGTGTATGAGTTCTGTGGAAAGAATCATAAATTCAATAAGACATTTTCTCTGAGGTTTTCAAGCTAAGATCTGTTGCACTTACATTTGATTTTGCTTCATCAACTGAGAGTTGTGTAAATGGTGTTTGATTTAAATGCCTGTTATAACCTTTTTTTTTAGTCTCAACTATAATCCTTTTAAACATGATCTACCACTGCTAGAGTGTAAAGAAAATTGGGCTCTGAATTTTTTGGCTCTATCCAGCCTTTTACTATAGTTCAAACACAATTATATACACTATCCCTTTCTCCCCTTTAATAGTTTATCCAGATTATTCCCTCCAATACTGACAAAGCTGAGAAGTAAGTGGCATAGACACAGATGTAAAGTGTTTTTTTCCACTTTGTTTTCACTGACTCCTCTGTGGTGAGCATGGTGGACACAATCCCTCCTCAAGAAGGAGTAAAAAGTGAGCAATTGTTTAAAAAAAACATCTGAGTATGTATTTATTTTCATTATTTATTTATGATTACAATAATGGTCTCTGCTACACTCTCTCTTCATATTCACCATCTAACTCTCCAACACACACTTGTGTCCCCTCCACCTGTTGCTGAATGCAGTTGTAGATCACACCTGCTGCTGAGTTTACACATCTTTTGAGGCATCTTGATTGGAATAGTTTTACATCTTTACTTTCTTTTATAACTAACTGCTTGTTTTAATCTGTTTCACTTCTTCCAAACTTTCATTTTCTGAGCAGAAACAAGCATAGTGGGAAGACGAGGGATGAAGGAGGCATGACGGGGCCAGCCAACTGTCATTCTAAAGGAAATAACATGCTGCTTCTGCAATCTTTGTCAGTGATTTGCAGTAAAAGAAGAAATCAAAGATAACCAAAATCTTAAAATTGTCTCAGTGTATCAGCCAACTAGGAAAATGCTTTGTATGCCAGATTACTGTGCAGTCTAGCTCTGTGAACTTCTGATATTTTCTAGATACTTTACGAGATTTAGGACCTGATATTTTCAGAAACTTGCCTTTCACTGATGAAAGCAGGAGACTGTGTGAGTTGTGCACTCCTAACTTAGAATGCTATGCACCTTTGAGTAAAGGGAGGTGGCAGACAGGAAGGAGGAGTCTTCTGTAATGTTCTGTAATGATAACACCACAACATGTATAACACAACTCATACAATAGCACATGTGAAAGCATGTTTCCACAAGACAAGACTGAGAGCGGAAAAAAACTGTACATCAGTGAAACTTTGCCCAGCATGAACCAGTGCCATCAACCTGCCCATCTCCCGCTTAGTCTTCCGCTCCATTACCGGCCAGTTTTACACATCAACACAACTTCTTGTGAACACTATACTGGGACACTGGGCGTGAAAAGTTCGAGTGAAGTCTAGTTGAAAAATATGGCATTTTATTTTCACACTGGTTGCTCACCTGGATGATGTGAAGATTTTTTAAGAGCACACAGTTTGTGCAAAAGTGGCTTACAATTGCTTTCTTCAGGTCACTGGGGTCACAATGAGATTGCTCCCTAAAGGACAAGAAAATCTATAAAATTAATCAATTAAAAACCTGTTTCCATTTAAGTTCTGTAGGGATTTTTGCAGGAGTAGTGAAGGAGGTCATGGCTGTAATTTAAAGTGAGAGACCTGCTGTAAGATGGTTTAGTATGTGTGATGGACCAACAAAAAAACAACATAGTGAAGGGGAGAACCCTGACCACACTTCTACTATGCTAGAGATAACAACTGTTAGGCAAACAATTAATTAGAGCCTTAAACAGCAAGGTTACTAATTTAAAAATGGATATACTACTGTATTGTCAGAGAAAAAACGATAGTATTTCCAATAAACGGGTAGAGAAAATCACAGATAGGTATGACAGGACATTGATTCTGTTGACAGTGACATTTTTGTTATCCTGAACAAATTTACTCATCACACCTGTAGATTTTTTATGGACTCTAACTGTCAGCCTTCTCCTGGAGAATCAACACTTTTCTTTGCTCCAGTCCTTTAACAG
Organism: Cheilinus undulatus; assembly: GCF_018320785.1. Classification (NCBI taxonomy): domain Eukaryota; kingdom Metazoa; phylum Chordata; class Actinopteri; order Labriformes; family Labridae; genus Cheilinus; species Cheilinus undulatus. The sequence continues at coordinate 37,905,532 of NC_054865.1, read as the reverse complement.
GTAGTTAATGCTAGTGCTGGCATTGCTGACCATATATTTCTAGAACTGGTTCAGCAATAACTTTAAGAACCAATCAGACTTTAAAAAAAAAATAAAAACGTAGCTGTCCTCTTGGTACTTTAGGATTCTGTGGTGTATGTTTAGTTGAGCTCTTTGCTTGTTGTAATCTACTCTGATCACAACCTTGTCCTCTTTCTTTCCTGCACTTACAATCACAATCAGTGTCTGTCACTCTGCAGTGATAACCAGTGATCTTTGATGTGCAAGATCACAACAAGGAAATTTCTCATCAGGGGAGTTCAGAGAATGTGCTCGTACACGCTCTTTCAGGTAGATTGTCATTTGTCATGCAGTGTGATTTATAAGGTCACCATGCCTTATCAGTTTGTGCCTTGATGAAGGGTCTGTTACATCTTCAGCTTGTACCACCAGTCAGTGTTTGTCTTGATTGTGTAGAAGAATAACTTAGACTGAGTACAGGGATGCTACGCTGTTATCATGAAGACCCTTATTAGGTGAGGCACCCAGTCCACTTTTCATTTTCAAGTTTACAGTTTTATCGGACAGGCTTTCTATTCTCTGCAAAGTTGACAGTCATTGGCAGGGTTTCAGTTTACTAGTTTGTATGTGCATTTTAATGTGTGAACAAAAACTGAATTGGAAATGAAACAAAGTTGGGGGGAAAAAGTACTTGGAAAAACATCATTAAAAAGTCTTATGCTTGGAGGATGTGGAGAAGTCTGTATTCATACAAGGAAAGTGACTTTAAGCAGCATAAAAATATTGAGTGAATATAGGATGATGTCTCTGAATTAACATGCTGAAGTGAGCAGCTAGGGCAGCTAGGGTTCTTTGCAGATGATGTCATGCAGCAGTGGAGAAAACCTGTTGGGGGGCAAGAAGTGATTTCTACATATACAAAAGCTACCAAAAAGGCCATGTTTTTGGCTGTTTATGACTATGCCATGTGTTTAAAATGTGAAAATAAAAGCATGCTTAATTCTTGTGCTTCAACGCCTGGTAAATCGATTAAATTTTGGGGAAAACACTTTTTTTTGTTGGAATGGTTAAGTATTATATCAGAATTTGTGTATATATCGCTTCATACTGCGCTGGCATGTGTTGTCATCTGCAGTCAACAGATGTTGTTGACAGTAGAAATTTCTGTGGTTATCAGAGACCCCGCCAATCAGAGCCACTTGCTGTGGCACTCTAAGAGTATGAGAAACCACATTTTCCTTTTTAAAAAAAAACGGTTGACATCTTATGAACTTTCTCTTCTATATCATCATTTTCGGGTAGCTCATGGTTAGTCTCACTTGGATACTTCAGACAATATAGCATGTAATCAAATATACGATGGAGAAAATGAAAGGGGATTTTACATCAATGTTAAGCTCTAGAAGTCTGCCTTTGGATCATAATGCAACATGGAATTTAGCCCTGTTTTCCTGCTTTTTTTCTCTTTCTATCACAAGTAGCACCACATACTGCTTGACCTGTTGTCTCTACTACTTGTATAACAGTAGTGGATGGAAATATGCATAGATCTTCATTTATTTTGCTGAATTGCTAAAAATGATATGTTTGGATAGAAACCCTACTGTTGGCTGTAGTTTGATGAGTATCATACCACTGTGGCTCTAGATGTGTCTATACTTAATATGAATGTATAATCCTTGTTTAAAATGTGAAAATGGGGAACCTACCTGTGGAGTGGGTGAGGTTTTCATTGACAGAAAATGTGCACACACTCATTAATCCTATATTTAGCTGCATGGGGAATAGGTCTGCTGCTTTAAATGTTTTTGGTTTTGACATGTAAGAGTAAATGAGTCCATGCCTAGTCGTAATATGATAAACTTGAGGCAGTTTTTGTTTTTGCATTGATTTAGTTAAATTTTTGTCTTGTATGTAGTTGGTATCACATAAAGATCTGAAAGGACTAGCTGCCTATTTTTCTGTTTGTATTCAATCAGTGAAAAAGAGACGACATTCAACAGGAGGAAATCTATTCCTTTTAAAAAAGCCATTGATAAATGACTTGGTGGTAATTTGGCATATCTACACTATAGAGACCATCCCTCTTTTAGTTTTAACCCCTTTTTTTTGCTAACTTCTTACAGACTACAAAACAAAATGTTGCTGCTATTACATGATCAGAGAACCTTTCTTGTTCATGCCCCATTAATGTATTTGATCTTACAGCCATCCTTGTCCTTAACCTGTACACACACATTACATAACACAGACTATGTATATTTGTGTGTATTATATTTGGTGCGTGGTCAGGCAAGTCTGTTCTCTTACATAACTACTTCAGCAGCATGTCTATGCTAAAGACTGAATTATAATTGTTCCCTGCATTCACTCTACTTCTGTCTCTCCTCTTGCTTGACCCTGCTTGCCATCTTGTCTCCGTCTTACTCTGCGCTCTGCAATTATTGATAACTTTCCACGCACAAGAGAAACACAAGGCCAGAGATGGTGGAGAAGATTTTGGAATCTGGATAAAGTTGCATCAAGAAAGTAGCAGTAGTGTGGGCTGAAAATGTTACTGGCAGATACAGGGGGCTGGTGCAGAAAGACAGAAATAGATAATTGGAGATGGAGGCAGAGGGAGAGAGAGGGGGCCAGTCTAGATTTTGAGAGAATATCTGTTATGTCTCTCAGTGGTGAGTGTTTCGAAGAGGAAGAGAAATACTCTATGCCTTTAATCAGGGAACTCGCTGAGGCAACATTGCTCTGCTCTCCAGACATTGTACAGAGACAAAACAGAGGAGAGGGAAGGAAGGAGCTGGATCTGCCATTTTTTGATTCTGATTTGTGCGTACAGATTTGGAGAAAGATGCACTCCGGGCTCTTTTTGTTTGGTAGGATGCTGACAACAATAACAGTACACAAAGTATAGCAAAATACCAAAGCAACGCTTGTAGTCAAACAGTCTAATCTCTGAATGAGAACTATAGGGGAGACAGAATGATGTCCTGTGTTTAGAGTAAGTGTATATTGGACATTAACCATTTTGTTTTAGAGGTTCCTTGTAGATGACGTCATGCAGCAGCAGTGAGCTGAGAGGCAAGAAGGTATTTCTGCAAAGGGAAACGCTACCAAAAGGCCAAGTTTTCAGCTGTTTATGACTATGCCAAGCATTCAAAGTTTAAAAATAGAAACATTCTCAATCCTTAAGCTACTTTTGTGTCCCAAAAGTAGTGAAATATTGAAGCAAAAGAAAGTTTTAAAAAAACTCATGGAGAAATGACAGCAGGCAGGAATTAAAAAGCCTGGAAGAACAATGTCATTAGATGCTTGTGTATGGTCCGCTTCCACAAAGTTGTCTGGTTTAGTTCAGCATAACTGGAAATCATTCTCTTCTAAGAGAGCCAGATCAATAGGCTAAGTGCTGGTTGTTTGACTCTCAGACGGTTCTTCATTTGGTAAGTTTGGCGTTTTAAATTTGGCTCTCAAAAAGGCTCAAATTAAAGAGCCATTTGGTAGAACAGGTTCATTCATGAATGGTAAATTTTTATTTGGATGCTCACTCCAGGAGGTTTATACGGTTGATTGTAAATCACAGCATGTTTGTGACAAAATGTTTTTTTTATACATGTAAGGGGGCTCAGCTTGCCTCTTTGCTCAGTACAAGACTCCTCTACACTCTTGTCTCTCTTCATCTAGCTAGGTGATGCTAGATGCTGGAAGGTCTGCAGGACTAAGCAATTTGGACCATTCAGGATCATGTAATTGCTAACAACAATGTGTCACAAGCCACTTCCTTTCATAATGATATTGTATTGCAAAATGTGAGCAAGAACAGTAGGGCTGACAGCTTCCAGTGTGTGATTGATTCGTTGGTTCATGGGCTCTTGTCCGACAAAATCTCATTGGTCAGACAATCTCAGAAAGAGAGAGGATGCAGTAGAGAGAGTAAGAGGGGGTAGATATCAACATCACAACTAAAATGTGCTGTAAAGAGCTGTATTTTGTTTGTGGTGAATTGCCACTGTGAATTTCTCTGGTCAGCCCTTTGTCACAGCCTTTACCTCACTACGTGTTTTTTTCACCTATCAGGAAATAGCCTACTTTAATTTAAACTACTTTTAGCATCTTATTAAAGTGCACACGCTCTTGTTAGTGTCTTGCAAACAGAGCAGTGGAAAAAGACAGATGTGTGTTCTGTTCCTAAAAGTTTTTTTTTTTTTGTTGTTGTTTTTTAATCCTACCCTGGCTAAACTTGTTTTCAGTGCACCTCGTACATTGCATGCTGTTTTGACAACAGTTATGTTCAGATATTACACTATACGGGTGATAAAAGTGGGTTCTGTTAAATGTTATAGTTATAAATAAGAAAAAGTTATTAAAAGTTTTTGGGCTAGTGTATGGGCTTAAAGCTACTGAGCTGTGATCAAGGAAATCATGAAAACAGGCAGTTGTTTGCTGGTCGTCTCTTTGTCAGTATTTATTCAAGTATTCACAGCGAGTTAAGATATTTGTTGCTGCAAAAAGCTTTTTATGTTTATTTAGGGTCGATCGATATTGATAATTTAGGACTACCCTGACTGCCCCTTTCTGACCCCAGCCTAGGTTCTGCTCAAGATTCCTACCCCTTAAAGGGAAGGTTTTTCATGCCACTGCAATGTGGCTGAATACTGCTAGTGCCGAGCTCATGGTGATTAATGCTGGTCCTCATAATGATAGGCTACATCTGAGAGTATGGTCTAGACCTGCTCCCTTCTTTTCTTCTTTTAACAGCAATCTGTAAATGTCTGGGGGGGGGGGGGGGGGGGCAGTTTGTGGAGTTCTGCGGGAGGAATGCTTTCCCATTCTTGTATGATAGGAATCTCAGCAGTTCTGGGTCTTCTTTTTCCTGATTTTTCATTTTATGATGCTCCTAGCATTGATAATACCTTTCCAGATGTTGCTGCCCCCTCCATGTGCGCTACAGCAACCCCATAGCATCAGAGATGCAGGCTTTTGAACTGTGGGCTCATACCAGGCTGTATGTTCCCTCTCCTCTTTAGGACACAGTGTCTGGTTTTCAAAAAGAATTTCAAATTTTTATTCATCTGACCACAGAACAGTTTTCCATTCTACTGCAGTCCATTTTAAATGAGTTTGACCCAGAGAAGACTTCAGCATTTCTGAATTATGTTTGAATGGCATGGTGAACTGTGTTGACAGAAAATTATTTATAGAAGTGTTCCTGAGCCCATGCAGTGATTTCCACTACTCACACATGTTCTTAATGCAGTTTTACCTGAGAGCCTGACGATCATGAGTACCCAATACTGACCCTCAGCCTTGTCCCTTGTACACAGAGATTTCTCCAGATTCTCTGACTCTTTTGACCATAATGTGTACTGAAGATGCTGGGATATTTAAAGTCTTCACAATTTTACATTGAGTATTATGTTTCTGAAATTGTTCCACAATTTTTAGATGCAGTATTTCACAGATTGGTGATCCTCTACCCATCTTTGCTTCTGAGAGACTCTGCCTCTGAAATGCTCCTGTTATACCCAGTGATGTTACTGACCTGCTGTTTTCATTAGTACCACTTACATTCTTAGAGATAATATTTTCATGACATGGTAAAATGTCCGTTTCAACATCTGATAAGTTGTTTACGCAGTGAGATTTGCAAATCATTGCATTCTGTTTCCATTTACGTCACACAGTGCCCCAACTTTTTGGGAATTATGGATGTACTTTTATTAGATGCTTTTCTTTTCCACCCATAAACAAAAATCAGCTAACAGCTCATTTGCAGTCCACGAATACTGCAGAAAAGTGAAACTTTGGAGATGTTCAGCCTGTGTATAAATAATGTGATCCGAGTTTCTGTAAAGCGTCTAACGTCGATATTCCTGTCTGGATGCAAAGACATGACCAGTGAGCAAAGCTGAGAGTTGAAAATACCTACAGTACATTTTTTGGGGATTTTTTTTATGTCCTCTGTGCCACCTGGTCACCCATCATCCTTTTCTTCAGGCTGAATCACCAGTGAGGCTTCTTGCATAATGACCATACTTTCTAGCAGGCCTGATTGGCATGTAATGCCGGTCTCTCAGTGACTGGTGGAACAAAATCTGCCTAGAAACCTGCATAAAAAACTTCAAGAGGCGATTACTCTATTTTGGTTGATAGGTAGGATAGGAATGGGAGATTTTTTGGCACTCCTGTTCCTATCCACAGTGGCCTTGTGTGACTTTAAAACGCTGTCAGGATGAGTAAGGCAGAGGGTTATTTGTGGTTTGTACTCCTGCCCAGAATGGAGGCTTGAGAGCTGTGTCGCATCATGAGTAAGAGTGCAACTTGGCTCTCCACCTATTATTGAGCGGGACACGAAAAATTAATTGTTTAAGTGGAAGATTGATGGATGGGAGGATAAATAACAAAGAATAGGACATAATCCAGATACAAGACGTGTGCCCCACCTAGACTGTGAGTGAAGAACAGGATATTATAAGAACAGATATCAGCAGTCTAGCCAGGAACAGATGGTGAGACAGCTACGCACAGACGGGATCTTCCTGCCAATACAGGACCGACAGAGAATAGTGTCAGCATGTACATACACAGACAAATACAAACAGACTCGACTTGTTTAGGTCTTGATGAGGGGGCGCTAATGATCTCAAAGACATCATTGCTGTCACTGTCACACCCCAAACCCTTCATTTCCTCTCCTCTTTTGTTCTGCTCCCTCTCTTTTCAGTTATGTTACTGATCCAACCGTCATTTTCTTTCTCTAATTCTCTTCTCCAGCTTGTCTTTATTGTATCACTTTGTAACATTATGATAGCTCATTCAAATACTAACACACACTGAAGCCTGACTAATACACTGCACTTTCATTTGATCCACTTTTGGACTCCTGTTCCCGGCAAAATCATTTACGTTCGACTGGTAAATTATTCATTACAGGTAGTAGAGAAGCAATATAATTAAATAAGCTAATGCAAAGAAGCTCTCAGGGACTATTAAATGTAGCACAAATGTTTAGTTCACAGTTAATTAAGTTTATACTTTGTCTGACGCACATCCGACATCCAAACCAAAGACTCACCCAGGGGCACAGCAGGCGCCGGCTGGTGTCCAGGGTAGCATGAGTGCTTCTATGGGGCCTGTTTTACTCACAGATGTGCATCCTGTAGGGAGAGCTGATACCTGCTGAGGTCCACTTTGATGGACACACAGTTACACTCTGTGGTGTTGGATCCGTCCCAAAAATACTGCTTTCTCTGCTTATTTTTTACTATGAAGTGAAGGGAGTGCAACTTTCTGATCATCAAGCATCAACTAAATCAGAAGAATTTCACTTAGATAAAAAATCAACATTCAGCACCAGTAGATAAATCTGTCAGTTGCTGGGATGTTAAAGGTGTCTGCCTCTTCGGGCCACTTTGTCTGGGTACTTGTGTAAATAATTTAAGATGCATATTTGACTGAGACAGGGTCTGTTGAATCAGGGGTGAAATACATGTCATAAAGTTGCAGACACATGTTCACACTTATTTATTGGAGTTTGGGTCAAAGACTTGGTTAATGTTTCTTCAGACTGGTATGGTAAATGTATAGGTTTAACGAGGTGTAAGGCTGTAGCTGTGAGTTAATTTATTGCTAATTGTTGGAGGTAAATTTATTTATTGGTTGCTCTACACTAGGACTGCACAATTAATTGCAACTATATCCCTATAATGTTATGAGCATTCACAATAGACACATTGCTTAAGTCTGAATTTATTAAAATGAATAAAGATGTTTTTTTAAGAAATGCTTTCTTACTATGTATGCGCATATTTTACTTATTGGATGGAGACCTGGGTATAAACAAATGAAGATCAACCTAACAGTCAGCTAACCTCAGAATAATTGGTGTCAATTTGGTGTTGAAAAACAGGTTTAAAAAAAATCATTTTAGGTTCAGGAGGAATGTTTTTCAAATGCTGGGATTGTACAAAACACAAAGAATAGCAAATTGGCATACAACCCCTCTTCGCACTCCTTGTGTTTTAAGACATAGGTGAAACACTGGCTTAGACAAAAGCAGCTCTGTGAGCTTTAACTGTTTGAGGTATGGCTCTGTATTACTGCTGTAAAACAATTTTATAGAACATAAATGCAGCGGTGTGCTGATGAAGAGGGACAACTTTTGAAGGAAAAAGACATTGTAAAATGTTTGAGTCATCCACTGATCAACATGGATCTTCCTTGGACAGTTGTCTAACTTTGAACACAGACTCAAAATGTGTTCCTTTAAACACAGATTGTATCTAAGGAAGAGAAAACAAGTCCTAAGGTGCTAGATCAGGTGAATGGAGGGAAATCAAGCACTGTGATTTGTTTTGGGGTCTGAAAATGCTTTACTGAGAGCACAGTGTGATCTGGTGTGTTGTCTTGATGAAGAATTAAACCATTTTCCACAGTTACGGTCTCTTTGTGGTTTCTAGCAGTTTTTCCAGAGCCTGTTTGTAATAGTGTTGATTCGCTGTTGACCCCTCTGGAACCCACTCCTCCAAAGTCAAAGAAAACAATCAACGTGGCCTTGAATTTGGACTAACTTTGTCTTTTATTTCTTCATCCTTGGTGATGATGTGGTTTTCTAATGTCTCAAGATTGTATTGGAAGATCCAAGTTTTATTGCATGTAATTACTCCCTCTGAAAAATGTGGGTCTTCTTTTAACTTTTTCCAAAATGTCTCCACAAATTTGCTTTTAATTTCCTTTTGATCAGGAGTCAGAAGTTTTGGCAAAAACTTTATCACACACTTTTTTCATGTTCAAATTTAATGCAAAATTTGCCGAACTGTGTATTTATCAGTGAAAATCATTTCTGCTATCATTTTGATACTGAGTAGTCGATCATTTCGAACAGTTTGTTCAATTTGTTGGATGTTTTGAGAAGTTTTTGATGTACATGGGCACCTGAACATTCATTATCTTGGACATCCTCTCTGCCTTCACAAAATCTTACACGTGCACATGACATGCAGCGTTCCCCATACAACTCAGTTAATGTGTGAAAAAAATTTAAATAAAATTAAATTCAATAAATTTCAAGTTAATGCGTTGCTCAACTTTTGAGCTAATCATTTTCCATTGTTCAGTGTGACTGTGAACCATGTGGTTTTATCCTCATTATTCACCCTCTCATTATTTATAGCCATACTGTGTTTCTATTTTTAGGGTTATTTTACTGTCTATCCTTATTTAATCTCCTACTTACAATGTAGTAATATATGCATTTGTTTAGTGTTACTGCTTTGCATCTCTTGAAGTCTTTTTTTAATCATAAAAGTCACTGATATAGGTTAAAAATAAACCATGGCCAAAACCTGTATACATTCCTCTATTTTGCATTTTGCATATAAAACAGTGTTCATTAGATGTGTCCCATTTAAGGCAAACAAAACAATTGCTTATCAGCATTCATAATATTGTTACAATGTTTATATATATATGAGACAACCTGTCATGAAAACATAAATATTTTAGAAATCTTTCAAAAACTTGTTTAAAACTAAAAATGTTATTGTTATTTATTTGGCAAATAACAAACTAAATAGTCCTTTTTCACACATAATAACCAAAAAACTTCATATTTTGTATGGCCTCCTTTGGCCTTGATAACAGCTTGCATTCTTGCTGGCATTGTTTTTATGTACTTTTCCACAGTCTCTTTTGTTATTGAGTTCTAAATAGTTTCTAGCTGTTCCCACAGACTTGCTTTAGATTAAACTTTTGTGTCATCAATCTTTGAATCTACTAAATCCCAAATTTGTTCAATAGGATTCAAATCTGGACTTTGACTTGGCCAGTCCATCAGTTCCAGTACTCCAGATTTCTTTTTCTTGCTCAAATGGTCTCTGCACAGCTTTGAAGTATGCTTGGGGTCATTGTCTTGTTGGTATATGAACTCACGACCAATCAGATTCAGTCCAGAAGGGATTCCATGATGCACTAAGATGTTGTGGCAGACGTTCTTGTTCACGATACTGTTGATTTTCACTCATTTGCCCACAGCGTATCCACAAATGAAACCCCATACCATAATAGAATCTCCACAGTGTTTCACTGTGGGTGCAATGCATCTGGCCTTAAAACGTTCTCCAGCTTTTCTACGGACAAACACGACCATGCTGACCGAAGAGTTCAAACTTGGACTCGTCCATCCAGAGTACCTTCTTCCAGTCATAAACAGTCCAGTGTTTGTGCTCCCTGGCAAATCTGAGGCGTTTCTGGATGTTTGCAGGCCTCAATAATGGCTTCTTAGCAGCTATTCTTCCCTTTAAGCCTTGTTCTGTCAGTCATCTGCTTATGGCCATTCTGGAGAATTTCTCAGACTCTGATCTGGAAGCATTCATCTCTGCCTGAAGATCAGCAGTGGTCTTCCTTCTGTCTCTAGTACTTCAAATCTTGAGGTGTCTGACATCTGCTTCAGTTAACTTTGGTTTCCTGCCTCTACCTTGGCGCATTTTGTAAGTACAAGTCTTGGCAATTGACTCCAAAGCATACTTGACCACACTGTGAGAACACTTTATGTCTTTCACTATTTGTCTCAGAGACCATCCACCATCATGGAGTGCTTTAATGCGGACTCTTTCATTTTCAGTGAGCTCTCCATGTTTTACCATTTTGAACAGGAACAAGGAATTTCAAACTGAATTCACCTTTTTATACCCAAATTTGAGCCGGCTCACTGGGCTGCTCTGAGAAGTCAGAAATTAATCAAGCGTAACATTCAACCACTAAAACTCATTTTTCTGTTCAGGAATGCAAGTAAATAAGTATAATTTGACATATTAATCAAGAAATAATAATGTGCTTTACCATTTTTTCAAATTTTTTTGTAGATCAGTAAATTTGACAATTCATGGATAAAAATAATAGTTATATTTTAGCATTAAAAATATCATTTGAGTTAAAGAGCTTCTACATATTGATGTATTAACCATTGCAGAAACATAAAAAATGATTTTGGTAATTACCAAAACTGTTAATTCAGGGCAGCTGTGGCATAAACCTTATCTTATATCATTCAGGTCTGTTCAACCCTAACTTGTAGAATCCAAAGAGAATTGTTCAGATAAATGAAGGACCAGCTGTAAAAATACAGATTCATCTTCCAGGCAAACCTAAATAACTGAAAGCCTTTAGGGCTCAAATTAGAGAAATTGAACTTTTGAGTATTAAAGAATATTTGACATTTAAAGCAATGTTAACAGCATGACTGGTAGAGTTGCATTAGTATTTGCCTCAGATTGGGCTGCTTTTTGTTTAATTGGTTAGAGTTGTGGTAATTGGAACTGAAAACCAAATGTCATTTCATTTCATTTCATTACAGATGTAGTCCCTCTCCAAGTCAAATTAATGTTGACATTTTTAAAAAGCTTATATACTTGCATCTAAACATGTAAAATGAAACATAATACTTTTGTGTTACTGAATGATGTGAGTGTTAATGAGTTTGTCTTATTAGGTATGTTGCCTAATTATGGTTACTTGATAAATCTTTGGAGTCATAGAGGCTGTAGCAGAGAGAACAAACCTTGCTGCTGTAGAAGGAAATAACATTTCTGATCTGACGCTTCACACTCATGTCTTATAATTCAAGCAGCTTCGCCCTGTCAACCTCTGGCCCGCAGATTCACACCTGACTTCTACCCCCCCTTCCCCCCCATGGATGAAAGTAGCGCTATGAGATGGAGTGGCCGGCCTTGGACAGAGCCCCCAGGGATGATCTGTTACAGCCTTCAGCACCTGGTCATAGCGCGGGCCGCTGTGTCCGTGTCAGGGTTACTGTGCAGCAGCTGAAGATTTGCAGCAGCATTCTTCTATTGAGGCGGCGAGGGCATGGAGGTGACTCAGCCTCGCTCCTGAAGAAGGCTGTTGCAGAGGCAGTGAATTAATTTAAGAGGAGTCTGAGCAGGTTGTATTGAAATGTTCTGCTCTCACTATTTTCCCATCTGTCTCTTCAGATTTCTTGTACATCTCTTTCCTGGTAACTCTTTCCTTTTGATATGTGTTTATTTGTGTGATAACCATGTACTCCCTGGTTTATGCTGTCTACAAACATGTATTCTCTCCTCCCTGCTCTCATCAGTAGTCTTGTCACTGGTGGCTGGCAGCTCTTACTCTCTGTTGTTTGTGTGATCATCACTGTAGGAGAGACAGTGTGGATTTATGAAGGAGACACAGCAGAGACATTTCATTTATACATTTTAAGACATTGGATAAACAGTACTGTGCAGAAGTTTTAGGCATGTAGAGCGCTAACGGTTCTTCACAGGTCCTGATGTTCCACAACCCCGGGCTGAAGAGAGGAGGAAGGGCGGCCAGAGTCAGTGTCGACACATTTGACATGTACGTGTGCTGCTCAGCAGCCAGGGTCGAGCTTAACTGCATTACTTTTGTCCAGGCCTTTGCACCCAGGGGTGCCCAGCAACCACCAACAGTTTTCAGGTGCTTAGAACATGCACATGACAACCAGGGGGTTGTGGCAACCCTTACAGCACCTTAGGCTATGTTTAAGTGCCACATCTACCCATAACTCCGTCCTAAAGCTAAAGGTTTTTGTTTTGTTTTCATCAGATTATTTTCCCCTGCCCTTCGTAATGTACAAAGACATCCAGAGCATGACCTGGGTTGTGTCAATCCTCCTCCCCGCCCGATGGGGCCCTTAGGTGGGCGTACTCGCCATTACACGCCTTACTTCAGCCTCAAATTATGGCCCAAACATGCCTAAAACTTCTGCACAGTACTGTATTTATAGTGTATTTTATTTAAAATGTCCATTTATAACATTAGGTGCCTTTAAAAGTGTGGAAGAACCTGTACAACCTCCCTGTACAAGCTACAAATATTTCCCATCACAACCAAAAGCTCATCACCTGCGCACCACTGATAAATGTTATTGCCATATTCTTGTTATCAGCCATCTATACAGTCTCCTCTTCACAGGGGCACAAACCGGAGAAATATAGCTGTGTGTTTGCTTACAGGTTAGCATAATGGAGGGGTCCCATCCCTGTGTAAATGAGACTGTTTACTCATGCATATGAGTGTGTCACTGTTTGCAATGATGTGTGACAATGCCTGCATCAGTTTTTTGTATCATTGCCAAGCTGACGTTCTTCTGCTCCAACTGCGCTCACTTCTGTGCCTTTCTCCTTCAATTTCCTTCCCTCCTCTTTTAATGGATTGTTTTTTATTTTTCCTGTATGTCTAAAACCATCATGCTTTCAAAAGGCTGAAATTATAGTGATGGATCGTGGCCAGGAAAGGAAGGAGAGGGTCAGATAGGAGGAAGATAGAGAGCAGCAATGGCACTCTGTTGAGGATGTTAGGAGAGGGTAGAGAGAGCAGGCAAAGCTGAGGTAATTTGAAGAGTAATGAAGATAGATTGAAGGGAGACAGAAGTTAATATATCTGCCTTCATCTAGGGTATGAAAATATTAAAAATAAGCCTACAAATGGGCCAGCTCAAACTCCCAATATGCGATAGTTCCACTATCATACAAGATGATGGATCTTCATTTTTTACACATTTCATGTGATTTTTATAGCAGCCCAGACAATCTATAAATAAATCTGAATCATATCTGGTTATGCCAAAACAGATATTGGACTGGTAGTCTCAGAATAGTCTAACAGTCTACTGTCTTACTCGTGACTTTCAGCAAGCATCAAGTGATGTCTGCATGCCAACATGCTCTTGATAACAATGCTAAATGATGTGATGATGATTAGACTCTGGCCCATGATACTGACTATGCTCACAAACCTATAACACAAGTATACAACACATTAAACCTCACAGAAATGGACTAGTTAAGATTTTAAATTGGATATTGATGCTATGTGAAAGAGAATGTGTGAACCCACTGTTTATAATCCAGCAACAGCGCAGCCTCAGTGAGTACCAGACATTTTTAAGTGCAGCAATCTCTTTTCAGACGGGGGGGTCATGGTTTTCACAATTAAGTTTTCTGGTTTTCATTTGTAATCCATTTGTAGGCTGAGCTGTATTGACAATTCACATATCAGCAGACTTTGGAGCATACATACTTTATGTTTTGTCTTTACATCAATAAACGGGCGAACTTTGACCACGCTTATGACTAACCAGCTCACATTGATGGCATTCTTATGATGATTTGTCTCTCAGAACAAACAGTATCAAATTGCAGCTAACAATCCATTATATATCAAACATTAAAATTCAAGCCATGATTTGCTTCACTCTAAATTTTGGAATGCCTTGGATGCTGCCATTGCCTTCTGGTCCCCGGTCTTCACTCTTGTGAGGCCTTTGGGATGGGTAGTATCAGCTGCCTGATCCAGCTCGCTACATACAGGGACCCAGTGGGCTGGTCCAGATGCCGGGGGCAACTGGAGCATTATGGACGGGGCAGGGGGAGGATGGCCATCAAGAGATCGGAGCAGTACTGGACCAAGGTTTAGGCAGCAAAGTGCCAAACTGGCATATGCTCCCATACCTATTTTGTATTTGATTTTAATCTATTTAACTTATGTTATTTCTTTTTTTCATCTTTTTTCATCCTCCTCGTCTCAATATATGTTGATCTTGAGTTGCTTTGGTTCCCATGATGTTGGGGCTTCTATCCTGTTTTGGTTCTATTTGTAATTTTCCCTCTAAAATTTTTCTAATGCTTTATTCTTGTGTATGGTTCTGCATGTTTGTCAAAGTGATTTGTAAACCCCAGTTTTTAAGTACTATACAAAGTTGTTTCTGTTTATGTTATTGAGGATCATCCTCAGGGAACAATGAATGCCTGTACATAATGTTAAGGCAATCCATCTCACAGTTATTAAGACATTTTTCTAGAAATGACAGAAGTCAACATCAATGTGGCACTACGGGAAAGGAAAAGTCTTTAGGAGTCGTCCTCTGGGAACCACGAGTATCTGCACACAATCTCAGGGCAATCATTCAAAAGAAATGTGCGTTGATATTTCAGTCTCAACGAAGTGACAGCCTTGCTGATAAAGTGATCTACACTACCAAGCTCAAGCGTGCCTAAAAATGGATGAGAGAATTATTCAGAGAGGCAGAGGGACTTGGATTGATGCGGGGCTACAGAAAACAACACATACAAAGTTGTGAGGCTAGTTGTTTGGTTTTTAGGTTGTTTACTTGGTTGGATGGATGGATTGGTTGCTGGAGGTTACAGAGTTGCCAGAGAGAACTAGACAGCTGGGCACAGGCCCAGTCAGTGTTTATTTATAAATAAATGCTTTGAATAATTTAGAGGAACCATCAAGACACCACGTGGCATTTTCCCAGGTTGGATAAACAGGAGATACAAAACCTAATTCTGAATTTTCAGTGTACTCTCAGGTTATCATGTCCTTTAAAGGCTTCACCTGGGGAAGATGAGCTGTACTGGATCTTTGAGGAAAAAGAGTCAGTATTCCTGACAGAAAGCAGATAGATATTTCAAAGATTAACCCAGATAACATCATTAAAATACACTTTCTCACCTATCTTCTTTAAAAGTGTGCCGGGAAAAAGAAATCCTTATGTTGTAATCTCTGCACTCATCAATCTCCCCTCTGTGTGTGTGTCTCTTTGTGTCTCACTATCTCCATATGCCACAGCAGTTGTACTGTCTGCTCCTCATGATGGTGCCCTAGATTGCTGTGGCACTGAGGCCCAGGATCATAAAACAATGGTGTGCTGCAGGGATCACAGGAGCACAAATCAGACACTCACAGGCTGAGATAAATGGCGAAAAATAGCAAAGGAGAAAGAATAGCGACAGTGTGAAAGGGAATCTGTCTGTGTTTGAGTGGAGCTAAAGTGTGTTTGTGTGTGCTGTATAATATGGTACACAGGGACAAGAGGGGAAACGGAGACACTATAGAAGATCAACTAAAAGGTAGAGAGGCAGAGTGAGCTGTTTGTTGTGTTTTCCTTTAGTCATCTACAGCTGACAGATGGGAAAAGACGCAATTCACTATTCTTTGTTGTGGAGTTCTAACACACACAGTTGATGTTCAACAATCTAAAACCTTATATGTGTGTAAATACATTCAACAACAAGCAGCCAAACACAGTGTCTTTGTTAAAGTCAATGTTTGAATAAGAATCCCACAAGCTTGAGTAATTCTTTCTCTTCTGCCCTCTAAATCCCAACAAGTTACTACCTGTTACATCATCCATCCAGATTCACTTGATAAAAGCTTTGATTCTCTGGTGTTTAATGTTCATGTTCGTTCATCGTATAGTTCTGTCTGAACTCTCAGACTCTGGAGGATTAGCTCACAGCATGTTGTACATGAATTAATATGTAGTAAAGTATATACAGGCTCAGTTACACTGGCCCTCTCTGCCTCTGAGAGAGGAAGAGCAGCATTCACATATACAATATATATATATTTTAAAGGTAAGTATTGTTGGAGGGCTTGTCAGACAAATGTTTAACATCCCACTGTACCTATGATTCATATTTACGATGATAGAAAATCATCTTATACATCTTCTATTGTGCACAGTAATTATTTGATTCTAGATTTTATTCTCCAATTTGATACTTTTTAAAAAAAAATTACCGATGGAAAACTATCTAAAAAGCAATACAGGGGAAATAACCCTATCAATGCAAGTTATTTGTGAATTATTGTTTAAGCTAGAACTTAAAGTTTAATGAAGAAAAGAGAAAAAGCACAGAACTCATTTATATTCGGTGTGGAGGAAAATGTAGTTATTCCTACACAAATGCTGAAAATATTTCTTTCTTTGTGAAACAATGGCAAAGTTAATATTTATAAGGTTGCATTGTGTCTTTTTGACTTGAATGGCCTAATAGCAGTGATTAATGCAGCGGTGACCTGAGGTATGTGCTCAAATACAAAAGTGATAAAATTTATTTATTCTGTCTGATTTCACTCATCATTTAAGCTGCATTATCCCTTTAAAGGGCACTTGTTCATTTTATGGTAAAAAAAAAATCCAGTGTGTCTGAATATTAAGATGTCAATAATGGAAAATAAACACAAAGTCTAATGAATATTTACTTGCATGTTAAAAAGTTATTTAATTGCAAGACATTTATGTGAAAAGACACGGTGAGCTGCCTTTACATTCAGACGCCTTTTAGAGGCAAGACATGACTTCAGAATTCTGTATAAGTAATGGTGGTATCACCAGTTTTATTCAATTTTATAATCCAAACAGAACATCTATAATAGTCTTAAATATTGAATAACTAAGTGAATTTAAGCAGAGATGAGACTCACAATAAAAACAAGAATGGATATTTGCCATTTGAGTAAAATAAAACTGGTATACTGTTGTGAATCTGATTAAAATAACATATTTCACTAGCTATACACCACTTATTTTTCTCTATAATTCCACTAGAAAACATATAAACAAATATCAAAAGTCTTTTTTTAAATATCAGCAGAAATGGGGCTCTGTAAGTATAACAAAACTGTTAAAAGGTTATAAAATTGACCAAAAAAATCTCTCTTGTTTATATTATTTATTAGGGGTGGGGATAACTAGTGGCCCCACTATAGGATATTATCATGATACTTGGGTCACGATTCAATATTATTGGGATTTTAAACATTTTGCAATACACTGAGTATTACAGTACCATATATTGTGATATATTCCCATCTATACCATTTTTTTCCAACTTTGTAGCTGATTCAGCATTAGCCTTGCCCTCATGTTTGTCGTATTTTCACAGTATTTTACTTCCATGTAGCACTTCTTGCAAACATCATGTGTCATATCCATCTCATTCATGCTCTGTTTGCATTCCTAATGTCCTCACCCTGGTGCTGCCATGTTTGTAGACGATTCGATGACCAGACAAAATATTGTGATACTATGCTGTATCCATTTTTTTCTCCCACCCCTACTATTTGTCTTGAAAATTTCTCTTAACTAGTACAATCTACCAATGCATCACTCATACATTTTTTATAAACCTGAGGCAACATCCAGCTACACTATAGAGAATTAATGTCCTACATTATAATGTTGTCAAGAAAATACACATTTTATGGCTGCTGAATGAGTTAGCCATATGTCTTTATACTAACAACATGGTACACCCCTAAACAGGCATATATCCAAATGTGGTACCTCCATTTTTCCACTTAATTTTCAGTAATTGCTAGAAATCCTATGCAAACAAAGCCTATCATCACATTTACCACTATTCACCTTTACAATGTGCATGTTTCATCAACTTATCATGGTTCATTATTATGTTAGGGCCGTTTCTTTAGGACCAAAAATCCCCCAAAAAATGTAAAGCTGCATTTTACGAGTTCTGGAGGAAACAGGAAGTTTGAGACACTCTGGCTCACTACTGATTGGTCAAGTAATGTGCTGTCACTTCCCATCAGATGGACTGATCTCCATGGACTGGCAGAGAAAAATCATATTGTTTCTGCTGTATCACAGAGAGTTGTGGGGAGGCCATAAAGGAAGTCTACTGAAGTGACCATTTATGGTTCCACACCCCATAAAAGGTCATGGAGAATTTTGCACTGAAATGCATTTGAAAAATGACTACTCCTAAATTTTTATAATTGCAACATGTTGGGACATGACTTCATAAGGTGGCTGCCATCAGTTGTGAGGTTAATTGGCCAAGCTCACCCCCAGAACGCCTGTGGACATTTTCTTAACCTTTACCAGTAACAGAACAGAGCATAAGCTTGTAAGACCTCTTGGCTTTGTTTAAAGGACTTACTGTTGAAGGTGTCAGAATTCAAAATTTCAACGTCTAGCAAAAGCAAATTTGGCATGCAAAGAGCTACAAGTAGCCTGCAACATAGCTTGAAAAACTCATCAAAACATATGTTTTACCTCTGACAAAGCACATAGCAAGTTGTGATTCAGATTTCTAAGGCAGCCATGGCCACCCCAACCAGACCTTGGCCATGCCCTTGGTTGTTGTCATGTTTACCAGCTGTCTTCTTATGTCTTGCCACTTTGCGTGTTTTGTCACATTGCAGCCCCCATAGATCAGTAAATCTGTAACTGCAGGCATGTATAAGATACACTATAAGCATACTTAGTCATGAAACATTCCTCAGTAGAGCTTATAGTAGGAATGTTAGAGAGGAAGTTCTTTCACTCCTTGAGATAAATCTTTCAAAGGTCTGAGGTAGTATTATACTATTCATTAAACAAAAAGCATTAGGATAGTTAAAATTTAAACCACTGAGCAGAAAGTAGTTAATTAGTCAGCACAGATGCATATCAGGGGCTTACTGACCCTCCCCTTAGCCAACAGAAAGATTTATGAGACATTACAAACTTTGAAGGATTGTACATTCACATTTTCTTTCCTGCAACTCCTTCTAGGTCATTATTTATTCTCTCTTTTTTTACTGGGCTGTCTCTGCATCCCGCTGTCTCTTCTCTTTACTCGCTTTCTCTTTATCTCTCACTCTCTCTCCCAGCTCTTTGGTGAGTCACCTTGCATGTCTGAGTAATTATACACACCCACAGGGGCGCACATGCACAGCACTGCAGACACACACAAACTAAGTAAAAGATATATTTATTCATAGTGATGGAAAAGTCTTCAAATAATAAGAGAAATATCCACGAAGAGCAGCAGACTTACAGAGGTGTTTGAAAATAATCAAAGTTAACTGTAAGCACTTAAACAGCAGAGAGATCAGATCACAGTGTTAAAGTATTCATGCATTAGCATGTATCACTGTGTTAAACCTTTTATCTGGACACAGCCCAGCTCTAAAACATGTATAGTGCTCTGTTGGTGGGGTGAGTGAAACAATGAAATATGATTTAAGGAGCTTTTGATGATACATGCTTGACTTGGAAAGCTTTTTAGATACTAAAACACTGAATACTCACCTTTAGTACAGTGAAAAAGCTTTACTAATGTGCCAACATCACAGTGAAATCCATTTTATCCTCTGGTGTGACAATCTCCTGATAGGACTCCCTGGGGGACTCAGATCAGAGCTTTTAAGGTGATAAGCTTAAAACGATGATTAGTTGTGCTTAAGAGTTTAATTGTCAGCTGACGGTCATTTGCACAGTAATCATGGTGGCTAACTTTTCACTGCCTGTCTAGAAATGATGTGAGGCTCCCTGTCTCTAAAATCTG